>NC_143142.1:15072500-20592500 GCF_059928025.1 Delphinapterus leucas
GATTTTAGGATGACTTCCAAAATGATACAATTTAATATTAACATTTGAATACTTTTTAAAATAGAACATGTATTTTTCCAAATATGATATATATTTGTTTTTGTGCAGAAAGGTTTACAAAGAGCCAACATGGATCCATTTTTTACTCCTTTTTACTATTTCTGTTTTTAATTTTGCAGGTTTCTGCATTACTCATGACTTTCAGTTAGTAATGGAGGAGGACAGAGATCCCTTAAACTGCTCACCATTTTCCAGACTCTTCCCCCTTACAAATTAATTCATCACAATCCTTAATTCCTCTTTTGGCAGTGTGGTTTTCGATGCGTTTATTTCTGGTTATATCCAACTGTGGATAGTATCACTTAGGTTGTTTCAGACATAAGGAAGAATTTCTTAGCAGTGAATTTAGATTCTTCTAAAATAAGCTTCCCCCACTTAAATATATATATGTATTTAAATTGTAATCTTAGCAAATGTAAAACACTGGCTTTTCCTGACTGACAGATTATGTTGTAGGAGAGTCTTTTTTAAACCATGACCCTTTAGTGAGTGGTGGAATCAATTTGCCTGTTGAGACTAGCATTAAAAATAAATGAAATAGAATAGAAAATATCATAGTGCACTGCATGTAGTAAGTATTCTTTTGTATTTAAACAGGCGTCTGCTGGATCAAGGAGTAAAATGTATTTCTTTGTCTGGCTTGTGGTTAAAAAAAAAAAGGGACTTCCCTGGTGGCGCAGTGGTTAGGAATCCACCTGCCAGTGCAGGAGACACGGGTTTGATCCCTGGTCCGGGAAGACCCCACATGCCACGGAGCAACTAATCCCGTGTGCCACAACTACTGAGCCTGCGCTCTAGAGCCTGCAAGCCACAACTACTGAAGCCCACGCGGCTAGAGCCCATGCTCCGCAACAAGAGAAGCCACGCAATGAGAAGGCCGTGCACCGCAACAAACAGCATCCCCCGCTCGCCGCAACTAGAGAAAGCCCGTGCGCAGCAGCAAAGACCCAACGCAGCCAAAAAGACGAAAACAAAAACAAAAACAACTTGTGTTCAAAAGCCCCCATATTAAAGGCATTTGATTGGTCATAGGATATAACCTGCTGCGATTATTTGAGAGCTAAGGTCAAAGAGATACTTTTCCCTGATGCTCTGTATTTCAAATGGTCTTGATTTTCAATCCCTTTTACTTTCAGTTCCACTAACTAGGGCCTGAAGGGAAAAGGTGTGCGTGTGTGTGTGTGTGTGTGTGTGTGTAGCACTTGTCTTGTGTGAAAATACCAGTGTAGAACAGGGTTTTTCAGTCTCCACACTACTGACATTTTGGGTCAGATAATTCTCTCCTGTGGAGGCTGTCCTGTGTGTTTGTAGAATGTTTAGCATCATTCCTGGCCTCCACCCACTTGATGCCAGTAGCACCCTTCTCCCACCATTAGCTCTGATCAGTTGGAGATGAAATATCTCTAGACGTTGCCAAATGTCCCTGTGGAGTGTGGGTGGGGTGCTCTTGGTTGAGAACCACTGGTCTAGACCACAGCAGCTTGGCTTCCCTGTAAAACTCCTGGCCTCCCCCATGCTAAGTCCAATGCTCTATCCAGATTCAAAGGAAGGCATGCCCAAGGCATGCCCAAGCTTAGCCCAGCTCTGTCTGACGAGCCAACCTCAGCACCATCTAAAGCCGCCATTTGTTACAGAATCAAGATCAGATTCACAAGTTGGGTCTTAGGAGCCCTGCGTGCATGACTCTCTCCTGTCAGGGGCTCTTGGAATAAGTCTAGGCAAGTCCCTTATCTCCTTGGCACCTGGTGACACAACACCTGTCTTAGCCACATCAAAAGGGAGCTGAGTGGAGAAGGGATGGTTTAATAGACAGGAAAGCCCTTTGGAGAGTTAAAAGCGCTCTTCAACGGGGGGTGATGATGATGATATATGTTGAGGGATAAATCACGTAGTGCATCAGCCTCATTGCCCAGAGCTCTTTTCTCCTAGGGAAAAAGGGAAGTACATGTGGGGAACTCAGCAACTGAGTAGGCAGGAAAGACTCACCTCTTTTTTTTTTTTTTTTTTTTGACTCACCCCTTTAATTCAATTTTTTTTTTTTCTTTTTGGCCAAGCCATGCAGCTTGCAGGATCTTAGTTCCCCGACCAGGGACTGAACCCGTGTCCCCTGCAGTGAAAGTGTGGAGGTATGGAGTTCTAACCATTGAACTGCCAGGGAATTCCCTATTTTTTTTTTTTTTTTTTTTTACTGTAAATCAAGTGAAAATCCCAAGCTAAAGCTCTGGCATTTATATCTAACCATGCCTGGAGTGTGTTCCCAAGGGATGCCTCTCCCTGAGCCAGGGCAGAGGTCTGGCTGGGATGCCCGGGGCAGCCTATCCAGCCTGGAGGCAAGGATATTGATACTGACTCTGCAGCCTCTGTTACTGTTTCTTTCAATCAAAAGGCTTGGTAGAGGGTGAAGCCTGGGAAAGGGAACTGTGGGATAGGTTTTTGCTTTCTACTAAAAACTTTATAATATTCAGAAAAGGCATGAACAGTGACCTCAGAACTTACCCCTTCTCACTCTTGACTTTCCCACTATTTTCTTCTTTAACTATTTGGAATTCGCCAGTGAAGACACCTAGCACTGGGCTTTACTTTGAGGGAAGATTTGGGTGTTTTTGGCCACGCCGCACAGCTTGTGGGATCTTAGTTCCCAGACCAGGAATCGAACCCAGGCCCATGGCAGTGAAAGTGCTGAGTCTTTACCACTGGACCGCCAGGGAATTCCTGAAGACTATTTATTTCTAATTCAATCTGTTTACTTGTTATAGGTCTATTCAAAATTTCTCTTTATTCTTGGGTCAATTTTAATAATTTGTATTTCTAGGAATTCATTCATTTTATCTAAGTTGTCTTTTTTTGGCATGAAGTTGTTCATAATATTCCTTATAATTCTTTAAGTTTCTGCAGTTCTGATTTTGGTAATTTGTGTCTTTTACTTTCTTGGTCAGTCTAGCTATATCTTCCTGATGTACTGACCTTCCTATCAATATAAAATGTCCCTCTTTGTTCTAGTAATATTTTTTGTCTTAAAATCAATTTTTTCTGATAGCAATACAGCCTCTCCAGCTCTCTCATGCTTACTCTTTGCATGAATTCCAATTTTTTACTTTCAACTCCTTTGTGTCTTTGAATCTAAGGTGAGTCTCTTGTAGGCGGCATATAGTTCAGTCTCACTTTTTAAATCTAGTCTGGCAAGCTCTGCCTTTTGATTGAAGTGTTTTTTCCATTTACATTTAATAATTTACATTAAATTATTCAGATAGTTGGATTTACATCTGCCATTTTCCTATGTTTTTTTATTCATCTCATCTCATGTTTTGTTCCTGTGTTATTTCGTTAATGCCTTTTATTGTGTTAAATAAATATTTTTAGTCTACTCTTTTGATTCTTCTGTTGATTTAAAAAATTTTTTTTGAGTTGTTTTCTTAGTGGCTGACTTAGGGATTATAATGTGCATCTTAATTTATCACAGTCTATTCTGGAATACTAAATATTTTCTAGTTGATGGGTCATTGTTATCCTACATTTTTAAAATTATTTAAACATGGCTTCCTTTAGTTCTTTGAACATATTTATAATAGCTTCTTTGAAGCCTTTGTCTGCTAAAGCCAACATCTAGGGACACATAGAGACACTTTCTGTTGACTGCTTTTTTTTCCTGAGTACGTTTACACACGTCTCACAATTTTTATTGAACACTGGAAATTTTAGAGGGAAGATTTTTTTTTTGGTAGCAACTCGGTATTTTTTTGCTTCCCAATGATTGTTGTTCTTGTTTTGCTTGGGTGTTTGGTAATTTACTTCCTGGACTAAATCTCTCAAGTCGGTCTCCTCCACAATGTGCAGCTACTGATGTCTCTGCTTAATTGTTTTTTCATATTTTTATTTTTAAACCTGGCTTCCTAGGGGTCCCCTCTGTATCCACATAGTTTAATATTCAGCCAAAAGTCAGTCCGAGGTTGTGCTCAAACTTTGAGCCAGTAAGCCTTCTGTTCTCCCATGGAAAGTGCAGCACGCACTCAGCACATCTACACAGGCTCCAACGGCCAGGGATTAAGTGGCTTGGGCCTGCTCTGGTCTCTGCTACACATGCGCATAACCTCTAGTCAACCAAGATATACACAGAGCTCATCAGGTCCCCTATGGCTGCCTCACTCCCCAGGAACTCCAAGCTTTCACTCCATTGTTTGTGCCAAATAGGATTACAACCTTGGAGTGCTAGAGCTGCCGCCTCCCCTATTCTCTTCCCACCAAGATTGCCACTTTAGCCAGTACTCCTTCAAACCAAGTGAGCCCCATCAGACAGTAACAGTGAAGCTGTTGGTATTCAGGGGGCTACCCACCCTGGTTGAACTATTATGCCCATAGAACTGGGGGTGGGGAAATCAGAGCAGTCTCAGGTAAGTATAGCACAAACTTGAAGTTCGGTGGTTTTATGAATAAAAATTCTCAGTTTGTTGTATGACTTCGGTTGATTTTCAGTGTGCTAACATAGCACTAGATGGTTTTGTCCAGCTTTATAGTTGCTTTTAAAAATTATTATTGTGGTAAAATATACATAACAAGGTTTACCATTGTAACCATTTTAAATTCAGTTGCATTAAATTGTTACATTCACATCTATGTGCAACCGTCACCACCATCCACCTCCTCCAGAACTTTTTCATCATCTCGAATTGAAACTCTGTACCTATTAAATAACTCCCCGTTTTCCCCTCCCCCCAGCCCCTGGCAACCACTATTCTACTTTCTGCCTTAGTTAACCCTCACAACAAACCCTTTGTCTTAAGTATGTAAATGAAATCATATTTCAAGGACGGGGACGGGAGTTAAGTTCTAAAGTTAGCACAAAAGGCCAAAATTGGTATAATCAAAATTACCTGATTTAAACACTCACTTTCATTGGATGCTCACCCTGGGATGTATATATAGGCCGTTGGGTGGAATGGTAGCGGACTTATAAACTACACTCTCACTCCCAGCACCTGTGTTTGACTTGAAAGTAGTTACCTTTGATGCGACTCCACTTGACTAGTATCATCCACGTTTTACGGATGAGGAAGTGGACAAGTGGAGGGGCAGAGTAGAGGATGCCCAGTAGTCCTTGCAGGGGGTTGAGAGGGAGGTCCAAACTGAGGCAGGGGCTGGAGAGCAGGATCCTGAGTCGGGGACGGGCTCACGGTGGGGGGCTACTGATTCCTCAGAGAGCCAAAGGATTGAGGGCTAGACCCCATTCAACATCTCTTCATCATTCCCAGCCCTTCCCCACAAAGTCATTCACCTGCTCCGAGGGCTTCAGGTTTTTCTATCCGTGGTAACCACCGAGGTGACTGCGTTGCTAGCTTACCGGCCAATCTCAGAAGGCGGGACTCAGCGTCTGATCGACTTTCTTTTTCACCATTAAATTCCTTATTCCGCTCAGTTCGTTCCACCTCCTGAGGACTTACCAATCAGAAGCACCGTCTCTATAACCCTCCACCAATTGGAAGACTCGGGCCTCCCTCTGGGTTGGGCTGGCCGAGTAAGGCGGGGAGAAACGGAAGGGAAAGGGGCGGAGCTTATTCGTCCCGCCCCTTCTCGAGGTGGGAGGCAGGGAGTCCTGCATTAGCAGCAGGCAAGAACTGGGGAAGGACGTAAGACTTGACCAATCAGAGCTCATCATAACAGCTGAGGTAGCCAATAGGCAGCGGTGAAGGGAAAATGGGGCGGGGCCGGTGGGGTGGAAGGGACAGTAGGCGGTGGATGGGAGAGCTGGCGCAGCTGCCGTGGTGGCAGCGGCTGAAGTGGCGGTGGCTGCGGCGGTCGCTGCAGCTGCAACAGTTCCGGGCTCGTGGCTTTGGCGGCGGCGCCGGAGGGCTGGGCTGCGCGGTGCGGACCCCGGCGCGCGGTCCGGGTTGCTGGGGCGGCGCATGTAAGAATTCAGGGGGTGTGAGGGTTGGCCTGATGGAGAGGGCAGGGGTCAGGGGTCAGGGGGCTCGGCGTGAGGGCATTGGAACGTGGGAGGCGGGCAGGTAGGGCCAAGAGGGCCTGCGGGGAAGTCATCGCCGCTTTTCTCTCCCTCCAGCCCTGGTTGCGGGGACCGCAGCGTAGGGATCGCCCGGGGAAGCCCGGGGCGGGGAGAAGGGGCGCAAGGACGAGCACGTGGAGCAGGCGCCCGCACTCCTCTTCGTTACCCTCCTCCCTCGTCTGCTTGTCTCCGTGGCGCCCTCAGGCGACCCACCCCACAAGAGCCTGCCTGCCCTCTTTCCCGAGGACCTGTCCCTAGGGGTGACCCTTCCCTTCTGGCTCCTCAACAGAGGGAGAAGCACTGTGACCCTGGGCAAGTGCTTCCCTTCTCTCCTCTGGGCCTCACTTTTCCATCTCTGTAAAATAATGGCTTTGAATTCAGATGAGGGGACCGTCTGGGAAGAGATGAAGGGTAATGGTTAAGTGGGGAGGGTCCCTGAATTCAGACTGCCTGGGTTGAAATTTGGACTCTGTCACTTCCTTGCTGTTTATTTACAAGAAGCAGGTTAAGTTAACCCTGCTAAGACTCAGTTTCCTCATCTGTGAAGTGGGGACATTAGCTAAGTAAGATTTCCTAACAGCAGTACTATTCACATTTTGAGCCACATATTTCTTTGTTGTGGTGGGTCTCACCTGTGTATGGTAGGATGTTTCCAGGCATCCCTGCCCTCTACCTACTATTACCCCCTACTTGTGACAATCAGAAATGTCTCCATACATTGCCAATGTGTGTGTGTGGCAGGGGAATCACCCCGGCTGAGATCCACAGAACTAATGCATGCATTGCAAGCAACCAGTCATATATTATACAGTTAAAATAAAAAACAGTAGCTATTTTGATAACAATGATACAATTAAAAAAGCTCTTCTTGATGAGTTGAGAAAGTTAATAGACTCTCCAGCCTTCAAAATAAATATGGGAGAGAATGACAAGATGTTAATAATTGTCAAAGCTGAGTGATCGACACAGGGAAGTTCATTTATATATTCTCTCTACGTTTGAGTGTGTTTGAAAATAGCTGTGATAAAAAGTTAAGCCAAAAAGAAAAAAAATAAAACATATAATGCTTAAGACAGCCAAATGGTAACATCTCATTTGGAATTTCCTTTTCTGTCTTCCCACTACTGAGATTTAAAAGTGAAATTAATCCCCAGATCTGGAGGAAACTTAAAAAAAAAAAATCTCGCAGGAAGTTTACTGGGCAGACCGCTACAGGCTTAGCAGCAAAGAATGGTGCTCACTTTTACTGCCTAATTTTAAGAAGATACTGACGCACAGGGGCCTGCCCTGGATTGTCCTGGTGATTCGTGAAGGAAGTAAATTGATGGGTTGCCATTCAGTGGGTTAGTTTGGAGGCAAACTTGATCGAGACCAGAATACAGCAGTTTGAGGAAGGAACCTGCTGCTGTTTTCAAGTTCAAAGGTCTGCTGTTAGGTCTGCTGAGTGTTTGCTTTTCTTTTGGTCCTCCTCAGCGGAAATGGGGATGTTTATAAATAGGAACTGTAACAGGCTAGTTCTGACCATTTTGAATTGGGAGTTCAGAATGAGCGTTTTTGCTGTGTGACTCCGGGCATCACTTAAAAAAATATTCTAGTCTCTTTCCCTTCCTCCCCAAATACCTAAATCTAGGAGAGTAATAAGAGTGATATGGGCAAATCTAGATGACCTGGCACACTAACTCTTTATAGGTCATTGGAGCTAAGTGCTGCCTAAATACCAGGACTGGGACATGGAGGAATTGTAGTGTGCTGGCGGGGAGCACAGGTCTGGAGTCAGATTGTGTAGTTCAAAGCTTGGCTTTCCAGCTGTGAGTTCTTGGACAAGTAAATTACTTAACTTCTCTAAGTTAAGCCTTAAGTCCCCCCCTCTGTAATGGGGGATAATAATCCTACTTATCTATTACGAAGTTTCAATCAGCTTTACTTAAAAATTGCTAGAAGAGCCCCAGCATATAGTAAGCGCTCACTGAGTATTAACTACTATTGTTTGGATGGTTGTATATGTATATATATTTTTAAGTCTTTGAAACCTCTGAAATTCACACACAAACAAGGGTTAAGAAGGGTAGAGGGGGAACATATTAGCCATAATCCCAATCTCCAAACATAATTACCCTTAACTTTCAGTATTTAATCTTGCACAGAATTTTAGTGCTATTATACTGCAATACTCTTTTTTATTGAAATATGATTCACATTACTATAAGATCCATCATCTTACATCTAAAGGGCACCATTCTGTGGTTTTTAGTATATTTGTAAGGTTATGTACCCATCACCACTATCTAATTCCAGAACATTTTCATCAGTAGTGGTTGTATTTTGATAATTGTCCTTTTTTTTTTTTTTTTTTTTAAATCCCCCAAACCCTAGAAGATGCCACTGATGGAGGAGTTTCTAAGAAGCACCTCTGGGCCAGTGGCTTTGAACTGGAGCTCAAAGCAGACACTACTTAAAGCTCTGGACTTCACATCCTGAGGGCTATAGGAGAGGAGAACATGGCCGTGAGTTTAGATGACGACGTTCCCCTCATCCTGACCTTGGATGAGGGTGGCAGCACCCTACTAGCTCCCTCCAACGGCCTGGGCCAAGAGGATCTGCCCAGCAGAAGTAAGATGGTAGGGTGGGCTGGGGGAGGGAGTGCAGCTTTTCTGTTTCAGGGGGCGAGTTGTGGGCTTGGTGCTCTGTTGGTAGATGCATGTACCTGAATGCCTGACCCCATGTTTGACTCCCAAGTTCTGACACAGAAACTACTGGGAGACTAATCCTGTGGGGTCCTAATCCTGCACCCTCTATTTTGGGGTGCTTTCCGGGACTAGCCTGCCCTGCTTCCCTCAGCACCTCCCCTCTCTTGCGCCTGTGGTACCCTGGTTTTGTTCATGGATGCTTGGTGGGGACCTCAGGCAAACCTGCTCCTTGGCTAGCTTCCCTGCCCCATTCCTTGTTAAAAAAAGAAACAGATTTCAACATTGGTCTCTGTCTGCCTGATCCTTGGCAGGAAAGTGGAGTTGACTGCTTCTCCCCACCAGCACTAAGTCCTTGGACTGCCCAGGACAGGGTGGAAGGGGGCGAGCATTCGTCGTGACCCATTGATTTGAGGGTTTGGGGTTTTGCTTTGTCTTCCTCTAAACCAAAGCCCAGCAGCACAAAGTGAACCCGCGAGAGGTTGTGAGCTTTAAATTTTTTAGATTTTAAGTGTGTTTCTGGCAGAACGAGAGGCCTTAAAAACCTTTCTTGTCCCGAAGCCATTCGCTTCGTTTGCTCAGACCTTGGGTCCAAGAGAGGCTTAAAATAACTTCCCTTTAATGGAGGGTCCTAAGATGTCAGGGGCTAGGGCTTTAGGGTCTCCTTAGCAGATGGAAATTCTACCCACAAGCCATACTGTTGAGTCAGGGGTATTGCTTGGGTCCAGGGAAAGATAAGCCTGGCTCTCCCATCTCCTTTGTCCAGAGAGAACACAGTTGGCTTGCACGGAGCTTAACAGCCTCCCCTTGGAAGTGGTGAAGGACAGCATTGTTCCCGTGGATGGGAGTGCAATGGGAGGCCTGGCTCCCTCTAAACTGGCCTCTCTTTGGTTTAGCGTGTTCACCCATCCAGAGTGGCAGAGCTGGGTGATCGAGGAAGATTAGAAAGTAGACCAGATTTTTCCCTAAGTGCCATTCAGGACCAAGAAATCAGTGGCTGTGATTTCAGGCCCACTTCTTAAATACCCTAGAGTTGGCAAGCTAAGTGTCAGGCTCTTTTTTTTTTTAACATCTTTATTGGAGTATAATTGCTTTACAATGGTGTGTTAGTTTCTGCTTTGTAACAAAGTGAATCAGTTATACATATACATATGTTCCTATATCTCTTCCCTCTTGCGTCTCCCTCCCTCCCACCCTCCCTATCCCACCCCTCTAGGTGGTCACAAAGCACCGAGCTGATCTCCCTGTGCTATGTGACTGCTTCCCACTAGCTATCTGTTTTACGTTTGGTAGTGTATATATGTCCATGCCACTCTCTCGCTTTGTCACAGCTTACCCTTCCGCCTCCCCTCAGGCTCTTTCTCACCTGTTATCCTAACTAAGATCCTTTTTGCAAGGTAGACAGTATTATCCCTGTTTTACGGAGGAGAAAATGGTGAGTCAGAGAGGTTAAGGAACTTGCCTGATGTCACACAGCCAAGCAAGCGGTTGAGCAGAGATTTGAACCGAGGACTGACCCCAAAGTTCCTTCCCCTCCTCTTCCTCCCTTTTTCCTCCTCCTCCCCTCCTCCCTCTCCTTTTCCTCCTTCACAAGCCTTTAATGAGTATGAGTGCTGGTCCTTAGCATTTACATATATTATTTCATCATATAACCTTAAGGTGGAGTTATTGTTATTATCCATATTTACTGGGGAAGCAAAGCCTCAGAGAGGTTAAGTAACTTGTCCAAGGTCACACAGCTAGCAAGCAGCAGTGTCTCTCTGATCTTCCCTCTAACACCACCATGTAAGGTGCTTTGGGGAAAGGGATGTAAATGAATGTGACATTGTCTCAGCTTCAGAGTAGGATACCCCCTAGTGAGGGGAGCGGTTAAGTCCATTGCCAATGAGGGAATGGACTGGAGGGAGGGTGGTTGATACGCACAGGGTATGGATCATTCTGGAAATAGCCAGGCTCAAGGTTCTAAATTGGACTCCTAGTCATTGTTGTGGGTGCCACTTTTAAGTCCTCCCACAGTATCGGTGTTGATGACAGGATGTCCAGGTCTCCTGAAGGATCAAAGTGGGAAGAGCAGCCTAGCTCTGCGTCAAGATCAGGTTTTGAAACGATGAAGGCACTTGATGATTGGGAAATAGGCCAAGTAGACAATAAAGCTAACCTTGGATAGCCCGCTAGTAAGGCCATTCATTTCTTGGCGAAGTCGGTGGCTCATTTTTAGTTCGTTTAAGAAAAACAAAATAAACAACTGATGGGGTCCAGGGAAACTGTGCTTTCTGCGAAGTGCACTAGTGCCTCAGTTTCCTGTCTCATCCTCTTCCTGTGGTATTTGCTAAAATCTCTAAGAACTAATGGCTGTAACCCTCCAAGCCTGGCTAGGAAAAACAGTAGTGCCTCTTAGAGGAAAGGAGAGATTTCAGAGGCGGCCTGCCTGCTCCATCTCCTCCGTATGGGCCTTTCTTATTTCATGCTTGGATTTTGGCATTGACTTTTTTCCCAAGTTCCCCCATGCCCGCTTCTCTGAGCAGTCCGTCTAAAACACAAATCTGACCTGGTATGGGCGTACCTTGTTTTACTGCACTTCACAGATACTGCGTCTTTTACAAATCGAAGGTTGGTGGCAACCCTGCATCAAACAGGTCTCTCAGCACCAGTTTTCCCAACAGCATTTGCTCACTTCCTGTCTCGGTGTCACATTTTGGTAATTCTTGCAATATTTCAAACCCTCTACTAGCAAAAAGATTACGATTCACTGAAGGCTCAGACGATGGTTAGCATTTTTTTTAATATAAATTTATTTATTTTATTTACTTTTGGCTGCGTTGGGTCTTCGTTGCTGCACATGGGCTTTCTCTAGTTGCAGCGAGCGGGGGCTACTCTTCATTGCGGTGCGTGGGCTTCTCATTGCGGCGGCTTCTCTTGTTGCGGAGCACGGGCTCTAGGCGTGCGTGGGCTTCAGTAGTTGT
Source organism: Delphinapterus leucas (assembly GCF_059928025.1). Classification (NCBI taxonomy): domain Eukaryota; kingdom Metazoa; phylum Chordata; class Mammalia; order Artiodactyla; family Monodontidae; genus Delphinapterus; species Delphinapterus leucas. The sequence continues at coordinate 15,084,203 of NC_143142.1, forward strand.
GGCACGTGGGCTTCAGTAGCTGTGGCTCGCGGGCTCTAGAGCGCAGGCTCAGTAGCTGTGGCACACAGGCTTAGTTGCTCCGTGGCATGTGGGATCTTGCCAGACGAGGGCCCAAACCCGTGTCCCCTGCATTGGCAGGCAGATTCTTAACCACTACGCCACCAGGGAAGTCCCATGGTTAGCATTTTTTAGCAACAAAGTATTTTTTCATTAAGGTGTGTACATTGTTTTTTAGCATAATGCTATTGAACAATTAATAGACTACAGTATAGTGTAGACATAACTTTTATATGCACTGGGAAACCAAAAACTTCATGTGACTCACTTTATGGCGATATTCATTTGATCGCAGTGGTCTGGAACTGAACCCACAGCATCTCTGAGGTCTGCCTGTAATTTCCCCAGCTTGCCGCCCCCAGGACCTTCCTGTCCCTTATAGGATGACGGCCAAGCTCCTTAGCCAGCATATGTGTGTTCTAGTGCCTTCTTGCCTGACCAGTCCCATTTCCTGCTTCAACCCACAATTCTAGTTCTCGGAATCCCCGGTATATTCTTAAACCTCTCCGCCTTGCTGGTAACTGTCTGGCATGCTTTCCCCAGACTCTTGTTTACTCATGAGCTTCAGTTCTGTCTTGACAATCCTGCTGATAATCCCATCTCTTTGAAGCCTTCACTGGACCTCCTATTCCCGATGGGGCTAATTACTCACCCTTTTCTGCTTTGGCATCTGGTGTAGGCTTCCGTTATTATGGCTACTTACTGTGCGGAAATGACTTGTTTAACCATCTGATCACCTCCAAGGCCCCAAGTGTTCATTCATCTGTGCATCACCTAGCTTGATGCCTACTGTATGCAGGCACTCAACAAGTCATGGTCCAAATAAACCTAGTTGGGTCTCTGAGGCCTTTTAGCTCACGGGAGGGGCTGTCTGAGGGCCCAGTCAGAGGTGGGCAGCAGCCCCTCCTGCCTCTGTTCACCAGTGGTTGGAGTCTCACCACTCCCAGCACCGCTGATTGTCCTGGGGGCTGCCATCATTGCCCCCCGGTCTGTGGCTGATAGAAACCCTTGAGGTGTTAAGGCGTTGGCAGTATGCAGACAGAAGGGAAGAGAAAAAAAATTTTATAAAAACAAAATTCTTGAAAAATAGCATTTCTCTAAAGGAAACTAAATGCAGCGTACTTAATAATAGTCTTTAAAAAGTAAGAAAGTTTCTGTTATCATTTTTATAAATAAAACTTACAAGTTCCAATTAAAAAAAAAGAAAAAAGAATGTAGACAGAGGCCTTCAGCAGAATTGGCAGCTATCTGGGCACGACTGCTACTGAGAACTAAGCCAGCTCTCTGAGGGTGTGTGCCTTGATTGACCCTGGGCCTCCGCCCTGACCCAGCAGCTGTCACTGGTGCCTTCCTCTGGCTATGTACCACACGCTCCCTGTCTTAGTGTGCTCGGGCTGCCATGACAAAATTCCACAGAAGGGGGCGGGGGGGGGGTACTTCAGCAATGGAAATGTATTGTCTCACAGTTCTGGAGGCTGGAAGTCCAAGATCAGGGTGTCGGCAGGGTTGGTTTGTCTGAGGCCTCTCTCCTTGACTCTTGGACAGTTGCCTTCTCACTGTGTCCTCAGCTTGTGTGTCTGTGTCCTAATCTCTTCTTATAAGGATACCAGTCCTATTGGATTAAGGCTCACCCATATGACCTCATTTTACCTTAATTACCTCTTTAAAGGCTCTGTCTCTGAATACAGTCACATTCTGAGGCCCTGGGGGTTGGGACTTCAACATAGAAATTTTAGGGGGGGGACACAATTCAGCCCATAACACTCCTGCCCTTTCCTTAGGTGCGGTCCCCAGGAATCTGGCTGTGCCGCCTGTGCCCTTTGACCCTATGCTAGGGGTGATCAATGCTGGGGAATTATCCCTAAAGGAAACTGGAGGGTTTGAATTTTTTTTTCCTTATATGGGAAAGGATGGATTTTATCCAGGACTCAGACATCTCTGGGCTATAAGAGTAGCTGCTGAAATGCTAATGAATGACTCACAGGCAGGGGGCGTCAGGTTGATAAAGGAGGCAGGTATGAGCAAAGGTATTTAAAGCATGGAATTAGGAATAACGTTTGACAGTGCAGTTTGAGATAGCCCATTGTCTGCATTGCACATCAGTCAGCGGCCTGGACCATCTCTAGACCACAGAGCCTGAATACTGTGGGCAGTACGAGGGATTTTCCGGGGGACTTCTGGTCACACTCAGCTTTTGCCTTCTCACTGCCTTTAAACCCAACAGCTGCCTAAGATGGGCCTGTACTATCGGCCTTTTCTGGGTGATAAAAGGATTGTGGGCAAGGTGGTGGCTGAGGCTTGAGCAGGGCATTTTGTCTCATGCACTACTTTGGTGCTGGTGGTTCATGGCTTTCTGGTGACAGGCCATGCAGGGATAAGGCCTAAGGTGATAGAGCAGAGGACCCCCTCTCCCTCCTTTGCCCATGCCTAATGTACCATCAGGAGTTAACCTGAGACCCAGTACAAGGTGGAGGGCCACTGCCCATTTGCAGGGGCCAACACATGGCAGGCACCCTGGCTCCTTTTCCAGAGTTTTCCTGCAGCCACAGCCAGCTGGCACCTGTCTTAGTCAAGGTGGGCCAGAGCTGTTGGCCTCAGGGCAGGTGTAGCCAACACGAGTTGGGATAGAGCAGTGGGGCTGTATTCCCAGGGGTGACCAACCCCAGGGTAGGTGCTCCGTCACAGAAATCTGTGTCTGTTGTTCTTTCTCTGACCAAGCTTCCCCAGCATACTTGCCAAACGATAAATAAAGCCCGAGGACTTGGGTAGCTTTTGTCACTTGTGATAACCCTGGGTGGTGGAATGGTTAAGCATTCGGGGTCTGGAGTCGAGCTGCAGGCTTCCAATCCTAGGTGAGTTTGGAACTCAGCGTCTCTAAGCCTCAACCTTATCATCTGTGCGGCGGGGTCATGATAGGCAGTACCTCCCAGTAGAGTCATCGTGGGGATGCGGTGAGACCACGTGTGTGACGCCCATGTAAGTGCTCAGCCAGTCCTAGGCAGTACCTCCCAGTAGAGTCATCGTGGGGATGCGGTGAGACCACGTGTGTGACGCCCATGTAAGTGCTCAGCCAGTCCTAGGCGTTATTGTCATGACCAGAGACTAGGCTTCTTCTTTGGAAGATCATAGTGCATGAGCGGGGCTGCTGAACCCAGGCCGAGGTCTGAATCCTTTTCTGGCCCACTCCTGGCACAGCAGGTGGTCCCCGCCAAGCTGGGAAGCAAAAGCAGCATGGCAACTGGAGATGGAACAGCAGTTAGATTTTCACGGCTTCCCAGGGAGCTTGGGCATTTGGCTCCGCGGGAGTTGGTCCCCTGGCTTTCCTAGGGCCCCGCCAAGGCAGAATGCCTGTGTCACCAGGCCGGCGGAGGCACCAATTCAAATGAGCAAGCATCCGGCCTGCTGGCTTCCAGCCTCGTAACCCACACTTGAAGCCTTTCACTTCCTCCACCCCCCGAGTCCTCATGGGGGATCCTGTCTGTTGCCTCAGGCCCCCCGCCGTGAAATGCCATCTGTCCCCTCCGCGCGCCGAAAGCTACCGTGTCAAAACGACAGTTGTGGCAGCTGGGCGCAGGCTGGAGAGGCTGCTGAACTGCTCTTTACCCATCGCCTTAGGGGGGCTAAGTTCCCATTTGCTCCAGGAGCGCTTCATGAGGCAGAACGCTCAACTTCTCAGCCTCCAAGTCAGGGAGGGAACGTGGGAGGGCTCTGACGGCCCCTGGCTGCGGTGCCCACCCCCAGGGCTGCCTTGCGAATCACAGCACGGTGGCCCTGTAAGGAAACCCAGAGGAGGCACCAAGCAATCAAGCCCCCAGGAGGGACATCGGTCCCAGGACCATCCCCATCCCACCTTCATACTCAGGGAGTCCGTAGGACTCCCTTTGCTGGGTGACTTCCCTGATTTGGACATTTCCTGACTCCCTCCCTTTTCTCCTCATCAGTCCAAGCTGAGTAAGGTCATTCACAATAAAAATAACGGCTTGGAACTTCCCTGGTGGTGCAGTGGTTAAGAATTCGCCTGCCAATGCAGGGAACATGGGTTCGATCCCTGGTCCGGGAAGATTCCCACATGCCGTGCAGCAACTAAGCCCGTGCACCACAACTACTGAGCCTGCGCTCTAGAGCCCACGAGCCACAACTGCTGAAGCCTGGGCGCCTAGAGCCCGTGCTCTACAATAAGAGAGCCACCGCAATGAGAAGGCCACACGCCACAACCAAGAGTAGCCCCCGCTTGCCACAACTAGAGAAAGCCTGCGCGCAGCAACGAAAGCCCAATGCAGCCAAAACAAATAAATAAATTAAGTAATAATAATGGCTCATGGGTATTGAGCCCCTATCACGTGCCAGGCAGCGTCTGAAAGCACTTTACATGTGCCATCTCAGTCATTGGGTCCTCGCAGCAGATCTGTGCGGTCGGTTCAGCATCTGTATCTGACGGAAGAGGAAACTGACACTCTGAGAGGTTGAAACTTACCCAGGGTCACACAGCCAGGAAGTGTCGGCTGCAGCATTGGAACCCAGGTCTTCTGATTCGGGAACTCCGATTCTGAGCTGATGTGCTGCACGCCAGGAAGTAAAGCTTTGTGAAAGAGGTAGAACTTTAGGCCAGAGTTTCTTTTCCAAAAGGAAGTTGGTTTCTATGATATCTATACCTTCATCTCTTTTTTTTTCCAGTTAAACTTTTATTTCCGGCAAGGCATGTTACTCTCAATTGGAGCTCCATACCTGGAACTCCCTTTTGTGTTATAAAAACAGCAAAACTTACGGGGGTTTCATTGTACACGTGGTATCGGGTCATCACTGAGAAACTAGAAAAGATGGGCAAGTGAAAAAACAACAGACCACAAAGGACAGCCATGACTTCATGCAGCTTTCTCCTCAGTGTACGCCCTTTTCCAACGCACAGGCATTTGGCTAAACTTTACATCATTATGGCTGGAACAAGACAGTTTGGGCTGAAAATGGGAACTCATAGGAGTCAAGATTTGGGAAAGGAAGGGCAAAGGAGGACCGGCCTTGGAGCAGGGCACGAGACTCAAAAGGCCAGCTGGGGTGGCCGAGGAGGGCCATCCCCCAAGGTCACTGGTTCCCAGGGGCAGGTGACCCCCTATCATCACTTGCCTGGAGGGTGTCCCTGGACAGGAGAACTGATTCAGGCCATCAGTGCTTGGGTTGCCTTTTCCACTGGTGACCCCCTTTGCTGTGTTTGCTTTTTGTTGGAGGTACTTATCTACTCATAAAAACGTATGGCTCTTTCTCTCCTCAAAGCACTTGAGAGGCTGTGGTTCAGCTGAAGTGACCTTGTAGGAAGTGCCTGAGCACGTGGCTGCCCTGGGCCCGGGTGGGCTGGGGACACGCTGGGGAGCGCACGTGCTGTCTGGTGGGCTGGCTGCTACTTCCCTCTGGCCATTTGTTACCATGTGGGCTCATGGGCTGCTTGTGACTACATTTTCCAGTGTTTCCAGAGAAATCAAAACCTACGCTTTTCATCGGAAGCCTTCTGACTTTTACATATCGCAACCGTTTCACATTTCTCAAACAGCCAGCTGAGTAAAATCTAGTCAGCGGCTGCTACTTTACGACATAGAACCTACCTGTTCAGCCTTTGTTTTCTGTTCAGAACGAACTCCTTCAAAATAAGGAAACAACACAGAACCAACGGATGTGCTCTCCGTGGCCTCGGAGAGGTTCTTCACCTTTGGACGCCGTTCTGTGAGATTCAGAACTGGCTGGGGGAAAACTTTTCTCTGCCTCTGTGTGCTTCACCTAAAGAAAGACCGGATTTTGGGACTTCCCTGGCGGTCCAGTGGGTTAAGACTCCTCGCTTCCACCACAGGGGGCGCGGGTTCGATCCCTGGTAGAGCCAGGCCAGGCAGGTGAGGTGGGAGGACAGAGCAGGTGGGTGCATCTCCCGGGATCCCCTTCATCTTTCTTTTCTGTTTATTCCTTGCTTCCTCTGGGTTGCAGTTCACCTGATACTCTCCCTGTGGGAGTGCCCTTTGCTCCTTCTTTCTTATCTGCATCCAACTTTACAACTGTCTTCTCTCTTTTTTTAAAGATTTATTATTTATTTATGGCTGTGTTGGGTCTTAGTTGCGGCATGTGGGCTCTTTGTTGTGACACACAGTCTCTCTCATTGAGGCGTGCAAGCTCCGTAGTTGTGGCGCGCGCGGGCGTAGTTGCCCTGTGGCATGTGGGATCCCAGTTCCCTGACCAGGGATCGAACCTGCTTCCCCTGCATTGGCAGACGGATTCTTTACCACTGGACCACCAGAGAAGTCCCTCTTCTCTTTTCTTAGCTATTTGATCATGGGACTCTTTGTTTTTTGTTTTTTTTTTTAGCTTTGACTTTGAGACGTGTAATAAAGATTCAAGTGGACATTAGAAGTTTAAAAATAATTAATAGTTTAATAGCTAGTCGTCTTCTAATTCTTTTTTTTTCTTGAATTGTTCTCATCTTGTCAACTGAAAAGCTAAGAGTTTTTCAACTGGCTGGCATGGATTTCTTCAGAGCTTAGAACCGCTGTTGCGGAGGTCACAGAAACGTAGCAGATCTAGTTATGGCTCGTGAAGGATTTATGGTCTGGTTGGCAATAAGACAGACGAGTATATGACGTGCTACTTTTGTGGCTTTTATTGTAACCGTGGAAGGATTTAGAGGAGGAGAGAGTAAGGATGGGCAGGGGAGGTGGAAGCGCTTTCCCAAGGAGGTGAAATATTGGGGCAGGAGATGGAGTCAGTCTGCTTGATTTGGGGAGGGAGCACATCAGGAAAGGCTTTAGAGAGATTAAGCTTTATTGTGCTCAGTGTTTAAAGAGCAGATAAACAGGAAGCAGGAAGTGGAAGCTGGAAGTGAAAGACCATCTCAAGGAAAGGAGCAGGGGAGCAGAGGTGTAGAAGAGTTGGAGTGGACGGGTGGGTGTGGTTGGTGCTTTGACTGGTGGGCGGGGAGGAGAGATTGGATCCAGATCTTGGGGGGTCTCTCTGCCTCCAGGGCCGTGCTGAGGAGTGGGACTTCATCTTGGGGGTGATGCAGAAGTCCCAGAGTGCTTTAAGCAGGGGAGTGACACGGTCACATTTCAGGGGAGCGTCTGCAAATTCACTCAGGCTGCCCTGCAAAGAGTGGTTGGAAATGGGTGGCAAGACCAGGTGGCAGGGGGGTGGCCTAGGCACATGATGGGACTTGTTTTGTTCGGCCTGAATGGTATTTTAAGCAGGTATTATGCTTGTTCACAGCGTGAGGGCTCAGCACCTGCCGTCTCACACACCCCAGCTTCCCAGTTTGCTACCTGCCTGGTGCCTGCAGGCATTTGAGTTTGTAGCCCTGGCAGTAAATTCTGATAGGACGGTACAGTGGCAGGAGTTGAGAGCACAAAGGACAATGAAGGCTCAGCTGAGGGAGTAGATCAGCCTATGGGCAGGTGGAGTTTTTTTTTTTTTTGGCTACATGGGGTCTTCGTTGCTGCGCACGGGCTTTCTCTAGTTGCTGTGCGTGGACTTCTTATTGTGGTGGCTTCTCTTGTTGTGGAGCATGGGCTCTAGGCATGCAGGCTTCAGTAGCTGCGGCACACAGGCTCAGTAGTTGTGGCTCGCGGGCTCTAGAGCGCAGGCTCAGTACTTGAGGCGCATGGGCTTAGCTGCTCCGCGGCATGTGGGATCTTCCTGGACCAGGGATTGAACCCATGTCCCCTGCATTGGCAGGCGGATTCTCAACCACTGTGCCACCAGGGAAGTCCCAGGTGGAGTTTTAGGCACAGGTGGGAGTTGGGGATGCTGGGGACAGGACCGAATGCCTGGGCAGAGGGAAAGAGGGGATACGAGCCTCCCCATGCAGGCCAAAGATGAGAGCTCTGGGGCAGATGGGGTCTGGGGCGTGGTTAAGAGCACACGACGAGTTTGAGTCTAGCTCTGCCATTTGCTGCCGTGGGACCTTGGGCGCTTGACATAATGTCTCTTAGCTTCGGTTTCCTCATCTGTAAAAGGAAACTAATACCAATAATACTACCTTAGAGGGCTGTCCCAAGGTTGAACCAAGACAGCGTACCTCACACAGGCACGTTGGCTGGCTTATAGCAGAAGGAGCATTGGGTGGATGTTAGCCGTTTTCATTAGGGGAGGGGTCAGAGCAGGTAGACCTATTTTATGGAGAGCCTGGAATGCTGACAGCATTTTATTTATTATTTTTTTCTTAAAAAAAATTTTTTTTTACATTTTTGGCCGTGCCACGCAGCTTGCGGGATCTTAGTTCCCCTACCAGGGCTCAAACCCGGGCCCATGGCAGTGAAAGCGCCGAGTCCTAGCTCCTGGACCACCAGGGAATTCCCCAGACAGTAGTTTAGAGTTGGTGGAATAACCAGAAAGTGACGTGATGAGAACATTTCTTCCAGCTGACTTCTTTCCAACTCCGGAGGCCGTCTCTATCCACCGTGATAGACCTTAGAGACCTGCCTTAGAGACCCTGGGGTGGGTCAGTCCTGAATAGGGATGACATTTTGCTCTGGAGATTGGGAGGTGGGTGGAGAGGAAACTCCCAGCATGTCCTATAGTGGCAGGAGCCAGACTGGGCATCTTTTTTTTTTAAATTAATTAACTTTGTTTTTTATTTATTTTTGGCTGTGTTGGGTCTTTGTTGCTGTGCGTGGGCTTTCTCTAGTTGCAGCGAGTGGGCTTCTCATTGTGGTGGCTTCTCTTGTTGGGAGCACGGGCTCTAGAGTGCAGGCTCAGTAGTTGTGGCACGGCGGCTCAGTAGTTGTGGCTCGTGGGCTCTAGAGCGCAGGCTCAGTAGTTGTGGTGCACGGGCTTAGTTGCTCCGCAGCATGTGGGATCTTCCCGGACCAGGGATCGAACTGGTGTCCCCTGCGTTGGCAGACGGATTCTTAACCACTGCGCCACCAGGGAAGGCCCAGACTGGGCATCTTTCTCTCTTTCTTTCTGTCTCTTGAAGCTCAGTGCAGTTCTTGCCTCACCCTAGGCACTCAGGAAACATCTGGACAATATGGAACCCGTGAGTCCTTTCGTGAGTTCGCCTGGCTTGGGATACATGTGTAGGAGGGCGTGTCTCAGATTAGTAATGTCAGGAGCTGTATCTGGCAAGGAGAAAGTAATTAGTGAAAGAAAAGCAGAGATTGGAATGAATATGCTCTGCTGCCAAGCTCTTAGGATCAGAAAGGACCTATTCTCCTGATTTAAAAAGGCATGGCTTCTAACTGTATCCAGCAGATAAGTTTCTGCTTTGTTCCAGTGCACTGACACAGCCCTCTAAAGAGTCCATCCTGCTAGAGAGTTGATCCGGAAGTTCTCAGTCTGCTCAGCCAGGAAGCGTAGATCTAACTCTCTCTATCCTCTTTCATGATAATTCCTGGATAGCTGGTATTTCCATTCAGTGGAGAAAAGGAGGGTTGAATTCTGTTCTCATAACCACCCTCCGTGGACTGAGGAATTGTCATTTTGGATTACAACTGGGGTGTTTGGATGACAAATTAAAAAAAAAAAATATATATATATATATATATATATTTTTTTTTTGCGGTACGCGGGCCTCTCACTGTTGTGGCCTCTCCCGTTGTGGAGCACAGGCTCCGGACGCGCAGGCTCAGCGGCCATGACTCACGGGCCCAGCTGCTCTGTGGCATGTGGGATCTTCCTGGACCGGGGCACGAACCCGTGTCCCCTGCATCGGCAGGCAGACTCTCAACCACTGCGCCACCAGGGAAGCCCTAAAAATATTTTTTTTTAGATCTCTTTCCCTGTGTATTTTAGCTATAGCACAAGCAAGAGCATGATACGGTAGCAGCATCCTTTTTTTTTTTTTTTAAAGGCATGATTTAGGGGCTTTGTTTTTCCCTGGAAGACTCAGTTATGTTTGGGGAGTCTCCCAGGTGAACATTTGGTGACTTCAGCCTGCATTTGGAACAACACTAGCAAATATCTCCCATGAGTGCTCTGTGGGCTCCACCCCTGCACCCTGGCCCAACAGTGAATCCAGGAGCTACAAATCAGAGCATCCTTTATGCTACCTTAACGTAGAAGTCTTCCCCAGAGCCATTCTTGCTGTTCTCTCACTGGAGGCAGCAAGCACTATTACAACTGATTGCAGTTGGAAACACTGTGTACAGTAATGTTAACATAAGCGGTTGCTCTTACGAGCCCTTGTGAAGTAACAGTATTTATGCCCATTTTTCAGATGTGCAGTTCGAGGGGTGGGGAGGGAAGTGACCTGCACAGGCAGACAGTGGAGCCATGGGCCTCGTTTGTCATCAGTGTTGGTGGGCTGCTGTGTGCCCAGCACACCCCTGCGGAAGGCAGGTTTGTGGGTCCCTCTTGCTCTCGGATCACAGACCTGCCACCTCTGTTTTCAGGCCTTGCCCAGAGGGAACATTTCTCCATCCAAGCTCTAGTGGCTTTGAAACTTTCATTAACTTCAGAGTATAGATAAGGAAACCATAAACTCAGACCCATTCACTTGGTGAGGGTTAGGCCAAGTTCTTGGATCAAATGAAAATGAAGACCTTGAATGCTAAGTCCTCTGATCCACCTTCCCAACCTGGCCCCCATCCACGTGGCAGTGGCCCCAGCACTTTCCAGGCCGTGAGAAATTCCACCTCAGTTATACCCCTGGCTGATGGGCCTTCATTCTTGCACTACCCCTCCCAGAAATTAGAACCAATAAGCAAAAGTCTTAAACTTAGGGCTGTTCATACCATCTCATTTATTTATTTATTTTTTGGCTGTGCCGCGCGGCGTGCGAGATCTTAGTTCCCTGACCAGGGCTCGAACCCATGCCCCCTGCATTGGGAGCATGGAGCCTTAACCGCTGGACTGCCAGGGGAGGTCCCCTATCATCTCGTTTATTTAACAGTCACATAATCTCACATTTTTTTCATTTGAACCACTTTCACTACCAAACCTTCCCGTGGGCTGCTGTCTCTTGCTTCTGATCTATCCCCACTCCATATTTCTTCAGCCGAAGATCTTGTCCTCTGTTTCCATGGAGGCTTCCCTAACTGCCCCTAACCGGTTGGGGTAGTGGCTGCACTTCTACACCTTCGCATCCTCTGAATACACTGCGCGGAGGCCCACTTGCTCCCTAGCGTCTGCATGTGACAGGTTTGATTCATGTCTCATGTACTGAATCAGGGTTTGCTTTGTACCTGAGTAGGTGCTATTGTTTTGGGTCCTGATGTGCCTGTTTCTGGGAGCACAAGTTTTTGCAAAGTCATGGACCACATCTTCTCTGCACACACCCAGGGCACTTAATAACAGACTCCCATGAAGTAACATATCTGGGAGTGAGTCACTAGGTTCCCAAAACACCCAGGGTCCCAAGTGACTCTGTTTGTCACAGCTTAACCAGCCCCTGGAGCCATCTGGGGTGACCAGGAGACTCATTCACGTGTGATCAGGTCAGAACTAGGCCGGGCGGGGGCCTGGCCCCTGCTTGCCCTAGGAGCAGCCTACTTTGGGGATGTCTTTGGTCTCTGCTTTCGGAGTTCTCCGGGGTGCACACGTCTCATAATTGCCATGTCAGCCCCGGGGTGGTGTGGTCCCACCTTCCCTCACCTCTGAGCTCGCCCCTCCACCACCCCACCCCTCGTAGGCCACCTCTCCCTCTTGTTAATCTCTCTTTTTGTTAGACTGGGATTTTATTTATTTGTTTTTTCTTATTCTTTGAGCTCTTGCTGGAAATCAGCTCGGGCAGAGTGACTGTGCTCAGCGCTGGCTAATGGCTTGGAGCCACTCCAGGCTGCCGGCTGCGTCAGCTTTCACTTGTGGGTGATCGTCGACGAGCGTGATGCCTTTCCTCTGTGACACCCCAGGGTCCCCTCTTCTTGCCGGCTCGGCTGTTCGCACTTGGCTGGCCTGCCTTTATTGTTGTGAATGGCAGTTTTTCCTGCGCACCCTGGAGCCTGTCTGGCCACCTCGATGGGGCTCAGACTTTCTCAGTTGCAGAGCCTGCTCAGCCTTCAGGCCAGTTGAGCTGTTTGCTTTTGTTGCGTGTTTTGTGCTGTTCCCTTTTGGAGCTTGGACACTGTCCCAGGGTGGGCAGGGGCTCCCAAGTCTGGAGACGGGGATAGCTTGGGAGAATCCTCAGGTTGTTAGACATGTGTGTGTGTTGGGCGAGTGATCACACATGCTGCTGATGTAGTGTGTTCTGACATTTCTTCAGAGTCTCTTGGTCTATAGCAAAGGATGGCATTGAATTTCTAGTGTCATCTCTCAGCAGCTGTGCAAACTTGAAGGAGGAGCTAAGCTTCGGTTTCTCCCTGAGTTTCACTTTCTTCAGCTGTACAACGGGGAGAAGAACATCTCCATTCAGGGTTGACATAAAGATTAAATGGGAAATTCCATATAACATCTCCCGGTACCACCTCAGTAAGTGGAAACTCTAACTAATAGTAAAGTATCAGGGTTTCATTTTCAACAAAGTAGCGATGATGCCCTTTCTAGAGCCTCTGAGTAGATAATCTAAGGACTCCGCGTTGAGGACTTGAGCTTGCCCTTCCTTTTATTAAATTCTTCCTCTTAAGGAATGTTAATTGGGTTTTGGATTTTCTTAGGGATCCTGTGGTGGCGAATGGGGGAACCATATGTTAATTTCCTTGACCGTCCAGGTGCACTGCAGAGACAATTCAACTGAAGTAGCCCCACCTCCTGCCCACTCTTTAGGATGGCTTTTTGGTTTCCATTGTATTTTTCTTTATTCACGATGCCTCTTTTGCGCTCTCTTCCCCACTCGACAGAAAGGGAACCGAGGAGGAGGAAGAGGAGGCCGAGCCCAGTGCCCGGCCACCGACTGCACAGGCTCTCAGGCCCTGCCGGCTCCCCTGGGAGCAGCACCCACCAGGACAGCCCGGGTCCTGGAGAAGTGGCGTGCCCAGGCCATCAAACTCTCTGCGGGTTGTAGACTTCCTCCTGACATGTCACTCCGCCAAGGCGCCTGTGCCTCCCAGCCGTCTTACCCCTTGTTGCCGCTCTTCTGAGTATAGCCACCAGCTCACAGGAGATCTAGATGCTGGGCTGTGGCCAGTGTTCACGGGAGCTGGGTCCAGTCAGCCCCCCAGGCGCTCCCAGGTAGGGGCTAGAGCAGACCTCTGATCACTAGCCACGTGGAGAACGAGTCTCATGGCCAGACTTGTTCCCCTGAGCACCACTTATCCACTGACCCGCTGCAGAGGCCCAGGGAGCGCCAGCGTGCAGTGAAAAATGCCTTTGTCTCCGTTTGCTGTTGTGCTGCTTCCGTCCCCATCCCTGTGCGTTTCACAATTAGCATCTCCAGCGCTTCCAAGTGAATACAGGACAGATGTTCGCACAGGTGCTGCCCTCTTCACTGGGTAAACAGAGTGGAGTTGGCATGTTTTTCTGTGTGTGTGTGTGTGTGTGTGTGTGTGTGCAAAGTAGGCCTTGGAGATGGTTGTAGTGTTTACAAATGTTTTCTCAAAGCATCCGATGCACTTTTGCACGTGGTAGGTGCTCAATAAATACTTTGTGATGAGTTATTAGTGGGAATAAAAGCCTTTTGTTTCATAAAAAACCCAGGGGCCCGGGAGCAGGAACTACAATTCCAAGTCAAGCCTTGAAATTCACAGACTAAAGAAGATGGAAATCATTTCCAGCCTCACCAAGAAATTATCTGCCAGCATCTGGCAAACCCCTTCTTCTCTCTTTGCCTTGGCGGAGGGTGGTGGTGGGTTGTGTAGCAGTGGCAAGACATGGTTCTTCACGTGCAGGGTGGTCAGGACAATCAGTGGAGGTGACCCCAGCGGCTCCTGGCAAGTTAACTGCTCTGTAAACACGAGCTCACCATGGCTCCTCCGGGGAAAGGACCTTGCCCTTTTGCCTGTGCAGAATGTAGATGGGATTACGGTATAACTGAGAATGCCCTCCTGGCCTGCGTTTTTCCGATTGGCACACCTGGTCCAACTGCTCTGCTGGTAAAGCCCAGCAGCTCAAGTCCAGTCTCCTTAACATGGCTTACAGCCCACCCGCTGCTCCTGCCTCACAAAAGAGTCAGGCTGCTGGGCTCAAACCCCAGCCTGGCCCCTTTCTTGCTCTGTGACCTTGGGCAAATCACTTAGCCTCTCTGGGCCTTAGTTTCCCCTCCTGGAAACTGAAGATATTAATAGTCTCTAGTTCATGGGGCTTTTTATACTTAAAAGAATTAACAAACATAAAGCACTGAGTGTGAGCTGTTATTCTTGTTCTCATTCCCACACATCAGCCTTACCTCTGGCTTCAGAATTACCGAACCCTCTGCAGTTTCCCAGACATCCCCTGCCATTTGCTTCTCTGTGCTTTATGCATGACCTTCCTGTTTCTGGAATGTAACCCTCACCCCATCTCCATCCCCCTTTTGAACACCTTTTCATCCCTCCTCCTTTCAAAGCCAGCACGGATATCGCCCCTGAATCCCTCTCTGCCTCTTTTCTCCAGCCCCCGTGGACGGTCGTTGTCATCACATCCTTTTCTAGGCTGTTGTAACTAACAAGTGCCTTTAACGCACCAGAATCACATCCCTTCTTCTGCCTCCTGATTGTGAACTCCGTGAGGGCAAAGTTCATGGTTTTACTTTTTCAAATCCAACACCTAACTCAATGCCTGGTATACAGTAGGTGCTGAGGAAATGTCTCCTCAAATGAAACCATATTTGTTTGCATCTAGAAGGTCAGCCTTTTAAAAACTTGCTCCTCCCCTTTTCTTCCCCAAATAACCGCATGATTTATTAAGACTAGAGACTTGCTCTCAAGGTCACATTTGCAACCTCAGGGTGTGAGTTCCCAGCGTGGCCAGTTTGAGGGTGGGCCCCTGGGACAGCAGTTGCTACTCTAAATTACCAAGAGATCCTTATGTTCCGGGCCCCTCCCAAGAGTCTGTTGTTTCTGATCTTCACCCCTCCCGACTTTCCATACATCTCCTCTGTTTATAGCTGCTGCTCTCAACTTGCTACCCAGTTCAAGTCCCTTCCATGGCTGGCCTTGTGTATCTGCAGGGAATCCCTCTGGATTTGGCCACGTAGGTCCCTGTCAGCTGGCCAGAAACAGAGTTGGAGGTGGCGCAGGGCGTTATCCAGGCTACTTCCAAACCAGGGCTCCTTCTAGAACAGTGCTTGACCCAGTACCGGCCTGGGTGAGCCTTTCATCTTTCCTTTCCTCCTCTGGCTTAAGCCTTTGGCAGGACAGGTTTTGGGCTTGAGGCCAGCGATTCAACTGGGAGGGCTGCACGCCAGCTCTCGCCTTTGTGGAGGTTAGTCTATTTGCCCGGAGTTCTGCCTGGGTTTACAGCCTCTCCTAACGTGCGTTGATGACGCGGGTCTACCTCCCAGGCCATCGTGCAGTCAGTCGTCAGCAGAGAAGTCTCGAGCAGAAGGAAATGTGTGCTCTGCTTTCTTTCGGTGTAGTGTCTTTTGCCTGATTTTTATCTGGGGGCCTTTAAAGAGCCACAGCCGGCACAGAAGCAGGGCGGCGACGCCGTGCCTGGAAAACTCATCAGCGTCACTCTGGTTTGTTTTCCTCCCCTTCAAGCCTTTTCCCATGGAGTGGGGCTCTCAGCGACAACTGGCAAATGGTTGGGTGATTGCTCGTTGTCATTCTGGTGGGCACTGGTGTCCGGAGGGCTCCAAGTGCTTTGTGGGTATTCGCATTTGTTTCTCAGATGCCCAGGTGCACAGTTGGCACCAGTCCCGGTTAATGGATGAAGAAACTGAGGCTCTGGGGATCAAGATCGTGAACCAAGGACTGGGAGGGGCACAGCTGGGAGCGAACTTGGGTGTTCAGGGCTACGTTTTGTCTTGAAGAGGATGTGCGGGATGTGTGTGTGTGTGAACGCATAAGGTTGTGTATGTGTAAGAGAATGAGAATGAAAAGGAGGGAGGATTGAATGGGGGCGTGGGGTCCTCAGTATAAACCTGCCCAAGAACAGTCACTGCCTTGCAGTCTTTCTGATCAGAACTACCTCCCACGAGGAGCTCATATGCCTTTTATCCAAAGCAACCTCTTGCCCGGGCCCCAAAGGAAGGCCGCAGTGATTTACCCAGCCCTAGTGGACCCTGCGCTCGCTGGATGAGGGGGCTGGGTCACAGAAGCCCTCCTCACCTGCCCGTTCTTTCCCTCTCCTCCCTGGCTCCACTTTATAGCTGGCATATGGAGACTGTTTCTGTTTACCCAGTGCCACCAGGATGCTGCTGCACGCGGAAATCTTGGATTCCCCACAGGGTCGTTTCAGAGGCTGCATGCAAAGCAGCCAGCTGTTTTGCAGGGAGCCTCTGGGCCCTGTTACATCAGCTTGGAGGAAAACGTTACCATCTGTGCAAACAGGTCATCCTGGTTTGTCTGCCTGTCCTCTGTTTGGGGAACTTCTCTCCTACTTGGAGGCAGTTCTTTTGTTGTTGTTATTGTTGTTTTGTATTCCAATGCCTGTCAGTTCAGCAGTTTCTTTCTGTTCCTTCTCCTCTATGTTCACCTCCCTGGGCTGACTGCCAGGATGCAGGGAGGGCAGTTAAGGGGTTGGTGATGCGTAAATCTTTAGTGGCAAAGGTCGTTGGGCCTGAAAAGGCTGCAGGCTGGTTTCATAGGAGACTTCTCTGCCCAGGGCACCCGAAGTGCAGAACAAAGTGTTTCTCTTTGGGGGTTGGGGTTGGGGGGACTTGCCCTAGAGGCTCCGAATGGGATCTTCCTGGTTGCCAAGAATGCTCCTGGTCAGCTTCCTCTGGCCCTTCTCCTGCGAGCGGAGAAGCTGGTTTGCTGTGGGAGCCAGAAGACTGCCGCTCCCACCCTCCTGCGCTGCTGTGTATCGTTTTTTTCCTCCTTCTTCCCGCCCATTTCTGGGCCAGCTGCCTCCCAGGAAAGACGGAAATGCAGAGGCGAGGGCCAGCCATCATGTTCCTGGACGAGGCGGCGGATGGCCAGCTCCCCGACAGCCCCGTCGTGAGGTCATCCCACCTCCTCCAGCTGGGCCCTTGCGGTATGCCTTGACCTTGCCTTTCCAGCTCGTCTGGAGACACCCACCCTGCTCTGGGCGGGCACGGTGCCAAAGTCAGAGGTCGAACGTGTTGATTCTTATGTGGTCTCTGACAGCCACTGGTGTGAGGGCTGGTCCCTGATCACAGGAGGGGGCTGGACCTGGGGTGCTGTGTGAGAGCCCTCCAGACTGCCTTGTTGTCCAGACTCTCCCTGTGCAAGGGATGCCCCGAAAGTTGCATCATCAACTTTCACCTGGAGACCCGGGGGCCGCTGTTTCTCCCAGCAAGTGCAGATTTGGCCCAGGTGGGTAGGATTAGGCCAGTGGCTTATTCTCTTTGATTTGTCTCACAGCTGTGCACCAGCAATTACATAGTGGCAGACAGTGGGCGTCAGACCACTGTCCACATTACTCTAGTGAGGGATGAGTGACCAGTGTTTGTGGTGGGGAAGCTCTAGAAGGGGAGCCAGGAGGCCCAGGTGCTAGAGCTGGCTCTCTGATGGATCAGCCCTGTTACACAGGCACACCTCCCCTCCCTGGCCCCAGTTTCCCATCTCTAAGAGACGGGCATTCAATTAAGTGGTCTCTGTGATCCATTTCAGACCTGACCATCATCCTTTCTAAGACCCCAGACCTGACACTCATCGTTTCTAAGATGAGCAGCAGAAAGTACTCAAGTCCATGCAGGGAAGCCCCATAGCCCATAGAGCACGCTAAACCCTGCTCTATGGTTTAGCGTGGGGATTCTCAGCACAGAACCTGCTGACCTTCTAAAGGTGTGAGGCCCGGGCAAGTTCACAGATCTCTCTGGGCTTCCATTGCCTCATCTGTAAAATGGGCACAATAATGGTCGCTACCTCATAGGGTTATTGTGAGTATGAAATCTATAGAAATATATACATTTATATAAATACATAGATAAATATATGGTGCTGAGAATAGCCTGGCACACAGAATATGCCCTGTAAGTGTGTTTGTTATTTCAGCAAAAGCTGAGTTGATGAGGTTTGGGCTACATAGATTTGTGGGGCTGAGGTTCATTAGGGTAGGGGAGAGACGTGTGTGTTAAAAAAGACCCTGTCACCCTCTCGGTGCAGCGAGGCAGTGTTGGTGGAAGGCTTCTGGTAGCCAGCAGGATCCAAGCGGCTGGGCTCTGCACCAGGTGTGGCATGGCCGGCCCCATGGGTGGTTCATGAGTTGGGAGTCATTTTTAAAGCCATCTGCACCCCCTTGCCTGTCCCCCTCACCGTCTTTATGTATCTGTAAATTCATAGATGCTGTGAATTGCAAAGGCAGCTGGTCCAACTTGCCACTTGCTGGGGGAACCTCCCTCTGTTGAAGCCTCCTCTTGAGGCCCCGTGTTGATGGCGTATGTGCTACCTTGGCAGACAGGTGGCCCCAGAGGGCAGGGACTATCCAGGTACCTCCAGTCCCCAGCCAGGGCCCCCAGCACCTAGGAGCTGCACTCCGCCCCTGGGGATGCCCATCAAAACAACGAGTAGAACAATGCCATTCATTGTTGGTTTTAAAATATTTTTATTAAGAATTCTTCCTTTAAAAAAAAATTTATTTATTTATGGCTGTGTTGGGTCTTCTTTTCTGTGCAAGGGCTTTCTCTAGTTGCGGCGAGCGGGGGCCACTCCTCATCGCAGTGCACAGGCCTCTCACTATCGCGGCCCCTCTTGTTGCGGAGCACAGGCTCCAGACGTGCAGGCTTAGTAATTGTGGCTCGCGGGCCCAGTTGCTCCGCGGCACGTGGGATCTTCCCAGACCAGGGCTCGAACCCGTGTCCCCTGCATTGGCCGGCAGATTCTCAACCACTGCGCCACCAGGGAAGCCCAAGAATTATTTCTAACTTACAGATCACATGAGGAATAAAATGACAAATACATATGTACCCAGCGCCACCAGAGCTTAGTGCTTACTTAATTTTAATAAATCAAACATGACAGAGTTAAAGCCCCCTCTGCCCAGTGCATTTGGGGGCAGCTCTTTTTTTTTTTTTAAGATTCTGTTTTCGATGTGGACCATTTTTAAAGTTTTTATTGCATTTGTTACAATATTGCTTCTGTTTTATGTTTTTGGTTTTTCTGGCCACGAGGCATGTGGGGTCTTAGCTCCCTGACCAGGGATTGAATCCGCACCCCCTGCATAGGAAGGTGAAGTCTTAACCACTGGACCGACCGCCAGGGAAGTCCCGGGGGCAGCTCTTGTAGTTAGAAAAGCCTTCCTGGGATCTGGTGGAAATGCCCGTCCTGTGACATCTCCTCCCAAGTCCTTGTTCTGCCCTTTGTAGCCTCACAACATGTCTCCTCACACCTGCCAGCCACCAGATGTGATCTGTGGCTAGAGAGCATACGTTTTGTCTCTGTGATGCTCGCTGTTGCATGGGGGCCCCGGCATCCTAGTGCTTGGCAGTAGCCAGCTGCCCTCTGAAGATCTACCTGTCCTTTAGGAGTTTGGGAAGGAACAGGAAATGGAGAGAGATGCAGCGGGAGCCAGATCCTAAAGACCCTTGCTGAGTCTGAAGTCTTTCCCGAGGGCGAGCTATTGAAAGATTGTTAAGCAGCTGAGGGATACAATCAGATTTCTGCTTTACCGACTTCATCCTGCAACAAGACCCCCGCGGTCAGGGAAAGGCCCAGGCAGCGAGAACCAGCCTGAAGGCTGTTGCTGACTTTTAGGTGAAAGGCAGGAGGCTCCAGTGAATGTGGGGAATGGAGATGGATTAGAGAGAGGAGACCCTCCCAGACCTGGCGACTTATAGGCCATGGGGGGTGGGGTGGGGGGAAGGTGATGTGAAAGATTTCCGGCCGTGAGGACCGTCCTCCCAAGGCAGCCGGAAGGCTGGTCTGTCTCCCTGTCCCAGGGGTCCTTGTGGATTTCAGAGACTGGATGGAATTGTTTGTGCATCGGGGGAGAAGACTGTCTCTCACCCAAACCAGGGCCCTTCAAGATACCAAGGGTTGGGCTTCCCTGGTGGCGCAGTGGTTGAGAGTCCGCCTGTCGATGCAGGGGACACGGGTTCGTGCCCCGGTCCGGGAAGATCCCACGTGCCGCGGAGCGGCTGGGCCCGTGAGCCATGGCCGCTGAGCCTGCGCATCCGGAGACTGTGCTCCGCAACGGGAGAAGCCACAACAGTGAGAGGCCCGCGTATCGCCAAAAAAAATAATAAAAGATACCAAGGGTCACCTGCTCCCAGGCAAAAGCCATTGGTGTGAGTGAGGTGGAAGTGGCAAGGGTTGGCCTGCACTGGGGGATGCTGTAGCGCTCCCCTGCCCCCATCACAGTGGTGTATGGTGTAAGCGATGGGGGCAAAGGGGAGAAGTCGAGGAGGACCACGTGCCTTCTCCCCACCAGAATGGGCCTGAGAGAGCTCCCGGGCGGGAGGCAGAAGCTGGGTCCATTTGCTGAGACTCCTACACGAGAAGAAGGGCTCGGAAGGCTCACATGGGGGTCTCCAAGGCAGGGGCTCCTGCAGACGCTTATGTCTAGCACAGACTGGGAAAATGGCACTAATGTCCGCTGCCATCTGTGCCAGCCTGTCGCCCCCCACCCCGCACCAGCACCGCTATTTATTCGACCTAGGGCTGCTGTGTCCCGGGCGCTGGCTCCTGCCGTGCTGTGCAAAGGTCATGGAGGACAGGGCGCAGGTGCACAAGCTCCCAGCTCCATCCAGATGCCGGCAGGCATCTTTCTCCTACTTGGGAGTCACGTTTTGGCTCATGCTTCCCTGGTCTATGTGAGCGGGTGGAGGAAGGTGGTTTGACCTTCTCCTGTCTCTGCCTAGGGCTTAGTTCAGAAATGGGCACTGGGATCAGAGTTGGGAAATGTTGGCATTGGTAGAGCAGGACCAGGATGATCAAGGGCTGGCTGCAGCCAGATGTCCTGCCTTCTACCTGTTACTCCACTTGAGTGATGGAACCGCTGAGATATATATATATATATATATATATTTTTTTTTTTTGCGCTACATGGGCCTCTCGCTGTTGTGGCCTCTCCCGTTGCGGAGCACAGGCTCCGGACGCGCAGGCTCAGTAGTTGTGGCTCACGGGCCCAGCCGCTCCGCCGCATGTGGGATCTTCCCGGACCGGGGCACGAACCCGCGTCCCCTGCATCGGCAGGCGGACTCTCAACCACTGTGCTACCAGGGAAGCCCCCACTGCTATATTTTTAATCCTTTCGGCACTACCTTGTCCTCCTTTTCGGGCTTCGAATCCTTGAGAGGCATGCAGCCTACCAATTAGAAGCTAACCAGCCTAGTTTGGTATCCAAGCCCTTCTTGTCGCTGGCTGCATGACCCCAGGAAGGTACTTAACCTTCTGCACCTTAATCTCCTCAAGTCTGAAGTGGGAATAATAATATTACCTTCTTCATAGGATTGCTGTGAGAATTAAGTAGCTTGATTAGTAGAAAGTACTCAGGTATGTATCAGTTATCTATTGCTGTATAACGAACCAGCCCCAAACACAGCACCTTAAGACGAAGACATCATTTATTCTGCTCATGAGTCTGCAGTTTGGGCAGGGCTTGGGGGAGGGGCAGCTTCTCTGCCCCACACAGTGACGGGGGCTGGGGGATCTGTTTGTGAGATGACTTTTATTCAACCTGACCAACAAGTTGGTGCTGGCTGCTTCCTGGCAGCTCAGCTGGGCTGTGGACTGGGCGCCTTGATTCTCCTCCGTGGGCCTCTCTCACAACGTGGTGGCTACGTTCCAAGAGCAAGAGACCCAAGAGAAAAAGGTGGAAACATTTTGACGACTTAGCTTTGGAAGTCATAAGCATTACTTCCTCTATCCTCTATTGGTCAAGACAGTCACAAAGCCTCACCTGGTTTCAAGAGGAGGAGACATAGTCTCTACCTCTTTGTAGGGAGGTGGCAGGGTTCTAGAAGAGCATGTAATATGAAAGATAATGCTGTGGCTATCTTTGGGGAAAAAATCTGCCACAGAATAGATTTTGACATGTAATAAGCCATCCATAGGTATTTGCTACCACTAGTTTAAAACCATTCTCTGCTGTCCTTCACCGCAGACTTGTCTTTCTTAGAGGGTGGGAGTATAGCATAATGGTTAAATGCAGCTGCTCTGGAGGGGCGCTGCCTGGGGTTAAATCCTGGCTCAGCCCTTTACAGCTGTGTGACCTTGGGCAAGTTGTTAACCTCTCTGTACAGTAGGATTCATGCTAGTGTGTATCTCATGGGATGGTGAGAATTACGTGAGTTAATCAGCATGGAGCACTTAGCACAGAGCAAGTAGTGTTAACTCATTACTTTTCTTATATCCTTCACTGGTGCAGTCCCTTCCAGAAAGACTGTCCTAGTTACACATGCTAGCAATGGAGCTCAATCCAGAGTAGGTTTGTGAACTGGAAGTCCCTTCGCTTCCAGACGCACAAAGTTGGGAGGGGAGAAAAAGAACTATACTGTCGTAAGAGTCTTATACTAGACATGAAGTGGTCTCTTGATGGTAGACGTGATAAATTTAAAATGT
Source organism: Delphinapterus leucas (assembly GCF_059928025.1). Taxonomy (NCBI): domain Eukaryota; kingdom Metazoa; phylum Chordata; class Mammalia; order Artiodactyla; family Monodontidae; genus Delphinapterus; species Delphinapterus leucas. The sequence continues at coordinate 15,106,705 of NC_143142.1, forward strand.
ATACTATAAACCCCAGAGCAACCTCTGAATAACAAAAGAAAGCATTGTAGCTAATAAGCCAACAAGGAGATAAAATGGAACCATAAAAAAATATACAGTCATCCAAAAGAAGGCAGAAAACAAGAACAAAGAACAGGTGTGACAAATATGCGATAAATTGCAAGATGATATATTTAAGCCTAATCATATTAGTAATTACTTAATTGTAAATAATCTAAATACTCCAATTAAAAGGCAGAGGTTTTCAGATTGGGAGAAAAGAGCAAGACCAAACTCTATGCTGCCTACAGGAAACAAAGTTTAAATATAAAGACACAAAGAGGGAACTCCCTGGTGGTGCAGTGGATAAGTCTCCATGCTCCCAATGCAGGGGGCCTGGGTTCTATCCCTGGTCAGGGAACTAGATCCCGCATGCATGCCGCAACTAAGAGTTTGCATGCAAAAACCAAGGAGCACACCTGGTGCAACCAAAAAAAAAAAATGTTTCTCCTTTAAAAAAAAGACACAAAGATTAAAAGAATGGAAAAAGCTACACTAATCACTAATTCAAAGAAATAATCAAAACTGGAGTAGACATATTAATCGGAGATAAATATTTGTATATTTATGTAAACTCTCAAAATTCAAAAAGAAGAAAATAACCTAATAAATAAGCAGGTAAACTACTGAAGCCCGTGCGCCTAGAGCCCGTGCTCCACAACGAGAAGCCACCGCGATGTGCCTGTGCACCGCAACGAAGAGTGGCCTCTGCTTGCTGCAACTAGAGAAAGCCCGCGCACAGCTACGAAGACTCAACACAGCCATAAATAAATAGATAGATAAATAATAAATACAATTTAAAAAAAAGTTTTTAAAAATAAAAACCTTCCAAAGAAAAAGAAAGAAAAAGGTAAAAGAAAGATTTGGAGACACTTCAGTTAAGTTGTACAAATGGCAAAGATACGGAAAGATGCTCAACATTATTAGTCATTAAGGAAACACAAAGTAAAAGCATTGGAATTAAAACAGTGCAGTACCATCACAACCTTTTAGAATAGTTGACTAAAAAAACTGAGCATGTCAGTTGTTAGTGAGGATGTAGAGGACCTGCAACTCTCATTCACTGCTAGTGGGAATGTAGAATGGTACAATCAATTTGGAAAACAGTTCGGTAGTTTTGTAAAAAGTTAAATGTATGATCTAGCTATTTCAGCCCTAGGTATTTACCCCAAAGAAATGAGAGCCTATATCCATACCATACCCTGTACATGAATGTTCATAGCAGCTTCATTTGAAAGAGCGAAACCCTGGCAACAATCTAAATGTGAATGGATAAACTGTGGTACGTCCATGCAATGGAATACTACTCAGCAATAAAACAGAATGGACTGATACACCCTATAACATGGATGAATTTAAAATAATTATGCCGGGGCTCCCCTGGTGGCGCAGTGGTTGAGAGTCCGCCTGCCGATGCAGGGGACACGGGTTCGTGCCCTGGTCCGGGAAGATCCCACATGCCGCGGAGCGGCTGGGCCCGTGAGCCATGGCCGCTGAGCCTGCGCGTCCGGAGCCTGTGCTACACAATGGGAGAGGCCACGACAGTGAGAGGCCCGCGTACCGCAAAAAAAAAAAAAAAAAAAAATTATGCCGAGTGAAAGAAGCCAAACAAAAAAAAGAGTACATACTGTGATGCTGTTTACATAAAATTTTAAGAGATGCAGGTTCGTCTGATCGTGACAGAAAGCAGATGAGCGGTTGCCTGAGGATGGATGGGTGGGGGGGAGGGCTTGAAAGGGTGACGGTTATGTTACCTTGATTGTATTTAGTAATGGTTTCACGAGTGTGTACGCATGTCAACACATATCAAATTGAATATTTAAATATGTGCAGTTTATTGTGTGTCAAATATATCTCAGTAAAAGTATTTAAAACTCGGTAGAGAAGAGTTTTGCAGAGGGCAGACCTGACTACCCTTGCTTAGCAGTTCAAAGTCAGAAGGACCAGTTGTGACCCAACAGCCCTTTGAACCCTGCCAGTTTCCTCTCCTTTCCTGTTTGGTTGTGAGCTTTACACATCTGCTCCCTGCCACTGTGCGTGACTCATTAGCCAAACATTTGATTCTTTACCGTCCCATAGGTGGGTCATTGGGAATGTGGGTTAGGGGAACCAAATTCTCATCCTAGATTCTCTTCTTCCCAATAAATTTACAAGCTGAGAGTCATTTCTTGGTGCCATCGCATATGTCAGTGGAGACACCTGAGTGTTATGACGAGCCCAACCCAAACAGGCTTAAGTGTAAAAGGATATTTGTGGGCTCAGACTTCAGAAACGCTACGAGGTAGATTTTGGGCACAGCTTGATCCCAGGGATGTAACTCGGGCAGGTTTTCCCCAGGTCGTGGCAGAGGCAACCGCCAACAGCAACAGGGAAAGAGCCCCTCCTTTCTAACTGGTCCAGGAGAAGTTCCAAGTTCAGCCCTCATTGGCCGGGCTTGGGTCAGCACCGCTGCCTGAACCGACGCCTGTCCTGGGGGGCTGAGGGGATCTCATTGCACTGGATCATCTGCCTGGGGGCCAGGGGTGGAGTTGGCCAGAGCCAAAGAATATGGACAGAAGGTAGAGAGGGGATGTCCTTCAAAAGCAGATGGGGCTGTGTTACTGCAAGGAAAGGGCATGGATGTCAGCAGGGAAAAGCCACAGAGGACACTGCACCAGTGAAAAACTCCAATTGGTTTTATTTTTTGACAAGGTAGTATATTAACACGCTTCCAAAAGTCAGAAGTAATCAAAAAGATCACTCCCTCTGAGTGACTTCTACACTGTTCCCTACATCCGTTGTAGGCAATCAATTTCATCGAGTTCTAATTTGTTCTTCCTGTTTCTTTTGTTAAGTAGATATCTCTGTGTTTTCTTGTTTTCTCCCTTTCTTACACAAAAGATAGCATACAGTATGTGCTTTTTTTGTACTTGCTTTTTTCACTTAACAAGAGAAGGAAAAACTTTTTAAAATTGAGGTATGGTTGATGTACAATATATAAGTTTCAGGTGTATAACATAGTGATACACAATTTTTAAAGGTTATGCTTCATTTATAGTTATTATAAAATATTCCTCTGCTGCACAGTATACCCCTGTAGCTTATTTATTTTATACATAGTAGTTTGTATCTCTTAATCCCTGTCCCTATCTTGCCCCTCCCCCCTTCCCTCTCCCTACTAGTAACCACTAGTTTGTTCTCTATTTCTGAGTCTGCTTTTTTTGTTTCTATTCAATCGTTTGTCTTATTTTTTAGATTCCACATATAAGTGATATCAAAGTATTTGTCTTTCTCTGTCTGACTTATTTCACTAAGCATAATACCCTTCGTGTCCATCCATGTAAGAAAAACACTTTTAACTAGGCATGCTAATTCTTGCTGTCATTAGTACCCGGGATGGTGCGTTGACTTACAGTTAACAGGATATGTGTGTGAGCATACGAGGTGACTGCCAACCTTTTCTCCTGGTGAATGGTGTTTTTATTGTCTTAAGCCTGGGTTGTAAGTGAATCTCCTCTTGCAATGCAGATGGAGGCAAATATGCCATCCATGACTCCTGCACCCCCAATCTGAGCTCAGGGGGCGAGAATTCCCCCTCCAGCCTCACCGGACACAACTGGGAGATGAATTATCAAGAGGCAGCAATCTACCTCCAGGTGAGTATCTTCCCGTCAGGACCTGGCCATTCTTGGCCCCTGTTAGTGGAGTAGGATAGCCGGGGTTCTGTTGGGTGCCCAGCAACTCAATTCTGGCTTAGTGCTCCGTGTGTGAGCTTCTCATCTCCTAAGATCAGGCTGGGAGAGCCAACCCGATTGTGCCCACACGGAAGGGTGATGTGAACGGGCTTGTTCTCGGGACCCCCAGTTTGTGGCTCTGCCTGCCCCCAAGGTTCCCCAAGTCTGTCCACTTGGCCTCTCCTGCCCCGCTCCCTCTTCTCAGGCACATTGAGAGGCCGGTTCTCGGGAGGGAACTCTTTTATCTACTTAACACTGCTGACTTAGTGTGGGGAATCTAGAGATCTTTATTCCCTTCCTGTTTAACTTGCTGCTGCTCTCATGTTTGCTATTTCATGCTTGGTTTTCGTTTTTGTTTTTTTTAAAGAAAAAGAATACTTTTTAATAAAAGTCACGCATGCTCATTACAATAAGTTTCGGTACAAAGGCGATGTGAAAAAAAATTCACCTAACGCAGTCGCTGACAGCATTATTTAAGAATAATACATAGGTTTCATGGGTCTTCTAAAATAATTTTAAAGTCCTGTGGTAGCTATAGCTGTACAGTCTGCTTTTTTTTTCCCCTAGCATGTGGCATAAGCTTTTTTCTCATGTTATAACTCTTGTAAACAAATTTTAAAGTCTTTATAATTCTGTCTGGTAAGTGCATACTAATTTACTTAACTATCCTGATAAGGTTGGATATTTTCTCTTTTTATATTTCCCTTATTATGTATTTCCCTTATTATGCATTTCCTTATTATAAATTATAATCCGAGGACAATCTGTGCCTACGGCTGTTTCTCTCTTTTTCTCTTTAATATCTAGGATTATTTTATTAGGAAAGACTCCAAGAAGTGGAATCAGTGGGTAGAAGGAATCAACCTTTTTTAATGCCCTTGTTATATAGTATCGAATACTCTCCAAAGGGGATATTGCCTATTAACTTCCAGTCTGACTGTCTATGGCATTTTAACCTCAATCTTGCCATTTTTGTCATTATAAGATTTCAGCTTCAGCTGTGCATTGAATAAGGGTTTGGGTGAGGAAATGGAATTTTAAAATTCATTTGAATGATCATTTTCCCCTAATCTTTTTTTCTTTGAAGCAGCTCTCCCTTGTAAGTATTTGCTTTGCTATTTTTTTAAAAAGATTTAATGAAATTCAGATACTTATTTGATAGTTATTTGGGTGTCTGTGTGTTTCTCGCATTTTATGGCTGTACTCCTCAAGAAATGTATTTTGATTCAGGTTAAGGCAATAGAAATGTTTTAGGGAAATTTTAGCAAGCTTGGGCATGCCAGTTGATGTGGCAGGGGCCCCCTATGTACTGTCACCTTCTCCAAAGTTGAATAGGTGCTAGACAAGAGGGTGGGATGGGTCAGAATATGGAATTAGAATAGCTGCTTGGTAATTCCTTCTTTCCTTAAGCAGGTGAGAACATTAGTAATAAAGATGGCTATCATCAAAAAGTCTACAAATAATAAATGCTGCGGAGGGTGTGGAGAAAAGGGAACCCTCCTACACTGTTGGTGGGAATGTAAATTGATGCAGCCACTATGGAAAATAGTATGGAGGTTTTCCAAAAAGAACTAAAAATTGAGCTGTGGTCCAGCAGTCCCACTCCTGGGTATATACCCAGAAAAGACAAAAACTCTAATTTGAAAAGATACATGCACCCTGACGTTCATAGCAGCATTATTTACAATAGCTAAGACATGGAAGCCACCCAAGTACCTGTCAGCAGACAGCTGGTTTAAGATGTGGTGTATATATACACTATAGAATGTCAGACATAAAAAAGAATGAAATGTTGCCATTTGCAGCGGCATGGATGGACCTAGAGAATATTATACTAAGTGAAGTAAGTCATACAGAGAAAGACAAATATTATATGATATCACTTATATGTGGAATTTAAAAAATAATGCAAATGGAGCTTCCCTGGCAGTCTAGTGGTTAAGACTCCCTGCTTCCACTGCAGGGGCCACGGGTTCAACCCCTGGTTGGGGAACTAAGATCCCACATGCTGCGTGGTATGGCAAAAAAAACAACTCCCCCCAAAAAACGCAAACAAGTTATATGTAGTTTAACTGGGCACTTGCTGATCTTTCTAACAGCTCTACCAAGCAGTTTAATCATCTCCCAGTTCATACACCTGAAACTCCCAGGGGCTCAATGAGTCCAAAGCCATCCAGCTAGTAAATTGCCAAGGTTGGACTTAAACCGTGTCCATCCAGCCTCCAAATGACGTTCTTTCTTCTCTATGTGGCTGCCTCACTCCTGTACCTGACCCCATGTATTCACTTGAAAATGGGCCATGTCTTTGTGGGAGAAGAGGTTACAGAACAGAAGGTATCATGTGAAGATTTTTATATATAAATTATATACAGTTTTATATATTGTGTTTCTGTATCTATGCACATATACCCATTCACATTTGGAAAGTTATTTATCTAAATATTAAAGGTGATTATTATTGTTTTTTAAAGGTGATTATTTTTGGCTGATGGAATTTTTACTACCTTATAGTTCTGTGTATGATTTGAATTATTTTACAAAAAATGCATCATTTTGTAAAATTAAAACTAAAAGCAAAAGTTGGATCCCCATGGACAGTAGTTCGTGGCTGTTTCTGGAGGATGGCTTTAGCTGGTGTCTGTTCATCGTTTTCATGCTTGCAGGGGAGCTGCAGCATGGCCCCTGAAGCAGGTTGCTGGTGTGCTTGGGTAATTGGCCGCTCGCTGCTTTGAGGCTATCTGGTGCCTGCAGTTTCCTCTCTTCCCAAATTTTACCTGTTAACTCACTCACCCTCAGGAGCTGTGTGCTCGGCGCTCCTGTTGCCTCCAAGACAGTCCTAGTTTTCTGTGTGGACTTCTGCCCCAGGGAGCAGAAAGCAAAGACCTGGAAGTCACATGCAACTGGCCTGCCTCCTTATTTTTCCTAATCATGAATTTCCTAGTTCGTGATCAGCAGCTAGAAAACAAGGCCAGTGTTCTCCTTAGGGTCTGGGTCAGAATCCAGTGACTCGGGTCGTATTTCACTCCGTCCTCGCTAGGGGAGGCCTCATCCTCCATCTCGTCTGTGGCAGTTTCAAGTCCCAGCGGTCAGATCCGAGTCCCCCTTGTTAGTGGTTTCCTCTAGCCAGACCTTCATCCCTGGCTACTTGTTGGAAGAAATTACCCAAGAATTGCATTTTTTAAGAAATCCAAACCAGAAGCTTCCCAGGCCATGTGTGTCCCCTGTGGCCGTGGCCATGCTGGTGAAAACCACAGCCTGGCACAGATCACAGGACTGGCAGCAAGCCTTGTCCAGCCTGCCCTCCGTGTGACCGCCAGGATGTTCGTTCCCTGCCCTGTTGAGTCTGTGGTTTGTCTTTATTTTTTGATAACGAGGATAGGGGTGTAGCCGGCTTCAGGGAAGTGACTCACTTGAAGTTCCCCCTGCAAACCACAGCCAAGGTCAGAGCTCCCTGCCTCCCAGCTACTGGGCAGTCCTTGGGCTGGGCAGGGGCCTGGAGAATGATCTCTTGCAGGAGTGCTTCATCCTACCAAACACCTATTAAATGCCTACTGTGTGCACCAGGCACCGTGCCAGCTGAGGACCTGACAATACCTCTTGCCTTCCCAATTCTCTGAAACAGGCTTGGCGAGCTGAAGCCCCCTCGGGCTAGTACAGGAGCCCACCAGCCAGAGCTGTTTCCATGGCACCGTGTGCCACCTCTGGGCCCAGAGACACTTCTTCCCATTGGCCTGGCTTGGCAACCTCTGCAGGAATCACCGAGCATGTGTTAGTTTCACCTTCCCCAGAATAAGGGTTTATATGAGGACGGTTGAGTGTGGCCTCATCTCAGAAGAGTCGGAATAGTTGAAGGTCGGACTGCATTCCAGGACAGCTGGAATGCTTTCAGAAGGGCTCTGGGCATCCCTTCTGGCTCTGCCCCTTTCCTCCTCTAGGGATTGGAGCCAAGGGGAAGAGCCTCTGTTCTGAGTGGTTGTGCTGGGAGTGAATGAGACAGATTCTCCCGACTCAGCACCATTGACATTTGGGACCGGATAATTCTTTGTTGTGAGGGGCTGTCATGTGCATTTTAGGAGGTTTAGCAGCATCCCTGGAGTTTACCCTCTAGATGCCAGCAGCACCCCCCAGGTGGGACAACCAAACATGTCTCCAGGCCGGGGCGGAGTCAGGGGAGGGCAGGTGGTCAACACTGCCCCCAGCTGAGAAGCACTGAGGCAAGGTGATGCTTGTAAAGTATGAGCCAATAAGTACTCTCTCTGTGTCGGCTGCTGGGTGGGGTACGGGGGTGATGAAGCTGAGGGACCTCCCTTACTTATCCCTTATCCCCGTGCCCACCAACCCTGGGGAGGCAGTGAAGATCCCCTACCTGCCCCAGAAGGCCGATCCTAACCGGGAGGGTTATCTGCTTGTATTCCCAAGTGGACCGTTCCCGGTCTGCTCCGTCGATTGCTTTCTACATCAGCGGGAGGCCAAGAGTAGAGCAGGGCCGCTGGAATCAGGCTGTCTGGCTCTATGAGCTCAGGTGCTACTGAAGCTCTTGGTGCCTGGATTTCCTTGTCAGGAGTGAGAGGAGTGTGGAGGGCTCAGCGGGGCCGGGGCGGGGCGGGGTGGGGAGGGTGGGGCTGAGCATGGTGCCGGGCCTGGAGGGCACTCGCTGGGGGTCAGCTGCTGTCTCATTACTGTTGGGGTGAAGGCATCAAGCGGTTAGGAAATTAGGTGGAAATGGAGTAAATTAAGAAGTGGGATGGGGAAAGCTGAGTAAAGAAGGAGCGTGATAAAGGTACCCTCACACTTTCCGCTCAGTGTTACTATAACTTAAAATAATAATAACAGGTAACCCCTGGCGGGGAGCTTCCTGTGTGCCAGATGCCGTCCTAAGTGTCTTGCAGGAACCCGGGGAGTGAGTACGAGTGTTGATGGTTGTAAAGGTGAAGGAACATTCTCAGTGTTACCCAGGGAGGAGGGGGGAGCCAGGACTCAGCTGTTCTTAGTTTACCCCAGACCCCACCCCCCGACCTCAAGCACTTAACATCCCGCAGACACACCTGAGAGTGAACATTTGACCTCAGAGGGGACCAGATGTGCCCGCTTCTCTTCGATCTCTTGGATTTTTTATTCTTTGATTCCTCTGAGTAGTTTTGGGAAGAAGCAAGTCTTTGGAGCCCCATCAGCGGGCCAGGGTGAGACTTGACTGGTGTGCGGTTCTACGAAGATCACACTTCTGCTTCTCCATCATCTCCCGACTCTGGCCTGAATCTCCTCCCACCGGCCAAGGGCCCTCCCCCCCTCCCCGCCCACCACGCATCCTGGCCGCCCTATCGTCTCCAGGCGCGTTCGCCCACGTGACGCTTGCTCTTTCAGGAAGGTGAGAATAACGACAAGTTCTTCACCCACCCCAAGAATGCCAAAGCGCTGGCGGCCTACCTCTTTGCTCACAACCACCTCTTCTACCTGATGGAGCTGTCCGCAGCCCTGCTCCTGCTGCTGCTGTCCCTGTGCGAGGCTCCGGCCGTGCCCGCGCTCCGGCTGGGCATTTACGTGAGTGTCCGGATGGCTGGGAGCCACGGCTCTCTGGGGGCAGAGTAACTCAAGACTGAGAGGGAACATTCTGGAAGGGCAGACGTCTTGCCCAGGGTCCCCGCCCGACTGAATGCACCTCCCCCGTCTCCCTGGGATTCTGCTCCTTTGTAAATTCCAGGGAGGGGCGCCTTCGAATTGCCTCAGAACCCGTAGCCCGCTTTGGCCCCCAGGTGGGCAGCATACCTGATTAGCAGTCCCACCCGCTGTCTCCAACCTCAGATGAAAAGGCGGGCAGGTGTGCTCGCTGCTGGGGGAGGGCAGGCGCTGGGGAAGCCACGTCTCCTTCACACCCTTTGGCTGCAGGTCCACGCGACCCTGGAGCTGTTTGCCCTGATGGTGGTCGTGTTTGAACTCTGCATGAAGTTGCGGTGGCTGGGCCTTCACACTTTCATCCGGCACAGACGGACCATGGTCAAGGTGCTGTGCCCACCTCCCTACAGCATTTCCTCCCCTGTCAACTTCAAGTCTGTATCTTCAGTTCAATTCCAAGTCCCCCGTGGGCCTGGTCCTGCGCTCAGAAGTGTAACCTTGGGTCCCTGTCCTCGCCATGCTTCCCGCCTTGCTCCAGGTGTCACAGTGATGCTAACAGTAGCGAATGTGGTTCGGCGTTTAGCGCGTGCCAAGCACTGGCACGATGACGTTTGCGGGAGGTGTAGTGCTCTTCCTATCGTACGTGCAGCCAGTTGGAAGAGAATGGGATCTAAATCCCGGTGAGTTGGGATTCAAAGCCAGCTCTGTGTGGCCTCCACGCCCACACCGATGAGGACCATATTATATGCTTTCTCTCTCTGCGGCAGAGAGAGGCATGAGTCGGGATGTGTCAGAGTGGCGTTTGGCAGTGTAAAAAGCCCACACACTTGTACAGGAGAATGTGCCCAAGGAATTGGAGGTCAGGGTGTGCTGCAGACTTCAGGGGCCCTCACGGTGCAAGCGGGGAGAGCTGGAAGCAGAGCGTGGCTGGATGTGGCCTGCGGAATAGCAGTTTTGCTCAGCGGGTATCATCTGATGAGCTGCTGGGAGCATCGCCCTGGGGCTCATTCTCCTGGGACTGCACATCTATGCCATCAGCCAGAGGGCTTCTCCCTGGGGCCCGCTTGATGTTGGGGGAGGTGAGAAAGGGCGAGGGAAAGGTCTCTCTGGACTCCGGGCCGGGCTGGGCAGTATCCACAGTATCCAACCAGCCCTCTGTTCAGGGTGTACAGGAGGGGCTGGGTCAGAGGAGCTGACAGCGCACTGTGCCCTCCACCCACAGACCTCTGTGCTGGTGGTGCAGTTCGTTGAGGCCATCGTGGTGTTGGTACGGCAGACGTCCCACGTGCGGGTGACCCGGGCGCTGCGCTGCATCTTCCTGGTGGACTGTCGGTACTGCGGTGGCGTCCGGCGGTAAGGCCTGGGGGAGGAGCTGCTCAGACAGTCGCTATCAGGGCCTGGCCTGGACCTCCGGGCCAGTGAAGCGGGAGCCAGTGAGTGATGTAGCAGTAGGGCCACTCCTGCACTTGGGTAGGACATAGTCATGCCCACTTCCCTCTGCTACTCGACCCACACAGAGAGGCAGGTGGTCTTCCTGCTGAAGTTCAGGTCTCCTGACTCCGGATCCAGGGCTCTCTACTGCCTTTCCTGTGCTTCTCTGGGGCTGGTCCTCTCTCTGAGCACAGTACCTGCCCAAACACAGCCTAAAGCAGGAACTCAGCAAAGTCCACGTGACTCAGCAGGCTGTCCTGACACCTCCCCTGAGCCGGGGGGTACTGAACTCAAACCAGGCCGTTAGCCTAAGGTCAAACTGAGTTTTGAGAATCCATCTGGAAAGCCTCTTGGCTGGGGTACTGTGGATGAGAGCGGGCTGGCCATTCACACTTGGTGCCCGTCCTTAAAACCGGAGACAAATGTCCTAGGACTGGGTGGCCCTGAAATGTCTTCCCACATCCCAGGCAAGCTGACCTTGTCACCCGAGGCCATGCACCTGGCCTTCTCCTGCCGTCTCCGTCTCTTGCAGGCACTTGCCTGCCTGGGCTCAGTAAGTGCTACACCTGCCCCGGTTCTTTCGCCATCACCCACTGAGTGGAAGGCCTAGGAAATCACTAAGCATGATGTCACAAGCCAGGGCAAGAGGGGATTTAGTGTTCTGGGGGTCGGGAGCACCAGACCCCCATCTCGACAGGCATGTACCCCACTGAGGAGTCGCAGCCAGCACCCCCGGGGCCCTGGCCCGTCCCCGGCTGCGCCTCACCCCTCCTGGCCCCGTTTGTCTCCCCAGCAACCTGCGCCAGATCTTCCAGTCTCTGCCGCCCTTCATGGACATCCTCTCGCTGCTCCTCTTCTTCATGATCATTTTCGCCATCCTTGGTGAGTTTCTCCTGTGCCCCAGGATGCAGGCGCTCGCTAAAAGCAAACTCACAGTTGAGAAAAAAAGGTACTTTGACCGTTTCAGAAATTCAGGAAGGTTTTCAAAATGATGTAAACACCCAACTGAGGAAATGCAATATCGGAAAAAATAAAGGAAGCCACCTTTGTACCCTTTCCTGATCTCGATTCCCTTCGGCTCCCAGAGGTACCCCCGGCCTTTATTCATGCTGCTGCACGTAGATGTAGGTCATTCACTTTCACCGCAGTGTCGTGATCTGATACGTGAATATATCCAAATTTATTTATCACGTCTTCTGTTGGTGGGCACTTTTCACTATCACAGGTCACACTGCAGTGAACATTCTCGTGCGTTTCCTGGCGCACATGGGGGAGGGATTCTCTACAGCGTGTGCCTAGGACCTTAGGGTCTGCACACTTCAGCTTCACTAGATGTAAAAGCAAGGTCATGGCCTTTCTAACTCCGAGGAGGCCTTGCCTCTTCAGATAAGATCAAGTATTGATGCGACAGCCACATTCAGACACAGGGTTTAGACCGTGGAGGTCTTAGAACACGGCGAGGTAGCCCAAGGTCCCTTCTCCAGTACTCAGATGGCAAAGACAGTGGAACTAGAGAGCCCTGGCTCTAAGGTCCCCACCAGCACTGAAAGCCCCGGGTTCTCGTGACTGCTCTGTCCTGAGCCACTGACTCCCACTTACCTCACCTCCACCCCACTCTCGATAGAATTTCCTTTGTGTTCCAAGGGGGCTGACTTCTCCTGAGGGCAGAGTTACTCCCTTTCCCACTCAGGATTTCAAGGACTCAGGGGAATAGCTCATTCTGAGAGGGAAAAAATTAATGGTGTTAATTTGGCTACAGGGGAACAACAGGGTCCCTTTGGAGTTGTGCTTGGCTGTCATGTTCTCAAAACCAAAGATCGCAAACCGGCAGTCTGGGTTCCAAATCCAGCCTGTGGATGAGTTTTCTTTGGTCTGAAAGTGTTGAGCCAGCATTTTAAAACTATTTTTTTTTTTACATGAAAATACAGATTTTCAGCCTTAAAAATTTTAACTTTTTTTAACTTCCGTTTTTTAAAAAAATCGACATATAATTGACATATAACACTATTAGTCTTAGGTAGACAACATAATGATTTGCTATGTATATACTGCAAAGTGATCATCGTAATAAGGTTAGTTAACATCCATCACTATACAGAGTTACAATTTCTTTTCCTTCTGATGAGAACTTTTAAGATCTACTTTCCTAGCAACTTTCAAATATACAATACGGTATCATTAACTGTCGTCACCGTGCTGTACGTACCGCTTTTTTTTTTTTTTTTTTTACTATACAGATTTATTATTTTTTTTAATTTTATTTATTTGGTTGCCCCAAGTCTTAGTTGCGGCAGGCGGGCTCCTTAGTTGCGGCATGCGTGTGGGATCTAGTTCCCTGAGCAGGGATCGAACCCGGGCCCCCTGCATTGGGAGCATGGAGTTTTACCCACTGCGCCACCAGGGAAGTCCCTATACAGCCTTTTAAAATCATACATTTGATGGTACTTGGGTCACTGAATGGCAGCAGTTGTCTGGTGCTCTGCCACAGTCCCCACCACTCCCTGTGCTTTTCCTCTGCCTACTGCACTGATTCACATTTATTTGTCCAATCCTTCTGACATCTGGGTTTGGGACTCTTCTGCTCTAACCCTTTATTCAATCTGTTTCCCACCACCTTCTTCTAGGTTTCTACTTGTTCTCCCCTAATCCTTCAGACCCCGTAAGTAATCAACATGTTTGTCTGTTTCTTCCTTTATGGGAGGCCTTTCCCCTCAGATAAGGTGGCTGGACTGCCCCCCTAGCTGTATTAGGAAGGGATGCCCTGCTTGGTTTCTCATCACCGCTTCTGGCACCTGAAAGTGCCCCGTCACCCAGATTTGAGCTGTCTCCTTCCTTGAATGCCAAGGGGGACCCCCTGCCCTGTCCTTGAGAGGGGTGTTTCCGGGATCAGATTTGGAACACAGGCACATTTTGGCAGAGGAGCAGTGGAGGAGAGCTCAGCTAATTGTGCATATGTGGTTCCCTGGGAGACAAGTCCCAAAGCCAGTTGTCTGCTGCCGCCGGAAGCATTGAGCTCAGGAAGGAGGAGGCCTTGGACTCCATGTTTACTTGTTCCTCTGCCATCCTTCAGGGATCCCTTGGGAGGAAGAAGGAGTGGGCGGGGCAGGGAGGGGGAGGGCAGGGCTCTGGAGGCGGCCCACCGCAGGCAGCCTGTTCCCGGTGGGGTGTGCCCTCGGCCTGGCGGCCACGTCCCCACCTCTCCCTCTCCTCCTCAGTACTTTAGCACCCTGGAGAACAGCATTGTCAGTCTGTTCGTCCTTCTGACCACCGCCAAGTAAGTTCGGGCCCTGCTTTGGCTTCTGCCCTCTTCTGGTGCCCGGGGTCTTCTCCTCTTTTCAGCCAAGAATATTCCACATCTTGGCCCAGACAGGTTCTTGGGATCCCGTGAGGGACGGGAGTGGCCTGGTGAGCCAAGAGTAGGGGAGGGGGGAGGGGGCCGGCAAGGCAGGAGAAGAGGTGTCCTTATAGAAGACGGAGACCAGCAGACATGGGCCCTGCGGGTAACACTCTGCAAACACAGTTTCCCAGATGTGATGATGCCCTCCTACTCCCGGAACCCCTGGTCCTGCGTCTTCTTCATCGTGTACCTCTCCATCGAGCTGTACTTCATCATGAACCTGGTGAGTGACCTTGCCTCGCACTCCACTGAGGCAGCCCTCGCCCACACTCTGCTGGGCACTGTGGGGATGAGGTAGGGACAGCTTTCGGCCTCCGAGGGCAGACCATTGGGGAAGGAGGTCCCAGACCGTGGGCAAGTGCGGTGTGGCTAGGAATTCCCTGTCGGGACTTAAGTGCAGCTGGTTACCAGCAGGAACTAGCCTGCCGCCACTGCTGCTGACAGCGCTAGGGTTTAAACCAAGGCTACCCTGGGATCTTTTCCTTCTCACGGCAAACATATAATAACTATAAAAGCTGGTACTTATTAAGCCTTAGCCAGGCACTGTGCAAAGTGTTTCATGGATGAGGGTTAAATAATTTAACACTTAAACCCTGGAGTTCTTATTATGCTCAATTTATAGTTGAGGAAACTGAGGATCAGACTGATAGGCTAACTCGCCTGCACAGCTCGGGGTGGCCGGGTGAGCTGGTCTCCTTCCAGAGCCCTGCTCCTAGCCACTCCATCCTACTGCAGCCACATGCCAGGAATGTCTTGTGTATTTCCAGCTCATTTATCACGAACCATTGGGAAATTGAACACGGAACATATTACTTTAGGGAGAACATAAAGCCCCCATGCACACTGGGAACTTTGGAGGTGTTTGCAGAGGCTCGGCCGGCCACCAGGAGTGTCCTGCCACCAGCAGGTTGCCTCCCGGACCGGGCCGTCAGGCTGGTGCTGAGCCCACATCAATGCCAGAATTACCGGGAAGAGGCCTTATCAAGTCTTGCATTTATTTTTATACTTCTGAAGAGCATTCTCACACCAGTCACCGCAGTCAGGCCCAGTATAGAAATGGAAAACACTTCCTCTGGGGTAGATCTGTGAAATCTCCTAAAAGTGTGACATCTTAAGAAGGAAAATATTTTCTTTTTTTAATTCCTCAAAACCCAAAATAAGTATGTTAGATGTCTCTTTGAACATCTTACAGCTCTTTTATACTGTTGTTAGTTTAGAATCTAAAAAATAGTTTATGTGTAATTGATTTGCTTTAAGAGATATTTAGAGCTGTGAAAATATAGGGCATGGGTCAGCAATCAGGGCCAATACCCAGCCCACCATCTGTTTTTGTCAATTAAGTTTTATTGGCCCATTCATTTGCACATCGTCTGCGGCTGCATTCATGCTGCAGCCGCAGGGTTGAGTGGTTTCTACAGAGACCATCTGGCCTGCAGAGCCTAAAAGATTTGCTCTCTGGCCCTTTACAGATGCTAACTCTCCCTTGATCTAAAAGGAAGTATGGGGGACCAGTTAGAAGGGATGGAAAGGACAAGAGTTCCCCTCAAAATATTTTTGAAAGAAAAAGTGTTTCCAAAAAGTGGTCTTCCAAATTCTGCACCTGGCCTCCCATCGCGTTCTGATAACGCAGACTGTGTTGTTCACCTGCTAAATTTGGAATTAGAAAGTTCCAGAACCTTGTGCCCTTTTGTGCAGGCCACCTCACACCCCTGCTTTCTGGAGCCACGCAGACTCACCAGGAGGAGGAACAAGGGGACAGGAGAGGAAGCATCGGCACAGTGATGTTCCTTCCTGCTCTGAGGTTGGGAGGGCACAGGATGGACACACAGCCTCCCCGGCCATCACACGGAGCTGAATTGGGCAAAAAACCCAGTGTGTTCCCCTCGCTGCTTCTCTCCCCTTATAAAACTGCCCAGCCAGGGATGAGCTACAGGCGGAGAGAAGAAAAACCTGGGGAAAATGTGATAGCAGTGTCTTCATGAATCTTTAGAGGGAAATTTACAAGTGGCAATGAATGACCTTCCTCCGCTGAGTCTTGGAGATGAACTTCCTACACCACCTGGGGCAGGCGAGAGGCTCTTTTCAACCCCTTTCTCTGGGGTGGCTGGAAGAGCGCCCTCTGGAGGCTGGAGAACGACTCCCTGGTTCTTCAGGCCCCGCCGGGCACAGGAGCCAGGTCTCTGCTCTTCCCTCACAGCTTCTGGCCGTGGTATTTGACACCTTCAATGACATCGAGAAACACAAGTTCAAGTCTTTGCTGCTACACAAGCGAACCGCCATCCAGCACGCCTACCGCCTGCTCATCAGCCAACGGGTAGCGGGGCAGGGGCTGAGCCAGGGAGGGAGGTTGGTCCCTGCTCCCCAGCCCTTGCCCCACGGTATCCCCGAAGCGTGGGCGGGCCGGCAGCTTCCGAAACCAGGAGTCCTGCCCTTGGGAGAACAAGAGAACAGGGCGCCCTGGGATCCTGTGTGATGCTGGGCATCTGGCATGGCTGCCCCCCCTCTGTTCCATGTGGCCGTCTTCCCTCTTCCCCCAGGGGCCTGCCGGCATCTCCTACAGGCAGTTTGAAGGCCTGATGCGCTTCTACAAGCCCCGGATGACTGCCGGGGAGCGCTATCTCACGTTCAAGGCCCTGAATCAGAGCAACTCGCCTCTGCTCAGGTGAGAGCGGATGCCAGTTGGGCGCAGTGTGGCCGGACGAGGCGTTCACAAGAGGCAGCTGGGGCCTGCAAAAGCCCGGGGGCTGGGGAGTGGGCAGGCAGAGAGGCTCGTAGAGAATTTAGTTTTCTTCAGAGATTCTTACGCATGTAGACCCTATTCCTCAGGATTCTTTTTACAGGTAACAAAAGTCCAACCCAAATCCAGTTTAAACTTGAGACAAAAAAAGGAATGGGACTTCCGTGGTGGCGCAGTCGTTGAGAGTCCGCCTGCCGATGCAGGGGACACAGGTTCGTGCCCCGGACCGGGAAGATCCCACATGCCGCGGAGTGGCTGGGCCCGTGAGCCATGGCCGCTGAGCCTGCGCATCCGGGGCCTGTGCTCCGCAACGGGAGAGGCCACAACAGTGAGAGGCCCGCGTACCACACACACAAAAAAAAGGAATGTATTGGCTCGTGGAATGGACTGGCCCAGCTGCTCACCCTTGAGCCATGAGCAAGGTGGTTGCATGTGAGCTAATCCACAGAGCAACGTGAAACACACACTTTCTCTCTGTCTCTCTCTCTCTGTCTGTCTCTCTCTCTCTCTCTCTCAGTATGTACTCTTTTTTTTTTGCGATTCGCGGGCCTCTCACTGTTGTGGCCTCTCCCGTTGCGGAGCACAGGCTCCGGATGCGTAGGCTCAGTGGCCATGGTTCACGGGCCCAGACGCTCCATGGCACGTGGGATCTTCCCAGACTGGGGCACGAACCTGTGTCCCCTGCATTGGCAGGCGGACTCTCAACCACTGCGCCATCAGGGAAGCCCCCCAAACCCTTCTTTTTGATCTGAGATGAGGCAGGCCTGCTGTAGAGACGTGAGCGAGCAAGCTCTGGGCTGAACTCTCTGCCCCGGTTGTTCTATTAAGTCCTCTGCTAAAGGAGGCTCAGTCCCTGTCTGTCTAAGAATGGTGGTAATCTGGGGGCTGCCTCTCTGGGGGACGGAAGCCAGCGGTGGTCTGTGTAGACTGAGTGGATTAAGTATCCATAGTCCCTGGAGGAAAGAGGAGATGAAATGGCTGCAGGTACGGGTCCCCTGGGCCCTGATGCGCTGGGACTCGCAGATGTCACCTCCTCCCCTCCCCCGCTGCACCCCTCGAAGGTGACCATAGGCAGGCGAGTGAGAGGACCGTGGCTCGGTGGGAACGTGCTCTGATTTGTTTTGCCCTCGTGCTTATGACAGCCTGAAGGACTTTCAAGACATCTACGAAGTTGCCGCCTTGAAGTGGAAGGTGGGTGCTCTCCAGGGAGTGACCCGGCAGACGGTTCCATGGGAGGGGGATGAGGCCAGGAGGCACCCGGCTGTCCAGCTCTCTCCCTGCTGGGACATCTCAGCTCGGCTGGGCACTGTGCACTGGAGGGATAGCAGGTGGCCCCTGGCCCTGCATCTGCCTGTCCATCTGCAGTGCGGTGTCCTGGTTAAAAGCACTGAATCTCAGACCCCATTAGTCAGCATGTGACATCAGGCAAGTTATGGAACCCTTCCAAGGCTTGTCTCACCTGGGAAGTGGGGTCATGAGAGTCCCTACCTACCGCATTATTTTCAGGATTCTGTAAAAACAATGGCAGTGCATGGCACATTGAAGAGTTCAGCAAACATTGGCTGGCTTTGTTGTTCTTTAGATCCCTGAGTGTTTTCATGGTTTCCCAAGTTAGCCAGGAGAGCAGGAAAGGAAAGCTGCATCCATGCCCCCAGGGCTGGGCTCTGGTCGCTGGTCCTAACGCCCTCTCTCCTATGGCCCTGTTCCTTGGCCAGGCAAAGAGAAATAGAGAGCACTGGTTTGATGAGCTTCCCAGGACAGCATTCCTCATCTTCAAAGGTAAGGTTGACCTGAATATGGCAGCTGGGGACGAATGGAGGTTCCCGGTGACCACAGATAAGCATTTAAAGAACATGTCCAGAGGGAGGGAGGGAGGGAGGGTGTGTGTGTGTGTGTGTGTGTGTGTGTGTGTGTGTGTGTGTGTGTGTGTGTGCGCGCGCGCACGCGCATGCGAAATGTCTACGTGTGATTACCCCAGCAGGGAAATAGTGTTGGATTAGGAAGGAAATCAGTAACATAAAAACCAAACCAAAAAAAATTTGTGGAATATTTATTTATTGAAGAAAACTGATACGAAGTCAAATAATTAGAAAAAAAATGAAAGTCTCCCAGGCAGAGATAACCACGGTTAATTTTGTGATGTGTTTCCTTCTGGTTATTTTTCTGTGCATTTTAAAAACAGTAGTGGGGATTACATTATATATTCTGTTCTGAAACCTGCCTTTTTATCTAATGATGGATTTTGACCTTCCTCCAGTGTCAGGATATATAGCTGGTGTATCTGATCCCTCACATAATGCTTGCATTGTATAAAATTGAAGATTTTAAAATCAGAGGGCCCCATATTATTTACCTAATAGTTTTCCCTGAATTTAATGCCAGTTTTGAAGTTCCACATGGGGTATGGTTAGCTCACAGGGGTTTGGGCCATATGAACAAGAGTTAAAATGGTATGTCCTATGTTGTCATTTCTCCCACAGCTAGGACTTTGGGCACAGCTGTTATTATTATTCCATATTCTTCAGCGAGTTTTCCACTCCATTGGGATGATAATTACTCAAGGGGATAATAAACAGTGCCGGTTCTAGGCCGGGAGCAGACTCACAGTTTCAGCAGCGGCCAGCAAAGCATTGTTCTGCTCTGTCCCGGCTCCAGGTTGCTCAGCCTCTTTCCAGAGGGAATGTTGCCAGTCCCTTGCCCAGGGGTCCGGGCACAAGCGTGGGTGTCCTTCTGAGAGCAGGCCCTTCCTTTTTCACCCCTGGGCATAAACACCCCGGTTGCTTACACGCATGATGTCTGTGGTAGGGGAACGTGTACTTGTACATGAAAATTTCACTGTTAACATGTCTTCTCTTCAAATAGGAATTAATATCCTTGTGAAGTCCAAGGCCTTCCAGTATTTCATGTGTAAGTGTGAAATATCACAGCTCTAGGTCCCTTTCCTCCTGAGTCTTACTGCTCCGGAAAGTGGAGATGCAAGGGATAAATCCTGCAGTTATGATGTTGGCTGTTTATTACAGAAAATTCCAAGCATGTTAAAAGTGGAAGGATTGTAAAGAGCATCCACATACCTATCACCCAGCGTCAACAGTTATCATCTCATTGCCTGTCTTTCTTGTCTGTCTGATCGCCTCAGTCCAGCTCATCACCCCTTCTCTAGACCTGGTGTTTTTGGAAGCAGATTCCAGAACCACAGATTGTGGTTTGTTGATATGTCACTTCAGTCTGTTTTAATCTGTAGGTTTCTCCCCCAGTCCGTTTTCTTCCTCTTGCAATATGTAGTTGAAGGAACAGGATTGTTTGTCCTTCGTTCTTGATTTTGCATGTTCCTCTGTTGCTTATTTACTGTAATTTGGTAGTTATAGCTAGAGCTGTGCTGTTCAGTGTGGCAGCCACCAGCCATATATGGCTATTTAAATTTAGACCAACTAAAACTTAAAAATCCAGTTCCCGTCACGATAGCTGCAGTGCAAGCACTCAGTAACTGTGTGTGGCTAATGATGACCAACTGGACAGCACAGATGCCGACATTTCTACTAATCTAGAGGCTTGATTGAATTCACTCTTTCTAAGGAGTTCTGGTTCCATTTAATGGGAAATGGTGTTTAGAGACCACAATCTGAGATACTAGAGGTGCTCATTGCTTTGAGTTGGTTATTGTTTCCAGGCCTTTCCATGGACAGAGGTAGGATTTTGGATTTTTAAAACATAAACTATCTTGTGAGTTTATCCTGATATTCTTAATTCAAATTGTGGACTATAGGGTTTTTACCTAACTTCATCATTCTTTTTTTTCTTTTTCTTTTTTTAAAATTTAGTTGTTTTTATTTTTGGCTGTGTTGGGTCTTCGTCGTTGTGCACGGGCTTCCTCTAGTTGTGGTGAGCAGGGGCTACTCTTCGTTGCGGTGCTCGGGCTTCTCATTGTCGTGGGTTCTCTTGTTGCAGAGCATGGGCTCCAGGCACACGGGCTCTAGAGCGCAGGCTCAGTAGTTGTGGCGCACGGGCTTAGTTGCTCCATGGCATGTGGGATCTTCCTGGGCCAGGGATCGAACCTGTGTCCCCTGCACTGGCAGGTGGATTCTTAACCACCACACCACCAGGGAAGCCCTCATCATTCTTTCACGTCTAAATTCCCGGGCTTAAAATCCTAGTTCCCAACAACACTGACACAGTCCCTCACTTGCTTTTATCCCACAGTCCACACATAATATATTGTCTCCAAAAAACAATACCAACACAACCCTAATAATATAATTGCTAGAAACACCACTCCAGGGATTCAGATGACTGTGTTTTAAATTCATCTGGAGTAGTTTTTCTCCATGTGGGTATGTCACCATCTACATTTCTTTATTTCATTTGAAAAAATATTTTTAGAGGCCACTTTTTACATTGAATTTTGCCTTATAATTATGTAAAATATGTATATGATTCCAAGTCAGATCTACAAAAGAAAGTATACTCAAGGAAGAATTGTTTCCATCCTGTCACCTCCCCCCAGTGGGTAACTTTTATTGTAGTTTATCCTTCCATTTTTTTAAAAACTATAAGTAGATGCATATATGCACATTTCCCTGCCTTAAATAAACTAGCATAATTTACACACTTTTTTCAACCTTGCTTTTTTTTCAGTTAACAATACATCCTAGAGTCCACACCATATTAATATACAGAGATGTTTTTCATTCCTTTTTATAGCTGAGAGTACGCCATTTCATGAACGTATCATAGTTTATTCATCCAGTCTCCTATTGATCGTTTAGGTTGTTTCTAGTTTCCTTGCTATCACAAATAGTTCCTCAGTGAATAGCTTTCAGTATACGTCGTTTGTGTTTTTGCTAATGTCTCATGGGGATGGATCCCTAAAAGTAGGATTGCTAGGTGAAAGGCCAAACGCATATGCAGTTTTGCTGACTAGTTTCTGCAGTCATTTAAAAGCCAGATATCTCTAGGGAAAAACAGATGTTTTCAATACTCAAACCCTTTGTATATGGTCCATCTTTTACGCCAACGTGGAGTAATCTGTAGGTTTTACTGAAACATCTTAACTGGTATCCCTGTAGTGACATAGAGGGTGATTTTTAGAAATCTGTAGCTATTTTCTAAGAGAAACTACTGGCTGATTTAGCTCATGGTAAAAGCATTAAGCAGGAAGTTATCTGTTACAAGCCCTGCTCTCTGCATATCTCAGAGCTGCCTAGAAACTAACCAGGGGCTGCAGCTGTGACCTGTAGATTTCCACACCCACCTGTGCTTTCTCTATTATGAGCCTGTCTGTTGCAGACTTGGTGGTGGCAGTCAATGGGGTCTGGATCCTTGTGGAGACCTTCATGCTGAAAGGTGAGCCTGGCTAGGGGACTGTCCTGTCCTGTGGGCACACCTGGCCCACCTCTTGAACTGCTGCCTCTCTTCTTACAGGTGGGAACTTCTTCTCCAAGCATGTGCCCTGGAGTTACCTCGTCTTTCTGACCAGTAAGTTTCTGACATGGCTTTGCTCAAGTGCTTGTCCTAACCGCTGGCTGCAGCTTCTTTTGGGGTTAAGATCTCATGGCTCTTCTCTAAAGCGGGGGAGCGTGATGAGGGTGGAGCAGAAATCGAGTCTGATTCTACCCCACCCCTGTTTCAAACTCTTTGGTGATTGCCCACTGGCCTCCAGACCAAGTTCCTGTGCAGGCCCCTTCTGCCTCCCTCTCAGCCTTCACCTCTTGCCAGTACCACCACCCGCGCCCCACCTGCAGCCCCCCTGAACACATCCCGCTTCCCAGGGCCCCTGCCCTTTCCTACCTCTGGGCCTCTGCACAGGTGTTTTCCTCCCCTGGCACACTCATCCCCTCACCACACCGCTCTGACAGCCCTCTCCCTTTATGTCTAAACATTAGACATAACTAATAACACTGTGTCCTAAGTTGTTTTCACTGTTCTTAAAAAGCATGACTTTTACTGCCTTGATCAGTGCCCTTTGGCTTTTTCTGTGGAGTTCAGAGTAGCATAGTGATTCAGTGCACAAACAGTGCTTTTTCTGTGGAGTTCAGAGTAGCATAGTGATTCAGTGCACAAACTCTGGGGTCAGAAAGACCTGGAATCTCTTCCCAACTGTGTCACTTGTGTGATCTGATGCCCCCTCCAGAGCTCCCTCTTCAGCTCCTTCTTTCATTATGTTCCAATGACACCAACCTACCTTCTGCCCCTCAAGCAGGCCAAGATCATATCCGGCTTGGCCCCTGATTTCTTTCAAATGTCACACTCTTCCCCCAGTCTAACATTATCAGTTTGCTGTCTTTCCCCTGAGTCTAGACTCTAAGCTCTGTGTTGTTCAGGGCTGGGCACCCAGCACCCAGTGCAATGGCTGGCACGGGAGAAGGGCTTAGGAAATACCTATTGGATGGACAGACAATGCCTGCGGCCACTCCCAGGGAGTGGGAGCGAGTGCTTCTTGTTAGCGGGCGGCCCCGGTTGGCCAGCATCTGGGCCAGGCCCTGCCCTGGAGCCCACACTCTCTCAGGGGTGCGGGTGTGACGTGGGTGTCTGGAGGGCACGTGACCAGACCTCAGGAGAGTCTCGAGGAGGAAACGAGCCAGCCCAGGGGTGGCAGAGGCTGTGGCAGGGCCGCTGCTAACTGCGTCTTCCTGCTTACAGTTTACGGGGTGGAGCTGTTCCTGAAAGTAGCCGGCCTCGGCCCCGTTGAGTACTTGTCCTCCGGATGGAATCTGTGAGTAGAGAGCGTGTTTCTCACGCACGTCAGAGACTGTAATGAAAGCCACAGGTCCTCTCCGTCCACACCCACTGCACAGTTTCAGAGGGAAGGTCCGAGGCTGGGTCAGGCCCCTGTCTCCTGGCAGTTTTGCCAGTGGCTCCAGGCCTCCCCAGGGTCAGGCCCTGATCTCACTCTCTCAGACCACCCCCACCAGCCCCTCTCCTGGACACGGCCTCTTGGGGTCCTTAGGCCAGCTGGCTCTCTGTGAGTCACTTAACCCCACACCCCTCCCTGACAACTAAGCTCTTTTCTCCTCCACGAAAACCATGACACCCACAGAGAAGGAAGTGCCACAGGTCCTGATGCTTGGTCAGCATCAAGCTGGTGGCCCTTCTCCCTGTTCCAGAGACCCCAAGAGGTGGCTCACTGCCCATGAACGTTAACTCACCCGTGAAATCGGGCTGTACTCACAAGGTCTTGGGTCGTGAGAGTAAAAACAAGTTAATAAGTAGAGAAGAGTCGGGCAGA
Organism: Delphinapterus leucas; assembly: GCF_059928025.1. Taxonomy (NCBI): domain Eukaryota; kingdom Metazoa; phylum Chordata; class Mammalia; order Artiodactyla; family Monodontidae; genus Delphinapterus; species Delphinapterus leucas. Next base: position 15,130,854 of record NC_143142.1, read on the forward strand.
GCAGTAGCGTGTGGGCATGCAGTTTGCAGGGCCTTAATGTGTATCTGGGAGGAGAGGGTCTCTCTGTCCTGCTTTCCCTGTGGGACTCCCCTGTGGTCCTGCCCCACCCCTCAGTGCCTTCACCAGGGTTGCTGGTGTAACCCGTATCTGCCATGAGACCAGTGCGGGACCTTCAGGAGGGGTTTCTAGGCTTTTTTTTTTTTTTAATTAATTTTTGGCTGCGTTGGGTCTTCATTGCTGTGCACGGGCTTTCTCTAGTTGCGGCGAGCAGCGGTTACTCTTCATTGCTGTGCGAGGGCTTCTCATTGCAGTGGCTTCTCTTCTTGTGGAGCACAGGCTCTAGGCACATAGGCTTCAGTAGTTGTGGCACACAGGCTCAGAAGTTGTGGTTCACGGGCTCTAGAGCGCAGGCTCAATAGTTGTGGCTCGTGGGCTCTAGAGCGCAGGCTCAGTAGTTGTGGCGCATGGGCTTAGTTGCTCCGCGGCATGTGGGATCTTCCCAGAACAGGGATCAAATCTCTGTCCCCTGCATTGGCAGGTGGATTCTTATTTATTTATCTATCTATCTATCTATCTATCTATCTATCTATCTATCTATTTATTATTTGGCTGTGTTGGGTCTTCGTTGCTGTGCTCGGGCTTTCTCTAGTTGCGGCGAGCTGGGGCTACTCTTCATTGCGGTTCATGGGCTTCTCATTGCGGTGGCTTCTCTTGTTGCAGAGCACCGGCTCTAGGCACGCAGGCTCAGTAGTTGTGGTTCGCGGGCTCTAGAGTGTAGGCTCAGTAGTTGTGGCTCGCGGGCTCAGTAGTTGTGGCTCACGGGCTCTAGAGCGCAGGCTCAGTAGTTGTGGCTTGCAGGCTCTAGCGTGTAGGCTCAGTAGTTGTGGCTCGTGAGCTCTAGAGTGCAGGCTCAGTAGTTGTGGTGCACGGGCTCAGTAGTTGTGGCTCACGGGCTCTAGAGCACAGACTCCGTAGTCTTAGTTGCTCCATGGCATGTGGGATATTCCCGGACTAGGGCTCGAACCTGTGTCCCCTGCATTGGCAGGCGGATTCTTTTTTTTTTTTTAGATGTTGGGGGTAGGAGTTTATTAATTTATTTTTACTGTGTTGGGTCTTCATTTCTGTGCGAGGGCTTTCTCTAGTTGTGGCAAGCGGGGGCCCCTCTTCATCGCGGTGCGTGGGCCTCTCACTATCGCGTCCTCTCTTGTTGCAGAGCACAGGCTCCAGACGCGCAGGCTCAGCAGTTGTGGCTCACAGGCCTAGTTGCTCTGGAGCATGTGGGATCTTCCCAGACCAGGGCTCAAACCCGTGTCCCCTGCATTAGCAGGCAGATTCTCAACCACTGCACCACCAGGGAAGCCTGGCAGGCGGATTCTTTTTTTTTTTTTTTTTTTTTTTTTTTGCGGTACGCAGGCCTCTCACTGTTGTGGCCTCTCCCGTTGTGGAGCATAGGCTCCGGACATGCAGGGTCAGCAGCCATGGCTCACGGGCCCAGCCGCTCTGCGGCATGTGGGATCTTCCTGGACCGGGGCACGAACCCGTGTCCCCTGAATCTGCAGGCAGACCCAGCAGGCGGATTCTTAACCGCTGCGCCACCAGGGACTTCCATAGGCATGTCTGACCCCTGAGGTGTGTGCTGTGACTGGGGCCCAGCCACACCAGCCTCAGAAACCCGATAGCGGTAGGAAGCTGGCTGGCTGTGGGCCACTGCGGGGCCTGTGGCTGCCTTTGCGGTGGTTGGTGTGCGGGCTCCATGGAAGGGAGTGCTGGGCACAGGGCCGAGGAGCCACTGGCCGTCGTGGGGGAGGCTAGGGGTGGGCCGAACAGACCATGGCTTCTCCTCCTCTCTCCCAGGTTCGACTTCTTCGTCACAGCGTTCGCCTTCCTGGGACTGCTGGCTCTGGCCTTCAACATGGAGCCTTTTTATTTCATAGTGGTCCTGCGTCCCCTCCAGCTGCTGAGGTGACAGGGCAGGGCTGGGGTTGGGTGTGGTGGGCAGGGGAGGGTGGGGAGAGCCTTGAGACTGGTCTGGGGAGTGACCAGGAGCCAGAAGGCTCACAGGCCTGGTGTCAGGGGTGGCGCGGCCCCTGCAGGAGCACCTAGTGCGGGTGGGGGGAGGGGGGATGGTGGGGGCCTTGTCTCCACCTGGGCAGGTGTGCCCACCTCCTCGCATCCTGGGACCCGTTGCCTCTGACTGTGGAAGAGAAACGTGGCTCAAGGCTCCAGTGAACTTGGCCTGTGCCGGTGTCGGCTGCAGCCACGGAAACACACGTGCTCAGAGTCATCAGCCAGAGAGCCACGGCCTCTGAGGGCCCAGAGGGACTTTCGAGCCCCTACCACAGCCAGCCGTGATTGTCTGGCACAGTCCCTTGTCAAGAAGAACCCTCACTTGCTCTCAGCTTTCCCCCAGGGACCACCGTAGGAAACCAGCACAAATTTGTAGAGATACGTGGGCGGTGTCCCTTACTAGTTAGAGATCTCTGTGTGTCCTCAGAAGGCTGGTTTTCCTCTAGAATATCCAGCTGCGATCCTATTCACGTCCATCGCCCCCTCCCGTCCTGCCCAGGAGGAGAGGTGGAGGTGAGGGACAGGGTGCCCCTTTCTTACCTGGAGCAGCTGCCGCACTGCAGGTTCCTCTGCAGGCGCGGCCTTCTCCCCTCCCAGTGTTGCCGCAGCGTCCCGGGCAAGGCCCCGCCCTGCACCCAGCCTCCGCCGCGCCTGCTCACGAGAGTCTTGCCCTGCCTCCCTTCAGGGCAGGGCCTCTCCAGCCGCAATGTCCCGGCGCCCCCGCTGCCCCTGCCCAGGGTGCGAGTCGCCCGTGCTGAGTGCCTGGCTGGCGGCTCTGGGGAAAGTAGGCGCTCAGGTGGTGGAGGGGCCCCGGGCCTGCCGCGCCCCACCTGGTGCTGTGGACGGAGGGGCTGCGGCCACACCCGGCACCCGTAAGTGACCCGGCCCGCTTCCCTCGCTCAGGTTGTTTAAACTGAAGAAGCGTTACCGCAACGTGCTGGACACCATGTTTGAACTGCTGCCCCGGATGGCCAGGTACTGCCCTGCCTCTTGGCCCCCAGGGCCAGGCGTCATGAGGCTTGTGCCCCCTTGGGGTGGGCAGCTGGGTGGTCTCGGGGGGAGGGGGAGGGGGAGTCCCAAAAAGGGCAAAAATCGAGGGCCTGACAGGGTCAGATCTCTTCAAGGAGACCGAGACCTTGACCACCACAGGTCTCCCTGGTTCCACGTTTCTCCACTGACCTGTCTGAAATATTTAGTAGGGAGGGCAGGGAGCTGTCAACTCACTTACCACCTGTGTCTATGTTCACAGGTAAGGGTCACCTGTGAGTCTACCTTCACAGGTAAGGGGTGAATCGCTGGTAGAGGGGCGTCTGGTAATAGAGTCCTGATTCGAGCCGTTTTCTACCCCAGACCTGGATCCGAGGCCCCTCCCCTGCAGGCACTGTCCAGCTGGTGCACCTGGCTAGGGGCATGCGTCTCCATCGGTCAGCTCAGGGGTCTGAGGATGCCGGGGCGCCGGGCGAGCTGCTGTCTCCCGCCGGCCCTCGATCACCCTGTCTCTTCTGACCCTCCTCCCTAGCCTGGGCCTCACCCTGCTCACCTTCTACTACTCCTTTGCCATCGTGGGCATGGAATTCTTCTGTGGGATCCTCCACCCCAACTGTTGCAAGTGAGTACGGAGCAGGCCCCCAGCCCCAGGCAGCTGGGCCTGGAACGCTGACCTCTGATCCCTCAGGGGCCCACCTCCCCAGGCCACAGCGCCCTCTGAAGCCCTGAGAATCACTTTGCTTTGCTTCCAGGGCTTATTAGTTCAGTGCAGCAGCTAAGGGAGGGGGCCTGGAAGCAGAGGGCCCTCTCTGAAGTGAGGATGTCTGAGCAAGTTTCCCTGTCCCCCAGGCAGGGTCTAGGAGCCACTCTCCAGCCAGGTCTCCATCAGTTTACCCTTTGGGCTGGGCGCCGGCGGCTCCTCCAGAACCGGGAGCAGCCTGGGGCCCGAGGCCAGAGTCCCACAGCTTCCTCCTGCTTCTCCCCGGGGGTGACTGGGGACCTGGGCAGACACATCAGCTAGGGGTGGCCTGTTAGGATGAGGGCAGACACGTGCGGGAAGGTCTCTGGGGCAGGGATAGAGCAGGGGACACAACCTCCTTTGATCACTCCCTTTCCTCCTAAGCCCCCATGATGAAATCCGTGTGCTCTGCCATTCATTCTCCATCCAGTGTTCTCTTAAAATTGGTCCTTATGGTTTCAAACGCTGATAAAGAAAGTTCTCAGAGACACTGGTAGCCGTTTTGAGCGTCAGGCTAAGCTGAGAACCAGAGCCTGTAGCAGTGGGCCACAAACCTTGGGGCACATGAGAATCCTCAGGGCCGCTGCTTAAAAGGGCAAACTCCAGACCCCACCCTGCGTGTCCGACACAGGCCAGAGGCTCAGGACTCTGCCTTGGGAACAAGCTCCCTGGGGGCCCGAGGACCAGGCTTGTCAAAACATCCCCGTGAATTATAGCCGATCAGCCGTTAAGAGGTTGGCAGGAAAGTAGCAAACAAGCTCTCAGAACAGGGGCAACCGATTAGAACAGAACACACTCCAGCCAGGTGCTGGGGAAAGGCGGAGGAGGGGAGGACCCTTCTCGAGGGCTGCCGTTGGCACCCGGCCTCCAGGGCAGATCCCAGACTGGTGGGGGCAGGGGGCAGGGGGTGGTGTTTGAGGAGGCACTGCCTCTGTCTTCCCTCCCAGAGCGCCGGGCTCTGGCCGCTGAGAGCAAGAAGGCCTGGCTGGCGGCAGAGAAATGCCAAGTGAAGGTGGAATGGGGGGCAAGTCTGGGCGTTCCCACCAGCACCCTGTGGACAGGAAGACAGGCAAGGGAGCTGGGGGCTCGGCAGGAAACCAGGCTGGGCCAAGAGAGACGAGATCGGTCCTCAGTCAGACCTTGGTTTGCTTAAACTTTCTGTACTTTGTTGAGGTGACCAGTTATCTTGCGACCTTCCCGCCCAACCCTCTGTCCCCCCGCCCCGTCTCCCCCCGCCAGTACAAGCACAGTGGCAGACGCCTACCGCTGGCTCAATCACACCGTGGACAACAGGACTGTGGTGGAGGAAGGCTACTACTATCTCAACAATTTTGACAACATCCTGAACAGCTTTGGTGAGTGCGGAAAGCCCAGGCGGACCGTGCCCTGGGTACTGCCTTGGTCACTGCAGGTCCCAGGTGGGGTGGAGCAGAGCTGCCCGAGGCCTCCCCATCCCGAGCCGTTTGCCATACTTTCTCGAGTCCTCTCTGGCCCCAGTGGAGCCTGTGGTTTGCCCAGCCTTGGGGGTACAGTCCAGGCCAGACCCCAGGGCTTGTTTCCTGTTACTTTTTCAGCATTGGGGGAGCAGCAGAGCTTCATGCTTGGCTGGGAGATGGGTACAGCCCGATGCTAGGGAACCAGCCCCCTTGTCACAGCTCCACAGTTGCAGGGTGGGACCTGGCCACACCAGCCAGCCACAGTGTCCCGCACTACCCAGGCCAGGCCCACACAGCTCTGCTCCTGGCTTCCATGGAGAGGCCGGGAGGCCAGACACAGCTTCTCAAGAGGAAGGGATCCCCTCACGACATCCCAGATCTACACCAAGGAAGGTCCGGGGACTCCTTCCCCAGTATCTCCACCCCTGGTCCATCACGAGCTGCTGAGGCCAAAGATGCACCCTTTTGGGGACTGGCCAAGATGGCAGCACTTCCTGTGGGGTGGACGCTCAGGAAGCGCCTTGGCTGCTCTCTTGGGAGCTCACAGGCCACCCCGGCAGACAAGTGCGTGGTACCCAGGATAGGTGGAGAGAGGCCGCTTGACACTCACTTTGCAAAAGCAGGTCTGATCAAGATGCTTTCCGTTTCTCCCTTCCCTTTGGCAGTGACCTTGTTTGAGCTCACAGTTGTCAACAACTGGTACATCATCATGGTAAGGACCTCCGTCAGCTTCTGGGGGCATCCTTCCACCATTCTCTGAGGCCAGCTCCCGTCTCCCCTCACGCAGCCTGGGGCGCATTGCTCTCCCCGTCCCCCGCAGGGGCAGGGTTCTGCAGGGACACCACGGTATGGCCTGAATCCCAAGAGCCTACCCCTCCGCACTTGCTGGACGTGGCCTTTGTCCCTGCTTTCCACACATCCCCCAGCAGCCAGGAGAGGCCAGTTAGCCTCTGGGTCTCTGTCCTGCTCCCACCACTGTGAGGGAGACTTTTCAATCAAGAAACAGTGTGGCAAGTGTGGTTGGTTGGTTGTTTTTTTCCATTCCTTAAACTCTTCCAAAGGTTGGCCGTATCAGTCCTGGGGGGAGTGTCCAGGCCTTAGGAGCTCAGAGGGATTTTTAGACCCAAGGGAGCAAGGTCCCCCTCCTTCGTCTTCCACAACCGATCAGGAAGGGTCTGTAGAGAGCAGGGGCCACGGAGAAGCCTGCGTAGACAGCGACCCGGCCCCACCCCAGGATCTCGCTCACTCCCGGCTTCCCTCTGTCTCCAGGAAGGCATCACCTCGCAGACCTCCCACTGGAGCCGCCTCTACTTCATGACCTTCTACATCGTGACCATGGTAGGTCCAGGGACACAGGATGCCCTCCACCCTCCTCCATCCTCCAAGCCTCCAGCTGCCCCTGCTTCTCGGGCAGTAGCTCAGGGAGGAGGGGGCCGGGGACACGTCTGACCGGGCTCTGTCGGCTCTGGGGCCCCGCAGCAGCTCACGCCCCCCTCATTCCTCTTTCTGCTCCTCCTCTCCATGCCTGGCCAGGTGGTGATGACTATCATTGTCGCCTTCATTCTCGAAGCCTTCGTCTTCCGCATGAACTACAGCCGCAAGAACCGGGACTCAGAAGGTCTGTGCAAGTGGCTGGAGCAGGGGCGTTTGCCGCTCATCTGTCTGTCTGTCTGTCCAGTCTTCTGGCAGTTCAGCTTACTGATCTGGCTTAGCTTTCTTTTTTTTTCCCCTCAATTTTATTTTTGGCCGCGTTGGGTCTTTGTTGCTGCGCGCGGGCTCTCTGTAGTTGTGGCGAGCGGGGGGCTACTCTTTGTTGCAGTGCGCGGGCTTCTCATTGCCGTGGCTCCTCTTGTTGCGGAGCACGGGCTCCAGGCACATGGGCTTCAGGAGTTGTGGCTCGCGGGCTCTAGAGCGCAGGCTCAGTAGTTGTGGCGCACGGGCTTAGTTGCTCCGCGGCATGTGGGATCTTCCCGGACCGGGGCTCGAACCCCTGTCCCCTGCATTGGCAGGCAGATTCTTAACCACTGTGCCACCACCCAAGTCCTGGCTTAGCTTTCTTGATCTCTTATTTGCATTGATTTTTCAAATACTAAATGACAGAAAAATGCACGTGATCTCATGTAAAAAATCAGAACAGTACAGCCCGGAGATCAAGAAAAATCAAAGGCTGATTGTGACCCCAGCAGCCCTCTGTCCCGCCTTCCTCGTCTCCCCGACTGTTCATCCTTAGCTGTTCCCCCTTCTAGTTATCGTCTCCGCATTTCTAAGCCCCGTGTTCGTCCTCTGGCTCTTGATTTAAACGGTGTAAATACCGTTGACCGGAGCCTACTACTGCTTCCTTCTGCAGGTTGCGACCCCTTGCCTCCCTTTCCCCAGAGTGCATCGCTTTCTGCCTAATGATCCTTCATTCTTGCCAGATTCTCCATCAGAACTGCCACATCCCTGTTACTACTTGTTTCCAAATCTCTGTTCTCTCAGACTACCTGATCATTTTCTTTTTGCTCGGAGACTCCCTCCTGAAACCCTCTGTCCCCTGTAAGCTGGTGGCCTGACCAGTGCTCCTGACAGCCCCAGCAAAGGGAGGGGATGGGGAGGGACGTGAGTTCCAGATGGTGGGGGGAGGTGGTCGTGCTGATCCAGAGTTTTGCTGGGAGAGGGAACCTTAAGGCCCCCATAGGGAGCAGGGAGGATGGCTAAACCAAGCCAGACGGGGGGCCCTGAGTCCCAGGCTCCTTCCCCCTGCCGCCCTCCCGTCCTGCAGTTGACGGCGGTATCACCCTTGAGAAGGAAATCTCCAAAGATGAGCTGATTGCTGTCCTGAAGCTCTACCAGGAGGCCTGGGGAGCCGCCTCTGACATCGCCCAGTTGCTCAAGATCCTCTCCCAGATGGAGAGATACGAGGTGGGGAGCGACAGGGCCTCGTCCCACGGAGGGAGCGGGTTGTGGCTTAGTGCAAACACTCCCCCGCTGTCCATCCCCTCAAGTTTTGGTGACACTTTTGGGGGGCACCGTTGCAGAAGCCAGAAGAGGGGGTGAGGCCGGGCGCCAGGACCTTAGCTCGGGCTGGTCCCTGCAGCCTTTCTGTTCTTCTCTAGCAAAATACCTTGGTGTTTCTGGGACGGAGATCGAGGACCAAAAGCGATCTGAGCCTAAAGATGTACCAAGAGGAGATTCAGGTAGGAGCACCCCCGACCACGCTGCTCAGATCCTCCTGTCTGGGAGTGGTCCTCCCGCTGCTGGGCAGAGGCCGCTCTCTGGTCCCCATCTTGATGTGTGGGGAGCTTAGTGGGGAGCTGTGGGATTATCTGTTGGGACCACTGCCAGTGGACCACTGCTCGGGTCGGCGGCGCGGGGGGCTTCAGGGCTCAGCCTTGAACCCTTGAAGCATTCCCCAACATAGGCCGCCACCCTGTCCACTCTTCCACATATGTCACTGACCTCATCTCATTCTCCTCCTCTGAGCCAGAACAGCAAAGGAAACACGTATAGCGGGAGACGTTCCAGGCAGAGCCGGGAGCATGGGGGGCCCTGGTGAGCTGGCCTGGACCGGCCTCTTCAAAGAGGATGGTCCTTCCCACATCCAGCCAGACGTTGCCCGATAGGAACAAGGGCCTGCTGCGCCTGGCTCTCTTGGGGTTTTTGACTGTTTTTGTTTTCTAATTTAAGAGAAGGGAAAAGTCAGGTATTTTTTTTGCAAACTCTCCCCGTCTTCCCACATTGGCTGCTAAGTGAAAGAGCTTGCGAAGCACCCCGTGGGCTGGCGCTCTGCAGCCCAGACAGAGCCATGGACTTCGGGCCACCCATCCGCCCAGGCTCCCAGCTCCCTCGCCAGCCACTGTGACTATGCTGTTTTCAGGCTGGAAACCCTTGTTTCCCTGGGACAGTGATGACCAGGGTCCAAGCCCAAAAGGCCAGGAGGCTGCAGTCCCCTGAAGCGACTCGCACCTTATCTGTAAAAACACAAGGGGTCTGGGCGAAGACCTGGCGAATCACTGCACTCCGAGTCACAGAGATGAGGAATCAACGTGAGCTCTGGTGTCATAAAACCCGGGTTTGATCCCAGGCTCCGTGACCTTGGGCAGGTCACGCAGCCCATCCCCATCTATGAGAGGGGGACAGTCCCTGCCTCACGAAGCAGAGGGGAGGGGACGGCACTAGACACGCCGTCGGGCCGTCCACTCCTGGCCTCAGTCTCCCCCTCTGTGGAAACAGAACTAGGCCATCTCTCTAATTTTTTAAGCTCTAAAGTTCTGTGGTTCAGACTCTTTAAAAACATAGGGTTTATATTTAAAATTTCTCAATTACCTGAATACGTCTGTCCCTGAAAATGTCGGATGATATAATGATAATAGTCTTAGGTGGGTGAGCTGTTTGGTTTTTTTCAAAATGCTCTCACAGCCATTCTGGAGGGCAGCAAAGCAACCGGGGAGTTGGGAGATGCACTCAAGCTTCATACAACTTTATACAACTTCTGAGCTTCGGGTTTCCTGGGTGTAAAATGAGGACACCCAGCTCAAAAGGGGTAACACAGGGGGTTGGCGAGGGGGTCGGGGGCACACATCCCTTTGTGAACCACACAGATCATGTTCACAAGTAAAGGGTGATTATTACTACCTGGGCCTCATTGAAAGCAGGCACACTTGACAAGGAGGTTTGCAAACCTCTAGTTAAAAAGGGAAAGATTGCATCGTCATTTTTCTATTTAGGGTCCTATTCAGAATTCCCAGCAGGTCTGGGAGGGTCATAGCACTGCCCAGCCTGGGTGACCCCGTTAGGCTGGGGGGCAGGGCTGGGGCCCGCTCAGCACCCTGTCTGCTCTCTGCCTTAGGAGTGGTATGAGGAACACGCCCGGAAGCAGGAGCAGCAGCAACGACAGCTCAGCGGCTGCGTGGTCCCCACCACCCCGCAGCCTCCAGGCAGCCGCCAGCGCTCCCAGACCATCACCTAAGCCCAGCCTGCAAAAGCCATCTCTTCTATGCAATAACACAATAGTATTATTTTACTACAATGTATCAGAATAATGTGTGTGTGTGTATATATATATATATATATATGTTATATATATATATATACACATACATTCATAAATATGCAAATATTTATATATAGGAAAAAGGAAAGACAGGCAGACAAGTTGAGGTTTGGTTTGTACCCACCTTGCCCTGTTAACCCCAGAAGTCAGTTTCATTTTGGGGGGATCACGCCACTAGGAGCTCTTCTTAACATGGAAATCTCCAGAAGGCCCCTTCACAAGAGCACTTGAATGGATTCTGCTGATCTCTGCAGGGCTTGCCTTCAGCGTGGGCCAGCGTCCCTAGGCCAGATCCATACCGTCTTCCTGATGCTGCTCTCAGAATCCCGCCCAGGCTGACAGCTAGCTTCCCCACTAACCTGCCCTGTGGCCCACATCCTGGGGTGTCTGTGTTCTGCTTTAGGGACAAAACCACTTAGGAAGGAAAGAACCCACATCCTTGGGTTGGTATGTCTCTAGATATAATAATGAAATTGGGCGTTCCCTTGGGGGACCAGTACCCAGCACCTACTGGGACGAGTGATCCAGGGCTGTGGTTATTCCGTATGGTCAGATCTCAGCCAGTGCCAGGAGGCGAGAGAGGCCGTATCCCAGCTCCATGAGCCTTCTCACCTACCCTTCTTTTGGTTTCAACCCTTGTTGCTGAAAATCCTCCTAAAATGGCCTTTGGAATCACAGCCCAGTAGGAGGAGGAAGACGGGCAAGAGGCCAGGCCGATGGCTACCGCCCCAGACCAGGTCCTGAAATGGGCTTTCTCCTTAAATCCCTTTTCCTTGGGATCGTCCTGTTTAAGCAAAAAGACATTTTGGTTAATTCAGGATTCTGCTAAAGACAACAGCAGATCCTTTCACGTGTGTGCATTTGCTGGAAACGGGAACAAAGAGCACGGAGGCTCACCTCAGGCTGTCCACGGCTGCCCTGCGGCTGAACCCGTGGTCTCCTTGGCCAGCTCCCCCCTCACCTTGAGCAGTCGCCCTCCGTGGACCTGACTGAGGTAGGGCTGGGGACGCGGCTCACCCCGAGGTTTCCACTCCCTGGAGTAGGTTCAGGTGGCCTGTCAGTTTCCTGAGTTCCCCAGGGACCTTGGGAGAGTTCTCTGAGATCAGGATGCAGTCGGGGCTTGAACCCATAGCAGGCTGTCGGCGTCGGCAGCTCCGGTGAGCGGTGGTGGCAGCGGCAGAAGCAGGGTCAGAGCAGAGGGAGCCTCGGCTCAGCTCTCCTGGGCGGTGAGCCTATCTCAGTGCAGGCAGCAGAGGTGGCAGAAGCAGGGATGAAAGGGGCAGGTGGGGGGAGGGGGCAGGGGAAGCGGCCTGCACTGGGCATCCTGCCCCAACCCCCGCTTTCCAGCTGCCTCCACTGCCTCCGTGACTTAGGGAGGCGGGTGGGCAAACTCTCCCTCGCCACATCCTCTTCCCAGCCGGGCAGGGCCTGATCCCGGGGTGTGGTGCCCCATCTCCACGGCCAAGTCTTCTCGACTGTGGCCTTGGACAGGCTGGTCCCATGGCCAGCACCACACGGCTCTGCCCCTCACTAGGGGAGAAGTGGTGGACGTTTCTGTTTTTAAAGCACAGCCTTTTAGGGAAACAGCGAATCACTGAGAACCACTGAGATTCCCCGAGGGAATCGGGAGACAGATGTCCTCTTTTATCTCTGGAGGGCCACGGGCCATCGCAGGCAGCTCGGCACCAACCCCCAGGCCAGAACCCCTTCCCCTCTCCGGAGAAGTAACTTTGTTTGCATATTTGGGTGCCTTTCAGCTTTTGTTTATTGAAACGGGCATTCTGGAAGCAGGAGTCAAGGGGCGGCTTTCAGAGGAGGGCGTGAGTCCCCCGACCTCAGCATGTGCCCCCGGGAGGCTGAAACCTGGGAGGGGCACCAGGGAAACTGAGCGCAGCCCCCCAGCCCCCCAGCCCCCAGGGTGAAGGCTGGCACCAGGAAGAGCGGGCTCTAGTCCAGGCCTCCCAACCCCATCCTGTGAAAGGCCCTGGTTTTAGCCAGGAACGGGATGAAAGCCAAGTGGCAACAGTGCTGATGCACCAGACTCCAGCCACTGGTGGGCACCCTCATTACTGAGGCTAAGGACAGCTGCCCCTTCGGGGTCACTGGGGGCCTCCTCAAGTTGACCCTCTGACTTGTACACAGGCCATCGAGCAGGGAGAGGGTGTCACCCAGGGCTGTGAGCTCTGGGGACCCAGGACATCCAGCTTGGATGCCCTCTCACCTCCCACGTCAGCTGACCACCACCAAGGTGAGATGCGCCGACTGGGTCTGGGTCACACCACCTGTCAGTGTCTGTGATGGCCCTGGGCCCCTGCCCCGCTTTCGGGGGGACACCATCTGGCCCCTCCTCCTTGCTTCCCTCCCCCAACCCAGCCTTACTCCACACCACATGACAATCATTTTGTACAGACAGAGGGGGCGACGCTGTAAGGTAAATTTTGTACAATGGGGATTTGTTACCTAGAAAACCCACCGCGTCTCCGGATTTCTGGCATATTAATAAAAGAGCCTCTGCTTTGTACACGCGGCTGCTGCCTCGTGACTTCCACCAGGCACCATTCGGTGGGAACAGGAAGAGGACCCATCCATGCCCATTCCTGACCCTACCTCAGCCCCACCCCTAGACGTGCCACCAAGTCCAGATCCGTCAGGCCCAAGCGCCTTCGGCCCTGGAACCGACCACTTGTCAGCCTGACCCAGGTTAAGAAGAACTAGTAACAGCCGGCTGTATGTTGTTTTCTGTTTACTTGAAATATTTAATAATTTTTTCATTGGAAAAAAAGACAACTGAGTCCCTTTACTGCCGGCATAAGGCATTGAGCAAACAGAAGAGCTGCTTATTAAAAAGGCGGGTCACTGGCTGACAGCAGGAAGGCGCCCGGGAGCGCTCATCACCCTCCCAGGAGCTCACAGGCAAAGCAGCCCCAGCCCAGGGCTCCCCCTGAGGTAGGCACAGGGCACAGTCCAACCGGCTCCTGTTTTGCATCTGGGGAAACCTCTGAAGCCAGCGGCCAGTTCTAGAGGCAGAGTCTAGAGCTGTGCTGTCCAAATGGCAGCCACTCATGGGCCAGTGCCACTGGCTGCTAGTTTGGAGTGATATATATTATCATTAAGTTCACCTTTTTCTTTTGGCTTTATTAACGTGGCGACTAGAAGATTCAAAATTAGGTACATGTCTCACATTCTATTTCTGTTGGACAGCGCAGCTCTAGAACTCAGCCCGCATCGGCCCGAGGCCCACAGCACACAAGCTGTTCTATCTGCCAGGTCCGAGTCACCCTGACTCCCTAAACCCGGGTTTGGCAGCCCTGAGAGAAGCAGCAGGAAGGCAACAGGGCGTGACTGTGGGGAGGGGCCTGGGCCTCCACAACTGTCTCCAGCCCTGAACTCTTTGGGGTCTTCCAGCCTGGAAGGCACCCAGGCATCCCCTTCGCCCCAGACCCCAACTTTCAAGAGGCTCTGGAGATAACGCAAGGAAGACTACCTGCTGCCTGGAACTCTGTCCACAGGGAAGCCCAGCCTCCGCAGCCCCAGAAACAAGGTTTAGCTGACCTAACTGCACACGGCAGCGACTGGGAAGCTTCAGCAGAGAGCACAGCCCCACGAGCGCACACCCCGTTCATGGTCTCGGCCTTGGCCACGCTCAGGCGAGCGGGTTCGAACGAAGAAACTTCATCCTCCATCTCACCGCCTGCAGCGACACCTCCCGACCACCAGGCGGACTCCGACACAGCTTCACTCACACAGTTTTCAAGTGAATCACTCCGAATTCAGTGAGCAGGGCCACCAGGAGGAAGGTCAAGTACAAGAGAAGCAGGCAGCAGCCGTAAACTCTGTTCAGCTGGAAGCACTGCAGTGGGACCGAGACCAGGGAACAGACGAGGCTGAGGCCTAGGGTGCCAGCCAAGACCCACACCAACAGTCCATCAGGCTCCAGCTGCGGGGAACACGGGGAGAGAGGCTGGGTCACTGCAGCTGACAGTCAAACTGAGGTTTGAGGGCCCCTCGCTAGGGGCCAGGGAGGGACTTTTGGCCTGCCCAGTGGGATGGCACCCCACACCTTGAAGTTCAATGTTTTTAAGCCACCTGGTATGTGGTAATTTGTTATGGCAGCCCCAGGAAACTAATTCATATAGGTTATATATATATATGTATATATGTATGTATATATAAAAATATGCATATATATGTATACATATATATATTACATGCAGTAATTGAAAAATTCTCCAGCAACACAGAAGAATAAAAGGAAATGAAACTGTCCTCTTCCTACTTCTCTCCCTTTCAGATTTAGTTAGCACCTATCTAACATATATGGAAGACTTAACCCTAGGTGCTATGCTAGGTATATTACACCCACCTTAGCTACCAGTCCGCAGTGAGGAAACCAGTACACCCGACCCTTGAACAGCACTGGTTTGAACTGCATGGGTCAGCTTATATGCGGACTTTTTTCAACAACTATAGTACTTGTATTTTCATTTCACGATCTTTAAATTAAGCGTGGTGGCGGGGGGGGGGAAGTTCGTGTTGAATTAGAGATCACAGTATGTGGAATCGAAAGAGCTAGGGTTTGAGTCGTGACTCTATGCAAGCTCTTCCGGCATCCTGTCCCCCATCAGTCATTTATCAATTCCTTTGCTTTTGAGGCAGAGATAGCAGTACTCAGATTTGCGACTGTGTCAGGGACTCAGCACCTCTAATTCCCATGTCGTTCAAGGGTCAGCTGTAGTACGTGACAGAGCCCAAGTCCGAAGTCCAAGCTCATACCCTACCCTGTCTCCCCATACAATGATACGTGTACCCACAGATGTGTGGGTACACGTGTGCACATACAGGCCTGTCCATCCATTCTGAAACCACAAATGGGACTATACAATAGGTACGTGTGTTTAAGAGCAACCTGTTTTTCAGCCAACAACACGCCACGGACATCCTATGATGACCTCTCATGATGCCCTGTGTCTTATGCAATTAAAAGCAGGATCACAAAGGCAGTGGAATGCAGACAGACAGACACACCCCCACACACACATTCCACAAGGAGCCAGAGAAAAGAAGCAGGGCCCTCAGGGGGCCAACCCCTAAAGCCTCATTATCAGGAGCCGCCTGAAAATCGAGAATGAAAGGAACCTATTAAACCCCTGAAGAGTATAAACAAAATTTGCAGACAGAGGGTGTTTACCCCTTAGAAAAGCAAACTTTTCAAGCGGAAGTAGCTATTTGCTTATGGGCGTGGCCACTGTGAAAGGCCGCCCTGCTGCCAGTTCATTACAAGTCAGCCGCAAGAATCTGTTCAACAGCTAGCTGCGTCTTGGAGAAAGAGGTGGGTGACTTCGTTCCCATTATCGACGCCACCATTCAGCTGCACTTTCCAAGTGCTTCCACGCGATTAGCCTTAAAACCATCCCCTGGGCCACATCCCCTCCCCGTCTCCATTCTTCTCTGGTTTGGCCTCTGAATCCAAGTCCTTGGGAATGCAAAGCTGGGGCCCGAATCTAGGTTGACTCTGCCTTGCACGGGGTGCTGCTGGCCCTGCGCACCATTTCCAAAGAGAAAAGTTCACTTAGGAATCTCGATTTCTTCTCTAGAAAAGCTGGATTATCTGGCCACAGGAGGCCCACCTGAGTCACCCACAAGATTTGGTTACCTGCCCTGAAGTAGTGTTTTGAGTTTTCAACCTTGTTGGAAACCTGTTTCCAAGTGTCCTAACCTTAATCGGTCCCCAGGGAGCACGTTTAAAGTGCAGGTTTCCAGCCCCCAGCCCCTGGAATGCCTGGGTCAGGAGGTCTCATGCGCTCCCAGGAAATTCCTGGGTGCCCTTGAACCCACAGAAACTCTGCTGCTCAGTGCATTTCAGAACTTCTCCAAATCTATAGAGTTCCCCCCTTTCTGGGCTGTTGCCAACATTCTCTCTCACCCCAGGCAGTGGTGGGATAAGGTGTTCAGCTCAGCCTGGCCCGTACCTCATGTCTGCTTATCCAGGAAGCTGGTGGTGGTGGTGGTGGTGGTGGTGGTGGTGGTGGGGGCATCAACCCCATTTCACAGGTGAGGAAACTGAGGCTCAAAGATCCTCAGAGTCCTGATTCATTCAAAGTCACATAGCAAGAGACTTCAGTGATGAGACCAAGACCCCAATCCTGGGCCTTCCCGCCCCTTTCCCTCAAAGCTACATCTTAATTACTCTGTGACCTTGCAAGGAATACCTTTTTTAACCCCATATGCAAAATGTTTTTAAGATATTCTACACATCAGACATGTCGCAAATGTAGACCAGTCCTCTCCCCAGTAAGTGTCATCTACTGAGATGTGAATGGTCTCCGGTCCAGAGAAGGGAGGGGGAAGAGGAGGACCGGGAGGAGGGGGAGGAGGAGTGAGGGGGGAGGGGGGAGAAGGGGGAAAAGGGAGGGGATGAGGAGGGAGGAGGGAGGAAGGAGGGGAGGAGGGGGAAAAGGGAGGGGAGGAGGGAGAAGGTGGGGGAGGAGGGGAGGAGGGAGGGGGAGGAGGAAGGAGGGGGAGGAGGGAGAGGGAGGAGGGGGAAGGAGGGGGAAAAGGGAGGGGAGGAGGAGGGAGAGGGAGGGAGGGGAGAGGAGGGGGAGGAGGGGGAGGAGGAGGGGGAAAAGGGAGGGGGAGGAGAGGGGAGGAGGAGAAGAGAGCTTTATGAGGAGGTCCCTGCAGAAGCATCTGGCCACTCACCTCCACTGCCACGTGGCCCCTGGAGATCTGGAGCAGGCAGCCCAGCCCCACGCCCACCAGGATATCTGCAGCCCAGCTCAGGAAGTTTGCCAGAACATAACACCCCATAACCCCGACCACACAGCCCACTGGCTTTCTTTCTGATCTCTGGCTGTGCTCCCCCCTCTCCCCAAAAGCCACCCTATCTGAGGAGACCTTATCCAGTTTTAGCACCTCTAAGAGAGTCTCCAGTGCACATTTTGCCTCAGTCTGTAAGGATCGCAGGAGGTGAGAGAAACGCTTGGTACCTGGTAAGATGGAGAAATGGGATGCGAGGTGAAGTGACAACCCATGGTCCACTGGGGAGACTGGTGACAGAGCATGTCTAGGGGCCACCTCTAGGGGTTGTTCAGGGGACACTCCTCCAGCCAGGGCTCCGTCCTTCCCACCCCAACCTGGCTTTAGGGCTGTGGTCAGGAGAAGCCACAGCCCTAAAGCCAGGAGCGGGTCACAGTGAGCACTGGGAGTGACAGACAGCAGGAAGCATGCTGCACACAGGTCACACAGCTGGCGTGCACTGAAACCGGCACCCAAGACTGTCATCCAAGACTGTCGAGATTCAAAGCCCTGTCTTTTTCACAGCCCCAGGCAGCCTGACCCTGCCTTTTCTATATAGACCAAGGGGTGGCAAATTAAAGCCTGCAGGACAGTCCGGCCCAAGGCCTGCTTTTATTAATGAAGTTATATTGGGACCCAGTCACACCCATTTGTTTATGCATTGCCCACGGCTGTTTTCACATTACAACAGCAGAGCTGAGGAGCTGCAAAAGAGATCCTATGGTCCACAAAATCTAACATATGTACTCTCTGGCCCTCTAAGAAAAAGCTTGCCAACCCTGACATCTACAGACCATGACATCTGTAAGCAAGAGGGAGGGGTCTTCCACAGGCTTAGTGTGTGGGCGCCTACTAATAATACCTCTGCCCTAACAAGATGAATGTCCGCCATCACTGCTGTTTGCCAGGTGCAAAGCACTTCTGTCACCTCGTTCAATCCTTGTAACAACCTATGAGACCAGTCCTCTCAATATCCCCCTTTTCACAGATGAAAAGCTGAGGCTCAAGCAGCCGCATCACCTGCCCCAGGTGTTCCAGTGAAAGCCAATCCGGGGGGGGCACGGAGCGCACCCTCGGCCCCCAGCACTGAGGGAAGGGCAGTCCCGGAAAGGATACTGAAGGTGAGGCCACCAAAACAGGCCGAGAATGCCATCCGCGGGTAGCCCTGGCGGGCCAGCGTGAGATCTGAGAAGACATCTGTGTGGAAACACGAGAAGGCCTTGAGCTGTGCAGGGCTTCCCCTAGCCCTCCTTGTTCATTCACTCCTTCATTCTACCCACAGTCATTCAGCCAACAAACACTGATGAAGGTCTGCCTGGCTCTGGCACTAGCTGGCTGGGTGCTATGGGAGGCCACATCATCCCGTAAGACACAATTCCCTCCTTAATTCCTTCTACCTGCCTCTTTTCCACCAGGGGCAACTCTGAGGGTGTGACATGCCACCACCAATCTTTCACCCATGTCCCGTCTGCTGCTAGCACACACAGTACCTCGGGGCAAATTAGGAAAAGGGGCCCAAAAAGGTGAGTGGAAGGAGAGCTAGACTTTGGGCCCCCTGATCCCTTGTCAGGATGCTCTTGGGCAGTGTACAACCTGACCAGCCCTACTTGGCAGCTCTAGCTAGAGAAGGATATCTGTATGTATGAGTGAATGCCTACCCATGTCGCATACCCACGGACACATTCCACCTAGTTGGCTGCAATGAGCTCCATGTCCTGCCTGAAGTCTGGGGAGCCACTGAGTGTCCATGCATCAGAGAGTGGGGAAGAGGCTGGGGGCTTCTACAGAGCCTCCCGGCTCAGGTACGTTCTGGGCCATCCCACCCAGATGCCCAAAGATGGTCACTCCAAAATGAGGGGCACTGACCACCTGCTGAGGGCAGATGCACTGGACGCCCCTACCCACATGCAATTCTGTCTGGAGGAGCAAAAGGCAGTGAGGTGGCTGTGCTCATTCTAGAAGCCCACCCGGCCCCAAGTCACCTCCAATGCTGTTCCCCCAGGCCAGCAGCGTGAGCCCGAGGACAGTGTTGCTCAGCCGGAAGACCACACCCAGGGACCGTAAGATGTTCACCACCTCCGTGGCAGCTGCGTTGATCCACAGGGCGCTGGTCAGGAAGCCCAGGAAAGCAAAGAGCTGGGGGAGGGAACAGGGACACAGCCTTAGTTCCTCAGCTATAAAATGGGACAATAACAGTACCTACTCTGTGAGGTTGTCATGAGCATAAAATGAGTTAGTAGATGCAAAGCAGTTAGAGCCTGGCATATATTAAGTGCTCAATAAAATGCTATATCAATATTACCATTTTGTCAAAAAGGAGTTCATCGTAGCTTTCATCAGATTTCTAGTCTATGGACCAAATGCCACCTCATCACCAGCAAAAGAAACTCCATACCCATGATCAGTCACTTCCCAGCCCACCCAGCCTTCCTCCCAGCCCCTGGCAATCACTCCCGTATTTTCTGTCTCTCTGGATTCGCTTATTCCAGACATGTCATAGAAATGGCCTCACACGATACGTGGTCCTTTGTGACTGGCCTCTTTCACTCAGCATCATGTTTTCAAGGTGCATCCACCTTGGGACATGTGTCAGTACTTCAAAGACTAGTAAGAAACACTGCCTAAGACCATTTCTCTAAATAATCAATTGGCTGAAAATTCAACTTCCTTTGGGCTGGTACATCCATTCAGAGTTTCTGAAAATAGAAACTAGAATTTTTAAAAGCAATAATTAGAAAAAAAAAAAAAAAAAGAAAAAAATTAAGTAAACTTTTGAGGAAAAGGTCTCTGGACAAACTACCTAAAATTTTTTTAACATCCTGCAGAGGTGAGAGAATGGGGAAAAAACACCCCCAAAGACCAAACAACTCCATCACTGGAATGTGATTGTTAGGAACCCAGGTGCTTCCTAGTTAGGATGGTGGAAAAGAGTCTGGTAGGTCTTTAAAAAGGTAAACATACAGTTCACATTTGACCCAGCAGTTCTACTTACTCCCAGGAATACACCCAAGAGAAATGAAAGAATTATTTCTACAGAAAAAAATTTAAAGCAATGGTCATGGCAGCATTATTCATAATATCTAAAAAGTGGGAAAAAAACCCAGGGTCCATTAATGGATGAATCGATAAACAAAATATGCTATATCTGTATAATCGAATAGTATTCAACCATGAAAAGGAATGAAGTACTGATACATGCTACAACATGGATAAACCTTGAAAACATTTTGCTAAGGGAAAGAGGGCAGTCATAAAAGACCACATATTGTATGATTCCATGTATGTGAAATATATAGAACAGGAAAATCTAGAGAGGCAGACAGCAGACTCGTGGTGGCCAGGGGATGGTGGGGAGGATGGGGAGTGACTGCTACTGGGAACAGGGTTTCTTTTTGGGATGATGAAAATGCTCTCAAATTGTGGTGATGGTTGCATAACTCTGTGAATATAATGAACACCATTAAACTGTATACCTCAAACGGGTGACTTGTATGGGGTATGAATTACAGCGCAATAAAATAAAGCTGTTACCAAACGAAGTGGACCCTGAACAGGCACAAAACTCCTTAAAAGTGGCTTTAAAGACCTGTCATGGTGGAAAGTGATTAGCGGCCAAATTGTCCCAGAACATCTGCCCAGGAGACCTCAGTGTCCCCTCTCCCGGCTTGGAGAGTCTAGGTTTCTTACCCAGCGAAGCCTTGGGGGCTCACTGTTGGATGTGGCAAAAAAGGTCACTGCAGCCAAAGCTGTGCCTGCGATCACCACCACGGCCCAGACGGGAAAGAGGCCACCTATCTCATAGACGCCATCTGCAGAGGGACGAGAAAGGGAGCTGGCACTCTCCGTGGCTTCAACTTGGCGCCTCCTCCTGGAAGCCCCCTAAGAATGACTGAGATGCTGTGGAGGGGAGACCCATGGATAAAACCCACGGATAAAATTCGATTGTTTGGATGTAGGGTAGATACCTCCTATGTGCCCAGCCCTGTCCTAGACACCTCAGGGAGACAGAGAAATTAAAGACACAGCCCCTGCCCGCAAGCTACTCACATTGGAAAGAAAAGACAGACACATGAAAAACACTCTCCAGCCTTTTGTTGTGGAGCTAGGATGGGAATGGCTAAGACTACTCACCACCACTATCCTTTCCCGTGCCCATGGCAGACATCACTAATCAACCATGATGCTTTGGTCCAACTGAGCTTCAAGACAGCACCCTCCAGCCAGGCATTACCAATGGATGGGCATCGCTCCATGAGATGAACTGTACAGTCAAATACAACCTTAGCCACTGATCCTGGCTCTCTTGAGAAGTCTACTCCACAAACCAATCCATTATAAAGTTACGAAGGTTCCAGAGGCTTCATATAAAAACACCGAAGGGAGGAAACCCTGCAGGCAGGCAGAACACTCTAGAATTCTCCACATACCATCCTTTCACCACTAGTCTCAAAGGCAATGGATGGTTCAACTGCCCAGGCACATGTAACAAGACTTTCCTTTTGTTTCCATAGTCTAGCTCATGGGCTCGCAAACATCAGTGGGCATAAGGATTACACGGGGGGGCTGAATATATAAAATTGTGTGCACAATACACTGTGGTAGATTTTCAGGGGGTAATTTTGACGGATGTGACTTTTACTTATAGAGCTGGCTTTGGAACCTGACGCCTGGGTGAGAGGTCCTTTCTCTGTATTTCCCAGTCCTGTGTTAGAGGAATTTCAGCAGGTGGCTGGGGAATGGGGTAGTCAGGAAGGACTTCTTGGCATGCTGAGGATGTGAGCTGAGTCATAAGCAGAGAGGGGCACAAGGGTTCTACAGGAAGAGGGAAGAGATGGGTGGGAAGGAATTGAGCAAGTTCGCGTCGTCAATAGCAGAAAAAGGCCTGGAGAAGGTGGTTGGCTCAGGGTCTCAGAGGCTTGAATGATAGTTGGAGGACATGGGCTTTTTCCAAGAAGCACGCAGGAGCCATGGAGGTCTTAGAGTGGAGGAGTGACCACAACATGTGAAAAGTGGCACTTTAGAAAGATGGCTCTGGGGGTGGCCTAGAGAGAGAGGATGGAGGTTGGCAGTGAGATTGGGAGGCTTGGCTGGTGGACACGCCCCCCACCCCCCACCCCCGCCCCAGGCAGGGCTCTCTATCTCTACCCTCGATTCTCCGCCTTAACTTTAATCAATGAAAATAACCCGCTCCTGATTAATTCTATCAAATGCTTATTAACTGGAAGCATTTTTGCCGGATTTATTATCTCCAGCGACATTCAGTTCCCCTAATAACCATATGGTTCTACCTAAAGTTAACTGCCCTGACAGTGACTGTCCTAGGCTTTAACTTCAGCACGTGAAGTTAATCTTACTACACAAAACTTAAAATTTAATTACCCCTCAAGCACCTTCAAATTCTCCAAACTTGTAGGGTATTTTCCCACTATCATACACCGCCTACCACCCTGGTTAAATCTATCAACAAGCCAAAAATCAGCATCTCCTCTCCTAGACTTAATCTGACTAGAGAGAGTTTTACCAAAAACCACTTCCCTTAGTCAATTAAAATTCTCTACACTAGATTCAGACCAAAAAGGTCTAATCAAACTATATTTCCTATCATTCTCATTACCCTTACTCTAAGCATAATTTTATTTAATTACCACGAGCAAACTCCATAATAACCACAATACCGATAAGCAGTACTCAACCAGTAACAATCACCCGTCAAGTGCCAAAACTGTGTAACGCTGCAATTCCTATGGCTTCCTCGCTGAAAAAAGCCAGAATCACCTGTATCATAAATAACCCAATCTCCTAGTCCATTGAACTTACATAAACCTCCACCTCTTCGTCTTTTAAAACATATAGCACTGTTGAAAATTCTACAAGCAGTACTCCTGAGAGAAGTATTCCTAAAACAGTCTTATTAGAAACCCAAACTTCGGGACTTCCCTGGTGGCGCAGTGGTTAAGAATCCGCCTGCAGGGGACACGGGTTCGTGGCCCGGTCCGGGAAGATCCCACATGCGGCAGAGCAACTAAGTCCGTGCGCCACAATTACTGAGCCTGCGCTCTAGAGCCCGTGAGCCACAACTACTGAAGCCTGCGCACGTAGAGCCCATGCTCTGCAACAAGAGAAGCCACCGCAATGAGAAGCCCGCGCACCGCAAGGAAGACCCAACGCAGCCATAAATAAATAAATTTATAAAAAATAAATAAATAAAAATAGTTTAAAAAAAAGAAACCAAATTTCAGGGTCAGTAGCCACAGCCATTGTATAACCAAATACTACCAGTATTCCCCCTAGATAAATCAAAAACAGCATTAAACCTAAAAACGAACCACCAACATTCAACAGAATTCCAAAACCAACACCACCACCCACAATCAACCCAAGTCCTCCATAAATAGGTGAAAGTTCGGAAGAACACCCCACGAAACTAATTACAAAAATAGTACTCAAAATAAATGTATGTTATCATTATTCTTACATGGAATCTAACCATGTCCAATGACATGAAAAATCATCGTTGTTATTCAACTATAAGAACACTAATGACCAACATCTGAAAATCACACCCATTAATAAAAATTATCAACACACTTATTGATCTTCCAGCCCCCTCAAACATTTCATCATGATAAAATTTTGGTTCTCTAGTAGGTATTTAATTTTACAAATCCTGACAGGCTTGTTCCTAGCAATACACTCTACATCAGACACAATAACCGCTTTCTCATCAGTGACACACATCTGCCGGGACGTAAATGATGGACGAATCATTCGGTGTATACGTGCAAATGGAGCTTCCATATTCTTTATTTGCCTATTTATTCACGGAGGACATGGCCTGTATTATGGGTCCTACACTTTCCTAGAAACATGAAATATTGGAATACTTCTGCTATTCACAGTTACAGCCACTGCATTCATAGGCTATGTATTACCACGAGGACAAGTATCATTCTGAGGCGGAGAAGTCATCACCAGCCTTCTCTCAGCAATCCCATACATTCGACAAAACGTGTCGAATGAATGAGGCGGCTTTTCTGTAGATAAGGCAACTCTCTCACGAGGCTTTGCCTTCCATTTCATCCTCCCGTTTATCATCACAGCACTAGCAGCTGTCCACCTGCTATTCCTTCATGAAACAGGACCTGATAATCCCACAGGAATTTCATCCAACATAGATAAAATTCCATGTCACCCCTACTATACAATTAGAGACACCTTAGGTGCCTTACTACTAGTTCTAGCATTACTAATATTCGTTTTATTTTCACCCAACTTACTAGGAGACCCCAGCAAACCCCCTCAACACACGACCACACATTAAACCAGAATGGTATTTCCTATTCGCATAGGCAATCTTACGATCAATCCCCAACAAATTAGGAGGAGTCCCAGCCCTCATCATTTCAATCTTAATCCTAGCATTTATCCCAATACTCCACATATCCAAGCAATGAAGCATAACATTCCGACCTCTTTTTTTTTTTGGTCCGCGGGCCTCTCACTGTTGTGGCCTCTCCCGTTGCGGAGCACAGGCTCCGGACGCGCAGGCTCATGGCTCACGGGCCCAGCCGCTCCGCGGCATGTGGGATCTTTCCGGACCGGGGCACGAACCCGTGTCCCCCGCATATCGGCAGGCGGACTCTCAACCACTGCGCCACCAGGGAAGCCCAACATTCTGACCTCTTAGTCAGTGTCTGTACTGAGTACTAGTGGCAGACCTATTAACACTAACATGAACTGGAGGACAACCTGTAGAACACCCCTTCAACATCATTGGAAAGCTACCATCTATTTTACACTTCTTTCTAATTCTAGTATTAATACCAGTAATCGGCATCACTGAAAATAATCTCGTAAAATGAAGAGTCTTTGTAGTATATTTCATTACCCTGGTCTTGTAAACCAGAAAAGAAGGACAACACATCTCCCTAAGACTCAGGGAAGAAGCTTCAGCTCCACCATCAGCACCCAAAGCTGAAATTCTACTTGAACTGTTCCCTGACATTTTCTAATGGGACATTTACAAGATTATTGAGTACTGTGTATTAAAATGACCCATTTTTACCATAAACTGCTATGTACATCATGCATAACTGCGCTACTCCCACAGTCTGGGGGTTCTATCCAGTGCTCGGCCCAGAAGCGGGGTCACAAATGCATTAGCCTGGACCAGCTACCACTAGATGGGTGTTGGGGCAGGTGGACAAGACACTAAATATCATAGAATCACATCTCAGGAAACGGATTCCTTCTTCAATTCTCTCACTGTAACAGATTTAAATACCTTAAATGCATTGGAAATGATGCCAGTTTCCTACTGATGCAGGTGGTACAGATTCCTTTCCAATAAATTAAAAAAAAAAGAGCTGATTTAAGTATCAGATATAACAGTTTAGAGTGAGAGAAAAATCAAGATCGTTCCTGAATGACTAACTCTTGGGAGCCCCTCTTTTAAGAAGCCACAAGGATGGTGAAGCCAGCCCGCAGGCTGGAGAGGCCCGCCATAATGAACCAGACAGCTGGTACCCGTAGGGGGCGCCCTTCCCAGCTCTGGGGCCACACTGTGTCCTGATGGACGCTCCTTCCCTCAGTGCCTGTGTCCTCCCATAAAATGGAGGAGAAACACAGAGAATTTGGCAGCCTTTTCATCCGGACACTCTTTAGCAAAAAAGCCACAGCCAGCCATGCATTTGCTACCAGAGCCCTACCTCCACTCCAGGAGATGCCCCTGGGTTGAGGGGCAGGAACCCAGATGTCAGAGAGAGGAATGGGCAGCATGAGATACTAAGGTCAGACAACGGGAAGAACCTAGGTAGCGGGAGTTAGAAGACACCCGACAAGACTGGGTATTGCTTTAGCCAGAGCAGTTCAGAAAAGGAAAGCCTGGGGCAGGCGGGGGAAGACTCAGTGCCAGTGGGGACCGGCCAGGTCACGCAAACGAGTGAAGTAACCCACCCAGGTCACCCAGTAGGCAACGGAGGGACCTGTGAGGAATCACTCAGTGGGCACCCGTGTTGTGTGTGTGTGGGGGGGTGCCCCTCTGCTCAGCTCCAGCCAATTTTGCTTTTAGGAATGTGGCCCAGGCCTTCTTGAGAAGCCCAGGCCTGGATTTTGACGTGAAGTCTGCAAATTGTGTAAGGCAAGGGAACGAGCCAGAGGGCTGCACTTGGTCCCAGGGCCACCAGTGTCCAGCCTCCATGTGGAGCCAGTGGGCCTGGACCAAGAGACTGTGGGAGACTGATGTCCTTCATGGCACAAGCACACATTAAGTGCCAGGACTGCCCCTCTGGCCCAGGGTCCCCTGGTGTGGCTGAGAAGAAAACTCGGGAGTATGGGGAAGAGGGAGGTGGGCTGGCCTGGGGGAGGGGATACTCACAGGCCCCCGACTGCAGGGTCAGGACCAAGAACAGGGGGCTGATGACCAGGTGCAGGCAGTTGAGGGGCCGCTTCCAGTTCCCATCCTCCTTGTCGGGGTCCATGACGGGAACAGTGAGGAGCAGCAGGAACTCCACGGGCAGCTGTCAAGTGTGGGAAGGCAGCGAGGCCTGTGCTCGGCTGGCCCCACCCTGAGCTCAGTTACTCAAGAACAAGGCTGTTGCTAATAGAGCACCCACTGTGTGCAGGCCCCCAAGTGCCTGGATTAGCCTCCTACTGCTGCTGTAACACGTTGCCGCACACCGAGGGCTAGTACAGCGCCCCAACTGCTAATCCTGACAACGCTGTGAATAGGAAGTCTAATTTTCCTACCTTTCAGATAAAGAAACTGAGGCTCAGAGAGGTTAAGAAACTTTGCCAAAGCCACACAGAAGGGTATATGAAACCAGGATAGAGGGGCAGCTCTGACTAACCCCACACCTTGTGTTTTCAGCCGGTAACTAAACCACCGATAACACTTATGGAGTGCTTACTATATGCTAAGCACCAGAGTCAGCCCTTTACATATATTAGTTCATTAAATTGTCACAATCACTGTAGTAGGCTGGATATGGTTCCCAACTCTTCAGTCCCTTCCTGTAACAGAATTAAACACTCCCACACTTTGTCAAATGACTAGAGTCTGCAGAATATATTTCCCTGTCCCACTGATGTTGAACTTGGCCATGTCACTTGCTTTGGCCAATGGGCTGTTGGTGAATGGGATGTGAACAGCAGCATAAAATGTGCTTGGAGAGTTTGCCTTGGTCTTTTCTGCCAAGAAAAGAGCACACTCCCACTGGCCCCAGAATGAGATGGGGGGCAGACCTGAACCACCAACCAGAGTCACCCTAGATGACTTATAGGCTCTTGAACAAGAATAAATATTGTCATCATAAGTTAATGAGATGTTGGGGGGTTGTTTGTTACACAGCACTGTTGCAGCAATAACTTACTAATATAACCACTCCAGAAGAAAGGTACTGTCATTATCCCCATTTTTCAGTGGAGATAACTGCAGCTCAGAGGGATGAAGTGACTTGCCCAAGGTCATGATGTAGCCAGAGCCACTGTGGGGTATAAATATAGTTTATTATCTACCCCTGGGTCTAAGAAGGCCTAAGAGGTATCCACGTTGGAGGGCTGTGAGGTGAGACCCCTGACTTTTTCGGTCTGGGTGGTGGAAGGCAGCTGCAGTTGTGCCTCATGTAAACCAGCCTGGATACCCCTGCCCACATTGAGACCTCAGGAGACATTTAGCTCAGGGAAGCAGTGGGGATCAGAGGAGAGCAATCTCAGCCTCATTTGGACTCACTATGACCCACTCCCTCTCCGTCCCAGTTCCCTGCCCTCACCTGGTCAGGAGGGGTCCCCATCTCCTCTCTCTCTGTCCCTGAGAAGATGCTTTCATTCCTCCATGGGGGGAAGAGCCCCAGATATGCTCCATGACTCAGTTTCCCCATCAAGTCCCAGCTCATCTATTTCCCCAACAAGTCCTCAGCAGAGGCCGGCCCTCCCCTCATTGCTCTGGGGAAGGTTGAGGGGCAACTGCCCTGTGCTGTCATGAAGCCAGGAGCCTGGCTCAGAGCCCCCCTTACCTTGAGCACCTTGAGGGCCCTCCCATGAAGCCAGGAGCCTGGCTCAGAGCCCCCCTTACCTTGAGCACCTTGAGGGCCCTCCCATGAAGCCAGGAGCCTGGCTCAGAGCCCCCCTTACCTTGAGCACCTTGAGGGCCCTCCCATGAAGCCAGGAGCCTGGCTCAGAGCCCCCCTTACCTTGAGCACCTTGAGGGCCCTCCCATGAAGCCAGGAGCCTGGCTCAGAGCCCCCCTTACCTTGAGCACCTTGAGGGCCCTCCAGTACACTGGCTTGGTCCTCCACTTCCTGTAATTCAGGGGGTTGAGGGCCTGCAACAGGATCTGAGCCGTGGTCTCCTGGTAGAAGAGCAGCGGCCGGTACTCCTCACCTGGGGGTGAAAGGTGGGAGGGGCAGCTGTCCATGGCTGGCTCAGCCTCCGGGAAACCCTCTTCCCTCCCCCTCCCACCAGTCCCCCCAACCCTTGGGAAGAAGGAAAAGCCCAGGGCCTGGTAGGGGTGCAGGTAACCCCGGCCCAGAGCTTAGCCGAGGTGGGACCTGGATGGCCCCATCCCCCCACCTCTCCATCCCAGCCAGGCACAGGGCACTGGACTCACCGTAGTCATAGCTGTTGGTATTAGAAGACACCCGATCCTCCTCGGAACCTGACAGCATCTCTGTAGGAGAGAGGGGAGTTTCCCATGAGCCAGCTGGGGCACCCAGACCCTCCACCACTGTTCTAGGGTAGAGCACCTCTGGGACAGGACAGTTTTCAGGGTGCAAGTGTCCAGGCCCTCTGTACTTTGGATTTCTCAGCAATCATCCTGCACGCTCAGAAATTCTTACAGATTGAGGAAGTCTAACTCACAAAACATTTTCAAATGTAATGAGGCAGCCATAATGCTAAATTGAATAAGGGTGTTTGAAGACATAATTGAAACACCTACTGACTTCAGTTTTGTACCTTTCAGAATTTGGAACCCATCATATTTTTCTTTTCCAGTTGCAACTTTTCTCGGGAGTCCTTGGGAATGATTAGAGGACTGAGCCCTGTAAAGAAGGGCTTCCTAAAAGGAAAATGGCCTTTCTCAAGTGAGGAGTGCTAGTCCTGATTCTGCCTCTGTGTGACTTTGGGCCCTTCTCCAGGTCTCATTTTCCCCTTCTGTTCCAGCCTGGAGGCCTATGATGGGTTTAAAAGACAGCACAGGGTAATATGTGCTGAACTCTGAAGGCTCAGTTGATAAAGAGGGCAGAAGAGGAAAAATCATGGTAGACTTCCTGTAGGAGGAGTCACCAGCACCTGTGTCAGGGCCCCAGGGATTTGAGAGGTAATGAGATAGAGTCTGGCCCTCTGGAAGCTCACAGTCCAACAGACGGAAATACAAGCAAATTAATAACAGAATGGAGAAATAAAGGCTGTGCTGGGGAGAGTCTGAAAGCTGTACAAGCCCAGAAGGGACACCTGGGGGTCTCTGCAGAGCTCCCTCCAGGCTGAGTCCTTAAGTCTTTCAGAAGAAGGGCACACCAGGGAGAGGGGACAGCACACGCAAAGGCCCAGAGATAGCCAGACGGAGCATAGCGTCTTCAGGGACACGGGGGTAGCCCTGCACAGCTGGGCATGGAGTTTGGGGTATGAAATGAGTCTGGAGAAGAAAGCTGAGGCCCAGCACAAATGGCAGCAGATCCAGTGCAAGGTTCTCAGGCTCACACGCTGAAAGGGACGA
The DNA here is from genome assembly GCF_059928025.1 of Delphinapterus leucas. Taxonomy (NCBI): domain Eukaryota; kingdom Metazoa; phylum Chordata; class Mammalia; order Artiodactyla; family Monodontidae; genus Delphinapterus; species Delphinapterus leucas. The sequence goes on from NC_143142.1 coordinate 15,160,622, forward strand.
AGCACATCACGGGACCAAGTGAAACAGGCTGGGTGGCGGAATTCTGGTTTTCCAATCAGGTCTGCAACCAACCCACCTCCACGTGTTGGGGCTGACGACAGAGAGCGGTGGGGACTGGGGCAAACTGGGGACCCACACCTTGTCCTAAGAGGGAAGCCCCATTCAGTTCTAGGCATTGTGCCAGGCAGGGATGGAGGACCAGATGGTCTCATGTTTCAAGAGAAGTCACAATTTATATCAAGTCTTTTCATTTTAAGGACTTCCCTGGTGGTCCAGTAGGCAAGACTCCACGCTCCCAATGCTGGGGCCCCGGGTTCGATCCCTGGTCTGGGAACTAGATCCCACATGCCGCAACTAAGAGTTCCCATGCCACAACTAAGAGTGTGTATGCCGCAGCTAAGAAGCCTGCATGCTGCATCTAAGAGCCAGCACAGCTAAAATAAATAAATATTTTAAAAATTAAAACAAAATCTTTTCATTTTAAATCTTGGCCTAATATTTTTTAAAAGGACACACTGGTCACACCACAAAAAAACAACACTTCTGTACAGAAGAGGTGGTCTGTAGGTTCCCAGTTGTGGCCTCTGGCATTGTGGGTAGGGGGATGGCTTTTGGGGTCTGAGGAACAAGGGTCAAGTCCTGGCTCTGCCCCTCTCCAGTACCTATGGCCTGGGAAGAATCTGACTTCCCTGTTTCCTCACCCAAAAAGACGCTAATACTATAGGCCCTATCTTACAGTCTTACTGAAAAGAATGAATTTGATAATTTAATAATTATTGACAATTATTGATAATTTACTCAATAAATTGTATATATGTGTATGTATTTTGTATTTGTGTGTTGTATGTGTGCGCTATGTATATATTTGTATATGTGTGTCTTTGTATATGTGTGTGCATGTTTATATATGAACTTGTGTACATGTGTGGACTATGTGTATATATATTTGTGCATGTGTATTTATATGTGTGTTGTGTATGCCATATATGTATTTGTACATATGTGTATTTGTGTAGTATATGTATTTGTGGATGTAGATGTGTTTGTGGATATGTGTGCGCATGTATTGCGTGCGGCACATGTATTTGAGTATGTGTGTGTTGTGCATGTATTTGTGTACATGTATGTAGCATGTATGTATATATATTGTATATGTGCGTGTATTTGGGAGTGTGTGCTCTGCACGTATTTGTATATATGTGTGGGCTGTGTATGTGTGAATGTGTATTTATATATGTACATGTTGTGTATGTGCGTGTTGTATGTGTATCTGTGGATGTGTGTGTGCGCAGGTATTTGCGTATATGGAAGCATCTGGATTTTACCCCGACAGTAGGGGGCGCATGCCTGGACGCGAGTGGCGGCAGCTTTTGCGAAGATGAGCCCTGGCGACAGGCGGCAGCATGAAGAGCTAGTGAACTGGACAAGCAGGTGATGATGAGGTTTCACCAGCACAAGCAACAGTGCAGAGGCGGGACCCTGGTCAAACGAGTAGAAAAAGTAGGAGATAGGCACTGGCAAAGGCCTCAAGAGACACAAGGCAGCAGTGAAGGGCAAGGAGGGCGCCAGGCCCACTGGTGCTCCCTTGGGGGCTCCATTCAGACCTTACCTGGAGTACCTGGCACGGAGTAGACCAAGGATCTCCTCCGCTGCCACTGGTAGATCCAGGTGCAGAGAACCACAGTGACCACGTAGAACACGTAGAAGCCCAGGTAACCTGCAGACAAGGGCACGCTGTCACCAAGTGGCATCCTGGCCACAGGGCCCAGAGAACAAGAGCTGCCAGTTCTGTCACTGGGGCCTGGTGGCGGTGGCTATCTGTGTAAGCCCAGCCCAGCACCAGTAGGCAAATGGCCATTTCCTGGAGCCCCGCCCCCTCCCCACCACCAATCTGGCAGTCAACGGTGGGTGTAACGCCTGGTATAGGCAGTGGCCTCTAGGACACAATTCAAGTGTGAAGGGTCCGTGTCCTGCTCTGTGGCCTGTGAGGCTGAGCCCTGCAGACTGCATCACCTGAACTCTGGCTGCCCTGGGCCCACCCACGGAGCCCTGACAGCAAAACAGAAGGCAGTAGGGGAGGGTCTGGGGCACTTCTTCCCTGCTCCCTCCCTGCTGTGGTACCCTGTCTCCGGCAGGGACTGTGACCCTCCATAACTGTCACTCATGTTGGGTGGTCCCAGGTCTGGGCCTGTAGCCCTCAGCAGGCTCCAGGCACCCCATTCTCTGCCCCTTCAGGGGCTCCCACTGTTGCTGGTCCCTGGTGTCTCTGCATCTCAGCATCCCTTGTTGGCTTCCTTAACCCTCTGTAAATTGTCCCGCCATTCATGTCATTTGAACCATCTGGATGGAATGGACATGCTGCCGGGACCCTGACGGCCACAGTCAGCATCCTGGCTGTACTGCTTGTTAAAATCTGAAATTGTGAAAATTCAGAACATCACCCCGACTCTGCCCTGCCCTCCTTGGTTATCCGAACCACGAGTCCCCTTTTTTCGCTCAAGCCACCTTGAGTAGGGTTTCCAACATCTGGAACCAAAGGTGACTCTGTGCCCTGCTGACCACTCCCTCCTGTGCCCCCATGCCTCCCACGCATCAGCCCTGGGGTGACCCCGCACTGGTCCTGTGGCCGCTCACCCAGGGCCCATGCCAGCGTGACCCTGCCGCGGTAGAGTGCAGTGAAGATCAGAAACACGGCCACCATGTAGAAAATGATGTCCCTGAGGAAGGGCCTCGAGGCTGCTGTGAAGGGGTGCAGGATGGCGATGCCACCGGCCACCACGGTGGTAACCAGCACGCCTGCGCCTGGAGGAGAGGATGCCAAGCTTAGTCTACCCTGCGCCCCCTCCTGCTGCCCCACCCCACCCTAGCCGGGGCCTCTCGTACCAAACAGTGCCCCAAAGGCCAGGCCGGCTGTGCGCGGACCTGAGAAGGCCACCAGGGCGCTGAAGATATCCGGTGCCCCGTTCCCAAACGCCAGGAAGGTGACGCCATGGGGGGAGCGTGTCAAGGGGCCTCAGTGCAGGGGCCTTTCCTGGCCATGAGCTGCCACCCTGTCTCCCAGCCACCCGCCCTAACTGCCCTCCATCCCTCGGGGACAAAGGATACTGCCACATTGTGGGAAAGCTTGAGTGTGGTCGAAATGGCTGACAAGTTAGGGCAGAAACTATGGAGAAAAGGCAAACAGTGAGTGTTTCCACAATGAGTGGCTCCTGCCCCCATCCTTCCCCCAAGCCCAGGGTCACCCCAATGTCAACCTCCTGGGATTCCATTTTCCAATCTATAAGGTGGATATGAGCCCAAGGCCAAACTCACAACTTTGCCGCGGTGACTCCCAGAATCAGAAACAGGTAGAGCAGCCAAAAAGCCTGGGTTGGGGGGCCGGAAAGGGAAAAGGGCATTAAGTCCCGCCGGGGCCACCAGCCCCTCTCACCAGCTCCCCGGAGCGGGGCCTCACGTAGAGAGTGACGGCCAGAGGGAGGAGGTCGGGTGGGAAGTGGCAGAAGATGCCTTCGAGGTAGTCCAGGTAGCCCCCTTCACTGCGGCAGTCAGGGTTGGAGCGGACGAAATCACAGCGGTTAGAGGCATTCAGGCCACACACTTCTCGACACTGTGGGAAGGGAGGGGGGACATCAGGGCCCGACACCCTGTGGTTGACTGGCCCAGCCCCACCTCAGCAGTGAAGATAACCTCCTCCATCCTGGTCTCTAAGCCTCCCAAGGCCTCCAGGTGCCAGCTGCACACTTTAATTTTTAAAAATAAACTTGTGTTTGAAACTAACCCAAGTAAGTCCTGAATAGGTGTATTTAAAATGAAACAAAAAGAAACAATACATAAAGATTTCTAAATTCTCCCTTCTCATCCCTGCGCTCCATGATCCCGCCTCTCTCCAGATGTCCTACTATGATCAGTTTGAAGCAGACCCTTACAGACATTTCTCAGTTTAACGATATTTGTACAGACATCCTAGTATACAGTTTATTTCATAGAAATGAGTCCATCCTGAAGCTCATTTCTGCAACATAACTTTTACCACTTCACGTATGTGCCGTGTATTGATATACTGATGCACACAACGACGATGATAAAAGTCACAACACTCTGAGGGACTTCTATATGCCAGGTACAGTGCTAAGAGCTTAAAATGTACCTCAATTAATCTGCACCATGATCTTATGAGGAAGGTACTATTAACCTGCCCATTATACAGATAAGGAGACTAAGACAATATCCCAGGGCCCACTCAGTGGTAGAGACAGAGTTGGAACCCAGGCAGTTTGAGGCTCTAGAATCCCTGTCCTTAACCATTACCACCCTCGCCACCCCCTGCCACTGTAGAGTCTTAGGATTTCACATCATGGATGATACATAGTAGAGGTAACGTTTCCCTGCTGATGGGCAGTTGTGTCTACTTTTTCATTATTACCAAAATCAACTTCCTTGCACATGACTCTGAGTACACGTGAGAATATTCTGTCAGGGAGAATTCTAGAAGTGAAAGTGCTGAGTCAGAGAGTATCCCAGTCTGAGTTCCTCCAGAAGCGACCCAGAGACAAGGATGTCTAAGTAAGCAGAATATTTGGGAGGTGTATAGAACACAAGCACCGAAAGGGAGGAGAGATTCAGGGATGGAAATGCAACCAGTGAAGGCTGGTGGAGATCGTTCCCACCGTGGGCTGGTAATCCCAAGGGCAAGGGAGCTGGGGTATTTATACACCAACTCCTATCAGTCATCAGGTGAGCACTGCCAGGGAGGGAGGTGCTAGGTCCCCAGCACTTCTGGCCTACCATGCTTATGGGTGGTTCTGAAAAAAGATGCTGGGAACTTGAAGTCCACAGAAGCCCACCAAAATGGCAGAGTCCAAAGGATATGGGCGGGGCCCTGACAGTGTCTGCTGCAGAGGGAGAAACATCTTAAACATTTGATGGATTTTGCCAGAAGACCCTCCCTAAAGCTCTGCTTAGACACACTCCCACCAGCAATGGGAAAGGAGTTTACACCTGCACCCCTACCGGGTTAGGGTGGCTGCCATAAGTCTGGTTCCAGCCAATGTAGTAGGAATCTCCCTGTTGTTAAGCTGCAAGTCCCGGAGGACGGTGAAGCGCTCTTTTCGTGTGTTAATGGCCATTTGTATTCCTTCTTTAAACGGCTAGTTTTTTCAATTGTTTCCTTCTTCTTATTGATTTATAGAAGCTCTTTATATAATGGATATTAGGCCTTTGTGAGGTTATGCATTTGCTTAGGCATTGCCTAGAAGCTCCCCCTTCTCAAACTTTATGTTCAAAACCTTTGTCAGTACCACCTCACACACATTAGGATGGCTACTACACAAACCAAATGAGCAAAACCAGAAAATAACTAGCGTTAGGGAGGATGGGGAGAAACTGGAGCCCTTGTGCAACTGTTGTGGGTGTAAAAATGGTGCAGCTGCTGTGGAAAACAGCACGGCAGTTCCCCTCCCAAATTAAAACTACAATCACCAGTACCAGGGATGTAATGTACAAGGTGATAACTATAGTTAACACTGCTGTATGGTATACATGAAAGTTGTTAAAGTATTTCCTAAGAGTTCTCATCACAAGGAAAAAAAAACCTCTTTCTTTTCTATCTCTATGAGTTGATGGATGTTCACTAAACTTATCGTGGGCATCATTTCACAATATATGTTAAGTCAAATCATTATGCTGTACACCTTAAACTTACATACAGTGCTGTAGGTCAATTGTATCTCAATAAAACTGGAAAAAAACCCAGAATTACCATATGATCCAGCAAATCTACTTCTGGGTGTATGTCAAAAAGAACTGAAAGTCAGGTCTCAAAGAGACATTTGCACACCCATATTCATGGCAGCATGAGTCACAGTAGTCAAAAGGTTTAGAAGCAACCCAAGTGTCCATCAATGGATGAATGGATAAGCAAAATGTGGCACATCCACACGATGGAATGTTATTCAGCCTTAAAAGAGAAGGAAATCCTGACGCAGGCCAAAACATGGATGAACCTTGAAGACATCATGCTAAGTGAAATAAGCCAGTTGCAAAAAGACAAATACTGTGTATGTAATTCTACTTATGTGAGGTAACTGGAATAGTCAAACTCATAGAGACAGAAAGCAGAATGGTGGCTGCCAGGGGCTGGGGGGAGGGGGAAATGGGGAGTTGTTTAATGAGGAGAGTTTCAGCTTTGCAAGATGAGAGAGTTCTGGAGGTGGATGGTGGTGATGGTTGCACAGTGTAAATGTTTTTAATGCCCCTGAACTGTACACTTAAAAATGGTTAAGATGGTGAATCTTAGGTTATGTATGCTGTATTACAATTTTTTTTTTTAAAAAAAAGCTCTGTCAAATCACAGTTCCATCCCCTCCACAAGCCTTCTCTGAACTCCCACCAATGCCAAACTGGAGATGAGATTTCTTGTCCCTGAGCCCTCAGGTCATCTCCTCATCCCTTGATTACTGGCTCTCTACAGAGGCCACACTGACCCACTGTACCTATTTCATGCACTGTTCCTTCTGCCTGGTACACCTCCCTCGAAAGACCACCACTCATTCATCCTCCAATTCTTAGACGTTTCTTCCAGGAAGCCTTCCCTGATCACCCCCAGCGTAGGGCAGATCCTCCAGTTATAAGTGCCCATCACCCTCGGTCTTCTCTTACAAAGCACTTCTCGTGTTTTGAAATCCCCAGTTATTTGTAGGATCACAGACTTGTTTTAATGTCTGTCCCTCCCACCAAAGTCTTGCACACAGTATGGTCTCATAATTGTTTTGCCACACATTGTGCTGGATCCCAACTCAGTCTTCAAAACAGACCTAGGGGGCTTCCCTGGTGGCGCAGCGGTTGGGAGTCTGCCTGCTAATGCAGGGGACACGGGTTCGAGTCCTGGTCTGGGAGGATCCCACATGCCGCGGAGCAACTAGGCCCGTGAGCCACAACTACTGAGCCTGTGCGTCTGGAGCCTGTGGTCCGCAACAAGAGAGGCCGCGATAGTGAGAGGCCCGCGCATCGCGATGAAGAGTGGCCCCCGCTTGCCACAACTAGAGAAAGCCCTCGCGCAGAAACGAAGACCCAACACAGCAAAAATAAATTAATTAATAAACTGCTGTGTAAGCCCCCAATATCTTCTAAAAAAAAAACAGACCTAGGAGGTTGGCACAATTGTTTCCACTTCACAGATGAGAAAACTGAGGCACAGAGAGGTAAAGTGACTTGCCCCAGGGCACACAGCCTACCACTGCTAGCTGGTTTCAAACTCAGGTCTGCCTGAAAGTTACTAGCTGAAGCTCTTGGGGAAACAGCTCAACTGGGCAAGGGCAGCCTCCTCTTCCTGCCTTCTTCCCCACCTCCTGGTCTTCACGGTCAGCCAGGGAGGACGCAGGGAGATGGTCCCAGCCCAGCTCGTCTCCATCTCCCTGACAGCAGAGTGAGTCAGCAAGGCGGGTCCCCCAAATCTGGTCTCCAGAATCGCATTTCTCTGCAGCCTACCTGCCCCTGTGCCCCAAGCTGGCCATCCCCTCCCTCGAAGCCCATCAGGACCTGAACCCAGCTCTGCCCAGGGGTGGTAGAGTTAAAGGGGCATTGCTCTGAGTCTGGGGTGGGTGACTTTTCAGACCATCTCATTCCCTTCTCATCCTCTTCCCTGAATCACTAAGGACACCCAGGGAATCCAGAGAGGGTCAAATATTTTCCCCTCTGTGAACAAGTTTCAAGGGCGAGGCTGGACAGGAAAGGGTTGCAAACTCAATGCCTTGGGGGCCAGGCAGATTATATAAATGTCTAAAACCACCGCGGCTGCTGGCAATGGTGGTGAGCTGGAGGGTGCATGCCCTGCTGAAAGGCATCCAAGTTATAAAGTGAAAGAAAACCCCTCCCCACATTGCCCAAAAAACTGAAACCAAAACCAAAATCATAGCAGCTAGACAAGCCCGTGGGCCGTCAGTTTTCAATCCTATACCAGTAAGACTGGTATGGGAGACAGGGTCAGCTGAGAGGAAGAGCAGTCCTGGGTCTGAGACCCAGCTTTGCCACCAGCTGGCTGGGTGACCTTCAGCAGCCCCTTTAAGGGGTCTGGGCCTTGTTTTCCTCACCTACAGAGCGGTGTTCATCAAACCCACTCTGGCTGCTGGCATCTTGGTGCCACATATGTTTTGTTAAGTGCTTCTCCACACTCCCTTTATTACTGAATATCAGAATGCACACTATCAAAGTCCACGCTGGCTCCATTAAGAAGCCAAACAATTAAACAACTCCAATACTAAGGGGACAATTTAAAATCGTTTCCATTTTGTTAGTTGGGGCCCAACAAGAAAGGCTTGGGGGCTTCCCTGGTGGCGCAGGGGTTAAGAATCCGCCTGCCAATGCAGGGGACACAGGTTCGAGCCTTGGTTTGGGAAGATCCCACGTGCTGCAGAGCAACTAAGCCCGTGTGCCACAACTACTGAGCCTGCGCTCTAGAGCCCGCGAGCCACAACTACTGAGCCTGTGCTCTAGAGCCCACGAGCCACAACTACTGAGCCCGCGCGCCACAACTACTGAAGCTCGCGTGCCTAGGGCCCGTGCTCCGCAACAAGAGAAGCCACTGCAATGAGAAGCCCATGCGCCGCAACGAAGAGTAGCCCCCGCTCGCCGCAACTAGAGAAAGCCCAGGCGCAGCGATGAAGACCCAACACAGCCAAAAATAAATAAATAAAAATATTTTTAAAAACTAAGAAATTAACATTGGTACAATACCATTAATTAAACTATAGTAGGATTAAAGAAAAAAGGGCTCAGGTTTTCCCTACCTAGATGCCCTCTCCAAATGTTGTTACTTGCAGCCAGTGGCCCCTCCTTGTGCAGGTGCACGGGCAGTACGGGGATGGCTTGGGGGATGAGGGGGCTGGGAGGGACATGTGGAGTCACAAGCTCCTGGTTCATCCTCCCTGGCTGAACAGTGGTCCCTAAAGATGTCCAGGTCCTAATCCTCAGAGCCTGTGGATATGCGACCTTACATGGCAAAAGGGACTCTGGCAGGGGTGATTAAATTGAGGGTCTTGAGATGGGGGGATTGTCCAGAATTATCTGGAGGCCTTTAAATGTAATCACAAGGATTTTTTTTAAGAGGGAGGTGGGAGTGTCGGAGTCACAGAAAGAGATGTGATGGAAGCATAGGTCAGAGAGTCAGAGAGAGAGACTGAGAGAGATGCTACGCTGGTGGCTTTGAAGATGAAGGAAGGGGCCACAAAATAAGGAAGGAATGCAGGAAGCTTCTAGAAGCTGGAAAAGGCAAGGCAATGGACCTTCCCCTGGAGCCTCCAGAAGGAACACGGTCCTGCCCACACCTTGATTTTAGTCCAGTGAAACCCATTTTGGGCTTTTGACCTCCAGATAACAAATGTGTGCTGTTTTAAGCCACTACGTTTGTAATAATTTGTTACAGCAGCAACAGGAAACTCAAACACTCATCTACAGTCAGTTAACTGCAGACACTAAAGAACTCTCAAAGACTTCTCACGTTCTTAACCTCATTTGATCAGCCCCCCAAGGAGGCACTGTAGATGTGACCTGGGGCTACAATTCCACTCTCCTACGTCCTGTAGCTACACCTCCTCCTATTTTCCCAACCCTGCAGCTGGACCCCAACACGGCAAGTTTTCAAAGGGGTGGAAAAATCACAGGACTCTCACCAGGACCTTGTGACAACTGCTCAGCAAGGCTGGGTGGTACAGTGCTTATAAGGAGAGGGCTCTGGAACCATGCAGGCTGGGTTCAAATTCTGCTTCCCTACTCATAGCTGTGCGACTTTGGACAACTCACGTAACTTCTCCGTGCCCCAGTTCCCTCCTTTATAAAATGAGGCAGGGGTCGGCAAACTCTTTCTATAAAAGGCTAAACATTTTCCCCTCTGCAGGCCAGACAGTCTCTGTTGAAACCATTCCACTCTGCTTTGTTGTGTGAAAGTATCACCTGCAATAATAAACAGGCATGACTGTATTCCAATAAAACTGGACTTACGGACACTGAGGTTCAAATTTCACAAAGTTTTCATGTGTCACGTAATAGTGTTCTTTTAAAAAATTTTTTCAACCATTTGAAAATATAAAACCCATTCTCAGCTCCTGGACTACAAAGCCCAGCAGTGGGCCTGATTTGACCTGTGGGCTGAAGTTTGCCGACTCCTGAAATGAAGGATTAAATGCGTTAATCCATGTGCTTAGAACAGTGCCTGGTACACAGTCAGTGCTCAGTAAAATGAGCTTTGATTACTCTTTTTTCCAGAGGGGAAAAATGAGACTAAACAGCTCCCTGCACCTGTTAGCTTGGGCCCCTCCGCCCCCCACAAGGGTCAGCCCCAAATGTCCAGCCTCGGTCAGATCTGTCCTAAGTGGAGATTTTTTTCCAGACCCTCCTCTTCCCCGAAAGGAGTGTCCTGGAACCACTGGGTCCTGGTGGTCTGATGCCAAACCTGTCCCTGGCCCTCTGAGGCCACACTTGGGCCAGCCCGGGCTTAGGGCATGGGGCACTGGGTGGCCCAGCAGAACCTTGTCTTCTACTTCCCCTCCAAAAATCTTAATTTGGACCCCTTCCCAAAGCTGCTACCAGCATCTCACCGGATCGCTTTGCCAGCCTACTCTCTGCCTCCGCCCTTACAGTTGATTCTCCCACAGCAGCCAGTGGGATCCTTGTAAAAACTGAAATCAGATCACGTCCCTCCTGTGTTCTAAATCCTACCATGGCTCCCGTCTTACCCCTAGGAATGGGCCAACTTCGCACAGCGGTCCAAACAGCCCCAGGCGATCCGGCCTCCATTACCTCTCCTGTCTCCTCTCATCCCTCACCCCCAGCTCACTGTTGCAGAGGCCTCTCAAAGTTTGTTTGTGACACGTCATTCTGCTCTTGCCTCAGGGCCTTTGCACTTGCTGTTCCCCCAGATCTTTGCAAAGCTTCAGGTCTCTGTCCTCAGAGAAGCCTTCCCTGACAGCCCGAGGCAGAGTGGCTACCCCTCTCCATCTCACTCCATCACATCCCACCCTGTTTTGTTCTCCTCATCCCCCAGTGAAATCCTATGGATTTACCTGTTGATTTGTTTCTCATCTGTGTCCCCCACTAGAGTATAAGCTCCATGAGGGCAGGAACCGAGCTTATCTGCTCCCTGATTTACCCCTCACGTGTGGCACTGTTCCTGGCACGTAATAGGTGCTCAATAAATATTTGTTGAACGAGTGACTATGCAAAAGGACCTAGGTGAGGAGTGGGTGGCCTTTCCCAGCCTGCAAGCTGGCCAGACAGCAGCCAGCCAGAGGCTGGCGGGAATTCCAGGAGGGCAGCCACCTGTGTCAGTCTTGGGAGGCAAGTGAACCAGAGGGGAAGGGTCTGGATTCAGCATGAGGCAGCCACGAGTTCACATCCTGGCTCTGCTACTTCCCTCGTGGCCAACTTCCCCTCCCTGAACCTCAATGTCCTCACCTATAGCACAGAGATAACCATACCCGTCTCAGGGGTTTGGGTACAGGACTTGATGAGCTAGGCACATTGCTGGCCTAAGTGCTCAATAACTCAGAGAGATTATCTGACACAAGCCACAGTTAACCCCCATTTTCCTGCCCCCAAGAGGCAGCAATTTTATAACCACAGTAACCCATCTGTAGAATAGGCATAATTACCTATCTGTCTGCCTCGAATCATGGGCATGAAGGTACTCAGCAGCCCCAGAAAGTTGGTGTGGGCGCTAAGCACCCTCAGCTGTCAGTTCAAGTCGGGAGGAGTTTGTTACTCCGTTTGTTCTCGTTTGTTCTCTCACTGAAGAGAATACAAAGAGAGAACTCCAGCCCCGTGCAGCAGGGGCTCATCTTGAGCAGCCTCCTGCCTTCAGATTTTCACTCTGGATCCACTGTGGCCTCTCCTCCCCTTACAGACGTCAGAACAGAATGATGCAAGTTCCGTTTGGCCTGTCTCAACGGCCCAAACCTCCCTGCCTTGGGAGGAAGCCTCCTTGCTCTCACCAAGCGTCCCCACTGCTTCTCCCTCCATTCATACAAGTCAGTGGCACTACCATCCTCCTCCATCCCCCCACTGCTAAGGCCAGAAATCTGAAGCCATCCTTGACACCTCTCTTTCTTCCACCACCATGCCCCTCCATCTAAGCCATCAGCATACCCTGCTTGTTGTGCCTCCAATACTTCCTCCAAGTCCCACCACTTCTTTCCTATCTCCCACTACCACCATCACCTGGTGAGCTGCAGGAGCCTTCCCACTGTTCTCCCCGCTGCCACCCTCAACGCTCTCAATCCATTCTCCCCAGAGAAGCCAAAGACATCCCTTGAAGAAATAAATCAGATCTTGACATCCCCCTGCTTAAAACCTTCCACTGGCTCCCCACTGTCATAAAACAAATCCCACCTCTTAGCCTCAGCCTATAAGGCCTTTTGTAATCTGACCACCACTACATCTCCATCCCCATTCTTAACACTCTCCCCCTCACTCACCCTGTTCCAGCCACTCTGGCCTCCTCACAGCTCCAGAAACTAAGTTTGTCCCTGCTTCAGGGCCTTTGCACGTGCCTTTCTCTCCACTTGGAATGATCTTCCTTCTGATGTCTGTATAAGTGGCTTCCTTTCTCCATTCAGGGCTTGGCTCAAAGGTCCCTTCCTCACAGAGGCCATCTGTGACCCCCCCCCCAAGCTGAAATAGTTGGAAATCTCCTTCTTCCTCACAGCCCCCACCCCCCAATATCACTTTATCCCATTATCTGCTGAGCACATAGCAACTTACCACCTGAAATTTACATGCTTACTTCTTTATCCACCCTCCTAAGAGACTGCTGGCTCCATGAGGGCAGGGATTTTTGTCTACAGTATACGTGCCCTGGCATATCCCAAGGTTTAGCTCACATCTACTGCTACACAGTAGATGCTCAATACGTACTTGATTGGCTGAATACACCCCCACCTGATGCCAGTTTCCCGCCTGGACACTCACGTCTACCACGGGGCTCTGGTTCACACCCGAGGCTGGAAACTGGGAGCTAATGCGGGTCCCTGCAGATGGGCCCCCGGCCCCCGACACTGTGTCCACCATCAGCAGCACACAGAGCCAGCTGAGCACCCAGTACAGATTCAGCAGGCCTCTGGCCACCAGCGCCCAAGGGGCCTGGCCCTCACTCTCCACGTCCCCTTCTGTCATGTTTCAGTTCCAAACAGCTGGCACCTCTAGTGGCCTGTAGGGTGGGGGTGAGAAAGACGAACAGTGTCACTGAAGACTGCAGGACCCAACAGGAGGGGCCTGAAAACTTTTTCAGCTGAAGAACTGCCCCTCCTCCTCCCCACACCAATGGAAAGCCCAGGTAGGAGCCCACATTCCGGACGGGCCTGACTCATTTAGCATGCAGATTAGATAGCCCTTCTTCCTGAACCCCCAGTAGTGTTCCCATGGAAACCCAGGCTAATAACTCCTCTGATGGGGAAATCAAGGCCCAGAGGGAAGTGAATTGCTCAAAGTCACACAGCCTGTCAGCAGCAGAGCTGGGCTGGACTTTAGCATCTGTCTTTTTCCCTCAACACCAGGGAAAAACCAGCTTTGTTTTTCTTCCAAAGAAATTAAACTGGAAAGAAAAAAAAAAGTCCCCGGCACACTGATTTTCTTCTTTGGCTCTTCCACATGTTGTAGTTGAGCATGTTTTGTTTTGCCTTCAGGAAAAGCAAAGCCCAGAAAACAACAAAGCCCAGATTTACCAACGTTTTTCGGTAAATCTTTGCTCAATGTCCTGGCAGGGGCAGGAGGGGTAGGACACGGCTCTGGGGGAAGAAAAGGGGGCACAAGGGCCTGTCTCAGCATTCTTTCCTCACCTGTTGACAGGCCCTTCCCTCCTGCTGTTCTCTGTAACTGCACTTGGCACTGACTTGGAACGGGACACTCCAGGTCTGCAATATAATCTCAGCCACGAACGAGCTGTGCGGCCTTGGGGAGGTCACTTCATGTCTCTGAGCCTCTGATTCCTCATCTGTAAAATGAAGACAAATGCTGGAGCATCAGAGCAAACGATAAGGGCTTAATTAGGGCTCGCGCCTCAGGTGTTCCCAACTTGAGGATCAGCAAGTGTCTCCTATTTATTGGCCGCCGATTTCTTGCACTCATTCACAAGGGAGCATTTATGGAGCGCTTCACCTGTGCCTGTCCGAGGTCAGGAGTTCAGACGCTCAGATGTGCACACCCGACAGGAAGGGGCAGAAAACTGGGGCAGTAATCACTTTTGCGGCTGCACTTTCTAGGTGCCAGCCAACGGGAACGTCAATGTGCTCCGTTTCCCAATCCGGGCGGATGTTGAGAAGCTGAACTCCGGGCGCCAGTCCTCCCGCGGCGCCCAGGCGGGCGGGGAGGTTCCTCTTACCTTGCGAGGAGCCTCGGACCAGCAAACTCCGCACCTCGACCCCGCCGGGCTTCGCAGCCTTTCCAGTCCCTGCCCAACCGGCCCGAGCCTCCCGAACTTCTGCTCCTGAAGCCGAGAGCCCGGGGTTCCCGCCTGCGGCAGCGTCCGAGTCAGATCCAGCCGCTCAGCCCTGCTTCGGCCCCCACTAGCCGGGCGCCGGCCTCGCCCCTTATACAACCCGCCCAGAGGACACGCCCCCAAGGGCTCGTCCCGCCTCTTCCCTTAAAGGCACAGGCTCCCTCGAGGTCTGTCGGTTCTGTTTTCGCCGCTAAAGCAGAAGCTGAGATGAAACCTGGTGGGTATAAACAGTAGGAGGCCGGAGAGGTACATTGTAGGGTGAAACTAGAGGGTTCTATTCCCGAGGGACGGGTGGGTGAGACGGCGTCAAAATGCTTCTGGTAATCAGTGGTGATAAGAAGTATTTGAGGGGCTTCCCTGGTGGCTCAGTGGTTGAGAGTCCTTCCTCCTGCCGATGCAGGGGACGCGGGTTCGTGCCCCGGTCCGGGAGGATCCCACATGCCGCTGGAGCGGCTGGGCCCGTGAGCCATGGCCGCTGAGCCTGCGCGTCCGGAGCCTGTGCTCCGCAACGGGAGAGGCCACAACAGTGAGAGGCCCGGGTACCGCAAAAAAAAAAAAAAAAAGTATTTGAGAAGATCCCAGGCAGGGAACGCTCCGCCTTACACACAAAAACTCTGGCTGTGCTGCCTCCCTTTGAGAGATCTCCTAACTGGGTTCAGCATTTCCCTCTAGCAGGGTGGCTTTCAAAAGAAGAATATGGCAGGGAATTCCCCGGCAGTCCGGTGGTTAGGACTCCGAGCTTCCACTGCAGGGCCCACGGGTTCGATCTCTGGTTGGGGAATTACGGTCCCGCAAGCCGCGCAGTGGGGCTGAAAAAGAAAAAAAGAAGAAGATGGCAAATAAGTCAAAACAGGGGAGTTAGTCGATCTACTCGCCCTGACGGATATAGCCCCCCCCTTCCCCAGTTTCCTAGCCTCCGGGGGAAGTTCTGGTCGCCTCCGTCTTTCCTTCTGTTGGGGTGGGGAGGGCACCGAGGCTGGCACTGGGGATGTTGAGGCTGAGGTCACGCTCCTCCTCCTCCAGCAGCCCCGCCCCCACTTCCACAGTTTGCACGCATCTAATCCCACCACCTCCCTCTCTCAAAGTCCGTCCTGCTTCCTCATCACCTTCACCACCGAGGCCCAGCTCTGAGCCCTCTGAAGGGCGATCGAGGCCCTTTAGCGTCCAGTCCTAGCGCACCTTTCCGACTTCATCTTTTATCCCCACTCTAGGCCCGGAAGCGGGGGACTTACACACGGCCACACCGCTGCTCCTTCTGAGCCCCTTGCCCGGGATGTCAGCCCTTGTTTTTCTTTTTTTTTTTTTTGCTGTACGCGGGCCTGTCACTGCTGTGGCCTCTCCCATTGCGGAGCACAGGCTCCGGACGCGCAGGCTCAGCGGCCATGGCTCACGGGCCCAGCCGCTCCGCGGCACGTGGGATCTTCCCGGACCGGGGCACGAACCCGCGTCCCCTGCATCGGCAGGAGGACTCTCAACCACTGCGCCACCAGGGAAGTCCCAGTCCTTCCTTTTTCTACCTGACAAACTCTTATTACTCTTGTGCCAGGCCCAGCTCAAATGCTACCATCTCTGGGTGGTCTTCCACCCTCCTCCCTGCCAGCCCCTGCCTTCCTTACCTTCCGAGCACTCTAGTTGCCCACCCTAGAGAGGACAACTGTGGTCTCTGTGGTGACCACCCACCCTGTGGTCTAGAGCACGGTATCTTTGGAATCTCGGCACATGGATTACAGTGATTATTGCAGAGTATAGCCGTGTAGATCACAGTGAGTGTCCGCGTGCTTGTCCCATTTAATAGCCCTGTGGGGTGAGGGCTACTGAGATCCCCATTTCACAGAGAAGGGAAATCGAGGTTCAAGGAGATGAAACGACCTGTCCCCAGGACACCCACCGGGAAGTGGCAAAGATTTGCACCTAGGTCTGTGTGACCCCAAGTGAGTCCCCTTCACCACCATGGGCTGAGTGTCCTACATCACTCAGAGGTAAGGCTGGATCTGTCTGACATTCAGCCTCCCTATTCAGAAGGCCCACAGCCTGGGTGATGTCAACTGAAAAAAATGCACAACAGTTGAGTCTTGGTTTTATTGGGACCTCACTGAGGACTATAGTCAGAGAGACAGCATCTCAGAAAGCTCAGAGGAACTGCTCCAAAGAGGTCAGGGAGAAGCCAGTATATATATAAATTTTTTGGCTGGGAAATACATGTAGTCAAGCATACATCTCCATAAAAGATTACTGCTAACCACTAAAATCAGACGTCTCAAGTTAATGATTTTAGTGCTTTTCTATGGATGGGAAGATGCAAGAGTCTGGGGTCATTGAAATCCTTCCCTAGATATGCATGTTGACCGTCTAGAGGCCATATATCCAAAACACAGAATACTTCCTCCTGTTTTTCTCCATCCTGAATTCCCTTCAGGGTATACTGGAGCAGGGCAACTATAGCCGCTGATGACTAGATCCTTGTAGAACTGGAATGAGGCAACATTTTTTCTTTACAACTGAAAAATAATAAAATGGACAAACAAATGCCCTCCATTCAGGTTAAAAAACAGCTATCAGTACCTTAGGGGTCCCTTAAATCACCATCATCCTGCTGACTGTGTAAATCACTCCATCACTATAAGTGTAAAACTTAGTTTTATGTACGTATTTATTCACACATATAATGTATCCTCTATAAGATAATATTTATATATAATACACATAATACATTATAATGTATAAAATGTTATAATCTATGATATATATTATATATGATTATATATACTATAGATTATATAGTATATATAATCTATATAGATTTTACATACCTATTTATATAGCTTTACCACTATATAAGTATTCCTAAGCAATGACATTTGTTTTGCCTGTCTTTGAAGTTTATATAAATCAGGGCTTCCCTGGTGGCACAGTGGTTAAGAATCTGCCTGCCGATACAGGGGACATGGGTTCAATCCCTGGCCTGGGAAGATCCCACATGCCGTGGAGCAACTAAGCCCATGCACCACAACTACTGAGCCCGCGAGCCACAACTACTGAGCCCGTGTGCCACAACTACCGAGGCTGCGCTCTAGAGCCCGCGAGCCACAGCAAGAGAAGCCACCGCAATGAGAAGCCTGCGCACGGCAACGAAGAGTAGCCCCTGCTCGCCACAACTAGGGAAAGCCCCCATGCAGCAACGAAGACCCAACGCAGCCAAAAATTAAAAAAAAAAAAGTTTATGTAAATCAAATAGTGCTTTCTCTATTCTTATGTGACTCGCTTCTTTCTCACACCATCCTGTTCGTGAGCTTCAACCCTGCCGTCTGTGTGGCGGCAGTTGGTGCGTTTTCCGTGCTGTGTAATGAACAGTTCATGGCAGGACTACGTCAACGTTTATCTATCCATTTTTCTGTTGATGGATATATGTGTGTTGTTACCAGGTTTTTGCTACTGATGGCATCTTTTTACACATCTTCTGGTGCACTTGTAAAATAATTTTTCTAGGGCATTGTGTCGGTCACTGTTCAACCAGAGAAACAACCTCAGTAGGAGACCCACGTTAAAAGGTCTGTCATGGCTTCCCTGGTGGCGCAGTGGTTGAGAGTCCGCCTGCCGATGCAGGGGACACGGGTTCATGCCCCGGTCCGGGAAGATCCCACATGCCTCTGAGCGGCTGGGCCCATGAGCCATGGCCGCTGAGCCTGCGTGTCCGGAGCCTGTGCTCTGCAATGGGAGAGGCCACAACAGTGAGAAGCCTGCATACCGCAAAAAAAAAAAAAAAAAGGTCTATCGCAAGGAATCGATTTATGGACTGTGGAGGCTGGCTAGGCAAATCTGAAATTCACAGGATGGGCTGGTTGGAAACTCGGGGGTACCAGCCATCCACAGGCAGAACTGCTTCTTCCAGGAAGACTCAGCTCTGCATATAAGGTCTTTCAACCAATTGGATCAGGCCCACCCAGATGATCTAGAATAGTCTCCCTTACATAAAGTCAACTGATTATGGACTTTAATCACACCTACAAAATCCCTTCACAGCAACACCTAGCTTAGTGCTTTTTTTAAAAAAATTAATTTATTTATTTTTGGCTGCGTTGGGTCTTCGTTGCTGCACGCGGGCTTTCTCTAGTTGTGGCGAGCCAGAGCTACTCTTCATTGCGGTTACATGGGCTTCTCCTTGTGGTGCCTTCTCTTGTTGTGGCTCGTGGGCTCTAGAGCGTGGGCTCAGTAGTTGTGGCGCACGGGCTTAGTTACTCCCCATGTGGGATCTTCCTGGACCAGGGCTCGAACCCGTGTCCCCTGCATTGGCAAGTGGATTCTTAACCACGGCGCCACCAGGGAAGTCCCTAGCTTAGTGCTTATTGAATAACTGGGGACTGTAGCCCAGCCAAGTTGACACATAACACTGACCTTCACAGTTATAAACCCGGGAGTGGGATTGAAACAAAAGGAGTCACAAGTGTGCATCTTTATACAGAATATCATTTCATTTGTCACAAGTGTGTCTTTCCTTTCTTATTGGAAGGACAGAAAGAAAAGTTTGTTAAACTCTGAAAATCAATAAAATAATGAAATTAACTCTGCCCTCTACCCCCTTCTAAGGACCCACCACACGCTAACCCTGTCCCTGCCCTGACTCAGATAATTAAAGTTAAGAGCAGGTTTGTGCAAATACACACATACAAGAATTCTAACTTGGATTTCATGTCACTTTTGTAAAAAGTAGGCTCGCATCGTTGACGTTGTTCTGTAACTTGCATTTTTTAAAATTAATAATGCTTTATGGGATCCTCTCATGCTGGTACATTTAAGTCTAAAATCATTCATTATAATAGTTGCTTGATATTCTGTGGGATGAGGGAAGGTGCCATAACTTTGCAAACACTCCCACGTAGGTGGGTACTTGCTGTGCTTCTGGGTTTTGTCCCTTGCAAACAATGCTCCATACACATCCTTGAAGACATTTACCTTTGGTGCAGATGCTTTTATTTCTGTAGGACAGAATCCTGAAATTGGAAGGCAGATCAACAGGCATGCATATTTTAAATGTCAACAGCTGTAGCAGATCCCTTCCTTAAGAAGCTGTAGCAAGCCACACTCCCACCAGCAATGTCCTATCAGGGAGCATGCATTTCCCTGCTTTCTCACCAGCACTGTTTTTTTTTTCAACATCTTTATTGGAGTGTAAGTGCTTTACAATGTTGTATTAGTTTCTGCTGTATAACAAAGTGAATCAGCTATACGTATATCCCCATATCCCCTCCTGCTTGCGTCTCCCTCCCACCCTCCCTATCCCGCCCCTCTAGGTGGTCACAAAGCACCCAGCTGATCTCCCTGTGCTGTTGTCCTCAAGCCCATTCTCTACGTCTGCGTCTTTATTCCTGTCCTGCCCCTAGGTTCGTCAGAACCATTTTTCTTTTTTTTAGATTCCATATATATGTGTTAGCATTCGGTATTTGTTTTTCTCTTTCTGACTTACTTCACTCTGTATGACAGACTCTAGGTCCATCCACCTCACTACAAATAACTCAATTTCATTTCTTTTTATGGCTGAGTAATATTCCATTGTATGTATGTGCCACATCTTCTTTATCCATTCATCTGTCGATGGACACTTAGGTTGCTTCCATGTCCTGGCTATTGTAAATAGTGCTGCAGTGAACATTGTGGTACATGACTCTTTTTGAATTACGGTTTTCTCTGGATATATGTCCTGTAGTGGGATTGACCAGCACTGATTTTTTAACAATTGGGTTACTTCTTACCAACACAATGGGTAAAAAATACTTTCTCATCATTGCTTTGATCTGTAGTTTTCCCCGTTGGCAAAGCTGACAAGTTCCCATCAGCTTAGTAACTATGCATTTTCTTCTCCGTGAACTGTCAGCTCATTCTTTGAGTATTTTTCTATGGGGCCGTTGCCATTGTGCCATTAGCAAAATTAAGTCAGTTTTGGTAGGACTCTGAACATTAAAGCATTTCCCATTTGGGGGCCCCCATAGGCAGCAGATAAGAATTAGGTCTTTGGATCAGCGAGATCCATGTCCCCCGCTCACTTGAGTTTGTTCCTGGGGGAAGTTATCTCTCTTCTTGGACTCCAGTTTTCTGTCTTTAAAATGTGGTTAAGGGTTTCCTGGCACTCTTAGGGTTGTTGATTTAAGGAGAAATATTTAAGGGGAAAACGCATGTCATGTGCCCGGCAAGTGGATGTCAGATGTTGTTATCAGGGGTCAAGTCTACAGGAACATGGAATTGCTCGGTGGTCACGTGCAGCACACCTGGGGTGCTTTGTCAGCAATAGCCACAGGGGGTCATATGACCCTTAGAGAGGATCAAAGGTTGTGCACTGGGACGATGCTGTCACAGCAGAAGGACCTGCTTCTTGCTGACTGGGCCATCCCTGAGTAGGGCCTAGGTACTCTCTACCCGGGAGCCCCATTCTCTTGAATGATGGAGACCTCAAAAACTGGCTGGAACAGGGTAGCCTCTAGACAGGGGCCCTCGTTGGGTGGGGGGAGAGGAGAGCACAGGCCAGGATCCCAAGTATGCAAGCTCCCATGTCTTCCTGGCTTCTGTAGTGCCTGGCACTGCACACAATCCTCTTAACGAGGCCAAATGATGCAAATGATTATTATCCCATTTTTACTGGGGCTCAGAGAGGTGAGGTCACTTCCCCAAGATCACGCAGCCAGCAAATGATGGAGCTTGGGTTTGAACCCAAGTCTGTCTGAACCCCCAACTCCATGCTCCAAGCCATTACCCGTCACAGTCTGGCTAATGAGGAATGTGACTGCCCTTGCTTCCAGTGGGTCAGTCCACAGGGAGCACATGGACCAAATGCCAATGGGAAGTGTCACCCAGAATTCTCCATGGAGCGGCTTTAGACAAGCACAGCGTGCTTAGAAGGCATTAATGCTAAAAAGTAACATTAACTGAGTGTTGTTTCAGGTGCTGTGCAAGGGTCTTATTTAATCTCCTGGCAGCCCTATGAGGTGGTAGGTCCTGTTCTTGGCCCCTTTATAGAGATGAATGAACTGAGGCACAGAATGGCACATCAGTTTGGCCAAAGATCCCCAGGGAATGAGGGTTGGAGTGGGGACAAAGGGCCAAATCTGTTGGCACTACCTTTCTGAGGGCGGCGAGAAATGTTATCATAATTGGGAAAATAGTTTGGAATTGGTGGAGTGTGCCCTCTGGTGGTGGCCACAAGGGGCAGCGTCCACAGTGCTGCGGAACTTAGTTCAAATCCCCGTTTTGACATTTCCTGGTTGTGTGACCTGGGCAAATCACTTCACCTGCTTGTACCTCAGTTTCCCCACCTGTAAAATGCAGGTAGTAATAGTGGAGACTTCTTGGGTAGCTGTGAGGATTCCGTAATAGAAAGTGTTCACAGGTTATGATTGACAATGACAGTTACTAATGCCAAGGGAGTGTCCCTTTCCAGAGATGGGAAGGGAACTAGCGTGACCACTCTTGTCCACCTCACCAAGGGTATGGGGAGTGGTGGCACCCTCAAAGCTTTAGAAAGTTACTTTGGCACCCTCAAAGCTTTAGAAAGTTACTTTGGGGAAAATCAAGGACATCCCATTATCTCAAGCAACTCTCTTCACTGGCCTCCTTCACTGGCCTCCTTTATGTTTTTCCAAGACCACAACCGCCAGGACGTGTCAGAGCAGCCCAGTCGGCCTCTCCCATCATGGCTGTGACCACTTACCACATCTTGGCCCATCTCCCCCAAACCCTGTCTTTCTCATGCCCTTCGCTCCCCAGCTCAGAAACCATCCATGGCTCTCCGAGGCTCCCAGAGCTCACCGTCCACCGTCTACCTTCAACCTACTCTTCCGAACTGCCTCCCACGCTCATCCTCCGTTCACAGCAAGTCCACGAGCACACGCTCTGCAGGTGCCGAGCTCTGAGCCAGGCTCGGGGCAGGGAGAAAGCTGAAGATGGGGCTTGTCATCGGATCCAGCCAAGCCGGTTTACTCCCTGCCCCAGAATCAGCCTTGTAGAGGCTATACCCACTGCTGGGAATGCCCTCCCTTCTCTTTGATTCTAACCCTAACTCTATCCAAAGTTAGAAACGACAGAAACCAGCTGTGGGAAACCAGAGTGTGATGGATCTAACCTACCATTGCTTAAAGATGTAGATGCAGACATTGACATATGAATAGACATAGGGATATAGACATATATAGAGAAACATATGGGTAGACAAATGGATATACTTACAGGCATATAAATAGGCATACACCTATTATGTACATGAGTTCCAATTTCTTCACATCCTCTCCAACTGTTATATTCTTTTTTCTTTTTAAAATTATAGCCATCCTAATTGACGTGAAGTGGTATTTCACTGTGGTTTTGATTTGCATTTCTCTAATGACTAATGATGCTGAGCATCTTTTCATGTACATATTGGCCATTTGTATATCTTCTTTAGAGAAATGTCTATTCAAGTCCCTTGCTCACCTTTTAACTGGGTTTTTGTATTTTTGTGGTTGAGTTGTAGGAGTTCTTTATATATTCTGGATTTTAAACCCTTATTAGATGTATTATTTGCAAATATTTTCTCCCATCATGTGGGTTGTCTTTTTACTCTCTTGATGCTGTCCTTTGAGGCACGAAAGTTTTTAATCTAATGAAGTCCAATTCATCTTTTTCTTTTGTTACCTGTGCTTCTGGGGTCATATTTAAGAAACCATTGAAGTCCCCAACAGGGACTTCCCTGGTGGCGCAGTGGTTAAGAATCCACCTGCCAATGCAGGGGACACGGATTCGAGCCCTGGTCCGGGAAGATTCCACATGCCTCGGAGCAACTAAGCCCGTGTGCCACAACTACTGAGCCTGCTCACCACAACTACTGAAGCCTGTGTGCCTAGAGCCTGTGCTCCACAAGAGAAGCCACTGCGATGAGAAGCATGCGCACCGCAACAAAGAGTAGCCCCACTCGCCGCAACTAGAGAAAGCCCCCACACAGCAACGGAGACCCAATGCAGCCAAATATAAATAAATTAATTAATTAAAAAAAAGAAACCATTGCCAAATCCAAGGTCATGCAAATTTTCCTCTAGGCTTTCTTCTAACAGTTTTATAGTTTTAGCTCTTAAAATTTAGGTCCTTGATCCACTTTAATTTTTGTGTATGGTATAAAGAAGGGGTCCAACTTCATTCTTTCATGTGGATATCTAGTTTTCTCAGCACCATTTGTTGAAGAGAACATTTTTCTTCATTGAACGATCTTGGCACCCTTGTCGAAAGTCAATTGACCGTAAATGTAAGGCTTTATTTCTGGGCTCTCAATTCTGTCCTATTGGTCTATATGTCTATTCTTCTGCAAATACTACTCTGTTTTGATTACAGTCACTTTGTACCAGTTTTGAAATCTAGGTCCCTTGAAACCCCTTATGAATTCCAGGATGAGTTTTCCCATTTCTGTAAAAAAAAAAAAAAAAAAAAAAATACTGTTGGGATTTTGATAGGGATTGCACTGAATCTTTAATCTGTATATCCCTTTGGGTAGTATTGTTATCTTAACAATGTTAAATCTCCCAATTCATGAACAAAACTCCATTTATTTTTTTAGGATCTCCTGATTACCATTTTAATAGGGGATTCTTAAAAGTGGGAATGCCTACAGAACTCAAAGACTTGAATCCCTAATGGTCAAATTTGAGGTCGATGGGAAAGACTTATTTCTCTAATAGACACAGCGAATGATTTCAGAAATACCACAGATTACTTCAGTAGAATCTATCCAGTGTCCCTAGGCTTGGGGGAAGCCGAATTAAAAGACAAAAGTTGTTTCAGAGCCTTTGGTCTGCTTTTCCTTCTCTATTAGTGAGCAGTTAATGAACAGTATGTGGAAATAATAGCTTGCTGAAAGATGCTTTATCGCATAGATCATGACTCAAAATGAACCTCCTGCGATTGCACCACAGTGGCTTTAAGCGCTAACCATTGTCTAGGACTTTCCTGCTTTCTGCACAGGCCAGTTTAATTCTCTCGAAGACCACAAGATGGGAGCAAGAACACGTCTACAAAGAGTTCAGGAGTGGAGGAAAGGATGGGTTGCGCATGGTGGACCTGGGACTGACGACGAGTGGGAAGCTGCCCGAGGCCCATGGGTGGACACGCTCAATGTAAGAATAGCTATGGAATTGTTAGAATACCAACATTTTTCTATATTATACACCTGTAACTTATATAAAATTGTACATCAACTATACCTCAATTAAAAAAAAGAAACAAAGGTTTACGTACAGACAGGTGTGTTGTGGCCATTTTTCAAAAGGCAAAATCTTTTTCGAAAATGTTCAACAAAAGAGAATGACTAAATTACATCCCCATGATGACTTATCCATATGATGGGATACAATGACATCCATATGACGGAATATTATGGTGTTTTCAAAGAACATGAGAAAGGACATGTCATTCTCGTGATGACATGAGAAAGTATCCATGATTCCGTACCAAGTGGCGAAAGCGAGACGCTCTATAATAGAAGCATGATGATTCCATCTTTGTAAATATACATGTATTTGTATGGGTGCATAGAAAAACAGATGGAAGGTTAACCGAGATCCTTCCTGGGTGGTAGGGATCAGGGGTGACCATTAGAAGTGGGTTTCATTTTTTTCAAAATTCTCTAATACACCTGAATTAAATGTATAATCTGAAAAAAATACACACACACACACACACACACACACACACACGAAAACCAGCATTTTCCTTTAATACTGCAGGTGGAGGAAATGAGGGGAAAATTAGGGATAGTAAAGATCTCTCTCCCCCATGTGAAGACACACCAAAAAGGCAGCCACCTGCAAGGCAGGAGGAGAGCCCTCGCCAGCTCTCCCCCAGTTATAGCCTTTTATAATAAGCTGGTAATCTAGTAAGTAAACTGCTCTTCTGGTTCTGGGAGCCATTCTAGATTACTGAGCCTGAGGAGGGGGTCATGGGAACCCCCGATTTATAACTAGTTGGTTAGAAGTACCGGAGGCCTGGACCCTGAAGTGGAGATGGCGGCCGTACTGTGGGACTGAGCCCCTCACCCGTGGCATCTGACATGGACTCCGGGTAGAGAGGGTCAGGATTGAATTGAGTTGTGGGACACACAGCTGGTGTCGGAGAATTGCTCAGTGTGAGAAAATCCCCGCACTCCCAATCTGGCGTCAGAAGTATTGGGAATTCTCGGGGGGGTCCAGCGGTCGGGACTCGGCACTTTTGCTGCCAAGAGCCCGGGTTCGATCCCTGGTCGGGGAACTGGGGTCCTACAAGCCATGCAGCATAGCCAAAATAAAAGAAAGAAGCACTGGGACTGGTTCAGAAATACTGAAGGCCGAAGAAAAAAAGAGTTTTCCCTCTTACGTGTGAGTCGCCTTCCCTGGACACAGGCTGGGCAGGCGTGGAGTGACTGGTCCCGGAGCAGGGGAGGCCGACTCCCCTCTGGGCCCAGGCCCCGAGCTGCTTTGTGCCACCTGCCTGTGAGGCACACATTTAGTGGCTCAAGACCACACAAGTTCATCAGCTCACAGTTCCGTGGTCAGAGGCCCAGCACGCCTGGCTGGTGTCTCTGCTCTGGGCGGCCCAAGGCTGAAATCAAGGCGCTGGCCGGGCTGCGTTCCTTACCTGGAGGCTCTAGGGAGGGTCCGCCTACAGGTCACTCCGCTCGTTGGCTGAGTCCAGGTCCACGTGACTGCAGGACAGAGGTTCCTGTTTCCTTGCAGCTGTCAGCTCCTAGAAGCCTAGAACATTCCCTGAGTCGGCCCTTCGAGCCGGCAACAACGGCTCAGATCCCTCACCTGCCTCTTCTTGAGCTGAATCTCTCTGACTTCAGGTGGGACTGCTTCTCTGCTTTTAAGGGCTCACGGCATTAGATTGGACCCACCTGGACCCACCTGAACCCACCTGAATAACTCAGGATCATCTCCCCATCTCCAGATCCTTAATCACATTTTCAAAGTCCCTTTGCCACGTAAGGTAACATATTCACAGGTTCCAGGGATTAGGATGCAGACATCTTTGGGGGGGTAACTGTTCCGCCTGCCACACCCCCTTCTTGCTTTCCCAGGTCTCTTGTGGTTTGTGGCAGTTTCCCGTCTCGCTGTCAGAGCTCATAGGGGTCACCCACTGGCTATCTTGTTCTCCCATTATTCTGGCATCACCATGGCCAAGTCCTGGGGAAGGATCCCTTTTCCTGACCAGCACCCCCAGCACAACAGCTGAGCCTTCTCCCTTCTCCGGGTGATGACTTCCTGCTCCGGAGGAAGTGTGTGAGAGCAAAAGATCATGGAATTATGGGAATAAAGGGGCAGGTGAAGGGCTTCACTTTGGGAAAAGATCCCTCTTCTAAGACTTGAAGGAAAGGGAAGGAGTTAGTAATTGGGAAAATACAGAATGGTTGACAAATGCCGTGCACATAAACCTGGACGAGAGCAAATGTTTTTAATAACGGAGGTCACACACGGAACGAGACTTCAGCAAGGCGAGGTGAGACTTTACGAAGGACGTGGAGGTCTTGATTTCAAGAGGAGTTGAAGAAGCGAGGGAAGGAGCAGTGGGGGCCGTCAAGGGAAGAATGGGCTACTCTTTCACACAGTGAACCGATTCTTTAAAAGCAACTGCCTGTCAGGGGTGGGGGAGGCCATGGACGTGCGTTAAATTGTTCAGATGAGATTACAGAGAAGGAAGAGGACCAGAGATTAGCTCCTCAGAACCGCCTCCTCAAGGGGCCTGAATGTGGCCAGTCATGGTATAAAGCACATGGTGGGATTTCCGCTCTCCTCTTCTGCCGAACAGAGCGGGCAGAGGGGGCGTCGTGCTTCAGGCAGTGTTTGCGAGGACAAATAAACTTTGTGGGCTGACCCATTGACGACGATAATAACTTTTCCTAGAAAACAGCCCCGTGCCTTAGTCATAAGCCAAATTTCTAATCATACCAGTCATCTGAAAAACATAGATTGTGGCCATCGGGTCAAGCTATTTTGAATAGATTAGATAACTTAATAGTATTATTAGAAAATCAAAGCCCTATCTAGCAGGCCTACAGCAGTGCTTATAAGTCATCTTTCTAAATAAAGCACAATATTTATTACGTACAATGATTTTTGCTATCAATCATGGCTAATACGTTATACCAATAATGATAATATGAAGTGGAGTAATACCGTTCATTCAGGCTTGGGTTTGTAAATTCTGTAGTTTATTAACCATAAAAAAAAAAAAAAAGCAATTGCCTAGTGGTCTCTAGAAGTTTCTTCCAGCATTATTATTCCAGGAATCTACACCTTCTGAATAAGTGCATCTCACTGACAATAGAATGTATCCCTGCTCCCCAACTTCCTGGTGACTGCACTGTCTAGAAAGAAAGAAATATATGTGCGAGAATAATACATATCCAAGCAGCTAGAACCATTGGTTAAAAGAGACAGAAAAAAAAAACCAAAAAGAAAGAAGGAAGTGTATCTGAGAAGGTGACTACTACCAGGGACAGTTTTGGGTACTTGTTGACAGAGAACCTGATGGGGGAACCAAGTATACCTGGTGGCAGGTATCTTGGTTGGCTGACCCAATTCTCACCCCCTTTTTTGGAGCCACTTTTCAGTTACAGGTAGCTGCAACTTGAAATGTAAGAGAGTTTGCTGGATGAGGCTTCTAATAAGATACCTGGGTGGGTATCCTCCCCCTTTCTGTTCCTCCAACCTCACCATGGACCCGCCACCTGGAGGTGCAATAGCCACTCTCAGTGCCACGAAGACTCAAATGAACGACTAAAGAGGGTGGAGCCAGGAAGAGCTGGGGATGAGTGTGCCCCAGGGGACCCTTGGTCTTGTCTGGAGGCATTTTTGGTTGTTGCACTCGGGGTTGGTGCTACTGCATCTGGTGGGTAGAGACTTAACACTACCCAAGACAGCCCCTACCACGAAGAACTATCCAGCCCCCAATAACAAGTGCCACGGTGGAGATGATCTGCTCCTGGGGAAAGTCCAGTGGAGCTGTTGTGCGAGTCCTAGGTTGCCTGCCTTAGGATTTCTTGTTATGGGAAGAAAAAACCCAATCGTTTAGGCTCCTGAGTTGGGCTATCTGTTATTTGTGGCTGAGTGAATCCCAAGTTGCTATAGCAGGGAAGCTCTTTGATTTCAGCCTGTCCCAGGGTAATCTCCAGATGACACTTCCTTTAGATGATTCTCACTGGCACTTTCCACGATTGTATGGGACAACCCGACCCGTCTCTGAAACAGAGAGACAGCAACCATTCAGTAGCTTCTTCTGCTAGAAGATGCCAACACCAACGGTCCCCTCCACCCACGTCGCCAGTAGGATCGGCTGGGTCCAAGATCACAGGCCTAAACGAGAGATTAGAAGCCATTAGAGGCATGCTTTTTAGAACCAGTGGCCTCAGAATTGGGGGCCCATTCTACTCTTTGTAATAAAACAATGTGTCTTTCTAGCTTAGATATCCGTAATTCAAATGTACCAATACAGTTCAAAGTGATTTCCTAGAATTAAATCATATTTGTCAGAAAAGTTTTGAAAGCTGTTCATTATTATACACATGAAGGCATTCTATAAACATCTCTCCACGCTAGGGCAACTGAAATATAATGTATCATTTAATCAACTCTACTGTCAAGTAGGTCACACCCACGGTAGGCAAGCCAGGGTATCTTGTTGTCCTTTTTTTTTTCTCCTCTATTCTTTCTCAATGTTTCTTTCTTTTCTCTCTTCTCTTTTCTTTTGCTTCCACTGTTTTGGTTCCCTGCTGCTGGTGCTGAGTGGATACACTAAGATTCCTTCCTATTCTTGAAGGATAAAGGTTTTGTGGGATGGAGGTTGGAAAGGGGAGATAAAACCTGATCTAATAAACAGCCTGCAGGACACACCAGCACCGAATGACAGCATTATTTCTCAGGAACACACTTCCAACTTCCACACCTTTTAGACCTGCTAATGAATCCATGCTTTTCCTTCTGACCTAGAAAGATGAAAGCAACTCAGGGGCCTGGTACCTTGGTCCTTCCTTCTTTGTTCCTCCTCGATGACATTTCTCCTGCCTCCCTGGGATTTTACCCCTGGAGACTGTGGGCGGTTCTGACGGTCAGCACATTCCCTTCTCAGTTTCACAGGAGGAATAATGGATCAGGACCCCACGGGAGGTGAATTCAGGTCACCAAAATAGCGTTGGAGGGAATCAGGTTAAGAAATGGAGGGGGCTGAGGTTTGGGGCACCCGGTTCTCTGGATCTGGGTCAGGAGGAAGCTCCTCACAATCTCATCATCAAAGTTGTAGTTGACCATCCACAAGACACAGAGATGCTGCTCGTTTGTGATCAACTCCAGGACCGTCCGGAAACCTTCAGCCGTGTCAAAATCCTGCGCCCCGCTCCCCTGCTCCCAGGCGTAGATGGTAAGCAGCTCCAAGGCATATTTGGGGGGCAGAGGCCCCTTTTGCTTCAGTTTGCTTCCACACTGAGGGAAGAGTGGGAACATCAGACAATACTGGCTAAAGCAGGAAGGCGAAATGAGCGTAGCAAGAGCCTTAGAGGGTGCACGTGAAGGACTGCTGGGGCCGGAGTAGGGCACCCAGGTCTCGAGACGCAGCGCTGGGACTGGTCTGGGAAGGGTCAATTTGCAGCTTAAAGGCAGCCCACGCAGGCTTCTTTGTTGTGCTTTGGCTGTATGTACCGTCCTAGAGTTATAACATAGTACCATTTACTAAAGACCCACTGTGTGCTAATTATGGGGCCAGACATTCCACCTACGTCATTCACTCCTGATCCCCCAGCATCCCTACACAGCGGGCAGAGGTCGCTATGCTGAAGTCATGGGGAAGTGAAGTGACTTGCTCAAGGTCACCCTGCAGCCCTGAGCACTCTGAGCACCCTGGGGCTGGGTGTAGATGTGGAAACCACAGGGTTCAGTCTCCTCGGGTTTCAGGAAGCTGGACACAGAAAGGAGACATCTCCTGAAAGAGCTGCTGTCGTGCTGGGTGTCTGCTGTCATGAGAATACTTAGAAACTACCCTGTGGCAAGATGGATGGAAGTGGAGGGAGGCGAACCAGTATAGAAAATGCAGCCCCTGCTGCTGCCTGTCACTTCAACCCGCCTTCCAAGAGGTAGCATCTGTGTCTATTAATTATGGACACCTAGCAGCAGATAAGCCATGCTGGTGACTTGCAGGCATGAAAATCCCAACTTCATCTGCCCTTTGGAGGCACGATAACTTGGATTCCTGCAGAATTCTTTGGGTGTCAGGGAAAAGGAAAATAAACCATGTGTGGCAGCTTTGTTGGGAGGAGATGCTTACATCTGACCCATCTCAGTGGGGTTAGTGATGGGAACTCCACAAAGATACTCAGGGTTAGGCATGGGAAGATTCTGTAATGTGGTCCAGCCCCCAGCATGGGAGACAGTGAGCACAAGTGCTGGTTTCATGGTCACAGGGTACTGATAAAAATAATAACCAGGTGGCCAGGACAAGAGCTGTCATACCCATTTGTACCAGTCAGGCGAATCAAATCCTTCAGTTTGGTGGGCCGGGAGCAAACGAAATTGCGCTGTAGCTCCGTGAAACAGGTAGAAAATTCTCCCCCCAGGGCGTCTGAGGATTTAGGCAAATAGATGAGGTCAGCATAGATCCTGGGGCTGGGTGTAGAGACAGACTTCAGTTCACCTAACATGGGGAAGAAATTTACATTATGCTTTAATCTGTATAGAAAGTAACAGATTTCAAAACACTGTTGACAACTATAATTTAATTCTGGGAAATTATTTTGAACTCTATTAGTGTATGTGAATTACTGATGTCTAAGATATCAGGGGCATCTCCAGAGTAATGAGATATTAAAAATTACATGGTTTATATGAGTATAGGTGGTATTTATTATTAAAGCGTTATCTAGACCTGCACTGTCCAACAGGGTAGCCATCAGCCAAGGTGGCTATTTGCATTCAAACTCATTAAAGGAAAATCAAATGAGAAATTTAGTTCCTTACTCGTACTGGCAACATTTCAAGCTCTCAGTAGATACAGAACACAGGTAGAGGACATTTTCGTTATCCCAGAAAGGCCTTCTAGACAGTGCTGATTTGAAGTTTGCCAACTGTGGCCCCCAGACTAAATCTGGCCGCCTGCTTGTTTCTGTAAATAAAGTTTCATTGGAACACAGTCACGCCCACTTATTAATGTATCGTCTATGGCTGTTTTCAAGCTACAAAGGCAGAGTTGAGCAGTTGTGACAGATACCTTATGGTCCTTAAAGCTGAAAATATTTGCTATCTTGCCTTTCATTTGAAAAGTTAGCTGACCCCCTATCTATATACTGTCATTTCCTCTCTAAAGACCCTAAGAACCATTCAGAGGCAAGGTACCAGAGTCTTCTTGATTTTGATTTGGAAAATGCGGTACGCGGGCCTCTCACTGTTGTGGCCTCTCCCGTTGCGGAGGACAGGCTCTGGACGTGCAGGCTCAGCAGCCATGGCTCACGGGCCCAGCCACTCCGGGGTATGTGGGATCCTCCCAGACCGGGGCACCGAACCCGTGTCCCCTGCATCGGCAGGTGGACTCCCAACCACTGCGCCACCAGGGAAGCCCTTCCTTGGTTTCTTTTAATACACCATTGTGTATCTGTCACTCACGAATTGAATTTCTAAA
Organism: Delphinapterus leucas; assembly: GCF_059928025.1. Taxonomy (NCBI): domain Eukaryota; kingdom Metazoa; phylum Chordata; class Mammalia; order Artiodactyla; family Monodontidae; genus Delphinapterus; species Delphinapterus leucas. Next base: position 15,192,747 of record NC_143142.1, read on the forward strand.
GGAGTTTTTGCCTAAGATGGAAGGCGAACACCCAGATTTCCTGTCTTTGCCTCAGAATTTCTCCCACAGTCTGTTTTTTCATTTCCTTCCCTACTACTTGAGGCATTTTATCTATAAATGTGTACTGACTTCCTGTGTACCCCATTCTTTGATAGATGTTGTGAATGACACCATGGGAGTGTAAGATGTGGGTTCTGGCCGTCGTAGGGATAAAATAAACGAGAATGAAAATGTATACAGGTGTAAGGTATTGCTGTCATTATGAATGTCACCTGTTGGGGCACTGGACCTGGTCCGATCAGTAAGTCACGTGACTTTCCCTCTTCCCCCCCCCCCCCCAACCTCCCCCCATCACACCAGAATCCCTCTTCCTCTTCCAGAAGCTCAAATCTTAGGAGTCTTACCTAGGGCATTAAATGCAGGCAGCACATCAAAGTCAACACTTTCGTTGAGGACTTTGGATTTCAGAGTTAAGCTCAGCACCCGGGGAGCCTTCCATTTTGAAATCTCAAACTTCACTTCAAAATCCTTCTCCTGCTGACAGGCTTCCAGTTGCTTATGGATTTCCTTGATGATGTTGCATCTCTCGTTTTTCTGGGAGGTGTAGCTTTTCAGCGGGTCCGCGAACACAACAAGGTCGGCATGGGAACTGCTCTTCAGAGCCGTGCCTTTGGCGGTTGACCAGCCCCCCCGCCCCCTAGGGAAGCAAAGGCAGCTGGAGATAAAGCATTTTCTAGAGCCTGAGCCCTCACCCCCATGGGCTGGCGCCCGTTGGGCTAATTAATGAGGTTGCCGGGAGCGGTGCCATGTTCGAGTCTCCAGTTAGGGCTGATTCCGAAGCAGAGTGTTTCATTTTCCAAAGAAATAGAATCATCTGGTTCCAAAGGTGGCTCATCTCATGCCATTTGATGTGTGAATTTGCCCACAAACAATGGATGGGCTAGTTATAAATGACCTGCTTCTCAAGTCAACTTCCTAAAGATTTCTGGTAAAGACTACGTAGCTTTACAGACTCACAGACATGGAGAACAAACTAGTGGTTACAGTGGGGAGAGGGAAGTGGGGAGGGGCACTACAGGGGTGGGGACGTAAGAGGTATAAACTATTAGCAGTAAAATAAACTACAAGGTTATATTGTACAACATGGGGTATATAGCCAATATTTTATAATAGCTATAAATGGAGTATAACCTTTAAAAATTGTGAATCACTATACCGTACACCTGTAACTTATATAATATTGTACAGCAACTATACTTCAATAAACATAAATAAATTTTAAAAAGAGACCATAGTGAGAAAAAAAATCCTCAATAGTGAAAATCTAAAATTTCCCCCCTAGATAAAACAAAATTCGAATGGATCAATACGCAATGAGCAAATTTTAAACACAAGGCACTGTATTAATATCAGCTGAATGTGCTCTGTTAGACACTATATAGATCCCTCTGCATACTTGATCTTATGAAATACAGTCCTCAAGATGTCCATTTACAGTATACTCTGGACAAACAGACAAAAAAGAGTATGTAGCTTTATTTGAATTTCTGTGACCTGAAATAAATCAAACTAAGGCAAGCCTGACGTCATCTCTTCCCTCCTGCAATCTGGGGACCATTGGATGAATATTCATCATTTAGATGCAGGGGTCGGCAAACTTTCCGTAAAGCATTAGCTGATACATATTTTAGGCTTTGTGGGCTACGTGTGTCTCTGCCACATAAGCTTCTACTTCCCGCTCCTCACTTTTCTCCCCCGCATCCTCCTCCTTTTCCCCTTCCTCTTCCTCCTCTCCCTTCTTCTCCTTCTTCTTCTTCAACTATGTAAAAATGTAAAACCGGGGCTTCCCTGGTGGCACAGTGGTTGAGAGTCCGCCTGCCGATGCAGGGGACACGGGTTCGTGCCCTGGTCCGGGAAGATCCCACATGCCGCGGAGCGGCTGGGCCCGTGAGCCATGGCCGCCGAGCCTGCGCGTCCGGAGCCTGTGCTCCGCAACGGGAGAGGCCACAACAGTGAGAGGCCCGCGTACCACAAAAAAAAAAAGTAAAACCACTCTTAGCTCGCTGGCCCTGGCTTGCCAAGCTCTGCACGAGGCAGCTTAGGCAGGCACACAGGTTCATTCTGTCTGTTTTGTGAAGTTCTCCCTGAAGGCACAGCTGCTTAGCTGATGGGCTTCTTTGAGTGTGAGTCGGGGAGAAGCCAGCTTCGCAGGGAGCTCTCTCAATGCCACAACTTGGTGGGATTTGCTCTGAGCATCAACCCTCATGCATGTTTTCCTGGTTTTCCCCAGAAAGCTCATTTGATTTCTGCAAAAGCAATGTTTATTTTACCCATGGGTAGCGAATGCCTGGCTACGTGGCCTAGGAGGCGAGGGGAGGGAGTGGAGCTTCCTGTACACAGATGCTCCATTAATCCCTGGCCCATGCCACTTCATTCATGCAGCTGGTCTCCCGGGCCACAGCCCCCTCCCTGCATCCTCCAGGTGGCACCTCTCCCATCACCTCAGCAGACAACTCTTGCAACCAACTTCAGGAAGATAGAAAGCAACTTCTTATCGGCCAAAGGCTCTCTTCCTATTTTCTTCTTTGATGTGTCATTAACGTTTCTTATTTATTTACTATCATGTTAATGAGAGGCTGGGGAAGGAGAGGACAAAATGAGTGCTTCAACAATGGTTCACTGACCATGAACACAGCCAGTCTTGTTTTCCCTCAAATTAACCTTGTGAGACATTTTACTCATGGCGCATGGGACGTCGGTACTGGTCCCCAGACCCGTCCCAGGGCAGCATGCACACAGATCTGTTTTTTTTGCATCACGGCAAATGTTTTTGCTCACAGGTCAGCACTTTTCTCCCTCCCTTCTTGTGACCCTGGACACACAGTTATCTGGTTGGTGGCCAACAGACGGAGGCAAGTGTGTCAGCGCGTGACCTTGGAGTCTTGGACAAGAATGGCCCCATCTGCTGAATCTCTAGCTCAGTTGATGGGATGAATTGAAACTAGGAAGACTGTCACTTTTTGGTTTAATACACATGGAGCTTAGAATCTGCTGTGGTTTGAATGGTGCCCCCCCCCCAAAAGAGATGTCTGCTGGCAACATGTGTGAATGTGATGTTATCTGGAAAAAGGGTCTTTATAGATGTAATTCAGTTAGGGATCTGCGGGCCCTAAACCCAATGACAAGTGTTCTTAGAAGGGAACAGAAGAAAGACCCAGAGGAGAAGGGGACGGGGAGAGGGAGGCAGAGACTGGAGTGATGCACCACAAGCCAAGCACCGGCGAGCGTTGCCGGCAGCTCTCGGAGGTTAACACAGAATCAGAAGTCTACTGTGATTAGAACTCGGCACTTTCACAGCCGTGGGCCGGGCTCAGTCCCTGGTCGGGGAACTAGGATGCCGCAGGCCACACAATGTGCACCCCCCCCCAAAATCTATTGCGAATGACGTAAGCAGTGCATCAGCACCCTCCACTGAAAACCAGGGTCCTAGTTGCCCATCTCCCCTGCTTCCCTCCCTCACCCTTTGTCCTCACATTTCCAGTGGTCACGAGCATTGCAGAGTTACAGGAACAGCTTAGTCCCCGCCAATAACAAAGAGAAAGGCCATTGCTCACCTTGACAATCTTCTGACACTTTGTAGTTGAATGTCGAAAGCAATTCTCTTTAAGAAACTTACAGACGATGTCAACAGCTTTCTTGATCTGATCTAGGAAAGTCCTGTTGGGCTGGAGAAAGTCCTTGATGAACTTGTCTAGAAGATGGCCTGGGGTCACGTAGAGCGGCGCAGGCTGTGGAAGGAGCCCGCTGTGAGACGCCCCCTGCCAGCCGCCTGTCCCCCAGCCCCCGCTTCCTCCCCTGCCTGCTCTGCTCCCCCAACTCTCCCTCCTGCTCTCAACTCTCCTGCTGGTACCTTTGTCATCCTGAGTTCTTGCATTGACATATCCCAAGAGCATACCTGAGAGTTTCGGGTGGTACCCAAGATCCCCCAGAAACAGGACCTCTCCTAGTTGCTCCTCTTACCCTCTAGAAGGGATCTGGATCCTTCTCCCAACAGGTCTGTGAAGACCTGGCTCCAAATTATTGTCTAGCTTCCACTTTCTGTTCTGGGATCGTCCACACATGGCCAGCACCTCTTGGCTTCTCGTACTGCTCTGTTCCTTCCTTATTTTCCCATTTATTACAGGTATTTTTGACTTCTGATGATCACATTATTCCTTTTTCAAGGTTCTATCAGCCTCTGTTAAACACCCTGTGCCCCGGTGGATTGGTTTCCCTGAACGGCCGTAACAAATCACGTTTCTAGACGTCTGCAGTCAAAGTGTAGGCAGGGCCGTGCTCCCTCCAAGGCTCTAGGGGAAATCCTTCCTGTGTCTTCCAGCTTCTGGCAGTCCACGGCCTTCCCTGGCTTGTGGCTGCATCACTCTGACCCCTGCCTCTCTTGTCACATGGCTTTCTCCCTTCTGTGTCTGTGTCCCTGTGTGTCTCCTTATAAGGGCGCCAGTCATTGGATTCAGGGTCCACGCTGATCCAGGATGACCTCTTAACTGGTAATACCTGCAAAGACCCTACTTCCAAAGAAGGTCACATTCTGAGGATCCGGGTGGACATGAATTTTGCGGGACACTATTCAACCCTCCACACCAGGGGATGCTGTTCCGTCTAAGTGTGTTGAAGAGAAGGGCTGTCCTGGAGTCAGAGGGGCTGTGTGTTCAGTCTGAAGGGACAGTTACCTGTTCTCTAATCCAATGGGACTGTGGTCACTCCTGCTCACTCCCTTGTATCTGTGGTCACTTTTGGAAGGAAACCATATTCTGATGTCTAAATGGGGTCTGACATCTGCATAAAAGTGAAGTTCTCTCCTCTTCAGTAGAAAACATCAGATGGGATGTGCTCCATGGACCACAGGTCATGACACCTCACCTGAGCATCTTTTCTTCCCTGTTCTGCATGCTCTGGTCAGGCCTCAGTCTGCAGAGGCAGCTTACTTCTTGCTAGTGGGAGGGAGAATAGTGATATCCACCCCCCACCCCCGCCCAAAGTCCACGTCCTGCTCTATGACTATGTTACCCTATATGGAAAATGGGACTTTGCAGATATAATCAAATTTGTGTTGATAGATGTGCTTCTCCTTTGGGGGATGGGAGGGGAAAAACCAATGCATCTGGCCCTTCATTAGTTCTCCCATTTGCAGCCTCACTTCTCGCTCTCGCCCCCAACGCCTGCTTCAGTAGAGCTCAGAGGTTGTCCCAGCATCCGCAGGGGTGACTGCCACCCACGTCTCTTGGGCTCTGCTCCATTTCATCTGTCACCACCTTCTCACCTGCTTTCTCTCTTGCAGAAACTAATTGAAATCTCTCATCTGCAGGTGCCCGCCTTTTCTCTTTGTTCAATTTTGCACATTACTATCATTTTAATGGAAGGGGAGGTCCCTAATGGTGTGTTATAGACTGAATTGTGTCCCCCTAAAAGATATGTTGAAGTCCCAACCTCTAGGCCCTATGAATGTGACCTTATATGGAAATAGGGTCTTTGCAAACAGGTAATCAAGTTAAGACGAGGTCATTACTGTGGTCCCTAATCCAGTACGGCTGGTGTCCTTATAAGAAGAGGAGAGAGACACAGAGACAGACATGCCTGGAGGGAGGACATTGTGAAGACACACAAGAGAAGGCCATGTGACAACAGAGGCAGAGATTGGAGTGTTGCTGCCACAAGCCACGGACTGCGAACGGCCACCAGAAGCTGGAAGAGGTGAGGAAGGACTTTTCCCTAGAGCCTTCAGAGGGAGCATGGCCCTGTCAACATCTTGATCTTGGATTCCTAGCCCCCAAAACTGTGAAAGAGTAAATTTCTGTTGCTTTAAGCCACCAGTGCATGGTGCTTTGTCATGGCATCTCTGGGAAACCAACTCACAGTGATCTTGGATAAGACTGCAGTCTGAGTATCGGGAGGACCCTGCCTGCAGCAGGACACGAGCTATATTGAAAGCCCTCTCACCAGAACATTCCAGGACAGTCCAGGTGACTCGTTCAGCCTGAGAGAAGATAACCAGGTTTGAGCTTCTTGTTTTAGCAGCTGCCAGCAGGTGTTATCTTTGCTCACATTACTGGTTGGGTCAGTTGGATCCAAGATTACTGGCCTATGAATTTGATTAAAAAAAATCAGTTGGGAGAAGAAATCATCTTGGGGGCAAAAGGCCTGGACTGGGCATCTGGAAACCTGGATTTTTACCTCCTGCAGTTCCTCCCAATTGCTGACGTGCTCTGTCTGAGATGTCTAGCCTCTCTGGTCCTGGCGTTCTCTGTGTCCAGTGTCCTCTGCTTTACAGGCGTGTTCCATTCATAACCTAGTAAAACGGTCTCCTCTTTCTGCTGACCCCTCCTCTCTTTGCCCCTTCCTTCTGTGAGGGGAAGTGTTTGCTTTGGGACAAAATGTGACAATGGTTTAGAATGTGAAAAGCATCGAAGTGTCCCTCTTTCAGACAGACCTCTCTTTGCCTCCCTACCCACTGCTGCTGGCATTCTTTTGGTGCATGCTTGGCTGGGAAAGACAGGGATGCACCCTCATTCTAAGGGGGTACAGCCTGGCATGTAGATAAAGAGGTGAGGAGAGAAGGCTGTGGGAAGCTTGGTACCTCGGGGATCGGAGGTGGCCCAGCAGGATGTTGCGGACGGTCTTATCTTCAAAGTTGTAGTTGACTGTCCAGTAGACACATAGCTGCTCCTGCTTCCTGATAAGCTCCAGAACAGTCCTGATGCCTCAGTTATGTCAAAGTCTTCTGCTCCACACCCCTGTTCCCAGGCATAGACCGTAAGCAGCTCCAGCGCATACAGGGGCAGCAGGGATGAATCCTTCAGCTTTTCCTGGCACTGTGGAAGGAGAAAAGTGTAGCAGATAATTTGGAACCCAGTTCCGCCCATGCCAGGGGTCTGAAATCAAGAAACTAGAAGTCGGGGCTTCCCTGGTGGTGCAGTGGTTGAGTGTCCGCCTGCCGATGCAGGGGACGCGGGTTCGTGCCCCGGTCCGGGAAGATCCCACATGCCGCGGAGCGGCTGGGCCCGTGAGCCATGGCCGCTGAGCCTGCGCGTCCGGAGCCTGTGCTCCGCAACGGGAGAGGCCACAGCAGTGAGAGGTCCGCGTACCGCAAAAAAAAAAAAAAAAAAGAAACTAGAAGTCTATAGGAAGTCAATGTCCCCTGTCAATGATTGAAATGATATCATGGCTAAAATTCGATGGACCGACAACAAGTGTTGATAAGAACGTGGAGCACCTGAAATTGTCATACACTGCTGACAGGAGTGTGATTTGGTACAACCATTTGGGAAAACTATTTGGGTGTATTTACTAAAGTTATATATATATATATATATATTCCACAAATTTATTCATATATGCATGTGTATATGTATACACATATACATATATATTCATATATGTATATATACACAGATAAGGTATATATAATGTATATATGTAATGTGTGTATATATATAAGGTGTGTGTGTGTGTATATATGTATATATCTATATATATACACACACACACATACATATATAAAGTATACCTTATAGCACAGCAGTCTCACTCCTGCATATTTACCCAAGAGGAATGACTGCTTAAATTCACAAAAAGACATGTAGGGGAATATCCACTGTAACCTAATTCATAATAGCCCCAATTCGGGAATGGCCCACGTGTCCCTCAGCAGTAGAATGCATCCATGTACAGTGTATTAATGCAATGGAATAGTACAAAACAATGAAGAGCCACTACTCCCTGCCACAACACAGACAAATCTCTCAGGCATAATATTGAGCAAAAGACGGCAAACACGAAGTACACGCAGCATGATTCCATTGACATCAAGTTTAAAAACAAGCTAAACTAATTTGTGGTACCAGATGTTAGTATAGTGGTTTGTTTGGGGGGAGCATGGACTGGGAGTGGGCATCCTGCTGGAGCGCAGGAAATGTGCCCTATTTTGATCTGGGTGTTTCCTGAAAGGCTATAAAAACACATTGAGCTGTATTCTTTTTTTTTTTTTCTTTGCCCACATGGCATGTGGGATCTTCGTTCTCCCACCAGGGTTGGAACCAGCACCCCCTGCACTGCGAGGGCAGCATCTTAACCATGGGACCACCAGGAAATCCCTGAGCTGTATTCTTAACATTGTTGTACTTTACCAAACGTGAGTTATCTCAGTAAAAGGGAAACGGATAATAGCAATAGACATGCAATTTGAAGTTTACCTTTTGACACCAGTACTTTACCAAGAGGATCAAATCCTTCAGCTTGCTGGGATGGTTGCTAAAAAACTTCTCCTGGAGTTCAGTGAAGCAGATTGAGAACTCACCGGGGCTGGCTTTCACCATATCCAAGGATCTTTTGAGCTCTCGATAGGTGCAGAGGCTGGGCTTCTCACTTAAGCCTGGTGTGAAACAGAAACAGAACTTTTGGTTTTCATGGAACCTGGCCTGGGTGAGCCCACAAAGAAGGCTGGATGTGGTTTGGTAGCACACGTTCACTGCTTCATCTGTAAGAGGACTGGTGCATTTGCATAAAAGGTGAGGGGTGGCTTGTCCTGCTAGATAATAAAATATAGTTAGGCTAATATTTAGTACAGAAAGTAATTTAAAAATTTCTCAGTAGTTTACTTTTCTCAGAAAGCGACCATTATCGTTTCCGTCTAGGAACGGTTATGTCTGGAATGTGTAGCTCTGCCGCTATCTGGTGGCAGCTTCTCGGTACTACATGTGAGGAAGAGCTGATTTCTCGTTCTCACATCATTCTTTGCGAGATGGAGTGCAGCCAGCAGAGGACGCTCTGGCCTAATCTCCAGCCACCGTGCTCTGAACCAGAGGACAGAACATAGGATTTCCTAGGAATTCTGAGTCACACTGAGTCTGTCTCTTCACCTTGAGTCCAGCCTTCCTTTGAGTCAGGCACGTATACTCAACCCTTATCATCCTAAAGGTCCTGCAAGTTAGCTGTTTCTAGCCTTGATCTTACAGTTGGCAGAAGTGGGTTAGTAGTAAGACCAGGATGAGAATTCAAGTCTGCCTACCTTGCAAACTGGTGCATTTTTCTCTGCACTAGGTCACCTTTCTGTGAATGTAAGTCGTCAGGGTGTGTGTGTGTGTGTGTGTGTGTGTGTGTGTGTGTGTGTCCACCTTGAAGGCACTGGGCCTGGGGCTTAAAAGACCTGGGCTTTTATTCTAGTTCTGTCAGTAACTGGCTGTGTGGCCCTGGACACATTCATTTCGTTCTGCTTCCTCACTTGTTTCTTTCTTTTTTTGTCTGTTTGTTTGTTTTTGCGGTACGTGGGCCTCTCACTGTTGTGACCTCTCCCGTTGCGGAGCACAGGCTCTGGACGTGCAGGCTCAGCGGCCATGGCTCACGGGCCCAGCCACTCCGTGGCATGTGGGAGCTTCCCGGACCGGGGCACGAACCCGCGTCCCCTGCATCGGCAGGCGGACTCTCAACCACTGTGCCACCAGGGAAGCCCCTCACTTGTTTAATGAGGGGTTGAATTTCAGCTCTAGTATTTAAGTTTGTGATAATATATGTACCTATGCTTGAGACTAAGCTGTGACTATGCTTAGTCTCACCCATTCAATCAACCATCCATCCATCCATCCAGTCAACCATCCATCCATCCATCCAAACAGTTGCCCATGGAAGATGTTTGCCTTGATGTTGACCTGATTAGAGGCACATTCCAAATACCTGCTCCAGCTGAACTTTTCCCAGATGTTTGCCCCATCCTCTACCTCTAACCAGCATTTATTCTAGTCTAAATCCTCCAGTGTAGTCCACAGAAGAGCAGCAATATCATGGCACTGGTTAGAAATATAGAATCCTGGACCCCAGTTTCCTGAATCAAAACCTGCATTTTAACAAGTTTCTCAGGTGCTTTGTGTGCGTGTCACAGTTTGAGATGCTCTACTCCAGAGTCTAGAACATTTCCTCCAAAGTCAACTAGGAGATAAGGGAGAAATTCTACAGAAGAGAGTAAGCTCAGGGTAGGAGGAATCTCCTCTTTTGAAAGTCAACGGTCTCTCGGGACTTTCCTGGTGGTCCAGTGGTTAAGACTCCGCACTTCCACTGCGGGGGGTGCAGGTTCCATCCCTGGTAGGGGAACTAAGATCCTGCATGCCACACAGTGAGAAAAGAAAGAAAGGAAAGAAAGAAAGAAAGGAAGGAAGAGAGAGAGAGAAAGAGAGAGAGGGAAAGAGAGGAAGGAGGGAAAGTCTACGGTCCCTCATTTTGGAAAGCACCAGTGGTATTTATTCAGATGCCAGGCTATCTACCACCCCTTTTTCTGGCTTTGCTCTCTTGACAAGCCCCTCCAGACCTGAACCTCCACACACACACACACCCACACACGGGGGGGCTCACCCAGAGCGTTGAAGGCGGGCAGCATCTCGAAAGTGATGCTCTGCTGTTCTGTGGACAGCTGGATGGTGAGCTTGCCACTGATGCTCTGGATCTCCACTTGGCTGCCAGCTTCATCGTGAGCTCACAGCGTTTCAACTGTGCCCAGAGGAGGTCATGTTGGCTTTTTCTCTGATCCTGGAATTGTTCAAGGCCACCGATGAAGATGACGAGGGTGCCATTGGAGTTGCCCCTCAAGACCATTCTCCGGCCATAGGAGCCACTCTGCCAGCAACAGAGAAGTGGATGTGAGACTCTGAACCCTTTGGGGTCACAGGGCACCCCGACAGGCAGAAATATTTCTCACCTCAAGCAAAAGCCTCAGATGTCAACAGAGTCTAAAAGCGGAGTGGCAGATGTTCATTTGTCCACCCAAAGAACTGAATCAGGATACCCATAGCAGCACTTTTTTAAAAAATAAATTTATTTATTGTATTACTTATTTATTATTTTTGGCTGTGTTGGGTCTTTGTTGCTGCGCACGGGGGCTTTCTCCAGTTGCGGCGAACGGGGGCTACTCTTCGTTGTGGTGCACCAGCTTCTCATTGCGGTAGCTTCTCTCATTGTGCAGCACATGCTCTAGGCACGTGGGCTTCAGTAGCTGTGGCACGTGGGCTCAGTAGTTGTGGCTCACGGGCTCTAGAGCGCAGGCTCCGTCGTTGTGGCACACGGGCTTAGTTGCTCCACGGCATGTGGGATCTTCCCGGACCAGGGCTCGAACCCGTGTCCCCTGCATTGGCAGGCGGATTCTCAACCACTGCACCACCAGGGAAGCCCCATAGCAGCACTTTTCCTACGAGCCCCAAACGGGAGGCAACTCGAATGGTCATCAGCAGTAGAATGGACAAATGTGGTGTATTCATACAGGGAACACATGACAGCAATGAAATGATAAACAACAGCTGCACACAACAACATAAATTTCGTCAACAGATGGCTCAAAAAAACCCACACACTAAAGCCACACAGTGCATGATTTCTTTTATACAGGGTGACCAACCTGTCTGGTTTACCCTGGACATGCTCAGTTTTAGCACCAAGAGGCCCATGTCCCAGAAAACCCTTCAGTCCCGGGCAAACTGGGATGGTTGGTCACTCTATACAAAGTTTAAAAATAGGCAAAACTAATCTATGCTATGCTGTCAGAAGTCAGGAGAGTGGTTGCCTGGGGTTGGGGGTAGCGACTGGATGGGGGGTTCAGGGGCTCTTGGGTCGGGGGTGGGAATATTTTATTTCTTGATCTGGGTGTAGGTTACACATGTATGTTGTTTGTGGCAATCCATCAGGCTGTACACTTAGATCAGTGCACTTTTTGTATGTATTATTAATATTTTAATTAGAAAAAAGTTAACAATATTGAGAGGTAGGATGGTATAGTGGTTAAGGGTGCATGCTCCCAAACAGATTATCTGAGCTTAAAATCCCAGGTCAGATGCCAACTATTAAATAACTTCTCCACGCTTCAGTTTCCTCATCTGGGCCAAGGTAGGAGACACCAAGTGTCCAGGTATCTTTGCTGCTAGGGCTAGTGGGTGTGTGTAAGGGCAGAGGCCAGAAAGCACTGTAACTACAGAGAAGTGGGATTCCGGTGCCGGAGAGCATGGGGTTTGTGGTGGGCATCCGTAAGCCCCTCCCCACCCTAGGGTCCTGGCCCCTTCCCAGCACCCTTTCTTCCCCAAAGGTCCAGAATCTTCAGGCTCAACCCTGGGGTTTGTGCCCATAGCACCAAATATTTCTAACTGATGACAGCTCCCCACCCCTTGCTGTTGAGAAGACACAGAGCATCCTTGGGTAGTTTTACTGAAGTCTTGTAGACTCAGTTTACTCCCCTGTAAAATGGGGAGAATAAAAACAATAAAAGTAAAAAAAAAAAAAAAACAATAAAAGTAACCACAGCTAATTTACTGCACTAACTTGGTACCATGCCCTGTGCAAGAACATTATGTGCTTAAGCCTCATAACACTTTGCAATGAGTATTATTTCTCTCCCATTTTACAAATTCAGATACTGAGGCACAGAGAGGTTAAACAACCTGCCCTGGGTCACATAGTAGTAAGGGGTAGAACCGGCTCCCCAACCTGTACTACTAAACTCTACACCATATCCCACCATCTCACACGAGTGTGGGGCTAGACAAGATGGTCTCTTGTGTGCCCAGGGCCCGGCACACGGTAGGTGCTCAGCACCAAGTCGCTCTGCCTTCTGGGTCCCAGAAGCCCTGACCCCAGCCTTCTACTCACTTTGGCCACGCCGGTCACCAGGGGGAACTACTCAGCTTCCTGCAGGACTGCACAGATGGTGTCCACGGTCTGGTCGATCTGTTTCTGACAGTCTTCAAAGGGCCTCAGGTTGTCCTGGGTAAACTCACCCAGTTTCTGGGCAGGCCGTTCGTAGAGATGGGACTCCCAGTTTCCCATTGCTCTGGCTGGCTGCTGAGATGACAGCTAATGGCAGAGCTGGAGGCAGAAGAGAATGAGGAACTCCTATGCCCGGAGACTGAAACCGAAACTCATGTCTGGGGAAAAGGAAACTCACAGAACCTTCCCAGCCGGCTGCCTCAATCCAGGGTTTTGCCCTCCCCCAAGCTGTGATGATCAGCCTTTCAGCTGCTCTCAAGGAATACTGGCGGTTAAAAATGCAGCCTCCAGGGCCTCCCTGGTGGCACAGTGGTTGAGAGTCCGCCTGCCGATGCAGGGGACACGGGTTCGTGTCCCGGTCCGGGAAGATCCCACGTGCCGCGGAGCGGCTGGGCCCATGAGCCATGGCCGTTGAGCCTGCGCGTCCGGAGCCTGTGCTCCACAACGGGAGAGGCCACAGCAGTGAGAGGCCCGCGTACTGCAAAAAAAAAAAAAAAAAAAAATGCAGCCTCTGGAGCCGGACTATGAGGGCTTGATACATGCGACATCTGTGTCCTTGAGCACATTGCCAGTCCTTTTTGTGCCTTGATTTCCCCATCTATAAAATGGGGATAATAATGGTACCTGTCTCACAGGCTTAATGCAAGGATTAAAGACTTGCAAAGTGCTTAGAACAGGACCTGGCACATGGCTGGAGCTGTAAAGTGTTTGTTAAGCAAATAACTTCATAGGGGGCCAACGGTCATCTTTTTTCTTTTTTTTTCCTTTCTTTTTTTGTTTTTCTTGTTTTTTTAATTGAAGTATAGCTGATTTACAATATTGTGTTAGCTTCAGGTATACAGCAAAGTGATTCAGTTATATCTATATATAGTTTTTTTAGATTATTTTCCCAGAGGTCATCTTTTGAGGCTCTTTCCCCTTCTCCCTGTTCCCAATGGCCTGGGAACTCAGAGTTAATGAGAACAGTGAGGAGAAAGAGACCCAGAGAGGGCGTTGACTTGTTCAGGGACACACAGCAAGGCAAGGGCTCAGCCACTCGGGTTTTAGTTCTGCCACCGAGCAAACACAGGTCCCAAGAGGTCTGTGTCTGTGTGCCCAGTTCCTCAGCACACACATGGACACCTGCCAGGTTTCATCGGGCACTTACCCCACCCAGCAAGGAAGGAAAACAGGCCCAGGAGCACACAGGCCAGAGGGGAGACAGACGTGCAACTCTTGTGTCCAGGACCATGAAAATGAAACTCCCAGGCAGCTCCCACTGGCTTCCTCTGTAACACAGAAGGCAAACATCTCCAAGGTGGGACAGAAGCAGACCCCCTTCTCTGTTGTGATGATTAATTTTGTGTCAACTTGGCTAGGACCATGGTACTCAGATATTTGGTCAAACAGTCTTCTAGATCTTTTTTTGAAGGTATTTTTGAGATGAGATCAACATTTAAATCAATAAACTTCAAGGAAAGCAGATTACTCTCTATAATGTGGGCGGGCCTCATCCAATCAGGTGAAGGCATGAATAGAAAAAAGCCTGGGGACTTCCTTGGTGGCACAGTGGTTAAGAATCTGCCTGCCAATGCAGGGGACACAGGTTCGAGCCCTGGTCTGGGAAGATCCCACATGCCGCAGAGCAGCTAAGCCCATGCGCCACAACTACTGAGCCTGCACTCTAGAGCCTGCGTGCTGCAACTACTGAGCCTGTGTGCCTAGAGCCTGTGTTCCGCAACAAGAGAAGCCACCACAATGAGAACCCCGTGCACCACAATGAAGAATAGCCCCTGCTCGCCGCAACTAGAGAAAGCCTGTGAGCAGCAACAAGGACCCAATGCAGCCAAAAATATCAATTAAAAAAAAAAAGAAAAAGGCCTGATCTCCCCCAAGGAAGAAGGAACTCTACCAGCAGGTGCTTCCCTGGGTTTCCAGCCGGCCAGCCTACCCTGCAGAAATTGGACTTGCTGGCCCCTGCAATGGCACAAGCCGATTCCTTAAAACAAATCTTTCTCTAAATCTAGATCTATAAAACCTATAGTTCTGTTAACCTCAAAAGTAAAACAGCCAGTTATTTTACCAGTAAAATGGCTTTATTCAGGAACAGCAAAGAATTTCAATTTGGGACAAGCAGGCTATAGCATAAGCCATAGGCAAGTCCAACAAACAAAGAAGAGGAACATTATTTTATAGAGAAAAAGGAGGAAGTTGGGAGGGGTTGTTTTGAATGAGAGTCCATTGGAGAAAAGCAAGAATTCAGGCTGATGACAGGTGATTGGCTTAGTTGCCGGGGTAGTCGGTTTCCTCCAAGACATGCAATGTACATCTTTCCTGTCCAGGCCTGTCATCGACAGTTTTTTCCTGTTGATGCTTCTTGTTGGGGTCTGTTGATTGACTGTCTTTCCTATGACTGAATTACGGTGGTACTTGAGGTGTGTGAGAGCGCCCCCTTCTGGTCTCCTGACTCCACTTAAAATGAGGTTTCCCTTTATGTGTTCATTTTCACTGTTCAGTTTCTCTGGAGAAAGTTGCTTATCACACCTGCGCATTAAGGGCCCTTCCCTGCCTTTATCTGACTTCTACTGTAACACCTAGAGGTAGGCGGGGTGGGCAGAGGTCATAAGCCTTCTTTTCTAGATAAGAACATAGAGGCTCAGAGAGCTGAAAAAATTTGCCCAAGGTCACACAGCTTGTAAGTTGTCTGACTAGGTTCTAACTACCCGTTTTCCAAAGTCTATGCTTTATTTTTATTTTTAAAATATTTTATTTTGAAATCTTTTGAAACACAAAGAACTCTCTCATATCCTTCATCCTGAAAATCACCACATTTGCTCCTCATTCTCTATGTATCAGTATCATTATTACTGAGCCATTTGAGTGCATGTTGCAGATAACTGGGCAGAAGCCAAGAGATTTCCTGTATACCGCCTCCTCCCCCTCCCCCAGCCACACAGCCTTGCCCACTACCAATATCCCCCAGCAGAGTGGGAGAGTGGGACACTGGTTACAAGTGATGAACCTTCATGGACACATCAGAATCACCCAGTCCCCTTTACTCTTAAATACTTCCATATGTATCCCCTAAGAATATGGGTATCTTGTTACATAAACACAGAATGACAACCCCATTCAGAATTGTACCTTTGATACAACGCTATCATCCCTTATAGCACATACAATGGATATATTCTTATATTCAATTTTTACCAGTTATTCCAATGTTGTTCTTTATAGCAACCCCCCCTCCCCCAAATCTAGGATCATGTTACATTTAGATGTCACGTGTCAGAAATGGGTCTCCTGGGAAGCCACTGGGAAAGGGACGGTGACTTTTTATTGGGGGAATCTCTCAGTGTTCTAATGGTCCATCCTTGAAGTAGTTTGATGGGGCAGATTGAGCGTCCCTCATTTGTGGCCCAGTTAGTTTGGTCCCAGGGACACCATATTTTATGACCAGCTCCTTAATTCTCTGTGGGTCAGGCCATCCTGACTGCCCCTCCACCCTACCACTCACGAAGAGAAGTGTGTCCACGTCACTGGTAAGTGTTGTCTCATGGCCGCTATGATTTCGGGGTTCTACCATCCCCAGTGCTGTTAGGAGGCCTGTGACAGCATCTTCTATGGAGGAGGCCACCCGAGCTTCTTAGTGATGCTGAGTCCTCTCACTGGCGTATTCTTTATGGCCTTGGTAACGTTGTATTCTCTGCTTTTCCACGGGAGATAATTTGGTGGCTTTTCTGGACTTATATAGCACATCCACCCAAGCATATCCACTTCCCTGACCTTTGAATCCCATCTTCCACCATCTCCCATGGGAATATCAGCATTTTGTTCTCACCCGGCAGAGGCTCTCACTTTTTCCATTCTAAGAGCCTGGCTAACAGCAACTCTGCACGGTCTCCTGGGGTCCTTGCCAGGGTGTGAAGTCCTGAATTCCAGGAGGGGACTTCCAAGTCAATAAACTCTTCCGCATCTGACCTGACACTGTAGCCTCTTGATCAAGTGCCCTCGGGGTCACTTCCACACACACCCACCTGACTTTTGCTACTACATGCTGACCGGGTCTTCTGGCTGTTTGGGATATAGGTCCATCCCTCCCTCAGCAGGCCCAGCGCGCCCCCGGCTGGGCTATTTTGGGACTCGACCCTACTCAGTCCTAGTGGGCAGGAGGGGAAGTGGGTGCCGGTCCTGCGGGGTCTTATGGAAGAGAGACCTCTGCAGAGTCTCCTTGCAAGGGGGGAGGTGCTAGCTTTTAACAGAAGGGGTAGATGGGACATTTCTGAACCCCAGGTTCAGAGGAGTCTGGGGATTCAAGATTTTCAGGGGCTTCCACTCTTATGTCCGCAGTCTATGTGTCAGGGTCCCATTCTTTCCCAGGTAGGGTCTTGACCTTGCTTAGCAGGCCCAATTATTTTGAGAGTATATAACTCTTTTACACCAACTAGGATGGTGATAATCAAAATGATCATGAATTACAAAGCGTTGGCAAAGATGTGGAGAGACTGAACCCCCCATTTATTGCTGAAGGGGATGTAAATGGTGCAGCTGCTATGGGCTGCAGCGAGGTGGTTCCTCAAATGGGGGTGCAGGGAGGGACTCCACCCTTATCTCCTTTGGCTAAACATTAGATCTGCCGGTTTTTGTTTTCCCAGAAGGAACTGCCCAGAATGGGGTTTTCTCTCCGGGGAATCAAAAATTTATGGCTCCGGTGCTCCAATTTTCATTCCAGCATTTCCGTCATCCCTTACACAGGTGCTCCTCTGTTTCCAAATCTCATGAATTTGGACTTGAACCAACAGCTCCCAATACTAGTGCCCCAGACTTTTCTATAACCTGGGCCGGCTGGCTTTGCACAAACTACCAGAGCTCAGCTGAGAGAAATACTTATTAAAATTTTTTGTGCAAGAAACATTGCTTTATTGTTTCTTGTGGTCATACAAACAGTACAAACTTATGGCCAAAAATTAATAAAATCTGAAAATTCATAAAAGTATAAAGATTAGCACATCTCGATTGGGTCCAGCTACATTTCAAGTGCTCAATAGTGACTACTGTATTACACAGGGCAGTTCTAAAACTTTTCCTGGATAAATAATCAGAGATGTGGACAAAGGGTGAACCAAAGATGTTTGTCTCGGGATTACCTGTAATTGAAACTTGGAAGGATCCTAGTCTATCCAACAGTAGAATATTCCACAAAATGTCAGCTCCATGAGGCAGGGGTTTTTGTCTGCTTTGCTCATTGCTATGTTCTAGTGCCCAGAACGATGCTTGGCACATAGCAGGTGCTCAATTAATATTTTAGGTTGAATCAATGAATACGCACATACACATACACACACACATATAATATGCAGATATACTTCTTGGCTCTGTGCCTTGCGGTTAATTAACACCCAACAAATGGTATTTGCTACTATTTTTGTTGTTACTGACAATAAATTGGACCACAGCCCTCCCACCAGGTACAGAGAAGAGTGTGAAGACTGGGATTCCTCTCTTTTGTCTGAGTCTCTCCTGCTGCCTCTCAGAGGATATTGTCGGAGAACAGGCTCTGGTGGGGAGGGAGCTGTGGGAAAATGCTATCTGTAAAAGAAGAGAGAGCACAGAATGGCGGGAAGGATGGGGGTCAGGAGACCTGGATTCTGGACCCAGGTCTGACACCAACTCATGGCCCTCTCGGGATTGAGGCCCCCCGCCCCGCCCCTAGAAATGAGAGGTCTGGCCCAGATGGCCCCGGAGACCTTGCCTTTAAGAGATTCTGGCGTTCAGAGGATGGCACATGTCCAGTTCTCTTCCACCTGGGGAGGGGCTCCTCCCTGGAGTGTGGGTCTCGGAGAGGTTCTATAGCTCTGTCTAAAACCATAGTCCTCGCACATCAGGTCACTATGGTCTTGGGGCTGAAAGGGTGAAGCACATGGTCACACTGGAGAGCTGGGCCTCCCACCTTGGCACTGGTTCTCAGTGAACATTTATGGTGGACAGGTGGACACTGTGATGTGCCACCTGGATCCCCTTCGAGGAAGGACACACCCCCTCCTGAGTTGTCCATTCAGTGGCTGATCCATGTTAGGGTATAAAAGACCTGCCACCTCAGCCTTCTGCAGGACAACTCTGAAGGCCGTTGAAGCTCCAGGGCTCCCCAGCTGCACCTCTCCCTGTGCTGGTACCCGCTTAATTCCCCTCCTTTACACAGGTGTTGGATCCAATGGTCCTCCCCTGAAACATCCTGCACATAAACTTCATCCCAGAGTCTGTTTCCTAGGAAACCCATCTATGACATCATCAACCCTCCCCACCCCGGCATGAGAAAGATCTCTACTCTTGGAGTGGGAAGATCAGACCCTCAGCACCTACTTAGCTGGGTGACATGCCCAAGTCCTCAGCTGCTCTGAGTCGCTCATTTGTCACATGATATTGAGGGGGGAGGGGATACAAGGCAGGATGCTTAGCTCAGTGGAATAAACACTGGCGTTGGAGTCTACCGAGTTAGGATCCCAGCTCTACCACTCCCTGGCTGAGTGGCCTTGAGCAGGTGACTTCACCTCTCTGAGCCTCCTTTTCTCATCTGCAAGATGGGAGTAGAAAACATATCTCATGGGGTGTTGTGAGGATTTAATGAAATAATGAAATTTAAGGGGCTTAGAACAGAACCTGAGCCCAAAGCAGGTATTTATTAAGTGGTGGTTGTTATTGTTTATTTTTCTTCTTAGTGGAATGAGCCAACTGGAGCTGTTAAAAAAGTTACTTCCAGACAAGGAGGCATTAATTAAAGAATGAACTCTGGGGGAGGGATGTGAGAAGTCCAGGAGCTCTCTGTATGGGGCCAAAATGATTGTAAAATAGAGAGCACAGCCTGACACTATATGAATGTGAGTGACCTCTAGCAAGAGGCAATTTCTTAGGAAAGAATGGTCTCTATCTACATGCCCCATGCTGTGTGGAGGGGGTGGGGGAAGGACGGCAGGGAAGAAGCAGAAGGTCTCACCGACACATCCCAGGAGCCTACTGGAGACCCGTCCCATTTCTTTAAGCATGGGTAACTCAGCCAGGCTCTAGCCTCTTGTGCCAGCCGCTGCCAGCTAAGTGGGTCTCCACCACCAACGTTTCCTGTAGGGTCAGCCGGGTCCAGAATCACAGGCCTGAAGAGCAATATTTAGAGAGAGAATAGGTGAGAAGCTGGGCTATGTCTGGGGGGTCTAGATGCTTCTGGAAGAGAAAAGTACCAGCCTGGCACAGGCTGGGACTCAGGGCAGCAGGAGGGGTCCAGCAGGGCACTGCTCCCTGGGGTGTGTCCTGGGTGCCCTGCCCTAAGGAGCACAGTGAACAGAGGGAGGAGCCTTGCATTTGGGTTTTCATAGACTTCTGTTTGAATCTTACCTCTGCCCTTTATTAGGGGTGTGACCTTGGGCAGGTCTTTTGACCTCTCTAATCCTCAGTATCCTCATATGTGAAATGGGAAGAATTGAACATCCCTACCTCAAAGGATGTTGTATGAGGATCTAGACAAGCATGTGAAATGCTCAGCACAGTAATTGGGACATAATAAGGGGTCAATACATGGCAGTTACAATAATCATAATTTTTACAATGCTATTAGAGTGTGTTAGTCTTATAGCAAGCTCTTAGTTCCTGGGAGCACTTATTATTGTTGCTGCAGCTGTTGTTATTTTAGTTGAAATTTCAGCTGTTTCACTCATTTTTTGTTAAGCTTTGGACAAGCTCTTTACCTTTCAGAATCTTGGTTTAGTCATCTGTAAAGCAGGTAGCATAGTGCCTGCCTCACAGGGTTGCTTGCACATTGTTTTTAAAATTAGATGGAAAGGCTTCCCTGGTGGCGCAGTGGTGAAGAATCCACCTGCCAATTCAGGGGACATGGGTTCAATCCCTGGTCCGGGAAGATCCCACATGCTGCGGAGCAACTAAGCCCGTGCGCCACAACTACTGAGCCTGCGCTCTAGAGCCTGTTCTCTGCAACAAGAGAAGCCTGTGCACTTCAACGAAGAGTAGCCCTTGCTCGATGCAGCTAGAGAAAGCCTGCATGCAGCAACGAAGACCCAAAGCAGCCAAAAATAAATATATATTTTTAATGCTTAAAAAAAATTAGAGGGTAGTAGTAAAGTGCCCAGCAGAATGATTAGTACCAGAAGATGATCAATAAATGTGGAACTCTCCCACTTCCTACATTTCCAATCTGCCACAGCTGTAATCAGGGGTTCATTTATGTGGGGAGCTAAGCCATTTGGGGATAGAGTACCTGGGTTTTTCAAGTTGCTTTCTCAGGTATTGTCCAATAATAGGGTTTTCAAAGTTGTAATAGTTTTTCCAGTAGATGCAAAGCTTCTGATGCTTCAGGACTAATTCTAAGACGGTCTGAAATCCCTGAGCTGTGTTGAATCTTGTTTCCATGCTTCCTTGCTCCCAAGCATAGACTGTCAGAAGCTCCAGGGCATACTGTGGGGGCAGCGGCTTCCCAAGCTTCTCCTTACACTGAGTAGAGGAAAAACAATCAGAAAAGTGGGTTTCTCTAGCTTTCGTGTAAAGCACATTTCTCATGGACCAAATTCAGCCTGCCACTTGTTTTTGTGTATAAAATTTTCTGAGAGCAAATCCGCACCTATTCATTTATGTGTAGTTTATGGTGGCATTCATGCTACAAAGGCATTGTTGAGTATTTGTGACAGAGACCGTGTGACTTATAAAGTCTAAAGTATTTGCTAACTTGCCCTTTACGCAAAAGTTTACTGACCCCTGGTTAAAGGCTTGCGCTCTGGATTCTGACTGATGTGGGTTTGAATCCTGGCTCCACCATTATCTGATTCTGAGCAGACAATGTAGACTCTTGGAGCCTTATTTTTTCTCATTTGCCAAGTGAATGGTAATAATTGCACCTTCCTCAGAAGGATACTATGAAAATTAACTGAGAGGGAGGACTTGTAGTGTTCCTAAGAGCTTAAAGAAGCAAACTTTTTTTTTTTCCCCTGGAGGAAGATATTTAATCCAAAGTCTCCAACTCTTTCACAGATAACTTTCATGTACAACGACCATCACATAAGTATCCAGGCACACAAAGAAACAAGACACCCAGAGTGATGACTAACAAAAACAAAAAAGAAAATAGTAATAAATCCACAAAACTTTAAATATTGAAGATTTAAACACAGGCTTTAAAATAACTAGGAACATTATGTTCAAACATATAAGCATTTGAAATAGTAGGTACCTAGAAGCCAGAAAAAGTAACATGGCAGACTTAAAAAAGAATGAAATAGAAATGCTAGAACAAAAATGACAAAAATGTAACTAATAGCTCAGTGGCATAGACATAGTTAAAGGAAAAATTAGTGATTGGAAGGTAAATTAGAAGAAACTATTCAGAATAAAGCATGGAGAGAGAAAAAGATGGAAAATGTAGAACAGGGGATAGAGGTTTGGAAGAGAGAACGAGGAGGTCTAACATACATTTTATGGGAGTTCTAAGAGGCAAGAAGAGAAAGGGAGAACGATAATATTTTAGGAGAATGGCTGAGAGTTTCCAAAACTGATGAAGGATATCCACAGATTCAGGAATCCCAGTGAAGGGCCCCATGAACCCCAAGCAGGACCAATAAAAAGGGATCATCATTAAGACACATCAGCTTGAAACCAAACAAAATCAAAGTAAAAGTGAAACATATAAATGCAGCCAGAGAAATAAGATAGATTACCTACAAAGGCACCACAGTGACACTGACAACTGATTTCTCACTAGCAACACTGGAAGATGGAATGATATATCCAATGTACTGAAATGCATATCAATCCAGCAAAAATACCTGACAGCAATGAAGGGAAAATCAAGACATTTGCAGACAAACAAAAACTGACATGTTTACTATCAGAAGACGGTCACCAAAAGAAATCTTAAAGGGCATATTTCAGGAAGAAGAAGAACAATCCCAGATGGAAGGTGAGAGAGGTAGCATAGAATCGATAGTGAAGAAAGCAGTAAACACGCGGGTAGATTCAATGATCATTGGCTCTGTAAAACAATACTAATGCTTTGGGGCACTTGACAATATTGAGAGACTTAAAATATACAACAAAAGTTGGATGTAAGTTAAAGGTGGTGATGATGGGGCTAGAGGAGTTAAAGTATTGTACGATTCCTCTATTATTCTAGAAGAGAGAAGAGAGAAAAAGAAAGAGGGGAAGGAAGGAAGGAAGCGAGGGAGGGAGGGAGGAATTAAAGGAGAAAAAAGGAAATAAAGAGACAATTCTTTGCTGAGTAGGACTGTCTTGCTCATTGTAAAACAACTAGTATTCCTGGCTTCTTTCCACTCATTATCAGCAGCATCTTTATCCCACATCACAAAAATGCCTTTATGAAGCTTCAGTATGTCTTGGGGGGCAGTGTTGCACTTGTCAAGAACCACTTTTGTAAGTTCTAAAACGCTCAAGTGCCATGATCAAAATTCTTGCAGAGCAAATTGAGATGTCTAGCAAATGTTTTTAAAGTAGGAAGTTTATCCTTAATTACTTTCTTTAACTCAATTTATTCATCTAAATATATATAGAATGCTTATTACATGTTAAGTAAACTCTTCAGTCTGAAGACCCAAATGCTGTTTTTGTTTTTGTTCTGCTGTTTATTAGCTGAAAGTGTCTTCTGACACTTAGTTTCTCTTTCTGTAAAAGGGGTTTAATAATAATACCCTTAACCAGGTCGCAGAATCACCATGATGCTTAAATAAGATATGGGACATTTGAAAGTAAACAGAAATGAATATCACATCCACAAAATTTTAAATATGATGAATCTGGCATAAGCTTAGTGCACAATCCATGTTAGCTTTTATGATGTGTTTTCCTGTGGCAGCTCAGAGAAAGGACATTTATTAGGACCGACTATATGCCAGATATCACGGTATGTGATTTACTATTGCTGTGCCATGTTACTCTTTGCAAATGAGAAAACAGGAACCACAGAGATGTTAATTCACTTGTCCAAAGCCAGACACCTAGCAAGTGAACAGAAGTGTGTGTGTGTGTGTGTGTGTGTGTGTGTGTGTGTGTGGTGATGCCGTGGGGACGTAGCACTCATTAATTCATCTAACAATTATTTTTTGAGCTCCTATTACGCACCAGGCACTGTTCTAGGTCCCTGGGATACAGCAGGGATTCAAACATATAAATCCTTCTGCTCCTGTACATTTTTAGTGGGGAAATAGACAATAAACAAACAAATAAGCACATGCAAAGGCCCCGAGGCTGGAGTAGAGTTTCCTTCCTGGAGGATTAATGAAGAGGAAAGCATAGCCTGGGGGTGGTGGTGAGGGGGCAGAGACTGGGGCTCAGAGAGGTCGAGGGCAGATCCTGTGAGCTTCTCAAGATGACCTGGACCAGGGTGAGAGTGACACAGGAGGTGACGATGGATGAATTATAAATATATTTTAATACAGGACCAACATCATTTGCTGACAGGTTGGATGGGGGTGTGTGTGGAGAAGTCAAGGATGACCCTTGGTTTTGTCCAGAGTAACAGGAAGGATGGAGTTGTGATTTCCCTTCCCTCCCGACTCCTCTCCCCTCCCCTCCCCTTCCTTCTTCCCCCTCCCGATGCCTCATCCTTGCTTCCTCCCCACACCTCCCCCTCCTCCTTCCCTCCCTCTATTCCACCCCTCCCTCCTCCTCTTGTCCTCACTCTCTTCCTTCTCTCCCTCCTCCTCCTCCTCCGCTCTCTGTCTGGATGGGACATGCCATACCATTTGGTACCAGTGCTTCACAAGGCGGATGAGGCTCTTCAGTTTGGTTGGACGGTCCCTCAGGAAGGCTCGCTGCAGCTCCGTGAAGCAGGGGGAGAACTCGCCCTCTCTCCCCAGGAACTCGCACTCTTGGATAAGCTGGACGTAGACTTGAGGGTCAGGTCTGTAGCCTTTGGTCAACTGACCTGTTGGGAATTAATCCATAATGTGAAGATGTCAGCTTTTCTCTGAGTTTCTTTCAATCCCTCTGAGGAGACAAGCTCACTGACCATGGGGTGCAGTGGAAAGGTCAGCAGGCCCAGAGCCAGGAGGCCTGAGGGCCATCCCCAGTCCTCGCCACTCCCATCTCCACTGCCGTCACCCCGTCCAAGCCAGCATCATCTCTCACCTGGACACAGCAGAGATGGCAGCAGCCTCCTTCCTGGATCCTCCACAGCCCATTCTCTACCCAGCACCCACAGAGGCCTTTTAAAACCTGATCCTTCCACTTCTTGCTTCCCAGGACATCTGAATAAAATCCAAAGTCCTCGCAGTGGCCCAGGGGGTTTGGTGTGACCTGTCTCCTGCCACCTCTGCCATCTCACCTCTTGCCTTGATCCCTTTGCTACTTACTCCCCTGGTTATTTCACTTCTTCAAATATGCCAAGCTCATTCCTGTCTCAGGGCCTTTGCACTTGCTGTTTCCTCTTCCTGGAGCCCCCAGATCTTCCCAGGTTTGGCTTCCTCTCATCCCTCGGGCCTCGGGTCAGTGGTCACCTCCCTTCTTGCCCTGTCTAAACACTCCCTCTAAGCCCCATCATTCTCTTTTGAATCACCATATTTAGTTTTTGTCTCAACAAGTTATCCTTTCATTTGTGGTATTTAAATTATTATTGTCAGGCTCCAGGAGAGAAGTTCCCTGTCTGTCTCATTTATGGCCATAGAACAGTGCCTTGCACATGGAAGGTACTCAGTGGAAACTGAGCCTCAGAGATGTACTGCTTCTTGTCCCAATGTTCCTGCAGATTGTCTACAGATTCCAACCCTCAGATAAATTTGATATTCCCTTATGCTTTGGATAAAAGATGAAATTAACATACTGTGTTTACACCAGATATACTCTGCCTCATTTTTAGAAAGAGAAGATTCACACACTTTGCCAAGAGTAAAACTAGTAAGCTTGGCAGGTGTTCTATAAAAATATACTGCTCCCAAATTGTACCAATTTGTTGTTAATGTCACTGCAGTGGCTCAGTATGACCCTAAACATTCTTGCCCCAGAAGAGATGCTAGGATCTCCTCCCCACTTGAAGGGATGCCCTGTTTAATAAGACTCTCAAAGTGAGAGAGATTTCTGCTCAGAAACATGAAAAGAGAGCAGAAGAAGCCCTGACATAGGACAAAGGCTGAAACACCTTGTGGCTGAGAGTGCTCACCCAGGGCATCAAAAGCGGGCAGGACATCAAACTCCACGCACTCATGGAGCTGACAGGATCTAAGCACGAAGCTGAGAGCACGGGGACTCTCCCATTGCTGTTTCTCAAACTCCACTTCAAATATTTCCTCCCTTTGACAGGCTTCCAGCTGTCTCCTAATTTCCTTGATGAATTCTCCTCGGCGCTGAAGTTGTTCCTGAAAACTTTTAAGATTGGTGAGGAAGATGACGAGGTCAGCATCTGATCGGCCCCTGAGGGTTGTGCCTTTGCCTGAGGAGCCACCCTGAAAAAGGTGATGACAACGAGAACTGATATTTATCATTGAGAAGAGCCTCCCTAAATAAAATGCTGAGAACAATTACTAACATTTTGAGTACTAGCCACTGTTCTGAAGGCATTACCAGTCTTAACTCTGTGATTTAGCTACTATTATTATCTGTTCCCATTTTCCAGGTGGGGAAACAGATGCTGAGAGAGATTATGTATCAGCCCAATCACACAGCTAGTAGGTGGCAGAGATGCAGTTCAGTCTGTGTTCTTTACTCCCTGTTCTTTACGACCTTATATAATTAATACTGTAAACTGGACCATGGCTTATTTTACTTGATCTGCAAGCCCTGCAAAGTACTGGGAATTATGGATGATGACATTGAGGCACAGAGAGGTTAAGTGACTCGCCCAAGATTTCACAGCAGCAGGTGCTATCTGCTTTCAAAACTTATGCTCTTAACCAGCTCATGAGTCTGCAGGCATGGTGTGTCCCCAGCCTGGTCGATGATTAGCGGATTGTTGATACAGCTGGGCTTCAGTTTGTCTATCTCTGTGGTGGACGCGACACAGGTGGTTTATAAACTGCACCTGGGCATTTGTTAAAAGCTTACAGGTGGAGGCCCTCACCCCAGAAGCTACTTTCACAAGCTGTGGTTATAGTTTTGGCATGGATAAATCAGAAACCACCAGCCCCAGAGACCTCAACCTTTTGCTCTCTCTCTGTCGCTGTGGAAACGCTTGCTCTTCCAGCCCCCTTCTCCCCAGCCAGGCAGTTCTGGACTCACCTTCACGACTTTGGACACTCGCACAGGGTGGGGGGCCCCCCGGAAACACCTCTCCTTCAGGAAGCTGCAGATGGTGTGGATGGCTTCGTTGACCTGCGTGTAGAAATCCTCGTCTGGCAGGAGGTGGTCTTCGATGAACTTGTCTAGATACTTGGCCGGGGTATCACTGAGCTCCATCATGACGCTGGGACAGGAGAGCCAGAGAGGGCAGAGCTGGAGGGGAAAACCTTTTAGCTTCTATCTCTTCTGCTGCCTGGGTCCAGGAGGCTGTTAGTTTCATTTCATTGGAAGGGAGGAGGTGTGCCCTGAGTCTGGGCTGCTGTTGGTTTCGTTTCCTTGTAAGGGAGGAGCTTTGCCCTGAGTCTTTCTCTCTCAGCAAATTAAACATTCCTTTGATTCTGAACCCTGTTCAGTCTCCCAGCTCTTTCCTCCAGTATTCCAGAATTACTCGCTGCCTTTAACAGGCAACCTAGAACATCTGGTCTTTCTTCAGACTGTACTCTGAAAAGGTAATTTTTAAGCCAGGTTAGTACTTCACCCAAGAGTAAAAACACACTTTTGGTTTCCTTTTCCTCTTTTTTCGTTGCTGACAAAATTGTTTTATTGTCTCCTGTGATTTTTGCAGCAGTACATGTATATTGCAAACAGCAATGGTCAGAGAAATCCAAAAGCATAAAGTCCATCCCTGATCCTAAACCTGAAAGACTACAACTACTTTGGTGCAGATCTTTTCAGATGTTTTTCTAGGTTAACACACACATACACACAAACATAATTTCTTTCTCTCTCTCTTTTTTAATGGCATGACTATAATGGTTTTACTTTTTGATTAGTAGACTATTTCTTAAGGCATTTTTAAGTCGATAGAAAAATTGCGAGCTGTCCCTAGCTGTGCAGCTTTGAACACGAGTGTAACTGGGCATGCCTCAATGTCCCAATCTGTAGAGAGGGCAAACTTTTCTCACTCACAGAACTGCTTCTGAGGATAATCTGAAAGAAGAGACACAAAAGGGGATTTGAAAGGTATCAAATGCTGAGCAAAAATAAAGGACAGGGACTTCCCTCGCGGTCCAGTGGTTAAGACTTTGCTTTCCAGTGCAGGGGGTGTGGGTTCGCACCTGGATAAAAAGTTTTGGAAAGATGGAATTATGAAGTTGCCTGAAAAATGGAAGAAGGTAGTGGAACAAAAGGGTGATTACGTTGTTCAATAAAGTTCTTGGTAAAAATGAAAAATGGGTCTTTTATTTTTACTTGAAAACCGAAGGTACTTTTTGGCCCACCCAATGTGATCTCCTCCCCATTTTTTAGGGACATCTTATTTTGGTAAGGCTCTCAAACTGTGCGGGCTCTCAAACTGCTCGGAAATATGAACAGAGAGAGAAAGGGGCCCTGATACAGGACAAAGGCTGAAACCCCATGTGGCTGGGAGGGTGGAAGGCAGGTAGTACATCAAACTGCACCCCACACAACACTATAAAGCAACTACACTCCAATAAAAGTTAATAATAATGAAAAAAATAACTGCACCCCCTGGTGGGGCTAGAGCACCTGACCACGATGCTGAGTGCCCAGGGCGGCTCAGAGAACTCCACCCTCACATCTGTTGCTTCAACCTTAGTCCTTCCCAGTTTCATTTCCTCAGCAGGAAGTTGCCCAGAATGGGGACTCAGCTCTGGGCAGTCAGGAATTTATGACTCGGGTGCTTCAAATTTCATGAGAGCATTTCCGTCACCCCTTACACACTTGCTCCTCTGCTTCTGAACCTCATGAGCCAGCAGCTCCAAACTGCAGCACCCTTGAGCCTTCTGTCACCTGGGTCTGCCAGCTTTGCCCAAACTATCAGAGCTCAGCTGACAAATACTTATCACAAAAGGTTTTGAAACAAAATGCTTTACTGTTTCTTGTGGTCATTCAAGCAGTACAAATTTACAGCAAAACAAAAATCACAGAATTCAGAAAAGTATAAAGCTCACTCGCTCACCATGCTTTAATCAAATATACCCACTGAAAACATTTAGGTCTTCATGAAACCAACCATCACAAAATGAAATGAAAGAAAACCTACTAAGTACAATAACATAAAAACAAGTATCTAGGAATAATATGACAAAACACACTTAAGACCAATGCAGGGAAAAACTATAAAACATAGTTACAGAGTAATTCAAGAAGAGGAAAATTAATGGAAAGAAGCTCCAAGTTTGTGGATTGGGATTCTCAATAGATGTCATCTTCCCTGAACTAATTTATGGAATTCTAATCAAATGCCTCCCCGTACTTTGGGTGAAATTTCACAAACAGAATATAATATTAACATAGAAATAGAGCCAAGAGAAGACATTGGTTTGGATAAAAACAGAGTTTCCTACAAGATATTAAGAATTAACACCAGGCTAGAGTAATTAGTCAAGGTAGTATTAACTCAAGGATGCCAAAGCTGACCAATGGAACTACACAGACTCACACACAGACGGGCTCTGGACATATGTTAGAGGTGGCTTTTACAGAACAGTGGGGAAAGGATGGTCCCTTCAACAAATGCTGCTGGAATGTTTGGTGACTCAAGCAAGTGCCCAAATCTCAGTGTATTATTATGAGAACAAGAATAAGACCCATCTCACAGGGATGCTGGAGGACTCAAAGGAGGAACAGTAATATGGAGAAGCCAAAGACTGTTTCCCAGCTACACACGTGACCAGCGACTCAGGTGGTAAGAACATGCTTGATCTTTTGTGCTTCCTTAAGGGAGTTTTTATTGACTGGACTTTTGTAAATGCAATGTTGCTTTTGGTACCAAGACAGGGTGACAATGTGAGTTGGTAAGCCTATTGTCTAATCCGGTGATTCATTCTGGGGCAGAACACATGTGTAATTTTACATTTTCTAGTAACCACAGTAAAAGAGTACAAAGACAGAGATGAAATTCAATTTGATTTAATGCAGTATTTCTAGAAGTTGTTACTTCAACCTGCCATTAATATCAGGTCACATGAGGGAATCAGGAGGTCACACCGGCACCTTCCAGGTGCTGACTGGAGACCCATCCCAATTCTTACAGCATGAGTATCCCAGCCAGACTCTAACCTCTTGTGCCAGCAGCTGCCAGCTATATGGGTCTTTACCAGCCACATTTCCAGTAGGGTCAGCTGGGTCCAGGATCACAGGTCTGAAAAGCAACAGTTAGAGAGGGGCAGGTGAGTATGTGGGCTGTGTTGCGGGGGTCTAGAGCTCCTGGCAGAGCAAAATACTAACTTGGGCAGACTGGGACTCGGGGCAGCAGGAGGGGCCCAGGAGGGCACTGCTCCCTGGGGTGTGTCCTGAGTGCCCTCCCCTACGGTGGGCATTGAACACAAGGAGAAGGAGGCTTGCATTCGGGCCTTGATAGACCTGGGTTTGAATCTTACCTCTGCTCTTTATTAGTGGTGTGACCTTGGGCAGGTCACCTGAATCTCTAATCCTCAGTATCCTCATCAGTGAAATGGGGAGATTTGAATAACCCTACCTCAAAGCATGCTGTATGAGGATCTAGACAAGCATGTGAAGTGCTCAGAACAGCAACTGGAACATAATAAGGGGTCCATGCGTGTCAGTTTTAATAACCAAAATTTTACTATTCTGTTCGAGTGTGTTGGTCTTACAGCAAGCTCTTACTTCCTGGGAGCAGTCATTATTGTTGCTGTAGCTATTGTTATTTTAGTCAAATTTCAGGTATTTCACTCATTTTCTGTTAAGGTTTGGACAAGCTCTTATTTCTCCAAACCTCAGTCATCTGTAGAATGGTTAGCATAGTGCCTGCCTCACTGGATTGGAGGTTATTATTTAAATTTATTATTTAAACCAGGTGGTAGGAGTAAAGTGCCCAGCACAGTGATTGACAATAGATGATGATCAATAAATATGGATCCCTCTCACTTCCTACATTTCCAAGGTGCCACAGCTGTATTCATGGGTTCATTTATGTGGGGAGCTAAGCCATGTGGGGGATAGAGTACCTGGGTTTTGCAAGTTGCCTTCTCAGGTATTGTCCAATAATAGGGTTTTCAAAGTCATAATACTTTTCCCAGTAGATGCAGAGGTGCTGGTGCTTCAGGACTAATTCCAAAACAGTCTGAAATCCCTGAGCTGTGCTGAATCCTGTTTCCATGCTTCCTTGCTCCCAAGCATAGACTGTCAGAAGCTCCAGGGCATATTGTGGGGGCAGTTTTTTCCCACGTCTCATCTTACACTGAGAAGAGGAAAAAAAATTAGGAAAATGAGTTTGTTCAGCTTTTATGTGAAGAAGAGTTAATGCCTATTCTTCTCAAACTATTCCAGAAAATTGAGGAGTAAGAGATGGTTCCAAACTCATTCTACACCAAAACCAGACAAAGATATTACCAAAAATTATAGGCCTGATGATCATAGATGCAAAAATCCTCCACAAAATATTAGCAAAGCAAATTCAACAATATATTAAAAGATCATACACCATGATCAAGTTGGATATATTCCATGGATTCAAGGATGCTTCTGTATCCACAAATCAATCAACGTGATACATTTGCATTAACATAACGAAGGATAAAAAGCATATGACCATTTCCACAGATACAGAAAAAACATTTGAGAAAATTCAACAGCCATCTGTGATACAAACTCTTAACAAGGTGGGTATGGAGAGAACATAACTCAATATAGGCCCTATATGACCAACCCACAGCTAAACCATACTCAATGGTGAAGGCTAAAAGCTTTTCCTTTAAGATCAGGAACAAGACATATATGCCCACTCTCCCCACATATATTCAACATAGTATTGGAAGTCTGTCCATGGCAATCAGGCATGAAAAAGAAACAAAATGCAGGGACTTCCCTGGTGGCGCAGTGGTTAAGAATCCGCCTGCCAATGCAGGGGACACGGGTTCGAGCCCTGCTCCGGGAAGATCCCACATGCCGCGGAGCGACTAAGCCCACCCCGTGTGCCACAACTACTGAGCCTGTGTGCTGCAACTACTGAAGCCCACGGGCCGAGAGCCTGTGCTCCGCAACAAGAGAAGCCACCGCAATAAGAAGCCCGCGCACTGCAACGAAGAGTAGCCCCCACTCGCTGCAACTAGGGAAAGCCCACGCACAGCAACAAAGACCCAACAGATCCAAAAATAAATAAATAAAATAAATAAACTTTAAAAAAAAATTAAAAAAAGAAACAAAATGCATCCAAATTAAAACAGAAGAAGTTACACTATTGCTATTTGCAGATGACATGATACTATACATAGAAAACCCTAAAGACGCCACCAAAAAACTTTTAGAACTAAAAACTGAATACAGGAATATTGCAGGATACAAAAATAATATACAGAAATCTGTTGCATTTCTATACATGAATAACAAACTATCAGAAAGAGAAATTTAAAAACAATTGCATCAAAAAGAAGAAGAAAACTAGGAATAAATTTAACCATAAATGTGAAAGACCTGTACCCTGATAAGACTTTGATAAGAGAAACTGAAGATGACAAAAATAAAAGGAAAGATATACCATGCTCATGGATTCAAGGAATTAATATTGTTACAATGTGCATACTACCCAAAGCAATCTACATGCACATCACTGTGGTATGTGATTTACTACTGCTGTGCCATGTTACTCCTTGCAAGTGAGAAAACAGGAGGGGCAAGATGTTAATTCATTTGCCCAAATTCGGACAGCTAGGAAGTGAACAGAAGAGTGTGTGTTGGGGGGTGGGGGCGTTAGCACTCATTAATTTGTTGAGTAATTACTTACTGAGAACCTATTATGTGCCAGGCACTGTTCTAGATTCTGGGGATACAGCAGTGAAGAAAATATACAAATCCCTTCTTTTATGTACATTTTTAGTGGGGAGACAGGCAATAAACAAATAAGCTCATGCAAAGGCCCTGAGGCTGGAGTAGAGTTTCCCTCTTGGAGGACTAATGAAGAGCAGAGCATGGCCTGGGGGAGTGGTGAGGGGGCAGAGATGGGGGTTCAGAGAGGTCGAGGGCAGATCCTGTGAGCCTCCCAAGTGACTTGGACCACGGTGGGAGTGACTGAGGTGGTGATGGTTGATGATAATGGGTATATTTTAGATACAGGACCAAGCCATTTACAGACTGGCTGGATGTGTGTGTGTGTGTGTGTGTGTGTGTGCGTGCGTGCGTGCGTGCGTGTGAAAAAGGTAAGAAAGAGCCACGGTTTTGTCCAGAGTAACTGGAAGGGTGGAGTTGTTATTTCCTGATACGGGAAGACCAGGAAGAATGAGACACCTGAGTCCACTGGCACCTGTCCCGGGCCCTACCCTTCTTCTCCCTTTCCTTTCCCCTCCTCCCCACAACCTCTACTCTTCCACCTTCTTCCTCTCACCCTCTCCCTCCTTGTTCCCTGCCTTCTCCCCTCCTTCATGCTCTTTCCCTCTTTTCATCTCTGTCCATCTCCCTCCTTCCTCCCCCATCCTTTCTGATTCCTCTCCTCCTCCCGCTCCTCTTTCTTCTCTTCCCCACTCCTCTCCCCTCCCCTCCCCTTCCTTCTTCCCCCTCCCATGCCTCATCCTTGCTTCCTCCCCACACCTCCCCCTCCTCCTTCCCTCCCTCTATTCCACCCCTCCCTCCTCCTCTTGTCCTCACTCTCTTCCTTCTCTCCCTCCTCCTCCTCCTCCGCTCTCTGTCTGGATGGGACATGCCATACCATTTGGTACCAGTGCTTCACAAGGCGGATGAGGCTCTTCAGTTTGGTTGGACGGTCCCTCAGGAAGGCTCGCTGCAGCTCCGTGAAGCAGGGGGAGAACTCGCCCTCTCTCCCCAGGAACTCGCACTCTTGGATAAGCTGGACGTAGACTTGAGGGTCAGGTCTGTAGCCTTTGGTCAACTGACCTGTTGGGAATTAATCCATAATGTGAAGATGTCAGCTTTTCTCTGAGTTTCTTTCAATCCCTCTGAGGAGACAAGCTCACTGACCATGGGGTGCAGTGGAAAGGTCAGCAGGCCCAGAGCCAGGAGGCCTGAGGGCCATCCCCAGTCCTCGCCACTCCCATCTCCACTGCCGTCACCCCGTCCAAGCCAGCATCATCTCTCACCTGGACACAGCAGAGATGGCAGCAGCCTCCTTCCTGGATCCTCCACAGCCCATTCTCTACCCAGCACCCACAGAGGCCTTTTAAAACCTGATCCTTCCACTTCTTGCTTCCCAGGACATCTGAATAAAATCCAAAGTCCTCGCAGTGGCCCAGGGGGTTTGGTGTGACCTGTCTCCTGCCACCTCTGCCATCTCACCTCTTGCCTTGATCCCTTTGCTACTTACTCCCCTGGTTATTTCACTTCTTCAAATATGCCAAGCTCATTCCTGTCTCAGGGCCTTTGCACTTGCTGTTTCCTCTTCCTGGAGCCCCCAGATCTTCCCAGGTTTGGCTTCCTCTCATCCCTCGGGCCTCGGGTCAGTGGTCGCCTCCCTTCTTGCCCTGTCTAAACACTCCCTCTAAGCCCCATCATTCTCTTTTGAATCACCATATTTAGTTTTTGTCTCAACAAGTTATCCTTTCATTTGTGGTATTTAAATTATTATTGTCAGGCTCCAGGAGAGAAGTTCCCTGTCTGTCTCATTTATGGCCATAGAACAGTGCCTTGCACATGGAAGGTACTCAGCGGAAATTGAGCCTCAGAGATGTACTGCTTCTTGTCCCAATGTTCCTGCAGATTGTCTACAGATTCCAACCCTCAGATAAATGTGATATTCCCTTATGCTTTGGATAAAAGATGAAATTAACATACTGTGTTTACACCAGATATATGCTGCCTCAGTGTTTTGGGATTTATCTATTTTTTTAAATTGAAGTATAGTTGATTTACAATATTGTGTTAGTTTCAGGTGTCCAGCAAAGTGATTCAGTTACAAATATATAAGATATATTATAAGATATTGAATATAGTTCCCTATGCTATTCAGTAAAACCTTGCTGGTGATCTACTTTATATGTAGTAGTGTGCATCTTTTGCTGCCTCATTTATAGAAAGGTAAGATTCACACAATTTGCCATAAGTAGAACTAGTAAGCCTGGCAGGTATTGTATAAGAAATGCCTTGGGCTTCCCTGGTGGCGCAGTGGTTGAGAGTCGGCCTGCCGATGCAAGGGACACGGGTTCGTGTCCCGTTCCGGGAAGATCCCACGTGCCGCGGAGCGGCTGGGCCCGTGAGCCATGGCCGCTGAGCCTGCGCGTCCGGAGCCTGTGCTCCGCAACGGGAGAGGCCACAACAGTGAGAGGCCCGCGTACCGCAAAAAAAAAAAAAAAGTCTTACCCCCAAATTGTACCAATTTGTTGTTTAATGTCACTGTGGTGGCTGAATACGACCCTAGTTATCTTGCTCTGAGAGAGATACTAAGATCTCCTCCTCATGTTGAAGGCATGTTTATGTTTTAATAGACTCTTGAACTGAGGAAGATTTCTGCTCAGAAACATGAAAAAAAAAAAAAAAGAGGAAGAAGCCCTAACATAGGACAAAGGCTGAAACACCTTGTGACTGGGAGTGCTCACACAGGGCATCAAAGGCGGGCAGGACATCGAACTTTACCCCCTGGAGGAGCCGAGGGGACCTGAGCACGAAGCTGAGAGCACGGGGCTTCTTCCTTCACCGTTTCTGGACCTCAGACTCGACTTCAAATGTTTCCTCTCTTTGACAGGCTTCCAGCTGTCTCCTAATTTCCTTGATGAATCCTCTTCGGTGCTGAAGCTGTTCCCGAAAACTTGTGAGACTGGCGACGAAGACGACAAGGTCAGCATCTGATAGGCCCTTGAGGGTCGTGCCTTTGCCTGAGGAGCCACCCTAAAAAAGGTGGTGAGAATGAGAACTGACATTTATCACTGAGAAGAGCCTTCCTAAATAAAATGCTGAGAACAATCACTAACATTCTGAGTGCTAGCCACTGTTCTGAAGGCATTACCAGTCAACTCCTAGAATGCTCACAAAAACTCTATGATTTAGTTACTATTATTATCTGTTCTCATTTTCCAGATGGAGAAACAGATACTGAGAGAGATTATGTATTGGCCCCATCACGCAGCTAGTAGGTGGCAGAGATGCAATTCACACCCTGGTTGCCTTTTTACAGGGTCTGTGTTCTTTACTCCCTGTTCTTTTTGACCTTATATAATTAATACTGTAAACTGGACCATGGCTTATTTTACTTGATCTGCAAGCCCTGCAAAGTACTGGGAATTATGGATGATGACATTGAGGCACAGAGAGGTTAAGTGACTCGCCCAAGATTTCACAGCAGCAGGTGCTATCTGCTTTCAAAACTTATGCTCTTAACCAGCTCATGAGTCTGCAGGCATGGTGTGTCCCCAGCCTGGTCGATGATTAGCGGATTGTTGATACAGCTGGGCTTCAGTTTGTCTATCTCTGTGGTGGACGCGACACAGGTGGTTTATAAACTGCACCTGGGCATTTGTTAAAAGCTTACAGGTGGAGGCCCTCACCCCAGAAGCTACTTTCACAAGCTGTGGTTATAGTTTTGGCATGGATAAATCAGAAACCACCAGCCCCAGAGACCTCAACCTTTTGCTCTCTGTCTCTGTGGGAACACTTGCTCATTCAGCCCCCTTCTCCCCAGCCAGGCAGTTCTGGACTCACCTGCACGACTTTGGACACCCGAAGTTGGGGGTGGGGGGCCCCCCGGAAACACCTCTCCTTCAGGAAGCTGCAGATGGTGTGGATGGCTTCACTGACCTGCGCGCGGAAATCCTCGTCTGGCAGGAGGCGGTCTTCGATGAACTTGTCCAGTTGGTTGGCTCGGGTCTTTCTAAGCTTCTTCATGATGCTCAGGCAGGGGCAGGAGAGCCAGAGGCAGCAGAGTTGGCTGCCAAAACCTGTTAAGCTTCTACCTCTCCTGCTGCCTGGGTCTAGGAGGCTGTTAGTTTCATTTTCTCGAAAGGGTAGAGCTGTGCCCTGAGTCTGGACTGTCACTGGTTTCCTTTCTTTGAAAGGGAGGAGCCATAACCTTGTTTTTTGCCTTTAAGAAATCAAAAACCCCTTGGACCCTGTGTCTCCCAGCTCTTTCCCCTGCTCTCTGAGACTTACTCTGCCTTTATCCAGCCCCCTAGAACATCAGGCCTTTCTTCAGACTGTTCTGAAAATGTTGCTTTTCAACCCAGCTTAGTACCTCACCCAAGAGAAGTCATAAGTAAAAACTTTTGGGGGGGTTTCCTTTGTCTTTTTTTGTTACCTACAAAATTGGTTTATGGTCTCCTATGATCTTTACAGCAGTACCTGCATATTATAAAAAGAAAAATGTCAGAAAAATCAGGGAGCATAAAGACCATCCAGGATCCTAAACTTCGAAGACCACATCTATAAACATTTTGGTGGAGATCTTTCCAGATATTTTTTTCTAGGTTAACGCACACACACATACACAAACTCTAACCATGTGTCTATTTTTTGTAAACGACATTGTCCTATACTTTTCCCCCTTTTGATTAATAGACTTTATTTCCTAAAGAAGTCTTGGGTTTAAAAAATAATTGAAAAAAAAAAAAAAAAAAAAGAAAAGAAAAAAAAAAGAAAAAAAAAAAAAAAAAAAAAATAATTGAAGTACAGAGCTCACTTATGTCCTCTCTCCTTCCACCCATAGTTTCCCGTTATCAAATTTGGTGTGGTACATTTGTTGCAAGATGAATTGATATTGACATGTTATTATTAAATAAAGTTCAAAGTTTACTTTAGGGTTCACACTACCTTGTACATTTTGTGGGTTTGCCAAATCATAATGTGTTGTCTCCACCAATTATGAAATCATTGCAGAATAGTCTCACCTGTTGCTCCACGATCTCTGAGTTTAGATGTTTCTTCTCTTCTAATATATGCATTCAGTGCTAAAAATTTTCCTCTAAGCACTGCTTTCACTGTGTCTCTAAATTTTATTTTATTTTTTCTTTTCCTTGAGTGTAAAATATTTTTTCAATGTCTCTTGAGACTTTTAGACCCATGTGTGTGTTAGAAGTGTGTTATTTAATCTCCAAAGACGTTGGAATTTTCCAGATCTTTCTTTTCTTGATTTCTTGTTTAATTCCATTGTGGTAAAGAGCATACCTTGTATGCTATCTATGCTTTTGAATCTGTTAAGGTGCGTTCTATGGCCCAGATGGTAGTCTATCTCGGTGAATATCCCATGTGAGCTTGAAAAGAATGTGTATTCTGCTGTTGTTGGGTGAAGTAGTCAGTGCCAATTAGCTATCTTTTTGAATCACCCTTGTCTTAACCAGCTCATCAATTAATTGACACTCCCCACTCCTTCTGTATAACATATTGACTTATGCCTAAGGCATGTGGAACCATGAAGGGGATGGGCATTCATCTATGTGACACTCTATACATACAGTTGGAATGTATGTTTATCAAAGATTCTGTTTGCTCCCAAATGCTTTTTGGGCAACTGTACTTGTTAATGAAATATATACTTTTGACAAAATATATGTAAACAAATCCAACATGAGTGCGAAAGCTATCTGTCCTTAGAAAACCAGCACTGAATTCTTTGTAAAGATGTAATAAAGCCTAGTACCATAAAACAGTGCAGAGAATTAGGTATGAGTGAGACAACTCTAGAAGAACTGAGGGCATAATTGGAAAAATCCAGAATTAGGCCCTCATGTCTTTGCAGGTGACTTTACGTTCTTGTTTTCTTTAAAGAAACAGGAACAGGAAATTACAGATGGCTCATTCTTGTGTGTTTTATGCAAAACACATAATGCAGGACTGCAGTCAGGGGATCTGCCCTCAACGAGGTCTAGGTCTTCTTTGAATGACTGGGAAATGAAGGCATTATTTGTGGGCCCGGGGGACCACAAACGATGTCCTGCCTATACAGTTGAAGACCCACAGGAGGAAGGGACTTGCTCAAGCTCACATATCGTCCCCATTTTCCAGATGAGGAAACCGAGACTCAGAGAGGTTAGGTTCCACAGCTAGTAAGTGACAGTCAGGATCGGAATGTTGCACTGAGTGGATTAAGAAGCTGGTGTGCTTTTCTGGTCAGGTGATTTCTACCACACCACGTTGCCTCTTACACTATGTTTGGTTTCAGTGGGGAAAAAAAGAAAATTAGTCAAGTTAGGTGTACTGATATTTATGAAAGCTTTCCTCATGTGTATTCATCTCAGCCTGTTAAGCATGTCCCACGCTGAGGGAAGGAGATCTACCATTTCAGAGGTGGAAATTAGGCTTCTTCTCAGCTGCCCATGACTGACTGGTGGTGG
Organism: Delphinapterus leucas; assembly: GCF_059928025.1. Taxonomy (NCBI): domain Eukaryota; kingdom Metazoa; phylum Chordata; class Mammalia; order Artiodactyla; family Monodontidae; genus Delphinapterus; species Delphinapterus leucas. Next base: position 15,231,983 of record NC_143142.1, read on the forward strand.
CTGCCAGGGGTAGGCTGCTGTGTTGAGAAGGATGCAGATGCTGCTGGTGGGTTCTGTGGGGAAAATGCCACATTGATTAGTGATCCACCATGAGCACAGGGAAAGAGCGCGGCAAGTAGGGTTTCCTGCCATCCCGAGAGGCCTGTGTGGCCCTGACTGGCACCCCTCTCCACTTAGTGGCAGCTGACTGAATCGTAGGTAAAATGATGGACTTTTAGGGCAGTGGTTTGCAAAGTCACGATGGAGGTGGGAAGCCCAAGCCCTCAACCAGGAAATATTTTCAAATATACCTCTGGTCCCCAGGGTGTAGCAGAATCTGCAGGAAGGGGCGATGGTGGCAGGGAGAGCATAGGTAGTTTGAAAAATATTATCTCCCCAGGTGATTCTAATATGCCAACTTCTGCCCCCAACAGTGAGAACCACCCTTTTGGGAGTGAGAAAAGGAAATTGCCTCAAACTTGGCATGGAAGAGAAATTTCCGTTGGATGGAATTGTCAGCTCCTTCTGAGAAGCAACCAATCTTCCTGATGAGTTGCTTAAGCTCTTTTGATGTAAGCTGAAAATCTCACTTGTAGTGAGTTTAAAAATCCTTCTGGAAAGTTAGTTACTTTCCAGTTAAAAGTTAGCTCACTTTCAGGACTGTTGAGAATCTCACATAAGGGGTCATTTCTGAAAAGGCTCATCGCAGGATGGAAAGTGCTTCAATATAAAAGAGGTGTTTGGTGATCTGCCTTCTTATAATCAGTGCGTTAAGAGCATTGCACAGGGGGTCCAACGATCTAGCTCCTTTCCTGGCACTGCAGCCATGAGATGTTGGATGTGCCCATTCCCTTCTCTGGGCTTTGGGTTATTCATCTGTCAGATAAGTGAGCTGACTGAACCAGGCTCTGGCTCAACTCTGTGGTCTCTTTCAGCCTTGAAATTATCTCATTCCATGACCACTAGGGAGTTTTCCCCAAGGTTCGGTTAGTCGGGAAAAGATGAGGATGCTGCCTTCTTATTGGGTGGACACCAGCAAAAAGCATTCTTCCAGGAGGACGTGAGGTCAGTCAAGTTGGCTGGAGCCCACCTTTCCAAGATGATATCCATCAGAAAGCAAACTTCACGGGGGCAGGGACCGCATCTGCCTTGTTTACTGCTGTATCCCCAGTGGCTGGAACATGGTAGATGCTCATTAACTACTGACTATCCAGGTAACATCATGTGTGTTGGTGGGGAGAAAGAGCTTCCAGAAACCAGAGAGGAAAAACCCAGGCCATCAGTTTTCCTGGATATTCCTACTTTATTTTTGGCTACATCATCACAAAGAAAGGCGATGGGTGGTTCTGCATGCACCAGAGGGCGTGTGTGTGTACGTGTGTAGTGTGTGTGCGTGTGTGTGTGTGTGTGTGTGTGTTCCAGCAGAAAGGTGCTTACATTTATCAGGGAGGGGGCGCGCCTGGACAGAGGCACTGTGAGCTAGCCGCATGCTGAGTCCAGCACCAATGCCAGCGTTAGGCCTGGGAGACACAGCCAGCATGCTTCCTCCTAAGGGCAAACCATGAACAGGAGGCGGGCTGAGAGTGGGCACTCCAAGGGGGCCACTGGAGAGAGAGGGTCAGGAGGGAAGATGGCAGCCAGGAAGCTGCTGGCCATCGTGGAGAAGGCGAAATACCTGGGGTCTAGAAAATGGTTGTTCAAGGCAAGAAATCAATGACTTCCAATAACTTGTCAAGGGAGCTAGGGGTGGAGGGCCCAGAAATGGAAGGTTAAAAGATGTGTGTTTGGAGAAAGTGAGAGTTTTAGTGTCCCTCTGGCTACTTCTATAGATAATGGTGGGGTACTGGAGAGGGGGGGCAATTTTCATGAAGGAAGACTTACTGGAAATTGGGAAAAATCAAACCTTTCTCACAGGGCACTGAAGATGACCTGACCGTGAACCTTATAATGTTTGTCCTCGTTGCCTTTTCCTCCTTTGAAAAAAAAATTTTTTTTCTTAATTTTTAGGAAGAAAGACTGAACAATTCATGATGGAACAAAAGCCTTTGGTGTCAGGATCTGTCACTCTCTAAAGTTTTATGTCCATGGTGGTGTTTTGTTCTCCTGACACAATGAAGAGGGTGCAAGAGATAGAGAGACAGAGAGACCAGAGGCGATTCTGAGTGAGAGACAGGATGCAAGAGAGTCTGAGAGAGAGAGAGAGAGAGAGAGAGAGAGAGAGAGAGAGAGAGAGAGAGAGAGGGAGGGAGAGAGAGAGAGAGTGGGGGGGGTCATTTGTTCATTTAGCTAAGAGCAAAGGAAGGAGAAAGGCTAGGGGCTTTGGAGAGGCCTCCTGGAACCCAGACCTCTGGTTTAAACACGTTCTGCGCCCACTTGGGGAGGCCAGGGGCTGAGAAAGCCCCTCTACGGGGTGTCTACACAGCTTGCAGGATGCTGCCATGCACCCAGGGCAGCGCCAGCAGCAGCCCAAGGCCCGAGGACACCCGGCTCTGCCAAGGGGAGAAGTGGGTGGTTGTAGAAGCTTAGACCTACATGGAAGTTCAGGGATTTGCCAGTTTCTCAGCATTTGCTGGTCAGGCTGGTGAGAGGCGGCGAGGAGGTGAGGCTGTGTTAAGATACACTTTTTTGCTTTTGCTATTTTACCCCCTCAGAGAGGGAGAAAGGAGAAGGGGCGAGAGGTGGGAGTAGAGAGAACAGGTGAGAGGGTGAGGAAGGGAGAGGTGAACGTGGCCTTGGGCTAAGGGAAGGGGAAAGAGGAGAAGGGGAGTGGGTGGGTGGTAGAGAATGGGAGCTCATTTCTGCTAGGAAGCAAATAGGGGACATCCTGAAAGAGGGGGGGCTACCCAGTTCCTTTGGGTATTCTGCGTGGTCATTTCTTGATGCACCTGGAGCCAGGAGGGTGTGTTCCTAGTCACCGGGGAGTTTAAACATGGGGGTCTGTTTTGTGGCAATTGGGGTGTATGATGTGAAGAGGTGGAGGGACTTGAGATGCTCTATTTCTGCCCAAATGCTTATCCTCACAGCCTTGTCTGGCTCTGCTGACAACTGAGGGTATAGGTGGATGTCGACATAGAAAACAAGTTGTGTGTGTGTGTGTGTGTGTGTTATGTGCGTGTGTCCAAGGCCAGGAGGGTCTAGAAACAGTCCTAAATGATGAAGAGCCTCTGTAATTTACCCAGGCTGAGAGGTTGTTAAATTAACAACCTCCTTGTGAAAATCTCCCCATCCCCATCCCTATGGCTCCATCCTGGAGGGATCAGAGAGGGGCTGCATTCAGAGCCCGCATTGCAGTGTTGAGGAGAGGGGAGGTTTTTGGTGGCAATGTCCAAGGTGCGGGGGAGACTTCAAAGGCAGGCTCCAGGAGTGATGGGGTTGGGGGAGGCGTAGAGAAGAGAGACCAGAGTGCAACGGGCAGCTGGGACAGGCTGTGGGGTGACGGGGCATGGGCTGGGGCATGGAGGTGGGGACCTGGGCGCCATCCTAATCGCTTGACACGTGGTTCTCATTCTGTAGCTGGTGCCAGCGTTCTATCTTCTTGTCCTTGTTTTTCAGACACTCGTACCAGTGTTTTAAGCGCTCTCCCTTGGCTGAGATCCCCAGCTGGCAGCCTCCTGGAGGACAAGATGGGAAGATAGGGGCAGGCGGTCAGAGTGGAGGGATGCACGGGAATCTCATTCTGGACCCAAATGTCTAGTTGGGGAAAAACTGCCACCAAGCAGTGACCCACCCCGGCTCCAGCCACTTGGGATCCATTCTCTCTGGAGGTTGTGGTTATGATGTTATTATTACTACTGGCTTTCTCTGCCTACAGACTACCTACTCAAGAACCTGCAATGGCTCCCTACTGTGGCATCAAGTCACAACTTCATTGTCTATTTTTAAAGACCTTCTTTAAGTCACCAATCCACTCACTGAAATTCTCTCTCACTACTTCTGGTACTCATCATCTATTTCCAGAGAGTCAGTTTCATCACCCTGCTCAATCCTGCCTGCACATCTTTGCTCTTGCTGTATCCGTTGTCTGGAATTCCCTCCCTACTCCACCTGTAATGACTGTTCTTCCTCATTATTTGGAGGGGGACTGGGAACAGGAGAACCTTCATTCTGGACTTGCAAATAGATTAAGCAGACTTCCTTTGCACCCTATTTTCTTTTTCTTTTTCTTGTGGTACGCGGGCCTCTCACTGTCGTGGCCTCTCCCCTTGCGGAGCACAGGCTCCGGATGCACAGGCTCAGCGGCCATGGCTCGTGGGCCTAGCCGCTCCACGGCATGTGGGATCTTCCCGGACCTGGGCACGAACCCGTGTCCCCTGCATCGGCAGGCGGACTCTCAACCACTGCGCCACCAGGGAAGCCCTGCACCCTATTTTCTGCAGAGGCCACACGCTCCACTCTTCTGTAATTTAATTATTCTGCTGGAGGTGATTTGTTCAGCAAATAACCAATTGTGATCCAATCTTCCCAGCTTTGTAAGCCAAACTGGACCCAAGTGAGGACCATGGGTCCCGACTTAGCGTTTGGACAATGTAATTACCAAAGTAAAGCAGTGCCCTCAACCCTGTGCATCCCTGGGTAAGGCTCCCCCCTCCTGGGAGGATAGAGGATAGGGTTTTCCCCGGGAGCTGGGAGCACTCACCGATGTAATCATTGGACTTGCCAATGTCGTAGTCCCAGACTGAGATGTCCAGTGACTTCTTCGCCAGGTCACTATGTTTGATGTCGTAGAAAAATTCCTAGATGCAGCAGAGGAAGACATGTGAGTGACAGGGTTCTCTGAGCCTTCGGCATCGGAAGCTAAGAGGCTGAGTCTTAGGGGTTCATGGACCAAGGGGGGGACCTTGTACTGGGTATCTGGAATCAAAGGGGCCTTTACCCCAGGCCTGAAGAACCCCTCTCAACTAACACTCCGTATAATAAAGCCCCCCAGACCCTATAATTCTCTTTTCAATGACACTGCTTGAAGTTGAGAAGACTGGTGGGGTGTTTCTAAGAGGGCTGGTCCTGGGCAAGTTTCCTTAAAGGCAGATAGCCATGAACTCAGTCCTTCCATTCTGATAGCTTCTGAAGTGGTTTTCCTCACTCTCCATTCTTCAGAGATTAAAGGTAGTTGAGGGTTAGGTGCTTATGTTTTCAGATAATCTGATTTTGTCAATAACTCTTCTGCCTAATCACAAAATTCATTCCTGTTCATCTTTAAAACGAACAAGGAAGCAAAAAAAAAACAAAAAAAAAACCCCACAAAAACCCATAACCAAAACTTGTTATCTATCTACCCAAGAATGACCACTGTCAACATTCCCCATGTGTGACCATACTGGTGTCTGTTTTGAAAAATTAATATGAATTTTATACCATATGAAATATTTGAATATTGTATTATAGAAATATAATATGAATATACTGTACTGTGGCTTCCTTTTTCCATTTTATAACATATGGTAAAAACCAACTTTGCATGTTAGCAGGTTTTTTTTCCTACATCACCATTTTATTTTTAATTTTTTTTCTGCATCACCACTTTTATGGCTTTGTCTAACAGCTGTGTGGCTGGACCTAACCTAGTGCTCAACATTTGAGTATTTAGATGCCTGACAAGTCAACAGTGTGAATACAGAGGAATAAGCACATTCAACGGGTATCTAGATAGTGGCTTTAGCAGGACTGGATGCACTGAGGATGGAGGGAGAGGGAGACGGAGACGGAGAGGGAGAGGGCAGTGCCAACTGGGTGGGTGGCAAAGGGGACAACTGCCCCTATTTATTTGCTCAAATATCAGTATTATATACTATTAGAGTTGGTAAAGACATTGGAGATGATTTAATTCATTCTCTCTCCAAATACAGTGTCTTCCCTATGACATTCCAAATCTATAGGCTTTTGTTTTAGGCTTGATTTCCTCCAATGATGAGGAACTCATTCCTTCTTTAGATAATTCAAGCTGATCTATGTAAGAAAGTTTTTTTTTGTGTGTGTGCTTTACAACTTTCTAGCAGGGAATTTGTTCCTCCCTCACATATAGGAACTATCCCAGAGCATGGCAAAAAATGGGGCAGCCTTACCTCATTAAATTCAGGATTCAACGTTTTCTTCTTAATTTGAGTCTTATGTTTGGCTTTCTTTCCCATATCTGGTTTCAGCCAGCTGAGAGGAGACATGAGAGGCTATTATGGATGAAGTTTAATGAATAAGAACAGCCTCTTAATGACCCCAAAGGTCCTCCCAGTGTCAGGAGAATAATGAACAGATCAGAAAGTGAATCAACATTAATAATGACCAATGTGCATCAGAGCATCTACTTGGTGCCAGGCATTACCTAAGCACCTTATGCATATTTAATCCTCGACAAACCCTAGATGGTACAACCACCCATTTACATATAAGGAAACTGAGCGTTCAGAGTGAAGTTGAGACATGTGCCTCTGGTCACACAGCTGGGGACTCAACCCAGCTGTTGCCTCTGGAGTCTGTGCTCTTAGCTAGGACTTTCTCCCAATGGATCATTGAGAACCTGGAAGATGGTGCCTGGGGCTTCACTACTGATTATTTCTTAAGCTGCCCCCAGGTCCTGGGGAGATGATGAGGGTATGGACAAAAGGGAGAAGATGCAAATCTGATTACGATCAGTCTCCTGTTCAAAACTATTCCATGGCTCTCCTTTGACCTCAGGGTGAAGTTCAAAATCCTTAATGTGGCCGTAAGGCTCTGCGTGGTTGGGTCCCTGCTCCTGTCCAGCCTGATCTTGTGCCACGTGCTTCACCCCACACCCCATTCACTCTCCTTTCCGTCCCAGGGCCTTTGCACATACTATTTCTTCTGCCTAGAAGGCTCTTCCCCCAGTGTAGACACAATGCATGACACGTAGTAGGTGCTCAATCAATATTTTCTGGGCGAATAAATAAAATGGGCTAAAAACTCTTATGAGTTAGGACAATTGGATTCTGATGCAAGCTGTCACTAGCTGTGCAACTCTCAACATGAGTGTAACTTCGGCATGCCTCAGCGTCCCAATCTGTAAAGAAGGCAAACTTTTCTTTCTCACTCACAGAACTGCTTTTGAGGATAATCTGAAAGAAGACATACACAAGGGGATTTGAAAGGTACCAGATGCTGAACAAAAATAAAGGGCAATTCTGACTTTAAAAAACTTTATTGGATCTTAAATTGGTTAATGATCTCCTGTTTTCTTTTTTACAATGCCCACCAGGGCAGCTGATTCACTGGTGACCACTGCAACTCTACTTCTTCTGGAGGGTTGGGTAGATGGGAGAAGGGGTGGTGGGGAGAGTTATTTAAGAAAAACAATTTGCATGTGTCTGGGATTCAGTGGAGTACAGGACAGGAGCCCAGGAGCTAATGTTCTCTATTGGACCATGTGGGAAAATTAGAAAATTACACGAAATTACTCCTAGAAATCAAACGCGTTCCAGACATGTGTGTTCTTTTGTTAACTAAAATCCTCTTTCAAAGAAAATCTGGAGCAAAGTCCACTGTGGCCTGATTTGTAGCCATGACCTTAAGGGAAGCATTGATTTCTATTGTCAGAGGCAGTGCGGATGGGGGAAGGAGTGTCTCCCAGGTTGGAGAGATCATTAATAAACACTCTTTGCCATAAGTAAGACAGTGATAGTAATTATTTATAACAATAATGGCAGGTATTTGTTGAGCACCGACTCCATGAAAATGTATCTCTCAGATCTCCAACTGCAGGGGGAGACTGACAAGCTGCTGGGCTCTGAATTCACCACTATGTTTTCATGTGGCCATGCTCCCCACAGGCTACTCTCAGCCAGTACCTGAGCCAGCAGCGACAGTAGGCAGCCCCATTTCTGGGAGATGCGGGGCTCCTCTAATGGGCGACTGCGCTCAAGGATTCCGCACCACAATGGTTGAAACTTAACAGAACTGCACTGCAGTCTAAGACTCTTCCTGCCCAACCATCCCCCCACTACCCCCCAGGAAGCAGACGTGCACCAGGCCTGTTGTCTCTATGGTCCTCCTCCAGCTCTCTCTCAATTTTCCTTCCCAGGCGCTTTCCCCAGCAAACCTCTTAGCATCTCATCTAGTCTTGGTGTCTGCTTCTTGGAGGACAGGACCAAATGACCAATACTACTCTTCCCATTTCATAGATGAGGACATAGAGGCCCAGAGATGTTAAGGCATGAGCCCAAGGTCACACAGCTGGAGAATATTGAAGACTATTGGATCTGGGATTCAAACCCGGGCAGTCTGGATCCAGAGCTCAGGCTCTCAACAACAAACACATAAACACATATTTTACTGCCACAAGCAAGGCAGAATTCTATTCAGAGTAGCTAAATGTTTCTGTACCAGGCGTAATTTTATTCCTTTTATATGGTATCTCATTTGAGCCTTATGGCCACTCTTGGAAATAAGTGGACTTGTTTTTTCCACTTTACCAATGAAGAATCTGAGGCTCAGAGACATCAAATAGCTTGCTGACAGTTACACAGCTGGTAGCTGGCAGAGATGGGAGGTGCATCCCATGTCTGATTCAATGGCGGCTTGGAGAATGTGCCTGAAGGACCTCCAACTACAGGGAACACAAATGACCAAGGCCCCAGCTGCCGTGCTTGGAAATCCATGCCATGTTTGTGCCAAGCCACACTCCCAGCTGACTACCGAACATGGCAGGGATACCTATGGCAGGCCTACTCCTAGGAGACATGGGCCTCATGTGATGGCCAATTTTGGCTTGAGGACTTCCTGATGGCTTTGCTGAACTTGCATCTGGGATGCTTCCACCCATCCCTCCCTCCCTCGTCCCCTCACTTAGGGTCAGACTCCAATGGCCGTCTAACTGCTGTCCCATTTCCCCTGCCTTTCCCCTACTTTCCCTCACATAGGCATTTCTCCTCTGTTTAATCCCCTCTTGGCATCTTCTCAGAGGACCCAGAACACAAAGTCTCTCTTATTCCCCATGACTGAGATAACTGGAATAACCCCAAAGCCTAAGGTCTTTTCTTCGAGCATTTCCAGACTGAATCCAGAAAAAGTCAGGTTGCTTCTTTGGTGGTGGGGCTCTGGACTCTGGAGGGATGTGTTGCTGATTCCCAGGCGCTACAAATGGGATTACTGTAACCTTGCCGACCACCCCTCTCCCACAGGAGGAGAGCCACAAAACTTCTCACATGGGTGGGTGACACACCAGGCTGACTGAGACTCCAGACTCACACTCACCGGTTCTGGGCATCCGTCTCACTGTGTGACCTTGGGCAGGTTCTTTGCCCTCTCTGGGCCTCAATGTACAATGATCTTGGGGAAGCTCTCTGGTTCTCTCTTTGCAAGGATCTAGGACCCCCCTCTGGGGCCCATTTATAGTCCCCAGACATTGACTCACAGCTTGACGAATGGATCTGAGTAGCCATTGGCGTCCATGGCCGCCAGGTGCACGCAGCGTATGATGCCCACAATGAGGCCTCCCTGCTGTGTGCTGTACATGAGGGACACCAGGATCTTGCCGCGTTCCTCTGTGTCACCAATACGCTCCACCTGCTGCAGTAGGAGAAGAGGGTGTGTGGGCCCAGGAGGGAAGGGGTCTGGGCAACGTGGATGGCGACCATTAAAGAGAGAGTCTGTGGAAAGTAGGAGGAGGTGGGCCAGTGCTAGTGCAATCAGCACTACAGACAGAAGACACCCCAGACTCCAGGGAGGAGCAAATGATGAAAGCCAAGGGGCCCAGTTCTAGGCACATGGGGGCCAATGGCTTTACTCTTAGACACGGACTGACCCTGACTCTGATCATAGGCTGAGCTTGACCCTGATTCCAACGTGACTCAGCTCAGACTCCCCCCACCCACCCAGTTTTCTCAAAAGTGCAGTCCTTGGGGCCAAGGGCATGGTTGTGAAGCCCAACTCCAGTCTCTGCCAGACACACAGCTCAGAGAACCTGCCCTACATCCCCATGGAGGGAGCGTGGCATTGCTCTAGTGCAGCAGAACTGCCAGCAGAGCTTCTGCCAACAAGGTCAAGGGTGTCTCTCGGGTATGAGAGGATGGGGCTTCCCCCACCTTGGGGGCTCCAGGTGTGAAAAGCATGCTCCTGGTCTCATGTTCTAATGCCTTGGGCAAGGGCACCTCTCATGGTGAACCAACAGGCAGGTGGTTTGGGGTAAAAGAGTGGGAAAGGGGCCAGGGAGGGAGAGAAAAGGGAGATGCCAGACCCCGACTGTGGCTTCAACACCCACTCAGCGCTCACCTCCTCCTCATAAAGGGCCATGCCTCGGGCTGACCCGGTGGTTCCAGCACGCTTCATCTTGAGGAAGGAGACAGAAAGGAAAAATAACATTGTCAATGGGGCTCATCTCCCTACACAAGAAAAACCAGAAATACCTTCTCCCCTCCACTGGCATCCAGAGCCATGAGGATGGGTTCTCCAAGCTTCTGTGGCCCTCCAGCTTTCCCCCACTCGGCTAAAATGTATATAACGTTAACCATTTGAGAGACCATGTTAATGCACAACAGCCTATTGATGTAGGTTGTATTACTATCCCCATTTTACAGATGATGACACGGAGGGCCACAGTGGCTAAACCACTTGCCACAACCAATAAGTGGCAAAGCAGCCCATACACAAAACAGACAAGATTTTGTCTGCTCTGGATGAAGTGGCACAGGGGCCACCAGGTGCTTCTTCCCCCATGGCTCCTAAGGCCCTTTTGCAGGATTCTAAGGCTCTGGGGAACACAATGTGAAAAGCACTGGTTAAATCCAACCTCTCCACTTTATAAATGAGGAAAACTGAAGTCCAGAGGAGAGGGGTCAGAGCTTATGAGGTCCCTGTCCTTAGTGGGGCATAAGAGGGGAGTTGGTGGTGGGAGGTTTAAGAGCAAAGGAGGTGATCAGCAGGGTTGTGGGGCCAGTGCGGGCCTGTCCTGCCACCTCTGTGCCTCTGAGGCTGGCTGCGTCCATCACAGCGAGATGGCAGACCCAGGAGCTGACCCACTGGACTCACTGAGTGACGGAAGGATGACAAAGCCTGAAGAGCCACCTGTTACCAGGCAAAGACCCAGCGGAAAGGCTTCATTCCTAGGCACATCTAATGATTTATTGGGAGCCTGGCATTCGGTGTAAATTCTTCCTTGCAATTTTCCTTGTTGTGTCTTCCTTTGTCTGTGCTATAAAATATGGTGCAGCACACAGATAGTCCATCCTCAGGCTGGCCATCTGGTGGGAGGATGCTGCAGGAGTCCCCCTCCCACCCTCCACGGCTTCCCAATGGGGCGCTGGCCCACTGCCCAGGGGGAGCAGGCACGCAGGTCATTGCAAGAAAGCTGGGCTCTGGCTGGTGCCTGAGAACACGGTCGCTGACTTGCGGTATGACCTTGGCAACTCGCTCCTCTTTTTGGGCCCCAGGTGGCTCAGATGTAAAAAGGGGTAGGTTGGATTATGTCTAAAAATACAGATTGCTAGGTCTCACCCTATCTTGCTAAGTCAGAATATCCAGGGAGATCCCCCACAGAATCTATTTTGTAAAGCTCTGGTTTTAAAATCTCTAGTTGATTCAGAGGTGTAGTCCAATTGGACAACCTCGATTTGGTTCTTGTTCTTTCTCAAAAGGTGAGTATCACATCTAACAATAACAGTTTTAATGCTTTACATGTACTTTTACATTAATCCTTAAAAGACCCTATGAGGTTGGTACTATATTATCCCATTTTACAGACAAGAAAACTGAGGCACAGATAGGTTAAGTCATTTGACTCAAGTTATACTATAAGTGGCAGAAACTGGGACTCAATCCCAGTCTGGCTCCAGAGCCCATGCTCTTAAGTGCTATGGTATCCTGCCTCCTGTGTATCTCTATGATTCTTTATGACTTCTTGACTGACAGGTGGGTAAGGCAGTATTATTTACTATAATAACAACAGTTAATTTATGAGTGCTTATTAGGTACTAGGTTCTGCCTCCTATGAGGCAGGTGCTGTCGTAACACCCATTTTAGAGACAAGAAAAACTGAGGCCCAGAATAGTTCAGACCCTTGGTGAAGGCCAGGGAGCAGGGAAACGGCAGAGCTGGCTTTGAACCCAGGCAGGCCACTCTGCCACACCACTCTGACCTTCAGAAGTGATGCTAACACAGGGTTGGTAGAAGGCATAGCCAGGATGCAACCCCCATGTTCTGACCTGAAATCTTCACCCTCCCTCCAACAGCTGCCAAAGCCCCTCTCCTGTCTGGCACCCTACAGATCTATCACATCCTTTACAGCCCCAAAAGAAGGCAGCACCCACCTCTCCAACTCTTCTTCCCCATTGAACCCTTGGGGCAAAGGCACTCACCGGGATCACCCGCTCCAGACAGATATTGAAGTTCTTCCTCTGGTTGGGCTTCAATTTTTTGAGCGAGAATCTGGTCTCACCGATAAACTCGTTATGGCCAAATTTGTCCTCATCACAGACAGAGATCCTGCGATTGACATAAAGGATGGAGAAAGAAAGAAGAGCATATATTGAGCTCCTACTATGTACCAAGAGCTCTGATTGATGCTGGCAAGGAACGTGTAATGTGCACAGGAATAATACAACTTCATATTTATTGAGCACTAGGCCAGGTACTTCTAATTTCTTCTTGATCACAGTATAACTTAACAAGCAATAACATACACAAATCTTAAATTTCTAGCTTGTTGGATTTTTGAATTTGCATACACCCATGTAACTACCACTCAGATAGATCAAGATATAGAACACTCCAGCTCCCAGAAGACCCTCATGATCCCTCCTAGTCACTACCTCCCTCAGAGAGAATCACTATCTTGTTCTCTTGGCAAGATGCAGTGTCTTGTTTTTGACTTACATTTAAATAAAATCAGATGTATACCCTTTTACATTTGGTTTCTTTTGTCCAACATTATGTCTGTGAGATTCATCCATGTCTATAGTTATTTGTCCCTTTTTTGGTTGTATAGTATTCTGTTGTGTAAATATGTTGTAATAATTTTGCTAATTATGGGCATTTGGTTTTGAGCCATTTCTGGCTGTTATGAATAAAGCTGCAATGGAACATTCATGTTCATGTCTTTTCTATATGCATAGATACATATTTCTGTTAGGTATCTTCCTAGGAGCAGAACTGCTGAGCCATGGACTACACACAAGTTTAACCTCAGTAGAAACTTCTAAACAGTTTTCCAAAGTGATTCCACCAGTTATGCTCCCACCAGCAGTTTATGCAGGCTCTGGTTGCTCTTCATTCTAACTTCGATTTTGTCGGTCTTTAATTTTAGCCATTCTGAGTGGGCCATAGTATCTCCTTGTAGTATTAATTTATTAGTATTCCATAAGATGTTGTGGAAAAAACCCAAATGAACTTTTTGGCCAACCCAATACATTTCCCTGATGATTAATGAAGTTCAGCCCCCTTTACATCTAGTTTATGGTCATTTCAGCGTCATCTGTTGCAAAGTTAGGCTAGGAACTTAGCTGACTCTTCTCATTTCATTCTTTCTCCCCCCAGACCTCTGAGTTCCCCACTTTGGAGAGGAGACTGGGGCCCAGATATGTTGAATAATTTTTCCCCAGTAAGGGGCAGAACCAGAATTTGAAGCTCCTGATTTCCAGAACACTATATTGTCTTTTGCTATCTACTTTGCACAGCATTGAGTAGACCAGAGGCACAAAAAGGGGCAGGTCATGAGAAAGGTCCCTCAGGAGGCCAAAAGGACCAATCGAGGCATGATAATTCATCCTGACATATACTAAGAGGAAGAAAGGACTTTTCCCCCCATGGGCGACAGACAGGAACTAACAGCACCTTGCTTCTTGGCCATTAACATTTGTTGAACAAGGTTCAAAGTTCTGAAGGGTCAGAACACCCTCCTGCTGAGCCCCACACTGTACACAACTGGAGAAAGAAATTGTCTCCATTCAGCCGGTGGGGGTGTAAACACCACCATCCTTTCTGCAGGACAGTATGTCTCCAAAGACTCACGAATAATCACCATTTTTGACCTAGTAACGCCACTTCTAGGAATTTACCTTGAAGACATAAGTGAAAAAATACGTAACTACAAAGATCTTTACCACAGTTTTGTTTATAGTTGTGAAAAAGCAGAAATAACATAAGTATTCTATAATGGGGGGACTTCTTAAGAAAATTATGAAGTAACCCTAAAAATGTAACAGTACGCATTGAAAATAATGTTGTAATTGCTCATCAGGGAAATGCAAAACCACAATGCGACACCATTACACACCCGCCAGAGTGGCCAAAATGGAAAAGTGTTGATGAGGATGTGAAGCAACTGGAACTCCCAGACATTGCCGGTAGCAGTGTAAATTGGTGCAATCACTATGGAAAACTGGCAGTTTCTAATAAAGCTAAACATATACATACACCATGGCTCAGCCATTACACTCCCAGGTGTATATACAACAGAAATGTATGCAAGAAATAGCTACTAGAATGTTCCCAGCAGCACTATTTGTAATAGCCCCAAACAGAACACCAACCAAATGCCAATTAACGGTAGAATGAATAAATAATATCGTGTTATAGTCACACAATGGAATACTAAATAGCAATGAGAAAGAACAACCTACAAGTACCCACAACAACTCGGATGAGCATCACAAATATACTATTAGCTGAAAGAAGACAGACATAAAGGAATTATGTGGTATGATTTCATTTGTATAAAGTACAGAACTAGACGAAATTAATTTTTCCTGTTAGCAGTTAGGGTAGTGAATCCCCTGGGGGAAAAGGTCCTCACTGGAAGCGGGCACCAGGGGAGGGCTTCTGTAGTCTGGGAATGTTCTGTTCTCTTAACCCAGTGTGTTCACTTGGTGAAAATTCATCAATCTGTACACTTTTTCTGTGTGCACTTTTCTAAATGGATGTTATTACATTGCAATAAAAACGTTTATGTTTCCTTAAAATAATATTGTAGCTGATAGGAATGTACTTGGAACAGCCCATTTGTAAACCAGTTTTTATGCCTTGCCAAATTAAAAAGACCCACACCCCATATTCTGTGATCCAGCAAATATCCCTCCTTAGTTTCTGTCCTAAGGAAATACTCATATGAACACAAGGAAGCATGAAGAATGCTCATCGCAAATTTGTTTGTAATAGAAAAAAGGTAGAAGCTATCTAAATGTCTGTCCACAGGGAACTGGATAAAGTGGTAAACAGTTACATAAAATTTTAAGACATGCCAACAATACCATATATTGTTTATAGATACATAATTAAGTAGCTGAAGCATAGGACACACTTGGAAATGATACCCATAGAATTCAGGATAGTGTTTCGCCCTGGGGAGGAAAGAAGAGAAAGGGGTGGGGGATGAAGTATACAAGAGGAGCTTCAATTTGCATCTGTAGTGCTTTATTCCTTACAAAAAAGAGCTGAAGCAAATACAACAAATATTAAGATTTTTGAAAGACTGAGTATTGGGTTCATGGGTATTTGTTTTTATTATATTCTATATTTTTCCGTATATTCGTAACACTTAATAATAAAACATTAAAAAAATCTGTGATAGACCCATGCTATGGAGTACTCTGAAGTAGTTAAAAATTAGGTAGATCTAAATGTCTTCTCATGGCCACAGCCCCAAGATATATTGTTAAGGAAAAAGACACGTTCCAGATATATTCAACATGATATTTCTTATATTGTAAACGACAGTGTGTGCGTGTATATATATATATATATATATATATATATATACACATATATATATAGTATATGTATGTATATAATGAATATACACACACTCACGGAAGGAGAAAGGCAACCCAGGCTTTCTCCTTCTGTGGGAGGGGACTAACATTTGAAAGCAGCTTTGTTTTCTCAATAATTCTTTACAAGAACAATGTACTCATTTATTACTTATATAATTTAAAATGCATTTTAATACACTGTAGAAGAATATGAAGTGGCGTCAGTATATTGTTAAGGGAAACTGGCTGATTACTTAATAGGATGGTCCATTTTTATAAACACTTTTTTAAAAACACTCAACTTTATTAAAAAAAAAAAACTTTCGCACACACACACACACACACACACACAAACACATACACACAAATATAGACACACGCTAAACCCAAATGTCCAGACACCAAGATGTTAACAGTTTCACTTATCTGTATTTTCAAAAGTGTCTATCAGGAATATATATTGCTTTTTAGAAGAAAAAAAGAAACAAAAAACTACTCTGAGATGTTTTAAAGCGCTGCCCCCAGGAACCACGCATGCCTTAGACTGCCCAGCCTCAGGCCCCTCTCTGCCCACCCTCCCGGCAAGCACCTGAGGGTCTTCCTCTGCATGTCTTCAGCCGTGATGCCATGATAGACCAGAGTCTCATTCCAGATGGGATTTCGGGTGTTCCGCAGGGTTTTGGTACGAAGCTTGTTGGACTAGAACCCAGACAGACATCTGTCTCAGTGGGGAGTCAGCCCTGCAGCTCCATCCCTTGGGCTCATTTGCGACGGGTGGGTGACTTAGGAGCCCACTTCCCTCAGGAGTGTCCAGGGGCTCTGTTGCTCCCAAATGCATGTTCTCAGGGAGTGGGGTCATCCTCTAGGGTGCATCACCAACACTGGCTACTGGGCCAGCCCTCCCTCCAGGCACTGGGCCCCCTCTTTGAACTCTTTATAAAGATTAGAAAGCAAAGATATTTTTCTTTGAGAAAAAGTATTGTTTCTAGGCCAGGGAAGCAGAAATGAGAGTCTCCCATTCCTAGGCAGTGAAGAAATAATTTCTGGGGATATTGGGATGGTCCGCTCTGTTTCCCCAGATAGCATCCTCCATGCCTGAAATTCCTTAGAGAGGACAAAATTTTTCATTTTACTCTAAGAGAGAAGGTTAGAAACGCACCTGGTAGCCTGGTGCGAAATCTAATTCATACTAACATGTAAGTGACTGATTGGATTCTTTGGCAAAGCAGGTTTGGATTTAGGAGTGGGCAAAGAAGTGGCTCAAGGAGAAGCAAACATCGCTGGGGAGTCAGAAGGAGTAGTGGCCAACAAGTTTGACCATGGCCAGGTGGGACTGTCTTTCCTTGATCCAAACAAAAAAAGAGTGAGATAAAGTGTATGTGCCCGTGCGTGTGCGTGTGTGTGTGTGTGTGTGTCCTTTTTTGTCTAATGGGGCATTTGATACTTGCAGAGATTTTTTTTTTTTTTTTTTTTTTTGCGGTATGCAGGCCTCTTACCACTATGGCCTCTCCCGCCGTGGAGCACAGGCTCCGGACGCGCAGGCCCAGCGGCCATGGCTCATGGGCCCAGCCGCTCCGTGGCATATGGGATCTTCCCAGACTGGGGCACGAACCCGTGTCCCCTGCATTGGCAGGCGGACTCCCAACCACTGCGCCACCAGGGAAGCCCTTGCAGAGATTTTTGAAAGGCATTTTTCTAAGATCATGTAACCAAGTATATAGGCAGCCTTGTTTTTAGGACATCCATGTCAAATTAACACAACAAAGCAAAAAATAAAGCCCAAGAAGGCACACGTCCATTTCCAGCCATGTGCTCTGAGTGGGTCAATCCAAAGAAAGGAGAATTAATTCCACTTTCCCTCCCAGAAAGGTGGAAGGGATGGGGGTAAATTTTCTCTTAATAATAGAACCTTTTCTCAAGTTATCTGGAAAGAGTTAGTCATTTCTGTTGAGAGATGTTTGGCTGGGGCAAAAAATGGGTGGGGGAGGTGGACCATGGTCAGCACTGGGGAGCCCTGAAGGTGTTTGAGCAGGTCAAGGGCATAATCAGGGTATCTGCTTCTCACCTGGATCCCAGGTTTCTGAGTTAGAGAAATGAGCAGAGCCCCTGCCTCTTGAAGGAGAATGGCTCTGGCCCATCCCTTACCCCTTGTAAGAACTTTGCCAATCAGGGAAGAGGGGGTTTGGGGAGGGCTATTTTAGGCTCTGAGCTGGGAACCTTGGGTGCTTTCCAGAGCCCATGTGCCCCCCTTGCCAAGAGGCCCAGGCCATATGGTACCTTGCTGGCTCCCGGCAGGAGGTGCAGCTTAACGTAGGGATCGGCCAAGCCATTGGAATCCATGGGCTTCAGTCCCTGTAAGAGAAGAAGGCAGTGGTGTGAGGGCCTGGGGAGGGCTGGGCGCTCAGCTATCACAGGCAATGGGCACAGCTATCACCCCATCCTGTGTGCTTCCTCTTGCAAAGAAAGAGAAGGGAAATGCAGTATCTTGAAATGAGCACTGGAATCCGGCAGACGGGGTTTAAAGCCTGGCCAAGTCACTTACTGGCTGTGTGACCTTAGGCAAGTTTCTTAACCTCTCTGAGCCTCATTTTCCTCACCTGTCAAATGGGATGCTTCATGGGCTGGTGAGATTTAAACGTGATCCCACCGGTAAAGTGCTTGGCACAGTACCTGGCACACAGGAAGTGCTCCAACAAGGCTGGATTGTTATTGCTGGGATGGGAGGACATGTCCCAGAATGGGTGGGAGAGGAGGAAAGGCCAGCGAAAGGAGGCCTGAGTTCTGGCCCTGGCCCTTGCACTCACTTCTGAGACCGCAGTTTCTCCATCCGTATGATGGGGATCACAATCTCTGCCTGGCCCCCCTCACAGAGCTGGCATGGCTAAAATGGCTAAAATGAGCCACTGTGGGGGAGAGCAGTTTGTCCGGGGTAGGAGTTAAGCTGGGCTTGTTAACATGAGCAGTTCCAAAATTCCTGGGGCTCAGATACGCTCTGCCCATCCCCCTAGGCCCTGGCTGAGGCAGGTGTCTTATCTCTGGGCTCCCACACTCTCCTCTCACAGCACTAATCCCCAATCCCATGTATCGTGCCCTGTGATCTCCGGGGACTTCAGTTTCCTCAGCTGTTCAGTGGGGCTGATCACAGACCCTGCTTCATGGGATTCTTGGAGGGTTAAATGAGATCTCACCTGTGAAGGCTGAACTCTGGCCCTGGCACAAGTTCAGTATGAACAACGTTTGCTACTACTAGGTGGGGAGAGGAGGCCACAAAGTGGGGTGCAAGGGGGAAATCTGGCCGGGTAGCCTAGAAGGTAAGAGCATAGGCTTTTGAGCTGGACAACACTGGTTCAGATCCCAGCTCCACCACTTCCTGGCTGTGTGATTTGGGCAAGTCCCTTAATCTCTCTGTGCCTCAATTTCCCCATCTATAAAATGAGAACGATGATGAAACCTTCCTCATAGGTTTGTTGTGAAGATTAAATGGGAAGAAATAATTTGTAGAAAGCCCCAGAGGATATACTATACTCAGGAGATGCTATAGTGGTGGTTTCTTGTCCATTTCTCCATGAGGGCACAGTCTATTCTCGCTCATTTTAATATTCCCCAACATTTAGGGTAGTTCCTGGTACAGAGTAGGTATTTAATAAACATGTCTGGAATGTCTGTTTGGATTGGGAGGTTACAAATTGGCAGACGCTGTGTTTTTCAAATTTGAACTTGAACATCTTTGTTTGGGTCCTGCTCACACCAGTTTAGTTTACCAAAGTTACTACCATTCCCTAATGTCTCACATGTTTTTCTCATCTCTTTACCAGCCCAGCCCCTGAGCCGTTGAGTTTTCTGTACCCCTGTCGCAAGGGGGCTGTAATGGTGTGGCTTTCCCCCATTTCTGGAGCTGGAGATGGTTACATCTGGATTCAAATCCAGCTCTATCCCTTACCAGCTGAGTGGCCTCAGGCTTTAACTTTCTAAGCCTCACAATGGGGCTAATAATAATCTCTTCCTCAGAGGTTCCTATGAAGATGAAATAAGATAATGTAGGGCCTTACCTCACTGTGCTATTGGAGGGCACGTGTAAATGCATCTAAGTGCCTGCTGAAGAAGTGACCTGGGTACGTTGATCTAGAAGTTGTGTTAAGCATTTCATACATTATTGATCATCCAAACTGGGACATTTTGTGAGTGGAAAGGAGAGTTCTTAATTATTTCATCAAGGCAACAGGCATAGCTGGGGACCATCTGTGCAAACTGGGACACCCCGCCACCTTCCACGTAACACTCACCAACATCCTCATGGGAGAGACTCTCTTATTATCCCTGAGGCACAGAGAGGTTAACTTCCCCCAAATCCCACAGCTAGGAGGGGTGGAGCTGGTATTTGAACCCAGGAAGTCTGGTTCCTGAACCTTGCTTGTTATTTTCTATAGACCAGGCTTGGGGCAGGGGGAGATCCTGGTCAACTACTTCCTGGGATTAGCATTGGCATCATCCAGCTTTCTTTGCAGGCTGCAGTAAAGTTGGCTCATTGCCCCTGGAGCCTGTAGCATGGAGATGCTCTTCCAATCTGGTTTGCCTCGCCCCCTCCCCCCGCCCCAGAAGCCCAGATTACTGTCCTTGTATCTGCAACAATAAGTCCTGACTCAGTCTGTAGCTCCAGCTTGACAGCCCCGTCTATAGAAGGAGCTGTTCAGTGGCATGTCAGCTGTCAAGTTAGGCTGTCACTGCTCCCAGGTGACACCTCTGAGATCCCCTCCAGAGGGTGTGGATGGGGCTGGGCAGATCTTGGCTCTGCCCTTGAAGCTTGGTTTCCTCCACTCCCGGGAGGCAGCTGCAGTTAAGTGAAACCCCTCTGGGACCTTCCCCAGAGGAAGTCCTCCCTGCAAAGGAATTGGCCGTGGCTAATTCCTGCTCTTTCCTCATCACTGTCACTGTCACAGATAGACAAGGCAATGACAGGAGACAGACATGGTCACCCATGCCCTCCCCAAGTCCCCTAGAAATGCCAGAACATCCTAAGTGGTCCCCAGCTTGGCCCCCTTACCCACCTTGGCCTTTATGATGGTGCAGTGCAGGGAGCTGTTGTCCTGGTCGTAGAGAAGGCTGAACTCCAGGGCACCCAGGGTGGCTGAAGAAGACAGAGGCAGGTACCAAGAGGACATTAATTCATTCAACAAACATTTCCTGAGCACTTACCGTGTGCCCAGTCTGGGCTAGCCATTGAGCCTACAGAGGAGAGGAAGACTCAGTCCCTCTGGACTCCCCATCCTGGTAGGCCCTCCTCTTCTTTGGAGCCCTCAGCACACCTGTGATCAGTTAATCATTTGTGCAATTGCCTAGTTAATGATTTCCATCTGCTAGGTTGAGAGTCCCATGAGGGCAAGGCTGTGACTGCCCTGTTCACTGCTATGTCCCCGCTGGGCACAATGCAGGGCACACAGTTTGTGCTCACTTACTTGCTGAAGGAATAAATGAGTCTCAGCATTTGCTGTTGCCTCTGTCTGGAATGCTCTCTCTCTAGATCCTCACATGGCTGGTGCCTTCTCATTATCCACATCACAGCTTAAATGTCACCTCCTCAGAGAAACCCTCCCTGATTGCTCCATCTAAAGCAGCCACCCTCATGGCCATTCGCCCTATTTTATTTCCTTCACGGTGCTCTGTCTTTATTTGAAATGAACTCATTGGTATGTTTCTCTCCACTAAAATATTAGTCCCATTAGATCAGCCATCTTGTCTGTTATTTTTTTTT
Organism: Delphinapterus leucas; assembly: GCF_059928025.1. Lineage (NCBI taxonomy): Eukaryota > Metazoa > Chordata > Mammalia > Artiodactyla > Monodontidae > Delphinapterus > Delphinapterus leucas. The sequence goes on from NC_143142.1 coordinate 15,253,397, forward strand.
TCTTTTTTTGCCATGGTAACCCTAGCACTTAGAATAGTTTGGGGGCACCTCGTAGGTGCTCAATAAATACTTGTCAAATATAGAGATGAGTGAGGGAGGGAGTTGAATACAGAGACAGGCTTGTTATAAATCACTAGGGACAGCTCCTAACAGGGACATACACCAGCTGGGAGGGACCTTCTAGGCTTGGCAGGTCAGCAAAGAGACACTTAAGGCAGATGGAAGGAGCAGTGGCCACTGCTCCAGGCAGAAGGACCAGGATGTGGAAAGCCAGGAAGGTGGGATAGACATGGTGCATTTCCAGGGCAGAAACAGCCCCCAGCCAGCGAGGTGGGAGTAGGCTCCTCAGACTCCTTTCCCCTGAGCCTGCAGACTCATGACCCCTGCGAGAGACAGGACAGCTGATATTCCCTCCAGGTCTGGCCTCTGGCCTGCTGCAGCAATGAGACTGTCAGTCCCTCCACTCACTGGCCATATGAACTTGGACAAGTCCCTGAACCTCTCCGAGGCTCTGTCTCCTTATTTGTGAAATTGGAATAGGAAAAGCAACTATTCCCAGGCTCACTGGGATCATTAAATTGAGCATGTGCTCGTAACACAATTAGAAAAGTGCCCGGCACAAAATAAGGGCTCAACAACTGTTGACTATTATTACTTCAGATGTGCATGTCATATAATAATAATTCCTCACGTGTGTTTCGCACTATATAATAATGATTTCTGGTTTATGAAGCCCTTTCTCAGCAGGTACCTCAGTTTACGACCCCTCAGCCCTGCATGGGAGGTGGTATTTGCTTTCCCTTTTACAACGAGGGGAGGTGACGCGATGGGCCAAAGCCATCCCGCCGATTACAGCCCTTGGTCCATTTCTTCTGAGTGGGTCCAGTCTCCCCATCTGACCAGGAGCTCTTAGAACGTTCCCCCAACCCCACAGCATGCATCAGGTCCAGACACAACCCATCCATGCTTCCCTGCAGCTCACAAAGGCCACCCCAGCTCTCCCCTGCTGCTCCCAGCCACACCCAGGAGAAGTGCCACTGGTGTGTGTGTGTGTGGCACAGAGCAGGCACTTTATAAATCATTGAATGGATGGATGCAAGAGGAAGTGTCACAAATTTTAAAGTCATGGTTAAAAAATGACTTTTAGAAGACACACACCAAAGAGCCTGGGAAACAGCTGAAATAGATTTCTGTCTATACATACGCCTGGGAGTGGGGCTGCTGAGTCGCGTGATAGTCTGTGGCGCCACCCAATAGAACTTTGTGAATATAGTTGAATCGCACTCTTAAAAAATTATGTAAATGGTTAACGTTGATGTCATGTGTCTTTTACAACAATGAAAAAATAGATGCGCTTATACTTTAGAAAGCTGATGTCATTTTGTGAGTTTAGTAACACGAATTTGTATTTTTATAACTTGGTAAATATGTTTATTAGGTTTGGCATATTGGGGGGCTGGGGATGTCCAGAGCTGTCCCCAGAGCCATTCCTATTTCCCTGGGGGCGACCGCTGAAGTGACTTTTCCAGCCATCCCTCCGTTACGCGTCACCTACTTGCTTCATCTGAATCATAGCTGTTGGCTTCCTCCTCCTCCTCCTCCTCCGCTGGGCGTGGGGGCTGGCGGGCTGGGACCACGGCTGGCTGGGGAGCAGCAGCAGACGCTTGGGAATAGGGACCCAGTGGGTGGCCCGCTTGGTCCTCCCTGGCTCCAACTGCCGAATAGCCCCCAACTCCCCCCGCTCTCTCCTCTCGTGGTGGGGCGGTGGCCCCTGTATAGGCGGGGTCACTCAGAGCCACCTCTGCAGGGGAGATGGGGAGAAGGTGGGAAAGAGGCAGCTGAGTCCCTGTGTCATAACGACAGCAGTGACAAATGCTGCAGCATTACCGCGAGTGACGGGCACCTGCTGTGTACCAGGTGCTTGGCGAGCTTTGTGCCAGAATCACCCACTGCCCTGCAATGGGGGACTGTCACTTCCAGTGGACGGGGGGCCACATCATGCCGTTCACCGGTTCTCAGAATGTTGCCTCTGTCAAAGCCACCCAAGGAAGGCTTGCAAAAATGCAGGTTCCCAGGCTCCATCTAGAATCTGCAGGCCCTGTGGTGGGGCCTTGGAATCTATGTCTTATAACAAGTTCCATGAGCAAAACAGACCTCACTGAGAGCCCTCACTGGTATGGGCTCTGAAGCCAGACAGCCTGGATTTGAATCTCAGCTGGAGCAAGATTACTTATCTCTGGGCCTCAGTTTTCTCACCTGTAAGATGGGAATTTTAAGACCTGAAGGTGCTCAAATAGTATCAGCTATCATTTAAAAAATTTCCTAGTATGTGCACAGCACTTAGCACAGTAGCTGGTGCATTAGAAAGCAATGAATCTGTTGTAGTGATTGGTGCTGCTGCATATATATCATGTGTAATAATCACTGTCACTCGGTGTGGTCTTCATACACTGCAGGCCACGTGCTAAGGTGTTCCATGTATTGGTTTTACTTAATCCTCCCAGCAACTCTGTGAGGTAGGTCCTTGGATTATTCTCCTTTTAGAGATAAGGAAGCTGAGGCTCTGGCAAGTTAAGTGACTTGCCCAGGGTCACACAGCTGGGAAGTAAAGAAGCAGTGATTTGAATGCAGGCAGCTTGTACTCTTAATCACTGTATGTATTGTCATTTTCTATCTATCTAATCTTAGTACAGACTCCCTAGAGTTTTAGAATTAGGGAATTCCCTTAGAGCTCATCAGATAGGTCTCAGGATGCAGAATGGGCCAATGTCTGGCAGCCTCTGCTCTCTCTCTCTCTCTCTCTCAGTCAGTGGAAGAGGTGGTCACCTGCGCAGGCACAGAAAGAGGCGAACACTTGCCTGGTCTCTGATCTGAAAAACGTCCTGCTGGCCCGGGACTGGGTCTGCTGCCTCCTGGGGGTCCTGAGTGGGGCAAAGAGAGAAAGAAGTTTGGAATAGAGAAGGCGGCATCATTTGGGTATTTGCCCTGAGGCCCCCTCGTTTCACAGGTGTGGACACAGGCCCAGGGGCAGCAGGTGATGTGCAGAGGTACCCAGGGTTGCAGGAACAGTCCCATTGGGGGATTCTGGTGTTGGAAAGCCCTGGCTTCAAGCCCAAATCCTTCCATTCTGGGCCTCAGCTTCCTCCTCTGCGAAGTGGGGATGAGCAGGTATTACCTGCTCTTCATGTTTTGTTGGCTGTTATGAGGTCGACAAACAAATGGAGCAAGAATCGCTTGCAAGGTAACGGGCAAGTCCAGGCTTTGAGTCCACCGTTATTACGGGGTCATTACTGGTCCAGAGGATTCTATACAACTACATTTCCGAAGCTTGGGATGTGGGGGAGAGCCACAGGGATGGGGCATGAAATAACATCCAATGACAGAGTGAGAAAGTCATTCTGGGTTCCCATTGCCTTTCCACACTGATCCCGTCATGGGAAAAGTCTCATCTAGGTGCTACTTTAACACTTCTCTAACCTTTGTAAATGTCCCTTTTGAGCAAAAGAGGACAGGCCTCAGGCTCCGAACCTTCAGCAGGCCAGTGTACTGAGAATGTCATTGCACCTGCAATGTATTTTCAGTACATTAATTTTTATAACAGCCCCCCACAATAGGTCGAATGGTGTTCTCCAAAAAAAATGTTCAAGTCCTAACCCCCAGTCCCTGTGAATGTGAATATTTGATCATCTTTGCAGGTGATCAAGTTAAGATGATGTCATTAGGGTGAGCCCTAATCCAATATGACTATGCCCTTATAAAGAGGGGAAATCTGGACACACAGGGACCCATGCATAGAAGGAAGATGATGTGAAGACACATCCACAAGCCAAGGAATGCCCGAGGTCCCCAGAAGCAAGAGGAGAGGCTGGGACAGGAAGGAAGGAACCAACCCTGGCTATACCTTGATTTTGGACTTCTGGCTTCTAGAACTGTGGGACAATACATTTCTGTTATTTTAAGCCACCCAGTTTGTGATATTTGTTATGGCTGCCCTAGCAAACTAATATACTCTCTTTTTCTGGTATGGAATACTGGTTTCCCACTTATGCCATTATTATAGGTTTCTTTTAAAATAACAGATTTTAACTGCACCAATTAGGAATTATTTCCATTGTTTTACACAAGCCATATACGTTCAGATTTTCTCACATTACTAATCTCTTTGCCCACCATTTCTTCCTGAATCTCACGTATCTGTCTGAGAACCGTTGCCTTTTCCTTAAAGTCTGAAGTCCTTAAAATTTCCTTGAGTTTATGATAACTTCTCTCAATTATGTTCTTAAAGGAGGTCAATTTGAAGAAAACATTAAGGAAATAAGAGGGCAGATCATAGGTGCATGTGGTAAAAATTGTGAAATTGGAGTGATGATGTCAGAAGGTGGGAAACAGTGAGGGATGAAGTACTGTCACTTCTTGCATTTAGGTAGATATGATGCTACCCTTCCTCCCACCCCCACCAGCTTCCCAGCCTAGAGTATTATTCATTCTAAAGGTCTTCGAAGAGTTTAGGGTTTGGTGGTGGCTGCAGCTTTGCAGAAAGCCCAGCGGGTTCCGCAAGCAAGGGTGGGAGGTATTGGGGTCACAGCTGAGTGACAGCCTGGGCGGGTGGGTGGGTGGCACGTACCTGGCTGCCCAGGCTGGGGGGGCGCTGGACTCTGTATCAAGGCCGGGGTGGGTCTAGAGGCCTGGACTGAGTTGGCCCGTCTCAAACCTGCAGGGGAAAGGAAAGAGCCTGTCATATCGCGCACACACACACTCACACACAGTCAAAGCAGGAAGAAGCCTGGGACCAGTCAGCCGGCATGAGGCATGGTCCTCTGGGTGTGAACTGGATGCAGCCCCCTGACATTTCCAGCTCTTTCAGACCCTCTTCTCCTCCCCTCCATGTGTTCTCTCTTTCCAATACTCAGATGCCCCTGGGCAACTCACTGCAACAACATGGATGTTGAAAAGCTCAGGTTCTGTGACGCTGCTTCCGACATCTGTGACCTTGCACAAATGACCTATCCTCTTTGGGCCTCAGTCTCCTCATCCATCAAATGGGGATAACAGTACTTACCTCATAGGGTTGTGGTGGAGACACAATAATACAATACGTGTAAAATGCTCACAACAGTGCCTGGCATGTAGTAAACACTCAACATCTGGCAGATGTTGATATTACTTTATAATTATTGAAAGACTGTTCTTATCTTCACATGGACCTAGCTTTGCATCCCAGATTTTTCTTTTATAAGCTGTGTGTCTTTGGGCTGGTCACTTACCCTCTCTGAACTGCAGATGCTTCATGGAGGCAACAACTCTACCCACTTGATTAACATTTTTATAAGAACTTATTTCATCTCTACACCCTTTGAGGTGAGTGCTTTATTAGCTCCATTTTACAAATGGGGAAACTGTGGCACAGAGGGGTTAAGGAGCTCACCTAACGTCTCTTGGCTGGTTAGTAGCCGAGCCAGGGTTTGAACTCAGGCATTTGGTCTCCAGAGTCTACCTGAGACTATTAGATGCTACTGCTTCCTGCAGAGCTGCTGGGGGATCAAATGGGGATGATATACACAGCAGTTCCTGGTACTGAGAAAGTATGACATTCCTAGAAGAATACCCTGTCTTCTCTCACCTCACTGGGCTAGGTCCCACCTTTCCTGAATCTAAATATTTTTCACTGGAGAGATGCTTGAATGATCATGACAGAAAGTGCTTTGCCACCTCTGGCTGGGGCTTACAAATTCTTGTCCCAGGGTCCTGCATTAGCACTTCCGTTTGCTTGTTCATCTGGGTCCTTGTTCATCCATCCATCCACCCACCCATCCACCCATCCACCCATCCATCCATCCATCCATCCACTCACTCACACACTCACTCATTCAACAAGTGTTCATTGAATGCCTACCAAGCGCCAATGAATAAATGAAAAAAGCCACTGTTCTCCCCATTCCTTTTGATTCTCCTCATCCAGGAAGCCTGTCTGGATTTGCCCATCTCTCTCACCTGCTGAGCCCCGGCTGGGGTCACCAGCAGCTCCGCCGTGGCTCTGGTCCCAGCTCTCTGAGTCCCGGCTAGATGAGCTCATTCGTGCCTCGGAGGCCCTGCGCACAGGAGGCCCATAGCTTCCTTGCCCAGGAGCAGAGGCCAGGTCAGGGCCTGAAAGGAAAAGCATGAATTGAAGGGAGAAAAGGCAATGGAGGAATGGGGAAAAGGACTCCTGTCTCAAAAGTAGAAGACAGAGTTGGCAGAACCCACCTGTCTTCTGACCTGGGCCCCTCCTGTCATCAGAGTCACCTGGAGAGAGAGAAAGCTGATGAGGAGTATGTATTGGGTTGGCCAAGATGTTCACTTGGGTTTTTCTGTAACATCCTATGGAAAAACCCAAATGAACTTTTTGGCAAATCCCCAATATTTGATGTTTTCTGGAGAGCTGACACTTAAGGAGCTCACAAAAGGGCCCATCCACCATTCCCAAGAAACTTAAAAAAAAAAATTAAAACTTTCTTTTCCCAACTTCCCCTTTGATATAGAGCCTGTCTACACATTTCACATTATTTCCATTGCAAACAAATTGGGATCATGGGCTACGTACTGTTTCTAGAATGTGCTTTGTTCACTTAATTTGAATTTCCCCAGAACTCACCAAGCATGCTCCAACCTCAAACCCTTCTCACACGGTATTTCCGAAGATTCTATGAGCCCTCTTTATCACCTTGGTCAGGTTTCTCCCCAGATATCATCTCTCAGACAGCCCTTCTCTGGCCATTCTGTCCAACATGAAGCCTCTATCCCCTCTACCTGTTTCATTTTTCTTCCTGGCACTTATCACTACCTGACATTACGTTGTATTTGCATTTGCTGTTTGTTGAGCATCTGTTTCCCCCACTAGAATTTTAATTGCATGAGAACATGGATCTTATCTGTTCCATTCACTGATTCCCTGGGGCATAGAACAGAGCCTGGAACTCACTAGGTGTTCCGTAACTGTTCATTAAGAGAATATTGAAAGCTCATATCATGGGTATAATTCCAAATCTACAATATACATTTACATCATTCAATCTTTTAAAAATATTTATTTATTTATTTTCTTTCTTTTTTTTTTTTTGGCTGCATCAGGTCTTAGTTGCAGTACACGGGATCTTTCGTTGCAGCACGCGGGCTTCTCTCTAGTTGCGACATGTGGGTTCTCTCTCTCTAGTTGTGGTGCGCAGGCTCCAGGGCGCATGGGCTCTGTAGTTTGCGGCACACGGGTTCTCTTGTTGAGGCACATGGGCTCAGTAGTTGTGGTGCACAGGCTTAGTTGCCCCATGGCATGTGGGATCTTCGTTCCCCTACTGGGGATCGAACCTGCGTTCCCTGCATTGGAAGGCGGATTCTTTACCACTGGACCACCAGGGAAGTCCCTACATCATTCAATTTTAAAAGATGCTTAATACACCATGGTGTGGAAATACCATAATCTATTCAACAATTACCCCGTTAATGAACGCTTGGTTTTTTCCAGTATTTTTGCTACCATAAACAATGATGCAATAAATACGATTATACATATGTCTTTTATATGGGTACTTTTCTTGCTGTTAAATATATTCCCAGAGGGGGACTGTTGGATCAAATAGTATATACACTTCAAATTTTAATAACCTCTGCCATATTACTTTTCAAGAGGCTGGAGGTGACTTATAGTCTTACCAACAGTTTATACCATCATTTCTCCACATATTCACCAGCACTAGATGTTATTGCCAATAACTGTTTAGGAGTTGCTATGCAATGCAGGTGATGTTACTTCCTTCCAATGAGGTGAATATTTTCAGAGTCATTTGTTTTGACTAGAGTTTATATAATAAGCTAATTCATACCATTTATGTGTGTGAGTGTGCGTGTCTGTGTATAGGTGATTAACATTATGTACTATTGGCCAACATTTACTAAGTGCTGCACTCTGCAAAGTACTGTACACGTACAGGCGTGCCTTGGAGATACTGTAGGTTCAGTTCCAAACCACTGCCATGAAGCGAATATCACAAAAAAAGTGAGTCACATGAACTTTTTCCCACTGCGTATAAAAGTTATGTTTACCCTGTACTGTAGTCTATTAAGTGTGAAACAGCATTATGCCTTAAAAATGCACATACCTTAATTTAAAATATTTTATTGTGAAAAAAAAGCCAAAACAATTACAATAGTAACATTGAAGATCACCGATCACAGATCACCATAACAAATATAATAATAATGAAAAAGTTTGAAATACTGTGAGAATTACCAAAATGTGACACAGAGAGACAAAGTGAGCAGGAAAAATGGCACCGACAGACTTGCTTGATGCAGGGTTGCCACAAACCTTCAGTTTATAAAAAATTGCAGTGACTATGAAGTGCAATAAAACAAAGTGTAATAAAATGGTATTTTATTGTTGCCTGTAGTATGCTACAGGTATGCCTGTAGCATCTCATTTAATCTTCAAAATAACCCAGTGAGTTATTAATCTCATTTTATAGATGAGGAAAGAGTTTTAGAGAGGTTAGGTCACTCATCCAAGCTCACATGACTTGTAAGTGGCAGAGCTGGAATTCAAACTCAGGTCTTCCTGGGCTCCCATGTTCAAGATCTTGACAGTAAAGCTACGCAGTCTTCTCAGCCTAGAGGGAGTAATGTTTAACCAGGAAGAAAGATGTTCTAGAGGTGGAAACGTGGGGCTTCTCAGGGATGCAGTATAGGTTGACAATTTGATGAGTCTCTGCAAGGAGCAGAAATTGCTGATGGCTTGCCAGGATGAAAGTATTTGTTGAGTGCCTTTTGACTGCCAGACGCTGTAGCGGGCACCTTGAGAAGTTATAGTTGGACACTTCCATTTTTGAGACCTTCAACTATAACCTTCCTTTTAGAAGCACTGACTGCGCTCAACTCTAGAATTGTCATTCAGACCAGATTTTATCACTTAGTTAATTGAAAGTATCGCAAGGGCTTTATCTGGTCAGTCTTAGTGGCCTTAATATATTAAAATGTGTTTTCATTGGGGTCATATTTTTTCTTTTTATTGCTTTGCCTCTCCCTTTTTTACCATCATTTTAATAATTAATAATAATACTTAGATAATAGTGGTAATGTCCAGAGTAGTGGTAATTTTCTTTTACTAATTTCCTTGCTATTCGTCTTTCATTTTTAATCAGGAGCAAAGAAGGCCTTCTCAGCAAGCCCCCTTTCCCCCGCCCCCCAGACTCCAGCGTGTATTTTGACGTTGGGAGTCTTTCTCAGTTCCTAATTTTGATTTCCACCTCTGTTATACCTCTCAATACTCCATCAGGGATGACAACAAAGTCTTTTGGCAGCCTGGCATTGCTGGAGAGTTCCCTGAACTACCTTTTTGATAAAGGTTTGTGATGAGCTGTGAAGGAGACACAGGGGACCTAGACCCAAGCCCAGAGGCTGGCTGTCCACCAACTGGGTAGAAACACAAACATGATGTCAGGGCACCCTTCAGGTAGACCAGTTAGCCAAGACCCGTCCTTGGTTCTGAAAGGAGAAGCTGTATTTTCCTACCTCGAGTTGGAGCCCGGGCAGGGTGTTTGGGCTCAGGGGTGGGCTGCTCAGGAGCAGCGGGCTCACTGGCTGGCTGCTGGGGCTTGGTCTTCTTTATGGGCATAGGCTGTGGGAGGACCTGTTTGGGGAAGCCCTTGAAGAACCATGCTCCAGAGCGCTTCCACACCTGGGGGAGGAGAGGTAGAACATGAAGACACGACAGCCAAGCCCTATTGCTCCTGCCTTCACGAGAGCCAATTTTTCACTTTTCTCCCTGCTCACAGAGCACTGACACAATAGGCAGTGCATTTTCTCACCAGTACACAGCTTTCACAAATCTTATTTGATTCACACAATATCCCTGAACACTCAATAGAGAATAACCAACCTCTTGATGGAAACAGTTGAATATCAGAAAGGTTATGAACAGGTATAAAGTTACACAGCCAGAGAGTGGACTGACACCAAGTCTCCCACCTCTTAAATGTGCTGTGCTCCCTACTACACTGGCTGCTGTAAAGACGATGATCCACATACATCCTCCCCAAGACCTCTGGCCTTCTTCCCTGCCTTGTGGATTAGCGTTCCACCTGGGGCAGTGTGTTGGACATCTTCTGTTGCCCCTTCAGATTGGTTCTACATCTTTTTTCACCCTGCTCTGCGCCCCAGGAAGCTGACCAGTAAGGACTACAGTAACTGGAATTTCTTGATCTCTACCTTCCAGGTGGATCTGGTCAAGGAGAGCATCAGTGGGGGATCGGCAGAAAGAAGATAGTGAGGTCAGGGTACTGAGTCCCTTGGCTCCCTCCTTGCTAGGCAGGCAGTGGCTACATTCCTGCTGGTTGATACCCAGTGTCCAGTCTGGTAACTGCTCCCTCCTCCACTCCTTCAGTCTCAGGAGTGGTATCAGCAACCCTGCTATTGCTGGTGCTGCGAGCTTCACCACGCCTCGCTGATCTTCCTTATCCAAGCCCAGACCCTTGCAAACAGCACCTTTATCAAAGCCTCCTTGATAATCCTGACGGACTGTGCCATCTGTTCTCCCAGGACCCTGACTGATATTGAGGGAAATATGGTCCTTGCAACAGTCTCCAAGGCAGGAATCTGCTGCAGAAGATGAGTGATGAAGAAATTGAGAAAAGGCGAAGGGAGTTAATTGGGACAAAGTGGGTAATAAAAAGCAAGCCTAGGTAAGAGAAAGATTCCATGAGAGAAAAAAACAGAGATAGAGTGAAGACAGTGCAGAGGAAGAAGTGTGAAGGGTGAGAGGCAAAGAGAGAAAGAAGAAAAGGCAGAGGAGATAAGGATGAAAGGGAAAAAAGAGCTCTGAGGAGGAGAGTACAGACGGCCCTCAACTTACAATGGTTTTCTTATGATATTTTTGAATTTACAGTGTTGCAAAATCGATATGCATTCAGTAAAAACCATACTTCAAATTTTTATTTTTATTTTTTATTTTTTGCCACACCATGCAGTATGCAGGATCTTAGTTCCCTGACCAGGGATCGAACCCACTCCCCCTGCAGTGGAAGCTCGGAGTCTTAACCACTGGACTGCCATGGAAGTCCTTTTCGAATTTTGAATTTTGATCTTTTCCCGGGCTAGCAATACTCGATCGGATACTGTCTCGTGATGTTGACCAGGGGCAGGGAGCCACAGCTCCCAGTCAGCCACACGATCACGATGGGAAACAGCTGATACACTGACGATGATTCTGTACCCATGCAGCTATTCTTTTTGTGTGTGTGTGTGGTACGCGGGCCTCTCACTGTTGTGGCCTCTCCCGTTGTGGAGCACAGGCTCCGGACGCGCAGGCTCAGCGGCCATGGCTCACGGGCCCAGCCGCTCCACGGCATGTGGGATCTTCCCGGACCGGGGCACGAACCTGTGTCCCCTGCATCGGCAGGCAGACTCTCAACCACTGCGCCACCAGCGAAGCCCCTCTTTCTTCTTTTTTTTTTTTTTTAACCTTCAGTACAGTATTCAATAAATTATAGGAGATACTCAACACTTATTATAAAATGGGCTTTGCCTTAGATGATTTTGCCCAGCTGTCGGCTAATGTAAATGCCCTGGGCATATTTAAGGTAGGCTAGGCTATGACGTTCACTAGGTTAGGTGTATTAAATGCATTTTCCACTTAACGATGTGTTTATCGGGACGCAACCCCATTGTAAGTTGAGGAAGATCTGTACAGGGAAAGAAAAGAAAATGAGGGAAAGTGTGAGACAAGAAGTGAAGTAGAGGGAAAGAGAAGGTGGCAGTAGGGGAAGACCCAGAAGATGAGAAATGGGGAGTAGGGAATAATGGATGTCAGAGGGCAATGAATAAGAGAGCAGGGAGGGAGAGAAGGAAAAGTCACAGAAGGGAGAGGTGAGAAAAGAAATTCATTCAAATACTGTGTCCTGCCAGTGTTCACAGCTGAGCTGGTTCCTTTTATACCAATCCCTTAAGACATGTGCCTGAACAGGTTCCCCAGCCCCCCAACTGCCACCTTACTCCCCTGGTTATAGCAAGGAAGGGGGAACCGTACAAAGGAGGGAGGATGCTCCAGGAGCTGAATGGGACCAATCCACTCACCTCTCTCTGCTCGATGCAGATTTTGCAGAGCCACACAGGGTGTGGGCGGCTGTTGAAGGTCTCCACCCCACACTTGGTGCAGACATTCTGGGGACAAAACATAGCCCAGTGCACACTCAGATATGCCAGGCTTGGAGCTGCTGGTGATCAGGAGAAGTGGCTGGGAATGGTGGCAATGAAGCCCTATTCTCCCTTGATGGACACAAAGCAATAGAACTCTCCTTTCCTCACGTCCCTTCCATGACCAAGGCCAGTTAGAATAAAGTTCCAATCTGAGTCTTGATTTCTGATAACAAGAACTGGAGTCATTCCCAAGCACGGGATGAAGGGATTCTCCAAGAGTCCCTGTGGGGTTGGAGTTTTCATCATCCATACAAGGGAGATCACTGACATGATTTTTTAATCATGAGAGACTGTATATCCATTTTATTACTTTATTTCTTCTTTCTTTCCCAAATGAATCTGAGACACCCTAGACTATGACTACAGGTTCAACTCCTTATGGAGAAAGATGTTATCTGAGTAAATGCCATGACTATATGATGGAACATTATACTTTTGGCTGAGTTTTCTGGAAGTCAAAACAAATAGGTCACAAAATTCTCACTATCTAGTCAACTACAGAAGGCAAGTTTTTTGGAGTAGATAACCTTTCCCCAATATTCCATTCTAAATGCTAAATGGTACCCCAAGTAGGAGATGCCAAGTGACATTATGGATATCTCCAGCTGGGTCACTCCCCTGAACTCCTTTCCTGGGAATCAGACAGACCCAAGGACAGTTGTATTTCTGTCCTGGAACTGTCAAGTTCAGACAGCTTGAGGAGTGGGTGCAGGGTGGAGAGAGCACAGGGAGACTCCCCTTCAAGAGTGAATGCTTAAGAAGACCAAAGTCTAACTTGGCCTAACTTGGCTAGAGAGGGGCTTTCCAAGTGGCTTGAACTGTGCCCCAGGGTAGAAAATGCTGGGTAGGGCTTCCATGTACACATGTGTCTTCCATGTAGACACAAGCCCAGCATGCTTTTTTTTTTTTGGCCACACTGTGCAGCATGCAGGATCTTAGTTCCCCGACCAGGGATTGAACCCGTGCCCCCTGCAGTGGAAGCGTGGAGTCTTAACCACTGGACCGCCAGGGAATTCCCCCAGCATGCTCTTTAGCCTGACCTATAACTTGCTAAGCCACAACCAGGATACTTGCAGGCTCAACCATAGTTCATGTCCTACTTCAGTCTCCCAAGTTCATCCTGGATGGAGCTGAGCTCCAAGGAGACAGAAGGGTCAGAGTGACTTCTAGGGGAGGAACCAGGATCAGGGTTACCTCGGAATACAGCTGGGCATGGGAGCATCCCAGAAGGAATCATATTCTGGCAACTACCTTTCCCGATCCAAGCTCCATCCCCAAGACCCAAGGCCCCCAAAGGCTGGAGCCCAGGCCTAGCCCCTATGCATGTGATGAGCGGGGAAGCAGGGAAGGGGAGGGCGATGGTACCTTCTTACAGTCCTCACACACTACACAGGCAGAGCCCAGCATCCCCAGCTGTTCTCCACACAGTATGCAGCAGTTCACCCCGTCCCCAGCCACGTTCTTCCTCATGTTCTCCAGATGGTCCACCAGGCGCCTGGAAGCAGAGTCAGGGTTATACGGACCTCACAGGACCAGGGACCACCAGCTTCTCCCTCATTATCTGGCTGATGGTCTTAACCTTCTTTGAGTCATAGACTCTTGAGTATCTGATAATGACTACTGGACCCCTCCCCAGAAAAAGGCACATACATTCTGATATATTTTCAGAACATCACGGAACCCCTCCGACATCCCCAAAGCCCATCTATTCTACCAACTTCAGATTGAGAACCTTATCTAGTCTTTTCTCATGTCACCTCCTCCAGAAACTGTCTTCGGAGGCCCAGATCTGTTTATCTAATTGTCTGTATGACGTCTTCACTTGGGTCTCAAACTTGTGCTTTCAACTGAACTCTTCATCCTGGCTGCTCTTCATCCTCATCCCCAGCAAACCTGCTCCCATTCTCAGGAAACGGCACCACTATCTGCTAACTTGCTTGAACCAGAAACCTAGAGGGTCTTCCTGAACCCCTCCTCCCAGACATTCAATGACCCAACCAAATCCTATCATGTCTAACGCTCTAACACTTCTGGAGTCCACCCATTTCTCTCCGTCTCCACCTCAGCCAAGCCACTGACATCTCTCCCCTGGATGACTAACCCCTTAGTCTCCATGCTTTCATTCATGCCTTCTACAGTCTGTTCTCCCCATCACAGCCTTGGTGATATTCCTAAAACATAAATCTGATCATGGCACTCCCACTTCCCTTTAAAACCTTTAGTTGGTTCTCATTCCATGAGGTTTCCATGACCTTGCGTGGTCTGGCCCCAGATGAAACCCCAAACCTCTTCGCCCTCTTGGTCTTGCTTCAATGTTCTAGCTCAGTGGTTCACTAAGTGTGATGACCAGACCATCAGCATCAGTGTCACCTGGGAACTTGTTAGAAAGGCACATTCTTGGGCCCCACTCCACAACAACCCTAATCAGAGACTCCGGGGGTGGGGCAGCAATCTGTTTAAACAAGCCTTCCAGGGGATTCTGACAAAAGTTTAAGAACCACTGCTCTGGTTACACTGGGCTTCTTTGAGTTCTAGTTCTCCTAATTGCCTCAGCACTTTTGCACATTCTGGTCCTTGTGCCTGGAATGCAGCATTCCCTCATTACACATATTTGTGATCTCCCTCTCTCTCTCACACACACACACACAGACACACACACACTTTTCCTGCCTAGATTCTCCTTATCCTTCATATTCCGGTTAAAATATCACCTCCTCTTAGAAGCCTTCTCCGACCATCCATTTTATTTACTTTTTTGGCAACCCTTCTGCATAGCACTTGTCACATTTGTAAGTAATTGTGGAATTGTCTACATTAAGTAATTAGTTAATTGTGAGTCCATACCTGGCTACCTTCCTAGACTCTGAGCTCCCCTGGGCTGGGGATCTTGTCTGTCCTGTTCCCTGCTGTGTCCTCAGGAACAGAACGGTCCACAGTGAGTGCTCACACATGATGGTCGAACCAATGAATGAATGAACAAATGAATGAATGAAGGAAGGCCACTTCCCAAATTTGTATCCAGCAAAAGCAAGCTGAGTTGAATGTCAAGTGACATACAATAGCAGCTTATACTTACATAGTGTTTATTATGGGCCTGGCATGGTATGAAGTGCTTTGGCACCCAACCCTAAGAGACAGGCACAATTAAGAAGCCATTTTACAACTAAGGCAAGTGAGGCACAAGGAAGCTAAATTACTTGTGCAAGGTCACACAGCTAGGAAGTAACAGAGCTGAAACTGGAAGCCAGGTATCATGTGTATTACACTGGCACTTCTCAAACTTAATGTGCACACAAGTCACACTGGCACCTTGTTAAAACAGATTCTGAAGCATCATGTCTGGGGTGAGGCCTGAGGTGCTACATTCCTAGAAAACTCCCAAGTGATTCCACACGATGCTACTGGCCCAAGGGCACACTCTGAATAGCAAGGCTACACATAATGACTACACCTGTGGGGGCATCCTGCTTCGATCTCAGGTGGGTTGTTTTCGACCCTTCCCACCAGCCTGAAGTCACCTCTTTGCTTTTTCCTCAAACAGAACCTTATTGTTCCTGTTCCAGCCACAGCCAGTGGACCCAGATGGAGCCGGACCCTGCCCACCCCCTCCACGCACTGGCTCTCAGCTGTGGACATCAGCTGTGGGTATCACAGGCTCCAGAAAGTCCCTGGCAGACCTGCTGGCCGCCACCTGATGCTGACTCTCCCCACAGGTCCTCCTCGCTCCTGCCATCCCCTCAAAGCATGCTACTCGCTGTGCTATAAACAGCAGCTTCTCCCTCTGTGTTCCATTCAACAGAGGAGCCCAAAGCAGCCTGTAGGCTCTAGCGCCTGCTGTGACCCAGATTGGACAGAGCTGCTTTGAGAGGCAGGATGTGCAGAACCAAAGGCAGCACGCTCTTCTCTTCCTCCTCCTCCTCTTCCCCTACCCCAACCCTCCCCACATTTTTCCCTAGAAATTGCTTTTATAGGATGATGGGAGGCAGCACAAACCAGGAGCGCCCAGTCCTCAGTCTCAGAACACCAGCAGCCAGTGTCTGCTGAGCAATTTCAATGTGCCAGGCACAGAGATAAGCACCCCACATGGATTTTCTTAATGAATCCTTCCAGCAGCACTATAAGCTAAAGACTATTCTTGTCCCCATTTTCCAAATGAGAAAAGTGAAGCACAGAGAGGTTAAGTGAGGTATCCAAGTCACACAGCGGGGAGGTGGAGAAAGCCTGGGCTCAGACCCAGGCAGTCTGGCTCTCGAGTGCCTGTTGTTCTTCTTCTTTTAAAAAAAATTAATTTTTATTGGAATATAGTTGCTTTACAATGTTGTGTTGGTTTCTGCTGTACAGCAAAATGAATCAGCTATAGTTCCTGTTCTTAATCAGACCTCACTGCCACTACTGCCAAGCAGAGCCATGGGGACCTTCTTGAACAGTCCAACCTCCACCCTGCTCAATTCCCCTGCCTTGCCCACACCAAGGGACCCTCCATCATCGGTAGGAACCAAGTTGCACACGTGCAGTCACCCCAGCTGCTTCTATCTCACCTGCCTCTGACTTCTCAGAGGTCGGGACAAGACACCCAACAGCTGTGCCATCATCTTGTTCCCCTAAAGAATCCTCAACATAGGGTTGAGAAATCTGGATTTTAGCCCTGAATTTTGCCTCTCTGGGCCTCAGTTTCCTCATCTGTAAAAGGGAAGGTGTTGGGCTAAATTGGTGGTTGTCAAATTGTGCTTTATGGCACCCCAGGGGTTCTTTAGAGACCATTTTGGGGCCACCCACTATAGAGGTATGGCGGGAGTGATTCTGAGGAACCAAAAAACCCCATTTCGTCCAGAGCATGTCTGCATTTATCTCTTTCATTTGTTTGAGCTGTTGAATTAGATTTCCTTTGGAAAGTTGATTCCATTGTTTAAAGAAACAGTTTGAAGTCATCTGGAGCAGATGAATTTCAGGTTGCCTTTCAATGCCACAGAATTATGAGACAGTGAGGTAAGCTAACGGAGGCGGGGGATGGAAATTGCACAGTGATAAATATTTTCTTTTTCTCTCTTTTTTTGGCACACACCTTTGTTCTCACCTATTTTCTCCTTCATGGACTGACCTAGCCAGAAAGTGGTTAGATTTTGTTCTTCTCACTCTATCAGTGGGGGTCCCAAGGCACAGAGTCACTTGGGTCACTCAGCCTGGGCTAGAATCTCGTTCTCTGTGTCAGTAAACTACCTTTGCTTTCCTTGGAGTCCCCTCATGGCCTTCTGCCTCAAGTCAAGCTTTGCCCACCCAGCTCAGGAAGAGAGCATGGGATAGATGACCCAATTCTAAACTGCAGTGTACTTTGCTCAGGAAACCTACGAGGCTTACTTGTCTCCTCTTGGAAAATAAGGGTGTGGAGTCACCCACCTCTTGCAAACCCACACTCTAGCATCCCTACCAAGATGCCTGTTCCTTCCACCATTCGATCCTCAACTCCAAAAGCCCCCATTAACACGCATTGTACAGGGAGCGTCTCATTAGCTTCTATCAGTGGCTGCAAATGGCATGGAAAAACAACAGATTGAAGATCATTATTCACATCTCTCAGCGTAGAGACCCTTGTTACTTGTGAATTCAGTCCAGACCAATAAAGAGAGAAGGAAGTGGAGTGGGGATGGGCAGACCTTCCTTCTCTGCTCAAAGATCAGGATGAGCGGGGGGTTCCTGGAGCCCGCCCTTTTGGACATCCTCTCTGCAGCCCCGAATACTAGGGCCTCAACAGGGAGGGCCCCAACAGCCAAGTAGCATAAACTTGGAAATAAAACTTTGCGGGAAGTTAAGTCCAAATTATGTCATGGCAGACCATGAGTCACAGATGGGTCTTTATCCTGGTGATAAAACATTTCAGTTTCTTCACCCCATAAGGAATGTTTGTTGTTACCAGTCTTGGCAGGAGAGACCTATGTGCATTACGAAAGATGCCGGCAACCCTCAACCCATGTTAATGACCCAGAAAGAATTTTTTTAAAATACCAATGCCTGGGGCCCCAGCTCTAAAACTTCTCAGCTATGGATCTGGTTACGCCCGGATACCAGCATTTCAGCATGCAGTCCTGTTGAGAGCCACGGCATGGGGGGATGTTTCCAAAATGTATGGTCCATCTAGATCACCTGGGGAGAGTGTTCAACATTCAGACAATGATTCTATGGGACTGGGGTGTGTCCAGAGTGTGTGCATTTTGAAGTGACTCCCTATACGATCCTGATGCTGGTGAATTCCTGGCCACACTTTGAGAAATGCTTCAGTAAGGAAGGAAGCAGTGGGAGAAATCACATGAGAAAATCCTCTCCTTATTATGTTAAGTGGGGGAAAAAACCCCCAAACCCAGGATGTAGAGTTGTGATCATGATATGAGGTTGGGTTTGGAACATGCTCATCTGAATATCTTCACGGTGTGCACTGGACAAAAAAAAAATTAGAAAGGAAACACACCGACATATTCACAGGGATTATCACCAGGTGGTGGGATTATGAGTAATTTTAATTTCCTTCTATAAAGCTTCTGCTACCCCCTTTCCTAAAGCACCAATTATCTGGACTCCTCATACTTTCTTAACTTTCTACAAGAAACATGCGTTACGTTACATTAGACAATAAAGTGCATTTCTGAAGACAGAGAACATGTAAGCCAAGGGTTAAAAGTCATGGCTTTGAATCCTACCTCTTATCCAGTCAATGACCTTGAAAAGGCTTTGTTCTCTGCGTGCCCTCTTCCCAGACAATAATGTGAGGGGTTAGATGAGACGCACCTCAAGCTTCCTGCCATGGGCAACATTCAGGGATTCTCAGATGCTGAGGCTGAAACATCAAGATCTCCCCTTGTGTTTTGAAACTGAAGGACCTTCAATGACTAAGAGAAGACCTGTCTGCAATGGCAGGATACTTTTGTTTGCCTGTCTAATGTCTCCACATTAAGGGCCCAATTAGGCTGGACATTGTAAGTGGCTGTCACTCTCTAGTTAAGTCTTTACACGTCTGATTAACTTTATGGCTCCTACTTGCACCTCAATCCAGGAAACCCATATATCACCAGGCTGGGTGCTTAAGGGGAGCTGACGGTTACTCAGTGAAGCTGGGTGGGCATCTCCCATTTCCCAGGATGCTCCCAGAGGCACCAGAAAGGTTATATGTCCCCTCTTCTGAGTACCAACAGATGACCTCTGGAGGGGGTGGGAAGTGGATTCCCAAGTTGCTCTGACCTTGCTGTCCCAATAGATGCAGATGGTCTACTCATTCATCTGACAAATATTTATGGAGAACCTACCATGTGACAGCAGACAGTGAGGACCCAAGGGGGAGCAAAACAAAGGAGGTGCCTGCCATCACGGAGCTGGAATTCTAGTGGGGGACTCAGACGTTACTTAAATGATCACATCGATCATCATAACCACACTCGGAGTAAGTGCTCTGAAGGACAAGTATGGGAAGCTATGAGAACTCACAGAGAGGGACATGAACAGTCAGATGGGGCCTCAGAGGAAGTGACTGTTGAGCTGAGACCTGAGGATAAAGAGGAGCTGGCCCAGTAAAGAGGGTGAGGAAAAGCACTGGAAGAAGAGGGAACAGCATGTGCAAGGGACTTGAGAGATGCTTAGCAGGGCTGGTGCGCTGGATGGTAGAAGATGAGGCTGGAGGGTGGGCAGGGGCCACGCCATGCAGGGTCTTGAGTCTAAGAGTGATGGGACAGCATGAAAGGGCTTTAAGTAGAGGAGACTCAACTTCCCCCATTTTGAGACAACATATGGACATAGGAATGGAGTCCTTGGGAGGCTCGGAGCAGTGAGAGTTTCAAATGCCGCAGTGGTTCCAGGTAGAATGAGGCAGGCAGGTCCCTGGACTTTTTGTCTACACATGGGGCTGGACCAGGTCTCTTGAAACTACAAGACTGCCCCAAGTGGGTCTAACTCAGTGGTGGTGAAAGTGTACACTAGCAGGAAGGCCGTGAGAGATGCCATTGCACGCTAGCCAGCTTCAAGGAGTCACTCTGTGTGTTAGCTTCCTAGTGTTGCTGTAACAAATTACAACTTAGTGGCTTACGACAACATATATTATTTACTATCTTAATAGTTCTAGAGATTAGATATCTGACATGGGTTTCACTTAGTCCAGGTGTTGGCAGGCAGGGCTGTGTTCTTTCTGGAAGCTCGAGGGGAAAATCTGTTCCCTTGCCTTTTCTAGTTTCTAGAAGCTGCCCCACATTCCTTGGCTTGTGGCCCCTTCCTCCATCTTCAATCCAGCCGTGTAGCATTTTTCAATCTTGCTGTGACTCTGACCCTCCCGCCTCCCTCCGATAAGGACCCGTGTGATTACATTGGGTAATCCAGGATCATCTCCCCATCTCAAGATTCTTAATCATGCCTGCAGAGTCCCTTTGGCCATGTAAGATAACATATTCACAGGTTCCAGGGATTAGGATGTGAACATCTTTGTGGTGGGGGAGGGCATCATTCTACCCACCACACCCACATTCCCTGCCCCATATGCCATCTAGGTTCTATTTCCACCTGATTCAGGTCCAGATCAGATTTCAGTCCTCCTCTCCAGAGCAAGGGTTGGGCAATTCCTCCCTGCCTTGCTGTGGACGTCAGACAAATCAGGCTTTGGACTCTGTGAGGTTCTAATCACCCTCTCCACGTACAACCCCAGGAAAACATAGACACTCCACACATACACACACACATCCACACCTACACGCACACACACTTTCAGAATTTAGAAATAAGAGGCACTTTTTTTTTTTTTTTTTTTAAATTTTTGGCGGCGCCGCACAGCATGTGGGATCTTAGTTCTCTGACCAGGGATCGATCCTGCGCCCCCTGCATTGGAAGCATGGTGTCTTAACTATTGGACTGCCAGGGAAGTCCCACAAGGCACTTATGATGCAGGTGTTGGGGTGTCCATTCTGGAGTGACCTTGCCTGGGTCCATATTTGCTATTTCCTAGCTCTGTGACCTCAAGAAAGTTACTTAACCTTTCTAAGCCTCTGTTTTTCGTGTGTAAATTAGGGAAAACAAAGTCCTTGTTTCCTAGGATTGTTGCAAAGATAAAATGAGAGTTAAATGGTCATGAAGAACCTAGGGGCAAGATGGGAATAAAGACATAGACCTACTAGAGAATGGACTTGAGGACACGGGAAGGGGGAAGGGTAAACTGGGACAAAGTGAGGGAGTGGCATGGACATACATACACTACTAAATGTAAAATAGATAGCTATTTTACTCTGGGAAGCAGCCGCATAGCACAGGGAGATCAGCTCAGTGGTGCTTTGTGACCACCTAGAGGGGTGGGATAGGGAGGGTGGGAGGGAGACACAAAAGGGAAGAGATATGGGGATATATGTATATGTATAGCTGATTTACTTTGTTATAAAGCAGAAACTAACACACCATTGCAAAGCAATTATACTCCAATAAAGATGTTAAAAAAAATTTTTTTTTAATGGGAGTGTTTGTAAAATGCCCAGAACATGGTAACTACTCAGTCATGATTGCTGCTAATTATTTCTTCTGGAAATCTGTGGCGTTTATATCTCCCTATACTCACAGTTTGTTCCTATATAACGAGGGTGCTAAAATCTGCCCATGAAATCCGTCTTTCTAAAGCTCTTTTTTTTTTTTTTTTTTTTTTCCCCCCGGTACGCGGGCCTCTCACTGTTGTGGCCTCTCCCGTTGCGGAGCACAGGCTCCGGACGCACAGGCCCAGCGGCCATGGCTCACCGGCCCAGCCGCTCCAAGGCATGTGGGATCTTCCTGGACCGGGGCACAAACCCGTGTCCCCCGCATGGGCAGGCGGACTCTCAACCACTGCGCCACCAGGGAAGCCCCGTCTTTCTAAAGCTTTTAAAGGGGCTGCAGTGACTAGAAACTGACAGGACTCGTGTGCCCATCTCTAAATACACACACGGATGGCACATATACCCACACAGGAACAGGTGCATGATCAGCACCCATGTACAGAACACACTTTCACACACACGGCTGTACACACTCTGCTCTTGCAGGGAGCCAAGCCCTAGTTGTCTGCCTTCTGCAGACAAGGATATAAGCCAAATGCAGATCAGACAGTGCTTACTTGTTAAGCCCAGGCTCCCTCAAAAAAGTTCAAACTGGCCTCGGAAACATTCAGGCAACTGCTTTTGAGCTTTCAAACCAGTATTGCCGCAGTGTCTTGATGAATGCCGAAGAGAAGGCTAATGGATGTACAATTGCTCCAGGAAGTGGGCTTAACGTGGTGAGCTGCAGAGCTGAGGACGCCCTACCTGTGAAGGTGTGATGGCTTTATGTGCCAGTTCCTGAATTGGTGAGGGAAGTGGTGAAAAGCTGGCCTTCCATCACTGATGGTATGAAGCCAGAGCAGCTGCCTTTAGGGGCTGTGATTGAGCATGATTACACAATGGTTTGTAAAATGCAGCCAAGTAAGAGAGTGGATGTCATGTTGTCTCTCTGTCTCTCTCTCTATCTCTGTCTGTCTCTCAACTTCTCTCTCTCTCTCTCTCACACACACACACACACACACACACACACACCATTAATTCCAGAATCATGCTGCTTATCCCGTCACCCTAATTGCCAAGTGGATGTTACCATTAAGTTTATTAAACTCGGCATTTTCTGAAGCCTAGATTGGGCCATCAGCTGTGAACAGGGACATGGCTGCTCTGAAGGGGGGTGGTCTGAACTCCAATGCCAGGGTCTGTCAGGAACCTGTCCTTGTTCAGGACTAAGTTGCTCTGTCATGAAGCCACGCGGCTGGCATGCAGGGTGTGTGCAGTTCAGACTCATTAATTCCCACCGTTGTTTATTACCGTCACTACCTGGGGAGCCGTTGATCGTAATCTCTCTCCTTGATGGACTGGTGAATGGGATTCCTGTCTGGACCTCAGCACTTTGGGGAAGTGGGTCACCCTGGGTCAGAGTTGGAGCCAAGAGAGAAAGACAGCTAGAGGGCTCCACTGGGCTAATACAGTCAGTCAGGCAAGGAGCTGGGTCATTTAAACCCAATAATAGCAACAGTTATCAGGAGCTGTGCTAAGCATTCCATGTGCATTGTTTTCCTTAAGTCATACAACCTGTGAGGTCAGTTCTATTATTCACTCCCATTTTACAGATGGGGAAACCGAGGCACACTGACAGGGAGTCACTTACCAAAGGCACACAGCTGGCAAGTGGCAGAGATGGGATCGGAGGCTAGGTCTAGCTACCCAGACGCTGTTACCTGCTTTGGAAGAATGAAGCCTTTGTTTCATTTCACTGCTTATAGTTGGGGCTCTTTCTAACCCCTCCACCTGCCCTTTTCTGTTGTGGAAAGTAGAGTTGAGAGAATGTGCTGCTGAGGCCCACGGGGGACAAGGGTCATTGTGGTGGAGAGGGGTGAACTGTCCTATGGTAGGAAGAAGTATGAGACTGAACCAATCAACCTGAGTGAATATGTGAGACACCCTGTAAATTATTGACTTCCCTGAAACTCTGAAGTCATTTGTCAATTGCCATCCCTACCTGCACCGCCAAAAGGCAATAGGATAATGTGGAAAGACAGATTCAAAGTCTGGTTTGGCCATGTAAAAGCTGTGTGCCCCTGGGCAAGTGTCTTAACCTCCATGAACTTCAATAATCTCGTCTGTGAAGCAAAGACAGTAGTCTGTCTCTCTGAGAGATTAAAGGAAATACAACATATTTGAAAGTTCCTAATACAATGCTTGGCTATAAATGTTTATCTTCCTATAGAACAGCAGAATAGGACTCTAATCCTGGAGCCAGCCAGCCTACGTTTGTAATCCCAGTTGTACTGCTTATTAACTGTGTGACCCTGGGCAAGTTGCTTAACCACTCTGTGCCTCAGTTGTCTCATCTGTAAAATGGGAATGATAATAATGCGGCTTAATGCATAGGGTTGTTGTGAGGGTTACATAGATGAATCTACATAAAGCTTTGAGTACAGTGCCAACACATGGTGCTTTGTAAGGGTGGACTATTATTATTTCTCTAGAAGTTGAGTGTGGTTGCAGGGAAATTCTCATTTGTTTCTTCTTCCTTTCTTGAGCCACGCAACAAAAAGGCTAGAGCAGTGGTTCTCAACAGGGGGTGATTTTGCCCCTCAGGGAGCACGTGGCGATGTCTGGAGACATTTTGGGTTGTCACAGCTTGGTAACAGCCCCGGTTACTACAGGCACCTAGTTGGTGGGAGATGCTGAGATGCTGCTAAAAAATCCTATGGTGCACAGGAAAGCACCCACCACAAAGAATTATCTGTCCCCAAATGTAAACAGTGCCAAGGTTCAGGAACCTTGGGCTAGAGGGACTTGGAGACCACATGGTCCAACTCCCCATTTTATAGATAAGGTCCGGGAAACCCTGAGGTTAAAAACATTCAATGAGAGGCTTAGTCAGTTGGGTTAAGAATTCATCCAATATGTATTCATTTGCTTTCTCTTTTATGCCAGGCACTGGGCTGCTTAAGGAATTAAGAAGACTTCATTTTCATTTTGTGCAAACAGATTCCATAAATTATTAAGGCTGGATGGACATTAGAAGGCATCGACCCAATCCCTGAGAAAACTGAGGTACTACTCAGTGGTTCTCAACATGGGGGGGGTGTTCAGAGTCCCCCCAAACCTGATGAAATCTATGAATATTTCTTCTTAAAAATGGACACAGGGACTTCCCTGGTGGCGCAGTGGTTAGGAATCCACCTGCCAATGCAGGGGACACATGTTCAAGCCCTGGTCTGGGAAGATCCAACATGCCACGGAGCAACTAAGCCCGTGCACCACAACTACTGAGCCTGCGCTCTAGAGCCCGCAAGCCACAACTACTGAGCCCGTGTGCCACAACTACTGAAGCCCGCGTGCCTAGAGCCCGTGCTCCGCAACGAGGGAAGCCACCACAATGAGAACCCTGTGCACTGCAATGAAGAGTAGCCCCCGCTCGCCACTAGAGAAAAGCCCGCATGCAGCAATGAAGACCCAACGCAGCCAAAAGTAAAATAAAAAATAAATAAATTTATTTTTTAAAAAAAAAGCACACAGACACATGGATAACTATGTCATAATATCAGGATGCCCCAGGAGTTCTACCCACAGAATGTCTAGGACTCCAAGTCAAAAAACAAAAAAAAGGGGCGGGGCGGTAGGGGAATCTTCCTTTAGAAAGAGGAGACTATGATCTGGTTTATTGTCAGCTTGTCAAACCACAGGAAAGATGCCTACCTAATTAGATGTAGCAAATTCCAATCATTATTACTCACTTCTCCCCCTGTCCACATTTTGGAAAAATTCTGTGCCAAAACTATAGGGGATGGTGGAACTGGGATAGGGAGGTGATAGCAATCCAACAGATTCTGTCAAGGACAGGTCTCTCTTGTCTCTTTCACTTCCTCCTCCATCACAGTGTCTGGACACCAAGGTTAATGCCAAATCCTAATTACTTCTTTGGGCCCATCTGTTGAGGGATGTTGACCTCAAATGGAAGCCACCAAGCTGCCTGTCCCCTTGCGGGCAGAATATATGAGTAATGCCTTTGAGAGGCTCTGGATAGAAAGAAATATGATAAAGACATGGAGGAACCTACCACTGGGAAACAAAACAAAAACAAAACCCGCACACACAAATTTCCCCAAATGTTTAATTCCATATTTAATATGTTTTAAAAGTCCTGTGGACACCCCCTGGGTGTCCGTTCAATTTACAAAGGCCCTTTGCACTCTCTGGAGTAGCACTCAGCAGCCTTGTTTGTATAGCCTGGCACCTCTGGCCACAGCTGATTGGATGAGGGGCGGCACTCATGGTGACCTGGACCAATCAGAGTTCCTTCCCCGGGAATTTGGAATTAGGACTAAGAAGAAATATAACAACCAGGAAGGTATAGTATGAGATTATATTTTCTAAGATGTGGGATGAGAAGCAGACCTTTCATGAGACTAGGCTGTGTTCCCACCCTTGGATCCCTTGAGATACCTCTGAATCCTTATATTAAATTTCCCTTTTGCCTAATGGGGTAGAGTCTCCAAAGATGACCACCATTAACATCTTCCTTCCCTGGATGCATAAGTCATTCTTCCAGGAGGAGATGGGATCTATTTCTCCTCTCTAACAGATTGCAGTGGAGCGATGCCTTACCAGTTCTAGGCCTAGCTGTTAAGAATCCTGGAGGCTTCCATCCTTGCTCTCTTGGGAGTCAGCTGCCATGTAAAGGAGCTCAGGCCAGACTACTGAATAAGGAAAGATTCCGTGGAGAGAGAGGGGCCATGCAGAGTGCACTGAGGCACAGACAAAGGATTGGAGCTTTCCTGGCCCTTCCAGTCCAACCCAGCCACCCACTGAATGCAGTTGAGTGAGTGACCCCAGGCTATGCCACATGGAGCAAAAATCAACCTAGCAGAGCCCTGTCTAAATTCTTAACCCACAGAATTATGAAAAAGAGTATACTACTGATGCTTGTAGTCAGTAAGTTTCGGGTGGTTTGTTATGCAGTGATAGATAACTGAAACCACCTAGCTGGAACTAATTCCCTTTCTTGCAAGCCAAGTGTCCTCACTAGTATAGAAAATCTACAGCAGTCAGGTCACGCAAAATAAATTCTGAGATCCCACTTAGCCTTGAATAAGGGATGTGGGGCAAAATGAGGCTCTTTAATGAGTTTCCCTTCTGACCATCAGCTTTCCTTCTGGGGGTGCTGAAGGGAGCAGAGCTTGGTTGTGGGCTGAGTTACCACTCAGTGAAGGTTTAGACACCACCTTGGGCAAAAGCAGAGGCTCCAAGGTGAGAACCAACTCTGGTCCACTGCATCATCTGGTGCTCCCTGGGGCAGAAACTCTAGCAAAACTGCCCCAGGGAGGCAGCACCTCCTGGGACACCTTAGGGTGATTCTCCCAGGGGACTCTCCATGGCCTTAGGACCATGGAGACCAGTTCTGGCAGCTTTGGAGGTACAAACAGGTTAATAAGATCACTGGGAAGGAATCACTGGGCCAGCACAGAAGGGATTCTAGCTTGTAGCTCCCCAAATGCCCCCTCCAAACCTGAGCTTTAAAAATTTCCATGTCCTGCAAAGTCTAAGAATTTGAGGCCACACCTTCAGGAAAGATACCTAATAGTTTAGAACATAGTTCTGAGAGCCAGACAGACAGGGACATATATCTTAGCTCTGTGTGACCTTGGACAAGTGACCTAACCTTTCTAAGCCTCAGTTTCCTCACCTGCAAAATAGCACCTACTTGATAGGGTTGAGAGGAGCAGTTAATGAGTTAAATCCATATGAAGTTTTTAGGTTTGATGTTTGGCACATAGTAAGTGCTCAATCACT
This sequence comes from Delphinapterus leucas, assembly GCF_059928025.1. NCBI lineage: Eukaryota > Metazoa > Chordata > Mammalia > Artiodactyla > Monodontidae > Delphinapterus > Delphinapterus leucas. Next base: position 15,280,942 of record NC_143142.1, read on the forward strand.
AAATGGTACCCATTTATAATGATTGTTTACTATGTAAACGATGACTTCACGTGTCTCCCAGATGGCTGTTCGGTAATAGAAAAGAAAACTCAGCATCACAGAGCTGGTGTCTAGACCCAGAAGGGGACACAGCTACATCTGCAGTTTTAACACTTAGAAGAGCCAGAAGGAGCTCATTTGCTCTGAGAGGTGCAGCCAACCACAGGGTACAGGGTCCTCCACCAGACACCCCCAAATACTGTAGAGTCGGATCAGGAAGGATCCTGAGACTCAGACTGACCCGCCTCACTGGACAAGTGGAGAACTGAAGCCCCCAAGGCTCATCAACTGAGCCTCAGGTTCTGGAGGGGGAGCCCTGATGGCGCCCCATTTTCAGCCTCGATCCGTGTCTGATATGTCTCTCTCCTTTCATCTGACTTCACTCTGATCCTCTCCCAGGGAAGTGTGAGTAGAACAGGAATGAGGGCAGGTTCAAGGTCATAAGACACAAATAGCATGGGCTTGCCTCTGGCCATGCTACCAGAAAGGGCTGGCAGCTGGAAGGGAGCAGGGGAAAGGGCCTCAGCCAGAATCTTCTAGGACTATCCTCCCCTTTCCGGCAGAAAACATACCCTCTCAGCAAAGGGACACTCTGTCACCATGGGCTTGGCCCCAGCTTCCCTGGAAGGTTCTGAAATCTCCTTCAGGGGAAGCCAGGGGCTTGCCAAACAGGAGTCTCGGGCATGATTCTAGAACGGAGACCTTGGCCAGTGTAAAATAACACGTTTCCTCAGCAAATTTGTCATTAATGATTGTCACCATTAACTGAGCATGCACTCTGTGCCAGGCACCACAATAATCTTTTGAATGTGAATTAAACATTCCCCGGGACATGTGTGCTAACGTTATCCCCATTTTGCAGCTGAGGAAACTGAGGAGGAGGTAAAGTGCCTTATCTAAGGTCACACAGGGAGTAAGTGGCAGAGCTGGAATTTGAAGCCAGGTCTCTCTGACTCTGGGGTCCCAGGGATTAACCACTGTGCTCTCCCACCATGTCACCAGGTCAGGCAATGTGGCAGGACATGGGGGACAAGGCAGGGAACCCATCAGCCCTGTTCTAGAATGTTCAAGCCAGAATCCGCTCAGTCCACAGAGATCCCCTTAACTTTACACCCAAAGGCAGCCTAGTGGCCACGCTTGCACAATGTAGCCAGCACCTCTGGCCATAGTTAACAAGGATAGAATCTGATATAAACATAAGGCAGCCAATCATAATGTCTTCCCTGGGAATATGGACCCTGGACTACAAAATTCTAAGCTCTCCAGCCTCTTGTTCACAGGAGATGCAGAAGGAAATTGGGGGGCAGCATTGTCTACCATGTTCACTCACTCACTCACCAAATATTTTACTAAACACCTACTGTGTACTAGGACTGGGGATTCTGTGGCAAACAAAACAGGCAAAAATCTCTACACTCAGGAATCTTATAATCTAATGGGGAGAGAGATATAATCAATGTATAAAATTCCAAGTTAGCTAGTGGAAAGTGCTCCACAGGAAAAAGGCTGGAAGTTCTTGCTTCCAAGCAAGAATTTAACATCTATATTCTTCCTTCCTGCAAGGCTGAGGCTCCTTGTTGGTTGAAGTGAACACACACACACACACACACACTCCTACACTCACTTACACACATGCTCACAGACCTCCCGCCTGGACAACTCCTCACTCCTGATGTATCTTTTAAAAAGCAAAATAAAAACTCAACCCTACAAGCAGACCCCTCAAGACCCATCCCTTTAGCAACCTACTGAGGAGCCTGACGGAGGGCCGAGCACAAAGCTGACTCCGCCTGTGCCAGGTTATTTGTCATTTGTCAATGGCACCTCTGATCTCCCCAGCCCACTCTGAATAAAATGATCTGCAAAGGCTCAAATCAAAGGCACCCACTTCCTGTGTGGTCACAGCATCATTTTCCATCCAAGAATCTTGTTAACCTGAGTTGACTGAGTGGCTGGGTAGGGAGATGAAAGGGCACCCCAGTGCCCAAACCAGTTGTAAGCAGTTGGCAAAGGCTGCCCCTTGGAAGAAAGGTCTGGGGAAGGGGTGGCATCTCAGCAGCTCCTCCCATTTCCCATTTGAGGTTCAGCCTTAGAGGATGCCTTGGTGGCCTCCCTGCATCCTAGCAGTGGAAGTTCCCACCCACCCCAAGAGCCGCCCCCCCCATACATACGCTCACTCTCCTCTTCTCCCAGACACTCCTCCCCTCTCACTTCCCCACTCCACCCTTCCCAAGCCCACGCACAGAGCCCTCCCTCTCTCTCTAACCCTGTCCTGGCTCACTGATGCTCTGACACACACACCTTCTTACATCCCATACATGTTTTTTGTTACCTCTGCCCTCCAAACCCCGCTTTTTCCCTTCCTCCTACCATTCATTAAGCATGAAGTACGACCAGGCCTGGTCCAGGAACCATACAAGCATCATTTCACTTACTCCTCACAACAATCCTGTGGGACTATTCCTTTTATTTCTCCCATTCTACAAGTGAGCAAACTGAGGCTCAGAGGGTGAAGCAACATGGCCCAGGATCCACAGCCAGCAAGTGGGGGAGCTGTGATGGAAGCTGGGTCCTTAGAGTCCAGACCCAACCTCTGCTACCCCGCTCTCATGCTGGCCTCCCTTCAGGATGGATTTCTCCAATTCTCTCATATAATTCGTTTCAGATGTGCTCTCTCTTTCACGCACTGTCTCGTTGACATACACTTCCTCCCCCTTACTTCACCCTCGGCTATCGTTCTGGCACCTGCATGGCCAATGTCTCTAGAACATATTCCTATGCAGCTGGAATGGGTATGACACCTGTGCTCACACACACGTCCCCAGCCTTCAGAGACAATCTCCCATCCCCCTCTCAGAAGATCCTCCCTTCTCCATCTTTAATGCACCCCCAGCCCAGAAGCCCCTCCCCAGCCAGCCCCCAGCCCACTCTCTCCCCTGTTCTCTTTTCTGTCTTCCAGCTCTCGCAGCTCATGCACCAAGGATTCCAGTTCTGCCTGAGCGGGTGGCTTGGCACATCACAGGTCACAAACCCCGAGGGCAGCCCTGCCCCACCACAGCGCACCCGCCCTGAGCAGCACAGCCTCCTGGCGTCTCTGGCTCTCAGGCCGGATGCGCGGCGTCAGGCCTCACCCGATGCGCTCCTGCTCCAGCTCTTCCATCTTCTCAGCACGAGCAATCACCTTGTTGATGATCTCCTTCTCCTCATCTGTCAGCTCTTCCTGCTTCCTCCCTCTGTCTGCCTGACCACTGGGGTGAACAGACCATCCCGTCTGGAGCCTGAAAGGCAATATAGGAAGGTGTGAGGCTGCAGACAAAGTCAGCAGTTGCAGAGTGGTGGTTAGGCTCTAGCTCCTGGAGTCTGGTAAACTTCAGTTCAAATCCCTGCTGGGAGACCCTGGGTAAAAGAATCCAATCTCTCAGAGCCTCAGTTTGCTCATCTGTACAACAGGACACACATACCTCCTCCCTCATAAGGTTCTGATGAGTTTATTAAGTGCTTAGCACATGGCAGACACTCTGGAAGTAGCATTTGCAGGAAGTTCATGGAAGCCTGGAGGATAATGGTGTTCTCAGGAAAAGAATCTCAACAGTAGACTTCTACAGCAGGAGCGGAAACAATTCTGGGAGGCTGGTCTGAGGCCCTGGATCCCAGGTTGACGCCAGCCCCTGTCTGGCACAAATACATTTGGTGTAGGCCACAGAGTCCTTAAAAAAAAGTTTAAACTAGTGGTCAACTAGTTTTATAAAAATCTCTTGATTTCACATAAACATCTAGCTCTCCTGCCTCCAAAGCTCCTATAGCATTTTGAGTTCCATCCTGTGCTCTCCTTGATCTTTTTTTTAAAATAAAAAAAGCAAATACTGATGTAGCACCTACTGGATGCCCACATTTTCTCATTTAATCCTCACAACATTTCCACAAGGCAGGACTGTTATTGTCTATTTTCTGGTGAGGAGACATTAGACCACTTGCCCAAGGTCACATGGCTGGAAGTGGCAGAGGTGGAATTCGGACGTGGGCAGCCTGCACACTTAACCTCCACAGTACGGAGAGAACTGAACGCTGCAGAGGATCAGAGGCTGCTGGGTAGAGAGCTAACGCTGTGGTCTATGGCAAAGTATAGACCTTGGACCTTATCTCCTTGGGCGATGCACCCCAGGGCACTGAGGTGCATCGCCCAAGTGGAATGCAGGAAAATTCTTGCATTTTCGCAAAATTCATCGCCCAAGAAATTCTTGTCCCTGTTGGGGCAAAAATCAGTAACTATGAATCCCCTGGAGCCAGCACCCCATTAGCTGCCAGCCTCTATTACTTCCACTGCTCTAATCACGTCAGCAGGCATGAAATTGCCTTTTGACACTCAAAGTTGGAAATTAAAGGCCCCATCTTCCTCCCTGCTCCCGTCTCTTCTTCCATCCTCCCACCTTAGCTGGTTTGTTCAGAAGAGCACAGAAGGAAGAGTTTGAAAGCAATGGAAGCAGATGTCTTGGGGGCAAGTCTTGTTGCGAGAAAGGGAAGGAGGGGGTAGCCTGGGGAAATTCTGGTGGAAACACATCTTGCCTTGGATCAGGGGCCTCTGATCCACGGGATGAACAAACGCTAAACATACTCAAATCCCCCTCCCCAAACCCTCCAATGGCTTCTCACTGATTTAGCATAAAGCCCAGGACTACACAGAGCTTGTGGTTGCAGTGTGGTGAGTGTGCTTAAACGCCACTGAAGTGTGCACTTGAAAACGGTTAATTGCATGTTAAGTGAATTCTACCTTAATAAAAGTAAAACTTAGTTTCTTGCCTACCTGCAAAGTCCTACCCAATCTGTGCTTTACCTGACTCTCCATCCTTTTCGCCCCCTCTCACTACACTCCAGCTGTACTGGCCTCCCTGCTCAATCTTGAACACTGAAACCTTGTTTTTGTTTCAGGGCCTTTGCACTTGCTGTCCCGGCTTCCAGAATGACTTATCTCCCCAGATCTCCCCCTTCTCATCATTCAGGTCTCAGCTCAAATGTCAGCATTTCAGAGAGGTCTTCCTTGAGCTCTCATTGCCCAGGTTCACTTGTATCCATCACTAACTGAAATTATCTTTTAAAATAAGTTTGTTGTTTACCTGTTTGTTGCCTCTCTCCCCCCACCTGAATGTAGGATTCCAGGAGGACAGGGACCCTGTCTGGGTCTGGGTCACTATTATTTCAATGGCATTTAGAATAGTGTCTGAGGGTAAGCACAGAAAGAGTTTTTGAATAAGACACAATACCTTATGGCCAAAAGGGATGATAAATGTCTGATTATAAGTGTGACCCACAGCAAGCCTGAAGCAACAGAAGTCACTTATTCTAGGGGACCAAGGAGTGCGCCCTGAGGGAGTGACATCTACTCTGAGACCCTGAAGAGGATTTACTGTGATGCTGGTGGAGCTTAAATTTGGGACCCTTTGTTAGCACAGGCACCTTCCAAGGCCCTGGGAAGAGCTCTCGTAATGATCATCTGTCCTGAAAATTTTGTAAAAGAGAGATATTTTTGTCTTCTTTATTTTGAAGAGGGCTCTCCTAAATTACATAAGCTGCAGGCTGCAGAAAGGTATGGCTGGCTCCTACTGAGACCTCAGAGATAAACTAGAGTTGGTGAGAGGAAGGCAGAGGAAGAAACTGAGCCTGACAGAGAAATGGTCTTTGCAAAGGCCTGGAGTTGAGAGAGTGGGCAGTGTGCTTGAGGAAGTGAAGGAAGATCAATATCGTAGCCAGCCTACAAGATGCTTGCCAAGGATCTCTGCCCCCTGGTATTCACACCATCCCTGTGCCATCCCCTCCCACACTGAAACCCAGCTGGTCCTGTGTGACCAGCTAAATACAATGGGAGTGACCGTGGGTGACTTCCAAGGCTAGGTCACAAGAGACATTGCAACTTCTGCCTTGGTGTCTTGGGTCATGCAGTCTAGGGGAAGTCAGATGCCATGTCATGAGATGCCACATCCCTGTGGAGAGGCCCATGTGGAGAGGAATTAAGGCCCCTGCCAACAGCCAGCACCTAACGTGCCAGCTGTGTGATCCTCTAGCCCTTGTCGAGCCCTTATATGGCTGCAGCCCCAGCTGACATAAGACTACAACTGTGCCAGACCCACCCAGCCAAGCCACTCTCAAATATCTACCAACAAAAACTGCAAGAAGTAATAAGTAGTTTCTGTTGTTTAAGCCACTACGTTTGATATGATTTGTTCTGCAGCATTAGATAACTGGAAAAATCAGTCCAGCTGGAGGGTAGAGACAGGGTGGCACAAAGCCCCATTGATAGTGTCTGTGTTCATTTTCGACTGCTACATAACACGTTATTACAAACTTAGGGGCTTTACACAACACACATTTATTATCTCACAGTTTCCATGTTGGAAGTCCAGGCATGGCTTAGCTGGGTCCTCTGCTCAGCATCTCACAGGGCTGCAATCAGTCGTCAGCTGGGTTGGGTTCTCATCCTGAGCCTTTCTGGGGAAGAATCAGCTTCCAGGCAAATTTGAGTTATTGGCAGAATTCATTTCCTGGCAGCCATGTGACCTAGGACCCCAGCTTTTTGTTGGCTATTAGGAGGAAGTCACCTCCATGTCTTGGAGGCAGCCTGCAATTCCTAACCAAGCAGACTTCTCCAACTTCATCCTGTGGGCCACTTCCTTCATCAAGTATACAAGGTGACTCTCAAGCTCCGGTCAAATGAGACAGGGTCTTATATAACATGATGTAATCACAAGGGTGATGTTCCATCCTGTTTGTCATATTCTATAGGTTAGAAACACATCCCAGGTCCTGCACGCACTCAAGGCGAGGAGGTTACACAAAGGCATGAGGGCCACTGAGGATTACCTGAAAGCCCATCTGGCACAGCCTCCCTAGGGGTCTTTCAGCCTTGCTTGAATGCTCCCTGTGATGAAGACCTCACTCTCTCATTAGGAGTCTATGCCGTTCTGTTGGAAAGATCTTCCTTACAGTGTGCTAATATCCCTCAGCCTGATGTTTCTTCCCATTAACTGTAAAGGATACATTGGACTCCTGCATAATGAAGACCACCCATCCTTCCCGAAGAGCCTTAGTTACAACCTCATCCAGCCACCTCCCCAGGTCCCTCTGGTTTACCGTGGAAATGGATGCCTCAACTGCCCCTATTCTTCCTTCCTTCATCCCTTCTTTTCTTCCTTCATTCTCTTCTGATCGCCACCTCCATTTATTTCCTGCCTCTACAAAGTAGCTCAGTGACCAAGACAGAGCACAGGTGAGATGCTGGGCCTCAGACCCAGTGGAGACCCTTTCAAGGGCACATTCCCACAGCTCACAATCTGGTCATGGGTATGGTCAGCCATGGGTCAGACCTGAAGCCAATGCCTCTCACCCCACCACACAACTCGCTGGGATCAGAATGCACAGGAAATGCACGGCTGCAGAAAGATAAGCAGGAATGGGGGTCCACAAGAGGCCTGCCTAGGATAATTGTCTCCATCTGCAGATGAGCAGAAGGCCTGCTAGAGGCTGCCGGCACCTCTGCAGATCCCCATCCTCTGCTCAAAAACACGCAGTTGACAAACAGTTCATCTAGTGTTTGAAAATGTCACTGATTGGTCTCAGTGGGGACTCGAAAGCCTCCTGTGGATTTTCATGTTTTAATCCCAAAAGTAAACAGAGGGAAATGAGATGGTTTTTCAAACCAAAGCCTTTGCTCTCAAGGGAGAAAATGGGCTTGTCTGGGCCTCCTCTGGGCTGGAGAACACTGTGAGCATGGGGGCCTTAGGAATGCTCCTGTGACAGGACGGTGGCACCCTTGCCAAGGGCCTCTGGGCACAGGATTCCAGCTCCACGTCCTTAAGACCAGAGTCCAGTGTTGGGACCTCGTTAAAAACCAAAGGTGGAGACCAAAGTGTTGCTTCCTTGGACAAGTTACTCAGAGCATTGTATCCAGTCCAGTAAATACCCAGAGGGCCTACTGTGCACCAACTTGAGCCCTCCTTGACCTGGTGGGGTTTAAGATTGCAATCCTGGACCTGTGGCTTATTAGCAGTGTGTACTAGGGCCCTGAGACACTCTGAATGTCAGTTTCCAGATCTGCTAAGTGGGAATGATTTCCTGTCTGTTTCCTGCAGGGACCTTCAGAGGCTACTCCTGACCCTCAGTAGCTGCATGAGGAGTGACCCCTGGCTTACTGGCTGAGACGGGGCGAAGAGGGCTGGCCCATCTCTGCTCTCGTTCACATACCTAGGACAATGCTTCCTGGAGAATCACTGAAGGGCACCTGCCTCCTGTATCCCCAAACTGTCTAAGCCATGGTTTTCAAGCTATTGTCTGTAGTTCCCTGGAGGGATCTCAAAGGGCTGCAGGTGAGTGGGTCGTAGATGGACAGAGTGGGCAGGGAACCAGGCCCTCCATCCTCATGTCAGCCCAGATGGCAACGCTGGGTTCCCAACACTAGCAAAGCAAGGATGCCAGTTTTAAAAAAAAGAGAGAGAAAATTTTTTTTTAAGAATTTAATATTTGATATTTAATAAAATCATGAGATATAGTTTATTACATTGGTGACCTCAATACTTCACCCTTCTAAGTATCCATGCCCTTTGCCATGTGACTTTGAAATTGATCTCACCAAAAGGTCTGGGTCTTTCTCCCTACCCCTTGAATCCTGCTTGGACTATGGCTTACTTTGGCCAATAAAACACAGGGGAGAGATGTTGTGCCATCTGGGGCTAAGCCTGCAAAAGCCTTGTGTGTTTCTACTTACTCTCTTACTCTCTGTCATCACCATGACAAAAAGCTCAGGACCGCCTGTTGGAGGATGAGAGGCATGTGGATCAGAGCTGAGTCATTCCAGCCACAGCCATCCTAGATCAGACAACCCTTTGATACATGAGAAAGCCCAGCCAAGATCAGCAGAGCCACCAGCTGAGCCCAGGTCCCTGAGAATAAATCATCGTTTTTCTATCCCACTGAGTTTTAAGGTGGTTTGTTACACAGCAAAAGATAACTGACACACTATCTACTGTGGCAACAAAAAAGTGAAGCTTGTTAAACTCCCTACTTTACAGTTTGGTATTATTTTAACTTACAGTTGCACGGTGGTATGTTTAATGCTTTCAGCCATGACAGGTCTTTATCCATCGCCACTCTTTATCTGTCTTATATATTTAGCTTCTGAATAAAACAGTATTCAAAGAAAGAATTTTGCTGCTAATAGAAGTCTAAAGATCACTGCAGTTGACCTGCTCATCTTCCAGATGCTTGACACTCAGAAGAGGGAAGAGAATTGCCAAGAAATTCTCTTGTGCGGGGAGAATATGGTCAGAGGCTCGAGACACCAGCATTCTGGATGTGCTTCATCTGTGACCTGAATGTACTTGTTAAGGTGCATCTAGAGATGGTCAGAAGGAACTCTCCCAACAAACTAGCACCAGTGGCCTCTAACACAAAAGGAAATTAGTCCTGACTGCAGGTGGAAGCCCCTCACAGATGTTTCCCCCTAAAATACTGCAAAGGGCAGATTCCCAGCTCCTTCCTGCCTCCCAACTTGATTCTTCATTTCATGCACACAACAGTCACATAATAAATACCCACTGGATGTCTCTATTAATATATTATAACTCCCAAAAGGAGTGGGATGATGGAAATGCTGTCAGGGCACGAAGGCTCTGAAGCATTAAACAGCGGTGGTGTGCAGAAAATTAATCCTTTTTCTTTCCTTTCTTCTTATCCCCTCCCTTCCCCCAGGATGCTGACAGAAGCAGGTGTCAGCAGGAAGTCTCTTTACAGCTCAGTGAATGAGATTTTAATGAATCCTGAAGGGGAGGGTGTGGAAGGAGGGGCATCCACACCACAAAACACTTTACATAAGCCCTGCTGGTAAAAAGGCCCTTTTTGATGAAATTTACCCCTAACAGACTAAAGAGGGTGCCAAAAGGATGCTGTGGTTCCCCGACTCCCTTCAGAAAGATAAGGGGATCTCGGGCTCCTGGTAATCTTTTAAGCCAGACTGAGTGCCATTCAGCTTTTCTAAAATCCCATGCTCTCTCTCCTATTTGGACTTTGCACATGCTGTTCCCTTACGTGGAACTCCTCTGTCTCTTCTTTATCTTGTACCTCCTTTACATGGTCTCAGCTTACACATTACTTCTTCCAGGAAGCTCTCCCATCATGACCCCAAAGTTTGGTTAGGTGCCCATCATTGTGCTCCCTTGGCCGCTGTGATTCTGCTATTAAAGCTCCTTGCACTATAAAGTGTATTTGTTGGTGACTGACTATTTATTTGTTTGTAAACCCTTCTAGACATCCACTCAGACTTTGGCTAACCTTGTATTCTTGGTGCTTAGCACAGTGCATGATATGTGTTTGTTAATGAAGGAAGGAAGGGAGGGAGGGAGAAAGGGAAGAGGAGAAGAGAGGAGGGAGAGGATGAAGGAGGGAGGGAAGGAGGATGGACACACACCCTACCTTTCAGCTTTCAGCATTCAGGAAGCCTGAAGCACTTGGGACCCTCTGAAGTCTTGAACTTCTCTCTTGTGATGTTCATATTTATAATCGCACAACATCTCAGCATCTCTCCCTAGCATGTCTGAATGATATGCTCACAATATTCGTAAAAAGACCAAAATCTTACCAGCCAACACAGAGACTGTAGAATACACACCATACATATATGCATGCACACACAATGTATGCATGCACACACAATGTATACATACAAGGTATATATATATATAAAATACACACAAGGGTAAAGCAAGGTTGTGATCCACACCTTCCTCTGATTTTGGTGCTTTACGGTTTACAAAGCTTTCCCATGCATCTCATTTGACCGTACCACCTCCCAGTGAAGGTGGAAGGGCAGGGTAACATACCCACATTATGGCCAGGGCTCAAGGAGGTGAAGGGCAGTGCCCCAAGGCCACACTGACATTGAGTCCCAGAGCAGGCCTCAGACCTGGGTGTTCTGAGGCTAGACTCGGCGCTCTGGCTGTGGCTCTGTGAACACTTCCCCATCAAGGGGAAGGTAAAAATGACCTCCCATAGTTTCCCAATGTGTACACACAACCAAAGTCCCATCTGCTTTGCAGCCTGACTGTTCATTTGCTAGACCCAGCATCCAATCTGTCATGCATATTTAGGAAATGAATCCAATTTAAAACAAAAGTTATGAGCAAAGATAGGACCTCTGAGTCAAAGGCATTTCACTGGGAAATCAGGCTGACCTTCCATGATGTGACAGAGACCATGTGTACAGCACATAACTTCCCACAAGCTCTGTTCTACTCATTATCATCTTTGACTAATGATAGTAGTCATTTGAGTTAATATTTTCTTTATCTAAAAACAGTGTTCCCAGGCAAAATGTTGCAGAAACAGAGGCACAGGGAGGTTAATAAGCTTGCTGAATCCCACTAATTGCTAACAAAAATTAAATTGAGGGCTCTCCTAAGGAATATTTTCCAACCTTTTACCAAGATTTTTTTTTGAAATTTCATATTTTTCTTTATCAAGAGGCGTATGTGTTTTTTTTAACAACTTGAATTTGTTTTTAGATATGTAAAACATGCTAGTTCCTTTTTGAACCATCTCTCTTCATCTATCTTTAAAGCCACTTTAATCAGAAAAGAGATAAAATTCAGTCTGTAGAAAAATAAAAGTATTACAAAATACTCACTGTTCTTTATCACTGAAGGAAGGCAAAGAAAGGAGAGAAAGAACAAAATGAATAAAGTTAGGGGAAAAAATCTCTTAACAATATCAACACTGCCTGGATGCCACAACCACACAGTTCTGTTTAAATCACAATGACCTACTTCCATTTGTTATCAGTCATTATTATCTTATTCCAGCGCATCTAAAACAAGGCTGCAGCAATGTAGGGTTGTATGAGCCACAGCCTTGATTAAAATGACCAATCAGTTCAGCTTATTAATTAACCAATCTGATCATTTATGTATTTGAATAATGTTTTTTGGCACTAAAAAGGAATCACTTAATGATAACATTCCTGGTTTCTGTTGTTTCAAACACTGGGGGATAAGGAGCACACTGAGGTAGGCAATGAGCCCTGAACCGTGACTGGATCATCCGAAAGCAGAACTCGCAGTGCCCCAGTTTGGGGAAGCAAGTCCTTCCACTCTAAAAAGGAGACCAGGCTCTTCACTTATTAGACATGCTACCATAGGCAGGTCACATCTCCTCTTTATGCCTCAGTTTCCACCTCTGATCTCTGGCACTCTCAGGCTTGCAGACTTGAAAACTATAGAGAAGTATCAATTATCAGAGACCAGCATTTCTCCGCATGTATCCCCAACATAGACAGCTGAAGCCCTGTCCTACCGATGCAAGAAACAGATACATTCACTTCTTTCAAACACAACCACAACTGTGTTCCAAACACCATCGTTAGATTCAAGGAGGCTGAGAGAAATCACAAAGGCAGTAAAGTGTATCTGGTTAGCCAGCAGTTAATTAAGACTAGATTTCTTAATTTACTGGAGAAAGACATTTGAAGCGTCTGCATTAGCACATCATCACTGCTGCAGACTAGATAGCATGTGTGATGACTAAAATTCACCCATTAGCATTTATTGGAAAATAATTTTAACATCTGAAGAAAACACAGTAGCAATCAAGCCAGCCGGATGCATTCAGAATGCCAAGATGTTTCACAGGAGCCCAGAAGCACTTTAATGAAACTGCATCCAGACTGTTTGAATAATTCTAATTTAATTGTAAGGCAAATTGTTTGGATTCATATTGACTAAAGTAAACTCTTATGTATGGGGTTTTAATTAACTGACATTTCTTAAATAAAATAAATATTTTACCCCATTCACCTTCAGGCAACTGTTTATCTTACAGAGACAATTTTTGGCTGATGGAATATTGTCTGCCAAGTAAGGTTGGCTTCAAGAGGACATCATGGGAAGGGCTTGGAAACTAGAAGTTTCCTTTCAAAAAGGAAACCAACAGAGTTCAATAATGTCTTCAAAACTATAAAACTTGTATAACTAGAGGAGGTTTTAAGTAGAAGTAGTAAATAGACAGGGACTTTTGCTTCAAGAATATGAGTGCACTAAATATTCCAAAAGACCCTAGGATTGTTAGAAAATAAGGGAATTCTCCAACAACCCTCCCTACTTCGAAACAAATAAACAAAACAGACTTCATCAAAATAAAAAAAACTTTTCCTCTTCAAGACTCTGTTGTGAAAAAGAAAATGCAAGTCATAGACCAAGAAAAATATGTGCAAAATATGTCTCCAGCAGGGGACTTTTATCTACAACACATGAAAAAAAGCTTAGAAAATTTAATAACAAGAAGATAAATGACCCAATTTTTAAATGGACAAAGTATTTGAACAGACACTTTAACAAAGAGGTTATACGAATGGCAAAATTACAAAAGAAGACAATCAACATCATTAGTCATTAGGGAAGTGCAAATTAAAATCACAAAACTAATACCACTATGCACACATTAGAATGGTTAAAATGGAAAAGACTAATCATATCAAGTGTTGGTGAGGAGGAAGAGAGATGGAACTCTTGTACACTTCTGGTGGAAAATTAAAGTGGTACAACCAATTTGGAAAACGGGCAGTTTTTTAAAAAGTTAAACATACACCTACTATACATACCACTGAGACATTCTACTCCTAGGTATTTACTCAAGAGAAATGAAAGTATATGTTTATACAAATTTTATTTGTACTAGCCCCAAACTGGAAACAACCCAAATGTTCATCAATAGGTGAACGGATAAACAAATTGTGGTATATCCACACAATGAAATACTATTTAGCAATATAAAGGAATAAACTATTGATATGAAAAACAATATGCATGGATCATGAGATAATTATGCCAAGTGAAAGAAGACATCTCTCAGAAAGGGAGTACATACTGAATGATTCCATTTATAGAAATTCCCCAAAATGCAAACTAATTTATAGTTACAGAAAGAAGATTAGTAATTACTTAGGAATGGGTGGGGAGAGGGAGGGGCAGAAAGGAGAGACTGCAAAGGGGAATGAGTATGCACATATATGTAAAAATGATCAAACTGTACTTTAAATGTGTACTATTGGAGGTAAATCAATTATACCCCTTTATGAGGCAATTTTTTAAAAAAGAAAAAGAAAACCCAGCAAACTGAATCCAGAACAGGGAGCTGTGAGCAGTAAGCCAATGTAAATACCAGCATTATGTTCCAGAGGCTGACTCTGAGCTCCTAACAAGGTGAGGAAGCTGAATCTGAGACCCCCACTTTGAGCCAGGACCCTCTAAGGGAGCTCAGGTCACATCTTGGGTGAGCAGCACACCTGATTCCTGGCAGAAGCAAGTGCAAATCTCTCTGAGGAAAATATTCCCATGGTAGATCCCCAGGATTCTCACAGATTGAGCTAACAATAAAAATTACCAAGCATTTAAAAAATAAGACCTTTGAGTGAAAATCTGCAGGGATGATAAACAATAGACTTAGACTGTAAAGGTCTTCAGGCAGTGGTGTGCTGGTAAATGTTTAACAGTTGAACCTCTGGAGAAAAAGCCCCACTGTGGCTGATTTCGAGTACCTATATGATGTCACTAAATGCAGAACTGGGAGGAAACATGCAGTAGTGTACTATTATATAGTATTTCACCATACAGGTATCATAGGCACAAATAACATGGAGACTAACAAAACATAGTAAAATAATTAAGAAGTGATGGGGCAGAACAGGAATAAAAATGCAAACATAGAGAATGGACTTGAGGACACGGGGAGGGGGAAGGGTAAGCTGGGACGAAATGAGAGAGTGGCATGGACATATATACACTACCAAATGTAAAATAGATAGCTAGTGGGAAGCAGCACAGGGAGATCAGCTCGGTGCTTCGTGACCACCCAGAGGGGTGGATAGGGAGGATGGGAGGGAGACGCAAGAGGGAGGAGATATGGGGATATATGCATAGCTGATTCACTTTGTTATACAGCAGAAACTAACACACCAGTGTAAAGCAATTATACTCCAATAAAGATGTTTAAAAAACTTAGGAAGTGATTAACGTTAAGTATTCACCACCTTTGTGTTTAATATAATTTAATTGTAAAACTATACAACTTAATTTTTAATACTGGCCATGTTTAACAACTGACTTGCAAAATTCCTGAAAATTTAACATCAGCTCTAAGGAACCACCATGGTACAGATCCAGCACACCACTGATTCAGGTATAATAGTTACTGGGAAGAGTATGTGAAGTTATTTTATGTGAAATTTCCCAATTTTTAAATGATCAGGCCAAAAATAAAAAATAAAAAACACATTTCTGCAAGTCAGAGTCAGCTGGTGGCCTGCCAGTTTGCAATCTCTGATCTAGATCTAGTCCAACTTCCTTATTTAATTGATGAGGAAACCAAGGTCCAAAGAAGGGAAAGAGATTCACCCAGAGTAGCTCAGATCTAGAACCAGAACCAAGTCTGATTCTAACCACCAGGTCAGTGCTGTTTCCATTCCACCAAGCCACCTCTCATTTAGGGCATGGAGCTCAGAATTTAATCTTGTTACTCCAACCTTGCAAAGAAGTAAAATCAGTGAAGTTTCCACGACAAACTCCCACTAGGTTCTTTTTCCTCCACCCCAGGGAGAGAAATTTCTTTCCTTGCTATTCCTCTCCTCCTTCAAGCGTAGATCAGGACCTCATTGCCCCAAAGCAAACAACTCCCAGGAACACCCAGCAACTTACTTTGACTGCTGGGGTCGGTCACTGGGACACATCCAACGGCTAGAGCTGTTGCTGAACACGGTGTCAGTCATGGTAGAAGCCCAGTGCTCCTGGAAAACAACAGCCCAGAAAGGACATCATGCAAACAGTCATTCAATCACCCTTTATTTCTCAGCCCCCTGGTCTATGCCAAGCACTCTGGGGGATACAGAGAAGAAATGGAACTTCACCCAGCTTCTCCGCTTTCCAGATGGGGACTTTCAGGCCCCAAGAGGGAAACTGTCACAGCTCCCTTGTGGCAGAAATGGATCAGAGGGAAGAACTTCCTCCCTTTAATCTGTGTTCGTCCCATTCATTGTTGATGCAAGACCACATATCCAGGAGGGAGGGTCGGAGCTCTTAACTCCAATCCAGGGTCTTTCTACTAGAGGAAGTCATCTGACTCATGTACTAGTTAACTTGGACTTGGTCAGGTCAAAAAGAAAACAAACCCATGTCTCAGAGTTTTGAGGTCCCAAATGCCAGAGTCATCCCTGGCTTGCTTTCTTTTTAATACTCTACACCCAAGCCATCAGAAAGTCATGCTGGCTTCACTGTCATAATAGATCCAGAATCTTCCCAATGTTCTGTGCCTAAATTGCTACTATGCTGATCCAAACCACTACTATCCCGGCCTGGCTTACTACAGGAGCCTCTTCACCGGTCTCTCTGCCTCTGCCCTTGGCCCACTTCAGTCCATGCTCTACACAGTGACTAGGGAGATCATCACAAAGTTAAATCACAGCTTGTGAAAACAGCACCATCACGGTTAGAATCTCCCTGCTAAAATGTAAGCCTCTTGCAGAACTCTTTGTTTTGTTCTCTGCTTAATGTCCAATACCCAGCATAGCACCTGGCACATAGAAGGCACTTAATAAATATTTGTTGAATGCGTGAATGAGTCTCCATCAACACTAAGTTTAGCTGAACTCAGCCAAGCTTATGTCCTTTCTGAACTTCCCCTCCTTCCCCCTCCCCTGGGTCTAAGCAAAGAATAAGGGGAAAGAGGGACTTCCCCCGTGGTCCCGTGCTAAAGAATCCACCTTGCAATGCAGGGGACGTGGGTTTGATCCCTGGTCAGGGAACTAAGATCCCACATGCCGTGGGGCAACTAAGCCCATGTGCCACAACTACTGAGCTCACACGTCTCAACTAGAGAACCTGTGTGCCACAAACTACAGAGCCCAGGCACCCTGGAGCCTGAGCACCACAACCAGAGAAGAGAAAACTCGCCGCCACAGCTAGACAGAAGCCCGTGCACCATGATGAAGAGCCCGCGCGGTGCAACAAAAGATCCCGCATGCTGCAACTAAGACCCAACACAGCCAAAAATAATAATAATAATAATAAGATAAATAATAAATAAATCTCTAAAAAGAATAAGGGGAAAGAGACCATGGAGATCACATTTAATTTATTTTTTAAAAAAGCCTTAGAAGGTAGGTTACTGTGTCCAGTGGGTTCTGATTTCCCTGAAGGTCTTGGTACAACACAGTCTTTTTTCCTAGGAAGCTGAATAGATGAGCAGTTGGGAGGTGAACAGGGAGAGGACTCTCTTTCCTATTCTACAGCCAGTACAATTATTAAATCTTCGTGTGGGTGAAGCCGGGGATCGGGGGGCTGATGGTTGGACACAGGGAAGGAAAGGCCCCTTAGAGAAAAGCCATTTCATCTGCTCCTGGGTGGTTAACATAATCTTCCCAGATTAATATGACCATTTCAGTGTTTCCACTTTGAAAACAGAAAGAAAGGAGAGATGACTCCTGTTGTGAAGGAAATCTGCTGAAGAGAACCTTAACGTCTCATTATTGCCTGTGCCAAGAGCTGAATGAGGCTGCCCTGGGCCCCCTGGGAACCCCTGGCCCCTGCTGGTACCGAGAGCTTCAGTTCCCGGTAATGAGTGTCCTCAGCTGCCCTTGGTCTGGACAGCAAACGTTCATTTGATTGCCTCGCCTCCTGCTTTGAGGCAGAGAGGCAGCACTGGCCTTGGAGGATCCCAGGAGGTGGTGGCGGGGGACGGGGGGGAAGCTGGGACAAGGAATACACTGTCCCCTCCCAGGAACTCTGATCTCCAAATTCTGTTGCCCTCAAGGCAGAATGTGGCTTGCCCACCCTCTCCTGCATTCAGCCAGGCATACCAGGAGCTCATTTCCTGTTAAAATTCTGCCTGCAAAGTCCAAACTCACTGGCTGGCCGCCCCATGGAAACCACCCAGCTCTGTCCCTCCAGGCCAGAAGCCACCCTGGACAGCATTGGTTATTTCAGCTTTGCCACCCAGGCCTCTCAGAGTGTAACATCCCAGGATGGGCTCATTGTCCCGGTCAAGCAGCCTGGGCCTGGAGAGGGAAGCCTGAGTAATCAAGGCTATTTGAACAACTGGAGTAACAGCCCAGAGAAAGAAGGTCATGGGTCCACATCTCAGCTGGGGGTGGAGATGCAGGTGGAGGTGAGTGCGTATAGCAGAAATTGTTGATGCCCTTTACAGGTGGTGCTCCCACCCCACCCCCAGCCTCTAGGAGTGTTAGCAACTAGGGGCTTATGATAGCCCCATTTTACAGAGCATTGCCCTCAGCCAAAGAGAGCAGCTGCTTTGTCCAGAGATATCTAAGAAGCTACCCCCACCCCAGGGAGCAGCCCAGGGCCATGACTAACTGACAGGGGGACCCTCTTACACTGTTGATAGGAATATAAATTGGTGCAGCCACTATGGAAAACAGTATGGAGGTTCCTCAAAAAACTAAAAATAGAGTTACCATATGATCCAGCAATTCTACTCCTGGGCATATATCCGGACAAAGCTCTAACTTGAAAAGATACATACACCCAACTGTTCACAGCAGCACCACTTACAACAGCCAAGACATGGAGACAGCCTAAGTGTCCACTGACAGATGAATGGATAAAGGAGATGTGGTACATATACACAATGGAATATCACTCGGCCATAAGAAAGAATGAAATAATGCCATTTGCAGCATCACGGATGGACCTAGAGATTATCATACTAAGCGAATAAGTCAGAAAGAGAAAGACAAATACCATATGATATCACTTATATGTGGAATCTAAAATATGACACAAATGAACATATCTAAGGAACAAAAACAGACTCACAGAGAACAGATTTGTGGTTGCCAAGGGGGAGCGGGGTGGGGGAGGGAAGTATTGGGAGTTTGGGATTAGCAGATGCAAACTATTATATATAGAACTGGATAAACAACAAGGTCCTACTGTATAGCACATGGAACTATATTCAATATCCTGTGATAAGCTATAATGGAAAATAATATGAAAAAATATACATATATGTATAACTGAGTCACTTTACAGCAGAAATTAACACAACATTGCAAATCAACTATACTTCAATAAAATTTTTTTAAAAAACCTGTCTCAGGTTCTGCTTCCAGAGAACTTGACTTCATGTGAAAGTAGAGGGGAGAATCTTAGGAAAGCGGGGCTCTGGTCTCGGAGCTCATTATGTCACCCCAGGCAAGCTGCTTAACCATTTCCAATCTGACAGAGCTGGATCCTAACATATCCCCTGCCTGCCTGCAAATAATACTCCATGAAGTCCAGCCAAGATCTCAAGTTTAAGGGTGAGTTAATAGAAACGGAGGAAGCCCAATGGTGAGCCCCCTGACATTTTCAGATCATCCCATCTTTCTCATTGCCCACTGCAGAGAAAGCATCACCATAATGGACAGGAAGCCAGGGAGGACCAGCAGAGGGAAACCAACCATTGATCCCAGGAGCAGAGGTAGAGGTGTGTGTGTGAGGTAAATGTGTGTTCCAGCCCTAGGACCACAGCAGAACCTTGGGGTCATTGAGATGATGAGTTTAAGCACCTCCACGGTCCCTGATGCACAGTAAGCACTTGTAGAGTGGTAACTCCCTTTTCCTACTTCTCCTAGATCATAGTTTATCCGACAGTAAGGACTAACATTTCTTGGGCATCTACTATGCGCCAAATTCCATAGCTTCATTAAATAATGAAACTTTTATCCTTATAGTCTTACTCCTAGGTAAGTGGTGTTATCCTCATTTTACAGGCAAGAAAGCTGAGACCCAGAGTGGTTAAGCCACCTGCTCAAAATCACACAGCTACCAAGTAGCAGAGCCAGTTCTTGAACTCTGTCTCCAAAGCCCAGGTGCTTACACACCACTGTGTTCACACCTGTAGGACACTCCTCCCTGGACTTCAGATTGTTGGGTTCTGACGAGTGTTTGATGGCCATTGGCTCCTGGCTGCATTCCCACCTCAGCCTCAGCAACGAACAGAGACCTGCCCACCCAGACCCCTGCCTGGAGACTCTGAGAGATCACATGCTTCGGCTCCACCAGAGTCAAAGTCCTGCCTTAAATCTAGTGCTGCAGCTGCAAGTTCAGAAAGCATAAAATAATTGCCTCCCCTGGAAGCCAGAGGCTCAGGTCTTTCCTGGGCACAGGGTCCCCCAAAGCCTGGGTGTGAGCCCCAAGGAACAGTCTGCTTTTAGGAATGAAAGCAACAACAGCAACAATCGCTAGTTCAAATATCAAGGGCTTGGTACCTGCTAAGTGCCTTTCAGGTTTTATCTCATTTAATCCTCACAATAGCCTTAGAAGGTAGATGTTCTTCTTATTCCATTTCACAGATGAGTAACTGAGTCACAGAGAGTTTAAGTGGGCTTCCCAATGACCTGCTTTAGTCAATGAAGCAATCTAAATGCCGAATAACAAGCACTGGCTAGCTGGATGTTGGTGCATCTGTACGGTGGAGGACTGCACAGCTGTAAAGAATAATGAGATTCTTTATGACGGATATGGATTGATCACCAAGATTAACCGTCTAGTGGAAAGGCCAAGATGTAGAACAATATTCCAGAACAACACCATGTGTGTGCACAAGGGCAAGTAGGATATGTGCATGTGATTTTGGGTTTTATCTGCATAAAGTTCTCTGCAAAGAACACACAAGAAATGGACAACATTGTTTGCCTCTATGCAGGGAAACTGGAAGGCTGGGACTGAGATGGGAAGAATTTTCACATGATACCCCTTTGTATTTGCAACCATGTGGATATGTTGGCTTTTCAAAAATAAGTGACTTATTTAAAAGATAAATAATAAAGTGCTTCAATGGCTGTCCATTGCATATAAGATTTAAGACTCTCTCCGTGACCTCAAACAGCTGTCATGACCCTCTGTCTGCTACTCTTGTATATCTTGGACTGCGCTCCAGACACGCTGGCTTTTCCAGCTGCCAGGCTTTTGCCTCTGCTGTTTCTCTGAACTGATAGCATCTTCCTCTCACTCTCTCATGGCTGGTTTCTGCTCACGCTCTGCTGGTCTCTGCTCAAACGTCACCTCCTCCAAGAAGCCTTCCCTGACTATACTCTCTAAGTCACCTCCTCTTACCCCTTACTTACTCTCACTGCATCCTGTTTGTTTCCTTTATAATAGTTATTGTGATTTGCAATTATTATTATTTTTTACTTATTCGCTGTTTGTCTCCCCACCTATTCTGTAAGATCCATGAGAGCAGGGCCCCAGTCTGTATTTGTTCAACAGTTGTAACTCCAGTGCATGCAGGGCTAGCTTCATGGGCCTGCGACCTATACTGGTGCACAGGGCCCCATGCATAGAAGGACCCTAAGCTTAGAAGGACCCTGTACTTAGATAGGCCCACACTTGGCTTAATGCTCTGCTGTCATCATCTTGAAATTCTTTATAATATTTGAACAAGGGGCCCTGCATTTTTCACTTTGCAGCCAGTCCTGAGTGTGGTATACAGTAGATGCTCAATAAATCTTCACACAAGTCACAGAGTTCCATGAGTGCAGTGGGCACTCAATAAATCTGCATGTAAGTGACAGAGCCAGGCCTTATTCCAGATCTGCCTACCTCCACAGCTTGGTACTAATCTTTATGCCACCTGCATCTTAAAATAACACAAAGACCCTGTCCCGAGCCCAGAAAAGCCAGATTCCAGAACCCTGCCTTTCTCCCTCTACATTTTGTTCTACCTACTTCTCCCCTGACTCCCTTTAGCACAGTTTGTTAAGGAACGGTGCCTCCATCCCCCAGAACCTCCAAGGTCTTCTGCTGGTTTTAGGTGAACTGAAAAAACAACCCTGAAAATCCATTTAGCTTCAGAGCCACAGCAGGTGTCTAAGAGTGACACGGTGGGCCTGGGCTGGGCTGGCAGGGGCCATACGCAGTACTTCAGGGCGCTGCAGGGAACCAGTGTGAGCTGCAGCTGTCTGCGTAGAGTTCAATGCCACAGTCAGCCTCCCAGCCCCACAGTGTTGGAATTAAACCAGATGCTTCACAGCAGAGCCTGCAGCCACCAGCTCAGACGGTGCCCTGTCAGTTCCGTCCCTCTGTCTTTTTTCCTGCCCCTTCCCTCTTCTCCTGAGTCCAGCCTACCTCTGCTCAATTAAGAGCCTGGAAAAGAAGATGTGGCACATATATACAATGGAATATTACTCAGCCATAAAAAGAAATGAAATTGAGTTATTTGTAGTGAGGTGGATGGACCTAGAGTCTGTCATACAGAGTGAAGTAAGTCAGAAAGAGAAAAACAAATACTGTATGCTAACACATATATATGGAATCTAAGGGAAAAAAAAAAAAGGTCATGAAGAACCCAGGGGTAAGATGGGAATAAAGACACAGACCTACTAGAGAATGGACTTGAGGATATGGGGAGGGAGAAGGGTAAGCTGGGACAAAGTGAGAGAGTGGCATGGACATATATACACTACCAAACGTAAAATAGATCAGCTCGGTGCTTTGTGACCACCTAGAGGGGTGGGATAGGGAGGGTGGGAGGGAGGGAGACGCAAGAGGGAAGAGATATGGGAACATATGTGTATGTATAACTGATTCACTTTGTTATAAAGCAGAAACTAACACACATTGTAAAGTAATTATACTCCAATAAAGATGTTAAAAAAAAAAAAAAAGAACCTGGAAAAAAATCACCTGGACTGTCTGACGGCGTGAGAAATGCAACTTACACCAAGGGCACCAAACAAGGGTGGAGTGGGGTTGGGGGGCCTCCACGAACAGCATCCAGGCTGAAATTATGTTTTTGTTTGGCCCAAGCAGTATTTTTTAAAAGGAAAATTAAGCCAATATTTTAAAAGCACGGGATTTAATTAATAATACAGTTTACCAGCTTCTCTTGAGAAATGGGAAGAATAAAAAAAAAATTTATAGAACATCTATTACTATGTGCCAGACACTGTTCTAGACACTGGGGATACAGCATTAGAACAAATAAAAAAGGAAAATCATTGTCCTCAGGGAGCTTACCTTCTAGTGGGGAAACAGTAAGTCAAATGTAAAGCATGTTAGCTGGTGATGAGTGCTTTACAGAAAAACAGGGAAGGAGGATCGGTGATTGAGAGGGAAGTTTGATTTTAAGTAGGTGGTCAAGGAATTCCCTGGTGGTCCAGTGGTTAGGACTCGGAGCTCTCGCCACCAGGGGGGCCGGGTTCAATCCCTGGTTGGGGAACTAAGATCCCGTAAGCTGCAAGTCTTGGCAAACACAAAACAAAACAAAACACACAAACAAAAAAGCTGGTCGTGGTCAGATGGGGGCTCACTGAGAAATGATACTTGAGCAAAGACCTGACTGAAGTGCGTTAACGGACTGAGGCCACGTGGATATCTGAGGCAGAGCATTCTAAGTTGGGGGGGAAAGCAAGTGCAAAGACTCCGGGGTGAGTATGTGCTTGGTTAGTTGAAGAAATGACAAGGAGTGCAGAGTGGCTGGAGTAGAGCGAGCAAGGGGGAGGTAAGTGGGAGATGAATCAGCAGTGGGGGTGGTAAGGGACATCAGATCATTAGGACCATTTAAGCTTCTACTCTGAGTGATGTAGGAGCCACAGAAGGGCTTTGAGAAGTGAACTGAATATATTCTATTCTGCCTCAACCATGCATCCAGCTTTGACCACTTGCCAGGCACTAAGGGTTCCTATACACATTTGCCATGGCAAAAACACTTGGTTCAGCAAAGAGAAAGATGGTGGTCTCCTGCCTTGCCTACTACTGATAGAGCTGAGTGCCCCTCCACATGCCTGCAAGCCTTGCCATTCCAGCCCCCTCTCTCAGAGCCTGCCAGCATCCCTTACAGGTCCAGCTACATCCAGAGGGTGCAGGCTGCTGCTAGCTTCTCTTTGCTCCTAGAGCCAGATGAGACATCCCCAGCCTCCGCTGAACCAGGCCAAAGCTAGAATGACAAGGCCTGACTCCTTCCATGCTGAGCTGGCAGGCATCCAAGACAAGGACAGAGACAGGCCTGAGAGATGCTCGAGATGAAGGCACCTCTGTGCTCCTGGCCTTGAAACAGAGCAAATTTACTGTCACCTCCCTATGGGTCTCCCATCACCACATAGCAATAACAGATGGTTCCTGCCATGAGCCTTCAAGAAATCCCATAGGACAGTCCCTATCTTATGGGTTTTTAAGGGAGGCACAGAGCTCATCCCACACTGCTCTGCAACTTTGGCAGTTTACAGAGGCCACGTTTGTCGGGGGGCCCCATCATAAACTAGCCAGGCCCAGACAACGTACAAGCTGACCACAGATGTGAACAAGCCCAGCCAAGATCATCCAAGTCTGGCCTAGACCAGAACTGCCCAGCTGAACTCAACCCAGTCACTGACTTAAACAATCTTGAGATAAATAAATGGCTGATGAGACTTCCCTGGCAGTCCAGTGGTTAAGACTTCACCTTCCAATGCAGGGGGTGCGGGTTTGATCCCTGGTCGGGGAGCTAAGATCCCACATGCCTCGTAGCCAAAAAACCAAAACATAAAACAGAAGCAATGTTGTAACAAATTCAATAAAGACTTTAAAAATGGTCCACATCAAAAAAAAAAAAAGGCTGTTGTTCTAAACCACTGTGGGGTGCTCTGTGGGGTGCTTTGTTTGTTATGCAGCAAAAGCTGGCTGATAGTACAGCCCATTGTTGTAGAACAACTGCTGGCCTTGGACCCAGAGTCCTGGGATCCAACCTTAGCTCCACCATTCATTTCCTGGCACATCACTTAGTCATTCTGGGCCTCAGTTTTTGCATCTGTAAAATGAGGACATAAAAATTCCCATCTTTGTCATGCCGACTTCAAAGGGTTGTTGGGAAGAGCTGAAGGGCTAACACATGTGCAGGGGCCTGGTAATATAAAATGCTTTTTAAGTATTATGCAAGGAGGTCACTGTTAGTGTTTTGTTTTGTTTTGTTTTGTTTTTTTGTGGTATGCGGGCCTCTCACTGTTGTGGCCTCTCCCGTTGCGGAGCACAGGCTCCAGACACGCAGGCTCAGCGGCCATGGCTCACGGGCCCAGCCGCTCCGCGGCATGTGGGATCTTCCTGGACCGGGGCATGAACCAGTGTCCGCTGCTTCAGCAGGAGGACTCTCAACCACTGCGCCACCAGGGAAGCCCCCTGTTAGTGTTATTTGAGGGTGGCGCTGGGGAGGAAAACAAATGTCTAAATTCCAGGTGTTTGTTTAGGCCTGAGTGAGACACTGCAGTGGACACCTGGGGTAGATATTTCTTGTTTTTTGCCTGTCCAGCACTTATCCCTTCTTTTTTTGAGTAACAGCATCACAATTTTCCTTTGGGAAACCATCCCTCTCTCAGTATCAATCTGTGTGACTCAGATGAGGGGGCACCCAAACCTGGTCCCTAGAGGTGGGCCAATGATCCACCTCTGATCAATCAATGTATGATGCCCCATGGGTTCAGGGACAGGCACATGTCCCAATGTGGACCAATGAAGGCATGCCCTAAGATTTTTGCTGGAACTATATGGAAAGAAGCACCCTTTTTCCACTGGGATTGCTAAACTGGTAGAACAGAAGCCTGGAGCTGCTACTGGTCACTTTTGCCACCAAATGGCAAAGGTCTGTGAAGGGATGAAAGTAGAGCTGAGAGATGGAGAGGGACTGATTCCTGATGACAATGCTGGATCCAGTCACACCTGAATCAATCCTGGTCTTTTTGGTACCATATGTTGAACATACGAGCAAATATGTTCCTATTTTTTCTCCTGAAGTCAAATTTGAATTGAATTTCTGCCATTGCAATGCTCCTAAGTTCTATGTGTCTTCATAGACCAGCTACCTTGAAGCAAACAGGAATCTCAAAGGCAACCAGAACTGGCTGAGGTATGGAAAAAAAACACACCTGCCTTCAGCCACCCCCAGAATCCCCGCCTACTTTACCTCAGAGACACTGCCACCGAAGCTGAGGTGGTGCAGGAGGACAAGAAACATTTCTAAAGCATCCTCACCAAGGTCTGCTGAGGCCCTGCACTGACAATTAAAATTCAGTGGAAATAAACAGCACTAATTAAAAGCAAAACTAAGTACTTAATAAGACAAATGAGGTGGCAGTATTAAAAGTTGGGATGAGAGAGCTGGCATTAATTAAAAACAAAGAATAGGGCTTCCCTGGTGGCGCAGTGGTTCAGAGTCCACCTGCCGATGCAGGGGACGCGGGTTCGTGCCCCGGTCCGGGAAGATCCCACATGCCGCGGAGCGGCTGGGCCCATGAGCCATGACTGCTGGGCCTGCGCGTCCGGAACCTGTGCTCCGCAACGGGAGAGGCCACAGCAGTGGGAGGCCGCATACCGCAAAAAAAAAACAAAAAAAAACAAACAAAGAATAATTTCTTCCCTCCTTTAAAAGGACTGTATTGTGAGTGTGAGTGTGAGAGAGAGAGAGAGAGAGTGTGTGTGTGTGTGTGTGTGTGTGTGTGTGTGTGTGTGTGTGTAGAAAAGGTTTAGATTTATTAATGTACAAAATGCCATGGGAGCAGACAGATTATGGGATTGGCTCTGCCTGGGGGTGGGGGTGGGGGTGGGGTGGGTGTTCCCAAAAGGGGGAAAATTGGGGTTGGTCCCTGAAGGATGAGCTGGGGTGTGCAAGACATGAAGGATGGAGGAAAGGATGAGGGAACTGAGTGAGCAAAGGCTCAGAGGCTTCAGTGGATGTGGAATATTTAGGGAATGGAGAAATTCATGAGGATGGAGCCTGGGGTGATTGCAGGGCTGAGAAGAGGGGAAAGCAGGACAGAAAAGAGTGGATGGGTCCCAGCGATGAACCCCTGTTTCTGTGGGTTTCAACAATGATCGTGCATAGTGTCTCCAGCACTCTCCAGCCAGACAACTACTGCTTCCCCATTTAAAGATCCAGAGGCTAAGACAACATATTCTTAGCAGACAGTTCAGCAAGGCAACTTAGGGTATGGATTTGGGGGCCAAGTCCATTCTGCCATTTATGAGCCCAACAAGTGAATTCACCTTCCTGAGCCTCAGTTTCGTCATCTGTAGAGTGGGGACAATAATAGGACCTATCTCAAAAGAGAACTGTGAGGATTAAATGAGATGATATATGTGAAGTCCTTGGTCTGGGGCCAAGTGGGAGCTATTATTAATTTATGTTATTATAAATAATAATCTCAGGTATGTTTTCTTAAAGAGATGGGAACCCGACTTCAGCACTAGAGGAAAATGTTTCAGGATTCTTGAAGCCAGATTAAGTACATGAAGCATGATAATGATGAATGACAGAAATAAAAACAACAACAAAACATATTCTGTTATTATGATAATGACAATATAATTGTACTAAAGCAAGGGTCATTTGATAGTGCTATGGTTGTCATTAGTGCTGATAACTAAATATTTCTGGCTTTCCACCATGTAATAGGACTGCCCTTCCCTCTCCATGGAAAGCTGGGAGTGGTCACATGACCTGTTTGGCCAATAAAAGTTTCCAGGTGGAAACTCTAAAGCTGGTGCCCACTTTAGCACTTCCCCTTTTTCCTGTCTTGACAATAATGGATGAATGAAGATGAAGCCCCATCCCCACTCAATCTGGGTCCCTGTGTGAGGACAAATGCAGAGCAGACACCCCCTGCTAACCCGCCATATCCAGGGAGCATGAGTGAGCAACAAATCTCTGTTGTTTCAGTCCCTGAAACTTTGAGGATTGTTTGTTACCACATCACAACCTAACCCATCCTGTCTGTGCTCATTAGGGGCCAGAAACTGCACTAAGTGTTTCACGTGCAACATCTTGTTGGAGCTTCATAACCATCCTAGAAAATAGGACCTTTTATTACCCAGTCTTACAGATCAGGAAACTGAAGCCCAGAGAGGTAAGGTCATTTTTCCAAGGACACACAGCGAGTAAGTCACAACAGTGCGTGCATTCGAAATGAGTCCACAGTGGAAAACACATGACACACACTGAAGGCAAGGCAGAGCATCTAGAATTGATCTTCCTGGGGAGAATATCTCTTGCTGGACAGGGGTACCCTCAACATTTCCTTCTTCCCCTGGGTTATGAATCCCTCTGAGCCCTGAGTCTACAGACCCAAATACTGAACAAAAAAATGCAAAGGCAGACACTGTTAACAGAACACTCTTCAGGGCTCCCTGCACAGTCCAGCCAATTACCTGATTCCTTGATAAAGTGGAAGCTTGCCTTTGTTGTGTTGCTTATGGAGCTTATCTCTGCTCCAACCACATTGTGGTGAGTAAGGAGAAGAGGAAAAGCTCAGGTTTATTTCTGCACTTAAGCACCCATGCACAGACACACGCGGCTCCAAACAAGAAAATGTGATTAGACAGGTCTGAGTATTAAAACAAGTCATTTAGCTTAATGGCCTCCAGCTGCCACCCAGGGTCAAGTTGCAGTGACACTCATTCTGATTAAAACTCAGTTGGAACTGACTTATCTGCAGCCCTAACTATTCTCATGCCACAGAGACCACAGGTGTCACCCTGATCCCTCCTCTGCCTCAGGGATGAAATACTCAGGGTAGAGAGGGGCATTTACCCCTTAAAAAAACAGCATCCTCTCATCTGAGGAGCATTTTCACAAATCACAGATGGGAGATGTAGCATTCCCAATTTACAGATAAGGAAACTGAGGCCCTGGCTTGCCAGGGTCACTTGGTAGCAGGTGGAATATCCAAAGATATTCCTGGACCTGGGTCTTATATAAATGAGCCTTCGGACCACCCTGCTATCTTTTTTTTTTTTTTAACATCTTTATTGGAGTATAATTGCTTTACAATGGTGTGTTAGTTTCTGCTGTATAACAAAGTGAATCAGCTATACGTATACATATACCCCCATATCCCCTCCCTCTTGCAGGTGGGAGAGAGACACCTGCTATCTTGACTGTTGGTGCAAATAATATAATATTTGGTTAAGCATATGAATTTGCTGGTTTTATATGGCAAATATGGTTTTTAAAAAGTGGCATCATCGTGCCAAACTAATAATAAAAAATAGCTTTGCTGAGTATCTTCCATTCACTGTCCAGATCTATTCACCCTTCCACCCTGCCTGCGTGGACAGCATCAGTGGCTCCCTTACCCTCTGGTTTCTGGTTGGATTTGTCTAATTGGAGGGATTGCAGGTGATTGGAGGGAGGAAAGAGCAAGAGGCTGGGGTGCTTCTTCCCTGGACCCCTCGTGGTGGTCACCACAGGCTGGCTGTGGCCCTACACTAAAGGTGATAACTCTCATCAGGAGGACCTCTTCATATAACCCTTTCTCTTCTGGGTCCATAACTGTTCCTTCTCCTGCCTCTCCAGGCCTGGAGATGGTGATGGCTTCCTTTGATGGATGCTGGGGTGTTTCAGCACCCTGGTTTCCGTTGACCTTGTTGGTTCCTTCACATGACTATAAATAGTCTCTTAATTAAACTCTCTTCATTTACTCCTTTGGGTATGTGATCAATTTCTGAGTGCTTTCTATATACCAGGCACTGTTCTGGGTACTGAATCACCTAATCCTCACAATGATCTAATAAACAATGACTATTCCCTTTTCACAGGTGATACACCTGGAGTACAGAGAGGTTAGGTAGCTTCTCCCAGGTCACACAGCTAGTAAATGATGGGGCCACATTTAGAATCCTGGCAGTGTGGTTCCAGAGCCTGTGCTCTTGACCAACTCACTCTCCTGCCCTGAGGGTCTATACTTAGCAAAGGCAGGGTAGCACAGAAATTAACATCACAAGCCTTCAGGTGCGCAATTTCCATATACCACCTCATTTCATCCTCAACACCAGCCTATGAGGTTATTTCCACTCCTGAGACTCAGAAGGGTGCCTTAATATGCCCAAGGTCCCAGCCAGGAATGGTGGAGCCAACCAGGGTATAAATCCCGGTGTATCTCCCCTTAATACCAACACTCTTGACCACTACTCTGGACAGCCACTCATATAAGCTGCCTGGTCAGACCCAGCACCAAAATGTGAGAGGTACAGTAAGAGAAAGTCTGGCTTAAAGTAAAGAACAGTTCTCTAACCATCAGAGGTATCAAAAGGAGGATATGCTACTTTGAGAAGTAGTGGGTTCCCATTCACTGGAGGTAATCAAGCACGAACAGAAAAACTACTCATTGGGGCTGTTGTAAAAAGGGCAATATGCTTTTCTGAGATGGCCTCTTTCTGCATTTGGAAAGGAATGGTTCAAGCTCACAGACTCTCCTCTCATATGCAGGCAAAGCTCTTCATCTTTGACTTGGTCTGGCTCTCTTATCAAGCAAGCAGAGCCAGTTTCTGGTTATAAGACAGAAAGAATAAGTACTCTGGCCTTAGATGCTCCCTGTCCTGGGAAAATGCATATTTCACTTCATCCTTGGAAGGAGAGGCAATTTAGAGCCCAGGGAAGAGCTTTGTCTTCTCACCTCAACACACACACACACACACACACACACACACACACACACACCTGCTTCAGCCCCATTCCTACCCACCGACACCACACACCTACACTTGCCCATTCCCACTGACAACACGTCCTCATGCCCTCATTCCCACCTACACTCACACTACACATCCACACGCCGTCCGCCACACACTTCACATGCTTCTGCTCACCTCTCCCCCAGCACCATCCCACCCACAACACACCCACATCTACGCCAGTCACTCCCATACCCACTGCACCTACACCCCAAGCACCTTCAGCTCCAAAACACACACACACACGCACACCACCCTCACTTTCACCCATGGTACTAATGTCATGACAGAATCTTCCATCAAGAGCTCAGGCTTTGGAGTCACATACACCTGGATTCAACCCCCAGCTAAACTCAAGCTGGGTGAGCCTGGGCAAAATACTTAACATTTCAGAGCGTCGATTTTCTTGCCTGTAAAATGGGGGCTGTAACAGCACCTACTTCATAGGGTTGTTGAGAGGTTGGAGTGGAAAATACAGCAGCAGAGAGTATCAAGGCTAGTTCTGGTGCAAGGCAAACCCTCACTAGGTGTCACCCAGGGGCTCTTTCAGAACCCCACCCTCCAAAATAACATAGGTTACAGGGTCTCTGGCCAGGAAGGATACTTCTTGCCTCATACAGTCCAGCCATGGCTACTTCCCTGGGATGTGAAGATTCTAAGAAATCTGAGACCACATCAGGAAGTTCCCATGAATAATAAATCTTGAAGACTGGGCTCCATCCCTTCCTCTCTCCTGCCCAGGCCCTCCTGACACCAGGTGGGGGAAAGCAGCGGAAAAATGCATCTTGGTCAGTGCTGGCTGGAGAACATGAATGAACCTCAAAGTTCCTGTTCCTCTCCCTATGTCCCCATGAAAGCAGCCATCAGAACATTAAGTATGGATGGAGCACTCTGCAATTTACAAAGCCCTCGGTCTTCACAATGACCAGGCAGGTGGGCGCTATGTCCCTCATCACTGGAGGCAGGGGAGTGCAGAGGCTGAAAAGTGCTGAGCGGCCAGAGTTCAAATTACAGCTCTGCCTCTTTCTAGCTGTAGGATGTTAGGACAATTACTAAACTTCTCTGTGCCTCAGTTTCCCCGTATGAAAAACTTCATAATAATAGTGATAATAGTATCTACTTCATAGGGCTATTAAAGGATTAAATGAGTTAATACTTGTAAAGTGCTTAGAAGAGTGTCTGGTACATGGTTAGAATTAAATAGAGAGAAGTATGTTACCCTTGTCACATCTCCAGGATATAAAGGCTGAGAATAACAGCTATAATGGTATTTACCATCTACTGTGTGCCAGGCACCACACTAAGTGATTTACATACACTGGCTCATACAACACTTGCAAAGAGACACCACTGAGTCCATTTTACAGATAGAAAAATTGACGTTTATAAAGGTTCACTGGCTTTCCCCAAGACTGAATGAGAACCAGTAAGAAGTAGGGTTTCTTTAAACACAGTCCTGATTGACTTTAAATCACACCCTACCGTCTTCTTCCTCCTCCCCATCCTTCTTCACTGAACCCTTAATAAATATAGAACCTTCATCCTGTTTCAGGCACAGTGCTAAGTGCTTTCCACATGTTGGTACTTAACACAGTATTACCTAACTTAATCCTCAGCTCAATCATTAGCCCCATTTTATACCAAGAAACTGAAGCAGAGAGAGGTTAGGTATTAGCCCAAAGTCACAAACAATGAGCCAGTATTCAAATCCCAGATGTCAGAGATATACATACACCATACATGTATTACACCACACACACATACACCCTACCTTAAGCTACACCAGATAAGCCACTGTCTATTCCCTGATTTAAGACCTTCTCAAGAGACATTATATCAAAACTACATCTGAAGCTGGTCTAGTTTCTCTTCTCACTCTAGTAAAGTAAAATATCTATATTGCACTGGGGCAGACATGGACACACACACCCTCTCAACATCCAACTTTCCGGAATCATTTTTTTAATAGGAACTTGCATGAGCTGGCAAAAGGATATGAAGCCAGCAGCAAAAATGTAAAATACCGGCAATGATTCTATCTGTACTGGGGCAGCACGGTAGCCTGTTGGAATGATGTCCTCAATGAACACGCCTCCACATTGTGTAGTCCCTCCCACATTAACTCTGGGTTTAGCATGTGACTTTCTTTCACCAATGGGAAGTCAATAAATATGACACAAACAGAGGCTTGATAAGTGCTTGCCTATTGGGACTTACCCTCTGGAGTGTTCCTACCACCATGTTAGAAATCCAGTCCACTTACATGGAAGAAAACTAAGGCTCCCAGCTAAGAGCCCAGATAATCAACAGCTAGGTGAGTGAGACCATCTTGTACTATATAGCTATCAAGCCTCCAGATGACTGTAGCCATATGAGTGACCCCAGGCAAGACCTACAGAAGTGCCACCAAACTGATTCTAGCCCAAATTGCAGAATTACAAGTAAATAAATGGTTGTGTGTTAATCCACTAACTTTGGGACTGATCTGTTTTGCAGCAATAGCTAACTGATACTGGTAGTGTGCCTTGTCTTCTGCTTGCCCCTCCACGTCTACTACCCACCCTTTTCTACTCTGTGGAAGGCTGACCTGTATATATTACTTCAATCAACTCCCTTGTCCTCTGGCTTCCATTCTGATTTTTCCCATGGAGAGCACTAGGGGAGACTGGATGGAGGTAGGAGAGTGAGGCCAGGGCTCCCTTTCTGCAGTGTTGTCATGGGCAGTCAAGGGCTGCCTCCCTTGACAAAGGTCACATCTCTGGTCAGAAGGCCCTGGCCTATAACTACATCTCCAGCTCTCACATGATTCTGGTAACTCTATTTATCTCCCCCTTCAGAACTAGGGGTGGTAACAGCTCCCCATTATTGTTAGCCCCAGAGTACTTCACTAACCATGGCTGGTTTTCCTTAATCCTGCTCATGCTTTGTTCCTCTTAAAAACTGTCCTCAAATTACACAGTTTGAATTGCCATCTGTTTCCTGCTGGGACCCTGATTGACACAGGCAGTGTCAACAGCACATATTTTTCATGGAGACAGAAAACAACAGCAGCAACAAACTAGAAGCCCTCATTCCTCAGAAAAGTTGGGGAGATGTCAGCAGAGATTTGGCCAAAGCTATGGTTCAAGACCATAGACAGCGGCACATGTACTTTACTCCCCGTTTTAGTAAATATATGGAAGTGTGTGTGTGTGTGTGTCTGTGTGTGTGTGTGTGTGTGTGTGTAGGGATGAAACCAGTAATTGATGCACTTCCTAAAAGTTGGGATCCACCATCCTCTTATGATGTGACTCACACTTTTCTCCCTGAGGTTCATGCAGCAGAAGCTACCAGGATGGTACGGTGTTGAGAAGCCTTTTTCATCCCCTGAAATGTTCCTGCTCCTCCACTTAACACCTCAAATCCCAGTTCAACCCTCACCGTCTCATAATGCCTTCTACAGTCACCTGAGCCCTCTCTTCTCTGAAATTTTAATGTACTTGGAATTCAGAAACTCAGGGCTTAGCCTCCCATAGTTCACAGAAATCATCATCCACAAGACTGAAAATTCCATGGAGGAATGGAACTTCTCCTGTTATCAACGCTCCAATTTTCTTTTAGTGAACCATCCTTTTCCTATCTTATCCATGGGGTTCTGATGGAGCTGACCTCAACCACCAGCTATGGGGCAGTCACATGACCCTGGTATGGGCAATCAGCATATTCCCCTCTTCTGGTTCAAAGTTGTTTTAGTTACCCAATACAAGACAATTAGACTCAATTCTGCAACTTTTGTTGGAATATCTTAGGACGGAGATTCTCTGTTTTTTTCCTTACTGGGCTGAAGATGGGAAAATACAAACTTGGACTTGGTGAGGTTCGACCAGGTGGAGAAAGCCTGCCTGCTAGTGAGGCTAACCCAAAGGAAAGCAGAATTAAGAGATGGTTAGAACTCAGTCCTAGAGTCATGGGATCCAGTCACACCTCAGCTGTGATTTGGACTCTTTGATTACATTGGCCAGTAGATGTCCCTTTGTATCACTTGAATTAGTTTGAGTTAGGTTTGCCATCAGTATTAAATAAGGTTTTTTTTTTACAGAAACACATAAAACATGGATATGTATGGACTGGTTGATGCAGTGTGACCAGAAGCTTGCAGGAGCCTAACCCTGTATTCCCCCTGGGAGCAATGGTTGAGTATTTGCTAATTCAGTGATCATGGTGCTTCACAGAACATAACTACTACAAATAATGATCATCAACTCTCTCTCTCTCCCCCTATATTATGTATAGATATGTATATATTGATATATACATACACATACATACATATACACAAGTTATTTGTATATATAAAATAAATAATATATACATAATATGTAATGATGTTATATATCATATATACATACATATGTATTATACGTAAATATATATAAAATACTAGGCTAATGAGCAAGCACTCCTACATTCCCACTTTTCCTCTTACAATAAGGACTATTAAGTGGGACAAATGCTTAGTAGTTTGGTCTGCTTTCTATTGTATTTTTCAAGTGTGGTAGAGGCAAAGGGCAGATAATAAGATAATTGATGCAAAGAGGTAATTAGGGAGGAAAACGGCCAAGGAGATACAAAGTACTGTCATTATGGCTTGTTTCCTGGCCAGTTTCTCCCATGCAAAACCAAAGGTGCATTTCAAACCCCATTCCTACACCATCACCTTTCTGGGGCAGAATGAGGTGAAGCAGAAGAATAGAAACCAGCCAGGAGTGAACAAATTGACTTGGGGATTCACTGGGGATGGAAAACTTGCAGGAATCACCTAGTACACAGTCCTTCTGGAGCCTAATCAGATAACAAACCAGGGCTGGGAGCAAATGGGTTGGTAAGTATATTTTCAGTCTCTAGCCTCTGCAGAGCATGCTCAGAGGCATAAGGTTTGCAGTGAGCCAGGGGTAGTTGCAAGTGGTTCCTCTCCAGCCAGGCTGCCAGCTCAGTTTCTGCAATAAAATGGGTCACTGATGAGGGCTGATTTGAGGGAGTAGGATGGTCCTCATCTTTCAAAGCTGAGGACAAGTGAGGATTGAGTCCCCTTGGCCCTGATTTCCAGCTCCTTCTTCAGGAAAGCAAGGAAAACTTGAAGGTGATTTCTCTCTAAAAGAGGAGTTAAAGCTTTGCAGTTATTTCTGAGTTTTTGGTCTGGTTTTTGCATGGCCAAGCTGCAAGGAAAATCAAGAAAGGAAACGACAGTGTCCCCAAGAAGCCTTCATGGGACCTGGGGACAGAGAAACCCTGAGTGAAAAACCAAGCTCTTGTGACTTAGAACTGAAGCCAGCAGGAGGCATTGTGTTAAGGGTCTGGATTTAGAGGCAAGAGGAAAGAAGGTGATGTTCAACTCCCACCACTGTCATTTCATCTGGTGCTTCAGAACCTCTCCTCAATAATCACCTCTCCTAGGAAACCAACCTGTGTTCAGTTTAGGGACTCATTGGATATGAAGTATTTAAATCTAGACACTTCACTAGGGCTGGTCCTGGCTCTATCCCTTGCTAGCCTGGGACCTTGGCCCCTCGCTTTCCTGTCCAGAAAATAGGGCTTATCATTGTACCTTCTACTCAGGACCGATGGAAGAACTGGTTGAAACCAGACACGTAGTGCTCCCAGCATGGTGCTGGCCTACATTAAATGCTCAGTAACTGGCAGCTCTCATTCCAGAGTAATGATAATTCTAATACAAAGTCCTCATTGCCAACCATAGCCTGTAAGGTTTGAACTTATACTCATGTCCTTTTGTTTTTTCTGCCTTCTGCACCTTGTGCTGCCCCTTCCTCTCCCAGGTACAGTAATCTCCATACTGAGGAGCCTCAGTGATCTTTTAGAAAGCTCGGGGGGTGAGCATTCTGTGGCCCTAGATCCCCAAGATGATGAGGGGGGCTGATGGGGCAACAAGAAAGAAGTGGTCAAGAACTGTCAAAAGGCACTGACACAACCCGGGAGACCCTCATCAACTCTCCTATCTGCATAGCACTTTAACACACTGCAAAGATTTCACAATAGCATCCCTCTTAAGCATCACCATTTCCTTGCAAGTCACGTAAGATGGGAGTTTTAGGGCCCACTTTAAAGATGCCAAAAATGAGGGCACATAAGGTTAAGATGACTCACCAAAGGCACATCAGTGGTAAACAGAGGGATTGCCTTAGAACAAAGTGTCACATCCCTGGCTGCACCCTAGAATCATGGTGGGGGACGAGAGGAATTAATAATGCTAATTCCAGAACCCCAACCAAACCAACTAAAGAAGATGCTCATGGTGGGTACCCACATCACACTTTCTGAAAGTCCACCTGGTGATTATAACGTGCAGCTGGGGCTGAGAACCACTAGCTTAGAACCATGTGCCCCGATCCACGCTCTCTCCAGCCTCCCTTTTCTCCAGCCTCCCTTTCCTCCAGCCAGAGCACCTTCAACTTGAATGTACGTCAGAGTCACCTGGAGGGCTCAGGAAAGGAGACCGATGCCCACTTCCCAGCCCCAGAGTTTCTGATTCAGGAAGCCTGGGAAAGAGCCCCAAAAGTTGCATTTCTAAGTTCCAGGTGATGTTATGCTGCTGGTCTAGGGGCCACACACACTCTGGGGACCACCCCTGTGTGCAGTGCTAGAAAAACGGAACCCAGGAGACCAAATTTCCTGGTCCATGGTTTCCCTTCTGCCAACAGCATTCTCTTTGTTCTGGGTCAGAGCATATGTTACCAGAAACCAAGGAAGGCCAGGGGCGAGGCTGAATACTTTGGGGCTTTTTCTTCTCTTATTTCTCTCCTTTTAAAAATAATCCACCACTTAAGAGACTGTCACTGAGCATTTGCTGCTTGTTCTTCCACACACGGCCCAAACCCTTCTCCTGCAATGCAGGTCTTCTTAAATATTGAATAAGTCTGCTGCTCCACCAATTGCCACAGCCAGGGCTGAGGTAATGTCGATGTCGACAAAGGCTTAATACGACTAATCAGGTTACAAAGCTCAGGCTGCTGAGCTGGTTTTATAAAAGACCTTCACTTTCTTCCCCATCACCAAAATCTCTGGTGGCTCAACACCTTCCCTGACTGTCCCCCACCCCTTTCAAGATATGGGGATTGTTTTTTCTTTTACTGCTTTCGCTGTTTAATGAACCATAGGATGAGTTACAGCAGCCTGGGGAGTGGGTCAGGTTTCGAACAAGAGCGAGGAGCATTAGCTTGACACTGTCAGTGCTCATTTATCTAACAAATACTACTTATTGAGCACTTACTGTGTGCCGACACTGTGGGATACAGTGTATTGAGCTTACTGTCATAAATAAAACACTCAAATGCTCCTGCGCTGGTGGAACTGACATTCTGGTGAGGGGAGATAGACAACAAATGAAATAAATAAGTAAAATCATGTGTCACATGGTGCTAAGTGCTAGGGAGAAAAATAAAATAAAGAAGGAAGAAGTAGAATTCTGGAGGGGGGTGCAATTTTAAATAAGATGATCTGAAAAGGCCTCACTGTGAAGGTGATGTTTAAGTAAAGTCCAAGAGGAAGTGAGGTGGTGGGCAGAGAGTGGAAAGGATTTTAAGAGTACCCTCTCTAGAATGTTGAGCTCTGAGAGTTCATCATCATCATCACCACCATCAAAATAAAAACAACTAATGTTTACTGAGCACCTCTCATGCCTGTTCCAAGCAGAGACTATATATATTGACTTGTTAAATTCCCAAGACAACCCCAGGAGGTAGATGTTATTGTCATCCACATTTTCCAGATGAGGAAACTGAGGTACAGGGAGATTTAGTAACTTGCTCAGTCACACAGCAGCAGAGCCGGGATTCAAACCTAGGCAGACTGGCAACTATCCCTACCTCCTCCCTCCACTCTCACCGCCCTCATTTTCAGGAAGGGACCCTACACCATGGTTAATTGCAGAACATAATCTCTCCCTAGTTGGGGTCCCACTGTCCTCCTCCTTTCTAGGGAGTCAGTGCTGTAAAGAGGGTGGGGTGCAGGGGGATTGGCCAGTACATGAAACTCCTTCTGGGTCAGTTTAGAGAATTTCCTCCCCTGATTGTGAATCCTGTGCTGCAACTAGGGAGCCCTTTTCAAAACAGATCAGATCAGGTCATCCTTTTGCTTGTGAAACCGCACTGTTCTTGGGATAAAGACAAGTTGCCATACCATGGCCCTGCAGGTACTATCAACCTCATCTCACACTGTGCTCCCCCCAAGCCTGTGCTCCAGCCATGCTGGCCTTCTTTGATCCTGGAATATCACCACCTCAGAGCCTTGGCACCTGCTGTTCTCACTGCCATGAATGTTCTTTTCTCCTCTTTTTACTTGGTTAACTCCTATTCATCCTTCAGCTCCCAGGTCAAATGTCACTTCCTCAGGGAAGCCCTCCCAGATTACATCAGATTTCTTTGTCACATGCTCTCACAGACCTGTGTTCCTCTCTTTAGAACCCTTGCCTCAGGTTCTAATTATACATCCATTTGTATCATGACTGATTTATGTCTACCTCCTTGAGGGAAGGTACCAACTCTAAATTGTTTTCTACTACATCCCAACAGTGAACACAGTGCCTGACAAATACTACTAATGACCAGATAGAAGATAAGGATCCCCCAACCAAATATCCCTCAGAAAACAGAAATCCACCTTCTATCCAGGTCCTTAAAATATTTTTTTACACTGTCAAGTGTCTCTCATTATCTCTCTCAATTTACTTTTTTGAATAATGGAATAGTTTACGTAAATTTTTTCTAAACTTTTCATCCATCAGGCTCCAAATGGTATCTCTTCCTTTTCCCATTCTTCAACAAAAGGTTTTTGCAGTAGATGACTTTTATTAAAGTTATAAAACTTTCCTTACTTTTCTGCTTTGTTGGGTTTTTTTTTTTTTCTTTTTTTTTCGCGGTACGCGGGCCTCTCACTGCTGTGGGCTCTCCCGTTGCGGAGCACAAGCTCCAGACGCGCAGGCTCAGCAGCCATGGCTCACGGGCCCAGCCGCTCCGCAGCATGTGGGATCCTCCCATACTGGGGCATGAACCCGTGTCCCCTGCATCGGCAGGCAGACTCTCAACCACTGCGCCACCAGCAAAGCCCTGTTGATTATTTTTAAAATATGTGTCGGTGGCAGAAAAAATAGTTTTTATGGATTAATTGATTATTTTATATAATATGTGATTTTAAGTATGTTTGTATAATATGATTGATGAATCAAATACTATAAATGGACATTTGACCATTTCATCTACATCCCTAATAGGTTTTGTTTTCTTTCTTTCAGCTCCTAACAGATTATTTTTTAAAGTCTGGCTAACCATTTTGTGCAAGTTAGGAGGGACTGCTTTTTTTTTTTTTTGCGGTACGCGGGCCTCTCACTGCTGTGGGCTCTCCCGCTGCGGAGCACAGGCTCTGGACGCGCAGGCTCAGCGGCCATGGCTCACGGGCCCAGCCGCTCCGCGGCATGTGCGATCTTCCCGGACGGGCGCACAAACCCGTGTCCCCTGCATCGGCAGGCGGACTCTCAACCTCTGCGCCACCAGGGAAGCCCCAGGAGATTCTTGAATACGGTAAAATTTGATAACCCCTGAAGTTAATGACTAGGCAAAATTAGCTCCCAGACATTTGGATTTCTCAAGTGAGTAAAATTCTCTTCCAAATTTTAGGGGAGCCCTCCCTAGGGTTGTCAACTTTTGTTGTTGTTGTTGTAATTACTTTCCAAGGAAGGGCACTAAAATGTTTTTTTAAAGAAAGAAACTACCATCAACTATTGCCAATGTTTCATTTTTAAAGAACATATTTTAACATTAAATGAGCAGAAAAGACAATGTCAGACTAAAGGAAAATCCGTTCTAGGAAAATTTAGCTGGCAATATTTTGCCTATCTATAAAGGCCTAATTTTCCTTCTTTCATCAAGGCCAGTGGGAACTTTATAACAGGCCAGATCCATGTTTGGAAACCACTAGCATAAGCAAGTGATCTCCAAGAGCCTTCCTGAACTAGGCAGATCCAAAGATCTTAGAACGAGTTTGTATCGGCTACTATGAAATAACAACAATGGTGACGATAGGGTCCTGGGATCTCTGCCCATATGAACCAATTTGATCCTTATGAGAACCCTATAAAATACATGTTGTCGTTAACAGCATCCCCATTTTATAGTTGGAAAAAAACCCTGAGGTACAGGGAGCTTTGGTAACTGGCCAAGTTTGTACAGTTAGAAAGGGATGAAGTGCAGATTTGAACCCAAGGAGTCTTAGCTGTCATTGCGGGGCCCTTACTGCTGGGCTATCCCACAAGCAAGTCAGGTTTTACAAATGCCTGGTACACACACACCCCTGGCTTGAGCCAACCAACTGGTGGTGCTGAAGAACAAAGAGCCCAGAGGTTTGCTCATGGCACATGCAGCGGGGTGAAGGCAGAAGCTGAGGGAGAGGGAGATACCCAACTTCCCCCAAAGCATGAGAAGTAGCCTACAGAACCCTGTATGTTTACCCTGGGGATCCCAGCTCCCCATGGGAATCAGCCACCTGCCGGTAGCCAGGTGTTCTGTGACTTGGAGCACCCACCTGGAAACGCTCACAGCCCCAGCTGCTGGGGCCCCACCAGGAAGGATGCTGAGGGCACAATTTTAACTGTCTGCTTTTTCCAGCATTTTGTCACATTCTGTTGGTTTTAGGCTTTGTCGCTGCCTTTTCCTCTGGGGAGGGGGGGATGGTGCACATTAACCGGGTGGGAAGGGAATCTGCAGACCTCACTGAAAGGCCCCTCCCTCTGAACACCCTGTTGGTCTTGCCTCTTAACCCACTGGCCCCTCTCCACATCCCCAGAATCACAACTGCTGAACCACTGCCAAGAAGGGTCCCATCCCCTGGTGTGGGCCCTGGTTCCTCCCTCTCCCCCATATCTGACCTGACTGAGCTACTGCCGAAGCCCCCCACCCCGGATCTTACCACCGTCTTTCTTCTACCACTTGGCCCAGGCGCCATCGTGGCTCCCCATCACCGGTCTCCTGGCTTCCACCCCACCTCCTGCAGTCCTTTCTCCACTCAGAAACCAAAGTGATCATTACCAAAATTGTAAATTAGGTCATGTCACTCTCCCGATTAAATCCCCCTTCCCAGTGAAATAAAATCCAGACTCCTTGCCTACCCTGGCAGGTCCTGCAGTCCCCAGGGCCCTCTGACCTCATCCCCCTCACTTTCCCCTCATCCCACTACACTTGCCTTCTTGCTATTCCCTCAAGACACCACAGGTGTCTCTGCCTTTGCACTTGCTGTTCCTCCAGCCTGGATCCTTCTGGCTCCTTCTAGAAACTCAGCTCTCAATCCAAATGTTACCATCTGCCCTGGCCATCCTTTTTATAACTAAATTGTAATAACTAAATTCTCTCTCTTCCCCCACCATTTATCACTCTTGATCATGTCATACCATTTCCTTCATAGCACTTAACATGGTCTAAAACCATCTTATTTGTGTGTTTCCTTGTTTATTGCCTTTGTTCCCCACTAGACTGCAAGCTCTAGGAAGGCAGGGAACTCTGTCTCATTCACTGCTGAGTCCCCAGTGCCTAGCAC
Organism: Delphinapterus leucas; assembly: GCF_059928025.1. Taxonomy (NCBI): domain Eukaryota; kingdom Metazoa; phylum Chordata; class Mammalia; order Artiodactyla; family Monodontidae; genus Delphinapterus; species Delphinapterus leucas. The sequence continues at coordinate 15,323,058 of NC_143142.1, forward strand.
ATGGCAGTATACAATAAATATTTGAGAATGAATGAATGATGGAGTAAACAAATGAAAGGGAATGAGTTTGCAGAAAGCAGTGGTTCTCAAAGTGGGGTTCCTGGAGCAGCAGAATCCATATCACCTGGGAGTGATGTGTTAGACATGCAAATTACTGGGCCCCACTCACTGAATCAGAAACTCTGTTTTAACAGCCCTCTAAGGGATTCTGACACAGGCTTAGGTTTGCGAATCTCTGTCATAGAACCACCTACAGTCTCTCACTGGATCCCCTCTTGTGACTAAGGAGTGCATAACTAACTGACTGGGTGGTCAGTCTTGTCGGGGGAAGGAAGTAGGGAAGGAGGAAGGAGTCAGCCCTGTGCCCTTGACTGACAACTGGCCTCTGCGTGCCCAGGTAGTCTTCAGGCCCCAGAGCCATGCAGAGCACACCAAGGCTGGGAAGGGCTTCAGTGACCACTGTGTCCCTCCCCAGAGCAGAAGGGCCGGCAATTTGCCCAGAAAGCCACATCTCTGGCCTTTTGAAAGCTCCACAGAATCCCAAGCATTTGATTTAGCAGTAAGATGACCACCTCGTCCTGGTCTGCCTGAGTCTCTCCCACTTTGAACACAGAAAGTCCTGCCTGCCAAGAATCCCCTCAGTCCCAGGCTAACTGGGACAGCTGGTCATCCTACTTGGAGGCCTGACTTGGGGTCTTGGGACTCACAAATGCATTCCCTTCCCAAGTCACTTTGGTATATCTGCATGGACAAGACTAAAGAAGGGATGGGGAAGGGCAGGGGTTAGGACAGGAAGATAAAAAGATTGGGAGAAAATGCCAGTGGAAGGGAGACAGGAGAGGTCAGATGAGGGGGGGGAAAGGGGAGGAAAGATGAACCACAGGAAGAAAGAAAGGGAATTTTTAAAGGATGGGAAAGATGGGGAAGGGGATGGGTTGGGGGTGTGAAAAGGGGAGAGAGAAAGACAGAGACAGGCTTAGAGACACAGCGCTATGGTGACAGAGGAAAAACTGACAGGTAGAAGGGGAGGGGATGGGGGCAGGCAAAGGCTATGGGGCAGAATGGACCACACAGATGCCTTTTGGCAGCATCTCACATGGAGGGCGTCCGAACAAACTTCAAGAAATCATCTCTCTTCTCAGCAGCCCCGGAATGCAGCCTCATCATCAATGGCTGGCACCAAACCTGCTTACCAAATCTATTCTCTACTGAAAGCTGCTTCCATTCACAAGTTGCTGCTTGTCATGATGTAGATGCATTAGAAGAGGAAAGAAAGGAGAGAAAGGGAGAGAGAGAGAGGAAGGAAAGAAGGAAGGCAGGGAGGGAGGGAGGGAGGGAGGGAGGGAGGAAGGGAGGGAGGGAGGAAGGGAGGGAGGGAGGAAGGAAGGAAGGGAGGAAGGGAGGAAGGGAGGAAGAGAGGAAGGGAGGAAGGGAGGAAGGAAGGGAGAGAGAGAGAGAGACAGAGAGAGAGAGAGAAGAAAGAAAAAGGCAGGTGAATGAACTTAGAAGATTATATTAAGAGATGTGGACAAATATTTTTTCTTCCACTCTGCAAATAAATCCTTCACAAACCAAACATCATAATGATGCTGTCATATGAATTTCCCCTTGTTGATTAATTGCAGAGGGGTGGGCAAAACCCCAGCTTCTTGAGGCATGTTATCTTGCTCACTAGCTGGATTCCTAAGACACAGCTCCATTGCAATGAGATTTAAGCGTGCATTATATGTCATTAAAACTAATGACGGCAAGACAATTACTTTGAAGAAACCACAGTGACACATTGCATATGGCAGTCTGGTGCCTCGGCACTGCACAGTGGTGTCCCACATTTCCCTGGCCCAAATGGGAAGCTGTGTTGGGCTAAGAGGAGCCAGGTCTGTTCCCTGGCCAGGCTGGAGGGCTGACCCTTGACGTCTTGACAATGAGCCATCCTATAACCTGAATCCCTGGGTGCTGCCTGAGAAAGAAGCAGCCCTCTGGAGCACTCAGGTTAGCAGGGAATGGGGTCAACCCTGGTAGGTCCAGCTCGTGCTCCCGTGCAAAACAGAGGGATCCAGTAGCAAAAAGTAAATGATGTGTGCTGAGGAGGCAACAGACCTCAGCCCCTCGGGGGATGATGAGGGTGGGGGACCTTGGCAAAAATTCTGAAGCTCACAACACACCCAGAACTGTTATAACTAACACCTGTAAAAGTATTTTGCATTTCAAAAACTCCTTTATAGCACTGGAGGCTTAGGAAAACAGATCCCAGGGCCCTGCACTCAGAGTTTCTGATGGGACAGGTCTAGAATATAACCCAAGAATTTGCCTTTCTAACAAGTTCTCAGGTGATGCCGATACCGCGGGGGTGGGGTGGGGGGAGGGGGGCGGGGAGGTGGCCAGGACCACAGTCTGAGAACCACTGAGTTGGATGAACCACCCAATTCAGGCGAATCAGTCTTGAGCATTGAGAGCTTTTTACAGCAGAATGTGAATCCAGCAGTGTTTGTCTTTTTTTGCATTTTGCCCTCTCAGGTGAAACCTCAAGCTTAGTATGTGCAAACTCCACTCCCCATTCCCAAAAAGCACTCCCCTCGGACTTCCCTGGTGGCGCAGTGGTTCAGAGTCCGCCTGCCGATGCAGGGGACACGGGTTCGTGCCCCGGTCCAGGAAGATCCCACATGCCGCGGAGCGGCTGGGCCCGTGAGCCATGGCCGCTGAGCCTGCACGTCCTCCGCAACGGAAGAGGCCACAACAGTGAGAGGCCCACGTACCGCAAAAATAAAAAAAAAGAAAAAGCACTCCCCTCACTTTTCAGAGAGGATTTTACAACTCCTCCTCACTGAAGTGTAAATGACTAATAAGGCTGGATGCATTATTCCACCCAAAAGCATCTTTATCCAAGAGCAAAGCCTAAAGACAAAGGATGAAACTTTAATGATGCAATTTCACCTATCAGTGAACTGAGGGCTTTAGGGTGACAAAGGAAGCCCTCTTTGTACCAGTCCCCCAAAGGATCACATTTTGTAGACTTTAATGATGCAATTTCACCTATCAGTGAACTGAGTGCTTTAGGGTGACAAAGGAAGCCCTCTTTGTACCAGTCCCCCAAAGGATCACATTTTGTAGGCAGCTGCTTACTTTATCTAAGTCCCAAAGGGATTATGTCTTTGTCACTATTTTTTGCCAATGCCCGCCATGGTACCAGGCATACTGTAAGTACTCCATAAATGTATGACACGTGAATAAATGTCAATTAACACTCTTGACAGGAGGAGAGAGAGGCCAGTCCTTTGCCTGTAGCAGATCTGAGATGAAAGCCAAGCCCTTTTAAACTCTTCACCAATGACTCATCATAATCAACAAACAGTAACTAAGCACCTACTGTATGCAACTCTCTCGCTGGACCATAGGCCAAAGGCACCTCCCCAAACTGACCAGTTCACTAGTCAATCCAGGTTTCATTCATTCATTCGTTCATGCAAGTCATTGTTGAGCATTTGCTGTGTGCTAAATCTGACTCCAAAAAGGAAGACGGCACAGCCTTGGCCTGCAAGGATCTCACCTTGTAGCATCTCAGGAGCCGTATGCAGGAGCATCGTGGCAGGGAAAGCACCATAGCAGGGAAGGGAGGGAAAGCTCAGGTCTCCTAGGAAAAATCCTCGGGCTCCGAGCTGGTGAGTTGAGATGATTCAGCAAAAGCCTCCCAAGGATTTGGAGGAACGAAAGACTCAGAATAGTCAGGAGGGCTTCTCCTCCTGAACTCCTTCCTCCAGGGCCTACCCACCACACTCACAACTACCCTGTTTCCTCAGGGCCTCACAGGCTTAAAGAAAGGAGGTCATTATGCCCATTTCATGGGTGAATAAAATGAGGTCTGGGGACCCTCAGCAACTGCACAAAGACCACATACGGAATAAGTGGGACTGGAAGTCTACTGTCTCCAAGCCACGTCCTCTTTCTCCTGGGTCCGAGCTGTATGCCTGGCACAAAGGATTCACCTTCCTCTATCCTAGCCCAGTCTTACTTTGGTCGGGGTGATTTCACTGTTACCATCCCCAACAGCATCTCCATCACTCACATTTGTTGGACACTTACTCCTTGCCAGGCTCAGTACTAAGCACACTGCAAACATTAACTCAAAATTCTCACAGTTCCTTTACTATCCTTACTTTAAAGATGGAGAAACTGAAGCCCAGAGCGATGATACGACATAACTAGAAAGTGTTAGAACCAGGATCTAAACCCAAGAGATCTATTTCCAGAGCCCACACTCTTCACCACCACACTGCACCCGAGGAAAATGAGGCTGAGAGAGGTTTAGGGTCTTGCCTGAAGTCACACAGCAAGGAAGCATTGGAGCCAGGATTCAAACTCAGGTCTGGCTGCTCCCAGGGACCCACACTGCAGCCCCTGGAGGCTAAAAAGGCTGTTAATGAAGCAGACAGGGGTGGGGAACAGGAAGGAGAGGGGGCTATTTCTGTGGTGCCTCCTTCACTCTCCCAGCACATCAAGGATCTCCATCCTGGGTGGCAGCTGAATAATTTAAGCTCATCGGCTCCAGCCCACCACTACTGGGTCCCAGGTTTATTTTTATCCCAGGTTACAGCCACAGTGCTTAACAGAAATAAACCATGCTGTTCGCTTCTCATCGCCTTTACATCAACTCCGATTTGTCTGCATTCATGATCAGCTCCCCTCTTGAAGGCGATAAAGAACAGAAGACAGGTCCATATGTCATGGTGGTTTTTGTTAGAAAGTCACAAACTCTCTATGACCCACAGAGAGAGAGAGAAAGAAAGAGAGGGTTAAATAAAAGTAAATACCACAGCCTACAAATAAACCACCCTAACCAGACCCACAGCCTTAGACAGGCAGCCAGGATGTGTACAGGCAGCAAGAAAAGAGAAAAGGCAGAGCAAGCTGGGGAGACTGACTTCCCAGGCCACCGCTCTGGACTGCAGAATCTCTGGCCGCTGCCTCCCTCCCACCAGCGAGAAGGGAAATGTCCACATTTGTCTCCATGGTTATGCTTCCTGATTACCAGCACAGGATGGAGAGGAGCTGCTGAAAGTCCTCCCCCTGCACCCTGGCTGGGTGGGGGGAGTGGGGGCTGCTGGAGCCAGGAATGAAAGCATAATGCCTTGTCTTTTATGTTGCTGTGCATGACTTACTGTGTGGTCTTGGGCAAGTTGCTTTCCCTCTCTGGGGCCCGTGAAGGGTCAGACTAGATCAGACGTTCCGAACTTGAGGTGCTCAGGTGGGCTATAGGGTATATGCATCTTTTCAGAGTGGAGGTTCTCAAAGGGGTCCTTGGTGTCTCCCTGGGATAAATCTCTATAAGGACTGCAAGTGCTGCCAAACCTGGATGTCTATGCAACTGAAGCCATAAACAAAGAAGACCCCTCTCCAGCTGAGCATAGGATTCTAGGAACTAGCAAAGTTCTCAGAGGGCTGATCCCCATCCTGATTCACCCAAACAAAACCTCCTCAACACATATGATAAACTCCCAAACACAGTGCTAACCATTCCTAGAACCGTGAGTGTGTGCACACACATGCACACTCATCACATAGTCATAGAACCTCAGAGCTGGAAGGGGCCTTGGGGTCACACAGACCAACTACCTCATTGCAAAGATGGAGAAACTGAGGCCCAGAAAGGGGGGGCAGAGCTGGGGCTGGAACCCAGGTCTCCTGAACCAAGTCCAAGGCTCTTTCCAGAAGATTCTGTTTCCCTTTCCCTGGTGCACCATAATGCACCAATTCAAATGTGATGAGGGAGGAGGGAGGGCAGCCTCTTGGATCTTAACCACCCCCAAGGAAGTAAGGCTGGGAGGCAGCAAGTAGATGTTCAAAAACACCCACGTGTGGGCAGCCCAGTCCCAGCTACCTCAGGTGGGCTGGCATGCACTGCATGGCTGAACCAGTTGTTATAATATATATGTATAACTGAATCACTTTGTTGTACACCTGAAACCCACACAGCACTGTAAGTCAACTATACTTATCTATATATAGATATATAAAAACATATAAATTCTACATATTATATACTCTATATATTCTACATATTATATATTAGATATATATATTACATATTCTAATATATAACATTCTTCTATAATGTATTATATATATATATATTAATACCCCTGCACTGTATGGTTATATTGCACTGAGGCCCCTGTGGTTCCCTTGATACTCCCCTGTCCCCCTAAACCTCCCCATAATCCAGCAATTAAAGAGTTAACACTCAGCGCAGCAGGGGACCCCTAAGATCCCCCACTCCAGGGTCCCAGCCATGGTCCAGTCTGACCAGTTAATGGAAAGTTCAATATTTTAAATATCACCCATGGACAGATCCGTGGCTCCTTATTTGAACCAAATTTCCCCACATTCATCATTCACACTTAGGCTTCCCAGGGAGGAAACGAAGGCAACTTCCTCCTCAAGGTCACCCAACAAGGAAAGCCTAGGATTTTGAGGACCAAATCTTTGGTACTAACCACCAAGCATCCCTCCCCCTCTGCCTCACATATCTTTCCTGAGCAGTCATATGCCCTGGGATTTTGGTGTCCCCACTTGGCTCTGGGGCTGGAGAAAATGACTGAGTGGACTCTGCTCACACTTGCCAGTCTCTGGGGCTGATTTTTTTTTTTTTTTTTTTGAAGTACGTGGGCCTCTCCCGTTGCGGAGCACAGGCTCCGGACGCGCATGCTCAGCGGCCATGGCTCACGGGCCCAGCCGCTCCACGGCATGTGGGATCTTCCCGGACCGGGACACGAACCCGTGTCCCCTGCATCGGCAAGCGGACTCGCAACCACTGTGCCACCAGGGAAGCCCTGGGGCTGATATTTTATTCCTCCCACCTCCAAGACCAAGAACTGAAAGAGGGAATCCTTGGGGGTGCAGAACACTGAAGTGGCCCATGAGATAATAGCGAAGATGCTAAAAATAAGGACATTCGTTTCCAGAAAGATAGATGTAATCAAAGCAGGAAGCAAAGAAAATCCCCTTTTGATGGGTCACAGATTAGCAGCAAAGGCATTTAAAATTAAATGTGAGTTTTGGATTCAGTTACAAGGGACCTCCCCTTCCCACTCACTAACAGGTTGGTGAGGCTTATTCCATCAGAATAAAGAAACTAGAGCAGGGTATGGTCTGCCCTGGAACAGATCTGAAGCTAGAGCCTGGAGCCTGGAGCCTGAAGCCCTTCCCCAGAATCTGAACAAACATTGTTCCCTTCTTTCCCTACTCTGAGACAGACTCAAGGATAAAGTCCTCTGGGCTGGTGCACCCTCTATACAATCACTTACAGGTTATACCACCTGTGAAAATAAAACATTGTCTGCTCAGCAGACAGCTGACTGCTCCCCTCTGGCCTGCCTGACCACTCATTCCAAGCAAAATGTGGTCCTTTCATGTCTCCCAGTTCTCTCATTTCAGGAAGCTTATAACAGCCAAGCTTGCAAAAGAAAAAACCACCACAATTAAATTATTCAGCTCTCCCTGGAAGATGGTACTCTCTGAGCCCAGTCCTATGCAAGACTCACTTGGTATGCCTAAGTTACCCTAGGCAAGGGTGAACCCTTCAGCCTTAGGTGACCGTTTCTCATCCAGAGTCAAAGTGTCCACCCACTAGATCAGAACACCCAGCGATCCCCCCCCATGCCAGGCTGGCCAGCCCCACAAAGGGTTAACTCACTCAGAGAACTGCCAGCTACTTCCAACAGCTTCTGCTGCAAGGGAGAAGACAAATTGGGCAGAAGCCACAATTTTGATCGCATTACCTAAAACATTAGCATATTTTACCCTCACCCTGGGCAGTGAGCAGAAATCTCATTTGGCTTTGGGGTGTTGCTTAGGCGATCAAACACTGCAGAATGTGGGCAAACAAACGTGGTCATTCCTCAACATCCCTCCCCTCCCACCAGCCCTCTATCCCACAAGCTCATGTACACATCTCCTCGCAACTGGGATTCCAATACCCCTAGCCCATTTGCACAGTTGAGAAGAATATCACTTACCAAGACACCAGAGGATTGCAGGGGGAATGGGTGAGCCAAATTCTTGCCAACTCCTCTCTTCCCTGCCGGGTGGGAAAATGCTAACTCCGGATGACTTGGTTTGAAAGCTCAGCGGAGATGCCTGAAAGAAAATTGTTCATTTGACTCTCCTACTCTTCCCAAAATAAAATCGAAGCAACTGCACACACACACACACACACACACACACACCCCAACTACCCCTAAATCATGCAGGTCCATGATGAAAAGAAATACCACTGCCAGAAGAGGAGGAAACTCAGACCACTCAGTGAAGAAGGTACACAGTGGCTCCCTCAGACTGCCCTCCACATGGATGGTTTTTGCTCTGTGAATCAATCTCTCTCTCTCTCTCTCCTCTCTTTCTCTCTCTCTTCCTGTTTCTCTCTGTCGTCCGCGTAGACGACTCTGCGCTGCTGGCAGTAGACGTATCAATCGCTTCCCCAGAGCCGGAATCAGTGGCAGCTGCCGCCACTGCTGCAAAACCCGGTGTGAGCAAGGGAGGGGGCAGCAGCTTCCAGGCGCAAGGGGAACCGAGCCTGCCTTCCACCCGTGATTTAAGTGTGAGGTGCCTGGAGAAAGAGAGGTAGGAGGCCGCGAGGAGAGATTGGGCGCACCAGAGATCCTAGCTGGTCGAAACGGCAATCAGGAGATTGGCGATCAGCACCGCGGACAGCGCTAAAACGCGGCGGCGGATGGGATGGGCGGGAAGCGAACCCTTAGGCTTCGAAGTCAAGTTATTGGATGGTAAGAGCAGAAAAGGGGGAGAGTCCAGGGGAGGTGGGGGGGGGGGACAGGACTTCTCAACATCATACAGTGAAGTCAGTGACAGCCTACCTACCACACACTTGTTCTAATCTTGTCGCTCACTCTCGGTGCAAAGAAGCTGTAACTTCACAGCCCCTTTCCCACACACGCCCCCAGACCTTCACTGCTCATCTCTGCTCAGAAAAGAGTTTGACCCCAGTGTGGGAGCCTCAAAGTGGCTTCTCCCCCCACCCCACAAATCAGCCCAGTTGACCTGTCTTCACCCACATTGCTGCAGATTTCTGACCTATACCTCAGAATTCAGAGCAGGAAGATGAGGCTTAGGGAATGGAAATTTCTATGGGGCAGAATGGCTTAGTTGAAATAGCACTTGACAGGTTTCTGGAACCAAGTCTAGCCTCCATACAACCTTGGAAAAGTCACTGAACGTCTCCAAGTCTTATCTGCAAAATGAGCATATGACTATCTGATTTTCCTCAAGACAGGAAGCAAGAAGTTAAAAAGCAACAATAAGAACACCCAAGTTGTGGGTTGGTATAATCCCATGATCCATAACCTGTCCTGTGATTCAAATGTCTTGACAAAAGGAGAAAGGGAATGACAGCCAATCCAGAATGGTATGTGCCAGCCTCACCTTTCAGCTTATGGTTTGAGTGGGATGAAGTTGGGAGATTACAGAAGGTCTAAATCAGACAGTTGAGCCATAGCCAAAGACCTATCCCCAAAAGACCCAGATTCATCTTCTGAAGTGAAACCACTATATGGACAAGAAAATAAAATCATTAAAAGGAGAAATATACAAAGAGAAATTGATTCCCATGGCTTCCAATGTTCCAGATCTCAAGGGTCTTATTCCTGCTTATTGTGAGGAAAGGGCAGGAAATCTCAAATAGGCCAAGATCTGTTTAGAACTTCTCTGCAAAGTAAGTAAGAACCCTCTTTACTGGGGACCCTCCTCTAAACGGTCCCACTTAGATGGCCCAGGGTGAGCCACCACATTTATCACTTAATCCCCCTCCCCACCTTGAAAAGTAGAACTTAAAATGTCAGGATCTTAGAGACCATTTAGAGCTTCACTTTATAGATGATCATGATGATGGTGGTGGTGATGGTCTTGTGGTGATGGTGGTGGTGATGCTGGTGGTAGTGATGATGATGGCAGCTATCATTTATCGAGAATCAACTACACACCAGCCCTTCTGCTAGGAACTTTACATGTGTCATCTCCTTGAATCCTCACCATGACCTTTTGAGGGAACTATGATTATCTCCACTTTACAGATGAGGAAACTGAGACTCAAGAAATTAATTATCTTGCATAAGTTTATACAGTAAGTGGCAGACACAGGATTGAAACCCAGGGTTGTATGATTCCAAAGCCCATGCTTCAGAATGTCTCTCTCAGAGTCAAGTTCAAATGCATTCTACAATTTTTTGGCAGGACTTCATTGAATCTTTTCTAGGAAGATTCTCTGACATAGGTTCAATGCCCTCACTGTACACATGGAGAAACTGGGGACCAGAGAGGGACAGTGACTTGCCCATAGCCAAAGAGCTAGAAAGTGGCAGAGTTGAGTCTAGAACTCAGGCTTTTCAGATGCCAGGTCCTGTGTTCCAGTGTCTAGCATAGTGTCAGGTAATATGGTAGGCCCTCAATAAACATCTGAAGGGTGATTCAAGAAGCCCACACAGGATGCTGGTGGTGGAATCAGAATCCGATTAGTTCCAGGCCTTTTGGCTCCCAGTCCCAAGGAATCTCTACCCATACCTCACAGCTTCCCTGGCATTAGGCACGTGTTCTGGGAGGGTCTGTCATGAATTCAGATCGCCTTTAGGGAATGAAAATAGCTACAACCTGCTAAATGTCTAGACACCTACCACCTGTATTTAGCATCTTACAGTTGCCACTTCAAGTCTTCATAACTACGAGATGGGTGCTATTATTGTCCCATTTTCAGTTGTTGAGACTGAGACTCAGACACGTGAAGGAAAGCCCTGAAACTCACACAGGCAAGGAGTGGCACAGGCAGGGATGCAAATCCTGGGTCTGTCTGACTCCAAGGCCTCTGTTTTTGCCACCCTGCTAGTTTTTTCCTCAGACTGCCCGCCCCCCTCACCCCCCACACACACCCGCACCCCCCACCCAAGAGGCCCCTGTTGGAGTGTAAATGAGGCCTGAGTTCCCCCCTCCCCCACCCCTGGTTTCAACCTGAGCAGTTGTGCTTTTACATGTTTTGCATACTGGGCAGCTGCCCAAGCCTTCACTGGAACAGAGCTTTGCAGCAAAATTAAAAAGTAATAATATGGTTGAAACCAGAGCTCTGCACCTTCCCTGGTGACCATGCCATCTAGGAACTAGCTCTGCCTTCTCAGGGAATCTTGCCTCCAGCCTTCCTACCTCCCTGTTCACCATCTCCAAACCCCTCTTCTGTTCTGACAGCTTCTGGAGAACTCTTCATTCAAAGAACCAGCTGCTGCTGTAAGCTCTGACAGCTCTGCCGCAGGGAGATGCCTGGAAACCAGACACCCCAGGGCTGAGCCCAACCAGGCTCTGGTCCTCTCAAGGATGGAGCACTGCAAAGGGATTTCTCAGTGCCTTGGATTCAGCAAGCTGCCCTGTCCGGTCCTTGCTCTGCTGAGGCCAGAGGCAGCCCATTAAGACTCTCCATCACCCCCAGAGTAGACAAGCAGTGACGATGGTGGTAATAACTATAACAAAACTACCTACTATGTTCTGGGTGACTTGTGTGTACCACGCTGTTATTTCATCCTCACAAGAATCCTATGTGTTAAGATGGTAATCGTTTTATTTCCATTTTACAAATGAGAAAACTGAGACTCAGTTGCCTAAAACAACTAGCCCATCAGTTCATAAGTGGTGGCATTGGGATTTGAACGAAGGTCCTCTAAGTTTATAACTATTATGCTATATGGCATCCTAGTTATAATTGCCTCTTCCATTTATTTTGGGTGCTTATGATTCAGCAGGTGACATGTTTTATCACCCCAGCACTATTCATGACTTATAACAGTGAAATGAAGTTGTATTACATTATTTGCCTATCTTAGAGATGAGGAAATTAGACACAAAGAGGCCAGGTGATGTGCCTAACATAATACAGCTAAGAAGAGAGGGTAGAGCAGGGTGCAAATCTGCACAGTTTATCTCAGGGCCCACGTGCTCTACTGTCTCCCAAAGAAATGGTGTTGAATTTGCCCAGAAAGAAAGAATGTTCCCATTTCACTTGGCAAGTGGGGTAGAATAATGGCCCCCAAAGATGTCCACAACCTCATCCTCAGAAGTGGTGAACATGTTACCTTACATGGCAAACAGCACTTTACAGGTATGATTAAGTTAAGGATCTTGAGATAAAGAGAGTACCCTGAGTTATCTGGGTGGGCCCAACGTAATCACAAAAATTCCTATAAGGGGACAGGGAGGCAGGAGGGTCAGAGAGGAGCAGTGATAATGGAGTGTAGGATTGAGAGAGAGAACCTATGTTATTGGCCTTGAAGATGGAGGAAGAGGCCACAAGCCAAGGAATGAGGGAAGCCTCTAAAAGCTAGTAAAGGCAAGGAAACAGATTCTCCCTTAGAGCCTCCAGAAGGAGCACAGCCCTGCCAGCACCTTGATTTTAGGACTTCTGCCCTCCAAAACTGTAAGATAATAAATCCGTGTTGTTGCAAGCCCCTAAGTTTGTTGTTATTTGTTACAGAAGCCATAGGAAACCAACAGCAAGCTTGCCAGAGGACCCTACAAAGAGAAGCCCATAGCACATCAACCTTAGGAATCACGACTGAGCTCCCTTTCGGCCAGAGGATCCAGTGCTTTAATCATAACACTGCCTGTTCTAAACAATACAGTGTACATGTATGTGCATGTGTGTGCATGTGCACATGCACCTGCACATGTGTGCACACAGAAAGAGACCGTACAAGAGGAAAGATTCATACTCAAAGCCTCAGCCTGACCATCAAGCTCTGTCGCTGGATCGCACTGCCAGGGCACAACATGCTTTATTCACTTCCTTCTTCTCTTTAAGAGCCTCCAGGGAAATGTTATCATCAGGAACACAAAAGAGAAGAAATGTCACAGGGCAGCTTTCCAGGAGCACAACTCATCACAGGGGATCAGTTAAAGACAAAACAAGCAGATGGAGCAAAGAGACAGGAGAGCAAGAAAAAGAAAGAGAATGAGCTAAAGAGGGAGAGAGCAAACTGCTGTGTCCCTGAGGTTGGCCTTTGTGCCCCAACAGATCCCATCTCACCGGGAAAGGGGCAAGTCTTGGGAAAGCCCATTAGCCCCCTTAGGAGAAAATAGGGTAATTACAGAGAAGATGTTGCAGGACTTGGCGAAACAAGCTTTTACGATAAGTCAACAAGGATTATTTACTAATCAGTCAATCCAGTGTTATCAGGCAAGGTACTTCTAGGGGAAAGAAACTTGGACTTGCCTTCTGGTGCTCTGAGCTTGATCCTTGGCTCCCCCACTCACCAGCTGTGTGACCTTGGGCATGTCACTTGCATGTTCTGAACCTCAGTTTTGTCAACTGTGAAGTGGGACTGCAACACCTTTCCCACCTACCTACCAATGTGGCTAGGACGTTTCATTGAGCTAACGGATGTGGATGAGTGTTGTATCCTCTAAATAACAAGTAGCAGCTACCATTTATTAAGCACCTACTGTGTGCTGGGTGCTTAACTAGGCTTTCTTCCTCAAGGAGTGTAGTTAAGCATCCAGCCCCAAACTACCACTGGTGCTGGAGGAAGGAGCATCAGCAGAGACAGTATAATGAAATGGTTAAAAAGCCAGGTTTTATGGTAAGGTTACCTAGGTTCCAATCTGGCTCTACCACATACTAACCCCCTCTGTGCCTCAGTGTCCCCATAAGTAAGGCGGAGATTATAACAGTACTTCCTCATGTGGTGGTCATGAGGATCAAATTGGCTAACGTATGTAAGTCACTTAGAAGAGTTCCTGGCATATAGGAAGCCCTATGTGTATCATCTTTGTTTATTATCGTTACTACTGTGAGGATGATTATTACTGAAGAGAGCTGTTTCCCAAAGGGTGACACATGCTGTGCTGAGAAACAAAACATGATGTTAGGTGGCCTATAGACACATTTTTTTTAAGGTTTTAATGTTACTTATTTATTTTAAAGTGCATTAGAAAAAAATATTGTATTTCCAATAGTGACATAATGTTTTCTTCTATTCAAGTATACTTAAGTTGCTGTAATGTAAGGCAAAAATAAGTTTGATTTTCTCTTTTATTCCCAGCACCTGAAGAGCATTATCTGCCCTGAGTCTGTCCTCTAGGTATGCTGGATTTACCCAACCTCCCCTCCACACACACACCCCCTTAGCAACTGTATCTCTCAGGGGTGTGGTTTCCCAGTTACTCCAGGAAATCCAGAAGCATGGTCTAATGCCAAGAAAATCAAGGAAGCGTGCAGAATCTTTGCGCACCCAAGTCCCCTCCAGAATCTGCTCCTGGTCTATAACAAATAAATAACTAACACTTATCAAAGACTAAGCATTTGTTTGTCCCTCGTCTGAGCTCCTGAAATATAGCCTAACCTTCTCCCTGGATCCAGCCTACATTATAATCGGTTCTCCCATCAGACTGAATATTCCAAGAACACAGTTCAGTCTTGTGTATCTCTAAGTTCTCAGGGCCCAGAACCAATGTGATGCCTGGTCGATGCTGAATAAGTGAGTTATTCTTAGAATGTTTAATGTTTGTATCTTTTATCTTACCGTAATCTCAGGAAGGGGGCATCTGACCACCTGAAATTGCATGTTTAGTCATCATAAATGGGATATGCCAGCAGTTTGTGGGATTCTGCAAGGAGCCCCATATCTTCAAGATGCTGCTAGCTTTGAACAATTTTAGGAGGACCTGGGCTAGATCATCATCCAAGTTGATCAATGCCAGAGTTGCTGGCTACAGGGAGAAAGCAGAACAAGCTAGAAGAGGCCAGGAAACTCGCCTGAGGAGTGAGATTTGAGCTGGTTGAATTTAGACAAGTGGAAAGAAAAGAGTAGAGTGAGGAAGAGCAGCTTGAGAAAAAAAGCTCAGCTGTCCTGACGCCCACCAAGGCGTGAAGGGTGGAGGAGACTGACATTTGCTAGAAGAATCCATACTTTCATAAGCTTTAAGCTCTGACTTAAAAAAAACACATGAATCCATAATGGAGGGATCCCAGGCACTCTGACTGGAGGTGGGGAGGTCAGGAGAGGCAGAACTATATCCCGTTAGGTCTTTCAAAGCACACCTCTAAGAAGACCCTCTCAAAACCCCAGTCTGGCTTTTCCCTTGAAATAAATAAACCAGATTCCTCACTTCTGCTGGGAACAGATATCTTTTGGCATCTCCCAGTCATTAGCTAGTATTAGGGAGGGAGCAAAGGGAAAGCTGGCTCCTCATGAAATGACTTAGATACTCAGCAAGCACCTAGCAGAATGACTGAGAGGGAGTTGGCCTTGAGTCCCACCTTTTCCACTCACTGGCTATGTGACCTTGGGCAAGTCACTTCACCTCTCTGAGCCTTAGCATCCTCATCTGTATGGGGATAATAATAATACCTACAGCATAGGTTTATGGGAATCATTCAATGAGATAAAATATGCAAAGGGTCTGGTACAGTCTGTAAAGTGCCTGGCACATAGTAAGTGCTCAACACATTAGTTGTTGCTATTATTAGTACTGTCCTCATTTTATTGTTTTTATCATTACCTTCTGCCAGATGCTGGGGATACTGAAATGAATAAGATTCTACCCCTCCATCCTACAGGCCAGCCAGAGAGATAGAAAAGAGTCCCCCAAATTACAAAATAGTGTGTGACAAGCACTATAAAAGAGGTGTGAGAGGCATACTACAGAGAGGACACTTATTTCTGTTCTGTGTGTGCGCTGGGGAGAGGCAGAACAAGGTTACCTCCACAGGAGCCCAGGGAAGTGGATGGGTGGCGGGGGGGGGCATGCCACATGACCAACCTCTCAGTGTCCCAAGCTCTCCTCCCTCGCTACTCCAGTACTTGCTTCAACATCTGGGGAGCATCTCTCCCCCAAGGAGATTTCTCAACATCACATTTATGTAATCCTAACAAGACACGACAGATATCCAGTGGGCTTGAAAAAGGAAGAGGCTAGCTCTCCCCACCAATCCCATTTGGCCAAGCAGGCAAGGCAGTGAAAAGTGCTATGGAAATGGTGAGAGGCCGTCTCTCAGGAAGCAGACTGGCGATCAGATTAGCTGATTGGTAGGTGGCAACATACGCTGGCACAGCCTTCCTGGAGGGTGATCTAGCTCTATGTGTCCAAAACCTTAAAAATTATATACACCTACCATTTTGACCCATGAGACTCTCTTGACAAATTTAACCTAAAGAAATAATTAGATGAATGTACAGAGATTATCATCACGGCAATGCTTATAATGGTGACAAATTGGAAACAACCTAAATGTCCAACAATAGGAGGGTCATTTAAATAAATGTGGCATATTCCATACCAGGGGAGGTGAAGCAGCCCCATACCTTGATAGTCTTGGTATAACCCTAAAAAGATGTAATCTCCCTATTTTTTAAAAAACCCTGCAAAATGGTATATATGGTTTGACCCCATTAATAAATATGGTCCCTGGGAAGAGAGAAATGCTAGAAAGGTCCTTCTACGTGCACATTATATCCCTCCTTCAAAGTCCTGGCCAGGCATTCATTTATTCACTCAACAAACATGCTGAGAACCAACTTACGTGCCAGATGCTGGGGATACAGAAGGATGCAAAAGTAATACCATCCCTGCTCTTGCCAAGCTTAGAGACTCAAAGGTCACTTCCTCCAGGGAGACCCCTCTGATAGTTCCTCTTTTCTGATCCCTGATCATCCCCCCAGAATTTATGAAGGTTGATAACAGCAATTTCCTAAGACCTTAGCTAAGTTCTTTACATGCAGGATATTGTTTAATGATTACAGCAACCCTGGAAAATAAAGAACCTAGACTAGATCATCATCCCAGAAAATCAATGCCAGAGTTGCTAGCTACATCCAGATAGCAGTTCCTTGAGGACAGGGGACTATACCTGTCTTATGTACCTAACAGGATAAATACTAAATAAACAGCTGAATGAATGAATGAAAAAGGGCATAATTTTTGCTAGCCATTTATTTCCTGGATAAAAGGATTTTCCCCTGGGCTGGATGCCTATAGCTCACTGAGTCTTCCACGATCATCACCACACCCAGGAAACTGCAAAGAAATTGAGCAGAAATTCAGTCCACCCATTCACCCAGGGCCCCTCTCATAGACCTGGAACACACTGAAGAGGAGGACTGGAGGAAAGACGGGGCGTGATGGTTGTGGAGGAGGTCAGCTGCAGATCTCCTGCCCCAGAGCTGATGCTTCTAAAGCTGCAGCCACATGGGACATTCCTGCTCATTCAGACGGCAAACACAGGAACTTCACGCCAACCCTTTCTAGCACAGGAAACAAAAAGAGAGAAAGCCACAGGGGACACGAGTCTGGCTGCATTTGAAAATGCCTACTGTTTTTTCAGGGGAACCAAATAAGTTCCAGAGGGTACTTTTCATAAGAATTTATATGTCATTCTCTAGTCAACCTTAAGGGGCATCAAAGCACAAAATCATTTCTCCTCCTTGGCCCATTCTGATATTGCCATAATTCATTGCAGGGAAAAGGAGAGGAGATTCTGAGCCTCTCCACCCTCACCTGTAAAATGGGAGTAAGGGTATCTACCTTCCTAGATGTTTATAAAGATCAAAGGGGATTGAAACACATGAAAGGACCCAGTAAAAAGCTCAGCAAATAGTAAGAGTTCAAAGAATGCCTATTCAGGGACTTCCCTGGTGGCGCAGTGGTTAAGACTCCACGCTCCCAATGCAGGGGGCCTAGGTTCGATCCCTGGTCAGGGAACTAGATCCCACATGCATGCTGCAACTAAGAGTTCACATGCCACAACTAAGGAGCCTGCCTGCGGCAACTAAGACTGGGCACAACCAAATATAAATAAATAAAAAGAATGCCTGTTCAGTCTGAAGGCAGTAAAAATCACCACAGAAACGCCACTGTTATCTGGAAAAATACTCCTTTCCAATGTATTGAGATTACATTTATCACCCTATCCTTCTCAAGAGACTTGATTGAATGGACACGGGGCAGGTAAGCTTTTTTTTTTTTTTGCGGTATGCGGACCTCTCACCGTTGTGGCCTCTCCCATTGTGGAGCACAGGCTCCGGACGTGCAGGCTCAGCGGCCATGGCTCACAGGCCCAGCCACTCCGCGGCATGTGGGATCTTCCCCGACCGGGACACGAACCCGCGTCCCCTGCATCGGCAGGCGGACTCTCAACCACTGCGCCACCAGGGAGGCCCTAGGACAGGTAAGTTTTAAATAAAGAAGAGAAAAATGAGGGATTGTGAGGTGTTTTCTCAGAGGTCAGGCCAAAGTGAGCCCCACGAAGAGAAATATTATGAGAGTTCTAGCTACACAGAGAGGAGAAAAGGGGGGAGAGACAAGGAATAAGAAAAGTAAGACATACTAACAGAAAAGGCTTTGCTAACTTTACAGAAGACCTCACAGCACAGTGGGGAAACATGAGATGTGGCATCAGAAGACCTGAGTTGTAATTAGTGCATATGTGGCTGCAAGAAACAGAAACCCCTCCAACTAGCTGGAGTGAAAAGAGAGGCTTATTGTAAAGACGGATCTCATTGAGTCCAATCTCCAGCCTCTTAGCCATTATCAACTCACCAGCAAACTTCAGTTGCCTCCTCCAAGCCTATGTCCTTACAGTGCATTCTCTGCATACAACCAAAGGCATATCTTCAAAATCAAACCAGAACATGTCATTCCCTCTCCTAAAATCCCCTCTGGTATCTCCCCACTGTACTTTTTTTAAAAAAAGATTTTACCTGCCCTATAGGTCCTGTATCATCTGCCCCCTACTCCCACTCCGTGCTTCTCTGCGCTCACCTCCTACTACCCTTCCCTCTTTCACTATGCTTCGGCCTCAGGCCTTTGTTCTGTTTATCAAACACCCAAACTTGTTCCCACCCCAGGGCCTTTGCACCAGCCATTCCTTCTGCCTGGACTGCACTTCCTCCTGTTCTTTGCATGGCAGGTTTCCTTCTTGTCCGTCAGGTACAGTTTAAGTCACTTCCTCAGAGAGGCCTTCTCTGATCACCTCCCCCTCATTGCCTATTTTGGTTTTCTGCATAGCAGTTATCACCATCTGATGGTTTATTATTAAACTGTGTAGACACATAGTCTGTTCTTCTTATAAGAATATAAGTTTCATGAGATCAGACACCTAAGAGCCTTTACAGCTATACCCCTAAAACCTAGAATAGTATCTGATATATAATAGATAATCAATAAGAATTTGTTGGATGGATGGATAGATGCATGAATGGGTGGGTGGATGGATGGATGGACAGATATATCCAGGGACAGGATATGAAATTTAGACAGATCTCATATGATTTGAAAGAGGTACATCATAAACTAAGGTTTCTCTCTATCTCTGAGTGGCCCCAGAGTATTTCTTTGCTTTTGCTTCTCTGCCTCTTGTCTCTTTTTTTAAATAAACTTTTTAATTTTGTCAAAACTAAGAAATTAACATTGGTACAACACTGACTTCATTGGATTTTACTTATGTCTTTTTTGGTCGTTCTAGGATCCAACATTGCATTTAGTCATCTCATCTCTTAAACTCCTCCAATCTGTGAATTTCTCAGTCTTTCCTTGTTCCATGACCATGACACTTTTGATGAGTACTGATCAGATATTCTGTATAATATCTCCCCAATTTGGGTTTTTTTGATGATTCTCATGATTAGACTGGAGTTATGGACTTTGAGCAAGAATCCCTTCTTACCACATCCCATCGGGGGGTATACGGTATCAGCATGACTATGTCTCTTTTTCAGACACTATCCTTGGACTTGCATATGACGCAAATCTTCTTGGTCCAGCATTTCTATGCCTCTACTAATTAACCACAGACTCTGTGGCTTTGGATTTATCCAATCAGAAACCCCCATGGTGCTGGGTGGGGGGCAGAGTCACACAGCATGAACAGAGAGGGGAACCAGAGGGGTGACAGATTCTTTTAAGAGGGTGTGTCAGTGTCCTAGGGCCACCATAACAAATTACCACTAACTGGTTGGCTAAAACCACAGACTTATTCTCTCACAGTTCTGGAGGCTAAAAGTCCAAATCAAGGTGTCAACAAGGCCATGCTCTCTCTTGAAGGCTGTAGAGAAGAACCTGTTCCATGACTCTCTCCTACCGTTTGGTGGTTGCTGACAATCCTTGGTAATCCTTGGCTTGTGGCTACATCACTCCAATCTCTACCTCTGTCACCACATGGCCTTCTCCCCTCTGTCTCTTCTGTGGCTGGGTCCTCATCTCTTCTTCTTAGAAGGACACCAGTCACACTGGATTTAGAGCCCACCATAATCCAGCATGGCCTCATCTTAATGTAACTAATTATATCTGCAAAGACTCTATTTCTAAATAAGGTTACATTTCTGAGGTTCCAGGTGGACATGAATTTGGGGGATGCAATTCAACTGAGTGCAGAGGGGTTATGATAGGTAAGGAGGCAGGTCAGGATCTGAGTCCAGCTCTTCACTAACTAGTGGAGCACCTTGGACAAATCATCACCTCTCCTGTATTACCTTCCCCATCTGTAAAATGGGAGAAGGTGATGACAATATTATTTGTATCACAGGCATTAACTAAGCCAAGACCTATTATAGCACCTTTTAATCTATGATATACTTTATAAATATGAGTTATTATCTGTGAGAGCCATGAGAACGTGCCTTATAGAACTTCAGCTACAGGAAGCGTAATTGACTGAGGGCCCCAGCTGCTGTGCTCTCAAATCCATTGGTGCAAACAAGGCCACGCTTCTCATGGGCTGTTCCCAGCCAGTAACTGAACACAGCAGGAATACTAAAACAGGCCTAATCAGGGAGACATGGGACTCCTCTGACAGAGACTGTCAGGAGAGGCCTCCTGACGCCTTGCTGAAACTTCCTTACAATGCACGGGAGTCTAGGACACTCCCACTGAATCTTCCTTCCCTCTCCCCTTCACTCAGGGTCTGATGGCTCTCCAAGCCTTCCCAGCTCCCTTTCTATTTTCTCCCATAGGTGTCTCCCTTAATTAAATCCTTGCATATTTAATCCCGTCTTGGTGTCTGCTTCCTGAAGGACCCAGACTAGCGCATGATCCCAAAATCATCTGTTACCGTTGCCCGAGCAGCACACGTTGCCCTGCTCCTGACTGCCTTTCAAGTAAATCACTTCTCCCCCACAGTTGGTCCATGAGGTCTGGGTGGAGCTGATGCCTCTCTCTACTCCAGGGGCTGGCACATGCCCAAGCCTGACCAATTTGTCTATTGGATTGGCCATAATAGCCAGTGTTTGGTACAGAGAAGGGCATGTGACCCCATGCAAGCCAATGAGATTCCTATCTGAAATTTTGCTAGTGCCCTTAGGAAGAAGGCATACCTTCTAAATTGTATTGCTAAGCTGGTAGAATGTAAGTCTGGAGCTGCTGAAGGGAATCTTTGCCTCCCTCCAGCCTGAGACTGAAGTCTGTACAAAAGGGAGAGCGATGTTGGGCTTCCCTGGTGGTGCAGTGGCTGAGAGTCCGCCTGCCGATGCAGGGGACGCAGGTTCGGTCGCAGGACTCCCGGTCCGGGAGGATCCCACATGCTGCGGAGTGGCTGGGCCCGTGAGCCATGGCCACTGAGCCTGTGCATCCGGAGCCTGTGCTCCGCAATGGGAGAGGCCACAACAGTGAGAGGCCCGCGTACCGCAAAAAAAAAAAAAAAAAAAAGAGAGAGCGATGTGAGAAACTGATTCCTGATGCTATTATTTGAGTGCCTGGATCCAGCCATGCCTGAAGCTCCTACACTTGTCCATAATATAAGCCAATATATTCCTTTCTTGTTTTTTGTTTTGGTTTTTTTTTTTTTTTGCTTTAGCCTATTTGAGTGTTCCAACTAAAAAAATTAAATTCATAATTTTCCCGACATCACTCTTCAAAGTGAGGGCCAGAGGATGAGATTGGAGCTTCTAGAGAGGAACTACAAAGTCAAGTAAACATCAAGGATGGACAAAATGGATTCCTTTAATTCCATGTGTGAACTACTTTCAGAGTGTCAGAAGGATTAAAGAAAAAAAAGAAACAACCAAAGAAGCATCAGTGGGAGCCAGTTTGGCTTTAGGCTGCTTTTTAAAGAAAGCCTCTCCACAATTAGGATTTCCAAATATAATCCCTCTCTCATTTGACAGAACCCAGTACCTAGACAGCTACTTCTAAAAGTAAGAGAAATAAAACCTGTCTGTTTTCTGATGAATCACAAACACATTTCATCTCTGGCTCTTCTGTTTTGGGGTAGACCTCAAAAGAAGGTGTTTCCCTTCTTTAAAAAAATTAAAATATGTGGAGGTTTATATCAATAAATTTGTTCTGCTCTTCTCCCTACATGTAGATTCTTTTTTGCAAATGCGGGTGCCTCCCACTTGGAAAGGAGGCTGATGTCAGGCCCATAATATCAACCACGTTGAGGTTTATCCCACATGGTGAAAAGCATCTTGGCCATTCTTTCTTTGGCAATAAACAAGAGCCCCAACAAAGCCAGGACTCAATGATCCCTTTTCTCTTACCTCAACTAGGAGCACCCAGCCTGCTTGAGGCATTGTGAGCAGGACTATAGAATTTAGCAAAACTGCAGCCTGTGAGGCATTTCTAACTGGGGGCTCAATCTCTCTCCTTTGCAAATAAAAGCAAATAACAAACCACTAACATTTGGCTGCGGCATCATTAATTAACATGAGGAGACCAAACCTCATTAGGCAATTAATTCCACTTTCTTGAGTAAATGCAGATGGCAAACGAAGGTCTGTCTTATATCAGGACCCTTCTGCCCCTGTTTTAGATGTGTCTCTTTCCCTGATGGCAAAAAGCAAAGGCACCTACATGTTCTTTAAATAGATCTCTGCCCTGGCTGCCTTGACAGCTAATGGCCAAAGGATGCTAACACACAGTGGCATCTGTGTTCGCAAAATCAAGGAAATTTTCCATCAACTGACTTGCTCCTTTATTAAGCGGAAAAGCAATCAGGTATGCAGGAGCAAAGCTTGGCTCGGGGATCTGAACCTCTGAACTGCACTGAGCAGATTGCCCGGGGATGAGGAGGACTCAGATCAATAATAATAATAACATTAATGATCCCAACAACAACGGCAGCAGAAATGGCTATTATTTGCTGAGCCCTTCCAGCAAGTCTGGCTCAAAATCACTGCTTTGTATGCACGATCTCACCGAATTCTCACAATAACTCTAAGAAGTAGGTGTTAATATTACCTCAGCATAACAAGAAGCTTGTAGCAGATTGGTTGCAAAAATGGCCCTAATTCTTCCTTTCCCTGTACCCACAGCCCTTGCAATGTGACTTCACATGGCAATGAGGTTTTGCATCTCTGTCCATCAAGAGATGGAACAATTTCTCTACTCCTTGAATCAGGCTGCCCTGTGTCTTACTTTGACCAATAGAATGCCAGGAGCCTAGACATCAGGGAGCCTTGCAACTTCTACTTCGTCTCTTGAACTCCTGCCCAGTAATAAACCCAAACTGTCCTGCTGGAAGATGAGAGAGGTCACATGAGACACAACTAAGCCCAGCTTAGGCTATCTGTGACCAGCCGGCTCCCCGAGACCCATAGCCCCTATGCAAGCCCAGAAAGACTAGCCAAGCCCTGTCCTGATTGGCATTTCCACCCAGGCTACCTACAGACTAGTGAGCAGTAATAAATGTTTATTGTTATGTGCCACTGGGGTTTTGTGACTGTTTCTTACATAACATTAGCATAGGAAGAGATAACTGATACAATGAGGAAACTAAGTCATGGAGAGATTAAAGCAACTTCCCAGCAAATTTCTTAGCACATAGCTGGTATTCAATAAATATTAGTTAAGTGAGTGAATGAATGACTAAATGAATTGGAATCCCAGTCCAGGTCTGTCTGACACCACAGTCTCAGTGTTTGACTAATAGTCTATACCAGAATGAACATTTCTATCCTAAACAAGTTTGTTCCCTTTCAAAACCACCCAGCCCAGACCTGACTCAACAGATGCCCTCTCATTTCTTTTCTCTGCCACCCTTGATTTCTCTCCAGCCAATTTAACTCAATCCCAGCTTTATTATGAAGTCCCTAGAGAAAGTGGGAAATGAAAGTAGTGATAAAAGATGTTGGACACAATTATAATCCACCCCCAGGAGGAAAAACATATCTCAACTCAACCTCTCTCTGTTTTTATGTGTTAGATATACTGGATTCTCCCCATTCTCCATCTCTGATCTCTATCTTTTTTTTTAATCTTTTTTTTTTTTTTGGCCATGCCACATGGCTTGTAGGATCTTAGTTTCCTGACCAGGGATTGAACCTGAGCCACGGTAGTGAAAGCGCCGAGTCCTAACCACTGGACCACTGGGGAATTCCCTGATCTCTATCTTGTAACTAGCAAGTTTAGACCATTTATATTTATTATGATTACTGAGATATTCGAATTTTTCTCTACCATCTTATTTTGTGCTTTCTGTTTACCCTGCTTTTTGCATGGTCCTCCCTCTGCCTCTCCTGCCTCCTATTTCCCCCACTACTAATAGGAAAGTTATATACTCTTTCTATTCTTTCAGTGGCTACCTTCCCCTTTTAACATGCATATGGGACTTAATCTAAAATGAATCCATTTCTCTATCCTCCTCCAAGACAGTATCTTAGAATAAATTTTAATCTCTATCAACTGTCTTACACATCAAGCACTGTTTCTCTCTCTCCCTCAAAGTAGTCAGTTACTCCTGTATCCCCAGGGCCTAGCACAATGCCTGGCACACTGTACCTAGACAATAAATCTTCCTGTATGAATGGATACTTATCATTTGCTTATTATTATGCTTTAAACATATACTATGTTCTTTATACAACTTTTATACTCTTCAAAGGATTTTCATACTCACTAACCCAAACCTTGCAAGGGAAGCAGTAGACACAGTATAATCAAGATACGAGGCTGAGAAGACGCAATGTTTTGAAAGGGTGACAAACCAAAGACAGGAATTTCCAAAGGGTGAAGCCAGTTCTCTGGACTCTCAACTCAGTGGTCTCAGAAGTCTCCAGGGCACTGGCAACTGGGCAAGGTTTAGTGTTCCCTCATCATAAATATTTTATTCACATTTAATAATCATAACACTTTGTGCGCAGTGACAGTCTGAGACCTTGACTCTCATGCTTGAGAGAGTTCTCCATTCATTCCAAACTCTTTGCCCTTATTAAAAATTTGTTAATCCAAAATACCTATTTATATATATCTGTATATCTATGTCTATCTCTATAGAGATCTGTCCCTATAGTTAAATTAATCCATAGATATCTAAAGATAGAGAAGATATATATTTTTTCACAACGTGGTTGGTTCCTTTGTTAGGAAGTGCTTTGGTACATCTTCTTGGTATCCTTCCCTTCCCTTGTGCCTTTCTTTATGAAGCAAACTTGTTATTTGATTTTCCTTTCCAGTACTCTCAGTCCTCCCCCAACCCCTGCTTCTCCTTTCACTATGGCCTGGCAGTAATGTGGGAAACAAAATGATTCTATCCACTGACACCAGGAAATGAAGGAAGATTCTGTGGAATGCTGAATATCAACATTAATTTTTAAAAAATACACCCCTCCCCTCTGTAAAGAGCTTTAATCTTTCTCGTCAGGGGATTAAAACATTTCAAAGTAGCAAATGAAAGCTAATTTAATCTCTCCATTCAAGTATGTTCCATCAGCCTATAGATTATTTTTCTGAAAAAAAGATGACAGTGTTGAAAGTGAGAAAAATAAATAAACTCAATTTGTACTAGCAATCAAAATTTCAAAGGTGGGGTCAAGCCTCATAATGGAAAAGAAATGAAAGATCTTTTCCACACCAGGGAACCAATTCCACCATCATTATATTTTACCTCGTTTTGCTTCTGCAAAGCCCCATCCCTCAAAGAAAGGTCTTATTTATTTTCTCCTCCTCTTCAAATTTCTGTACAAGCCTAGGAGAACAATGTCCCAATGACAGTACTAATAAGAGCTAGCAATTACTGAGCACTTGCCATGTGTCAATCACTAGTCTAAGTACTTGACATGCTATATAACACATTCAATGGCCCACACAACAACTGGGCACCATTATTATTCCCACTTTATAGATGAGGAAACTGAGGCAGAGAGAAGTGACACACTTAGGAGGTGGAAGAGCAGGATCTAAACCCAGGAACATTGCCTCTGGCACCCATGGTCTTCTTCTTTTTTTTTTTTTTAATGATCATATGGGGTTTTTTTAACATCTTTATTGGAGTATAATTGCTTTACAACGGTGTGTTAGTTTCTGCTATATAACAAAGTGAATCAGCTATACGTATACACATATCCCCATATCTCCTCCCTCTTGCGTCTCCCTCCCACCTTCACTATCCCATCGAGCTGATCTCCCTGGCACCCATGTTCTTAACCACTCTATTCCATGGCCTCTCAAGGCTACACCATTACTGTCCCCTAAGAAAAATCCCTGTCCCAGTCAACTCTGTTTCTCCTTCAGAGCACTCTCCACCCCTGTCCACCCTGCTCTGTACGGACTGAGCATACAGGAGGCTGACCTATATAGACTGCATCATTGGGCTCCCTTGCCCATTGGGTTCGGCTAAGGGGAGGCCCTGGCAGGAGGTCAGGGGATAGGAGGAGAGAGAGCTGGCGTATTTATTCCCATGCCCCCCTCTGGTGGAGTCACCATGGGTTGGCCAAGTCCCTTAGCCAAATGCCACCCTGCCCCTGTCAGGTGGAGCTCTCCACAACTTTCTCTCTCAAGCTTCAGGTAACTTGTCCCTCCCCTCGTCCCTTAATACCTAGAGCTGTAACCTCCTGCTGGTTCAAGCCCCCTAGTTGCTGCACAATATTTGGAAGATTCCCTAAACCCTGCCTTCCATAGATCTCCTGGGTTTATCTCCTGGGTTGAATGTGCCTCTGTTTCTGGCCTGTTCCTGCCATGCCCCTGGCTGATACGCCTGCCTAGGACAATTCACCAGAATTTCCTCAGGCTATCATTTCGCAGACGGCAAAGAGCCTC
This sequence comes from Delphinapterus leucas, assembly GCF_059928025.1. Classification (NCBI taxonomy): domain Eukaryota; kingdom Metazoa; phylum Chordata; class Mammalia; order Artiodactyla; family Monodontidae; genus Delphinapterus; species Delphinapterus leucas. Next base: position 15,350,064 of record NC_143142.1, read on the forward strand.
TCACCAAAGGAGGCAGAGTCATTTAACACCCTTAGGATATGGTCATTGGTCCATCAGTACCTCCTCTAATACTAAACGAGAACATATATAAATCATTCTTTCTAGAAATATCTACGGATTGCCTTCTAGATATTAGACACCACACTGGGGATACATCTGTGGATGGGACAACCGGGGTCCCTGCCCTAGGGGAGGAGCATAAACACTAAAGGGAGATTCAGGTCATATACCGAATAAATGAGAAATAGAATAGCACTGCAATTGTGCAGAGTGAGATGAAGGGAAAGAGCTTCTAACAGGGGAGACCTCCTGAAATGAGTGGCACTTAGACCTGAAGGATAAATAGAGGAAATGGCCAAGCTGGTGGGGTGGGGGTGGGGGCGGGAATTGGGGGCCTAGAGTGTTGCAAACAGAGGAAACAGCACATCTGAAGGCTCTAAGGCAGGAAGGACTTTAAAGCAAAGGTGACTGAGACAAAATTTGTTCAAGTACAGCTACAGCCATTGTTTCCACCATCCCAGAACCGGCAGCAAGACTTTCCATTGGGGATGGTACAGTCTCCTAGGGGGAACTCAGAAATGTAGAGAAGGGGCATTTTTTTAATTGCAGGGGCTAGGAGGATGTGCCTGGCATTTAGTGTCTGGGGCCAAGGATTCTAAACGCCCTGTAATGTACAGGACAGTTCCTCACCAGAAAGGCTGGTGTACTCTGAATGTAAATAGCTTCCTTTTTGTGAAACAAATCAACTCACACCTGACATGAGGTGAGGCGGGCTCGGGTGACAGAAGGGAGACAGGCTAAAGTGAATTTGCATCAGGATATTTTTCTCAAAGGACAGGATGAGAGATGAAAGGGAAAGGGAAACTGCAAGAAAGAGAGGATTTGGGAGATTTTCTTCTTTTTAAGTTTAGAGTGAGAGTTGAGAGTGAGAGAAGATTGTTCTAGAAAGTAGCTGCCATCACCGTAGAGCAATCTTTTTCAAACTCTTTAGACGAAGACCCATGGTAAAAACTATGTTTTACATCACAACCCAGTTCATATACACACACACACATACCCAGATGTGTGACCAAAGCAGAAGTTTCACAAAACAACACTTCCCCTTATCAAAAAGGATGTTCTCGGGGCTTCCCTGGTGGCGCAGCGGTTGAGAATCTGCCTGCCAACGCAGGGGACACGGGTTCGAGCCCTGGTCTGGGAGGATCCCACATGCCGCGGAGCAACTGGGCCCGTGAACCACAACTACTGAGCCTGCGCGTCTGGAGCCCGTGCTCCGCAACAAGAGAGGCCACGACAGTGAGAGGCCTGCGCAACGCGATGAAGAGTGGACCCCGCTTGCCACAACTAGAGAAAGCCCTTGCATAGAAACGAAGACCCAACACAGCCAAAAATAAAAAATAAAATAAATTAATTAAAAGAAGGCTCAGCATTTAAAAAAAAAAAAAGGATGTTCTCTCTTATGTTCTATTCTATCCTATGCTGACTTCTACCCACTAAATTGACTTCACAACCTACTAAACAGATCTCACTTCTCGGTTTGAAAAACACGGCTGAAGACATAACCAGGGAGTATTTTAAAGATAAAAAATGTGATAATACATCATGTTGATGAGCATGGGGGGAAATGAACACTCTCATACACTACAAGTGAGAGCAAGAATTAATGCAATTCCATTAGTGGGCCATTTGGCAATCTGTATCAATATTCTAAATGCATTCGCCTTTGACTCCGCAATTTCACTTCGAGGAATTTCTCACAGATTTTTTCCCATATGTGCGCAAAGAGGGATGTAAAAGAATATTCACTGCTGCATTGTTTGTAGTGACATAAGATTAGAAACTATATAAATGTCCATCAACGGGACACTGGTAAAGTGAATTATGGGATGTCTTACTATAGAATCCTAAGCAACCATGAAAATAAATGAGGCAAGTTTGCACAAACTGAAATGGAATCAGGTCCAAGATGTATAATATAGTTGAAAAAGCAAGGGCAACGTGCTGGTAATTGTTCAGCTGAACGACGAGTACAGAGGGATTTAGCATATCGTTCTCTTTACTTCTGTTTATGTTTGAATTTTTCCATAGGTAAAAAATTAAAAAGACAAGTGTCCGAACTATGTTCAGTATGGCACCATTTGTGTTTAAGCCAATTTGCTTTCATAGACAAGAGGATATATAAGAGACTGGAATGAGTGCATGTCTCTGGCAAGAGAACTAGGGAACAGATGTGGGAGGGAGGATTTTAACCTCATATCCTTTTCTGTCTTTTAATTTGTAACCATGTATACCTCTTATCTATGTGCGCATTTATCATTCAAATGGAAAGAAAACTGGCTTGCCAACCTCCATAAGGATAAACACAATTCTACCTGAAATCAAAAGAATCAAAATAATACTTGGGACTTCCCTGGTGGTGCAGTGGTTAAGAATTCGCCTGCCAACGCAGATGACACGGGTTCAAGCCCTGGTCTGGGAAGATCCCACATGCCGCGGAGCAACTAAGCCCGTGTGCCACAACTACTGAGCCTGTGCTCTAGAGCCCATAAGCTACAATTACTGAAGCCCGCACACCTAGAGCCTGTCTCCGCAACAAGAGAAGCCCGCGCACGGCAATGAAGAGTAGCCCCAGCTCGCAACTAGAGAAAAAGCCGCGCGCAACAACGAAGAACCGATGCAGCCAAAATAAAATAATACCTGAAAACAACAAACATACCAATACACTAAAAAGAATGTACTTCTAACTTTGACCCTCGCCCATACCACACCACACCACTACCTTTGGGGATTTCCTGGACAACCTAGTAATAAATGAAATAGTGTTCAACTGTATTTGTGGGTCAAATTGTTATTTCTTTGAACTGACATAGAACAAAGCCTGGGCCACATGGGATGCCAATTATACCCACGTTATAATGGAAATGATTTAAAGTTTAACTTGTTCAGTTTCCTCACTTTAAGAATGACAGAACTACAGTACAGCATTCATCAATAAGAAAATGGTTAATGGGATGAAGTGAGAGAGTGGCATGGACATACATACACTACCAAACGTAAAATAGATAGCTAGTGGGAAGCAGTGCATAGCACAGGGAGATCAGCTCGGTGCTTTGTGACCACCTAGAGGGGTGAGATATGGCGGGTGGGAGGGAGACAAAAGAGGGAGGAGATATGGGGATATATGTATACATATAGCTGATTTACTTTGTTGTACAGCGGAAACTAACACAACATTGTAAAGCAATTATACTCCAATAAAGATGTAAAAAAGAAAAGAAAAGAAAAGAAAATGGCTAAGCAAGTAATGACGTATCTGTATGATGGAATACTGTTATGGACTGAATGTTTGTTGCCCTCCCCCCCACTAACATGCATATGCTGGGTCCCTAACCCCCAGGGTGATGGTATTAGGAGGTGGGTCCTTTGGGAGGTAATTAGGTTTAGATGAGGCATGAGGGTGGGGACGCCATGGTGGGATTAACATTCTTGTAAGATGAGGAAGAGACACCAAAACTTGCTCTCTCTCTGCCATGTGAGGACACAGAGAGAAGGAGGCCAGCTGTGAGCCAAGAAGAGGGCTTCTGCAGAAACCACCTCATCTGGCACCTTGATCTTGGACTTCCCAGCCTCCAAAAATGTGAGGAATAAATGTCTATTGTTTAAGCCACCCAGTCTGTGGCATTTTGTTGTGTAGCCTGAGCTGACCAGTAGAAATACCGTGAAGCTATTTAAAAATATAACACACATAAATGTACTGACATGGAAAGAACTTTAAGACACATGTTGGGTGGAATAAGCCAGTTGTGATTACAATCTTACAGTATTGTACATTTATGTAAAACACATTCATATAACAATACTATACATATTAATGCACAGACGCATAGAAGATTATCTGGAAATATAAACATCTAACAAATAGGATACTTTAGGAACATGGGAGAGTCATGGTCAAAGGCGATACTGGCTTTGCTTGTAAATTTTAATTTTTTATAAAAATGTATTCTCTGTAACTTATGTAATTTAAAATTATTTCAGGATGTACCCCCTCCAAAAGGTCCAGAAGGGATAGCCTGACCCCAAGCCATATGATCAGTATACTTCAGGGATATTTCTAGAATTGAAATTCTAAAATCTGCCTCCCAATCTGAGAGTTCTTCCCACAACCACTTAGCTCTCCATCTTAATTCTGAAACCAACAAAAATTACATTCTCCTGCTGAAGAGAGAATAAGGCAGAACCCACATCCCACCAGACACCAATGAGGAGATAATGCTTTTACACACTAAACATAACATGGTTAGATCTCAACAAGGTTAGCGAAGACAATTAATTTCAAAGCCTTCCAACTGACAGCAATACACAAATCAGCTTCCCCATCAGCTTTAGGAAACTAATTTCGCTGCGGTGAAGAATTCGGTAGGGGGTTCCAATGCCTTTTCAAGAAGAAGAGGATTCACTTCAAAGGGAGATGAAACTATTTTCTAGAGCAACTTCATAATTATACCACAAGGACAATGCTTACCTCTAAAACACCTCTAAAACCAACACCCAGTAGGAATACGCTGGAAGGAAGAAAGAAGCCTCAAAACAGTGGCAGGTTGAAATCTGCAAGACACATTCGTGAGAGGAAAATAAAAAGATCAAAAGTCTCAGAAAGTTTATTAGCAATTATAGTAGGCACTAACACTTATTTACTCAGTCAAAAAATATTGAGTACTGATGGTGCCAGGTGCTGGGGAGATAGCAGTGTACAAGACACACAGAAATCCTGCCCCCATGACATTCTGGCAATAAATGTTTAAGTGCTACTATAATCTGGGCAGGTGAATAGGGAGCACCCAGGTAAGAGGTTTCTATTTTAAATACAGTGAATGGTCAGGGAAGGTCCCACTGAGAAGGTAATGTTTGAGCAATCACCTGAAGGAGGCAGAAGAGCAAGCCCAGCAGACATCTAAGGGACGTTTGTTCAGGCAGAGGGTATAGCAAGTGCAAAGGTCCTGAGGTAGGGACATACCTAGCATGTGTTTGTGGAGCAGCAAGAGGCTAATATTGCCAGAACAGAGAGACCAAGGGAAGAATTCCAGGAGATCTTATGAGAGAGGAAGCCAGGAGCCTGATGGTGTAGGGTCTTATAGGTCATTGTAATGACCTGGGCTTCTACTCAGAAAGACAGGTGCCACAGAAGAGTTTAGAGAGCCAGAGTGACATGAGCTTACAAACCACTGAGTGCACTGATGGGGAGCAAGGGGAGAGGTGCAAAGACCAGTTAGGAGGTCACGGCAATAACCCAGGGGAAAGATAATTCATCGAGTACTTGCTGTGAGCTAGGGACTTTATAAACCACATCTTTTTGTTTGCTTGTTTGAATTGAGATATAATCCCCACACCATAAAACTCACTATTTAAAATTGTACAGTTCATAGACCCACAGACATAGAAAATAAACTTATGGTTACCAAAGGGGAAAAGTCGGGGTGGGGAGGGATAAATCAGGAGTTTGGGATTAACATATACACACCATTATATATAAAGTAGATAAATAACAAGGACCTACTGTATAGCACAGGGAACTATACTCAATCTTTTGTTATAACCTGTAAGTGAAAAGAATCTGAAAAAGGATACATATATGGATTTTGATAGATAGATCTGAATCACTTTGCCGTACACCTGAAACTAACACAACATTGTAAATCAACCATACTTCAATAAAAATAATAAAAAATAAAACTGTACAGTTCAGTAGTTTTTAAATATTCACTAGGTTGTGCAGTCATTAACGCTATCTAATTCCTGAGCATTTTCATCACCCCCAAAAGAAACCCTGTACCTGTTAGAAATTCACTTCTCATTCTCCCTGCTCCCAGCCTCTGGCAACCACTAATTACTTTCTGTCTCTATAGATTTGCCCATTCTGGACATTTTCCATAAGTGGGATCACAAAGTATGTGACCTTTCAGTTCTGGCTTCTTCCACTCAGCATCCTGTTTTCAAGGTTCCTCCATGTTGCAGCCTGCATCAGTCCATTATGGCTGAAGAATATTGTAACATCTTATCCAATCCCCACAAAAGCCCCACAAGGAAGAGCTGTCATTACCATGCCAGTTTTCTGATGAGAAACTGCAGCACTGAAAGGTCAAGTAACTAGCCCAAAGGCAAACCAGAGAGTGGAAGAGCTGGCCTTGACCTCAGAAGCCTTTCTCCAACACTGACCATTTGACCACGTCGTTAACTGCATTTCTGAATGGTGGCATGAACAAGGACCTTAGCAAGGCCCCTCATTGGACTGGGGAAGTGGGGACCCTGATTTCATACAGTCAGGCAAGGCTGTGACTGAAACTCAAACATCCTGACATCCTGTTCAGCGGGGCTCCACTCTAGAACCTCCTTGCTGCCCTGGTGGGTCCTTCTCATTCTGGGTGTAGTCAGAGGAAATGGCCAAGGGTGAGATCAAGGAGGTGGGCAGTGGGGGGGGGGGGTGGGAGCAAAATGCCAACAGCATTGCCTCCCCACAGCTGAACTCAAAAAACATCAATTCAGCTTAACCAACATTTACTAAGCACCTACTGTGTGCTAGATCTGTGTGAATAGAAGCCTCAATAAGATGTGGTCCTAGCCCTTGAAAAATTCAAGTGGCTGTTGGGGAAACCACTATCCCAGTGTTATCTCAAAGAAGACGCTCTGTCTTTGCCATCTTTGCATCCGCTAGGAACCTGGCCCCGACGCCAGGTACACAGCATTCTTCCAACAGACATTTGCTGAGGAACATCTCTGTACTAGGGATGTGACCAGTTCCCCTTAGCTCTTTCTTATTAACCCTGCTCCACCTACAACCTTCCTTCAAATGCACCGTTTAATGTCCTACGCAATCCACCAGCCACACCTGTTTGAGAAAGGGGTGGTCAACACACTCACACAGTACCAATCAGAGTTCTGTTGCTGAGGATTTGAATGGGGCTCTAAAGACTGAGCTATTTTGTTCTTAGGAGGAGTGGCAACCACTGTCAGGGCTCCATCCAGATTGCCATGGATCCCTTTACCATTTTCACGCATACAGGCTGCCTCATAGGTGACACAGAGAACCCCAAGAGTCTGGGAATTCCCTTAACTAGTGACTGACAGGTGCAGGGGCGCAAATACTCCAACCATCTCGCCTCCTTATAGGGACAACTCCAAGGTTTGACTACACTGTCTCTAGAGCTGCCCCTGCAGGATTAAGTGAAGATTACTCCCTTGGAACTGTCCTTGGTACCACGGCCCTGCATGGCCTCTTTTCCTTCCCTTGAGATCCCTATTTCCCTCTTTCCCCTCCCAGTTTCCCCTGAGAATGCTTCCTCATAAATCCTTTTCACATGAATCCTCATCTCAGGGTCTGCTTCTGGGAAACAAGCATTGCTTGTCCATTCTCTGTTCTGTGAGGAACATCAGGGACCTGTGGAGTCTTCTCTTAACTGCTTCTACCCTTGCTGTGGGCAGAAATAATCTCACAAGTCACCCCTAACATCTCAGAGTCCAAATTTGGGGAGGCTGGCCTTTCTTCCCAACAAACTGGAATTTGGGCATAACAGTAATAACACATATTCAGTTGAAACATCACACCTTCCTCTCTACCACTTCCACGATGAATATCTTTTGGCTCTCCCACTGATACACTCCCCCCTGACAAGTTGGGACCATGTAGACAAGCAGCAGGGCTGTCAGATGAATGGAGAACTTTCAGTGAATAGAGAGTCTTCATAAAAAGATGACTTCTCTCTCTCAAACCAGCAGCTGAAAAATTCCTCTCAGGAGAAACCAAAGTCCTTTGTGGGTCAGACGATTATACAGAGCAAGTGCATTCCCAATGGTCTGAGGGTTCCAAATGCAACCCTCTAACAGGTTGGTATCAATCAGATCCCAACCAGGAAAATAGACACCACTCTAAGTATTTCAAACAAATGAAACTTAATGCTGGAAATTGGTTGTATGGGGGACAGAAAAGATCAGAAGCCAAGATGGATGGTAAGACTACCCAGAGACTAGCCACAGCAAAAAGCCACACTTGTCTCTAGGTCTGGATAGCCAGAAGGAGGAAAGGGTATTACCAGAGCCCAGGGGCCAGGGTCACAAGGCAAAAGCTGGAGCTGTAGAGGAGATGCAGCCATTGCAAAAGAGGCCTCTCAAGGTAGAGGGAGGTAGAAAAGAAATGCTCCAGGTTCTCCCTCCCTCCTGTCCTCCAATATCCTATGAAGGTCTCCCATTGGCTGCCCTCAGGCAGAAGCCAGGGAGGCTAAAATGCAGCCTAGAAGGCGCCCCTCTCCCCATGATAACAGAACAAGGAACGGAGAGCAGTGGATCTGAGGGTAAACTTGTCAAGGACTACGACATTCTGGCCTCATTCACTCATTCAGTGAACATTTCTTAAATATCCGAGGCACAGAGCTAGGTGCCCAGAGACTACAACACTAATAATACACAGCCCCTCCCTTGCGGGAGAGTTATTCACAATTGTATGAAATGTGGGCTGATAGTAAAGATCACATATGACATAACCTGGGGGTAGCAGATTTGGGGTTGCTTCACTGAGATGAAATTCAAGCTTCTTCTTAAAGGATGAGAAGGGCTTTGCCATGTGTGTGGGGGAATCTCTTGTTTTTATCTGCCCAGTATCTAACATCCCTTGGGGAATGACCTTTGGTCCACTCTCAGTCCCTGTGGTTTCCCAAGGGATGAACACATGACCCAAATCTGACCAATCAGTTTATTCCATCTTCCTGGTCATAGTGACTGTATCAAGGATGGGCACATGACAAACTGGTCCAATGAGAGGCAATCCTAGATTCTCTCAGGACCCAGAAATGGAAAGGATCTCCATTTCTCCTGGTGTTATTACAATGGATAGAGGTACACCTGAATTGCCACTAGCAAGAATGAACATACTGAAGAATGAAGCCAACACAAAGGGAAATAGATCTGAGAGGAAGAGAAAGTCCTGATGGTATTATTTGAGTCCCTGGATCCGGCCATACCTGAGGCCAATAATATTAGATCCTCCAGTTATTTGAACAAAAAGCTTTTTTTTTTTTTTTTGCTTTAACCACTTACAATCCATCAGGGGGAAGACAGGGTAAAAGAGGAAAAATTATAACTTATAATGAAATAATAATATTTAGTGAATATTTATGATAAGCCAGGTACTACACTGTGTTTACCTAGATTTTTTTCATTGAGTCTACACACCTCTCTATGAAGTAGGTATTATTATTGTCCGGTATTTCATTGATGAGGAAACTAAGGCTCAGAGGGGTCAAGTCACCTGCCTAAGGTCACAGAGTTTGGAAATGGCAGAGCCAGAATTTATTTTTTTATAACATCTTTATTGGAGTATAATTGCTTTTCAACGGTGTGTTAGTTTCTGCTGTATAACAAAGTGAATCAGCTATATGTATACATATATCCTCATATCTCTTCACTCTTGCATCTCCCTCCCACCCTCCCTATCCCACCCCTCTAGGTGATCACAAAGCACCGAGCTGATCTCCCTGTGCTATGTGGCTGCTTCCCACTAGCTATCTATTTCACATTTGGCAGTGTATATATATCCATACCACTCTCTCACTTTGTCCCAGCTTACCCTTCCCCCTCCCCGTGTCTTCAAGTCCATTCTCTACATCTGCGTCTTTAATTCCTGTCCTGCCCCTAGGTTCTTCAGAACCTTTTTTTTTTTTTTTTAGATTCTATATATATGTGTTAGCATATGGTATTTGTTTTTCTCTTTCTGACTTACTTCACTCTGTATGACAGACTCTAGGTCCATCCACCTCACTACAAATATCTCAATTTCTTTTCTTTTTATGGCTGAGTAATATTCCACTGTATATATGACACATCTTCTTTATCCATTCATCTGTCGATGGACACTTAGGTTGCTTCCATGTCCTGGCTATTGTAAATAGAGCTGCAATGAACATTGTGGTATATGACTCTTTTTGAATTATGGTTTTCTCAGGGTATATGCCCAGTAGTGGGATTGCTGGGTCATATGGTAGTTCTATTTTTAGTTTTTTAAGGAACCTCCATACTGCTCTTCATAGTGGCTGTATCAATTTACACTCCCACCAACAGGGCAAGAGGGTGCAGAGCCAGAATGTGAACCCAAGCAGTGTGACTGCGGATTCTACATACTGGAACCATTCTGCTGAGTGGTCAATTGAGTTACAGGTGGAATGAGAAAAGTACATAGGAAAGGCTTGAACCAAGCTATACATGGCTCTGCCCCGGTTTCATTTTGGAGGACAGCCCCTCCAAGGGCACAGCTGTGGGTCACAGGTCTGCATGGCAAACAGCTCTTCCACCCATCAGCGGGTGTGTCCTCGTGGGCTCAGGTCACCTGGCCCTGCTGAGAAGATAAATAGAACCCTTGTTGAGGGACATAGAATTTGAAATGCAAAAGGTAGGAGCAGCAGGTTGTGCACACACACACACACACACACACACACACACATACATGCACACAGAGCTCTCTGTTGATGCAAATTATGCCCTTCCTTCAAAGCCTCCTGAAATGTCACCTCTTGTGGTAAGCCTTCCTTGAACACCCAAACTGGATCCACCTCTCTTGTCTCAGAACTCCAAGAATCAGAGTCGCTTAGAGGAAACCAAGTTCAAAGAGATTAAATGACCCAAGTCTACATGGTATACATGTCAAAGCCACAACTGGATTTCAAGTTTCCTCATGCCTCTCTCCAGACCAGTTCTCTTCCATGAGATCAAGAGTTCTAATTATCTGTATCCCATTGCTGAACACTTTTTTAACTGGCAGATAGCATTCATCATATCAGTGTTGACTGACTGGTAATAGCTGTCTGGAACATTGTGTTGAGAAGGATGCAGAAGGTCATTGTGTTGTGCTCAGTGCCAAGATGGACGACCAATGTCTGCCACAGACGTAGACTGGAGAGTGATGTCACATATGCCATGTATCTGCCACCGTGTTTTACCTTTCAGAATGTCCCAGGCAGAATTAGCTGCCCCTTGACCTGGATTCCCATACCAACTTAAACGTATTTGAGAACGTTTCACATTGTGCTATAACCATATGTTTGCGTGTCTCTCCCATTAGATAGTGAGTGGCTTGAGGACACAAACCACTTGTGCATCCCTTCAGTCAGTGCCTTGAGTGAACCAAAGCAGATTCTCAGTAACTGTCTGAATGTTGCACCATTCAGATTTGTTAATTATAATTTCACAAGTTTATGTCTTCTTTAAACAACTTTCATGAGAGCTGGCATCATATCACATTGTGCCTAGCATAATGCTGAATGTGTGTTTAACTTAATTTGCTATTAGTTGTAGAGTGCTTACTATATGCCAGGTGCATGATATGGGCTTATAATATATTGCTGCATTTATCTCTCTTCTACACTCTACAAGTTAGCTATTAACCCTACTTTACAAATGAGGGCACTGAGATTCAGAGAGTCTATTCAACTTGCCCAGGGTCACACAGCTAGTAAGCAGCAGAGCTGGGATTTAAATCTGGGTCTCTGTGACAGCCATTTTGGCTGATTGATCACCATTATAATAAAGAGTAGTGGTCAGTGAGGAGGAAATGAAAATACCTACATTTAAAATCTAGAAACTGATGTGGGGCTTGAGGTGCCATGTTTCATCTTATTAAATGTGGCGTTTCAGCTCAGAGCCTCTTTGGGGTGGTTGCCAGAGTCTGAGCCAGGCTGCGGTGGCCACTGTGCAGTGAACATCCATGCTGCCTGGACTCAGACTGCCTGGTCCAGCCCAGTGTGACTCAGCACCTGGAAACTTGTGCTTCTTTAAATAGATCCTGCTCTCAGCTGGGTCTCAGCGGTGATCAGTGACTTACCTGTCATCAGAGGGAGGTATCCTAGGGCTTGATGAGCTGCTGTGCCGCTGTGCCGGACTGGAGCCGAGGGACACGCCGGGCACAGGAAGAAGGCTGCTGGTGGCTGTAACCCTGTCAGAGAATTAAGAGAATGGCTGAGTGAGACACTACCCAGAAGCAGGGGGTTTGTCTACACCCATCACCCAAAGTGGCCTTTTGGGGTTTAGTGCCATGCTCCTCCTTTCTCCCAAAGCCCCTGCAGCTTCGTGGAGGAACCACAAACAAGGTGGGCCAGGGTCAGGAGACCTATGTTCCAATCCCAGCTTTGCCACCAAAGAGCTACATGACCTTGGGCAAGTCCTTCACTTTCCTATCCTCTCATCCATCAAGTGACACTCTAATTACAAGTGCACAACAGGAGGCAGATGACAGCCTGATTGTTCTCAACGGAGGATCAGCTGAATGACTTACGGTGCATCTATACCCTGCAACTAATGCTACTCAGATGGGAGAGGCAATTGACATGTGCTGAAATGAAACCATCTCCGAGTAGGTGTGGGACAATGAGCTGCCACCTGAGTGTTTTAAGCGATGTCCTATATAGTCACATACAGCAGAGTATTCGTAGAACATCTCTGAGAGGATACATGCACACACATTCTGGTGGGTCACATGAGTACTAGTTTGGAGGTGAGCAGAACTGGGCTGAAAGCCGAACTTGATCATGTAGCTGGGTAGTCAACTGAACTTCCCAATGCCTCATGCCTTAGCAGATATAAGGGATATAAGGGACCAGAGCAGCTGCCGCAGGAGGAATGACAATAGCAAGGATGGTGGCAACAACCACTGTCTGTAACCCCATGAGAATAGCACGAGCTGTTGCTAAGCTCACTCTGGCCAGAAAGCAAGACAGGTGCATGGTTCATGAAAGTCGTCACATAAGCTGGATTTAATACACCTTCCATCCCGGTGAGAGCCCAGATTCACGACCTTAATATTCACGCTATGATGTCAACCTGGCACCTGTTCATCTAGTGTATAAAGCACATAGGTCCACTCCCGACCACCCATCTCGGAGAATGAATTAGGTCTTCTGGGCTTGGGAAGCATACGACCCCACTCTACTCCACTCCCAATGAATGTCCTGCTAAGGACCAAGACAGCTCTCTGGATATTCTCAGCCCTTTTCTCCACAAAGCTGCTTACTTGGATCTTGTTACTTCAGCCTCTTGCAGAACTGTCCATCAGGACTGGCACTTAAATGAGAGATTCTGGGCTTTTTATCAAAGAACACGATAAATAACCATAACCATGCCAAATCCTGCCGGGTTTTATTTGGGACATTGAACCATGGTATTCCATGCCTGCTATTTAAATTCATCTTATTCCATTCATTTGTTTATTCAACAAATACGTAGTGAGGGAATCAATAAGAAAGAGACAATCTAATAGAAAAAATGGTTAAAAGGTAATGTATAGGCAGTTCATAGAAAAGAAAACACAACTGACTCTAAAGCATTTGAAAAGATCAATTGCACTCAAAAGAAGAGAGAAATGCAAATTAAAGCTACACTGAGATACCATTTTCCCCATCAGATTGTCAAATATTCAAAAGGTTAATAACACACTTTGCTGGTGAGGCTGGGAGGAAATAGGTATTCTCAAGCACTCCTGGTAGGAGTGTTGCTATGGTGTGCTATAATTTGATAATATCTATCAAAATTATGAATGCAGATATTCTTTGACACAGCAACTTCCCTTCTGGGAATTTATCCTGCAGAGATATTTGGACTTATACAAAATAATGTATGTACAAGGTTATTCACTGCAGAATTGTAAAGGCAAAATATTGGGAAAAATCTAGATGCTTTTAAGCAGACTAGTTGAATAAATAAGAATATATCCAAACAATGACATTCTATATAATTTTTTCAAAGAATGAGCTATCTCTCTATGCACTGAAAACGAAAGATTTCCATGATATATTGGGAAATAATAAGACACAGAGCAATATGGATATGGCTTTCCCACAATACCACTGCCTAACAAACCACCCCAAAACTTAAAAGAGTAATCATTCATTCTCATGCTCATGGATCCAAGAGTTGGTTGGGGTTCTGCCAATCTTGGCTGGGCTCAGCAGGGTGGCTCTGCTTAGAGCTGCCCTTCATGTTCTGTTTGAATCTGTTCCACATTCCTCATTCAAGGGCGGGGTGAAGGGGCAATAGTTAACCATGGCATGCTCCTCTCTTGGCGGATCATGGAACACAAGAGAGCAAGACCAGCTGCATATAAGCATTTCAAGACTCTCACCTCTTGTCAGCTCACATCCCATTGGCCAAAACAAGTCACATGGCCAAGTCCAAAGTCAAGAGGTGAAGGAAACCCACCATGAGACCACAGCAAGGATGTGGATGTACGATACCACCAGAGGGGAGTGAAGAATGGGATCAGTAACTGAACCTAACACACATTCAACACTCATTCAATTTTACTTATCTTTGCATAAAGATGTCTGACCTTCCTGCCTCCCTTGTATAAGGACTCTTGTAATTACATTGCTCCCCCTAACCCCAGAAAATCCAGGATAATCTTCCCACCTCAAAATCCTTAATTTAATTGCATCTGCTAATTCCCTTTTGCCACGTAAGGTAATATATTTACAGGTTCTGGGAGTTAGGACATGGACATCTTAAGATGGCCATTATTCAGCCAACCATAGCTGAGATTCAAACCCAAGCTTCTCTAACCGCTAGTCATGTGCTCTTTTCACTGTTCTTTGCTGCTTCCACAAAACCTGTGAAATCATTAATCCGAGGGTTTTCATGAGTCTACGAAGAGAGCGAAGCATATTTCTCTGCAGGTTGGACAAGTCACAGGAATACTACATGCTCTACCAAAAAGAAATGTCCCCCATTTCCAATTGGAGCTGGCAGGGCTATTCATAAGGTAGGGCACCAAAGGGTGTTCCTCACCATCCCTGCTGTTAGTCAGGTGAGGCTTCAAGAAGTGGCCAATGTGGCTTTTCAGCATTATTCATTTGTTTCCTTGTTTGTTATCTCTTCCACTAGAATGTCAGCCCCAGGAGAGTGGGGATATATCCATCACACTCACCATAGTGTTCCCAGAGCCCAAAAGAGCCCAGCACAGAGCTGGCATTCCACTGATAAATACAAACCCCAAAGTTGCCCTGATCCAATGGATAGGATTTCACTTGGGTATAAAATTTAAAGATGGGGGAGGGAATCCAGTATTCCCAGAATTGTGCCCAGAATCCCTTACCTCTGGGAGGTGTTGATGTGAAAGCTGAGGTCCCTGGTCAGGACTATAATGAGGGGGAAACATGAGCAAGATTTGCCTAGCTGTGCCCTTCTGAGAACAGAGGTTACATCTCTTGAACATTCTACGTGAAGCATTCTGAATCCATCATGCTTAGGCATCAATAACAATCCACCTATGAAAAATTCTCCCACAAGGGCACAAAGATAGATGTACAAGGATATTCACTGTACTGTTTCTAACAGCAAAAAATTGGACATAGCCCAAATGTCCATCAATAAGGGTTTGGGGAAATAAATGATCATACAGTCACAATGATGGAATGCCATGCAGCTATTAAAAGAATGGGATAGAAGGGGAAAGATGCCCAAGATATATTGCTAAGTAAAAACAGTAAGTTGCAGGAAATACAAAGCATGGTCCTATATTAAAAAAATAATGTATATCAAAACTCGTCATTCTTGAAGTTAAGAAAAAACTCATCAAACTGTATACTTCACTGTGCATTTTACTGTACGTAAATTATAACTCAATAAAAGAAAAACAATATATGTATGCCTTCTAGTTCTTTGATTTTAAAAAGCAATTTTTCACATTGTTTTTGAAATTAAGACTTGCCTTTTCATGTAATGCAGCATTTTATGTTTTGTTGGAAGGCTGATAAGTCAAAAGAGTAGCTTACCAATGATGGTGATTTAGAATAGAAGAAATACAAAGGAAATACATTAGCATATACATAGAAAGTAAATGAGATAAGCATATGCGTAGAAAAGCTAAAAATATAGACATTTTGAATTCAGGAGTGAAAGAATGGAGAGCAGAAGGTGTAGGAACTAAGTAATACATTTCTATAATCGAATTTTTTACTAGGGAGACACATTAGTAATGAGAAACAAATAAAGGGTAAGGAAAAACTCTTTCTGTGACCTATACCTTTTGTGGGGAAGAGTGAAAACTCACTTTGTATTCAGGGAAATCAAGGGCATCAAAGGGCATTTTGACAATTTAACAGGCCAAGAGAATTGAACCTCATTTGTGTTTTTAAAATAGAAAGAATTTTGTTGTTGTTTTCTGATTACAAAAGTAATATTTGGGACTTCCCTGGTGACGCAGTGGTTAATAATTGCCTGCCAATGCAGGGGACATGGGTTCGAACCCTGGTCCGGGAAGATCCCACATGCTGCGGAGCAACTAAGCCCGTGCGCCACAACTACTGAGCCTGCGCTCTAGAGCCCGCGAGCCACAACTGCTGAAGCCTGCACGACCTACAGCCCGTGCTCTGCAACAAGAGAAGCCACCGTAATGAGAAGCCAGCGCACTGCAATGAAGAGTAGCCCCCGCTTGCCGCAACTAGAAAAAACCTGCACGCAGCAACGAAGACCCAACACAGCCAAAAAAAAGAGAAAATTAATGTGTTCATTGTATAATTAAACACCCAAACAACACAGAAAGTTGGCATTGAAAATTACCCACAATCCCACACTCTACCCCCCAAAAGAGCGAATCTCAAAATTGGGGTGCATACCCTCACTTACAAAAGCAGCTCCAATCTTTACGTACTATTTTAAAACCCAATTTTGTCCCTCTTAATATGTAAACAATATCTTTGCATGTCATAGTACAATATACATCATCATTTTAATGACCGCCCAATATATTACATCACATTTTTTACACTGTAATTGGTATAACAGAGACCCTATTGTTGCACATTTACATAGTTTCCAATTTTTTGCCATTGTAAATAATGGTGCAAAGAAAATTCTCATACATATATTTTTAGGCATTTATCTGATTATTTACTGAGGGTAAATTCCTAGAAGTTTAATTTGCTGAGTGAAGAAGCTTACACATTCTGAAGGCTTCTGATCCTTGTGACCACATTTTCTCTCCATAACAGGAGTCATCATTAGCATTATCAGTTATTGAGCATGGACTTCAGGCCAAGTCTTTCACTCCTTCTGAACAATCCTATGAGGCTGGTGTTTTTATTATCTCTCATTCTACAGATGGGGAAACCGAGGCTTGAGGGGTATATAACCTCTCAACATTACACAACTAAAAACTGGCAGAGCCAGAAATAAAACCCAGATCTGTTTATCTCCAAAGGTCAAGCTCACAGTCACAGCACTTTGCTGCCTGATGTTAATATGGTTTCCAGAATAGTCCTATCATTTCATCATCCACCCAACAGTGCATGAGAAAGCCCATGTCCTCACTTATTTCCCCCTTCGCCCAAACTGAGTAGTCTCATTTGAATCATGTAGGGAGTATGCAGTTGAAAGCAACAGAAAATGCAACCCTAACTGGCTTAAATAATAGTGATTAATTGGCTCAAATAACCGCAAGTCCTACCGAAGGCTAAGTGTCAAGGACAGCTTCATTCGGCAGCACGATGGTGAGACCAAGGTTCAGGTTTTGTTCCTTCTCCCTGTCTCCTAGGGTGCTGGCTTCACCCTCCACTGACTCTCCTTCATGGTCTCAAGATAGCCCCGACAACTCCCAAGGCTGTGTGCTTTATTCCCCAAGTCTGGACAGGAAAGAGAAGGTTGACTTTGGAAGTCCTCTCAGAAGAGTGGGAAAGATTCCCCAGATCCTCTAGCTTCTCAGTGGCCTGAATTGCCCCAGATGCTCATCTTGAACCAGTGACCGTGGCCAGGGGGTAGGATTACGATGATGAGTTTAGGCCTGAGCTACGTATTTCCATTCCTAGATCCCAGAGTGGGAGTTGATTTAACTTCCTCTAAGGGCTAAAGAGAAAAGGTGTGGAATTAAGGTCAGGACACGTGTCAAGAGAAGGAAGGTTGGATTTGGGGGATGGTAGCATACACTCTTATGCCCCACCCATCTCCTCTTGGGCCTTACCATTGTCGTGCACCCTACATGCCACTCTATCCTTGCTCATGGCAGGGAGGAGTTTCAGGGAATTAACATCCCCAGGGAGCAGCCCGCAACCAATAATGATAGAGAAGGTGCATAAATACTCCAGCTGCCTCACCCCTTAGGTGGGTCATCATGTTCTACAGTAGCTCTCAGAGTTCTTCAATGGGATTAAGCTCCAGTTGCCCACAGTAATAACTGACTGGTGACTCAGTCTTTTTTGATCCCTTCTCTTCCGTTCTCATATTCCCACTGACCTCCCAATGTTTCCTGGGACCGCCTCTCAAATAAACCACTTACGCCTGACCCCCTCACTTGGGGTCTGTGTCTGGGGAACCCAAACTAAGACAGTTAATGCAACTGCAAAGTCCACTACATTAATGTTTTTGGTATTTGTCTAATTTAAGCACATTCTACAAAGATAAAAGTGCAGTGTTACTATGGAAGATAGATGTTCATGTGGCAGTTCTCCACACCGATGAAAGAACAATATCTACCCCTAAGCTACCTCCTTCACCTTCAGTGTGAAGGAGAAAGGAGGCCCCCTTCCTTCAGAAGTCACTTTGCATGCACAACTACCTCAACAGTGACCAGACAAGAATGCATTATTAAGCACCCCATCGCGAGGCTGTCACGCAGATATAAACATCTGGACTCCTTGGTGAGATTCCTTTAGGAAAAAGAGAGAGAACTCTAAAAACTGACTCAGCCCATGGTAGATTGGGGTTTTTTAATATATCTCTTTCTGGGAGTGTTTGCTATAAACAAACTATAAGTCTGGTGGAGACGTAAAAAGGAAGCCCTTCCTCAAAAGATGCCACACATTAATTTTTAAGTTCACTCCCAAAAGATGTCTCCTTTTGCACCTGTTAATGTGATTTGTATGACAATCATTTATATATAATTAATTGCCATGTAGCTTTTTGCATGGCTGGATGCAGCATTGGCAAGTGGCTGATCTCTATCTGAAAAAGATGTGTGAGCAGCTTTCTTTCAGGGATGAGCCATAAACTAAGCAGATTTCTAGCTCAGAAATGGTCCTTTTTGAAGAGAAAAACCTCTAGACTCTTTAAAATGGGGCCCAATTCTCTGAGTCTGAGAGCAGGAAAGGAAGTAAAAGATGATTCAACTGCCTCCTTTTACAGATGAGAGAACTGAAGGCCAGGAAAGAGAAATCTCTAAGTTCACTAAGTGAGGTAGTACAGAGCCAAAGCGTCCTAACTCCCAGCTCAGTGTTTGTCCCACTAAACCCTATGCCCACACCCAGAGCACTGATGAAACAGACAAAACATATTTCTGTTCCCAGTAGGCAGGGCTGCAGGCTGTTCGACCAAATGGATTGAAGGCAGAGGCAGGAATAATGCCTGGCCTAGAATGACCTTGAAAACACATCATATTCTCTCTCTCTCTCTCTCTCTCTCTCTCTCTAGCTCAGAGGAGATTAATTCTGGGATGAACTGGAATTCTTGAGATAACACACAGAAGGTTACTTAGACCAAGAGTAGCAAATGTAAATGCCTTTAAGCTCTACATAGGCAATGGGCGAAGGAGATGGGAGGTGAACCTCAGGGAGTGGAGGGGCCTGGCAAACATGCGAGCCCTTGCCCATCTCAACCATCCCAGCACCGACAGACTACCTAAATTTTTTAAGAGAGACCACTAGTCCAAAGTGTGATATGAAAAAGTGTTACATAATATCTTCCAGCTTTTAAATCTTGGTAACTGACATAATTTTTTAAATAAAAGATTTAAGCTCCATACCAGCCAAACAAAACACATCGTCTCCCAAAATATCAGTTTGTAACTACTGGCATGGGGTAATACCACCTGGTGGCAGATCTGGTCATTTCTTATTCAAACATGCATTCTATGTTGGGGTTCAACAGCTGTGATTCTTAAATCTTTCTACACTTTAGAATCACCTCGGAAGCTTAAAAATCCCAGGTCTTACATTATGCCAATCACCCCAGAATGTTCAGGAGTGAGAGCCAGGCATCAGGATGTTTTAAATACACCTGGATGATTCCAGTGTGCAGGCAAGTTTGGGAATAGCTGCTCTACAATGAGCCAGGCTGTGGGTTAGCTACTAGGGACACAAGGATGACCAGGACAGACATATTCCCTGTCCTCACAGGGCTTATAGCTCAGTGAGGGATTCAAGCAGATAACCAGACGTGGCCACAGCTGCTAGCTATCCACCAAACCTGTTCCCCTCCCCACCATCTTCCAGGGCGCATGCTGGACTAAATTTCCCATCATCCTTCACAGGTAGATGGAGCCACGAATCTGAATTCTGGCCAATAGCATGTGAGCAGAAGCCACCTGTGTCACTTCCAGGGGTGACCCATGAAACATGCCAGATCTGCACTTCTGTGTTCCTTGATCCCTGTTGCCACGTGTTGAGGATGGAAGAGCCACTGTCAGCCCAGGTGAATGGGTCTGTGACTGTGAGGACCACTTATTGACCTAGATCAGTCACCTCTGAACTACTGTTACGATCTTGTTACAACAGCCCAACAAATACAGCAAGCAATTATAATAAAGACTATGACAGCAATAGCATCAGATGCTGTGGGAGCACAGATCCAGATAAAGGGGGGCAGGGATCAGGGAGGGCCTCCTGCTTATTCACACACTCATTCATTCAACAAATACTTCCTGAGCACTTACCTTGCACCAGGCACTGTTTTAGATGCAATTACTGAAATCAGTAAGCAATTAATGAAATCAGTAAAGAAGTTATCGTCATACAAATCCCTTTTAAAAGTTGCAAGGGGGACTTCCCTGGTGGCACTGTGGTTAAGAATCCGCCTGCCAATGCAAGGGACACTGTTTCAATCCCTGGTCCGGGAAGACCCCACATGCTGCAGAACAACTAAGCCTGTGCACCACAACTACTGAGCCCGTGCGCCACAACTACTGAAGTCCACACACCGCAACTACTGAAGCCCATGCACTCTAGGGCTCACACGCCGCAACTACTGAGCCCGCGTGCTGCAACTACTGAAGGCCACGCGCCTAGAGCCCATGCTCTGCAAGAAGAGAAACCACTGCAATGAGAAGCCCGTGCACCACAACAAAGAGTAGCCCCGCTCACTGCAACTAGAGAAACTCATGCGCAGCGACGAAGACCCAACACAGCCAAACATAAATAAATAAATAAGAATTTAAAAGTTGCGAGGGATACAGCAGTGAAGGAAAGACTCAAAAATCCCTGTCCTCATGGAGTTTAGGCTCTTCAAAGTATAAGGTGGCATTTAAATTCAGACCTAAGGATGAATAAGGCAGGCAGAAATTTGGGGAGGGGCCACAGATATCGGTGCTCCTGGAAAGGGGAAAAACGTGTCACACAACAGCCATGATGGTGGGAGAAGGTGGCACTTTGGGGGAGTTTCCAGTAATTGGGGGTGGCTGAGCACAGAGCGGGAGGCTGGGGGTGATGAGTGGTAAGACAGAGACAGAGGGAGACTGAGACCAAGAGAAATCCAGAGAGACAGAAAAAGAAACTGGCAGAAACAGAGAGATGGAGACAGAGCAAGGCAGAGAAACTCTCAGAGATAGAAACAGACAAAGACAGAGCCAGAGAAACAGCAGAAAGATAGAAAGATCTGACAGGGACAATGTGACAGCATTGCAGGGCCACCTCCCCCTGATCCCACACCCTCGCAGGCCTTATTTGTACATGGGAGACAGATGTCCAAATTACTTAAGCTTGCCTTGCTTTGTTGAGAAGGTAAATATTTGATCTCCTACAACTCCCAGAGATTTCTCCTCTATGAAAAGAGCACCTTTAATTAGCCTGAGAGCAAGCCCCTGCTTGGCTGGGGCAGAGCCAGCAGTGAGGTTTGTAATTCACAGCCTGGGGCTTGGGTTGAGGGATAGAGGGCAGGAGTGGGCGTCAGGAGACTTGAGTTCTAGACCCTCTCTGACTCTGGGCGGCTGTGGGGTCTGCGCCTCAGTTTCTTCATTTGTAAAATGAGTGAGTACTTTCCTACTCTGGCATTTTGTGGCAGCACTTACTGAGGTCTGTGATCCTGTATTTAACTGTGAGATTGTTTAATGGATGTTTTTCACAGGAGAGCTTGAGAGCAGTCTTATTCACAGATGAACACATAGTAGGTGTTCAAGAGCATTGGCTTGTTAAAGGAAGGAAGGAGGAGGGGGGAAGAGGGATAGAAGGAAGGAACGAAGAATGTAGGGAGAGAGGGAGGGAGGAAAGAAGGGAGGGAGGGAGGAAGGGAGGGAGGAAGAAAGGAAAAGATGTTAAAGACATAACGAGTACTATGGCAAGGAAGCAAGGAAGAACAGGATTACAAGGGGATTGAACCTCACCTGGATTAAATCTTTAGGAAGAGAAAGCCAGCAGGATGGGTCTAAAATAGGCTTGCTGCATTCCCCAGGGAAGCTCATAAATTTTGTGCCCCTTGTAGAGGCACCCACAGTTCCACAACCACAAACAGAGGAAGGAGAGACTGGCACATAGAGGTGGCCACCCCCCAGGAAACCACAGAGTTTGGTGGCCACCCCCCCACCCCCCCACCCCTGCCCACAGTGACAGGCTAAGTGACAGTGATGTGCTGGAGGAGAACGGTGTGAGCAGGCTGGCTCCTAGACATTCTGGAACCAGCCCAAGCTTCCCCAGGGCTTGATGATGGTTCCGAAAAATCCCCAGACGTTCGCTCCTCTCCCTCCTCCTTCTTAGGGCGGAAGTCTGGGAATTTGCTCCTTTCTAGCTAAAACCGAATACTTCTGGACAGTGAGAGGACTTTGGATTTTCAAAGGATAAAAGAGGAGGTGAATTGGTAATGGGAACAAATAAGGAAGTGACAGCACGTCTGGGAAAACAACCAGTTGGGAGATCAAATTCATAAAGACTGGGATGGCTCCGTGAGCCCATTTCGATAAAGCAAATATGAATAAATGAATAAACGGGGAGAAAAGAAGCTCCTCCTTATAGGAGAATGCAACAATGAAATGTAAAAGGAATGATGGAGTTAGAAAACCTTCAGTGGATGCTAAAACTAAGAGGTAAACATTGATGAATAGCAAGAGATTTACATAGCCTCAAAGTATCTCCCCACAATTGACTTATTAATTGATTACAAAGGGGAAAATAGTAACCTTACAGTGGAGAAACCTGTTGACCATGTTAACCAAGTGATCAAGGTGACCCTCACCAGGAGCAGGACAAGCCGACAGCATGCACCTCCTGATACAATGCACTGAGAATTCAGCACCACATCTGCATTATTCCTGCTGAAAGTACACAGCCTGACTCTTGACAACAGTGAAGCATCAGGGAAGCCCAGACTGAGGGACAGTCACAAAATAACTGGCTTGAATGCTCTGAAGGTGTCAAGGTCAAGAAACAGAGGAGGGCCGAGGAGTTACTCCAGAATAGGAAAGGCTGAAAAGACATGAAAACTCAATGTAATGCAGAATCCTAGATTGGATTCTGGACAGAGAATGAAAAGATATTACTGAGACAGTTGACAAAATTAGAAAATGGATTGTGGATTAGATAATAATGTTATAGAGATGTTAAATTTCCTGCTTTTGAAAATTGAATTGTGGTTATGTAAGAGAACACCCTTTTTCCTGCAATACACACTGAGGTATTTAGTGGTTTAAAAAAAAACTAGAAGAATCTGAACATTAAAGCAGAGGGTAAGGGCTGGTTTTAGGGGTCGGGGGGAACTTCAAATCCCAGCTCTATTATACCCTGGCTATGTGATCTTGGGCAAGCCACCTGACTCTCTGAGCCTCGGTTTCCTCATTTCTAAAATGAGACTACCGATGGTGCCTGGCTTCATGGGATTTTTGTGCAAATTTGATGAGGTAACCCACTGCAAGGCCTGAGCACAGTCTCTGGTGCATAAGGATATTAGAGTCAGCTCTAAAGCTAAACATCTCAGAGTTGGATGAGATCCTCAGTGTTTCAGTCTAACTTCCAAATGTGGGTCTCACTGGGAAATGCCCTCCAAGCAAAGAAGCAAGGTTCTAAATATGACTGAGAAAGACAGAGATGTTAGTGCCCTAGTGTAATCCTTTTGTTTTACAAATGAGGAAACTGAAGCCTAGAACTGTCAAGATCAAGTGGTTTTGCCAAGTTCAGTCTGAGTCACTAAAAATTTAATTAACACATACTATGTGCAAGGCCAGTGCTAGCCACTGTGGGAGTTTCAAAGATAATCAGGCTCAAAGACTGAGTGTGAAAGCTTGTGTGTGCCATTATTAGAAAGTGCTGACGAAGGCAAACCAGAAGGAAATCTCACCCACATCTCCCCATGAAATCTCACCAGTCCCCAGACCTGCATCTTTATCCTGGATTGTCCGGGTGAGCCCTGAATGTAATCGCAAGGGGGAGGCAGAGGGAGATTTGACTCCAGAAGAGGAAGTAGGAGAGGAAATGACAAAAGCAAGAGGTTGCAAAGATATGACTGCTGGCTGTGCTCTGAGAATATGGGTAGAAGCTGGAAAAGACAGGAAATGTATTCTCCCCTAGAGCTTCCTGCCAACACCTTGATTTTAGCCCCATGAGACCCATTTTGGACTTCTGGCCTGCATGACTCTAAGATAATAAATCTGCCTTGTTTCAAGCCGCTAAATTTGTGATAATTTGTTACAGCAGCCATAAGAAACTAATACGCATGCATCGTGCCACCCCACAGCTCCCTTGTTCCTCACAGCACTGTGATGTCAGGAGCGGTATTTACCCAACAAAGGACCCAACTTCCTCCTTCAGACCTGGAGGGATAATGACACCCCCCCACACACACACACACTGATAATAACCCCCAGGATACAGCACTATTTCCTAATGATTTCTCCAACTCTGCTCACAGTTTTGGAAATAGCCCTAAATTAAAATAGCTCCTTGAGTAACCCAGTCTGAGAATGCCAACTGCTTCTTGCTGGAACCCTGACTGTTACAGACTCTGAAGAAGTCCAAAGGTTCATCCCTAGACTTCTGCACATTCTAGAACATTCTCACCCCTAGATTTCCACATATCCCAGAGGCTAATTTCCTCACAGTCCTCTCAGCATCCTGGCTCCTGGTGCTGTAGATGCTTCCTCAAATACATGAACATTACAGACTTTTTATATTGGTATCCTTATCACCTCTTCAAATCCTCAAAAGAATATACCCACAGCAAGAATTTCTTAACAATGTAATCTTTAACTGAATATTCCACAGGGGGCACAAAGAAGAGGTGTACATCACAGCAACATGAACAGTGGTTGGTGGTCACTGTAGACATCACCACTCGCAAAACGTAACAGAGAAGAACAAACCTGACTCCATGTTGCATCTATTCTTTAGCTCTAACTTTTGTGCTCCACTGCCTGTGCTTAATCGTGCTGGCTCTGCACCTTTGTCTCCTCAATCAGTAAAAGAATGTTACCTGTAGCCTGAAATATACATAATAGCCCTTTCTCAAGGCTCTGCCTCCTAGGCTTGACCTTTAAAGGCATAACACCTTCCATTCATATAGAGATAAAAAGTTGCATAACAGAAAATAACATTTGCCCTGTTGAAGGTTTATAGAAACATTGTGACCAAACCTATGTTGAGAGCTACAGGAACAAAGGATTATCACATCCCCTCTGGGGTCTGGCTGGCAGCAAGAAGTCTGCACCAGCCACACCCCCTCCCCTTTTAGTATAAAAGAATCCTAAATTGGGTAAGATGGTTCTTTGGGACACTAGTCCTCCATCTTCTCGGTCTGCTGGCTTTGCAAATGAAGTCCCTATTCCTTGCCCCAATACCTTGTCTCTCAGTTTATTGGCCTGTCTTGTGGCTAGCAGTAAGAGCTTAGATTCGGTAACAAAAAGATTTATTGGGCTCTCACTTGGGTCTTCAAGTGCCCCATGCCTCTGTCCGACTTGCTGAGGCACCTCTTCTCCTCCTCCTGTCTCGTTCCTCCTACATCCTCCTTAAAGCTTTGGAGTAAGTCCTACAACATGTGGACAGAAAGCTCATCCTCTCTCCCAAACACTCATCCAAACAATTTTTAAAATAAAAACAGCTCTATGCCTATGAGGAATTCCAGTGGGAGGAAAGACATTTTTCACCTTCAGTGCGAAAGTAGAAAGTAGCATGAGTCTGGAGGTTAGAAACAAAACAAAATGAGAGAAAATTAGAAGAGAGAGATTAAGAAGCAAGGAACTTTAGCGACATGGCAGCAGGTGGGAGCCCAGGAAGAAAGACAATTGATGAGAAAGTCCATGTAGTGGGAGAGGCTAAGGAAATGCACAACACTGAACATTTTATTTCAACCTGTTTTCTATTCTGTTTTGAGCTGTGGTCCAGCTCAGCCACCCTCAAAACTTCACTAAAAAGTCCATTACACACAACTCACCTATTTTGGTAATTCTTTGAAGCATAGAGGAGAGGGAGTGTGTTCAAAGCACAGCAAAGAGAAAACAACAGCTTCAGGCGGTAAGACACATGGCACATGAAGCCACTTAGAATTCCAAACAAGAAGTGATCAAGAGTACAAAAGCCCTCTGAGAATTCTCAGATATACCCAAGAAGGCACTGGACTTCCCACAATACATGGGATGGGAGCTTGGGCCATTTTCATTTTGATTTTAAAGGGACAAGTAGCCCCCAAAGTGTGGAGGAACAACAGACATCCAAATGGTACATGCAGGTGGCACTTTCAGACTTTGAACTTGAGCATTAATGGTCAAGGCCTCACAATCATAATGCAAAGTAGAGATGTGTCTGAATCTCTGCTGAACTGGGGTGTTAATTACACGTCTGTGAGACAGAGACAGAGTCAGTGAGAAGGCTAAAATTAGCCAACAATCTGATATGTTGACACTTGGCATCAGTAACTGAAGCTTCTATGAAAGACGTATTTATGAGATGAGCTTATGTTTCACGATGACATGCAGGCTTTCAGGAGCCCCAAGAAATTCTGAAAGTTCAGCATTTTCTCTGTATCCACCTGTCTATGCATGGTGGTAAGAAAAGCTGCTGGCTTGCCCCCTCCTTGAGGTGGAGAAGGGAAGAAAAAGAGAGGGGCAAAGACATTAGATTAAACCCCAAGTCTTAGTCACTGGAATGTGTTTTTCTGGAGACATTAATATGTATACCCAGAACCAATGCTTTTCAGAAAAGTAAAGCAAAATAAGGCTCTGTGGCTAACTATAGAATTAATTGTGCTTAAACTGCTGAAACTCTTGCCTAGGTTCTCCGAGCTGGGAAAACCATTCTTATTTTATGCCAGAAACTGAACCAAAGGTTTAACTAAAATTATCTCATTTAATCCTCACAAATGCATTACATCGTAGGTACTATTATTATTACCATTTTACAGATAGGGAAACCAAGGCTCAGAGAAGTGAAGTTACTTAGCTGATGTCTCAGTCAGGATTTTAGGTATTTACAACAGAGAGAATTTAACGCAGGAAATTGGTTACATGAGTGAAGAGGGAGCAAGGATGGTGAGGCTGCCCAGAGATTAGCGATAGCAGAAAGATGCTCTACTCCTAGGCTAGAGGGATGGAGGGAGGAGGTCGTATTCCCAGGCCCCTGGGAATAGGTTCACCTGGCAGAAGCTGGAATCTTGAAGGAAGCAGAGAAGGAGGGGGAGAAACACCCTGGTTTCTCCCCTCCTCCCACATTTTAGTGTAACGCCAATGCCTCCCATTGGCCAGACCCAGCAGGAAGCCAGCTAACAAGGAAGTTTGGGAAATGTAGCCCATAGGGATGAGCTCCCAGGACCAGGAGCGCTAGTAAGTGCCTTAGCCACAATTTGACCCAGGTCTGCACCATCCCAGTAAATCACAGCTCCTTTCATGGAAGAACACAGCAGCCAACTTTAAATTTCTTAAGGGTTGCACCTTAGTCCCATATGGAAACAGGGGAGGCTCAGGTGACCCTCCTAGATTCTGAGCAATGCTCCCTATAGACGCAAGGGAGTCACTCAGAGTCATGCGTTCCAACCCCGTCTCAGAGGACAGCTCCTTGTGTGACTTTAAAAAAATATTTTCACCTCTCTGAGCCTCAGTTTCCTCCTCTGGAAAATGGGTAATAGAAATACACAACCTCACAAAGTTGATTTAAAATTTACAGAGCACCTGGCTCACAGCAAGTGTTCCAAAAATTGGACCTAATTATACCACCACTACCATCAATATTATGTAGCCTACTCTCAGGATTATCATTTTATTTACAGGCAGGGGGGCTCTCATGAGGAGAAGACTGGCAGAGAAGAAAAATTCATTTCTCAGTCACGTCTACAGAGCTGTCCTGGGCATTCTCTCAGAGACCCCTCTGCTATCAAGCAGGCTTACTCAAGCTGACTAACAGTTACAACCAGCTCCCAGGAAAGAATAACTAGGGATGCTGTAAATTCTGTTTATTCTGGCTTCTTCTACTTAATGAGTGCATTTACCTCACGCTGTGACCCTCTTTTGCTTTCCTTAGAAAATTATTCACTAGGAAGGAAAGAGAAAGCCAAACACCTAAAGCAAAGAAACCCAACTCCCAGAACCTGTAGATCTGTTGCGAGCGTTTATTTTAGAAGGGAAACAGGGAAACACAAGGCACCATTAAGAAAATGAAATGTATGAGGTGGGGACACTCAGCACGAACTGCTCTGCTGTGATGGGGTGAGTCACCTGCTCTTTCTGATTGGGCTGGAGGTAGTGTGGATTCCCAAACGTCACCACCACTCACCTTCCACGGGGGCCTCTCCTTGCCCCCTCCACACTCATGCAGTTGAGTCAGAAGGGAGGAACCATGTAAAACAGTGCTACTCAAAATATAATCTTGAAAATGCTTACTCTCTGTACCATGGTGAATCGTATCCCCCTCCACCACATGAATGATCACCTGGAGCTTCTGAATGTGATCTTATTTGGAAATAGAGTCTTTGCAGATGTAATTGGTTAGCATGATATCATATGGGATTAGAGTGGCCCTAAGTCCAATGACTGGTGTCCTTATAAGAAGAAGAGAAGACACACAGAGATACTATGATCAACTAGTCATGTCTGCCTGGGATTGAAATGGGGAGTACTGGTATGTCTATGCTTCCCAAACATTCCCAAAACATTCCAGCTTCTCTTAGGGGAAAATCTACCTGGGAGCCATCATTCAAGAATATATCAAAAAATTATAATAATAATGATGACAGTGACAGTTACGACTTGTAGAGTATTCCTATGTGTCATTTTATATAAGTTCATTCATTTCACCTTCATAGCAACCCTACGAGGTACACACTATTGTTATCCCTATTTTACAGATGAGGAAACTGAGGCTAAGTAAGTAATGGTCTCATATACCAGCCCAGTTAGTTTGGCCAAGAGACCTCACCCTTAAACATGATGTTTGCATATCATCTCTTGGCATAATATCTATTTACAACTCACTTTATTAAAAAGTATTTCCTTTTAAGTAGCCTAAATTTACATGTGCCCAGTCTCAAAAGGAATCTCACCACCATTTCCACCTTATCCATGCCATGAGTGACCCTCAAATGACCAGCCTTTCTGAAAGAGAGAGCTCTGAAGAGTTAAGAAAAATAACAATAGCCACAATAGCTAACATACGTTAAGCACCTACTATATATTGGGTCTTATCCTGAGAGCTTTAAATTTTTTAAGTCATTCAACCCATACAACTCCATGAGGTGGTTACTATTATCACAGCAAGGGTAATTAATTGCCCTTGGCTTTATGGAAAAACATGTGTATAGATATCTTCTGTCCCCCAACTCCATGTCACATTTCTTTGTGTGTTCAACAAATATTCATGCAGCACTTACTATGTGCCAGGCCCAGTACAAGGAGCTGAGGCCACCAAAGTGGATAAAACAAAGTCCCCAGCTTGAAGGAGCTTTTAGTCTGGTAAGGGGGTAGACAGATAAGCAAATAATTAGAGCTCAGTGAGATAAGGTCCTTGGACAAGGTGCCATGTAAACACAGAAGCAGCAGCTAACACTGGCTAAGCAATGTTCTCAAACAGGGGTGATTTTGCCCCCCAGGGGACATTGGGCAATGTCTGGAAGCATTTTTAGTTATCACAACTGGTAGAAGTAGATGTATCTAGTGTGTAGAGGCCAGGGATGCTTCTCAGCACCCCACAATGCCCAGGATAGCCCCCACAACAAAGAAATGTCCATCCCAAAATGTGCTAAGGTTGGAAAACCCTAGGCTAAAGGAGTCGAAGTCATGGTGAATTTGAGATGGGCTTTGAAGGATGTGTAGGAGTTTATTAGGTAAAAAAGGAGGGAAAAGGGCATTCTAGGCAGAGGGAACAGCCTATCCAAAAGCAAAGAGGCAAGTAAAGGGCAAGGCATGTTCAGAGAATGGGAGCAACTCAGTATGAGTAATAAAGTAGGGTAGGGCTGGATTCCAATGGGCCCAACTAAGTAGTTTGAATTTCATCCTATAAACAATGGGGAACCTTTTAAGGTACTTGAACAGGGTAGACAATAGGCAGGTCAGAACTGAATGATAATATTGTATGAAAAATCAAGGGAGGATGAGCAAAGCCAGGGGTAAGAGGCCATGAAGTCAGGCCGGTTCCCCACACCTTCTCTGCCCCAGCCTGTAGTTAATCCTAATTCTGGGCATCTAATCTCCAGCAGGCCCAACCACAAAGTGTTGTTCTCCGTCCCAGACTCTGCCAGGCACGTATTCAAAATGCCATCAGCCTTTGCGGACACGGCAGTGCCAATGCTTGCCCCGCCTGGGAAATCCTGACTCTAACAGAAAAGAGCACAGCAGACTTCCAACGCCTGCCCCCATCCCACCCCCCACCCCGAGCATTTCCAGCCATTTTTATCTGGAAGACACTTTTTCCTGCTCCCTTAATGAGGGAGGTAAGAAAGTCTAATTTGAGTTCTCCTTAGCGGCTCACACACAGACACAAAGAAGTTTCTACGGTTCTGTCTGTCCTCAACACTCTCCATGCCTTTTCCCTTCCTTTCTATCAACTGTGTCTGCAAAGTGGTTTTAGGGTCACAGTGGAAGGGGCAAGATTTACAGCCTACCAGGGGTCACGGAGACCCCACAGCCTCCCAGCAAACTGGCCGCTTGCCATTTTTGCCATCAGCCCACATAATCGATACTGTGCTCTCAGATCTTGTGTTCTCCTTGAGTGATTTTCCTGAGGCCTTTATCTCTGCTCTGCGGGCCAGAGCCACAAACAGTAGAGTTTCCATTTCAGGAGTGTGGTGGATTCATTCACCATATGACTTGGGCAAGTGACATCTCCTGTGGTCCTCATGTTCCTCATCTGTAGAATGGGAATAATAAGGTCTCTAATTCAAAGAGTTGTGTAAGGATTCATGGTGACCATGTGTGTAAATTGCTCAGTACAGTGGCTGGCATGTAATAAATACTCAATAGATTCTATAGTGATGATATCCTCTTTACCAAGCCACCTAACGCTGCATGACCTTTCATACTCTCCTATTCCTTGTTGCAAGTTCCATAACCACAAAAGAAAAAGGTGCAAGGGAAGGAAAAATTCTCAAGGTCCTTCTATGTGTCTGCCATACCTGCTATGTGCATATATGCCCTCCTCTAATCCTCATGTGGCAGCCATGGAGATGTGCTGCTCAGATTTTCCTTCAAGAAAGTATTTCCTTCAACTTTGAGAACCTTCAGGATCGACTGCAGCATTCAAACCAAGGCCACCTTCTTCCCAGGCAGCCCCAGCCAATGACTGAGCATGGCAGGGGTACCAGGGCTTGGCCATTTCTGTCCAACATAGGGTTCCCTCTAATGGGCGATCTTTACTCCAGGGCCCCCCATCGGATTGGCCAATATTTGAGCAGATCTGCATCATGGCCTGAGGCTCTCTATGCCCATCCAGCTTTCTCTCCCTTTATCTTTCACTGGTGTTAACCCCCCCAGTAAACCTCTTGTACCCCTAACTCTGTCTCAGTGTCTGCTTCTTGGAGGACTCACTGACACACCTCACGACAACTCTAGATGCTGTATGTGTGTGTGAGTGTGTGTGTGTGTGCACATGTGTTAAAAGTTTGTTTCCTTCCCTGTAGCACAGAATCATCCTGGTCTACGCATCACATGAATTGACCTTGCAGAACATAAGACCTTCATCTCTAATGTGAGATGCACACAAGCAAGTGGAGGTGTCCCAGCTCCCAGCGTGGTGGCTTGCACATTGTAGGAGTCGCTCAATACATATTTGTTACATAAGTGACTAAATTGATGACTGTAATATAGTGTTCAGCTAGGACAGTGCTCTGCATCTTACAGAAGCGAAAAACATTCAGAAGTCAAATTGCTTTTTAGTAACAGACCCAGTAATAACAAGAGCAGCCAACATCTACTGAGAGCTGTGGTGGACATGGGGATGCACCCCCCCAATCCCCCTACAAGGAAGGATGTGCCACCCAAACTGCAGAGCCACCTCGCCCGAGATCACAGGCATCCCAGGGTGGCCCACACCAGTGATTGATGGATGTGCAGGATACAGACCCATTGGCCATTCTAGCTCCCGAGCTCTCTGTGAGCTCAGCTGGAGCAATCATTGGGCCCCTGTTGCAGCTTCAACTTCTCCCTCTGCTCTCTCCTGCTCGCGTCCCCTCCCTTCCACTGGTGTTGATCCCGAGAGGTCTCCTTAATAAACATCCTGCCAGCTTATCTCCATTTAACTGCGCTAAGAGCATGCACCTGCATGAACTCACTGCATTCTCACTGCCACCTTAGGGGCAGGAATTATTCATCCCATGTTGCAGATGAGAAATATGAGGCTTGCAACAGTCACACCTCCAGCAAAAGTTGAGCTGAGATGCAAGCCCAAGTGTGTGGGACTGCAAAGTCTGAGGTGCTACATCTTTGGAAATGAATGTTGCCATCCTCCACCTCCAAACTGAGTCTCAAAATCAAGCCCCAATCTCACAAATAAGCCAAGGTAAGCACCACAGCCGTCTGACTCCCCAGACCCAGGTTTTCCCTTGAGTGTCGCCCTAAGGAGCCTCAGTGGGACCTACCTCGAACCAAGAATGCCAATCAGGTAACACGAAAGGTCATTTTGAAAGGAGTCACTGCTGAGCTGATAAAGAGTTTCAAAGGATGTTTATTCAAACCTATTTATCTGACTGAAGCCTGAACCCGAGAAATGAGCTTGAGACTTTTCACAGCCCACTGGAAACCTGTCAAAGCAATCAAGTAAACACACAAAATATGTAGCTGCCTCATGGATTTTTTTCCCCACCGTCTCACTGGGCAAGAGAAAGAGAGAGAAAAAAATACAAGGGATGTACCAATTTTATTGAAATACTTGCTGTCTTTGGAACCAAAAGAAAACTTCTCCCTCATGAAATGTCATTTTTTCTAAAGACTTAATTAGAAAATCTTCAAGGGAGAAATCCCCCAAATGGGTATGACATGATACCTCCATCTGGTATCATGGAGACTGCTAAATTAGGAGGGGGGAAGGGGAGAGAGGTCACACAAACCACACCAACTGGGAGAAGCCAAGAGTCTGTCGAGACACTCTTCAACAGAGCAGAGATGTGGAGAAAGAAAATCAAGAAATCTTTTCCTGATTCACCGTTTGCTATGAAGTTGCTAAAATGCATCCACAGGTGATTACGCTTTTAAAAGACAGGCATTTCCTCTAAATTTAATAGGAATAGAGAGCTGGACATTTATTGAAGCTCAAATGCTGCATAATAGGTCATAGATTTTGTACTTGATTGGCAGTTTTCAGCATGCATTGGGGGACGGATAAAATGACTGTCACTACCTGACTCTCTGACTGCCTAATGTCCCGTCACTGAATCTTCAAAAAGACAGACGTGGAAACTTACACGTGTATGTATTAACATATTCCTCTCTCTCTTTGAAATTTCTCCCTCTCTCTCCCTTTCTCCCTCCTTCTCTCCCACTCTCTCTCATATGCAAATGCACCGTAAAATTAAATGAACAAGAGAATTTAGAACTTCCTTTCCCCCCCCCAAAGTGAAGAAAACTTTAGTATTCCCCAATCCTCAATATTCAGCATCTCAAAATATAGCCAGCTCCAACACAGAACTCTTACAAATGATTAATGACAGGCCAAGATCACTCTGGAACACTGCCCAACTACTTTCTTGTAGGAAACTGCAGAGAATTTCATAGCAAAGTACTCCAAGCCCTCCCTGTTCAGCCTATCACCAGCAGGCGGGGCTGGGGGGGGGGGGTGGGGGTGGGGGTGGGGGGCGGTGTAGCAGCCTACAGGAGTTGGTAAATACACTGACTGAAGGCCCCAGATGCCCAGTAAACCAGCCCTGGAACAAACAGCCAGCCTCATTCCCTGCTAGGTTCTTCTTTGGGGTTGGAAGCCCTTTTCATGGTTCTTACCTCCTTCTTGGGTGGCGTAGCGAAGGGAATGAATGGCCAGAGATTCAGTTTCCACCAACATCAGCGAAGGGCCGTGCCAGGGATTTTCAGGGGATGCAGATGGGAAAACTGAAGCCCCATGTCACAAGTTGGGGTCTCCAAAAGCAGGCACTGAAATGGAGTTTGGGGTTCAAGATGTTTACTAAGGATCAACACTTGTCAAAGGAGGAGGGAGGAAGCAGGACTGGGCAGAGAGAGATGTCAGCCTGCTGTTGCCAGCCCGGCAAAGCCTTGGCCAAGCCCCTGGAGAGCTCTGGGATAAATACTGTCCATGGGAGTCATCCCACATCAGGCTGAAATGGCCAGGTCTTTATGCCCCCTCCTGGCTCAGAGGCTGAATGCTGACTTCCCAAGGAAAGACATGCCCTCAGGCAAGGTGGCTCTCTGCAGCTGAGGCTGACCCTGAAGGGCTGACTGTCTGCTGGCCACACTCCCTACAGCTGGAAAGCAAATCTCATCATGCATCTTGGTGTCTGCCTCACCCAGTGTATTAGCTTCCTAGGGCTGCCATAATAAAGTACAACAGATGGGGGGCTTAAACAATTGTGATTTATTGTCTCACAGCTAAGGAGACTAGAAGTCCAAGATCAAGGTGTCGGCAGGGTTGGTTTCTTCTGAGGGCTGTAAGGGAGAGTCTGTCCTGTGCCTCTCCCCTAGCTTCTGGTGGTTTGCCAGCAACCTTTGGTGCTCCTCAGTTTCTGCTGTATCACTCCAGTCTCCGTCTCTGTGTTCACACATGTATGTGTCTGGGTCCAAATTTTTTCCCTTTTTATAAGGACACCAGCCAAATTGGATAAGGGACCCACCCTACTCCAGTATGACCGCATCTTAACTAATTACATCTGCAGTGACCCTCTCCCCAAATAAGGGCCCATTCTGAGGTACTAAGGGTTAGGACTTCAACCTATGAATTTGGGAGGCAAGGGGAGACAAAATTCAACCCATAACACACAGATAGGCTAAATAACATCCCCATGTTCACACAGGATGTGAGTAGCAGAATTGCAATTGAAAGGGAGGTCTTTCGACTTAATTTTAAGAGACCACAGCCAGCTAGATTGCAAGTTGTCATAAACTGAGCAGTTCACTAGCCCCCACCCCAGACTATTAATGCAACTAGTCAAGTGTGTTCCTCTACTCCACCCAAGGTGGGTGGGAAATTCTCTTACGGTTAAATCCTGGGAACAGTCTAATGGTTAATAACCACCTAGAAGGCATTGGGTCTTAAGCTTTTATGGGTCTCAGAACATTTTGGTTTCCTAATCAAAGTAATGACTGCTAGAAAAAATTCTTATATGGATATGTACCCCAAAAAATTTTGCATGCAAATTCAGGGCATTCGCAATGCTCATCCATGATTACCAGTTTTATTTTACTCCTGCCGTAAGGACAGATTGGGGGGGGAAAGAAATAGAAGCTTCAAAAGGAGTTCAAGAAGTTATGAAAACATGAAAGAAGTTAAAAGCTGGGATCTGCTAACTTTGTCCCACAGATGGGGTGGCAGGGTCTTCCACAAGTCTGGTGACTTGGGAGCTGATGGAAGCTGGTGCTAAATTCCCCTGCTGCCATGACTTGCTACTTCCAATTTTATGTTACCAGCATAGAAGGAAAATTCTGCTTCTAGAATAGAGGGAAAATCTACACACAGCACCCCACCTTCGAGGGGATCTTGCCTGCATTTGAAAGTAAACCCACATCAAGGTTTCCGCCTTTGGAGATAAATTGAAAGGAGAAAAGGCAGTACTTTGGTTTTCCTCTTCCATAGTAGGTCTACTTTATGTATCTATGCGTCTTCATTTACTGAACTACTGGGCTAAGGTCTGGCTTCAGGACAAACTATTGTAGGGAAAGAAACCATCATCCCAGGAGAAAATTTTTCTGAATCAATGAAGACTTCTTTGGGTCATAAACAACAGAAAACCCTATTCAAACTAGCTTAAGAAAAATATAGAATTTTGCTGTTTCATTTAATGTACTGGTATGGTCTTCAGGTAAGGTTTGATCTAGGAACCAAAACCATGTCATCAGGACTCTTTTCTTTCTTTCTAACCCTTAGAATCTTTCTTTGCTACTTGGCTTTATTCCTTGACTCCACAGAATGCTTCCAACATCATAAAGATTCCATCCCTCTAAGTTCAAGTCCATGGGAAAGAAATACCTACGGTTCTCTGGATTCAGCTAATGTCTCATTACATTAGTCATCTAAGAAAATGCCTTTATATTTTAGAAATGCAATCTAAAATACTCAGGGGGAAAATGGCAAGTATCTGGGTTTGCTTTAAGAAACCTCAGCAAAAATACAGAAATCAGGGATAGGTGAAGCCAGTGTGGCCAAACTTGTATAACTGTTGAATCTGAATGATGGGCATGTGGGGGTTCTCTGTACTATTATTTCTACCGTGGGTTGATCTACAAATTTCCACAGTAAAGATGTATTTCAAGAGTCTTCACATCTCAGTGGTTCTGATTTGATCCCACGTCTCTCCCTGAATCAGTTGCTGTGGCCAGAATGCAAACCTCTAATTGGTCACACTTAAAGCAATTTCCCACCCCTGAGCTGAGGATGGAGCCACTGTCACCTGCAACATCCCCAGGAGGAAACCAAGGGATCATTACTAGAGGAAGTGTGGAGGGATGCACAATCAACAGGTGTCTACCACTTCTCATACCACCTCATCCAACAATGGACATGGCCATGGGAAAGCCAATGGAGGCTTCTTTTTACCACTCAGCATCAGAAAAGCACCTTTCCTTTCTCCCATCTTCTCCATCACTTTTCTAAGAAGTCAGGACAGTGGTACAATGAGGTCATGGAAAGAGTGCCCCTTGAAAGCAGAAAATGCATTTATTCATCAAAACATATGTACTGCTTTCCTACTATGTGCCAGGCACTGAGGCACGGAAGTGAACAACAATAACGTGGTTGATGACTTCAAACCCTTAATATCTCTGAGCCTCTGTTTCCTCATCTATAAAATGGGAAGAGCAATATAGATAGAGAAGAGAGAGAGAGAGGTGACAGGACTGTCAGATAAGAGAGATTAGGTACATGATATAAAGTTACTATTTCTCCTTCTCTGTCTCCCCCTTCTCCTCATGGATTCTCACAGTCCCTCTCTTGGTATCTAATAAGTACTCCTCCTTGACATTTATTATCTAAGTGATAACTTTTTAGTTTATTTATTTGTTTTATTTGTATTTATTTTAGAATAATTTATTATTATTTATTATTTGACTGATAACTTTATATCAGATTAGATTTGGCTGCATACTAACAGATACAAAAAATAATTAAGGCTCAAAAAAGATAAAGGTTATTCATCTCTTGTGTAAAATGAGTCCAGAGGTTGAGAGCCCAGGGCTGTTATAGCAGCAGAAACCCGGGCTCCTCCTATCTTTCTTCTCTGCCCCCTTTATCATGTGGCTTTCATCTTCAAGGTTGCTCCATAGTCACAAAATGGCTGCTGGAGCCCCAGTCACAACATCCACATTCCAGACAGGAAGAACAGAAGAAAAGGAAATGGCCAAAGGACTTCTACCTCCCAATTGGCTCAGCGTCCTTTAGAGAATTTTCCCAGAAGCGCCACCCAACACCTGCACTTATATTTCATTGGCCACTCTTGTCCACAAGTGAACTTGAGGAGCGTAATATTTTCAACTGCACATATTGATACCCAAACATTATAGAGGTCTATTACTGATTAAGAAGTGGAGAATGGATACGGAGTTTAGCCAACTTAGTATTCCAAAGCACTCCTTAGAAGGTACAAATGCCAGAAATCATATTTTTAACTGTATTAAACCATTTACTTATATAGTCTTTGGAGAGGCTGAATTCTTTATTCTTGAGTGAGAATTTCTTTTTGGTCTATTCACATTTAATCCCAGACCTACCTACAGAACATAGTTAGGACACCATCTCTGAAAAGCTATGCATTCCTTTCTCATGGAGATGATTCCAATGACCGATTTTCAAGTTTTCAAGAGAAGGGAGGAGAGCTTGCCAGAAAAATAGAAGTCTAATGGGCAAAAGTTCTCCCAATCAGCCTCTAATCCATTTCCAAGCCAAGGAGTCTTCTCGCCTATAAATCAGGGAGTGGGGGAAAGGAAGATTTCTCTGGGCCCTTCCAGCCCTGACATTTTATAGCACTTTTAGAGTCCATTCATCAAATCATCACAGGTGCAGATAGATTTTCCCTCAGAAGAGTTTGGAGGAAGGAATTTCACTGTTTTTAAAAATCTGTTTCAACTCTACTGAAAAAGAGCTTTTTTTTTCTTTTCTTTTGGTAATGGAACTGGGAAATGCATGAAAATTGGAGACATAAACTCTTGGATAAGAAGCATTAAAAGCTCCACTTCCCAGCTGCCTTATCACCTTCATTTCATTAGGTCATGTGTAACTTGGGATTACAACATCTAAAGTGGCCATATTGCGAACGCAGTTACCGTGGCTATGGTGGGTTCCATAAGTATGCATTACTGAGATTAGCAGCTCTTGCCCATGACTTAGAATATCTAAATAAAGTAGACCACTATTAGAAAAAAAATCATTATCTAATCTTATTATTCATTTATACTGCAAAAGCTATCGAAGCACAGCAGCCTACTTTAATATTTTTATAAAAGGATATTATTTTGCTTACAATTGTTAGCCCAACAAGTTTAGTATATTTAACTTGAACAAATACATTAATGTTTTCTAATATATTCCTGGAGTGTGGTATAGACACAATCTGGCCTTCCATCTGTTTGCTCCCCTGAAATATTGCTATCCTAAGTGAATGCTGTTGTTTGTTTTCCTGCTGATCAATTGAAAGCTGAACACTCTTCCTGTTTCCAAGGGTCAGATCTGTTAAGATCATCCACTGTGACCCAAGCCAGGCATCGTTGGAGATTCACAGACTCCTCCAGGCCACTGAAGTCCCAGGAAGAGCAATGAAGCAGTAATTTTCATGGTGGCAAATCTCAAGAGTAGATGTCTAGTTCATATTCACACTCCGAGAAGAGTTTATTCTACCTTTTAGAACTTTTGTTTCCAGCTACAATTTACTGAGCATTTGCCACATGCCAGAAACTCTGATAAGTGGCTTATGTGTATCATTTCATTTAATCCTCGAAACAAAACCAAGGTATGGATATCTTATTATACCTATTTGTCAGACGGATGAGAAATCAAAGTTTAAAGAGGTTAAGTCATTTGCTCAAGTCATAATTAGTCAACGGTAGAGCACTGATGGGGCTTAAATCCAGGGCTGTCTACCTAACTCTGTAACACCAGCTCTACATCTGGTATCTACATCTACATTTCTACATCTACATATCTACATCTACATATCTGGCTCTACATCTACATTTAATCTGAAATAGATTAAACTCTTCACTGTTTCCTGGATCCATGCCCTTGGCCATGTAACTTTGCAGTTCCTCCCACAAAAGACAGACTGTATTTCCCTGCCCCTTGACTTTGGGCTTAGCCAAGTGACTTGATTTGGCCAACTTGATGCATACAGATATGACAGAAGCATAGGCTTGGAATGTGTTGGACAGTTGGGCTTGCTCTCTTGAAATTCTACCATTACTAAGAAAAGACCATGCCTTGGCCGGCTTGCTAGCCACAAGAGGAGGATAAGACACACGTGGAATAGAGCTACTCCAACCTACCTGCAAATCTGTGAGCAAAAACTAAATGTATGTTGTGTGCCACTGAGATTTTTAGGTTGTTTGTTATATAGCAATAGCTAACTGATACTAAAACTATAGTTTACTGTTTCTCATGTATCATAGAACTTCATCACAGCTGGAAGGAAAATTCTGTTCTTTTAATTCAGTGTTAGCCACTAATATTTATAGAACGAAGAAATTATACAGCCCCAAACATATAGGAGATATCACCTGCCTGCCAAAATCTGATATCTCAGACCTATTGGCCCCATGTCATTCATCATTATGTTCCAATGTCTGGACTGATTAACTCACATTGAAAACTTTGAGTCTGAAATTGAATTTTGCATGGTTTAATCACTCCCTCCAGAAATCTCTGAACACACACACACACACACACACCCATCTCCTTACCAATGAGGAAGATGGTGGTCAATCTTAAACATCAATCTGTTTCTCTGCTACTGCAAAGAGATTCAAGAAACAACCTGAGTGCAGAATAAGCCTGAAATATGTTGTGGGGACAGTCATTGTGACATTTCTTTTCTTCTGGGTCTGTTGGTGCAATGAGGAGAAGGGAGGAAGGGGAAAAGCTGCTGGTTCAAAGAGAAGATGCTTCAGGACAGAATGCAGGTGATACATGAGGGGGAAAATAATGAATAAAGAAAGGAAAACAAGGTAGTGGTCAGATTTAGTAAA
Source organism: Delphinapterus leucas (assembly GCF_059928025.1). NCBI lineage: Eukaryota > Metazoa > Chordata > Mammalia > Artiodactyla > Monodontidae > Delphinapterus > Delphinapterus leucas. Next base: position 15,390,805 of record NC_143142.1, read on the forward strand.
CAGGATGACAAAACATTCCCATTCCACTGGCACCAGGGAAGCGCTAAATTCAAGTTACACAGAGGTTGAGGCTGCTGTTTCCATGAAGTTCTGGAGCAGCATCTAACTTGGTTCCTATTAGGACAAGATGGACAATTCTGTAATAAAACATAAAAACTTAGATTGGTCAGCTGCTCCCACCTTTCCTGTGATAATCTCCTACCCAATAGTCACACTGTATCAGCCCTAATTAATTGTATGCCATTCTTGCATGCAGACTAGCTGATCCCAGAGAGGCTGTTAGCCATTCATTCGTTCCACAACTCTTTATTGAATATCTGCAACATGCTGGTGCTACAATGGTAAACAAGACAGATATGAACAAGACAGAGATGGTCCCTGCCCTTATGGAGTTTTCAGTTTAGTGGGGGAGACAATTAGACAGCTATTACACAGAGTGCAGTGCATGCTATTATCAGGGCATAAACAGTGTTCTAGAAGCAGTAAGTGTCCTAGCCTGTGTTCCTCCAGAAGTAGATCCTGAGGTATTTTTTAGGAGGCAATCCCAGGAAACACTGCTAGAGAAATGGGGAAGTGAGACAGGAAAAGGAAGGCATCCAATAAAAGGCCCATTGTCAAATCATCCACCAGAGCATAATCCTGCCAGGACAATCTAGGAGTCAGTGTAGAGCACATGCCTCAATTATCCAGTCAAAGAGGTGAGGGAGCTGGGGTGGGTATACCCAACTCCCTAGAGTCAATACTTGAAAGCTGCTCCCAGACGGCATTAACTCCCCAGCACTAGACTGTTGCAGGGGTGGGAAAGTGAGCCCTGGTAGCCAGAGACGTCAGGTTAAGAAATGAAGGAACTGGCAGTTGGAAGCTGGGCCAGTGTGCATTGAGCTAATAAGGGATTATGGAGGAGGCATGAGAATCTCCATCTTATATATGAAAAAATTAAGGCACAGAGAGGTTACGTATCTTGCCCAAAGTCACACAGCAAGAGAATGGCAGAGCTGGGATTCAAGCCCAGGCTCCCAAGCACTACACTCTACTACCTCTCATGTTATTAAATATTTGAAATTTATTCTAAAGGCAATGGGAAGTCACATAAAGGTTTTAAGTAGGGCTGGGGCTGAGGAAGGTCATGTTCTCACATGGCTGCCATGTGGAGAATGGACCAGAGAAAGGCAGAATGAAGGCAGATTTGAGGAAATCAGGGTAGTTAGATGGACAGTGGAAGAAATGGTGTTGAGAAAACTATGCCTATGTTATTTGCTTCACAGCCAAGTACAACCAAAGATTTGAGCCGGAGGACTGTTAAATAACAGTGTCGTCTCTGAAAGGGCTCACTGTACCTGGAGCCCTGTTTTTGCCTGAGTGTTCCTACTCTGTGCCCACGAAGAACAGATTCTAAGTACTCAGGAATCCCAAAGGCAGCATATCTTCTCATCTTGGTCTGTTCACTCTTTTCTTTGAAAACTCCTTTGTCCCTACATAATGTTACTGAAGACCAGGTCATGAGTTTACAAATTCAGTCTCCACAAGAATGAGCTTACTTTAGTGTAATCCAAAGACCCCAACCAGCCTGTTCCCAGCCATCTAAACAGGAAATGCCCTACCTCGGAAACCAGGAATACTGGATATAAGAAGGGAGGTAGAACAGATTTCTTAACCTCAGCTCTGTTGATATTTGGGGATGATAATTCTTTGTTTGGGGGGAATGTTTTGTGCATTGTAGAAAAGTTAGTAGCATCCCTCTACCCACCAGATGCCAGTAACATCCTTTCAGTTATGACAACCGAAAATGACATTGCCAAATCACCCCTGGCGGACAAAATCACCTCCGTGTGAGAACCATTGAGATAGGCCATTACAAATTTATCTCCAGCCTTAGGGAACCATCTCCAAGACAAAAACCTACCAGCATCAAGAAGAATCATAAATTCTGTGTAAAGAATGAAACCAAATACCTTTGGGAGATTCTTATTTCAAGGAGAGCAAATGCATGGTACAGATCTGCAAGTCGCCTGGCTGCTGCCCGTGGCAGGTATCATCAATCAACTACTGCCCTCTTCCTTCTAAGCCTGAAAAGACCTCTACCTTTTTCTATGCAGCTTTGCCAGCAGGCATGGCCAATTGATAGAAGTTGGTATGGGAGAGTCACAGTCACTGTTGTCCTATTGTTCTCTTTGCCATCCCTGCATTGAAGTACACTATTAGAGAACTTCTTTCTGCCCCAATACGGCCAGTAGATATAACCCGCTTCCCCTCAGCAATGCACATGGCAATAATTCTCTACTGAAGGAAGGGGCACACATTTCCCTGTGGAAAGATCCAAATCCTGGGGTAGGAGTATCTGTGCATATGTAATGAACCCCCCTACCATGTAATCCTGATAGCCTTGACACCCTCCACTTTGTCCCCCAGTTGGGAATCATTGCTATAGACTGTAGGCATAATTCCTCGGGAAGAAAAAATTTTCTTTCTTTCTCTACATTTGTCCTTTAAGAAAATATGAGAATGATACTTATGCATGGAGCCCTGGATATATTCAATTATCTTTAATAATCCAAATATGTATTTAAATATGTTTTTAACTTAATGTAACCTGAATTATGACTGTTTACTTTGAATAGGTCAACATACACTGCTGGCTAATTGAAAGTAAATCTTACTCAAGCTCTGGGCTAGAATAAATTTTCATGGCACTCCTTCCTTGGAAACGCTAAGAGCTGCATTAGCCAAGCACAATGAAAACAAAAAACTTCCCCCTCCCTGTAACCTGTGTGAATAGCAGAAGAGGACAGGCTCAATTTGATAGCGAGAATCTAAGCTGACACAAAATTAAATATAATGAATTTGCCTGAAGGAGAAATTCATGTTTAAAAGTGGGACCAAAAAAACAAAACACCTTTTGCAGCAACATGGATGAATCTAGAGATTGTCATACTGAGTGAAGTAAGTCAGGCAGAGAAGGACAAATATCGTATTGTATCACTAACATGTGGAAACTAAAAAAATGGTACAAATGAACTTATTTACAAAACAGAAATAGAGTTTCAGTTGTAGAAAACAATCTTATGGTTACCAGGTGGGAAAGGAGGGGAGGGACGAATTGGGAGATTGGGGTTGACATATACGCACTACTATATATAAAATAGATAACTAATAAGGACCTACTGTGTAGCACAGGAAACTCTACTCAATACTCTGTAATGACCTATATGGGAAAAGAATCTAAAAAAGAGTGGATATATGTATATATATAACTGATTCACTTTGCTGTACAGCAGAAAGTAACACAACATTGCAAATCAACTATACTCCAATAAAAAAATGTTTTTAAAAGCGGGACCAAAATGTCTTTTAAACTGATAGCAATACTACACATCTATCACAGTGACTTAAAACAACAACAACTCAATGACAATACCAAGTGCCAGCAAAGATACAGAGTGACTGGAACCTTCATACGTGGTTGGGGGAGATGCAAAATGGTACAGCCACCCTAGAGAACAGTTTGGCAACTTCTTGTGAAGTTAAGCAAATATTTACCATTCAAACCAGCAATCCCACCCTTAGGTATCTACCCAAATGAAATGAACGTTTTTGTACATTCACACCAGAACATGTACACAAATGCTTACAAGGGCTTTAATCATAATTTGTCAAAAACTGAAAGCAAACAAAATGTCACTCAACTGGAGAATGGATAAAGAAATGGGGGTACATTCACACAGTGGAATACCACTGAGCAATGAAAAGGAGTGAACGATTGATACACGCAATAACATGGATGCAGAACTTCCCTGGTGGTCCAGTGGTTAAGACTCCATGCTCCCAATGCAGGAGGCCCAGGGACGGAACTAGATCCTGCATGCTGCAACGAAGATCCCACGGGCCGCAACTAAAGATCCCACGTGCCACAACTTAAGATCCTGCTGTCTCAACTAAAGATCCCACTGTCGGAACTGAAGATCACGCGTGCCACAACTAAAGATCCCACGTGGCAACGAAGATTCCACATGCAGCAATGAAGATCCCACGTGCCACAACTAAGGCCCCGCACAGCCAAATAAGTAAATTAATTAAATAAATATTTTAAAAAAGGATGAATCTCAAATGTATTGTAACAACGAAAGGTGCCAGATTCAAAAGGATATATATTTATATCTATATGTATATATCTATATATATCTCCCATATAAGTCCTATACATAAAGGAATGTATGTGTGTGTGTGTATATGTATATATATATGTGTGTGTGTATATATATATCCTTTTGAATCTGGCACTTTCATTATATACACATAATTATTCCATTTATAAGACATTCAGGAAAAGGTAAACCTATAGGGATGAAGAGCAGCTCAGTGGCTGCCAGGGGTTGAGCGTTGGGGAAAGGTTTGACTACAAATGGGCAGGACGAGGGAATCTGGGGAGGGAGCGGTGGTTCTCTATTTTGTTTGAGGTAGTTGCATGACTGTGCGTTTGTTAAAACTCATAGACCTGTGTACCATAGAGAGTGAATTTTACCGTGTATAAATTTTTAAATTAATAAAAACAATAAAATTACACCATCCACAAATCCAAACTATCTTAGAACACTTCTCTGAGCCTCATCTGGAAAACAGGGCTACCTGATAGGCTGTTATAAGGATTAAATGGGACCAACAATGCAAACTGCCCTGCACATAATAAATCCTCAATAATTGGTGTTTATTATTATTCATTTAACAACGCTTACCCTGCACAAGGCTCCAAGTATTAGATTTACTTGCCTGTCTTGTCCACTGTGTTATAGACTTCTATTGGGCAGGGAACATACACAATGTTAACCTGTGCACACCACAGTGCCTATTCCCATGCTTCACACAGGAAACAATCAAATCAATTTTTGTCAAATTGAAATGCTGTGGGAAGAGACTGCTAATTGTCCCTCAACATCCATTCTCTATTTAATAATACTCATGAGTTTTAGCTGAAAACATGACTGCCTAGCTAGAGACTACATTGCCCAGACTCCATTGCAGCTAGGTGTGGTCATGTGACTTGACATGGCCAATGGGATGTCAGTGGAAGTAAGGTGCACCCTTCCAATTTGTGCCCTTCAAAGGATGGGTGTGCTGCTGGTTGGAGAGCCAGGACTAGAGGCATTGCTTTGAGCCCAGAGACAGAAGTGACATATGAAGATGTCAGAGGTGTCCATCCTCCTATATCTAGAGACTATTGCATGAGCAACAAATAAATTTATATCAACCTAAAGTCCCTGTTAAAGCAGGCAAATGAGACTCTAACCCACGGAAATGGATGCCCACTGTACATACCGTTCCTTCATTCAGTTGTTCAAGGATGTTTAATTGTTAACAGCTGCTATGGAGGTGCCAAGGGGTCTATAACTGCTCTCTGCCCACAGTGAGCTCACAGTGTAGTTGGGAAGGGGAAAATCTAGAGTCAAGTAAAGTTTAATAACATACAGATTAAATCTTGAGATAGTGCAAGCAATGTCATAGAATCTTCATTGATTCAACTATTATTTGACTACCTTCTAAGTGCGTGGCACTGTCTTAAATACTGGGAATATAATAAGGGGGAAGAGTCAAGATTTCTGCTCTTGGGGGGCTTACATTCAAGTGAGGAGGGGGCAGGAGAGAAGACAATAAACAAATGAGCAAATAAATCAACAAGAAAATGTCAAGCAGTAAGTGCCTCGATGAAAATAAAAACAATGTGGTCTGACAGATAGAGAAGAACTTGGGGGTCAATCTATATGGAGTGGTCAGGGAAGGCTGCCCAATGAGGTGACATTTAAATTGAGACCTTAATGATGAGAAGGACCTAGTCATGTGAAGATCTGGGAAAGGGTGTTCTAGGTAGAAGGAACAGAAAGTTCAAAGGCCCTAAGGCAGGGCAAATCAGATATGCTTGAAATTCAGAAGGAAGGCCAGTGTGGTAAAAAAATATATATATATTGAGGGGGGGGGAGAGACAACATTAATGTAAGTATTTATTAAATAGTACAAACACTAAGAATGTGAGTAAGAAGAGAACAGTGTGGATTAGATTTATCAGAGAAGGCTTCATGGAGATGAAACTCAAGCTGGATGGAGAGGAGGGAAGAGGATGTGCATAAGCAGAGAAGACAAGGGAAGTAATTCTAGAAAAAGAGAAAGAAAAGTGAGCATAGAATCAAAATGGACCTTCTCTACTTTAAATGGATACATGGATGGCAGATATGCAGCATGCATTCCTTTATTTGCCATTTCCTCACCTGTGGCACACATTGCTAATCAACCACAGCACTTTTCCTATTGTGCCCGAGTGTGGTCATAAATCTTCACCCACCACTCCATCAATTCCAATCAATCAAGTGGTATAAATGCTATACAAGGCAAAAACTCAGAGTCAGCAATGAATGAGTTTAAAGGATCCCTTTACTGTCCAAGAAAGGTGGAAGGGGAAAGCCCCATACTCGAAAATAACATAATTAGATTTCTATAGTTTCTTCTCAACTACTGAGAGTAGAGTCTCTTAACTCAGCAATATGCAAATGTAGCTCTCTCTTAAGTCCTGCACAACCCAGAGACCTAGACCCTAAACAAAAGCAGGGTTTTGCCCTTCGTGTTCTCCCATTGGCACTCCAATGGTGACGACTGAATAAGCTGAATTTGTCTGATTCCAGTGAACCTTGGCTCCACTCCCCGAATCCTTCCCCATAACCGGTGTGGCTTCTCATATCTCCCTAAACGCACCAGCTTGTCACCTTATGGATCACATTCTAAATTGTTTTCTTTGGCATTCAAGGCGCTGCCTCAAGATGCACTGCCGTGACTACGTGATCCAGTTCCAGGAGCAGAGGCCCTCCTGAATGACTGCTCTCAGGGGTCTGAGGTTATGTGGAGGCTGCTTGTGACCTGTCCAGCCATCTGGGCCCCTCAGGGGTGGGCAGAGTGGAAAAGAATCATAATGTTGATGACACTGACTGAGCACTTAATAGGGGCCAGAACCTGTGCCAACCACTTCACATACCAACCTCCCTTAAACCTCATATTAACCCCATGAGACCCTCTTATTATCCCCATTTTACAGATAAGGAAACTGAGGCACACAGAGAGGCTAGACAACTTGCCCATGGTTACTAATAAATGTCAGGAATTGAACCCAGCTCTCAGCACTGAACCCAGCCATCCTGCTTCACTAATTCAATTCCTCTCTTATTTCTCATCCACACCTCCCACCCCATCCTACAACACGGTTTAATTCAAAGCAAAGGACAAAACTGATTTTAACTCAGAGCTACCTTCTGCCATCACTTGAATTCTCTCCATTGGGGTGCCTCTCCCCTTTAATTTGTCCTTACAAAAAATATTTATTGGACATCTACCATACACTAGGCACTGCCAGCTGGTGGGACTGTTTTCTGACTTTGTACCAGGAATTCTTTTTTTTAATATTTATTTATTTATTTTTGTCTGCGTTGGGTCTTCGTTACTCCACGCGGGCTTTCTCTAGTTGCAGAGAGCGGGGGCTACTCTTTGTTGCGATGCACGGGCTTCTCATTGTGGTGGCTTCTCTTGCGGAGCACGGGCTCTAGGCGCGCGGGCTCAGTAGCTGTTGCACACTGGCTCAGTAGTTGTGGCTCACGGGCTCTAGAGCGCAGGCTCAGCAGCTGTGGTGCACAGTCCTAGTTGCTCCACAGCACGTGGGATCTTCCTGGACCAGGGCTCGAACCCGTGTCCCCTGCATTGGCAGGCGGATTCTTAACCACTGCACCACCAGGGAAGCCCCAGGAAATTCTTTTACTCTTGCAAAAGCATGATTCCCAAGATGGTGACATACCTCTGTTGTTTATTGTTAGGCTGTATTTTTTTCCTGCAAATCTCATGGAATCTTTCTCAATACAAATATTTTCAGAAAATACAGAATGAAACAAGCTTGGGTTGAAGGCTGGGGATAAGATTATAAAAATGAAATGTGCTTCCTTTTTCAGGCACTGTTGACTTTACTGCAAATCCTTTCAGCTACTTGATTTTTGACAGTAACATTAAACTAGAGCTACACAGATCAACAACAACGAATCTCAACCATGACTAGAGTGAGAAAAGCTAGTTACAAAAGATCCCTGTACCTAGTTATCACTTAAAATAAGGTGCAAAACAATGTTTTATTTTGGATATATAAGAGATAAAAATATAAACACATGTATTGGAATTATAAGGACCAAATTCAAGATGTGGGTTACCTCTGGTGGGGGCATAAGGGAAAGGTGATTTGGGAGAAGACTCCCATTGTTTTGGTTAGTGTATTATTTCTTAAAATGGATGGTGAGTACATGGGTGTCGATTGCATTATTCTTTATACCTCTTTGAATACCTGAATGTTTTACACACTTAAAATAATAACTTTAGGGCTTCCCTGGTGGTGCAGCGGTTGAGAGTCCACCTGCCGATGCAGGGGACGCGGGTTCGTGCCCCGGTCTGGGAAGATCCCACATGCCGCGGAGCGCCTAGGCCCGTGAGCCATGGCCACTGAGCCTGTGCGTCCGGAGCCTGTGCTCCGCAACAGGAGAGGCCACAACAGTGAGAGGCCCCCGTACCGCAAAAAAAAAAAAAATCAGGCAGCCCACTGTGGAGACATAGTACATAATTTATAATGACTACGTTACATATCTTGCTGCTGAATGTACCTAGGTCCTTTTCTTTTTTTTTTTAATTTATTTTTATTTTATTTATTTATTTTTGGCTGCGTTGGGTCCCCGCCGCTGCACATGGGCTTTCTCTAGCTGCGGCGAGCAGGGGCCACTCCCCGCTGCGGCGCGTGGGCCTCCCATTGCGGCGGCCTCTCCTGTTGTGGAGCAGGGGCTCCAGGAGTGTGGGCTCAGTAGTTGTGGCTCACAGCCTCCAGAGCACACGCTCAGTAGCTGTGGCGCATGGGCTTAGTTGCTCCGCAGCATGCGGGATTCTTCCGGACCAGGGCCCAAACCAGTGTCCCCTGCATCGGCAGGCGGACTCCCAACCCCTGTGCCACCAGGGAAGCCCCCTAGGTCCTTTTTATTTTCTCTTCCAGATGACAAGTTCTGGGCAAAACCATCTCATTTATTATCTACAGCTTAAGACCGCGCACACTAGGGAATTTTGCTTCTAGCTTTGGGGGCCTTAAGGATATGTCACAGCACCACAAACATGATTGGGCCTGAAAGGGAAAAGCAGAGGCCAGGGCTGGTGTCCTGGAATATGTCATGACTGCCTGGGGACCTCACAGGGCACCGGGAGCAGCCTCCTCATTCCCCTTCTCCTGTGAACTTAGAACCACCCTTCCCTGTCCTCTTCACTTTATCTCAGCCAACCTTCCATCCCAGAATGACCTGCCGTCCCGGTTTGTCCAGGAATGACAGTGTTCCGGGGACATGAAACTTAAAGTGCTAACACCAGGGAAGTCCCAGGAAAACAAATTGGCCACCCTGCCTACTCCTCTCCCCCAAGGTGCCAACTAAAGGACAAGAAAGACCACCAACCATGAGCACAGGGCCTGGGACATAGTAGGTGTTGGATAAATATTTGTGGAATGAATGAAGAATACACAGCACAGAGTAAAGCTACCAACTTTTATTATTATTATTGGAACTAATAATGATTAAGCACCCACACAGTACACTTCTTAAACACCCCATGTGGCAGACATCCTGCTAGATCCATTTTTAAAACTCAGAATAAAATATCTGATGTCACCTTTGCCATACATACCCATACATGTGAGCTGCAGTTTAAGAGGTTAAGGGTTTGGTTGGTTTTTGTTGTTTGGTTTGGTTTTTTAATTTTTTTTTTGGTGGGGGGGGTTGCCGTAAAATTAAAGGGAATTGTTTCACAGAAACTTCATATTACTGCTCTTTATTTTAATTCTCTGTGTCAGACATTCCTAAAAGGATATAAAGGACAGTGAAAATCAAAGCTGTAGTAGAGCTTTTGTTTATTTTCATATTTATATGATTCTTCATAGAATTCCGGTCTGGAGGGAAAGAAAACAAGAAACAAAGGAAAACAAGCTTGTTTGTGAGACTTCCTCACTATCCCTGGCATCTGTCACCTTCAGGCAGTTCTGTTTCCACGGAGGATCTTGTCCCCTGGACTACTTGATAATTCCTTGAAGTTGAAGATTAGATACTTAGAACTCATGCAAAGTTGCCCCCTGAGCCCAGGGGCGCTGACCTTGCTCATCACTACCAATGGCCATCACATGGTACCCCTTCGGACAAGCAAACAGACCCACAACTCCACTGCTTTGCTTCCCTCTGGCCTAACGCAGTGCTAAGCACACAGTGGGCACTCCACAAACACTTGCTGATGCGATAGATCCTTACACCCCCACTTTGGCATCTAACTAATGATCAGCCTGCCATCTTTGACACTAATTCCAGTGCTGGCTCCTTTTCTCTTCTCAACAGCCTTACAGATGCAGCCATCTACCTGGACAGCCTGGTAAGGTTGTGTGCCCTGTTTCTCCCCCTGGCCCTGAAAGACTGTACTATTAACACCTTGACTGCCCCTGGGAGAGAAAAGTGAATGAAATTAAGATGAGCTATACTTCTTGGATATATAAAATCTCTGTTATGTGAATGTCCCCAAAGACCTGGTCACATTCTGGGACTGCAAATACCCAATGATGTAACCAAGATGAATATGGTACTTGCTACAATTTATTAAATGCCAATTATATGCCAGGCACGGAGCTAAGCAATATACATATATTCTCATTTATCCTGATAACCACTCTATTAGTGGTTAAAACCACAAGCTTTGATGTCACATCTTGGTTTAAATCCCAGTTCTGTGGCCTATTGGGTGACACTGGACAAGTGATATAAACTTCCTAGGCCCCAATATCCAATTTGCTTGTGAAGTGGAGGCACAAATAACTGCCTGAAAAGATTGGTGTGGGAGTCGATGGTAGAACATGTCTAAATAAATTATCACAGTCAATGTTTAGGTAAATGGTGTTGATGATGATGATGATCAAGAAGAAAGAAGACTTTTTAACTAATGTCACAAAGAAATTTTTATGGTTTCATATTAGAAAAGATGTGCTTCTTGTTTAAAAAACATGAAAAAGAAAAATTGTATAATCCCATAATCTTAAAATAATCTGCTAATATTTAATTTTGTTCCAATCATATAAATACATGTAAAATTATATCTTGCTTTTTACCTCTTAGCATATAATGAAATTTATCCTTGGGTTCCAAGACACTGCTTTTGACTGTTGTTTCTCTCCATATATGTGTGATTGTGAAGAGTGATGTGAAATTAGCCTGTTTTATAAAAATGTAAGAAACACTGGTAAACATTTAATTAAATATTACTAAAGCTCTCAAAAAAAAGAAAGAAGAGGAGGAAGATAAACCAATTCAGAGAGGCTAATTAACTTACCTAAGGTCACACAGCTAATCAGTGACATATATGGGATTCAAAGCCAGGTTTGGCTCATTCTCAAATGATTTTTAGCACCAGAAGACTCTCTTCAAACATCTTATAACTCCAAACATTTGCATCCCACCCTCTATACAGCCCTACTCTGAAGGAAGCTCAAAAAAACACTTAGGGTGCCAAGGAGCACCATTTGAAAACTGCTATTGCTTTTAATAATTAATAATTAATTAATCATTAATTTAATACAGTATCACCTCCTATGTATCAGTTATCTACTGCTGCAATAACGCCATGTAACAAACCACCACAAATAATTAATGTTTATTGCTCACACACCTGGGGTCAGCTGAGGTTTGGCTGGTCTAGGCTGGGCTCAAGTCCATCTGTCTCTCATCTCTCTTGAACCAACAACTAACCAGAGCAGGTTCTCAAGGCAGTGGCAAAGGTACAAGAGAACACACAGGAACACAAAGGCCTCCTGAAGCAAGGCTCAGAACTGGTACCTTGTTCTGTTGCCTAAGTGAGTCACCTGGCCAAGTCCAGAGTCAGAGTAGAAGAGCACTGCACAATTAGATGGAAAGGGAGTGGTACCTTGGGACTTATCAGGTTTTTTCATATTCAGATCTCCAGTGGATGACACATGCCCTAGGCTCCTCGCAGAGAGTTTGGCAAAAACCCCCCAGGAGCAGTACACAGCTGTCCTTAGTTCAGCTCTTCTCCCCTCTCTGCAGTCATCCCTCTTTGGTCAGCAGTTATAGCTAGTCCTTTAATGCAGCACAGCACCAGGGAAATAGCTCGAAGCCTGGAGACCTGTTCCCTACCAGCTGTGTGATCTTGGGCAAGACACTCAACCTCCCTAAGCTTCAATATCTTCATTATGAAACAGACAATTACACCCGCCTTCATCTCTCTGGGGATGATCAAATTAAACCATCTAGGCAAAAATGCTTCCTGAATGCTAGAATTATTCCTGAACTCCTAAGCAAATTTTTCGAGGTGCTTCTCTCAGCCCAGCTCCTAATACTGGGCTCTGCCCATAGTTAACTCAAAGAGAAGTTGTTGGAGGTCTGAGTCTGGCCACTTCCTTTAACCTTGACATAGGGTGGGAAAGGGAAGCTGTTTATCTCACTGTTTGCCCAAATACAAATGGAGAGTAGGAAAAAGGGGGGATAGTTCCTAGAATATTCTGAAACCTAAGAGAGCCTTGATACAGCTTCTGTCTATAAAGTGGAAAGGGAAACAAACACAAGAAATGCTGAAACTGAGCCAGTTCATCTGCATCCAATGGCAACTTTTGTCCTCCAAACTTTTCCAGACACACAGCCAGCTTAGTTCGTATTCAGGTGGTGATTGAGCTTACTGAAACCATGCAGCATTTATCCCAAGTGGAGTCCCCTAACTTCCTTCTGCTTTGTTCTTAACCCCAGAAATAGGGGAGAGGGGGAGGGGAAGTTCATTTCTGAGGAACATCATACATACTCTTTGCAGCTAATGTACTCATAGCCCAGATGAGTTGACATCGTAATTGCAGTAATGTGGGACCTGACATAAGTTTCTGGGTGGACTCTCAAAATACAGTGTGAGGATGGGCTCTTGCATCTTGATTGTCCTTTCTTCTAGGTACATCTCTCCTTTGCTGTATCTCATTCTTGTCTTTTTGTCCTGTGCTTTTAAGCCACAGGTCCATCAGTCCTTGGATTGGAACAGGCATTAGAACTCACTCAGCTCAACCACAGCATCTTGCCCTCTCTATCACTCCCCAGTCCAAAGTTGAAATCAATCTACTAGATTTTTCCCAAGCTCTGGTGAAATACCTCCAGTGACAGAGAGCCCACTAAATCTCAAAGCAGCAGCATCCATTGTAGGAGACCTTCAGAGGGTAACTTAGTTAGGTTAAACCACATTTCCACAGTTCCCTTAGCCCTGATTCTGTTCACTGAGGCTTCACAAACTTTATTCCCTCTCTCCTCTGGTTGTCCTTTGGGTGTATGAAGGCAGCTATCACATCTCCTCACTGAGAAATTTTAGGCCATCAGGCTTGATCTTTATCAGCTTCTCAACCTGTATCTGGTCCCCATCCTCATGCCCTTCCATCATCATGCCCTTTCCTTACATCTGAAGAGTACAACTGCCTCTCTTTCTGTTTTCAAAGCTAACCTTTCCACCTATGTTCTCCACTCCGTCTCCTCCTGCCCTCTCCATCACCTTGGTGATTGAAGTGGACTTGGGAATCAATAAAAAAAAGAGAGAGAAGGAAAGATTCACACCCAAGTCTATAGCTTGTGCCAGTGAATGAATGGGGAAGCCATCAATTACAAGAGGGAGAAAACAGAAGCAGGTTTGGAATGGAGATAACGAGTTCAGGGTGGGGTCTGGTCGAGTTAGAGGTGTCTGGACACATCCAAATGGAAATGTCTAGCAAGTGGCTGGACATAAGATTCTAAAGCTTGGTGGGAAGGCTTGGGCTGGGGATGGAGATTAGGGAATCATCCGCATAGAGAAGGTGGCTGGAACAAGAAAAGTGGTACAATCGCCCAAAGAGGGTATAAAGAGTGAGAATATCAGAGAGACAAGTACAGTATTTTGGGGGACCTCAATGTTTAAGAGGTAAAGGGAGGGTAATACAGACATGGAAAAGATACAAGGAAAACCAAGAGAATTTAGCGAGGGCTTCCCTGGTGGCACAGTGGTTAAGAATCTGCCTGCCAATGCAGGGAACACGGGCTCGAGCCCTTGTCTGGGAAGATTCCACATGCCACGGAGCAACTACTGAGCCTGCAAGCCACAACTACTGAGCCCACATGCCACAACTACTGAAGCCCGCGTGCCTAGAGCCCATGCTCTGCAACAAGAGAAGCCACCACAATGAGAAGCCCGCGCACCGCAATGAAGAGTAGCCCCCGCTCGCCGCAACTAGAGAAAGCCCGCGTGCAGCAACAAAGACCCAATGCAAGCAAAAATAAATTAATTAAATTAATTTTTTTTAAAAAACACAGAGAATTTAGTGAAATGAAATCCAAAGGAGTAGAGAGTGGGAAAGGAGGGGTGACCAGCCATGTCAAATGAGTCATGAGGTCCAGGAAAAGAACTAATGGAAAATATCAAGCAAACTTGACTGTTAGAAGATCGGGGTAAACTCGGAGAATGTGATTCCTATAGAAGGATGGGGGCAGAAAACAAACTGCACTGGGTGAGAAAATGTTGAAGGGAATCCCAAAACAGATTTCCCTTTTGAGACGTTTATAAGAGAATAGGAGGGGTTTCTAATAGGAGTTTCTGATTTCGGAGTTGTATTAGTTTCTAGGGCTGCTGCACGAATTATCACTGTGGCCTTAAACAACAGAAATTTATTCTGTCACAGTTATGGAGGCCAGAAGTCTTCAATCAAGGTGCTGGCAAGATTGGTTTCTTCTGGAGGACCTGCGGAAGAATCCATCCCATGCCTCTCTCCTTGCTTTGTTCACTTTGTTCATCAAGGTAATCCTTGACGTTCCTTGGCTTATAGACACACATCACTCCAATCCCTGCCTCTGTCTTTACATGGTCATCCCCCTCTGTGTCTCTGTGGGTGTGATTTGAATCTCCCAGCCTTTTGAGAGAACACCAGACATTGGATTAAGGGCCCATCCCAAATCCAGAATGATCTCATCTCAAGATCCTTAACTTAAATTACATCTGCAAAGATCCCATTTCCAAATAAGCTCACATTCACAGGTACCAGGGGTCAGGATTTCAGCATGGCTTTTGGAGGCTCTATTCAATCTACTACAAGGGTGCAAAGATGGATAGAAAACAAGTTTTGACAAAAACTCTCTCCTCCCTCACCAATCTATGATGCCTAAAAAATAAATCATCATATTAATATCTCATAAGGATGAATTCATTTAGGTAAATGGAAATTTTAAAAGCCTCAACAGGGGTAATATTTATTCAACAAAGATTTATTGAACTCTTCTTTTGTGCCAAGCATACTGCTAGTCATTGAGGATAATGAAATGGATTAAAAGTAAAAGTAAAAATCATTGTTAAATTAATTTCTGGAATTCTTAGCAACAAAAAGCCAGAAAACCCATCAACTCCTAGAAGTATATATAGATTTTCTTTACCAAATACATAATTTTTTATTTTTCATTTTTTATATCCACCTCATTGAGATATAATTTGCATACAGTAAAATGAATAGATTTTTAAAATTTTTTATTGGCATATAGTTGATTTAAAATGTTGTGTTAGTTTCTGCTGTACAGCAAAGTGAATCAGTTATACATATACATATATCCACTCTTTTTTTTTAGATTCTTTTCCCATATAGGTCATTACAGAGTTTTTTGTTTGTTTGTTTGTTTTTGCAGTACGCGGGCCTCTCACTGTTGTGGCCTCTCCTGTTGCGGAGCACAGGCTCCAGATGCGCAGGCTCAGTGGCCATGGCTCACGGGCCTAGCAGCTCCGCGGCATGTGGGATCTTCCTGGACTGGGGCACGAACCCATATCCTCTGCATTAGCAGGCGGACTCTCAACCACTGCGCCACCAGGGAAGCCCTCTACATTTTAATGAAGTCAAGTTTATGAAAGTTTCATGGCTCATGCTTTTTTTTTTTTTGTCCTTTCTAAGGACAAAAGAAGAAATCTAAGAAATCTTTGCCCAGCTCAAGGTCACAAAGATTTTACTCCTATGTGTTTTATAAGACGTTTTATAGTTTCGCATTTTACATTTAGGTCTGTGATCCATTTCAAGGCAATATTTGTATATGGTGTGATGCATGGATGGAGGTTTATTTTTTTTCACATGGATATCCAATTGTCCTCACACAATTTGTTGAAAAGACTATTCTTTCTTTATTGCATTGCTTTGGCACCTTCATTAAAAATTGACTACACATGTATGGGTCTATTAACCAGCTCTCTGTTGTATTCCATTGATATAAATCTTTCTATTCTTTTGCCAGTATCACATTGTATCGACTACTGTAGCATTTTAGTAAGTCTTGAAATCAGGTAGCATGAGTCCCCTGACCTTGTTCTTTTCAAAATTCTTTTGGTTTGTTCTGGATTCTTTACACTCCCATATAATTTTTAGAATTACTTTGTCAATTCCTAAAAAGAGAAGGCTGCTTGGATTTTGAACGATATTAAGTCTATCAGTTTGAGGAGGCTCGACACCTTAGCAATACTCAGTCTTTCAATCCATGATATGGAATATTTCTGCATTTATTTAGGTTTTCCTTCATTTCTCTCAGCAATGGTCTGTCATTTTCAGTATTCGGTAGGTTTTATACATATTTTGTTAAATCTATCCCTAAGTATTTCATGTTTTTGATGTTATTATAAATAGTATTTTTAAATTTTTCATTTTACATTTATTGTTAGTATATAATAGTACAACTACATTTTTTATATTAACCTTGTATCCTGCAACCTTGCTAAATTCTCTTATGCATTCTAATAGTTTTTAAATAGATTCCTTAGGATTTTCTACCTACATGAGCATGTTGCTTAAAAATAAAAGCAGTTTTATTTCTTCCCTTTCAAACTATATGCCTTTTTTCTTTGCCTTATTGCCATGGCTAGGACCTCAAACATGATGCTGAATAGAAGTGGTAAAAGGGGACATCCTTGTGTTGTTCCCATATTAGGGGGAAAGTTTTCAGTTATTCATTAGTAAGTATGATGCTAATTATAGATTTTTCATAGATGTGCTCATGTAACATTTTAAAAAATCTTAAATAGTATCACTGTTACTATTAACATTATAAAGGATAAGGATATTTACTGTAAAGCATGCAAACAGGACTGAAGGGTATGATATAAAATGTTCTGACCCAATTCTACCAATCTCTCCCAAAAGGTACCAAAATTATTTGGATATTGAAAGAGATAAAGACAGAGACAGAAAGAGACTGGGAGGGGGAGGGGGCAAAAAGAGAATATATGTTTATTTAAAAGGAAAAGTAACTTCAGTTATCCAGAGCGGCAAATCTTTTCAATGGGGGAATTCTCTTCTTTCCCTGGAGTTTTACCTGAGCCCAGATCATTCTGATTCAGCTATCTTCTTTGTATTCAGAGGACATGGAACATCGTCCTTGGAATCAGAAGAGTGGGGATGAGAAGTCAGCACAGCCTAGCAATTAAGAGCCTGAGCTTCAGAGTCAGACTTATCTGAGGTTACATCTTCATTGTAACTCTTACTGATGTGTAAGCCCTGAGCCTCTATTTGCACATCTGTAAAAAGGCCATGGTAATAGCACAGGTCTCACAAGGTTGAGCTATAACACACGAGATGTAATACACGGATGTAATATGCTCAGCACTTTGCCTGCACATAGCAAATCCACTATGAATGTGAGCAGTCACTGGGTGTCTTTGGGCCAATTTATTAACCTCTAGGATCCCATAAAATAGGGGTATGCCCATCTGCCTCCCAAGATTACATGGAAATGAAATGAGAGGATAAACATCGAAGGCAGAGCCAAACAACAAAGTCTGATCGATGACTGCAGGTTAAGAATCAGAACTTGGTTTAAGATCCATGTTCGTGCCTATCACTCAAGAGGAACTTCCCTGCAAAGCTCCAGCACTTGCTCCTTTATTGATCAACTTCTGAGAAGACCAATATTATTCTGGATAGGCAGTAGCTTCAATTTTAAATAAGGATTAATTTGTTTACTCTGGAATGAACAAACTTCATTTTTTTCCTTCCAAAACTATTACCTGTTCTAATGAAGTCCCAGGATGGAAGAGTGTCTGGCAAGCCATCTAGTCCCATGGATTTGGGATTGGATATACAACAGAAGCAACACCAGTTATATGGAGCACATATATCCCCAATTCCTGTCTATGGATTAGGGTTGCTAAATTTAGTGAACAAAAACACAGGATGCCCAGTTAAAATTGGACTTCAGATAAACAATGAATAGGGGTGGGATTCTTGTTTTATAAGTATGACCCATACAATATTTGGGACATACTTATACTAAAAAATTATTCATTGTAGGGACTTCCTTGGTGGTGCAGTTAAGAATCCACCTGCCAATGCAGGGGACACAGGTTCGATCCCTGGTCCGGGAAGATCTCACATGCTGCGGAGCAACTAAGCCTGTGCGTCACAACTACTGAAGCCTGTTCACCTAGAGCCCACGTGCCGCAACTACTAAAGCCCGCGCGCCTACAGCCCGTGCTCTGCAACAAGAAAAGCCACCGCCGTGAGAAGCCTGTGCACCGCAATGAAGAGTAGCCCCCGCTCGCCGCAACTACAGAAAGCCCGCGTGCAGCAACGAAGACCCAACGCGGTCAAAAAGATTAAAAAAATAAGAAAAGTTTAAAAAAATAAATTGGATTGTTAAAAAAAAAATTCATTGTTTATCTCAATTCAAATGTAACAGGGAGTCCCTGTATTTTAACAAACAACTCTATTATGGATTTCATCCCCAAACTGTGTCTAAAACTTCCAACAATCTGCTAGAGCAGCGGTCCCCAACCTTTTCGGCACCAGGGGCTGGTTTTGTGGAAGACAATTTTTCCGCAGGCGGTGGGGGCGGGGTGTGGATGGTTCAGGGTTCAGGTGGTTAATGCCAGTGATGGGGGGATGGCTCGGGCGGTAATGGGAGCCATGGGGAGCGGCAGATGAAGCTTCACTCACTCACCCGCTGCTCACCTCCGGCTATGCAGCCCAGTTCCTAACAGGAACCAGTACTGGTCTGCGGCCCAGGGGTTGGGGACCCCTGTGCTAGAGTGTGAGAATTCAGAAGGGCACAGCAGACTTCTGAATTTCAAAGATGGTGCTAGGTATTTTAGATACTTTTCCTCATTTAATCTTCACTCACATATTCAACAAAAGCTATACGGGTTGGCATTATCTCCCACTTTAGGAATGAGGTGATTGAGGCTGAGAAAGAGTAAGTAGTTTGTCTTAAATCTAAAGTAATTATCTAGGAGAGTTTCATGGCAGGTGAGACCATTTCAAGCAAAAAGAATGTGTAGAAGGAAAGGATCCAGGAGTGAGAATGGCTTGTCCTGGGGATACTGAGTGTAGGAAAGAGGACATTTCTCTGAACCTCACACAGGAATGGCTAATGATCTGAGGGCTCATCAGAGCCCAGGATGCCTCCTCAGTCACTTTTCCTAGTGACTTGCATCACTGTGCTTTCCTTTACTCATGTGGTCTCTCTCTCTCTGTTCCATCTCTTCCTTTCCCTTGCTGCTGCTGCTGCATGGTCATCTCACTTTGCTGCTCGGCCCATGATAACAGTGTCACTTGGAGGGAAGAAGAGGTCCTACTCAGTCCTTAGCATTAAGTCAATTGCCTGAAAAACCTACACGGGGATGGGGCACTTGCCAGCTAATAACCAAATGGAGCTTCAATTTCCCATTTGTCGCTGCACCTTGTATGTGTAAAACTGCAGCTAAGAGATGGAGTGGCTGGGCCAGCAGGATTCAAGAAGTCCCTGGGTCCTCCCACCAAATTCCATCAAATGCTCAAGGCCCAACACTAACGATTCTGGTCTAGTTGGAGATGAGAGTCAGGGAGTTTGGGAGGAAGATGACAAGGAGCCATGGAAGAGCACTACAGGCAAAGAAGAGCCACTTAAGGTGTCTGAACGAGGCAGCTGCCGTGCTAAGAGGGGCTGAAGTGTGAACAAAGGCTTGTTGACCAGCTAATGAAACACCTTCAGCCTCAAGAGGAGTTTCCCTCTAAGAGTGTGCAGGGCAGACTGGACACCAGTTAGGAAAGCATCACAGGACTCCTGGTCTTCAGTTGGCAAATATTCATCAGGCATCTTCTAACTGTGGAGAACCAGGGCAAGGTGCTGCATCTATTCTAGGTGCTGGGGACACAACATCTAACAAGAAACACCTGGTTCCAGCTCTCCTGGAACTTACAATCTAGTGGGGAGACAATTAGCAAATAAACTAGTGAATAAAATAAGCACGATTTTTTTCAGTTGGCAGTGAGTGCCTTGAAAAAAATAAAACTAGTTGATGGGATGGTGGGGAGCAGAGGGGCATCATCAGAAAAGAGAGTCAGGGAAAGCACCTCTGGCTTCAGTACAGACCTGAAAGATCAGAAGAAATATCAGACAGAGGAAAGAATAGCAAACAGAGGAATAGCAAAGACCAGATAGAAGAAAGAATAAGCAAAAGGGATTGAAGAGAGAACAGATGGCCATGTGGCTGGAGCAGAGTGTGTGAGGGGAGAAGGGAAAGAGTTCAGGTTGGATTGCTGGGAAAAGGCCAAATCACACAGGACCTTGCAGACCAAGGTAAAAAATGTGAACTTGGCCCAAGTGCAAGGATGAGCCTTTGGCTGACATGGTAAGTGATGGTAGCAGGGAGGAAAGTTTCCAAAAGTCACTTCAAATGTGGAGAAGCCGGGACTTTATGACAGGTGAGACGTAAGGAACCCAAGAGGAATGCTGATCTTGTTGGGTTTGATTCCACGACATTGATGAACCCATGTTTACCCATGATGGGCAGGGGAGCTATGTCATAAGAGGTGTGTTCTTCTCATGTCATCCTCCTACATCCATGGATTCTCATTCCTCCAGCCACCTGTCCCATGTAGTCAGAGTGGTATAAGTTTCCAGGATTCATACTGGGCTTGGAGAAGGAGAAAGAGTCCTTAAGAAGCCTGGTAATAAAGCATGGATTCAGCCCAGCTTACCAAAGAGGGCAGATTGGGTTTTTAGCCCAAGCCCAGCTCATAATAAAATATCACCTCATTCCCTCTCCCCTACTGTCTCATGTTCACTTATCTCCATCTGGAACCTTGGGAGAAAAGGGGTGGCTGAATGAAGACTGGCTTCAGACATTCCTGGGCCCTGTAACTAGGTACCATCTAAAGCTTCCCAAAGCTCACAATGGTCCCTAACACACATAGAACAAATTCTGATGGATATATTTCAAACTTTTTTTTAAATGGTTGTCTCTTGGAGCTAAGATTTTGGATGGTTTATATTTTCTTTTTATGCTTAACCATATTTTGCAACTTTGCTTCAAGTAATACTTGTTAACTGAATGGCAAAAAAAAAATTAAAAGGATGATGGCTTATACAATTAGATGGAACAATCTCACTGTGGTATAAGTGCTCCCCATATTTTGGAAAGAAAACTAGAATATTCTGAAGGAAAATGTTCCCTCTCCACCTTTCATAAAGGCATGAGTCTCCTCATTTACAAAATGCATGGCACCCATGAGCTAAGATCCGAGTTTCTCCATGGTGTAACATTCATAGGACATAACCTTATCCCCAAAAAACCTGAACTTTGAGCTTCGTGTTTTATTGCCTTATTTGCTTTTACAGCTCTGTTGTAAAGATGTTTATTTTCAGCAACACGAGTGATCAGTTCTCTCCCTCCTCTCTCCCAGCCAGCTTCTCCCAGTCCCAAAGTGACTTTGAAAGGCCCAGGATAAAAGCACTCATTCATGCTGGTCGTGCCTCCTTGTCATCAAATTGTCTGTACTGATGTTCAAAAGATCAATGTTTTCTCATCTTTGTCTTAGCCAATTTCAAATGATAATTTTAAAAAATGAAGCTGACAATTATCTGACTGAAATTAACACAGGTTTCCATCTTGCAATTGAAAATCATCAAATATCAAATTTCCCGACGAGAAGCCAAAACTCCAAATCAGAGCTCACAACCCTTCAGTCTGGGTAGTTGAGTTTGGTGGCCATGTGTGTTTTATTTAGCTCTTGCATAGTTCCTTAAATTGGAATCTGTTATCAATATTTACCAATCAGGAGATTTTACTCCACATTCCAGATTCTCAGCTTCTCTTACAAACTCTGAGGATAGGGGACTTCCCTGGTGGTCCAGTGGTAGATAGTCTGCCTTTCAATGCAGGGGATGCAGGTTCGATCCCTAGTCAGGGAACTAAGATCCCACATGCCTCGGGGCAACTAAGCCTGCGTGCACCGCAACTACTGAGCTCGCAAGCCTCAGTAAGCCTCAGTGAGAGAGCCCACCTGCCGCAAACTACAGAGCCCACGCGCTCTGGAGCCTGCGCACCACAACTAGAGAAGAGAAAACCCGCATGATACAACTAGAGAGAAGCCTGAGCGCTGCAACGAAGAGACTACGCACCGCAACGAAAGATCCCGCAGGCCTCAACAAAGGTCCCACGTGCCGCAACTAAGACCCAACACAGCCAAAAATTAAATAAATAAATATTTTTAAAAGGCAACCTATGGAATGGGAGAAAATATTTGCAAATTATGTATTGAAAAGGGATTAATATCTAAAATATATAAGGAACTCATACAACTCAATAGCTAAATAAATAAATATAGGCAAAGGACCTGAACAGTCATTAAAAAAAAAAAAAGCTGAGGATATAACAGTCCTGGGTCATACAGCCATTTGGCAACACCAGCTTCGATCTAAGTAATAAGGCATGGTTCACCACAGTCCCCACCATTCCCTATTGTATGCCAATCCTATGACTAAGTTACAATTGCCATTTATCTTCTTATATCTGTATCATTTTACTTGTTTACTCCCAGGGGTCTGTATATATCTGAGTTTGCAACTTCTCATTTGGGTCAAATACAGCAAATTTAGAGATGTTGTTTCACTGTTTCATTTGTATTTCAAAATTGTATCTGTGCTTCAAAACTGCATGAGGATAAAAACATTGTGTAGAGGTAATGGTGGAGAATGAGACAAAATATAAAAAGATTAGTTGGAGACCCTTGAATAGATAGATCATCTCTCTGATTCAGTTTCTCCAGTTGTAATCAGGACTTGGATAGAGAATCCAGGAGCCGGGGAAGAGCATGAGAACCCAGTGGCACACAGGACTGCCACATATGGTTGTATAGGTTGCCCACTGCACAAGAGCATCCAGTTAAGACAGCAAGTGGGGGCTGAAATCCTGACATGGGCTACATCCACACAGAGGAAGGGGCACCTTTTTTTAATTCCCATGATCAAGCCATAAGGGCTAGTGGTGTCACTGGTGGCACAACCAAAGAGCTAGGTAGTATGGGATTGGCACTGACCATAAATCTACCCCTGCTTTTTTTTTGGCTGGGGGGCGGGAGATCATATACAAATGTCCTACTATTAGTCAGAATCAGGCATATATAAACATAACAACCTAGATCATTGTCATCAGCAAGCTCACATATTGGCTAAGAGGGAGGACTCTGGACTCAGACAGACTTGAGTTTGCATTCCACCTTGCCACTTATCAACTCTGCAACATTATACAAGTTGCTTCAATTATCTGAGTCTCATATTTCTGAGCCTCGGTTTCTTCACTGATCACATGGGAATAATAAAACCTACCTCACCACAGGACTGACTCAATGAGCAAGTACAAATAAAGCCCATAGCACAGGGCTGAGCCAGTAGGTGCTAAGTAAAAGTTTGTTGCTATCGGTTGTTACCAATATTCAGAAGAGTGTCACTGTTGGTTGATTTAAGGGCTTCAGTAGGCATGTATGTTCACCAGCCTAGTTATCCAGAGATGGACAGTAAAAAACAAGAATATAATGGAATATTCTTTGAAAAACGGGCAACTATTAAAAGCCCTAATTCCTAAGGTTCAGATTTATGACTTAGATTCCAAACAACTTCTGACCTCCAGGAGTTCCTCTAAGTCAGTGATTCTAACCTCTTTGGGATCACAGCATCTCTAATGAAAAGCCTGGAACTTCTCCCCCTAAGAATACATACATACATACCTGCCCCTAAACACAACATTTTGACATAATTCTAGGGGTATCCATGGACTGATGGCTCATATACCCTAATCTTTAAATGGAAGTGTCTGTCCTTTAGTTTTAGAAAGGATTGTATGTCCTTTCAAGAACATATCAGGTTCACAATATTTTCCATGTAAATAAATGACTTGAGGGTATAACTATACATTTATATCCTGCTAAATATTTTGTATCAAGGTGAACATAGATAACACTGAATGAGACTTTGGGAAATGTTACACTATTTTGTGACTGTCCTTTTGGGCCTTGGGGCTAGACCATAGTGTGACTGTTTAGGCTGGAATGTTCCTATGACAGGAGTGACATTCCCACTATCAATTATCCTGATAAGAAGTTTGGATGAGCAAATGCCTTTAGAATGGGGAAGGGAGGAACTTAATTTCTATATCTGGTCTAAAGGACATTGGCCCAGATACCAACACATGAAAGAGCCTGGTATCACCTAGTATCACTTGGAGGTGAGGAGGTGGGGCTGGGAGGATTGAGCAAACTCACACATTTACTTCTGAAGCAGTGGTAGCCCCATGATGGCAGCAAGAGCAGTGAAAGAAGGGAAGGCATTAATTCTGGGTGGAGGATGGAAAATTATTTACAGGTGTTTATTCCTTCAATCATAGAATAAGTGGCAATGTTCCCTGACTGTCCCAATAGCCATTCCAAATCTCCTTCTCCCTCATCACCTGAGCCAGAATCTCACTTTCCCAGCCTCCTCTGCAACAGGGATAACCGTGTGATTCTGTTCTGGCCAATGAGGGCCTTTGGGCTCAGAGAACATGGACAGGAGATTGGAGGTTTCTTCTCTGAAGAATATAGTGGCCTCTAAGAACATCCTCCATGTTTTGCATTCGGGGCTCCCCATTCAAATACCCAAAACAAAATCTGCCAGTTGACCATGACTCTCTCTTTCTCTAAGTATGAGGAGGTAACCAAAGATCACCAGGCATTAGAGGAAACGCTCCAAAGTGGAAGAGAGAGGTTCAAGATAAGCTATAGCAATTGCTGGCACAGACAACTGTGTCCCAGAGAATAGCTATTCCATGAGGGTCAGCAGCCAGCTCAAAGGCTAGGAAGACCTGGTGGATATGTTTTAGACATCCTCTAGGAAATACCCAGACAAGGCCAGAGGATCCTTCAAAGGGCATCAATTTCTGGCAATCAACCAGGTGGTGACTCACTGAATAACGAGTGTGCAGAAAAGGTGTGATCTCATTGTTACAGATCTGTGAGGCTGGAGGTATGCAGGTCACTTAATAATACACTTTTAAGAGTAATAAAAATAATAATAATTTGTTTCTGGAAGGAGAAAATTAGAACATCAATGAATGAAGGTGGAATCTTCATCCATAATGTCCCAAACTGTCCATCTATAACGTTATCTATTGCAATGGAATATCAGTAAACCATTTGTGTTGTGTTTCCAGACTTGGAGGCCACCCTGTAGCATCAAGCAGATTGTCAACAAACAGAGGGGTCAGTCTGAAGAAACAGAGCCAAGAAAACCAAGTCCAAGATCACAGGACAGAAAACCAAGTCCAAGATCACAGGCAAGATTCAGAATGAAGGGGAGGAGACTTCTTGTTGGATTGTCAGATGATCACAGATGCTTGTTATAGAGTATGTGTACCTTAGCCAAGGGTATAAAAGGAGCTCTAAAGGAATTACCTGTTCAATATCTTTTCTCCCTATTTTCTTTCATTATAGAACTCTTATTTTCTTCTAGAAGTCAGTGTGCCTGGCTAAAATAACATGCTTCCCCACCTCCCTTGCAGCTGGCAATAGCCAACGGAAGCAGAAGTTGTAGGGAGGAGTTCCTGAAAAATCTCCTGAAGAGAGAGGAAGACAATTTTTCCATTGCATCCCTTTCCTTCTTCTTCCTCCCTGGCATGCTGACAAGATGCTGGAGCTCCAGATGCCATCTTGGACTATGAGGTAAATTTGAGGATCAAAGCCACATGATATGGATATTAGAGAAGAAAACTAGAAGGAGTTTGGGTTACCAAATTTGTGTTGCTGACCTAGCTCTTTTTTGTGTGAGAGAGGCTAAACCTTTTGCATCAGACAGGATAGGTTAGGTTATGATATGATAACAAAGAGCCCCCCAAAATTTCAGTGGCTTAAAACAACTAGGTTTATATTCATGCTGCATATGCATCATCGTTTAACTCACTCCAGGATTAGGGTGGCAGGGCAGCGCCCAGCTGGAGCACTGCTGGTCACCATGTAAGAGGGGAGGAGAGAACACAGCAAATCATGCCTTGGCTTTTTTTTTTTTTTTTTTTTTTTTTGCGGTACGCGGGCCTCTCACTGTTGTGGCCTCTCCCGTTGCGGAGCACAGGCTCCGGACGCACAGGCTCAGCGGCCATGGCTCACGGGCCCAGCCGCTCCGTGGCATGTGGGATCTTCCCGGACCAGGGCACGAACCCGTGTCCCCTGCATCGGCAGGTGGACTCTCAACCACTGCGCCACCAGGGAAGCCCCATGCCTTGGCTTTTAAAGCATTCATATATGTCCCTTCTATTTACATTTCATTGGCCAAAGAAAGCCACATGGTCATGCCCAACTACAAAACGCGTAGGGAAGAGTGATTCTACCTTGGGTCTTGAAGGCAGAGAGCCAAGAATATTGGATGAACAGTACTAATAACTAGTGTAACTTTTTCTAGTTTTAGCTACCCGTTTGGGTTTTCTAGTACATGCAGCTAAACTTGATCCTAACTGGTATTGAGGACCAAGTTGTCCGGAAAAGCCCCATCACTGTACGGGCCAGTGAGCTTCACACCATCCCCCTGAGAGAAATAGGAGGTGGGAATTCCCATTTGCCACCTTCCTTTCTTCCCAGCAGTGGGAAAATAGAAGTACAAGAGCAGCAGAACTGGGATTTACTAAGTACAACTATCACTCCCATTTGTGCTCTCAGAGGCTCAAGGCACAAGGGCACACAGCTAGTTAGAGGCAGAGTGAAAAACTGAACACACGCTGACTGACTTGACTTAACCTCAGAGCCTCAGAGCTACCTGATAAATCCCTTAGGTACAAGTCCAGTCTCCTGGCCCTGAGGCCAAATGGAACCTGCCATCCTTTCCCTCCCAGAAAGGGCATCCTTCCCATCCCAGTGGAGACAGGTGGTTCTCATGGCCCTTTACATCTTTGCCTTCTAACCCAAGAGGCTGCACTAGGAAGTCTAAAAGGTCTCTCTTGTAAGTGTTGCATTTATAAGGAAGATCTCTTCACTTTCATTTCCAACCAGAGGTCACCTCCTTGCTTATTCATCCAAAGCACTGTTATTTCTCTCATTTGCCTGGGCAATGTGGCTTTGTTTGTAAGAGTAGCTAAATGGGGTTCCAGTGAGGGCTCTTCTGAATATTTTTGCCAAAGGGTGCTGGAACAGGATATTAAGACCAAAAATCAGCAAGAAAAATATTTTTAGACTTGAACATGTTATTTTTTTCTGTACAGCTTGGACACTGAAAACAAAAGTAAAAGACAAATGAGAAATCAGAAGAAAATATTTGCAACGTATAATGACAGGAAATGGGTTAATATCCACAATGTATAAAGAACTGAAAATCAGGAAGAAAAAAATGAGCAAGGCAATAGAGTAAAGAAAGAACTGACAAACTCAGGAACAGATGCTCAGCCTCCTTAATAACCAAGTAAATAAGAATCAAAATCAGTTTTTTCATCAGATTAGCAAGAGATTGATCTTTTGCAGAACTGATGAGGGTAATCAGAAATGGACACTCTCATATATTGTTGGTGGGAGTTTAAAATGGAACAATGTTTTGGGAGAGCAATTTGGAACGTCTATCAAAATTTTAACATCAAGCTGTATAGATTAAATATCTACAGCTTTTTGTATGTCAATCATACCTCAATTAAGCAGTTAAATTTAGAAGGAAGAAAGGAAGGAAGAGAGGGAGGGAGGGAAGAAAGGAAAGAAGGAAGGGAGGTAAATAATGTGCCTACTTCCTAGGGTGGTTGGGACACAGTGCTCAAGGCAGTGAATGAATGAGCTAGGGCTGCCACTGCTGTTAAAAACAGATGAACACTTTTTTCCAATCACCTAAACGCTGCAGGAAGAAATTTTCCACCCTGCAGCCACAGTGATATTTTAAGAATCAGAGCCGGTCAAATTATTCAACCACCTAAAACCCTCCAATAAAAATTAAGTCCAGGGAATTCCCCTGAGGTCCAGTGGTTAGGACTCAGCACTTTCACTGCCGAGTGAAAGTGGGCCTGGGTTCAATCCTTGGTCAGAAAACTGAGATCCTGGAAGTTGGTCAGTGCAGCCAAAAAAAAAAAAATTAAGTCCAAACTTCCTACATCGGTCTTTGAGGCCCCGCCCACCTCTCCAGCCTCACCTTGCACAGCTCTCCCCAATTCATGTCACTGAGGCCCAGAGGCACTTTTTTCCCATTCTCTGATTTCCCACCTCAGGTCTTTGCACATGCTATGCCCTCTATCTGGAATGTTCTTCCCACTGCTCTTCCAATACCAGTTTTCCCCTGTCTTGCACAGCTTGGCTGAAATGTCGCATGCCAGGCTTTCCTCCAAAGCTAGCCACCCGCTGTCAGTCTCTATCAAATACTCTTTTTGTTTCCCTCCCAACACTTAGCACACTCAACATTAAGTATATGTTTATTTCATGGGTTTTGTTCATCTCTCTGCCCTCATCGGGCTGTGAGCTTCATGAGGACACAACCCTGTCTGCTTTGCCTCTGCCCTTGAATTCCAAGCACCTGGCACAGCAGGACCTCAGTAATCGCTTGTTTTTGGTCTTGTTTTTTATACATTTATTATTTATTTTTGGCTGTTTTGGGTCTTCATTGCTGCTGGCGGACTTTCCCTAGTTGCCACGAGCGGGGCTACTCTTCGTTGCGATGCGCGGGCTTCTCATTGTGGTGGCTTCTCCTGTTGCGGAGCACGGGCTCTAGGCACGTGGGCTTCAGTAGTTGCAGCATGCAGGCTCAGCAATTGTGGCTTGCGGGCTCTAGAGTGCAGGCTCAGTAGTTGTGGCTCACGGGCTTAGTTGCTCCGCGGCACGTGGGATCCTCCCGGACCAGGGATTGAACCCGTGTCCCCGGCACTGGCAGGCGGATTCCCAACCCCTGCGCCACCAGGGAAGTCCAGTAATCGCTTGTTAAGTGAAGGGATGCCAGGCTCATCAGAGGACCTTCTTGCCTTAATGTGGCTTCCCCATGACACTCTATCTTCCAAGAGAGAATGGGGTCTGTCACACCAGGACAAGTGTGTTACAGCCTACAGGAGAGCCAAGCTTCTCAGTGGAGATTAAATTGGCATTCGGATTTTTGAAAAGAGAGAAGAATGGGCGTGGAGTAGCTTGCAGTCCAAGAGTGGAGACAGAAAGCACAAAAAGCAACAGAAGAATATTAGAGTTCGGGGAATGGGGACCCCCTTCCCGTGGGCTGCAGGGCCCTATCTAATCTATCACACAAAACAGAGATGCTTTGTTTTCTGGTGTGCTTCCCTGAGTAGACTGTCAGCTATGAAAATGGAGACACAAAGATGCTACAATGATGCTGGGCCCCATCACTATCTCTTCCATCTGAACACACGCCTGACATACAGTTGGCACCCAATTATTTTTTGTTGAAAGGTTGTTAAATCCCTCATCTTGATTCTTCCCTCCTTGCAGCCTGTTCTGCAAAACAGGTGAAAATAACTATGTCCAGACCCTGATAGATTTTAACAGAAGATGAATCCAAACAGTAAGGAATAAAGGTGATTTTCTTGATAGAAAACCCTCCATGACATTGATTTTTGTTGTTTTTGATGATGACTGCATTTATTTTGTTATGTCTGCATTATAGGCTGAGTGAGCAAAGATCTTAGATATCCAAGGCAGATCAAGTTCCAAATATCCTTTCCTCTTGCCTTCATAGCTGCACGTGTATGTCCAATTTCTGGTTCTGGGTTCTGAATTTTAGGAAACACCCAAGAATAGACTTTGTCACTGGGAGAGAAAAACTCATTCTTGGATTTCTTTAATTAATAACAATGACAATCGTTGCCTCGTGTGACTAATTTGCTTTGTGCCAGGCCCTGTACTATGTGCCTTGCAAGCATCACATACCATTGAAGCCAGGACTCCCTGAGGTGGGGACTATTTTTGTTCCCATTTTACAGAAGAGGAAAGTGAGGCCTGTGGGGTTATAGAGTCTGCAAGATCACTCAGGGAGAAAATGGCAGGCCTCCCACCCCTATTTAATGATGAAGCCCATGCTCTCAACACCTGGTTCCATTGCGCTTGGTTTGTTTTCATTGTTCTCCTTGACAAGAGCTGGGTCATATCCCCCCTCTCTTGTAAGCAAGGCTCATCCCATCAAGGGGGCTTTGATAGGTCAGCCTCCAGAAACCACAGGGTTAGTTTTTTGGGGTTTATTTTTGGCTGCATTGGGTCTTCATTGCTGCACACGGGCTTTCTCTAGTTGCGGCCAGCAGGGGCTACTCTTCATTGTGGAGCGCCTGTTTCTCACTGCAGTGGCTTCTCTTGTTGTGGAGCACGGGCTCTAGGTGCAAGCTTCAGTAGCTGTGGCACACTGGCTCAGTAGTTGTGGCTTGCAGGCTCTAGAGCGCAGGCTCAGTAGTTGTGGCGCACGGGCTTAGTTGCTCCGCAGCATGTGGGATCTTCCCAGACCAGGGCTCGAACCCATGTCCCCTGCATTGGCGGGTGGATTCTTAACCACTGCACCCCCAGGGAAGCAAGCCCCACGGGGTTACTTTCATGGGTGTAATTCTTCTTTTTCCGGTTGCCTGACTTCATGGGCTCTTCATCAGACTGGAACTGCCTTTTTCTGAGCCCATGAAAATGTTCTATCACAGAAAACCAAATCTCACTGCAGCCAGCCGTAATTACTGAATTGAAAAACTCCACAATGGAGGAATCCAAAAATCCCAGGCTGGCTGGGGTGCATTCTGCTTTCATCAGGGCAGAGAGGTTCCTGCCACCTTCCCCCCTCATTCCTCCTCTTATTCCTTCCCTAATATCGTCATCTTATTTCCAGCTGCCCCCTTTCTGTCCACCCCAGCCTCTGAGAACAGCTCATCGCAACACCAGAATATGACTCCCAACATTTACACAGAGAAGTTCATTTTTCCCAGCCATCATTAACACTCCGACAGTGTGCTCTAAGAGGGAGCCATGCCTGGCCTTCTCTAAGCCATTAGAGCACCTGAATAATTTACTGCTTCCAGGAAAGGGGCCCTTTCCCTCCACAGTTTCCTCCCACACCTTCAGATTTCCTCCAAAGAGCTCCTGTTGGCCCACAGGAGGGAATGAAGTGGCATTTTAAAAGAAGACCCAGTCGCATTCTTACTGGCATCTGAAGTTATTCTCTGGGGCCCAGAATCCAACTTTGAAATCAAATAAAGTCAAACCAAATTTGTGGTTTAATTTGTGAGCTTAACCATGCTGGGGAAAGACGCAAGGAAGCAGCATGGTAAGAGAGCTCAAAGCAGTTGTGATGGGTAGACAGCAGTTAAGGGCCCTTGTACTAGAGGGTTGATGGCTATTAAGGAAAAACCAGAAACAACACACAGCCTGGATGAAGAAAGTCAGAGGGAAAATGAGATTGGTTTATGAATATTCAGTTGACGTCTGTGCCAGCCTTGGGCCCGTTTGCCCTCAGAGCCATCCTTCCTGACTCTGTGTCACACCAACTGCATTTCCCAGACTCCATTGCTAACTGGTGTCAGGTTGGTTCTGCCAAAGGGAAGCCCTCCCTGTTAGAGCTCAGAGGGAGGGAGGAAGGGTAAAGCAGGGGTACTTCCCCCTCCCTCTCTGCCTCGGGCAGCTTCCCTGGAAGGAGCTGCATCTCCTCTGTGGGTCCAGCACTGGCTGGGCAGGCGTCCCTGGCTGCAGCTTCCACCAGGAGATCTCAGCTCCTGGACTCTACCCACACACCCTCCTTTCTCTTCCCTCCAGTCCTGGGGCGCAGTGGCCTCTTGCCACTGCTGGTCTCTGATTTCCTCACCACCACCTGTTTAACCAATTCCTGCACTTAACTCTCTCTTTTAAACACTCAGAGTTATTTCTATTCTCCTACAAGGATGCTGGTTGATACAACCACCAATACTGATTAATACAATCCAGAAAATATAAGATTTTCAGGAATGCAATTTTCCACAGAAAGCAATGAACACCTGTGCCAAGAGGTCCACCCTACAGATACAGGCAGAGCTGAAAATCAAGGCCTCCCAGAGGTTAAGGAATTTAAAAAAATAGAAAACAAAAACAAACAAAAAAACACCTTCCAATCAAACTCGAGTGGGCTTTCAAATCAAGCCAACCTGGGTTTGAACCCCAGCTCTGCCTTTACCAGCTGAAGGACTTTGAACATGTCATTTAAGCCTCATGAGCCTCAGTTTTCTCACCTGTAATATGGGGAGAAAAATACCTGTATTTTATATGGTTGTATTGAACCTAGAGCAAGCACAGCTCCTGGCACGGAGTTAACTGTTATGTAAATGTTGGTTCTCTAGGCCTGAACAAAATTTACAGTCACCACAAACACATTCTGGGGGTGACAAGTCTACCTATGACACCTGCTCTAACATTCTGGTCCTTTGTGAACCTTCAAGAAACATGAAAGGGTGCCCTCAGCCCTTCATAAAAACCATGGTGTCTCCTGAGAAAATTCCAGAGACAAATCAACAAGGAAAAAAAATTATTTCCTTTAACAGAGAAGTAGCAAGTTCTAGTGCTGAATAATAAAACTTTTGACACGTGAAACCTGCCCAGTATGGTTTTAGCTTTGACCGAGATGAAAGAAAAAGATTCAGCTAAGACACTTCTGCAAATGCCATCTCTCTGGAGCTGGAGAGAGAATGCTTCTGTTTTACAGGTTTGGAGGCTGCCCCATGGGACCTTACTGCTCAGAATTCTTTAGTCTGTGGTTGCTGTGACAAAACTGAAAAGCCAGCTCTGACTTTCTCTTGTGATGTTTAAAATAAGCCGAGGAAGGAAAGCCCCTGAGAAGAATGTCAACTGGGTCTTGCTTTTTCCAAATAAACCCGCTTATAACTTTCTATTGCCCATCAGACAAGGGGTTATCCTGCTGCTTCTGTATCTCTTTTGCAGGGGCGTCTTAAATGAAAACTCGGATAGCTGATCCTCAGGAATGTGAGATGAAAACTCCTATTCTGATATTTTGATGGATTCCTGGACAGGGTCAGAGATAACAAATCCATATACTCTCTACTCTCTACCACTTGGTGGTGTTTTGTTGCAAATCCAACAAGAGATTTCTAGCATTGTCAGACACCTATGTGTGCCATGCGATGCCTACATGAACAAAACTCACTAACTGTGCAAGAAGCAAGTAGGAGAGGAGGGGGTGGTGACACATGGTGCTGGGAGACCTTGATTCACATCTCAGCTGCTCTTCTTCCTCACTCTTCAGTTGTCAACAAGCTGCCTGCCTCTCTGTCTCTGAGCTTTGGTTTTCTCAGTTGCTATATAAAAATGATAATACACCTAACAACAGTAATAAGCCGTGGTCCTCACAGCATTACTGGGAGGATCTAAGGAGAGAATAGAGAGGAAAGTGTCTGGTAACAATAATTGTTCAAATGTATTATGTGAGATTGTTTCCTTCAGAAGCTGATGCTGAGACAAAGACATGACTGCAGTGGTTTATCTGTGGTGGGTGAGGGAGTGTGACAGAAAGTGAAGAGAGCCAGGAAACGGTGTGAATCATGAGCTGGGGGCACCTCGGGTAACTCCTGCTGGGTAAATCTGGGCCATGGGATAGGACACACCTCAAAGAAATCCCAACCAAGGGGTAAGTCAGCCGGGTATTTCCTCACTAACTCCCCATCATTGTTGTGGGCTGATTTGGGGGATGTTGACTCAATCACATTTCTGGCTGGCCTGCTGCAAAGGCAACTTGGGAACCCTGGGAGCCAGTGGAGAGCGTGCACCCAAGCTAGGATGCATGGGACGGAAAGGTTTCTTGGGATGCAGGACTTTTCAGTGCTAAAACGGAGTCAGTCCTGAACGTGGAGAGGGCTGGTGACCCTGGAGCTAATCCACCTGAGAGCTGCTTCCAGAGACATTAACTCTCTGGCACTTCCAGCCTGCCCTGAGGATGGGCGAGTACGGCCCAGGGTCAGATGAAAGCCCAGAGGCAGAGTCGCAGGTGTTTGTAGTAGGCAGCCTTCAGTGTGTCGGGGGGACACACTGGAGGATACAGGCAGGGCAGCAACAGCACCTGCTGCGTGCCATGGGCTGAGCCCAGTGCTGAGCTCCTGTGGCATCCCACTGGATCTCACCACAACCCTGTGAGCTTGCACAGGAGGTAGCCAAGGCACATAGAATCACACAGTAAGTCACCAGCAAAACTGGTCTCAAAACCTGGGATGCTTCATTCTATGTGTCCACTTGGCTAGGCTGTAGCACCCAAACTCCAGGCTAGGCATTGCTGTGAAGGTATTTTTTGATGTGATTAACATTTAAATCAGTAGATTTTGAGTAAAGCAAATGACCCTCCATAGTGGGTGGGCCTCATCTAATCTCTCTCTCTCTCTCTCTCTCTCTCTCTCATCTCTAACCTGGTCTGACATCCCTTTAGTCCTCTTGTTGCTCATCCCGCCCATCCTACATTTGTTCAAGTGTTCATGCTTCTAACAGAGTTTATTCCTGGAATGAGGGCTGTGTATGTACTACCCCTGGTTTTGATTGTTTCTTGAAAGTCTTTTAACAAGATATTAAAATAAGATTGTGATTTGATTTCTCTCCCGCAGCCCCCATACTCCCAATTCTGGGTCTTTCAATGAGTGATTTCTTTCCCCCATCCTTCCCAATGAACAGCTGTCATTAATCTCTTACCCTCTCTACCTTTGGATTTTCTGATCAACATGTGAAATTTTAAAAAGAAAATGTTACATAACCATGAGGAAGACTACCTTAATTCATTTAGCTGATCCCCCACCTCAATTCCTAATAGTCTCAGACACTTGTGCCGGGTTTTACTTAATCTTTAAAATATTTTAATTTTTAAAAATACCATTAATATAAAAAAATCTCCAGAGAGAGACAGAGAAACAGAGAGAGATTGATTCTTTTTTAAAATTTTATTTATTTTCTTTCTTTATTTTTGGCTGCGTTCGGTCTTTGTTGCTGTGCGTGGGCTTTCTCTAGTTGCAGCGAGCGGGGGCTACTCTTTGTTGCGGTGTGCGGGCTTCTCGTTGCAGTGGCTTCTCTTGTTGCAGAGCATGGGCTCTAGGCACACGGGCTTCAGTAGTTGTGGCATGCGGGCTCAGTACTTGTGGTTCGCGGGCTCTAGAGCACAGGCTCAGTAGTTGTGGAGCACGGGCTTAGCCGCTCCGCGGCATGTGGGATCTTCCCGGACCAGGGCTCAAACCCGTGTCCCCTGCATTGACAGGCGATTCTTAACCCCTGCAGCACCAGGGAAGCCCCGAGAGATTGATTCTTATTGGGTCTACTTTTTTGATGAACGCTGACTAATACAAAACCTAGCCTATTGGACTCCAAAGACTGCTCTTATACTCTCTGCCAGTCTATAATTTGTAAAACTATAAAGTGCCTCTAACTCCCATCCTCCAGTTCTGGTCTTTAGTTCATCAACTGATAATTATTCATAAAGCTCTGCTCTGCCCGCGGAAAATGCAAACGAGAACACAAACCATGTCCCTTAATATCCATTCTTCTCTTATTTTAGTAATAGATTCCTTGATTTTTGGGAGGGTGGGGGGCCTGCACCCTGCAGCTTGCGGGATCTTAGTTCCCCAACCATGGATGGAACCCAGGCCACTATAGCACGGAGTCCTTACCACTGGACCGCCAGGGAATTTCCTACATTCCTTGAATTTTAACTGGGCACATAGCTACCCACACTAAAGACTATCTTACCCTTGCAGCTTGCTGTGGCCATGAGAATAAATCCTGACCAATGAGATGAAAGCAGAAGTGATGCATGCAACTTCTGAGTAGTTCCTTTAAACGGAAGAGGCATGCCCCCACCTCCTGTTCCCTGCTTACTGACTGAATGTAAACGTAATGGCAGAAACTGGAACAGCCATTTTAGGACATGAAATGATAACCATGAGTTTGAGAATAGCAAAGCAACAATGTAGAAAGAGCCTGCCTAGGACCCTATGACTGGGAAACAACCATATCGATCCTGGACTGTATTCCCAGACTTTTACTAGGAAAGAAATAAACATATATTATCTCATCTTAGGTCTCTTTATTACAGCAGCAAAATCTACATCCGAATCAATATAAAGACTCAGAGTAGGAACTGGCCCCAGCCAACTGCTTCTATGTCTACTTTTCAAAGTCAGACACAACTACCCACTACCTTATAAATCTACTACTCATGAAAATAAATGACTCATGGCTGGTGGCTCAGAAATCAGAACAGTGTCTTAATACCAAAAAATATTTTTAACAACCAAACTTGGACATCTCCCCTATGGATGATTAATTGCTTCCTGCTCTCAGTTAATACTATCCCAGTGTCCATGTTTTTGCCACATGACTTTGCAGCTCCTCCCATCAAGAGGTGGGGTCTAGGGCTTCCCTGGTGGTGCAGTGGTTAAGAATCCACCTGCCAATGCAGGGGACACAGGCTGGAGCCCGAGTCCAGGAAGATCCCACATGCCACGGAGCAACTAAGGCCATGCGCCACAACTACTGAGCTTGCGCTCTAGAGCCCATGAGCCACAACTACTGAGCCCACGTGCCACAACTACTGAAGCCCATGCACCTAGAGCCTGTGCTCCTCAACAAGAGAACCACCACAATGAGAAGCCCACACACCGCAACAAAAAGTAGCCCCCGCTCGCCACAACTAGAGAAAGCCCACGTGCAGCAATGAAGTACCAATGCAGCCATAAATAAATAAATAATACACCATGATCAAGTGGGGTTTATCCCACAATGCAAGGATTCGTCAATATATGCAAATTAATCAATGTGATACACCATATTAACAAATTGAAGGAGAAAAACCATATGATCTTCTCAATAGATGCAGAGAAAGCTTTTGACAAAATTCAACACCCATTTATGATAAAAACCCTCCAGAAAGTAGGCACAGAGGGAACTTACCTCAACATAATAAAGGCCATATATGACAAACCCACAGCCAACATCGTCCTCAATGGTGAAAAACTGAAACCATTTCCACTAAGATCAGGAAGAAGACAAGGTTGCCCACTCTCACCACTATTATTCAGCACAGTTTTGAAAGTTTTAGCCACAGCAATCAGAGAAGAAAAAGAAATAAAAGGAATCCAAATCAGAAAAGAAGAAGTAAAGCTGTCACTGTTCACAGATGACATGATACTGTACATAGAGGATCCTAAAGATGCTACCAGAATACTACTAGAGCTAATCAATGAATTTGGTAAAGCAGCAGGATACAAAATTAATGCACAGAAATCTCTTGCATTCCTATACACTAATGATGAAAAATCTGAAAGTGAAATTCAGAAAACACTCCAATTTACCACTGCAACAAAAAGAATAAAATATCTAGGAATAAACCTACCTAAGGAGACAAAAGACATGTATGCAGAAAATTATAAGACACTGATGAAAGAAATTAAAGGCGATACAAGTAGATGGAAAGATATACCATGTTCGTGGATTGGAAGAATCAACATTGTGACAATGACTATACTACCCAAAGCAATATACAGATTCAATGCAATCCCTATCAAACTACCACTGGCATTCTTCACAGAGCTAGAACAACACATTTCACAATTTGTATGGAAACAGAAAAGACCCCGAATAGCCAAAGCAATCTTGAGAAAGAAAAACGGAGCTAGAGGAATCAGGCTCCCTGACTTCAGACTATACTACAAAGCTACAGTAATCAAGACAGTATGGTACTGACACAAAAACAGAAACATAGATCAATGGAACAGGATAGAAAGCCCAGAGATAAACCCACGCACATATGATCACCTTATCTTTGATAAAGAAGGTAATAATATACAATGGAGAAAAGACAGCCTCTTCAATAAGTGATTCTGGGAAAACTGGACAGCTACATGTAAAAGAATGAAATTAGAACACTCCCTAACACCATACACAAAAATAAACTCAAAATGTA
The DNA here is from genome assembly GCF_059928025.1 of Delphinapterus leucas. Taxonomy (NCBI): domain Eukaryota; kingdom Metazoa; phylum Chordata; class Mammalia; order Artiodactyla; family Monodontidae; genus Delphinapterus; species Delphinapterus leucas. Next base: position 15,429,042 of record NC_143142.1, read on the forward strand.
TTCAAGACTTAAATGTAAGGCCAGACACTATAAAATTCTTAGAGGAAAACATAGGCAGAACACTCTATGACATAAATCACAGCAAGATCCTTTTTGACTCACCTCCTAGAGAAATGGAAATAAAAACAAATATAAACAAATGGGACCTAATGAAACTTGAAAGCTTTTGCACAGCAAAGGAAACCATAAACATGACGAAAAGACAACCCTAACAGTGGTTTGCTCACTCAGTTTGCTTTGATCAGAAAGAATTTTACATTTGAAAAAAAAAAAAGCCCCCCTGCCTCTTATTCTCCCAAGCCCCAAGTATGAAGGGGGAAACTAGAGTAGCTCGATTTTCACACCCTCAACTGCCCGGCTGGACTACAGCAGTGAAACAGGAGAGGTTTCAGGGTAGGCCCACACGACTACAGGTGTCAGAACTGGGAGGCCTGGGCTGGTTCCAAAGGCAGAGATAGTTGATGGCAGTGAGGGCTAAAGACTGGCCAGGGAAGAAAACTCAGAATATGGTCACCAGTCTAGTGGCTGAAACAGAACCCCAAAAGGCAAGGCTTTCAGACATACCTCCCTTTCCCCAAACCATTAAAATGCCCCTGGCACCACACAGCAGAGAAAAGAGATATAAGCTATTAAGTTCTGTTTCCATTTGAAACAGCAGCAAGAAAATTTCCCATCAGTGACCTACACTGTGACTGCAGCCATGGCTGAATCTGCAGAACATGACTCCCAGCTCAGGTAGATGCAAGAAACTGGAGTCGTCTGACACATCAATGCTTGTTCCAAATGAGTAGCAAGGGGGCTGCTCTGCTAGTCTTGAACCTGATGCTTTTGACTCAATTCACTTAGATTCACCTGACCAGGAAGTGGCTTTGTGCTTTTGCAGTTCCTGTGCCCCCTACAAAGGCTAAACGTGGCTCAGGAAGGCATTGCAGTAGCAATGAAGCTTTCAGAAAATCTGATGTTTTTAAAATCTGAGTTTATAAAAACAGTTAAGGGTGATTATTTGCATAACAAGAATATGCTTCTTTTTCAAAGGAATTCACTACTGGGTTCCAATAAATAAGTGTAATCTCCTTATGCAATTAAGCTTTTGTTTATAAACCATACACTCTGAGGATAAAAGACATTTGAAGAAAGACAGCTAATAGCCAAAATTAAGCAAACATTCCAATTTATATAATAATAATAATAACTAAAACTTTATAGAAATCTAACCTTGTGCCAGGCACTATTCTAAGCCCTTTATCTATACTTACCTATTTAATCTTTGCCAAGTTTCACCTCTGAGATAGGGAAAATTAATGTGTCCATTTTACAGATGAGGAAACTCTCTTTCATCATCAATTTATCAATCCCAGAGAAGTCTCTGATTGGCTCAGGTTGGTCATGTGCCCACCCCTGTAGCTGGGAGTTCAGGAAGCACGAGTCACCATGATTCACAACCCTCAGGACCACAGAGCAGGAGTTGGCCAACCACAGCCCATGGGTCAAAAGTGGCCTGCCTCCTGTTTTTGTAAGCAAAGGTTTATTGGAATACAGTTAACCCATTCATTTGCCTATTGTCTATAGCTGCTTTCATGCTACGGCAGAGTTCAGTAGCTGTGAGAGAAACTGTATGGCCTGCGAAGCCTAAAATAATTACTATCCAGAACTTTACAGAAAATGTTTGCTCACCCCTGCCATAGACAATGAGAGAGGAGTGAGTTCCCCTTCATGCTTATAGCAAAATCCAGTACTTCTTCTTACTGGCTGTGTAACTTTAGGCATATCACAACCTCTCTGAGCTTTGGGTTCCTTATCTATAAGATGCAAATAACACTTTCTTCACAGGATGAATGGGTAGATGGACGGATGGACAGGTAAATGAATGGATGCATACATGCATGCATAGCGGATCTCTCTAAAACTTCTTTGCCCAGCATTTTATTCCTCTGGAGTTAGATTTAGTTGCAGAAATGGTTAATCTGGAATGAGTTGAATGGGAGACATGCCAGAGAAATGCTCCTTTACAATGACTAAAGAGCTTAATACAGAGTCGCACTCAATACATAGTAGGCCAAAAAAAAAAAAAAAAAAAAAAAGTTAATGGAAACCCAAAGAAAGCAAAGCTGCCCCACTGAATGACAGCTGAGTAAATAACTTTGTAAAGGTACAGAATGACTTTCGGCATTTCATCCTGCCTCCTCCCTACTGAGATCCTGATGCAATTATGCCTCAATCAGAAGAAAGCAATTTTGTCCCCACTGTGTGGAGAGGAGAGGATGGTCCCTGCTTTGATGTTCGAACACCTCATAATGTTCGGGTACAGCTGCAGGGGGCTGCTGACCCAGAATGCACTGGATTTCTTGTTTTGGTGGGGAGGGGTGCCCGAGGTGGAGGGGTGTTTGTTTAAAGCTGCTGTGAAAACAACGTGTTTTCATTCTAATCAGAAGTGCTTCAAGAATAACTCTTCCTTTAATTGCTCACAGACGGTAGCACACCCAGTTTTAATGGAACATTCTGAAGACTGAACAGAAGACAAAAATTTAAGTGCTATATCTGCTTCGAATTTCAAGAGCTTCTTACTCTTTGTGGGACCCAGTTGCCTCATCTGTAAAATGGGAAGACAGCTCTTCACTTCCATGAAGATCCCTTCCATCGGCATAGATCAAACTGTGTCTCTAATTACTCCTTCCCCCTTTTGAATGAAACACTATTTTCAGGGACCTAAACAAGAATCCTAGAAGCAATTTACCAACCACTTACCATGAACCGGGCTCTCTCCTAGGTGATCTACACACATTGCCCCAAGGTTTCCACACGCCCCCATCTGAGAAAGCAGGCACTGGAATTATTATCCCCTCTTTCAGATGGAGAAATTGAGACTTAGAGAGTTGCTCTGCCTTGCCCCAAGGCCATCCATAAAGTCAGTGGTAGATCCAAGATTTGAACTCAGGCCTGGTTTGAAATCCCACACTCCTAACCATTTTACACTAGAGGACACTGAGGCACCAAAAGGCAACTTACGGTCAAATGATTCAGCAGAAGAAAAAATTTTGGTACTGTACTCCCAACTTTTCTGTAACTTTGTGATTACCTCAAAAAATTTTTTTCTAAATATATAACAAAGAATATCTATCTACTGTATGAAATATGAGTGTTAAGAAGGCTGCCTGGGGGCTTCCCTGGTGGCGCAGTGGTTGGGAGTCCCCCTGCCGATGCAGGGGACACGGGTTCGTGCCCCGATCCGGGAGGATCCCGCGTGCCGCGGAGCGGCTGGGCCCGTGAGCCATGGCCGCTGAGCCTGCACGTCCGGAGCCTGTGCTCCGCAACGGGAGAGGCCACAGCAGTAAGAGGCCCGCGTACCGCAAAAAAATAAAAGAAATAAAATAAAATAAAAAAGAAGAGTGCCTGGCATAAAGAGAGTTCTCAATCAATATTAGCTGTTATGATTATTAGGATCTTCTTCTTCCTCCTCTGAACCTGAGTACATAGACCATGAGGCACCAGAAGGTAAAGGTCAACTAATCTGACCATCTGGGCACCAGTCCAACAGCAACCATCATCTATCAACAAACTGATCTTGCCCCAATATATCAAACACTTAGCAGCCATTCCTACAGATGCAGCAAAACATTTGTTTTCATTAAAGTATTTTACTAACAAACAAGTGACACAATCCACCCTCAAATTCTGTTGGCTCAGCCTGCAACACGTATCCTGAATCCAAACGCTTCTCATCACCTCCACAGCTAACAGCCTGGAACATATCCTCATCTTCTCTCATCTGTATCATCATAACTGCTTCCTAATTGGTCTCCCTGCCCTTACCCTGGTCCCCCCTGCAGACTACTCTCAACGTAGTAGGTGGCACAATCCTGCTTTAAAAAGGAAAAGAGAGGAAAAGAAAAGAAAAGGAAAGACAAGAGATTAGATCACACTACTCCTCTGGTCAAAAATTTCCAGAGATGCCCTACTTCAGTCAGAAAGGAAGCCAATGACTTTACAGGCATCTACAAGGACCTACACATTCTGCCTACATGATCTCCCCAACCTCATCGCCTCCCACTCTCTTGCTCACTCTGCCCCAGCCATGCTCTTCCCAGAGCACACGTGGGGGCTCCTACCTCAGGGCCTCCACAATGGCTGTTCCCTCTGACTGAAATGCTCTCCCCCTCATCCACACAACCAACTCCCTCCCCTCCTTCAAGTGTTTGCTAAAATGCCACCTTCTCAGTGAGGTTTTCTCTGACCCACTATTAAAAGAGCAACACCCCTCATCCCAGCACTTACCACCCCCTTCCCCTATTTCTTTTTTTCAGAACTATCTTCACCTTCTAAATTTTCTATATTATCTATTTATTTTGTTGGACTATTTATAATTATTGTAATAAAAGCTCCTTGAGGGCAGAAGTAGTAGATGCTTATTTCTGCCAACATATCCCAGCACCTAAACCTATGCCTGAAACATGGCAAAATCAATCAATATACACGTGTTGAAAAATGAATGAAGGAATGAATGGGTGTTCGCATGGGGTAGAGGAAATAAAGGAGGAGAATAAATGTGCACAGGAACCACACCAGGTGATGCGGGCTCGCCAAGGCCAGAGCTTTATGTTTTCTCTTGGGTCACTCACCAGCCCCCGACCTACCCACCCACTCTGGCCCTATGTTTATGGACACAAATCGAGGAAGTGACTGGTTTTAAAACGAAGGTTTCAGTTTGGTGGTTGCTCAAAAAGAATGACTATATGATCCAGTAATCCCACTTCTCAGTATGTACCCCAAAGAAGTGAAAGCAGGAGCTCAAACAGGTATTTGTACACTCGTGTTTGTGGCATCATTAATCATAATAGCCAAATGGTGGAAACAACACAAGTGTCCATCGACAAATGAATGGATAAACAAAATGAGTTCTATCCATACAATGAAATATTATTCAGCCTTTAAAGAGGAATAAAATTCTGATACATGGGGCTTCCCTGGTGGCGCAGTGGTTCAGAACCCCTGCCTGCCGATGCAGGGGACGCGGGTTCGTGCTCCGGTCTGGGAAGATCCCACATGCCGCGGATCGGCTGGGCCCCTGAGCCATGGCCGCTGAGCCTGCGCGTCCGGAGCCAGTGCTCCGCAATGAGAGAGGCCAGAACAGTGAGAGGCCCGTGTACCGCAAAAAAAAAAAAAAAAAAAAAATTCTGATACATGCTGCAACATGGATGAACATTGTGTTTACATGAAACAAGCCAGATAAAAAAGGACAAATAATGTATGACTCAACTTGTATGAGGTCCCTAGAAAAGGCAAGTTCATAGAGGCAGAAAGTAGAATAGTGGTTACCAGAGGCTGGGTGGAGGGAAGGAGTGGGAGCTACTGTTTAATGAGCACAGAGCTATTCAGGATGGTGGTGATGGTTGCACAACGTCGTGAATGTACTTAACGCGACTCAATTATACACTTAAAATGTTTAGAACGGTAAATTCTATGTTATGTATATTTTACCATAATAAAAAAAATTGAAAGTTCATGCATCCATGGCACTCAGTGTCTCTGGTATCAAGAGTGAAATGGATCTATAGTACTAACATGCAAAAGCACCGAGATATAATTAAGTATTTATAATATGAACCCACTTGTATTTTTAAAAATTAGGAGTTTGGGATTAACATATACACACTACTATATATAAAATAGATAACCAACAAGGACCTACTGTATAGCACAGGGAACTATATTCAATATCTTGTATTAACCTACAATAGAAAAGAATCTGAGGAAGAATAAATATGTGCATATGTATAACTGAATCACTTTGCTGTACACCTGAAACCAACACCACATTGTAAGCCAACTCTACTTCAAAAAAATTTTTTAATGTTAATGCACATATATCCATTAATTCATTCAATATATTTATTGAATGCCTTCAATATTTATTATACATATTGAGTGCTTTCAGATATTTACTGAATGCCTTGTGTGTGCCAGACTTTGTTGTCGACACTAGGATACAGCACTGGGAAACCAAGTCAAAACTCCTAGCTCTCAGGGCTTCCCTGGTGGCGCAGTGGTTGAGAGTCCACCTGCCGATGCAGGGGACACAGGTTCGTGCCCCGGTCCGGGAAGATCTCACATGCCGCAGAGCGGCTGGGCCCGTGAGCCATGGCCACTGAGCCTGCGCGTCCGGAGCCTGTGCTCCGCAACGGGAGAGGCCACGGCAGTGAGAGGCCCGCGTATCGCCAACAAAAAAAACAAAAAAAATCTCCTAGCTCTCACAGCACTGGCATTTTTGTCAACAGTGTTACCTCTGAGAGTGGGCCTGGAGGCAAGGAGGGAGAGGTTTTTTTCCTTTTTGCCTTTCTGTACTGTTTGAATTATTTTACTATGTGTGTGTTACTGTTCTACTTTAAAAGCTACTTTTTATTAAAAAGATGGGAATTCCCTGGCAGTCCAGTGGTTACGACTCATCACTTCCACTGCAGGGGCCATGGGTTCAATCCCTTGTTAGGGAACTAAGATCCCACATGCCACTGGGCAGCACAGCCAAAAAAAAAAAAAGATATATAAAAGGGGATGAGCAAAATTCCACTTTTGGACCCCCGCATAATCACTTATTATTCAAGAATCTCCTCTTGGCTTCCTCTTACCCAGTCTGATAAGAAAGTCTTCGTTCAGTGAAGAAGGAATGATTTCTAGAGGATGCTAAAGTTAAGTAATGGAGCTTGGTAATGATCAAGCCAAGCTTGCCAGTGTGGCAGGAAAGTTAGAAGCTCTGGCCCTGACATCAGGGAGGCCTAGACTTGAGTCTCAGCTCCTTCAGCTCAACATCCTCACCTGCAGAACAGGGGTAATATTAGAGATGAAATTCTACAGAATGGGACTGCCTTGGCTGCCTGGACCAAACTGCAAATGTCAGCTTTCCCAAACTTCTAAGATGCTGCCTTCATTCATTCATTCATACATTGATTCATTCATTCAACAAATGTTTTCTGAGAGTGTATGTGCCAGGAACTAAGGTGATGTGGATCTATATTTGGTGCTAAATATATGATGACAATGTTAGTTCTAAAAGCTGGATATACACTTGCTGAATTTTGTGTCCCCCCCCATTCTTTTTTTTAAAAATAATTTTCTTTTTCTGTCAATTTTTTAAAAATTTATTTTACATTATTTATTTATTTTTGGCTGCACTGGGTCTTCATTGCTGCGTGTGGGCTTTCTCTAGTTGCAGTGAGCAGGGGCTACTCTTCGTTGCAGTGCGCGGGCTTCTCATTGCGGTAGCTTCTCTTGTTGCAGAGTATGGGCTCTAGGCACGTGGGTTTCAGTAGTTGTGGCATGTGGGCTCAGTAGTTGTGGCTTGTGGGCTCTAGAGCACAGGCTCAGTAGTTGTGGCACACGGGCTTAGTTGCTCTGCAGCATGTGGGATCTTCCCGGGCCAGGGCTCGAATCCGTGTCCCCTGCATTGGCAGGCGGATTCTTAACCACTGCGCTACCAGGGAAGTCCCCCCCCCATTCTAATGTTGAAGCCCCAACACCCAGTACTTCAGAATGTAACTGTATTTGGAGATAAGTCCTTTAAAGAGTTGATTTAAGTTAAAATTAAGACAACAGGGTGGGGTCCTAATCCAATCTGACAGTGTCCTTATAAGAAAATAGAGAGAGAGACACCAAGGATGCACCAGCACAGAGGAAAGGCCACATGAGGACACAGTGAGAAGATGACCATCTTCAAGCCAAAGAGAAAGATCTCAAGAGAAGCCAGCCCTACTGACACCTTGATCTTGGACTTCCAGCCTCCAAAACTGTGAGAAATTAATTTCTGTTATTCAAGCCCCCCGGTCTGTAGTATTTTGTTATGATGGCCTGAGCAGACTAATAGAGTTGTGAATAAAGCAGGCAAGATATCTGACCTTAGGGAGCTTATAGCTTAACACAGTATCCTCAAAGGGCAGGTGCCCAACTGCTCTAAGAGCTTGGGTCAATAAATGCAAATAATGCAAGTGCTCAGAACAACACAGGAGTCCTGTGGTCTTTATTACATGTGGGGAAACTGTGGCCCAAAGAGAAGACAGGACTTCTCTCGGGTCACAGGTCTGGTTAGAAGTTTCATCTTTTACCCCATCTTTTACTGACTGCATCACCTTAGTTCCAGTATTACCAAGAGTCATAATGTCTCAATAAGGCATTGGATGGAGATCTTTTTTTAATAAAAAGTGCTAGGGGCACCAAACAGAAAATCTCATTACTCTCAGAGATGAATGGACATGAACTTTTCCAACCTGAAAAAGGAATAAAATGAAATGTAGCACTATCTGAAGTCTACCAAGAGATCTGATTCACTCCATATCAAAGAACTCCCCAAATAAACATTGTAGGTTTTAAATTTCTGTAAGTGAAGAACCAACCATCTAGAATTTTGAATCAACAATTTCATATGTGAAAATGTCAACTAAGGAAACAACCCTGAGTATAAGGGGGAAAAAAACATAATGCACATTATGCATATAGAGAAAAACGAAAACCAGCCTAAATGTCCATTAACTGCTGACTGGGTTGGCATTTTACAGTCAGCAGAACATTATTCAGCCCTAACAAATTATGTTTGTGATACATTTGTATCATGGGAAATATTTATGTCATCAGGTCAAGTAAAAAAATAGAATTGCATACAGTATACGTAGTGATTGTAACTGTGATAGATGGAAAGCTAAGCATATAAAAATACCAGTGGGAAATATACTAAAACATTAACAGTGGTTGTTTCCATATATTCTCTCATCTGTATTTTGAAAATTACTTACAATGATTATATATATGTATATAAATGCACAAACACAATTGCACATATATATGTATAAAGGAATATATATTCCTGTCAACTTAGAAGAAAACTAAATTTATTTTTAATATATTTTGTAATATCAGGAAAATACATAGCCTAGATTTTCCCCCCAATATGAGTTTTCTATTCTGAAGACTCATGGCAATAATAATAACAATGACAACAATTAACATTGATGCATTTGCTATTGTGCCAGGCACTGTTCCAAGCACTTGACTTTTATTAACTCACCTAAACCTTTGCTCATTCACTGTTCTACCTGCACTACCCTCCTTGCTGTTCCTCAAACCCTTTGCTACCGCAGGACCTTTGCACTTGGCATTCCCTCCGCACTGCCATTCCCTCTGCCTGAAATGCTCTTCCCCCAGATACACGTCCACATGGCTCACTTTGCCCAGGTCTCTACTCATATGTCACCTCCTTGGAGAGGTCTTCCCTGATTACCTGAGCTAAAGTAGCACCCTTCCTCTCTAGTCCCATTACTCTGGTTTATTTTTCTTTATGGCACTTATCCCACCTGTCATATTATATCATTTACTTGTTTATTGCCTGTCACTCCCATTAGAACATCTGCCTGTTTTATTCACTGCTGTCTCCAGCACTGAGAGTAAGACATCCATCACATAGTAGGTGTTCAGTACAAAGTGAATAAATACAACAATCCTATGAGGTAGTTACCTTTATTATCCCCATTTTATAGATTACAAACTGAGGCACAGAGAGACTAAGCTACTTGCCTCCAAGGTCACAGGGCCAATAAGTGGCAGAGGAGGGGTTCAAATATAGACAGTCTTGTTCCAGAACCCACATTCTTAACCAAAAAATGGCTTAAAGTGGCGTAATAATAGAGTACTGGTAACATGGAACAGATTTTAAAGAGATATCCTCAGGAAAGACAGGCCAAGGGAAGCATAACTTCCATTCATTAAGCATGAAATTTGGGTTTTTGAGCCAGGAAAAAAAAAACTGGTTTGCACAAGTATAATACACTCAGACTCCTGGATTTTTGGTGTATTCTGGGCTCCAGAAGAACCAAACCTAATCTGTGGCTAAATGCACACTTCAGAGTGCCCCGTGGCCCAAAAGAATGAGTAGTTCCCAAAATTATGGGCTGTGAAACCCTCCGGTGTTAGCAAAGGGGATAGTGCAGTTAAGACCTGGCCATTTACAGAATGATCTCCACATTTGTCATCAGAACAACCCTGCAAGTTGGGACTCTCACCAGCCATCAGCAAAGTGAGGACAGGGACTGCGTCTGTCTTGTTCCCTGCCAAGTCTCAGGCCCCTCAGGTGGCATCTGGCAGACAATCAGCAAACAATGAATATCTAAAGTGGAATGAATATTAGGGATGAGAAAACCGAGGCTCAGACAGGGGAGGCCACTTTTCCAAAGTCACACACCGAGTAAGCGGCTGGTTCCTTTGACCCTTCAACTCTCCAGCGAGTATCATTTCTCATGCCAGGACAAGGATAATTCAAACTGTCAGACCTCACCTTGCACTTGATGGTTTTAAAGCAGAGAAGAGGGAAGCTCCCTTAACCTGTCTGGTGATGTGGGGGCCATGAGAGAGCACAGCTCAGATCTCCCTGCTGCAAAGACTGTGACTGGCTGACAGCCTCCAGTTGCTTCCAGAGATCCTAAACACCCACTTTCCCAGGGTTGCTCCCAATCTCTGACTGAGCACGGCAAGGGTGGTACAGCTGGGCCACTCAGGATAGACATGGGACTCCTTAAAGGGCGATCCTTGCTCTGGGGCTCCCCATCAGCTGGGCTGAGACCTTCTCAGGGCTGCACTGGGGTCTCAGCTCTTCCTATCCAGCCCTCCTTCCTGCCCCTCCCTTTTCACGGGTGTCAGACCCACATCACACTCTATTCCAGCTCCCTCTCTTCTTCATCCTTCACAGGCACTCACCCCTGTAATTCTCTCCTAACATCTGCTTCTTGCAGGACCTGAACTGGCACAGATGGATTCTCAAATGGAAACCTGATCCATCCAACAGGCTTTTGAAGAATTCTGGGTAATTACAGTAGGGTGAATAATGACCCCACTTCCCCAAAGATGTCAACATCCTATGTGGAACCTATAGGTATGTTACCTTATATGGCAAAAGGACTTTGCAGATATGATTAAGTTAAGGATCTTGAGGTGGAAAGAAAATCTACCTGGATTTTTTAGGTGAACCCAATATAATTACAAAGGCCCTTATAAGAGGGAGGCAGGAAGTCACAGAGAAGAGAAGATGCTGTATTGCTGGCTTTAAAGATGGAAGAAGGGGCCAGGAGCAGCCTCTAGCAGCTGGCAGAGGCAAGGAATGGATTCTCCCCTGGATCCTACAGAATGAACAAGCCCTGCTAACACCCTGATTTAAGTCTTCAGTAAGTCCTTGATTTCGTTCTCCTGACCTCCAGGATTTCGGAGAATAAATTTGTGTTGTTTTGAGTTACTAAGTTCATGGTCATTTGTTACAGAAGCCATAGGGAACTCATATAGTAATGAAGTACAAGGGGAGTGGCTGGATCGTTACATTAACAAAATTTTAAACCCAAGCTCCTTGATCACATGAGGCTTTATCTTTAAGGCATCCTTAACTAGGTCATATTGCATTGGTCCTGCTGCTGTCTGAAACATACGATATTGTGATTAAAGCATTCGAACTATGTGTCTCAGATTAAGAAATACTCTTTGCAGGGTGGATTACACAGCTCACAATTTACTCTGTCTCAGGTTTTTTGAGGCAGTTCAGCCCCCAGAGAGGTAATGTACCTGTTGACACTCCCAGAATCAAGGTCATGGGCCAGTCCTAGCATCAAATTCCAGTTCTGCCACTGTTTATTAGCTGTGGAAACCTGGGCAAGTCACCTCAAAAGTCATATGGTTTCACTCTACCACAGTCTCAAGCTTGCCCAGATTCAAAAGGAAAGAACGTAGATACTGCCACTCAATGGAAAGAGCATCAAAATCACACCGTAAGAAGAATAAGTGAAATTACACTTCAAGATGGCAGAGAAGTAAGATGTGGAGATAACCTTCCTCCCCACAAATACATCAAAAATAAATCTACACGTGGAACAACTCCTACTGAACACCTACTGCACGCCAGTAGAAGACCTCAAACTTCCTAAAAGCCGTGTGGCTGACAGGGTCTTGGTGTCTTGGCGGGGTGTCAGGCCTGAGCCTCAGAGGTGGGAGAGCCAAGTTCAAGACACTGGACCACCAGAGACCTCCCAGCCCCACATAATATCAATTGGCGAGAGCTCTGTGTCTCAACAATAAGACCCAGATCCACTCAATGACCAGCAAGCTCCAGCGCTGGGCACCCCATGCCAAACAGCAAGAGAGGAACACAACCCCACCCATTAGCAGAGGCTGCCTAAAATCATAAGTTCACAGACACCCCAAAACATACCACCAGACGTGGTCCTGTCCACCAAAAAGACAAGATCCAGCCTCATCCACCAGAACACAGGCACCAGTCCCCTCCACCAGGAAGCCTAGACAAACCACTGAATCAACCTTATCCACTGGGGGCAGACACCAAAAACAGTGGGAACTACGAACCTTCACCCTGCGAAAAGGAGACCCCAAACACAGTAAGTTAAGCAAAATGAGAAGACAGAGAAATATGCAGCAAGGTAAAAACCCACCAGATGAAGGAGCAAGGTAAAACCGACCAGAAAAAACAAATGAAGAGGAAATAGGCAGTCTACCTGAAAAAGAATTCAGAGTAATGATAGTAAAGATGATCCCAAATCTTAGAAATAGAATGGAGAAAATATAAGAAACGTTTAACAAGAACCTAGAAGAACTAAAGAGCAAACAAACAATGACGAACAACACAATAAATGAAATTAAAAATTCTCTAGAAGGAATCAATAGCAGAATAACTGAGGCAGAAGAACAGAGAAGTGACCTGGAAGATAAAACAGTGGAAATAACTACCGCAGAACAGAAAAAAGAAAAAAGAATGAAAAAATTGAAGACAGTCTCAGAGACCTCTGGGACAATATTAAACACACCAACATTAGAATTATAGGGATCCCAGAAGAAGAGAAAAAGAAAGGGACTGAGAAAATATTTGAAGAGATTATAGAGTTGAAAAATTCCCTAATATAGGAAAGGAAATAGTCAATCAAGTCCAGGAAGCACAGAGAGTCCCATACAGGATATATCCAAGGAGAAACATGCCAAGACACATATTAATCAACTATCAAAAATTAAACACAAAGAAAAAAATATTACAAGCAGCAAGGGAAAAGCAACAAGTAACATACAAGGGAATCCTCATAAGGTTAACAGCTGATCTTTCAGCAGAAACTCTGCAAGCCAGAAGGCAGTGGCAGGACATATTTAAAGTAATGACAGGGAAAAACCTACAACCAAGATTACTCTTCCCAGCAAGGATCTCATTCAGATTCGATGGAGAAATTAAAACCTTTACAGACAAGCAAAAGCTAAGAGAATTCAGCACCACCAAACCAGCTTTACAACAAATGCTAAAGGAACTTCTCTAGGCAGGAAACACAAGAGAAGGAAAAGACCTACAATAACAAACCCAAAACAATTAAGTAAATGGTAATAGGAACATACATATCGATAATTACCTTAAATGTAAATGGATTAAGTGCTCCAACCAAAAGACACAGACTGGTTGAATGGATACAAAAACAAGACCCGTATATAAGCTGTCTACAAGAGACCCACTTCAGACCTAGGGATACATACAGACTGGAAGTGACGGGATGGAAAAAGATATTCCATTCAAATGGAAATCAAAAGAAAGCTGGAGTAGCAATTCTCATATCAGACAAAACAGACTTTAAAATAAAGACTATTACAAGAGACAAAGAAGGACACTACATAATGATCAAGGGATCAATCCAACAAGAAGATATAACAGTTGTAAATATTTATGCACCCAACATAGGAGCACCTCCATACATAAGGCAAATGCTAATAGCCATAAAAGGGGAAATCGACAGTGACACAATAATAGTAGGGGACTTGAACGCCCCACTTTCACCAATGGACAGATCATCCAAAATGAAAGTAAATAAGGAAACACAAGCTTTAAATGACACATTAAAAAAGATGGACTTAACTGATATTTATAGAACATTCCATCCAAAAACAACAGAATACACCATCTTCCTAAGTGCTCATGGAACATTCTCCAGGATACATCATATCTTGGGTCACAAATCAAGACTTGGTAAATTTAAGAAAATTGAACTCGTATCAAGTATCTTTTCTGACCACAATGCTATGAGACTAGATATCAATTACAGGGGAAAAAAACTGTAAAAAATACAAAAACATGGAGGTTAAACAACATGCTACTAAATAACCAAGAGATCACTGAAGAAATCAAAGAGGAAATTTAAAAACACCTAGAAACAAATGACAATGAAAACAGAATGACCCAAAACCTATGAGATGCAGCAAAAGCAGTTCAAAGAGGGAAGTCTATAGCAGTACAATCCTACCTCAAGAAACAAGAGAAACCTCAAATAAACAATCTAACCTTATCCCTAAAGTGATTAGAGAAAGAAGAACAAAAACAAAACCCAAAGTTAGCAGAAGGAAAGAAATTATAAAGATCAGGTCAGAAATAAAAAGAAATGAAGGAAACGATAGCAAAGATCAATAAAACTAAAAGCTGGTTCTTTGAGAAGAGAAACAAAATTGATAAACCATTAGCCAGACTCATCAAGAAAAAATGGGAGAACACTCAAATCAACAGAATTAGAAATGAAAAAGGAGAAGTAACAACTGACATCACAGAAATACAAAGGATCGGGCTTCCCTGGTGGCGCAGTGGATGAGAGTCCACCTGCCAGTGCAGGGGACACAGGTTCGTGCCCCGGTCCGGGAAGATCCCACATGCCGCGGAGTGGCTAGGCCCATGAGCCATGGCCGCTAAGCCTGCGCGTCCGGAGCCTGTGCTCCACAACAGGTGAGGCCACAACAGTGAGAGGCCCACGTACCGCAAAAAAAAAAAAAAGAAAGAAATACAAAGGATCATTAGAGTTACTACAGGCAACTATATGCCAATAAAATGGACAATCTGTTAGAAATGGACAAATTCTTAGAAAAGCACAACCTTATGAGATTGAACCAGGAAGAAATAGAAAATATAAACAGACCAATCACAGGCACTGAAATTGAAACTATGATTAGAAATTTTCCAACAAACAAAAGTTCAGGACCAGATGGCTTCATAGGCGAATTCTATCAAACATTTAGAGAAGAGCTAACACCTATCCTTCTCAAACTCTTCCAAAATATAGCAGAGGGAGGAACACTCTCCAACTCATTCTACGAGGCCACCATAACCCTGAGACCAAAACCAGATAAAGATGTCACAAAAAACAAAAACTACAGGCCAATATCACTGATGAACATAGATGCAAAAATCCTCAACAAAATGCTAGCAAACAGAATCCAGTGGCACATTAAAAGGATCATACACCACGATCAAGTGGGGTTTATCCCAGGAATGCAAGGATTCTTCAATATACGCAAATCAATGTGACAAACCATATTAACAAATTGAAAGGTAAAAACCATATAATAATCTCAATAGATGAAGAAAAAGCTTTTGACGGGCTTCCCTGGTGGCGCAGTGGTTGAGAGTCCACCTGCCGTTGCAGGGGACGTGGGTTCGTGCCCAGGTCCAGGAAGATTCCGCATGTCGCGGAATGGCTGGGCCTGTGAGCCATGGCCGCTGAACCTGCGCGTCCCGAGCCTGTGCTCCGCAACGGGAGAGGCCACAGCAGTGAGAGGCCCACATACCGAAAAATAAAAAAAATTTTTAAAAAGCTTTTGGCAAAATTCAACACCCATTTATGATTAAAAGTCTCCAGAAAGTAGGCATAGAGGGAACTTACCTCGACATAATAAAGGCCATATATGACAAACCCACCGCCAACATTGTTCTCAATGGTGAATAATTGAAACCATTTCCTCTAAGATCAGGAACAAGACACGGTTGCCCATTCCCACCACTATTATTCAACATAGTTTTGGAAGTCCTAGCCACAGCAATCAGAGAATAAAAAGAAATAAAAGGAATCCAAATCGGAAAAGAACAAGTAAAACCGTCACTGTTTGCAGATGACATGCTACTATATAGAGAGAATCCTAAAGATGCTACCAGAATACTACTAGAGCTAATCAATGAATTTGGTAAAGTTGCAGGATACAGGATTAATGCACAGAAATCTCTTGCATTCCTATACACTAATGATGAAAAATCTGAAAGAGAAATTGAGGAAACACACCCATTTACCACTGCAACAATAAGAATAAAATACCTAGGAATAGACCTACCTAAGGAGACAAAAGACCTGTATGCAGAAAACTATAAGACACTGATGAAAGAAATTAAAGATGATACAAACAGATGGAGAGATATACCATGTTCTTGGATTGGAAGAATCAACATTGTGAAAATGACTATACTACCCAAAGCAATCTACAGATTCAATGCAATCCCTATCAAACTACAAGTGGCATTTTTCACAGAGCTAGAACAAAACATTTCACAACTTGTATGGAAACACAAAAGACCCCGAACAGCCAAAGCAATCTTGAGAAAGAAAAACGGAGCTGGAGGAATCAGGCTCCCTGACTTCAGACTATACTACAAAGCTACAGTAATCAAGACAGTATGGTACTGGCACAAAAACAGAAATATAGATCAATGGAACAGGATAGAAAGCCCAGAGATAAACCCATGCACATATGGTCACCTTACCTTTGATAAAGGAGGCAGGAATATACAATGGAGAAAAGACAGCCTCTTCAATAAGTGGTGCTGGGAAAACTGGACAGCTACATGTAAAAGAATGAAATTAGAACACTCGCAAACACCATACACAAAAATAAACTCAAAATGTATTCAAGACCTAAATGTAAGGCCAGACACTATAAAACTCTTAGAGGAAAACATAGGCAGAACGCTCTATGACATAAATCACAGCAAGATCCTTTTTGACCCACCTGCTAGAGAAATGGAAAAACAAAAATAAACAAATGGGACCTAATGAAACCTCAAAGCTTTTGCACAGCAAAGGAAACCATAAACAAGACCAAAAGACAACCCTCAGAATGGGAGAAAATATTTGCAAATGAAGCAACTGACAAAGGATTAATCTCCAAAATATACAAGCAGCTCATGCAGCTCCATATCAAAAAAGCAAACAACCCAATCCAAAAATGGGCAGAACACCTATATAGACATTTCTCCAAAGAAGATATACAGACTGCCAACAAACACATGAAAGAATGCTCAACATCACTAACCATTAGAGAAAAGCAAATCAAAACTACGAGATATCCCCTCACACCAGTCAGAATGGCCATCATCAAAAAATCTACAAACAATAAATGCTGGAGAGGTTGTGGAGAAAAGGGAACCCTCTTGAGCTGTTGGTGGGAATGTAAATTGATACAGCTACTATGGAAAACAGTATGGAGGTTCCTTAAAAAACTAAAAATAGAACTACCATATGACCCAGCAATCCCACTACTGGGCATATACCCTGAGAAAACCATAATTCAAAATGAGTCATGTACCACAATGTTCATTGCAGCTCTATTTACAATAGCCAGGACACAGAAGCAACCTAAGTGTCCAGTGACAGATGAATGGATAAAGAAGATGTGGCACATATGTACAATGGAATATTACTCAGCCATAAAAAGAAATGAAATTGAGTTATTTGTAGTGAAGTGGATGGACGTAGAGTCTGTCATACAGAGTGAAGTAAGTCAGAAAGAGAAAAACAAATATCGTATGCTAACACATATATATATGGAATCTAAAAAAAAATGGTTATGAAGAACCTAGGGGCAGGACAGGAATAAAGACACAGATGAGAATAGACCTGAGGACACGGGGAGGGGGAAGGGTAAGCTGGGACGAAGTGAGAGAGTGGCATGGACATATATACACTACCAAATGTAAAATAGATAGCTAGTGGGAAGCAGCTGCATCACACAGGGAGATCGGCTCAGTGCTTTGTGATCACCTAGAGGGGTGGGATAGGAAGGGTGGGAGGGAGACCCAAGAGGGAGGGGCTATGGGGATATATGTGTATGTATAGCTGATTCACTGTGTTATAGAGCAGAAACTAACACGCCATTGTAAAGCAATTATACTCCAATGAAGATGTTAAAAATAAATAAATACAATTCAAACTCAAAAAAAAAAAAAAAGAGACACACAGACCTTATTTGCAAAGCAGAAATAGAGACAGACTTAGAGAACAAATATATGGACACCAAGTAGGAAAGGCGTGGGGTGGGAGGAATTGGGAGATTGGGACTGACATATATACACTGTTGATACTATGCATAAAATAGACAACTGAGGGGAACATACTGTATAGCACAGGGAACTCTACTTAATACACTGTGGTGTCCTAAATGCGAGGGAAATCCAAAAGGGAGGGAATATATGTGTATGTATGGCTAATTCATTTTGCTGTGCAGTAGAAGTAACACAACATTGTAAAGCAACTATATGCCAATAAAAATAAATTTTTACAAAGATAGACACACACCAAAGAAAATGGAACTTCTTCCATGACTGGACATTAAATTGCATCTGAAAATGACGTCTAGAACTGGGAGAGCCATCTTGTGACCATTAGGACTGCTGACATTAAGACATTAGGATGGCAGAGGAGACATATGAGAAGGACATTGGTCCTTGCTGAAGGACCAATTCAGGACAAGGTACTGAACTAGTCTTGGAGTCACTGTTACTGGAGATAATAAATTTTTCTTACTGTTTAAATCAGTTGAATCAGGATTTTTTTGTCCCAATAAAAGCATCCTAATTGATGCAGACAGCTACCTTTTTGTTGAGCATTTACTATGTACCCACAGCACATAGAACCACAAGTCTAACACAGGGCTAAGTACTGTACATTTGTTATCAAATTTAATCTTCACAGTAACCCATGAGGCAGGGACTGTTATCAACCTCATTTTACAGAGAGGAAGCTGAAGCTCAGAGACAATATGAAAATTGTCCAGGATCTCCCAGCTAGTGCCAGAGCTGGGATCCAAACCGGGGGTGGATGCCCTTGTATCCACCACTCTTCTATAAAACTGCCTCCCTCGACTGTCCACAGGCTGTCTGCTCCCTCCATTCAAAACCCCACTCCTATTTACAAATTGATTCAGAGAGCAGCTGTTGCAGCCATGAACTTATGAATCAGATCTACTGGAAGCAATTGCAATCTTTGAACGATTCTGCGAAGATACTTAAAAGCCATACTATGAAGTCCAAACCAGATGTGATTTGCCCCCAAGGATGGTAATTCAAGCTCCAGCTGGAGTGGAAAAATGAAATTTGCAGAGGAGAGCTCTCTCTGCCTTGAAACATCCTACACCTGCCTCGTCAAAAGTGAGATCCCAATTTAGTTCAAGCACTGCTTGCAGAATTTATTTCAGTTGTGATAAAAGTCTTAAAACACAGTTCAAGTGCTTTGCTCAAGCATTTAAAGCACACCTTTCAGAGGAAAACAGGCTTTCTGGCAATAAACTGAGTAGACCCAGAAAGTGCTTGGATGATCTATAACAAGAGAATCTAGAAAAAGCCATACAGATAAAAATGTAGTTTGACAAAACCAAAGAAAGCAGCAGACATTTAATGAAACCAAGGGCACTAACTTCCAATGAGGCAAAAACTCATACATACTGATATTAGAAAATATGACCCTTTGTTATGGCATCAAAACAATCAAGGGTGACATTAAAATTAGTGATACCTTGTGGTTTGATCCAGTAACAATCGTTTCAAACTCTGGGCCTCGAAACCTTCATTACTGCAACTCTCACAATATCTCCATGTTTGATTTATGGGTCAGAACACTTTAGGTTATATCTGAACAAACCCCCCAAAAACCACAAATGAGAATTTATTGTTTCTGGTAAATAAAATGACCAGAAGTCTTTTGCTTCAGGTAAAGCTGGATCCAGGCACTCAAATGATATGATCAAGGATTGTTCTCTCCCCAGGTCATGATTCTGCTTTTCTCTGTCCTGACTTTATTTTCAAACAGGGTCCCTCCTTGGGCAAGCCCCAGTTACTCAGGGTAGCACCAGACTTTTACCTATCTACTCTAGTGGAGAGTGAGCCTCTTCCCCGACTCATGCAGTTTTGTGGATATTCACTTCACCTACACAGCAACTAAAGACAAGAATGAGTAAGGATTGAAAACAAGCTGTTGGAGACGGTGACTTGAGGATCTCTGATGGAGTTCAGAAGAATGAGCCAATGTTGGAAAGTCCCTGGCTCATAGCCGGTGTTCAATCAATGTTTGTTGCCCACTGTAGCAGAGACTGTCAGTGCTCATCCATATCCCCTAGGGACTCATCGGACAGCATGCCCTTGTGACTCTGTACCTGAGGGCTCCTCTTGGCCCATTTACAGGGCAGGTCAGAAGTGAAAGGGACTTAATGTGTCAAGAGTAGCCCAGTCAGTCAACGAGAGGTTGTGTTGGAGGATAAATACCCCAGCTTTTTTCTCGTTCCTCAGATGGAATAACTCTGAGGCTTATGTTCTATGGTGTCTCCCAGAGTTCCCCTGCAGAACTGAGGTCCAAGCTCCAATCACCTAAGATGGTATCAGGCTTAACACCTCACCCTTTACCAACTTCCTCTCACATCCCAACCCCCCGACCTGTGTTTCCTGAGACCACCTCCCAAATAAACCACCTGTTCCAAATCTTTATCTCAGGGCGTGCTTCTGGGAAAATCCAGCCTAAAACAAACATGAATGCAAATAAGCCTAGAATCATAGAATTTTAAACTGAAATTAACGTGTGCCTGGATTTTAAGCCCCATGTGGTGGAAACTATGTCTTGTCTTTGTAGCTTCACTTCCCAAGTAGGGGTGAGCACAGAGTAGGTGCCTGGGAAATGTTGGCTGAAATGAATGGATCAACAAATGGATCAAACAAAAAATGGGTCAACTTTAAATTCTACTTTGAAATACGACACAAACACATAAATGCTGGGAATTACTGGTTGGGAAATTATAGATAATGGAATTTGGGGGTAGGGAGAGTAATGAATTAGGAATCAAGATACATGAGTTGTGGTTCCATCCTTGCTACTGACTGGCTGTAGCACCTTGGTATTCCAATCTTCCTGAGCCTCTCCATCACCTGTAAATTGGGTGAAGTGCCCAGATCCTGGAAGCCGGCTGCCTAGGTTCAAATCTCACCCTGGCTACTAAGTAGCTGCGCAAGTTTGGGCAAGTTACCAAACCTCTCTGTGCCTCAAGCTCTTCTAGTACAGGATTTATCAAGCTTGGAGCTATTGACATTTTGGGCCAGGTAAGTCTTGGTGGTCGGGGAGGGGCCATCCTGTTCATTGTAGGATGTTTAGCAACATCCCTGGCATCTACCCACTAGATGCTAGTAGCACCCCTCACTTGAGAAGACCAAAAAATGCTTCCAGACATTGCCAAATGTCCCCTGGGGGCAAAATCACTCCCAATTGAAAACCATTGCTAGAAAATGGGGATAATAATAGAACATACCTCATGGAATTAGTGTGAGGATTAAATGAGTTAAACAACGGAAAATCTCAGAATAGTGTCTGACTCATAATAAGTAGTGAATTTGTGTATTATTATTACTATTTCTATCATTATTATCATTTTCTGCTCTATCAACATTTACAGGTAATTGTGGACTAAAGCAACTAGTGAAGCTCAAGGTTAAAACCACATTTGAGGTCACTCTTCTTGACTTCAATTGGCCAACTGAAAAATTTAGAATCAGAAAGACCTGGGATAACAACAAGGTCCTACGGTATAGCACAGGAAACTATATTCAATATTCTGTAATAAACCATAATGGAAAAGGATATGAAAAAGAAAAAAATATATATATATAATTGAATCACTTTGCTGTACACCAGAAACACAACATTGTAAATCAACTATACTTCAATAAAAAAAGAAAGACCCGAGACTGAATGCCAATATCGCCACATACTCAATGTGTAGGATTGTTGGACAAAATACAAGACACCCAGTTAAACTGGATTTTAGATAAACAACAAACAATTCTTTATTATAAGTATACCCCAAAATATTTCATGCAACATATTTGTACTTAAAAATGATCTGCCATTGTGGGCTTCCCTGGTGGCGCAGTGGTTGAGAGTCCGCCTGCCGATGCAGGGGACACGGGTTCGTGCCCCGGTCCGGGAAGATCCCACATAGCCGTGAAGCGGCTGGGCCCGTGAGCCATGGCCGCTGAGCCTGCGCATCCGGAGCCTGTGCTCCGCAACGGGAGAGGCCACAACAGTGAGAGGACCGCGTACCGCAAAAAAAAAATGATCTGCCATTAGAAGTTCAAATTTAACCAAGTAGCCTATGTTTTTATTTGCTAAAGCTAGCACCTCTCTAAATGTATGACTTTTAATATAATTTAACCTCTCTGAGCTTCAGTTTCCTCATTTGCTGGATAGAGATAAAAATTCCTACCTCGTTGGGTTATTGTAAGGAATAGAAAAATGTAGCAAATGTGAAGTGTTGTGCCTTACAGTAGGTACGAAACAAATGATAGTTACTGGAATTACATATGCATGGATTTAAATGCTGTGTTTGTTATTTATACAAAGAAGGTGAGATCCTTTAGAGCAGATGCTGTCTCATTCATTACTGCATTTCCTGCATTAAGCAAGCAGCAGGGAAGAGCACGTGCTTGGAAGCCAAACACCCCGGGTTCAAGACACAGCTCCATCACTTACTGGCTGTGCAACCTTGGGCAAGTCACTTAATCTCTCTGTGCCTCCACTTCCTCACCTAGAAAATAAGAATAATATTAGAACCTATGTGTAGGGTTACTGTAAAGGTTAACAGAGTTAATGATAAATGTAGACTGCTTAGTGCCTGGCTATGTTATGTGCTCACCTGACCCTGGTTGAATGAATGAGTGAATGAATGAAGGCAGCTGTACTTTATCACGTCTCAGTCCATACAAGAATCCACTAATCTGTCTTTTAACAATATAATCACAGAGTTCCACAATTTCTAGCCTTTCTCTGAGATTAAGGGTCTAACCTCCACATTCAAAAACATCTAACATCCCTCTCTGATCCAGGTCACTTAAAGCATGCTGTTTCAAGCAGTAGCTAGAATCCTGAAAGATGCTCACCAGAGTAAAGTAAACAAGCAAGCAGTAAATTTACTGTGTAGCTTTGAATTTAATAGAACTGAGATGCAGGCTGGCTGCAAAAGGCAAAAAACTAAATGATGACCTTTTCAAAATTTGCTTTCTCTGATGCAAACGCTAGCCCATGGCTGCAACCAGACATTTATCATGTCTGATTAGTAGATTTATAGTCAAACAATTCTAAATATACAGAAAACAGAAACATGCTCTAATTTAACTGTACCGAGACCTCTTTCCTAACCAAGTTTCTCAGTGTTTGACGGTTCAATGTGATCCAGCCACTTTCCATGCCCCAGACATATAAATGCCCCATTAAGAATTACTGCATTTATACTGCAGTTATTTTTTCCACCATCTATGCTGGGAAGCTGGGGGGAGGGAGGATGCTAAAGATGAGAGGGAGAAACTGGCAAAGAAAAGGAGAGAAAATCTAGAGCACTGAGAAGGAGACACTGGAGACTAAAGGATTCCCACTTGTCATGTTCATCATTCTTCATGCTCCTCCACTCCCCACCCCTTAGAGAATTTCAGGAAGTTAGTGAGATTTGCAAAGGGTATTAAATTCTGTGGCCACAATCCCCTACCTCCAGCAGAACTTGCATGCACTCAGATTTCTCTGACAGCTGATTCAATCAAAATTTAGTGAACTAAGCATCTATTGCTCCAAACTGGGATGCCATTCAATTCAAAAAATATGTATCGGGCATCGAGTGTCCCAGCATAACTATCATGAGAAGAGGGAGGGAAGGCAGGGAGGGAGAAGAAGGAGGGAGAGGAGGGAAGAAGGTGGAAAGAGAAAAGGGAAATGAAGAGAAAAACAATTAATGAGCATCTGTATCATGTGTAATGAGGCTGTGTGTGGTACAGTGGTTAAGGTCACAGCCTTTAGCCAGAGCCTGACTTTGAGCCCCTGCTCCACTATTCCCCAGCTGTGTGACCCCTGATGCATTACTGAACCTCTCTGAGATTCCATTTCCTCAAATGTAAAATGGAGATAATTGCCCAGAGCTGCTTGAGCTATTGTGAGGACTCAATCGTGTGCCTGGCACAACAGTCAGTACTTAGCAACCGGTAGATGTTATCACTGTCACCAGGCACCATGCTGAGTGCTTCTGGGTCCCATCCTCACCTAATCTTGCAGTACAGTGTCAGCACAATGTGTGCAGATCTGGTTATGGGACAGGAGCTGCTCCTCGGGCCTTAGCCCTTCTGTGTCCTCCAGCCATTTCCAGCTGCCAACATCTGCATCTTTGACAGAACCACAGAAGCCTCTCTGGCCAGCAAGCAGAGCGGGAAGTGCCAGGGCATCAGTCCCACCCCCACCAAGGAGGTAGACTTTTACTTACCACTCCCCTGGTCCACTCTGGAGACCAACTTAATGCTGCCCCCATACTGGCCACCTTCCCTTCCTGGTACCACTCCCATACTCTTCTGGCACCTCCCAAATACACCACTTGCAGAGAAATTCTTGCCTTGGGATCAGTTTCTTAACATAGACTCAGAGAGGTTAAAGCAATCGCCCATAGACACACAGCTATTAAATAAGGATGGGGGTGGGAGTAGGGCAGGATGGTTAAACTAGATCAGTCTCGTTCCCTAAAGGCTGTGATCACTTACCATCTGGTCTCCTTAAAACTAACAATATGCCAGTGCTTAGGGAGGGTGGCACCCATCAAGAGGAGCTTTCCTGCATTTAACAGAAAAGGCTGCCAACCTCATCCATATTCTCCTCCTTGATCCACTGATGACAGGTGGCACTTTCTCTAACATCTCACATCTCGTCATCTCAACATAGGGCACTATGGCAATATGTGGCATTCTCTCTCTGGGATACTTGAATAGATGATTCAGAGAGCATTTCCAGATACCCATTCCCCGAAACACCAGTCCTGTGAGATGTGGTGTTAAAAATAAGAGTCCTGGGGGTAAAATTAGGTGGGGCAATTCCCCACCTAATTTGCTAACCCCCTCTTGGAGCCTCACAGCACCATTAATGTATTAAAGGTTCTGAGAAGTCCTGCAGTAAACAACCCTGCTTAACCCAATGTTTTCCAGGCTTTTTTTGACTATGAAATCCTTTTGGGGTTATCAACTATCAAGATCCCTGTAAAGTCTCTTCAACAAGTGGTGCTGGGAAAACTGGACAGCTACATGTAAATCAATGAAATTAGAACATTCTCTAACACCATATACAAAAATAAACTCAAAATGGATTAAAGACTTAAATGTAAGACCAGATACCATAAAACTCCTAGAGGAAAACATAGGCAGAACACTCTTTGACATAAATATTTTAAAATAAAAATATCTAATATTTTTTGGATATATCTCCTAAAGCAAAGGAAATAAAAGCAAAAATAAACAAAAGGGACCAAATTAAACTTAAAAGCTTTTGCACAGCAAAGGAAACCGTTGACAAAATGCAAAGACAACCTACTGAATGGGAGAAGATATTTGCAAATAATATGACCCATAAGGGATTATTTAATATCCAACATATATAAACAGCCCATACAACTCAACATCAAAAAAACAAACAAGCTGATTTTAAAAAGGGCAGAAGAACTGAATAGACATTTTTCCAAAGAGGAAATGTAGATGGCAAACAGACACATGAAAAGATGCTTAACATCGCTAATCATCAGGGAAATGCAAATCAAAACCACAGTGAGATATCACCTCAACCCTGCCAGAATGGCTACCATCAAAAAGAACACAAATAACAAATATTAGTGAGGATGTGGAGAAAAAAGAACACTCATACACTGCTGGTAGGAATGTAAATTGGTGCAGCCACTGTGGGAAACAGTACAGAGGTTTCTCAAAAAACTAAAAATCGAACTACATATGACCCAGCAATTCCACTCCTGGGTATATATTCAAAAAAAATCCCCAAAAACCACTAATTCAAAAAGATACATGCACCGCAATGTTCACAGCAGCATTATTTGCAATTACCAAGATATGGAAGCAACCTAAGTGCCCATCAACAGATGAATGGATAAAGAAGATGTGATACACACACACACACACACACACACACACACACACACACATACACAATGGAATACTACTCAGCCATAAAAAAGAAGGAAATTTTTGCCATCTGCAGCAATATGGATGGACTTGGAGGGCATTATGCCAAGTGAAAATAAGTCAGACAGAGAAAAGCAAATACTGCATGATATCACTTACATGTGGAATCTAAAAAATACAACAGACTAGTGAATATAACAAAAAAGAAGCAGACTCACAGATATAGAGAACAAACTAGTGGTTACCAGTGGGTAGAGGGAAGGGGGAAGGGGCAGTATAGGGGTAGGGGACTAAGAAGTACAAACTATTAGGTATAAAATAAGCTACAAGGATATATTGTACAACACAGGGAATATAGCCAATATTTTATAATAACTATAATTGGAGAGTAACTTTTAAACATTATGAACCACTATACTCTACACCTGTAACATATACTGTTCATCAACTATACTTCAATTTTTAAAAAGATGAGAGGAAAAAATAAAATAAATGCATAAAAATAAATTTTTTAAAAAGATCCCTGTAGAAATCAGTGTTCTGTGGAACACATTTTGGCAAATACTAGATTAGGGATTGATTAGAGATAGAAGCCTTCATCTCTTTTGTTATATAGGATCTAATTAATTTGGATGGTTATTAATCAGCATGTGTGGATCTGGCCACGGGGATAAGACGTGCATGGATTCAAGAAGCACACTTGTTGCCAATAAGCCAACACCAACAAGACCCATCAGGGATTATTATGGTGCCAGTTAGCAGGTACTTACTATCTATATCATGAGATGCCAAGAATCCAAAGGCTGTAAGAGAACCAGGTGGACCCCTGGAAGGATAATTAAAAACTGCCTTCAGGCTCACTTCATCACCATCTTGCTATTGATCATGGTTGTGTGATATGGTGACAAGAAGTGGTTGAATAGAAAGGAAAATGGAAAAGCTAATGTAATATGGAAAGAGGTCTGGCTAGAGTAACTATGGCCCTTTATAGAAAAAGTTTGCTGACCCCTGATCTAGTCTATTGTATACTATTTTTTCTTAAATCAATTCATATACTCAAATAAAATTATCTTAAGGAAGGATTTCCACCATCACCCCCCTCCACCATAAAGAAAGATTGTATATATCACCACCATAAGTGGAAAACAAATACCAAGTGACAAGGAGGAAAAAATATAAAAACAATGGAAAAAACATGATATTAATTTCTAGTCAAGCATTGTTACCTGCCCCGACTCTGAGTCTGAGGGCTTCTGCTTGTTTGCTAAAGAGAGGGATTAGAGCCAGTGTTGGGAGCCAAGAGCACCCGACTGATATTTTGTCCATTACCAGAGGACTGAAAACGTTTTGGAAAGATAACACACTTTTCTCTATGTGAGTCATGAGATTATGTAACGTGGAGCCCCAAATCATCTCACATACCATCAGAAATCATCTCATATACCAGGGGAGTACACAGTACACATAGGGAAATACTCAACCAATTCATCATATGAATCACAAAGAAAACAACATGGATGCCATCCACTCAAACCGTTTATTTTTTTAATTGGCCTTAAACATGAGCATCACTGCTACTCTGAGAAGCATGTGCTTTGGGCAAATCATGCTTACTTCCTGTTTTGACTTGGAACTTGAATGCCATCTCACAGGCAGAAAATCAGAGATCAGAGAAACACATGCAATGTGAGTCTCCAGGGAGAAGCCAATAGATCTCAAACAACTTGCCAAGGGCCACCTGCCTGAAACAAGCTTTGGACCTGAGGGAAGCCCGGATTTGAGGTTTTAAGAAGGAGTTGGAGGGACTTCCCTGGTGATCCACTGGTAAAGAATCCGCCTTACAATGCAGGGGACACGGATTCAATCCCTGGTCAGGGAACTAAGATACCACATGCCACAGAGCAATTAAGCCCACGCACCACGACTACTGAGCTGGTGCGCCTCAACTAGATCCCACGTGCCACAAACTACAGAGCCCACGTGCCCTGGAGCCCAAGTGCCACAAAGAAAGATCTCACATGTCTCAAAGAAGATCCCACATGCTACAACTAAGACCCAACACAGCCAAAAATAAATTAAATAATAAATAAATCTTCAAGAAAGAAAGAGTTGGAGGAGTCAAAAGCCTGAACTCCCCAACCCACTGAAAACAGAGGAACTCAGTGGCAACCAGTCCCAAGGAGGGCATCCATTCCTCGTTCTGAGGAGAACAGAAATGTCCAATGGCGATCTTTTTTTTGAGTTGTCAGTACTGTTTTGCATGATGCAAGACCCACCTCCATCTCACTGCGAAATCTTCAGCAAAGCCCACAGTGCTCAATGCTTTTCTGTGACTTTGGGGCTTCCCTGTTCCCCAAAGAGGCGTGGAGTTTTGTGTCCAGGCTGCCACAGGTTAAAACAGAAACAACATGAGCAGAGGCGGAAGCCAGAGGACAAGGGGCAGCAGTCATCTGAGTTACCCACTAAACACCTGTAAAAACTCTACAGACAGAGGCAGGCTGGGGATGATGCAGCCCCCATATCACCCCGTTTCCTCCACCCGAATATCCACCCCCCCACACACCTCATACCTGCTCACCCCGCCACTTCATCAGGCTAGTCAGATGTCAGCACAGCCATCACTTCCCACCCAGGAACTGAACCCACTATATTATAATCACCTGCTGAATATCTATCTCCTCCACCCCCTCCCGGACTGAGAAATAATGACGGCAAGGACTATATCTGTCCCACCCCAAAATCTCCAGTGCCTAGAATAGTGCCTGGCCCAGAAGGAGCCACCAAAAATTGTTTTTTGGTTTTTTTTGTATTTTATAAATCTATTTATTTATTTATTTATTTTTGGCTGCATTGGGTCTTTGTTGCTGCGCACGGGCTTTCTCTAGTTGTGGTGAGCGGGGGCTACTCTTCGTTCCAGTGTGTGGGCTTCTCGCTGTGGTGGCTTCTCTTGTTGCAGTGCACGGGCTCTAGGTATGCGGGTTTCAGTAGTTCTGTCACACGGGCTCAGTAGTTGTGGCTCGCGGGCTCTAGAGGGCAGGCTCGGTAGCTGTGGCGCACAGGCTTAGCTGCTCCGCGGCATGTGGAATCTTCCCGGACCAGGGCTCAAACCCGTGTCCCCTGCACTGGCAGGCGGATTCTTAACCACTGTGCCACAAGGGAAGTCCCCAACAATTATTTATACAGTAGTTGCATGCCCAATTGACCTGCACAACAGGAAACAGAGAGAGGAAGGGTAGTGGATGCTGATGGTGCCCTGCCCACAACCTCTTTACCAAGTGGGTGCACCCATCCCCCAGCTCCTGTGAGTGTTGGCTGCTAAGGGCTCAAAGATGCACACTTCTCTAAAGAATTGTCCTCCAAATGGGAGCCACCTTGCCTAGGAGGCTACCTTAACCCCCCTGTAGGCAGCCCAAAATCAGTAACTGACTGGCACTGTAGTACAGAAGGTTGGTCCCCTTGTCTCAATATGGCACCAACTCCATGGTGCAATATATGCTCCAGAGTTTCCTGCAGGATCAGGCTGAAGTCATCTCCACTCGAGACCATGTCCCTGCTTAGATTTTTCCTGCCCTCTCCGGTTTTTCTCACTCCCCTTCTTTTGAGAACTCTCCTTCAATAATCACTTGAACAAGAATACCCACCTCAGAGAATCCTAAAATGGGAATAAATCATTGTGAGCATTAGGGAGGAGATGAAATTTGGGCAAAGCACCACAGTATCACTAGCACTCTGCCTAACACATATGGGACTCAGTAAATATTCATGAAATGATTGGATAGATGAACAGATGGACAGGAGTGTCCATTACCCTATGAGGGCAAAAAATAAAGCATACTGACATCACACCTAAGGGAATGGTAAAAGATCATCAGATGGACCTAAGTCTGAATCTTTCTCTACTTCTTCCTAGCTGTGTGACCTTGGGCAAACTACATCTTTGAGCCTCAGTTTGCTCAACTGTAATATGGCAGATAGTCATGATATGTACTTTATAGGGTTGTTGAAATGAGCCAAAGATTTTGTGACATATATATATATATATATATATATATATATAGAGAGAGAGAGAGAGAGAGAGAGAGAGAGAGAGAGAGATTAGTGCAGTGCCTGATACTTAAGTGCTTATAAATAATATTTATTATCATTATTGGGATTTTTATTATTACTATTGACCCAATTAAAAGTCAAGTACAAAAGGCATTCTCCTACTGTATCACAATACAGGGAAACAAGCAAAGCTGGTTTAAAAAAAAAAAAAGCAATCACCAGTAGCTAATTGTTCAAAAGGGAGAGATTAAGTTCGGGAAGTGGGCTTTTCCTTGTTGTGGTAAAATTAAACCCAACATAGAAAACAGGTTAATTTCTTAGGAAAAGAAAGTAATGATCTGGGCTTCCCTGGTGGTGCAGTGGTTAAGAATCCACCTGCCAATGCAGGGGACACAGGTTCGAGGCCTGGTCCGGGAAGATCCCACATGCCGCGGGGAAACTAAGCCCACGCACCACAACTACTGAGCCTGCACTCTAGAGCCTGTGAACCACAACTACTGAGACCACAGGCTACAGCTACTGAAGCCCATGCGCCTAGAGCCCGTGCTCTGCAACCAGAAGGCACCACAATGAGAAGCCCACGCACTGCAACAAAGAGCAGCCCGTGCTCGTCGCAGCTAGAGAAAGCCCATGCAGAGCAACGAAGACCCAATGCAGCCAAAAATAAACAAATAAATTTATTTTTTAAAAACCATAATAATATGTGCAATACATAATATATAAAATATATTACATATAATTATATGTATATTATATATAACATAATTGCTTATTAAATATAATTATATTATAATATAGATATATAGTATATAATAAAAATAGTAATATTAAAAAATGGCTGCTCAATAAATACTCAATAAAGGAATCAATCTCAGTTAACTAATTAATGGTTAACTGAGATTCATGCCCAGAACAACTCTTCTGAACCCTGACATTTCTTTTCCTCCTGCACCAGCCCTACCAGTTTCCCACAAGTGCCCCCAAACCCTCCTCCTTCCCCCATCCACATCCTCGCTCATGCTGGGCTCCTTGCCCTGAATGCCTTCTCTACCCCACAAGACCAAATACTACTCCTGTTCTCTCTCTAGCCCAGGTCAAGTACCTAAGTGGCCTGGAAGAATTTCTCATCATTCCAGCCTCCACAATAGACTCCTGTACTAACCAAGACCAGCATTTTCTCTCTATGTCACATAAGCTGGCTTGTGATCATGTTCAATTTAATACTTCATCCCGTCTTTGATCATTCTATGTGTATTAATCATGCCTGCCTCTACAGAATAGAACTCAATAAACACTGGTTGTTTTGTTCTGAGATCAGAGACCAAGCTACAGGATTTATTCTTCATCTTTCCTTACAATATCTAGACCCATAGCAGAATTCAATAAACATATCTTGAAATTTCAAATGCCCCTAGGGTAGAATAAATGATTATTCAGCAAATATTTGCTCCCTCCCTTCCCTGACCTCCATTGAAGAAGGAGGTTTCCCTGCCCCTTGGGTGCTGGGCCCAACCATGGACTTGCTTTAGCCAATGGCATGTAAACAGAAATGACAAGCTGACTTGGGCTTTAATAGAATCACTCTGGCTACTGTACTGAGAACAAGCTGATGGAGGGCAAGAGATGACTGGCAGTGGGTTGGCCCCAGGTGACAGCAGTGGAGGTATAAGAAGTGCTCAGTTCTGGAAAGGGTTTAAATGTGGAGCAGACAGGACTGGTTGATAGATCAGATGTGGGATATGAGAAGAGGAGAGGAATCCAGGATGACGCCAGGTTTGGGACCTGTACAAGAGAAAGGATGGAGTTGCCGTTTAATGGCATTGGGAAGACTATGGAAGGAGCATGGTTTTGTTTGGAGACTGAGTTTGATTTTGAACTTGTTAAGTTTGAGGTTCTTATAAGACATCCTAGAGGAGAGGTTGCATAGGTTTTTGGCCATGCAAGTCTAGTAATCAGGGGAACCACCAGGCTGAAGACAATAAATTTGGAAGTCATATACACTGAGATGACACTTAAAGTCAAATTTAGATGGAGAAAAGAAGAGGTCCAAGGAAATACCAAGTCCTGGAATACTAATATTATTTAAAGGTGGAGGAATCAGCAAAGAAGACTAAGAAGCAGCAGCCAGGGAGAGAGAAGGAAAACCAGGAGAATGTGGTGTCCTGGAAGGCGAGTGAAAACTCAGTAAGTGTAATACATATTTGCAATGTGCTCCCCTCAGCATCCATCCCCCTTCTAGCAGTTGCCCTCAATTTTCACTTAGAGATCTACTCCTTCCTGGGGACTTCCCTGGCGGTCCAGTGGTTAAGACGTTGCCTTCCAACGTGTAGGGGTGCAGGTCCGATCCCTGGTTGGGAAGCTGGGATCCCACTTGCCTCATGGCCAAAAAACCAAAACATAAACAGAAGTAATATTGTAACAAATTCAATAAAGACTTTAAAGATGGTCCACATCGGGGACTTCCCCAGTGGTGCAGTGGTTAAGAATCCACCTGCCGGGACTTCCCTGGTCGCGCAGTGGTTTAAGAATCCACCTGCCAATGCAGGGGGCATGGGTTCGAGCCCTGCTGGGAAGATCCCACATGCTGCAGAGCAACTAAGCCCGTGCACCACAACTACTGAGCCTGCGCTCTAGAGCCCGTGAGCCACAACTACTGAGCCCGTGTGCTGCAACTACTGAGGCCTGCATGCCTAAAGCCCATGCTCCGCAACAAGAGAAGCCACAGCAATAAGAAGCCCACGCACTGCAACGAAGAGTAGCCCCACTCGCCGCAACTAGAGAAAGCCCGCGTGCCGCAATGAAGACCCAATGCAGCCAAAAATCAATCAATAAATAAATTTATTAAAAAAGGGGCTTCCCTGGTGGCGCAGTGGTTGAGAATCTGCCTGCTAATGCAGGGGACACAGGTTCGAGCCCTGGTCTAAGAGGATGCCACATGCCACAAAGCAACTAGGCCCGTGAGCCACAACTACTGAGCCTGCAAGTCTGGAGCCTGTGCTCTGCAACAAGAGAGGCCACGATAGTGAGAGGCCTGTGCACTGCGATGAAGAGTGGCCCCCACTTGCCACAACTAGAGAAAGCCCTCGCACAGAAACGAAGACCCAACACAGCAAAAATAAATTAATTAATTAAAAAAAAAAAAGAAAAAAGAATCCACCTGCCAATGCGGGGGACATGGGTTCAAGCCTTGGTCTGGGAAGATACCACATGCCGCGGAGCAACTAAGCCCATGCGCCACAACTACTGAGCCTGCGTGCCATAGCTACTGAAGCCCACACGCCTAGAGTCCGTGCTCCGCAACAAGAGAAGCCACCACAAGGAGAAGCCCGTGCGCTGCAACTAGAGATAGCCCGTGTGCAGCAACGAGGAACCAACACAGCCAAAATTAATTAACTAATTAATTAAATGGTCCACATCAAAAAAAAAAAATCTTAAAAAAAAAAAAGAGGTCTACTCCTTCCTTACTAAGACCACATGATCTGGGTAGGGCTTTACTTCCAGCTCCAAGCATAGAGCATCATGACCTAGAGCTGATCAATAAAAATGCTGTGCTTCACAACACTTCAAAACACTGGCTGGCAACTGGCTTAGGGATGGGCATGTGGCTGCAGCCAAGCCAATCAGAGTGAATCTCAGGACTTCTGCAGAAGCAACCAGGAAACTATTTTCAGCAGGATTTTAACTTTGCAGGGAAGCAGCCACCTTACCACGATGAGGGCAGCTTACCTGTGAATGAAGCCCACACAAAGTATGGTGGTGAAGAAAGTGGATCCTGGTGACTTCATTTGTCACCTGGATCAAGCCACACCTGAAGTCTAAGTGGTCTAGACTTTGCAGTTATGTGAGTTTTTTTTCTTTGTTTATGCCAGTGTGGGTTGAATTGTTTTTGTAACTTGGAAAAAATTCTGACTAACTCAGCAAGGCAATGGATAAAATCATTAGGATGTATCCATCCTATAGAATATTTTTATGCCATTATAAACAAAGTAGATCTCTACCTATTGACCTGGAAACACATCCATGATCATTAGTAAATGGAAAAAAGCATACTGTACTTCGTATCTTCATATCCATTAGAATGGCTTAATCAAAAAGACAGTAAGTGTTGACAAGGATGTAGAGAAATTGGAACTTTCATACATTTCTAGTGGGACTGTAAAATGGTGTAACCACTTTGAAAAACAATTTTCATATATATATGAACTGCCAGAATTGAAAACATATGTCTGCACATAAACTTGTACACAAGTGTTCATAGCAGTATTATTCATAGTATCCCAAAAGCAGAAAAAAACCCAAATGTTCATCAACTGATAAATAGATAAGTAAATTGTTGTCTATCCATATAATGTAATGTTATTCAACCATAAAAATGAATGAAGTACTGATCATGCTTCAACACAGATGAACCTTAAAAATAGTATGCTAAGTGAAGCCAGACACAAAAGGACAAATTTTGTGTGTGAAGGGAAGCAGAATATACAATCCCCAAATATGCCTCTTTGGCGTAAGGATTATTTCAGGCTGATTATTTTTAAGAAACAACAGACACAGGGAAAGCTCTGAAAACTGAGTAGAAGTTACCCTTTCGTAAGAGACATTTAACATGTATAAGGAGAATCTCCATTTGTAAGAGTGTCTCCCTTGCTGTACCAGGAACAGGGGGATGACTCTAAATCCCTAGAAACTCTTATCATTGGAGAAGGGAACGACTAACATCTGCATAACAACCTTACTCTTGTTTACTGTGCTTTTGCTAGTAACCTCCATAACTGACTCCCCCCTTTCCCCATCAATATCTTCTTTTGTTTTTAGCTGGAGATGTTATTTAAGGTGGTAGCTTGGGCCATTTGGGGGAGTTTCTCAATTTTTCTGGGTCTCTCCCACGTATACAGGAGGTATCCATGTTATTAAACTTTTGTTTTTCTCCTGTTAATCTGTTTTTTATTACAGGAGGTGTCTCAGCCAAGAACCTAGAAGGGTAGAGGGAAAATTATTTTTCATCCCCCATATATGATTCCATTTATATGAAATGTCCAAGATAGGCAAATCTATAAAAACAGAAAGAAAATTAGGGGTTGCCAGGGGCTGAGGAAGGGTGAGGGAAAATGAGGAGTTACTGCTAAGGGGTGTGGGTTTCTTTTAGGAGGGATGAAAATGCTCTAAATTTAAATTGTGATGATCTAGATTAAGGTTGCCCAACTCTGGGAATACACTAGAAACACTGAATTGTACACTTTAAATGGGTAAAATATATGGTACGTGACATATCTCAATAAAACTGTTTTTAAAAAGCAAACAATTCAGGTTGTTTCTCCAGGGCAAAATGAGCTAACATGCCCCCAAGCCATGGTCAGAGAATTGTACACCAGAGACATCCTGACTCCTGAAACTACAATTGAGAAATGTCACAAGACGATGATTAACCCCAGTCTCTGTTTTCTTCCCCTTAAAAAAAAAAAAAAAAAAACTACCTCAAAGACCACATTGGAGTGGATCTGAGGCTTGTCTCCCACTCCCCACTCTCTTGCTTGGCACCTGCAATAAATGTGTACTTTCCGTCACCACAACCCAGTGTCAATAGGTTGGCTCTTGCTATGCATCGGGCGAGCGGACCTGAGTTCGGTTCCATAAGCTTAACATCTGGGATATATATACACAAATACTGTACAGAAAGACCTTGGAAAGGATAAGTGCCACACCAATAAGTTACCTCAGGAGATGGGATTGAAAGCAAGGAACAAGAAGATTTTCATTTGTCTCTTTTACATATTCTGCCTTGTTTGAATTTGTCACGATGAGCATGAATAATTCTGTCATTCTGAAAAGATAAAAAAAAGTCAACTCAAGTGCCACCTTCTCCAGGAAGCCTCAGGGGCTGAAGTAAGGACTCCTCCTTAGCATTGCAGTCAAATTTTGTTCCTTCTGCACTTCAGCACTTGCCACTTGAAGAGAATTAACTGTTCTGGTTGTGAGACAGGAAGGAAGGGGGCAGGGCACAGCCTTTAAAAGAATGACACAGCCGTCCAGGATACAACAAAAACTGGTTAGAACCTACTAGACCCAAGATGGTGGATGATTTGACTTCCAGTGGACCTCAAGCCTCATTATACGCTCACTGTAACACATTAGCATATGCTAAATGACACGCCCACAGGCGCCATGACAGTTCTGAGGTGGACCATAAAAGGCCAAAAAGTGGGCAGTGGCCCAATTCCTGGAAATCCCCACCCCTTCCCCCAAATAGTTGGACTAATCCTTCCATTCATTAGCCTATGAAACTACCCAGCCCATAAAAACTAACCACCCCATATTTCAGGGTGCTCTCGCCTTTTGAGACTAACTGCATTCTATCTATGGAATGTGTATCTCTCTCAGTAAACCTGCTTTTACTTTACTATGGCTCGCTCTTGAATTCTTTCCTGCACAAAGCTAAGAACCTTCATTTGGCTGCCCATCCCAGGAACTTGCCCCAAGACCTGGGACATGACCATCCTCTCATGCCCCGTTTTCCCGTAACCTCTTTACAAGGGGTATTAATAAATCTACTTCTAGCCTATCACTTTGCCTCTCGCTGAGTTCCTTCTGCACCAAGATATAAGGAACCTGAATTTCAATGAGTCCTGGGACAAGATGTGGGATTTCAGTTAGAAGATTGTGGGTTCAAGTCCCATCCGAAGGAGTGTGGTTTCAGTTGCGCTGGAGGGCAGAGGTTGTTCATTTTGTCTCTCTCATACTCAGCCTATAAATGGAATTTAGTAATATAATCTGGGGAATGAATGAATGGGGACTGAGTGAGTAAATAAATGAGTTCAGCTATGCCCACAAGCAACACTGGATCCTGCCTGGCTTTGCCCAAACTCACCCTATGGAGATTGGCTAAATGACAAGAGAGGCCATTTGGGGATGCTGGGTGCCCCCAAGGTGCCTGGGATTTATTACACTGCCACCAACACCTCAGCAACATGGATTTGCAAGTCTTAATTACATGCAGGGGACCAGCAGGAACAGCTCATTCGATAACTCTGACCCCAGAGACTCCAGTGTTATTCTTTGCCCCTTCTCTCTTGTTTTCTTGCCATCTCCAGCTCCCCAGGGAAAGCAGGGAGCTGAGGAGGCAAAGATGGATAAGAGATGTTCTTCAAACAGGGAGGGAGAGAGGGCTCAGGCTGCAGGGAGCTCTTCAACTTCAGCTTTAGACCTTAGGGCCCGGGGAAAATGTCTTCCTGTAATTTAAGGAAATGACTCAGCCAGAGGTGATGGTGGGAAGCTGGGTCCTTGCCCAGTGTCAGCTCTGCATTACAAATGCCTCTCAAATCCCCCCAGGGGAAGATGGGATGTTTTTGATACAGTCTGTTCTCCCAGCTGAGGTGAGAGGCAGGGACTCCACCACAGTTTGTCTCTGCCAACCTCCCGAATTTCAGCTATTGGATCAGGATTTCACCTCTGGTTTTAGAGCATCTGACAGATGGTCTCCCCTATACATCACTGTGGGTGAACAATTAAGAGACCAATTGAGGAAAAAAAGGAGGATGCTACATGAGCTCAACTGAAAAGCAGACAGAGGTTCAAATCCCAGCTTCACCACTTACCAGCTGTGTGGCCCTGAGCAAGTTGATTGACTTCTCTGAGCTTCAGTGACACCATCTCTTTTTTTCTTTTTAATTCTCCCACTGACTGGTGGGAGACTGGAAACTTTTACCCTCCCGAGATTCTGCCTTGGAAGTAAGGCATTATCATCACTGGGAATCCTCTTCTAAAATGCAAAAACCCCTTTAAAAGTCTCTAACTCAGCTTTGAACATTCAAGAATGGATCCATTTATCAGAGATAAACAACCAGTTGTTTAGCAGGGCCCTGATGATGAGAGACAGCAGACAGGCAAGGTCTGATTGGGGGAAAGAAGGAGGAAGAAGTTACTCCCAGAGGAAGGGAGAATAGGGTTGATGACCAAGAGGGTTCTGGGGACAGGATCCAGGCCTCAGTTTCCCCAACTCAAACACATAATATAGAGTAAACTTTATTGAGTATTTACTAGTTTTCAGGCATCATGCTAAGGGCACCACAGAGTCTCTATTCATGTTTACAAAAACCCCACTTTACAGATGAGGAAACCGAGGCCCAGGAAGGTTAAGTACTTTACTCGAGGTCACACTACCAGTATATGGGGGAGCCAGCTTGAAATCCCAGAGACTTTAGTTGACAACAGTGGATAATTTAAGGTTCTTAGGAGGCACGGGATCCTTATACAGAGTTGGGGAAAGGACATGACAAAAGGAGGGAGCAAGGTATGAAAAGAAGTCACTGAAAAATAAGCCCCAGCCACTCCCCAATTGCTGCAGTATCTGTCACCCTCTACAGCTGAAATCTCCATTGGAGACACAGCACCCTGGCTTGAGTGGGTCCCTGGGAAAGGCTGGCATGGACACCCTTCCCTCCTTCACTCCCTCTGGCCCCAGTTGGCCTAATGCCCTGAAACTGTTACCATGGAGACTTCCTCTTCAGTGGCCAGAGCAGGGAAGGGCTGGCACTGGGTTGGGGGAGTGAGTGCTGGAGGCCCTGGGGAGGTGGTGTCAGGCTTTGCCAGATGGCTGAGGACAGAAGGCAAGCCCACCTCCATAAGGCAGGTCCCCAGTTATGCCAGGGTCTGCCAGACTCTCCTCAAAGCTGCCAGAAAAAAGAAAAACAAACAATAACAACAAAAAACACAAACACCAATTTTTATCTGTCTTTAATCATGCCTTAAATACTTGTGCAGCACCTACTGTGTACTGGGTATTATGCAGGGTCCTGGGATATGATTATAGGGAATCCACAGATCCTTTGAAGCTCATCCATGAGTCCCCCAACATAGAATAAGTCCCCCAATATAAAACAATATAAGAACCTCCAAGAGAGAGAATATGAATTAGCCCAACAAAAAGTTGCTCCTAGGTTGGTTTTTATTTTCAGGTTCTTTGATTGGCATGCTTATTTTCATATTAACATTAATAATAATAACAGTGATGGTAGTAGTAATAGCTAACATTTAATAGGCACATACTATGTGCTAAACATGAAGGAACTTGTATGCATCAACTTCTTTCATTTTAAGAATCGGGCTACGATGCAGGCATTGTTACTATTATGCCCATTTCACAGATAATGAAATTGAGGCTCAGAGAGGATCATTCATAAGCCCAAAGACAAACATCTGGTTTATCTCTTTCGCATTGCCACTATAACAATTTACCATAAATTTAGGAGCTTAAAACAATGCAAATTTATTCTCTTACAGTTCTGGAAGTCAGAAGCCCAAAATCTGGCTCACTGGGCTAAAGTCAAGGTGTTGGGAGGGCTGGTTCCCTGTAGAAGCTCTAAGGGGAGAATCTATTTCCTTGCCTTCTCCAGCTTCTATTGGCTGCCTGCATTCCTTCCTTGGCTTATGGCTCCTTCCTCCATCTTCAAAGCACATCACTCCAATCTCTGCTCCCTGTTGCTATAGACAGGATGTTTGTGCCCCCCAAAATTCATATGTTGATACTGATCCCCAGTGTGGTGGTGTTTGGAGATGGAACATTTAGGAGGTGACTGGGTGTGAGGGTGGAGCTCTCATGAATGGGATTAGTGCCCTTATAAAAGAGACCCCAGTGAGTCCCTCACCCCTTTCTCCTTGTGATAACACAGCAAGAAGACAGCTATCTATGAGCAAGGAATTTGGCCCTCACCAGAAACCAAATCTTCCGGCACTTTGATCTTGGACTTCCCAGCCTCCAGAGTTGTGAGAAATAAATGTTTGTTGTTTATAAGCCACCCAGTCTGTGGTATTTTGTTGTAGTGGCCCAAACAGATGAAAACAGTTGTCATACTCCTTAACTCTGACCCTCCTGCCTCTCTGTTATAAGCATCCTCATAATTATATTAGGTCCCCCGGATAATCCAGGATAATCCCCCATCTCGAGATCTTTAACTTAATCACACCTACAAAGTCCCTTTTGCCATATGAGGTAACATTCACAGGTTCCAGGGATTAGGGAATGAATATATTTAGGGGCCATTATTATTCAGCCTACCATAACTAGAAGTGGCAGAGCCAGGAGTCAAACCCCCAGATCTGCCTGACTGCATAGACTGTTCTGTGAACTACCAGGCCAGCAAGAGCACCCCTGACACCTCATTCCCAGGGAGGAGAATGCCTGGGCTCTCCAACCAGCACACTGGGGGATTCTCATGAAGCCGGGCCCTAAACAAACTCAGTTGGTGGCCGACCTCCCGGACAACTGCCCTCATGCATCAGTCTGGAGCCTCTATTTAGCAGAACAAGGAAGACCGTGGGCTTTGAAGTCAGACAGTCCTGGGCTTTAATCTGCACAATGACCTCTACCATCTCTGTGACTTTGGGCATGCACTTTGCCCTCTATGAGTCTCAGTTTCTCCATCTGTAAAGTGGGCATAATTAGACCCACCTCACAGGGCTGTTGTGCCAGTTAAATGAGCTTAGGGAGAGAATGGACTTAACACAGACCCAGCACAGAGGTGGAGTTCAATAGATAGGAATTATTATTATTATTATCATTTTATTACTATTATTGAATAGGTAGAACTTTGTTACCAGCCAGCCCTCCTTGAATAACCTTCTTTATACTGCAGATGCTCTCCTTGGATTTCACCTTGAAGATATTAGAAGTTAAAAAGTAAAACTCTCTCTGAGGGCCCAGACACTCCTCAGGGAACCCCAAGGGCAGACAAGAGAGCCCCAGTCACAGGTGAAAAGTTTAACAGAACAAAGGTGAAATGCTAACAACTTCTAGAGAGGAAATAATTACAAGATTTCCACCCTGGTTCCCAGCCCCATTAAAGAGATATGCGTTCCAAGAATTGGGATAGGGACTTCCCTGGTATCTATCTCAGTGGTTAAGAATCCACCTGCCAATGCAGGGGACAAGGGTTTGAACCCTGGTCCGGGAAGATCCCACATGCCGCGGAGCAACTAAACCGGTGTGGCCACAACTACTGAGCCTGCGCTCTAGAGCCCGCGTGCCACAAATACTGAGCCCACGTGCCACAACTACTGAAGCCCACACACCTAGATCCCGTGCACTGCAACAAGAGAAGTCACCGCAAGGAGAAGCCCACGCACCGCAACGAAGAGTAGCCCCCGCTCACCACAACTAGAGAAAGCCTGCGTGCACAGCAACGAAGACCCAACGCAGCCAAAAATAAATAAGTAAAAATAAATTAAAAAATAAAAAAGAATCAGGGTAACAATGTATTTAACCTCAATCACAACATCTTTTCAAGATCCAGGTATGTGATGGGAAAATAAAACAAGAAACAATCAGACTTGTTTCAGCCCTGAAAATGCACTAAAGGCTGCAATTAAGAGGCCCCTGGAATAGTTCTATATGAATAGCCCACACCCCCCCAAAACATATTTTGACAGTCAGGGCTGAATTATTCAAAAGACATTGCTCTTTATTTAAAGCGGAGCGTGGGTTTGCAAGAGATTGTTTTGTTTCCACTTTATTTCTTCACTGGAATCTTTACAGTCTGGATTTCATTAGTGTTCCAAGAATGTCACACTGCAGAGCAGGGGGAAATGTGGTAGCGACAGCTAGGATTCTGGCCGATGCACCTATATTTGACAAATGCCTGAGCCACTAGCCATATGCACATCCATTTCAATTAAGGAGTAGGAAGGACAGTTACCCTGATGCAGGCTGCTAATTTCATTGAGGGGACTCTAATTATTTGTCCTTTTTTTCTTCCTTCCTGACTAGAACAATTATATAAGAGTATTTCTATTTGCTAGAACTAAACACTAAAGTAAGAAATAATGGCAATGATTTCTCTCCAAGCTGCTCTGGATAGGATGAGTAAGGATCCAGGCACAGTTAAAACATTCCTAGGGGCTTCCCTGGTGGCGCAGTGGTTGAGAGTCCGCCTGCCGATGCAGGCGACACGGGTTCGTGCCCCGGTCCATGAAGATCCCACATGCCGCGGAGCAGCTGGGCCCGTGAGCCATGGCTGCTGAGCCTGCGCGTCCAGAGCCTGTGCTCCGCGGCGGGAGAGGCCACAGCGGTGAGAGGCCCGCGTACCGCACAAAAAAAAAAATTCCTAGAAAAGTGGCAGGAATTTCCTACGGCAGAATTCTTACACCTCTTTCCGGGATAGTAAAAATAAAGCTCAGCTGACTATCTCCAATTGTGGTAGTGGTTACAGGACTACATGCGTCTAAACCCATAAAACCATGGGACCATGAACCAGCTCTATTATATAAAAATGAAAAGACATAATTACAGGGACTTCTCTGGTGGTGCAGTGGCTAAAAATCCGCCTGCCAATGCAGGGGACACAGGTTCAAGCCCTGGTCCGGGAAGATCCCACATGTGGCGGAGCAACTAAGCCTGTGCGTCACAACTACTGAGCCTGCGCTCTAGAGCCCGCTAGCCACAACTACTGAGCCCACGTGCCGCAACTACTGAAGCCCACGTGCCTTGAGCCCATGCCCCGCAGCAAGAGAAGCCTGTGCACTGCAATGAAGAGTAGCCCCCGGTCTCAGCAACTAGAGAAAGCCTGTGCACAGGAATGAAGACCCAACCCAGCCAAAAATAAATGAATAAATTTATTTATTTTAAAGAAAAAGACATAATTACAACTGACCAATAAAATTGATTAACAAACTAAAAAGTAAGAAAGAAAGAATGCTTGGAATCTGCCTATACTGGTCCTTGGAAGTATTTCTGCTTGCTGAAAAGCTTAATTCTCTAATTGCACATTCATTGAACAAGTATTTATTGAGGACCTCCTAGATTCAAGGCACTGTTCTAGGCACGGGGGAAACAGCCATGTATGAGATGACAAGGAATGTACATACAAGCAGGGAGAGGCAAACTATAAACAGAAAAAGTATATACAGACAAGTCTAAGTACTATAAAGACAGTAAAATAAGATAATGGAATGCAGAGGGACTGAGTAAGTCCTCTCAGACAAGTCTAAGTACTATAAAGACAGTAAAATAAGATAATGGAATGCAGAGGGACTGAGC
Organism: Delphinapterus leucas; assembly: GCF_059928025.1. Classification (NCBI taxonomy): domain Eukaryota; kingdom Metazoa; phylum Chordata; class Mammalia; order Artiodactyla; family Monodontidae; genus Delphinapterus; species Delphinapterus leucas. Next base: position 15,472,172 of record NC_143142.1, read on the forward strand.
AAGGGGCTACTTTAGATAAGCTCTACTTTAGAAGGCTTGTCAAAGGGAGAGCCATTTGAACTGAGACTAGAAGGAGGAGAGGGACCAGCCAGAAAGAACAGCAAGTGCAAAGGTCCTGAGGTAGAAACAGAGACGACTGGTATAGTGTAGCTGAAGTCAAGTGATCCAGGGAAGGGGTATGATGAAGAAAGAGAGTGGGGAAAGATGAGATCGGGAAGGTGGGAAGGGTCAGGTCATTCAGTACTTTGTAGGTTGTAAGGTGAGCTTGAGTTTTATTCTAAATACACTGGGAAACCATTGGTGGGTTTCAAACAAGGGTGCAAAAGTAGAACAATTACTCCAGTGGGTCAAGGGACACTTTGGGAGGTGTGTTAGCTGTTCTGTCACCATGGGTACCAAGACCATTGGCCCACTATGTGTTAGACTTGTATTAGGGGTTGATTTTCTAGAAGGTGGTATTGGATTTGCTTCCCATCACTGGGATGCTTCTGAACAACAGGATGCAAGATGACAGATTGGTCTGGGAAGCAAGGTCTGTAATCTATTCAACATATATTACCAGCGACTTATTCTAGGCACCATGCTAGAGACTGGGGACATAGCAGTGAAGAAAGCACAGCCAGTCTGTCACCACATAGAGCTCTGTCATTCATGCCAGAAAATGTCAGGAAAAGGAAGTACCAGAGATGTGACAGCACCAATGAGGAGCACCTAATGCAGACTTGAGGGGATCTGGGAGGCTTCTCAGAGGAGGTAAACTGAAGGATAGGCAGGAGGTGGAAGGGGAAAAGGAATGGCATTCCAGATAGACAGAATATCATGTGCAAAGGCCCAGAAGTCACAGAGGAAACTGAAGGGGCAGCATTACAACTTGACTAGACCAGAGAGTATGAGGGTGAAGCAGTAAGCAAAGCCTCATAAATCACATCGATGACCTTAGAATTTATCCCAAGGGACACAGGGAGGCATGGAAAAGATGCAAGCCTCAGGAGGAGTAATTAGATCTGCATGTTAGAAAGATCAAACTGTCTTCAGGAAGATGGCAGTGTGGGAAGACGTGGAGTTAGCGTCTCCCCAAAACTAGGGTGCCTGCCGGCCACTGGTGGGGAACTCTGATGCCCAAGGAGACGGGAGGAACCCCAAAGTGAACCGGCAGGACATAGGGGGACTGAGGGGGGAGGAGAAGTGGAGGCCAGACAGGCTCAGCACCCTTGAAGCCAGGGAGATCAGGAGATGCAGGCGGGAGGGACTCTCCGGGAAGAGCAGGAGAGGAACGGAGGGTGATCGCCTGGCCCACTCCGGCCACCCCACTCCAAAGCCCCATCCAGCCCGCATGGGTCCTGGGGCCATAGGAGGGAGGCCGGAGAGATCAGGAGAGGCACGCTGAGGGGCCCTCCCAGACCCCAGACTGGAGGAGCAGGGGAAGAGAGGACAGCATTTGCTCTACCCACTCGAGCCCAGAAGTTTGCTGGGCTCCCAGGTGAGGTCCATTGCCTTCTGAGACCAGGGATGGGGGTCATGCCTGGGCCCCTTTTGTTCTTTCAGCCTAAGCCCCACCCCCCACAGCCCCCAGGGCCTTTTCCAGCCCTGTGGGTCCTAAGTATAAGCCATGCCCATTCACCAAACCTCGCCCTTGCTTAGGCCCCGCCCTCCACAGCCAAGGCCTTTGCCCCCCCACCCTTTTTGTTTCTTTTCCCTTCTCCTCTTTTTTACTATTGTGGTACTGATGTACCTTCCAGTTGTTGATTCATCTACATTTTTATTTTTATATTCTTTCTAACATATCTGTTAGTTTCCTAGTCTAATTTTATTTTTTACCTTATCGTTCCCTTTTTTTGCTGACCCACCTGGCTTGCAGGATCTTGGTTCACAAGCCAGGGGTCAGGCCAAAGATCCTACAGTGGGAGCTCCGAGTCCGAACCACTGGACTAACAGAGAACCTCAGACCCCAGGGAATATTCAGTTGAGTGAGGTCTCACGGAGTTCCTCACCTCAGCGCCAGGACCCAGCTCTAACGAATAGCCTACAAATTCCAGTGTTGGAAGCCTCAGGCCAAATAACCAGTAAGGTAGAAACACAATCCCACTCATTAACAAAAAAAAAAAAGAGAAGGCAAAAAAATATGTCACAGATGAAGGAGTAAGGTAAAAACCTACAAGACCAAATAAATGAAGAGGAAATAGGCAATCTACCTGAAGAAGAATTCAGAGTAATGATAGTAAAGATGATCCAGAATCTTGGCAATAGAATGGAGGCATGGATTGAGAAAATACAAGAAATGTTTAACAAAGATCTAAAAGAACTAAAGAACAAACAAACAAAGATGAACAGCATAAAAAAAAAAATTCTGTGATAACCTACAATGGAATAGAATGAAAAAAGAATATAGATACACACATATGTATGTATGTATAACCAAATCACTTTGCTATACAACTGAAACTAACACAATATTGTAAATCAACTATACTTCAATAAAAAATAAATAAAAATTAAACTTAAAGTCAAAAAAAAAGATGAACAGCATAATAACTGAAATGAAAAATACACTAGAAGGAATGAGTAACAGAATAACTGAGGCAGAAGAATGGATAAGTGAGCTGGACGACAAAATGGTGGAAATAACTGCTGAGGAACAGAATAAAGAAAAAAGATTGAAAAGAATTGAAGACAATCTTCAGAGACCTCTGGGACAACAAAAAATGCATCAACATTCAAATTACAGGGGTCCCAGAAGAAGAAGAGAAAAAAGAAAGGGTCTGAGAAAATATTTGAAGAGATTATAATCAAAAACTTTGCTAACATAGGAAATGGTCACGCAAGTCCAGGAAGCACAGAGAGGCTCATACAGGACAAACCCTAGGAAAAACACACCAAGACACATATTAATCAAACTAACAACAATTATATTCAAAGAAAAAATATTAAAAGCAGCAAGGGAAAAACAAAAAATAACATACAAAGGAATCCCCATAAGATTATCAGCTTTTATCAGCTGATTTTTCAGCGGAAACTCTACAAGCCAGAAGGGAGTGGCATGATATACTTAAAGTGATGAAAGGGAAGAACCTAAAACAAAGATTATTCTACCTGGCAAGGATCTCATTCAGATTCGATGGAGAAATGAAAAGCTTTACAGACAAGCAAAAGCTAAGAGAATTCAGCACCACCAAACCAGCTCTACAAAAAATGTGAAAGGAACTTCTCTAAGTGGGAAACACAGAGAAGAAAAGGACCTACACAAACAAACACAAAACAATTAAGAAAACAGTCATAGAAACATACATATCAATAATTACCTTAAACATGAATGGATTAATTGCTCCAACCAAAAGACACAGGCTTGCTGAATGGATACAAAAAAAAGACCCATATATATGCTGTCTACACGAGACCCACTGCAGACCTAGGGACACATTCAGACTGAAAGTGAGGGAATGGAAAAAGATATTCCATGCAAATGGAAATCAAAAGAAAGCTGGAGTAGTTATATTCATATCAGATAAAATAGACTTTAAAATAAAGAACGTTACAATACACAAGGAAGGACACTACATAATGATCAAGAGATCAATCTAAGAAGAAGATATGACAATTATAAATATATATGCACCCAACATAGGAGCACCTCAATACATAAGGCAACTGCTAACAGCTATAAAAGAGGAAATCAACAGTAACACAATAATAGTGGGGGACTTTAACACCTCACTAACACCAATGGACAGATCACCCAAAATGAAAATAAATAAGGAAACAGAAACTTTAAATGACACAATAGACCAGATAGATTTAATTGATATTTATAGGACATTCCATCCAAAAACAGCAGATTACACTTTCTTCTCAAGTGAGCACGAAACATTCTCCAGGATAGATCACATCTTGGGTCATAGATCAAGCCTCAGTAAATTTAAGAAAATTGAAATTATTTCAAGCATATTTTCTGACCACAACACTATGAGATTAGAAATGAATTACAGGGAAAAAAATGTGAAAAACACAAACACATGGAGGCTAAACAATACGTTACTAAATAACCAAGAGATCACTGAAGAAATCAAAGAAGAAATCAAAACATACCTAGAGACAAAAGACAATGAAAACACGATGATCCAAAACCTATGGGATACAGCAAAAGCAGTTTTAAGAGGGAAGCTTATACCTATACAAGCCTACCTCAAGAAACAAGAAAAATCTCAAGTAAACAATCTAACGTTACACCTAAAGGAACTAGAGAAAGAAGAACAAACAAAACCCAAAGTTAGCAAAAGGAAACAAATCATAAAGACGAGAGCAGAAATAAATGAAATAGAAACAAAGAAAAGAAAAGAAAAGATCACTAAAACTAAAAGCTGGTTCTTTGAGAAGATAAACAAAATTGATAAACCTTTAGCCAGACTCATCAAGAAAAAGACGGAGAGGACTCAAATCAATAAAATTAGAAATGAAAAAGGAGAAGTTACAACAGACACCACAGAAATACAAAGCATCCTAAGAGACTACTACAAGCAACTTTCACCCAATGAAATGGAAAACCTGGAAGAAATGGACAAATTCTTAGAAAGGTATAACCTTCCAACACTGAACCAGGAAGAAACAGAAAATATGAACAGACCATCACAAGTAATTAAATTGAAACTGTGATTAAAAATCTTCCAACAAACAAAAGTCCAGGACCAGATGGCTTCACAAGTGAATTCTATCAGACATTTAGAGAAGAGCTAACACCCATCCTTCTCAAGCTCTTCCAAAAACTGTAGGGAAGGAACATTCCCAAACGCATTCTATGAGGCCACCATCACCCTGATAACAAAACCAGACAAAGATACTACAAAAAAAGAAAATTACAGACCAATATCACTGATGAATATGGATGCAAAAATCCTCAACAAAATACTAGCAAACAGAATCCAACAACACATTAAAAGGATCATACAGGGCTTCCCTGATGGCGCAGTGATTGAGAGTCCGCCTGCCGATGCAGGGGACATGGGTTCGTGCCCCGGTCTGGGAATATCCCACGTGCCGCAGAGCGGCTAGGCCTGTGAGCCATGGCCGATGAGCCTGCGTGTCCGGAGCCTGTGCTCCGCAACGGGAGAGGCCACAACAGTGAGAGGCCCATGTACCGCCAAAAAAAAAAAAGGATCATACACTATGATCAAGTGGGATTTATCCCAGGGATGCAAGGATTCTTCAACATACACAAATAAATCAATGTGATACACCATATTAACAAACTGAAGAATAAAAACCATATGATCATCTCAATAGATGCAGAAAAAGCTTCTGACAAAGTTCAAAACCCATTTATGATAAAAAAAAAAACCTCTCCAGAAAGTGGGCATACAGAGAACCTACCTCAACAAAATAAAGACCATATATAACAAACCCACAGCAAACATCATTCTCAATGGTGAAAAACTGATAAACATTTCCTCTAAGATCAGGAACGAGACAAGGATGTCCACTTTCACCACTATCATTCAACATAGTTTTGGAAGTCCTAGCCACAGCAATCAGAGAATAAAAAGAAATAAAAGGAATCCAAATTGGAAAAGAACAAGTAAAACTGTCACTGTTTGCAGATGACATGATACTATACACAGAGAATCCTAAAGATGCCACCAGAAAACTACTAGAGCTAATCAATGAATTTGGTAAAGTTGCAGGATACAAAATTAATGCACAGAAATCTCGTGCATTCCTATACACTAATGATGAAAAATCTGAAAGAGAAATTATGGAAACAATCCAATTTACCACTGCAACAAAAAGAATAAAATACCTAGGAATAGACCTACCTAGGGAGACAAAAGACCTGTATGCAGAAAACTATAAGACACTGATGAAAGAAATTAAAGATGATACCAACAGATGAAGAGATTTACCATGTTCTTGGATTGGAAGAATCAATATCGTGAAAATGACTATACTATCCAAAGCAATCTACAGATTCAATACAATCCCTATCAAATTACCGATGGCATTTTTTACAGAACTAGAACAAATCAACTTAAAATATGTATGGAGACACAAAAGACCCCAAATAGCCAAAGCAGTCTTGAGGGGAAAAAAACGGAGCTGGAGGAATCAGACTCCCTGATTTCAGACTATACTACAAAGCTACAGTAATCAAGACAATATGGTACTGGCACAAAAGCAGAAACATAGATCAATGGAACAAGATAGAAATCCCAGAGATAAACCCACTCACCTATGGTCCACTAATCTATGACAAAGGAGGCAAAGATATAAAATGGAGAAAAGACAGTCTCTTCAATAAGTGGTGCTGGGAAAACTGGACCGCTACATGTAAAAGAATGAAATTAGAACACTCTTTAACACCATACACAAAAATAAACTCAAAATGGATTCGAAACCTAAATGTTAAGACTGGACACTATAAACCTCTTGAGGAAAACATAGGAAGAACACTCTTTGACATAAATCGCAGCAAGATCTTTTTTGATCCACCTCCTAGAGTAATGGAAATAAAAACGAAAATAAACAAATGGGACCTAATGAAACTTCAAAGCTTTTGCACAGCAAAGGAAACCATAAGCAAGACGAAAAGACAACCCTCAGAATGGGAGAAGATACTTGAAAATGAATCACCAGACAAAGAATTAATCTCCAAAATATATAAACAGCTCATGCAGCTCAATATTAAAGAAACAAACAACCCAATCCAAAAATGGGCAGAAGACCTAAATAGACATTTCTCCAAAGAAGACATACAAATGGCCAAGAAGCATGTGAAAAGCTGCTCAACATCACTAATTATTAGAGAAATGCAAATCAAAACTACAATGAGGTATCACCTCACACTGGTTAGAATGGGCATCATCAGAAAATCTACAAACAACAAATGCTGGAGAGGGTGTGGAGAAAAGGGAACCCTCTTGCACTGTTGGTGGGAATGTAAATTGATACAGCCACTATGGAGAAGAGTATGGAGGTTCCTTAGAAAACTAAAAATAGAATTACCATATGATCCAGCAATCCCACTACTGGGCATATACCCAGAGAAAACCATAATTCAGAAAGACACATGCACCCCAATGTTCACTGCGGCACTATTTACAATAGCCAGGTCGCGGAAGCAACCTAAATGCCCATCGACAGACGAATGGATAAAGAAGTGTATTCCATATATACAATGGAATATTAGCCATAAAAAAGGAATGAATTTGAGTCATTTGTTGAGACGTGGATGGATCTAGAGACTGTCATACAGAGTGAAGTAAGTCAGAAGAGAAAAACAAATATCGTATATTAACGCATGTATGTGGAACCCAGAAAAATGGTACAGATGAACTGGTTTGCAGGGTACAAGTTGAGACACAGATGTAGAAAACAAACGTATGGACACCAAGGGGGGAATACCGTGGTGGGATGGGGATGGTGGTGTGCTGAATTGGGCAATTGGGATTGACATGTATACACTGATGAGTATAAAACTGATGACTAATAAGAACCTGCAGTATAAAAAAACAAGCAAACGAAAAAACAACTAAGATTAAACTTTCTTTGGGTTATTTGTATGATGTTAATATAAATGTTTCAGACATGATATGAAATTTCTAAAAATCTTATATGTTCTGGTATGTTATAAGTCATAATTCTAGTTATTACTTTAAAATGTATATCTCAGGAATAACTAAATTTCCTTGTCAATTGCATTATTATGAACTTTCATCAAATCTTTAACCGTGGTCATTTTTAAGTCTTTTGTCATTTACAGACAGTTCTGGGTGTATGCTGATGCTTCTGCAAAAATGTTCCTATAAAAGAGTTTCATTCTCAAGGAATTCATGGAAAAGGCTCTGACAAATACAGGTTTCTGGTAACTGACTATACTACTGAACTGAATGAATAAGTATTTTCAGAACTCTAATGGAAAACTGATGAATTCATAAAAGTGCTAACAAAAGATCAAGATGATAAAAAATTAATTACATGGGACTGAGTGAACTGATGAGGATGATTATAATTTCTATGAGTTTCTGTTTGAATAAAAAAAAAATCCCACAAGGACTCAGAGGCAAAAAATATACAAATCAATTTTCACTGCAAAGTAAAGGAGCTGTTACAGTGGAGGATTCCTGGACTGAATGTCAATATTATGACATAGTATGAGTGTGTTTCGTAATTGCAATCATTGTTGCTTTTGTTGTGGTCATCCATTTATAATGCTTGGTGTCAGTTTATTTATCTCTTGTAAAAATAAAATACAGTGTGTGTTAAAAAAAAAATCAGAACTCCATATGCAGATCAAGAAACCCTGTCATACACGGCACTTTTTAATCAAAATCTCCAAAAGCAAGGTAAAAAAAAAAAAAGAAAAAAAATATTAACATGAATAAAATCTGTTTGTCTTTTCTTCTGTTAATCTGTCTTTTGTGTTTAATTACAGTCCTGCATGACAGAACTTAAGAGGGTAGAAGAAAAGTTTCTTCCCCTACAATTCCAAGACCACAAGCTCCTATTGCTCTGCCTACTGTAGGACCCAGCAGAAAGAGGAGTGGGCTGTAGGGGAAAAGGATGCAGTGCCAAGCAGGTATCAAGAGAATGAAGATACCTAGATAAGTGGTGGCACAACACTAAGCTTATCCAGAATATCATATCACTTGCCCCCATTTTATTAATGGATATTTTATGACAATCAAGTGATATGCTGCATATAAATGACCTTTGAAAGCTCTGAAGAGTTATACAAAGGATAAATTAAACAGACCCTTATAATTACCATTATTTCATCCAAAAGCTGCCCACAACCTCAATGATCTGAGAGATGAAGAATCAGGAATAGAGGAAGAAAGCTCTGAGAACACTCCAAAATGTTATAAAAGCCACCTGATAAAGGAGAAACCCCAAATATTCACTCAGAGCCTACAGACTCTTTTTTTTTTTTTTTTTTTCGGTACGCGGACCTCTCACTGTTGCAGCCTCCCCCGCTGCGGAACACAGGCTCCGGACGCGCAGGCTCAGCGGCCATGGCTCACGGGCCCAGCCACTCCGCGGCAGGTGGGATCTTCCCGGACCGGGGCACGAACCCGTGCCCCCTGCATCGGCAGGCGGACTCTCAACCACTGCGCCACCAGGGAAGCCCTACAGACTCTTGATTTACACACAATTCACACTAAAAGTTACTAGGTTTCCCATTTTCACAGGAGATTCAAAATTCCAATGTAGAATAAGAAGGATGCTGCTTAGGTGTGATGGACGATAGACAGAGACAGAAAGAGGGGAGCTCTAAAGGCAAATAACAACCCTTACAGTCTGGGGCTAATTAGCGTTAAGGGCAAACAGCTCTCCATTCCTCAGTCAGGGAGAAATCACGGAACAGTGAAAAGAAAAAGAGTGGGGAACCATCTAGAACTATGGTTGCATCTAATCTCTACCACTGACAAACTCTATGAACTTTGGCAGGTGATGGCACCTCCCTGAGTGTGGAGGTTTTAAAACATGTCTACAAATTCTTTAATACTTCCCCCTTCAAGAGGTAGAGCCTAATTCTCCCCTTCTAACAAATAGAATAAAGCAGAATTGACAGTGTCCAACTACAAAGACTAAGTCAAAAAAGGCATTATGGCTTCCATCTTGGTCTCTGTCTCTCCTGGACCATTCTATGTTGTGAGGTCATTCATACAGGCAGCTCTACAGAAAGATCCATGAGGCTAGGAACTGAGGCCTTCCGCCAACAATCATGTGAATGGAAGTAAATTTTCCAGCACCAGTCAGGCCTCAGATGACTGCAGCCCCTGCCACATTCTGAGTGCACCCTCATGAAATCCTCAGCCAGAACCACCCAGCTAATCTGCTCCTGAAACACTGACCCTCAAACTATGAAAGACCATAAATGTTTGTTGTTTAAAGCTGTTAATTTGATATACAGTGACAGACAATGAATACACTGAGCCACAGTTTCTCCATCTGTAAAATGAGAATAACAGAGAACAGGGAACACAAATAAGTATATGTAAGATGTCTAGCAGATGCTTGGCATGTGGTAGTAGGTGAATATACGTTAGCTTCTTCTCCCATCTGCCCCTCAGCTACACCTGAGAGTATAACTTCAGAAAGAATGGATAACTGAATTTTATAACATGGAGAAAGTTAAATTGTTTCTGTACCCTCTTTTTTAGATTTTTGGATTTTATTTAATTTTTTATACAGCAAGTTCTTATTAGTTATCTATTTTATACATATTAGTGTATACATGTCAATCCCAATCTCCCAATGCATCCCACCATCACCACCCCCTGCTGCTTTCCCCCCTTGGTGTCCATATGTTTGTTCTCTACATCTGTGTCTCTATTTCTGCCCTGCAAACTGGTTCATCTGTACCATTTTTCTAGGTTCCACATACATGCGTAAATATACAATATTTGTTTTTCTCTTTCTGACTTACTTCACTCTGTATGACAGTCTCTAGATCCATCCACGTCTCTACATATGACCCAATTTCGTTCCTTTTTCTGGCTGAATAATATTCCATTGTATATATGTACCACAACTTCTTTATCCATTCGTCTGTCGATGGGCATTTAGGTTGCTTCCGCGACCTGGCTATTGTAAATAGTGCCGCAGTGAACATTGGGGTGCATGTGTCTTTCTGAATTATGGTTTTCTCTGGGTATATGCCCAGTAGTGGGATTGCTGGATCATATGGTAATTCTATTTTTAGTTTTCTAAGGAACCTCCATACTCTTCTCCATAGTGGCTGTATCAATTTACAGTCCCACCAACAGTGCAAGAGGATTCCCTTTTCTCCACACCCTCTCCAGCATTTGTTGTTTGTAGATTTTCTGATGATGCCCATTCTAACCAGTGTGAGGTGATACCTCATTGTAGTTTTGATTTGCATTTCTCTAATAATTAGTGACGTTGAGCAGCTTTTCACGTGCTTCTTGGCCATTTGTATGTCTTCTTTGGAGAAATGTCTATTTAGGTCTTCTGCTCATTTTTGGATTCCGTTGTTTTTTTAATATTGAGCTACATGAGCTGTTTATATATTTTGGAAAGTGATCCTTTGCCCATTGATTCGTTTGCAAATATTTTCTCCCGTTCTAAGGGTTGTCTTTTCGTCTTCTTTGTAGCTTCCTTTGCTTTGCAAAAGCTTTTAGGTTTCATTAGGTCTCATTTGTTTATTTTCGGTTTTATTTCCATTACTCTAGGAGGTGGATCAAAAAAGATCTTCCTGTGATTTATATCATAGAGTGTTCTTCCTATGCTTTCCTCAAGAGGTTTATAGTGTCCAGTCTTAACATTTAGGTTTCGAATCCATTTTGAGTTTATTTTTGTGTATGGTGTTAAAGAGTGTTCTAATTTCATTCTTTTACATGTAGCGGTCCAGTTTTCCCAGCACCACTTATTGAAGAGACTGTCTTTTCTCCATTGTATATCTTTGCCTCCTTTATCTTAGATTAGTTGACCATAGGTGAGTGGGTTTATCTCTGGGCTTTCTATACTGTTCCATTGATCTATGTTTCTGCTTTTGTGCCAGTACCATATTGTCTTGATTACTGTAGCTTTGTAGTATAGTCTGAAGTCAGGGAGTCTGATTCCTCCAGCTCCGTTTTTTTCCCTCAAGACTGCTTTGGCTATTTGGGGTCTTTTGTGTCTCCATACATATTTTAAGATGATTTGTTCTAGTTCTGTAAAAAATGCCATCGGTAATTTGATAGGGATTGCATTGAATCTGTAGATTGCTTTGGATAGTATAGTCATTTTCACAATATTGATTCTTCCAATCCAAGAACATGGTGTATCTCTCCATCTGTTGGTATCATCTTTAATTTCTTTCATCAGTGTCTTATAGTTTTCTGCATACAGATCTTTTGTCTCCCTAGGTAGGTTTATTCCTAAGTATTTTACTCTTTTTGTTGCAAAGGTGAATGGGATTCCTTCCTTAATTCCTCTTTCAGATTTTTCAGTTTTGGTGTATAGGAATGCCAAAGATTTCTGTGCATTAATTTTGTATTCTGCAACTTTGCCAAATTCATTGATTAGCTCTAGTAGTTTTCTGGTGGCATCTTTAGGATTCTCTATGTATAGTATGTCATCTGCAAACAGTGACAGTTTTACTTCTTCTTTTCCAATTTATGTTCGTTTTACTTCTTTTACTTCTCTTATTGCTGTGGCTAGGACTTCCAAAACTATGTTGAATAATAGTGGCAAGAGTGGACAGCCTTGTCTTGTTCCTGATCTTAGAGGAATGCTTATCAGTTTTTCACCATTGAGAATGATGTTTGCTGTGGGTTTGTCAAATGTGGCCTCTATTATGTTGAGGTAGGTTCCCCCTACGCCCACTTTCTGGAGAGTTTTTATCATAAATGGGTGTTGAACTTTCTCAAAAGCTTTTTCTGAATCTATTGAGATGCTCACATGGTTTTTATTCTTCAATTTGTTAATACCATGTATCACATTGACTGATTTGTGTATACTGAAGAATCCTTGCATCCCTGGGAAAATCACACTTGATCATGGTGTATGATCCTTTTAATGTGTTGTTGGATTCTGTTTGCTAGTATTTTGTTGAGGATTTTTGCATCTATATTCATCAGTGTTATCTGTCTGTAATTCTCTTTTTTTGTAGTATTTTTGTCTGGTTTTGGTATCAGGGTGATGGTGGCCTCATAGAATGAGTTTGGGAGTGTTCCTTCCTCTGCAATTTTTTGGAAGAGTTTGAGAAGGATGGTTGTTAGCTCTTCTCTAAATGTTTGACAGAATTCACTTGTGAAGCCATCTGGTCCTGGACTTTTGTTGGAAGATTTTTAATCACAGTTTCAATTTCATTACTTGTGACTGGTTTGTTCATGTTTTCTATTTCTTCCTGGTTCAGCCTTGGAAGGTTATACCTTTCTAAGAATTTGTCCATTTCTTCCAGGTTGTCCATTGTATTGGCAAAGAGTTGCTTGTAGTAGTCTCTTATCATGCTTTGTATTTCTGCAGTGTACCTTGTAACTTCTCCTTTTTCACTTCTAATTTTATTGATTGGAGTCCTCTCCCTCTTTTTCTTGATGGGTCTGGCTAAAGGTTTATCAATTTTGTTTATCTTCTCAAAGAACCAGCTTTTATTTTTATTGATCTTTGCCATTGTTTTCTTTGTTCCTATTTCATTTATTTCTGCTGTGATCTTTATGATTTCTCTCCTACTAACTCTGGGTTTTGTTTGTTCTTCTTTCTCTAGTACCTTTAGGGGTAAGGTTAGATTTTTCATGAGATTTTTCTTGTTTCTTGAGGTAGGCTTGTACTGCTATAAACTCCCCTCTTAGAACTGCTTTTGCTGCATCCCATAGGTTTTGGATCGTCATGTTTTCGCTGTAATTTGTCTCTAGGTATTTTTTTATTTCCTCTTTGATTTCTTCAGAGATCTCTTGATTATTTAGTAACGTATTGTTTAGCCTTCATGTGTTTGTCTTTTTTACATTTTTTTCCCTGTAATTCATTTCTGATCTCATAGCGTTGTGGTCAGAAAAGATGCTTGATATAATTCCAATTTTGTTAAATTTACTGAGGCTTGATTTGTGACCCAAGAAGTGATCTATCCTGGAGAATGTTCCATGTGCACTTGAGAAGAAAGTGTAATCTGCTGTTTTTGGATGGAATGTCCTATAAATATTAAATCTATCTGGCCTATTGTGTCATTTAGAGCTTGTGTTTCCTTATTAATTTTCTGTCTGGATGATCTGTCCATTGGTGTAAGTGAAGTGTTAAAGTCTCCCACTATTATTGTGCTACTGTTGATTTCCTCTTTTATAGCTGTTAGCAGTTTCCTTATGTATTGAGGTGCTCCTATGTTGGGTGCATATATATTTATAGTTGTTATATCTTCTTCTTGGATTGATCCCTTGATCATTATGTAGTGTCCTTCCTTGTCTCTTGTAACGTTCTTTATTTTAAAGTCTATTTTATCTGATACGAGTATTGCTACTCCAGCTTTCTTTTCATCTCCATTTGCATGGAATATCTTTTTCCATCCCATCACTTTCAGTCTGTATGTGTCCCTAGGTTTGAAGTGGGTCTCTTGCAGACAGAAATATATACGGGTCTTGATTTTGTATCCATTCAGCAAGCCTCTGTCTTTTGGTTGGAGCATTTAATTCATTCAAGTTTAAGGTAATTATCAATACGTATGTTCCTATTACCATTTTCTTAATTGTTATGGGTTTCCTTTTGTAAGCCCTTTTCTTCTCTTGTGGGAGTACTTCCAACTTAGAGAAGTTCCTTTCGCATTTGTTTTAGGGCTGGTTTGGTGGTGCTGAATTTTCTTAGCTTCTGCTTGTCTGTAAAGCTTTCGATTTCTCCGTTGAATCTGAATGAGATCCTTGCCAGGTAGCGTAATCTTGGTTTTAAGTTCTTCCTTTCATCGCTTTAAATATATCGTGCCACTCCCTTCTGGCTTGTAGAGTTTCTGCTGAGAAATCAGCTGTTAACCATACAGGAGTTCCCTTGTATGTTATTTGTTGTTTTTCCCTTGTTGCTTTCAATAATTTTTCTTTGTCTTTAATTTTTGTCAATTTGATTACTATGTGTCTCAGCGTGTTTCTCCTTGGGTTTATCCTGCTTGGGACTCTCTGCATTTCCTGGACTTGGGTGGCTATTTCCTTTCCCATGTTAGGGAAGTTTTCGACTATTATCTCTTCAAATATTTTCTCGGGTCCTTTCTCTCTCTCTTCTCCTTCTGGGACCCCTATAATGCGAATGTTGTTGCGTTTAATGTTGTCCCAGAGGTCTCTTAGGCTGTCTTCATTTCTTTTCATTCTTTTTTCTTTAGTCTGTTCCGCAGCAGTGAATTCCACCATTCTGTCTTCCAAGTCACTTAACCATTCTTCTGCCTCAGTTATTCTGCTATTGATTCCTTCTAGTGTAGTTTTCATTTCAGTTACTGCATTGGTCATCTCTGTTTGTTTGTTCTTTAATTCTTCTAGGTCTTTGTTAAACATTTCTTGCATCTTCTCGATCTTTGCCTCCATTCTTTTTCCGAGGTCCTGGATCATCTTCAGTATCATTATTCTGAATTCTTTTTCTGGAAGGTTGCCTATCTCCATTTCATTTAGTTGTTTTTCTAGGGTTTTATCTTGTTCCTTCATGTGGTACAAAGTTCTCTGCCTTTTCATTTTGTCTGTCTTTCTGTGAATGTGGTTTTCTTTCCACAGGCTGCAGAATTGTAGTTCTTCTTGCTTCTGCTGTCTGCCCTCTGGTGGATGAGGCCATCTAGGAGGCTTGTGCAAGCTTCCTGATGGGAGGGACTGGTGGTGGGTATAGCTGGGTGTTGCTCTGGTGGGCACAGCTCAGTAAAACTTTAATCCACTTGTCTGCTCATGGGTGGGCCTGAGTTCCCTCCCTGTTGTTTGTTTGCCCTGAGAGTCCTAGCACTGGAGCCTACCCAGCTCTTTGATGAGGCTAATGGCAGACTCTGGGAGGGCTCACACCAAGGAGTACTTCCCAGGACTTCTGCTTCCAGTGTCCTTGTCCCCACGGTGAGCCACAGCCACCCCCCCGCCCCCGCCTCTGCAGGAGACCCTCTAACACTAGCACATAGGTCTGGTTCAGTCTCTTATGGGGTCACTGCTCCTTCCCCTGGGTCCCGATGCGCACACTACTTTGTGTGTCCCCTCCAAGAGTGGAGTCTCTGTTTCCACCAGTCCTGTCGAAGTCCTGCAATCAAATCCTGCTAGCCTTCAAAGTCTGATTCTCTAGGAATTCCTCCTCCCGCTGCCGGACCCCCAGGTTAGGAAGCCTGCCATGGGGCTCAGAACCTTCACTCCAGTGGGTGGACTTCTGTGGTATAAATGTTCTCCAGTTTGTGAGTCATCCACCCAGCAGTTATGGGATTTGATTTTATTGTGATTGCACCCCTCCTACCGTCTCATTGAGGCTTCTCCTTTGTCTTTGGATGTGGGGTATCTCTTTTGGTGAGTTCCAGTGTCTTCCTGTCGACGATTGTTCAGAGTTAGTTGTGATTCTAGTGCTCTCACAAGAGGGAGTGAGCGCACGTCCTTCTACTCCGCCATCTGAACCAATCTCCTGTACCCTCTTTTAGAGAACAAAACAATTTTAAAAGGGGGTGGTGAGTCTTGGAATGACTGCCATTAAAATCACCCTCAGTAAAGTAGAAAAGTTTTAATAACACACTAGCAAATAGAAACACAGCACATGACCTCAGACAGATCTAGGTACCAGGTATCAGCTCTGCCACTTTACCAGCTGTGTACCCTTGGGAAAATCACTTAACCTCTCTGAACCTCACGTTCTGCATGTAAATATAGATGATCTCGGAGTGTATGTTTCAGTCACCTGGAAAATGTACTAATTTAGAACTCCTCCTACCTTGGGGTTCCAGATCAAAGGGTCAGTTGTTGCGAAGGCCAGAGCTGATTACCTGGCAAATGTTGTTCCTCTAGTCATCTGCAACCAACACATGCACACACACACACAAACACATGCACATACACACACAACTAGGCAGTATGCTGGAGGGTGAAGACAGACATATTGCATTCTCTTTTCACTTCAAGACTGCTTTTGGTATTCATTTTAATAAAACTTCACTCTTATAAAGATGCTGGGATTGGAGTCGGGGAGCCCCATGTATAACATGACTTGTCTGAGCCCTTCCCCTGTTAAGGTTGGTCCCATTCTGCAGTAATAAGTACATCTCCTGCCTTCTCTCTCCCACCCCCCAAAAAAGAGCCAATGCGTGTCTGGGAGTGTTTGGAGGTGAGCAGAATGAAGCCAGGGAGGTGAACTGTAATTAAAACACAGGTGGGGAAAGCAAGAAAGAGCTCCTTTAACATTCAAATGGAGAACCTGGCTGCAAGGAACCTATGTTTTGAGCCAGGTGGGCTGGGGGCTTTGTTAGTGAGGCACTGGGAAGCAATGGAGGTGGGTGGAGAGAAGCTTTGGTTTCAGGAAGGTTAAAGAACCTGGTTTGTGGGGTGGAGGGAATCTCAAGAATACAGAGGGACCCCCCAAATTCCTCTCCCCATGTCTGGGGTGAAATTTTTAAAAATTACTGTGGTGCTCCAAGGAAAATGGTGCTTCAAGAACAAAGGACGACCCTGCCTGAAAAAGTTTCAGCGTTACACCCTGTACCAGACTCTTAATTGCCCTCCCCACTATGTTGCGATGGTTATGAAATTCCTGAGCCCACCTGGGCGACGCCCACCTGAGCAACGGGAACCTGTCCCACGTAAGGAAAGGCATATGCCCTGTCCCACTCCCACCCTATAGAAGGAAAGTATATGCGTCTCGACCAATCAGTAGACGAAATTTTCACTTCAGACCATTCCTTTGTTTTCTGGCTATAAAAACTGATCAGTAGCACATGTTTGGGCTCGACTCTCGCAGATTACTAGGAAGTCGGCCTGCTGTTCTGGCAGCGACCCTTCCCTCTAATAAATTCTAGCTTCTTTACATTCTGCCTTGTGTCTGGAAATTTCTTTTCCAACCCGCGTTAGGACCACAACAATTACTATTACCTACTTGAGATGTATGTTCAAGGACACAGAGAATAATAAATGCCCCCAACAGCAGATTAAGAAATAAGCATCCCCAATATATCTGAAGGCTCTTGTTTGCCCCTCCTCAACCATACCCCCCACCGACTCCACAGAGGGAACATCTGCTCTGAATTTGGCGTTTTCAGTCTCATGAGTGTCTCTATACTTTTACTACCCATGTATGTAATGTGTATCCCTAACCTTACTCAACTGTTTTGCATAGTTTTAAACTTTATAGAAATAACACTCCATATGCATTTTGGGGCAACTTGTTTTTACTGCTCTCGACATTATGTTTTTTGGAGGATTCACCCATGTTGATTCACAGAGCCTGAGCTCATTCATTTTCAGCAGCATGAGTCTAATGTATATATCCAATTTCCTCTTGATAAGGGGCTAATTTACATCCCCACTCCCAAATACATTGTGAAAAAAGATTATAAAGGGAAATGGAATTAAATATTGAAAGCGCCTGTGTTTCAGAGCGTTGCCATATGAAAAGAGCCAAACGTTTTTCATATCTACCTCAGAGGGTTTCTGTAAAGATTAAGGAACATGATGATAATAATAAAAGTGAACATTTATCAAGTGGTTACAGCCTGCCTGGCTGCAGGCTAAAAAGCTTTACATTAATTGTGCATTTAACCTTTAGCACAACTTTGTTGATGGAGCAGCTCATGTTGTCCCATTTTACAGATGAAGACACTGAGGCTCAGAGAAAGGGGAAGCGACTTACCTGAAGACAAATTGCTCCGAGGAGGCAAGAGTGGCACTTGAACTAAGATTTCTCTGAAATGCTTAACTCTAGACCCCATGCTAGAAAAGGGATCAGGGCAGAGTCTGGCACAGAACAAGCACTTAATCAATGGTAGTTGTTATTATCGGTAATAATGAACCATTTTTGAGCCAGGCAGTATTAGCAGAACTGGCATTAATTATTCAGCTCACCTGGGGAGAGTGACTTGCAGTATAGCCTGTATTTAAATTAAGAGGAGGGAAATAGATGACCTCCTCTTAGGAGGGGGTCAACCTTTCCCATAATCTGATTCTAATTATACCCCCAGGGAGTGCCCTAAATCCATAAACATTGGGAAGCTGCACCACTGTGATTCAAAATCTGTGTTATGCAATCTCTTTTCTCTAGGCTCACAGTTCAGGGTGAAGAAACTGTACACTTATTGCAGGCATGAGGTATAATACTGAATCCTCCACGTGTATTAACTCAGTCAGTCCTCACAGCAACCAAGGACACACCAGAAACTGAGGATCAGGGATATCAAGCCACTTACCTAAAGTCACTGGGATAGTTAGTGGCTCTGGTATAATACGAAATATATACTTGGTCTCTGGCCTTGGTTCCTTACACAGAGCTCCTAAAACTCTTGTAATTTCCTGAGTGATAGGGGTGCTTGAAGCATCTTTTATGATAATATTGGGTTGGCCAAAATGTTCATTCCGGTTTTTCCATAAGGGAAAATGAACATTTTGGCCAACCCAATATTTGGTCTTAGTCCCGTTTCTGACACAGAGCTTCTAAGACCCTTAGGATCTCTGGAGTGTTAAGTGTGTCTTTTTTATGCTGATGAGATGACAGCTGGCTGGGAGCCCCTAGAGAGCTTCAGGATGGGCACTGGTCATGGAAAGATCAAGGCATAATTAGAGCGTTGGAACTTTCAGTCCTAAACCCCCTCCCAACCTCCAGGAAGGGGAGAAGGGCTGGAGATATGAGTTAATCATCAAAGGCCAATGATTTAATCCATCATGCCTATGTGATGGAATCTCCACAAAAACCCCAAACAGCAGGGTTCAGAGAGCTTCCAATCCCTGTGCTGGAAGGGTGGCACACCCCAACTCCACTGGTGCAGAAGCCTCTTCATCTGGCTGTTCCATTGACTAATTGACATATGTTACAATGTGTACAGTGTTTTATGCAATGAAACCTATCAATATCAGTTTATAAAGCAGAACTCACAGAACCAGAGAGAAGGGTGGTTGCCAGGGGCTGGGGGGTGAGGAAAATGAGGAGATATTAGTCAAAGGATATGAAGTTTCAGTTATAAAATGAATAAGTTCTGGGAATCTAATGTACAGCACTGTGATTATAATTAATAATACTGTATTGTCTGCTTGAAATTTGCTAAAAGAGTAGATCTTAGGTGCTCTCATCGGCAAAAAAATAATAATAAAAAAAATAACTATATGAGGTTATGGATGTGTTAATTACCTTGACTGCGGTAATCATTTCACAGTGTATACACATATTAAATCATCACATTGTACACCTTAAAGTCACATTGTACAACCTAAGTATATACAATTTTTACTTGTCAATTATACCTCAGTAAAGTGGGGGAAAAATAAAATTTAATTTTTTTCAATTTTATGGTTTTCTTTTCATATTTCAGAGGCGGCCACATTTCTTTTTAGGGTGCAAATATTCCCACAGGCCTTTGTAAGGCTCATAAACTCCTAGCACTGACCTCACAGTGCCTGATGGATAAACCAGATCTCATCTCAGCCACATGAATAGAAAGTCAACTCTCTGGCTACTCAGACACTATGACTCGCTTTTGTATTCCTCCATGTTGGCGCTTCTCATGTGTCAAAGCCAATGCAGCAGACAACGTGGAAAGACGCTGATGACAGAACGCCAAGAAGACAAATGATTAATGGCTGTCCCACTCCCCAGCCCCCTGGAACAGAGAGGTTAATTACCAGCATCTAAAACATCTGATGGGAAGATGTTACACACCCATATTATCAATTAACCTCACATCTAAGAAATCACCATCACTGCAAATAATAGAAAATGACTGTCATCCTAATTACAAGGTATATACAAGAGGCCAGGGTTAGGCAAGGAGACTTCTTTCTTAACTTCTTCCTGGTTATTTTCCTACTCTGTTTGGCATCCTTTCAGTAAGTTACACTTGGGTTCCGCTTCCTCCTTAAAGCTGTCCCCAGATGTAGTTGCTGCTGCTGTTGTAAATCATTTTTATTGACCACTTACTATATGCCACGTACCACACTAAGTACTTCCTGTGCATTCTCCTCCTCCTCCCACCCACTTCACTTATTCGTGGTTCCTGCCTGGTGCGATTTTTCACTTTTCAGTTTCCAAACTTGATCTAGGTTTCTTTAATCTAAGGAATTCAATTTTGCCATGTACTCCCATAAAGGGGCTGTCACTCTTGACTCACACCAGCCAAACTCACAAAAGAGCAATGCATAAATCAGTGCCAACAGGAATTCCCTGGTGGTCCAGTGGTTAAGACTTGGTGCTTTCACTGCCAGGGGCTGGGTTTGATCCCTGGTCAGGGAATTAAGATCCCACAAGCTGCCCGGTGTGGGAAAAAAAAAAAAAAATCAGTGCCAACGTATTAACTGCTGTTGAGAATCAGAAGTGCTTAGGGAAGAAAAGCTCATCTTCTTCACCAAGCACATTTTCTTCCTGTTACAGATCTTTACCAGAAAACATAGCATATACTATTGCTGTCCCTCTCACCATCCCTTGCACACTAATGTGACTACTTCTGTAAATACCTGTGATTCTTTGCCAGGGCTTTCTCTGGCTAAGCCAGAGAAAAGCATGCTAAGCCAATGCATGGAGCAAGTCAGAAGTGTCGATGAGGTAATGCCCCCAGGAGTAGTCCTTCAGTGATGACTGCTGTGAGTGAAGGATACATACTACCTCATCCACACAACTTTGCACACCACGAGTAACTCTGAAGCATGTGCTACCCAGCCTCCCAGCTGCCCTCAGCAAAATGCTACTGCTTACTACCCTTCTCTGTCAGTTCCCTCCCCTACTAGTGCTTCGTGGAATCACCTGCCAAATAAACTCCTTGCACTGAAAACCCTTGTCTCAGAGTCTGCTTCTGGGGGGACCCAGCTTATGACAAACATTATGAGTGGTCCTGCAACCAAAGAGTCAGATGGGCAATCATAACATTGAGCCCCTGCATTCTAGGGATTTCCCTGATGCACAAGCAGGTTCTTTTGCTTGTACGTCTAAGAACTCTCTTTTCTGGACAATTCTGGACACATACACTGACCAGTCTGGCCTCCTTGGACTCACTTCCACAGATCCTCAGTTAACACAGTTTCTCTTGAGAGGACAACCCAACTGATCAGCTTTTTGTGCTTTTAATTACAATCCCCATCCAGGCACCTTCCTGACATAGGCAGGAGGGGTCCCTAGGCTCTCCCAACTCGTCAATCACACACATACTCCCATCCAGGCTTTAGGATGGGTCATTTACTTTTTTCTTGTAATAGATTTTTAAAAACAGTCCCCTTTTGACCGCCCCTTTCTCCTGCTACCAGGGTCCGAGCTCAGCTCTGTGTTTCCTTCACGGTTTGTGATTCCACTGGCCAGGGAGATCTTGGGCTGTGGTTCACCATGCACCCACTATGTTCCTGGTGCACCGGTGGGGCACCTTAAACCATCTGTTCACGGCCAGTGCACGGACTAAGAACCGGAGTCGATAGCTTCTTGTCAGGTTCTCGGACTGCCTGGGGAGGAGCGGCTGTTGCGGGGCGAGAGGTGCTCACTTCAGCTTCATCCAGGTCTCCTCCTTCCTACTCCCTCCCCTCCAACACCACCGCTTTTGGAGAGGTTGGAAGCCAACTCTAAGCCATGTGGCTGACAGGGTCTTGGTGCTCCGGCCTCATGTCAGGCCTGAGCCTCTGAGGTGGGAGAGCCGACTTCAGGACATTGGACCACCAGAGACCTCCTGGCCCCTCATAATATCAATAAGCAAGAGCTCTCCCAGAGATCTCTGTCTCAACGCTAACACCCAGCTCCACCCAACGGCCAGCAAGCTCCAGTGCTGGACGCCCCATGCCAAACAACTAGCAGCACATTAACACAACACAACCCATTAGCAGAGAGGCTGCCTAAAATCATACTAAGTTAACAGACACCTCAAAGCACACCACCAGACGCAGCCCCGCCCACCAGAAAGACAAGATCCAGCCCCACCCACCAGAACACAGGCACCAGTCCCCTCCACCAGGAAGCCTACACAAGCCACTGAACCAACCTCACCCACGGGGGGCAGACACCAAAAACAAAGGGAACTATGAACTTGCAGCCTGCGAAAAGGAGAACCCCAAACACAGAAAGTTAAACAAAATGAGAAGACAGAGAAATATGCAGCAGATGAAGAAGCAAGGTAAAAACCCACCAGACCAAACAAATGAAGGGGAAATAGGCAGTCTACCTGAAAAAGAATTCAGAGTAATGATAGTAAAGATGATGCAAAATCTTGGAAATAGAATGGAGGAAATACAAGAAACATTTAACAAGGACCTAGAAGAACTAAAGAGCAAACAAACAATGATGAACAACACAATAAATGAAATTAAAAATTCTCTAAAAGGAATCAATAGCAGAATACCTGAGGCATTAGAACAGATAAGTGACCTGGAAGATAAAATAGTGGAAATAACTACCGCAGAGCAGAATAAAGGAAAAAGAATGAAAAGAATTGAGGACAGTCTCAGAGACCTCAGGGACAACATTAAACGAACCAACATTCGAAATATAGGGGTCTCAGTAGAAGAAGAGAAAAAGAAGGGTCTGAGAAAATATTTGAAGAGATTATAGTTGAAAACTTCCCTAACACAGGAAAGGAAATAGTCAATCAAGTCCAAGAAGCATAGAGAGTCCAATACAGGATAAATCCAAGGAGAAACACACCAAGACACATATTAATCAAACTATCAAAAATTAAATACGAAGAAAAAATATTGAAAGTAGCAAGGGAAAAGCAACAAGTAACATACAAGGGAATCCCCATAAGAGTTAACAGCTGATCTTTCAGCAGAAACTCTGCAAGCCAGAAGGTAGTGGCAGGATATATTTAAAGTGATGAAAGGGAAAAACCTACAACCAAGATTACCCTACCTAGCAAGGATCTCAATCAGATTCTATGAAGAAATTAAAACCTTTACAGACAAGCAAAAGTTAAGAGAATTCAGCAACACCAAACCAGCTTTATAAAAAATGTTAAAGGAAGTTCTCTAGGCAGGAAAAACAAAAGAAGGAAAAGACCTACAATAACAAACCCAAAACAGTTAAGAAAATGTTAATAGAAACATGCATATCGATAATTACCTTAAATGTAAATGGATTAAATGCTCCAACCAAAAGACACACGCTGGCTGAATGGATATGAAAACAAGACCCGTATGTATGCTGTCTACAAGAGACCCACTTCAGACCTAGGGACACATACAGGCTGAAAGTGACCAGATGGAAAAAGATATTCCATTCAAATGGAAATCAAAAGAAAGCTGGAGTAGCAATTCTCATATCAGACAAAACAGACTTTAAAATAAAGACTATTACAAGAGACAAAGAAGGACACTACATAATGATCAAGGGATCAATCCAACAAGAAGATAAAAAAGTTGTAAATATTTATGCACCCAACATAGGAGCACCTCCATACATAAGGCAAATGCTAACAGCCATAATAGGGGAAATCAACAGTAACACAGTAATAGTAGGGGACTTTTAACACCCCACTTTCACCAATGGACAGATCATCCAAAATGAAAATAAATAAGGAAACACAAGCTTTAAATGACACATTAAACAGGATGGACTTAATTGATATTTATAGGACATTCCATCCAAAAACATCAGAATACACTTTCTTCCCAAGTGCTCATGGAACATCCTCCAGGATAGATCATATCTTGGGTCACAAATCAAGCCTTGGTAAATTTAAGAAAATTGAAATCGTATCAAGTATCTTTTCCAACCACAATGCTATGAGACTAGGTATCAATTGATGGGAAAAAACTAAAAAATACAAACACATGGAGGCTAAACAATACACTACTAAATAACCAAGAGATCACTGAAGAAAACAAAGAGGAAATCAAAAAATACCTAGAAACAAATGACAATGAAAACACAACAACCCAAAACCTATGGGATGCAGCTAAAGCAGTTCTAAGAGGGAAGTTTACAGCAGTACAATCTTACCTCAAGAACAAGAAAAATCTCAATAATAAATGCTGGAGAGGGTGTGGAGAAAAGGGAACCCTCTTGCACTGTTGGTGGGAATGTAAACTGATACAGCCACTATGGAGAACAGTATCGAGGTTCCTTAAAAAACTACAGATAGAACTACCATATGACCCAGCAATCCCACTACTGGGCATATACCCTGAGAAAACCATAATTCAAAAAGAGTCATGTACCACAATGTTCATTGCAGCTCTATTTACAACAGCCAGGGCATGGAAGCAACCTCAGTGTCCACTGACAGATGAATGGATAAAGAAGATGTGGCACGTATATACAGTGGAATATTACTCAGCCATAAAAAGAAACGAAACTGAGTTATTTGTAGTGAGGTGGATGGAGTCTAGAGTCTATCGTACACTGTGAAGTAAGTCAGAAAGAGAAAAACAAATACCGTATGCTAACACATATATATGGAATCTAAAAAAAAAAAAATGGTTCTTAAGAACCTAGGGGCAGCACAGGAATAAAGACGCTGACGTAGAGAATGGACTTGAGGACACGGGGAGGGGGAAGGGTAAGCTGGGACGAAGTGAGAGAGTGGCATGGACATATATACACTACCAAATGTAAAGTAGATAGCTAGTGGGAAGCAGCCGCATAGCACAGGGAGATCAGCTCGGTGCTTTGTGACCTCCTAGAAGGGTGGGATAAGGTGGATGGGAGGGAGACGCAAGAGGGAGGAGATATGGGGATATATGTATATGTAAAGCTGATTCACTTTGTTGTAAAGCAGAAACTAACACACCATTGTAAAGCAATGATACTCTAATAAAGATGTATAAATAAATAAATGTATGTATGTGTATATATATATATATATATATATATGTATGTTCCCCCCAAAGCCGGCATGTAATGCAGTGGATGCAGAATTAAGAAAAGTTAATTGTGAATGTCAGTGTAATTCTTGTGGGAGAACACGCTTCTATAACTTACCTTCCCAATCTAATAGTGCTCTGACGGTTTTAGGAATTTAATATCTTAGTCATACCCCACATCTTGCAAACCAATCTGCACAAATCTGCTAATAAAAAGGGCTATCTTGACTCAACTATATCAAAGCGCAAGCCAGCTAACTCCCCCCCCACGCTCATATACGAAATACAAAAATGATGTCAGCTAAGCCCTTGATTAAAAATGGCCTCATCTGGAGGGGACTATTTTCAGAAAGTTATAGCTTGTTAAATAAGGGCTAATTGGAAAGATGAGCTGACAGGGATGAGGGTGGGGAAGCCAGGGGCAATACAAAGACAGAGAGACACGGTGGCAGCCCAGTGGTTAGGACACGGTGCTTTCACTGTTGGGGTCCTGGGTTCAATCCCTGGTTGGAGAACTAAGATCCTGCAGGCCGTGTGGCACAGCCAAAAAAAAAAAAAGAGAAAATTTAGTGTAAAGTCCAGAGAGAAATGGAGAGAAAAGCAGAGAGAGACAAACAAACGAGTGAGACACAGGCAGACAAAGATATATGAAGACAAAGAGAGAAAAATGGAGATTGAGAGGCAGACAGACAGAGGCAGAGACAGAAAGACAAAGAAACTGACAGAAATAGAGTAAGAGGGGAAGAGAGAGGTGGGTGCTAGCTTCCCTTCAACTTTAAATCATCATCATCAGAGTAACAAACCATAAACACCCTGTCACCTGGGTACAAGGTGTCCACCAAAGTCGGAAGCAAGGTCAAAATGAAGTGGGTTGTTAGGATCCCAGGCAAGACAGGGAGAGAATGACCAACACAGCTCTCTGGCAGAAGGTTAGACTCCCAGGACTCTGAGCCTTGGAGGTGGAGGCAGAGTCTTCTGGTGCTTTCTAGGCAAGCTGGTCCCCAAAGCATCCATCTTCTGCCTCCTGCCCAGACAGTGCTAACAGGGGATAAGAGTGAAGTTTCACACAGCTCTGAAGCCTTCATTTTATAAGGGCTAATGGCTGCAAACCAGGGAAATGCCAGGCTCAGGGTGACTTTCAAAACCCATGTGTGTTCTCTCTTCAGTGTGATCTGAAGGCATCACATTTGGTCATCAGTGCAAACCAAAGCTTTTTTGTCCCCCAGACTTCATTGGTCTTCATAACCATGGAATTTGGCCTAAATTGCTCTATCAGATGATATTTATACAGTAAAGAAAAAAAAGGATAATGATAATATCAGCAAGCATTTTTTAATATTTATTTATTTATTTTGGCTGCACCAGGTTTTAGTTGCGGCACACGGGATCTTCGTTGCAGCATGCAGACTCTTAGTTGCAGCATGCGGGCTTCTTAGTTGCAGCATGCGGGCTTCTTAGCTGCAGCATGCAGACTCAGTTGTGGCATGCACATGGGATCTAGTTCCCCGACCAGGGATTGAACCCAGGCCCCCTGCGTTGGGAGTGCAGAGTTTTACCTACTGGACCACCGGGGAAGTCCCAGCAAGCATTTTTTGACCACTGATTGTGTGGCAGGCCTTGGGCAAAACTTTACAAGAATTATGTCATTTCATGCTCACCACAAAACTCTTTGCGTTTTAGTAACAGTATTTTTTAGGTAAGATAATTGTAGCTCAGAGAAGTTGTGTTTTGTCTAAGAGCACACTACTAATGGTTTGGAGAGACAAGATCTGGACCCATTTCCCAGCTCTTCACCACAGTGCCTCTCTTCCAAGTCTCTGCTGTGAAGGTTCATTTAGTTAAAGAATGTAGTTCCAAGAGGCCAAAGAAATGGTTTCTGAAATCCCCCATGCTCCCTTCCTCAGCAGGGCTTTGCATATGCTGTTCCCTCTACCCAAATGCTTTTCCTTTTCCTCTGTCCCCTCTTCTAAGTCTGCTCACTTTTTAGATATCAGTTCAATTGTCTTTTTTTTCAGGGGAACCTTCTCTCATTTCCTTGACCAGGTCAAATTCCTCTATTATGCTCTCTCGGAGTATGATGTACCTTTCCTGGGTTCACTAACTGCAGTTGCAATTTCACATATTTTTGTGTGATTGTTTGATTAATCACAAAACCTCTGCTAGTGAAAAATTCCATAAAGGAGGGATTGCATCTGTTTTTTGCTCATCCCTCCATCCCCAGCACCCAACAGAGCCCTTGACCCATAGTAGGTATTCTTTTGTATATATATTTAATTAATAAATTACTAAATTACTGAGTGAGAGAGTGAATGAAATAACTAGAAACATACGTTAAAATCAAGATTAGAGGGTTTTCCTCGTGGCGCAGTGGTTAAGAATCCGCCTGCCAATGCAGGGGACACGGGTTTGAGCCCTGGTCTGGGAAGATCCCACATGCTGCGGAGCAACTAAGCCCATGCTCCACAACTACTGAGCCTATACTCTAGAGCCTGTGAGCCACAACTACTGAGCCCGCATGCCACAACTACTGAAGCCCGTGCGCCTAGAGCCCATGCTCCGCAACAAGAGAAGCCACAGCAATAAGCCCGCTCACCGCAACTAGAGAAAAGCCCGCATGCAGCAACGAAGACCCAATGCAGCCAAAAATAAATTAAATATAATTAATTAATTTTTTAAAAAATCAAGATTAGAAATATGAAGATGGGAAAATGCTATAAGAAACGGCTGGGGGTTGGACACCTAGTAGCAAAAGATTATTTTCAATTGTTTAGAAAAGGAAAACAAGAACACAAAGTCTTAAGGCAAAACTGAGGAATAAATTGTATTGGTTCC
The DNA here is from genome assembly GCF_059928025.1 of Delphinapterus leucas. Classification (NCBI taxonomy): domain Eukaryota; kingdom Metazoa; phylum Chordata; class Mammalia; order Artiodactyla; family Monodontidae; genus Delphinapterus; species Delphinapterus leucas. Next base: position 15,500,380 of record NC_143142.1, read on the forward strand.
CATTTATGGTGAAGTTTTAGTTTTAGCTTTTAAAAAGAAAAATAACATCTTAAAAATATAAAAAAGAAACAGCTAGCGGAGTTGAAAATAGCTGCCTCAAGGGAAAGACTAGGAGAGAAGTAGGAAACTAATATTTTGTAATAAATATGTTATAATCTGACTTTTAAACTATGTGTATGTATTATGTCAATACAATCAAATCATAAAAATTAAAAGTAATGACTTTACTGGAATTTTTTTAAATATAAGAAGAAAGATGAAAGCGAAGGAGAGTTTTTCAAACGGAAAGAGAATGGAGTTGGGAGGGGGAGGGGAGGATGTCAGTGAGGAGGCATCCCAGAGAGCAATCCATGCAGTTCAAAGGATCTGGGTACCCACAGTCTAATACTGAGAATTAGGAGTCAGTGCTGACCTTGAACTACACAGTGTAATAGAAAGAGGCCCTCTATGAAATTGTATACAAGATAAAGTATGTGTGAATTTCCCAGGTTCTATGGCTTTGGTCAGATTATCAAAGGAAGCTATGATGAAAGGTTAGGAACTAGTAAATAAACAAGGTAAATATTTTTATATTTTTAAAAATTGAAAGATTTCATGTAAAAATCTAGATTTCCAACTTCTGTCTCCCAAAATACAGTAACACTAACACTGTAATGGCTCGTGGTAATGATTGCCCAGAGCTGAGTTGCAGCTGCTCCCTGTGTAATATGGAAGACCAAATCTGACTCAATACTGGATCTATTTCTTTTACTTTAACCTTTGTATTCTATTGCTTTTGCTACTAATTAAGAATGCTGCCTAGAGCCTGAAATACAGGATAGGCCATTCTCAAGGCTCTGACCTTTAAAGGTGTAACAATTTTCCTTCATATGGAGATAAAAAGTTGCAGAACAGAGAATAACATTGGTCTTGTTGGAGGTTTACAGGAATATGGTGACCTGACCTAATGCCATAGCTGCAAGAACAAAGGATTCCCACACCAAGAAGTTTGCAGCAACCAGCCACACCCGCTTTTAGCATAAAAGAAGCCTGAATTCTAACTCAGGAAAGATGGTTTTTGGTTTTTGTTTTTTTCCCTAGGAAGAATTTTATTGCCAAGTAATTCCCTTAGGGAACAAAGTCTTCTGAGAACTCTGAAGCACACTCTCTCCCCCCTTTCCTTCTGTGATTTAAGATGGTTCTTGGGACGCTAGACCACCATCTTCTCAGTCTGATGGCTTTCCAAATAAAGTCTCTATTCCTTGCCCCAACAACTCACCTCTCGATTTATTAGCCTATCGTGCAGGGAGCAGTATGAGCTTTACTCAGTAACACCTACAGGTGGAGCATATGTTCTCCAACTCACCACATCCTACCACTCTTGTATTCTCCTGGCCCAGCCTGCTTCACTTGTTGTCATTTCATGCCTGAACCCTGTAAGCAGTCGAGTGTGCAACTCCTAACTGTCAGAAAGTGGCTAGTTCAGACTAAAATGTGAGTGGCTGATATGTTTGCATCCTTTTGTGGTTTTTTGTTTTTTTAAATAGGAGATTATTGAGCCCATCAAAATCCCTAATGATGGAATTCATAGGAGACATATTTCTGAGTCCCACTCAGACAATGTTTATACTCCTCACTCTCTCTCCCATTCAGGTTGGACCAAAAGAACAGAAATCCGGTTCCAAGCATTCTCCCTCTAAAAGACTTCTGTAGACGTTCCCAGATTTCTCTGCATTCTATTTTCGTTGTTAATTTAGTTTGCATTGGCTGGTTTTTGTTTGTTTGATTTTGGAGTCTTTTGTTTTATTTTTGGATTGGTGGGTTGTTTATTGTTTTTTGTGGGGGGTTTTTGGTTTGGTTTTTGCTTTTCTAAGACAAATTGTTAGCTGCTGGCAATCATAATTTTGCCTGTCAAAAGAATCTTGGCCTCCAAGAAAATGGGGAGTCAGTAGCTCCCTTTGATTGACAAATACATTTGAAAGCTTTTGTTTTCCTCCCTAGTTCTGAGGTAACAATCACAGACAGCCACTATTGCTGGGTCATGCTGAGAAAAACCCTGTTACCTTTCCATAATAAAATGCTGTGCAGTTTGAAATCATCTCATGCTGGGCCCATTTTCCTAACTGCTTGGCACCTGCAAAGGGACAAAATGACTTTGAATTGAGGGGTGGCAGTGAGAAAAACAAAGGCAACGAAGCCAGAGTCTGTGATGTTCTTTATACTACAAGCTTGAGAACACTGACTTCCACTGCAACTGAAAGGGAGAGAGAGATTCCTTGCCTGAGGCTGGTGCCCAAGAGACTGAATCTCTACTTTACTTGAGTCAATTACATTTGATTCAGTACTTTCGGAGCATCATTATGTGAAATGCAGTATGCCTGACTTGTGGGGGTGCAAAGATGAGGAAGACACAGCCCCAGTTCTCAAGGAACTTGAAGTCAAGTAGGAAAGATCAGACAAAAACTCAAAGACTGATAACAAATATGGTTTCCAACTACATAATCTTTCTGATCTTTCCTGACAAATGTTTATTCCCACTTTTTTTGGTAAATACCACTATGTTCCCAATCTCAAGCTATTTGGCCCAGGTTAGACCCTCACCCCCCCCCCCACTTTCCTATTGCTTCCTGAGAGAGAGATCAAGTTCCAATTACACTGCTTGAGCCCCTAGATCAAGTCATACCTAAAATCTTCCCCCTTAGTCTTTTCTGAGCCTTCAAGCTGTCAAGTCCGTTTGTTTGTTTGTTTTGCCTAAGCAGGTTTGTTATCTTTTTTAACTGAAAAAGTCCTAATAAAAATATATGCAAATACTCTTACTTATATTACCTCATTTCATCTTCAAAACAATTCTGTAAGACTTACAAGAAGGACCCTCAGGGCCCTGAAGAGGGTAAGACCGGTGTGAACACTGCCAGTTCTATTATGTAATGTAACCAAACCTTCCCAAAGAAAATGCTTCCTCCACTGAATTATCTGGGGCCAGACCTGAGCTTTAGGGTATTAAAGGCAAGAAATGCAACTATAACATCAATAGAAGATTGTGAACCTGAAGGCAAGAAGACCTATCAGGAAGGAGGCTAATATAACTTGTCCAGGCAAAAAGGCCTAGACAGAGCAGTGCACTTCTCAAACTTTAATATGTATATGGATCAGCTAGGGATCTCATTAAAATCCAGAGTCTAATTCAGTAAGTCTGGGGTGGGGCCTGGGATTCAGCATTTATTACCAGCTCCCAAGAGATGCTGATGCTAATGCTGCTAGACCAGGACCACACTTTGAATAGACAGGGCTCAAATCAGAGCAGTGAACAGCTGGAAGTGTTTAGGACAGAAGTGGCCAATGAACATGTTTTATTTGGCTCATACAGTATTTTTAAAAATTACAAAATGTTACTATACCAGTTTATTTTTGTGTATGTTTGAAATTTTTCACTATAAAAAGTGTTTTTAAGTTTAAATTAATTGTCAAAATATGAAGGTGATTTTACATAAATGTCCCAAGTTCTAGCTTCTCAAGAAATCAGATGATCTGGCCACTATGGGCCCATAATCCTGCCTGGCAACGTAAGGCTCTCTGGTGGGGCTCCAGTTGGCCCCACAGTCCATTGGCTCAGCACAGCACAGTGGTTAAGAGCCTGGAATCTGGACCCATCCTGCCCATCTGGTCCTGACTTGGTACTTCCTACCCATGTGATTGTGGTCAAGTGACTTTCATCAGTTTTCCTATCTGTGAAATGGGAGTGACATACCGTGAGAACTAAGTAAATGAATATGTGTAAAGCTCTCCAGACAGTGCCTGGTTCCCAGCTGGGACCAAGTAAGGGTTGGGATCATTATTTACCTCTTGGTCCTTGTATGCACCCAAGTTTGCAATCCCTGGTTTATAAGGTGAAATTAAAAGATCACTTTCAATGGGCAAGGCCAGGAATACCCCCTCTTACTATGAAAACCACCATCCCTGGGGTAAGAAGTGAAGATGGGGGTAAAAATCTGATACACACGGGCAGATGCCCACTGTCTCTTAAGCGTCCAGATATCAGCACTTTCTGCATCTCCCCTCTACCTATCCCTTAGAAAGACCCTTGACCAAGGCCAAAGGAGTAAGAGGTATCCCAGCTGATGCCAGGCAACCCCTAGGACCGCTGAAGAAGGCTCACATCCAACACGCGTGGCTACCCGGACCAGGTGTTAACCCCCTGCCCATCTGGGAAAGAGTGACACCGCTGGAGGCACCGCCGCTGCGCCCCAGGCACCACTCGCGCTGGCTACCACCTGTTTTCCGCGCCCGGGCGCTGCCACTAACACACCCTTTCAGGGACCCGCCCCCCCAAATTCCGGTCGGGTCCCGCCAGTCCTGAGCCTTCTCCCCGCCGTCCAATTCCGTCGTCGCCCCAACCCTCAGTTTTAGCGCATCCCAGCTACAGCAGCCCCATTCCCCGGGACATCGCCCTGCGTCCCCCCACCCCCACCCCGCTTCCCGCCCCCAGATAACGCCCCCACGACCTCCGACCCAGAGCTGGCTGCAGCTCCGGAAGGCAGGGCCTGCGGCGGCCCGCCCCCCTTCCCGCAGTCCCCGCCCTGCCCACCTTACCCGCCCGCAGCGACTGTGGGCCCGCCGTCCCTCCGCCTCCAGCCTTGTCGCCTCTGCGACCGCCACCACCACCGCGGCAGAGCCACCTGCGCGTGACCCTCGATCACCAACTCCCTCCCCCGTCCCCCCCCACACCTACACACCCGCGTGCGTGCTCTGACCTTAGATGTGGGAGCAGTGGATGAGGGGAAGCTCATAAAGGGGAAGCTCAAAGATCGAGACCACCTCCCTCCTCCTCCACCACCGCCTGTGCAAGAAAAGTTGTCTCTGCAGTTGGGTTTCTCGGCTGGCAGAACCCATTCACCTACTCCTCCCTCTTCCGTTCAGTCATTCACTCATTTTCCTGATCCCCAAATACACAGTGGTCTTCGGCCCCTGGCAGAAGGGGGGGTCGTCACTTGCTGTCCCTCTACTAGGAGCACTTTCCTCCCCTCCTAAGGGTCCTCAAAGGGAAAATCAGGAAAGGTGGGGTTGGACAGAGGTGGCGCGGGGGTGAGGGTGGGGGGGGTGGGGGGTCAACTGTCATCTCTAGTCTAAAAAGGAACTGCTGCCTGGAATGAGCAAGATTTTTAATCAGTGACTTATACAGTGCCTAAAGTGGACTTTCAGCCAGTTTATTTAACCCCTCTGACCAAATGAAATAGAGTTAATGTTGGAAGTATTAAATGCATTGTTTTATGTAACAGGCTTAAAAAGGTGTCTGGCACACAGTAGGCACTCAATCATGGCAGCTATTATTATTGCCCGCTTGCATTCAGCAAAACACCCATCCCCAAAGGTGGAATGGAAAAGAACATCTTGCCAGTGTGGAAATCATCTCATTCTCTTCCTGTTTAAGGCAAGTGATGTAAACCAAAAGACTGTGGCCAAGGGTGGCCTGCAGAATATGTTCTGTTTGGTTTAGTCAGTGTTTTAAGTGAGTTAATTGCCAACACTTAAAAACTGAGAGAGCACATAAATATGGGGATTTTCAGTACCTCTTTGATAAATAGAAAGTTTAGGCCATACTAAGCCCACTTTCCTGGAGGCAGGAAGCTCAGGAGCAGCAAGTCCTTTAAACAGGTGTTTCTTCTGACTGGTCAGTTTCCACTAGGCCCACTTCGCTCATCTACAAGGTCTTCTTGGAGCCTGTGGACCTTTTGAGTTCGGCCTAAGGTCTAATGCTGAGTTTTCTCCAGTTTCCCCAAGACGTAATTTTCACTATCCCAGGAAACTGACGATCAGAAAGGTCTAGTGAATCGTCCAAGGTCACACAGCTAATAAACAAAAAAACTGAAATTAGAACCCAGTTTTTATATCCCAGATGCCTGAGGGGTAAGGGGAAGCATAAAGGGGAAAAAGTGCTTTACGCCAAACCATCTTTTTGAAAGGAGCATTTTTATTAACAGCCTGTTGGAATGCCAATTTTGGGGGATTGTTTAATAAGAATTTAAATTTTTAGCTTCATCTGAATTGGCAGTGCCCTCTCCCACACTCACTCCACCTCCTTTTTCTTTCTCATTTAAGCACTTTGGAAAATTTCTAAAGGTTTAACTAAGAACGAAAATATTTCTTATTTCATCCATCCCTAATTACTGGCATAAGTGTTCTTTCCTTTTTTGTTGTTGTTTCTTTTTTTATATTTTACTCTTTGTAGTTTATAAATTTTCAAAATCAAAGTGTCTTTCCTGTTAAATTTTCAATTAGGGTTGTGTGGTCTTTTAGCTCAATAAACACACATATAAGAAAAAATGTGTGCTGTGCACATATCCGCCTATCTATATACACTCCCACTCCTCCTAGCAGGCTCTTGGTGTCTCTCCAGGTATCACTGCCCCCAAATGTATTTATAGATCTTAAAATTAAACACCAAAGTCACTAAGAGTTTTTTTAATAAGCATAATTTTATCTTTCACATGAAAGTTTTAGAGAGTTTGGTTGCAACCACTGGCCCTAAAAAAATGATCCTACATTTATTGTCAATTTGTGCATGTTGATAACTAATTCAGAAGAATCTTAAACACAGTGGAGGCAACCCCCTTCCCCCCAAAAAAGAGACACATATCCAGGCCAGATTTAGCCAGTTTATGCCTTCTGTTCTTGACTTTTAGGGCACTCCTTAAGGTGTGTCTACCCCTATGAGGTCAGCGGGAAAGCTCTTCTCCTTAGGCCTTGGACCACTTTGATCCTCTATAGGTTGACAATGTGGGCTGTCAATCATTCCATTCTGTCCAATTACTCTGCAGTGTGGGATGGGTGGTTGGACAGAGGAGGAGGGAAGGGCTCCAGAGACTACAAATTGGAAACAAGGGAGGAGTAAGACGTCCTCACTGTGGTCTACCTTCAGCCTCAAGCATCTTTAAGGTAACTGAAAGTGTGGTCCCCAGACCAGCAGCATCAGCATCACATGGGAGCGTGTTAGAAATGCAGATTCCTGGGCTCTTCCCTAGAGCTATTGAGTCAAACACTCGCGGTAAGGCTCCCAGGGAATCTATGGTTAACATGCCCTCCAGGTGATTCTCATGAATACTAAAGTTTGAGGTTAACCTCGTCCTGAGTGCTTTATGCTACAGAGATTTATGCTTTTAATCTCTTTCTCCACCTTAAGTTACATTACCAAAGGCTCCCTTCTCAGTTATCCTGGCCAGACCCCAGAGAGAAAGGGAGGATAGGAACCCCTCCCATCACACTGAGAATCTTGAATAAATTTATCCCTTGCCTTTGGAATATATCACCTTATAATTCAATATTATGCAAATAACCCAATTAAAACGTGAACAAAATATTTGACAGTTCAAAAAAGAAGGTATATAAATGGCCAATAAGTGCATGAAAAGGTGTTCAACAGCATTAATCATTAGGGAAATGCAAATTAAAACCTCAATGAGATAACCATTATACACCTGCCAGATGGGCTAAAACTAATAAGACTAACAATACTAAGTGTTTGTGAGGATATGGAGCAACTGGAACATTCATGAACTGCTGATGGGAATGCAAAATGGTACAATAACTTTGGAAAAGAGTTTGGCAATTTCTTATAAAGCTCAGCATACACTTATCAAACGACCCAGTAGTTCCACTCCTGGGCATTTACCCAAAAGAAATGAAAGCATATGCTTATACAAAGATTTCCACATATCAGTGCAATTCATAGTAGCCCCAAACTAGAAGTGACCCAAATGCCCATTAATATATGCATAGATAAACATTCTGGCATTTCCATATAATGGAATACTCTTTAGTGATGAAAAGGGAATGAGCCACTGATACACTCAACAACGTGGGTGAATATCAAAAACATCATGCTGAACAAAAGAAGCCAGATAGAAAATGTTACATATTGTATGATTTCATTTATATCAAATTCTAGGGATCTGTCACGATAGATGGCAGATCAGTCAATGGTTGTCAGGGATTGCTGGTGTGGTGATTAAGGGCAAAAGGATATAAGGAAAGTTTCTGGGGTGATGGAAAGGTTCTGTTATCTTTACTGTAATGGTGGTTATACAGATGTAGATATCTGTCAAAACATATCAAACTGTCCACTTAAAATGGGTACATTGTTACACGGAAATCACACCTCCATAAAGTTGATTCTTTTTAGCATTATCGCACATCAATGACAGTTTGATAAGAGTGATTTTTTAAATAAATTTATTTATTTTAGTTATTTATATTTGGCTGCACTGGGTCTCCATTGCTGCACGTGGGCTTTCTCTAGCTGTGGCCAGCAGGGGCTACTCTTTGTTGCGGTGCGTGGGCTTCTCATTGTGGTGGCTTCTCTTGTTGCAGAGCATGGGCTCTAGGTGCGCAGGCTTCAGTAGTTGTGGCACACGGGCTCGGCAGTTGTGGCTCGCGGGCTTTAGAGCACAGGCTCAGTAGTTGTGGCACACAGGCTTCTTCCCGGACCAGAGCTCAAATCCGTGTCCCCTGCATTGGCAGGAGGATTCTTTACCACTGCACCACCAGGGAAGTCCCAAGGGTGATTAATTTTAAGTGCCCGTCTGGCCCAGCTGTGCCCAGGAGGGAATGGCTAACACCAAAAGAAACAGAGAGGTGTCTCTGGTTGGCTTCCAGTCCATCTTAGTGTGGAGCCTGTGCTCTCTCTGTTCCCACTGCAGCTTAGAGGCAGTTCAGCAGTGCAGACACTTTTCCCACATCAAATAAATTCAAATGCCCAGTAACTGGGAAGCAAGCTCCCTGGCTCAATGCAATCACCAAGCACTCCTCACTCTGCCCTTTGAACCAGCCCCACAACCCTGGGGTAGAGATTCTGTAAGGAGCGAAGAAGCCATCCTTCCAGGGTTGCCTGGGGACTCTCACCAGCCACATACAGGCACCTGTGCTCCAGTCTCTAACGCTGCTTTCCTAATTGGAGTCAGGATCATCAGAGCTGTGTTCCTGAGCCTTTTGGCGAGAGAAGAAAGCCACAGGCTTGGGGACTCCAGCACATCAGATCCATTTCTGACCACAAAAGCGGAGCTGCCACGTCTCACAACTCTAAGGGGTGCCATTCATGTAGAATAAATACCATGTAAATGGCGTCCCTGGAACTGAGCAACACAGCGGCCCCTCATGAGACAAGGAACCAGGTACCAGCAGCAAAGCTCTCTGGCATTAGCTGGAATAATCCCCACGAGGGATCATTCTTCTCTTCACAGGCCCTTTTTTTTTAATAAAATTAATCTAGCATAAAATTAACCATTTTAAAGGATTCAAGTCAATGACGTTCACAATGCTGTGCAACCATCTCCACCATCTAGCTCCAAAACCCTTTCATCACCCCAAAAGGAAACCTCTATCCAGTAAGCAGTCACTCTCCATTCCTTTTTCTCCTCCTAGCCCCTGGCAACCACTCATCTACTTTCTGTCTTGATGGATTTGCCTATTCTGGACATCTCATATAAATGGGATCATACAATATGTGGTCTTCCATGACTGACTTCTTTCACTTAGCATCATGCTTTCAAGATGCATCCATGTTGTAGCACAAATCAATATTTCATTCCTTGTTATGGCTGAATAATATTCCATTGTATGGATAGATAACACTTTCTCTTGATCCAGTCGTAAGTTAGTGAACACCTGGGTGTTTGCAGGTCTTTTTACAGCCCTTATTTTAGTCCTTGGAGGTGAATAGGACTGTGAGTTCCTTGGAGGACAAATCCATGCCTTTTGAATTCCTGCTCTAACAGAATACCATAGACTAGGCTGCTTAAACAACAAACGCTTATTTCTCACAGTGCTGGAGGCTGGAAGTCTGAGTTCAGGGTGCCAGCATGGTGGAGTTTTTGATGAGAACCCTCTCCCTGCTTTTGTCCTCCCGTGGCCTTTCCTGGGTGTGTGCACAGAGAGAGACCTCTTATCTCTCCCTCTCCTTATAAGGACACTAATCCTGTCACGAGGGACCCACTAACCTAATCACCTCCCAAAGGCCCCACCTCCAAATACTGTCACATCTTGGATTAGGATTTCAACATACGAATTTTGGGAGGACACAGCATTCAGGCTGGTAGGTGGCAGTTTTAACAAGCAAGGGAACTTACTCCCAAGGCTTGTCTTGGGGGAGATCTCCACACCCGCCTGAAACGTTTATATAGAGGCCACAACTGGGCTCAGTTATATATACTGTCCAGATGGTCTCAACCACACCTACTCTCTCAAGGCTGGGCTGTCCTTGAGAATGGCTCTCACTGCAGGGACAGTGGGCAGAAGGTACACTGCAAGGTCGGGGAAGGGGGTGAGGAGCCTGACTGCCTGGGGCCACCAACCGGTGGTCACATCCTCTCAATGACCTCCTTCAACAGCTGACCCTGACACAAAAATGTGAGTGCAAATAAATTATTTGGGGAGGTGGCCTCAGGAAGCACTGGTAGAGGACAGGGGAAGGCAATGGAAGGAAGCAAATAAAAGTGCATCACTGAGGAGATTGCCATTGGGGCAACAGAGCTCAAACCCCCACTCAATGTATCCTCAACCAAGGAGCAAGGGATCTGGGATCTTATTGTTATCCCCCAGCTATCACCAGTCGTGGGTTGATAACATGCTCCAGGAGAAGGGAGGAGTGCTAACTCCTGGCACTTCTAGCCTGCCCTGTATATAGCCAGATAAAGTCCTCACCTACAAATCTTAGGTGCAGCTGCTGGAAGCTCTCAGGTCTGCATGCCCAAAAATGGAGTGTGCCAAGCAGATATGAGCAGGGCACCCACGACATCTGCTACAGGGGCTCACTGAAGGGTTTTTTTTTTTTTTTTTTTTGCAGTACGCGGGCCTCTCACTGTTGTGGCCTCTCCCGTTGCGGAGCACAGGCTCCGGACGCGCACGCTCAGCGGCCATGGCTCACGGGCTCAGCCGCTCCGCGGCATGTGGGATCTTCCCAGACCGGGGCACGAACCCATGTCCCCTGCATCGGCAGGCTGACTCCCAACCACTGTGCCACCAGGGAAGCCCCACTGAAGGATTTTAAGCAGAGTGAGTTTCAAGGCTCACTCTGGTCTTTGGGATGAGAATAGGCCTCAGGCGACAGGAGTGGAAGCACAAGTGCAGCTCGGATCCTGCTGGCAGTGGTTCCAGCAGGAGATGGCCGTAGTTTGGACCAGGATGGTGGCAGTGGGGGTGGAGTGAGTGGGAAGGTTTGAGATATATTCAGAAGTAGGAACTGCAGGGTTTGGTGATGGACTGGATATGGGGATGAGAGAGAGAGGGCCATCAAGGATAGCTCCTAAGTTTCTGGCTTTGTCAACTAGGTGAATGAAGATGCTATTCTCTGAGAGGGGACTGGAGAAGAGGATGTTGGTATTATTGTGGAATTGGATTAAATTAAGGAGACTGCACCTAACCTGGGGCCTCTCCTATGCTAGGCACTCGGTATGGTTCTGTGTTTTTCCTCCCACTCCCATGTTCTCTGAAGACAAGATCAAAGTCTGCTGGGGCCCACAATGAGTGAAACATTTAACCTCTGGGAAATAACAGATAATAGAAACAAACCTCACAGCTCACCTTGGCAGGTTACTGGAATTCCATGTGACATCCCAACCCAATTCTGGAAGCAGATTCCAGAAATTACCTTTGGTCCTACTATACCAGGGGCAGATCTTTTTCCTGATTGGGAGCAGTTATGGCATAATCTGAGTGTTAGAGCGATGCGGTCATTTTCAGCTGGCAATGTGCTTTTAATTCAGTATTTTCAAATGGCTCAGAGTTTTCTTCTTAACACATGGTCCAAAAATAAACATGGGAGAGCAAACATTTGGGATTTGTTCCAGAAGATTTGAATCAGTCACTCACGTATTCAACAAACATTAGCATCGATTTCAAGGGAACTGGGAGAGAAAGAAGAGCTTTCTCAAGAGCTAAATCATATGGGCGGAGATGAAACTGTTCAAAACAAAGAAAGAAACTGCACTGAGGGGATCAGAAAAAGCGGTGATTATGTCCACAAGTGGCTTTACAGGGAATACAGGGCCATGGAATGATGCAATAGACTTAGAGATGGAGAGACATGCAGAGTTACCTGAACAGGAGTGCAAACTGGTACAACCAGTTTGGAAAACTGTCTGGCAATATCTATTAGGACTAAACATACATATACACTGTAATCTAGCAATTCCATTTCTAGGCATATTCCAAAGAGAAACGCATTCATTTGTTCACTAAAAGACATGCGCTGGAGTGTTCAAGGTTGTGCTATTCATAATAACAAAAAATCAAAACAAAGAAACTGGAAACAACCCAAATGCCCACCAATAGTAGTATGACTGAACAAACTGTGGTATATTTACACAATGGAATATCGTACACTGTACAGCAATGTAAATGAATAGTTTACAACAACATACAATAACATGGATGCTTCCCATACAAAGTCATGATTCTAATAATAACACTTTGCATTTGGACATACCGTTAAATAATTTCAAGAAATACTCAGTAGTATTCCCAGAACAGACACTGTCCTAGGTACTGGAGATACAGACAGCAAACAGGACCTTGAAAAACCCTTGCCTTCATGGATCTTACATTCTAGTGGGGGGAACAGAGAGCAGTAAGTAGTATATCCAAAATCTCCGAACATGTTTTAGTTTGGGTTTTGGCTTTTTAATGGAATTAAATAACTTAATGGCCAGGATTGAACTAAATGAACATGATGCTCTAAACCGGGAGGTGATGGACCTTTGTGGGGCGGGGGGGTGACCCTTGATGGACATCAAGGGACCAACGAGTCTCCTAGAATTATATGTAAAATGTTGTGTGTCTGGGGATTTTTCTGGGGAGATGGCCCAAGGCATACTCAGTTTCTTAAAAAGGTCGCTGACACAAAGGGAGTTCAGAATCTCCAAATTCTCCCCAGTGTTGTTTAGGGAGCATACAAATATTCTCAGAGCACTTGCTTATAATCATGGGATCAACTGTATTTTGCTCCATGTGCTCAACATTATTTCTCTGAACCAGCAAATGTATATACAGCCACAGCCTATGTGTCATTCGTAAATGCTACAAAAGATCACGCTGCTTCACACTCTGATTGCTTAGAGGAACCACTCCCCAAACATCAGGCATGGGGTTGTTTCTCCTTTCTTACCATTCCATAAAGGCTGCTGTGAGAGCTTTGGAAAGATTGTTTGCTCCTTCTAAAGGGTTGTCTTGGAGTGTTTTTGAAAACTGCAAGAAGTGGGTCAAATGGTATCAATGGTTTAATACTCCAGGATGGCTACTGACCACGTTTTCAATATAGCAAGAACAGCTATTAAAAATCACCTACAGGATATGACAAAGGGCTCATTTCAGCTTTAATTCATCACTGATCTTCCTCTCCCCTGCACAACAGTAGTCATTTCTCCGTGATGAAACAGAATGAAACATACTTATTACAATAATGGAAAAATACCTATTTTCTGGCAAGATATTTCATGCTTCTATGACCTTGGAAGTGAAGTTCCTCTCAAATTTTTTTCCTATCATTCACCATAACCAATGTGTCAGTTTCAGGGTAAACAGGCAAGATGGGGGTGAGGTGGGGGGTGGGGTTAAAGGGTGGAATGTTGCCATGGTAACAAAGGATTTCAGTGATGAGTATCCATGGTGATTGTTGCTAAATTCTGGGAGGTTTTAAATGCTTTATTTAAAATACATAACAACTGTGCAGCTGCTGAGGAAGTTATGAGGGGAAGAGAGGAATGGGCTGTTTGTGCATTTATGGATACATGCTTGGTGTGGTTCAGAAGGAAAAAGACAAGGCAGTTCAAGGACAGATGTGCTCCCTGTGTGATGCCTTTTAGCAGCTATCAAGGACTGCTATCCCTCTAACACAGAATGCTCTCACACCCCCGGGTCCCAATTTTACCTCAATCGCCTACTCAACAGGGTGACATCTAAGATAGACTCAGGAAGGAACCAGTCTCCACCCTGCTCCTTCCCTGGGTACCCTGCCCACATCACTGCCTCAGAATAGAAATACCCGGCACTTCTGAGCAGAACTGAGAGTTCCCAAGGGGTGAAGCCCATTGGAAGCTTAAAATGAATGCTGAGGATTGTAAAGTAGAGCCTAGTTTTTCACTCCCAAATTTGCATGGAATACGAATTGAAGAAATGGGACTAGAATCCAGGCCGTCTAGTTAGTAATCCAGAGTTCGCTCATTCTCCTTTTGTATTAGAATGAACTTTGACTATGAACAGCAAAGACCCAACGTAACAGGAACTTTAACAAGATGGGAGCTCATTTCTCTTTTACAAATCAATCAATTAATCAAGCACTAAATCCAGAGGCTCAAGAGGCCAGGCTCACCTTGTTGCTCCACTAGACTCCACTCTCATGGTCACTTCATTGTCCATTATGGCTGCCTTATTCCAGCGATCACAACCAAATTCCAACCAACGGGAAAAGGAAAAGATGAAGAAATAAAAGCAAAGGGTCCAAATGGTTGTCTTTTTAAGAAGGTTCCTGAAAGCTTCTACCTGACGCTTCCCCTTATACCTCATCTACTGTTACCGAACACAAGTTTGTGTGCCCGACAAACAGTGAGGCCAAACAATACCAAAACGTTGGAGTTTGGAGCAGAGAACGTTTATTTCAGCGCCATGCAAAGAGATGGGTGGCTCATGCCTTAAAAACCCCGAACGCCCTGAAAGCTTTCAGCAAAGCCCTTTTATAGGAAAGGTGAGGAGGGGCGTCGTTAGTTGTTACAAACTTTTTTTTTTTTTACATCTTTATTGGAGTATAATTGCTTTACAATGGTGTGTTAGTTTCTGCTTTATAACAAAGTGAATCAGTTATACATATACATATGTTCCCATATCTCTTCCCTCTTGCGTCTCCCTCCCTCCCACCCTCCCTATCCCACCCCTCTAGGTGGTCACAAAGCACAGAGCTGATCTCCCTGTGCTATGCGGCTGCTTCCCACTAGCTATCTATTTTACGTTTGGTAGTGTATATATGTCCATGCCACTCTCTCGCTTTGTGGAGGTTCCTTAAAAAACTACAAACAGAACTACCATATGACCCAGCAATCCCACTACTGGGCATATACCCTGAGAAAACCATAATTCAAAAAGAGTCATGTACCAAAATGTTCATTGCAGCTCTATTTACAATAGCCCGGAGATGGAAACAACCTAAGTGTCCATCATCGGATGAATGGATAAAGAAGATGTGGCACATATATACAATGGAATATTACTCAGCCATAAAAAGAAACGAAATTGAGCTATTTGTAACGAGGTGGATGGACCTAGAGTCTGTCATACAGAGTGAAGTAAGTCAGAAAGAGAAAGACAAATACCATATGCTAACACATATATATGGAATTTAAGGAAAAAAAACTGTCATGAAGAACCTAGGGGTAAGACAGGAATAAAGACACAGACCTACTAGAGAATGGACTTGAGGATATGGGGAGGGGGAAGGGTAAGCTGTGACAAAGCGAGAGAGTGGCATGGACATATATACACTACCAAAAATCTAGAAACAATAAATGCTGGAGAGGATGTGGAGAAAAGGGAACACTCTTGCACTGCTGGTGGGAATGTGAATTGTTACAAACTTCTTGGTGTCAGACCCTTTGTTCTTGAGGTCAGGGCACAGTCAGGTCATGAAATTCCTGTAAACCCCCACCAAAACAAAAGTTATTCTCTGTTCTGACAAGAGAAGGCAAGGCCCGAGGCTCAACTTTCGCCCTCTGAGGTCCAGCGCCTGGCTAAGAGGAGGGGGTCCCTGCACCAGCCGGTTACCCTGCCCGGGAGCATTAGTCCAGCACCCAGTCTCAGTATTCCTGCCAGTGCCCAGGCCCAGCTGAAGAGACAGATCTCAGCTGGTGGCGCCCCCAGGGACAGGTCCCCAGATCCTGCCCAGCTGTTA
This sequence comes from Delphinapterus leucas, assembly GCF_059928025.1. NCBI lineage: Eukaryota > Metazoa > Chordata > Mammalia > Artiodactyla > Monodontidae > Delphinapterus > Delphinapterus leucas. The sequence goes on from NC_143142.1 coordinate 15,516,284, forward strand.
CCACTGAGGGAGCCAGGCGCCCAGGACCCAACTGGCCCTCAGGCTTTTCATTTAAACTGAACAGAGTCATTTGTATAGGATCAATAGGAATACATGTTGTAGCAAATACCAGCTGGGTTATTTCCCAGCTCACCCCAATTGCCCTTCTCTGAGAATAGCCCCAACTGTTAGAGGAACCACTGACCAAAACTGCCCACCCTGGCCAGGCCTGATAGTAACCACTTGCATAAGTTATCTTACAACGGAGGTCCCGGTGAGGAACATGGAACCAACAAGCTACCACCAAGTGGAAGAATTCGGGAAAGGTCAAAAGGAGGGAGGAGACGCCAGTCCATATGTCCTACCAACCCCCCAGAATCCTTCTCGCTGTAATTCATCCTGGCTGAGCGATGTGCGCACCACCAGGAAGGACCCTGAGTCAGAATGACTGGCCAGAGACGACCCGGAAACTAACCCCATCACCATTAAACCCGAGACTGCGAGCCACGTGGCAGAGCAGTTCTGGGTTCCCTCACCCTGCTGCTCTGTGCCTGGGCGCCTCTTCCCAATAAAGTCTCTTGTTTTGTCAGCACACATGTCTCCTCAGACAATTCATTTCCGAGTGTTAGACAAGAGCCCACTCTCCGGCCCTGCAAGGGGTCCCCCTTCCTGCAACACAACCACAGAGGTGGACCTGAAGTAATGATGTGCAAGTCCTTGCAACTTAATCCTGACCTCTGACCACCTCCTAGGGGTAGACAACTGATCTAAGCTGGACCAGTTTTTGAAATTTGAACAGAAAGACCGAAGTTGGTTGAAGCTGTTACCTTAATGGCAGTGTCCGTATACTCCGGTTCCTGAGGACTCCACAGGCTGCGCCCCACGGAGACCGCTGCCGCCGCCATTAGGCTGCAGAGGCGGGGATGGGGGAGAGGTCCACTGCTGCCTCAAGGCCTGAGCCCAACCAAAGGGCGGCTGTGGCGAGGGCTCTGGAGCTCTGCTGGACACAGCCCTTAGCCTTTCCTGGGGCCCCCAGCTCACCCGCCAGCCCTGAGGCCAGAGAGCCTGGACAGCCCCGGGGAGGAGGCCGCCATCTACCGCTTACCGCACTCTACCCGCCGCGAGAACCACCACCAGCTAGGCCGACCGTTGGCTGAGGAAGACCTCCAACCGCTGCTCTGCAGCTCTCGTGCCAGAGGTCTCGCGGTAATGATCATGGTCTCGCGGTAATGGTCATGGTCTCGCGGTAACCGTGGCAAGCTAACAGCTGAGGGCCCACCCTGTCCCTATTACAACGTCTGCTACTGGGCTTCATCTCACTACAAAGTGGGGAGAGAAAGAAGTGAAGAGAGAGAAGCTCTCACAGTCCACATTTATCTAAAGTGAGAACTGTGGTGGTGCCTGAGATGATTTTACATGGTACATAATCACCTTGGCAGAAATTCATCCCTTTTCCATTCCCTTCCAATCCTGAGCATGACAAGGAGAAAGTCTCGGGTTGGTACCACAGGTTCTGTACGCCACTCTCACACTTGCTATTGCCTCTTTTTAACAAAGAGAGAGGGGGGTCTCAGCCTAGAGTTCTGAGTAGCCCCTAATATCCCTAAATACTAAACCTGATGGGCAGAGCAGATGCTGACTTTTGTTTTACATGAGTTGCTGTCCTATCAATCACAGTTGCCTTGCTAGAGCTTTATAACATGATTTTGCTTGTCTTGTTTTAATTGTCATTTATTTTCTTTTTTTTTTGGGTAATAAGATTTTCCATTTACACTTGTTCAGTGATTTCCTTTTAAATAAACACCTTTACATCTTTAAAAGTGAATTGATTTAAAGGGAAAAACATTAAGTGAAAATAGTACAGAGGGTACATGGATATGTGACTGAAGTGTGGAACACACAATCTTAGTGGAAAATACAATGGCTGAGGCTGGAAGGGGCTTGCATTCTAATCCCATTTCTGCCACTGATTTGCTGTGTGGCCTTTGACAATTCCCTTAACCTCTCTGAGCCTCCATTTCCTTACATGTAAAATGAGGAAAACTGGACTCAGTGGTTGCTAAGATCCGTGCTCTGCCCCAAAATATAACTTCCGGGGCCCCCAGACATCATTCCTCTAGCGATAGATACCCGCTTTGCCTCGGTGAGCATTTGAGAGTACATAAAGCAGCAAATGCTTAGCTTAGCGCTGGAGATTAAACTATATTCAGAACATTGCAAATAAATAAAGATTTTTAAGCCAGTGGAGAGCCATCTCCCAAACATGCAAAATTAGACTTAATTATTTTTAAAACAATACATCTCTTAATTTGCAAATGAGCAGAACGGCATGCTAAGCAGGGTCTTATTTTGGACGCTAACTACAGTAGCTTTTTCAATTGAAGATTTACATACTCTCTCTTCACACTTCCCCTCAACTGTTATTAATAACTCTGCCTTTTCCTTGGGTTTAAATTATCCCTAAATATTAAAGCCGGTGTGCAGAGCAGATGCTGACTTTTGTTTTACATAAGTCACTTGTCATTATAACCCAAAACAAAGACCCATTTCCCATTTTGTCGAGAAATCCCGGGAACAGTTCTTAGAGCTTTCTGAGATGCTCTTCCTAGGTTATGACCCTCCAATTTGGCTTAAATAAAATTTTCCATTTCTTTCTTAAAAAAAAAAAAAAAAGAAATCCCGAGAGATGGTCTACTCTGGAGGTCTGGACTTGACCGAGATGGGGGACACAGCTCCACTGTTCCTCAGACATGTTGACACCTGAGTTCCCAGGCATATCAAGAAATGCACGGGAAAACCACAGTGAGATACTATTTTATACATAAGCATTGGAGAAAACTGAAATGTCTGACTATAGCAAGTATTGGAAGGATGTGGAATTCTTACAGACAGGAAGCCAGTCTAGGGAAGCAGTATGTATGGTGGACAGAATGATAGCTTTGGAGTCGTTCATTCAACAAATATTTATTGAGCACCTACTGTGTGACAGACACTGTTCTTGATGCTGGGGAGGGAGCAGAGAGCATAACAGAAAAAACACCTCGCTTTCATGGAGCTGACGTTTTAGAGGGGAAGGGTGAAAAACAGACAAAAATAAATAAGAGATAGAGTGTGTTAGATAATGAGAACTGCCAGGAAGAAAAATAAGGAAAGAGGGAGAAATCAGGGGTAGTGGGGAAAAAATTGCAATTTTTAAAAGGGTTGTCAGAAAAAGGTCAGTGAGGTGACTTTTGAGCACAGACTTGAAATAAACCTAGGTGGCTATTTGAGGAAGAGTATTCTAGGCAGAGGGAACAGCCTGTGCAAAGGCCCTGAGGTAGGAGTGTGCCTGGTATGATTAAGGAAGAGCAAGAGGGCCTGTGTGATTGAAATACAATGAACTGGGCTTCCCTGGTTGCGCAGTGGTTGAGAATCCGCCTGCCGATGCAGGGGACACGGGTTCGTGCCCCGGTCCATGAAGATCCCACATGCCGCGGAGCAGCTGGGCCCGTGAGCCATGGCCGCTGAGCCTGTGCATCCAGAGCCTGTGCTCCACAACGGGAGAGGCCACAACAGTGAGAGGCCCGTGTACAGCAAAAAAAAAAAAAAAAAGGAAAGAAATACAGTGAACAAAGGGATAAAGAGCAGGAGATGAGGACAAAGAAGGAACGTAGGGGGCTTGTCAGCCAGGGTGAGGCTTTGGGCTTTTACTGTGGTAAGATGGGAGCCATAGAAGAGTTTTGAGCAGAGGAGGACTTAGTGTCCCTGGGGCTGCTGGGATGAGAACAGACTGGAGGGTAGAAGGTGGTGGGGAGGACATAATCAGGGAGACCAGGGCAGAGGCTACTGAGATGTGATAGTGGCTGGACCAGGTGATAGCAGTAGGGTTGGGAAAAAGTGGGCAGGTATTTATTTTGCAAGTAGAGCCAACAGATTATGCTGAATCCAGATAGAGCTGAGTTCAAATCCCAGCTCATCCACTCTCTTAGGCATATCACTTATCCTCTCTGAGCCTCAGTTTCCGCATCTGTAAAATGGGGATAATCATTCCCATGGGGGGCTGTGGTGGGAAGTCAGTGAGGGAGATGGTGCACAGTAACTCAAAGCTATTATTATCATCTACTCCAGCCAGTGTCCATCTTCTCGTGGCTACACTGACCGCCCCAGAAAGACTTAGAGACCCCTGGGGTGGGGGGGTGGGGTCACAGAGCCATGTTCTGATATGGAAAAGGGAAATGGGTCTGACCAGAATGGACCCTAAGAAGCTGATGTCACCGGCAGCCTAGAAACGTGATGGGTCACAGGCATAGGAGGGAGGGGACTGACCAGCACATGACCCATCCGTCCTCAGCGAGAGGCCGGGAAATACTTTTTCTGGGCTCCACCTCTCTCTCTGCCTCTGCCAGTCTCCTCTCCTCCCTCTATTAACTGCAGCCTCTTATTCTCGATGGAGAAGTTTCTGGCTGCCTCTGATGGCCTTTCTGCACACTGAAGATGTGGGAAAAACAAAATAATTAAGCCCTGCCTTTCTTGGTATCTTTCAGCTGGGAACCCAAAGTGCTTTTCCAACATTAATGAGACTGTCGAGGCTCCCAGCAGCTGAGCATGGAGGGGAGGTCACAGACAGAGCATGGACCGGGCTGTCAGGGTCTCTCTTTCTGCTGCTTTAAGAGCCCTCCAGAAGGAACATGAGCTAATTCAGAGAAATGTCCATGCCATTCTAAGAGGATGGATGAATCTGCCCTTTGGGCCACTTCTTTAAAAAATGGTAAAATTCAGCACAGAAAAAGGAAGCCAGAAAACCTTAAAATGTTTATGGAAGAAATCTATGTAATTCGCACAGATTACCAACAATCAGTTTATCTGGCTTCCCTCGTGGCTCAGTGGTTAAGAATCTGCCTGCCAATGCAGGGGACACAGGTTTGAGCCCTGGTCGGGGAAGATCCCACATGCCGCGGAGCAACTAAGCCTGTGCACCGCAACTACTGAGCCTGCGCTCTAGAGACCACGAGCCACTACTACTGAAGCCCACGTGCCTAGAGTCCATGCTCTGCAACAAGAGAAGCCACCACAATGAGAAGCCCACACACCGCAACAAAGAGAAGCCCCCACTCTCCACAACTAGAGAAAGCCTGCATGCAGCAACGAAGACCCAACGCAGCCAAAAATAAATTAATTAATTTAAAAAGAAAAAAAACAGCTTATCCACTTCTGCCATAATCAAGCTGGAAATCAGCATAATGTCATGAAGTCAATCAACAAACATTCTGTCATTTCACATGTCGCTCACACATGTTATTTTCTGATCTCTGTATTTAAAATAGCATCCCGCTGCCCCCCCACTGTCTCCTTTATTCTTTGTTCCTTTATCATACTTTATTTGTCTTCTTTCTCCTATTACTATATGAAATTATGATTATCTATTTCCTTATTTAATATTTTCTCCTCCACCTGCAAATAAACCTCATGTCTGCCTTATTTGTTGCTCTGTCCCAGCACCTATCACAGTGACTGGCACATAGTAGGCCCTCAATAAATACTGAATGAGTGGGTGAATGAATGAATGAGGGAACAACCCTTCGAGGTAGATGGGACTGGTATATCTTTGCCATTTAACAGATGAAGAAACTGAGGCTTATCCAGATTAAAGCTAATAGCTCAAGAAGGGGAAGGGAAAGGGACCAACATGGGTGGCTACTATGTTCCAAGGAATGAGCTAGGTGTTCTCTCATCTGAACCCTTTCACAACCCATGAAGGAGGCAAAATTATCCCCATTTTACAGATGACCAGCAAAGTGCAGATACCACCTTGTGATATGCAGAAAAATAGACCCCCTAAAATGTCCACATCCTAATCCCTGGAACCTGTGAATATGTTACTTCACATGACAAGGGAATTAAAGTTACAGACAGAATTAAGTTTGCAAACCAGGCGACCTTAAAATAAAGAGATTCTCCTCGATTATCTGGGGGCACCCAGTGTAATCACAAGGGTCCTTTACATGTGGAAGAGGAGGGCAGGAGAGTCAGTGTCAGTGATGTGACATGAGAAAGACTCAACCAGCCACCACTGGCTTTGAAGGCAGAGGAAGGAGCCATGAGCCAGGGAATGCAGCTGTCCTCCAAAAAGCTGGAAAAGGCAAGGAAATGGATTCTCCCCTAGAGCTCCAGAAAGGAACACAGCCTTGCTGACACTTCGATTGTAGCCCATTTTGGACTTTTGGCCTCCAGCACTGTGAAATAATAAATCTGTGATTTTTAAGCTGCTAAGTTTCTGATCATTTGTTACAGCTACAAAAAGAAACAAATACATACCTCCTGATCATTCAGGAGTAAATCCTTGCAGTAGATCCACAAATCATTACTGCCCTCAAGGGAACTTGCCCAGCTCTCAGACAGACTCTTCTGTCCCTAGCTGAGTGGGCAGTGGGGACATGACCCCTCCCCAGCCGTGGTTGATTGGACCAAGCAAGGGACAACTGAACCAAAATAGGTCAGAGTCTCTCTCTCCTGGGGATTTGGACTGGAGACAAAAGCCTCAAATTAGTTTCTGTTTAGAGCAGCTTCAGGCCAAATCTGGTTTGTGAATGGGATTTATTGGGCCTGCACTGTGCTTTATTTCTTTTTTTTAAAAATCTTTATTAGAGTATAATTGCTTTACAATGGTGTGTTAGTTTCTGCTTTATAACAAAGTGAATCATCTATGCATATACATGTATCCCCATATCTCCTGCACTGTGCTTTAAAATCTTTTTTTAAATTAGTCGCCAATGCATTTAAATCTTTAAATGTCATATTTTCAAAATCTGGATTACCTGCTGCTGTCAAAACTCAGAGCACCTGGCAATACTAGCCCACACCCCTGAGGGTGATAATTGGCCAGAGCCGGGTTGCAGCTCCCGTCTTCAAAAGGGGTCTGCACACTCCTCTTTGCCCCACATCCCACCACCCCCCATTGCTTCCCAGCACTAAGAGCAGGAAGCCATCAACATCCACCATCATGCCTAGGTTATTGTTTGTACTCACGTGTGTCACACTCCAGAGGCTGAGCCTGTGGGTGGCACCAATGGGCTCCCCTGCCCTCTGGATTTCAGTTGGGTGTGGCCAATGGGAGGTGCCAACAGGAGATCAGAAGGCAGAAAGAGCATGTGATTGTATTATTTATCTTACTGGCTCTCTCCCTGTGGGGTCACTGAAGACTGACTATAACCCTCCTCTGAAGGCCACAACTCCTGCCCATGTGGTCCTTTCCATCCCAGATTCCAGAACCACTCCCTCCCCAGTCTTTTGGATGCAGGAGTGGTTACAGCTCTACTATACTAGCCCTGACGTTCTGCGCTATCCATCCTGGCTTCCTACAGCCTGCCCGAACCTTTATAAATAGTCCCTTTATTAAACCCTTATCCTGATGAGGGTCTGCCAGCTGTTTCCTGATGGGACCCTGACTGGTCAAGAGTGAGGACACGCAAGGTGGACCAAGAAGGCCATTGCTTCCACTGACATCACCTGCCTGGGCCAAGGGAAAGCTGTTTGTTGGGGGTAGAAAACAGAGATTGGATGCATGGACTGGGGATCTACCTGAGGCCCCTTGGGGTATGGGGACAGAGCCAAAGTTTGGGAGAGAAGGGAGAGTGGGCCATGAGCTCTTCCTGAGTCATCACATTCGGGCCCATGACTCTCAGGAATCCAAGATTCTAAATTCAAACCCATATTTGTGCCAAGGTATAAAGATAGCTCACATTTTATTTAAGTTTATTTGCCTGATGTATAATTTTCAAATACACAAATAAATGATATATGGGCCTCCCTTTGCACTCTTGCGGCCTGCAAATGTTAGGGGTGCCTCCATCACCCCAAGCCAAGAAGTGAGCATGGAACCCATGCTGGGCTGACTGGATGTCCCCTCTCCCACAGTCTACACCCTGAGCTTTCTGATTAATGCCTTTGACCTAACTGAGCCCGAGTTGGTTTCTGTTGTTTACAACCAAAGAACCTGGACAGATATACACCAGGTATGCCCAACCCCAAATTCATTGTTCCTTCCATTAGAATAGGAGGTAAATACTCACCAGGTCTGCATCCACAGAAGACATAGAAGGTACAGAGAGGGAAGAAGGGGAGGGTAGGAGGGAATCCTTAGGTACATCTCACAAGAGGTATCCAGAGACCGAGATGGATCCTCCATCCCCAATTTCCCCACTCCCCACCAACTGACTCAGGGCAAATAGTGTGTTAAGATCCACTGAGTATCATAAAAAGGTTATGCCTTCAGCTGCAGCCTCCGCCCTCAAATGTATCAAACAAAACAAAGCAAAACCATTTTTTTTTCATTTTTTGCTAGAAATCATCAAAGCCTCCACACTCGATTCTCTGTCTTTTGTAAATATTTCTATCACATCCCTTAAAAGTGATCTCACTGAATGGATGAATAATAATCTAGACAGAGGACAGGAGGAAATTTACATCATTTAAATGAGAGCCTCTATTATGCAAAATAATTATTCAAATCATGTAAATATCATCCTCTCAACTGGATGAACTTGTTGGGGGGCAGGGGCAGGCCACTCTGTGGAGCAGCAGGAGGGAGGAAGCATGATAATCAGGACCCTAGAAGAGCAGCTAGAGGGAACTAAAGCCTGGAATGGTCCACAGTGGGATGGGTCTTTGTACATTAGGTTTGTTTGTGCATTACTCTCTCCTAAAAATATGCAAAAATCTGAGTCATTACCGTGCAGATCACAGGAAATGCACGCCTCAGATGTTGGAATTCCCTCCCAGCAGGGTGTCTTGTAAAAATGAGACAACCTGAAAAAAAGTTACCTTTCAGGATAAATGGGGAAAGGACAAAATGTTTGATACAACAGAGACCAAGCTCCATTATTATTACTGTGGATGCCAGTACCCTAAATAAGAACCCCATTCCTTTGCCTGAGAGGCAAAGGGTCTCCTTTTTTTCTTTCTTTCCTCCTTCCTTTCTTCCTTTCTTTCTTTTCTTTCTTTCTTCCTTCCTTCCTTCCTTCCTTTCTCTCTCTCTCTCTCTCTTTCTTTCTTTCTCTATCTCTCTATTTCTTTCCCTCCCTTCCTCCCTCCCTCCTTCTCTTCCTTCCTTCCTTCCTTTCTTGGTGATGTTCAAAGTTGGGTCTAGATGGCCAGGCCTTCATACTCCACCTTGATCTGTGGGCTGGTCCGGGAAGGGAAAAGAGCAAGGTGACTCTGCAGCTGAGGGATCCTTGAAGGGATTAACAGCTGAGGGCCATCGGCTGTCAGCAGCCCCCAGCAGTGAGGGCAACAAGCCCTCCATTGAATGGGGATCTGGGTGGCACATGGAACTGAGGCTTGATGAGGTTATGGAACCTGCCCAACGTCTCATAGGTAAAACATACACAAATAGTAGAGCCAAGATTTGAACCTAGATCTGTCTGATGCCAACATTTCCCCACCGCCATGCACTTTTTTTTTTAACTGCTAGTCTATACTGCTTAGCAAAAAGCAAAGGAGTTCATAATGACTTGGTTAAAGGGAATAAAAGAGAAAAGATTAAAAGACCAGTCTGAGGTTTGACAGCCTGGGAGCCTGAGTATATGATGGCATCCCTCACAAATGGGAAAGTTGGGGTGTGGCACCAAAGGAGGGAGGCGAGGTGACAGGTTCTGATATGACCAAGCTGCCTGTGGCAGAGGCAGCTAGAATGAAATTTTCCATTCAGGGATAGATGACAAAATCATCATGTTGTGAACTCTCTGAGTTGGCAAAGGGCCAAGAAGAAAACCCAGCATTTGTTTGGAGGATTGCATCATGGGAAATGCCGTTAACACTTGGAAAAGATGAAATGCAGCTGAGGAGATTAAATAACAACACTGCACTTTCTTCCAGGGACTGTGAGGACTTGGGCCTGTCCCCAGAGAGAGGCAGCAAATGAAGACAGTTTCACAGATGATGACAAAATGGAACAAGCACACCATGAGGAAGCAGGAGACCTGAGGTTCAGCTCCAGAATTGCGTTGACAAACATACTGTGTGTCCTTGAGCAAGCTGCTTGCCCTCTCTGAGCCTCGATGTGAGTTACAGTGAGTACAGTGAGTGAGTTCTGTCTTACAGGCATAATATAGAGCAAAATCAGATAGGTTTGTTTCCTAACGATGTCTTAGATAGTATTCTTTTGTCACAGTCACACATCGTTTGCACATTAAAGCTTTAGGAAGAGCATTATTTCCACAAAGAAAAATGTTCATTCTTCATCTGCTTCTAAGACAAGGACCTCTCGATCTGCCTTTTGTTCTTTCCCTCTCGAAGGGGCATTAGGTAAAAGAAATATTTTAGTTTCCTCTTTACTGTAACAGCATCTATGTGCTGATACATGAAAATTAATGACACTCCATCTGCAAGTTTGAGAGGCAATAGGAAGTGATCTAGGATGTGCCAGGAAGGCAGGAGGAGGAAGAGATCCGGGCGCTTCCTTCTGGCCCCTCCCTGCTCTGACAACCACCCCTACCTCCTGCTTCTATCAGCGACCCCCTCCTCCACAGCGCCACCTGTCGCTGGGTCCTCCCATCTGCACTCCCTCTCTTTGCCCGAGAGGTGGTAACGCTCCTTTCTCTGCTAGCCCTTCAGTGCCTCAATATACCCTTTAATTCCCTTGACCACACCCACATCATTGTACATAGTCTTTTTTACCAAACTCTGCTCAATTACCCAGTTAAAGTGTGCCTTCTCTTTCCTGCTGAAACCCTAGCTGATATAGTAGGTGCTCAATAAATACAGGAGAAAAAAATAAATGAACAAGTAAGTGAATAAATGAGTGGATGAAAATGGTAACTGTGTGAGATGACGGATGCATTAATTAACTTGACTTTGGTCATCATTTCATAATGTATATGTATATCAAGTTATCACGGTGTAGACCTTAAATATATGCAATTTCTATTTGTCAATTATACCTGAGTAAATCTGGAAAGGGAATGAGCTGATAAACGAGCAGATGCAGGGGAGAAGCGGAGGATTCGGGTTGAGGTTAGTTAGAGTAAGGTCAGTGTTAGGGTTTGTTTGCAAAACAGACGGAGACAGGACTTCCCTGGTGGTGCAGTGGTTAAAAATCCACCTGCAAACAAAGGGGACACAGGTTCGAGCTCTGGTCCGGGAAGATCTTGCATGCCGCAGAGCAACTAAGGCCCGGGCACCACAACTACTGAGGCTACGTGCTGCAACTACTGAAGTCAGCGCGCCTAGAGGCAGTGCTCCACAATAACAGAAGCCACCGCAATGAGAAGCCCGCGCACGAAGAGCAGCCCCCGCTCGCTGCAGCTAGAGAAAGCCCGTGCAGCAACGAAAGACCCAATGTAGCCAAATAAATAAATGTCTTTAAAAACAAACAAACAAACAAACAAAACAGAGGAAGATGGGATGACATAGAAGGTGAGGAGCTCTGCCCACAGCTGTCTCTGGTGCTGTGTGCAGACCCCTCCATCCCATCTCTGCCACCCAAGAGGACGTAATTAAAGCCCATTAATTACTATTCTGAAGGTCAGCCGGCACACCCCACACTCATTCCACAGACAGTACATTGAACCAGCTGCCACATGATGGTCCTTCCAGAGGCGGCTGGCACCTCCACGAAAGGACGCTAGACCTCAGCCTCGAGCAAGGTCACATTGAAGGGGTCCGACATGCCTGACACCCTTAGTGGACGCCACCAGGCTCCGTGGCTATGAAAGGAAGACATTTCTCATTTTCTACAAGCAATTTTTGTGAGCTACCAGTGCTGTGGCTTAGAATGTACTCAGGAGGCCCCATCTGGCTTACTTCCCTAATGCAGGCATTTTCCTCGTTTACAGAATTCTAGGTTTCTAGAGTGTTCAGCGTTTCCCAAGTTTCAGTTATTCAAAGCCATGGTCACAATTTTACTGTGTCCTTGCCATGCATGCTTTATTATCTATTTTATATAATTGACTCTCACCTCCCTCCCCCATTTTTTTTTTGGTACATACGTTTTAAAACGTCACGCATCAGCAAAGTAGAATGGTTAAGGGCACAGGCTCTGGAGGCGGAGTTCCTGGGTTCAAATCCCCCCTCTGATACGTACTAGCTGTGTGACCTTGGGCAAGTGCTTCAACCTCTCTGTGATTTGATTTTCTCTTTTCTAAAGTAGAGAATACTAATAATAACTTATCTCTTAAGAGAATTGAATGAGTTATGCATGTAAAATCTTTAGAAAAGTTCCTGGAATTAGTAAGCACTATGTTAGTGGTGGTGGTTGCTAGTGTTATAAATAAATGGAAAACCAGTTCTCACTGGCTACACAGACAGAGGGAAAAGGAAAACACAAATACTATATATATATATAATATATATATTATATATATATATAATACATTTATATATATATATATATTCATACAATGGAATACTACTCAGCCATAAAAAAGAATGAAATTTTGCCATTTGCAACAACAGGGATAGATTCGAAGGGTATTGTTCAGTAAAATAAGTCAGACAGAAAAAAACAAATATTGTATGATATAACTTATATGTGGAATCTAAAAAGTACAACAAACTAGTGAATATGACAAAAAAGAAACAGACTCAGAGATATAGAGAACAAACTAGTGGTCACCAGTGGGGAGAGGGAAGGTGGGAAGGGCAATATAGGGGTAGGGGATTAAGAGGTACAAACTACTATGTATAAAATATGTATAAAATAAACAAGCTACAGGGGTATGTTATAAAGCACAGGGAATATAGCCAATGTTTTATAATAACTATAAATGGAGTATAGCCTTTAAAAATTGTGAATCAGGGCTTCCCTGCTGGCACAGTGGTTGAGAGTCCGCCTGCTGAAGCAGCGGACACTGGTTCATGCCCCGGGTCCAGGAAGATCCCACATGACGCAGAGCGGCTAGGCCTGTGAGCCATGGCCACTGAGCCTGCGCATCCGGAGCCTGTGCTCCACAACAGGAGAGGCCACAACAGTGAGAGGCCCGCGTACCGCAAAAAAATAAATTACTTAATTAATTAAAATTGTGAATCACTATTTTTGTTTTATAAATTCATTTCATTTATTTATTTATTTTTGGCTGCATTGCGTCTTCGTTGCTGTACATGGGCTTTCTTTAGTCGCAGCGAGTGGGGGCTACTCTTTGTTGCAGTGCACGGGCTTCTCATTGAGGTGGCTTCTCTTTGCTGCAGAGCACGGGCTCTAGGCACGCAGGCCTCAGTAATTGTGGCTCACGGGCTTCAGTAGTTGTAGCACATGGGCTCAGTAGTTGTGGCTCACGGGGTCTAGAGCGCAGGCTTAGTAGTTGTGGCGCACGGGCTTAGTTGCTCCGAGGCATGTGGGATCTTCCCGGACGAGGGATCGAACTTGTGTCTCCCGCATTGGCAGGGGTGTATTTTGTACACCTGAAACTTATATAATATTGTAAATCAACTATACCTCAATTTAAAAAGATAAAATTTTTGAAAAGAAAGAAAAAAAGCAATGTTATTAAATTTTCTTTGTTAGAAAGAGAGACTAGCCAATGCCTGGCATTAAAACTATATTAGCACCAAGCTGGATGTTTCTTCATGGAAAAGACTGACATAGAATTGAACAAGGAAGGGAATTCCCTGGCGATCCAGTGGTTAGGACTCCAGCTTCCACTGCAGGAGACACGGGTTCGATCCCTGGTCAGGGAACTAAGATCCTGTAAGCCCTGGGGCACGGCCCAAAAGAAAAAAAAAAAAAATTGAACAAGGTAGAACACTTTAACCAGGTGATCCGGTGATATTTAAAGCTCCAAAGTTGTATCATCTAAAATTATCCTTTGCATCATACCCACTATTCCAATGACAGGGGAGAACAGAGGTCATGAAGATGGCCTGCCCAAGGACACAGGAAAATTAATACAGATGTCATTCCCAGCCAAGCTGGAGGTTCTTTGGACATAAGGATGCCTGGAATCTCTCCTAGACGTGCACAACCAAGAGCCCCAGTTCAGCTCTGTTAAGTGGGTTCATATCTTCAGGCGCTGGACATGGAAAGCCCTGAAATGTAAAAGAAGGCTTTTATAAAATTTCATAAATACTTGAGAAGCAGTCAATGGCCGTTACACAAAATGATTTGCAGAAGCTTCAACTATTTTCACCTTCTCCAAACTGCCCTTATGAAAAAGACAGCCATAAACGTGAAGATTTTAGCAACCCTCTCAGGGCTTGTGAACACTGGTAGGTTGCAATCAGTGTCGCAGTTAGCCTCAGGAAATGCAATTCTTTTCGCCACTGAAAATGCCTGCGATATTCTCCTTTGGTTTTCAAAATAAATTCAAATGAGCATCCCTCAAGACAAAGGGAAAGTAACAAATAAAATAAAAATAAAAACATCAGGCTTGGGGGAGTGACACCAGGAGATGGAGTTTGTTGCTGTGGGAGGTGAACCAATTATTTTCTGTCTTACAGGGTCTGTGCTCCTCACCTGAAAAAACAGGGAACTGAAACTAATGGTCTCTACATAGAGAACAGACTTGTGGTTGCCAAGGGCGGGGGGTGGGGCGGAGGGAGAGGGATGGACTGAGAGTTTGGGGTTAATAGATGCAAACTATCACATTTAGAATGGATAAACAGCAAGGGCCTACCGTATACTGCAGGGAACTATATACAATCTTCTGCGATAAACAGTAATGGAAAATAATTTTTAAAAAGAATGTCTGTATGTATATAACTGAATCACTTTGCTGTCCAGCAGAAATTAGCACAACCTTGTAAATCAACTATACTTCAATTAAAAAAGAAAACTAATGGCCTCTAATGACTGCCACTTACACCTCACACACACACGCGCGCGCGTGCACGCGCACGCACACGCACACATACACACACGTGTTCGCGTGCACGAGCTCTAACAGGGCAAACTAGCTGCTCCTCCCACCCACCCAGCCCTTCCCCACATTGTTCTTAGTTAAAGGTTGTCCAGCCTCCCAGGAACCCAGACTCCAGACTTGAGGCCTCCAAGTACCTTATCTCCATCCCACCCATCCACATAGCACACCAAATCTTGCTGACTCTCATTTTTTTATTTCTTTTTGCTTTTATTTATACAATGCTTATTATCTTCCAGAAAAATGGGCCAGGGGTGCTTCAAATATGATCTCTTTAAATCCTTACAACAGTCAGTAATGAGCACCTTTTATTTTGCTGCCCAGCACCCACACCCTTTCTTCTGGTAATGGCACCCCGTTTTCTTTTGAGGATCACCCCCACTCTCAGTCCATGAGGCTTAGGAAAGGCCAATACACACCCCCTTCCAATGACCCAGGTCTGACCAGTGAGTGTGTGTATTCCATCCCCCTGGCCATAAGGATTCACTCAGGAATGGGTATGTGAGCTGTGGTGATACAATTAAAGCCAACCTCATAATTTTTATAAGAACTATTAGGAAAGAGGTACTCTCTT
The DNA here is from genome assembly GCF_059928025.1 of Delphinapterus leucas. Taxonomy (NCBI): domain Eukaryota; kingdom Metazoa; phylum Chordata; class Mammalia; order Artiodactyla; family Monodontidae; genus Delphinapterus; species Delphinapterus leucas. Next base: position 15,531,665 of record NC_143142.1, read on the forward strand.
TTCATAGGATTTGCTGAGGGAGTATGATGTAGGCTTGGCGATATTGGCAGCTATCTTGCCACCATGAGGAAAGAAACAGCCTGAATAGAGCCAACAATGAGTCAACAGATAAATCTCCAGTGACTTTACTAGAGCCTCTGGATCCAGCCATACGGGAAATTAAGCCAGTCTCTAGTGAGCATACAACACAAGTAGTTACCTTAGTGGGAGAATGAAAGCAGAATATCTCAAGTAGAACAGTGAAGCATATGCAACAGCCCTGAGGCAGAAGCATTTTTGTGAAACAGAAAGAAAACCATTGTGGCTGGGGTGCAGAGACCAGGGACAGGCAAGAGTGGAAGAAAATAAGTTCTGAGAGAAAGGTAAGGACCAGACCATCCAGCACAGGCCAGAGTAAGTATTTAGATATTTATTCTAAAGACAATAGGCAAAGTTTAAAGGAGAGGGTTAATAGTCTGATTTGAATTTTGAGAAGTTCACTGGGGCTGCTTGGAGGACAATGGACTGGGGTAAGGAAGAGAGCAGGGCAGATATTGGAGGGACCATATGGGGACCACTGTGATCATCAGGGGAGATAAAGGGTGGCCTGGAACACGGTGGCACGTGTCCAAACAGCTGCCCTTGGAAAGGCCATAGAGAGGAAGGGAGGCCGGCCACGTGCTCTATCTCTCTAGCTACATGAAGTGAAAACTAATGCAACAGCCAAGGCAAGATTTGCCGCCCCCAGCAGCCCTCCCGAACCACCGAATCGTGGAAAGCTAACACAATCAATAAATCCACAGCTGCTGGGCGAAGAGTGCTGCTGTGCATACATATAGCCACGAAGCAAGGAGCCGGGAGATATGCACCAGTTACATTCAGTTACGACTGAGCTTGCAAGAACCTGGAAGCTGGGCAAACTGTCTGCCAGACAGGACCCCTTGTACCTGTTTGTCTTTTCCTGTTTACACTCTTCAGTGGTTTCTTCTACTGAATGATATTTCCCTTGAGTTAAAAAAATGGCAGAAGGGGAAAGATTCCTCAGGGGAGAAATTAGACAATATCACCTTGGCCAAGTGATCGAGGTTAACATCATCAATAACAGGACAAATGACACCATTGTGCCTCTTAATGGGACACGCCGAGAAGGACACAACGTTGCCCACATTGTTTTTGCCAAAAATGTTTAACCCCAATCTAATCACAAGAAACAATCAAACAAATCCAAATCGACAGACTTTGTACAGACAAATGGCTTGTGCTTTTCAAATACCAATGTTGTGAAAGACAGAAAGAGGGACGGGAACTGTTCTAAATTCCGGGAGACTGAATCAAAAGGACTGCTAAATGTCATGCGTGATCTTTGATTGTATCCTGCTTCCCAGAAAAGCAAGACATTTGGGGGACAACTGGGGAAATTAAAATACTGACTGTATGTTAGACAATGGTGTTGTGTCAATGTTTAACTTCCTGAGGGTGAACACTGTATTGTAATTACGAAGAAAGATGAGGATGTTTTTAGGACTTGGGCACTGCAGAGTTGAAGGATGAAGTGTCATGATGTCTGTACCTGATTCTTAGGGAAAATAATGATAGAGACAGATAGGTAGATAGATAGATAGATAGATAGATAAAGATAGGTAGGTAAGTGGGTAGATAGAAAAGATAAGTGGGTAGGTAGATAAGATAGGTAGGTAGGTAGGTAGGTAACAGATAGATGGCATAAATGTGGCACCATGTCAAAAATGGCTCTATCAGGGTGACAATTATGTGAGTGTTCATTGTACTAATCTATTATTCTTGCATTTCTTTTGCACATTGAAATCTTCAAATTAGAAATTGTGGGAAAAATCAGTAACACTCACGCATATAGGACCTAGCCGGTGTCCTGCTGTCACTGTGATAAGTCATCTCCCTGATGGGGAACGCTGGGATCACCATGCACCCTGGTTTGATCAGGACAGACATCATTATTAACAGCACCCCCTGAAAAAATGCTCACCCTAGTTATGTCCAAGATGGTTGCCCAAAGTGGAGAGAAAACATTGCCATCATCGGACTTTTGAGATATCAGCGTGTATCACTCATTCATCCACCAAATGTGTACTGAGCACTTGATGGTGTGCTGAGTACAACGCTGAATAAAGTCAGGAAGTTTCCTGCCCTCATGAAACTGATGGTCTACAGCCGAGTTTGGCAAATTACAGCCCACGAGCCACATCCAGCCTGTTGCCTGTTTTTTAATAACTCGTGAGTGAAGAAAAATTTTACATTCTAAAATGGTTGGAAAAAATCAAAAGGAAAAGGAAATTTTATGACACATGGAAATTAAATGAAATTCAAACTTCAGTGTCCACCAATAAAATTTTATTGACACATAGCCCCGGTCATTCATTTACACATTATCTCTGGCTGCTGTCGTACGCCAGCTGCAGAGTCGTGACAGTGATGGCATGGCCCACAAAGCATAAAATATTTACTCTCTGGCTCTCTGCAAAAGAAGTTTGCCGACCCCTGGTCAAAGTTGTGTTTTCAGTGGAGTTCCCAGGGTTGCCAAAAGGTGAAGTAAGATAACATGCAAGTGTAACAGTACAGGACCTGGCACTTAAGTTCTCAGTCGATGTGTGTTGGCTAACTGCCTCGATTTACTCACCTGTCAAATGAAGATAATAACTGCACCTACGGGGTGTGGTGGTGTGTGGATGTAGTCAGAGAATGCAGGTCAAGCCATTGGCACGGTGCCTGCATCTGGCCATCACTCAACGAACAGCAGCTACTGTCTGTTACACACGCTGACTTGAGCAATGCGCTCGCTATTCACAAGGTGCTTGTCACATTTGTTAGCGTAATCTTTTTAATGCTTCATCCTGAAATATTTCAAATGTTCAAAACAATATATAGGACATGTAATATAAACATTATAAAATGTTATAAAATCCATAAAAAATGTGGAACATATAATCTTATAGTGTAAATACATTATAAAATGTCATAAAATCCGGAAGTATATGGAACATATGCTCCTATAATGTAAACAGGTTATATAATAAGACATACAAATTAATAACACGAAAAAATGGCTCAAATAAGCATCTTGGAAGCCACTGGAACCTCACTTGCCCCTCTCTGTTCTCATCCAGCCTCATCCCTTTCCAACGCCAAAGCAAAAACTATCCAGAGAGTGGGGGTTATCGTCCCCATATTTTCCTTCAGAGTTTGACTACAAATGATTTTCTTCTCCAAACATTGTATTATTTGTTTTTCAATGTGGCTGAGCACGCAAAATAAAGGATCTCATCCCATTCATCTTCTCCCACGATTTTCTTGTCCCTTTGTCACGATTTGTCCATGTTGACATGATCCACTCCTTTCCTATTCTTTCCCTACACATCAATCAGTGTATGGAAAACACCACAATTGATCCCATCCATTCTTCTGTAGAGGGGCATTTGAGGGTCTTCCATTGTTTTGCTCCTACAAACAACCATTCTTTTATATGTCTGTTAGCTCATTTTATCTGCACAGGCAGTATATTATGATTGTCACCCCATTCTCAGTGAGGTTCTGAAAGCTTAAGTTACTTGCCAAAGTCACGTGGGCAAAACGCATGACCTGGTCTTTACTGTCAGTCCGTCCCCATTCTCAGCTCTTTCAGATCAACCTCCTTCCCAGATTGAAGCAATTTCCCACTTATTGACTATAATAAAAGTAAACGGTTTTTGCTCGACCATTACCTCTTGGAAGGGCTGTGTAAACTCTAATGCAACCCATGAATTTCGTTCACATCATCCCTGCTACGTGCCATCAGCTGGTAAATTCATATAACACAGGAACAGGCTATGTCAAGGGCCTGCAAGACATTCCCAAGCCCTATAGGGAGAACATACATGTTTATTGGTTGAGCACCTACTATGTGCCAGGTCACCCACTGCCATTAAACTTCTCAACAGCCCTTCACAACAAGGTAGATTTCCTAAAGAGGAATCTATCGATCAAAGGTTTGAACTGACTTGTCTTAAGATCCTATAGCCAGAAGGTGACAAAACCAGGAAACAAACTCAAGGCTGTGGGATTCCAAAGCCCTGATTTTTCCCACTAAATCAACATGCCTAGAACAGAATGTTCCATCTCCTCCTGGAGTCTAAAACTCAAATGTAATTAACACCTTGTATCAAAACATATATTTTAACTTACCCTTAGCAGAAACTTGATGGTTTATTCTTATATCTAAAGAAAGGAATTAGGACTTCCCTGACGGTCCAGTGGTTAAGAATCCGTGCCTCCACTGCAGAGGGCATGGGTTTGATCCCTGGTAGGGGAACTAAGATCCCACGTGCCATGCAGTGCGGCCAAAAAAATAAATAAATAAATAAAAAATAGAGAGAGGAATTATGGTGGTTCCAAACAAGGATCTTAGTCCATTTTCAAAAGTGGAAAAGGTATTAAACGCAGTAAATCAATTCACAATAGGCCACTGCTAGAGGCTCATTTGTATGGCCAAAGCTCAGGAGTCTTTTCTGTCCACAACTCAAACCTTTGTTAGATATTTTCTAAAGCCTTCATACAAACTAACACTTGAGAGAATCCGCCTTTAGAAAGAAGGAAATTGATTTCTGTATGAGAAAAAAAAAAACAGTAATAGGGGAAGCAACCATCAAACATGTATGAATGAAGATGAAAAAAACTACTTTTTACAAGTCGAGAAATCTATCTGGACCCAGACATCTGTCACCTCCCAAACAGACTTTAATTTTAGAGTTTGCTTCCTTTACATTTTTTTCCCCTTCTCTTCCCATAGTTAGATGGATTTAACATATGCTTGGGATTTCACAGACTCGGTTTTGGTAGGTGCGATGTCTAAGAATATCTGAAGCTGTTTTCAAGACCTTATGGGATGACGTTTGTCTTGTTCTCTGAGAGCCAGTCTTTGGATTTTACTTACTCTTCATGGCTACTCTTGTGATATCAAGTGATTCCCAAATCTCTGTCTGCAGACGTGAACTGACCCAAGCACGGGTATAATTTCCAACTACCTTTCTCTCCACGTGGAAATCCTCCAGCGCAGCTCATCTCAAACGTGCCCACGCGTCCCCTGCTGATCTTGTAAAAAAAATACAGGTTCTGATTCAGTAGGGCTGAAGGGGAACCTGAGACTCTGCATTTCCAGCAGTTCCAGGAATACTGTTGCCCTGTCTCCTTGACTTTCAGAAACAGCAGTGGCTTGACTAGGATGGCAGTAGTAAATGTAGGGAGATGCAACAGGCCAGGGATAGATATACTTTAGTAGAGTGGCCAGAACTGTCTGCTGGGTTGGACACGCAATGCGGGAGGGGTCAGGGACGATCCCTAGGTTTCTGGCCAAAATAACAGGGTGGTGGTCATGCCAGGTCCTGCACCCATGGAGTAGATGCTGAGACTGCCAGCCCAGATCTTAAAGGGGCAGGTGCAGCCTTCCCCTGGCGCTGGGCGTGACTGCTCAGAGCTCACAGCTGCCCCCAGGGAATCAGAGTGAAGCTACCTCCACCTGCGACCAAGTCCTGCTTTCCCCACCCTCCCCTGCCTCCCTCTCTCCCCTTCTCCGGAGGGCGTTTCTTCTGCAAATCACTTGCCCAGGAGTTCCTGTCGCAGGCTCCACTTCTCAAGAACCTGACCTAAGACAGATGGGGAAGGTCTCCCTGAAATCTTATGATTTAACCCAAAATTTTTGATTAAAAAGGCTTTGGGGGGTTTTTGCCTAGGTATAATAGGGCTGGGGGCGCTGGGGAGTGGCGCCTGAAGGGAACAGCGTTTCTTTTCGGGGTGATGTAAATGTTCTAAAACTGACTGTGGGGCTGGTTGTATATACCTGTGAATATACTAAAAACTGTTGAATGGTACAGTTTACACGGGTGAATTGTATGGAATGTGAATTACATCTCAATTTTTAAAAAGCAGTTAAAAAAAAAATAGTTGTCCATCTTCTGCCCAAAACAAAAAAGGCCACCCTTCTTGGTCGAGGCCCCAGGTTGCCTTCCCAACCTTACCTCCCATTCTGGCCTCCAGGTATGGGCTCCAGCCAAGTTAGGCCCTCCCCCTCCCCCGCCCCCAACCATGTGCTCTGCTGTTCTGTGGCTTTGCCTGCCCGCCATACCTCCAGGAATGCTCCACTGGGTCCCACCTCCAGCTAAGTGTGAAGCCCTCGGTCTCTCCCGGGATTCCTCAGGGGCCAGTGTGGTGAAAAGGAGGGGGCATGGACTTTGGAGTCAGACCCACCTGGACTCAACAAATCCTAGCTCCCCACTTACTGCGTGGGACCTCAGATAAGTCACTTCGTGTCCCTGAACCTCAGTTTACTCATCTGTAAAATAGGGATCAGCCATTCATCCTACAAATACTGAGCTACCCAGGCACCATGCTAGGCACTGGGAACATGGCTGTGAGCAAAACAGATGGGGGAGGATACCTGCCTTGCAGGTTCTGAAATCATCTCTGGTAGTGTTTGGCACATTTAACTGTCATTTAGTAAATGAAGGGTATTATCATCATTTCCTTTCACTCTTTTAGTCTTGATCCAGGGCTCATCCGCAGCTGCTTTATTTTCCATCTTGTATTCAGCCTGTGTGTCTCCTCTCCCTAAATGGGCCATCAAGTTCTTTAAGACAGGGATCAAGACAGATACTTGTTTTGTATTCCTCACAGCACCTAGTCAATGGCTCACTCTACTCATTAAAAAGTGGTTGAGGGGCCTTCCCCAGTGGTGCAGTGGTTAAGAATCCACCTGCCGGGCTTCCCTGGTGGCGCAGTGGTTGAGAGTCCGCCTGCTGATGCAGGGGACATGGGTTCGTGCCCCAGTCCGGGAAGATCCCACATGCCGCAGAGCGGCTGGGCCTGTGAGCCATGGCTACTGAGCCTGCGCCTCCGGAGCCTGTGCTCCGCAATGGGAGAGGCCACAACAGTGAGAGGCCCGCATATCGCAAAAAAAAAAAAAAAAAAAAGAATCCGCCTGCCAATGCAGGGGTCACGGGTTCAAGCCCTGGTCCAGGAAGATCTCACATGCCATGGAGCAACTAAGCCCATGCACCACAACTACTGAGCTCGTGTGCCATGACTACTGAAGCCTGTGCGCCTAGAGCCCATGCTCCACAACAAGAGAAGCCACTGCAATGAGACGCCTGCACACTGCAATGAAGAGTAGCCCCCTCTTGCTGCAACTAGAGAAAGCCTGCGTGAAGCAACAAAGACCCAACGCGGCCAAAAAAAAGTGGTTGAATGGATACATGCATGCATTATTGTTTGGCACTTCTGAATCTGAAAGAAAATCTGAAGTAATTCTCAACTCACTGGCCCAGATAATTAAGACCAGTCTCAAATGGTAGCTGGTATAGAGCATCCTGGTGATGGCAAGAACGCTTTCCCTCATCCCCACTGAGAATGACAATCACAGCAAGGCCCAAACAAAAATGCACAGACAGGTGCATCCCACATGCACCTAAAGAGCGGTTTATAGAAATTGATCCTGGTGACTCAGTAATTTCAGTCGTCAGTCAGTCATGGAGAATTAAGTATCTTTATTCCTAAACTCAAAACAAGACAGACCCAGAACTTGAAAGAAAAAAAAAAGGCAAGTGACCTAAAGAGTTCACAGAAAAGCGTAAACAAAGCATTTGAAAAGATGCTTGGCCTCCTTCTTAAGAGAGATGCGAATTTAGTTACACTGAACTATCTTTGTTCACCTATCAGACAGATGAGGGCTCAAGTCTGAAAGGTAGTTTGATAAAGGTGTGAGGAAAGAAGCTGGTAGGGCTATAACTAGGGTCAGCCTCACTGGGGCACAATTCAACATTCTACATCCACGTAACAAATGTAAACCCTGGGAACCAGCACTTACAGTGAGGCATATGTTCAAAGTTGCTCTCGGTCCTTGGGGATAATGAGAAAGACTGTTCACGGGAGACAGGTGTGGACGAGATTTCCCACTGTATGCTCTTCTGAACCTTTTACACTTTGTTCTAAGTGAACGTATTACCTACTCAAAAAAAATACACACAATTTTTAAGTTCAGAAGAGCTTTAAGCCTAAGGGGGGAAATTCTTTTAAGCAGACACATTGGTTAATGGGTGCAGAATTTCAGTTGTGATGATGAAAACAGTTCTAGCAACGGATCATGGTTTAATGTCGCACAATAATGTGAATTCCCTGCACTGTATACTTAAAAGTGGTTTAAATGGCCAATTTTGTGTTACCCATATTGTACAATTAAAACAATTTTTTAAACAAAGTAAAGACAAGCACACAAGACCTCATGAATCATGAGGCCACATTCAAATACCATCACCAGGAATTCCCTGGCGGTCCAGTGGTTAGGACTTTGCGCTTTCACTGCCGAGGGCCCAGGTTCGATCCCTGGTCCGGGAACTAAGATCCCTCAAGCCACGTGGTGTGGCCAAAAAAAAAAAAAAAAAAAAAATACCATCACTTGGAAGACCTAGATCACCTGAGTTATCTAGGGTAATCCTGAATGAACAGATGTTATCTTTCTTAATAAAGGATGATTCATTAATTGTAAAACTAAATTACAATGTAACCTTATTGACTTTGTAAATTTATATGAAAACATTTACAATGCAGGAAAAAAAATCCTTTGCCTTATGACATGAACTTGATATTTCCCTTGAAAAATGTTATCTCAATAATGATTACATTCAGAATGAAACGGCTCATTCCAAACCATAATTTATACTCTATACTAGGAAGTCCTTGCAAAACTGGCCTAGATTATCCAACACAGTGAATTTATATTTCATCAAGAACTGAATGGTTAAAAATGCAGTAAGTAGATGCATGGATAGAGAATAAAGACACTCATAAATATGTACTATATTTTGTTGCAAAATGTGTCCAAAAGAGTGCTAGAACTGCCACTGGTATAGATCATGACAGAGAGAGTTATTCTTTGTTCAGAGATGAATGGAGAAGCAAGAGCTGAATAGAGAAATAGCTATTTGCCTTGCATGTTCATTTCTAAAAAGAGATCCAAAGAAACTGGCCTTGACTGAACCCATAAGAAAATGAAAGGACAGTTTCCCTCTTTCTCTATACATACACACACACACACACACACACACACACACACACACACACACACACACACACAAGGTTCCCCACTGGTCAAGAATACAGTTAAGTGATCTTCACCATTGAATCCTAACTCCCTGTAATTCACTCCTCTATGTAACCATCAATTTCAGTTAATACCCTTATTGTTTACTCTAATCGAATTATAACTACCTGTATAACTGTTTTATTCATCCATTTCCCAGTCCCTAGCTTCTAGTGGGGATTTAATCTTTGCTGAATGGAAGAGAATTTGTACCCAAAACGGTCTATGGCCTTACCAGGTAGAGACATGACAACAAGTCTGAGCAACACATGAATTTCTTTGTCCATAAACCACACACAGATTCTTTTTTTATATATAATATTTATTTATTCGGCTACGGGTCCTGGTTGTGGCACATGGGATCTTTAGTTGCGGCATGTTGGATCTTAGTTGTGGCATGCGGGATCTAGTTCCCTGAGCAGGGATCTAACGTGGGCCCCCTGCATTGGGAGCATGGAGTCTTAACCACTGGACCACCAGGGAAGTCTAATCATGTCCTGTATACATTATACAGACATACTTTTTACTCGCTATTTACTCATAAGTTCTTCCAAATAAAATTCCCTGTCTCCCAAAGCTACTCATAAAATAGGCACTCAAATGCTTGAGGAACTGATTCATTCATTCTGAATTCCAGGTTCCCTTCTAGATAAGAGCTGCAAAATGTCAGCATTTGGCTAGTATAAGAGGTTGAGGGACCTGTAATCCCAGTTTTTCCTGGACATTTCAGATGAAGTAAATGACAAATACTATAATATACGAAAATGGTTTTATTCCTAATTTTTAGTTCCCATACAGTTTACAAATACACTTTTACTCTGATAATACGGCTTTGCAACTAGCAAAGCAGTTGAACTAACACCCATAAATACAGGCGAGGAGACAATTAACATCCACTAATGTTTCTCTACATAAACTATTCTTTTAATGTCATTTTTTTTAAAACAATTGCAAATAGACTACATAATATACGTGGGCAAAAAGGCAATTAAGTGAATCTCTTGAAACACTAATGTATAATAAACAGTGCATATTATCAACATTTACATGATTCACACCAAAGTGATGACATCCTAAAACGTATTCCTTTTAAAGGAGAGATTTATCAATAAAATATTACATATCTTTTAATATTCTGGTACAATACTTCATATACTGCAGGAAAATTAACTGTAGATCTAGTCATCGACTTAATAAAGGATCCTTTTCCATTAGCTTTTATTAATAAAAGAATCACAACTAGGTCATAAATAAACAGGCAAATTATTAATTACATGATTTGAGGTTTAGGATGAAAACTTGTAAAAATTAGTTTGATATACAGCAAAGTTATACAACACACTAAAACCAACTGTTTAATATTTTTGCCTTATGTGAACTGCCCATAGTAAAAAAGGAACAAACTTTTTAAGGATGGAAGATATAATAAACTATATTTTGGAACTTATTTTTCAAGAGGAAGAGGAAAAAAGATTTTAACGAAATTAAGGGCTAATACAGATCCTAATAAAGGCATATTGAAATCAGGGAGGCCATGTGCTTACGATGTAAAACTTTATTCCGCCAACAACATACAGAAAACAAAAACTGCACTGGGTTTGTACTTACGTCTACAGTCTAAGTTTCCCTTACGGATTAACAAGCTACAACAGAACACTTCACAATTGCATACCTTTTTCCACATTCCTCTGAACTAGAAATAACCCAGGACATTATATTAGTTCTTAAAAACCCTAGTAACCCCTTAATAACCCCTAAAAATAATCTTGATGATTTTCTTGGCTGTTCCAAAGCAACTGGGCTACGTAAAGAATGCACGAACACCCAAGAAAGTAGTACATGTATTTTCTCATCCCCGTTTAGCCACATTTGGAAAGTCACCGATTTCAAAGGGCGAGATGACCACAATTTTCAGGAGGGCCACACACTGGATACAAGGTGTCTTTTTGTTTTGTTTTGTTTTGTTTTTTTTTAAAAAAAACAGGCTATTAAGACTCTGAAATTTGGCTTTTTTAAAAAACCCCAATACCACATGCCAGATAATTTCTTCACCCCAAATATAAAATCCTATGCTTGTAATTCTAAAATACTTAGCCAGCTATGGGAATATTGTGCAAATTTAATGTCTACCAGCAACCCAGAAGCAGACTGCAGACGTGTAGCTATCACACCTATTTTCCAGGTAACCTGATTCAACTATTACTGACTGCTGTGGTCCCAGGCCCTCTGACTTCCTCAGAAACCACCTCTTTGGAACTTCCATTTCCACTGTTTTTTTTACACCCGCACCTCGAGCTCACCTCCCCCTCCCCCATCTTCACAGCCCCTCCACGTGAATCCATCCCATGTAATCTTACCGGAGAACCTGCACTCACCTTTACCAAACACACGACAAACCTAGGCAACCTAGGGACTATTAATCTTGTCTTGGCATCAGTTTACACCACATAATAGGTGCTGACTTCGTGGAGGGAAATCTAAATGAAATCAATGTCCTATTACAAACGAAGCTGGCCAGGATCAGGTGTTTCCAAGTGCAAAAACAACTGATCTTAAGCTACAGGCAGAGACGTTAATGCAGCAGATATGTTGTACAATCAAATCCTTGTATGCTGGTGAAAGACCTTGCCCCCAAAGTCCAGAGTCAAAACGTTATCGCAAAAACGAGGACCATTCAATGTGACAATGCAATACAAATAACAGGATTCAAGATCCTTGTTGCAAGTACTGAACTGGAATCTCTTTCTTTACAGGCTTGACAAGAAGACAGCAGTCATTTACATTCCTCTTAGAAGGTAATTTACCTTCAACAATTCTAAGTTCAATGGATGGGGGGGAGGGGAGGTGGGGGGAGAAGTCAATGTAATTTTGTCTGTGAAAATGGCAGCCAGGCTCTCCCCAAACAACCTCAGGGTTTCAAAGGAGGTAAAGACCTCAGAAAGGAGCTACTAACAGGGTTGGATCTAGTCCTTCCTTTTCTGGAGACAAAGCAAGAAGAATTCGATTAAGGAGATCATGACTTAACGGCAAAGCTGCCATGGCATTTTATTATCTTTACAAAGTCCACCAATGATGCTTCAATTGAAATACACTCATTGAATGATGATTCAACACACAGGGCAAAGAGGGATGTCTTTGGAGAAGGCACTTCAGGTAGAACATTAGCAAATCCTACTGCTTGGTTAAAACAAAAATGAGCTACTGCTAATTCAATCTGACTAGTGGCCTCATGAGAACTGCCCCTCCGCACTGCAGCCTTGACTGCGTGCATGGGTGTGGGGCCCGACTGAAGCCAGGGGCGTGAAGAAAGCACCCCATTCACCTCCCTCTGCAGCAGCCAGGGCAATGAGGCGGCTCTGCTTTAAATGCTCTGCCCTCCCGAACACACCCAACCTTAAGAGACCAGTTTCCCAAAGCAATGGTTTAGAACATACGCTAAGAGCCAGCAGAACTGGTTCAGGAAGCTCGCTGAAGGCCCTCTGTTTCTGCCTGACTTCCAGCTTACAGCAGCTATCATAACCAGCTTCAGCTTCCCAAGGTCACTAGCAGCTTCTACTTTTGCTAACCTCTTTTTTTAGCTGTTTTTCCATGGCACTGGTTCTGACGGTCTGTTACACTGGGGGCCTCCAAGGAACCTCACCTCCACTTCATGCCCTCGTGCAGTCTCCTCTTCCCAAATTGGAGCTGGGCCTGGGACTGGTTTTAATCAATAGAAGGCAGTAGAAGTGATGCTGTGACAGTTCTGGGTTTAAGTCTTAAACCTGGCCACTACTGCTTTATACCCTTGGGACCTCTGAGCTGCCATAAATGTGGTCCAGCTACCCTGTGGGCGAGGCCACGTGGAGAAGGTGAGACCTGAGGACCGCATGCAGATGGAGAGGCCCAGCCATCCTGCCAACCACGAGTGACAGCAGCAAGACAAGGAGAGGAACTGCTCAGCTGAGCCCAGCCCAGTTTGAAGAGATGGGGAAAAGCCAGTTGTTGTTTAAAGCCACTCAGTTTTCAGGTGGTTTGTCAGCAACAAGTGATAACCCAAAACTGGTTATCCATAGGTGCATTTTTTTCCTAAATACAATTACTCAAATGAAAAGAAAAGATGACAAACGTTTTCCCACCACGAGTTTCTCAGTCAACAGGCTGAATGGTAATTGGTCAGCTGTTAAGAAGAAACCATGCCTTTTATCCTAAGTTCCCATGATTTCCGCCCCCATGATTTTTCAATGGCAATGCAAGGGGAGACAGTCTGGGGCACTGGCTTAATTATTATTTAGCCAAAATAAGAGGCCATCAAAATGCATTATCCACTACTGGATAAGTGATGATAAATGAAATTGTTCTCACTTCTATAGGGTGTTGTTACTTAATTATCCCCAATCATTTTTCCTCTTACAAGTGCCCTATCATTCCCCACAAAGCAGGGGGGAAACTAAGTTTGTTGAGGTTATCAAAAGAAAAAATGACAATAACTAGAATTTCAATCACCATCATCTGGAAAATATAGAGCACAATTTAACTGCTTCCTCAATTTAAAATAAAATTCCATAAAATATAACACTGTCTACATCATAGAGATGATTTCTTCTTATCTGAGGACATGAGTAATTGGAAATCAGGTATTGTTGAGTTAGAATACAGTGGTCTTTAAATGGTTTCAAATTTTGCTTATCAAAAGGTAGTCAACCACAATGCAAGCCTTCCAAATTCAAATTCATTCTTCATGTAAACTTTCTTGCATCTGTTCTTGATCTTTTCAGGGAGAGGGGGAAAGTCCACATCTGGCAAAGAAATAAGTTAGAATTTTTAAGGAGCATACATCTAAAAGTTTGGCAAGGCAGTAAACCATTTTAAAGTAGATTTAGAGCTTTTAAATATACTATTCATTGAAATAGGAATTTCGACGTGAAATGCTAAAAACTTACCTTTTAAACATACATCACACAATTGGGTCCCTGTCTAAAAAGGTGATTGGAAGGAAGGAGACGTACAAGGGAGACGAATTCCCAGCATCAGAGCTGGGAGGGATGTGGAGTTGAGCCAGTCAGAGGCCCAGGAAGTCCAGTGCCCTGTGTCATACAGCCAGCCAGTCAGAGGCCCACTGGGGTGAAAACTCAGGCATCCTGACTCTGACCATCCAGTGCCATGTCCCCACAGTCCCTAGATCCCTACAGATCATCTCCCAGCACAGCGTGGGTTAACCTACTTTAATAAAAATTGCAGGAATGATGATATCTGCTCTTCATCACCAGTATCAACCATTTTTCTGTAAGTGCTAACCCTGCCCTTCACAGAATTAATTCTGTATTTGATTTCAATATTTAATGAATCCAGCTTGGAAAAAGAAATACAGGCAGAAGAAAAAAGAGGCTGGGTTTTAAAATTCAATTGTGGTTCACTTTGTTAAAACAGTCACAAATTATTTGCCTGCTTCAAAATGCCACAAATGATATAAACAATTAACCAGTAGAGCACTTCTGTTGAAATACCTATTTCTGTGCTTGAAGTCTTGGCGGGTCTTCTCATCTGAAACTTTTCTGCTGCTGCATCAGACCCACATTTTCATAGACTCTAGCATTATCTTCTCTCATTCTGAAAAGAAGAAAAGGAAGACGACACTAATAAAAACGCAGACATACTGCTTAACCTTACACGACAGTTATAATGCACATACTCTATTCTCTGGGGACCGTATGCGGCGCAGACATAGCTCCTGCCCCCAGGAGCTGACATTACAGGAGAGGATATCGGACAGAAACACACAGCAAAATAACTCTGAAGTAAGAGCCTCAAGTCCCTGTGCTCCCGGGGTTTGGCGGAAGGAGAGTTGTTTTCCAGGAGGGTGGAGCGAGGCAGGCCTGTACGATGAGGCATTGGGTTAGACCTTGAAGGAAGGTGGGACATGTGCATAGAGAAAAGAATGGTATTCATTGTGGGCAGAAGGATCTGAATGGGCCAGAGCAATGTAAAGGCAAAGTGTAGGAACGGTTAGGCAGGGACTACAGATCCATTCAGCCCCCAATCCGGCGACATGAAGGTGAACATGAAGCCGACCGGCAGTTTAGGGCCCCAGGGTGGAGGGGCAATACATCAGAGCCCAGACTCTGGTTTTTTGTGTTTTTTTTGCGGTACGCGGGCCTCTCACTGCTGTGGCCTCTCCCGTTGTGGAGCACAGGCTCCGGACGTGCAGGCTCAGCGGCCATGGCTCACGGGCCTAGCCGCTCCGCGGCACGTGGGATCTTCCCGGACCGGGGCACGAACCCGTGTCCCCTGTATCGGCAGGCAGACTCTCAACCACTGTGCCACCAGGGAAGCCCCCAGACTCTGTTTTGCTGAGCAGAGTGGAGACCAGAACAGTCCAGGGGGACGAGGAACCCAGCAGCTCTGGGCTGGTCAGAGAGGAACAAGCTGAAACAAGCAGCAGGGGCCAGGGTCTCCTGGGTCTGCACCCTACAAGGGGGACAACGGGAACGGAGAGGCAGAGAACCTATTAGTCACAGGCAAGCCACTGGTAAAAAGGGAGTCGTCAGAGCTGATTCTGTTGAGCCAACATGTAGGGAAAGCTTTCTGGCAAGGACTCGGAGCCCTGACGTGCTGGTTCCACTGCAAATCACTGCAGATAGCAATTTAAAATCAACTTTCCCCATCAGTCCGCTGGGAAAGAAAAAAGCAGGCAGAAGGAAGAGGCGGCTTGGTGGAGAGCATACTTTGGCTATATAATTTCATTTCAATGTTAAATAGAAAGCAAATGTAAATACGAGCCTCATATATGTTATCAAAAACGTTTATATAGAGTACTAAAGCCAACAGGGGTTTAAAAATCCACATCAGAAGCAAACAGGGATAAGACTCCTAGGGGAAAATAAAAAGTAGATGTTATACCAGAGAGTGACTTTAGGATACACAGAAAAAAAATAACTTACAATTGTTATTCACATAATCGATTTAACAAATATTTTCTTATCACGTTTTAGTTTAAACATGGAGTTGGCAAAGTTTTTCTGTACAGGACCAGACTAAAAATAATGTAGTCTCTGTGGGCCATACACGGTCTCTGTCATGTATTATTCTTTGTGTGTGTGAGTTTTTAATAACCCTTTAAGAACCGTCCATGAGCTGTACAAAAGCAGGCCGTGGCCCAGATTTGGCCTGGGGGCTGTAGTTTGCTAACCTGGTTTAAATACCCACAGTAGATTTCTGCTGACTGTGGAAAATTAGACCATGATTGTGTTGACACATTGATGGTCAATTTACTTACTTTTACATAGCGAAGAGTCTTGACTCATCAAAAAGGGTGTTACCTACCTCTGCAACAATCCACACCCCATCAAAAGAAAAATTAGATTCTTGGGACTTCCCTGGCGGCGCAGTGGTTAAGACTCCGTGCTCCCAATGCAGGGGTCCCGGGTTCGATCCCTGGTCAGGGAACTAGATCCCACACGCCACAACTAAGGTTTGCATGCCACAACTGAGGAGCTGGTGAGCTGCAACTAAGGAGCCTGCCTGCCACAACTAAGACCCAGCACAACCAAATAAATAAAATACTTTTTAAAAATTAGATTCTCCTTGGAGAACCAGCACTTGATATCTGTACAGTCCCGTAGACTCCTAGCCAGTGTAGCAAGCAGCCTTCAGTTTAGGTCAACTAAAATTTAGTTTAGCTAGCCACTGGCACACTCAAGAACCAGTTAGGCAACAATAATGTGCACCAAGGAAAGGCATGTGCTGCAAAGACGTATCATTTTTTAAAGCTTTTCTATAGGATTATGTTCAGGTAAAAAGATTTTCCTTCATTTCTACTTACTCTGCACAGGACGGCGTTGGGGTACAAGGCGGGAGGGGACTCTGATCTCCAGTTGCCTGGTCCGTCAGGGAATACTTAATATTTGTGTATTCGTGCCCTTTCCTCTTGCTTTTCTGCAAAGTGAAGATTGCATATATGAAGAACTGTGACTTTTTTGAGGGAATGAAGAAGTCAAAAAGGCATTTCATTAAAAAGGAAAAAAGAGAGAGAGAGTTTGACAGACAGACAAGTTGGACCCTGAATACTGGTATGTTGACCAAATGTCAGGGAATTCACCTCCTTCATGTAAATACATTATATGGGTGAAAAGGACCTTTGAACCATACAGTTCAAAAGCAGAGTCATGCATTAACAACTTACTGTATTAAATGAAATGTACCTGTTTCTGGACTAAGAGAGAATTCACACGCTCTTTGACACATTAGCATCTAATCATTTCATAGTTCACTTGCAACACATTTAATGATTTTCAAGTAAACAGGTGGGAAAAGAGTTTCAGAAATAAACGCACTCCAAGTAAAAACTGCACACAGGTACAAAAGATGGCAGCACTCTTAGCAGAATAATACACTTTATCGTATCGTCCCCACCCCACCCCCACTCCAGAAAAAACTCCAGCACATTTAAAACTTTACTTTCAGCCCAATGATACTCTGGGGGAAAAAAGGCAGAGAAAACCAGTAAAATGTAATCTCATTTCAGATACAGAATGAACTGCATTAGGTAGGACTCTAGTTAGATGATTTATCATTCTTTCCTCCTAAATTCACCCAGAAACAACCAATTCCGAAAATCTAACCCATCAAGTTATCTTCATTATATAATGCTGCCTTCATTACAGGATTATTCAAGAAACAGTAAATGTTAGAAAGAGTAGCCATATCAAATACTGACGTATAGCAGTGACTTTCATTCACTGTTGTTGAGAGGGTGAACTGGTACCATCACTTTGGTACACAACTGATAGTACCAACTGGTTAGTATCTGGTAATGATGAAAAGGCACATATATTTTACAACCTTGAACATTTACTTCTTGAGAAACTCACGCACCCAAGCCTAGAAAGAGCTGACAAGGATGTCCAGTGATGTGCTGTTCCTAACAGTGTTCACCAAGAGAACACTGAATACCTCACAATGAACACCTCACATTCATATCACGAAATAATATGCAACAGTGAAGAGGAAAAGTGCATGTGTGTGTGTGTGTGTGTGTATCAAAACAGATTACATACACAATGTTAGGTGGAAAAACACAAACTGCAAAACAATGAAACAGTATATCATCTTGCTAAATATTCTAAACATAAAAACAATGTCATATATTGTATACAGATATTTGTATTTAAAAATTTTTAAATACAAAAAGAGACTGCAAGGTTAGTTACTGCCTTGGGGTTCCGAGGGTGAAGATGAGGGGTGGCCCCAGGGGTGGGTGTCAAACGGAATCTCAGCCATATAGTGGTTACACTTGATTGCTTTTAAAAAGAAAAAAGATTTGAAAGAAATGTGACAAAAGGAAATGGTCTATTATGGGTGTGGTACTGAATGTTTTATATTTTTCAAAATAAAATGTAAAGCATAAAATAAATTTAAATCCACCAGTGGAATTTCTTTTTCCTCTCCTTGCTCAAAACTCACCAAAAACAACAGCTAAATAAAAAATGGAAAATTTTACTATACATAAAACAAGGGAATGCTACAACTCCAATCTACAAACTATAAAGTGTCTCTGATACAGTACTGTGAAAACTGGACCAAAATAAGAAGGAAGCTGAGAAGTAACACATACCCCTCAGGTGGTAGCAGGAAAAAGAAACCCCTGAATGTCGCTGTCCCAGGAGTGAAAGGCCTGGAGCTGAGCCATGGCAGGCCATAGGAGAAGTGGGGGAAGGCTTGTCAAGAGCCAGTTCAACACAGTAGAAAGGCCCACAGTCTGAAGAGCCTTTTCTGCCGTCCACTGCCACCCTCCCAGCTGAGGTGGCCTAGAGGAGAGGCAGGGTAGGAGGGAGCATTATTAACCCCTCTGACTCTACAGGCATTGCAAAGTGTCAGAATGACCCCCTGAACACCAACACACGGATGTGCTCCCAGGGCGAAGGTAACAGGGCACTGAGACAACAAACCCAAGCAAAGCTGTGGACCTCCTCAGCCACCCTGCCTCCCCTCGCTGTGGACTATCCGGTAATGAAGGGGTCAGCACAGAGCCTATATAAAGAAGGGGGGAAGGTAAAAAAAGGAAAAAGGGAGCAAAGAGCAAAAGGCAGATGGAGAAAACACATCAAAAAAGAACCTAAACAAAGAAAGAAGAAAAGATGAACACAGATAGTTCTGCCTTAATATCACAGACTTTACAGACATGCGCTTTCTTAAAGAAGAGTGTAAATAAGAGATTATATGACAACAGAGGAGATGAAAAGC
Organism: Delphinapterus leucas; assembly: GCF_059928025.1. Classification (NCBI taxonomy): domain Eukaryota; kingdom Metazoa; phylum Chordata; class Mammalia; order Artiodactyla; family Monodontidae; genus Delphinapterus; species Delphinapterus leucas. The sequence goes on from NC_143142.1 coordinate 15,551,001, forward strand.
AAGCTGGCGAAGCAACAAAAGGAAATAAAAGAAAGACACAAAATATAGTAAGTTCAAGTCTACTTAGAGGTAGCAAAAAATTAAATAACTAAGAACATAGAAAGGGACATTGTAAACAGTCTAGAGGAAAACGTATTTTTTAAACTATTAATAAAATACATAAAAGTGATGGAGAAAGCTATTAAGAGATTTGATATATATTATGGAATTCCTGAAGATGGGAACAAATAAAACATAAAAAAATATTCTAGGACATAATGCAAGAAAATGTTCCTGAAATCTCAAAGGAAAAAAAAATCTGAACCTGCATTTTATTTTTTTTATTTTTTAATTTTTTTGAATCTGCATTTTAAAAGGAAAAACTTCACAATCAATCTCCCAAACATCAATGATAAAGAATATGCCTGGATTGGATCTCCAGGCAGAAAAAGTCAGTCACATATAAGGGGGGATAATCAAATTGACTTTAGACTCCAACACAGCCACATAATTCCAAAAAATCCTGTGGGGAAAAACAAAAACAAGAATCTTATACCCTACTAAGTTACCCTTTAGATATAAAACCAATGTTCGGACATTTTTAAGCATGCAAAAACTTAGAATGCAATTATCTTAAAAAAAAACAAAACAGCTAGTAATGAAATCTAGCCAACAGAGATAAATCAAAATCAAAACAAAGAATTCAGAGAAACAGATACCGTGATAAAAGGACTAGAGTTTTGATCTAAATACAGCACTAACACTGAACAACTGTCATAATTATAGATATAAATGTCATAAACCATGACAAAAATCAGGAGATAAAAGAAAAATGTGCTAATTCTCTTTCACAGAGTTAAATATCAATTATTATTACAGTAAAAACAGTTAAAATTTTCTAAGCACTGGCTTTGTGTCAGGCACTATTTGAATATATTATCTCATTTTAATCCTCATAACAACCTTTTGAAATAGATACTATTATTAGCCCTATTTATTATTTATGTCATTTATTATTTATTTTGGCCACACCACACGGCACGTGGGATCTTGGTTCCCCTACCAGGGATCGAACCCGCGATACCTGCAGTGGAAGCGTGGAGTTTGACCACTGGACCACCAGGGAAGTCCCAGCCATATTTAACAGATGAGGAAGTGGTGTGCAATTTCTAGTCATAACCTTACAACAGGGGTTGGCAAACTAATGGCCTATGGGACAAACCTAGCCCAGACCTTTTGCAAGGCTTGTAAGAATAGTTACTTCATCACAAGTTTAATGGTTTTTAAAGGGTTGTAAAAAAAGAGAGAGTATGCAACAGAGACCATATGTAACTGGGAATACTAAGAGACTCACCATCTGACCCTCGACAGAGAAAGTCTGACTCCTACGTTAACAGGCAGCTGCTTGCCCTCCACCTCCTCCTACTCTTTGCAACCATGTGAAAAAGGAAACATCCTAAAGGACAGTAGAGGGACAAGACTGAATGTACCTGGGTCCCTGGATGAACCTAGGTCCACACCCTATACCCTCTGATCCCCAAATTGCCTGCCAGCTTGGACTTCTCTATAGAGAAATAAGCTTCTATCTTGTCTAAGGCACTATTATTTAGCCTCTGTTAAAGCAGCCAAACCAATTTATTATAAATTGCAGTCATTACAGAACTTATAGTCTAGGGAAGAAGTTGCAAAAAAGAAATCCGAGGAGAAAATGTTTCATTGAGTCTATATAGTATTTGAATTTTTTGAACTGGTTTTAAAAATCTAAAGTCCTGGGCTTCCCTGGTGGCGCAGTGGTTGAGAGTCCACCTGCCGATGCAGGGGACACGGGTTCGTGCCCCGGTCCGGTAAGATCCCACATGCCACAGAGCGGCTGGGCCCGTGAGCCATGGCTGCTTGGGCTGTGCGTTCGGGAGAGGCCACAGCAGTGAGAGGCCCGCGTACCGCAAAAAAAAAAAAAAAAATTTAAAGTCCTTGTGAATAATCACCTCTGAATAGCAGCCATACACTTTTTAGCACTGAAATGCTGACTTACATAAGGAGTAATTTTTTTAAAGATACAATATAATTTAAAATTAAATATTAGCTGGAAGAATTGACAGAGAGCATCACTTACTTAAAAGTTTAAAAATCCTAACTCTTTTTTTTTTTGCGGTACGCGGGCCTCCCACCGCTGCGGCCCCTCCCGTCGCGGAGCACAGGCTCCGGACACGCAGGCCCAGCAGCCATGGCTCACGGGCCCAGCCGCTCCGCGGCACGTGGGATCCTCCCGGACCAGGGCACGGACCGGCGTCCCCCGCATCGGCAGGCGGACCCTCAACCACTGCGCCACCAGGGAAGCCCCTAACTCATATTTTTTTAATAAAAAATTTAAATATACAATAAATAAACTGAAGCATAAAGATGCTTTCTACTCAACACTTTTTTCAAAATTGTGGTTTAAAATAAAACACATGAGATATATCCTCTTTACAAAACATTATGTGTACAGTATAATATTGTTAACCACTTGCTATTGGTGTACAGCAGATCTCTAGAACCTCATCATCTTGCATGACTGAAACTCCACCCCCCCATTTCTTTCTCCCTACTACACACTTTCTTGAAAATCAAAATCAATATTTCTACATGAAGTGATGACAAAAGAATTTTCCAATGAGGAATAATTAATGCAAATGGAACAGGAATTATTTTTAAAAATCATAGCAGCTCGAGGAATAACATAAAAATGCTGGAGCTTTTTAGCTTATTTTGGAAAAACAAGAAATAAAACTGATTCACAAGTCAGATGGGTTTGTTTCTCGGAACCATGACAGCCCAGGCTGTCTTATAGATCAAGAAAAATTCTCAGGGAGTAGGGGCTGTTTTGTTCCATTTTGTTTTATTTTGCTTTGAGGAGTGGAGGGAAGTTTATTTCAGAGGAGGTCTAAAAAAATGATCTGAAATTTATCTATCCTCCACTGGAATTCAATGACATAGCATGGTTACCAAGTCGCTTGCAATGTTTATAATAAATCTTACGGTCTTGTCAACTGACACACAGCCAAGGTTGAAAGGAGGAACCAACCATGAGGCTCTAAAATCATCTGGTATTCACTATCTTTCCATGTGAGTAAACCCAGTTACACTCTTAAACCTTAAATTACAAAAAAGCCCAAAAGCCCAGAGCAGGGAGAGGGTACAATGAAAATGCTCTTGTCTAAGTTACGGAACAACAAGATGATGCATCCAGGGTGCTCTGGGCTCACATGTCAGGATTACAAACACCCTGACTCCTTCCACATCTAATCACAGAATCTTACTGCTTCTACTCTCCCTGGGTTCACTATCAGCCCCTGCTATCCTGTCCAAACCACCCTCGGTTCTCACTGACGCTGGTCCCCCTGCAGCTGCTCAAGCCTCGTGCCCACCCAGCCTTCCCTCTCAAGCCAGGGCCCTCTTTTTAAAATGACAATCTCTTTTTTTTCATAAATTTATTTATTTTTTATTTATTTATCTTTGGCTGTGTTGGGTCTTCGTTGCTGTGCGTGGGCTTTCTCTAGTTGTGGTGAGAGGGGGCTACTCTTCGTTGCGCTGCACAGGCTTCTCACTGCGGTGGCTTCTCTTGTTGCGGAGCACGGACTCTAGGCGCGCGGGTTTCAGTAACTGCGGCACGCGGGCTCAGTAGTTGTGGCTCGAGGTCTCTAGAGTGCAGCGTCAGTAGTTGTGGCGCACGGGCTTAGCTGCTCCACGGCATGTGGGATCTTCCTGGAGCAGGGATCAAACCTATGTCCCCTGCATTGGCAGGGGGATTCTTAACCACTGTGCCACCAGGGAAGACCCGAGGATCTTCTTATGTCACTCCCCTGCTTCAAAATCCTCAGTGATTTCCCATTTTCCTTAGGATAAAGTTTTAAATCCTCAATATGGCCTGCAAGACCCGCCCCCTCGAAATCTGGCCTCTGCTGACTTTTCTAATCTCACCCAACATGCCCCATGCTCTCCCTCTAACTCCTTCTGCTTCATCGTATGGATTTATTTCCATTTCAGGAACATGACTACTTATATTTCCAGGATCTGGCACAGTGCCTGGCACATAATACAACTGACTTTAATTAATGCAGGAATGAATAAACAAATGAACAAATGTGAGAACACCTTTTTATTGAACCAAGGAGATTATGGAACATATGTGAAGAAGCACAAGGCTAGGGAAACAAATAAAATAGGACAAATGGAGGCATGGCCTCATACATATATGTGTGTGTGTATATATGTATATATATATATACACACGCACACACATGCACACACATATATATATGAGGGAGAGAGAGAGAGAGAGGGATTATATAGAGAGAGCTAGACAAGAGAAGTAATTAATTTGCTAATTAGCAATTCAAAGAATATTATACCAGTACAAACAAACATACCCAGTATCCAGATCTTGGCTTTGAAATACCACTCTTCAATAAGAAGAATCAGGGCTCCTTAGAAAACTGGCTGGGAAAGTACAAGATGAACCTAGATCATCTTGTGGTGTCAAAAAGAGTAAGGAAGTAATCAAAAATGGGAACATATCAAAAAAACACAGGAACCAACTCGAAAAGGTTCCCACTAGGCAAATTTGGGACAGTTTAAGCAACAGAATAAGTAACAGTAATGGACTATAACCCATTCTGACATAAATAAATAAATGAATAAATAAATAAGGAAGATGGGAAAGCTATTTCTTATAGTAGGCTTCCATCTAATAAATGAAAAGGGAATGGTGGAAAGAGAAAATCACCATTGGGCAAATGTCACAGTGGTAATTTTTCCTGGCAAGAATCGTGAATGAATATAAAACTGGTAGGCAAAAAGTATGATGAAAAATTGTTCATTTATATAGTTTCTTGTATCTACCTACAAGATATTAATTAAAAAGGGAAAGACAGCAACTTAACAGTGGAGAAATCAGACAGACAACACCTTAATCAAGTGATCAAAGTTAACACCGCCAGGAGTGAAACAAACCAAGAGGGAGCTCATGATGTGATGCACCAGGAAGGACACAGCATCACTTCTGCGACCGTCCTGGCAAAAATGCATGACCTGAATCTCATCAAGAGAACACATCATACAAATCCAAACTGAGGAGCATTCTACCAAGCAACTGGTCTGAACTCTTCAAAAATGTCAAGGTCATGATAGATAAAGATTGAATACTGCTCCAGATTAAAGGAGACTAAAACTACATGACAACTAAATGCACCACGTGACCCTGAACCACACGAAGGATATTAGTAGGACAAATTGGCAAAATCTGAACACGGTCTATAGGTTCGAAAATAGTTACTGTATCAGTGCTAATTTCCTGATTTTGATAATTTTACTATGGTTATATAAGAGAATGTCCTTATTTCTAGGAAATACACATCAGAGTATTTGGAGGCAAAGGGACATTAATGTTTGCAACCTACAAACATTTCATTTAAAAAATTATATAGGTATATATAAAGTTATTTATATATGTGTGTGTGTGTGTGTATATACATATGGAAAGAGAAAGAGAATATGAATCAGTGATAAAGTAAATGTGTTAAAATGTTAACAGTCAGGAAAGGGAATTCCATTATACTGTTTCTGCAAGTAAAAAAAAAATTGTTTTAATTCTGAAATGGAAGTTAACAAAAGAAATCTACTTCCAAGTAAACAGCAGAATGTGAGAAGATCCATTTATAAAGAGCTGAGAATTTTCTCAGTCTTGCTCATTTGCATTTCCTCTAGATTCCCACCTGTTTCTGCATTTCCTCCTTCCAATGCTGTTTCTCTACTGCCTTTTCTTTTTTTCATTTATCCCTCTGTAGCACATTCTTCCACTCCCAAAGGTCCTCAATGCTTCATAATTTTGGAAATGACTGTATTTCAAAATAATTAATTATCCTAAATGAGTTTTGTTCTTTTGCTTAATTTAAAAATCAGGTGGTTTTAATGTTCTTTTTTTTTTTTTTTTTTTTTTGTGGTACACGGGCCTCTCACTGTTGTGGCCTCTCCCGTTGCGGAGCACAGGCTCCGGACACGCAGGCTCAGCGGCCATAGCTCACGGGCCCAGCCGCTCCGCGGCATGTGGGATCTTCGCGGACCGGGGCACGAACCTATGTCCCCTGCATCGGCAGGCAGACTCTCAACCACTGTGCCACCAGGGAAGCCCGGTTTTCATGTTCTTAAGTCTGCCACTTAAACCTTCTGCTAAAATAAAGTACTTCTTACTTTACCACTAAATCAAGTAGCAAGTTCCTACACTGAATCAAACAATACAATGCAGAAAACAACATATTACAGGATCTAATTTTTAAAAATAAATATAATCTAAGCCTACATATATTTAGGCTACATAAATCCAAAGGCTCATATATCAAATAGTAGTTCATGTGCTGACACGTATTGGCACCAAAAAAGTATTGGCTGAGTGGATGAATGCATGCATGCATTCTAGTACTCTTGGGATGGGATTACCAGGGACATTCAGTTTCTATCGTCTACATTCTGTAGACTACATTCTGTCTACATTCTACCTCTCCTACCCCTCACCTCCAATAAAAGAGCAGCAATAAAGGTTTTTTGTTTTTTTTTTTAAGTAGTTCCTAAATCCAAATTACAACTTCAAATTCAGGGTCAGAGGGACCATATATGGTAATGGGAAGATCTGAAGTGCCAGAAAAGCTGGGAGGGAAAGTCCCTAAATTCTCCAAAACAAGAAGAAAAACCAAAGCTTCTGAGTGAAATAGAGAGCTTTCCCCCCAGCTTTTCTGAACAAGAAAAGACTACATTATGTTCTTCAAGATATTCCCGAATAACTTCCCATTTGTACCAACTGTACTATCCTCTCTTGTATTTATTAGGAGTCCTTCTCTTTGGGTAGCTTTATGCTTTAAGTATTCCTGGCCCAAATTAATATAGCTGGAAGACAAATATAAAATAGCCTACAGTAACCATCTAAACAGTTCATAGCACTTACAATAACACAAAGTCAGACTTAAAGCAGTAAAGTTCAAAACCAGTAGCTTGTTAACTATTTGGCGGTAGCTTTCTATACACACACAGCTTCTGAAGATGTTTTTGTACAAGGAAACAATCTAGTGAGTATTTCTGTGTGGACTGAGAACCTACTAAACTAACTAACTAACTTTGGCTAACCACACTTTGATAACGTGGCTGCTATGCTGCTGGGCTAGAAATCTTTCAATTAGGTGGCAGGTCCTATTTTGAGAAGCTGAGTTTTCTGGAAGGCAATAAACAGGGTAAAGCAGGCAAATCCTGTTGATGTTTAGACACCATCCAGTCTGCAGCACAGCAATGGGGCTGGGGCTGGGGCTGGGGAGGGAGATAAGCCTAAGCTCCCAAAAGAGCAGTCCGCTCAATCCTCTTTAACTCAGCTTTGTGTCTGTTATGAATAGCTTCCAATGGAAAGGCACCAATGCCACATTGTTCTTCATTATGCATGGCTTATTAAAATTGAAATTTTACTGTTTCCAACTCGACCAAATTGGTGGCTCAAACCCCCATGTGCTATTAAGAGTGAGGCGTTCATTTAAGAGATGGAATCAGGATGAATATCGCCTGGACCAAAAGTGGAACAGGCTGGAAACTTTGAGGCTTTGCGTTCTAAGCTTGCCGTGTGAGCCTGGGAAAATCCCAATTTTTCTGTGGCTGTTTCCCCAATCTGTCAGGCCTGGTGCCCCTTCCTGAGCTACTCCATACTGAAAAATGAGAGCTGTGAAGTAGGGAATAATTCGTTTCCAGAGAGGCCCTTCCTGGTTGGGAACTTGTTTCTCCTTTTCAAAGAAAGACAGTTATCTATCAGAGCCTGTCCTTTTGCATGGAAGGAGAGCATATCCAAGCTGCCCAGAAAAAACCACTGAAAATCCACACGCCAGCCTTCTAGGCTTGGTACCTGCTCTTCTTCAATCCTGCGCTGTAGTGTTTCAATATAATGCTGGACGGCCATATAGATGAATCGGTACTGTGCTTCTGTCTGGACCATCCCTGACCTCTGAGACCGCACCATCTGAATGGTTTTGGGAACGTCAATGTCACAGTCGACACCTACAAAGCAAGCACCATGGAGTATCAGGATAAACTGCAGAGACAATGTGAAGTGGTTTAATGCACAACTGTTAGCAAACTCAGAGATAAAGCAAATTTAGTCTTTAATGTTCTAACCGAACACGTTCCAAGGGCTACAGCACTGGCCTTCTGACCAATACCAAGGATCCTAGAAGATTACAGCGTAAAGGGTCAGCAGTGAGGGGTCCCTCACGTTCCAACAGCACCGTCCCATACCATCAGCAAGGCAGCTGCATGTTCAACAGAAGACCAGAGCAGTGGCACCCACAGCTCCTAGGCTTTATTTTATGCCAAAAGCTCAAACAGCATCACTTCTGTTCTCTGGCAAACATACTGAAAGCTGAAGTCTCCGGCCTAGATTTTTGTGAAAATATTTTAACACTCAATTCTCTTCTACAGGCTACTTTCACTAGCACTTTCCTTCCATAAACTGAAAACAGGAACTGTAGCTTCTTGTCCTCCAGATGACCTACCTTTCTCTCTGATGATGTCAATAAGAATATCAATCACAATGAACGTCCCTGTTCGGCCAATTCCAGCACTGTGGGCAGAAGGATGAAGAGCGAGGACAACGGAGTCATTCATGAGGGTTTTATATGCAAAACCAAGCTATTAATATTAACAGAAACAATGTCTGCTCTTGGGAGTGTTTATAAGATTGTCCATTTATATTCGCAAATATATTAGCAAAGAGCACAGGGCTTTGGACTCAGTCCATCCTACACTTGGAGTCCAGCTTCTCCAGCACAATGTGCCTGAGGCAACTCCCTTAACCTCTCTGACCCTCAGTTTCCTCATCTGTGGAACAGGTTGTTGTGAGGATCAAATATGAGTAACGGATGAAAAGCACTGAGCTCAGATGCTGGTATAGAGCAAGTGCTCAATAAAAGGGAGCTTTTAAAGAACTGAATAAATAACATTTCACCCACATCTACTTGCATATGAAAGAGATTTAGGAAACCAAACTTTCCCCAGTATAATCATGAAACCTAAGCTTGGGCACCAGCAGCCTGCGAACTCTGGTGCAGAGGCCATGGGCCTGGCTTCTAGAAGCCTGGATGGGGAGCGGTCCGAATCTTCTGAAGCAAACAAGTATATTGTCAGGGGAAAAAATATACCTTATTTCCATGGAAAAAGAGAACAGAAGCACAATCAAAGAGATGAATCCTAAATTATTATATTAACAAAGAAAACCAAGCAAACATTACCAGACTAAGGGCTCCTTGAGAATAAGGACTGTGTTTACCACCCTGTGCCCCACCACCCCCAGGTACACGGTGGTCCCGTAGGATCTAGAAGAAATGTACTTTGGGTCAAAGTGGTCCCTTAATGCCTCAAACAGAGATTAAATTTTTCCCTCAGTTAAAGAGCTGGGGATGGGCAGGTAAAAACAAGCCCCCTGGGCATCAGAACACAGGACAGGCAGCACCCTGGAGGTGGGAGGGTTGGTCACCTGCAGTGAACCACCACAGGCCCCGCGTCCGTGATGCTCTCCTGCTTATGGTGGACCTCCTCCAGGAAGTCCAGCACGCCCCCGGGGTCACTGGGCACTCCGTGGTCCGGCCAGGTCCGAAAGTGGTATTGCCAGACCGTTCTCTCCGTATTCCCCTGGAGTAGAGCCAAGAAAAACCAGAAAAGAATTAAATAAATCAAGGGGTTGAGGACTCGTCTGGTCCCCATCTTTCCCAGATCCTACGTGAGCCAGGGGACCGGGCCCGCACAGAGCCTCCTCACACACTGCTTACAGGTCCCCTGCACGAGTTTCCCAGATCTCTCCTACTTTTGGGTCTGACTGAGCAATCCTGGAGGCAACCCTTGGCCTCTGCCATAAGAACCAAGATGTCTCGTTCGGCTATTTGTTCTTCAGGAAACTACAGCCTGAATCAGTCTCTGAATCCTCAGCCAGGGGCCGATGAGGTCCCTGATCCTCCTCATCCAAGGGCAGCTCTACCCGGGAGGCAACTGAGGCCTCTGGGACTCAGGGCCCTCCTCCCACCAGATGAGAAAACGGGTATTCCCTCAAGCACTTGTTCCTCTTTGTCTTTTTGTACCTGGCCCTCCTCCCCTCCCCCAACACACACTTTTATTATAATATGATATTTAAACCTCTGTTTGCTGCAAAGCAGATAAGAAGACAGGCTTTGCAATCAGATGGGTGGATTTAGGCCCAAATTTCAGGATTCACACTCACTGCGGGCCCCTGGACATCTCTAAGCCTCAACTTCTTTATTTGCCGATGGAGATAAGAATCTCTCAGTCACAATACCACTGTGAGGACTAAAGACTAAACAATGTCAATTAAACACACAGCCACTGTGCAGGAGACAGTTAAGAGACTCAGCACACTGGTGCTCTTCTGAGGACTGACATTAATAAAGGTCAACAAGGATACCAAGACCACAAAAAACCAAAAAGCATCGTGTTCTGGGTCTACCCAGATTAGATCCCTGTAATGGCACTATTCGTCACTACATCTTCTTCCGACATATCTGGAGACAATCCAAGCTAAGTAACATTTTTAAAGGGGATTTTAAAAAAGAGAGAGAGTAACTAGACCAGTGTCCACCACCAGTAACCTTCAGAACATCCAGGGAATCTGAACCACAACCAAGATCCTTTCTTGAATTATGTGCATTTAATTTGCTGAGTCAGAAAAAGATTTTTCTGGATGTTACCAGTGAGCTAAAGATCAGGGGGCTACCAGGGTCACAGAAAGGACAGGGAACGAGAGAGATCCAGCGCCCGGAGCATCCTTGCTCCTCATCCTTCGTAAATGGCCACTGAGGTCTCTGCTCCCACCCCTCCTTCCCAGGCAATCAGGAGGCATAAATGAGATCATGTGATAGCACTTTAGAAAACATGGAACGAGCTCTACAAAAAAGCAGATAATCTGTGACCAGCAATTTTGGAGGAATGATCGGTCCCATGCCAGCACCTGCATCCGAGGGTGCAAAACACAAACCCAAAACGCCAACTTTTCCCGTACCTGCTCTTCCCAAATCTCCGATAACAAGAAGGATGGTTTATCACTAAAACTGAAGAAAAAATCCACCTGCTACTGAGAAACACCTGATGATGAGAAGATGGGTAGTTATCACTAAACCTGAAGAAAAACCTATCTGGAATCTTTGTCCGACGTCCTCTAAATCTCTGTCTCATTTCTGCTGGACAACTCCTCTCTCAGACTCTCCAAGTGAACCTCCACCCTCTCCCCACAACCGCACCCCCGCTGACATCAGAAGTTTGACATCCCACCCTGGACCACAACTGCCGAGGCTTCCAGCTCACTTCAGTCCCCCGACCACCTCATGGAACTCACCAGACCACTGAGCCCCTCCCTCCACCCTCCGCCTGCCTCCTCCTGCCCTTGCTGCTGGCTTGCCCAGCTCAGATTCCACGCACTCTCCTCACAGCCACTCTCCATCACAGACCTCCACTCCCTCCACCCTCTCTCCATCCACTGCACACACAAACACACACACCCCGCCCCGCCCCAGCAAAGCCCCAAGCCTGGACGAACCTAACCACCCACTTTCTCTGTTTTGTACCCAAGGAACAGAGTGTCCTTGGAGAAAACTCACACCAGGTGACTGGTATCACTGAATGGTCATCTTCACCACCTCAGTGGGCACTCAGCACTGCCCAGAAATTTACTGGATTTCTGGCTTTGCTACACAATGACTATTTCATCCTTTCCCCACTTTCCTCAAACATTTCGCCTCTTCTTATTCCCTTTGAATGTCAATGGATGGCCTTGCCTCAGGCCTGATAGAGAATTTAGAGCAAATCCCTGTCAGCTCCCCTCCCTATATCTGTGGCCACCTTCTCCTCTTTCCCTCCTGTGGCCAAGAAGTGCTATCCCCATCGATCAAAACCAATCCATCCACGATGCTCTAGATCCCACGCCCCTCCTCGTCCAGCCTCCACCCCTGCCTCCCTGGCATCCTCGCCTTGACGTCTCAAACGCATCTCAAACTTTACGTGTCCAGCAGGTTGCGCTTCATCCTCCCTCCCTCCTCAAATCTGCTGCAGCCCTCGCCCCTCATTCACGCCATCATCAAACCCCTTCACATTTACATCCACAATTATCTCCAGTCGGTCCCCTTCTTTCCATTGCCCCTACCATGTTTTACCCAAACGATTCAAGCCCTACCATCCTGTACATCTTCCAGCTTTTCAGACTTCTGCCACAGTGCCACCGTCCACTCAGACTCAAAACCCTACGACGTCTGATTCCGCCTCCTCCTCCAATAGCCAAACTATCCCTACACACCCTACAGACTTCACCCCCCAAGGGGTCTCTCACATCCCTTGCTTCTCTTCTAGAGTTTATTCTGGCATTTTATATCATATTCATTTCCAAAGGAAGGAAAAAGAAGCAAAACGTGGAGAGAGGCCATCAGACCTAGACCTCTGCGGAGCCCTCCTGGTTACAGGCGTCCTGGCCACTGGAGTCACTCCATCCCACTCTTCCCTCAAGGGGCTGTAGGACACCTTCCTGGCACCTGTCTCCACATGTGTCCACTTGGCACAAGAACCGTCACGGGTCCAACACCAGCCAATGAATAAAATTTACATTTCCTTTTTTTTTTTTTTTGGCCATGCCTGCGGCATGTGGGATCTTAGTTCCCCAACCAGGGATCGAATCCGGGCCCTCTACAATGGAAGCACAGAGTCCTAACCCCTGGACCAAAAGGGAAGTCCCTAAAATTTACATTTCTTCACATGAGCGTTAGGGCTCTTCCCAACTTGGTCCCAACCTCTCTCAACCCAAGTTTACTCCCTCAATTCCCCACTTGCCTTCATTCCCTGTAAACCCCATTTCCTTGACATTGGCACTTCAGAACCCTGGCTGACAATGACACTTCATCTGGGAGACCCTCTCTCCACCATCTTCTCCCACAGAGACCCCGACCTAAAGGCCCACCCTCTTGTGAGACGGTCTCCCTGATGCCTCGGCTGGAAGCCCAGCCTCGGCAGAACCCCAGCACCTTAGACGGGTGTGACAGCCGGTGTCTGCTCGAAAGCACAGGACTTTGTATACGTGGCTTCTCTCGGCTACATGACTGCAATTCCCTGAGGACAAAGGCTATTTCGCTTACCTGTGTGTCCCCAAAGGACTTTGAAAAAGTAAGCCCCTCTCACCATGCAATTAAAATGAATCCAAATCTTGTTGGATTCAAAGTTAGTCACCCCAGGGACAAACCTGAACTACAAGCAATTAAAAGCTGATGCCATGGAATTTGGTCACTGAATAGGCCTCAGGGCCTTTGCACTCGCTGCTCCCTCCGCTTAGAACACTCCTCTCCTGACCCTCTGGATGCTGCTCCACCTTCAGGTCTCAGCTTGCGTGGCACCCCCTCAGAGAGGCCCTCCCTGTTTACTCCATCTCGGGTACCCAGTCACTCTCTAACATACCATCCTGTGGCTTTCACAGCTGGAGCACAATCGGAAAGCTTAGTTGGTTATTTACTCCTTAACCTTCCACCTCCCTAGGCTCTGTGGGGGCAGGGACTGTGCCGGTCTGGTTTGCGATGTATCAGTAGTACCTTGACGGTACCTGGCACATAGAAGGCGCCTGATAGATGGATGTTATTCAATGAGTGAACGAATGCCTGAAGGTATGCAGACAGGAGTAACTGCACAACCCTGGATTAGCGCACACCATGCGCAGTTACCAAAGTCACTAAAGTACGACAATATACTTACTTGTCCAACCTTCGAAAGTTTAAGTTCTCTTAACGTATAGTCATGAGCAGCACTTTCTTTGACGTTCCTAACGCGCATGACCCCGTATTCTTTTAGCGCATACTCATCAGGCCAGTATTTGACACATTTACTCTGGAAGGGATCAGAGAAAAGACAGTTAATCTCTGTGAACTCTGACATGAAAGCCGAAACCAAAAGAAAACCAACGCTCAAGTCTTCCTTGATGACCACTAACATGGAAAACGGCCTGTCTGGTATCTAACTGTTGGGTTTTGAAAGAAGGAAAGAAGAATTCAAAAAGAAAAGCAGGTGTGTGGAGAACCAGGGAGAAGTGGGAAGAGAAAGCCGCTGTTGCAAAATTGTCTAATTTAAGCCACAGGTCCAAGGAGAGCCAGTGTTTGTTTATTTCTCTCTAAAGAACCAAAGAGGCAGAAAGAAGGGGACTACCCAGTATGAGGGTGCTGCCTAGCATGCACTCAGTTCTGAATTCCAGAGATCTACCAGTCACTGTGCAGGGAAGGCAAGCAGGGGCTCTGGAGGTGGATGGGCTGCCCAACGAGCCAGACTGTCTGGTCCATTTCCGTGCCAGTGTAGGAGGTCTCCCCGCCTTATCTAACCCAAGTGTGAAATAACTCCAGCACAGAAAGGCAGCTGATGGGGTTTTGAACCAGCTGCTTTTTCTATATCCAGATCCATCTGATACCTGCTACACACGTCACCTTCACTTAACTGGGTGCCTGGGAACGCCAAGCCTGCAATAGCTGCTGGCTTCAGAGCAGGCAGATTGGAGAATATGGCACCAAAGGAATCATTCTGGTTGCCAAAGAGGAAGATATTTTGCTCAATGAGAGATGAGTCTGCGTATACTTGGTGATGTGTCCTGGGCAGAGAATGCCTTTGTGTCTTGCTTTTTCCTGGGAGCAGTCACCCATGCCACTCACTTTCAACAACAACCAAGACACAAATATCAGCAAGAGAAACCTACCTTGTGCATTAGGAAGACAGAGAAATTCACTGTTATAAAACGAGAAATCAGAGAGCAGCTGCAGACGTCCCCACAGTCAATGACTGAGGGAAAGAAGAAAAACATGGCAGGAGGAAAGGTCAACAGAAGAATTAATGGACAGCGTTTACTTTTCTGCTTAACATGGCTTATGTGGTCTTTTATGCATTATTCTGAATTCAGCTTTCCCTCCACGATCCTGTAGATCCAAAAACCTCTTTGACAGATTTGACACAATTTTTATTATCCCCAAATAAACACTTTGACTATTAAATGTATGCAATGCTGTCACTCTCCAATCAATTCTGAGGACTGCTGGTTGCTCAAAAGAAGACAAATTAAATCACAACTCCTAACATTGTAGCTGACTCTGCATGTCTGCAATCTACTGTGCCCTCCTCCCAGTTTCCCAAACTCTGATGTAAACCTTGGCAAACAAATTCTAAAATGTGAGTGCTAATACTTTAGCTTTTAAATTAAAGCCCAGGAATCAAGGGGAATTCAGAATCTGGTTTTTCTTCTGTGCACTGGCGGGGATAACAGGCGAACAAGTTACCAGAAACGCTCGCGGGGAGACTGAAAGCCCATCACGTCCTCCTCTCCAGCAGCAGAGTACAGACGAAGAATGAGAAAACAGACAAAGGCTGGGAGAAGGAGGGAAGGAGTGGGGGGCAGAGTGACTTGGCCCAATGTCTGTCTATTCTAGGAGTTTCTGGCAGCTCTTCTGAGAGGGACCAATCCTGATCCCTCTGAAGTGACCTAAGAACCCTCTCTTCACAGCCCCCAAGTCCTCTGAGAACAGGTGACCTCCTACAACTGCAATCAGGCAACAGGCAGGACAGAGGGCTGTTTCTGTTTTCCTTTCCATACTTAGAGCAGGTGACACTCACCTGAAGCAAAAACTATGAAGACATTTTAACTTGTCCATTAATGCAAGAACATCTACTGTTACTGCAGGCAGCTGCTAGCGGAAGCCTTTGTTTCACAATGACCAGACCTGGCCTCAAAGGTATTCAAAAGTGTAACAACTAGCAGTACAACAACGAAAATCTTACAAAATCACATTGCCTTTCACAACTGATACGAAAATTACATTAGAAGGGCTAATATCCAAAATCACCCATCTGTCTTTTTATAGGGTATGACTGCTACATTCCATGCAACTTTTACATAAACCAGTTAAAGTATATCTAAAGAAAAGAACTTTTGACTAGAACACAAACAAAAACAGAGAACTTTTCCATATTAAAAAATGGACAAAGAGATGACACAGAGCTGTCACTCAGTGAGATTTGTCTGCTTCTCTATAGGTGTGGGATGTTATAACTTTTAAAAACCTGAAGTGTCATGAAGAGTGCAGGGAGATGGGTACTAGGCATATGCTGCTTGGGGGGAGCGTACACTGGGACAACCACTCTAGAGGGTAGTTGGCAGAATTTATTAAAATTTACAACATGCAAAAGCAAAAACAATAAATAAACAAGAAAAAATAAACAAAAAAATTTCAAAAATGGAAAAAAAAAGAGAAAAAAAGAAAAATTAAAAAAAATTTTTTTTAATTTACAACATGCACACCCGCTATGACCTAGCATTTCTTCTTGACATCTAACCTAGAAAAACACTTACCACATACAAAAGCAAAAACAAGATTGTTCACTTCAGCACTGTTTATAAGAGCAATAACTGAAACATTTAAATGCCTAATATATGACTGTTAAACAAATGGTGGTACATCCATACCATGGAATACCATGCGATTGCTAAAAAGAATGAGATAGGTCAATATGTACTAACAGAAGAAGTTAGAACATATATTTAGTGGGGAGAAAAAAAACCAAGATACACAATAAAGTTACTGTATGACAGCACTTTTTCATACAGTACTTGTCCGAAAATAGCACTATATACTTCTTTAGGAGCATGTATGTATGTAAATACATGTACATGTGCAAATGTAGGTATATAATGCCTATTATACACATGCATATGCAAATGCCAAGAAGACAGTGTAGAAGAGTACACATCAAACTGATAAGAGGGTTTATGTTGGAGGAGGGAACAATTGGGTGGACAAGGGATGGTGACAAAGGTCATTTTAATTGTAAGGAGTTTGAATGTTTATCTGAATATATTGTCTGGATAGTTCAAATTAATTTTTTAAATGCTTAGAAGTCCTAAGTATAGTTCACATGACAAGTGAAATCAATGTTTATTGATTAGTCCTCTAATCCCCTGAAGGTACCAGACAGGCCTTCTTACACTCCCTTTATGACCTCTGCTTCTGGACACAATGGGGTAAAAGAGACTGGATTTACTCTCCTACCTTAAACCACTAAAATGGAAAAATGAAATGACATATATAATAGGATTAGTAACAAGGACATTTAAAAAATTATTATAAATATATTCCATATGTTCAAAAGGTACAGTAAATGATGGACATGTTAAGAAGAGAGACATAGGATATATTAAAAAGACTCAAATAAAACTTAAATGAAAAGGACAATGTCTACTGTGAAAATTACACTGGATAGGATGAACAGCAGATTCTACACTGCAGAAGAAAAGATTAACTGAAACACGTATAGCAAAAGAAACTTATCTAACTTATCCCAGACACAGAGGGAAAAAAGTGAACTGAAAAAAAATGAAGAAATTCTCAGTGAGCTACAGGACAACTTTCAAACAGCCTAATATATGTGTAATTGATATCCCAGGACAGGGTGGGTTGGCAGTTCATATGTGAAGAAATAGTAAACATTATTCAAATTTGAAGAAAACTATAAACCCAAAGACCCAAGAAGCTCCATGAACCCTAAGAAGAAGAAACAAAGAAAACTACACCAAGGTCCGTCATAATCAAATTTCTCCTACTCCCTTTTTTCCAGAGGGTCAGAGTAAGCTTACTGTGTTTACTCAGCTTTTTTTTTTTAAATAAATTTATTTATATTTTATTTTTGGTTGTGATGGGTCTTCGTTGCTACCCACAGGCTTTCTCTAGTTGCGGTGAGCGGGGACTACTCTTTGTTGCGGTGCGCGGGCTTCTCATTGCGATGGCTTCTCTTGTTGTGGAACATGGGCTCTAGGCGCGCGGGCTTCAGTAGTTGCAGCACATGGGCTCCACAACGCAGGCTCAGTAGTTGTGGCGCACGGGCTTAGTTGCTCTGCGGCACGTGGGATCTTCCCGGACCAGGGCTCGAACCCGTGTCCCCTGCATTGGCAGGCGGATTCTTAACCACTGCGCCACCAGGGAAGTCCCTATTCAGTTCTTAACATGTTCAACCTGACATGTCCAATACTTCAAAAAAGTAGAGTATATAGCATACCTTTCCTCTCTCCACTTCTTTTGTTGTCATGACAATCACTCGGGAGTTCTCTTGAAACACCATCCGCCAAAAGTCATTCACTGTGTTTTGCAGGCAGCCCTGTGTGGCAATGTAACTCTTTCTGGGCTTTGAGTTGTTGCACTTGGTTTCAAATTCAGGCTAGAAATTTAGGAAGAAAATACTTCAAACATTTGAAAACTGCTTTCAGGCCATGAGGAAGTATTTAAAATACAAAAACTGGCTAGCAATATACAGTCAGAAAACACCACAAGAAACAAAGTTTACCATGATGATGTTTGCGTTGATGTAATCTGAAACAGGCTCATTGGGATCACCATCGTGTAGGACAACCCTGGTGTGGTCAACTGGAAGAAAAAGAGACCATGGTCACAAAGGTACTGAGACCTCTTCAGGACAAATCAATTCAAATCAGTTCATTCTCAACGAGTCCAAGTTTTGCTCATTTCATGATAAAACAACATTAAAAACTAAATCCTAAACAATAATCTGAATATGATGCCTCATAATGCTTTCTTTAAGAGAATAAAGTAGCAATGTCAATTCCCTGGTTTTGATAATGTACTATGGATATATAGAATATTATTATTGGGAGAAGCTGGATAAAGGGTACATGGGAACCCTCTATATATTTTTGTAACTTCTTGTGAGTCTAAAATTATTTCAAAACAAAAGGTATTTTTGTTTTTTTGGGGTTTTTTTAGAGGAAGAGTAAACTACAGGTAAATGACATGATGTCTGAGATTTGCTTCAAAACAATTCAGGAAGAGAAGAGAAGTGTATCAGAATATAGATGAACCAAGATTGGGCAGGAGTTGACAATTGTTGGAGCTGGGTGATGGGTACGTGTGGGTTCTTTATACTATTCTGTCTACTTTTGAATGTATTTTAAACTTTCCATAATAAAAAGGGTGTTTTTTTAATGAAGTAGAATTAAATACAGTATCTAGACAACAGGATTCTGATGATATCCTACTGACCAAATTTTATACAAAAGTACATTACTGATTTTTAAAAAATCTGAGTGTTCTACCTAAGCAACACATTTTACACTGAGAAATAGTAATAAAGTTGTATGTCTTACTAGAATAACGTTCTTTTGCTTCAGACTCCCCATCTTTAAAGAATATGATGTTAATCAGAAGAAACATCTGATTGGGATCTTTAAGGGAGGAAAGGGCAATAATATTCTATTTATCAATAGATACTGCATACCACTGTTCCCTTCATCTTTTCCTACATCCCCACATCTTACTAATGAGTACCATTTAGACCTCTTGAGCAGAAATGAAAACTTAAGACACAAAGAGGGCAATGCTTCCCCAACGTCATTAGGACCATGCTGTGGCTCAAAATGATTCTCTACAAATTCCTCATTGTCTCTCCTCAGTATTAGAAATGCCTCCACTTTCTCCCATCCTCAACTGCACACATTAAAAATATCTACATGGATGTGATATACATATACACTGTGTGTGTGCACCTATGTATACAGAAAGACTATGCCACACACACACACACAGACACACACGCACACATGGGATGGGTTTACAGTATCTGACAAAATAGCTCTGGCCTGAGGAGACATTACAGCAGTGCTCTCCCCTGATCATGCTACCCAATAAACTTCAATAATAAAGTTTTTGAACACTGAAATATATATACAATTATAGATACACACAAGCCTTATTTTTATTTTTTTTTTTTTTGCGGTACGCGGGCCTCTCACTGTTGTGGCCTCTCCCGTTGCGGAGCAAAGGCTCCGGACGCGCAGGCTCAGCGGCCATGGCTCACGGGCCCAGCCCCTCCGCGGCATGTGGGATCTTCCCGGACCGGGGCACGAACCCGCGTCCCCTGCATCGGCAGGCGGACTCTCAACCACTGCGCCACCAGGGAAGTCCCACACAAGCCTTATTTTTAAATTGGGTAAAAACATTATGCACGCTCTGCCATCAAGCTGCACATCAGATTAAAAATTTACTTTCTTTTTTTTTTTTTTTTTAGACAAAGGATGTAAATCAAGAGACGTTCTAAATGTTCCTTCCCTGTCCCATAGCAGACTGCCTTACCCAGCCCACTCTGGAGACCCTGCATTAGAGCTCAGGGCTAAGAGCAGTGACTTTGGGGGCTCCAGTACCAGTTCTCCCACTCACTCCCACTTGTGACCTTGCTAAAATGGTCCCTAAAATGGGGATAATAAGAACTCCTGCTTTGTGTGCATGGGATACGGATTAAGTGAGATATGGACTCAGAGTCTGGCACAGAGACAGCACTCAGGGGAGGTGAGCTATCACAACTGTGTGGTGCCATTTCTGGGATCCTCACCCAAGGCCTACATCCTTCTGGGCCTCTTTTTCACTACAGTTCAACTCAGGCTCTACCTGGCAGCACCTGGGTGTTAAAGGAGGTACTGCTTTATGAATATCACAAGGTCTACTTCTGAGCAAAGCATAGGTATGCACCTGAATCTCCAGTAATTCGAGCTCAAGGGATGAGGGATGTCGGAAAAGATGAAGGGAACAGTTGGAAGAACCCCCAGGAGGAGTTCGTCTGTTCCCCGGATGAGGGAACAGAACCCCAGAAAGGAGGCGTGCCGTCCCCAAGACCCAAGGGCTGGGCGCTGCAAAGCAAGGACACAAGCCTGGGACACTTGAGCCTGATGGTGAGACCCTGGGAGATGGCAAGCCTTGAGATGATCTCTCCTACGCAGACAAAATTAATTAACAGAAGGAAACAACCACACACTAAGCCTCCCAGTGGCAATTTTACTCCGTAATCAACATCACAGGAACTCAGTGAATGAGGCCATCCATCCCCAAAACAGCTGATTATTTTGGAAACTACTTACAATTAAAAGAAGCTAAGGCCTTGGATCTGCTGAGAAAGCACATGGCCCCCAGAAAAGTTACTGAGACACTGGGAATCAAAACCTCCAAGAATGACTATTATGGAGAAATACATTGATACTTACAGGGCAGGATGTTTTTATATCTATTTTTGTTTTTATTCTCTTGCCTCTGACCCTCTTTTCTGCTGTAGAGAAGTTTGCATTCCTGTTGTTGTAGTGTCTAGAGAGAAACAAAAGTAAATATTATTATGCACCAAAAGCTTCAAAAAAGAAAAGCTTGACCCAGCACTTCCACTTTAGGGAATTTATCCTAGGAAATGTTCCAGAGTCGTGGGCAATAGCTAAAAGAAAGCTCACCTTAATGCTATATCAAGAGTGGCAGGAACACTGGAAACAACATAAATGTCCAACCAGAAAGGGCTGCCTAAATAAACACTTTCATTCATTCATACAAAAAATGTTCTACGGATGTTTAAAAGATATCCTAGGAGAATATTTAATGCCTTGGAATGATGATCAGAGTAAGTATTAACTGAAAAGCAGGTCAAACTTCCAAAACAGTGTCTTACATAAGCCCATATGTCTGCACGCACCTGTGTATATAAGAAATGGCAGAAGGATGTACACCAAAAAAGTAACGGGGATTATTTTTTTGAGAGCAGTGGGATTATTCTTTTTCTTTTCTTTCTTTTTCTTTTTTAACTGTTTTTTGCCTAAATTTGCTACAATAAATAAATATTTATAAGAAGAGAAACCTTTTAAAATAACAATTATTAAGAATGAAAGCCAGTGAGCATTGGTATACAGCATCCAAATAATACATATGATCCATGTTCTTGAGGATTTTATGATCTGCCTTTTACCATTGATTAATTCAGAGCAAGCTGAAAGTCAGTTCTCAAATTTGGATCCTGGGGGACAGTAGAAGTAGTTCTGGTACCACTAGATCATGGGCATGCAAGCTTTGTTAGCAAGGCTTTAGAGTCCTCCTATGCCTCAAACCCATGTCAGTGCCCTGGGCAGCCAGCCTGCGTCTGCACAGACACCCGCTCTCCTATGCTCTGAGGGGAGGGGGCCCCTATCCTCTACCACAGCCAGAGACGGAGGAGAAGAACTCTCGGGCTCCCAAAGCAAGGGGTCAGGAAGGACACCTCTGCAGGTAAAGGAGGTGGGGAACGCGATCAGGGCAAGAGCCTAAACTAGGCAGCCACAGCGGAGCTGGCCCCAGGGGAAGAGAGGATGTGGGGAAGTGGTGAGAAGCACCAGCTGCAGAAACAGACAGGAAGGTGGACAAGCTAGGCTGAAGTATTTTCAAGGAGTAGGTTTTCATTTTCAAAATTACCACAAGTGCCTCTTCAAGGGACCCTTGGTTTCAAACAAGCCTAATTTGAATGGGGAATCACAAATGGGGCAAATCAAGAAAGTGAAAGGAAGACTAAAAAAAGGGGGGGAAAAGTGTGTTATATATTTTTTTAATATATTTATATATGCTAAAATGATTTTCCCTTAGAGATTTCTCTACAAGGAGAGGCAGAGTCAGTATTTCGTAACACAGCAGCCCTGTTAGATTTCCATTTCATTTATCTGAATTTCACAGACAGGTACGAAAGTCAGGAGTTTAAATTGCTAGTTTGACTCTCAGTTTCAAAATGCAATATTTGGCCTTGACACTCAGCTCATAACCAAAGTGTTCAGCCAGTGGAAACCTGGACAGAAATAAAATACAATGTATGCAGAACTCTGACAATCAAACGGTCACTCAAAATTCTTAAATGAGGTCACTTTAAGTAATTACAGCCCTTTGCCTTCTTGGAGCTGGCATTTCCTCTGAACTGTGAGCCAGCCTTACCGTGCAATATTGCTGTGTTAGGAAGAAAGTCTGATCTTGATTATTAGACATTAAGGTGAGGTTCAAACACTATGAACCGAATCAATCACTTAAACATCAACCAAGTGAAGAGAAACAACATCAACAAAAGCTACAATGGGGTGGGGGGAGGGCGGGACACATGCTAGGAAATAACTAGATGCTTGATTCAAAACAAACTTGACAGCAAAGCATTCAAGTGTTCACTTATGGAACAAACTTCAAGTGACGCTTCACTTGTGGAGGGCACACTGCCAGAGCAATCTCTAGGAAAGGCAGATTTCACCCAGTCCCGCCCTGTTTAATCACCTTCAGTTTCTCCCTCTGCCTTCAAGATCAAATGCACGCTTTTCAGAACAACTCAGGAAACCTTCTCTGAGCTAATGGAGGCCTGCCTCTAACCTCAGCTTCGGCTTTGCCAAGTTACTATCCTGTCCATGCCTCAGTGTCCTCAAGTGTAAAGTGGGGCTAATCCTAATTACCTACCCCATAGGGTTGGTGTTAACAGTTAAGGCGCACTGTCTACACTCTAGCCACACCAAATATACACAAGAGTCTTGAACTCACCATGTTTCTTCAGGCCTTCATGTTTTTATTCATGCCATCCCCTCTGCCTAGAATTCCCTTTCTCTGCCTTGAGTACCTATGAATGGTTACATTTTACTTACTCATTAGGACCCACCCCAAATACCTCCTCCTCTGGGAAGCTCTCCTGACCCACTCAGCACGACCTCCCTGTGGCTCACAATACCAGTTCAAGGGCTGCAGCACCTCCCTCCGTGAGTACGCTCGTCACACTGAATCCCAGCTACGTTTTTACAATCTTGTCTCTTCTATTAGAGAGCATGGACCACCCTTGTTTGCCTGCAAACAGCACAGCATCCAGCACAAAGTAGGCACTCAAAATGTATCCGCTGAATGAACAAATAAATACAGAAGGGGGTGGAGGGAGACACACAAACCACAGACCATCGTGGCGATGGCCTCGGCACTACAGGGCCCCCACTCAGCATCCCATGCTGACACTGTCGGCCTGGCTGCAACATAAAGAAAAACCACGTAGGCAAAATATTAAAACAGCATTTCCGGATCTTTAGTCATTTGAAAAGCATCTTCAAGATGCTGTGCCATCTCAGCACATCACCTGTTATATCAATTGTTTTCTTAAATTAACAGCCTCCTTTTTTCCCCCCTTCAGAAGATGTATTTCAAAAGGAAACTGCATATTACTAGCGCACATGAAAACCAGTATCACTTGCCATATATGGAAGGTAACCAGAAAAAGGAATATAATAAAAACAAAATATTGTCAAATTCTACCTGGATACTGTAGCATGCCTGAGACTCTGTAAAGGAAAAGGGACACTGGCAGGTGTTAGAGGTAGGTGTTAGAGGCATACTAAAACTGTACTCAGACCTTCTCCTAAGCCACGTCAAAAGGAATGGGTAAGGGTTAAAAAAGAGAAAAGCCTTCCTCATTCGCTAATTCGATCTTACTGTAATGGGGTGCCACGGAAAATCATCTCACACACCAAGAACACTTTGCTAGAATAATCCAGAGTTCCAGGCCAGGGAAATCCTCACCAATACCCATAGCATGTTGGCTGGACCATCTACTCAGCTCAGCCTCTGGCTTCCCTCATCCTGCGTTAAGTTACCAATTGCATCTTCCATGCGGATTTGAGGTTTGAACAGCACACAAGTTGAGACAGTTTGGGCCCTGGAGTGTTCCAGAAAGGACAGGTCCAGGGACCCTGTGTCCCGGGTGCAGTAGGGTGCTAACCGCCAGCGGCTGGCTGGCAGCTGTCACGGATTAGTAATGACTAACAGTGTGCCTCTCCCCCTCCAGCCCCTGCTCCTTCCTCAGTGCCCATTAGCCCATTCTCATCTGCGCCTGGGGCCCAAGTTGCCTGAACACATTTCGTTTCCCACAGTGGAAGGCTGCCATCCATCTCCAGTGAGACTGAAAATAAAAAGAACTCAGAAGTTGTCACTTTCCATGTTCTGCCTGCAGAGGCTCCCCGACTGCACCCGAGATAATCAGCTACGGCCTGCTAAGGGGCGCTTCCTCCCCAGCAGCAGCAGGCTGATGGCCGGAAGAGGCAGGAGAATAGCCACCAAGCCCTGCCCCCAGGAGTTTACAATCCCTTCAAGGTTGATCTTCCACAACCTCCCTCTCAGCTGCCCCCAGGGCACCAAAAGCTGTGAATGACCTGCAGCTGAATGTCACTGTCTCCATCCCCATTCTCCACTGGGCCTGGCAGGATGCCAGCGATAAGGCGTGGGACAGGCAACGAGAAAGCTGGGGCACAGGCTGCAAGATACCCCATTTTCCCAAGTAAAACAACCAAAGGGTTTGCAACCAAGGATGAACCCTCAGAAAGGACCAGAGGCTAGTTACAGTCACCTGATCACATGAATCAACGGTGATCAACAAATGGATTATATCAAACTTTTAAGCGTTTATAAAAGGCATGAAGAGAAAGGCAATCCCCAATCCACATTGTACATTAGGCGTGCCCAGCAGCATGACCGAGTGTGGATGGAACAGGTGTTCACAATGCAGAACGGTCCCTCACAGCTATGGCTGTTGAACATCTGTGCTCCCCACACCTGGACCCCTGCCAACCTCCAGCCTAAATGCCAGTAGCGGCATCCCCAGTCACCGTGATGACAGAAAGAGACCCTCACAGGCTTCCAAAGTCCTCTGATTAAAGACCACTGGAACCGGCTCTTGACCAGAATGTCACGAATGCAAGTGGAGAAACAGGATCAAAGAAAGACAGACAAACAACAAATGAATGGGCAGAGCCAGGCAGCCCCATGTGCCAGGACAGTGGCCTGAGAACCATTTGCCTGCACTGCTCTGAGCAACAGGGACAAATTGCTAAGGGAAGAAAAAATAACGCCACTGGCCAGACCAAACTGTACAGTGTTTTTACAAACAAAGCTACAGGGACTTCCCTGGCGATCCAGTGGTTAAGACTCCACGCTTCCACTGCAGGCAGCAGTGGTGGCCACAAACAACAACAAAACGAAAAAACAAAGCTACAAGGGGAGGAGACAAGATTAACAAAATACTGATAAGTGTTACAGCTGAGTGTTGGGAAAAAGAAGGTCCATCGTCCTGTTTTCTCAACTTTGGCGTGTGTGAAAACTTCAATAATAAAAAAACGTTTTTATAAATTATAAAAAGATAAAAATGTAAAAGCTCCTATTAACTCTCCCCCTACCCCACTCATGGCTGGTCACCTGAAGGAGAGAAAGAGGGCTGAGGACGGCTGTCAGGCAGATGGCCTCTCTGGTGGGGGCCACAAATAATAAGACAACAGTAACCACGTAGGCAGGCGCCAGACTGGGCCTTCTTCCCGGTCTGAATGAACTTCTGTTTCCCTTTGGCATCTGCCCTCCACACAGAGGAACACTAGAATTCTCACTCTTTACTGCAAACTCTGTGGTGTTACCAGGCACCACCGGCAGGTGAAAGCCCCCATTTCCAGATGCCACGCTGCACGGCCGGTCACCATTTCCCCACGGTGGAGTTGGGGAGGCTCGTCCCCAATGAGTCCGCGGCATCATCCAGGAGTGAAAGGGCAGCTGGAGATTCTCAGCACCAGAGAAGGTCCCAACTGATGGACAAGCACTTACAAAGCACCGTGAGGGACAAAACCAATCCAAGATTTGGTTCCTTTCCAGGTGCTTGTTTGAAGTTAAGTCACCTCCTTCCTCCAACAAGGTGAAGTAGAAAAACAAATCTAGAAGACACGGTCCCCAGAGGAGAACAGGTTCTGACATAGGAAACAGCAGCAAACAGTACAAGACAAATCTATCATTAATAATCTATGATTAAGTGTGTAATTAATTATGTGGTGTGGAATTTAGGGAGTGAGATCCATGAAAACTAAGTGAAGCAGGTTTCTGGGAGGA
Organism: Delphinapterus leucas; assembly: GCF_059928025.1. NCBI lineage: Eukaryota > Metazoa > Chordata > Mammalia > Artiodactyla > Monodontidae > Delphinapterus > Delphinapterus leucas. The sequence continues at coordinate 15,577,763 of NC_143142.1, forward strand.
GGTGAGGCCTGAGGCAAGTGAGGGGCTAAGATGGGTACAAGGAAGGGAGGAAAACATCCCAGCAAGTTAGGGACATAAGCAAAGGTGGCTAAGAGGCCAGAGTTAGTGGCCTCAGAGTTAGGGTGAAGGAAACTGGTCAAAGAGTCTGGAAGCTGAGTTCTGTCAGCGTGGGAAATGAGGTTAGATGGGGAGATGGGGAGATGGGGGGCCTTGAGAACTGGGCAGGAGATCTTCAACGGCTGAGAAGCACAGCACGGTAGACTTAGAGTCAGAAGTTCTGGAAGTTCAAACCGCAGCCAACTACTTGCTAGCCACATCCTTGGGGACAACTTTCTCCCTTCTTCTGGGCTTCAGTGTCTTCATATTCAAAATGAAAATGCTATGCCTCTGGTGGGAAATCGGGAGCCACTGAAGGTTTTTGAGCAGAAGAGTGACAGGAGAAATGCTGAGAGTAGATTAGCATGAAGGGCGAATGGAAGGGCAGAGGCCGAGAGTAAAAGGGCAGCTGGTGTCTTGTGAGGCGATGAGAGCCTGCACCCCTGGCATCAGGCGAGACTCCTGTCTCTGCTGCTGCCCACCTGGGCAGTCCTGGGCAGGTGCCTTGATCTCTCAGAGCACCCAGGGACACAAGATCTACCTACCGCATAAGATTTGGGGATGCAATGAGGTGATTTCCCTAGCCCAAATTGCAGCACCAAGCAGACAATAAATGCTAATTTCTTTCCTTCCTCTAAGACCACAAATACAACTAGGAAAGAAAAATCAACCGGACCTGGTGAATGGCAAGGTATGGGAGAAAGGAGAGAAAGATGAGTGAAGGGATGCTCTGAGGATTCCAGCCTACAGGGTCAGAGAATACACAGGACAACCACCAGAGATGAGAAGTAAAAGGGGATATTTGGTCTGAAGGGGAAAATAACAAAATAACAGGTCTGGTTGTGAATGCTTGAGTTTGAAGAGCTATTACAGCCAAGAAGAAGTGTGGAAGGCACAATTCAAAAGGTAGAACCAGGGCTTTGCTGGTGGCGCAGTGGTTGAGAGTCCGCCTGCCGATGCAGGGGACACGGGTTCGTGCCCCGGTCTGGGAAGATCCCACATGCCGCGGAGCGGCTGGGCCCGTGAGCCATGGCCGCTGAGCCTGCGCGTCCGGAGCCTGTGCTCCGCAACGGGAGAGGCCACAATAGTGAGAGGCCCGCGTACCGCAAAAAAAAAAAAAAAAAAAAAAGGTAGAGCCAGAGCCCGGAAGCAACACAAACTTAGTGGTAATCAGAGGAGGGTGAAAATGGATGTGCTCCTCAGTGAAGAGCAAGTTTAAAGCAAGATAAGCAGAGGGCCCAGACCACGTCCTGGAGAACCACCAGAGTTAACTGGTTGGGAGAAGAAAAAGCAACGAACAGCAAGAAGAGCACAAGGGAGGGGAGGAAGGAATAAACCAGGCACATGCCGCTGCGGATCAGAGAAACAAGAAAATGGTGGGAACGAGAAACTGACAGCTGTCTCAAGAGCGGCTCACGGAAGAAAGAGGCCAGAGAAAAGACTATTTTTTAATCTTAATAAGAAAGCCACTGGTGTCTTCTCAAAGTGTTACTTCAGCATACTGTGGGCTGTCACATTCCAAGGTTAAAGAAGAAAGGGGCTAAGAAGAAATGGAGGCTGCAACACAGGCCCACAGTGCGGAAAGCAGCAAGGTTGTTCAAAGGCAAAGGGGAAGGTACAGCAGAGATGTGAAAGCACCTGGAAGCACCTTCGGTTCTTCAATTCTCTGTAAAGATGTCAAGCATCTCCAGCAAATGAAAACAACTCTAAAGAGAAAAACCTGACACTGGAGGGGCACAGAACAAAAGCAAGGGCGGGCGGCGGTGGTGGTGGTGGTGGAGTGGGCTGAAAGAGAAATAGTTCAAAGGAAACAAAGGAATTTCTCCAGAATGGAGCTTGTGGAATAAAACCCCTTAGCCACTGTGATGCTCTGCCCACCAGAAGGGAGCAGCCCTTCTATCAAGCAGCCGGGAGCTCAGGCCTGGATGGAAAAGCCTGGTGACAGCTCAAGGCTGCCCTCCCGGAGCATTTTTAATCATGAGGCTGGAGCCCTGGTTGGGGTAGCTGTTCAATATGGCTTTGCTTAGTCACCAAGCAGAAGATTTCCACTAGAGATCACCAGCAAGAATTATTTTTTGAGACACAGCTTTGGGGTGCAGTTAAAGCCTTGTCTCCATAAAACCTAACCATCTCCAAGTAGAATTTGTGGGTTTGAAGAAAGGCACTAGCTCTGTCGGCTGGCAGAGCTGCTGGTGGAATCCAGGATATCTGTGTGGCTGTCAGAGAAATGCCTGCGATGCCCATGCAAACGGAGCACAGCTTCAGACCACGACAGGGAAGAGAGGCTTGTATAACAGAAGGAGGCTGGGCTTAAAAAAAAAAAAAACCCAATTACTAAGGAAAATAAGCTTTAAAGAGCTGAGAAAATAGAACCCCAGTTAAAAAGGTGTTGTGGAAGGTTTGTCTGTGTGTACTGTGTTTTTTTTTTAATCAGAAACAGAGGGTTCAAAACTAAAATCTGCCTGAAATTCATTACTGCGACCCTGAATGACATCCTTTTAAGCAAGTGTGTAGAGGGGTCTCAGAGACTAAAATGTGCATTCACCAAGCCTCAAACAGGGGCTCCAAATGAAAACTGCATGGGAATAAAGACGAACATCTCAAAGCAAAGCCTGGAACATTCCTCCACACTTTTTAAGCATCAGAAAGCTGTTCCCTATTGAATATAAGCAAAGGGTCTGAAGCCAATACAAGTCTCTCTTGCTATGGAAAACAGCTCAGATTCAACACAACACAAATACTTATTTTGTGCCTCCTGTGTGCCAGGCTCTCTGCTGGATTCTGGGGCTACAGTGAACAAAACAGGACTATCTGTCCTTGTGAGGCCCACAGACTGACCCGGACTATGTTTTTAGATAATATGCACACAGCAGACATAAAACAGCAGGATCAAAGTTTGTCTCTTCATTTTTTCACCAAGAGTTTCATTTGAACAAGACCTCTTTTTATTCCAACAGACCTCGTAACGCCATCTGCTTCTGTGGATTCACAGTGACAAGAAACAAACATTAAACCAATAACTACACAAATTATTCATGAATTCCAAGGATGGTAAACTCTACAAAGGAAAGGATCTGCTGCTATGTGCACATGTAACAGGAAGAATCAATCCAGGCATAGGGACAGGGATCAAGGAGGTTTCCCTGAGAAAATGACAAATGACCCTGATGCTGGGAACTGAAGAATGAAGAGACGTTAGCAAGGTGAAGTGAGGAAGGAAGAACATTCTAGTATAATCCCACCTGTAACACAATTGAATTAGCTGAAGAATCATATTCCCATTAGGTATGTAATAGGCAGTTCAAACTTTAACATGTCTAAAATGGAAGTTGATCACTTGCCCCAAAACCCATCCCTCCCAGTTTCCCCCAAAACTCATCCCTCCGAGTCTCCCCCAAACCCATTCCTTCCATTCTTCCCCATCTAAGCAAACGGTAAGTCCATCCTACTAATCGCTCAAGACAAAAACTTTCACCTTTCCTGCCTCACCTCTGTCTTAACCATACAATTTGTCAACTCTACCTTCAAATACTGACAATTCTACCTTCAAAAAAGTCTCAAGTTCTCAAGCACCTCCGCTGCTGCTGCCCTGGTCAAAGCCAACATTATTTCTCTGTTCAAATTATTGCAATTTGCCTCCCTGCCCATCTCCCTGCTTCTGTCCTTCCCCTTGCAGACTGTCCTCCGTGTGGCAACCTGAGTGATCACCTCACTCCTGTGCTCAAAACTCTCCTTAGATTTTCCATCTTACTCCAAGTAAAAGCCAACAGCCTTACCCTGACCACAGTGCCCTGTGGGATCTGACCCCTCCGTTATGGCTCCACCTACATTCCCTCTTGCTCACCCTTCTCTGATAGTACTGGCCTGTCCGCTGATTGTGCACCACGTGCATTAAGCACATTCCCACTTCAGGGCCTTTGCACTTGCTGTTCCCTTTGCCTGGAATGTTCTTCTTGAGGTTATCTGCATGCCTTGTTCCATTATTTCCATCAGGTCTCCACTCAAATGCCACTCTGTCAGAGAGCTCTATGTAAAATGGTGATGCCCCCATCAGCACACCCTTTTTATCTTCCCCTACTTTATTTTCTTCACAACATTTATCACCATCTCACATAATGAATACTTACCTGCTTCTTTGTTTACTGTCTGTCTCTCCCAACTGACTCCACAAGGATAAAGACTATGACTTGTTCTCTGCTACATCCCCAGAACCTAGAACAGAGACTCCAGCATAGAGTCTGTGCTTAATAAATATTTGTTAAATGAATGAACAAATTAATCACTGCCACCACCAATGGCTACTGTTTGGGGGAGATATTTTGGGGATGTCTGCCCAACTCCCTATAACCTTCATCTGAGAACTATTTTTCCCCAAACACAGTGGTCCATGAAGATGTCTTTGTTCTATGTGATGGTGTCCTTGGACCAGAGATGGATGGCGTCTGAGCCAGTGAAAATCGCTGAGACTTTGATACAATGACTGAAAGTTGCCAGTTTCAATATCTGAAAGGGGTAAGAAGTAAAGTTTGTAAGTCAAGAAGCAAAGAAACCTTCCGCAGGGAAAGAAGAACGAAGCAGGTGTGTGGAGAGCCGGGGTTCTGGGTACAGAGGGGACAGTGAGATGGAAGAGGAGGGTGAAGGCAAAGTCTGGCAGCCGAAGGACAATCAACAGCAAGATTTCCATCCTCAACTTGGGTCCTGCAGTCAGATGACGTCCAGGCTCAGCTCACAGTGCCCCTTGGCAACTCAGGTCTAGAGACTCAAAGGGAAGAACAGGCACAGAGAGAGGGCAGATACCCTATAAATGCAGCCATGCGATATGCCTCTCACGGTGACACACAAGGGCTGAATTCAGGTTTCGGGTAACTTGCACAACGCAGGGACAAAATTGCAGGATCAAAACCTGCCTGATCAGTTATTTAGTGTCCATCTCATTTTGACAGAACTTTACTTCATTTCAACAAATCTAGAAATACTTTCCACTTCTTTACAGTCATGGCAGAGATATGCAGGAGACAAAAGATGTTTACAGAAAAGGACAATCTCATTTTACCACAGTAAAAAAAATTGGGGAAAGAAAGGAAAAAAAATGGGGACTCTATAGGAAAAATTAAAAACTTGGGTTTGCAATGTTTTGACCAGACCACATATCCTAGAAGAAAACCACCAACCTGAATTTATTTCAGGAGCAAAGGAGAAAAGAACCAAAGAGCTTCACAAGAGACTTCGTATTTTAAGATGCATCAAAATCGGAAGTAATTTATAAGTGTCTTCTAGGGGAAAATTACCCAAAAGAACACAAAGAGTTTCACAGAAAACGAGAAGCCGGGCATACAAACAAAACATAGCTATCAGAGTTAAATTATCAGTGGCATTGCAATTTAGAGCTTTGGTTCACCTTAAAGACCATCAGAACACACAGTAAGAAGGAACTGATCCCAAATTTATCACCTTCTGGGAAACAACTAAGGTACAATCACTAAAATAATTAATGCCTTGCTGTTGGATCAAACTTCAGCTTCAGAGGATTTAGATTTTAATGAGTCTCTGCTTCCACATGCCTAAGTTCTTCTATAATGGTTCATTCTGTTCTCAGCCTTATTCCCCTGGCCCCAACCTTAAAGGGCAATTTTTTGAAAACTGACTGGATTTAAGAAGCAGGTACATAAGAGATCTAGAAAGCAGGCCATCAGCTATTTGGATCTAGCTTCAGTTTAAATGAAACGTTAATGCCCTGATTTAGTGCCTGACAATTTATCACCCCAGCCTGACATCTACAGAGGACTTAGTAGAGTACAGATGTGATCTTGTTTTTTTCCATTTCCCCTGAAAGCCAACTCAGTTTTCCCCCATTTTGTTGTTAATAATGTATAAAAGATGAACAGAATTTCAGATGTCACGGACTGAAACCATCAGATCAGCGTTTAGAATCAACCTTTTTCCATGGCCAGAAAAGTCAGGCTAGGATTTCCCTCTAAGTTCTATCCTGATCCCGCCAAAGGGATCATAAAAAACTCCCTACTGCCACAAGCTGTAGGAAGGTTTGACTTTGTTTCTCTAAGCATTGCCTAAGTGAACTTAAAGAATCCACCACTGCACCAGATACCCAATTTGCTGCTGTAATTTTTTTAAAGTTCATAGTCACTTTATAGGAAAAGTGGTCTGTGCAAATGATGGCCTCAGCTATTTTGAAGTGTAACATAAAAATGGGACTAGATTATAAAATAGCTCACTGGGACTTCCCTGGTGGCGCAGTGGTTAAGAATCTGCATGCCAATGCAGGGGACACAGGTTCGAGCCCTGGTCCAGGAGGATGCCACATGCTGCAGAGCAACTAAGCCCGTGCGCCACAACTACTAAGCCTGCGCTCTAAAGCCTGCGAGCCACAACTACTGAAGCCCGCGCGCCTAGAGCCTGTGCTCTGCAACAAGAGAAGCCACTGCAATGAGAAGCCCACACACCGCAATGAAGAGTAGCCCCCACTCGTCGCAACTAGAGAAAGCCCGCACTCAGCAACAAAGACCCAATGCAGCCAAAAATAAATAATTAAAATTTTTTTTAAAAATAGCTAACTTTTTTTTTTTTTAATTAATTTATTTATTTTTGGCTGCTTTGGGTCTTCGTTGCTGCGTCGGGCTTTCTCTAGCTGCAGCAAGCAGGGGCCACTCTTCGTTGCGGTGCACGAGCTTCTCATTGTGGTGGCTTCTCTTGTTGCGGAGCATGGGCTCTAGGTGCCTGGGCCTCAGTAATTGTGGCACATGGGCCCAGCTGCTCCGCGGCATGTGGGATCTTCCCGGACCAGGGCTCGAACCCGTGTCCCCTGCATTGGCAGGCGTATTCCTAACCACTGCACCACCAGGGAAGCCCCTAGCTCACTTCTTACATTTACCAAAAAGGTTTGATATCTTTTAATTTTAATTAAAAATACTTTTCAGACTTTAAATATGCTAACCAAAATCATGTAGGATATATAATAAAAATTAAAGATGAGTAGGGGGTTCCCTGGTGGTGTAGTTGGTTAGGTTTCGGCACTTTCACTGCTGTGGCCTGGGTTCAATCCCTGATCAGGAACTGAGATCCCGCGAGCCACACGGCCCGGCAAAAAAAAAAAACAAAAAAAACAAAAAACAAAACTTAAAGATGAGTAACAATCAGCACTTTTTTTTAACACAGAATGTCAAAAAAATGTTAATATTAACAATAATCAGCAAAAAGAGAAAAATATGCATGCACAAGGCTATCCATTGTATCTTCTTTGTAATATATTTGGAAACTATCCAAATGCTCATCAATAGGTTGAATAAACTATGGTACATCCACACAGCGGAGTACTGTGCAGTAAAAGTGAATGAAGACTATCTGTAGATACTACTGTGGAGTGATCTCCAATGTAATAAAAAAAAGAAGTTGGAAAAAAGTATTTAAAATTATGCTACTATTTATCCATGAAAGGATGGGTTATGAAATTACAGATATATATTTGCTTATACTTTTTGAAAGGTAATGATGAACTTCAACTTTTTTTTAAATGGCTATAAATATAAGGAGGAAAAGACAGGGATAGAAGATAAACTTCTTTGAATGTACTTTTTATATTTGACTTTAGAATCAAAGGCAATATTTTATATAATTGTAAATAAAATTTTATAGAAAGAAATTTCTGAAATCCAAACATAAAATGAAACAAATAACCTAGTTGTATATCCAGTTAGTATATAAACACATAGAGAAGAACTACTACAAATGAGTTGAAAGCACAGTAATTTGACTATACATCTCTGAAGGATCTACCCTAAGGATTAAAAAATAAAAGCTGGAAAAAAAATTAAACTGTTGGGCTTCCCTGGTGGCGCAGTGGTTGAGAGCCCGCCTGCCGATGCAGGGGACACGGGTTCGTGTCCCAGTCCGGGAAGATCCCACATGCCGTGGAGCGGCTGGGCCCGTGCGCCATGGCCGCTGAGCCTGCGTGTCTGGAGCCTGTGCTCCGCAACGGGAGAGGCCACAACAGTGAGAGGCCCGCGTACCGCAAAAAAAAAAAAAAAAAAAAAATTAAACTGTTTTCAGTAATGATATTATTGGGGGTAACGGAAGTCTTATTAGTCTGAGTCCTAAATTTGAATTGGAAGTATCATTTGGACTCATAATTTATTTCAAGAAGACAATTTTTTCTAGCTCCACCCATTGAGATGGAAATAACCAACCTGACAACAATAAACACTTCTGGCTCCCAGACTGTAGTCTCTAAATACCACTTCCCAGGAAAGGAAGAAAGAGAAGGAAGGAAGAAAGGGAGGAAAATGAGAGAAAAGCTAACTCACTCCTTGGAGAAATGACTGATTCCAGTTCTGACATGGGAAATGTATTACACTGTAACAACTTATTACACCAGAAAGTAAGGAATCTAGCAAAAACTACCAGAGTTGTATAGGAAGGAGTAGAAGCCAGCTTGCAGAAGCTCCCACTGGTCAAAGCTAAAATAATTTGAGCAACAGAAGTGATAATAAATGCCATAGATAGAAGCACACTAAATATGTTTAAAAAATCCATAAGTACATATTGATAAAAAAAATTTGTTTTGGAGAACACTATTTTTAAAACTACTTAGTAAACAGGAAAGAATCAAGCATATATCCTGCCTTGGTGACAAAAAGCTTATCTTTATAGAAATATTCCAGCTAATAATGACGAATGATAAAGTTATTACACACCTTATAAGTGAATGGATCTAGGCAATAATTACCAGTTGCTCCTTAGAAAATAAAAAGAGAAGCAACAGGATATAAGCACCTCCTGACACACCATCTCATATGTAGTCTTGCCAAAGAAAAACTGGATCTAACAAAGTATCTAGATAGATCAACTTACAAGAAATACAGGGGAGAAAGGTGTTAAAATCCACCACAGAGACACACTCAGAAAAATCCAGATCATAAGTAACTCTCTGGACAAAGGACCTGCTTTCTCCAATAACAAAAACAGTAACAAAAAACAGGGTCCTATGGTCTGAATGTTTGTGTCTCCCCAAAATTCCTATGTTGAAATCCTGATGCCCAAGGTGATGGTATTAGAAGGTGAGGCCTTTGGGAAGTGATTAGGTCAGGAGGGTGGAGCCCTCATGAATGGGATTAGTGCCCTCATACAGAAGGCCCACAGAGCTCCCTCACCCCTTCTGTCAGGAGGGAATACAATGAGAAGTTGCCAATCTGGAAGAGGACCCTCACCGGACCATACTGGCACCATGATCTCAGATCCAGCCTCCAGAACTCCAGAATTCGGAGAACTCTGAGAAATATATTTCAGTTGTGTATAGCCACCCAGTCTATGGTATTTTGTTATATCAGCTGAATGCACTAATACAGAGCGAGAAGAAAAGGGAATGGAAGAGAAAGGAAGGGAGGGGAAAGGATGGAACAGAGAGGCTGAAAGGAGAGTAAGAATATAAAGAGGCTTAAGATTTTTAAAACAGTGGGAATTCCCTGGTGGTCTTGTGGTTAGGACTCTGTACTTTCACTGTCAAGGGCCCAGGTTCGATCCCTGATTGGGGAACTAAGATCCCACAAGCCTCACGGCAAAACAAAACAAAATAAAACAAAACAAAACAAAAAAACCAGAGTTTAAAAACAGAGATCCATGGGGAACTTATTTGAAAAATGATCCAACAACAAACAAATTTAAAAAAAAAAGACAACTATCCTAATTGGAACAATGACTAGCTATTTGATGAATTTTTATTATCTTTTTTTAGATGTGGTAGCAGTGTTTTGGTTAATTTTTAAAGAATTCCATGAATACTGAAATATTTATGATATTTCATGTGATATCTGGGGTAACTGGTGAAACTGATAATAGTACATGGGGGTTCTTTATACAAATCTATTTTATATTCAAATTTTTTTTCAAAATCAAGTGGGGAAAAAACACTTCCCAATTCAAACAATCTGCAAGTGTGTGTGTGTGTGTGTGTGTGTGTGTACCAAGAAAATGTGAACAGTGACTGATATGTGTTAATATTAAGAAATTGTTGTTAATAGTTTTAGGAGTGATAATGATATTCTGGTTATAATTTTTTTTAATGAAATAGTTACAGATGAAATAACATCTGGGATTTGCTTCAAGATAAGCCAGGGCTGGGGGAGTTAAGTGGGGTATAGTTTAAAAGGACTGGCCAGGGGCTTCCCTGATGGCGCAGTGGTTAAGAATCTGCCTGCCAATGCAGGGGACACAGGTGCGAATGCTGGTCCAGGAAGATCTCACATGCTGCGGAACAACTAAGCCCAGGTACCACAACTTTTGAACCTGTGCTCTAGAGCCCGTGCTCCACAACAAGAGATGCCACCGCAACGAGGAGCCCACACACCTCAACAAAGAGTAGCCCCTGCTCGCCACAACTAGAGAAAGCCCATGTGCAGCAACGAAGACCCAACACCGCCAAAAATAAATAAATTAATTAATTTAATTAATTTATAAAAAATAAAAAGACTGGCCAGATATCAACAATTGTTAATGCTGAGTGATAGGTATATATTGCTATAATTATACAATTCACTCTGCTTCTGTATATATTTGAAATTTTGCATAATAAAAAGTTTTTAAAAATAGGCTTTTCATTCAAATCTTGATGTAAGATTTCTAAAATTTCTGCACTTATCCCTCTCTCAACTCAAAGCTCCTTAAAGACGAAACCCTGTCCATCTTGTTCACCATGGTGTCCTTGGTGACTAACCCAATGCTGGTATAAAAGAATAAATGTGAGGTCAAGTCCCTGGTTAGCAATGTTCAGCAATGACCATGACTGTTCTATTCTGTACACATCCTCAGTGCTGCAATTCAATCAATATTCGTGGTACAGAAGTTGGACAATTTACTTAACCTCCCTGAGTCTGAGGCTTCTTGTCTGTAAAGTGGAAATAATATCTCACCAAGTTGATCTGACATACTGTGGTTAAAAGGACTTCATGTGGCCATTCATTTGTTCATTCATTCCACAAATATTTATGAATTCTAAAGTCCTACAAAAAGTATGGAATAATCGTTCCCATAAACAGAGTAGTATTAATAAAATAACATAAATATTAGCTAAATGTAAATACTCATTCAACAAACATTTATGGAGTTTCTGCTGTGTACTAGGCACTGTGCTACATGCTAAGAATAACTATGAAGGTAAATATGGCACACACACACAAAAAATTGTTTTTGACGAAGTTTTCTGTCACAGGAATGATAACAGAGAGAATAAGATTACAATGAGTTGGCAGGTGACAAACTTCAGTGCAAGAGGAACACAGCCCACTCCCACTGGGGACATTCTTCTACCCAAGCTGGTTTCAGGAAAGAAATCAGTTCCCTTAACCTCTCAAAGATATAAATTTCAACTCCCAGATTAAAGCCACCATGAGATAACTGTCTTTCACTTATTCACTGCAGTAAAGCTATAGATTCTTTCTAAAGACCACAGCCAATGCTGGAAATCTTCCGAAGAATTAGATTCTTTTCTTTTTCTGGGGTTTTGCCAGCAGTCCAAACCAAAAGACCCAAATGGAGCTATTGGCTCATCCATGTAATATTAACTGCCAACTCCCTTCTCCCAGAACATAATGCAGCTCTATTTGAAAAAGCCCCCTCAGCAACTTGTTCCATGTCAATCAATGGCCAAATTAAGAAAGGATGCAGATCTGAGTCTTTCAGATCCAATCCCAAACATAAAACCAACTTCTCTTCCATTAAGAACAGGATTTAATAAATCATGTAAAAAAATTATTTTTAATAACTTACCTCAAATTCTTCCCAAAAGCCTTGTTTGACTTTATCTGTGGTCTCAGCTAATTTGCTTAGTTCTCGAACCCGACTTTCTATTTCAGCAGCATTGATACGAGTTGTGTTGAGGGGCTAATCAAATTCAGCAGTTGGTGTGAAATGAAGAAAGTATTACAGAAAAAAGTGTTAATGCAAAAAAAAAAAAAAAAAAGACTTCTATGTTGGTGTTCATAGAGGCAAGGACAGGAAGTTCACAGTAAATGTTTTCAAATAGAGTTTCACTTTCCTTTCTGTTCTTTCAGGAAATATATGTTTCTTCAATCTCCACACACTTTGCTGATATAAATTCAACCTATTTTTCTTTATAAATAGACCACAGTGTTAGAGATGGTATCATTTGCCACTAAGTAATAAGTGTGAGCTTTGAAACAGCAATAACTCCAAAATGTAAAGGTATGATCACCTAAAGGTAACCAAAGGTGCATCTACAATGAAAATTTGATAAAAACTTTGCTTTAAAAACTCCATAAGGTCTTTTAGAATTACATACGGAGATAATCATGAAAATGATGTACTATCTAGAATTTGTTTCCAAATACTACAAGAAGAAGGTAGTGAGTGGAGTAATAAATGAAACAAGATTTGATGAGTTGATCGTAATTGAAGCTGGGTGATGGGTACATGGAGGTTCACGATACTATTCTACTTCTGTCTGTTTGGAATATTCTATGTTCGGACTTCTTAAACTCTATAAGGAGGGGGAGTTTAGCTTTCCAAAATGCTTACCTGCTTGAGTTGTAGTACTGTGCCCAATGTTTCTACCATAGGATTCTTCTTGTAATGCTCCACGAGATCTGTCAAAGAGTCAAACCGTTCTCCTCCACCAACATCATATTTCAGTTCCTTTCAAGACAAAAAAAAAATTATGTTCATGACCTTTATGTTAAATTACTGTTTTTCCCAACTCAAGTACAGAGACTAACTCTCCCCCAATAATGGAAAGATTGAAGAGCTGTAAGAGCACAAAGAAAGGGAAGCAACAAAGATGATGAAAATGGAGAAGCAGATCCAATGTAAAAGAGTTCATTGTGAGGTGTGAGAAGCTCTAAATAAGTATCCAACATTAACTAGGCCACAAAAAAGTTTCTCCCTCATAGGCTAACTAAGTAGCTAGAAAAAAAGAAAAAGAAAAACCATATTTACTATTTACTTATACTCTAGGCTAAGTGACTATACACAAGGCTGCTGAACAGAAGATAAATTACTACTTCTCTCTGAAACACAACAAGCTCTAAGGCTGGTGAGGCAGCACTGAAGTCCAATATACAAGCCTTTACTTCCATCTTCTAATGAAAATTTAAAAGGGAAATTATAAACAGAGACCAGAAAATTTTTTCTGACAAGGAGACCAGAATAGGCTGTTTCAGGAAAACAACAGGAAAATGGTTAAACTTAGAAAATACAAAACCCTAGAAATGATACATGAAGATATTTGGGTATGACCTTTTATTTAAAAATAAATCGAGTGAGGGGGGAAGAAGCACTTTCAGAATGACAGAGTAAGGACTTCTGAAAATCTGCTCTTTCACAAAAGTAACAAGAACCCTGGCAAAAATTGTCATCAACTTTTTCAGAACTCTGAAAATTAACCAATAAAGTTCAAGGAGCATTTAGTCAAGAAAAAGATTGGACCTTGATGAGAACAACAAATTGTGGCCTTTTAACTTGCCCTATTCCCACCTACCTCTCCCCAGCTTCTTGGTAGCCTTGAAAACCAATAGTCTCATAACCACAGTAGCTGTGAAAACAAAGCAGCTTAGCATAACTGGAGTAGACAGATGGATTTGGAGCTCTTTCCAGACCTATCCCTAGACAATTATCACTGATCTGTTTAGCAGCTCCCTGGGAAAGCCTTATTTTCAGAGCTTGTCTTTATTTGATTGACTTACAGCTTACTCAGCCAGCCTTCAGGGGATCTCCCAAAAACAATCAGCAGCAATTGTTTAATATCACAGGGGCCTAAGGGAGCAATACCAGTCAGGGCAAATAAGAGACTGATCAAAAGCTTAAAAGGAAAACCCAGGCATCGTCCACAGGGGGCTCTGAAAACCTCCAACATACCCTTGAGAATCTAGAAGGACATGTGCATGTGCACATGCATGGCTGTGTGAAGTCCAGGAAAGATCCAAAAAGGCCCTAATCTTTACGTCTAGCTCATCCTGAGGTTCTGTGCAAGCAGGAAGTGAAGACTAAGGCAGAGTTTTAAGGTGCCAGAGCACTGAGGGCAGTCGTGCCCCAACACACACACACACACACACACACACACACACACACACACACAGCCTCCCTGGCAAAGGCTGGGAGATTTAATGTTTCAAGGCATTTAAGGAAATCTCTGTTCAATCATTAACTGATCACTAAGCTACCCAAGCAAAGACTTCAGTGGCCACACAAGACAAAGACAGGAAAGTCACTGAACACACAAACAGCAACAACAACTACAGGAAGAAGAAAAAGTAGCAACAACAAATAATACTGCCTGAGAAAGGAGGGCAAAGGATTTATATTATATTATTTAAAATGCCTAGTTTCCAACAAAAACTTATGAGACATGCAAAGAAACAAGAAAATATGGTCCATACTTGGGGGGAGGGTGGGAAGCATTCAACAGAAACTGTCCTTGAGAAAGCCCAGACAAAGACTTTAAACCAGCTAATATAAATATATTCAAAGAACTAAAGGAAAGTATAAATTAAAAGAAAGTATGAACATGATGTCTCATCAAACAGAGAATATCACAAAATGATAAATACATAAATGTATATAAATATTCATAGCAGCATTATTCATAATAATTAATGGGCCAAAATGCCCATTAATTTTTTAATGGATAAACAAAATGTGGTACATATCCATACAACAAAATGTTTGCCAATAAAGAGTTTACTGACACATGCTATAACATGGATAAACCTTGAAAAACATGCTAAGTAAAAGAAGTCAGTCACAAAAGGCCACATATTACATGATTCCATCTATATAAAATATACAAAATAGGCAAATCCATTGAAACAAAGAGGTTAGTGGTTGCCAAGAGCTGGGGGGAGGGGGAAAAATGGGGAGGGACTGGTAATGAACCCAGGGTTTCTTGTTGGGGTGATGAAAATGTTCTGGAATTAATGTTGCTGGCTGCCTAATTTGTGAATATACTAAAAACCACCAAATTGTCCACTTTAAAAGGGTGAATTGTATGGTGTGTGAATTATATCTCAATAAAGCTGGGTTTTTTGGTTTTTTTTTTTTAATCTTATTGAAAAACCGAAGCAATAAACCAACCTCCCTGGTCTAGCCATCACATTAAAAACAAGAAATGGTGAGTTCAGTTCTCCCAGCCTTAACCAGAATTCTATAATATGAAAGTACATGTAGTCACAGGCTAGACTGTGCTGACCCAAGGGAGAAGATGAGGCCATCGCTTTAGAAATTGAGACAGAGGCAGACTCCAGCTGTAACCAAGCACAGACTGAGATACTGCAGGGCTGGGAATTCCCTGGCGGTCCAGTGGTTAGGACTCCATGCTTTCACTGCCAAGGGTTCAGGTTCAATCCCTGGTCGGGGAACTAAGATCCTATAAGCTGCGTGATGCAGCCAAAGAAAAAAAAAAGATACTGCAGGGCAGAAGGTGACGTACTGAGGCATGACTTAATCTGCCAGAGATAGAGAGGAAATAAGTAATTTAATAAAGTTCGGAAATGATGAAACAGTTATAATTAACAAGGTACTAAAAGTGTAGAAGCCCTTAACTAAATGACTTTGGAAGTAATGGTGTCGGTCTTCTCCCAGCCAAAAAACCACCCAAAGATGACGTTTCGCCAGACCCACAGTTCAATCCGGGTTTTACCTGACAGCGGATCATAACATGGGTCACTTTAGACTTGCCGTCATTGCTCTCCCCTTTGTCATCTCCGGTTCGGACAGAGAGAACAAAATCTCCAGGGTGGCTCTGGCTCTCCCGCACAAGAAAGCTACCGTGTTTTCCTTTCTCGGTTAATAATTTCTCTGCTTCTTTCCCAGACAGATGTCCATGAAACCACCTAAATTTTTTTAAATGAAAAATCAATTGAGTTCTGCCATGCATTCACAACATTCTTTCACAAAACTACCGTACAGTCACCTCTACTCAACACAATTAAAAACAGGCACGTTCCTCCAAGAGATTTATCCATTCCACATAAGACAGAATTTGCATCCCAAGCAGGCAGGAAAAATGACAATGGTTAGGATTCCGGGCTTTCACTGGCATGGCCAGGGTTCAGTCCCTGGTCAGGGAACTAAAATCCCACAGATCACGTGGTGCGGCCAAAAAAAAAAAAAAAGAATGACCATTAAACTCCTTAAATGAGCCCACAATCATTTGGAGGCAAATATCCTCAATCTTTCCTATTTTCTTTTAAATCCCCCATCTTTTAAAAAGGCAGTTTGTCATTTCTCTACTGCCAAACCCTAAAAGGACCAACTATTTAATTACAGTCATTTAAAGAAGTTATAATAGAGAGTTATGGTAGCGACAGAGAACCATTTGAATGTTTGCCCTTGCTTTGGCATGCAAACACTACATTAAAAAGGATCTTCATTATAAATTAGTTCAGGCATTCCAAGCTTTTCCAGATTTCCAATCTATACTTCAATAGCCTCCAAGTTTGCTGTCAACATCCTTGTACTATCCACTGGGTCATCATTTCAAATTTTAATGCACGTAAGACTTGGAGTAGAGGCAAGGGATTTTGCTAAAAATGTGAATTCCCATGCCTCACAATGAGAGATACCAATACACTAAGTCTGAATGGGGCCCAGCAATCTGCATTTTTAACCAGCACACCAGAGTCCTAATGTAGGCCGTCTGAGGTCAGACTGTGAAACAGTGCTACTCTAAGTTACTACAGAAAACATCTTAACATAGTCATATTAATAATGTGGCTTTTTCCCTCAGGATCTTGGTGAGGAAACAAGCATGATCACAGCACATAGTGCTAATGGCTCAACACTAAAGGAATATACTTCGAAGTATTTTTCATCTACCCTCAACTGAACAGAGTAAAATTAAATAAACTGCACAGAGTTGGCTGACAGCCTTTTGCTAAATAATGTGGCTGGAAAACAAATTATCAGCATAAAATACCAGTGACACGAAGGTATAAGTAGAAGAAACCTACCTGAAGACAGAAAATATTCAAACCTAATTAAGAGACCCTGATTTGGTACTGAGTCAGAGAGAAGAGACTGGGAATGCAGAAAACCAATAAAATTAATGCAAGTTAAGTCAAGCCCCAGCTTTCATCAGCTTAGTTCCAACACTGGGGAAAGATCTCTGAAATAATACGATTCCCTCTAATTAGGGTCATTCTCACACATTTGTGGATATAACATAAAAGAACTGATGAAAAATCTGACCGAGTCCTCTGCTTTCCCACTTCTGAGCTTAAACTGACATCTGTTGGTGGCATTGCTGAATAGCTGGTCAGAAGCTACTACAGGGAACTGCTATTTTGGTGTTCCCATTATCATTTGTTTTCCTCTCCTAACGCTCAAAGTTCGATAATGCTCAAGGTCAATAATCTTAAAATTATTGCATGTATCCAGTATATACAGGAATAGTCTGAGACTTCTGTAGAACGAGTGTAAGTAACACTGACTGAAGCTTTTGCCAGAAAAGGCCCCTCTGAGAATAATCTGATCCTATTACTCTTACTTTAGTAACACTTTTAAGATTACAGTTTGAGAAACAGAAGTCAAACCCCCATAATGCATTCACCTCACACCTATGGCGTGGGAGAGATGCAGACTCTGCAGTTACGAAAATGTAACTGACCTTTCAGAGGTAGGATCTGCACAGTTCAGAGGATATTTGAGCTCAATAACATCTCCATTCTTCTCTTTTAATTGCCCATGATGTTCCATGTAATACTGGACCAATTCAGCCAAAGTGGCAAACTTCTCCCCTCCATACAAGTCATAGTAATCACCAGTGTTCTGAATCTTGATGTGGGTGACAGCTCCATTTCTTCTAAAATAGTACATTAGAAAAGTGGGGGTAAAAGACAAATAAAGAGCTACTAGTAAAAATGGATCTCATATCCGTTATCAGATTTCACCTAAACATTGAAACAAACCCAAGGAATGTGCAAGTTTACGCTTTTCCTAAACAAATGCAGTGAGTGAAATAACCACACAGTCAACCATTTCAACACAAAGGGCTCTGCGTATATTGACAATCATTTTTCTCATCAATTAATCAAGACAAATATCACTAAAATTAAACGTACATTTACCTTATAATCCAGTAAACCCACTCCTAGTATTTTGCCCCTAAGGAATGAAACTGCATGGCTACCAAAAGACTTGTACAAGAATATTCATTGCAGCCTTTTTGTAGCAGAAAAAAATTGAAAGGTCAAATATTTATGGCCAAAATGGATACACAAATACTCATACAATGAAATATCACACAGCAATTTAAATAAAAGAGACAGAGGACCACTGATATATACAATCAACTTAGGTGAATCTCAAAAACATTACGTTAAGAGAAAGAAGCCAGACACAAAAGAATATATACTGTATGACTTCATTTATATGACGTTGTAGAATAAGCTAGTCAATGGGGATAGAAAAGAGAAGAGTGGTTGCCTCTTAGGGGGAGGGAGAATAGAAACCGGCACCAAGAAACTTTCTAGGGTGATAGAAATACTTAAAATTTTGATTGGAGTTCTGGTTGCATTGATAAACACATTTGTCAAAACTCATCTCACTATACACTTAAGATACTATACATAATTGTATCTTTAAAAATCATTTTAAAGACATATAATTAACAGAGTTTCCCATGTGAGATAGCTAGTATGTCAACCCAATGAATTGACAACACTGACCAAAAGTTTCTAAAGCTTGGTATTTTAGTTAGCCTAGGCAGTTTGATGATTTCCATTTGGTTTTCTGTACTATTAAGTACATCTCAAGGACACCCGTAATCATCTTTGTGGACCCAAGGGGTCTGGCAACCCCAAAATGGTAATCACTGACCTTTTTTTATTTTTTAGTCTGACCCTAGAGTGTTATTGATAAAGCCTCTGTTAAATATAAACACAATTCTACTAAAGATAAAGGAAAATGGAAACGTAGGAAAGTAAGAAAAATTGTCCTACAATGTTAATAACAATATCTACTTCTAATTTTTGGTTACAATCTTTTCCAGTGGGTAAAAAAAGCACTATGGGTCTCTCTCCTCCAGCTACACCTGATTCTATTTTAACCTCAGCTTTCTATCTCTAACCTTGACTTAACATATCACAAAAACAGATATTTCAGGTATGGACTATAAAGCAACACAGATGGATCTCAAAAACATGATACTGGGAATTCCCTGGCAGTCCAGTGGTTAGGACTCGGCGCTTTCACTGCAGGGGCCCAAGTTCAATCCCTGGTTGAGGAACTAAGACACCCCAAGCCACACAGCGCAGCCAAAAACAAACATGATATTGCATGAAAGAAGCACAATGCAGAATGATATGCTCAGCATGTACCATTTGTGAAAATTTCAGAATGCACACAAGTAATATTATACATTATTCATGACACAGACCACAGACATACGTATATATTATATTTTATTATTATATTACTTTTATGTTATATTACTTATTATATTATATGTACTTTTTTTAAAAAATAAATTTATTTATTTTTGTCTGCTTTGGGTCTTCGTTGCTGTGGGCGGGCCGTCTCCAGTTGCGGTGAGTGGGGGCCACTCTTTGCTGCAGTGCGCAGGCCTCCCACCACGGTGGCCTCTCCCGCCGCGGAGCAGGGGCTCCAGGCGCGCAGACTTCAGCAGGTGCAGCACATGGGTCAGTAGTTGTGGCTCACGGGCCTAGTTGCCCCGGGGCATGCGGGATCCTCCCGGACCAGGGCTGGAACCCAAGTCCCCTGCATTGGCAGGCAGACTCCCAACCACTGCGCCACCAGGGAAGCCCTGTACTTTTTTTTAAATGAACTAGAAAGAAATACACCAAACTCAGAAAGTAGCTGTCGCTGTGGCAAAGAGAAGAACAGCAGGAAGGGTGGTGAAAAAAGGGAAATTTTGCTTTTTTTTATATTTTATTTTGAAGAAAAAAAATGACTGGCAATAAATACAATATGGGTAATTGGACATAATTTTTTGTATTTTTCTGTATTTTTTTTTCCTCAAAATTAAAAAAAGGGGATCTTCCTTGACTAAATAAGGCAACCTAATCATCAAATTTTCAGCATGGGCACATAACAAAAAGATTAGGTCACCTGTAGAAAACTAGAACAATAAACTTGTCATTTATGCATGCACACACACACACACACATGCATCTCAGTGTCTATAATATACATCATATACATAAGAAAACATATATAAAG
Organism: Delphinapterus leucas; assembly: GCF_059928025.1. Taxonomy (NCBI): domain Eukaryota; kingdom Metazoa; phylum Chordata; class Mammalia; order Artiodactyla; family Monodontidae; genus Delphinapterus; species Delphinapterus leucas. Next base: position 15,598,058 of record NC_143142.1, read on the forward strand.
TGAAACTTGGCAGTTTAAGAGTTGTTAAAAGCACTGATTCTAAGACAGTTCACCAAAAATATATACAGATGACATTTAACCTTATTAAAAGATGTTCAGCTTCAATCATAAGAGATATTAAAATTCACTGAGATACCATTTCTCACCTATCAGGTTGATGAAAGTGAAAAGCTTGACAACACTCAACTGGAAGCTGTGGAAAAACAGGGACCCTCAGACACTGTTGGTGAGAATGCAAAATGGTACAATCACTGTGGAGGGGAATTTGGAAAAACTGTACTAATATATATTGACTCTCTGCCCCAGTCATCTCACTCCCGGGAATTCACCTCTGAAGATACATTTCCAAAAGCACAAAACATATGCAAAATGTTATCATATTAAATGCAGTATTATTTATCATTGTAATATATTGGAAATAACTAAATTCCCATTTATAGGAAATTGTATAAAGTTACATGCTATGCAGTTAATTTAAAAAATGAGAAAGATCACTAAAAGATTTCTGTAAGTGAAAAAAGTAAACTACAAAGAAATAGACTTAGTATTCCACTTCGTGTGTGAAAAGAAACACAGAAAGATAAACCATAAATTAATAAAACTGGTTACCTACAGGGATGGAAATAAGGTACACGGGGTAGGGATAAGAATAAGGTTTGTCAGAATATACCTTTTTATACAGTTTGACTTTTAAATCTTGTAAATGTTTCACATATTCAAAAAATAAAATCAACAAGGATCAAAAAAATGAGTACAAAACCAAAAAACTGAATACAGAAAGAAAGAAATGACTCTAACTTTGCAGTAAGTTTGTAACTACACAGAAAATTAATTCCCGTAGCTTTTGAACACAGTACAGATTATACACCCTTAGTGGTATATATGCTGTGAACAGAAACACTCCAGAGAAATCATGAACTTTACTTAATGGCTTTGTAATTAGAAATGATAATGGTATAGTAATTCTGAAACTATCTTTGTATTAGAAGATTGGGCAAATGAGGTCATACATTGATGCTGCTGTGAAACACGGTTCTCTCTACAGAAGGGAAACACAAATACGGAATGGGAAAAGGTAAGGAAACTGGGCTGAACTAGAGCTATCAGACTTGTCTGATATATATTTATATATTTATTGATACTGATATATTTAAAATTTGGTTTTAAATATATAAGTATTTATTTCCCAGCTCTGTCTACTATAAGGGCCTAGAAGCAATGACACTCCAGAAGATGGGGCAAACAGATATTATGTGCTTCCTGATGTGAAATAAAGGGATGGCTTCAAAATCCACTATTGAAATGACGAGAGAAATTTGAATATGGACTGTGTGTTAGATAACATTATGGAATCACTTAAAATTTCTCATATATAATCATGATATTGTAGTTATACAGGATGTCCTTGTTCATAGGACATGCACACTGAAGTACTCAGAGGTAAAAATAAGCATCCTGACATCTGCAACTTATTTTCAAAAGGTTGGGGGAGGGGAGAGTATACACATACACACACACACTCAGAGAAAAAGAGCAAACATGGCAAAATGTTAACAGGTAAAGGGAATGTGGGTATTCACCGTACTCATCTTTTGACTTTCATAGAGGGCTGAAATTTCTCAAGATAAAAAGTTGAGGAAAAAGAAAAAAAAAAAACCTCACCAGTTCTGTGGTCCCGGCTCTGCCACTTCCTAGCTATGAAACCAGCTTTGGAAATTAACCTCTGTGCTTCAGCTTACTCACCCCTAACATGAAGATAACAGTGGCATTTATTCATAGGTTGTTGGAGAGATTAAATAAAATGATATGTGGAGAGTGCTTAGCAAGATGGCCTGGAATATGCCACGCCCTCACTGACGTCTGCTATCATCCTCCTCCTCAGCATCATTGCTGTTATGATTATATAATCTCCATCCAAACTCTTACAGGTCAAATGTCACTCAACGGTAGGTTAGAAGTTTGTGCTAGGATAAGCCTGGGAAAATTCATGAAGGCTTCTGCCCTCTCCTTGTTGCAAAACGGAAGTAAAAGCCAACAATGTGAGCTCCTTGAGAAACTAATCGATACCAAAAAGGGACTTGCCAAATCCCGAAGGAGTCCTAAATAAATCCTCAGAACATGTTTTCCTTACTTCTTTATTTAAAAATAATAATAATAAAAGCGAATTCATAGAGCAGTTTAGTTCTGGCTCCTGGAATGAGCTAGAGTAAGGAGAATGAGTATATAAGAGAAAGTCAATTTCTAGAAAAACTCTCCCACATGTGTCCAAAGAGACATGTAACAGATGTTGCCAATACTGTTCAAAACAATTTTAAACAAACTAAAAACAACTCAGTGTCCAACAATAGGGGATGGGATAAACTGTGGTATATGCACACCTTCGAATATTATATAGCCATTAAAGTTAATAATTAGATCTATATGTATCAGCACAGAACTCAAAAAAAATTTAAAGGTAGTCTCAGAATACGTACATTATAAAGCCATGGATATGAATTCTAAAAACACACAAACCAACCTCATATCATTCACACATAGTACAAATGCAGTACAAGTATAAAAACATGTTCAGGAAGGAGATATACCAACCTCTTGATGGTGGTTTCCTCTGAGGAAAGAGGGAGGGGAATGGGACTGGGCAGGGGAACAAATGGGACCACAACTTCCTCAGTGATGTTTTATTTCTTGAAAAAGAAAAGTGATCTGAAGAAACTCTTCTTCTTTCTTTCTTTCTTTTTTCTTTTTAAATTAAAGTATAATTGATTTACAATGTCGTGTTAGTTTCAGGTGTACAGCAAAGTGATTCAGTTATATGCTTTTTCAGATTCTTTTCCCTTATACGCTATTACAGGATATTGAGTATAGTTCCCTGTGCTATACAGTAGGCCTTTGTTGTTTACCTATTTTGTATATAGTAGTGTGTATCTGTTCATCCCAAACTCCTAATTTATTCCCCCACCCCACTTTCCCCTTTGGTAACCATAAGCTTGTTTTCTACGTCTGTGAGGCTGTTTGAAGAAACTCTTAGAGAGTATTTTTCCCATTTGGTAATCAACAGATGGGAAAGGAAAATGCAGGGAACAAGGATGGAGCCTTGTTTTGGACTGAAGCAGGATCGACCCAGGCTTTAGGAACTTGCTATGTTATGCTCCAGCTCATCCTCAGTGGCCTCTCAAGAGAGAAAAAGCCCACCTTCAGGCCCCTTCTGCTGACTCCCCGAGCCTCTCACTCTCAGGAGGCCACGTCCTGAACCCCACAGCAGGCCTGAATCACACCTGATCTGTGGGCCAGGGCACTGGCAAGGCCTCACCCACGGGGCAGCAGGCAGACCTTCAGACTCTAAATGAGGGTCACAAGTTGTCCAAGTGTGGTCCTAACATTTCCCCCCTGGAAAACACTCTCAGGATTCTCTTTTTCTTGCAACTTACCTAACAGAAAGTGTAAAGTCTCCAGGGTTACTTTTACTGGGCCTTGCCAAAAAACTGCCATCAACTCCTCTTGTCAACAGTAGGTTTTCTGCCTCCACGCCAGTGATATTTGGGTGAAACCATCTTGAGAGAGAGAGAAATAGACCAATGAAAAACAAAGGACTCTGTCGGCACTACTTCCCACACCGTCACAGCTAAAATGCTTATTAGTAGAGTAGCAAATAAAAACACCAACCCAATCCCTTTCCCTTCTTCTCTTTGGTCACCGCCTCCTCCTTGTCTTCCCCATGGTAGGAGCCTGGGATCCTGCTAGCACAGTAGATGGGGCTGGGGGCATGGTCAGTGGGATTGGGGCTGAGGTGGGTGCTATTTATATAGGGTGGTGGGGAGGGCCTTAGCAATAAGGTAACATTTGATCAGACCTGGAAGAAAGGAGGCAGCAACATGCAGCCATATAGGAAAGGAACATATCAGGCAGAGGGAGGAACAAGATCAAGGGCACGGGGGCAGACCGTATTTGACATGCTCAAGCACTCAAGAGGCCAGTATGCTTGGAGCAAAACACGCAAGGGACAGAGCAGTAGATGAGGCCAGAGAGGTAATGAAAAGCCTGATGATGCAGGGCCTCAGAGGACACTGTAAAAACTTCAGCTTTTATTTTTTGTGAAATGGGAAAGGACTAGAGGGTTTTAGGCAGAGGAGCAACGTGATCTGACTTATATTTTTAAATCAACTTCAAGCTATCGTGCAAGGGTAGAAGCACATAGATCAGTTAAATAAGCTATTGTGATAATCCAGGCAAGAGATGGTGGTACCAAGGACCAAAGTGGTGGAAGGAGTAGTGATAAACGGTCCAACTGGGAACATTTTAAGGGTAGCCAACAGGATTTCCTAATCTATTACATATGAGATGGGAAAGAAAGAAAGGAGTAAGAACAACTCCTAGGTATCATGTCTGGGCAAGCGGAAGGTTGGCGGTACCACGTATGAGATGTGGAAAAAGGGTGCGGAGAGGAAAAATCAAGTGTTAGATTTGGTACGTGTTAAATCTTTTTTTTTTTTAATTTTTTATTTATTTTTGGCTGCATTGGTACGCGCGGGCTTTCTCTAGCTGCGGCGAGTGGGGGCTGCTCTTCGTTGTGGTGCGCGGGCTTCTCATTGCAGTGGCTTCTCTTGCTGCGGAGCACGGGCTCCAGGTGTGCAGGCTCAGTAGTTGTGGCGCACAGGGTTAGTTGCTCCGCGGCATGTGGGATCTTCCTGCACCAGGGCTCAAACCCATGTCTCCTGCATTGGCAGGCGGATTCTTAACTACTGCGCCACCAGGGAAAGAAGCCCTGGTACATGTTAAATATGAGATGCTTAATCATCTGAGTGTCTGGTACATATTAAGCACTAATGGTTAGATATTACTGACAATCATGACAATAACTATAAGATTGTTCTGACAAGAAATAATCAGAAAAGGCAAGAACCTAGACATAGTCTATCAACATTCCTGTTGTTTACATTAACTGAAATTTATTTTCTTTTTAATTTTTCCTATAGCATTTTACTAGCATTTTGGGGGAAATCTAAACATCATTCTGATTATCCTAGAGAAAAATCACAGGGTTCAGATCAAAAGGAAAAAAATATTAGTTTGCTCTTTACTCCCTCTGAGAGCTTGTCAGAAGACTGAGGCAGAATTTTATCCAGGGAAAACTCAACCTCAATTTATAAGATACCTATCATTCCAGCATCCAATACTTTTGTATACAGTATGATTACTAAACTATCCTTTTTTTTTTTTTTAAATCTTGTCCACAGCTTCTTTAATCTATGGTTCCCACCTGAGTCCCCACAGTCCTAGGGAATCAAAAAGCAATAACAGAAGGCTTCCAGTTACTTTTAACTTTTCAAAAAGTATAGTGAAAATCTTATGTTAATCTTCAATTTGTCTACTTGTATAAGCTAGTTAAAATGTCAAATCTCTCTTGCTTTTGGCTACAAAACAATTATGTTACTTGGTGTGGTAGCCTGAAGCTGAGTGGCATATATGTTTTCTTCTACAACAAAAAGGGAAAACTAATTATTATATGATGAATACAGGTTAGGAAACAATTCTCTTTAGAATACTGGGTTTATGGTTTAAAAAAAAAAAAAAAGAGGAGACCCCAGAAGTAAAAAAGCTGAGAATCGCTGGCATGTGGTGGCAAAGTTTTATGGGTAGGAGCACGGACTCTGGAACCGGACTACTTTGGTTCAGATCCCAGCTCTGTGTGATCCCAGGCTAGTTATTTAAACTGTTAACTCATCTATAAAATGGGAATAGCAACGGCACTGTGTCATAGGGTGTTGAGAGGATAAAATGAGTTAATATTTATAAAGTGTCTATAACAGTGCCTGGACTTCAGGGTAGCCAAGGACAATGATGACTGCCTAAATTCACATCTTCCCACATATCCTTCAAAAACAATACAGGGGACTTCCCTGGCAGTCCAGTGGTTAAGACTCTACGCTTCCAATGCAGGGGGCGTGGGTTCAATCCCCATGCCACACAGTGTGGCCAGAATAAATAAATAAATAATTTTAAAAAATTAAAAACTAAGGGGAAATTTTTTTTAAATATGGAATTTTTAAAAAAGAACAAGTAAAACCACACAATAACCTAACCATGCCCTCAACAAAAGTAGAAGACAGAGAATGCCCAAACTTCCAAATTACCTGTAAGTAAAAAAAGAAGACATACCAAATCTCAGTAGTGATCTCTCATCTTCTTATTGCAACCCTCTGTGCCAAGCCAAGGGCATTCTGAGAAAAAGTGCATGTCAGAGAGAACAGGGGAGCTAGTGGCAGGCCTAAAATTGCTGTAAAACCACCTCCAGAAAAAGAAAGTCCACCCTAAGTGTGAAAATATTGAAAAAGTTTTCTTGTAGATCAGAGCCCTATTTATAGGAAAGGGGAATGATTTAAGGTGTAGTGTTAGAAATGCATGGTCTCTGGGGAAGAAAAAGGCAAAAAAGATACAGGATCCATTTGGCAATTAGGTGACAAAAAGGAAAGGAAGTAGAAGGGGGAAATTTATTTACCTGCAAACAAACAAACAAAAAACCCAGAGGACAAATAACCTCTCCCCTACCACAAACACAAATACATACACAAATCCACTAAAAAAAAAAAACCTGGACTTTTCTATACTGACAGAAGAAAATGCCATTGAATTAGGAACCTTTAAAATATTTAAGAGCCACAAAATAAATAGGAAAAAAGTGAATAAGTCTATATAAAGTTACTACAAAAAAGAAGAGTCACACATCAGTCAGCTTTTGAAAATTACCCCAGACAAACACCCATGATGCAGAAGAAAACTATGAGACAACACTCCAATCTGAATTAAATATACTCAAGATTTGGGGATATGAAAAAACACTCTGAATAAGAAATTTAAAAGTTAAAAACAGATATGGACAGGGCTTCCCTGGTGGCGCAGTGGTTGAGAGTCCGCCTGCCGATGCAGGGGACACGGGTTTGTGCCCTGGTCTGGGAAGATCCCACATGCCGTGGAGCGGCTGGGCCCGTGAGCCATGGCTGCTGGGCCTGCGCGTCCGGAGCCTGTGCTCCGCAATGGGAGAGGCCACAACAGTGAGAGGCCCGCGTACCACAAAAAAAAAAAAAAAAACAGAAACAAAAACAGAAATGGACAAAAAAGTAGGAAAAAATGAAGAGGGAGTTGATCAAACTCACAAAGAAAAAGGAAAAGAAAATCATCTCAGAAATGAAAACTAAATTACTAGGCACCCGAAGGAGAATAAGTTCAAATGAAAATCTAATAAGTGGCATTAAAGAAAGGGAGGAAAACAATGAAGAGAATAAAATATGATGAAGAAAGAAATAAAAGAGATCACAAAGAAAATGGTTAATATGAAAGACAAGCAAAGAAGAAACAACATACATATAATTGGGGTAAGGGGAGAGGGGAAACGCAATGGAACAGAACAAATATTTAAACCTAAATTGAGAAAACAAATAAAATAAGATGTGAATCTATACATTGGAAAGGACCACCAGGTACTTGGGAAAATTAGCCCAGAATAATTGCTCTGGCACTTGTTCTAATGAAACTATTACGCTTTAAAGACAAATGGAAAAATATCTTCAAAGCCTCCACGAAAAACAAATAACTTACTGTAACAAATTAGATTAGCATCTGACTTTTCAAAGCCAACATATAAAGCAAGTTGATAAATGAACAAGCATTTTTTAAAAACTCAATGAAAGAAAAGGGTAAACTAAGAATTTTATATCCAGCTAAGTTATCCTTCAACTATCAGCGCTACAGACAAAACAAGTTTCAACATACAACAACTAAGGGAATGCTGTACTTATCAGTCTTTCCTGATGAATCTACTAGAGGAAAAACTTTATCTATCTATCTTGTTGTAACAAGCAACATTGACAAAATAACCGATGGTGAGCATTTAATAATCTATAAATGTCATGTAAGACTAAAACAAAGATGGGAATGAGAGTAGAAAACTAATGTACGACAGTTATATACTGTGACACAGTAGAATTACTACAACTAGAAAATGGGAAAAGGAAAACAGAAAAAAACTCATTGTTGTATAGGCAACAGGCAATAGATGGGTGTTTAAGGATAATGAAAAAAATCTGATAAGCCTGATAATAAAAGTCAAATAACAAAACAGAGGACTAAGGACATTCAAAAAGGTGTAACTACTAGATTAAAAAAAATACAAACCTTCCTAAATACCCCCTCAAAAAACTGTTTTCAACAAAAAATTTTTAAATATACATCTTAGAAAAAAATTATATATATATATATAATATATATATACACACACACACACACACACACACGTACATACACACACACATCTTGTGAGAAACAATGCAAGGAAACACTACCCACGAACAACATGGGCTTTAGAGGCACCGATCCTTGCGCAATTGAAAATTCATATATAACTTTATAGTCAGCCCTCTATATCCACAGTTCTGCTTCCAACTGCATGGTTTCAACCAACGGCAGATTGTATCATACTGTGCTACATATTTATCGAAAAAAATCCGTGCATAAGTGGACCCGTGCAGTTCAAACTTGCGTTGTTCAAGGGTCAACTGTAAGTATAAAACATTAAGATAGAGGACTTCCCTGGTGGTGCAGTGGTTAAGAATCCGCCTGCCAACGCAGGGGACATGGGTTCAAGCCCTGGCCCGGGAAGATTCCACATGCCGTGGAGCAAGTAAGCCTGCAAGCCACAACTACTGAAGCCCGCGTGCCTAGAGCCCGTGCTCCACGACAAGAAAAGCCACCACAATGGGAAGCCCGCACACCACAACAAAAAATAGCCTCCACTCTCCACAACTAGAGAAAAGCCCATGCACAGCAACGAAGACCCAGTGCAGCCAAAAATAAATAAATTTATTTTTTAAAATGTTATGATAGAGTTGATACCAAACCTATCAGTCATAACAATAAATGTGGATGAGTTTGCTGTCTATTAAAAGAAATCAACAAACCTATGAATATTTATGTACCAAATAACACAGCAATCACCTTTGTGAAGCAAAAACTACAGGAGATGCAAGGAAATGCAGATGGAAACACACCAATAATAGGAGACTTTAATACACCACACTCAATACAAGATAAAATAGACTAAAAAAATAGGTAAAGAGATAGAAAATCTAAATAACATAAACAACAGGGTAGATCTTATGTGCATATATTGTACTCCACACCCTGATAATAATTACACATTTTTCTCAAGCGCCTAGAGCACTTCCATAAAAATTGATCAGATATATACAGTCACAAGGAAAACAGTAACCCCTATAAAGTAGAACTATTACACAGAACAATATCACAATGCAATAAACCTGAACTTCACTAACAAAAGCAAAAAACAGAAAGGCCCTTCTACCTGGAAATTTTAAAACCTTCCATTAAACAACTCTTAGGTAAAAGGGGAAATACAAGCTGAATTACACAATTTGTAAGAAATAATGGCGGGACTTCCCTGGTGGCACAGTGGTTAAGAACCCGCCTGCCAATGCAGGGGACAGGGGTTTGATCCCTAGTCCAGGAAGATCCCACATGCCGCAGAGCAACTAAGCCCGTGCACCACAACTAGAGAAAGTCTGCACACAGCAATGAAGACCCAAAGCAGGCAAAAATAAATAAATAAATAAATAAAGTTTATCATGGATTCTATTAAAAAAAAAGAAATAATGGCCATGAAAACACTACATATCAGCATCTATGGGATACAGCTAATGGAGTTATCAGTGGAAAATTCACTACACAAACAACTAACATTAATAAAAAATATAAGAGAATAAAAATAAAGTCCCAGTTCAAAAAAAAAAAAAAACCCTAGAAAAAGGACAAAGGATAGCACAAGGAAAGAAATCTATTTTATAAAGATAAAAGCAGGGGACTTCCCTGGTGGTGTGGTGGTTAAGAATCTGCCTGCCAATGCGGGGAACATGGGTTCGAGCCCTGGTCCGGGAAGATCCCACATGCCGCGGAGCAACTAAGCCCATGCACCACAACTACTGAGCCTGCACTCCAGAGCCCGCGAGCCACAACTACTGAAGCCTGCACGCCTAGGGCCCGTGCTCCGCAACAAGAGAAGCCACCACAATGAGAAGCTCGCTCACCGCAACGAAGAGCAGCCCCCGCTCGCCAGAACTAGAGAAAGCCCACACATAGCAACGAAGACCCAATGCAGCTAATAAATAAATAAATAAGCAAAAATCAAAGAAAAACAAAACAAAAAAGTAGTAGATCTAATTAATAAAAATCCTGCTTTTTAAAATTAACAAAATAGACAAACCACTAGTTAACTTATTCAGGAGTACAAAAAAAAATCACAAATACACAAAACAAGAAATGACAAGGGAGAAATAAGCATTGAAACAGAAGAAAAAAAATTTTTTTAAGAAACTACTTTGCAGACTGCTGTGCAAATAAATTATAAAATCTAGATGAAGTGAATAATTATCTAGGGAAATAAAGACTGCCAAAACTGAGTCCATTAGAGAGAAAACTTAGGCAAACCAATTTCTATATAAAAATAGAGAAAGCAATTTTAAAACTACCCCACAGAAAAGCACCAGGCCCAGATGGTTTCAAAATGGAATTCTATCAAACTTTCAAAGACCAGACCATCCCAGTGCTCTATAAATTATTCCAGAGAGTCAAAAGGAAAGGAAAACGTACCACTTCCTTTCATGAAGCAAATATAACACCGATACCTATACCAGATAAAGACAGCTACTTCAGTGATACGGAAGGCAGACACCTTGCTCCTAATTTTAATAAGATTCTAATTATTTTAAAATTATAATGATGGTTGTACTGCAGTATTTTTAAAAAAAAGTCCTTAAACCTACAATTATCAGGTTAATGAAGTGAACGAAGGGAAAAACCATTCTGTCTCCCCTCTACAGCTCTCTCCCAGCATCTTCCTCCATTATTGGTCTTCATTAAATGAAATACTGCGGGCTCAGAGGTTGCTTCATTTTTAAATACCATCCAGCCTGGGCCGCCACCACCTATGGGGGGGATCTGTTCCCTTACTGTCACCACTGTTATCTCCTCTTTCTTTTTTAAAATAGATTCTAGAAGAATTTCTCAGGTTTGTCCTCAACCTCACCACTGGGAGGGCTGCCTCAAGGGCACACTTTACTGCTTCTAGCAAGATATTTTTGTTTATCTTCCTGTTTTTCATTCCCATTTCATCTTTCCTTATCTCAGCCAACTACTTCAGGCAGCTCTAATTTTTTATAGACTCAATGTCCTTTAGAATCTTGTTGAGAACACAAACATAAACTTTCTAAAACCTTTTAAAATTCATTTACTAAAACAGCACAGATAGGTATGAAATTCCGAGAAAAAGCCCAAGCTTCCCTTGCATCGTCAGAAGTCACTAGTTAGCAGTTTCCTAATCTTTGAGAAATGTCTCATGCATATACATACGTATACTTACCTACGTGTGCATGTGTGCAAACACACTACTCTCTCTATGCCAGCCTGTGTGGAACACACACATACACAAATGCAATCCTGATCTACACCCCAATTTTTTCACTTACTACGACGCAAAGATCTTTCCGTGCAAGCATTCTTTTTTTTTTTTTTTTTTTTTTAATTTATTTATTTTTGGCTGCGTTGGGTCTTTGTTGCTGCGTGCGGGTTTTCACTGGTTGCGTCCAGCGGGGGCTACTCTTCGTTGCGGTGCGCGGGCTTCTCGTTGTGGTGGCTTCTCTTGTTGCGGAACACGGGCTCCAGGCATGTGGGCTTCAGTAGTTGCAGCACGCGGGCTCAGTAGTTGTGGCTCGCAGGCTCTAGAGCGCAGGCTCAGTCGTTGTGGCACACGGGCTTAGTTGCTCCGTGGCATGTGGGATCTTCCCGGACCAGGGCTCGAACCCGTGTCCCCTGCATTGGCAGGCGGATTCTTAACCACTTTGCCACCAGGGAAGTCCCCGAGCATTCTTTTTAATGGCTATACTCTATTCCATTATAAGAATGTATCGTCCATAATTTAATCCCTATTAGAGGACATTTATATTATTCATAGATTTTTGTCATTACAAATAATGCAGCATATCACACCCTTTATAATCATCTTTATACACTTTTACAAGTAAATAAATATCTGTAAATTAAAACTGTAGAAATAAAACTGCTTTAAGAGTTTTTTTTTTTTACTCTGACAAATTTGCCAAGCCACACTCAAAAGAAGGTACCAGTTTTGACTCCCATGAATTAAGCATGAAAGCCCGTTTTCTCCCAGTTTTGACAATACTACGTATATTACCAAACTTTTTTATCTGAGTCATGGAAAATGGTACCATTCTAGTTTGCATTTCTATGTGAGACTAGCACTTTTTCATGTTTTCAGACCACTTTTTTTTTTCGTTTTCTGTGAGTTGTCAGCTTGTCATTGTTCATTTTCTATTGGATTTTTTTTCTTACTGATTTAAAGGGGCTCTTCTTGATAGAACCAGAAAATGATCCTTTATTATACATGTGACAATATTTGTCTTAGCTTTTTTCCCTTTTTACTTGCTTGTGGTTATTTTTTTTCCCCAAAGAAATTCATCTTGGCATGGTTAAATTTATCAGCTTTTTCCTTTATGGCTTCTGGGTTTCTTGCTATGTTTAGAAAAACTTAACCCACAGCACTGTTGTGAAATGGAAATAAATTAATACACATAAAGTGCTTAGCACAGAAAAAAACTCCAAGGAGTTTCACCTGTGGAACTAGGAATTTAGTTTTAGGTCAGAATAAAACACAATAAAGGCACAGATTTTAACAGGACCCTGCAATAGGTACTAAAGAGGGGGGATGACTGGGAGAAGAAAGTAAATAAGACAGAGATGAGAAGTTACATCAAGAAAGAGTATGGAGACAAAGAGAAGACAGAATTATTATTTACTACTAATAATATTTTATATTTAATAAAACTTTATAAATTATAAAATAGAAAAGACTTCTCCATGCTTATATTATTACATACACTTTTTTTCCCCTCAATTATCAACTAGCTCTGATAGCAAGGGAAAAAATAATTTACTGGCCATTATATATTAGGGCTGGTTAAAATTATAGCTACATTTACTGTTTGCCATGTGCCAGCGTGCAAAGTAGACTCCAGAAGTCAAACTTTTAACCATTACACTCTGGTATTTATTTCTAAAAATTTCTAAAGCAGAACTCTGACTGTAGATGGTCTTCATTCACAACCATGTGTTCTCACCTTTGTATATTTTACAAAAATAACACTTATGTAGAGTATCCTGCTGATGCTGAGGGACATTATAAAAGTGACTTCCACTGCTGAAGGTGGCGCTAGGTAACTACAACCACCACCCATCAGGTAGATTGGCAGAGGAGATAAGGCAGGTGGTCTCTTTAGCCCTTTATTAAATAAACCATTATTATTGCATTTCCAGCCAACTTCTAATTATACCTATCATGTTTTTAAGAGTGAACATACAGACACACACACACACAAAAGAGTGAACACAGGAGAGTGATGTTTACAGGGGAAACTTAGTAACCAGCATTTAGCTCAAAGGCTAGACAGAGTATGGGCTTAATAAACATTTGTTATCGCTGTTGTTATCATTATTATTATTGGTGGAAGATATGCAGATAGATTCTTCTCTTGCATAATTATGTTAGTTTCACACAGACCATTTTGAGATATGAATCATTTATGTTACACTGCCTTTTCAAAAACTGAACTTCACAGCTCAGGAGCTGTCCCTACATTATCTCAAACAGTATATAATTAGAAATTGAAAGTTCTATTCCATAACCCACCCACTTGAGTTTTGATATACTGTAAACTCTCCTTCCTTGGCTATTTTTTTCAAAAAGCCTTTGTATTTACCAAAAAAGTCTTTCCCAATTACATGTTTAATATTTGTAGTGCAATTACTGGCAGTTTTGTGATTTGCAACATGCTTATCACTAACACAGAGCAGTTAGAGTTCATTCAACCCCTGAGATCTTAGTGAGAGACGGTAAGGAAGAATAGTGGAGTTAATAGGACTAGTATGATATTATAGAGCTGGCCTCAAGGATTATTACACTGGTAATATTAGGTACTGAGGCTGTACATCTCTAAACCCTGCCCCCATCTCCCACCTAGTGTGAATTCAAATAGCAGAGGTTAGTCTCCCCAAAAGGTAATGCAAATGTATCTGTATTATCTAAAAGGAGGGGAAAAGGGCAAATTAGTATATCTACATTTGGGTCTGTCAACAAGGTGCGTCCATACAGGATGAGAAAAAACAGATAAATTTCCAGTCTTCCTCATGTATACAGTGGGCACTTGGTGAACGACTGCTGCCTGAATTAACTTCGGGGAATGAAGAAAAACCAGGGAGGAGAAAAGAGAGAGGAAGGGCATAGCGAAAACGTCACACCGGGAAGCGGGGGAAGAGCATTCTCCTCTTGCACATTCTAACCCCTGCAAACCTGCCAGAGCTTGACAATCCCTTCTAATCGGTCATCCTCTGGCACTGTCTATTATTTATTAAGACTCTCAGGTCATAACATGGTCCAGGTCGGTACCACCCATCTCACAGAAAGAGCTTGAAAACACATACACACACACACACACACACACACACAAACACCAACACTTATGAAAAAGAGCCTCAAATCAATGTCTAAAACAAATCAGCCCTGTGCTGAGTGGGTCTGAAGAAAGGAAAGACAGAATCCCTGCCTCCAAGAGTTTACAAACCCAAACTATTTGCCCAGAAATCCTACCAGAAATCTAAATCCCTCATTAGTGCATACAGATTCTGCAAAGGCTTAGCTCACTGACGCCAGGATCTTATTTATGTCAAGTGAGTTTATAAAAAAAAAAATGCTGATGAACCAAAAAGAAAATACAATGATGCTGAATATTTTATCTATGTCCCCTTCCCCCAGTGATGTGGGGAAACAGTCAAGCAGGCCAATAATTTCAGGAACTTATTCTCAAGGCTGCTATGCTAAGAAGGGAATTTAAACTAGGGATCTGAAGTCTTATTTCAGTTTCTTGCCTAAATATAAAGTGATACTGGGTATAGCTTTCTTACCCGCTGCTCCAGAAAAATCATTATCTTTGTCCTTGGGGAGAAAGTTTAGAGTTTGGTACTTTCTGCAGATTACAAGAATATTCCTCTTTTCCAATTAAATTTTAATTTTCTATGGGAAAAGGATGAGTCACAAGGGAGGGGCAGTCGATAGGGACAAGCATTCTAGGTAACAGAGGCAAGAAAATAAGTTAAGGCAGTTAGCTTTCTAATGGTAGTGGATAGCTGCTATGTCTTTATAAATCATTATCTTTTCATAGAGTTTCACTGGTCAGCATCTCTGCTCTGATGACAAGACAATAAATGGAAACTGCCTCCAAAAGTCTTTCCACAAATGGCTTCTACCCTGTTCAAAGCCTCTCTCTCTCTTGTCTGCTCTCCCTGGGTCCACTCCAGCCTCCTACAATCCTCCCTTCACAGCAGCTAGAGGGATATTTTTAAATAGATCAGCTCACGCCACTCCCCTGATCACATCCTTCTACAGTTTTGCATTGCTCTTAAAATACAACCCAAACTCTTCTCCATGGTCCACGTGACAGTGAGGACCTTAAAAATCCCTGTGTGGCCTAGTTTCCACCTACAGCCCCCGTCTCAGCTCCTCCACGTGCTCCCTCCTGTCCTTCAAGCACTCCAAGAACTCCCTACCTCAGCACTCCCGCACTTGCTGTTTCCTTAAAACCTGGAACACCCAATGCCTAGCACGGTGCCCCCCGCACGTAGTAATCCCACGATAAATAAGTTAAATCCCAAGTTCTTGAATGAATGGGTCAGTGTTTCATTAGAGTGGGTCAATGGAATGACACAGACTTGGATCTATAGTCTACTATTTTTAAAATAAACATATTGCGTGTGTGTATATGTATGTGCGTATAGACAGACATATATACAGTGTGCATGAATATGTATATCAGTATACAAGTATGTACGTATTCTAAACAGTATGCTCTATACTGACAAATTTTAGTTTCAGTTTGGTACTATGTTCATCAAACTCATTTGATGCTGGCCTACAAGTCTGTCTCCCTCTCTAAATTCAATGCTCCTTGTGAACATGAATCGTATCTTTCATATTTCAGTGCTGCCAAGGACCACAGCATATACAAGCTTGCTAAATGCACACAACCCTCCAAAACTCAGTAATGAACTGGGCTGCATTTTAGGGTGTTTGAATCCATTTCGGGGAGGGTCTCAAACCGTTGGTTGCAGGCCACAACTGCCACAGAACCTGCCAAACATCAGTATTTGCCTTCCCCTTCCTTAAAAAGGTAAGCATTGGAGGGCAAGTGCTGTCTGTGTTTCCCAAAGGGAAAGAGGAATAAGCACAGTATCTTCTATTGTTCCATAGCTGCCTAACAAAGTACACCAAGGCCCGCTAGTAACAATTACAAACAAGGGTTGGCTCTGCTTTTCCAGCTCTTGTGCGACTCTCTTAACATTCGCCACACTGACCACTTGCAAGAAGGGTAAGTGATCTTAGCAGTGGCCCCTGCATTTGAGCAGCTCTGAACAAAAACCCGAGCTTACATCGGGGCAAGACATTAATAAAGACAACCCAGTTTCAACTGGAAAGACGTAGAACTGTTATTTTTCAGTAAGGCAAGTTTATTTACCCCTACAGGATACAAACAAACAGGGCCACTAAGGAGAGCCTGGGACAAATGTACCTGACCTGCATCAGATAAATCAAAAGCCTAGAGTCTGAGAACAAGCTAAATTTCCTGGCCCTCTCAGTTTAAGCCCTCAGACACCACCTTCCAGAGGAACAAAAGCAAATGCAAAAGATGCACCAGATGCTGAAGAATACAGCCAGTTTTGTCAGCTAAACAAGGCAGAGTAGGGCAGCCGAGCAATCTCAAAATCTAAACTCAGCACTAGCATTGCTATATTACCTGGGTGGGAGGGAGAATCATATAATTGCTCATACCTTCCTTTCCTTACCTGTGATGTTGAGATGTATCAGCATACTGAATATATGACACTGTAATTATTAAATGCATACAAACTCTAAACCTTAAACCCATGAACCAAAAAGAATTACTTTGATAATTAAACAAAACAAAATTCAGAATATTAGTCATTCAGGAGTCAGCTCATATGATCACCTCCTCAGAGATCTTTCCTAAACCCATTATCAAAACTAACCACGTTCTCCACATTCGGTTTATTTTTTTCCCTCCCAGCAGTTATTACTACCTGAAATAGTCTCATTTATTCATGTGTTTGTCCACTTTCTCTTTCAGCCATAAGAACAACGATCTTTGCCTATTCTACTGCTTCATCCTGCCTGGTTCAATAACTACTTGTTGAATGAATTAATTCTGAGGTTAAAAATCATTTGAAAAAGAACACAGTTCGAAGACTAACACTATCTGATTTCAAGACTTGTTATAAAGCTACAAGATCATGTGGTATTGGCATAAGGAAAGTCAAATAGATCAATGGAACAGAAGAGAGTCTAGAAATAGGCCCACATATAAATGGACAACTGATTTTCAACAAAGGTACAAGTTCAATAAAGACGGACAGTCTTTTCAACAAATGGTGCTAGAATAACTGGACACCCATATGCAAAAAGAGAAGATACAGCCACACCTCATACCACATACAAAAGTTAACTCAAAGTGGATCATAAAGCTAAAACTATAAAACTTGTGGAAAACAAGAGAAAACATTTGAGACATTTTGGGTCATGCAAAAATTTCTTAGGAATGACACCACAAGCATGATCCTTTTTTTTTTTAATTGATAAAGTGGACTTCAGCAAAATTAAAAACCTCCGTTTAAGACATTTTAAAAAATGAAAAGACAAGCCACAGACTAAAAGAAAATATTTGCAATTCTGATCAAAGACTTGTATCCAGAATAAGAAACTCTCAAATTTCAATAAGAAAACAAACAAGTAAATTTTATTTTTTTTTCACAAGTAAATTATAAAAGGGAAAATATTTAGGGCTTCCCTGGTGGCACAGTGGTTGAGAGTCCACCTGCCGATGCAGGGGACATGGGTTCATGCCCCGGTCCAGGAAGATCCCACATGCCGCAGAGCAGCTGGGCCCGTGAGCCACAGCCACTGGGCCTGCGCGTCTGGAGCCTATGCTCCACAACAGGAGAGGCCACAACAGTGGGAGGCCCGCGTATCACAAAAAAAAAAAAAAAAAAGGGGGGGTGCAAATATTTAATCAAATAGACGTGTCACCAAAGAAGATATACAGATGGCAAATAAGCACATGAAAAGATGATCAACATCATTAGTCACCAGGGAAGATACAAATTAAAACTACAATGAATAAATATCAAATCATTATGCTGTACACCTGAAACTAATATAATGTTCTATGTCAATTATACCTCCATTAAAATACGAAATAAGTAAAATTAAAAAGTGCTGATATGGGGGAAAAAACTACAATGAGATACAATGACACACCCTTTAGATGGCTAAAATTTAAAAACTGACCATTCCAAGTGTTGGCCAGGATGTGGAGGAACCGAACTCTAATACACTGCCAGTGGGAATGTAAATGGTAATGTAAATGGTAATGTAAATGTAA
This sequence comes from Delphinapterus leucas, assembly GCF_059928025.1. Taxonomy (NCBI): domain Eukaryota; kingdom Metazoa; phylum Chordata; class Mammalia; order Artiodactyla; family Monodontidae; genus Delphinapterus; species Delphinapterus leucas. The sequence goes on from NC_143142.1 coordinate 15,616,645, forward strand.
TGTAAATGGTAACCACTTTGAAAAAGTTTGGCAATTGTTGAAAGAGCTAAATATACATCTGCTATGTGATCCAACCATACCACTGATAGGTATTTACCAAAGAGGAATGAAAGTATACATCCATACAAACACTTGTACTTGAACATTCAGAGCAGCTTTATTTGTGAAGCCAAATTCTGAAACAACCCAAACATCCATCAATAGGTGGATGGATAAATAAACGGTGGTACCTCCATAAAATGGAATATTACTAATCAATAAAAAGTAAGGAACTATATGACACACACTACAACATGGATGAATTTCAACATAATTTTGCTGAGCATAAGAAGCCACACATAAAAGTCCATTTACATAAAATTCTAGGAAATGCAAACTAATGTATAGTAACAGAAAGCAGAAGAGTGTTTGCCTGGCAACAAGGAAGGGATTATAAAGGGCACGAGGAGCCATCAAAGGGGTGATGGATATGTTCATTATTTTGATTGTGGTGATGGTTTCACGAGTGTATACACGTGTCAAAACTTATCAAATTGTACACTTAAATATACGCAATTTGTTGCATGTCATTTATACCTCAATAAAGCTGGGTTAAAATAATAAAACAGACCTATGATCTGAAAAATAATAATAAATAATCCCCAATTATGTGTGTTACATTCATAATCTGCTTTTTAGGTGGCACACGTTTCTTTTCCATAATAGGTAAGGGAGGGCTGGAAGAGAGGAGGAATTACTCTGCTTCAAACTGTCATCTTTACCACTTGCTGCTTTGGCTATACCGACACTTCCTGGCTTCTAAACTAACAAGCTGGACAATGTAGGGTCTATTACTACCCAGCCCCTACCCAACTCCCAGCCCCCAGTCTTTGTCTCCTAAAAGAAGCAGATCCTTACTTGTCTGGAAGAGCAGACACAAGGAACAAAAGGCTCAATGACTATTTGACAGATTAAATAGACAACTGTTTTATTTAAAAGCTCCCTAAGGAATTAGAACATTTGAGGCTATACACTGTTCTGCTGAAATGCAATTATATATTACCCAGATCTGTAAGCACTTGCCAACAGACCTGTCCAAATCACTCACTTCCCAAGTTTTCAGTTTTCTTCTTTCTCTCTTTTCATTCCATGAATGAATAATGTGCAGGTATTTCTGAGAAGACATTCCTAATATTTTGAAAAGTCTCTCATTCAAATAACTCCAACAGCTTGAAACAGTTTCTCAAATGTCTAAGACAGTGACCATAACAGGACAATGAAGTCTAAACAATGGGTCTTATATATGAATCGTATATAAAGAGTGGAAATACAAAATAGCAGGATCATTATCTGAAAACAGTAGATCACACTACTGTTTAACAACAAAATTAAGGCTTACAAATTATTGGCAATACTTATAAAATAATAGTAACCTGGTAATTAACAAGAGGGTTCTGGCTCCATCATTTATTGATTGAGTGACCTTAGGCAAGTTGCCTAACTTTTTTTTTTTTAATTTATTTATTTATTTTTGGTTGCATTGGGCCTTCGTTGCTGTGCACGGTCTTTCTCTAGTTGCGGGGACCGGGGACTACTCTTTGCTGTGGTACGTGGGCTTCTCTTGTTGCAAAGCATGGGCTCTAGGCGTGCGGGCTTCAGTAGTTGTGGCTCATGGGCTCAGTAGTTGTGGCTTGGGGGCTCTAGAGCACAAGCTCAGCAGTTGTGGCGCAAGGGCTTAGTTGCTCCGGGTCATGTGGGATCTTCCCCGACCAGAGGTCGAACCCCGAACCCGTGTCCCCTGCATTGGCAGGTGGATTCTTAACCACTGTGTCACGAGGGAAGCCCAGGTTGCCTAACTTCTGAAACTCACTTTACTCATCTTTAGAACGGGGATAACAATACCTACCTCATAGAGTTATAGCAAGGATTAAACTTGTTTGGCATACAGTAAGAGCTAAATAAATGTTAGCTATTAGTAGTATGATTGCCCTGAGCTTTCAAAGGATCTCATTAATTCACTAACCTTCCTTCTGACTCTTAGGTTCAAATCCTATCATTTACTAGCATGTTTCTTCTGAGCCTCAGTTTCCACATCCGTAAAACGGGGGTGATTAATGTTACCTGACTTTTAAGGTTGTGAAGGATTAAATAACTAGACATACAGCTCCCTTCCCTTCCATCTCCCAAAGCGAAGATCGCAGAGGAAGGAAATACTTCTAATAGCTGCAGATACAGTCAGTTTTTCCATTTCTGGCACGTGAGGGGTGGGGGGGAAAAGGAGATGCAAAGAGGCATATAAAGGGGTCAGGGATCCTGAGTAAAGCCCCCAAATGCGCGCAAGAGGCAGAGGGACCCAGAGCGGCTCGACCGTCGGGGGCCTGGCCCCGCGCAACTGGCCCCTACTCTCCCCTCCCGCGTCCCAGGCCGAGGAGCCTCCCCAAGTGAGCGGGGTTATTTCGGAATCACCATGAGGCAATTCTCATGAGGCAATGGGTCAGGAATGCGGCGCCGAGCCGGGCCGCTGGCGTCCGCGGTTCCCCGGGCGGTTCTACCTGCCCCGTCCAGACGGGCATCCCCAGGGCTGCGGGAGCCGGAACTCGGGGAGGCAGGAAATGAATGGGGACCCGAGGGGTGGGGGCGCGGTGGGGCCGGACCCCCGGGCCCGGGAGGGCTAGGGGGTTGGGACGGAGCCTGCCCCCGCGACCCCGGGCGGGAGTCCGAAGCCCAGCCGGGCCGCCCCCTCCCGGGCGGGGCTGAACGAAAGCGGCGGGGGCCGGGCCGAGGCCCGCGCCGGGCCCTCGGGGCTCCTCACCTCCGCGATGTCATGTTCCTCCCGCCCTCCGGCTCCGCGACGGACCCGCTCCTAGCTCAGGCTCCGCTGGGCCCGGTCACATCGGGCTGGCCCAAGGGAGGCCCGCTCCGGACCGGACGGGGGGCAGAGCCAGCCGGCCGCGCGCAGACCCCCCTCCAGGCCTGGGGATCCCAGAGACTGTGCAGCCGCCCCCCAAGCCCGGTTCGCTCCTCCTCCTCCCCCGCCCTTCGCTACCGGCGCCGCTGTGACGTCACCCCACGCGACGCCCGCCGCTATTTCCTGTTTCCACGCCGCCGTGGACTGAGCGGCGGCTGGTGATGGCAGTTCGGTGGCTCACTAGAGCCTTCTCCGCGCTGTTTCCAAAGCACCTTCTTATCCTCTTTTAGATCTTGGCGTCAGGCGGTGCATTGCGCGCTCAAGTTGCACGCACTCGAGTGAATTGATCGCATCCGCTCCCACCGTGTCAATTTCCATCCCTGCGCCAAGTCGAATTTCATTCACTTCATTCCACAAATAGTCGCTCCACTTACCAGCTGTGTAACCTTAGGAAAGTTGTTTGGTTTCTCTGAGCCTCAGTTTCCTCCATTCCTTCATTTCTGTAAAATGAAAATAGTAATTGTATTTTCTTCGTAGGATTATGGGGAGGATTAAATACGTAAAATGTTTAGAACTAGGCCTGGCCTATTTAATAAGTGCTTTGTGAATATTAGCTGTATTAAGTATCATTAGAAGGACACATCTGAGTGTTTTCTATCTGCTAGGCACTGATTTTTGACTATGAGGATACAACAGTGAACTGAAAGGACAAAAATCCTGGTGTTCTCATGGGAGGAGCTACAGTAATCAAGATAAATAAAACACACAAGATAATACTCCGGTCCTCATTTCCCTTCTTTTTTCCATAGCCCTTTATATTATTTTAAATAGGTTAGTTATGGAAGGCTTCACTAAGGATGACATTTGAGTAAAGGAGCAGTCAGTGGGAATAATTTAGGGGAAGAACATTTAAAGGTCAGAGAGAGGCCGGTGCATAGACCCTGAGGCAGGAGGCTGCCTCCTGTATTTGAAGAAAAATGAAGAAGTCTCTGGCTGGAGCACAGTAGGAGATGGGAGGGGTATAGGAGATGTAAAGAGAATAGTAGAAAGGAGGTGAGAAAGGGGTAGAGATGGTATGGGGTTGTAGAGGCTATTTAAATGAACAGTAAAATGGAGAGCCACTGAAAGATTTTCAGCAGAAAATGAATGTAATCTATGCTTTAAAAGTATTACTTTGGGTACTTTGAGTTATTGGATCAAGAGGGCAAGGCTGGAAACAGAGACCAGTTCAGAATAGTAGAATACTGTAATATTGGAGATGATGGAGATGAGGTAGCTCAGACCAGAGTGAGAAGGTAGAGCTTTTTTACCTGATGAATGCTCCTGTGACTCATTAAGGGCCACAGATCTAGTAAATGGAAGAGCCAGAATTCAAACCACATCTATAGAGCTCCAAAATCCTCATTTTTTCCTCCCAATGCTCCCCATCTCATTCCTATACAAAGAATTCTCATACAGTATGCTAACTGCTTCAGCATTGATGTTACCCAAAAATCCTTACAAAAATTGTATTTAATATATGCCAGTTTAATTTAGTTAATAGGTATTCAACAAGCAGTTGTCCAGCCTGTTTCTCTCCATTCCCCTGAAGCCTGGCCCCACAGATGACCCAAACAACATCCTGACTGACCTTAGGCCTGCAGGCTTGCCTTCTCCAATCCATTCACCACAAAATAGCCACAGTAATCTAAAATGCAAAACAAGTTGCTCCTTAAATTGAACACTTCAATGGCTTTTCTTTTTTTATATATAAATTTATGTATTTTTGTCTGCGTTGGGTCTTCGTTGCTGCGTGTGGGCTTTCTCTAGCTGCAGCAAGTGGGGGCTACTCTTTGTTGTGGTGAGCAGGCTTCTCATTGCAGTGGCTTCTCTTGTTGCAGAGCACGGACTCTAGGCGTGCAGGCTTCAGTAGTTGTGGCACACAGGCTTAATTGCTCTGCAGCATGTGGGATCTTCCCGGACCAGGGCTCGAACCCATGTCCCCTGCACTGGTAGGCGGATTCTTAACCACTGCACCACCAAGGAAGCCCTTCAACGGCTTTTCATTGCTTTTAGGATGCAGTCAAAAAAAAAATTTTAACAACCACCTGGTCTTGTCCCAGCTCACTTTACTAGTCCCTTCTCTCCCCACCACTCTATGACCCAGCAATGCTGAAAAACTTTCAGTTCCTCTCAATAGCCATGTTCTCTCCCAGCTCAGGGCCTTTAAACAATCTACTCCGTTTCCCTGGAGGATTCTGACCACCCTCCCCATGAACTCTAGTCCATGTCACTGATCTCAGGCTAGAGGTCATCTCCTCTGGAATAGAATAATCTGATTCTCCCAGTCCATCTTAGATGGTCCCCAAGACAGCTATCCTAGCTTAGAACTGAACACACTCCATTATAAACCTAAGACACAATATCATATGAGGATTAAGTTCTTAATCTCAAAAGGTCAGCCAGCCTGCCTGCCTGCCTGGATGTCCTTGGGTAAGTCACTTGAGTCCTCTGTGTCTCAATTTACTTCTCTGTAAAATGGAGGGATCAAAATGCTACCCACCATAGGGTAGGTTGTGAAGAATAAAAGAGTTAATGTTTGTGAAGTACTTAGAACAGTACCTGGCAAAGTAAGCATGTGATAAATGCTGGTTATCATTTGTGTCTTTTCCAAAGTAAACTGTAAGCTTCCCCCAGGCTCCACCCCTTGCTCTGAGGCTTGCAGGATCTTAGTTCCCTGACCAGGGACTGAACCCAGGCCATGGCAGTGAAAGCGCTGAGTCCTAACCACTGGACTGCCAGGGAATTCCCAAACTGTAAGATTTTTGAGTGCAGAAACCATTGCATCCCCAGTTTCTCCAGTGTTCTGTACACTCCACAGCTAGAATGATCTTTCTACAATACAAATCTAGTCATGTCCTGTTCTATGAAGGAAGTTCAAAGTCTTTAGCACTGAATGAAGATCCTTCCGTTAACACATCAGGCCCTTCTAAACGTGAACTATGCCTACCTGTTCAGTTTCCTTTACCTCTACTTCCTCACATAATCTGGCAGTTTCCAAAGGCCTCTGGCTGTTTCTTGTATACCTGTCTTCCAAAGTTTATTCCTTCGGTCTGGAATACCCTTTAAACTCGTCTCCATCTGGAAAACTAAGTGTCATGCAAGATTCAGTTCCAACTCAACCAGCTCCTCTAGGAAACATTCACTGCGCACACCATTTGACTACTTCCTGAGAATAAAATAGAAACCCTGTCCCTGGGAATTCCCTGGAGGTCTTCATCTTTATACACCCAGAGCCTAGCACAGGGCTTGGCATATAACAAGCTTAAGAAATATTTATTTAGATATACTTTATTTTAATTTCCCTCTCAGCTACAAAAACAACACGAGCTCCTTGAAACAGGTCAAATAAAAACAGTAATTTTCCCTGCTCTACAATGTATATAACCTCCCTTCTCCAACCCCCACCAGGATTAATGGTTTGGTGTGTATCCTTCCACACTTTTCTCTATACTTACATGAACCCACACACATATCCCACACCTACGCTCACTCAAACACATAACATATATAGGGATATTTTTAATGCAGTCATAATATGTGTATATATTTATGGGTTCATAATATGTATATATTATACATACACATACATATGTGTATATATGTACATATGTGTGCATATATGTATAAAAATAAAACTTTGTGATTTTTTTTCTCTTAAAATATAATGAACATCCCTCTAGACCAGCACTGATTTTCCAATACAAATATAATGTGAGTCATACATGTAATTCTAAAGATTCTAGTATTCACTCATTTTTTTAAATAAATTTATTTATTTATTTTTGGCTGCACAGGGTCCTCGTTGCTGTGCACGGGCTTTCCTCTAGTTGCGGCGAGCGGGGACTACCATTGTGGTGTGCAGGCTTCTCATTGCGGTGGCTTCTCTTGTTGTGGAGCACAGGCTTTAGGTGCACGGGCTTCAGTAGTTGTGGCACACGGGCTCCGTACTTGTGGCTTGTGGGCTGTAGAGCTCAGGCTCAGTAGTTGTGGCGCACGGGCTTAGTTGCTCCGTGGCACGTGGGATCTTCCCGGACCAGGGCTCAAACCCATGTCCCCTGCATTGGCAGGCGGATTCTTAACCAATGCGCCACAAGGGACATACAGTATTCACACTTTTCAAAAGTAACAAGTGAAATTAATTTGAAAAATATGTTTATTTAACCCAATATATCAAAATAATATCGTTCTACATATAACTAATAAATATAAAAAATTGAGTTATTTTACCTTCTTTTTTTCTTGTTAAACCTTTGAAGTCCAGTGTGGTTTTTTTTTTTTGGTTTTTTTTTTCTGTACGCAGGCCTCTCACTGTTGTGGGCTCTTCCGATGCAGAGCACAGGCCCCGGACGCGCAGGCCCAGCGGCCATGGCCCACGCGTCCCCCACATCAGCAGGCGGACTCTCAACCACTGCGCCACCAGGGAAGCCCCAGTGTGTATTTTACACTTACAGCCAATGTGTAAAATCTCAGTGTGAACTGGCTACATTTCCAGTTTTTAATAACCACATTCGGCCGATGCACCCATTCTGGACTGCAGCTTGTAGACCCTCAGGCTTAGGAGCTGTTTCAAGCACACAGCCTTGAGAGAGTAAGGTATTCTTGAGGCCATCTGTACCAAATCCGTGACTGAACCCAGTGAAGACCTCTGTATAAACATTTAAGATTCTGGCATCACATGCGGAGACCTACTCTTTTAGCCACCGGCTGCTGGATACAGCCTCATAGACAAAGGGCTCCCAAGTCATCCTCTTATAGCTGAACAGCTACTATAGACCCTCATAATCTGACTTCAGAATGGAGACTGCCACAGTCACAGCCGTGCAGCTAACAGGGCCTTGGTGCTCCTGCTGGGTGTCAGGCCTGAGCCTCTGAGGTGGGAGAGCTGAGTTCAGGACACTGTACCACCAGAGACCTCCTGACCCCATGTAATATCAAATGGTGAAAGCTGTCCCAGAGATCTCTGTCTCAACGCTAAGACCCAGCTCCACCTAATGGCCAGCAAGCTCCAGTGCTGGACACCCCATACCAAACAACTAGCAAGACAGGAACATGACCCCACCCATTAGCAGAGAGGCTGGCTAAAATCATAATAAGTTTACAGACACCGCAAAACACACCACCGGACGCGGCCCCGCCCACCAGAAAGACAAGATCCAGCCCCACCCACCAGAACACAGGCACCAGTCCCCTCCACCTTGTGTAGGAAGCCTACACAAGCCTACACCAACCTCACCCACTGGGAGCAGACACCAAAAACAATGGGAACTATGAACCTACCACTTGAGAAAAGGAGAACCCAAACACAGTAAGTTAAACAAAATGAGAAGACAGAGAAATATGCACTAGATGAAGGAGCAAGGTAAAAACCCACCAGACCAAACAAATGAAAAGGAAATAGGCAGTCTACCTGAAAAAGAATTCAAAGTAAAGATAGTAAAGATGATCCAAAATTTTGGAAATAGAATGGAGAAAATAAAAAAATGTTCAACAAGGACCTAGAAGAACTAAAAAGCAAGCAAACAATGATGAACAACATGCTAAATGAAATTAAAAATTCTCTGGATGGAATCAATAGCAGAATAACTAAGGCAGAAGAACGGATAAGTGACCTGGAAGATAAAATAGTGGAAATAACTACCACAGAGCAGAATAAAGGAAAAAGAATGAAAAGAATTGAGGACAGTCTCAGAGGCCTCAGGGACAACATTAAATGCACCAACATTCGAATTATAGGGGTCCAAGAAGAAGAAGAGAAAAAGAAAGGATCTGAGAAAATATTTGAAGAGATTAGACTTGAAAACTTCCCTAATATGGGAAAGGAAATAATCAATTCCATGAAGCACAGAGAGTCCCATACAGGATAAATCCAAGGAGAAACACACCACGACACATATTATTCAAACCATCAAAAATTAAATACAAGAAAAAATATTAAAAGCAGCAAGGGAAAAGCAACAAATAACATACAAGAGAATCCGCATAAGGTTAGCAGCTGATCTTTCAGCAGAAACTCTGCAAGCCAGAAGGGAGTGGCAGGACATATTTAAAGTGATGAAAGGGAAAAACCTACAACCAAGATTACTCTACCCAGCAAGGATCTCATTCAGATTTGAGGGAGAAATTAAAGCCTTTACAGACAAACAAAAGTTAAGAGAATTCAGCACCACCAAACCAGCTTTACAACAAATGCTAAAGGAACTTCTCTCCTCAGGAAGCACAAGAGAAGGAAAAGACCTACAAAAACAAACCCAGAACAATTAAGAAAATGGTAATAGGAACATACATATCAATAATTACCTTAAATGAAAATGGATTAAATGCTCCAGTCAGAAGACATAGACTGGCTGAATGGATACAAAAACAAGACCCAGATATATGCTGTCTACAAGACACCCACTTCAGACCTAGGGACACATACAGACTGAAAATGAGGGGATGGAAAAACATATTCCATGCAAATGGAAATCAAAAGAAAGCTGGAGTAGTAATTCTCATATCAGACAAAATAGACTTTAAAGACTATTATAAGAGACAAAGGACACTACAGAATGATCAAGGGATCAATCCAAGAAGAAGATATAACAATTGTAAACACTTATGCACCCAACATAGGAGCACTTCAATACATAAGGCAAATGCTAACAGCCATAAAAGGGGAAACTGACAGTAACACAATAATAGTAGGGGACTTTAACACCCCACTTTCACCAATGGACAGATCATCCACAATGAAAATAAAGAAGGAAACACAGGCTTTAAATGACATTAAACAAGATGGACTTAATTGACATTAGGACATTCCATCCAAAAACAACAGAATACATCATCTTCTCAAGTGCTCATGGAACATTCTCCAGGATAGATCATATCTTGGGTCATAAATCAAGCCTTGGTAAATTTAAGAAAATTGAAATTGTATCAAGTATCTTTTCCAACCACAACGCTATAAGACCAGATATCAATTGACGGGGAAAAAAACTGTAAAAAATACAAACACATGGAGACTAAACAATATGCTACTAAATAACCAAGAGATCACTGAAGAAATCAAAGAGGAAATCAAAAAATACCTAGAAACAAATGAAAAGGAAAACACAACAACCCAAAACCTATGGGATGCAGCAAAAGCAGTTCTAAGAAGGAAGTTTATAGCAATACAATCCTACCTCAAGAAACAAGAAAAATCTCAAATAAACAATCTAACCTTACACCCAAAGCGATTAGAGAAAGAAGAACAAAAAAACTCCAAAGTTAGCAGAAGGAAAGAAATCATAAAGTTCAGATCAGAAATAAATGAAAAAGAAATGAAGGAAACAGTAGCAAAGATCAATAAAACTAAAAGCTGGTTCTTTGAGAAGATAAACAAAATTGATGGAGCTTCCCTGGTGGCACAGTGGTTGAGAGTCCGCCTGCAGATTCAGGGGACACGGGTTCGTGCCCCGGTCCGGGAAGATCCCACATGCCGCGGAGCGGCTGGGCCCGTGAGCCATGGCCGCTGAGCCTGCGCGTCCGGAGCCTGTGCTCCGTCCGCAACGGGAGAGGCCACAACAGTGAGAGGCCCGCGTACCACAAAAAAAAAAACAAAAAACTACACTGAGGTATCACCTCACACGGTCAAAATGGCCATCATCAAAAAACCTACAAACAATAAATGCTGGAGAGGGTGTGGAGAAAAGGGAACCCTCTTGAACTGTTGGTGGGAATGTAAATTGATACAGCCACTATGGAGAACAGTATCGAGGTTCCTTAAAAAGCTAAGAATAGAACCACCATATGACCCAGCAATCCCACTACTGGGCATATACCCTGAGAAAACCATAATTCAAAATGAGTCATGTACCAAAATGTTCATTGCAGCTCTACTTACAGTAGCCAGGACATGGAAGCAACCTAAGTGTCCAGCGACAGATGAATGGATAAAGATGTGGCACATATATACAATGGAATATTACTCAGCCATAAAAAGAGATGAAACTGAGTTATTTGTAGTGAGGTGGATGGACCTAGAGTCTGTCATACAGAGTGAAGTAAGTCAGAAAGAGAAAAACAAATACTGTATGCTCATACATATATATGGAATCTAAAAAATAATAATAATGGTTCTGATGAACCTAGGGGCAGGACAGGAATAAAGATGCAGACATAGAGAATGGACTTGAAGACACGGGGAGGGGGAAGGGTAAGCTGGGACGAAGTGAGAGTAGCATTGACATGTATACACTACCAAATGTAAAATAGATAGCTAGTGGGAAGCAGCCGCATAGCACAGGGAGATCAGCTCAGTGCTTTGTGATCACCTAGAGGGGTGGGATAGGGAGGGTGGGAGGGAGACGCAAGAGGGAAAGGATATGGGGATATATGTATACATATAACTGATTCACTTTGTTATACAGCAGAAACTAACACAACATTGTAAAGCAATTATACTCCAATAAAGATGTTCGAAAAATAATGCAATAAATATAATATTTCACTTTCACATTTTTCAATAAAAATAATTGTAGTTTCTTCAAAAACTTTAGGAAGTTATTATTAATATTGTCAATATCATCCCCATTTTATAAAAAAGAAAACTCACGTGCAGAGATTTATCATAAGATCAGATAGCAAGTGATCCCCGGCTAGAAGGATAATACCCTTTCCGCAGCACAACTGCCTACTGGTTTTCTGTCTTTCTGTAGCACAAAGAGATACGATTCAATGTAAATGTATGTGTGACCTCGGCTAACACATTTATTGTAATCAAGCCTCAGTTTTTTCATCTTAAAGTCCTACCTCATAGGGAAGTCGTGTTGAGGCTTAAAATGATTTAGTGTCTGCAAAAATGTTTACTTTGTAATTAATAAAGCACTGAACAAATTTATGAGCACTTTATAGTGGCAAAACCCGGTGCTTAATCATACCATTTATAACAGAGTGATGGTATTTTTCCCAACTAACGAATGCTAAATTTTGCAATACCGCAAAAAAACACAAGAGGGTGTTCATTATATTTTGATTTCAATGGCAAGTCATTTCACAAACATTTTGGGGCCCTGACTATGTGAAAGTCTCTGAGATTGTCAGAATTTTTGAGGGGCTCAAGTAAACAATTCTGCACTTTATTCACTCTGATACGTTTTCTAAAGTCGCAGTTTCTAAGAGGTGTTTTGTTCAGGAACTGGACAAATAAAGGTGCCGACATTCCCAGTCTCAAAAAAGAGCTGTGCCTAAGCTTTTCCTTGAGAATATTACATGCCTGGACAGTGAATAATCCTAAATGGGTATGAAACGGAGCAGGACCCTATGGTCCTTGCCCCCCTTGTCCTCAGCCTGCCTTTTGTCTGTGGAAAAACTTTAGACAAAGAATAAGTTTAATCAGAGAAGTGAGAAAATGCAGAAGCAAAGAAAATCGGTCAAACAGGAGAAAACCATGGTAGTTTAGTCCGTAAGCAAAGTCAGGGACCTTTAGTTCCTTCTCAAAGACTACAGATGATATTCTGAGCCATATCCTGTGAGTGTCTTATAGATACTAAAACCCCCACCAGGTGGAAGAAGTTAACTACATGATGACCAGACTGTAGCCATGACATAAGCTGCCATGATTCCAAGAATTGGCCTCAAGAAAATGGGAACAAACCAGCCCTGGAACTGAGGACTCAGTGTACTTAAAACAATCAAGATGACACTGTTCAGACCACCGAAAACCCATTTCAAGATGACTGTCAGAGCTGATTGTGCTGTTTCTATATGTAGCCCCCTCCCTCAGCCTATAAAAACTCTCGCCCTTGATTGTCAGGGGTGGGTGGGGGCGAAGTCGGCCCTTTGGATAGGAGTTCCCCCCTCCCCCTCCCCCTGCCCCGTTGTCGGCATCCAAAATAAAGCAAGCTTTCCTTTTCACTAACCTTGCCTCTTTAATGGCTTTTGAGTGGGGAGCAGCTGGACCCACTTTGGGTTACAGGTATAACATGCAGCCTATTAAGATCACACTCATCCTTAATCTGTATGGGAGGCAGACATGTTTAGAAGTCACATGTTTCAGCAAACGTGGCAATTCTGCCTTTACTATAGTCTGAAGGATCCCACTGGAATCTCTGAGGCTTTCAGAAGCATCTGATCACTATGTATGTATCCTCAGTCAACCAGAACCAGAAAAAGGCTACATGATTCCAGGGGACACAGCCAGGAAACGATGGTTTGGATACATCAAGGTGAAAAGCTCTAGCCACCAGCAACAAATGGAAGAGAATGGAAAATTCAAGCCAAAAGATGTCACATTGTGTACATGTTACCTTAAGGGCTTTGATGAAGTTAAAAAACAAACAAACAAACAAAAACTATAAGATATACTGTGCTGTTTGTTTTGCAAAAGACAATAACTATTCTTATTTTTAATTCTAATATGAGCAAAGAACTCTCTTATTCACGTTCATTAGTCAGCTCTTTAATCTTTACAGACTTTTGATTAAGAGTGCACTCTGGGCTTCCCTGGTGGCACAGTGGTTGAGAGTCTGCCTGCTGATGCAGGGGACATGGGTTCGTGCCCCGGACCGGGAGGATCCCACATGCCGCAGAGCAGCTGGGCCCGTGAGCCATGGCCGCTGAGCCTGCGCGTCCGGAGCCTGTGCTCCACAACGGGAGAGGCCGCAACAGTGACAGGCCCGCGTACCGCAAAAAAAAAAAAGAGTGCACTCTATGGATCAGATCCATGCTGTGGGCAAGTTACTGCACCTCTTTGAGTTCCAGTTTCCTCATAATAGTATCCTCTATAGAATTTTTGGGAGGATTAAATAAAATAAAGCAAGGCTCATAGAACAGTTCTAGGCACATAGCATACAGCATTGCTCTTATTTATCCCTGGTATATAACTTTTAGCAGAATACTTGCCACATAGTAAGATCCCACAGGGTCCTGCTCCATTACATCATCCACAACCATGATGTACATGGTGATGCTGGTGGTGGTGACAACAAGAACTAACATTTATTTAGCAGTTACCATGCATCAAATACCATTCTTAGTGATTTTTTTTTTTTTTTTTTTTTTTTGTGGTACGCGGGCCTCTCACTGTTGTGGCCTCTCCCGTTGCGGAGCACAGGCTCCGGACATGCAGGCTCAGCGGCCATGGTTCACGGGCCCAGCCGCTCCGCGGCATGTGGGATCTTCCCGGACCGGGGCACGAACCGGTGTCCCCTGAATCTGCAGGCGGACTCTCAACCACTGCGCCACCAGGGAAGCCCATTCTTAGTGATTTTATGTACATTAACTTATTTAATCTTCCCCAAAACCCTGTGAGGTAGATATGGTTATCTCCATTTTAGAAGTGAAGAAACAGAGTACAAAGTGGCCAGAAATGCTTGTAGAGGGAATAAACAACCATGCTCTTTGATGCCTCCATGCCTCTTGCATTTATTGTTCCAATTGACACTTTCATCTGCCAAATTTGTATCTATTCTTCCAAATCCAACACAAAAACAAACTCTGGTGCAAAACTTTCCTAAATCTCCCAGAAGAAATAACTTACAATTATTAATTTACCTGTTTGCTTTTCCCTTGAATGTGTGTTCTTCAGAACAGGAATATATTTTATTCATTTTAAAGTCTAGCTTTTTTCCTATTGTATAGCACAGGTAAGCAAATATAAAAAGTTTCAACTTTATGCCGGTTCCCAAAAGTACTTTGAGAATTCTACTGGTCTATAAAATGAAGCATTTTCAGAAAAAAATTTCTCCACTTTCGCCTCCTATTGAGAAAATTAGCTCTGTTTACAGTACGAACGAGGAAAAACTACATTTCCCATGACGCCCCTGACCCGGAAGGACGTGAGACTCGACACCTCCCGTGATCGCTTATAGACCGGAAGCCGGTGCCTTAGTTCTCTTTCCCATCTTGCAAGGTAAGAATGGCGTCGCCTCTCTGCAAGACTTGATTTCAGGATCCCAATCCTTCGCCATCTTAACCAGGAGGGTATCAAGTCGACAACTGCAGGGGTCGGACACGCTCAGGGCCATTTGGGAGGCCTCCCAGACCCTTCATTTCTCTCGCTTGGGTTTACGGTGGGGCACGAAGAGGGTGCTGTGGGGCACGAAGAGGGTGCTGTGGGGCACGAACAGTGTGAGGTGGAATGCTGCAGAGGCTCCGGGGCTCCGGTTGCTCGCCACCCTCCCGGGCTGGGGAAACAGGGCCCCTCCAGGGATTCGTAGCGGGCCAGTGGGGCAGCAGGGACAAGGGCGGCGGCGCGCGCTCTGAATTCCGGACCTGGGTTCCAAAAGACGACGCCGAGCTTGTCTCCGCCACGTTGTGGATTTGAGACTGAGAACAAATGCAACTTTTCCCGTCTCCCCACGTCCGCGGCCGGAAGTCGCCTGCTGGGCTTCGCTTTTTTCAGTTTGGCCAGAGTTTGGGCCATTTGTGTGTGTGTGTGTCTTCGCCTCCTAAACGGAATTTCTTGAGTGAGACAGTCTGATAAGAGCAAAAGTCCTGAAAGCAAACGGTTTCAGGTTACAGCCTCGCTGCTTTCTGGCTGTGGAGATTGTTAAAGCTAAGTCTAGGATTTCTAATTCGTAAAGCAAATAATGGAATAGGGACTTTTGACCTCTAAATATATGTAGCGAACAGATAATAGTTGTGAGATATATTCAAATCGTCAAGAAGGTTATACTGTATTGGGGAGACAACCCAAAAGTTAACCATTTATGGATATTGTTGCAGATGTGTGGCGATTTGGAGGAAGGCCTGTATCTTATAGTGGGAGGGATGTAAAGGATGGAGAAGGAGGACAAGGACTTGCAGTCTGGGAGGCCTGTCGATGTATAGCTGTGAGATAATTGGTGAAATGCCTTTTTAAAAAATATATGTATTGGTAGATGGCGGGTGAAAAGGCTGAGAAGCCAGATACTAAGGAGAAAAAACCTGAAGCCAAGAAGGCTGATGCTGGTGGCAAGGTTAAAAAGGTGAAGCAGGTTAAGAAGGGGAAGCCCCACTGCAGCCGAAACCCTGTCCTGGTCAGAGGAATTGGCAGATATTCCCGATCGGCTATGTATTCCAGAAAGGCCTTGTACAAGAGGAAGTATTCAGCAGCTAAATCCAAGGTAAGGGATGAGGGGAAGCCCTGAGCATTATATCTTAACATTAAAACGTTTGTCTGCCTCTGACTTTTTGACGCATTTGTGTCCTACTAGGTTGAAAAGAAAAAGAAGGTGAAGGTTCTTGCTACTGTCACAAAACCAGTTGGTGGTGACAAGAATGGTGGTACCCGGGTGGTTAAACTTCGCAAAATGGTAAGATTTGGAGGAGATTGTAATTTGGGTGTTTAGTTGAAGCTTGAATCCTGTGAGGGTTATTTATTTATTTATTTTTAACCTGCATTCGGTATTGGTTGCTGCGCTCAGGCTTTCTCTAGTTGCGGTGAGCGGGCTTCTTATTGCGGTGGCTTCTCTTGGTGTGGAGCATGGGCTTCAGTAGTTGTGGCTCGTGAGCTGTAGAGCACAGGCTCAGTAGTTGTGGCG
The DNA here is from genome assembly GCF_059928025.1 of Delphinapterus leucas. Classification (NCBI taxonomy): domain Eukaryota; kingdom Metazoa; phylum Chordata; class Mammalia; order Artiodactyla; family Monodontidae; genus Delphinapterus; species Delphinapterus leucas. The sequence goes on from NC_143142.1 coordinate 15,633,061, forward strand.
CACGGGCTTAGTTGCTCCATGGCGTGTGGGATCTTCCCCGGCCAGGTCTCAAACCCGTGTCCCCTGAATTAGCAGGCGATTGTTAACCCTTGTGCCACCAGGGAAGCCCTCCTGTGAGGATTTTTGTGTGTGTGCTCAGGTTTTAGAAGTGTATGTTTACCAGAGGATTATTAATGGAGGATAGTTCTGGGTTTGCAACTTCGCTTTATTATTTACTGTTCTTAAGTAGAGTTACTTTTCTGTGCTTTTGTTTCTTGTAAAATGGGAATAAAGTTTTGACTCACAGGGTTGTTGTGAGACTTACCATACGTAGAGCCTAGGATGCGCCCAGACCTGTAGAACATTTGTCCACTAGAGTGGGTGTTTCTTGGCCCCTCTTTACCATGCACAAGACCCAGCGTTTTCTCTGTGAAAAATAAAGGTTTGTTCTGTGATTTCCATTATGGGACTATTGCAGATGTATTACACTCTTCACAGTTGAATATTACTGCACTAGAGGGGAAATGGCACTTTGATTTCTTCTTGTCACGGCTTTTGTGAGCTGATTTTTCTATTAGGTATTAATGTTTGTGGTAAAAGAAAGACCGTCCACTAAAATGATACAGTTAGAAATAGATTATTTTGAGTTACTTGTCATAAGCGAAAGAGTCTTTGTGTGGGGTCTTTTTAAAAAATTAATTAATTTATTTATTTTTGGCTGCATTGGGTCTTCGTTGCTGCGCGCGGGCTTTCTCTAGTGGCAGAGAGAGGGGGCTACTCTTCGTTGCGGTGCAGGGGCTTCTCTGTGGAGCACAGGCTCGAGGCGCGGGGGCCCTAGAGCGCAGACTCAATAGTTGGGGCGCTCGGGCTTAGTTGCTCCGCGGCATGTGGGATCTTCCCAGACCAGGGCTCAAACCCGTGTCCCCTGCATTGGCAGGCGGATTCTTAACCATGTGCCACCAGGGAAGCCCTGTGTGGGGTCTTATTTTTACAATAAATGAACTGGCAGTCTTGATCTAAACTAATGTCTGTGGTTTTATACAATTTATTCTTTGTGGATAAGATGGAAGTGATGCGTGTTAATGTGAAGCATATGAAGACACTTAATTTGAGTTGGAAAACAAGCCATGCCTTTTTTCATAACATACAAAATTGTGTCAGGCGTGTGTTTCTGGAGAAGTAGGGACCCCAGAGGGTCAGGGACCCCAGAAAAGCTTGAGAATCACTGCTACACAACAGTGTATAATGATAGCTTGCCATGTAATCTCTAAAGTTTGGTTTATTCCAAATTTACAAAGGTAACTTGCTTGATGCTTTCCCTCTTTGCTTGGATACAGCTCCTTCAGTTAAATGGATTCCACCCTATGTTTTGCATGTAAAGCTATTGAAGCAGCGTTGATCTTTTCTACCTTTAAAATATTAGAAGTGAAAATGCAGTAGTGTGAATAAAGTGTTTCAAGTGACTACAGGATTGTAGTGAAGGTTTCACTGACCTCACAACCAGCTCTACTGACTTGATTAGATTATTTAAATAAGTTGGACCTATGGGCTCTCTCCAGCCTAGGTATTATCCTACTGAAGATGTGCCTCGAAAGCTGTTGAGTCACGGCAAAAAACCCTTCAGTAAGCATGTGAGAAAACTGCGTGCTAGCATCACTCCTGGAACCATTCTGATTATCCTCACTGGGCGCCACAGAGGCAAGGTGAGCAGAGCATGACATTGAGGTACCTGGAGTACTTGATCCTACTAAGTTTGCTCTCTGGATAGGATTTATTTACCTGTGTGAACTGCAGTTAGTAGCAAGAGGTTCTGTGGGAGAGGTGAGAGTGATCCATAACAAAACCAACAACCCAGTAACTATCATAACGTGTTTAGTCAATAACAGACAATAACATTACCAATTCCTGTTGTTGGTAATACTACTTGTTACAAGTGATTCAGATGTCCCTGTACCCAAAAATGTTTATGTATTTGAGTTAACTTCTTAGGATGGATTTGCAGGGATAGAATTACTGAGTTAAAGGGTACTAGTATTTTTTTAATGTTAAAAGTAGTGGCTGCTCATTAAAAATCAAGCACACAAAAGTACTGCTCGTATCCTAGAGTCACCCCTGTTATTAGTTTGATAAGTTACTTCCAGAACTGCTGCACATATGCATATGTAGAAATTTCCTTTTTTACCAAATTTAGGAACCTGTGATTTGATTAATTCAGAAGTCAGTTTCTAATTTGTGGAACCATCTAGCATTTCTTTTTAATCTACAGAGGGTCATTTTCCTGAAGCAGCTGAGCAGTGGCTTGCTACTTGTGACTGGTAAGAAGATCCTTGGATTTAATATACTCTGAAATTTGCAGGTCTCCCCACCTTCAGTTTTACTGAGAAATAATTTATATGCATCACTCTTGCGAGTTTAAGGTGTACAACATGATGGTTTGATTTACATATATTGTGAAATAATTACCGCAGTAGGTTCAATATCCATCTTCGCATTTAGATAAAAGAAAAAACTTTTTTCCTTGTGATGAAAACTCTTGGGATTTACTCTTCTGAAGGTTGTATTTTTATTTTAAAAAAATTTTTTTTTAATATTTATTTTGGGTGTGCCTGGTCTTAGCTGTGGCATGTGGGATCTTCATTGTGGCACGCGGGATCATTAGTTGTGGCATGCTTGTGGGATCTAGTTCCCCGACCAGGGAACGAACCCAGGCCTGCATTGGAAGCACAGAGTCTTACCCACTGGACCACCAGGGAAGTCCTGAAGCATGTGTTTTTAAATGCTTGAAGTATACACTTTGCTCCCACCTAAATAGAAGTTTCAGTGTCATGAGATTCTTTGCCCTATTTCATTGCCTTATGTACATGGGAGTTCTGAGGAAGCAGGTATTTAAAGTTTGCGTGGCAACATATCACCAGGTATAACTGCCACCTAAAATGCAGAATGGTTGGCTACTAACTCCTAGGAATGCATCCTTCATAAGACTTGTAATTGGTCTGCTACTTGGCACCAGGATGGAGTTCCTGGATAGGGGAAAAGTGAACTGTTTACTCCAAAAAACAGTGCTCGGTTTAAATTTGTCCTCAAGGACTAGTGATTTTTGACCAATATGTATAAGTGACTATGCTCTCTCCTAATCTGGGTAACTTTAAAATTTGAGGATGGGGGGAGCCTTGGACAAACTGAGATCTTGAAAAAAGCCTTGATGCTGACAGTAGAAAGCAGTTTGGAATTTCTTTGGATCCAGAGAAAAGTTAGAACTTCAACAGGTTTCTTCAAATCCAGTCAGTTCTTGAATCTTTGTATCCCCTTTCCCCTCACTATATTTTCCCCCCTTAGGGCCTCTGTCCCTCAATCGAGTTCCTCTGCGGAGAACACACCAGAAATTTGTCATTGCCACTTCCACCAAAATTGATATCAGTGGTGTGAAAATCCCAGAACATCTCACTGATGCTTACTTCAAGAAGAAGAAACTGCGTAAGCCCAGGCACCAGGAAGGTGAGATCTTCGACACAGAGAGAGAGGTAAGCTATTTCTGTCTTTGCCTCTAATAGTTCTGGCTTTCCTACTTGGGAGTGAAAATAAACAAGGTTAAGAATTGTTGGAAAAAGAAAAGCTGTAAATAATGAGGACTATCTGGGAAATAATATTTTTCCAGATTCTGCTAATTATTTTATTTTTGGCTGCATTGGGTCGTCGTTGCTGTGCATGGGCTTTTCTCTGGTTGTGCCGAGCGGAGGCTACTCTTTGTTGTGGTGCGTGGGATTCTCATTGTGGTGGCTTCTCTTGTTGCGGAGCATGGGCTCTGGAGCGCAGGCTCAGTAGTTGTGGCGCATGGCCTTAGTTGCTCCACAGCATGTGGGATCTTCCCTGACCAGGGCTCGAATCCGTGTCCCCTGCATTGGCAGGTGGATTCTTAACCACTGCGCCACCAGGGAAGCCCAAGAGTTGCTATTATTATATTAAAAATAGGTTGTATTTCACAGCCCTCCAAGGAAAGAATTATCAAAGTTGACTTCTAGGGACTTCCCCGCTCGCCACAACTAGGGAAGGCCTGTGTGCAGCAACGAAGACCTAACACAACCAAAAATAAATATAATAAAATAATTAATTTTTAAAAATTGCCTTCTAAGTATTCCTGGGATTGAGTACTTGTGACGTAGGATTTCTTAGTTAATGTGGAGTTTGGTACTTGTGCCCATTTTTTTTTATGATTTTTCTTTTTCTTTAGAAATACGAGATTACAGAGCAGCGGAAGGTTGATCAGAAAGCTGTGGACTCACAAATTCTGCGAAGAATCAAAGCTGTTCCTCAGCTCCAGGGCTACCTCCGCTCTGTGTTCGCTCTTACAAACGGAATTTATCCTCACAAAGTAGTGTTCTAAACTTTGTACAAAGAACCTAATTAAATAATTGGGTCCATTTCCTTTGTGTCTTTTTTCTTTTTTTAATCTGCCTGAAGGTGTGGTATGGCTCAGCCAACTTGATGGGATGTTAGCCTCTACTAAGAGGAGTGGGATTGGAGGGGAGTGCTGTCAGCTGCAGTGGAATCCCCTCTTTGGGTCAACATCCTTAGCTTCCTAAGTGTCTTCTCAGCTTTTTCACCCGGCACCTACCAATACAAAGTCATGGCATTTCCGCAACCATCACTGAACAGGTCAGTACTAACAGTACATGGATAAGAAACAAGTGTGGGCTCTCAGGCCACAAACTTTCCTCCCTTTTCATGACTTAACATCCATTTCTGCCCAATTCAGCCCCTCTCCATAGTCATTACTATTAGTTTCTTGTGTATCTAGTTTCTTAAAGCATACACAACAAATTAGTATAATTATTTACCTTTCCTCGTTTTTAACCAAAAGCCCCATGTGCAGTACATGCTGTTCTATGGGTAACAGATGAATTTGATTACTCCATAGGAAGTGTCCCTCTTTACTGCTGCATAGTGCCGCAGTGCATTCTGTGGATACTTGGGTTTCCATCATTTGTAACTATACAGGTTTCCCCTGCTATCTAAAAGTAGAGTATGCTTCTGAAACCTTTTGTAAGTCAAAATGGCATAAAGTGAAGAAATTACCTTATGACACATCTTGCTAACAGAGGCATAAAATGGGATAAAACACATGCTCACAGTTCAAAGTGATGGCTCTGGATGCTGAGATGCCAGAGTAGTTCCAGGGAAGGAGCTTGGCGGTGCCACTCCCACTGCCCAGACATGCTGCCGTCTCTAGTGGCTCTGCAAAACAAAACCGCTGTTTTCCCCCTTGGCCTTTTTTCATAAAAGTGAAAATCTTGATTTTTTTTTCCAGTTAACAAAGACAGGTACAAATGAAATTCTTTCAGTTAAAGCAAACTTTCAGAAAGTGCTGGGTAACAGAGTGCGATGTAGTGAGTAACTTGTGGTGTGCATACAGATGAGCAAGCATCAGGTAAGAAGTAGCTTTTTGCTGAGTCAGGATTTAGGCAGTTTTGGTAGGTGATGCCAAACTGCCCTCCATGGAGGTTGTACCATTTTATACTCAGGTATAAGAGTGCCCGTTACCCTACAGGCTCCCTAAAATGATGTGCCATTAGACATGGGTTTTTGGCAATAGATAGGTGAAGAATCACTGATGGGTTTTTAAAGTTATTTTATTGATGATTTACATTTGGTAAAATTGATTTTTTGTGTGTGCAGTGCTGTGGCCTTTGCAGTTTGGGAAGCACCACCAAAGTTCCTTCCAAAAGTCAGTTTCCACTCCTAGTAACCACTGATAAAATTTTTGTTTTTCTAGTTTTGTCTTTTCCAGAACATCATGTAATATGTTTTGTGGCATAATGTCTGTGATATTTGTTCACATTAATGGTTCAGTAGTTCTTTTGTCAGTCAGCATTCTATTGTATCAGTGTGTCACTGTTTATTCTAAAATAATACCCATTGAAAGATATTTGGGTTGTTTATAATTATTGGAGATTATGAATAAAGCCACTATTCACATACAGGGTTTTGTGCGGACATGTTTTCATTTCTCTTGGGTTAGAATACTTACAAGTAGGATTGGCTGGGTTGTGTAGTTTAACTTTGTAAGAAAGTTTCAAACCTATTTTGTATCCCACCAGCAATGTGTAACAGTTCCAATTATTCCACTTCCTTCTCAGCACTGGCTATTTTCAGGTGGTTTTTTGTTTTTTTTTTTTTGAGGTATAATTGACAAGTTAGTTTTAGGTGTACAGCATAATTTGTTATTTGTATATATTGCAAAATGATCACAATAAGTCTACTTAACACCCATCACCATACATAGTTATAAAATTCTTTTTCTTGTGATGAGAACTTTTAGAACTTTTAAGGTCTATTCTTAATTGACTTTCAAATATACAATATAGTGTTATTAACAATAGTCATCGTGCGGTACATGACATTCCTATGATTGTTAATTCTAACGGTTCCAGTAAGTTTGTACTGTTAGGTATATAGTGATAAGTTCTGATACATTTTTTGAAACAAACTCCAACATCACTTCTGACTAAAGCCCTTTAAGTGGCTCCTTATCACTCTAAGGTTTGGCTCCAAAATTATGGCCACGAGTCCTCTGGCCCATTTCTCCAGTCGACTCATTTTTACTCTGCCCCTCAACATATTAAGTTGCTTTTAGTGCCTCAAATTGGGCTGTTTTTCCTGCTTCAGAGCTTCTGCACACCCTGTATGTTGAACTGCTCTTCCCACCATGTGACTGGCCCCTACTAAATAGTAATGATAATTTGACTTGTCAAGTAGGTTACCCAGGAGCAAGGAAACATTGCTCAGGCCAATGCAAGCATCTAGTCCACTTGACAGATGTATTATGATAAAAGGTATTGTGATTTATCAGTGTCTGTGAGCTTAGGGCTAGAGCTACCTTCAGGGTGTTGAAAAATAAGGTTTCTGTTCGTGCAGATTCACACCAGTTCTTGGGTATATGCAAGGATGTTCATTGCAGCACCAAAGGTTCCATCGGTAGGGGATCAGTAGTTTACATCCATACGTTGGAGTATGATGTAGCGTTACAAAGAGTGAAGTAGCTGCATAAGAACTGTTGTGAAGGGACTTCTCTGGGGTCCAGCTGTTAAGACGCCGAGCTTCCACTGCAAGGGGCACAGGTTCGGTCCCTGGTCAAGAAACTAAGATCCCACAAGCTGTGTGGCGCGCCACCCCCCCAAAAAAAAGAAAATGAGAAGATTGATACCCACAAAATATAAATTGTTAAAAATTCAGATTGGTAAGAAAAAGACTAAAATCTTGATAGACAAAAAGGCAATTCACAAAAGAAGACATATATATTACTAGTATTTATGGAAAAAGATCTAGTTTCCCTAGTAAAGAAATGTACATTTAAAATGAGATACTGATTTTACCTATTAAGATTAGCAAAATATATTTTAACACTTCATGTTGTTGAAGATTTGTTGAAATGAACATTCATGAACTGCTTGTGGAATACAGATGGGCAGAATATTCAAGACAGCAACTTTATAATATGTATCAAGACTCCACTTCTAGGAATCTTGAAGAAATAATCACAAATATACAAAAAAAAAGTCATGTAATAGTACATAGTATCTCATTTTGATAAAAAAGATTATATATATGTGGTAGATTGTAAAAATGGCCTCAAGAAATCTTTTTGTACATTAAGCAGTGGTTCTCAACTTTTTTTGGTCTCAGGAGCCCTTTACAGTCTTAAATTATTAAAGATATGAAAGAATTTTTTATTTATGTGGGTTATATCTGTTGATACCATATGAAGACCAAATAATTATTAAAAGATTTGTTTTTAAATGACAACAAACCGTTCCATGTTAATGCAATATTTTTGTGAAAAACATTTTCCAAAACAAAAATGAGAAGAATGGCATTGTTTTACATTTTTGCAAATTGCTTAAGTCTGGCTTAATAGAAGACAGCTGGCTTCTCATATGTGCTTCTACAGTCTGTTGCATTATCACATATGTCCCGCAGCCTCTGGAAACTATTCTACACTCATGAGAGAATGAAAGTGAAAAGACAATGTATTAGTAGCAGCATGATAAATGGATTTCACTTCATGGGTTCATTTTAAGAATCTCAGGGATGCTAAGGATTCCCAGATCATACTTAGAACCACTGCACTAGTCCCTTAGCAAGGTTCCAGAGGTGGAATCCAAATCTCTACCTTTGAGATGTCCTCCTTTCCAGTCCACCTGCTTCCTACAGCTCTGGTGCATCAGTGCAATGCTTAGGGCAGGACTGCTTGTCGTGGACAAGGCTGGGAACCTCGTGCCTGAGATACTACTTCCTTAGCATCCAAATACCTCTTGTTCAGTTTTCCTGTTGCTGCTGTAACAAGTTACCACAAAGTCTATGGCTTAAAGCATCACAGGTATATTCTCTTACAGTTCTGGAGGTCAGAAGTCCAAAATCAGTTTCAGTGGGCTAATGTCAAGCTGTTGGTAGTGAGTGGCCACCCATACCCCTTGACTTGCGATCCCTTCCTCCTAGGTACACCAGTGCAAATGCTTCTGTCTTCACATCACCTTCTTCCTCTGATCCTAGATCTCTCTTATAAAGACCATTGTGATTACATCCCAACTGGATAATTCAGGGTATCTCCCTGTGAAGATCAGTTTCTCTACTCAAATACTTCTGACACCAAAATGTGTGGGTTTTCCACACCGAGCAATTCTCCAGTTCTCTGCAGATACCAACTGAATGTCCTACAATTCAATTCCGATGCTACCTACCCGGAGTTAGCATGGACCCCACAAGTTAAGGGCTCAGTCCCACAAGACTGCCTCTCACATGATGCCAATCACAAGTACTGGGTCCCCAGCTTACCCACACTTCTGTCTGACTTGGCTACAAATGGAGGGTTCCCACGACTCCCTCCTCAGGTTTCATAATTGGCTATAATGGCTCACAGAACTCAGAGAAACACTTATATTCGTTCACCAGTTTGCTATAAAGGATACAACTCAGGAACAGCCAAATGGAAGAGAGAAATAGGGCAAGGTAAGGATGGTGCCTTTAGCACCATACCCTCTCTGGGTGCACCACCCTCCCAGCACCTCTTGATGTGTTCACCAACCAAGAAGCTCACAAGTATTTATGGGGCTCAATCACCAGCACTACCACCCCTTCCCCACTTTTCCTTAAGTCTGGGTAGGACTGAAATTTCCAAACTTCTAATCCCTTGGTCTTTCTGGTGGCCAGCTAGGGGTCCCTACCCTAAGTCACCTCATTAACATAAACTCAGGTGTGATCAAAAAGAGCTCCTGGGGCTTCCCTGGTGGTGCAGTGGTTAAGAATCTGCCTGCCAGTGCAGGGGACACGGGTTCGAGCCCTGGTCTGGGAAGATCCCACATGCCGCAGAGCAACTAAGCCCGTGCGTCACAACTACTGAGTCTGCGCTCTAGAGCCCGAGAACCACAACTACTGAGCCCACGTGCCGCAACTGCTGAAGCCCACGCACCTAGACCCATGCTCCACGAGAAGCCACCGCAATGAGAAGCCCAAGCAGCACAAGGAAGAGAAGCCCCCGCTCGCCGCAACTAGAGAAAGCCCGCGCGTGGCAAAAGACCCAATGCAGCCAAAAAACATAAAAAATAAATTTAAAAAAAGAGCTCCTTATGAATAACAAAAGGCGCTCCCATCACTCAGGAAAATTTCATGGGCTTTAGGAGCTCTGTGTCAGGAACCCAGGACAAAGACCAAATATATTTTTATCAGGTTTTTAACTTAATCACATCTGCCAAGTACCTTTTGCCATATAAACTATTGATGATATCCACAAATTTGCGGGATTAGGACAGGGACATACTTTGGGACTATTATTTAGCCTACACCACCTGCCAAGCTCTGGTTACAAGGGTTTGGGGAGGGTTCCTGCTCCATTCCAAGGCCTGATTCTCACCTTTAGAAGCTCTAAGTGGTTTGTTTGTTTGCTTTTTGGCCACACCTCGAGGCTTGTGTGATCTTAGTTCCAGGACCAGGGATCCAACCCACGCCCCCGGCATTGGAAGTGCAGTCTTAACCACTGAACCGCCAGGGAAGTCCCCTAGAAGCTCTAAGTGTTGAACAGACCCCAGTGCTACCCTCCATGTATATAATTCAAAATAAAAACAGTGTCAAAGTGGAAAATACATGTAAGGAAAGGCAACCATGTTCTGAATTTCCCCATAGATTGTACAAGTATAAAATTGGAATTTCTTTGGGAAAATAGAGTGTGGAATAATTCATTCCAAAAATATTCATTGAGTGCAGGTCAATTGAAAATGGTGTAGAGGTTAAAGTTATAGCTTTGGGGATCCAATGGACTTGGATTTGAATCCTAATTTTGCTGCTTATTCATTTACCTTTCAGATAATCAATATGCTAATAATGGCAAATGTTGTGGTCCTATTTGCTAAGCAAAATATATACTTTTTTTTGGAATTGTTTTATTGTGGTAAATTATATATAACAAAATGTACCATTTTAAACATTTTAAGTATATAGTTCAGTGGCATTAAGAATTTAATATAAGGACTTCCCCGGTGGTGCAGTGGTTAAGACTCTGAACTCCCACTGCAGGGGGTGCAGGTTCGATCCCTGGTCGGGATACTAGGATCCCACATGCTGCATGGTGCCCACGGCGTGGCCAAAAAACAAATAAATAAAAAATATGAGAAAGTCATTAAATGTAAAAAAAAGAGTTTAATATGCAATATTTAATATATATGTATTTAATATATAAGCATTAATATATAAGTATTTGATTAAATAATAAGTATTTAATATATTTAAAAATACATTTAATGTATACAGTCTAACAAAAGAGACAGGCATCTAAATTTTTATTAATAATTATTTAATTGCAGTTAAGATAGGTACAACTAAGAAAAAGTATAGTGTGCAAAGAGATTGAGAAACAGGAGCATTTGTCATGTTTGGGGGAGCCAAGGAATTTCCCTATGAGGTAGCTGAGATCTGAAGGATGAATAGGAGTTTGCCAAGTGAAACAGGTGGGAAGTGCAATCTGGCCAGGGAACAGCATGTGCAAAGGCCCGGAGTAGGAACAGTTGTACAAGTGGTAAAGAACTGGAAAGAAGCCAGGGTGACTTTCTTTGATCAAGATTGACATTGGCTTGAGGTGAGGTAAAGAAGCAAATTAGGGGTGGGAGCAGAGGGGGCTGCAGTGGCTGCAAAAGGTGATACAACATTGTGAATTCATGTGTGAACTGTTTTTGTAAGGCACCTTCAAAGTCATTTAGCACTAAGAAGCCTTTACAAAGCAGCTACTTTAAGCACCATGCCAGGCACTAGGGACTTAGGGTTAAAAACTCAGTGGCTGATAATAACAAGCATGTAGTGGACCCCTCCAGGATCTGTGGGTTGGCTCTTCTTCAAGGATGAGATGTGCAGGGCTTGGCTCCAGGCTGGTGGCTCAGGCCTCCCCACATGTCCAATTCTGGGACCAGCAGCTCCCGGAGTGTGTGCTTTTATTGACAGATGACAAATTGAACAAGAATATTTGACCTCTGCTCACATCACGTCTGCTAAAATGCCATTGACCAAAGCACGTCACAAGGCCAAGCCCAGCTTTATGGGGCAGGGAAATTTACTCCACCTGCTCTGATGGGAAGTTTGGGAAAGACCCTGTATTTGCTTCCTAAGGCTGCAGTAACAAAGTACGACAAACTGGGTGGCTTAAAACAACAGAAATCCATTCTCTCACAGTTCAGGAGACTGGAAGTCCAACTTTAGGGTGTCAGCAGGGTTGATGCCTTCCAGAGGCTCCGAATGAGAATGTATTCTATCCTTCTCTCCTAGCTTCTGGTCGTTGCCCACCAACCTCAGTGTTTCTTGTCTTGTAGAAGTATCACTCCAATCTCTGCCTCTGTCATCACGTGGTCTTCCCTCTATGGCTCCTCTGTATCTCTGTGTCTAAATTTCCCTCTTCTTAGACAAGTATCATATGATATCATGTATATGTGGAATCTAAAATGTGATCCAAGTAAACTTATTTACGAAACAGAAACAGACTCACAGACATAGAAAACAAACTTATGGTTACCAAATGGAAAAGGTGGGGGAGGGATAAATTAGGAGTTTGGGATTAGCAGATACAAACTCCTATATATAAAACAGATTAAACAACAACGTCCTACTGTATAGCACAGGGAACTATATTCAGTATCTTGTAATAACCTATAATGGAAAAGGATATGAAAAAGAATACATATATGCATAACTGAATCACCTTGCTGTACACCAAAAACTAACATAACATTGTAAATTAACTATACTTCCATAAAAATAAAAATTAAAAAAAAATTATCATAAAAAAAATTTCAGGACTTCCCTGGCGGTCCAGTGGTTAAGACTCTGCACTTCCAGTGCATGGGGCACGGGTTCGATCCCTGGTCAGGGAACTAAGATCCTACGTTTCGCGTGGTTTGGCCAAGAAAAGTTTTTTCTTCCTCTTCTTAGAAGGACACCAGTCTTTGGATTAAGGTCCACCCTAATCCAGTATAACATCATCTTAACTTGATTACATCTGCAAAGGCCCTGTTTTCAAATAAGGTCACATTCACAAGTTCTGGGTGGACACGAAGTTGGGAGACACTATTCAACCCCCAGTATAGTCACATAATAAAGGGTATGGATGTATGACTTTAATAAACGGACAAAGTAAAGAATTGAGAACACTTTCCAATCTACCACAAAGTTACAGCAAAAGCCCAGAAAAGGGAAAGCCCAGAAAAAGGGATGATATATGTGAACTCTAAGTATTTTAGTACGTTCAGTAGGTGGAAAGGGGCTGAGGACTGTGAGAAGTGACACTTTTGCCCAATAAGAGCCTGATCCTGAAGATTTTGTGGGGACCCAGAGGAAATCAAGAGAGATCACTACAGGATTTTTTTAAAATTAATTAATTAGTTATTTTTTCTGCATTGAGTCTTTGTTGCTGCGCGTTGGCTTTCTCAGTTGCGGCGAGCGGGGGCTACTCTTCATTGCGGTGAGCGTGCTTCCTTATTGCGGTGGCTTCTCTTGTTGGGGAGCACGGGCTCTATGTGGGCAGGCTCAGTAGTTGTGGCGCACGGGCTTAGTTACTCCACGGCATGTGGGAACCCGTGTCCCCTGCATCGGCAGGTGGATTCTTAACCACTGCACCGCCAGGGAAGCCCCTCAGTACAGGATTTTAAAGCCAGGGAGTGACTTCATAATCACGCTTGCATTTTATTTTTATTTTTTTTTAATTCATTAAAGGGCTTCCCTGGTGGCGCAGTGGTTGAGAGTCTGCCTGCCGATGCAGGGGATGCGGGTTCGTGCCCCGGTCCGGGAAGATTCCACATGCCGCGGAGTGGCTGGGCCCGTGAGCCATGGCCGCTGGACCTGCGCGTCCGGAGCCTGTTGGTCCGCAACGGGAGAGCCCACAACAGTGAGAGGCCCGCGTACCGCAAAAAAAAAAAAAAAAAAAAAAAAAAAAATTCATTAAAAAAAGAATTTTATTTGGCTGCACCAGGTCTTAGTTGCAGCATGCAGGATCTTAGTTGCGGCATGTGGGATCTAGTTCCCTGATCCGGGATTGGACCCGGGCCCCCTGCACTGGGATCGTGGAGTCTTAGCCACTGGACCACCAGGGAAGTCCCCACACTTGCATTTTAGAAAGATCACTCTAAATGAGGACTGGTTTAAGGAGGACAAGGAAAAACTAAAATACCCTAGCAATGTGAACAGTGGCAGGAATCTGATCAACTTACTGATTTTTTTTTCTACTAATTAGAACATTCAATGCAAATTTTTATGAAAAAGAAACAAGCTCTGATAAAAAAATAAGTAACTTCCAGGGCACAGCCTAAAATAATCCTAAAATTGTGGGGAAAAAAAACCCACAAGTGTGATCCTGGAGTCCTAGTGCTGCTTTAGATTGAATTCCTTCGTGACAAGGATATTAAAAAGAAAATATCCACCCGCAGATTCTCCTCCTCACATAACAGTTTCCTCCTCTGCGCTTTTTTCAAGTTATTAGGTGCACACATATGTAGTCCATATTAGTGTAGGTAAACTCCTGTGTTTTGATTTTCTTCATAGACTATTATTTCATAAATGTTTATATTGCTGTCAAAGTTTCTTAATTATCCTTTTTAATGGCTTCATACTATTTCATTTAACTGTACATCATTATAAATAAATAGCCTTTTGAATACAACTGTTTTCTTTTGAATTATAGTTTTTTGCTCTGCTCCCCCACTCATTTTCCTTCCCTAAAACATCCTATTTCAGGGAATCATAGCTCCATCTCTGTTATGGATTGAATTGTGTCCCTTCAAATTCCTGTGTTGAAGTCCTAACCCCCAGTACCTCAGAGTCTGATCTTATGTTATGGAGTAGGATTTTTACAGAGGTGATAAATTAAAATGAGGTAATTAGAGTGGCCCCTAATCGATATGACTCGTGTCCTTATAAGAAGAGGAAATGTGGACACAGACCCGCATTGAGGGAAGACAATGGGAAGACACAGGGAGAGGACAGCCAGCTACAAGCCAAGGAGAGAGGCCTGAAATAGTTCCTTCCCTCACAGCCCTCAGAAGCAACCCACCCTGTTGATTATAGACTTCTAGCTTCCAGAACTGTGAGACAACTTTCTGTGGTTTAAACCACTCAGTTTGTGATACTTTGTTAAGACAGCACTACCAAACTAAGAAAATCTCCCAGGCAGGTGCCCAGCCTTTAATCCTCATAGCCCCCCTCAGCCACTCCCTAAACTCCCATATCTTCTCAAGTGCTTTTCAATTCACCCACTTCATTCCATGCCACTACACACTCACCTAAGCCCAAGTTCAAGTTCACGTCTGGATTCCTACAACAGCCCAAGTAGTCATCCAGACTATAGGCTGAGCCATTCTCCACAAGGCAACCAGAGGATCTTTCTAAAATGCAAAGTCAAATAATAATAATAATAGTAAATTAAAAAATTTTTTAAATAAAAATGCAAAGGCAATTCTCTCATTCTCCTCAGATTTCTCCGCTGATTTCTCATTGCTCTTTCGGGAAAATTCCTTTAACATAGCTCACAAGCCCCTTCCTGATCAGACTCCTGCTTTCCTCTCAAGCTATGTCTCTCCAATCTGCACCCTACACCCTAACAATCTCTGCCCTTCAACTCTTCAGCTAGAAAGGGCAGCTTCTGGCACTAGTTTAGGATTCAGAGGACTGGTTCCAGAATGAGCTTCCCTGGGTTCAGATCCCAGCTCTGCCTCTTCCTAGCTGTGAGAACTTCCTCCTTCAGTGCCTTGATGTCCCCATCTATAAAATGGGATAACAGAAGTGCCTACCCCGTTTGGTTGTGGTGAGTATATTTGAAGCATCCCTGGCACATGGGAAGTAACAAATATGAGTTATTATTCTTCTGGTCTCTAATCTACTCTTTTCTCTCTCACCTCTGAGGTTTTGCACATGTTCTTCTGAAGCCCTGGAATACTCCTCTCTGCTACGAGCCTTCCCCCACCTGACTAATTTCAATCATCCCTTCGGATCAGTTTCTGAGCCTCAGCACTATTGATATTTGGGGCTGGATAATTCTTTGTTGGGTGCAGGGGAGGTTGTCCTGTGGATTGTAGGATGTTTAGAAGCATCCCTGATCTCTACTCATTAGATGTCAGTCGCATCCGACCCTAGTCATGATGATAATTATCATTTTCAGACATTGCCAAATGTCCCCGGGGTCGGTGAAATAACCCCGAGTTGAGAACCACTGCTCTAGCTCTTCTGTGCCCCTGCCCCAAGCCTCACCCCAAATACAGATCCGGTGCTCCTGGTCTGTACTCTCAACCTGTCCCATCACTGACAGGACTTCTTGCCCTGCAGCATATGTTCTGATTACTTGTCTTCTCCCCCATTAGATTTTAAGCTCCTTGAGGATAGGAGCTATGACTTAGTTATAAGAGCCTAGCAGAGAGTAGGAACTTAATAACTCCTTCTTTTGTTTTTTAATTTTATTATTTTTTTAAATTTTTGGCTGCGTTGCGTCTTTGTTGCTGTGCGTGGGCTTTCTCTGGTTGCAGCGAGCGGGGGCTACTCTTCGTTGCAGTGCGCGGGCTTCTCATTGCGGTGGCTTCTCTTGTTGCGGAGCATGGGCTCTAGGTGCGCGGGCTTCAGTAGTGGTGGCACGCGAGCTCTAGAGCGCAGGCTCAGTAGTTGTGCCGCACGGGCTTGGTTGCTCCGCAGCATGTGGGATCTTCCTGGGCCAGGGCTTGAACCCATGTCCCCTGCATTGGCAGGCAGATTCTTAACCACTGTGCCACCAGGGAAGCCCCAATAATTCCATGTTGGATGAAAATTTTCTATGGGTAAATTTCTAGGAGTGGAACGATGGATCAAAAGGCATGGTCCTTTTATGCCTTTTGGATATGTGTGGCCAAAGTGCTTTCCCCCAAAGACCATGCTGATTTAAAGTGCCACCAGCAATAGATGGTGTGTTTACCCCAGAACTTCACCATGCCTGGGTTCAAATGAAAATCTTTGAATTAATAGGTAAAAAATGGTGCCATATTTAATAATAGCTCATATGCATTGAGAGCTTCTTCATTCCAGGCATGGTGCTAATGGTCCTGCCCGTATTAACTCATTTAATCCTCACAAAAGTGCTATGAGGTCGGTACCATTACTATCATCCTATTTTAAGGTGGGAAAATGCAGCACAGATGTGAGGAATAAGTTGTCAAAGGTAACACACAAGGGAGGTAGGACCCAAATCCACGCAGGCCATGATTCAAGCACTACACATCCTGCATTTCATGCAAATGCTTTTCTTTGGTTACTAAATCTTCCCACCCACCATCCTCACGTTCCTTTAGCTAACTCATACACACCAGTTACCAGCATTAAATGTGACATCATGGTGGTCATTTTGTAATGTGAAGAAATATCGAATTACTATGTTGTGAACCTGGAACTAACATAGTGTTGTAGGTCAATTATGTTTCCAAAACAAACAAACGAACAAACTCATAGGAAAAGAGATCAGAGTTGGGGTTACCAAATCTGTGGAGGTGGGAGTTGGAAATGGGGGTGGGGGAGAGGGAATTGGATGAAGGTGGTCAAAAGGTACAAACTTCCAGTTATAAGATAAATAAGTACCAGGGATGTAATGTACAACCTGATTAATATAATCAACACTGCAGTATGTTATATATGAAGGTCGTCAAGAGAGTGAATCCTCAGAGTTCTCATCACAAGGAAAAGACATTTTTTCTTTTCTTTTGTTTGTATATGGGATGATGGATGTTCGCTAAACTCATTGTGATAATCACTTCATGATGTATGTAAGTCAAATCATTATGCTGTACACCTTAAACTTACACAGTACTGTATGTCAATTATATCTCAAAAAAACTGAAAGATCAACAACAACCCCCCCCCCCAGGACATCCTCAGGGAACCTTCCTCATTTCTCAGATCAGGTCCCTGGACTTCTCATCCCCTTTGGAATTACTTGTTCCAAGTCACTTCCCCATCCTAAGCTTCTGGAGGGAGGGAAGCTGCCTTTTTCCTAGAGAGGAGTGCCAAACCTAACATTTTGCCAGCACAAAGTAGGCACTCAGTGAATACTGAATGAATGAAAACATAGAGTGTTTGCTTTTCCTCTTGTGCAAACTCTAAGATTGTGTCTTTTGCCCACTTTTCCTTTGTGAGGGCTACCGTTTTTTAATGTAAGTTTTTGTTTGCAGCAGGGAAGTGCTTGCAAATTTGTTAAGAATTGGAAATTCCAGTGCGGTACGGCCTCTGATGTCCACAAGGGGGCGAGAGAGGACGTGGCATCTTTCGGAGCTCCAAGGTGCCGATTCCTCCAATGACAGTTGCACGTCATGCTGCTTCATCGTTGGGCTTTTTCATCGTTTAGCTTTTCATCAACGTGGAGGCTTGTCCCTTAAGTTACCGTAATCAAGGGAGCTCTAAGGAGAATTTCTCCCTCTTCATTTTCAAATATCTTTTTCATCCGATTTCCTTTCTCTGCTGCCTCATAGACTCACCTATGAGCTGACAGAATCTTCCTTGAAATAAATTTAAAATAAAAAAGAAGAAGAAAACAGGGCCGACCAGATCACTTGGAAAAAAAGATTTTGAGTAGGTGTGTGTGCTTCCTCTTTGAGACTGTGATTAGTGAAATGGAAACACTCAATCTCCCCCACAGGTTCTGTCAATGTGTGTGCACGTATTTATTTAGCAGATGTAGGCATGTGTTTTTTTCCTTGGTGTTTTGAAAGGCTTTAAAAATTAACATGGCTGCTTTGTTTAAAGCTA
This sequence comes from Delphinapterus leucas, assembly GCF_059928025.1. Classification (NCBI taxonomy): domain Eukaryota; kingdom Metazoa; phylum Chordata; class Mammalia; order Artiodactyla; family Monodontidae; genus Delphinapterus; species Delphinapterus leucas. The sequence goes on from NC_143142.1 coordinate 15,651,319, forward strand.
TTTCAAGCTCTATTAAGGCTTATCAAGGACCACTTATCTCCAGGCTACACTCGCATTTTTGTGGGCCTGGTAAGGATTACAGACTCATTTTAGACAGTCAGCTGGTGCAGAAAAGCCAGCAGAAGGGAGAGATATTGCAAAATCCCAGAGGGGCCCCAGCTTGAGCCAAGGCCAGTGAACACTGCGTCAGCAGCTGGGGCAGCGGAGAGACAGTCTCCATCAACAAGCTTGCTCTCTCCTGGGGAGATGCCTCCAAGGGGAAACTGAAGTCCAATCTACTCATAGCTCTTCTTCCTGCTTCCTCCAGAGGGTTGCCGAAGAAAATAAGTCATAAACCATAAACCTTTCCTTTCTATGATTCCATGAATGGATGTTTCCTGTGTGTACGGTGTGTGTGTGTGTGTGTGTGTGTGTGTGTGTGTGTGTGTGATCTTAACTAAATTTGGATTCTCTGCCTCCAGGCTTCCAGCATAGAGTTCTTTTGAACAGGGACTTTCTTTGTCTTGCTGATCTGTTCTAGAAATTCCCAGTAAATGGTCTTTTTCCAGAGGGGGTTCTATAAATACTAATTCATCAGCTGGCTCATCGTGGTACAGCGGCAGCCGTGCAGTCCTATGACTAATTAATCACTGTTGCTAAAATATTAAATACCTATTTTTTTGGAGGTGATAAAAAGACTATTATTTTAAGGTTTTTCCATTTTACAGAAAATGGTAAATATTAACTCTATGTAGACTGTGAAAGTTTAGATACATATATTATAATCCCTAGAGTAACCCCTAAATATAATACAAAGAGATACTAGAAAGGCTAACAGATCAATTAAAACGGAATAATAGAAGTTTTTCAAATCACCAAAAAGAAGGCATCAAAAGAGGACCATAGAAACAAAACACAAAGGGACAAATAGAAAACAGCAAAATGGTAGATGTAAATCCAAGCATATCAATAATTGTATAAAATGTTAATGACTGAGACACTAAAATTAATAGGCAGAGGATGACTGAGTGAATAAAAATAAGACCCTACTACATACGATGAGACATACATAGTAAATATGAACACAGGTGGAAAGTAAACTGTGGGACAATATATACCATGAAAACAGTAAGCATATCAAGACTAAAGTGGCTTTTTAAAACTTCAGATTTAAATAACTATTCAGTATGCAATCTAAATACTGAATACTATTCAGTATTTCAGCCTTGGATATGTGCTGTTTTCATTAATTGAAGTGAAGGACGATACAGACTGTCCCCGACCTAGGATGGTTGGATTTATAGATTTTTTGACTTTACAATGGTGCGAAAGTGATATACATGCAGTAGAAACTGAATCTCAGATTTTGAATTTTGATCTTTTTCTGGGCCAGTGATACGCGGTAAGATCCTCTCTCGTGATGCCAGGAAGTGGCAGCAAGCTTCCACTATAGATGAACAACCTATATACTTACAACCATTCAGTATCTATGCAACCATTCTGTTTTTCACTTTCAGTATAGTATTCAATAAATTACACAAGATATTCAATACTTCATTATAAAAGAGGCTTTGTGTTAGATGAGTTTGCTCAACTGTAGGCTAATTTAAGTGTTCTGAGCATGTTTAAGGTAGGTTGAGCTAAGCTATGATGTTCAGTGAGACTTTCTACTTTTGATATTTTCAGCGTATGATGGGTTTATCAGGGCATAATCCCATCATAGGTCAAGAAAGATCTGTACTTCTTCGGCATTTAGACTCCTGATCTTGAAATATAAACAATATGAGGAGGAGAATTTATTTTGAGCCACACAAGAAGGTTATTTAGATTCCGAAACCTGAGCATTCAAAAACTGATGGTTGCCATTGGATTTGGAAGGTGTGAGACAAAATAAGGAAGCTGGGATTATAGAATCAGACAGACCTGGGTTCACATCTGAGATTTGATGTTTACTGTCTGTGAGATATTGAGTAAAGTATCCAACTGTGCATCAGTTTCCTAGCTGAACGTGGGGGTAATAATATCTCCATTCTGTACACCTCCCAGGATTTGACACCTGCTAGGAGCTTAGGAAATGCGTGTGGGATAAATATCATGAAAATGAAATTAACAGTCATTGTAAGGCACATGAGATTGTTGTAACAGTGCAAAGTATATGAATTACTTATTTGGGAGGGAGGCAGTACAGGATGGAGCCAGCTATGTGTTCAAATCTCAGTTCTGCCAATTCCTAGGCAGGTGCAAGTCACTTAATTCTGAGCCTCAGTTCCTTATAAAATGGGGCTATTAATGAATACTTGGAAGGGGTAGTATGATGGTTATATGAGTGGAGACACTTTGATTCCTAGGTGTTCAATAGATTTTTTTTTTTTTTTTTTTTTGTGGTACGCGGGCCTCTCACTGCTGTGGCCTCTCCCGTTGCGGAGCACAGGCTCCGGATGCGCAGGCTCAGCGGCCATGGCTCACGGGCCCAGCCGCTCCGCAGCATGTGGGATCCTCCCGGACCGGGGCACGAACCTGTGTCCCCTGCATCGGCAGGCGGACTCTCAACCACTGCGCCAACAGGGCAGCCCTTTTTTTTTGTTGTTGTTGTTGCTTTTTTAAAAAGTAGTGCATGCTCTAGGAGAAAACTTGGAAAACATTGCAAAGCCCAAATCACAAATCCTCCAGTCACCTACCTGTAAATGCACTGCTGAGATTCATCCAAATGTCATCAGACATGCTACCTTCCCTGTCCTTCCTTCTACACCTATAGTCATACATCTGTGTAATTTTAAAAATGCAATCATACAGTAAATACAATTAAATTTCAAAATTTCCTTACTATTTTAGCCTGATTTTTTCCATTCACCAATATATCATGAACTTTCACTTGTATTAATATTCTTCATAAACATTATTCTGAATGGCTCCATAATATTCCATGTTATGGATATACCGTTATTATAGTTAACCAGTCCCACACTGTTGGATATTTAAACTGGTTATAATTTTTCCTCTTACAAACAGTACTGAGCTGCACATCCTTGTATGTACATCCTTGACTATGGGTCTGATTATTTCCTTTGGACAACTTCTTCAAAGTTGAATTGCTGGATCAAAGGGTATGCACTTTAATGTTCTAATGTATTCATTCATTCATTCTTTATTAAAACTTTATTTTTTAGAGCAGTTTTAGGTTCACAGAAAAATCGAGAAGGTGCAGAGATTTCCCACATATTCCCTGCTCCCATGCGCACATAGTCTCCCCCGTTTTCAACATCCCCTGCCAGAGTGGTACATTTGTTGCAGCTGATGAACCTAACTGACACGTCATAATCCCCAAAGTCCACAGCTTACACTGTAGCTCCCTCTTGGTGTTGTATATTCTATGGGTTTGGACAAATGTATAATTTCATGTATCCAACATTACGGTATTATACATAATATTTTCACTGCCCTAAAAATCCTCTGTGCTCTGCCTACTCATCCCTATCTTCCCAAATCCACTAGCCACCACTGATGTTTTTATTGTCTCCATAGTTTTGCCTTTTCCAGAATATGACGGAGTTGGAATCATACAGTGTATAGCCTTTTCAGATTGGCTCCTCTAACTTAGTAATGTGCCTTAAAGTTTCTTCCGTGTCTTTTCATGGCTTGATAGTCACTTCTTTTTATTTTTATTTATTTAAATATTTATTTATTTTGGCTGCTCCGGATCTTAGTTGCAGCATGCAGGATCTTTGTTGTGGCACGTGGGCTTCTTAGTTGCGGCATGCGTGCGGGATCTAGTTCCCCGACCAGGGATGGAACCCAGGCCCCCTGAACTGGGAGCTCGGAGTCTTACCCACTGGGCCACCAGAGAAGTCCCAGGTAGTCATTTCTTTTTAGTGCTGAATAATATTCCATTGTCTGGATGTACCACAGTTTATTTATTTTATTTATTTTTAAAATAAATTTATTTATTTATTTACTTTTGGCTGTGTTGGGTCTTCCTTGCTGTGTATGGGTTTCTCTAGTTGCGATGAGCAGGGGCTGCTGTTAGTTGCGCTGTGTGGGCTTCTCATTGCGGTGGCTTCTCTTGTTGTGGAGCACGGCCTCTAGGCACACGGGCTTTAGTAGTTGTGGCACTCAGGCTCAGTAGTTGTGGCGCATGGGCTTAGTTGCTCCGTGGCATGTGGGATCTTCCCGGACCAGTGATGGAACCCGTGTCCCCTGCATTGGCAGGCGAATTTTTAACCACTGTGCCACCAGGGAAGCTCCTGGATGTACCACGGTTTATTTATCCATTCACTTACTGAAGGGCATCTTGGTTACTTCCAAGTTTTGGCAATTATGAATAAAGCTGCTATAAAGTGCCCTATGCAGGTTTTTTGGTGGACATATGTATTCAAGTCCTTTGATACCAAAGAGCGCTTTATTATTATTATTTTTTAAGTATAAAAGCAATACAAAGATAATCTCACCTCAACCATTCCAGGCTGGTCCTACTTTGCGTGGCAATTCACATTAACAATTTGGTACTTATTCTCCCGCACATTTTTCTCTACACACATAGTTCTTTCTTGTTTTAGTAAAAGTGGGATGGCGGGCATATTTTTAAGGTGTATGTCAATCAGTGTTGAATACTGATGGAATATAACAATAGTTTTAACTCCCTCTCGGAGCGTTTATTAAGTGCCAGACACTAGACATCAAACACTGTGACCCATGCTTTATTTTCACCAGATTTTGAGCGCTTATTGGGTACTAGAATTTGTAGTAAATATGAAGCACCTACCGTGCGCTTCTACCAAGTGCTTATGAACAAATGTGCAGCGCTTATTCTGCGCCAGATTTTTGCACGTATCTCATTTAAATGTGAGAGTGAAAGTGAACCTCCAGACTCTGCCCAGGGGCCCAGGGTGGGAGCTCTGGCCGAAGAGAGAGGAGTGCACACCTGAGCAGGTGGGAGGAGGGGAGGCGGTGCCCTCTTCTCTTGGTGCGCTGCAGACCCAGGGCGCCCTCGAATAGCAAGGGGCGTGGGAGGTCACTCTAAGGGGAAGATGCAGTGGCAGGCGAGGCGGAGGAGGTCCTGCTGACCCGGCTGCCCCCGGTCTGCGGGGAGGAGGGCGGGGCCAAACGGGTGGGCGGGACCGGTATTGTCCGCCCCGCGGGGCATGCCGGGAGCTCCGCCCCCAACATGGCGTCTCACTGACAGTTGGCTGTCGAGAGGCAGAGGCGGATCTTGCTCCTCAGGGCGGCGGCGGCGGCGGCGGTGGCGGCGGGGCCAGGGTCTCCGGGGCCAGGGGTGGGAGGATGGCGGCTCGGACCTCCTAGGGCGGAGCTCCACGGGCGAGGCGGCGAGCGGGGCGCTGCAGGCGGGCGCGGCGGCTGCTGCCATGGACTGGTGATCGCGGCGGCTACTGCTCGCGTCTCCCCTGGCCGGGCGGCTGCTCCTCACCGCCAACCCCTCAGCCGGGGCCATGGGCTCGTCGGCGGCCGCGGCGGCTGCGGCGGCGGCGGCCGCGGACTCGGCGCAGTGGCTCTCGGTGAAGGAGGAGACCATCTTCCTGCACGACGGGCTGATCCGGGTCACCGACCTGGCCGAGCTGCCCAGCGAGATTCTCGGGGCCCCGGAGGCCGCCGACACCGACTTGGAGGTGAGCGAGGCTGCCCCCGGCCTCCGCCATCAGATTAGCCCACCCGCGCCGCATTCCCGGGGTCGGGCCCTCTCATCTCCACTTCACCCCGACCCCGAGGCCCACGAAGGCTGCCCCAGCAGGTGTGTGTGGGCGCCGGGCAGGCAGGTGCGGGCCGCGCCGCGAGTCTGCAGACCACCCGCCTCCCTCCCTCCTCGGGGCCTCAAGCCCGCCGGGGATTTCATTTGTGGGTTCATTTTGAACGTTCCGACTACCAACATTTTATTAGACCATCACCCGGCACGGCCTTGAAGCCCCGGAGGAGCCGCCGCCGCCTCCCGGGCCCGGTCTCCCTTCCCCCACGGACCCCTTGGACGCACAGGGCACACCCAGGCTGCTTAGCTTTGGGGACGTTTTAATTTTAACGCTCTACACCCCCCCCCCCGACCTCGTCATTCCCTAGTGCTGTGCGTGTGTGTGTGTATGTGTGCGTGTGTGTTTTGTTTGTTTTTCTCGGGAGAAGGTAGTGGCAGCTGCCGGTCCGCGACGGGCAATCCAGCAACTACTCCGTGTCGTGCCTCGGATTGACACGGGGCCTTTGTCAGGGAAGCGGGCAGTGTGGACAGCGAGGGGGATGCTACAGCGGCCCTCGGTGCGCTACCCGCAAGGGTCACGGGCGTTTTAGGCCGCAAGGCCTTTTTATGAGCTCGGGGGTCGCGGAGAAGCCCAGGCTTAGGAGCCGTGGCAGGTGCAAAAGCAAATCTCGGCAATTGTGCCGCTGGGTTTGGGGGCAGAAGGAAACCAAATATGCTGGATGGATGGGAACTTTCCACCGACTTCTCTTGGTTTCGTGTTTGCCCAGGGGTGGCAGTACTGGCAGGATCGGTTCATCGAGGCACTGCTCCCCCTCCACTTTGTGAGGTGACATTTTGATGTGTAGGTAGCATGGGGTGTCACGAAATTCTTGTTGTCGCAAGGAGGACTCTCTTGGGTAGGGCGCAGAGAGGATGGCTTGTCTTCTGGCTATAAACGGAATGCAAGGAATCTTTTGTGTTATGCGGTTTTGCGGGCACTTTGGCTTTCAGCACAACGAACATTTATAGAAATGGATTAAAACCCATTTCTATGTGTTTCTGGAAACGGCAGTGATGGGATCCCGTTGGCGGAGACATTTGGACGTATCTGAGATGCGAATACGTTCCTCTATATTTTTGTGTCTGGATTTGAGGTTGAGGTTGCGGCTGCGGCATTCCCATTGTGAACTCTTAATGACTTATTTTACAGTCTGGCCACCAAAAAATAAGGCATGTGCAAATTGGTAGGGAATTCCGAACATGGAATCATAGTTTTATTATGTCTCATTTGGGCCTTTTCTATAAAAAGCAAGGTGTGTCTGAGTGTCTTATATGCTTAAAAACTCAAGGGGCATTATGCTATGATGGTGGAATCTTTTGATATAATTGGTTCTCTTGTATGTGAAATGAGGAAGGCAGATGCTCTTTGTTCCTTAGAGACAAAGTTCACAGATCCAAAATTTCTATTCGTATGTAATTTATTTATTATTAAAAAGTGTAGGATTAGTTAAAAATACCTGAGCTGTTAAGCTGGCTTTCCTAAGATGTTTACTGTACAAATGTACTGAGTAGTTGTCAGGTATTTCCACAGATGACTGATTTAATAGAAAGAATCTCTCTGGCCTGGAAGATTTTTTAAAAACTTAAAAAAAATTTTTATGGTCTGACCTCTCAGAAACCAATATGTATACGGGTGATAAACATTTCTGAATGTAGTCAGAACTTTTTTCATTTCTTTCCATATGTTATACAGGCAACATAGTATCAGGAGAAATAGCTAAGAATGTTTTTGTGGCTGTTAGGTTTGTGTTTTGCATATTTAATGATAATAATATTGAGTAAGTGTATCCTATGTGTCAGGCATTGTCTTACTAAATTCTCCAAGGGATCCTGGTTTAAAAAAGAGTGGGGAGGGATCCTGGTAGCTAAATATTGTTACCTGTTGTAACAGTTGTAAATATTGTACCCATGTACAGGTAAGGCAAGTAAAGTACAGAGCAGGTATGCAACTTGCTCAAGATCACACGTAGTTGGAGAAGAGAGCCTGGACTTTAACCCAGGTCTGTTTGGCCTCAAACATGTCTGCTCCTAATCATAATATTCCACTATCTTCATGCATGTATGATACTCATATTTGTAATTGTTTTAAGTTTAATAACTGGGTAAAGATAGGGTAATAACAGGTATCTTTATTTCCTTTCTAGTGACTTACTCTTTTTACATTTGAGGAAGATTAGAGGTTCATCAACTTTTTAAAAACTAACTTTTGAAATGCTACTACCCCTGTGAGGCTCTTCCAAGCCTCTCCTTCCACTGAACATCTGGGTGAAAGTGACCAATTTTTACAGGATTTTATAGTTATATAGAATCTTTCAGTTAACAGTTTTGGATTAAGAAAGATGAGACTCAAACTGAGGGGACTAATTTATGATTGGCAACCTTAACGCGTAAGACTGCACTAGCTGCAATAGAGTCTCAGAATTTTAGAGCAAGGAGGAACCTTAGAGATACTTGTTTCCCTCATTTTAGAGAGAAGTTATCTGAGATCAGGAGAGGTTTTGGCTTGGTAGCATAGCTAGTTATGGCAGGACAAGTGACTAGACCCTGGCTTTCCTGGCTTTGAATTCCAGTGTTCTTTTCGCTATGTAAGTGCTGCTCAAAGATAAATGTGAATCCGAAAAAAGAACCCATCCTAAGAGGTAGATCAGCGTTAACTTAGCATTTTAATTTAAGCAATAGCAGAGAATTGGAATTAAAAATTTTCTTCTCAGTGAATTTCAAAGGGAAGGTTTTTTTGTTTGTCTTTCAGTCAATAGTGTTTAATCAACAAATTCATTAACAAGTGTTTGTGGAATTCAGAGGTGAGCTGAGCCCACTGTCGTGGGTGTTGGGGACATAGCAGGGGATAAAATAAAATCCTTGTTCTTAAAAAAGCTTTTATTTTAGTAGGTGATATAGACGATAACAAATTGTCAAATACAGGACATGTGAATAATATGTCAAATGATAAGTGCTATGGAGAAACGTATAGCTGGGTAAGAGGGATGGAGAGTAATGGTGTGGGGAAGGGTCTGTTTTACATACAGTGGACTGGAAAGGAAAGACCAGGATGGCATTTGACACCTGAAAGAAATGAGAGTGTACCATATGGCTACTGGGGGGAGCACATCCCAGACAGAGGACAGCAAGAGCCAAGTCCCTGAGAGGGAAGCATCCTTAGCATCCTTAGTGTGGAGCTCTGAGCCCAGTAAGCAAAGGGGGAAAGGAGAGTGAGTGATAGGAGATGGAGGCCAGGTCTGCAGATCAAGTAGGGCCTTGTAGGTAAGGACTTTGAATCTACTTGAGCGGATTAAAAATGCAGAGTGAAGCTCTTTCTTGGCCTTTGAAATAGCTATCTGTATTTAATTTTATGTTTTTGGCAAAAAGTGAAAGCATGCAGGAAATTAGTTTTTAAGTGTTGAAATAAATATAAATTCAAGAGAAATAAAAAAGCAATAGCTCAAAAATGACAAATATTATTGAATTTTGCATTACATTTCATAGACTATTAGTCTTTTTAAAATTAAGGTAATTTACAAGAAAAAAGCATTAGTTTCTTTGTGGAAGTTCCAAAAGAATTCAGCTTCCTGTCTCATTTTTCTTTACAAATTCCAGGTGGGGACAGACGTCATACATCTGGATGTTGATAGAGAAGCTAATTGACTTGCTCAAGGTGGCCAAGATATTTTTTACTCCGTAGTTTAGATTAATTTTGAACCCAAGCATTTTGGTTAGTGTTTCTCATCTTTCATTGTGTTTGTTTATAAGGACCCCCCACCACCCGCCCCATTCAAAGACTTGAACATGTATGTTCATGGCAGCTTTATCTGTGTTTGCCAAAAACTGGAAATAATCAAAATGTCCATCAACAAGTGAATGGATAAACAGGTGTGGTACATCCGTATAATGGAATACTAAGCAATAGAAATGAATGAGTTGTTGATACTGACAACTTGGATTTATGCTGAGTGGAAGAACCCAGTCATACAAGAGTGCATACTGTAAGATTCCATTTATATGATGTTCTAGGAAGTGTAAACTAATCTGTAGTTATGGAAAGCATCTGCTTTCCATAGACGATAACAAATTGTCAAATACAGGACATGTGAATAATATGTCAAATGATAAGTGCTATGGAGAAACGTATAGCTGGGTAAGAGGGATGGAGAGTAATGGTGTGGGGAAGGGCTCTGTTTTACATACAGTGGACTGGAAAGGAAAGACCAGGATGGCATTTGAGACCTGAAAGAAATGAGAGTGTACCATATGGCTACTGGGGGGAGCACATCCCAGACGGAGGACAGCAAGAGCCAAGTCCCTGAGAGGGAAGCATCCTTAGCATCCTTAGCGTGGAGCTCTGAGCCCAGTAAGCAAAGGGGGAAAGGAGAGTGAGTGATAGGAGATGGAGGCCAGGTCTGCAGATCAAGTAGGGCCTTGCTAGTGGCTGCCTGGGGATGAAGGCATGCAGGAAGGGTTGGGAAAAAGGATTACAGAGGTGCATGAGGAAACTTTTGGGGTGATGGCAATGTTCCCTATTTTGATTGTGGTGATGGTTTCATGTTGTATGTATACATATGTTGAAACTCCTGAAATTGTACACTTTAAATATGTGTAGTTTATTGTATGCCAGTTATAGTTCAGTAAAACAAGCAAAACCCGCAGAAGCCCAGAATGCTTTACTGATGTGAAAAAGGCTCAATAGGTCTTTGGGTTTGTTTTTTGTTTTTAATCATGTAAGGGAAGGAACCTTTGGGTTTGGAGGTGATCAGCTTAAATAGTCAAGGCTTTGAATACTTATGTTACACTTAAGTGAAAGCTTTGAGGTGATATTTAAATTCATAAATGTTGATCTGTTCTCCTAGGAGGATACTACCACCTGTTTATCCTTTGGTCGGAATTCTTTGGAAAGTGTTTAGGTACTTTTAGAGAATTCCAAATTCTAGATTTGGAAGAGTTAATGAATAAATGAATAAACTGCCTCTGTTCACCAACAGAATTAATTATCAGGTAATTAATGAGCACTAGAATAAGAGTCACTGAATCTTGGTACAGTGTTCTGTGACCTCAGCAAATTTCTCAGGTGAAAGAATATAAAAAAAGAATGTATATATGTTTATAACTGAGTCACTCTGCTGTCCAGCAGAAATTAGCACAACATGGTAAATCAACTATTCTTCAATAAAAAAAAAAAAAAAGGGAAAAAAAAGTTCTCAGGTATGACTGGCTAGCTGTAAAGTTAGGACGAAGTATTTGAAGACTGTGGGAGGCAGTATTGCCTAGAGGTTAAAGTCAGGTTTAAAGAGTCAGACTGGGGTTGAAACTCTAGCTCTGCCCGTGACCTTGGGCAAGTTCAATTACCTTTAATAATCCCTGGTTTCTTCCACTGCAACTTCTTTGTCATCATTGTCACCACCTCTACCACCACGAGGACAACAGTGTCAGCATATTGCATGCCAGGCTCTGTGCTAAGCACTTCCCACCCGTTATCTCATTTAATCCTCACTGCAACTTCATGAGGTTGGTACTATTGTCATCTTTATTTTACAAATAAGGAAGCCATGGCACAGAAGTGAAGTTGATGAAGGTCGTACAGTTACTAGTAAAGCTGAGGCTGAAATAGATCTGTCTGATTCCAGCCCAGGGTCGAGGCTTCAAAACCATTGTTAGACTGCCTAGTCATCTGTAAGAGGGGGATAATAATAGGGTTAACGTAAGGATTAGTTAAGGATGGTTGTGATTATGTACTTACAGTGTATGAACTCTCTTTGGAAGGTGCTATGTTGCTGAGAAGTTATTTTATGTATATTCAGTTAGCTGCCCAGTGTATGTGAAAGCAAAACTATCCCATCAACAAATTTTTTTTCCTAGTAGTGAATAGTGGAGATAGTGCTTTTTTGGTGTGTTTGTGATCCCTTTGGAATTTTCTTCCTTCCCAGTTTGTTTGGAATCTGGCTGGCAGATGAGATAATAGTCTTCATTTCAGTTTTCCTCCAATTGTATGCCTAGGGTCTTGCTAAATAAATCAGTTTTGATTATTATCTGTCTTCTTGGCTTCCATATTGGCTGCCATAAAATACCACCTGTTGGCCAGGGCTACTGGGGGGATTGTCATGCACCTGTTCTTTCCTAAGTCATATAAGGTACCTGTGGTGATAATTATGAAAGGACTGTCAGTTCCTGAAGGTGCCCCATGCTTTCTCCTCCCTGCACCCCTCTTTCTGGCTTGTTTTACAGTGGTGATGGTGGGGTGAACACAAGGAGTGTAGTCTGCTTTGCAAGATGTTTAGTCAATAGTTGTAGACAAATGTAAATAACAGCAGGTGATCAACTATGGGACAAATGCATAATTCAGAAGGAGAGAAGACTGCAGAAATTGTATCACTATTACTTTGATGCTGCATTGTTAACATTTTAATGTATTCATTAAGTTCTTTAAAAACCAATACATAAATACATTCTTATAAAAAAATGCAGGTTAAACTGAAGTTCCTTTTGACTACCTACACTAGTCCTGTTTCCATCTACTCCCCACCCTGGTTAAATCAATGATAAATTTTTTTGGTATATTCTTCAAGACCATTGTTGAATGTGTATGTTTATGTGTGGGGTGTGTGTGTGTGTGTGTGTGTGTGTGTGTGTGTGTGTACACATAACACTTTTTATTATTTTTTCTTTTTTGCGTAATAGATTTGATTCTAGGGACTTCCCTGGTGGTCCAGTGGTTGAGACTTCGCCTTCCAATGCAGGGGGTGTGGGTTCAATCTCTGGTTGGGAAGCTAGGATCCCACATGCCTTGTGGCCAAAAAAACAAAACATAAAACAGAAGTCATATTGTAATAGATTCAATTAAGACTTTAAAAATGGTCCACATCAAAAAAAAAAAATTTGATGCTAGACATATCATTCTATAACTTGCTTCTTAAATTCAATGATATGTTTTGATTTTTCTATGTCTCCACATATAGATCTATTGCAATTTTTTAAGTGCTGTACAAGACTCCGGAAATACCATAGCTTATTTAGCCATTCTCCTACTGATGAGTGTGTTAGTTTCCTGTTGCAATGCTAACACGCTGTTACAAACTTAGTGGCTTAACACAACACAAACTTATTCTCTTACATTTCTGGAGATCAGAAGTCCTAAATGAGTCACATTGGGTTAAAGTCAGGTGTTGGCAGATCTGGTTCCTTCCGGAGGCTCTAGGGGAGAATGCATTCCCTTGCCTCTTTCACAGCTTCTAGTGGCCACCTGTATTCCTTGGCTTGTGGCTCCTTCCTCGAACCTTTAAAGTATATCACCCTCGTCTCTGATCTGTCATCATGTCATTTTCTCCTCTCACTGACTCCTCTTGCATGCCTTTTACAAGGACCCTTGTGATTACATTTAGAGCCCACCCGGATAATCCAGGGTAATCTCCGCATCTCAGGATCCTTAATTTCATCACATCTGCAAAGTCCCTTTTGCCATCTAAGGTCACATTCACAGGTTCCAGGGATTAGGATGTGGACATCTTGGCGAGGGGGTGGTGGTGGTTATTATTCAGCTTACCACGATGGTTATTTTTGTTGTTTGAAATTCAGTTTTTCACTATTAAAAATGGTCCTTCAGTGCACATCCTTGCATGCCTGTTTGTGCATATGTGGGAGTATTTCTCTAGAGCAGTTCCTGAGAAGTAGAATTGCTGAGTCATAGGTGACCATTTTACATTTGAAGAGACACTGCCAAATTGCTCTCCACAGTGGCTTACACCAATTCATACTCCCAAGTAACAGTGCTTGATAGGACCTCTTTCCCTCACACCCTCATAGAGACCATTTTAGAACTTATGGATTTGCTTAAATTTATCATTTGCTTAAGTCAATGGCTTTCACTCCAAAAGATCAGTCCAATAGATACAATTGGGTACCTGGACCTGCATGCCAAATCATGCTCAGCTGAAAGAAGCCAGGGTTTTCTGTTAGTGCTGCCTAGCTGTTATCACTTCATTTCAGAGGACTTCTCTTGTGGCTTGATCGCCTTCGCCTCCTGGCGTGTACTCATGTTAGTCAGTAATCCAGTTAATACAGACTATGTCCATATATAGGCAGGAGAGAACAACCACTTTGTATTCTGATGGTCTGGGGATGCTGCCAGAGGCCAGCAGAGCCAGGGAGCTGCCCACCCTGGGAAGAGATGCACTGGCCCCTGAAGTGTGTTCAGAGTGCATAGCATTTGTTAGGCAGACTATCTGGACTCAGATTGTCTTAAAATTTTCTCTCTTATATGCCAGTATAAGGAGTAATTCTATGTTTTTCTGACCTATATAGAAAATAATTGATAGTTCATTATATATATATATTTTTTTTTGCGGTACGTGGGCCCCTCACTGTTGTGGCCTCTCCCGTCGCGGAGCACAGGCTCCAGACGCACAGGCTCAGCGGCCGTGGCTCACGGGCCCAGCCGCTCCGCAGCATGTGGGATCTTCCCGGATTGGGGCACGAACCCGTGTCCCCTGCATCGGCAGGTGGACTCTCAACCACTGCGCCACCAGGGAAGCCCAGTTCATTATATTTTTATGCTGTCAAAACTTTTTTGATTATAAAGAAGTAACACATGGATGTTGTAGAAAATGGAGAAAACACTAAAGGTGTAAAAGAGAAAAGAAATATCCTTTGATTGCACTATCCAGAAATAGCCATATTAACTAATTTTTTTACTATTTCCTTCTTAAATTCACATTTATATATATTATTATAAATAAATCCAAAAGATTTTTAGTGTTTGGAGTGCCATTTTCTTCTTTTTCTTTTTTTTTTTTGCAGTGTTATTTTCTTGATAAAGCTTGGTAAATTACAAATTTGTGGTAATTATTAAAGTGTGTTTCAATCAACTATACTTCAATAAAAAATTTTTTTAAAAATTTAAAAACAGGGACTTCCCTGGTGGCGCAGTGGTTAAGAATCTGCCTACCAATGCAGGGGACACAGTTTCGAGCCCTGGTCCAGGAAGATCCCACATGCCGCGGGGCAACTAAGCCCGTGAGCCACAACTGCTGAACCTGCGCTCTAGAGCCCGCGAGCCACAACTACTGAAACCCACTCACCTAGAGCCCAAGCTCTGCAACAAGAGAAGCCACTGCAATGAGAAGCCTGCACACCGCAACGAAGAGTAGCCCCCCGCTCGCTGCAACTAGAGAAAGCCCACACGCAGCAGCGAAAACCCAACACAGTCAAAAATAAATAAATAAATAAATGAAAATTAAAAGCAACAATAACAACAAAAAAGTGTGTTCTTGCAACCTGTTATTATTGGCAGTTTATAATTAAAAGGATTTTTATAGTGCTGTTATAATTCCCCTCCCAATAATGTTGAATATTTGTGTGGAGCTTTGAGTTTATGAAGTGCTATTAAGCATAGTTATAGAATAATTAATGTTCCATGTTGGGACACTTTGAAGTGGACACAACTTGAATCCCTGGTGTTTCGACTGAAACCTGCAGTCGGCTGAATTACCAGGTCAGAGCACAACGTGTAGCAATTTTAGATTAACAACAAAGAGATACATAATTTGCAAACTATTTTATGCAAATTGTAGGTTTAGCAACACTAATAACTACAGATGTGTGGTTCAAGTAGTGGTTTTATACCAAACAAAATATTAACATTCAGCTTGCATTTGTAATGGATCTTTTCTGTGTTTACTGTATTTTCTTTGAGCTCTGTGGTTTGCTTTACTGATTTCAAATGAACCAAGTCTCATATAAAAGATACAGCTATTTACAGGACAGACTAGAAAATCTGGACCTCCTATTTCTATTGATATATTTGCTTTTCTTACTCCTGAAATAGAATCATTAAGAATGTTAAAGGAGAATCTATCAACATATTTTCATCAAAACAGTGGCCTATAATAGAATAATTACCTTCTTTATTTCTTGATACTGATTCCTTCCTGATCATCCAGTTGTGGTGTGGCTGAAAGACAACTTACTGGTTTGTTTAATCTAGAAAGGAGCAAAATGGGTGGTGGAAAGGTAAAAATACATTTGGGGAACTTTGGAGGGAGAATTTTTTTGGATGAGCTTATAATAAAAGTTTGCTTTCCCTCAGGGATTCTGAACCTGAATAGAATTCAGGGAGGTCTGTGAACTTGGATGGGAAAAATTATATGTTTATTTACACATACCTTTAGCTAGAACTCAGCATTTCCTTCTATTATGAATGTAGTCAACAAACTCTAGTAGTATTGGCAGTACCTGTGACCTTGTAACCAGTAGAAATCATAGATATTTTCATATCATATTACATTTGTTGAACATATCTTGAAATACTGTTTATGCTCATCTCACCACCACTTAGAAATTATGGCAAGTATTAGATCTTGTTATTCAATGTACTAATAGTGAAGCTCCTATGTTGATATCACAAATTTGTTTCTTAAAGTATTTTGGTACCTGTATTTTAGTATACTGTAATTGGTTTCTTATAATTCTGTGTATTTTGTTTTATGCATTTAAAAATGTAACTGGAGAAGGGTTGGTAAGCATCACCAAACTTGTGAAGGTTAGAGGCCCCTGAGATAGACTCTCTTTCTGCCAGCATCTCTCCCTTTTTTGGTCGAAGTTTGCTGACGACTAGCATAGTTTGCAATTGCTTGAAAGAAAGGTGAACCACATTTTGGAAAATCCCTTCTGTGGTAGAATATGTTATTCTTCTACAGTTTTTCCCATTATCTACTAACTGTAAGCTATTAGCGAATAATAATTTTCTTGGGTAATCTGATCTTTGCCCATTTGCTAAATGTGGTATCATTAACCAGGAAACTATTTTTCTTAAGAAAATTAAATACTTGCTAAAAAGTGACAAACAGTTCTTTTGAAATAGAACAATTTTTTGTTCACCAAATATTTTGGTTTTTTCCCCCTTGTCTGGTCAACTGAAACTATGGGAATAAAAATTCATCAACATACTTTATGTTGGTATCTTATACTGCTAATAATGAACCATTTTAAACAGGTGGCCTCAAGCAGTAATAGTTGGTATCCCAGGAGAACATTACTTTTCAAGTTCGAAATTCATTTTGTTTTCATCTTCTCCATAGAGTACAGTTATGTGATTTTGGTTTCATTTATTGTTCAAATTGTTATTTTATGCTTGAATTGTCAAAGTTTAGCAGTTTTACTTAAGTAGCCTCAAGAACTGTGCTGTCCAGTGGGTAGCTACTACCCACATGTGGCTTTTGAGCACTCGAAATGTGGCTCGTCAGAAGTGAAGTGTGCTGAAAGTGTAAAAGACACATCAGATTTTGAAGACTTCACACAAAAAGGCTGTAAAATATCTCCCTAATAATATTTAAATGGATTAAATGTTGAAATGGTAATATTTTGGATATGATGGGTTAAATATGTTATTTAAATTAAAATATACTAAAATTAATTTCATCTATTTCTTTTTACCTTTTTAAATGTGGCTACTGGAAAATATTAATTTCCATATGTGTTTCACCTATTTCTGTTGGCCAGTGCTTCTGTATACGGAGGGCAGCAGGCTATGGTCCTCATGGTCATATCCAGCTGTCTGTTTTTGTAAATAAAGTTTAATTGGAACATAACCAGTACATTCATTTACATATTATCTGCCTTCATGCTACAATGCAGAATTGAGTATTTGTGACGGAGACCTTATGACCAGCAAGCCTTCCAGCGGCTTCCATATATACTATTTTCATTTCATCTTTTCAGTGGCTCCATGAGGCAGTAGAGGAGATATTTATTATTTTAGAAAAAAAGGCTTAGAGAAGCAAAATGATTTGTACAAGGTCATATAATTAGGACTCTTTCATTTCTTGAGTGATTTTCCACTATACCTCTGCTTTAGGTTGCACTTGATCTTAATAACCTATTGTCTCTGAGACAGTAGTTAATGGCAGCTATTTTAAATAAGAACTACGCAGCCCAGCCTACACATGGCTGCCAGAGTAATCTTCCTAAAGCAGTTATGTTACTTTCTTGCTCAAATCTTCAGTGGCTTCCCATTTCCTGCAAAATAAAATAATAATTCAACGTAGCTATGCTTTGGCTCCATCTACCTTTCTAGTCTTATATCATTAATCCTTGCCCGCCCCCCCCACCTTTCCCCATATTTTACGAACTCACCACATTTACTCCTACAACCTTGGTTTAAGGGGTTCCATTGCCCTGGGGTACCCCACCTCCACCTTTGGAACACTACTCTTTATCCTTCAAGTGGCAGATCAAATGCCACTCCTCGATGAAATTTTCATGATGCCTACAGTTAGCAGCAGTCATACTCTCTTCTGTATCTCCATAGCACTGCCTTATATATATTAAAGTTATTTATTTGCATCTTGATCACCCTTACTATATTATAAGCTCTTTGAGAACAGCCATTTCATATTGTATGTTGAGTACCTACTAATATAGTAGGAGCTCCAACTTTGGATATTGATTGAACTGAATGTTAAAAGGGGCATTTAAAATGTGTGAAAGAGTGTGATTTAATGAATAATATCATAAGTTGAGGACATAGGTGAGGAAAAATTCATTAATAGAGAATAAGAATAGATAGTTATTTTTGGTGAACTAAAAGTAGTTCAGGTGAGACTTTAGGAATTTTAATAATTGCAGTTATGCTTTGCATTTTAGATACGAAGAGAGAACACATCCCAACAGTTGTCGTAAATGCTGTTAATGCTTGAATGTGGATAATATGGGGTTAAGACCTTTGATTTTGTGTAGAGCATAATGAATTTTGTGTAGAGAATGATGGATTCCCAAGAGATTTCTGAAAACCGCTAGATTAGAGGGAGTCAATTGAAAATACCTGGTTTTGCTCATCATTCGAAAAATCTTAATGAATTGGAATGAATTTTTGTTTAACTTAGTTGTTCTATAGTTAGGTAATGAACTTGAGCACTGTTGTGTATATTTGGAACATTTTCATGTAGAGATTTTTTGTTTCAGGGTTTTCAGTCAGCTGTGTCCATTTACCAGCTTTTATTGAGTGGCAGTGTCTTGAGGACTGAACTGTCACAAAAGTTATAGGATTTAGCATAATCTAGTTACTGATTAGCATAATAAGGCTTGTAGTCATAATTTAAAACATTACAAAATGCTTAAAATTTAAAAAATTAAAATGTTAGAATTTTAGAAAATTTGCAAGATGTAAAAACAGTATAAAGAAGAAAATAATATTACCACCTAGAGATGAGTTTAGTTTATATTTTAATGTGTTTCCCTTCAAACTTTTTTCTATGCATGTACACTTACACTTCTGTCTTATGTACCAGAGATATTTTAAGAAATCAGGATCATTATACATTTTGTGTCTTGTCCTTGTCACTTAACGTTAATGGTATTTGGGGGGCATTTCTCTAAAACTTTCAGTATTGTTGAGAATATAATTTTAAATACCTGCATAGATATTAAAGTCTGCATGGTATTTCATTATATGGATGTTCAATGATTTATTTACCCATTCCTCTATTGTTGGATATTTAGTCAATTCTGTTGAAAAGTTTTTAAAATTAGGGAAGTGGTTTTATAAATAGTGAGATTCTTCTCTTTAAGTATGCTACGACACACATGTATGACCATCTAGGTTTATTTACCATAAGTTAGAATGAGGAACTTCAGAACTGTGCCATAACTGTATAAATTGATAGGATTGTTTCACTGTTTAATTGTACATTTTTATATGCATAATCAAGTTCATATTTCTGATCATGTAAGTAATACATAAATTACATGTGAAGTCTGTGGATTCATTAGGTGCTTTATTAAAAATTTTAGAAAAGCAACACATGGTTCAAAATTCTTAAGGTTCAAAAGGGAGTTCAGGGAAAACTCTCCTTCTGCAGGAGAGAGTGGTTCCCCCCAGAGGTATTTAACGCACATAGAAGCCGATGCATAGCGGATATCTCTGGACTTCAGCTCCCACTACACCCACCCTCCTTCCCTTCACTCCACTGCAGCCGTCTTGGCCTCCTGGTGTTCATCATAGATCAGGCTGGCGGGTCCCAAGTGCTCCCTTCTTCAGGGCCGTTGTTCTTCCCTTTGGATGAAATTAGCTTCCATAGGGCAACAATCCACAAAGGTGATAGAGGTGGTACTTCTGAGAATATTAGCGTATGAAAAACTTAGAAACTTAACATATTAGAAAACAAAAATAGCCATATTACCAAGGGTGGCTTTAACTCTGATAGCAGACCAGTGGGATAACTTTGAAACAACTGAAACAATGAATCTTTTCAAACAGATACGAACAGTTATATGTGTAGCACAGTTCCAGAGCGTACAGATAGAAACCGTACTTTGAGTACCACCCGTGGCAAAGGAGACAGGACTTTTTAGTTCAAAGGTTCTCTGGTTGCAAGACTGTGTGGTAATTCCACATAATTGGGACATACAGCGTTACCCAGAACTAGAACGGTTCTCCCCAAATTCTGATCTACAGATTCACCTTTCTCTAAGTAGTTCTGTTTGGTGCTAAAGTGTCACCCTTCCTGCTACTAGAGTCAAACAGGCACTTACATGATAAGCAACTATATATTTATCTTGCACAGGACTGTTTTTTAAATGTGTATAAAGTACTATATTTTATGGCTCTTTCTTTGCCTGTTGCTTTTAGAATGAATGTTAATATGTGGGACCGTACAGAATATCGGATTTAAAGAAGGGTGGTATATTGAGTCAGTGACAGATCTGGGACTTCTAAATGCGGGAGTCTTTAGGGCATGTGTTGACACAGAGGGCGAGCCCAGTGGTTAAGCCTTTAGGCTTCGGCATTGACACACATATCTAGCCAACTTTTGATCACCTGTCAAAACTTCCATTTCTTGGTTATATTTTAATCTTTTTTTTCATGACTTAGATTTAATTATTACTACGTCCAGTTTATAGAAACTGATTTGTTTGTAGGAGAGTTGCACCCCACCCTGAATGCTCCCAAATAAAAGCCGTGGTAGTTGCTGTTTATCCCTCTTACTCGGCTACATCTCCTCACTTTCGGTATCTGCTTCCCAGTTAAATTCTTATTCCTTTTCTCTGAGCTTATTCTTCCCTCTTCTTATTGCCTGTCCTCTTTTAGTCACTCCACTGAGGTGACAGAAGTGGCTGTCATTAGGCCGTTTATTTGCTGGTCACCTCACATCTTCAGCATTCAGAATCATAGAATTTGTGGGGCTGAAAAGGATCTTGAGATTATTTAATACAGCTTTTTTTTCAGAAGACACTGAGTTCCTTTAGCCTATTGTGGTCATTTACTAAGAGTTAGGAGACTTTGGAAAATTAAATAGGTTGTATATAGAGCAATGCTACTCTAAGTGTAGGCCACATACCATGAACTTTCATCCGTAACAAAAAGGTAAGTACAGAAATTGAGAGTAAGCACTTAGAAACTTCATAACAGATTGCTAGATTAGTTTTATATCTGTTGAACATAATAAAACTTGGGACTTGAATTTTGTGTCTTTTTTCACTTTTTTGGAGGTGCTAATTGATTTTATTGTATTTTACAAAACTTTTGTTCTACAATGGATTGGGAAAAACCAACCCTCCACCCAAGACAGTTTAAGAAGCACTGATATAGAATATCTAACACAATGTTTGGCACATAGTAGGCTCTCAAAAACTAATAGCTTCCTTGTTTCTTAAAAGTTTGCATTTATTTTGGGTGAGGAAGCTAGAGATCTGAGTAGTAGATAAATGAAACATTACAGAAATGAGGTGATTAAAATCGACACTGCTTGTTTTCAAATACAAGCTGCTCGGTTTTTTCCTTTTTAAACTTAGCCTATGCTTTGAAGAGAGATTTATACACAGTAGAACTGTAATATATATTTGCACTGATTCTTGGAGATACTTTATAACATTTAATGTGCTACTAAACCCTTAGCTCAGCAAGGGTGAAGGAACTTAAACTCTTTGGTAGCTAGTCATATCCATAAATATTTGAGTACATCATTATGCAGTATGCATATATCAATATTATCTCCTTGGATAAGGGAAGGAAAAGATCTAGTGAGAAGCACTGGGGCTTCTGTCAGTTTTCTCATGTCATTCAGCTTTTGGAAAGTACATAGTTGTAATATTTTTTGGCATTCCCATTTTGAAGCAATTTAATACCACATATAATAGCCCTTATATTTTTAGCAATCCTTGGCTATTTTTTGAAATTAGTCTCGTCCTGATTTTTTAATTGAGTTAAATTGTAGTTAAACTTACATATGACACAGTAAATATAGACTATCAAAGGCTCTTAGCTTACTGTGGTTTACAGGTTTGAGGGACATTTTTCGTATTACTCAAGATCGTGAAACTGCCACTCCCTATTTAAGGATAAAGAAAGGTCAGTGACTGAGCCAAGTGACTCTCCTCAAATGTCACCCCTCTAAAAATTCTGTTTGTAACCAATAATCCTTAGAAATGAATCCCTTTGATTTATGCAACTTCATTTTGGCAAATTTAAAAAACTATTTGAATGTTAAGAAACCTGAAAGGATTGCTTTTTGCTTGGCAATACCATCCACCTCCATATGATACCATACACATAATGTAATAGGATAAATCTTTATCCATATAATGGAATGGAATGACACATTAAAAAAATCCTATTTGGGCTTCCCTGGTGGCGCAGTGGTTGAGAGTCCGCCTGCCAATGCAGGGGACACGGGTTCATGCCCCGGTCCGGGAAGATCCCACATGCCGCAGAGCGGCTAGGCCCGTGAGCCATGGCCGCTGAGCCTGCGCGTGCGGAGCCTGTGCTCCGCAAGGGGAGAGGCCACAACAGTGAGAGGCCCGCGTACCGCAAAAAAAAAAAAAAAAAAAAAAATCCTATTTGGAACATCCTTAATCTTATGCTGATTTAAATGTAGAATAAATATTTGGTCTGTAGGGCATATCACATATTTTCGTTTTGAGCCTCATTTTTATTTGGACAAGGCTTACTTTTTGGTTATTTCATGTCTTAAAAAAATTAATTTTTAATTGTTTTAAATTGAAGTATAGTTGATGTACAATATTTTATACAGGTGTACAATATAGTGATTCACAGTTTTTAAAGGTTATAGTCTATTTATATTTACAAAATATTGGCTATATTCCCCATATTGTACAGTATACCCTTGTAGCTTATTTTATACATAATAGTTTGTACCTACTAATCCCCTACCCCTATTTTGCCCCTTCCCCTTCCCCACTGGGAACCACAGTTTGTCCTCTATATCTGTGTGTCTGCTTCTGTTTCGTTATATTCATTAGTTGTATTTTTTTAGATTCCACGTATAAGTGATATCATACGGTATTTGTCTTTCTCTGTCTGACTTATTTCACTTAGCATAATACCCTCCAAGTCCATCCATGTTGCTGCAAATGGCAAAATTTCATTCTTTTTTTTAAATCAAATTCTTTTTTTTAAAGATTTATTTTTTTAAAAAATTATTTTAATTAATTAATTTATTTATTTATTGGGCTGCCTCGGGTCTTAGTTGTGGCATGTGGGATCTTTCATTGCGGCAAGTGGGCTCTTTGTTGTGGCACACGGGCTTCTTTTTATTTGCGGTACGTGGGCTTAGTTGCCCTGACCAGGGATTGAACCCTGCATTGGAAGGTGGATTTTTAACCACTGGACCACCAGGGAAGTGCCTCAAATTCTTAACATCAGTGGTGTTTGAGACTGAGCTAGGATTTGAAATAACCAGCATATACCATGTTTGAGAGTAGTTTTGAAGTGATGACTTAAAACAATTTGAGATTTGAAGTGTCACTCCCTGGTTTTAGTAGGAGCATTTGAATAACACATCCAGGTTTTCCTCTCTTTCTGTTTCTTTTAGGAGTCAGGCTGAAGAACTTCAGAAGAAGAACCAGTATTATTAATCCTGTCGAGCACATATTACATTTTGGCAAATTTGGCTGATGAGATTAAAATTACCCTTCACATTTTAAAGGTTATAGTTCTATAATGTCATTAGCAAGCAGGTAGATCTTAGGGGGATAGGAAATGAATGTTCTTTTAGCCTAACTTTTCAAAGTCAAGGTTTAGAATTTATTTTGGCATTTTGCTTTGACGCATGAAAAGATCTGGTTGTAGTTTCTTAAAATAACTAAATTTATCTCTGTTCAGCAGTCATGTTGAAACTCAAGGAAGAGCCACATTTTGGAAAATATGAAAGACAAATAAGAAACTAGAACTCTTTTAGTGGTATATGTTCTTCTGTGAGAGAGCTGATAAACACTAAATAGTCTATAATATAGACTAATATATATAATAGGCTACTCTTCATTGCGGCATGCGGGCTTCTCATTGCAGTGGCTTCTCTTGTTGTGGAGCACGGACTCTAGGCACGCGGGCTTCAGTAGTTGTGGCACGTGGGCTCAGTAGTTGTGGCTCGCGGGCTCTAGAGTGCAGGCTCAGTAGTTGTGGTGCATGGGCTTAGTTGCTCCGCGGCATGTGGGATCTTCCCGGACCAGGGCTTGAACATGTGTCCCCTGCCTTGGCAGGCGGATTCTTAACCACTGTGCCACCAGGGAAGTCTCTCCGTTTTTTTTTCTTTTAATATTTATTTATTTATTTGGCTGCATCAGGTTTCAGTTGCAGCACGTGGGATCTTTGTTGCGGCATGCGGGGTCTTTCGGTGTGGCATGCAGGCTTTTCATTGCAGTGTGCGGGCTCAGTAGTTGTGGCACATGGGCTCTAGAGCGTGTGAGCTCAGTAGTTGCAGCACATGGGTTTAGTTGCTCCACGGCATGTGGGATCTTAGTTGCCTGACCAGGGATCGAACCTGCGCCCCTTGCATTAGAAGGCAGATTCTTAACCACTGGACCATCAGGGAAATCCCTAGATTCTTATTTATCGAGTTGTGTTCTTGGATATTAAGGAAAGACTTTGGCTAGTAGTTTATGTTTCTCTAGCAAGGAACTGTCGAAGGATTTTCGGGTCTTGATTTCAAGATGTTAAATGTTCTGAAAGAGTGAGTTTTTCTCCCCCTTTCTTAGATCATAACCCATCCTGTTTAAATTTCAAAACATAGTTCAAAAGCTTTGGAACTTTGAATGTATTTCTTACCATTAAAGTGAATCTAAATGAATTTTGTTTTGAGAATTTTATAAACCTACCTTGAGATAATGGGGAATAGATGGGGATTCTTTCTTTAAATCATAGTTTGGCAGCTCAGAGATGTCGGATGATCTTTACCATTTCCTCTTATCCTTTCATCAGAGTTTCTCATTGTTATCCTATCGTATTTATTTGAATGGATGCAAGTAAATAGCAGAAAGAAATCAAGAAGTGAAAGACCAGCTTGAATATAGCCTTATCATAAGGTGTAGTTTCTGTGCATATAGAAACTATATATTTCTATACCATCAAGAAAACAAAAATATCATCCTCATCAACTTTACAAAGTAAAATCTACTCTCAAAAGCTTGTTTACAAGCTTTTCCTATTTTATGTAGTCTAATATTCAGTGAGTGACAGTAATTCATTCATCTAACATAGTAAGTGTTTTTGTTGGATGTTTCTGTTCCAGCCCTACGATTTTTAGGCTTTTCCATAGGCTTGCTAGCCTCCTATTATTCCTAGGCCAGCAAGGATTGTAGCTAGTGATCTTATTTTGGATTATTCTTTTTCTTTTTCTTTTTAAGAGACCTCATGTGGCCAAAACTAAACAGATGTCTTATGTTTATTGGTGATTTTCTTATTTCTAAGTCATATTGAAACTATGACATATTTTAAGTTTCCTGATATATTTTAAGAGCTAGGCATTCTGTAAAATAAAAAACAAAAACCTACTTAGTGGGAAATTTCTCAGTTTCCCCATAACTGCATGTACATTTGTGAATGAGAGCCCCTCAGCCTACTTACTATCCACAGTGTGGTATGTTTGCTGAATATTTGTTAAATTGAACTAAAGCACCAATATATGATAGAGAATGGGCATATTAGACATGTACCTTATTTAGTCACATTTCTGAAAGGTAGCCAGCTATGGGTCATTCTGTCTTTGTTTTAAAGACTAGGAAACTGAGGAACGGGAAGATGAGTGACTGACATACCTTGGATTAGACTTTTTGCCTCTTAAACACAGTAAGTGTGTCTTCTCTGTTAAGCTGTGTTACTGAGTAAGTATATATGATGGCCTTGGTAATGAAATCTTTCTTGTGAGTTGGCACAGTTTAAGTCAGGCAATGTAGCATAAAAAATATGTAAAAGTATTCTGTTATGATCTTTCATGATTTATCTGTAGCTTTTTAAAAAATAAATTTATTTATTTTATTTATTTATTTTTGGCTGCATTGGGTCTTTCGTTGCTGCACACAGGCTTTCTCTAGTTGCAGTGAGTGGGGTCTACCCTTTGTTGTGTTACACTGTCTTCTCATTGTGGTGGCTTCTCTCGTTGCGGAGCACGGGCTCTAGGCACGCGGGCTTCAGTAGTTGTGGCACACGGGCTTAGTCGCAGGCTCTAGAGCACAGGCTCAGTAGTTGTGGCACACGGGCTTAGTTGCTCTGCGGCATGTGGGATCCTCCCAGACCAGGGCTCGAACCCGTGTCCCCTGCATTGGCAGGCGGATTCTTAACCACTGCGCCACCAGGGAAGCCCCTATCTGTAGCTTTAACGGGGAAAAAACCAACTAAACCTGCTGAATTAAAAACTTTCACATTTTGGACTTCCCTGGTGGTCCAGTGGTTAAGACTCCATGCTTCCATCTCTGGTTGGGGAACTAAGATTCCGCATGCTGTGCGATGCAGCAAAACAAAAAACTTTCACTTTTACCCCTTGCTCTAGAAATTTCTAGGTATTGAGGCATGAGATTCATTTGTATCTGTCAGTTTGTCACTATGAATAGTCGATAGATCTAAAAGTCTCCAGAGTTGTCTTTGTTGGGGTACCTGCTTAAATAGTCCTCTTTCCTAAACCCCTCACCTGTTTTTTTGTTTGTTTGTTTTTACTATTAAAAGATTCTATAAATTGGTTACCTAGAGGAGAGCTCCGTGGCATTGTGAGCCATATTCTGAGATAGCAGAAGGAGGGCCAGCTGTACACCCTTATCTGTGTCCTGGCAGACACTAAACAAACTCCACCCTGGCGTATTTGGTGAGAAGTGATAGTGTGTCAGAGCTGATGATGACCTCTGGCCTCTCCTTGCACTGGGGACCTCTGTTCTCACAGGAAGCTTGATTTACTTTGGAAGCAAAGAGATTTGAGCTCTTTGTAAACACTGATAAGGTGAGGCAGGAGGGCTGTGCAAGGGCTGGCTACTTGATGCACCTACACAGAAAGCTGGGTTCAGATCATTTAGATCTGCAAGGTATAGAAAATAAGCCCTTACCTGAATTGAACTGATGGCTAGAACAGGAAACGAGGTGGCTGATAAATGAAGGTGATGATTTATGCAGCCATTCACACTCCATTGGATTTCTGACACAGGATGGAGCTTTTAGGAGACTGACAGGCCCTTAATGTATTGGGTTGGCCAAAAAGGTCGTTCGGGTTTTTCCAGAAAAACCCGAACGACCTTTTTGGCCAACCCAATAGATTGAACCACAACTTAGTATTTGGTTCCAACTGACTGAGCTAGTCATGTTAGCCCGAAGAGTTGATCCAGCCCTCTCACTGAAAGGTCTAATAACCAGGAGAGCAGAGGGTGGTGTGATGTGTGGCCAAAGTATTGGCATCATAAATCAGAGCTGATTGCATGTGGACGTAAAAACTGAGGGTGTGTCTTGCTGACAGCCTTAAACTTTTAAAATTGGATTATTTTTTTATGATGAAATAAAGTCGTATTCACTTGAGGGATGCTGTAAAGATGTTTGATTCTTTTGAAGCCTAGAAAAATGAATCCATCCAAGAACACTAAAACATAAAGTTTATTAGATAAAAATATACTGAGAGATTGGGGAGGGCCTCTTCATTGGCTTCATATCCTTAATAAAGAAAAACAAAATAGACACTTTAAACCTCTAAGAAGCAAAGTCTGGAATTTGCATTAGACTGCTTAGAAGCTTAGGAGAGTATGACAGTATTGCTTCCTAAGACAGTGAAATCAAAACAAGAAAAGTTACACAAAATAATAATTTTTTCTAATAACATATGCTGTTTCCTCAGAAATGATCATTACCTTCCTCCTTTCAGCATGTTGTGAGAATGGCGTGTTTATTTTGGGTTTTGAGTCTAAAAAGACATTTGATACCAAAATTAAAAGTGCTGTATATTTATTACCAATAGCCTTTCCCCCCAAATAGAAAAATTTTGAAATATAAAATAATTTGAGGTATTCTCAACATTATTGCTTTTCTAGAATTAAGTAGGTTTCTTTAGTCAATTAGTTTTTCTCCTTTGCACTCAGACCTTGCCAAAAATAAAATCTTCCTACACTTGCTCATCCAGCTTTACTCCATAACATTCCAGGCACTGTTTCTAGGAAAAGGTTGAAATTAAGAATAATGTATTTCCTGCTGACCATCATGTTGGTACTGCCTCAGCTGAAGTCCGCGCCAATTTCTTTTGCCATCTGTTCTCAGCATGGATAAGTTGAGATTCATGCAACGAGAGAGAGAAGCAAAACTAAATGTTTTATCTGACTTGTCCCCAAGAAGCATGCCTTATTTTTGACAGTTAGAGTCTTCACTGGAGAATAACTTGACATGGAAATATCATGCAACAAATTTTTTAAATTTTATTTTTATTTTTTTATTTTGGCCACGCCGTGCGGCGTGCGGGATCTTAGCATGCGGGATCTTAATTCCCTGACCAGGGATCGAACCCATGTTCCCTGCATTGGGAGCACGGAGTCATAGCCACTGGACTGCCAGGGAAGTCCCAACAAATTAAAAAAAAAAAATTAAAAATTTTTTGGCTGCGTTGGGTCTTTGTTGCTGCACGCAGGCTTTCTCTAGTTGCGGCAAGCGGGGGCTACTCTTCGTTGCGGTGCACGGGCTTCTCATTGCGGTGGCTTCTCTTGTTGCAGGGGACGGGTTCTAGGCGTGCGGGCTTTAGTAGTTGTGGCACCTGGGCTCAGTAGTTGTGGCTGCAGAGCTCTGGAGTGCAGGCTCAATAGTTGTGGCGCACGGACTTAGTTGCTCTACGGCATGTGGGATCTTCCAGACCAGGGCTCGAGCCCATGTCCCCTGCATTGGCAGGCGAATTCTTAATCACTGCGCCACCAGGGAAACCCAATCTAGTTCATTTCTTAATATCAAAGCAATCATAACTTGGTGCTGCAGTGATCTGAATAAATAAAAGATAAAGTTTTTCTACTTCAGTTAGAATGCTTGGCCTTTAAAAACACTCAACCTTTATGTTCACTGTGCTCCACTGTTTTATCTCTGTGGTTTGTCCAAACTAAGAAGTGAGCTGTTTCTGCTCAAGCCTGGGGCAAGGACTTGGCAGAGCCAATGAAGTGACAGCCTGAAGAAGCTCAAGCAGGGAATTCTGTGTATTGTACACGTCATCCATATAAATGGAATGTGTTTATAGTTCATATGGCAAGCAATTGGCATGAGAGCAAACACAGCTTGGGCCAACATACTGTCCTTATGTTCTAAATCAGCAATTCTTAACACCTGCCGTGGGGCCCCCTCTCCTTCTGCCCCGAGCATCACTGTGTTAGGAAACCACGGTGACTGGGGGGACTGTGATGTATCTCTCAGCTCTGGAATAGAAGGAAGGTTGTGAATCGTAGCTCCAAGTTCTATCCACTAGGTGTCTGATATTATTCCTAATATCAATGTGTGTATTGATGATTAGTGGTAGGTAAGTGAAGTGCAAGTAAATTCCTCATTTTACCTGGCTTAGTATTTCAATCACTAGGTGATTCCCAGTCCTGAGTTTCATTTTTCAAAGAGCCTACTTGACAGATTCCAACTCATTTATCATCAGAGGTTTTTTCCAGCTTTATTGAAGTATGATTGACAAACAAGAGATATTTAAATTCAACATTTGTCCCCTGCATGAAATATAAATATATATTTTATATAATAAATTATACATATTTTTGGAAAAAGAAACTGAGGTAACAAGAATTTGGGCCCACAGGGATTGCAAACCGTAGTCAGAAGGTCAGATTCAACTACAAATAGGTTTTGTTTGGCATTCAGAGTTTTACAAAATGTTTGAATGCCTTTAGGAGGAACTCGCATTTTCCAGTTTGTGGTGGACCTCACCATTGCCTGTATATATGCATGTATGAAATAATTCAAATAATTGATAACCTGTTTCTACTAGGAAGGCTCTTATTTAAGAATATGAAATTCCACATCCATATTTCATTTTCTCCTAGTTTCAAAAATGAGAGCAACAGAGTAGGGAGGTCACTGAACTCATTCTCCTGCTCCTTCCTCCTTTCCTCAGCCACGGTTTCCCCAGTTTGTGGTTGGGGAAAACAAGCCACTGGTGACTCTCATCAGAACACTTGCAGAGGCTGTAGAAATTCAGAAACTATGGCAGCCTCAACACAAAAGCTTTACCTCCTGCTTTATGTTATAAAGTAGTCATTTTCTCTGTTTGGAAACCCAAGAGTGGCTTC
Source organism: Delphinapterus leucas (assembly GCF_059928025.1). NCBI lineage: Eukaryota > Metazoa > Chordata > Mammalia > Artiodactyla > Monodontidae > Delphinapterus > Delphinapterus leucas. The sequence continues at coordinate 15,681,533 of NC_143142.1, forward strand.
AATCAATAGACTGTCTTGGTTTTCTTTTGTTTTGTGTTTTGGAGAATGTAGTATCTGGCATTTAAACAGTTCATAGAAATTAGGGCCAGTTTGTATGCTGCAATAAGCTTCATCCTAAACAGAAAGTTTGAGTGGTAGCAGAATGGATGGGTTTTCCAAGTTATAGCTGGTACGAATTACTGGGACACCTATTAAATATAAGATTTCCAGGTCCTCTGATAGAAGGTGTAGGGGGGTATGTTTTTCTAACTAGTGCTCAAGATGATTCTTTTTTTTCTTTTTATAAAATTTCTTTTTTTTTTTTTAGCTTTGGCTGCGTTGGGTCTTTGTTGCTGCACATGGGCTTTCTTTAGTTGCGGTGAGTGGGGGCTACTCTTCGTTGCGGTGCACAGGCTTTTCACTGCGGTGGCTTCTCTTGTTGTGGAGCACGGGCTCTAGGTGCGCAGGCTTCAGTAGTTGTGGCATGTGGGCTCAGTAGTTGTGGCTCACGGGCTCTAGGGTGCATGCAGGCTCAATAGTTGTGACGCACCGGCTTAGTTGCTTCGTGGCATGTGGGATCTTCCTTGACCAGGGCTTGAAACTGTGTCCCTTGCATTGGCAAGCAGATTCTTTTTTTTTTTTTTAACATCTTTTTTTGAGTATAATTGCTTTACAATGATGTGTTAGTTTCTGCTGTATAACAAAGTGAATCAGCTATATGTATACATATATCCCCATATCCCCTCCGTCTTGTGTCTCCCTCCTACCCTCCCTATCCCACCCTCTAGGGGGACACAAAACACGGAGCTGATCTCCCTATGCTATGCAGCTGCTTCCCACTAGCTATCTGTTTTATATTTGGTAGTGTATATATGTCAATGCTACGCTGTCACTTCGTCCCAGCTTACCCTTCCCCCTCACCGGGTCCTCAAGTTCATTCTCTATGTCTGTGTCTTTATTCCTGTCCTGCCCCTAGCTTCTTCAGAACCATTTTTTTTTTAGATTCCATATACATGTGTTAGTATACGGTATTTGTTTTTCTCTTTCTGACTTACTTCACTCTGTATGACAGTCTCTAGGTCCATCCACCTCACTGCAAATAACTCAATTTTGTTTCTTTTTAGGGCAATTAATATTCCAATGTATATATTGCCACATCTTCTTTATCCATTCGTCTGTCGCTGGACACTTAGGTTGCTTCCATATCCTGGCTATTGTAAATAGAGCTGCAATTGGTACATGACTCTTTTTGAATTATGGTTTTCTCAGGGTATATGCCCAGTAGTGGGATTGCTGGGTTGTATGGTAGTTCTATTTTTAGTTTTTTAAGGAACCTTCATACTGTTCTCCATAGTGGCTGTATCAATTTACATTCCCACCAGCAGTGCAAGAGGGTTCCCGTTTCTCCATACGTTCTACAGCATTTATTGTTTGTAGAGTTTTTGATGATGGCCATTCTGACCGGTATCAGATGATATCTCATTGTAGTTTTGATTTGCATTTCTCTAATGATTGGTGATGTTGAGCATTCTTTCATGTGTTTGTTGGTAATCTGTATATCTTCTTTGGAGAAATGTCTATTTAGGTCTTCTGCCCATTTTTGGATTGGGTTGTTTGTTTTTTTGATATGGAGCTGCATGAGCTGCTTGTATATTTTGGAGATTAATCCTTTGTCAGTTGCTTCGTTTGCAAATATTTTCTCCGATTCTGAGGGTTGTCTTTTAGTCTTGTTTATGGTTTCCTTTGCTGTGCAAAAGCTTTGAAGTTTCATTAGGTCCCATTTGTTTATTTTTGTTTTTATTTCCATTTCTCTAGGAGGTGGGTCAAAAAGGATCTTGCTGTGATTTATGTCATAGAGTGTTCTGCCTATGTTTTCCTCTAAGAGTTTGATGGTGTGTGGCCTTATATTTATGTCTTTAATCCATTTTGAGTTTATCGTTGTGTACGGTGTTAAGGAGTGTTCTAATTTCATTCTTTTACATGTAGCTGTCCAGTTTTCCCAGCACTACTTATTGAAGAGGCTGTCTTTTCTCCATTGTATATTCTTGCCTCCTTTATCAAAAATAAGGTGCCCATATGTGCGTGGGTTTATCTCTGGGCTTTCTATCCTGTTCCATTGATCTGTATTTCTGTTTTTGTGCCAGTACCATACTGTCTTGGTTACTGTAGCTTTGTAATATGATCTGATGTAAGGGAGCCTGATTCCTCCAGCTCCATTTTTCTTTCTCAAGATTGCTTTGGCTGTTTGGGGTCTTTTGTGTTTCTATACAAATTGTGAAAGTTTTTGTTCTAGTTCTGTGAAAAATGCCATTGGTAGTTTGATAGGGATTGCATTGAATCTGTAGATTACTTTGGGTAGTATAGTCATTTTCACAATCTTGATTCTCCAATCAAGAACATGGTATATCTCTCCATCTGTTTGTATCATCTTTAATTTCTTTCATCAGTGTCTTATAGTTTTCTGCATACAGGCCTTTTGTCTCCTTAGGTAGGTTTATTCCTAGGTATTTTTTTTTTTTAAACATCTTTATTGGGGTATAATTGCTTTACAATGGTGTGTTAGTTTCTGCTTTATAACAAAGTGAATCAGTTATACATATGTTCCCATATGTCTTCCCTCTTGTGTCTCCCTCCCTCCCAATTCCTAGGTGTTTTTATTCTTTTTGTTGCAGTGGTAAATGGGAGTGTTTCCTTAATTTCTCTTTCAGATTTTTCATCATTAGTGTATAGGAATGCAAGAGATTTCTGTGCATTAATTTTGTATCCTGCTACTTTACCAGATTCACTGATTAGCTCTAGTAGTTTTCTGGTAACATCTTTAGGATTCTGTATGTATAGTATGATGTCATCTGCAAACAGTGACAGTTTTACTTCTTCTTTTCCATTTTGGATTCCTTTTATTTCTTTTTCTTCTTTGATTGCTGTGGCTAAAACTTCCAAAACTAAGTTGAATAATAGTGGTGAGAGTGGGCAACCTTGTCTTGTTCCTGATCTTAGTGGAAATGGTTTCCTGTTTTTCACCATTGAGAGCGATGCTGGCTGTGGGTTTGTCATATATGGCCTTTATTATGTTGAGGTAAGTTCCCTCTATACCTACTTGCTGGAGGGTTTTTATCATAAATGGGTGTTGAATTTTGTCAGAAGGTTTTTCTGCATCTATTGAGATGATCATATGGTTTTTATCCTTCAGTTTGTTAATATGGTATATCACATTGATTGATTTGCATATATTGAAGAATGGCAGGCAGATTCTTTTTTTTTAAATCAGTTATTTATTTATTTTTGGCTCCGTTGGGTCTTTGGTGCTGTGTGCAGGCTTTCTCCAGTTGTGGCGAGTGGCAGCTACTCTTCATTGCAGTGCGCGGGCTTCTCATTGTGGTGGCTTCTCTTGTTGTGGAGCGCAGGTCCCAAGCACGTGGGCTTCAGTAGTTGTGGCATGTAGGCTCAGCAGTTGTGGCTCACGGGCCCTAGAGCGGAGGCTCAATAGTTGTGGCGCACAGGCTTAGTTGCTCCGTGGCATGTGGGATCTTCCCGGACCAGGGCTCAAACCCGTGTCCCCGGCATTGTTAGGCATATTCTTAACCACTGCACCACCAGGGAAGTCCCGGCAGGCAGGTTTTTAACCACTGTGCCACCAGGGAAGCCCAAGATGCTTCTTAAGATGTGTTGGAAACACTGGTGTTGTGGTTCAGAATGTGGGCTCTGAGTTTACAGACTGCCTTTTAATCCCAGTTCACCAATTACTAATGAAGTGATTTGGTCATTGGTTTAATCTTCTAAACCAGCCATTTTCCATTCATTCATTTATTTATTGAAGTATAGTTGATTTACACTATTTCAGGTGTACAGCAAGTGTTTCAGTTTTATATATATATATATATATATATACACATACACACACACATATACACACACACACACACACATATATTCTTTTTCAGATTCTTTTCCTTTATAGGTTATCACAAGATATTGAATATAGTTTCCTGTGCTATACAGTAGGTCCTTGTTTTTTTTATCTGTTTTCTATATAGTATTGTGTATCTGTTAATCCCAAATTCCCAATTTATCCCAACTCCCCTAAACCAGCCATTTCCTTATCTCATGGGGACAGCACTACTACTTACCTGCCTCATGCTATGATTTTCCAGATTAAGGACCACAGTGAATGGAAACTTTTTGGCACAGCTTCTGGCATGTAAACATTTGGTAAATTTTGTAAATGTAGTTCCCTCACAACCAAACAGTTCTCTTCTGTGAGCTCCTGAACTACAGCTTTCTAGCGCCTTTAGGAAAGACATTTGCTTTCTACTCTTTCTAAAATAACTTCTTACAGAGAACTATATTCAATATGCTATGATAAACTATAATGGAAAAGAATATAAAAAAAGAATGTATGGGGATTTCCTGGTGGCACAGTGGTTAAGAATCTGCCTACCAATGCAGGGGACACAGGTTCGAGCCCTAGTCCAGGAAGATCCCACATGCCGCGGAGCAACTAAGCCCATGTGCCACAACTACAGAGCCTGCGCTCTGGAGCCCATGAGCCACAACTACTGAACCCACATGCCACAACTACTGAAGCTCGCGTGCCTAGAGCCCGTGCTCCGCAACAAGAGAAGCCACTGCAGTGAGAAGCCTGCACACCTCAACGAGGGTAGCCCCCACTCGCCACAACTAGAGAAAGCCCGCACACAGCAACAAAGACCCAATGCAGCCAAAAATAAATAAATAAAATAAGATGTATGTATATGTATAACTGAATCACTTTGCTGTACAGCAGAAGCTAACAACATTGTAAATCAACTATACTTGGATTTTTAAAAATGAAGAAAGCTTAAAAAAAACTTCTTACAAAAGTAATACATATCCTCTGGAGAAAATTTGAAAAACCAAAAGGAAGAAAAATATAAATTACTCATACTCCATAATTTCATGAATTTACTTCCAGTCTTTGTAGACAAATGTTATAATGTGATTAATATATAACTAGTAATTTTCTTTTGTAAAGTACTTAATTGCCCTTGAATTGCTTATTTTGCTATTTACCTTTGTGTTTCTTATATCATTAAGGTTTTGATTGGTTAGTTTTTGTTTGTTCTTATAGATAGCGTTTAGAGTCTTGTTTATTGTTTTTGTATTGTTTGATTGTTTATGATTTTTTCTTAATGCAAAAATTTTGTTATGCAATAGGAAAAACTCGAGATAGTCCAGAGACCTACAGCCATTTTTGTTTCCAGCCTCCTTTCTTTTCTGTTATTACCTATGTGCCTCTGCTGTGTTGAGCTTTTTATGAACTCTGAGTTAAGCTAGGCGTGGAATTTGTATTTTGAACAGAGACATTGCTGCTTTGCTTAGTTTCTTACAGTGTGGCTGTTTACCAGGCCGTGTTCTTTATGCTGAACACTCATCCAAGTTCTTTTAGAAATCACAGGACCAGTTATAACCCCCCTGCAGTTTTGGGTTTACAGCTTTAGTTGTTTCACTAAAGCAGGACATTGTAGGATGCTTCTGTGGCTGTTGATTTTTCTCCATGAAGCCATTAAGAGTTGGAAATGCTTTGGAGTTAAAATTTTAAGTTTTCCCAAAAGTGAAAGTTCTACGTAAATGGAAATCAAAATTTATTACAGAAATTGAAGTGATCTGAAATTGCCTCAGGAATTCTTTGGCGAGATACTTAAGATTCACATTCAGCCCTATTCAAATCCCATTCCATTGTCCCCCTGCCATAATTGGCCTCCTCCAGGCATGTTCATCTCAGCTCTTAGCTTGTTTGTTCACGGAGCCTGAAGATGCTACCTTTAGAAGATGTGTAGTATTGTTTTTTTTTTTTTTAATTAATGTTGTTATATGCATGTTTTTTTTTAACATCTTTATTGGAGTATAATTGCTTTACAGTGGTGTGTTAGTTTCTGCTTCATAACAAAGTGAATCAGCTATACATATACATATAACCCCATATCTCCTCCCTCTTGCGTCTCCCTCCCACCCTCCCTATCTCACCCCTCTAGGTGGTCACAAAGCACCGAGCTGATCTCCCTGTGCTATGCGGCTGCTTCCTACTGGCTATCTATTTTACATTTGGTAGCGTACGTATGTCCATATATGCATGTTTTTGCAACTTGTTTTTTTCTACTCTGTGTATCTTAGAGCTTAATTCGTGTATGTGTGTGTGTATGAATTATATATGTGAATGTGAACTATATTGAGTTATATATAATTGTATATGAACTGTGAATATATGAATATATGGATTATATTTTATATAATTCATTATTATATATACTTATGTTTTATATATACAAATTGCTTATTTATTTATATGAATTGCTCAGCTTCATTCTTTCAAACTTCCTCACAGATTATTTAGCCTTTCTCCTGTTGATAGACATTTTAGGTTGATTCCAGTTTTTCTCCAGTATAATGTTCAATGTCTTTGTACCTCCAAATGTTTCTGAATCCTCACAGTGCTTATCAGTACTTTGTACATTAGAAACCACATCAGAAATAAAGTTTGTTGAATTGAATTTGAAGAATGTGGATTTATTTATTTATTTATAAAGAGAATTCAGTAGTATTTGTCAAAGTAGCAGTATTATCAAAAATTTGAGTACAGTTTTGAGAGAATGTCAGTATCACTAGCTACCTATATGCTCTAGGACATCATGCTAGTTGAACCCATTTACAACAAATCTATGTAACAAATATATATATATATTTTTTTAATTTTATTTATTTTTGGCTGCATTGGGTCTTCATTGCTGCACGAGGGCTTTTCTCTAGTTGGGGCGAGCGGGGGCTACTCTTCGTTGCGGTGCACGGGCTTTTCATTGCGGTGGCTTCTCTTGTTGCAGAGCACAGGCCCTAGGCACATGGGCTTCAGTAGTTTTGGCACGCGGGCTCAGTAGTTGTGACTCATGGGCTCTAGAGCACAGGCTCAGTCGTTGTGGCACACGGGCTTAGTTGCTCCACGGCATGTGAGATCTTCCTGGACCAGGGCTCAAACCCATGTCCCCTGCATTGGCAGGCGGATTCTTAACCACTACGCCACCAGGGAAGCCCAACAAAAATATTTTTAAACCTAGTTGGTGGTAATTTATTCTCTGTTAAATTTGGTCCAGCACATTTTTCGTGCAATAAAAAAAAAAAAAATTAAATGTCTTTGGAAGTGATTTTGTCTATAATTTTAAGAGTTTTAGTGAAATTCGAAAATTGCAGTTATATGATTTTGAAGAAAAAGAAGGAACCCCATTTTTCATTTTATCAGTAACCCCTGGGTAGCATGGAATGTTGTAAGTTAAATATACATTGCATTGATGTGGTAAATTGTAGTGTTTTTGAAATAAATTCCAAGATGTAAATTTTTTTTTTTTTTTTTTCGGTACGCAGGCCTCTCACTGTTGTGGCCTCTCCCGTTGCGGAGCACAGGCTCCGGACACGCAGGCTCAGAGGCCATGGCTCACGGGCCCAGCCGCTCAGCAGCATGGGGGATCTTCCCGGACCGGGGCACAAACCTGTGTCCCCTGCATCGGCAGGTGGACTCTCAACCACTGCGCCACCAGGGCAGCCCCCCAGATGTAAAATTTTTAATGCTTCATTTTGTTGTCTGTTTCATTGTTTACTAGAGAAAGGATTTCTTTGGTAAAAAATCATGTTGGAAAGAAAAATTGAACTTTAGATATTTTTTGATGTTTCAGGACATAAGTATAACATGGTATAACTTGGTATATGTGGCTTTGGCAGCAAAAATTAATCAATCCAAAACCTCACAGAAGCAACTTCTGGCTGTTAAAATCCATAATGCGATAGGTCTTTTTCATGTGTTCCTCCTTTATCATATCTAGGCAAGGACTTAATAACTCAGCAGTGATAATAAAAGTTGTATTAAAAGGGGGAATTTTATGTATTTTGCTGTCATAATTTATAAAACTCTTAGAAATTTGAAGTTGTAGGTTCCAGATAAAGGCCATAAAAAGTGGATTTTTTTCTTACGTTTTTCTGATCATGGGACAGGACCAATAGCTCAGCAATGAATTATACGTATTTTAGATATCAAAAGTGAAGCTATAGGGCTTCCCTGGTGGCGCAGTGGTTGAGAGTCCGCCTGCCGATGCAGGGGGTACGAACCCGGTCCGGGAAGATCCCACATGCCGCGGAGCGGCTGGGCCCGTGAGCCATGGCCGCTGAGCCTGCACGTCCGGAGCCTGTGCTCCGCAACGGGGAGAGGCCACAACAGTGAGAGGCCCGCCTACCGCTAAAAAAAAAAAAAAAAAAAAAGTGAAGCTATAGATTTTGAGCCAATTTAGGCTTTCTAGTGTTCAGATGAGAGGAAAATGGACAAGCAAAACTTTGGGGTTGATAGCCCTATGTAATTATTTTGGAAGAGCAATGTTTGACATGTGTTAAATTCTCCAGAAAGTTGCCTTTAGACGTAAATCTTTTTTAGCCACGAGTTTCTGGATTTGTCCCTGATTTGCTAAGATAGGAGTTGCGTATCTAATATGTAATCTAATATGGTTAAGTATCTAATATAGTTAAGCTTTGTGTTACCTTTTTTTTAATAATGATTTTTTTAAAATTAATTTATTTTTGGCTGTGTTGGGTCTTCGTTGCTGTGTGTGGGCTTTCTCTAGTTGCGGCGAGAGGGAGCTATCTTTGTTGCAGTGCGCAGGCTTCTCATGGCGGTGGCTTCTCTTGTTGTGGAGCACGGGCTCTAGGCGCGCGGGCTTCAGTAGTTGCGGCTCACGGGCTGTAGAGTGCAGGCTCAGTCAGTAGTTGTGGCGCATGGGCTTAGTTGCTCCAAAGCATGTGGGATCTTCCCCGATCAGGGCTGAAACCCGTGTCCCCTGCATCAGGAGGCGGATTCTCAACCACTGCGCCACCAAGGAAGCCCTGTTACCTTATTTTTTAGTGGTTTATCCTTATACTCCTTGCTCCCTGCCCCCAACAGCATATTAAGTCTTAGCTACAAAAGGTACATTTAATTTTAGCTAGCTGGTTAGTTTTACTGAACATTTGTTCTTTGCAGACTGAGGGAGACAGATGGATTTGAATTCTAAAGTGGAATCTTGATTTAGTAGAAAAAATAGCCAGTAAAGTGATAGACGAGGTTTCCAGGCAGTTTTAATTAGGCGCAGCTGTGAGCAGGAATTGATGAGAAGGGCAAGATTTCGTGGCATAAAAGATGCAGCATTTCTCATGTTTCTTAGAGGTATTTAGGGGTCAGCCATGGTTATCAGTAATTTTTACTGAGTAGTCGTTTGGTGCCTATTCATGTTCTTGCCTACCCCAGCCAAACAATTACAGGCTACAGGTTTAAAATTAATGTCTTTGATCTTATAATCAAAGTATGGATGACACTGATTTCAGCTTCTTTGTTCATGTTGACTAAAGAAGTCATTGGAAGTACTGATCTAGGAGTGTGTTTGCAAACGGTGCCTTATTGTGTCTATTGCTTTCTGTTGTTTGTTTTGTTTTGTTTTGTTGGGCATGTATGTGCACTGTCAGGTAGCATCTTTAGTCATTTGCTCATTCAGTAAATATTTATTGAGCATCTGTCACGTAACAGGTTCTCTGGTGTTTGGGATACACTAGGGAACAAAATAGGCAAAGTTGTAAGCCATAATGAGAGAGTTTGAAATAAATTTGAAAAAGATATTTTTCAACTAATATTAACTAATGTTATTGAGTGCTTACTACATGCCAGGTGCTGTGCTCTGTGCCTTATTTCAGGAGAAAGAATTCAAAACATGCTGAGATTTTAGTGCAGAAGATAGATGAATGAATATAAGTGTGCACCGTTGAGAAGTTTACAATCTATCAGAATCCCTCTGGTAACAATAATTATCTGTAGAACTTGTATTTTAATTGAGTATATGATTAGAATCCCTCCTGTGCACAATTCTGAGGATTGACAAATTTTGCAAACCGGGACTTCCTATGTCCCTAATGGGAGGTTGTTCGTCACACTCAATGTCAGGTGGCAGTAGTTAGGCTTATTGCATGCATTCAATCAAATGGTTACTATAGAGCAGTATTTTTTCACCCTCAGCTAGATGATTCTCTGCTGCGGGGGCTTTCCTGTACATTGCAGGATGTCCGTCCCTGGCCTCCACCCACTAGATGCCAGTAACACCTCTGTACTTGTAAGGACCCAAAATATTTCTCGGCATTGCCACACATCCCCTGGGAGGCATCAAGAGTCTCTGCCTCCCTAGACAGTCCACACCTCCTCCAGGAGGCAGAGCCAACTGCAGCATCATCCAAAGCTTAGCTTGTGCCACCCGCTCACACTCTTCCTACAAATGGGAAGTGCTTGGGCTACTCACACCTGATACTGGGAATACTCTCGTTAGACTGTGACCGTGTTTCTAGAGAAACCATTAAGTGCTTATCAGCAGTAGGGATAATGATCTTGGTCTGCTTTGCAGAGCTAGAATAAACAGTGGGAATTACAACATTTTCATTATTAAATATATCATGAATTCAAATGGTATATATGGAAGGTATGTATTTTTGGGTAGAACTTTTGAATATATAAATTAAACTAAATTTTAAAAATATATTGTTATTCCACCACCCAGTTAAGAAATGGGTCCTTACCAATCCCTTTAAAGACCCCCCCCCCCCCCCGTTGGGCTTCCCTGGTGGCGCAGTGGTTGAGAGTCCGCCTGCCGATGCAGGGGACACGGGTTCGTGCCCCGGCCCGGGAGGATCCCACATGCCGCGGAGTGGCTGTGCCCGTGAGCCATGGCCGCTGAGCCTGCGCGTCCGGAGCCTGTTGCTCTGAAACGGGAGAGGCCACAACAGTGAGAGGCCAGCGTACCGCAAAAAAAAAAAAAGACCCCTGCATGCTCCACAATTCAGCCCTCCCTCTCTCCCGCGTAGGATACCACTATCTTGAATTTTGTGTTTGTTTTTCTTTTCTGTATTGTTTTATAGTATGCACACAACTCTAAACATTACAGAGCTCAGTTTTGTGTGTGTTTTTTGGTTTTTTTTTTTTTTTTTTTTTGCGATACGCGGGCCTCTCACTGCCGTGGCCCCTCCCGTTGCGGAGCACAGGGTCCGGACGCGCAGGCTTAGCGGCCATGGCTCACGGGCCCAGCCGCTCCGCGGCATGTAGGGATCTTCCCGGACCGGGGCACGAACCCGTGTCCCCTGCATCGGCAGGCAGACTCCCAACCACTGCACCACCAGGGAATGACCCAGTTTTGTGTGTTTTAAGACCTTATTATATAAATGTAGTATGCCATATGTAATTCTTGTGACTTGCTTTATTTTCTGCTCCACATGTGTTACATGATTCTTCCATGCTGATGTGTGTAGCTGTACTTCTGTTTTCACTGCTGTGTAATTATATGAATGCATCACAGTGTATCCATTTTGTTGATGAATATTTGTTTCCAGTTGTGTTTTTTTTGTTATTGTAAACAATGTTACTGTAAATATTCTTGTACTTGTCATCTGGTGTTAATGTGCAAGAGTTTCTGTAGGGAATTACCCAGGAGTGGATTGCTGTATTGTAGGCTATATGCATGGAGCAGGCTGAAGGATGGCCCCTAAAGATAACAGGCCCTAATACCTGGAACCTATAAATGTTACCTTATGTGGAAAGAGGATCTTTGCAGGTGTGATTAAGTTAAGGATCTTGAGCTGGGGAGATGATCCTAGATTATCAGGTGGGCTTTAAATGCAGTCACAAGTGTCCTTAATAGAGGAGAGGCCAACGGAAGTTACACCGAGTATAAGAGGAGAAGGCCCCGTGATCACAGAGGCAGAGATTTGAAGTGATGTAGCCACAGCCCAGGATGCCAGCAGGCACCAAAAGATGGAAGAGCCAAGAAACAAACTCTTTCCTAGAGCCTCTGGAGGGAGTGCAGCCCTGCCAGCAACACCTGGAATTTGGCCCAGTGATACTGATTTTGGACTTCTGGCCTCCAGAACTGTGAGAAAATAAATATCTGTTGTTTTAAGCCACTAAGTGTGGTGATTTGTCATAGCAGCCACCAGGAGCTAAAACAATTCTTTATTTTTTATTTTTTTTCATTTTCATTTTAACTGGACAATACCAATTGTTTTCTAAGGTGTCTGTACTAATTTATGTTTCCACCAGAAGTGTCTAAGAATTACTATTGTTTCACATTTTTCTCAGTAGTTTGATTCTTTTGCATTTTACCAGGAGATTTTTCTAAGCAATTTTATAAAATTTAGTACAAACTTTAAAAAATTTAGTTCAGAATGCAAAAACAAACAAAAAACTACACTAATAAGAAGGTAAAAATGTTGATATTGAATACTGTAGTAATGTAGAGAAGGGGTTTGGTTAAATTAATACATATGCTACAGATACTGTGTTATATGTATTATTTCTCTTGCCTCGTCTCCTAACCACTAAACTTAATATTTTCTGCACACATTCTTCCTTCTCGTGAAAATAATCCAGTGATTCTTTGGTACTCATTACATGATTTGGCATGCTTTTTAGGTTTCTGTTTGGTTTGTTTCTGTTTTTACTCTATCCCATGTTAAATCTTTTTGGCTAAACATAAGTTGGTAAAATAGTATTTTGTGGGGGGAGGCAGTAACTATAACCTAGCTGCTCAGGGAGATAGTATATTTGTGCATGTATTTTGAGGGAACAGATGTTTAGTCATCAATCCCAGAAAATGTTATCATGCCCTTGTCTCATGAAGTATATTGTTTGATGATAAACATATTGCACATACTAACAATAATTGTACCTTAGGGATGAACTGCATTTGGCACTTTAAAAAGTAATTTTAGGGCTTCCCTGGTGGTGTAGTGGTTGAGAGTCCGCCTGCCGATGCAGGGGACACGGGTTCGTGCCCCGGTCTGGGAAGATCCCACATGCCGCGGAGCGGCTGGGCCCGTGAGCCATGGCCGCTGAGCCTGCGCGTCCGGAGCCTGTGCTCCGCAACGGGAGAGGCCAAGACAGTGAGAGGCCCATGTACTGCAAAAAAAAAAAAAAAAAAAAAAAGTAATTTAAAAATGTATATCCTCATTTGATTAATTTGTTTGTTCTTTTGTTGTGCTCCTTAAGGGTAAGCATTTAAGCAATATATTTACTTAGGAAACTAGATTAATCATAGTTGTTTTTACACAATTTTGAGAGTCTATTAGCAAAATTAAGTTTTTATTAAAGTTTCTATTAGCAAAATTAAGTGGCTAATTGAGGTGATTTAGCTAGTCTTTTTAAAGACTGCTCTCTTTAATAGAATCCTAGCATTTGAAGAAGAAATCCTTGTGTGTCATTTACATTACAAGAACTGTAATAAAGAGCCATCCAGTTTCTTCTTGATTGTGACCAGTGGAGGGGCTCTTAGAACCTCTTAAGCTTTTGGTTTTGGCAAGCTTTTTTTAAAAAAACACTTTTCTTATAAAAATTTGGAAAATTGCCCCAAAATATTAAAGTAGAGAGAATTACATAATGAACCCTTATGTACTCATCACCAACTTCGACAATTTTCAACTCATGGCTGACTTGTTTCACCTATGCTGCCACCTATTTCTCTTTCCCATATTATTTTAAAGTAAATCCATGACATCCTATCACTTTATCCATAAGTATTTCAATATGTATCTAAAAGATGAGGACTCCTTTAAAAAAACATAATCATAATATTTCATATCTTTAAAAATTAACAGTATTTCTTTAATATAATTAAATACGCAGTCAGCATTCACATTTCCAATTGTGATTGTGCTAATATTTTTAAAAGGTTGTTTGGATGAGGATATAAATAAGGATATAATGTTTTTTAAACTACATATTACTTCTCCTTCTCTTCTCTTTTTTTTTTTCCTCTCCCTTGCAATTTATTTGTTGAAGAAAGTTGGTTCTTTGTCCTGTTGAGTTTCCTATGGTCTAGATTATGCTTATTGCACCCCCTTGGTATAGTTTAACATCTTTTTTCTGTCCTCTCTATTTCCTGTAAATTCATATTTGAATCTCACTTCTAGACCACAGTTCCATCATGTTTAAGTTTGTTTTGTTTTTCCTTTATTTTTTGGCAAGATTGCTTTACGGGTGGTGGTGTATATTTTCATCATTAGGCACATAATGTCAGCTTACTTTTGCAGCTGCTAAAGCTCAATGCCTAGATCTAGTACACTGAGATTGCAAAATGGTGATAGCCTGTCATTCCTTCATTTATTAGCTGGAATTCTTCTATACAGAGAAGTTTTCTTTTATCAACTGTTTGCTTACCTAGGTGGACAGGTTATATAAGAAAGGCAGGGTAAATGATTGACTCTTTCGCTATATTAACCAGTTTACCAAAAATAGGGTTGGTTTGCCAACATCTTCCAATGGTGGGTTTTTTTAAAAATATTATAAATTTGTGGATTTAAATGTATTTGATGTGTTTCTGTCGATTGAACTTACTATCCTTACTGGCTTGGCAAAATTATTGTTTTTTAAAATGGACTGTCCTTTTTCCAAAGAAGATATGTGAATGACCTTATGAAAAGATGAAAAGCTTATGAAAAGATGCTCAACATCATTAGCCTTCAGGGAAATGAAAATCAAAACCACATGAGTTACCACTTCAAGCCCCCTTGGATGGCTCTAATCAAAAGACAGATAATAACAAGAGTTAGCAATAATGTGGAGAAATTGAAATCTTCATACATTACTGGTGGGAATGTAACATGGTGCAGCCACTTTGGAAAACAGTTTAACAGTTCCTCCAAAAGGTAAACAGAGTTACCATATGATTTGGCAGTTTCACTCTTATGTTTTCATCCCTCTTGGTTATAAAGCTATGTCCATATAAAAACTTGTACTTGAATATTCATAGCAGCATTGTTCATAATTGCCAAAAAATGGAAAGAACTTGTGTCCATTAACTGATGAATGGATAAATAAGATATGGTATATCCATTAAATGGAATATTATTCAGCAATAAAAAGGAGTGAAGTACTGATACATACTACAACATGGATGAATTTTAAACAGTATGCTAAGTGAAAGAGGGCAGTCACAAAATACCCCTCAGAGTATGATTCCATTTCTATTAAATGTAAAGAAAATAGGTAAATCTATAGCAACAGTAGATTAGTGATTGCCTAGGGCTGAAAGATTTGGGGGGACATGGGGAGTGACTGCTAATGGCTACAGAGTTTCTTTTGGAGGTGATGCAAATGTTCTAAAATTGTAATGAATGCACAACTGTCAATACGCTAAAAGCCACTGGATTGTATACTTTAAGTGGATGAATTTCATGGTGTGTGAATTACATTAAAATAAGCCTTTTTATAAAGGTCATTATATTAAAAAAAAAAAAGGACTACCCAGAGTCACCCAGAGAGCCTGCTTTAGATGCAGATTCCAGGGTAATCCTAGACCTTTTGAAACAATGTTTATAATTGGATCCCAAGAATCTTTTTTGAAGAGTAAATACATCCAGGAATTCTGTTTGAATTATTATCAAGTTGTTTGTTAGGCTGTGCATCCCAGTAACTTCCTGTTTCTGCCTTTCCTGGAGCAATAAGGGAGGAGAGTAAGTCTTCGTCTTCCACATGACAGCCCTTGAAATTTATGAAGGCAGCTCCCCCTTCCAACTCACCTTTGTAGGCCACGCATCCCTAGTTCCTTACCATTTCTCATGTGACGTGATTGCCAGATTAGTCAAATCACCTCTTCTGGACACACAGTCTGTTTAAGACCTCTTAAAATGAGGTACTTTGAACAGGATATTCCAGTTATAGTTTGACCATTGCAGAATATAAATGGGATTATTACCTCCCTTGCTTCTGACACTGAAATTCTACTAATGTATTAAGATTATATTAACATTTTTAAAAATGGTGGTGGCTCAAATGAAGCATGTGTTTAATTCAAACCTCCTTTACCCCACCCTCAGCACTCCCAGGTTTTATCTAGTCGGGTCTTCTTTATAGGGTTATCTGGAAAAGTTCCCTTTCTTGGTGGTGACCTGGTCCAAAATAAGGAAGCATCTTTAATGTCCTAACAATTATTTAGCAGTTTCAAGTTTTTCAGAGCACTCCCTATACATTATTTCCTTTGATCTTAACAGTGTAAACCCGTCATTTTATGGATGTAGAAACACAGACTGAGAGAATTTAAGTAAAATGCCTAAGGGGAGAGTTATTTGCAGAGGCTGGGCTAGAACCTAGTTTCCTTAACTCAGTGGTTTGTAATCTTGGCTTCACATTGCATTCACCTGTGGAGTTAAAAAAAAACAAAAACGAAAACTAGGTTCCATCCCTAGATATTTTGAGTTAATCGGGTTGGGGTGGGACCTATTCGGTATTATTTAAAAGCTCTCAAGGCAGTTCTAATGTTTAGCCAGGGTTGAGCAACTGCCCTAACTCATATCCTCATGTTCCCTCCCTGTCACATATATTTTCTTCATCTAATTGAAATAGTCTTACATGGAAGAGGAAGAATTATTTTCCATTGCTCCAGAAGGCAGAATCACAATTAGTCCAAGTGAGAGAAGGCTACTCAGATGTACAGTGGGAACCAGATGTACATCTTAAGAGAATTATTCTTGGAATTTATGTATCTTCTCATTCATTAATTTATCAAACTTTTATTTGCCAGACACTGTGCTAAGCTCTGGGGGTACAAATATGAATAAGACATGGTCTCCCCCTTTCAGAGCTCACAGTTGAAAGGGGGGACAGATTTAAATGACATTATAGTAGAGTGCGGTATGTGTTACACATATTGGGAGCTCTATAATTTCCTTCTTTGTTATATTTTTGTATTTGTAAATTGTCAACAGTGATTTTCTTACTAAGATATATTTATGCTAAGCATTTGGTGAATATGCCACAATGATAGTCTTTACATTAAGTACGTAATTCAAGCAATAACAGGTAAAGTTAGTCCTTGCATAGATATCTTTTTTCTTTAAATACTCCTAATAATAAAATTTATAGTGTTGAAACCATTTTGAGAGTTCATTTCTACATCTTTCTCCGAATTTTATTTTGTTGATTACTAAGCATAGGAAGATGATCTGTATTGGCTTTGTCAAGATTTTGTGTTGGTGAAAAAAATGATTTTGTAACAGAGAAATTTTTAGATTTGGACTCTATGCCTCAGATCAGCTTTGAAGAATCACTCTATATACCACTCACTACATTTCCTTTATGGACATCATTTATTAAAAACAAATCATTGATACATTTCCTATTGAAATACCAGACACATTTATCCTTAGAGTTTGTATCTGACCCTCTGATAGAGGTATCTGACCCTCAGATAGAGGTATATCCTGGACAATATGGGAACACCAAAAAGTTATTCTGGGGAGGGGAAGAGGGAGGAAGAAAAGAGGGAGGAAATCAGAGTTCTTCAAAGTTGGTGGTGGAGCAGAGCTGGGTTCTGAATAATAGGTAGGATTTAGACTGAGTGGTATGGACATTCAGGCCACATCAGCAGGGAGATGGAAAAATGGGATCCTGATCATGGAACATGACAAAAGATGAAAACTGGGCAGGGACAGGACAAGATGGAACTTCTATGAAAAAGAATCTGAACAGTGATTTCTCATATGTGGGAGTCCTCAGAGTCCTAACAATCCTGCTCGCAAAAGCAGCTGGACAGAGATCTAGGAAAAATCACCATGTGCTGGAGAAAGCTTTATAGGGCTGAGCCAAAGCTAATTAGTCTGGTGACAAGTCAGGGTCCACTCCTAGTTTTGGCACCAAGCTAGGGGCTAAAACTCGTGAGTTAAAATAAAGTGTGAAGTTTAATTGTGGTTATCATTTAAGACCCTTAAAGGCCTTTTTATTTTATTTTTTAAAACATTTTAAAAAATTTTATTTATTTTTGGCTGCGTTGGGTCTTTGTTGCTGCACACGGGCTTTCTCTAGTTGTGGCGAGTGGGGGCTACTCTTCCTTGTGCGCGGGCTTCTCATTGCAGTGACTTCTCTTGTCGTGGGGCATGGGCTCTAGGCGCGTGGGCTTCAGTAGTTTGGGCTCGCGGGCTCTAGAGCGCACGCTCAACAGTTGTGGTACCCATGCGTAGTTGCTCCCCAGCATGTGGGATCTTCCCTGACCAGGGCTCGAACCCATGTCCCCGGCATTGGCAGGTGGATTCTTAACCATTACGCCACCAGGGAAGTCCAAGACCCTTTAAAAAAAATAGGTGATGTTGAGAGTTTGAACGTGTATTTCTAAGATTGGATAAGGTCATGCAGCTTCAGGGTCTAATTTAATTGATAAGGGATCCACTCTTGATTTAGGCTTTCGTTTTAGAGATAGAATTCCATCCTTCTATTTGTGATTCATTTACTTGGTTCACATGAAATCTTTCTGATCTTTGAGTTGCCATATGCAATTCAATTTGGCCATGATTGCCATCTTCATAATGTAAAAATGGTAGGAAAATCCGTAGAAGGGTTTAAAAACTCACTCTAACATTTGAGAGGGTTTCAGTATTCTATAGACTCTACTGAAAAGTTTTGTCCTGGGCTTGTGAGTCTGGCCAGTTGATCTGCTTTGGAATAATCCAGGTACAAATTCCTTTTATGCTGACAGGTTCATATAATGAATTGAATCAGTTAATGTACCATACTAGGGAGTATAGTAATTTATTTGGAGCTTGAGTGATCCTGAGTTTTAAATATCATTTCTTTTTGGAGAGTGAAACGTTTTATTGTTTACTGATAGTTCCCAGCATCTGTGGTGGTCTGTCCCATCCCACCACCAGTCCTACAGTGAGAGAAACTGCTGCTAAAATTCAATAGATGGGACTAGTGAATTGATTTAAGGAAAGCACTTCCTATGGTACTTGTGATTGTTCTAAGTCAGATATGTCCCCCAAATGTTGATTATATCAATTGTGTCACTATTTGTTTGACTAGCAATTATTTAAAGGTAGTGTTTGCTTCTGTAAAATACCAGCTCTAGTTAAGACTGCTTTTCTTCAATATAAACTATTCAACTTGTCATCACTATTTCTTTTTTTTTTAAACAGAGGAAAAAACCCTCATGTTTCTATTACCACAAATACCAATGACATTTCAAAATTGAATAAGCATGTTTTACATAGTTCTTTTTATGGGGCATATACAGTTTTTGTTTTTGTTTTGTTTTGTTTTGTTTTTTTAGCGGCACGCGGGCCTCTCACCGTTGTGGCCTCTTCCGTGGCCGAGCACAGGCTCTGGACGTGCAGGCTCAGCGGCCATAGCTCACGGGACCAGCCGCTCCGCGGCATGTGGGATCTTCCCGGACCGGGGCACGAACCTGCGTCCCCTGCATCGGCAGGCGGACTCTCAACCACTGCGCCACCAGGGAAGCCCTGTTTTGTTTTTTTTCGGTACGCGGGCCTCTCACTGTTGTGGCCTCTCCCGTTGCGGAGCACAGGCTCTGGACGCGCAGGCTCAGCGGCCATGGCTCACGGGTCCAGCTGCTCCGCAGCATGTGGGATCCTCCCGGACCGGGGCACGAACCCGTGTCCCCTGCATCGGCAGGCGGACTCTCAACCACTGCGCCACCAGGGAAGCCCCATGTACAGTTTTTATACTCCTTTTTATTGTGTAGTTTTAATTATTTTTTATTTATTGCATAATATTCCATTGTGATATGTTATAATTTAATTGAACCCTTCTGAATATTGAGATTGCTCCCACTTTTTCCACTATAATAAGACTGTAGTGAAAATCTCTGTGCATTTTTATTTCTGGAATGTTTCTTCAGGATAAATTCTTGAAAATGGGATTACTTTCTATTTCTTTCAGAGGTAGGAGATAATATATCTTTTAGTGTCTATCTTGACCCTTTTAGAGAATTACATCTCTGCTATTCTGAAGAGCAAAGTAGATGGAAATTGAGATTAACATTTAGGGGAATATGGTAGTTCATTCCCTAATCTTGATTTTTCTACTAATTATTAGTCTAATTAATTTCCTCCTGTGTTTATACAGTATTCTCTATTACTTGAAAAGCTTCTATATTCTTATTCTCCCTACCATGTTTACTTGAAATGCATGTTGGCGTTTTACATTTCTCATCATGGCTGACAGGTATATGTTCTGTGTTTTCCCAAATGAAAAAAAAATTGGCTAAAAGATGATCCTCTATACTTCTTTTTTTTTTTTTTGCGGTACGCGGGCCTCTCATGGTTGTGGCCTCTCCCGTTGCGGAGCACAGGCTCCGGACGCGCAGGCTCAGCGGCCATGGCTCACGGGCCCAGCCTCTCCGCAGCATGTGGGATATTCCCACATGGGGGGCGCGAACCCGTGTCCCCTGCTTCGGCAGGCAGACTCTCAACCACTGCGCCACCAGGGAAGCCCTATATTCTTTTTTAAAAAATATTTATTATTTATTTGGTTGCACCAGGTCTTAGTTGTGGCAGGCAGGTTCCTTAGTTGTGGCACATGGGCTCCTTAGTTGCAGCTTGCAAGCTTCTTAGTTGCGGCTCGCTGGCTCCTTAGTTGCAGCATGTGGGCTCCTTAGTTGTGGCATGTGAACTCTTAGTTGTGGCATGCATGTGGGATCTAGTTCGCTGACCAGGGATCAAACCGGGGCCCCCTGCATTGGGAGCATGGAGTCTTAACCACTGCACCACAGGGGAAGTCCTGATCCTCTGTACTTCTTATGTCAAATATTGGAGTCTTGTTCAAGGCCAGATTTGGCTGGCAAAGAATATTTTGCCTACCTTCTCTTAGCTTTCTAGAATGATTGTTGTTTAGCTTAAAAACATGTATGTCACGTATGATAAAATTATATTAAGGCTATGAATTGCTTTGAGTGTCGTTCCCTTAATTGGGGTGACTTCAGCATTGTCACCAAAGTACAGTTAGCAAACCTGTCTTCTGATTAAGGGTGACAGGGATCTTCCCTTTTCCTTAAATAGCCTTTTTCCTTTTTAAAGAAAAAGTATTAATTTTATAATGACATTACAGTCTTTTATCTTGGTCAAGAGCTATTACTAAGAGCAGTGGTTTTATATGAGGATCTGAGACAAATCATTTAATATTCATAAGTACCAGAATAGATCCTCCATAGCTGACTTACTAAAACCCAAAGGTATGGTATCTTTATAAAATGATTTTAGGCCATGACCTTCAAACTTCAGAATTCTTAAAAACAGCAGCATATCAGACAGTTCTTAGTTTTCATAAGGCCATTGAAATGGATAATGCTGAGTAATCTAATGGATTTCTGAAAGCATAGTGTGCTTTAGATACTGTTAAATCAATAAACATAACAGTCACTTAAGCGTGTGTATTATATAATATTTGGTTAATTATATTATAACTCAAATCCTTTCAGAATATTTGTCTTTCAAGTGGAATGCCAAAAATATAACTGAAGTGCTTGTAAAATAGAACCATCAGAAAAATACAGAAGTATAGTATATATTTTTTCAGATCATCTTAATATTTGGAGTTAGCTACAGATTCTGTCATATACATCATTTTATGAACCATGAAGTATCGTATTTCAGAAGCACTTATGTTTGAGATTGGTAATAAAACTAAATATCTGGGTTTAATATTACTCAATTGTTCTTTGATTCTTGTGTCCGATAAAAGCCTGTATTGAATTTTTTAGTAGTTGCTTCATATAACATAAGTTGCCGCTCAGTGTAGCATAAGTAAAAATGTATTTGGAGCACATATATATTTAATTAATTTATTTATTTTTTAAAAAATAATTTTTAAAAATTAATTAATTTATCTTTGGCTGCATTGGGTCTTCGTTGCTGCGCCTGGGCTTTCTCTAGTTGTGGTGAGCGGGGGCTACTCTTCGTTTTGGTGTGCAGGCTTCTCACTGCGGTGGCTTCTCTTGTTGCAGAGCACAGGCTCTAGGTGCAAGGGCTTCAGTAGTTGTGACACGCAGGCTCTAGAGCACAGGCTCAGTAGTTGTGGCACATGGGCTTAGTTGCTCAGTGGCATGTGGGATCTTCCCGGACCAGGGCTCGAAGCTGTGCCCCCTGCATTGGCAGGTGGATTCTTAACCACTGCGCCACCAGGGAAGTCCATATATGTACTTTATATCAAAGAGTTGTATTGGGTAGAGATCACAAAATCAGTATTGAAAAGCATTTTAAAAAATGCAACAAAATTTGTTTAGATCTTCATACCTTGAGATGATCAAATTTAAAATTTTTTCATTTTTCACAACATTAAAAGTATCTCAGTCTTCGGTTGTTGATCGTAATGGTGGAAGCTCATTACTGACTTTTTTGGGGAGCGATCTTAAAAAAAAAAAGGTAATCTAGCTTCCTTAGATATAATTACTTAAGGGTAGATGGTTGCCCTTGAAATGTGATCGTTTTTAAAGGAATTTGGAGTTATTTTATCTGCTGTCATGCGAAAAATAATCAAAAGGGTAATTTGTGTTTGATGAATCGAGACAAAAGAGTAGGGAAATACAATTTGTATGACTTGATGATAAAGGACATTTAATCAATCATTATTTGATACTGTTGTATTAAAAACTAAATTAAAATGTCCCTAGTTCTTATTTTTAATAATATGATTTGCAATATTGCTTTACCCAATGATACCTAGTTGACTACAACCATAGCCTGATTAGAACTGTTTTAAATTTTATTTTAAAATTATCATATGGTAGAATTGACCTTTTTTGGGGGAGTGGGTGTGCAGTTCCATGAATCTTAACACATGTATAGATTCATGTAACCACCAGCACAATCAGGATATAGAACAGTTTGTTTGCCTCCCCAAACTCCCTCATACTATCCCTATATAGTCACACCCTGCCTGTACCCCAACCTCTGGCAACCACTGATCTGTTCTCTATCACTATAGATTTTTTTTTTCCAGAAAGTCATATAAATAGAATAATGCAGATGGAACCTTTTGAAATTGACTTCTTTCACTCAACAAAATGCCATTGAGATTCACTGAGGTTGTAGATATCACTAGTTCATTTCTTTTTATTGCTACATTGTTGGTTGAAATTTTATGGCATTTGGATATTATTTCTGGTCTGACACAGTAGGACTGAAGTTTGAATTGGTTACTTTTTAAAACAATGAATATTTTTTCAAATCAGTTAAATGAGATACATACGTAGTTAATTTTTTGAATTGGAATTTGTTTTCAAACTGAACATTTTTTCAGTTCAGTTTAGCGACTTGCATGTATAGCTAAGCTAGGCAGCTACAGGGTTTACATTTCTCTGGAAGTTCTTGTTGTTTTATTGGGCTAACAATTTTTTTTTGTTTTTGTTTTTGTTTTGTTTGTTTTTTTTGGGGACTAACAGTTTTAAGGGCAAAATTTGAGATTAAAAAAAATATTTTGCAGGTTTATGAGAGAAATAAAGTGACCTATGACCCTTTAAAATTTCAGTGCCAATGACTTGACAGAATTTTCTTTGCTTTTATTCCAAGCCTCTCCCCACCCTGACTTTCTGGTCTACTGAGAACCAGACACCTCTGGCGCCTGATAATCTGTTTTAATGTGCTTGTTCCAAGAGTGGCCTCTTATTTGTTGGTTACAACAGTCTGTTCATTTTAACTTAGTCACACTTATATGCATAAATTATTTGCATCATGAATTTAGTTTGATTCTTTATCTTCATAGCTGTTTCCTTTCCTAGTTGATTGAGGATTTAATGGTTTTATCATTTCTCCAGCTGCTGAAAATCTCAAGGAGGTCTCCTGATACTTGTATGTTCTTGGTGAGAAAATAGGGGTGGATCCATTATCAGTGTGAACTGGATAAATCTATACCATGTCACCACTTGAAAGAGTGGATTAGCAGTAGTAAAAATGGAGTGTTCTTCAAAATCAAAGAATAATAAATAATCATTTATTAGTTGGTATATTAGATCTTGAAGATGAAACTTGTTCTGTTTTCACTGACAACCTACCTGGTAATAGAAGTTAGAGACATAGATTTATAACCTGAGCATTGAATAAATATTTACACCTCAACTTTCTAAAATAAGCTACTCAAATTAACTTTTGACCTCCACACTTAATTATTTTCATGATTAGGGTTCTAATCTCACTTTTAATAGGAGCATTAGCAGAAGTGCCAAGGAGAAAAATCTCTATCAGCAACCTGGCTTTGGCCACAATTAAAAGATTTTTTGATGTGGACCATTTTTAGATACCATTGGATAGATTTGCTTCCATAGATGAGAGCAGTGGTGAAAGCAATACATACCAACT
This sequence comes from Delphinapterus leucas, assembly GCF_059928025.1. Classification (NCBI taxonomy): domain Eukaryota; kingdom Metazoa; phylum Chordata; class Mammalia; order Artiodactyla; family Monodontidae; genus Delphinapterus; species Delphinapterus leucas. The sequence continues at coordinate 15,705,665 of NC_143142.1, forward strand.
TTTCTATTGGTTCTTTCCTTAGATTTTAACATTTGAGACCAAGAATCCGACGGAATTAGCAGAACGTTTGCGCTCTGTTTGTGGGAATCAGAGCAATGCGTATGCCCGCCTGCTGGAATACCGCCTGAATGCCTTGCGAGGACTGTGGAATGCCCAGCGCCAGCTGGCCTTGGAAGAACAGCATGAAAGGGAAAGTTCAGGTGACGAAGAAACTTTGGCCCTGCTCAAACGCCAGGGCTTGTTGCAGCAACCCGAGCAAGCTCCCTTCACGTCAAGGATGGGGCTCCTGCTGGTCTTCCCCCTTATTCAATCCCAGAGTAGAACAGACCCCTCTCTCTGTAACATAACTGCTGAGGTGCTATTGAACTGCCTTCGCGACTGCCAGCCTTTGAGCTTGACCAAGGAGCCTGCTGACTGTCTGAATGGAATCGAAACTTTGCTGTGCTCTTGGCTAGAGGAGACTTCTGACACAGGCCGGCACATCCCACATAAGCAAAAAGAAAATGCTGCTGCTGCCCTGGTGGCTTTGGCATGTGCCAGGTAAGGAAAATCAAAGGTGCCAACTGGTGACCTTGTGATGGCTGCTTCCTGGGTTGGGTGAGTGAATAAGAGGGCAAGCGTATTTGTTGGAAGTCTCAACATTCAGAAGTCCTTCTTCGTTTTCAGTATTGAATTTTGCAGCCTTGACAATACATAAGATGCTTCCACCAAAACTTGGTACCAGGAGCTGGAGTTGAAACCCAAGTTCAAGTTTTTGCTTTCTGTTATACCATGATAACAGCTTAAACAGTTTAAAATGGAGAATCAGCACTTGCCATTGTCTGCTCACCCTTAGATGGTTACTGTTTTACATCAGGTAGTTAGTAGAGGATGTTGTATCTGTATTTCCCCTGGAAGGACAGTCAAAAAATATGTAGAGCTTTTAATTTTTTTTCCTGCATGTCTGTAAGGAGTATGTCAGTGAGTGAATGGGTTATTACTCACCTGGACTCAGTCACACAGACTTGGTCACAAATTATATTTCTGGACCTTGACGCTTGGCTCCATCAATTTAACTGAAAGATCTCTGTGTGTGTAGCAAGATTTAATAGTGTACTGTCCTTCATTTGTAAGTTGATGTTACTGATGTACTGTCAATAGGAAATGTGCTTGGAGTTACTTTTCCAGGAGAGGATTTCTTACATTCTCCTGCCCAGTAAACTGTATGATCACTCTCACATATTTGTGAGAAAAAGTTTCACTACCTTTGCTTTCTTCTAACCTAATTGTCTAGGGACCAGTTAGGACCACGGTCTGATAGATTAGTGTCACTAATCTCTCTCCCTTCATAATTTTTTCTTTCATTGAGTTATTCCTTTTGTTAGCAAAGAGAATGTGGAAAAGTTCTTCTTGGAGGATTATGAAGTTCCTAGCTATAAGACTCCTTTCCCTATTTTTATGGTTTCAAAGTTGACCTTCAAATGGTTGAATCTGAAGCTATTTTTAAGGCACAATGGCACCAGCATTTATTGTCAGTTTCTTTGCCCTGAGCAAACTGTCATAGCCTAGTTTTAGATCCTTGAAGACTGTGGTTGATTATGGAAATCCTGACATGAGCTTAATTCTGGAGACATTATTGGGTGGTACTGAAATAAGTTTCCCTGTAAAGGCTTTATATTGGACTGATTTATTTTTTTTGGATATGCGGAAGACAGTTTTGAGCCCTAAATAGATTTGTTATTAATGCAAAAGTCCTACTTTGGGAAATTTTGCTTTTAGATAGTCCTATCTTTAGACAGATTTAGGATGTTTGGAATAATTATCAACTCTTTAGTTTCAAATGTTTTTAATGAACATGGGATCATAAAACTCACTTTTTTATTATGTACCCTAATTTAGTCTGAACCAAGAGAGAGTTATTGAAATCGCTTCATGTACTTGCGATTCCAAATTCCGTTCAGCAGAAACGTTGAAATGAGTGATTTTTATTTTCTTCTTCTTGGGTGCGTATTTTTGTTTTTGTTTTAGATGGTGCCTACATTATTGCTAATATTATCACCTTGTTCTGGACTTTATTTACCTCAGTCACATACTTTTCAGTGTTAGATCATCTCCTTTAATGAAGTTATTTAGGAGCATATTATTGAACTTTTGAGATTGATGCTCTCAAAGACAGAACAGCATTTCCAAAAAAATATTTTGAAGATGTTCATTCATTTCAACCAACTAACATTTATCGAACATATCTGATGTGCCAGAAACCTTACTAGGTCTTAGGGAAATAATGACTCATGGTGACTCATGGTCTCTAATCTTACAGTTGAGTGGATTTCATTTTGTCAGTCATTATTGCTCATTTACCACGTGCAAGAGACTCTACTAGGCAGTGCGGATACAGCAGTGAGCAAGGTAAATGGTTCCTAAAATTGCAAGGTTTACATGAGACTGAGAGAGTCAGGCAACTAGCAACAAATGCATATATAAGGTAATTTTTGAGAGGGATGTTCACTGTAAGAAGACAAATCAGGATATTTTAATAATAGAGAATGACTTAAGTGGAGGTGGGAGCCAGCATTAGCTAGAGATACCAGGGAAGGCCTTACTGAATAGGAGACGTTTGAGCTGAGGCCTAGATGATGAGAGCCAGCCAGCCATGCAAAAAAGCCAGTGACAGGGAGTTCCAGGCAAGAGGAGCAGCAAGTGGCACAAATCTGATCCTCTTTCTGTGCTTGGGGTAGGACAGCAAAGTGAGCAGGGTGGCTGGAATGCAATGGTAGAAGGAGAGGGGCAGGAGATGAGAGTCCAGACCGTGTAAGGGCTTAGGAGCCATGGAAGGAGTTTCAATTTTACTATTTATTTATTTATTTAGGCTGTGCCAGGTCTTAGTTGCAGAATGAAGGACCTTTTTAGTTGCAGCATGCAGACATAGTTGCAGCATGCATGTGGGATCTAGTTCCCTGACTAGGGATTGAAGCCGGGCCCCCTGCATTGGGAGCATGGGGTCTTACCCACTGGACCCCCAGGGAAGTCCCTAAATTTTACTCTTAAAATTTGAATCTGGCAGCTAATAATATCTTATAGTTGGTTTAATGTTTTAAATGTTCCATTGTGACTTTGCCCCTTTCTTTTAACCTCGCTGTACCCCAGGGAGGTATCCTTATTGGACAGATGAAGAAGTAAAAAGCCATAGGAATTTGGTAACAGGACTGAGATGGTGCCGCTGGTGAGTGGCAGAGCCGGGTTTCAGAGCCTGTGGGTCCTGACTCCCAACTTGTGCTTTTATACTGTGTCTGCTGCCTCCCTGCCTTATATGGTTCTTTGAACACCAGAGATAGTGAAAGGGGCAATTAAGAGGAGGACTCGGGCTTCCCTGGTGGCACAGTGGTTAAGAATTCGCCTGCCAGTGCAGGAGACACGGGTTCGGGCCCTGGTCCGGGAATATCCCACATGCTGCGGAACAACTAAGCCCGTGTGCCACAACTACTGAAGCCCGTGCGCCTAGAGCCCGTGCTCCCAACAAGAGAACCCACCACAATGAGAAGCCTGCACACCACAACCAAGAGTAGCCCCCACTTGCTGCAACCAGAGAAAAGCCCACGTGCAGCAACAAAGACCCAACGCAGCCAAAAATAAAAAATAAATAAAATTAAAAAAAAAAAAAGAGGAGGACTCTAGGCCTTCTTGGTCCTGTGTTAGGTATTCCATTTCTTTTTGGGGTTTAGGCACATGATACTTAGCAATTAAAGACTTGGCTAAGAGAATAAGGTAGCAATCTGAAGTCAGCCCATCTGATACTGGCGATCATTTAGCTCAGGAAATGTTCTTGTGGTGATTTATACTTGGGATCTGGCCAGGTAAGTCTTGTGCATCTTAAAATCACCTTCTTTTAGATCCTGCTGACCAAAGTATAGACTTCCCAGAGCCTCAAGCTTTGGGAACCAAAAGGAAATTGGGTCTTAGTGAGCTCTGCAAGCATTACAGTCACATACTGCACAGCACGGGGAAGCAGAAGGAACACCTCTCAGCACAAAGTATTATTTGAATGTTTTCCTCTTCAGTCATATTTAATGTGTGAGATGTTTATGTAAAATGGATGAACTTAACAAAGAGATTAAGAAATTAAGCCTAGAAATACTGCTACACTTTTAAATATAACCTTTTCCTATGAAATATCTCCTTCAGCTAGAGATCAACTTGATGATGAAACAGTATCAGGCATAATAGCCACACATTCTTTGTGCTTGAGCTTTATGTTTTGAACTTTTATGTTAGGGGAACATTATTTACCTTTGCAAATACAAGAAGAATATCATAACTGGCATGGTAAGAATCACGTCTATTTTGACATTTTGTACAACACATCTACTGATTGGCAGAAGCAGACTCAATTTGGAAGCTCTCCATGTGGTTAATAAAATTGACATTAACAACCTTATTTGACGTTTCAGTTGTGATGATTTTCTGTTCCTTCCTTTTCTTTTTAGGGGATCATTGAAAACTTTTGTTCATACAGTCCATCTATTACAGAAGCAGACAGATCTAGGGTCCCTGCCTGTAGCTGATGTGCTGTATAGGTAAGTTGTCATTTTGGATCCTCACCCTCCTTCTACACAAGGGAGCCTTGTGCATAAAAGCTCTTTTAATAAGTAAATTGCTAAACTCTTTTTTTTTTTTTTATCCATTAATGACTCATTTTTAAATAAGTATGTTATTTTCATCTTAAGTAAGAATTTTGTTTCTTTCCTTCTTGGAAGGTGTTCCTAGAGCATGTTATTTTTAATTTTTTAATTTTTGTGGTAAAAAAAATGCAATAGCTTGTCATGAATTCTTATTGTAGGTTTCAAGATAATAAGATGTTAAGGTGTAAAGAAAAAAGTGAAAGTCATAATCTCACTACTCAAAGATAACCACTCCTAATGTTGTATGTGTTATATGTGTTTCCTAGTTCATACCCCTTTCTCTCCATCCCACCCCTTCTCTCTATCTCTCTCTCAGATATGTATACATGTAAAATATATACATTTTACACACAGCTGCAATTTTATTATAACATTTCCATAAGCACTACTTCGTAATTTTCTAATTTAAAAATATACGTATTGTTAATGTCTTTTCAGATGTATAGTATTTGTGTAGAACTATTTTAGTTTTCTGCTCTTTGAGATGTTAAGTAGACTTTTATCTTCTTGCTGAAATGGATAGTCTCGGTGTCTTTATGATTCTCTATCTCCCCTATTTAGGCTGTTGCTTTTGGAAGGGGGGCCTGGATCCCCCTCCTGTTTGCTTGGTGGCAAACACATAGTATCATGGGGGTATGAAGACATGTTGCCTGCACCAGATAGCAACACTGGCTCCAGTTCTGAAAATAAAGGTAATGCAAGGGTTTTGGTCCTGTGATTGAAATTAAGATATGAAAAGAGTGGTTTTAGATAATTGTGGAAAACGATTTAGACATAACTCTGTATTCCTTTTAATTAAGAGCCCAAGGTTCCTATACAGGGTAATCATTGTCTGCTTTATCAGTAAAAGTATAAAAGCTGATACTCGGTGAGGTAAGAAAATGGATAGGTTTTACTATCGCAAGGGAAAAGGATCATCCATACACTCCTGCCAAGGAGGCATGAATTACTTAAATTCCTAGGTATTTGAATTTGGGCATGGGAGCCTTAAGTCCACGAATAGAGTATCAGGTCTTGTTGCCGGATGCTGTTTCTTTTAGTAACTTATTGTGTGTGTGTCGGTGAACCTCCTGTCCTACAAGCAAAAAAAAAAAAATGAGATTGTTCAAAGGAGCATGAATTGTTAAGTATCCCCTTTAAATAAAGGAGACTAGATTAAAATGTTTTTACAGTTTTACAGGTATTACATATCTGTTTATTCTGTGATCTCAGTGAAAATGGCAGAAGGTCTCTGAAATGACCTGCAGTTAACTGACTTACCAGGTGAATTAGGCCTCTATTCGCTTGGTAGATGTACTGACCGGTGCCGTGGCACACAAAACCCATGAGGCCAGTAGGCTCTTCTTAGAGTCTGTGCATTGCTGCTCCCACCTACGGAGTTGCAGGCTTGCCAAGAGTCTGCCTTGCTTCCAAACCTGTTTGTTATTGTAATTGGTACTTGTGATTATATCATTAAATATTACATAAGTGATAAAATAGGAATTTAAAAAACCCTAGGGGATTATTTACATTTAGAAATGGAAGGCTTTTAGGGCTTCCCTGATGGTGCAGTGGTTAAGAATCCGCCTGCCAATGCAGGGGACATGGGTTCGAGCCCTGGTCTGGGAAGATCCCACATGCCGCGGAGCAACTAAGCCCGTGTGCCACCAACTACTGAAGCCCGTGCGCCTAGAGCCCGTGCTCTGCAACAAGAGAAGCCACCGCAATGAGAAGCCCACGCACCACAATGAAGAGTAGCCCCCGCTCACCGCAACTAGAGAAAGCCTGTGTGCAGCAACGAAGACCCAACACAGCCAAAAAAAATTTAAATAAATAAATAATTTTTTTAAAAAATGGAATGCTTTAGAATGAGTCAACAAAGCCAATCTCTAAGAAATTGGTGTTCTCTAAGAAATTAGAGCGGGATTCAGAGTCTGTTCTGCCCACCCCTTCTCACACTTTTGATGGGGACAGCTTTCCTAGGTAACTGTAAGGGAATGGGGTTCAGTCTAAGCAGTGGGCCATCCCCACACCTCTCATCCAGTGCCTGTGCCTTTTCACGGTCCACTGTTTCTTCCAGATAGTCATGTGAAAGTGGTGAGAGGAACAGAGGCAAGACTCCTGGATGTGAGTTACTATCTTCACTGACTCAACTAGAGTCAATAGGAGAAGCAAAAAGCCTCCAATGCCCAAGAAGTTCTTAAACATTATAGGTGGAAATTTATAAATTCATACAAAACCAAAACTCTTTTCTTTACTCTCTCCTTTTACTCCTTTTAGTATCTCCTTTGGAGTAATTTCTTACTGAGGATGATGGTATTAAGCTGATCTGTATGCTTTTCACTCTCTTGTACCTTTGGTTTTGCTCCTGGCTAGAGAATGTTTTTCTTATAAAAATTTAAAAAGTAGTCTTATTTAATTTTTAATATGTGGAAACATTCAACATACCCAGATGTTGAAAGCATACTACAGTAAACCCTGTATACCCATCACTCAGCTTCAACAAGTGTCAACTCCGGCCAATCTTGTTTTACTCTGTCACCTTGACTCTCACTCCTTGTCAGATCCATACTCAAAAGGCCTTGGCCTTAATCTAAAGAGTGATGAATAAATGTATATTTATAAGTTTTAAGTTAAAATAAAATGTTTAAGGAATGAAATTAATATTTTGAAAATGATTACCTACTTTTAACTGTTTTTTGAAGAACTAATAGGAACAAGTCTCGGTTATCTTGGATTAGTAGACTGAATTTTTAAGATAACCACATACTTAGTACTAATTTGAGTGCTATTACACTGGATTTCTTATCATACGGCAAATAGTAGAGAAACTCCACTTAACCATAGTAAGTGGATTGATTTTGAAAATAAAAACAAAGTTTTATTTGTAAGCTCTCTTATTAAGGTAAATTCTCTAGAATATGTTAGTAAACCATTTACTATCATTCAGAGAGATACTATTTGTTTTAAGCTTGGGGAAGATATCCCTAAGGGTAAACATACTTGCTCTTTTTAAATAGAAGTGATATTATACTTTTGTGCTGTGTCACTCCAGAAATTTAAAATGAGGATCTCTAGATGGAAAATCCACAAGGAGTAGATTTTAGTTCAATGTATATCATCAGTCTATCAACATAAAATCATTTGCCATTCAAGGGGCCCTGGCTTTGTACCAGAGAGCAGTGTGGGTGTTTACCTATGTTGTCTCATTTAACCATCACAGTAACTCTTGAGGTACATATTATCTTCATCTTACAGATGAAGAAACTGAAGTTCAAAGAGGCCCAAGGTCAACTAATAAGTGCCCCAAACTCTTAAATCTCACACCTTTTTTATTACACAATCCTTAGCGAAAGTATTGTGTACTTAGTCATTTCAGATTGGAGTTAGGAATGTATTTTTGCTATTCAAAAAAAAAAAAGGAAAGAAAAAAAATCTTTGGCAGAGACTGAACCAGGTTCTTCTGCTAATAACTATCTGACCTCTTTCCCTGATCTTGGTCTCTAATCCTACATGCATTTTGGAGTTTTGTTTTAGGTGTTCAAGCCATCTTCCCTGGAAGTCACGTTGAAGCACTTATTTTATTATTTTTATTTCTGGCAGTACTGTGCAGCTTGCAGGGATCTTAGTTCCCCGACCGGGGATCGAACCTGGGGCCCGGCAGTGAGAGCACTGAGTCCTAACCCACTGGACTGCCAGGGAATTCCCAAGAAGCACTTATTTAAGAAATGGGAGATTATCTTTCATTCAGCCTCCTAATGGCTTTTTCATTCGAAAAAGCACGTTTATAATTTCATTAGAAAAAGCATGTATATAATTTACTTGTGAAAAAACGATTTCAGATGCTGACTTGGGACGCTGTGTCACGGCAGATGGTCTTTACCTGTATACTACTAACTCAGTTGGAAGAGGAGTAAGCAAATTGGGGTCTGGATTACATGGTACTCTCAGGTCAGTTGCATGGAACTTGCTGAATGATTTGGCTGGAACGTTTTCCTCATTACCTAAATCTGTGATGAAGACACCCGGGAGTGCGTGCTAACTCCCCATAGACTGATGAGTGACTAAACAAGTCTGAATGACTGGTTTTCTCTTATTGTCACTTTCTCTCTCTGGTTCTGTTAATGCATTTCAGCTTTGTTTTGACTCTATAAAGAGTTTGGTAGCCCTAAAATCATTGTTTCTAGCTTCTAGCCAGAAATTCCTCTGTGATCAGAATTTTTATATTAATGACTTCTCCATGTTGATAAATGGGTATTTTTCGAGTTAAGTCTTTTTGTTCTTGGATTTGACATTGGATCAGTGGTGATTTTTTTTTTTTTCAGTTGGGATATAAGATCTATGAATTGCTGCCAAAAGAAACCACAATTTGAGATCCTTATGTATATTTAATTAGACCGTTTCCCCAACTTTTTCTCCTCTCCAGTTTGTTGTGGGAAATTAATATTTGCCATAGTTTGTCAGTCTCAAAGTTAATATAATATGTTTATTCTCCTTCAGATGTTTTGCATACTTAGTTATTGAAAAGAAATTAGGAGGGAAATGTTGTTTTGTCTGTTGTAGCTCATTGCAGGGTTTCAGACATGACCTGGTGACTTAGCCTGTATACCGTTTTTCCCCACAGAGGTTTTGTGTACTGCCGGAATGAGGAGCTGGAACCAGGATGGATTGCTTTTGGCAGTGGCAGTCTTCTCCACCGGCCTGTATCTTTTGACAATAAACCTCACTCTCTTTTCCAGGTCATTGACCAGAATACCCTTCAGGTAAACAGAACACCAAGGCTTTGTGTTTTATATTTTGGCGACAGTAAGGGAAGTTTGTGACATCATCAGAAGGAATAATAACATAGTTGATATAGTTTCCTGCCAGAGTGACATCCTTTTAACTGTCATCGTTTGGGCATTCTGTTTTTTCTCTAATGTCTTAAGTTTTCCCATTTTAGGATTAAAAAAATTTTAGAGTCAAAGATGGTATAAATCCCAGCTTTTTTTTTTTTTTTAACTAGATCTATTTTGGAAAGGCATTATCTCCCTATTCAATTTGTTCTAAACAGCCTTTCTGTGGGAATGGGAGCTTTGAAATGAGTTTAGATAAAATCATCGTGCGCTTGGGATTGAGCTCATCCTTGGTGCTCTTAAAGCGCTCTGTTATGGCACTTGCTATATTATACTGAAATCGCCTGCTGTTGTGTCGAACTCCTCCCCAAGACCACACACACACCTTTAGGTCAGGACCCTGTCTTACTCATCTTTGTGTCCTTAGAATGTAGCACAACATTTGATTGATAATTGATAATAACAGTGTCTCTCTTAGCCAGGCTGTGGGTTTGGCAATTTACATACACTTCCTCTCCTTATCTGTGAGGTGTGACTACAGCAGTTTCATCTTACAGTTAAGGCACCTGAGGCTAGGCACGTTGTAAGCACTCAGTAAGTGTCCTTCAATGAAGGAGTGAGCTTAGAGAGGTTAAGTATCTTGCCACACAATAATGGCAGCATGAGAACTTGAACCCATCTGCTCTAGAGTTTGAGCTCTTTATGCTACAACTTTCTGTCTTTCAACCAAAGTCAAACTGAACGGTTAGAGTTACTATCTGTGGAGTGAGTGCCCTGAGAGTAGTCACATCCAGGACTTAAGTGGGATGTTACATCTTTTCTTGTCTGTCACTCAACTGTGCCTTTCCTGGAGAGCAGTCTTGCTCACCTTTGCATCTGCAGAGCACATAGGAGGTGCTCAAAAATTGTTTGTTTTTTTTAAAATTTTATTTATTTTATTTTTGGCTGTGTTGGGTTTTTGTTGCTGCACGTGGGCTTTCTCTAGCTGTGGCGAAGGGGAGCTACTCTTCCTTGCGGAGCGCGGGCTTCTCATTGCAGTGGCTTCTCTTGTTGCGGAGCACGGGCTCTAGATGCGCAGGCTTCAGTAGATGCAGCACGCGGGCTTGGTAGTTGTGGCTCATGGGCTCTAGAGCGCAGGCTCAGTAGTTGTGGCGCATGGGCTTAGTTGCTCCGCGGTATGTGGGATCTTCCTGGACCAGGGCTCGAACCTGTGTCCCCTGCACTGGCAGGCGGATTCTTAACCACTGCACCACAATGGAAGCCCTCAAAAATTGTTAGATGAATAAAATAACAAATAGATGCCAAATTAACTTCATTTCTTATCAGTAATGCAGATAGATGAGAACATTGCCTGTTCTCATTTGAACAGGCAATTTGAAATAGCCTGGGGACTTAAACAGATGTTAAATCTTGGAACGTGGTTTACATTTGACGTAATGTCAGTATCCTCTGTGTTTTTGCAAAAACTTTGTTGCCCAAGAAAGCAGTGTTCTCACTAACTAGATAGGTGCGTTGGAACAATTTGTGGGTAGCTTAAGCCATTCAGTAGCCGTCAACTTTCTAGATGTCTTGGCATTACAGATTTCAAAGTGTGGTTATAGCAACTAAATGACTTTTTTAACTTTTGAGGTAGCAAAAACAAGTCTGGAAAAAAGTTCATATGAAATGAGTTCAGGGGTCTAAAGTAACTTTAGGAAAACTAGTGACCCACCCAAAGAGGTGGAGTAACTGAAGGTCATTCTTACTGTCTCCTAAAGGCACCTGACCTTCTCTAATTATTTTTATTTGGGGATTTTCAGTTCTGTTTCTATTCTTGGATTTTTTTTTTTTTAAACCTAGTCAACAGTTCTCTTGATTCTCATTTTCTCTTATTTTAAGTGCTTTTCTCTGGCAGTAAAAATTAGTATGTAACTGCACATTTAATATAAAATATGCAGAACTTATTCATTACACTGAAACTGAAAGATGTTTAGTATTAGAAACACATGCTTCATGTCTAATACAGAGAATGGGTGTTTGTCTTTTTCCTTCTGCTGGTCGTGGTGAATTTCAGTAAGCCCTCATGTGCTAAGTGAGGATCTGTGTGTACCTTCATCTCTTTACTCCTCCCTCTTCTCTGCTTTCCCTTTTGTTTTTTTCTCACCTTTGCTTTTTTCCTTCCTTCCATAATTATTAATTTCTGAGTTAGACTCTGAATTAGGTGCTGGGAATATAAAGATGAATAAGATATAGTTCCTGTCCTTTAAATATACTTAAGCCTTAAATTTATATACTAAGGGAATTTCAGAAAGTACTGTTTCTCTAAAACTTTGGTTTTTTTCTTTTTTTTAACATCTTTATTGGAGTATAATTGCTTTACAATGGTGTGTTAGTTTTTGCTGTATAACAAAGTGAATCAGCTATATGTATACATATATCCCCATATCCCCTAAAAAACTTTGTTTTTAATAAATGTTTGATAAAACACACATGCATAGCAGATTCAAAGTGTTTAGTAATACTTTTTCCTATTAAAATGTAATGGGAATTAATCTCAGGAATCTTTTAATCTATTGCATGGCCCATTGTATGAACTCTTATATTTCTGTCATATAATTTTCATATATTATTCTTAGAGGTAAATGTCAGTTTTATTTTGACCAGGAGGCCTATTGAATTCTCTTCTTGGACTTAATGGCATTAATGATGAACTGATAGAATCAGAATTTACATGTCACACTAATGAAGTTTTCCTCCCTTTCATGTCCAGGTGTGCCAGATGGTGCCAATGCCAGCCAATCACCTCCCTGTGGGCAGCACTATGAGCACCGTGCACCTTTCTTCAGATGGTACTTACTTCTATTGGATCTGGTCTCCTGCCAGTCTGAATGAGAAAACACCTAAGGGACATTCTGTCTTCATGGACATTTTTGAACTTGTGGTGAGTTTCACTTTCTCATTTTATGTCTTTGCAGAGACATTTTTTACTTGCTTTCTTTTTATAATTGGTTTACAAAGGACCTAAGAAACTTGGAGTACTTGTACAGTGTGTTCACTCTTGCCTCAAAATTGACTTCTCTCTTGGATGTCTTTGAAGATTTCTTTGTTTGGAGTTGTATGACACAAATAAAGGCAAGGTTTTTGAAGGTTAATCTAGCAACAGAGTGGAGATAAGGATAGTTAATGTGTAGACAGTGGGCTTTTAAGTAGAAATGCTCATAAGCTTCTTGGAAATTTGGAACTAAATTGCACTAGCAAGATTGGGTCTACAGATGGATATTGGGAGTCCCCAAGAGAGATGACAGTTGATATTGTGAGAAGGCAGTCGTTCATTCATTCATTAGATATTGGCTAAGTATCTACTGAGAGCCAGGCATGGTGGTATCTAGGTGGTGGGAATACAGTGATGGGCAAGGGGGACAGGACCCTTGCTCAAATGGAGCTTGAATTTTGGCTGGTGGGTGGGTTGAGTTGTGGTGGTGGTGGAGAGACAAAACATTGACCATAAACAAGTGAACAGATACGTGGACAACATAATTTGAGGTAGTGAAGGAAAAGTAGTAGCTAACCAGATGAAGAAGTTGGGGAATAGGGAGGAAAGAACATGGTAGGAAAGGGAGACCACAAATGGAAAAGCTCTGTGGAGGGAGCGAGCATGTGTTTTATTGGAAATGACAGCGGGCCAGAGTGGTTGAGTGCAGGGAGAAGAGCTTGGGGCAAGGAGAGACTGGAAACCATGATGGTCCAGATCTGCACTAATATAATAGCTAGTAGCCACATGTGGCTATTTAAATTAATCAGAATTAAATACAATTAAAACTTCAGTTGCTCAGTTGCATTAGCCACATTTCAAGTCCTCAGTAGCCACATGTGGCAGGCTAGTGGCTACCATGTTGAACATCAAAGATAGAGGACATTTCCATCATTGAAGAAAGGTCTATTGGACAGCACTGGTCTAGATAATATTTGTAGAGACTTGTAAAGAAAAAATTGCCCCAAGCCAGGTCTGTGACAAAACCTTTTTACATAATGTAATTTACAGCCTCCTTCTGGGAAGAAATTAGCATTCCTGAAGGAAAAAAAAAACCACTGAAGCAATTTCTGATAAACTTTAATGGGGTTAAAACTTGTTCTGGGAAAGAAGTCATCCATCCTGCCAGTTAACTGTCAGTCTAGTAACCTTTAACTGTACATTCTTTTTTTTTTTTTCTATCTAGTTTCTCAGTATTCTCAAGTCATTATCTTTTCTTATAAAATGTCTTAGCCAGAGTGAGTCTTTGAATTGATCTGCTAGAGATTGTACTACTAGAAGATGCGTTCATAATTAAATTGTTAGAAATGCCTTTTTTAAAAAGTTGTTTTTAAACAGACCTAACGAGCTAGTTAAAAGATTTAGGTCTTTGTCCTAAGAATAATGGGAAAACATCAAAGAATTCCCCTTTCCCTTATATGCTTTTGTTAAATTAAAAAATATCTATATCAAAGAAAAACATGTACATGGATTAAAACTTGAGGTAGCACATCTAGGCTCATAATGAAAAGTGAGAGTCTCTTGCCCCATCCCTAGCATGTTCCTTATAGACAGTTACTTTAATGGTGTCAGCTTTTCCTTCTTCTGGTGGCTGCTTTCATATTTCTAAGTAAAAGGCTTATATTGCTGTTTCTTGGTTTACTAACCCTATATATGTTGTGTGTGTGTGTGTGTGTGTGTGTGTTTTGTTTTTTTTTGTTTTTTTGCTGTGATAGATGAGCATTTGGCTCAGTTCATCCCCTTTTTTTCCTCCTTCTTCCTAATGTATTTATTTCATTCATTTTAATTCCTCTTTGGAGGAGAATATCTTTGTAACTTATAGTTAACCTTTTATTACTTGTTCCTCAGCTCTAGGTAGTAGTAGTGTCCCTTCCTGCACGAACCCGTGTCCCCTGCATCGGCAGGCGGACTCTCAACCACTGCACCACCAGGGAAGCCCTATTCTTCTTTTTAATGTATGATGATGGCATTGTGATTATATAAGAAAATGTCCATATTTTTAGAGATGTGTAATGAAGTATTCAGAAGTGGAATTACATGATGTCTAGGACATGCTTTATTTATTTTTAAAAATTTTTACTGGAGTATAGTAGATTTACAGTGTTGTGTTAGTTTCAGGGGTACAGCAAAGTGAATCAGTTATACATATAAATATATCCACTCTTTTTTAGATTCTTTTCCCATATAGGCCATTACAGAGTATTGAGTAGAGTTCCCTGTGCTATACAGTAGGTCCTTATTATCTATTTTATATATAGTAGTGTGTATATGTCAGTCCCAAGTCTGGGATATGCTTTAAAATGCTTGAGCAAAAATAGATGGGTGGGTTAAACAGATTTGGCCGTATCCGGTTAATAGTTGAATCTGGATGATGGATATATGGAGGTTCACTATACTATTCACTATTTTTGCATTTTTGAAATTTTTCATCATAAGATAAAAAATTCTTAAGCATCACCGGCCACTAGTTGAGCAGCTTCTAAAATGCTGACTTGAGGGACTTGGTGGTCCAGTGGTTAAGACTTAGCCTTTCAGTGCAGGGGGTGCGGGTTCAATCCCTGGTCAGGGAGCTAAGATCCCACATGCCTTGCGGCCACAAAACCAAAAACATAAAACAGAAGCAATGTTATAACAAATTCCGTAAAGACTTTAAAAAAATGGCCCACATCAAAAAATATATTTAAAACATAAAATAAAATGCTGACTTGGGAAGGTAAACATAGATATCTATCTGGCTTTCTGCCTATGGTACTTTCACAGAAGGGAACACTGTGTAGCCATTAAAAAGCATGGGGCAGATCTGCATCGATTGAAGCAGATTAATTTCCAAGTTATATTGTTTAGTACAAAAAGCTAGGTTCAGAGCACTGTGTGTAATCACTACCTGCTGTATGATAAAAGTTGTGGCTGGCGGGGAGGCGCGGATTCTCTCTGGAATTGTCCTTCTCCTACGATAACAGCTCTCCTCTCTCAGTGGATCACTCACCACAGCATACAAATACATGAGAGGATACCCAGCCTTGAAAAATCAAAACCAACTCCCTTGACCCACACCCGCCTCCACTCCCCTATTCTTTGGCTCCCATTTACAGCAATATGCTTAAAAGAGTTTATTTTTACTGTTCTGTGTTCTTTCCTCCCATTCTCTCTTGAACCTGCTCCAATCAGTTTTGTATCCTCATCACACCACCAAAACAGCTCTTCCCGAGTTCATCAGGGACTCCCACAATAGTCAATTCAAGGGCAACTCAGTTTTCTTTTTACTCGGCCTTTTAGCAGTATTTAACGTGGCTTCACCCCCTCCGCCATTCTTGAAAAGGTTTTCACTTGGACTTTGGGACACCCATAGGACTTCTCCTGTCACTGGTTGTTCCTGCCCAGCCTGTCTTCCCTACCTCTCAACAGTCACGGGCACCAGGACCTATTTCCAGGACCCTTTCTCTCTATCTGCTCTTACTCCCTTGTTGATCTCATCCTATCTTGTAGCTTGAAACACATCTCTATACAGATAATGCTCAAATTTGCTCCTCAGCCAAAACCTGTCCCTGAAGCTCTAGATGCGTATTGATGTGGGTGGGTGTTTGTATATGCACAGAATATGAGACTTTTCCGGTTGGAAGTCTGATAGTTCCCTCACGCTAAACATGCCCTCTACCAAACTCATGATTTTACTCCAGACCTGCTTCTCCTGCAGGCTTTCCCATTTCAGTTCATGGCATCTGTGTCCTTTCAGTGCTGGCCAAAGACCTTGGTGTCCCTCTCTATTCCTCTTTCTTTCCTTCCCAAATTCCATGTCCAGTCATCATATGCTGTCTGCTTTACCTTCAGAGTGTCTCCCAAATCCCATTCACCTCTGTAAAGGTACTGTGTGATTTGGGCCCCCTCTCACCCCACTCTAGCCACACCTGGTCTCCTTGCTGACATACAAACACACTGAATGTGCTCCCCCCTCTGGACCTTTGTGCTGGACTGTCATCGCACAGGTAACCAGATGGCTTGTTCTCACTTATTTTAGGTCTCTGCTCAAATATCACCTTATCAGAAAGACCTTTCTGACAATTCTTTATAAATTATTTTATGTAAAATATAATCCTGTCCCTCCTTATCCCTTTTACCTTGCTTTTTCTTTGTGGCTCTTATTACTGCCAGTTTATTTGCTTATTTACTGACTGTCTCCCTTGCCTAGAATGTCAGCTCTAGGGCAGGGATTTTGTTCTCTTTTATTGACTGCTGTGTCCCCAGCACCTAGAACAATGTGCCTGGCACACAATAGGTGATTACTAGATACTTGTTGAATGAGTGGAAGCATCACAAGAAACTGGAAACATAAGTTGCGTCTGAGGAGGGAACGTAGTGGGGAAGGCATTGCTTTCCACCGTTCATCTTTCTATGTGTTTTAAAAGTTTAAAAAGGGGCTATAAAAAGTTAAATTTTGGGGACTTCCCTGGCAGTCCAGTGGTTAAGACTTCGGCTTCCAACGCAGGGGATGTGGGTTTGATCCCTGGTCGGTGAGCTAAGATCCTGCATGCCTTCGTGACCAAAAAACCAAAACATAAAACAGAAGCAATATTGTAACAAATTCAATAAAGACTTTAAAAAAATTAAATTTTTATAAAGTTTTATAAATTTTTATAAGAAGGAGAACTTGGTTATTAACAGCATTGAATTCTGTTCAGAAGTCAAGATTGAGCCTGAAAGAGGTCTTTTGAATGGAGAATATGGAGGCTATTGGTGGTAGCCTTAGCAAGAGCTGTTGGGGAGGGTAGGGGGTGGAAGCCAGATGGAGCTGGCTGAGAAGTGAGGTGGAAAAGATGGTGGTGAAGAATAGATAATTCTCTCCAGACGTTTGCAATGAAAAAAAGGAGAGAAATCAGCGGGGAGGTAGTGGAGTAGACTGTGGGGACATGGAAGTATTTTTAACTTTGCTTTTTAAACCTTAAATTATTATTATTATTTCTTTTACGTCTTTATTGGAGTATAATTGCTTTACAATGGTGTGTTAGTTTCTGCTTTATAACAAAGTGAATCAGTTATACATATACATATGTTCCCATATCTCTTCCCTCTTGAGTCTCCCTCCCTCCCACCCTCCCTATCCCGCCCCTCCAGGCGGTCACAAAGCACCGAGCTGATCTCCCTGTGCTATGCGGCTGCTTCCCACTAGCTATCTACCTTATGTTTGGTAGTGTATATATGTCCATGCCTCTCTCTCGCTTTGTCACAGCTTACCCTTCCCTCTCTCCATATCCTCAAGTCCATTCTCTAGTAGGTCTGTGTCTTTATTCCTGTCTTACCCCTAGGATCTTCATGACACTTTTTTTTCTTAAATTCCATACATATGTGTTAGCATATGGTATTTGTCTTTCTCTTTCTGACTTACTTCACTCTGTATGACAGACTCTAGGTCCATCCACCTCACTACAAATAGCTCAATTTCGTTTCTTTTTATGGCTGAGTAATATTCCATTGTATATATGTGCCACATCTTCTTTATCCATTCATCCGATGATGGACACTTAGGTTGTTTCCATCTCCGGGCTATTGTAAATAGAGCTGCAGTGAACATTTTGGTACATGACTCTTTTTGAATTATGGTTTTCTCAGGGTATATGCCCAGTAGTGGGATTGCTGGGTCATATGGTAGTTCTATTTGTAGTTTTTTAAGGAACCTCCATACTGTTCTCCATAGTGGCTGTACCAATTCACATTCCCACCAGCAGTGCAGGAGTGTTCCCTTTTCTCCACACCGTCTCCAGCATTTATTGCTTCTAGAGTTTTTGATGATGGCCATTCTGACTGGTGTGAGATGATATCTCATTGTAGTTTTGATTTTCATTTCTCTAATGATTAATGATGTTGAGCATTCTTTCATGTGTTTGTTGGCAGTCTGTATATCTTCTTTGGAGAAATGTCTGTTTAGGTCTTCTGCCCATTTTTGGATTGGGTTGTTTGTTTTTTTGTTATTGAGCTGCATGAGCTGCTTATAAATTTTGGAGATTAATCCTTTGTCAGTTGCTTCATTTGCAAATATTTTCTCCCATTCTGAGAGTTGTCTTTTGGTCTTGTTTATGGTTTCCTTTGCTGTGCAAAAGCTTTGAAGTTTCATTAGGTCCCATTTGTTTATTTTTGTTTTTATTTCCATTTCTCTAGGAGGTGGGTCAAAAAGGATCTTGCTGTGATTTATGTCATAGAGTGTTCATGTGTTCATAGAGGTCCATCTCCCCCTTCACCTGATGGGTTTATTATTTCCTTTAAATTATGATCTGGCTGACTGAGATGCCCTTCATTCATCCTTCCTGTGTTAATCCAGTGCCTTGTCTGGGTAGCAGGGTAATAAGCCTTTGTTTTCAAGGTGCTTACATTAGAGTGTGGGGAATGAGTAAGAAAGGAAACAGCAAGAACAAAATAATTTCAGTAAGTGATAAATGCTGGGGAGAAAATAAAACAGGATAATGCGATAGAGAGTGAGGGGGCATGGAGGTGGGGAGCCGCTCCAGTTTGCCTGGCAGATAGGGCCATTCTGAGGAAGGACATTTGAACTGAGACGAGAATGATGAGAAGCAGCCATCCATCCTGCCAGAGAGGGCAACCAACCATCCCCATTGGCCTGGGCCTGAGAGATTTCTTGGGACATGGGACTTTCAGTGCTAAAACCAGTACAGTCTCGGGCAAACCAGAACTAGTCCAGTCCAGGAAGAGGGATCAGCAAGTACAGGCCTAGCGTACAGGCATTTTGGAGGGGCGACAGAAGGCAGTGTGGCTGAAAGTGTGCTGAGAAAGGGGGAGCAGAGGCAGACCAGCCGGGGAGGTCAGTGGATGTTGGACCCTGTGGACCTTACCAGTAGGTTGGATTTTATTATAAGTGTGTTGGGAAGCTGCTGCAGGGTTTCAAACAGGGAAGGAGATGGTTTTATTTACATTTGTAAATAAATCATTGGCTGATGTGTGGAGAGTAAAGCATATGGGGTCAAAGTGGAAATGGGGAGACCAGTTGAGAGGCTGGATGGTCATCGGGCTTGAGGTGCTTGGGCCAGGAAGGGAGCCAGAGGGAAGCTTCTCATCGTTACTAACTCTGTGCTGCTTCTTACTCCTCCCAGGCTCTTCCCCTCCTTTCTAAATCAGTAGTAGCTTTTTCATCCCAAAGAGCTTCTTAGCTAAGTACAGAGGTTCCCAGATTTACCACTTGGGCACCAAAGCCCAGTCCTCCTTGCTTCTCACA
This sequence comes from Delphinapterus leucas, assembly GCF_059928025.1. Lineage (NCBI taxonomy): Eukaryota > Metazoa > Chordata > Mammalia > Artiodactyla > Monodontidae > Delphinapterus > Delphinapterus leucas. Next base: position 15,725,366 of record NC_143142.1, read on the forward strand.
GGCGCTTTATCAGGTTTTCTTTTCAGTATTTTCGAAGTACTTGAACACAATGATACGATTTTTTTTCTTAAGCTATCTGCTGTCTTTCTCATAGGGCTAGTCTGGGTAATGCTTCTGAATGCCAAGTGATTGCTTTTTATCTGGATGCCTTTGAAGGGTCATATTTAGAGTCGTGCAACATAACTAGAGCTATACTTGGTAAAGGGTAATCTAGCTGGGGTGTGTGTGTGTAAAATGACGTGGTAAGATGTGGACGTGTTAAATTTTAGGCGACAGAAGGCTGCTCCAGTCGAAATGCTGGGGAGTGGGAGGCAGTTGGAGAAGCGGCACTAGATCTCAGTAGCAAGGCTGGGTCTGTACATAGAAACGTGGGAGCCACCTCGGAGAGCTGGTATTGGATTTGGGCCAGGGCACCGATTTGTTTACTCAGCAAAGCTTCAAGTATTCACTGCGTGCCTCTGAGTGCTAGAAATGTTATGGTGAACAAGGCAGGCAGGATCCCGGCTCTCGGGGAGCCAATATTCAGTTGGGGCGGGGAAGGTAGAAGGTCAAACAATCAATGAATTAATGAGTAAAATAATTTCAGAGAATGGTAAATGCTGTGCAGATAAAACTGGGTGATGTGCTCTGGCTTGTGGGGGGTGGGTGGGTGGGTGGAGGAGATTCCTCTTTAGATTGGTAATCATAGGAGGCCTCTTTGAGGCGGTGACATTTTACCTGAGACCCGAATGATGGGAAGGAACCAGCCACACATAGGAGGATCTAGGGACAGAGTGTTTCAGGCAGAGGTCTTAGACACCAGAGGCTGGGTCTAACTCTAAGCAAACTCCCATTTAGGTAAGTGGAGATGGGAACCAGCAAATAAGAGGAGAACAAGGAGGGCAGGAACTATCTTGGCTTTGCTCATTAGAAGAGTCCCTTACACATAGGTAAGTGTTCATGTTAAAAAGAAACAAACTGGGATTGTGTTCTACCACTGAGACTGAGGAAGGACAACCTTAAGAGTTCTGGCAACTGTGGCACAACCTACACGGAAGTCAAGAAAAAGGTTGATTTTGGTTCTAGGTTACTCTCGGCCCATCAAGAATGTCCACTTGTTAGAGGGAGCTGAGTTAAGTAGCTGCAAAGTGTTAAAAAGCAGAGGGGAGGAAATAGAAACAGCATTTCGAAGAATTGCTTAGAGAATTTCTTAGAGAAATTCTCTCTAAGAAACTCATTCCCTTACCATTTGTGAATGTCTTGTAAAAGCCTCCCCCCACCAGGTCCAGCCCTTCCAGGAACCTCGCCTGGCTGTGCTCCTCAATTTGCTCTTTCTCTTGCCTCTTCTCTGCTACCACCCTTTCACTTTGTACTTCTTTTTTGTTTTTTTATTTGCTTCTGGAAGCCTTGCCGCTTTATACTCCTGTTCTCTCTTATCTCTAGTCCTGCCCACCTTTGCTAGTGGCATCTGTTTCTGAGACTGCAGCCAGATCCAGGAGCCTGGGTCTGGAGGGGGCAGTGGGTACAGAGGCTGCATGAGATACATTTGGGACATTTGATAGTGAGTGGGAGTGGAGAAGAGGGATGGTATTGCAATGGACCACCAAGGTTTTGTTTAAGATCCCGGAGGCCTGTGAATATCTGACACCAGGAAATCAGAGAGGGAGACCTTGAGCGTGAAGGGGCAGATGGGAGATAACTGAGGGAGCAGTTAGAGAGGAGGCAGAGTGCTTCTTCCTTAAATAACATGAGGTGAAGTGCTTCTTCTTCTGGATTAAGAGGAAAGGAATAGGGCTTCCCTGGTGGTGCAGTGGTTGAGAGTCCGCCTGCCGATGCAGGGGACACTGGTTCGTGCCCCGGTCCGGGAAGATCCCACATGCCGCGGAGCGGCTGGGCCCGTGAGCCATGGCTGCTGGGCCTGCGCGTCCGGAGCCTGTGCTCCGCAACGGGAGAGGCCACAACAGTGAGAGGCCTGCGTACCGCAAAAACAAAAAAGAGGAAAGGAATAAATGAGGCTGGATACAAAGTTTCTTGAGTGGGAAGAGAGATGAGTGGGAGCAGCTTACAGTAAGTGGTCTGGATCTTTTTAGCATTAAAGAAAGCCAGGTGGTCTCCTTAAAGCCAAGCTCAAAATTTGGTGAAGGAATTTTGGAATCACCACTCCAGAGATTTTTCTGGGGAATAATCAAGTGATGAAGGAAGAACTGCCAAGTACCAGCAAGGATCCAGTTGAAGCTGGCATATATTTTTAGCAGACAAAGTCTGCCTTTCTCCACGATTGCTCTGCCAATACCCGAGCAGCTGGGGCTAGTGTTGACTGCTGTTAATACAGAGTTTGGATTTTAGCCAATTATATTTCAAGAAGACATTATCCTCATAGTTGTACTTAATGGTAAATCAAGATCTGATTGACTTGTTTTCCTCTCATCTTACTTGTACCTGTCAGAAGTTTGTAATTAGTGAGAGCTGCCTGTGGAATTCAATATAAGGAATTTTAATCAACAGCCTTCCATAGAACCTATTAAACTTAGCTCATTACTTTTAAAATCTGGGCTATTACGAAAAATGAAAGCTCTCAAACTTCTCGTAGCCTTCCTTTTGTTCTCAGTTTCTATAGAGCAGTTAGGTTTTGAGGTATACACCTACTCAGGTACAATTTTGGGAAATGTTTTTGAGTAACCAGATGACAATAATACACTTCTCAAGTAGAAATTTGCTAAATGAATGGAAACAGATATCATTTACGGACCTCTTTTTCTTTAAATATTAGGTTGAAAATGGTGTATTTGTAGCCAACCCGCTTCAGGAACGCACAATTCTAATGAGAAAAGAGGGCGAGTCTGCAAAAAGCATTAATGAGATGCTTCTGAGCAGACTTTCACGCTACCGAGCCTCGCCATCCGCAACGCTGGCTGCCCTTACCGGCTCCACCATCTCCAACACCCTGAAAGAGGATCAGGCAGGTAGGCTGCCCTTCGCTTTTTCAGCTATATATATTTTTAAGACCTTATTTTTTAGAACAGTTTTAGGTTCGTAGCAAAAGTAAAGGAAGGTGCAGATTTCTCGTCTACCTCCTGCCCCCACACATGCACAGCCTCCCTTATTATCAACATCCCCACCAGAGTGGTCCGTTTGTTACAACTGATGAACCCACCCTGACACATCATAATCACCCAGAGTCCATAGTTCACCTTAGGGTTCACTCTTGGTCTTGTACATTCTGTGGGTTTGGACAAATGCATAATGACATGTGTGCATTATTATGGCATCATATACGGTGCTTTTATTGCCTTAAAAATCCTCTGTGCTCTACCTGTTCATCCCTCCCCACCCCCCAAGCCCTGGCCACCACTGATCTTTTTATTGTCTTCATAGTTTTGCCTTTTCCAGAATGTCATGTAATTGGATTTATACAGAATGTAGCCTTTTCATATTGGCTTCTCTCACTTAGTAATATGCCTTTAAGATTCCTCCATGCCTTTTCATGGCTTGGTACATTCAGCTTGTGATTAGTGCATGCTGCCTGTGGAATTCAGGCAATACTTGTTATTGAGCATTTACAGTGTGCCATACAAAGCACTTTGCTTTACGTAGTTCACCGTTTTTAATGTCCTTCCAGTCATTTTCCATTTTTTTTAATTCCAAGCTAATACATACTATTGGCTGTGGACATGAATTAGCATGAATCTGTAATAATTCAAAGCAGCTCTGTGTTTAATGGTAAATACTGTATCATTACTGTTAGTATAAACTGTTTTCACTTTTAGCATCTGCTTCACGAATGTAAAAAACTCATATTTAGCATCATCTTCACTAAATACATTCTTTTTTTTTAACATCTTTATTGGAACGTAATTGTTTTACAATGTTGTGTTAGTTTCTGCTGTGTAACAAAGTGAGTCGGCTATATGTATACATATATCCCCATACCCCCTCCCTCTTGCATCTCCCTCCCACCCTCCCTATCCCACCCCTCTAGGTGGTCACAAAGCACCGAACTGATCTCCCTGTGCTATGCAGCTGCTTCCCACTAGCTATCTGTTTTACGTTTGGTAGTGTATATATGTCAATGCCACTCTCACACTTCGTCCCAGCTTACCCTTCCCCCCTTCCCCGTGTCCTTAAGTCCATTCTCTACATCTGCGTCTTTATTCCTGTCCTGCCCCTGAGTTCATCAGAACCATTTTTTTTTGACTCCGTATATATGTGTTAGCATACGGTATTTGTTTTTCTCTTTCTGACTTACTTCACTCTGTATGACAGACTCTAGGTCCACCCACCTCACTACAAATAGTTCAATTTTATTTCTTTTTATGGCCAAGTAATATTCCATTGTATATATGTGCCACGTCTTCTTTATCCATTCATCTGTTGCTGGACACTTAGGTTGCTTCCACGTCCTGGCTGTTGTAAATAGTGCTGCAATGAATATTGTGGTACATGATTCTTTTTGAATTATGGTTTTCGCAGGGTATATGCCCAGTAGCGGGATTGCTGGGTCATATGGTAGTTCTATTTTTAGTTTTTCTAAATACATTCTTGACCAAGAAAATGAGAGGCAAACCTTCCACAACAGAGGTTGCTTTTTCTGGAATTTGGCATTTAGTGTTTGCACTTTAATATTTGAAAATAGTATGTTTACAGAGTTTGAAAGTGAAAACAATATAAAAGGTATATGCAGAGAAATCTTACTCTCGTGTCCTGGTATATTCAGTATTTGCCCCACACTACCCCCGTAGGTATCTCTATTTATTAGTTTTTGTTTATCCTGTCAGAGTTTTTTTATGCAAAGAGAAATTAAATTAATTTAGAAAGACAAATTTATGTATTTTTATTGTCCTTCTTTTCTCAATAAAAGGTAGCCTTCTAAACACACTGTTCTGTACTTTTAAAGCAGGAATTCTTCATGGGGATAAGCCTTTCAGAGGTTCATAAATATGCTCTCCCAAAGTTTTAAATAACATATGTATCATCATAATTTTTATCAGATGTTCAAGGCCAGTTATGACCCCCCCAAAGTCAAGAACCATTATTCTTGAGGAGTTTTCATATTACATACCAACTACATGAATTTATAACAAATCATGACCTCTAGTAAAAGATCAGGCTAGAAAAAGAGCCATGTATAGAAAAATGAATCTGAATTAATATATGTTTAATGAATTTAATGCAGTTTATGCTTTAATCCTTTTATATATTGAAATGTTAGGGAGAGAAAATATTTGTGATTAATTCATTGTGAGACTATCAAATTTTAAATACTTATTAGTCCATATTAGAATTTAAGGATAGTATGTTACTTCCACAGGTCTCCATTGTATCAAATGTAAGTAGGGAATTTATTAATAGTTGTTATAACTTGGGTATGTGGATAATTTGAATTATAGGAAATAGTTTGTAGAGGACAGTCCTATTACCTAAATAAACATTTTCCTGACAAGCTGAAGGCTTGATCTGGGTTTGTCCCTTGGGAGAAAATTGAATACTAGCCTGCACAATAGAAATACTAAAAGGATGTTTGTTACATAAGAAAACATGGGTGATATCAGAAAGTGGACTCAGAAGGCAAGGGTATATTTAGAATCTTGTGAAAACTGGTATCTGTAACTCTAAACATGTGATTTCGCTCATACTTTTATGCACATTCTCTATGTATTCATTTAACCTGAGGTTGCTGCATAAAAATTCACCAGTTATAGGCTAAGTGAACTTTTGACAATTAATTCAACATTCAGAGGGTCTAGGATTTTTAATTCTGTGATAAACTAATACCATGTTAATAAGAGTATGTATATTAAAAACATCTTGGTGAAAACCACGATTGTGTGGTTATGCTCTTTGTGTGGTTATGCTCACAAAGTTGCTAGTTTTTCAGTCGTTGCCCCTTTTGGGTTTCTTACTTATGGAAATTTATGCTACTGGATTTATGTCCTAAATGAAAAATATACTTGTTGGCGGCTTGGAAGTTTAAAAAATGGAGCTTTTTAGAACCACAGGCATTCAAAGCAAATGACAGATTAGGTTTCACTTGTCTAATTTTTCTAATCTAAACCATCTAAAGATAATTTTATGTCTATGTAGGCAGTCATATTTTATACCTTGACAGCTTCCTAGGTAAAGCACTCTGACTTTCTGTTGCCATCGTCAATCTTCACTGGACTAATATATAGAAAATCGTTAAATTCACCCTACATTTTCAGATCTGCCAGTGAGTAAGGGAAATTAAAGTACATTTTATACCTCTTGATTAGATACAATAATTATTTTCCTAATGATAGTTTATGTCACTGACCCTAAAAAAAAGAAAATACATCATGGGTTATAAATTCTGTGGACATAAAGTTAATTTTGTGATAGACATTGTGAAAGCTTTTATTAACTAGTTATGGGTTGAAATTTCTAGTAGATTCCATGTTCAGAGCTGTTTATAATAAATTTAATATCACAAACCTGTTAATAATTTGTTCTATATAAAATGAAAAGATCTCTACTGGAGCACAGTTTCCTAGGGGGAAACATAAACAGTAGGATTCTTCTTTTATTTTGAGATTTAGTCCATGTGAGGGTTCATTCTTTTGAAAGATCTTTATGTTATTTATTTATTTATTTATTTTAACATCTTTATTGGAGTATAATCGCTCTACAATGGTGTGTTAGTTTCTGCGTTATAACAAAGTGAATCAGCCATACATATACATATATCCCCATATCTCTTCCTTCTTGCGTCTCCCTCCCACCCCTCTAGGTGGTCACAAAGCACCGAGCTGATCTCCCTGTGCTATGTGCTGCTTCCCACTAGCTATCGATTTTACATTTGGTGGTGTATATATGTCCATACCACTCTCTCACTTTGTTCCAGCTTACCCTTCCCCCTCCCCGTGTCCTCAAGTCCATTGAAAGGTTTTTAAAAGACATAAGGACATATTGAATACTGGGAACACCTTTGAGAAATGTTCAGATCATGTAACCAGGAGGCTTGGGACCAGGCTGTGGAGACAGAAGATCATTATTTTGCCCTTAGCTTATTATTTCTTGCTCTGTATTTTGAGTCTGAGTATATTATTGTTAGAATTGGGGGCCCCTTTGTTATACTCTACTTTGGTTTGGTAATCAAATTAATCTGTGTGTCAACTATTTCTGCTCACCATTTTCATTCCTTTTTACCAGCGAATACTAGCTGTGGCCTTCCTCTAAAAATGCTTCGGAAGACGCCCATTTACACCTGTGGTACATACTTGGTGATGCTGGTCCCACCTCCAGGGGGATCAGGCAGCTCTGCTACCCGGTCTCTTTTTGGTGGAACAAGTGGTTTGTCATCTTTAAAAAGTAAGTGAACTTTATTTGTGGCTCTTTTCCCAATTTGTCCCTAACTTTGAAATTTAAGGTTTTTCCTAATAGTGATTTTACACTTGCTCTGTTTACAGATGCTCCTTGATAACAACAAAAAACCTTATCAGTATAGTTATAGGCTAGGAGGAATTAAAAATAGAATTTTTGAAAGTGGTATAATAGTACACTTCTGAAAACTATTGTCCTGTAAAATTACTAGAAATAATAATGAGGTCAGGAAGATTTTAGGAAATAATCTGTTGCCACTTTATTTACTGACACTGCAAGAACTCTACCCACTGGAGAGCTATGAAAATACGTCTGTGAAATACCTCCATTTTAGGACACATAAAAATGTATATGATACAAAATAATATATGCAAAAATTCATTACTGTTAAGTGTACATGTATATATTTTTTATGTATTTCTTTTTTTTTAACATCTTTATTGGAGTATAATTGCTTTACAATGTTGTGTTAGTTTCTGCTGTATAACAGAGTGAATCAGCTATACGTATGCCGCCACATAGCACAGGGAGATCAGCTCGGTGCTTTGTGACCACCTAGAGGGGTGGGATAGGGAGGGTGGGAGGGAGACGCAAGAGGGAGGGGATATGGGGATATAAGTGTACATATATTTTTATGAAAGAGGGAGGCATACTGTAGTAATTAAAGCAATGTGATTTTGGCTTCAGAGTGGACAAATAGTTAAATTGAAAATAATATAGGGCTTCCCTGGTGGTGCAGTGGTTAAGAATCCGCCTGCCAATGTAGGGGACACAGGTTCAAACCCTGGTCTGGGAAGATCCTACATGCCACGGAGCACCTAAGCCCGTGCGCCACAACTACTGAGCCAGTGCTCTAGAGCCTGTGAGCCACAACTACTGAGCCCGTGTGCCACAACTACTGAAGCCCATGTGCCTAGAGCTGATGCTTTATAACAAGAGAAGCCACCACAATGAGAAGGCTTCACACTGCAATGAAGAGTAGCCCCTGCTCTCCGCAACCAGAGAAAAGCCCTTGGGCAGTAGCAAAGATCCAAGTCAGCCAAATAAATAAATAAATAAATAAAATAAAAATAAATCAATTAAAAAAAAGAGAAAATAATATAGAATAAAAAAATGTTCCTTTTACATTGCCATTTTCTGTCTTTCTTACCTTAGGGACATCATTTAACCCCTCTGAGCCTCAGTTTTCCCATCTGTAAAAAATAAAAGGCTAATAGTATCTCACATCATTGTTTGGTGATCACATGCAATAAAGTATGTTAGAGTATTTCTAAAAACAAAAACAAACCCCAAATATTCCTTTTATATATGGTAACACCTTTTTTTTAACATTCCTTTTTTCCTTAAAGTTTGTTTAGGCACATAAAATTAAAATGTTTCAAAATCAGTTTACTTATTTTCATTTCCCAAAATTTCATATTCTGTCTTTTAAAAATAATTTGCTTTTTTTTTTTTACATCTTTATTGGAGTATAATTGCTTTACAATGGTATGTTAGTTTCTGCTTTATAACAAAGTGAATCAGTTATACATATACATATGTTCCCATATCTCTTCCCTCTTGCGTCTCCCCCGCTCCCACCCTCCCTCCCCCGCTCCCACCACCCCTCTAGGTGGTCACAAAGCACCGAGCTGATCTCCCTGTGCTATGCGGCTGCTTCCCACTAGCTATCTATTTTACGTTTGGTAGTGTATATAAGTCCATGCCTCTCTCTCGCTTTGTCAGAGCTTACCCTTCCCCCTCCCCATAATTCCATTGAAGGATTATATTTCGCATTTAGATGTTTAAAAAAGCATTTCTTACCCAAACTTTAACCTGCAGATATAAATTTAACCTCAACAGCTTAAATAAAACCATTTATCTAGTATCAACTTAACTTTTAGGCCATTTCAAGTAGTGCACGTGTTTGGGATTTAGATACTCATAACAACTCCAAAACTCTTTTGTCTTTACTTTTTAAAAATGTATTTAAATATTTATTTTCTTTATTTGGTTGCACCAGGTCTTGGTTGCAGCAGGCGTGCTCCTTAGTTGCAGCTTGCAGGCTCCTTAGTTGCCGCTGGCTGGCTCCTTAGTTGCGGCCAGCAGGACCCTTAGTTGCAGCCAGTGGGCTCCTTAGTTGCGGCTCGCTGGCTTCTTAGTTGCGGCACGTAGGGTCCTTAGTTGCAGCAGGCGGGCTCCTTAGTTGTGGCTCGCAAGCTTCTGAGTTGCAGCTCGTCAGCTCCTTAGTTGTGGCATGCGAATTCTTAGTTGCGACATGCATACAGCATCTAGTTCCCTGACCAGGGATCGAACCTGGGCCCCCTGCATTGGGAGCGCAGAGTCTTAACCACTGCGCCACCAGGGAAGTCTTCTTTTTTGCTTTTAGAATCAAATGGGTTAGACTTTTTCTCAACAGCCTGTTTTCTCTAACGTGACCAGAATGCCTCCTTTAGCCCTCGGGTAAATGATGTAAATTTACTACTCACTTCAAAAACAAAAAACAGCTTTATTGAGTTATAACTTACATACCATAAAATTTACCCCTTTAAAGTATACAGTTCAGTGGTTTTTAATATATTCAGAGTTGTCAAGCCATCACCACAACCTAATTCTAGAACATTTCCATCACTCTAAAAAGATACCCCATACCCATTAGCAGTCAGTCCCTTAATCCCCCCCTTTCCCCAGCCCCTGGCATCCACCAATCTACTTTCTGACTCTATGGATTTACCTATTCTGGACTTTTCAAATATATGGATGTATACAATATATGTGCTTTTGTGACTGGCTTTTTTTTTTTTTTTTTAAGCGTAATGTTTCCAAGGTTCACCCATGTTGTAGCACAAATCATTACTTCATTTCTTTTTATGGCCAAATCATACTTGATTGTATGAATATAATCCATTGACATTTGAGTTGTTTCTGCTTTTTGACTGTTTTGAATAATGCTGCTATGAACATTCATGTACAAGTTTTTGCGTAGACATGTTGTCATTTCTCTTGGGTATATGTGTAGGAGTAGAATTCTGGGTCATGTGGTACCTGTATGTTTAAGCTTCGGAGGGACTGCTAAACTGTTTTCCAGAACGGCTGTACCATTTTAGAGTCTCATTAGCAATGGCTCCAATTTTTCCACATCCTCTCTGACATTTGTTATTTTTCTTTTTTTTTCTTAATAGCTGTACTCCATAGTGGGTATGAAGTGGTATCTCATTGTGGTTTTGATTTGCCTTTCCCTAACAACTAATGATGTTGAACATCTTTTCTTGTGCTGATTGGCCATTTGTATATGTTCTTTGGAGAAATATCTATTCAAATCCTTTGTCCATTTTAAAATTGGGTTATTTGTCTTTTTATTGACCATTAATCATCTGAAACTCTTTTTTAGTCTTTTTGGCATGTTTTTTTCCACTCACCTGAGATTAGCCCCATTTGATTAAAACAGGCCTTCACGGTGCCGTTTTTTTCATGAGGATATAGCTTACCCAGTGATTCTATTTTAGACCAACAAATAAATAAATGCTTAAATTTCTTCTATGTCCTGCTCCACATTGATCACTGTGGTGGCTACTCAGTGAGTGGGAAAAGTGGTGCTTGCCTTGAGGAGCTTCTAGTCTGGTTGGGAGAAATGATGCAGGTGTGTGAAACAACTAGAAAATGATATACAATGCTGTATCACTGCCTGAACCATGGGGAGCAGATGTAAGTGCTGCAGAATCAGAGGAAGAAAGGGTCATTGTTGAGTGGGGTAGAGAGGAGAGACTTCATGAAGTTTTGAGTTTAAGTCATGAAAAATGGCTATTATTCATATAAGTGGCCACATAGGGGAAAGGCATATGCATGGTAAATACAATGAAAAAGAGATTTGGAGAAGACCATTTTGTTGGTGTGCAGGACAGAACAATAGAAAAGAAACAAAGAGTACAGTTTAGATTATAGCTCAAGTCAGGCGTGATGAGAATCTGGATTACTAGGGTGATGGGAATAAGAAAAAGGAACTTGAGAGACAGTGCTAGAATTTTCTGTTGGAAAGTGGGGAAGAAAGTCATATCAATAATAGCAGCTAGGCCCTTCTGCCATGGCAGCCATTGAAGAGCAGCCGCCATGGCTTCTTGCTGCCCCATGGCCGTGGGCCTCAACAAGGGCCATCAGGTGACCAAGAACATGAGCAAGCTGAGGCACAGCCCTGCAAGATGTGATCCAAAAGGTGTGTGGCTTTGCCCCTTAGGAGCTGCATGCCATGGAGTGGCATGCCAGGGTCTCCAAGAGCAAGCAGGCCCTCAAGTTCATCCAGAAAAGGGTGGGGACATACATCTGTGCCAAGAGGAAGCAAGAGGAGCTGAGGAGTGTCCTGGCCGCCATGAGGAAAGCAGCAGCCATGATAAAACCTTCTCAGGAAAAAAAAAAAAAAAAAAGCAGATCCTTGATATATTTAAACTCATTTAATCTTCACAATAACTGTATAAAGTAGGTAACTTTTATTATCTCCACTTTACACATGGGGAAACTGAGAGGTTCAGTAAATTTCCCAGGGTCACACAGAAGTGGTAGAGCTGGAATTCAAATTCAGAATCCTAAAGCTCATGCTTGTCATCACTACACTTCCCTGTGTTAAGGGAAAAGGCTGAAGTGTTTCCAAGTTTTAGAGCCAGGGCTTGGAAGGATAGCAACTAAACATCCACTAACCTGTTTTGAGCACCAAATATATGTAAATATTGTAAATATTTCTTGTAAATATTGTTACCTTGTGATGTTAATAATCATAACTCCGTTTGCAATTACCCTTTTGACAATCTATCTTGAAAAAAACCTGTATGTAAAAGTTGCCATTTTAAAAACACTTTCAAAAATATGGTTCACCGTATTGGAAAAGGCTTTATGACAGTTTTCTTTTTGTGGTCTTAATGTGTGTCTTTTGTCTCCTCATTGTTACCACTGATAGACAACCAAAAAAGATGTGATTTTTTTTTTTTTTTTTGCGGGCCTCTCACCACTGTGGCCTCTCCCGTTGTGGAACAGCAGGCTCTGGACGCGCAGGCCCAGCAGCCATGGCCCACGGGCGCAGCCGCTCCGCGGCACGTGGGATCCTCCCGGACCGGGGCACGAACCCGCGTCCCCTGCATCTGCAGGCGGACTCCCAACCACTGCGCCACCAGGGAAGCCCAAGATGTGATTTTTATAAAGTCTTGTTAAGAGGCTAAAGTTTAAGCTAACCATCTTAAGGCTTATTAAACAGCTTAATATTTGTTTCTGAAGTCCTAGCTTCTAGCTTGGTGTATAATATTTCGGATGGTCAATTCACAAGTCGTGCCGATCTCATAGATGCTGCTGGAAGCTCATTGGGGCGTGGTGCTCTTGTACCAGGATTGGGTAAGAAATAAATGCCCACATTTATTTTCCTTGGAAAATTCAAAATTTAAGCAATTTCTCTTAAAAACTCTTGCTAATTCTCTATGGTATTCTAGTTTCCTTGAAAGAATTTTTTTATGCTACTCTTTAGTTGTGAGGATTAGTATAAGAAATTGTCATATGTGAAATTCCTCTGCATAAATTACTATTGAAAATACTGTCCATTAGGTTGTGTAATGTTGTCTATAACAAATTCTTCTTAAAGTTTATGCCATTAGAAAGGTTTATTTCCCTTGAGGGATTAGTATACTTCTTATTGTTAGAAAATGAGCATTATGTTAGCGCATTGGATTTTCTCTTTGCCTTGGCACCTAGGGAGCTCATATCTAAGTTTTGGGCTCAGTTACTAAGGCTTTTACTGTGTGTTAATGTTAATTAGTCCTGTTGTACCTGGGTTTTACTGTAAGCCACTTAAATCCTTTTTGGAATTAAAAAGGTCACATGTAAGTCAGTTACTAAAAACTTTCTATTCCATGAGGCTTATTCCATTCTCACATACGAGTTAAGCCGAGTAGACATTGAATCCTGCCTTCCTACTGAGCCCCAATCTAATGCTTTGCCAGCATTGGGGGGATGTGGGATGTGGCTTGCCAGCACTGGGGAGAATCCTTGCCCTTTCATTCTTTAGCACTGCTTATGAGAAGTATGTTTCAAGCAGTCAATGGTATGATAGTTGAATAAAGGATGTTCTTTTTGCAGGTGCCTGTTACGATACAGTGAACAACATGCTATGGACATGCTCGAATGACTATATCGATCAATGGTGTAATCCTGGGAATCAGGCCTTCCATTACGTCTGTCAGAGACTTGGAGTCAGCCATATTATCACTGAGCCCAAAGGTAAGGTGCACTCATAGTCCTACAGGAAGAGATTTTTCCCCCATGAAATAGGAGAGAGTACAGCAGCATTAGTAAGTGGCAACATAGCCCAAGCAGCAAAATGTGTCAACAGCCTTCCCTCTTTGAATTTAGAAACCTAGAATTCTTATTATCTGATGGGTTTATGATTAAGTAAATAAGTGTGTAAATAAATAGAGCTTTTGAGGTGGTCCACAGACTTTTTTAAAGGAAAATTGTTATGTCCCTTCTGAAATTGTCAGAACTTTGGGACAGAAGTTCTTTCTTTATTTGTACTTGGTGTGGGATTATATATGCTGTTATAATGTTTTGCATTAATAACAACTTACTTATACACAGACTTACAATTTTGATAGACTATCTGGTAAAGGACCTTTATATTTCTTAATATTAAGATTCTTAATATAAGTTAATATTAACGTAAAATCTTTTGACTTCAAAGTCAACTATAGTGGTATATGTGGTGTAGTGAGTAGCTCAGCAAATCCTCTCCTGATAAAGCAATGATAAAATGGACTGAATTACCAAAAATAACTATTTCTATAAAATTAAAATGCCAACTAAAAAAAAATTAACTATTTCTAGGCTCTGGAAGTTGACCAAAGGCATATACCAAATTGAGATGCGGTATGCATAAAAAAAAAAACCCCACTGAACTTTGGCTAAGAACAGTAGAAGTCTGTGATGTTCTTAGCTGTGGACACTCCTGTCCCCTACCTTAAGCTCGGTCAGTGCAGTAATTCCATCAGGGTGGGGCAGATCATGGAAGCCAGCAGCTTGGCTGCCAGAAGGGGCTGACTGATTTGGAGCAGAGCATGGAAAAAAACTCACACATAGCAGCAATGTCAGTAACAGTAGTGGTCTTGGTGGCAAACAACCAGCGACATCCAGTGGCTTAGCTAGCCTGAGGTTGTGGTCCTGGTTAGGGCAAGCATCGAACCAGCAAACTAGCCAGAAATTTACTAGTGAGATGTGGGTAGTGAGAAAGCTACAAAGGGCCTTCGTAAGCTCCCCAAACATCTGCAGAGAAGACGCCAGAGAGGGCCCAAGCTGTTCACACAAGCCTGGCTGAAAATGAGCCTGCATACACATGCAGAGATTTGAGAGGGCCCACAGAAGGTGAAAAGCACAGAATAGTTTAAAACTGCCTAAACTTTGATGTGCTTCCCCCAGAAAACGTGGCTCCATCCAGGGTGGAAGTATTACTGGCTCAGGGTGTTTGATCACAACCTCTGACTCAGACGAGGTAACCACTAGGAAGGCAGGCTTAAAAATAAAAATGACAGTAATAAAAATAAACAAATGAAAGAAAGTAAAAACGAAAGTAGAAATAAGAATTTAAGAAAACAAAGTGAGCGGAGGAGAAATCAGTAGCTAAACACTGCAGGCAAAACTCAGATATTAGACTTAGCAGATGAAGACTCCAAAGCAGCCTTTAGAAGTAAATTCAAAGAACTAAAGGAAACCATGTTTAAAAGATTAAAGAAAAGTATGATGACCATGATTAAACAGAGAATTTCAACACAGAATTTATTTAAAAAACAAAAAGACAAAAGAACCAGTTGGAAATTCTGGATTTGAAAAGTTCAATGACTGAAGAGAAAAAATCACTGGAGTAGCTCTATAGCAGATTTGAGATGGTGGGAGAAATAATCAGCAAACTTGGATATAGATGGATAGAGTTATCCTATCTGAAGAATAGAAGACACTTTTAAGGAATACCAGTCAGATATTTTGTAGAATTTCCCTCAGTTTGGGGTCATCTGTTGCTTCCTCCTTTGAAACTGAGGTTATAGATTTGGGGAAAGAATACCACAGAGGTGAAGTGCTTTTCTCATTACATCATATCACAGGGTACATGATAGCAACATGACTTATTACTAGTGATATTAAAATTGATCACTTGGTTTAAATGCCAGCTTTCTTCACTGCAGAGTGAAGAAAGCTTCTTCCCCTTCCATATTCAATTTGTTAGAAGCAAGACATTAAGCCCACACTCATGGGAAGGGGAATTAAGCTCCACCTCCTGGAAGGAAAAACATCAGAGACATATGTTAATTACCACAGTAATTAATATTTTGGAGGAGGTGATACTTTGAGACTTCGGAATTATCTATTAGATTTTCTGTTTCTTCTTGTGTTTGTCTTGGTAGTTGTGTCTTTCTAGAAATTTGTGCATTTTATCTAAGTTTTCTTTTTTTTCCTTCTTTTTTTTTTTTTTTTTTTTTTTTTGCGGTACGCGGGCCTCTCACTGCCGCGGCCTCTCCCGTTGCCGAGCACAGGCTCCAGACGGGCAGGCTCAGCGGCCATGGCTCACGGGCCCAGCCGCTCCGCGGCATGTGGGATCTTCCCGGACTGGGGCACGAACCTGTGTCCCCTGCATCGGCAGGCAGACTCTCAACCACTGCACCACCAGGGAAGCCCTAAGTTTTCTTATTTGTTGGCATAAAGTTGCTCCTAGTATTATAATTAGTTTAATTTTTATAGGATCAGTAATAATTTCTCTGCTTTTACTCTTGATTTTGGTATTTGTATAAATTTAATAAAAAACATTGTTTTGTGCGCTTAGAATGGGTGAACTTCATGGTATGTGTAAATTGTATCTTGTAAAACAGCAAAAAAGAAGAAATTTATATATTGTGACTCCCTAATTATTATCTCCAAGCCTCTTGCCTCAACTCCAGTCTATGTATTCGTCTCTACTTGGATATCTAACATCTTCAACTTAACATGTCAAAAACAAACTCCCTGTATCTCCCCCCTACAAATCTACACCTACCGAGTCCTCCATATTCCAGTATATGGATCACTATTCTTTCATATGCTCAGACCAAAAAATTAACAGTTATCTTTGACTTTCTTTCTCTAATACCCCACATCCAAATGGACATCAGCAAATCCTGTCAGCTCCCATCTTCAAGATGTATTCCAAGTCTAACCATTTCCCTCTATCTCTGCTGCTACAACTCTAGTCTAGGCCATCATCTTCACCCAGATTATCATAGTAGCCCCCTCACTGGTCTATTTCCCCTGCAGTCGCCCTCCTCCACCCTGCTTAGGCTTACCTCCACACAGCAGCCAGAGTCTTTTACAATGTACATAGTCAGATCTGTCACTCTTCTGCTCAGACACCTGCACTGGCTTCCCATCTAACTCAGAATGAAATTTAAAGACCTCAGTTATTTGGGTAGATTCCCAAAGCTACCTTTCAAAAAGTGTTTGGTGAAGACGAACAATACGAACCTGAATTCTGTTGTTGTGAGATCAAGGACTCATAAAGGCACAGAAGAGAGGGGGACCCAGCCAGGCCTTAGGGTTAATATGCAATTGAAAAGTTTAGTTTTGGCAGGGTTTACCTTCTGATAGGTTTTCCTTGAGTCCTTTCCTCATAGCTCACGGTGCCCACAATCCTTTTGCAGCTCTAAGGTTACCCCACCCAAGCCTGACTCTCCAAGGTTACCTACTTTCTTGTTTCTTTTATGCAGTTCATTTCAGCTGGTTTAAGGAAAAAAGCAATCTTTTTTTCCTGTACTTTGCCTGTTTAGATTATTTTCACCTCCATTCCCTGAATGTCTATAACTATCATGAGGCATTCATTATTATATAAGAGGATGCTTGTCAGTTCTCTTTAACCAAGGTTGAACTGATGTCTGTCTAGGCTGTGGTAACTAAATGAGATCAAACTGTGTAAAATATTTGAGGTACCATGGGAGGAGATATTTCTCTGCTGGAGAGGGTGGTGGGTGTTACCAGAGAGGAGGCATAGAAGATGAAGAGATTTTTCTAGAATAGTTACCACCATGGGATCTGAGCTGAGATGGCTTGAATTCAAATCCCAGCTCTACCACTTAGTAGCTGTGTGACCTAGGGCGAGTTACTGAACCTCTCTAATTCTTGAGTCACTCCTCTACAAAACAGGGCTAAAATAGTCTAAGTTGATAATGATATTGTAAGGTAAAGCATGTAAAGCATTCAGCCCATTGTCTAGCATATAGAAAGGACTCAAGAAGTGGTAGCTACTTATGCCCTTTAAAAAAATGGAAATTCCCAGGTGTTTTCACCCCAGCATTCTGTGGCAGGGAAAAGGGTTCTCCAGCAGTAGTGGGAGAGATTGAAGGCAAGATAGTCTCTTCTGGTGTGCGTGTACCTTTTGCAAGTCAGAGGTATGTTCCTTGGTGGCCACCCAGAGATGTCTTTCCTCACTGACTTTCCTTTTCATCTTCTAGAAGAGGCTATAACCACGAATGAGGTTATAAACCAATTATTGCACCATGTTGGTGCGATGTGCATACACCAACTCAATCTTCTTGCTACCAACCCCAATCTTCCAATCACAAGCGTCTTGGGCAAGCAGCATCCAATTGAAGCACACCATCTTAGCAGTATTTGTGACATTATGGAGAAGGCCATGGTTAATGGAGACACCTGTATCATACGCTGCATTCTCGTTGTCTTTCAGGTAAATACACTCTTTTGAGATAAATAAAATAGAGAAAAAGAAACACAAACCTTGGCTTCAGTCAGCTAATTTCTACCAGAAGAAAAATGTAATAACATTCCTGTTTTGCATCTTACCACATTCTAATCCTGTAATTAGAACTATCATCATAT
Source organism: Delphinapterus leucas (assembly GCF_059928025.1). Lineage (NCBI taxonomy): Eukaryota > Metazoa > Chordata > Mammalia > Artiodactyla > Monodontidae > Delphinapterus > Delphinapterus leucas. The sequence goes on from NC_143142.1 coordinate 15,743,543, forward strand.
TCATAGCACTGCAGTTAATGGAGTATTGCTATATGTACTGATATATACTCATTGCAATTAATATATGTAAAACATTTACTATAATTATACCATTACGCAGTAGAAGCGATTGTGGTTAAAAATCCACCTGGGTATTTATTCATAAGAATAACTAGCGTGAAAAAAAAAAGAATAACTAGCGTGTTCTTTCTTCATAGGGATAATTTTATCCCCAGTAGAATTAGCATTTTCAGATATGCCCCTTATGTTTCTGTAGGTGGTGTTTAAATTTTTCTTCAGCCCACAAACTGAAAGGAATCGAGACATCATTCGACGGTCGGGGTTGCTTCTTTGGCAGTTGTTGATGGCACCGAAAGATCAAATTTGCCCTGAAATTCAGAAGGAAGTCTGCCTTGCCATCAGGTAATCAGCACCTGATTTTCTCAGTGCTCTCTGCAGAGGGCTTCTCCTGCACTGCATTGTAACTTTCCCTTCAGACTGGTTGCCTGGATGTCTCTTACCCCATCCCACAGTCAGGACCTCACATGTAGAGGATAATTTAACTGGAGAGAAGTTTGTGGCCCCACTCCCAGAGGACTCAGGCTGTCCATGTACATACACTCCTCATCTCACTTTCGGATCTTAAAACAAGACCAGAAAAAAATCCCTTTAAATAGATATTTTGGTGGTTTGCAACTGGATGTTCTTCTCATTTGGGTCAAAGTGTGGCAAGGTGGTTAAGAAACAGGCTTTGGCAGCAGATAGACCTGGATTCTAGTCTTTGCTCTGCCACTGACTTCCCAAATGATTTTTTGGCACATTCTGCATACAGCTGGTTTGACTACATTGACTTTTTAAAAAAAATTTTATTGGGGTATAGTTGCTTTACAGTGTTGTGTTAGTTTCTGCTGTACAGCAAAGTGAATCAGCTATACGTATACATATCTCCCCTCTTTTTTGGATTTCCATACATTGGCTTTTTATAGCTCAATTCTCTTTAACCAGTTCTGCATCTGGCCTCAGATAAGTTATCATTTTGGTAATTCACAAGTATGAGAAGGAGAGGGATACTGTTTATCAGGGAGGTCATTGGACTACATCACAACAGTGAATTTAGTTTCAGTTGCTTTCTTAGTGGTGAAACTGTACTCAAACTGGCATCTTTTAATAAAAATTTAAATATTTAGAATTTGGATTTTCTAGAACGTGTTTAAAAGCTTTTCGACTTTTCTGTCATTTCAGCTCTGGTTTAAATATCTTGTACCCAGGTGAAACTGAAATCAATAACTTACTTAAGCTGGTCTTAACAGAAGGTGAGAATTATCCTTTAATTACCCTTGAAAAAACAACCTTTTTTGTCCCTAAGGAAATGACTGAATTTTATTTTATTTTTCTTCATATCTGTTAGTCAACGTTATTTTATAAACTTCCCTCTTAGGACTGCTTTTGCTGCATCGCATAAGTTTTGGGTCGTCATGTTTTTGTTGTCATTTGTTTCTATGTATTTTTTGATTTCCTCCTTGATTTCTTCAGTGATCTCTTGGTTATTTAGTAGCAGATTGTTTAGCCTCGTGTGTTTGTGTTTTCTACAGTTTTTTTCCTGTAATTGATTTCTAATCTCATAGTGTTGTGGCTGGAAAAAATTCTTGATATGATTTCAGTGTTCTTAAATTTACCGAGGCTTGATCTCAGTGTTATTTTTAAAATGCACATATGCTAACACTTAAACTAGATGGAAAGCAGAAACCATGTTCTATGTATTGTCAAGTTTTATAAACCTCTTTCTATCCCCACTGTGTAGCATAATGTACCTCACTGTAGATGTTTAATGAACATTAAAGATAATGATTTCTTGGGATTTCTAAGCCAGTTTTTTCCCCACACATTAAAATCCAACTTTTAAAGTTAGACTCAATGACAATGACAAAATTCACCATGTTAAAGACACCCTGCATTTATAAGCAATATTAGTTTGAGGAATTAGAAATCACACTTCCTGAAATGTCAAGACAGTAACTACACTTAAATCAGGATGTACTGGTTAAAGAAAGTCTGACTGGTTGTGATATAGTTTTTGCTGCTGTTGTTTGTGTAAGTACATATGCCTGGTGCCCCTAGATTGTCGACAGTCTGCTCATTTAAAAACTTTTTTAAAATAACATCAGTTTTCTAAGTGTAATTATCAAGGTAGTTTATGGAGCTTTGTTCTGTGTTAGGAGAGAGAAATAGCGGCCTCTCCCAGCTGCGGGATGTGATCCTAACCAATTTAGCTGAACAGCTTCAAAACAACCGATTTGGCAGTGAGGAGGATGATCATTACAGGTGATGTGATGTTATGTTATTCACTGCTAGCCTTTTCTATGTGTTTTTCTCAGTAATTAATTTACAGTTGAATGTGTTTGATCAACTTTAGTCTCCTATAATAGCCTATATGATAATTGGAGTGTTAAGTCTAAACTGTGGATCAGTTGAAAGATAATAAATCCCACAGTTGCCCTAAGAAATGATAATAGCACATTTCAGTTTAATGAGTAAAATAACTTGAGCCTGGAAGAAGGGTACTTAGCAGAAATAACAGGTGGAGCTTATTTAAGAAATCTTGGTGGAGGGTGTCATCAAATTGCTGGTCTGTGAGAGAGGGTGAAGTTGTGGTTCGAGCTGGTGAGGGGAAGAAGGTGTGTCTCTCAGGCTATTTATAAAATACTTGAACTAGGTGCTTAAGTACCATTGTGTTTCCATAAATTTGATTTAGATAATACACCTAGTTGTTAGAATCATCACTGAGTAAGATGGTTTACTTAGAGAACCAGTGAATTTTGTATCTTCTATTTGTCATCTTGTACCCATTGTATAAATTTTATCCTTTTATTATTAAACCATTAGTATCTTATTGTTACATTTTTCCTGCATTTTAAAGACTAAATGACGAACTTTTACACTACATTCTGAAGATTGTTGTACGAGAATCCTGTATCTTAATCACCAAGTGCCAAACTGCCTCTAAAGATGATTTTCAAAAACTCCTTTCAACTGTGCCTGTAAGTAAAAATGTGTTTAATGAAAGCAAAATTATATCAAGTTTCCCTGTTTTCATTTTACTGTATTGAAGTGTGTGTGTATACACATACTTTGCAAGGACAGACTTAATTGATGAAAGTCAATGAGTGACTGTGCTTGTCTTAGAAATGTAGAAATAGACAAATCCACTTCAAGTACTTTCTCAAAAGACTTTATTCCTCCTGCTTAAATGTCTTGATGCAATAAATTGTTAGACTGAATTTGGATGTTTTCATTGTGTTTAAAATACTGGGTGGGGATTTCCCTTCTATTAATTTTTAATTTAGCATTGTTTTCTAAACCATCAGTGTTTTACAGAAACTGATAAGAAATAAAAGATTCTTTTAAGGGTTTGGGTAGAGTCTTCTCTCATGGAGATGCATGTGAGGGGAAGAGTGGGTAGGAAGAATTAATTATTAAGAGGCAAAAATTCAAGTATTGGAGTGATTAGTGAGAAATATGTAGCAGAAGGCAGAAAGTTATGGTAAATGTGTCAAATTATGTATCAAAAGCCATGTGGAAATAAGTCACCTGAGAAACTAACTTGGTCTGTTTTCTGTACTTTCTCTTTTGCTTCCCTTGTCGAAATCTTTAAAAAACATGAGGATTACATGAGCCCTTCTTTCAGTAGGGTTTAGGTCATTTAAACGCCCTTATTTGTATTAAAGGCTGCATCCTCCTGCCTGCGCTATCTGATGGCAGTTCAGAACCACCTTCTCAGTAACACTGTTTTGATTAAACCTGATGAGAATGATGACAGTGACAACTCCTTGCAGGGAGAGACATTGAAGGTACAGGTAAACACCAAGCTTTATTCTAACGATGCTTTCTACCCAGTGTGTAAAGCACAGCTTAAATGGCTAAATTTCTGTGTATTATGACGTCAGATTTCACCATGTGGCTTATATTTTTGTGCGAGGTAATATTAGGTCGCTCATTTCATGGATTTTTATGTCATTGCACAGTGGTTACCATATTTGTGACACTCTCATAATGTGTTATCCACGTGCTCCTGTCAGTCTTTTTGTGCCTTTGTTTATTTTCATCTCTTTTTAAGAACTATAAAATACGGCACTTACAAGTGATCTCATACGCACCTGAAAGTTTTATATATAAATATATATATATATCTGTATGTATATGTATATATGTATATAGATATAGATAAATCAGGGAGCATAACATTTTAAACAGTTTTGACATTTTGGCTGGTTTATTATGTTCTCTTGATTCAAATAATTTTAAAAGGTGATAATTTTCTCACAATCCTTATGTTGAATAATTTCTGAACCTATAGTTCATTCCATTTTCTGTAATTATTTTTAAGTTAGTTTCTGTGTAAACTCAATAATTTGTTCCCACATGGCAGTTTATAGCAATCCACAGATTTTTTTTTTTTTTATAGCCGTGGTTGTTATAATTTTGACAGATGCTTGAGGCTGTTGTTTGCATTGTTCTTCAGAATTTTATCTTTGTGGGAGAATTAGAGAAATCAATAACTTGATTCTTTCTTAAAATGTTGACTAAAACACACTGAAAAATTAACTAAGGAAGCCATAGTTAAAGATAAAAGCCACTATAGTTTGCCCTTTTCTTACCCCTTTTATGCATATATACTATATAAATAAGAGATTTTACATACCTGCTAGTTCATATTTATGGGTTTATCTCATTATGTAATCAATTTTTAAACAGGCAGAAATACCTGAATTAATCATTTAAATTGCTGACACTATTTATTAACTTATCTTGCCTTAGTTTCCTAATCAGTAAAAAGGGGCCATAACATCTCCCTTGTGAGGCTGCAGTGAGGATTAGAGCTGAGGCCTGTGCAGTAGCTGGATGTGCTGCTGCCGGCATGTAGTCAGTAGGTGAAGGCCGATAGGATTGATTAGTATGACTTAAGCCATGATTTTTCTCGTCTAGTCAGTTCAGAATTCCTTTTCTCTTAATGATAAAAATATCTAAATAATACCCCAAAAAGACTCCAGAAAATTCCAACAATGAAAACCAATGTTTTTTATTTGAAAGGTTAAATGTTATAAGTTCTTAATTAACCCATGGAAGGAAATACTCTTGGTAAAGGCAGAGAAGGCTGGCTTATCTAGGAATTCTGGGAAAAATAAAAGATATAGATTTCACCTAAAGGGTTAGTTTGGTTGTATTTTTTTTTCCCTAATAGAAAATAACTGTAAACTAAACATTTCTATGATCTTAACTAGTGTTTCTTAACACATTATTTAGTATTTGTACTCCCGTGAACTCTCCAATAGTTATTTTTAATGTTTAATGGCCTGTAACTGCCTGCTACTTTAGTTGAATTTTTTAACTTGCCTCTTTTCAAGTGTAATGGTTTAAATCATTAAGTAAAAAGGTCACTTGTACTGTTTCAGAATGTTGTGTTTTTGTCCCATTTTATTCACCGCCTATACATGCGCCTTTTACTGTTCTGTTTTTCTCTTTAGCTATCCTCATACCACCCAAGGCAATCTTCCACCTGGACATTTTCTGGGCTGGCCACCGGGAGCTCTCTTGTGCTGGAGGGGATGGGAGAAATGCCTTTTCTCCTGGGGACTCGGTGTGCTCCCCGTGAAATACTGCGTATTTCTGTCAGCACTCCAGACCTTAGCCTCCCAACTCAAATTGTTACTTGCCATCCTAGCGGAACTTACTGCTTTGGGCTTATTCTGGCCACCTCATTATTTAATTTGGAAATGCATCATTAAATACATCATTTCATGTTGTCATTGTAAGTGTATATTCATCACAAAGCTTAAAAATAATTTTATGATATTTTCTACCTAGGAGCTAAAGGTCAGTATTTTGGCTCTTGCCACCCAAATCCTGACTGGATGTGATGAAGTGTTGGAAATGCTACAGCAGGTCACAACTGCCCTCATAAATAGTGACATAGCTGACCGGGAGCAGAGGTGAGGAAATGGGTTGTGAACTGTGACCTGCTGCCATTCAGGAAGAAGAATTTGCTTATGAAAGGGAAATATTTTAGAAGAGAACATCAAATGTTCATTGAATATAGAGGGATCTTTGTGAGAATAGATTGAAATGGCAAGTGTTTCAAAGCCAAACACAGTTGAACTTTCAATTAATGGTGCTTTTAGGTGGGACTGGGCTGACAACCACGATCTAAGGGTAGCAAGGTGTGGTGGACACCATCGTCTCTGTCACCTGGGTCTTCTACCATCAACACTCCCAAATTGGCCTTTTCTTTAATTATCTAACTCAGCACTATGTGCCCTTAGTTCCCTTATGGTAAGTACTTTAGGGAGGTAGAAGTGACTTAGTGATACAGATAATTAACTGCTATGCAAAAGATGACACTGACATGATATCTCAAGATTTTACTGTAATTTTATTTCTCCAAATACAGGAGTAATCTATGTTTAGGGTAAACTTCTCTTTCCTAGTATTAAAGCTCTTTCTCCATACTCCCCATTAAAATTTCTGCTGTGGTTTGTTGTCAGAGATGAGTTACATCCTTTGTTCATTGATGATTTCAGTGTTGAGATGCCAATCTGAAACAATCATGCGGTGTGCTTTTCCTCCAGTAACCCTGTCTGTCCCATGTCCCTGTTTCTCGCCTACTCCCAGAGAGTAGGTGGGCAGGTTGGAACTGAGAACAATATAATCCAGAAAGGTGTTGCACTGGGGCTTGTTAGGACATGTAAGGTTCACTGCTGGCACGTGGTGCAGATCTGCCCTGGGGAGGAAGTACAGTCTGAGAGCTGGGGAGATGTGGGGGTTGTTTCCGGTTCCAGCCCCAGTACCCTAAGCAGTTTTAGAGAATTTACATAACACACATGTTTCTTCGGGTGAGTCATATACCTTAACTCTTCTAGCAGAGGATTGGGATATTAAGAGTGTGATTTTAGGTGATCATTCCATAATATACACATATATCAAATCATTAATTGTACACCTTAAATTTATACAGTGATGTCAGTTACATATCAATAAAACCAGGGGGGGAAAAAGAACATGATTTTAAAGGCAGATTAAAAATCTGCCTGCCTCTGTCCCCGACATGAACCAGTTTCTCTAGGTCAGAAGTGGGTATCGCTGCTCTGGGCAGCTGAGTCAGTGTTGTAGCCATTCACTGGCTCCTTATCAGAGACTCAGTGCAGCACTGTGACCTGCAGCCCCAGAGGCAAGGAGACTTGGCAGGTGGTAACTAGAGTAGCTGTTTGCATTTTAGAACCCATTTATAAAGTGCTTCGAAGGTGCTGTGAAATGCACCATGTAAACTTTTTGGGGGGCAAAATCACAGGTCGGAGGTGAAATCTATTACTAGATTTCTGTTCTCTCCCTCTCCCTCATGGGAGGTGGGAAATTTGTAGACTGAATTGCTGTAAAGGTAAGTGCTTAGCTAGTTTAAGGAGGTGCAGTTTAAGAGAATTTGTCAGATAAGAATGATAATAGCTTCTTTACATGCTTGGGAACTGCTTAAGCTGTGTGTTTTCTTGAACTTTCGTAGGTTAAAAGGCTTGGAACAAGTTACTAAGGCTACTATGCTCGGTCACCTTCTTCCTGTGTTACTGACCTCCCTGATGCATCCAAATTTACAGACTCTGACCATGGCCGATGCCCTGATGCCTCAGCTAGTGCAGCTGGTACTTTATACCAGTCAGGTATGATCCTAGGCGTGCCAAAGTGAACTGCTCTTCAGGAGCAGGAAATAAAGCAAAATAAAGGTGGAATGAAGAAAAACATTGTGTCATAAAAATAAGCTGAAATATTAAAGGAAAACATTTAATTTGTTTGACTGAATTACTTACTGCAATCTTTTAACAAATATTAATTGCCGGTCAGCTGTAAAAATGCTGTCTACGATGCAGCTGAGATCCTTTCATTATATTTAGTCTCCTGAGCCCTTGCTGGATATTGGTAACTAATATAAATGATATATTCCATTCCAGTGTTAAATAAAACAGTATTAAGTGGTCTAAGTAGCAAAGCATTTCTTAGTGAAAGAGAGCAGGCTAGGATTGTAAAAAGATGATTTAAGTGAGAATTCTAAGTTTGGCTGTAGTACCATCCCAGTAACTGACAAGTAAGCACTTTAGGACATGATGATTTTGTGTTTCAGACGGCTTTGCTGCTCAAAACCCAGTGTCCGGTTTTTGCTGAGGTGGGCTGTTCCCCATGTGGTGCATCAGACCAGAAGGGCAGGCTGTTCCCTGATGAGAGGTAAGGGATGCTGCTTCCTTGCAGGAACCTCTGCCACGTTTTCTTCTGGTGAAAGCCTAGTACTCCTTTTACAACAATGATTTTTCTAACTGGGAAAAGAAGGAGACTTCAGGGGCAAAATTTTACAGATAATTATAGAATTGCTTTGGAGATTATAGGAACAGGTTAGAACAAATTTCCCCACAGATCAAGAGATTAGTTCAAAACTGAAAAGTTCTCATATACAAATAATGGAGATGTTTGACTTTGGCAGACAGTTTGACAGTTTTTTAAAAAGTAAACATACATCTACCATATGACCCAGCTATTCCACTTCTAGGTATGTGCACAAAAGAAAAGAAAGCACAGATTCTTTGTGAAGGTTCATTAACAGCTTTAGTTAGAATAGGCCAAAACAAGAAACAACTCAAATGTCCATCAACAAGTAAAGGGGTACTGTGGTATAGCCATACAATGGAATCCTACTCAGCAATAAAAAGGAATGAACTACTGATATTTTCAACAACACAGATGAGTCTTAGAATACTTATGCTGAGTGAAAGAAGCCAGAGCCACCTAAGAAGTACAAACTGTATGATTCTATTTATATAAAGCTCTAGAAAATACAAAGTAATTTCTAGTGAAATAAAGCAAAGAAGTGATCACCTGGATTACCAGGAGGATGGAGGAAACTTCACAGGTGTAACATATGGCCAAACTTACCAAATTGTACACTTTAAATATATGCCATTTATTATATGTCAATTACATCTCACTAAAGCCGTCTTTAAAAACATTGATCAGAAAGGAAGGACTTCGGGTTTCTCTAGAGCAGCGTGCTGTCCAGTTGAGCTTTGTGCGGTGATGAAAATTTGTATCTTTGTTGTTCGATGCTGTTGGCCACGGCCACGTGCTGTTACTGAGCACTTGCTGTGTGGCCAATGTGAACAAGAAACTGAATTTTACACTGTGTTTCATTTAGATTCAACTTAAATGGCCACATTTGACGAAGTAGCCCCCACATTGGATAGCGCAGAGCTGAAAGGGAGTAAGAGAATTCCACAAGAGCTAAGTTTAGGATACAGGAGTTTGTATTCCACAGTCTTGGGCTGTGAAGTCCTTGAGAGTTCAAACACAGCAGAGAAGAGGACCTTTGAAGGCACTTTAGTAAAAATTATAGTAAAAGTAGTCATGCAGTCTCATGGGTTTTTCAACAATTGACATTTAGATATAAACAAAGGAAACTTTACAGGACACTTCCTGTGGGATTTGGAAAGTGGCCAATCTTAAAGGTCCTTTAGAGTATCTTCCCCCGCCCCGAGGAATTTTAAATGAGAGTTGGCAAGATCTTCTCCTGGATATGAATTGGGATTCCCCCTTGAAAAAAGGAGGGGGGGAATGCAAATATATTGTCTAACAAAGAAAAAAGAACCTTAGATACAGGAATGTTAAAAATGTTTCTGGTTACAGTGTTGTCATACTGTATGTTGTGGAAAATTAGAGCAAAATTTCTTAACCTTTTGTATTTTATTGTGTATACATTTTCCTTTCCTTGCTGTTAAGCTCAATCACTTTCTCTTTGTCTGGTTTTAGAATGCTGGAAGAGAAGGAAGAGCCAGGGTTTCTCACTGGTTTAAAGATTCCTGCTCCATGGGCTGCTGGGAAGACTGTGGAAACAGTCCATCCTGTCAGAGACAACTATAAATTTAAAGAAACTGTCCATATCCCTGGAGCTCGCTGCCTATACCTTAGATTTGATAGCAGATGCTCTTCACAATATGACTATGACAAAGTAAGCAAGAACTGATTTAGTATTGGTTTCACCTCTAATAAGCTGATTTCTTAGATGCTTCTTATTTTTCTTTGCTGCTGGTCACCATTCTTGACTTATTTCTGTCTGCAGATACCTCTTAGGAGAGCTTCCTAAGATAATGCCTTGAAGGGTAGTGACTGGGGGAGTCAGAGCCAGCACCTCTGCTGCAATCTAAGAACAGTGTTTTAACGATGTGTTGAAAGTGGACTTTTGTAAGCTTTCAAAGATGTAGATCCAAGTCAAAGGAAATTTTCTTTTCCATGCTGTTTCACTCTTGCCTTCCCTCTGTGCTTGGAATTCCTGTAGATGTGGGTGTCCACTCATCTAAAAAGGTCTTACTGCCCAATTCTTGGGGCTTCTCATGTATCTTTTGGGAGAAAGTGGCTTTTTAGAAGGGTTTCAGATGTGCCTAGGATCTGGTTTATATTTATTTAAATTATTTGTTCTTCTTTGCCATTACCTCAGGGCCCACATAGATTTTGAGGAAGTATAGTTTCCAACCTAGTGGCTGAACAATTATAAGTAAAAGGAAGCATGTTAGGGGTTGAAGTATTTTCTTCTGTCTCTAATTGTTGCATTGTAAACCATCGTGTTGAACTTACAAGGAAAGGCTAATGAAATTGTGATGTGTAATGTATAAGAACAACTGAAGGATTGTCTGATAGTGTTTTATGTACACAGGATTTTTTTTTGTAGATTGTTAGCTATCTTGTCTTTTTCTCTGAACTATAAGGGCAAATGGTCTTAAATCCCATCAAGGGAGAGTTTTAGGGTAAAAATAGGGAACTTCTTAACTGTGTATACTGAGATGGTGAAACACATTATTGGGCAAGTTATAGAATCCTCTTTCCCCTTATCTTTTAGGGTAGTGAAGATTCCCAGATGTCTGGAGGGGTTTAAGACTTGCCCCTCAAACTCTCACCTTAGCTGGAAGCAAGAGAATTTAGAAAATTCTTTAGTGGGCCTTTCAAAAAATATATCTCCTGGCATCAGTCTTTCCCACTTCACAGCTCCTGGCAGTAGCTACCCCCATTTCCTACATTCAAATAATATGACTGTTTAAAATGGAAATGGAAGAGGTTGCCATTTTAGAGGGTGTCATTTTGTTTCTCCTTTAAAAAACAGTAACTTGCATCTTCTGATGTAAGCTAACCTCCACCGGCTGTAGACATTAGTGTTAAATGTGGAGGCTTACTACATGGACAAAAGTAACTCTTACTTTTCCAGTGGTCCCTGCCTGGTGTCCCCCAAAGATGCAGAAGGGTAAGAAATCACAAAATGATTAAGCATCCAGGGCTAAAAGTGCAGCTTTTAGATCCAAACTGAGCTCAGAGGTGGTCACAGTGTGCATTACAAGACAGAATTAGGTATTTACGGAAGCCAGAGCCTTATTCTTCCTATGAAAGTATTTGAGTGCCAAATGATGTCTAAATGTTTTTTCCTCCATATTAGAAAGTTGGTTAATTGTATATAAATGAATAGCTTTCATTGAAGAAAAATATTGATACATGAAAACTGACCCAAGAAGAAGCAGCCCCCTTTCTGGCCCAAATTTGTGTCATTTCTTTTTATACCATTGAGCAACATTCTAAGAATATATGGCTTATTTTCAATTTGTTGCATTTTTAAAAATCCTTATTCATTGAATTTTTTTTTTTACTTTCATTTTTTATGTTAGATATAACCATCTTGCCATCTGTATTTGTTCACTTTATTAATTTTGGGGAGGATTTAAGGGGGCAAACTATACCTGTTATTAGTGGGCTATATGTCATTACTTAGGATTAAAATAGCTACTTTTAAAAATACATATAATAGCTAGTATAACTATTTTAATGTGAGGTCCCCAAGCCAATTAAATTGCAGTAATATTTGATACTACTCTGTGGCTGCCCTGTAAATACCAATGGCTGGTTGCATCTAAACAAGTATCAGTTGTACTTAAAAAAAAAGAAAAATCGGGAAATATTAGTTATACTGACACCAGTGCCTGGTTATAAATGTATTTTTAAACAAACATTTTTTTGCAGCCTTTTTATTTGTAGATGTTGTTTTTGTTTTTCTTTTACAGTCTAACAGTATATTTTCTGTTTTGAAGTTGGTGATATACGCGGGGCCTAACACAAACAGTAGGAAGGTTGCTGAGTATGGAGGCAACACACTGGGATATGGCAGCCGTAGTGTCTTAGGAACTGGTTGGCCGAAAGACTTGGTGAAGGTATGGTATCCAGGCACATTTGCTTCCTAGAAAAGAAAATGAACTTGCATTCCCTGTGGGCCCAAGTATTAACTCTATTTCTAGAAGACATTTGCCACGGGGGCTTTTGTTGAGGTGGGGCTACCTCGGTAGGCCTGTAAACTCACTACTTTGTTCAGAATGACCCTCCTTTCACTCGTAAGGCATCAGACCCCTATTCGCTCCAGAACTTGTACCTATCTGTTCCATAGGTTACTCCATGGGCTGAGGTTGTCACAGCATTTCTTTCCCTGTCCATTGAAAGGACTGCTAGTTCTTCCCACTCACTTATTCTCTAGACTCCCTTATGATGGGTGTCCTAGAACCATAGGGCCATTGCCGTTTTAAAATGTGGAATCAGTGTTTTCAAATGAATTGGGGCCTTTGGAGCAAAAATAACTATCCATTCTCAGACTGATGAGATTGGAGCCATGCTTTGTAATGTGGGCCCTTGAACTATAACATATCTACCTAGAATATGAATATGAACTGAAATGCCCACTAAAACCTGAAAACCTCTCCAGAGTCTGCTCCCAGAGCCTTTATCTCACATATATTATGTACCCTCTTTAATTCAGCCATAGGCAGCAAGTTACCTCCAGAGGTATAGTCCAGATGCGTCCAAATCTGGATCAGCACAATACTTTTAATTGTTCTCTGACTTCCTGCATTTTGTTTCTTACTCATGGTATTGATTCAGCAATACAGAGCAAGGTCTTTCATCACTCTGTGTTCTTCAAGCTAATGGCTATTTGCCCACCTTATTGGCACAAGTGAGGTGGTGAGATGGAGGAGGGGGAGGGCAGAAAGTGTAGAAATCTGAGGAATTTATTGAAATTACGTTCAAGATTTGATCTTTACTCTGATCCTGCTATTGGGCAATCGTGGCCATTTCACAGATGCCTCATTCCCAAAGCTACCTGGTCAGGAGAGACAGCTGAAAGGTTGGCGTCCAGATGAGAGGGGATGGAATTTGAATCAAAAAGCGAGTGAGAAAAGAAGTGAAATGTTGGCTGTGGTCCTTCTGAAAGTAAATCTCTGAAATTCATTGCTCTCTTGAAAATTGTGTCTTGTTTTTAAAGTGCATTTTCCCCCCTTAAATTTTAAGGTGGAAGGAGATACAGTCACCTTCTCCTTTGAAATGAGAAGTGGCCGTGAACACAACACTCCCGATAAAGCTATGTGGGGCTTTGCTTGCACAGTTCGCGCTCAGGTACTTGAATCTAACCACTGCTGTGGGCATAGTGTACTTTTTCCTGTGTGCCTTGGCTACGTACATCATATTTGCCTTGGAAACAAGGCAAAATATGAGCTGCTGTTTCATCCATCTCTTCCATTTGGCAGTAGTAGACCACTAATAGAAGTAGCAGTTTTATGGAATAAAACTAGCTGGGACCTAAAATCAATACAGCACCACAGAAAGAATCCCTTGCTAGGGGATCCATCTTCAAAGCCTGGAGAGGTGGTCTGCCTCCAGCATCTTTCCAGAGGGTGAGGAAGACTCAAACACTTAGTAGAAGTGAGCCCTTGGATTCTGGGTTTTAAGAGTAGTAGAATCGGATTATTTTTATTCTGTTCCCAAAGGCTCTTCTTGCTAGTCTAGATCTGTCTCTGCTTAATTACTCATGTTACACTCTGTATATAGGTTTAATCTACTCCTTTTAACAGTACCAGTTACTTTCCTCCCAGGAATCTATTTAAATAAATTAAAACATATTTTGAGACTTGGCGGTTGCTTAAGTTTAACCAAGCCAAGGATCTCTGGAGTGGGATTATCTGCTAGAATGTAAGCTCCATGAGGGCAGGCCTCTTTGTTTTGTTCTCTGCTTTATCTCAGGCACCTAGAACAATGGCTGGTACACAGTAGGCACTCAATAAATATTTATTGAATGAATTCAGCGTAATCATTGACAGCATCTTCGTTCAAGCACAGAATGGAGGTGACAAAATGAAATAGTGGTTTATACCTGGGTAGGTACAGCAGAGAGGAAGCTATCCAAAAAATCTTGCATGTGATTTATGCTGTTTCTAATATGGAGTCTTACCGACTCTTCTCTCTCCAGAATTGTGTTGAGACTTCACTCTGTGGTCATTCCAGTGCCACCATCTATCTACTCATGGTGTTGGGTGCTGTCTCTGTGTCCCATAGCAATGATACTTGATACTGCTCCATGAGCCCCTGTGGTTGGGGACAGTGCAGTGTGGTGCAGCGCAGGTGAAGCGCTCCTCCGTGTAACTGACCAGTCTGGTTTGCCCTGTCTGCATTGTAGGAGTCTTCAGAGGATGTGTCGGGAGGCTTACCTTTTCTGGTAGACCTGGCTTTAGGTCTGTCTGTGTTAGCTTGTTCTATGTTAAGAATCCTATACAACGGACCAGAAATTACCAAAGAAGAAGAAGCCTGTCAGGAGCTGCTGCGGTCCAAACTTTTACAAAGGTAAGAAAAGGCTCAAATGGGACTAGTTTTGCTTGCAAAGGAAAAGGGACTTTATGTGGAAAACTACTTTTAGTACATTTCCCAGCTGATTGTGCCTACTGCCTGCCAATCCCATGGGTATCACTGTGTCTAAGAAATAAGATGAAAATTACATCAAAGTGCCTTGTGGCCCTTACTTTACTAAGTTTGAAATTACACCCTTGAACTGTGTAAGCTTTTCTCCAACCCAAATACTGTATACTTAAATTAAAGGATCCCCAAAAGGATGGGAAGATGGACAATAAAGCAAACATAGCAAAGTGTTCCTTCTGGAATCTTGGCTGTGGGTATATGAGTGTTAACTGTGTAATTCTTCCAACTTTTCTGTATATTTAAAAGTTTTCATAATAAAATGTTGGGGAGGAGGTAGAGTCCCAAAGATGGGGTTTCATATAATGCTCATTTTTCTTTAGCCTCTGGAGGAGGTTTCATGGATAAATACTTAATACATAATGTGATCCTTCAAATGTTGAATATCGATATATCTGCAAACTTCAAGTAGCTTTCCAGATAGAAGAGGAAGTGAAGAATCTCTCTTTCTTTATGTTCAGGTGCCAGTGGCAGGTGGAGGCCAATGGTGTGATCTCCCCTGCCCTTACTCCAAGCCCGTCTCCACTGCCTCTGACCATCGAGGAGGACAGAGAATTCACTTACCCCTCTGACGTCCTCGTGCCTCCTGTTGGAAACTACTTTGACCTGCCCCGGATCAGGCTGCCTCCAGGAATCATGATAAAGCTCAGGGAAATTTCTGGGCGTGCCAGACCTCAATTTAGACCAAGTATAAAGTATGTTGCTATACAGCACTTTATTTTCCCAATGAAAAAATGTTTAAACAAGCAAAGGGGGTGTGTTTCTTCTTGTAGTCTAGCAGATGAACCTTTCATTTTACATGTACTTGATGAATGTTAACCAGGTGCTCTGGAGAGTACCCCCAGGTGGTGTTCCAGGTCGGTGGGTTCAAAGCGTGGGCTCTCAGTCAGCAACGTTAGTATCGCCTGAGAACTTGTCAGTTCTTGGGCCCCATTTCACACCTGCTGAATCAGAACCTCTGAGGATGGGGCCCAGTAGTAATCTGTGTCTTGACAGGTTTTCCATATGATTCTGATGCATGCTAACATTTGACAAGTTCTAGGTTTTTCTCAGGTGGTTTGACCTTCTACTTGAAGGTAGTCATCAACTTTGGTTTCCATAGGGTCTAGAGACATTTCTTTATTTTCAACGCCTGGAGAGATGGTAATCTTTAATCTAGAATGTGAGGTCTTGCAGTTACCAATGTCTTTGTGGTATTCTAGCTTAAAGTTAAGTCTGTTTTGCAGGCCTCTGCTCTGCCTTCTGAGGCAAGATTGGCCATTTCAGAGAGAAGAATTTGAAGAATAGATGAAATTTAACATGAAAAAATACAAAAGCACCATTGTTTTCAGCCCAACATCCATACGCCCAAAATACTACCAGCCGTAATACTGCATAAAATTAATTGGCAGATATATCGTGCCAAAGATCTTTTATTAACCTCAGACCTATTCCAGCTGTAATATAACACCAGCTCAAAATTTACAAATGATAGAAAATGAAGTCTGTTTAATTTTGATTTTCAGCTTCATCGGCCAATGTCAGTTTTATCAGGTAAATATATCAAATTATTGCCAACTTGTAATAAAGAAAGTGTGGTGAATATTTAACATACTTAAATCAAAGAGTACATTCTTCCATCTATAAAATACAGTATTGGTAAGTTGAGAACTTACCAATTCTAGTCATATAGCTGACTAGTTTCCCTTGTGATCGCAGAGAAGTAATCCAGCCAGACGTGATGGAGGAAATGGTGGTATCATGTGTCATTAAGCACTTGAACTTGGTTGATGCACTGCAGTCCCTAATAAATTTCCAGTATCAAGAAGAACATGCTGAGGAATATGATTTATTGTGTAAAATCATGGGAGAGACATTTAAGAAACTCAATGCCATGGAGAGACAGCTGCAGGTAAGTGAAAGTTAAAACATTTAGATGTCTCTTATAACTGTGGGAGATGACTTCTTTCCTAGAAATTTAATGTAGTTTAAAAAGTGATCTGAATTTTAAAAAGATTATTGCGACTAAAATTTCTGAATTTACAGATTGCATTTGTTTTTATTTTGCATCTAGTTTCACGTTGTTTTATATTTTAATGTGTCAGAGTGTTGCAGAATTGGAACAGAAATGGCAAAGTGAGGTTGATGATGCCACGCAGGGGAAACTGGAGAACAACATGCCTTTCTTCTATGATTACCATTTTAATGAGGTGAGCAAGCTGTATGACTCATCACTGGGGCATTGCTATTTGTAGTACAATGGTATATACTGTGTGCATAGAGATAACATCATTTTTAAAAATGTTGCATACCTTGAAACATACCCATTGTTTAAAAAGGGTTAAATAAGGTTGTTAGATTAGCATGTCAATGATACAAAGAATAAGTTACTCGTTATTTAATTGACTAATAGTTTTATAAAGCAGTTATCATCATTATCAAATTCTGCTTTCAAGCCTTTAAAAAAAAAATAAAAGAGTTATAAGCACTGAAGAAATCCCCAGAAAGTAGTCATTGCCATTTTTAATCATTAAAATATCAAATAGTAACTTACAAATGTGCTTCTGGTGTAGAAATATGGACCAAAGGTGGGTTTTTTCCCTGAAATTTTCTGTTCCTTTTAACACGTACAGTAAAACTCAGTTTTTGCAGATTCTGCATATGATCTTTTCTTGATTTTTCCTTCTTTAGAATAAAATGAAAGAACTAGAACTTTTGTGTTCAATGAAGGAAGTCTCCTTTGATGGAAATGATCTTGAAAACATGGTCCTATCTCTGAGGTTAGTGATGTTAGTAACTGTGTAAAGCTAATTTATCACCTTGATGCTCAAAACAAAATGCAAAGATCTCATCTCTTAACAGATATTTTAAAAAATATTGTGCATTCAACTAAATATTTTAGAGTTGGAACTTATTTGGTATTTGGAAACTTTGATTTTAGCCTTCAGAAGTTAGCATATAGGCACTTGAAACTGGGCAAAAGGAACTAAAACTGGCCACAGTTTATAGCACCGCTCTCCTCGAATGGGGAAGGGGGAAGGCGAGCAATATTTATCAGGTTACTTTTGCTTAGGTTCCCCTCTATCTTCTCATATGCTTTGTAATGCAACACTTTAGTTTTGGTAAACCAGAGGACAACTAAATGCACATCAGTCTTTCTTTATAGGGAGAAGTTCCTACAAGAAGTGAATTCTCTTACTCAGAAACCCTCGCACCCACTGGCTAAAACGAAGACGTTAGTGAAGAGTCTAATGAACCGAGCTGAGCTGTTGCTGCACGTCACCATTGCGGCCCAGTCCGGCCTCACAAGAAGCATCTCAGGGACCCCCGCAGAAACACCGGGTACTGCTGACAGCCGGCCCTGAAAGGCTGTCTGCGCTAGTCTGTTCATAAAACATACATCAGCTGCTTTAAAAAAAAAAAAGAAAAAGAAAAGAAAATCACTCTTGTGTACTCGTAGAAAGGAAAAAAAGGAAATTTCAACTTTTTAATTTTGCCTTTTACTTTTTCCAGCCAAGAAGTACTTTTCATTGAATTCATGTGGTGTTTTGTGAGTCATCTGAGCATCAGGGGTGCCTCGTCATCCGCCTTGTTTAGTTTTGAGGGGAAGCATCTAAGGAGCCCAATAACATGTATTTTTATAATCCCAGTGCCCCTCATTTTTAGATTATGGATTGTCGTTTTCATAGTAACATATAATTAGTCAACATTGTGAATCCTGGAATGCATCATATTTTTCTCTTTACTTGAAGCTGAGTTTGCATTTCCTCTTTAGTAATTATGTGGAACCTTCTAGCATGAATTTCCACTATTAATTTTTTTCCTAGTCACATTTTTTTTTAAATTAATTAATTTTATTTATTTATTTTTGGCTGCGTTGGGTCTTCGTTGCTGCGCGTGGGCTTTCTCTAGTTGCGGCGAGCAAGGGCTACTCTTCATTGTGGTGTGCGGGCTTCTCATTGTGGTGGCTTCTCTTGTTGCGGAGCACGGGCTCTAGGCATGCAGGCTTCAGTAGTTGTGGCTCACGGGCTATGGAGTGCAGGCTCAGTAGTTGTGGCGCGTGGGCTTAGTTGCTCCATGGCATGTGGGATCTTCCTGGACCAGGGCTCGAACCCGTGTCCCCTGCATTGGCAGGCAGATTCTTAACCACTGCACCACCAGGGAAGCCCTCCTGGTCACATTTTAATTGCTAGCTTGAAAACGCATTTCTCAGGGAAATCAACGAGTCTTCTTACTTAAACCAGATCCACACACTGGGCAGAGCCCATAATAGCAAGTGTTAATTCTTACCCTGAGAGAAGAAGTCATAAACATGTTCTTTTCTTCTTTTTTTCTTTTTGAATTTATTTAATTTATTTTTATTTTTGGCTGCATTGGGTCTTCATTGCGGTGCGCGGGCTTCTCATTGCAGTGGCTTCTCTTATTGCGGAGCACGGCGTGCGGGCTTCAGTAGTTGTGGCGCACGGGCTTAGTTGCGCCGCGGCATGTGGGATCTGCCCGGGCCAGGGCTCAAACCTGTGTCCCCTGCATTGGCAGGCGGATTCTTAACCACTGCGCCACCAGGGAAGCCCATAAACATGTTCTTAAGTGAAAGACTCCATGTTGTCTAGACCCATTGCCTGATGGACACTGTGGAGCAAGTGAACTTGTTTTCATCCCATCTGATTGCCCAGGGCTCCTCTCACTAGGGAGAGAAGTCTAGGATGACTCCCAGGTTTCTGACCCCAGTAATAGGGTTCCCCTGCAGCAGGGGAAGCATGCCAGGTGTGCTGTATGAACACATGCTAAGATGGTCAGCTATACCATGTCCCTGGCCACATTAGCCCGTGTTCATTAAAGGTCCCATGAAAGACTTACCCACTCAGTAAGCCTGGTGGTGCTTTCCAACAGGCTTTTGGCATTAGAGATGATGAACCAGTAGTTTCCTAAGAGATAATGTCTTCAAAAATTATAATTTTTTTAGATTGAAGCTATCTAACCATTTTTAAGACAGATTCAAAATGACCTCAACTTTCTTAACATCTTTTTTTCTTAGCCTATCTTCACATGCAGTTTTGTCTGCTTCCATTAAAGTGTTCTTTTACAAAACAACTGTTTCCTTGATAGGAGTATATATCTTATAGGAAGGGCTGGTCAGATTCTAGCTAAAGTGTGATATTTACTCACATCAACTATGATCAAAGCAGAGGTATCACCAAATGGCAGTAAGTCAGCTAAATAAATCCAGCATTAAAGGGGGAACAAAGGCCATCTCTAAAAAAAAAAAAAAAACGATCTGGATTTATTTGAATTAAGATTTTTTACTTCCAGAAATTACTTTCTCTGTCCTCTCTTGCTTTTTGGAATGCTTAATATTAAAGTTAACACTGATGGTTTACGAAATTAAATGAATTTTTCAGCCTTTCTTTGGAAACCCAACTTGATAAAAAGAGTTTAGTTTTTCAAGATAAAGTAATTTTTAACCTTGATATTTGAGGTTTTAAACCTCAGTATTCAAGGTTTTAAAAAATTGGCCTAGGGAATTCCCTGGCAGTCCAGTGGTTAGGACTCTGCACTTTCATTGCTGAAGGCCCGGGTTCAACCCCTGGTTGGAGAACTAAGATCCCACAAGCTGTGCGGCACGGTGCCCCACGCCCAAAAAAAAAAAAAAAAAAAAAAAATTGGCCTAAAAATCATCTGTGTGCTGTGCTAGCTGGTTTGGTGGCTGAACTGGAAAGCAAAGATACTCTTAAGACAGTTCGGTGGTTCCTTGTTACTTTTCGCTGTTGCTGCCATCCTTACAAATAGGATAGCAGATATGTCAACGTTCTTCTTCCTTTCTGTTCCAGCTTGTAAATCAGCCTCTGAAACAAAGGTGATATCTCATGCTGTGCGGCAGCCTGTTTTTCTTCGCAGCATGTCGGCTCCTTCTGACCTGGAAATGATTGGTAACGAAGATTTGGAATTTACTAGAGCAAATCAGAGGTAAATAGCTAATGGCCAAGGTCGGATTCCCACCTGCGGCTGAACGCTGTCATCGCAACACACTCCCTGAGTGGCTTTCTTGTTTGGCTGTAGGCGGCGCCACGTGACCAGCCACCGCAGCAGCTCCTTCACGCTCCTGCAGTCATTGGCCATCGAGGACAGCAGGGACAAGCCCACCTACAGCGTCCTGCTGGGGCAGCTGTTTGCTTTCATCGGCACCAACCCTGACCAAGCTGTACGTCACGTTTTGCCGACCCCAGGTGGATAGCACGAGGGGTCGTGTGATAGCAGGAGTCAGGTGTACTTCCTTTTCATGCGTTTCAGGTGTCCAGCAGCAGCTTTCTTTTGGCTGCGCAGACAAGGTGGCGGCGGGGAAACACTCGCAAGCAGGCGCTGGTGCACATGCGGGAATTGCTGACGGCTGCCGTGCGAGTCGGGGGAGTGACACATCTTGTGGGTCCGGTGACGATGGTCCTTCAGGGAGGACCCAGGTCAGTTGTTTCTGTTAGTTTATACTGTCCTGTCTGGAATGGGCGAAAGCCATTCCAGAGATTACTCTTGGAGCAAGATCTTAGATTTTAATGTTTTCCCATAAAATAATATACTTTAACAAAACTGGTACAGGATTTAATTTTAAAAATTCAGCACATATAACAGAAAGTAAAAGCCTCCTTCCCTTCCCTTCCTAAATTCCACTCTGTTCATTAGAGCTTGTTGTATCAACTACGCATACGTAATAGCTGTTTCATTCTCTTTGTATGCTTAAGTGTGTATGTGTATGATTTTTTAAAACTCAATTCAAATTATATTACACAGGCCTTACTGTAATCAGTTGTCTTCCTCAATATATCGTGGATATCTGTGTCTTTTCATGTCAATATGTACAGATCTGCATTATAGCTTTTAAGAACTTCATGGACCTCAGTTGTATAGATGGTTATATTTTATTTAACTCATCCACTACTGATGAACACATAGGTTCATTCATTCATTCATTCATTCATTTATTTAATGGTACGCGGGCCTCTCACGTTGTGGCCTCTCCCGTTGCGGAGCACAGGCTCCGGACGCATAGGCTCAGCAGCCATAGCTCACGGGCCCAGCCGCTCCGCGGCATGTGGGATCCTTCCAGACCGGGGCATGAACCCGTGTCCCCTGCACCAGCAGGTGGACTGTCAACCACTGCGCCACCAGGGAAGCCCTAGGTTCATTTATTGTTTCTTTCTCTCTTTCACTTTCCCTCTCCTTCCTTTCTTCCACCCTTCCTTTCTTCCTTCTTTCTGTTTTGGTTTCCTTTTGCATTAACAATAGTACTGCAGTCAACAACCTTATATCCCTATATTTTTGGTGCTTATTTTTACTAGATCAAATTTCTTTTTTTTTTTTTTTGAATTTATTTATTTATTTTTGGCTGCGTTGGGTCTTCATTGCTGCACACAGGCTTTCTCTAGTTTCATGGAGCGGGGGCTGCTCTTTGCTGCGGAAGAAACAGAATTTTAGTTCTTGCTCACATCCATTGCAGGTCTGTCTTGGCTCATGGTAATCACAGAGAGCTCAGGACAGAGGAGGAGACCACCATCTCGAAAGCTTTCAGGGCCCTTGTCAGAGCTCTGGCTCGTTGGCCAGACTAGTCACATGCCCACCCAACCGCAGCGGTGCCCAGAGGCGTAGTGAGTAACACTAGTGACTGCCACAGCTTACTTCCAGAGTAGTTTCTCTGTAACACTGGCAGCATTATTCCTTTTTCCCTCATTACATTTCCCTCATGACATTATTAATGCCATGTGCCAGACATCTAAAAAAAAATGCAGAAAATCCCAAAGTATAAAATAAAAATGACCTGTAAATCCAGCATCTTAAAATAAAACCTATTAATGTTTTAGTGTATTTGTTCAGTCTTTAGTCTAACCGTAGTGATCTCCTATAATGTTTTTAGTGCTCGGATAGCACTGCATCATATCCCTGGACCTTTTTTAAGCCAATTTCCTGTTTTTAAACCTTAGTTTTTATTTATTTTTACTATTATAAACAATATTATGTTGTATATCTTTGTAGATAAATCCGATAGTTCCAGTTTTCAGCTAACATTAATTGCCATAGAATCTATCCCAGGTTGTATTTTTACATTGGGAAAGTCTTATTTCCCAACAGGATTCTCACATTCTGCTCATAATCAGAGTACGAACTTGCAAAGGACGCTGCGCTAATCTATCTGTGTCTTGGTTTTCTCATTAGTGCAATTGCATTTACAGTATTCAGTGCTGCATGGAATGTCGTAGCCATGCCTCAAATGAATGGTTTCATTATTAAATAAGTTTGGGAAATGTTGGGTGCCATTCTCTTGCTCCTAGAGATATGAAAGACTTTAACCTTAAAAGGTTCTGAGTAGTCCTGCAGTGAGGAACCCAGCTTACCTTTACCTAACGTGGGATTTCCCAGACTTTTCTCTTTTTTTTGGCTGTGTTGGGTCTTCGTTGCTGCACACGGGCTTTCTGTAGTTGTGGCGGACGGAGGCTACTCTTCATTGCAGTGCGCGGGCTTCTCATTGCGGTGTCTTCTCTTGTTGTGGAGCATGGGCTCTAGGCGCACGGGCTTCAGAAGTTGTGGCACACAGGCTCTAGAGCGCACGCTTAGTAGTTGTGGCGCACAGGCTTAGCTGCTCCATGGCATGTGGGATCTTCCTGGGCCAGGGGTCGAACCCGTGTCCCCTGCATTGGCAGGCGGATTCTTAACCACTGCGCCACCAGCGAAGCCCTCCCAGACTTTTCTTGAGTGTGGGCATTGTCTTTGAGGCACACTTAGAAATCCTCCCCAACAGCCTTCTGTGATCCTGCAGTTTGGGAAACACTGATCTCCGAGATTCCTTCAGTTCTGGATTCATCTAGACACTCTTGGGTTTCTCAGAAGAACTCTCTTGCTCTTGTGTTCACTATCACCGTTCTTGACATGGTTGAGGAAGTCTGAGCTTTGGTTCTGTTCCCTAGAATTGAAGAACTAACCTGTGGTGGGATGGTCGAGCAGGTCCAGGAAGCCTTCGGCGAGACCATGACTTCTGTTGTGTCTTTGTGCGCCCGTTACCCTATTGCTTGTGCGAATAGCATCGGACTCTTATGTACTATACCTTACACCAGGTAAGCAAGGAAATGCTTTTTATTGTTAGTAAGGTACACCACAATGTAGTTGATTAAACAGAAATATTTTTTAATTAAAAAAATTGGATTTTTTGGTTTTGATTATCCAGTGACACTATCACTCTGATTAAATGAGCTTGTCTCCTGACAGACACTTAAAGTTACTATGTAAATTCCTTATTGTTGAGTTCCTGCATGATCAAATGTGGATCCCCATTAGGGATTATATTACAATGTCAAAATGGAGAAGTTTGAAGGAAAGAAATAGGTCCCTAGGAAATTACTTATATACTGAGCAAAATTTTTTGCCTTTGCACATTTATTTCCTCTCTTAGTTACTTGATTAATAGTTTGAAGATGTCAAGAATTCATGAAGTCATTCTTTGAATCCCCTTATGATAAAGTATGTAGTTTTTTTCTATTATGGTAACCTTGTGTTGATTCCATCGATTTTTACTTTGCTGTTCTATACGAACTAACCAGAACTTGAAGTTCATTATTTATGAAGGAAAATACTCATTCTAAAAAATTTCTATGTTGAGCTATACATTGGTATCCTAAGTTGTGGACAAGAAACTATACTGACATGTTTTATGACCCTTTGATAACCTGAATCTTAAGTGAGAAGTTCCTAAGGGCTAGTCAGTTATATCTCTTTCATTCAAACCTTCCTGCCTGGCCCAGGAGTGAAGAGAAGTGCCTGGTGCGCAGTGGCCTTGTTCAGCTCATGGATCGACTGTGTAGCTTGAGCAGTCAGACTGAGTCCAGCTCCAGTGAGAAACAAACCAAGAAGCAGAAGGTGGCCACCATGGCCTGGGCAGCCTTCCAGGTGCTTGCCAACCGCTGTGTTGAATGGGAAAAAGAAGAAGGTGAGAAGCAGGATTCCTTTCTAGAGCTGACTGATTTCTTCTATTGATGTGTTTATGTATTAAGTATTTGTGCTGGATGGGGGAAAGAAAAGCTATATTAAATTACATAAGTAGATTGGTTGAATCAATTATGTTATCATGGGAGCCTCTTCATCGGCATGGTTCTATGAAAATTTACTACTCTATGACAGTAAAGAGTATCCTAACCTGGAGGACATTATGCTAAGTAAAATAAGCCAGACACAGAAAGACAAATACTGCAGCCATCTCACTTATATGTGGAATCTAAAAAAGCCAAACTCATAGAAACAGTAGAACAGTGGTTGCCACGGTTAGGGGGCAGGGGGAAATGGGGAGATGTTGTTCAAAGGGACAAACTTCCAGTTATAAGATGAATAAGTTCTGGAGATCTAATGTACAGCATTGTGATTAGAATTAATAATATTTTATTTATACTTGAAAGTTTCTGAGAGAATTAATCTTGTGTTCTTATCCCCTCCCACACACACAGAAAGGTAACTATGGGAGGTGATGGATGTATTCACTAACTTGATTGTGGTAATCATTTCACAATGTATATGCATATTAAATCATCACGTTGTACACCTTTTAAAAAATTCACGTTCTACAATCTGAATATATACAATTTTTATTTGCTAATCATACCTCAGTAAAGCTGCGGGGGTGGGGAGGAACAATAACCATCTGAAAGGAGTACAGTAACCCCAGGAAATTGAAGACATCTTTCATTTCCTTTTTGTCAACACTGCTAACAGTGTCCGAATAAATATTTTTATGCAATGATTTTCCAGTTGCACTTTTGAGGTGCTATTTCCAGATTATATTTTCAATCACCAATCCAATTTAAAAAGTAAACTTGAAGGATAACTTCTCCATAGTATCCCAGGTATATAGCTTGTTTATTTATTCATTCACTCTGTGTCTTATTGTCCTGAGAGCCAGGCATAAGATGAATAAGGCATCGTTCCTCACCTTAAAAAATATGGTCCAATTAAAAATAAAGATGCTGTGATGATCCATGTAAAAAAAAAAAAAAAAAAATATATATATATATATATATATATATATATATATATATATATGGTCCAGTGGGGGAAATAGACCAATGAACAAATAATTACCGGGTGATCAATGCCATGATCAAGGTGCACACAAAGTGCTATGGGAGCATAGAGGTCCCTACAGACCAGCTATGCTAGGGATCAGGCAAAGCTCCCCAAAGAAGGTGACATGTGAGTTTTTCTTGAAGGATAAAGAAGACTTCTAGGCAGAATGAACAGTAAATGGCAAATAATTTTTGTGGACTTTACGAGAGATGTTTGGGGAAGGCTCTGGAACTACAATGAAAATAGAAAGACCCCAAAATGTCTTTTATTGTGTTTGAGAAGAGGTAGGTGTGAGTTAAACATCAAGATGTTTTCCAAAACAGAAACAGACTCGCAGATATAGAGGGCAAGCTAGTGGTTACCAGTGGGAAGAGGGGCGGGGAGGGGCACTATAAGGGTAGGGGACTAAGCAGTACGAACTATTGTGTAAAAAACAAGCTACGAGGGTATATTGTACAACATAGGGAATATAGCCAATATTATATAATAACTATAAATGGAGTACAACCTTTAAAAATTACAAGTCACTGTGTTATACACCTGTAACTTATATTGTACATCAACTGTACCTCACTAAAAAAAAAAAAAAATCAAGATGTTTTCATCACAGTCAAATGGTGATTCTTGCCTGTCAATCAAAGTATGTTTCTGGGTTTTGTATGGATGAATTATATTCAGTTTTAATTAAGAGGAATGTCTTTCCCCAACACTGAATCATTTTTCAAGTTACTGTTACCTTGTTTATGTTCAGTTGTTATCTAATGAGAAGACACTAATTGGATGGCTAATGAAATACTGAGCAGGTTAAAGAAAAATTGGGCGAAGGGAGGGCTTTAATGCAGGCTCACCACACCTGCAGACACTCCATGCCTTCCTGGAGCTTTCACCGCGCTTCTCCTTTCTTGCACTCTGAAGGTGGCTCCACAGACGCTGTGCACTCAGGTCTGGCCCGTCAAGTGTCCAGCCTTCTCACTAACCACCTCGCCCGAGCGACAGAGAGCTGCGGCAACCAGGCTGCCGGGAACGATGCCCTCCAGGACGTCCTGAGTCTTCTCAATGACCTCTCGAGGTAAGGAAGGCCCAGCTGGGGCTTCCCTGGTGGCGCAGTGGTTGAGAGTCTGCCTGCCAATGCAGGGGACATAGGTTTGTGCCCCAGTCCGGGAAGATCCCACATGCCGCGGAGCGACTGGGCCCGTGAGCCATGGCCGCTGAGCCTGCACATCCGGAGCCTGTGCTCCACAACGGGAGACGCCACAACAGTGAGAGGCCTGCGTACCGCAAAAAAAAAAAAAAAAAAGGAAGGCCTGGCTGGAGCTGTGGGAGGAGATGGCTTTTCCTCTGAGTGATTTGGCTTCCTTTGCGGGTGGTTGTCTTTAGAAACATCTTACTAGGCCATCCTGATATGCTCCTGCATCAAGAAAAATAGCAGAGGATGAAGTCATTGAAAAATAGCATTTAGTTCCAAAATAAGAAAATTATTTAGGTGAATATCTACATCATAAAATAACATATCATTTGCTTCAATACTTGACTGGCAACAGCTGCTAGCCTTTTGAGTCAATACAATTGCATTCAGTAACTAAACATCTTTACCTTCATTATAGCAAGATTAAAGAATAATCAGCCAGGACCTGTAATTAATTCGCCTTCTCATGCTGTGTCTTTAAAAGAAGATACTCTGTGGAGGTTTAGTCATGTGTGAGCTGTGAGGCCCACAAAAGCTTGTCCACATAAGGCTGCTTATTCTTTGGTTTCTGCTGAAATGTAACAGGTTCAGCTGTGGCAGATCCCAGAGCCTTGAGGCCAGTACAACACTGTATGATCTCTTTGGTCTTGAAGCACTTCTTAAAAAGGAATAAAAGACTAAACTAAAAGCCTCCTACCTTGGGTTTCTAAGTCTTGGTGTTCTGTGAATCGTGCTGAACTATAGGATCTCAATTAAATAGACATCAAGTATCAGAAGATATTCAAAAATCTTTTAAAGTATTATTGGCCAATTATGAGCTTTCATCAGATGTTTACAAAAACCCTTAATTCTCCTTCATAAAAACGTATTGCCAAATCTGTGTCTTCCTCATTAAATATGAAGTCATCAGTTTGTTCAACCTCATTTAGGGAACTTCTGCTTCTGAATTTCTGTAGATAACATTCTCAGCATTGTGGACCTTTTCTTCCTCCTTTTGCAGGAGTCACATAGGTAAAGCCATCCTGAGCCAGCCAGCTTGTGTGTCCAAACTCCTCTCCCTGCTGCTTGACCAACGCCCGTCCCCAAAGCTGGTTCTTATCATTCTTCAGCTGTGCCGGGCAGCACTCCCGCTGATGAGCGTAGAAGACTGTGGGAATGTGGAGCTCCCACCCTGGAGCTACTCTGTCCCCTCCCTAAACAGCGAGCAAGAGGATCCCAGTGACCCAGCGTCCAAGATCGCCTCGTTGCTCTTAGCAAAGCTAGCAGATTACGTGGTCCCAGGTGAGTAACCTCCTGGACGGAAGAATGGCACTGAGGCGCTCACTTCCTGTGGACGGTCAGACTGAGCTTTCCCTTGTCCACAACTGCAGCTGTGCTTCCTGTGATAAAAGGGAGAGAGAGCGGAGAAGGGACAGAGCGGGAGAGAGGGAGGAAGAGAGATTCCAAAGCCAGTGCTTTCCTTATACAGGGGAGCCGCACAAACAACTTCGCAATTTTTTTGTTTGCTTAAAGGATGTCAGACAGTCCTTTCTCCAACCGCTTCCGAACCTGACACCACGTTGACAAAAATCAGCCCCAAGAGTTCCTTAAAAGGAGATAAAGACCCTGGAGAAGAGAGTGAAGCAGTGGATGGCAAACTCTCTATCTTTATCCACAAGCGGGAAGACCAGTCATCCCATGAAGTTCTCCAACCATTACTAAGGTGATGATTGTAATAGCTATATGCCATCAAGCACTAGCCATGTCGCAGGCACTGTGCTGAGTAAGCCCCTTACAGGTATCAACTGTCTCAGCCCTCTTAACACCCCAAGAGGTAATCAATGTTACTATCATCCCTGTCATTACGTATGGAGAAACTGAGGCAGAGCTGAAATATAAATGCAGGTCCCTCTGATGCAGAACCCAAACTTTTAACCACAACTCGGTACTGTCTCTCCAGACCCAACAGAGTGAAAATCCTGTTGAGAATGTATCATTTGTGTCCTACGAGGAGTCTATAGTGTGACCTGGGCTTTGAGAAGGAATAATGCAGCTTGGTTTTCAGTTATTGGCATCCTTCAGCCATCAGTAAATTTAGGGATACCATTGACTGTGAGGTGAAGAAATAAGAAACTTTTTTTTTTTTTTAAGAAACTTTTTTATAGCTTTATTTAATCGAAGGATGAATGGTATGATTGCTCAACAAGGAAGTAAAAATATATAAATACTGTCCAAAGATTACAAATCTACAGGGCCCTGTCAGTGGAATCCAGGACAACCAGAAGATCCCACAGAGCACAAGGGAATTTAGGAGAGGTGTTTATGTCTCAGGTGGAAGAGTCCTCTCTTCAAATAAATGACTGAATGATGGTGTCATCCTCATAATTGGATCCCTTGTCTGCCATCATGGCAACCAAAAGCACTACTAGGCTGTTGGCATAGACTAAGCGTGGTCAGGGCAAGTCAGCACATAGATGAAGAAACTTCCAAGGAACATTCCTGGGCACTGTGAAACGTCATAGTACAAATTTGGTGAAAGATTTTTTTGAGAGCCAGGTTTAGGAGGCAGGGGGAGCTGAATTATTAGAAAGGAAGATCCAGTCATTCACACCAAGGCAGCAATCCAGGCTGTTGTTAAAATCCCCTCACTTTGGGATTTAGATCACTCACTGAGGCCTTCCCCACCTGTGACCATGCCTGTAAAATCATTTCCTCTCTCTGCCTTCCCATTTTAGTAGCTCAGAAGGACGGCCCTTCCGACTTGGTACTGGTGCCAACATGGAGAAAGTCGTGAAAATGGACCGAGACATGACAAAGGTAACCCCAATATGAAGGAACCCGCTCCGCCAAGACCCACAGTCAAAGAACATATGCCAGGCTTCAGGTTTTCAGGAGAAATTTTTTTTTAAATTTCAAGTTACCACAGGGTGAGAAATTGAAGACAGTGGCTTAACTGAGGCCATTTTCAAGAGAACTAGTCAAAATCAATGTATCATTAACGTTAAAATGTAGAAGAGAACTCTTGATTTTGATCTAGAAATTTTCTTAGCTCTGTTAAGAAAGTTCTACAGCCTAAAAATACTTTAAAAGTGATCCAAAAAAAAAAAAAAGTGACCGTAGGGTGAAAGGTTAAAAGAGTAATAATAATAGATAATAAGAAATAAAGACAAAAAAGCCCGTGAAAATATAAAAATATGCTCAGGCTCACAGATTACACGATAAATAATTAAAGGGAAGTAATAAAACAATAGTAGTGTATCATTTTTACCTGTCGCACTGATAATGTTAAGATCGATGGTACCCATTATTGCCAAGGTGAGGGTAAATAGGCATTTTCAAGTATCCAGAGACAAGCCTGTCCTTGGCAGTTCTGTTTGTAAAAAACAAAATAGAATCTGTGTACCCGTAAATAGGGGATTTGTTAAAGAAATTATTACATTCATATAATGAAATACTGTACAACTATAAAAATAATCAGGTAGGTCTAAATATATAGACATGGATATTCATGATATTTTATGGTATCAGGTTCATATCAGTGATCACAATTCATGATGTTTTGATAACT
This sequence comes from Delphinapterus leucas, assembly GCF_059928025.1. Classification (NCBI taxonomy): domain Eukaryota; kingdom Metazoa; phylum Chordata; class Mammalia; order Artiodactyla; family Monodontidae; genus Delphinapterus; species Delphinapterus leucas. The sequence continues at coordinate 15,774,178 of NC_143142.1, forward strand.
GATAAAAAAGAAATCAAAGCTGTGTAGCGTGGCCTATGATTATGTATGTCAGAATCTGCATGGAAAAAATTCTAGAGGACTAACAGTGATCTCTGCCTGGGCGAGGACAAAGGATGTTTGTGGAGATTTAACTTTCTACATATAATATTTTAATATATGAATTTATAAAAATGAGCCTGGATTAGGGGAAACAGATTTTTTAAAGTATAATGCTGAGAAGAGCGAAAAGAATATCATGAATGTCTTCAATCTGATCCCCAGGGTGGCTGCTGTGAGGTGATTACAGAAGAGGCGGCAGCTGCTCTGCGAAAAGCAACCAAGTGGGCACAGTCAGGCCTCATCGTCAGTGTCGGGCCACCCGTGGAATCGCTCAACCCAGAGACTGTGAGTGGACTGTCCACAGGGGACAAAAAGAAAACCGCCCAAACTTCCATTTGCCGAGAGAGGAACTCTGAACTTGCCAGGTAAAACCTTTCACAGGGTGGAAGCTGTCTGCACTCTTCTCAGACTTACTTTGTAAAGGATTTGTTTTGAGGGTTTTAATTTTATATCCTCCCCTTGACCTGCTGGAAATGAGGACTGAGGGCTTAAAATACCCATCCGTTGTAGTAGTTGTTCTCAAAGTCAAGTCAGAAAGTGATGACCATCCAGGTGGATCCGAGGTTGTGAGGGACGAATAGGGAGGCCCTCCGGGCTGAGTGGACCTCTGTGGCTGGAGGATTGTTTTTCTGAGAAAGGCCACCACCAGGAACACCAGCTATAGTTTTTTTGAGTAGCGGAAAGAGTAAACTGTCCTTGCTGCCTTTTCTTCATCCAAACGATACTTGTCACCATCCCAACTGTACACAGAAGCTTCTTTCTAGTTGGAGGAAAGATAAATGCGTGTTGCCCCTGGGAAGTTTGTGTGAGGTTCTGTGCTTGCCAGCCAGAGGCAGATGTAGTGTAGGTCCTTTCCTTGATCACGATGGTTTATACAGTTAAAGGTTTGAGGTCCATTGTTTCCAAGGCTTCTTCAGTTACCAGAAAGAATGCGAGTCACCAAAACCCACTTTTTCCAGTATTTATAACTAGAAAATGTTTGCATCTGGTGCCAAGCCTGAAGCCACTCGTCTGCCTTATTCACCATCACTGGGCACTGACACTTTTCCCTGTTGACACTTGCAGGACCGACCCTGTCCGACCTTTCATCAGTGGGCATGTGGCGAACAGCATGGCTGCAGAAGTGATCGCCTTGCTTCACAGCTTGCTGATGGCGCCTGAGTCAAATGCTGCTCAGATATGGACCACGACAGCAGAGAAGGCTAGTACGCTGTTGCTGCTTAAAAGAGGAAGCAAGACAGAAGTTAATGTTCTGTTCTAGCAAAGGACATTCTAACAAAGAGAGAGTTCCCAAACTGGCCAGATATACTTGTTAACTGTGTTTCCCCTGAAATTTGCTTTGATTCAGTAGCTTCAACTCTGTTAACCCACATCCCCTGTCACTGCCAGTTCTGATTTCACGGAAGGCAGGCTAGTGTTCTCAGGAAAAGAATGGCACTCCTTGTTTCTCCTTGCTTGTATTCGATTGGTACTAACATTAGGAAATCATGCGGCCTTGGTTTATTGGATTTGTTAAGTGTACTTACTAAGTCCTAAGGAGGCCTCTGTGTGATTTACACTCCCTGAGTGCTCTGTCAGTAATTCATTTTTACAAACAGTAGTTCAGTTTCCTGAAAACTAGGGTTTGGTAATCAATTTCCCTTTTCCCAGTCATTCGTGATGTGAACACCTTATAACGTGTCCTAAAGATACCTGGGTGTTGAGATGTAGGCAGTATGCTGTTATGGTTTTCCTGCAGATAAATTTTTGCTTTAGTTTAGGGGTTTTATTAACAGTGTTTGATTCTCCCATATTTTGAGGTTGTGTATTTCCAGTTCTGTCCAATCACGTAAGGCAAATATGCCAAGAATGTCAGTGGTCATACCTTATAATTATTTCACCCCTCTCATATCCAGAGTTCCTTTAGCACATGGGACCCAGGCACTGTTGTAGACACTGCATCATGCTTAGTATCAAAACAACCAGAGCTTTATCTCCCACTGCATGGGCTGCTTCTTACACTTAGGTTCTGTCTCGTGCGCTGATGTACATTCCACAATTGGGGAAATATGCAGAAAGCATTCTGGAAAATGGCAGCAGTAGTGGCAGAAAACTCGCCAAACTTCAGAGAATCGCCCGCCAGGCTGTCGCTGCACTGTGTGCACTTGGAGGCTTCAAAGAGACAATCAAGATAGGGTCTGAGGTTCAGGTAACCAGCCACCATTTTCCCAAGTCATCGCTTTCCCCTGTATATAAGTCCATTGGTTAATTGCTCATCTGTAAGACAAGTATCATCCACCCAGCTGGACAAAAACCCTTGTTCCTTTAAGCTAAGAAACTCGTGAGTTCTAATCCACACTGTGCTGCAGATGAGTCAGATATTAGTGCAATACCGTGTAACGTTAACTACAGTACTTGTGTCCTGTGGTGGTGTTAATATTGGCAATGTTTTAGAATTGAAAGTTTGAATTTGTATCATATTGTGATCACCTCAACGTAAGGCTTTAAGACCTATCATTTTAACTCATGTTCAGGGCTTGGTATCTGCGTTATAAGAAACTATTACTGTAATGCCGGTAATGACAGCTGTAAGTTTCCTCTTCCCACGTGTCACATCAGATAATTGCTCACACCATCAGAGCTGGTAGGTAGTGCTAATCCCTCTGTGTCTCTAGGTTTTAGGTAGAGGAATATCAGGAAGCGTCGGAGTAGTGGCTTCTATCAACGAACAGGAAGGTATAGCTACAGTCAAATTCCCACCCATAGACTGTAGAAAGACGTCGCAAGCATCAGACACACTGACTATTCCATTGTCTAGACTTTGTGTTCCAAGATCAGAGGTAAGGTGATTTTTAAATGCATCTTAAAATGTTACTGCAGATGGTAACCGTACTGTAATGAGTAATATGCACATACACAGTACAGAAGCACAAATACTTGGTTTTCTTAAATTTTACTCGTGACGTGTATTTACCTATTGGGCATAATCATTTAATAGTAACATTTGTGTGGAAATTTTTACCTGGATGACAAAATTCATTTCTTTGGTTTGGAACATTCCACAGTGTATTGTATGTTTAATTGTTTGGGTCTAGCTTGCAATTCTGTATGGTGATTTGATTCTTTTTAACTGAAATTTTGAGAATTAACTCCAGATGATAATAACACCCTCATTTCTTATAAACTAACTACTTGAATTTAACTTTTTGCCATGCCCCTCCCCCCACCGCCATCAGGCATTGCCTCTTCATAAACTGTCCATTACTGAGAAGGTAGTACAGGCAGTCCAGTCCATGTTGCTTCCTCAGGAGGGAAGTCTCTCTATTCATACCTCACTTCCTGCAACAGGAGATGGGTCAGCTCCTGTGATGGCAGTCGTTCGGCTCCTGGCTGAAATAAGAACAAGGTGAGCACCCTCCAAAGATCCCCTAATGTGCTGAGGTGGTGCAGGCACAGAGACAGGGGTCCTCCATGGGCCCCTCTGCACCAGGCTTAGTGGGTCCGCAGCGTGAACTTCATGCCAAACTGAGTAACAGAAACCATCCTCTTGTGCTATGTTTACTACAGTTTTTGTTGCATTCCCCAGTTTCTGCACTTTGAAATAAAGTTTAGCTGTTTCCCTAAGAAAGTAAATAAACAAAATATGATTGATATATAGAGCACATACATGAGGCTCCACTGATTTGCTTTGGTTAAAGAACTTTGTCCTGTCACAGGAATTCTTCTGCAGCTTTGCCTTTTTTAAAGTGGTTCGGACCACATTAGTACCTATCTGGTCCATCTGCTTTCCAGACTGCTGAGGAGAAAATTAGGGAATGCTCGCAAGTACTGGAGTTGGAAAGAAAATACGTTTATTTACAATGAAACAACAGCAAGTTTCTTTTGACAATGAAACTTGTCAGAAAGTTCTAATATGTGTTTTGAGTTAGGTGAGAGAGATCAGCATACAGATTTCCCGAGTGTTTGGACCTCTCTTGTTCCCAGAACGTTAATATTGCCCATGGAGCGCCGGTTAGGAAGAGCTGTTAAGAGATGGTGCTGATTTCTCACCTGGCACTTGGTGACTTCATTTAGGGAGGTGGCAGCCATTTTTCCCTTTTCCGATTGTCCACGCAGTGTCAGCAGTTACTATGCGGGGGAAAAGAGAAGTTATATACTTCCCAGCCAGTCCAGCTCAGAAAAAAAGCAGGAGGAATGGGGAGTTTGAACCTTGTTTAAATTAGAGGATAAAATTGATTGAAATGTTTTTCACAGTTGACTTTTTAGAGAATGACCATTGATGACTTTGAAATATTGTAAATCTTTTAACATTAAGAGCATGCCTGGTCATGGCCCAGCTTTTAGAAGACAGCTTATTTTGTGAAGAATTCATACAGCAGTGTCCAGCAGCTGTTGAAGTTCTCAACCTAGTAGCCCAGGAATGCAGTGCTGGTAAGTACCTGTTACTTTCCTTTCTACCCTATTGTCTTAAGTTTTGTCAGCACATTTATAATTTGATAATGGAATGTTAACTGTTTTCATGTACACATCCAACAGCTGAACTCTAAACACAACACTTACCACAATTTACTTTCATTTCAGATCTAGAAATATAAATAAAAACCTTCAGTATATGCCAACTAGGAAATCAGCATTTTTCAATTTAACTTTAGGACCACTATGTCAGAGTGTTTTCTTTTCCCCATTCATATTAATTAGTTGCCTTTATTTCTCAATTAGAATTATGTATGAGCTGTCCTTAGAGCTGCAGATACTTTCTGACTATTGTCATTGGCCACATTTGAATTCAGAATCAAGAATTTGCACTAACATCCATCTTTGTGTGTGTGTGTGTTCCTCTGTGTCTGTGTGTGTGTGTTTATGGAAAAGTTCAAACAAATACAAGAATAGAGAGACTTTTTTAGTATAATGAACCCTCACGTTTCCATCATCTAGTTTCAACAGTTATCAACTCAGAGCCAATCCTGTTTCATCTACGCTGCACCCTCCTGGATTATTTTTAAGCAGATTTTTAGATATTCCTTTATTTTATCCATAAATATTTTAGTATGTGTGTCAAAAATAAGGACCCTTAACCACAATATCAGTATCACATCTAAAAAATTTACAGTAATTCTTTAATATTATTAAATATCTAGTCAGTGTTCAACTTTCTAATGTTCTGATAAAGTAATACTTGTTTTTACATTTGTTTATTTGAATCAGGATCCAAATAAAGTTCATCTATTATAATTCATTGCTGTCTTTTAAATCTCTTTTTTAAAAAAATTCCCCTCAGTATCTTTTCTTCCCTTGCAACTTATTTGTTGAAGAGTTTCCCACAGTCTGGATTTTGCTGATTATATCCTGTGGTGTCATTTAGTGTGTCCTTTGGTCCTCAAATTTCCTGTAAATTGATAGTTGGCCTGGGTGTTTTTAAAGTGAAAATTTACCCTTTATCCCCAAGGACATAGTAGGACTGTAAATGTAATTGTTCACAATTAGATTAGCATTTCTCCAATGCTCTATTACTAGCATTTTCATAAACTGTAAGGAAGAAGTGGATATCCTTCCCTTCCCTAATGGTTTTAGTTTTATCCTTTTTTTTTTTTTTTTTTGGTCATTTCTGTTATCTATATTACTTACTGTCTCTCATGCTGTTTGCTTTTTTTCAGTAACTCTCTAATCTCTTTTCTGTCCTTAAATTTTTGTCCTTTTTCATGTGGCAGTGATTTCTGTTGGTTTGTTTTCGCTTTTTGTCTTCATTCTGTATCTGTTTTACTTCTCAAATCTCCTTCCTTTAATAAGCATGGTTCTCTGGAGCCAACAACTGTCTAAAAAACCTCAGAGAGGGACTTCCCTGGTGGCACAGTGGTTAAGACACTATGCTCCCAATGCAGGGGGCCTGGGTTCGATCCCTGGTCAGGGAACTAGATCCCACATGCATGCCACAACTAAGAGTTGTCCTGCCACAACTAAAGAGCCAGTGAGCTCTAACTGAGGAGCACATGTGCCACAACTAAGGAGGCTGCCTGCCACAACTAAGGCCTGGTGCAACCAAATAAATAAATAAATAAAATATTTTTTAAAAAAAACCTCAGAGAGACCCCAAGAAAAGGGAAAAAGAACAAAAGAAAAGGAGCTTGCTTTCTTGGGTGAACTTACTTATGCTAAATACTTGCTTATAATTTACTTCTGTACTTATGGTATGTAGTTCCCTGCCTCTGCTTTCAATATTCTTGGCTTAGATTGCATCCTAAGACTTATTTGACTGATTTTAGCAAGCATATAACTTGCTGAATGAATCACTTACTATTCTATAGGACTCTTTCTGGGTATCTTTTATATATTTTATGGAATAAAGGGGTCTTACTCTGTGAAATTAACTTTGGTACTTAATGTACAAGCCAGGAATCGTAATAATTTAGAGCAAATGGTTTTAATAATAACCCACTAACCCATTTTTTTCTGTGGAAAAGAACCCTGTGATAAGAAAGAGTTGGAAAGAAACGTGGGGGAAGTTCTTACTAATTTTTACAAAAGAGAAGACTATGAGCTTATACATAGCGATTTATATTCTAAAATACTGTCCTGTGTCAAGTGCAACAGTCCTTAATAACTCACTTATTAGATTATCAGAAAGAACTCTGAGGTTAAATGTAGATATCCAAGTTTGCTGATTCCTGAGTCATTTACCTGTATTTAAACAAAAACAAAAACAGGGCTTCACTGGTAGCGCAGTGGTTAAGAATCCGCCTGCCAAGGCAGGGGACATGGGTTCAAGCCCTGGTCTGGGAAGATCCCACATGCCGTGGAGCGACTAAGCCCGTGCGCCACAACTACTGAGCCTGTGCTCTAGAGCCCACGAGCCACAACTACTGGGCCCGTGTGCCACAACTACTGAAGTCCATGCACCTAGAGTCCATGCTCCACAGTAAGAGAAGCCACCGCAATGAGAAGCCCGCACACTGCAACGAAGAGTAGCTCCCGCTCGCCACAACTAGAGAAAGCTCACGTGCAGCGACGAAGACCCAATGCAGCAAAAAAAAAAAAACAACCCATATCTGAATTACTTTTCAGCACAGTAGTGGATTCTTTTTTTTTTTCTTTTTAATTAATTTATTTGTTTTTATTTTTGGCTGTGTTGGGTCTTCATTGCTGCATGTGGGCTTTCTCTAGCTGGGGTGAGCGGGGGCTACTCTTTGTTGCGGTACGCGGGCTTCTCATTGTGGTGGCTTCTCTTGTTGTGGAGCATGGGCCCCAGGCGTGTGGGCTTCAGTAGTTGTGGCTCACCAGCTCTAGAGCACAGGCTCAGTAGCTGTGGCACATGGGCTTAGTTGCTCCACAGCATGCGGGATCTTCCCAGACCAGGGCTTGAACCCATGTCCCCTGCATTGGCAGACAGATTCTTAACCACTCCGCCACCAGGGAAGCCCCAGTAGTGGATTCTTATAGCCTGCTAGGGAGTCAGAGCCTGTGCTCAGAAGAAATGCTGTTTAATAAATGAGATCCAAAGTGGTGGGTAGAGGAGAAAGAGTTCTTCGATTATTTATTTATTTATTTATTTATTTATTTTTTGGCTGCGTTGGGTCTTTTTTGCTGCGCACGGGCTTTCTCTAGTTGCCGCGAGCAGGGGCTACTCTTCATTGCAGTACGCAGCCTTCTCATTGCAGTGGCTTCTCTTGTTGTGGAGCACAAGCTCTAGGCACACGGGCTTCAGTAGTTGTGGCACACAGGCTCAGTAGTTGTGGCACACAGGCCCAGTAGTTGTGGCTCGCGGGCTCTAGAGCGCCGGCTCAGTAGTTGTGGCGCATGGGCTTAGTTGCTCCGCAGCATGTGTGATCTTCCCAGACCAGGGCTCGAACTTGTGTCCCCTGCCTTGGCAGGTGGATTCTTAACCACTTCACCACCAGGAAAGTCCCTGCTTTTTATTTTTTAATGTATCAAGATTTTTAAATTTCATATATGAAAGTGTCATAAAATGTATATGTGATAATATATTGATTCTCTAAAATGAAAAAATTTTCAATGAATTCCTTTTATTATTTTACTTCATCTGGGATGAATTAAGCCACGGACTTGGCCATTGTAATGTTAACTCACTCATAGCTAAATTTTATAGCTTCTCTAACCCAAAGAAAAGAGTACCTAATTCCATTTGGTCTAGGAAGATAGCACTACAGAGCTTTTTCTCATAAAGAAATATAGCTGGGGACTTCCCTGGTGGTCCAGTGTCTAAGACTCTGGTCTCCCAATGCAGGGGGTCCGGGTTCAACCCCTGGTCAGGGAACTAGATCCCACATGCCACAACTAAAGATCCCACAGCTGTAATGAAGATCCCGCATGCCGCAACTAAGACCCGACACAGCCAAATAAATAAATAAATACTAAAAAAAAAAGAAAAAGAAAGAAAGAAAGAAATATTCCTGGGGAGTTAACTGGATCCCTTGGTTGAAACAGCATAGAAAATAGATTGTGAAACTGAAGAAGAGACATATAGAAACCGAAAAAGTTCTCAACTTTTTTTTTATACTCTTACAGATAGCAGAATCTCTCAGATTTCCTTTTCTCCCTCCTTCCTAAATGTACACATTCCCTGAGCCAGAGGTTCTCACACTTGGAAAGTTTGTAAGAATCTCTGGGAGGCAAGTTTAAAATGCTTTCCAAGCTCCACCAAAAAGTTAGAAGTCAAGGGTGGGCCTGGGCAGTGTGATGCAAGTGGCCCTCACAGCTCACTTGAAGAAACTGCTCCAAGTTTTGCCTTGACCCACCTTCTTTGCTTTATCTGCCCTTCCTTGTGCTTTCATGGCTTCTGCTGTGGGCAGTCCTTCTCTTGAGGTGCAGGCCTGGTAGCTATTTTTCATAGAAGGAACCCCCCGCAAGCCCCAGCCTCATGAATATACCACATTTAAAACCAAAGTCATCATTTACTCTGGAATCCACTCTCCTTTCCGAATTCCCTATTCTTGGTTATACTCGGGCTATTGTTGACCCTCAGACACTGAGTCCTTCCACATCCAGTCAGTTGCCATATCTGATTCTTCCTTTGAAATGCTCCTGAAATTTATCTCTTTTCTGTTCATCTCCACTACCAGCTCTTTAAGTCGGGTGCTTTTTATCTCATGTTTAGGCATATGCGTTATTCTCCAAACTTTTCCTTCTTGCACTTTGTATTTTCCCATTGTCATCACAGTCACCTTCCTGAAGCCCCGATTTGAGTGGCTGCTTGTCAGGTGCATAGAGCTGTCACTGAGAGGCTGGCTTTCCTAACTGCGGTTACTACTGTTAAGTTGTCATTTATAGATTGGAATGAATTTACAGCCGGGTCTGGCACTTACTTGTTACTATGGCTAAAGTACAGTACAATCAGCCTTTTCTTTCTTGAACTTGTAGCTTAGGAGCTTTTTATTCTCTTACTAGATGCTATAAAAATCTCCTCTTATGTTAAGCCTGCTTCATGGCAGACATGCCTCAACTCTGCCAAACAGCCCCCACTCCCTTCCTTCTTCCTAAGAATTGCTTTTCCCTTATTATTTGGTCTGATTCCACCTATCTGCATTGAAGTATCTCCATGACACTTGTTACTGGTTGCTTATAAGGACACTGCTGCAGATGTTATTCACTGTATCCTCCAGCATTCTGTGTATCAGGTCTCTCAGAATAATTTTTAAGTCATTTTAACAAAAATAATTGGAAAATGTTTATTAAAAATAATTGGGCTCTTTATGAGTAGTCAGTTTTACATTTATGTAATGGACTCCACGAATCTGTAACTAAATAGTTTCCCCCTCTTTGGTTTGTCTATTGGCAAGCACAGATCTAGACTTGTGTCCCTGACTCCCAGGTGTAAATAAAGAACACTAGACACGTACCTCATGGCCTGGCCTCACTCCTGGCTCCACTTTGACTATTTTATCTTTGATCACTGTCTAATCCATATCATTGGATTGTATTAGGTGTCTTAAGTGTCTGTAGGTACTAGGTATGTCAATAAATCTTTCTTGCTACTATCCTAAACATATTCTGTGGTTTACTTTTATTAGAGTACATCTTATTCTTCCTAAGACATCTTTTTAAGTTGAAATATAATTTGTATACCACACAATTTACCATTTTAAAGCGTACGAGTCAGTGGGTTTTTACATTGGGCTGGCCAGAAAGTTCGTTCAGGTTTTTCGATAAGATGTTACAGAAAAACCCTAACGAACTTTCTGGCCAACCCAGTACATTCAGAGCTGTGCAACCATCACCACTAATTCCAGAACATTTATAACCACCCCCCGCGAAGAAAACCCTCTGTATTCGTTATCCCCACCCCCTTCCCTCAGCCCCTGACAACCGTCAGTCTACTTCCTGTCTCTGGATTTGCCTGTTCTGGGCATTTCATATAAATGGAATCATATAGTATGTGTGTGGCCTTTTGTGTCTGGTTTCTTTCACTTAGCATAATGTTTTCAAGGTTTGTCCATATTGTGGCAGGTATCAAGTAGTTCATTACGTTTCATGACTGAATACCTTTCCATTGTATGGATAGACCATTTTGTTTATCCATTGATCAATTTATGAATACTTGTGTTGTTTCTAACTTTTGGCTATTATGAATAATGCTGCTATAAACATTCATATATAAGTTTTTGTGCATATGACTATGTTTTCAATTCTGTTGCATATATATAGGAGTGGAATTGCTGGGTCTTACAGCAGTTCTATGTTTTAACTTGAGGAACTGCTTCCTTTTTTGAGGGACCATTTTCGAAAGTGGCTGTGCTTATTACATTCCCACCAGCAATGTATGAGGGTCCCGGTTACTCCATACTCTAGCCAACACTGGTACTGTCTTTTTTATTATAACTAGCTTAGTAGGTGTGAAATGGTATCTCATTTGCCTTTTCCTAATGACCAATGACGTTGAGCATCTTTTCACATATGTATTGACCATTTGTATATCTTCTTTGGACAAATATCTGTTCAGCTTTTCTGCCTGTTTTTAGTTAGGTTATTTGTCTTTTTATTGTTGAGTTATAACAGTTCTTTATATATTCTGGATATACTTGTCCCTGATCAGATATGATTTATAAGTACTCCCTCCCATTCTGTGGGTTATCTTTTCACTTTCTCAAGTGTCTTTTGAAGCACGAAGATTTTTTTTTTTTTTTTTTGCGGTACATGGGTCTCTCACTGCTGTGGCCTCTCCCGTTGCGGAGCACAGGCTCCGGACGCACGGGCTCAGTGGCCATGGCTCACAGGCCCAGCCGCTCCACGGCATGTGGGGTCTTCCCAGACCGGGGCATGAACCCATGTCCCCTGCATCGGCAGGCGGATTCTCAACCACTGCGCCACCAGGGAAGCCCTGAAGCATGAAGATTTTTCATTTTTACGAATCCAGTTTCTCAAATTTTCTTTCATTGCTTGTGCTTTGTGTATCCTATCTCAGAAACCATTGCCTAATCTGAAGTCATAAATATTTATACCAGTATTTTCTTCTAGGAGTTAGAGTTTTAGCTATAGGTTTTTTAGGTCTTTGATCCATTTTGAATTTTTGTGTGTCATGTGAGGTACTCCTGAGACATCTAACTCTTGACTATTCTAGAGTAGTGTCACAGTGCCAAGCCATCCAGAATTCCCTTCCTTCTCTGCTTATTGAAATTCTGACTTTTCTGAGATCTGATTATTAAGCCTTTCTAGCTCCTGGAATGAAGTCACACCTCTGTGCCTGTGTTTGTGTCTTATGTCACATAATAACACACTCTAGCCTTGCACTATGTTCTTTATTGTATGTGTGTATGCATATACATGTCTTATCTCTCCCAGACTGGGGACTTCAGCTCGTATTAACTTTGTATTTTCCAACATCTAGCACTGTGCCTTGCTCATAGGAGATGTTCAGCAGGTTATAGACTTTTAGAAGATCAAGTTAGATGATAAGAGTAATAGTTTTCGGGAACTTCCCTGGTGGCGCAGTGGTTAAGAATCTGCCTACCAATGCAGGGGACATGGATTCGAGCCCTGGCCCAGGAAGATCCCACATGCCGCGGAGCAACTAAGCCCGTGTGCCACAACTACTGAAGCCTGCGCGCCTAGAGCCCGTGCTCTGCAACAAGAGAAGCCACCGCAATGAGAAGCCCGTGCACCTCAACGAAGAGTAGCCCCCGCTCGCTGAAACTAGAGAAAGCCTGCACACAGCAACGAAGACCCAACGCAGCCAAAAATAAATTTAAAAAAAATAGTAGTTTTCATTTAGTAGATGATAATAAGAGCTTTCATTTATTGAGTGTTTGCCCTGTGTCAGGGACTTGGCTAAAGGCTCTACTTGTGTTATTTTAGCTCATCTTCACAACCACCCTGTGAGGCACAGGTACTATTATTACCCCTATATTGGAAGTGAGATGGTAAATATCAAGTAATGGAGCCAGATTCTGAATCCAGGCAGCCTAACGCCAGAGCCTATGCACTTGACCCCATTGCTTTGCTGCTGAGCTACACGTAGTAGACAAAGATGTCTCAGGGTATTTGCTCTTTTGTAAGAATTTGAATAATCTTTTGTAAGCATTTTATTGCTCTGACCCTACTCCAAAAGAGTTGGAGCCCTCTCAGGAGTTGTAGGACTTATTTTCACATATTCAATGTCTCCCCCTCCAGGAGAGCGACTGGCAGTTGTGGAAGTGCAGTGTGAACGGCTGAGGATGCTCTACCGGGACTGTGCTCGGCCCCCGCCACCTCCACTGCAGGCTGACCGGAGACAGGTGAGCCCTCTGCAGTGTCCCACACCTGCTGCCTGTCTGCAGCACGCGCCTGAAGAATTACAGAATGCCAAGCAGCATGTTAATGGCACTGAGAATGGGTGTTTGCAAAGCAAACAGGTGTATGCTCTGCAGTGACATGCTCTCATCCTTGAATGTCAAAGCACGTTGATTTGTCATTCTGAATATCGAAAGATTATAGCAGGGGAGCAGAACTCATTGATTTGTAAATAATTTCTATGTTATCAATAACAGAGAAAGAAAACGTTTTTGAAATTAGATCTATAGTTCATCTCGTAATAATAAGTATACATAGAGAGAAAGAGTGACTAAAAAGCCAAAGTGGCACAGAGAAAGTCAGTACTGTGTGATATCACTTATATGTGCAATCTAAAATATATAACAAACTAGTGAATAAAACAAAAGAAAAAGCAGACTCACGGGGAAAAACAAGTTACACTGGGAAAAAAAAAAAGCAAAAGAGGCAAAAATGTTCAATATTGGCATTCTGTGAATGTTCTTAGCAGCATGATTCATAATAGCTGAAAAATAGAAACAACGTAAATGTCCATCAACTGATGAATGAATGCGTAAAATGGGTATATTCATACAATGGAATATTACTCAGCCTTTAAAATTAATGAAGTGGTAATACATGCTACAATATGGATAAACCTTGAATTATACTAAGTGAAAGAAGCCAGTCACAAAAGACCACATATTGTATGATTCCATTTCTTGTAATGTCCAGAGCAGGCAAATCCATAGAGACAGAAAACAGGCAGATAAGTAGTTGCCAGGGACTGGGAAGGAGAGAAGGATGGGAATTGACTTTTAATGGGTACCATTTCTTTTAAGGGGGACAGAAATGTTCTAAAATTAGATTGTGGTGATGGCTGCACAACTCCTTGAAAATACTAAAAACCATTAAATTGTACACTTTAACTGGGTGAATTGTACGTTACGTGAATTTTATCACAAAAAAATCAGTGCATCTAGGTAAGAGTATACAAAAGTTGCTGTATTCTTGCAGTTTTTCTGTAGCTTTGAAATTATTTCAAGATAAGAAAGTTAAAAATCTGTAAAAGAAGAAATGTCACTTGAAATCTCAACATCTCCATTTTGTGTTTGCAATTCTATTGAATGAGGGTGTCTTTCCCCAATGCAGCCCAAAGAGATTACGTGGAGCCCCTCACGAGTATTTCCACCTGTCCGAGCCTGCATGTTCTCATCGCACCTCACTTCCGTCACCTTCCTTGCTGACCCCAGCGCTGGGGGCGGTCTGCCCCGGGGCACATTTATCTATGCCACCTCACCACTGCCCATTCAGGTGAGAAATCACATGACATACTGTCTTCTGCCTCTTTCCTTCAAATGTGAGAGAAAGAGGAAGTTCAAGGGCCCACAGTGAGCCCTCTGATTGTCTGCACACTTCTTGTGTTTCTTCAGGCCCCATCTTTCTACTGGGAAATTGAAATTGTTTCCTATGGAGATAGTGATGATGACACTGGACCAATAGTTTCCTTTGGCTTTGCTACAGAAGCAGAGAAAAGAGACGGGGCTTGGACTAATCCAGTGGGCACTTGTCTTTTCCATAAGTAAGTGGCTACTAACGCTGTTATTAAAAAAAAAAAAAAAAAAAAAAAAGTAGTGGATGTGGGTGGGTTTTTTTTTTTCATGTGGGTGTTTTAAAACTAAAGTAATATCATTTTAATCTCTACTCTAAAAAATGTAGAAAATACCAGCTGGAAATATACTCATATTTAGTGAATGAGAATAGCTCTTAGGATTTCTCTTCTGATTACTCTCATGCTACTGTTCACTACTTACCTTCCTCTGTGTTGCCTGATTAGCCTTGTCTTTGACTTCTCTTTGTTTTTTTCACAGCAATGGCCGAGCCGTGCACTACAACGGCTCCAGTTTATTACAGTGGAAGAGCGTTCGCTTAGACGTGACTCTCTCTCCTGGTGAGTGCGGTGGGAGTTTTTTTTTTTAACCCTGTGTATTTCTGTTGTTCCCAGGTCTGGGTCAAAATAGGTTAAAATTAATGAAACTTGGCAACTGAAAATGGACACTGTCTTCCAGTGAAAATGAAATACTTGTCATTGTTGTCCCCTAGTTTACACAAAACCTCTCATTTTATGAGGCACTGTTATCATTAAAGCCTCCATCTGGTAACTTAGGAGTCACATTGACTTTCGTTCCTCCATCATTAGAAGAATCTGAGATATTGCTTTTCTCCAAAATTTGATCTTTCATCAGCTTTTCATTGATGAATAGCTTAAAAAAAAACCCTCTACCAGTCGCCTTGAGGCACTCAAGAAATTCATTATCAATAGGTAAAGATACATGCTGTAGACTTTGCTCTTGGTAGCCTAAACATCTGGTCCAGCTTCAGCACATCTTCTGCCCAGATGTTTCAGTCACATAGTCAATTCAATAAAAAGAAAATCTTTCCCCTCTTCTTTTTAAGCCTCCATATAACTAACTTCATCTGTAATAGTAGATGAATTGGGATCAGTCCTACCTGCTCCAGAAGTAGCAAAATATAGACACTGTCCTCTTGACATTAGAAGCAGCCAAACATGTTGGCTACTTATTTTCAGACAGTACATCTTAGCATCATCTCTGATAAAACTGAAATTATTAAATATAATAGATGATCTTGGATGCTTGCGTAGGGGTTACTAAGTCACTGAACCCAATAGATAACTTCTTGTAGCAGTCTGGGGGGTAATTTTGCTTATCCTTGAGGGAGCTGTTTATTAAACTGCACTTTTCCAGTGAGCATGGTATTTTCAGTTATGGTCAAGTTATGCCTTGGAAATTACTTCCTGGCAAGTTGTTTCTCTCTTACTTTATGGAGACAACTCTGTAATCTCAACTGAGTACTTAAGTGCTTTAAGCACAAAGCGAGGGGTAGTAGAGACAGCAGGGGATCCATAGTGGGCGTTCTATTCATTTGTTATAGTTGATTGTTATTTTGTTTGATCATAGTTTTTGAGAATATTTTGGACCAGACCTCAAGCAAACATACTACCCCTTTCTCAGAGAAATGTGTCTGTGTGGGAATAGGAATCAGGAACCCACTTATTACAGCAGGATCCCAATCTCTGTACCAACACTTTCAGTGTCTTGATCAGCAGATACTCTTTGAGCATCTTCTACATGCTGGGCCCTCTTCTGGGCCCTTCGGGTGCCATAGTGAACAGTGACAAGTCCCCAGCCATTGGGAAGCCCAGCCTAGCGGTTTCAAAATCATATGAGACTCTGATCAAAAACAGAATCACAGAACTTCATGTGCTTGTTGAAGATTTTACAACAGGTTAATTTTAAAGCTACACGTGCTAGCAGCTTGCCTGAGACAGCCTCTAGTAGTGCTGATGTGGTGGATATGGTCCCCTTGGTTCTTTAAGTTCTACCACAATATCTAGTCACTTCATCAGAAAACAGCTTGGCTTATATGATCTTCGCTTCCTGCAAAAATGCCTTAAATACATGTAAGTAAGGGGACAGAATGTGATTTAATGGTGTATGTTTAGCTTACATTGTAGGTTGAGTTTAAAATTATATTTTTTTAGATCCTTTCTAAGTCTTCTGCAAACTTACTGAGAAAATATTACCTTTTTACCTTTATGCATAAGTAATCTGGTACGTGTCAAAAGAGAAAAACTTGTATTCCTCTATTAAAAAATCATACCCCCCCCAAAAAAAAATCATACCCAGTGTTTTCCCTTTTTGTCTTGGCTGCCTGGAAAATAAAAGCTAAATTTAATGTGTAATTGTGGTAAATAACTTAACCTCAGACACTAGGTATTTTTGTTCTTCTAAACAGAAATTGTTTTTTTCTATTGTGTTACTCTGTATATATAAATACAAGGTACTCCATGTCTTTTTCAGCTGTAACTGATGGCATGAATAAATAAAAGCCAAGATAGTCAATGATATGTAGTCTCATGCCAGTTGCAAATTGAAAGTTTAGTTAATAGTCAATAAAAGGAAAAAAAAAAGTGTTGTTTCCGTCCTGTTCTCTGCCCTAGGTGACGTGGCAGGAATTGGCTGGGAGAGAACTGAGGGAACACCTCCTCCTCCAGGGCAGCCAGCCAAAGGCCGAGTGTACTTCACATACTGCGGGCAGCGCCTCTCACCGTATCTTGAAGATGTCTCGGGTGGGATGTGGCCTGTGGTTCACATTCAGAAAAAGGCAGGTTATCTTTTTGGGAAAGGAAACAAAATTCTCCTCAGTAATTTATTCCATCAAAAATGGAAAAATTAAAGACACCAAACGTGGCCTTGTTGACGTAACATGTGGTACCTGATAACAGAAGGAACCACAAACAAACCTGAAGAAGTGGGTCCTTCCTTTGCATTGAACCTGAGTGCTTAACTGCTTTGACTTCCTTTTGGCAGTCTTTCCAAAACTATAATGCAAGGGACACTAGTGTTCTTTCCAATGGCAGTAAAATGAGTCTGTCATTAAATAAGTTTTGAACGTGACCGTCTCGGGTCACGTTAGTATGTCAGAAGCTCAGAGGAATCCTTCGGTAAAGATTCAAAACTTCAACTTTATTTAATCCAGCATCCCTGCACATATACTTAATCATGGAACTCTTTAGTTTTTAAAGGAGCATCTATTAACAGTTAATGTTCTGTGAAACATTACTACTTACTACAGGGCGGTAGCTCCCAAATCCTTATCTCCAGCCCAGATCTCTCCCTAAATTCCAGACACAAATATTCAGCAGTGTAGGCAACATTTAGAAATAGATGTTCCATTGGCATGTCAAAGTTAAAACTGAGCCTAACTCTGCCCCATACCCTAACCTGCTTCTTCCCTAGCCTTCCTTGTCTTGGGAAGTGGCACCTCCATCCTTACAGTTGCTAAGGCCAAAAACCTTGGCATCCTTCTTGACTTCTCTTTTCCTCCTGCTCCACATCCAGTCTGTCAGCAAACCTTGTTGACCCTACCTTCAAAATGTATCTGGAATCTGACCACTTAAGTCATGGCCCAGCCACCCTTATCTTCTGGGTAGCATGTTACAATATTCCTCTATCTCCCTTCCCTACCAGCCCCTTAGTTCTTGCCCTTTTACACATCTTTTCAACACAGCAGCCACAGTGATTCCTTAAAAATGTTGGTTAGATCATGTCACTCCTCTACTCTCAACAAGTCAGTGGCTTCCCATGTCTATGTTGTAAAGGCCCAAGTCTTTATAATGACTTAGAAGATCTTGTAGAATCTGGCCTTGTACCATGCCTCTGATAGTAGCATCTTTTCTCACTTTGTGCAGTGAATTAAAGATGTCAATAATTTAAGGCAGCCTGTTCTATTCATTCATTCAGCCAATATTTATTGAGTACCTACTATATTAAGTAGTGTGCTAAGCTCTGGACATATAATAACAATGAGCAAAACAGCTATGGTCTTTGTCTTCATGAAGTTAAAGCCAGTTGGAGGAGTCAGACATTAGTCAAACATTTGCATAAATATATATGTGTATGTATATAATCACAAACTAATAAACACTGTGTGTATCAGTCAAGGTTCTCCAGAGAAACAGAACCAATAGGACAGGGGGACTTCCCTGGCGGTCCAGTGGTGAAGACTCCATGCTTCCACTGCAGGGGGCACGGGTTCCATTCCTGGTCGGGGGAACTAAGATCCCACATACCACGTGGTGTGGCAAAAAACAAAACAAAACAAAACAACACCCCACAATAGGAGCTATATATATATATATACACAGAGAGAGAGAGAGAGAGTGTGTGTGTGTGTGTGTGTGTGTGTGTGTGTGTGTAGACAGAGGTGGGAGGGGAGATTTATTTTGAGTAATTGACTCCTGTTAGTATGGAGACTGAGAAGTCTCATGACCTGCTGTCTGTAGGCCAGGGACCCAGGAGAGCCGGTGGTGTGATTCAGTCTGCGTCCAAGGAGGGCAAGAGAAGATGGGATGAGATATCCTAGCTCAAGCAGTGGTGCAGGGAAAAAGGGTTTAATTCCTCCTTCCTCTGCCTCTTGTTTTATTCAGACCCTCAACGGATTGGATGGTACCCACTTACACTGGGGAGGGCCATCTACTGTGTCCACCGATTCAAATGCTAATCTCACAGACACACCCAGCAATAATAGTGTTTAATCTAGCACCCCGTGGCCAGTCAAGCTGACACTTAAAATTAATCATCACAAAATGATTGAAAATCATAGACTTTATGGAAGCAAGTACCAAGCAAATCTGATCACATCCCCATTACCCTGAGGAAGTGATGTTTGAGCCAGGTCTGGAATATTAACCAGTTTAAATGGACAAAATTGGAGGAAAGAATGTTCCAGGTGAAGGGAACAGCATGAGCAGTGGCATCAGGTAGAAAGGAACAGTGCTGGAAACAAGAAAGGTCACTGCGTTTGAGCAGCAAAGAGCGTGAGTGCCAGGCGAGGGGCAGTGGGGGCCGTGCAGAGCTCAAAGCGCTGGCGTCCGCGGGTGCACCAGCCCCTCTGCCTGGGTTCACAGACTCTCCGTGAAGTTCACCTCGAGGGGTTAGAAATGAATGCATAAATAAACCTAAGTCCTTTCAAGTCTTTTCTTTGGTCTCCTTTCCAGAACACCAAGACGCGAGCTAACTTTGGCTCCCGCCCATTTGCCTATGCTGAAGGGCAGGCCCACCGCAATGCTGCCGACCTGTGCACCGACCTGGCAGAGGAGATCAGCGCTAACTTCGAGGCCCTGCCCTTTGCCATGGCATCTGACAGTGACAATGATGCTGGCACCAGTATTGCGTCAGACCCGGGCACTCACGGGCCACCGTGCCGGATTGCTGCCGTGGCCACTGCTCAGCAACGTAAGCCACCTCCTCCCAAGGCCCCACTGCTTCCTGGGAATGCGAATGCTGTTAATTCCATAAATCCATTTAACTTGGACATACCCCAGTGCCCACTGGTAATGGGGTAACGGGCCCGGTGAAACAAAATGGGGAGCAGGAGGAAGCATGGCAGGCTAGAAAGCGCATCCCCCACATACAGGAAGCCTGCCTGCGACTCAGGGCCAGCAGAATATTGCCACATGGAAATGCAAGTCTGAAAGATTGTCTACTTTTATAAGACAGCTAAGAGCCCCAGAATTTTACATAAAATCTCCTAATTTTAAATGTTAATCGTTTTTTAAACTTTTTAAAAACTGAAGCCATCAAAGAATAATAAAATGTTAATTGTGGAATCTAGGTGATGGGTGTATAGGTGTGCACTAAAAAACATTCCTGATAATTTGAAAAATTTTATAATAAGATTGAATAAAAGTGAGCTTCCCGAAATGAGATGTCTGCAGCCATATTTGGCCTTTGAGATACTGGTTTGAAAATCATTTTAAGAGTCTGTCTAATTCTTTATCATGATGAAGAACCTTCCAAAGTCTTCTCTGTGTTGAATGAATTATGCCCATAAAAACTATTTTAAGATTCCCAAATAGGAAATGATAGATGCTTAGTTATTCCTTGATACTGAGCTTTAAAATTTCTCCAAGAACTAAGAGTCTTGCTTTAAAATTTCTCCAAGAACTAAGAGTCTTTCTGTCACACAAAGTAGGAGAATCTGGTCTAAGGGTAGGAAGTTCATGTGCTCTTGCCTAGAATTCACTGTCATTGTGCTTTGTTACAGAATATGATAGTGACACTTCCTGTCATTATAAAGTAGAGCTCAGCTATGAAAATTTCATCACCTCTGGCCCAGACCCCCATCCGCCCCCCATTGCAGATGACGAAAGTGATGACGATGATGACGATGACATCCCACAGGTAAGAGCCCCACTTAAGAGCATTTGCTTAGCTCCCTGGTGACCAGGACGAGCCACGAGGAATATTTTGATCTGAGCGTGCAAGGCTAGAGTTGTTACGCTTTCGGTTATGTCATTGTGTTGGAACAGTGGCTCTGGGGTATTCATTTTTCTAAACCACATATCAGTAGCCATATCTGTTTGGTTCCATTGCCCAGTAGCGATCCGGATGTTGGAGAAATGAAGTACTTTGATAGTAATTCAGCAGTAAAGTTGTTGATCATGTGAAGTGTTTATATGGCTTTAGAGGGAAAGGAAGAGCTTGCCCTAGGCCATCTGTTGCCTCCCCTGGCTTCTGAGGGTGTAGTTAGTTTGGTGGTCTGCACGGTGTGTTTCTGTCACTGGCATTTGAGGGGGGTGAAGACCTCAGGGTGAGAGCTGTAAGTCAGGGAAGGACTGATTGTTGCACAAAGCATTCCTTCCCTGTTCACGTTTGCCTTCTCCTTCCAGGAGGACCACTACGCTCTGCTGGTGAAAGCATGGGAGACCAAGGTTTTTCCTACTATCCGAAGACGCTTCCGCAATGAAGCAGAGCGGAAATCGGGTCTGGACCAGATAAAGGGTGCTTTACAACTAGGTCTGGTGCTTTATGTTTTCCTAGGGAACTCACTTCATGACTCGAAGAGATGTGTTTAGATGAAACTCAGGATGTAAATCAGAAAAGAGGGGCTCATCTAAAGTTGGGCCAGACTTAACAATGTCTTCTACCTGGGCCTTTACTGAACTCTATGGTCTTTTGCTTTCTTTGCTAGGCTTTTCTTTGCTTGTCAGTTGGACTCAGTATTTTGGGTTGATGGGCTGCTAGAATGAAGCTGGCATGGTTATACTAGGAAGCTGGATGGCCTGATGGTTAATAGCTTGGGCTCTGAAGTCACACCTGTGCTGTTTACCAGCTTTGTGACCTTGGGAGAGTTACTTAACCTTTCTAGACTTCCCTGACCTTTAAAATGGAATCAGTAGTGGTAACCACCTCATATGTATATGAAAAATTAACAAGTTAATAAGATAAAGCTTTTAAGAACAGCGTCTGGCATATGGTCAGCATTCAGTTAATGTAGTTCTAAATGTCACAGTAACAATGATGATGGTGAGATTTTTCTCCCACTGGGCACATGGAATAGTGCAAAGTTTGACTGCAGACAGTGGATTGTTAGGGAGTCTTAAGTGTAGGTAGCTGATTTCTGTTTTCAGGCTTCTCCTCATCTGTGAAACACCTGCTTTGGGAGATGCAGAGATGCCTTTTCCCAAGAGGCACAGCTGCCCTTCCAGTGGAGCATCAGTTGGGTTTTCTTTCATCATTGTGGCAGTCAGAGGTGGTGTAAGGAGATAGTATTTGCTCTTTCTCCTCTTAACTTTTGTCCTGACTGAGACTAGGAACAAGTAAGGAGAAGAACCACCAAAAGACCTTATTTCTTGACCAACTGATATACCGAATCCCTGATTCCAGCGATAGCTGAGTAATTCCTTTTTCTCAGGTTGGTGTCAGGACTAATCTGTGTGTGTGTGTGTGTCTGTGTGTGTGCATGTGTATATATATGGTTTTTTTTTCTTTTATGCTTTCTGTCCCCAAAGCTAAGACCTATGACAGTGGAATGATCGTGTTTATACTTAACCTGTGGGAATAGCCACACATCCTATATGACATGGTGTAATTGCTTTCTGCTCTTATCAGAGCCCTCTTTTAGCTGCCGACCCAAACCAGGACAGATAATTAATATTCTTTTTTCTTCTGTCCTAAGGGTTTCAGGCAGCGGGAGCAACATTAGGAAGGTCCTCGGGTGGGAGTCAAGTTGTGTGGTTGAGGGAATGGCAGCGAGGCCAAGCCAGTGTCTCTGAAGAGGAGAGGGTGAGGGGGGAGCAGCAGGAAAGAGATGAGAGGAAGCAGGGAGAAGTGGCAGCCTCGGCAAGGACTTTGGATTTTATTCTGTGTAAAATGGGGAGCCTTTGGGAGGTTTTAAACAAAGGAGCAACATGATCTGCTGTAGTAGATCCTACAGATAGAGAATTCGTTCGTCTCTGTTCACTCTCAACATCTGAAAAAAAATGCCCTTTCAGACTGCAGAATAGACCTCATCTTGTTTTCAGATGACTTTCCTTAATCAGTGTGATGCCTTGAAGCACCAGAGCGGGTCAGTGGCTTTCAGAGTTGGGAGGCTTTGTTTCAGTTGTATTTATTCAGTCAGCGGTTCATCCACTTACTTGTTCACACATGCAACACGTGCCTCCCAGGGTCAAGCCATTAGCTAGGGATTAAGGACTATCCTGCGAGCAAGACACAGATGCTTCCTTCTCCCAGAGCTCACATCCTAGTGGGAAATAGGTAATGAAATGACGCACTACGTTGTGGGAAGGGCTGTGCGGTTGATCAGGAGACCGCCATGGGTATAACTGGGGTGCCCAGTCTAGCTTGGCCCCTCTCACAACATAGTATTGAAGCCGAGACCTGGGGCTAATTCAGCAAAAGCAGTGCTGTGTTTAGAAACAGGAGGCACTAGCTGTTGAGGGAGACTGGTGCTCCTTACTGCTCCGGGAGAGTAGGAAAGGGAGAAAGAGTCTTTACAGTATAAGGGTGGAAAGCTCTTGTATATGATCATGGGTTACTGTGCCTTTATTTTCACATAAGTTCTGCTTAACTCAGGATGTCTCTTTCTTTTACCATTTGGTCCCAGAGCCATCCTGAATGTCTGTGGCCAAGTGTGCCTTCTCCTTCTCTGCTCCCAGTTTGCAGGAGGGAAAATGTGGACAGCATAGCAGGAAATTTGATTGTCCAAAGGTGGCTGCCAGACCAGAGCCAGACCGATGACTCCTGGCCTCCTGAGTCACCCAGAAATACCTCTGGCCTCTGACACAGTTGCCAAGGCGTCTTCTCGGGACCCATCCACGTGGCCATGGCAGATCATCTGAACTATGTTAATTTAAACATAAAATATTTACCTTTCAAACACAGTCTCCTTCAATATAACCGGGGCAAAGGCTGAAACGAGAACAGGGAGATGGCTCTAGTGCTCAAAGGACGACCTCTGTGAGGGTGGGTCAGCCTCCTGTTGTCAGGACCCCAAGAAGGGCAATGAAACCATCTCGGTGCCGTGCGCGCTTTAATTTCACATTCTCCCCATAGTCCCAGATTCCTGCTTAGTAGACAGCAGAGTACTTTTTTCTCCTATCCCAATTCCTCTGGAAAATGTTGCAAAAGACTATTTTTCCATAATCTTCTGATATCAGGCCACAGTTCTTTTTTTTTTCAATCTTTTGAAAACTTTTTATTATGTGAAATTTTTTTTGATTGCTCAATATTTTTATTAAAAAAATTTTTTTAACATCTTTATTGGAGTATAACTGCTTTACAATGGTGTGTTAGTTTCTGCTGTATAACAAAGTGAATCAGCTATACATATATCCCCATATCTCCTCCCTCTTGCATCTCCCTCCCACCCTCCCTATTCCACCCCTCTAGGTGGTCACAAAGCACCGAGCTGATCTCCCTGCGCTATGCGGCTGCTTCCCACTAGCTATCTGTTTTACATTTGGTAGTATATATATGTCCATGCCACTCTTTCACTTCATCCCAGCTTACCTTTCCCCATCCCTGTGTCCTCAAGTCCATTCTCTACGTCTGCGTCTTTATTCCTGTCCTGCCGCTAGCTTCTTCAGAACCTTTTTTTTTTAGATTCCATATATATATGTGTTAGCATATGGTATATGTTTTTCTCTTTCTGACTTACTTCACTCTGTATGACGGACTCTAGGTCCATCCAGCTCACTACAAATAACTCAATTTCGTTTCTTTTTATGGCTGAGTAATATTCCATTGTATATATGTGCCACATTTTCTTTATCCATTCATCTGTCAGTGGACACTTAGGTTGCTTCCATGTCCAGAGCTGCAATGAACAATTGTGATACATGACTCTTTTTGAATTATGGTTTTCTCAGGGTATATGCCCAGTAGTGGGATTACTGGGTCGTATGGTAGTTCTATTTTTACTTTTTTAAGGAACCTCCATAGTGGCTGTATCAATTTACATTCCCACCAACAGCACAAGAGGGATCCCTTTTCTCCACACCCTCTCCAGCATTTATTGTTTGTAGACTTTTTGATGATGGCCATGCTGACTGGTGTGAGGTGATACCTCATTGTAGTTTTGATTTGCATTTCTCTAATGATTAGTGATGTTGGGCATCCTTTCATGTGTTTGTTGGCAATCTATATATCTTCTTTGGAGAAATGTCCATTTAGGTCTTCTGCCCATTTTTGGATTGGGTTGTTTGATTTTTTTGATATGGAGCTGCATGAGCTGCTTGTAAATTTTGGAGATTAATCCTTTGTCAGTTGCTTCATTTGCAAATATTTTCTCCCATTCTGAGGGTTGTCTTTTAGTCTTGTTTATGGTTTCCTTTGCTGTGCAAAAGCTTTGAAGTTTCATTAGGTCCCATTTGCTTATTTTCGTTTTTATTTCCATTTCTCTAGGAGGTGGGTCAAAAAGGATCTTGCTGGGATTTATGTCATAGAGTGTTCTGCCTATGTTTTCCTCTAAGAGTTTGATGGTGTCTGGCCTTACATTAATGTCTTTAATCCATTTTGAGTTTATTGTTGTATACAGTGTTAGGGAGTGTTCTAATTTCATTCTTTTACGTGTAGCTGTCCAATTTTGTCAGCACCACTTATTGAGGAGGCTGTCTTTTCTCCATTGTATACTCTTGCCTCCTTTTTCAAAAATAAGGTGACCATATGTGTGTGGGTTTATCTCTGGGCTTTCTATCCTGTTCCATTGATCTGTATTTCTGTTTTTGTGCCTGTACCATACTGTCTTGATTACTGTAGCTATGTAGTATAGTCTGAAGTCAGGGAGTCTGATTCCTCCAGCTCCGTTTTTCTTTCTCAAGATTGCTTTGGCTGTTCGGAGTCTTTTGTGTTTCCATACAAATTGTGAAATTTTTTGTTCTAGTTCTGTGAAAAATGCCATTGGTAGTTTGATAGGGATTGCATTGAATCTGTAGATTGCTTTGGGTAGTATAGTCATTTTCACAATCTTGATTCTTCCAATCCAAGAACATGGTATATCTCTCCATCTGTTTGTATCATCTTTAATTTCTTTCATCAGTGTCTTATAGTTTTCTGCATACAGGTCTTCTGTCACCTTAGGTAGGTTTATTCCTAGGTATTTTATTCTGTTTGTTGCCATGGTAAATGTGAGTGTTTCCTTAATATCTCTTTCAGATTTTTCATCATTAGTGTATAGGAATCCAAGAGATTTCTGTGCCTTAATTTTGTATCCTGCTACTTTACTAAATTCATTGATTAGTTCTAGTAGTTTTCTGGTGGCATCTTTAGGATTTTCTATGTATAGTATCATGTCATCTGCAAACAGTGACACCTTTACTTCTTCTTTTCCAATTTGTATTCCTTTTATTTCCTTTTCTTCTCTGATTGCTGTGGCTAAAACTTTCAAAACTATGTTGAATAATAGTGGTGAGAGTGGACAACCTTGTCTTGTTCCTGATCTTAGAGGGAATGGTTTCAGTTTTTCACCATTGAGAACAATGTTGGCTGTGGGTTTGTCATATATGGCCTTTATTATGTTGAGGTAAGTTCCCTCTATGCCTACTTTCTGGTGGGTTTTTATCATAAATGGGTGTTGAATTTTGTCAAAAGCTTTTTCTGCATCTATTGAGATGATCATATGGTTTTTCTTCTTCAGTTTGTTAATATGGTTTATCACATTGATTGGTTTGCGTATATTGAAGAATCTTTGCATTCCTGGGATAAACCCCACTTGATCATAGTGTATGATCCTTTTAATGTGCTGTTGGATTCTTTTGCTAGTATTTTGTTGAGGATTTTTGCATCTATGTTCATCAGTGATATTGTCCTGGAGTTTTCTTTCTTTGTGACACCTTTGTCTGGTTTTGGTATCAGGGTGATGGTGGCCCTGTAGAATGAGTTTGGGAGTGTTCCTCCCTCTACTGTGTTTTGGAAGAGTTTGAGAAGGATAGGTATTAGCTCTTCTCTAAATGTTTGATAGAATTCGCCTGTGAAGCCATCTGGTCCTGGGCTTTTGTTTGTTGGAAGATTTTTTTTTTTTTTTTGCGGTACGCGGGCCTGTCACTGTTGTGGCCTCTCCCGTTGCGGAGCACAGGCTCCGGACGCGCAGGCTCAGCGGCCATGGCTCACGGGCCCAGCCGCTCCGCGGCATGTGGGATCTTCCCAGACCGGGGCACGAAGCCGTGCCCCCTGCATCGGCAGGTGGACTCTCAACCACTGTGCCACCAGGGAAGCCCTGTTGGAAGATTTTTAATCACAGTTTCAATTTCAGTGCTTGTGATTGGTCTGTTTATATTTTCCATTTAAAATATACACAAAAGTAGAAGAAATTATATAATGAATCTGCATTACCCATCACCCGACTTCAGGCAATTTTCACCGTATTGCCAAATTCATTTTACTGCACCTCATACCCTCTACCTTTTGCTGATTATTTTTTACAACTTTATTTAGATACAATTTGTATCCTATAAAATTCACTCATTTTAAATGTGGAGTTCAATGAGTTATAGTAAATTAACAAGTCATGCATCATCACAGTACAATTTCTGAGCATTTTCATCAGCCCAGCAAGCTTCTCCAGTGTCAGTTTGATGTCAATACCTGCCCTTACTCCCAGTCCCAGTGCTTTTTCTGGATAATTCATATAAATTGTCCTATGATATGTAGTCTTTTGTGTCTGTCTCCTTTTACTTAGCATATATTTCACTAATGCTGTATTATGTACCAATATTCTGTTCCTATCTATTATTGTTATTATTACTTGGCCGAACTGCGCAGCTTATGGGATCTTAGTTCCCTAACCAGGGATCAAACCGAGGCCCCAGCAGTGAAAGCGCTGAGTCCTAACCCTTGGACAGCCAGGGAACTCCCCGTTCTTATCTCTTATGTTGTGGCTTTGTTTTTTTTTTTTTTTTTCTTTGCGGTACGCGGGCCTCTCACTGTTGTGGCCTCTCCCGTTGCGGAGCACAGGCTCTGGATGCACAGGCTCAGCGGCCATGGCTCACGGGCCCAGCTGCTCCGCGGCATGTGGGATCTTCCCGGACCGGGGCACGAACCCGTGTCCCTTGCATCGGCAGGCAGACCCTCAACCACTGCCCCACCAGGGAAGCCCCTCCTATCTGTTATGAAGTAGTGTTGCTTCGTATGCATGAACCACATTTTGCTGTCAGGCCACATTTCTTGTTATTCTCTCTGACACTTCTTTCTCTACGCATCCTCCTCTAAGGGCGGCCCCCTCCTTAACTGTGCTCAGAAAATTACTATGCCTTTTCATTACAGCAAGGCCAGCAAAGAAAGGTGCGGTAGATGAGTGTGATAGAGATAAGCCTTGTTTAAAAGCAAATCCTGTCAACGGGTGTTTTTTACCCACAGCTTCTCAAGCGGTGTGTGAGGGGCAGCAGTGGCAGCCACCCCTCTGTCCTCCCCACAGTGCTGTTTTCTTCAGGGCCTTGGACATTTATTTACTTGGTTTATTAATTAATTGTGGCTGTTGCTATTGAATATAATGATGTCTTCTCCCTCTGAGTAGGAAGGACAGAGCAAATTCCAGTACTGGATAGAAGAAGTTGATGAAGTGCTCTGTCTCTGTTAAATAAGCAACATGTGTTCGTTGTAACAATAATCAAACACAGTACAAAAATACATAAACTAAGAAAAAAACACTACCCTCACTTTCTTCTTCCTCTCCATTTGTCGTATAGTTTGTTCTCTTGACTTAACTGAAATGAAATGACTACATAATAACGTACCATCGTTTTTAGCCATTCTCTATCGATGCATACTTTCATTATTTCCTTTTTTTGTTGCTGTTATATTTCCCAGCAATGCTGCAGGGACTGTTCTTATACCTTTACACACTTGTGCTTATATTTCTGTGGGAGAGATTTGAGAGATGCCTAGAAGTAGGGCATTGAGTATTTTAAACTTGACTGACACTGCATAATTACCATTCCCAAAAGGCTACATACTCCCACAGATTCCCCTTATCTCTTCATTTTAAGTATGGGTCAGTGTCATGATTATACTGAAGATTGTGTGCTCTTCGGAGAGTTAACCGGTTCTGTTATATTTTTTAGGCATGGTGGATATCGCCCGGCAGACGGTTGAATTCCTCTACGAGGAGAATGGTGGCATCCCAAGAGACCTTTATCTTCCCACCATTGAAGACATTAAGGACGAAGCAAACAAGTTCACAATTGATAAAGTTCGAAAAGGTTTTGCTTCCCCCCCTTCCTTCACCTGTTAAACTTACTCTGAAATGAGAAGTTGTGTTTTCCCAAGCATGAGTTTGAGCCAGTCAGCTGCTGGCTCTTCTAGGGTGACTCTCCTTACTCTGGGTGATGTGAGCTCTTCCAGGCTCTCCCATGTGTGGCCCTAGGCTTCCTGGTGGGGCACAAGTAGAAGCTGTCTGGCCTCTGGGGGCCTCTTCCACATTCCCAGAACCACTCACATGAGCAGGGTGAGATAGGGCACTTGAGAGAGAAGTGGGGCGTGGGTGGAGGATTGCAGATAGGCCTCTCGGGCTTAGTCCTGGCTGCCCAGCTAATAAACCATGAATATGTGGTTATACTGTGCTTTTTGGAAGTTTATACAATGTATTTATTCATTTGATTAAAAATCTATTACATATCTTGAGGAAATGAAAATACAGAAAAGCACAAAAAGGAAATAAAACAACTCATTATTAGACCTTCACAAACATCATGGGCAGGGGCAGGCGTATATATTTACTTTTCTTTTTTAATTCCTCTTTTTTTGAGAGAGAGAATTCACATACCATAAAATTCACCCTTTTAAAGTATACATTTCAGCGGTTTTCATATATTCACAAAGTTATGCAACCACCAAACCATTGCCTCTAATTCCAGAACATTTTCATCCCCCAAAAGGAATCCTGTACCCTCCCCACTCCCCATTCCTCCTTCCTACTAGCCCCTGGCAACCATTGATCTACTTTCTGCCTCTATAGATTTGCTTAGTCTGGACGTTTCGTAAAAATGGACTCATGCAGCGTGCAGCCCTTTGTGTCTGGCCTCCTTCACATGGCATAATTTTTCAAGATTCATCCCTGTTGTAGCTCATGTTGTTACTTCTTTTTATGGCAAAAATAATATTCCATTGTATGGATAGTACCCCATTTTGTTTATCCATTCGTCAATTGATGGACACTTGGGTTCCTTCTACCTTTTGGCTATTATGAATCATGCTGCTGTGAACATTTGTGTACAGGTTTTTGTGTGGACATGTTTTCATTCCTCCTGCGTATATATGTGGGAGTGAAATTGCTGGGTCATATGGTAACTTTATGTCTAACTTTTTGAGGAACTGCCAGATGGTTTTCCAAAGTGATTGCCCTATTTTACATTCCCATCAGCACATATGAGGGTTCCAATTTCTCTACATCCTGGCCAACACTTACTATTGCCTGTTTTTTGATTATAGCCATCCTAGTGGATGTGAAGTGGTGTCTCATTGTGCCTTTGACTTGCATTTCTCTAATAACTAATGATGTTGAACATCTTTTCATGCATATCTTTTCTCTTTAGAAAAATGTTTATTCACATTTTCTGCCCATTTTTTAATTGGCTTGTCTTTTTATTGTTGAATTGCCTGAGTTCTTACAACACTTTGTTTTATTATCTTCCGGACTGAGCCGTGTTCCTTTTGGGTTATAGCTAAACTGAGGGTATTGGTAAATGCCGTAGAGTTATTTTAGACCCTAAAATATAGGGTCCCAAAATAATAATGGTACTTGCTCCTGAAAAAACTTTTCCCTCTACCCTCCTCAGGTCTCACGGTAGTAACCCGCTCTCCAGACAGCAATAACGTAGCCAGCAGTACTGTTGGAACTGCCCTACCAAAATTTGCCATCCGAGGGATGCTGAAAACCTTTGGGCTTCATGGAGTTGTCTTAGATGTTGATTCAGTGAGTGAACAGCCTTTTATATACACTGAGACTTTCATGCCCAGACTCCAAATACCTTAAAAAGTGATTATACAGATAGATTATTCTTCAAATTAGGGATAAAGAAACCAGGCTGAGTGCTGTCATGCCAGATGACTTGCCTGAGATTTTCTCTTGGGCCCAGATCAGCGCTGATTGTAGAACGTAAGCTCTTAACTCTCAGTGCTGTCAGTGCCTTCAGACCATGCTGCTGCTGCCGTTTTTTGCTGTCAACCATGTTCAGGCTGCCCCTACCTTATGTCTACCAAGTTCCAAGGGAAAATTCTCCTGTTGGCCTTGATGAATGGATGATCTGTCATTGTCATGATTGTTATACAGACTCAAAGAAATAGTTTTGGGATTTTGATCATGTCATCTCACTGGTTCTCGCAGCCTCAGTTTCCCCGTCTGTAAAATGAGTGTATTAAACTAGATCAGTTGTTTTCTTCTCAGCTTTGCAGAGCCCTCTCATGGGGCTCAGCAAGGTTTAAGGTGGGGTGGGGTGGCAGGGGGTAAGGAATAGAAGAGAGTAAGGGCCAAGCCGAAGCTTTCTTTTGAAAACAGAGGCCCTGATGGCTGTTTGAAGGCTGTGACTACATAATCCTTAGGTTACATGCACATGCTTGCATTTCTGTTTCCCATGCAGGAAAAACTGATGAAATAATACACAGATCAAGCCTAAGAGTCTCAGATATAGAAGTATCTATCACCACATAGATAAGCTTTGGTATCTGTCTGTCTACGGATACAGATAATGTTAGGTATCACTAATGCTTTGAAATTGAAAATTTTACATCTTCAACTGACTCCATTTTACCAGAGTATAATTTAAATCATTACATTTTTAAGAGAGGCTGTTGGCTGGTGATTTACTAAGGTGAACTTTCAAGTAGAAAATTCCATTAGTAATACTGTTAATCTTCCACTGCCTTCTGAGACAAGCTCTGATTCTGGTTATCAGAAAGTACGTAACTGACAGTATTTTTCAGCAATGGAAACGTGTGAAAGGAAAATTAGAAAAATAGACATTTTGTTAAAGTAATAATTCTGTTATGTCTCAAGTGGTTTGATTCCCTTTGTTTCAGTAGTAGTCCCTAAATAAAGATTACATTGCTATTTGAATCCAGAATGCGTATTCATGAGCTTACATTTTTATTTTCCTAGCAATAAAATAGAGCGATCAGACAGATTCCCTGCTTTTACAAAATTATTAACATAAAAACAATGAACATAAATTTTACCTGGCAACAATGCATGTTGAACTGTTACTTGAAATATACCTTGAAATATATCTTCTCTTTAAATTTCTAATTCATGATTACATTGAAGTTCTTTAATTTATTGTACCAATTAAAATTTTCCAGCTGGTATGAAAAAACTAAATACACTATCCAGATATCTTTGAACTTTTAACCTCAATCAGTGACATGAAACTAGTATTTACTGCTATAAAAGTTTGGTCTTATATGTATACATATGTATTTTAAAACTTGGGGAAAAAAGTCAGTGCTCAAAAAACAAATAAATAAAAAGAAATAAATAAAAAGAAATCATAAAAAACCAAATAGACACTTGCTTTTTCTATTGTAGGTAAATGAATTGGTGCAGGTAGAAACCTACCTCCGAAGCGAAGGTGTGCTGGTCCGATACTGGTATCCTATTGATATGTTGGAAAGGCCCCCAACAGGCTACCGAAGGACTGCCACCAATGGGCTGGTCACCCTGGACAATACCAACCTTCAAATTCACAGGTAAGGGAATGCCCTGGCAGTCCAGTGGTTAGGACTCCGAGTTCTCACTGCCGAGGGCCTGGGTTCCGTCCCTGGTTGGGGAACTAAAATCCCACAGGCCACGTGGCATGGCCAGAAATTTTTAATAAATAAATAAATAATAAATTCACAGGTAAAATTGAGCCCTTCTTTCTAGTGGGTCACAGAAATCCACTTACTCTGTTTTATCACATGTGCCATTCATTGTTGACAAAGAAGGCTTTTCTTTCAAAGCTAAGAGAGAGACAGAGGCAGCTAGTAAAGATAACAGCGAATTGCAAGAGTTAGGAAGAACAGTTGCAGGATCCAGTATCACCTGGCCTATGCCATGGATACTCTGCTGTAAGTTGGGGGTGTTGACGGGTGTCTGGAGATTTGAAGAACATGGAAAAGTTCTAAAGTGTAAACCAAATCAAGAAGACACAACTAAGAGGAGTCCAGGCACTGTGTGAGCAGCCAGCTCATTTCTGTTAAACTAACAAGGTGCTCCTTGAGTGCTCCTTTGTGCCCAGCACTTTGCGGGGATCTCTGAGGGGACCTGTGCCTGCCGTCTGTGGGTTAAATCCTAAAGATCTGGCAAAATCCCCTCACATGCACCTGCAAATTCCTTCTTTCAGTCATAAAAATTCTTGCAACAATTCAGAAGAAAATATAATGATAAATGGAGCTCCCTGATAAAACTTCTCATAAACCATTTTTCATACTGTTCATCCAATAGCATTGTAACTTCTCATTATATTGTCAATTTTGAAGCAACTTGAGTGTATCTCCAGCTTAGACCTCTCCCTGGAACACCAGATGGACGTATCCAACTGCCTCCTTGCCATCTCCACTCAGATGTTTCACCGCCCCATTTGGGTGGTCTTAAGTTCAACTTGACAATCAAATTCACAAGACCCAAATAGGTGATACTTGGCACTAGCTTCACCTAGAAAGATCCAGGATGGGAAGCGTGGCGTGCCGCAGGGAAGTGTCGTGCATACATTTCAGCAGGAGTCATAGTCATCCACACAGAAGTTCAAAGGCTATTCTTTGACCCCACCCACCCACCCAGTGACAACCCAGGTGTGAGGGATAGACTTAACGTCGCTGTGTTCACGTGATGGCTGAGAGCCCCACGTCCCAAATAGAAGCCGGTATCTTTTGTAACAACTCCACAGGCATAGCTTCTAGGGATTTCTGCAAGAGGCAGGCCCAGTTAGTAAGAGTCACCATTTTCTGGAAAGCCCGAAACTGTAGCTTCCCACCAAAAGCACTCTTTTTTCAGTCCTCCCAGTGCAGCTTGCCAGTTGGGGGTGGTTTTGACCATAAGCAACATGCCTGGTAATATTGCTGATATTCGGGAGTTCCCTGGTGGCCTAGTGGTTAGGATTCCCGGCTTTCACTGCCATGGCCCAGGTTCAGTCCCTGGTCAGGGAATTGAGATCCCGTAAGCCGCACGGTGCGGCCAAAAAATATATATACACGCACACACACACACACATATATATATATGGCTAATACTACTTTTGTCAGGTTTTTAGAGCTGAGCTGAAAACAAGTTAACCGAAGTCAGCTCTTACATGGACAAGGCTAATCTAATAGGTGCCTAAAATGTCGCATGTGAGGTGGAATTCAGGCCTTCTCCTCCACCGGTCTTTCCACGTCTGTGAGGGGTGCCCAAGTCACCCTTTGTCCTCACTGCCTCACGTAACCCATCGGCAGGTCCCATTGACTCTTCCTCCAAAGTACATCCCAGGCTGCTTCTCTCCATCTCCGCCTCCACCACACTGGTCTAGGCTTCAGCTCTCCCTTCTCTCCACAGCAGCCGAGTGATCTTTTAGAAACACAGATCAGATCATTCATCTCTCTCCTCTAATTCAAATGTTCCCATGGCGTTCCACTTCCCATGGAGTAGAATTCAAACCCTTAACCTGGCTCGCCAAACCCTCCCCGAGCCTCAGAGTCTATCTGCTTCTCCCAGTGTACTCTCATTCCTCAGTTTCTCTCACACACCAAGCTTGTTTCCTCCTCAGTGTCTCTGTGTATGCTGTTCCCTCTGCCTGCAATGCTTTGCCCAGAACTTTGCATGGCTGTCTCATTCTTTTTTATTTTAAATTATATTTTATTTATTTTTTATACAGTAGGTTCTTATTAGTCATCCATTTTATACACATCAGTGTATGCATCTCAATCCCAATCGCCCAATTCATCACGCCACCCCCCCACCCCCCACTGCTTTCCCTGCTTGGTGTCCATACGTTTGTTCTCTACATCTTTGTCTCAATTTCTGCCCTGCAAACTGGTTCATCTGTACCATTTTTCTAGGTTCCACATATATGCGTTAATATGCGATATTTGTTTTTCTCTTTCTGACTTACTGCACTCTTTTTGACAGTCTCTAGATTCATCCACGTCTCTACAAATGACCCAATTTCATTCCTTTTTATGGCTGAGTAATATTCCATTGTATATATGTACCACAACTGCTTTATCCATTTATCTGTCGGTGGGTATTTAGGTTGCTTCCATGACCTGGCTATTGTAAATAGTGCTGCAGTGAACATTGGTGTGCATGTGTCTTTTTGAATGATGGTTTTCTCTGGGTATATGCCCAGTAGTGGGATTGCTGGGTCATATGGTAATTCTATTTTTAGTTTTTTAAGGAACCTCCATACTGTTCTCCATAGTGGCCGTATCAATTTACATTCCCACCAACAGTGCAAGAGGGTTCCCTTTTCTCCACACCCTCTCCAGCATTTGTTGTTCGTATATTTTCTGATGATGCCCATTCTAACTGGTGTGAGGTGATACTTCATTGTAGTTTTGATTTGCATTTCTCTAATAATTAGTGATGTTGAGCAGCTTTTCATGTGCTTCTTGGCCATCTGTATGTCCTCTTTGGAGAAATGTCTATTTAGGTCTTCTGCCCATTTTTTGATTGGGTTGTTTGTTTTTTTAATATTGAGCTGCATGAGCTGTTTATATATTTTGGAGATTAATCCTTTGTCAGTTGCTTCATTTGCAAATATTTTCTCCCATTCTGAGGGTTGTCTTGTCATCTTGTTTGTGGTCTCCTTTGCTTTGCAAAAGCTTTTAAGTTTCATTAGGTCCCATTTGTTTATTTTTGTTTTTATTTCCATTACTCTAGGAAGTGGGCCAAAAAAGATCTTACTGTGATTTATGTCAACGAGTGTTTTTCCTGTGTTTTCCTCTAAGAGTTTTATGTGTCCGGTCTTACATTTAGGGTGTCTAATCCATTTTGAGTTTATTTTTGTGTATGGTGTTAGGTAGTGTTCTAATTTCATTCTTTTACATGTAGCTGTCCAGTTTTCCCAGCACCACTTATGGAAGAGACTGTCTTTTCTCCATTGTATATCCTTGCCTCCTTTGTCATAGATTAGTTGACCATAGGTGTGTGGGTTTATCTCTGGGCTTTCTATTCTGTTCCATTGATCTATATTTCTGTTTTTGTGTCAGTACCATATTGTCTTGATTACTGTAGCTTTGTAGTATAGTCTGAAGTCAGGGAATCTGATTCCTCCAGCTCCTTTTCTTTTTCCCTCAAGACTGTAGGTGTCTTTGCCAATAGCTTTGGCTATTCAGGGTCTTTTGTGTCTCCATACAAACTTTAAGATTTTTTGTTCTAGTTCTGTAAAAAATGCCATTGGTAATTTGATAGGGATTGCATTGAATATGTAGATTGCTTTGGGTAGTATAGTCATTTTCACAATATTGATTCTTCCAATCCAAGAACATGGTATATCTCTCCATCCGTTGGTATCATCTTTAATTTCGTTCAACAGTGTCTTATAGTTTTCTGTATACAGGTCTTTTGTCTCCCTAGGTAGGTTTATTCCTAGGTATTTTATTCTTTTTGTTGCAATGGTAAATGGAATTGTTTCCTTAATTTCTCTTTCAGATTTTTCATCATTAGTGTATAGGAATGCATGAGATTTCTGTGCATTAATTTTGTATCCTGCAACTTTACCAGATTCATTGATTAGCTCTAGTAGTTTTCTGGTGGCATCTTTAGGATTCTCTATATATAGTATCATGTCATCTGCAAACAGTGACAGTTTTACTTCTTCTTTTCCAATTTGGATTCCTTTTATTTCTTTTTCTTCTCTGATTGCCGTGGCTAGGACTTCCAAAACTATGTTGAATAATAGTGGCGAGAGTGGACATCCTTGTCTCGTTCCTGATCTTAGAGGAAATGGTTTCAGTTTTTCACCATTGAGAATGATGTTTGCTGTGGGTTTGTCATATATGGACTTTATTATGTTGAGGTAGGTTCCCTGTATGCCCACTTTCTGGAGAGTTTTTGTCATAAATAGGTGTTGAATTTTGTCAAAAGCTTTTTCTGCATCTATTGAGATGATCATATGGCTTTTCTTCAATTTGTTAAAATGGTGTATCACATTGATTAATTTGCATATATTGAAGAATCCTTGCATCCCTGGGATAAATCCCACTTGATCATGGTGCATGATCCTTTTAATGTGTTGTTGGATTCTGCTTGCTAGTATTTTGTTGAGGATTTTTGCATCTATATTCATCAGTGATATTGGTCTGTAATTTTCTTTTTTTGTATTATCTTTGTCTGGTTTTGGTATCAGGGTGATGGTGGCCTCATAGAATGAGTTTGGGAGTGTTCCTTCCTCTGCAATTTTTTGGAAGAGTTTGAGAAGGTTGGGTGTTATCTCTTCTCTAAATGTTTGGTAGAATTCACCTGTGAAGCCATCTGGTCCTGGACTTTTGTTTGTTGGAAGATTTTTAATCACGGTTTCAGTTTCAATACTTGTGATTGGTCTGTTCATATTTTCTATTTTTTCCTGGTTCAGTCTTGGAAGGTTATACCTTTCTAAGGATTTGTCCATGTCTTCCAGGTTGTCCATTTTATTGCCATAGAGTTGCTTGTAGTAGTCTCTTAGGATGCTTTGTATTTCTCCGGTGTCTGTTGTAACTTCTCCTTTTTCATTTCTAATTTTATTGATTTGAGTCCTCTCCCTCTTTTTACTTGATGAGTCTGGCTAATGGTTTATCAATTTTGTTTATGTTCTCAAAGAACCAGCTTTTAGTTTTATTGATCTTTGCTGTTGTTTTCTTTGTTTCTATTTCATTTATTTCTGCTCTGATCTTTATGATTTCTTTCCTTCTGCTAACTTTGGGTTTTGTTTGTTCTTCTTTCTCTAGTTCCTTTGTAAGGTTAGATTGTTTATTTGAGATTTTTCTTGTTTCTTGAGGTAGGCTTGTATAGCTATAAACTTCCCTCTTAGAGCTGCTTTTGCTGCATCCCATAGTTTTTGGATCGTCGTGTTTTCATTGTCATTTGTCTCTAGGTATTTTTTGATTTCCTCTTTGATTTTTTTTTTTTTTTTGTGGTACATGGGCCTCTCACTGTTGTGGCCTCTCCCGTTGCGGAGCACAGGCTCCGGACGTGCAGGCTCAGTGGCCATGACTCACGGGCCCAGCTGCTCCACGGCATGTGGGATCTTCCCCGACTGGGGCACGAACCCGTGTCCCATGCATCGGCAGGCAGACTCTCAACCACTGCGCCACCAGGGAAGCCCCTCCTCTTCGATTTCTTCAGTGATCTCTTGGTTATTTAGTAACGTATTTTTTAGCCTCCATGTGTTTGTGTTTTTTATGTTTTTTTCCCTGTAATTGATTTCTAATCTCATAGTGTTGTGGTCAGAAAAGAGGCTTGATATGATTTTAATTTTCTTAAATTCACTGAGGCTTGATTTGTGACCCAAGATGTGATCTATCCTGGAGAATGTTCCGTGAGCACTTGAGAAGAATGTGTAATCTGCTGTTTTTGGATGGAATGTCCTATAAATATCAATTAGATCTATCTGGTCTGTTGTGTCATTTAAAGCTTGTGTTTCCTTATTAATTTTCTGTTTGGATGATCTGTCCGTTGGTGTAAGTGAGGTGTTAAAGTCTCCCACTATTATTGTGTTACTGTCGATTTCCTCTTTTATAGCTGTTAGCAGTTGCCTTATGTATTGAGATGCTCCTGTGTTGGGTGCATACATATTTATAATTGTTATATCTTCTTCTTGGATTGGTCCCTTGATCATTATGTAGTGTCCTTCCTTGTCTCTTGTAACATTCTTTATTTTAAAGTCTATTTTATCTGATATGAGTATTGCTACTCCAGCTTTCTTTTGATTTCCATTTGCATGGAATATCTTTTTCCATCCCCTGACTTTCAGCCTGAATGAGTCCCTAGGTCTGAAGTGGGTCTCTTGTAGACAGCATATATATGGGTCTTGTTTTTGTATCCATTCAGCAAGCCTGTGTCTTTTGGTTGGAGCATTTAATCCATTCACATTTAAGGTAATATCGATGTGTATGTTCCTATTACCATTTTCTTAATTGTTTTGGGTTTGTTTTTGTAGGTCCTTTTCTTCTCTTGTGTTTCCCACTTAGAGAAGTTCCTTTAGCATTTGTTGTAGAGCTGGTTTGGCGGTGCTGAATTCTCTAAGCTTTTGCTCTGTAAAGCTTTTGATTTCTCCATCGAATCTGAGTGATATCCTTGCCAGGTAGAGTAATCTTAGTTGTAGGTTCTTCCCTTTCATCACTTCAAGTATATCATGCCACTCCCTTCTGGCTTGTAGAGTTTCTGCTGAGAAACTCTGTTAACCTTATGTGAGTTCCCTTGTATGTTATTTGTTGCTTTTCCCTTGCTGCTTTCAATAATTTTTCTTTGTCTTTAATTTTTGCCAGTTTGATTACTATGTGTCTCAGCGTGTTTCTCCTTGGGTTTATCCTGTATGGGACTCTCTGTGCTTCCTGGACTTGGGTGGCTATTTCCTTTCCCATGTTAGGGAAGTTTTCGACTATAATCTCTTCAAATATTTTCTTGGGTCCTTTCTCTCTCTCTTCTCCTTCTGGGACCCCTATAATGCGAATGTTGTTGCATTTAATGTTGTCCCAGAGGTCTCTTAGGCTGTCTTCATTTCTTTTCATTCTTTTTTCTTTATTCTGTTCTGCAGCAGTGAATTCCACCATTCTGTCTTCCAGGTCACTTATCCGTTCTTCTGCCTCAGTTATTCTGTTGTTGATTCCTTCTAGTGTAGTTTTCATTTCAGTTATTGTATTGTTCATCTCTGTTTGTTCTTTCATTCTTCTAGGACTTTGTTAAACATTTCTTGCATCTTCTCGATCTTTGCCTCCTTTCTTTTTCCGAGGTCCTGGATCATCTTCACTATCATTATTCTGAAGGTTGCCTGTCTCCACTTCATTTAGTTGTTTTTCTGGGGTTTTATCTTGTTCCTTCATCTGGTACATAGCCCTCTGCCTTTTCATTTTGTCTATCTTTCTGTGAATGTGGTTTTTGTTCCACAGGCTGCAGGATTGTAGTTCTTCTTGCTTCTGCTGTCTGCCCTCTGGTGGATCGGCTGTCTCTTTCTTGTCATTCAGATCGCAATGAATATGTCACCTTTCCAAAAAAGCCTTGCCTCACCATGTAAAGTAAGCCCACAGGAGCACATTGTCATAACACTGTATTTTATCAATACTTCCCTTCCAGAACCTGATACTTTTGCTTTTTTTTTTTTTTAATTTGTTTATTGTGTGTCTCCTCCCTCTAGAACATAAGCTTCCTAAAAGCAGATACCTTGTCTGATTCTTTGCTAGAGCTCCCAGTGCTTAATCTGGGCCCTGGCTCACACTGTAGACTCCACATATTTGTTGAAAAGGATCCCCAAACATATATGCTTGAATATCAATATGGTACTCTTAAAGTTTTTTAAAACTTCTTTAATAATACTTTCAGTCATATTTTTGGGAAATTTCTGTGATAGATGAAACCTATTGACTGTTGACTAGCAACTTAGAGAAAAGGCAAGAAAGTGCTTCACAAGGTTACAGTCAGTCTGCAGATGTAGGACATTTACAATCAGTATTAATGTGGTGATCTCGGTATTGGGAGAAATATGAAATATGCCATAGATTTGTTTGATCAATACAATGATGGAATTTCTGGTCATCGTACGGGTTTTCATCAGAGGCGTACTCTGCCTAAAGTCCTCACGTGGGTTTGAGAGAGGACTTTAGAGAATGAAGAGTCGGGGGGCCTCCTCAGCAGAGACTTCAGGGACGTTAACAGTCTGCAGAGTCGACCAAAAATAATCTCACTCCAGCTTCATCCTGGCTTTGCAGTCTGAGGAGAGAGCTGGGGGGAGTCTGTAGGGCTTTCAGCTTTCATAGTCAGACCTCATCTGTTTTGCTGCCCTGGTCCTCGTGAGCTGTGCTAGTACTGTCAACAGACAAACTTCTGAGGAGGTAAGAAGCAGGTGGAGTTGGTTTGTTTTAAATTCTGGCGCAAGAATATTACAAACTGGTGGAGCCAAGAAAGAAACCACCTAACATGCACCATCTTAGCTGGTTTCTTTTTTGTCTTCACTTTATATGATGGACCAGCATTACCTTTAATTTGGGTCAGTAGGTAATATCAAGTGACCCCTGTTGGCTCCGAGTGGGTTTAGACCTAGACTTTATAGACACAAAAGGGCTACTTCTTTTTTTTTTAACTTATTTTTTATTGAAGCAGAGTTGAATTACAATGTTAACTACTGCTGTACGTCAAAGTGACTCAGTTATTTATATATATATATATATATATATATATATATAAAAAAAACGTTCTTTTTCATATTCTCTCTTCCATTATGGTTTATCACAGGATATTGAATATAGTTCCCTGTGCTATACAGTAGGACCTTGTTGTTTATCCATCCTATATATACCAGTTTGCATCTGCTAATCCCAAACTCCCAATCCATCCCTCCCTCAACCCCCTCCCCCTTGGCAACCATCAGTCTATTCTCTATGTCCATGATTCTGTTTCTGTTTCATAGATAGGTTCATTTGTGTCATATTTTAGATTCCACATATAAGTGATGTCATATAATGTTTGTCTTTCTCTTTCTGACTTCACTTAGTATGATAATCTCTAGTTGCATTCATGTTGCTGCAAATGGCATTATTTCATTCTTTCTTACTGCCGAGTAATATTCCATTGTATATATGTACCACATCTTCTTTATCTGTTCATCTGTCAATGGCCATTTAGGTTGTTTCCATGTCTTGGCTATTGTGAATAGTGCTGCTTTGAACAGAGGGGTGCATGTATCTTTTTGAATTATAGTTTTGTCTGGATATATGCCCAGGAGTGGAATTGCTAGATCATATGGTAACTCTATTTTTAGTTTTCTGAGGAACCTCCACTGCTGTTTTCCACAGTGGCTGCACCAATTTACATTCCAAAAGGGCTACTTCTAACTTGCCTTCTTGATTAAGTGCTTACTACCAGCAGAATTTTTAATTATGGTGATTAGCTAATAAAATACAGGGAGCCTCCCCTATGCTTAGTATTAGCTAGATTAGATTCTTTACCAAGAGATGCATTTCTAAATGAGACCTGCTTAGTCACTAATGAGCTATTATTCAAGGTGAATGCCAATCACTTCATAAATTGATCACATTAAAAAAAAATGCCCACACTGAAATTTTTATAATAGCTTTACAGAGGTACAATTCATGTACCGTGTAATTTACCCATTTAAAGTATACAGGCCAACAATTTTTAGTATATTCACAAAATTCTGTAACCATCATCACCCTCAGTTTTAGAGCATTTTCATCACCCCAAGAAGAAACCCCACACCCATTAGTAGTCAGTTCCCCTTCTCCCGTCCCCTAGCTCAACCCTGCCAATCTAAGTTCTGTTTCTATGGATTTGCTTAATTCTGGACACTCTATATAAATGGATTCATAATATGTGAGCTTTTGTGTCTGGCTTCTTTCACTTAGCACAGGGCTGTCCAGGTTCATCCATGTCGTAGCACGTGTCACTGCTTCATCCCTTTTTATTTGTGAATAACATTCCATTGTATGGATTTACTGTGCCTCAGTTGTTGGACATTTGGGCTGTTTCCACTTTTTGGCTACTATATGTATGCTACTGTGAACACACGTATATGTGAGTCTTTATGTGAACATATATTTTCATTTCTTTTTCCACGGTGGTTTTTGAGTTGGGAAAAATCAAACATAACTAAATGTGGCTTTTTGTTTAAAACACAAGTGTCTAACTTGGAGCACAGAACATGAGGCCAGAGAAGCCTGAGATGTGGTCCTTCCCCTTCAGCGGCCCGTGGCCCGGCCCAGTGTGGAGGCTGGACCGTCAGAGCTCAGTGCCTGTCGCCTGCCCTTCCCTTGCAGGGAGTTGCTGCGCTGCGAGGCCGCACTGGCCAGGCTGTACTGCCGCATGGCCCTGCTCAACATCTTCGCCCCCAAGCTGCCTCACCTGTTTACCCGCCTCTTCCACATCCCTGCCATCCGGGATATTACCCTGGAGCACCTGCAGCTGCTGTCCAATCAGCTCCTCGCTCCTCCCCTCCCAGGTAAACCTCGGCTTTGCGGCTCTCACTGCAGAAATTAGGCCCAGGATGGAATAGCCCTGAGGGTGAGCTGGGCGCCAAGCAGGAGCTGTGCTTAGTGTCCTTGTTCTCCACGTGAGCAGGGGGAGGAGTCCCAGCACAGGACCTTTAGACTTAGTGTAGATAAACTGCACGAAAGATTGCAGCTGTCTTTGCAGTGCTTTCTCACTCTTTGAAAAATCTAAGTGTATTAGATGACATATTTAGTCATTAACCTATTAAGCATTCATTAAGCAAACTAATCATGGATCAAGGAAAATGAAGTCTTATTTATGAAATCTAGTCACTGTACTGTTGTCACAGACATTCTGTTTGACGTGTAAAGACAGGAAAATGTTCCTGCCATCAAACGCCACCAGAGAGACCTAATTGATTCATTGTGACCTCAAGCGGAGCAGTTTTAATGGGCTAGCCTGTGTGCATCTGCTCAATGTGGGGCCCTTGGAGTGTGGGCTGATGCTGTGTGTTCACTCCCTTGGTGAATACTAAGTGATGACTCTGCCCTCAACTCAGTTGAAGACTGAAGGGCCCCTTATGTCTTCCTCTGGCACCTTGGCCTCCAGCCTGCTTCCCTTGACCTCCTAGCTACTAAGATGGGAGCAGGAGTGAGAGGGCAGGTGGCATGCTAAGCATAAAGGACATCTCTCACAGCCATGGGGTCCCAGCCAGTGCCTGTGTGAACTACATCTCCACAGGCCACTTAAGCACGTGGGGTCCAGTGGCCCACCCCAAGAAATTAGAGGCTCCAAAACAGATCTGAAAAGCTTTAACGTGCTTGTGGAAGAAGCTTTGCCACAGTGACTAACACTTGCTTTATAAACTCCACTCTGAGCTACTCCAGTGGTTCCTTGGTGAAACTCCAGGTTGGCCAGGGCAGCCGATAGGTCAGGCTCTGGGAACCCCTGAATCCAAGCAGCTCCACTTCTACCTGCTTAGTAGACCTGGGCTTCAATTCAGGTTTTTATTTTAGGCAACAGTTTTGTAGCTTAAAAGAAAGCAAAAAGTTAAAGGCCGCCGAACTCCTGAATCCCCCACCCCCTGCAGGATCTGACTGGTGACATCTATTACCCAAGACGTATGTTCAAGCTAACCCATCCTGGTTTTCTGGACAGAATGCTCCTGGCTCGTTACTCAGGATCTCACAGCCCGTGGCTGCTGCTGTTCTTGTTGACTTGTGTTTTCTTTCCTGTCCCCAGACGGCACCATCAGCTCCAGCTCCATCCTCCTGGCACAGTCCCTGCAG
Source organism: Delphinapterus leucas (assembly GCF_059928025.1). Taxonomy (NCBI): domain Eukaryota; kingdom Metazoa; phylum Chordata; class Mammalia; order Artiodactyla; family Monodontidae; genus Delphinapterus; species Delphinapterus leucas. The sequence goes on from NC_143142.1 coordinate 15,818,232, forward strand.
CACTGCATCCATTCCCAGAACTGCTCGGCCACGGACCTCTTCTACCAGGGCAACTCCCAGACAGTGAGAGAGTGGCTCAACGTGGCCATCACTCGGACCCTGCACCAGGGTGAGGAGAGCCTGTTGGAGCTGACGAAACAGATCTGCTCTTTCCTGCAGGTAAAAGTCCAAAGTTCTGATGTCCCTAAACTAGGGTTACAGGTTTCAATTGGAAATCTTATTGGCTGGCTGAAAATGACACTTTTCTTCCCCAAGCCCCACTAGTCTGCTTTTCTTCGCAGCTCCCCTGCCTTGTCCCGTCCGTGGTGTCCTTCCTCCCAGAGGGCTTTTTTGTCCTCCTGATCCTGTTACAGTGTATGCATTGGCTCTCCTTTGCCTGGGAGCTGGGAAAAGGAAATGCTCTCTTGTGTTTAACCCGTGGCTTTCCCTGTTAAATGTCTCTGCAGACGGCACCAGAGCAGTTCCCCTCCGAAGAGTTTCCAATTTCCGAGTCCAAGGTCAACATGGACGTCAATTTCCCCGGGGCGGCTTTCGTTGTAGTATCTTGCAAAGAAAGTCAGTCTGGATTCCGCAAAGAGTAAGTTGCCCGTACTGTAGAAGATGGTGATGGGGAGAGAAAAGTAAGACAGATTCTGGTGTAATTTACAGAAGAAAAAAACTCATTGCTTTTATTCTTTAATGCATAGTGTACTTGAACATGATTTACAGTTCTTCCCTAATTTCCATGTTTTGGAAATTAGTCTATATAAAGAATGACCTTCTAAAATGTGATGGAGGTGACTTACGTGTGCCCGGTTCTCACCACCCCCTCGCAACAAAGTGTTTGTTGACATGGTTGGACTCTGCTCACACGCATCCCTCCTCCTCAGCTCCTCTCTGTACAAGGCGCCGTGGGCGCGGGTGCTTGTGTACGGGCTGGGCCACAAAGTGAAGCGAAATGGCCAGCTAAACCTCATCGAGGCCATCTGTTACCCGCGGGATGCATCTCCGGCCAACACAGGACTCACGCCGCCTCCCACCACCAACCAGTACCCTTCTGTGATCCTCTCCACAGACAAAGTCCACATCAAACTGGGTAAGTCTCTGAATTAGCTCCCGGTAATAAGAACAGCTTTGAAGTCATTCTCTGCTTTCCTTCTTTGTGAAAATTGAAAGGATTTTCTACTGTGCTGTGTTCCAGTTTCCTATGGGTAAAGAAAAGGACTGCTTGGGGCAGTGTATTTCAGAGACGGTGGATTAAAAGTTCTCCCTTTCCTGCCAGGGGAAGACCTGGCAGATGCTGCCCAGACTACAGTGGGGATTTCCTTTCCTTTCACAAGCGTGTGCTGTTCAGAATGATCTAAACAGAGCAGTCCTATCATTTAGCTGTAATAATCCTGGCTGCCCTTCAAGTTCCCATGAAAACTGAGTTCTCTCGGGTATAGTGTGGCCCCGTGGGGCGCGGGCCTCAGTGATCATCTGCTCCCCGTGTCGATGGTGAACAAAGCCTGGTGGCGGCCAGGCTGGGAAGCCCAAGTGGTCTTGTCTCCTTGGCATCCTTTGTTAAGCCTCCGCAGATTTAGATTTAGATGAGGCCTCCACCTCTGTAAATCCTGAAGCTCTCGCTGACTGCTTTGTATACTGGGGCCGGCTGACTCTGTTTCTGAGTCAACACACAGAGGAAGGGAAGCCTAGTCTCAGACTTGCACTGCACGTCCTTGGCATGTTGGACAGGAGAAGATGGACACATGTTTGTTAGAGACAATTATAAAGATGTATTTGAACTTTCAGCCAAAATTGGGCCTTGGCTTGCACAGCTCCAATCCTGGAGACATTGCATCCTTAGGGAATAGAATGAAAGGACATTTCTTAAGGTATTTGGTCAATGCTAAACAAGTTTATGATCTCTTTTTATTAGGGTCTATTTTTTTCATTGTATTTTGCCTACACTGTTTTTTAAAATTTATATTAAACACAGAAGATCTCTGTTTTACCTGTCATTCCCCAAATAAACATTCACCCCAAAGTACAGGCGAGTCAACATGGTTCCTCCTGAGCCGGCCAGAGACCCCTGGTACCCCAGCTTATGTCTGACCAGTGCTTACAGAGGGGGTTGGGGTGCGGTGCAGGGTGTGACAGGGATCAGACCTCAGGGTCTTTCTTCTCTCATCGTAGGCAGCTTCGGTCAGATTCAGGCCATGACAATGACCGAAGGCAGTAAAAGAGAATTCTGGTAGTTCCTGAAGTCTGGGGGCCCCCTTGCTGGTCCACTCTGTAAATCTAAAATAAGCTGATGCTCCCATGGGATTGCAGCTGCACCAAAGGGCTGGTTATTTCTTTACCAGGCTGGGACCATTCCAGTGAAGCATCTTTTAAAGTCTGACTTCCTATTTCCATGCCAGGTCATCAGGCTGGTTGGTATCTGACTGACAGGGAGATGTTTATCCTTCCCTGTCCCCACTGCTGCCCTTTGTCCCATTCTCACACCAACAGGTGGACTCCTTGGAGGATGTCCTCCGCTCCTCCTGCGCCTGCGGCTGACTCCGTCTGGAGTGTGGGGAGTGACATTTCCTCTCGCCCCCAGTGCATGAGTGGACAGGCTTTCCGGCCCTGTTTCTCTGCGCACACCTGGCAGGTCTTTATCGCAAGCTTGTTTTGATCGGGTGCTACCAGTCATGAGCTTTCCTTCTGGGCGCTTCTTCTAGGGGTGTCTCCCCCTCCCGGAGCCGTGCTGGTGTTACACTCTCTGCCCCTTGAGTTCCCACTGGCGATGGCCTTCGCAGAACAGCTGCTGTCCTGGAAGTCAGAGGATGGCGAAGGGAGATCTGAAGATGAGCCTGACACCATCCCGACGTCCGTCCTCCTGCAAGTGGTGGAACTGCTCGGTGAGGCCTCCCTTCCCTCAGGATCAGGCTGGTGGAGCTGGCCGGGTGCCTGGGGAAGGAGCTGGCCGGTGCGCCTGGGGTGGCCACAGTGGCCTGGGTGGTGACAGCTCTTGTCAGCTTGTTGTCAGTTGGGCTTGGGGAATTGAGTGGAAAGTGTAGCCTAGACTTCCAAATCCATGATTTGCAGGACACTTCCATTATTTTGAGGGGTGGCATCTAACCGGGAAAATAAGATTAATTTTATCATACTTTACTTTAAAGCACTAACATATGCCATTGTTGTAACTTTGATTCTGTAACATTGTTCACTTTCATACCACCCTTCACCTTCAGACATTATGACCTCACAGCACCTGAAAGGTTACAGAGAGATGGCATTGTAGCAAAACTCATGGAATGGTAAACTTAAAGAGTTGTGAACTTAGCATATAAATTTACTTCAAAATTTTTCTAAATATTGAGTTTTAATTAATGATATGTCTGCTTAAGTGGTTAGGGATAAAAATACTGATATCTGCAACTTATTTTGAAATAATAAAAAACTAAGATGAGTCTGTGGATGAATAGAGGGAAAGATAGATGTGTAATAAAACAAACACAGCTTTGTTACACATGTAATAATGTTAATGGTAGAATCTAGGTGGTGAGCATCCAAATATTGACTGTATAAGGTGTTCAACTTTTTTATATTTTTGTATTTTTTCAAAAATACAAAATGTTGGTGTTGGAGGGAAAAACATGTTGGCAAACTCAGGTGCCCTCAGGGGTCAGGGAGATGATGTAAGTGAGAGGAATTCAAGAGAGAAGTGGACCCAGGACCTCCAGGGAACTGGAGGGCACGTGTCCTGTGGGGCAGCCACTGAGCCCTACTACTCATTTGCTGTATAAGAATGTGGCCCTAGTCCTGCCAGATACTGTCACATTTTATTTCAAGAAAAGCCAGAAATCTAGATATTGATGTGAATTTCCCAGTTTCTAAATGTTGACAACTAATTCACATTCTTTAAAACACATTGGGCAGGGGGTCGGAAGAGGTGAGCAGGGAACCACTGGCTGGGGGAACGAGATGTATGTGGCCGGTCTCAGCTCTCGGGCCACCATTTGCAATTTTGGTGGAGATTTCTCTCCAAGGCCATCGTCTTCCAAAAATGTCCAATGGCAGAGGAAGGACAACAGAGAAGGAAATAGGAGCACATGAGGGCCTGGCCTTAGACCCCATTGGCCTTTATTCCCTGTCAGTGGCTCCATGAGCACCATGTCCCGTGACAGCCATGAGTTCATTACCAATTAGAATTATCAAAACAGCATCACCCCTGAGACCAGTCAGCCTAGTCCCCTCCTTCGTGGGTGCTGGGCCTAATTGGGATTCTCGGTAAGTCAGCCAGACCTGGCCGTTGGGACTCCCTGTCCACAACGTGACTGGGGATAGAAGACATGCATCTGGCACGAAGGGGACCTTGGCACAGATGTGTGTGGCCCACGGTTGTTCTAGACAGTGTTTCCTAGACTTCAGTCATTCTCATGCCACCTTTATGTGATTTCTGCCACGTCTACAAGTCATGCCTATCACCATTTATTGATTTGTTTTTATGGCAATGAACTCCTTTCTCCTTTTTTTAAACTTATACTGAAGTTTAAAAGAAACTTTATCTTGCTACTTTAAACAGAAAATTCGTATCCCTTGCCATAACTAGAAGATACTTATAAAATTAAAAAGTTAAGCAGTTACTGTTAAGAAATTCTGGCTAACTACTGTTCCCTGTCGAAGGCTCTGAGTCTCTGGGCTATTCTCTATTAAGAATATTCTAGCCCCAGAGTGAGGCTTTCTTGTTGACAAAATCAGGACTGAAAGAGGAGTTTAAAAGGAATCATTTTTCTGTGTGTATTTCTGAGCTATCTGGTAAAATTGGATTGTATGCCCCCAGTAGTAAGCATCCCATGGTTCAGGAAACATTATGCTAATGATTTGTCACCAAACTGCTTAATAACTTTATGAGAAAGAAAACAATGATTTCAGGGTCAGAGCTGTAGAAGCTGGCTCCATGCGGTCACTTGCCACAGGGGTGAAGGCCACCGGCTCTGGGGCCAGCCTGCCCGGCTCTGCCCTGTGAGATTGTGTGACTGTGTGGCAGCCGTGTGAGTCCTTCAGCTCTTTGAGCCTCCGTTTCTTCATCTGTGAGATGGGGATGAAGGATGTAATGTTTGTTTCACGCGGTCGCTGTAAGGGCTGCCTCCATTAAAGTGCCTTAGAACAGTGCCTGGCACATAGTAAGCTCTGTACAGGTGATTTTTTTTTTTTTTTTTTTTGCTTTCATTCACCTCAGGAAACTTCCTGTGGACCACAGACATGGCGGCCTGCGTGAAAGAGCTGGTTTTCCACCTCCTGGCAGAGCTCCTGCGCACAGTGCACAGCCTGGAGCAGAGGAAGCACCCTGCCGGCCTGTCCTCGTCCATCGCCCTCCAGCTGAACCCCTGCCTGGCCATGCTGATGGCCCTGCAGTCAGAGCTCCACAAGCTGTACGACGAGGAGACGCAGAGCTGGGTCTCGGGCAGCACGTGCGGTGGCTCGGGGACCGTAGCGGCCACCGACCAGGGCAGGTTCTCTACGTATTTCCACGCGCTCATGGAAGGGTGCCTGGCGGTGGCCGAGGTGACCCTGCCTACCAACATGAGTGTCACTGCCAGCGGGGTGACGTCGGCGACCGCCCCAAACCTCAGCGACTCGTCGTCCTCCTCGTCGTCCTCCCCAGGACAGACGCCGCAGAGCCCCAGCCTCCTGTCCAAGAGGAAGAAAGTCAAGATGAAGCGGGAAAAGGCCTCCTCCTCCGGGAAGCGCCAGTCCTCGCGCTCAGTGGACTCGGACCCCGCCGTGCTGAGCATCGGGGGTGGCAAGCCCGAAGACATGCTGTGGTTCCATCGCGCCCTGACCTTGCTCATCATCCTCCGGCACCTCACCAGGAAGGACCCGCAGGGGCTGGGTGTGACGAGTGACGCCATCGCCGACGCCTGCCAGGCCCTGGTGGGTCCCACCGCCCATAGCCGCTTGCTGGTGATCTCTGGGATCCCCACCCACCTGGACGAGGGCATCGTCAGAGGCGCCATCCGCAAGGCCTGCAACGCCCACGGCGGGGTCTTCAAAGACGAGATCTACATCCCCCTGCAGGACGAAGACCCCAAGAAGCCAAAAGACAAGGCCGAGGGCGGTGATGGGAAAGCTGAGCCAGAGAAGACCCTTGGCTTCCCCAGCACAGACAGCTTGGAGGTCAGCACGTCCCGCAGCCCGACCCCCGCCATGAGCATCAGCGCGTCTGCGTCCACCAGTCAAGCCTCCATCTGCAGCTCCCAGGGCATCTTGCAGACGGTCAGCGACGTCTCCACAGAACCGCTGCCCTCGGGCCTAGAGCTGCCCATCCCTGCGGGCTTATTGGAGCCCCACGTAGTGTCCAGCCAGGAGAGCCTGGACGTTTCCCTATGCAGCACCAGCAGCCTGGGCAGCCTTGGGAGCCTGGGGGAGCCACTGGACAACGCAGAAACGGCCTCAGTGTCAGACATGGGCTCCATGTACACAGTCACGTCCCTGGACAACCAGCCCCTCACAGCACGCCCCATCAAAGGCTTTGCGGTTGTGGAGGTAAGCACCTCACGCCTTGGCAACCACTTAAATCATGAGCGGTTAGAATCCCCCAGGCCTCTTTAAGCCTTCCAATATTATTTCCAAGGGACTAAGTAATAGGTGACATTGGGGCACTTAGCGGGCTCCCTGAGGCAGCTCTTGGAAACAGCAGTGATCAATCATGTTGATTATCTGTATTTGAGGTCCCATCTCTTGAGTGTGATAGCAAGTCTGTCAGGAAGTAAATACAGTTCATTGCGGAGTGTGGGAGGGGCTCCAGGGGCTGACCTTTCCTGATGGGTGGGCATCATCGAGTGTTTTCCAACTCAGGCCCCAGTGGCCTCTTTTTGAGTGGCTTTGGGTTGTTTTAACCATTGCCATTGGCAGGAGGGATCCCCACTGAGCAGGGAGAGAACAGACTTGCCGTTCTGTTCGGAGTGATTCTGAGTTTCAGATGCTGCGCGTGTTGCCAGATTACATTTCCACTTCAAGATCCCATGTGTTTTCTGGGCCTCCTTGTTTAGAAATCCTGCATCCTGTGTCTTCCTGCCCCCTGTGTAACGGGAGTCGGGTGCAGAGTAAAAACCATCCTCGCCCTTATTAGATATGGAGGGGAAGGCACTAGGGGGAGAACTTGCACCCCCTTCCTCCCCACCCCACGGGCTCTGACAGGAGAGCTCAAAGATCCAGGGGTTGGCTTCCTCCCAGAATCTGTCCACCTTCTCCCTCCGATTTCCTCGGAGCCAAGCGTGGACTTGAACCCCTGGGGCATCTGCGTAGAGCCACAGACCTGACCGGGGTTTAGCAACAGAGATGTCCAGTTGAGCTGTTCTCCTGCAGGTTACCACTTTTGGCACATACGAGAGACTTTGCCGGGAAGGCCAGCTTGCCCCGGTCACGCCGCGCTCCCAATGCTGAAGACAGTAGAGGGTTTCAGGGACAGACGGGAGGGAAAGAAAGTTCATACAGCTAGCTGAGTGACTGGCCTCTCCACTCAAATCCTTACCCTTTTCCTTGTTCACACAGATCAGATCCCGAGCCAAAATCGAGAAAATCCGAGCGAGTTTATTTAACAATAATGACTTGATTGGTTTGTCAAGTTTGGATGGTGAAGATGAATTGATGGAAATGTCAACAGAAGAGATACTCACTGTGTCTGTAGTAAATCAGAGTTTGTTTGATACGCAGGGGAGCCCAGGGTTAGAAGATTATTTCAATGATAAGTCAATTAAAGGTAGGTTATAGATTTTTTTTTAATTAATAGACTTTTTTTTAGAAATTTATAGAAAAAAAACTGAGCAAAAATCATACCCCTCTTGGGACTTCCCTGGCAGTCCAGTGGTTAGGACTCAGTGCTTTCACTGCCACAGGCCTGGGTTCGATCCCTGGTCAGGGAACTAAGATCCCGCAAGCCACACAGCGCGGCCAAAAAAAAAAATCATACCCCTCTCCATGTCCTGTTTTCCCTATTTTTAACATCTTACCTTAAAGAGGAGCTCTGGGGGTCAAAGATTTAAGAAGTGATTCAGGGAACGTTGGGAAGATGGTTCACTGCTTGGTTAACAGAAGGTGCGTTGTGTACTTGATGTGAAGAGAACACTGCTGCTCCCCCAGGAGAGCCGTCAGGGCTCTGAAGGCCAGCGGGCAGGCCCTGCCACAGGCCCCCACACCAAGCCCTCAGGTGCTCCTGTTTCCCGCCACAGCCTTGAATGTGGGCTTGCATTCAAGTTGCTTTTTTCCTTTTGTCTAGTCAGGCTTCCCCTTGTTTGAGTTCAAGTGTATTTATTTTGTTCTGTCCTCTAGAGCTAGAATGTACCATGTACATTGCTGGTAATCATTTAGTCAATATGCTCAAGGACAGCTAACACCTCGCCCTTTAAAATGAATTCTTGGGGAAGAACCGATTCCGGCTCCTTTTTCACAAAAGTCCCACTTTGTCATTCTGGTGGATCTTATGTGGGGGGACCCTACCCTGTCTGGCTTCCCCACTTCTTCTGTTCAGCCAGGACCCGGGCTCTATCGAGGCCCCACAGAGCTGGATCTAGCAGATCCTGAGGCCAAGAGCTCACCCCCAGCTTCGCTTCAGAAGCAGCAGCGATTTTTCTCCTTTCTTTTTATAACTGTAGTTCTTTGTGTTGTTGTCTTTATTTTGCATCAGTCTCTCTCAAATTTTTAAATTTATGTTTTTTCTAACTCTTTAATATTGTTTGAAAGTTCATAATAGAGTTGTTGAGTTTGTTCTGTTTTATGTTTTCTGAGGACAGAAATGTAACATTGAGTATGGATTTTGTTGTTGTTTCAAATTATTATCCCCCAGTCATGAAATTTTGAAATACTCCCACAGGGCTGGGACCAGAGTGAGGTAAATGAGGCCACAGAATTTAATGGGGCTCCAAAACAACTCAGTAATCTAGATAAATAATTATTTTAATATAATACTTATGAAAGTCAAAATTAATGCAAAATATCCATGGTGAACAAACTGTTAAAATTTTAAATAAAGACAGGATCAGTATTAATGATTTTTCCTTTTGCGTCAGGCTTTAATATGGCTCAGCACAGTACTTCTAATATTTCACTCATCATGGGTTTCTTGTATTAATTTTGATTTTTTTGAAGGACCGTGTTACAACGTGTATCTTGATCCCTGAGTTTTTTGGGACTCTTGTGCGTGAGGGGCTGCCTCTCTCTCCTCGCCCTGGTTTCAGCCCTGTTCCCTTATTAGTGAGTACGGTGCCCACTCGGCTCTCAGCTCCCCACGTGGGGGTGGCTAGTGTACGATCTGTGGGAACCCTGGGGTCTTTTTCTGCCATAATTAATGCTTTGCCAGTCTTTTCATGCTTTAATCCAAATTTAGTTCTAGCTCCTGATTGTATTATGGTCAAACCTTCCACATAAGATACTCAGTCTTTTGATAACACATTTGCCACGTTACAGCCACACGCATTTTGCTCAAGACTCTTTAAGCTGTGGTTCTACTGAATCAACTCTTAGATCTTGACCACGCCTTCCACACACCTGTCTCCTCACCCTCAGCCCAGATGCCCAGGGGACCTTTGTGCTCTGGCTCCTGAAGCCCGGCCTGAGCTGGGTGTGCCTCTGGAGGGCCAGACCCCCAGAGAGAGGGGATGAGGAGGCTGGGCAGGAGGACAGGGTGTGATGAGCAAGTCAGTCCTGCCTGCAGGTGGGGGCCCTTGGCCACGAGGAACATGCAGATGCAGTGGAACATCCTGTTCCACTGGGAACATTCCTGACTGGCCCCTTAGGAAAGGTGAGAGCATCTTCTGGAGTGCTTATTTGGGGACCAAAAAAAACAAGTGTTTTTTTTCTCGTGCCCAGGGACAGTTTTCTTGTATCTGAGAGAACTTTCTTTTCCACCTGCTGGCTGGGCCAGGTTTCAAATGCATCCTCTAATAATAACTATTGAACAACTTGTACTTTGCACTAAAAGTACTTGCAGTCTCTACATCCTCTTGCTCCCTGGGGACTATCCATCACAGACATGTTGAAGTTAAGGGAGGTTCAACCTCCATGATAAAGAGACCCTAGAGTACAGTAACTCAGACCCAGTGGAAGTTCATTTCCTGCACATGTAAGAGTCCAGGGTGAGCCCTGAGGTCTGCCATTCGGGGGCTTGTTATCTCCACGCAGCCAGTGGCGGGGATAAGTGCAGAAGAGAACATGATCTCAGAGAAGCAGCAGTGAGCCGTGGCGTGAAGTGACATCTTAGTTCCCTGCCCAGGAATTGAACCTGGGTAGCCTGGATGAAAACCAGGAATCCTAGCCGGTGGACCAGCAAGGGCTAGAGGCTAGAAGCAAGGTTCCCCTGGCCCTCACCCCCATTGAAAAATGTGTTTCTCAAGGAGGCGAGAACTGTAAAAACAGGTACAAAGTTTATTATTGGGGACACAGAACAACAACAAGTGGGAGAACACACAGAGAAACAGTTTGTTGAGTTGACAGAAGCAAGGCAGAGATGCACACCGGGAGAGGAAGGGTGTGGGCGTCCTCCCTAATGAGGAGGAGTCCAGTAAAGAGGCGGTGAAGTCATGCATTATAGGGCAGTTCTTCCGGGTCTTTGTTTACCTTTGGCCAATTACCTGGTTTCTTTTTCCACACCTGCCCTGCCCTAGGACCCTCCCCAACAGGCGTGGGCAACTTTTTTCCAAGATGGGTTCCACCCCAGAGGCCTATGGGAGGGCCTTGGCATCACATATTATGGGGTGGTGCCCCTTCCTTTTTGAGCCCCGAAGAGCCTTTCTGTGCATGTGCAATGTCTCCCTTGCCCCAGGGATGGGAAATATATTATGTGACTTCTTGATCTTTACTCAGAACAGGGTTTAGCCCCTCTCTGTCCCGGCCATAACTGTTACCTCAAAGTGTCCACAGGAAACAAAGCCTGGCTATTTACCCTGTTCCTGTTGTTATTTCTATTTCGAAGTGCAAACAGGAGGCTGGTTCTAAATAGCTAACCTGGAGCCCACCTATCTCCTGTCTCAGGAAATGCAAACAGGGGGCTAGTTGCCAAGTGTCCAGCCTGAAGTCCATCTTTTTCTCGCCCCAAGAAATGTAAACAGGAGGCCAGTTGTAAATGCCTAGCCTGGATCCCATCTGTGTCCTGCCTGAAGCAGACTGGCCCAGGAGGGGCCCATGTCACGAGGCCGCACCTCACGGCACCACACTTCACGGCAGAGAAGGCTGGGCGTGTAACTGAGGTGTGCGGGCAGAAAGGGGACACCAGGTCTCAGTGGACAGCTCATCATCACCACTAACCACCCATTACCCACTTTCAAAAATAAATCATTGATGAAAAGTAAATCAGATGCTGCAGGGCTTATCCTGACGTAGCGTGTTCACTGCAGAATCATTTGCCCTCCCTCCATTCTGTAACAGGTGAGAAGCTGGTGCCCGGGGCCAGAGAGGTGCTGACGGAGATATTTAAGAGCTGCGCCCACTCAGAGCAGATGCTAAGCCTGACACCAGCAAAGCCCATCAAAGTGTCTGACATTTATCTCAGCAAAGAGCAGATCAACTCCCAGACGCCAGGCAACCTCCTCCACCTCTTCTTCACCAATGTTCGGCCCCCCAAAAAGGTGCTGGAGGACCAGCTCACCCAGGTAGCCACCCCATCCCCACCGCACCCGTGCTGGGCCTTGCGTGCCCCTGGGGCTGAGTCTGAGCCCCCCCCCCCCCCCCCGGTGCTCCGCAGATCCTGAGGAAGTACGGCGTGCCAAAACCCAAGTTTGACAAGAGCAAGTACAGCAAGGCGGGGAAGGAACAGCACCCCGGGAAGGTGGTGAGCACCAAGCGGCCCATCACCAAGCCACCCGCCAAGGACAAGGCCGTGCTCAACAGCGTCAGGTGGGTGACCGAGGAGCTCGGAAGGTGGGCCGGGCAGGGGGACGCGGGGCCACCTCCTAGCAGGCTTCCTGGGAGGCTGTTGGCACCTTGGGGGAGCCAGACATCCTGGCTCTTCTCTGCTCTGCTGCCGGGGTCCTTTTCGCCCTTGCCTTCGTCAGCTGGAAGAGAACATTTCATTTTACCCATAAGGATAGTAAAATCTGGACCATGCAGGCTGGAAAGCAGACCAGTCTGAATTAATAAAACATCTAAAATGTACAGAATTGTTTAAAAAGTCTCACTTCTTTTACCCACACAATAATGCACAGTTATTGTAGAAAGACTGTAAAGTGCACCCGTGCATATTGGAAAACACTGAAATACCCCCAACGTAGCAACTGCTTTTAACATTTAAGTGCAGGATGTTTTATTTGTGCATATGTATTATCTTGTTACATTGTAAATGGCTAAACTAGTACAATATTCAAAAGCATATGCAGTGAAAAGCCACTCCTCTTCCTCTCCATCCTTAAGCCTCCCAGCTCCCGTCCCTGAGGCTGCAGTGTCACTTTCGTAGCCTTGCAGAACTGTTCTGGGTGTACACAAGCAAGTGTACGCGTACCCAGAGGTCGGGAACTGTACAAAATGCCTGTACCTTGCTGTTTCTATTTACTCCTGATCTTGGAGATGATTCCATATCAGCACAAAAAGAACTTCCCCCGTTCCTCTTTTAAAGTAGCTCCATAATATTCCACGTGTGGATATGCACACATATTTAGTAGAATTTTCTTTAGAAACATGTTTATGACTCTCAAGTTGAAATTCAGGTAGTGAAGTATTACCGAGCAGAAGTCTCTAGAGGACTTAAGTCGTCAGAGAAAAAAGTGTCTTAAAATTTTATTAATTAATTATACATAAACGGGGCTTTTAAGTCAGTACTGTCCCATAGAGCTTTCTGTGACGATGGAAATGTGCATTTCTCTGTCTGTGCTACTCACCACACTGGCCACTAACCACACACGGCTACTGAGCACTTGAAGTGCGGCGAGTGCCACCAAGGAACTGGACTTGTAATTTTAATCAATTTAAACTTAAGTAGCTACATCTGGCCAGTGCCTGCTTCTTGGACAGTACAGCTCTGAAGTATGTAGAAAGAATGTTTGAAAAGTGTCTCTTCGAGATTTTCCACATTTTAAAGCAACAAATTGTCCTCATAATTTGCTCAGGAAACTTTTCTTGGTCAGAACAAAGCTGATCTTGACCCCCGCCCTGTTTGAACCATCAGCTGTAGTTGGGGGAGGGTGAACGAATGCCTGGTGAGGTTCTGCATTCCCCCCACCAGGAGGAGGTGTGGGCGTGAGGAATTCTGATTCTGGTGCTTTGGTCTACAGCAGGACTGCCTTGAGCGAGAAGAAGCCCACTGTGAAGCCGAAGTCACCGGAAAAGAGCAAGCCAGACGAAAAGGACCCAGAAAAGTCACCCACCAAAAAACAAGAAGGTGAACAAGCAACTTGGGCCTGATGCGGGCTTGGGGCTGCTTCCATCCTAGAGATGGCGGCGCAGCCTGGGATCCAGCCTCTTTGCTTTTCCCTGACCGCCTGGCTCCCTCGGGTTTTAGTTTAGGCAGGGCAGCCCTGCCCAAGACTCGGAAGACATCCCTGGCCAACTGCGATTATTGCTCCAGGACTCCATCTCTGCTGACCTGAACTGATGGAGGTTAGAATAGCAGCTCCAGAAATACCATACTCCCAAGGGAAGAATAGATGATTGCGATTGAAAGTAAAGATTGAAAATCTGCTCAGAAATTTTCTTCCAGGAGGGCACTTACCTGGGACATTAGAACCTTATCTTCCTAAAGGCCCAAGCAGACTTGGAGAAAGCTATTATTGTCACAAAAATTGCTTAGTCAGTCGGGAATGTTTCTGAGATACAGAAAGACAAGACCGGGGGGAAAGCGCTGCACCACTTGGTCACCAGCCCGAGGAGGTGAGGCAGCAGCTCAGACCCGTCAGGTTGGGGGTTATGTGTGTCCTTGAGCAGTCGGGTGGAGACAGTCTGTTAACAGACCCTGGAGTGACAGCAGGAGACGGGGGTGGGGTTAGATGAATTGGGCCCTGAAAGAGAGGGTGCAGTGGGAGTATGTTGTGGGACCCCCACTTCTCACCGATTCCTAACACTGTGAACACTTTTCCATCAGTCCCTGAGGAAAAGTACCTGACATTGGAAGGATTTCACAAGTTTGTTATTGACCGAGCCAAGCAAGACATCCGTAGTGTCTGGAGGGCGATTTTATCCTGTGGTTACGATCTTCATTTTGAGAGGTAAGAGGCTGTCAACCCAGTTGATACCTTGTGTAAAAATTGTTCTCAGAGAGAGTGGCACGGACATACATACACTACCAAATGTAAAACAGACAGCTAGTGGGAAGCAGCCGCAGAGCACAGGGAGATCAGCTCGGTGCTTTGTGACCACCTAGAGGGGTGGGATAGGGAGGGTGTGAGGGAGGGAAACGCAAGAGGGAGGGGATATGGGGATATAGGTATACCTATAGCTGGTTCACTTTGTTATACAGCAGAAACTAACACACCATTGTAAAGCAGTTATACTCCAATAAAGATGTTAAAAAAAAAAAATTGTTCTCAGCTACAAGACGCTTCCCCAAGCAATTACTCCCAGGGAAGCCATTCCATCTGGCCTGTTTTTAATGCCTATTGAGTTATTTTCCAATTTTTCCTAATTGTTTTTTTTTCAATATTTTTATTTTTATACTTTTTACATCTTTATTGGAGTATAATTTATTTTTACATCTTTATTGGAGTACAATGGTGTGTTAGTTTCTGCTTTATAACAAAGTGAATCAGTTATACATATACATATGTTCCCATATCTCTTCCCTCTTGCGTCTCCCTCCCTCCCACCCTCCCTGTCCCACCCCTCTAGGTGGTCACAAAGCACTGAGCTGATCTCCCTGTGCTATGCGGCTGCTTCCCACTAGCTAGCTATTTTACATTTGGTAGTGTATATATGTCCATGCCACTCTCTCGCTTTGTCACAGATTACCCTTCCCCCTCCCCATATTTCCTAATTGTTAATGTGGATTTTCCAGCCTGTTTGAAACAGTGTTCTATAGAACAGAAATTCACTGTCTCGCAGTTCTGGAGGCTGGAAGCCCAAGATCAAGGTGTTAACAGGGTTAGTTTCTCTGGAGGGCTCTCCTTGGCTCACATACGGCCACCTTTGTGCTGTGTGCTCAGGTGGCCCTTCCTCTGTGTGCCTGCATCCCTGGTATCTCTCCCTCTTCTTATGAGGACAACAGTCCTATTGGATTAGGGCCCCACCCTGTGACCTCATTTAACCTAATGACCTCTTTAAAGACCCTGTCTCCAAATACAGTCACATTGGCGGTTAGAGCGTTAGCATATGAATTGGCGGGAAGGGGACATTTCAGTCCGTAATAGGGACGATTTCTTATTCCAAAGAATCTTTTTTCTTTGGACTCACATATTCTCTCCCACTCTCCATTGCCCTCTCTCACTCCCAGGCAGGAGCACAGCAAGGTCACGAGTCACCAGGTCTCCAGGGCCAAACTAAATATGGTTTCCCCTTTCTAGCTGTAAGTGAATCCCAAGCAGGCAAGATGTCTGCAAACCAAAAGAAATCTCCCTGCTCTCGCCCTCTGGCTCTGCCACACACAGGCCTACACGCCCGTTCCCATAGCAAGATGTACTGGGCCTCAGAGAAGGAATGGCTGCCAGAAGCATGCTTTTTTAAAACCCCGTTTTCAGAGTTGAGAAATTGTTTACTGCTTGGCACCAGCACTTTGTACCTTCACTGAAGGCTCAGAGTCGATGCCCAGATGGGCCTTGGATCATGGTGACAGGGCCAAGTTCTTCGACTGGTTTTAGAAACCAGTAAGAGACACGACTTTGGGGGTTTTCGTTAAAAGCAGAATCACCTATTTTGGACTAGAAACTGCATTCCAAGTGAAAAGGGGACAAATTGGACTGCAAATTAATTCCAAGGTGACACATTTGTAACAGCTGGAAGGGCTGGTTCACGTGTGTTATGGGGCCACGGTGATGACACATCCAGCCTGGAAGAGGGGATCACCTCCTGAAGGCGCTAGGTCTCTCTGGGAGCACTCCTAGGGTAGGACAGAGGTGGCCTGCAGTGACGAGAGCCTGGCACCAGGCTCCACCACCTCCCTGAGACAGGTCCCTCTGCGCGATGCACCCTGTGTGGCATGTGACCCCCCTCGAGGTGCCACAGGTTCTGGAACGAGAGGCACCTGTCCACCCACCTACCTGCCTGCAGGCCTTTCTTGGGTTAATAGCTCAATGTAGAATAAGGACACACACACTCGATAAAAACTTCATGCAGTATATTCAAACACAAAGGAGATTTCCTGTGATTCTGTGCCCAGGGGTAATCACTTGGAAAGGTTTCAGTAAACACCTCTCCCAACATTTTTCCAGGAGTAGATGTTTCCAGTACTGTAGCGGGGAGCAGACGGGAAATAGTGTCCTGCAGTGTGCTTTTTTCATTTTTCCACGTCATTTGATACTGTTCTACCAGATGACTTTAACGGCTGCCGAGCAGTCCGTTATTGGGGGTGGTGTAGCTTATGGCTGACGTTGCTGTAGCAAGGCAGCCCTCACAAACACACCTTTGCCTGCCTGCTCAGGGAGCCGCATAGGGGAACCCTGGGGTGGGATCGCTGGGTAAAAGATGATGGCTTCAGTAACACCAGCAGCTGACACTTGCTGTGCCCTCGGAAGGGGCGGGGCACCGTGCTGTGTGCATCACAGGTGTCCTCTCAGTGACTCCTCCTGACAGCGCGAGGCTGTGCTATCGCCAGCTCCATTTCATAGATGAAGAAACTGAGGCTCAGGAAGTAGGTGTGCTTTGTAGCCTAGATTTCACCCAAGGACTCCAGTGCCCCGTCTTTAACCCTAAAGCCGTGCTGCCTACAGACAGCAGGGAGGCACGTGGGGATGTGTGTTGCCGTCCCCCCGGCCTGCTCAGCTTGTTTCTTTAGAAAGGAGCTTTCCCCTCAGGACAGGCAGTTCCTCTGCAGTCAGCACCTTGGCTGGGCACCAAGAAATGCCTGGGAGGCGAGGCTGTCTTATAAAGGTCCTCCGGGAGCTGGGACGTGGCTGCGGAGGAACCCAGCAGTCCCCCAGCGGCCGCCGCCCCACCTTGCCTCTCCCCGCCCCCAGGTGTGCCTGCATCGACGTCCGGCACGCACACAAGGCCTCCAGGAAGTGGACCCTGGAGATGGACGTGGCGCTCGTGCAGTACATCAACCGGCTGTGCCGCCACCTGGCCATCACGCCCGCGCGGCTGCATCCCCACGAGGTGTATCTGGACCCCACAGACGCCGCCGACCCCAGAGTGGCCTGTCTCTTGAGTATGTGGCCCCAGGGGGATGCCTTTCAGGGTCCTCCCCCTGGACCACCCTGTGGGGGCCTGCCTCATGACGGTACGGGGTGGTTTAGAAAGACTAGATGCCCTTTCTGTGCCCATTACAAAAATCCTTAGGAACACCTGCTGTGAACAGGTGGGTATAAAAAGGAGAGAAAGACGAGCAGTTGTGATTATGGCCAAATTAAAGTTTGTGAGGCCTTACTATGTGCTCCTCGCAACCAAGCCAAGCGGCAGACACAGAAGTGCGGTGGCTGGGAGGCGAGACCCCTGCCGTCACACCCAGGCCCCTGCCTAGAGGCCGCCTCGGATGCCAGGCTGGCGTTGGGGGTGAGACGGGGTCAGGGCAGTCTGGTAGCGTGTGTCAGAGACATTAGCCTTAATTACAAGAGAGCAGCATGTTTGTATAAAAAGCTAGGAATGCACACAACAATAACGCGCACACAGAAACGGACATTCTCCGTAAATCCACCCCTGGAGCATAAGCCCTGTCACACGCAACAGGCCCTGGGCCGGCTCCGGTGCTGGGGTGTGTGCGCACCTCGGGCCCTGCTCACCCTCACTCAGCCACAGTCCGAGCCCTCGCTCTCTTGCGGATACCGCGACAGGGAACGTGGCCGTGAACTGTCCCAACGTCAGTCTCACGGTCAGAGAGGAGACGTACGTGAGGGCAGACAAGTAAAATTCAGTGCGCCATGTAACAGTCTCCTGGTTTCAATGTGTGAGGTCACACCACGAGGAGCTGGGGGAAAGGTACACAGGACTCTACTTTGTTCTGCAACTTCCTATGAGCCTGTAATTACTTCAGAGTTAAAAGTTAAAAATCAAATGGTACGCAGCCCCGGCACAGCCGCAAAGGCCGGCTGAGTGGACCCTCAGGTCCCCTCCGAGCCTGGGCCTCGCCCTCTGCTGCTGCTTGGCACAGGCTCAGGGAAGCCGGGATCTCTCACTCACCAACAGCCTCTGGGTTCCAGGGATAAAACCCACCGCGGGAGCCTCCCTGTCCCTCCCTGCAACCAGGCCACCTGCGTCGTTCACAGACGGAGAGTCTCGGCCTCGCTGGGCCGAGCCCCCGCCTGACCTCCCCTCATGCCCTGCAGATGTGCCCATCGAGAGCCTGCGCCTGCGCTTCGCCCTGCTGCAGTCCCTGAACACCACGCTCGAGACCTTCTTCCTGCCACTCGTGGAGCTGCGCCAGACGCCCATGTACACGCACAGCATCGCGGCCCTGCTGAAGGAGGCCAAAGGTCAGTGCCTGAGCCTCCTGGGCCGACCCCGATGGGTGGGGTCTCCGGCATCACCTGGACTCCTGCAGCTGCCCAGGGCCCCACCCCCCCACCCCCAGCCTGTCCTTGGACACACGAATCTTTTCTGGAGCAGTGGTTCCACCCAAGAGCAGTTACTTTAATTATGCTCTGAAGAAAACAAATATGCTCTGAAAAACTAAATTTACTAAAAGAGTTTTCAGATTATTTAGAAATACATAAACGTAAGGCTCTGACTCACTAGCTACCCCCAACGTTCCTGCATCCCGGAGACGACCGTCACTAACAGATGAGCCTGTCCTTCCAGACTTTTCTGTTCACATACATATAGACACACACATTTGTCTTTTTGTTTTAAACCAAAAACTGGGTATCAGGCTTCCCTGGTGGCGCAGTGGTTGAGAGTCCGCCTGCCAATGCAGGGGACATGGGTTTGTGCCCTGGTCCGGGAAGATCCCACATGCCGCGGAGCGGCTGGGCCCGTGAGCCATGGCCGCTGAGCCTGCGCGTCCGGAGCCTGTGCTCCGCAATGGGAGAGGCCACAACAGTGAGAGGCCCGCGTACCGCAGAAAAAAAAACAAAAAAAAAACTGGGTATCCTCTTATACATTCTGTTATGCACCTCTGTTTCACAGATCTCTGCCTGTCGACACACACACCCTCCTTGCCTTGCTGTCCACAGTGTAGGTGTCCATGTCCTTATTGATAGACACTTCCACGGTTTTTATTTTTTGCTGTTTCAGAAGTGGCCACAGAAACCTCCTTATTCTTTATGTATTTGGGTTTGTATTCCTGCAAGCGAGGCGTCTCGTGGGCATGACAGGGTCCAAGGGTTTAATCCTGCGTTCACATTTGGGTGGAGACTAACTAATCACCCTCCAGTGGAGCAGGACCTCTTATGCCCGCAGCAGCACATCCCCCCAGGGGCCTGCGGGCTGTCCCAGAAGAGACTGGACGGACCCACAGGGGACAGTGTGGCCCCTGCCAGGCCTCGGGGTGACTGGGAAGGAAGGGAAGCCACCCCATCCCAGCCTCTACCGCATTCCTCCCTCCAGGGCTGATCTTTTATGACACGAAGGTGACCGTCATGAATCGGGTGCTGAACGCCACAGTGCAGAGGACAGCTGACCACGCGGCACCGGAGATTACTCTGGACCCACTGGAGATCGTGGGAGGTGAGATTAGCTACATAGACCAGAGGATGCAGGCAGCAGTCCTTCAACTAGTTGATTTCTCGCACATAAAAGAAGCCTCTAGAAGTGGGAGTCCCGGGCTGCTCTGACATCCCTCGTTGGCGTGGGTACTTCTGTTGCCCTGCTCTACGTCCCAGCCTGTGACGTCCCCCTCCAGTCCCTCCCAAGCTCCCAATCCAGGCAGCAGAGGGAGGGGGCATCAGCGGCACAGGCCGCGCCTCAGTGCAGGGGAGGTGGGCTTCGTTCTGGCCGTGGACATGCTAAAATCAGGGCTCTAGCACCGAAAAAGTGGGGAGGCTAGATATTGGGGAGGCAGCCAGGAGTCTCCGCCACAGCCTGTGAACGGACAGATGTCAGGAGGGGCACGTGAGAGGAGCCCAGGTGCGGGGCCTCCCCCGAGACACGTGGAAGGATGGGAGGGGCTGACCACGTGGAGAACGGGGGGTGGAGGGTGGGGTTGGGGGGCGGGCTCCTCGAGGGACCCACGTGGCAGACGTGAAAGACTGAAGATGTTCCAGGAGCAGAAGGGAGGCAGTGGCTGCCCCCAGCAGGCCGGGGCCTGGCCATGCGGCTCTCCTGTGCTGGGATGCAGGAGATGGCCACCCGGAGGTTTTGGCACTTCCTCTCTCGTTCCAGGGGAGATCAGAGCCTCTGAAAACTCCTACTTCTGCCAGGCGGCCAGGCAGCTGGCCTCGGTGCCATCCTCCCAGCTTTGTGTCAGACTGGCGAGTGGCGGTGACCCCACCTACGCCTTCAACATCCGTTTCACTGGGGAGGAGGTCCACGGCACCAGTAAGTGGCACCCCGCAGGCCCTCCGTCAGCCAGTTCAGGGTGAAGGCTGTGTTTAGAATGTAAACATTCCTGGGGTTATTTTCAGCCTAAATGGCCCAATATCTTACCCGTTAACAAGAGTCAAGCCACATTCTCATTACCCTGCTCTGCACAGAAGCCAGGACTGCCCCCAAGTGACATCTGTCCAGGCTTTCCAAACCCAGTCCCCCTGGACTTGCCCCTGTCCCCTGGGGATGTGGCACCTGCCGCTGGCCTGGAACTTCAGCCCAGCACTGTCCAGGCTTGGGGACCGGGCTTCTGATCAGTGCTAGGAGTGCATTTCTTGCTGAGGAGAGACGCCCTCAGTGTGGATAGGACTTCTTTTCCAGGAAGAGCCCTTGGCTGAGGGTTGGTTGGGCCAAAAGCTTGTGTGTGTGCCCCATGAGAGACAGGGGTCTGGGGAGCCCTTGATCAGAATGGCACATCCTGCCATTTCACGCTGCAGGGAGAAGGAATGGCCGCTCAGAACATGCTCCTTCGTGGTCCTTTCAGTCCGTTTAGCCCAGACGTTCAGGAAATGCGCTGTTTGGGAGAAGACAGTTCTTTCACTGGGCGCGCTGGGTGGGGAGAGCTCTTGGGGCAGCTCTGTTTCCCATTCCCGCCCTGATCATGGGACACTTCCCGCAGCAGCCTCCTTGCCGGCCAGTGCCGTGGCATCCTCTGGGCACACCTTGGAGGCTCTCTGAGAACAGCTCTGTTCATTGAGTTACCAGAACGTGCCAGGCCCAGGCTCAACACCTTACGCTCCTCATGACACCAGCACTGTCCCACTTTACAGGCAGGGAAACTGGGGCTCCACCAAGTTAAGTAAGTAGCTCCCCCAAGGTCAGCAGCATCACTGGGGTGCAAACCCAGGTCTGTTGGATTCTAAAGCCCAGCCCTTGGCGGCTTCAGCAGGCGGGAGTGTCCTGCTTCTCCGTGGAAGCGGCCAGGCCCTGACATCTGTCCCCAAGCAAGTCCTCCGCGTGCACAGCTGTCCTCAGTGCTTCCTGACCTGAGGACACTTATGGGATGCATGGGGAAGGGCAGAGGAGACCCAGCCACAGAGAGGAGTTTTGCAAGAAACCCAAAGGCACATTTGGAATGGCAGTAGGAGAGGAGCTGATCATTGTTGTTGCCCTTTGCGCGTGTCTGTGTGTCCATCCATTTATTTATGCTCTCACTGGACACACACTGAGCCCTGGGCTTGGCAGGAGGCAGTGCTGAGGAAAACATGGGGCCCTGCTCTTGGCCCAGCGCAGGGGACGGACACGGGG
This sequence comes from Delphinapterus leucas, assembly GCF_059928025.1. Classification (NCBI taxonomy): domain Eukaryota; kingdom Metazoa; phylum Chordata; class Mammalia; order Artiodactyla; family Monodontidae; genus Delphinapterus; species Delphinapterus leucas. The sequence goes on from NC_143142.1 coordinate 15,840,018, forward strand.
TCCCACAAGCCCTTGTATCGGTGTCAGCTTGCAGCTGTGAGAAGTGACCCGCGTAGGATCTGCCTTTGATCTCGTTGAATCCCTGGAACTAGCCTGGGAGGTGGGTACAGTGACTGCCCCCGTCCGCTAGGTAGAGGTGCGGAGGCTGTGGCTCCGTCGGAGAAGTGATTCCCCAGGAACCACGTAGCTAGTTAGTGGCCCCACATATTGGAGCCCGGATCTCCCAGCCCTTGGGCGGGTTCTGTTTCCACCCACCGAAGCCGCAGCCCAGGGGGCAGAGGAGTTGACTTCCCGGTGGGGACAGGGCCTGCGGGCAGGGTAGGCTGATAGGTCCCCACCTGTCCCGCAGGCGGCTCCTTCCGCCACTTCCTGTGGCAGGTGTGTAAAGAGCTGCAGAGCTCCTCGCTCTCCCTTCTCCTGCTGTGCCCCAGCTCAGCCGTCAACAAGAACAAGGTAAGACGCGAGGCCTGGGCAGCCAAGGCTGGTGGCCCAGCGGTCGGCTCCCTGAGGGGCAGGGGCTCGGCTCATGCGTGCGCGTCCTCATCAGCTCTGAGCCCTTTCACAAGCCTTCCTGGTCTGGGCGGTGCTCTTGCTGCTCTGGCTGGACATGCTTCTGCCTGCCGTGGGTCCCGTGGGCCTGGGACCCATGTTCCTGCGGGGAGCAGAGGCCCACGTCAGTCACTTCACCTCTGCCTCCACCTCCAGGGCAAGTACCTCCTGACCCCAAGCCCCATCACCTACGGGGAGGAGCAGCTGCTGCACTTCCTGGGCCAGTTGCTGGGAATTGCGATTCGAGCAGATGTCCCTCTTCCCCTGGACCTCCTGCCCTCCTTCTGGAAGACGCTGGTGGGTGAGCCCCTGGACCCTGACCAAGACCTGCAGGAAGCAGACATACTCACCTACAATTATGTCAAGAAATTCGAGAGTGTAAGTGAAAAGCCCATGTTTTCTGGGGGACAGTGGGGCCCGGAGCAGTGCCCCTGGGGCCCTTATTACCACCCCATGGCCTCTGTGTCCCCACCTGGGGACTGACTGCCATCTCTTGAAGAACATTAGGCTGCATAAGGCATCTCTGCTGGCCAGCCTTGTCTCAGGGGGACAGGAGCCTCAGTCTTCCCTCCCTGCAGACAGCAGCAGCCCAGGGGTGACTTAACCAGCCTGCTGGGCCTCGTGAGGACACAGGGGTGAAGGGTTCCCGGCAGCTAAAGGAGTAGAAGTGTTGGGTGGGAGCTGCTCCAAGCAGAGCCAGTTTCACTTTTAAGAGCTTGGTTTCAGAGTTTCACGAAGAGCACAGATCAACTCTTGGGTATCACCTAGGCAGGGCGCTGGGAATGGAGCTCTTCCTCCCTCCCCTGTGCCTTGGGACACACAGAGACAGTGAGATCACAGCAGTGTCCGACCGTTCCCCTCCACACGCAGACCAGCCCACCTATGGCCGCTGCTCAGGCTGTGGTCAGGTCCGTTCATTGGTTCGGCAGAGTCGCTGAGGCCAGGCTGGGCTCACGTCTGTTGTCAGGGAGCTGCCCCGCTGCTCTCCATTTATGTAAGGCCCACGCTGGAGGGCTGTGTTCAGAAGCCCTCACAGTGAGGCCAGGAGGGAAGTGAGGCTCAGAGCGGTGGGCTGGCCGGGAGCAAAGCCACTAGCAGAGCTCGGGTCTGGCCAGCTGGAAAGCCTGAGCTTTTTGGCCCACACGCGCTCCTCAGGTTAGAGACCATCCCGGCAGAGTGTGGAGGTGGCCCGTGATCCAGCCCTCCCCGAGGCCAGCGGCTCTTGCTCACCGGGGGGCAGACTTTGTGTCAGAGGCCTTGCGAGGCTGCTCTCCAGGGGACATCTGCTGAAGGAGGGGTTGGCCGATCGGCCTCCACTGGCCAGACTTGAGGGCCCTCGGAGGGGCCTCGTTGCCAGGCTTTCCGTAGTCCCCTTAGCTGCCACTTGAGGGAAGCCAGCGCACGGGAGCAGCAAAGCAGGGGTCCTGGACAGCAGTTGGCTTCTCAGCGGAAAGAGGGCCGACGATGAATTGTTTGAAGGGTCAAAGCAGGACACCCTCCACGGGCTGGGGATTTATGAGTAGCTGCCAGGCGCTGCTCTGAGAAGTCCTCCCGGGGGCGTGGGTGGCAGCAAAGGCCTGAGGCAGGCAGAGGAGGTGAGATGGCGTCCAGGCAGACCATCCAGCCAAGGCTTCTGTCTGGAGGGGATGGGCAAGGCCCCAGAGGGTGCTGGGAGACAGAACCACCCCGGGAGAGGCGGGGGAGGCACATGAACCAGAAAGAAATGCCCTGAACTTCTGTCGGGGGTGCCTGCCTGCAGCCTTCACTGTCCCGGGCTACAGGCTTGTTCTCCCCTGGGTCAGATCCTGTCCTCTCCTCGGTGGCCCAGCATGCACGTCAGTGGGCCAGATGGTGGAGGGGGTAGCCCGTGTACCTTCCACAGGTAGAATTAAGTCCGGGCTCTCTGGTGACAAGTGACAGAAACCCCAGGTCAAACCAGCTTAGGAAAGAAATTTTTTTTAGTGATTTGATCTTAAAACTAAAAGTACAGATATAGATTGGCTTCAGACAGGGTTGAATCCAGGTGCTCCAATGATGTCGTCAGTGAGTGATCTCAAGATGGCCCCAGCAGCACGAGGTGCACCGCCTTCAGCTGTGTCCACACCAGTGAAAGAGAGCAACTGTAATTTGGGTCTCATTGGCGAGGCCTCAGTCACGTGCCTAACACTGAACTGATGGCAAGGCTGGCGGGCCAGGCCACAGTAGCCCCCCCCCCCGCCACCGAACAATGACCGACATCTGCCCAACTGGGGAAGAGGTTCCCTCTTCTGAGGGCCTGGGGAGCAGGGCGGCAGTCAGCCCCGCCCTGCCATGCCTCCCTCCAGATCAACGACGAGAGCGAGCTGGAGGCCCTGTGCGCCGAGATTGCCTCCCAGCACCTGGCCATCGAGAGCCCCGACGGGCCCAGTAAGCCCTGCTGCCGGTTCACCTACCTGACCATGGCGGGCGAGGAGGTGGAGCTGTGCAGCCGCGGCCGGCACATCCCTGTGGCGTGAGTGCGTGGGGGCCTAGGTCAGGGGACCGGCGGCTTCCACTGGGGGGAGGGTGTGAGGCAGGACGGTGGGTGCCAGGAAAGATGGAGTATCTTCAGTGGAAGGACTTTATTCAGAGACAGCAGGTCTGGGGCGGGTGACACCCAGAGCAGGAGAGGAGTTCACTAAGCTGCCAGGCCTGGGAAACCCGGGTAACAGCCTGGGGCCTCTGCCTGCGCGGTGTGGCCCCCAGGCCCCGGAGCAGCCTCCTGAGCGTCGCCTCTCACCCACGACCCCCGCAGGTGGGAGAACAAGGACATCTACGCAGCAGCCATCCGGAGCCTGCGGCTGCGGGAGCTGCAAAACGTCGAGTGTGTGACAGCCGTGCGCGCGGGCCTGGGCGCCATCATCCCCCTGCAGCTGCTCACCACACTCAGCCCGCTGGAGATGGAGCTGCGGACGTGCGGCCTCCCTTACATCAACCTCGAGTTCCTGAAGGTCGGTGGCTGGGCCGGCTGGGCTGACAGGCATGTTGGCAGTGGCCTGTCATGTCTTAGTACTTCCTGGGCCCCAGCACTCTGTCCTCCTCACATGTGAGAGGAGCTGTGCTCACCCCTGTCTCATTGCTGTGTAAACTGAAGCTAAGACAGGTCACTTACCCAAGGTCGCCCAGCCAGGAAGTGGCAGATCACCTGCCTCCCGAGCCATGAATTAAGCCACCAGCCTGAGGTGAAGCCCCCTCCACTGTTCAGCCTGGCCCACTTTTGCCCATGCCAGCTGGGAGACCTTGCCCAAGTGACTTCACCTCTAATGGGAAGAGTGACAAGACCTGCCCGGCGGGGTCAGTGGGGTAATGTATGGAGAACTCCTGCTGCCAGGCCTAGCACGTAGGCCACAGACAGTGTGCCTTTGCGGTCCTTGTCATCATTGTAACCTCCCTGTGTCCTGCAGCCATCGATTCCCTGCTGCACCCTGCCCCGGGATTGGGCCCAGCCTTGTCGGGGGGGGCACTGGGTTAGAAGCCCAGGCCTGCTCACGTCTGCGACCTTTCTTCCCCAGGCCCACACCATGTACCAGGTGGGCCTGATGGAGACGGACCAGCACATCGAGTTCTTCTGGGGGGCACTGGAGATGTTTGCCCAGGAGGAGCTGTGCAAGTTCATCAAGTTTGCCTGCAACCAAGAGCGCATCCCGTTCACCTGCCCCTGCAAAGACGGGGGCCCCGACACAGCACATGTGCCCCCATACCCCATGAAGATCGCCCCCCCGGATGGCACAGCAGGTACTGGCCTCCCCTGGTCATGTTCCAAGTAGGGACACATGGGCCCCGTTTGGAGCTGGGGCTGCTAGGCCCTGCATGAGGTGGGGAAGAATGGAGAGGGACCCCGAACACCAAGGCCCAAATGTAAATGAGAGAGGCCAGGGGGTGGTGGGGTGGGCTTGGGGCCATGTGCTTCCCAAACCTGACCTTTGCCAAATGGCAGTATAGGCCCGACGCTGACGTGTCTTCTGAAATTTTTAAAAGCTTAAAATCCAGAAGTGTTTTAATCTTCCAACTTTTAAATGCAGCAAAATTTAAAAAATCAAAACTCTTTGCTGGCCAGACAAACCTGCCTGCGGTCAGCATTCTGTCACGGGTCAGCCATTTGGTACCTGTGCTGTACAGCAGCTGTGTATCTGCCCTTTCCTCCTCCAGAATCCAGCCTCCCAGGCCCTCATCCCCCCCGACTGGGCCTTGGGGTTGACTTAGAGCAGCCCAGAGAGGCAAACCTGGAGGCAGAGGGTCCAGCCAGGCCTCCCTGGGATCCAGTCCCGCGCTCTAACGCTGGCCCGATGTCTCTCCTATAGGTTCCCCAGACTCTCGCTACATCCGAGTGGAGACCTGCATGTTCATGATCAAGCTTCCCCAGTACTCCTCTCTGGAAATCATGCTGGAGAAACTTCGTTGTGCCATTCACTATCGCGAAGACCCCCTGAGTGGCTGAGGGGAGGGAGCCCGAGTTAGGCTGTCACCAAGGCACCGCTCTGCTGGCTTAGGAAGCCTGCCACTGCGAGCACATCCCTCCGGGGCCCTGCGTGAGGAGTTGGCAACATTTTGCTTTTCCGAACCTTTGTCCACATTCCAGGACCTCCTGGAAGACTTAACCTTATGTATTTGTACGTTTCGTGATGGGTTGGTTCTTTTGCTACCTATTTGTGGTATGTTTGTAGGATAGTTTAGTTCCCAGACAGCTCCTGTCTCATTTGATCTTCCTGGACATGTTCCTTCGTGGCCACCAGGTTCTGAGGCTGTGAGGCCCCAGTTGGTTCCACATCATAGAACCACCCAGCAGGAAGCTGGTAGTGAGATGCCCTTGGCCCACAGAGCACCTGTTCTTTCTGCAGAGCGTCTTCACAGACAAGTGTGTGGCCAGCCCTGCCCCTCTGCCTTGAGCTGGAGTTTCTCCTGGACGTGGCTCCTGCAAGCCTCCTTCCATCTTGAAATGGTTGGGCCAGTTACCCAAACATGGGAGACACACACAGGGAGCTTTACGTGTTAATCTTCCGGCTTTAGACCCTTGTCCATGGTCTGGGTTTTCCTGCAGAAAAGCCCACAATGGTTCCCCCGTCCCTTCCCACCCAGACAGCCCTCTCTGCTGTCCGACTCTTCTGGGCCCCGGTCCGACAGTTTCCCACTGAGTGCTGCCCAGGATTAGAAGACCAAAGGGTTCCTCCCTGACCTTAGTATGCAGAGCCAGGCCAGGTGCGTCCCAGCTCAGGAGTTGAGAGGACCCCTGGAGCTAGAGGGACAGTGCTCAAGTTGGGGGCCTTTTTCTGAGGCTCAGAACAGGAAAGCACATGACTCAAGCCTGCCCCACTTTTGTACTCAGAAACGTCCCTTCCTCACTACGGTATTTGTGATGTGAGGAGCAGAGGAAAGGCTACACCCCATTTTAAAAAGAGCTGTCTGAGGTGCTCTGCTCAATTCAGGGCCTACTGCAGTGACTAAGACCTTCAAGTCCAGATGGAGACACCAGGGTCCTTCTGCCCCTCTGGCCGGGCCCATGCGGCATCCCCTCCCCACCCCATGTGAGTGTGTGCCAGGGCTGAGCTGCTGCAGCCCACCTGCGGCCCCAGTGCATTTGTGCCCTGAGTAGGTCTTTGTCCACTGGTACTTTGTTCGAGAGCAGCATATGCCATCTTGCTGGACACTGTCATTTTGGGCCTTGCCAGTTCTCACAGAATCACATCACTGTATTTATTGTATAATATTGTGAATATTGGAAGTTCTGAGTGAGTGCTGTCTAGAAGGCTTTGGAGTGTGAATGCTGGTGAGAAAGAGGATTTGTTCCTCCTTTCTCTGCTGTGGCCCTGGCCTGTTGGAAAGGTGTGTGGATTTTAGAGTTAGAGGCATTAGCATCCACCTCCTCCGTGTTATTCTTAGGAAATGCATTAAGGACCATTATAGAAAAGATTCCCTGACCTAAGGAAAGGATAAACCTGGATGAATTGTTCTGGTTGCATCAGTTACATTTGATGCAGGATCAGTCATGTCTGGAGGTGCCTGCCAGCAGTTTCCCTAATTGGAAGGAATACGGTAGGCCACTGCCTCCTGGGGGCCACAGCCCCCTTGACTGGGGGGGGGGGCAGTCACACCAGGATGTAGTCCTGACAACAAGGATCCTCTTATTTCATTTCTGCATAATGAAAGAGCCTTTGGATTTACTAGAAGTGGTTTTTCCTCCCTGTATTTTTCCATCTTGGTCCCCCCACTGCCCCCATCCTTCCCATCCCTTGAATGGACTCAGAATTGTCAGCTACCTCCCCAAGAGGGGTTTGGAAAGCTTCTGTTGGCCCATCACTTGACTAGATGACAGCTGTGAGTAAGATACCTGCTGCTAACACAACTGCTTCTCCCAGAGAGCACATTGAGGTCCAGACAGATCCAAACCTTGGCCCTAAAAAAATGTGTGCTGTAAAGTTACTTGATGTATATTTATTATAATTATTTATGGTTGCATCTAACAAACTTTTCATTCAATTTGATGCTATTTACACCATTGCTGTGTAAAAGAAGCTCATGACAGGAAAAATCACACCAATAAATAACCTTCATCTAATTTTGATTTACCTTAAGAGTTGTGTGATCATCTACTCTTGCTGAGAAGATTTGAAGGCCAACATGCTTGGATGGCTCTGATACTTGAGGGTCGCCAAGAAGCTAGGAATTAAAAGTATTTCTAATTATTATGGTCTCTTTACACTTGATGTGGTTCTTACTCCATTATGCTTATAAACTACCCCTTGCCCCCCACTCGACTCCTTATAGTCTATGGTTTTCATACAGAAAGTCTGATTAAAGGGATGGAAATCCAAGGTCAAAGGTAAACCTAACCCTGCAGGTTCTGCCCACTCCTTGTCCTGGAGCTGGTCTGTACTCTTGTGCCAGTGTGAGGATTCTCCTCAAGTGGACTGTTGCACTGGAAGAGTCTGGGCCTCTCTTAGACCACATGTCCTCCTTTGGGCACAGGCAGTGGATTTAGAACTACTTTGTGCAAAAGGAAATACAGGGAAGCAGAAAGACTTAGCTCAGAACTGCTATCCAAAATCAGTGCTCTGCCCTCTTCTCGCTGTCCCGTGTCCATCCTACACATACCCCCCCACCCCCCGCCACATACACACAGAACCAAAACACATTGTAAAGGGAAGGAATTGGAGGCCTCATGTGCCAGGGAAAAACAAGGACTGGAAATGCATGTAGGAAGCAGAAATTCAAGCCCCCACCACCCTGCAGAAGGCCGGAAGTTATATTCTGGAGAAACTACCTGAGATGCTCAGGGCTCCAGCCCCTGCCCCCACCCCACCCCAGGCTCCTACAGCAGGCTGGAAGACCCTGCCCTGAACTAACCCAGAGGAAAAACCTACAGATCCTGCCAGCCTGGGCTCTCCAGTGAAAATGCCAGCCTACTGTTCAGTGAAAGTGAATGGTGAAGAGAGCTCATCACCTTCAAGTGCCTCACTCTTAAGTATATACAGATAGCCCAGAAACATCAGAGGTTTGTGGAGAAGTACAACATAAAAATACCAAAACAAAAATAAACAACTCCCAGGAAATAGTACAGGGAGTAGAACAAGATATCCAAGAAACAACTAAGGCGCAAAGTGTAAATATCTTGTCCATTAAGTAAGGGGAGAAAAAGGCTGTGAGAGAAGATAAAAAACATTAATTTGGAAATTAATATCAGAAATAATATGATAAAAGGATAAAATTGAGGAAATCTCCCATAAAGTAGGGCAAAAAAACCAAAAGAGAATATGAAGGAAAATAAAAAATGGTCAGTCTAAGAGGGCCGACATCCAACTGTAATTGGAAATCTGCAAAGAAAGAACACAGGAGAGAAATTACCAGAATAATAACACAAGAAAATTCTGAAAAACTCAAGAGGACATGAGTTTCCAAAGAATGTATACCAACATACAACATGGGGAAATTTCAAAACACCAGACAGACACCCTAAAAAGCTTCAAGGGAAAAAACCGGTTACATGCAAATCAGAATGGCATCAGATTTTATAACAATCTAGAAAGTAATGCTTTCAAGACACTTCTAATTCTAGCTAACGTAGATAAACAGAAACCAAACCTTACCCTCCCTTCTAAAAAAAACAAAATACCTGACAAATTACCATCAGACAACAGGCATGAAGGACAGAGACCTGAGAGAAGAGAAACAAATGTGGTGGGCCCTACCACCGCCTCTGCTTACAGTTGGGGCAGAGTTGTCAGCAGCAAAGGGAGGAGAAACTGAGGGTGCCAACCCAACTCCTTGGCATCCAAGGAGACCAAAGCAGCTGGTTTACAGGGCAGGGTATCAACAAGGAAAGAGTTATACAGAGAGCGAGCTCTATAGATCTGCTGAGAATCCCACTCAAGTGTTCACTGAGTACTGATAATCCCATGCGTGTAAGGAAACTGCCAGAGGCTGGGGAAAGAACCAGCCAAAAGGATTAGAGCTGTCAAAGAACATGAAATGGTTCCTTTTCCCAAGAGCCAGTGTGGAAAACAGTTTATGGGGCATCAGTTTTGCTTCAGTAGTGGAGCAAAATTAGCCCTAGGCTACTCACTGCTCAGGTCCCACTTAATAAAGCTTAAAAGTTTGATCTAGAAGGATCAAACTGTTTCCAAGTAACTAAGTATGAGAAACAAAGCTCAATATTTACAGGAATACAAAAATACCCAGCACCAAAATAGGTAGAATTCAGAATATCTGGCATCCAATCAAAACCACCAAACATGCAAAAAATCAACACAAGAAGACCCAGAAAGTACACAAATGATAAATTAGTGACCAGGGGAATTAAAACAGTTATTATAACTACATATTAAGTAGCGACCTGAGAAATATAAAAACCCAAATTTAACTTCCAGAGATAAAAATTACAATGTCCCAAATGAAAACTACACTGGAGGAATTAACAACAAAGCAGACTACAGAAGATTTAGTGAACTTGGAGACATACAGAAACTATCCATCGGAACACAGACAAAAGAATCCAAAGAAGTGTAAAGAGTACCAATAAGCTATGGGGCAACTTCATGTGGCCTAATATACACGTAAATTTAATCCCCCAAAGACAGGGAAAATGGAGAAACAAAAAAATATCTGAAGAAAGAATGGCTGAAATTTTTCTGAATTTGGTTGAAAGCTATAAACTCAAAGACGCAAGATGTTTAATGAATTTAAAGAAGCAAAGAAATAGGTAGTAGTGATGGTTGCAGAACAATGTGAATGTACTTAATGCCACAGAATTGTACAAAGGCACATTATAACCAAGTTGCTTAAAATCAGTGATAAAGTGAGGAGACAAGATGGCAGAGTAGGACTTGAGCTCACGTCCTCTCACTTACAAACAAAAATCACAACTGCTGAATAGCCATCGACAAAAAAAGACTCAAACCTACCAAAAATTATATTCTACATCCAAAGACAAGAAGCCACAGCGAGGTGGTAGGAGGGGCACTTTCATAATATAAACAAATCTCATACCCATCAGGTGGGTGACCCACAAACAAATATAATTACATCACAGAGGTTCCCCCACAGGAGTGAGAGTTCTGAGCCCCACGTCAGGCTCCCCAACCTGAGGGTCTGGCATTGGGAGGAGGAGCCCCCAGAGCATTTGTCTTTGAAGGCCAGCTGGGCTTGAGTGGAGGAGCTCCACAGGACTGGAAGAAACAGAGACTCCACTGCTGGAAGGTGCACACAAGGTTTCATGTGCACTGGAACCCAGGGCAAAGCAGTGACTCCATAGGAGCCTGAGCCAGACCTACCTGTGGATCTTGGAGGGTCTCCTGTGGAGACACAGGTCGGCTGTGGCTCACTGTGGGGGAAAGGACAACTGTGGTGGAGGCCCCAGCCAATATTCATTGGCATGACCTCTCCCAGAGGTCACCATTTTGGCACTGAGACTTGGCCCCACCCAAGAGCCTGCAGGCTCCAGTGCTGGGACACTTCAGGCCAAACAAGCAACAGGGCAGGAACACAGCCCCACCCATCAGCAGACAGGCTGTCTGAAGTCGTCCTGATCCCACAGCCATCTCTAAACACACCCCTTGATACAGCCCTGCCCACCAGAGGGACAAGACCCAGCTCCACCCACCAGTGGGCAGACACCAGTCCCTGCCACCAGGAAGCCTGCACAAGCCTGGACCAACCTCACCCACCAGGGGGCAGACACCAAAAGCGAGAGGAACTACAATCTTGTTGCCTGAGGAACAGAGGCTACAAACACAGAAAGTTAGACCAAATGAGAAAAATATTTTCCAGATGAGGGAACAAGATAAAATTCCAGAAGAAAAACTAAGTGAAGTGGAAATAGGCAATCTTCCTGAAAAATAATTCAGAGTAGTGATAGTAAAGATGATCCAAGATCTTGGAAAAAGAATGCAGGCACAGAGAAATACATGAAATGTTTAACAAAGAGCTAGAAGATTTAAAAAACAAAGAGAGATGAACAATATAATAACTTAAATGTAAAATACACTAGAAGGAATCAGTAGCAGAATAAATGAGGCAGAAGAATGAATAAGTGAGCTGGAAGACAGATTGGTGGAAATCACTGCTGTGGAACAGACTAAAGAAAAAAGAATGAGAACAATGAGGACAGTCCAAGAGACCTCTGGTATAACATTAAATGCACCAACATTCACATTTCTCTCTTCTCCCAGAAGGAGAAGAGAGAAAGGGCCTAAGAAAATATTTGAAGAGATAATAGCTGAAAACTTCCCTAACATGGGAAAGGAAACACTCAAGTCTAGGAAGTGCAGAGTCCCATACAGGATAAACCCAAAGAGGAACACACCAATACAGGTAGTGTTCAAATTAACAAAAATTAAAGAAAAAGAACTCGTATGTGGAATTTAATGTTTTTTAAATGATATAAATGACCTTATTTACAAAACAGAAACAGACTCACAGATTTCAAAAACAAACTTATGGGGCTTCCCTGGTGGCACAGTGGTTGAGAGTCCGCCTGCCGATGCAGGGGACGTGGGTTCATGCCCCGGTCCGGGAAGATCCCACATGCCGTGGAGCGGCTGGACCCATGAGCCATGGCCGCTGAGCCTGCACGTCCGGAGCCTGTGCTCCGCAATGGAAGAGGCCACAACAGTGAGAGGCCCACGTACCGCAAAAAAAGAAAAAAAAAAAAAAACTTATGGTTACCAAAGGGGAAACGTGGAGGGGGCGGGGATAAATTAGGCGCTTCGGATTAACACACACACGCTACTGTATGTAAAATAACAAACAAGGACCTACTGTATAGCACAGGAAACTCTACTCAACATTCTATAATAACCTATATGGGAAAAGAAAAAAAGAATCAATATATGTATATGTATAACTGAATCACTATGCTGTACACTTGAAATTAACACAACATTGTAAATCAACTATACTCCAATAAGTTTTAAAAAAAAATTAAAGACAGAGAAATATTAAAGGCAACAAGAGATGGGCTTCCCTGGTGGCGCAGTGGCTGAGAATCCGCCTGCCAACGCAGGGGACACGGGTTCGAGCCCTGGTCTGGGGAGATCCCACATGACACGGAGCAACTAACCCCGTGCGCCACAACTACTGAGCCTGCGTGCTGCAACTACTGAAGCCCACACGCCTAGAGCCCATGCTCTGCAGCAAGAGAAGCCACCGCAATGAGAAGCCCGTGCACTGCAACAAAGGGTAGCCCCCGCTCTCCACAACTAAAGAAAGCCCGCGCACAGCAACAAAGACCCAACATAGCCAAAAAAAAAAGCAACATATAACATACAAGGGAATCCCCATAAGGTTATCAGCTAATTTTTCAGCAAAAACTCTGCAGGCCAGAAGGGAGTGGCATAATATATTTAAAGTGATGAAAGGGAAAAACCTGCAACCAAGAATACTCTACCCAGCAAAGTTCTCATTCAGATTCAATGGAGAAATCAAAAGCTTTACAGACAAGCAAAAGCTAAGAGAATTCAGCACCACCAAACCGGCTTTATAACAAATGCTAAAAGAGCTTATCTAGAGAGAAAAGAAAAGGACAAAACTAGAAGATAGAAAATCACGAATGGGAAAGCTCACCGGTAAAGGCAAACATACAGTAAAGGTACAAAATCATCCACACAAAAATATGATTTCAAAACCAGCAATCGAGAGGAGAGTACAAATGCAGGATATTGGAAACGCATTTCAAATTAAAAAACCAGCAACTTAAAACAATCTTGTATATATACAGACTGCTATATCAAAACCTCATGGTAACTGCAAACCAAAAATCTATATGGGAATAACCTTCTGTCTGTTTAAATTATTATTTATTTATTTTGGCCACACTACACGGCTTGCAGGATCTTAGTTCCCCAACCAGGGATTGAACCTGGGGCCATGGCAGTGAAAGCGCTGAGTCCTAACCACTGGACTGCCAGTGAACTCCCAAAGATACTTTTCCTATTTAAATCTCTTTAAAAGATAATTGACTGTTTATAAAGAAAACAACAGTATATTGGGGATTTGTAACAAAGGCAGAAATAACTATGACAATAGCTCAAAGCCTGGGAGGAGAGAAATGAAATATGCTGTTGTAATATCAAACATGAAATGGCATAATATCACTTGAAGGTAGACTGAAAAGTTAAAACTGCATATTATAAACCCTATGGGACTTCCCTGGTGGTCCAGTGGTTAAGACTCCAGGCCTCCACTGTAGGGGGCACAGGTTTGATCCCTGGTTGGGGAACAGAGATTCCTACATGCCATGTGGCGCGGCCAAAAAAAGTGTATACCATAAACCCTAAAACAATTACTTAGGGCTTCCCTGGTGGCACAGTGGTTGAGAGTCCGCCTGCCGATGCAGGGGACACAGGTTCGTGCCCTGGTCCAGGAAGATCCCACATGCCGTGCAGCGGCTGGGCCCGTGAGCCATGGCCACTGAGCCTGCGCGTCTGGAGCCTGTGCTCCGCGACAGGAGAGGCCACAGCAGTGAGAGGCCTGCATACCACACACACAAAAAAACAACTACTTAAATAATACAATAAACAGTAATAACTAATAAGTCAACAAAAGAGGTACAGTGGAATTATAAAAAGTATCCAAAGGAAAGCAGCAAAAGAGAAAAAAAAAAGAGAAAATTATATATTTAAACCCAATCATATCAATAATCACACTAAATGTAAATGGCCTATACACCTCGATTAAAAGACAGATTGTCTGAATGGACCCAAAACCAAGACAAAAAACAATGAAAAAAAACCCCAACTATATGCCGTCTTTGAGAAACCCACTTTAAATATATAGATACAAATAGGAATTAAAATAAAAGGATGGAAAAGATGTACTGTGCTAACACTAAGAAAGCGGAGGACTGTTAATACTATTAAGATTGCTAAATTAATATCAAAGTGTACTTCACAGCAAATGTTACAAAGAATACAGAAGGTCATTTCATAATGATAAAGGGGCCAATTAAACAAAGGCACAACTATCGTAAGTATTTACACATGTAATAACAGGACTTGAAAATAATGGAACAGAAATTATAGAATTATAAGAAAAACAGACAATCCTCAATTATAATAAGAGATTTCCTGCTCCATAATATATAGAACAAGTAAACAGAAAATCAGTAAGGATATAAAGGCTTGAAAAACACTGTCAACCAATGTTGACCCACCTGCCATTTATATAACATTCATCCAACCAAAACAGAATGCACATTCTTTTCAAGTACATACAGAACAATCATGGCCTGGAGAATATTCTACGGACACAAGAAGTCTTGATAAATTTTAAAAGATTCAAGTCATATAGAGTATGTTCTCTGACCACAGTGAAATTAAAAACAATAACAAAAACAAATCTGGAAAAAAAACAGTATTTGGAAACTAGATTCCACACTAATAAATAGCCCATAAATCAAAGAAGAAATCAAAGTTCTTTAAACTGAATGAAATGAAAAGACACATCAAGTTTGTGAGATGCAGATAAAGCACTTAACAGTTATATTAAAAAAGAAGTCAGATCTCAAATCAGTGACCTCAACTTTGACCTTAAGAAACTAGGTAAAGAAAAAATTAAGCTCAAAGTAAGCAAAAGAAAGGAAGTGATAAAAATCAGAATAAAAAAAATAAAAAATAAAAAAAAATTTTAAAAATCAGATAAATCTCTAACCCAGTAGTTGCCCTGCTATGGCCCATAATCCAGCTACCTGCTTTCGTAAATAAAGTTTTATTCACCCATTCATTTGTGTATTGTCCATGGCTGTGTTCACTCTGTAACAGCGTTGTTGAGTACAATAAGTCCCGTACAAATGAACGAGTTCCATCCCGAGAGTGAGTTCATAAGTGCAACAAAAGTTAGCCTAGGTACCCAACTAACACAATCGGCTATATAGTACTGTACTGTAATAGGTTTATAATACTTTTCACACAAATAATACATTAAAAAACCCACAATAAAGACAACATGTTTAATCTCACAGTACAGTGCCCTGAAAAGTACAGTAGTACAGCGCAACAGCTGGCATACAGCGGCTGGCATCGAGGGAACAGGCAAGAAAAGTTACTGACTGGAGGAGGGAGAGGAGGTGGGAGACGGTAGAGCTGAAGGATTGCCAGCAATAGGAGACACAGGGCAAGCTGCTATTTCACTCATGCCTGACGTTGATGGCACAGGTTCTGGTTCCTTGCTGGATTCAATTCTATCTACCCTCCTGAGAAAACGATCCAGTGATGTCTAGCTCCTTTTTTTCTCGTCATAGGTGACATGGTAGCACTGGATTGCACTTTGAATGGCTGCTGTAACCTTCGTGTACCGTTCTACATTCGGTTCCTGTGCCTCTAAAACTAACAGTGCCTCCTCAGATAAAGAAAATTCCCTTGCCATTTCCTGCGTCATGAATCTCTTCGGTTCTTCATTTACTTCTTCCTCTTGTCTCTCTTCGTCCTTTCTCTGGGCCTCCAATTCCTGGCACCTCTTAGCAGTACCAGCTACATCACCGCTGGTTTTACGTTTGCTTCTGGACATCCTGGGCTTGAAATAAAGATACTGTACTACTGTACTCTGTACAGTACCGTACAGTACACAGAAACGCAGCCACGTGTAGAGGATGCACACACGTGACAACGTACACCAGACACGCGAACTAACTTACATGACTGGACACGCAAACTCACGTTCGCACCTTTGAAAGTTCACAACTTGAAGGTTGGTATGTAGGGGGCTTACTGTAGTTGAAATACACACAGTATAGCCTGCAAAACCTTAAATATTTACTATTTGGCTTTTATCAAAGAAAAATTTGGAGATCCGTGCTCTAGCCAAACACATTAGGGAAAGAGAAAAGACACAAATTATCAACAAACGAAATTAAAGAGGTGACATCACTACAAACTTTACAGATATTTTTTAGATAATAAGGGAATATTATGAATACCTTATGTTAATAAGTTAAACAACTTACTGAAATGGACAAATTCCTTGAAAGACACAAACCATCAAAGTTCACGGAAGAGGAAATAAATAGGGAATTCCCTGGCGGTCCAGTGGTTGGGACTTGGCGATTTCACTGCCATGAGCCTGGGTTCCATCCCCTTTTTTGAACCTACACCCCCTGCAGTGGAAGCATGGAGTCTTAATCCCTGGACCACCAGGGAAGTCCCCCTTTTTCTTTATCTCAGTATAATTCAGAGTCACGGCTGTCATGAATTAGCTGCATAGCCTACGCAAGTCACTCCTTTCCACATATGAAATTGGGGCAATTCTTCCTACCTTTCCCATCCCCACTAGGTTGTTGAGAGAAAAACAAATGAGCTCAAAATGACCTAAGGTACTAGATGGTCCAGGGCAAAGTATGAGGTGCTGAGGGGTAATAAATAATGCTGCTAAGGTTCAACAACTCTCAGGACTGAGACTTCTGAGGAATCTGCCTTCCTCTCTTCAGTTGGAGGCAGCCCCCAGCCCACCCCAAATCATCCCCAGAGCTGCAGCCACCTGTCAGTTTCCTCCAACTCCAGTAAAAGAGAAAACTATACCTTGAATGTCTGGCACTCTGAGAAGGATGATGCTGGATCTGCTGGGGTTCCAAGCAGCACAGAGAAAACCTAGCCCTGCTCACCTTCCCCCATTCTTCAGAGCTGACTCCAGTCCACTCTGGTCTCCCTAAAGTCTCCAAAGAGCACACAGGAGAAGGAACCACAAGACTCAGCTGAACTCCAAGTACAAACTTTATTTCTATCACAAGGATGTTAATTATAATAATAACAGTAAAATAAAAAGAGGGGGAGGGAGCTCTGATACTTGGTTTTCAGAGCAAGCCATGAGCTTAGGCCTCACTCCTGATTAGCGCAGAGCCCAGCATGGCCCTGGAGGGGACAGGGAGCCCCCAGCCTTTCCCATCAGAAGGCAGTGAAGGCAAAGGAGCCATGCTCCCCATCAGAAACAGAAGGCAGTGATGCCAAATGCCAAAGAAGCAGATTAAAACAAAGCCTGTACATAGTCCGCTCACCTGTGGCTCAACTCAGCTCCAAACCTTGTTCCTAACACATATTGCAACTGGCCTGAACACTTTACCAAAGCTCCTCCACGCACACCAGAGGCCCAAATTCTAGAGTGAGGATGGGCAGTACACAGGAGAGGATATCCAAAAGTTCCCCAATTTAGGCCACCACATGAAGAGCATCACCTCACTGGTGGGGACCAGGTTTCTAGAACCCTCCCTCTTTTCACCAGGACCACACAGCACCATGAAGCAGTGGTGGCAGCATGTCAAAAGATGAAGCCCTGGTGGGCCGAGAGGCCGTAACTTATGCTGCCAAAAGGCAGCAGCTAAAGCTGAAACATTCTCAACAGCCTCCCTGCTAACCCTCCCTCAAACCCCCAAACTCCCACAGCACAATCTCAAAAGACACAAAATGGCCATAGCCTACAAAAAGTTACATCTGTCAGATGGCCCCTACCCACAGAACCCAAGGGGCGGGGCTGCACCACGGCAACTTGTGCAGGAAAGATGGAACCGACGCGCAAGTTCCCTGCAGACACTGTTACTCCTCCTCCTCTTCCTCCTCTGCATCCCCAGCTCCCTGCTGCTTGGAGGGTTTTGCCTGTTGAACAATAGAACACAGACGAAGTTTACGTAGAAAGTAAGAAAGCAGCACTCCTCCTGAAGAGCGCCAGAAATGTCAGGCTTCTATGGAAACCTCATCAAAAGCACAAGAACAGTCCTCAGCCACAACCGGCCTGTTGCCCAGCTGCTTCTGACTTCAAGAACCATACCAGCCCACCCACTTCTGAGTCCTCAATGAGCATTCTGGGCTGGATCCCGCTCACCTTTGCAGTTCTGCTGCGGTAGCTGGCGGTCGTGGGGGTGACCCGGGGGTTCCTGCCACCTTCACTCCTGCCACTGAAAGAGAAGGATTGGAAACTAGTTCCCGAGATGCCCCGAGCAAAAGTCAGAAAACTCAGAACAGAACAGCTGGAACCAGACAAAAGCAGCTCTCCAGTAGCAGATAAAACTAATGAATAAAAAACCACACAGGGGCTTCCCTGGTGGCACAGTGGTTAAGAGTCCGCCTGCCGATGCGGGGGACACGGGTTCGTGCCCCGGTCCGGGAAGATCCCACATGCCACGGAGCGGCTGGGCCCGTGAGCCATGGCCTGCGCGTCTGGAGCCTGTGCTCCGCAACGGGAGAGGCCACAGCAGTGAGAGGCCCGCGTACCGCAAAAAAAAAAAAAAAAACCACACAGAGCAAAGGAACATTTTGAATCAGGCCACAATACAAGCGAAGTCCACACTTCCACGTTCTCCTGAGCCACCCACAAGCTCCACTCCCAGGCCACTGATTCTCACCTTGCTCCGTATCTCCCTGAAGGCCCACGGGGGAAAGAGGGCACAAGGTTTTCTGGGTAGAGACTTCGAGCGGAGTGAACCACTGGAACATGCCCAGGAGCCAGGGCCCCATTATGGCTGTTTCGATTGTGCCCCTGGATGCCCTGGCTGTCTAAGTTGTTGAGCTTCAGAGTGCGAGGAGGGCTGGGCTGGCACCCAGGTCTGGGGCCTGGTGTGGATGTTGTCAGGCAGTTAGAAGTAGCCGTCATATTGTTAGTGGGTCTGCTGGCAGGGAGAGGATAGGTGGGCCCTTTGGCCATTTCCTGCTTGATATCATCCATGTAACCAGAAGACAGGTCTCCTGAGAAGAGAAAAGAGCACCAGCTTTAGGGAAAAGGCTGCTCTTGCTGTTAGTGCTGGATTCGGAGCAGGAACAAAAGATGCTAGGTAAAAGATGACTGCCTCGCCCCTAAAGGATGCTGAAACCCATGTCTCCAGGACAGGGTTGGAAACATTAATCCACACTGTACACTTACCGCCTAAGTCCTCACTAACTAGTCAACAATGGTGCACAAGCAAACTTTGAAGAATCATTTCTAATTGGCTTTGGGCTTCTAATGGCAACTGGGTTTCAAAAGCAATTTTACTTGCCTAGTTGTGAGACTATTACATAATAAGAATACTGATAATAAGTTTGATTATCCTACTCTAGTTGAGCATATTTCAACTAGAAGCAGGGGCCCAGAGCAGCCACAGTAAGGCTGAAAATTATCTTCCAATCATCCACTAAGTGTACTGACAGGGACCAGCGGCTGAATAAGCACTGACTGATATGCATAGCTCATGGCTGTCCCCAAAGCCACTACCCTATAAAGCTACACACCCGAGACACCTGAGTCTAACACAGGACCACAGCTAGCCCCAAGGGAGTCCCCAGTGAGCTCGTACTGTGCTTGCTAATTTGGGATGAAGGTAAAACCCATTTTAGAGTAGCAGATGAGAAGTGGGAAGCAGGCCCAAGGCAGCAGCAGACCTGCAGCCTTGGCTCATCCCTGGCTAATACCCTGGTGTCTGACACGCCTCTTGGGTAGCTCTGGTGAAGTCTGTCGAGGCTGGAGATCCTGACTAGGAATCCCCTCCGACATGTGGTTGTTTGCTGTAGCTGGGCGTTGGTCACACTGGTCCTAACAAGAAAAACCAGAATTAGTACCTCTGGACTGAGTCATTCCTCAGAGAGGGAGCAGCGGGAGGAAAGGAAGGAACAGCAGGTTGGGTGAACACACCTTATGGGGAGGCTGGCGGGGGGGGGGGGTGTCGATGGGACAGGATGACTTTGACAACCACTGAGAGGAAGGGCCTGGGACTAAGAGGAAGCACACCTGGAACACAGCAATCATTCCAACTAGCACTGACAGAAGCACTCTCTGATTTGTTCAGGGACGAAAGAAGGGCTGGTCCTAGGAGCCCAGAAAAGCATGTCTACATTTTGACCAGAGTATTTGCACCACTGCTTATTTTGTAGTCTCCCGAGGAGACAACAAGCAGTGACTTATCTACTGCTTGATCCAAAGGCAAAAATCTTTATTACAGAAATGCAATGTGTGGTGTTCTAGCAACAGCTAGCTATAGGGCATTGATTACAGAAATGCCCCTGAAATACCTTCAGTGTTAGCTCCCACGACAAACAAGATGGGGCAGAAAACGTATCTTCCATTAAGATGCTGGCATCCTAGACTGCAAAAGCTGAAAAAGGACTTCAGATTATCTAGTTTAACTCCTTCATTTACAGATGTCCCCAGTGAGGGAATGGGACCTATCTTAGACCAACCATATGGCAAAGCTAGAATTAGATCCCAGTCTCCTGGAATGCAAGACGCAAGTGCCACCCCAACAGGGAAGAACCCACCTGGTCAAAAGTAGAACTTGTCGATGACCTCAGGGAAATGCTTTTCTAAACCCTCTGGCAAGTCCTCCATGCCTGCTTAAATGGAGTCCTGGCTCCTTGGGCCACAGCTAGTGACGGGATGGTTTCCACTGCCAGAAGGCAGAGAAAGTCCAAAGGCCTGAGGTACTTTATACCTCAGACAGCTCACAAAACAGGACATGGCCAGTAGCCAGATCAGGTATGCACACAACTTAAAGGCCAAAGAGGCATTCTTGGCTCTAAAAGCCTCAGGTTCACTCAGAGGATCAACAGGATGGAAGAAGTGGACAGGTCCTCCAAGTGTTCTTACCTGGTGATGGAACAGCACCTCCTCTTCCAGCTGGACCCCACAGAATTCACAGGGGATGATGATGCTGTCCTCCACAGGAGGTGAACTGCTCAGGCCCATCAAAGAGTCTAACTGGTTACTTGCAGCCTGCTGCATCAACTTCTGGAAGATGACATCAGGGTCCTCCACCCCTTTGGGAGAAGCATTGCCCACACTGATCGGAGGTAAGGCACATGAAGGGTTACAACTCGTCTGTCTCAAAAAACATAGGTTAAAAAAAAAAAAAAAGCAGAGGTTAAGGAACAAACTAAATTCTGAAAATATTTTCCAGAAGTCACAAAATCTTAATAATGTTTAATATTGGGGAGAGGGACTAAGAAGGGTCAGAGGAACACAGATGGAACACTCACTTTGCTTTTATTTTAAACATTTCTGTACTGTTTTTTTTTAACTGTGTTAATGTGATTATTCTTTTTAAATTAATTTGAGAAGATTCAAGATTTTTCCCACAGTCATACAGTAAGAGAGGCCCAAATATTCTTTGTTATCCCTATTAATGGATTTTCTCATGCTACTCCCAAACCAAATACTAGATGTATTCAGATGCTGTATTGTTCCACTTACGGGGGGAGTGCATGTTCCACCCAGAGCACAGGAACTACTTAACAGCTATGGAAGTGCCAGACTAGGCCAAACCAAATCAGAGAGTAAGTGTTGAGGGGAAAAGTGGCTCCCTCCATCAGTGGAGCCACTCTTCAAACACAAAGGCTACTCTCTAATCATTCCTAAATAGCACAAGAACCTTCAATCATTCAAAATAGCTGACACCTTTCATATACCAGGCGTTAAGAGATTCCAGAAACTAGGAAAACCCAGAACCTGTTCTCAAGGAACTCAGCCGAGTGGTGCAGACCAACAGGGGATCAGCAAGACAACACCACAGGGTGAGCGTAACAGGCTAAGAGAGCTGTGGGCACAGGACTTGCGGGGAGCATGCAGGTGGGACCTCTGGCCTAGCCTTCAGAGCGTTCCACAGGATGGTTTCCTGAAAGTCATGTCTGAACTGAGTCTATGAGTGAGGGGTGTGTTAAGGAAGCGGGGTAGCTGGCAGAAAAGTAAAGTGCAAAACAGATCCCTGACCCTCCCGGGAACCGCAAGGACTTCAGTATGGCTCCAATAAATCAAATGTACCATGAGATGAGACCAGATTACAAGATGGTCAGTAGAGATGTACACTATCACCACAGAACGGAGTCAGCAACTGGGCCTGCTGGTGTAAATGTTACTTTGCCCAAGAGGGAATGAGGCTGAGTTCTCATGCCCACATGTCAGTCACCCCAGGGTTAAAAACACAGTTGCTACTCCTATCACCGGAGTTGTATTAAAGTAGTTTGCTCAAGATCTCGTGTGGCCTGCAACACCAACAGGGCCTGCACACATTCCTCCCTAAAGCTTAAAGCCCTCAGGTAATTTGCAACACACCTGATGGTCAATCAGCAGTTCCTCTGGGTAGAGCTCCTCACAAAATTCACAAGGCAACATGGTCTCACCAGCTGCACCTAGGTATCAGGCCACACAGTCAGACTCGGCAAAAACAAACCTGATTCTACCTTTTATCCCCCCAGGGGGCTTGATAGGAAAGTCTGATTTCCTTTGCAATTTCTTGGACATAGCAATTTGTGGGGCTGAAAATCCTTGAAGGGAAACTATTTAAGAGACAAACCCTAAGCAAAAAACCTGCACTACAGAAAGAGATTTACTTGTCACCATTTCCTGAGAAGCAGTAAAGTAGTAGTTTACCCACTACTCCAATTAAGAAAGAAATTTAAATGTGTCATAACCCTAGTCAGTAATCTAAAAACCTTCTGTGCATTATTTCAATCCTCAGGAAAAATGTTATGAAGTAGATCCACATGACCCTCATTTTACAGATGAAGAAACTGAGGCTTGGATATTACTGGAAGACAAATATCCTGAGAAGAAAAACCCTCCCAGCACAAAATATAAACAAAAGATGCTGAATAAAAGTAATTTAAATGAGAAAATACTGGGTTGGCCAAAAAGGTCGTTCAGGTTTTTCTGTAAGATGTTACAAAAACCTAAAAGAACGTTTTGGCCAACCCCAATAAATAAGAGTAATTTTAATCCCAGGCATCCCAAAACCCAACAGCCTCAGTCAGACTGTTGAACAAGGGAGGGTGAATGATGCGAGGAGGTAAGGAAACTTGCCTAACTAAGCTTTGGCTCTACATAGAAGAGAGAAAAATCTCTACTAAGGAACAGTAACCAGAGTTTGGCCTTTACGTGGGTTTGAGTAGAGAATCTACATTTATGTTTTTACATAAAATCACATTTATGGTTTTAAGAAGCCCAGGCCAAAACTTCAATTTAAAATTATTCCAGTCAGTAGTATCCCCAGGAGCCTGCTAGAAGCATATATAAATACCCTCAGAGGAACACACCAGAAAACTTAATGTTAAAACACACGCACGCACGCACGCAAGCACACAGACGGAAGCAGCAAGCCACCGTTGAGAGTCAGTAGAAACAGCAAATAGCAAAAAATAGACTTTAGGTATAGTTTCAGACACAATAGAAAAACAAGTATTTTTAACATGTTTAAAGATATGACAGGGACTTCCCTAGTGGTCCAGTGGTTAAGACTCTGCGCTCCCAATGCAGGGGCCTGGGTTTGATCCCTGGTCAGGGAACTAGATCCCACATGCTGCAACTAAAGATCCCACGTGCCACAACTAAGACACAACTGGGCAGCATGCATGCATGCAAGAATGAATGAATAAATAAGTAAATAAGTAAATGAATGAATAAATAAATAAAAGTTGGGAAAAGCAAATGAACAAAATTTTTAAAAATTCTATCTCATGAAAAACTTTCAATTTTATATAAATTGTTTAGTGTAAAACTTTAAAAAACTGTAGAGACTGAGGCTAGTGTAAACAAACATACCCCTTATGTCATTCAGAGCACCGGGACCTTCATGGGACTGGTCTGCCTCACATATGACCCTCCAGAAGTCCTGCTCTGCCAAGTTGGGGGCCTGGCCTTCATTTTGCAGACTTAGGGCCAACATGAAATCCAAGTTTGCACTGTCTTCACCACCCTCTTTGAGGGTCTGTCGGCTTCTATTCCTTTCCTGCCTTTCTTGTTCTTCCACTGGGGAAGAAAAAAAAAAGCCAGTATTCAAGAAACGTTAAAGATGGTGCCATCCCTTAGTTCAAGTCCATGCCTAGCAAATATTCAAGGTTTATAGGAATCTGTGCAGGAACAAAAGAGGCCCAGCACTTCAGTGCTCATGGGACTCCAAATGTTAAGTCTGCCATGATAAAAGCTTCCATTATTATTCTAACTTTTATTAATTAACAATACTAATGAGCTATAACTAAGAGATAGGCACTGTGCTAGGCATTTTATATGTATTTTCTGCATTATAGCAGGATGGCTTAAAGCATGGGGTCAGATTGCCTGAATTCAAATCCCAGCTCTACCACTGACCCACCCTCATAAAACTTTTGTGAGAACTAAATGAGTTAATACATCTAAAGCACTTTGTAAATGCCTTTAAGCACATGGGGTATACTCAGTAAGTGTCAGCTATTAACAGCATTGTCATCCATCAACCCTAACTGTCATCCAACAAAAATCCAATAGCAAAGAGGTTCTGTTATTCCAATCTATAGGAAAGTTAAGTATTCTTCCTTATGTTACCCAGCTACAATCAGGTTTCTATAATTAAGATCTATTTGGCTCCAAAGCCCTGTTCCCACCAGCCCTAAGATCTGATGCCATTCCAGTTTTCTAATCCCAAACACAACTCACATAGATTATTCTGAATTGGAAACTGGGCTGTCATGCTCCTTTGGTTGGTGGTTCTACTTTGGAAAAGTTCTGATTCAAAGGCTCTCAGGGGCCTTCGAGGGAGCCTCATGGGTGGGTCCAGAGCCTCAATTTGTCTGAGTTGGGATGCAATCCAGATACCATCTTGACCCCAAGAATCATCATATGCATTAGGCGGCATGGCAACCTCATCTCTCTTTTCCTCCACATCTCTCCCACAAACTTCAGGGTGAGTCTTCAGATCTTTCACCAGGACATTGCGCCCACAGTTGCCACATAACTCGGTCCGGGCACCACAGTAATCTTCATGGTCTTTCAGTTTGAGAACAGAAAGTTCCAAATCACAGTGCTGGCAAAGGGCAAGTCGTAGAGGACACTCAGTCTCCTGCAAAACAGAATAATGAGGCAGATAATATGTGAATCTAAGAGAGGCCATGTTTTATAAAGTACAGGGCAAGGAAAGTAAAAAGTATTTACAAAAATATTCTCTTCCAACCCTAGCTTTGCCTGCCATGGTTTTCTATGTATTTAAGAGTCACCCCTTCCCTCTTTGTCCTGCCACCAACTTCTACAAAGGAAAGAAAGTCTTATAAGGAATCTACTCACTCAGGCACCCTACCATCATTTTGTGCACACATTACAAAGTAACCCAAAATCCGCCAGAGAAGCCCAGGAGCAAAGAGCAAAAGCACAGCAATTCATATCTGCTTGTCAAAGCTCCCCCAGACCAATTTCCCCTTACTACTCCAATTTAAGTACCTGGCAATGAGGAAAAGGGATTGTCCTTTAGAAAGACATTGATTTTTCAAATCTGCACATTTGTATATAGCACTGGCTTTTTTTTTTTTAATTTATTTATTTTATTTTTGGCTGTCTTGGGTTTTTATTGCTGTGCGTGGGCTTTCTCTAGCTGCGGCGACCGGGGGCCACTCCCTGTTGCGGTGCGCAGGCCTCTCATTGTGGTGGCTTCCCTTGTTGCGGAGCACGGGCTCTAGGCACTCAGGATTCAGTAGTTACAGCACATGGGCTCAGTAGCTGTGGCGCACGGGCTTAGTTGCTCCACGGCATGTGGGATCTTCCCGGAACAGGGCCCGAACCCATGTCCCCTGCATTGACAGGCGAATTCTTAACCACTGTGCCACCAGGGAAGCCCAGCACTGGCTTTAAATTGACCAAATAAGTCAAGAATCACCAGTGAAGATGACCCCCAAGAATGTGAATGTATTCAGCAGATGAAGGACAAAACTTTTATACTTAATTTGAAATTGCCACTAAAGCACTAAATAATTAATATTCCTTTAAAAAGATAAGAAAAAATATGTTACTATGATAGGGACATTCCAAAACTTGGGAACTTAAACTCAGAACTTTCATATAACATCACTTCTAAAGTTTAGACACTTTATAACCACTGTGTCAAAGAGCAAAATTTCTTTTCATACAAATTAAACCCAAGTTTTATTCTAAATGATACTTCAAACATTTTTCACATTGTTTGTATATGCATGGAATATCTCTCACAGAAAACATAAGAAACTGACAAAGAGTGCTTAGGAAAAGGAGTGGAAGAGAGATAATTTTTATATATATGCTTTTGTGGCTTTAAAATTATATACTATGTAACTATAACATCAATTCAGAAAGATTTTTTTTTAAAGAAAAGTTTTATCAGATAAATGCCATTGATTTAAGTTACTCAAAAGCAAAAGAGAAAATAATTGCTGGCACACACCACATAATATAAAAGTACTTTGTTAACAACCCTAAAAATTGCTAGTAAAACTCACAAGAACAGCAAATAAAGTGTCAACATTTTTTTTTAAAGGAGAATTTTTTTTTAACTCTTTAATCTGTGGTCTACAACTGTCATAGCCTGACTTGCAGGAATGTTAGGAAATACTTTGTACCTGTACCTTCATAATGATTGGTGTTATCACCATGACTCCCAGAAATAGTTGGGAGAAAAAGGAGAAGAGGGGGACAATTGATTGGAGTTGTTTTATGCAGCAAGTAGATGTTAAGAGCCAAAGAAATACTTATTATGATTGTTAATATGACCTCAATCATAACCTCCCTTTTGCTGGTGAGGCCTAGTAAAACGTAAGTCAAATGCTTAGATAAAATAATGACAGTAAAAGTGCTAAATTATTTATGAGATGTTTATCTCTGAGCTGTGGGGTCATGAGTAGTTCTTTCTTTCTTTTTATATTTTCCAAGTTTTCTACATTGAATATGAGTCACCTTTTAAAATTATAAATTAATAATAGTCTTTTTAGATACATAGAATGAAATGCACAAATCATAAGTGCATACCTTGATGAATTTTTACATACGTACACACACTCTTGCATGACCACCAACTAAATAGTTGTTGGGATTTTTAACTGGTGAATAGGCTCATTCAAAAAAAAAAAGAAATACATATATATATATGTATATACATGTATATATATATATATATACACACACATACTCATTCAACTACAGCCAATTTTATCTCAACTAGGGACCAAATTATATTCTCTCATCAAATGCTCTCTGAGAATTTCTTTGGGTGTAAACAGCATGTCATCCAAGTGATCAAGAAGTCAAAATGAAATTATAAGATGTAAGGCAGGCTGTACGCTAAAGGTCGTACCACACTGGCAATCCCAGGCTTGGTTTAGCACTCAAGTGAGCCTGCCAATAAACCCCAGGAGAAATGACTCGGTTCCAAAGAGAAAAAGGCTCTGAGGCTTGAGCATAAAGCACAGCAGCCATGCAGTCAAATCTGGCAGCAAACAAAGTCTCAAATAGGCTTTGAGAGGCAGTGTGCATGGAGCTGGTGGAGAACAAAGACTCAACAACACTGGCTTTCTGCTCTGCATGTGGCTCTGTAATCTCAATAGAATCGGCCCCATGGTAATTCACTGCCTTCATAGTGCAGGGCAACTAACCTCATGCTTCTTTAACTGCCTCTTCTCCAACTTCTTGTTACATTTGCAGGTCACCTAGGGTAAGAAGCAAGAATCAGTAGTTATTTGTGACAACATGCTCACTTGCTATTACACAATAGCAAGTATAATCCATTTATTAACATCTAAGTACTCGGTGGTTCACCTGACAGTGTTCTGTAGCCATGTGAGTCTCCATGTCAGATTTGGGAAATGGTTCCTTGCAGATAGGACACATACCAATGTTCCTTTGACAGTGGATCTCATGGATGGTAAAGTTAAACACAGGAATTTCTTTTTTGCTATAGAAATAGATCAGAGAAAAAGGCAAGAATTACTGACATCTATGCCCAGAGGTATCACACGGAAATCTGTCCTGTCCAATCTTTAGTCTCCATTATTTCTCTTTAGTGAGTATCTAGTGTATAAGCTCTTACGACTGTTACTACCCCTGCTTTTCAAGAATTAACTCCTGAAGGTTTTGAGTCTTCTGTGCAACACTCTGAGTTATCAGTGCTATGCACTATCTCTAAAAGCTCAGCCTCACTTTCTAGATGTCAGAGCTTATCACAACTAACAGCATGAAGTCAGATGCCAGGAAGAGCTAGCCGAGCTAGGCTTTTCCAAAACCATCCATGCCCCAAAGCACAATGATCCACTCCAGGATTATTTAAAAAACAGCCCACCATTTATTTTCACTCTCAGTCTCAGGTAGCTTTAATCTCAGTAGATTTTATTCCACTAAAAATCAAACCAAAAGGAGCAGATGCCAGCTTTGGGATCGTCAGTGGGGGAAGGGGAACTTGCCTCCTTTATGTCCAACGTGTCTTTCAAAGCAGGCTAGATGCTAATTGGGACCAAGCTCTGTGGCTGGGTTGGTATAAGCTTCACTGCAGAAATGTACAGAAATGTACTACATTGTACAGAAATGTACTACATTCACTGCAGAAATGTACAGAAATGTACTACATTGTACAGAAATGTACTACATTCACTGCAGAAATGTACAGAAATGTACTACATTGTACAGAAATGTACAGAAATGTACTACATTCACTGCAGAAATGTACAGAAATGTACTACATTGTACAGAAATGTACAGAAATATACTACATTCACTGCAGAAATGTACAGAAATGTACTGCAGAAATGTACTACAGAAATGTACAGAAATGAAATCCTGAACCCCTCTCCCAGAGTACATATACACTCAAACTAGAGGCACGTAATATTCAAAGGCCTTCCTTTCACTCATTTGGTTATGACCATTAGAAAGCTCCAACTTCACAGTCTAACTAAAGGATGCATTAAAAGAATGTGCCTGTAAGTATGTCACCTAGAATAAATTTTCAGAAAATAAAATACTGAAAGGATAAATACAGATAGTTACACAACAAATCTTTAATAACCCCTTTTGCCTCTGAAGCTGAATACTATAGAAACCTTCTCCCACGTTAAGTTGTAGATAGCTTATTTTTTTTATAGTTTTTATCTTCATAGTCTAAGAAACATTTCAAAGTAGGATGAATGATGTGCCTCCAGCGATAGTCATACTCCCAATCTCAAAGACCAAGACACCAAAAAATGCAAATTCATTTTTATCCAAAGGTAGAACTATCAAGGCAGCTCTCATACCAAAACTGCAAGGTGATACAGAATAACAAGTGTGAGAAATGGGAAGAAAACTCCAATGGATAAAGAGGGAAATTACCAATGTTTCAATACATTTAACTTCCCCTATTTCTCCAAAATTCCCAGCTTTCTAAGGAAAGCACTGGTTTTAAATTAACCCAGCCTAAGTTTTTCAAAACTGTGGAATATTAAAATATATAGTGGAAGTTATCATCTAACTCTATTAAACTAATAAATATTAAAATTAGTCCCACTATTAAAGATGTTATGAAACTAGTACTCTAAAATATTGCTAGTGGTAGTATAAAACCACTACTTTTCAACAGTCTACAGGACTTCCCTGGTGGCGCAGTGGTTAAGAATCCGCCTGCCATTGCAGGGGACAAGGGTTCGAGCCCTGGTCCGGGAAGATCCCACATGCCGTGAAGCAACTAAGCCCGTGAGCCACAACTACTGAAGCCACCCACGCACTGCAACGAAGAGTAGCCCCCACTCCCGGCAACTAGAGAAAGCCCGCACGCAGCATCAAAGTCCCAACGCAGCTGAAAATAAATTAATCAATTAACTTAAAAATAATAATTAAAAATTTTTTAAAATAAACTGTCTACAAATGCATCTCTAGGACCATAAAATTATATGCTTAAAGAGTATTTAAAGACCCTGTAATTATATGTTAAAGACCCAGTAATTCCACTCTTGGAATTATGAAGATTATCACTAGTGTCATAAAATGGTAAAAAACTGAAAACCATTAAAAATATCTAAACTCTAAGGGAACAGCTAGTTAAATATGGTACACCAACAAAATGCAGGAAGCAAAGCTGTATCCTGATTGCAAATCCTATGTGCACAAATGCCACAAAAAATTAAAGCCAGTAACTACTGCTTACAGTGCTGAGATTCTACATTCTTTTTTCAAAATTTTGACAATAATTTTCTTTTAAAGTCAAGAAAATAAATGTCTACAGTTTTTATTTTACAGGGCTATTTTGACATAGAGCATTCTACATACATAATGCCACTAAAATTTTAGAATTAAAATATATTAAGGACCATAACATAAAGAAGCAAGAATCAAAAGCAGCTGTTAGGTAAGGTCACAGAGCATTTACTATTACACATTTTCACCTCTTGGGAAACCTTGAAAGAAAAAGATAAAAGCCATTTGCAACAATTACAAGAAACAGTTGCCTGATGGTTCTGCTTTCTTTTTAAATTTAACTGCCAAGGTAGTTCTGCCAAATGTACTAACCAGACAAAATACCAATATACTTGCTACCTACTTACAGATAAAATCAAGACATTCTAAGTGAGATAAATGAGAACACAATTCCATTCTAGATAAAACTGCTAAAAGCCCCAAGGAAGGACTAGCCAAGTTAGAGATGAAATTTCATTTTAGATAGAAATGAATGAAAGGCAAGCCAAGGCTTTCAGAAAAATCCCCAGTAGCCTTCCAAATGCTAAACACATCGAGCCACGCAAAAATAAAAAGTCAAAGCCTTCTAACACTGAAGTTTCTGTTCCCTAGACGCAAACTCTCCGGCAAACTCTCCCATCAATCGGACACTACAGTAATAAAAGAGATCATGCAAAAAACATCTTCAATCACAACAAACTATTCTTTTTACTGGCCCAGCAGGTTTAATCGCAGCTCATATTTTGATGAGTACCTTAACTTTTCTTAAGGAACAACAGGAATATGACTCTAGAGACAAAATTTTAAAACCTGGAATTTAAACAGGACTACTCAGACAGGAGGTTTGTGCTGGCTTAGTCAGCTTTCCATGCTAATCTGCTTTTTTTATTTAAATAAATTGCTTTGGCTTTGAATAACCTTGTTTTCATTAGCTTTCCATTAACTTACCCCCCCCCCACTTTTTTTTTAAACTCCCTTAGCATAGTTATTTATTTACTGTCCTAGGTTTGAGATTCCTTCAAATTGGAGTGGACCGATAAAATAAGAATACCTTAACTGATGTTAAAGTCAATTTGTCTGTTTTCTTATAAAATCACCATGTTTCCTTGTGAATATTTGTATCATTGATTATTACACTTTGCATCAGGAACAGTACACATAAAACCTAAACAGAGGTACAATAGTTTTAAAATGGCAAAAGTGATAGTAGCACAGGAGAAAAAATACCCTATAAGGCAAGACACCCTCACAGAAATAAAATCTTAATTCCACGCAGGGAAAGAATATTGTGACCAACAGTTGTTCTGATTATATCCTAATGCTGCCAAGAAGCTGAGCAGAAAGAAAAAGGCAGTAAAAAAAGAAAAATTTTTATCTGGCTCAAGCTTTCAACAATCTGGGTCAAACTATTTTCCTTATCAACATCTCTGAGAACTAATTCATGGATACCAAGAGGGGAAAGTGGGGGTGGGGGGGAAGAATTGGGATATTGGGATTGACACGTATACACCAATATGTATAAAATAGATAACTAATATTGAACATGGGAAAAAAATAAATGATTAAAAAAAAGACAACCTACTGAATGGGAGAAAATAGTTGCAAATGTATGATATCATTTATATGTGGAATCTAACAAAATATAACCAACTAGTGTATATAACAAAAAAGCAGCAGACTCACAGACACACTGAGGAAACTAGTGGTTATGAGTGGGGGGTGGGGAGGAACAATATAGGGGACGGGGAGCAGGAGGTACAAAGTATTGTAAGATGGGCTCAAGGATGTATTTTACAACACAGGGAATATAGGCAATATTTTGTATTAACTGTAAATGGAAAGTAACTTTAAAAATTGTAAAAGATAAAATAAACTTTTAATTAAAAAAAAGAAATAGATAATCTGAATAGGCCTATATCTATTAATGAAACTGAACCAATAATTAATAACCATTCAAAACAGAAAAAAAAAAATCTCTGGACTTCCCTGGTGGCGCAGTGGTTAAGAATCTGCCCACCAATGCAGGGCACATGGGTTCGAGCCCTGGTCCAGGAAGATTCCACATGCCGCGGAACAACTAAGCCCATGTGCCACAACTACTGAGCCTGTGTGTTGCAACTACTGAAGCCCGTGTGCCTAGAGCCCGTGCTCCGCAACAAGAGAAGCCACCGCAATGAGAAGACGGCGCACTGCAACAAAGAGTAGTCCCTGCTCACCGCAGCTAGAGAAACCCCGCACACAGCAACAAAGAACCAACGCAGCCTAAATAAATAAATAAATAAATTTAAAAAATAAATTTATTTTAAAAAAATGAGGTCTGTGACTGACTTAAAAAAAAAAACAACATCTCTCACCTTCTAACACAGTTTGGTAAGTTAAACATGGCACAGATAGTTCTGCTTTGCTTTTTTCTTTTGCTTTCAGTAAGGGAACTTGTATATCATTGAAATACCAGGTTCTTGAGAAATCCCAACCAGGAATCGGCTGATTACTAGCTGAACTCAAGTTTCATTTCAGCAAGAAAGAGTTGCTCTTTCTTGTCACTCTTGTCGGTTAAAAACAACAAAATAAGAAAGTTTGACATTCAAGTCTGCATCCAGTCTTTCCACTAACAGTTTTGGAATCATGAAATGATAATGATTAAACTGGACTGCTGGAAGACTTTGACTAGACTTTTTTTTTTTTTTAAAGCAGTGTAACATTCCTTCAGCAAAATCCTTTATAAAAACAGTTGAGCTGGGGCTTCCCTAGTGGCGCAGTGGTTAAGAATCCGCCCGCCAATGTAGGGGTCACGGGTTCGAGCCCTGGTCCAGGAAGATCCTGTATGTCACGGAGCAACTAAGCCCGTGAGCCACAATTACTGAGCCTGCGCTCTGGAGCCCGTGAGACACAACTACTAAGCCCACGTGCCACAACTACTGAAGCCTGCGGCACCTAGAGTCCGCGCTCCACAACAAGAGAAGCCACTGCAATGAGAAGCCCACGCACTGCAACGAAGAGTAGCACCCGCTCACCACAACTAGAGAAAGCCAGTGCGCAGCAACGAAGACCCAGCGCAGCCAAGAATAAATAAATTTATATATATATTAAAAAAAAAAAAAACAGTTGAGCTGCTCTGGTTGTACATGTAGAGCCAAGTTCACACTAAACCTTGCTCCCAATCAACCTCAAGACAGCCACTGTAGCCATTCAGGGAAATCCTTGCAACGCACTTTAAAAAACACTGCTCTAGGGCTTCCCTGGTGGCTCAGTGGTTGAGAGTCCGCCTGCAGATACAGGGAACACGAGTTCGTGCCCCGGTCCGGGAAGATTCCACATGCTGTGGAGCGGCTGGGCCCATGAGCCATGGCTGCTGAGCCTGTGCATCCAGAGCCTGTGCTCCGCAACAGGAGAGGCCACAACAGTCAGAGGCCCGCGTACCGCAAAAAAAAAAAAAAAAAACACTGCTCTAGTCAGAACATTTCATTATATTTTAAGCATGTTTTAAAAAGCAGGAACTTTCCTGGTGAGCCAGTGGCTAAGACTCCGCGCTCCCAACGCAGGGGGGGCCCGAGTTCAATCCCTGGTCAGGGAACTGGATCCCACGTGCCGCAACTAAAGACCCTGCATGCAACAACTAAGACCCAGTGTAGCCAAATAATTTTTTTTTTAAAAAAAGCAAAAAAAAGTTTAAAAGTACAATATTTTTCCAGGAAGACAAAAAATAAATTCCCTTACCTATAGGTCAGAACAGTGAGGTTTCAAAGCAGTCAAGTGACTTGCCAAAAGTCATTAACTAATTAATGGTAGGAACCAGAGCGCTGAATCCCAGCTTCATCCCATCAGTCTAGTCACTACTCTATGCTACCTAAACCAGCCATGTTGTTGAATTTCTAGAACGGGCAATTTTATCCAAAACTGTTAAAAAAGCTTTAGTCCCACATATTTGCACAACGTATTATATGGCTCCAATTTTAACCTGCCAATAAATAAACCAACTCTTGAAAGAACTGTCCTCATTCCAAGAACATTTCTTAGATTCCTTACCAGTTGTCACACAGTCGAGTGTCCTGGCCATCCAGAAATTCAGCCATCTTTAGCTGTTCCTGAAAACAACAAAGGAAGAAGTATGATCTTTCAATTTCATTTCTGCTTTAAGAATGACATGCAAAACACAAAAACAAAACAAAAAAAAACAGTGCACAGAAAATGTCACCAAAACCAGTGCATTTCATTTAATACCCAACACACTAGGGTTTTACCTTTTGATTTTTTAATTTTCATTTTAAGATAATTTGACTTCAAAAACAGCAGAAAGACTTCCCACATACCTCTCACCCAGTACATCATAAATAACCATAGTAAAATGACCAAGTGCAGGAAACTAACACTAATACAATACTAATAACTAATCTACAATTAGTTAATTTCACAAATCATGCCATTAATGTCCTTTCTCTGGTTCAGGATGCAATCCAGAGTCACATATTGCATTTAGCTGTTATTTCTCCTTAATCTTCTTTGATCTGGGAAATTTCTTCAGTCTTTCTTTCTTTTTTTTTTTGTTTTTTGGTCTCGAGGCATGCAGGATCTTAGTTCCCTGACCAGGGATCGAACCTGTGCCCCCTGTAGTGGAAGCACAGAGCCCTAACCGCTGGACCACCAGGGAATTCCTTCAGTCTTTCATCTTGCATAACCTTGTTAAATGAGCTGGCTAGTTATTCTGTAGAATATACTTCAGTTTGGGTTCATTTGATGTTTTCTCATGATTAATACATTTTGGACAGAAATACCATAGAGTGATGTTGTGCTCATCTCAGTGCATTATACCAGAAAGCACATGATGTTAACAGTCTTATTATTACGGATGATGCTAACTTTTATCATTTAGTTGAGATCGTGTCTGTCAGGTTTCACCAGTGAAAATTTTTCCTTCTTTCTCAACAAGATGTCAAAACAGAAAGCAAAGCCCTTGCAACTTTAATACCTGTATTTACTTTAGATTATTCCAGCCCACTAAGGCAAGGTAAGAGCCTCGGACGAGGGAAGTGCCCGGTTTTCTAACAACAAGGGAGTTGGAGTGACGCGCAGGGCTCGGAGTCGGCCCCTCTGAGGGCCAATTCTGGTTCTGCCACTCAGCAGATGTGTGATTTAACCTCCCTGAGCCTCAGATTCCTCACGCAGACAACTGACAATATTTTAAAGAGTCACTGGGAGGAGTAAATGAGCGAATGCATGGAAGTGCTTTGGTAGAATAAGTTTCCTTCAAACCTTAGAAGGCGCCCCTCTTAGGGGTCAGCCAGCATCCCCGGGATTTCCTGTGCCCAAGGCGGTGGAGACACCACCGCAGGGTCCACACCCAGGAGGAGGCGGTTTCCAACTGCCCCCTCCCAGGGGTCGTCCGAGATGGGGAGTGGAGAGGGCACCAGCTTGACAAATAATAGTTGCCACTTACTGTGTGTTCACTGATTGCTAAACGCTTCACACGGACAGTCTTTTAATCCAGACCACAACCCTACGAGGTGAAAACCATCATCCCCATTTCAGAGACCGCGAAAGAGGAAGTCCAGGGAGACAGCCGTCGCACAGTTGTTCCGAGTGGTGACTCGAACACGGGCCCGTCGGCCTAAAGTCCGCACGAGGCCACCCACGACCCCTGAGGCTAGCAGCTCGGGACTCGGGCCCAGCCCCGCCCGGGGCGCGGTGCCCACGGCGGCGCTCGGAACGACGGCCGCCTCCCAGCCCCCGCGGCCAAGGCCTGGAAGGGGCGGTGCCGCCAGGGGCTGTCGAGGCTACGGTTTCCAGAGAAGAAAGTACGGCCTCCCATACTGGCCAGGGGAGACGCCGCGGCGCGGGCATCTTTCTCCTTACGAGAAACCCCCGCGACCCCCGGGCCCAGAAGACCCTCGCCCACACACCCCGCCCTCGGGACGCCGGCCTCCTCCCGAACTGGAGGCCGCAGGAGGCTCCCCAAGGGCTGGCCACCGCTTCTCTCACCTGGGACGAGAAGGACGCCGAACCGACCAGCCAGCCAAGACACTGAGCCTCTTCAGTCGGCCCCCCGCGCTGAACAACGGCCCCCGGAGCCGCCTCACCACTTCCGACCGTCTTGGAGGAGCGCGCCCATTGGCCAGGGGCGGCCCAGACTCTCTGCCCATTGGATAGCACCATTGTCGCTCCAAGAGCCCCGCCTTCCACGCTCCGATTGGCTCCTCAGAGCTCCACGGGGGCGTGTCCCTGGAAGTCCCAACCCATGCACATCTGGAAGGAGCGGCGGAGACCGGAGCTGTGAGCCCAGGTCTGCGCCCAGCAACTGCTCCTGACACAGGCTAATCATATTTGCATGAATAATTCTGTACACACATTACTAACATGCCTTATATATTAAGATAATTAATGGTATTTGTTCTCTTGTCATGAGCCATTAATACTTATTAGTCATTCTTGTTGCTATTATAATGACCTCGTGCGAGACATCTGCAAGACTGCCCATATTTGAGCACTTTGCTTTTTGCAGTGGAAAAGTGAGTGCCTGACACGCAGGCCTGGGTTCTAGTTTCTCCACTTGCTGCCTGTATGGATTCTCTGAACTCCTCCCTCATGAATTAAAAAAAAAAAAATAGAATAGTTAAATATAGCAGAGAACATAATATTTACAATGCAACAATTTAAACTCATCATCTTTTTGCAGATTATAAATGCAAGACATTCATGACATAGTGGTAAGCAGGAGAAGCGGGTCACAAAGCATTATTTATTTATAACAGGATAGAATGCTTAGTTTAAATAGGCACTATATTCTCTGATTCCAAAGATATAAAGTTCAAAATCAGGCAAAGTTAATCTAAGGTGAGAGAAGTTAGAATAATGGTTCCCATTTGGAGAGTATGGTCTGCAAGGAAATATGAGAAAGATTTCCAAGTCCTGGAAATGTTCTATAATTTGATCTGCAAAGTGGTAAACACGGATGTATTAATTAGTAAATGGTCACTAGGCTGTACAGTTAGGATTTAAACACTCTTCATTGTATGTGAAAGAGAACATACCATTCTATATTGTTATGCACCTTGACTTTTTTTTTGTAGTACTACACATTCTGCCTTAGAAATCTATTCATTATTAGCACATCTATCTAGAGCATCTTCATACTTCTTCAGTAGTGATTCCATTGTATGATGTGCCGTGATTTATTCAACTAGTTCCCTGTTGATAGACATTCTGGCTACAAGGTGCTGTTTTTGAATACAGCATAACCAATACCTGAAGTCCAGAACCACATCAGCACCAGCCTCATTGATTTCCTCAGCAAATTTAAAGAGGGCACCATATGTGGCAAACAAAGGTCAAGCTCCCTGCCTTCCCAGAAGCTTACCAAGGAGACAGGCACAATGGTAATGACAATGAGTGTGATACTGCTGTGGTATAATAAGAATATAATGTCTCTGATTTTTGTCCCTGGTTCCTGGCACAGAAAAACCTTGGAATTTCCTGAGCAACAGAAGTGTCTATGTTATGCTAATAAGGTGACTCAAATTGAGCCCCTAGATAGCTTCAGAATAGTGGGCTGGTCACCAGAAAGACCAATCACATGATTAGAGGATTGGACTTTTCCATCTCCAGGGAGGGGAGAGGTCTGGAGACTGAGTTCAGTCACATGACCAGTGATTTCATTTATTGTGCCTTTGGTGACGAAACCTCAATAAAAACTGTGGGCACTTAGGCTGGCAGGAGCTTCCTGGTTGGTGAACCTATTGTGTGCCCAGAGTATGACTCACCCTCACTCCACAGGGAGAAGGCACCAAAGCTCTGTGTTGCCCCTAAAGGCTACATCCTATGTGTCTCTTCATTTGGCCGTTCCTGATCTCTATGCTTTCTGACAGAGCTGTAATTGTAAGTTTAGTGCTTTATAATAAAGCTGTAATTGTAAGTTTAGTGCTTTCCCAAGTTCTGTGGGTCCTTCTAGTGAATTACCAAACCTAAGGGAGTCATGGGAAACCCTGAATTTGTAGCCAGTTGGTCAGAAGTATGGTTGATCTGGGGACCCCCAAATGTGACTAGCAGTTGACATGAGGGCCATCTTGTTGAGGACTAGTAAGATGTTTTTCATTCACAGCAATTAACATCTGACAACAAATGTCTTCAGCTGGGTATCCTACAATTTAATTCAGTTCTCACACTAACTACCTGAGGAGTTAGCAACAGATCCCACAAGTTAAAGGCTCAGTCCCACAACACTGCTCCCCCTTCCTCCACTTCAGATGCCAGTCACAAGCCCAGTTTGTCACCATGCTTCTGACCAACCGGCTATAAATTGAAGGTTTCCACAACCCCCTCCTCGTATTTGATAATTTGCTATATTGGCACACAGCACTCAGGGAAACACTTTACTTACGTTTATCAGTTTATCATAAAGGGTACAGTTGATCAGCCAGACTAAGAGGTACATAGGGCAAGGTCTGGCTGTGTCCCAAGCACAGGAGTGTCTGTCCCAGTGGACTTGAAGTGCGGCACCCTCCTGACACATGGAAGCTCTCTGAAGGCCATAGTTCAGGGGGTTTTATGGAGGTTCCATTACACAAGCATGGTTGATTAAATCATTGTGGCCGTTTGTGGTTAACTCAATCTCCAGCCCCTCTCCCTTTGGGAGGTGGGCGTAAGGTAAGACTAAAACTTCCAAAGCTCTAATCACATGGTTGATTCATCTGGTAACCAGCCCTCACCCTCAAGCTATCTAGGAATCCACCAAAAGTCACCTCATTAGTATAAACTCAAGCATGGTTGAAAGGAGCTTATAATGAGTAACAAAAAACTCTTCTCACCACTAATGCTCAGGGAATTTTCCAAGGGTTTTAGAAGCTCTTAGGCCAGGAACTAGGACAAGTCCAAACATTTATTTCTTGTTATATCGCCATATCGCAGGGACTGAGCCCATACACCTTTGGAGTCAGGTGCTAACTCCAGATAGTTAGCATCAGAATTGAATAAGTACAGCCAGCTGGGGGTGAAACAGAACAGTTAAGGTGTAAGACCACCCAACCACCACGGTGAGAGTCCACAGAGTCTTTTTGGGTCACAGCAGTTAATTAGGTGTGGTCTCCGACTGCAGTGAATTCAGGTTATTTGTAAACAGGTTTCTGAACTTTGAAACAGATTTCCCCATAGCAGCAGTGTTAACAGTGGTGGTTCCAGTCTCAAACTGATCCACAAAATGTTATTCAGTTTATAACAAAAGTTTCCCCCAATTCTGTGAACTAAATAGAATCCTTTCAACAAAAATCCATTTTCACTAATCAGCCACAGTTGGGTTTTTGCCTTGTAATTAATAATCTTGTCTGATAAAGAAAGCATTCTGAGAACGTGTATCTCCTTTCCTCCCCAGCCCCGCCCCACAGAGGTCCTGCAGCCACAGCAACAGAAAAGGAATCATTTTTCCCCTCCTTGAAACTGTTATTTTTTATTTATTTATTTAAATTTTTTTTTGCGGTACGCGGGCCTCTCACTGTTGTGGCCTCTCCCGTTGCGGAGCACAGGCTCCGGACGCGCAGGCTCAGCGGCCATGGCTCACGGCCCCAGCCGCTCCGCAGCATGTGGGATCTTCCGGGATCTTCCCAGACCGGGGCATGAACCCGTGCTTTATATACTGCAGAGTGAAATTTCATATAAGTGGAATCATACAGTATGTCCACTTCTGTGTCCGGCTTCTTTCACTCAGCATAATGTTTTGAATTGTTTTTTTTTGTTTGTTTGTTTTTAATTTACTTTTGGCTTCGTTGCTGAGCGCAGGCTTTCTCTAGTTGTGGTGAGCGGGGGCTACTCTTCGTTGCGATGCAGGGGCTTCTCACTGCGGTGGCTTCTGTTTTTGTGGAACACGGGCTCTAGGAGCCCAGGCTTCAGTAGTTGCAGCACATATGCTCAGCAGTTGTGGTACACAGGCTTAGTTGCTCTGCGGCATGTGGGATCTTCCCAGACCGGGGCACGAACCCGTGTTCCCTGCATCGGCAGGCGGACTCTCAACCACGGCGCCACCAGGGAAGCCCAAAACTGTTATTCTTTTTAACCGAGCAACTTGACCAACAAACTTCTAGGAAACCAACTTACATATAGGAATCTTCATGCTGTGTAATTACAAGGATGGCTATAACTGTTTTCAGGAATGAAAAAAGGATGGGCTTCCCTGGCGGTCCAGTGGTTAAGGCTTTGTGCTTTCACGGTAGGGGGCATGGTTTGATTCTTGGTTGGGGAAATAAAATCGCGCATGCCGCGGTGAGCAAAAAAAAAAAAGAAAAGAATGAAAATAGCAACAAATGGTCCCTCTAAAGGAGACCAGTTCAATTATACTTTAATGGAACTATACAAAAAGTAAAAAGAAGTATGAAAAGATACGGGAAATACATTGTTTTATGAAGAAGAAAGTTGAGAAGCAAAATATGTTTAATAGGATTCTCTAATAATATACGTTAGAATAGGCTTAGAAATAAACTGGAGGAATAATCCATTTCCAGTGGGGGCCTCTGAAATGTTGGGTTTATAAGGACTTAGAATTACTTCTTACAAGTGGATTATTTTTGTAATCAGAAAGAAAAAAAAAAGAATCCATATTTCTCCCTCTGCTCCTGACCAGCACACAATGTACTGATGAATCATAGATTTTTATACTTGCTGAATGCTTTGTATGCCTTATTAGTTGAGTGATCTATAGCATAATATATTTTTTATTTTTTACCCTATTTTTTTATTTTATTGAAGTATAATTTACAAACAAAGCAGCTCTTTTAAGTGCACAATACAATTTTGACATCTGTAATTATGACTACAATCAAGATACAGAGACTTTCAATCATTCTTTTCTCAATCCACACCCTCACCCAACACCTGGCAGCATTATGCTTTATATACTGCAGAGTGAAATTTCATATAAGTGGAATCATACAGTATGTCCACTTCTGTGTCCGGCTTCTTTCACTCAGCATAATGTTTTGAATTGTTTTTTTTTTGTTTGTTTGTTTTTAATTTACTTTTGGCTTCGTTGCTGAGCGCAGGCTTTCTCTAGTTGTGGTGAGCGGGGGCTACTCTTCGTTGCGATGCAGGGGCTTCTCACTGCGGTGGCTTCTGTTTTTGTGGAGCACGGGCTCTAGGAGCCCAGGCTTCAGTAGTTGCAGCACATAGGCTCAGCAGTTGTGGTACACAGGCTTAGTTGCTCTGCGGCATGTGGGATCTTCCCAGACCAGGGCTCAAACCTGTGTCCCCTGCGTTGGCAGGTGGATTATTAACCACTGGGCCACCAGGGAAGTCCCAGCATAACGTTTTTGAAGTTCACCTATGCTATCGATCATATCAATAAAATATTCCATTTTATTGTCTAGTAGCTTTCCAGCATATGGATGTACCACAATTTGTGTTGATAGAATTGATTCCTGTTTTTAACTAATACAGATAAAACTGCAGTGAACATTCTGTACAAGCCTTTTGGGAGGACATATGTTTTTATTTCTCTTGGATTAACACTTAGGAGTGGAATTACTGGACCACATGGTAAGCCTGTGTTTTAATTTTATAAGAAACTGCCAAACTGTTTTCCCAAAGTGATTGTACCATTTAAGATTCCCACCGGCAGTGTATGAGAGTTCCAGTTGTTCCACATACATGCCAACTTGGTATAAATATATTTTGAATAAATAAACAAAAGAATAGCACTCCTGGGCTTCCCTGGTGGCGCAGTGGTTGAGAGTCCGCCTGCTGATGCAGGGGTCACGGGTTCGTGCCCCGGTCCGGGAAGATCCCACATGCCGCGGAGCGGCTGGGCCCATGAGCCATGGCCGCTGAGCCTGCGCGTCCAGAGCCTGTGCTCCGCAACGGGAGAGGCCACAACAGTGAGAGGCCCACGTAACAAACAAAAAACAAACAAACAAAAAAAAAGAATAGCGCTCCTATCTCCTGGGAATAACTAGCTTTCTTCCTCTGCATGGATGACCCAGAAGTTCCTCTGAATTCAGAATTTACAGTGGGAGGCATCGTCCACGGTAGCAAAGAATAAATTAGAAATAATGACAAGCTCAAAAGTTCACTTAACTCCCTGGGTTGCCTTGCTTTTACTGGCCTGTACCCAGCAGCAGAAATTTTAAAAAGTTTATCAAACATTTTATTTCTGACCAAAAGAGGCAGGCAAGTGTGTGGTGATTACAGCAGCAGCAGAAAGGATTTAGGTGAGACTTTTTACTAGGAGACAAATCTGTAGAAGAGGATTAGATGCAGTTCCCCTTAGGCAGTGTTTCTCCAACTATAGTTTAAGAAACATCCCCCTACCTCCCACCCACTTGCACCAGAATCATTTGAGGGCTTGTTAAAAAATTTAAATGTCTGATCCCAGACTACCCCTCGTCTCTCATACCTGCAAACACAACCTGGATTTACAGAATCTGAACTTGGGGGAGCATGGCCTGAACTTTTCCCTTCTTGGCTCAGGCAGATTCAGCATTGACTGGAGTGGAATTTTGATAAAGCCCTCAGGATAGGTGTTGCCTTACTCTTCTCTGCTCTGCCAAACTCAAGTCCCAGCCCGGATGGGGAGGGCGATCCGTCTCTTCTAGCTAAAGCTGTCACTAGCCAGTCTGAGAAGCCAGAATGGACTTCCTCCTCCCCAACACTTCCCTGAAGCCCCAGTTCACACACAAACACGCGCCCATCCTCTACTCCTCTCAGCCTCAGCCCCTGCTCAAGGTTAGGGGTTTGCCTAACTGAATGAGGCTTTTCCCTTGTGTCTCTAGCCAACACCATCTCTCTTCCCTTCCTCCCCCGCGTACTTCCCAGCAGCTGTCTGGAGTCACATATTCCTGGCCTGGTGCCTCGCACAGACTCTGACACATAGGAGGCACTCAATTCATACTTGCAGAATTGCATCAAGGTGTTCCTGACGGTCATCTCTGTTTTGTAGTGGTTGATGGTTTTCTTTATGGACTGCTTCATATGAAAATATTAAAAGGTAGGTTTGTTTTCGTTTGGCCAAAATCAAATTTGTTTTCATTGAATTGAATTCCGTTTTATTCTCAGGCATCCTATTTTACTTCCCTCAGTTCTTCCCCAGCTCCACGCATTTTCAGGTCCCTGGTCCCACTTGCCTGCATGCTTAATCTTTCTGGCACTTTTTCAGATACAGTGAAGGGCAACTCTGGCAGTGAGCATATACCTTCTTCCTCTCCGCCCATCTTCTTGAATACCTCTGGAGGAAGGGACTAATATAGTTTTATTTTTTAATTGGAGTCTAGTTGATTTATAATGTTGTGCCAATCTCTGCTGTACAGCAAAGTGACTCAGTTATACACATATATATATACTTTTTTTTTTTTTGGCCGCACCGCATGGTATGCAGGATCTCAGTTCCCTTCCATGAGATTGGATATCGTCCCCTGTGCTATACAGAAGGACCTTGTTGTTTATGGGACTAATAGAGGTTTTTTTTTAGCTGCGTTGAGTCTTCGTTGCTGTGCACAGGCTTTCTCTAGTTGCGACGAGCAGTGGCGTCTCTTCTTGTGGAGCACGGGCTCTAGGAGCATGGGCTTCAGTAGTTGTGGCACACAGGCTCAGTAGTTGTGGCACGCAGGCTCAGTAGTTGTGGCTTGTGAGCTCTAGAGCACAGGCTCAGTAGTTGTGGCACATGGGCTTAGTTGCTCCGTGGCATGTGGGATCTTCCCAGACCAGGGCTGGGGATTCTTAACCACTGAGCCACCAGGGAAGCCCTGGGACTCATATAGTTTTGATTTGTTTTAGTTTGTATTGGGGTATATGACACACAATAAAGTGCAGAAATCTTAAGGGTATAGGGCAATGAATTTTTCATAACAGCTTTCTTGAGATATAATTCACGTATCATACAGTTCACCCAGTTAAACATTTTAGTGGTGCTTAGTATATTCAGAGTTGTGCAACAGTCTAATTTTAGGATATTTTTGCCACCCCAAAAAGAACCTTTGAGCTCATGAGTAGTCACTCCCTATTTCTCCCTCATCTCCACTCTGGGCCTGGCAACCACTATTCTACTCTCTGTCTCCATGGATTTACCCATGATGGACATTCATATGAATGGAGTCAGACAATATGTACTTTAAAATATATATATATATTTATTTATTTTCTTATTTGGCTGCATTGGGTCTTAGTTGTGGCATGTGGGATCTAGTTCCCTGACCAGGGTTCGAACCCTGGACCCCTGCATTGGGAGCGCAGAGTCTTAAGTCACTGGACCACCAGGGAAGTCCAACATGTACATTTTTGTGACTGGCTTCTTTCACTTAGCATGATGTTTTTAAGGTTTATTCATGTT
Source organism: Delphinapterus leucas (assembly GCF_059928025.1). NCBI lineage: Eukaryota > Metazoa > Chordata > Mammalia > Artiodactyla > Monodontidae > Delphinapterus > Delphinapterus leucas. Next base: position 15,884,227 of record NC_143142.1, read on the forward strand.
GTAGCATGGATCAATACTTCATTTCTTTTTTACTGCCTAATGATATTCTTTTATAATAGATATACCACATTCTGTTTTTCCAGTCATCAGTTGATGGACATTTGGGCTTGTTATGAGCTGAAATGTGTCCTTCAAAAATTCATATGTTGAAAGCACAGGAAACTATACTCAATATCTTGTAATAACGTATAATTGAAAAGAATCTAAAAAAGAATACATATATATATAACTGAATCACTTTGCTATACACCTGAAATTAACACAACATTGTAAGTCATCTATGTTTCAATAAAATTTTTTTTTAAATTTATATGTTGAAGTCCTGATTCCAAGTACCTAAGAATGTGATGTATTTGGAGACAGGGTCTTTAAAGAGGTAATTAAGTAAAATAAGGTAATTAAGTAAAATGAGTCATATTGGGCTCTAATCCGATATGACTGGTTTCCTTCGAACAAGAGGAAATTAGGACACAGACGCACAGAGAGAAGACTATGTTAAGATACAAGCCAGTGAGAAAGGCCAATGAGAGAAGCCTCAGAAGAAACCAACTCTGTTGACACTTTGTATCTCTGACTTCTAGCCTCCAGAATTGTGAGAAAATAAATTTCTATTTTTTAAGGCACCTAGTCTGTGGTACTTTTTTATAGTAGCCATAGCAAACTAATAAAGTGTCGTTTCCACCTTTTGGCTACTATGATTAATGCTGCTACGAACATTTGTATGCAGGTTTTTGTGTAGACATATGTTCTCATTTTGCTAGGAGAAATTCAACCTAGGATGGGAGTTTGCACAATGAATTTTTACATATGTATACATGCATGTGACCACCACCCAGATGAAGAAATAGAATATTTCCAGCACCAGTAAGTTCTTTTAGGCTCCTTCCCTGTATGACCCTATTCCCTATTCCTACAAGATAACCAGTCTTCTGACTTCTATCATTTAAGAATAAGTTGTGTGTTCTCACCGCAGAAAGGAAATAATTGTGTGAGGTGATAGAGGTGTTAGCTAATGCTGAGGTAGTAATCATATTGCAATATATGAATGTATCAAATCAAATCAACATGTTGTACACCTTAAATTTACTCAATAATTTATGTCAATTATATCTCAAATAAACAAATAAATAAATAAGAATAAGTTTTGCCTGTTCCTGAACATCCTGTAAATAGAATAATACATTATGGGGACTTCCCTGGCGGTCCAGTGGTTAAGACTCTGTGCTCCCAATGCAGGGACCATGGGTTCAATCCCTGGTCATCCCTGGTCAGGGAACTGAGATCCTACATCCCTGGTCAGGGAACTGAGATCCTACATGCCACATGGCACAGCCAAAAAAACCAAACAAACAAAAACCAGAATAATACATTATATAGTCTTTTGTATCTGACTTATTTCATGCAATATTTGATTCTTATATTCACTCATGTTCTTGCATATAGCCTTAGTTTGTTCATTTTCATTTCTGTATAGTATTCCAAATAAATTGTGAGCATATCACAATTTATTAACTCATTCTACAGTGATGAACATTTGGTTTGTTTCTGTTCCACCCAAGAATGAATATTCTAGTTCTTGGTTATATATGACATTTATTTCTGTTAGATATACCCCCAAGAGTGGAATTGCTGGGCAGGGCTGTAGGGTATGCATTTATTTAGTTTTTGGTTATTAAAAGTTCCAGCCATCCATGTATTCATAAATATCTCCAGCTCTCATGAGTTGCTGATTCTCAAGTATTTAATAGTTAGCCTTTGCTTTTTTTTTTTTCCCACTAGCCTATTAATTTCCACCTATGAGTTCTGGGTTCTATCTTCTATTTCTCAATGACCCCAGGGGTTGATCCATTAGCTGGTCCCCTTATGATGACCCAGATGGGCTTAGACAATTGACAAGCTAGGAAGGGGATATAAGGCCTCTGCCAGGGAGTAAAGGAGAGGTTGCTATTAGCAATGACTGTTTTTTTTTCTTTTGGCTGTGCTGTGCAGCTTGTGGGATCTTAGTTCCCCATCCAGGGCTTGAACCCCCAGCCCTTGTCAGTAAAAGTCCGGAGTCCTAACCACTGGACCACCAGGGAATTCCCGGGAGGTTGCTATTAGGTTGTCAACCCAGTGTCTGCTATAGGAAAGGCACTCATCATACACACTAACCCTGTTGATGGAGGTAGAACTTTCAGGGCAGTCCTTAAAAAATCCATTTTGTTTGATATTTTGCACATAGTCACAAGTATATTCATCTATTACTGGAGAAATACTTGTGAAACCACTGCTAGAAAACAGTTTCCTAATCGAGGTGCCAGGCCCTGAAACATGCTATGTGTATGTCCTCAGGCTCTGTAATGTTTACATTATTTTGTCAATTCTGAAGCAGGAGGCTAGGAAACCAGCTGACTTCTGGGGGCTCATACATATTCATAAGGAGAATGGAGATTGGACCTGAGTCCCCAGAGCATGCTGGGAAATTTTCCAGACCTCCTTGTTACTAGGCAGAATTCCCAGGAGCTGCTGCTCTTGCCTCCTTGCTTCCTCATCCCTCAGATGCTTGCACAGGGCCCTTCTGGTTCCAGAGGAAACTTATTAGGCTTACTTGCATCATAGTCTGATTATCCAGAAAAGCTCTCAGCTCTCTTACCCCATGCTGCCTAAGAAAGTACTTTCCATTTCCCAGGGGGAAGAACCTTAATGCATCATCACTGTTTTTCAAAGGGTGGTTTGATGGCTGGCAGAATTAGCGTCATTGGGGGAGAGGGGGAAAATCTGCTTGTTAAAATGCAGATTTTCAGGCCCACTTCACACCTACTGGATAAATGGGTAAATATTTCTGTGGCAGCGTCCCAGAATGTTCATTTTAGAAGTTTGTGGGTGATTTTTGTGCTCAGTGAACTTGGAGAACCCTCTGGCTTAAGTGATCAATTAAAGGAAAATTAACAACATACACACATTCTTGAAACTATATCCAGTCCCAACCAGCTGCTCTCCACAAAGTGAATATCTTGCAGTTCTACCCACCAACTCCGGCCCTGCCAGCACTTCAAAAACACTGTTTCTTTCTGCTACAACCTGTCAGACTTCCCTCATCCTTTAAGGCTTGGCTTTGATTTCACATATTCCAAGAAGCCTTCTAAGAACTCTGGGTAAGGTTCCCCTCCTCTTGCCACCACTGCCTACTGTGATTACCTAATCAGAGCCCCTAGAAAGCTACAGTATTGTTGCCTGAGGAGGTGCCTGTCTGTCCCATTAAACTGAACCAGCTCCTCTAAGGCATGTCTGGTACCTAGCATAGAACGGCACCCAGTAGGCACTCAACAAATGTTGAATAAAGAGAAGAATTATCTATTATAATTTGTGCTTTTTGTGTCCATTTAAGAAATCCTTGCCTACCCCATGGTCACAAAGATATTCTATGTCTTCTTCTAGAAGTCTTATTGTTTTACTTTTTTACATTTAATTCTATGACCCATCTTGAGTTAATATTTGTGTATGGTCTGAGGAAGGGGTAAAGGGTTTTTTGTTTTTGTTTTTCTGTTTTTTGCCACACCTGGGCATGTGAGATCTTAGTCCACGACCAGGAATCGAACCCATGCTCCCTGCGGTGGAAATGTGGAGTCCCAACCACTGAACCACCAGGGAAGTCCAGGGTTTTTTGTTTTTTAAGAGATATCCTGTTGCTCCATTTACTGGGGAGCGGGGGAGGGGGGATTTCTTTCTTCCATTGAATTGCACTTGGGCCTTTGTCATAAATCCAAGGATATGTAGGAGGCTGTATCTGGACTCTCTGTCCTACTAATCTATTTCTCTATCTTAGGCCAATACCACACTGTCTTAATGACTGCGCCTTTATGGTACGTCTTGAAATCTGGTAATGTAAGTCCTCCTACTCTGTTCCTCTTTTTTTGAGATTTATCTTGACTATTATAGGTCATTTGCATATAAATTTTAGAATCAGTTTGTGAGTTTTAATCTCTTACCTTTTATGCTTTATCTTAACCAGAGAACTCCATCTTTCTAAATCAAAGACCACCTTCTTGGCATCCAGCAGCCAAATGCAGCCGACAAGGCTCTCCCCAGAGTTCAGCAACTCAGAGGCTGTATAGAGAAAGTTGACTCAGAACACAGACTCCAGCCAGCTCTGCAGATTCTTTAGTTGTGGCCTCCAGCTTTGACCTGCCCTTGAAAGGAGCCTGCAAACTGTTCCATGACTAGACAGAAATGCATATGGAATTTATTATATGATAAAGATGGCATTGTGTGCTTTGTGAAAAAGATGGATTATTCAATAAATATGGTTTGAAGCAACGGGAAAAGATAAAATTGGAACCCTACCTCATTATTCACACTGAATAAAATTCCAAACAGATAAAAGATATAAATGTTAAAAATGAAACCACAAAAATACTAGAATTCGGGGACTTCCCTGGTGGTGTAGTGGTTAAGAATCTGCCTGCCAATTCAGGAGCACGGGTTCGATCCCTGGTCCGGGAGGATCCCACATGCCGTGGAGCAACTAGGCCCATGCTCCACAGCTACTGAGCCTGTGCTCTAGAGCCCACGAGCCACAACTACTGAGCCCATGTGCCACAACTACTGAAGCCCACATGACTAGAGCCTGTGGTCTACAACAAGAGAAGCCACGGCAATGAGAAGCCTGCGCACCGCAACGTAGAGTAGCCCCTGCTTGACACAACTAGAGAAAGCCTGCACGCAGCAATGAAGACCCAACGCAGCCAATAAATAAATTAAAAAATAATAAAAAATACTAGAATTCGTAATTTAAAAATAATATTGGGGTAGGAAAAGCCTGAAAAAAATAAAACATTTTCTCATTGCAAACCCTGCCCCTGTATCCCAAAAGTCAAAAGGCAAACAATACACTGGAAAAAAATATTTGAAACACCTGTTTATGGCATAAGGTTAATTTCCTTAGTATATAAAGGGTGACTATAAATTAATAAGAAAAGTCTGACAAACTGAAAAAAAAAGGCCAAAGGACATGACCAGATTGATAAAAGTAAATGAATTACAAATTGATCTTTAATAGATTAAAATATGCTAGGTATCATTCATAACCTGAGAAACATGAATTAGAATTATACTGAGATGTCATTTTTCACTATGAGATTGTCAAAGATAAAAGATAAAACTTTGAGAGCACACTGTGTTGGCAAGGGAAACTGGAGTTTTCACACACTGGTTGTGAGAATGCAAATTGATACAACTTTTGTGAGGTGAAATTAGAGAATATTTACCCAATATTAGGTTAAAAAAAAACTTTTCTATAAATAATATGATAACATTTATGGAAATTTTAAAGGAAACAAAACTATCATATATTGTTTATGGATACATACACATGCAATAAAAATATTAAAACATAGAAGGAAGGACACTGGCTAATAGCAGAATACTAGCTATTTCTGGAGAGGCAGGGAGGTGAGGAGATGCAGAAATGTACCTGCAGTATCAAGTCTATGCTTATAAAATGTAACATTTGTTAGACCTGTGTGATATGCACGCATGGTTATTATTCTATTTACTTTTACAGATTTTGAAACATTGCATAATTTTTTATTGTACTTTTTTTTTTGGCTGTGCTGGGTCTTCATTGTGGCGTGCAGGCTGTTTGTTGCGGGCTTCTCTAGTTGTGGCTCTTGGGCTCCAGAGTGCACGGGCTCAGTAGTTGAGGCACACGGGCTTTTCTCTAGTTGCAGCATGCAGGTTTAGTTGCCCCGCGGCACGTGGGATCTTAGTTCCCCAACCAGGGATCGAACCTGAGTCCCCTGCATTGGAAGGCAGATTCTTTTTTTTTTTTTTCTTTCTTTTGCGGTACGCGGGCCTCTCACTGTTGTGGCCTCTCCCGTTGCGGACGGAGCACAGGCTCCGGACGCGCAGGCTCAGCGGCCATGGCTCACGGGCCCAGCCGCTCCGCGGCATGTGGGATCTTCCCGGACCGGGACACGAACCCGTGTCCCCTGCGTCGGCAGGCGGACTCTCAACCACTGCGCCACCAGGGAAGCCCTGGAAGGCAGATTCTTAACCACTGGACCACCAGGGAAGTTCCCAAACATTTCATAATTTTTTAAGTTAGGAAATATAGCTTATAGAGGGATATTAGGGTGATGTAAATGTTCCAAAATTAAACTATTACAATGGTTGCACAACTTGGTCAAAATGTAGTAAAGTATCATTGAATTGTGCACTTGAAACGAGTGAATTTTATGGTATGTAAATAACACTTCAATAAAGTTGAGTATAAAGATTATAAAGATATAGGGAATTCCCTGGTGGTCCAGTGGTTAGGACCCCGTGCTTCACTGCTGGGGCGAGGAGGTTCAATTCCAGGTCGCGGAACTAAGATCCCACAAGCCGCGCAGCCCAAAAAATAAATAAATAAATATATATATACACACACATATATAACATTGCTTACAGAAATATTTGCAACGTTTTATTTTTAAAAAAACAATTAAAATGAGATGCTTCTGGTACAAAAGTGGCCTAGGCAATTTAGCACTCATATGCCACCTGGTGGACAGACTTGGATAAAATTCCTTCCTTGGTGTTCTGAAGTATCAGGAGGTGATTTCTGCAGTTTTAACAGAAGGGAGTAATAATACTAATATTAAAGATAATAATAGTACATAACTGTTGTTGAATGATTTCTTTCTGCCTGTTTCTTTGCATGGACATTTATTCTTCCCCTCAACCCTATGAAGTAGGTCCTTTTATTATCATAATTTTACAAATGCAGAAACTGAGGCTCAGAGATGTTCAGTCACTTGCTTAGGATCACACAGCTGATAAATGTCAGAGCCCAGATTTGGACCGAAGTCTGTTTGATTTCAAAGCCAGAGTTGCTGTTTATTCTATTGTCAAAAGTGCAGGAAATCTGGACTTCCCTGGTGGTCTAGTGGTTAAGACTCGGCACTTCCGCTGCAGGGGGCACGGTTCCATCCCTGGTCAGGTAAGTTCCACACACACACACACACACACAAAAGTGCAGGAAATCAACCATGAAAACTATGAAATATGTCACTGTTCTGTTTATTCTGTGGAGGGTTAGGTATTGGATCAAGGTGGAAAAAAAAAAGAAAGACAAAGAAAAACTGGAAAAGTCATCTAGTGGAGATACCCACAACCACCATATCCAAGTAATGCAATCCCCTGCCCTGTGTCCCCCAGCTACTGGCACAATGCACCTGTGTGCCTAAGATGCTCGTGAGCAAGAGAGTTTCTCACCAGAGCAAATCTGCCACCACATAGGACAAGAATGAAGGGCTTGGTCCCCTGTTCTAAGTCAATGAAATGGAAACCACTATATAATGAACATCTGTTGTATACCAAGCATTTTTCCATAATGTCAGCTCTAATGTACAGTAAGAAGGATAGGTTCTTGGCTTCTTTGGGGGGGTCCTCTCATTTGTTACCTGAAATGATTCAGGCCAAAGGGTGTGGAAGCTGCCTCCCAGGGAGCAGGTAAGGACAGGCCCAGAGCCAAGTGAGTGCTTCAGCCTTAGTTTCTGAGGACAAGGGGTAAGAATAAGAAAAGAGAAAGGCCCATTCATTTTGCTTGAATGCCAAACAGGCTTTCACGGTGGAGGGAAACATACTCCACCCAGAACGGTGACTCAAGGATCTAGAGGTCTCTGTTAGGTAGGTCCATAAGGCTCTGGCCCTGCCAAGTTCAGGAACAGGGTGAAAAGTGTCAGCATTCCTCTGGGGCCAGGCCATCAAAGGTAACCTAAGAACATAGCTAAGTAACCACAGTCCTGGCCAGGAGCCTCGTATGTGCCCCCTTTAAGGTGCTGTATTTTTCCATTCTGGGAAATTCTTGAAACTCAGGTAACTCATCGGCTCTTTCGCTTCTACCACAGATGAACCCCATGTCTCCTCCCACCTCTCCCCTTTCCAAGCCCAACCTCAGCCCGGTCCTACCTGGCCACATCACCTCAGAGCAAGCCTGGGGTCAGCTTACTGGAGGCTCCTGACCTTCATTCTTTTTTTTTTTTTTTAAGATATGTAAGATACATTTATATAATAAGTGTAATAAAGAACATACTACAGGATAATGGGATACAGTGATGGGGGTGGGGAGGTGGGGTGGACTGGGGGTGGCACTTTAGACTTGATCAGTATACACAGCCTTGGGAGGAGGTTGACTTTTTTTTTTTTTTAATTTATTTTTGGCTACATTGCTGACTTTCATTCTTTTTGGTTAGCATGATTTTGGGAGCATGGTGTTCTCCCTGGGATAGGGTTGCCAGATTTAGCAAATAAATATACAGAACACCTGAGCACCTGAATCTAGTATAATATTGTAAATCAACCACACCTCAATTTAAAAAATATAGGACACCTGGTTAAATGTGATTTTTTTTCAGATAAACAGTGAATATCGTTTTAGTGTAAGTATGCCCCAAATATTGCATCATATTTTATCTGACGACTCTACCCTGTGGGTATTTATTTATTTATCACCCTGGGAGTATTTATTTATTTATTTAATTTTTATTGGAGTATTGTTGCTTTACAATGTTGTGTTAGTTTCTACTGTACAGCAAAGTGAATCAGCTGTACGTATACATATATCCCCTCTTTTTTGGATTTCCGTCCCATTTAGGTCACCACAGAGCACTGAATAGAGTTTCCTGTGCTATACAGTAGGGTCTCATTAGTTATCTATTCTATACATAGTATCAATAGTGTACATGTGTCAATCCCAATTACTCTGGGAGTATTTAGACGGCTTCCATTATTCTAGAGCAGGGGTTGGCAAAATTTTTCTGTAAAGGGTCAGGTAGTAAATATTTTAACCTTCTGGGCAATATGGTCTCTATTGCAGCTACTCAGTTCTGCAGCTGCAGCACCAAAGCAAACACACACAATGCATAAATGAATGGGCACAGTTGTGTTCTATAAAGTTTTACTTATGGACACTGACCTCTGAACTTTATGTAACTTTCACGTGCTGTGAAATATTATTCTTCTTTTGATTATTTTTCCCCAACCATTTAATAATGTAAAAATCATTCTTGGCTCACGGGCTGTACAAAAACAGTAGTAAGCTAGATTTGGCCTGTGGGTCATAATTTGCCCACTTCTGACCTAAAGCAGAAGAATGAAACTTTTGTCTGAATTCAGATCACAAGAGGATTTGTAAAGACACAGATTGCTGGGCCCCACTCCCAGAGTGTTTGATTCAGTAGGTCTAGGGTAGTGCCTAATAATTTGTGGTTCTACCAAGTCCCCAGGTGATGCTGATGTTGCTGATCAGGGACCGTGCCTTGAGAACCACTGATCTGGGAAGGAACTTCCCCCAATGCCAAGCTCTCTATCTGGGGTATTTTAAAACCTCCTCAGCCTTAGGAAGGATTTTCCATGATGATCACAGATTATAGATTCATTGGAGGGACCCCCCCCATCCCCCAACCATCCCCATTCTCGATGAGAATTTCTCTGTGCACTTTGCTTCCAGGATTTTCTCTTTCAGCTAGCCTCAGGACAGAATTGGGATGAGAATTTCCGGTGCATCTGTTTTAAAAAAAAAAAAAAGCCCCCCCCCGGTCATTAAAAAATGCATTTAAAAATCTTTTATTTTGGAATAATTTTAGTCTTACAGAAAAGTTGAAAAGAGGGTAGAGAAAGTTTTCATATACTCCTCAACCAGTTTCCCTTAACGTTAACATCTTATATTACCATGGTACAGTCATCAAAGTAAGAAACCAACATTAGCACAATATTATTAACTAAACTCTAGACTTTATTTGAATTTCAACTGTTTTTCCACTGATGCCCTTTTTTCTGTCCCAGGATACCAACCAAGATATCACATTACATTTAGTTGTCATGTCTCCTTAGACATCCCTGGTCTGTAAATGTTTCTCATTGTTTATTTTTCATGACCTTGACAGTCTTGAAGGGTACTGGTCAGAATGTCACTCAATTTGATTTTTTTGATGTTTTCCTTATGACTAGTCTGGGTTTATGGGTTTTCCAGAAAAAATACTACAAAAGTGAAGTTCCTTTATCATCACCTCAAATTGGGGTACATGATATCAACATGAATTTTCACTGGTAATGTTAACTTTGATCCCTTAGTTAAGGTAGTGCTTATCAGGTTTCTTAGCTGTGAAGTTATTACTTTTCCTTTTCTATACTCAACTCTTTGGAAACTGGTCAATAATTAGAGCCCACACTCAGGAGGGAAGGGAAAAGTTAAGCTTCACTTTCTGGAGCAAGGAGTATCTACACACACTGCTTGGAATTCTATAAGGACAATGAATCTCTTCTCCTCCATTTATTTATTTGATAACATTTATATCAGCATGGGCTTAGTATGTTTACATATTTTACACTTTAGGTTATAATCCAATACTGTGTTATTTATTTTCTTGTTCAAATAGTTCTAGTTTTGGCTCTTGGGAGTACTTTCAGGTTGACTCCTGTATCCCTTTGACATGTCCCCCCTCCATCCTTTTATATTTTGAGCACTTCCCTTCTTTCTGTCAATACAAGATGCTTCAAGCTTATCTGGTATATTCCTGCCCCGGCCCTTGAATCAGTCATTTCCCCAAGGAGCCCTGTTTTCTTTCATTGGAGAGTGGTATTAGAAAACAAAATCTTGATGTTAGGTGTGCTCATTGCTACTAAAATAAAAAAAATTATAAACAATTCAAACAGTAAGGAAAAGTTTTAAAAAATTAAGTTAATAGGCCCCTAAATTCCATCATTAAGAGAGGAGGAAGCTTGACATTTGAAAATGTCCTTTTAGATCTCTCTCTAGATATATATGACATCTGTCTTTTTTTAAATAAATATTTTATTTTTTAAAATTTTTATTTATTTATTTACTTATTTATTTTTGGCTGTGCTGGGTTTTCATTGCTGGGCGCAGGCTTTCTCTAGTTGTGGCGAGCAGGGGCTGCTCTTCGTTGAGGTGTGCAGGCTTCTCCTTGCGGTGGCTTCTTTTGCTGCCGAGCATGGGCTCTAGGCACGCGAGCTTCAGTAGTTGCAGCACGTGGGCTCAGTAGTTGTGGCTCGTGGGCTCTAGAGCACAGGCTCAGTAGTTGTGGCGCACGGGCTTAGTTGCTCCGTGGCATACGGGATCTTCCCAGACCAGGGCTCAAACCCGTGTCCCCTGTATTGGCAGGCAGATTCTTAACCACTGGACCACCATGGAAATCTAGTCTATGTTAGCTAGATAGCTATCTGTCCACATAATTTTTTTTCATGCCATCCATACTCTTCTACAACCTGCTTTATAAACTCAATATGTCATGGGCATCTTTCCATATCTATAAATGAAGCCCTACTTCATTAATTTTAATGGCTGCCTTTTTCCATTTCATGGTGTATCATAATTTATTTCATCAGTCCCTCTTGATGGATAGTTAGGACCTTAGGATTGTTAGGAAACAATCTCTATTTTATATTTTTCTGTGGTCTGCTGATTATCTCCTTGGAATAAAAGGATTTTATTTTGGCTCAAAAGGCTTGACATTGTTTACCTTTTTTTGTGTGTGTGATTTCTGTAGACAGAAATTTAAAGTCCTTTTAGAAATTAAAAATGTAATAATGCTCATTATACAGTGCAGCTATGCATGAAGTAAGAGGAGAAAACATCTGCTCTCCTAAGAGGTAACCACTGTAATACTTTTGGTGTTAACTGCTAAGAGTGTGGATTTTGGAGTGAGACCACCACAAATTTCACCAGAGAATACTGTGTGATCTTGGGCAAATGACCTAATATGTCTATGCTTCAAAATTCTCATTTTAAAATGAGGATCACAATATTACCTATTCCACCAGTTTGTGAGAATGAAATAAGATGATGTATGTAAAAGAGCTTAGTACAGTTTCTGGCACATAATAAGAGCTCAATAAACACACACTATCATTATTGCTACTATTAACATTACAGTTTTTTTTTTCCCCCTGGGGATGTATATTTAAAATTTGAATAGCAATTTCTAACTTGCTCTTCTGGTGGATTCTAAAATCATTTCATTTAGATCCATTAGTTAGTTACTTTTCAAAGAGGGGTCCTCGGATCGAATTAGAACCTCTGGGGGTAGAACCCAGGAAACTCATGTTTATCAAGTTTCCCAAGGTGTTCACTAAAGTTGGAGAATCATTTTCTTACACCCTAAAAGACACAGAAAGGGAGAGGAATGGAACACCAATAAAAGGGGTCAAGCCCAGCTGGTCAAGGCTGACACTGGGGATATTTACTGGGTTTGAGACAGCATAGTGGAGGGGTTAACTCTGGTTCTGTACTAGAAGGACCTAGGTTTGTTTATTTATTTATTTATTTATCTATTTATCTATGGCTGTGTTAGGTCTTCGTTGCTGCGCGTGGGCTTTCTCTAGTTTCGACGAGCGGGGGCTACTCTTCGTTGCGGTGCGCAGACTTCTCATTGCGGTGGCTTCTCTTGCTGCGGAGCACGGGCTCTAGGCACGTGGGCTTCAGTAGTTGTGGCACACGGGCTCAGTAGTTGTGGCTCGCAAGCTCTAGAGTGCAGGCTCAATAGTTGTGGTGCACGGGCTTAGTTGCTCCGCGGCATGTGGGATCTTCCCGGACCAGGGCTCGAAGCCGTGTCTCCTGTACTGGCAGGCAGATTCTAAACCACTGCGCCATCAGGGAAGCCCCTAGAAGGACCTAGGTTTGAATCACAGTTACTAGTGTGGCCTTAGGTCATGACCCCACAGAGCCTGGCACACCTGCCTGGCTCCCTCTCTCTCCCAGTTTCTTTAAGTCTTTGACAATCGTCACTTTTTCAGCTAGGCTATCCTTGACCACACTATCTATATAAAATTGCCTCCCCGGACTTCCCTGGTGGTCTAGCGGTTAAGACTCCGAGCTCCTAATGCAGGGGGGCCGGGTTTCATCCCTGGTCAAGGAACTAGATCCCGCATGCCGCAACTAAAGATTCCGTGTGCTGCAACTAAGACCCTGTGCAGCCAAATAAATACTAAAATAAATAAATAAATAAATAAATAAATAAATAAATAAATAAATAAATAAATAAATTGGGGCTCCCCTGGTGGCGCGGTGGTTAAGAAGCCGCCTGCCAATGCAGGGGACACGGGTTCGAGCCCTGGCTGGGAAGATCCCACATGCCTCGGAGCAGCTAAGCCCGTGTGCCACAACTACTGAGCCTGCGCTCTAGAGCCCTCGCGTGGCAACTACTGAGCCCACAAGCCACAACTGCTGAAGCGCGTGCGCCTAGAGCCTGTGCTCCACAACAAGAGAAGCCACCGCAACGAGAAGCCCGCGCACTGCAAGGAAGAGCAGCAGCCCCCACTCGCCGCAACTAGAGAAACCCCGCGCGCAGCAACGAAGACCCAACTCAGCCAAAAATAAATAAATTAAATTAAATTTAAAAAAATCTACCTCCTAGGGAGATACTAGGGTTGTTACGAATATTAATGAGATAATACATTTGGAGCTTGCAGCACAGTGTCTAGGCATATACTGACTGAATTACTTTTCCCCTCCAGATTTATTGAGATATAATTGATAAATAAATTGACTGGATTACTATAGATCTAAAGTTCTTCTTAGTTGGTTGAGCACCGGGATAGGGGTGAAGGGATCTTGAAATTTTCTGGCAGATTTCTACTGTTGATCAGCACCTCTGTCCCCTGCTGTCCCCTGGGTCACCTTCCCAGAGGAGTTCCCGGGTCCTCAACAATTAAACAAAGACAAGTCTAACTGGTCCTACAGCACAGAGGAGAAACAGGATAAGCAGGAGCAGCAGAGCCCTAACTTTGACCAAGACTTTCTCCCCTCCTTTCCTCAGTCTCCAGTATGTGACTCGGAAGGGATTTTAATAGCAACGGCCGCTTCTACCAGCTAGGTTGATTCTACCAGCAAAGGGGAGGAAAAGGATCCATTTAAGTGACAACTGGGGGGGGGGGGGTTTGCGGTGTGGGTGTCGTCCCTTTCCGCGCCGGCGCGTTTTGTCACAACCCCGCGACCATTGCGACAGAGAGAGATCGGAGCTGGCCCTTTAACAGCCCCATCTCGGGGGCCTGCCCCGCGCGTGCGCACTGCGGTTCTGCGCTTGTCATCATGGCGACGCGGGGCCATGTGCAGGACCCTAACGACAGGCGCCTCCGGCCCATTTACGGTGAGTACCTGGGGCCAGTCTGGTTGCCAGCCAGAGGCGCCGAGGGCTGCGGAGCCCGGGGCAAAGGCCCGGGAGGGGCGCTGAGGGGCCGGGAGCAGGGCTGGCGGGCACAGGGGGCGGGCCGCGCGGGCCTCTAGGCCGCAGCCACGGGCCTCGCGTAAGCGCCGGCCTGGCTTTCTTGAGCCCTGAGGTGGCAGCGGCGCGGTCAGGCCAGCGGCAGGTCGGCAGAGCTGGCCTGACAGGCGAGCCCTGTGAGACACTTCCTCTCGTAGAGACCTGCGCTACACGCAGGCTACGTTGTCGGGGCCACGCCAAGGGAGACCCGAGGTCTGCCCGCAGGTGGAAGCTGGCTCCGACGTGAGGGTGGGACATCCTACTTGAGGGAAAATTCCCCGCTCAAGACTTTTTACCTGTGGGAACGGGGCCTAAAGTGTTGTCTGACTAACTGTACTTGGTGCACATGGAGAAACAGAGGTCCCGGGAGGGGAAGGGGCTGACGCAAGGTCACCCAGATCGAGTCTGGAGCAGGCCGGGATTTGAGGATCCCAATCCAGAGCTCTTTGGCGGAGGAACAGCTGCTCTGGGCACACGTGGGAGGCGGGGGCGGGGTGGGGCGAGGCGGGGGGGGGGGTTGGCTTGGGCCCAAAATAGCGGTGAAGCGACTGTAATAGCTCGTGTCGAGGGGCATGCAGGGCTTTTCTTTTTTGAAGCTTCTCTGGTTTTTCTCTGCAGCTTGTCTTCCGCGTGCTAAGTGGATCCCCTTCCATAACGTTGACCTCAACCCTCAGGCTTTAAGACCTTGATGGCATTCTGCTATCCCGGTTGTGAAAAATCACACATTTGAGTCAGGGAGAAATACCTCTTCAGTAACCAAGTTCAATAATTTGATAGTGGTCCCTTTTGTATTTCCTTTCCTCTTAGATGGTTGTGTGGTCTTGGTCTAGCTCAGTTCATGGTGAGGAAGGCTTCAAGTTCAGTGGTTTTTGCAGAATTAGATCTCTTGTTTGTAGTGTGGATGTTACTAAATGGGGGCTTCTTCGCAATAGCTGAGATCATTTAACTTTTTTGGAAGGGGGTAATAACTATGTTTCTGGTACAATTGATAGTGCTTTTTGTAATTTGTATGATGCTTTGCTCTTGCATCTCATTTCAACAACAACCTTGTGAGGTGAGAAATAATAATAATAGCTAATGTGTATGTATAGACTGCTAATTATGTCAGTCACTGTCCTTGGTCTTAAGTATTTAATCTTCACACATTCTTCGTAGGTGGCTACTTTCCCCCAGTCCCACTTCCCTCTCTCTCCCCCTTTTCTTTCCACAGATGAGAAAACTGGGGCTTTACTGATGTGTAATTTGTCTAAGGTCACTCAGCTAACATGAAGCTAGGATCTTAACCCCTGTGGAATGTCCCAGGCTTACTCTTTTAACCACTGTGCTAGAAATCACCTCACTTTGAGCTGGAGACACTGACTTGCCAAAGATCATGTAGGTGGAGAGTGGTGGATTTCCATTTTCCCAGGGCTACATATTCTCATGCCCTCCAGTATACATTTTAAAGGGCAGAGATGACATATGTAAGGGTGCTTGAGGGTAAGAACTGAATCCAGGGTTCACAATTGGTGGCTGGTTACAGCTCTCTGCAGCAGCTGCCTGTAGATTTTTTTCTTTTTTAACTTTTAGGAATAATTGGATTTCTAAAATTATTCTTGAGGACCAAAGAAAATGCCTTTGGGGTCCCATAAGTCACTTAGAAATAATAATGTTTTGAAACTATCCAATAAGGAAAACCTCTAGTCTGTTTCATGCTGGTAAACATCAGGATATGTTAAACAGATGTGATAGGTCATATTCTCAAAACTGAAGCCAGAATTATGTAGCTTTTGTTATAGTTACATGGGAAGAAGATAAGAAAATACTTTCTTTAGGAATTCCAAGGCAATTATTATAAACTGACAGAAATAGGAAAAGAAAGACTGACCTTGACTTCAGCACTTTTGACTTTTGACCTCTAGACTTTGGGACAGCCTCTGCTTTTGTGTTTAAATATATTAGTATCCCTAAACCACTGTCGTTCTTGAATTTAGACCTTTATTAGCTGACAGATGAACATGCTTATGCATGGTGGTGCTTGCCCACCAGCCAAAAGTTCAACAACACTCAGTGTTGACTGAGTGCTTATTTGTGTGCTAACTGTCCTATTAGGTAGATAAGATTATTGTGAGCATAGTAGTAAACTGAATGCCAGACATTAACTTGCTCAGAATTGCAGCTAGTAAACTGTAGAGCTGGGATTTGAACACAGGCATTCCGACTGGAGAGCTCAGCCTTTCACTGAGTTCAGATCCCACAGCATCACGATCTTTATGCAGCATTATTTATATTGCCAAGGTTTAGGATTTTACAGCTGTTAGAAACTTTGCCTATGACCTCAGCTCTTGCTGATACTGTTGAGGATAGAAGTGGACAGGGTCATTAATTGTGAAATTATGGTGGGTTGAAATTCTATTTTTGGTGTCTAGGTATGAAATAGCTAGTTGATTAGTTGAACATCTTCAGAGTGCTTCTCTTTACTCATAAACTGGTAAGTTTGGGTAGTGCATTTTTGGTTTTTGAAAACCACCTTGACCTTCCAGAACACCTACTTTATTATTCTTTCTCCTTTTGCTAAAGTTATTCTCTTGTGCTATTATTCTCTTGTGGTTCTGAACAGATGTTGTATCCTCATGTGACTTGGTGAGCCCTAGTGCTTTCTTCTACCATTATTGTTTTAAAATGTTTATAGTGGTTAGGGGATGGGTAGAGTTGGAAGATGGTCAGGTATGGCACTTAATAAATTTTATAGGGGACTTCCCTGGTAGCGCAGTGGTTAAGAATCCGCCTGCCAATGCAGGGGACACGGGTTCAATCCCTGGTCTGGGAAGATCCCACATGCTACAGAGCAGCTAAGCCCATGCGCCACAACTACTGAGCCTGCACTGTAGAGCCCGCGAGCCACAACTACTGAACCTGCAAGCCACAACTACTAAAGCCTGCGCACCTAGAGCCCGTGCTCCGCAGCAAGAGAAGCCACCGCAATGAGAAGCCCGCGCACCGCAACGAAGAGTAGCCTCCACTCACCGCAACTAGAGAAAGCCTGCGCACAGCCCCAGCACAGCCATAAATAAATAAATAGATAGATAAATAAGAATTTGTGTATAAAAAAGTATAAAAAATTCATTTATTAAAATTTTTTTATAGGATGCAGGAATTGCAAAATAAAAATAGAGGTTTCGAAGTTCCATAGTCTTTAGAATACACGCACACACACATTTACTTTTATGGCACAAGATCCTTTGTTCTAATCTGTGTTACTGACTTGCAGTCTTTTTTTTTTTAATACTTATTTTTTAAATTTTATTGGAGTATCGTTGATTTACAACGTTGTGTTAGTTTCAGGTGTACAACAAAGAGATTCAGTTACACATATACATATACTCACTCTTTTTTAGATTCTTTTTTCATATAAATTATCACAGGATATTGAGTAGAGTTTGCTGTGCTATACAGTAGGTCCTTGATGGTTCCTGACTTGCAGTCTTGCTCTAGCCTGAATCAGGTGTAACATATTTCCCAGCTGTGTTTCCTGAATGATAGTCACTTCTTTGGTGTGTTAGGACATTTCCCTTCCCATGTGTGGCCAGACTCCAGGTAATTATTCTGTTATAGTTCGTTATTAGAACTTCCCAGGTCTTCAGTCAGATGTTGTATGTATTCTGAGCCTTCTGTTAGGCCGTGTTAGCTCAGTGAGTCTTGTCCTTTGCCCGGCCGGGACAGGGCATCTTGGTGAGTGAAGATTATCTTGCCTTTCTGTAGAAAAGTCACTTGGCACAACCTGTTTTCTCCTGTTCTGAAATTATGACCGTTTAAAAAGCTCTTAGACTTTTAAATTCTAAAAACATTTTAAACTTAAAAAGACAGATGTTAATGCACAGAACATTCCTGGAAGAATGCATAGAGTAGAGGGTAGTGTGAGCATAGGGCAAGATAAGAGACTGATAATTCTTTTCATGTTATACTTGTATGAACTATTGGATTTTTTTTTTTACTATGACATGTATTATTTTTATTATTTAAGACATAACTTTTTTTAAAGATCAGATACTGTATGGTTTCATTCAGATAACGTTCTTTTTTATATAAATTTATTTATTATTTAAAAAAATTATTTATTTATTTTTGGCCGTGTTGGGTCTTCGTTGTTGCGCGCGGGCTTTTCTCTAGCTGCTCTGAGCCGGGGGGTGGGGGGGTGGGGCCACTCTTCGTTGCGGTGCGTGGGCTTCTTGTTGCCTTTCTGGCACCTAAGTCCAGCTCTTACTAAAAAATTGCTCAGATGTAAACCGAGTGTTTGAAACATTTCCTTGAGGGCAGAATATTCTTGTCCATGTTCTTTCCCCCTAATAAACAGTGATGACTGGCGCACAGCCTTCTCAGCAGGGCAGATGGCCAGGGAACACATTTGGTTTGGGATGATTTACCAAGACCAAATGCAGCAGGCTTAGCCTGGTGGTGTTGAGGCAGTCAGTGCTGGAACTACCCCAGTGCACGCCTGATGGTGGGTGTAAATCGGGTTTTAAAGGTGCATACTTCCTTTTCATTCTTTTGTTCATGCTCTTGCTTCTGTCAGAGCATCTGATTAATACTTTAATTAAAAATACTGCACTTAGTATCTTCTTGAGAATTAGGAGAAACCAGTTGGCCATTTGGGGTATGTTTTTTGTGTGTTCACTGAAGGGATTGGATTGTGGCAAGGTAGTAAAGAAAAGAAAAATAAATTTCAAATTTGTTCTTTGTCTCCTTAGGATCAATGAGCTATCTGTACTTATATAGTTTCTTGCTCTAAGAGTTCTGTCTAGAGAAATTGAGGCAATGAAGGGTGCAGACCTTCAGAGCCAGACTGAGCTGGGTTTCACTCTCTGCTATGATTTTGTCAATTAACCTACCTCCCTGAGCCTCTTCTGTAATATGGAGTTGCTAACGGTACCTTGCTGGGTTTTGAGTAGACCCCCAATAAATTTGTGTTCCCTCTGTCTTCACTCTTAAATGTCTGGGTTTTTTTCCTTAATTAATTAATTAATTTATTTTTGGCTGTGTTGGGTCTTCGTTGCTGCACACCGGCTTCCTCTAGTCGTGGCAGGTGGGGGCTACTCTTTGTTGTGGTGCGCGGGCTTCTTATTGCGGTGGCTTCTCTTGTTGTGGAGCACGGGCTCTAGGCATGCGGGCTTCAGTAGTTGCAGCACTCGGGCTCAGTAGTTGTGGCTCGCAGGCTCTAGAGCGCAGGCTCAGTAGTTGTGGCATATGGACTTAGTTGCTCCGCAGCACGTGGGATCTTCCTGGACCAGGTATTGAACCCATGTCCCCTGAATTGGCAGGCGGATTTTTTAACCACTGCATCACCAGGGGAGTCCCCTAAGAAATTAATTGAAAAGACTAAAAAATCTAACTTAATAGCAGGAAGCCATCACTAATAATTGGTTCTTTGAACATCCTGTTGTGGTCACTTTGTATGTATATATCTCTCACTCCCCTGATAGACTACTCAATTTCTAGAAGACTTTTTTTCCTATACAGTTTGTTCATTTATGTATTCCTTTCTTCATTCAGCTTATTTATTGAGAGCCTAATATGTGCTAGGCACAATGTAGATTCAGGGAATGAGAGAGTACCAGACAGCACAGACATGATTTCTGCTTTCAGGGAGCTTGTAGTCTCAAG
Source organism: Delphinapterus leucas (assembly GCF_059928025.1). Classification (NCBI taxonomy): domain Eukaryota; kingdom Metazoa; phylum Chordata; class Mammalia; order Artiodactyla; family Monodontidae; genus Delphinapterus; species Delphinapterus leucas. Next base: position 15,904,110 of record NC_143142.1, read on the forward strand.
AGGTTTTTTAAACAATAGTATACATAATCATTACATTTGTGTTAAGGACTTTGAAGGAAAAGTACCGGTTACCGTGAGAGCACACACTATGGCATCTCGACTGTTGGGAACATTTCAAGAAAAGGTTCTCTGTGGAAGTGACATTTTACTTTGGAAAAGAAAAAAGAGCAGAGGTTAGTCAGGTGATCAGATGGAAAGGAGTGATGGACAGAGTGTGTAAGAAAGATAGAGAGAGTATGTACTTGATGACCTAAGAAAAGACTTGTGTGGTTGGAATGTAGAGAAGGGTGAGATGAGGCTACAGAGGTAGAGGGACTCAACTTTGTAAGCCATTTTAAGGATTTTGAAGTTTGTTTTAGAGACAGTGGGAGGGATTCCCTGGCTGTCCAGTGGTTAGGACTCTCGCTTCCATTGCAGGGGGCGTGGGTTCAGTCCGTGGTCAGGGAACTAAGATTCCACATTCTGCGTGGCCAAAAATAAATAAATTTTTAAAATTAAAAATAGAAATAATATGTATCATTACCATCAGTGGAATACCTGTCACTTGCCCTGAGAAAACAAAACCATAAAATTAAGTACACACAGTGAAAACAAAACAATGTTATTAAGGTCTTAACTAGTTTCTGATAGTTGAGAAACTCTAAATCAGACCTGTTCCTTTTCCATTAAAAAAAAAGGCATCAGCAAGTGTTAAAGAAATGACAGGCTGATACCAAACTGAGACTATCTCCTTAATATAAGGGAAATATTACAAAAGGTCAGTTTTCTCACTATCCGTGTTATCTAGTGCTGCCTGCAAGGACCACTTAAAAACATTTTAGTTGGAGTGATAACCATGCTTTGAAAAACACTGCTTTAACTGATACATCATCATCTTATTATTTCCTATGCCTGATTTGTGGACGGCTGACTTGGCTTACTCCTCATATTAAGGGAACAATACCAGTCCTCATGGTCAAGCCACAGTTACCCTTGAGTGAGTTTTAAAAAGGCTAAAAAACAGACTTAGGGTATCATTTTTATTGGCCTGTTTTCTCCAAGGGCTACATAATTTATTTTATTTATTTTTAAAATAAATTTACTTATTCATTTATTTAATTTTTTGGCGACATTGGGTCTTTTGCTGCACTTGGGTTTTCTCCGGTTGCTGAGAGTGGGGGCTACTCTTCGTTGTGGTGTGTGGGCTTCTCATTGCGGTGGCTTCTCCTGTTGCGGAGCACGGGCTCTAGGCGTGCGGGCTTCAAAAGTTGTGGCTTGTGGGCTCTAGAGCGCAGTCTCAGTAGTTGTGGTGCACAGGCTTAGTTGCTCCACGGCATGTGGGATCTTCCCAGACCCGGCTCGAACCCGTGTCCCCTGCATGGGCAGGCAGATTCTTAACCACTGCGCCATCAGGGAAGCCCTGACTACATAATTTATATTACAAAGTCAGCAATGTAAAATGGAAGTAAACTTTCCCAAAAGCCTCAGCAACCAATTAATCAGCAATCACCTAGGTGTCCAGGAAGGGGGACCTTGACAGCAGTCTAAATGTGGTGGGGTGTCTTAGTTAAAATTAAAACTCTTCTGGGTGCAAGGAACAGAAACCCTTTGACACAAGCTCAAGTAGAGGGAGGTTGTTTATAAACCCTTGTGGGAGCTTAGGGCAGGAATGCAGTGTTCTAGAGCCTGATGGAAACTGGAAAGCTGTCAGGATCTGAAGCTTCTTTCTCAGGTGCTCATCTCTGCTCTTATCTGTTTGTGGCTCTTCTTTTCTCTGCTAGGTTCTTCAAACTGGTTTTTTCTGCTTACTCATCAGTTTACCTGGGGCCCAACATGTTGGCTTTGTGGCCACACCAAGCTGAGAATAGAGTAAGGAGAGGTCATTAGCCTCCCCCCACAAGCTTAATCAGCACTGCCCCTCCCCCAATTTTTTGATAAAGATAATTGACGTTCTTTGTTCTTTTATAAATGTTATATGAATGAAGAGTCAAGAGATAACTCCTTTTTTTCACTCCCCATTAACTAACTTGCATCTGCCAAGGCTCCTTCCAAATGGAGATTCTGGAGCTGCCACTAGTAATCTCAAACTGGAAATATTTATTGCCTTCCAAATGGGGTTCTCCATAGCTTTCTTTTCTTTTCTTTTTTTAATATTTATTTATTTATTTGGTTGCATTGGGTCTTAGTTGTGGCAGGTGGGCTCCTTAGTTGTAGCACGTGGGATCCTTAGTTGCGGCTTGCCAGCTCCTTAGTTGTGGCATGTGGGCTTCTTAGTTGTGGCATGCGAACTCCTAGTTGCAGCATGCATGTGGGATGTAGTTCCCTGACCAGGAATCGAACCCGGGCCCCCTGCATTGGGAGCGTGGAGCCTTATCCACTGTGCTATCAGGGAAGTCTGTCCATAGCTTTCTGATTCCAGATTTCAGTGTTGTAATTACAAATTACCAGGAAGAAACTTGATTTACCCAGTTTGGGTCAAATGTCCACTCCATTAGACTTCAGTTGCATGATCTAGACAGGCTCATCCAATTCTACCCCTTCAGCAGTCTGTGGAAACCATGCCCACAGAAGAGGGCGTGGGTGCAGTGTATTTATATATCAGGGCCTTGTCAACAACAGAGGGAAAAGTTCAATATCCTTGTAGTCCTAACCTCTGGCCTGGTCCATCTATGGGCAGACCCTCAGAGCTGGGGTTTCATCAAAGATACCTGCTCTTTGAGAAGACTTCAAGATATGTTTTGTGAACCTGGAGTCTTGCAAGAAGACTGAGTCAGACGTGACTTAGAACTCACTCAGCATGAGATCAGCACCAAGTTATTAGGAAGAGAAGGTATCATTTATTGAGCTGAAATGTCTCTGTCAGATATTCTGTAAGAACAAATGGTGGTCTATCGGCTGAGATGAGGACTTAAGAAAACTGGTATTAGATATTTGGGTATTCAGGCCAAGATTGTGATTTCTGTGATTCTCTAATCTCTCTACCTGAGTGTTAAGTCTTTGATCTTTTCTAGATTGTGATTCCCTCCAGAGTAAGGCTTCTTAATCTTTTTACCTAGCATTATTGGTGCTCATCAACATTAGGTGCATTGAAGAAAAACTAAAGAGATGAAACTCATGTGTTCACGTAGCTGTCTGTTAAAGGTTGTGATAAAGTATTCATAGGAGAAAAATTGAAACCGTTAGGTAAAATGATAGTGTATTTCTGTTATTTGGCCCTGGGCCACCAGGGCCATAGATGATCTTGAGTTGTCTGTGCCTCCTCTGTCCCTGTTGCTGACTTGGGACCTTGATGAGCAAAGAGGGACCAATAGTAGTAGTAGATTGTGAACTAGCTTGAGTTCAGTCATCTTTCTGTATTTCAAATCTACATCTACCACCCTATTTCCCATTTATAACACTCTCACGTTCCTTTTCTAGAAATGAATCTTTGCTTTTATTAGATATATATTTTTAATTAATTGACTTCATTTTTTAGAGCAGTTTTAGGTTAAGTTTACAGAAAAGGAGTGGAGAGTACAGAGTTCCTTCCTATTCACCCCCACACACCTCTCTTCTCCCCCAGTTTCCCATGTTATTAACACTTGCATTAGTGTGGTGCATTTGCTACAGTTGCTGAGCCAATACGATATGTTATTGCTAACTAAAGTCCATAGTTTACTAGTTTACATTAGGGTTCATTCTGTGTGTTGCACATTCTATGCATTTTGCAAAGGTATGACGACATGTATCCTTCATTACAGTATCATACAGAATAGTTTCACTGCCCTGAAAAATCCCGTTCTCCACCTATTCATCCCTCCCCCAGCTCCTGGCAACCACTGATTGTTCTACTCTGCCTATAATTTTGCTTTTTCCAGAATGTCATACACTTGGAATCGTATAGTATGTAGCTTTGTCATGTTGGCTTCTTTCACTTAGCAATATGTATTTAAGAGTCCCCTATATTTTTTTGTGGCTTGCTAGCTCATTTCTTTTCTTTTTTTTAAAAATAAATTTATTTATTTATTTTTGGCTGTGTTGGGTCTTTGTTGCTGCATGCAGGCTTTCTCTAGTTGTGGCGAGTGGGGGCTACTCTTTGTTGTGGTGTGCAGGCTTCTCATTGTGGCGGCTTCTCTTGTTGTGGAGCACAGGCTCTAGGCCCGTGGGATTCAGTAGTTGTGGCACGTGGGCTCAGTAGTTGTGGCTCACAGGCTCTAGAGCACAGGCTCAGTAGTTGTGGCGCATGGGCTCATTTCTTTTTATCACTGAATAATTTATCATTGTATGGATGGATATACCACGGTTTGTTTATCCATTTGCCTGTTGAAGAACATCTTGGTTCCTTCCAGGTTTTGGCAATTTTGTATAAAGCTGCTATAAACATTTGCGTGCAGATTTTTGTGTGAAAGTAAGTTTTCAGCTCATTTGGGTAGATAACAAGGAGCTGGATTATATGGTTAGAGTATGTTTAATTTTTTAAGAAACTGCCAAACAGTCTTCCAAGGTGGCTGTGCCATTTTACATTCCCACTAACAGTGAATGAGAGCTGCTTTTGCTCCATGTCCTCACCAGCATTTGGTCCACAGATTAATTTGAGTTGTTTATGTTTTGTCTGTCCCTATGCTGATTTGGGACCTTGATGAGCAAAGAGGGACTTGGTAGTAGTAGTAGGTTGTGGACTGGCCTGTGTTTAGTCATCTTTCTATATATAGAATTGACAGCTACCACCGTTTCCCATCTAAAACACTAATCATTTTCTTTCAGATCCTCTCATCTGAAAATTAATCTTTGCTTTTGTTAGATTTTTGAATAATAATTGATTGCTTTTCTTCCTTAACACAATTTTATAGCAGGTCTCCATATGCCTTGAATTTTGGAATGGACGCATAGCTTAGGGAACCTAGAAGTCACTGTTTCTTCAAAGTCAGTGCTAGTTTCTATTTCAACCAGAGCGTATGAAAGTGCTGCTTTCCCTGCATCCTTGTCTACTCCTGATACTGCTGGATTTACTCCCCCACTCACTGTTCTTATTTTTTTCTTCGAAGAATTATTCTTAACTCTGTGGCATAGTAAGATTCACTGAACATTTTATTGAGGGAACATGGTCCATTTGGTAGATTTGAAGCTTGAATGTAATAAAGGTTTTTTTTTTTTAGATATTTTAATTTTTGTGCAAGTAAACCCATTTGTTTCCCATAGGTAAAAATATTAGTGTCATCTATCATCTAAATATATTTGGTCTTGAATCTTCATTAAGGATTAGTATAACTGGATTACATTGCTCTTGGATGAGAGATGACTATAGAAATTTAAGATTGTGTTCTGGACCATCCTAGCCATTTAGAGTTAAAATCAGCTCCAAGGTGTTTTTAATACCGAGTTAGGATACTTTCTGAAACAGCTGATACTAGCCTATGCATTTTTCATATTTGTTTTTGAAGGAATATAATAACTCATAATTTCTGTTTTCATAGATTATCTTGATAATGGTAATAATAAAATGGCAATTCAGCAAGCAGATAAATTGTTGAAAAAGCATAAGGATCTTCATTGTGCTAAGGTAAGTTCATTTGCCCTTGAGTTACTTATATTTGGTGGGTTATGTACTGTAATCTTTAAAGGGAAGAGGTGTTTAATCTCTTTAGTGACTGTGTTTTTCAGAGTATTTTTTAGGCCATTTATTTGCCTGATCACTTAAATGAAATGCCATAAAGAGTATTTAATTAAAAGCTAGCTGCTTGTTTTTTTGGACATGACTTATCTAATTTAATTATTTTATTTTCACAAAGTCCTTCCCCCCCCCACCCCACAAAGTCCTTTTAAGCAATGTTGTGCATTCTTTTTGTTTTGTGCATTCTTAATATGACTGAAATAGGAAATAATCTTTTTTTTTTTTTTAAGGGAACTTTATTTTTATTTATTTATTTATTTTTGGTTGTGTTGGGTCCTCGTTGCTGCATGGGCTTTCTTTAGTTGTGGCGAGTGGGGGCCACTCTTTGTTGTGGTGCTCAAGTTTCTCATTGCGGTGGTGTCTCTTGTTGCGGAGCACGGGCTCTAGGCGCTGGCTTCAGTAGTTAGGCTCGCGGGCTCTAGAGCGCAGGCTTAGTAGTTGTGGTGCATGAGCTTAGTTGTTCCGTGGCATGTGGCATCCGCCCGGACCAGCGCTCAAACCTGTGTCCCCTGCATTGGCAGGCAGACTCTTAACCACTGAGCCACCAGGGAAGCCCTGGCAATAATCTTTATTTGCTGATATTTTTAGTAAAATAGTTGATTCACAACCTAGGCATACCTTATAACTTATTTTGTGATTTCAAATTGTCTTTCTTTGGTTCATATTTCCTTTTCTGTCCTTTTAAAACTGATTTGTCTTTTCTTTCTATCAGGTTTTAAAAGCAATTGGTTTACAGAGAACTGGAAAGCAAGAGGAAGCCTTCACCTTGGCGCAGGAGGTGGCAGCCCTTGAACCCACAGACGACAACTCGCTGCAGGCACTGACCATTCTTTACCGGGAGATGCATCGACGTATGTTTCTTTCTTTTCATTGTCTTTAAAACTGTGCTTAATTTGTTGGGTATTTCTGAGTTCTCTGTTTGTCCGATTTACTTATCACTCATGATTTGATGGATAGCAACAGGTAAAAAATGCATTAACCATGGCTTGCAAAGGCTGTAGGCAGAGTGGATATTTTACATGTATTAGGATCCTTGGATTGGAATGAGGACTTGAATTTCATTTATGACATTTTGATTTGCTAAATGAAAGAGTTGCTTTTTTTTCCACTTTTTAATATGGAAAACTTCAAACATAGAAACAGAGAATAGCATAATAAATCCCTTTGTGTCCATTTCTCACCTTCAGCAGTTATTGAGACATGATCAATTTTATGTATACCCCTCTGCCTGCCAGATTATTTCTAAGCATATCCTAGGTAGTCTGCTTAGTTTCATCTATAAATAAAGTTTTTCATTGTTGATTTCTTAAATATTTTATTATGAAATACATATCTTTAGTAATACATATTATAGAAGAATATGTTTTATGTAGCACTAGAACATTTGATGTGGAATAAATGAACATTCATAAACCTACCACCCAATTTAAGAAATAGAGCATTATCAGTACAGGCATAGCTTGGAGGTATCGTGGGTTTGGTTTCACATTAAAGCAAATATTGCAGTAAAGTGAGTCATATGAATTTTTTGGTTTCCCGGTTCTCTCAGCCTTCATAGAATTAAAGAGAGTCAGGGTCTTGCTCTGGGTCAGGCTTTGGCTTAAGGGAATATTGTGGCTAGTTTGATCTTCTATCCAGACCACTAAAACTTTCTCCGTTTCACTTTTTTATCATTTATGTGTTCACTGGAGTAGTACTTTTTTTTTTTTGGCCGTGCCTCATGGCTTGTGAGATCTGGTTCCCTGAACAGATGTTGAACCTGTGTTCCCTGCAGTGGAAGGTTGGAGTCCTAACCACTGGACCTCTAGGGAATTCCCTGGAGTAGTACTTTTAATTTCCTTCAAGAACTTTTCCTTTGAATTTACAACTTGGATAACTGGCACAAGAGGCCTAGCTTTCAGCCTGTCTTGGCTTTCGACATGCCTTCCTCACTACACTTAATCATTTCTAGCTTTTGATTTAAAGTGCCAGACATGTGGCACTCTTCCTTTCACTTGAGGCCATTGTAGGGTTATTAATTGGCCTAATTTTAGTGTTGTGTCTCAAAAAATAGGGAGGCCTGAGGAGAGGGAGATAGATGGGAACGGCCAGATAGTGGAGCAGTCAGGACACACACATATTTGTTGATTAAGTTCAGGGTCTTATATGGTTGTGATTTGTGGTGCCCCCAAGCAATTACAGTAGTAACTTCAAAGATCACTGGTCATAGATCACCATAACAAATACAATAATAATGAAAAAGTTTGAAATATCGTGAGAATTACCAAAATGTAACACAGAGACACAAAGTGAGCAAATGCTGTTGGAAAAATGGTTCTAATGACTTGCTTAGTTGCTAGGTAGCCACAAACCTTCAATCTGTAAAACACAATATCTGCAAAGCACAGTAAAGGGAAGTACAATAAAATGAGGTATGTCTGTACTAAGAAGACTTCCTGTGTGTCCTTCATCAATCTCATTTCCCCTTTAACTTCCTAAGAGGGATTTGCTATCTTGAATATTTTTTATTCTCTTGCTTGTCTTTAAATCTTTATCACATTTGTTTTTCTAAGTAATACATTATTAGTTTCACTTATTTTGGACTTAACATAAATGGATTCATGCTGTACGTTTTCTGTGACATGCACTTTTCATCTAATTTCCAAGTGGTTGTAGTTAATTCATGTTTACTGCCACAGTATACTTCACTGGTTGACTACACTAGAATCTATAGTGGAGGTGCTAGGTCATAGGGTAGGTTCAGCTTAAAGATAAACATGGTGTCAACTTATCTTCTAAATTTACCTTCCCACTAGCAGTGTATCAGAGTTCCACATGCTTGTCATTGGTATTCTTTTTTTTTTTAAATTAATGTGATATTTATTTATTTATTTATTTGCTCTGGATCTTAGTTGCAGCAGGCGGGCTCCATAGTTGCAGCTCACTGGCTCCTTAGTTGCGGCACGTGGGATCCTTAGTTGTGGTATGTGAGCTCTTAGTTGCAGCATGCCTGTGCGATCTAGTTCCCTGACTGGGGATTGAACCTGGGCCCCCTGCATTGGGAGCTTGGAGTCTTAACAACTGCGCCGCCAGGGAAGTCCCGTCATTGGTATTCTTAGACTTAAAAAATTTTGCCATCAAGCCATCATGTTGTACTCCTAAAAATATACAGCTTTTGTCAATTGTTTCTCAGTAAAACTGAAAAAAATAAAATAAATTTTTTGCCAACCTAGCAGGCAGAAAATTATTTTATAGTTCAATTTTGTGTTTCATTCTTATGGAAGATAAAACTTAAGAGTTGAGGTATTATATCTGATTATTTAGGGATTATGTTGATTTAGGGATATGGATTCTCTCCCAGCATTTCAAAAAAAAAATTATCTGTCCTACAAGTATTGGTTGAATGTTTTTCTATGACAAATATTGTATCAGAGTCAAAGATGAAAGGTATTCTTTGCTTTCATGTTACTCATAGTCTATGAGGAAACATAGATCAATAGATAGTATGTTGCATTATATATTAATAAATTGTATAAGAGCGTTATTTAAAAGATTTAAAGATGGCAGAAGGAAGCAGTGTACAAACTGGGATGGAGGAGCAGAGATCGTGTTCAGGGAAGGATTACATTTGAACTGGGTCTTGGATGATGTTCACTCAGTAGAAAAGAGAGGAAAAGGGAATCCGAGCAGAGGGAACAGTGTTAAAGTCATGCAGGTCTGATACAGCACAGGGAATCTAGTGGAACTACAAGTGGTTTGATGTAGCTAGAGCATAAAGTGCAGGAGGGAAGAGTTTGGAAGAAGATAGAAAGGCTAGATAGATCCTGGAGGGTCTTGTACATTGTAAACGTCATGGGGAGGCCTGACCTATTCCATGCTTCATCGGAAAACACCTAAGCAAGGTAAGAGTAATGAGCAGATGAGGCAAAGCAAATACTTTCTCCTTCCTTAATGATAGGAGACATCTATTTCCTCCAAATAGGAAAAAAATTAAATGCTGTTAAGATTTGTTATACTTCAGTAATTAAAGAAAATTCTCTTTCTCTTTGTTTTAGCGGAGTTAGTCACAAAACTTTATGAGGCAGCTGTGAAGAAAGTTCCCAATAGTGAGGAATATCACTCTCACCTCTTCATGGCCTATGCCAGAGTGGGCGAATATAAGAAAATGCAACAGGTAACTTGATGCCCAAACCTCCTGGGCTGCAGGATTTTCTATTAATGTGGTTTAACTGCAGTGGTATGTGTGTCTGCATGTGTGTGTTTGCATATATGTGTAGAAGTGAATCTATGTATTTGTGTGTGGAGATCAGCCAGTTATTTTTTGTGTGTGTTTTAAAGATGAACAATTATTCAGGTTCTTTAAATGTTTTCTTTGGGAAATGTGATTGTTCCTTTGTGGCCTGATGGTATGTTTTGTTTGGTTCTGGTAAGTTGGCTTCAGATTGTCTCACTGCATCAGATTGCTGTTATATTTTCAGAAAATGGGCAGAAATCCTAGAGCAAAAAATGAACAGACTATAGAAAGATTAACTGTAAAAGTTTACATCTATTTTGTAAATTTAACTGTTTATATAGCCTGCTAAGATTTTTAAATCCATGGCGGGAAAACCCCTATTGCTTGGGATGCTTGTTTTTTTGTTTTTTTTTTCTGGATGCAGCTTATCTGCCAGTTAGCACGTTTTAGGTGTTCCTTGTACACATGTGAAGGAGCCTTATTTGGATACATTTGGACTAATAGGTGCGTAAAGCTGGCATCCCAGAGAAATGAAATTTGCACTCTTAAGCTCATAAAGGGTTATGATGTCAAGCTAGAATTTTTAAAGAAATGCTTTGTTTGGGGGTGTAATGTGTTTGGAAGGCAGAGATTTCCTACTTGGATTTTTATTTTGTCTTGTTTACTTGAAATATCAAACTATAACAATAGATAGGTAGACCAGGGAGGGTGGAAGATACTATATTAAGATAAACCCTTTCTCTTTCAAATCAGTTTTTGTATTTGCTTATGTAAGTTTTTAAATTGGAAGAGATTTTTTGGCCCAAATATAATTCTTTGAAGAAATTTTATCATTATTTTATTTATCATTGGAGTATTGATATGTTCTCAGGAAAAATATTCACAGATTATAATTTTTCTTTTATTGTAAAATGGGTATATATTTTTTAAATTGGCAGCACTAACCATATATACATATAAATCCTTAGTATCCTATTTTTACTTCTAGGAATATGTTCTTTTTTTTTTTTTTAATTTATTTTATTTATTTTTAGCTGCGTTGGGTCTCCATTGCGGTGCACGGGCTTCTCACTGAGGTGCCTTCTCTTGTTGCGGAGCATGGGCTCTAGGCACGCAGGCTTCAGTAGTTGTGGCGCACAGGCTTAGTTGCTCCGTGGCATGTGGGATCTTCCTGGACCAGGGCTCAAACCCATGTCCCCTGCATTGGCAGGCGGATTCTTAACCACTGAGCCACCAGGGAAGCCCCTAGGAATATGTTTTAAGTAAAGTATATTAAATGTACATTAATACAGACAGAGTGAAAGAAATTATAGTTCACCTATGTGGTAGAAAATAATGCAACACCCCGCCCCCCCCAAATGGTACTGTGTGTCTTTATTTGTTGACATAGAAAGATATTCCCAATATATGTTAAGTGAGAAGAGCAGGTTGTAAAATGGCCTTCTCTCACGCCCTTCCCCTCCACCCTTCCTTATTAAGTATATGTACCGAAATGTTGCCAGGATATAGGGCTGTGGATACTTTCCATCTTAATTTCTGTTCTTTCTTTTTTTTTTTTTTTTAGCATGTGTTAATTTTATGATCCCACGAAATATATTTTTGAAATATGTATTATACACACATTTATAAAATAACAAAAAGTACAAGTTCATGCAATAGCAATATTAAGGTAAATTTTGAAAAAGGGAAAAAAATAATCTACCACTTGAACAGATTATATTTTTGTATGGTTTAACTTTACATGTTGCCAGAGATATATACAATTTTGCATCTTGCTTTTTGGAGACATAGCTTTGATGTGGCTTAGTAGTTATGGTTTCTTAATATGTTTTAACCATAGCCTGCTTTTGCATTATTTTAGTCTAATATGTTGGAAGAATGGAGTCCTCTAGTGTTAAATGTCTTAGAATGGAACGTCTGATTTTTATTCTGCCTTTGTTGCTGCTTAAGGTAGTTACAGTTCTTAGCTTATATGTATGCTTATTTTGAAAGGGGAATGTCAGTCTGGGGTAATAGGTATTTTATAAATTACATGTTATGTTTCATAAGGGCTTTTGTTTTGTTCACTGCTGAATCCTCACTTCATGATAAATGTTTGTTAAATAAATGAGTGATTTGCATAAACTGGTGGAGGTAGGAGGGAGGGAAGCCAGGGAATCACAAGATTTAAGGACTTCTGCCGCACAGATCATCTCTGGCAGGTAAATTTAAAACCACCTTGAATAAAGAGTTGCTAGTCATTCATATGGTGACTAGACTTTCCTTTTTCTGTAAGTGACATTCCTATTCTCTGAGTCACCAGTTTGCAGCCATGTTTTTCAAATTTCTCTCTGGTCAAAAGTTTTCTGTAGCAGCAGAATGCTATCACCTATAAGATAGTAGGGTGTGGGCATGAAATTTCTCTTTTATGTTAAAAGTTCATGTTAATTTAATATTCTATTCCTTTTTATTTCTGTGTGTCATTATAAAAATGTTTTCTTTCCCCAAGTTATCAAATAAAATTGGTTTTCTAACACTTTCCATTTCATTTCTCCAGTTTGGTGTTAAGAGCAGGGACCTCAAGCCATTCTAGACTCTCCTTCTCATCTTCTATGTCCATTTTGTCTCCAGATCATCTTGATTCTACCTCCATAGTGTCTTTGAGGTCTCTCTCTCTCTTTCTGTCTCTTTTTTTTTTTGGCCACGGGGCTTTCTGGATCTTAGTTCCTGGATCAGGGATCAAACCGATGCCCTCATCAGTGGGAGCTCGGAGTCCTAATCACTGGACTGCCAGGGAATTCCCTGAGGTCTCTTTTTCTATTTGATCTACCTCATCCTGGTTTAGTTCTTTATTGCCTCACCTCTTATTTTTCCCTATTTTCTTTCTTCACAGTACTGCTAAAATACTCTTCCTAGAAGAGTATAGATTTATACATATCACTCGCTTACTCTGTATAGACTCCTTTTGGAATGCCTTATAACAAAGGTACCTCTGTCTACCTTTTAGCCCTTTTCCCTTCTCCTGCTCTTAATTTGTATATGTATTCTTACCCCCCATCTTTGCCTATAGACATTCTGTTTCACCTTCAAGGTCCATCTGAAAGACTGCTACTTTGGAGAATGCTCTTCCCTACTTTTCCTTAAAAAAAGAAAAAGAAAGGAATAAACAAACATACTAACCTTGCCTTCCTTGGAAACACCCTAGTGTGGTGTTTTTGTATAGGGTGTTTTTGTTTTCCTTTTTTTTCTTTGGCTGTGCCACTTTGCTTGTGAGATATTATTAGTTCCCTGACCAGGGATCGAATCCGGCCCTGGCGGTGGAAGTGCCGAGTCCTAACCACTGGACCGCCAGGGAATTCCCTGTATAGGATGTTTGTTTTTATTGCCAAGAATATTTTAGTCGTTTGAATATTTGTCTTATCTCTTTCCCTTGCTTTTAAGTGCCTTGGGGATCGGGACTCAATCTTTGTATCCTTGGCAGGAATAGACATTTCCTTCCACTTAATAGGGGCTCCATGTATTTTTTTCAAGTGGATTGAAGATAGGCAAAAGATTAAAAAATAAAATAGTAACTGTGATAATTAGCTGACAGAGTTCTTAGCATTGATTACTACTTGGCAATTATGGACAGATTCTCAGTTTTACGTGAATAGATCTACTTTGCTCCTTTGTGCCATGTTCCTACTTCTAAGTATTTGCATATTATACATTTCACAATGAGAGGGTTCAGTTCTAATTAATGGTGTATTGAAAGAACCTGAATATTTTCCTAACCTAAGAATTATTTTTTGAATTATGTCAGAGTAATTTTGTCTGATTTTGAAGTTTAAATATACTGTGTGGATTTCTTTGTTTTACTATAACTGATTAGTGCAATGGCTTCAGTAAAGTTTATTGATATACATTCATAACCCAACTTTTGTTTTTGCTTGGTAGTCTACCAGAACTATATTGGATTGCAGTATTCTCTAGGAACACTGGGTCTTCAGTTTAAGAAAATCTGATTCAAAAGGTGAAATATCATTCTTGATATTGGGATTACCTCTATTGTTATGCTGTAGAGAACACCCATCAAGTTACTAGGCACTTACAGTAACCAGCATATGTAAACATGTTGCTATTTTCCTAGGAAACTTCTTGCCACATGTCTAGGTCATTAATTACCCTCTGTATGATGTTTTCTAAGTTAAGTATTTATGGCTCTCTGTCTTTCAGGCTGGCATGGCTCTATATAAGATTGTCCCCAAAAACCCTTACTACTTTTGGTCTGTGATGAGCTTAATAATGCAAGTGAGTATGGCATTCAGAATGGGATTGAGATTTGTTTTTATTTTTGTATATAGTAATTGTCCTTAATGTGTCCTCTGAACATCTTGGGTAATGTATTGTTGCAGCATGTGTCAAATAGGGATGTGACATATTGTCAGTTGATTTTTTTGAGTTGAAGAGTTTTAGTATTCTTTTTGAGTTGATATATTGGTTTATTTGTGTGTAGCACAGAGTGTATTTCCTCTGAATCTTAGATCCATTACTGGGTTACTTGATCAAGTATGAGCCTCGAAATGTTTGATATTTTAACTTGAGGTTTGTCTTTAAGGCACTATTGTTGGTTGTTGAACGGATCATTGAACTGGGTGACCTTGTTTCATCACTTCAGCTTTCTGAGCCTCAGTCTGCTCTTTTGCAGAATGGAGATGCTCATCTCCCAGAGCAGCTATAAGTACCAAGATAAGACACTGTGTATGAGAGGATGGGGAGAAAGGAGTTAAAATGTAGCAGTTAAGAACAGAGAGGCTCTGGAGTTAAAATGTAGGTTAAGAACAGAGAGGCTGTGGGTTCAGACAGGTCTGCTTTCAAACATTGGCTTCACCATGTCTCTTGAGCTGTTGGGGAATCTTTTAACCTTAGTTTAACTATAAAATAAGCATAATAGCTACCCTGAAAGGTTGTTTTCAGGGGGTACATGAGCTCTGAGCAGAATCTTTGGCAATGTTAAAATGATTAATACCATGCTAAGGTAACTGTAGCTAATAGTAAGCCATACTATAAATAGAAGGAATTGGCATTTTCCTTCTAATATGTGAAGGTCTCAAGAAGACATCTCAAAGGTTTTTGACCCTTCAAATACCTGGTACCCTTTATATATACTAAATAGTATAAACGTATCCCCTCTTAACATATTTCTAGAAAAAAATGCATGAATGGTCTAATATTTAAAAGTTAGGTCATATTGTGGAAACTATGTATTTCAAGAATGCATACGATTAGAATCTTTAGTAAAGAAATCTCCTATAAAGCAAACCACTCTCAAGTTCAAATTAGGTCTGATATTTGACATAGTGGGTTGATAATTATGTGCCAGAGTCACAATAATGGTCTGCATGGTAATAATATAAATAGTGCAAACATTTTTCTTTTCTCCTTTAGTCTATATCAGCGCAGGATGAAAACCTCTCAAAAACGATGTTTCTGCCCCTTGCTGAGAGAATGGTAGAAAAAATGGTAAAAGAGGACAAGATAGAAGCAGAGGCTGAAGTGAGTAATTTAAGCCCCACTTTGTATTTGCATGTTTTTGATGTTGTTACAATATTATGAACTGTTGCTTTATTCCATTTAGAGAACTGGGTCCTCACTCTTGCCTTTTGTGTAAATGTGAAGCTTTGGAACTCCCCAGCCTAGGTATAATGAGTGAGGTTCTAGCATGTTTCCAGAAAGTACTCTGCTGAGATATAGATAGGAGAGATACTATGGTCTGATTCTCATTGTTAATTTCATCTTATTTGAAGATATAGTGTTCTTTTCTGTTAGATAGCTTTTTAAAAACATACAAATGACTTATCTTTTTATTATTGAAAAGTTTCAATGATTGCACTTCTTGTTTGTTTGTTTTGTAAGGTTGAACTTTATTATATGATCCTAGAACGTTTGGGAAAGTACCAGGAAGCCTTGGATGTCATCAGAGGAAAATTAGGAGGTAATTTTTAGAGTTTTCTTAAAGTTTTTTTTGTTTTGTTTTCCTATTTAAACATGACATTTTATTGTGGAAAATTTCTTCCACATACAGAAACAAAGATATAAAGACTTTAAAAAATCACTTGCGATCATTTTAGATTCTTTCAGGTTTTTCTGTATTAATTTTTTTAAAATAATTTTTAGTTGAAAATAATTCATGGGGACTTCCCTGGTGGTACAGTGGTTAAGACTTCGCGTTTACGATGCAGGGGGCCTGGGTTCGATCCCTGGTCAGAGAATTAGATCCTACATGCCACAATTAAGATCCCACATGCCGCAGCTAAAGATCCCGCATGCTACAAGGAAGATCCCACACGTGGCAACGAAGATCCCATGTGCTGCATCTAAGACCTGGCATAGCCGAATGAATGAATGAATGAATGAAAATAATTCATGGATTCAGAAAATTCAGGGAGTATGATTTTACCCCAGATCTCCAACCCTCTGCCCTGTACATCCTTCTCCAGTTACCTGTTCTGTATATCCTTCTAAAGTAGTATCTTTCCCCTCCCCCTTCCCTTTTTTTTGTTTTTGGGGTCCTAAGTTTTACTTAAGAACTCATACAAAATATTCCAGATAATTGAGGTTTTTTTTGTTTTTTTTTTTGATGTGGACCATTTTTTTTAAAAGTCTTTATTGAATTTGTTACAACATTGCTTCTCCTTTATGTTTTGGTTTTTTGGCCATGATGCATGTGGGATCTTAGTTCCCTGACCTGGGATCAAACCTGCACCCCCTGCATTGGAAGGTGAAGTCTTAACTACTGGACCGCCAGGGAGGTCCCCAGATAATTGAGTTTTAATCCTCATCTTCCTCCTCTTCTTCATCTTTTTTTTTTTTTTTTTAAAGAAATTTATTTATTTTTGGCTGCTTTGGGTTCTCATTGCTGCACGCGGGCTTTCTCTAGTTGCAGCGAGTAGGGGCTCCTCTTCGTTGCAGTGTGTGGACTTCTCATTGCAGTGGCTTCTCTTGTTGTGGAGCATGGGCTCTAGGCGTGCAGGCTTCAGTTGTTGTGGCACGTGGGCTTCAGTAGTTGTTGCTCGCGGGCTCTAGAGTGCAGGCTCAGTAGTTGTGGTGCACGGCTTAGTTGCTCCGTGGCATGTGGGATCTTCCCGGACCAGGGCTCAAACCCGTGTCCTCTGCATTGGCAGGCGGATTCTTAACCACTGCGCCACCAGGGAAGCCCCTCTTTTGCACCTTGAGTAGTCTGAAAGTAATGCAGTTCGTAACTTTCTTTGCTGTTAGCAACTACGCGTAACCGATCACATAGGTTATTCTTCTTCAAATATTTTATGGTGAGATATTTCAAATACCTTTTGGAAAAAGCTACCTCAGAAGTTACAGTAATCTTGCTTTTGCTTCTTTCGTTTGTTACAACACCTCCACCAAGATTCTCAGCTTTTCCATTCACTTTGATTCTCTCCTGAAAAAACTGCTCAAAATTGGCAGCATCCATGATTCTATCTTCTACAGGATGGGTACAGTCAAGAGTAAACTTCAGGACCTGCTTCTTTTTTTTTTTTTTTTTTTAATTTAATTTTATTATTATTTTTTTGCGGTACGCGGGCCTCTCACTTTTGCGGCCTCTCCTGTTGCAGAGCACAGGCTCCAGACGTGCAGGCTCAGTGGCCATGGCTCACGGGCCCAGCCGCTCCGCGGCATGTGGGAACCTCCCGGACCGGGGCATGAGCCCGTGTCCCCTGCGTCGGCAGGCGGACTCTCAACCACTGCGCCACCAGGAAGGCCCCAGGACCTGCTTCTTTTTTTTTGCCCCCCTTTGCCACAAACTTTCTACCGGGCGCCATGGTGGCAGCGGAGGCAGAAAGGGGCCCCCCACTTTTTTAAACCACAATTGAGAATATACTGTACCTTGACCCTAAGAGTAATCTTACTCTGCACAATGTTCTTATTAAATATTTTTTTTCTTTAAAATTTTTAAATGTTTATTGTGTCTGTCCTATGAAGGCATTTGAGTTTGTGACCTTTTCTCTCCATACTCTTAGACCCATTGTTTTTTTTACCTAAACAGTGTGTCTTAGAGATATACCTCACTACCTCACTCTCTTTAATGGTGCCCAGTGTTCCATAGTATAAACGTAGACAGTTTACTACATAGCTCATCTTTGAAGGGTATTTAGGCTATTTGCAAGGAACATCTTTGCTATAAACCAAATTGCCCTCTAAGAGGCTACAGTGTGCATTTCCACCAGCTGTATTTGCTATTAGATTGTAAGAGGGCCTGTTTCTTTGCATATTTACCCACCTATATTATCAAAATTTTAGATCAAACTTTT
Source organism: Delphinapterus leucas (assembly GCF_059928025.1). Taxonomy (NCBI): domain Eukaryota; kingdom Metazoa; phylum Chordata; class Mammalia; order Artiodactyla; family Monodontidae; genus Delphinapterus; species Delphinapterus leucas. The sequence continues at coordinate 15,922,237 of NC_143142.1, forward strand.
TAAAAAATATTTATTTATTTATTTGGCTAGGCCGTGTCTTCGCTGCTATATGCTGGATCTTCCTTGCCGCATGCGGGATCTTTAGTTGTGGCATGTGAACTCTTAGTTGTGTCACGTGGGATCTAGTTTCCTGACCAGGGTTCAAACCCGGGCCCCTTGCATTGGGAGCGTGGAGTCAGCCACTGGCCCACCAGAGAAGTCCCATATCAAACCTTTTATGTTTTTCAATGAGATAGGTAAAACATACCTTACAGTTTTTATTTAGTTATGAGGGAGGATAATTATTTCTTCATTTGTTTAAAAGCCATTAATATATTTTTTTCCTCTGAGCTGCTTTTTCTTATCCTTTTCCTATTTCTAAAAATTTGGTTAATCTGCTTATTGATTTGCAAGAGTACTTTACATGTTAAAGAAGTTAGCTCTTTTCCATTGTTGTGAAAATACTTCCTCCTTTGTTGTTGGAAAACTGATTTGTATGAACTTCATAGATAGCATTAACTATTCCCTTATTTTTGGAGACTTAGGAGATTTTGGTTCCTAAATATTTACACATCTTTGATTTCCTTAGGAGAAATTAGTGGGAATGCAGTTATCGTTTTGACAACCCTGGTTTTTTAATTGTGCCTTTATGGTTATTGGGAGTAACTAACTGTAGATGAGTAGCCTCAGAACTCTCATTAGGTCCAGCCATTAAAAAGACTTTGTTTTTTACAAGTATGTATATCCTTTACTAGATTTTGTGCTATTCCAAAACTGTAATAGTAACTGAGTTAAGTACTTTAATTATATAAAATGTAGGAAGAGTTTTGTTTTTGTTTTTATTTTTAATGTTACTCTCTAACTTTAGCCTCCTTGCAGGTGGGTACAAGTCAACTTTGTTTTTATTCAGTTAGGTTGTAGTTGTATGGATAGTTACAGTTTAGATTCTCTATAGAAAATTCATAATGTAATTGTTGGCATCCTTAATCTGCTAAACCATTCTAAAAGGACAGGGCATATCTAATTTGGTCAGAAATATAGTCCTAGTTTTTTTGTTCTCAACTGTTGGAAGAGTTTGATTCATCTCTTTTCTTTTTTTATCTTCCTCATAACATCTCCCCTTTCTCATCTCATTCCAGTCCAAGCTTATTCAATGTTTTGGAAATGTATGGATGGTCTGTCTATGGTCTAAATATATCAGGTCTAAATATACCAGTCCTTAGACGTTGTTGGGATTTTATGTGTATCCCACACACTAGATCCTCAACTCAAGACATTCTGGATCCTTGTATTTTGTAGAAGAAAAGGATTAAAAAGTTTAGTATCAGAAATATACGATTTTTCCTTTCAGGAAAGTAATCTTCAGTGAGATAGTAGTTTGTATCTAATAGTGGTCCCATTTTCTAAGAGAGTGAATAAGAAAATGTGACAGTTTCCTTCTTGTATATGGATTTTGTTCTGGTTTCTGAGCAGAAATGAAACCAGCTTACCAACTTTTATAACTTTTAATTGTAGAGAAGTTAACAAGTGAGATTCAGAGTCGGGAAAATAAATGCATGGCTATGTACAAGAAGCTGAGCAGGTGGCCAGAGTGCAATGCCCTTTCTCGGCGCCTCTTACTGAAAAAGTAAGTAGATGCTTCTTTTTGGACTATGAGACTGGAGTGGGGCTTTCAGGTCTCACCATTGATTTTTTTGGTCTATATATTTTGAGATTTCTGGGCATAAAGTGAAATCTTTTAGTTGTGTGTTCTGGATATTTTTTTTTAAGTTTTTAATGAGCCTTCATCTTTTTTTTTTTTTATTTGCGGTACGCGGGCCTCTCACTGTTGTGGCCTCTCCCGTTGCGGAGCACAGGCTCCGGACGTGCAGGCTCAGCGGCCATGGCCCACGGGCCCAGCCGCTCCGCGGCATGTGGGATCTTCCCGGACCAGGGCGCGAACCCATGTCCCCTGCATCGGCAGGCGGACTCTCAACCACTGCGCCACCAGGGAAGCCCGAGCCTTCATCTTTCAATAAAGAGGTGTAATGGAACTTATGCCACCAGGGTGCTACGTATTCAGAATGAATGCTGAAAAGTCATTAATTTGTCAAACTCAATATTGGTCTAAAAGAGAGACCCTCCCCTTAGCCCCCCTAGAAAGCACTAATGTGGGGAGTTTTCTGTTAAGAATATTAGTTTTTTATTAAGGGCTGCATGAGCTGTTTTGTTTTTTTTTTTAATTTATTTTGGCTGCTCTGGGTCTTACTTGCGGCACGCGGGATCTTTGTTGTGGCAGGTAGACTTCTTAGTTGCGGCATGCATGCGGGATCTAGTTTCCCGACTAGGGATTGAACCGGGCCCCCTGCATTGGGAGTGCGGAGTCTCATCCACTGGGCCACCAGGGAAGTCCTGAGAATATTAGTTTTTTAGACCTGGTCATTTTATTGAAGGAAAGAGTAGTTTCTTGAAAATGTTTGACTTTGAAAATGCCTCTGGAGTTGTTGCCCTTTTAGGGCTGTAGAAGAAACCCAGAGGGAAGGTTGGGCTTCTCCTAGTAAAGACTAAAATATAACTTAGAAAATAAGTTGAATAACATGGTTCCTCAGGCAGATTTGTCACAACTTGGGTTTAATCCTGTGTGCACCATTCAATCTGATTTTAGCTCAGATGACTGGCAGTTCTATCTGACTTATTTCGATTCTGTCTTTCGACTGATTGAAGAAGCCTGGACTCCTCCTGCTGAAGGTGAACAGTAAGTTGTCTTCTTTCCTGAATTACAACACTTTTTAGTATGGTGTAGCAAAATGATTTCATTGTAAGCCTAATTGAATTCTCTTTTTCTGTCTCAATAATGTATCCCTTTCAAAGCAAGACATTTTTCCATTTTTAAATTTTAAAATAAATATGTGTTCATTGTAAAAATCTTAAATTAGTACAGAAATGTATGGTGTGGAAAGTGTTAGTTCCTAGTTTTCCTATCATCCCAGGATGATTTTTTTCTTTTTCCAGTTTTATTGAGATGTAATTGACACAGAAATAACTCTTGATAACAGTTTGGTGTCTTCCAGATTTATTTGGAAAAGACAGTTTGGTGTCTTTTCTTCCAGATTTATTTATATTATGCATATACTAATATAATTATTCTTATTTAACATAAGAATGCAATTATGTTAGATGTAATGGTTTACAACTTCGTATTTCACCCCCTAAAGTGTATCTTGGGCATCTTTCCATATATGGTGCATACAGATCTGATTAATTCTTTTTAATGACTTAAGAGAACTCCATTTTAGAAATGTACCAAATTCATTTAATCTGTCTGCTGTTGATAGATACTTGTATTGTTGCTGCTTCCTGTTTTGGGGGCTATTACAGACAATACCACAATAAATATAATGAGCTCTTTTTAAAAAGTGAATAACAAAATAGGGTTTATGATACCAAATATGAACTGAGGCTTACTTTATAATATTAAGTAAGTCATCTAATTTTTCTCAGCCTCATTTTTCTAGCAATAAAATTTACTTATGTTTTTAATTAGGTAATATTTTATATATGCAAAATTATTCATTCTTTTTTTTAAGAAAGAGGTAGAGGTGGTTAGTCACTCTGCAATAATCAAATGACAAAATTGAGAGGAATCATATGCCATGTTAACTGTCAGAATATGCTCATATTTCTCTTTTATTCTAATTTGTGTTGTTTTATAATTATCACAGTACTTTCTGTTATTTTTAATTTGTTTCTTAAAATCGATTTGGCTTGATAGAGGCACAAAATACCTTTTTCATGTGTTTATACCTAGCTCTTTAGAAGGAGAAGTACATTATTCTGCAGAAGAGGCTGTGAGATTTATAGAAGATCGGATAACAGAAGAATCTAAAAGTTCTCGCCATCTCCGAGGACCACATCTGGCTAAACTGGAGCTGATTAGACGTTTGCGACGTCAAGGTTTTAATGATGAGTACAAACTGGGTAAGAAGCTGTAATGATATTTGGGAACCCTGGAGAAGATACAGGGATGCCCTCAGTACCCAAGTGCAGTATCTATTCTCTGAAGCCTACAGTGATAAAGTTGTGTTTGAGAAGCAAATGTCTTCATAACCTGAAAATATTAACTAATGAATGGATCACTTACAAAATTAACCCTCAATCACACATGCAACTTGGCTTAACTTTAGCATCTCTCCCTATTCCATCAGAGTCTGTCAGGCGTTCTTTTGCTGACCCAGCAATAATGTCAAAATCAATTTCAAAGTAAATAGCCAGTTTTATAAAAGTTTCAGGATTTCAAGAAGTGAATGAAAGGTTTCTTGAAAATCTACCCTAAGCACTCACAAAACCATTGACGAAATAACATCTGGCAGAGTTAGAGCAGTTAAAGAGCAGTTAACAGTTGAGGAGAAAATTTATTAGGACAATGACAAGATGGGAGAAAAGTATGATTTGGATAGTAAAGCATTAAGAGAGGCCTTCAGGAAATTTGATGAAGCCCTTAGAGGTTTTTGTAAAATGGTTCTTTTTGAGCATACTAATATAAGAAGTAAATGTTGTCATATTGTACTAATTCACAGTTTTGTGGGGAAAAAAAGCACTACTCCCCCCAAAATCAGTAATTCTTTGCTCATACTAAGAATTAGCTTTAGTTTTAATTATACCCTAAATTTTTTAAGTTTAGGAGAATAAACTTTAAAAATTTTTTTAGTTTCATTTTTTTAAGATAAAGCTCCAAAGAAAACTTTTTTTCCCACTCGTCATTATAGAAATTTAGTTCTCATTAAAAGTTGAATAACTTTAAGAAGGTTTCTTTAGGGACCAGTTGTCCTGAGATGATGAGCACTTCTCAATACCTAAAACCTATCCTAGAACATCTTTGTCCATTTTAATCATGTAATTAATGTTCTTTGCAGCTCATTCTAAAATTAACTGTGGCTATCTCTCTGTCATTTCCTATGTAGATTATTCATAACCAATTTTGAATTCCATGTTGACTTCTTTCTTTGGGTCTACCTCAATTACTTTAGTTGGTGTTTGTTTTAGAATTGCAAATGAAAATTTTTATGTGACCTTCAGCAAAATATTGTTAAAGTATATTGCAAAGAATTGCTTTCTTCAGATTTCCCTGATGGTCCAGTGGTTAGGACACCGTGCTTCCACTGCAGGGGACCTGGGTTCGATCCTTGGTCGGGGAACTAGGATCCCACAAGCCGCCTGATGTAGCCAAAAAAAAAAAAAGAGTTGCTTTCTTTCCAAAGCTGGATATAAAACTACTTGGATCTGTTTTCACACTTCCTATATTCATCCCTTGTCTTTCTCTTCTCTCTCACCAGCCTGAATCTTACAAATTGGTGAATCTTACAAATTTGTCTCCACACACAAAAAAATTTTTTTCTTTTTTTTTTTTTACCAGACCAGTGAGTGATTCTTAGTCTCTTTTGGATCACAGAGGCATGTGAGAATCTGATTAAAGCCATGAAATCTCTGTTCCCAGAAATGTGTGAGCAGGAACCCAGACCTAAAATCTTACAGAGACCTTGTTAAAAATCTCTCCTTCCTAAATCTAGTCCAATTTGAGAGTATTTTACTTTTATTATTTTTATTTTTAATTTGAGGAAAAATAAAATGAATTGGTAGCTTTCTGCATATCCAGGTTTAAATTTTCCATAGTGAGTGACTTTGGAGTTATTGGCCTGTGGCTCTCCCATTTATTTTCTCTTATGTTGGTGTGCCTGTTAACAAACACTACCTTTCATTTAGTTAACATATATTTAATATTTGTTAAGTAGTTCAGGAACTGTTGTGGAGAAAAGCATGTTTGTTTAATGTTTGCATATAAACTTGTCTTTAAACTTTAATGAAAACTTTTAAACTATTTAAACTTTAATTGAATGAAAAACTTCACATTTCCTCAGTGTAATAACAGGTAAACTGAGTTCGCAAGATTCAACTCCTTTTTAGTATTTATTTTTAAACTGGCAAGCTATCTTCCGGCCCTCATTGTCATCCTCATTCTCATTCAAGCAAAATTTTCATTTAATTGAAATAAATGTTTTTCAAGTCAGACTTCTCACTTAAATTAGAGATTGCTTCAGTCCATGAATAATTTAGTGATATTTCCCCCCCCTCTCTCTTAGGTGATCCAGAAGAATTAATGTTCCAGTATTTTAAAAAGTTTGGGGATAAACCTTGTTGTTTCACAGACCTCAAGGTGTTTGTTGACCTCTTGCCTGCTACACAGTGTACAAAAGTAAGCAGAGTTCTGTTGGGTACCTGTATTTATTGCAACTAGGTTAAGTGTTTGGGTTTCCTTTCTAAAATGGGTGAAAGTGGTGAACATGAGATATCAAGATATTGTGCTATCAAGCCAAGTAGTCTAGGTGCTATCAGATTAAAGGCATGATTTCTTGTAAAGTTGAGCCGCAATGAGAATAAGCCCCTGGTAGATAATTGGCTTCTTCTGTTGTGTGTGTGTGTGTGTGTGTGTGTGTGTGTGTGTGTGTATGTATGTATGTATGTATGTGTATATATATATATATTTTTTGAGATAATTGTAGATATACATGCAGTTGTAAGAGAAATAATACAGAGAGATCTGTATACCCTTCACCCACTTTGTCCCAATGGTAAGATCTAGCATAATTATAGTATAGTGTCATAATTAGGAAACTGACATTGATAAAATCCACTGACCTTATTCAGATTTCATCAATTTTACATGCATTCATTTGTGTGTATATGTGTGGTGTGTTTGTGTGTGTATATTTAGTGCCGTATATAGTGTATGGATTCATGTGACCACCACCTAGACAAGATGCATAGTAGTTTCACCACCAGGGTCCCTCCATGTGCTCCCTACATTTTTTTACCTACAGCCACCTCCCTGTATCTCCTCCTTTCCCCATCCCTCTCCCTCAGCAACTACTGATATTTTCTATTCCTATAATTTGTCATTTTAAGAATGTTATATAATGGAATCATATTATTTATAACCTTTAGAGATTGACTTTCTTTACTCAGCGTAATTCCCTGGAGATTCATCATGTTGTTACATGTACGATGTCCATTCCTTTTTATTGCTGAATAATATTCCATGGTATGGATGTACCATGATTCCTTTAACTTGTTGAAGAACATGTGGGTATGTCCAGTTTTTGGCTATTACAAATACAGCTGCTGTGAACATTTGTATGCAGGTTTTTTTATGGGAACCTAAGTCTTCATTTCTCTGAGAAAAATGCCCAGTAGTTCAGTTGTGGGGTCTTATGGTAGCTGCACATTTAGTTTTTTAAAGAAATGGCCAGACTTTTCCACAGTGACTCTATCTTTTAAATTCCCGTTAGCAATGTATGAGTCATCTGGTTTCTCTGCATCCTCATCAACATTAGGTGTTGTCACTATTTTTTATTTTAGCCATTCTAGTAAGTGTGTAGTGATGTTTCATTATGGTTTTAATGTACATTTCCCTCATGGTTAATGCTGTTGAACATTTTTTCCTGTGCTAATTTGCCATCTGTATTTTCTCCTCAGTGAAGTGTCTTTTGCTCATTTTCCAGTTGATTCGTTTTTTTACTGTTGAGTTTTGAGAGTTCTTTAGATATTCTAGATACAAGTCCTTTGTCAGATATGTGGTTTCAAATATTTTCTCCCAGTCTGTAGCTTGTCTTTTCATACTCTTAACAAGATCATTTGCAGAGCAAAGGTTTTTTTTGTTTGTTTGTTTCTTTTTTGCCATGCCATGCAACTTGCGGTATCTTAGTTCCCCGTCCAGGGATCTAACCCAGGCCCCGGCAGTGAAAGCACTGAGTCCTAACCACTGGACCGCCAGGGAATTCTCAGAGCAAAGTTTTAAAGTTTGATGAAGTCCAGTGGACTTTCCTTTTAATATCTTGTCTCTGATTTGCTCAAAACTGTAGCAGTTAATTGCTGATTATGTCAAATCATGATTCATTCTTGCTGAAGCAGTCTGAGACTCTTAAATCTAAGGGATTAAAAAAAAATAAACTTGAAGACCTAAATAGACATTTCTCCAAAGAAGACATACAGATGACCAGCAGGCACATGAAAAGATGTGCAACATCACTAATAATTAGAGAAATGCAAATCAAAACTACAATGAGGTATCACCTCATACCAGTCAGAATGGCCTTCATCAAAAAGTCTGCAAATAATAAATGCTGGAGAGGGTGTGGAGAGAACCCTCCTACACTGTTGGTAGAAATGTAAATTGGTACAGCCACTATGGAAAACAGTAGGAACTTCCTTAAATAATTGAAAATAGAACTACCATATGATCCAGCAATCCCACTCCTGGGCATATATCCAGAAAAGATGAAAACTCTAATTCGAAAAGATACACACACCTCATAGCTGCTGTTCATAGCAGCACTGTTTACAGTAGTGAAGACATGGAAGCAACCTAAGTGTTCATCAACATATGAGTGTATAAAGAAGATGTGGTATATATATACACAGTGAAATATTACTCAGCCATAAAAAATAATGAAATATTGCCATTTGCAGCACCATGGTTGGACCTAGAGATTATCATACTAAATGAAGTAAGTCAGACAAAGACAAATATATGATATCACTTATATGTGGAATCTAAAAAATAATACAAATGAACTTATTTACAAAATAGAAACAGACTCACAGATGTAGAAAACAAACTTATGGTTGCCAAAGGGTAAGGGATAAATTAGGAGTATGGGATTAACAGATACAGGCTACTATAGCAAAATATATAAAAAGAATTTCCTGTATAGCACAGGGAACTATATTCAATATCTTGTAATAACCTATAATGGAAAAGAATCTGAAAAAAATACATAGCTAAATCACTTTTCTGTATACCTGCAACTAATACAATATTGTAACTCAACTATACTTCAATAAAATTAAAGAAAAAAAACCCTTTAATTTTGGAATAACTTTACATTTACAGGAAAGTTGTAAAGATAGTAAAGAAGGTTATACTCTACCCTTCGCCCAGCTTTCCCCAACATTAACATCTTAAATTACAGTGGTATATTTGTCAAAACTAAGAAACTAACTTTGGTACATTACTGTTAACTGGCCTCTAGACTTTATTTATATTTCTGTAGCTCTTCCATTAATGTCCTTTTTCTTTTCTGGGATCTAAGCCTGGGTACCATATTGTAGTTAATTGTCATCTATTGGGAGTTTTTGATGTGATAGAATCAATGTAAATCAATTATATGTATATCAACATCATGTAAAGAAATACTGATATGTATCAAGAGAGTCTGTGACTTTGGTCAGCTTTACTCATAAAAAACTCTAATTAGTGAATGTTGGAAGTCTTGCTATCACAGGGCTACCACAACCTGTTTTTCCAGAAAGACTCTGTCATCCCCATATGGAATGAGTGAAACTCAATGGGAACACAGTGGCAATGACTACAGTATTTGTTTCGTGACCATATCCTTAGCTCACCAGCACTTGATACTTTGGCAGTCTTGAGGCTACACATCTAGGGCAGATGGAGCAGTGCATTCCCAAACTGTTAAGGAGCCAGTGGTCTCTACTGGGTTCTGAAATGACTACCATTGTTCACTTTGGTTTAGAAAAAGTTGTTCTTGGGTTGCTGTGCTTATAGGGCACAGGCTAAGCTTTAGAAGTTTTCTAGATAAATTGTAACATATCCAGAAAAGAGGGTTCTGGGTTATAGAAAGACTTGAAAGCCTATGAGAGAGAAATGGTTGAGTGGAAGAGATAGGTTTGGTATGGTGATGACAGACTACCTTATTTCTCATAATTTGAAAAGCTGTCCTGTAAAAGAGGGAAGAGAACAGGGCCAGCAAGAAGTTGTTGCAGGGAATTAAGAATTTGGCTCAGTGAGAGAAAGATCTTTTTTATAGTCACAATTCTCTAAAAAACACAGTGTGTGAGTTTCATGTTACTGGAGGGATTTAAGCAGAAAATAAAACCACGTGGGAGAGATTCATTCACTAAGTGTTTGTCGCACATATTATGTGCTAAGTGCTAAGGTAAGGAATGATTGATCATGTTTTATAGTGCTTACTGTCTTGTAAGTTAAAGCATCAAATGATGGGAAAGCATTAGAGGAATGCTTATATTGCATTTCGCTGAGATTCATATAGGTTTGCTAGCATAAATTTTAGTACCAGAAGCTCTACTTTATTGGCATGTTTGAAAATCTTAGATCACCTCTGTGACTGCATATACTAATAATCTACTGGGAGGAACCCTCTAGAAATAGTGAAATACTAGCAGTGATGAGGTGGTCATTGTTCAGTGAGACAAAGGATTTAAAGCTGTTGCAGTGAGTTTTGTAGTCCTGTGTAAATTTTTAATTGAGAGGGGTAATTTTGCTGCCACAACTTTTTAAATGTAGGATGACTTCAATAGCTAAAAATCCTGCCACTCAGCAGTATGTTTGTCAGAGGATTGCAAACTGTCCGAGTAAGGTTCAGACTGAGAACTGTTGTCCCAATGAATTAGGAGACGCATTCTAAAATGGGACTGGCCCCTAAGAGGAGGCCATTGAGTCCAGTTATCCTGAAGAGGCTCACCCATAGAGACGTTTTTATATTTTGTTTCCTTTGCCTTGGGGTTTTAAGCTAACAATAAAATAATTCCAGTTTTTAAAGAAGCTTTTTGTGTAGCAGTGAAACTGTACAGACTAGAATAGCAAATGAACGTATTGTTTCATGACAAAACCTGTTTGGAAGATTCTTTAGCATTCAATAAAGAAGGCCTTAATAATAAACATAACTAGTATATAAAATGGCTTACAAGAATGGAAGAGCTGGCAATAGAAATTATATGGGTACTTAATCAAAAACATGAACACTAGTGCCACAGTTTCTTTGTTACAAATGTGATTATCTGATCATAATAATTAAAATTCACACAATTGTAGAAAATTGAAGTAAAGTCATTACAGATGTGAAACTGCATGTTGAGTAGGATTTTTATTTTAATTTAATTTTTGTTTCCAAAAATTACATGTATAAAATTGAAAAAGTCAAATAGTGCTACAAGGCTTATATTGAAAAACAATTGCAGCTCTTTGCCTTCTCCAGCCCTGATTCTGGCTCTGTACAGGCAAATCACTTTCAACCCTTAACTGCTTCTTCTGTTATTTAACTCCATATTTCTAAATTATAGGCTTATTTAGCTATTTGTTTATTTTTCCAGTTATAGTCTTCATCTATTGGTATCTTACTGTGGAAGGCAATAATTTCGTTCATAACATCCCACTTCTCCCCTTATCTACTTTTCCCCCAGTATAGTTTAGTAATTATGCAGTATTTATATTTTAATGACTAAATATTCACAGCTAAGCCACTTTGTACGTGGAGATTACCTTTCTTAACTTTCTTTCTTGGAGTTAATATTTTTTTGTTCAGTTCAGCCCAATCAATCTGACAGAACCATAAAAGTTTAAAACTCCTCTTAGTGTATTCTGAAACATGAGGTAATAGATCTGTTCCATTCTCCCCTTGAGTCTACAGTGTCTCTGGTTCAGTATCTCCTGGGGGTAAAGAAAACCCGTGGCTTCTGCTGGGTTTTGGAAGTCAGTCAGTGAGCTTGGGGAGGGGTCTAATTTCTTAGAATTTAGCAAATTCTTCTGTTTCAGTCCCACCAGCACTTTAGCTTTCAGACGTACCTCTTGCCCTTAATTTCTGAGTCTTCCAAGGTTCTGTGGCTGGAAGAGGCTTGCTGCTTATTGGTGGTCTCCCGATTCATACTGTTGGATTTCAGCTTTCTTGGCCCTGTACATTGGTTATTACTTACCACCTGCCCTTCTGCTTTTTATCTTTTGAAATCTTGTTAATGTTTATTATTTGCTGTCATCTCTTCACATGTTCTTGATCCTTTGGGGTTGATGCCTTTTTTGTTCTTTACTGTCATCCTAATAGGATCTTGGAAGGGAGTGAAAATAGCCTGTGTTTAATACATGTGTAAATGGAACTGGGTTTTTTTGCTTTAAAAATAATTTATTAGTTTTGGATCACAAAATATAGGGAAGACACAAGGGTGATGCCTGTGACCCCTTGGCTGCACTTTCTGTCCATGAACACCTTTTAGAACCCCAGACTCGTGCTGCCCAAGCATTTTCTCACATCCTAACAGCTGAAGAGTATAGTATACGACCATGTGGGAAGTTTAAACAGACACCCTGTATGTGATGCAGGGGTCCCTTCTCACTTCTGCCAATATTGCAACTGTACTGGTTGTGGAACTGGTGTTCTTAAAAATTTATACCGAATTTAGAGAATTAAAAACATTTTATTGCAAGATGTTACCATTGGGGTGGAATTTCCTGGCAGTCCAGTGGTTAGGGCTTCATGCTTCCACTGCAGGGGGCATGGGTTCAATACCTGGTCAGGGAACTAAGATCCCACATGTCGTGCGGTACGGCCACAGGAGAAAGAAAAATGTTACCATTAGGAAAAACTGGGTGAAGGGTACACAGGAACTGTGTTATTTCTTACAATTGCATGCAAATCTATAATTATCTCAAAATTAAAGCTTTAATCAAAAGAACAATTTAAGGCTATTGACAGGACAACCATTCCTTTCAATGTATAATGTTTCCTTTAAGAATTTATTTGTAGTATATCAGTATAATAGGTTTGTTTTGGGGTAATTGTTCTTTTTACAGTCTTCCTAATTAAACTTTTTCGTTGCTACGTTACATATTATGTCAATGTATTGTAATTTAGGAAACATTTTCACAGTTCTTTTAATCTTTTAGTGCATATACTACATGGTATTAACATAATACTTTTGGCCAGCAATGAATGGGTGTGCCAGTTTCACTGGAGTTTTACCAGCACTGTGTGCTGTTAGAAGTGTTTTTGTTTTGGCAATTTTGGTAGATAGAAAGTGGTATACTAAAGGGGTTTTAATTTGTATTTTTTCTTGATACCTTTTTCTAGACCATTTCAGTATTTGTTAATTGTGGCCTACTAAAGACTAGTTCTGTTTTGAGACCTGTACTTCTTTTTTTTCTTTCAACTTTGCAGTTTATTAATCAGTTACTTGGAGTTGTTCCTTTGTCAACACCAACAGAGGATAAGCTGGCACTGCCTGCTGACATCAGAGCTCTGCAGCAACATTTGTGTGTGGTGCAGCTGACGAGGTTACTTGGCTTGTACCACATGATGGATAAAAATCAGAAATTGAGTGTGGTCAGAGAATTGATGTTAAGGTACCAGCATGGACTAGAATTTGGTGAGCAGCCTTTCAAAATGTGCAGTAGTTCCCTGATCTGCTAAGATTTAGAAGTTAGTTTTTTATCTCTCATAGCATGCTGTTGTAATGCTTTTGGCAAGGAAAATATTTTGTCAAGTGGGAACACTATCCAGGTAATAAAATGCAAAGCCTTTCTTAAGCTTGGAGTTTTAAAAATTATAATTGGCTCCCAGATATCCATATTCTTCCTGATCTGGCCAGCCAACTCTTTATCACAGTGGGGCTCAGATGAATTGCAGAGTTTATGATAATTGTCATATTTTCTGCTTATAGGCCTTAATATTCTAAATATATAGACTGTGTAAATGACCAAAAAGAATTGTAAATTGTGAGATAAATATTTAGTTTAGAAGTAGATGATCTTCAGATTGCTTAGATATGTGTGATAAAATATAAATTATCTGACTAGATGATATTAGTATTTCTCTAACTGTATTCTAAAAAATTAGGTGAAGTAATGAGCATAATATTACATTAGTTGTACATGGCTCTTGGATTCTGTTCTTTTCTTCACCTAAAACCTCCTTCCAAATCTTGCTGCTCTCCTTTTGGGACCATTTGGAATACCACCTCTATTCTGGAACCCTTCCTTCTGCTCCAGCTGAGTGTGGTCTCACCTTCTTTTGACTCTTTTGATTCATGGCTTATATTTTTCTTCTGGTATTTACTCCATTCTTATTAGTTTCTTTTCCTCTTTTTCTCTTCTTCCTCCTGTCACTTTCTTGCTTTAAAAAAACTCCTTTGGGGCAGTAATAATTGAACAAATCTTAAAATACAGATATGATTTTTTTTTTCCCTATAGGGAAATCCTGTTTGAAAACCGAATTGCAATTTTCAGACTATTACTGTCTCCTTGCTGTCCATGTGCTTATTGATATATGGAGAGAAACAGGTAAAGAGCAGTGATTTCAGTTTAACTTTACTCTTTGTTTTTGTTGACTATAAATCCTTAGACTAAGTATATAATCCAAGAATTTGATTTATGCTTTTAGGTTTTTCTTCCTTGCCCTTCTCCAGGGTGCTTCTAGAAGAACCAAAGTCTCCAAATATCCCCCTCTCTGTAATTAGGATAATCTTAAATCAGTGGATATCTGTTCTGTTTTAAAATATTTCTGCATAGTGAGTAAACAACCTATTACAAAGTTACAATAATTAAAATACAGAGAAACTGATTCAGATATAGATGTATGGGTCCATGGAATGAAATAGCCATTTTTGTTCACTTCAGTTTATATAGGAAAATACACTTTTTTTGGAATATAGTTCAGATTAGCCCATTTAAGACAAATATATACTGCATGGTAAAGGAAGCATCATGAGTCATTAAGCAAGAGAAGGATGATTCAGCAGATGGTACTGAGATTGCCTTTTCTTTAGGTCTCACTTTCTGACATTTTCTCTTATTAGCAGTTTTTGAGAAAAAATAACTTTAGCTACTTATTGCATATTATTCATGAGAATAAACTGCAGAAGAAACAGGGCTGGGAGACAGTGCTGTGCAAGACAGACACAACCCTGCCCTCATGGGTCATTTAACCAAGCACTCAATTTTGATACTATCTTCCTCATGCTTAAAATCCTTCAGATATGCCCTATTTTCCTGAGGATAAAGATCAGCCTTATTAGGATGGTTTACAATGCTCTCTATAATCTAGTGTCTGTCTACATCTCCAGATTCTTAGTACTTAAGGCCCTGAATCTACTTTTTTTTTTTTTTTTTTTTTTTGCTACTATCACTGAACATCATGTTACCTCTCTTTGAAATAACTTTCTTACCTCCTTCATCTCACTTTTACTCAAACAGTGCCTCTGACAAGCCTGTCTTGATTTCACCCCCTTCCTCATTGCAGATTTTATGCCCCTTCTGAACTTTTGTAGGATGTTGTGTATATCCATATGATAGTACTTGTTATACTGTATTGTACCGGGGATGGGGATGAAATCCTTTTCATCAGAGTACTTGGTATCTGGAACCCCACATTCAGGAGGTTGCATAGGGCTGTAAAAGTCATCTTAATGTAAAACCATTAATGAACTGACTACTTAGTAATTTGGCCCCTACTCATACCCTTCCCCACTTATTCCTGGCATCTATTCTTGCTCTTAGTGACTGTGGCTTTGCTAATCTCTTGGTTTTGGAGCAAGATATCTGACCATATAATAGTAATAACAGTTAACAGTTGTGGATCATCAGGCACTTGAAAGTGCTTTATATGAATTAGCTAATTTTAAACCTTGTAACAATACAGTTAAGATCGTTACAGTTTTACAGATGTGGGAAATACAGGGCAGAGAGAAAGAAGTTAGGTGGGTTGTCCAAAATCATACAGTGCAAATACATGGGAAGTTCTAGATATTATATATATATAGATGCAAGTTTTCTTGAAGTCAGTGAAAGTGATGTTGAATGTTCCAGTTGTAGGCTGGAACAATAGTCATTGTTCAAGGTGGATATGACAAAAATTAGAAATGTATAGAAAATTGGTGAGGATGTTGAAAGAGACTGATTTGAATGTGACAGGATTAAGAAGAGCATTTTAAGGTTAAATTGATGATGCTCTCAAATATTTTTTGCAAAAAAGCATTTCTTTATGACTGTGCTACAAAAATAAAATGGGGAGTGAAGGATGCCATTTTTTCTCCTCTAGTTTTATTGAGCTATAATTGATACATTACATTGTATTAGTTTAAGGTATACAATATAGTGATACATGGTATTAGTTTAAGGTATACAATATAGTGATATATCGCAAAATGATTACCACAATAAGTTTAGTTAAAGTCCATTACCTCACATAGCTACTTTTTTTTCCCTTGTGATGAGAACTATTAACATCTACTCTCTTAGCAACTTTCAAATACACAGTACAGTGTGGTTAACTGTAGTCACCATACTGTACATTATATCCCCAGAATTTATCTTATATCTTTTTATTATATCATTTTGTTATATTATAAAATTTGATTTAAAAAATTTTGTCCCCCAAATCCTCATCAACCCTTGATGCTCTTTGATTTGGCATAGAGTTGTAGTTATATTATAAATTTTGCAAAATAAAATAAGATGATAAATGTCATCATAATGTTGGGTTTAATAGTTCAGAAGTGTAAATTAAACCTTTTTTTACTATTTACTTTGAAATTTTGTTTCCATTTAAAAGAGATCTTCAAGAAGTTTTTAAAAAAAATTCTGATATTGGTTATCCTTGAATAAGTAGGACTTAAAAAAATTATCTATTATCTATAATTGTCCAACTATCTCTTCTACTCAATTCTGAACCTCTTGAGGCCTGGAACCACCTATGACTCTTATCTTTGGGTGTTATATCTAGTGTTACTGCAGAGTTTAGGTCACTGAGTGTTGAATTAAATAAAATTATGATTGTGAAGAGCAGGGAGCAACATGGGAAAACACAAAATCGGGTGTATGCCATGATTACTACTGTGTAAAATTGTGCTGCAAAAATAAAATAGGGAGTGAAGGATGTCATTTTTTCTCCTCTCGTTTTATTGAGCTATAATTGATACATTACATAGTAATGTTATGTATACATAATTGATAGTTCAAAAGCAGTACATTAATCACAATGGTAGTTTGAGTAGATCATGGGTGGTTTACGTAGTTTGGGTAGGATTATGGATATTTATCTAAATCCCCAATTTTTGGTTATGTCTTGTTTCTTTTGGAAAAAAGCATATAGCATATAATTTTAAAAGCTCAGTGCATGGAGCTTTTTTTTTGGGGGGGGGGAGCTTTTTATTTTAGCTGTTTTTTCTAACTGTAAAAGTAGCTCGTAAAAATTTGGCAAATGGTTTATTTTAATCTCACTTTTCCAACTTCCAAAAGACTAACATTTTTGCATATTTCCTTCTCTCTTTCTCTGTGAATGTTTTAAATACTTGAGATGAACTCTTCATACTAGTTTGAATTCTGTACGTTTTACTGATCATTATTGCATAATTATTTTCCCTTGCTGTTAAAAACTCCTTGTTAACGTTAAATGGCTGTATGGTGTTTCCCTGTGTGGGTGTAACTACAGTTTACTTAATCATCCCCCCATTATTAGTACAGTGAATGTTTTTGTATATAAAGCTTTATCTGCATTTCATATTATTTTCTTCAGATAATTTCATAAAAGAGAAATTACTTTTTCTTTAAGAATATTGATGCATGTAACGTTTTGCATTTTAGTAGGCCAAAAATGTGTATCATTTTAGTTTGGTTATTAATGAGCAGTTCTTTTTTCAAATATTAGTTGACATCTGTTAGTAGAGTTACATGTGGAAGAAAAATGATGTCAAGAGAAAGCATCTGTCTGGGGTCTTGTAGAGAAAATCCTGTACTGGGAAAGTTGGTGGATTCTACTTCTCCTTCAAAGTCCATCTCTTCTCAGAATCTAGGATCCTGTGAGATTCCAGACTTCTCTTTTAAGACCTGGCAGCTCAAAGTTTGCATCATTTTTGCAGATGCAGGTTTAAGAACTGAGGTAACTATTGAGGGACTGTCTTTTCAGGGAAATTCCCTATTTTGGTTACAGGTGTGTATCTAAAATTCGTTCTCTGCCACCCAACCACATCCTTAGAATACTTAGGGGAGGTGATGGTGTCAGTTAGTTTTTATTTTTTAGTTTTGAGAAACCCCCATTTGCTGTCAAGGTCTGTGGATAATGCTGTTATATTTTGGTTCTAGGTGATGAGACCGCTGTGTGGCAGGCCCTGACTTTGCTGGAAGAGGGACTAACTCACAGCCCTTCCAATGCTCAATTCAAATTGCTGCTTGTTCGAATCTACTGTATGCTGGGGGCATTTGAACCGGTGGTGGATCTGTATTCCAGCCTTGATGCTAAGCATATCCAGCATGACACCATTGGGTTGGTAGTATATACTCTGAATAATGAGCAGCCAGCTACAGCAGTGTGGGGTCCTCATATATGGAATTCTTAACATTTTGATTTTAGCAGAAAAGTTGTTCCCGGTATTAAGCTTTGTAGATTAATCACCTGTTATGTTATGACCCATTGCAAAGCAGAAAGAGTTTTATCTTTCTCAGCATTTTGTGGTAATTTCAAATGTGTACAATTTAGAAATGGTTAAAAAAAAAGTTTTCCCCAGATACAGGTAACAGTTATATACTTTGAACTCTTTTTCTTAGCACACATTGTTTTCAAGTCTTTACTTCTGCCTTGCAGTTGAGGTTGACACTTGTATGTTGACCCCAGAGATCCTTTGAATTTGTATTTTGACTATTCTTTGTGATGAATCAAGGGTATTTTCTCTGTGTCCTGTAGAGCTGTTTTAGGAAGACAATATTCTGTTCTCTAACAACTTGTGTTCCATTAATCATCTGAGTGTAAGAAAGCATGGCATAGAGCTTTAGGTCTCCCACAAAACTGAATTAACTTTGCTGTTTTTTAAAATTTGATTCTGTGAATTAGATCATTTCTATGGCCGCATGTTTTAACTTTTCGTATGCCTAGCTGTTTTTCTGCCATAGTAATTTGAAGTGTAGTATTTGATACTAGAGGTGGGTAGGTATAACCTTTTTTTTTCTTTCCTTCCGACCTAGTTACCTTTTGACCCGATATGCCGAATCCCTAGGTCAGTATGCTGCTGCATCCCAGTCCTGTAACTTCGCGCTCAGGTTTTTCCACTCCAACCAGAAAGATGTAAGTGAAAAAAAAATTTTATTTTTTAATATGGTCTTGGCCTGCTGAAAGAACATGATTCAGAGAGCGTCTTCCCTCGGGTCACAAGTACACATATTAAGGTGCACCACGCTGTACTCACATGTGCCCTTAGTCTATAGCTTACTGGCCAAGGCTGTTAGGTAGAGGTAAGGAGTTTTTGTGGTTGTTCGTAAGGGTATGTTTAATAGAATCCATGAGAAGGTGCATTTAAAACTGGGTATTAGCAGAATATGAAGTGCCTCTTAGGTCTGTGTTTTAATCTCTAAGAGACTTTCTAAGGGTATAAGAAATAGCCCATAAGAGTGTATAGCCTGGGATGCCATATATGATTTTGCGATAGCAGTTGTTCTCGCTTACTTTTATTGCTTTCTGAAGTTGATAACCACCATGTTCTTTATCAACAGAGTATACTTATCTTTTCTTACAATTATAAAATTGACCAATTCAGGACACTTTAAGAAACTTAGGTCAGTAGTATGTTTTTTAAAGTAACAATAAATAAGATAGAGCTTTTATGTGCCATAATGAAAGGATGGGATTTGCACCATATTTTTCACTGCAAGCAGATGTGATCTCCACTTGTCAGTTAAGCAGAAGTTATTGTGGAAAAACTATATGGTCTCTACTCAGTCGAGGTATGTAAAACCACCCAGGAACATATGTGGAGATAAGGTGCCTCTCTACAGTGGTCACACTACCTGCTTGCTTCTCATGTGCTTCTAAGACTCATCACCTGGAATTTCGCCATGCCAGGTATCTGCCCATAGTGTTCCATTTTTCATGGTCTGACAGCAGCTAAGAAACTTGGCAAGGAAGCTGGCTTCTGAGGTTCTTCTTGGCAAAGCACTCATGAGGATTTTTTTAAGAAACCCTTTTGTAAATATGACTGCTATACCTAATTTATCTTCCATCTAATTCTTTAAGCTTGTGTTAAATAGAAAGCTGGGACAGGGCAAAAGCATTTCTGACCAATAGAATATAGGTTTATTGTTCTCATCTTGCAATGATTATATTCTGACACACTTCAGGTCATGGCCTAGAGGGCTGGTGTAGCACGGGGTTGTGATCTTTGCATCATCAATTGGCTTTTGAGCTCTATCCCTTTCCACCCATGGCTCCACTTCCCAACAGTGATTGTATCTCTGTTCAAACCTCATTTTGTGCCCTAGCTTCTGATCAGGGAGAGACAGAAGTGGGCATCAGCGTTTAAACATATTGCTCAGAAGCTGCTAGCCTGGCTTCACTGTCAGAAGGGCATCTCTAGGACCTTGGTTCTAAAATCTCTTAGCATAAGTGGGCAGTTGAGTTATAAATCTGTGAGTTTTCACTGTATATTCAAGTATCTGTGCTTGAGAAAAACAAATATCGTATATTAATGCATGTATGTTGAATCTGAAAAAATTGGTATAGACGATCTTGTTTCCAAAGCAGATATAGAGACATAGACATGGATACCAAGGGGGAATGGGGGAGCGTGGGATGAATTGGGAGATTGGGATTGACATATCTACGCTATTGATGCTATGTATAAAATAGAAAACTAATGACAACCTACTGTATAGCACAGGGAACTCTACTCAGTGCTCCGTGGTGACCTAAATGGGAAGGAAATCCAAAAGAGAGGGGATATATGTATACATGTAGCTGATTCACTTAGCTGTACAGTAGAAACTAACACAACATTGTAAAGCAACTATACTCCAATAAAAATTAAAAAAAAAAAAAAGTATCCATGCTTGCCCTTCTCTGTTTTCAAGAAGTTTCACTAACTGAGGAAAAAATCAAAAGAAAAGTGTATTTCAAATCTCATTATTCTGGCTCTGATTACTGTGTTTCTAAGGAAGAGGTTAAGTAAACATTTGATATAGTGAAGAATCCTTTTCAAACTTTTGTTTCTCAAATAGCTTGATGTGGATGTGGGGCGTAAATAAGGGATTAATCCAAGCCTGGTGTTTGGTTTTACTCCAATTTTCAGTCATCCAGTATCCTAGAAGAACTATATTGTTCATGAATTGGTCAATAAAGGCACATTATTTTATACTAATAAAAATCAAGCTTTAATTTTTCTTCCCACAAATACTGTGTCTGAAGAAGTGTTTTGAAAACAACACACACACACACACACACACACACACACACACACACACACACACACACACACACACACACACACACACACACACACACACACACACACACACACACACACACACACACACCGAAAGTATTGTAATAGGGAAAGGAGATCCCCAGGAGTGATATGAGAGGGCATGTTGTCCTTAGTGGCTTTTTGTATCTTTGTTTGATATTTTGCTGATGGTTGTGTGTGACAGGAGTGACTAATTCATCTGAATGTATGTGATGCTGAAGCTGATAAAAGTAAAGCATTTTATTAATCTGGGACTAGGACTCTCTGCTTGAAATTTATTTTTATTACTACTAACTAAGAAAACAGCTATTTAATCACATTAAAGTAGATAACTGGGGAGAGAGCATGGAGGGGGCTAGGTCCTGGAGGTAAAAGCAAAACACAGTACAGCAAGGAAAACATACCTTAAACCGTAATGCCCAGCCCAAGTCCCAGAATAGGAAAATGGAGACTGTGGTGTGGACTGTTTCCTACAGGAGTTTGAAGCTAAGAAAGATCACGATTGTAGTGTTATACTGTATGTGTTAAACCTTCTGATAGTATTAGAAGTACATCTCTGGAAAGCTAAAGCTCTATGCTCTACATCTTTTATTCTTGGTAGTTTTTGGCACCCCCAGATGGTTTTTCCTTGAGTGACTGATGTATTTCAATTACCAACTAGCTCTTTGAAAGAACATCTACTCCTTAAATGGAAATCTGCTTTGTAAGGCTTTGTGCTGTGGGATTGAAAGTTGTATTTGGAAGGTCGATATAGGGGTTTTCTTTTTGGAAAGGTCGTTGTCTGCTGTCATCTTATTTGGAATAGAGTTTTATAATATAAAACTAGAGTTTAGATTTACATATCTCCAAAAGTAACTTCCATGTTCGTACTTTAAAAAAAAATTGCCTTTACAAGTCTGCATCTTAGGTATTCATGAAGATTGTTATTCAAGGGTTTGATGTCCATGTATTTCGCTAATTTTTACAGTGACCAGGGTTCATTTCAGGAATCCATATGGGATCTCAATAGCCTCATTGGTGCATAAATGAGCAGAAATGGGTACAGACAACATTCTCTGATATTCAGAAGTCTTTAAAGTACCCATGGCTTCCAGTTTTGCCTGCAGTTCCAATAGGTCGTTGTTTCTTCAAATCATGGTGCTTCCTCAGTCTGTCCTATTGGTAGCTGCCCAGGCCCTTTTCTAGCTCTGCAGTGATACTTTACTGCAGTATTAAAGGAGGACTATCTTAAAAAAAGAAGCCAGAGAACTATAGTTGCCTTCTTAGTTTGTTAAAGGACTGCATTCCTTTTTTGTGGCCCCTTATTTTTCTCTTGCCTTTTTTCTAAAGTGGTATTCCATGGACCACTCAGAAGTTAAAACTTCCTCTACACTTGGTAAGGCTGAGTTCTTTCCTTTAACCATAGTATATTTTGGAGCTGTAATTAATAAATTTGATTGGAATCACCAAAGTCAAATTTTTATCCTGATTAGTTGCTGGATCATATGTTCCTAACCAGCCGTTTTTTTCAAACTGTAAGGTCCTGTTGCAAGGGCTGTTGGTAAACCTTGCTATGTTTTCCAAACCAAGAGGCCATTGGATAGGCATATGTGTTTAGGGTATCCTGGCCTCTTCTTGACTGAGCGTATCACTGTCCTTTAATCAAGCTAGAAGGTACACTTGAGCTTTTTCAGATAGTCCTTCTTTAAACCTGCAGGATCACAAGTAATCTTTTTAATTTTCTTGTGTCCGTCCGTCTTTAATTTCTCCAGATACTGCAGGCAAACAGCTCGCCGAGGTGTCCCATGGGGGTTTAAAAGCCGCATCGAATGCAGTTGAATTAGCGCCCGTGGCGCAATCCCGCGGCCTGAAATGAACCCTGCGAGGCTGTGTATCAGAGGGTATGTTGTTGACTATTGGCCTATTTTCCTATTGGGCAAATTATTCGGTCATAATGGAGATGGGGGCAGAGCTGACTGAGGCTGTGCAAAAAGACTGTCTTTTCTAGAAAGGATCTTTGGGGGCAGACATCAACTTTGAGTTTAGTACTTTACTTAGCCCAAAAGGGTGCCCTTCTGACTTCCGATCCTGATGGCGTAGGCCCACACCCATGAAATGTTCTTCCCTGAGATTTTCTTCTGTTGTGCCAGAATTTCTGTTTAGGATTCTTTATCTTGCCTCTGTTCATGTTTCATCTGTATATATGTATTAATCTAATTAAAGCACATGTGGTGTATGTTATGGGATTTTCTAGCATAGTAGTTTGGATGGACAGGTAACCTGGTTTTTGCATTTTCTGTCCTCAGAATGGATGATGACATGAATTTTTATAGGTCTTTTGTTTGGTGTCTTCTATCTTGATGCAATACACATATTCCTATGTTTGTGATATATTATTCAGAAGTAAACAAAACCAAGGAGCAGCCTGTCTTTTTTCTGAAGGACAGTAATTTTTATTTGTGGTGGTGGTGGGATGGTTATATTATTCTGGTATTTTGGGAACCTTTGTATAAAACAAAGTTTATCTTAGATGCAGAAAAACATGGAGTAATATCCCTTCCACAATGGCACTAACCAAAACCTTGACTGATGTGGTATAACAAAACCTTCAGTCCTGTTGAAATGAACATAACTGCTAGGAGAAAGTCTACATGGTGGTAGCAGCAGCTAAATATTATTAGTAGTAATATTAGTGAAGAAGACATCTGACTCCAGTATAGGATAGAAGAAAAATATCATTTTTAAAAACTGATATTCTGTTTGGTGACCAAGAACTTTAAAGATTAGATTCAACATCTTGATTTTAGTTTGAGTGTTGTTTTGTTTTGTCTGGCAAGGTATGTCTTTGTTACCTGACATGTGAAATGTTTATACCAAGGTGATGTCTTTCCTTCCCAGACCTCAGAATATATTATTCAAGCTTACAAATATGGTGCATTTGAGAAGATCCCAGAGTTTATCGCTTTTAGGAACAGGCTGAATAATTCTCTTCATTTTGCACAAGTCCGTACTGAACGGATGTTGTTAGACCTTCTACTTGAAGCAAATGTGTAAGTATTGCACAAGAGCTAATAAGGAACTAAGAGATTAGATCAGATGCTGAGAGCCATTAATGGGCCTCATGGGTGTCACTAGCGGGCTTAAGCTAAAGAAAAATGGGAAAAAAAAATGTAGGAGGGAACAGGGAAGAAAGGGGAAGGTGCCTGTCATGGGGAATGATAGGGTACTGCCAGCACCATCCCAGGTTCCATACAGAAACCAGCTAGGCCATGGTCATCATCCCTGGCCCATATTATGTTTACAAGCTTCCCCATACCCTGCAAACATGGGATTTCAGGAATTAATGCTGATGAACTTTATTTTGGTTGGGCCTCCAGATGCCTTTCTTTTGCTGTGTAGCAGGCCAGAACCAGCGCTTGGTTCTATTTCACGTTATATGAGCTCTTACTTCCTAATATTAAAGCCTTCCTTTCTTCCTTCACTCTTTCCTTTTCTCTCTTTCTAGTAAAACAAAGTCCTGGCTAACATGTTTTCATGACTATTTTATTATTGAATAATACTTAAATAAATTTTCATTATCACAGATCAACCAGCTTAGCAGAAAGTATAAAGTCAATGAATCTTCGGCCAGAAGAAGATGACATTCCATGGGAAGCCTTGCGAGACAACAGAGACTTAAATGTTTTCTTTAGCTGGGATCCAAAAGACAGGTAACTTGAATTTAACCCCAAGCAATTTATTTTTAAAGAATCAAGATGAATTTAAGAGTTTTATATATTATATTATATATTATGTATATATAATAACATTTTTATTGTAGGGATCAGAAAATATAGTTAAGCCAAAGGGAGAAAAGAAAACCTCACCCCTATGTTGAGATTACTGGTTAATCTAAAAGTTAATTCCTCCTTCACAGCATACATGAAAACGGATTCCAGATGGATTAAAGATTATATGTTAAAACTTAGAAGAAAATATAAAAAATACTTTTAAATGGTTGGGATAGTCTTTCTCAGCATTACATCAGATCTGGAAACAAAGGATTT
The DNA here is from genome assembly GCF_059928025.1 of Delphinapterus leucas. NCBI lineage: Eukaryota > Metazoa > Chordata > Mammalia > Artiodactyla > Monodontidae > Delphinapterus > Delphinapterus leucas. Next base: position 15,947,307 of record NC_143142.1, read on the forward strand.
GACCTCTAAATATTAGTCTTCTATATAGAAGTAAATTTGTTAACAAGTTCTAGAGGTATCTGGTAAATTGGTAAATTTCTTCATATATATTAATATCCTTCACATATACAGAGAACTCAATAAATCAATAAGAAGAAGATAAAGGAAAAACAAATGGGGCAAAGGGTTTAATAGGAAATTAAAGAAATGTACTTTACAGCAATAAAGATTTGATTTTAATCTATCAGGCGAAGATTTAACCTATCCCATAAAAAAAGATTAATCCTTGTTCTCAGCTAGGTTATGGGAAAGTGGTTGTTGTGAGTTTATATGGCAGTAAAACTTTATATAACCTTTCTATAGGGAATTTTAGTTATATGTATCAAGATTGAAAAGGCTGTGTACCATTTAATTCAGGAGAACCACTTCTAGGAAAGTGGAAACTAAGGAATAAGTGCACAAGTATGTAGAGACATGTATAGAAGGTAGTTCTGAATATGCTGTAATTTGGGGGCTGCCAAGACTACATTCAGTGATTTGCCAGGACTCATGGGATTCTACATGTAGTTGGACCCACAACTAAGTTGTTTTATAACAAAAGGATACCTGACAGGATCAGCAAAGGGAAAGACATACAGGTGGAGTTTGGAAAACTCCATGCACAGACTTCCAATGTTCTCTCCCTCCTACGAAGGAATATACTGAGCGTGTGCTCCTTTTTCCAGCAGCAAAAAATGCAGTATTTCTGTGCAATATTTCTACCCAGAGAAGCCCATTAAAGATTTGGTGCCCAAGGTTTTCATCGGCTGGTGATATAGGCACCCTCAGTCTATCTAGCATGTACCAACATTTCAGACTCCCAGAAGGAAAGCACTGTTCACCCTTAACCACATAATTTGTACGAACAATCTAGGCAGGTGAGCCACTCTTGTCATTTAGGGAATGGTTGGCCTGCTAGGTTCCCAGACATCAGGCAAGGGCCAACATTGCAAGTAGGCCCTTCTGAAGATAATAGCCTCACGGTTGCTATGTTAACTTTTTTTTTTTTTAAAGAATATTTGGTGGGGGGATTATTTATTTATTTATTTGTTTGTTTTATTTTTGACTGTGTTGGGTCTTCGTTGCTGTGTGTGGGCTTTCTCTAGTTGCGGTGAGTGGGGGCTACTCTTTGTTGCAGTGAGTAGGCTTCTCACTGTCGTGGCTTCTCTTGTTGTGGAGCACAGGCTTTAGGCACGCAGGCTTCAGTAGTTGTGGCACGTAGGCTCAGTAGTTGTGGCTCATGGACTCTAGAGCACAGGTTCAGTAGTTGTGGTGCACAGGCTTAGTTGCTCCGTGGCATGTGGGATCTTCCCGGGCCAGGGATCAAACCCACGTCCCCTGCATTGGCAGGCAGATTCTTAACCACTGCACCACCAGGCAAGCCCTATGTTAACTGTTTTCTGTACACACTGTCATAAAAAGATGCAGTTTGCAAAATAGTATAAACACTGTGAACCCATTTTATCTGTTTAAAGTATATTACATAAATATTTGTAGTTCATTTTTGTACATTGTATTGCAAAAGTCTGAAACGATCTATACCAAGCATGTTAATATTGTGGGTTCTCCATCAGTAGTAATGTTGTAGTTATGACTTGTTGACATTTCCGTTATAAACTTTTTTTTTTTTTTTTTTTTTGCGGTACACGGGCCTCTCACTGTTGTGGCCTCTCCCGTTGCGGAGCACAGGCTCCAGACGAGCAGGCTCAGCGGCCATGGCTTACGGGCCCAGCCGCTCTGCGGCATGTGGGATCTTCCCGGACCAGGGCACGAACCCATGTCCCCTGCATCGGCAGGAGGACTCTCAACCACTGTGCCACCAGGGAAGCCCTCCGTTATAAACTTTAATTTTGAATTGTTTATGCAGAATAACTGGATTTATGTTGTGTTAGGCTGAAAGTTGACAATTTTGGCTACCATTTGTGGATTTTGACCTAGATTCATTATGCATATCAGAATCTTTTTTTTATAAGAACATGGAAAAACATTTGTTGTAAACTGCTCTTTAACAAAGAATATTTAGTTTTTTTAAACATAAAGTTTGGCAGTTAATAGTGTGAAGCAGATCATATTTGTATTGATTGAAAAATGAAACTTAGAAACTTAGATTTTAAAATCTAATTTAAAATCTAGTGACAGTGCTTAGCTTACTATTATTTATCATTTGAATCATCTAAATTTAGTGAGAATATTAATTGAGAATGTTTTTCTTTCTAATTTTTATACTCTGTAAATCACGGCCTTAAAAATAATAATGCATAATGAAACAATTCCAACATGAAAAGTGTTTTTTACTTTTGTTACATAAAAATAATTTGAGTGCTTACTTAATATACCTTGAGTGGTTATCTAGTAAATCACTAAATAGATGGTATCACTCAACAAATAATGTTATTATTTTCTGAAGGAATAAAGATTTCCAGTCATTAAACAAAAACTAAATAATCAAGTGTTCTGTATCAGGAATTCTAAATATGCCTTTCTAAGATCCTTTTTATGTGTCATTTTTACCCTGAAAGTTTTAACTAATTGAAGTGATGGTTCAAAATAAATTTTAGAAAACTTAGGATAGCATGGATTCTGTTCCTATAACAGAATCTCAGTGGAATATTTTTCCCAAGACTAATACAAATTTAACCTGATTTTTTTAAGACTTTGTTAGCTTCCATTTAAATGATAGTATAGGGACTTACCTGGAAATCAGGTCCAATGGTTAAGACTCCACCTTCCAATGCAGGGGGTGCGGGTTTGATCCCTGGTGAGGGAACTAAGATCCCACATGCTGCGGGGTACCGCCAAAAATTTTAAAAAAAGAAGGAAAAAAAAGATAGTACAAGCATATATTCTTTGGGAGCATTTTTTGTTCTTCAGACAAACAGAAGTGATTTTAATAAGGCTTAATAATATTTAATGGCAACCTTCTGTTCCATTTTAAAAACCTAGTCTTTTAGCCACTTTGACTTTTTAAATACATGACATCTTTACCAAGTACAATGAAGGTCTATTATAGGGAGAACTGGTTGGGAGAAAATAAAAGTTTTGATTGTAAGTCATTCATTTAATTAAAAAACATTGCAAATACTGCATGTTGTTATTTATGTAAAATCAGATAAAGGACATTCTTGTCAGGTTCCAAAATTTGTATATACTTTTAGGTCATAAGAGTTAATAGTTTTATTTATTACTTTGTAGATTATGTTATTTATGTGTGAAACAAAGCAGGAAAATATATTGAGAAAGAATTTGTTTATGGAGGAGTTTTTTAGTGTGTTACATTTCTTAAATGTAAACATATATTTCTAATGCGTACTTAAGTAATGTTTAAGGAAACCAAAGTAATGCATTGTTGTGCATGTTGGCAGTCAAAAATAAAACCATTTTGGTGGTTAAAAAATATATATATATTGTGGGTTCTTGGTTATCAGGTCCCCTTTTCCTTTTACTTTTTTTACTTTTCTGTCATTTGAATTTTTTATATTATGTATTTTATCATCAGAAAAATGAATCTCATGTAAGGGGAAAACGACCTGTTAGGTAGGTTATCTTTCCCATTTTATGGATACCGAAATGGGGACTTGGACTGTTTTGGTTTGTCCAAGATCATTCAGCTATTAAATGAAAGCTGAGACCATTCAAAGGCGTCTTGACTGATGAAAGTGAACTTTGAAAGCTTTAAAGTTAACATGAATAAAATGGATGGTTTGCGGATGTTTCTTTTTAAGGGATGTTTCTGAAGAACATAAGAAACTTTCCTTGGAGGAGGAGACAATGTGGTTAAGAATCCGTTCCTTAACCTTGAGGCTGATCAGTGGACTTCCAAGTCTTAACCATTCTGTTGGGCCAGAGAACTCAGAGAAGACCACTGAGAATGGAGTATCCTCCCGGATTGATATTTTCCGTCTGCTCCTTCAACAGCTGGAGGTGGCCCTGGAGACGGGAAAGCGATTTATTGAGAAGGACATTCAGGTATCATCAGTGCGTATTTACAATCAAAGCTGCAATAACATGTGACTGTCTTTTTGAAAATAGGAATTGGGGATGGCTGAGTAGTAAAGAACAGCATTTTGTCCCACTTTATGGCATCTACAGGAAAAAGACAAATTTTTAAACTTGGGGAATTGCAGATGCTTCCTCAGTATCCAAATTGGATAGTGAGGAAAAGCAAAATAGCTTTTTTGTGATGGTAAACTTTTTAATACCTGTCAACAAATTAATACAGCGTTTCTGTTTTCACCATAATGATTTGGTTATTATTAGCTTGCTGATCAGTGCTTTATAACTTAATCATGGAGATAGATTTTTATCCAGTTCCTTGTTTTCTCATTTTGTATTTTATGAATTTAAATTTCAGTGGATTTAAAGAACATTTAAAGAACTTTTTTTCCTTTCCAGTATCCTTTCCTTGGTCCTGTACCTACCAGAATGGCTGGATTCTTTAATTCTGGCTGTTCTCAGTGTCAGACCAGCTCTTTTTATCTTGTTAGTGATATTTATGAGCTGGACATCAATGGTTTAGGTAAGTGTATACTTGCATGAGTATGTTTACAGGGTCTTTGTCACTGAAAACTTAGTAAATGCAACAAAATATCTATAACCTCACATATTTGGAAAAATTTGGAGGAGATGGCAGGTGGAAGCTGTTCTGGAATCTCTGGTTTGCTATACAAGAAAGTCCATTAAACAGTTTACAAAATAATGTTTAGAAGCTTAAGTCCATTCCATATTTTTTTTTTAATCCGCCCTGCTGCGCCCCCCACACCCCACCCCCGTACCTCTAAATGCTGCTCACTCCCTTTCCCTCATTTTCCCACTTTTGTTTTAAGTCTGTTCCATATTTAAAATCATTTTTTAGGGCCAAAAGTTGAAGAAATCCTTGATTTGTTGAAATATTGTTGGATTTCAAGTTGAATTCTTTTCATTCATTCATTTAAAAATTTTTTTTAAATTGAAGTATAGTTGATTTACAATGTTATGTTAGTTTCTGTTGTACAGCAAAGTGATTCAGTTATACCTGTATATATATACATGTATTTTCATATTCTTTTCCATTCTGGTTTATGATAGGATACTGAATATAGTTCCCTGTGCTATGCAGTAGGACCTTGTTGTTTATCTGTTTTATGTCTAGTAGTTTGTATCTGCTAATCCCAAACTCCTAATTTATCCCTCCCTCATTCCCCTTTGATAACCATAAATTTGTTTTCTATGTCTATGAGTCTGTTTCTGTTTTATAAATAACTTCATTTGCATCAGATTAAATTCTTTACTTAAAAATGAAGGCCTAGGGACTTCCCTGGTGGTCCAGTGGGTAAGGCTTTGCGCTCCCAATGCAGGGGGCTGGGGTTTGATCCCTGGTTGGGGAACTAGATCCCGCATGCATGCCGCAACTAAGAGTTTGCATGCCACAACTAAGAAGTCTGCATGCTGCAACTAAAGATCCCACATGCCACAACAAAGACCTGGTGCGGCCAAAATAAATAAATAAATATTTAAAAAAAGAAAGAAGAAGGCCTAAACTTTGTAGAGAAAAGATTTTTTTCTAAGCTGTCAACCCAGCGAGAGTCACAAATACCATATAGGTCATGTTTTTTTGTTTGTGTTTTGTTTTTCACAAGTCATAAGGCTTGTGGATCCTGTCATTTAGAGTATTTGAAACACATAGATTTCTGGTCCTCCTAGAGAATCTTAGGTAGTGCTTTTGGCAGAACAGTAATTAATACCTTTCTTTGCCTTTTTTCTTTCCCTTTCTCTTTCCTTTTCTCCTTTTCCTGTCCTTCATCTTTCTCTCAGTAATGGAATTTAGAGGCCTGTGGGTCTTAAGAGAAAACAAAATGTCCTTGCCTATGCTTCCAGGTATTGGTCTTACTTCTTTATCTTACTAAAAATTGAATTGAAAGTTTTTCATTGTGTTTCAATTTTAGAGGATACAATGGAGATCCAGGAGCGAGTAGAGAATAGTCTTAAGTCTTTACTAGAACAGTTAAAAGGTAAGTGGTCTTACTGTGGATTCCCATATTGTATCTGATTGTCTGACAATAGCTCATTTTTTCATAGAAACTTGCAAGAGGTTTTGAAAAATAATAATACACACGTTTTTGGTATTTTTAAAGACTTTGTTTCTAACTTTAAAAAGTTTTGATTACAAAAGTAGTAGACACCTATTGTAAAACAGTACACAAGTGTGTATGGTCTTTTCCCCTTTCCCAGCCCCATTCCTGCAGAAGTAAGTAGGTACGTGCTGTTGGCACTTTGCAGTCTGTATTTCTGCATACCACCTAAACAGTCATATATGTGTGTATGGAAATACATAGTAGTGATTTTTTAAAAAAGTATATGAAAAGGTATAATACATGCTTTTCTGGCTTTAATTATTTGTTATCTTGGACATTTTACCATGTCAGTTATATACACACCCCATTTGTTTTAAGGGCTGCATAATATTCCACAGTATTGTATCAGTGTACCAGATTTATTTATATGCTCTGAGTACATAATATATTATGCATAACAATGATGACATAAATATCTTGGAACACAATTGTTTGGGTACTTATTTGAGTATTTCCTTGGGGTTAAATTCCTAGCAATGAAATTATTTGGTAAAGAATATACATATGCATTTTCTTTTAACTCTCTCAAATACTTAAAAAAATTATTATTATTTTATTTAACTATAGTTGATTTACAATACTGTTTTAGTTTCAGGTGTACAGCTTCAGATTCTTTTCCATTATAGATTATTGTGCATTTTAAATCTATAAGGGTCTTTCTTTTTAGGAGCCTAAAAAGTCTTTTATTTTGTTGCTCAAATGAAGACTGAGAATTAAAAGATGATCAGGATTATGAGAATAAAACCTGGTATTTGTTATGAAGGTGCATTTCTACCATGCACATTGGTCTTTTAGTCTATAATGGCACAAGTTCTTTTAAACCATCCACTTGAAGTCTTATTTTTATTGTGCCAATGGCCTATCTCTGGAAAGGTGTAGCTGGTGTTTATTTTTTAAACAGTTATCCCATATTTTATTTTATTTATTTTTTAAAAATTATTTATTTATTTATTTGGTTGCGCTGGGTCTTAGTTGCGGCAGGCAGCCTCCTTAGTTGCAGCTCACAGGCTCCTTAGTTGCAGCACGTGGGCTTCCTTAGTTGTGGCATGTGAACTCTTAATTGCGGTGTGCATGTGGGATCTAGTTCCCTGACCATGGATTAACCCAGGCCACCTGCACTGGAAGTGTGGAGTCTTAACCACTGGACCACCAGGGAAGTCCCCGTAGCTGGTGTTTAGACCCTAGAATATATAATTTATAAGTCTGCCTTTTATGTTTTGAAGACAATAGAGCAGTAGTCGTGTGGCTTTTTAAAGAGCTTAAAATAGGGCTTCCCTGGTGGCACAGTGGTTGGGAGTCTGCCTGCCAATGCAGGGGACACGGGTTCAAGCCCTGGTCCAGGAAGATCCCACATGCTGCGGAGCAGCTAAGTCCATGAGCCACAACTGCTGAGCCTGCGCTCTAGGGCCCACGAGCCACAGCTACTGAGCCCACGTGCCACAACTACTGAAACCCACGCGCCTAGAGCCTGTGCTCCACTACAAGAGAAGCCACTGCAATGAGAAGCCTGCGCACCGCAAGGAAGAGTAGTCCCCGCTTGCCACAACTAGAGAAAGCCTGAGGGCAGCAACAAAGACCCAATGCAGCCAAAAACAATAAATAAATAAAATAAAATAAACTTAAATAAAATAAAGAGCTTAAAACAGATATTCTTTGGTGTTTGTTTCATTGGGGTGGGGGAGCTTTCTGGATTAAGTCTTTATATTTGCTTATTCTTTATTAGATTGTGCATTGTGTTCCTAAAAATAACATTGAAACAAAAGCTGACTAAAACTGTAAACTATTTTTCTGTTTTCAGATGTCTTTAGTAAATATAAAGGTGATCTCTTAGAAGTTAAAGATGGTAACTTGAAAACACATCCTACTCTTTTAGAAAATCTAGTCTTCTTGGTTGAGGTATGTTTTTGTTCTCTTTGTGAAAAACTCAGTTTTTCTTAATTGTATGCAGGATTAATTTTTCAAAAATGAACAGGTAATAGGCACCTTATGCCTGTAATTTAACCCTTCACTCCCACCTTTTGTTAATTGAAAAGCAATTTCAATTTTCTGAACTAATTCCTTCCAAGGGTATCAGGAGAATTTCATTCATAATGTTAGGGTAAAACTTCTTGAAATTTGCTTTACAAATCTCTAAAGATTCCCCAGATTCACTGCAAATCTAGCTCTCTTCTGTTCATTTTCCTTTTTGACTCAACTATTATGTAGTTTAAGTTAATTCTGCCAGCTTTCTAAATTTGTTGCTGCTGTTCACTAATTGCTGAGATTCTGCATTATGAAAGAGAATCCAGGAGCTGATGTAGCAAAACACTTTTTTTCTTTTAGCCAGAGAGAGAGAGAAGGATCACAAACACTCATAATCCATTATCTTTTTTCCGTTTATTTTGTCACATGTTTATTTACTTTCTTTTTCTACTAGTCTGTAAGCTTCCTGAAGGCAATATTCTCTGTTTTGGTGACATTTTAAGTGCCTAAGAGATACTTAATGAGTGAATGAGAAATAATTGCATGTATATGTGTACATGAATACACTGTAGCATAGGTGAAGACGTGTAAACACCTAACTTAATTCAAAGGAGAATATGTGCCGACCAACTGGGGAGATTTCTTCATACACAATTTAAGGTTTGCAGGTGAGGCAGTATCTTACCTGGATGGAGAGGTGGGTGGGGAGAGGCATATTTTACAGAACCTTTGGATTCCATACCTAGGAATTTGGACTTTTCACTTCAGTGAAAAGGATGTTAATGGATCCCCATCTCCTGCAAGGAAGTGAAAGAAAATTGGACTGAGTAGAGCAGGTGTCCTGAACCCCCGGGCCATGGACTGTTAACCAGCCTGTTAACAGACTGTTAGGAACTGGGCCGTACAGCAGGAGGTGAGCAGCAGGTGAGCGAAGCTTCGTCTGTGTTTACAACTGCTCCCCATCACTTGCATTACCGCCTGAGCTCTGCCTCCTGTCAGATCAGCAGCGGCATTAGATTCTCATAGGAGCGCGATCCCTACTGTGAACTGTGCATGCGAGGGATCTAGGTTGCGTGCTCCTCATGAGAATCTAAATGCCTGATGATCTGAAGTGGAGCTGAGGCAGTGATACTAGCACTGGGGAGTGGCTGCAAATACAGATTATCATGAGCAGAGAGGTTTGACTGCACAGAGACCATAATAAATCAGTTGCTTGCAGACTCATATCAAAACCCTATCAAGTGAACAAACAAGCTCAGGGCTCCCACTGATTCTGCATTATGTTGAGTTGTATAATTATTTCATTATATATTACAGTGTAATTATAATAGAAGTAAAGTGCACAATAAACGTAATGAGCCTGAATCATCGCCAAACCATCCCCCCGTCCATGGAAAAATTGTCTTCCACGAAACCAGTCCCTGGTGCCAAAAAGGTTGGGGACCACTGGAGTAGAGGATGAGTTTAGAGCTGGGAGAGCCAGAAGAAAGAATAAAGACAGTATTCTGAGTGGGAGATGAAGAAGACCTGGTTCAGTGTGGTGATTGTAGAAATTAGAGAGTGGAGAGTTACAAGAGAACTTGAAGAGATTTGCATAGAAGAGCTGTTTGCATAGAATTTGTATAGTTCATAATCTTTGTTCTTAATATCTTGAGTGTAATCCTTATTGATGAATTTGCAATTTTTCCTCTTTCAGACTATTTCTATTATCCTTTGGGTGTCCAGTTACTGTGAGAGTGTCCTGCGACCATACAAATTAAATTTACAGAAAAAGAAGAAGAAGAAAAAAGAAACCAGCATCATCATGGTAATAACAGAGAAAACACAAGTAACAATCTGGCTGCATGCTGCCTTTTCTTTTCACTGTTTTCCTGCATTTTGTAAGAGATCATAGGACCCAATATGCATTCATTTTTTCTCCCCAGCTTTTAAAAAAAAATATACACCTGCAGAAAAGCTGAAAGACTAGTATAATGACACCCAGACATCCTTACCTAGATTCACCACTTGTTAACAATTTGCCACATTGGCTTTATCTCTCTCTCTCTCTCTCTCTCATTCTCTACCTCCCCCACCCCCATTTGTTGAACCATTTGAAAGAAAAGTACAGACTGTGATACTTAACACACCAGGGTAGAACAGGGGCCGTCTCCTACAAAGCCATAATACTCAAGATATTTTCATACTCAAGATATTTAATATTGATACAATAATATTATAATGTCCATATTAACCTTTTCCCTGTTATCCCAGTTACATCCTGTATAGTCTTTTTCAAAATACTAGAATCCTACTAAGGATCTGACACAGCTTTTAGTTGTCATTTCTCTGTACCTTTCTTTCATCAAGCGTACTTCCTTAGCTTTTGTTTGTCTTAATTACTGAAAAGTCTAGCAAGGTTTTTGGTAGACTATCCCACAGTCTGGATTTGGCTAATTGTTTCCATAGATTTAGGTTAAACATAGATGCTGTGTCCTTTTTAGCAATTAAATTAGGAGGCACTAATGTTGTTATGTCCCATTATTGATAATTTCAGGTTTAATTATTTGATAAAGGAAGTATCTGCCGGATTTCTTTATTGTAAGAGTGTCTTTCCTCCCCGTGTAATTAATCTGTGAGATGATGCTTTGAGACTCTGAATATCCTGTTCCCCACCAGCCTTTCACCCACTGGTTTTAACATCCATTGTTAGTCTAACTTGCATGAATCATTTATTTCTTTGGTGGTTCCACAATGGTGATTTAAAAAAATTCTACCAATCATTTATCATTTATTAACTGGCATTCTGTAAAAATAGAGCTGTATATTTTTAATATCACTATTTTAGTATCACTGTGGACTCATTCTTTTTTAAATTTACCTTGTAAACCATTATCATCATTTTCTTTTGGATGCACAGATTTGGCTAATGGGAGCCACTTTAAGCTGGTTCCTGTCCTTGAACATCATTGGTCTTTGAGCCCTTACTGTTTGAAACAACAAAAATGCTCCAAGCACTTTGTACTCACCCACTGAACTGAAATCATTTTTTTCAATGAGCCCTGGTTCCTTTATGGGGAATGGTATTCAAAATACCAAGATCTAGTTGTTAGGTATACTAATTGCTATTAGAGTTTTACTGTTTCTAGTTAATGGCCATGAAGAGAGACAGGAAATTTATTTACACACACATACACACACACACACACACACACACACACACAGAGTTTTAAATAATTAATTCTTACTGATACCTCCAGTTTTAGTCCAATATCAGTGTTCTTCCTTCCATTCCTTCCCTCATTCCATATTTGTAGTTTTCTTTTCAGAGTAAGAACCATGGTTCCCAACAGCATCAATATATTTATTCATTTGCTGTTTTACAATAAATACTAAATAGTTTTGGAATTAGTACATTGGTTCCACTACCAGTTCCAATAACAAACCCACTAAATAAAGTTCAAATTTTTGCATTTCTTTTTTGTCCTTAGAATATGTTCCAGTGAATGTAGACAGTTGAGGTACTCTGTAAAAGCACTGGAATTAAAAACTCAGATTATATTAGTGTGATGTAAATAAGATTCATCTATTTCTGTTTGTATTCAATTTTGGAGTTTCCTCCCATCTTAATTGATTTAATTTTTGCATGTGTAAAACATTAACATAATTTATATCCTTTTCATAAGGAAAGATGTTTAGGATTTATTCTCTAATGGCATGCTGTTTTGTTAATGTTCGAATTTATCTTATTATTAATGGAAGATTTTTGTTCACTGTAGGAATATAGTAACATTGTCTTTGAAAACGTTGATGGATTTATTAGTAATATTAACTTCCTGCACAATTCAGTAACAATTTTAGATTTGACACTTGTCCTGGGTGTTGCTATTCATTCATTTCTCTCCTTCACTTTGTTCAAGATAATTTAACAGACCATGAGTGCAGTTTGAAAGAATTGATCAGAGTTGTGTGATTACTTTCTTTTCTAATGAAAACCTACACTCCTAGTACTTGTCAGATAGCTTTTGGTATTTGAATTTTGTGAGAGTTTTTGTAGTTATTGCTTTTCTAATTTCCAAAAATGAGAATAGCCGCCTATTTTTCTGATTGTCAGTGTAACCTAAATATATGAATAAAGTGAAGATCACCCGTTTTCCCAGCAGAGATAGCCACTGCATACAAACCAGAATCATGCTCTATAGAAAGTTCTGCAACTTTGCTATTTGTTTTTGTTTTCACTTAGGAGGGTATCTTAGACATCTCTTCATTTCAGCAAATATAGATGTATCTCATTACTTTTAATGGTTATGTACTATCCTGTTATATTAATATATCATAACTTATTCTCATTGTTGAATGTTTAGTTCTGATTTTCTTTTAATATTATAAATAGTGCTGCTATTAAAATATGGACAGGGCTTCCCTGGTGGCGCAGTGGTTGAGAGTCCGCCTGCCGATGCAGGGGGGGCGGGTTTGTGCCCCAGTCTGGGGGGATCCCACGTGCCGCGGAGCGGCTGGGCCCGTGAGCCATGGCTGCTGAGCCTGCGCGTCCAGAGCCTGTGCTCTGCAGCGGGAGAGGCCACAGCGGTGAGAGGCCCGCGTACTGCAAAAAAAAAAAAAAAAAAAAAAAAGGACAAACACAAGATGAATTTATAATATGATTTCCTTAGGCTATCTCTTAGATCTGACATTACTATGTATACAGGTTTCCCCTGCTATCCAGAAGTATAGCATTCCTTTGAAACCTTTCGTAAGCCCAGGTGGCATAAAGGGAAGAAGCAATTACCTTAGGACGATGGATGCACAAAGTAAATTGAGATAAAGCACAGATGCTTGCAGACATAGTTCACCGCTGTGGCGGCTTGATGTTGAGTGGCACTTCCGGTGCCACTCTTGCTGCTAACAGTGTGCGCTGCTTCTGTAACAGCTTGCTGCAAACGCTTTTTGCCGCCTTTTTCCTGTGAAAGCGAAAATCCTCTTTGGATTTCTTTTGGTTAGCCAAAACAGGTACTAATGTAGGTCTTTCGTGAAAGCTAAGTGGCGTGAAGCGAACTTTCAAAAAGCTGGAGATACCTATTTTTACATTCCCCAGTGGTGTGGTGTGTCTGTATCCTTACCCATTTGATAGGCAAACGTTGGTACTCTCCTTTTTCCAATTTGCATTAAAAAAATTCTATTGATGTTGCACCTTCAAAGAAGACTTCTTGAGTGAAAAGCTGGCCTTAACTAGTTGATTGGCTAGGTTTCTTGTGTTTATCTGTTTTTTAAATTGTATCACTGCTGGGATTTCTTTGATATATTTTCTGTTTCTGTCTTTGCCCAAGTTTCCTATTGTGGTGGTAGTATTTTTTCCATTGATATGTTTTGAGCTATTAGACTCTTAACATAGTAGTGTTAACACAATCCTTTTTCATATATGATGCAGTTTTTTTCAGTTTGACATGTCTTTTAACTTGAGTGATTTTTTTGTCAATATAGTAGTTTTTAAAAAATAAGATTTTTTGTCATGCCTAACTCCTTTGAATTAATGCTTAGATCATGGGTTTTATGGTTTTATCCTTTTTCTAATGGGATTTGGACTCCAAATTTGCTGCTAATCACCACTTTATGTTTATCCCACAAATTTGGTACTTCATATCTTCATCTGACATAGCAAACATTTTTTTCTAATACTTCTTGTGATTTATTCTTTGACCATTGTTTTGTTTAGGTGCTATTCAATAATTTCCAAATGTATGGTGATTAAAAAATTTTTTTTAGTTCTTGTATAATTTTTAAAGGTTACTTTCCTTTTACAGATATTACAAAATATTGGCTATATGCCCCATGTTGTACAATACGTCATTGAACCTATCTTAACCCAGTAGTTTGTACCTCCCACTCCCCCACCCACCTATTGCCCCTCCCCCAAGATTTTTTTTTAACTCTTCTTAGGTTAGTATTATGTTTAGAAAGACCTTTTCAATTTATGATCGCAAAAGCCACTACCTAAATCCTCTTCTGGTGCGTCGATGGATTTTTTTAAAAAATTTAAGTATTTAAATCTGTCTGGAATTTATTTTGTTATTTATTATTTTATTTATTTTATATTTCACAATATGTCTAGCTAGCTATTCAGTACCATTCATCCACTTGAAAACCACTGTTTTGAAAGGTCACCATTTAAATTCCTTTATATTCTTTGCTCTATCTTGGGATTTGTGTTCTTTCAGTCTTTGTCAGTTTACTTATATGCCAGTCCCATTGGGATTTGATGTAACTTTATAATATACTCTAATATCTATTAGGGCAAGTTCCCCATAACGGCTCTTCTTCAGAATTTTCTTGATTGTTGTCACCCATCATTTTTTCCATTAGAGTTTAGAATTTCTGTTTCTGTTATTAACATTAGAGGAAATCTCAAAGACATAAAGAGAAGAAATGAAGACTTGGTTCTTCTCATCTCCTTTAGTGTTCTAGGAGATTCCCAACCTGAAGTTGAATAATGACCAACTAAGATTTTTTATTTGTTTTTTCACCTCTACTTCCCCAGAGTGAAATAAAACCACACTGAAAAAAAGTCATCATTACTGAGTTAGCATTTGGTGGCTATTAAATTTACCTTGGTTTGAGAGACTCTCTTAATATCCAAAACTATATCTATCCTTGTTACTATTTTTTTTTGCGGGGACTACACCACACACCATGTGGGATCTTATTTCCCCAACCAGGGATTGAACCCCCGCGCCCTCTGCTGTGGAAGTGCAGAGTCTTAACCACTGGATCTCCAGGGAAGTTCCATCCTGTTACTATTAATAGAATTAAGTAATGCTATAGCATGAAATTAGTATATCTTATGTGATATAGCATGGGAGAAATATGTTTGATAATCTTTCAACTTTTTAAAAATCTTTTTTTCCAGCCACCTGTCTTTACCAGTTTCCAAGACTATGTTACTGGGCTTCAGACTTTAATTTCGAATGTTGTGGATCATATTAAAGGACTTGAAACACATCTAATTGCACTTAAACTTGAAGAACTTATTTTAGAAGACACTTCCCTCTCACTGGTAAGAGACTGTATGGTAGGAGACTATAGTTGATCAGCAATAAGTTATATATAGATATTCACGTGTTCTTATTGTTATCACAGGGACAAGTTAATTTTTAATTCATTATTCTCTCCTTATGGGACTTGTGATTAGAAGGTGCCTGGCACTGGTTTTTTGCTGTGGTCTTGGTGGTGGTGGTGTCTCCTCCCCCTTCATCCCCCCTCCCGCTTTCCACCTTTGAATACATTTTTGGGGGTGTTCTTTTACTATGAAAACAACTGATGAATTGTTGAAGAGTAGAATTAGTATTGTCCCTGTTTTGAGCACCATAGGAAACCAGCCATACTTTTGAGATTCAGGGACAATCTCCTTGACTGAGAACTTACCTGCTGTTGGATTGGCTGGTTTCTTTGCCAGCCCAGCAATTATCACATGGAAAAGGAAAGATGCTGGACATCAGAACTAATTATGTCAGTAATAATGAGGCCAGAGCAAGCCAGCCAAAAAGGAATGGAAACAAGTATGGAATCAAAGGTACTAGTCAGTTTTCTCCTGATCATTATTTTAGGCTGGTTTCTTAAAATTCTCCTAGCAAAATCCCTGATAAAGTCTCACTTTAAAAAATGTGGATTCTTGGGCTTCCCTGGTGGCGCAGTGGTTGAGGGTCCGCCTGCCGATGCAGGGGACGCGGGTTCATGCCCCGGTCTGGGAGGATCCCACATGCTGCGGAGTGACTAGGCCCGTGAGCCATGGCCGCCGAGCCTGCGCGTCTGGAGCCTGTGCTCCGCAGCCGGAGAGGCTACAACAGTGAGAGGCCCGCGTACCAAAAAAAAAAAAAAAAAAAATGTGGATTCTTTTAAAAAAGTTAATTAAATAAAGCAAACAAATGGTGTCAGATGAGTTAACATGCACCAGCTTGGAGTAGGTTTAGGATTTTGATAGGAGCCAGAAGAGCAATGGTGGAGCCACCTGATTCTGGCTAGTTGTTCCAGTGATGAAGCTCCGATCATGAGGAAATGCTTTCCTTGAGTAGTTTGTCTGACCTAAGCCTCTGCTGATGAGGAAGCTCATCCAGCAATATGAGGGCAGGCATCATCCTAGCCTAAGACCTCCACCCAGGCCCTTCTAGGGAAGGGAGTGAATGGAATCTTGCTTGGCACACCAGCTTTAAAAAGTTGTAAGTCCCTCTTTTGTAAAATGTCAACATGTTAGAGCTTTGAAAAAAGGGCTTACTGTGGGAAAGGGCTCAGAGCATTTAACATTTCCAAAGACTGATTAAAGAAAGCAGACAAGTGTTGGCTAGAAGTTTGGTTTTAGCCAGTTAAGCTATATATTCAACTGCTTTCTTATGTACACTAGAATGAATATAGACTTCGATGGTAATTAGAGGTACTGATTGATGGATTATTAATTCTTTAGTATTTTTGTCTTCCTTTTTTTAAGCCTTACATTGTTTTAAAAAGTAAAATATGTACATGGTAAAAAAAAAAATTCAGAGTAAAGAAAGAATATCCAGTGAATTGCCTCCTTTCCATTCGAACCCATTCCCTAGTTCCCTTTTTAGAGGGAACTGCTGTTAGCAATGATTTCTTGTGTAATCTTCCTGAGTTAGAGAACCCACTTACAAGTACGTTATGACCGTGCCCCTCCCCCCCCCCACATCTTGCCTTTAAACACAAATGATAGCGTATTATACATATTGTTTAGTCTCTTGTTTTTGTGTTTAGTCTTTAGGAGATCGTTACATATAAGTAACTTATCTACCTTGTTCCTTTTAACTGCTCTGTAGTGTTTCACTGTTTCTTTACAGACAAAAATGTATGCTTGTTACAAGAGAATTAGAAAATAGAGAGTAGCACCTCCCAGTCCCACCATCCAGAACCACCTCCACCTCTCCCTCTTCTCTATCCCCTTTAAACACATTTGTGTCTGCCATTAGCCTTTATGACTTCCAGGTACTTGGTTACCCAGTAAAGGCCTAGTAATTAAATCCTTGTGAAACAGGTACATCCCAGGCAGGAATCTGCCTTCCGCCCCCACGTGCATGCCAAAAGGTCTTTGCTAGTCCTTTTGGACCCCTTTTACCTATAAAGAGATCTGGTAATTCATAGTAGTAGATTTGGAGCTGTTTAACTTTTGACTTTTTAGATTAAATGCAAACTCATTCTGTGCTCTAAACTCCCATCCCCTTTTGTGAATAGTATAGAAAAGTAAGAACTCGAAATTATAGTACCTATTTTTTAAAATCTTAAGGATCGCACACTTGGACAGATGTCACATTGCTTCATGTGGTTGGGCTTTGCCGGACATCTTTGAGATTTTCAATAAGTAGATATAAATTTATTGAGCTCACTATTGTTGGGCTTAAAGCTTGTAGAAATATAATGATCAAAGACCTACTGTAGAGAGTCTGGCTGTAGAGCGATGCATACGAATTACTAAATTGGAGATACGATATAGGCATAGAAATCTGAGTGAGTCAAAAAGAGTCTCACTGGAAAGGGGACATTTGAGGATTAATAAATTTTCACCAGGCAGACAGGAATGGAGGAAAGGAATCCCAAGCAGGATGAGGCACAGACAACAGCACAGAGGCAGGAAAGTGAATTGTGTGGTGCACCATGAGTCATTTGGCAGAGCCAGAGCCCATGGTGATTTCGGACGCAGGCAGTAGTAAGGGCAGCTTGCATCAAGCAGCAGTGAGCAGTAGTAGGAAGCAAGATCTTAGTTCCCAGACTGGAAGTCCTAACCACTGGACCACAGGGGCCAGCAGCTAGGGCCTGGGTCCCTAGTCCTTACATGCCTTGGCAAGAAAGAATTCAGGCAAGGAGGCAGAAGGTAAAGAAAAGTAAGTTTATTGGAAAAGCAAAGTACATGCGGAAAGATGCACGGGCGAACTCAGAGAGTAGCGCCTTTGGGAAGTTTAAATCCTTTATAAGGTGTCAGTCTTCCGGGTCTTTGTCTTCTTTTTGGCCAGTTGTATTGTTTTGACCCCAGGGCTAATTTGTTTCTGGACCCTCCCCTGGGTGCGCACGCACCTCTAAGTTAAGATGGATCCCACTGCAAAGGCCTCTGGGAGGAGATGGCAGGACTTACTATGGTCTGGCGTCTCCTGCCTTTTTGACGCTGTGTAGGCTTTTGCACATGCGTAGTGTTTCCCTTGCCCCAAGGATGGGAGGTGTGTGACCTCTGGATCATTTAATAGGGTTTAGTCCCAGTCTGTCCCTGCCATATAAAAATGCCCAGTGTCCGGTTATTTACCCTGTTGATGGTTTTTTTTTTTTTTTTGCGGTACGCGGGCCTCTCACTGCTGTAGCCCCTCCCGTTGCGGAGCATAGGCTCCGGACGCGCAGGCTCAGCGGCCATGGCTCACGGGCCCACCCGCTCCACGGCATGTGGGATCTTCCCGGACCGAGGCACGAACCCGTATCCCCTGCATCCGCAGGCGGACTCTCAACCACTGCGCCACCGGGGAAGTCCCTGTTGCTGGTTTTTATATTGAGATGCACATCTCGAAATATAGACAGGAGTCCAGTCATAAACATGTAGTCCTGGAGCCCGTTTGTCTCTTGCTTCAGGAAATGTAAATAGGCACTGGTAATGAATGTCCAGCCTGGAGCTCATCTTCTCCTCATCCTATGAGGTGTGAACAGGAGGCCAGTTGTAAATGCCTAGCCTGGAGCCCATCTATCTCCTGCCTCAGTGGTATGTGGGAAGGACTGTTGGATACAAAGGTGACAGGCATAGTAGCCCTGCTGTTGTCAAGAGGATTGAGTGGTTGTTCTTGTTGAAAGATCTATCTGCCTCCTGAAATGAGGAATAAGATTTCTCATTTTTTCTAGAGGTTATCCTTAACTCTGGGCTACTTGCTAGATTTTCCAAGCCCTGGTTCTGTCTTCATCTTTTGACCTTGGGAAAGTCGCTTAACCTCTTTGGGCCTCAATTTCTTTATTTGGAAAATGGAAATCATAATAATGTTAATGCAAGCTCGCATGCCCAGTGCACAGTGAGCCCAAACAAACTGAAACATTGGAGTTTGGAGCAGAGAAAGGTTTATTGCAAGACCATGCAAGGAGACGGGTGGCTCATGCCCTAAAAGCCCAGAACTCCCTGAAGGGTTTCAGCAAAGCATTTTTAAAAGCCAGGTGAAGGAGGAGGGTCACAGGGTGTGTGATCAGATCGTGCACAGTTCTCTGATTGGCTGATGATGGGGGAACAGGGTGGTGTCACAGGGGTTAACGTTATCAGTCCTTAGGCTCCAGGAGGCCTGGGGCTTATGTGCTCATGGTCATCAAGTAGTTAACATCTTCCATTTGGTGGGGGGATTGATTTCACATCTGCAAAACAGCTCAGGAAATTTGCATCAAATACTATTATCTAGGTACTTCAGAGAAGAGCTAAAGCAGAGGATATGGGGGAAGGCCTGTCCCAGGAAGGCCCCATAGTGTCCTGCTCAGATAAAATAATACCTACTTCATAGGGTTATAGTGAAGATTAAACAAAACAATAATGGCTGTATATTGCCTTATTTTGTTAAAGTCATGATACATGTAACATACTGAGCAGCACGGGCCACCAAATATTGGCTCCATGTAGTGCTCAGTACTTTCTTTTGGGTTAAAAAAAAAAAAGAAAAAAAAACAACTTCAGTTCCATTTACATTAGGTTCACTTTTTTCTTTCCTTCCTTTCTTTCTAAACTTGAAACACTATGAACAAGGCCTCTGGAGTACTACCTCTAGTCCTGGTCCCCTTTCCTCTTCCCTAGCGGTATCCACTGAAACTGGTTGTATGCCAAGACACCCCTCCCCTCCTTTTTAAAATATTTATTTATTTTGGTTGCACCAGGTCTTTGTTGCAGCATGTGGGATCTTTTAGTTGCAGCATGTGGGCTCATAGTTGTGGCATTCGAACTCTTAGTTGTGGCATGCATGTGGGATCTAGTTCCCAACTAGGGATCGAACCTGGGCCACCTGCATTGGGAGCGTGGAGTCTTATCCACTGGACCACCAGGGAAGTGTCCTCCTCCCCACCCTTTTTTAAAAATCCATCTGGTCTTAATGTAACTTTATAATGTACTCTAACATCTGTTAGGTTTTTTTAAAGTAAATTATATACACTTTATTTTATTCAGAAGCATAAACTCAACCAATGAGTTTTTCACTCAACCAATATTCAAGAGTTCTGTTCAGGCTGCTGCATCTAGATCAATCTTGTTCTTTTAAACAACTGTATAGTGTTCAAAATATGAATGTACCACATCCATTGGACATATTTTAGGTTGTTTCTGTACATTTGCTTTTACATATAGTACTGAATGAAATGTATTTGTGTACATACCTTTTTATGCACTTGTTGGGTCATAAAATGTGCTTATCTGGTTTCTTTTGGGCTTTAAAGTACTGCCAACTTCATGTAAAGCTAACCAGTTTTCAGCCAACCTTCTTTCTGTGTTTGAACACTCCATCCCCTTTATTTTTTGTGCTTTCTACCACAGGTCAAACGTGCAGCAAATATTTAACTCACATATTTGAGCAGCCTTAGGAAAACTGGTCTTTTTTAGTTATTTGGCCTCTGGAACACGATCGTGGACTTTGTCAATATGGAGGGAGGCCTGTCAATATTGTAACTAGAAAAGATGATACTGGTAAATTTGATGCCCTTAAAAAGTGGCTGTGATAAGTCTAAATGAATAATAAATTTCTACTTCTTTTCCGATGAAACTAATAATAAGAAATCTCAATTTTTCCACTTTGTACAGCTCATAACAAAATAGTAGTGATTTTATGGCTAAAGTACTTAGTAATAATTTTCTAATTTTTTTTCTTTTTTTAAAAAAGTATTTTTTATTTATTTATTTATTTATTTATTTATTTATTTATTTATTTATTTATGGCTGTGTTGGGTCTTCATTTCTGTGCGAGGGCTTTCTCTAGAAGCGGCAAGCGGGAGCCACTCTTCATCGCGGTGCGCGGCCTCTCTTGTTGCAGAGCACAGGCTCCAGACGCGCAGGCTCAGTAGCTGTGGCTCACGGGCCCAGTTGCTCCGCGGCATGTGGGATCTTCCCAGACCAGGGCTCGAACCCGTGTCCCCTTCATTGGCAGGCAGATTCTCAGCCACTGCGCCACCAGGGAAGCCCCTAACTTTTTCTCTTGATGAAAACTAGAAATCAGAAATCTCGCTTTTCCGACTTGATATAATTTATAACAAAGGTTACTTGAAAGATTGGTAATGCTAAAGCAACAGGGGTCTCAGTGAAAAGTCACATGGAAAAATATACATCTGTGATGAGTTTAGCCATCTTTGCATTTAATGAAATTGAAAATGACCCAATCTATTCTCATGGAGCTTGCAGTGAGACCAGAGGTAGTGGTAATTTTAATTTATACCTGAGGATCTCTAATCTGGGGGAATGCTTTCTGAGCAAGACCACTAATTCTTGTTTCCTTTGTAGGAAGAGAGAAAATTTTCAAAGACTGTACAAGGGAAGGTGCAGAGCAGTTACCTGCACTCACTTCTGGAAATTGGGGAGCTGCTGAAAAAAAGACTTGAGACTACAAAGAAACTAAAAATTTAAGTTAGTGTGAACCACAAGCACTGATGACTCTACAACAGAAAATGACATCATCTTCCCAGGCAAAAGCTACATCTGATTGACCATCATTTTAATCCAGAACTTCCTCATAAAATGCATGAAGGACTTTGATCGTGAATTAATTTTTTAGGTATTAAATGTGTACAACTGATTAAATTATTGTATATAAACCAGAAGCGGGACCCTCATCTGGGTTTGACCACTTTTTATACATGTTCATATGCATATGGCAGCCACAAGAGAACCCCACTCTTCTTCCCTTCTATCACCAGAAACATCTGGTGGGGTGGGGGGAAAGCAGCAATAGAAATTAAGCATAAAGCATTGACCTCAGAGCAGCTGAATGGCCCTACCATTATAGCAGTGCATGTTTTGGTCTGGTCCTTGAGCCTTAGGAAGCAGAAAGCAGAAGAAGAGGGGGACCATGATTGGGAGCAGGCCCTCTTTCCACATTAGCAGTTTAGCTTTGAGGCTTCCTCAAATGCTTGGCTCCCACAGAACCCAAGGCAGGTACCCAAAGGACCTCAGATGAAATTTGGCATAAGCACCTGCCACTGAAGGACATCACTCCGATGCCCACAGGCTGTCGGTTTTCAGCTTAATAATCCCAATGGCCAAGACATCCCCATCCTAGCTCCTGTGAGAGTTAAATCAGAAGTAGCCTTCTGTTACCTTACAGCTGTTTGGAGGGGAAAGTAGTGCAGACCACTTATAAGCCTGCTGAGGACTAGCTTGCTGTCTTTTGTCTACTTGGGAAAGATGGGAATCACTGTTTTAAAGAAGAGAGGTGTACATAATTTATGCAGGCAAGTCTAATACCAGTGTCATTGGTTTTGTGAGCTATATATATATGTATATGCTTTTACATATATACGTATATTTTCAACCGTATATACATGTATATGTAAATGTATATACATGTATATATGCTTGAAAGTAAAGATTTAATACTCTAGTGTTTTTTAAGTGGGAGGTTTGAGAAGGAAGAAAGGAAGGAATGTATATTAATATGGATTTAACCTAGGTTTTAAGATTTAGGCTGGCAAAAGAAATGTTATCAATTGGGCTTGAGGTTCAGTTTACCTTTTTCAAACTTGAGAATTATTACCAGGATGGTGTTTACGTTGTTCATCTGGAGCTCCCCAAGACTATGGCTTCAGAGGTTGGTTTGACAGAAAAGATAAACATTGCTCTTGAAAATGTTACACATTTTATACAACTGCTTTGGTAACTTTTTTGTGTTTGAATCTGTGCCTCTGTTTTTGGTCTTTGTTACCCAAATACCGTTATAAAGTTAATAATTCTGAAAAGCAAAGAAATGAATTTGATGAGATTCAAATATCTGATGGAGGATTGGTCTTGAAGACCTTCAAGGTCCTTTCCAACTCACTTCTCCAGTGAAATGTGATACTCTTTTCTTTTAAAAGCAACCAAAAAAGAGCTTGGAAAATCTCTGTATGCAAAGCAATTGCATTTTGTCCCTATCATTTTGACTTTCTTAGATTCACAATTTGGTAGGGTGATTAATAACTGTCTCAACTTGTAGGGAAACTTTTTTGAAAATTACTGAATTACATGGTCAAAATAAGACTTGTTGGAAATCCTAGTCTATCCAGTAATTAAAAAAAACCAGTTTTGATGTTAATTGGTAGCCACAACTGTCATACCCCATCCCAAAAGAAAAGAACTGCCTTGAACAAGATGAATTAAAAATTCTGATTGATTCTGAATTTAACTTAATAACATAATTTCATAAAACTATGGTCTATTTAGATGGAACTTTGTGTATGGGGTTGGGGGTATGTGTATGGCATGTGTTCTTGAAATGATGTTTCTTTGAATATCCAAAAATACTATACGTAGAAACAGAAATGTTCTTTGAAACAAGTCTATTAACTGACAGTGATCGTTCTAGCATATGTGTGCTCAGTGGGCTGGCCTTGGTCCTCAGGGACAGTGTGTGACTCCAGTGGTCTACCTACCTAGTCTCTTGTCTAGGGGCATCTGGGTCCTCTACTGGTTTTAGTGACAGATAATGTTATGTTGGGGTTATGCTTCCTTTGTTACATGTTGATTTCCCTACTAAATGTAGCATTTCAATTACATCCAACCTCTTACATTTTGAGATTAATTGTAAAAAGAATGAAATTATGCAGAAATGGCCAATATCTTTTATTGATCTGTTCTTTTGGAAATTGTCATGCACTATAAATTGTGTACAGTTAAAAAAAATATATATATATATACACATATATTCTTACATGAGTAAAAAGCACCCTCTCCAGCAATTGTATGTAATTGGTATTTGAAGAGAATTCCCAAATAACTCATTGCTGCTGCTGCTGTTTTTAGTTTGTGTGGGTTTTTTGTTTTATTTTGTTTTTGTGTGGAAAACTGATATTTAAAAAAAAGAAAAGGAAAGGAGAAAAAACACGACTACTGTTTACAGACTGAAAAATTACTGCTTTTTATACTACTGAGATCCTGAGACTCTCCAAAGCAAACATTTGGTTTAAATCATTTATCTGATGTGGATAAAAGGTAGAGAACTTTTTAGTGTTCTCCACATAATGGAAAATGTACAAATGCCTAGCTGTGTTGCCCATCAATTTTGTATATTTTCATAATTTTAATTGTTTAAAATTGCATTATATTTTGCAATCACTATGTTCAATCTGGATTTGTCTTTCATTCTAACTTTTAATATAAAAAGGGGTTTCAATGTATCTACAGCCTTGTTATTGAAACTCTTCCTGCTTTTTTGCTGTGATTTATTAATATGGGAAGTATATATTCTTCCTTCAGAATTAAGTGAAGCATAGCAAATCTATTTAAAATGGATGGGTTAATTTATTTAAACACTTTCATCTTAAGTTGGCATTTCTGCCTGGTTCATTTTTGTTCAGATTCCTAGAAGCCACAACCTTTTAAATGGTATAAGTCATCTCAATTTTGTATTGTTATATTCCTCAGCAAGATGGTAATATTTGTGAATTTAAAATTATTCCAAGGCCACTAGTTATTTTGTTTAAAGTACCTTGCGTGCTCGCATTCATTAATTCAACATTTATGTGTTGAGCACTTATTTACTACGTGCCAGATTCCGTGTTAGGCTCTGCTGATATAATGGTAAATGAACTCTATATCCTAGTTAGTGGCTGAAGTGGGGGAAGAGACAATAAAAATAAATATTAGTTTGTAATTAAGTCCTGATTAATAAAATATGTCAGGGTATGTGATACGTGGGGTCACAAGAGGACCTCTTGAGTGGTGCCATCTGACCTGAATGATGAAGAGTCAGCCATTGAAAAGCAAATACAAGTCAAAGGCCCCAAGGCAGGAAACTGCTGAGCATGTTCCAGTGACTGTAAAAAAAAAAGGCTCAAGTGCCTGGGACTTAATGAAAGGAGTGGAAAAGGGGTACAGATTGAGATAGAAGGTGGAGTGGGGATTAGAGCAATCAGGATTTTGTAGCCAGGGGAAGAAATGAGATTTCTAAATTTAGTGGGAAGTTACTGGAGGATTTCAGGCAGGCGGATGACATGATTTATCCAAGGGTATATGGACCCACAGGCTGAGATCATTTATTCAGACACACACACAGCAGAAAGAGGAGCTGTTTGTTTTTCCTCCTAGTTTCCTTTCTGTCCTGTGATACTAAATGCCCTTATCTGAGCCCTGAAAAAGTTCTTGCCTGCTTCTTCAGTTATGAATTAACTCCACCCCAACATTCTCTTTTTCCTTTAACAAAAAGTGGGCACTTGGATATACCTCACTGCCGTTTTTGACTTTCCCCAAAAGGTGGGCTCAGTTTATACTTTTTCATGTTCCGTTTTTGAGATGCTGTCACTGCCTCGATGCAGACATGTGTTTCATAGTAACAAGTGGAGGCTAAGCAACCACGAGCCAAATGCTTATAAAAATTATTTGTGGGGTGCCTATAGTAGTTTATGCTTGGGGAACAGTTTTGCAACCTCCGCTTCCATATATCTTAGTAAAAGTGGGTCCCAGGTAATGTACTATTTTCTGTATGAGAAAAGCAGTTATTGGTAGTCTGTTACCCTGGTAGAGCAGAGTCCACACCACCTTAGATTAAAAAATAAATTCAAAGGAGAAAGCAGGTCATAGGCCAAAGTATAATTTGTAAAAGAAAACTGAATGGCTTCAGGTCCTTTTAACCAAAACACAGAAACTTTAATTGAATCAGAATTGTATCTATCAAAAACCTGGGCAGTACACTCTTCTTTATAGCACCAGTTCCTTCTGAGGGGGAATTTCACAAGCCATCTGAGTAAATGTACCAGCTGTACCAGACTGGTTACAGCGATGTTCCAAGCATAGTCACACCAGCATCAATATCTGGGCATACTCAGATTTCTGGTTTAGTGCCACTTTTCCTACCACTCCCTTATATCCCAGTAGGGTCTCACAGCCAGCAGGTAGCTTACCCCTCCCCACCCCACCAAACCCTTGAAAACCCTGGAGTGCCTTTTCATAGCTCCTGCTTCTCGGCCCCCTTCTTCTGGAAGGCAGTCAAAATGTTTAGGCTCTTCTGGAGCTCTTCCTTCTTCCCATCGCTCATCTTGTTCTTCTCAATCAGCTTGGTGATCCGGGTCATCTCTGAGGCTGGGAAGTCCTCACCTTGGTCTAAGATCTTTCCCATGATCTTAAGGTATTGCTCAGCCCACTTCTTCTCAGCCTCCTTCACACTTGCAAGGTTGTCCTGCCCCTGCTTCAAGAGGGCCTGGCGGGCCTCCATACCAGAGGCCCTGATGAACTCTCCAGCAAGGGTGTCATACGCAGGCAGGCAACCAGGCATACCTAGGTAAACCCCATGTCCCTTTAGCCAGCGCTGGATGGCTCCAACCTTAACTGCCCCACTATATAGGACTGGGTTCTCAAAGTCCCCATCCCGGAAGAGGTAGAAGACTGGGTAGTTCTCCTTGTCCAGCTTGTATTTCTCACTCAGCTCCATATTCAGCTTGTCACCATAATCTGTGAGTAGAAACCAGAAATGAGGAATAAAACATGAGGAAGGTATGGCAGGAGGTTGCTGTGAAGCCTATCTGAGCTGAGGGGAAGAAGAATCTCGGCTGTTTGAATTCCTCCTCTGCTACTTCCTAGCCATGTGGCATTAGTCAAATCCTTTAATCTCTCTGAACTTCATTTTCCTCATCTGAAAAAGGGGAATTCTGCATATTTATTATATGCCCACTATGTGCCAGGGACTGTTCTAAGTGCTGGGGACTTAGTTGTGATTTAGAGTGATTAAGAGTATCAAGCTCTCTGACCTCAAAGAGCTCATACTCTTCAAAAAGTGAGAAGAGAGATAATAAAATGAACCAAAGTGATTAGTGCTATGACGAAAATAAAATGGTGATATGACACAGTGACTGGGTGAGAAGGCCCACTTTGGTCGGTCATGGAAGGCCTCCCTGTGAAGATGACATGAACTGAGGGACCTGAATATGTAGGAGACATATCAGACACATCAACAGCAGACACGTCAATTTGTGGGAAAAGGGTCTCAGGCAGAAAGGTCTGCAAGTGCAAAAGCTCTGAGGCAGGAATGAGCTGGGTATATTTAAGGATTACAAAGTGTAGTCTGGCTGGAGCTTAGTGAATATGTGGTAGGTAACGAACTCAGTCCCTACCACTTGAGGGCTGTTGGGAGGACCCAATGAGGGGATATGTGCACTTAACCCGGCAGAGTTAAGTGTTTAATATGTGGTAGCTGTTAGTATTTGCTATGTCTTTCCCAAAAGGCAGCAGCAGCCCCAAGGGCTACAACTGGTTTCTTACACCTGGCCAGGAAGAAATGGCCAAGACCACCTATTACTGGGTAGTAGTATAGGAAGTGTGGGGTTCCAATCCTAGTTCTGGCGCTTTATAATCTTGAGCAAGTTACTCTAAGCATCTGTTTCTTCATTTGGGGAGTCATAAAACTTCCTTCACAGAGCTGCCACAGGATGACATACATGTAAAACACTTAGCACAGTGGCCTGGCACATAATAAACATTTCAGAAATGTCAGCTATTGTTAATATTATTAAAGCCCCAAAGGAGTGGACTCACAGTTGAGTTAGACTTGATCAACTGCCCTGAAGAAGTGTGACAGCTACCTCTATCCAAGACCAGACTCAAGAGCTCACTAGGGAACTGTGGCATCTCAGCTGGGAGGAAGCAGAGAGGGAAGAACCTACTGCATTCCTCCTAAGAATACACACTTAGGAGGAGTTCTGAATGAGCCCCTTGCTACCCCACAGCCTGAGACAAATCATTTAAGCTCCTTGAGCTTCAGTTTTCCTCAAGTATAAAAAGGAGATAATGCATCTCGCTTCTCAGGCGAGGTTCAAGTGAAGATTAAAAATGCAATGTCTGTGTACGTCTTTACAGACTGAAAAACCACTAAATGTTGGCAACTATGTATTAAAGTTGTCCCTATCATTCAGAGCTACCCTTGGTTTAGTGGCAGCTCTGGTGGATTTGAGCTAAAGCCCAAACCCAATAGTTTTGGTACAAAAGAGCCGAAATGAAGATGGAAAAACTGACTACGCTGTCCCCCGGGAGGCAAGGCACCCCCTCTGACTACAGTCCCCTGCAAGGAGAGCTCCAAGCTCTCACAATAAGTTTGATGTCAGTGTGGGTGAAGGGTGAAGGATGGTGAATTCCCTCCCCTCAGGCACCTGCAAGGCTGAGCTGAGGTTCTGTGGTCACAGAATCTGCTCAAGCTAAGCTTACTGTGGGTACCAGACTCCTTGAGAGGACATGACCCCATTTATACTCCTCGTGTGTGGCTCAGACAGAAAGGCACTGGGTATTCCCCCTATAAGTAGGGAAATAATTCCTAGTTTTCTCCCTCTCTGCCCTCTTCAGTCATCCCAGACTTATTCATACCTGAGATCCCCACCTCTGCCACCAAGAGATCATCGCTGGAAGCCGAGTTTTCAGCCAGACGCTTGAACTCATCCTGCTTCTCACCGTACGGGTACTGGGTGTCAAACTTCACCAAGACGAACTTGCTTTTGGGAATGACCTGAGGGCATACACAGCTGAGCAAGTGGGGGTTCCCAAGGACCTCTGGGGCTAATTCCCTTTCCCAAGGGACCCCTGTTTAAGAAACAGAGTGGAAAACAAGCCCACAAGGGAGACAAGCTCTCATATACTAACCTTCATTCATTCATTCACCCATTGATTCGCTTAACAATTTGACGGTGTCTACTACTGAGTACCCCATTAAGTAGTTGCTCACACTAATCAAACTGTCTGGAACAAACAATGCTATAGATGTACTAAGGCC
The DNA here is from genome assembly GCF_059928025.1 of Delphinapterus leucas. Lineage (NCBI taxonomy): Eukaryota > Metazoa > Chordata > Mammalia > Artiodactyla > Monodontidae > Delphinapterus > Delphinapterus leucas. The sequence goes on from NC_143142.1 coordinate 15,976,300, forward strand.
TTCTCCTCCAGTGGCCCTTTTGGTAAGACTAAGGAAACGCATCCTTAGCCACTTTACGTTGGCCCCTGTCGTGCCCATCATCCCAGGGGCCTTTCTCTGGCAATGAACCAGAAATCTGACCCAAACCAAACAACCGTCTATAAAGGAGTTGGCACCACGGAGGATGCTCTGGCTAGGGAGTCCAGAGTTTGCACTCTGCAATTTCAGGGCTCATAGGAAGTTGCTGAGAGGCCAGGCTTGGGACAATGTCCCCTCCCTAAACTACAGTTTCCTTGAAGTTAGATCTCTAAGACCTAAACTGTCACGGTCCAGACTTCTATTTCAATTATGGTAAAATTGACATCACAGGGATTTATTACATTAACTGTGTTGCACAACCATCACTAACATCTAGTTACAGAACATTTTCATCACCCGAAAAGGAACCACGTATCCATTAAGCAGTCATTCCCCAATCCTCCTTCCCCCAGCCCCCGACAACCACTAATCTGCTTTCTGTCTGTATGGATTTGTCTATTCTGATGGACTCATACAATAAGTGACCTTTTGTGTCTAGTTTCTTTCACTTAGCATAATGTTTTCAAGATTCATTCATGTTGTAGCATGCATCAGTATTTCATTCCTTTTTATGGCCAAATATTCCATTGTATGGATATATCATACTTTGTTTACCCATTGACCAGTAGGTGGACATTTGGGTTGTTTCCACCTTTTGGTTATTTGTGAATAGTGCTGTTATAAACATTTGTGTACAAGTTTTTGTTTGAACACCTGTTTTCATCTCTTCTGGGAATATATCTAGGAGTGGAGCTGCAGGGTCATATAGCAATTCTATATTTAACTTATTGAGGAATTCTAAAACTTCATTTTGATGGTTTCACCCAATGCATAGATTTTCAGTTGCTCTACTCTTTTTTTTTTTTTTTTTGCAGTACGTGGGCCTCTCACTGTCGCGGTTTCTCCCGATGCGGAGCACAGGCTCCGGACGCGCAGGCTCAGCGACCATGGCTCACGGGCCCAGCCGCTCTGCGGCATGTGGGATATTCCCGGACCAGGGCATGAACCCGTGTCCCCTGCATTGGCAGGCGGGCTCTCAACCACTGCGCCACCAGGGAAGCCCCTAATGCATATATTTTATCTAATAAGCTGCCTCTGGTTGGTAGTACTGCCTCCCCTCCTCCTACAACTTTCAATTTTTCTAATCAAAGTCATCACAACAGGTTAATTTTTCATCACAGGCAATCCCTGCCATAATTAAGTCAAGCTGACATCAGTCCAGTTTTTGTTAGTTCTTGTTTCTTACTGTGGGTTGCTGTCCATTTCGTTTTAGGTTTTAAAAAATATTTAACAGTACCAGAGGACACAAGGGAAGAGGGAGAAGGGACCAGAACAGGTAATCCTTAAGTGGTCACTGACCCCAAAAATTCTGAGTTCTGGAGTCTAAGAGCAGGGAAGACTTAAAAATATAAATCAGATCACATCCCTCTGGCCCATTTGGCCTTATTTCAGTTCAAAACACCAAACATTCCCACTCAGGGCCTTTTCATTTGCTGTCTCTGCTGGCTAGAGTGCCCTTTCCCTGGTTCTTTCCATGGTTGTCAAAGCTCAGTTCAAATGTCGTCTCCTAACGGAGAGGCCTCCCCCACACATACCATCTAATTCTGCTTCATTTCCATCATATTCTAGCAGGCTACTGCCCTCGACTTTCTTCACTGCATTAACCACTCTCTGAAATCCTTATCTGCTTATTGTCGGTCCTCTCCACTAAAATATAATTTATGAGAATAAGGACCGTCTCTGACCTGTTTTCTGCTGTATTATCCCTAGTGCCCAACAGTGCCCTGGCATGTGGCAGATGCTCTGAAAATATCTGATAAATGAACAAAACCAGGGCAGGCTTTGACAGCAGATGCTACATGTCCAGGGAGAAAATTTTATAAAAGAACACATGAAAACCTAACTTCAAGGGGCCTACATTTATATTATGGAATAATATTAATAATCATACAGTGGTGTAACACTGAAATAGAATTGAGAGGCCTTCATCTTTTATTTTCACCATTCTTAGCCATCAGCAGAATGGTTTTGAATGGCAAACATTTGCACAGCTAATTTTTTCTTGTTCTTTTACTCAACCTGTACCTCTTAACTGCTCTAGAAATCTCTCTCGGGACTTTCCTGGTGATCCACTGGTTAAGACTCCGTGCTTCCAATGTAGCGGGCACGGGTTCAATCCCTGGTCAGGGAACTAAGATCCCACATGTGGCACAGCGCGGCCAAAAAAAAAGAGAAAGAAATAGAAGTCTCTCCTTTCTTCATCCTTGAGGAATCAGCTCCACCATAAACTACATTTAGTTGACTTGCTTCTTCAATGTATAGATGAATTAATTATTCATTCATTCATTCAATAAAAAGGTAGTGAGGACCTAACATGTGTGCCAGGCACTGTTCTAAGTGAACACAGCAGTAAAGAAAACAGACAGGGTTTCTCATTTTTAGTGATGGTAAAGGGCAAGAAACAAAAAAAGACACTGGAAATCTCTGAAAGGCAAAGCATGGAACAAGTCTCCTGGATATGGTAACCCTAGGAAGCTCCCCTTTTGTTCAATAGTGAAGGAAGAGAGTGAGATTTAGAAAGGGACTGGAGAAAACATTTGTTCATTCATTCGACAAATTATTATTGAGCATCTTCTATGTAACAGGTAACCACCTAGGTTGTGCAGACGATCAGTGAACAAGATACACAAGGTAGTTCTTCACACGCATATAACATCCTAGTGTGGGACACAATACACTAGACAAGAAAAATAAATCAGTGATGAGTGCTCTACAGAGAAATCAAACAGGGTAATGTGACTGGCACTTTAGACTGGGGGAGGGGTAAATCTGAGAAGGTAACATTTAACCCAAGCCTAAACAACGAGGAGCAACCAGCCTTTCAAAGATTGGGCAAAGAATGTTCTAGTCACAAAGAACTGCCAGTACAAAGGGCCTAAAGGCAGTACTGAGCTAGTAACAGCCAAAGGACAGAGGGCACAAAGAGGAGAATGATTAGGAGATGAGAGGAGAGGGAAGCAAGAGTCAGATCATGTAGGTCTTAGGCTACTGGACTGAGAGGCTCCAGAGTGAAAACAGGGAGACTAGTGAGGAGGCTATATAACCATAGCCTAGACTAGGGTGGTAGCTGTAAAGATGGAAGCACACCAATTGATTAGGAAATACTACTACTGTTACAGTGCAGTTTCCCTCTAAGTCACATGTGGTCTGTGATGTTACCCCATATCCATGTTGGGTGGTAGGGGTGTCACTTTGCCAGGAAAGCCCCCTAAAGCAAAGGGTGCTGTGGGGTGTGTGCCTGACAACCAGCAAAGTTTTAAATTCTTGAAACTTTGCATTCAATGAGCCACAGGTGCCAACTCCACAAGGAACCCTTTTGAAAATACGAAGAAGAGTTAAACCACTTGAGATAGATTTAGAGATTTAGAGCTCCACTTCTTGGTTTCACTTCTTGGTTCACTTCCCAGCAGTGGGTACAAATTAAGAAAATAAATTAATAAATCTCAGCACTTAGCTTGCCCATCTCATAGGCGAAGTTAAAAAGGTGCCAGTGGGTGTAAAATTAAGGGATTGGGACTGCATTCAGCCTTCAATATTTCCAATGTCCATTTACCGAGACCAAGACCCCAATTCTGTAAATATGAAGGCGGGGGTAGAGGCGAATCCTTCCTTCCATGTCTCGACCCGATTTGATTTGTCACCAGGCCCAAGACACTCACTGTAGGGTGGTTGAACCGAAGCTTATTTTTAACCCTAGCACTTTTTAAGGAGACGCAGAATATCTGGACAGTGGCTGCAATCCAAGCCAAGCCAAAGGGAGAGGGGCGCTGAAACGCTGGCTAACGAGCCGCGTTTCCAACCTTGCCCCACCACAGACGGGTGGCGTCCGCCTAGTACCGCCCTCCGAGTCTCCTACTTGGGATTTGAGGATTGGATCTCGCCCGGCACCGCCCTCTTCCCATATGCGACGGGAAGAGGCACCCGGCTCCCTCGGCTGCACCTCTGCAGTTCTCTTGCAAAAGAGGAAGCAAGTGCAAATACTGCAAAGGTGCGCGAGGACCCTGGAACACGTATGCTCCATGGTCATGATACGGCCTCGGCCCAGATTCCACCAGTCCTACAGGACAGTGGGAAGTCACGGGATTGTCGCTACAGACCACCTCCTGCCAGCTCTCTGTCCCCTGTGTCCCCCACGGGTGCGCGCTCCCCTGGGCAGTCTGGCTGCACCTGTGCGCGATGTCCCCCGCCCCGTTACCTTGTAGAAAGTGATTGTATCCAGGGGAAGGGCGCCCTTGGTGTGCAGGCCGCTGCCGCCTTGCGGAGCAGAGAGGAACAGGAGGAACAGGAGAAGGGGAAACAATTGGGAGAGAGAAGCGGCGCGGGGAACGGCAGCAGCCATAACGCCGGATTCTGGCAGTAAGAGATGGGAAGGCTGTAGTGGAGCAAGCGCGGAGCCGGGAGTCACGTGGCTAGGAAGGCGGGCACGGGTGCGCTCACGTGTACAGCCAGGCCGGCGTGGCGAGAGGGAGGAGCCACGTGAGGGGCGGGGAAATGGAGCTGCCGCGCGTGCGCACTCGGCGAAGCCCCAGCAGGCCTAGGGAGAGCGGGCCTGGCCGCGTGGCAGTGTGGGGGTTGGACGGCAGTGCCGGGGAGGCTGGGGGAGGGGAGGAAGAAGAGGAGGAAGGAGAGACTGCCGCGCACGCGCACTCAGCGAGGCTTGCTACCAGCCTGCTCTTTTCCCGTCCTTCTCCGCGTGAGCCGCGGCGTGAAGCGCGTGTTCGGCGTCCTTGCAGTTCTTCGATGGCTATCCTCTTTTTCGAAGATGACGAGGCCAGCCGTCCTTTCTTCCTGCCTTTGGTCCGTCAGGCAGTCGGTTGGGACCTGTTGCTACCTTCGGTTAGTCTGTCAGTCTGACTGTGCTACTACCCCTCAGTCATACTCCTCTCCCTCCCTTAGCCACGACCCGAGTTGGTAAGTGAGACTCAGCTATTCGTCAGTATGGCAGTCAGGGCCACTCCTGCCGCTTCCCAGTCCGATATGAGACCTACTCTGTGGTGAGTGCCTCACCAGGGAGGCTCCAGGCTCCTATAAAAACAGGCTTCCCTGAAAGCTGAGTACCCGTCGAGCTGTGTCCTGGGCTCTCTGAAGATTTTTTTTTTTTTTTTTTTTTTTTTTTTTGCAGTACGCGGGCCTCTCACCGCTGCGGCCTCTCCCGCCGCGGAGCACAGGCTCCGGACGCTCAGGCCCAGCGGCCATAGCTCACGGGCCCAGCCGTCCCGCGGCACGTGGGATCCTCCCGGATCGGGGCACGAACCCGCGTCCCCTGCATCGGCAGGCAGACTCCCAACCGCTGCGCCACCAGGGAAGCCCTGAAGATATATTTTTTTTAAATCCTAGTAATTCTCTTCAACAGGTGCTTGTTCAGGATAGTTTACACCAGATCCTGGTTTTTGCCTGCGGTAATACAGTATCAAGAGGAAAGAGATAGCAGTGTACTGAACAAACTCAGTGGTGGAAGGAGACGTGGGAATAGCAATATAACCATTACAGTGTAATCGGTAGAAAATAAGACTATATTACAGTCTCGTGAAAGCACAAATGGAGATTCAGTCAGCCCTGCTCAGGAATGTCAGGGAAAGTTATAGACGAGAGATGACTTTTGAACTGGATCTTGAAAGAAGAGAAGGTGTTTGCAGGGCAAACACCAAAGGATATTTCTAGCAAGGGGGAAAGCATGATGAATCTGTAAAGGTAAATGGGCACGTTGTAAAGGGTCTTATCAAGCTAAAGGGTTTGGAGCCACCAGAGGCTTTAGCTAGGAGAGTGACGTTAGATTTGCTGTCACTCGGGAATAAAGGGGATGCATTGGAATGGAGAAAGCTGAGGTCAGGGGGGTTCACTGCAATAGTCTTGGTGGGAGAGATTAAGGTCCTGTAATAGGACCTAATAAAAAGATGAAAAGGTGAGGTTGGAATTGAGAAACTTTTATACGGTAGAATTCACAAGACTTGAACAAATGGATATGCTGGTAAGAGAATAAATTATATAATGCATTATAAGGGGCTTAGCACCAAGTTAACCATTGCATGTGTCCAATAAATGTGTGTGTAGGTATGTATGTATGTATAAAGTAGTCATCAAAGATAATAGCCAATCTTGGGCAGCCAGTTTAGATAGAAATTTTGAGAGAGTCCAGTGTGTGTGTGTGTGTTGGGAAGGTTCAGAAAAATTTATTTTGAGTTTGCCCTAATAAATTATTAAAGAAAATGCACCACATAGACCAATGAATAGAAGTTAGAAGAAGGGATAATTACTGTGAGCTAAGGTGGTTAAAGAAAGCTTCATGTAGGAGGTGGAAACGGAGAACATTTTAGGTGGAGAACAAGTGAAAAAAGAGCAGAAGTGGAAAAGAGCATGATGTTTTGGGGAATGACCGGCTTGCTTGAGGGAGTTCTCAAAACAGTAGATAGTAAGACAGTTTTAAGCCCAGGTAGGGGAGAATCTTGAAAATCAAATTAGGAAATTGCTATTTTGTCCTGTAGTCAATAAGGAGCTATTATCCACTTCTGAGTATATAAATGCATTGAGCACATCTACAGTAGTTACTATGATTGATCAGGAGTGACTTTTTAGTCATGATTAGTTTAGAAGTAGGTTTTGAGAAAAGTGCAAGAAGTGGATTGGTTGGAGAGGGAAGGGAAATATTGGTACTTTTGTTATGAATTGCAAAAGTGCAGTAATTGTCTTAATGCTGCCTTTTAAGAGTGCCCTGGTCCCAGTCAGTTACCTCATGGTATAATTAGATTCTTGGCTTCAGGACCTTGACAACAACAATCTACACAAATAAGCCAAGTAAAACTCTCCATATTTAGGAAGTCATAAAATCCCACAGTTGACTCTGTTGTGGAAAATCAAAAGTCTCACCTGGGTGAGGTAGGAAGGAGGAGGTGGCAAGGTATGTTACTTGAAAGTGCATATGACTCAATGTAGCAGCTGGAGTAAGGGAGAAGGAAAATGGCATGGTCTGCTAAGACAACTAATACATAAATTCTCCCATCTTTTTTTCTAACATCATCAAGCTGGTAAGCCCCCAGTCGCACTGACATCTTTTATTTCTCATATACACAAGGCATGTTCCTGCCTCAGAGCCTTTGTGCTGGCTTTCTCCCTCTAGAACACTTTTCTTCAAGATATTCATATGGCCGGCTCCTTCATTTCCTTCAAGTCTTTGACCCAATGTCAGCTTCCTAAGATCTACCCTGACCATACTTAAAAAAAAATCGCTCCTCCCTGATACCTTCCTGCTTTCCATCTCCCTTCTCTCTGTTATTATTTTCTCCATAGCACTCTTCAGCTTAACATACTGTATACTTTGCTTATTTTCTTTTTAAAAATTAATTAATTAATTTGGCTGCATTGGGTCTTAGTTGTGGCACACGGGATCTTTCGTGGCGGTACGTGGGTTCTTCGTTGCGGCGTGCGGGCTTCTCTCTAGTTGTGGGCTGTGGGCTCCAGGGCATGCGGGTCAGTAGTTTTGGCACATGGGCTCTCTAGTTGTGGTGCACGGGCTCCAGAGCGCATGGGCTTAGTTGCCCCACGGCATGTGGGATCTTAGTTCCCCGACCAGGGATTGAACCTGCGTCTCCTGCATTGGAAGGCGGATTCTTAACCACTGGACCACTTAAGGAAGTCCCTGCTTATTTTTCTAAGTATCTGTTTCCCGTGAGGGATGGGTTTGTTTTTGTTTTTATTTTTGTTTTGTCTTTTTGGTTCACTGTTACATCCCCAGCACCTAGAACAGTGTCTGGCACATGGTAGATGCTCAGTACATTTTTGTGCAGTGAATAAATGAATCAAGTCAGTGAAAGAGGAACTATTCCATAGCTGTCTCTCAAAATTCCCTTGGTCCTTTCTGCATTCCCTTCTTAGATCACATATTGTACTTTGGAGCTATCCCATCCCTTAGAGCTAATTGCTTTTCCCCTGCAAGGTTTTGGTGATATTAACACTAGTTTTTTTGACATAGATGTCTTAATGAACACTTAAAGCAGACTTCACATTAAAAAATTGTTATAGAAGGAAAATTTACTCCACAGTATGATTTTCTCCAAGCCCCATCCTCCTTTAAGAAGCTTTCAATATTTTTTAATAGCAGGATTGTTCACATCATACCAATTAAAAAATATATTTTATTTATTTATTTGGCTGCATTGGGTCTCAGTTGTGGCACGTGGGGTCTTTTGTTGCAGCATGCGGGCTCTTCATCGCCGCCTGTGGGCTTCTCTCTAGTTCCGGCGTGTGGGCTTCAGAGCGCTCAGGCTCTCTGGTTGTGGCGTGCGGGCTCTAGAGCACGCGGGCTCAGTAGTTGCGGTGAGCGGGCTTAGTTGCCCCATGGCATGTGGGATCTTAGTTCCCCAAGCACAGATCGAACTTGTGTCCCCTGCATTGGAAGGCAGATTCTTAACCACTGGACCACCAGTGAAGTCCCAAGAAGCTTTCAGTGTTTAATAACTATTTACTGAACATATTTTACACACCACACACTCTTCTGGAGGCAAGGGTTACACTGGTGAACAAAATAGATGTGCTCCCTGCAGTCCTAGAGGAGAGACCAACATTAAATAAGTATACAAATAAATATATAATTACAAATTGTGATGATTTCTAAGAAAGAAAAGTTGAGGGCTTATGAAAGAATATGATAGGGGGAATAAATTTGCATTGAGGTGCATGGAAAACCTCTACAAACAATTATATTTGAGCTGATATAAGACCTAAAGCATGAATGGGATTCAGCTCTCAAGGAACTTACCCTTGATTGATGAAACAAACATTAAATAATTATATAAATAAATTTAAATTACACATTACTATGTGTTAGGAAGCATTTTAGGAAAAAAACCTAGTATGTGCAAAGGTTCTAGAATGAGAAAGAGGGAATTCCCTGGCGGTCCAGTGGTTAGGACTCTGTGGTTCCACTGCTGGGGGCCTGGATTCGATCTGTAGTGGGGGAACTAAGATTCCCCAAGCTGCATGGTGTGACCAATAAAATAATACAGAATGAAAAAGAGCTTGAAATATTTGAGGAACAAAAAGAATTCCATCCTGGAATCTGTCTTTTAGTAATAAAAACATCAGCAAAGAAGGAGACTATATATGCGGGGATGTAGGGATGTTCACCACAGAATTGTTTGCAGAACGAAAAATAAATAAAGGAAATTAAAAACAAAACCTGAAAAAAGCCTACATGTCCAACACGAGAGGAATTGTTGGATAAATTATCTTATGTGGAATACTATACAGCTATGAAAATTGATTAGAACTATTTATATTAAAGTGGAGAGATATCCATGAAATAACAGGTGAGAACAGTAATGTATACAGAAATATATGATCCCATTTTAAAAAACCTACCATACCACTGCAACAACCTCTGTATATGTGTGTGTGTGTGTGTGTGTGTGTGTATAGAAGCATATATATATATATATATATATATATATTTGGATATGTTTTAATGAGAATAGAGAATGATGTAGAGAAATATACCAGGCTTTTTGCATTGGTTACAGTTCAGGGGAGTGGAGAGAAAGAAAATAAGACTAACAAAAGGAAAAAAGGTTATTATGGAATAATGTTGAGCAAAAATGTAGAATATAAAATACTAGCTATAGAATTACTACAAACATGTAAAAATCGAATATGCATAAGGACAAAGACTTAAAGTAACAAAAATAAAACTCATTTTGACTAGATGAGATTGCAACAAACTTTTTACTTTAGATTTCTCTTATTTCAATATTGTTTTTTCAATAAAGTAACATTAAAAAATGCATAGAGATTTTAACATCCAGGGATCAGACCATTTCAGCAAAGATGTTTTTCTTTCTTCTTTTGTCCCATGTTCAATTCATGTTGTTTTGTCTTATGCACTGTCATAAGCCACCTGAAATACTATCTAGGTCAAAGTGGGATGTAAATAAGTAAATAAAAATAACCTAATTCTTGCCAGTCTCTTCCCTTTTTAATCTGTCCTGCACACTGCCAACATGTTACTCATGATAGTATCATGTAAAAGGATAATAATAATACTTGCTTCATAGGATTGTGAATGGATTAAATTAATGTATAGGAAGCATTTAGAATAGGGCCTGGCATATACTACATACTCACTAAGGACGAGTTATATGGTAATTATGTCATGTCATTTATTTGCTCAGAAGTTTATAATGGCACCTCTGCAGGATAAAATTCAAATGCAAGAGCCTCTACAATCTAGTTGTAAATAAAAATGCCACTTATAATATTACATGTAGGACTTTCCTGGTGGCACAGTGGTTAAGAACCTGCCTGCCAATGCAGTGGACATGGGTCAAGCCGTGGTCCAGGAAGATCCCAGGATCTTCCCAGGATCTTAGCTGCCGCGGAGCAGCTAAGCCCATGTGCCACTACTGAGCCTGTGCTCTAGAGCCTGTGAGCCACAACTACTGAGCCCACATGCCACAACTACTGAAGCCCACGGGCCTAGAGCCTGTGGTCTGCCACAAAAGGAGCCACCACAATGAGAAGCCTGCGCACCGCAACGAAGAGTAGCCCCCGCTCGCCACAACTAGAGGAGGCCTGTGCACAGAAACGAAGACCCAATGCATAAATAAATAAATAAATAAATAAATAAATTTACATGTAGCTACTGAGCTCTTGAAATGTGGCTAACCGGAATTGAGACATAAGTGTAAAATACACCCTGAATTACAAAGTACAAAATTAAGAAAGTGAAATATTGCAGTGATTTTTATATTGATTATATGTTGAAATGACAAAATTTTAAATATTTGGGTTAATAAAATATATTATTAAAATTAATTTTACCTGTTTCTTTTTACTTTTTTAAAAGTTTTTTAGAAACTTTTAAGTTACATATATGGCTCACATTACATATTTATTGGATAGAATGACTCTAGATTTTTAAAGTAAAATGTTGCTAACTTTTTCTTTTCTAAAAAAATTTTGCTCTCTTCTTATTGAAGTATAGTTGATTTACAATGTTGTGTTAGTTTCAGGTGTACAACAAAGTGATTCTTTTTCAGATTCTTTCCCATTATAGATTATTACAGGATATTAAATATAGTTCCCTGTGCTATACAGTAGGACCTTGTTGTTTACCTGTTTTATATATAGTAGTGTATATATGTTAATCCCAAACTCCTAATTTATCCCTCTCCCCTCTCTCTACTTTGGTAACCATAAATTTGTTTTCTATGCCTGTGTAATTCTGTTTCTTAAATAAGTTCATTTGTATCTTTTTTTTTTTTTTTGGGCTGCACGTCACGTCATGTGGGATCTTAGTCCCCAACCAGGGATTAAACCCATGCCCCCTGCAGTGGATGCATGGAGTCTTAACCACTGGACCACCAGGGAAGTCCCTGTATCATTTTTTGAGATTTCATATATAAGTGGTATCGTATATTTGTCTTTGTCTGACTTCACTTAGTGTGATAGTCTCTAGGTCCATCTGTGTTGCTGCAAATGGCATTATTTCATTCTTTTTTATGGCTGATACTCCATTGTATACATATACCACATCTTCTTTATCCATTCATCCCTTGATGAACATTTAGGTTGCTTCCATGTCTTGACTATTGTAAACAGCACTGCTATGAACATTGTGGTACATGTATCTTTTCGAATTAGAGTTTTCTCTGGATATGTGTCCAGGAGTGGAATTCCTAGATCATATGGTAACTCTAGTTTTAGTTTTTTAAGGAACCTCCATACTGTTCCCCATAGTGGCTGCACCAATTTACATTCCCACCAACAGTGTAGGAAGATTCCTTTTCCTCCACACTGTCTCCAGCATTTGTAGTATCTAGTCTTACATTTAGGTCTTTAATCCATCTTGAATTTACTTTTGTGTATGGTGTTAGAGAATGTTCTAATTTCATTGATTTACATGTAGCTGTCCAGTTTATCTAGTCTTACATTTAGGTCTTTAATCCATTTTGAATTTACTTTTGTGTATGGTGTTAGAGAATGTTCTAATTTCATTGATTTACATGTAGCTGTCCAGTTTATCTAGTCTTACATTTAGGTCTTTAATCCATTTTGAATTTACTTTTGTGTATGGTGTTAGAGAATGTTCTAATTTCATTGATTTACATGTAGCTGTCCAGTTTTCCCAACAGCACTTATTGAAGAAACTGTCTTTTCTCCATTGTATATTCTTGCCTCCTTTGTCATAGATTAATTGACCATAAGTGCATGCGTTTATTTCTGGCCTTTGTGTCCTGTTCCATTGATCAGTGTGTCTTTTTTGTTCCATATTGTTTTGATGATGGTAGCTTTGTAATATAGTCTGAAGTCAGGGAGCATGATTCCTCCAGCTTAGTTTTTCTTTCTCAAGATTGTTTTGGCTATTCGGGGTCTTTTGTATTTCCATACAAATTAAAAAAATTTGTTCTAGTTCTGTGAAAAATGCCATTGGTAATTTGATAGGGATTGCACTGAATCTGTAGATTGCCTTGGGTAGTATGCTTATTTTAACAGTATTGATTCCTGCAATCCAAGAACATGGTACAACTTTCCATCTGTTTGTGTCATCTTCGATTTCTTTCATCAGTGTCTTTTAGTTTTCAGAGTACAAGTCATTTGCCTCCTTAGATAGGTTTATTCCTAGGTATTTTATTCTTTCTGATGTGATGGTAAATGGGATTGGGTTACCATTTCATCCTAATCTCTGTCCAGTTGATATTTTAGACCCAAGTGCAGTATACTTGCATTTATTTCTATTAACTTTTATATTATTATATTATTAAATAAAACTCATTATTCTAAAGTATAAGATCTATCCCTCACAACTTTGGTACATTCATTCAATAAATACTGAATGCCTATTTTAGTCACTTTTAGGCACTAGAGATATTGAGGTTAATGAGACAGATAAGTTGCCTGGCCCCAAGGAAGTTACAGTCTAGTAAGGAGAAATAGGCACATAAATAAACAAGATATTTTGGAATTTAAATAAATGTTACATCTCTGAGGTGATGACATTTGACCTGATGCTTGAAGGATGAGAAGGAGCTAGTCATGTGATTATCTGGGGGAAGAGCATTCCAGAGAGGGAAGAGCTATTGCAAATTATCTGAATTGGAAAAGTATTTGACATGTTGGATAAACACACAGTGGTGGGCAGACACTAAGATAGCCCCCAATGATGCCTGCCTCTTGGTATTCACACTGTTGTGTAATCCTCTCCGCTTGAGTGTTGACAAGATCTATGATGAATAGAATACAGGAAAGGTGATGGGATGTCACTTCAGTCATTTGCTTACATAAGATTGAGACTTCCATGTCGCTAGGAGGTCATCTTGCAGAAGTCCACATGGCAAAGAACTGAGTGTAGCCTTGCACCAAGAGTTAGTTAGGAACTGAGGCCCTCAGGCCCACAACCCTCAAGGAACGGAATTAGGCCAACAACTGTATGAACTTGGAAGCAGATCCTTCTCCATTTGAGCCTTCAGACGAGAACCAGCCCTGGTCAACATCTTGGTCATAACCTTGTGAGAGAAACTGAAGCAGAAGACCCAACTAAGCTATTCTTGAACTCCTAACTCACAGATGCTGTGAGATAATACGTGTGTTTTAAGCTGCTAAATTTGTGGACATTTGTTATGATGCAATAGATAAGTAACACACATATTTGATAAATATGCTTACTGTATTTTCTTTCAAGTTATTGATGAAAATGTTTTACAGAACAGTGTCAAGTCAGAATTCTGGTTCACTCCACTAGAAGCCATTTTTAAGTTGATATTTATCAATTAGTTAGCACTACCTTAGGTTTATTTAGAAATGCCCTTAATTGTGCTTCTCCTTGGTCTACATTTTCTTTTCTTTTCTTTCTTTCTTTTTTCTTTTGGCCACACTGCTCGGCCTATGGGATCCTAGTTCCCCGACCAGGAATCGAATCCGGGCCCCAGTAGTGAAAGTGCTGAGTCCCAACCACTGGACCACCAGGGAATTCCCAATATATTTTCTTATTTTTATATCATGAAATTTCTCACAAAATGTTTTGTCAAAATACCATATACACTGTGTCTAGTAATTCTGTCCAAAAAGAGAATGGGGTTAGTCTGGCATGATTTTTTTTATAAATCCATGTTGAATTAATGGTTACTTTTTTCTAATTCTTTAAAAGCACATCTTGGGACTTCCCTGGTGGCACAGTGGTTAAGAATCTGCCTGCCAATGCAGGGGACACGGGTTTGAGCCCTGGTCCAGGAAGATCCGAAATGCTGTGGGGCAGCTAAGCCCGTGTGCCACAACTGTTGAGCCTGTGCTCTAGAGCCCGCGAGCCACAACTACCGAGCCCACGTGCCACAACTTCTGAAGCCCGTGCGCCTAGAGCCCAAGCTCTGCAACAAGAGAAGCCACTGCAATGAGAAACCTGTGCACTGCATCGAAGAGTAGCCCCCACTTGCCACAACTAGAGAAAGCCCGTGTGCATCAAGTAAGACCCAACAACAAAGGCCCAATGTAGCCAAATATAAATAAATTGATAAAAACACATCTTTTGGATAGTTCATTGTAGAATCTTGTCTGAGATAAATACTAAGATCTTTGCAGATTCTACTATCCTTTCTCCTTATAAAAAATTTTTAGTTATCAACAGCTTTCTACAATTTCTACAACTTCTAGCAATTTCTGCAATTTCTAGCAATTTTTCCAGTTTTACATGAACTCTCAGATTTCATTCAATGGTTTATTGGGTTAACCTGCAAGTTTTACCAAAGCCCTGGAGTGTAATTTGTTCAGGCCAGGAGTGATGTATTCATTTAGAGCAGTCAGATGCTCTCTTACAATCTTTATCTTCAGTTCCCTCTTACAATGTTTTACACTTTTTATTCTAAATATTATTCTTTTCAGTAGGAGAGACAGAAACATGTTATCCATTAATCACTATACCATGAGATTCAGCAATGGGATATCCTTCCTTGCTTTTGTCCCAAACGTCATTTTTTTGGATAACAGCTTTATTAAGATATAATTTACGTACCGTACAATTCATCCTTTTAAAGTGTACAATTCAGTGGTTTCCAGTATATTCATAGAATTGTACAACCAGCACCATTATCTAATTTTAGAATATTTTTATCACCCTAATAAGAAAGCCTGTGCCCATTAGCAGTCACTCCCCATTCCCTCCCAAACTACCTCTCTAGCTCTAGGCAACACTAATCTACTTTCTGTCACTGTAAATTTGCCTGTTTGGGACATTTTTTAAAATAAATTAATTAATTTATTTGGCTGCGTTGGATCTTTGTTGCGGTACATGGGATCTTCCTTGCAGCATGTGGGGTCTTTCGTTGTGGCGCTCATTGCGACATGTGAGCTGTTTGTTGCGGCACGCTGGCTTCTCTCGAGTTGTGGTGTGCGGGTTTTCTCTTCTCTAGTTGTGGCGCAGGCTCCAGAGCACGTGGGCTCTGTAGTTGAGGCGCACAAGCTCAGTAGTTGTGGCGCCTGGACTTAGTTGCCCCGCGGCATGTGGGATCTTAGTTCCCTGACCAGTGGCTGCAATATGTTATATTTCCACAGCAGTGTATGAGGTTTCCTATTTCTCAACATTCACTTGCTATTGTCTTTTTATTATGGCCATCCTAGTAGGCGTGAAATGTCATCTCGTGATTTTACTTTGTATTTCCCTGGTGGCTTATGATGTTGATCATCTTTTCATGTGTATTAGTTATTCGTATTATTTTGGGGAGAAATCTCTAATTTAAAACCTTTGCCCGGGAATTCCCTTGCGGTCCAGTGGTTAGGGTTTGATGCTTTCACTGCCAGGGCCCGGGTTCGATCCCTGGTCGGGGAGCTAAGATCCCACAAGCCGTGAGGTGCAGCCAAAAAAACAAAAAACGAAAAAACAAACCTTTGCCCATTTTTAAATTGGGTTGTGTTATTGAGTTGTAGGAATTCTTTATATATTCTACATAAAAGTCCCTTATTAGATATATGGTTTACAAATACTTTCTCCTATTCTGCGGGTTTTCTTTTTTACTTTCTTGATGGTATCCTTTGAAGCAGTAAAGTTTCTAATTTTGAAGACCAATTTATCTATTTTTTTCTTTTGTTGTTTGTGCTTTTGTTGTCATATCTAAGAAGCAATTGCCTAATAATTCTTTTGATGTCCCATTAATTTTTTAAATTACCTTAACCTGTTTTCCCATTAACCAGTTTCCTGTTAAGAGTGAGAACTATGATCAGACTGACTGAGTTTGAATGTTGGTGTTACCACTTGATAATTCTGTAACCAGAGGGAAAATGACACAACTTCTTTAAGCCTCAGTTTCTTCATCTGTTAAATAAGAATAATACTTCTTACCTCAAAGGTTGTGTTGAGGATTAAAATGCTTACAGAGAAAGCACTTGATAATTGGTAGCTATTATTACTAGAAATTTTCTTTAAGTACTATTTTTACTTAAATTAAAATACTTTACTACATAGGTGTTTTTCTTGACTTTGTATCCACTGCAGTAACTCGCTCATGGTAGAAGTTTAATGAATAGCTGTTAACTGAAATTGACATGTAATATATAGTAGTAGCCCATTACATTGAGAACTGAGATGTGTTTGAGCTTGCTAAGGAGCTAAGTAAAAAGAAAAGACAAAACTGAAAATAAATATCACCCAGTTCATCATTTGGGCTTGGGTTAGCCCTTGTAGAAAAAGAAATGGGAGAATTATGATTCCAAAGACACTTCAAAGGGGAACAGTGCTAAATATACAGAAGGGAGGGGCTTAATTTAGAGAGAAAAATAGAAAAGTAAACCCCCGAATGTTGGTTGGTGGCATAAGACATTTTAGAATAGATGCCAAAAGAGAAAAGTTCTCTTGTCCAGAGCAGCAGACTGATTTGCCATGGTTGTTCTCTGAACAATCTGAGATTTGTTCTTGACTGAGACAAGAGTCCTTTGTCCAAAAGCATTCTTTTATCACTTGGTGAGACTGTCATTAGTCCCCTCACCCTTATTAGATAGACATATGATTAGAGGCCTCAAAAGACTCCCTAAGATTTTATGGTAGGGATTTCTGATCCAGAAATATACTGGTATTTTAATTTGTTTATCTAATAATGTAAGCAAAGTGATTAGAGCCTACCTCTACTTAACAATGTCCTGTATTCCACTGCACATGATATTCTTAATTTCATATGAATAAATGAATAATATATTTAAATTACTCAAGCCATGCAAATGATCTAATTTATGTTATCAATAAATATTTGTAAAATGTATGAGTGTATGGTTAGATGAAAGATAAATGGTTATGTAAATGAAATGTTCTTCCTTCTGCTTTCTCCTTCCCGTAGTTTTTGTCCAAATTTTATCAGTTCTTCCAAATAATGTTCAAATGCCAATCAGTGTATATTATTTTTGTGTACAGATTATTTGAGATTTGGTATTCAAGCTATTTTTCCTACTATATTATAAGCTCCTGGAAGTCTGGGTCTGATCTTTTTTGTCTTTATATTTTCCATAACACAGCATTTTACACAAAGTTGATATATAAACATAAGCATATTCAATGAATTGTATAATTTAGTAGTATATTTACATTTATAAACGTAATATTACTACAGATATAATATTACAAATATTATATAATATTACATTTATTATATTTATGGTGGGAATTTTGGTACAGAATATTTAAGAAAACATTCGTATTATGAGATATTAATAACGCTTTCTCTTCATACCTTTTCCAGATATTACTAAAAACTTACTGATTGAGTAAATATATAGTCTGTCTTCCCCAACACAGGCTTCTGTCCCTAAACAGGACAGGTTTCAAACAGACCTCCCTTCTTCCCTATTTTTCTCTCCCTTTTTTCTATTCTATTTCTCTCTTGCAGCTCTATTTACCTTTTCATGGTAACTCATTCTCTGCACTTTTTATTAGTCCTACATCTTGCCCCTTTTTACACTTCCCAATGCTTTTTAGAACTTTGTTTCCTTGTCACCTGCTCTTTCTATTTTTGTTCTTTCTGCTTGGCTTTCTCCTCCACTTGTCGCTACTTTCTCTCCTTGCCCTCAAGATACGGGGCAGGATTGGGTAGGGAGGAGCCCAGCTGGGTTAAGGGTGGAGCTACCTGTTTACTGCTTGGGATTCAGAACCTGACCAGGAAGGATCAGGCTGCTTGAATTTAGCTGAGGCTGAAGTCCGTATGGCCTGCCTACTGGAGGCTAGCATTTTGGAGGATAATTGGAACTTGGTGAGACTAGAAGCAGCCCCTCTCTTCGTTTTTCGATCCCCCTTCCTTCCTCCCTGTTCTGTATTTTTCACTCACAGCATCTCTTTCCATACTAACTTTTCTTCTTCCTTTTCCCCTGTTGCTTACTATTCTGTTTTTTCTGTCTGTCTAGCTCTCTGTCAGTTAACTTTATTTAGTATTTGTTTGCCTTTACTGTTACCCATTCTTTCCACATATCTGTCTGTTCTCTCTTAAAATTTAACTTTTTCTACCTCTTTTCCATTTTATTCTTCCCTTTATTAATTTTCTCATCCAACTCTCTTTTTTTCCTTCAGTCATTTTCTATCCACCTGTCTGTTCTTTTTATCTTACAGTTTCCCAGCAATGTAGCAATAAGGGAGGAATAAAGGAGCCACCCTGGCTTTCCAGGGGCCTATTCACCCTTTTTACTCATTCTCAGACTTGTAGTGTGTTTTGATTAGGCACTGAAGAGTCTGTGCTTTGCACAGATAGTTAACAAACAGTGAAATTAGAGAAAGGTTGAATATTAAATTTAAAAGGCTTAATTTTATTCCTACTTTCTCTTTTTATTTAGTTATTTCCTGCAATGCAGTGGATACAGTTTGTTATGGCTACTCTGAGGTAAGTTTATTTAACCTCATGTAATGTGACTGTTTGAACTAGTACAACTAGCAAAACTGGAGACAAGCAAAACTGGAGAATTCTGAAGTGTCTATATATATTTTTTTTCCCTGGGGATTTGCTTTTACTCATTAGTTAGAAATGCTGTTCTTTACCATGTTGACATTATCTGATTAATAAAATGTAATAACATCAACAACAATAATAACAAAAAAAACCAGATTGAAGGGTAACATCTGAAAATCAAAGGACAATTTGGTCAACAGGATTGATTTGCAAAATCAGCTGTGAAGTGCTAACTTTGGTAGCACGTATACTAAAAATTGTAATGATACAGAGAAGATTAGCTTAGCCTCTGCTTAAGGATGACACACAAATTCGTGAAGCATTCCATATTTTTAAAACATTTGTGCAGTTTATTTTACATCAATTATATGTCAATAAAGCTGTAAAAAAAAGTAGCAAAAACAAAGGAGCCCCAATTGTCCTGTTTAATGATAGTCTTTTATCTCTGCCAGTGTTATAGGTTCAAGTTCACTTATTGCCTATGCTGTATTCCAGAACATACAGAAATCTCCAGAGGTGAGCAGTCTCTTTCTGTGTTGGATTTGAACTTTTTGTGACTTAGCCTTTGAAATAAAAAAGAAAGGGGTCCCCTATAAATGATGGAATAATGCTATGAATTGCTTGTAAATTTGTCGTTTTGATATAATACATTGAGATATTTTAGACATTGCCCCAAAGGTCTCCCTTTTCTTTTAGGTAGTTATTTTAATTATAATTTTTAATACTGAGGAATTGACTAAATGTGGATTAGTGGATAAACGTAGATTTTTTGGGGGTATGCATTAATTATTAAAGTCAAAGAAACAGAGTATTGTTTGAAGCCTATATTCATTCTAAGCATGGTAGGGTCCTGCCTATAGGTGAGTTTTCTGATGTTCATATCTTGGTAAAATTGCTGGTGGGGCTGGAAATAGTTCAAACACTGCTATACAAAAGGTATTTATTTTGCTGTTCTGGCTTTCTAGGCAATTACAATTTAATGGTGAAAATAGAAAAAAAATACATCCTATGTAAAACTATTCATACGAAAAAAGTCAAATCAAAAAGCTTCCTTTTATTGAGGTATAATTGACAAATAAAAATAGTATATACTTAAGGTATTAAAAAAAAAATCAATCAGGGAGTTCTCTGGTGACCTAGTGGTTAGGATTCTGGGCTTTCACTGCTGTGGCCCAGGTTCAATCCCTGGTCCCACAAGCTGCATGGTGTGCTCCCCCTCAAAAAAAAAAGATTTTAAGAAAAATGTAACAAAACTGTTTTTCTAATCAGGCCAAGTGGCACAAAATTAAGCAAAATGTAGTTTAGGACATGTATGAGAGAGCTTTTGTAAAGTGGAAAATGACACATTTAGCTTAGCTATGGCTAAGGTCTCATAGCTAGTAAGTGTTAGAGCTAGAAGTTGAGGCAGACTTGTCTTGTTCCAAAGCTTCTTCTCACATACACTTTTAAACCACTGAAATATAATGTCTAATGAAAAGAGAATTTTGAATTTCAGAGGTAGAATGTGACTATGTAAGTAAAACTAGAAAGTAGACGTCTTGATACTGTATTGTCAATTGCCTGCCAAAGTAATCTTAGGCCACACATCTTCCTGTGATGTGGATTTCCCTAATGTTTCTTTCCTGAATGTTTGTTGAAATTTGAGTTCAGATGTGGTTAAGTTAATGAAGTATAAGTTACGTTGTGGAGAGAGGTAAGCAGAGATTCTCAGTACTACTGACCTTTTGGGCTAGATGGTTATTTGTTATGGGTGGCTGTCCTGCATCTTAGGATATTTAGCAGACTTTACCCAATAGATGTAGCAGCAACCTTCCTCACCCAGTTGTGAGAACCAAAAATATCTTCAAATACTGCCAGATGTCTTCTGAGAGAGGCAGTCACTCCTGGTTGAAAACCACTGCTCTAGGGTGACCTCTGCCATAACAGTGGGTTAGAGCTTTATAAAGACGTAGGGTCTGGTTTGGCCTAGGATGTGACCTTTAATTTCTCTGGCTTCGGTTCTCATACCTTTCACATAACCAGAGCCTGAAGGACCTTAGTAATCATTAATTCAGTGGTTCCTGCACATTCTGCTTTTTTGGCGTAGGGAAGATTCCAATTTTTCCAGCTTAAAAATGCCAGCCATGCTCCACCGTTTTCCTTTATTTCTTCATCAAATAACATTTTTAACAGCATAAACACATGGAAGGCATAATCTGAAAAAGACAAAAATTATTAAATTAATGATTATAGTAAATTGGAGAAATTCATGGGAAATCTTTGAGGGGACTAGCTGCTTAGACAGTAACTCAGAGTAACTCAGAGAGGCAACCTTAAGAGAGAAGAAAGTAACCCAGGCCAGCCAGTGTTAAAAAAAAAAAACACGAGGCAGATATACTTTGCTGCACTTGTGTGAAGTGCACTTCATTTCCTTGTGAAGGTCACTTTTGATATATTTTGTAACTTGATTTCACTAGAAATATCAGGAAGCAGGGTTTTGGAAGAGTATAAATATGAGTTGCTTTAGGTGTTTTACCTTACCAGGTTAGACTTGGACCCAGAACCTCCTTAGGGAAAGCCTTTCACACAATGCATTCCGTCCCTGCACCTTACTTTGCTCTTGATTTAAATGAGACAAGTACAAATATATTTAAAGTTTTTGCTTTCATATTTAGGATCATGTCTTAAGCTTTTTCTTCTCATTACCATGCACTATGCTGATTGTATTTTTATTTATTTTAATTTAATTTTTTTTTTAATTTTTAAAATTTTATTTATTTATTTTTTTTGCGGTACGCGGGCCTCTCACTGTTGTGGCCTCTCCCGTTGCGGAGCACAGGCTCTGGACGCGCAGGCTCAGCGGCCATGGCTCACGGGCCCAGCCGCTCCACGGCACGTGGGATCTTCGCGGACCGGGGCACGAACCCGCGTCCCGTGCATCGGCAGGCGGACTCTCAACCACTGCGCCACCAGGGGAGCCCTAATTTTTTTATTAAAAAAAATTTTTTTGGCTGTGCTGCACAGCATGTGGGATCTTAGTTCCCCAGCCAGGGATCAGACCTGTGCCCCCTGCAGTGGAAGCACGGAGTCTTAACCACTAGACTGCCAGGGAAGTCCCTTTTTAAAAATTTTTGATTGTTTGTATTTTTCTTAAAGCATGACCTGTATCATACATTTCTCTGTATTACCTTTGACACAATATCTTGTTAAACATAGAAGGGGTGAAATCTTTTTTAATTTCAATACTAGGTGCTCAGTTAAGTTTTGTTGTTTAATTGATTGATTTTATCTCCTGTTACTAGAACTCATGATTTTCCAACCATGAGTGAAAGTATATAAACATCTTTTTATCCTTTATTTCTGTGCCAAAGACCTTAGGTGTGTTTTAATGGCCAACAGTTCCCTATATATAAGGCTATTTATTGACTCAATGACCATAATTATGTTCTTGCTCACAAAAGCTGCTTGGCCGCCTTTCTGCTCCAGAGTTTATTTTGTATTCAGTTTTAATTTTTTACCCATTAACAGTTATAAACTTGTGATAGGTCATAGACCAGTAAAATCTATGAATATGCCACCTGGCTGGAACCTTAACAGGCTTCCTTGTAGCAAAGAATATATGTTGTTAAAATAATTGTATCTGATATTTAGTAAATACAGTTTAAAATATTATTTCACTTGTTTTTGTTTGTGTTAGCCAAAGCAGCTTGACCATTTACCCCTATTAGCAAGGTATTAGCATCTTAACTTTCCTCTCATTTGGAAGAAAAGTATGAGAAAAATTCCCTTTTGTACAGTTGAGGAGATTAGTTCTTATATTAGGTAGTATCTGTTGATAACTTAGTAATTTTTTTGCAGGGGGGGCACATCCCAGGGACCGGGCCAGCCTGTGGACCCAGTGGTGGGGGCACCAAAAATTTTTAACTTTACTTTTTTACTGTGAGATATACCAGCCATGGTTTAGAAGGCATAAAACTCACGTGTGCTATATAATGGATGGCTATAAACAAAACCTGGGACAAGAAATAGGAATCGCTCATATCCCCAAACATTCCTACTGTGCTCCTTCCCAATCACAACCTCACCTCTAGCAGTAACCACTATCCAGATTTTTGCTTAATCATTTCTTGGCTTTTATGTATAGTTTTACCAGTAATGTATATATCCCTAAACAATTTAGTTTTGCATTTTTGAACTTGACATAAATGGGATAATACTATTTTTTGGTATGTATTGCTTTGTGATTTGCTTTTTTCCCTCAGTATCACTTCTGAGATTTGTCCATGGCGTTGTGTACAGCTCTGGTTCATTTCTTTTTCACTGATGCTTAGCATTCTATATTATGAACGTACCACAATATATCTATCTGTGCTGCTATAAACAATCTTGTACATGTCTTCTGATGCACACATGCAAAAATTTCTCTAGTGATTTTACCTAATAACAGAATATAGGATATTCATATCCCCTAGATAGTGCCAGACTTTTTCCAAATAATTGTGCCAGCAGTGTATGAAATGTCCTATTGCTTCATGTTCCTGTTAATATTTGATATTGTCAGACTTTAAAAATTTTTGCCATGGGTGTGTAATTTTCATCCCATTGTAGATTGATTGATTTATTGACTTTTGGTCTCCTTATAGTTTTAATTTTTTAGTTTCCTTGATTACTAATGGGGTCAGGCATATTTTCACATTTTTACAGCCATTTGGATTTCTTAAGTACCTGTTCAAATCTTTTGTCCATTTTTTTTCTATTGGTTTTTCTTATTGCTTTGTAAGAGTTTTTGTTTGCTTTGTTTTTTAAAAGTAAATTTCATTTATTTATTTATTTTTGGCTACGCTGGGTCTTTGTTGCTGCCCGCGGGCTTTCTCTAGTTGCGGCGAGCGGGGGCTACTCTTCACTGTGGTGCACGTGCTTCTCATTGCAGTGGCTTCTCTTGTTGCGGAGCGTAAGCTCTAGGTGTGCGGGCTTCAGTAGTTGTGGCACGTGGGCTCAGTAGTTGTGGCTCATGGACTCTAGAGCACAGGCTCAGTAGTTGTGGCACACAGGCTTAGTTGCTCTGCGGCATGTGGGATCTTCCCAGAACAGGGCTCAAACCCATGTCCCCTGCATTGACAGGCGGATTCTTAACCACTGGACCACCAGGGAAGTCCGTGCTTTGTTTTTAATATTGTTTGGATACTGGTCCTTTGTTAGTCATATGTGTTAACAAATATCTTCTCCCACTTTGTGGCATGTTTTTTCACTTTCTTTATGGTGTCTTTTGACACAGACATTTTTCATTTGAATGTGGGCAAATTTTTCAACTATTTCTTTTAGATCTTTTTGTGTTTTGCTTAGGAAAAACTTGCCCTAACCAGTAATTAAAGACATTGTCCTATATTATCTTAAAAAAAAACCTTTATAAATGTTGTCTTTCACGTTTAGGCCTTTAAACTACTTGGGACCGATTTTTGAGCGTGTGAGGTAGAAAGTAGGGGCCCAATTTAATTTTTATCCATATGGATACCCAGTTGTTCTAGTATCACATTTTGAAAAGACTGTTCTTTCTCCATTCATCTAAAAAGCCACCTCTATCATATATCAATAGTTTATAGGGGCTTCCTTGGTGGAGCAGTGGTTAAGAATCCACCTCCCAATGCAGGGGACATGCGTTTGAGCCCTGGTCTGGGAAGATCCCATATGCTACGGAGCAACTAAGCCTGTTCGCCACAACTACTGAGCCTGCGCTCTAGAGCCCGTGAGCCACAACTACTGAGCCCACGTGCCACAGCCACTGAAGCCCACCCACCTAGAGCCCATGCTCCGCAACAAGAAAAGCCACCACATGAGAAGCACACGTACTGTGATGAAGAGTAACCCCTACTTGCTGCAAGTAGAGAAAGCCCATGTGCAGCCAAAAATAAATAAACTTATTTTTAAAAAAACGTTTATATATATATGCTTAGGCTTGTTTTGGGCTCTCTGTTCTGTTCCATTGGTCTATTTGTCCATCTCTGGGCTGGTACCACTGCATCTGCTTTATATTGTGTCCAGCTTTATATTGTTTTGGTATGTGTAGGACAAGTCCTCCTTCTCCTTTTTCTTCGAGTGTCATAGTTAACTTGATATTTTGTATTTCAGTATCAGATTTAGAGCCAACTTTGTCAAATTCCACAAGAAGATATGTTGATACATAATTGAGATTGCATTTAATCTGTGTATCACTTTAAGGAGAACTGACATTTTCATAACATTGGATCTTACAGTCCATGAGCATGGTATATTTCTTTACCTTAGATCTTTGGTATCTTTCAATAAACATATTATAATTTTCTCTACAGAGGGGCCAAAACTATTATCAGGAAAGTGGGATTGGGGAGGCCAAAAGGAGAAGGATATTAGAAAATGAGAAAGACAGACTTCAGCAATGTAGATAGAAATTGAAAGACAACATATACAATTCATGCTGATATTTTTCTCCACCTTGACTTTCATTGATATGAAAACCTGTAAAATGAATAAGGTCTTAGGATCTAGTACATAACATGGTGATAATAGTTGATAACACTATTGTACAATTGAAATTTGCTCAGAGAATAGAACGTACATGTTATCACACACATATGCAAAAAGGTAAATATGTGAGGTGATGGATGTGTTCATTAACTTGAGGGAAATCCTTTCACAATGTATATGTACATCAAATCATCACATACACTTTATCTTGCAGTTTTATTTGCCAATTATACTTCAATAAAGAAAAAAGAAAAATGCAAATTAAACTCTATGAAGATTAAAAAAAAACCTGTTTTCATTTTCTTTGAGTTCTCAACCATATCCTAAAACACTCAGGTGATAATCTCATTTCTTTTCTTTTTTTTTTTTTGCGGTACGCGGGCCTCTCACTGTTGTGGCCTCTCCCACTGCAGAGCACAGGCTCCGGATGCGCAGGCTCAGCGGCCATGGCTCACGGGCCTAGCTGCTCCGCGGCATGTGGGATCTTCCCGGACCGGGGCATGAACCCGTGTCCCCTGCATCGGCAGGTGGACTCTCAACCACTGCGCCACCGGGGAAGCCCCTCATTTCTTACTGTTAGAAGATGTTGACTGTGCAGCTAGAGCACTTAAAATTTCCCATTTGTGGTATGTCTCCATCACAGAATTTCTCATCTTTTCACTCTTTCCTTGAGGAAGAATTTCCAATGCTAATACTTCCATGAATAGTCTGGTTCCAGAACAGTTGGGATAGTTGTGATTACAGATTACTTCCTACCTGGAGTATTCCTTTATATTCCCCAGTCAACCAATAGCAGAGGCCCCAGAAAAATTATGTCCAGATTTCTACTAGAAGGGGAAAACATAAAAGTAATTAATTGTTACATTCTCCTGTCTATATCATTTTTGAAATTATGAATTTTATTCCTTTACAGATAAGGCCACTCGTTTATCTGAGCTTCTCTGACCTCCTCCTGGGTATTTACTGGCTCATTGAGGCACTTCTCTATGGAACTTCAGCAGCCAATAAGGACATCGTCTGCTATAACTTGCAAGCAGTTGGACAGGTGAGTACTACTAGATTGTGATAGTACCTTGTACGAAAGGCACACGCTTATTTAAATAAGAAGCAAAGATAATCCATCCTGGGAAGCAGGACCCTTTTGTTTATTGTTACACTTTGAAACAATAGCTTTTATTGTTTTTCCCCATTAAAAAACTACTTATTTATTACAGAAAATTTGGGAAATTCAGAGAAGCAGAAAGATAATTAAAATCACCCAGATATAATCATTCTTTAATATTTTATGTATATTATATATTTCCAGTCTTCTTCTCTTTAGGTATATGCATTTCAGAACAAATAATACATTAATACTTTTGGTAACCTGCTTTTATTATTCAACATAGTGTGACCATATTTCCATGTAATGGAATATATTTCTACATCTTTTGAGATTATTGCATGTTTTTTATTACATTAATAAACATTAACTTTTGGAAATACTACATATGATTATATATCTTTCATAGATTTTATCAATGGATTCACCCACATAGTACCATCAGTATATAATGTTTCTGAGACTTGGGATGTGAAAAAAGTAGAGGTTAATATGCAGTCTGTACTCACTGCTGGATGCTTCCTCTGGGATTTGTTACTAGAGGGGAAATTTGTTTCAGTGTAGTAGGAAAATACTAATATGTAGTTAGTGGTATGAAATCCATGTACTAATATGTTACCTATCTTATATAAATTTATTTATTTTTTTAAACACGTGTGTGGGTTTTTTTTTTTTTTTTTGGCTGTGTTGGGTCTTTGCTTCTGTGCGTGGGCTTTCTCTAGTTGCAACGAGCGGGGGCCACTCTTCATTGTGGTGTGTGGGCCTCTCACTGTCATGGCCTTTCTTGTTGCGGAGCACAAGCTCCAGACGCGCAGGCTCAGTAGTTGTGGCTCACGGGCCTAGTTGCTCCGCGGCATGTGGGATCTTCCCAGACCAGGGCTCGAACCCGTTTCTCCTGCATTGGCAGGCAGATTCTCAACCACTGCGCCACCAGGGAAGCCCCCGTGTGTGGGTTTTTAAAAATTATTTATTTATTTATTTTGGCATTGGGTCTTCGTTGCTGCGCACAAGATTTCTCTAGCTGTGTCGAGTGGGGGCTACTCTTCGTTGCGGTGTGCAGGCTTCTCATTGCTATGGCTTCTCTTGTTGCGGAGACAGGCTCTAGGCGCACGGGCTTCAGTAGTTGTGGTATGCAGGCTCAGTGGCCATGGCTCACGGGCCCAGCCGCTCCGTGGCATGTGGGATCTTCCCAGACCAGGGCACGAACCCGTGTCCCCTGCATCAGCAGGCGGACTCTCAACCACTGCGCCACCAGGGAAACCCTATAAAGTGTATTTTTTAATGGTTCTATGTGATGTTTATTAGGCCAGGATTCATTGTGTTATTATTGTAATATCAAGTGTTTTTTAAATCACAGGTGCTTGGTACAGATGTCATAAATAAAGCTCAGGGACTGAGATTATGCTAAAAAACTTCAGCCTTTTGATATTCAGGGTTAACTTGGCAGATTCAGAAGAATATACTATATAAATAATTCTTAGTGAATGTCTAAATTATTCTTTAGAAAAGAAAAAAATGTCCAGGTTCTTCCAGATTAAAGTAAAACTTTTAATATTCCCCGTTGCATTTCCTCCTGATAAATTCTGCCAGTTTGGAGGGAAAAAAAATACTATTTTACGTGGCTCTTTTCTTTTTTGTTGTTGTTGTCCAATGTTCTCTCTTTTTTAAAAACTGAAGTATAGTTGATTGACAGTGTTGTGTTAATTTCTGCTGTACAGCAAAGTGATTCAGTTATACATGTATATACCTATTCTTTTTCATATTCTTTTCCAATATGGTTTATTACAGGATATTGAATATACTTCCCTGTGCTATATAGTAGGACCTTGTTGTTTATCTATTTTATATACAGTAGTTTGTATCTGCTATTCCCAAACTCCTAATTTATCCCTCCCCCACCCCCTTTCCCCTTTGGTAGCCATAAGTTTGTTTTCTATGTGTATGAGTCTATTTCTCTTTCATAAGTAAGTTCATTTGTGTCATTTTAGATTCCACACAAATTTGGTATCATATGGTATTTGTTTTTCTCCTTCTGACTTACTTCATTTAGTAAGATAATCTCTACGTCTATCCACGTTGTTGCCAATGGCATTATTTTATTCTTTTTTATGACTGAGTAGTATTCCATTGTGTATATATACCACATCTTCTTTATCCATTCATCTGTCAATGGACATTTAGGTTGCTTCCATGTCTTGGCTATTGTAAATAGTGTTGCTGTGAACATTTGGGTGCATGTGTGTATATATATATATATATATATATATATATATATATATATATATATATGTTTGTTTTTTTTTTTGCGGTACGTGGGCCTCTCACTGTTGTGGCCTCTCCCGTTGTGGAGCACAGGCTCCGGACGTGCAGGCTCAGCGGCCATGGCTCACGGGCCCAGCCGCTCTGTGGCATGTGGGATCTTCCTGGACCGGGGCACGAACTCGTGTCCCCTGCATTGGCAGGCGGACTCTCAACCACTGTGCCACCAGGGAAGCCCTGCATGTATATTTTTAAATTAGAGTTTTGTCCAGATATATGCCCAGGAGTGGGATTGCTGGATGATATGGCAACTCTGTTTTTAGTTTTTTAAGGAACCACCATACTGTTTTCCATAGTGGCTGCACCAGTGTATATTCCCATCAACAGTGTAGGAGGGTTCACTTTTCTCCGTACCCTCTCCAGTATTTGTTATTTGTTGACTTTTTAATGATGGCCATTCTGATCTGTGTGAGGTGGTACCTCATTGTAGTTTTGATTTGCTTTTCTCTAATAATTAGCAGTGTTGAGCACATTTCCATGTGCCTGTTGGCCATCTGTGTGTCTTCTTTGGGGAAATGTCTATTTAGGTCTTCTGCCCATTTTTTGAATGAGTTATTTGGTATTTTGCTATTGAGTTCTGTGAGCTGTTTGTATATTTGGATTAATCCCTTGTCAGTCGCATCATTTGCAAATATTTTCTCCCATTCTGTGGGTTGTATTTTCATTATGTTTATGGTTTCCTTTGCTGTGCAAAAGGTTTTAAGTTTGATTAGGTCCCATTTGTTTATTTTTTGTTTTTATTTTTTTTGCCTTGGGAGACTGACCTAAGAAAACATTGTTAGGATTTATGTCAGAGAATGTTTTGCCTATGTTCTCTTCTAGGAGTTTTATGGTGTCATATCTTATATTTCAGTCTTTAAGACATTTTGAGTTTATTTTTGTGTAGGGGGTAAGGGAGTGTTCTGACTTCACTGATTTACATGTGGGCTGTCTAGCTTTCCCAACACCACTGGCTGAATTATACACTGCATTGTATATTCTTGCCTCCTTTGTTGAAGATTAATTGGCTGTAGGTGTGTTGGTTTATTTCTGGGCTCTCTATTCTGTTCCATTGATCCATACATCTGTTTTTGTGCCAGTACCACACTGTTTGTTTGCTATAGCTTTGTAGTATTTTCTGAAGTCTGGAAGGGTTATGCCTCCAGCTTTGTTCTTTTTCCTCAGGATTCCTTTGGCAATTCTGGGTCTCCTGTGGTTCTATAGAAATTTTAGGATTATTTGTTGTAGTTCTGTAAAAAATGTCATGGGTAATTTGATAGGGATTGCATTAAATCTGTAGATTGCTTTGGGTAGTATGGCCATTTGAACAATATTAGTTCTTCCAATCGAAGCACATGGGATATCTTTCTATTTCTGTGAATCATCTTCAATTTCCTTTATCAGTGTTTTATAATTCTCAGTATATAGGTCTTTCACCTCCTTGGTCAGGTTTATTCCTAAGTATTTTATTATTATTTTTTTGATGTGACTTTAAATGGGATTGTTTTCTTACTTTCTCTTTCTGATACGTCATTGCTTTTTTTTTAAACAGATGAACACTTTATTTATTTATTTATTTATTTATTTATTTATGTCCACGTGTTTCTTCTGGCATCTTAGTTCCCCGACCAGGGATTGAACCCAGGCCCTCAGCAATGAAAGTGCAGAGTCCTAACCACTGGACTGCCAGGGAATTCCCGATACTTCATTGTTAGTGTAAAGAAATGCAACAGATTTCTGTATGTTAATCTTGTATCCTATACCAAGAGTTGCTTCTTCCTAGTCCTGAAAGTGGATTCAGTTTATCTCTCCACTTGGCAAGGTTTCAGAACCTCATTTTTTATACTTTCCTATGGAGAAATATGTTTGATAAGGCAGAAACTTCTCTTGACAAGATAGGTTGACTGTGCTGACCTGTCGAGGCATTAGTGCCTCCTCCCAAAATTGGTCAGAAATGTTGGCCTAGATGTTCTGTTCCAGATGTTTGGCTAGTTATAGGAAAGCCAGAGCTGGTCAGAGAGAATTAACTCAATACAGCCACAGCACCCTTATGCCACTTCACTGAACTGGAACAGAAGAAATCAATCATTTACCAAAAGCTAACAGGCCCAGGAGAGCCGATGAGAAGATAAAATATGCTCCAACTGTACAATCCATTAGAAAATAAATAGTAGAAAGTACACTGAATCAGAGATTAGGAAATCTTGGTCAATATCAAACCAGAACTGCACTGTATATAGTTCAACACCTCTTTTTTTTTTTTTGCCGTGCCACACGGCTTGCGGGATCTCAGTTCCCTGACCAGGGATTGAATCCGGGCCACAGCAGTGAAAGCCAGGAATCCTAACCACTAGGACACCAGAGAACTCCCTCAACACCTCTTCTAAGAGTTAAGGTTCTAACCACCCAGTGAGACCTCTCTTGTCTCTGAAGTCTCTTTTTAAACTGAATAGCACTGAAGCCTGAAACTTTCCAAGTCTGGCTTGAGTATAGTTTTCCACCAGCCCTAGGTAAACAGGCAGAGCCATTTTCTTTTCTTTTTTTTAAATTTTAATTTTATATTGGAGTATAAGTGATTTACAATGTCATGTTAGTTTCAGGTATACAGCAAAGTGATTCAGTTATACATATACACATATCTATTCTTTTTCAAATTCTTTTCCTGTCTGTCATACAGAGTGAAGTAAGTCAGAAAGAGAAAAACAAATATCATATGTTAATGCATATATGTGGAATCTAGAAGAATGGTACAGATGAACCTATTTGCAGGGCAGGAATAGAGACGGATGTAGAGAGTGGATGTGTGGACACAGCAGGTGGGAATGGGGGTGGGATGAATTGGGAGATTGGGATTGATGTTTATACACTACCATGTGTAAAATAGATAGCTAGTGGGAACCTGCTCTATAACACAGGGAGCTCAGCTTGGTGCCTTGTGGAGACCTAGATGGGTGGCATAGGGGTGGGTGAGAGGGAGGTCCAAGTGGGAGGGGATATATGTATACATATAGCTGATTTACTTCGTTGTACAGCAGAAACTAAGACAACATTGTAAAACAACTATACCCCAATTAAAAAAAATATTTTCCCATATAGGTTATTACAGAGTATTGAGTAGAGTTCCCTTTCTATATAGTAGTGTGTATATGTTAATCCTAACCTCCTAATTTTTCTCTCCCCCCATCTTTCCCCTTTGGTAATCATAAGTTTATTTTCTAAGTCTCTGAGCCTGTTTCCGTTTTGCAAATAAGTTCATTTGTATCATTTTTTTTTTACATTCCACATATAACTGATATCATATATTTGTCTTTCTCTGTCTGGCTTATTTCACTTAGTGTGATAATCTCTAGGTCCATCCATGTTGCTGCAAATGGCATTATTTCATTCTTTTTATGGCTGAGTAATATTCCATTGTATATATGTACCACATCTTCTTTATCCATTCCTCTGTCAATGGACATTTAGGTTGCTTCCGTGTCTTGGCTACTTACTGTAAATAGTGCTGCAGTGAACATAGAGATGCATACGTCTTTTGGAGGTTAATCTCTTGTCAGTCACTTCATTTGCAAATATTTTCTCCCATTCTTTGTGTTGCCTTTTCGTTTTATGATTTCCTTTGCTGTGGAAAGGATTTTAAGTTTAATTAGGCCCCATTTGTTTATTTTTGTTTTTATTTCCGTTACTCTAGGAGACGAATTGAAAAAGATTTTGCTGCAATTTATGTCAAAAAGTGTGCTGCCTATGTTTTCCTCTAGGAGTTTTATAGTATCTGGTCTTACCTTTAGGTCTTTAAACCATTTTGAGTTTATTTTTGTGTATGGTGTTAGAAAATGTTCTAATTTCATTCCCTTACAGTAGCTGTCCAGTTTTCCCAGCACCACTTATTGAAGAGACTATCTTTCCTCCATTGTATATTCTTGCCTCCTTTGTCATAGATTAATTGACCATAGGCGTGTGGGTTTATTTCCAGGCTTTCTATTCTGTTCCATTGATCTATAAGTCTGTCTTTGTGCAATACCATACTATTTTGGTTACTGTAGCTTTATAGTATAGTCTGAAGTCAGGGAACCTGATTCCTCCAGCTCCGTTTTTCTTTCTCAAGATTGCTTTGGCTCCTTAGGGTCTTTTGTGTTTCCGTACAAATTTTAAGATTTTTTTGTTCTAGATCTGCAAAACATGCCATTGGTAATTTGATAGGGATTACATTGAATCTGTGGATTGCTTTGGGTAGTATAGTCATTTTCACAATATTGATTCCTCCAGTCCAAGAGCATAGTATATCTTTCCATCTGTTTGTGTCATCATTGATTTCTTTCATCAGCATCTTATAGTTTTCAGAGACAGGTCTTTTGCCTCCTTAGTAGGTTTATTCCTAGGTATTTTATTCTTTTTGATTTGATGGTAAATGGGATTGTTTCCTTAATTTATCTTTCTGACCTTTCACTGTTAGTGTATAGAAATGCAACAGATTTCTGTGTATTAATTTTGTATCCTGCAACTTTATTGAATTCATTGATGAGCTCTAGTAGTTTTCTCGTAGCATCTTTAGGATTTTCTATGTATAGTATCATGTCATCTGCAAATAGTGACAGTTTTACTTCTTCTTTTCCAACTTGGATTCCTTTTCTTTCTTTTTCTTCTCTGATTGCCATGACTAGGACTTCCAAAACTATGTTGAATAAAAGTGGCGAGAGTGGACATCCTTGTCTTGTTCCTGATCTTACAGGAAATGCTTTCAGCTTTTCACTGTTGTGTATGATGTTAGCTCTGGGCTTGTCACATATGGCCTTTGTTATGTTGAGTTATGCTCCCTCTATGCCCACTTTCTGGAGAGTTTTTATCATAAATTGATGTTGAATTTTGTCAAAAGCTTTTCCTGCATCTATTGAGATGATCATATGTTTTTTATTCTTCAACTTGTTAATGTGGTGTATCACATTGATTGATTTGAGAATACTGAAAAATCCTTGCATCCCTGGGATAAATCCCACTTGATCATGGTGTATGATCCTTTTATTGTATTGTTGGATTCGGATTGCTAGTACTTAGTTGACGATTTTTACATCTATGTTCATCAGTGATATTGGTCTATGATTTTCTTTTTTTGTGGTATCTTTGTATGGTTTTGGTATCAGGGTGATGGTGGCCTCATAGAATGAGTTTGGGGGTGTTCCTTCCTCTGCAATTTTAAAAAATAGTTTCAGAAGGATACGTGTTAACTGTTCTCTAAATGTTTCATAGAATTCGCCTGTGAGACCATCTGGTCCTGGACTTTTGTTTGTTGGGAGTATTTAAATCACAGTTTTAATTTCAGTACTTGTGATTGGTCTGTTCATATTTTCTGTACCTTCCTGTTGAGTCTTGGGAGATTGTACCTTTCTAAGAATTTGTCCATTTCTTCTAGGTTGTCTATTTTATTGGCATAGAGTTGCTTGTAGTAGTCTCTTATGATCAAAGGATCATTTCTGTGGCGTCCATTGTAACTTCTCCTTTCTCATGTCTAATTTTATAGATTTGAGCCCTCTCCCTTTTTTTCTTAATGAGTCTGGCTAACAGTTTATCAATTTTGTTTATCTTTTCAAAGAACAAGCTTTCAGTTTCATTGATCTTTTGTATTGTTTTCTTCATCTCTATTTCATTTATTTCTGCTCTGCTCTTTAGGATTTTTTCCTTCTACTAACTTTGGGTTTTCTTTGTTCTTCTTCCTCTAGTTGCTTTAGGTGTAAGTTAGCTTGTTTATTTGAGATTTTTCTTGTTTACTGAGGTAAGATTGTATTGCTATAAACTTCCATCTTAGAACTGCTTTTGATGTGTCACATAGGGTTTTTTTTTTTTGCAAAAAAAAAAAACAACCCAGGTAAGATTTATTTACACAACACTGTAAAGCAACTATACTCCAATTAAAAAAAAAAGATTTATTTAACGTGGTAGGCGTGCTTGCCTGTTCATAAGTTCATTCCAGTCTGGAACACAGGAGAATAATGCTACTAGCATATCTGCTGCACCATTTAATCCATTCCTTTCCTTTATTTTTAACTGGGTTAAGACTGAAAATCCTAGTTCACACAAACTAGTTGTTGTGAATGGTAATAATAGCAGGATACTCCTTCGACTTATCAAAGGGAAGTCTTCCTTTATCTTAATCCAAAATGCTGATAAACTTAGTGTTTTATAATCATTCTTCAATGTATATGAAGAACTGAGCTGCAATAATTCATTTTCTTCTTCAGGCACCAAGTTTAACTCAATTATTGATTCTGGGTTTCAAAAAGCAAGCGGATCTTTTATGCAACAATTCTGTCTTAATGTTTCAAATTTCTCTTCTGGGAATAAATGGTTAAAAGTTTGACATAGAGAAGTGAGATGCAACAATATCTCTAGTTTTATTTCTTCCAAAATGTTTTCATTAACAACATTCTCTTCAATGTGCTGCAAAAACCTTGGAAACATGTAGTAGCTAGGACGGTTGCTTTTAAGCCTCACTTGCCACAACAATAATGCCTTCTGGAGTCCTTGGATATGTTCGGCATGTTGGAATATATCACTGTTTTTCCCCTGTAGCTTTAAACGTAGTTCATTAAAGATTCCAAAAATATCAGTTAAATATGGCAGTTTCGTTACCCAAATATCATCCTCAAAAATAGTTGCCAAATGAGATTTCTTTTCAATGTGAAAACCGTGGATCTCATTCCTGAGTTCGTAAACACTGCTTAGTATTTTCCCTTGTGACAACCAACGAACTTTGGTATGATACAGTAAGTGGGTATAATTAGCTCCAATCTCCGAATAAAATGTTTCAAGAATTCGGCTATTTAGTGAGCTTCCTTTAATAAAGTTAACAACTTTCACTGCATTTTTCAGTACTTCCATGAGCTTCTGTGGAATCTCTCTGGATACTAACGCTTCACGATGTATAAAACAGTGACTCCACGCAGCACTAGTAACTTGTAGCAACTTTTTAATTACTCTGCTCTGTTTTCCAGTTATGTTTGCTGTTCCATCACTTGTAATTCCTTTGCAGTTTTTCCAGTTTAATTTATACTGACCAACAATGCACCTTTCTAATTCTGTGAAAATATCTAATCCACTTAGGTGTGAGGTTAAGTTTAAACAACACAAAAAATCCTCCATAAAATCGCCTTGCCACGCATATCTGACATAGACTAAAAGTGCTGTGCAGCTTCCAGTATCCGTGATTTCATCAAGCTGGATTGCAAAGTCTATTGCCGACTGTAACTGAATAATAAGCATTGCCTCTAAATGTTCCGCAACCGTACAAATTTGAAGAGATACTATGTTATCACTAGGAATAGTTTTTAATTTATCAGCAGATTTATCGTAAAAAATTGTATGCACCATATCCAGACATGCTGGAAGAATAATTTTTTCAGCATCTGTGTGAGCCATGTTCTCTTTTGCCACACGATATGCAACTAAATATGATGATAATAATGTTTTCTCACTAACAGTAGTAGAGCAACTAAGAAATTGTGTTGATGACTTTACATCTATTTTCTTTCTTTGGAAGTATTCAAGAGGCTTATCAATAAGTTCAGCATGCTGTGTTTCTAAGTACCTTTTTAATTTTGAAGGTTTTAAGCTTTCATTTGCAAGAATATTACAAATAACACACTGAGGACTGTCATTTTCAAAGGGTTTTTCACATTTGATAAAACCATATTTTAAATAATCTTCATTATAATGTCTTGCAGTTATGTTTTTCTTTTTGAAATGTGGCTCAAACGAAGTTGATGTTTGCAGATTAGAGTCAACATTTTTCTCTATATTGTCACTATTCATACTTCGAGATCCAGCAATAGAACTTGAACATGTTTCTGCATATTTCACTTCATTATTCCTCTTTCTTTTAAAAAAGAAATGATCCATTTTAAAAGCAACTTTGAAAAGAGGCAATTATAATATTTGCCATTAACTATAATTGCCATTCATGTATATATATATATTTATATATATATATTTTTTTATAGCCTAGATAACATCTTTCCAAAAAATGCAGTTTGCAGCTGAATCTCAGTGGAACATCTCAGACTTTATATCCAGTTGCAAGTCATGGTAATATATAAACTAGATTGCACATCAACCTGTTATTATGAAAACCAAATAAGACATCAGCAGACAAATGACTGAAAAAACATTTCTTAGGCAATCAATGTACATTCTATTCCTCATATCCCCTCCATCAAATATCTTTCCACATATTGAAACTGACCTTAGTATTCCTTGCAAGGTGTAAAATTCTGGCAAAGGATTCATGCAAAGCACTCTGATATTTTATTTTGTTTTTAAAAATGTTCGTTGTGACTCACAAAATTGATTTCATGACCTACTAAATGGGTCACATGCATAATGTGAAAAACACTGATATAGAGACGTTTTCCTCTTTTGTGTTACTGGGTTGACTACGTCTGCTTGATGATCAAAGAAACTAGCTGATCTGCTAAACTGTTAGCTGATACAGGAACTTTCTTGAAGTCGTAGGTATATATCATTCCTGATTTTCATCCCTGATACTTTTTTTTTTTTTTTTTTTTTGCGGTATGCGGGCCTCTCACTGTTGGGGCCCCTCCCACTGTGGAGCACAGGCTCCGGACGCGCAGGCCCAGCAGCCATGGCTCACGGGCCCAGGGGATCCTCCCGGACCGGGGCACGAACCCGTGTCCCCTGCATCAGCAGGTGGACTCTCAAACACTGCGCCACCAGGGAAGCCCCCTGATACTTTTTGATGGGAAGGATTTTTAAGAGTGCCAGTATGGTCTGATCTCGTGAGGTTCCAATGAGGTTTTCCATGGCTAGGTCAACTATAAGGTTGGAGCTGGTGACATATTTTTAGAACTGTCTTGGAATGCATCCTTGACCTCTAGCCCAGCACCGTGAACCTCGCTCCTTGCCTGCCGACCCGTGGTGCCTTGCCTCCCATTCCCTGCACAACACCACTTCCACTCTCACCTTGGCGCCCAGAGAAATGCTGCTTCCAGCCAGAGAAGGGCTGGCTCCATCGCATAGGTTTTGGATCATCATGCTTTCATTTTCATTTATCTCTAGGGGTTTTTTTGTTTTTGTTTTTGTTTTGCGGTACGCGGGCTTCTCACTGTTGTGGCCTCTCCCGTTGCGGAGCACAGGCTCCGGACGCGCAGGCTCAGCGGCCATGGCTCACGGGCCCAGCCGCTGCGCGGCATGTGGGATCTTCCCGGACCGGGGCACGAACCCGTATCCCCTGCATTGGCAGGCGGACTCTTAACCACTGCGCCACCAGGGAAGCCCTCTAGGTATTTTTTTTATTTCCTCTTTGATTTCTTCAGTGATCCATTGATTGTTTAGTAGCATATTTTTAGCCTCTACATGTTTGTGTTTTCTACAGTTTTTTTTTTCTTCTAGTTGATTTCTAATCTCATAGCATTGTGGTTGGAAAAGATGCTTGGTATGATTTCAGTTTTCTTAAATTTACTGAGGCTTGCTTTATGGCCCAGCATGTGATCTATCCTGGAGAATGTTCCATGTGCAGTTGAAAAGAATGTGTATTCTGCTGCTTTCGGATGGAATGCTCTATTAATATCATTTAAGTCTGTCTGGTCTAATGTGTCATTAAAGGCCTGTGTTAGCTTATTGATTTTCTGTGTGGATGATCTGTTCTTTGATGTAAGTGGGGTATTTCAGTCCCTCACTATCAATTTCTCCTTTTTTGGCTCATTTGGTGGGTGCATATATATTTACAATTGTTATATCTTCTTCTTGGATTGATCCCTTGATCATTATGTAGTGTCCTTCTTTGTCTCTTGTAACAGTCTTTATTTTAAAGTCTGTTTTGTCTGATATGAGTATTGCTACTCCAGCTTTCTTTTGCTTTCCATTTGCATGGAATACCTTTTTCTATCCCCTCACTTTCTGTCTGTGTGTCCCTGGATCTGAAGTGGGCCTCTTGTAGACAACATGTACATGGGTCTTGTTTTTTGTATCCATTCAGCCAGTCTATATCTTTTGGTTGGAGCATTTAATCCATTTACATTTAAGGTAATTACCAATATGTATGTTCTTATTGCTATTTCATTAACTGTTTTGGACTTGTTTTTGTAGGTCTTTTTCCTTCCCTTCCTCTATTGTTCTCTTCTCTTGTGACTTGATGACTATCTTTAGTGTTGTGTTTGGATTCCTCTTTCTTTTTAGTGTGTATATCTATTGTAGATTATTGGTTTGAGCTTACTAGGAGCTTTTGATATAGTAGTCTACGTATATAAAAGATTGTTCTAAGTTGCTGGTCTCTTTATTTCAAATAAATCTCCAATATCCTGCATTTGTACTCTCCTCTTCTCATGATTGCTGGCTTTGTTTATGGATGATTTCCTAACTTTACTGTATGTTTCCATTTACTGGTGAGATTTCCCATTTGTAGTTTTCTTATTTCTAGTTGTGGCTTTTTCTTTTCAACCTAGATAAGTTCCTTTAGCATTTGTTGTAAAGCTGTTTTGGTGGTGCTGAATTCTCTTAGCTTTTGCTTGTCTGTAGAGCTTTTGACTTCTCCCTTGAATCTGAATGAGAGCCTTGCTGGGTAGAGTATTCTTGGTTGTAGCTTTTTCCTTTTCATCACTTTAAATATATCATGCCACTCCCTTCTGGCCTGCAGAGTTTCTGCTGAAAAATCAACTTATAACCTTATGGGGATCCCCTTGTATGTTATTTGTTGCTTTTCCCTTGTTGCTTTTAATATTTTCTCTTTTTCTTTAATTTTTGGTTAGTTTGATTACTGTGTGTCTCAGCATGTTCCTCCTTGGGTTTATCCTGTATGGGACTCTCTGCGCTTCCTGGACTTGAGTGAGTGTTTTGTTTCCCACATTAGGGAAGTTTTCAGCTATTATCTCTTACAATATTTTCTCAGGCCCTTTCTCTCTATCTTCTCCTCTGGGGCCCCTATGCTGCAGATGTTGGTGTATTTAATGTTGGTCTCTCAAACTGTCCTCATTTCTTTTCATTCTTTTTTCTTTAGTCTGTTACATGTCAGTGTTTCCACCATTCTGTCTTCCAACTCACTTACCTGTTCTTTTGCCTCATTTATTCTGCTATTGATTCCTTCTACAGTATTTTTCATTTCAGTTATTGTATTGTTCAACTCTGTTTGTTCAGTGTATCTTGTAGCTCTTTGTTAAACATTTCTTGTATCTTCTCCATCTGTGCCTCCATTCTTTTTCTGATATCTTGGATCATCTTTACTGTCATTACTCTGAATTCTTTTTCAGGTAGATTTCCTATCTCCGCTTCACTTAGTTTTTCTTCTGGGGTTTTATCTTGTTCCTTTGTCTGGAACATATTCCTCTGCTGTCTCATTTTGTCTGACTTTCTGTGTTTGCTGCCTCTGTTCTGCAGGTTGCAAGATTGTAGTTCCTCTTGCTTTTGGTGCCTGCCCTCTGGTGGGTGAAGCTGGTCTAAGAGGCTTGTGCAGGCTTCCTGGTGGGAGGGACTGCTCCTTGCCCACTGGTGGGTGGAGCTGGGTCTTGTCTCTTTGGTGGACATGGCCATTTCAAGGGGTGTGTTTAGACGTGGCTGTGGGCTCAGGAAGACTTAGGCAGCCTGTCTGCTGATGGGTGGGGCTGCATTCCCACCCTGTTGGTTGTTTGGCCTGAGACATCCCAGCACTGGAGCCTATAGGCTGTTGGGTGGGGCCAGGTCTTGGTGTCAAAATGGCAGCCTTCAGGAGAGCTCATACCAATGAATATTCCCCATTACCACCTGTGTCCTTGTCCCCACAGTGAGCCACAGCCACCCCTGAAAGGAGAGCTGCCTTTTTCTTCCCTCTCCTGATTGGGATCCAGGGGAAAAGGGTGGATTGAGAGACCCTTGTTTCTTCCCTTTTCACCTGTCTATAGAGTGGAAATTTCCATTCAGAGTCATTTTTTTATATAGCCAGTCTGGATCTTCTGATAATCCATTACTATTTACCTATTTAACTTGAGAGCACACCCAGGCATCAGTTTTACAGAATCAAAGTTTCCTAGCACTACTTATGAGATCATAACTAGCTAGTTAGTTAAGAGATCACCTTGAGTCTGGTACCATAGCTAAATTTCTCCTTAGACAAAT
Source organism: Delphinapterus leucas (assembly GCF_059928025.1). Classification (NCBI taxonomy): domain Eukaryota; kingdom Metazoa; phylum Chordata; class Mammalia; order Artiodactyla; family Monodontidae; genus Delphinapterus; species Delphinapterus leucas. Next base: position 16,017,283 of record NC_143142.1, read on the forward strand.
TCAGATGAAAATATTTTAAGTAGGTCTTTAGGACCTAACCTTCACCTTTACACTACTCAGTAAGAATTGTTTAAGAATACTTTCTATTTTCTCCACTTTTGAGCTGGGAATTAGATGATATAATTGATTGTTCTATTATTACATTAAAAAGCTAAAGGAAAACTTTCTCTACTCACAACATTTCTGACACCAAATGTGTTGTTCCCAACCAACCAGTTCCTCAATTCTCCAGACACCAAATGAGTATCCTGCAGTTCAGGTCTGACACTAACTACCTGGAGTTAGCACAGATCCCACAGGTTAAGGGTTCAGTCCCACAAGACTGGTCTCCACTTCAGACACCAATTGCAAGAAGTGGGTGCCCAGGTTACCCTCTCTTCTGTCCAACTTGGCTACAAATCAGGGTTCCCATGACCCCATCCTAAGGTTTGGTAATTTGCTATTAATAATTATAATGGCTCACAGAACTCAGGGAAATACTTAACATTTACCAGTTTATTATAAAGAATATAATGAAGGATACAGATGAATAGCCAGATGAAGAGAGAGATACGGGACTTCCCTGGTGGTGCAGTGGTTAAGAATCCACCTGCCAATGCAGGAAACATGGGTTTGAGCCCTGGTCCAGGAACATCCCACATGCCGCAGAGCAACTAAGCCTGTGTACCACAAGTACTGAGCCTGCGCTCTAGAGCCCATGAGCCACAACTACTGAGCCCACTTGCCACAACCACTGAAGCCCATGTGCCTAGAGCCTGTGTTCCGCAACAAGAGAAGCCACTGCAATCAGAAGCCTGCCCACTGCAACAAAGGGTAGCCCCTGCTCACCGCAACTAGAGAAAGCCTGTGCGCAGGAACGAAGACCCAATGCAGCCAAAAATAATAAATTAATAAATAAATACATTTTTTTAAAAAGAGAGAGAGGGCGAGGTCCAAAAGGGTCCTTAGCACAGGAGCTTCTGTCCCCATGGAGTTGAGGTGGGCCACCCTCCTGGCACACAGATGTCTTCACCAACCCAGAAGCTTTCCGAATTCCAGTGTTATAGAGATTTTTATTGAGTCTTCATCATGTGGGCATGATGAATTATTAACTCAATTTCCAATCTCTTTCCCCTCCCCGGAGGATTGGGCATAGGGCTGAAAGTTCCAAGCCTCTAATTATGGCTTGATCTGTTTGGTGACCAGCCCCAATCCTGAAGCTAGCCAGGAGCCTACCACGAATCGCCTCATTAGAACAAAAGACACTCCTGTCACCCAGGAAATTCCAAGGGTTTTTGAGCTCTGTGTCAGCAACCAGGGACAGAGACCAAAATGTATATTTCTTTCTTCTTTTTTTTTAATCTTTTTTTTAACATCTTTATTGGAGTATAATTGCTTTACAATGGTGTGTTAGTTTCTGCTTTATAACAAAGTGAATCAGCTATACATATACATATATCCCGATATCTCTTCCCTCTTGTGTCTCTCTCCCTCCCACCCTCCCTACCCCACCCCTCTAGGTGGTCACAAAGCACTGAGCTGATCTCCCTGTGCTATGCGGCTGCTTCCCACTAGCTATCGGTTTTACATTTGGTAGTGTATATATGTCCATGCCACTCTATATATGTCCATGCCGCTTTCTCACTTTGTCCCAGCTTACCCTTATATTTCTTATTATGTCACAAAAGCAAACCCATACTTGACTCTTTTCTCTTTTTCCATGTTATTGGAGCATCCTGGTACCTAATTTAATATTCTTTAGAAACCTGGATATCAAGACAGAAATACTTACTTCCCTAAAAAAGGAATATTTTCATCATTTAGGTTTTTCTTTTTAATAGATATTTATTGGAATATAATTGCTTCACAATACTGTGTTAGTTTCTGTTGTACAACAAAGTGAATCACCCATAGGCATACACATGTCCCCATATCCCCTCGCTCTTGAGCCTCCCTCCCATCCTCCCTATCCTACCCCTCTAGGTCATCACAAAGCACTGAGCTGATCTCCCTGTGCTAACACCTGCTTCCCACTAGCTAACTATTTTACATTCAGTAGTGTATATATGTTGATGCTACTCTCACTTTGCCCCAGTTTCCCCCTCCCACCCTGTGTCCTCAAGTCCATTCTCTATGTCTATTTCTTTATTCCTGCCCTGCAACTAGGTTCATCAGTACCATTTTTTTTTTAGATTCCATATATATGCATTAGAATACAGTATTTGTTTTTCTCTTTCTGACTTACTTCACTCTGTATGACAGACTCTAGGTCCATCCACCTCACTACAAATAATTCAATTTCGTTTCTTTTCATGGCTGAGTGATATTGCATTTTATATATGTGCCACATCTTCTTTATCCATTCATCTGTCGGTGGACATTTAGGTTAGTTCCATGTCCTGGCTGTTGTAAATAGTGCTGTGATGAACATTGTGGTACATGTCCCTTTTTGAATTATGGTTTTCTCAGGGTATATGCCCAGTAGTGGGATTGCTGGGTCATATGGTACTTCTATTTTTAGTTGTTTAAGGAACCTCCATACTGTTTTCCACTGTGGTTCTATCAATTTACATTCTCACCAACAGTGCAGGAGGGTTCCCTTTTCACCACACCCTTTCCAGCATTTATTGTTTCTAGATTTTTTGATAATGGCCATTCTGACTGGTGTGAGGTGATACCTCATTGTAGTTTTGATTTGCATTTCTCTAATAATTAGTGATGTTGAGCATCTTTGCATGTGGCCATCTGTGTGTTGGCCATCTGTGTGTCTTCCTTGGTGAAATATCTATTTAGGTCTTCTGCCCATTTTTTAACTGGATTGTTTGTTTTTTTGTTATTGAGCTCCATGAGCTGTTTGTATGTTTTGAGATTAATCCTTTGTCTGTTGTTTCATTTGCAAATATTTTCTCCCATTCTGAGGGCTGTCTTTTTGTCTTGTTTATGGTCTCCTTTGCTGTGAAAAAGCTTTTAAGTTTAATTAAGTCCCATTTGTTTATTTTTATTTCTCTTACTCAGGGAGGTGGGTCAAAAAAGATCTTGCTGTGGTTTATGTCAAAGAGTGTTTTTCCTATGTTTTCCTCTAAGAGTTTTATATTGTCTGGTCTTACATTTAGGTCTTTAATCCATTTGGAGTTTACTTTTGTGTATGGTGTTAGGTAGTGTTTTAATTGCATTCTTTTACATGTAGCTGTCCAGTTTTCCCAGCACCACTTATTGAAGAGGCTGTCCTTTCTCCATTGTATGTTCTTGCCTCCCTTGTCATAAATTAGGTGACCATCTGTGCATGGGTTTATCTCTGGGCATTCTATCCTGTACCATTGATCTACATTTCTGTTTTTGTGCCAGTACCATACTGTCTTTGATTACTGTAGGTTTGTGGTATAGTTTGAAGTCGGGGAGCCTGATTCCTGCAACTCCATTTTTCTTTCTCAAGATTGCTTTGGGTACTCAGGGTCTTTTTTGTTTCCATATGAATTGTAAAATTTTTTGTTCTAATTCTGTGAAGAATGCCATTCGTAGTTTGATAGGGATTGCATTGACTCTGTAAGTTGCTTTGGGTAGTATAGTCATTTGCACAATATTGATTCTTCCAATCCAAGAACATGGTATAATCCTCCATCTGTTTATGTCATCTTCGATTTCTTTCATCAGTGTTTTATAGTTTTCTGAGTACAAGTCTTTCGCCTCCTTAGGCAGGTTTATTCCTAAATATTTTATTTTTTTTGTTGCAATGGTAAATGGGAGTGTTTCCTTAATTTCTCTTTCTGATTTTTCATTTGTCAGTGTATAGGAATTCCAGAGATTTCTGTGCATTAATTTTGTATTCTGCAACCTTACCAAATTCATTGATTAGTTCTAGTAGTTTTCTGGTGGCATCTTTAGGATTACCTATGTATAGTATCATGTCATCAGCAAGCAGTGACAGTTTTACTTCTTCTTTTCCAATTTGTATACCTTTTATTTCTTTTTCTTCTCTGATTTCCATGGCTAGGACTTCCAAAACTATGTTGAATAAGAGTGGCGAGAGTGGACATCCTTGTCTTGTTCCTGATCTTAGTGGAAATGCTTTCAGTTTTTCACCATTGAGTGTGATGCTTGCTGTGGGCTTGTCATATATGGCCTTTATTATGTTGAGGTAGTTTCCCTCTTAGGCCCATTTTCTGGAGAGATTTTTATCATAAATGGGTGCTGAATTTTGTCAAAAGCTTTTTCTGCATCTATTGATATGATCATATGGTTTTATTCCTTAATTTGTTAATGTGGCGTATCACATTGATTGATTAGTGTATATTGAAGAATCCTTGCATCCCTGGGGTAATCCCACTTGATCATGGTATGATGTATGATGGTATGATGTACCATGGTATGGTGTATGATGCTTTGAAAGTGCTGTTGGATTCTGTCTGCTAGTATTTTGTTCAGGATTTTTGCATCTGTGTTCATCAGTGATATTGGTCCATAATTTTCTTTTTTGTGATATCTTTTTCTGGTTTTGGTATCAGGGTGATGGTGGCTTTGTCAAATGAATTTTGGAGTGTTTCTCCCTTTGTAATTTTTTGGAAGAGTTTGAGAAGGATTGGTGTTAGCTGTTCTCTAAATGTGTGATAGAATTCGCCTGTGAAGCCATCTGGTCCTGGACTTTTGTTTTTTGGAAGATTTTTAATTACGGTTTCAATTTCATTACTTGTGATAGGTCTGTTTATATTTTCTAATTCTTCCTCGTTCAGTCTTGGAAAATTGTACCTTTCCAAAAATTTGTCCATTTCTTTGTGGTTGTCCATTTTATTGGCATATTGTTGTTTGTAGTAGTCTCTTATAATCCTTTTTATTTCTGCAGTGTCAGTTGTGATTTCTCCTTTTTCATTTCTAATTTTATTGATTTGCGTCCTCTCCCTTTTTTTCTTGATGAGTCTGGCTAAGGCTTTATCAGTTTTCTTTACCTTCTCAAAAAACCAGCTTTTAGTTTTATTGATCTTTGCTATTGTTTTCTTCATTTTTATTTCATTTATTTCTGCTCTGATCTTTATGACTTCTGTCCTTCTACTGTCTTTGGGTTTTCTTTGTTCTTCTTTCTTTAGTTTTTTAAAAAAATTTATTTATTTATGGCCACGTTGTGTCTTCATTGCTGTGCACGGGCTTCTCATTGTGGTGGCTTCTGTTGTTGCGGAGCATGGGCTTTAGATGCGCGGGCTTCAGTAGCTGTGACTCGAAGGCTCTAGGGCACAGGCTCAGTAGTTGTGGCGCATGGGCTTAGTTGCTCCACGGCATGTGGGATCTTCCCGGACCAGGGCTCAAACCCGTGTCTCCCGCACTGGCAGGCGGATTCTTAACCACTGCGCCACCAGGGAAGCCCTCTCTAGTTGTTTTAAGTGTAAGGTTAGATTGTTTATTTGAGATGTTTCTTGTTTCTTGAGGTGAGATTGAATTGTTATAAATTTCCCTCTTTGAACTGCTTTTGCTGCATCCCATAGGTTTTGGGTCGTTGTGTTTTTGTTGTCATTTGTTTCTATGTATTTTTAAATTTCTTCTTTGATTTCTTCAGTGATCTCTTGGTTATTTAGTATCACACTGTTTATCCTCCATGTATTTTTGTTTTTTACAGTTTTTTTCCTGTAATTGATTTCCAGTGTCATAGCGTTGTGGTCAGAAAAGATGCTTGATACTATTTCAATTCTCTTAAATTTTCCGAGGCTTGATTTGTGACCCAAGATGTGATCTATCCTGGAGAATGTTCTGTGTGCACTTGGGAAGGAAGTGTATCAGCGACTTTTGGGTGGAATGTTCTATAAATATCAGTTAGAACTATCTGATCTATTGTGTCATTTAAAGTTTGTGTTTCCTTATTTATTTTCTGTTTGGATGATCTGTCCACTGCTGTAAGTGGGGTATTAAAGTCCCCTACTATTATTGTGTTACTGTCGATTTCTCCTTTCATGGTTGTTAGCATTTGCCCTATTTATTGAGGTGCTCCAATGTTGGGTGCATAAACATTTATAATTGTTATAGCTTCTTCTTGGATTGATCCTTTGATCATTATGTAGTGTCCCTCCTTATCTCTTGTAACAGTCTTTTTTTAAAGTGTATTTTATGTGATACGAGTATTGCTGCTCCAGCTTTCTTTTGATTTACATTTGCATGGAATATCTTTTTCCATCCCTTCACTTTCATTCTGTATGCATCCCTAGGTGTGAAGTGGGTCTCTTGTAGACAGCATATATATGGGTCTTGTTTTTGTATCCATTCAGCCAGTCTGTGTCTTTTGGTTGGGGCATTTAATCCATTTATTCAAGGTTATTATTGATATGTATGTTCCTGTTACCATTTTCTTAATTGTTTTGGGTTTGTTTTTGAGGGTCTTTTTCTTCTCCTGTGGTTCCTGCCTAGAGAAGTTTATTTAGCATTTGTTGTAAAGCTGGTTTGGTGGTGCTGAGTTCTCTTAGCTTTTGCTTGTCAAAAAGCTTTTGACATCTCCATCGAATCTGAATGAAATCTTTGCTGTGTAGAGTAATCTTGGTTATAGGTTTTTCTCTTTCATCACTTTAAGTATATCATGCCACTCCCTTCTGGCTTGCAGAGTTTCCACTGAAAAATCGTCTGATAACCATATGGGGGTTCCTTTGTATGTTATTTTCTGTTTTTCCCTTGCTGCTTTTTTTTTTTTTTTTGCAGTACGCGGGCCTCCCACTGTTGTGGCCTTTCCCGTTGTGGAGCACAGTCTCCAGACGCACAGGCCCAGCGGCCATGGCTCACGGGTCTAGCCGCTCTGCGGCATGTGGGATCTTCCTGGACTGGGGCATGAACCCGTGTCCCCTGCATCGGCAGGCGGACTCCCAACCACGGCGCCACCAGGGAAGCCCTCCCTTGCTGCTTTTAATATTTTTTCTTTGAATTTAATTTTTGTTAGTTTGATTAATATGTGTCTTGGTGTGTTTTTCCTAGGGTTTATCTTGCATGGGACTCTCTGTGCTTCCTGGACTTGGGTGACTATTTCCTTTCCCATGTTAGGGAAGTTTTCGACTATAATCTCTTCAAATATTTTCTCAGACCCTTTTTTTTTCTCTTCTTCTTCTGGGACCCCTATAATTCTAATGTTGGTGCATTTAGTGTTGTCCCAGAGGTCTCTGAGATTGTCTTCAATTCTTTTCATTCTTTTTTCTTTATTCTGCCCCTCAGCAGTTATTTCCACCATTGTGTCTTCCAGCTCAGTTATTCGTTTCTGCCTCAGTTATCCTGTTATTGATTCCTTCTAGTGTATTTTTCATTTCAGTTATTGTGTTGTTCATGTCTGTTTGTTTGTTCTTTAGTTCTTCTAGATGTTTGTTAAATTTTTCTTGTATTTTCTCAATCCTTCCTTTCTGTTTCTGAGATTCTGGATCATCTTTACTATTATTATTCTGCATTCTTTTTCAGGTAGATTGCCTATTTTCTCTTCATTTATTTGGTCTTGTAGGTTTTAACTTTGCTCCTTCATCTGTGACGTATTTTTTTGCCATCTCATTTTTTTTTTATGAGTGGCATTGTGTTCCTGTTTTATTGGTTGTTTGGCCTGAGGCTTCCAGCACTGGGGTTTGTAGGCTGTTGGGTAGAGCTGGGTCTTGGTGCTGAGATGACAACCTCTGTGAGACCTCACTCCGATGAATATTCCCTGGTTCTGAGGTTCTCTGTTAGTCCAGTGGTTCGGACTCAGAGCTCCCAGCGCAGGAACTTACCCCCGACCCCAGGCTCACGAACCAAGATCCCACAAGCCACGTGGGGTGGCAAAAAAAACAATACCAAAGTAAAAAAGTAAGATTAGACTAGGAAACTAACAGACATGATAGAAAGAATGTAAAAATAAAAATATAGGTGAATCACAACCGGAAGGTACATCAGTACCACAATAGTAAAAAAGAGGAGGAGGAAAATAAAAGAAAAAAAAAAGGGCGAGGTTTGGGTGGTGGGCAGGGCCAATGCTTAGGACCCCTGTGGGCTGTGGGCAGTGGGGTTTAGGCTCAAGGAACAGAAGGGGCCCAGGCATGCCCCCAACCCCTGTTTTCAGAGGGCAGCGGACCTCACCTGGGAGCCCAGCAGTCTTCCTGGGCTCGAGTGGGCAGGGCAAATGCCTTCTTCTCCTCTCCTGCTCCTCTGGTCTGGGGTCTGGGAGGGCCCCTCCTGCCTGACTCTGCTGATCTTCCTGGCCTCCCTCCTATGGCCCCAGGACCAATGTGGCCAGGTGGGTAAGGGGGTGCCTTGGACGGCAGGGGACCAGCCTGGGAGCTCAGCAGGCTCCCCGCCCCGAGTGGGCCAGGCCATCACCCTTAGCTCCTCCCGGAGAGTCCCTCCCACCTGCCTCTCCTGATCTCCCTCACCTCAGGGTCGCCAATCCTGTCTGGCCTCCACTCCTCCTTCCCCCCTCAGTCCCCCTACGTCCTACCGGTTCACTCTGGGGTTCCTCCCATCTCCTTGGGCGTCAGAGTGCCCCACCAGCAGCCTACAGGCACCCTAGTTGTAGGCATAATAATTGATACTTAAAAACTGGGCAAAATATAATCTCAGAATAAAGGATGGTTTCTTTAAATCAGTAAATTTAGCCATATGCAAAACTTATAACATAGCCTATATTTTTCTCAGTATTTCTTAGACTAATGACTGTTTTGTCAGGGATCAGCGCTAATTTGTAAACCAGCATTTGGAAATTATTGTACTAAATCTCCTTTCAAAGTTTTTTCCAGGTTTAGGATGCTAAAGCTTCAGGACGCATGAATGTTTTTCTGTTTTGAGCTTTTTCTCCTCTACTGGGGTGGATGTGGAGTGCAAATTAGAACCAGGCTTATTCACTTCTTATAACTTTATTATGTGCCTACATAATAAAGTTATTGGGTTCCTGCCTGATTCAGATAATGAAAAGAGTGTTGTAGGAAACCCAGAGCTGACTGGGGAGAGAACTGGCTCAATATAGCTGGGTCACTCTTATGCCACTTCACTGAACTGAAACAGAAGAAATCAACCATTTAGCAAGAGCTATTCTTGTTACAGACTGGGATCATTGGACTCTTTAATCAATGGAAATTGATAAGAGGCCAGACAAGAAATTCAGTCAAGGCTTTATTGGGACTCGTGCTGTAGCATGAGGAGCAAAAGCAAGTAACAGGTGCCCTTGCTCGTGGGATGGGTGGCAAGCTGGTGAGGGTAGGGGTGGATCCGTGGGTTGGGCAGGAGGCCAGCTTAGGTGGTCTACCCACCCCCTTGGTGATGCTGTGTGCAGGGATCATGCGCAGTACCTGCCTTTGCTCCCAGCACCTCAGAAATGGCAGTTGATTCGTGGCCTTTTTGTATCTTATTGGTTCATAATTGCCCCAGCTGCATATGCATGCAGTTATTTTTAGTCCCTTACAGTTTCTTTGTATTCTGTTGCTGGAGGAGATGTTTCTCCAGGTGCAAGTACAAGCACTCTGGTAAAGGGTCCCAGGTCCCAGCCGATCTCAGTCTTTTGTTCTGGAACTTACCTGAGGAGCAAAGTAAGTTTGAGAACCAAACCATCAGAAGTAATTTTAGTCTTTATTAATAAGTTGAGATGTGGGGTTTTCCAAGTGCTGTTTCTTTGTGAGCTCAGGCAACCAGCTAAGTAGATGTTACAGTACTGGAATAGTATTTGGATCAGAATACTTTGTCTAGACTCCAGCATCAGGCTCAGAAAGATGGAATCTGATCCATAGTCTAAAATACTGAGATTTTAAAAATTCTGTTAGATGACTAGCTCTTCACTGAGAGGATTAATTTGGTTGTGTATGATTGTCCCCCAGATCAGTCTTGGGGTCAGGAAAAAATTCCATGCTTTTCCCAAAAGGATCTGGAAGTATTACTGTGCTTATAATTTTGTTTATCAAAAATAACTGCTATGGAGAAACAAGATGGGGGGGAAATGACAGCTCCAGACACTGTCCAGCCTCTCTTATTTACTCTTGGCTATTCTAGTGTTTATTTTGACACAAGTTGAAATGTCAACAGTCATCTTTTCTGAATGAACCATTTCATTTCCTGAAAGAATGTGCTAGTCAGGTAATTTAGAGATACCAGTTTAGATTGCAAATGACTTGAAGTTTGTAGCTTAGAGTTAAGGCAAAGGATTTGGAGTCAAACAGACCTTTGTTCAAATCCCATCTCTGATTATCTGTGTGATTTTTAAGCAGGTTAATTTCTCTAAGTCTTAGTTTCCCCATGTAAAATAGGAATAATGGTAGGATTCTTTATTAGATTAAATAGATAACAAATGCAAAGTGCTTGCCCTTAGTGTAAACTATTGTTGTTTTTTAAATTATAATTATTTATGGAGGTAAAATAGAATCTCTGCTTACCTCCTTAAGAACAGAATTGACTGTCAGGCCTTTCTTTTCCTCCACGTAGTTACTTATCTGTTACTTTCTGAATCTGTCTGGCAATAGAAATCTGGGTCTAATAAAAGATTCTTTCATCTAGGATTAGATTTCATGATCTTTGCTAGTTAATGTATTCTCACTGCCCCTCTGACCTCTTGCACTTAACCTGCCTAACTTCAAGGCTTAAATTTTAGAGTGGCTGGGGGTTTACATAAAACATTCTTACTGTGATTTTTAGGGTCTTCTAATGGATTAAATATCAAAAGAGTTCAAATAATTTTTGCTATTTCATAGCTCACCTCCCTGGATTAATGCTATGCTGAGAGGCACTAGGCCATTCTATATGGGTATATTTCTGATCCTAGCCCCCTTGAGCTAGCTTTTACCTCTTTTAGCCAACATCTGATTAATGCCATGGCACCATGTCTGATCTGTAGCAGAACAGATTTGTATCATGACCAATTCCCTTTGTTAGGAGTAAGCACTGAAAAACAGCAACAAAAATCCCTTGTACCCTAGGTCCATGTAATAGAAATAGCTTTACCTATCATCCCAAGTGTTTTGGGATGTCTAGAGTCTAAGTTAGAGTGGAACTCTCCCATCTTTTATTCTGTTCCTCAGAAAATGGCTTCTGACTGCATAGAGGCAGAATTAAATTGTTCAGAAAACCTCATCTGAGAGTATTTTTGTACTTAATTGTACTCTGTCTCTATTTTCTGTGACAAGGTTGGGCTGCCATCTTTTCAAGACAATTTTACAAAGAAGTAGAAAACTACATGTTTGAGATAGTTTTAGATATGTTCATCTTGTAAAAGAGTGCACTAAATAAGCTATTGAGGTCTCATTTAGACACAGGCAATTAAAAAGTCTGGTTGAAAACCAGGGCTCTGGAGTTACCTTCTTGGATCTGCCTCCAGCTGGTGTAGGAGAGATTTTGGGCAAATAACTTTTTACATTAGTTTTTTATTAATTTAGTAATAGAAGCAAAATACTTTCCGCCACCTAACAGACCTTCAGTCACTTTAAAAAACTAAATCACTTATAGTCTTGGTTTTCTCATCACAAAAATTGGGTAAATAAATGCCAGCATATATGTTACAGTACTTTTCAGTTATAAAGCATCATACAAATATAAGATTGAGTGGAGTGTTCTTGTTTGTCTTCCCTATTATAGATTCTCCTTTGTACATGGTAACCATTCAATAACTATTTGCCTCACTGGGATTTTAGGAAAATAAAGATGATGGATTTGTTGAGTCTTAAGTTTCTCAAAAGAATACAAAGTAGTTAAGATGATAAATTTACGATTAGTCAATTCTGTTTGACATTGTAGAATGTTAACATTAATCACAATGGTCAAGGTTATTGACAAGAATACCTCTCAGGCTTTAACAAACTTTTAAATCTGAAAATTGCAAGAAAGGTCAAATTTAGAATGTTTATGTGTCTAGTGTGAGGGTGGAGGAATGTATCGGATATAATGACATCCTGATTCCCTCTACTGGGCTTAAATGAAATTACCTACTGCTTCATAAGACTTCAGCCTCAGCATGGAAGCAATAGGAGAGGGGAAGACAAGGGAATCAGATCACATTTAAAATTTTACTGCCAGTGTTGGAGAGCCATGTAATTTAGAGGACATTATTTCCTATTATAGATCATCACTTCTCTCACATGTCTACCTTAGTAATGATGGTTAAGTTTGGGGGATCTTTCTCTACACATCTTCTCAGAAAGCTAAATTTGTACCTGCCTGTGGCCTTGGATAAAGGAACTCAAAATTATTAGATAAATATTTATTGAGTGTTTACAATGTGCCAGTCACTATACTACACTCTGGAGCACACATTGATGAAAAAGGTAAATAAATTTCCTACCTTCATGGAGTTTACAGTTCTAGTAATAATTCACCTCATGTTGTTGAGTGCCTGCTGTATATAAAGCTCTGTGCTAAGCTTCTAGAAGGTGAGATTGGCTCTGTGTATGGTGGTATAAATATAGATACAAATATGGTTCCTTACCTCAGGGAGCTTAAAACCTAATGGGAGGATGGACATATATACTTTATATAAATCATTACAGCACAAAGCAAATTCAGTTCTTTAATAAAAGTATAAACTAGGAATATGAAAGAAGTGATTGATTCTAACTGGAGAAATTGAGAAAAATATCACAGAAAGGGTAACAAAACCAAAAGTTTCACTTAACCAAAAGTTTCAGCCTCTTCTTACTGTACATCTTAGGAACAAAATGTATTTATCTGAGGTTCCTCTCTTTCATTATTTTCCTGAGCAACTTGAACAGTAAAATGGTCTGAAGCCAGGCAATGTAAGGAAGGATGTAACATCAGGCCTCAAGATAAGTGGTGATAGGAATGTTCTTTGTCTGTGCTGTCCAGTATGGTAACCGGTAATCACACTGGGCTATTGAGTACTTGAAATATGGCTAGAATGAGTGAGGAACTGTATTTTAAGTTATATTTCAACTTTATTAGTTTAATTTTAAATAACAACATGTGTCTAGTAACTAATTTATTGGACAGTGCAGATATAGGTAGTACATGACTTTATTGTTAGCCACTGAAAAATGGAGACCTGGCATTTTACCCAGTGATCTCATTCAGGCTGTTTGTACACGAGCTCATGTAGTTCACCCAAATTCTTGCCACTGATTTCCTTTCTGACACTGAGACTGCTACACCCCATATCTTTTTGTGACTCAACTGACATCCATTATTTTCTCTGTTATTTTTAATAACAGCTTCCCTGTTAGTTCTATTTAAATATCACAATATAACTTTGCAAAATCCCTGTAAATAATGACACATACTAGTTTTTGAATGCTTAAACTATGTGCCATGGACTACAAAAAGTACTTTTTATATATTATTTCATGCAATTTTTACAGCAACCCTACAAAGGTAGATACTTTTATTCTTGTACTGAAACTGAGGCTTAGAAAGGTGTGGGAAAAGTATTAAGAAAAACTCCTTTCTCTGTCTCTGTGGACAAATGTGACCTTGAATTAATTTTCTACTCTCTTCTCCTGGATACCTGATAAGATGGAACATCAGTTCTGTTACCAGGCAACACTGATTATGGTAAAAATGACCTCTGCTAGATAAAATACACCTAGACCAGGAAGAATGTAAATAAAATATAAATATCTGTTAGGAAGTGATATCTTTAGGCTTCTCTGAATACAGTGAATCTTGGAATTAGGCATGTTCCTTACAGAGAACCTGGAAGCTAAGTTCATGGGCAGTAAAAGAGATATTGGTTCCTATTTGAGACATAAACCAAGGTGGTTTTCACACCCTGATAATGACAATGTGATTGTGTCCCCTAATACTTAAGCTTTCACTTGGTGTGGGTGGGGGCAGTGACTAGTTCCTGGAGTGCCACAAAGTCTTCAATGAAGAGAAATGCCTGATGCTGCCTTGCTCCTACACTGTGTCTCCTGGCCCGTATCTTTCTGAGTATAAAATGTGGCTAATGGTAGTCATGTGAGTTTGATTGTTTGGCTGAATCTGGTGGACTTTGCAAGAGGTGAAGGAATTTGACCAACAAAATGTGTAAATGAGCAGCTCCCAGAAGAAGTACAAAGGCAAATAAATGAAAATATGTTCAACCCCACTAATAATTAAAGTATAAATTAAGGTGATAATGAGATGGCAAAAATTTAAAAGACAGGTAACGCCAGCTGGTAAGAATGTGAGAAAACAGGCATATTTGATGGAAATATAAATTGGTAAAAAAATTTTTGGTAGGCAATTTGGTGACATCTCTCAAAATAATAATTTTTCATATCTTACAGCAATTTTACTTCTAGGAATCTAGGAAATGTTTGCACAACTGGGCAAAGAATTGCAAGGATATTCATACATAATATTTTATAATAGCAAAAAGTTGGAACCCAGATATCCCTGTTAGGGAATGATTTACTAAATAATGGTACATGCAAGTAGTGAACAGTATCCATCCTTTAAAAGTAATGTTCCCCCAATAAACTAAAAGATGGAAGTATTGAACACTGACAACTGCTTATATTACAAAAAGAGAGAGTATCTGATTTATGTGTCTCCGATGGAAGAACACAACACAAACTACGAAGTATTACTGGCAAAAAATTATCAAATCTGAAATTGACCTATTGGGACAGTGGTATATATCTAATATATGGGAAATACAGAGACAGAAAAATATGATAAACCATACCATAGTGTTATCAACCAGGGTTCTTGGCCTAATCAATAGAAATTGATAAGAAGCCAGACAAAAAAATTCAGGCAAGGCTTTATTGGGGCCCCTGCTGCAGCAGGGGGAACTAAAACAAGTAACAGGTTCCCTTCCTTGCTCCCTGAGGGTAGTGAGGGTAAGGGTGGTCCAGGGGTTGGGGCAGCGGGGTGGCTTAGGTGGTCTGCCTATCCCCTTGGTGGTGCTATGTGGGGTTTTGGTCTTTTTGTATCTTGTTCATAATTTGCCCCAACTGCACATGTACACAGTTATTTTTAGTCCTGTGTAGCTTCTTTGTATTTTGTTGCTTGAGGAGACCCAGGTGCAAGCACTGCAGCAAAGGGACCTGGGTCCCAGGTCCCAGCCTGTCTGAATAGGGATGCAATCAGAAAAATCCAGACTGTGGGGAACTATAGGAAAAAAAAAATCTTGTTTCTTCAATTTAAAAAAGACCAAAAAATGGAAGGGGAACCTGGTGATTAAAAGATATTTTAAAAAATCTGAATATCACAGAGGCCGGATTTCTGGAAAGATGCTGTGAAGAGCCTGGCAGACACTATCCCCAGTGAAGCAGCTATTTAACTGTCAAAATTATAAACAACACAAAACAAAAAACAACTATTTAAAGCCCCTGGGAATTTTCCTAAAGACATGTAACAAGTGGAGGAATATTTATTCAAAGTGCTGAAGGAAGAATTCTGCCAACCAAGAGAGTCCTATACCCAGCAGAACTATTTCTTACAAATGATGATTAAATAAAGGCACTCCCAAATGAATAAAAATGGAGAGAATTGGTTGCTAGCAGACAAGAAATATTAAAAGAGAGAATTCCCTGGTGGTCCAGTGGTTAGGACTCCGTGCTCTCACTGCCAAGGGCCCGGGTTTTTGTTTTTGTTTTTATAACTATTTTTGTGTGCTAATTCTATCATATGTGTCGTTTCTGGGTCAGGTTCAGTTGATTGATATTTTTCCTCATTATGGGCCTTAATGTCCTACTTCTTTGCATGCCTGGTAATTTTTAATTGGGTGCTGGATATTTTTGTATTCCTATATATATATTCGTTTCTTTTTAATTTTTAAATTTAATTTATTTTTTTATACAGCAGGTTCTTATTAGTCATCAATTTTATACCCATCATTGTATACATGTCAATCCCAATCACCCAATTCATCATACCACCACCCTGCGCCCCCCTGCCACTTACCCGCCTTGGTGTCCATACGTTTGTTCTCTACATCTGTGTCTCAATTTCTGAAGGGCCTGGGTTTGATCCCTGGTCAGGGAACTAAGATTCCACAAGCTGCATAGTGTGGCCAAAAAAAAAAAACAAACACAAATATTAAAAGAAGTTACTTAGGCTGAAAGGAAGTGATACAATACAATAATGTGAATCCACATGAAAAAATAAAGATTTCCAATAAAAATAATTATGTAGGTAATGGTGAAAGTGTGATTACATATTTCTGCTTCTTTCTTCTCAATTCTTTTTTTTTTTTTTTTTTTTTTTTGCTGTACGCGGGCCTCTCACTGTTGTGGTCTCTCCCGTTGCGGAGCACAGGCTCCGGACGTGCAGGCTCAGTGGCCATGGCTCACGGGCCTAGCCGCTCCGCAGCATGTGGGATCTTCCTGGACCGGGGCACGAACCCGTGTCCTCTGCATTGGCAGGCGGACTGTCAACCACTGCACCACCAGGGAAGCCCTCAATTCTTTTTTTTTTAACATCTTTATTGGAGTATAATTGCTTTACAATGGTGTGTTAGTTTCTGCTTTATAACAAAGTGAATCAGCTATACGTATACATATATCCCCATATCCCCTCCCTCTTGCGTCTCCCTCCCACCCTCCCTATCCCACCCCTCTAGGTGGACACAAAGCACCGAGCTGATCTCCCTGTGCTATGTGGCTGCTTCCCACTAGCTATCTATTTCACATTTGGTAGTGTATATATGTCCATGCCACTCTCTCACTTTGTCCCAACTTACATTTAAAAAGCAATCACATAAAACTATGTATAAAATTGTATTATATTGTTGGGCCTATAACATACATAAATGTAATATATTTAACAATAACAACGCAAAAGTTAGGGTGGGAATAAGGCTATATTGCAGTAAGAACATTTTATTAGATGATAAATCATATGAATAAATAAAGGGAACCAAAAGTGATAAATAAGAAGGTTAATATAACTTTATAGATTTGTGCTCCCCTTTCTTCTCTTAGGTTCATTAAAAGACATTATAGAAAGCAATAATTGTAACAATGTATAGTTAACATACACAGATGTAATATGAACAAAAAATAGAAATAAAAAGGAGAGTAGATGGAGCTATATAGGAGTAATCTTACTGGAATTAAATTATCTAAAGATTATATAGGAGTATATCCTATTGGAATTAGGTTAGTATAAATCTGAGGTCAGTTTTGATAAATTAAAATGTACATTTTAAGCCCTAGGGCAACCACCAAGAAAATAGCTCCAAAAATATAGTTTAAAATAATTAAAGTGAGAGACTGGCATGGACTAATATATACTACCAAATGTAAAATAGATAGCTAGTGGGAAGCAGCCGCATAGCACAGGGAGATCAGCTTGTTGCTTTGTGATCAACTAGAGTGGTGGGATAGGGAGGGTGGGAGGGAGACACAAGAGGAGGAGATATGGGGATATATGTATATGTATAGCTGACTCACTTTGTTATAAAGCAGGAACTAACACACCATTGTAAAGCAAATATACTCCAATAAAGATGTTTTAAAAAAAAATAATTAGGCTTCCCTGGTGGCACAGTGGTTGAGAGTCCGCCTGCCCATGCAGGGGACATGGGTTTGTGCCCCAATCCGGGAAGATCCCACATGCCACGGAGCGGCAGGGCCCGTGAGCCAGGGCCGCTGAGCCTGCGCGTCCGGAGCCTGTGCTGCACAATGGGAGAGGCCACAACAGTGAGAGGCCTGCATACCACAAAAAAAAAAAAAAAGAAAAAAATTAAAGAATTCAAATGGCTCACTAGAAAATATTCACTTAAGCAAAAACGAGGTAATAAAGGAGAAACAAAGGAGAACGTAGACATGAGATAAATAGAAAATAAATGGCAAATATCAGATAAAATACAACTATATCAATAATAATATTAAATGTGAACGGATTAAACAATTGAATCGAGGCAGAGATCCAACTATTTGCTGTCAATAGGAGATAAACTTTTTTCTTCCAGTTTTATTGAGATATAATTGACATATAGCACTGTGTAAGTTTAAGGTGTACAGAATAATGATTTGACTTAAATAAATCAGGAATTTATTACCGTAATAAGTTTAGTGAACATCCATCATCACATGTAGATAAAAATAAAAGAAAAGGAAAAAAGTTTTCCTTGAGATGAGAACACTTAGGATTTACTCTTACCAACTTTTATGTATAACATACAGCAGTTTTTTTGTTTGTTTGTTTTAATTTTTTTATTTTTGGCTGCGTTAGGCCTTTGTTGCTGCACACGGGCTTTCTCTAGTTGCGGCAAGCAGGGGCTACTCTTCGTTGCAGTGTGCAGGCTTCTTATTGTGGTGGCTTCTCGTTGCAGAGCACGGGCTCTAGGCACGCGGGCTTCAGTAGTTGTGACACACAGGCTCTGTAGTTGGGGCTTGTGGGCTCTAGTGCTCAGGTTCAGTAGTTGTGGTGCACGGGCTTAGTTGCTCCACAGCATGTGGGATCTTCCCGGACCAGGGCTCAAACCCGTGTCCCCTGCATTGGCAGGCGGATTCTTAACCACTGTGCCACCAGGGAAGCCCCATACAGCAGTTTTAATTATATTTATCATGTTGTACTTTACATTTCTAGTACTTATTTATCTTATAACTGGAAGTTTGTACCTTTTGACCACCTTCATCAATTCCCCCTCCTCCCACCCCCGCCTCTGGTAACCACAAATCTGATCTCTTTTTCTATGACTTTGTTTTTTGAAGCATTGTTTACTTACAAACACTATGTTAGTTCCTGATGCACAAGATAGTGATTCTACATTTCTATACTTTACAAAATGATCACCATGATAAGTCTAGTTACCATTTGTCACCGTACAAAGATAGTACATTATTATTGACTATATTCCCCATGCTGTACAATTCACCCCGAGATTCATTTATTTTGCAACTGGAAGTTTGTACCACTTAATCTCCCTCACCTATTTCACTCATCCCCCAACATCTCTCCACTCTGTCAACCACCGGTTTGTTCTCTGTATCTGTGACTCTGTTTCTGTTTTGTTATGTTTGTTCATTTGTTTTGTTTTTTTAGAATCCACATATAAGTGAAGTCATTCAGTACTTGTCCTTGTCTGTCTGACTTATTTCACCTACCATAATACCCTCTAGGTCCATCCATGTTGTAGCAAATGGTAAGATTTCATTCTTTTTTATGGCCAAGTAATATTCCATCACACACACACACACACACACACACACACACACACACACATGCACAGACACTATGTTTTCTTTATCCATAGGCATGTAGGTTGCTTCCATATCTTGCCTATTGTAAGTAATGCTGCAGTGAACATATGTGTGTATATATATTTTCGAGTGTTTTTGTTGTATTCAAAAAATACCCAGAAGTGGAATTGCTGGATCATAAGGTAGTTCAATTTTTAGTTTTATTTTATTATTATTTTTCTTTTGCGGTACGTGGGCCTCTCACTGATGTGTCCTCTCCCGTTGCGGAGCACAGGCTCCGGACTCGCAGGCCTAGCGGCCATGGCTCATGGGCCTATCCACTCCGCGGCATGTGGGATATTCCCGGACTGGGGCACGAACCCATGTCCCCTGCATCAGCAGGCGGACTCTCAACTACTCTGCCACCAGGGAAGCCCAAATTTTAGTTTTTTTGAGGAACCTTCTTACTGTTTTCCATAGTGGCTACACCAGTTTACATTCCCACCAACAGTGCACTAGAGTTCATTTTCTCCACATCCTCTACAACACTTGTTATTTGTTGTCATTTTGATAATAGTCATTCTGATGGGTGGGAGGTGATACATCATGGTGGTTTGATTTTGTATTTCTCAGATGATGTTCAGTGATGTTGAGTGATCTCAGTGATGTTCAGAATCTTTCTTTTTTCTTTGTAGTTAATTTACTTATTTTATTTTTTATACAATTTTTAAAGGTTACCATTCACAGTTATTATAAAATATTGGCTATATTCCCTGTGTTGTACAATACATCCTTGGGCCTATCTTATACCCAATAGTTGTACCTCCAACTCCTTCATCCCTATATTGCCCCCACCCACTAGTAAACACTAGTTTGTCCTCTATATCTGAGTCTGCTTCTTTTTTGTTATATTCACTAGTTTGTTGTATTTTTAGAATTCACATATCTTACAGTATTTGTCTTTCTCTGTCTGACTTATTTCACTTAGCATAATGCTGTCCAAGTCCATCCATGTTGCTGCAAATGGCAAAATTTTATTCTTTTTTATGGCTGAGCAGTATTCCATTGTATATAGATACTATTTCTTCTTTATCCATTCATCTGCTGATGGGCTTTGAGGTTGTTTCTATGTCTTGGCAATTGTAAATAATGCTGATATGAACATTGCGTTGCATATATCTTTTCAAATTAGTGTTTTTGTTTTTTTCAGACATGTACCCAGGAATGGAATTGTTGGGTCGTATGGCAGTTCCATTTTTAGTTTTTTGAGAAACCTCCGTACTGTTCTCTATAGCGGCTGCATCAATTTACATTCCCACCAACAGTGTACAAGTGTACCCTTTTCTCCACATCTTCGCCAACATTTGTTATTTGTTGACTTTTTGTCAATAGCCATTCTGACAGGTGTGAGGTGAAATCTAATGGTGTTTTTTTTTTAACATCTTTATTGAAGTATAATTGCTTTACAATGGTGTGTTAGTTTCTGCTTTACAACAAAGTGAATCAGTTATACATATACACATGTCCCCATATCTCTTCCCTCTTGCATCTCCCTCCCTCCCACCCTCCCTATCCCACCCCTCTATGTGGTCACAAAGCACCGAGCTGATCTCCCTGTGCTATTCAGCTGCTTCCTACTAGCTATCTATTGTACGTTTGGTAGTGTATATATGTCCATGCCACTCTCTCACTTTGTCCCAGCTTACCCTTCCCCCTCCCCGTATCCTCACGTCCATTCTCTTCTAGGTCTGCATCTTTATTCCCATCTTGCCCCTAGGTTTTTCATGACCATTTTTTTTTCTTTTAGATTCCATATATATGTGTTAGCATACGGCATTTGTTTTTCTCTTTCTGACTTACCTCACTCTGAATGACAGTCTCTAGGTCCATCCACCTCACTACAAATAATTCAATTTTGTTTCTTTTCATGGCTGAGTGATATTGCATTTTATATATGTGCCACATCTTCTTTATCCATTCATCTGTTGATGGACACTTAGGTTGCTTACATGTCCTGGCTATTGTAAATAGAGCTGCAGTGAACATTTTGATACATGACTCTTTTTGAATTATGGTTTTCTCAGGGTATATGCCCAGTAGTGGGATTGCTGGGTCGTATGGTAGTTCTATTTTTAGTTTTTTAAGGAACCTCCATACTGTTCTCCATAGTGGCTGTATCAATTTACATTCCAACCAACAGTGCAAAAGGGTTCCCTTTTCTCCACACCCTCTCCAGCATTTATTCTTTGTAGATTTTTTGATGGTGGCCATTCTGACTGGTGTGAGATGATACCTCATTGTAGTTTTGATTTTCATTTCTCTAATGATTAATGATGTTGAGCATTCTTTCATGTGTTTGTTGGCAATCTGTATATCTTCTTTGGATAAATGTCTGTTTAGGTCTTCTGCCCATTTTTGGACTGGGTTGTTTGGTTTTTTGATATTAAGCTGCATGAGCTGCTTATAAATTTTGGAGATTACTCCTTTGTCAGTTGCTTCGTTTGCAAACATTTTCTCCCATTCTGAGGGTTGTCCTTTTGTCTTGTTTATGGTTTCCTTTGCTGTGCAAAAGCTTTGAAGTTTCATTAGGTCCCATTTGTTTATTTTTGTTTTTATTTCCATTTCTCTAGGAGGTGGGTCAAAAAGGATCTTGCTGTGATTTATGTCATAGAGTGTTCTGCCTATGTTTTCCTCTAAGAGTTTGATGGTGTCTGGCCTCATATTTAGGTCTTTAATCCATTTTGAGTTTATTTTTGTGTATGGTGTTAGGGAGTGTTCTAATTTCATTCTTTTACATGTAGCTCTCCAGTTTTCCCAGCACCACTTATTGAAGAGACTGTCTTTTCTCCATTTTATATTCTTGCCTCCTTTATCAAAGATAAGGTGACCATATGTGCGTGGGTTTATCTCTGGGCTTTCTATCCTGTTCCATTGATCTACATTTCTGTTTCTGAACCAGTACCATACTGTCTTGATTACTGTAGCTTTGTAGTGTTGTCTGAAGTCAGGGAGCCTGATGCCTCCAGCTCCATTTTTCTTTCTCAAGATTGCTTTAGCTATTCGGGGTCTTTTGTATTTCCATACAAATTGTGAAAAATTTTGTTCCAGTTCTGTGAAAAATGCCACTGGTAGTTTGATAGGGATTGCATTGAATCTGTAGATTGCTTAGGGTAGTAGAGTCGTTTTCACAATGTTGATTCTTCCAATCCAAGAATATGGTATATCTCTCCATCTATTTATATCATCTTTAATTTCTTTCATCAGTGTCTTATAATTTTCTGCATACAGGTCTTTTGTCTCCTTAGGTAGGTTTATTCCTAGATATTTTATTCTTTTTATTGCAGTGGTAAATGTGAGTGTTTTCTTAATCTCACTTTTAGATTTTTCATCATTAGTATATAGGAATGCAAGAGATTTCTGTGCATTAATTTTGTATCCTGCTACTTTACCAAATTCATTGATTAGCTCTAGTAGTCTTCAGGTAGCATCTTTAGGATTCTCTACATATAGTATCATGTCATCTGCAAACAGTGACAGCTTTACTTCTTTTCCAATTTGGATTCTTTTTATTTCTTTTTCTTCTCTGATTGCTGTGGCTAAAACTACCAAAACTATGTTAAATAATAGTGGTGAGAGTGGGCAACCTTGTCTTGTTCCTCATCTTAGTGGAAATGCTTTCAGTTTTTCACCACTGAGGACGATGTTGGCTGTGGGTTTGTCATATATGGCCTTTATTATGTTGAGGTAAGTTCCCTCTATGCCTACGTTCTGGAGGGTTTTTATCATAAATGGTTGTTGGATTTTGTCAAAAGCTTTTTCTGCATCTATTGTGATGATCATATGGTTTTTCTCCTTCAGTTTGTTAATATGGTGTATCACATTGATTGATTTGCATATATTGAAGAATCCTTGCTTTCCTGGGATAAACCCCACTTGATCATAGTGTATGATCCTTTTAGTGTGCTGTTGGATTCTGTTTGCTAGTATTTTGTTGAGGATTTTTGCATCTATATTCATCAGTGATATTGGCCTGTGGTTTCTTTTCTTTGTGACATCTTTGTTTCGTTTTGGTATCAGGGTGATGGTGGCCTCGTAGAATGAGTTTTGGAGTGTTCCTCCCTCTGCTATATTTTGGAAGAGTTTGAGAAGGATAGGTGTTAGCTCTTCTCTAAATGTTTGATAGAATTCACCTGTGAAGCCATCTGGTCCTGGGCTTTTGTTTGTTGCAAGATTTTAAATCACAGTTTCAATTTCAGTGCTTGTGATTGGTCTGTTTATGTTTTCTATTTCTTCCTGGTTCAGTCTCGGAAGGTTGTGCATTTCTAAGAATTTGTCCATTTCTTCCAGATTGTCCATTTTATGGGCATATAGTTGCTTGTATCTAGGATCTCAAAGGATCTCTCTTGTACAAAGGATCTCTCATGATCCTTTGTATTTCTTCAGTGTCAGTTGTTACTTCTCCTTTTTCATTTCTAATTCTATTGATTTGAGTCTTCTCCCTCTTTTTTCTTGACAAGTCTGGCTAATGATTTATCAATTTTGTTTATCTTCTTAAAGAACCAGCTTTTAGTTTTATTGATCTTTGCTATCGTTTCCTTCATTTCTTTTTCATTTATTTCTGATCTGATCTTTATGATTTCTTTCCTTCTGCTAACTGGGGGGGGTTTGTTCTTCTTTCTCTGGTTGCTTTAGGTGTAAGGTTAGGTTGTTTATTTGAGATGTTTCTTGCTTCTTAAGGCAGGATTGTATTGCTATAAACTTCCCTCTTAGAACTGCTTTTGCTGCATCCCATAGGTTTTGGGTCGTTGTGTTTTCATTGTCATTTGTTTCTAGGTATTTTTTGATTTCCTCTTTGATTTCTTCAGTGATCTCTTGGTTATTAAGTAGTGTATTGTTTAGCCTCCATGTGTTTGTATTTCTTACAGATTTTTTTCTTGTAATTGATATCTAGTCTCATAGCGTTGTGGTCGGAAAGGATACTTGATATGACTTCAATTTTCTTAAATTTACCGAGGCTTAATTTGTGACCCAAGATATGATCTATCCTGAAGAATGTTCCATGACCACTTGAGAAGAATATGTATTCTGTTGTTTTTGGATGGAATGTCCTATAAATATCAATTAAGTCCATCTTGTTTATTGTATCCTTTAAAGCTTGTGGTTCTTTATTTATTTTCTTTTTGGATCAGCTGTCCATTGGTGAAAGTGGGGTGTTAAAAGTCCCCTACTATGATTGTATTACTATCAATTTCCCCTTTTATGGCTGTTAGTATTTGCCTTATTTATTGAGGTGCTCCTATGTTGGGTGCATAAATATTTACAATTGTTATATCTTTTTCTTGGATAGATCCCTTGATCATTATGTAGTGTCCTTCTTTGTCTCTTGTAATAGTCTTTGTTTTAAATTCTATTTTGTCTGATATGAGAATTGCTACTCCAGCTTTCTTTTGATTTCCATTTGCATGGAATATCTTTTTCCATCCCCTCACTTTCAGTCTGTATGTGTCCCTAGGTCTGAAGTGGGTCTCTTGTAGACAGCATATATACGGGTCTTGTTTTTGTATCCATTCAGCCAGTCTATGTCTTTTGGTTGGAGCATTTAATCCATTTACATTTAAGGTAATTATCGATATGTATTTTCCTATTCCCATTTTCTTAATTGTTTTGGGTTTGTTATTGTAGGTCTTTTCCTTCTCTTGTGTTTCCTGCCTAGAGAAGTTCCTTTAGCACTTGTTGTAAAGCTGGTTTGGTGGTGCTGAATTCTCTTAGCTTTTGCTTGTCTGTAAAGGTTTTAATTTCTCCATCGAATCTGAATGAGATCCTTGCTGGGTAGAGTAATCTTGGTTGTAGGTTTTTCTCTTTCATCACTTTAAATATGTCCTGCCACTCCCTTCTGGGTTGCAGAGTTTCTGCTGAAAGATCAGCTGTTAACCTTATGGGAATTCCCTTATGTGTTACTTGGTTTTTTTCCCTTGCTGCTTTTAATATTTGTTCTTTGTATTTAATTTTTGATAGTTTGATTAATATGTGTCTTGGCGTGTTTCTCCTTGGATTTATCCTGTTGGGACTCTCTGTACTTCCTGGACTTGATTAACTATTTCCTTTCCCATATTAGGGAAGTTTTCAACTATAATCTCTTCAAATATTTTCTCAGTCCCTTCCTTTTTCTCTTCTTCTTCTGGGACCCCTATAATTTGAATGTTGGTGCGTTTAATGTAGTCCTAGAGGTCTCTGAGACTGTCCTCAATTCTTTTCATTCTTTTTTCTTTATTCTGTTCTGTAGTAGTTATTTCCACGATTTTGTCTTCCAGGTCACTTATTCATTCTTCTGCCTCAGTTATTCTACTATTGATCCCTTCTAGAGAATATTTAATTTCACTTATTGTGTTGTTCATCACTGTTTGTTTGCTCTTTAGTTCTTCTAGGTCCTTGTTAAATGTTTCTTCATTCTAAAAATTTTCTCCATTCTATTTCCAAGATTTTGGATCGTCTTTACTATCATTATGAATTCTTTTTCACGTAGACTGCCTATTTCCTCTTCATTTGTTAGGTCTGGTGGGTTTTTGCCTTGCTCCTTCATCTGTTGTGTGTTTCTCTGTCTTCTCATTTTGCTTAACTTACTGTGTTTGCGGTCTCCTTTTCGCAGGCTGCAGGTTCATAGTTCCTGTCCCCAGTGGCTAAGGTTGGTTCAGTGGGTTGTGTAGGCTTCCTGGTGGAGGGCACTAGTGCCTGTGTTCTGGTGGATGAGGCTGGATCTTTTCTTTCTGTTGGGCAGGTCCACGTCTGGTGGTGTGTTTTGGGGTGTCTGTGGCCTTATTATGATTTAGGCAGCCTCTGTGCTAATGGATGGGGTTGTGTTCCTGTCTTGCTAGTTGCTTGGCATAGGGTGTCCAGCACCGTAGCTTGCTGGTCATTGAGTGGAGCTGGGTCTTGGCATTGAGATGGAGATCTCTGGGATATTTTCGCCGTTTGATATTACGTATAGCTGGGAGGTCTCTTGTGGACCAGTGTCCTGAACTTGGATCTCCCACTTCAGTGGCACAGCCCTGACGCCTGGCTGGAGCACCAAGAGCCTGTCCTCCACACGGCTCAGAATAAAAGGGAGAAAAAAAAGAAAGAAAGAGAGAAAGAAGATAAAATAAAGTTATTAAAAAATAATTATTAAGAAAAAAATATTTTTAAGTAATAAAAAACAAAACAAACCGGACAGACAGAACCCTAGGCCAAATGGTAAAAGCAAAGCTATACAGACAAAATCACACACAGAAGCATACACATACACATTCACAAAAAGAGAAAAAGGGAAAAAAATATATATATATCGTTTCTCCTAAAGTCCACCTCCTCACTTTGAGATGATTCATTGTCTATTCAGGTATTCCACAGATGCAGGGTACATCAAGTTGATTGTGGAGATTTAATCCGCTGCTCCTGAGGCTGCTGGGAGAAGTTTCCCTTTCTCTTCTTTGTTCGCTCAGCTCCTGGGGTTCAGCTTTGGATTTGGACCCGCCTCAGCGTGTAGGTCGCCTGAGAGCGTCTGTTCTTCGCTCAGACAGGATGGGGTTAAAGGAGCAGCTGATTTGGAGTCTCTGGCTCACTCAGGCCGGGGGGAGGGAGGGATACGGATGTGGGGCGAGCCTGCAGTGGCAGAGGCCGGCATGACATTGCAGCAGCCTGAGGCGCGCCATGCATTCTCCCGGGGAAGTTGTCCCTGGATCATGGGACTCTGACAGTGGCGGGCTGCACAGGCTCCCGGGAGGGGAGGTGTGAAGAGTGACCTGTGTTTGTACACAGGCTTCTTGGTGACTGCAGCAGCAGCCCTAGCGTCCCATGCCCGTCTCTGAGGTCCACACTGATAGCCGCGGCTCGTGCCCGTCTCTGGAGCTCCTTTAAGCGGTGCTCTGAATCCCCTCTCCTCGCGCACCAGGAAACAAAGAGGCAAGAAAAAGTCTCCTGTCTCTTCAGCAGCTCCATACTTTTTCCCTGACTCCCTCCCGGCTAGCTGTGGCACACTAGCCCCCTTCAGGCTGTGTTCACGCAGCCAACCCCAGTCCTTTCCCTGGGATCTGACTGAAGCCCGAGTCTCAGCTCCCAGCCCCCACCCGTCCCGGCGGGTGAGCAGACAAGCCTTTCAGGCTGGTGAGTGCTGGTCAGCACCTATCCTTTGTGTGGGAATCTCTCCGCTTTGCCCTCTACACCCCTGTTGCTGCACTCTCCTCCGTGGCTCCAAAGCTTCCCCCCTCCACCACCTGCAGTCTCCGCCTGCGAAGGGGTTTCCTAGTGTGTGGAAACCTTTCGTCCTTCACAGCTGCCTCCCACTGGTGCAGGTCCCGTCCCTATTCTTTTGTCTCTGTTTTTCCTTTTTTCTTTTGCCCTACCCTGGTAGGGAGTTTCTTGCCTTTTGGGAGGTCTGAGGCCTTCTGCTAGCGTTCAGTAGGTGTTCTGTAGGAGTTGTTCCACATGTAGATGTATTTCTGATGTATTTGTGGGGAGAAAGGTGATCTCCGCGTCTTACTCTTCTGCCATCTTGAAGCTCCTCTCAATGGTGGTTTTGATTTGCATTTCCCTGATGATTAGCAATGTTGAACACCTTTTCATGTTTCTGTTGGCCATCTGCATTTCCTCTTTGGAAAAATGTCTATTCAGTTCTTCTGCCCATTTTTAATCAGGTTATTTGCTTTTTGATATTGAATTGTGTGAGCTGTTTATGTATGTTGGATATTAATCCCTTATCAGTCATATCATTTGCAAATATTTTCTCCCATTCTGTAGGTTGTCTTTTTGTTTCGGTGATGGTTTCCTTTGCTGTGCAAAAGCTTTTAAGTTTAATTAGGTTCCGTTTGTTTATTTTGCTTTTATTTCCTTTATTTAGGAAAAGGATCCAAAAAAATATTACTGTGTTTATGTCAAGGGATGTTCTGCCTATGTTTTCCTCTAGTTTTATATTATCCGGTCTTACATTTAGGTCTTTAATGCATTTTCTTGTATATGGTGTTAGGGAATGTTCTAATTTGATGTACATGTAGCTGTCTGGTTTTCCCAGCACCACTTATTGAAGAGACTGTCTTTTCTCCACTGTATATTCTTGCCTTCTTTGTTGTAGATTAATTGACCATAAGTGCATGGGTTTATTTCTGGGCTTTCTGTCCTGTTCCATTGATCTGTGTATCTGTTTTTATGCCAGTACTATACTGTTTTGGTGACTGTAGCTTTGTAGTGTAATATGAAGTCAGGGATCATGATTCTTCCTGCTTTGTTCTTCTTTCTCAAGATTGTTCTGTCTATTAAAGGTCTTTTGTGTTTCCATACAAAGTTTTAAATTATTTAGTTCTGTGAAAAATACCATTGGTATTTTGATAGGGATTGCATTGAATCTGTAGAGTGCCTTGGGTACTATGTTCTTTTTAACAGTATTAATTCTTCCAATCCATGAACATGGGATATTTTTCCATCTGTTTGTGTCATCTTTAGTTTCTTTCATCAATGTCTTAAAGTTTTCCAAATACTGGTCTTTTACCTCCGTGGTTAGAGTTATTACCAGGTATTTTATTCTTTTTGATGCTATTGTATGTGGGATTGTTTTCTTAATTTCTCTTTCTAGTAGTTCATTGTTAGTGTATAGAAACGCAACAGATTTCTGCATATTAATTATGTATCCTGAAAATTTATGGAGTTGATTCATGAGTTCTAATAGTCTTTTGGTGGTGTCTGTAGGATTTCTATGCATAGTGTCATGTCATCTGCAAACAGTGACAGTTTTACTTCTTCCTTTCCAATTTGGATTCCTTTTATCTTTTATTTCTTTTTCGTGTCTGATTGCTGTGGCTAGGACTTCCAATACTATGTTGAATAGAAGTGACAAGAGTGGGCATTCTTGTCTTGTTATTGATCTTAGAGGAAATGCGTTCAGCTTTTCACTGTTGAGTATGATGCTGCTGTTGGCTTGTCATAAATGGTCTTTATAATGTTGAGATATGTTCCTTCTATACTCACTTTGTTAAGAGTTTTTATCATAAATGAATGTTGAATTTTGTCAGAAGCTTTTTCTGCATATGTTGAGATTGTCACATGATCTTTTTTCTTTTATAAATTTATTATTTTATTTATTTATTTTTGGCTGCATTGGGTCGTCACTGCTGTGTGCGGGCTTTCTGTAGTTGTGGCAGTTGGGGGCTACTCTTCATTGTGGTGTGCGGGCTTCTCATTGCAGTGGCTTCTCTTGTTGCAGAGCATGGGCTGTAGGCGTGCAGGCTTCAGTAGTTGTGGTGCAGGCTCAGTAGTTGTTGCTTAGTCGCTTTGCAGCATGTGGAGTCTTCCTGGACCAGGGCTTGAACCCATGTCCCCTGCATTTGCAGGTGGCTTCTTAACCACTGCACCACCAGGGAAGCCCTAGCATAATGTCTTGAAGGATCGTCTACATTGTAGCATGTATCAGTACTTCATTCCTTTTAATGGCTGAATAATATTCCACTGTGTGTATACATCATAATTTGCTTATTCTTCTGATTATGGACATTTGCACTGCTTCTATCTTTTCACCTTTATATACATGCATGTGCATGTGATTGAATACTTATTTCCAATTATTTTGGGTATACACCTAAGAGTGGAATTGTTGAATCATACGGTAATTTTATGTTTAATTATTTGAGGAAGCACCAAATGATTCACATTTTTGATGCTCTTAATTCCTTTGTGTAGATCCAAATTTCTATCTGTTATTACATTTTTTTCCCTGAAGTACTTCCTTTAACATTTCTTATAGTAATGGTGTGCTTCAGTGTAATCTCTCGGCTTTTGTTTGTCTGAAAAAGTCCTTATTTTTGTCCTTTGTTTGGAAGGTATTTTCACTGTGTATAAAATTCTGGGTTGACAGATTTTTTTTTCCCTTTCAGTATTTTAAAGATGTTGCTCCTAATGTTTTCTGGATTGCATTGTTTCTGATTGTTTCTGCATTGTGTCTGCTATCATTCTCATCTTTGTTCCTATGTATGTAATGTGTCTTTTTGCTTTAGATGCTTTTGGTATTTTCTGTTTTCCCATGACTTTCAGTGATTTGATTATGATGTCCCCTTTTTTAATTAGAAGTGTACTTTTTTTTAATTCATTAATTTATTTGGCCGTACCATGAGGCATGCGGGATCTTAGTTCCCCAACCAGGGAGTGAACCTGTGCCTCCTGCACTGGGAGTGCAGAGTCTTAACCAGTGGACTGCCAGGGAAGTTCCTAAATTGAAGTGTAGTTGAGTTACAATATTGTGTTAATTTTAGGTGTACAGCAATGTGATTCAGTTCTATATATATGTTTTTTCAGATTTTCCATTATAGATTATTACAAGGTATTGACTATAATTCCCTGTGCTATATGGGAAATCCTTGTTGCTTATCTATTTTATGTATAGTAGTTTGTATTTGTTAACCCCATACTCCTAATTTGTCCCTCCCCATTCCCTCTTCTCTTTGGTAACCATAAGTTTGTTTCATATATCTGAGTCTGTTTATGTTTTGTGTACAGATTCATTTGTATTATTTTTAGATTGCACATATAAGTGATATCATATATATTTGTCTTTCTGTGACTTACTTCACTAAGGATAATATTCTCTAGGTTCATCTATGTTGCTGCAATTGGCAATATTTCATTCTTTTTTATGGCTGAGTAATACTACATTGTATATATACCACATCTTTTTTTAAAACTTTTTAAAATTAAAAATATTTATTTTTATTTTTATTTTTTTCCATCTTTTTCTTTTTCGGTACGTGGGCCTCTCACTGTTGTGGCCTCTCCCGTTGCAGAGCACAGGCTCCGGACGCGCAGGCTCAGCAGCCATGGCTCACGGGCCTAGCCGCTCCGCGGCATGTGGGATCTTCCCAGACCGGGGCACGAACCCATGTCCCCTGCATCGGCAGTGGACTCTCAACCACTACGCCACCAGGAAAGCCCTAATTTTTACTTTTTAAATTTATTTTTATTTAAAAGTTTTCATTTTATATTGGACTATTTTGATTTAGTGTTGTGTTAGTTTCAGGTGTACAGCAAAGTGATTCAGTTATACATATACATATATCTATTCTTTTTCAAATTCTTTTCCCATTTAGGTTATTACAGAATATTGAGCAGAGTTCCCTGTGCTATACAGTAGGTCCTTGTTGGTTGTCTGTTTTAAATACAGTAGTGTGTATATGTCAATCCCAAACTCCCAATTTATCCATCCCCCTCCCACCTTTCCCCTTTGGTAACCATAAGTTTGTTTTCTATGTCTATGAGTCTGTTTCTGTTTTGTAAATAAGTTCATTTGTATCATTTTTTTTAGATTCTGTATATAAATGTTTCGTCTTTCATTGTCTAACTTACTTCACTTACTTATTTATTCATTTTTGGCCACGCAGAACAGCTTGCAGGATCTTAGTTCCCCGACCAGGGTTTGAACCCAAGCCACAACAGTGAAAGCACCAAGTCCTAACCACTGGACCACCAAGGAATTCCCTGACTTACTTCACTTAGTATGATAATCTCCAGGTCCATCTGTGTTGCTGCAAATGGCATTATTTCATTCTTTTTTATGGCTGAGTAATATTGTATTGTGTATGTATAACCACATCTTCTTTATCCATTCATCTGTCGATGGACACTTAGGTTGCTTCCATGTCTTGGCTATTGTAAATAGTGCTGCTGTGAACATTGGGGTGCATGTATCTTTTTAAATTAGAGTTTTCTCTGGGTATATGCCCAGGAGTAGGATTGCTGGATCATATGGTAACTCTAATTTTAGTTTTTTAAGGAACCTTCATACTGTTCTCCATAGTGGCTGTACCAATTTATATTCCCATCAACAATGTAGGATGGTTCCCTTTTCTCCACACCCTGTCCAGCATTTTCATTTGTAGACTTTTTGATGATAATCATTATGATTGGTGTGAAGTGTTACCTCACTGTGGTTTTGATTTGCATTTCTCTAATAATTAGTGATGTTGAGCATGTTTTCATGTGCCTATTGGCCATCTGCATGTCCTCTTTAAAGAAATGTCTATTCAGGTCTTCTACCCATGTTTTGATTGGGTTGTTTGATTTTTTTTTGATATTGATTTGTGTGAATTGTTTGTATATTTTGGATATTAACCCCTTGTTCATTGCATCATTTGCAAATATTTTCTCCTATTCCATAGGTTGTCTTTTCATTTTGTTGATGGTTTCCTTTGCTGTACAAAAGCTTTTAAGTTTGACTAGGACCCATGTGTTTATTTTTGTTTTTATTTCTATTGCCTTGGGAGACTGAGCTAAGAAAACATTGTTACGATTTATGTCAGAGAATGTTTTGCCTATGTTCTGTTCTAGGACTTTTATGGTGTCATGTCTTATATGTAGGCTTTAAACCATTTTGAGTTTGTTTTTGTATATGGTGTGAGTGAGTTTTTGTATATGGTGTGAGTGAGTGTTCTAACTTCATTGATTTACATGCGGCTGTCCAGCTTTCCCATCACCACTTGTTAAAGAGACTGTCTTTTCTCCATTGTATATTCTTGCCTCTTTTGTCATAGGTTAGTTGACCTATGTATGTTATGTGTCTTTTTGCTCTAGGTGCGTGGGTTTATTTCTGGGCTCTCTGTTCTGTTCCGTTGTACTATATGTCTGTTTTTGTGCCAATACTACACTGTTTTGATTATTTTAGCTTTGTAGTATAGTCTGAAATCTGGAAGCATTATGCCTCCAGCTTTGTTCTTTTTCCTCAGAATTGCTTTGGCAATTCTGGGTCTTTTGTGGTTCCATATAAATTTAAGGATTATTTGTTCTAGTTCTGTGAAAAATGTCATGGTTATTTTAGTAGGGATTGCATTAAATCTGTAGATTGCTTTGGGTAGTATGGCCATTTTAACAATATTAAGCCTTCCAGTCCAAGCACATGGGATATTTTTCCATTTCTTTGAATCATCGTCTGTTTCCTTTATCGATGTTTTGTAGTTTTCAGTGTATACACCTTTCATCTCCTTGGTCTTTCATCTTCTAGGTATTTTTTTTTTTTTGGATACGATTTAGAATGGGATTGTTTTTTCACCTTCTCTTTCTGATATTTCATTGTTAGTGCAAAGAAATGCAACAGATTTCTGTATATTCTTGTGTTCCGCTACCTTGCTGAATTCATTTATTAGTTCTAACAGTTTTTGTGTGGGACTTCAGGGTTCTCTCTCTAGAGTATCATGTCATGTGCAGATAGTGGCAGTTTTACCTCTTCCTCTCCAATTTGTATACGTTTTATCTCTTTTTCTTGTCTGATTTCTGTGGCTAGGACTTCAGATATTGTGCTGAATAGAAGTGGTGAGAGTAGGCATCCTTGTCTTGTTCTGAATTTAGTGAGAGTAGGCATCCTTGTCTTGTTCTGAATTTAGTGAGAAGGCTTTCAGCTTTTCATCATTGAGTATTATGTTGGTTATGGGTTTGTCGTAAATAGCTTTTATTATGTTGAGATATCTTCCCTCCATACCCACTTTGGTGAGAATTTTTATTATGAATTGATGTTGAATTTTGTCAAATGCTCTTTTCTGCATCTTTTGAGATGATCATGTGGTTTTAGCCTTTCCTTTTGTTGATGTGGTGTATCACATTGATTGATTTGCATATGCTGAACCATCTTTGTGACCCTGGAATGAATCCAGCTTGATCATGGTGTATGATTCTTTTTATGTGTTGTTGAATTTGGTTTGCTAATATTTTGTTGAGGATTTTTGCATCTATATTCATGATTACCTTGTGCCTTGGTGTGGTTTCTTCATGTTTCTTATGTTTGGTTTTGTTAAGCTTCTTGGACATGGTGGTTAATATTTTCATCATATTTGGAAAATTTTTGGTTATTATTTCCTCAAACATATTTTCTTTGTTTCTCCCTTCCTCTCTACTCCTTCTGGAATTCCAATCCCAGGTGTGTTAGCCCACTTGTATTCCACAGCTCACTGAAGTTTTGTTCATTTTTTTTCAAAGTCTTTTTTCTCTAGATGTTTCATTTTAGTTTCTATTTCTGTGTCTTCAAGTTAACTAATTTTTTGCGGTTTTTAATTTTCCATATTTTAATTTCCATATATTTTTCTAGAATTTTTCTAAAATCTCTAGAATTTCAACTTAGATCTTTTTTATATCTTCCATTTCTCAATGTTGTGCTCATGCTTTCCTCTACCTTCTTGGACATATTGAGTATATTTACAATAGTTCCTTTAATATTTTTGTCTCCTAATTTTTATAATCTGTGTTGTATCTGGGTCCATTTCTATTGATTAATTTTCCTCTTAGTTATGGGCCATAATTTCCTGCTTATCTACATGACTTACAATATTTTAGTAGACACCAGACATTCTAGATTTAACATTGTTGGGTATTAGGTCTTATATACATGCATAACTTTTATATACATATATAAATCCCATTTAAATTTGGGGATTTTGTCTTATATATAGTTAACTCTGAGTCTGTTTGATCCTTTATTTTTTGAAGGCTTGCTTTCAAGCTTTAGTTAGGGAAGTATTTCATGTACAGCTAATTTGGTCCCAATAGTGAGGCAATACTCTTCTTATGATTCTACCTTATTATTCTACAGTACTGCCATTCCAGCCTACGGATTAGGAAGTCATTCCACACTGGCTGATGGGAACACAAACTACTCCTTCAGGGATTCCTTTGGAGATTGTTCCACCTATTCCTTTCTGGTGCTTCTTTCTCTTCTCTTCATGGTTTTCTCTCCCATGTGTGTAGATCAGTACTTAATCAAAGACTTGAAGGTACCTCTGCACATCTCCAGAGCACTATGTCTCTGTGTGTCTGCCTCTTCTCTGATAATTTGCTTCACACATTTTAGCTGCCTTGGCCTCCCCAAACACTGAAATGTCTCCTCAACTCACCAGGACAGCTTGTCTCTGTTTGGATTCCCCATCACTGTACTCACTTTTCCTAGCCA
Source organism: Delphinapterus leucas (assembly GCF_059928025.1). Classification (NCBI taxonomy): domain Eukaryota; kingdom Metazoa; phylum Chordata; class Mammalia; order Artiodactyla; family Monodontidae; genus Delphinapterus; species Delphinapterus leucas. The sequence continues at coordinate 16,052,224 of NC_143142.1, forward strand.
GGTAGCTGGGGAACTTGATGAACTCAATTTGTTCGTTTTTCTTCTTTCAGGGATTACTGTTCTGTAATGATGTTATCCAGTGTTTGAAAACAGGGTGTTTTCATATATTTTGTCCAATTTTTAGTTTTTAAGGCTGAAAGACAAGTTCTATTCATGTTATTTCATCAAAGGTGGAAGCAGAAATTCCTTCTCTTGGATTTTGTGCTGCTGGTTCATTGTGATCTTGTCAGCTCTTTGATGCTTTTAAAGATTTAAAAAACATTTTATTCAGCATATTTAGTTCTTTTGATTGGAAAGTTTGGTTAAGACAGCCTAGGCTATCATTATTAGAAATGGAAATTCTTATGGCCTTTTCTTTCTTGAAAATTTTTATTAGAGTATAGTTGATTTACAATGTTGTATTAGTTTCAGGTGTACAGCAAAGTGAATCAGTTATACATATACATACAGCCACTCTTTTTTAAGATTCTTTTCCCATATAGACCATTACAGAGTATTGAGTAGAGTTCCCTGTGCTATTCAGTAGGTCCTTATTAGTTATCTATTTTATATATAGTAGTGTGTATATGTCAATCCCAATCTCCCAGTTTATCCCTCCCCCCACCCCTTATCCCCTGGTAACCATAAGTTTGTTTTCTATATCTGTGACTCTACTTCTGTTTTGTAAACAAGGTCATTTGTACCCTTCTTATGTCCTTTTCAATTAAAAAATAAAATAGAAGAAGATTCTATGATATCCTCATAAAATTGGAACAGTTGGGTGAGAGGAGGTGGATAATGCTGTGGTTCTTCTGAATATTCAAAAGGATAAAATAAGAAAGCTGGGACATATTTTAGGCCTGGGTAGGTTTCCCAGACTTGGCCCTGTTTTGCATGGTATGGATAGTAGATGGTAAGTTACTAATAGACCAGTAGGTAGGATTCTTACAGCAGAAAATAATGTAGAAAATTGAAGGAAGCCATAGTGGGACAGTTATGATGGGCTGTTTTGATTTTCACCTAGATACTCTACATTTCCTCATTTTTCTACACTGTCAATTACATCTGGTACCTGTACAAAGAGCTGAGGATGAAACCCCACCAGAGTGGACAGAGCACAGTTCCACTGGTAAGTTTTATTCAGAGCTAATTGTTATGAACAGTATGCTAAGACAAACCCATACATCCTTGACAAACAGTTAGCACTCAGCACTGGCGGAGTTTCCGGTCTGTTGGCATGACTTCCTCTTCTCTCTTGCCATCACCACCACCAACAACAGGATTTGATTATAGGAAATATTATTTATAGTATTGCCATTCCTGCCTGGTTCCTTTCAGTAAGGGAAATCCTTCTTGGCTCTATGGCAATCCGTCATTATTTTTAGAGTAAAGAAAAAGATCTTGGAGAGCAGTTAGGGAAAGTGCTCAGCCAGCTAACATGGGATTTGGGTTACAGGTATTGGAAAGGGAGGGTGTTTGTTCTGCTCTGATGTATTTCTTTGGTATGTGTGGGTAACAGGTATTGGTATGAAGAAGGGCAGAGGAATTCATGTGTGGTAATCAGAAAACAAGATGGATCCAGGGAGCAACTGTCTTTCCTTCTTTGGTTCACAAAGAGTTTGGGGCACTGTCTAGCATTACAAAAAGAGGGGAGAACACAAAGTCAGTGAGTCAGTACATCTGGATTCTTTTTTGTGTATACATATCTTACATGTCACATAGTTCACCCATTTCATGTGTACAATTCAGTGGTTTTAAAAGTAAACTTACCAGGTTGTAAAATTATCATCATAGATCAGTTTCAGAATATTTTATTTGCCCCAATAAGATCCTTCATGCACATTTACTGTTAATCCATTTTCCATACCCTACCCTAGGCAACCACTAATATACTTTCTGTCTCTATAGATTTTCCTTTTCTGGACATTTCATATAGACATTTCATATATCATACAAAATGTAGTCTCTGTGTCTGGTTTATTTTATTCAGCATAATGCTTTTGAAGTTCATTCGTTGTAGTGTGTTTAAGTAATTCATTCCTTTTTATTGCTCAATAGTATTCTATTTTATAGTACACTTAGTTTCTTATTTCTGATTCTTTCAGTAAATCACTAAGTGATTTAACAGAAGACATTTTTCTGATGTTAGCAATTTTCATTTCTTTAAATGTCTTTATGTATTTTAATCTTACTATACATATCTTACAAATATTCTAGCCCTTTTATTTCTGTAGTATCCATTCTGTTGTGGCTTTTTGAAGGGGAATTTTTGTTCAAGAGCACCATGGAGTAAGTGAATCTGGAAATCCTCCCAACATACTTCTTCCAGAGCCTACAGATCAGTTCTAGAACAAATGAAAGTGGTATACTGTCATGTATATGGGGAGACTCAGCAAATGTTTGTTGAATGAATAAATGGTATTATAGCACTGTGAAAAGAGCATTTGAAAGTGAATCAGGAGATCTGTCTTATAAACCTAGTTCTGTCATTTATCTCCTGTATGTCCTTGGACATGTCATCTCCCTTTTTTGGGCCTCAACTTTTCATCACAAAAATGAAGTGCTGGTCTTTGTGATCTTTAATGTCTTCTTCCAGCTCTAAAATGCTACAATACTCTTAAATTCTCACTTGACTGACTTCTTAAGAAGATACTCTTCTTGCTTTTTGTAGCCTTGCTCTAGATACATACTGCTGGAAAAGGGCAGGAGTATAGAATGCTTTTAAATTTTTTTCTCTCTTTTTTTTCTTTTTTGTTGTAAGGACAAAGTGCAGTAAGGAAATCCTTGAAAAATTAATATGACGAGACCCCCTTATCACATCCCAGACAGGATATTACAGTCTGTACAAGTACTGTCAATAGAACTCTTTGCAATGATTAAAATATGTTATGTACTGTTCAGTTCTATAGCCGCTAGTCATATGTGGCTACTGAGCACTTGAAATGTGGCTGATGCGATTGAAGAACTGAATTTTTATTTCATTTAATTTTTTTTAATCTCTATTTTATTTAATCTTAATTTTAACTTGACTGCATGAAGCTAGTGGCTACTGTATTGTACAGCCCAGGACTATATTCTGATCCCTTTATCTCTTGTTTACCTCTGAGGATTCAACCCTTATAACTATTCTTTTATATTTTCAACTTGTATAGTTTCTTAACTCCCTGCAATTTAGTAATGACCCATGGCTATATATCCATTTTACATGTTTGTTTACATAATCCTGCAATCCTGGAGCTAGAAGATACTATAAAGAAACAATTAGTTCAGTTCCCTCCCTTCAAGCAGATTAATGTCAAAAAAGTTCAAGAAATGTATAGATATAGTATTTAAAGTTTTTATTCATTCATTCACTCATAAGCTAAGAGACTAACTGGAATTTGAGAGAAGTTCTTCAGGCACAGAGTTATTCTCTAAAGAAGTAGTCACGAGACCAGAAGCCAAGGATGGGGACAACATGGGGGAATATTATCCTGAGTCTTGGGCTCCTGGTAGTAGAACAAATTAACCTTGTTTTTAAATTGAAGTATAGTTGATTTACAATATTATATTAGTTTCAGGTGTACAACATATTGATTCAGTATTTATATAGATTATACTCCATTTAAAGTTATTACAGGGGCTTCACTGGTGGCTCAGTGGTTGAGAGTCCGCCTGCTGATGCAGGGGACACGGGTTCGTGCCCCAGTCCGGGAGGATCCCACATGCCACGGAGCGGCTAGGCCCGTGAGCCATGGCCGCTGAGCCTGCATGTCCGGAGCCTGTGCTCCGCAACGGGAGAGGCCACAACAGTGAGAGGCCCACGTACCTCAAAAAAAAATAATAATAAAAAGAAATAAAGTTATTACAAGATAATGGCTATATTTCCCTGTGCCATATAATGTATCCTTGTTGCTTACAGAGCAATTTAATTTTTGAAGGAAAATAGAAGGAGAGATGTAAGATTAACTCTCATATATAATATTCTGTTGCTTTCTATGCGTACAAATGCAGTATTGATACTTCTCTTTATAACCCATGCTATGACACTAATTGCAAGAAAACAAACTCTATCTCCAAATTTGCCCCCACTGCCTATTATTCTGTCATTATAGCTTTATATCAGGAGCCTTGAAGATTTGTTTTTCATTTTTGAGTTCTCTTTTAAATACCCCAGGAAGACTTCGGCCCTAAACTATTACTAGTAAGCTTTTTACCAGAGATTCATTGACAGTGGATAAGAACAGCAGTTAAACACAGGATAGCCACGTGATGATGGATAGAAGATAGAATAAAAAGAGAAGAAGAAATGTGAGTGGGAGAGGTCACCAAAGACTAATTTTACTTATTTCCCATTTTACCTGAAGTCGACACTGGCTGTTCTACTTTAAATCATTTGCTATTCCTGATCCAAAGTTCTTAGGGAAAATCAGTTACCCACCTCTGATTTTTTTTTTTTTTTTTTTTGTGGTACACGGGCCTCTCACTGCCGCGGCCTCTCCCGTTGCGGAGCACCGGCTCCGGACGCGCAGGCTCAGCGGCCATGGCTCACGGGCCCAGCCGCTCTGCAGCATGTGGGATCCTCCCGGACCGGGGCACAAACCCGTGTCCCCTGCATCGGCAGGCGGACCCTCAACCACTGCGCCACCACGGAAGCCCCCACCTCTGATTATTGATTAATTGCTCACTTAATCCTTATTGATCCCTAACAATGGCATTCCAGAATATAATATGATCTCTGCCTTAAAATATTGGATTGGCCAAAAAGGTTATTTGGCTTTTTCTGTAAGATGGCTCTAATAGTGCTTAGTTGTCTTTAAGTTCATTTGAAACAATTTTGTTAGATTGTATTGTGACAGCTGTCATATCGGCATGCATTTTAAAATAATTGATCAAAATTGGTGAGTTTTTGTGTAGCCATTTTAATATTGAAGATGGAAGAAAAAACGCAACATTTTCGGCATACTATGCTTTATTATTTCAAGAAAGGTAAAAACGCAGTGTAAAAAAGATTTGTGCAGTGTATGGAGAAGGTGCTGTGACTGATCGAACGTGTCGAAAGTGGTTTGTGAAGTTCGTGCTGGAGATTTCTCGGTGGACAATGCTCCATGGTTGGATAGACCAGTTGAAGTTGATAACGATCAAACTGAGACATTAATTGAGAACAATCAACATTATACCACGTAGGAGATAGCCAACATACTCAAAATACCCAAATCAAGCGTTGAAAATCATCTGCACCAGCTTGGTTATGTTAATCGCGTTGAGGTTTGGGTTCCACAGAAGTTAAGTGAAAAAAACCTTCTTGACTGTATTTCTGCATGCGATTCTCTACTTAAACGTAACGAAAACATTTTGTTTTTAAAACAAATTGTGACAGGCGATGAAAAGTGGATACTGTACAATAATGTGGAATGGAAGAGATTGTGGGGCAAGCGAAATGAACCACCACCAACCACACCAAAGGCCAGTCTTCATCCAAAGGTGATGTTGTGTATATGGTGGGATTGGAAGGGAATCCTCTTTTATGAGCTCCTTGCAGAAAACCAAACGATTAATTCCAACAAGTACCGCTCCCAATTAGAACAACTGAAAGCAGCGCTTGAGGAAGATCATCCGGAATTAGTCAACAGAAAATGCATAATTTTCCATCATGGTAACGCAAGACTGCATGTTTCTTTGATGACCTGGCAAAAACTGTTGCAGCTTGGCTGGGAAGTTCTGATTCATCTGCCGTGTTCACCAGACATTGCACCTTTGGATTTCCATTTGTTTTGGTCTTTACAAAATTCTCTTAATGGAAAAAATTTCAATTCCCTGGAAGACTGTAAAAGGCACCTGGAACAGTTCTTTGCTCAAAAAGATTAAACAGTTTGGGGAAGATGGAATTATGAAGTTGCCTGAAAAATGGCAGAAGGTAGTGGAACAAAATGGTGAATACGTTGTTCAATAAAGTTCCTGGTGAAAATGAAAAATGTGTCTTTTATTTTTACTTAAAAACCGAAGGAGCTTTTTGGCCAACCCAATAGAAAAAATTTTGTTTTCTATTATATTAAGACGTTCTCTTCAAAATCTTTCTCCATAAACTCCTAGGGGATATGGGCCATTCTTCTGTAGGTTGTTTTACAGTGTCTAATGCAACTGGGAATTTTTGAAATGTTCTTTCTTCTAGATAGGTCTTATATTCAAAGGTCTTTTTTGACTCTGCCCTATTAGACTGAAACTGGCCTATAATGGTTTCTGCTGGTCATCTTATACATAGACTTTTACTCCACCCATATGGTCTGAAAAGTCTACACCTCCTTTGATCTAAAAGAGGAGAGGATTGAACTATTATTAGAAGATGAAGGATTATGGTGTGATTTCATATTTGCCTTTCTTCTTAAGAGAATTTGTTGTGGTATCCAAATCTTAGATTAAGCTACTTTCTACAGGCCCTCTTTGTGGCTTTTGGTGTACTTTTTAGAATATAGTAATACAGATAAAATTCTGTTATCTTCAGTGCTAAGGAACTATCTATTTCATTGAATTTTAAAAAATACATTTATTTATTTTTGGCTGCATTGGGTCTTCGTTGCTGCACGCGGGCTACTCTTCGCTGCAGCGCTCAGGCTCCTCACTGCGGTGTCTTCTCTTGTTGCGGAGCACGGGCTCTAGGCACACGGGCTTCAGTAGTTGTGGCTCGCGGGCTCTAGAGCGCAGACTCAGTAGTTGTAGCGCACGGGCTTAGTTGCTCCGTGACATGTGGGATCTTCCTGGACCAGGGCTCGAATTCATGTCCCCTGCATTGGCAAGCGGATTCTTAACCACTGCACCACCAGGGAAGCCTCCTATTTCATTGAATTTTATATCAAATATTGCTTAACTGAAGTAAACCTGCTGTTGGGAATTTTTGTACTATCAAATGGTAAGTGATGATCTGGTATTTATTGTAATATGATTGGCAATATCCTAAGACATTACTCACATTTATTCTTTTCATAGGTTATAGGTTATACCTGTCGAGTTAGTCAAATAGCCATCATTTTGTCAAGGTAAGAGTTTTGCTTTCCTTCCTAGCAAGGTGTAGACTCTTGTTAGTCTTGGGTCTAGGGAGGAACAAATAGAAGGACAATGCCCTTATTTCCATTGATTCTGTCACTCCTGAGTCCTCACAGAGCTTTACTAAGTAAGAAACAACAAATGTGTGATCATTGATTCCATTTTCCCAGGTAAAATAGGCAAGCAATTTGAAGTTTCAGATTGGGTTTTAGTCGCAATTCTGCCATTAACTCTGTATGACCTTCAATAAATATTTCCCTTTAAGTCTTTTGACTTCTAATTCCTTTTCATATATCATGAAAAGTTGTAGTAGGTGGTTTTCAAGATCTTCTTCACCTTTATAACATTGGGTGAGACTCTTAAAGTTATTAAGCTCAGAAAGGATCTGGATCTCACCTAAAGTGGTAGTCACATTGAGTTGGTTTTAGACTTTATAACTTTTACTCCTAGATCTTTTCCTCTTATAGGAATCTGGATATATTTAGCTGCATAAATAACTGGTTGATTAAAGCTGTGCTTTGGAAAAGCTCTCAGGAAGGAGCTGATGAGAATGAAGTTATTACTGGTCACCATGAAAAGTGAAACAGACTGATCACAGAGCTCCTTGGTAGCTTTTTCATTTCACGATTATCCACTTGGATTTTTAATCTGATCATACAGCTCCCAGAGACTCTCTGTGAAACTCTGTTAAGAGTTTATTAACCTAGGTATAAAATGCATTTCCCACTCCACTTCTCCAGGAACTTGAAAAGAAGGTATACTTAAAGTTTTTGAGGTACTTTTCTTGAAGGAATTAAATGTATATGTATTTGCGGAGAGCTGGTGGGGTGATGGAGTTGGAAGAAGGACAGGAGAATATTTTGCAAAGGGAAAATGGCATAAAAAAAGTTTGAATATTAGGGTGATAAGTTTTTTTCCTCCCAGCCTGATACCTCTATTATTGATGATACCTGTATTCTGTTTGGGCAATGCCAGTGAATGTTTCCGCAACTTCAGCCAGAGCCACAGGTAAGTAAGGACCAAACCTATCATTTTTATAATAGACTACACCTGTTCTTTTCTATAAACAAAGATGGAGGAAATGGGCTTCCCTGGTGGCGCAGTGGTTGAGAGTCCGCCTGCCGATGCAGGGGACGCGGGTTCGTGCCCCGGTCCGGGAAGATCCCACATTCCGCAGAGCGGCTGGGCCTGTGAGCCATGGCCGCTGAGCCTGCATGCCCAGAGCCCGTGCTCTGCAGTGGAAGAGGCCACAGCAGTGAGAGGCCCGCGTACAACAACAACAAAAAAAAAGATGGAGGAAGACTTTGTATATACATTCTGGCCAAGGTGCTTGTATTTGAAATGGGCTTTGGACAAGTTGTACAGTCAAGGCCAAAAATATATAAGCAGAAACACAACACAAAATGACTAGATGATTATGTGTCAGTGAGAAGGAATAAGGTATTATGGGCAAGGCTTAGCTAAATGATAAGTTAAATTACATACTCATTAACTTTTGTTGCACCAAATAGGTATCTCTCTGGTCTTATACCTGTAGCAACATTCCTGACCATTGATTCTCTTCCTAGGTGTATCCTGATGTACTCACCACCAACAGCCATGGCTAAAGTCCTGCCTTCTGCCAACATATCAGTCTGTAGCACACTTTATTTTTATGGGCTTATCATTTTCCTGGCCAGCTTTCTACTCAGCCTCCTCACCATTGTGGTATGGCTTTATGGAAAGAGAGGGGGCGGTTGGGTGGGATGGGGCAGTATACCCAGGCCTGGGAAAGATGGGGCGGAGAGGCACTTCTTATAGTCCTAGAACTAAGAAAGTGTCTAGTAGATATTGATAATTTAATTATCAATTAATTTAATTTAATTACTACCTCAGTCTTTTGGACTTCCCAAGATCAAATGATGAGTGGGGAAAAGAGCCTATATTCATTATGCGAGAATTATGCTCACTCTAGAAATAATGTGTTCCTGTGGATCCTCATGGAGGACCAGACCAGAAAACTAGTATGTGTCAGGTATATTCTTTATAAAGTATGATACTCTGGAACACAGGACATCTTCTCTGTTTTAATTTTCCAAATAATTAAAGAGTTTTCTTTTCTCAGTTCTTTATTGACTATAAATTTGCATTTATGCTATGTCTAACTGGGTTTAAAGTGCTGAGTGACTCAGACAGTTATTAAATACTCATTTGACATCATCAGACTGATGGACAAGTAATCATCCATGGGACAATACATTATTTATATATAACTGCCCAGTACAAAATCAGTAAGCAAGTGAACATGCCTTTTTATTTGTCATATCTACTTTTCAGTATCATTTTCTCCACTTTTCATATGCTAGTTCAGGAATTATAAACTATCTGGTTGCAGACCAACTTTATCCCACAGTTTTTTTCCTTTTGCTAACACAACCAACATCTGTGAATGAAATACAATTGTGGAAAATTTTCTTTGACAATTCAAAAATAAGTTATGGAGATAGCTTAGATCAAATCAGCAACTTTGTAAAGAATGCACAATGACTAGTTTATATTAAAATGGCCTTGATGGTTTTCATTTAGAACTGATTGACAGGAGAGACATGTGTCCCAAAACCTGGCACCCTAGGGATTCCTGTTTGCTCCTTCAGAATAACCCAGACTTCAGTGGGCATTCAGGACTGGCATTCTGATTCTTTTGTAATCAGCAAACGGCGAACTGATTCTACTAGATGTAAATATTCTCAAATAAGTTCAAGCCTCTTTATGATTCCTGTGTCTGTGGGGAAAGGAAACCACATGGCTAACCTTAAGTAATTGGGTTATTAACTTACAGAGTGGATCTGGATTATTAGGAAAAGTTTCAGATTTGGACAGATTTTATTACCTAATTTACTCCCCACAAAAAGGACATTGAACTGATTTATATTTATTTCATTAACTAAACCGTATTCAAATTGCTCCCAAATGCAAGGGAAAAACAATCTGTTTTCCATCTAAGTGTAAGAAGAGACTTCCTAAAACTTTTTTTTCTGGGAGTTGAGAATTTAAGCTCTGTCACAGTGCTAAAGTATTTATTTTAGGGGTATTAAGCACAGAACACTTAATAACACAACCTTTATTTATTTAGTTTAAACATCTTTTTTGGAGTATAATTACTTTACAATGGTGTGTTAGTTTCTGCTTTACAACAAAGTGAATCAGCTGTACTGTATATGTAATTCACCATATACATATATCCGCATATCTCCTCCCTCTTGTGTCTCCCTCCCACCCTCCCTATCCCACCCCTCTAGGTGGTCACAAAGCACCGAGCTGATCTCCCTGCAACACAACCTTTAATAAAGTGTTTTAAAAGAGAATCTGGTTATATCTTAGTTTTAACTTCCCATGCATATTGTGATTAACTTCATTGAGAAAAATGAAAGCCTGAGGGTTGATGTAAGGTTTATGTATTGAACATATATAGTTTGACTAATATCTGTCAATTTACCTGGCCAAGCAAAAGATCACTCTAGAGATAATTTTCTCTCAAAAAAAGCCTGGTCTCAGATGGTAAAGACAGGAGGATGGTCTTTCCTGCTGTCAGATCCTAAGAGAAGGATCTCTCCAAAATGATAGGCTAGACCTGGGAAGTTTTAGTAAGCCTTAGGCAGACTACTCACCGCTATACTCATGTTTAGGTCTTACTCATTCAAGCCCAGACACTTTATAAGAAGTTTCTGAAATCGACTGGCTTTCTGGGGAGTGAACAGTGGGCAGTGATTCACATTGTGAAGCAGCGAGTACGCTTCTACCCAGTGGCCTTCTTTTGCTGCTGGGGCCCAGGTGGGTATCTTAATGGAAAGATTTGGGCAATGAAAAGGGTAACCATTAGATTGTGGTCAAGCAAAGTAGTCTCACCAAGAAGGATGACTACAAATTTCTGTCCAACATGTAAAATTTACCTTCATTCCACCCGTATCTTCTTATGTTTTAGAGATTAAGAGAATTAGATGTGAGATGATATGAGAGGAAATGTACTGACAGAACTCAGAGACATTAACACCTGCCCTTTCTACTACATAAAGTTAAAGTGTAAGGATCAGATAGGATAATGTTTATGAAAGGGCTTGGTAAACATAAGAAGTTAAGAATTGTAACTTATGATGTTCCTGTAGTATGTCTTGCCACCATTGCTACTCTAATAATCTGCAAAGTTTAATCAATGAGGAATAGCGGTTGGAGATCTGAGGCCAGTGGTTTATATAACTGGTTAATCTCACTGCTAGTCTTCATTATGCCTATAATTCTCACAATGCTTAGGCGTGTATACTGAAAAAAATTATGCTCAGGCAGCCAGGGCTGGCAGCAAGATTTATACTTTGTGTTTTCACAGCTGTCATTCTGATGATCATAAAGATGACTAAGCCACGGGACACCAAACTTCACATGGCCCTCTATGTTCTCCAGGTAACACCCTGAACATCCAGCATTTCTGTTCTTATACTCTCTTATCCTGTTCTCTTACATTGCCATTATTCAGTAAGCACAATTTTTCCCCTTAGGGTATTTCTTTCTGCATTGCAAGAGAGAAATATATTATTTATATTCAGTTATGAAGAATGTGGAAATTTCCTCACAGATGAGGTAGATACCTTTGTTAAAGTGCTGCCATGCATTCCAGAGCATGTGTATCTCAGGCCAACTTCATTTCATTGATGTGTTTTTTTTTAAGGGATGGGTAACAAAAGACAAGATCTACCAGATAATGTTCTCATGAAACTCTGATAGTGACATGATTCTCTCTCACCCAGAGTGAAATGAATGGGATAAATTAGCTATTCTAGGTGAATGGAGAGAGAGAAGTAAAGAAAAAATGATTCTCTCTTTTCATCCTTTATCAGATTTAAGAAGGGTTTTTTGGGCTATCTGACTATGGTGATAGGGCAGTTTCTTCAAGCCTAACCTGGGAAATGGGGCAATAAGGAGGGATATTGAAATGACTTCATTATCCTTATGTATATACTAAGAAATATGACTAACTCTCAGTCATCCATAACAAGGTATGGTGTGAAGAGTGAGTTCAGGAAGAGCTAGAAAAATATTTTTTAAAAACTGACACCAAATTTTGATTTTTGAGATAGAATAAATATAACAGTGATTTATAAATAAGAGGAATGGAAACTCTTCCCCAAATCTCTGAAAATCTGAAGGATGGGCTCCATCACCCCTTCATCTCCTCCAGGCTCTAACAGCATCATCTCAGGGTCTGCTCAACTGTGGAGTATACAGCTGGACACAGTACAAGTTCTACCAACTAAAGCAAGAAGCTCGGCATGATGCAGACACCCAGACACCATTATTATGCTCACAGAAGAGGTTCTATAGCAGAGGCCTAGATCCACTGGAGTCTACCATTGCTTTTGCTACTAGCACCTCCACCATTCTTTGAAACTGTAAAACTGGAACATCCAGAACTGGAATGATTCTACACTAATGGTTTGGGAGGAATGTTTGGGAAGAACATCTTAAGTCTTTTCTAACCATGCCTTAAACCACGGAAGTGAAAGGGAGTGTAGCGCCATGGTTAGTAGCTACTCTAGGTGAAGTGGGTGGGATCTAATCATTATTCTCTGATTCACAAGTAAAGTCACTATTCAGGGAGATGAAGCCACTTTCCACCTAAGAGATAGACTCATATTATTTCAATAGATATTAGATTTGTCTAAGTCTGTTCTACAAAAAATAAATTCCAAGTTATTATTTATATAAAGTATTTCCAGGCTCTCTACTCCATGGTTGTGGGGGAAGTAGTGTGGCAGGCAACAACTTTCTCAGATGTTCACATTGCTATTACTCTCCCTTTGGTTGTACAAAGTCCTGGGTTTACATTGTTTGAAGAGTTTTGGAAACTCAGAAGAAGCAAGGACAGAAGCTGCCAAAAAAAGTGATAGTAGGGGGCGCAGTGGTTAAGAATCTGCCTGCCAATGCAGGGGACACGGGTTCGAGCCCTGGTCGGGGAAGATCCCACATGCCATGGAGCACCTAAGTGTGTGCGCCACAACTACTGAGCCTGTGCTCTAGAGCCTGCGAACCACAACTGCTGAAGCCCGCACGACCTAGAGCCCGTGCTCCGCAACAAGAGAAGCCACCGCAATGAGAAGCCTGTGCACCGCAAGAAGAGTAGCCCCCACTCGCCGCAACTAGAGAAAGCCCGCGTGCAGCAATGAAGACCCAACGCAGCCAAAATAAATAAATTAATTTAAAAAAAAGTGATAGTGGGATCCTCATACACACCACATCCTAGTCTCTTACATATTCCATGCCATTCTAGGCCTTAGCAATAGGAACCTTCCTGCTCCAGAAAATTAAGGCCAGTCTTTTGAAGTTACAGTGGATAATAAGATTTAAGAGAAATTAGGACTAAAACTCTGAATCAAAAACTTCTCAACTCTCATTTATAAGCAAAAACTCAAGGTAGGTTTCATAGTGCTTGGACGTAGAATTAGGTTGAACCATATGAACTTGCCATTTTTGTAGGTGAAAATGGTCTAATATCAATTTTACATGGTTCAATCTGGCTGTAAGTGCTAAATATATGTGTATTGAATAAATGAATGAACAGATGAATGAATGACTAACAAGTAGAATTTAACCTTTGGGGAAAGAAAAGATTCCCACACTGAAGAGGCTCATTCATGGGTAGGGATGTTTAATGTTTCTTCCTCTTTAGCCACATAACAAGTGATGTTTGGTCTCTCCAGTTAAGTCATTAACAAGGCCAAACTGAGGCCAGGGCATCAGATGCTATGATGCCAAAACAAAGGGGAGAGCCAAATGGACAAAAACTGGAATGACAATCAACTAAAACATCTGGAACTAATAATCAGATACTTTTCACCTGATAAATTCCCTTCATCAGTGCAAGGCAAAATCCTTAAGATAGAGGAAATTGACAGAGTAGATTATAATGGTGCATTAGACAGTATACTCTGAAAAGTAAGTTCCAGAGATCTTTCCAAAGGAGTTCTCAGTAGAAATGTTAGGGAGCTCAATAATAGTTCTTTAGGTTTTAGGCCATGAGCTTCAGCCTTACTATGGATGGTAACCTGACTTCATTATGTCAAGAACATATCTTGAGGCCTCCTAAGATGTATAGCACAGATTACTGGGTAGCACAGAACAAGAAAGATTGCCTTACCTAGAGAGCTGCTTTAACTTCTTTTAATTTAAAAACTAATAAGAATTCAGCATATAGAAAGACAGATGGAAGCAAGATTCTCATTTCCGTAGACCTTGAGGGACACCAGAATTTAGGAGTCCAATTCTTAAAATGTCCTATCGGTATCACTTCATATTTGACTTTATTATCAGAAAGAAGATAATTATCAAATATATGTCAGGTTTGTTCATCTTGCTTCTCTGATGAATTTTTTGCATTGACACTGGTCTTAGATATTCTATAGATGTAGGCAAATAAAAAGATAGTAGGAATGGAAAATAATAAAATGGTAGGCAAGATTGGGATTATCAACTCTTCGTCATGCTGAGAGTAGGAGGGCCACTATTCAAACTATGTAACCCTTGAATTCACATGTAGGAGGGGCATAGACATAGATACAGTGGCAGTTCTTAAAATTTCTGCAAATACCCCTCCCATGACTCCATGACTTGTCCAGTTTACGGTCATAGTGGAGTACAGTTGTATCTATGCAGCTTTGATTAATACAGATCTTCCTTGAACCATATGTTGCATCATCCTTCACCTCCTCCTCCTCAGCCCAGTCTGTAGCTTCAAAAAATCTCTGCACCCCAATACCACGTGTTCTGCATGGGGAACTGGGTGTTTGATGTTTTTCAATGCATGGGAGCCTTTGGATGTTTCCTCATAGCAGCCTCCCACTTTTTACATCTCTGGCCTTGCACTTGCTGAAGACTTTAAATATCCCTTTAGATTCACTGCCACAGTTTCCAAACCTGTCTCCCTTGGTATTCATTAATGTTAGCAACTTTCCTGGGCAACCTTTGTGCCCCTTTCAAAGATATTAACACACAGATTCTCCAGGCTTCAACCCCGGCCTTGGCAACAATAACCTTGTTCCTTGCAAGGAGTGCCATCTTGCTTGTAGGTATCCGTGTGGCAGCACTTGGGGGTGCCATTACAGTATTCTGGGAGGTCACACTTATCCACACTGAGGTGGCAAGTTGTGGTTGCTTTTAGAGATTTGCGGTTTTTGCAGCAAGATCCAAATGCATAATTTAAGCCCTTCCTCAGCTGGCATGAGGGCAGACAACAGTGATCCTTTTGACAGTCAAGAACACTGCCGTAGTCAAATTCTTCTCCTTTGTCTAATATCTTATTCCCACAATATGGCTTTCAAAAGAGCTTTGGAGCTTAGTTCTATTAAATAGGCAGCCCTCTCTGTGCTTATGCAACAGCTGGTGGAAATAGTGGAAGCTGCAGTTTCTGAAGCCCATATCTACAGTAATAAATTCATGCATAGTACAGAGGTGCTGGCCATGGAACTTGGAGGCCACATGGTCATGCTTCATTCCCAAGTCATGGCCAACCTCATGAGCTATGAAAGCTGTGAAATGTGGTATATCTTCATGAAAGAAAGATTCAGCAATGGTTTCATTCTTGGCAGTGCAGGTAACCACTGAGAAATGCATGGCCCTCAGATTTCCCAAGAATTTGGCCAATAATCACATGAGCAGCATCATGTTTCACCCCTCTCAAGAGATTCCAGTCTTTCCAGTGTTTAAAATTTTGAAGTGTTTCCTGCAAATTCAGGAAGATTTGCACAAGGGTTTTCTCTATCCATATCCCTAACCCAGTAAGCACCGCTTTCACATTATATCCTTCGCGTACCTGTTGACCAGAGCATGGACATCTATTAACATCTTTGTGGTCTTGGTAACATTATTATTCCACATTGTCCACTTATTGTCAACCACAATCAACTTGTACATACTTGGGAAGTGGCCACACATAGGACATAGGAACTGAGGAAGGTTCTATTTTGCTCTGAAATTGTGAAGTGCTTAAGAGCTCCTCTTGCTTACCTCCACGGATTACACAAGACTCACCTGATTTTAAAGATATGCTGTAAACCATATATACTCAATATATATAGGCCTGATACCAAAGACAGTGCCATCTAAGGTCAGGATTCCCTTTTGCCCTGAGCAAGTGCTGATTGTCGCAGAAGAATCCAGGTCATCCTCTGAATACTCGGTCATCCTGAATAAAAGCAAGACTAGTTTCCCATTTTGATGTGTATAAACAGGGAACTTCTTGACAAATAATTCTTTCTTTTGCTTCAACTTAATAGTATGCCATTTTTCTTGTTTGAGCAGGACATTAGACACCTTTTCTGCTTTTTCTTCTAGTTCTCTGAACATCATCAGGTTCCTAGGGAAGACTATTTCATAATAAAGAGATTCCCACTACAGTGCATCCCTGGAAGAATAGTCACAATTACCAATAAAGTGACATGCAGCTTAATATGGGAAGGGCCCTTTCTCAAATGCTCTAAGCGGCATTCCTTGAAGAAACATCACTCCAAACCTTATCCATGACCACTTGATTTCATAGAAGACAAGACAGGGGGCAGGCAAAGTAAGTAACTGGAGTTGTCATTGTCATGGCCCAAGTGAAACAGCAAATGATCCCAGACCTCTGTCTGTGAGTTGACTTCCCTTGGACCCAAATCTTTGTCAGTGACACAGTTGTTTGGCCAAAGATCAAAGCTATGCTGCCTGCCAGAAGGATAGCTGCTCCCACCCTCAGAGTATTACATGATGACATCTACCTTTTGACTATGTCTCTTCCTACTCCTCTTGAGCTCTCTCTCTTCTGGAGTGTCCTTACTTTGCAACCACCCTCAAAGAACAACAGTTTTAGTGCTCCTTAGCTGAGCTCCTGCTGTCTTCATAGAGGAGTATACCAAGGAGAGGAAACTTTCAGAGGTCCAGTCAGTACAACGATCCAGCATCAGGCCCCAAGAAAAGAAAAATATATAACCTCTTCCCTTAGTCCCAGTTCCCATGGAACAGCCTTCCCTTCCTGTCATCCAATACTCTTTTGAGTCATTGAAACTTAACTTCCAGAGCAGAGGTTTGTGGATTTCTGGGTAGGTCTCAGGGCTCTGCTGTTTAATGCCTTTTGCACCATTCCCTACTCTGTACCATGCAGCCCATTTCAAACATCCAATCCTTTTCCTTTTTTTTTTTTTTAATTATTCACAATATGTTTGTTTATTTGCTCAATCCTAGGATACATGTAAAGTATTTTTAGAGTAACTAACCCATGCCTCTGTGAAAAGCAAATATATGAACTGGAGAACAGTGTTTATTGGGTTGGCCAAAAGGTTCGTTCAGACTTTTCTGTAAGATGGCTCTAGTAGTGCTTAGTTGTCTCTAACTTCATTTGAAACAATTTTGGTAGATTGTATCGTGATAGCTGTCATATCAGCATGCATTTAAAAAAATCTTATCAAAATTGGTGAATTTTTGCGTAGCCATTTTAATATTGAAGATGTAAGAAAAAAACCCAACATTTTCGGCATATTATGCTTTATTATTTCAAGAAAGGTAAAAACACAACAGAGATGCAAAAAAGATATGTGCAGTGTATGTAGAAGGTGCTGTGACTGATTGAATGTGTTAGAAGTGGTTTGCAAAGTTTCGTGCTGGAGATTTTTTGCAGGACGATGCTCCATGGTCGGGTAGACTAGTTGAAGTTGTTAGTGATCAAATTGAGATATTAGGGACTTCCCTGGTGGTCCAGTGGCTAACACTCCGTGCTCCCAATGCTGGGGGCCTGGGTCCGATCCCTGGTCAGGGAACTAGATCCCACATGCTGCAACTAAAAGTTCGCATGCCTCAACTAAAGATCCCGCATGCTGCGATGAAGATCCTGCGTACTGCAACTAAGACCCAGCACAGCCAAATAAATTAATTAATTAAAATATTTTTAAAAAATCGAGGCGTTAATTGAGAACAATCAAAGTTATACCACGGGAGATAGCCGACATACTCATAATATCCAAATCAAGCGTTGAAAATCATCTGCACCAGCTTGGTTATGTTATTCACGTTGAGGTTTGGGTTCCACAGAAGTTAAGTGAAGAAAATCTTCTTGACCGTATTTTGCATGCAATTCTTTACTTAAACATAAAGAAAACGTTCTGTTTTTAAAACAAATTGTGACGGGTGATGAAAAGTGCATACCGTACAATAATGAGGAGTGGAAGAGATCGTGGGGCAAGTGAAATGAACCACCACCAACCACACCAAAGGCCAGTCTTCATCCAAAGAAGGTAATGATGTGTATATGGTGGGATTGGAAGGGAGTTCTCTATTATGAGCTCCTTCCAGAAAACCAAACGATTAATTCCAACAAGTACTGCTCCCAATTAGACCACCTGAAAGCAGCACCTGATGGAAAACATCCGGAATTAGTCAACAGAAAAACGCATAATCTTCCATTAGGATAATGCAAGACTGCATGTTTCTTTGATGACCAGACAAAAACTGTTGCAGCTTGGCTGGGAAGTTGATTCATCTGCCGTACTCACCAGACATTGCACCTTCGGATTTCCATTTATTTCGGTCTTTACAAAATTCTCTTAATGGAAAAAATTTCAATTCCCTGGAAGACTGTAAAAGGCACCTGGAACAGTTCTTTGCTCAAAAAGATTAAAAAGTTTGGGGAAGATGGAATTATGAAGTTGCCTGAAAAATGGCAGAAGGTAGTGGAACAAAGTGGTGAATACGTTGTTCAATAAAGTTCTTGGTAAAAAGGAAAAATGTGTCTTTTATTTTTACTTAAAAACCAAAGGAACTTTTTGGTCAACCCAATATGTTCAGTTCTTTTTATCTTTAGCCTTACAGTATGAGGTTGCAATAATGTTTCCCAAAATTATTTAGATTGGTACTTTCCTATCCAGACCTATTCAGTATGGTCATGTTATTCATTTTTAATTCAGTTAGGGTCATATGTTACTGTTTGTATTTCATTCTGGTTTGCCCGCATGTTTGGGATGTTGCTGATGATTTGGAGGGAGTATGTGAAATGTTTCCATGATTCTAAAAGTCAGTACTATTCAAAAAAGTGTATTCAAAGCCTTTAACCTGTTCCCATGTCCTTATTCTTTCCACCCACTTCTCATTCATCAGTCTCAATAGTACTTGGTTTATTTTTCCTGTATTTCTTTCTGCACGAATAAGCAGATACATTTCCTTGTATCCCCTTTTTTCTTATGTAAATGTAGCATAATATTTTCCACTTTCTAAACTTAAAGATACATCCTGTAAATCACTCCATATCAGTTTATAGAAATATTCCTCATTCTTTTTTATAGCTACATAGTAGTTTTATAGATGTACCATAATTTATTCAATCACTCTCCTATGTATGGGTTTTTGCATTGTTTATATTATTTTGAAATTATACGCTATCATCAGCAAATAATATTGCACATATATATTTTTGTGGAGGAAAATTCCTAGAAATGAGACGGTAGTGTTCATGCTAATTGCATATGTAGCTTTGTTTGATATTGCCAAATTCCCCTTCAGAAGGTTTTTACCAGTTTTCATTTCCACTGGCAGTGTATCAGAGTGCCTATTTCTCCAAAGTCTAAGCAACAGAGTATATTGCCATGCCATACGTTTTAATTTTCACCAAACTGATAGGTGATAAGTAGCAGGTCAATATTGTTTAATTTGTATTTTTCTGATTTTGAGTGAATTTGAAATGTTTTAATATGTTTAAAGGCCATTTTTATATCTTTTAACAATTATCGGTTAATGTCTTTTCCCCTTTTTCTATCAAGCTCTTGGCATTTTTTTCTTCTCAACTTTCTCCCCCTAGCTTTATTGTGGTATAATTCACAAATAAAATTTTATATATTTAAAGTGTACAATATGATGATTTGATATATATGTACACATTGTGAAATATTTATTTATTGTGAATATATGTTTTCTAAAAGGCAAAAAAACTAGAATAGTTAAAATAATTTTGGGAATGAGTAACGTGGAAGGGACCACTCTACTGAGTTTCAAGACTGTGTAGTATTGGTGATGGGATAGACACATAGATCAATGGAACAGAATAGAGAATTCAGAAATAGAGAACCCACACATGTATGGTCATCTGATTTTTGACAAAGGGGAAAAGCAATTCTGTGGAGGAAGGAGCATCTTTTCAACAAATTGTGCTGGAAAATTGGATATACATAGACAAAAAAGAGGAACCTCGACCTAAACCTAACACTTCATACAAAAATCACCTCAGGGGCTTCCCTGGTGGCACAGTGGTTGAGAGTCCGCCTGCCGATGCAGGGGACACGGGTTCGTGCCCCAGTCTGGGAAGATCCCAGATGCCACGGAGCGGCTAGGCCCGTGAGCCATGGCCACTGAGGCTGCGCGTCCGGAGCCTGTGCTTCGCAACGGGAGAGGTCACAACAGTGAGAGGCCCGCGTACTGCAAAAAAAAAAAAAAATCACCTCAAATGGATCATAGATATAAATGTAAAATATAAAACTTTTTAGAAGAAAACATAGACTATCTTCAGGATCTAAGACTTGGTGAAGAATTCTTAAACATGATACCAAAAAGCATGATCCATTAAAAAAAATCCATAAATTGGATCTCATCAAAAGTAAAAGCTCTTGTCAAGAACCTTAGCTTGAGACAGACAAGATGGCAGAGTGGAAGGATGTGAGCTCACTGTTTCTTATGAAAACACCAAAATCACAAGTAACTGCTTAACAACTACTGACCAAAAAAAAAAAAAAAAAAATTGCTGGAACCTAACAAAAAAGATCCCCTACATCCAAAGACAAAGAAGAAGCCACAGTGAGATGGTAGGAGAGGGTGCAATCATGATAAAATCATATCCCATACCTGCCAGGTGGGCAACCCACAAACTGGAAAATAATTATACCACAGAAGTTCTCCCACAGGAGTGAAAGTACTGAGCCCCACGTCTGGCTTCCTAGCCTGGGGGTCTGGCAATGGGAGGAGGAGGTCCCAGAGAATCTGTCTTTGAAGGCCAGCAGGGCTTGATCACTGGAATTCCACAGGACTGGGGGAAACAGAAACTCTACTCTTGGAGCATGCACACAAGGTCTCATGTGCACCAGGACCCAGGGAAAAAGCAGGGACCTCATAAGAGACTGGACCAGGCCTACTAGACTGGGCTAGTATTGGAGGGTCTCCTGTGGAGGCAGTGGGGAGCTGTGGCTCATTGCAGGGACAGAGACACTGGTGGCAGCAGATCTGGGAAGTACTCATTAGCATGAGCCCTCCTGGAGGCCACCATTTTCTTAAGACCTGGTCCCACCCCCACAGCCTGCAGACTCCAGTGCTGGGACATCTCAGGCCAAACAACCAACAGGGTGGAAACATAGCCCCACCCATCAGCAGACAGGCTGCTTAAAGTCTTCCTGAGTCCATAGCCCTCTAGACACAACCCTTGGCACAGCTCTACCCATCAGAGGGACAAGACCCAGCTCCACCCATTAGTGGGCAGGAACCAGTCCCTTCTACCAGGAAGCCTGTGCAAGCCTCTTAGACAGCCTCATCCACCAGGAGGCAGACAGCAGAAGCGAGAACTACAACCCTGCAGCCTGCAGAATGAAACCACGATTGCAGAAAGTAAGACAAAATGAGACGGCAGAGGATTATGTACCAGATGAAGGAACAAGATAAAACCCCAGAAGAACAACTAAATGAAGTGGAGGTAGGCAATCTGCCCAAAAAAGAATTCAGAGTAATGATAGTAAAGATGATCCAAGATCTTGGAAAAAAGAATGGAAGCACAGACCGAGAAGATTCAAGAAATGTTTAATAAAGACCTGGTAGAACTAAAGAACAAAGAGTTGAAGAATACAATAACTGAAATGAAAAATACACTAGAAGGAATCAATAACAGAATAAGTGAGGCAGAAGAATGGATAAATGACCTGGAAGACAGAATGGCAGAAATCATTGCCGCAGAACAAAATAAAGAAAAAAGAATGACTCGAAATGCAGACAGTCTAAGAGACCTCTGGTACAACATCAGATGCACCAACATTCACATTCTAGGGGTCCCAGAAGGAGAACAGAGAGAGAGAAAGGACCTGAGAAAATATTGGAAGAGATAATAGCTGAAAACTTCCCTAACATGGGAAGAGAAACAGTCACCCAAGCCTAGGAAGTACACAGAGTCTCAGGCAGGATAAACCCAAGGAAGAACATGCCAAGACACACAGTAATCAAATTGGCAAAAATTAAAGACAGCTCCTCCCCTTGGCTCAGCACAAAGCAAGCATATAAAAAACACAGATGCCTGCTGCTTCCTGGGGAGAGAAAGAGTTGGTAGAGGCCCCTAGAATCTCTGGCCAGAGTTATTGGTTGAGGTCTTCTCCTGTATGAGGCCAGTCTATGAAGACTGAAAGAGGTGCCTCGTTTGTCTGATACACAGACTCCAACACAGAAAGTCAAAGATATGAAGAATCAGGCAAAGATGTTCCACATTAAAGGAACAAAATAAATCTCCAGAAACTGACCCTAGTGAAATGAACATGTATTATTTACCTGATAGAGAATCCAAAAATACTCTTTTAAAAATGTTCACTGAAGTCAAGAGAACAATGCATGAACAAAGTGAGAATTTCAACACAGAGATAGAAGATATTAAAAACTACCAGACAGAAGTCATGGAGCTGAAGAACACAATAATTGAACTGAAAAACAATTCACTAGAAGGGTTCAACATTAGACTAGATCAAGCAGAAGAAAGGATCAGTGAACTTTGGAAATAATGCAGTCAGAGGAGAAAACAGAAAGAAAGAATGGAAAACAGTGAAGAAAGCTTAAGGGACTTTCAGGATATCATCAAGCCAACCATTATAGGAGTCCCAGTTGGAAGAGAGAAAAAAAAGACCAGAAAGCATATTCAAAAAATTGACTGAAAACTTCCCAGATATAGAGAAGCAAGTGGACATACAGATCCACAAACTCTAGAGATCACCAAGCAAGATGAATCTAAAGATAATCCACACTGAGGCGCATATAATCAAATTGTCAAAAGTCGAAGACAGAGTTTTGAAAGAGGCTAGAGAAAAGTGACTTGTAACATACAAAGAAACATCCAAAAGACTCTCAGTGTTTTTTCCAGCAGAAACCTGGTAGGCCAGAAAGGAGTGGCATGATATCAAAGAGATATTAGCATTCCCTTGTTCATTGCAGCCAAGATTCACAATAACCAGATGTTAAGATGTGGAAACAGCCTAAATGTTCATCAACAGATACAGAAAATGTGATATACATATGATACTATTCAGCCTTAAGATATAAGGATATCTTGCAACATGTGATGACATGGATGAACCTTGAGGACATTATGCTGAGTAAAATAGACCAGACACAGAAATACAAATACCTCATTATTCTACTTATATGAGGTATCTAAATTAGTCAAACTCATAGAATCAAAGAGTTGAATGGTGGTTGCCACAGGCTGGGGTATGGGGAAATGGGAATTTACCAATCAATGACATCAAGTCTCAGTTAAGCAAGATGAATAATTTCTAGGGATCTGCTGTACAACATTGTACCTAGAGTCAACAATACTGTGTTGTGGGTGGCAATGAATTGGGAGATTAGAATTGACATATATATACTAATATGTATAAAATAGATAACTAATGAGAACCTGCTGTATAGCACAGGGAACTCTACTTCGCTGTATAGTAGAAACTAACACAACATTGCAAAACAACTGTACCCCAAATAAAAAAAAATACTGTGTTGTACACTTAAATTTTTGTTAAAAATTGTTGCGTTCTTACCACAGTACAAAAGTGAATAAGTTAGAAATGTATAATATGGGTACAGAGGATTTTAAATTATACAAAACTATTTGTGCAACTCTATCATCACTAAATTTTAAAATCCAAAGGAAAATATGAAAAATTCTTTATGGAGGTAATATAATTTTTTTAAAGGTATTTATTTATTTATTTTTGGCTGTGTTGGGTCTTCGTTGCTGCACGTGGGCTTTCTCTAGTTGTGGCGAGCGGGGGCTACTCTTCATTGCGGTGTGCGGGCTTCTTATTGTGGTGGCTTCTCTTGTTGTGGAGCATGGGCTCTAGGCACGCAGGCTTCAGTAGTTGTGGCTTGTGCGCTCTAGAGCGCAGGTTCAGTAGTTGTGGCTCACAGGCTTAGTTGCTCCGCGACATGTGGGATCTTCTCGGACCAGGGCTCAAACCCGTGTCCCCTGCATTGGCAGGCGGATTCTTAACCACTGCGCCACCAGGGAAGCCTGGAGGTAATATAATCTTAATTCCCTAACTTAATAAAGATGGCATTTTTAAAACTCCAAAATAAATTTCACTTTTTCTGAATGTAGATTAAAATAATTTTAAAAGATATGTTAGAAATAGAACCTTGTGGTATATTCAAGGAAAACACCATGCTCAAAAAGAATTTATGCCAGAAACATAAGCATGAGTTTAGCATTAAGAAGTGTATCATCATAATTCATCACACAAAAAAGTTAGAGGAGAAATAAATATAAACATATGAATGCATGCCATAAAGTTGTTAAAATTCACTGGCTATTCCTATTTTAAAACTTTAATGGGAAAACAAAGATACTACATAAACATGGTAAAGACCATTTACCAAAATGTAATGCCAAATAACATATTAATTAGTGAAACAATGAAAGTGTTTCCAGTTAAAATCTCTTTCCTTTGCCTTTTCGTCCTGGACAATTTGAATTCTACTAACAGCAGATTCTCCCCAGCATAAGACTTTGTCCTAGAAGACTTTGTCCTTTAATTTTTAAAGTTGTAGGCCTCAGACTTCTCTGGCCCCTTCACCCTTTACAATCGACCCCTTGCATTTTCCCCAAAATTGAAGTGTCAGAAACTTCAGTTTCAGGTGCTTTTTTTCAAATTGGCTCACTATGCTTTCCAGCGAGTATCTGTTGGATATTTGGTTTTTTCCTGTTCTCAGGTCCAATAGGCATCCCATTACTTCTCTCTGCTTTCTCCATGACAGTTACTATTTACCACTTGGGTCTTGGAGTTATTGGTAGTTTGTCCTTATACACCATACCTTGGGGTTTGTAAGATGACTTATCACCTTTTGTTGTTGTTTGTAGGGTTTGATTTTTTACCATCATAGTGCTTTGTCTGTTTTTATGGGGTGATTTGAGGAGATTTTTAAAAATTGCACTGCTGCTGCCACCTTCTGAAAATCTCTCTTCCTTATATTTAAATTTGTTTTGTAGCCTTTAAGAAATTGAATGCTACATCCTATGGTAAATCAATTTTTTTCATGGACTGTGATATGGAGCCTTACTACAAGGTTTTTTTTGTTTTTTTTTTTAACATAGAAACCCGAATTCAAGACTCAGTTTGTTTATTTGCAAATTTTTTTATTTTTGTCATTTACTCTCTTTGGGCATCAGCTTCTTCGTTTGTAAAGTGGAAATAATATCTATATGAGCTTTTCTGATGATTCAATAATATTTGTAAAAATGCTTTGTAAAATAAAAAGTGCTACACAGGCACAGGATATTGTTATCAACTTCCTTCACATATTCCCTTTTGACTGAGAACTTTCCTAGGATTTCCCCTTTCCCATTAATTTTTTCCCAGTTTTATTTATTTATTTGCTTATTTATTTATTTTTATTGAAGTATACTTTATTTACAATGTGTTAGTTTCTGGTGTACAGCAGAGTGATTCAGTTATACATATATATACACCTGTTCTTCAGTTATACATATATATACCTATTCTTCAGTTATACATATATATACCTATATACATATATACACCTTATTCATTTCCATTATGGTTTATTACATATATATACCTATTCTTCAGTTATACATATATATACCTATATACATATATACACCTTATTCATTTCCATTATGGTTTATTACAGGATATTGAATGTAGTTTACTGTGCTATACATTAGGACCTTGTGTTTATCTATTTTGTATATAGTGGTTTATATCTGCTAATCCAAACTCCTAATCCCTCTCCTACCCACTTTCCCCTTTTGTTACCATAAGTTTGTTTTCTATGTGTGTCAGTCCATTTCTGTTTCATAAGTAAGTTCATTTTGTATCATATTTTAGATTCCGCATATAAGTGATATCCTGTGGTATTTGTTTTTCTCTTTCTGGCTTACTTCACTTAGTATGATAACCTCTAGGCCCACCCATGTTGCTGCCAATGGCATTATTTTATTCTTTTTTGACTGAGTGTAGTATTCCATTGTATATCTATACCACATCTTCTTTATCCATTCATGAACATCCATTCATGTTCATGTTGCTGGACATTTAGGTTGCTTCCATGTCTTGGCTATTGTTGCTGTGAACATTCAGGTGCATGTATATTTTTGAATTAGAGTTTTGTCCAGATATATGCCTGGGAGTGGGATTGCTGATCATATGGCAACTCTATTTTTAGTTTTTTAAGGAATCACCATACTGTTTTCCATAGTGGCTGCACCAATGTACATTCCCACCAACAGTGTAGGAGGGTTCCCTTTTCTCCACACCCTCTCTGGTATTTATTATTTGTAGAATTTTTAATGATGGCCATTCTGACCGCTGTGAGGTGGTACCTCATTGTAGTTTTGATTTGCATTACTCTAATAATTAGCGATGTTGAGCATCTTTTCATGTGCCTGTTGGCCATCTGTATGTCTTCTTTGGAGAAATGTCTATTTAGCTTTTCTGCCCATTTTTTGATTGGGTTGTTTGGTTTTTTGTTATTGAATTGTATGAGCTGTTTATGTGTTTTAGAAATTAAGCCCTTGTCAGTTGCATCGTTTGCTAATATTTTCTCCCAGTCCGTAGGTTGTCTTTTCGTTTTGTTGATCGTGTCCTTTGTTGTGCAAAAGCTTTTAAGTTTGATTAGGTTCCATTTGTTTATTTTTGCTTTTATTTCTGTTGCCTTGGGAGACTGGCCTAAGAAAATATTGCTATGATTTATGTCAGAGAATGTTTCGTCTATGTTCTCTTCTAGGAGTTTTATGGTGTCATGTCTGATATTTACATCTTTAAGCCATTTTGAGTCTATTTTTGGGTATGTTCTAACTTCATTGATTTACATGCACTGTCCAGCTTTCCCAACAGCACTTGCTGAAGAGTCTGTCTTTTCAGGACACATTTTTAAACTGCAGCCTAATTGA
The DNA here is from genome assembly GCF_059928025.1 of Delphinapterus leucas. NCBI lineage: Eukaryota > Metazoa > Chordata > Mammalia > Artiodactyla > Monodontidae > Delphinapterus > Delphinapterus leucas. The sequence goes on from NC_143142.1 coordinate 16,079,411, forward strand.
CCTTACAAGTTTGGGGTGATGACTGTAATTGTTTTAAAGTATCCTATAATGCCCAACATACTCATTTAACGTTAATATTTTGGTATGTACTGGAAGTTCTCTTACCCTTCACTTACCTACTCATTTCATTAACTGATGTTCTCCATTCTTTCTGTAAAACAAAGTGACCTACTCATTTCATTAACTGATGTTCTCCATTCTTTCTCTAAAACAAAGTGACAGTCACAACTCACTGGACATTTAGCATTAGTAGGCTATACTTTAATATCTACTTTCTTTACGTATCTGCTTCCACCAAGTACCAAGTTATGTTTATTTCCAAACCTATTTGTGCAAGTTATACTTATGACTATGGTACCTATGACTATAGTACCCAATTAAATATTACATAAAGTGTTAAGATGTGACTGTAAAGAGAAAACGTTTTTGCACTGAGTCAAATGATTTGGAAAAGCTACTTGAAAATATATATTATAGCATTAGATGTGAACACGACAACTGTAAATGGCAGAGAGGTTCTTTTAAAAAAGATCACGAATCATTCTCTATTTACATTTTACTTCCATTAATGAACCAAACAGAAATAAAGGTTCTTACCTACCACATCAAACAATAGTCCAATAGACGAATATTCAAGTTGTTTAAAGTATGTTCATATTAATTTTTAGAATCCCATTTAGTTAAGCTTTTTGGTTAATAACCTACATAAATACTGTTGATCACTCCTTGAAACACTTTTGCACTTGGCTTTCCAGACGTGACCCTCTCCTGTTTCTTATTTTACCTCCAGTATGGCTCCTCCATACAAAGTCCCAGGGCTTGTACTCTCAACCCTTTGCTGGAGCAAAGGTTTTTTTTAATTGAAGAAGATTGTAGCAAAGTTCTTACTATATCATCAGGAATATTTAACCCACCATGGGGGTCCAGGGAATTAGCCAGGCATGAAATCCTTTGCAGAAATGACAATGCCTTTCCCCAAATATCTTGATGCTATTTATTTGAATTACATCAAATACAGTAAGCATTTATAATGCCCAAGATCCCACCAGAGCACTTTCTTTGAGGAGCTTATGTATAAATGGACCCACCTTCAAGACATAATGAGTTAAAAAAAAAGCATGGTACTATTTATGTTATACTTACATACATGAAACAATACTATATATTTTCTTTCTACCTTAAAAGAAGGTCTAGAAACAAATACACTAAACTGATAATAATGGTTCCCAATGAGGAGGATTAGGAAGTGATTAGGACTACTGATAAAAGGGAACTTTAGCCTTATATTTAATATTTTTACTTTTATAATTTTTTTTTTTTTGGTACACACCACGCAGCTTGCGGGATCTTAGTTCCCCAACCAGGGATCGAACGCGTGCCCATTGCAGTGGAAGTGTGGAGTACTAACCACTGGACCACCAGGGAATTCCCTAATTTTTTTACTTTTAAAAATAGCTTTATTGATGTATAATTAAGCTACTACAAAATTCACCCTTTCAAAGCTCACAATTCAAAAGTTTTTAGAATAAATATTGTGCAACTATCACTACAATTTAATTTTAGAACATTTTTATCACTCCAAAAAGAAACTTGTTCTGGTTAGCAGTCCCTCCTCACTTTCCCCCTCAGCTTCTTCCACCCCAGCTTTCTGTCTCTGTGGATTTGCCTATTCTGGACATTTAACATAGATAGAATGATATAATATGTGACCTTATGTGACTAGCTTTTTTCACTTAGCATAATGTTTTCAAGATTCATCCATACTGTAGCATGTATCAATACTACTTTCCTTTTTATTGCTGAATAATGGTCTGTTGTATAGCTATACAACATTTTATTTATCCATTCTTCAGTTGATAGACATTTACATAGTTTCCACTTTGGGGATGAATAGTGATGCTCTGAACGTTTGTGTACAAATTTTTGTATGGGTGTATGTTTTCATATTTTTTGGATATATATGTTTATAGGAGTGGAGCTGCTAGGTCATATGGTAACTCTATGTTTAGCATTTTGTGGAACTGCCAAACTTTGTTCCAATGTGGTTGCACCATTTTTAAATTCCCACCAATGATATGTAGAAGTTCCAGTTTTTCCACATCCAGAATCTGTGTTTTTATCTTCAGCATCTAGTGCAGTTCCTGGCATATAAATGTTTCTTGAATGTGAAAGCTTGAATGAAAGAATGAATCTATGAAAAAGTGAACAAATGTGTTGAGGTCAGATTTCATATTTAATAGCAATTCACAGTAAAGATATTGACCATTAGTTTCTCAATTTTAATCTTTTTTAAATTATTTTTTAATTTATTTTATTTTTGTCTGTGTTGGGTCTTCGGTGCTGCACGTGGGCTTTCTCTAGTTGCAGCGAGCGGGGGCTACTCTTCGTTGCGGTGCATGGGCTTCTCTTTGCGGTGGCTTCTCTTGTTGCAGAGCACAGGTTCTAGGGGCACAGACTCAGTAGTTGTGTCTTGTGGGCTCTAGAGCGCAGGCTCAGTAGTTGTGCCGCACTAGCTTAGTTGCTTCGCAGCATGTGGGATCTTCCCAGACCAGGGATTGAACCCGTGTCCCCTGCATTGGCAGGCAGATTCTTAATCACTGCACTGCCAGGGAAGTCCCTCAATTTTAATCCTGATTCATAATTCTAGGGTAAGTCAAGGTCCATGGATTTATCACCTACATTTGATCAATTGACCGTTATTTGGTGTTATGAACTTACATTATTCTATTAATGAACTTACAGTTAGTCCTATACATATCACAACCAGTTGGGTTCATATAATATTGTTTTGTCTACAAAGACAGGTAGATTATAAATTCCTTGGATTCAGGGAACATGGTTTATAATTTCTTTGTATTACCAGAAATAATTGTGGTGATATGCTCGTAAGTGTTTGACAATTGGTACTCAAATTTGTATGATTTACCTATTTCTGTGCTGTAAATACTCCCACCACCATGGCCAATTTCAAGCTACCAGTATGATGTCACTGAACACAGAATTGGTAAGATATGCTACAGTGAGCTCTCACCAGCGATATTAACTTGCTGTAGCACATCACTAATACCAAAAAGAAAACTGACGATGAAATCAAATGACCTAAAATTCCAGTCCTGACTCTGCTACTAATTAACTATGTGACATTGCCAAACAGTTCTCCTTTCTGAGCCTCATATATAAAATTGAGCTATTTCTATTAACCTCAAAGACATTTGTGTTATTAATAAGAAAAGACAATATTGTACAACACAAGGAATATAGCCAATATTTTATAATAACTGTAAATGGAGTATAACCTTTAAAAATTGTGAATCACTATACTGTCTACCTGTAACATATAGCATTGTACATAAACTATACTTCAATTGAAAAAAAAAAGAAAAGACATGAGAAAGTACCAGTTTGGGACATCTAATGGATGGTCAGGTATGAATGTGAATAGCTCAACCGTGGAGCTGGGTCCCGATAAGAGACTTATTAGTCAATACTTGTTGACCACTAAACTCTAGGCAAAACCACATACGCTGAGGCTAACTCAGCTCCTTACTTTCCTTCTCTGAAGATCCTTCTGCCCACTCTACCAGTTCCCTCTTCTTCTATAACTTCCTGACAGGTTTTTTTCCCATAAATATTCATTTAAGAAGATAAGTATTACAAAAAAGAAGACAGTTTGATCTAGTTAAATGTAAGTGGAATTTTTGGAAAGCATAAACTGAGTCCTCATTTCAGGGTAGACCCTAGTTAGAAATTTCTGGGATTTATAACTTGTTATAACTTGTGGAGATTAAGAGGATGTAGGATGGGCAGGAAATACCCTATAAATGCTTAATTTGTTAATATGATATGCAACAAAGGAAAACAATAGTAACCTGGACAAATATTTATTGACTTTATTTTGTTCTGAGCAGAAGTCTAAAAGTTTTACATATTAGTAATCCACACGATAACACTGCAGGGTATTTATGATTTATCCAGTTTTATGGTTGAAAAAAACTGATGTTCATAGGGTAAAATTAAGTTATCCAAACTCACTGCTAAGAAAGATGAGTAGAGATTCAAAGCTAAATCACTATGACTTCAAAACCCAAATGATTTAGCCAACCTCTCAAAATAGCCCTAGAGTTGGCCAGTGGTATAGGAAGTGGTATGCCTGGATTAGAAGTTTAGATTCCATCTTAGTGAGTGCATTGAAGGAGCAGAAGGCCCCAAAGCCCAAAGTACTATTCCTAAACCCTTAATGAGGTGTGGGAAAATTTGTTAATTTTTTTTTCATAGAGAGATGTCCTCTGAAACTACCGCTGCAAGGCCTTAAAGGAGAGGGGCAGGCTCCCATAAATCACCTCGGCCTTATCCCCTGCTAACAATAATGAATTCTAGCTGTGGAGTTACTGCCTCTCAGAACCAGCACAACACAAGCAGCCAAAGCTTGAGTTAACTCAAGGTAACAGGATTGCTTGAAGCATGATACTGGGAGGTGCTTCTCACCTGGTCTTAGTTTCCTGAACATGTCTGTCAGTCATCCTGAGAGTAGAATTCTGCCAAGAGGAGTGGTGGGGAAGAGAAAGAAATAACAGGAAGATAGCATATTTGGAGAATAGGGCCCAGAAGAAAATCCTAGATGTACTATATTCAGATTTGTGTATTTAGAAGTATTTTGTTGGCAGTATTATTTGTAGAGGCTAAAAACAAAACCGTGGAAGCAAAATTCATGGCCAACTATTGAAAATGGTTGAATTAACTGTAGAAGATACTTAACAAAATACCATGGAATACTATGCAGTCATGAAAAGAAATGATTTAGAAATATAGGATGACTTGCTGAGCTTGCCACTATGCAGAGAAAAGCAAGATTCAAAGGAATATAAATAATGTGAGCTCAGTTTTAAAAGATTACCCCTAAAACACACTATATATATATATATATATATATATATATATATATATATGTATGTATACTTACATGACTATGGAAAAGGATATGGAAAGTTGTACACTAAGTTAGCAGTGATTTTCAAGAACAAAGTGAGGAGAGCTGCAGCCAGTGAAGGGGGTAAAAAGAGGAGATGATCATGAAATAAATTAAGATAGCATCTTCTTAAAGGGAGGGAGTCCAAAATAAATGGAGCATGTAGGATAGGATCCCATTTTTAAAAAGTATTTGGGTCTGGGCTTTCTGAAAATAACAGGGATTACAATTCAGAAAACAGGAGATAATGGATGTGTGACATCAATGCATCAAAACTCAAGAGGCAGCAGTCTTCCAGAGGGCAGTACCTTCCAGCCTCTTGTGCCTCGGTCCTTTACCTGGACCCTCTTAAACAAACCCTGGGTCCCCAACTTCCAACTTTTCTCTCAACAAAATCCTTCCTTCTCAGTGATCAACATTACAATGAGCTCCATAAGGATGTAATTTTGCCTACACTGAAGACAGCTCATCTTTAAGTTTAGTCGAGCTGTATAAATCATGTCTCAACCACTCTAGTGAGGAATAGGCCTTGAGTTTTATCTTAAAATTTCACTGAAAGGTTCTCCCACAAGTAAATGCAGATTTTGCCTTTGACTCTGATTAAGCAAAAACTACTGAGAATTTGAAATGTCTGTAATTATAGTTCATTATGCTACAGGTTTCAAAGACACAAAATCTATCTCATAGGTAAGGTCATAGTCAAAGTATTTAGCTCCCCCCACCAATCAGCATCTGGAATTAGAAGGATTTTCCATAACAGAGCATAAGGTGGCGGAGTGTGCATATTTCTGGGGGGAGGGTTACGAAAGATTCATCTCCTCATTCTAGAGTAATCACCTGGAGCCATGACATATATTATGGAGTGTGATAACGGAGCTTAAATATTTTGACAGCTTTATGTATAGAAGCAGGTGAAAAATTATTTTAAAGTTGTTCATCATTTTCGTTGCTGGAGGAAGATAGCCTTTTTTTTTTAATTGGAGTAAAATTGCTTTACAATGTTGTGTTAGTTTCTGCTGTACAGTGAAGTGAATCAGCTATATATATACCTATATCCCTTCCCTCTTGCACCTCCCTCCCACTCTGCCATCCCACCCATCTAGGTCGTCACAGCTCACCAAGCTGAGCTCCCTGTGCTATACAGCAGGTTCCCACTAGCTATCTATTTTACACATGGTAGTGTATTTATGTAAAACCTAATTTCCTAATTCGTCCCACCCTCGCCTTACCCCCCTGTGTCCACATGTCCATTCTCTACGTCTGCAACTCTATTCCTGACCTACAGATAGGTTCATCTGTACCATTTTTCGAGATTCCACATATATGCGTTAATTTACAATATTTTTCTCTTTCTGCCTTACTTCACTCTGTATGACAGACTCTAGGTCCATCCACATCTCTGCAAATGACCCAATTTCGTTCCTTTTTACAGCTGAGTAATATTCCATTGTATATATGTACCACATCTTCTTTATCCATTCATCTAACGTTGTACATTTAGGTTGTGTAATAATGGAGCTTAAATATTTTGACAGCTTTATGTATAGAAGCAGGTGAAAAATTATTTTAAAGTTGTTCAGCATTTTCATTGGTGGAGAAAGATTGCCTTTGTTTTTTGTTTTGTTTTTTTTAAGAGACTACTTAAGTGAGATTTTGGTCCACACCCACCCCAAATGATGAATTCTACTCAAGAATGAAATTTGAGCCCATTGCTAACATTATGCTCAGTGGTGAAAAAGCTGAAAGCTTTTCCTCTAAGATCAGTAACAACACAAGGATGCCCACTTTCACCACTTTTATTCAACATAGTATTAAAAGTCATAGGCAGAGCAGTTAGGCAAGAAAAAGGAATAAAAGCATCCAAATCAAAAAGGAAGAAGTGGGCTTCCTTGGTGGCACAGTGGTTGGGAGTCTGCTTGCTGATGTGGGGGATGCGGGTTCGTGCCCCGGTCTGGGGGGGATCCCTCATGCTGCGGGGCGGCTGGGCCTGTGAGCCATGGCCGCTGAGCCTGCGCGTCCGGAGCCTGTGCTCCACAACAGGAGGGGCCACAGCAGTGAGAGGCCCGCGTACCGAAAAAAAAAAAAAAAAAGGAAGAAGTAAAACTGTCACTACTTGCAGATGACATGTTATATATAAAAAGCCCTAAAGACTCAACCAAAATACTGTTAGAACTAATAAATGAATTCAGTAAAGTTGTAGGATGCAAAATCAATATACAAAAATTAGTTGTGTTTCTATACACTAATAACAAACTATCATAGGAGAAATTAAGAAAACAACCCCATTTATAATTGCATCAAAAAGAATAAAATACTTGGAATGAACTTAACCAAGGAAGTGAATGATCTATACACTGAAAACTATAAGACATTGATGAAGGAAATTGAAGAAGATGCAAATAATAGAAAAATATTCTGTGTTTATGAGTTGGAAGAATTATTATTGTTAAAATGTCCATAATAGGGCTTCCCTGGTGGCGCAGTGGTTGAGAGTCCGCCTGCCGATGCAGGGGACACGGGTTCGTGCCCTGGTCTGTGAGGATCCCACATGCTGCGGAGCGGCTGGGCCCGTGAGCTATGGCCGCTGGGCCTGCGTGTCTGGAGCCTGTGCTCCACAGCGGGAGAGGCCACAACGGTGAGAGGCCCATGTACCACACACAAAAAAAAATTTCCATAATACCCAAAGCAATCTGTAGACTCAGTGCAATCACTATCAAAATTCCAATGACATTTACCACATAAATAGAACAAATAATCCTAAAATTTGTTTGGAACTATGAAAGACCCCAGATAGCCAAAGCAGTCTTGATAAAAAAGAACAAAGCTGGAAGCATAATGCTTCCTGATTTCAAACTATATTACAAAGCTATAGTAATCAAAACACTATGGTATTGGCATAAAAACAGACACATAGATCAATGGAACAGAATAGAAAGCTCAGAAATAAACTCATACATATATAGTCAATTAATTTACAACAAAGAAGCCAAGAATATACAATGAGGAAAGAACAGTCTCTTCAGTAAAGGGGAAAACTGAACAACCACATGCATAAAATGAAAGTGCATCACTATCTTATACCATATACAAAAATTAACTCAAAATGGGTTAAAGATGTGAAAATAAGATCTGAAACCATAAAACTCCTAGGAAAAAAACATAGGCAGTAAGCTCCTTGACACTGGCCTTGACAATGGCTTTTTGGATTTGACACCAAAAGCCAAGGCAACAAATGCAAAAACAAGTGGAACTAGGGACTTCCCTGGTGATCCAGTGGTTAAGACTCCATGCTCCTAATGCAGGGGGCCTGGGTTCGATCCCTGGTCAGGGAACTACATCCTACATGCCGCAACTAAAAGCCTGCGTGCTGCAACTAAAGATCCTGCATGCCTCAAGGAAGATCCCTCACGTGGCAGTGAACATCCTGCATGCTGCAACTAAGACACGGAGCAGCCAAATAAATAAATATTTAAAAAGGAAAGAAAAAACAAGTGGAACTACATCAAACTAAAAGGCTTCTTTCTGCACAGCAAAGGAAATCATCAACAAAATGAAGTCAACCTATCAAATGGGAAAAATATTTGCAAATCATATATCTGATATGGGGTTAATATCCAAATATAAAAAGAACTTATACAACTCAATATCAAAAAGAAAAACGTCCAATTTAAAAATGGACAGAGAATCTGAATAGACATTTTTCCAAAGAAGACATAAAGATGGCCAACAGGTCCATGAAAAGGTGCTCAACATCACTAATCACCTGGGCAATTAAGGACATGTCAGTTGTCTTCCTGCTCACTTTTTTTTACTAAAGGAACAGGCTCACGAGGCAGTGGCGAATGTAGATTCAGTCATACCTGGGGCCGTTTGCAGGTTCCACCCCTTATCAACTCTAGAGCAAAAGTCTTTGGTCTCTGTTTCTTCATGTACAAGATGGAGGTCTCATAGGGTGGATGGGAGGATTAAATTAAGACAACAAATGTAAAGTAGCACAGTGTCTTGCACAGAATGCATAATGTTATATTGTATGTGCTTTGTGCTCTCTTTACAGACAATTGACTACCCTCCAAAGCTCTGTTCCTTTGGACTGTCAGTCAACAATGTTAACTTAAAAAGGAAATGAGAAATAAATATAATAAGTGAAGTCGAAAAACAGAAAAGAAGGAACAATTAATACTTTCAATTGAACTCCACACTAGACAAGGTTGTCTCTTGCCTAAGTTGCTCCCTTTCCCCCATGCACCCAGACCCAGGGTGATCGGACAACCCTGGATCAGATGTAGCCCCTTCCAAGAGATCCCCAAAATAAAGAAGCCTCAAGGACTAGGCTGTATGGAGTCTGAAGCGATGCTTCATCTTAAAATAGCTTTTTATTTATTTTAAATTACCTTTTATTCGTGAATAGCAACTTTTGGGGCAAATTAGATTACTCAACAGATAACATTTTTAAGATAATGTGTTATGAGTGGGATTAATGACCCTGTGATAGTCATAGGTAGAGATAATACTGTGTATCAAACAATGTAGATGGAAGATGGTAGGCCCTGAAAAGTAATTTCAGATCAGAAATTGGCCCAAATGAAAGATGATATTGATAGGTATGATTCATGAGAAGAGCTTAAATAAAATTGTTTCATGAAATGGGAAAAAAGCAAAAATATAGAATATTTTATGAGTTCATATATGAACATATAACCAAATTACTAAAATGAATACTGAAAGCAGGGGCGTCTCTGTTCCCATGTTAGTATGTTTCTGTAGACTATATATCCTGTTCAGAGCTACAGGAACCATCAGTTGTCACTTCACCTTTGCTTCTCTGAGCCCCTCTTTCCCACTCAGTGCTTGAGATATTCGATATTTTTGGATTCTTCCAATACACTTCTGCCTTTGGTTATCCTTTTCCTTCACCTGCTACCTCTTATGGTGCTGGCTCTCCTGGTGGTGGGGCCTCCGGCGGCAGCAGCATTGCCTCCAGCGGCGGGGGAGCCTCCAGCGGCGGCAAGGGGGCCTCCTCTTCTTGGTCCTTGTTTTCTGACTCCTCCTCTTGTAGCCCCACTGGTAGAAACTCCGTTAAGAATCCCTCACTAGTGGTTTCCTCTGAACTTTCCTCCAAGGTATGCCCTAGGGTCTCTACTGACTCATTTACAGCCCTGAGGGTAATGTAAAATATTAAAACTAACAACAATATTAAAAGAAATGAAGGGAGTATGAAAATTAGCTTGCCAACATTTCTAAACTCAATGCTATGATGAAAAGAACCGCCACCTACACCTACACTTTGAATTTCAGTTGGTTTGCCAGGTGGACCACTGTCTACACTACCACCATCTCCTGGACCTCTGCAGTCAGGGGGAGCATAGCCAGCCTCACAATGGCAGTGCCTAAAATTGTTGCAAACTCCTTTACCATTACACATTTCTGCTGGTTTGCAGTCATACTTGAGCACAGCATAATCAGTACAAGAGTAATTTACACAGACTTTGTTTGGAGCACAAAGAGTGCCACTGTGTACATCTCCATCATCAGGGATATCAGTAGTGTTATAGGCATCCATGCTCCAGCACCAGTCATCTTCATGAGCGACCTGGATCAGTGTATGATTTGGTTTGATTTGTGGTACCTGTCTAACATTTGTACATATAAGTTTCCCACAAAATATATTATCATCTACACACTTCAAATATCTTAACCTAGGTGAGTTGGTAATACCACAGTTTCCAAACCGGTCCCCTCTTCTGTTCATTGAAATGTAACAGTTTTCTGGGGCAGACCTTGCAGAGAACCCATATATATCCATGCACTGATTATCAGGGTTCTTACAGCGACCTCCAGCGCAATAGTGAATTCTATCACACGTTGTACCATCTATCTTATAGCTGTCTATGGGGCATTCTCCAGAGGAACCATCACAATACTCTGGGAGGTCACACTCCCCCAAAGCAGGACGGCACATGAATCCCTTATATTTCGGTTGGCATTTAACGCAGCAGAGTCCATCACCACACTCTGCATTCTCCTTCAGCCTACATGTTTGGTCACAGCATGGGTGATTGTCACAGTCAGAACCACAGTCACACTGCTCGTCCTCTTCTACAACACCATTTCCACAGCGGGAATCCCTCCGTACGCGGCCTTTGGGCCCAGGCTTGTTAAATAGACAGGCCCCTTTGTGTTCCCAGAGGAACTGGTAGAAGAAGTCAGAGCTGCAGTTGCTGAAGCCACTTTCTTTAGTGATATTTTCACGCATGAGGCCAAAGGGTTTATCTTTACAAACGCAGGCCGAATGGTCATGCGGAATACCCAAGTTGTGCCCAAGCTCATGGACCATGAGTGCTGCAAACAGGAGGACATCCTCATGGTGGAAGGATTCAACAGCTGCTGCAAAATCACTTGAACAGGCACCACTGAGAAATGCCTGCCCTGTATCCTCTTTAGGATGGTGTCCAACGATCATGTGGGCAACATCATGCTTCACACGATGGAAGAGCCTCTCTTGTCTCCAGCTATTGAAATTCCTGAGTGCAACTTGCAGGTCCACTGGGACCTGTATGAGGTCCCCCTCGGTCCAAATCTCCATTCCAGCCAGCACCACCTCTGTGTTTATTCCCCTAGTGAAGCTGTTGGCCAGAGCAATGATGTCCATTACTCTCTGGACTGTCTCATTGACGTCACTGCCCCACATTTGGAACCGCTGGTTGTCGACCACGACAAACATCTCCACGTATTTGGTATGTGACCACAAGTAGGATGGCACCTGCTGACTGCGAGGCTTGCTGCTCTCTTGTTGCTGGCTGGTGAATGCCACTTGGCTGTCATTGGAAGTGACACTACAGGAGACTAGAGCTTCATGGGCCATGGTGTACAACACATGTTCAAACCGTTTTGAAGAGTGAATGGGCTCAATGCCATAGGATTTTGCCTCCTTAATCAGGACGCCTCTGAGGCCTGAACAGGTGTTGACAGAAACAAAAGAACCTGGGACTCCTTCTATGTAGCCTTCGTAATGACAGTCATGTGAGATGAAAGGCATTTCTTGCCCCAGGATGCCATTGTGGTAGCTGAAGACTGGAAAGTTATTCACAAAATAGTCTCTCTTCACCTTCAGGTGAATCAGCTGTTTCTGGCCCTGCATAAATAGCACATAGGAGAGCTTTTCCACTTGGTCTTCCCTTCCTTCCACTGTCAGACTCTTGGGGGTGACTGTTTCATAGGAAGAGTAATATACTGATCCCAGGTCACAGTACAAGCTTGGCAGAGAAATCACCAACAGCAACACAATCCTCAAACTGAAACATGAAGATCCTGGCACTGGCCCCAGCCTCAGATCCCTCTTCTGCTGAGCCCAAGTCTGAAACTTTATCTTACCCTCCTTCAAGGCCACTTGGTTTTTCCGTAGAGAAGGCAGTATAGAGGCAGAGTGTGTCACAGACGCTGCCATGTTAAATCAGTTGATGATGCAGGGCCTATGTCCAGCAGCAGCAGCTTTCCCTGACACGCAGACCCTCCGTCACAGGTATTCACTTCAGATCTATGCTGGCTCCCTTATGGGTGGGTACTGCCCAACTCTGAGTCTTACAGACCTTGGGGCTATGTTTCTGTTCTTGCTTTTCTCTCGGCCTTCAGTGGTTTCCTTACTATATGACTTCCTTCCAACAGCAATGGTTTTAATGCTCCTTGGCTAAGTTCCCTTTACGCTTACACAGAGATATACCAAGTAGAAGGCCTGTAATGATTCAGCCAGGACTGTTACTCAGGTAAATTATCCTTATCCTTAGCCCAGGGCCACACTACTCCTGATATCCGTTAATCTGCGCATTCTTTGAAACCCAACATTCTGGCAGGAGGTCAGGGGGGAGGGGATGGGGATTCTTCGGGATCTCAGAGCAGGACGAAGCTCTCTGTTGCCCATTACCTCTTTTCCTCATTTCTGTAGTATTGAGGGTACTGTTTTTCAGTCCAGCCCTCCTTTGTCAGGGTCTGGTTTTTCTCCTTTAATTCAAGAAAACTTGTATGTGGATGCACAAATTCTCCCTCATTAACTTTTGTTCATAACAGATGAGTTTAGCCACTTTGTGTCTGCATATATACATAATTTTCCTCTAATAAGTTTTCCTAATGCACAAACGTACTAAGTGTTAAATGAAAGGAGTTCAGTTTCACTACGGAGACTCACAAGTGACTAAGATCAAAGTTCAGTTCCTCCCAACATAAAAACAAAGTCTGGAATAAAACTAAACTCTGATTAACCAGGTATCTAGTTACCATTTCATCAAGAAAATAAAAATGGACTGTATAAGAGCTTTTTAAAGACTTCTTTGCTTTCGTAACTAAAATTGAACTGTAATGTCTATGGAAGTCCTTGGATTTGATTTTGATGTTGATCTCCTGGTGTATTTAGCAGTATAAATTTAAAAGGAAAAAAGCCCTATTTAACCACATTCCTTGCCCAGTTATTCTCCTTTGCATCATAAGATGAACTAAAGACTCTACATCTTTTATCTTGCATAAAAATAATTTTATATTAAGTCAAATATCTACAATATAAAACCTTCAAAATAAGGGTTATGGCTATAAGTACCACACAAAAATGGAGAAATGCCTTATATAATTCAAAAGAGAATGGAATAGTACTACAAGATCTCAGATATAAGCATGAGAGTAGATCAACTCATTATCCCCAGTTAATAATATTTAATTCCTAATATAGATGAAAAAATTAATCATCCACATCTAGCAAGGAAATTAATACTATCATATCACAAACACATTAAAAAATTTACAGCAAAAATGGTGAAATGATTTCCAGCTGGATTTCTTTTCTCCTTGTGTTCTGTATAAGAGGAAAGCCTCTTAAAATTATGTAACTTGGAAATTATCACAGATTTAAGTTGTTCCCCTGTGTCTTAACCAAACAGGCAGGGAAAATTTAAGTCATTCTGTGGGACAAAAAAATCAATAATGAAAGACCACTTCTACTTTTTTAAATAAATAAAAATATAATTAAAATCAAATATCCAATTTTCCAGTTCTCAAATTGAGACACATTTTCTTCAATAAATACACACGCACGCAAGCATTCACACACAAGATCTGATTTAAATCATGACTTCTTCAACCAATAATTCCTTCAACTTGTTCTATCTCAAATGAATACAAAAACAAAACTCTTTTTAAAAAGCAGTTCCTCCTATCATATGTTTCAGACAATAAATTTCTCACAGGTGTTCTCCTATAGCTTATACAATACATTAGCCAGAAAAATACAAAAGTTGTTTCACATCAAGCAGATTAATAACTATGGTAAAGTCTAAAGGTATTTGAGTAATGGTTTTATAGTAAGCAGAGGGTTAGCAAATCATGTAGGAAAACTGAAGACTCTAACCTCCTGCCTATGAGAACTGTTCTTACAGTGTGAACTTCCTGCAGGTACAGGCATTAGACAGACAGGCCAAAAGAGACAAGGATGATTTTGTTTCACTTCCAGTACATGTGAATGTTTTATTAGTAAACCTGACTGGTAAAGTTAAAGCAGAATTTGCTACTGGCCTACAAACAAATTCCATAAACAGAACTCCACTTTAAAGACCAAACATTGCTGAGTCTTTTGGAAGTTGTTGTTTTGTCAAGGAGCTCTCTGTAGGATAGGACCCACTTCTGAGTTACAACAGCTAGAGCATCCTCCAGGGTATTCACAAACTTTCAGCATGGACCTGTCTGGATACAGCACTCATTTTCACGGCCAGTTTAATTCAGACTAAAGAAACACGGGCAACTGCTGCTCAGAGTAAAAGGAAGAATCTTTTGGATACCCTTTTAGATCATGCCTAAAATTCACCACACAGGGAAGGAAATCATCTTGAGCCTCTAGAAGACACCCAGATAACAAATTTGAGAAGTTAATGGTAGACTGGGCATGCTAGAAGATTCCTCTGAAGAAAAAGAAGAGTAACAAAGTTAATTACTACCTTTCTCTCCCAAGCGAACACTGAACCTCTACCCTAAGATAAGAAAAATAACAGGTATTCAGTTGTTCCAGAAACAACTGCAGAGTTTTTCCTGATTGTAAGAAGTGATTTTGATTTGTAAGACTGCATTTCACTGAAAAAACAGAATAATTCAACCCTTAATTCAACTCTCAGCTAAGTTTTCTGGTTAGTAAATAAGAAAACATGTTTTCTCTGCTGCCTGTTAGATTCTGCCATGTTTAAAAGTACTGAATTCTCGGGCTTCCCTGGTGGTGCAGTGGTTGAGAGTCCGCCTGCCAGTGCAGGGGACGCGGGTTCGTGCCCCGGTCCGGGAAGATCCCACATGCCGCGGAGCGGCTGGGCCCGTGAGCCATGGCCTCTGAGCCTGCATGTCCGGAGCCTGTGCTCCGCAACGGGAGAGGCCACAACAGTGAGAGGCCCGTGTACCGCAAAAAAAAAAAAAAAAAAAAGTATTGAATTCTCCTTATAGGGTATCTATTTGTAGCAGTTATCAATCACCGAGGATTAGTGAGCCTTACCTCAAAAAATGCCTTGAATTTAAAACTCTCCAAAGTAAAAGGGAACCAATGTGTAAGGTAATTTCTAAGAGATACTTAATGTTTTTATCATATATTCCTACAGTCATTCACACACATATGGGACATACTAAGCAAATGTCACCCTGAAGACATACTCAGCAAAGTGGAAGAGTTAGAAAATAAGTGAGCTCTGTGGGGTTGATTTTGATTGAAGAGAATTTGATGGGATGAAACTGAATAACTGAGCCTACTGATCCTTTTCTTCTCCTCTGTGAATTGGAGTTGGCCTATTAGCTCTCCCATTTACCAACACAGAACCACCAATCAAGAACTGCTAAAAAAATAAATAAAAATGGTGTGTTATGGATGCCCATATGTACAACAACAAAGTAGAAAAGCACCCAGCCTTGTTTTCTATTCAAGTATCTGATCTCTGGGCCAGAACCATGCTTCCTGAAAATGAAGGGTGATAAATAAAATACATGCATCCCAGGGGATGCCACCATGAAACCCAGGCAGAAACGTTAGAGAAAAAGGGTAGCTTTAAGAGAAAAAACTTGGACCATCTTTAGATGCTAACCCAATAGTCCAGTTTTTATGATATGGAACTTTCTCAGAAAAATCATCCCATAAAAGGGGCCAGAAGAACAGGGAAAGGAGATAAGAAGCAATGGAGCTGGTGAGGGCTGCAGGAAAGGGAGAGGACAAAGTAGGATCTCAAAGGAGGTGGGGGAGGGCTGAAGCTCTGGTTAAACATGAAAAGAATAAACTCAATAGAGAATCCCATTAGATTTAAGAAGTACACCAATACCTTTTAAAAAAATATGACAAAAAAGGAATATTACCACTCTTCTCTAGGGAATTAGGGATAAGAAAAATGAGGGCTCAACTCCCTGCCTCTTCCATCATGGGAGGTGGCACCCTGTAACAGGCAAGCAGTCTGCAACATGGATCCACAAAAATTTCTTGGCACCAGAGCTAATCCACTGATAGTGCAGAAAGTAAAATACACAGGGCAATTGAAACCAGATTCCACAGTACTTGATTCAACTGTTTACTAAGGTCAGTATAGTTGGTCCTTTGCCTACCACTGGCAAATGGTTTTTGTATACTTTATTACAAATAAAACAATCTTGCTTGACAATACCATCTGTCAGCTTTACCACATATGACTAAACAATCCTAAAGTAATAATATATTAGGAACTGAGCTTTTCTTAAAAACAAATGAACTATACTATTAGTAAATCCTGTATCTAAATTTATACAGCATCTTTAAGCAATGTGGAAATGAAATTATGATTTATTAATTTACATACAAATTATACATTAATGAATAAATTTTCAACTTGTTAAAAAACAAAGTCTGAAGCTGTCATTATTGGGATTCGTGGGATGTGGTTTGCTCTTCTATCACTTGCTTCACAATTTCTGCCAGTTTTAGTCGATCTACTTTATCTGTGAATCCACGACCTGAAACCCAAAAAAGAAAAAGGTCAGTCTCCAAACTGTTTGGGAGGTGATAAGATTCTTGACAGGGACCCAATAAGGTACATCTCACCAGTGTCAAATTCACCCTCACCATGGAGGAACCATCACCAACACTGATCAAAAGCAGTTCAACTCCCCCATTTTTCAAGTAGAACTGAGCAGCTTATTAACCTGGCTGTAAAAATCCCATGTTCAGTACAACAGCACAGCAAGAAACCACAAAGAGGGAGAAGTTCTTTGTGATATGTATGTCGACAACAGAACTCATATCCGGACTATATAAAGAACTCCTACACATCTATAAGAGAGATACAACTCAATAGAAAAATGGGCAAAAGAATAGGGACTTAACAAAATCTAAATGGCCAATAAACATTAAAACGTGCTTAAGCTCATAGTCATCAGGGAAAGGCAAAGTAAAATGACACGCAATACCAGTAGTACTTATTAATCAGAATGACTAAAATGAAAAAGACAATAGCAAGGGTTGGTGTGGATATAGAATAACTAGAACCCTCAAACACTGCTAGTCGAAGTGTAAATTGGTACAACCACTTTGGAAAACTGGTGGCAGTACCTACTGAAGCTAAACAGATGAATATCCCCATGAACCAGCAACTCCAATCCTAGATACATAAGAGAAATGAGTTCATTAAAATATTCATAAAAGATGTACACAAGAGTGTTTATAGCAGTGCTTTCCTTAATTACCAAAACCTGGAAACAACCCATATGTCCGTTCAACAGCAGAATGGATAAATATAAATACAAAAAACATATATGTGTATATATATGGAGAAAAATATATACAGAGAGAATATATATATATTTACATACATATATATGAGAATGAATTGCTGCTACACACAACAATATGGTTGAATCTCACAAATATAATCTTGACTAAAAGAAGCCAGACACAAAAGAACATAGACTTCTCTGACTCCACTTACATAAAATATAAAACCAGGCAAAACTAATATATACTGCTAGAAACTGGGATCATAATTACCCTTGTGAGGAGGGAGGTAGCAGTTAAAAGAGGGCACATGCTCCACTACATGTTCTAGGTGCTTGTTACATGGGAGTGTTCACTTTGTGAAAATTCATCGGACGTGCATACCTCAAATGTGATCACTTTTCTGTATTGATATTTCAAAATCTTAAAAAATAAAAAAAATCCTAGGGAAGCTAATCTCCTCCAAGTATGGGAATGGCCAGGCTAGCACTTTGGATTTCTCATGTCCAAGAATCAAGCTAGGCAATGAGTTTGCTTCCTTCCCTGAGCATCCTAGACCTTAAGTCTAGTTTAGTCTGCTAAAGTAGAAAGACAATACAAAAGCAGCTCAAAAAACACACCTGTACCTTGTTTGCCTGTGGGGAAAAAAATTCAAAGAGCAGCAGATTTGGCACTCTCTACTCTTCAGTGAAACAGGTTTTCTCTAAGCTAAGCAGATCAGCAGGGCGGACTCTGTGGTACTTTGCCCTCTTTCTCCCCTTCAGAGTATACTGCTCCTTAATACCCAGTGAACAGTTCAGGTATCTGGAAGGAGTTCTGAGATCTGACTGTTTTTTTGCCCAAGTGGTATGTGACGGGGGCTCTGCAGCAATGAATCTGCGACACATAATTCATCTGAACTCTGGAAAACAAGCGAAAGGGCCAGATGTCCAGATATGCCTGGGCAGTTACTGTAGGGCTAACCCCCTGTCCCACAGTATTCCACTCACTCGCCAGCCCTACTTTACCTGAAAACAGTCCCAGCTCAGCCCCCAGAGATCCTACATATTCTAAACACAATTACTTCTCTGCATTCCTGGGGAAAGGCATAATTAAGGCTCCTACCATTCCAGCTGAAGCTTTGCAGAGTATCTCTTAGGAGTTTGCATTCCCGGTTATACTTCCAAGCTTCCTGAACTACTTCATTCAGCTTTTCATCTTCATTCTCTCCTATTGATAAAGATGAAGAAGAAGTTGCATTTTCCTGCAGCATCATGGGATTTTAGTGTCAGAGATGGAAGGACATGAGGTCCAACTTATTGAGAAGTGATGATTAAAGGTGCAAGCTTTACCAGACTATCATTACTTCTAGTCCCTACATTACATGTAGACCAGGGGTCCCAACCACCGGGCCGCACAGCAGGAGGTGAGTGGTGGGCAAGCGAGGGAAGCTTCATCTGTATTTACAGCCACTCCCCATCGCTCACATTACCACCTGAGCTCTGCCTCCTGTCAGCATTATGGTGAGTTGTATAATTATTTCATTATATATTACAATGTAATAATAATAGAAATAAAGCACACAATAAACATAATGCACTTGAATCATCCTGAAACCATCCCCCCACCCCCCGCCCCCAGTCCATGGAAAAATTGTCTTCCACAAAACCAGTCCCTGGTGCCAAAAAGGTTGGGGACCACTGATGTAGACCGCTTCTGGTTTCTCAACTCTTCCTGCTCTGACCACCTCACACAAATTCCCTGATGCCCCCAGAGTCTTAGCACTGGGGGATGGGAAATAGGCATCCCATAGGATGTCGGACTATTGCTGAGCAAAAGCACCTGGTTAACTTAAGAGACCATGAGCCGGAGGGAGAATAAGGCTGAGTGGGCTACCTTCTTTCTCCTAAGCTCATTTCTTACTTTGGAAGGCTACCTGAGGCACACTAGTAAGTTCCCTTAAAAGCCAAGGAATCTAGGAAGACTGGTCAACTCAACAGTTTCCTGGCCTACTACTTGAAGCATCTCATTCATCTGCTGAGAAAAGCCCATCATACCCCATTAGGTGGAAAGAGAACATACTGGAAAGACAGCTCTCACTCGAAAGGACTTCTGTTTAAGTCCCACCCTGCCCATGATACAAGTAGCAGCCAGGGCCGCTTCTGAACTTGAGAGATCGTCTCTTTACATTCACAAGTTAATGACAGCCTTGTACTCTAAGGGCTCTGGATATGGTGTTTCCCAACCCTCCTGACCTTCCCAACCTAATCCTGACCCTGTTCACATTTTCCATTTTCCATCCTCTATCCTGTAATCTCATTAACAAACTAGGAAAATACAAAATTACGTGCTGTGTCTGACGCTGGCAATTAAACCGAAACTAGAAATTTTACAGGAAACCAAAGGTGGGCCAGAGCCTCACTTTTCTGAGTTCCCACCGTCCATTCTTTTCAGTGGGCACAAACTATATAATGTACTTATTTTCTTATAACACAAAGATGAAACAGACAACTTCAAATTAAACCACTCCTTTAGTCATGTGCATGTGCACACACACAGACACGCACAGAGCATTCATAAATGGTGTGACCTTTACCAGCCTGGGGGAGAATACACTGAGCAATCACATCTCGGAGCTTTTCCAAGGCAACATTTGAATCCTCGGCTCCATTCTCACGGTCGTGGATATAAACACCATCCTTTGGCTTGGTGCTTTAGAAGTTTGGGAGAGAGGTAATAACAAGGTGAGACCCCAAAACCCAACTCTTAACAGATGTTAATGCTAAACATAAGGAACAGATTTTTCAGATAAATAATTAACTATAGAGTATCTCCAACTTCTGATGCTATTTAAAGAACATATCCTTTCCACCCTCTTAAGAGACAAAAAAGGGCAGACCCCTGGCTGACCTTTACAGAACCCTGTACTCAACCACACCAGCCATGAGGGAGAACTGAAGAAATAAGCTCAGTTACCCGAGTAATTTCCTCTTCCTTAGAATGGGGTTGTTCACAGAGTGCAGGGGTTTGAGGCTGACTTTCAGGTCCTGGATTCGCATGTTGGCCAACTGTTCTGCATGGGCCTGTTGGATTCCTGCAACCACCGCCTGAATGCAAACACTGTCATCAGTTTTCCACATTCTGGGCACCTAAAAAGCCAATCTAAGACAGTGGGAAGGAGAATCACAAAGAACTAAGGTGGCAATTTCATTCTTATGCTGGCAGTATACAAATTTTGATAAGGCAGAGGACTCTTCCCCATGGATCAGCAGGGCCCAGGGAAGACCAGGCCAACAGCTAGCCCTTCTTTCCTGTGGGCTGACAGAAATGCAAGTAAGAAATACTAACAAGGCTCATACTCATAGTCACTGGCAAGGGCAAGTGTAAAGAGAGTCATACATGTACATCAGGGGAAAAGCTAGCAGGCTGCCACCTGAGAAGCCTCCCTGACTGGCATTTACTCACTGCCCCCATGGTGTAGACAGTCACCTTAGCCCTGATGGCTCAGAACCCCAAGCATTTCACCTGGTGAGCATAGTAGACCCTCACAAACTGATCTATAAGCCAGTCAATTAATTTACAATGAGAAATAACTGTCATAAGGTCTAGCACTCTTCAAGTCTGTCTTTATGACCAGTGCGTTCTCTCACTACGGGCAGACCAATAAGGGAAGGCAAATAATCAGAAAAGGCTTTGTAAGAATGAGACGATCCCACTTCTGTATTTAAAAAAAAAAAGACAAACTCTGTGAGTGTGTGTGTGTCTCCCCAGAAAAAGATCAGGAAGAATACATCAAGCCATAGGTCACCTCACCTCTGAGGGGTGAGACTGAGGCAAGGTAATGAAAGGGAACTTTTGCTTTTTATTTTATATACCTCCATGTTGTTTGAATTTCAACAACAAAATTTGACAATTTACAAAAATAGTTCCTTGGTAAGCATGCAATTAGATCAGGAAGAGTTTGAACTCATTTAAGAGAGCTATACTAACTGGCCCTGGCTACACGCCCCCAGACCCTTGAATCTATTTCCTTATCCGTGATAGCCCGACCAAAAAGATGGGAACACCTCAAGGTTGTGAGCTCAGGCTCCATCTCTTAGGCACAGCTTAGATGGACACTATTCAGCTTCTGCATATGTGGACATTTTTTCTACACTTCCAAAGCTGACCAGCCTGCATCTTGACCACATCATTTCTTTAAAAATGGGAATACACTGTCACGTTGCAGTTCCATCTTACAGGCCCAGGAGCTACTCCTCCTCATTAAGAAGATTATGCATATCCATACTTGGCTTCATTATACACTAATCTTAAAGTAACTCCAGAAGGCAATCTTATTTCTCCATTTCAAGATCTTGAGGAAAGCCACAATGTAGCACTCAATTGCTGACAACCAGAGGGTATAAGTAATCCTTTTGTATTTTGGACTGACCAAACAAACCATTTCTGGACTACTGGGCACATTTAAACCAGGAAGACAACTGCATACAAATCAGAGATAGCAGAAAACTCTGTTCCTTCTAGCTCTCCTTTCTCTCTCATACTCCAGCTAAACTAAGGGAGGTCTTAGCATTCTTTTTTCCTATTCGCTTACATTTCAACTCCATCCCTTCTAAGTCAGTAACACTCAAGTCTGTGTCACTGCCTTTCCCTCTCAGCCACATTCTGATTCCACACCACACATCCATCTACCACCTTAAACAATATCTAAAACCTAAGAGACTTCCCTTCACCCAAAACCAGCCTCATTCCTGATTTCCCTCTGTCAATGGTGTCACCAGATATGCCACCCACTGTCCCCTTATATCTAGTCAGTCACCAAAAATTGTAGAAATCTGTCTTCAAAAATATTGAGCCTATTCATTCATCTCTACTTCTCTGCTCCTAGAGCAGCTTCTCAGCTTCTAGATTATTGTAAAAGTATTAGGTTGGAAAGTCTGCAAGTCTGACTAACCATCCCTAAACACCTTCCCTGTGGCAAATCTCTTCTCAAAAATCTACAATAGCCTCTCAATTATGTCCTACTAAGACTTAAACCCCTCTGTCTACTTTCAAAGCCAGGTCTGCCACACCCATTTTACCAACTTCCCATCAATGAAGTCAGGCTTCATTACATGTAAAGGGGTTAAACATGTAAAGGGGTTAAAAAATGCCACACAATAGTTAATAATTGTGATGGTTTTTGCCTTCTCTTTGGGAACCCTTCCCTAATTACAGCCCTTCAAAGATGTTCTCTTTTTCTGAATTTCCACAGCATTCACAGAAAATTTAGCATGCAAAAGCTCTGATGTCTGAAAATGTTCCCTCTTTGTTTTGTGTTTATTGGTCTTTCCAACCAGTCTTGTTTAAACTCCTTGGGCAAAAGAACGGTGTCTGATACTGCTCTGGGCCCCCAACCCCATAGCACAAATATGAAGGATAGTCCTTTGAGTGTTCCCTTAGTGTATTTACCAGGCCTTGATCTGGTCTTTTACGGAAATAATCTCTTTATTTCCAATCCTGATCTTTGGAAGACCAGAGATATTTCTCTGGGAAAGACTGTGTGCTCTGCATTGTTTTGCCTTTAACCCCTCATTGAGTCAAGCCTCAGCATTCCTTCCCAACACAGCCTTTTCGGCCGACAAAATAAGCATCATTCAAAACCTTATCCATCATCAGTTGAGCAGAGGGTAGCACATTATCCAGGGCCTCAGTTGAGTTGAGCCAGGGGTGATCCAACACTCCCTCGATGGTAAGTCTTTCCTCTGGTTTGACCTTCAAGAGCCTGTGGAGAAAAGGCCAACAGGGCTGCCATGCAGTTGCTTCCAGAGGCCGGGAAGTTCCTGGGTCTGGCTCTAACCAGCTCCAGCTTCTGACTTTCCACCAACTCTTACAAGCCTAGGCTTTCTATTTGCAGGACAGAGGTGGGGCTCTCGTCCCTAACCGTTAGTTGTGAGGGCACTCTGTCCTTAGGCAGTTCTTTCTATACTAAATAAATTGAGATAAGAATGGTAGGAAAAGGCTTAGTCCAGTGATACCTCAGACTGAGTTCTAGGTTCAGTAAAGTAATCTTACATATGGCTTACAGTTCCTGAGACACTGAATCCCCAGACTAATGTTTCTAGGACAGTGGGCTATAATTTCCAAAAGGGACTCAAAGTGCTCTTTTGGCTAACAGTGACTTTAGAATTAGTCGAGGGGTCATACGGTTCTGAAAATCCAGGTTGCTACTTGTGATAAAACTCTTGTCACCATTTGGCAGGACATGAACCCTTTATTCCAAAGACATTCAAAAGCTAAAAATCTAGGGCTTCCCTGGTGGCGCAGTGGTTGAGAGTCCGCCTGCCGATGCAGGGGACACGGGTTCGTGCCCCGGTCCAGGAGGATCCCACATGCTGCGGAGCGGCTGCACCTGTGAGCCATGGCCGCTGAGCCTGCACGTCCGGAGCCTACTGCTCCGCAACGGGAGAGGCCACAACAGTGAGAGGCCTGCGTACCGCAAAAAAAAAAACACACAAAAAAACACACAAAACAACAACAAAAAGCTAAAAATCTAATCTCTGAGAAGGGGATGGCATTTCCTTCTAAGCCTAATGTATTGTTCTGTACCATCGGCTTTTTGACCATAGTTCTTTATATCTTGTACATTTATCCTAATGCAATTCCTAGCTCACCCCAGCATATTCCCTGGGCCTCTTACAGCACCTTCTTCCAAATACATAGCCTCCCATTCCAAACATCAGAGTCAGGACAACATGCCTACTTGCTCTTTCATGTTCTCTGTAACCTTTTGGATCATTGTGAACAAACAGCTTCAGATTCTAAAGAAAGGATTATTTAGAAAAGAATCTCAATGCTGAAAGAAGATAATCAATGTTGCTCTAGGGAGAGGAAATATATTCTACAGAACTGCAAAGAACCAATTAGAGGATACTGATATTTTGGTTAAGTAACTGAGAATACAGCAGGGAAAGAGCATAGGAAGACAAATGATGATTTAAACATTGCCTCCACCCTCCTAAAAAACTTTCACCTGTATATTTTAGAAACTAGTCCCTTTTTGAATACATAAACACCTAACCAACAGAACAAGCTCACTTCTGAAAGAGAGTAATCTCCATACAGAAACAGCTGTACTGTTAGGAGACAGTTCCCAGGTACTGCCCTTTTAATGCTTATCTTTATCGCATTACAGATGAAGAAACTGAAACCAAAAGAGGAAAAGTTACTCAGTGAAGAACAAGCAGTAGGATACCAGAACAGCGTCCAGGTTCCAGTCAGCTAAGCCTCTGACACAGGTGGGTAGAAAAAGCAAAGACACCTCATATTTAGTTCTGACTTCTTTCTTAGTGCTCTACCTAATTTCTCCAAAGGACTCTGAATGTCAAGTCTCCGTCATCCATTCACTACCCCTAATTCTTCTAAATCTTTCCATCTTAATATACACCAGAGCAACCAACTAGCAGTAGGAAGGGCAGGAGGTGGGGTCCAGGCCCTGCACAACCAATCACACACTCCCACAGCAGCTAAGGAATGAAAAGCCAAAAGCATCATGGTCATTTTAGCACCCCAGTTCAGTTCCTGGAATCATGTCTGTCCCAAATGACCGGCCTCCGTGCAGGAAGGGTACACCAGGGGGGTTACCATTTAAGGTCCTAAATTAATGCTCACAGATAAAATGGCTACCAAGGGACCTGGATTCAACCCTAAGGACAAATTCTAGGAGTGCAACAGGAGGGAGCAAAGCTCCAATTTCACCAAGGTGTGGACACTGAGAACTCTCATCTCAGGCTCCAGGGAAAATTTTCTGTGATGCTAAAATGAGAAGGAGCATGCCTGGGAAACAAATGACTTTCCTTTACCCAACATTCCTTTGTGTTCCACCACTTTTAAGGCCTCCCCCCGCAGTGGCCTGAGGACTCACTTCCTCACAACATCTTTGGCCATCTCTGAGATCTGGCTCCACTCTTCCTCTGGGAACTCAAAACTGCCTGTCATGATCTTTCTCCGCATATCCTTTGGGATAGTCCGGCTGTGGTGTCTGGAGTAAAAAGGAGGGTATCCGCACAACATCACGTAGATAATCACCCCTAGGGACCACAAGTCACAGCTCTGAAAGCAAAAAGAACATGGTCACTCACAGCAGAGGCACAGCTCTAAAATAAAGTCCCTAGGACTGACCCAGAAACAGCCCCTGATATACACAGGCTGATATCTCTGAGAATCACTTCAGAGAGACTGTAAAAGCTTCAGGAAGTCTTAAGAGAATTAACCATTCTCTCCTTATTTGTTACGTGCTACCAACACTACACATGTGCACACCATATATACAAGGCCAGTCTGGGGTAAAATAGTCACTTATTCTCACTGCTTAGGCCCAAGCTGCTACCTGATTATTGGGTACAGATGTAGGATACTTTGTCCCCAGCCAGAAAAGTGATAGATATAAGCCAGCTGGTTGTGAAACATTTACTCTGTCCACCTGGGCAGGGCTGAGGGTGCAGGAACAAAGCAGCTAGGACACAGGTGGGCTGACTCTATAAAACAGCACAAGTCATTTTATAAAGGCCCAAAGCAGTCTGACAAAGCTTAGGGATAGGCACTGCAGGGAAAAACAGGAGGCTAAAAGCAATCCTTTGGCCATGAAGGACTCACTGTGCCCATTTGCAAGACCATTCTTGGGGAAGATATTCTGAACGAAACAAAACTGCCACCAACTACCATGTCTGTAGATATTAAGGTGATTTCATGGCCTGTAGTCACAGCATGCTTATTAATAAAGGACTCCTATTTTAATTAAACGTAGCTCTACCTGCCTCGGAAACTGGGTCCTCAGAGGCTTCAACACAGAGGCTTGTCCTCCTGAATTGCAGGACAAAAGCAGTGTCCACCTGAGAAAGGCAGCCCAGGGAACCTGCCACTGTGGCCACACGCTCCTCACACCACAGCTGTGTGCTGCTCTGAGTGAAGCCTGGAAAATGAGGTGTCTCAGGTACTCTCAGCCATGTCTTGGCATCATACTAGTAGACATTTATAGATGACATGACCCATGCTGTAGAACATACTTATAAAATTATAGAGGTGGAGAGAAATCTTAAAAAATAGTTCACATGAGGAAACTGATACTACAGAGATCTTGTCATCTCTAAGGTCATCTGTCAAGAGTGAAACTAAGTGCACCAACCAACATCATACAGCTGAATGGTCGTGGAGTCACAGCAAGTCACCTGGCCTACTGCCTCTTTTTCTTTTTCTTTTTAATTAACGTTGATGTATTTATTTAACTTTTGAAATTTTAACTACATCTTTTTACATTATTTTTATTTAAAAAATTATTTGTGAATGTAGCAGTGTTCACTTAGTTGCCAATATAAAGATTATAACTAGACCAACATATATACACATTCAAAAGTAATATGAACTTATTGCAATGTACTACTCATCTGTGGAGTGTAAGTTTATGAATGCCATGTGCTAATTCACAAACACCACCAGATTCACGAAATGGAACAGGAAGAGGAGAAAAGAATAGTACTGGGAAATAATGTATCACACAAGAATCCACTGTATTCATGATGAGAAGACCGTATCAAGTAAGTTAATACCTCTGTTAGCTAAGTGCTTCTACCACTCAATTCCTGTCTGCATTGGGAAGCAGGAAGCAGTTTCTGACTGACTATAATCAGCACAGCCCTCACTTCCAACCTTCACTATATAAGGGCACAGCTGCCTACAGTTTTGCAAGTAGATCAAGATGATGTGGAGCAGTTCTTACTTGGGGACTGAACAGTGTTAATCATGAAAGTAGTTGTTTAGCGTTCTGGTCATGCTGTGCCAGTGCCAGTGCCAATGCAAGTGGAGGGTCCTGAGTGCCACAGAAGCCTGTGTGTTCTTCGATATGTATGCCTGCATGTGTGCACGCACATGCATTAGGAATATGTGGGGCCCTCTAAAGGTGTGGGACCAGGAAGAGCTGGCCTGCCTTTCTACCATCCTCAGCTCCCTCTCTACCATCTATATCACCTGGAGTCCCCAAGCAGCATCATTTTTTTCTGATCTACTCAGTGCCTCCAGGACCTCTAGGACCTGTTTCAGGAGGCCCTAAACCTCTCATACTTTAGAACAGAGAAGCTTGATGTGTAGGCTACTGATTAAGAACTGTGAAGTACCAGGTAACACTTGGGAGCACTTGCTATGTGTACTAGACACTGTTCTAAGTTGGGTATTTTATGGGGTTAGAAAGAATGGCACCATAAATGGACAAATAATATTCTCTGAAATGGCCTCCACCTCAAAAAAGCAAGACAAACATATCTTTAAATGTGATCAGTGGACTGTACAGCTAGCCAAATAAATAACCTCCAGGTGACCATAGCCTTTGGTTCCTGCTGCAAAACCTAAACTGGTATGAATCTTATTTCATCAGACAAATACTTGAATTCCACACTTCTGCATATGTGGCTGCTTTCAGCCTCTTGGGCAGCAATATTAAGGGATAAGAATGGAATTTGCCACCTTCCCAGAGGGCCACAAACACCTCATAGGAGAAGAGGGGCTACACCCAAGGGGTAAAGATTAGTATCTCCTCTCCTACCTTGTTATAAGTGTAGGGTGTTGGCGAGGTAGGTATGATGCCAGATTTCTCCTTCTGATGCCTTCTCTGTGCCTCCAGTACCTGTCAGAGTTATACCAAAGGGGACAGTTTACTGAAAATCACACCAGCGACCTGCAGCTTGAGACAGACTGCTGGAAGGCTGAAGAGGGTAGTCACTGGCAGTCAACAATCAACAACTGAAAAAACTCTACATAAATACTTTCAAAAACTTTTTTCTTTCTTGGAATCAGCAATTTATCAGTGTTTGCCGAGGTCAAGGACATGAAGATTAAGTCCCTGAAGGAGATTTATCTCTTCTTCCTCTCGATCTGAGGTTACTTTTCCCTAGGGGAGTCCCTTATGCCTTTGAAAGCAGTGAAAGCAGAATGGTGCTGGCCAGCAGTTCAGGTTCGAGGTATTTGTTGCCATGAGGGACTGTAATAGTCACATGGGTCTGGGTGTTAAGTGCTCCAAGGAGGTAACCACTGCCATCCACAGGGCCATCCTCCTGGCCAACCACTCCGCTGTCATGGGTAATGGGACTCCTGGAAACACAAGATTGGCAAACCCCATACAGTTCCTTGAAGGTGACAGGATACTGCAGCTCTCTGCTGGTATGCTTCATCCTTGCACCCAGATCCACTGCTAGTGTCTTGGTCTTCGTGGCCACAAAGCTGCTGCTGACAGCAGGCACTGAAAACTGTTATACCTTGGTCAGCGGCTGCACAGCCTCATTAGGCAACTTTACCAAGGCCACCTTCGATGCCACCTCTAAGACCTACAGCTATCTTACACCTGACCTCTCGAAGGGGACTGTGCTCACCAAGGCTCCCTATCAGCAATTCATTGACCATCTTGTGTTGCACAAGGCTTGTGTTTTCACACAAGAATAATAAAGTGAATTAATTAAAACTGAAAAAGAAAATACCACTTATGAGAGCATAAAAAATTAAGAATTGGGCTTCCCTGGTGGCGCAGTGGTTGAGAGTCCGCCTGCCGATGCAGGGGACAGGGGTTCATGCCCCGGTCCGGGAAGATCCCACATGCCGCGGAGCGGCTGGGCCCATGAGCCATGGCCGCTGAGCCTGCGCGTCCGGAGCCTGTGCTCCGCAACAGGAGAGGCCACAACAGTGAGAGGCCCGCGTACCGCAAAAAAAAAAAAAAAAAAAATTAAGAATAAATCTAAAAAGACATGTGAAAGACGTGTACATGAAAACTATACAAATATTGCTGAGCAAAACCAAAGACAAAAATACAGCTGGCTTATGGGTCAGAGGGCTCAATATTGTTATGATGTCAGTGATCCCATACTGAACTATACGTTTAAAACAACCCTAGTCAAAATCCTAGCATGCTTTTTTGTAGAAGTAAACAGCCAATTCTAAAGTTCATATGGAAATGCAAAGAAATTTGAATAGCCAAAACAACTATGAAAAAGAAGAACAAAGTTGGAGGGCTAAAACTACCTTATCTCAAAAATTATTAAAAAGTGTCAATAATCAAAACAGTATGGTATTAGTGTAAAGACAGACAAAGAGATCAATGGAACAGAGTGGAAAATCCAAAAATAAACCCACACATATACATTCAACTGATTTTTGACAAAGGCTCAGAAGCAATGCAGTAGAGAAAAGATAGTTTTTCAACAAATGGTACTGGAACAACTAGATATCCAAATGCTAAAAAATGAACTTGGATCCATACCTCACACATTATACAAAAATTAACTCAAAATGGATCACAGACCTAAATGTAAAGCCTAAAATTATAAAACTTGTGGCATAAAATCTTTGTGATCTTGAGTTAAGACAGATTTCTTGGATAGAAAACGAAAAGCAGAGTCCATAAAATTTTTTTAAAAAATTAACAAATTGGCCTTCACACCAAAATTAAAATCTTTTGCTCTTCAGAAGATGTTGTTACCACCTTACACCAGTCAGAATGGCCATCTTCAAAAAGTCTACAAATAGGGACTTCCCTGGTGGCACCGTGGTTAAGACTGCACGCTCCCAATGCAGGGGGCCCAGGTTCGATCTCTGCTCAGGGAACTAGATCCCATTTGCATGCCGCAACGAAGAGTTCATATGCCACAACTAAGGAGCCCACCTGCTGCAACTAAAAAGCCCAAGTGCTGCAACTAAGGAGGCTGCAAGCTGCAACTAAGGAGCTGGTGAGCTACAACTAAGGATCCCACCTGCTGCAACTAAGACCCAGCACAACCAAATAAATAAATATTTTTTAAAAATCTACAAATAATAAATGCTGGAGAGGGTGTGGAGCAAAGGGAACTCTCCTACACTGTTGGTGGGAATGTAAATTGGTGCAGCCACTATGGAAAATAGTATGTAGGCTCCTTAAAAAACTACAAATAGAGTTACCATATGATCCAGTGATCCCACTCCTGGGCGTATATCCAGAAAAGATGAAAACACTAATTTGAAAAGATATATGCCACCCAATGTTCACAGTAGCACTATTTACAATAGGCAAGACATGGAAACAACTTAAATGTCCATCGATAGAGGAATGGATAAAGACGATGTGACAGACACACACACACACACACACACACACACACACACTGGAATATTACTCAGCCATAAAAAACAATGAAGTAATGCCATTTGCAGCAACATGGATGGACCTAGAGATTATCATACTAAGTGAAGTCAGACAGAGAAAGACAAATATAATGTGATATCACTTATATGTGGAATCTAAAAAAGTGATACAAATGAACTCATTCACAAAAGAGAAATAGACTCACAGACTTAGAAAACTAACTTATGGTTATCAAAGAGGAAAGTGGGGGAGAGATAAATTGGGAATTTGGGATTAACAGATACCCACTACTATATATAAAATAGATAAACAACAAGGACCTATTGTATAGCACAGGGAACTATATTCAATGTCTTGAAATAACCTATAATGGAAAAGAATCTGAAAAAGTATATATACATGTGTGTGTGTGCGTGTGTGTAACTGAATCACTTTGCTGTACACCTGAAACACCATAAATCAACTATGCTTCAATTTTTAAAAAAAGAAAAAAAAAAGACACTGTTAAGAGAATGAAAGATAAGCCACAGACTGGAAGAAAATCTTTCCAAAGCATATATCTGATAAATGACTTATATCCAAAATATATTTAAAAAACTGTAAAATTCAGCAATAAGAAAATAAACAATCCAATTTAAAATATGGGGAAAAGATCTGATCCGATACTTCACCAAAGAAAATATACAGACAGCAAAGAAGCACCATGGATGCTCAACATCATTAGTTATTAGGGAAATGCAAATTGAAACCACAATGAAATACTGCTACATAGTCACTAAAATGGCTAAAAAGACTGTCCAGGGGACTTCCCTGGTGGCACAGTGGTTAAGGCTCCATGCTCCCAACGCAGGGGGCCCGGGTTTGATTCCTGGTTAGGGAACTAGATCCCACATGAATGCTGCAACTACGGAGCCCATGTGCTGCAACTAAAGAGCCAGCAAGCTGCAACTAAGGAGCCCTCGAGCCACAACTAAGGAGCCTGCCTGCCTCAACTAAGGAACCCACATGTCACAACTAAGGAGCTGGCGAGCCTCAACTAAGGAGCCCGTGAGCCACAACTAAGAACCCTACCTGCCGCAACTAAGACCCAGCGCAACCAAATAAATAAATATTAAAAAAATTAAAATACATAAATAAATAAAAAATAAAAAGACTGTCCATACCAAATGCTAGTAAGAATGTGGAGGACCTGAAACTTTCATACACTGCTGATGGGAATGTAAAATTGAACACCACTTTGGAAAACAACTTGGCAGTTTCTAAATAAGTTAAATACATCTACCACATGATCTAGCCATTCCACTCTAGGTATTTACCAAAGAGAAAAGAAAATAAATGTCCATCCAAAAACCTGTGCAAAAATGTTTGTAACATGTTTATTTTTAACAGCCAAAAACTGAAAACAACCCAGATGTCCATCAATAGATGAGTGGATAAACAAACCATGGTATATCCACATAGTGGAATACTTCCCAGCAGTAAAAACGAAAGAACTATTGATACATGCAATAACATGGATAAATCTTAAACGTAATTTTGCTGAGTGAAAGAAAACCCCCCCAAAAGAAAATACCATATGATGTGCTACTTTATATATAAATCTATAGAAAATGCAAACTAATCTATAATGACAGAAAGCAGATCAACTGCTGCCTGGCAATGCAGGGAAAAATAGAGAGGCAGGGAAGGATTTCAAGGGGCACAATAAAATTTTGGGGGGTGACAAATACGTTCACTACCTTGACTGTGGCGATGGTTTAATGAGTGTGTGTGTGTATGTCAAAACTTATAAGTTGTGCAAGTTAAATATGTATAGTTTATCATGTATCAATTACATCTCAATAAAAAAAATTTTTTAAAGAAGGCTTATATAAAACAAATCTCGAAAAGAATAAGCACCAGCTCTCTCTATATGTATATATATGTGTATATATATGTGTATATATATATATATACACACACACATACACACACATATATGTATGTATGTATGTATATATATATATAAATGACATGCTGGCCATGATTGATTAACCAGTACAACTTGCATTTCTACCATACACAACTAGAATATTGGACAAAATATAAAAAATACCTTTTCTGCCACTGAATAGGCAATACAGGTCAGTGAACCCTGAGAGAGAGCAAGCAAATGTGGTAAGTCCAATGAACTACCAAAAGGCACTTTGTGGAATGCAGTTCAGGGAAAGAGAATCTAAGCAGGGCACAGGGGGTTCACAGAGTTCAGCAGTGTGGCTGAAATTAGTGGAGCACAGTATTAACTGTGGGGAAGGTACACAAAAATCTGCATAAGGATCCCTTTGAGTCTAGCTAAATAGTAAGCTGCACATAGTAGAGCAAGACTCCATGAAGCCAGGGAAGCAACCAGGTACTGTAATGACTACTGGAGCTGTAAGCTAAATAATTCCCAGGTGTCACACAAGTCTAGGAGGTATCTGAGCTCCAACTAGCCAGAGTAAAGACACCTCGCTGAACATGTGTGGCATCAATAGAGGACCCAGAAGTGATTCATCTGGGGAGTAGGGTTGAAGTAGCCCTAGAATAAATCCTGTTCTAGACTTGCCCTGACAGAACTTAAAAATGAGTTTCAAAACAACCAAGCTAATCCACAAGTAACTTAACCACTCGCCAAACCAATCTTTAATACTCTTCAATGACAAAATCCAGACATTCATCAACATAATATTATAAGATCCAGCATCCAATCAAAATTTATTAGACATGCAAGGAAGCAGAAAAATGTTATCCAGAGCCAGGAAATGGGATCTATAGCCAGGAAGGAAAAAATCAATCAACAGAAGCAGACTCAGAAATGACAGATGATGCAATCAGCAGACAAGGATTTAAATAAGTTATTAAATATGCTGAGGTACTTAAAGGGCAACATTAACAAAATGAGAAGAGAAACAGATTATATAAATCTGAAGTGAGGAAATTCACAGATTAGACAATGCAGAAGAGTCGTGAAATTGAAGACCTAGCAATAGAATCTAGCCAAAGTGGAGCACAGATATCAAAACAAAATGAAGGAAAAAAAAAAAAGATCAGAACCTCAATGCTCAGTGTGTGATCTAACATACATATAACTGGAGTCTCGTTAAAATGGCACAGAGAGAACAAGCACAAAAATATTTGAATAAATGTCTGAAAAATTTCCTAAATTGGTAAACACCATAAACTGACAGATCCAAGGAGCTCAATAAACCCCTAGCAGGAAAAACAAACACCCATACTATAATCAAACGGCTGGGACTGCTGTTTCTGTCTAGGATGTAGAGAGCTGGAAAGGGTGTCACTCTCACCCTAACAGCAAGAAAAATCCAGATAAACTATAAAATCATCACTTTTCTTGAACTTATCAGAGGTCTCAAAGCAACAAAGTATTCTTGTCCCTTCCAAGAAGAGACAACACATAAAGACTGGCTCATCTGTGACAGAGCCCAGGAGAAAGCATTATAGCATGCCATAAGCATAAAAAGAATTTGGCTAAATTTTTAACAAATTGCTAAAGGCAAAGTTGGGGCTAGCAGACCCCTTAGGAGCCATGGAAACAAGGGGCATTCGCACCCACTCACATGCTCTTCTGCTCTTGAGACTCAAGAAAACAGGACCTGACCAAGGCTGAGGCTGGTTCAGAAAAGAGATACCTCTCCACCCATCGTTGCCATCACCCTCCATCAGGCTAGCAAGCACCAAGTAATAAGTAACAGCAGTCCACTGTTAGTGGCAGAAAAAGACTGTGAAGCAAAAGCCCCTCTGAGGCAGAGGCACACAGCCAATGCCAAAGATAAAGATGGAGAAGAAACACAAAAAAACACACAAACCTGTGGCACCCCAAACCCCACCCTAAGCACAAGGTAACAAGAGAGGAATCTCAAGCCAGTGACACAGTAAAAATAACAATAGCAACAACAGAGCTCACACTAAGCTCAACTCCTAAGTAGACTGACTCAATTCCCTACTCCCATACTAGAGGACTAACTGCAGAAGCAGCAAGCCAACTTCCAGACTTCCACCTCCATCTCTACAGATCCTACAAAGATTTAAAAGGTTAATAAGGGATTATCATAATTTTATGCCAATAAATTAAAAAACAGTCAAATTTCTTAAAGACACAAATTACTAAAACTGGCTCAAGAAGAAATATAAAAATTCAATAGACCTATACCTATTTTTAAATTGATTACATCATTAAAAATCCACAATGAAAACTCCAAAATACCAATCTTACATAAACTGTTTCAGAAAATAAAGGAGGAAGACACATTTCCCAACTAATAGTATGATGTCAGCATTATTACCCTGATACCTTGAAACAAGGCAAAGACATTATGAGAAAGGATTATGGACCAATATCCCTTTTGTTAAAAAACACAAAATCCTTAACAAAATATTAGCAAAACAAATCAATCATCATGACTGAGTTTTATCTTAGGAATGTAAGATTGGTATAATGCCTGAAAATCAATTAATTCATCATATTAACGAAATAAAGAAGAAAAAATATATCATCAGTTCAATAGATGCAGAAAAAGCATTGGGTAAAATTTAACACATTCCCTTTCAGTAAACTAGGAGCAGAAGGAAACTTCCTCAACCTGATAAAGGACATCTACAAAAAACATAACAGTTAATATCATACTTAATGGTGAAAGACTGAACATTTTTTCTGTAAGATCAGGAACAAGGCAAGGATGTCTGCTCTCATCACTTAAATTCAACTGGTAGTTCTAGCCAACACAATAAGGGAAGGAAAAGAAATAAAAGGCAAACATACTGGAAAGAACAAAGTAAAACTATCTTTATTCACAGATGACATGACTTTGTATGCAGAAAATCTTAACAAATCTATTAAAAAAATCTACTAGAATTAATAAGCGATTTAGGCAAGATCCCAGGATTCAAGGGATCAAAAATCATTTATTTCTCTACAAACTATAAACAAACAATTGGAAAATGAAATTTTTAAAAATATCATTTCCAATAATTTCCATAAACATAAAATATAGGAAAAAATTTAAGAAAATAGGTATAAAACCTATACACTAAGAAATAAATGTTTCTGAGAAAAATGAAAGACCTAAATAAATGGAAAGATACACCGTTTGGGCTTCCCTGGTGGCACAGTGGTTGAGAGTCCGCCTGCCGATGCAGGGGACACGGGTTCGTGCCCCGGTCTGAGAGGATCCCACATGCCGCGGAGCGGCTGGGCCCATGAGACATGGCCGCTGAGCCTGCACGTCCGGAGCCTGTGCTCCGCAACGGGAGAGGCCACAACAGTGAGAGGCCCGCATACAGAAAAAAAAAAAAAAAAAAGATATACCACGTTCATTAAATAGAAGACTTTATATTGTTAAGATGTCAATTCTCTCCAAATTCATCTATAGATTAAATACAATTCAAATCAAATCCCAGGAGGCTTTTCTGTCATAGAGAATTGAATTCTAAAATTTACAGAGAAATGCAAAGGATCCAGAATAGTGAAAACAATTTTGAAAAAGAATACATTTGAAGGACTTATTACACTATCTGAGGTCAAGACTTAATATAGGTCAAGACTTAATATAAAGCTACAGTGATCCAGATGATATATAGACGTATGTATCAAATAAACAGAATAGAGCCTAGAATAGACCAACACATATATGGTCAATTGATTTTCGACAAAACTGCAAAATAATTCAATTCGACAAAACTGTAAGGTAATTCAATGAGGCAAGGATAGTCTTTTCAACAAGTGATATGGAAACAACGACATCCATAAGGGAAAAAAAGAAGCTTGACCCTTTATACACATATACACATACACACACACACACACACACACACACACACACCTCAAATGGATCACAGTCTAAAATGTAAAAGCTAAAACTATAACCTTTAATAAGAAAACATGAGAAAATCTTCATCTCCATGGATATGGAAAGACTTCTTAGGAACAAACAGCACTAACCATTGAAAAAAAAAATTGGTGAATTGGACTTGATCAATATTTAAAACTTCTACTATTCAAAAGATCATTAAGAAAACTGATGGGGACTTCCCTGGCGGTCCAGTGGCTAAGACTCTGTGCTTCCAATGCAGGGGGCATGGGTTCGATCCCTGATCAGGGAACTAAGATCCCACATGCCATGTGGCACGGCCAAAAAAAGAAAACTGAAATGCAAGCCACAGACTGAGAGAAATATTCATAATACATATGTTGTAGGCAGGATAATGGCCTCCCAAAGAAGTCCTGTCCTAATCCCTGGAATCTATGAATATGTTACCTTACACAGCAAAAGGGACTTCTAAGATTTGATTAAATTAAGGATCTTGAGATGGGGGATTATCCTGGATTACCCAGGATAATCTGACCAATTATCCTCGGTCAGAGTCAGAGAGACTGGAAGATGCTACCTACACTGCTGTCTTTGAAAATGGAGGAAGAGGCCACAAGTCAGGGCTTCCCTGGTGGCGCAGTGGTTGAGAGTCCGCCTGCCAATGCAGGGGACACGGGTTCGTGCCCCGGTCTGGGGGAATGCCGCGTGCCGCGGAGCAGCTGGGCCCGTGAGCCATGACCGCTGAGCCTGCGCGTCCAGAGCCTGTGCTCCGCAATGGGAGACGCCACAGCAGTGAGAGGCCCGCGTACCGCAAAAAAAAAAAAAAAAAAAAAAAGAGGCCACAAGCCAAAGAATGCAGGTGGCCTCAGAAGCTGAAAAGGCACGGGAATGGATTCTCCCCTAGAGCCTCCAAAAGGAACACAGTCCTGCTGACATCCTGAACCATTTCAGACTTCTGACCTCCAAAACTGTAAGGTAATAAATGTGTGCTGTTTTAAGTTACTAAGTTTGTGGCAATTTGTTACAGCAGCAGTAAAATATTAATACATATATATGACAAAGAACTTGTATCCAGAATATAATTAAAAAAATTCTTATATCTCATTTATAAAACAACACAAAAAGGGCAAAAGATTTGTACCCATACTACACAACAGAATGTTGTACCCATATTTCACAATAGAACAGCCAGTAGACACATGAAAAAATACTCAACAACAGTAGCCATCAGGAAAATGCTATAATTAAATCCATAACGAAATAACACGAACATACCTACCAGAATAACCAAGATTATAAACACTAACAAACATGAGTTGGTGGTAAGAATGTGAAGAAACTGGAACATTTACATTAGTGGTGCATACAACCATTTTGGAAAAAGATTTTACCTAAAGGGGAGGGGTATGTCCCCCAAAACTCGTAAATGAATGTTCCTAGCAACTTTATTCCTAATGGTGAAAAATAGGAAACAATCCCAAATGGCCATCAGTCAGTGAATGGATAAACAAATGTGGCTTGGTCATATGATGGAATACTACTTAGCAATAAAAAGGAACTAATTACTGATACATACAGAAACATGGATGGATCTGAAAAACATGCTGAGCCAAAGAAGTGAAACACAAAAGGTACAGAATTCCATTTTTATGAAATTCTACAACAGGCAAAACTAACCAATAATGACAGAAAGTAGATCAGTGGTTTTAATTAAGGGGATTAAGTTGGGAGCAGAATGACTGCAAAGGCACACAAGACAGTTTTTGAAGTGATGGAAATGTTTTGCATCTTGACTTTGGTGATGTTCATGCAGGAGTATCCATTTGTCAAAACTCATCAAACTACACTTAATGTAGAAGTATTTTATTGTATATTAATCATACCTCAATAAGGCTGCTTTTAAAAGAATAAAATGCCTGCACCAAATTAAGCAGCCTATAGGTTTATGAAGCTGAGTCCTCCTTCTTCCATTTGTAATATATACCCACTCATGCTGTGGAATGGAAGAAACGTGAGTCTACAGGCAGCTTGGTGACACATCCTACGGAAGAAACAGCACATGCTTACCTGAGGTGCTACATAATATGGGGTGAACTGAGGTGTCATCAAGTCACCTTGGTCAATTTTGGCAAATCCAAAGTCACACAACTTCACTGGAGCATCCTGAAATAAAACAAATGGGAGTCACTGCTCCAGAGTTCTCGGAAAACGTTAAAGGAAAATGCAGGTGCAAGACATGTTACCTTAAGCTCTCAGGAGTTTCTAGCTGAGACCTGAACCTATGAGTAGCATGTCCTCAGCTCTGGAGACAATGATTCATATTTAGAAACTGTTCTTAGTAATACAGAAGTAAGGAATTTCTACCCACTCACAATCATCCCTGTTTTATAACTTGTAAAGGCAGCACTAAAATCAAGATGCTTCCTGACTCTATTGGCCCATTATCTCTCATCAATCTAGGGTGCTGCTTCACCCTCAACATCAGCTTCATGATAGCCAGAGTAAGTTATCTGGTGGGACACAGTGCATGGGGCATGGATTGGGGCTGGAGAGGAAAACACACCTTATGAGGGTTAACACTAAACACAACCATTAAGTTCCAAGGTAACATATAACAGCATATAGATTCCTGCCCCTTCCCAAAGTCATTCCAAATAATATCCAAAATCTAAAGTCCTTATGTACAAACACACATCAGTGTCATCCAAAATGATCGATGCCAGGGGTATGGTACAATTTCTCTGAGCCTCTAGCAAGGAAACAGATATGGGAAAAGTAAGCTGATTGCAGCACTTTGGCCTAAAGCCTCTTCACCATGGATTCAGAGCACTCCAAACATATACACACCTACACACTGTTCCTGAACTATACTCAGAGTAGCAGCACTAAAATACAGAAGGGCAAGTCATCTCACCAAAGAGTTATCCTTGAAGAGCAGATTTTCAGGCTTGAGGTCTCTGTGTGCGATGTTTAACAAGTGACAGTGCTGTAGAGCCAAAGCTATCTGGAAAGGACATAATGGAGCAACCATATCTTAGAAAAGATAGCTCTTTAATTCCCCTGGTTTAGAGAACTCAGGATGTTAAAAAATGATCCTTACTAAGTCAATTAAGACTGTGGTCAGTTTTCAATTTTAAAGCAGAAATTAAGTAAGATTTCAGATATCAAGAAATAGAAATGAATTAAGCTGTATTTTGTTC
Source organism: Delphinapterus leucas (assembly GCF_059928025.1). Lineage (NCBI taxonomy): Eukaryota > Metazoa > Chordata > Mammalia > Artiodactyla > Monodontidae > Delphinapterus > Delphinapterus leucas. The sequence continues at coordinate 16,119,276 of NC_143142.1, forward strand.
AACAAAAAGAAAAAATACAACAGTAAAACAATTCTTTGTCATAATCAACTGATGGTTAAATCCTGTATGAAATGGGAAAAATGAAATACTTGCACTTCCATTAATCTGAGATGTGACAAGTACTGCAAAGCAAACACTGGGCCAGGCAGTCTTCAGAGGGCCTGGCTTCCCCCTAGCAGGGCAGCGGCACTAACGCCTGACTCAAAGGAAACCTGCACTCTTCAGGGAGCCCAACTTGAAGTTCTGCTTTCAAGAACAACAGAAAGCAGCTGAATGGATTTTTCCACCTGATGTTCTAATCTGCCCGTCCCACTGGTTGAAAATGTTGCCTGTTTAAGGTGGATTTAAAGGAGTTTGGTTTTACAGAAGATTATCAGAGCTCATCCTTTAGGCCTAATATTTGAAAAATACAAGCTATAATTTTTAAAATCAAATAGAACAGAGTTTATCTGTTCTTTAACACTCTGTATGGAATTGCCTTGGCATTCCAAATATCAGTTCCACCCTACCAGAAAGGAGGCATCAAAAAATGCTTGAGGTTGGGCTTCCCTGGTGGCGCAGAGGTTGAGAGTCTGCCTGCCAATGCAGGGGGCGCGGGTTCGTGCCCCGGTCCGGGAGGATCCCACATGCCGCGGAGCGGCTGGGCCCGTGAGCCATGGCCACTGAGCCTGCGGGTCTGGAGCCTGTGCTCCGCTGCAGGACACGCCACAGCAGTGAGAGGCCCGCGTACCACAAAAAAAAAAAAAAAAAAAAAAATGCTTGAGGCTCACAGAAAATTTGGAAGAATTTTTTCATTAAGAACCAGTTGGGCTACGTGTCCTGCTTCTCTCTGCTTTGCTTGCTTGGCCTGAAGAGAAACCTTGAGGGTTTAGCTTTTTCATCTCCTCATGAGGTTATTTCCAGCTGGATTCCTAGTATTGTTTGTGACGTACATCATTCCTCTAGCAATAAAATGTGATGTCAAAATAGAGAGAACATAAAACCAGGAATAACCCAGAATTACAAAGACCTTAGACTACTATTAAAATCTGATGAGAGAAAGGTGACTCATAAGCAAAAAGTATCTTATATGTAATTGCCTTAGAACATATTTTTACACCATACAGTCTTTCAGGTAGTATCACTAGCATTTTATCTCAAAGTCCAATAACAGTGCTTGGAAGCTATACGTCTAAAGATTATCTACAATCTAAAAAGGAGTTAAGATTACCTTCCTTCCAGAGTTTATTTAAATCTTATCATAGGCAAACAATTGAAAACCACTTAAGAATACAGGTTCCCCCCACCAAAGCATAAAAGGGGGTCACATTCCTCCTGTCAAGGCATCTTTTCTAATTACATAACAAAGCAGGCAATGAGAGATCAAATAGAGCTTTTCTTCAAGCTTTCTTTTATTCCCCTCAATGAAATTGTGCTTGTTAACCAACACTGTTGGCAGTTTGATTGGTACCCGGGGTTAACTTGCCTGCTTTGTTACTTGGCTGGCTTGCTTCTCTGTAAAGTGCCGGTGCTGGCTGATTCTGTGAAATAGCTCTCCCCCTTCCATCATCTCCATTACAATTAAGAGTCGAGCCCTGTTTGAAAGCATTTGATTTTGTTAAGTTAAAAAACAAAGCAAAACAAAACAAAACTGAAACATCAAGTAGCTAACCTAGATACCTCATCTACAAAGTGTTACTACTTCCTAAATCTAGTCCTACCAAGCCCCTTTGAGTTGGATCCCTTGTCACTACCAGCTGGACACTATGAATAAAGACTATCCCTGACCTAAAGGTTTCTAAGAAGCTAAAAGAAAGCAGAAGAATTAGTTTTGAAGACAATGATCCTTTTGAAGATTCTGTACTGTACTTGTATATACATTTTAGGGAAGCTACACTGAAAGTGTATCGAAAACAGAATACGACTTTGTATAGGACATGAATATCAAGTCATTCAGTTGGGCTGTCTTGGTTATTTACGTGTGTGTGTGTGTGTGTGTGTGTGTGTGTGTGTGTGTGTGTGTGTGTGTGTGTGTGTGTGTGTGTGTGTGTGTGTGTGTGTGTGTCTCCCCCTCTCTACTCCCTGCCCCCACTCCACTAGTTTTCCATACAACCCACAGCATGCCCAGCAAGATAGCCAGATAGGGTTACACAGCTACTAAATAAAAGCAAAAATTCTCATGTTGTGAAAAAAAAAAATCCGAATTTTGGTTACCACTCTTTAATATAAATGCTTCCAGCTTCCATCCAAATGCTTTCACCAACAGAGCACAATTTTAAGAAATAATCATTTGATTTCCCATTCTTCTTTACAAATTCCATCTTTTTCCATCTGGAAAACTCCTACTCACCCCCTTCAAGTCCTCGCCCCCACGTAACTGCTCTGAGACACCTCGCCTCCCTAGCCTACAGAGGGCAGCTCTCCTCCTTTGTAAGCTCAAAATATTTTATGCATGCCTCTCCTTGGTACCTATCACACTGCTAGAATAATAGGTTTACACCTCAGTCCCTTCAATGGAAACCATACCTTATTTAACTTTGAATTCCCTGGAAAAGATTTAGAATGACACCCAATGAGCTTGCCAAACATTTGGAGGCTAAAAGAATGATGCTGATTTCTTCCTTTAAAAGGAATGTCAGATTCAGCAATAAGGGCTTTTTGCCATATCAACTTCTAAGACATTGCCTAGAATAATATTTGGTCTCCTTCTGCTAAATTGAAATAGAATCTGTTTTAATTCCACATTACTCAGGGGGGGCCAGGAGAGTGGGTAGGGTATAGATGAAGCACGGCTGGCAATGAGTTGATAACTGTTGAGGCTGGGTGATGGGTACTTAAGGATTCATTACATGATTCTTTTACAAATGTTTGAAAATTTCCAAATTAAAAAGTAAAGGAGAGAAGAAAAAGAAAGAGGAAGGGAGGGAGGCAGGCAGGGAGGGAGGGAAGGGAAGGGAGAGAAAGAGGGCACAAAAGAAAAGAAGACCCCACTACACCTTGGCTTACATATGGAGAGGTGGTCATGTGATAATGACCCTGTGTAGTCTTACCTGGGGCTGGACTCATGAGGAAACTGTACACTGTTAGCAAACACTTCAATGATTTGAACTATATTTGGGTGTGTGGCACACATCATGTGCAGACGTACCTTAAAGAAGAACAGAGGAAATGTTTCTGTACATAGGGGATGCCAACATTTTCTCTCCAAACTTTCCCCCCAAAACTGACCACACTAGGCCTATGGATGAGCCTACTACAGTAAAAAACCTTATCACCTGGAATGATGTAAAAAAAAAAGTGTTTTCATACACAGATTACCTCCTTAATGCTCTTTCCATGAAAAAAACCTCACCAACAGGTTTATTTACTTCTACTGTCCTATCTATTAGCAAATGAAAAATTTGGTAAATAATACATCTTATTTCAGAAATTATTCATATATCTCTAAGCAAAAGAATAAGTCCTTCATTGCATATTATTAACATGTCATCACCACATCCAAATAATTTTAAACAAATGACTATTATTAAAAACTAGAAATACATCCTCAGAGTTCTCCTGCAACACCTTTTCAATACACTATTCACTAGAACCTTCCTCATACTATTTTATCTCCACTCTTTAAAGACCTTTTCCAATAAGCAAAAGCTGAAGTAAACCTGAGTATTTTGGGGTATAAGAATCGCATTAATTGAAAAAGAACAAAAGGTGGTTTGAAAGGAAGCAAGACTTCACTAACAGCTTTTGGTATTGATGGATGAAGAACTGCTTTATAATGATAACATGGAATAGCAAAAAGTATGAATATAAAGAGAGTAAGTATGAACATAAAATTCTTTGTGAATCTCTGTATTCTCTCCATGAAGCTGCCTTCCTTGTAAAAAGAATAATTCTTAGCACTTCAAATATTTAGGCAAATCAAGGCAATAAAGGACCATACCTCATTTCTAGCTTTTGGACGATCAAAAAGAATTTTCAGTGCAAACCGTTCTTGGGTAGATTTCTTCACACAGACTCTAGATTTGGAGAAAAAAGTTCAATCAGAAATTATCTAAGTTACAGTGAAAACTAATTTAGCAAGCTGTTCTTTGAGAACTGTGCTTCTAATCAAAAATATATCCAGGCACATCAGAACAAACTTGCCCCCATGTCTAGCAGATGGAAAGGCAGAAAGGCATCTCGCCCACCCTTCACAGGCCTTAGACATGTGAAATCAACTTGATGCTGGCCAAGAAAGACAAAATGGCCTCTGCTGGCTACAAGTGACTCATACAGTGGCTCCATGGTATCAACATCTTAAATGATTCTGTTACAGATCATGTGACTTCATCACTTAAATATATTTCTAAATGGATGAGAAAAAGCCTATCATAAATACCTCTGCTTGTTAAATTAAGGCTGTTTCACAAATCTGGCAAACCTAATGCTTCTAACTTAAGATGTATTTCAAACAGGTCCTCTTGAGAACAATTGTGTCATAGTTTGCACATGGGTCTCTTACCTAACTGGACCACTAATTCCAGCTCCCAGCTTCTGAGTCCAATTGATACTGTATTCCTCTAAAATGGAGGTTTCCTATTAAAATAAAAATGGAGGAGGCAGAGAATGATTCTCCAGTTAAAAAGCTGAATAGTTAAGTAGAGGTGGGACAACAGAAAACCTTAATGCTCAACATCTCAGCTTCTGAAAGAAGCTGATAAGTAGAGCTTTGTGTAGGGCTTTATAATTACACATTTCGCCTACAGGACTATGCTAGGCATTGCTTTCCAACAAGAGAAGGCAAACTTTAGGATAAAAAGAAATTCTTCAGCTCATCTGCAAGGTCCATGTGAGTAAATACTCGTGTTTTTTTTTTTTCTTGAGTGTGGGAAGAAGATATTCTTTCAAAATGTTTCACTACTAAGTACTTATTTGCCAAATGGTCAAGTATATTTTCTGAGATTCTAGAAAGATTGGTCTGATATATGCTGCTATGATATAGAGGTCTATATCCTTGAACAAGATCAAATTGGAATAACTGAATAAATTAAAACTTAAAAGTTCAAATAAAATAGTAATAAATATTGTAGTACATTTATCTAGTTCTCAAGTGCTATTTTGAGTACAAAGATATTGTCATGTTCACTGTATAACTATATTCGTCACAGTTTTAATAGATTCCAATAGCTTTCAATAGTTCCAGATAGAGCCTCTACAGTTTAATTAAAGTTTTTATGGAATTACTGTGTAGTCACCAAATATTGAGCTTCTGTTGCCATTATGTTTTTAGGCAAGAAAGCCATACACTTAAACTGTGGTAGGCTAAAATTCATTTTTCAGGGTTCCACGGGTAGAACAGAAAACCGACTACAGACCTGGAGAAATTAGGCCAAAACTCATGAGACTATCAAATTGTTTTGTTGCAATGAAAATCTGATAGATTATAATTAGCAACAGAATCTTGATTCCCAGGTATAGGAACAGAATATTTGTCCATGTAACACAAACTCAATGAGCAGTTAGTAAGTGCCAGACACCAGGGTAAGTTCAGAGATAAAAACAGAGCTTCTGTCCAAGGAATATGTAAGTGTATAAAACAAGTTTAGAATAGCCTTCATCTCCACAACTTCCTGCTGCCAGTTCTTGATAAAGGTTCCCATCATATAGTAAATGCTCAATAACTATGGAATGAATGACTAGAAAGGTGGACTAAAACCAGGTGATGGAAGGACATTGATTTGCGAGGGACTAGCAAAATCATTACACCAACTCTCTTCTGAAAAACTGTATATCAGGGTTAAGGAGCTTGTCAAAGTCACACAGTGAGTTATAGGCACTGATAAGACTAGAAACTATGGCTTTGGCCTCTTCCCCAGCATCATTCATCTTTGGCATCATCCCCAGCTATCAGGGGTAACTGCCCAGGCCCCTGCATGAGGATTAGGAATGAATCCTGCCCAATTAGGGAGGTCCCAGGTCTCCACTCACCATCTCCTAAACAGAATTCAAACCTACCCATTTAACCTGTCTACCTCCTTCATGTTTCCACTGCCTATCCTGCCGGATTCAGAAGTATTTGAGAAGAGAGAGAGGAAGACAGAATTGGGAGAGAAAGAACTGGAGCATAGTCTATGCTTCATGGTAGAGTAAAATTTGCCAGGCCTCTAATGAAGACATACACTCACTGGAGACTCAAGGGAAAAGACAGATTCATTCTACGGAATTATTTGTTACAGTCAGATCAAAGGACTATTCATATGTCCAGTTCCTGGGATGTAAAAATAATATTAGACCAAATTCTTCACTGCACTGGTGCTTATTAAGATGGTACTCTACCTAATGGACAGCCAAGAAAGTTCAAATTATAGAGGCTCTGACTGAAGTTTTGACACTTGGCTTTGCAGAAGGTAAGAGAAGCACTACCAGATCCCTCTACAGCCCTGATCTCTGAACCCTATTTTTCTTACGTCTGTTGTCCTCTTTACCAGGTTTAATTCTTGCACATTTGTTGATGGTGCCATAAACACTAACCAGTTCTAAGACTTCACTAAGCCCAGCTGGGCAAAAGAAGTAACATTCTCACATCAGCTGACTCTTCTATGTGTAGATGGCATATTTTCTCACATATTTTAATGGCAAAGAGAAGGTAAAAAGGCATGGGTCAATTAAGACACTTTATTGAAGAAAATTATGGACTACCTCAAATGTATCAATGACAAATACATTGACTGGGTTCTGCTAAAGAAATCTATACACTGGGACTTCCCCAGTGGCACAGTGGTTAAGACTCTGTGCTCCCAATGCAGGGGGCCTGGGTTCTATCCCTGGTCAGGGAACTAGATCCCACATGCATGCCACAACTAAGAGTTCACAAGCCACAACAAAGGAGCCCACGTGCTGCAACTAAGGAGCAGGCGAGCTACAACTAAGGAGCCCTCAAGTCACAATTATGGAGCCCACCTGGCGCAACTAAGACCCAGCACAACCAAATAAATAAATAAATATATATATATTTTAATCTATACACTGTCTTAAATAAGGATATAGACTCATGGAATGAAGTACAGTTGACCCTTGAACAAGATAGGGGGTTAGGGGTGCTGGCACTGGCACAGTCAAAAATCCACGTATAGGGGCTTCCCCGGTGGCGCAGTGGTTGAGAGTCCACCTGCTCATGCAGGGGACATGGGTTCATGCCCCGGTCCAGGAAGATCCACATGCCGTGGAGCGGCTGGGCCCGTGAGCCATGGCCGCTGAGCCTGTGCATCCGGAGCCTGTGCTCCGCAATGGGAGAGGCCACAACAGTGAGAGGCCTGTGTACTGCAAAAAAAAAAAAAAAGACACATGCACCCCAGTGTTCATTGCAGCACTATTTACAATAGCCAGGTCATGGAAGCAACTGAAATGCCCATCAACAGATGAATGCATAAAGAGGATGTGGTACATATATACGATGGAATATTACTCAGCCATAAAAAGGAGTGAAACTGGGTCACTGGTAGAGACGTGGATGGACTTAGAGACTGTCATACAAAGTGAAATAAGTCAGAAAGAAAAACAAATATCGTATATTAACACATATATGTGGAATCTAGAAAAATGGTACAGATGAACCAGTTTGCAAGGCAGAAATAGAGACCCATATGTAGAGAACAAACATATGGACACCAAGAGAGGAAAGTGGGGGGTAGGGGTGGAGGTGGGATGAATTGGGAGATTGGGATTGACATGTATATACCAATATGTATAAAATGGATGACTAATAAGAACCTGCTGTATAAAAAAATAAAATTAAAAAAAAAACCCAGAGGAACAGGCACAAAAGAATAGACAAAATGGATGTTATGAAAATTTAAAATTTTCTGCATCAAAAAACACTATTAGGGGCTTCCCTGGTGGCGCAGTGGTTGAGAGTCCGCCTGCCGATGCAGGGGACACGGGTTCGTGCCCCGGCCCGGGAAGGTCCCACATGCTGCAGAGCGGCTGGGCCCGTGAGTCATGGCTGCTGAGCCTGCGCGTCCGGAGCCTGTGCTCCGCAATGGGAGAGGCCACAACAGTGAGAGGCCCTCATACCGCAAAACAAACAAACAAACAAACAAACAAAAAACACTATTAACAGTGTAACAAAGGCAACCCACAAAATTGGAGAAAATATTTGCAAATCATATATCTGATAAGGGATTAATATGCAGAATATGTAGAGAACTCCTAAAACACAACAAAAAACCCCCCAAACAACCCAATTCAAAAAATGGGCCAAGGACTCAAACAGACATTTCTCCAAAGAAGATACATGAATGGCCTAGAGCACATGAAAAATGCTCAATGTCACTAATCATTAGGGGAATGCAAATCAAAACTACAATGAGATACTACCTCAAACCCATTAGGATGGCCACTATTAAAAACAACAACAACAACAAAACAGAAAAGAACAAGTATTGGAGAGAATGTGGAGAAAACTGGAACCCCTGTGCACTATTGGTGGGAATGTAAAATAGTACAGCTGCTGTGGAATATGGTATGGTGGTTCCTCAGAAACTTAAAAATAGAATGACTATATGATCCAGTAATTCTACTTCTGGGTATAAACCCAAAAGAGTTGAAAGCAGGATCCTGAAGAGATATTTGTATGTCCATGTTCAAAGTAGCATTATTTACAATAGCTAATACATGCAAGCAACCTGAGTGCCCACTGATGGATGAATAGATAAGCAAAATGTGGGCTATACATACAATGGAATATTATTCACCCTTAAAAAGGAAGGAAATTCTGCAATATGCCACAACACGAATGAACCTTGAGGACATTATGCTAAGTGAAATAAGCCATTCACAAAAAGACAAATTCTGTATGCTTCTACTTATATGAAGTATTCAGAGTAGTCAAAATCATAGACAGAAAGTAGAATGGCAGTTGCTAGGGACTGGGGGAAAGGAGGCAATGGGGAATTACTGCTTACTGGGTAGAGTTTCAGTTTTATAAGATGAAACGAGTTATGGAGTTGAATAGTGGTAATGGTTGCCCAACATTATGAGTATATTTAATACCACTGAACTATACAGGTAAAAATGGTTAAGATGGTAAATTTCATGCTATGTATGCTTTACTAAAAAAATGAAAAAAAAAAAGAATGGAAAAAAATATACCACAAGTAACCAAAAGGAAGCTGGAGTAGCTATACCTGACAACAGATAAAACAGACTTTAAAACAGAAGATGTTAATAGAGAAAGAGAGGAACTTTTTATAATGATAAGATCAATTCAAGGGCTTCCCTGGTGGTGCAGTGGTTAAGACTCTGCACTCCCAATGCAGGGGGCCCAGGTTCAATCCCTGGTCAGGGAACTAGATCCCACAGGCACGCCAAAACTAAGGAGCGCAAGTGCCATAACTAAAGGAGCCCCCCTGCTGCAACTAAGACCTGGTGCAACCAAATAAATAAATAATTATTGAAAAGAAAAACAAAAATAATAGTTGGCGATTTCAAAACCTCCACTCTCAATAACAGATAAACTAGACAGAAAATCAGCAAGAATGTAGAAAACAACACTATCAATGAACCTGACCTGACATCTATAAAACACTCCATTCAACAACAGGGGAATATATATTCTTCCTAAGTGCACACGGAATATCCTCCAGGATAAACCACATGCTAGGTCATAAGTCTCAATAAACTTCTGAAAATTAAAATTATGTAAAGTTCTCCAACAATAATGGAATTAAGCTATAAATCAACAGAAGAAAATTTGGGAAATTTAAAAATATATAGAAACTAAGTAACATGCTTCTAAATAACCAATGAAGAAGAAATAATAAGGGAACTTAGAAAATATTTTGATCTGAAGGAAAATGAAAACGCAATAAGCTAAAATGTATGAGCTGCAGCTAAAGCAGCATTTAGATGAAAACACTAAACACTGCTTTAGCTATCAACACCTCTATAACAAAAGAAGATCACAAATCAATAATCTAAGCTTCTACCTTGAAAAACTAAAGAACAAACTATACCCAAAGCAAGCAGAAATATTAAAAAGTAGAGCAGAAATCAATAAAGTAGAAAACAGAAAATAGAGAAAAATAAATGAAAACCAAAAGCTGATTCTTTGAAAGGTCAACAAAATTAACAAACCTTTAGCTAGACTGACTGAGAAAGAGAGAAAAACACAAGTTATTAACATTAGAAATGGGGGCTTCCCTGGTGGCACAGTGGTTAAGAACCCACCTGCCAATGCAGGGGACACGGGTTTGAGCCCTGATCCGGGAAGATCCCACATGCTGCGGGGCAACTAAGCCTGTGTGCCACAACTCCTGAGCCTGCAAGCCACAACTACTGAGCCCGTGCACCACTACTACTGAAGCCCACGCACCTAGAGCCCGTGCTCCGCAACAGAAGAAGCCACCGCAGTGAGAAGCCCCGCCGCAGCTAGAGAAAAACCCGCGCGCAGCAACGAAGACCCAATGCAGCCATAACTAAATAAATAAATTTAGTTTTAAAAACAATTCCACCCTTAATAGCGTCATAAAGAATAAAATATTTAGGAATAAATTTATCAAAAGAAGATCTATACACTAAAGACTCAAACACACTGATAAATAGGGGAAAGCCCGGAAAAAAATGGAGAGTTATACCATGTTCTTGGCCTAGTAGACAATATTGTTAAGATGGCAACTGTCCTCAAACTGACCAACAGATTCTATGGAATCCCCGTCAAAATCCCAGCACACTTTTCTTGGTAGAAATTGACAAGCTGATTCTAAAATTTATTTGGAAATACAAAGAACTTAAATAACCAACTTAATTTTTTTATATATAGAGAAACTTTCAGTTTCCTAGGTTTCTTGGGGTTTGTTTGTTTTTTTGAGATTTATTTATTATTTATTTATTTTATTTATTTTTGGCTGCGTTGGGTCTTAGTTGCAGCACGCGGGATCTTTTGTTACAGCTCACGGGCTTCTCTCTAGTTGCAGCGGGCAGGTTTTCTCTTCTCTAGTTGTGGCGCACAGGCTCCAGGGCACGTGGGCTCTGTAGTCTGCAGCACACAGGCTCTCTAGCTAAGGCGTGCAAGCTCTGTAGTTGTGGCATGTGGGCTTAGTTGCCCCACAGCATGTGGGATCTTAGTTCCCTGACCAGGGATAGAACCCGCATCCCCTGCATTGTAAGGCAGATTCTTTACCGCTGGACCACCAGGGAAGTCCTGCCAGCTTAATTTTGAAAAAGAAAAACCAAGTTGGTTCTCATGCTACCCAATTTGAAAACTTACCATAAAGCTTCAGTAATCAAATCAGTGTGGCATTGGCATAAGGATAGTTATATGGATCAATGAAACAGAAAAGAGAATCAAACAAACAAACACAAAAAAAAGAAAAGAAAAAAGGAAAAGAAGAAAAAAAGAGAATCCAAAAATAAACTTATACATTTATGATCAACTGATTTTCAACAAAGGTAATTCAACAAGCAAAAAGACAATGTTTTGAACAAATGGTCTTGGAACAATTCCATTTTGGAAAAGTTTTGCCATTTCTTAAAAAGTTAAGCATAAACTTACTGTACTACCCAATAATTCCACACATAGGTATTTACCCAGAAGAAAATGAAACATATGTTCACACAAAAACTTGTATGGACAAGTTTTATTTATCATTTTATTCATAATAGCTAAAAACTGGAAACAATCTAAATGTCCATCAACAAGGGATAAACAATAAAAACATTCCTCAACAATAAAAAGGAGTGAACTACTAATGCATGCACTAACATGGATGAACCTCAAAAGTATAAGTAAAAGAAGCCAAACACGTAAGACTACATATTATATAATTTTGATTATTTGGAATTTCTAGAGAAGACAAAAGAATAGTGACAGAAAACAGATCAGCAGTTGTCTGGGGTGGGGAGTCACAGTAGAGGCTGACTACAATGAGGCAGAAGGAACTTTCCAGGGACGGGGGTGGGGTGGGGGAGACGGAGGCGAGATAGAAAAATTTTAAAACTGGATTGTGAAGACAGATGCACAGCTCTATAAACTCACTAAAAATTACTGAATTATACACTTACCTTGGGCGAATTTTATGGTATGTGAATTATAACTGCAATTTTTAAAATGTTTTTAAAACTAAGAAAATGAATTTTCATTAAGTTCATAAAGTATTAAAAACTCTGCCATATACAACAGAAAACAAATATGTAAGGCAATCTCTAATCCCAAAATGCTCATTATCTAGGTTTAGCTAAGTGACTTGGGAGCAGTGAAGTCATGGCCTATGGCAGCAGAGACAGAAATGAGAAGACAGAGTCTATGGTTGTAGCCAGTTGGCCTTATCCTAATACCTTGAAGAGTAATAGGATGAGATCTTAAAGTCCAATCCACCCACTCTCAGGTAATCAGGCAGCAGAAGTTTAAATGTTGTGGTTAGAACCCAGGGAAATAGCTTTTCCAGCTGAACTCCAGAGGTCTCAGTTCTTACCAAATGAGGGACAGCCTCAAAAAAGCAAAACAATGAATACAACACAATGCCACAGACCAAAAGTTTTATTTGATGTGATGCTGGCTTGCTGCCAAGGGAATATATCCTCGTCAGTACTGGTTGTTAGATCAGATATTTTCAACTCCACTAATTTGTATTTGTTGGACACACCCAAATTAGTAGGAAGATTCACCAATGACCTATTAGTAAGTACATGAAGAAAAGCTAAAAAGTTTTAAGAAAACTAAGTTGGACAATAGTGACTGACTGAAGAAAACCCCAACTCTTTCTAAACCATTCTTAGGTTGCTATGAGCTAATATCCATTGAGTTCTTACTAAATGTTAGGTACTGTAAGCACATTTAGATACACGTGCTTATTAAATTCTCAAAAAAACCCTAAGCTGAGGAGATTCTTTTATCCTCTTCCTATGGATGAGGAAACTAAGTGACAAAGAAGTAAAGTGACTTATTCAAGGACACAGTTAAATGAATGGCCAGGCTGAATTTCAACTCATAAGTCAACCTGGAGAAACTATAACAACCACTCAGTAACACTGCTTCCCCGTTTATACGTTTGCCCACTAGAACTATGTCCCTGTTCTGCTCAAAACTCTCTGAGATTTCCCCTTCTACTCAGGGTCAAAGCCAAAGTTCCTACAATGGCCTACAAGGCCCTGTGTATACTGTGGCTTCCCATCACCTATCTCTAACATAATCTATACTGACCCACTGCATTCCAGCCACCTTGTTGTTCCTGGGTCACACGAGACCCGCACCTACCTCAGGGCCTTTGTACCTGCTGTTCCCACTGCCTATAATATTCTTCCCCAAGACATTGGAGGTTTGTTCCCTCATTCCCTTCAAAGCTCTATGCAAATGTCACCTCCTCAGGAAAGCCTTCCCTGCCTACCCTTCCTAACGTAGTACTCCCCACTTTTTAATACTTAATTATATCACCTGGCAATGTTTATTACCTAACTCCACCATCTAGATAGAAGCTCTATGAAAGAGGGACATCTAGGAGTCTGGCTTTGCATCACAAGTGCCTAAGATAGCACCTGGCACAAAGCAGATAATACTTCTTGAATTTAAAAATCTGCCAAATATATTTTGATTCACAACCCAATCATATAACTTTAGGCAATTCACGACGCTTGTACCAATAAAATCCAAACCAAAAGAAAAAAAATGTATCTATCAAAGTAGTCTTTTAGAACCTTTATTTCTATTATTTAAAGTTTGATCTTCCTTAATGTGTATGTTCTGTTTTGATGCCTCGTTTAAATGGTGAATTTTCTTTGAAGTGACTGATGACTTCTATAAACTTTACCACCCCCAAAATTGTTAGATGTGTAAGTTATTAATTAGTTATTGACTGTAGTGATTGTGTCTTGATGGGGAAAATAACCCCAAGTTGCCTGTCCCTCAAGGGAAAATGAAATTCTTAAATGCACAGAGTTCACCTAATACTGTAAAATAAGTAAATAATACATATCAAACTTTAAGATTCAGTGTTCAATTCACATAAGAACCTAATTTCCTAAGTACAGCTAAATAATAACTTTCTGACTCCTGTGACTGAATGCCTCAATGTCTGCCTGTTTAAAAAAGAGTAAAAAGCAGGTTTTAAAATATGTGTCATTTTATTTGGGTCACTTTGGAACACACATATTTGCTTTTCTTTTGGTTAACAGAGCAGTAACTTACAGGACACCATTAGCTCCTTCTAAATAAACTTAGCGCTACCTAGGAGAAGAAGGAAAAGGAAACAGGAATAGGGGAGGGACCACACGGAAAAGTGAGAACAACTTATTTGCCAAAGGACAGGTCTTGTAAGAAGGCGATCACCTCCTTCCGCAGTAGCAGATTTAAAACAAATCTGGAGCGATGGGTAAGGTCCAGCTCTCCAAGTGGTGTTGCAGCAGATCATCTGAAAGCAAATTCTAATGGCATTTGGGGAATGATCGAAAACAGTAGTGGGGCCCCCTCCGTCCTACTCACATCAAGTATCTCCACGCCACTCACCTTCCATTCTAGCGAAGCGGGGAATCATATCCCTGCTTTAAGCAGGTAAGTCGGAGAGAGTCGGATGTCCCTCCCTGCACACACAAACCCTTCGCCCCAGTGCTGTAAAACGCAGTCCACGGAACCCAGTGAAAACCGAAACCCGGGAGGTGCTCCAAGTTCTCTTCGCTTTCTGAGGTTGGAGCCGAGAGGAATGTCACAGAGACAAAGCGGGGAGGAAGGGGGCATCTCCCCCTTACCTTGATGGCTTTCTCCATGTCGCTCTCCTCCCACATGCTCCGCGGGGCCCGCACGGCCGGGAGCAGCGGAGGCTGCGCAGCTGCCGGATCCCGCCGCAGCCGAAGGAACAAGGGGCTCAGCGCTCGGGGCCCTGGGTCTCGGGGAGACGGGCAGCAGCCGCCCCCAGGGACCTGCGGGGATGACGGCCCCGGCGCCGGCTCGGCCTCGGCGGGTGGCTCTAGGCTGGGGGCGGCGGCGGCGGCAGCGGCCCCCGGGAACAAGCCTTTGTGCTGGGCCCCGCGCGGCCGCCTCCCGGCCTCATCCCCGGCCGGGGAGGCAGGCTCCCGGGGCAGGGCGAGGCGGGGAAGGCCCCGATCCGGGGCGATGTGCTGGGGCCTCGCGGGGCCGCCGCTTAGGCCCGGGCTCGCCAGGTCCTGAGTAGGAGCCTGCGCCTCCGCCTCCGCCGCCGGCACCGCCGCGAAGCCGAGGCCGAGCCCGCCGCCGCCGCCGCCGCTCCCGCTGCCGCTTCAGCGCCACACATCGCCGGGACACCCGCGCCGGGCAGCCCCGCCAGGCGCCCGCTTGCCGGCGCTGTGCCCCGCCTGAGCTCCGGGCCGCCTCTCCTGCCGCCCGACTTCGTGTCCCCACGGCTCCACGCGCCCCTCGTCACGGTCAGCTGCGGTTTCCGAGCCGCCCCCGAACCAAGCAGTTGACTTGCAGGCGTCCGCCAAGGCCTCCCCAAGGTGGCGCCACACCCAGGATAGGCCCCCGGGCCCTCCGCAGCTCTGGCGCCGAGTTGATGATGTAAAAGGTTCAGCCTCGCGGGGCGGAGCTATTGGGCCTCAGCACCGGACTCTAGTGGCTGCGGGAGCGTTTCTCTTTTCTCCTAGCGGCGCGGACGAGATTTGTGGCGCCAGAAACACCCTGCGGAAGGAGCCGGGGATATCGACTAGTGATAGAGAAGAGGAAACTGAGGCCACGGGCGGGTCCTACGGTAAAAACAATTATATATAATAAGTTATATATACGGAGCGTTTATTTTACGTGAAGCTCTTTTCTTCTCTTAGTTCCTTTCTCCTTTATAAAGTAGGCATTTGGCCTTTTCAGGTAAGTATGTGCTTATTTCCTGTTAACGGATGCAGTAACTGAGGGCCTCAGAGAGCGGCACTCATTTGCGCACAGCTGATTTAGATGTGTGTATGATCTGAGAAGTGAGCAAGAAGCTGAGAAGTGGGCAAGTCCGAACCGGAACCCAGGTTTGTGCTCCTTACACGACACCAACAATCTGTCAAAGAACCTTGCAGGAGCTTTTGGTTAATTACCTCTTGATGCCTCTTCATTCATTCACTTATTTACTGAGCACAGCTGTGTGCCACGCCTACTCGACCCTGGGGAAACAGCAGAAAAAAGACACGGTACCTGCTCATGGATCTTATTTTCAGGAAAGGGAAGCAGAAAATGAAGAGGGAAAAACAGAGTTTGTGCATACTAAAAAGCAAATAAATAGGATGCTGAGGTAAGAGAATAACTGGGTGTGGGGGCTTTTTCCAAGTAGATTATCAGGGAAGGTCTCCCAGGCCGTAACCTTGAAGCTGAGACCTCTAATGAGAAGGAAATTGGAAATCCAAGTCTATTGGAAATCCAAGGGGATTTCTGAGCAGATGGAACAGCAAGTGCAAAAGTCTTAAAGTGGAAGTAAGGTAAATGTGGTCAAGGAGCAGCAAGATCATTGTAGCTGGAGCAGGGTGAGTAGCAGAGAGTGATAAAGGATGAGGTTGGAGAGGTAGGCAGAGGTTGTATCATATACACCCTTAGGGGTCATGGTGAGAACTTTGGGTTTTATTCTAAGCCACTGGAAGGTTTTAAACTAAAGAGTGATATGATCAAATTTATGTTTTAAAAGATAAGACTCTGCTGTATGGAGAATGAAATATTGGCAAGCGAAAGTGGAGACATGGAAAGTTATTTAAATGCTTTTGGAATAACCCAGATTATTATGAAGCTTGAACTAAGAAATTGGCAGTAAAGATAGAATAGATGGGTTTATGATATGTTTTGGAGGTAGAGTTGAAAGGGCTTCCTGAAGGACTCCACGTGGAAGATGAAAATAAGAAACAAATCAAGGGGACTTCCCTGGCGGTCCAGTGGTTAAGACTCTGCACTTCCACAGCAGGGGTCATGGGTTCGATCCCTGGTGGAGAACTAAGATCCCACATCCCACGTAGCACGGCCAAAAAAACGAAAACAAATCAAGAATAACTTCCAGGAGACTGCCTTAAGCAACTTGCATGGATGGTGGTGCCATTCAGTGAGTGAAAGACTCAGATGAGAGTGAAAGCAGGGAATCCAGAGTTCTTTTTTATCTGGTTAATTTGAGGTTCTTGAGTAATGTACCAGAGAATAAGTCAAGTATTTGACTTATTTAGTTGTTCTCTTTGCTGGCCATACACCTACAGTACATTCCTCAACCCCCTTAAAGTGGCCATATGCCTATGCTCTCCCGCAATGGAAAGTGAGCAGAAGGGATGTGCACATATCCAGGCCTAGACCAGAAAATCTGTCAACAGATGCTCTTACTTATTACTCTGCCAGCTGGAAGATGATGACCAGGTTCTGGAGAAGGCAAGGCTTTAAGATGGAAGATAACCTGGGTGGAGGAGACTCTGCCCTGTTGACCTAAACACCCACTCAGCATTGTTATATGAGGAAAAAAAAAAAAAAAACCTCTTGTGTTGAGCTTTTATCTATTTACGTCTTTTTATTATAGCAGCTTTGTTTATGCTACCTAATACAAATAAGAACAGTGATCCAGCAGTGAACTTTGGGAGAAAACTTCAAAATGACTTGAATTGACATTATCTATAACAGTTAGGAAATAGAAGGTACCTTGGATTCATTCATTCATTCAGTAAGAATTTATCAAGTGCCTCTCTGTGCCGGGCACTGTGCTACATAGTAGAGATGCAGAGATGAAATCCCTGCCTTAAATGTTCTGAGTCTGGCAGTTAAACTTATTGGCTGTTATCTGCACATTACTATCTCTCTATCTAGAGACTTACTCTCCCCACCCAACACACACACACGGCCCAATTTCTACACAGTCTTCAACCACATTCAAAATACTATTTTATCAGAAAGAGTAGGCCTGACCCTTGGTTCAATCTAAAATAGATATTCCTATTACCTCATAATTTACTTCCTTGTACTTATCACAATTTTAATTTATATATCCACTTGCTTTTTTTCTTTAGTGTTCTCTCCCACACTAGACTAAATACTCTCAAGGGAAAGAACCTTGTCTGTATTATTGGTCACATCCCCAACAGCTGGCCCACTGTAGGTGTTTAATAAATATTTGTTGAAGGAATCAAGGAATGGAGAAGGCAGAGCCCTGAGGAAGGAGAGGTTTCCTCCATTTTTTCCATTTTTTTGCTGGGGAGGTAGTAGGTAGCCTAAGATAGCCTTCAATGATGCCCACCTCTGGGTATTCATGATCTTGTTTAATCCCCTCACCCTGCTCGTGGGCTGATCGAGTGACTTGCTTCTAATGATGGGATGGCATGTCTGAGATTAGGTTGCAAAAAGTCTGTGGCTTCCATCTTGGGTACCCCTCTCTCTCCTATTCTCTTGCTTATTTGCTCTGAGGAAAGCCAGGTCAAAAATGTGAGCTGCTTTATTAGTTTCCTGGGGCTGCCATAACAAACTACCACAAACTGGGTGGCTTAAAACAACAGAAATTCTCTACAGTTCTGGAGGCCAAAAGTCTGAAATCCAGGTGTCATAAGGGCCATGCTCCCTCTGAAGACTCTAGGGAAGAGTGGAGTCTTCCAGCAGTCCTTGGCATTCCTTGGCTTATAGGTACATTATTCTAATCTCTGCCTCCATCTCCACATGACCTTTTCTGTGTGCCTCTATGTTCTCTCTTCTTATGAGGACAGCAGTCATTGGATTTAGGGCCCACCCAAATTTAGTATGACCTCATCTTAACCTAACTAATTACATCTGCAGAGACCCTATTTCCACATTCTGAGGTTCCATGTGAACATGAATGGGGGAGGGGATACTAGTCAGCCCACTATAGTTGCCCAATAGAGGGCTCCATATGTCGAGGAACTAATGTCTCACCAACTGTCAGTGAGAACCTGAGGCCTGGCCAGTGGTCACATAAGTGAGCTTAGAATGAATCCTCACCTAGTTGAACCCTGAGATGATTGCAGCCTTGGCCAACAACTTGATTGCAACCTTGTGTACCAGGGGCACCCAGCTAAGCTGTGTCCAAATTCCTGGTCCACAGAAACTGTGAGATAATAACTGTTTTTAAAGCACTAAATTTAGGGGCAATTTGTCATGCAGCATAGATAACTAATACAGATTTTGGTGCCTGGAAATGGGGTGCTGTCATAACAACTACCTAAAATGTGGGAGTGGTTTGGAACCAGGCAGTGGACAGAAGCAGGAAAGATTTTGAGGAGTGTGTTAGAGACAGCCTAAATTATCTTGAACAAATTTAGTAGGAATCTGGACTTTGATGATGCTGCCAATGAGTGCTCAAAAGGGAGTAAGGAACATGTTATTGGAAACTGAAGGAAAGAGGATCCTTGTTATGAAGTGGCAGAAGGTTTAGCAATAGTATCATCTGCAAGTATGTGGAAAGAGAAAATGTTCCTAGTGAACTGGGTGATCTAACTAAAGCAGTTACCAAGCAGAAGGTGCTGCCTGGTTTCGTCTTGCTTCTTGTAGTAAAATGGGAGAAGAGAGATAAATTATTGAACAATAAGGAGTCAGGACTTGATGATTTTGAAATTTTTTAGTCTCTCTAGATGGCAACCAGGGCTAAAATTAAGCTATGGCTTTCAAGCAAAATCAAACCCAGGGTCCTGTAAGGAAAACATGATCTGTCTTTGTCAGTTCAGGCTGCTATTACAAAATATGTGGCCCTGCAGATGCATGTCTTCTCACATGCAAAATATATTCACTTCATTCCAACAGCTCCAAAGTCTTAACTCTTCAGAATCAACTCTAATGTCTAAAGTATCTAGATACTGTTGGACTTCCCTGGTGGTCCAGTGGTTAAGACACCATGCTTCCACTGCAGGGGGCATGGGTTCAATCCCTGGTCAGGGAACTAAGATCCCACATACTGTGTGGTGCAGTCAAAAAAAGAATAAAGCCTTCCTTAAAAAAATAAAGTATCTAAATACTATCTAAATCAGATATAGGTGACACTCTAGGTATGATTCATCTTGAAACAAAATTCCTCTCTAGCTGTGAACCTGTGAAACCAGATAAGTTATCTACTTCCAAAATACAGTGGTGGGATAGGCATAGGGTAGACATTCTCATTCCAAAAAGGAGTAATCAGAAGAAAGAAAGGAGTAATCAGAAGGAAGAAAGGAGTGATGGGTCCCAACCAAGTCCAATTCTAGCAAGGCAAATACCTTTAGATCTTAAGGCTCGAGAATAATCCTCTTTGGTTTGATGCTCTGCCCTCTGGATCCACTGGGTTGTGGTCCTGCCTTTGCAGCTCTGCCCAGGCAAGGGTCCTGCCCCCATGACTTCAGATGAAGCCTGTCTGTCCTGTTGAAACCAAGGTGATGGCCCTGATGATTTCTGAATTGCTTTTGGGATCATTCTTCCCCTCTCTTGAATAGTGCACATTCATAGCCAAGTAGCTTTATCATCCTGTCCTGTAGAATCAACATCTGAAAGCATTTCTTCCCATCTCAGTCCCCTTCAGCACAAACAGGCAGTGTTTCTGTTCCTATAATCTTATCATTTGATAGTCCATCCACACCCTTTAGTGTTCTCTTCCAAACACATTTGCTCATTTTTTGGGATATGGACAGGCTGAGAATTTTCCAAAGCATTAAATTCTGGTTCCCTTTGCTTAACAATTCCTTCTTTAAGTCATCTCTTTCCTTTCACATTTTATTGTAAGCAGTCAGGAGGAAGCAAGCTACTCTTCAAACACTTTATTTATAAATCTCTTCACTGAATATTCATTTTCTTTTTTTTACAAATATGACTTAAATATTTAACTTTGATCTTTTACTTGCAGCAGGATTTTTTCTTTTTTATTAAATTTTATTGGAGTATAGTTGACTTACAATATTGTGTTAGTTTCAAGTGTACAGCAAAATAATTCAGTTATTGAATATTCATTTTCATTGCTCTCCAGCTGTACCTTGCAAAAACACTAGGACACAGTTCAGCCAAGTTCTTTGCCACTTTATAACAAGGATCGTCTGTTCTCCATTGTCCAACAGCATGTTCCTCATTTCCCTCTAAGACCTCAACAAAGTGGACCTTACCATCCATATTTCTGCCAACACTCTTTTCATGATTATTTATGTGTTTGCTAAGAAAATGAAAGCTTTCTCTCCACCTCTCCTCTTTTCTTTCTGAGCCCTCACCAGAAACATCTATCTTTCTAGCATGTACTTCCAAATTCTTCCAACCTCCACCCTTTCCCCAGTTCAAAAGCTGCTTCCACATTTTTAGGTAATTGTTATAGCAGCACCCCACTTCTCAGCACCAAAATCTGTCATAGCTTGGGCTGCTATAAGGAAATACTGTAGACTGGGTGTCTTTGAATTAGACATTTATGGGTGTGGCCAAGATGATGGAGTGGGAAGACCCAGAGCTCACCTCCACCCATCGGCACACCAAAATTACAACTATTTACAGATCAACTATTGATGAGAATGACCTGAAGACTAGCAGATTTTCCACAACTAAAGATGGAAAGAAGGAACTACAGGGAATTCCCTGGAGGTCCAGTAGTTAAGACTCTGTTTTCACTGCCAAGGGCCTGGGTTCAATCCCTGGTCAGGGAACTAAGATCCCACAAGCTGTGCAGTGTGGCCAAAAAGAAAAAAAAAAAAAAGGGAACCACAACCAGGCAGATAGGAGGGGCAGAGATACAGTATAGTTAAGACCCACACCTTCAGGGTAGGCCATCCAGAAGAGTCCAGCCCCAAAACGTCTGGCTTTGAAGATGAGAGGGGCTTCTGTATGGGAGAACCAGAGGGCTATAGGAAACAGACTTGGCTCTTAAAGGACGTATGCAAAATTTCACATGCTCTGAGACCTAGTACAGAGGCAATAATTTGAAAGGAGCCTGGGTCAGACCCACTTGCTGATCTCGGAGGGCCTCCAGGAGAGGCAGGAGGCAACTGGGACTCCCCATGGGGACACAGACTCTGGTGGCAGCCATTTTTAGGAGCTCATTCTACCATGACATTGGTTCTGCCAAGTGCCATTTTGGAGTCCTCCTACTAGCCTATTAGTACCAGGGCCTTACCGCCACCAGCCAGTTGGGGATCCCACGATCCCCAAGCTGAACAGCCAGCCATGCAGGGATATGCCCCGCCCACCAGTAGGCCAGCAGCCTCCACACAAGGCAGGGCCTGGCAGCCAACTGGGCTGGAGGCCAGCCCTGCCTACCAGTGTGCTCAAAGTAGTCAGCCCTGTGACAACAGATGGACCCATGAAACCCACATGGAGGCACCCCTAGAGTGTATAGCTCTGGTAACCAGAGGAGAAGGTGCTGCTAAGCCCCACAGGACATCTCTTATATAAGGCCACTTCTCCAAGATTGAGAATTGTATCCAATCTACCTAATACATAGAACTAAAAACAGAATTAGGCAAAATGAAGCAATACAGGAATATGTTCCAAACAAAGGAACAAGGTAAAACCCTAGAAGAAGACTAAGCAAAGTGGAGGTAAGTAATCTAACCATTAAAGAATTCAAGGTAATGATTATAAAGATGTTCAATGAACTCAGGAGAAGAATGGATGAACACAGAAGCTTAACAAAATATAAAGAAGAACCAAACAGCCGAAGAATACAATAGTGGAAATAAAAAATACACAAGAAGGAATCAACAATAGAATAGATTATACAGAAGAACAGATCAGCAAACTGGAAGACAGAGTAGTGGAAATCACCCAAACTGAACACAAAAAAGGAAAAAGAATTTTGAAAAATAAGAATGGTTTAAGGTACCTCTGGGACAACATCAAGCATACTGAAGTTCACATTATAGGGTCCCAGAAGGAGAAGAGAGACAGAAAGAGGCAGAGAACTTACTTGAATACATAATAGCTGAAAACTTCCCTATCCAAGGAAAGGAAGCAGACATCCAGGACCAGGAAGCACAGAGTCCTAAACAAGATCATCACAAAGAGGTCCACACCAAGACACATTGTAATTAAAATAGAAAAAAAATTAAAGAGAGAACATTAAAAGCAGCAAGGGAAAAGGAAGTAGTTACATACAAGGGAACTCCTATAAGACTGTCAGCTGACTTTTCAGCAGAAACTTTGCAGGCCAGAAGGAAATGGCACAATATATTTAAAGTGATGAAATGAAAAAACCTACAACCAAGAATATTCTACCCAGCAAGGTTATAATTCAGATTTGAAGGAAAGACAAAGAGTTTTACAGACAAGCAAAAGCTAAAAGAGTTCAGTACCAATAAGCCAGCTTAACAAGAAATGTGAAAGGGACTTCTCTGAGTGAAAAGGAAAAGACCACAGGATTTCCCTGGTGGTCCAGTGGTAAAGAATCCACCTTACAATACAGGGGACGTGGGTTCAATCCCTGGTCAGGGAACTAAGATCCCACGTGCCACGGGGCAACTAAGCCCGCGCACCACAACTACAGAGCCCACATGCCCTGGAGCCTGTGTGCCACAACTAGAAAAGAGAAAACCCACACGCCACAACTAGAGAGAAGCCTGTGCACCGCAATGAAAGATCCTGCATGCCGCAACTAAGACCCGATGCAGCCAAAAATAAATTAAATAAATAAATAAATGATAAAGAAATCTTTAAAAAAAGAAAAGACCACAACTAGAAATATAAAAATTACTAAAGGAAAAATGTAAAGGCAAATATACAGTAAAGGTAGTAGGTCAACCACTTATAAGGCTAGTAGAAAGGTTAAAAGACAAAAGTAGTAAAATTACCTATATCCATAATGAGTAGTTAAGGGCTACGCAAAACAAAAAGACATAAAATATGGTTTCAAAAACACTAAATATTAAACGCAGTGGTGAGTAAATATGCAGGGTGGTTAGAATATGTTCAAACTTAAGTGAGCAACTTAAAATAATCACATATGTATATATGATTGTTATATATAAACCTCATAGTAACCACAACCCAAAAACCTATGATAGATACACACACAAGAAAGACAAAGGAATCCAAACAACACTAAGGATAGCCATCAAATCACAGAGGAAGAAAGCAAAAGAAGAAGAAACGAACAAAAGAGAACTACAAAAACAACCAGAAAACAGTTAACACAATGGCAACAAATACATATCTATCAATAATTACTTTAAATGTAAATGTATTAAATGCTCCAATTAAAAGATTTAGAGTGGCTGAATGGTTAAAAAAAAAAAAAGACCCATATATATGGTGCCTACAAAAGATTCACTTCAGATCTAAAGACAAACAGATTGAAAGTGAGGGGATGGGAAAAGGTATTCCATGCAAATGGAAATAAAAAGAAGGTTGAGATAGCAATACTTATATCAGACAAAACAGACTTTAAAACAAAGACCATAATGAGACAAAGAAGGACATTAGATAATGATAAAGGGATCTAGCCAATAAGAAGATACAACAATTATATATGTACCCAACACAGGAGCATGTAAATACATAAGGCAAATACTAACAAATATAAAGGGAGAAGTTGACAGTAACATATCATTGTAGGGGACTTTAACATCACATTTACATCAATGGACAGATCATCCAGACAGAAAATCAATAAGGAAACACTGGCCTTAAGTGACACATTAGACCAGATGGACTTAATAGATGTAAGTAGAGCTTTTTATCCAAAAGCTGCAGACTGAAAATTCTTTCCAAGGGCACATGGAACATTCTCCAGGAAAGATCACGAGTCTCAATAAATTTAAGAGAACTGAAATTATATCAAGCATCTTTTCCAGCCACAGTGATAGCTAGAAGTCAACTACAAGAAAAAAATGGCAAAAAATACCAACATGTGGAGACTAAACAATATGCTACTGAACAACAAATTGTTCACCAAAGAAATCAAAGAGGAAATAAAAAAATACCTGGAGACAAAAGAAAATGGAAACACAGTGATCCAAAATCTATGGGATGCGGCAAAAGCAGTTCTAAGAGGAGAGTTTATAGTGATACAAGCCTACCTCAGAAACAAGAAAAGAAATCTCAAACAACCAAACTTTACACCTAAAGGAACTAGAAAAAGAGCAAACAAAACTCAAAATTAGTTGAAGGAAAGAAATCATAAAGATCAGAGCAGAAATAAGTGCAATAGAGATTAAAAAGGCAACAAAAAAGATCAATGAAACTAAGAGGTGTTTCTTTGAAAAGAGAAAATTTAGTCAGACTCATCAAGAAAAAAAGAAAATGGGCTCCAATAAATAATTAAAAATGAAAGGAAAGTTACAACCAACACCACAGAAATACAAAGGATCATAAGAGATTACTACAAACAATTATATGTCAATAAAATGGACAACCTAGAAGAAACAGGTATATTGCTAGAAATGTACAATCTACCAAGACTGAGGCAGGAAGAAATGGAAAATATAAAGAGACCAATTACCAGTAATGAAATTGAATCCGTAATTTTTAAAAACTCCCAACAGGGACTTCCCTGGGAGTCCAGTGGTTAGGACTCTGTGCTTCCACTGCAGGGGGCCGGGGTTTGATTCCTGGTCGGGGAACTAGGATCCTGCAAGCTGCAAGGCACAGCCAAAAAAAAAAGTGAAAGAAGACAGACACAAAAGGTCACATACTGTATGACTCCACTTACATGAAATATCCAGAGTAGGCAAATCCCTAGAGACAAAGTAGATTAGTGATTGCCAGGGGCTGGGGTGGGGGGAGTGGGGGGGATTAGGGGATGACAGCCAAGGAGTACAGGCTTCTTTTTAGAGCAGTCAAAATGCTGTCAAATCTATTATGGTGATAGATGTATAATTCTGTAAACATACTAAAAAAATTCAATTGTACTCTTTAAATAAATGGGTGAATTGTATGGTATGTGAATTATACCTCAGTAAAGGCATTTTAATGAGGAAAGGGGGTGGAGGAAGAAGGAAGGAAGGAAGAAAATGGGAAGGAACCATCCTTTCTTGTGATAAATCAGTGTCTTCCAAACTTTAATGCAGACTGACCCCTGAGGACCTTATTAAAATGCAGATTTTGATTCATTAGGTATGGGGTGGAACCTGGGAGTCTGCATTGCTAAGAAGCTGCCTGGTGCTATAGATGCTGCCAGTTGGTCCTGGACCACACTGATGAGTGAGTGTAGACACCTCCAGGGTGCCCATCACCCAACAGCCCCTGCTTAGGGGATGGGCTTAACATCTAGTGAGTACCATGTGGCCCCATCCTGCAGCCACAGCTGACTGGCTCAGGAATGGACTTCTGGGCCAAGCTGGACCTATCAGAAGCTCATGGGAACTGAGACTGGAACATTAAGCCAACCGTGAGTCGTGCTGTCCAGGCTGAGGCAGTCATCGTCTGCTGCATGAATATTAAAGCAGTGAAAGCCAACCTGCAGAGAAAGGAGAAGGCTGTGGAGAGAAGCAAAGAGGAGCAGCATCCAGTCTCTCTTGGTATTTGCTGTCCCTCATCCTGCCCCAAACATCTCCCTTCTGCTTGATACTCAGATTGACGTCTCGACCCTCTGAGTGTCACCGAGTGGTCACTTAATGGACATTTAAGTTGTTTGAAGTTTTCTGCTATCACAAATAGTGCTTGGAAAGAGCACTTAGGAAATAAACGTATTTTGTCCACTTGTCCATTTGTTATCTTGGATAAATTTTTAGCAGTGGATTCCTACCAGAAAAGTCATACCAAGTTATATTCTCCTATAGTATGAGAGCATGCACTGGTTTTTTACCTAAATTTCTGTTCCTCATATATAGCATAATAAAATTTGACAGTCTGTGAATGGAAAGTTCTAGCATTTGCTCAACTTGACTCAGTTCAAATCCTTCAGCCTCTTGAGGTGGAAGGGACCCTAGCAATCATCAAGTCCAACCCTGTGCCCACAGTGCAGCTCTGCATTTCTGCGGCTCCTCAGCCCCTGCTGGAGCACTTCCCTTGACCTGGCGTGAACCTTCCCACATGCAGCTTTTTCTGCCCATTGCCAGAGATTTCCTGCTTGCTTCCCTCACTGTTCACTGACTGGCTTGGGTCTCTCCTTTGGGAGCCACAGAAACATCATCCCTCTTCTGGGACAGCTCCTCAGATGTCTCACTTGGTAGTTGTTTTTTTTTTTTTAAGTATTATTTTGGTAAAAACTGTAAAACATCAAATTTACCATCTTAATTATTTCTAAGTGTATGAATTAGTAGTTTTAAGTATATTCACAACTTTTTCATCTTGCAGAAGTGAAACTCTATACCCATTAAACAACCACTTCACTTGGTAGCCTTTTGAAGCCCCAAGGGGAAAGTAAGATTCTGAAAAGACACAATTTCCAAAGAGTTACAATATCTCATTTGACGACTGTGATTCCCACTTTTCAGCTGAGAAACAAGACACAGAGATTACCTGAAACGAGACACAGGAACATGACATTTTGATATAGCTTTAAAAATAAACCATTAAATGCTCAGATGATTATGGTGATGATGGTTTTTATTGTTGTTATTGCCAGGTAATATACTGAACTGATATCCTTATCTCTACCCTTTGCAATGGGATTGAAGAGAGGAATCAGCAGGAGTCAGAAATGAGTGAAGGGCAGGTGCTATCTTAGTCTATTTGAGCTGCTCCAACAAAATGCCACAAACTGGGTGGCTTAGAAGCAACAGGAATGTATTTCTCACGGTTCTGGAGGATAGGAGTCTGAGGCCAGAGTGCCAACATGGTTTGGGTGAGGGCCCTCTTCCTGGATCACAGCTGGCATATAAGAGTCTCTAAGGAGGCAGAGTAGGACCAGGAAATATCACCAGCTTCCCCCAGGATAATCCTGTTCCTCAGATGTTCCTAGTGTTGTCAAAAGCTCCCACAAGTATTGGGTCAGTGTGTATCAAATGAAATTCCCTGTATTAGGTAACTCAACTGTGGTTACTTAAGGGAGTATCCAAGATAAAAATTCAAACACATTAAAGTATTAAGAAGTAAATGGGCATGATGCCTGCAACTTACTCATAGATGGTCCAGAAAAAAAAGAAAATATATAATGGGAGTTGGGAAGGGGGGTAAGAAGGGATAGAGCAAATGGGAGAAAATGCTAAAAATGGATGAATTTGGGTAGAGTATATGAGAGATGATTGTACTTTTCTCAAAACTCTGAAGTAATTTCAAAATAAAAAATAAAGAGCTAACACAAGTCTTTCTGAAGGAAGTTCAGATCCCTCTCATATTAAGGAAATGAGGGTTTCTGTATGGAAGCGTCAAAGAACGACCTGATACATTTTTTCCTCAGGCGGTGGTTCGCAAAGTGTGGCCGCCAGACCAGCAGCATCAGCATCACCTGGCACTTAGTAGATACACAGTAAATACTTCTTCCTGGGGCCACCAGATTGGGAGCTAGGGGTATATTTCACTGAACATTTTTTTTACCGTGTTTATTTCCTTTTCAGAAAAGGGTTAATAAAATCAATGTAAATGAATATCAGTTCCCTTTTATTCTTCACAAAAGAGCTGAGTGAGAACTGGATGTTACTGTAGGGATCGTGAGGAAATGGAGGCCCAGAGGTAATGCGGCTAATTTTTTAAAATTAAGGTAAAACTCACATAAAATTGACCATTTTAAAGTAAACAATTCGGTGACATTCAGTACATTCACAATGTTGTGCAACTATCGCCTCTATCTAGTTTGAAAACGTTTTCATCATCCCCAAAGGAAACCCATATCTATTATCCAACCCCTTTCCTCCTTTCCCCAGCCCCTGGCAACTACCAATCTACTTTCTGTCTCTATGGATTTACCTATTCTGAACATTTCATAAACATGGAATCAGACAATATGTGGCCTTTTATGTTCAGCTTCTTTCACTTAGCATTATGTTTTTGAGGTTCATCTATATTATAGCATGTATCAGTGCTTCATTACTTCTTTATGGTTGAATAATATTTCATTATGTGAATGGACCACATTTTGTTTATCCATTCATCTGTTGATAGACATTTGGGTTGTTTCCGCCTTTTGGCTATTATGAATAGTACTGCTGTGAACATTCGTGAACAAGTTTTTGTTGGAGTCCCTGTTTTCAGTTATCCTAGGTATGTGACCCTGGCCTCTTGATTCTCTCATTGCATTTGCCTGCTAGGTATTACCCATATACAGTTTTGTTGTATGTAACACCATGTTTTGTTTTGTTTTGCTTGTTTTAACCATTTTTAAAATTGAAGTATAGTTAATTTACAATGTTGTGTTCCAGGTATACAGAAAAGTGATTCAGTTATATATATATATAATATATATATTATATATAATCTTTTTCAAATTCATTTCCATTATAGGTTATTACAAGATTTTGAATATAGTTCCCTGTGCTATACAGTAGGTCCTTGCTTATCTATTTTATATATAGTAGTGTGTATATGTTAATCCAAAACTCCTAATTTATCTCCCCGCCCCCCACTATACTCTTTAGTAACCATAAGTTTGTGAGTCTTTTTCTGTTTTGTAAATAAATTCATTTGTGTAACACCATCTTTGAAAGACACCAGCCTGGTAGGTCTAGCCTATCAGCTCTCGGAGAGGATAATACTGTAGTTGTACTTATTGACCACGAGGTGGCGCCTAGACTTAGAAAACGCCTCATCAACTCGGTTCTCGGGGCTGCGTAGTTCCTTGTGTCCCTTATTCAGCCATTTCCTCTTGGGCACTGGGCAAGGCTAAAGGCAGAAACAGCAGCTTTACACCCAATACTCCTGTGACTGACCCATATCCAAATACCCAGAGAGATTAGGTTATAACCTGAGATCTTTTTGCTTAGATAGCTAGTGTTCTAACTGGTTTGTCACTAAAAGCACAAGGAGATTAATGTGTCTAGGATGTCAGAATCAACATTATAGACATTTCTTAATAGCTAGCATTTCCTTTGTTATTTGTCAGTTTGAAAAACAGATTCTCTTACAATTACAATGAGTCTAATTCACAGGGACTGGGGGCAAGAAACATTACATTCCTCTGTTTTCTCCAGTTCACCCCAACAGGGGTTTTGGCAACACTGAAATATTAAAAGGTCAGCAGTAACTCGGGAAACTCTCCAATCTCTATGTCTTCTCCTTCAGATAAGGGCACCAGTATTCTTTGGGGGATCCATCCCTCCCTCATTTTCAGCCCAGATGGACTAGAGGGGACTCCAGTCCTGGCCACAAGTGTGGACCATTATGACTCAGGTCTAAGTGAATCATCACATCTCAACCCTCTGGCCACAGTGACTGGTTGAGGGAGGGGCAGGATGTCATATCAGCTGGACCAATTAGCATGAACCTCTTTGCTGGGGCTAGCCAAAAGGGACTTTCTCCTAGCCAGTGGACTTGAGTCTGGCTGGGTGTGAGATGAGAGCTGTTGAAGTCAGTTGGCTCTTCTAAGGATCCAGACCCACCAGAACCAAAATGGGTATGGTCTAAAAATGAAGCCCACCTGGCAGAGGTGGAGCCAAGAGATGGAAACTTTTTGAACTTCTGAATCAAGCCATGGCCAAAGCTGAGATGTCAGGATTTTGGAATATAGGAACCATTTTTTTACACTGGTTTGAATTTGGTTTTCTGACACTTGCAACTAAAATATTCTTAAGTAATACACTGTCTGTTCAGAAAATCTTCCCAGTACTCTCACCCTACATCATGAGATTTGGATTAAATTTGTGGTAAGGTTAGGCATAGGAGAGGCATCACCCAAAATTTTGAGGGTACTGTTTCACATCATGGTAGGGATTGCTATTTGCCTCCCCAAATCCATTTTCCTTTTCTTTAGAATTAAGAACTTCAGTTTTAGCTAGGCACGCTGATCCCTGGCTAAAAAGACAATATTCCTTATCCTTCTTTGCAGCTAGATGTGGCCATATAATTAATTTTGTCCAAAGACATATAAGTGGAAGTTTTGTGGGCAACCTCTGGGAAGTTGCCTTATAGAGAAGAGTGTCCCACCTTTCTTTGTCCTTTTTACCATCCTACTCCCTGGAATGTTGATGTGATGGCTGGAATGTTAGCAGCCATATTAAACCTTGAGGATGAGGGTCGTACTCTAGGGATAATGGAACATTGAAATAGTAGGATCCCAGGTTGCTTAAAGACTTTGTGGAATCACATTAATAGCCCTTAACTGCCCAACTTTGGACTTCTTTTACTTGAGAGAGATAAACTTTTATCCTTATTTTAGTTGTTATTTTTGCCTGAGAAATGTGGACTGGGAACAAAATCAAGGAGTGGAAGAGTCAGAACCTTGTAACTCAGTGAAAGAGACACCAAACTAGGTAATATAATGCTAGCTTTGCCTCTATAGTTCCTAATTCACTGTTCCTTGTAACCAGTAAAACAAAACATTAAAAGTGTGTTTATTATGATTAACAAAATAAATATTACATTAAAAAATGTGTTTAGTGCATGGAGGGTGACAAAGCCTCCAACACTGTAATCCCACAATCTGGGAGTGTCTAGTCATTTTATTGTGACACTTCACTTTAGTGCAATCGCTTGTTTCATTATCTGCACAGCTAGACTAAGCATTGGGAGCCAGGAATGTCACCAGCATTACTCCCTGAGGAAGCAGTTACCTAGCACAGTACCTAGCCTATGATAAGTGCTACTTAAGACTTCCTGAAACAAGGAATAAATAGCACAGTACCTAGCCTATGATAAGTGCTACTTAAGACTTCCTGAAACAAGGAATAGATAAATGAATGGAAAAAAGGTAAAATTTTAAAAATCTAAAAAAATTGCCAGAATGATTTGTTAACACATTGCTGCAAGGGGATGGTAATCTCAGGTCCCCCCATTTATCTCCTCCAAGTTGGCTTGGGCAGTTCCCAAATCTTGTCAGAGAAGCAGTGAACCGAAGGCTATGAATTTGTTCAGTCTGAACTGCTGGAGGGAGACTCTTGGCGCTGGGATGTACAAGGAATCCTGTTTCCCAAAGTAAGCTTTGCCCACCAGTGGTGTTACTGAGATGACTTCAGGTGGTACAAAGGCAAACTTTGTCTTAATGATTACATATTTGTAAATTATCCAAAACTTAGAAGTATGGCCAAGAAGATAAATGCATATCCTTTCAAAGTCATGCCTAACTCCATTTCACAGGCCCACCCAATGATTTTCTCATTTTCTAGGACAAGGGTCAGCAAGCTACGGCCAGGAAACCAAATCCAGTCCGTGGCCGATTTTTGTACGGCCCTCAAGCTAAGAATGTTGGGTTTTCCCCCGTTTTTAAAGGACTAAAAACCAAAAAAGAAAATGTGACAGAGATGTTATGTACCCTGAAAAGCCTAACATGTTTATCACCTTGGCCTTTTACAGAAAAAGCTTGTCAACTCTGCCCTAGGAGATCGTAGCATTGTTTGAATTTGCTGTTAACTAATTAAGAGCTCACTCTGTGAAGTGACCTATAATTTATATATAGATTTATGTCCAGTACAGCTGCAAATGATTTCTATCTGGTAAACACAAATCTCATGGTTAGTTACTGTTTCTTGCTTTCTAGGACATTAACCAGTTTTGTATCTAACCTAGCAATCTTTTTTTTTAATTAATTTATTTTTATATAATTTTTGCCTGTGTTGGGTCTTCGTTGCTGCAAAAACCTTTATTAAAATGCCCACAAACGGCCAGTTCCTCAGTGATTTTTGAACCTGCTTCATCATCTTTTTAATTGAAGTACAGTTGATTTACCATGTTGTGTTAGTTTCTGGTGTTCAGCAAAGTGATTGTTATATATATATATTCTTTTTCATATTCTTTTCCATTACGGTTTATTACAAGATATTGAATATAGTTCTTTGTGCTGTACAGTAGGACTTTGTTGTTTATCCGCTTCATCATCTTATTAATTAATGAGTAAAATCTTTGACCTGTGTTCATCTTATATTCACATAGGAGTCATGTTTTTAACTTCTGAAAATCAGACTTTGACATGCATTTATTATTGCTTAGGGTAAATACTTAGCAGATAATAGTGGTACTCCCATTTACATAAAGGGCATAAATTATAGGCAAATAACCCAAGCTCAAACCTTCAAGAATTTAACTTCTGGCAAGAAGCCTGGAAAGCAAGTAAAATACATGAGTATTGTCTAGGGAGCATTCTTCCCTGCCTGCAGTCAGCAGGGGCCCTTCTTATCCTTCCATGATGTCATTACCTGATCGCTCTCATTGTCAATATCTGGCATCTATATTATATTATAATCATCACTTTTGAGAGTCTGTTCCCCTCACCAGATCCTGAGTTTCTAGATAGTGTCTTACAAGTCTTATTCATCTTTGCATCGCCAGTACCTAGCACTCAGTAACCTCCCAGTAAGTGTTTATGATGGATGCATGTGTGAGGGGCGTGACCTTTTCTTCCACCAGGCCCAGCTTAGGCCAGGCATCCCCTTTTGCACTCTCAGAACACCCTCTTCCTGTTACATCCCCATGTTTAATGCCTCTCTCCCCAGGTAGATGCAAGTGCCATGAGGACAGGGACAGACGTTTCAGTTGACCTGGTGCCACCGCGCACCACCTTAAGCCTAAGAAGCTGCAGAGAAGATGGGAGAACGGGGGTGAGCTCAAAGCTCTGCCCTTTGCTGCTCGGTTCACGTGTAATGGCACTGTTGCTGCTGCTCATCATCAAAGCTAAAATACAGAATCATTTCTTGAAGCAACGTCAACTGGAATATCCCATTACTGCTGACTGGTCATAAAATCCTTGTCTCCTCAATGAGGTACACTTATTTCAGCTATAGAATGATTAATTTGTATACATACATATATAAAATCTAAAAGATTAGCTTTACTTGTATTTCATTATTTTAAATTTAGTAACATTGTTTCATCTTTTTATAATGTCTTCTATTTATGGCAGTTAAATGCTATTATTCTTTTTTAGGTATTGCAGTAAGGTATTTTTCAAAATTTTTATCTAAATAAGAGTCAATTTAAAGAAAAAAGTAAATGATAGTACAGGTATATGCATATATGACAAAAATTGAGAAGTGCTATTCAAAGAAGTCCAATTAGTCTCTAGTGGAATAGGGATCGCCTATCAAGATGTGGCTTAGCCTCAGTGAAATAAAGCCAGGGGTCAACCAGTGAGCTCCATCACTCCCTGACACTGTCTGCAAATATTATACAGGTGTTTTTTCCTCAGGAAAGGATCAAACTTTGCCTCAAATTCTTAAAGGAATCTGTGACCCAAATGTGATCACTCACAAACTACTACTGTGATTCAATTCTTTTTGCTCCAATTCCATTGCTCACTAAGGAATCTTCTGATTCCTAATTTACTAATAATACTGATTACTAATTTGCCAGGTCCCTTGACTAAAGTAAGGCAGTGTTCTTGATACAAGATTCAAAAGGTCCGGCTATTGGAAATACAGACCTCACTTAAAGTGAGTAAATTGACATCTGGATTTCAAATTAATCTCTTATGAAACTGGTCCAGCAGGAATCTGTCTCATTTGTTCTGACCAAGTTTTTGAACTTAAAACACTGAGAACCAACCTTGGGTGTCAAGTGTGTGTTTCCTAGTTTACCTCCCTCTCTCTGAGGGCAGGGGCTGGCAGTCTCGTGTAGGTGTCCTCCTCAGTGTGTCGTACAGGGCCCACCACACATGGGCAGGCCGGAAACATCTGTTAACTACGTGCAGGAAACAAAGGCTATTTATCCACAGTAGGGGATGGGTGACAGTTGTTTACAATGTGACATACACACAGAGGGGACAACATATCTATGTGACAGCATCTCCTTGGGTTGAGATGGAGGAAGAGTTACCTAAAAAGTGAAGAGCAGCACTGTTTTTAATGAGTTTTAGTCCAGAATACAAAGAAAGGTGCTAGTTGCTACTTCAAAGATGGAACAGTGGTAAACAATGGCTTTTTCTTCCCCCATTAAGGCAAGTTACAGAAGTGTTTCAGATGGAATGGATGAGATATTTGAATCTATCTTTGAAAGATCACCCTGAAAGCTAGTAGTATTGTTGCAGTTTAAAAGGCTTTCCATATACCCTTTGTCCCACACCCACCCTATTTATTGATTCAAATTCTGGAACTTTCTTGATCCAAAAGATTTTTCTGGCAGAATTTCTCTTTTGAGACCTTTAGCATGCAACGGTCATTTTTCTTGGTTTTGTTGCTTATCTCCTTGAACTTTCCATCACTGGATGAGTAAAGCCAGCATGGTTCTTTATGAGTTCTTCTGAGGAACTTTGACTGTGACCTGTAAGAGGGGTGCAGAGAAGCTGTTAAATCTTCATGCTTCCCTTTGGTCTACAGGCCCCCTCAGCTGGGTGCTGCCTGAGCTATAAACAGAAGGGCTTTCCTGACTTCGAACACCTCGATGGCCAGTGGCCAATCCCAGCAACCGCTAGGGCTGTGTTCTGCATGAGATCACACTCTGCCTCCCCTTGACCTAGTCATTCTCAACCGGGGGCAGCTGTGCCCCCCAGAGAACAGTGGGCAATGTCTGGAGACATTTTTGATTGTCACAGTTGGGGGGAGGGTGGCTACAGGCATCGAATGGGCAAAAGTCAGGGATGCTGCTCAACATCCTACACTGCACATGACAGCCCCACCACAAAGAATTATGCAACCCCAAGTGTCCCCAGTTCCAAGGCTGAGAGACCCTGCCCGAGATCCGTATGTTCCTCCACAAGAATCAGAGCCAGGAAAAGATAATGTGCTCAAGCTCACAGGTGTCTCAGTGTGTTAGGGGGAAGGTTCCAGATTCAGATGGATATAGGGTTGAATCCCATCGTTCCCCGCTACTGGGCAAGTGCTTCACCTCTGTGTGACTCGTTCCCTCATCTGTAAAATGGGGTAACAGCAATATCTCTTTCATGGGGTTGTTGTGAGCATTAAATGATATAACATACATAAGACAGTCTAGCACAGATCCTGGCACAAAGTAAACTTTCAGTAAAAATAAAAAGAAATTTTCTCATCAGTCCCCCTTGCAAACTTGACTTCTGAGACCTTCAGCATGCAACAGTCATTTTTGTTAGTGAATGATAACACAAAAATCCTTATTTTTGTTAGTGTTATCATTCGAGTTCCTAAAGCTCAAAATACAGGACTTTTTTTTTTTTTTTTTTTAACAGGACTCTTTATCATGAGCACCAAGCACAGTGTGGATGCTGGGCTGCATCAGCTTTGCCCCCTTCACCCACATCCTCTAACCCTCCTAGGCCATCAAGTCCTGCCATTTCTTCAAAAGCCTTCTCGAGTTCTCCCCAACATCTCATTTCCTGAGGGCTCCAGCATTCGCAGCTTACAGCTGGATTCCTCCACAAATCACCTCAACTCAAGCCTCTCCTTTTCAGGCTCTTCTACTGCCCTCCAGTCAATCCTTAAATACTGCAGTTCCTTGGGGCTCAGTCCTAGGCCTCCCTCCTCCCTCACTCCATACCTAAATAATCTCCTCCATAACTATTGTTTTGATGAACAGTTATAGGCTAATGACATCTCAATGTCAATATCAAATCTGGGTCTCACCTCTTGTATATAATGGAAACATTTCAATAAACAAGTAAACATGTTTACTTTATTCCAGTGATCTTCTTGAGAGCTTAGGTTGTATCTTATTAGAGTTTCATACTATATAGTATATACTGAATGAAGACCACTGTTTACCTTTTCTTGCTCTGTTCCCCCTTTCTCATCCTACTCCCATCGCCACCCCCCACCCCCAGGCTGGTTTGCTTGCCCTGTGCCCATTTCTCTTTTCTTAAAATATCATTTGTGAATATGTTTCCTGGTTAAATTATAATTAGTATTCATTGTAGACAGAAAATCATTTTTACCTTAGTATCTTTCTTTCCTGTCTTTTTTCACTTTGATAAAGATATCTGAGTATCTGTATATGGGCATATACAGTTTT
Organism: Delphinapterus leucas; assembly: GCF_059928025.1. Taxonomy (NCBI): domain Eukaryota; kingdom Metazoa; phylum Chordata; class Mammalia; order Artiodactyla; family Monodontidae; genus Delphinapterus; species Delphinapterus leucas. Next base: position 16,156,015 of record NC_143142.1, read on the forward strand.
AAAGTTGGGCTTATACTGCATACATCACTTTGTATCCTGCTTTTTTACTTTAAAGGATAAGCATTTTTCATATCAAATATTCTACAAAAATACTTTAACAGCTACTTAATATTCCATAATTTATTGGGCATTTGGGTTACATCTGATTTTTCCCTGTTGGAGAATGCTGAGATGGCTATTTATGGAAGTAAAGCTTTCTTTCTATTTCTGCTTAGTTCTTCAGGATTGCAGAAGCAAAGGATATGCCCCTTGATATCTAATGCCTCATAGCTTGATTCTTATTAGAAGTTTTTCCTCGCTGCTTCAGCCCACTGGCATCTTTGCCTCCTCTCAGGTTTTACAGAACTCAGTGTATAACAAAGCCCAGCAAAGGACTGTGTAGGCATAGTGGTGGTCAAGTCCCTACTTATTCCTCATGAGACACAGCAGAGACTGGGTCTTTACCCTCTTTGGTAGCTTCCATGGCTTAAAACAAGAAACTAGCAGTCAATACTGATGGACCCCAGCACGAGGGAGAGGGCTGAGAAGGTGCCCATACTCACAGTTTTCACTTCAGTGTATGCCTGCAGCCCATACTCTCCCAGCTCCCGGCCGCTCCCAGACAGCTTGTAGCCACCAAACGGTGACTGGGCCCCAAACACATCATAGCAGTTGACCCTATAATTTAAGATGAGATTTCAGAAGTAACTTTTGGGGTGGAGGATAAGCATCATACCCCTCGGACCTCCTGTATTGTTCTAAAATTTTATTGAGAAAAATGGATGGGTAGAACCCTACTAATAGCTAGGTATATAGAAGTCAAAAGCAGGCCACATGAAATAAAGCCATAAGTCATCTCATCCTTCCCATTTTAATGAATCATTTTTGCTAATTGGGTATTAAGCTTTTTGGGGCAATTTTTTTTAATTATTAAATTTTAACTGAATTTAAAACTCCCCACTTTAAAGGTGCTTTATGATATATTCACAATGTTGTGCAACCATTACCTCTATATAATCCCAGAACATTTATCACCCCAGAAAGAAACCCTATACCCAACAAGCAGTTACTCCACATCCCCCCCCTCCTCCAGCCTCTGGCAGCCCCTAATCTACTTTCTCCCTCTATGGATTTGCCTATTCTGGGCATGTCATATAATGGAATCATATAATATGTGACCTTCTGTGTCTGGCTTATTTCATTTAGTATTATGTTTTCCATGTTGTAGCAGGTTATCAGTACTTCATTTCTTTTTATGGCTGAATATTCCATTGCACAGATAAACCACATTTTGTGTATCCATTCATCAGTCGATAGGTTATTTCCACCTTTTGACTATTGTGAATAATCTATGAACATTCAGATACACCTTTTTGTGTGGATGTATGTTTTTTTTCTCTTGGGTATGTACCCAGGAGTGGAATTGCTGGGTCCTATGATAATTCTATGTTTAACTTATTGAGAACTGCCAGACTTTTCTAGTGGCTGCAACATTTTACATTCCCACCAGCAATGTGTAAGGGTTCCAGTTTCTCCACATCCTAACCAACACCTGGTATTTTCTGTTTTTTAAATTACAGCCATCGGAGCTTCCCTGGTGGCACAGTGGTTAAGAATCCGCCTGCCAGTGCAGGAGACATGGGTTCAAGCCCTGATCCAGGAAAATCCCACATGCCGCGGAGCAACTAAGTCCGTGTGCCACAACTACTGAGCCTGCGCTCTAGAGCCCGCAAGCCACAACTACTGAAGCCCACATGCCTAGAGCCCGTGCTTCACAACAAGAGAAGCCACCACAATGAGAAGCCCGCGCACCACAACAAAGAGTAGCCCCCACTTGCCGCAGCCAGAGAAAAGCCCATGTGCAGCAACAAAGACCCAACACAGCCAAAAATAAAATAATTTTTTTTAAAAAATTAAAAATAAATAAATTACAGCCATCCTAGTGGGTGTGCCATAGGTGCTAAGCTTTTAAGACCAGTGTTTACATAGATGTGGGCCCTCAGCTCTGGTCTCCTGCTCTTGTTACAGCTTGGTAAGGAGCCCCAGTCATCCATCTGCTTGCCCAAGAACAGCTGCACGGGCATATGCACTGGAGGGAAGTTTCATCTGGAGGAGAGGGGGAAGGACATCCCCATCTGCTATACCACACCCTGACCCAGGAGGAACTAAACCCGGCACCCCAATTCTGGGATGTGAGTAGTGGATTCCAGAAGACCCTGGCTTGGGGATCTCTACTACCTGGGTTGCGAGAGGCTGCTGGGAGGCACTTACCACACGGTGCCAGCCTGGAGGGCTTGGGACAGATAATTGGCCTTGTCCAAGTCCTTTGTGAAGACAGCTGCGGCCAGCCCGTACTTGGAATTGTTGGCTCTCCCAACGACTTCCTCTATGGTCTTGAACTTCAGAATCTGCATCACTGGCCCAAAGATCTGGGGTTAGAGAGCACAATGGGTGGGTGGGGCAGACACGGAACCACCTGTTACCCAGCTTTCCACAGCGCTGAGCAGATGATTCCAGATGTGGTAGCAAGCCTCCAGAAACACCCTAACAGTTCCAGAGGGAGAAGACAGCTCTCACACTCACTGGAATACAAAGGGAAGGAAGCTAAGGGGACTGGTTACCTTCTGTGTGCCATGGACCTTACATACCTTATCTTATTTCTAAACAGTCCTGTGAGGTAGGGGCTTGCACTGACAGGTCACATGGAAATTTAGTTTCAAAGAATTTCAGTCAGTCATTCAACAAGGCACACACTAGATGCTGAAGAAAAAGCTATGAACAAAACAGGGTCTCTGATCTCAAGATGTTCTGAGTTTATCTTATACTTTCCCTGCCCTATTTCTAAGCCATTTCTTCAAGGCATCCTGGTTCCTTTTAGTGGGCTTTAGTGGGCTTCAGAAACCAAAACATGGGAGCTAGGCGTGCTTGTTGCGGTTGGGGTGTGGCTGCTCTCAGCCCTATCAGGGGAGAGACCCCGGGGAACAGATCCTGATGTAATCAAGTGATTGGCATGTGACCGTGACAAGTGGTGGGAGCCCAGAGGAGCTACCTGGCCTGAATGATGGGAGGCAGGGGATCAGGGAAGGCCTCGAGAGGTGAGAGTCAAGCTGTGACACCACACGAGCAGAAACTGGCCAAACCAGAGTGAGGATGAGGAGCAGGGAGGAGGGAAATGGAGTTCCAGGCACCGGCACACGCAGCACCCATTCTTACAACATCCCATTCTCCACTAAAGGAACTAGGACTTCTTGAAGAAATCACTGATTCTAGGACTGGGTGGAGAGTGTCAAGACAGAGGTGCGAGAAGACTGCCAGGAGCCCATCATGGTTGAAGCGAGGACTGCGAGACGGGGCATCTTGCACTTCGGGCACTAGCAAAGCAAAGGCAGCCCCTGCCCTTCTAGAAAATGGATATTTTCCATTTCCGTCAAGATTTAAAAAAAAAATAGCATCAAAGTAGTCATGATGGGAAAAGAGGCAGAACTCTGTTGTACTCTCTTACCCTGATTTTGCATTTTAATATTATTTTATTTTGAATTATCCATGAAAGGGGGTGGCAGTATAATGTTTTCCCTGCATAGGGCTGCTAAAGGGCTTCATCCTGCTGGGGGAAGTGGAGGGAGTCTGAATTCACAAGGGCAGAGTACACATGTCGGATACCCCTGGATCTCCAGTGTCTGTAGAGCACCTTGCACATAGTAGGAATTCAAAAATTACTTGTGGTAAGGGATATGGGGATATATGTATACGTATAGCTGATTCACTTTGTTATAGAGCAGAAACTAACACACCATTGTAAAGCAATTATACTCCAATAAAGATGTTAAAAAAAATTTTGTGAAATGAACGAATGAATGAGATGGAGTTGCTGCCTTACGTTAGTAATCAGTGCCAAGGGGGAGAGAAGGTCAAGGGACTCTCGCCATGTGGGGAAGTCAGCCCTTTGATCTAGTCCAGTGTCTGCTTACATGAAGGCCATGAGAAGGGCTGGGAAGAGTCATTCCTTTAACTCACAGCTCGCAGGGACCAGAACACAAAGGACCTGTAGGCTCTGCTGGGGAATTCAGACGTTCTCCCCAACCATTGGCAGCCATAAGAGACTGAAGAGGAGAGGCACAAGATCAGAAGTGAATTGCAAATCATTTGTCTTATGCATAGAGCCAGGATTTGGCCCAAGGCCAGTGGATGGGTCCTGGGTCAAGGTGCTGGACTGAACTGTCCGCTTCTCCTCCTAGGAACATTCCCTCGAGCGCTGGACGCATGCTAACCTCCTCCTTTGCGATGGTCATGCCATCCTGCACGTCTCCAAACACGGTGGGCTGGATGAAGTAGCCACGGTCAGCAGCCGCCCCTCCACCACACAGCAGCTTCGCCCCCTCCTCCTTCCCAGATTTGATGTAGCCAAGGACCTTCTTAAACTGAGTCTCATCCACCTGAGGGAGAAGGAGCCCAGAGTTACAGAGATGCTACAGCCATACCTCTCGCAGCTTCAGGCTTAGAACCACACAGGCAAGAAGCCAACTGGGAAATGGGCCAGATCATGAATAAGCAAGGCCAAAAACATAAGAACAGATTCCACCAAACTCATTAGCCCTCAAAGAAATGAATATCAAAATGAATATCAAGCCTTTCAAGTTTTTCAAGTATGAGATTACTAAAAATTTTAAATAGTAAGAAAATACATTGATACCAAGGGTATGTTGCATACTCTGTAATATTCATACATTTTTAGAAGGACTGATACAACATTATAGGTCAATTACACCTCAATTTAAAAAAAAGAGAAAGGACTGTAAGCTGGTACAGCTCTTCGGGCAAATGGCTTATTAATATCAGACAAAAAATTAGATGTTCATATCCTCTGACCCAGCTATTTAACTTCTAGGAATTTATTCTACATGTGACAAAGGGACCTGAACAAGGATAGACACTGGGGAACATCTTACAGAAGCAAGAAGTGGAAACAATCCCAAGTATGCATCAGTAGAGGAGCTGGTTAATATGGCACACCCATATGTTGGCATCATTAACAACAGACCTGTCCACAGACAGACACAGAACGACAGCCTAAGATGTTCTGTAAAGAGGGGGGAAGCTTGTAGGATGAAATATATTATATGACCCTACTTTTGCTAAAACAAACATGCCAAAATGTAACTCTGTGTGTATGTGGTTACCTATGAGGAATGGACATGAAGGGGACAAGGGGATCTTATTTTTTACTTTAAACTCTTTTTTATGAAGTTTTTAATACAAATTTGTATTACCTTAATAATTATATAGCCACAAACCACAAAGAAAAACGAGAGAAAAAAAGACGCTGGGATTCACAGCAGCACTATTCACAATAGCTAAAAAGTAGAAACAACCTAAGGGTCTGTCAACAGATGAATGGATAAAGAAAATGTGGCCTATCCATTCAGTAGCATATTATTCAGCCATGAAAAGTAATGAGCCATCAAGTCACGAAAAGACATAGAGGAAACTTAAATGTACATTGCTAAGTAAAAGAAGGTAATCTGCGGGAAAAAGAAAGAAAAAGAGGAAGAAGCCTAATCTGAAAAGGCTACAGACTATATGATTCCAACTATATGACATTCCGGAAAAGACAAAACTATAGAGACAGTAAAAAGATCAGTGGTTCAAGGGTTAGGGGGAGGGAGGAATGAACTGGTGGAGCACAGGAGATTTTTAGGGCACTGAAACTATTCTGTGTGACACTGTAATCATGGGTACATGTCTTGATTCATCTGTCAAAACCCACAGAATGTACAACACCAGGAGTGAACTCTAATGTAAACTATGGACTTCATTTAATAATAATATATCAATATTGGCTCATCAAATTGTAACAAATGTATCACACCAATGCAAGATATTAATAATAGGAGAAACTAGGGGATGGGGAGGTTAGGGGATATATGGGAACTCTGTACTTCCTGCTCATTTTTCTAAAAGAACAGAATTTATTAATTAAAAAAAAAAAGGCTGCCTTGGCCAGCACTGGAGCCTGGGGAGTAGACACAAGGAACACAGACGTCCCCAGGACAATGAAGCCTGCAGAGAGGCCCCTGTTGGCCCCAGAAGTGGGCTCAGGGCTGCGTGCAAGGGATTTGTGGGAGGAAGCATCCCTGACCCTGTGGATTCCTCATCCCTGGGAGGAGGAGGCTGGAGGAGGCCAGCACAGGGCCCTGTGGAGAGTGAGCCCAAGACAGGCTGGGTCTAAGGCCAATGCTGGAAAAAGGATCAGGATGTGGTGGGGTGAGGCACTGTGTTTCCTTTTGTTATAATTATTATTGACTATATTTTTATTAGTTAAAATGAATACATGCTCACTGTAAAAAAAAAAAATTTTTTTAAAATTTTAAATCAAACAGCTCAGAAGAGTATAAAGTGAAATGAAGTCCCTCTGCTACAACAGCCCTCCGCCCTCCTCCCAGACGTAACTGCGATTAACAACAGGTATGTGTGTGTCTTTCTGGTAGATGCATTTATATGGATGGCCAAGGTCCAGGAAACATGCATTCCCTTTCTCACAGCCATTCCTCATATTTATTATGTGTATGTAATTTACAAAGGGCTTTCCATTATTAATTTCCACTTCACGGCCACTCTGTGAGTTACGAAGGGCAGGCTTTATGGATGAGAGAATGGTGGCTCGGAGAGAGCATGTGGCTTCCCAAGGGCACACAGCTGGTACCTGGCAGAGCTGAGACTTGAAGCCAGGCCTGCCGGATTCAGAGTCCAAGGCCCTTTCCGCTTCTCCATGGTGGCTCCGGACACCGAGACCTGCGTGCAACCACTGGGCTTACCTGCGGCCCCTGCTCAGTCCGGCTGTCAAAGGGGTTCCCGACCACACGAGACCTGGCCCGGGCAACACTCCGCTCCACAAACTCGGTGTAAACGTCCTCCTGCACAAAGGTCCGGGAGCCTGCACAGCAGCACTGGCCCTGGTTGAAGAACAGGGAGAAGTGGGCCTGCTCCACAGCCCAGTCCACTGCGGAGGCAGAAGGCAACCATAAGAAGAGGATAAGGAGGAGCCTGGCCCCAGTGGCTGCTACCCTTAACCCGTTAACACTACCAGCAGCGTTCATGCCTGCTGAGTGCCAGAATCTGTGTGGGAACAAGGCAGGGCCGATCGCTCCCTTCTCTGAGTGTGGAGACCAAGTGGCAGATAGACACGAAGGACAGTGGTCATCACCCACTGTGGTAATAGAGTCAAGGGCGGCTGGAGGACCAAACCAGCTGGCCTATGGCCATCAGGGAAGACTCCCTCAAGGAGGACGAATCTGGGAGCACCTCAGCAGGACCAGGAAAAAAGGATGTGATGGAGGAAAAGTAGTCTAATCTGAAAGCATGCTGCATTCTTGTGCAAGTGAGTAGCTCAGCCTGGCTGGATTACAGGGAGCAGAGGAGAAAGGCTGGGGGAGAGGCCACATCGTGTAGGCCAGAGGGCCATGCTGAGGAGTCTTACTTTCATCCTGAGGCCCTGGGGGCAGAAACCAATCCGAGGGATGCTGAGGATTGCAGAACTGAGTGGAACCACAGAATACAGAGCTAGCGGCAGGTTGATATCAGACCTCCCCCCTGAAAACTTACTGTCAGCATCTGACATGATGATATTGGGACTCTTTCCTCCTAGCTCCAGGGTCACTCTCTTGAGGTTACTGTTCCCCGCAGCAGTCTGGATTAGGTGGCCAACCTATACGGAAGCAGGAACAGAGACAGACTCAGCGGAGGAAAACAAAACCAAATGTTCTCAGACACACAGAACAGAAGCCCCCGCAACCTGAGGGAGTAGCTGGACTACAAGAGACCTGGAGAATTTCACCAAATCTGGCCATTCACTTACCATCACTGCCCCATCCTCTGAGCTCCTAGGATGACAATGACAGTAACGACACGAGCAGGGTCATTGCTGTGTGGCTTCTACACACTCAGCACCACCTACATACCAGACACTGTGCTAAGTGTTTTGTGTGCATTAAGTTCAACCCTCACAACAACCTCAGAGGTAGGGCCGACTCTTTCCCTTGATATAGAAATGTGGGAGCTATAGCTCAGAGTGGTCAAGTCACTTGCCCAAAGTCACACAGTAAATGTGGAGTCAGAATTCACATTTGGGCAAACTGCATCCAGCACCAGTTCAGACCTGCTATCCTGCCTCATTCTCACAGTGTTTTAAATGGTATCTCCTAGCACAGGGCAAGGATGGGGTGCTTCTCACCTCCATATTCAAAGAGCCTGGCACAAAGAACCCCTGTGCTTATCTGTTGAATGAGCACACATACCACGGTCAAGAAACCATCCCGTCTGACTTCCCTGGTGGTGCAGTGGTTAAGAATCCGTCTGCCAATGCAGGGGACACGGGTACGAGCCCTGGTCCAGGAAGATCCCACATGCCGCGGAGCAACTAAGCCCATGTGCCACAACTACTGAAGCCCGCGCACCTAGAGCCCGCGAGCCCCAACTGCTGAAGCCCGCGCCTAGAGCCCATGCTCCGCAACAGGAGAAGCCACCGCAATAAGCAGCCCGCGCACTGCAACGAAGAGTAGCCCCCGCTCGCTGCAACTAGAGAAAGCCCGTGCACAGCAACGAAGACCCAACACAGCCAAAAATAAATTAATTTGAAAAGAAAGAAAGAAACCATCCCATCTGCAAGATTCTCAACATCCCCTTGAGGCATTAATTTAGGTGGTGACTAAGCCAAGAAAGAGCCTGGACTGTGTCATCTAGGCCACAGTTCTGCCCTCCCGCAACCGCCATCTCTGCATACAGACTGAATGTCTGAAGGTATCTTTACCTCGGGGATCATTTTAAAGATCACCTTTATTATACTATTCAGCATGCCTTCTCTAAAGTCATGCAATGAAGCCTTCCAAGAATTCAAGGATAGGAAAAAGGAATTTTGTCCCTGCTTTCAAGGTGATTATGTTTAAGGAATCCCCAGGCATCTTATATGTCTTTGTCTCTCCGGGGCCTGGCACAGAGCAGCACTCACTCATTCATTCATTCATTCACTCACTCACTGAGCACTTACTCTGGGCTAGACTTTTGCAGGATACACCATAAGCTTTATCTCACTCAGGCCAACCCTGGGAGGTGGGCACAGTTATTATCCCTATTTTATAGGTGGGGAAAAGGAGGCTTCAGGAGGCTGGCTTGCCTAAGGTCGCATAGCTAAGTAAGTGCTGCTGAAACAGTTAGTTTGACTCCAAAACGCATTATCTTCCCCACTACACCACACCCACTGTCTGTACTGCGTAGATACTGCCATCCTCATTTTTTTTTTTTTTTTTGCGGTATGCGGGCCTCTCACTGCTGTGGCCTCTCCCGTTGCGGAGCACAGGCTCCGGACACGCAGGCTCAGCGGCCATGGCTCACGGGCCCAGCCGCTCCGCAGCATGTGGGATCTTCCCAGACCGGGGCACAAACCCGTGTCCCCTGCATCGGCAGGCGGACTCTCAACCACTGCGCCACCAGGGAAGCCCACTGCCATCCTCATTTTAAACACAATGAATGGAGCCCCCAAAGACACTCAGTGAATTGCCTCATGTCATAATGACAAGGCTGGGATTTGAACTCATGTCTCCCTAAAGCCCACTCTCTTTAATTGCCAGGGCAGTGCCAGTCAAAGAGTCTGACACAGCCGAGGTGCTTTGACCTTGGGCAGGCAGTCAGCTCTGGACTTTATAAAGTCTAGACATAGACAGTCCTGGCCTCTTTATCCCACATGGGATGCCAGGCCACCCCCCTACAGCAGCTGGAGTGTCAAGCAATCCACAAAGGGTTCCACTCTGATGGTCCCTGCTGGCACACATGGGGCCCCTCACTTGAGCTACTCAAAGGCAGTCCTGGGGTAGACCCCCATGCAGTACCCAGAGGCTAATCTTATTTTACTTTATTTTAGCTGCGCTGCACGGCTTGCGGGATCTTAGTTCCCCAACCAGGGGCTGAACCTGGGCCACAGTGGTGAAAGCACCGAGTCCTAACCACTGGACCGCCAGGAAAGTCCCTCAGAGGCTAGTCTTGAACGCATCATCCTTTGAGGACTGGGGGCATTTGAGCCAAACATACCACAAGCTTGAGGTCCTAGGATGCCTTACCTCAGTGGAGCCTGTGAAGGCCACTTTGTCCACATCCTCATGAGAGGCAACGGCAGCCCCAGCTGTGGGGCCAAATCCAGGTATGATATTGACCACGCCAGGAGGAAAGCCGGCCTGTAGGCAAACACCAGGGACACCGCGAGTCATTCTCGCGCTCCAACGGGTCTGGACAGAGGAATACACATCCCCTCCCAGAAGCTGCGGCAGTCTGCCCAGCACACAGGTGAGCAGTCTTACCGGGTACTGCTCAGGAATTCCAAACGGTGCAGCAAGGAGCCTGTTTTGTGGGATTCCCTGTGCCCCTTTGCCCCTGCCCCCATGGCACTCACTTAGAATGGTTTTCATCCTTCAGAGGGGTCTTGCAATGAAACCCAATGTAGAAGAGACGTGGTGCGGGTCACTTCAGCTGAAGTGTGATGAGCAGGGATGAGGGGGGTTCACTCCCTTCTCTACAAATACCCGTCCCCACTACGGGGGCCCCTCATCAGCTCTCCTATAGAGCAAGCCTCTACAAAGGCATATAGAGGTCAAGATGGACGCAAGCCACGCACCTCCTTAATCAAGTTGGCCACATAGAGGGCAGTGAGTGGAGTCTGCTCAGCCACCTTCATCACAACCACGTTTCCAGTCGCCAAGGCTGGTCCCAGTTTCCATGCTTGCATCAAGAGCGGGAAGTTCCACTGCAATCAACAAGAGCCACTCCCGAAATCTCAGCCGAGAACTGCACTGGCAGCAGAAAGTGGCAGCCAGGGAGCAGAAGCAACACCAGGTTCTCTGAACCTCTTGTGTTCCCCTCACAACTCAATTGTCGATTTAAGACAGATAAACAAGGCAGGTGGTGGATGATAATATTAGTGACTCGCATTCATGCTTTTCCATACTAGGCACCATGCTACATCATCGCCTTCAATCCTCCCTACTGCCCTAAGACAGCTACTATCACTTCCACTTTTCAGATAAGGAAACCAAGTCCTAGGGGGATAAGTGACTTGCCCAAGGTCACAGAGTTCACCCGTGGCAGAGCTGGTTGGCTTTGTTAAAGACCATGTTCTCAACCACTGCCCAGGCCGCCTTCCAACATCCCCCCACAGACCCTCCCACCTTGGCAATGACCCTGCCCAAGACTGCTGCCTCTCACAGCACTCCTGATAAACCTTCATTTGTTTATTATGAGTCTAACACTCACCGGGATGATCTGCCCGCACACTCCCACAGGTTCATGGCGGGTGTAGCTGAAGTAGTCCCCATCGATGGGAATGGTTTTTCCATGGTACTTATCAGCCCAGCCTGCATAGTAACTTAAAAAAAAAAGAAAAAAAATCCAAACTCCGTCAAGGACTGTCAGGGACCCCTGTAAACTCTGGCAGAAAGAGAAGACTCAAACTGGTCCAACTGGGTCTTTCTGATAATTGCCCTGGCTCTGGGCTTATTTCCAGAAAGACTTAACTAACTGCTAGGGTCACAATAATTCATTCTCGTCTCAGTAACTAACCTCTAAGCCTCAGAATCACCTGGGGTGCTCATAAAAAACACCAAATTCCAGGTACCCACTTCTGACCTACTCAACTGACTCTGGGGCTGATGCCCAGGAATCAGTATTTTTAATAAACATTCAGATTTATTAAACTGTGACTGTCGCACCAGCCCAGCACCACAGATTAGCATCTGAGAACCATGGATCGACTCTAGTGGGAAAGTGCAAACCCATCTAACAGCTGGCACTTGCTGTGTGCAGTGCATCGTACTAAGACTGAGTGAACAGTGACCAGAAACAAATCAATGACTGGGTCCCAACCCTGTAAAGCTTACCATCCAGACACACAGGGACACAAATGGCAAAAACACAGCAAATAAGAGCTGGGGGGAAAAGAAGAGTCATGTGTTTATAGTATGTGATGATTTTCAGGGAAGTAGGAAGAATGGAAGATGGGGGAGAGATGCAACATGCAGTGTAAAAGAGAGATTTCTGAAATGAATGTGTCTGCTAAGGTTAGCCTGAGACCAGACTTGACCTGGGTGTGAACATAGGTTTGTGACGCCAGGGAGAAAAATAGCCACGGAGTTGCCAATCTGTACAAATTAAGGCATCGCTGCTCCCTTCTTTCCAGGTCTGTATTACGTGTGTTTGCACGCCTCAGAACAGGTATTTAATGGGCACAGAGGCACTCTGCTAAAACTCAGGAAGGCCTGGGGCTCTGCCTGCTGTTCACCAGGCTGCTCCCTCTGGGGCGTCCTTGCAGAGCATTCTCTATCTTGGCACTGCTGCCATTTGGGGCTGGAAAGTTCTTTGCTGTGGGGGGCTGTCCTGTGCACTGCAGGATTTTTAAAGCATCCCTGGCATCTATGCACTAGATGCCAGTAGCACCCCTCCCTCCCAGTTGTGACAACCAAAAACGTCTCCAGACATTAGCCACTGTCCCCTGGGAGATGCAGTTGCCCTGGTTGAGAAACCCTGTTATGGGGGATAACTACAGTTTTGTTGTCCAACCCATACTTTTCTGGCACCGCTTCTTCCCCTCCACCTCTGTCCACATGGTCACGGAGGAACAGCCATTATTTGAACAATGATCTGTCCACCTGAACCACATCTGGTCAGACTCAAGGCCAGCCAGTCAGGGCCCCCCTTCCAGGAATTTGGCACAAGGACTAAGGGACTGCAGCTTAGTCTGGCCGGAAGCACTCATACAGCAGCCAGCCCAGGTGTGAGCAACCGGGTTCCAACATGCAGACTGCCCCAGGAGAGGCCAGTGTAGTCGAGAGAAGAAGGAAGCAAGTAGGCAGCAGTTAGACTGAATGGCCTTCTGGATTTCAGACCCCTCACTCTCCACAGTTGCCCAAGTTAGGCTGAGTGAGTTCCTGTTACCTATGACCCAAGGGCTCTGACAAAGCTCTTATTCCTCATCTTGTATTTCTTGGTTATTAAAATGTTTATGATTAAACTAAACCCAAAGCTAGCAAGAGGAAGCAAATAATGAAGATCAGAGCAGAGATAGGTGAAATGAAAAACAGAAAAACAACAGAGAATCAACAAATCCACAAGCTGGTTCTTTGAAAACATTCACTAAATTGACAAACCTTTAGCCAGACTAAGAAAAAAAGGGAGAAGCACAAATAACTAAAATCAGAAATGAAAGTGGGGACATTGTAAAAACGAGATAAAAATCATTATAAGAGAATATTATGTGCAACTCTAGTCAACAAATTAGATAACCTAGAAGAAATGGACAAATTCCAACTAACATATAAATTACCAAAACTGAAAGAGAAAACGTGTATGACTCAATTACAGTTTTGGTATTGAGGGATGATTCCCATGAGATGGAGTCTAACTAGAATACATTTCTCCAACTCCTGTGGATCCTTTTACATTATTCTGTTTCCACCCCTCCAGCAACACTCCCTCCCCTCTGGCACGGCCAGAACAAAGAACAGGAAGCCTGAGCCCATACCGGAGACATTTGAGAACCATGTCCAAATCCACCAGGTAGGAAATGACGTAGGGCTTGCCGTTGTCCAGGGTCTCCAAGGCCTGAGCAAAGACAACAAGATCAACACGGACACAGGAGCACAGGAATGAATCAGTAAATCGGGTGACAAACAGCATTGAGGCTCAGCATGGTCTGAGAAGGGCTGGTGGCCCCTTTGTGCTGAATTTTGAGGCATTTCTGGGCCTCTTCAATGGCAGGGAGCAAGAGGAGGGGGATGGGAGGAAGGATGCACCAACTTCTCATTCAATCATTTCACTATATTTTTTTCAAGCTTCTACTCTATGGCGGATCCAGGTGCTAGGAATACAGAGGCGATCATGGAGCTTATAGAACAAAATGCCTTTGTAAAGCAATTATATTCCAATAAGGATGTTAAAAAAAAAAAAGAAAAAAGAGCAAAAAGCCAGCAAATAATGACATGAATTAGTCACAAGTGTTAAAAGAGTGTTACAAAGTGCCCAACCCAGTTGGAGAAACTCCAGGCTGAGAAGCACCCTTTAGGCTAAAACCTGAAGGATATGTAGGAGGAACAAGGCAAAGGGGAAGGTATGAATGGTGACAAAGGGAAGAGTACCCTGGGCAGAGGAAACAGCATGTGCAAAGGCCCAAAGCTTGGCAGCGAAGAAGTTGAGGGAAAGCTGGTGAGTTGAGCTGTGTGTGTGAGGGCCACAGTTGGGAGATAGAGCCAGTTCAGGAAGGCCTAGTAGATTATGTTGAGGGAACAGGGCTTTATCCTAAGGACACAGAATGTGATGGAAGGCTTAAGAGCAGAGTGCCATGGTATAATTTGCCTTCTAGAAGCTTCATTCTGGCTGCTATGTGCAGTATGGAATGGGGGAGGAGAGGGTATTGCCTCCTGGTTTCTTCTGCCTCTTGCAGACAGGGAGGAGGCCCACCACACAGAGAGGGTCTGGGAGAGGTGTCCATCCCTCTGGGGGGTCTCTCTCCAGGAAGGCTTCCCCATCATAGCCCCCTCCCCACCCGAGTCTCCTCCTTTCTTAGCCAAACCCACTGCATCAAAGGAAACACTAAGAGGCTTCCCAGGTTGGTACAGGAGGGTACCCCAAAGGTGTCCAGCCTACGCCATTCTGGCCAGTTACCTGTCAGCAAGGCAACACTTTCCTGGCTATCCGTGGGATATCCATTCGCCATGTGGGATGAGAGGGGAGAGGGCGGAGAACTTACTGCTAGGTAGGTCCGGTCCCGCTCAATCAGATCAGCCAGGCGGTTCAGCAGCCAGCCCCTTTTGGACGCATCCATGCGGCGCCAGGGAGAGCCCAGCTGGAATGCAGCCCGGGCAGCCTTCACTGCCCTGTCCACGTCTTCCTGGAAAACACCCACCGAGGTACTTCAGGCCTTCTCAGCAATAACCACCTCCAAATGCCTCCTGCCCCGCTGCCGAACGTGCCCACAGGAGCTTCGGTCAATGCCTGTGTGGGAACTGCCCCAAACAGTTCCTCCCAGCCTCAAAAGGGCTCTGTTTGACCAGCTTCAGAATTAAATGACTGGGCTTCTCTCCTTCCCAGCAGTCATGGTGGGAATGAGGATCCTGATGGTTTCCATTTCTGGATTTCCATTTCAAAATCCCCCAAAGAGGGGCCTTCCCTGGTGGCGCAGTGGTTGAGAGTCCGCCTGCCGATGCAGAGGACACGGGTTCGTGCCCCGGTCCGGGAAGATCCCACATGCCGCGGAGCAGCTGCGCCCGTGAGCCATGGCTGCTGACCCTGCGCGTCCGGAGCCTGTGCTCCGCAACGGGAGAGGCCACAACAGTGACAGGCCCGCGTACCACACAAAAAAAAAATCCCCCAAAGAGTTAACGTAGGGAGAGGCACTCAGGGATCAGCACTTAGAAATTGGCCATTTTTCCCCTCTTCCTTTCAAAACAAGCCCAGTGAAATTAACCATTCCTTCTGAGACGATTGGCAGTCTCCAACTAATGCAGGTTTAACCAGCTTCCCTCTCCTGGGAAAGCAATAAAATCAACACAGCTACCATTTTCCATATAGGGAGATGTGTATCAGGAGGTACGGAGCATAGTTTTCATTAATATTAAATACATTTACCATTAGACTACCCTATGAGCCAGGAAAGTATTCACACTTTCCTTTAGCAAAGGGAGAAAGGCCTTAAATGTACATATAGAAGACTGTTTTAAAGCAGAGGACAGGAGGCATTCTTGAATTATTTTTAATGCTTTTTCTATTTTAATAAATGAAATGTTTTTTACTGAAAGTTTAATTTTCTTTTTTTGCGGTACGCGGGTCTCTCACTGTTGTGGCCTCTCCTGTTGCGGAGCACAGGCTCCGGACGCGCAGGCTCAGCGGCCATGGCTCATGGGCCCAGCCGCTCTGCAGCATGTGGGATCTTGCCGGACCGGGGCACGAACCCGTGTCCCCTGCATCAGCAGGCGGACTCTCAACCACGGCGCCACCAGGGGAGCCCCCAAAAGTCTAATTTTTAACTTTAAAATTAGTATTACCGTTTTTTCATTACTATGGGTATATATAATCAAATCCAAATATACTATAGACACCATAGCTAGATCTCAGGAGATCTGAATTCTGCTGAAGAAGATTTCCATCTAGCTCTGTACTTCCCTTCTGTGACCTTCAACTTCCAGGTCTGAAATGGACAGATTGGATTAGATGTTCTCAAATTAAATTCCAAGTCTACAATTCTGCAACTGTATGAATTTTTTTATATTTTATTTTTAATATATCTTTATTGGTGTATAACCTGCTTCACAAGACTGTGCTAGCCTCTGTGGCACAACAAAGTGAATCAGCCACATGCACACATATATCCCCTCCCTCTCGAGCCTCCCTCCCACCCTCCCTATCCCACCCCTCTAGGTTGTCCCAAAGCACGGAGCTGATCTCCCTGTGCTATGCTGCTGCTTTCCACTAGCTAGCTAGCTATTTTACATTTGGTAGTGTATATACGTCGATGCTACTCTTACTTCGCCCCAGCTTCCCCCTCCCCGCCGTGTCCTCAAGTCCATTCTCTACGTCTGTCTACGTCTTTATTCCTGCCCTGCCACTAGGTTCATCAGTACCTTTTTTTTTTTTTTAGATTCCATATATATGCGTTAGCATACAGTATTTGTTTTTCTCTCACTTCACTCTGTATGACAGACTCTTAAGTCCATCCACCTCACTACAAATAACTCAATTTTGTTTCTTTTTATGGTGGAGTAATATTCCATTGTATTTGTGTGCCACATCTTCTTTGCACAACTGTATGAATTCTTGAACCCGGGTACAATCTAGCACTTTTACCTGCAAGGAAGAGTTTCTGTGGTTTCACTTAACTCAAAAAGTTTAATTGGCATTTTTAGTTATGAAAGTAATACACACACAGTTTCAACCATAAAAAAACATGTTAGAGAATGAAACCGTCCTTGTGCACCCCCAACCCACTCAGCCCTGCCCTGAAGTTAAGTTACCATATCTCACCTTGTCCCCTTCAGCTACGTGACAGATGACATCCCCAGTGGATGGATTGATGGTGGGGAAAGTTTTCTTGCTGACAGAATCATGCCACTCATTGTTTATGAAGATCTACAATGAGAAGGAAGAAAGTCCTCAGGATCAGCTCTCAACCTGAAACTGACCACCAGCCATGTTTAAAAAAAAAAATCAGAAAGAACAAATAGGAATTAGCTTCAGAGGGATGTGGCCTAGAAGTTAAAAGCACAGGCCTTGGAGACAATCCAAGCTGGAGCACCCACTCTGCCAAGTACTGTGGGTAAGTCATTTGACCTTTCAATGCCCTGGTTTCTTTGACCTGAGAAATGAAGACTATGTTCCTTTCTTATCAGTAATCTGTATATACTGCTGTGTAACATCATCTCAACAGTTGGTAGCTTAAAATGCTTTATTATTATCTCTCACAGTTGTGTCCATTGATTAGGCTCAGCTGGGCAGGGCTTGGTCATGTGGTTGCAGAGCGAGGGCACCTGGGGCTGCAGGTGCAAGATACCTTCTTCACTCATATGTCTGGCACCACATGGTTGCTTGGGCTTCCTGACTGTATGGCAGACTCAGGCTAGTCAGACCTCTCACATGACAGCTGGCTTCCCTAGAGAGTGTTCCAAGACACCAGGCAAAAGCTGAAAGGCTTCTTAAGACCTAGCTTCAGAAGTCACATGGCCTTATTTCTGCCACCAATTCCACTGGTCAGCATGAGTCCCAGGCCCAGTCCAGATTCACAGGGAGGGAGGAGAGCCTCCACCTCTGCCTGGGAGGAGCAACGAAGAATTAGCAACCACTGTTCCTCTACCACACTACTGTAGTAGGGTTGTTATGAGAACCAAGTTAGATTATTCTTTCATCCATTCAGTAAATATTTAGTGAACACCTGCAATGGGCCAGGCACGGTTCTAGGGCTGAGGACACAGTGGGAACCAAACTCAGGAACTTTTCTCTCATGGAACTGGCGTTCTGGTAGGCACAGAACATAAAGAAGCAATCAAATATACAAGGCAGTCTCAGACTGCAGTCATAAGTGCAAAGGAGAAAAACAGGATCCATAGAGAGTACTGAAGTGGAGGAAGAGAGAGAGCTCTAGCTGGGATAGTCAGGGAGGGTTTCTCTGAAGAGCAGACATTTGACTTGAGCCCTGACTGATGAAAAGGAGCCAGCCATGGGAAGAATGGGAGGATGAGCAATACAGGCAGCAGGAACAGCAAGTGCAAAGGCCCTGGCTCAGGTTTCACAGCCTCACACCGATTCACTGAACCACTTTAAGGAGGAGGTCAGCTACAGAGAAAGGCAGGCCGCAGTGGGTGGGGGTGAGCCTGGCTGGCCTTGTACTGTTTCCTTCTGCTGACCAAGATGTCAGCACCTGGAACCATGTGAATGATCTACCCATCACCTGCATGTCATGGAAATGGCTATTGACCGTTCCTGGCTACTCATTATGTGGCAGCCCCTGTACCAGAAGCTTTCCATTACTGGATCATTCCCATTTAAACCTCATAGCAAACCTAGGTAAGCTGCATCCTCCCTACAGTTGGGGGACACTGAGGCACAGAGAAGTCAAGCCACCTGCTCAAGGTCACACAGCAGTGAGAGCAGAGCCGGGATTTGAACCCAGGTCTTCAGAACTCCAAGGCCTGTGCTCTTTGCCCAGTTCTTCCCCCCAACTCCAGACTCCAGTCAGAGCCCATGTCTGCCTTCGAGGAGGTCAGAACTCTTGTTTCCTAATCTCCATCTTTATGGTTTACTTAACTGCCCTGCTGCAAGTTTGATTTTGAGTTTTTATTATGGGTGCTATAAAAAGCACCAGCCTCTAAGCCAGACAGACATGTGTTCGAATCTTGGCTCTACCCCTCACAAGCTGTGACCTTGGGGCCAATCCCTTCCTTTCCAGATGCTTCATCAGTCTCTGGGGATGACACATCCGGGGGCTTAAACGTGAGGACTAAATTCAACGAGGGGTGTAAGCTCCTAAGCCAGGACCCCACACACAGTGTGTCTCACCACCACAGTCAGTACATTACTCCAGATACCTGCACAGCAGCATACTAAATTAGTTTATCCTGAAAAAGTTTTCATTGTTATCTTGCAAAGATCAGGAAGTATGAAGCGGAGAGTGGGCCAGTCTGGTTAAACTCCCCAGGTCCTCACCCCTTCCTCCCTGGGCGGGGCCCACACCGTCCCCTGATCTTGTCTAGGACCCTGGAAAGAGCACTCCCTGGTCCCTGTCTGCCTCTCAATGGCCTGGATTTGTTGAGTCACTCTCCACTGCTGGATTTTCAATAGTCCATCCTCCCTTCTCACTAATAAGATAAGCTGGGGTTTGCAGGAACCTGGACTCTTCCTTCTGTTTAGAGTTCCTAAAGCCAGACTTCAGTGGTGCCCTCCTTGGGGAGGGGGAGCTATAGGGTGAGCACCGTTCTCATACTAAGCCTCTGCCAAAGTGCTGCTTCAAGGGAGCAGAGCTTCATAGTGACTCATCTTGAATAAACACAAGAGTGGACGCTGGGCCAAATGCTTCACAACCTCTCGGCCAAAAACCCAACGCCTGACTTACATAACACGCTAACTCACGCTCCCTGGGAGGGGGTCCTACCGGGCTCACACTCCCCCATTATAGTTTCTAGAAGCAGAGGGACAGACAGCCTCATGGCATCAGAAGCTGACACTTTGAATCTGGACTGCTGGCAAAACTCATAGAGCTTTTCCATCAAAATGCTCTATTTTCTCTACATTTTAATAAATACATCTCACTGCATTTTATAAGTTGGATTCACTCATCCATGCAGTGGTTAAGTGTTAACCAAGTGCCATTGCCATGCTGGGCACTGAGTGAAACAGCCAAGTCCTGGCTCGTTGAACCAAAGTCCCGGAAGGAGAGACATGATCAACAAGCAAATGAAGAGAGAAGCAGAAACAAACAGGCAACAGTGAGGACCAGAGGGGGTACCTGAGGCAGGGGCTTGGGGACACGAGGAACCAAAAGGGCCCCGTGGCTGCAGAGTGAGGGTGGGGGAGAACAGAGGGGGCTCTGGGTTCCGCACCTGCTGTGTGCCAGGACCTGCACTGGTGCTGGGGTCCTGGAGGGAACGGGACAGATGTGGGGAGTGTCCATTCTCAGTGGGGATCATGGACTTTTTTTTTTTTAAATAAATTTATTTATTTTATTTTATTTTTGCCTGCGTAGGGTCTTCATTGCTGCGCACGGGCTTTCTCTAGTTGCAGTGAGCGAGGAGGGCTACTCTCCGTTGCGGTGCGCGGGCTTTTCACTGGGGTGGCTTCTCTTGTTGCAGAGCACAGGCTCTAGGAGCTCGGGCTTCAGTAGTTGCAGCACGCGGGCTCAGTAGTTGTGGCTCGCGGGCTCTAGAGCGCAGGCTCAGCAGTTGTGGAACGCAGGCTTAGTTGCTCTGCGCATGTGGGATCTTCCCAGACCAGGGATTGAACCTGTGTCCCCTGCACTGGATTCTTAACCACTGCGCCACCGGGGAAGTCCGATAATGGACTTTCATTCTGTAACTTGCTTTTATGAGTAAGTTTATCTTGGACGTTATTCCACAGGCATATCTGCCTCATTATTTTAAGCAACATAGCAATCTTCAAAACTAACGGACCGCAATTTATTTAATCATGTCCTACAAATGCACTTTTAGGAAAAGTTTTCACTGCAAGCAGACCTCAGAGATGTTTTGGGTCCAGTCCAGACCATCGCAATAAAGTATTGTAATAAAGGGAGTCACATGAATCTTTTGGTTTCCCAGTGCATATGAAAGCTATGTTTACATTATACCACAGTCTATTAAGGGTGCAATAGCATGATATCTAAAAAAATCAATGTGCATACCTTAATTTAAAAATACTTTATTGCTGGAGCTTCCCTGGTGGCATAGTGGTTAAGAATCCGCCTGCAAATGCAGGAGACATGGGTTCAAGTCCTGGTCCAGGAAGATCCCACATGCGCAGAGCAACTAAGCCCGTGCGCCCCAACTACTGAGCCTGCGCCTAGAGCCTGCGAGCCACAACTACTGAGCCTACGTGCTACAACTACTGAAGCCCACGCGCCTAGAGCCTGTGCTCTATAACAAGAGAAGCCCCTGCAATGAGAAGCCTGTGCACCGCAACAAAGAGTAGCCCCCGCTCGCCACAACTAGAGAAAGCCCACGCACAGCAACGAAGACCCAATGCAGCCAAAAATAGATAAATAAATAAATAAAATTAAAAAAAAAAACTTTATTGCTAAAAAGTGCCAATCATCCTCCAAGCCTTCAGCAAGTCATAATCTTTTTGCTGGTGGAGGATTTGAAATGTGGTGAGAATTACCAAAATGTGACAGAGAGACAGGAAGTGAGCCAATGCTGTTGGGAAAATGGCGCCAATAGACCTGCCCAATGCAGGGTTGCCACAAACCTTCAATTTGTAAAAAACGCAGTATCTACAAAGTGCAATAAAGCACAGCACAATAAAATGAGGTCTGCCTGCATTCCTGACAGTGCTGCTGCTGCAAACATCCTTAGACATGCATCTTTGCAAAGCTGGGGCAGGTTACTGTATTTAGAATTACTGAGTTGGAGGATAACATGATCCGTGGCTTCCTTGGATATCTTCTATTCCAGGCCTCCGCGGATTAGGAACTGCAAACAGAAACTTGTGGGGAGGGGTGAGAAGCTGGGGCAGGACAGTAGAGCTGGGAGCAGGACTGCAGGACCCTGGAGAGGACTCTTAACCAAAGCGAGGACAGAGTGATATTCTAGTGCCACCTCCACCCCATGGCAATGGACAGTCATAATCTGCCCAAGGTCGCCAAAAAAGGTTAAATGCCACTCAGCAGCTCCAATTTACAGATGCAGGACCCATCCTAGAAAGACTTTATTTTCAAGCTTTGATGCATGCAAGAATTAGGGATCTGTTACCTAGGAAATCTACACCCCTGGAATATGTTATTTTCCCTAAGAAGGAGTGAGGAAATGCTGTGGCTTTCTATCCTGGGGTGAATCCTGCTGGCAACTGCTTTTTCAGTGGCAGTTGGGTAATTTATGTCTAAGAGAAAACAGATCATAAGGAGAGAAACATAAACATGGAATGCCACCCACATTCACACTTATCCACACAATCATTTATGTACCTCGGGGTTAGTTTGGGGTTAAGGCCAAGGGCAGCCACCTCCCCCAGAATGTCTCCCTGAACATTCTTTCCTCATCCCCCAGGGCCTTTGGTCTCACATTCCTGGACTTTCTATTATTTCTACAAAGATCTTAAAACTCCTAAACAAGCAATAAAAGCAACGTGATCAGTGTGGAGATACGTCACTTGACTCATTCAGCACACAGCCATTCCAAACCACTGCTTAGCCCAACAGAGGTTTTGGCTCATTCCATAACAATCTCTCAAGGAAAACCAGATAAATCAAACTCCTATTCTGTATATACCACCTGTTAGCAGTGATTATCTGCAGGGGTGGGATATCAGAGGACTGTTATTCTTTTCTTTTTCCTTTTTATATTAGCTTATAGGCCACTTATTTTTAAAGAAATAAAACATTTAAAGTCCCCTTGAATCACTGCCCACAAGCAGATTCCCTATGCAGCCCTGCCCTCACGCCAAGGAGCATTTTCCTTCCAGGACATTTTTAGCCATTTATATGGACCTATGTTTATCCACATTTGATAGAAAGTCTGTTTTGATAATTTTAATTAGTTTCACATCACTCAGAGTACTAGACATTTTCCCCTCTTGAAACATTGTTTTTGAGATCCATTATTCATAGGGTTCCAGCTAATTCCTTTAACTACTGTGTGCACAGAATTATTCTTTCCTATAGCTGTAACGTATGTTGTTCATCTGTTTCCCCATGGAAGGCAGGCTGGCTTATTTCTTGGCTTTTGCTAATATGCAGCAATGAACATCTATATGTGCCTATGTATATGTCCAGTGAATTTCCACCTCACATACTTCTGTAATGCTTGACTTTTTGTACTGAGGATGTATTACTATTGGAATCAGAAAATTCGATATAAGGAGAGACCCTTTTTTAATTCTCTTTTTGTCAGTTTTCTCTTTAGTTCCTGAATGTTGTGGTCAAGAGGTTAAGAGTAGAGACACAATCTTTTTTTCCTGCCCACAAGGCACAGCTTGCAGGATCTTAGTTCCCCGACCAGGGATTGAACCCTCGCAGTGAAAGCGCAGAGAACTAACCACTGGAATGCCAGGGAGTTCCCAAGACACAAATTTAATTCACCCCGAACTCCCATTCAACTTTACTGCAACCTAGCGCAGCCCTCCAGGAAACAAATTACAACTACAACAGTGCCCGCATAAAATGGAGTTATACCACCATTATATTCTAAGCTCAAAAGCATCACTGTTATCTCCTATTTAAGGCTGCAGTAAATACGGAGGTGCAAGAAGCCATGAGCCAGGCACTGTGCAAGGATGCCTCCCTTTTATCCTGACAGCAACCATATGATGTAGATGGGATTTTTACCCCATTTTACAGATGTAGCAGCTAAGGTACAGAGCTAAGTAATTGTACCACCCTCCATATCCCTCTTTCCTTGCCTTATTTTTCTCCATAGCGCCGATCGATCAGCTTGCTCCATACTATGCATTTCGCTTGTCTTCCAGGATGCAAACTTCCCATGATCAGGGATTCTTGCCTGTTTTGTTGGTTGGAATTGGGGTTGCTGAGGTGTCTTTTGAATGAGTGAACCTACCCGGATTGATGTTACTGAGTGACAGGCAGCCTGAGTCCAGAGAGTGAAATAGTGTCCAGTGATTTTTCTCATCTTCATTATTATTATCAACCAACATGAACTGGTGATGTTGAAGATGAAAAGTATTAGTCACACCTCATCCAAAGGAATTACTCTGCTGAAACCACACTCCCTTGAGTTTTCCTTTGAGTTGTCTTTCCAGATCTTAATTACTCTCCAAGTCAGGGAAGAAAAAAGGAATGAAAAATGAAAATCAGTTTCCTTGACAGAGCTGTGTCCCTGAAACCCACCAAGGATGAGAAATGTTGATCTTCATGAAGCCTGGCCATCATCAGCTCCCCATACAGGTCCCTGCTGGTGAGTGGGGGAGGAACTTGTCCTGTAATCTCCCTAACCCAACAAAGAAGTTCCCCCAACCCTGCAGCTCCACCCAGGACAAGTAGAGGCAAGAGGACCCCAGGAAGGTTGACCAAACCACCCCACTCTATAGACTCTTCTGGTTATGAAATAGATGTGGGAAGGAAAAGACCTATTGCCTGTGCCACCTCCTCTTCAAGGAGAGACCCAACAAGCTTGAAATGCAACATTCCCCCAAATACCCTTGGGTGAGAAAATCCAGCGCCTATAGAAGCAACTTCAAAGCCTGGAACAGCTCCTTCTGGGGAAACTCCAGACTCCAGAACAGTTCACTGAACGTCAAGGAATCAATAATCCCCAGGGACACGTCCAGGCATATGATCTAGTTTGTACCTAGAGCTCCTGGTAAGAGACTCAAAATGTTAGGATTAGACCTTGCCATTCTTGCCATCAGGGATTGCAACAACTCAACACTGAAAATGGCCCCAGAAGCTTTAAAAGGGGCCTGTTCCAGCAGAGTGTGGATTGCTCATGCGGATTGCTTTGCAACCCCTGGGAAGAATAAATAAGATCTGAATGTACTGGTTTAGGAAGACAATCCAGATACACTGTTCAATGAGACAGCTTCAGAACAGTAAGTACAAGGATCTCATTTAAGTAAAAGCAAAAAAAACCTGGTGCACGCTCACTTGCCCATGCTCTCACACACACACTGAGGCAAAGAAAAAGTCTGCAAGATCACAGACCTACCAGTTAACATGCTCTTAAAGGGAGTGCAATGGGGTATACAGGAAGTTTTACTTACTTCTGCATTTGTATACAGTGAGCAAGGTTGCTTTTTTTTTTAATAGCATTCTTTTTTTTTTTTTTCTCTTGCACGGCGTGGCCTGTGGGATCTTAGATCGAAACAGGGGCCCCCTGCAGTGGAAGCGTGGAGTCTTAACCACTGGACCAGCAGGTAAGTCCAAGGGTTACTTTTAGGATCTCAAAAAAATCTAATAAAGAAAAGCAGCTGCAGGAAGATTTCACTCTGCTCCAACTTACCTTATGAACTAAATCTAGAGAACACGACTCGTGCTATCGACCAGAGCTGTGCGCACGTTTGGACCCTGTTTCCTCACCTCCACATAAGCACAAAGGAGGATGATCTTCATTAGATCCTGTGGCCACAAAGGCTTGGGATGCTGCTGCCTTTCCCTTGAGGATATTTCTGCCTGATGTTCAAGCCTTCCAAGCATGAACTCCTCCTTAAGCAGCCTAAGGAGCAGCAGCCGCTGCCTTTTTGGCTTGTGTTATGCAAAGGGCATCTTATTTTACCTTTTGTTTTTATTCCCTTGCAAATGACCATTTGTAACACCCTTTAAATCACACAGATGTGCCTTTACCCACTGTCTCTGTGCAGATTTGCAGCCAAGCTCCTGACCAGACAAGCAGGTCCCCTGTTGAAAGCAGCCAGCCAGGGGCCATCTCTACAGCATCCTAAGTCAGCAGTGACCCCTTTATTCCCACCCAGAGTTGCAACAATAGTACCATGGAAGGTTCTGGTTATCGGCTTACTCTTGGGGGCCTAGATGTGGACCCCAACTCTGCCGTTGACTTGAGTCTTTGGGTAACTCACTAAACCTCTTTGTAACCCAGTCTCTTCAACTGTAAAATGGAGATAATCACAGTACCTACCCCACCGGGCTGTTTAAGGATTAAACGGCACAACAGGTAAATGCTTAGACTGGTGCCAGGTGCAAAGGAGGTACACAGAGAATATGAGCTGTTACTCCTGTTAAGTGCCCACGTGGTGTATGAACCCCTGTGCTCACCCTCTGACCCCTTCCCACTTTATAGAAGTTGAAGCTCAGAGAAGGGCAGCAACTACACTTTTTACACAAACAAAATGAACTCTCATAACCAATTTCCTTCTCTGTGACTTTCAGCACTTTACCCAAACTCAAAGATCAAAAGAGAAAATATTCCCAAGTCCTGAATGAGCAAGAAATCAGCTACTGGGAGTCAACGTTATCCTGGAAAGTCCCTCCTTTCTTTGACCAAAGAAAGAGCCTTGGAAGGCACAGACACCATTTGGGGATTGCGCTGTTGTAGCGAAGGTCTCCACCCTTTCCCAGTTGCCAGCAGTGGAAGTGCCAGGACGCCGAGCGGCCGGGGCCGTGGCCTTGGCCTCTCGGCGAACTGGTGACCCTTAGCTGAAAAGGACTCCTTTTTTTTTTTTTTGGACCTTCCTTTTTCCTTTTGGACGTTCTTGGACGAGGGCATGAGTCAAGGGATAAAAGACTACGAAAAGAAAACTGTTCCTGCAAAGAGGGTCTTAAATGGACATGTCCTCTGGGTGGGTGATGTCGTGAAGACTCTGCGCAGACACAGGACGACTAAGGCCCGAAAGCCGAGAACGACTGGGGATGGGGGAGGGGGCGGGGGATGGAACCCGGAAAACGGGCAGCGGCCAGACAAGACAAATAAGTGGCCAAAGTCACAGCTGCATAATGGAACCGAGGTGTCAGGGACGGCGAAGGGGCCAAACTGCTCGCAGGCAGGGAAGGGAAGATGTGCGGAAACAGCAACTGCAGCAAACCCCTCGAGTCCCAGCTGCATAAACTGAGGCCCGAAGAGATCCAGTCCCTTCCCACCCGGCGGCCTCCGTCCCCAGAGAACAAAGCGCTGGGGCGGCCTCACCTTGTTGTAGAAGACCTCGGGCTGCTGGTTGGGGGCCGGCACGGCCGGGGTGGCGGCGGCCGACAGCAGCCGGCGGCCCTGGCAGGGCCGGGCGGCGGCGAGCACAACTGCGCGCAACATGCCGAGGCTCGCACTGGAGTGCCGAGCGGAGCCCTGGCGGCTTGAACTGGAAGGACGGCCGGGCGGGCAGCCCCGTGCGCGACCTCTCCCCGTCCCCGGCGCGGCCGCCAATGGGCAGGCGCGCGGCGGGGCCCTGGGGCGTACCCGCGCCTTCCCCGCCCCAGGCGGAGCTGCGCCTCGGCTGCTCGCCGCCAATACGCGCGCGCGCCCGCGAAGGGGCGGGTGGGGCTCGAAGGTTGGTCCTCCTGCGCGTGGCGCGCCGTGGGTGTAGCGTGTCAGGATCTGGCGAGTTCACCGCACGTTGGCTGAACCCCTACTGTGTGCCTGAACCCTTAATGTGTACAGGCAAGAACCGAAGCGACCCTGGCCCTGACTTCAGGGGGCTTACACTCTAGTGGGAGAGGCCAACCTTAAACCAAACACGAGGTAATTTCAGATTGTGATAAGGGATGTGAAGGAAATGAATAGGGTGAAGAGGTAGTTGGGGCAGAAGGCACTGCTTTTAAATCCCTTGGTCAGGAATTGAGACCTGAACTGTTAAGGTCCTGTGACTGAGGGAAGCATTGCAGGGGGAGGAACAGCAAGGGCAAGGCCTTGAGATGGGACATCTGACTTGTGTTGCAGAAAGGGAAAAACTGGAGGCCACTGAACAAGGGGGAGAGGGTTGGGATGTGAGGTGAGAGAGGTGGGCAGGGCCAGAGGTGGAAGGATTTTAGAGGCAGTGGTGAGGGATTTGGAAGGGAAGGATAGATCTCGGAGAGACAGCAGTGAGTGGTCCTGAGCAGAGATTTTTAGTTCCCTGCCCAGGAATTGAACCTGGGTAACCTAGATGAAAAACAGAAATCCTAGCCACTAGACCACCAGGGGCTAGAGGCTAGACGCAAAGTGGCCCTGGCTCCTTCCCCCATTTGAAAGCAAGAATGGTTCAAAGAGGCAAAAACTGTAAAATCAGGTACAAAATTTATTAGTAGAGACACAGCACAACTGTATGGGAGAACACACAGAGAAGCAGTTTATTTATGTAAGTCAGAAGTTAGGCAGAAATACATACCCAGAGAGAAAGGGTATGGGCATCCTCTCTAATGAGGAGGAGTGCAATAAAGAGGTGATTTAAATCTCTCATACAGGACAGTTCTTCCAGGTCTTTGTTTACATTTGGCCAATTATATATTTTTTTTTTTTTTTTTTTTTTTTTTTTTTTTTCTGTGGTACGCGGGCCTCTCACTGTTGTGGCCTCTCCCGTTGCGGAGCACAGGCTCCGGACGCGCAGGCTCAGCGGCCGTGGCTCACGGGCCCAGCCGCTCCGCGGCACGTGGGATCCTCCCGGACCAGGGCACGAACCCGTGTCCCCTGCACTGGCAGGTGGACTCTCAACCACTGCGCCACCAGGGAAGCCCCAATTATGTATTTTTTAATTAATTTATTTTTGTTTGGGTTGGGTCTTCGTTGCTGCGCATGGGCTTTCTCTAGTTGCGGCGAGCGGGGGCTACTCTTCATTGTGGTGCGCGGGCTTCTCATTGCGGTGGCTTCTCTTGTTGTGGAGCATGCGCTCTAGGCGCACGGGCTTCAGTAGTTGTGGCATGCAGGCTCAGTAGTTGTGGCTCACGGGCTTAGTTGCTCCGAGGCATGTGGGATCTTCCCAGACTAGGGCTCGAACCTGTGTCCCCTGCATTGTAAGGCAGATTCTTAACCACTGTGCCACCAGGGAAGTCCCTTGGCCAATTATCTTGTTTCTTTTTTCACACCTGACCAGTCCTAGGACATCCTCAACATGCGTGCACATCTTTTTGCTAAAATGGAACCCACCTCAGAGGCCTGTGGGGGTATGTCCACACTTATTATGGGGTGGCACCCCCTCCCTTTTTGAACCCTAAAGAGCCTTTCTGCAGATGTGCAGACAGGGAAGTTTTCCTTGACCTCAGGAGTGGTCATCTTATCTCTTTACTTCAGCAGAGCTCAGCTTCTGCCACTAGCTTTGTCCTTAGAGTGGACAAACACCACTTGACAAACACCAGCTGTCTGGCCCAGGGGCCCATCTATCTCCTACCTCAGGATGACTTGCTTGATTTGCATCTTAAACTAGCTGGTTTCTCCTTCTTTGGAAAATGGACTATAGGAGGGCAAGACTGGAAGTAAGGATCTTGCAAACTTTTATTCCATAGACATCCCAGAGCTGGGCACTGGGGACACAGGGAGGAATGAGAGGACATAGGATAGGAAGACAGATGGACACCAGGTCAAATGTGTGCATTTCAACTAGGTAAGTATCAGCAAAAGTCCAGGAAGGAGTGAAGAGACCTGGCAGGAGGAGCTGAGCTGGTCAGAGATAAGTGTTTTGACAGCAGAGAAGCAGAGGAAAGGGGCACATCTAGGTGGCATGTGTCTGGGGAGCTGTTTAAGACTCCAGCCATTGGAGCTGAGGCCAAAGAGGTTGAACAAGGCCCAAGTATGAAGTACCAGGCAAAGATGTTGATCCAGCATCTGAAGGAGACCAGCAGAGAGAGAGAGTTTTGCTTTGAAGAGCTAATATGATGTCAAAAGGATATCGTAATAGTTAACAAAGCTGCTAAAATAGATTTGCCACAAAATTCTGATGGCTAAACACAATAAAGTCCCTGCCCACATGAGTCTCACACAGTAGTTCCCCTCCAGGTGACTCTGAGGTCAAAACCTGATTCCCGAAGTCGCCCTAGGTCTCAGCACCATTCCAGACAACCGAAAGAGAAAAACTCATTAAGGATGGCACAAGGGAGGTTTTTCTGGGCTGAGCCTGTTTCATTGGCTAGAATTCAGTCATGTGGCCATTCCTCCATGTAAAGGAGTCTAGAAAACAGGCTATGTTCCCAGGAAGAAGGGGAAATAAGTTTGGAGATCAGCTGCAGAGATAAACTGCAAAGTGAGTCTCCCTCTCTTCTCTGAATGCAGCACCCAGACCCCACTTCCTGTTCCCCTTCCCCAAGACATCTTGCTTTTTTCACTTAGTAATGTGTGTGGGAGATCTTCTGTACCTGCACCCAAGGAAAGTGCTCTTGAATGGCCATTTAGGTTGTTTCTGATCTTTTGTCATTATAAACAATGCTGCAATGCATATCCTTGTCTTGCTTGAGAAATTCATAGAAATGGAACTACTAAGCTGAAGGATATTTACAATTTAAGTATAGCTATTACTATATTATTCTCCATACAGGTTTGATCAATTTATGCCCCACCCCCTGTCATGTCTGAGTTTCCTCACACCCTCACAAATACAGCTTATCAGATTATTTTTTTTTAGCTTTGCTAATCCGGTAGATGAAAAATAGCATTAATTTGAATTTCTCTTCTTAGAAATGAGCTTGAGTGTCTTTGCCTGTGTAAAGTCACATATTCTTCATGTGCTACAAACTAACTGTTCATGTCCCTTGCTCATTTTTCTATTGGATTGGTTGTTGGTTTCTTTAAAATTGATTTGTAGGGACTTCACTTATATCAAAGCAATTAACCTTTATTCTGTCATATGTAGTGCAAATACTTTCTGTCAGTCCTCATTTATCTCTTTACTCAGTCTATAACTTGTTTTTATTTTCGCTTTAGAGATTTTTTTGTTTGTTTTTGGTGGGGTTTTTTGGCCAATGCTTTCTTTTGTGCCTTCTGGCTTTTGTAGTATGTCTAGAAAGCCTTTTCCACTCTGAGATTATTTGTTTTTAATTTCTCCTATATTTTTTCAAGTACTTTTTTTTTCAACTTTGTTGAGATCTAATTGACATAAAACATTGTGTAAGTTTAAGGTATACAACATGTTGATTTGATATATTAACTAGCACCCCCATCACATCACCTAAATATCATTTCTTTTTTGTGGTGAGAACATTTAAGATCTACTCCCTTAGCAACTTTCGAGTATATAATATTGTTAACTATATTACCAATATAGTTAACTGTAATACCATGCTGTATATTAGATCTCCAGAATTTATTCATCTTATAACTGGAAGTTTGTACCCTTTGACCAATATCTACTCATTTCTCCGATCCCCAGCCCCTCACAACCACCATAACCATTCTACTCTGTTTCTATGGGTTTACCTTTTGCAGATTCCAATACAAATACAGTCATACAGTGTTTGTCATTCTGTCTCTGACTTATCTCACTTAGCATAAAGCCCTCGTGGTTCATCCATGTTGTTGAAATGGCAGGATTTTTTTCTCATGGTTGAATAATATTCCATCTTCTTTATCCATTCATCTGTTGATGGTTGTTTCTGTATCTCACCTATTGTGAATAGTGCTGCAATGAACATGAGAGTTCAGATATCTCTTTGGGATGGTTATTTTAGTTTCTTTGGACTCAGAAGTAGGATGGAGAGATCAAAAGGCAGTCCTCCATACTGTTTTCCATAGTAGCTGTACCAATTTACATTCCCACCAGTAGTATGTAAGGGTTCCCTTTTCTCCCCATCCTCACCAGCACTTGCTATGGTTGACTTTTTGTTGATGGCCATTCTAACAGGTGTGAGGTGATATCTCATTGTGGTTTTGACTTGCATTTCTCTGATGATTAGTGAGGCAAGTCTCTTTTCATGGAACTGTTGGCCATTTGTATGTCTTCTTTGGAAAGATGTTTATTGGTTCCTCTGCCCATTTTTTAGTCAGGTTATTTGTTTTTCTGCTATTGGGTTGTATGAGTTTTTTAATATTTTGTATATTAACCCCTTATCAGATATATGATTTGCAAATATTTTTCTCCTTCTGAAGGTTGCCTTTTCATTTTGTTGTTACTTTTGCTCTGCAAAAGCTTTTTAGTTTGATGTAGTCCCATTTATTAATTTTTGCTTTTGTTGCTTGTGCTTTTGGTGTCATATCCAAAATATTATTGCCAAGACTGATGTCAAGGAGATTTTTTCATGTTTTTTTTTCCAGGAGTTTTATGCTTAAGTCTTTATTCCAGTTAATTCGAGTTAATTCTTGTGAGTGATGTAAGATAGGGGTCCAGATTCATACTTCTGCTTTCCCAACACCACTTATTGAGTATTTCTTTATTTTCTAGTACTTTTATTGTTCATATTTTATGCTCTAAAATTTGATTCTTTTATTAATTTTGGTACAAGGAAAGATTTAGAGATCCAGTTCTTTTTCTTTTTTTTTTTTGATGTTACTTGGAGTTCCTAACACCATTTATTCAATAATTAATCTTTTCCCCACCCATATGAAAAGCCATCTTTTTGTACTAAATGCCCTTGAGTAGTTGAGTATTTCTGAACTATATTCTGTTTCATGGATCTGCCTATTCACGTGCCAGTATGATGCTGTTGTGGCCACTATAGCTTTCTTGTAAGTCTTAATCTCTTGTACTAACATTTCTCTTGACCAAGATTTTTAAGCCTGGAAGTGATGAGTTTGCAAATATGCTTTTGAGGGATCCCTCTTGAGACAGCATGGAAAATCAATTGTAAAGAAGAGACAGCCTGGAAGCAGAGAGCTGACTTGGGAAATGATGAGGGCCTGGTTAGAAGCAACAGGGATGGTTAGGAAGGAGGGCACGGAGGTAGAATTGGCAGGTCACTTGGTAGAGATGAGGGTGAGGGAGGAGTGGAAGATGGTG
Organism: Delphinapterus leucas; assembly: GCF_059928025.1. Lineage (NCBI taxonomy): Eukaryota > Metazoa > Chordata > Mammalia > Artiodactyla > Monodontidae > Delphinapterus > Delphinapterus leucas. Next base: position 16,188,514 of record NC_143142.1, read on the forward strand.
CTGAGATTTCTACCTTCTGCTGTTCACTAAGAAGTGGAAGCCAGGAAAAACAGTAAATTTGGTTGTGGGGACAGGAAGGAGAAATGCATTAACATATAGACATTCATTTATGCTGAGATGGCGTGCGGCGACATGCTTGGATCCCCCCTGGTGTGCATGGTTGTGTGTATCATTTTAGCACACGTTGGTTCACAGGTTCATTTATTCTGGTTTGTTCGTCTGTGGTGCTCACCATACCCCACCAGCAGCTTTCTCACCCCTGGTCCCCTAGTTTTGGGGACCCATCTTCCCCATGCCCATCCTACCCTCTCTGCTTAAGGAAATCTTACCTATCAAGATTCAACTCAAATCCCGTCTTCTGGGGAAGACTTCTGTAACCACACTAGCCTCCTTTAGCTGCTTTCACACAATTTTCAGTTCAAGGTCAACCAAACACTGCAGCCGAAGATTAACTGCATGTACTGAAACCCTAATATATTTGTGGTTCCATTTGGCTCAGTCTGACCAAAGCATTAAATACAATTCAACTCTCAACCTAGATTTCTCCCTGACAATCTGTGTTGGCTCTATTCTTTCTTCCATCTTTCTTTCAATCTGTTTTCGTGCTCTTCTGTAAGTCTTTATTCTGATTTTTTTTTAAGATTTTTTTTGACTGTGGACCATTTTTAAAGTCTTTATTGAATTTGTTACAATATTGCTTCGAGGTTTTTTGGCCTTGAGGCATGTGGGATCTTAGCTCCCTGAGGAGGAATCGAACCTGCACCCCCTGCATTGGAAGGTGAAGTCTTAACCACTGGACTGCCAGGGAAGTCCCTATTCTGATTGTTTTAATCTCTTTTTTCTCTGGGTCCAACTTTCTTATTCTCCATTGCCCCTTGTCTATGGAACTCACTGCCAGGAAAGGAACTGACAAAAGCAAATTATCCTTAAAGGGAAGAAGAATGAAGCAGGGGGAGGAACTAAGCAAGCAAAATGTAACTTCTTTTCAGGTACCGCAGAGGGGAGAGATGCGGAACACTTTGACGTGAATAAATGTTGTCCTCCCACAGTACTGAGATCATTGGGAGAAGCACCGAGGTGGGTAAGAAATAGTCATTCACTTCCTCTAAGAAAATATACAAAGTCTTAACTTTGAAGTACTCCAAAACATTTCATTGTTATGGCCCAACAGTGTGTTTTCAGGTTGAAAAAGATCTACTTCCACCTGCTCTCCAAAAACGGCAGTAACTGAGGTGTCCATCTAAAATGGTGAGATTTTAGCTCTTTGCTTATATAGTCCCAGCGCTGGGACACTGACACTATCAAATGGAAGGTGTGTTTTGTTTTTTGCAAAAAATGGTGGGGGTTAATTCAAAGCAACATTTAAACAGGAAGACATTCTCTCTCAGAGGCAAGAGGAAAAAATGTGATCCAGCCTGTGTACAGGCTGCCCTCCTTACTTGCCTGTGCGCGCACACACACACGCAGGCAACTCACCCTGCCCCACCTGCAGCCCAGCCCTTGGAGGAGACACACCCACCACACGGACTGCCCCCTAAGGCAGTGAGGAGGTACCCCCGAGATTCCCCGGCTCTGGAAACATACTCACACACTTTCTTCATGGCAGGACATGCCCTCCTTGGTTGGGTGGGGCTTTTTCCTCTTCCTCCTTTTCCGGGTGAGGCAGCCAGCACCTCTCAGGAAGCCCCTCAGAGATGGTAAAAATCCATGCCTCCAAGTGGAAAGAGCTCTACAGTCTCGTAGTTTAGGTTTGAATTCACTGACTAGCTGTGTGATCTTAGGCAAGTCATGTAAACTCTTTGAACCTCAGTCTCCTCACCTCCTAAATGGGCAGAAAAATGTATCTGCCAGTTGTTTTAAGGGTTCAAAATAATACATGTGCAGTTCTTGGCACCTGGTAGGTACTAAATACCTAGGAGCTATTACTCCATCCAGGGGATGAAGTGAGGGGAGTCTAGCCATTCTCTTTGCCCAGCTTCTCCAGATGGGGTCCCCAAACAAGCAGCATTAATGGTGAGCGCATTAGAAGGCAGACCTGCAGAGTCACACTCGGCACTATAACCAGATCCCCGGGTTCATTCCTCTGCACATTAGCCTGTGAGAGGCTGCAGCCTCAGCTGGTCCAGCTGTGCCAGGCCCTGGTGGGGCCCCTGCAGGACTGTATCTCAGCTGAAGCACAGCCTCCTCTTTAGCCCCCTCTGGACTCCAGCCACGTGAAACACTGGCATGTACTGCAGGCTTCATATGTAATCTTTGTGGCTCAGCTCATTTAATCTTCAAACAATCCTGGGAGGGAATGCTGTTCACCCCATTTTCCAAATGAGAAAAATAGCCCTACTAGATGAAAAATCACTTCCCTCTTGTCACCCAGCCTGTCTGTTACAGAGGCAGGATTGAAACCCAGGGAAGTTGGAATCCAGAAGCACAGCTGACAAAGAGCCTCTCCTTGACAGGACTCTTGCTAGGCTTCTCTAAGCTCTCTTCTTCTCCTTCTTCTCCTTCTTCTCCTTCTTCTCCTTCTCCTCCTTCTCCTCCTTCTCCTCCTTCTCCTCCTTCTCCTCCTTCTCCTCCTCCTCCTCCTCCTCCTCCTCCTCCTCCTCCTCCTCCTCCCCCTCCCCTCCCCCTCCCCCTCCCTCTTCTTCTTCCACCGCGTAGCTTGCGGGATCTTAGTTCCCTGATCAGGGATTGAACCCAGGCCTCCGCAGTGGAAGCACCGAGTCCTAACTAATGGACAGCCAGGGAAGTTCCTAAACTCTCTTCCTGACTGAGCCTCAACTTCAGCCTATAAAAACTGCAGCACAAATGATTTAGTCCACCCCCACTACATCTGAAGACCTGAACAAACACTAACACAGTTTCTAATAGCTCAAGGCCACACCGGAGCCTGGCAAATGTGCCTGCCTGAGAAAACTCAAAGCTGCCAGAAGTTACTATTTATTCCATCCAACGCCTCAAGATAGGGCCCTATCTCCCAGTCTGTTTGAGAGGCTAGGAGCCAAACTTCCTTAAGTGCCAGTTAGCAAACCCAGGTAAGTTTCATGTGGACCAGAGCCCTCCACCTTCCCACTTTTTATAGATTTAGCAGGCAATTCCATGTGTAAACCCCGCCATTGCCCCTCCCTGCTCTGTCATTCTCCCTTTTTATTTTTTTTTATTTTTTTGCGGTATGTGGGCCTCTCACTGCCGTGGCCTCTCCCATTGTGGAGCACAGGCTCTGGACCTGCAGGCTCAGCGGCCATGGTCCACGCCGCTCCGCGGCATGTGGGATCCTCCCGGACCGGTGCCCGAACCCGCGTCCATCGGCAGGCGGACTCTCAACCACTGCGCCACCAGGGAAGCCCTCATTCTCCCTTTAAAATGCCTTCTGTACAAATGGAAGTTGAGGTCAGTTTATGCCAGGCCCACTTTCCTACTAGAAAATAGCATATATGAAATAGCATATTACTGATTAATATCTGTTCGTAATACTTTAGTGTCTGTCTTTGTTTATCTGTGACAGCTCCTTACCACTAGGTTATCTATCTAATGCTAATAAGATATAGAATTCCCTGAAATCATTTATCTATTCAGCCATCTTGATTAAAAGAACTCTGTTCCCAGAGTACTTGTCCAATAGGTGATCACAGGTTTGGACCCCAGGTTGCTGGAGCCTGGGACTCCTCCATCTTTCTGCTCTGACGCTCACACACATTGGCGAGGTCAATAGAGGGGAGAGGGCTGTAGCCACAAGGCACCGTGGAGGGCAGTATAAATACCAATCCAGATGTCCCAGAGGGGCTCAACCAATGCTTCAGCCCTGGGCTCGCGCTGGGTTTCCTTGTGACTGCAGAGAGGTGAGCTGCAGCACAGCCCTGGCATCCCCAAGGCATCCCTGGGGAACTCTGAAGTCCCGGGTGGTGACAGACAGGAGCCATCTCTTAGACAACCACTGGGGACTCTAGGATGGGAATGTTGGTGGAGAACGCTGGAGCCTGTTCTTTCAACATCACTCCCAGTGACGTCCTGAAGGGGTCGCATCCAGGCGAGTTGCCTGAAATCTGGTCTCTTACAGCCTCTCTAGGATTATTCTGGAATTATCTGACAGCATCTGAAATCAGGGCTTGGAGGAGCACAGGCAGCTGTGGATGCCAAGACCACAAGTCGCTGCAGGGAGCATGAGGTGGGGGAGAATAGGAAGGGAAGGATGGAAGCCTCTCCAGAGCTGGCATCCTGGATGGAACCCTGAGGCCCGGGGACTGTCACGGGACCGCTGGGGAGGGCTCAGCCCTACAGGAATCTAGCCCCTGATGCCAAGAGACGAGCAGAGGAATGTGTGTTCAATTGTTTGCGGATAGAAAATTGCTGTGAGAAAGAAAAAAAAATCATTAATATGTTATGATCACATTTTGTTCCCTTTCCCAAGGCAGGCTAATAGGAAGGCAGGCCCAGCCACGTAGGGCTGGTGGCAAGATGTTGAGTGTGCCACAGATAAAACTGGTCAGGCACGCTTATCACCACACCAAGCCTGTCCATGCTCAGCGTGCACCCACACCACACGCTGACCCCACTCCAGAGGAGCACAGTGCTGGCGCATCACCACACTAGTTATAGCATTGGCCCACCAGAAATGCCAACTGTCTGCTGAAGGTGGGGAAAAAGCCAGATGAGGACCAGGTTAGATTTCCTTTATCCTTTAGATTCTTGGCTCGTATCTTGTTAAGGCTCTGCCCCCATTCCCCTGGCTTTCCTTCTCTTTTCTTTCTTTTTTATCTTATTTTATTTATTTGTTTGTCTGTTTATTTATTCATTTATTTATTTGGCTGCCCCATGCAGCATGCGGGATCTTAGTTCCCCGACCAGGGATCAAACCCGTACCTCCTGCAGTGGAAGCATGGAGTCTTAACCACTGGATCGCCGGGGAAGTCCCTCTTTCTTTTTTAATTTTAATTTTAATTTTGTGGGTGGTTCTTTTGGAGCCTTCTGCAGCATTAGGGAACCAGCTCTAATCCTCCTTTATTCCTTCTTCATCTTGGTGAACTTTGGAAAGCAGAAGGATCTTTTAAAAACTCAAATCAAAGCAAGTCACACCGCTATCTAAACTCACATTTGTCACATTTAGAATCAACACCAAACTCCTGACCAAGGCCCCTGAGGCCTCACGAGACCTGACACCTCCCACTCTCTGTGCTCCTCACCCAGACACACTGGGCTGCCCCCCAGGGCCTCTGCATCTGCTGCTCCTTCTTCTGAAGCACGCTTGCCTGTTCATGTCATGCACGTCTGGCTCAAATGCCTCTTCTGGAATGAGTCCCCCCTCCTGAGCCCGCAGCTCCTCACCCCCAGCAGTGCCTATCACATCACCCACCACAGCACTCACCACAGCACCCTCATCACCCACCACGGCACCCTCATCACCCACCACATACCCATATCACCCACCACGGCACCCACATCACCCACCACGGCACCCACATCACCCACCACATACCCACATCACCCACCATGGCACCCTCATCACCCACCACGGCACCCTCATCACCCACCACATACCCACATCACCCACCACATACCCACATCACCCACCACATACCCACATCACCCACCACGGCACCCTCATCACCCACCACGGCACCCACATCACCCACCACGGCACCCTCATCACCCACCACGGCACCCTCATCACCCACCACGGCACCCACATCACCCACCACAGCACCCTCATCACCCACCACGGCACCCTCATCACCCACCACATACCCACATCACCCACCACGGCGCCCACATCACCCACCACGGCACCCACATCACCCACCACGGCACCCTCATCACCCACCACATACCCACATCACCCACCACAGCACCCACATCACCCACCACAGCGCCCTCATCACCCACCACATACCCACATCACCCACCACATACCCACATCACCCACCACGGCACCCACATCACCCACCACGGCACCCTCATCACCCACCATGGCACCCACATCACCCACCGCGGCACCCTCATCACCCACCACGGCACCCACATCACCCACCACGGCACCCTCATCACCCACCACGGCACCCACATCACCCACCACGGCACCCTCATCACCCACCACGGCACCCTCATCACCCACCACGGCACCCACATCACCCACCACGGCACCCTCATCACCCACCATGGCACCCTCATCACCCACCACATACCCACATCACCCACCACGGCACCCTCATCACCCACCACATACCCACATCACCCACCACGGCACCCTCATCACCCACCACGGCACCCACATCACCCACCACATACCCACATCACCCACCACGGCACCCTCATCACCCACCACGGCACCCACATCACCCACCACGGCACCCTCATCACCCACCACGGCACCCACATCACCCACCACGGCACCCTCATCATCCACCACGGCACCCACATCACCCACCACGGCACCCTCATCACCCACCACGGCACCCACATCACCCACCACGGCACCCTCATCATCCACCACGGCACCCACATCACCCACCACGGCACCCACATCACCCACCACGGCACCCTCATCACCCACCACGGCACCCACATCACCCACCACGGCACCCTCATCACCCACCATGGCACCCTCATCACCCACCACATACCCACATCACCCACCACGGCACCCTCATCACCCACCACATACCCACATCACCCACCACGGCACCCTCATCACCCACCACGGCACCCACATCACCCACCACATACCCACATCACCCACCACGGCACCCTCATCACCCACCACGGCACCCTCATCACCCACCATGGCACCCTCATCACCCACCACATACCCACATCACCCACCACGGCACCCACATCACCCACCACGGCACCCTCATCACCCACCACGGCACCCACATCACCCACCACAGCACCCACATCACCCACCACGGTCTCGGACTCTCACCACCATCCCCTACTTGAGATATGGGCCCTTTGATAATGGCAGCTTGACCTGTTTGTTTTCCTGCTCATTCCCCAAGGCCTAGACCAGTACCAGGCCCAGAGGTGGGGTGCAACTGACAGCAATGAGTGGAATTATTTCACAGAATGGGAGACCCTGGTTGAGGGGCTGCTGGAGGCCACATCTCTGTGACTCACATCCTTCAGGCACTGTTCACTGTCCCACCCTTGGGCCTCCCCACTCTGCAGCACGGTATCTGAGGGACACATGGAGTCGCCCCACAGCACTGCTTCTATTTTCATCCCTGCAGCTGTACTACTTAACAAGCAAAGTTAACCTCAGAGGCCATGAGAGAAATTCTAGGGCCACGTGATACACTGGGCCACCGGCCAAAGCACTTCCTTTTTCAAAGCATCTTCCTCCTTCCTAAGGCTTGAAACAGGAGGTTAGGCTTCTAGAACCCTGCCAGAGTTTGCAAAAGGTTGTTTGCCAGTGTGGCTGGTGTTGTGACAGCAATTCGTTTGGGGGTTTGAATTTAACTTTACCTTTTGTGAGCAACAAGCAGTAGGACCTGTCTCCCCAGACCACTGGGGCAAGAATGTCTGGGAAGCCCTTTCACAACACCCCCATGACTCCCCGGTACCCTGAAGGCCCATTGTCCTGGCTGCAGCAGGTGGGCGCTCTCTCCAGTAAAGCAGTTCCCTCAAAGAGGTCAAGTCTGCAATGCCGCAGACAAGGGGATGAGGGTCCCTGCCCATCTGGTCTGACCTGAAATGGGCAGCTGTTTGCTACATCATCCCAGATCATGAGATTAGCAGTCCAGGTCCTAACAGCCAGTGGCTTATCTCTGCCTGCCACCTGGGTTCATGGGACACCCATTCCTTGAAGAGCTCGGACCTCAGGTGAGCAAGCATGCCCACCTTTCTCCGAGGGAAGAATACTGCTCTCTGAATTGTAATGACATATTGCCCACCACCTCCCCTCCCCCCAGAACATTCTAACTATAGAGCAGATGGAGGAGTGGCCCTCACACACCAGAAAGCCGTGGTCCTTTGCTGACCTTTACATGAGCAGCAGTGAGGCAGCCGATTCGGGACCTACCAGGGGTCACCACGTCTGTGCCCCCCATGCATACAAGTGGGCCGACGCACTGGGCAGAATCCCAAGTAAACTCAGATACTAGGAGGCAACTGATGTACTGAGACAGGGGCTGAAGTGTGAGCCTTTATTCTCCATTCTTTTTGTATGACATTGAACATTCGTGACATCTCTGAGGTATATTTTCTTGTTCTTTTGTGTTCCCAGAGTTCCTTTGCAAAATAGATGTCAGTGTTCTGTGTTTTGTACATTCAAAGGAAGAATATCAGATGGCTGTGGCTTCATGATTGGGGTTTCATTCCTTTTTCCCAGGAGCACTCCCGCCCTGGGTCTGTAGGCTGCAGCCATCAGCTGGGAGCGGGGTGCGGAGGCGCGGAGCAGGAGGCCCCATATTGGGAGCGAGCACGAGCACCCCACCCCAGCAGGACTCCTAACGTTCGTGCAGAGTCCCACAGCCTTTACGCGCCACAGCCAGAGAGAAGGGGGCCTGGCTGCCCAACCGGGCGCCTGGACTGAAGACCAGCTCTCCACCCTCTGTCCTGAAACCCACTCAGCTCTTGGCTAATCCCCTCCCTCCTTGCCTGAAACAGGCAACTCCAGGCTTCTCACGGAAGTGTCTTCTGTGGGGACCCACCAAGGCTGAGTTCACAGTAAGGGTCCCAGGACAGACCTGCCAGGCAGGGTGCAAGAATCACAGATATCAGGACTTTCAAAGCACATCATTTAAAGTTTTAGGCCCTGCAGGCCCTGCAGGGACGATTGGGCTCCTGCCGTCCTGTGGGTCTAAATGCAGCGCTTCAGCTCCATCTTGGCCACTGCTGCCCTGTGTACCTCATCAGGGCAAAGTGCAGGGCTCAGGCCCAGGCGAAGAACTGAGCCAGTGGGTAGTTGTTGCTCAGCCCTGCTGCTCTGAAGGCCTGGAAGACACAGGGCAGGAAGGGGGAAGCCCTGAGTGAGCCCTCATCCCTGAGCACCCCAGGAACAAGTGCCTGCTCCTAAGATCTCAGAACAGCTCATAACAGCCACGTTCCCAGGCATGTCCCTTGACACCTGTGTGATAACGATGTTCTGGAAGACTTCAGGTGGGCCCGCACTTGCCATCCCAGGGATGCCAGACTCCCAGGTCTGCTCTGCTAGGTGACTTCTGCCATCGGGAAATCCCTCTGTTGGGGCCAGGGATTGAGATTTGGGAAGGAGGCAACCCTGCATGGTTAGGAGGCTGGGCCTGCTCAAAGAAGGACCTAGGTTCCCCAAATCTGAGTTCAGCTCCTTGCAAGCTGAGTGACCTTGGACAAGTCACTTCACTTTTCTGAGCTTCTGTTTCCACATATTCAAAATAGAGGAGGGAATAGGACCCCTCATAGCATTGTTCTGAGGAGGAAAAGGAAAGTCACGTGTGGTGAGTGTGCGCAAAGGGCAGCTGAAGGAGAGGGAGTTTTGCATCTGTTGTAAATGATTCAACGGAACCACCAATCCGCTGTCTGTGCTCACCAGAATAGAATGATCAATCACTCAGCAGGCCATGGATGGGGCCACCATTTAAATCATGGCAATATCCAAACCCGCAGCCTGCAAGGAAGCGGGAGTGTGGTTAGGAGGGCAGACCCGAGGGCCGAACGCTTGGAAGAATGATCGGTTTCACAGGGAAGAGTAGAAACTACAGCGCAGAACAGAACCTGAGGTCCCGCTGGACCGCAAGCTCCAGGAGTCAGCCCTGCCTCGTGTACAGTGTGTATCCAGCACCAAGGAGGGTGGAGGGGGAGGCGGTGGTGACTAGGAGGATGACTCAGGATGTTGTGTAGTGTGAGTGGGTGTGTAGTCTGGCTTGTGCTTTGTTCAGGGTCATGGCCGCTCTGTTTCCAACTGGACGTTGGACCAGGGCCAGACAGGACTCTGGGGAATTGAGCTGCAAGGATCTACCCTGAGTGTGGGCATTTGAGTGAAGTCCCTTATAGCCCTCAATGCTGGCACTAGAGAACCAAGAAACTGGGAACTTGAGTCTGGGTCACCCCCACCCGTACCGAGGCTCTCGGCTAAAGGGTGGAGGCCCCGTGGAGAGCTGGAGGAGGCAGGGGTCAGCGTGGCATCGTGCTTGGAGATAGAGGCCCTCAGAAGAGCCATTTAAGGAATAAAGTCACACCTGAAAGTAAAGCTTCTCTTTTGGCTAATTCCCTTGTTTACTCTTAGCTTGCCTGATGCCTGGAAGTCCAGGCGGGGCTGTAGCTGAGGCTGGGGGCCGTGTGGCCCTGTCAGGCCCGCTGTCTTGGACCCTGAAATTCATCGGGTCAATAAAACAGAAAGTTCAGTCTTTTTTTTTTGCAGTACGCAGGCCTCTCACTGTTGTGGCCTCTCCCGTTGCGGAGCGCAGGCTCCAGACGTGCAGGCTTAGCGGCCATGGCTCACCAGCCCAGCCGCTCCGCGGCATGTGGGATCTTCCTGGACCGGGGCACGAACCCGTGTCCCCTGCATCGACAGGCGGACTCTCAACCACTGTGCCACCAGGGAAGCCCAGTTCCGTCCTTTTTTATTGTACCTTTTCCATTTTTGAAAAGCTGCCTGAGCAGCCCCAAGGAGAGTTTGTCAAAGTTATTTATGTCAAGGAGCCAAGCGCTTTCTCTGTGGTTTGCTGAATGGGGAGGGAAGAGTCCGAGTCTACAGATTCAGTCCCTCACTGTGACCTCAGGACCTGTCCTCTGTGAGGCCCCTCGGCCTGCTACCTCCTTCCCGCCACGTCCAGGAGGTGGGCAGCTTTCAGCACCAGCAGCCGGGCCTGCTCGATCTCCACGCGGGACTGGGCGGTGTCGGCCAAGACCGTGCCCTCCTCTACCAGGGGCTTCCCAAAGGCCACTCGGGACTTCGCCTGCGGACACAGGAGACAGGATGGGAGGCTCGGGGCTGTGCCCTGCAGAGGAGGTGGGTGGAAGCACACAGGAGAGGGCTGGAGGGGAAGAGGGACAGAAGTGGGACCATGCAGCATTTGTCACTTTGCCAGCTCTCCAGCCACTGGAAACTTCCAGGGAGAAGAGTCAAACGCAGACAAAGTTCGTGGGCACTGCGGAGCTAGTCAACGTGGTGGCTGCACAAATTACTTCCGGGAACCCCCTTACTCCAGCCATCCAACCCCTTCTGGGTAGGCTCCGCTGCTAAGCAGGGACAGTGCTTGCTCTGAGCCGCCTCTGGCCCGGGGCTACTCTGCAAACTAGGCAGTGACTGTGGGCGCCTCACACAGGCCAAGAGGGCGCCCTCGGGAGCAAAGTCTGGCTGCCAGAGCCCCCTTGTTGCCAACCGTTATTGCAACAGGGATTCTACAGTCTTTGAAAGCCACAAGTGATCAGAAAAGGTTATAAGGGATCCTTCTCCCTCCGCTTTTTTAACTAAAAATAGTTATGACACAAATAATATATCTCATGGCAGAAATAGTACACATTTGCAGACAAAAAAAGAAAATACAAACACCTGGTATCCCATCATCTAGTCACTTACACTTAATATTTGGTGGATACCCTTCTACACTGTTTGTACATGCATATACATACATCTGTACTTTTTACCAAAAATGGAGTCATACTCTATATAATGCTTTGTAGCCTGCTGTTTTTTTTTTTTTTTCATTTAAGAGCATCTCTATATATATTAAGAAATAGATTTCTAGGGACTTCCCTGACAGTCCAGTGGTTAGGACTCTACACTTCCACTGCGGGGGGCACAGGTTCCATCCCTGGTCAGGGAACTAAGATCCCTGTATGCCACGTGGCGCAGCCAAAAAAAAAAAGAAGAAGAAGAAAGAAAGAAATAGATTTCTATAGCATTGTTTTGGAATTTCATTGCATGCCCATATCACAGTTATCTAGACTAGGCTCCGATTGTTATCCTTATAGGTTGTTTCCGACATATTATAATCACGGCTGTGGTGAGCCTCCTAGTATCAAACCTAATTACTCCTTGTGACCAAGTCCTGTGAGTGGAACAGCCACGTGAATACTATGGCACCGTGTAAGACTTCTGACACGTATAGTCAAACTTCTCTGCAGGATGGGACTGGAGTACTATATACTATACCTGAGCCCTTAGAGAGGAGCATTTTCTTTTCAAAAAAAAAAAAAACACGGTCTCAACTCAGAAGGGTGTGAATCTCAGGTTTGCTCAGTAATCCAAACACACTGGACCACTTCTGTTCTTTGTACAGAGTGTCTTGTGAAATATTTGTTTGGTCTCAACGGTTTGCTTCATCTTTGTGAAATCAATACAACTGATTTGAATTGCCATTCCCAGCAAGAGCTTTCTTTTGTGTGGGCTTCCAACCTTTGAGGGGGTCACAGAAGAACGTTTTTAGTACATGTAGGGGAGGAGGGTGGTGCAGGACCATATGCTGGAACCCCAGCCTCTCCCAGGTATCTGATTTTTTTTTTTTTTTTTTTTTGCGGTACGCGGGCCTCTCACTGTTGTGGCCTCTCCCATTGCAGAGCACAGGCTCTGAACGCGCAGGCTCAGCGGCCATGGCTCACGGGCCCAGCCACTCCGCGGCATGTGGGATCCTCCCGGACCGGGGCATGAACCCATGTCCCCTGCATCGGCAGGCGGACTGTCAACCACTGTGCCACCAGGGAAGCCCACATGACTCTTTTTGAATTATGGTTTTCTCAGGGTATATGCCCAGTAGTGGGATTGCTGGGTTGTATGGTAGTTCTATTTTCAATTTTTTAAGGAACCTCCATACTGTTCTCCATAGTGGCTGTATCAATTTACATTCCCACCAACAGTGCAAGAGGGTTCCCTTTTCTCCACATCCTCTCCAGCATTTATTGTTTGTAGATTTTTTGATGATGGCCATTCTGACCGTGTGAGGTGATACCTCCTTGTAGTTTTGATTTGCATTACTCTAATGATTAATGATGTTGAGCATTCTTTAATGTGTTTGTTGGCAATCTGTATATCTTCTTTGGAGAAATGTCTATTTAGGTCTTCTGCACATTTTTGGATTGAGTTGTTTGTCTTTTTGATATGGAGCTGCATGAGCTGCTTGTAAATTTTGGAGATTACTCCTTTGTCAGTTGCTTCGTTTGCAAATATTTTCTCCCATTCTGAGGGTTGTCTTTTTGTCTTGTTTATGGTTTCCTTCGCTGTATCACAGGATACTGAATATAGTTCCCTGTGCTACACAGTAGGACCTTGTTGTTTATCCATCCTATATATAGTAGTTTGCATCTGCTAACCCCAAACTCCCAATCCATCCCTCCCCCATACCCCTCCCCCTTGACAACCACAAGTCCATTCTCTATGTCTGTGAGTCTGTTTTGTTTCATCAATAAGTTCGTTTGTGTCATATTTTAGATTCCACATATAAGTGATGTCATATAATGTTTGTCTTTCTCTTTCTGACTTCACTTAGTATGATAATCTCTAGGTCCATCCATGTTGCTGCAAATGGCATTATTTCATTCTTTTTTATGGCTGAGTAGTATTCCATTGTATATATGTACCACATCTTCTTTATCCATAGAATGGATAATTCTTTTTTTTTTAAGATTTATTTGTTATTTATTTATTTATTTTTGGCTGCATCGGGTCTTAGTTGCAGCATGCAGGATCTTTGTTGAGGTATGTGGGATCTTTCGTTGCGGCACGTGGGCGTCTCTCTAGTTGTGTCATGCGGGTTTTCTCTTCTCTAGTTGTGGCATGCAGGCTCCAGGATGTGTGGGCTCTGTAGTTGTGGCGTGCAGGTTCCAGAACATGTGGGCTCTGTAATTTGTGGCACGCAGGCTCTCTAGTTGAGGCGCATGAGCCCAGTAGTTGTGGCATGTGGGCTTAGTTGCTCCACGGCATGTGGGATTTTAGTCCCCTGACCAGGGATCGAACCCACGTCCCCTGCCTTGTAAGGTGGATTCTTACCACTGGGCCACAAGGGAAGTCCATAGAATGGATAATTCTTAATGGCAGAATCAATCCAGCTATCCCCAGGCACTGGAGCAGAAGGCAGTGAGAACTCAGCAGCCCGCTAGAAAAGGCCTACAGGCAATCAGACCTGTTCATCACCGTTTGGACTTAGCAGCCATTCTGTTTACTTAAATGTTCTTGGTTATCTTTTATTGCAAAACCATAACAAAAATGGGGAAATAGTGGCTTAGCCGAGTTTGTCCTATGCTTTGAGAATAGCGCTGGCTCCATCCCTTACTCCCCCAGCGGCAGTTCCTACCTGGCTGAATGGGAAAGCTGGATGGCAGGTAGTGAGCCAGGCAGCTGTAGGCCACGTCGGCAAGGGGGTCACCTGAGGTAGCGAGTTCCCAGTCAAGGACGGCAAGCACCTCGGCTGTTTCCAGATGGAATAGCACGTTGTCCAGCCTGAAGGAGCTACAGAAGGGATGGAGACAGCGCTAAGAAAAGTGACCGCTAGGGTGTATTCTGTGCTGGGCATCTTCTGCTGACCCCTTCAGAAGCACTCCCCACCCCTCCCATGTGCCCGGGAGCCTGCATGGGCTGCATCCACCAGCTCCCTTGCCCTCTGGCTCAGTCGGGCTCAGCCAACTGGGACACCAGCAGGTGGTGGGAAGGGGGCCTGCTTATTAGTTCCCCACCTCCCTCTCAGCAGAAGACTGAGGGATATTCCTCTCCCAAGGGCCACAGCTTTGGTCAGGTAGCCCTCTCTACATAGCGACCATGTCTGGGTTCTGGTAATTACTCCTTCCCTGAGATGATTTTAAAACAAGTCTGCAGGTTTTTGACACTCCTGCCACAAAAGGGAGAGTCTAATCCTTCACCCCTGGAAACATCTCACTTCTAACAATTACAATGCAGGTGGAAGCAGTGCTGAGTGACTCCCGAGACGAGGACAGAAAAGGTGATCAGCTCCCGCCTGGCCCTCTCCCCTCAGAACACACACCTTTGCAGCCCTGAGCCACCAGGTAAGAAGTCCAGCTACCCGGAAGCTGCCATACTGGAGATACCAGGTGGGAAAACACAGAGACACAGAGAGAGGCTCAGGGAGCTCAGCTCCCTTCTGCCCCCATGCAGGTGTGAGCAAGCCTTCAGGTGATTCCAGTCCCCTGCCTGAGACCCACCTCAGTGGCACAAACAAGCCATCCTGTCCCCATACTGCAGATTCATGAGTAAGATCATTGCTGTCGCTGTTGACAGGCACGCAGTTTTGGAGTTGTGTGTTGTGCTGTAGTTATAACTGGAGCCCGGGCTTGCACCTTTGGACATGAGGGTGGTACTAACTCCGGCTGTTGCACAGGCCAGGACCCCCATCATAGAGAATTAACTGGCCCAAATGTCAGTAGTGCCAAAGCTGAGAAACCCTGCCTTAAAGGCCACGCACAGGGAGAGCCCATGCAGTGGATAATTCTCAACTGTAAACTGGGCCAAGACCAGATGCTTAATTTCCCCTTCAAATGCCCTTCCCATTACTTTCCATATCTAGAGCCACACAATTGAATACTATGCATCCACTTTTAAAAATTAACTCTATGAGCACAAAGAAAAATGTCCAAGATACCTTGTTAGATTAAAAAAAAAAAAAGTAAGACAGCAACAGGAAGTAGAGCACAATCCCATACAAATTACAAGAGTATTGTGGATGCTTGGGAAAAAAATGAGGAAAGTATATACAGAACTTAACAGTGGTTATCTGGGGAGAATGCATGCTGTGAGAGGGGAAAGCAATGGCAGTTAAACTTTCTATATTGTTGAAAAACTAAAATTCAACCTAGTAAATTTGAAGATCTAACTGGCTGGTTTCAACAATTCAGGAATCAGGCAGCATTTTATCTAGCAACTAGAAGGGCACTCCTAGGGGTTGTACAAAATGGAACGTTTTTATAGGAAGAAGGGTGGGGCAAGGGAGCTCTTAGCAGAAGAAAATAAGGATTATTTTCAGGCCAGGATATCTTTTTGGAGGGAGGTAACAGGCAAGGATATTATCATGCAGATCTCCTCCCCATCCACTGGTGCAGGAGTGAGGGTGGGGGGAATGGAGAGGACCCACATGACAGATTACCACATTGGTGCTGACCAGAAAATTCCAAGCTGGTTAGTTAAGATTGCATTTCTGGTGAAGGTCAAAACTGCAATTAGATTAGGTATGAAATCTAGGTTTGGTACCATGGGCACTAGCACAAGTGATGCCATTTGGGGCCAGTGGTTTTTCTCTTTAACAATGTATATTATACATGTCACTATATGGAGAAATCTTTTATTTTCTTGACGTCAAAAATTATCTCCCACCCTAACCCCACCCCCTGGCACTGCCTTCCACAGAACAAGACCTAATTTTGTTTGGTAAAAACTTTTAGATATATCTTGTAGAGTGGGTCCAGCTGTGTGCTGGTAAATGCTTAAGAACTAGCTTCTGGGGTGGGGGGGGAGGTGGTGCTTTACAGTGTTCGCCAATTTCTGTGCTGTAAATGCTACAACCACAGCCCGTTTCAAGCTGCCACCGTGATTTCATTGAATGTGCAACTGAGAAGAAAAACACGCAATTAGGTCTCTCAAGCCTGAGAAAGCTAGCTCCAGTGCCCATTCCCAGCCATTCTTGACAAATAATTGGATATTGAGCTGCTTTCTTTTTCAAAAGGGTCAGAGTACAATCAGCCATCTACTGAGCTTTTCTCTTTTTGAGTGGGATAGGCAAGTTGAGAGCCAGAACTGAGTTCTTCCAGACCATTGAGGGGAATTTATGTTTTGATGGGGAACAAAGACAGAGACAGGGAAGGAGAAGGGGATGGGGGACAGGAGGCTGATTTTTTTTCTGGCTGCGCCAGGTCTTAGTTGCAACACATGGCATCTTCAATTGCGGCATGTGGGCTTCTTAGTTGTGGCATGTGGACTTAGTTGCGTCACGCGTGCAGGATCTAGTTCCCTGACCAGGGATCGAACCCAGGCCCCCTGCATTGGGAGCGCGTGTCGTGGTCCAAATGCGGGTTGGAAAAGAATTTCCAGACACAAGGCAGAATGTAAAGAAGATAGAATTTATTAGAGGGAAGGGTTGCTGCCAGAACAGTGGGCTGACTTCCTATTCCAAACATGTGCTATTAGTCAGTTTTTATAGCCAGAGAACAAAGGAATGGTCCGAGGTGAAAAATTCATTTACTGATTGGTCGAGGCACATATACCTTCCTTCTATAGAGTGGGATTGGGACAGGGCAGATGCCTTTCCTTATTTGGGACAGGTCCCATTGCCCAGGTGGGCTCAGGAATTTCGTAACCATGGAAACATGGTAGGGAGGGTGATTAAGAGTCCAGTAGGGGGTGTGACGCTGAAACCTTTTCAGGCAGGGTCGTCCTTTGTCCTTGAAGCACCACAGCTCGGAGTCTTGCTCTCTGGACCACCAGGGAAGTCCCAGGAGGCTGATATTTAGAGAGGAAATTCCAGTGGAACATAGACGTTTAAAGGGAACTGCTGTGATGTTTGCCACGTGGTATGCAGTGTCACTCTTCTTCCACACCTTCTCCAAAAAATCTTCAGTAAAACTTTATCTCTCCATCATGTATAGCAGACTGGAACTGGTCTCCTAGCATTGCATTTAAACACTGAATGCAGCCTCAGAGTGGACCAAGGGTGAGAGCTCTCGTTACCGTTGGGGGCCTTGCCACACCTGGCCACA
Organism: Delphinapterus leucas; assembly: GCF_059928025.1. Taxonomy (NCBI): domain Eukaryota; kingdom Metazoa; phylum Chordata; class Mammalia; order Artiodactyla; family Monodontidae; genus Delphinapterus; species Delphinapterus leucas. The sequence continues at coordinate 16,206,121 of NC_143142.1, forward strand.
TCCGATTATTTTTAATAATAAGCATGCATTATTCGAGTTGTCAGCCAAAAAAAATCTAAGTTACCTGCACCTAAGAATGTGGAGTTGACAGTTATTTTCTTACCTGACTCAGTAGAACATGGCATAGAGACCTTTGCACTTGCAAAAGGGAATCGAGTCCTGGAATGGAATATAAACCAGTGGGGTCTGTTTAGAAGAGTGTTTTGTTATAGAAAATAATCTCCCTAAAACTTCTTGTGTTCTTCCATTGTGTTTTTATTACAAACCGTTGGCAGAACCTCAAACATGCTAATAAGCCTCCCAAACAGCTTTATAAAGAGTAGACCCCTGTTCAAACTTGCCCTGTGGTGCAAGTTCCTGAGATAGTGCTGATCCTGTGGACTAGTAACCTGGATGGAAGGCATTCAAGTCTCTGGCATGTTCCTCCAATGAGATGCAAATATGGATTCCTATTATTAGCAAGGTTCAGGGCCTGGACTAAGAAACTGACAGAGAGACAGAGAAAGAGAGGAGGGTCGGGGGGAAACACATCTTCATACCTAGCTATAGGTATACATTTCCTGGCTTTGGGTACTTGCTTTCTTTATGTCAGTGGTACCTCTCAAGTTCACCCTCTTTGTTGCTCCCGATGATGGATACTCCTGGGACTGGCACCCACCAAACCAGTCTGGGAGAGAGAGTGCCCGAGTTTGCAGCAAAGGCACAGGGACTTTTGCTGTCTGCCTCTATCAGTGCATTTTCTAGCTTCCAACCAGCCACCCAGTCTTGACCACTTCCCTTCTTTTTGCCTTCTAAAGTTTCTGCCTTTCTAGTCTCTGCATACCAGCCTAGATTGACACATAGTCTTACCTGGGTCCCCAGCTGCAGCTTCAGGGTTCCATCTAATGCTTGCCGACTGGTTCCCACCCCCTTGCTAAGTTCCCTGGCTGTGGACGACTTCCAAGACTCCAGATCCCCAGCATGGCACTGATGGCTAATGTCACGCTATTTTGTATCCTTCGTCTCTCAAAGGTTCTGTTGGCCTAGTTTGTGCATCCAGAATGGGCAGTTGGAGTCAGTACAGTACAAATAATGAGTAAAGAAGCACAAGGTTGGACAGCATGTACATATAGAATGCAATGTGAATTGTGCCCCCTGAAGGAAAATTCCAGCGCTGCAGTCCACGTGAATGATTTCCCTTCCATTTCCCCAGGGTTGTGCAACGGGGGCTCTTACAAGCTGTATGACTCTGAACAAGTCAGTTCATCTCTCAGCGCCTCAGTTTCATCATCTATAAAAAGGAGCTAATATACAGTACCTATGTCACAGGACTGTTGTAGGGAGAAATGCTATGTAAAGGTAGCATAGTGCCTGGTACATTAAAAATGTTCTGTATGAGTTAGTAGTTGTTATTTTCCAAGTATAAATACAATGGCCAACCTTCTTTAATCTAAGTTTAAGTTGCATCAGAGATGCTGTCTTTCTACATATTGGTGGGACCAGCAAGCAATATTCCTGGGTTGCTAGAAGTTTGGCTGGGCTGGGCTACAAGATTAAGATGGTCTCACTCAATATTTGGTAGTGGGGACTGACTGTCATCTGAGGAGCCTCAGTTCTCCTCCACATGACCTCTCATCCTCCAGTTGGCTAGCCCTACACCAGGACTCATGTAAGAGATACCAGAAAAAAAGAAAAAAAAAAAAAGAGAGAGATACCAGAAGATCTATTTTTTCCTCCCCTAAATGGTGTGGCATGAAGATATGAGATGTACTAAAAGTAGCAGAATCCAGAGCAGCCAATAGGACCACTGGGTAGACTCTGGAGATGATGCCAAAACTATAGGAGTTAGAACGGAGAGGCAGAAAGAAAGACATGCTTGGTGACATTCTGTAAGCCACTGGATCAAGCCTTACCTGAAGGGAGCCCTATGTATAGACGTTGAGTTATGTGAGCAAATAGATAATAAATTGCCTGTAATTTTAAGCCATCTGGAGTTAGGCTGCAATCAAAAGCACCCTCACTGACAACTATCTCTTAATAAGAATAACCTGCTACTTCTTTAGGGGGTAAGAGATGGAGGAACATCAGGCCATGTGTCATTGAAGAGGACCCAACTCCCAAAGCAAGCTCTGCAGGCTCTCTTGGCACTTTAAGGGGTATTCACAGATCCTCCTTGAGCCCCTTCAGTTATAGAAACCCTATGTCTGCATCCTCCAATGGAATCTTTTAGAGTGTCCTACCTAAGCAAGAAAATCAATTTATGATTGACCGGAAATTTTCATTGTGATTTTAGTTAGTCTTTGAAAATCGTTCCTATAGTCCTAAGTGTGAAGAAGTAGGCAAGAAGAAACAGAGCAAGTGTCTTGGGGCTCATTCTGGGCTCTTACAACCCACATAAAGCTCAGAAAATCATTTATTTTACATCTCTGGCCATTGATAAACACAACTCTCCTCTGTGTGATGTTAATCCAAAGACTCAACCTGCAGGATTCAGAAATGATTTGGGACTTGCAAAAGTGATCAGAGGAGCAGCTGAGCTTCTGAGAGTTGATCAGGTAATTCACTTTATTCTCTTACTGCTGCCAACTTATGAAAAGGAAGTATGAGCTCCATTTTACAGATAAGGCCAACTGAGGCATGTGGTGGTGATTGACTCAGCTGTGACTTAACAAGACAAGCACTAGCATTCACATTTAATGCTGTGCAGAGCTCTTAAATAACCTTTGTATATAAATTGCATGTTATCCACCTGCCTAGATGCCTAAAAATAGAACTGGAGTTCTCCTGAGGGGCTGGGAGGAGCAGTAAAAGAAGGAAGGAAGGAGGGAGGGAGGGAGGGAGGGAAGAAAGGAAGGGAGGAAGGAAGAAAGAAAGAAAGGAAGGAAGAAAGAAAGGAAGAAAGAAAAGGCCAGGGACATTTTAAAATTATAAATCTAGGTCCCTGCAGGGACCTCATTAGTGACTAACTTTTAAGGAGTTATTAGAATTGTCCAAAAATGAATACTGACCCTTCCACAGTTCCATGGATACACTCAAATACCATGAGCAACTATGCATATTAGCAGATGCCTACATGCCCAGAGTCTAAAGAAAATAAATCAAGAAGTTATCCTAAGAAACACATTTTTCCCCTTTATGAGCATTTTGTTCAGTTTAGTTCAACAAGCATTTACTGAATGCCTACTCCATGCCCAGCACTGAACATTTCATTTCCATTCATACGACGGTCAGCTGTCACCTCATTTTCCTCATCAATAGAATACTGTGTTAGTTTCCTAAGGCTGCCATAACAGAGTACCACAAACTGAAGAGTTAAAACAATGGAATTTAATTGTCACAGTTTTGGAAGCTAGAAGTCCCAAATAAAGGCGTCTGAAGAGCCATGTTCTCTCTGAAGACTCCAGGGAAGAATCTTTCCTGCCTCTTCCAGCCTTTGGTGGTGCCAGGTGTTCCTTGTCCTGTGGCCACATCACCCCAATCTCAGCCTCTGTCTTCACGTGGCCTTCTTCTGCATGTGGGCCTCCCTGCATCCTCTCCTCATATTATAAAGATGCCAGTCCTTGGATTTAGGGCCCAGACTAAATCCAGAATGATTTCATCTTGAGATCCTTAACTAGTTACATCTGCAAAGACTCTACTTCCAAATAAGGTCACATTCTTAGGTTCCATGTAGGCATGAAAAAAAATTCTTTTGGTTGGGGAGGACACCATTTTATCCACTATAATGCTGTCTCACAAAAGCATGAGTGAGAAATGCCAATTTCACCAAAGCTTTTGAAAGGGACCAGGAGAAGATTTAGATTCAAGGTACCCCACAGCAGATACCTTGAAATCCCCTGTCACAGGTTGGGTTGCTGGAAAGCAGACTCTGAAATGAAGATTAGCATGAAAGGTGTTTATTAAAGAGTGCTCTTGGGACCCCAACCTTTGGGAAAGGATGGAAGGAAAGCAGGACTGGGAAAAGTTGAGCTGTGATGCAGTCACCCCAAAGGCTGGCCCTGTGAAGAACTCTGGAGCTGGGTTGGCCTTTCAGAGCTTTTTGGTCCCCCATCAATTATTGGTTATAGGAATGGGTTGAGACCTTGGATGAAGTGGCTCTCTTTAGGAAAGGTAGTCCTCATAGGGAGCTGAGAGCTGAAGACTGCCGGCCAGCAATACACCCAGCAGCTGGGAGAGTAAGTCCTTCATCCTTGAAGGGGAATCTGGACAGCACATCACAGCACCTACAGCACTTCCTTACTCAATTCTCTCTTTCTGCAGCTGCCATCAGGGAGGCTTCCCTTCTTCTCCTGTCTCCTCACAGGGCTGAGGACCCCTCACATTCCTCACCCCCACTGAAGCTTCCTTCTCCAAACTTGCAAATGCAAACCCATCCACAAACAAAGGGTCTGAGAATTACCCCGAACTAAGAGTTACCTCCTTATTAGAAGATATTGAAGGGGGAAATAGCAACCAAGGAAGTGTTTGTCAATGTTGCTTATTGCATAATGGAATACATACTGGATTTTGAGTAAGAAGACACAGATTCAACTGCTAGCTCCACCACTAGCTGTGTACACTCGAGCAAATCACTAGTTTATGAGACAAGAGGGCAAGGATTGTGTCTGCTTTGTTTGTCACTGATTATGCAGAACTTAGGTTAGCACCTCGCACGTAGCTGGCTTAGTAAATACATGAAGGAATGAACAAGCTTTGCCTGAGCTTTGATTTCCTTAGGATAATATATATTTTTTAATTTTATTGAAATATAGTTGATTTACAGTGTTGTATTATCTGCTGTACAGCAAAGTGATTCAGTTATATATATATATATATATTCTCTTTCATATTCTCTCTTCCATTATGGTTTATCACAGGATATTGAGTATAGTTCCCTGTGCTATACAGTAGGACCTTGTTGTTGAGCCATCCTATATATAATAGTTTACACCTGCTAATCCCAAACTCCCAATCTTTCCCTCCTCCCCCCCACCTCCCCCTTGGCAACCACAAGTCCATTCTCTATATCTGTGACTCTGTTTCTGTTTCATAGATAAGTTCATTTGTATCATATTTTAGATTCCACATATAAGTAATATCATATGGTATTTGTCTTTCTCTTACTGACTTCCCTTAGTATGATAATCTCTAGGTCCATCCGTGTTGCTGCAAATAGCATTATTTCATTCCTTTTTATGGCTGAGTAATATTTCCTTGGGATAATATTGAATTGGTAAAGAGAGGCGAGGTAATAATTCCCAAAGTATGGTCCCTGCAGCAGCAGCAGCAGCCCTGAGGAACTTGTTAGAAATGCAAATTATCAGGCTCCAACCCAGATGTGCTGAATCAGAAAATCTAAGGGAGGGGCCAGCATTTTGTGTTTTAACAAGGTCTTTTGTTGATTCTGATGCAGACTCAAATTCGAGAACCACTAGCCTAGGTTATACCAAGGCAACAAACTCAAAATCTCAATGGCTTAATACAGCAAAGGTTTATTTCCTGCTCACACTAAATGCCCATCTTCTGTTGACAAGAGGCTCTGTTCATCATAGTCACCCTGGGATTCAGGCTGATGGAGCCGCCATCATCTTGAAAGCCATTGATGGTCATGACCAAGGGAAAAGCTGTGGTGAATCACGAACTGGCTCTTCAAAGCCCCACCAAGATGTGCTGTCATTTCTGTTCACAATTCGTTGTCGAAAGCAAGTCACACAGGCACATCCAACCGGAAAAGAGTAGGGATTGTTGAGAGGATCAAGTTAAATAGCAAGCAGGGAAGCCTTTGGAGAACGGTTAAAAGCTATCGCAATTTAAGAGATTATTTCTATTATTTCTACTCTTGGTATAAAAGGGCTGGCTCCCTGGCTGTTTTGCTCATTACCACCATTATTAAGCGATGGCTGACAATGGTGGCAAGATGGTGTGGAGTTCTGAAGCAGGAAGTCATTTATCAGATTTTTTTAAGATGCTGGCTTTGAGGAGACAAAATGATAGAAATGTATAAAAAACACAATCCGAGCTTCCCTGGTGGCGCAGTGGTTGAGAGTCCGCCCGCCGATGCAGGGGACAAGGGTTTGTGCCCCGGTCCGGGAAGATCCCACATGCCGTGGAGCGGCTGGGCCCGTGAGCCATGGCCCGCAGAGCCTGTGCATCCGGAGCCTGTGCTCCGCAACGGGAGAGGCCACAACAGTGAGAGGCCCGCGTACTGCAAAAAAAAAAAAAAAAAAAAACAAAACACAATCCACACAATACTTGGCACGTTGAAGGTATTTGATATGTTTTTGTTAAGCAAGTGACTTTTCCAACTATTTATACAAATTATTGTGATGATCTCACAGTGGCAAAGATGGAATTGGTTTGGAACAAGCTTTTTGTTTCTGGTCACATTAGATGTAGAGTTCATATGCCTGGTTCACTGGACAGTGTGCAGAAGTAGAACTCCATCCAGAGTTCAGATCCCAGCTCAACTGCTTATTCCCTGTGTAACCTGAAGTTATTTAAGTCTCTATGACTCTGTTTTCTTCTCGGAAAAAATAAGGATTATAATAATCCCTGCTTCACAGGGTTGTTGTAATGATTAAATGAAACAATACTTGTAAAATGCTTAGAAGAGTACGTGCACATAGTAGGTACATAATACATACGTGTAAGCTATTGTATATTGTTGGTTTTTAACTTGGAGTAAAATCCAACCTCTATCAATAAACTACAAGACCCTGCTTGAACTCTGTCCACCTTCTCCCCCTCATCTGCCCCATTGCTCCTCACTGGCTTACCTCTCAAAAACCACACTGGCCTTTTTCTTCCTCAAATAAGCCAAGTTTGTTCCTGCCCCAGGGCCTTTCTACTTGCCATTCCCTCTGGCTGGGCTCTATCAGCAGCTCTGCAGATGGCTAACTCCATCTTGTAGTTTATTTCTTGGTTCAAATGTGCCCTCCTATGGGGTGATCACACAACCCAAAATTAGCCACCCTTACTGATTTAGTTTTTCTCCCTCACCACCCTCGCATTATTACTCTCTGTAACCATCTTGTTTATCTGTTTACCAGCTATATGATGTCCTCTTCTTAAGAGCAGGGACCTTGAATGTCTCCTTCACCCCTGGAACCCAGACTCCTAAAACTATACCCAGGGCATTAAGTCAGCGCCCTATAAATGTTTGTTGAAAGAAGGACTGGGGCAGGGCTCTGCTTCCCTTCAGAGGTATTGGCACTCTACTCCATGAGAAGAAAATATCTTCTCTATAAACTTGAGATGACAATGAATTTCTACAGCAGAAATTTTTTTCACATTAAATAAATGGATCCAAAAATGAAGTGCTTCTGGGAGCCATGTGTGGAGGAAGTGCCATTTTTTTTTTTTTTTTTTTTGCGGTACGCGGACCTCTCACTGTTGTGGCCTCTCCCGTTGCGGAACACAGGCTCCGGACGCGCAGGCTCTGCGGGCCATGGCTCACGGGCCCAGCCGCTCCGCGGCATGTGGGATCTTCCCAGACAGGGGCACGAACCCCTGCATCGGCAAGCGGACTCTCAACCACTGCACCACCAGGGAAGCCCGGAAGTGCCATTTTTAACGAAGGGCCTACAGGGTCACCGTGCCAGCTGATCCACTGTGCAGCCTCACCACAGATGCCTGGCAAAATATTGTACTCATGGCCAGATTGTTTTTGCATGTTAGCACACTAGAGCTATGTGTGATGTCCTAGCAATTGTGTGTACATATACTTTCGGGAGAAAAATAACATTTATTGTAGGTTTTAAAATTTTCTAATTTCAGAAGAATCACAAGCTCAGTGAAGAAATTTTAGAAAACAAAAGTGGAAGGCACAAAGAAAACACCAGTCTTCCAAACAGTGAAACAGTTCGATGTGTGTTTTTCAGTGTTTTTTCTGTGAATGTTTTAAAAACGAGTTTGTATCTGCTTTGGAGTTGTGTTTTTCCCTAGTGTTTTTCAGGCGGTGGTGTTAGCAGGATTTGGTGATTGATTGGATGTGGAGAATGAAGGAGAGGAAAGAGTCATAGATGATCCTGAGGTTTTTCCATTCATGCCTTGTTGGATGGTGGTGCAAATAAGGACATAGGAGCAAAAGCAGATTTGGAGAAAAAGCAATGTGTTCAGTTTTGGACCAGATGCATTATGTGGATACTGTTGAGTGACTAGATGGTCAGCTGTGCCATCGAGAAAGATGATGGGGCTGGTGATGGAGACCTGAGTGTCATTGGAACAAAGGCAATAGTCGGAGAAATGGAAATGGATGAGTTCACTCAGGGCCAACTTCTCCATAGGCCCCAGCAGGCCCAGTCCCTAGTGCCCTCAGAAATGTGGGCAGAAAGTGAGTGAAGGGGTATGAACCTGTTAGAAATCAGGGAGAACCTTCAGTTACGTTACTACTGTAAAACCCCGGGAGCGGACCAGAGGGAGCCTCTGAGGGGAAGCTTGCTTTTTGCTGCCATCTGCTGGCTGTTATTGGAGCAGTTCCCACAAGAAAAAAAAAATTCTACCCAACAGTTACGCAGCACCTACTGTATTCAAGGCTCTATGCCAGGCAATCTATAAATAATTCCCTACATTTTTATGCTCCTTTACCAATGATGGAGCATTTTCACATACAGTATTGCAACTTGTCCTCATAGCAATCCTGTGAGGGAGGCCCTGAGCACGTAAAATTATTCCCGTTTTGCAGGTGAAGAAACTGAGACCCAGCCTGCACAGGCCCTTGCGGCAGGGAAAGAGCGGAGTTCAGATGAGGCTGGAACCCACGTTATCTGACTTCTAGTTCGCTGGCTACAACCAAATTGATATTACTTCTTTAGTTTTATTCTGGGTAGAAGGCAAAAAATAAATAAATAAACCCTGAAAAGTGACAAAGAAAAGGAAAATGGACCAAGAAGAGGGAGAAGAAAGAAATGGCATCTCTAAAGTTTTTTCCAGCTCAAAATTTATTAATTTCAAGTAATACCCCCAAAGTTTAAGACTTCAGATCAGTGAGAGACAAATAAGAATCAACTAAGATACCAATACTGTATTGTACAATTGAAAGTTGCTAAGATTTCTCATTACAAGAAAAAAAAACTTACGTGATGTGATGGAGGTTAACTAAACTTATTCTGGTAATCATTTCACAATGTATACATATATCAAATAATTCTGTTGTACACCTAAAAGTAATATAATTTTACTTGTCAATTATAGCTCAATTAAAAGTAAATTTTTAAAATAGAGTAAAAAGTTAAGAATCTGCCTGCCAATGCAGGGGACACAGGTTTGATCCCTGCTTCAGGAAGATCCCACATGCCGTGGAGCAACTAAGCCCATGTGCCACAACTACTGAGCCCAAGCACCCGAGAGCCCGTGCTCTACACTAAGAGAAGCCACCGCCATGAGACGCACGCACACCACAATGAAGAGCAGCCCCCACTCACCGCAGCTAGAGAAAGCCCACGTGCAGCAACAAAGACCCAACACAGCCAAAAATAAATAAAATAAATTAATTTTAAACAAAAAGTAAAAAGGAATCAACTAAGTTCTTCACTTGAAGCTCAGCATTAGAAGGAACCCTGAAAGTCACTCTTCCTTGGAAAGCAAGTGTACTCTATGTAGTATCCTCCAGTCTTACTGTGCGCACAAACTCCCTGGGGATGCAGCTTCTGATGCACTTGGTCTGGGGTGGGGCCTGAGACTCTGCATTTCTAACCAGCCCCCAGGTGATGCTGATGCTGTAGGTACACAGACTGCTACTTTGAGTCGCAAGGGTCTAGAGCAGAAGCCAGCAAACTTGTCCTGTGGTGGATGAAATATTTGAGGATTTGCAAGTTGTACAGTCTCTGTTGTGACTACTCAACTCCGCCATTGTGAATTCTCAGTTCTGCCATTATAGCACAACAGCAGCCTTAGAAAATACATTAAAAAAATAGGTGTGGCTGGGTTCTGAAAAACTTTACTTATAAAAACAAAAAGCTTGCTGGATTTGGCCTTCAGACTATCGTTTGCCCACCCCTGCTGTAGATATTTCTATTCCTGGATGAGCTTTAAGTATGTAGAGAATGTGTTGGCTGGGTTGTATGTGGGGTACTGTCCAGTTGAGATTTCAGGTTCTTTAAAAAAATTTTTTTAAATATTTATTTATTTATTTGGCTGTGCCGGGTCTTAGCTACAGCACGCAGGATCTTTGTTGCAGCATGCAGCATGCAGGATCTCTGGTTGCGGCAGGTGGGCTCTAGTTCCCTGACCAGGGATGGAACCCGTGCCCCCTGCATTGGGAGTGCAGAGTCTTAACCACTGGGCCACCAGGGAAGTCCTGAGATTTCAGGTTCTTAAACCCAAAGGCTATCACCATCACTCCATACTCAGTTGTTCCCATTCATTTAAGCCTTCAAACTGGGTATTGGTCTAACATCAGGTTTTGATAAAGTGGTAGAGAATTGAAAATAACATTACTAACACTTACATAGTACTTGGTATGTTCCAGGCACTGCTCTAAGTTCTTTGTGTATATTACCTATTTAACCCTCACAACAACCCTATGAGGAGGCACTATTATCATCTCTACTTTACAGATGAGGAAACTTAGTTAAGTAATTTGCCCAAAGTTGCACCAATAGTAATTAGCAGAGTCAGGCTTTGAATTAAGGTGGGCTAATGCCAGAGTCTTTACTCTTTAGTGCCTCATTTTACTACTTCTGAAAAGAAGCAGCAAGTGGTACCATTAGTTGGGGTCAATGGGTAGAGGGAGGCAGTGAGTGACATGGAGAAAGATACAAAACCAGGAAGCTGAAAGCTAAAGATAAATTATTTCCTGTTGTATAATTTGCTGAGACCAGACCCTGTTAGTGGGGGTTTTCTTACATTCTATTTTGTCCTGCATTAAATTTCCTTAATGATAGTATATGACTATTATTTTCCAAGGATCAGAATAGAAATAAACCAAGCATGGGTAATTCTCACATTCAGTTGTATACTGAGCTACCCCTCTTTTTGCTAAAGTGTTTTAAATACTATCCTTAAAACAGAGTCCAGCAGAGCTTGGGAGAGTGAGTTTTCCAAGCAGTTTAACTGGGCACTTTGAAAACTTTTACCTGCCGTGTTCAATGCCCTCCTCCCAAATTGGGAAAATAGGACTTCAAGTGTACCTCCCTATGCCAAGACCAGCCATAGAGTGTGCTGCCAAAGTTTTTCTGTTGAGGCAAGTCTTCTTGTTGAGACTTCTCTATATACAAAAATAAAGACCATGTCTGTTTGCATAGATCAGAAATTCTCAACTTCAGCACTATTGAGATTTTGGACCAGATAATTCTTCGCTGTGGGGAGCTGCTATCTGTGCATTGCAGGATGTCTAGCAGCATTCTGTCCTCCTACCCACTAGAAGCCAGTAGCATCACCCCAGTTGTGACAATCAAAAATGTCTCCAGACATTGCCATTATACCCTGGGAAGTCACAATCACCCTCAATGGAGAACCACCAGCATAGATCAGTGACAGTTTACAATTCAAGAATGCCTACCACCATCTGTTTGTGGGAGTATACGTTGGCACAAACCTTTTGAAGAGTGATTCTGAAAGTAGGCTTTGGAAAGCAATCATTAAAAATTCAAAATATTTGCATTTGGAAGGGAAGGGAAAGGATTTACTATTTATAGCTCTAGGAATATAAAAGATTCGTTAGGAATAAAGGTTTGACAATCTATAAGACTTTATTTTCACTGAATGATAGGCACAGATCTGATGGTTGCCAGCTCCCAAAAATCCCTGAAGCAACTGTGTACATGAGAAGCCCTTGAGTAATTGATCTGAGGTGTGGGCATCTGGCTTAACGGGCTTAGTTTACAGGTTATTTCCTGGAATACAGTGATTGGTCCACGGGTGGGCCAATCAGAGTACCTCTCTAGGGTTCTTCTAACTAATCTGAGGGGGCAGGGAGGGGAAAAGGGTATCTCTCCTCTGTGATCACAAAGAGGTAAAGATGGGAGCCCAGCATTCAGTAGCCATGCCCGCACCTACTGAAGAAGCTGTTCTGAGAAAACGAAGACAATAGATAGAGAACAGCATGGGTGAGAGACACAGAGAATCCTTGCGATGTTCCAGTCTCGGGTTCCGGCCATCGCTGTGGCCAACTCCAACCAGGACGTTCCCATGTTTTCATTATGTGAGCCAATTTATTCAAGCTAATTCATGTTGGATTTTTTCTCTTGCAACCACTGGGTTTTGACTAAGACATCTTAGCAAAGTTGTAAAGAGAATTCACATAATGACCAGGAGCACTGGTAAAATTTTCACTCATAGATGTACTGTGCAAACCAGATGGGTGCAAATTCAGCTATTTTGTAAATTCTGGTGTGGCTCTAGAAAATGCTTAGCAAATATGGCTGCTTCTTCCCATCTACAGATACCACCACAATGGCTTCCATTGGTTCAAAGGATTTATACTTCCCAAAGCTTTTTTTTTAATATAAATTTATTTAACTTTATTTTTGGCTGTGTTGGGTCTTCATTGCTGCGCATGGACTTTAGTTGCAGCGAGCAGGGGCTACTCTTCATTGCAGTGCGCGGGCTTCTCATTGTGGTGGCTTCTCTTGTTGCAGAGCACAGGCTCTAGGTGCGCAGGCTTCAGTAGTTGTGGCACACGGGCTCAGTAGTTGTGGCTCACGGGCTCTAGAGCGCAGGCTCAGTAGTTGTGGTGCACGGGCTTAGTTGTTCCGCGGCATGTGGGATCTTCCCAAACCAGGGCTCGAACCTGTGTCCCCTGCATTGGCAGGCGGGCTCTTAACCACTGTGCCACCAGGGAAGTCCCTTTCCCAAAGCTTTTACATTCATTATCTCATTTGCCTTCCACCATAACTCAGCCAGACAGGGAAGGAGATTTTAGCATCCCCATTTCCAGGTGAGAAGATGGAGCCACCATGTGGCTAAATGACTTCTTTATGTAATGCAGGGATTTAGAATGAGATCAGCAGTTCTCAAATTCAATCAGTCATGAGCTGTGTCATGACTGATTTGATGCTAATGGTTAAAGTACCAGGACTTGAGAATAATTCATCTTTTTAAAAAGAATACATTATCCCTGTAACAACGTTAATTCTTGCCAGCATTCAATATGCTTTCCTGGTAGGAGGAAAGGAGTGGAGTTACAGCTGGCATATTGGGAATTCCCATGGGATTGTTATAAATGTGAATATCCAACCATGTGCATTCCAATAGTTAAAAAAAAAAGAAAGCTTGAGTCAATGGGTAAGCCAAAGCCTGAGTCAATGGATAAGCCAGCCATAGAGTTGCTTCCAGCTCTAAAATTGGATGATTCACCCCAAATAAACTATGAGTTGATGGCATTCAAGATCAAAAGAAACCACTTTTCCCTGTCCATGGATCTTATTAAGGATCACTCACTTTAAAGAGTTGTAGGTTGATCATAAAATGTATCATCCAAACCAGGATAGTTTTAAGATAAAAAGGAGCATCAATGGAATGGAACATCAGGGCAACATATTAAACAGGAATTATGTTGAACAAACCAGGACTGGAATCACCCTAAGTATATGTAATGCAAGAAAAGTACATTTATATAACTGGAAACTGCCAGAACGGCCGCAAGGGACATCACTCTACAGGTGAGTTGGATGTGTCTTGGTTTCAGTTCCCCCAAAAGCAGACTCTAAGATACAGATTTCAGGGAGAGTAGTTTATTAGGGAGGTAAAGGAGAGTGTGGAAGTGAGGCAGGGAAAGAAAGGTAGCCAATAAGAGTGTGTCCTCAAGCCAGCAACTGCTGAGGCCAACTGGAACAGGATCCCTGAGGCGGTCACAGATGTGCTGCCCGCATTCCCCCTTGAGGAAGGACTTGCTGTCCACCTGCAGGGAGTGGGGTCAGCAGATGGCCCCCAGCTGTCAGCTCCTTCAGGGTCTGCCTTAGGGGCAGAGAGCTGCCTCGTTCAAGGTCACGTCCTTCCCAGAGCAGCCTGCACTGCTGACCAAGCAAGGCCAGGCTGTAATGGCTGCCCATTTCCTCCAGATGCGGGACGGTCTGATGGGCAGTCCTCGCTCCAGAGCTTCCCTCTGGGTTGACCAAGCCTTTGTCAAGCTAGTATTGCAGCCAGACTTCCTTTCCTTTCAGAGGGGCTGATCCTTAATAAGCATTTTGTTTCCCAAACCCCACGTAAGCATCTGCTTCCAGAGAACCATCCCAAACCATCCCTCTAGGGAAACTCAGTGTATCCATCATGGTTTTTATTTTCTGTATCGTATGATGTTTTGACATGCTGGGGGACCTTTCAGACTTGAGAGGAGACTGCCCTTATAGGGCTAGCTAATTCCTAGGGGAGGTGGACTGCTTGCCTGGAATATGTCTAGTCATGCGCAGACCACCTGACCCAGTGCCACGTCCCCACCCACCTGCTTATGTAACTCACATACCAACCCACTATTTCCTCTGTCTTAATCATCCCAGAATCAGGTCCCAGACAACTGAAGACAGCTCCTATGCCCTAGAGCCCACTGGAATTATTCAAAGGAGCCCATCCTAAACTGTTTAACTGTCTCTCCTTTTCTGAAGAAACTCCAATAAAGGCTCTGGCTTAGGCTTTTCTCTTATTCCTGCTTCTGCCTCTTGATCAAAACCTGATGCCTTTCCTGTGGCCCTGAGTGGCATGGCATGTCCCCTTCTCTCAGGAATGTAAGTAATGAACAGTCGTTCAATGGCATTGGCTTCTCCAGGTCATCACTCAATCTGAGAATGCCTATAGCACCTTTATTTATAATTGCCCAAATCTGAAAGCAACCAAGATGTCCTTCAAAAGGTAAACAAACAAGTGAAAGCAGTCATTCTGAAAAGGCTAAACTCTATATGATTCCAACTACATTACACTCTGGAATAGACAAAACTATAGTCAAAAGTAAAAAGGATTCTAGTTAAAAGAGACAGGAAGAGATCAATGGTTGCCAGCACTTTGGGGGAGGGAGGGAGGAATGAATAAGTAGAGCACAGAGGATCTTCAGGGTAATGAAACTACTTTGTGTGATACTACAATAAGAGATATATAACATTACGTGTTTGTCAAAACCCATACCAATGTACAGCACAAAGAAGGGCCCTAGTGTAAACTAGGGACTTTAGTTAATAATAATGTATCAATATTGGTTCAACAATTGTAACAAATATATCACACTAATGTATGATGTCACTAAGAGGGAAAACTGTGACAGGAAGAGAGAAGAGGTATATGGCAGCTCTCTATACTGTCTGCTCAATTTTCTGTAAACCTAAAATTGTTCTAAAAGCAAAACAAAACAAAAGTGTATGAAAGAGGAAAGATGGGGGAAAAATGGATATTTTTTCCAGGACAGGGGGAAACTTAAATTTTCAAAAAAAATAACAGAGGTAACCCACAAGATACCACTTCACACCCATTAGGATGGTTATACTTTATTTTATTTTTATTTTTATTTTTTGGCTGTGCCAGACCTTAGTTATGGCACGTGGGATCTTTTTTTTAGTTGCGGCATGTGGGATCTTAGTTGCAGCATGCATGCGAGATCTAGTTCCCCTACCAAGGATCAAACCCGGGTCCCCTGCATTGGGAGCGTGGAGTCTTACCCACTGGACCACCAGGGAGGTCCCAGGTTGGCTATACTTTGAACACACACACAGAATAACAAGTGTTAGTGAGGATGTGGAGAAATTAGAATTCTCATACATTGCTGGTATGAATGTAAAATGGTGTAACCACTTTGGAAAACAGGTGATTCTCATATGACCTAGCAATTCCACTCCTAGGTAGACACCCAAAGGAATTGAAAGCAAGGACTTGAACAGATACTTGTATGCGAGCATTCACTGCAACCTTGTTCACAATAGCCAAAAAGTAGAAACAGCCAAGTGTCTGTCCATGGATGAATGGATAAGCAAAGTGTGGTGTATCCATACACCAATGGAATATTCTTCAGCCGTAAAAAAAGGAAGTACTAATACATGCTACAACATGGATGAAACTTAAAATCATCCTGGTAAGTGAAAGAAGCCAGAAAGGAAAGGTCACATATGGTATGATTCGATTTATATGAAATATCTAGAATAGGCAAATCCACATAGACTAGCGGTTGCCAGGAGCTGGGAAGACGGGGGGATAGGAAATGACAGCTAATGGGTATAGGGTTCTTTTGGGGGTGATGAAACAGTTCTGGAATTAGATAGTGGTGTTGTTTGCATAACGTCGTGAATATACTAAAAACCACTGAATTGTTCACTTTAAAAGGATGAATTTTATATTATGTAAATTTTATCTTAATTTAAACACAAATAGCAGAAGTGCCAAACTATTTCTCTCTCCTTCTTTGCTAAAATCTACATAAAAATGGAGCTTCCTAGAAGTAACCTACTTATGGGTAATGCTGATTTATTAAACGGAAAAATTTGTTTTTCAAAGGCTAAACTTTTAAATTTCTAGTTAGTGTTTTATGGAATTCCCTGGTGGTCCAGTGGTTAGGACGCCATGCTCTCACCACTGAGAGCCCGAGTTCAGTCCCTGGTCATGGAATTAATATCCCATACGCTGTGCAATGCAGCCAAAAAAAAAATTTCTAGTTAGTGTTTTATAAATAAAACTACTGTGCTTGCCTCTTAAGGGGAAAAATATTACAGCAAAAAACAAAACAAAACAAAACAAAAAACCCAGATACCTACATGCATGTGACCCACCACTTAAACAACAATTTCTTTCTGATTCATGGGATGTAAAGCAGTCACTCAATTTCTAGCATCTGAGATTCCTGAGGAACCCAGTTTCTCAATAGGGATGTTTGCCAGGACACCTACAAGCAAAGATTACGTTCATAAACGGACTGCATTTGAGTTAGCACTGAGTGTTCTGAGATGCACGGAGCCTGCTGGGTATATACTTTAAAACACCATCTCTAGATCTATCTTTAGTCCCTGCCTTCCAGCTTGTGCTCATGAAAATAAGTACATCCACATGATAGTGGTTTCCAGGGCAAGTTTGACCTTACAAAGCACACAATTCCAGTATGTTGATGGATTTCTAAATGGTGATTTATGGGAACCCTTATGGATATAGGTCCTCCAAGTCTCATTCTTTCATTTAACAGATATTTACCGAGCACCTGTTATGTGCAGGCACTGTTCTAAGCACTGGGTTCAAGAAAGAAGGGGCCAGAGAGTCCTGTGCCTCTGTATCTGCTTCTGGTCACAGAGCCAGTTTATAAACCAACTGTATATCTTTGTGCCGGTCTACAGAACAATGATAAAATGCCTCTGATGTGCCCAGCACAGAGCTAGATGCAGGTAAATGAGGCTCTGGTCCAAGAAGTTCAGAGAAGGGAAAAATGGTCAATAAATAAAGGGAAAATGTTAAACCTTGCTAGTGTTTATTTATTTATGTGCTGCTGTGTTCCAAAAAAAAGATTTAAGGCAGCTTACAAGGATACATAAAACAGCCAGATTGCATAAATTATAAGTAGGAGAGAAGGGAGAAAAAGAAAAACAAAATAAGAATGAGGACGAAATTGGGCCAGAAATGAGACTATATGATAAATTCCTCTATGCTTGTAGCCTGGTGTAGTCTCTTGTGTAGTAGATGCAGCTGGGGCCCTGCCCAGAGTCCCTCAACGCTCCTCTCTATACACCAAAGGATGCTCATTGCTACACTTGTGACTCTGAGTGAGGGCTTTGTTCTGGCTGTGGAAGCACACCCGGCCAGCAAGCAGGATGGCCTGGAAGTTCCAAAGAGTTTGTGTCCCTAGAAACAGCCCCACCCAGTGATGGATGGGTGTTGGTAGAGGAATCTCCCAGCTTCCTGTCCTTCCACTGAGATAATGTGAGGCCTGTTATCTGCAGTATCCCAGTGCCCTCTGGGGATGCTGAGCTCCACTTGCCTGTAAAAGTCACTTGCTTGCCACATGCCCTTTATTGGTTGTCTTCCTTTCTGTGTTGCCCTTTCCCTCTCCCCATCCTGTTGTTTCCTGGGATCGTCGCCCAAATAAACTACCTGCCCTTGAATCCTTGTCTCAGAATGAGCTTCTTGGGGAACCCAGCCCAAAACAGCTCACCGTACCCTCATCTGCTATTTATTGTAGAACTCCAGGCTCCTGCAAAGTTCACTCCCTATCAGGATTTCTGGGGGTGCCCAGGAGGGAGTCACATATGGTCAGAAACAAGTCTAGTCAGCTACGATGTTTGTGGATTTTTCCTCTTTTTCTCCTATTCTGGGCACCCCTGTATCAACCAGGCACGCTGCTATTTCTGCTGCTTATGACCGACTACCTTGACTGATTTCCACTTTATCCAAGAGTCATCTCCACCTTGTATCACTGGGTATCACCTTTCCTACCAGGCACTGCTGCCTCCTATCAGGTACTAACTAACACAAGGTGCCAGGTGCCAAAGCAGTTGGATGTTCAATGGTGATGTTCAGTCGAGGCGAATGCCTCCCAGCCACTCTGTGTTCCACCGTGTGGATGAGTTGCTAGACCAACATTGATTTGGGGACCAAGAAGAGGTTTTCATTAAACAACACCCTTAGTTTTTACTTACAGCCATAGCCACATAAAACTCAGGCATGGTAAGTCCATAAGGACTGGTCGTGAGAACTAATCTGAGTGACAGGTACACCGCGCTCCTCAGAAATCACCCATCCAAACTCTACCCAAATATTAACCTTATTTTGAGTCTGACTTATTTATTTGACTGATCTGTCTTTCCTTTTGATGAGTTATCTCCTGGGGGTTCTTGGGCCCCTGGTGCAAACAGGGTACATGCAAGGTGTCTTGGTATATGGAATTATTAACTAAAATACTATTGAATATTGGAGGGCACCTACCCAAACCAATCAGTTCTTAGTTCTTTCTGGCAATTATAGAACAGGGTCAGCTGTCGTTGAAGCTACTACTGGATCATCTGTGTGAGAAAAAAAAAAAAGCATCTGGTTACTCTTGTGCTCTAAAACCTTCAATGGCTCCCCATTACCCTTAAAATAAAATTTAGACTTCTTAACATGACCTACTGGCTGCTGTTGGCTCCTGCTTGCCAATCCCATCTCCTATCCCTTTCCCTTTTGCTCACCACATCCTAGTCATATGACTTCCTTTCTGTTCTTCAAACACATCAAACTCTTCTCCAACTCAAGGCCTTTGCGTCTGTTGTGCCTTCTGCCTGGACTGCCCTTCCCATGGCTCTTCCTATGGCTGAATCCTTTTTCTTCAAGTGTCTGCTCAAATGTCATCTTCTCAAAGAGATTGCCCAGTTACCTGACCTAAATTAGAGACACACACACACACTCTCCCCACCATTTGATAAAGTTACTCTTTACCAAATCATTATATTAATTTTTTTCCATAGAACTTGTCAGAATCTATGCTTATCTTATTCATTGGTTTTCTGTCTCCTTTCACTGGAATGTAAGCTTCCTGAGGACAGGTACCTTGCTTGGTTTTTTGCTGCTAAATACTCAACACCAATCATAGTGCACACAATATCCATCCAATATGTTGATGAGTGAATGTACATAAACAAGTGCTTATTTTCTGTTCTCAATAGCAGAAAGATGCATACTTTTGTTTCATCCAAAACTGAGAGTATATCATTAAGTATGAGTCAAAAAGCAGGGAGGCCAGCAAACATCCCTTATTTTCCCTCATTTAAAATATTTTAATGATTGTATCATAAAACATTTCCTAGTGATTCTGATCTGTATGAACATCAGTAACTGGCAGGAGAGGAGGAAAGCTTCATCAAACTCCCCAGCTTAACGCATAACCAATTTCTGGTCCAGGGTAAAGTCTAAGGAAAGGTCAATAAAATTGGCAAACATTATTTCTAACCAACTTTTTCACATGATAGCAAAAAAAAAAAAAAAAAAGTTCATGGTAGGGAATCCCCTAGCGGTCCAGTGGTTGGGACTCTGTGCTTCCACTGCAGGGGGCATGGGTTCAATCCCTGGTCAGAGAACTAAGATCCTGCATGCCATGTGGCATGGCAAAAAAAAAGTTCACAGTAGGTGCTCAAAATTTTTTTTGAATTAGTATCTAGTTTGAGTTAGATCTTTCTGTTGTGGCCTCTCCCGTTGCGGAGCACAGGCTCCGGACGCGCAGGCTCAGCGGCCATGGCTCACGGGCCCAGCCGCTCCGCGGCATGTGGGATCTTCCCGGACCGGGGCACGAACCCGTGTCCCCTGCATCAGCAGGCGGACTCTCAACCACTGCGCCACCAGGGAAGCCCGAGTTAGATCTTTTGCCTAGACCAACACTGTCCAATAGAAATATAATGTGAGTCACATGCATAATTTTTTTCCCCACACACATAATTTTATATTTTCTAGTACCCACAATGAAAAGAATAAAAAGAAACAGTTGAAATTAATTTTAGTAATACATTTCATTAAACTTAGTTTTCCAAAATAGTATCATTTCAAAATGTAATCAATATTTTTAAAAAAGAGGGCTTCCCTGGTGGTGCAGTGGTTAAGAATCCGCCTGCCAATGCAGGGGACACGGGTTCAATCCCTGGTCTGGGAGGATCCCACATGCTGCAGAGCAACTGGGCCTGTGTGCCACAGCTGCTGAGCCTGCTCTCTGGAGCCCGCGAGCCATAGCTGCTGGGCCCGCATGCCACAACTACTGAGGCCCGGGCACCCAGAGCCCGTGCTCCGCAATAAAGACAAGACACCGCAATGAGAAGCCCGCACACTGCAATGAAGAGTAGCCCCCGCTCACCACAACTAGAGAAAGCCCACGCGCAGCAACAAAGACCCAACGCAGCCAATAAATAAATAAATTTTAAAAAAGATAAATTAGATCTTTTACATTCTTTCTTATTTTATACTTACAGCGTATCTCAATTGAGATGATAAATTTGTTGTCCATGCCGTGCGGCTTGCAGCATCTTGGTTCCCCAACCAAGGATTGAACTTGGGTCCCGGCAGTGAAAGTGCCAAGTCCTAACCACTGGACTACCAGGGAACTCCCGAGATGATAAATTTGATTGGAAATTATTGCTTTGTATTTAGATTTCAAAAATTTAGACTTGAAAAAGTAGATTCATGACCTTTTTTTTTTTCCTTAGATTCCATATATATGTGTTAGCATAGGGTATTTGTTTTTCTCTTTCTGACTTACTTCACTCTGTATGACAGACTCTAGGTCCATCCACCTCACTACAAATAACTCAATTTCATTTCTTTTTATGGCTGTGTAATATTCCATTGTATATATGTGCCACATCTTCTTTATCCATTCATCCGATGATGAACACTTAGGTTGCTTCCATCTCCTGGCTATTGTAAATAGAGCTGCAATGAACATATTGGTACATGACTCTTTTTGAATTATGGTTTTCTCAGGGTATGTGGGATTGCTGGGTCATATGGTAGTTCTATTTGCAGTTTTTTAAGGAACCTCTATACTGTTTTCCATAGTGGCTGTATCAATTTACATTCCCACCAGCAGTGCAAGAGTGTTCCCTTTTCTCCACACCCTCTCCAGCATTTATTGTTGCTAGATTTTTTGATGATGGCCATTCTGACCGGTGTGAGATGATATCTCATTTAGTTTTGATTTGCATTTCTCTAATGATTAATGATGTTGAGCATTCTTTCATGTGTTTGTTGGTAATCTGTATATCTTCTTTGGAGAAATGTCTATTTAGGTCTTCTGCCCATTTTTGGATTGGGTTGCTTGTTTTTTTGTTATTGAGCTGCATGAGCTGCTTGTAAATTTTGGAGATTACTCCTTTGTCAGTTGCTTCATTTGCAAATATTTTCTCCCATTCTGAGGGTTGTCTTTTGGACTTGTTTATGGTTTCCTTTGCTGTGCAAAAGCTTTGAAGTTTCATTAGGTCCCATTTGTTTATTTTTGTTTTTATTTCCATTTCCCTAGGAGGTGGGTCAAAAAGGATCTTGCTGTGATTTATGTCATAGAGTGTTCTGCCTATGTTTTCCTCTAAGAGTTTGATAGTTTCTGGCCTTACATTTAGATCTTTAATCCATTTTGAGCTTATTTTTGTGTATGGTGTTAGGGAGTGTTCTAATCTCATACTTTTACATGTAGCTGTCCAGTTTTCCCAGCACCACTTATTGAAGAGGCTGTCTTTTCTCCACTGTATATTCTTGCCTCCTTTATCAAAGGTAATGTGACCATATGTGCGTGGGTTTATCTCTGGGCTTTCTATCCTGTTCCATTGATCTATATTTCTGTTTCTGAACCAGTACCATACTGTCTTGATTACTGTAGCTTTGTAGTATAGTCTGAAGTCAGGGAGCCTGATTCCTCCAGCTCCGTTTATCGTTCTCAAGATTGCTTTGGCTATTCGGAGTCTTTTGTGTTTCCATACAAATTGTGAAATTTTTTGTTCTACTTCTGTGAAAAATGCCAAAAAAAAAAAAGTCATGAAGAACCTAGGGGTACGATGGGAATAAAGACACAGACCTACTAGAGAATGGACTTGAGGATATGGGGAGGGGGAAGCGTAAGCTGGGACAAAGTGAGAGAGTGGCATGGACATATATACACTACCAAACGTAAAATAGATAGCTAGTGGGAAGCAGCCGCATGGCACAGGGAGATCAGCTTGGTGCTTTGTGACCACCTAGAGGGGTGGGATAGGGAGGGTGGGAGGGAGAGAGAGGCAAGAGGGAAGAGATATGGGAACATATGTATATATATAACTGATTCAGTTTGTTATAAAGCAGAAACTAACACACCATTGTAAAGCAATTATACTCCAATAAAGATGTTAAAAAAAAAAAAGTAGATTCACATACCCAAGGAATTCCAAAAATACTTAAAAGTTTTTCCAATAATGGAATCAAGTTTATCAGTTTTAAAATTTAACATGGAAATTAATAGCATTATGCTAAGTAAAAGAAGCCAGACACAGAAGGTCACATATTTTATGATTCTGTTTATATGAAATGTCCACAATAGGTAAATCCATAGAGACAGAACATAGGTTGGTGGTTGCCAGGGGCTGGGGGAAGAGGAGTGAGGAGTAATTGCTTAATGGGTACGGGGTCTTTTCTGGGGTGATAAAAATGTTCTGGAACTGAGTAGAGGTGGTGGTTGCACAGCACTGTGAATGTACCAAATGCCATGGAATTGTTCATTTTAAAGTGTTTAATTTTATGTTATGTGAATTTCACCTTGATTTTAAAAATTGAAACTAATAAAATTTAATTAAAATTATAACTTCAGTTCCTCCATCACACTAGCCTCAATCCAAGTGCTCAACAGCACTAGACTGACATTGTACAGCACGGGACCAAGCTACTCTTATGCCGAGGCCAGGGCTTTTAAAATCATTTATTTCTGTTTTTACAGGACACAGCTTCCCAGCACTTACTGAAAGCTTTCAAGGTGAAGTGTCCCAGTTTATTTAAGCACCACCTGGCAGCCACTGAAGTGTCACGTTTCTATTTCACAAGAGTTAGCCATGAATCTGATTGCTACTGTTCCACATGATCAGCACGTTTTGGGTGACAGATTGTTAAGTCCGTCACACTTCTGAGCATGTTGTGATTCTTTAATAGTTTTTCTGAAGGGTGCCCGGCATCCAGAAACTTGTGGTCTGTGCTTCAAGAACATTGTAAGTCATTATAATGGTTTCCAACAGCCATCCCCTGCAGGGAGCTGGAGGGGAGCAGAGAAGGAAGATCACAGAGAGCAGGCACTGTGCTGGTCACGACACACATGAAAAGAGCAGCTTAAATGATTAGGAGCGTAAAACCTTAAGAAACCCCAAGGATGATTCATAGGGCTCTGAAGGATCTGATGAGCTCACATGGCCCATCCCAAATGAGTACAAGTAATTTGCTCTTTTCTTTCAACTCCCCCAGAGATAACGCTCAACAACCCCTCTTGTTTTTCTCATTGCACTGAATCATACCTCTCAGGTATCAAGAAGTGTTCCTCTAAGACTTTCTTATCAAAACTTCTCCTATTAGTTTATCTTTTAAACCTCCCAGCTAAGCCTGAATATCAGGACCCTTTACCTGGAAGTATCTCCTTAGCATTTTCTCATTTTTGATGCTTCTATATCCCAATATGATTCTTCAGTTTGTAGGCTGCCTGGACTGTTTATCCTCTCTCTGTTTTTCTTGCTCCCCACTGCCTTTTTTTCCCCCCTCTTTATTAGATTGGAGAGAAAAGTAAATAAAGTTTCCACTGGTCAGTTTTTTCTTGGCCAGTCTAATAGTGGAAATGTATTCAAATTCTACCTTTCTAATACTGGAGTGATAGCTGTCACCATAAATCTATACCTCTTATTTATTGATAACACAGACGGTGGATAGTTTCTTTAAACAGCAATGACAACAACGGTAAAATATAAACCGTGGTGGCATATTCAGTCCTGTTGCTGACAAAAGTGATGTCTTTTATAGATGCGTCAGGAGAAATGACAAATATTCCCCAAAGAGTGTCCGTCTTTTATACCTCTTTCAAGGTTAAATTTGGCTGTGTGCAATGTCTTGCTTGCAAAATTTTGATTGCAATTAACAGAAGTGTCCTATAGTTAGTGTAAACCAAAAAAAAAAAAACAAAAAACCGAATGAGAGAAGAAGAAGTTAATCAAAGGATGCTAGAGGTATTTTGTGGCATCAAAGGAAGAGTTGAACAATTAAAATTTAGAAAAGGAAGAAACCAAGGGTGAGTTTTGAGAATTCAATAGCAACTAATGAACTTTTTCTCCAGAGCACTGCCATTAAAGAGCACACACTTTGTTCCAGGTCTCCTCCCATTTCCTTCCTTTCTATTTCCAATTTCAGATTCCTGGGAGAGAGCCCAGGGTGGGTCAGGTGCCCTTAAACAGACTTGGTGCAAGAGAAAGATGAAACTAGTGTTTAAGAGGGGTGACATTTGATTTGCTCAAATGAGATAAAACATGTAAGGCGAACTGTGTTTTCCGAAGATGGCCACAATCGTGACTTCCATCCCACACACTCTTCTGCAGTGTGACCTTGTCACTCCCTCCTCATCAAGAGGTGTTCTAATCCCTCCCCTTGAACCTGGGTGCCTTAATGGCTCACTTGTAACCCATGCAAAAAGACAATATCAGTGACAAAAGTGACAATGCTCTTTGTGCCCTATTATTAGTGTTGACACAGAAAATATAGGACACACGGTTAGCTTTGAATTGAGGATACCTGACAAATAATTTTCAGATAAACAATGAATATGTCTAAATGGGACATACTTATACTAAAAATTGTTGTTTATCTGAAATTCAATGTTAACTGGGATTATTATGTGCTAATTCTGGCCATCTTATCCAGTACCTATTCTCCCTTTCTTCCTTTTAGTAATAGGAGTTTCAGCCCAGCTAGAGACTGTTTCCATGCCTCCCTGGCAGTAGGAGTGGTCATGTGACTAGTTCTTGTCAGTAGAACAAGTGGAAGTGAAGTGTGTCACTTCAGCAACTTGCCCACTCAACTCCTCCATTTCCCCCCTTCTCACAGGATCAAATGATGATGCAGTCCTGGAGAGCCAGCTTGGACTGTGTAGATACAGACAGTACCCACCCCGGTATGGCAGAGCAACAACACAGAAGGAACCTGGGTCCCCATTCAGCTTCCAGGAGCAGAACTGCCTCATCGCCTTGGACCAACTCCTACCTATGGGCAAGAATGTGAGAAAGGAGGAAATGTCTAACTTGATTAATCCCTGTATTTTGGGGTCTGTTTGTTATAGTAGCCTATTCATGGAAATAATAGAGCTGGGATCACTGCACTGGATCTGAAGGGCCTTACAGTTCCTGCCTACAATCTAGTCATTCAGAAACCCAACAAGATCCAGTTTCCACACATGCAGGGAAGCTGAATTGTATGCTTTTATCTGGATTCCCATGAGACCTGGCAGCCTTTTGAGATTTCTGCCTTGCTCATTTCCATTCATATGCTTGTAGTAATAGGAGACCATTTGGTTCTTGACACCAAAAGCTCCTAAAAAATTCTCCCCTTTAATCCTGCACTTTTCATTTATATGTGTCCTTTCTGTCTTCCCTGCAAAATGTGGGCTCCATGAGGACCAGCATCATTATCTCCCTCCACTGCTATTTCCTAGCACCTAGTGTGGTACCTGACGCAAAGGAGGTGCTCAGTAGAGGATGGATGGATGGATGGATGGATGGATGGGTGGATGGATGAAAAACTAGACTGTATCTTATAGGAAAGAAGGCTTTATGGAATTTCTCCCCTTAAGTTCTGAATTCCTTCTGTCTTGACATTCTCTGTGTCACTGTGACATTTGAATAGGCCACATTCCCTTTTTTATCTCCAATTGTAGAGGCTTGCCTCAACAGAAGTGTTAAGTCAGGGAAACACGCCTTTAGGGCCTTCCTTTTTAGTTTTTTCTACAATCTTACAACCTTCTTGATAAGCACCCAGAGGCCTGACACTATGGACCTTCCCCAATCGTAAACAAAGTTTCCTTTCCTTGGTTCTACTTACTTAGCCTGGTTCATCTAGAAAACAGAGACTGAGACAAAGATTAATGTGCTGACACTTTATTTAGGAGGTAAAATCCTATGGAAGTGAGGATGTGGGAAAAAAAGAGAAAAGAGGTGAGAAAAGATGCAAAGCAACGTGATGCATTTCCATGCTGGCCACTGATCCCAATCGTTCACAGCAGGAAGCTGAAGCTTGTTTGCTTGGCAGACAGATTTTTCCAGAGGGGCCACAGAAGAAACCACAGCTAAGAGCGGATCTGTGAAGGGGAGGAAGGAGAGAGAATGTATCTGCTCAGCTCTCTCCCATTTCCCACTTCCCAGTGGTCAAGACTCATTGCTTGGGAAACTAACTTCCCTACATTTCCTGGTTGTGTAACCTGGCACCTTGCAGCCACCCAGGCTGGAAAATTCCCATGCATGGCATTGCATCAAGCCCAGAAGTAGAAGGATAACTCAGTGTGGGTAGGAAGCTGATCAGGAAAGAAGAAAGAAGATGGTAGTCGAGAAACCTGGAAAGGTTTATAAAGTGCAATTCCCCTGCATGACTCAGGTCCATTCATGCCCTTCCATAGGATAATATTGGGCCACCATTGTGTCTGTAAGAACCACATTGCCCTTACTCTTTCCCAAAGAGGAGAGAAACGAGTTCAATCAGTTACAGAGTTTGTCTCAGGAAGGTGGCAGTCACAAACTCCAGGAAGGCTGAGACAAGAGGATTAGTGACACAAGTTGCAGTCTGTGGTAGAAAGAATAATGCCCCATCCCCAAAAGATATCCATATCCTAATCCCTGGAACCTGTCAATATGTTATCTTGCATGGCAAAATGCATATACGATAAAGTTAAGGACTTGGGTGAAGGGGACTGTAGCCTGGATTATCGAGGTGGGCCCAATCTAATCACATGAATCCTTAAAATAAGAGAATTGTTCCCAGCTGTGGTTAAAGAGAAACAGGACAACATAAGAAGGATCTGAGTAATGCTACGTTACTGGCTTTGCAGTGGAGAAAGGGGGCCACTAGCCAAGGAGTGTGGGCAGCCTCTCAAAGTTGGAAAAGGCAAGGAAACAGATTTTCTCCTAGAGCCTCAGAAAGGAAGACAGCCCTGATGACACTTGATTTTAGCTCAGTGAGACCCATCTTAGACTTCTGACTTAAACAACTGTAAGAAAATAAATTTATGTTTTTCCAAGCCACAAAGTTTGTGGTAATTTGTTACAGCAGCAATAGGAAACTAATATACAGTCTCTACTGCTATAGCAAGTCCTAGGGCCATAATTCATTTATCATCTCCCTCCTCCACTACCCACCGGGATTTCCCTCATCTTTAGCTAGTATTTTTGTTGGTCAAGGTGACTTGCCTGATGGAATACCCAGACGTTCATCCCCAAGGGGTGCGAATGATTAGGTGCCCTTGTCGGGTCGCAGTTATTGTAACTGCCCACTAACAGTCATCCCAAGCATAGAAGTATCAAGTGATAACACTAGTGAACCCTCTGGGTTCCAGACATTCTCTATCCTGCCCCTGTTAAATACAGTTGAACCTTGAACTACGAGGGGGTGAATCCACGTACAATTTATAGTTGGCTGTCTGCATCCATGGTTCCTCAGCAGCCATGGATTCAACCAGCCATAGACCAGATCATGTAGTACTGTAGTATTTACTATTGAAAAATATCCGAGTATGAGTGGATCCTTGCAGTTCAAACTCATGTTGTTCAAGGGCCAACTATAGCAGCAGCCCTAGTAATTCCCCCGGCAATCAGAACCGATTAACCCAGGTAGTGCAGTAACTCCCTTCTCTGTCTGTTGGTTCAGTGACATGAGGAGCCCAAAGTGACTAAGTGTTGTCACAATGTGCAATTCAGTGGAACCCTCCCTGTGTCCCCCAGCCTAAATGCTCCTCCAAAAATTAGAAACGCTTACCCTAGAGAGCCCAAGTTTACAGGGACGAGAAGCACAGGATCAGCAAGTGGATCATTGGGTATAATTGTGAGAAAGGCACCGTCTCCACCTCTGCCACCCCAGTCACTTTGTTCATGGGCCCATTGTGCAAGCTAGGAGGGCATTGAACAACAAGCCCCAATGAAGACAGAATTTCTTATTCTTTTTTGTATAACCAGCATAATAATGCTTTTTACATAGTAGTTAATATTGTTTATTTATTCAACAAACATTTAGTGAGGACCTACAATGTGGTAGACAATGAAATAAGTTAAAAATACCTGCTAAAAGTATCGGTGCTTATGTTGTGTTGGATTATGTGGAAGCAAACACCAAGGTAGAGTTTTTGAGGGGTGCAGGATATTTAAAGGTTGGGAAGAGGCAGAAGGCAAAGAGCAAATGCAAGCTTGACAGAGCCTTGGTCAACCCATGGCTTAGGCCGCTTGAGCTGCTAAAACACAATACCATAGACTGGGTGGCTTATAAACAGCAGGCATTTTTCTCACCATTCTGGAGGCTAGAAAGTCCAAGATCAAGGTGCTGGCAGATTCTGTGTCTGATGAGAGCCCTAGGTCACACAGCTGTTTTCTTGCTATAACCTCACGTGGCAGAACGGGAGTTCTCTGGGGTCTCTTTTGTTAAGGGCACTAATCATCCCCCAAACGTCCTACCTCCAAATACTATCACCTTGGGGATTAGGTTTCAACAGACAGGTTTTACGGGGACACAAACATTGGGTCAACCCAGCAGGAAACTCATAGGACAAAACAGCCATTCCTTTCTATGTCCTCATCCTTTTAGCCCTGATGCAGGCTGCCCTGGGAAGGGCATGATCTCAGGTGAGGCTGACCCTGAAGAAGCTGACAGCTGGAGGCCATCTGCTGACCGCATTCCTCACAGCTGGGCAGCAAGCCCTTCCTTGAAGAGGGATCTGAATGGGACATCTCTGTGTCTACTACAGTCCACCTCTTGCTCTGCTTGGACCCCGCCTCCATGTACTCTCCTCCATGGACCGGCTCCTCCATGGCCCCGTGGGTCTTTCTTGAGGGAGAACTTGGAAGCGGGAATTAGTGAGCTGAGCCGTGGCCCCTGCTGCTGCAGTTGGTCCCCATTCTCTTCCTCTTCCACTACCCGGTCTGGATTCACCTCCATCTCAGCTACCACCACTGCTGGCTTTGGTGTCTTAGCTGGTGATGTGACTCAGACCCTTATCGCTGAGCTTAGCAGGCAGGAAGTTTATTAGAGAAGGCTCTCAGCACGACACCTGTGGGGCAAGTGAAGGAAGCAAGATGGGACAGAGAGAGAAGTTGTGACATAGTCACAGCGAGATTCCAGCTGACCCCTCAGGGAGCTCTGAAGCTGGGCTTACCCTTCAGAGCTGTCCCCATCTGGGGCCAAGAGGACTGGGCCTTTTCTGCCCCTGCCTTGACTTCTCATTGGATGCGAGCTGCCCTGGGGAAGTGGCTGTGACACTGGGTAGGATGGCTTTCTTCTGCCGAGGACGATTCTCACACAAGGCTGACAGCTGAGGGCTGGTAACGGGGGTGTGTCAGCTGTGACAAGTGCCCTTCAGTCCCGAAGGGGGACGGCTGGTGCCAACCACAACAGCCCCATCTGTGTCCAGGACCCAACACTTGCCTCTCCCTGTCGCGGTCTCAAACTTGGCACCAGTCAGTGTTTCTCACTGACTCCTCTTTCCAGGTATTGTTATTGTAGTAAAATACACGTAACAGAAAATTTACCATCTTAACCATTTTTAAGTGCACAGTTCAGTATTGTTAAGTACATTCACGGCATTGTGCAACCAACCCCTGGAACGTTTTCATCTTGCAAGGCAAGCTCAATAGCCAGCCATTAAATAACTCCTCATTCTTCCTTCTCCCCAGACCCTGGCAACCACCATCTGGCTTTCTGTCTCTAGAAATGTGACCATTTTAGGTACCTTATGTAAGTGTCTTTTTGAGACTGTCCTATTTCACTTAGCATAATGTCCTCAAGATTCAACCATGTTGAAGCACATATCAAAATTTCCTTCCTTGGTAAGGAATAATACTCCATTGGGTGTTTCTACCACCTTTGGTTTATCCATTCATCCGTCAGTAGATACTTGGGTTGCTTCCACCTTTTGGCTATTGTGAATAATGCTGCTGTGGACAGGATATACAGATATCTCTTCAAGACCCTGCTTTAAATTCTTCTGGATAAAAAGCCAGATCTAAGATGTTTTTGTCTGAGACGTTTTTAATCTTTCATTGGCTTAACTCCTTCTAGACCCAGACAGAGGCGAGGATGAACCACCTACCTTCTTGTTAAGGAGGCAATCCTATAAATCAGAACACTCTGGGAGAGTCAGCTTGATGGATATCAAACCTGGCTTATGATTAATTATGAGCCAATATATGCCATCCAATAGTTTCTGTTTTTTCCACCAAAGGGAAAGAAACCATCTGTAAAGGAAATTTCCCACATGCTGCTTGAACTGTTTCACCTTTTGTTATCGTAACCACCAAGGTTAGTTAATCACAAACAGGACTTTGAGAAACAGTCTCTATGATGAAAGAAAATAAGGCAGGCAGGGGCCCAGCTCATTACCATACTGAAGCTGATGAGGGTGTCTTTGTGTTGATGAGGGGAAAGCAGGGGCAGACAAGGGAGAGGTAGACCCTGGGAGGTTGGGTAGAGTTAAAAAAATTTTTGCCAAGAATCTAATAGTACATCATTTTGTTGGCCTGATTGTTTTAGGCTAAGCAATACCTGAGATTTCAAACAGCAAAAGTGAAAAGTGCATTCTTTATGAATTTTTAAAAACAACTCAGGCTTCTTGTCCAAGACCTATTTATTTGGACAAACACATACATTCAGAGTTTATTTCCTCTGTTTTCATTAAAGTTAAATCCAATCTGTATGACTCAAGCCAAAAGTTAAAAGCAGCATCAGATGTCTTTGGAGCTTTTCTTCACCCCAGGTAGCCAGCTGAAATAAGAAAGTGATCAAAGTAAACTTAAAAATCAGAACTCATTTTCTTAAGGAAATTCTCAACTCTGCAACTCACCCACACAGAGCAAGTGGATAATTGATACTGAATACAATAATGGCAAATTGTATGCATGCTTCCTAAAATAAGCAGAACTATACCACAGTGGTTGGCAAGGAGGCTTAAAATAAATAAATAAATAGATAGATAAATAAGTAAGTAAATAAAAATAACAGAACTCCTTACCACAGAAGACTCACTTTTAATCATCATTTGAAATAATACCAGATGACTATGCTTCACACCCTCAAGAATGTGTTCTGAAAAGACTAAACCCTAAAAGTTACGTTGTTAGGGTTCAATTTTTAGTGAGCTGCAGCATAAATAAAGTTGGTAAATTTATCCTCTTGGGACATTCCCATTTTTATGAGAGCAATTGCATGTGATACTGTATATTTTCTCAGTTTTGTACAATGATTCTATACCTTAAATGACTTCCCTGGTGTTCATTTCAAGGAGAAAAAGAAATTGGCAAAAAACAAAACAAAACAAAAATCCCCAGCACATCTCTGACTTTCTCCATAGTTCCCCCTTTAACTGGCCAAAACATGGACAAATCTAAAACCCCCTTTCCCTTGCTAGCTGACTGAGACAGCTGGCTCTGATCTGACACCCTGATCAAACAATTTCCTCGCTTAATTTTTCCACTCCTTCTCCTCTGGCCTCTTCCTCTCTCTCCTATATTTGCACCCTCCCAAAAGGGAGTCCCACTTACTCAAAACTTCAAGGGAAAAACGAATGAAGGTAAATGAGGTAAGTGGCCCAAACCTGTGTGAACAATGGACTTTTCACTCTTCTCTAGGTGGCTTTGACATAGAAAGCTTTCCCATACCCAGGAAATGGTCATGAATTCATTTCTTAAGAGTAACATTTTGTGGTAATACCTAATTCACAATATCTGTTACACAAGAATCTAATGAGCTTCCATAACCCAACTTATGTCCTGAAGATTTAATCTTAGCTTTAAAGTCAAAGTCGATTTGTATGAAAAGAAATTTTTATCATGGAAGTCGCAGCTGTCTTTGATAAAAATTGTATCCTTCACTTTTCATTGTCAAAACTTTCCACAGCTGACACGAACCATCCTGATCTGTTTGCAGACATTGCAAAGGCTAGTTACCATAATGACCTAAGTGTTAAATTAAGGTCAAGAACTTTCTGGAAATGTTGTCACTACATGCTGACATATGTGACCAATATAGTGGGTGAGCTTAGGTCAATACACACTAACTTCTGTTTTCATGGTTAATTATAATAGAGATAAGGCATTTGTGTATCATTCATTCATATTTAGATGTTTACCATGGCCACATCCAAGCCATCCTAGCCCACCTCCCCAGTTTTTTAAAGGTGTCCAGCGAGTCTGTAAACTCAGTAAATGATCCCAGAGTCAGGCAACCAGCATTTTCTGAAAGTTTTCTTTGATGTTTAATTAAAACCCTCAGTGCAATTAGCGAACAATTGATCACCACTGTGATGGTTAATTTTAGGAGTCAACTTGACTGGGCTGAGATGCCCAGATAGCTGGTGAAACATTATTTCTGGGTGCGTCTGCTTCTGGAAGAGATTAGCATTTGAATCGGTAGACTGACAAAGAAGTTCACCCTCTCCAATCCGTTGAGGGCCTGAACAAAACAAAAAAACAGAGCAAAGCTCTATATGCTTTTTTTTTTTTGCTTGAGCTGGGACTTTCATCTTCTGCTGTTGGACAGTTTTCTCTTCCAGTTCTCAGGCCTTTGAACTAGGAATTAGACTTACAATAGCAGCCCCCCAGTTCTTGAGCTTTGGGCCTTGGACTCAATCGCACCACCAGCTTTCCTGCTTCTCCAGAAGACATATGGGCAGATGGTGGGACTTCTCAGCCTCCATAATCATGTGAGCTAATTTCTATCATAAATCTCTCTCTCTCTCTCTCTACATATATATATATATATAGATAGATAGATAGATATAGATAGATATAGACAAAGATAGATAGGTAGATAGATAGATAGATATCTCCTATTGGTTCTGTTTTCCAGGAGAACTGATACAACCAACCTTCAGTAAAATAACACAGGGTATGTTATTACCTGTCTCTGGTTAAATAATTCTCTTCATTCACATTTTCTTTGTAAGTTCTATTTACCAATTGTTTAACCATATTTTGTGATTCTCTGAACCATCTGCTAGTTTTGGCAACATATACTGACTCACAATTAGAAAGCAGCAAAGTGAATGGTGGCCAGTCCATCTCTTTGCTTTAGGTCCCCTGGACCAAGCCTAGTTTGCTCCAAAAGAAACAATGTCTGTCCTAGGCTCAGACCAGCTCCATTTCATTGTTACTCTTTTGCACCTGCCCCGGAACTACCTTATACTTACTATTCAGCAGCTTGCCCACACCTGGAAACCCCTAATTTAGCCCAAGAATTTCTCTAGTCTCACCCAAAGTCCTGCAAATCTCATAAAACCCCTTGAATTCACAAAAAGAGCAAAAGTTCTCTTTCTGTAATGGCCCAGAATTCTTCCAAGGGACAGTAGAGAAAACTATAGACTTGAGAGGTGGCACCAAAAAAATAGGGTTTTTTCCCTATTGGCCAATCTCAGTCAATTAAATTCTACAATTTGAGAGCATTCCTTTGGATGTTGGCAATAAATTGCCAGGAAGGTTAAAACATACCTGTGTGTAATCCATTGTCATTATCAGTCATGACTTCATTGGCATCAGTCAATTTCTCATACTGGCTACAGTGACCAGTTCTTAGGAACTTGCAAGCTGGGTTATGTGAAGGCCGGAGCTTGGGGTACTTACTGCCTGTGGGGTGCTGGCTTTGTCTTGCCAGAGCACAAAATCCTGAGGGTGTGGGGTGCCTGGAAGCAGAGGGAGGGGCACTAAATGAAGAGGTAAGAATAGACAAGCAAGGTAAATCCCTCGCAACTTTGCTTGTGCTTTGAGAATAAGAGTTATGCAGATTCCAACAGAAAAGAAGCAAATGTGTTCCGTGAGGTCAGACTTTGCCTACCAGCAAAGTTCATACAGTAATAATGCCTTGGAGAATTTCCCATCAATAACAAGATCAACATTTATATAGTGTTTATTATGTGCGGGGCACTGTTCTCAACGCTTTACATGTATTTATTTATTTAATCATTACAACAACTCCATAAGGTAAGCACTATTTTTTTTAACTTTTTATTTTATAGTGGAGTATAGCCTGTTAACAATGTGATAGTTTCAGGTGCACAGCAAAGTGACTCAGCCATACATATACATGCATCCATTCTCGCCCAGACGCCCCTCCCATCCAGGCTGCTGCATAACATTGAGCAGAATTCCCTGTGCTATACGGTAGGTCCTTGTTGGTTATCTTTTTTATTTTTAATTAAAAAAATTTTTTTTTTTT
The DNA here is from genome assembly GCF_059928025.1 of Delphinapterus leucas. Taxonomy (NCBI): domain Eukaryota; kingdom Metazoa; phylum Chordata; class Mammalia; order Artiodactyla; family Monodontidae; genus Delphinapterus; species Delphinapterus leucas. The sequence goes on from NC_143142.1 coordinate 16,240,873, forward strand.
TTTTTTGCGGTACGCGAGCCTCTCACTGCTGTGGCCTCTCCCGTTGCGGAGCACAGGCTCCGAACGCGCAGGCTCAGCGGCCATGACTCACGGGCCCCTGGGTAAGCACTTTTTTTTTTTAATATGAGGTTTTTTAAAAAAATTTATTTATTTATTTTTTGTCTGCGTTGGATCTTCGTTGCTGCACGCAGGCTTTCTCTAGTTGTGGCTCGCGGGCTCTAGAGTGCAGGCTCAGTAGTTGTGGCGTGTGGGCTTAGTTGCTCCGTGGCAGGTGGGATCTTCCTGGACCAGGGCTCGAACCTGTGTCCCCTGCATTGGCAGGTAGCTTCTTAACCACTGTGCCACCATGGAAGCCCTAAGGTAAGCACTATTTTTAAACTCCATTTTCAGATAAGAAAACTGAGCTTCAGAGACATCTATGACCTGGCCCTGGTCTATTGTCTAAAAGGCTTTGAAATCTTTGATTTGCCAGCACATCAAGAGCAGGTCCACATTTTAGAATAGGACTCATGTTAATTAAGATTACTACGTCCAGGGACTGACTGAAAAAAAATAGCTCTTCCATGGTGACTCATGGCTTATGTTTTTAAACCTGAGCTTTGCCTCCACAAAACCAATATATGAGCTCCTGTATTTGTCCTCATGTAGTGCAATGGCTTGTCCTGTTAAATTTCTGTTTGAGACTCCCTATTATATGGTATCACTGTATCAGCTATACCATAGAGCTATGCAACACAAAACACAAAATTTCAAAGTAAAACCGCAAACAATATTGTCACTACTTGTCAATTAAAAGGACAGACTTCAATCAAGAAAATAAATACATTATTCATGGGTGATAAAGCAATGTGATATTGGGTTAACAACAACTTTGACAGTCTTAACATACTTGCTTTTTAAAATCTGCAAGAAACAAATGTACCAGCTGAATGCAGATGAACAAAATCATTATAGGATTAACAGTTTTCTGACCCACTTACTAAAAAAAGCTGAATCACTCAATTGAGACCCAGGGGAAATGCAGATTATACCTTTGCCATACTTGGTTTTTCTTCAATTAAATTACATTCTGTAACCAGTTTTTGAGTCCTTGCCATCTTCTTTTCTTTTAATTGGGTGATTTCATTTGCCTTCTTGAATATAAGCCTTTGCAAATTCTTGATTTTTGTAAATGCAAATGTATAATAGAACATGCATCCAGCTTTTTTCTATGCAGTTATTTTCCAAACCCATCAGGGAGGCTTGCTTCTCTCCCTAATCTTTTCCTTTATTAGATTGGGGGTGGATGGGTGGAGTGAGCTGTCAGGAAGAGAAGTCCAATGCTCTTTGCTTACAGACGGGAACTGAGGAAGATGGGGGAAACGGTCACTCCACCTGTAGTCACCCTGGCCCAGTAAAAGAGAGGCGCTTCCATTCCCGCAGGCATGGAGCCATTGTGAGCTGTTTCCTATCACCAGGCCTTGACTAATGCTTTTCCAACTACAGAGAATAACCTTTCTCCTCCTGTCAAGTATTCTAGCCCTTCTCTTCCATCCAGTGTAGCTTCCTTTAAGGAGGTTTCTTCCAGATGAGGAAACTCTTTTCATTTTCAAGCCCATTGATATAATTCCTGACCAACATCTCATCAACAACTCACTCTTAGAATTGCTATGTTTATACTGATTATATGCTTGTCTTATTTCCCTGGACAGGCCAAATGTCCTCGGCCATAGCCAGATCAAAGGGCATGATTGTGTGATTCTCCCTCTTTTTTCTGGCTTTCTTGTTTCTGGCAATAGCACCATCATTCTGTTTCCCAGGTTAGGACCTCAGAGGCATCTCTGCATCCTTCTTTTTCCTCATTTCCACTCCCTAATCTCCAGTCAGTCTCCAAATCCTAGCAATTCTTTCTTTTCAGCCTCTCTGACATCTTTTCCCCATTTCCATCATCCCTTTCATCTAGACTCTTCCAGCAGCGTCATAACTGGCCTCCCTGATTCCCAACTCCCACCGTGAGCTCATCCTTAACACCAGTGCCAGATGATTCTCCTCCCTGAACTACAGCTTTATTCAGATCACTTCACGATTTTAAAATCTCCAATGGCCCCCCATTGTCTTCAGCTCAGCATTCAAAGCTACATAGGTGGAAAGACCACAGGTTTTATAAGCAATCTGATCTCTGTTCTAATACCAACTCTGCCCTTCACTAGTTGCAGGATTTTGGGCAAGACCCTGACCCTCTCAGAACCTGTTTCCACATCTATAAAATGGGGGTAATAATACCCAAGTGGAAAGATTATTGTAAGTTTTAAGCTAGACAATGTAAGCCAATCCTTTGGCTACCCGTAGTTGGCACTCAATAAATGGCATCTTTCCTTCTTCTGGGAGCCAATGCCAACCTATCTTTACCTTTACAACTTTATTCTTCTTCCTTGGCTGTTCTCCAAACACAACTTCCTGCCCCGGGGTCTTTGGAGAAGCTGTTCTCTCTACTTGCCTTGCCTTCCATCTTTGCCCATATAATTCCCTATGTCCTTTAAGGGCCACAGTCATGAAGTGTTCCTTGATCAATTTTGTCAAATATTGTCAGTGGCATGCCAAGGGGGGAGGTAAGAATGTGTTGCCACTGACATTGTTTAGAATTGCCAGCTCATAGTGATAATAGAAAGCACACAGACTTTTAGTTTTATGCTACTGTATCTAATAATATCTCCCTTCTCTGAATTCCAAAAAATGCAAAGCATCATTTATAAGGTATTTAATATACTGTTTAATATAATTCAATACTGGTTATTATTATAGTTATTTCTAGTCACGTTTTCTATCCATTATTAAACTGTAAACTTTTTGAGGGCAAGTATCATAACATATAAATCCTTGTTTCTCCTACATAACAGCTTCTATGCAATAAATGTTCTGGATAAATGAAGAGGTTAATATCAACCATACAGGCCAAGTTAATATGTAACACATCTGGCATTCTGAGATCAAGGTGGCTTTTTTTGGCCGCACTGAGCGGTTTGTGGGATCTTAGTTCCCCAGCCAGGGATCAAACCCGTGCCCTTGGCTGTGGAAGTGTGGAGTTCTAACCACTGGACCGCCAGGGAATTCCCAAGGTGGCTTTTTTTAACGTCTTATTGTGTGAGCACTGACTCTGTGCTAGGCAATGTGCTAAGTGCTTTACATACATCATTCATTATAAAAATGTATCAAGTTCCTACTCTATCCTAAGCACTGTGCTAGGCCTTAAGAAGACATTAGTGAACAAAATTGTTTACTTACACAATGCCTGGTGGTCAGAGAGGTTAACTAACTTACCCAGGGTTATTCAGCTAGTAACTGGGGTAGCCTCAGTTGGAAACTGGGTCTTACCCTAGCAACCATGTTCTTAACCACTATATTATATTTCCTCTGGTGTGAGCTATAGAGAAGCCATAGGAGACTGGTGATTGCCCAGTTTGACCACACTCTCTTACACAAGCAATGATGGAATCATTCTCGAGGATAGGGATTTGTATTTTCATAAATCCTAAAGGGCTTTTATAATGTTAATACCAAACCCATACCAACTTCTGATGGTTACTTAATAAATACTTACTGGCCAACTACCTTGATAACTATATAATCCAGTGGACTTCTTCATGACTTGGGAATTTCAAAATTCACCGTAAAAAATTAATCCCCAATAAAAGCTTATTTCTCCCAGTGACTGTCAAGTATAAATTAAATTACCAATATTAACTGGTGCATTATTCCACCTGTCTTCCCAGAACACTTAACTTGCCTACATATACACCTCAGACACACACAGAACTACATTCTGCAGAACAGGCAATTAAACCTTGACTCTTCAGATGATGATGTTCCCTTTTATCACAGAAAGGCACCAAGAAGCCCATCTAGGCTTTTTACTAAGAGCAAGAAGGGTAGTAGTAGCAGTGATAACACAAACTATGAAAAATAGATTAAAGGCATTTTGCCTATCCACCAGCAAAAGTTTTCAGTTGTCCTGGCAACTGGATGATATACTACTTCTACAATCAGTTTACTCTGAAAATGACAAAGAAAAATAAAGAGAAAATGGGGGGAGGGGAATTCACTTAAGAAACAGTGTTATTATGAGCAGTATCAATAGGTATAATTAACTTGCCAGCCAACAGATTAAATCAGAATGTGATGCAGAAAGAATAAGACATAACAAATATTTGGCAAATTCTTGAAATGAAATAAAACTAGGAAGTGTCTAGGGGCTTCCCTGGTGGCGCAGTTGTTGAGAATCCACCTGCCGTTGCAGGGGACACGGGTTCGTGCCCCGGTCTGGGAAGATCCCACATGCCGCGGAGCGGCTGGGCCCGTGAGCCATGGCTGCTGAGCCTGCGCGTCCGGAGCCTATGCGCCGCAACGTGAGAGGCCACAACAGTGAGACGCCCGTGTACCGCAAAAAAACCCCAAAAAACTAGGAAGTGTCTAAAAATAGCTTCAGATGAATGATCTATGTACAAAACACATCAGTAGTGTGTTTAGGGCCAAGATCATTGAAAAGAAGTAGGAAAATGTGAGCACAGAAAATTAAATCACAAATCTTTCTATATTTGGGCATTGGAGGACCCGAAAATACCCAACTCTTGAGCATAAAGCAGTTGTTTTCTGATGAGTTTGAGCAGTGGAGACTGCCAAATCACTAGAAGAGAGAGTGAATGCAGGGAGCAATTTAGTCAATGTTGGGAGCGATTCAGCCCAAAACAGAAGGGTTTTGTTGTTGTTGTTGTTTATTTGTTTGTTTGCCTAAGTGGTATGGCTCTATTATGAGCTGGTTTCCAGATGCGAATTCTTAAGAGCAACCAAAGGCACCCTTGGGCTCACATCACAGCCTCTCTTGTGTATAACCCATTTATATATTTCTCAGGCAACAAATCCCATGGTCAGATTGTAGAAGCCTGTTGTTTTAGATCCGGATTTCTCAACCTCGGTGCTACTGGCATTTAGGGACAGATAATTCTTGTTGTTGGGGGTGGGTGCTGCTGTCTTATGCATTGCAGAGTGTTTAGCAGCATCTCTGGCCTCTATCCACTAGAGAGCGACCCCCATCCCCCGTTGTGAAAACCAAAAATGCCTCCAGATACTGCCCAATGTCCCCAGGGGGCAAAATCACCCCCAGTTGAGAACCACTGGTTTAGAGGATGCAGAGATGATCATCCAGCCCAACCCTGTATCATTCGGATGAGGAAACCAAAGCCCAAACACACTGAATTCCTTTCTCAAATGTACACAGCTGGTTAAACACAGATCTAATCCAGGAGCCTCAGGTCATCACTCTCAGTAACTGCACTATATGCCAACTTTAGTCATTTGCATACCACCGTCATGATTTTGCTCTACCCAGTGACACGTTATTTATTATTTTTATTAAGTTGACTATTTTTTAACTTGATAAATTTATTTTAAAAGGAAATGGAGGGGCTTCCCTGGTGGCACAGTGGTTGAGAATACGCCTGCCAATGCAGGGGACACGGGTTCGAGCCCTGGTCTGGGAAGATCCCACATGCCGCGGAGCAGCTAAGCCCATGCGCCACAACTACTGAGCCTGTGCTCTAGAGCCTGCAAGACACAACTACTGAGCCCGCATGCCTAGAGCCTGTGCTCCACAAGAGAAGCCAGCACAATGAGAAGCCCACGCACTGCAGCGAAGAGTAGCCCCCGCTTGCCGCAACTAGAGAAAACCCGCACACAGCAACGAAGACCCAACACAGCCAAAAATAAGTAAATAAAATAAATTTATTTTAAAAAAAGGAAATGGGGAACTATATTCAATACCTTGTAATAGCCTATAGTGGAAAAGAACCTGAAAAAGAATACATATATAACTGAATCACTTTGCTGTATACCAGAAAACTAACATAACATTGTAAATCAACTATACTTCAATTTAAAAAAAAAAAAAGGAAACAGGCATATAAAGGAAAAGAAGTCAGACATAAAACATATGAAAGACCACGGTGTCAGAGGGAGAAATCTGTGCTTTTTTTTTTTTTAAGTCCTCGCAGCTTGTAGGACCTTAGCTCCCCAACCAGGTATCAAACCCGGGCCCCTGCAATGGAAGCTCGGAGTCCTAGGACTCGTTAGTCCAGTCCTAACCACTGGACCGCCAGGGAATTCTCTGTGCTCAGTTATTTTATGTATTTATTTATCAAGCACCCACACTGTGCCTACCATGTGCCAGGCACTATTTTAAGTGCTGTACATACATGAAACCTTTTTATCTTAATAACAACCTAAAAGTAAAAGGGAAAAGGGAGTGTGGGGTGGGGTTGAGGGGACCCTGAGAGGACGAAGGGAAAGGTGGGAGGGGCTGCCAAGGTGAGAACCTAGAGATGGGAGGGGCTGGGAAGGAGTCCCAGCAGGGCATGCTGGGGCACCGTGATGGGTAGCAGAGAAAGCACACGCCTACACCAGGCAAGGCAGGGTATCTGCTAAAGACTGACACTACTGAGCATCAGCCACTGAAGTTAATGTTTTTCCCTTAAAAATCAAGTTGAGAATCAGTAGAGGTACACACACCACACTTTGCAAAATGTTGAGTCAATTCATCTCCAAAAAATATAAAAAGCTTTTGGGTAACATTTTAGGAATTTTTGAGACTTTTATGTTCCCACGACTAGTTCATAAGTAAAATATAAAACTTAAAAAAATGCACACACACTTAAAATTGCTGAATGAAAATACCAAGTGTAGAACTGCTTTATCACGTTTTGCCAGCTCCTCATGTTTCTTCCACACTTAAATTTTCAAAAACAAATTTTCTGTAATATGTTTTGTCTTTTACACTTTCCAGTTTTTGCAGATCAGGATGCTAATAAAAATAAACAATTTGAGGAAATTCGATGAGTGTTATTATATTTGGAAATATCAGGGTTTCTAAAAAATAAAAAATTTCATGCTTTACTCTTAGTGATGTGACAGCACTTATGTGGAAATCCATCCATTGCATGTTAAGATGGGTCATACCTAAGTTCACCAAAATATCCAGGTACCAAAAGCAACACTGAAGCAAATGTATTATAAAGGAATATAAAAATGATGAAAATGTGAGGCTTAGTAAGAGCAAACACTTTAGAGTTAGACAGCATCATAGTATCACGTCCTAGTATATACTAGTGTTATATACCGGCATTATAGGGTCATTGTGGGGATTAAATGAGATGTCATAAAGGATTTAAGGAATTAAATGCTAAATATATTCTAGCCACTATTATTATAGTATGAAGCAGAATAAACTAAATAATAAGCTTCTTAGAAGTCCAAGGGTTTTTATATCTTTGCTTTGATGAGTTTTGAATCCTGCCACCAGTTTCCATGTGGGGAGGTACTTGTTCATTCTTCTTAGCTTAGGGTTGACCTGTCTTGAATGGCTTTAAATCAGCAATTTTCGAAGTGTGGTTCATTAACTCCTGAGGTCCCAAAGAGCCTTTCAGAGGGTCAAGGAAGGAAGCACTGTTTTCATAATAATTGCAATGATAGTAATTCTAATTTTATTAATAAAAGTAAAACTAATTTCATAATCTCATATTTTATTTCATAATTTCATGTTAGTAGACATAATACTAATTGTCTAATACTATTTTTGTTTTTCACTGTGTTGACATTGGCATTGGTAATGCAAAAGGAATAGTGGGTAAGTAACTCTACTGATACCTTAGCATGATTCATGACAGTGGTACCAAAGCGAGTTATTCTTCACTACTATGTGCTCACAAGAAGAAGAAGAAAAAAGCTAATTTCATTTAAAAATGTGCCTGATGAAGCAGTACTTTTATTAAATCCCAATGCTTGAGTACACATCTTTTTAATATTCCATGTGATGAAATGGAAAGTACCGATAAAGCACTTCTGCTGCATACCTAAGTATGTTGTTGTCTTGAGATAAAGCCCTTGTACCATCATTTGAATTAGGAGTTGAACTAGTCACGTTTTTCATGGAACACCGTTTTTACTTGAACGAATGACAGACAGACTTTGGTATTCAGATTTGGGTATTTGGCAGATATTTACTCAAAAATGAATGTACCACCCTTTCTGGCAGTGACAACCTCCCCACGAGAACGTGCCTCTCGCAAAGGATCCCCTTCATCCCTCTCCAGAGGAGAAGAGGAAACACAAGAAGAAGCACCTGGTGCAAAGCCCCAATTCCTATTTCATGGATGTGAAATACCCAGGATGCTATAAAATCACAACCATCTTTAGCCATGCACAAACAGTAGTTTTTTGTGTTGGCTGCTTTACTGTCCTCTGCCAGCCTACAGGAGGAATAGTAAGGCTTACAGAAGGATGCTCCTTTAGACAGAAGCAGCACTAAAAGCATCCTGAAACAAAATGAATGGGAAACCATCCCAATAAACACATCTTGGATTAAAAAAAAAAGAATGTACCAAGTCTGTCACTTCAAGGAAAACAATAGACACTATGGTTACCAATGATAAAACTGGAGCTTTCCAGTAGAAATAAGAATTTTGGAAAACTCATACACACCTCAGTGAGCTTGATAGCTTGCCAATACATAAAGACCTTTCTGATGAGATCAGTGGTTATATTAATGAACGGTATTTTAAAATATATATAGTATAATGACACGTGACAATATTTGGAAGATCTGCGTAACTCAGTGAACCAATATTTTCCCAATGACTGATACATACTTTTAAAGAATCAATCACACATGGGTAAAAGATCCATTCAAAGTGAAAGGTAGATCAGTGGATTTCCTTGATGTGGTTTTAGATTCCACCTTGCAACTAACCTTTAAGAAGCTATCACTTGCTGAGTTTTGGTGTATTATCAAAGAAAAATACCTTCAACGATCAGAAAAGGCTATTAAAATATTCCTCCTTTTCCCAATTGCATCTTTGTGAGACCAGATTCTCTCCATATATTTCAACCAAAACAAAACATCACCACATTGAATGGAGAGGCAGATATAAAAGTCCATTTTCTACTGTTAAGCCAAACATTAGAGATTTACAAAAATGAAAAACAATGCCTTTCTTCTTGCTCATTTTCTTTGGAGGGGAATATATATTTTTCATTAAATACATTATGTTAAGATTTAACAGGTTTATTTTAAGTATTTAAAATAAAAATTTTTCTGTTTTAATTTTTAATACAGTCAATATCTAAACCTATATAAAGTTTTTTGATATCTTTGATGATTTTTAAGAGTGTAAAGAGGTTCTGAGACCAAAAAGTATAAGAACCACTATTCTAAATAGTTCTCCAGACTTGGGCTGGTCTCCTTTGACTATTCACAAGAAGATAGTACTTAGGGCCAAACCTGTAGTAGAAAATGATCACTTCCTAGTCCGGTTAGGCAGGGGAACATTGTGAAGAAGGATCCTCAGAAATTAGAGTTAGCATTGTAATAGTTCATTCTCACAGTAACAGGCAAGTCTAATAGAGTAGGACCATCGATTTTAAGGAAGGCAAGAAAAAGACCTTTAGGGAAAGACAGGCTGCAAGTCTGCATCAGGAAAAATAAATAGCTGAAACAAATGACTTTGAATTAGGAATTCTGTTTGCTCTTGATATGTGTGTCCCTAATCTATTTGTAGGAGTAACTTCTCCTTTCCTGATCAAAAAAGACAAAAGGGATTCTTCAGTTGGGTCTCACCATGGGCCCACAATTCCTGCTCAAGAGGGCATAATAAAAAGTGTGAGAACAATGCATTGTTGGAATGGTACCATGGTCAACTTTCAAAATTTAGCTCAAAGATTGATGTGGGAACCCCTCTATGGTCTGTCTCCTTTTCAGTCAACAAGAGAACAAAGTCAGCCCTGAGGCTCAGGACCTTTAGGATTCTGACCTTCAGCCTGAGGGTAGAAGGTGATGTATATACCTGAGTATTGTTTAGGCTCTGAATTTAATATGGACAAAAAGCCATGAGAAACCATTTGACTCATTTCAGCCGCTCAGTGTCCTGAAATATTCCATCTTACTGTAATGAAAAGAATCAAAATATGATCTAACTCAAAAATGGGTTGTTGTCCAAGAGGAAAGGGAATAGTGACCAATTCTAGCTTCAGATGGGATTGTTTCTGAAAATAGAAGACAGAGCATTACCCATGAGGTCAAAGCAAGAACTGACTGGAATCACCCAGTAGGTTCTTCAGTCCTTGGTTTCATCATTGCAGTAAGCTTTCCTGATAGCACCTTGGATATCGACACAGGCCATCTTGATCACAAATTACTATTTACCTTCCTCAACACTTATATGTGAGGAAAGTAAAGAATAACGATATATATGTGAACCCTGGAGTCAGCCTGTCTGGATCTGATCCTGTATTTCTCAAGGCCTCAATTTCCTTCTCTGTAAAATGAGAAGAGTGATAGTACTGACTTTTAAGATTCTTGAGAGGATTATCTAAAATAATGCGTATAAAGCACCTAACACAAGACATGGCACATACTAAGCGCCTAATAAACGGAAGTTATCATGGAGCGTCCTTGCTTCGTATTTCCATCTGTGAGCAGTTTTTTCCGTTGTTTCTCAACATAACCCCTTTCTTTCGGGGCTGCTGATCTCTGAGGCATCTGGTCCCTTATATCCCTGAGTCATCATCATTGAGATGCTGGGTTTCTGAAGTCATCCCTCCTACTGCTCTCCAGGGCTCCCTCTCTTGACTGCTTAGCTCTCACGGGGGCTCAGACCCACAAGCCGTGGCTGCGAGTGTCTGTCGGGCTTGGCCACCCGTCTTGGAGAAATGTCCTCAGTCCCCTTGGTAATCACCTAAGGCTGAGACCCATTGGACCCAGAGAAACGCTCCAGCCCAGAAGCGGGAGTGAGGCCGGGGGTGGGGCCATCCCCTAAGGTGAGAACAAGGCTAGGGGTAAGGCCGTGCTCGGAGGTGCGCGCGAGGCCACACCCCGAGGTGAGCGTGCTGGGGGCGGAGCCACACCCGGTGGACGTGAGGCCGGGGGCGTGGCCGCGTCGGGGAGCCGCCCGGACAGTTAAGCATGCGCCAGCTGTCTCCACGGGCGGCGCGCGCAGCCGCTGCCGGGCGTGAGGCAGCGCAGGGGTTAAGGCCGTCGGCGCCACCTGGGCGCCGCTGAGGAGACCCACGAGCCGGCGAATCGCGCGCTGGCGCGGCGAACAGGTGCCCGTGCGCGTCAGGCGCCGGCAAGGGGCGGGGAGAGGGGGCGCGGCCGGAAGCCGCGGGTGGGGTGCGGCCGTCCGGGTGAACTGGAGGAGCTGAGGCAGTCCGGAAGGAGCTCGCTAGGCTGCGCGGCGCGCGATGTGGAGCCGCCGCCTCGGCCCCTGCAGCAGCCGCTGTCGCCGCCGCTGCTGCTGGGGCTGCCGCCGAGCCGAGGGACATGGAGCGCGGCTGCAGAGAGCGGCCACCGGCAGCAGCAGCAGCGAGCGTCGCAGCGACAGCGGAGCACCGCCCGCCCCGTGAGGCGCTGCCCGGCCAGCGGCGGCAGCGGGAGCAGCAGCAACAGGGTGGTTGAAAAGCCGGCGGCGGCGTTCCTCCTCGCAACCGCCCCTCCCGCTTCGCCTCCCCTCAGTCTTCGCTTTCTCAGCCTTCCCTTTGCCACCCCGTCCTCCTCCCCAGCGCTCGCGGAGCAGCGGAGCCCGGGGGCGGGGGAAGGGGGCGCGTGCCGCCGGCGCGGGGGAGGGGCGGGGCGGCGCGCGCCGCGCCCAGGGCTCTCGGAGACCCGGGGGGCGCGTGCCGCGGCGTGAGGAGAGGCGCGGGGCGGTGCGACGGGGCCCCTCCCCCTTGCAGCCTGGCGCGCGCCGGCCGGGCCGCACCGCTGCGGGCTCCGCGCGCGCGGGCCATGTCCGCCTTTTGCCTGGGCTTGGCTGGCCGCGCTTCAGCACCCGCAGAGCCGGACAGCGCCTGCTGCATGGAGCTGCTCGCCGCGGCCGCGGACGCAGTCGGGAATCCAGCCGCAGCCGCCGCCGCCGCCGCCCTTGTCTCCTTCCCCGGGGGCCCCGGGGAGCTGGAACTGGCGTTAGAGGAGGAGCTGGCGCTGCTGGCGGCCGGGGAACGGCCGTCCGACCCCGGAGAGCATCCTCAGGCCGAGCCCGGGCCTCCAGCCGAGGGGGCCGAACTGCAGCCGCCGCCCGCCCAGGATCCCGAGCTGCTGTCGGTGATCCGGCAGAAGGAGAAGGATCTGGTCTTGGCGGCCCGACTGGGCAAGGCACTGCTCGAGAGGAACCAGGACATGAGCCGGCAGTATGAGCAGATGCACAAGGAGCTGACAGATAAGCTGGAGGTGAGGACGTCCCTCCTGGGATGGGTGGGAAGCGGGGGGTGGGGGGGAGCCCAGGCACCCGCCTGCCGGCCCTCGGTAGCTTCGGGAGCCACTCACCCACCCCACCCCATCCCACCTTTCTTGCTCATCCTCCCTCACAGAAAACCACCTGGAAGCGGGGCAGCATGGAGGGTTTTGGATTATCAGACGAGGGCATTCATTGAACCCACCTGGCTTTCCCACCCTACTCACAGCAAACGGGTCTATGCACGGCTCCAAACACTGTGGGCCGTTCTGTATACGTACTATACACAGCATCTAAAATAGAGTTTACAGTATGACATTTATTTATACAGCACTGAGGTGATGTCCACACACAGAGAAACTAGAAAGTCGCGAAGCATTTAAAATATGCTCCATGTTTTCAGAGAAGTAGTTAATCGCTAATCAGGGTGTTAGCCTAAAGCGTTTCAGCTTTGGAGTTAAGGCCTCCAGATGCCCTTGTCTTAACTTCCCGGCAGCTCAGAGTTGTGGGAAACAAGTGCCCCTAAAGGAGCTTTATATAGCCTTCAAATAGTTAAGGATTAGGAAGTATGGTTCCATTGCAGAAATCAGGTGAGCCTGCGCTCTGCATGTGACCACTGGTTGTGGATTTGATTTGGACCTCAGTATTTATATGTATTTAAACAGTACTTTTCTGTTTCTGTTCTGGGTCTCACACATGCAGTTGGTTCGCCAAATGCAACCTGTGAGAACCATACAACTTTAACCATTGTTATAAATACCCCTTAAAGTGTCTAAGATTTCTGCCACTTCTCTGGACCAAAGTCTTTTGCAGCTATGCCTGTTTGTTTTCTTGACCTTAACTAGAAAAGGGCCTTGAAAGTGGTACAGGTTGCCACCATTTATAAAAATTAGATTTTTTTTTTTAAAGTGGGGATAGGGGAGGTGCATCATGGCAGTGGGGATGAGCTTATCCTTTTCTGCCTGTGCATTTACTGTTGTTACCCAGTTTGGTTGCAACCAGTTCTTTTTATTCTTAGTTAGAAGAGAATAGTACAGCCCTGAATGAGGTCCATATCACTGCTGCGGGTCAGACAGTCAGAATGTAGATTCAGAAACTTTTCTATAATAAGAAGTGTGTCTGTATTCCAACGACATATCAAAAGTAAATCAGGGAAGAAAAAAAGGAAACCACTGTAACCCTGTAGTTCAGTTGGCCTCTTAACTAGGTCTGCCAGTCGATGAACTCCTGAGATACCTCTCTGAAAAGTGGTTTGTGAAACCTATAGGTAGACTGCCAAAAAGCAGCCCAGTGAATTGAATTGTTTAATTTTCACTTGAAGTAGAGGTCTAGGAATAAAAGGGTGTCTTTTTTTTTTTAAGAGATTTGATTACAGGCTCTATATACAAGTACTACTGCAGAGATTTATGCTTGTGATTTGAAATTCCTTCAGTGAGGGACTTGATTAAAGAGACAGCTAACTTGAAAGGAACATCATATCAGTCAGTTTGATTAGTGATAGATTTCAGGGTAATCCTGAGTGTGCAGTTATACACATCCTGGTTTCCATTTGGAACCTTTATACATGTCTTCAGCAAAGGAAAAAGATATTCAAATTCTGTAACAAGAAAGGTTCTATTGTAAAAGAATAAATTACATTTGACTTTTTGCTGTTGACTTGATAGACAGTAATAAAATAGTTTAAAACTCTTATTAAACTTTTAAAAAAATCTTCATTCCTCTCAGGTCAGCATATGAACTCTAGTGTTAAAAGTTTATTTTTAATTTCTGGAAGTTGGTTGCACAACAGTATGAATGTACTTAGCACTACTAAACCAACAGTACACTTAAAAATGGTTAATATGGTAAATTCTATGTTATGTATGCCTTACCACAATTTGAAAAATAACTTTTAAAAAGTGAAATATTGATCACTAATCAATATTACTGAGTGATGAAGGGGTTCAGTTATACAGTTCCTTCTAGGTATATCTGAAAATTATCATTAAAAGTTTTTTTTTAAAAAAATACACTTAAAATTATCAAGGTATTGTCGTTAGTTTCTTGTTAATTCTTTTAGTATTAATATGAGAGTGACAAATCTCATTATAACAGGGGACTATTTCATTTGATACCTGCAAGTGAGTTTTCCCTTGCAAATTACACCTGTAAGTATATTTTTAAAGCAGCTTAGATTTTAGAATGTCTGCTTGAACAAATTCTTTCTAAAGTTTAATACAACCACTCTGCTAGATTTTCAATTAAATTCAACATTTAGGAGTAGAGAGCCAGCCATTACTTTAAAAACCATTTGTAATTTTCTACAAACTATCAGACAGTGGAGTCAAACACATTTTCTCATGGGTTAGTTTGAAAGATAAACACGAGAGGACTCTGAGAGAATGTTGGTTTGACTATTAAATAATGAGACTGGTTTTGTTTTTGTCCCATCTGCTTACTTACTACTTCAAAATTGGCACCTTTCTAATTTCAGAACCAAGTCATTTTCAAGATCTTTTCTACTTATTCATTAGCTATTATTGAATACCTCTCCAGTTCTGTGCGCCAAACCCAAGATTGTGTTTTGTCATTTAAAACGTAAAGTACTTGATCTTACACTGCTCTCTCATTAAAGGCGCACTCTTTAAAGTCTTTAAAGGTTAACATAGAAGTTTTTTAGTTAGGCATCTCTTAAAGATGAATGAAGATTCAATTTAATTTGAGAGATTGTAAGGTTTTGGTCATTTTTTTTCCACCCTTAAATTGACTATCCTGTATTTTATCCATTCCCTGAATTAGATTTTCACATGCTTAATTTTTTAATATAAATTTATTTATTTGTTTATTTTTGGCTGCATCCTTTATTTCGTTGCCGTGCTCATGCTTTCTCTAGTTGCAGTGAGCGGGGGCTACTCTTCATTGTGGTGCGCAGGCTTCTCATTGCAGTGGCTTCTCTTGTTGCAGAGCACGAGCTAGTTGTGGCTCGCGGGCTCTAGAGCACAGGCTCAGTAGTTGTGGCGCACGGGCTTCGTTGCTTCGTGGCATGTGGGATCCTCCCGGACCAGGGATCGAACCCATGTTGCCTGCATTGGCAGGTGGATTCTTAACTACTGCGCCACCAGGGAAGCCCCTCATATGCTTAATTTTTTTTTTTTAATGCCTTTAGATATTTTATTTCTTCTGCATCTACAGTTAGCCCTTTTGCTTTTAAAACATATCCAGCCAGGTCCTTAGTAGTTTCTTTTTTTTCCCCCAGAATATGAACTAAGACAGTAACTTGGGTTTATACACTTTTTTCTTCAGAGATTAAATCGTTGTTTAGTTTTTTAAAAATGTTTTTAGGGCTTCCCTGGTGGTGCAGTGGTTGAGAGTCCGCCTGCAGATGCAGGGGACACGGGTTCGTGCCCCGGTCCAGGAAGATCCCACATGCCGCGGAGTGGCTGGGCCTGTGAGCCATGGCCGCTGAGCCTGCGCGTCCGGAGCCTGTGCTCCGCAACAGGAGAGGCCACAACAGTGAGAGGCCCGCATACGGCAAAAAAAAAAAAAAAAAAAAAATATATATATATATATATATATATATGTTTTTAAAGTCCAGGATTCCCTTTTTTCCCATTCTAGCTGAGAGTGAATTATCTCTTACTGCAGAGGTAATCTCTTTCCTCAATTACATTTTCTTCCCCCTTCCCTAGGCCAATTCTAATGATTCTAGCACTGTTTTCTTTTTTAAGAAGCAAAACAAGTAAGGGGAAAATGATTCATAATTGGGTAGTACATTTAGGTAAGCAAACGCAGGGGTCCTTATTTGCATTCAGTGCTTGGTCCACTTAAAAAATAGTATTTTTCTTTGTATTTTTTAAGAACCATATCCTGGACCTGGGAGAATAGCACTGCTTTTTTGGTTCTTTGCAGAAATCCATTTCTGTAACAACCAATTTTAGGTGGGCTAATGATATTAACTTTTGTTTTTTCAGAGTTTTAAATAAATTGTTTTTTAGAATGGTTTTAGATTTACAGAAATATTGGAAAGATGGCACAGCAGAGAGTTTCCATATGCCCTGCCCCCAGTTCCTCTATTATTAACATCTTACATTAGCATGGTATACTTGCCATAATTAATGAACCGATACTAATACATTATTGTTAGCTAATATCCTTAGTTTATTCAGATTTCTTTAGCCTTTGCCAAATGTCTTTTTCTGTTCCAGGATACCACCTTGTATTTAGTTTGTGTATCTTCTTAGTCTCCTCTTTCCTGTAACACTTTTAGACTTTCCTTGTTTTTGATGACCTTGATAGTTTTGACATTAACTTTTTTCTTTTTTTATTGAGGTATAATTGACATACATCATTATATTAGTTTCAGCTGTAGATATTACCTTTTAAAATACCATATAACCCCAAGAAGCAGGGAATAGCATGGGCAGAGCCTGACCTCCACACTTGCTGATACTCTGCCTAGAGTTTACTGGTTAATTTAGCACTTAATTGAAAGTATAATTCTAGGAGAAACCTTTCTTTTCTCAGAGTAGACAAAAGGCTAAATTCTGTATGTTCATTAATAGGAAAGTCTTGATTTTTTTAATTAAAGTATTGGGAAACCTGAAGTAGGAAGTTTGTCACTTGTGCAAAGAAATGTAAGGACAAAATAGACTGATCAGCACCACCTGTCCTCAACCCTGCCCCACCCCCCGCAAGTGGATTAGATTGTTTTAGTTGCTTGGTTGGGCTGTTCACTAACAGCTGTTTGCTGAATATTTTTAAGTCTCTCTGTTCTTTTAGAACACAAACCTAATTTATCTGGCCTCTCAGTAACACTGTGATTACTGAGTTCTTGCTGTTTCCTTCTGCTCAATCTTTTCCATTTTGGAAAAACTCAATAAAACCAAGTATCACAGTTTTAGGCTGGTAATTACCATTTACTTCTGCATTTCATCTTTCTGAAATTTGTATAGTGACTAAAACATTCTCATTTTTGGAAGTTTAGCAAAGTGAGGGAAGCGTAGAGCAGAAAATTTTCATGCTGAGGAGTACAAGTCCCTCTCTTGTCATTTCTTTTCCCCTGTGCTCAAAACTGAGGCTGTATAAAGTATAACTATAATGTGACTTTTTCAACAAATATACCAGAGTGGCTATATCAAAATTAATTACTCCCTTGAAGTGGTCAACTTTGGAGGCTATACACTTATTTCAGTGAAAACTGCCTTTGCTGATGTTCTCAGAATTTTAATTTTTCTGACTGCTCTGTCATGGTAAATTTGCATCTTTTGGGGGTAAATTAGACTTTCCGAAACATTTACAAGTCACTCAGAGCAAATTAGGGGAATAAAATGGCAAGATGAAATGAGATAATCTCTTTTTAGACACATCTCAGATGTGAAGTAATGGGACTGATATTCTTGTATAACTATGCACTGGCCCTTAGAGCTTTCCAAAAGAGGCATTCCAAAAAACATTCGAAAGATGAGAACTTGGGTAGAATAAGAGTGTAGGTTCCCAAGGTGAAAAGATGTTTGAGTACTCTGAAGGTGACGATTCAAATGCTCATCTTAGCTTTTTGAGACAATCTCAGTGCTTGATATCAACCTTCAGTGCATCAGAATTTCCAATAGAACCTAGATAGTTAGATAGATAGATAGATGCCTGCCTAGGCCTCGTCCCATTCTTAACTGAATCATATCTTTGGAATTAGTATTTAGGTGGATATATTTTGAACAATTATACCAGAGATTTTCTGACAGCAACAAAAGTTGAGGACCATTGCTTTACATTTCATATATTCCCTGAGGTATAGCTTGGCTTTTTTGTACATACTAGGCTTTTTAAGTAGGAGAACATACTTTCCTCTGAAAAGACAAATTTGTATTTATCTCACAGAAATAAAAAGATGTTCTTATTTCCTTCAATCCAAAAGAGTTCTTTTCTGTCGAGCTGCTACTTCAAACCATCTGTACTTTTCCTGCATACCATTTGTCACGCTGTACAATTTAATACTTTTATCAACCTCTCCCACTAGAATGGAAACTCCATAAAGGTAAGGACCATTATGTCAGTGGCTAGCCTGTAACAGGCGCTCAAGAATGAATGAAAAGATCGGAAATAAATATGCAAGGCTAATAAGTCATGATTTAATAAAGTGGGCCTGAATCTGAACTTGCCTTAATGATTTTGAAATACAATGCTATATATAGCAGGAAATATTGAGTTGTGATTTAGAGCATTAAACAAAGTCAAGTGACTAAGACACAAATCCCAGCTCTCCCTTGAGCTTGTTATTGAATCTCTTATCTTCTGCTGCTTCATTTGTAAGAAAAGGTGGTTAATCTGAAGCATCTCTGGAGTTCTTTCTAGCTCTGAAAATTCTGTGATTCTAAGTGCCTGCTATTATGCCAGGCATAATAGATGACAGCAAAAGAAATTTTCTTAAGGACTCATTTTAAGTTGTTTAAATGTATATTTCACCAATTAACGGATGATTTACTAAATTTCAAGTGAGTTCCTAAGTCTAGAACCCCCATTCCTAAGGATAAGAGTAAACATTAAGTATTATCAGTATGAATGGCATTCTGTTTGTGAAATCAGCCTTCCCTACTCTGGAAGAAGGGAATATTTTTGCAGCTGTGTAATGGGCAACTTCTCCTACGTGGCAGAGTGTTTTGTTGTGCTGACTGACTAGGAAAAAGAAAAGTTAGAAGAGTGTGAAAAGAAAAAAATGAAAGGATCTGGATTTTTTTTTTTTAATATTTATTTATTTATTTGGCTGCACCAGGTCTTCGGTGCCGTATGTGGGATCTTAGTTGCGGCATGTGGGGTGTTGTTGCCTGACCAGGGACTGAACCTGGGCCCCCTGCATTGGGAACGCAGAGTCTTAGCCACTGGGCCACCAGGGAAGTCCCTGGAATTTTTAATGGTTTTAAAATCCTCTTCATTTTTCACCCAGCACTTAGAGCAAGAGAAACACGAACTAAGAAGACGATTTGAGAACCGAGAAGGGGAGTGGGAAGGGCGTGTGTCCGAGCTGGAGAGTGATGTGAAACAGCTTCAGGATGAGTTGGAGAGGCAGCAGGTTCATCTACGGGAAGCAGATCGAGAAAAAACACGGGCTGTCCAGGAATTATCAGAACAGAACCAAAGGTTATTGGATCAACTCAGCAGGGTGAGTCAAAAGTTAAGAATTTATGGTATAAAATACTAAAAGTTGAAACAGAGTTTCTGTGTAATGTCAACCATATATAAGGTAAGAGTAGTTCTGATTTTTGTTGCCTTTGGTATTGATATCAACAAATGAAGTATTTTTCACCTATAAGAATTTCAGCTGTGGTGAACTAGGTGTCAGGAGCAAAGACCCTTGCCTGTCGTTAGTCAGCTGTGGGACTTTGGCAGTCACTTAACTTGGGAGTTTTCTCATTTTTAAAATGTAAGAGTTTGCTTAGTGATTCGATGTTCCTTATATCTCTACAAGTCTGTGATTCTTTTACCTAGCGAAAGTCTGTCACTGGTAAAATTATGTTAATGCATTTAGTTCAAATGTTAAATGGTGCCATCTTTAAATTGAAAAGCTTAGGGAAATTTTCTAGAGCAAATGATTTTCATTGGTACTACATTTGCGAATGTACACTCCTTCTTATTCTTTAAATATGAAGGGAGGTATGTGTATCTGTATATAAAATTTGTTCTCTTTATTTCCACATTAAGTAAAGGTTCTTTATTTGTACCTTTATAGGGTGGTGTCATGGATGTATTAATTAACCGAAGTCAAGGTTGTAGAATCATTGCAAAGGAGTTTGAGGGCTGAGTAGGTGGAAATCTAATTTAAATACAGAACATACTTTTTAACAAATGCAGGAATGTTGTTTATGCCCTGGTCTCTAAAGCCACCTACTTTTGAAAATTAAGAGCTGGATTTACTATCATACCTCAGACCTTCTTACAAGTTGAAAATAATACGAGTTCAGTTACCAGAGGAAAAAGAACTATTCTGATAAAATCCCTAAGCACAAACGTTCACAGGAGAGCACTGCCCTTGTCTGCATGGTTAGTGTTTGATGCTTAAGTCTCTGGGAAAGGCTTAGCTAGGGCAGCATGTGAAGTTATTTTACTAGTTTTTGTCATAGTTGCTTCCCATGGGAACCCTGAGACTGGTCAAAACCTTCATGCCTCACAGGGAAGTGTAAAGTAAATGCTACCACTAGAGAAACGGAGAGGAAGAAGGAGAGGTATGGAAGGAGTGAGTGGAACAGGGTATCTTGAGGGAGATTGGGGGAGGGGGCAGGGGAGAGACAGAAGGAGAGAGATGCCTAATAACTTGGAAAATAGCTAGTTGCAGGAGCTATCAGAACGTGAAGGTGAGAATTCAGGTGGTAGGTGGAGCTAAAGATCTTGCCTGCAGGTTTCTCATCTAGGGAATCAAATCACCATTTGACTGGCTGGAAGGGAAGAGCTGGACAAGTTCTTCAAAAAGACATTATAGAGCCAGCTCAGTAGCCTTTCTGACTCAGTTCTAAAACCTTTTTTAGCAACCGGGAAGGGAATCTGTATCCTTGTAAGATTTTATAGGTTTTTTGGGGGGTTTTAAAATAAATTTATTTATTTTTGGCTGCGTTGGGTCTTCATTGCTGCGCGTGGACTTTTCTCTAGTTGCAGCAAGCGGGGGCTACTTGGCGAGTGGGGGCTACTCTTGGTTGCGGTGCGCGGGCTTCTCATTGCGGTGGCTTCTCTTGTGGAGCACGGGCTTCAGTAGTGTGGCTCGCAGGCTCTAGAGTGCAGCCTCAGTAGTTGTGGCTCACGGGCTTAGTTGCTCCGCGGCATGTGGGATCTTCCCAGACCAGGGCTCGAACCCATGTCCCCTGCATTGGGAGGCGGATTCTTAACCACTGCGCCACCAGGGAACTCCAAGATTTTATATGTTTTTGAGGCTTTATTCATTATTCATGAAAGATTAACCAAATAGGCCTGGCCAGATTGATTTATTTGTTCAAAAAAAAATTCATGATTATTCTGAACTAGTGTTTCTTAATGGTGACTTACGAAAGGAATACAACAAACCAGAACAATTTAAGAGGAAATTATTTCTTGGGAGCTAAGTTCATGTTACGAAATAACATGAGCAGAAGCTGACTCAACTCTGCTTTCTGATCTGGTGAAAGATAGGTGGCCAGAGAAAGCAAATATTAATATGACATAGCGAGAGCACTGAGCTTGGAATGTTGAATCTTGACTCTGCTTCTCATTAACTGGGTGACCTTGTTTGTTCTTCCCTTTCCTTATTTTTATTTTTTATTAAAAAAAAATTATTTGGCTGCACCAGGTCTTAGTTGCAGTATGTGGGATCTTTAGTTGCGGCACGTGGAATCTTTAGTTGTGGCATGCGAATTCTTAGTTGTGGCATGCGAATTCTTAGTTGCGGCATGTGGGATCTAGTTCCCTGACCAGGGATCAAACCCGGGCCCCCTGCACTGGGAGCATGGAGTCTTAGCCACTGGACCACCAGGGAAGTCCCCCTTTCCTTATACTTATTTTTTTAAATTATTTTTTTAAATTTATTTTTGGCTGCGTTGGGTCTTCATTGCTGCGCACAGGCTTCCTCTAGTTGCGGTGAGTGGGGGCTACTCTTCGTTGCAGTGCAAGGGCTTCTTATTGCGGTGGCTTCTCTTGTTGTGGAGGCAGGGTGAGCCCCCTTCCCCACCAGGGAAGCCCCCTTTCTTTATCCTTAAAATGGAGGTTGGGGGGCTTCCCTGGTGGCGCAGTTGTTGAGAATCCGCCTGCCGATGCAGGGTACGCGGGTTCGTGCCCCATTCCGGGAGGGTCCCACGTGCTGCAGAGCGGCTGGGCCCGTGAGCCGTGGCCGCTGAGCCTCCGCGTCCGGAGCCTGTGCTCCGCAACGGGAGAGGCCACAACAGTGAGAGGCCCGCGTACCACAAAAAAAAAAAAAAAAAAAAAGGAGGTTGGGGACTTCCCTGGTGGTGCAGTGGTTAAGAATCCGCCTGCCAATGCAGGGGACACAGGTTTGAGCACTGGTCCGGGAAGATCCCACATGCCGTGGAGCAACTAAGCCCATGTGCCACAGCTATTGAGCCTGTGCTCTAGAGCCTGCACAGCAACAAAGACCCAATGCAGCCAAAAATAAATAAATAAAATAAATAAATTTTTAAAATAAATAAATAGAATGGAGGTAAAAATTTGTACCTCATGCAAGTACTGTTAAAATGAAAATGAGGTAATGTGTTTTTGTTAAGCAGAATATGAAGTTAATATGTTTCCGTGTTGATGGTTATTTTACTAAGGGAGTATCTTTATAGTTGAGGTTCCTCTGCCTAATTTCTCTGTAGAAAATACTGATAAGCTGTTCCCAAAGGAATATAGGAGGATAACATTTCCACTAGATCTAGATTCTTGTTATCCTCTCTGGCCTTGAATGTAGGCCCTTGGTGAGTTTTGCGGCTTTTTTTCCCTTTCTCTTTTTAAGCAGGCCAAGCCCCTTGGGTTTCCATCAACAGCCAGTTTAGATTGCATTTTATTATCATTTTATTAACTGGGTATTCAGGAACTAGAGGAATTGGGTACTTTGAAGTGAATTAAGATTCTCCTAGGACAAGTTAACAACCAGCAAAAGTAGTAGAAGGCCATGCTTTTCTAACAATGTATATAATGTGTTTTTATAAGCATGAAATGTATATCTAAAATGTAGTATATTTCTGTGATGCTTTTGTCCAAAGTATTTTTTATTGAAGTATAGTTGATTTATTTGTCCAAAGTATTTTTAAATGTATTTCTTTGCTGCCATGCTTTTTTGTTTTTGTTTTTAAATAACTGCTTTATTGAGATAGAATTCATATACCATAACATTTACTTTTTAAAAGTGTACATCCCCACTATCTAAGTATACAATAGAACATTTCACACCCCCCAAAAAAGGAAGCCTGTACCCATTAGCAGTCACTCCTCATTCCACCTAACACCCTATCTGACACCCTGACCCCTGGCAACCACTAATCTACTTTTTGTCTCTATGGATTTGTCTGTTCTGGATATTTCATGTAAATAGAATCATACATATGTGACTTTTTGTGACTGACTTCTTTCCCTTAGCATAATGTTTTCAGGGTTCATCCACATTGTAGCATATATCAATACTTCATTTTTATGGTTGAAGAATATTCCATTGTATGGATATAACACATTTTGTTTATTGATTCATTAATTGATGGACATTTGGGTTGTTTCCACTTTTTGGCTTTTATGAATAAGACTGCCATACACATTCATGTTCAAGTGTTTGTGTGATCAGCGTTCTTTTCAGCTCTAAATTAGGATGCTGTGAGCATATGTATCCCATAAGCTTCTGGATCCTCATTATGATGAAGGAAGGGATGGGTACTGTTGTAATTTTATAGCTGAGAAAACTTGAGGGACAGAAAGATATGTGACTTAATTAAGGCTCTTCCGGTTCAAGACTGATGAAGGTTCCTGTGCCTCAATTTCAAATTTCTGAGGCAGCAATTAAGGTCACAGACTTTGGATCCCAGACAGCCCTGGGACCAGACACCATCTCTGCTATTTACTAGCTGAGTGAGTATGGGAAAGTTTTTCCACTTTTTAAAATCGTAGTTTCCTCCTCTGTATAATGGAAACAATTACACTATTAGTATTATCTGATGCTGTTATGAGGACTAAATGAGTTAATGTATGTAAAGCTCTAGCCACAATGTCTAGCATACAGTGAGTGCTCAATAAATGGTAGCCATCATAATTATCATGTCCTCCTCATGTAGATGAGATTTCTGCATCTTGTCCAATGTTTATTCTCTAATTTGAGAGAGTGGAAGAATCTGAAGTGTCCCCAGCACATATTGGCATGTAAAAATATTTTGTTTAGTAGTCAAATCTCTACTCAAAAATATTTGTGTAAAATTGACCCTCCTAGGAGTTGAGTCAGGTTTATTCTATAGCACCTAGAACCAACACTGCTGCATATATCCTGGGGATACCCTTATCCCAGTTCATTTGCTCATTTGGACAAAATGCCCTCTAAATTCTCTTCTAGCTCCTAAATTTCTGTGAGACTCATTTTTGTGAAACTCAGGTTGACATATCTGGAGAGAGTATAATTCACTTTTTAAGTTAGAAAGTCATACTATGATAGCGTTGTCAGTGGGGGTGTAGGACATGTTAAACACTTATCCTCTGAACTATATCAAAAGTAGAAAGAATACAGTGGGCCTTACTTTCAAGAGGAAAGGCGAGATATGGGCCATGCTTGTTGCCTAAGAAGAAGGAGATATAAATGCTTAACATGGAGGTTTTTTGAGAATCCTTCTGATACATAAATATAACAGCGTTTTTAGCAGAAACTTCCATAGCCTGCAGATGATTTTCTCCCCAACAGCAGCAGCTAAGATATCAGAGTTCTGATCGGTATTAGAGTCCTGAAGTGGTTATTCACTAATTTAAGCTCCTACAGTTTGTAACACAGTTTAGGCACTATAGAAAGTTCTGTTTATATCCTTCACCTATTATTGGTGTGTAAGAGGTTTTTTTTTTACACATTCTTGATGGTATTATATTTTCATTTTGTTTTTGGACTCTTTTACCAAACAGAGGTGTGTTCTTTTAGTGAAGTCAGATTTATTAATCATTTCCTTTATGATTTGACTTTTGTGTTTTGCTTAAGCCTGTCCTCCAGGTCATGACGATATTTTCCTGTATTAATTATAATTATATTAATTATAAAAATTTAAGACTTGTTTTTTACGTTTAGATCTTTAATCTGTCTAGAATTTAGTTTTTACTATGATATGACATAGAAGTCCAGCTGTGTTTTCTATGTGATTTATTGTCTCAGCACTGTCTATATCCCCATGAATTTCTAATGCTGTGTGGATTTTTTAATGAAAAAAAAATCGTAACGTTTAGTCTTGACTGAAGAGCCAAGGTAACTTAAAATAAAAAATTTAGAGGGTTATATAAAACTGTATTATTTTGCTAGGGCTGTTGTAGCAAAGTACCACAGACTGAATGGCTTAAACAACAGGAAATTATTGTCTCGCAGTTCTGGGGGCTGGAGGTTCAAAATCAAGGTGTTGTAAATATTGTTTCCTTTTGAGGGCTATGAGGGAAGGATCCACTCCAGGTTGCTCTCCTTGCCTTGTAATAGATGGCCATCTAACCCCCTGTGTCTCCTCCCTCCTTGTATATCTGTCTCTGTTTCCAGATTTCTTCTCCCTATAAGAACACCAGTCATACTGGATTAGGGCCCAGCCTAATGACCTGTTTGTTTTTAAATTTTTAATTACATAGTTGTATAGTTGATTTACAATGTTGTGTTAGTTTCTGGTGTATAGCAAAGTGATTCAGTTATATATGCATATTCTTTTTCATATTCTCTTTCATTATGGTTTATTATAGGATATTAAGTATAGTTCACTACGCTATGCAGTAGGACCTTGTTGTTTATCTATTTTATATACAGTAGTCTGCATCTGCTAATCCTAAACTCCTAATTTATCCCTCCCTTACCCCCCCTTCCTCTTTGGTAACCGTAAGTTTGTTTCCATGTCTGTGAGTCTGTTTCTGTTTCATAAATAATTTCATTTGTCTCATATTTTAGATTTCACATATAAGTTATATCATATGGCCTTTCTCTTTCTGACTTCACTTAGTATGATAATCTCTAGGTTCATCCACGTTGCTACAAATGGCGTTATTTCGTTCTTTTTTATGGCTGAGTAGTATTCCATTGTGTATATACACCACATCTATTTTTTTTAATTGAAGTATAGTTGATTTTCAACGTTGCTACAAATGGCGTTACTTCATTCTTTTTTTTTTTTTGCAATACGCGGGCCTCTCACTCTTGTGGCCTCTCCCGTTGCGGAGCACAGGCTCCAGACGCGCAGGCCCAGCAGCCATGGCTCACAGGCCTAGCCGCTCCGCGGCACGTGGGATCTTCCCGGACCGGGGCACAAACCCGTGTCCCCTGCATCAGCAGGCAGATCCTCGACCACTGCACCACCAGGGAAGCCCTATTTCATTCTTTTTTATGGCTGAGTAGTATTCCATCATGTATATACACCACATCTATTTTTTTAAATTGAAGTATAGTTGATTTACAATTTTGTGTTAATTTCTGCTGTACAGCAAAGTGATTCAGTTATACATATATATACATTCTTTTTTTGTATTCTTTTCCATTATGGTTTATCATAAGATATTGAATATAGTTCCCTGTGCTATACAGTAGGACCTTGTTGTTTATCCATTCTATGTTTAAAAGCTTAACATTTGCTAACCCCAACCTCCCACTCCATCCCTTCCCCAACCCCGTCCCTCTTGGCAGCTGCCAATCTGTTCTCTATGTCCGTGATTCTGTTTCTTTTTCATAGATAGGTTCATTTGTGTCATATTTTAGATTCCATGTGTAAGTGATATCATATGGTGTTTGTCTTTCTGACTTACTTCACTTAGTATGATAATCTCTAGTTGCATCCATGTTGCTGCAAATGGCATTATTTTGTTCTTTTTTATGGCCAAGTAGTATTTCCTTGTATATATGTACCACATCTTCTTTATCCATTCATCTGTCAATGAACATTTAGGTTGTTACCATGTCTTGGCTATTGTGAACAGTGCTGCTATGAACAGAGGGGTGCATGTATCTTTTTGAATTATAGTTTTGTCTGGATATAGGCCCAGGAGTGGGATTGTTGGATCGTATGGTAACTCTGTTTTTGGTTTTCTGAAGAATCTCCGTACTGTTTTCCACAGTGGCTGCACCAAATTACATTCCCACCAACAATGTAGGAGGGTTTCCCTTTTCTCCATACCCTCTCCAGCATTTGTTATTTGTAGACTTTTTTTGTCGTTATTTGTAGACTTTTTAATGATAACCATTCTGACTGGTGTGAGATGGTACCTCATTGTAGTATTTCTGTAATAATTAGGGATGTTGAACATCTTTTCATGTGCCTATTGGCCATCTGTATATCTTCTTTGGAGAAGTGTCTATTTAGGTCCTCTGCCAATTTTTCGATTGGGTTTTTTTGTTGTTGAATTGTATGAGCAGTTTGTATATTTTGGAAATTAAGCCCTTGTAATGACCTCTTTTTAATATGATTACCTCTGAAAAGGCTCTATCTACAAGTAAGGTCACATTCTGAGGTATTGAGGTTTGGAGTTCAACATATGAATTTCAACCCATAACAACCATTTTGGGGTGTTTTTTTGCCAACAGGTTCAACTCTTGGATCTTAGTACTGTCTGTGTTGGGGGTGTTCACAGTGGTGCCACTTTCTGGTTTTTTTGTGTGTGTGTGTGGCTGTGTTGGGTCTTCGTTGCTGCGTGTGGGCTTTCTCTAGTTGTGGCAAGCAGGAGCTACTCTTCGTTGCAGTGCAGGGGCTTCTCATTGCGGTGACTTCTCTTGTTGCGCAGCACGCGGCTTCAGTAGTTGCAGCACATGGGCTCAGTAGTTGTGACGTGCAGGCTCAGTAGTTGTGGCTCGCGGGACCTAGAGTGCAGGCTCAGTAGTTGTGGCGCACGGGCTTAGTTGCTCCACGGCATGTGGGATCTTCCCAGACCAGGGATCGAACCTGTGTCCCCTGCATTGGCAGGCGGATTCTTAACCACTGTGCCACCAGGGAAGTCCCTGGTGCCACTTTCTTTGTGGGTTGCATACACTCAATAACATATTTACTCACCAAAGATGCTTATGCCTGTGACCATACAGCTAAGGTCTACCATGACCAATCCAATGGGGAGAGATTTAGAACCTTTAATTTTATTATTTGAAAAAGTCCCAGATTCACCTCCCTCCTACTTTTCCTCTCATGACTAACTGGCATTCAGATCTTCTGTGTAGACTAATGAAGCCTTTATTATTATTTTTTTTTTAGATTTTTTTTTTCCCGGCCACACTGTGTAGCCTGTGGGATTCTAGTTCCCTGACCAGGGATTGAACCCATGCCCCCTGCATTGGAAGTGCAGAGTCTTAACCACTGGACTGCCAGGGAAGTCCCTAGATCTTCTTTAATTCAACGTTTGGCAAATACTTAATTGAGCAAGGCACAGGGCATATAGTGGGAAGCACAAGACTTCTGTTGTGTGAAGCTAGTAGGAAGAAAGATTTAAATAACTAAACAAATCCACAAGATAATTATAGATTGTAATAGGTACTAAAGGGTGATGTGATGGCAAATGACCAGAAAGAAGAGCGTGACTTTAGAAAGGATAGGTAGGGAAGACTTCTCTGAGAAGGTAACATTTGAGATGAGACCTGCAGGTTGAGGAATCAGCCATAGAAGAGTCAGGGGAACAGGGTTCTTTGATGGATCCTGTTAGATTGTACACTCTCTGAGTATAGAGATCACATCTGTATTGTTTATCATTATAAACAGGCAACTAGTAGAGTGGGCATTCAATAAAAGATTGTTGGTTGTTATTTTTTTTCTTGACTATCTAGGGTACCTAATAAAGAAATTAGAACTGTTTTTCTGAAGATTACACTACCCCTCCATGCACTCCATAGAAGAGCACTCTAGACTGTTTCAGACTCAGTGTCATGCCACATGTGTGCTATGTGAAAACCAGTGGTTAAAGGAACCATGCATGTCAGCGCTGTGACGGGCAGGTTGTAGATAATGGTGACCCAGTTGCCTAGAAATCTAGTGTTGTCTTCATAGATACTCCTTCTGTAATTGTATGAAACCCCAAACTTCCATGAATTGAGAAGAGTGACTATGGAATGGACAGAGCTTTTTTTGTGTATTGATGTAAAACCTGCAAGTACTTTGGCGTTGTGCTGTGTCTCTCCGGTGGTCTGTAGATTGGTCAGTTACTGAGTGACTGGCCCTGTAGTCCTCTGACCTTGCTGGTGGAGAGGGAAATGAGCATTTTCGCTTTTACCAAAAAGTTCTCTTGGGGAGTTCCATGGTGGCCTAGTGGTTAGGGTTCTGGGCTTTCACTGCTGCAGACCAGGTTCAATCCCTGGTCAGGGACCTGAGATCCTGCAAGCTGTGCGGTGCAGCCAAAAAAAAAAAAAAGTTCTCTTGTCTCATGGGATGGTTGGCCATTATTTGGGTATCATTATGGCTTTCCCTCCTTTGCTGGGTACATATAACCTGGACAAAACTGTCTCCAACTGTCTGTCATCTTTTCTTAGAACCCCAAATTGTCCAAAGTATAAAGAAGGAGGCAGTCAGAGGTTTTCTTTGGAAAGCTGTATAGTGAGTGCTCTTGAACAGAGCCTCATCGAGGATGTATAGTTGCTCAGTGTACAGCCCTGGATGTAAAACTCTTGAGAATTCACCTTAAAGACCATTTTTCCCCTTCTTATTATTGTTTTAGTACTGTGCTATATTCTTTTACTTTTTATTTTCCCAGGGCCTTCCCTATGAGTTCCTTCCCCCTTCATTGCAGCTCTACAAGTGTCTCTAACAAACCTCTGCCTGGTTCCTTACATCCAGAATTGTGGTCATATGCCTAGTCACTGTGGCTTTGGGTTACTATCTAATTGTACCAATAGGAGAAGCAATATTTGGGGCAATATGCAAGAAGGACTGTTCCAAAGGCTGCGTGAAGCCAAAAAAAGGTTGTTACTGTAGAATCAGAGATAGGGAAGGAGATAAAAAGAATTCAACAGGAAGTTAGGCCTAGGTCCAAGGCCAGGAGAAACCAAAGCCTGCAATTTTAAACTTGAAGGGCTTAGGCCAAGAAATACCTGGAGGAATAGTCTGAAGATTGGTGATGGAGAAGTTGAAATGAAGGAACAAAGATTCACTTGCAGCTCAGGTGAAACCAGGCAGTTTGAAATCTATGTC
This sequence comes from Delphinapterus leucas, assembly GCF_059928025.1. Taxonomy (NCBI): domain Eukaryota; kingdom Metazoa; phylum Chordata; class Mammalia; order Artiodactyla; family Monodontidae; genus Delphinapterus; species Delphinapterus leucas. The sequence continues at coordinate 16,270,907 of NC_143142.1, forward strand.
TCTGAAAGCCTGGCACTCAGTAGGGTATTCTTTTTGTGAAACTTGGTTTTTCTCTCTAGGAGAGGGGTGGCTTAAGAAGCTAAGCCTTATTGAATATCCCTTAGTAGATATTCAGGAATTTCAATTTTGCCTCTGCCTTAAATTTCCACTTACAGGTTTTTAAATTAAGAAAATACGTGTATACATTGTTTTTTGCCAACGGCAAAAAGAATGCATGTTCATGGTAAAATGAAATTCAGACAATACAGAAATGTTTGATGTAAACAGTGAAAATTCTTGATTCTCCATCAAAGAAAGTGCTAATGACAGTTTGGTGTTAATTCTTTTGTATTTTTACATACACACACACACACACACACACACACTCACATGCATAATTTTTCTATTTATTTTTGCTTTTTTTCTCAAATAGAATGGTTTTGTTCATTTTTTTTTACTTAGTAGATCTTAGACTTTTTTTTATATTTTTAATGTTTGAATATAGTATTGCTTGTACATATGGATGTACCATAATTAGTGTAACCATTTCCTATTGAGGAGCATGTGCACTGGTTACAGTATTTTACTGTTACAAACACTGTTGCAGTGAACATCCTTGTTCATATATCTTTGCACTCATATTATCATTTGTCTATGATGGGTTCCTAGAAGTGGGATGTCTAGGTCAAAAGATATGTACATTTAAGATTTTAATAGATATTACCATATTGCCCACCAAAAATGTTTCAGTAGTCTGTACTCACCCTACCATTTATCTTTGTTAAGGCTGAAGAACCTATCATTCTGCGTGCATACGTAGTAAAACTATAAAGAAAACTGAGGTGTTTTTCATCACAAAAGTCAGGATACTGGTTCCCTGAGGAGTGAGATGGGGAGGAGGAGTGGGGCAGGGAGGAGCAGTGGAAGAGGATGTTTGTCATCATGGAATGGTGCTAGGGGAGGAGGCTTCTGGTATGTTCTACTTCTTGACCTTGGTGATAATTACACGGGTGTTTATTTTACAATTATTTGTTAAACAGTACATATGTGTTTTATGTATTTGTCTTTATATGTGTTATATTTTGCAATAAAAAGAAAAAACCAGGCTAAAATATGAAGTGTTGACAAACTATGGCCCACAGACCAAATTTAGCTGCTGCCTATTTTTGTAAATAAAGTTTTATTGGAATGCAGCCACACCCATTTATTTTCATACTGTCTGTGGCTGCTTTCATGCTATGATGGCAGAGTTGAGAAGTTGTGACAGAGACTGTATGGCCCTTTAAGAACAAAGTTTGCCAACCTCTGCTCTATGTAATTGAGCTAGAATAAATTAAAAGTTAGATGGAGAGGAGCTTCCCTGGTGGCACAGTGGTTAAGAACCTGCCTGCCAACGCAGGGGACATGGGTTTGAGCCCTGGTCCAGGATGATCCCACATGCTGTGGAGCAACTAAGCCCATGTGCCACAACTACTGAGCCTGCACTCTAGAGCCTGTGAGCCACAACTACTGAGCCCGTGCACCTAGAGTCTGTGCTCCACAAGAGAAGCCACCGCAAGAAGAAGCCTGCGCACCAGAACGAAGAGCAGCCCCCACTCGCGGCAACTAGAGAAAGCCCACGTGCAGCAACAAAGACCCAATGCAACCAAAAATAAATTTAAAAAATAAAGTTAGATGGAGATATCCAATTATGCTATTTTTTTTTTTTTTTTTTTTTTGGTACGCGGGCCTCTCACTGCTGTGGCCTCTCCCGTTGCGGAGCACAGGCTCCGGACGCGCAGGATCTGGACGTGCAGGCTCAGCGGCCATGGCTCACGGGCCCAGCCGCTCCGCGGCATGTGGGATCTTCCCGGACCAGGGCATGAACCCGTGTCCCCTGAATCGGCAAGCGGACTCTCAACCACTGCGCCACCAGGGAAGCCCCTATAATTTATTTTTAATCCGAAAAAATACTCTAGGCAATTGTGTATTTATAATCATAATAGTTGCAATTATACCCTATAATTTGATAAATAAAAACTAAAACATCATATAAAAAAAAGAAAAAAATCACTTATTTAACCAATATTAATAATGTGCATCTACTATGTATGATGGTACTCTTCTGGGTAACAGAGATAATTCAGTGAAGAATATACAGGTCTGTATCCCCAGGGTGAGCACCAGTTGCCTCCTGCCTCTCCAGGAGACTCTCCCATATCAGGGTTCAATGTGTGGACCAGAACCCAGTGTGTAGATCCAACATTCTCTGATGTTGAAAGAGAATTTGGTACAAGGCAGCTCTAACTCACTTTCACCCTAACTGAATTAATTATTAAAGTTGATTCAGCTTTAAAAAACAAAAAAAAGGAAAGTACATTAAAAACTGCAAATCAGGTAGTGATAACTAGCTAGGAGTAAAATAAAGCCAGGTAAGGGGGAGAAAGTGGTGGCTGTGGGGACAGTTCAATTTTTGATAGAGTTGTCAGGAAAGAATCTTTGAAGAGGTGAAGTTTGAGGAGACACCTGATAGAAGAGCATTCCAAACAAAGAGAACAGCCTTTAAAAGCCTAGGAATGAATGGAAAGCAGGCTGATGTGACCAGGGTGCAGTCGGCTTAGGAAGAGCGTAGGAGGTGAGGTCAAAGGGAAGTAGTCAGTGGTCAGATGATGTAGGGCCTTTCCCGCCATGATACAGATTTGGGGTTTTATTTAGTGTGCTTCAAAGCCAGTGATGGGTTTTTGGCAGGGGAGCATCATGACCTGATTGTAACTGTTTTTAAAAGATTACTCTAGGGCTTCCCTGGTGGCACAGTGGTTGAGAGTCTGCCTGCCAATGCAGGGGACACGGGTTCGTGCCCCGGTCCGGGAAGATCCCACATGCCACGGAGCGGCTAGGCCCGTGAGCCATGGCTGCTGAGCCTGCGCGTCCGGAGCCTGTGCTCCACAACAGGAGAGACAACAACAGTGAGAGGCCTGCGTGCCGCAAAAAAAGAAAAAAAGGTTACTTTAGGGGCTTCCCTGGTGGCACAGTGGTTAAGAATCCGCCTGCCAATGCAGGTGACATGGGTTCGAGCCCTGGTCCAGGAAGATCCCACATGCTGTGGAGCAGCTAAGCCCGTGCACCACAACCACTGAGCCTGCGCTCTAGAGCCGTGAGCCACAACTACTGAGCCTATGTGCTACAACTACTGAAGCCCACGTGCCTAGAGCCCGTGCTGCGCGACAAGAGAAGCCATCTCAATGAGAAGCCCACACACCGCAATGAAGAGCAGCCCCTGCTTACTGCAACTAGAGAAAGCCCGTGCGCAGCAACGAAGACCCAAGGCAGATTACTCTAGCTATCGCAGGAGAATGGATTATAGGGGCCAGGGGTGCAAGCATAGAGGTCAGGGAAGAAGCCACTCGCCAGTGGAGATTTGGCAGTAGCTTTGATAATAGAGGTGGTGAGAAGGGTTCGATGGGATGTATGTTTTGAAGGTATAATAGAACCAACCAGGACTTTTTTTTTTTTTTTTTTTTTGCGGTATGCGGGCCTCTCACTGTTGTGGCCTCTCCCGTTGCGGAGCACAGGCTCCGGACGCGCAGGCTCAGCGGCCATGGCTCACGGGCCTAGCCACTCCGCGGCATGTGGGATCTTCCAGGACCGGGGCACGAACCTGTGTCCCCTGCATCGGCAGGTGGACTCTCAAACACTGCGCCCCCAGGGAAGCCCAACCAGGACTTTTTAATGGAATGGATGGATGTGAGAAAGGGAGTTAAGGAAAGAATAATAAGAAATGACTCCTAGATTTTTGTCTTGAGCTACTGAAGGAATGGTGGCATCATTAACTTGAGAGACCAAAGACTAGAGGAGAGGGGTAGGTTGGCATATAAAATCGAATAATTATTTTTGGACTAAGTTTGAGCTACCCTTTAAACATCCATGTTAGTTTCACATAAGTAGAACAATGAGAATTCTGTTGTATTGAGGTGAAATATTGAGTTAAATTTCCCACAGCCATATGAGCTCTCTCAGTGCCTGAGACTCTGTTTTACCATCTTCTGTTTGTTGTCAGCAGGAATTTATTCAGAGTGACTGAAGCTGTATTCAGATGAATACCCACTCCCCCAACCCCGACTTATACCCTCTGTGACCCGCCCTCCTTCTCATTTGTCCCCCACACTCTCAGCTCCTAGAAGAGCCCCTCTTCTGAGCTGGTGTCTGTGGGATGACATGAGTAGGAGGACATTGGTGCAAACAGGTGCTTTATTTCCTGCCTGTTCGGAGCTGTATTCCTCAGTCTGCCTCTAATGTCTTATCCACACACAAAGAAGATAGGATGCATACTAGCTGGAGCTAATCTTCCCTGAAAAGCTAATTTTCCCCTGAAGAGTAAACAGATCCCTGTTCTTTAAACAGCTCATTTGGGATTAGCAGCCTTGCATCCATATACTTCTTGAAGCAAATTTCTCCCAGATTTCTTTCTCAAAGTTAAAGGCTTTAAAATCATGACCATTAGTGTCATGGTTGCTCTGCCTGGTGACACACAACCATCCTTGTTTCTAGAACACTTTACAGTGAACAACAACAGCTGTTCATCAAAAGTAGTTTTAATTGCTGAATGGGCTTTTGTTGCTTTTGGGGGCATGGGGCTGTATTTTACTTCTTAAAGTCTGTTTCATTTACAGGTGTTGTGTTGTAGAAAAAAGACATGGCAGTTTTTAGTCAGCTTATCCTTGAAAGAAGTTTTGAAGGCAAAATTATTCCCAACCAAATAACAGTAATTTAAATTTCCAAAAGGACACATGGGACCTCCTCTAGTCTCATTACCACTGGAACTGGTAGTAATTATTCTTTATTTGACAGATGAGGAAACTGAGCATCAGAAGTTTAGTGACATTTGCTCAAGGCTTTGCACTTGTTACGGGTTTCAGGATTGGTTTTTGTACCTTTTCAAGGAGGGGTAGTCAGAAACAAAAACCTCCTCACATGTATTTCCATCTTATTGGCTTGCTTTTTAGTTCATATTTGCTGGATGTTATTGTGTTGGATGCCCCTTAACTTCAGAGTCACTGAGTAAAATGCATCCAAAGGCTTGGGGTCCACTTTTAGCAGCTTCTGTTATTATCAAAGATGTGCTGCAAGGATTGAGAAGGATTTGTTGAGAGGCTCACTTCAGCTAGAAGAGAAAACGGGTTTTTGCATATAGGAGCTCTCCTCTGTGAAGACAACATTTTCAGCTTTTTCCAGATTGGTACTAATGCTAATTAGTAGGTTAAACACATTAGGGTGGGAATTGCTTGTTCTTCAGCATATGGGTGTTTTTTTGGTAGATTCATGTCTTGATTATTTGAACCTGCTCTTCATTATTTTCCCAGAGAGGGAGCCATTCCTGATTCAGGAGTCTTCAGGTTGGTTTTGTTAGTTACAACTATATCATGTTCTGATTATCTTTTTCAAAAGAGGAGAGCCTAAGGTTCTGGGATATTAAGTCTAAATTTGGGGGATTGCAAGACCCAAGAGTCAGATAAATCACTGTGGGAGTAGATCTTCTCTCTTTTTAAAAATATTTTATTTATTTGGCTGTGTCAGGTCTTAGTTGCAGCACATGGGATCTTTTGTTGCGGCGCGCAGGCTTCTGTAGTCGCGGGGTTTGGGCTCAGTAGTTGGAGTGCGTGGGCTTAGTTGGCGCGTGGCATGTGGGATCTTAGTTCCCCCACCAGGGATCGAACCTGCGTCCCTTGCATTGGAAGGCGGATTCTTAACCACTGGACCACCTGGGAAATCCTGGGAGTAGATCTTCTTAATGCTGCTGGATTTGACTTAATACATTGGCAGTCAGCTTTTTTTTGTGACATTCAAATCTGGATTCCCTTGGTCTCTGTAGACAGCTTAGTGTATTGTGTTGGAGTGATGAAAACAGAGTTAATTGAGCTGCCCCTGCCTGGTGTGAGATGAGGCCTCTATTTGGTACCTGGCAAATGAATTGCAGGTGGTAGTAAGGTTGGAGTTTACTGGCAGAGAAAAAAAATTGGCTGCAAATTATGTACTCTTTTGTTACCTGTGCTGGCTGTGACCCATAGTTCTGGTCCCTAAATATTGTTACCTTGAAAAATAAAGTATGTGTATTCAGTGAGTAAATTAATCAGCAGAAAAGCAGGTACTGTTTCGACTCTGATAGCATCTTCCCCATTGCTCTTCATTTGAGTCCAGGACAATGATCCAATGCTATAATATAATTTTTAGAACTGAAAAAGAGCTTTTAGTCTAGCTGGACCAGACTAGAAAATGTTTGTAAAATGTTTTCTTTTCAGAGGTTCTACAAATTTGATTGCATTTTAAAAATTTTGTCACTTTGAAGAACTATTACCAGAATACGTATAATGTGCTCTCTTGAGATGAATGTCACATTAAACAGGTAAAAGACCGTTGGTACCTCAGGTTGTGCTGCCAGCTTACCTTGCCTTTGTGCCCCCTCCGTTAACTAAACAGTATTATACTGTTGTAAGATGAGCGGTGTAAAAACTGGTGGCATTTGTAACTACTTCACTGGGTGAATTTAAAAATTTATTTCAGTACTTTAAAATCAAAGCTAAATCCACAAATTCATCATTATTGAGTAGAGCTACCACTATCATCCTTATCCTCCAATTTCAATTTTTTTTTTTAAATTAATTTATTTTTGGCTGTGTTGGGTCTTCGTTGCTGTGCGCAGGCTTTCTCAACTTGCGGCGAGCGGGGGCTACTCTTCGTTGTGTGTGGGCTTCTCATTGCGGGGGCTTCTCATTGCGGTGCCTTCTCATTGCAGAGCACGGGCTCTAGGCGCGCAGGCTTCAGTAGTTGTGGCTTGCAGGCTCAGTAGTTGTGGCCCATGGGCTTAGTTGCTCCGTGGCATGTGGGATCTTCCCGGACCAGAGCTCAAACCTGTGTCCCCTGCATTGGCAAGAGTATTCTTAACCACTGCACCACAAGGGAAGCCCTTCAGATTGTTTTTAAAAGACCTAATTATTTTTAATGAGCTTATAAATCGTAGACAGTTAAATTTATAACACATTTAATATTAATAAAAGGTAACCTTTATCTGTATCTGTTTATTGAGCCTTCTGATAAGATTATATATGGGAAAGCATATGGAGTGGGAAAAACCTCACCCCACATAACTTGGAAAGCCATTAGTTTAGGTCAGTGGTTCTCAAACTATGGTCTGAGGAGCCGTAGGTCTCCAAGAAGTGCCTCAGAATAGTTTCAAGGAAGGAAGAGCTGAAAGGGACATTTAGCTGGTGGATTCCTGTCCCCTTCCCCATTTCCATTTCAACCTAAGCATTTTTATGTTTCTTATATTGAAGTTCTGCTTAATTTTTATTTGGAAAAAATGGTTTTTCAGCTGTGTATTAAAACATGATTTGTAAATCACTAATCCATTAACAAATAATTAAGAAAGCTGAGGCCCAGGGAAGTTAAGTGACTTGCCAGATCTGCAGTCCTAGTCCTTTGCTACTTCCAGTGGGGCCCTGACTGACAAATAAAACAAGGCTCTCGTTGGGAGTAAATAATATACTGATTATTTGCAATAAAAAATTATTATTTTTCACAAAAAAACCAAAGGAGTAGTGTTCACTATTTGCAGAGGGATAACCCTAGTTATAGTTTTATTAAATAACACTGAAGCTTCTGTAACAGATAATTCCCCAAATCTCAGTAGCTTAACTGGGAAGTTAGAAACTGGTATTCCAAATTGGTGGGTGGTTCTCATTTCAGGCAGTGATTCAGTAACCCAGCCATTTCCTTCCGTCTTGTGACTATGCCACCTTCAACAGGTGGCTTCCAAGGTCATAGCAGGAGGGAAAGAGCCTGGAACTTTTCTGGGGACCATGCCTGGAAATTGTGCACGTAGCTTCCACTTATTCACTGGTCACAATTCAGTCTCAGGGCTGCACTCAGTTACCAGAGAGGCTGGGAAGTGTAGGCCAGCTTTGTGCCCAGGGAGAAGTGGATGGGTGAACAGGTAGCCAGTCTTAGCCGTAATGCCGTCAGTAGAAAGAGCCCTGGACTTTCATTTTCTGTGCTTCAGTTTTCTAAGGAGTAGGAGTGGCTGATTACTAAGATTCTACCAGTTCTAAGTAGGATGGCAGACGTAGTTGTAACAGTACCACATGCACCATTTTGTTCCAAATAGAGAAGCTGTTGGTCTTTTTGTACTCAGGTGGTATCTCTAGAAATTGGGTAAATTCCTTTGAAGCTGTAACCTGATCCAGAATTTCCAAAAAAAAAAAAAGATCTGTTTTTCAGATTGCCCTGGGGTAGTATAGACACATTCATTTTTATATTAGGTAGGATAACACTAACTGCTGTAACAGATTAACCCTTAGATCTCAGTGGCTTTTGTTTCTCATTTCCGTAAAGTCCAAATAGTGTTCCTCTTTAGACATGAAGAAAAAAAATGGCATCCTGTTTTAATGGAGAGAATTGGCCTGGAAAGCGGAAGACCTCAGTTCTAGCCCATGCTCTGTCACTAACTTTCTGAACTTAAATAAATCCTCACTCTGGGTCTCAGTTTGTGTCAGTAAAACAAGGGGATTGAATTAGATGGTTCTTTCACTCTCTAAATGTCCACATATATATAGATATTTATGTGATCTCTATTAAAAAGAAAATTCTTAAGGGAAACATTCTCACATTATGTGGTATATTGGGAGTCTGGTTGTTTTGTAATGCTGCCTTCTTTACATATAGAACATATCCATCCTTCTCTGAGACCAGGGATGGTTTCTCATCTCACCAAAATTCATTGCCTCTGTATGAGAGACAGAGAGAGGTTGAGATGATTGGTGCCACTACAAAATTTATTTTCCATTCTGGTCATGACATACAAGGTACTTTCCCTGAACACAACTGATGATGTAGGCAGTGAGGAGGTGTGTACATGCTTTTCCTGTTTAAAATTATGCAGCATAGTACTAAGCTTTTACAAACCTGAGATTCCCAACTCTCTATGAATAAGTCAGATTTTCCATATTACCCTAATTTTCCTAGTCACATTCAGTGCTGTATGTTTAGCATTTGCAGAACTGGAAGAATTCCCCCTACACACACCTGTCGTCATCAGTTGCTAGGTTACATCTTTTTACATGGTCCCAGTCTGGTGATGTTTCTATGGATACCAGTTATTCCTTCTCCTATGACACTGCTGTGGTCAGGGTCAGAGCACAGGCAAGACGTAACCATGATGTCAGAGATGTTTTAGCATATGGCTTTCCATCTATATTAATGATAAGACCTAAGTAATAGATGTCAATTCCATGTTTTCTAATATTATATAAATTAAGGAAATGAGGTATTAACTGAATCTTGGATATACTTCATCACGTATGATCTTTATTCCATAATTATTTCACAGAAATAAACCTAACAAGTTATGAACTGTGAATAGGAGACCTGCTATACTGTGTCCAGCTCATGCACCACACAGACAGCATCTTTCCTTCTGTAGGGAGGGCTACCCAGGGAATATAAGCATTATCTTTGACCTTGTCCTTAAAGGTTAGGGACACTTGAGGATGCTCTTTGTCAAACTCAGTTTATCTAAATGATAAAGCCTGAGGTCTATATTTTATTGCCATTTAGTATCACACATAATGATGTTTGTTTTCCTCCTGAGTTTTAGACAATATGAAGGCAGGGACTGTGTCTTTAACTGGTTTTTATCCCAGCAATGCTTGGTATTATCCAGAAAAGGCTTATTGATCTGAAGACTGAAAGAGTAGTTAATTACCAATTTGACTTTAGATTTCTAGCATAAAGTTTTAAGATGGTGAGAACCCCTTCATATTACAATTTTGAGGGTCAAGCTTAACCCATGTTACTTAGCTTTTATTGTCTGACTCTTTTATCTCACACTTGAGGAAACAACTAGGGCCTTAAAAGGATGTGACTCATCTAAGGTCACAGAGCAAGAAAAGCTGTGTTTTATGCAAATGTGTGTTGTAAAAAGTCTGAAAAAAACAGAGTTTAAACTCTTTGCAAGGGGCTTCCCTGGTGGTGCAGTGGTTAAGAATCCGCCTGCCAATACAGGGGACACGGGTCCGAGCCCTGGTCCGGGAAGATCCCACATGCTGCAGAGCAGCTAAGCCCGTGCGCCACAACTACTGAGCCTCTAGAGCCTGGGGGCCACAACTCCTGAAGCCCATGTGCCTAGAGCCCGTGCTCCACAACAAGAGAAGCCACCGCAATGAGAAGCCCGCCCACCACAACGAAGAGTAGCCCCCGCTTGCCTCAACTAGAGAAAGCCCACGTGCAGCAACAAAGACCCAATGCAGCCAAAAATTAAATAAATAAATTTATTTAAAAAACCAAAACCAACTCTTTGCAATAAAAATAATTCTTAAGCAGTAGTGTTTTGTTTTATGCAGTCTGTGTACAGACATAGATTATTGAAGAGGAACTTCAGTGTTTAACAGGAGCTCTACGAAAAGCGTACCAATTTTGGGGACTTCCCTGGTGGTCCAGTGGCTAAGACTCTGCCCTCCCAACGCAGGGGGCCCGGGTTTGATCCCTGGTCAGGGAACTAGATTCCGCATTCTGCAACTAAGAGTTCACATGCCACAACTAAAAGATCCCACATGGCGCAACTAAGACCCAAGGCAGCCAAATAAGTAAATAGATACATATTATTAAAAAAAGGAGAAAAGCATACCTATTTTTATTTAGAGTCAATTCAAAGCCTTGCAGTCTATTTAAATATTTGACTTCTCAAAAACCAGATTGAAGTTGAACATAGCATAGGATTGAGGACAGTTTTCAAAATTAACATCCTATTTAAAAACTGTCGGAAATGAATTAAAAAGTTATTCCTTGCATGCAATGGCACTTCCTTAAAGTGAAAGGAATTTACTTACCAAACACAGTCCTTTCGTTTGGGAAGAAACAAAGTGAATGAAAATATGTCTTCTGAAATGCAGACTGCCAAAAGTGTCAGTAATGGACTTTAACGGCCAGTGGGAGAGACAGACAGATCCTAAGAACACTGGGGAAAGTGACGAAGCAGAAGCTTTCAAGAGATGAATTGTTATTCAGCATGAACCGCCCCTCCTTCCTGGGACCAGAGAATCAAAGAATCTGCCCCCTCCTTTCTCTTTACACTGCCACATCCTTTGTTGAACTTTATGCAATAATCATCCATGTATCTTCCTGTATTCATGCTCTGCCCCTTCATTTTTTCCCTTTGTCAGCCTTCTTCCATAGAAGTTCTGAACAGCTCATTGCCTTCAGGGGACTCCCCTTTGCCAACCAAATAAAGTTGAGGCTCCTTGGCATGGCATTCAACGCCCGGTACTGTCTTGGACCTAGCACAGATTTCCAGCCTTGTCTCCCACTACCTCTCTGTTTGTACCCTATGCTTCAACCAGATTAGCCTATTTCCCGAGACTGCCCTGTGCTTTCCCACCTCACATTGTCTCCTCCTGTTGCCACCTGTTGGAATCTTCCCCAGGCCTTAAGGCCAAGTTTGTTTGCTCCTTCCTTCATGGGTCTTTGCTGTTCTTTCCCCACCTGTTTTTCTTTTTTTTTTTAATATTTATTTATTTATGGCTGCATTGGGTATTCGTTGCTGTGCACAGGCTTCCTCTAGTGGTGGGAAGCGGGGGCTACTCTTTGTTGCAGTGCGCGAGCTTCTCTTTGCAGTGGCTTTGCTTTGTTGTGGAGCACGGGCTCTAGGCACGCAGGCTTCAGTAGTTGTGGCATGTGGGCTCAGTAGTTGTGGCTTGCAGGCTCTAGAGTGCAGGCTCAGTAGTTGTGGTGCATGGGCTTATAGTTGCTCTGCGGCATGTGGGACCTTCCCGGACCAAGGATCAAACCCATGTCCCCTCCATTGACAGATGGATTCTTAACCACTGTGCCACCAGGGAAGTCCCTTTCCCCACCTATTTTAATCTCTCCTACTGACTACCAAGGGCAGTTTAGTACTTTTCTTTTGTCATTTATGTTCTGTTATCTGTTATGGTTAATTCATGTCCTTGATTCTGTTGAGTCAAGGGCTGTGCAGTCAGGGCACCTCCCACAGGGGGCTGAACACCTTGTTTGAAATAGAGTGAGTATAAGACAACATTCACAGGCTTCCCTGGTGGCGCAGTGGTTAAGAATCTGCCTGCCAATGCACGGGACACGGGTTCAAGCCCTGGTCTGGAAAGATCCCACATGCCACGGAGCAACTAAGCCCGTGCACCACAACTACTGAGCCTGTGCTCTAGAGCCCGCGAGCCACAACTACTGAGTTCACGTGCCACAACTACTGAAGCCTGTGCACCTAGAGCCCATGCTCCACAACAAAGCAAAGCCACTGCAATGAGAAGCCTGCGCACCGCAACGGAGAGGAGCCCCCGCTGGCCACAAGTAGAGAAAGCCTGCACACAGCAACGAAGACCCAACGCAGCCATAAATAAAATAAATTTTTTTTTAAAAGATGACATTCACAAGTCAAATAGGCATATATTACTTAGTTCCATGGTTCAAGTGTATAGCAAATACAACTGTTTACTAAAAAATTTTACCCAGAGGATTTATATTTTACTTCCTTTAATGCACGCTCACGCTTGCTGAATTCCTTCACTATTGTCTATATCACTGGTTCCCAGTCTTTCTGTATGCTGACCCTCCCCTTAAAAATCTAATCCAGTGACCTTCTACAATATATATATATATATTTTTTTTTTTTTTTTTTTTTGCGGTACGTGGGCCTCTCACTGTTGTGGCCTCTCCCGCTGCGGAGCACAGGCTCCGGATGCGCAGGCTCAAGCGGACATGGCTCACGGGCCTAGCCGCTCCACGGCATGTGGGATCTTCCTGGACCGGGGTACGAACCTGTGTCCTCTGCATCGGCAGGCGAACTCTCAACCACTGCATCACCAGGGAAGCCCTACAATATTTTTGAACAGCCTTATTGAGGTATAATTTATATTTTATAAAATTCACCCATTGTAAGTGTACGATTCAGTTATTTTTAGCAGATTTATAGAGTTGTGCCACCATCACTGTGATCCAGTTTTAGAACATTTCTGTACCCCTACCCCTGCAAAAGTTCTTCTGTGACCTTTTGCAGTCAGTTTCCACCCCCTGCCCCCTCTCTCACCCTTAGCCCCAGGCAAAGGCTGATCTGCTTTTGATCTGTATTGATTTACCTTTCCTGTATATTTTGTATAAGTAGAATCAGAAAACAGGTAGTTTTTTGTGTGTCTGGCTTCTTTAGCATAGTGTTTGTGAGGTTCATTTACATTGTAGCACGTATCAGTAGTTAGTTCCTTTTTATTTCTGAATAGTATTCCCTTGCATGGATATAGTGTATTTTGTTTATCAGCTCACGGGTTGATAGACATTTGATTTGTTTATAGTTTTCGACTGTTACGAATAGTGCTGCTATGATCATGCATTTGATTCATGTACAAGTCTGTGTGTGGACGTTTGTTTAATTTCTCTTGAGTGGAATTGCTGTCTGGTATGTCTCTGTGTTACTTTTTAAGTAACTGCCAAACTGCTTTTCAAAGAGGCTTTATCATTTTATATTACCACCATCGATGTCTGAGAGTTCATTTCAACACAAGAGGACCCCTTTTTAATATTTAAAAAAATTGTATACTCTCACTTGATAGTAGATTTCATTTTAGTATCTGCAGGTTGATAAAAAAGAATAAAAATGACAGGGAATTAGTAATACTTCTAGAAGGATTTATAGCCTGTAATCACAACAGCATTTAATGACATCATATATTTAGTCTACAGGCAGTGCTTTGTGTGTACTCTTTTAGCAATTCAGTGTCCCCCAAGGATCCATGGTTGGGAGCTACTGGTCCAGATGACTTGTTTAGAAATAAATATAAGCTATCTTTTTATCCATCTTCTATAAAATAGAGACCTATCTCATAAAGTTGTTTAGAAACTAAAGCATTTGGCCCATAATAGGTGCTCAATTAGTGACAGCTATTACTACTAGGGATCAGTGTGACTTGACTATAGAGTGTAGGCTTTGGAGCCATACAGGTGAGAATTCTGACTTTCCTGAACCAGGCTAAAATAATAGCAGTCTCTCCTTTAGTCAAACTGCCTTGGAATGGAGACTGTATGGATTCTTGGAAACACTGCTTTTCATACTAGTTCCTTGCTAACTTCAAAATGCTGTTTGTATCTATCCATTTCATTTGGTCTCATCGTTTTTGGATTGGAACCTTCTTTTCCTCCCCACCCTTAATTTATCAGAGTCACTTAGCAAGTATTATTCCTGTATTCTAAAGCTAATTCTCATCCCTGATTACACCTAAGAATCACCTGGGTAGCTTTTTTTTTTTGTGTGTGTGTGTGTGTGTGTGGTATGCGGGCCTCTCACTGTTGTGGCCTCTCCCGTTGCGGGGCACAGGCTCCGGATGCGCAGGCTCAGCAGCCATGGCTCACGGGCCTAGCTGCTCTGCGGCATGTGGCATCTTCCTGGACTGGGGCACGAACCCATATCCCCTGCATCAGCAGGCGGACTCTTAGCCACTGCGCCACCAGGGAAGCCCACACCTGGGTAGCTTTTGCACTGAATACTGATTCCTGGGTCCCACCCCCAGAGATTCTCATTTCACTGCTCTGGGATGTGACCTGCACATTAGGTTGTTTTTTTTTTTTAAAGCAGGTGACTATAATGTGTGACCAAGGATGAGAATTACTATTCTAATGTGAAACCAGGATTAGTGACAGCTGTTCTTGCCTACTTCAGTATCAGGAGTCAGAGTTACAAATATCTTAATTTCTTCATAATAGAGGCATTAAGCAAAACAGAGTCTCTGGGATAGCCTGTTAGCATGACACCAAGCCGCTGGAGGAACCTCTCAGGTTCCACTTAAGTGGCCTAGTCAGTGTCTGAAAGGAGATTGTGTGGAATGAAAGCAAAAACTTTAAGCCATGCTGAAGTAAGGGCATGTTTCATCCATCATCACTCCTTCTCGGAGGCAATGTGACATAGTGAGATGGATTCAGGTTTTGGCACTAGATGAATCTGGATTTATTTTGGTTCTGTTGATTACTAGCTGTGTTGATTGAGTTCAGAGTTTGCAACTACACATTTTTCTCATGTGGAAAAAAATAGAGATTATTAAAAACACAACCAGAGTCATACTATACACCTTACAGGGTTGTTAGCATTGTAGACTATATATAAAGTTCTTAGCATACTTGCTGGCTTAGTAAATAGCAGTTGTATGTATACTACTACTCATGCTAAAGACTGTCTTTGACTTGTTTGTATCTCCGGTGCCATTCACAGTGCCCTAATGCTTAGAAGGTTATAAAATGTGATATAGAAAACAAAATTTGATTTTTTTAAATCAATCTGACTGTTCTCCTAGGTAAATAATAGAGATGTGACACTATAAAATTAGTGCTTAGCAAGTGAATGTTGCTACACAGTATTGTAATGGCAGTATCCCTTCATTTTTGTTTAATGAGATTCATGGTCAAAGTCATGCAGTGTCATACAACCTAGGGACAAGAATAGTAGCACCTCAGTATTTAGCAAGAGATGCTTTAATAGTTAACAGCAGGTGTGATATAAACAAGAGAATGGGTATGAGGGACAGCTATGAAAAATAATCAGGCAAGAAGTCAATATCAGATAAATCAGAGTCAAAAAGCTTAGGACATATAGATAAGTATAAATCAGAACATGTAAGACAAGTACAATTCATCATGTATTTTTTTTTCCTAGCTGTGTCTGCAGAGGGCCTAGAAGCAATGATATACTGGTAGTAATGAGTACCCCTAATGCACAGATTTCACTTCCTAAGTATCATTGCCCACTAAAAGGAACCAGCGCTCCTTGGAGAAAAGAGTCATTCCAAGTCTGGAGTAAGAACTTAACAGGGTGAGCCTGAGACATCATTTTGTGCTAGAAGCAGGAAAGCTTTCAAAATCTAATGGAATTATTATATGTGTACTTCAAGTGAAAACAAGCTAATGGAGTTGTGCCAAAGGACACAGAAGGTAGTCTGAAAGGACTCCCACTGGCTAAAGTTGGGACAGTTGGAGCATTAGGCAGAATAATGGCTGCAGTTGATTTATACACATAAATATATAAAAATCCATGAGTCCATGATAAATCTCAGAAAAGAGAAGCTTCCCCCACCCCACAGTTTAAAAATTAATATCAACTCCTTACTCTAAACACCAATGAAAGGACATAATTGACCATTTTTCCAGTAGCAACTGTTTTTTTTGTTTGTTTGTTTGTTTTTCTCTTGCGGTACGCGGGCCTCTCACTGTTGTGGCCTCTCCCATTGTGGAGCACAGGCTCCGGACGTGCAGGCTCAGCGGCCATGGCTCACGGGCCCAGCCTCTCCTCAGCATGTGGGATCTTCCCGGACCGGGGCACGAACCCGTGTCCCCTGCATCGGCAGGGGGACTCTCATCCACTGCGCCACCAGGGAAGCCCAGTAGCAACTGTTTTAACGTAACCAGATAACTCTAGGTAATGAGGGTATGTTCTTTTTGATGTAAGAATGCCAGCTAATATTTGTAGAAGTAATGGTATAATTAGGAATCACCATTTCAACTCCTAATAAAATACCTGATTCAGGCAAAAACCATCTACAGATGATAAAAATTATTAGGTGAGAAGCAGATGGAGAATTGGAAATATAACCCCACAGATTATTTGGTTATTTCAAGGGGAAAAACGCAACTTTACAATAGAGGGATTACCTTAACCTAGTGGTCTATCTTGGCATCACAGAAAGTGGAATAACCAGGCATTATGTGCTTCTTGTTGGGGTGCAGCTTGAGGTAAACAGCATCACCTGTGAAGGGTTTTGTAAAAATTGTTTAACCTGAATCTGTTCAAGGCTTTTAGATTGACTTTCAGTTTACAGAAAATGCAGAGGTTAGAGCAGGAGCAAACTAAGCCAAATCCAGCCTGTAGCCCTTGAGCTAAGAATGGTTTTTACATTTTTAAAGGATTGTTAGAATAAGACAGAAATAAACCAAGAAACAGAAAAGAATATGTGACAGAGTTAGTATGTGGCCCACAAAGCCTAAAATATTTATTTTCTGGACTTTTAAGGAAAATTTGCCAACCCTATTTTAGAGGAACAAGTCTAATTGCTACAAGGAAGCAATTAGACAAATCTGGAAAGTGGGCATCCCATAGGAAAACTGGCTGGGTCTATTCAATGTCATAGAAAATGAAAAGATAGGGGTGGGAATTTATTCAAGATTAGAAGAGACTTACAAATGTAGAAAACAAACTTATGGTTACCAGGGGATAAGGGGGTAGAGGGATAAATTGGGAGACTGAGATTGACATATACACATTACTATATATAAAATAGATAACTAGGGGCTTCCCTGGTGGCACAGTGGTTGAGAGTGCCCCTGCCGATGCGGGGGACGTGGGTTTGTGCCCCAGTCTGGGAGGATCCCACATGCCGTGGAGCGGCTAGGCCCGTGAGCCATGGCCACTGGGCCTGCGCATCCGGAGCCTGTGCTCCGCAACAGGAGAGGCCACAGCAGTGGCAGGCCCGCGACCGCACAAAAAAAAAGAAAAGATAACTAATAAGAACCTACTGTACAGCACAGGGAACTCTACTCACTACTCTGTAATGGCCTATATGGGAAAAGAATCTAAAAAAAGGATATATGTATATCTGATTCACTTTGCTGTACACCTGAAACTAACACAACATTGTAAATCAACTATACCCACAATAAAAATTAAAAATGAAATAAAATAGCATGAGAAAAAAACAAATAAGATTAAAAGACTTGAGAATTAATATTGTTAAAATGACCATACTGCCTAAAGCAATCTACAGATTTATTGCAATTCCTATCAAAATACCCATGACATTTTTCACAGAACTTGAGCAAATAATCCTAAAATTCATTTGAAACCACAGAAGACCCTGAGTTGCCAAAGCAATCTTGGGAAAGAAGAGCAAAGCTGGAGGTATCACCCTCCAAGACTTTAGACTATACTACAAAGCTACAATAATCAAAATGGCCTGGTACTGGCAAAAAACAAAAAAACAAAAAAACCAGACACATAGATCAGTGGAACAGAATAGAGAGCTCAGGAATAAACCCAGGCACCTATGGTCAATTAATCTACAGCAGAGCAGGCAAGAATATACAATGAGGGAAAGATAGACTCTCCAATAAGTGGTGCTGGGAAAACTGGTCAGCTACATGTAAAACAATGAAATTAGAACATTTTCTCACACCATATTAAAAAAAAAATGGATAAAGACCTAAATGTAAGACCTGGAGCCTTAAAACTCCTGGAAGAGAACATAGGCAAAACATCCTTCGACATAAATTGTAACAATATATTTTGAGATCTGTCTGGTAAGGCAAAAGAAACAAAAGCAAAAATAAACAAAGGGACCTAATTAAACTTAAAAGCTTCTGCACAGCAAAGGAAACCATTGACAGTCTACTGAATGGGAGAAAATGTTTGCAAACAATATTACTGATAAGGGGTTAATATCCAAAATATATAAACAGGTCATACAACTCAGTATCAAAAAAAAAAAAAAAAAACTCACAAAGAACCCAATCAAAAAATGGGCAGAACACCTGAATAGACATTTTTCTAAAGAACACGTACAGGTGGCGAATAGGCACATGAGAAGATACTCAACATTGCTAATTATTAGAGAAATGCAAATCAAAACAACAATGAGATATCACTTCACACCTGTCAGAATGGCTATCATCAAAAAGTCTACAAATAACATGGGACTGAGTGAACTGATGAGGATGATTATAATTTTTGTGACTTTGAATAAAAAAAAAATCCCACGAGGACTCAGAGGCAAAAAATATACAAATGAATTTTCACTGCAAAGTAAAGGAGCTGTTACAGTGGAGGATCACTGGACTGAATGTCAATATTATGACATAGTATGAGTGTGTTTTGTGTTTGGTAATTGCAATCATTGTTGCTTTTGTTGTGGTCATCCATTTACAATGCTTGGTGTCAGTCTATCTCTTGAAAAAAAAAAGTCTACAAATAACAAATGTCGGCGAGGATGTGGAGAAAAGGGAATCCTCATACACTGTTGGTGGGAATGTAAATTGGTGCATCCACTATGGAAAGCAGTATGGAAATTCCTCAGAAAACTGAAATTAGAACTATCATATGATCTAGCAGTTCCACTCGTGGGTACATATTCAGAAAAAAATGAAAACATTAATTCAAAAAGATACATGGAGTCCAATGTTTACAGCAGCACTATTTACAATATCCAAGACATGGGAACAGCCCAAGCACCCATCAACAGACAATTGGCTTAAGAAGATGTGTACACACACACACACACACACACACACACACACTGGAATACTACTCAGCCATAAAAAAGAGTGAAATTCTGCCATTTGTAGCAATGTGGATGGACCTAGAGAATATTATACTTAGTGAAATAGGTCAGACAAAAACAAATACTGTATGATATCATTATATGTGGATTCTAAAAAATAAAACAAGTGAATGTAAATAGCAAAACAGAAACAGACTCCCAGATATAGAAGGCAAACTAAACTAGTGGTTACCACTGGGGAGAGGGAGGAGGGGAGGGGCAAGATATAGGGGTATGGAATTAAAAGATATAAACTACTGTGTATAAAATAGATAAGCAACAAGGATATATTGTATAGCCCAGTGAATTATAGCCATTATCTTGTAATAACTTTTATTTATTTATTTATTTTTGGCTGTGTTGGGTCTTCGTTTCTGTGTGAGGGCTTTCTCTAGTTGTGGTAAGTGGGGGCCACTCTTCATCACGGTGCGTGGGCCTTTCACTGTCGCAGCCTCTCTTGTTGCGGGGCACAGGCTGCAGACGTGCAGGCTCAGTAGTTGTGGCTCATAGGCCAGTTGCTCCGTGGCATGTGGGATCTTCCCAGACCAGGGCTCGAACCCGTGTCCCCTGCATTGGCAGGCAGATTCTCAACCACTGCACCACCACGGAAGCCCTATCATGTAATAACTTTTAATGGAGTATAATCTGTAAAAATCATTGAATCATCTGAAACTAATATAATATTGTAAATCAACTATACTTCAATAAAAAATATATAAAAGTATGTTGGGAACTTCTCCTTCCAGACAAGCTGGAATAACAGGAACCAGATTACCTTCCTACCTAAGAAAAACAAAAAAAAAACTATATGAAACAATAGTTTTCAGGACACTGGGCATCAAACAATGAAGGATAGTGATCCCTGAGGGATGGCAAACAAAAGAGATGAGCCCTACAATTGTCCCATCCTGCCTTGAGTTTCCAGGCTCTGACATCAGGAGCAGGAACTGAGCAGAGCCCAGTAGATTCCCTGAGTTAACATGGAGCTGTGAGTCTAGGGAGACCAGTGCAGCAACAGTTCATAGGACAGAGTATCAGAAAGAAAAGATAGATGGAGAGAACCAGAGATCTGTGAAGTTCTCTCTTGAATACTCAGCAGAGACTGATTAGCACAAGACATGAGCAAAGTAGTCAAGACTGGGAATTTGAAGAAATTAGAAGCATCGTTGCCCAGTGCTCACACAGTGATGGCAACAGGCACTGTTACCACCAGCTAGACAGGAAAATTTCATAATTCATTAGACATTCGGTAGAGTACTCAGGAAGGTCTTGCCTTTGTAGTAGGGAATAATTAGCTCTAGACTGAGCACTGCTCTGGACCTACCTAACAAATCTTAAAAGCAAGATTCAAAAGGATCAAACCATGTCCAAGTAACTTAACTGTTTCCCAGAACAAAGCTCAAAAAGAATTATAGGAATAACAAAGAGGCAAGAAGACATGATCCATAAAGAGGAAAATCAATCCATTGAAACTGACCCAAAGCTGACACAGATATTAGAATTAGCAGAGAACATTAAGAGAGTGATTATAACTTGTACTCTGTATGTTCAGAAGTTGAGTAGAGACACAGAATATATAAAATAGATCCAAATAGAACTTCTAGGAATGAAAACTACAATGTCTGAGATGAAAAGTACACTGACAAGATTCATTGCAGATTAGACATTGCAGAGGAAAAGATTAGGGAATTTGAAGGCATAGCAATAGAAATTCTCCACAATGAAACACAAAAAGGAAAAGAAAAGAGCATCAGTTAGCTGCAGGACAACTTGAAGTGGCCTAATACAAGTGTAACTGGATTCCCGAAAGAGAGGGAAGTACAGAAATAATATCTGAAGAAATCGCTGAAAATTACCCAAACTTGATGGAAAGTATAAACCCACAGATCTGAGAAGCTCAAGGAACACCAGACAAAGAAACATGAAGAAAACTACACTGTCAGTTAACAATTTACTGCCTTTCAGCTCCAGATGCACCTTCAGTACACACTCTGAGATAAACAAAGGAATTCTTTAAAGTTAGCGTGATGTTAAGCTTTCTTAATACAGGGCTCTGGTGCTAGAGGGACCCTGTAGGAGAAAGAAGCTCTCCTGCTGTTTCTGGTGCCGGTTGGGGGTCAGAGGTGTCAGTGTGAGGACATCTGGTGTAGCCTTCCACAACATGGTCTTTTTGCAATGTTTGCACCCTTGTCCTTTCTTCAGCTCTTTGAACATATAAACTAGAACCTCCATGTGACCCTGTGCTCTGAAGGCTTCCTTACCCCATCAACACTCAGACTCTCTCCTGCATGTCATTGGTTGCCAGTTACCTGCTCCCCACCTGCACTCCACAGTATAGCTTATTGTTTGCCTGGGAACTCCAGACCACCTCTGACCTGGCCAAACTAGCAGACTTCTCTGCTATCCAATGGGGCTATACCATACCTCCTCCCAATGAGGTCTGAACCCTTCCACATCTGTCCTTTATGGATATTCTCATTCAGCTATAGTGTACCATATAGGGTTTCCTTATTTCTTTTAGTTACTCTTTTATCATGGTTAATAACCCTTTATATTAAATTCCCTCTTTTTTTTTTACATCTTTATTGGAGTATAATTGCTTTACAATGGTGTGTTTCTGCTTTATAACAAAGTGAATCAGCTATACTTATACATATATCCTCATAGGTCTTCCCTCTTGCGTCTCCCTCCCTCCCACTCTCCCTATCCCACCACTCTAGGTGGTCGCAAAGCACTGAACTGATCTCCCTGTGCTATGCGGCTGCTTCTCACTAGCTATCTATTTTACATTTGGTAGTGTTTATATGTTCATATATATACACTACCACTCTCTCACTTTGTCCCAGCTTACCCTTCTTCCCCTCCCCATGTCCTCAAGTCCATTCTCTAGTAGGTCTGCATCTTTATTCCCGTCCTGCCCCTAGGTTCTTCATGACCTTTTTTTTTTTTTAGATTCCATATATATGTGTTAGCATACGGTATTTGTTTTTCTCTTTCTGACTTACATCACTCTGTATGACAGACTCTAGGTCCATCCACCTCACTACAAATAACTCAATTTCGTTTCTTTTTATGGCTGAGTAATATTCCATTGTATATTTGTGCCACATCTTCTTTATCCATTCATCTTAAATTTCCCCTCTTAATCTACTATGTGATTTCTTTCTCCTGGTTGGACCCAACTGCTACATGCACTAAGGCACACAATAATCAAATTGCTTAAAACTGGTGATAGAGGGAAAATCTTAAAAGCAACCAGAGAAAAAGACACAGTACGTAAAGAGGAACAAAGAAATGAATGACATCATATTTCTCATCAAAAATAATGTAAGAGGGAATATAATGGAGCACATGTTTAAAGAACTGAAAAGAAATCTTTCAATCTAGAATTCTACACACAGTGAAAATATATTTTGTAAGTTAAGGTGAAAGACATTTTCAGATATACAAAATAATTTATCAGCAGATTTACACTGTAAAAAAATGCTAAAAGTTTTTCAGGCAAAAGGGAAAATGATACCAGGTGGAAATCTGGATCTACACAGAAGAACGGAGAGAGCTAGAAATGGTAATTATATGTAAATACAGTTTTTTTCTTATTATTGAAATGTCTTTAAATCATAATTGACTATTTAAACAAAAATGATAACAATGTATTATGGGGTTTATAACATTTATAAAAATAAAATGCATTACAACAATAGCCTAAAGGTCAGAAGGGGAGAAATGGAAGTATGCTATTATAAAATTATTATACTATATGTGAAGTGGAAGGATAACACTTAATGGTAGACTGTGGTAAGTTAAAATGAATATCATATACCCTAAAGCAATCACTAAAATAATAAAACAAAGAATTATAGCTAATAAGCCAACAAACAAGATAAAATGGAATCATAAAAATATTTCATTAATTTTTTAAAGGCAGAAAGAGAGGAAAAATAGAAGAACATATAGTACAAATAGAAAACAAATAGAAGGTGATAGACTCAAACCTAAACTTATCAATAGGTCACATTAAATGTAAATGGTTAAAACACCAGCAGTTAAAAAGCAGAATCTGTCTGATTGGATAAAAAAGTAAGGCACTAATAGGTTAAAAATAATAGGATGGAAAAATTATACCATACTATTGCTAGTCAAAAGAAAGCTGAAGTGGCTACATTATTTAATACCAAATAATGTAATAAAGTACATTCCAGAGCAAAGAATATTATCAGCAATAGAGAAGCCCATTTCATAATGGTGAAGAGGTCACTCAAGAGAACATAACAGTCCTAAATGTTTATGCCTTTAATAACAGAGTTTCAAAATACATGAAGCAAAAAGTGATAGGACTGAAAGCAAAAACAGACAAATTCACAATTCAATTTATCTCTCTCAGTTACTGATAGAACAAGTAAACAGAAAATAAGGATATAGGAGACTTGAACCAACTATCAACCAGGTCTGATTAGACCTAGGCTTGATAGAATACTCCACCTAACAATAGCAGGATGTACATTATTTTCAAGTACACGTCTTACCAAGATAGACCATATTATGGGCCGTAAAAGTCTAAATAAATTAAAAATAAGTGAGGTTTATCCTAGGAATTTAGGGTTGATTTAACCTTCAAATATTAATTAATATAATTCACCTATTAACATACTAAAAGAGAAAGACCATATGATTATCTCAGACACAAAGCATTTGACCAAATCCAACATCCATTCCTGATGAAAACTCTCAGCAGGCTAGGAATTGAAGAGAACTTTTTGATAAGGGTCATTTACAAAAAACCTACAGGTAACGTACTTAAATGGCAAAAGACTCCTTAGGTTAGGAACAAGGCAAGGATGTCTGCTCTCTCCACTTCACTTTTTTTTTTTTAATTGAGGTATAATTGACACATAACATTATATTAGTTTCAGTTGTACAACATAATAACTTGATACTTGTATATATTGTAAAATGATAGCCACAGTAAATCTGGTTAACATCTGTGACCATACATAGTTAGAAAATTTTTTCCTTATAAAAACTTTTATTAGCTATAGTCAACATGCTGTATATTACATCCCCATGACTTATTTTATAACCGGAAATTTGTACCTTTTGACCTCCTTCACCTGTTTCACCCACCCTTGCCTTTGGCAACTACCAATCTGTTCTCTGTATCTATGAGCTTGGGTATATTTTTGGTTTTGGTTTTGCTTTTTTTAGATTCCACATATAAGTGAGATCATATGGTATTTGTCTTTCTTTGTCTGACTTATTTCACTTAGCAGATTCCCTCTACGTCTATACATGTTGTTGCAGATGGCAAGACTTCATTATTTTTATGGCTGAATAATATCCCATTGTATATATGTACACCATATTTTCTTTATCTGCTTATTCATCAGTGGACACTTAGGTCGTTTCCATATCTTGGCTGTTGTAAATATGCTGCAGTGAACATGGAAGTGCATACATCTTTTCGAGTATCTTTTTTTTTAAATTTATTTATTTTTGGCCGCATTGGGTCTTTGTTGCTGCATGCGGGCTTTCTCTAGTTGCGGCGAGCGGGGAGCTACTCTTTGTTGTAGTGCACAGGCTTCTCATTGCAGTGGCTTGTCTTGTTGTGGAGCATGGGCTCTAGGGTGCGCAGGCTTCAGTAGTTGTGGTGTGCAGGCTCTAGTTGTGGCTTGTGGGCTCTAGAGTACAGGCTCAGTAGTTGTGGCGCACGGGCTTAGTTGCTCCATGGCATGTGAGATCTTCCCGGACCAGGGATTGAACCCGTGTCACCTGCATTGGCAGGAGAGTTCTTAACCACTACACCACCAGGGAAGTCCCATGAGTTCTTTTTTGCCTCTGCTGCTTCCCACAGCACCTGAGTGATCCGCAGTCTGGACATAACAAATTCCAGTTTGTCTCTAGGTGTCCTATTTCCCAGAGGATCAAAAACTTTAGACTTGAACAGATTTCAGATTTCTCAGATAGAATATGCTTCCAGATATGAAGTTAGAATCTACTCTGTTTAAATTTTTCTAGTTTTGGTTTTCACAAATTCAGCAAACATTTATTGAGAACTGACTACCAGCTACAGGCAAGGCATCAAGTTATCCATCACTATCTTATTTTCTGATGCATTTCAAAGGAAGTTGGAGACATCAGTGTACTTTACTCCTTAATACTTTAGGATGTATACCATTAACTAGAGTTCAGCGTTTGTTTACAGTTTCTTTTGTATTTGTGTCTGTAACTTTGTGTGCCAGGCACATGATAGGTGCTTATCAAACGTCTATTGAATATATGAATGACTGAGTCAGATCAAAACACAAAAAGAAAGAAGACTGGAGTGTGTGCATTCATGAAAGTGGTAGAACCCTATGCAGTTTGCAAAGGGCATTTTGTATCTGCTGCCTTGACAGTCTCAAAATAAAATTCCTTCCACCATACTTTCCCTTCAATCCATTACATGTATACGAAGGCCCACACATACCTGTGTTAGAATATTCCTTTCTCAGAGGCAAAACATTCCATTCTCAGAAGCCAGGAAGAGGGAATCTTTTAGGAAAATGAGGACAGAATAAATCGATGCTCCTCTTCCTGGTGTGGCTCTGGGGTCACGCTGGGCATGAGCCATGACAAAAACAGCTGATTAGGGTTTAAAGGGAGGTTTCTTTGCTTGCTTGCTTGCTTATTTGGGGGGGCTTTTGGTCTCAGTATCTCACGGCCTAGCCAGGCTGTCCTCCATATAGACCTGTCACTTTTAGGCTAACGGATGGGTTAAAGAATGGGCAGTTTCTGCTTATCCAAATTCTGCCCATTTTTCCAGGACCAGCTGGCAGTTCAGCTCCTTCGTGAAGACTTCCCTCACCATTCTAGCAGTGATTGCTTCATTTTCTGAGCTCATTATCACTGACTTAGCACTTACTATTCATTGCCTTGGAGATTTTGTTTTAACTTATTTTTTTATTGAGGTATAATTGATTTACAATATTACATTAGTTTTAAGTGTACACATAGTGATTCAAAATTTTTTAGATTATATTCCATTGAAAGTTATTATAAAATATTGGCTGTATTTCCTGTGCTGTATAATATATCCTCATAGCTTATTTATTTATTTATTTATTTATTTAAAATAATTTTATTGATTGATTGATTTTTGGCTGCGTTGGGTCTTCGTTGCTGCACTCGGGCTTTCTCTAGTTGTGAGTGGGGGCTAGTCTTCGTTGCAGCGTGCGGGCTTCTCATTGTGGTGGCTTCTCTTGTTGTGGAGCACGGGCTCTAGGCATGTGGGCTTCAGTAGTTGCGGCTAGTGGGCTCAGTAGTTGTGGCTCACGGGCTCTAGAGCGCAGGCTCAGTAGCTGTGGCGCATGGGCTTAGTTGCTCCACAGCATGTGGGATCATCCTGGACCAGGGCTCGAACCCGTGTCCCCTGCATTGGCAGGCGGATTCTTAACCACTGTGCCACCAGGGAAGGCCCGCTTATTTATTTTTTACATAGTAGATTGTACCTCTTTATCCCCTACCCCTAATCTGCCCCTCCCCCTCCCTCTTCCCACTGGTAACCGCTAGTTTGTTCTCTATATCTGTGAGTCTGTTTCTGTTCTGTTATATTCATTAGTTTGTTTTATTTTTTTAATTCCATGTATAAGTGATAACATACAGTATCTGTCTTTCTCTGACTTTATTTCACTAAGCATAATACCCTCCAGGTTCATCTATGTTGTTGAAAATGGCAAAAGTTCATTTTTCTTTAATGGCTGAATAGTATTCCCGTGTGTGTGTGTGTATCACATCTTCTTTTAAAAATTTTTAAAAATTTTTATTGGAGTGTAGTTGATTTACAATGGTGTGTTAATTTCAGATGTACAGCAAAATGGTTCAGTTATACATATACAGGAAAATAATCTGAAAAAGAATGAATATAGGTTATTACAGAATATTTAGTAGAGTTCCCTGTGCTACACATTAGGTCCTTGTTGGTTATCTATTTTATATATAGTAGTGTGTGTATGTTAATCCCAAGCTCCTAATTTATCCCTCCCTCCCACGTTTCCCCTTTGGTAACCATGAGTTTGTTTTTGAAATCTGTGAGTCTGTTTCTGTTTTGTAAATAAGTTCATTTATATCATGTTTTAAAAATTAGATTCCACATATGAGTGATATCATATGATATTTGACTTTCTATGTCTGACTTACTTCACTTAGTATGATAATCTCTGGGTCCATCCATGTTGCTGCAAATGGCATTATTTTGTTCTTTTTTATGGCTGAGTAATATTCTATTGTATATATGTACCACATCTTTTTTATCCATTCCTCTGTTGATGGATATTTAGGTTGCATTCATGTCTTGGATATTGTAAATAGTGCTGTAGTAAACATTGGGGTGAATGTATCTTTTCAAATTATGGTTTTGTCCAGATATATGCCCAGGAGTGGGATTGCTGGATCATATGGTAGTTCTATTTTTAGTTTTTTAAGGAACTTCCGTACTGTTCTCCATAGTGGTTGTACCATTTTACATTCCCACCAGCAGTGTAGGAGGGTTCCCTTTTTTCCACACCCTCTCCAGCATTTATTGTTTGTAGAGTTTTTGATGATGGCCATTCTGACCAGTGTAAGGTGATACCTCATTGTAGTTTTGATTTGCATTTCTCGGATAATTAGTGATGTTGAGCATCTTTTCATGTGCCTTTTGGCCATCTGTGTGTCTTCTTTGGAGAAATGTCTGTTTAGATCTTCTGCCCATTTTTTGATTGGGTTGTTTTGTTTTTTTTTTTGTTTTTGTTTTTTGATGGCTAAGTTCTCCAAATATTTATTACAGTGGGTCATCAGCAGTAACAGGGCTGGGGGAGGGACACACGAGACTCATTTACCCCTCAGGTAGAGCTTGGGGGTCTGCCAGCCTGCGGGGGCTTACTTCAGGCCCGCCTTCCGCCAGATGCGCCTCAGGTCTCTCTCGAACCTCATCTGCTTCCGTTTCAGGCGTCCCTCCCTGACTTTCTGCCGCAGGAGCCAGGTCCTCTTGACCAGCTTGCGGTACTTGTGATGATTCATCTTCTGCCGGCGGATCTTGAGCAAGTTTTTGGACTGTATCTGGGGTGTGTCCCAGACCTCCTTTACCCCCTGCTCGACCCCTTCCCCCACCTGGCTGGGCGGACACTCATAGACTTGGGCTGGAGACACAGTCCCTAGGGCCCCAGCATCCAGTCTGGGCAGGAGGCAGCGAACGGTCAGCCAGCTCGCCAGGGGGCTGATAGACATCTTCCTGGGGACCAGCATCTCCTCAAGCTCCATGTGGACCCGCCTGTCAGGGAGGGAGGCAACCCCACTTGGGCCTATTGGTTGCATGCTATAGCGAGGCCTGCAGGCATGCCTGCCCAACACCTCGCAGACAGGCCAAGGCCCACTACAAACCTGCCCGGGGAACAGCCCTGAGCAGCTGGGAAGTCAGGCGCACCATGAACATGGTCTGTGCTTGGCGGCGGCCCCAGGCACTCAGCGGAGCGCACGGGTGGTGTCGACGCTCGGGTCTTAGGCCCCGAGCCCCAGCCAGCGGCGGTCGCCTCCGCCGTCCCTGGAGCCCGCACACTGCGGCCTCACGCCGACTCTTCCCAGACGCAACCGGGAGACTCAGCTGACCATTCCACCGCGCTCGGGTTGTTTGTTTTTTTGACATAGAGTTGCATGAGCTGTTTGTATGTTTTGGAGATTAATCCCTTGTCAGTCACTTTGCAAATAATACCCTCCAGGTTCATCTGTGTTGTTGCAAATGGTGAAATTACATTCTTTTTTATGACTGAGTAATATTCCTGTTTGTGTGTGTGTGTGTGTGTGTGTGTCACATCTTCTTTATACATTCATCTGTTGATGGACAGAATGGTACTTGCTGACACCAGTGTCCACATGATAGAGCAAGCTCCCAAAAATGGCTGCCACCAGTGTCTTTGTCCCTAGGGTGAGCTCCAGTTGCCTCCTGCTTCTCAGGGAGACTCTACAAGATAAGCAAGTGTGTCTGACCCAGGCTCCTTTCAAATTACTGCTTCTGCCCTGGGTCCTGGAGCAGGTGGGATTTTGTGTGCACCCTTTGAAAGTGGAGTCTCTGTTTTCACTGCAGTAATTTTTCATTATCCTAATTTCAAGCTCATATTCACATTTTCCCAATTGACCTTCAAAGATGTACTTTACTCTTGGTTTGCAAACCAGAATCCAATCCAGGACTATGCATTATGTTTGTTGCATTATATCTGGTCCCTTAAGTATTATTTATTGTAGTACAATTCCTCTTTTTCATTGACATGTTGAAGAAGCTGGGCCAGTTGACCTGTAGAAAGTTCCAGCTTCTGTATTTGTCTGGCTGCTTCCTCATAGTGACATTTAGCTCATTCTTCTATTCCCTGGCATTTCCTATTAACTGGAGGTTATATATAAAAGCTTACTGGATTCAAATCAAACATTTTTGGCTAGAAGATGTACATTTATGATGATAATGTGAGATCCTCCATTATTCAGTTGTGTTTTCTTGCTTTTGACAAGACATGTAATCTGTGGCGTTTTCAGGCATTGATTTTGAAGGATTCTGCTTTCAGCACCACCAAATACTGGAACATAATTTCTCATCCTTTGTGGTCATTGAACGTTTTGATAAAAATAGCATATCACCAACTAAATTTTCGCACGTAACTTTCCTATTATTCCTATGGTCATATGGTTTTGGTTCATATAATTTAGTATTCATATATTGGAAAATGAAACAGTATTAGTTTTAGACTAACATAAATTATATTTTATCTGTAAAAATGAGATTAAGAAGATTTCAAATGGATAAGATTACCTGACAAACCAAGAATTGTGTTTTAATGAGTAGAGGTTTGGGAACATGCGAAGTACAATCAAGGCATGACTGGACTTATTTTTAACTAAATCATGATACTAAAGTTAACTAAACATAGAGGGGTTTGAGAGCTGCAGCCTGGTGGTGGGTCTTCTTCCCTGGAGTGGGAGTGCTGGGCTTGAACAGAAGTTTCTGGGCCATTGGTCCCTGGAGAGACCATAGCATGTGATTTTATGACTCTGATTGGCATATAAGATCATCCAGGAGACTCCCAAACTGGAATTTGGCTTCATATGCCAATTTCTTTGAAGGGATGCAGGGATCAGCAAACTTTCTTTTGTTATCTCACCATTGCTGGTGGGCAGGAGTCAGCCTGGCTTAACTGAGCCCCTATGCTCTAGGTCTTACAAGCCCCTCCACAGGCACACCCCCTCCTTCCAGAGGAACCACTCTTCAGACTTCTATGGTAATCAGTCCTTTCCTTTGTGGCTGGCAGGGGCTACTCTTCGTTGCGGTGTGCGGGCTTCTCATTGCGGTGGCTTCTCTTGTTGCGGAGCATGGGCTCTAGGCACGCAGGCTTCAGTAGTTGCAGCACATAGGCTCAGTAGTTGTGGCGCAGGCTCTAGAGTGCAAGCTCAGTAGTTGTGGCACACGGGCTTAGTTGCTCCGCAGCATGTGGGATCTTCCCAGACTAGGGCTTGAACCCATGTCCCCTGCATTGGTAGGTGGACTCTTAACCGCTGCAACACCAGTGAAGTCCCTTCTCTGATTATTCTTCAAGATAGATTCCTAGCAGTAAAATTAATGGATCAGAAAGTGTAACCATGGAAGATAATTTCAGGACTTCTGTGGATTTACTCCGTAATCAGAAGGATAGCCTTTATTCTAGTTTAATTCTTCTACAGTGTAAACTAGCTACACTTTGTTTAGTGTGGCAGCAAACTATAGAATCAGTAAGCAATTTCCTTGTATTGGATCATCAGACTCGTTTTCTTCCTCAGATTCATCTGGAAATGTATTTCTTTTCCTTTTTTTTTCTTTCTAATGTATCCCTCCCTCCCCCCTCCTCCACTTCCCCTTTGGTAACCATAAATTTGTTTTCTATGTCTGTGAGTCTGTTTTTGGTTTTTTTTGTTTTTGTTTTTGTTTTTTGGCTGCATTGGGTCTTAGTTGTGGCAGGTGAGACCTTCGTTGAGGCATGCAGGATCTTTCATTGCAGCGCACAGGCTCTTTATGGTGTGCGGGCTTCTCTCTAGTTGTGGCATGAAGGTTTTCTCTTTCTAGTTGTGGTACACAGGCTCCAGAACGCGTGGGCTCTGTAGTTTGCGGCACACGGGCTCTATAGTTGAGGCGTTCAGGCTTAGTTGCCCTGCGGCATGTGGAATCTTAGTCTCCCAACCCGGGATCAAACCCATGTCCCCTGCATTGGGAGGCGGATTCTTTACCACTGGACCACCAGGGAAGTCCCTGTTTTTGTTTTATAAATAATTTCATTTGAACTATTCTTTAGATTCAACGTATAAGTGATGTCATATAATATTTGTCTTTCTCTGTCTGACTTTTTTCACTTAGTATGATAAACTCTAGGTCCATCTGGAAGTGTACTTCTTTCGTGCTTCCTAATACCCATCCATTTGGGTTTATGTAGTAATTATGGCTGATTGGCGGGAAAGCTTAGAACTGTTGATTCTCATTGTATAGAAATAGCAATTATCCATGATCAAATGTATAAATAAAGACATTGATTCAGTATGCTTTGAGGATTCACTTTCCAGAACTTAAGTTCTGTCAACTGAATGTTTTAATATGCATGCTTCTATGTTGTTGCTTTCACTTTAGCAGATGTAAAATGCGTGTGTTCATTTACCTGTTTCATGTCCTTCCTTGAAAGCAGAGCTGCGTCCTAGTCAGTGCCTAACATCTTTCCTTGCCTGTGGTGGATGTTCAATAACTGTGTGTTGGAATAGTATTGGATTACCATGTTATTTGGAATTGTTGCTTTTTGCTCTTCCTCTTAATATGTTAGGTCTGTTAATGAATGATCATTTTGATTTTTACAGCACCTTCTCCTCTACCTAGGAGCTCTGAGGTGGCAGGTTGTTTGGATTCTTTTTGGTTTGGAATAATTATTCTGACATTTAAATGAGCCTCTGTCTGAAAGTGCGCAAATTTTCATTTCTATCTTTTTAAGCTTCCTTGCTCCCGAGAAATTTCAGGTTTATAAGACTGCAGTTAATTAATAATCTCCACCATCGCATCCCAGATAAGACGGGAGGTGACAGAAAGGAAGCAGAAACAAGTTTAAATAGAATGGTGCTTAGCAGTGAGATAGCACTTTATACTTGAAAGCCTTCGGAGACATTAACTAATCAATTTTCCAACACATTGGAGAAGTCGGAAATGGGTTTTCATTATGTACTTAATTGCTGAGAAAGTGAGATATGCTTTTAATCTCTTAACTCTTCCTGAGAAGTGGACATTCACTTGGAACAACTTACTTTTTTTTTCAAAGTTTAGGTGTGTTTATTTATTTTTTAGTTTATTTATTTTGATTATTTTTGGCTGTGTTGGGTCTTCGTTGCTGTGCACAGGCTTTCTCTAGTTGTGGCAAGCTGGAGCTACTCTTTGTTGTGGTGCGCGGGCTTCTCATTGCAGTGGCTTCTCTTGTTGCAGACCGCAGGCTCTAGAGTGCGCGGGCTTCAGTAGTTGTGGCACACAGGCTCAGTAGTTGTGGCTCACGGGCTCTAGAGTGCAGGCTCAGTAGTTGTGGCACACGGGCTTAGTTGCTCTGCGGCATGTGGGATCTTCCTGGACCAGGGCTCGAACCCGTGTCCCCTGCATTGGCAGGCGGATTCTTAACCATTGTGCCACCAGGGAAGCCCCTCTGTTTTTCTTAATCTGAATTTTTAAAAAGAGACTCATCCTTTGACCTTCCATTTTTCTCAGGAGACAACTGAGTCAACTTCAAGGCTTATGGGTTTCGTCTTCACGAAGTCAACACACTAGGCAGTTTGTAGAAGCAGTAAGCTCCTCTTGCTCCCTCACCATTTTGGAGAAACAAGAAGATAGAACAGATGCCAACTCAGAACACAAAGTAACGTCTAATTGCCCCTGAAGGGTGGTTTGGCTGTGGGTAGAGTTAGTTTGTCCCATGTGTTTGAAGGTCTGAGGAAACTGAGGCCAGATTGCTTACATGAATTGCTTATGTTCACCCAGTTAGGAATGGAGTCCCGTGACAGGTGATCCCTGTCCCAATACTTTTTGGTTCTTAACCTTTTTTCCATCAAGACACATGTTTAATTTGCCCAGAGAGCTAGCTCTAACTATAATACAATACCTTTTCTCTTCTAGTCAAGAAAATATAGCGAGTGAACATTTTGAATTTGTGACTATTGAAATTTTCTGAAGAAATGAAATATTTACTTCATTACTCTGTTAGTAATAACAAATGACTTGCAACGTATCTCACAACTGATCATGACCAAACAGTATGTTCATAGTTAGAGCTTTATATAATATCTTTTAATTAATTTTTTTTTCAAAATAGTAAATGGACATCATTAGAAGTCTTTCAGTATGTTTGATTTCTTAAAAACAAACAAAAGTCCCAGCAGTCTTTGCCTCCCCACTTGCTTGTACCAAGCATAGTTCTTATTTTTTTCACTGTTGGTTTTCTTTAAGTCATTTTTTGTCAACTGATTGCCTGTTGTGAGCCAAGCCCTTTCTGAATCCTGGAGAAGTGGCAAGAGGTGAGCCACCCTTTCCTTGAGGAGCCTATAGTCAAACGCTAGTGATTGTTTTGAGGAAATAACTTGTTATACTGGGAAAGTAACTTAACCTCTCCAAAGTTCAGTTTCCTCATCTAAATAGTGTGTTACTAATACCTGCCTAACAGGTATCATTATGAGGACTTCAGGAAATAATTCACGTGACAGCACTTAGCACTGGTACCTGGTGCAGGATAGGCACTCAGGGATTGTTCATTCAGTTTGCATCTGGGGAACCATGTAAGATGCTATCATTAGATAATTAAATTATGATATGAAGGCCATTTTAAAAATATGAATTGAGAGACAGAAGCAAGAACTGAGAGCTAGGGTTTATTAGGCTCTGTGGAGGATGTAGGGTTTAAAGAGGATCAGAACTTAGATGATGAAGTATAGGTATTATCAGGGTGAGGAATGGATTGGCTCTGATTTGGAGGAAGAGTTTGGGCTCCCCTACTTAAGTCTCACCAGCTTTTATCCCCACATAGTATCTGTATTGCTTCCCCAGTGATGTCACAGAAAGTAATTCTGCACCCAGTGGTAAAACCCTATGGAGCCAAACCTTGTTAGCATTATTGCTATTTCCATGGCAACCATCAGATGATATATAATCGTAGTAAGGCAAGTTGTGAGAAGTATTTTCATCAACAAATGCCCAAATTTACTTGTAGGATGTCCCATAGGAGATCACCCAGCCACTTAGCTGCTGTCTCCAAAATCTAAACCCTGTTCTTCCACATTTCCATGTTTGAACATGTAGTGGGAAATTTTTTTTTTTTTTTTTTGCTGTACGCGGGCCTCTCACTGTTGCGGGCTCTGGACGCACAGGCTCAGTGGCCATGGCTCACGGGCCCAGCCACTCCACAGCATGTGGGATCTTCCCGGACCGGGGCATGAACCCGTGTCCCCTGCATCGGCAGGCGGACTCTCAACCACTGTGCCACCAGGGCAGCCCCTGTGGGAGACATTTTTAAGAAAAAAATCTTGCCATGGATTTTTTCCATAAGGGAATATCATTATGCTTGAATTCTGTTCGAATAGTTTTTGCAAAATGGACATAACCAATAAGGTAAATCTGAGGGGGGAAAAGGCTTTTATATCCCAGTTATAGATATTTTTGTAACTATTGATAGAGTTTTGTGACTACTGGTAAGTAATTAGGTACAAAGGTAAAACTGGCTTGACTCATCTTCTGTCAGTTTTACTCAAATGAAAGATTTAAAAATAAAATTCTTAATGTTTAAAAATAAAATTTTCCTACTGAAAACTGAACTCATCCTGTAATATGGGGTATTTTATAGAACTTGTTTTGTTCTCTGTGACATTTTAGGAGTATGTTATAGACAACTGTAAGTTGAAAATGAATGAATATATACACGTTTTCCCTGTATTCAACAATTTGTCTACTATGTGCCTGGCACAGTTCTGAGTATTGGGGTTACGGTGACAAACGAAATAAAGGCCCTGCCCCTGCCCTTTTGGAACTGACGTCAGGGGCAGAGAGAGAAGCAATAACTCAATTAACAAGCTAAGTATCAGGTGTGATAAGTGCTCTAGATTAAAATTAAACAGGGGGGTACTAGAGATTGACACATGTAGGGGTCAGGTGAACAAAGAAGGCCTCTCTGATGAGATGACATTTGGGAAGAGACACGAGTGAGTGAGGGAACAGGCCTTGTGAATATCTAAGGGAAGAGCGTTCCAGGCAGCGAGATAGCAAATGCACGGATGGTGATAAAGAGTATGCTCGACAGGGCTGAGGACAGCAGGGAGGCCAGGATGAGTGGAACAGAGAGAACACAGTGGATAAAAGAGCAGATCAGAGATGAGGGCGGGTGAGGGCAGGAATCTTTTAGAGTCTCATAAGCCATGATAAGGACTTTGTTATATTTTATTCTGAGTAAGATGGAAAATCTCTAGATTGTTTTGAGCAGTGACATGATATGACTTGGGTTTTTAAAGAATTGCTCTGCTGTTTGGAGAGTAGACTCTAGGAGGACACGCAAGGCTGGAAGCAGGGGGAGACCACTTAGGTGATGACTTACTGCAGTCAGTAGTCTAGGTGAACGATGATACTGGCCAGACCTAGGGTGGAAAAGTGGGGACAGAGAATAGCGGTAGGATGATGGATATTTCTTTTGCTTCATAAATACTCATAATGCTTATGCCAAGCACTGTTCTAACAGCTTTATAAACATCAACTCATTCATGCTCATAACAACCCTCTGAGGTAAATTTCAAAGGTACAGCCCACAGGATTTGTAGATGGATTGGATGTGGTGGGTAGAAGGGGAAAAAAAAGGAATCTGTGATAATTCCTTTGTGTGGGCCTAAAACTTCTAAAAATGGAGTTGCCATCTCCTGCGAAAGGGAAGATGCAGGTGAAGCGTGTTGGGGTGGAGGGCCCTAGAACGAGGAGTTCGGTTTTCATATACATTGAGTTTGAGATGCACATCAGCTATCCAACTGGATGTGTTGAGTAGGCAGTTAGATAGAGGAGCCTGAAGTTAGGGAAGAGGTCAGGGCTGGAGATAAATTACAAAAGCTGTCTGAAAGCATTCAGGAAGAAGTGCCCACTGGAGGTCTGGTTGTTGCTGGTAAACCTAACCAGAGGTAGGTGTGAGGAGTCTTTTCCTGTGGGTGTGGTTGTAGAGTGGCATTTTCATTGGCTTTCAGATCAGACCTGCATTTGAATACTAGCTCTATCATTTACTGATTAAGTGACCTCAACTATGTGACTTAATCTCATTTAGCTTCACTTTCTTCATCCTTAAAACAGGTTAACAGGACATATCCTATAGCATTGTCAAGATAAAATGAAATAACGTGTTACCTAGAGCAGTGCTTGGAAATGGAAAGTGCTTAATAAATATTCATTATCTTTCTTTTCCTCAGATTTAGTTTGTTGCATTCAACCCAAACTAAAAGAACATGGGCTTCTCTTCAGGATAAAATACATGTGAATTTAAATATTTATTTATTTAGCTGCATCGGGTCTTAGTTGCAGCATGCGGGATCTTTCATTGCAGCACGCAGGCTTCTCTCTAGTTGTGGCATGTGGGTTCCAGAGCGTGTGGGCTCAGTAGTTGTGGCACGAGAGCTCTCTGTTTGTGGTGCATGGGCTCTAGAGTGTGGGCTTAGTTGCCCCGCGGTGGCATGTGGGATCTTAGTTCCCTGACCAGGGATTGAACCCACGTCCCCTGCATTGAAAGGCGGATTCTTAACCACTGGGCCACCAGGGAAGTCCCAAATAAATCTGAATTTAAAGCCTACTTCCATATATATACTTCTGGGGGTGCCTACTTAATGACAAGCTCCAAAAAGGATTTCATTCAAATCTGTTTCCTATCAATCAGTAATGACCTTATAAAAGAAAGACTCCTGTGAGGTTTATAGAAGGCACAGGGGAAGAAGTTGTGGGTTCTGAGTATTAAAAGATTCCACATGCAAAAGCAGAGTGAAGGTATATGTAGAAGCACCAATCAGCAAATCAGCAGATCAGTCATAGGTAATTTACATCAAAGCAGTAATCTGCCTGAGTCCTGGTGATGACCTATAGGAGGAAATAGTGCCCTTTCCTGGGGATGGGCTATTTAAATCAAAGGGAATTATCTCATTAATTATCTGATGATCCTGCTGGAAATTTGCTAAAGGGACACTCCTGTGGTTTAGTTTAATCCCACTTCTGTTTTCTCCAGTTTTAGCTTGACTATCTCAAAAAGTACTCCCTTAAGGTGTTCAGATTTTATCTCATACAGTAAACATTTGAGCACCTACTATGTGCTGTATACGTTTTTAAGCAAACAGGTATTAATATGAGTTCCAATTTCCTGTTCTTAAGTCATTCACAGTGTAAGAAAACACACATGTAAACAAATAAACAGAACAGACTGTGTAGTAAACAAACAGAATAGAGTATGTAATACTCAAAATAGAGTATTATTACAGGACTGCAAATAATGTAGTCATTTTACCCTAGGAGATTATAAAAGCGATACAGGTGTCACCTCTGAACTGGGCCATTAAGGTTAAGAATTTATCAGGTGAAAATTTTCAGGGAAAGGTATTCCAAGAAGGGAGCACACCATAAGCAAAATCACAGAGGCTTGTACAGGGAAAAAAGAAAAAAGCATAATTTGATTAATAGTTTTGTTTTTATGGTGGTGGGAAGAAGAAAGTGACCACCAGTTTGGAAAGCAAATTTTCCTAAACCCTTTCCCACCTCCAAACAGGAATATTTGAACATTCCAACCTTTAAGGTCTAGATGAGTCCCCGGGTGAGCCATATGACCAAAAGAAATAAAAAACATTAGTAATACTAGAATTTTCTTTCTTTATTAGGATTAGCTGTGACAGTTATTTTCTAAGGGAATCCTGAGTGTGTCCCTAGGACAACACCATTTGTATTCTTGTGAAGGACTCCTAAGTGTCTACTTACCCCAGCCCATTCCCATCACTGACCTAAATTAAAATTTAAGTAGAATGTCATTCAAAGTATCTATCTTCCCCCTCAGCCTTCCTGTTTATTATGAAAAGGTTCTCAGTTTCTTTTCCAAGTATCTCCATGTAATCTTTTGAAAGCATAAACATTTCGAATTCTGGGAAGTTTGCAGTGCTCATGGTATTTTCAACCCTGAGGGAACAGGGAGGCCTGTTCCAAGATAGACAGGTTCTTGCAGTCAATGCAGTTCCTCAGTTTAGCTGGATAGTAATTCTTTTAGCTTGGCTACATTTCCATATCCACTCCCCTTTTTTTACCCCTGAGACCTTTCAAGGTTTCTCTGTGGTCACCACACCACATCCATGGATAAAAGAGAGTACCTAGATTCTCTGCAGCACGGCCTCAGTGAGGGCTGTCATTCTCTCCAATCAATCTCTATGCCAAATTTTCTTAGGCTTTTTAAGATCTGTCCTCTTTTGTATTTAATCTTTTAGACTTTCTGGGCCAATGACTTGAACATCAGGTCTTCAATTCAGTTGATCTTTGAGGTTATTAGAGCTATAATAGTGATGCAGACAATAGTAGCAACAGAACAGCTCGCACATGCAGTACTTACTGTGCACCAGGAACTCTTCTCAGCACTTTACATAGATTAATTTATCTCATCCTCACAATGACCTTTTGAGGCAGCTACCACTTTATCCTCATTTTACAAGTGAGGAAACTAAGGCACAAAGAGTGCTGCAGTTTTGCCTGAGGTTACACAATGCAGTAACTAGTAGAGAAGAAAGACCGTGTTCTTTTCAGAGCCTGAATTTGGAAGACAGTTTTCCCACAAGAGTTGAGTTTTATTCATCTCTGTATCCTCAATTAAAAGCATAGAAAGCAAGTGTTTTATCCATGTTGGAGTTAGTGCAAAGTGCCAGGCCATCGAGTGAACACAGTATTGTGTCATTTTGGTTTAAAAAAGAAAAAAATACTACATGAATCAAAAGTTTTGATTATGAATACAGTATATTGGCAATATCTAGGGCCTGTTTTATTATATGAGTCCTCATAGAACATTTAAAAATAAAAATTTTTAAATCTGTTCTGACTTCTTCTGAAATACATTTTTTTTAACTAGCAGTAGGGATCTGACATTGAATAATGGCCCTCGTCCAGAAACAAAAGTGGATTAACATTTCTCCTTTTTTTCTTTTTCAATTAAGGTCTTTGATGCTGAGGGATTACGTTTGTGATAATGATGAAAAGGATGATAATAAAACCGTTATTGTGCTCTAATTTTAAAGTTCTTTCAAATAAAACAAAATTAGACATGGCCCCTGTCTGGTGGGCGTACACTTTCTAAATGTCATAGAGCAGCTTTCCACATATCTCATATAAGCAGGAATTCCCTCCCATGAGTAATAAACATTGTTAGTGGCATCGGGCTTTCCTTATTCTAGGGGATGAGTTTTTGGCATCCCTGAAAATCATCCAATATGTGACTCTGTTTTTGTCTAAAAGAAAAATAATGGTATTGAAATGGAAAGAAACTGAAAATAGTAGTCAAGCGCCAACTAGCTGTGTGATCTTAGGCAGGACCTTACTTTTCGCTCACTCAAATCATATCAAAGGCCTCACTTTGTTGACCCATGCCTCAATTTCATCAGCCACCAAATTAGTGGTTAGAGCCAGATAGTCTCGGAGGTTTCAACTTTCAAATTGCATGTTTTCCTTTGAGCAAATGTCAGTATTCTATTTGGAGTTTTCACTTTATCATAAATAATAGTAATAGCTATAACTTATTACATATTTAGTCAGTGCTAAACATTTTATCTACATTATTGTTACCAGAGAGGGACCCCTTCAAGGGCCCAAGAAGGGCTCTTGTCTAACACTCAGAAATGAATTGTCCGAGGAGCCATACATGCTGATGAAGCAAAAGACTTTATTGAAAAGCGGCGCTCAAGCGGATAGCAGCAGCAGGGTGAGGAACCCAGGAGAACTGCTCTGCATCATCGTGGCTCGAAGTCTCGGGTTTTGTGGAGATGGGGGTTAATTTCCGGGTTGTCTGTGCCCGGTCGTTTTGCTCATGCCCATGTTTGGTCTGACTCAGGGCTTTTCCTGGTGGCATGCACATCTCTCAGTCAATATGGATTCCAGCGTGAGTGTTTCTGGGAGGTTGGCAGGATATATTATGGGCTGGCATCTCCTCCCTCTTTTCGGC
Organism: Delphinapterus leucas; assembly: GCF_059928025.1. NCBI lineage: Eukaryota > Metazoa > Chordata > Mammalia > Artiodactyla > Monodontidae > Delphinapterus > Delphinapterus leucas. Next base: position 16,311,459 of record NC_143142.1, read on the forward strand.
CCCTCCTCATTCTTCTGGTTGGCGGCAGTTTGTCAGTTTCTTGTTCCCTATTGGGACCTTCTCTTGTGAGACAACTTATGCAAGCAGTTATTTTCATGCCTGGCCAGGGCAGATGGTTCCGGTCCACGGTTCCCTAACATTATTTCATTTTAATGCTGGCATAACTGTTAAGGTAGATCTTTTAATCACCATTTTTCAGATGAGGAAACTGAGGTATAGTGATTGTATAGTTTTCTCAAGATCACACAGCTGTATTCTTTGTTGTTCCTTCTCGTAAGACATCTACGATATTTTGTCTTGAGCTATTTGTGCATTTCTCTTACTACCTGTCAGTATGTACAAATATTTATTCTGTACCTTATATTGGCTTCTTTACGAGTGTTCATCTCATTCTCCTTCAGCTACTTGAGGATGGAGATTGTGTCTTGTATTTTTTATATACCTCACAGGGACATGAAACTGTAAGTTTTAGAACTTTAAAAGTTTAAAAGTAATAATAATAACTTCTCTTCCCCCTCAATCTTTCTAAGCTTATGCTGTCTGAGATTTGTTGTGACTGTTGTATCACTCTCCCAAGCCTCATTATTACTAAAATTTCTGATCTTTATTTCATGTTAATTTTTTTTTTTTTTTTTTTTGCGGTAGGCGGGCCTCTCACTGTTGTGGCCTCTCCTGTTGCAGAGCACAGGCTCCAGACGCTCAGGCCCAGCGGCCATGGCTCACGGGCCCAGCCGCCCCGTGGCACGCGGGATCCTCCCGGACCGGGACACGAACCCGCGTCCCCTGCATCGGCAGGCGGACTCCCAACCACTGCGCCACCAGGGAAGCCCTACCTATTTTTAAATAAAATAACTTTATTTTCCCTAATTATTAAGATAATACACACTACTATAGAATATTCAAACTTTATGACAAATTTTTTTCCGAAATGAACATCACTAGGAATCTCATCCTCTAGAGATAATCACTGATAGCATTTTGATGAACAGCCTTCCAGGCCTTCTATGCATGTGTGCACTTAAATATGCATGTGTGGCACTTACCTTATCTTAAAGGTAAGATAATTTACCTTTTATCTTAGGTAAATAGGATCAAATATGCTGGGTTTTTTTCACTTTATATTACATTGTTGAAATCTTTCCATATTAATGCAAGTAATCAGTGCGTGGGTGATTCAGTGGTAGAGTTCTCACCTGTCATATTAGTGCAGGTAGATGTATATAGCATTCCATTGCACTGATACATCCAATCTGCTAACAGTGAACACTTGGGTTGCTTCCAGTCTTTTACTATTGCAAACAATTATGCAGTGAACATCCTTCTACATAAATCTTGGGTACAAAGTGAGTTTCATCTGTCTGCATCACATATCTGAACTAAGATAGTGTTAATTAGTAAAGTAGTACAGCAGATGTCCGTAGCCACACCATTATCATGTAACAGCATAAACTTACAAGAACCCAGTAACCCAACATGGATTAGACGGGCAAATGTCTACCTGTAACAGGCATGGAACTTTGGGTTGTTCAGAAAAACATAATCCCATTAAGCTAAAATAAAATGAAAAGCTTGATCAATATGAAACTTATCTTCATTTTGTTAAAATCTTAAATTTTTCACTTGAAAGAATTGTTAGGTGTTTGTTTCTGTGTTTACTTTGGCTTGGTAGTAAAGTAGTACTTTGCAAAGTCTAGAGAGGATACTCTGTATTCTAAAGTGAAAAATAGAACTTGATAGGAAAACTGACTTTCTGATAAAACATAAACCATTCATTCTCCAAATATGTTTTCAGCACCAGTGATGTACTAAATAATGTGGATACTAGGGCTCAAAGTCTAGCAGGAGAGAGATTAAAATAGTTAATCTAGTTGAAACCCAAGATGAGAGACCAGGAAAAGAAAATGTTTTTCTTTGAATATTTGCAAACATCAGTACTCTACTTACTGTGTCTCAGGTTTGGTTTTGTTTTCTCATTCTCTAACCTTTCTCTATCAACTGCATTGCTATTAAAATTTTAAGTCCCTGTTTTTTGTGATTTGGTTTTCCATTCTTTTCAGTCATTCTCCCTAAATTGGTATCTCATTTGTTTACCTTTCAGTTACTCGTTATGTGACCCTTATGCATCCCTTCTGGGCCTCAGTTTCCTTATCTGTGCAATGAGGGAGTTCAAATAACTGGTTTGTTTTTTCTAGTAAGTTCCAGCTCTGACATTTTTAGAACCTGAAGTAGAGACCAGATCTGTCTTCCTCACTATTGTATCCCTAGTTCATAGCATAAATCTGGCCACACAGTAAAAGCTTAATAAACTTTTGTTAACATTTTGACTTAAATTTGGGGGTCTGTGTGTCTACTCTAGTTCTTTGGAGATTTTTACTTTTGTTTTTTTCATCCTATAGTAGCTATACTACTATATATTTAGACTTGATTCTTTTAATTGCTCAAGGGCAGTTTCTGTCAGCCATGAAAGATACTTAGTTCAGTTCAGTTCAGACATTTTTTGCATACTTATCATATGCCAGGCATTGTGCTATCCACTGGGAATACAAAAATGAATTAGACTCAGCCACCCCTCACCTTAAAAAGCATAAAATGTGGTGAGGGAGAAGGAATGCCAATGGATAACTGTAATAAAATGTAATATGTGCTCTGCTAGAGGTGTGTGTCCATGGTGCTATGTGAACTCAAAGGATTGTTTTTTATTGCTAGACATCTTGTGTCATTTTCAGTCTGGTCAGTTGTATTTTATATTTTCCTGTTCCACAGAGATATTTTTAATCATGTCTTTTATTTATCTAAACATAATCACAGTTGTCTTACAATCTATATCTGATAATTCTAGTATCTGAAGTCATTATGAATGTTTCTGTTGTTTGTGGTGGTTCTTGCTCATGAGTATTTGTTTCTATGGGTATTTTTGTTTTTGTTTTACTATAATCTGCTTTTTTTTTTTTTGCGGTACGTGGGCCTCTCACTGTTGTGGCCTCTCCTGTTGCGGAGCACAGGCTCCGGACGCGCAGGCTCAGCGGCCATGGCTCACGGGCCTAGCCGCTCCGCAGCACGTGGGATCTTCCCGGACCGGGGCACGAACCCGTGTCCCCTGCATCGGCAGGCGGACTCTCAACCACTGCACCACCAGGGAAGCCCAATCTGCTTGTTTTTATTAGAAAATTATTTATGGAAATTATTTGATCTTTGGATGAAGTTACCATCCTTCAGAGATGACTTGTTTTCTCCTGCCAAGTGTCTAGTGGCACTACCAATGCGATATTTTTTTTTTTTAATAATGTTAGCCTTATAAGGAAGTTACGGAAAAAAATAGAGATTCTCATATACCCTTCTTCTATTTTCCCCTAATACTAACATCTTACGTAACCATAGTACAGTTATCAAAACCAGTAAATTAACATTGAGGCAATATTAACTAATCTACATACCTACTGGAATTTTGCCAATTTTCCCACCAGCATCCTTTTTTTGGCCCAGGTTTCAGCTCAACCTCCCATATTGTATTTAGTTGTCATGTTTATTTTGTCTCCTGCAATCTCTGACAGTTCTTCAGTGTTGGTTTGTTTTTCCTGAAGTTGGTACTTTTGAAGAGTAATGATGAATTGTTTTATAGAAGGTCCCTCAATTTGGGTTTGTCTAGTGTTTTGTCATGATTAAATTAGGTTATGCAATTTTGCAGCAATAGCACAGAAATGCAGTTGTGCCCTTTTCAGTGTTTCATATTGAGGACATGAGGTGTTGATATATATTTTTTTTTACTGGTGATGTTAACTTCTACCACTCGGCTAAGGTAGTATCTGCCAGGCTTCTCCACTGTGAAGTTACTCTTTTCCTCTTTGTAATTAATAAGTCTTACAGGGAGATAACTTTGAGACCATATAAATATCCTGTTTCTTGTCAGACTTTTGCCCACCAGTTATTAGCATTCATCCTCTAGCTCTTTTTTTGTGTATTTACTCATTCATTTATTTGGCTGAGCCGGGTCTCAGTTGCAGCATGCGAACTCTTAGTTGCGGCATGTGGGATCTAGTTCCCTGACTAGGGATTGAACCTGGGCCCCCAGCATTGGGAGCATGGAGTCTTAGCCACTGAACCACCAGGGAAGTCCCCATCCTCTAGCTCTTGCCTGGAACAGTTATTACTGTGATGCTTGCCTAATGGTGATTTTCTGTCTCCAGTGGTCCTTCTACATTTATTAATTGGAATTCTTCTGTAAGGAAGAGCTGCCTCTCTTCCCTTATTAATTAATTTATCCAATTATTTACTTATCATTGTGGACTCATGAATATTTATCTTATTCTACACATTATAATCCATTGCTGTCATTATTTGTTTTATTGATCATATGGTCCCAGCCTTAGGCATTGGGAGCTCCTTCGAGTTGACTCCTATGTCCATTCAGTGTACCTCCATCATTTTTTGAGCACTTCCTTTCTTTCTGGCATCACAAGATGTTCCAGGCTCATCTTGTATTTTTCCTTCCCCAACGCTGGAACAAGCTACTTCTCCAAGGAGCTTTAGTTCATTTATTAGAGATTGGTATATAGAAACCAATGTGAGCAGTAGAATGTCATTACTTTTAGGCCCTCTCAGAAGACAGAATTAGGAAATAAGTGTGTAAATGCTAACACATTCATAAACAGATATCTATAATCCTTTCTCAATCTCTCCATTTATATATGTATTGAAAACCGTAAGTTCATTCTGATGTCTCCAGTTCTAATCCAGTACCACAGAGTTCATGTTAGCCTTCCCTCTTTCCTTATTTGCTACTTTTTTTTTCCACAAGAGAATCCAGTTCTCATTATCCATGGTGCATTTACTTATTTGTTCAATTCTATTAAACACATACAGTAATGTTAGAATTGCTAAACCATACATCTGTGAGAAACAAGTTTATTAACTACAGTTCAGTAGCTCTGTAGAGTTCTTTTTTCCCCGAACCTTACAGTATACAGTCAAAAGACTGTTTTCCAAAGCTATTTAAGTAAGTTATTTTCTTCTTGGCCCCCTACAGTTGTGGTTATGCTATTTATTTGTGGTGTAGTTAGGTTTATTTGTTACTGTTTGTGTTCCATTGGTTGGTTGTAATAATTTGCATATGTGAAATATTAATGTGACTCCGTTACTATCTTGTCAGCTCTTTGATGCTTTTAAGAAATCTTTTCCACTTTATCCAGTATTTTTAGCTGTTTTCAGTAGGAAGGTCAGTCCAAACAACCTATCCCACTGTATTACCAGAAATGAAACCTCCTCTTTGGAAAGGTATTGGTGAAAATCTTACTATCTTTATATATTAAGTAAAATATAAATACAAAACAAACTTAACTTCTGAGTTTTATTTTTGAAAGGCTTTGGGAGGAATTGGCATACTAAAGCCTAGTGAGAGCAAAAGGCTATCATACATTTTTGCATTTACTTACCATCTAGTAGATGGCTATTGCTTTTATTACTATAAATAATCAAGATAGCATATTACATGATAAGCCTCCTTTTTACTATCAGTAGGCTCATGGCACCTATTACCAAATTTGAAAGTTTTTAACTATAAGACCTTGAAAGTAAGAAAATACAGACTTCAGGTTAATTGGATTTTCCAGTTAAGCAAAGGCTAATCATAAACCCATTTTCGGTTCAAATTGGTGTAGATTTTCTATTCTAAAGTATAATCATCTACTTTTCTGACTCAGTTTTTCCATTCTACTGGAAAACTTAGGTTTTCTATTCCACTTCTACTAGTAGTAAAGTTCTGCTACCACCACCAGGGTGACACGTATTCATTATAATTGCAAAATATGGGAAAATCCCAGATGCCTAACAATAAGGGAGTGGTAAAGGAAATCATAGCCTGTCTACTTGATGGAATATTATGCAGTCACTTAAAGTGACAATTAAGAAGTGTAATAATAAATAACATGGAAATGTTTCTGATACCAGGCAAAATGAAAAAATCTATATGAGTAATATGATCATGGGTAATTGTACATACACGTAGAAAGATTGGGGGAAAATCAATAAAATGTATTTTCAAAACAAACCCATATTCTGGGGTTCTGTTACAGAAACTGAAAATTGAAAAATAGGGACTTCCCTGGCAGTCCAGTGGTTAGGACTATGTGCTTCCATTGCAGGGGGTGCAGCAGGTTCGATCCCTGGTCGGGCAGCTAAGAGCCTGTGTGCCGCGTGCTGCGACCCAAAAAGAAACAAAAAACAAAAAGGATAACCTACGAACTGGGAGAAAATATTTGCAAATTATGCAACTAACAGGGCTTAATTTCCAAGATATACAAACAGCTCATACAGCTCAATATAAAAAAAAAAAAAAAGGCAACCTAATCAAAAAATGGGCGGAAGACCTAAATAAACATTTCTCCAAGAAGACATACAAATGGGCAACAGGCACTTGAAAATATGCGCAACATCACTAATTATTAGAGAAATGCAAATCAAAACTATAATGAAGTACCACCAAACACCAATCAGAATGGCCATCATCAAAATGTCTACAAATAGTAAATGCTGGAGAGGGTGTGGAGAAAAGGGAACCCTCCTATACTGATGGTGGGAATGTAAATTGGGACAGCCACTATGGAGAACAATATGGAGGTTCCATAAAAAACTAAAAATAGAGTTATCATATGATCCAGCAATCCCACTCCTGGACTTATATTCGGAAAAGATGAAAACTCTAATTCAAAAAGATACATGCACCCCAGTGTTCAAAGCAGCACTGTTTACAATAGCCAAGTCATAGAAGTAACCCTAAATGTCCATCAACAGCTGAATGGATAAAGAAGGTGTGCAATACACACACACACACACACACACACACATAAATGGAATATTACTCAACCATAAAAATGAATGGAATATTGTCATTTGCAGCAACATGGATGGACCTAGAGATTGTCTTACTAAGTGAAGAAAGTCAGAGGAAAACAAATACTATATGATATCACTTATATGTGCAATCTAAAGAAATAATACAAATGAACTTATTTACAAAAATAGAAACAAATTCACAGACATAGAAAACAAACTTACGGGATTAATAGATTATATTAATATCTATTATATATAATCTCTATTATATATAAAATAAACAACAAGGACTTACTGCATAGCACAGGAAACTATATTCAATATTTTGTAATAACCTATAGTGGGAAAGAATCTGAAAAAGCGTGTGTGTGTGTGTGTGTGTATAACTGAATCTCTTTGCTATACAACTGAATAACACATACTGTAAATCAATCATACTTCAATTAAAAAATAAAAATAAAATGGTAGATCTCTCCTACTATAATTTCTAAGTTAATTGGCTCATTTTTTTTCTTTTCACAAATAAGTTAAATGGATGCTCATGTGTAACTAATGCAACTTCCTTGCCTCCATTTAACAAGAAAGTATATAGTTAGTACTCCTCTGGTGGCGCAGTGGTTAAGAATCTGCCTGCCAATGCAGGGGACACAGGTTCGATCCCTGCTCCGGGAAGATCCCACATGCCACGTAGCAAATAAGCTCATGCACCACAACTACTGAAGCCCACGTGCTCCCGCATCTACTGAGCCCGCGTGCTGCAACTAATGAGCCCACATGCTGCAACTACTGAAGCCCACGCACCTAGAGCCCGTGCTCTGTAGCTAGAGAAGCCACCGCAATGAGAAGCCCGCGCACCACAACAAAGAGTAGCCCCCGCTTGCTGCAACTAGAGAAAGCCCACACACAGCAATGAAGACCCAAAGCAGCCAAAAATAAAAATTAAAAAAAAAGTTTAAAAAAGTATATAGTTAACAGTTCTACTTTGGCCAGTTTAAACAAATTTAAAATGTTACAGTTTAGTGAAATATTCTTATATTGCTAATCATGTCAATTGGAAAAGTAATCATGGAACAGCTCTGCTCAGTGGAGAGAAAGTAATCTGTCCTAGATGGTACTTGACCAAGTCAAGCATATTGGGCAGAAGGAACACACTGTCAGTTTTTTTTGCCAATTTGAGGATTAATTAAATAATAATTACCTGAGTACTCAGATTATAAAAGTAGTTCATTTCAGATAGTTCAAGAAATGTATGTGTTAAACTTTTCAGCATTCTTTAACAGAACTAGAGTTATTTCTTGAATGTCTTGTTTTCTTTATTCAATCTTTATGCAATGAAAGTAAAAGAGATGTTTTTGAGAACATTAGAAATAAGTATCTCAAGATTAAAACATTTCATAATACCCAGTGGTGGCAAGGTATTAGGAAGCAGGCATATTTGCACTCTGTCAGTAGGGGTACAGTAAATTGATCCAACATTTTTGGAGGACAGTTTGGCAGTTCCTATAAAAATGAATATGCATTCCTTTTATCTAGTAATTCCACTTATAGGAATTTATTTACTTATAGGGTATTCTCCTACAAGTACAAAGATTGATTAGCAAGGATATTTTTTGAAAGCACTGTTTATAATAGCAAAGAATTGAAATACTCTATAAATGCTCATAAGCAAGGACTAGTTAAATAAATTATGGTATATTCATATAACTAAATGCCAGACAACTGTTAAAAAGAATAAGGTAGATTTACATATTGACATAGAAAGATATTAAAACACTATATGTATTTTTAAAGCCAAAATTTTAGTAATGTTTTAGATAGATAGATAGATATGAATAGAAAATTTCTACAAAGACCCACAAGAAGTATCTCTAATATGGATGATATTAGATATATCACTGGAGAGTGGTACTACTAATTAGGAATAAGTGGGGACTTAAACTTTCATTTCAGTCCTTCAGTTCATCTTAATTTTTTTTCTCTAAACATTTGTTGCTCTTTTTTTTTTTTTAATATTTATTTATTTAGGCTGCGCCGGGTCTTAGTTGCAGCATGTGGACTTCTTCTTAGTTGTGGACTGGGCTCTTAGTTGCGGCATGCAAACTCTTTAGTTGTGGCATGCATGTGGGATCTAGTTCCCCGACCAGGAATCGAACCCAGGCCCCCTGCACTGGGAGCGTGGAGTCTTAGCCACTGGACCACCAGGGAAGTCACCTGTTACTCTTATTATTAAAAAAATTTAAGAGTTTAAGAATAAAAGAATACCTGAGCTAAAAGCATACCATCTTTTTTTATATTCACCTATGATTATAGATGTCATTCTCTGCCACAGTTTTGCCACAGCTGTTACTGGCTGCTTAATCAGGTACGGTAGTCAAAACTCATCATTTTGAGAAGTAAACTGTAAGTCCCATGCCTGTCATTTTCTGCTTTCAAAATGAATTATCCTAATATAACCCCACGACCACCAAAAAAGGTCCCAGGGCCATGACTAGCTGCCCTAAACCTAGAAGGAGAAAGTTTTTTATCTCCAAGAGAGGTATGGCTCCTGGATATTAAATAGCTTATCTTTGCAAGGCCACCAGGAGAACAGAACTGAAAGGTATGGCTGCCGAATATTTCTGTATTTCCCTGTATTTTTTAGCTTGACCTTCATGATGTTGGCCAAGTCACCAAACAGGCTGTTCTCAGTGGACTTGTGCGTATGACAGCTCCTTATAACATACACGTGGTGTTCTCAGTACCTGAGTTTTTTAAAAAGCAAACAACTGATCCTAGTTGCCCTAAACTTGTAGCAATGCGATATTTCTTTCCTTTCTTTATTTCCCTACACTTCAGTGATTAGACTCAATCCCACAAAGTCCTGAATTACAAATAGGGAAATGGGCATACCTTCAAACCTGCCTTTTTTGTGTTACAGTGTAAAGGACGAATATGTCTATAAATTGGGAAAGTGAGACTCAAAGAGGTTAAATGACTCATATAACTCATACCCATATCTATGGTAGGACAGGAACTCTTAACCCTGACCATCTGACCCTTAACTTGTTTTTCCTTTCATCATACATCCCTCCTCTCAGGAGCAGGGCAGATCTCTTCAGAAAGACCACTGTTATTCTGGCTTAGTCTCCTACTTGAAGAACTTCAAAGAAGCTCTGAAATCCACTATGGAACTAAAATTGGCTTTGTAACCTTTCTGATACTTTGTTCAGAAAGCATTTAGAACATTAGAGTTATGTCAAACTTCAGAGATTATTATTTAATTTATGTGCAGAAATAGCTAATATTCATTCTGGTAGTCAGGTCTAAGTATCTGAGCCAGTTTCCATCTCTGAAAAAGAAGAAAATAATATACTTTGGAAGGTGCATTAGCTCCTTACAGATGGTACTTATATGTCTGATTGATCCGTTCCCCTCCATCACCATCACAGACAAATGACTGGCCACCTGACTGGAGGTTGCCATGGTGTGGTGGGAGAGCACAGAACCGGGAGGCTGAAGACCAGGGCAGTGCCACTCCTCTCAGCCTCCACCTCCTTGTCTGCAAAATGAGGCCATCAATTCCTGCTTCTTAGGGCTGTTGGAGATTCATATGAGAGCTGTAGGTTAGAAGTCTTTGTGAACAGTATATCCTTGGGCACATCTGAGGAGTCAGACAATTAAAGGAAACATTATAACATAGTGGTTAGGAGCTGAGACTTTGGTGTCATGCTTCCTGGAGGGAAGAGACAAATTTTATTTCTAGGAAGATCACTTTGAGAGGAGACTGTCTACAGGAGCATTTCTGATACCACCTGGGCTAGATTTGTAGCCCTCAGTGCATCTCTGTGGTTGTCTCATGATTCATGTCAAGGCAGTGATGCTCAGAATGAGGTCAGCTGCCTGAATTACCCAGTGCTTTGTAATCTGAACATATTTGAAACCCTGATAGTCAACTGAATTCAGTATAGGCAATCGAACTGCAGCATTTATAAGAGGAAATTTTCCTTATGGGCCCTAAATTCTATTTGAAGAAATTTCAAGAGTCAAATAAAATTGCTTAGTATTAAAAAAAGAAGAAGAAAAGAAAGAAAACAAGCTTTTCTAAATTGGACTCATGAAGTTAGTTTCAATAGTGAGTGATAGAAATAGGAAAAACTATTTCAAGATACTGTGTAAGAAGGCAGTATTGCAGTCCTAATTTCGGAGTAAGACAGCCCAAAGTTTACCATTCTGATGCTGTCATTCACTAAAATGTGGGGCAAGTTCCCTCACTTCCCTGAGCCTGTTGCCTTGGAAGTAAATTGAGGGTGACAGGCCCTACTTTGGTTGTGACAATTGAGGTAAAGCATTTAGCACAGTTCTTGCACATAGTGAAGTATTCAGTAAATTATACTAATTTTATTTTTAGGCAAGGATGACTAATATTGTGTTTCTAAGTGATTAAGAAACAAGCTGGTAGTGTCTAAAATTAAATTTAGAATAAGGAAGAAAAAGAGATGGTTTAATTTTCTTTTGTTGTACGTTTTGTAATTGTTTAAAAATTAGCAGTATAGGTTGATTCTTGTGGCGCTGTAGTCTGGGGCAGGGGGCACGTTTGTTGAATCTATGGAACCAAAAAAAGATGGACAATTGGTTATACAGCACTTGAAGATAAAAGGAACTGTTGAACCTATAACTATTACTGTAAGAGCCTCATTGAACAGCTAGCCTACCATTTCAACATTATTACCATCCCACCTCCTCTGAAAGCCTTTCCCAACCATTTCTGCACACCGTGATCTTTCCTGAGAACGCATAAAGCTTACTGACCCTATTTGGCCTCAGAAAAGCACTGAGGCAGTTACTTAACCTGTCCTGTGGCTCTCCTCCACAGGGCAGGGTTCAGGGCTTTCCTCAGTGGGGGCTTGGCTGGGCCCTCCGGAGGATGACTGAGTTCATATCTTTCCAAGGGTGCATTCTTTCAAAGTACTCTCCTGCATATTCAAGAGAAGGTGCTGACACACCAAATGGTATTTGGTGTTTGCTGTGTTTCAGCATTAGAGAATAAATGGATTAGGGTGGGAAACGAGCACCTCAGGCAGCACTCCCCAGAGAATCGAAAGTTCCTTGAGGAATGAACAGAAAAAATCTTAACAGACATGACAGGGTATTTTAAATAGTACCCATGTTGACTGGAAGTAAGAAATACAGACAGAGATGATTTGCCTGGGCCCCACTAAGGAAATGCATGGGAGAAATAAAGGAATTTCTAAGGTATTAGGTATATTGGTCTTATTCTTCCATGTAAAATACTGAGCATGTCTCTCAATTTAGATGTTTGCTGAGCTTCTGCTGTGTGCAGAATCATAATGATGATAACTAACATTTGAGAACTTACAATTTTCTAGGCCTGTTTCCTCTGATCAGCAAAGTGGTCTTAGACCTAGACGGAGTCATTCATGGTGGAGGTAGGGATAGGGGTTAGTCTTGTTTGGGTGTGAGGGAACAAAGGAACCAGGGATGGGAGACCAGTTTCTCATTGTGTACTTGTAGAATGGAGTTGCAAAGAGATGCTTGAGAAATGAAAGGCAAATCAGTCCTCTTTTGTACAACCTCTAAATCAGCTCTATGGTCTCTTCTGCTTGCAGGCATCAGAAGTTGAGAGACAGCTATCTATGCAAGTCCATGCCCTCAGAGAAGACTTTCGGGAGAAAAACTCATCAACCAACCAGCACATCATCCGACTCGAAAGCCTTCAGGCCGAGGTGAGCCTCCCCGTGCAGCAGTGCTTGGATGGAAGTGCTTTTCTCATTGGAGCTGCCGTGCCAGGTCTTTTAGACAAGGAGCCCTCTGAACAAAAACCTGCTCTATCTAAAATCTCTAGGGAGACATATCTGTGAGAAACTAAATGGGGAACACTTGACCATGTTCCTCCAGGTAGCCTGTTGTCTAGAAAAATAAGGTTGCTCAGAGTTACTGCTGAGTGTGTTGAAATTATGAATGCCCTACTTTTTACTGAATATGTTGATCCCTCAAAGAACATCCATGCCGATCCTAAATAGAAGATTGGAAGGGGAAGCCTCCCTTCCTCCATTCCATTTGGGTCCAGTTCAGTCCATCTTAATAGGGCCTATTATTCTCACTTATAAACTGAGAGTAATAGAAGTGTCTACTTCATAGGGTTGTTGTGAGGACCTGATGAGTTAATACGTGGAAAGCACTGTGTGTGGTGTTTGGAAGAAAGTAATGTTATTGAAAGTATATGAGAGGGCAGGCAGGGTCTATGGCCTGAGAGGGCCAGAGGGGGGAAAAAAGTAGCACTCAGGGGACAATACTTTGAGAATCCAGTTGTGGGGAGGAGAGGGGAGGGGTCATATCACCAGTCCAAATGGGGGCTGTCTCCTGAGGAGGCTTCCACCTAATCTGCTCCCAGGACCCCTCAGCCAGGTGTCCAAACAGCAGCCCTTTGGCCGAGTCACACTTTGAGGGACGGTCTAGCGCCACATGATCGTGCACCCCTGAAGGAACCAGCCAGCGTGGTCAGGCCCAAGAGGCCCAGATGGCTGCTTTCCTGCTTCATAAATGACTTGAAGATGTTTTTCCTAAAGTCTGTCAATATCTTCTCTTTTCTCCTGGCTCTCCCTTCCTTCTTCCCTTCCCTTGGAATTCCTACTGGTATTGAGCAGCAGGTTCTTGAAGTAAGTAGTTTGTGCTGGTGGGTTTGGCATGCCTGTCTGTGACGGTTTGTGTGCATGATGTGCTGTTCAACCACCTCTGCCGAAGTCTGACTCCATCGAATTGCCTGTTTTCCTTTCCCCACCACCCCCAATTCACTGTTTCTAGACCCTCATGACACAGGGTCTTTCCCAGGAATATTTATGGCCAGATTTGGTCCCAGGTTTCAGGGTGTGTAGGATGGGGTGAGGGAGTTGGCTGTCTAATGCCAATTCCTTGCTTCATCCAATAACACTGCTACTTTTAAAAGCCAAGCTATGAAATTGTTTATTTCAAATAAGTTACTTCACATAGAGCTGAATTGCTAAGTTTTTTTAAGGAGTGGGGCTGTGTATCAGAACCATATTTACCTCATGACTTCACTAAGTGGAACTTGGGAAACAAAGGTGATCCATGGGAAGGAAAATGTAAAGGTCAGAGGGTATTTAAATGAAAACCAACTAGAGTAAGAATCCCCTTCATGTGGGTAACGCTGCTTCAGTGTGGGGAATAGTGGACCCATTCACAAAAGGGCCTGCTCCTTTCGGTCCCTTACCCAGGTGCACACTTGAGAGACAGTGTTTCTTTGTTTGGCCAGATACCTGATCCCTCTGGACAAAGGCCACATACTTCATTTCCCCAGGACAGCATCCTATCTGATGGGTGGGTGGCCAGGGAAGATCTGTGCCCTATGGACAGAATTCAGAGTGAGAACAGCCAAAACGCAGGGGAAGGTAAAGATTTCAGAGGACTTGGGACAAGTTAGACATTCATTTCCAAATCTCCCCTGGAAACAGTCTGAGGTTGGTCCTTTTAGTGAATTGTTGTCATGCTAGACTAGAGAGTGTGGAGAACATCTTAAACACAACAGGAGAATATTCACAAGAAACTGGTTGAGAGATAATTCTAGCAGAAAACTGATAAATGGGAGGAGCTGGGGGACCTGCAGGACTCCAAAAGTTCCCAAGGCCACTAGCAATTGAAGGGATTTGGGAAGGCTTCCCATAGCCCCCGAGCAGGGCAGTATTCTTGGGCTGAAGCATCGCTGGCCTTGGGGAGTGCTGGGTGGCTTCTTACCCAGCATCTCTTTCCTCTTTTCCTCTGCTTTCTCACTGAAACGGAAGAGACAAGACAGACCTTCCTAAAAGAAGGTCTGTATCTTTCTTGAGACTAGCTAGATACTCAGTGTACAAACATATCAACCTGTTTAATAAAAAGAGAAAAATTGCTTCTATTCACAAACTTCTTGCTCAAGCAAAAGATACTTTAAGTAAAATCAGTTATTTACTCGTGTCCATGTCATGTTCCTTCCCAGGACACGGGCTGATGCAGGCACTGCTCTGTTTTCTGTATCCTTCTGGCTCCCCCATTAACCCGGGGTCTGGACCATGACTCAAGAGCCAGACCTGCCAGCAGTGGGGGAAGGACAAAGGAGAGACATAGAATATGAGAATACAGCAGCTCCAGAGACTGTCTTGGGCATTTTCTTGTGCTCAGGACTTGAGAAAGAAGAATGGTCCCGCAGATTAGGTTCCACTGCCCCATAAACTGTGGGGTTGAAGTAAAGTTGTAGGCAGGGGACTTCCCTGGTGGTCCAGTGGTTAAGACTCCACGCTTCCACTGCAGGGGGCACGGGTTTGATCCCTGATCAGGGAACTAAGATCCCACATGCCGTGCAGCAGGGCCAAAAAAAAAGTTATAGGCAGCAAGGTGGGGCCCTCCTCTGTCTTATCTGTGGAATTTCCAGAGAGCACTAACCTTCCTTGCCTCTGCCTCGCACCCCACATTCCAGCTTCCCCAAAGTTCAACTCCTACCCCTTCCCAGACAGGTTTCCAAAGGGGAGGGGTTTTCTCCTCAGCTTAAGAGTTCACAGCTGTTCCTTCAGAGGTAGAGGCACCAGGCCCCTGCGCAGAGCACTTGGAGAGACACCTGCCTTCATGTTCCGGGGCTGGTCCCTCCCTCCATACTCATCAGCCCGGATGTAACTCCACGCCACCCTTGTGGCTCTCCACCCTTTCAGATCAAGATGCTGTCGGATCGGAAACGGGAGCTGGAGCACCGTCTCAGTGCCACCTTAGAGGAGAATGACCTGCTCCAAGGGACTGTGGAGGAGCTACAGGACCGGGTGCTGATCCTGGAGAGGCAGGGCCATGACAAAGACCTCCAGGTACTGGGGCAGAGAAGCAGTCATGTAGGACCAGGGTCAGATCAAAGGAGTGCTTAGCTGCCCAGCCAAAGGGAAAGGCTGGGAGGCCAGTGCCACTACTGGGGTCAGGAGTGGGTAAAGCTGAGAGGTCTCTCCTTGGGCCCGGTTATGGTTCTCCTCAGGCTCTGCTAACTGGGCTGGTCTTTCTCTGCCGAGAACAAGCACAGTGCTACCACAGGTCATCCTTCCAATTTGTTCTGAGCCACTGGCCCCAGGAGCAGTTTCACTGAGTTCTTTCTGGGCTGTTAACATGACTGGAACACCAGGAGTGCTGTTCTGCCTCCTGGGGTTTGTGAAACCTGCCGGAGATTTCAGAGGGATCCTGTGACTCTGCTTGGCTCACAATGCTCTCTGCTGCTGCTTCCCCAGGCTGATGCATTTAGTTGGCTGGCACTGAACAGAAACCAAGAAGCTGCCCACTGAACACAGCAAGACTTGTATCCTGATTCTGCCAGTTGTTAACAAAGGCACAGGCTGACCCCTCTATGAGCCTAATTAGCCTCTTTTTTCTTCCTAAAGGAAATTGCTTCATGGCTATATTTGTACTTATTTGGGAACTGCCACCAGGCCTCAGCTGAATCCCAAAGCTCACACTTGACAGGAAACAACCCCCTAAACAAAACGATAATCACTCAGCCTCCCCAGAAATAGAGTGTAGCATCTGCTGAGAAAGCTTTGCTGTGCTGGCCTAGGACCACTGGGGCCAGTGGCAAAGAATGCGCTGCTTCCCCTTGGGCATCCTCTGAGCGTGCCAGGGAGCGGAGTAGATTGCAATGGTGCCATTCGTGTGGAAGTGGTCAGCCAAGTATACTCAAGTGCCAGGTGTGTCCCCACCCAAAGACCAGGCCGCAGAAGGCCCCACTGGGCTCAGCAGTTGGCTGTTGAGGAGAGCAGTTGGCTGTTGAGGAGAGCCCTCGGCTGGGGAGACCTCTTAGGCTAAGGAGACCTCTTAGGCTAAGGAGACCTCTTAGGCTAAGGAGACCTCTTAGGCTAAGGAGACCTCTTAGGCTAAGGAGACCTCTTAGGCTAAGGTCACTTGACACCGTCAGTTGAATGGCCATCTGAGTAATTAACCTCTTTTAGGGCAAATTAACAGTTTTTCTCTCTCCATGCTTTTATACCTTCAGCTCAGAACTCTGTATGAGTGGGGCCTCAGTAAATGTTGAATAGAAAATGATGCTGGCTAAAGCCTCACAGCAGTTTTCAAAATGGAAAGGAGTTTGTTCATATTTTAAGGTTGACGACAATAATAGCATGAACATCTGTATGCCACTTTACAGAGAACAGAGTGGTTTTGCATATATTCTAAAACTGAGGCTTAGAAAGATGAATCCTTTATCCTAAGAAGTGTAGTAAGTCCTTGGTAGAATCCAGAAGAGGACCCTCCTACCTGCTTTACCTGGTGCTCAATGATAGCTTCCAGTGTATCACTTGCCTCTGGAAGTCAGTGTTTCAGCATTTATTACCCCATCAGGCACTCTCCTGAGGGTTGCTGAGGTAGAGTATGGAGAGGAGAAGGAAAAGAAGTACAGAAAAATGGGAAAATGGCCCTGCCTAAAACAAACTTCTAGTTCAGCATGAATTCACAAATGAAAAGTCCTTATTTCATATCAAGAATGGGAGACCTGGAGATGGGGAAGAGCCAGGACCAGTGTGGACCATGCGGTGCCTGGCTGGCACGGTGGGCTGTATGTTCTCTAGCAGGCAGAGTCCGCAGTCACACCATGTTCACATCCTCACCATCTGCACACTCGCTGTCTTCCAGTTGGGCTTCTTCAAGAGTAAGAGCGTATCACTAGTGCAGGGCCTACATCAAGTCAGGGAGTTCCCACCTTGATTTGGAAAATCTGCATTTATGGGCTGAAGTCTCATCTTTCCGAACTATTTGTAATTTTTTTCATATAAAAATCTCCTTAAGGTGTTGCTAATTAGTTCTATGGATGAAACGGCCTGTACAGAAATAGAAATTTCAGCTCACTCAGGGAGTAGGTGAATGGTCCTAAATCAGACTTGTAAAATGTAGAGCTAGTGGCCTTGGAATGTATCTAATCCCATGATTTTAATCCTTTTCCTCAGAAAAGGGATGAGAAGAAGGCTGAGCAGGCAGGGCAACAGGGCTGCCACAGGCAGAGTAGCCCTCTTTAATCTGGTTCACTGTGTAACTGGGGTTCTACTGTCAAACAGATTTTTAAACCACTGATCAAATCCAACTCTGATTTTTTTTTCAGGCTGAGCAGGGATAAAAATTATTACTTATTGAGCACCCAGTAAATTTAAAAATCAGGCATTTTGCTGAACTCTTAATACCCAGTAAAGGATTTGTCCCTCTGAGGGCAACTTAACTGCCCTATTTCATACCAAGCTGAGCATCTTATAAATGTGTGCAGGGGCCTTGTCCCAATCAGTGGGTGGCTTTCATCAGCAGAGAATACAGGCCCTGCTTACTGTAGGGACCCAGGAAGCAAATGAACTGGAGTCTAGACCTCGCCCTGACTCTGGGTGTGTACCATTAGGGAAATCACTTAACATCACACCATCTCAGTTCCTGCAACGTAAAATGGGGAGAGTGCCCCCACTTCTGCCAGCTTTAAGGGCATGAGTATTGAACTTAGTATACTCTCCAATCACAAGACATTTGGTGTCTTCCTTGTTCACACATATAAATACATTTGGTTTCATCTTTGTTTTATAAAGGGTGATATTTCTTACGTTAGAGGGTTCTTATATTTAATAGACTCTTCCTTGCTTTGGTTTGGTTTTTCTGAGTTTGGATCAATTATTGACCAGAGAGGGCAGACCTGTCCTGGTCTTTGTTCTTTTGCTGTTATAATTAATTAAGCACCTTTGAGTGTGCATGAGTAATTGAACTAATGTTGTCCAGTGACTAAGAACTTGTACTTGTCTGTGCTGAACTTCTCCTGCTGAGATGTATGTGCAGTTGTCTAGAAAATAATTGCAAAGCATTTTGTCAATTTAGTAAATGCCGTTTGTAATTGTGCCAAATGCTTCCTAGGCATATCTTAAAAAAAAAACCAAAACCTAATTTCTTCTTTCTGAGTTTCCTCAAAACCAAGGCTGGAGGAGTTCCCACTGGACCAGCAGGTATTGCTGATCCACTGGAACCATGCAGAGCAGGCTTGCCAATTCCTTTTTTGTTCTCCAAGCAGCCAGGCTCCAAACTCTTCCTAGTTAAGGCACATCCAGACCACTGGTGCCATTAGCAAATGTTCTCTGATACTGGACCAGCAGAAGAGAGGCTCCCAGGGCACCAAAATGATTGGCTGCGGGCTCTGCAAGGCAGCTTGCCCCATTCATGAGAACCACAGAGCTCTGAGTTGCCCACTGCCCCTTCGTCTCTGCATCTCTGCAGGAGCCATAAGCCCACCTGGATGACAGTCTGGAAAAGACAATACAGTGTTCACTCTTTTTAATGAACAGGGATGACCCAGAAATGCTATTTTATAAAAGGATAAAATAATTAAATTTAAATCCCCAGAAGTCCTTCTCCCATCCTCACCCCCAAAAATATATTTTAAAAGGAGGGTGGGCAGTCCACAAATACAAGAGTAGGAAACATTGCTCCTGTGCACGTGTAGTATATGGACATGTGCATAGCAGTTAGCAAACAGATTGATTCTGCAATTAGGGTCTGTTGTGCTAAAAGTAAGTGTAGTGATGGAGTATATTAGTAAGAGTGTGGCATTTAGCAGCCACAGTAGGGTCTCCCCTTACATTCAGCAGTAACAACCTCGCCAGGTAGCAGTGCCCTGTTTGGACTCCACAGGGAAGGAGCCACAAGAGAATGTAGAGAAGGGGGAAGTAGTGGCAACGAAAGAGAGGGAAGGAGCCCTGGCCCGTAGGTCATGATGCCTGCGTTGCTGTCCCCTCTCTACCACTGGTGTCGCTCTCCTCCTCTGAGCTTCTAGTGCTATGTAAGGCCCCTCCCAGGCCTAGGGCCTTATCTGTAAACCATGAGGTATGACACAAAGTAGGGAGAGACTGCTTTTCCCATGGGTTTGGGAACTCTTGGTATTACTGCCCAGATGTTATTCCAGATCCCACCCCTAGATCCTTTCCAAACAACCCTTTTCCTCTTAATTTTTTCATTAAAGTACAACATGCATATAGTAAAGCATACAGATCATAAGTGGATAGCCCGTTGAAGTTTTATATATACCTGTGTGAACACCATCCACGTCAAGACATAGCCCATTATCAGCACCCACAAGTCTTCCTCCTGCCCCCTCCCAGTCAATACGCTAACACTTCCTCAAAAGCAAACTTCTATTCTGACTTTCATCTCTTGTATCTCAATGAAGTTTTGGAACTTTTTATAAATAGAATCATACATTATATATTGTTTTGTGTCTGGTTTTTGCTGAATATCATGTCTAAGAAATTCATCCATGTTGTGGCATAGAGTAGCAGTATGTTCTTTTTTTCACTGCTGTGTAGTATTCCAGCATGTGAATATATCCATTCTATCTTTTTTTTTTTTTTCATTTTTTTTTTCATTCTATCTTTACTGGTGTTTAGATTGTTTCCCATCTGTGGCTTTTATGAATAATGCTGCTGTGAACATCCTGTTTGTCTTTCATCTGCATTTTCAGTCATTTATTACTGGGTCTGCACCTAAGAGTGGAACAGCTGGATCATAGGATAGAACAGCTGGATCATAGAATAGTAGGACAGATCTGCATTTCACTCATTAGAAACTGCCAAACAGTTTTCCACAGTGGTGGTTCATCTTCCATTTCCACCAGAAATGAGAGTCCCAGTTATTTTACATCCTCATCAGAGCTTGATATTATTATTCTGTTACTATTATTTATTTTAGCCATTCTGGTGAGAGTCTAATGGTGCCTTACTTTGTATGCCTGTATGTTTGCATGTTGAACATTTTATTCTGGAGAATTTCAGATGAACTCAAAAACAGAATAAGACGGTGACATCCCACGTAACCCATTGTCCAGCTCTACAAACCGTTCATTCCTGGCCAGTCCCGCCCTATCTTCATTACATCCATTTGCTCCCCTCTCATTTTGAAGTAAATCCCAGAATTTTTATAATTTCATCTGTAAGTAAAGAATACCTCTAAATAAGAACATAAAAAAATATAACCACAGGACTAGTACACCTAGAAGCTTCAGCAATATTTCCTTTAATATCATCAAATATCTAGTCAGTGTTCAAATTTTCAATTGTCTTATAAATGTCATTGTTTTTCACATTTTTCATTTGAATCAAGATACAAATTAAAATATGTCCACATGTGGCAGTTGGCTGATACGTTTCGTAAGTCTCTTAATCTATAGGTTCCCCCTTTATCTTTCTTTTTTTTTTTTCTTGAAATTTATTTGTTGAAGAAACTGAGCTATTTGTCCTATAGAATTTCCCAAATCTGGATTTTGCTGACTGCATCCCCTTAACATAGTCTAGCCAGTTCTTCCCTCCTCTGTATTTTTCTGTAAACTGGTAGCAGGATCTAAAAGCATGACTGGGTTCAGGGTCAGTTTTTCTGTTTGGGTTCAGCCCGCCTCACCACCGTTTGCTGTCTCTCTGAAAGCTGCATCAGAGCCAGCTGGAGCTCCAGGAGGTACGGCTCTCCTACCGACAGCTGCAGGTGAAGGTGGAGGAGCTCACTGAGGAGAGGAGTCTGCAGAGCTCTGCAGCCACCAGCACGTCCCTCCTGTCTGAAATAGAGCAGAGCATGGAGGCCGAGGAGCTGGAGCAGGAGAGAGAGCAGGTGCTGGCATCGCCACCGCTGTGGCACGTGAGGTTGCCCAGGGATCCTGGGGCAGACCCTGGCCTTTGAGAGCCCGTCGGCCATCCCTGTCACCCCGTGCCTGCTGTTTAGTTTCAGCCTGGCAGGGGCCCGTGGTCTGCACTTGTGCAAGCCCCTAGGCCTGCTGGCTGGAGCTGTCACGAAGCAGTGCCTCTTAGGAAATGCTTGTTGACTAATATCAGCCTCATACCTCTTGTATTGACAGGGTTTTAGAACATTCGTGATCCATCCAATTAGCTTCTTTTCATTCTACTCATAACCACTCATTCCCCCAATCATGCGCTGACTTCCACCAAAGTAACAGACTATATAAAGATGTGCTTTATGTGCAAATGGGAGGGGCTTGAGGACAGGGAAAATAAGAATTGGGACTCTGTATAGGTGTACTGGGCCCAGAATAAGTATCAGTATTTCTTGGGACAGGTGATTAAAAAAAAAAAAAAAACTTTCCCTATAACTAGTATCTTGGATTCATACACTAGAAGAAGATGGCTGGTGGCAGTCTTCTCTAGAATCCATAATCAGGAATAATTCTTTGTGGGGCAGCTGAGACTGCAGCTCTGGGAAGCCTACTGCCAGGTTCGCTATCTCTGCTCACACCTTCGAGGAAATGACAGCGCTGACTCGGCCGTCTCCACGGACTCCTCAATGGACGAGTCTTCAGAAACGTCGTCTGCCAAGGATGTACCAGCAGGCAGCTTGCGCACTGCTCTCAGCGAGCTCAAGAGACTGATACAGAGCATTGTGGATGGCATGGAGCCCACGGTAAGAGGCCAAGCTGAGAGCTCCTTGCTCCACAGAACCTGGCTGGTGGGAGGTTGAAACCAAATGCTGCAGAGGGTGAGGTTAACCCTAGAACTGGAACCTTATAACGTCTGCAAGAATTTCTTCTGAGCCCTCGTGTGAGAGCACTGAACACTGGGGAGCAGGCAGAGGGCCCGATGCCGGGGATGGAAGACTCCAGAGTCCCTTCCTGCAGGCACAGGATGCAGAGGAGGCCTCCCTCCATGCGGTTACGTGCAGGCCACAGGGACCTCTGGTGCGAGGGCTTTCCTGGGAGGCTTTGACTGTAGAAATTTGCATCCCGGTAAAAACTGCAAGTTACTTTTCTGTAGTCCCTTGGTCCTGGTGGTGGAGTTAGCTTTGAACAGGCAAACTTAAAAGATCTGAAGCTTCTCTGCTCGAAGGCTAGAAGTGAGCACGGAAAGTTGGGATGATCAACAACAAGGGCCTTTTAGAATTCCAGACGTGGCTCCTCTTGTGGAGGAGAGGAACATTCCCACAGGCTTCCCAGGCACACGGGCATTTCTTCCAGCTTCATGTCAGATTTCTGCCAGACTTACTGTCCATTCACCACCCCAGCTCTCGGGTTGTTGTTTTTCTTCAGGTTTCCTCCTCCTACAGAATGGTTGCATCTCTCTACCCATATGAGGTGAAGTAAGGTGAAAGGGTGGCTGTCCTTACCTGAACATGCTGTGTTGATTTGTGGAACGTACTGTAGTGTGGAGGCCGGGTCAGTGTGGGAAAGGGAGCTGTCAGAGTGAGGTGTGCTGTTGGCTCCACACAATTTCCCTTCCCCGAAACCTGAAACAAAATAAATGTCTAGTTGTTGTTTGCACGTTGAAATTGAGCAAGAGAATCTCTCTCCTCTAACCCTCTATTTCTTCCCTCCTCTGCCTCTCTTTTTCTCCTCTCTCCCCCTCTCCTCCTCATCCCCCCACTATCTTGTGTTTCCCCAAACCGAACCATCTCTCTGCTCCCCTCCCCATTGCTCCCCTTTCCTCTTTCTCTCTCCCTTCTGCATCTCTCCCACTAACCATCTCTCCACTCCCCTCCACTCTCACCACCTCTCTGGTTGGCCGGCTCTCTCTCTCTTGCTGTCAGAGCTCCCGGAGAATTGATGATGACTCCTTAGAAGAACAGATAAGGCAGACCAGTGAGGATTCGAGAGCCCTAAGGGAACTCATGGAGGGAGAGAGGGGTAAACTGAGGCAAAGCCTAGAAGAGCTGCAGCGGCTCCACAGTCAGGTGAGCACCCCCATCCTCACCCCAGCGCAGGATGTGCACGTGTCCCCAGCTCCCTCAGGACCCCTGTGAGTTTCCCTCTCCCACGTCTCTTTGAGAAGCAGTTCTCCTCTGACAGATCTTAGGGGCGGTGACCTAAAGTTGAGGTGAACTGGGTGTCTTCAAGAAAAGAAGCCTGGGACTTCCCTGGTGGTCCAGTGGTTAAGACTCCACACTCCCATTGCAGGGGGCCCGGGTTCGATCCCTGGTCAAGGAACTGAGATCCCACATGCTGCGTGGCCACGAAGAAGACAGTCCTCTGGTTTAGGCCAAAGTGAAATTGTCAGGGATAAGAATAGCTTGACCCTCCATTTCCTCCAGTGACACACTGCCCTCTACAGAGCCCAAATAATTGGGTGGATTCTGACAGTTTAAAGTGCCATAGCTCCCAGGACGCTTATTGATGGTTTTCCAGCAGCTTCTGAGCAGGGAAGTTTGCAAACCAAGGAACAATTGATCTTTGCAGGCCTGTTCTCCCTTTGTAAGTGCCGTTACCTCTGCCAGCCTGTTTTTCAGCTTTAGAGGCACTTACTGCTGCTCTCAGTGTTCCTCTCCTGTTTGATCATGATCTCATCTCTTAAGAACACTGGAGAAGGACATCTATATTCTGATCTGAAAAGTTTTAAAGGACTTAGGAGCAGCCCCACCCAAAAAGGAGCTTCTAAAATCTATCCTAGGAGATAAATAAACGCTCTTCCCTTTGACTGGTGTCACGTGTGGAGGTTCTGTCCCACTTGTGGGGGACACCAGACAGGTACCATTTTAAACCCTACCCCCTTCTTTCCTTGTCCAAAGCTAGTCATCCCTTCCTGCTACAGGAAGAGATTGCTGAGAGATGGAATTTAAGCCTGGCTTTCACTTCAGTCAGTATTTCTTAAATTTAAAGGAACTTACAGAAATAAACTCCTGCCTTTTTTTGGTTGTACCCATTAGACTTCCTAGTATTATTCTCTTGGAAGATATTGCATCCCCAGCCATTACTGCTCTCTTCTTCTTGTGAATGACCAGATAAGGAGGACAGGAAGATGCTCCTGAAAGCTGTATTTTGTTCCTGGCCAACCCCTGGGAAGTAGGGTTGGGCAGCCAAAGACATTCTTGTGCCTAAAACCTAAGACCCTCAGGTGGTCGTTCGTTTGGCTGGGGCGGGGTGGGGGAGTGTCACACCTTCCAAACTCGAAGAATAAAATGCAAGAGAAAGCAGATATAAGGGTTCTTTGGATTAATAAAAGTCGCTTTGTTGCTTCTCTGAATTAGAAAACTGGAAACCCGAGAGGGCATTATTGGGTTCAGAAACATTAGCAAGGTGGAGGTTGCTGAGAGTCTGCTATGGAACTGCTTAGGAGACCATCTCTACCAGGGAATTTTCCTTAAAAGTTCAACTGATAACTGGTTAGGTCAGTTCCTGTGGATTCCCTTCCAAAAAACCTCATCAAGCAGATGGTCACACTTGGTCCCAAGTAGGGTATAGAATTGGGCCTCTGCCAGGGGTCATCTCTTCCTTAGTCAAAGCTGCAAAGCTCTTAGCCAAGCCGTCCCTTGTGAGTAACATTGACCTCCCAGGGCAGTGGATGGGATGCGGGATGAGTTACCAGGACAGTGGAAATGGCAGCCATCATGGCGGGCAGAGGTGCCTAGTGCAGTTAGCTCAGCGCAAGCCTGTGCTGCCCGAGACCTCGAGAGGCGCTGGGTGGATGTGACAAGGCCTCTGCACTCCAGGGCCTCTCGCTATCATGAGGGGAGTCAGGCCAATTTTGTACCCTTTGGGGAGCAGGGCCCAGACAAGGTGGCGTGTGACCGAGGTTCCAGCAAACGGATCCTAGACCATGGTCTGACCTCGCCCATGATCCAGCCTCCACTCCCACTGCTTTCTTTTCTCTCCTAGAAACTAGGCCAGAGGTAAAAGGTATGGGGCCTGGAAGGTGAAGTGCCTGCAATACCCCACCCCGTCAGAGGCCTTCCCAAATTTTAAAATAAAAGAGAGCCCAGGTTTAATTTAATTGATAACTACTTGTTTGAGGCAGAAACCCATAGCCAGACCTGAAGACTTGCCTCCTGCCCTCGTGATGGCCGTGGAGAGCTCCCTGCCCACCCATTCAGCCTTTTCTCCCCCATCCCTGCAGCTCTCCAGTGAGCGCTGCCCGTGGGGTCTGGAGCTGCTGCCAGGAGCCAGGGAGGACCTGCAGAGCAATATGAAAAGTAGTTATTCTTGGCTCCTCGCCAATTCCCAGGCCAATAAGCCAGGTCGTGGGAGGCACAGTAAGAAACACAGTCCCCAACCCGGTTATTTGGCTCCTTTATGCTTGACTGAAGCACATGCCAGTTACTGCAGGGACATGAAAACTCTGGGGAGTGTGTGCTGGGAGCAGTTGAGGCCCTTACTAATGAGATCTCGGTGACCCCTTCTCTAAAATCTCAGCAGGTTCTCTCTCCTCCATCCTCCTAGCCACTGTCCCATTTCAGACCTTCATTCTTTCACACCCTGCCTTTGGTCCTCACTTCCCAGCTGATTGTCTTCCCCCAGCCCAGTCACCCTTCCATATGATATGGATCCATCTTTCTGAAGCACAACTTGAACATGGGACACCGCTTGCACGTTCTAGATTGACTTCCCATCATCGAGTAATGGGAAGCTTCCAGCCCTCTTGGCACCACGGTCTGGCTGCATCCAGCCATCCAGCCTCCATTCCTGTTGTTTCCATCTCACCTCCTTAGCTTTAGCAGAATTGAATGTAGGCTACAGATGGGCGTGGCACAGGCTGCCCTTGTGTTCCCACATCTGGGTCTTTTCTTCCGCTCTCTCTGCCTGGAAGACTCTCCCCCATCACCTGCACATACAGCCCAGCCCTACTCATCCTTCAAGTTCCTGATCAGGTTTCACTTCCTCCTCAAAACTCTCTTGCTTCCCTTCCTCAGGGAGCCCCCTGGCCCTGCCTTGTCATGGTTACGCTCACTCCCATCTCATCCTCCCAGTCCAGCCTTAGACCCCCCGCAAGAACAAGCTCAAGGTCTGACGTACTTCTGTCTTCTCCTAAAGCATCTAGTGCAGCACCTTTCTTAGAGCAGGCATGCAAATGATTGTCAGCCCTGGATATATGACTTCAGGATGTTTCCTTTGATGCTATTCAATCTCGAGGACACCCACCTTAATGGGGAAAAGTGGATTTAGGGGTGGCTGTAATGTAAGTCAGCAGATAAACAAACCCAGTGGGTCCTCATGACAGCTGGAAGGTCTATATGGGGGGAGGAGGGAGAGGCACTTACACCCTGAGCGGGGCCCTTGATGTTATTTATTTTGTTTGATCCTCACAACAACTTGATGGTGGGGAATAGTTCTTTTTTTTTTTTTTTTTTTTTTTTTGCGGTACGTGGGCCTCTCACTGTTGTGGCCTCTCCCGTTGCGGAGCAACAGGCTCCGGACGCGCAGGCTCAGGGGCCACGGCTCACGGGCCTAGCCTCTCTGTGGCATGTGAGATCTTCCCGGACCGGGGCACGAACCCGTGTCCCCTGCATTGGCAGGCGGACTCAACCACTGCGCCACCAGGGAAGCCCAGAATAGTTCTTTTTATTCCTGCTTTTTATGGAACTTATGTGCAGCTCAGAGAGGGTAAGTCCTTTGTCACTCCTAAGCTGGCAGTCTCTACCTTGATCAGGTTTTCCAGGCCAAAGCAAAAAGTTCTTGTGGAGTTTTGTCTGGA
This sequence comes from Delphinapterus leucas, assembly GCF_059928025.1. NCBI lineage: Eukaryota > Metazoa > Chordata > Mammalia > Artiodactyla > Monodontidae > Delphinapterus > Delphinapterus leucas. The sequence continues at coordinate 16,338,710 of NC_143142.1, forward strand.
GCACATTAAATGTTGGCATTTCCTGCCTAGCATGTAGTTCTATCTGTCACTCACTCAGCTGGCAGAACACCTGGCTGTCCCACAGCTGGCCTGAGGCCACATCAGGGCTCATTTGGTCTGAGGAGGGCTGGCTCTTTCTGCCAGGTGCTTTCTGGGTCTTGAGTTCTGGCCTACCAGGCTGCGGAAGCTGCTAAGAATAGGGTGAGGCTGGGCTTCTCACCTGTTGCCTCATCTGCCTCAAGGCTCATTGCACCTGCATGCCCTGGCTTGTGCAGTTGCCCAGCCTGTTCTTCCCTAAGGCTTCTCACCCAGCTCACTGGAGCTGTCCCTGCCATGAAAGCACAGAGCACCAGGTACATTCCCTACCACGCACCTGAGAGTACAAAATCCATTGCCCATAGCGACAACAAATTGTCCTGTATACCTCTTCATTATTGGGTGTCCTCTGATTTGCTCCTCAGTGGCTGCTACCCCAGGAGCTGGCAACTGTGTTGCCTCAGCTTGGGGGGGGGTCCAAAGTACCTCCAGGGAAACTTGCTCTTCGGCCTTAGTCCTGGGGCCTTTGCTCAGCTTCATTGTCTAAAGATGATCAGACCTGGGCCTTGAAGAGCAGAGGAGTGTACAGAAAGTGATGTCTGTCCCCTTGTGGGAGGGAAAGACCTGTATGGATGGATCTCCCCTTGGAAAGATGTAAAAGTATGTGTAATATTTAATAAGAGGGCAGGGTCAGGCATCCTGACTCTAGTCTGATCCTATCAACTGAGACGAAGGGCTCCCCGCCTTCCATTCATTCAACAAATATTTATTGAAAGCTCTACCAGGCAGGGTTTCTGGTTGCAGACAACTGAAACTCTCTCTGCTTAACTTAAGCAGAAAGAGAATATATTGGAATTAAATCTGAAATCTTACAGAATCAACAGGAAGGCTGGAGAACTGAGCTCCAAAACAGGAAGCCACGGGGAGTGGGGCAACAAATCCATTTGTTGTCCATGTACTAACTTCCCAGTGGCCGATGGCTTTGCTGTAGCCCCAGGTGGGGGACCAAGGCACCTAGGAAAGGATGTCTCTTCTTTTGGCTTCCTTAGTGGGAGGGCATGCTCTGCCTCCTACCAAGGTCCATGCAGCCAGGAATGCCCCAGATAGGAAGGGATTTTGGATGCTGACTAGCCCAAAAATGACAACTGTCTACTGCACAAGCATTTGGGATTAAGCATTGTGTGCACTCAGGCTCTGAGACACACAGATGGGGCACACTTCTCGCATGGCAGAGCTCAAGGTATTCAAGGGGTTACTCTGTACAGTGGGTGGGTTAAGCTGTGGTCACTGAGGGAGCCCCTAGGAGGGGCATCTCACCACCAAAGGTTGACTGCCAGTGAATGGGCTCTAGTGCCATTCACTGAGGCATGGACGACAGAAAAGGTAACAGGCTTGAAGTGAAAGGTGATGACATCATTTTTCTGTCTAAATTCCATGTAGCTTTGACCTGGGGAGCTGAAGCAAGAAGGTGAAAGAGCCAGGCTGCGTCAAGTGCTGTCACAGAAATGGGAGCCAGGTTCCAGGCTTTGGGACCAGCCAGGGGCCTGTGAAACATAGGGCATTGTTCCATGTTGAGTGGAAGATGGCTAGAAACAAAACTTGAGTCCCTACCCCCAAAAATGTGTTTCAGTGCCCTGATGCGTGTGTGGCCTTCACTCATTAGGTCCCTGAGAGTGCCTTGAAATGAAGGAGGTGCTGTGCTCTGTACAACAGGGATCTGGCCCCAGGGCTGAGCTCTTCCCTGGCCACTGAGCTGCAGCCTAGCATGAGGCCTCCTCTCTCCTGGAGCAGGGGGCAGCAGGAAGTCACCAACCTGCCCTGCACGTAGGCCCTGAGCCTGCCTGGGCCTTGTTCCCTCCTCCCTCTTGGAGGGAAACACCCCAGGCCGGCAGCAGTGGTATCATCACGTTTATCCCCTTCGTCTCTCATTAGGTGACACTGCTGAGTGTGGAGATGACTGCATTGAAGGAGGAGAGAGACCGACTCAGAATGACATCTGAGGACAAGGAACCAAAGGAGCAGCTTCAGAAGGCCATCAGGGACCGGGATGAGGCCATCGCAAAGTGAGTGGGCACCACTTGTTTAACTGAAAGTAACATGAGTATGTGCTCAATTTTAAAAGTTAAATCATACAGAAGAATACAAAACTGAAAGTGAGAGTTTCCCCGCTACCCGCCCTCACTCCTAATCCCATTCTTCTTCACAGACACTACTGTTAAAAGTCAGGTATGCATTTTTTGCAGCTTTTTTCCCTATGCATATACAGGTGTACAATATACTTTTTGCAGATTTCTTTAAAAACATCAGTGAGATGTTGCTCCACATGTCTTGTGTTTTTGTTTCCACTTATATCTTAGAGAGCTTTCCAATATCATTATATACCTCAATTTTTTAATTTTTAGGTTAGTTTTTTGGTTGTTTTTATTTATCATTATAGACATCTTCAAGCATACACAGAAGTGAAAAACATAAGATGAATTCCGATCTATGTACCTCTGAGTTTCAACACTAACCAGCATATGGCCAGTGTTGTTTCATCTATAGCCACCCAGTTCTTCCACCTCCCCTCTGGACCACGTTAAGGCAGATCACAAGACATTGTGTCATCTCACCCATAAACACTTTCACATAAATCTCTATCAGAAAAAGATTCTTTTTGTAAAACACACACCAGAATTATCACACGTAAAAAAGCTTAAAACAATTTCTTAATATCATCTAGTATCCAGTGTTCAAATTTCCCCAGTTGTCCCATAAATTTATTTTTAAAAGAATATTTATTTGGCTGTGCCGGGTCTTAGTTGTGGCACTAGTGATCTTCGTTGCCATGTGCAGGATCTTCAGTTGCGGCATGTGGGATCTTTAGTTGTGGCATGTGGGATCTTTAGTTGTGGCCTGTGGGATCTTTAGTTGCAGCATGTGGAATCTAGTTCCCTGACCAGGGGTCGAATCCAGGCCCCCTGCATTGGGAACGTGGAGTCTTAGCCACTGGACCACCAGGGAAGTCCCATAAATGTCTTTTTATAATTGATAAGTATCAGACTCCAAAGTCCACATACTCTGTTTACTTGTTATGTCCCAAAAGTCTGTAACACTTCCCCTTCCGTCTTTTTTTTTTCCAATTTGCATTTAGTGAAGAAACTGGATCTTTTATCTCATAGTTTTTCTGCATTCTAAGTTCGATTGCATCCCCAGAGTGTCATTTAACATTTTTCTCTGTCCTTTATATTTGTAGTAAACTGGGTCATTTTTTTTAACATTGTAATTTCACTGTTTCTTTTTGTTTTTAATTATTTATTTTTGGCTGTGGTGGGTCTTCGTTGCTGCACGTGGGCTTTCTCTAGTTGCGGTGAGCGGGGGCTGCTCTTCGTTGCAGTGCACGGGCTTCTCATTGCAGTGGCTTCTCTTATTGCAGAGCACGGGCTCTAGGCGCGTGGGCTTCAGTAGTTGTGGCACGCGGGCTCAGTAGTTGTGGCTCCCGAGCTCTAGAGCGCAGACTCAGTAGTTGTAGCGCACGGGCTTAGTTGCTCCACGGCACGTGGGATCTTCCCAGACCAGGGCTCGAACCCACGTCCCCTGCATTGGCAGGCGGATTCTTAACCACTGTGCCACCAGGGAAGTCCCTGGGTCATTTTTAAATAATGTTTTGGGCTTTCTCTGGCAGAGAAGAAATGCAAAAATGCATTCTTTTACATTCAAAATATGTGGCGGTACATAGGCAAAAAACATTTACATATTCCCCATTCCCCTGAAAATTATTTATCACACACTCAATCTGCCATATACGCTGAGTGTGAGGAGGTAAAAGGTACTAAAAATGCGCCTGCTTTGGGGGCTTTACAACACATTAATAACAACATTTGTGTATCACTTTACTACTTACAAAACACTTCATCCTTTCATCGTCCCAGCCACAGCAAGAAGTAAAATTTTTAATCCCAGTTTTACAGATGAGGAAGTTTCCCGGGATCACAGCCAGTGCTGATCACTGGCCTCCACCTCAGGTCTCTGACTCCTGTTCCACATCCTTTCCCCTTACCTCAAGGCTGCTTGTCAGGAAGCTAAAATGAATTTATTTAAAACAATTTGTAAACAGATACTATTTGCCTTTTTAAAAAGTAATATGACACATTTTAATTTCTGACTTTAAAATTCACACCTTCCCACTTTTCACTTCCATATACAATTGTCCCCTCCCCTCCCTTCTGTTCTCTTTAATCATTTCCATCATCTCCGTTTCATAATTTTACCTTTGGATCCCCTTGTCTATCTGGTCAGAATCTCGTATCAGGTTGTCTGTCCATTTCCAGTTCATTTTGGAATTATCCTTAGTGAGGCTCACAAACCTGCGTTATCTTTGCCATTCCTGGTGGATTTAGTTACTGAATACTTGAATAGCAGTGTGATATTTTGGAGTGAGACCGTACTTTTATGAATAACAAAGGGTGAGATTGTGCCAAACAATTAGGGAATAAAATGGTAAAATTAGGGTACTAACTGTCAAAGCCCAATGGGAATAAGAAGCAGAATAAGTTAGAAGTAGAGGCTAGTTGGTCACCTTCTCTCAGCTAGACAAGCGGAGGAGAGCTGACCATCAAGCTCTGACCATACTCTGTCATCAGCATGGGAGGTGGGAGATACAACCAGAGAAAGTTCCAGGATGCAGGAGAGCAGAAAAAACAGTTGTCCAGTCCCCTCCCTTAAAATAAGTGCACCTAGGTCTGACACTTGGGTGACAGAGGAAATCACCAAATCTACCTTGGAATGCATGTCCTTTCCTGCTGCCAAAGAAGGCCCAGTTAACCTCCTGGGGTCTGACTGAACAGATTTGCACACTCTTCTCCCTGAGTAGGGAGAATTCTGGAGTGAAGCCCCTGTCCCTCCTGGACCCTGTAAAACAGGGCTGGCCCTTAGGGAGGGTGTTAGATCACTCCAGGATAGTTCTTTTTCTGTCCCTTAGAAATGAAATTCTGGGTATACAAAAATTCAGACAAGAGACCTAAGGAATCATTCAATGTGGGGGAATCACACATATGTATAGGACCATTAAGAATTTTACAAGATTCTTTCATATACATCATCTCTGATCCTGGCTGTGCTTTAGCATCATCTGGGGAAGTCTCCCCCTGCCAGAGCCCTCTCCAGAACAATTCAGTCTGAATCTCTGAGTTTGGGGCAACTTCTTAAAAGCGTCCCCTTACGCCCACCCCATTATTCTAATGTGCAGACAGGGGTGAGAACCCCCCAAGAAAAATAACTTCCCTCTCTTCACTGGACAGCAACAACCTTAAGGTGTTCCTTATCCTATATAATAGGTGAGTTTCAGCTAAGTTAAGTAACAATTTTATCTCCTTGCAGGTGAAAGGTCCTCAGTGAAAAAAATCCAGGGCTAGCAGTCTGCCTTACAAAAACAAAAAGGAGTCAGTTGCTAGTGGTTTCATTTAAATAAGGAATTCTTCTAGCCCTTTGAAATATTCTTTTTTAAAACTGATTTAGGGACTTCCTTGGTGGTCCAGTGGGTAAGACTCCGTGCTCCCAATGCAGGGGGCCCGGGTTGGATCCCTGGTCGTGGGAACTAGATCCTGCATGCATGCTGCAACTAAGAGCCTGCATGATGTAACTGGGACCCGGTGAAATAAAAATGTTTTTTAAAAAAACATTAATGTATTGATCAGGGACTTGGGCAGCATTGCTTTCCTTGTCTGGGGTTTCCCATGAACGAGAAGCACCAAGATTCCCTGGTGAGCAAACGTTCCGGAGGGTGCAGTCCAAGGCTGTGACACCTAGGTCTGCAAGGTGGGCCCAGCTCGGGGGGCTTTCAGGAAGGAAGGGGACCCCTCGGTGCCTGGCGGGCCGCAGCTGCTGCTGGACCTCTGCCCCTCCGCCAGCAGCATTACTCAGCACATTCTGGGGTCTTCAGGCTGTTCGTGGCGACACCTGCCGGGAGACGCCTGTAAGCTCAAGAGGCTGCCCTGCCGCGGGGCGCTAGGGGTTTGCGTTGACGTTCCAGGACCGTGGGGTTGGCCAGCCGGGCGTCCATGACAACCCGCGCCTTGCAAGGATTTCCGCAGTTTGCGGCAAGCCAATGGCAGCGGGCGTGACGGGAGCAGCGTGCGGCATTTGAGATGCCGGAGCTGATTGGACAGGCTCGGCTCCTGTCCCTGCAGCTGCAGTGCGGGTGGGCGGTCCTGGTGTGAGAGGTCTGGAGCGGCTTCTCTAGGAAGAGTGGGCGGGGAGCCGTTCTGGGGACTTTGGAGTGTCGGGGGAAGTGACCGATTGCTCGGTGGACTTGAGGCTAGAGACAAGTGCTGGTCGCGCGGTGGCCCGAGCAGGTTAACCCAACTGCTCTGGCTTCCGGCCGCGCTTAGCTTTGATGTGAGGTGGGCAGCTTCTGCGGTGGGTCCTCTCAAGGCCATGCACATTGGTCGCTGGTCCTGTGCGACGAGGAGTTTTGTTAGTTTTGCTCTTTTGAATGTGAAAGGTAACGGTTGATGGGCTTCCCTGGTGGCACAGTGGTTAAGAATCCGCCTGCCAATGCAGGGACCACGGGTTCGAGCCCTGGTCTGGGAAGATCCCACATCGCGGAGCAACTAAGCCCATGCGCCACAACTACTGAGCCTGCGCTCTAGAGCCCATGAGCCGCAACTACTGAGCCCGTTCACCTAGAGCCGGTGCTCTGCAACAAGAGAAGCCACTGCAATGCGAAGCTTGCGCTCCACAACGAAGAGTAGCCCCCACTCGCCGCAACTAGAGAAAGCCCGCACACAGCAACAAAGACCCAACGCAGCCAAATAAATAAATTTATTTAAAAAAAAAAAAAGTAACAGTTGATGAAGATAAGGGCTAAATAATGCTCATTTTGGCAGCTGGGCAACCAGTGCCACCTAGCAGAAGCTGCCCAGCTAGTCTCTTGCATTTTTTATTCCCATTCCCTGGCTCCCCAAAAATTGTCCTTTGCGTTGAACAACCATGATTTAGGAATGTTGGGAAAGGTGAACAAAATAATATGTAAAACATGAAAATGTGAAAATACAAAATGCAAGTGTGGGAGCAATTACCCATCAGTGATCCTCATCCAGAGATAACCAAGTAGACATTTTTGTGTATGACCTTCAAATACAGGCAATTTTTCTTTTACAAAGCTTGTATCATATGTGACCTGGTTTCTTGTTTTTTTTCTCCGCTCAGCATGCATCAGGAGTATTGCCCCACTGTCAGTAAATATTCAATGTCGTGGTTGTTACTGGTGACTGTATTCCATCATATAATTTACCCTGTTGGCTACAACGATTAGCTAAGCTGTGATGATCACCACTGTGTGGCTGCCTTTGCACACACCTTTAAAGGGGGGATTGCTAGTGAAAAGGAGAGCACTAGGAGGTTAAGTCCAACTTCCAAGGGGACTGGCCTTTTGGGGGAAAAATTAGCAGTTCCTTAGTGCTGTGAGGCCTTTGATCTCTGGGTTCCAGTCCTGATTTAAGTGTCATTCTTTTTTAATCACTTCTTGTTTGAGATGGGATGACAGATTATTCCTTCACCTACAGGTTGGTTATGAAAACTGAGAAAATGTATATGAAAGCATATTGCAAAACTTTCCAACCCTCCACAAGTAACATCATAGTTACAGTTACTGTTTGTTGTGAGTTTGGGGTCAAAGGCTGTTTCCTCATCCTGAGGACTCCAGGTGCCCCAGGCAAAGAACCTGATGCCTCTGGCACAAGGTGTCCGCGCTCACCCTGGCTTGTCTGTTTTCAGGAAGAACGCTGTGGAGCTGGAACTCGCCAAGTGCAAGATGGACATGATGTCTCTGAACAGCCAGCTACTGGATGCCATTCAGCAGAAACTGAACCTCTCGCAGCAGCTTGAGGCTTGGCAGGTAAGGGAGAGTCTCTGAACCCAGGCTGAGTGTAAGAATGAGAGCTTGTTACTGGAGGGTCCCATGCGTGTGGGGTGAGCAGTAATCCCAGTCTTCACCTGATGAAATTCAGGGCTCGCGGAACCCCAGGCTGTGCCGACCTCTAGGCTTGGAACAGGGGCCTCCTTCAGCTAGTTGTCCAGGCTTTGTTTAAATTAGCTAGAAAGAAACGGCCATTAACGTGGAGGGCCCAGGAAGCCCTATATGACTGACTGAAAATTCACAACTGGATGTTTGTAGTTCAGCCATCCTTGAGTTGCCAGCAGCTGATGCTCTTCCCTTTCTCAAAGGCCAGCTTCCTTTTTTCCAAAGAGCACTGTCCTGGCACAGGTCTGGGGAAAATGAGTCAGTGTGTCCGTCTCTAGGGCCACAGTTGTCAGAGTCCACTCAGCCAACGTGGCTGCCCACTGGGCCAGGGCCATACTTGCTTTTTGTTAATGAGGTTAGGGTAGTACAACTTCAGAATGTGGGAGTAACCATTCTTGTTTCTCCCCAAGAAATCCTAACCAGATAGATGAAAAGTCCCCTTGGGCTTTCCCAGGCAAGCCCCACATGGAGGGCAGGTTAGAAGTGACTGTCCCTCCAGGGCCCTGCCGGGCTGGCCGCAGGAGCACTGGCTTCCCCCCTAGAGAGCTGCTCCCTGGCTCCCTGCCTCCTGCCCCAAAGCCAGCTGCTGTTTCCTGCCTCACCGCCCCTGTTCTTCTCTCTTTTCTCTCGGCTACAGTTTGCTTCCTCAGGGCTTTTTACTATCTGGCTCCTTTGGTTTCTGATCTAGTGGCCTTTCTCAGTTCCCGTATCAACAGCTTTAGTTGTACACCCCTCCTGCCTTTGAGGTGAGATTGAGCCCTCATCCCCCCACCCTCTTCCCTGCCACCATCGCAATCCCGCCCCTGCCGCCTCCCTTGTGGTCCACCGTGTTGTGTGTCGGTGCCGGCGTCATCTCCATACAGCGTGCCATGCCATCAATCGAGCCCCGGCCTCCCTCCTCCTTCCACTGTCACATCCGGTGAGCGCGGCAGCAGGTGGCCCAGTACTGACAGGCTGACCCGTCTGGCCCTGGTTTCTTGGTTCCACCTCCTCATAAATGGGTTGTTTTATAGAAGTAACGGCCGGCATGGAATTATGAGCAGCTCATGCATGTGTGTGTACGAAGTTTTGAACTGATACATTTCACGGAATTATCTTGATAAATCTTAAAGTATAAAAAAAATGCAGTTTGCAATGTACCAGAGAACACTTAACAACATAGATTTTTATGGAGCACTTCCCAAGTACAGGGCACTGTGCTGAGGATTTGACACGACACGGGGACCTTCAAAGTAGGGACTATATCTCATTTTTGTGAGGAGGAGGAGGAGAGGTGTAGGTAGGAAGTTGAATATGAAGAGGGGAGGAAGGCAGGAGAGCAGGACGTGAGCAAGGGGTCCACACCCGCCGCCACCTGGTGACCTGGTCAGGAAAGTCCCTTTGTTTCACACTGAAACTTGCAAAGACATTTGAGTGACTGGTGAGAGCTTAGGTGAGTGTGTATGAGTGGTGGACAAGCTGGTCAAGCTGGGAGAGGGGGCCCAGCCAGCCCACTTCCTGTGCTCACCAAGTGAGCAGCTGCTCTGGGCCGCTGAGGTCATCTGCCCTGACCTCAGGAAACACCCAGCCCGAAAGCAGGCCTCACAGTCCTGTGCACGAACAGACACGAGCAGCTGATTCACTCCAGCATTCGGCCCAAGGCTCGGTCTTTTCACCAGGACATCCCAGAGCCCATCGGGTTTAGGGTGAAGGAATCAGGCAGATGCTTGTGTTTCCGGCTGATGTTACTAGACAGGGCTGCTTTTGATTCTAAACCAATAGTTTTCATAACGTGTTAGTGGAGGAACGCCTTTATCAAATGGAATCTTGCGCAGACTCAGAATCTAGCAAGTAGAATGGAGAGTGGAGCTGCTCCGTCCGTTAGCTACTCCGTGGCGTAAAAGCTGATGTTCCGTAAGGCGAAGTCAGGGAGAAGGGGGAGTTTTCTATGCAACTTTAACACACCGGAGGGGAAAGGTGCTACCCCATTGAAGAAGCCAAGGAAGTGGGCGTAAGTTGGAGCAAGACAAGCCCCGAAGATGGTGATGCCCCCTGGCCTCTGCCAGTGGGGGCCGAGCGCGTGGTTGGTGGTCAGCGAGGACGGTACCAGGGAGCCTGTGACCTCGCACGTGGGCCTGCCAGGGGTGCATGGGCATCAGCAGTTCAGGCAGGTAGTAATTTGAAGGGGACGAAGGGGCAGGAAAAGCCCCCTGTGGCCAGGATGTTAGGCTGGAGAGCTGGCAAGCTGAGGCCACCCCAGGGTTTGGTGGGGGGTGGGTACCAAGTGAGAGGTGCCCACCCAGACCCAAGGGGACACAGGAAGCAGGACAGAGAGGGCCGGTCACAGGCAAGGCTGAGCACTGGTGTGGGCTGGCAGGCTGGGTGGAGAGGCAGACAGGCAAGTATCAGCTGCGGCCATCCTCTGGGCCCACAGAGACACACCTGGTCTGCGGGGTCAGCCGAGGGAGTAATATTAGTGAGAAGCCAGCCCAAGCCCTGAGGAGACTGGAGGTGCCGCGTGGCTACTGTTGTGTCCCCGCACTGCATCCACACTTGCTGCTTGCTTGGTCGCATCGGGGCAGCCGTGGCTGCAGCCGCTCACTCATCTCATCCCTCATCCTCATCTCTCGTGCTTCCTACATTTGCCACCTCCCCGCCCACCCGCAGCGCCGGGTCAGAGCTGCTCAGCCCCCTCCGCTCTGCCCTCTGCAGGATGACATGCACAGGGTCATTGACCGACAGCTGATGGACACGCACCTGAAGGAACAGAGCCGGCCTGCTGCTGCCCTCTCCAGGGCCCACGGCTCGGGGCGTGGCGATGAGCCCAGCACCGCTGAAGGCAAACGGCTCTTCTCATTCTTCAGGAAAATTTAAACTGGGAGGAGTCAGGCCAGCAAGGATGGGTGCACTGGAGGCGACTGAAAAGGGGGCATGTGAGCAGCGCACCATGTGTGCACACCAGACCCCACCCCCGGGCCAGGCTCAGCGGCCACACTGCCCACCCACACAGGGGCCAAGTCATCGAGGAGGGCCCACTCGGCCTCTGAAGGCTGCTCTCAACAGAGGGACGGGCAGGAGCCTTGTCCCCACTGCCTGGCCGCACCCAGCCTGGGCTTCCCTGGGATCCGCTGCTGTTGAGCAGGGCTCGGACTGCCTCCAGAGTGGCCCCTTGGTTGGGCTCTGCTGCTCAGACCTGATGGATCACAACCCACCCCGCCTACCCCTCAATGACTCCCGTGCCCAACCCCAAGCACCGTTGCCCTTCTGCTTTGGAATACGGGGAACGGAAGAAATGGAGGCCCTTTCTGCATGCCTCAGGAGGCCCTGGCTGCCCCCAGCTGGTCTGAGCCACGGGGGCCTAGTCCTGCAGGGCACCAGGCCCCAGCCTGAACCCCACCCTCCAGCAACGCCTGGCCCAGGGAGGAAGCGGCCCCTCACCCGCGTGCATGCACCTCTGCTGGAGCACCTACGGGCCAGGAGCCCCAGCCTGTGGGGCCTGACGGCTAGGGCTACTCTCGCACTCGGCCACAGCGGGCCCTGCCGGGGCTTGGCTGAGGCCACCCCGAGCCTAAGAGGGAGAAGGGCCTGCCCCAGCCCCTGCCACTGCTGCCCTCCCTCCCCCACCCCCTCCAGTGCAGGCCTTCCTCCTCAACGGGGCCCTCTGGAGGCTTAGCCCTCAGCCCTCTCCCCTTCCTGGCGCCAGGGCTGAGAGGGGTCTGCTCCTCCCACAGGTCCCTGGCACCCCTTACCTATACAAGTTCTTGGCTCGGCCAATTAAGTCTAGGCCACAGAATGGCTCCAGAGGGGTCTGTGGTCAGCCATTCCACCTCAAGGGCAGTGTTGGCACCACGGGGTGGACGCCTCCACATGCTGCCCACCGGGCCCACAGAAGGACCAACCCGGCGACCCGACTCCTGATCCTTCCTCAGCGACCACTTCACCTTCTCTGCTGAGGCCCTGACTCAGAGGTACCCGGACTGAGCCAGCCTGCAAGCCGCTTTACAAAGGCTCGTCTCCCTCCCTCACATGGGAAAAGCACAGCAGGGATGAGTGGAAAGAATGTACCTATAGATATGTACATACCACAGTGCTGTAATTTTGTATGTAGCAATCATGTAAATACATGTATGGATTTTATAATATACATATTATATATGAATCTATAAAGGCATATTTTTAGAAAAACAGCACACCACTGCTTCTTTTGAAAATAGTCTCAAGAATAAAATGAATTTCTACAGAGCTTCTCGCCTCAGTCACTGGGTACCTAGAGGGGGTGTTTGGGCAGAATGCAGCTTTACGTTTTCGAATCGCTGGCTGGCTGGCTGTGAAAAGGCAGTGAGAGTGAGTCACCCATGCACCTGGGAGGTCACCTCATGTGTTGGTGCAAAATCAATGGATTCAGCCAGGAAAAGGCACCTCCCCTGGAGAGTGGAGGCAGCCCATCAGTGACAGTTGTTTTGTGAGCAGTGACCCAAGGCACCATGTCTACGCCCACCCTGGCCCCGGGCTCCCTGCCAGCACCGCAGCTGCCCAGCTACAGGCAGGCCCTGCCAGCACCGCTTACCAAGCCGTGAGCAGATCCAACAGCTTGGCAGAAACTCTGAGGCAGAAAGAAATCACTGTAGGCAAAGCTTCCGCTGCATCCTTCTGGGCACACGGAGAATAAACATGGCATTTCCCCTGGCATCTTACCATGTGTGCTCCCAGCCAGAGGGGAAGCTCAACCCGGACCCACCTTTCATGGAGAAAACAAACTTGGCTTCTGAAAGCATCCCTGAGCCTTGATGGGCACCTGTGCAGGACTCAGACCAGAACAAACAAGAGCTGGACACAATGGGTGGGAAGCAGCCAGGCCCACCCAGAGCACAGCTGGAGGAGAGGAAACAGACCCTGGAAGAAAATCTGGCAGCTTGAACCTTTATTTTTAGTATTTTTTTAAAAAGCATAATTAGAAATTTTCAATACAGAAATAATCCTAGCAAACCATTTAAAAGTTTTGTTGTTCAACAGGAATTTCACATCAGGTCCACCACGATGCCGGTCCAGCCCTGAATTCCCCCTCCCCCACCCCCCCATTCATGTGTGTGACACTCAGCGGGACAGGCACACTGTCATCACCAAATCACCCCACCACCTGGGTCCGGATGTCCAGCTGCCAGAAGCCACGGTGGCTTCTAGCCTGGGCTGGAAACTTCCAGGACCCCCTCCTCTTGCCGCTTGAATTTGCAAGCACTGCCACACCAGTGTCACCTCAGAGCCGAGCTGTGGCCCACCCAGGAGGCCTGAGCTCTCCACACCCTCCACCCACGGGACCTGTGGTCACCAGGACGGTCCTGAGGATGGAGACCATGCTGTGGCTCTCAGCACCCCAACCAGACAGGGCTACCTGCTGTCACCCCCACAGCACCGCCTTTCCAGGCCCAGCGCTCCCACCTCATCCTGTGGCTCCAAAGTGAAGGCCTGTCACACAGAACTATGGGCTTTTGGCAGTTTGGGGAAGTGGAGAGACAGGTCACAAGAAACCCCCAGTTTTTTACTGATTGAAAACCCATCAACAGTGACATGGAAAATGTGCAGTGAGATCTGTGATGTGATTGTCCAATCAGGGCTTGGCCTGGAAATCACCTAGGAAAGGAAATCTCGTAAAACACATCATGGTGTTGAAATAAATTATTCCCAGGTTACGTGATCCTTTTAGAGGAAAGGTGAATGAAGCGTCTCGAGGGGGTGGCGGTGACAGTCATCAAGTGCAGACGACCCTGGTTTCTCCTCCAGGGCACCACGGTGGGTCAGAGCTGGCTCCCAGCCCCAGCGGCCATTCCTTCCCATTCACTAAGAAATCCTCATGCTACCTTTGTACTAAAACAGTCCTGTCAGTGATCCAAGGCTGCCTGCGTGCAGCTCAGAGACATTGTCCCCACAGCCCAGCGGCCCCTGGCACCCACTCCCCACACTCAAAGGTGCCTGGGGCTGCATCGGAGACCCACGACTCAGCGGGAGGCCCTGGGCCGACAGAGACCGGGGTGGAAGGCCCCTCCTTTCCCACCAGCAAACCACCGGGAAGGCAGAGCCGCTCGGCCAAGAGCCCGGCTCCACGATGACAGGAAGCCATTCAGTTTTTCTAAAAACACTGGACCCAAAGTGGGGCGGCCACAACTTTTGCTGCTGTGCCAACCAAACCTCAGTAAGAGAAAAAGAGTATGAGGAACTTAATTCATTTGATTTGGCTTCATTTTTCTTTATCTGTTAAAATGATGCTCCTTAGTCCCCCTGCAAGCCCATCCCTGCACAAACACACCCCTACCTTTCTGTTGGAACCAAAACAGGTTGGTATATAAATTAGAAGCCACGGCTCCCTTGGGTTTGTAGCTCAGAGGCATCTGGAAGGCAGGACAAGAAATCCGTTGGCCAAAGGGCAGGAGTGACTCCTTCTGTGGAAATGCAGGGCCAGGCCTCTGATGGGAACCCCAGGCCCACTTCAAGGCCAGGTTTCCCCAGCTGCCAGAATGGTTACAGGATGGGATGGAGAGGGGAGGGAGCTGGGCCGGCAGAGGCCCTGAACAGGGGTGAGCCCCTACATGCCAGGGACAGACACCGACAGCCTGCAGGAGAGAACGAGTCACGTGGAGCCCTCTTCACCAGCCCAGGTTGGCAAAAGGTATGTCTAGCATGTAATCCTGTCCCCTCAGGAAGCTGCTGGCAGTAAGTTGGGGTTGGGTGGGGAGGGGGTGTCGCAGCAGGCTGGCATTAGGGAGGCAAGAGCCAGAGCAGAACAAGGGTGATGCGCTGGTTAAAGCAATATACATTATGTACAAACTCCGGTTAATCAGTCCGCTTGGCTGGCAGCATCCTCGCCGGGCCCAGGCGCCTTGGCCGGGGGGCAGGGGCGCCAGAAGGGAAGGGCAGGCTGTCCAACACCTTCTTGGCACTCGATGGGGGAGGGGAGGAAGTGCCGATGGCGCCTCCCGGTACAAAAACGTGGAGAGAATTCTTTAAATAACGGCACGAAACAGTGTCCCCCGAGGAGAGGAGCCCCCTGGCCTGGGGCAGGGGGAGTGGCCGCAGTGCAGTCTCTGCAGTGGGCTGGGGGCATTAGCAGCAGCGTTTCTTTCGTTTACTGTTCTTCGTGAGCTTCACCACATCGTTCTGTTGTTGCTGCTGCTGTTTCGCTAAGTTGTCTTTCTTTGCTCGGAGGACCAGCTCTGTGATGCAGTTGAACATCTGTGAGGGTGAAAGAGGCAGGGCAGGCCTCAGACCAGCGTGGAGGCCCCATCACAGCGTGGCCAACTCCCTGCCTCCCCAGGCCCAGCTTTCTAGTTCTACAGATGAGTTTTTTTTGTATGTGTGTCTTCAAACCCTATCTAGAAGGAGGTGGTGAATTATAAAGGTCAAGGAGGAACAACAATCAAAGACCTTTGAGCTACGTCTCAGGGAAGGGGTTTTCCAGTCTTTCTCTTAAAGGAGAAAGAACTCCTTTCCTTCAGTTGGACTCCAGACAACACAGATAAAGGTGCCCCTGCGACGGACCAGAAGCACCCAGAGCCTGCCCGCTCCACGCTACCTCCCTGCACACCCTGCCTAGAACCTTCCCCGGACCACCCCACAGCTCTCCTCCACTTCTGGGAAAGGTAGCAAGTACGTGACATAATTTGCTTCACTCATTCCCGCAACCCGGGAGGCAGAGGCTCTCACCCCACCCCAATCTACACAAGCAACAGCGGAGCGTGGAGAGGACTCAGGGCCCCGCCACAGGCCCCTAAGTGGAAAAGCCCACACTGTGACCCTAGCCTGACGCAGGCGCCCGGGGTCCCTGCCATCAGGCAGCCCGAGCCCAGGACGCAGTGGGATCTGGCACCCCTGGGCTCCAAACCCCACAGGCAGGACCCTCCTGAAGCCATGAGGGCAGCCAGCCTGGGCTTGTGGCAAAAGGTCCTGCTTTTCTCCAAAGACTCACAAGTGCTTTCCAGCAGCTGCAGCATTAAGTGACAGGAGGCTGCCCCGGTCTAGAGGCCCAGCCAGTCTGAGGGGATGTGCCTCCCCAGATGCCTTGGGGGGCTCGCCCAGACACCCACCCAAGCAAGCTCTGGAGGCCACAGGAAAGCTAGCTGGTCTCTACAGGAGGCCAAGGCCCCAAGGAAAGCCAGAGAGCAGGAAGAGGTGACAGTGGGGAGGGACGGGGAGGCAGAGGACTGAGTGGACACTGTGCACGGCTGTGGTGTGGAGCACGTCATAGTTTGACTCAGCTTCTCACGAGCTGGAACCTGTTTCCCATTTGAAACATGGGACTAATTTACCTCAGAGGACTGTTGAGATATGAGGTGGCACCTGTAAAGAGCCTAGCACAAGGCCTGGCACACACAGGAGGCACTCATTCAACGGCCGTTACTGTGATGTTTTCTGTCGGCCACCTGGATGCCCCGGGCAGGCCAGGGTGGGGCAAGGAGGCCATGGTGGTGGAGCAGAGCTGGGCCGTGCTCACCCCCTGCCCCTCCGGCGCAGGCCTCACCTCTTCCACGTTGACATTCTCCTTGGCGCTGGTCTCAAACAACTGGATCCCCATCTGCCCAGCGAATTTGTAGGCGTCTTCTGTCTCCACCACCTTCCGCTCAGGGTCGTCATTCTTATTCCCCACTTCAAGGCAAAGCAGAGTCAGCCCAGCCCCATGGGAACGCCCTGCCACCCTCCATCCCACTGTCTACCCTGCTGGGTCCAGCCTCACCTAGTATCCGGCACACATCATCACAGTTCTGGTTGATTTCGTGAAGCCACCGCTTGACGTTGACAAAGGATTCGGCGCTGGTGACGTCATAGACCACGATGACCCCGTGGGTCCCCCGATAATATCTGTAGGGCCAGGGTCTGCGTCAGAGCTTCAGCCTAAACAAGAGTAGCCCCTTCGCAGGACCCGCCTGCCCGCATCCAGACAGTGGCTGGGAAACGGCGAGGGGGCGAGTGCTTTCCCCCAGCACGCCTGGTATCTCCTCTCCCTCCGGCCTCGGCTGGACATCCAGAGCCCAGCCAGCAGGTAGGACGCCGGCAGCACTGCTGCTCATGCTGCTCCCCAGGCACGGTAAGTAGGGAGCGCTCGGCCCTGCGGTGGCCAACCAAATTGTTCAGAGGCTGCCAACAGCTTGAAACTTCTTTGAAGTTGTTTTATTTTTAAAATTCAGGCGATGTTTGCATTTGACATCATATTACCACTGTCCTCTTTTTAACATTCAAAACTTTTTTCTGTCCTCAAATCTGTCATAGTAAAATGCCATTCCAAGAACACGCACCACTTGTGAAGACTGCCAAGGTCTGTTCTCACTCCCCTGGGGGCAGGTGGGCACCTCCCCTCCTGCCACTCCAGGCTCATCCAGGCCGGGGGGCAGGTAGGGCATGGAAATGACCTGGGCATCAGGACACATCCAAAAGCATAGACCCCGGCGCCTACGGTCAGCTGGAAGGTCTGCAAGGCAGGAGGATGTGAACATTCCTCTCCAGACGCCACATCCCCCTTCACTCACATGGTTCAGGAGGACAGATGGAGGACATCAACGCTGGAAAGAAGAGGAGGACAGAGCCTCACACTTCTCCAGAGAGCCTTCACTGACCCAGCAGCCAGGTGACACCCCTTGCCCTGACACGTCACATCACCCAGCGCTGCAGAGATTCTCACTCACCAGGGGTTTCTGAGAACAACGAGGGTAAGAACCACTGCCTGCAACAGGCCGTGCTCACGGGTAGACGGGGACTCCCCCCCGACCCAGCCCATAGCGCCTCTGCCCTCCCGGGGCTCATCAGGGCCCCAAGCCCGTAGGAAAGCAGCCCTCCCAGGTGGCGGTTCTGAGGCACCACAGGCTGCACGAGGATGGGGCCGGCCAGGCTGGCAGGTGCAGCTGTGCTCTTACCTGCCTGCCCGTCAGCACTCTGGCCGACCCCTCACAGTCGAGGCCCGATCACAGGACACAGGTCAAACGAGCTCCATCTATGAAAGGCTGTGGGGCCCTGGGAAGGTTACTGCGTGCACCTCATGGCACCTCGGTTTCCTCAACTGTAAAATGGGGGTACTAGGACTCTTGGGGTGGTTGTGAGGACTAAGGAGATAATACATATTTCCACAAGGGCCAGCTCTTTATTATCACTATTACTATTCCTTCAGTGACAATCTGGGCCCCCGACACAGATGGAAGAAAACCAAGGGACACCATGGCAGGCAGCAGCGATAGCAGCTTCCGCAGGCCGGCCACCAAGGCAGTGAGAAAAGCCCAGCCTCTCTCACGACCCCGGCTCTCCACCCTCAGACACCCGCTGACATCCCCCAGGAGCTTCATCTGCCCGCAGCTCTGCCTTCCTGGGGACACAGCGCCCTGCCCTGGGGAGCCCGAACAATCAAGCCATCCAGGCCCTGCCCCTCCCTGCCCCCTAGAGCACCAGGTCATCACCTGGGTCCACCTGGTGGACACCCACCTGAGCAGGTGCAGGAGAGCATGCCGGGAACCGGTGAGGACAGATGATTGTCCCCCTCCAACAAAGGACATGCGAGCAGTGGACTGTGTTTCCAGACCCTCCTTTGCTGAAGACAGTTGAAGATGCCAAGAAATACCTACAGCCGCGGCCCCAGCACAAGCCCCCACTGCTCCCCGGGACCCTCCGCCTTCTCTGGGACCCAGGCAAGGGGGTGTCACCCGAGAGAACCAGTCCGGAGCTCAGAGCTCGGGCGAGGAGGGCACCGGTGTGCTGGGCTTCCACCTCCTCCTCCATCAGTCATCACGTCCACGCGCCACAACTTGGCTCTATGCCAACACAGCGCCGGTGCTTCACACCCACGACCTTACTGATCTTTGCCACACCTGGTACAAGACAGGAGGGTCACCACGTCACCAGTGAGGATGTAAGGCTGAGTGGAGTGAACTGCTGCAAGCCACAGCCTGGGTCTGAGCCCAGGGCCAGGTACGGAAGGGGCTTCCCTGCCTCCGCCTCGCCCTCTGCCCTCAGCACCCCACCCCAGCCCGTGCCCCCAGACACAGCTCAGGGTCAGTGAACCCCAGCCACCAGGAGGCAAGAAATAGTGAGGGGGACAACAGGGCGTTCTCAGCAGGCTAACAGGATGCAATTTTAGTTTCTCTTTTAATGCCCTGAATCAGAAAAGGCCACGTTATTGCCCCCCGATTGCCCCAATCCTTGGAAGAGAACAAACTCTTGAAACAAACTCCAGACTCCTTCCCTCAGCCCCCAGGCAGGCCGACTGGCGTGCGGCACTCCCCCTTCCTGTGCAAACCCAGATTGCCTGCAGGCAGCGGAGTTCTCCCCCAGAGGATGAGTGAGGCAGTTCCCCCTCTTCCCGATGCCCTGGAAGGAGCTGACCTCAGGATGGCCGGCCTGGCAGGGCCGTGCTTCTCTGCTGAAAAGGCTCAGGCTCCCCCGCCCCACTGCCCTGCCTGGAGCATTTCTTGTGGCCACAGGCCCAGTATCCTCAGATGCCCTGAATTCCCTGACTGGTTTTAACCCACAGGAGGCACCAGAGCATCTGCCGTCTGCCTCAGCCCCAGCCCCAGTCCCTTGGCGGTGGAGGGCCAGCAGAGAGCAGAGCTGTGGACCAGTTAAAGGCAAGAGCTTCAGCATCAGCCAGACTTCAGTTCAACTCCTAACCAAGCAAGCTAGGTTACTTCACCCTCTCTGGGCCTCAGTTTTCTTGTCTGTAAATTGGAGATAATCACAGGACTTTTTATCAGGATTAAATGAAATGAAGCAGGTAAGGTCTTTGGCGACAGTCCCAGCCCAGAGTAAGGATATCTGGGGTCAGTGCCCGTTCCTCCCGACCCCGACAAGAGGTCTTGGTCTTATTCAGGCCTAGATGCTTGGGCTGCCCAAAGCTCATGATGTCTGTCCTACCCCAAGGACCCCCTGACCCCAGCTGCCCTCCTTAGCTGAGGCCTCACTGGCAGCTGCCAAGACACAAGGGGGCTCAGGCAGCTCATCGGGAAGTAGTTGCAGAGACCTGCCTTGGGCAGCCCCCAGGACTGGGGACCCCCAGGGTCTCGGGGAGTCACAGATCCTGGCTCGTGTGCTCACCACAGGGCTGGCCCAGTGACAGAAGCCCGCCCCCGCTCCAGGCCTGCTCAGGCTCTGGCCCCTTAAAGCCCCTTGACCAGGGCCACCCACCCACCCAGCTGGCACCCCTGGACACCCCGACACTCCCAGCCACCACCGTGGGGGCTCTTCGACCCTCACACTTCCCACCCCTCAGATCCTGAGCCACCTCTTGGATGGGTGGCCAGCCGGGGGTCTGCCCCATTTTCACCCTGCCGGGAGGAGACGACACTCCCTCGTGCCTTCCCAAGACCCCCACTCACACAGGCTCTGCTGGGGGAGGCAAAGGAGAGGCCGATGGAAGAAGCGACTACTCCAGGCCAGGCGCTGGCTCCTGCTCTGCACACATCTCAGTGTGGAGCGCAGGCACTGCCCATGACAGGGAGCAGGACCCCCTCGGAAGCTCCCTCGTTTGTAAAACAGGGATGATGAGAGTACCAGCTGCAGGGAGCTCAGTGGAATCATCCATGTTCACACGTGGATGTCCCCAAGCACACTGGACTCGGCATTACAGCAAGTCCCAAAGACAAGCCCCCTGGGAAACTGAAGCATAGAGTTTAGGCAACTTGCCCAAGGTCACAAAGCAGAGCAAAAATGTAAATTCCCAAGTGTCTGCCTTCATAGCCCTGCTCTTTCCTGGAACCTGTTCCATTAACCAACAGCCACTCCACAGGACCCCTGCTGTCTGGCGCTCCAGCTAGGTTTTCCTCCTGTTTACAGCTAAGAATCACAAAGGTACTGCAGCAGCAAAGGAGGACAGCCCTCAGCGTGAGCTGGGTTCCCAGTAGACAGCTTTGGGGAGGAGGGGCCACCCAACGGCCTCCTAACTACCAGTGCTCCTTCCAGGCCTCCCAGCGGAGGGAAGCCCCCTCCCGGAAGTCAGGGTGGTGACGGGAGCCTGCACGGCTGACCCCACAACCCCGGCTGTCACAGCTGACACCTAACAAGAGCACTGTCATTGCCTAAGTGTTTCACCACCTGGCAAAGCCAACATCACCACTGCTACCCCATTTTAAAGACAAAGGAACCAAAGGCCAGAGGGTCAGCGGACTGGCGCGCGCTGTCCCGCCACGCCCCCTCCTCTTCTTGCAGTCTCAGGAAGAGGAAGGACCCCACTTGACGCAACCCACTGCAGCCGGCAAGGAGCTCTCACCTCCCAACAGTCGCGGGGGCCCGACCCAGTGGCATCTCTATCGTGACCCGGCACTAGTGGCTCAACTGTGCCTGAATGTCGGTGGCAAGGGGTCTGAGCAGGAGCGGGGCTGGCCTGACTCACGTGGAGGTGATGGTGCGGAAGCGCTCCTGCCCGGCCGTGTCCCAGATCTGCAGCTTCACTTTCTCCCCGTTGATCTCCACAGTCCGAATCTTAAAATCCACTCCGATCGTGGTGATGTAACTGCCTGCACACACACAGATGTTAGCAGGGCCCACAGGCCGCCCTAGTCAGACCACGCCCTAAAGGGCACAGGTGACCCTGGGCTCCACTGTCCCGCCTCGCTCACTCCAAGTGCCTGGAGGACACAGCCCTGAACAAAAAAGACAAAGTCCGAGCCCCAAGGTGAGGGCAACAGGCAGGATACAATGAAACAGTGATAAAGAAGACAATTTCAAGAGCAACGAGTGCCACAAAGGAAATAAAACAGGGGATGTGACTGGGGGGAGGGGACATGCCCCTCTACTAGAGTGGCCGGGGCATGGACACGTTCACTGTGGCCTGGGAACGGTGGGAGCCTATGATGCATTCCGGGCTTCTCTTTTCTAGTCCAAACATTTTAAATGACCCACAAAATTAACTTCCTGAAACACAAACAAGTCATATGCACACTACTATATGTAAAATATATATATCTATATACAAATAAAATAGATCACTAATAAGGACCTATTATATATATATAACAGGATACTACTCTGTAATACTCTGTATGAGAAAAGAATCCAAAAAAGAGTGGATATATGTATTTGTATAACTGATTCACTTTGCTGTACAGCAGAAAGTAACACAACAGTGTAAATCAGCTATACTCCAATAAAAAATAAAACTAAGTCCCGACCTGCAATTTGAAAAACACTGCTCCAGGCAGAGGAGATGGCAGCAAACATAGCAGTGGTGTGGGGGGGGGGGGCGGGGGGGTAGTGGCCTGAGGTCAAGCACACGGAGGGAGGCAGGTTCGGGGTGGAGGTGAGCAAGGCCAGATCTTGGCCTTTGTGCCATTTTCAAGAGCTTGGACTTTCTCTTTTGTGTGTTACAGGGAGGCATTGAAGGGTTTAATCCAAGCATGAGCGCTGCATTGTAAATAGCTCTCTTGGGGCATCTGTGTGAAAGATGGAGTTAAAGAGAATTTCTGGCAACAGAATAGTCCTGTCCAGGCTTACAAAGGCCCGAATGCTAGAAGAGCCCATGTTCTCACTCCATTTGGAGCTGACAGCGTGACCCGGTGCCGCAGACAAGACACACACACAACTGACTCTATCAAGTGTGTAGAATGGATAGGAAAGGTCAAAGTTCAAAGTGGGGTGGAGATCAAGGAAGGCTCTCGGGCGCAAGTCACATTTAGACCTGGCTTGAAAGAATAGGTATGATTTCAAAGGCTGAGATTAGCTGGGGGAAAGACATCCCACCCAGAAGAAAAGAACTGAGGCAGCACAGAGGACAAGGCGGCATCTGGCTCTCTGCGGGGACTGGATTACACCAAGGAGAGCAGTCCAGCACCTAGTGCTGTGGGCACTTGATACACAGCTGATGGCTGAATAAGTGAGCGAGCTAGTGAAAACACAAAAAAGCATGAACAGACAGCATGAGGTAGGAAGCTGGAAAGGTGAACTGAAGATAGATTATGAAGGCCAGTGGTTTTCAATAGAGGATTGTTGAGTCACCCCCCAGAGGACACTTGGAAATGTCTGGAGACATTTTCGGTTGTCACAACTGGGAGGGGGAAGGGTGCTGGCATCTAGTGGGTGGAGCCCAGGGATGCTGCTCAGCATCCTTCAATGCACAGGACAGTCGCCACAGCAAAGAACTACAGGGCCCAGAGCATCAGTGGTGCTACAGTGGAGAAACCTTGCTGTGAACTCTGCTCACTTGAGAGGACCGCTGAGGTTTTTAAACAGAGGAAACCCTGCCAGAGACATGTATTAGCAAGATAAACTCAGCAGTCTGGTACAGGATGGGCAGGAGCTGCTGTAATGCTTTGGGCTAGAATCAACAGCAGTCTGAACTGGTAGTAGAAATGGAAAGGAGGAGAGAGGTTGCAAAAGAGAACCCTCCAAGAGTTGAGAGCTGACAGGAGGGACATAAGGAGGAAGAGGAATGTTTTCCAGCACAGTGAGAAGTGCCCACTAGTCACCATTCTCGAACAGGAGACAACGACAAACCCCTGGTGTTTACTGAGAGATTACTTAGTCCTGGGGAATCCTCGCAGTAACCCTACGTGGGAGGGATGGGGATCGGTCCCACTTTTAAAGATGAGCTGAGACTCAGTCACACTCATGGTCACATAGAGAAGACAACTCTTTCCAATGTCATGCCACCAGGGGTGTGCAGGGCCACTGTCAGGAGAAACCCACCTCTCCCTTCCTCAAGAGAGAGGCGTCCACCATGTAATCACTTCCTAAGTGAAGCTCGCCCCTCAATTGCATCACGGGAATTCCCAGAGGTAGTCACACATCAGTCCTCGATCAGAGAGGCCAAGACAGCCCAAAGCCTCTGCACTGAACCTGATGTGCTCGACCAATGAAAATGTGCCCCACTTCACCAGTGATCAGGGAAACACAAGACTGAACGAGCAGCACTTTTTGCCTATCAGCTGAGCAAAAATGAACACCACTAAGACCTAGTACTGATCAGCATTGACAAGGGACTCTTTAGACCCCTTCAACTTAGCACAGCTTCCGTGAAAGGCGAACTGGCAGTACCTGTGAAAACTTTAAAAGCACATACCCCCTGACCTAGTAACTCCACTTTTATGCAAGAATAAACACACAGTGTGTCCCAAGAAATACAGCACCACTTAAAATAGAGGCAACTAGAAAGCATGCACGCATCAAGACACTGTTATGAACGATGTGCATCCCTGAACAGCCCAGGAAGCTGCACAGCCATTCAAAAGTACCACAGGTCTGCATGTAGACGTGCAAGGATGATCCTTGATATGCCGAGGGGAAGGCAAGTGGCCGGCTCACAGCGTGTGGAGTCGAGTGAGAGACACATCACACTGAGCAGAGGCTACCAGGGTACCCAGGACGGGGGTGGAGCAGGGGGTGGAGAGCAGTGCTCCTTTTTCACTGTATTGAGCCTTCCTGTTTGACACTTTATACAGGCATGTCCTAACTTGTCTTTTTCTTTCTTTTTTAAATGTTAGGACACAAAAAAGACCCTGAGTAGAAAAAGGATGGGCCTGCAGGAGGATTTTTTTGAACAAGATAGATGAAGACCGACCACAGAGACTTCTAACCTACGCCCCCTCCTCCTCCTCCCCTGTCTGGCAATCAGAATGAGGACTTTTCTGACGTTAGGCAGAGGCCAGGGTGTTCTGGCGCCAGGGGAAGGGATGTTAAAACCAAAACACCCGGCAGCATCCCAGCGACACACTCACCTGAGAAAGTGTTGTCTGCAAAACGTAACAGTAAACTGCTCTTGCCGACACCTGCAGGGGAGAAAGCAGGAAATGAGAGGAGGCCCGGGTCCCCACTCCAACCCCTACCCCTCTTCAGGGAGATGGTCCCGAGTCCTAACTCTTCAGAGGCACAGCAGCACCCATCTTCCTCCCCAACCAGCCTGCACCAGAACACCTCTCCCCTTGGATCTCTGACCTCTTCCTCCATCTCAGTGTAAGACACGAGCTGGGCCCGTGTGAGGGCCAGGCCCAGCAACCCCAAGGAAGAGACCCAACGACGGACACGAAGCAGGGGAAGGCCGACCAAGGGATACTGGCCCCAAGGTGTGTCTAGAATGTAGTCCCTGGAAAACGCACATCACATGTGGAGCTTCGGTTTGGTGAGAGACAAGGGGCTGCATGGCTGCAAAGCACCCTGGAGATCCTCAGGGTATTCTGCACATGAAGAAAGTGAGATGCAGACAACTTGAACCGACTGTCGGCCACCTTCACCCCGGCTGATGCCACGGGTGGCTACATGGGCGGCGAGGGGGGCGCCCGCCTGAAACCCCTCAGCTCAGGGGTGCTCAGACCATTTCACTTCCCACAGTCTCTCCTGTTCCAAGAACAGGCAGAACCGTCATAAGGGTGGCTTCCCTTTACTTCAACACACGGCAGCTTTAGCCTCCAGGTGCACCTGTCCTGTGCCCTGTGTCCTCCTGTCCCCGCCCTTGCCCTCCCCCCAAGCCAGCTGGGTCAACCGAGCACAGAAGGAAAGCACTAGCACACGCAGGGCACTGCGTGCGGCCGGCACTCGGATGTTCCTGCAAGTCCAGCTGCATCTATTAAGATGAGGTATCAGAGGCTCCAAGAAGCTACACGGCTGGTCTAGGGGCCTCGGCAGGGGCGTGGAGCTGGATCTGAATCCAGGGCTGTCCACCCTGGAGTTCCACGGCTCTTGCCAATACATGCTGCTTGGGAGGTCTTCTTGCATCTGCTTCGGGAAGTGGAACAAAAAAACCCAAAGTGGCCTGTGTCCCATACCTGTCAGAGTCTTAGCAGCAGTGCTATCAAAGCTAGACAAGAGGAGATCTTAACCCAGGGTCTCAGACCCCACGCCTACGCCCCCAGCTAAGAGCGAGCTTTGAGTGTGTGTGCCTGGCTGTGGGGAGGAACCCGTGCGCTCACCAGATACTCAGAGGGAGCTGCCGCTGCCCCATTCCCAGCTGACCCAGGCGTCCTCTCTGGGCAGTCCTCTCTGACGATCTCCTCTGGGGACCTCTCCAAGTGGGTGAGTCGCCCAGCGATGCCCAGAAGAACTTGTCTCATGGAGTGAACC
This sequence comes from Delphinapterus leucas, assembly GCF_059928025.1. Classification (NCBI taxonomy): domain Eukaryota; kingdom Metazoa; phylum Chordata; class Mammalia; order Artiodactyla; family Monodontidae; genus Delphinapterus; species Delphinapterus leucas. The sequence goes on from NC_143142.1 coordinate 16,364,739, forward strand.
GGGGTCTGACCATCCTGAAGACAGGCTGGGCACAGCTCTGAGCAGACAGGTGCCGCAGCCCCGGTCCCCACCGCTCAGCCGCAGCCTGCCGCGCTGGGGCCACTTCCTCTGCGAGGCTTCCTGCCCAGCCTGAGGAGAGCCCCAGTCCTGGGCTAGTCCCTCACAGCGCTCTGCCCAGCGCCAACACCCCATCGGCCCTGCCGGCTCCTTGCTTCCTCCTGGAGCCTCCTGGCCCGCTTACTCAGCAAAAACCTTGTGTCTGGGCCACCGGGCCATGAGTTCCTCTAGGAAGGAGGTCTCGCTCCACTTGCCCTGCACGTTCACGGGGCTGGAAGCTGGGCCCAGCACTCAGTAGGGGCCAACAAAACACTGTTTAGTGAATTTATGACTAAGCCAATGCCAATCACAGACAGCCATGTTACCCAACGCTACGGCTGCAGCAGTAAAAGGAGCCCAAGCAGTGGTGGTCAAACTTTCGGGGGGCGGCAGCATCCTTTTTTTAAGTTAAATGGTATCTGACGCACATACGTCTAAGGGCGGGGGGTGCTCTCTGCGTGAAGCAGGGAAGCAGCAGCGTCCCCCCAGCTTGGCCTCTCCGGGTGCTCTTCATTCACCCCAAGTTCATCTGCAGAGCTGCTCAAAACCACTACAGTCACCACATCAATGGCTTCTTCAGGCCAGCAACCACCTCTGGCCTTGCTCTCCCCGCTGAAAGGAAGGGAAACCCACCCAGAGAAACACTGTTTCCTAAATACCCCTGAAGAAGCCACCTTAGGAACACACGCTGCTACCTTCCACCCTGCAGCACCCGCCCAGGGGAGGAAGTGATGGGTACCAATCTGCCTTCACCACAGCCGAAGCCAGCAGCTTTCCAAGGGCCATGTCCAGCACGCACCCTGACAGGCCAGCCCCATCACCCTCAACCCTGCAGAGAGCACAGGCCCTGGCCCTTGATGCCTCTTGGTAGCAGGGAGACAGATTCTCTCTGCAAAAACCTTACCCCCCACTCTCAGTCACCACTGCTCTCCCTGCATCAAACTCCTTCTTGCCCCTGCCTTCTTCCTCTTGCCCTACACAGATGCTCTGGTCCTCAAAATGCCACCATAGAAGCCCCCACCCTTGGCCATGCTCCTCCCTTGGGCTCTAGTTCCCTCATCCCTCTTTGCTTCGGTTCTAGACTGTTGGAAACCCTTAGACCTTTGAGTAACGTGTTCTCAGGTTTAATCCTGGCTCAGGAACTAATTCCCTGTATAGGCTCAGACAGGTCACACACACACCGCACCCCCGAGCCTCAGTTCACTCATCTGTGAGGTCGAAAGCTTCAATTAGACCTTCAACAGCCACTGCGGCCTCCAGGTTCTAAGGATGGGTCTGGCTGGCCCCATGGATCGGACGAAATGCTGTTACAAATCAGAGCCAATGTCAGAAGAGCATAAGAGAGAGTATACAATCTTAGGCACAAACAAGAGCTGCAAAAGCTGAGGGGTTGTATTCCAGAAGCGTGTACGATGTGGCAGAGTGGGAAGAAGAGCTCTAGATTTATACAGAAAGAAACTTACACTCATTGAGGGCCTACTGTGTGCCAGGCCCCACACCAGCTGCTCACAAAGCGTCATGTGCATTAACTCCTGGCTTTGCCTCTGAAGAGCTGTGTGACTTGGGGCAAGACAGTCAGCTACCCTGAGCCTTAGTTTCCTTATTTGACAAACCACACAGGCAACGTGTAAGGATCAAATGAGAGTGTCTATGAAATCGTTTGAAAAACCTTAAGGAAGCATCACATAAGGAGCCAGGTTCAGGGGAGGGTGTGATGTTAGTCTCCTTGCTCAGTTGCCAAAGCTTAGTTTGAACTTCCATGGCTACCATCTCCCAGCCTCATAAGCATTGGGCTTTGAGTATCAGCTCACTGTCAGGAGAAATTAAACTGTAAAACATCCATCTCCTCTACACAACGTAGTCCTACACGCTCGGACTGAACAAGGAACCAGGTCACATAAATCTTGACCCAGTGAGTCTTCTCCCACCCCTAACTTCTGAGTGAAAAATCAATACACCATGCAAAATGTACAGTGAGAAAGGGGCCAAAACCATCCCCTGGGTTTCACCAGGGAGAAAAGCCAATAGGGTGCATCTTCTGGCTAAGCTTATGCTTTTCATTTTTGTATATCAACACACAGGCCCCAGATGTCTTGCAGAGGGAGAGAGACCTTGACCATGGTAGCCTGACTTTGACTCCAAAAGGAGAGAAATCACCCTGGTGCCAGCCCCTCAGAACCAAGGTGAGGGCTGAAATCAAAACCTGAAAGGCATAAGCCTCAGGACCCCGTGAAATGCCCGAGGCCATCTCCAAGAGCGAGGCTACATAGCTTGTCTGGTTTTCTTTCATTCAAACCACAATGAATCCATCCTCCACCTTTCTAACTCCTCCCCCAGCCACAGCTACTCTTCATCTCCCTAGTTAGCCCCTAACTTTTCTCCCTTCCACCAGCAGCCTCAGAAGCCTCAACCACCCTTCACCTGATCCAAACCACCAGCCACGTCCCAACCCGGCTCCACGGTGAGACCACGACCCACCCACCTTCCTGGTCCAGCTATGACACCGTCACAGCACTCCCACATCAGGGTCTGACAACCCCTTTGATTTGGTCCCCTCTTTCCTTAACAATCCATGTGTTCCACCACCAACCTGGCCCCTGCCTCCAGTAACATGACACTGCTGCCAACACTCAACTCAGGTCTGGTCTATAAGTCTGGCACGTTCCCAAGCCTCCCTCCCCATCATAAAATCCCAGCACCTCAGCTATGCTCCCATAAACCTCCTGGGGCCTGCCTCCCTGACCCCTTGGTCACCCCATAAACCTGCTTACCTGCCACACTCCAAACACTTCTAAAACCCTCCACCCTGGGACTTCCCTGGTGGTCCAGTGGGTAAGACTCCACGCTCCCAATGCAGGGGGCCAGGGTTCAATCCCTGGTCGGGGAACTAGAGCCCACACACATGCCGCAACTAAGAGTTCCCATGCTGCAACTAAGGAGCCCACCTACCGCAACTAAGAGCTGGCACAGACTAAATAAGTAAATAAATGTTAAAAAAAAACAAAAAACCTCCACTCTTTCTCAGAAACCAGCCTATCTTTTCTTAAGACACTTGATATTCATTCATTCATTCAATAAGTATACATTAGGCATCTACTGGGTGTAAGGCACTGCACTAGGCACTGGAGAGGGAGCTAGGAACTCTACAGGAGTGTATAAATGGTCAAAGCACTTTTGTAATGTTGGCCAACCCACCTCCAACACCCGTCTAGCAGCAGACAGTATGTAACAGCAAACACACACTGAGCACTCACTATGTGCCCGGATCTGTTTTGAACACTGTGTGTGCATTATCTCATTGAATACTCAATCAGCCCAGTGAGGCAGATGCTATTACTATTCCATTTTACAGATGAGGAAATGGAACCATACAGAGGTAATAATGCAGCAGGAATGTACCAGGCCCTGCACAAAGTGCTTTACCTGTCTTACCTCATTTAAACCTCACAGGAATCCCATGAGGCAGGTTCTGGGAATATGCCCATTTTACAGAGGAAGAAACCGAGGCTTACAAAGGCTACTGATAACACATCAACAGCTAACATCTAACTGGAGCTCACTTTCTGCCAGGTCGAGTACTAAGCACTTTTCCAGCTGTATCTCATCCAATACTCACACCACCCACCGAGGCAAGTCCCCACTTCTCAGATGAGGGAACTTAGGCTCGGAAAGGCGAAACAACTCGCCCAAGGTCAGAGTGAGGAAGCTGGTAGCCCCAGGACTAGAACCCAGGTCCCTCCAACTCCAGAGATCGCGCGACTTGACCAAGGTCATACGTGAGGCAGGGACCGGCGCGGCGAGTGGACCGGGCGCCCAGCCCCAAGCCTCGCGCACCCTGCTCCGCAGCCCGGCACCCCAGCCTCACCTCGGCGCGGCCCGGAGCCTCTCCGCGCGCCCCTGGGGCCGCCGGCCGCCCCGCCCGCCCCGCGCGGGCCGGCACCTCCCTGACCGCCTGTCCTCCCCGAGGCTCCTGCGGGCCGCGCCCGGCAGGGCCCACGCCGCCTCCGGCCGCTGCGGCCCTTACCGCTGTCGCCGATAATGAGCAGCTTGAAGAGGTGGTCGTAGTCCCGGGCCATGGCGGGCGGGGGAGGCGAGCGCTAGCGGGCGGGGTCGGTGCTGGCCTCGCGAGCCGCAGCTCCCTCCGGGGTGCTCCGGCAGCGGCGGATCCACTTCCCGAACAAACAGCCGGAACTGACAGAAACACCTCCCTCCGCTCCCCCTCCTCCTCCTCCTCTTCAGCAGCCGCCGCCGCTGCCACCACCTCCCTCCTTCCCGCCCCGCCCCGCCACTGCGCAGGCGCAGCGCCTGGCACCGCCTCTGCGCAGCCGCGGTCGCGGCCAGCCGCGCCCTCTCCCGCTCACGCACTGCGCATGCGCCCTGGAAGGGTCTCGCGGGCGCTGACCGGTCTTCCCTGCGTCCCGTCTGTGAACGTCGCCGCCGCCAGCCCTCCGCGGCCCCCTGCCCGGAAGTCTCGGAGAGCAGAGCTGCGGTCGAAACCTAACTGTAAGAAGCCGAGAGTGTCGGAGAAGCCCGGCCGTGGCCCGGGACGGACTCGCTTCTTCATCTTCAAGACTCGCAAGCGCTGCGGAGAGAGAAAGACTGGTAGGCAGTGACCAGCGGGGCGGCTCTTAGGCCGAGCTCCCGGTTTCTCGGGACTGGGGACTCGGACACTTCGCTCCCTTCTGTCTGGACGCTGCCTCCGGGATGCTGGCACCGGGCCCTCCACCGTGTCCCGGGGCTGTGGACAGGACGCCTAGGCGGCTGGAGGCTGCGGAGTTTTACAGGACAGGAGCCGGGACGTAGTGTGTTAGGAGTGTGGCCTTTGACGTCAGCGCTGGGGCGAAGTCACATCCCAGCCCTGTGACCTCTTGAAGCGTGAGTTGCCCCGTTGGTAAAGCTGGGTGGGTGGTTCCAGATTCAGCGTCTCTTCCAGCTTGACGCAGAACTTGGGAGATGAATGACCCGGCGTGTAAGATGCACCCCTGGGATCGACAGCAGCAGCTCCCGCGGCTTCAGTTGCACACCATCTACAGATAATACTTCTCCAGATCGCGTGGTAGGAAGACCTGGGCCGCAGAAGTTAAGCGGTATTCGGTTTATCATCAGCCCTAGGTTGTTTTTTTTTTTTCCCCCGTTTTAGAGTAAGTTCCTACCTGCACTAAAAGTAGGACGCGCCTACCGCCATCCTCATTTGTAGAACTGCAGGGGAAAAAATTGTTACTTATAAGTTCTGTACAGCCCTGTCCCTTTCTAGTCAAGTACCTGTTGGATATTTCTACTTGTTTTCTCAAACTTCTTTTTATCTTGACTTTATACAGAATACTGATTGTGGAGTTTTTTTAAATGTACAGAAGCTTACCAAAAAGCACAAGTTACTGTTTTTCCCTCAGACCCACTCCTCACAGGTAACCCCTGTTAATAAGTTTCTTGGATACCTTAAAATGCTTAACAAATATTTTCTGAATGCATAAATGTCCTTCAATGAATTTTCTTTGCCTGTGCAATCACATGTGTATGTAAGTTGCCTTTTCTCTTTAACAACATACTTAAACCTTCTGTCATTTCACAGCTGCGGGGTACTGGCACTCCATCATATGGTGGTATTTAACCACTCTACTGTTGATAGGCATTCATGTTTATAATTTCTTGTTATTATAAACAGTGTTGCAGGGAAGATCCTTGAACAGCACATGGAGTGTCTGACTCAAACTTTGAGTTTTTTCTCCAGGAGCTGAGAATCAGCCTGGTCATGACAAAAGAACATGGACTTGGGATCCAAAGGTACTAGCTGGGAGGGGAGCTATTCATATGATCACTGAAAAAAATGCTTCTTGGTCTGGGAAAGGTTAGTGGGGTCGCCTTTGATCCAACAGTTTTAGGAAATATAAGGGAAGAAAGAAGCCTCAGAGTATTCCCCAGGCAAGCACATCCTCCCCTGACCAGCCAGTGAGGCAGGTCACTCTAGATCATCTTCTCAACCTGCTCTGGAATCACAGAGACTTTGGTTCAGATGCTTTAGAATCCTGGCTCCATCTCTTAAAAGCTTCGAGATTTGGAAAAGTCACATCACAATGTCTCAGAGCCCCAGTTTCCTCAGAATAGTTGTAAAGATTAGAGATATGTTTGCAAATTACCTGGCTCATATAGGCATGTGATAAACAGTAACTAATGCTGTTAAACCAAGGTCATTTTCCACTGACTCATTCATGCTTTCGGCCATTTCCTGTTGCAGACTCAAGCACACATGCCCAAGGCAGCCTCCTGATATCAGGGCTGTAGGATACTTTGAAGAAGTAGAACAGAATTGGCCATTATGAAGACCAGACTCCTGACTTGCCTGCCTTCTGGAAAGCAATAGGCATTAATTCCTTCATTTATTCAAGTAGCCATTTAATGAGAACTCACTATTTATTATGTGCCACAGACTATAGGATAGAGCTTTTCCCATCCAGGAGCTTTCAATCTCATTAGAGATAAGACACACTCATGAGAAATAAAAGATACAAGACAATACAAGAGAGAAAATAGCTGTCAAGCAGCCTAGACTTCAGAGGAGAGCTATCACTTTCAGCTAGAATGATGGGGAAAGGATTTCATCATAAAGACTTCATGATGGAATTGGAATTTAGAGAGCTGTGAATGGTGGGTGTATTTAGATAGCTGCTGTCACAGCCGTAAGGATCATCTATTTTAGCTTTGAGGGAGAATCCCCTGCAGGCCAGGATGTGGGCCTGGCTCCCAAAAATGAAACTGTGAGCACATTTTCCTCTAGAAACATTGTTTTAAATTATCTAAACTACAATTCAATGACTGGAGCTATGTTATGGTAGCTAGATTATAAAGTCTATATTTAGAAATAGACATAAACTTTTGTGATCTGAGGTAAGTAGCAGTTATGTGCCACTGATGGGAAACTTTGTTCCACTGTTCTGAACAGCCAGCTTACAGATGAGCTTTGCAGTACCACCTGTTCATACATTAGAAACTACAATAGGGAAGCATTGAAAGTTCTTGAGCAGAGGAGCAATATCAAAATCTTTGGGGAAAGTTATCTGGTGCAAGCATGCAGGACGGATTTCAGCTGCAGAGCTTTAAAGGTTACTGCCGAAGCCCAGGTGTGAGGTAACAGCAGGAAGGGACAGATGCAAAAGATAGTATGCAAACGATATCTACCAAATTAGTGTTTTTTAAAAAATCACATAGGGAATTCCTTGGTGGTCCAGTGGTTAGGACTCTGCACTTCCACTGCAGGGGCCCGGGTTTGATCCCTGGTCAGGGAACTAAGATCCCACAAGCCACATGGCACAGCCAAAAAAAAAAAAAAAGATAAAAATCACAAAATTTACCTGACAACTGGATTTCTTTGCTAATTCAGTAAGTATTGTGTGCCTACTAGGTGCCAGGCACTGAGGATGTAACAGGAGCAAAACAAAGCCCCACCCTCGGGGAGCTTATGGTACAATTGAGGAAGATGAGTCAACGTACATTTCAGGGCTCACTGTGTGCCAGGCACTGATGGAGGAGCTGGAGATGTAGCAGTAAATAAAGCTTTAAAATCCCTGTTTCTGTGGAGCTTACATTCTGAGAATGCAAATATGTGTTAAAAGGAAAAACCAAGGAGTAAGGGGGACAGGAGTGTACACAGGTTTACAGAACAGAAAGTGATGCCGTGGAGGGGTGGGTATATGCTGTTCATTCAATAAGTTTGGTTGTGAATGAAGAGAGAAATGGAGTGGCTGGTGAGAACAGTGGGGTGAATAAAGTATTTTTCAGGATAGCGTAGGTAGACCATTGGCAGCCAGTGAACAGTAAGGACTGAGCAGTAAGGGTAGAAGGAAGATGGGTTAAGAGCACTTTAAAAAGCTCAGCTGGCAAAGAGGAGCGTAAAGAAGTGTGGTGTCAGAGCCTGAGGGTAAAGGAGAGGGACCCTCATGCCTGAGGTGCCTCAGGGTAGCAGTAGGAGAGATGAGGGCCAGTGTGGCGGAGGCCTGGAGGGAACCTGTGAAATCCACAATTCAGACTGGTCAGCAATGGATTCTAAAGTTGCTGAAATAGGTATCGAAGGAGGAAGCATATGCTGCAATCATGTAATGGGGGAATTCAGTGTAAACAAGAATTGAGAGGGCAGGTACGCTGAATGTCGGACTTCAAATGAGTGGGATGGGGCACCATCCAACATGCTGGTCCAAGAGGGAAGGACTAAAGGGAACCATCTGGTCTCTCCCTTTGATGGGACTGGGAATTGGCCCTTTACCCCCTCACCTGCATGCCTGAGGCCATATCAAGAGACTTGGCAATCGCTTTGCCCTGCGCTTCGGCAGCCCCCTCAAATCAAGTGACCATGAAGTTCCTTGATTGCAGGATGATCCTTGACCATCCTGATATCCACTGGGGACTAGCACATGGTAGGCACTTGGTTTCTGTTCAGTTAAAGTGAAGCCACACACAGAATTAAAGAGTTAGAAGGAACATCAGAAATAATCCAGTTTAAAAAAAAAATCTGGTTGAACTCTCTTGGAATTTGCTTTCTGTGAGGAGTGGGCCAAATTTGGGGTCTGTCACGTTATCAGGGTCAAACCCCCTCCCACTAAACCCTTCAGTAGGATTTTTCTCCCATCTTCGAGATTACGGTTTTCAAAGTATGGGCTGGGGACACCAGGACTCCCTATGACCCTTTCAAAGGATCTGTGAAGTTGAAACATTTTCACAATACTGAGATGTCATTTGCCTTTTCCACTCATTCCTTACAAGTGTACAGTGGAGTTTTCCAGCGCCTGCATGATATGTGACATTGCAGCAGACTGAATGCAGAAGGAGACATGAGAATCCAGAAGTGAAGAGGCTTGCAAAAATGCAAAGCAATCCCACTCTCCTCATTAAAATGCCTTTTGGGAGATGCAAGAGGGAAGACATATGGGAACATATGTATATGTATAACTGATTCACTTTGTTATAAAGCAGAAACTGACACACCATTGTAAAGCAATTATACTCTAATAAAGATGTTAAAAAAAAAAAGACCCAACACAGCCAAAAATAAATTAAAAAAATTTTAAATATAAATAAAATGGCTTGTTTTGGAAAAAATATCTGTTATGGTTATTTATGCTAATATGTAATGGATTTATTCTTTTTAAACGAATTAATAAAGCTTTTAAAGTTGACCAGTTTTGCTAAGATGGTAAGTATCAGTAGGCAAATTACATATAAGCCAGAGCTCTTTGGGTCCTCTATCATCTTTCACAGTGTGAAGGAGTCTTGAAGCAAAATGTTTGAGCAACTCTGGGTTAGATACTGCTGCACCCAGCTTCCCACCTCCCTTTTCCATGGGAACCTAAATGGTAAGAAAGATCTAACGTAGCTTATGACCAGGCTGCCATCTCAACCAGAGAGCTCAGAGCAGCATCACAAAGTGACCGGTGTTTCCATGCAGACACACTCAGGAGTCTCACCCAGAAATCCCACTGAGCTAATAATCCTTGGACCAGTTTTTCTAGTTTCCTAAGCTTTGTTAATATCAACACTACCCTTCCACCAGAGCAGCCTGCAGGGAACCCTCCTAGCAGCTCAGAACCACCCAGTGAAATAACTGAGCTCCACCTCTTCTGAAAGGTGAAACCTAGTCACTCCAGAGAGCCACACGCCAAGAACTTGACTGTTTCCTTTGTTAAATTCACCTTCCAAAAGTATTTTTATAGTATGGCCCTGGGACGTGGTGACCAGAGTTATCAAGAAATGTGGGTTTTTTCCAGTTCTGCAGCCAACTGGCCACACCACCTCAGAGATGCTCCTTTCCTTCCATACCTCAACTGTACTCATAAAACAGGGACAGGCTCCTGGCCTCTCCTGTCGGAAGCACTGCTCCAGCAATGACAGGGGAGTGCTTTCCAGCCCAGGCACAGTGAAGCCCCAACCATGTGCTTACACACCTCTTTTTCAGTGTTTTAGATATTCAAATGCAGCAATCACTCTGCAAGAAAAATCTGATTTTAAGTTAATAGCTTTTCAAACTTCAGGCTCAAAAAGTTAACATCTGTAAATTCTGGGTCCAGCAGTTGCCCCCTGGATAAGAGCACTGCACTTGCGACGCACCTTAAATGGTACCAGGTGCCCGCTGCTCAGTCCACTTTTGTCAGTATACCTCACTTTACTCACATCATCCACATATGCAGCACTGCCCGCGCGCCCAGCCATGTATGGAGGGCATTACCTCACTCACTCCAGACAAGCCTGTGGGGCTTGTCACTGTACAGATGAGGACATGGGCTCACAGAGGTTAGGGGACATGCTCTGGCTTAATACGTAGTGGTCAAGGTTTAAACCTGACTTCCAAGTCTGTGCAGCTCCACTAGGGCGCTCTGTACTAGACTTTTTTTTTTTTTTTACTTATTTTTGGCTGCGTTGGGTCTTCATTACTGCACGCTGTCTTTCTCTAGTTGGGGCAAGCAGGCTCTAGAGCGCAGGCTCAGTAGTTGTGGCGCACAGGGTTAGTTGCTCCGCGTCATGGGGGATCTTCCCGGACCAGGGCTCGAACCCGTGTCCCCTGCACTGGCAGGCGGGTTCTTAACCACTGCGCCACCAGGGAAGTCCCTGTACTAGACTTCTAAAGCAATAGCTGCGTTTCCTTAAAAATATTTTAGAACCTAGATCTTTAAGTTAGGCTGGCTCCTGTTTTTCTTATTGTTCTTATTTAAAAAGGCTTGTAGCAGTTAAAGACCAGTCTGCACAGAACTGTACTCAGAAGAAAAACATTCCCAACTGCCTGTCTTGTTTTGAGATCAGCTCTCAGTAAAATAACGTCCCCAAATCCCTGCCAATAAAATAGTGTTGACCCTGCAGGTCCCTTGCCCTTCTCCCAAGCCCTCAGGCATCACAGCAGTGGGACCAAGGGAACTCACCTTTGGTTCCTAGAGGGGACATGAACCATGTCACACTCCCCCACATTTTAAAATAGTCTTGACGCCCATGATTCCAGAGGCTCCTAGAGTTAAAGGGTTGAGAATGCTGTTTAGTTTTCCCTGGATTAGCTAAAGGCACACCATTTTGTCACTGCCTTTCAAACATATGGCAGAGAAAGACGGGAGTCCCCTCTCTAGAGGATCATGGAAGTCTTAGAAATGTCTTTTCTAAAGACAGCAAGGGTCCCGTACGTGGGGTGAGGTATGGCTCAGCCCACAGAGCTGCTGGGGGAGGCCTGGGGTGGCTCAGGCCCCGGGCCAGTCACCTGGAGCCGCCTCAGCACTTTACCTCATGTGCTGCAGGATGTGAGAGGCCTGCAGGCCCCCGCCTAAAGAGTGGCAGGTGCTTGTGCCCAGCTAGCCAGCTCAGTAGGAATAAGAGAAAGGCTAAGGATATGTATGGCTCTGGGGACAGACCGCCACTTATTAGCCTTGTGACTTCTCTGTGCCTCAATTTCCTCCTCAGGAAAACAATAAGAGAAACTACTCCGTAGGTTGAGTGGATTAAGTGAAAAAAATGCCAAATGTCATCTAATTACTATTAACCCCCAAAAGATAACTTTAAGACATATGGAGAGCTTCCACTCCAAATTCCTCATTATACAGATGAGAAAATTGGCCTAGAAATGTTGGGTGACTCGTCCAAGGCTAAACCAACCACCAGGGCAAATAGCTTTGGTCTCTGCAGCTAAGCTCCATTTCCTCCAGGATGTTCGTTCAGTCTGGGCAGCTGTTTTCAGGACTGCTATGACTCTGGCCTGACGGGGTGCCCTTTGCCTGCTCCACCATCATGGCTGTGACAGCCCTTCACAGCTCGTTTCCTGGGAGCTCACACCCTCCTTCCAGACTCAGGAAATACAATTCAGTATGTTCGGGGAGCCTCTGAGTCATCTCCGTCTGTAAATCAACCTTTATCCGTCTATCCTGAACAGAGAGATCTCATCCTCCTCCAGTTTCTGGAACTGGAACTGGTGTTTTTCCTTTGGATTTTGCTTACTGAGTGTCTTCCACCTCTAAGTACATCAGGCTCCCCTCCCAACTTCAGACTGGGGACTGAAAACCAGAGGTAGACATAAGCCTCTAAGATTCTAGAGGAAACACTGAAGACTTACCTCAGGGGCTTAAAAGAGGTCTCCCAGCCCACGCCCCCTCACATAGGAACTTCATCTGCCTCCCCACAGCTAACTGGCAGAGGTGACTGCATATGCAGACGGCTTGCTGGACATATGCCCCAGGCAGCTGGGAGGATGCTGATGACCATCTGAATCCCAGAAGCAGAGAACAGTTACCATGGCTACCAAGAGCTGTAACCATTGGCTGCCTTGGCTATGGGGATCAGCTCAGCTGACCTCTCAAGGTCCCTTCCAGCCCTGGGATTCTACATTTACAGTGAGCCTGATGAGACCGTGTCTGCTGCAAGAAAATAGGAAGTCCTGTGACATATACGGCTCAGGCATAGAAAGCAATTATCTCAGAGGTCACCTTGTCTTATTCATCAGAAGTGCTGAGTCACAAGGCTACTTTCTATCTCTGCTGCATCATTAATAAGCAAAGCCTTGCTTTTTTTGGTATAGCACTTCAGGCCCTTTATAAAGTGAGTCTGCGACCACCATGTTCAATTTTTCTTCCTTTTACAGCTCTGACCAGAAATTTTGATAGAAGTTTGTTCCATACCGTGACCAGGGAAACAGCCCAGAAACACTTGCGTCTCTGGGCCCGGAGGAGTGTGCTCCGTCAGACAGGACGTTTGGATCACGAGCCTTCCAAGAACTAGGAGGAAGGAAGTCATTCATAAAGGAGGCAGATGCTGAACTGCAACTTTGGTTTCCTCTGGCAATTCTGATTACAGGAATGTGGTTTGTTCTTATTCCACAGAGGGGAAGAGTTTCTCTTTAAAACTTGACTCCCAGAAGCTCCCTACCGGTCTGAGTCAGGACAGAGCAGAGAGGTGGCTAATTCGACCCCTGTAACCTCCACAGCAGGTGAGAACACAGGCCTGGCTGCACCCCCCTTGATACCCGACCTCAGGACAGAGAAGTCTGTAGATATCTACAAGACTTCCAAGAGCAGGAGAGAGATGCCCAGAAATCAGACTGCTGCCTGTGCTTATGAAAACAGCTGCAAGTCTTGCCTTGTTCCTGATGCAGGAAGCTTCATGTTTAGTGGATGTTTGGAGATTTTTTAAAATCTGCTTATCAAGATTAAATCAAAGCCTTTATTAAACATCCCTCCTTCAAACCACCTGCATTTAAACCTATACCCCTCTCCTGACTTGCGAACTGCTAGGGCTATGTGTGTGTCATTGTCACCTGGAGGGTCAGATCCAGTTGGGCTACACAATGCTGAAAAGCCACACCAAGGCACACCACACTGGGCACACCTCCACGGTTCTGCGCCCCTCAGGATCTAGGCAAAGGTTGGCAGCACTGGCCCTGGGACCAGAGCTCAAGCACAGGAGACCAGGAAGCTGAAGTCTGAGCCTCCTTGTTCCAGACCTACATGCAGAGCGGACAAGCAGTTCTTGGTTACCACTGGGTGAGGCTCACCAATGTGCTTTTCCTTCTCGTCTCCAAAGAAAAGGGTGAGAGATGGAGGAGGCAATTTTCAGTTGTGTGTGGGTTTGATTTAAGGCTTTGGCTGTGGTCTGCTGATAATATTAAAATACTTTCTGGGAACGCCATCTCCTAAGCTCCCCATCAGAACAAACGTATTTCCAAAAATGAAAACATTGAACAAAGAGGTGGAGCTGAAATGCTGATGCAGAGCCCAGTGGACAGGCCCAGGTCTGTCAGGTCAGGATGGTGTCGTCCACCTGCTCCGTGGAGTCGGCCTGGCTGGCCAGCTTCTTCAGAGACCTTCGGTTGCATTCATTCAGCACCTCCAAGCTGGCCACGTCCAGGATCTTGCAGAGGGACTAGGGGGAAGATGGAAACAAGGAGACGAAGTCAGAAAATATGGCTTCAGATTTCTCCAGTCAAAGACAAAAATGAATGTTAACCCAGGACTAGAACCACTGAGGTGGAATCTGGCAAAATAAGGGAATCAGATGGATCCAGGGAAAGCCAAGACAACCACTCATCACGCCTTTCACGTGGTGAGGTATTGTTCAGTGCTTTAAAGGTTGCTCAGCGGGCAGGGGACTGAGTGACAGGACTCTGGGCCTCAACGGGCAGCACTGTGGGATCTGTTGTAGGGCTGTGTGCCATGTGAAAGTCTATTTGAAGAAGGGGCTCTGCTGCTGAAAGACGTCTGAACACCTCAGGAGTAGAGGAATGTGTTTTCAGGCACCAGACCTGTCACTCGACTACAATCTGCCTGTCAACACTCACGCATACGGACGGGGTGGCAGTGAAGAGTGATGCTTAAACACTGTCATGCAGAAGGCCTGCAAGGCCAGTGCCCACAGACACCCAGGGGAGGCACGCCAGTCCCAGATTCCCACCTGAAACACCTCTTCTCCCTGCCTCATCTTGAGGAGGTTGACGATTGCCTGGTCGCTGTAGGCCCTGACGACGGTGTTTTTATCCTTGGTGTTGTCAAGAAGAGCCTTCAGGATGGGCTTGATGGCCTGGGGGTCCAGGGCAGGCAGTGGGTCCCTGTTTGCCCACCAGATCATCTTCTCAGCCACCAGCCTGATGTCACTGGATGGGTTCTGCAAACACTATGAAGAGGAGCGCAAGGCTTTCAGCCAGGCACATCCAGTCTGTTTCTCAAAGCAGCCCAGACTCTGCCCTGACACTCTCTTCATCGTGGAAACTGACCCCACTGCTCCCCTCCGATGCCATCCCCACTGTGGGAGGGTAATAACCAGGTGTGATTCGGACCCTATTCTCTTCCACCTCATCTCATGCCAGTCTCTCCTTTGCTCACCACTCTCGGCCCACGTGGGCGTTCAGCTTCTGCAGACACACCATGCTGCTTCCTGCCTCGGGCCTCTGCACTGGCTGGTCCCACTGCCTGGGACGTGCTTGGCCCAGATCCTCGTTTGGTTGGTTCCTTCTCATCCTTCAGGGCTCAGCTCAAACGTCAGCCTTTAGAGGTCTCCCCGACAGCCCCATCTAAATCAGAGCCTTCCCACAGGCTTTTTGTGTACCTCCACCTCCAGAGATCCTGTCTGCCCTGTTTAAATCTACACCTTCAGGGTCTAGCCCGGCTGGGCACACAGCAGGTCATCAGTAATAAACGCTGATAAAAGCTGCATGCAGGGTGATGCCGTCATACAGGCTCAATCTAATCGGGGCCCTGTAAACTCTCCACTGTGGGTGCCTGCAGGGTGGTGCAGTCAGCCTTGGGAACCTCACTACTCAGAGCGAGGTCAGCGCACCAGCAGCACTGACATTGCCTGGGAGCTGGTCACAAAGGCAGGGTCTCAGGCTCGGCCGCATCTCTTAGCATGCAGACTCTGGTTCTGTCTTGTGTGCACACAACCGTTTGAGAAGTGTGCTCTATTACACAGGGGCTGGGGCCTCACCGTCAGGCTCCCCAGCTTTCCTCCTTGGGTCTCACAGCCACCACAACAGCCACCACGACAGCCATACTAGTAAGTGTCATGCCTGCTAAAGGCAGGCAGGGAAGAGGAGGTTTATTAAGATTTGAACCCAGGTCTGCCCCAAAGTTTGCAAAATTGGTGTGCCTAGAAAGAATGCCTAAAATGGAGGTTCTTAGCGTGATCTGGGGTCACAGGTCTATTTGACATCCTGACAAAAAGTTGGGCACTCCTCCAGAGAAAAGCTCACACACGACTCTTTTGCATTCCAGCCCTATGGGCTCAGAGATGCCGCAGGCTATCCATGGAGAGCTCCTAGAATACAGAGGACACACCTCTAGTGTTTTCTGGTCACGGGTCCTTCTCACAAGCCTGGCTGCCCTGCTCACCTTAATGAACAGGCTGGAGAGTTTGGCTGGCAGCTGTCTTCCTCCTGTCTCGATGTGATGCTTCATCAGGAAGCCCATGCCCCGGACCCCGCTCACAGCAATGGGGATCTGTGGAGAGAGGAGAGAGCTAGACGGGGTGGCCTCCGGCTCCGTCCTTGGGGCAGCAGGGCCAGGCACCAGCCCTTCCCCAGGACTTTCCAGGGACCCTGCCTCTTCCCCACCAGTCCCCACCCCCCGGCAGCTCTCATGGAGAGGGTCTGCCGTGGCTGTGAGGCAGGTGAACCAAACCCGAGTCACTAGTTCCCAGGTCAGGAATCAGAGACCTTCTGACCTAGAAGGGACCTCTAGATGCTCCAACCCAAACTCCTCACTGTTCAGATGATGAAACTGGGGCCCAGAGAGATCAAGTACTAGTCCAAGGGCACAGTAAGTTACTGGCAAAGGTAAAATTTGAACCCAGGTCTCTGAGCACCAAGTCTGGCTGCCCCAAAGCCTTACCCTGTCTGCCATGGCATTGCTGAGGATCATGTCCTGAACTTCACTGCTGTATCTGCCTGCACAGAGTCTGCTGGGAGCCACATTCACAGCCACGGAGAGAGCCAGGCTCCGCCCGTGCCGAACCATCCAGTCGATGCCAGACACGTCCGCTGGGTGCAAGGACACACTGGGGTTAACCTGTACCTCACAGCATGGCCCACCGCCCACGAAGCCCACCTCCCCGACCTGAGACTCATGTGCCAGCTCAGAGCCTGGCAGAAACCCCAGTCCACGCTGCACACAGCCCTCCCTGCCCCGAGTGGATGTCAAGCAGCCATCCCTCACAAACTGCTCCAGACTGTGGCTTGTGTTCTTGGAGCAGAAACACTCGGGGCTGCAGAACCCCCAGAAACTCCATTTTGTTTTAACAGCTGAATTTCCAAGGAGAGGGTGGTCCCACTGTCAGAAGACCCTCTGAGGGGAAGGGGAGACAGAGAGGCCCTGAAAAGAAAGCCCCCCGTGGACACAAGAGGCCTACCCAGCAAGTACTGCTGAAGAACAGTGCTGAGCTCCTCTTCCGTCAGAAAGGCACACAGTTCCCCCAGGCACCCGGCTGAGGAGATGCGAGTGTTGTCCTGACGGAGCAGAGAAGGCAGTGAATGGGGATGCAAGCCCACACGGGCTCCGCGGGAACAACGTTGGAAGGAAGGCGGACCCTAAGTCCAGTCCTCCCTCCAGGCACTCCACGCTCCCACCGCCAGAGCGGGACTGCCACTCACTGCAGCTGCCACTCGGTGCCGTGTTAAAAATTACACACCCAGCACTTAATTTTAGAAAACTCCAGCCTGTGTGCATACGTTAATCATCATCGTAATAGCAAGAATAACTATATTTACATAGCACCTTTCTTCTTACAAGCCTGGATGCTTCATATTTATTATCTCAGTTACTATCAACAGCCCTGTGAGGCGGGGAGGGGCGCGAGCTCCCGCCCACAGTGCCCAGGAAAGGCGGTCAGAGGACCACTTGGAGCTCCACCCCCAACCCCACACCCACCCCCGAACCGCTCATGTGTCCGCCTATGTCCAGAGAGACTCCCTGCTGCCCCGACATTACTCAGGTTTGTCCCGGGAAGTTAAACTGAAGAGCTGATCAACCCAAGGCAATAGGTAAAGGCCGAGTGTTTTGTGTCAAAACCAAAGCCATGTACATAAATAGCCCTGCTGCTCTCCCTGCCAGCTAACTACGGGACACCACACAGTGGATTCAGGTTATGTGCTACAGTATTAGGAAGTGCCAACTTGGCGTGCCTCTCCCAAAACAAAACAAACCACCAGAGCCTCAAGGGCCCATGGGGAGGCATCAGCTAGGCTGGCACTCCGGATTGCCACCTTCGATCCAGCGCAAGTTCTGAGGGAGAGGGTGGTTGGCCAGCACCTTGGGCCTCTGAGCTCCCTGCCCAGGTGCCAAGCAAGGCTAAAGCTGGCTCTCTCTGACACGACAGCCACTCTCTCCACTCTGGATCTATTTTAAGCTCCATTGTGGTGAAATGCAAATTGGTTTACATACTAACTTTTGCTTGCACTGTGCATGGCCCTATAAAAACCGTGACAGACTGTGACCAAAAGAAGGTGGAGTCTCCCATCTGTACCCCAGAGAAGGCTAAAGGGCCGTGATAGTCGGCCCCATGCATGGGCAGACGACGGGGTGTAGCTCCATGTGAACCCAGGGGCCTCTCTCCAGAGATCAGCCCCACAGTGTACATCTGGTCACGCAGCAGAGGGCTGTCAGAGGGCAAAGAGAAAATTCTTCTCAGAGACTCGAGCCCTCCTGGGCCCGCTACAGCACTGGGCTGTCAAGGGGTACTTCACAAATGCTTCTAGACGGGGTCAGGAAGGGCTACAGTAACGGCATCGGAACAGAACCAGGAGTCACGGGGCTCAGGTCCTGGTTTTGACTCTACCACTTGCTAGGGTGCAGCCCCAAGTGAGTCTCACCCTCTCAAACAGTGCTAAGCCCTCCCACCTGGACAGACACCAGGCAGTTTCCTGAGGGCTGTGCCCATGCTTCATTCACCTCTGGGCTAGGCCCTTCAGCTCAGCAAATGTTTCCTAAACCAATAAACGAAACTCTTCACTTTACAACTGGGGAAATGAGGGGCAGAGAGGGAAAATGACTTGTTTAAGACTAGAGGACAAATGAATGAGAGACCTGGGACTTTAAAAACCTTACTTTCCTTATCTATACAACACATCATCGATATCAATATTGATATCAAGACGCGCCTTGTCTCCCTCACTACCAGAGGCATGGTAAACCACAGAGTGATACGAATGTCGGGAGTGATTATCACTACTGACCAAGTTCTTCTAACACAAAGCAGAGATGCTAACCAAAGGAAAGAGAAGGGAAACCAGCCGAGCCCCCCAGCCCCACGTCCACCTGCCGCCGTACCTCGTCATGTCCCAGCGTGCTCAGCAGGAGTGAGACGATGCTCTTCCGGATAACCACGTCCACTTTGGCCCCTGCTCCCTGAATCACAAACCTCAGGGCCTGAAGCATCGTGTCCCTACAGAACCAGTACACCCAACTTAAAACCTGGCTCTGCTTCACCACTGCTCCCGCCGCACAGGCAGGGCCCGGGCTGCTTCAGGAGCTGCCCGGCCTCCCCACGGCCACAGCTCTCCCCACCAGGGCCTTACCTGACACCCGGGTCCTCCATGACCCGGATTCCGTTCAGCAACTCTGTGAAGAGAGGATCCACCTTGATATGGATGGAGATGAGCTTCCCTAGTGCATCAGCAGCCTTCAGGCGCACGCCCCGGTTAGAGTCCTGCAGGGCTTTGGTGAAAGTGGTCTGCAGCTGGGGCAGGAAGGGCTTCAGGGCAATCCCAACCTGTTTGAGAGACCCACACCCAAAAGCACAGCTGAGGTGGAGTCCAGGGCCACAGTGCACTATAGGCACAAAAACATATGATCACAAACCACCATAAGCTGCCCTGGCTCCCACACATAGGCCAGGAATAGATGTCCTGTTAAGACAGGGGCGCCCAGCACAGAGAGGTCACACTCAGTCTCGTCTTCCGTTTTCAGCATCCTGCACTGCACTGGGAGGATGACACCACCAGCACCACCACCACTACCACCACTACCACCCCCCCACCAGCACCACCAGCACCACCACCAGCACCACCACCAGCAGCACCAGCAGCAGCAGCACCACCACCACCACCAAGGGAGCCGTGGACTTGTCTTAGTGAAGCCCTGTCCACGTGGACAAGTGACTCGAAACCCTTGTCTCCAAATACACTAGAGCAGGCTGGGAGATGCTGTCAGTACCATGGAAGAACATTTTAGTGCAAAGACCAGGGAAATGGACCAGGTGTGTAAGGGCAGGTACCATCTACTGAGCATTTAACATTCAGCCTTCAGAACAATCCTATGAAACAGCCTCAGAAGGTCATCCTTGTACACATGTGCGCCCCCTCATTAACAATCCATTCTAATCCCCGACCACACATAGAAAAACAGGCACATTTGTGACAAAATACAGATGAGTCCAAGACGAAAGATTTACTTATTGCTAAATGGGAAAATCAAAGTAGCTGTTTGGAGGTTCAATGCCAATTAAAGTTTGGAGATACTGGGGTCGGGGT
Organism: Delphinapterus leucas; assembly: GCF_059928025.1. Classification (NCBI taxonomy): domain Eukaryota; kingdom Metazoa; phylum Chordata; class Mammalia; order Artiodactyla; family Monodontidae; genus Delphinapterus; species Delphinapterus leucas. The sequence goes on from NC_143142.1 coordinate 16,384,801, forward strand.
TTTGCAGGCAGCTGGGAGGCAGACCACAGAGTGAAGCTGGCAAACCTGCGGTGGGAACCACCTGCCTATGGGTGGCACCTGGCTTGTGGCCTAAGGGACAAATTCCAGGAGGGAGGGGCTCCATTTGTATACAGAGTTTAAAAAAACAAAACAAAACACAGAAAAGAACAGCACAGAATGTAAAGATGATACTTAATTTAAAAGAAAAAAAAAAAGACTCAATTTCCTACAGAATGAGGCTGATGCTCACGATCCCATTTTTTATCTGGGAAGTTGCTCCCCACACTTTTCTCCCAAAAGGAAAAAGCTACAAATCTTAAGCTTTTGTTCCCAAACCTCAAGTAAGAATTTTTTTTTTTTAACAACAACAAATCTTGGCTGTTTATGCTTTTTTAAATCCAAAGGGCTTAATTATTACACTATAAAACATCAGAAACAGTTAATGTGTTCAATCTTTGCTTCTGACACTTTGGGCAAAAACTGAAGTTAACTGCAGTTGCTCTCAGACTTCCTTTTCATTCTCTCCTCAGATTCTTTTCACCTCATTTATGAGGCGGTCATAAAGAAGGGAAATGTTTTTGAACAAGGTTTTAATTGTATTTACATGGCCCTGGATTTTGTCCTTTGACCCATTTATAAATAATAGCAATTAACATGCACTGGTGTGTCGAGTGCTTAGAATGTGTCAGGCCTCATGCCTGATGTTATTTTATCTGAGCCCTGTGTCACACCGCCCTTCGAGAGGCAAGCAGTCTTAGTACTCTCAAAACACAGGTGAGGAAACAGGCTCAGAGGCTGCATAACCTTCCCAAGGTCATTCTGGCCATACAGCTACCAAGTGGCGGACCTGGAATTGACCATGTGCAGTGCGTCTTGACTCCAAAGTCTTAACTCCCTCTGCTCTGCCGATTCCCCATGATAAGCTGTCACCCCGCCTCCACGGGACACCGCGTGCCAGCGTCCTACACACAAATCCATTCTCTAAGGCCTGAATGGACTGAGAGCGTGAACTCATCAGTCGCTCACCTTGGCCAGCAAAAGGCTGAGTGTCTCGAGCAGAGCCGCCTTCACGTTCCAGCTGAACCGGTCCCCCAGGATGCGAATCAGAGGGCCAGTGATGCTGACCACGGAGGGTCTCAGGGCGTCAGCTGAGGTCAGGCGGATCACCAGGCCCAAAGCTTTGGCTGCTTCCTCTTTCTGTTCTGGGCTGCCAGTCAGGACGCCCTCCCGCAACACTGGAAGGATGGAGGTTACTCCCTGACAAGAGAACCACACCTGAGAGTCAAATCTCAAAGGTTCTGGGCCCAGGTGTCTCCCACCTGAAGCAAGGAGCTCCTGTTAGCCATCCTCTCCTCCACTCCATGAGAGATCGATTCAGGCTGTCAGGGTCACAGCCTGAGATGGTGCTGGCTGGGGAACAGTCTTGACAGTGACAAGAAGAGCAGAGTCCCAGCAGGCCTACCACACAGGGTACCTGCACTGCTGTCACTCACTCACTCTGTCTGAGGTGGCTTCCACCACTTAAACCGAAGATGATGAACCCTGTCCCCAAGGGGTCACCACAGGGAAGAAGCACGCTGCCTGTGAAGGTGCAGAATGGCACCTTGAGCACTAAGCCAGATTAACACACGGGCTGCTCCAGCGGCCCCACCTCCTGGGACCCAAGGGGAAGGCGGAGGAAGACCGCATGCCTGCCGCACCCTGCACAGGCCCTGGCTTACCTTCTTTGGAAGGCAGAACCCTGGCACGTGTTCGCCTTTGCTCTCATTCCCTATGAGCCGGATTTCTTTGTGTAGTTCCTCAATTAGTGCCAGCTGGTTGCCAGCATCCAGTTTCTGTGGGAAGCCGGGAAAAAGCAGAGAGGATGTCAGAGTTCTAGGTAAAGCCCTCTCAAGGCTGTTTCAAAATAATATAGCAGGCGGAAAGGTGTGGGTGGGAGTATAGATAAGACTGCCCACGAATCGACAGATGCTGAAGCTAGGTGACAGGTACATGGGGTGCCTTAGGAGTCTAGTCTTATAAGCGCCTGGAATTGTCCACAACCAGAAGCTGGCTGTGGGGTCCACAGCTCCTCACCTTGGTGATGGCATTCAGGGCATCCCAGCTCTCCTCCAGAACCACAGGGCTGGAGTCGTTGAAGAGGCGGATCAGGCCTGAGACCAGGCTCCGCAGGTGGCTAGTGTAGTCCACCTTTGAGCGGGAACAATAGATGTTGAGGATGATGGCAGCAGCCTGCCTCATGCCCACTTCAGGGCTGCGGGTGGCTTCCAACAGATCCTCGATGATGATCCGGTGCCCAGTGTCATCCTCTACCGAGAGGATCACAGCCTGACAGTTGGCCATCTCCTAAAACCACAGGGGATGCCTCGGCTGAGCACAGCTCCTCCAGGACAGGACAGGATGGGGCAGGGTTAGAGAGCCTGCAGGAGTGACTGTGACACTCACCAGCTGCTCAGCTGGAGTCCCCAGCTTCTCCTTCAGGGCCAACATGACCGCCGGGAGGATCACGCCAAGATGACGGGTCAGGGCGTCGCCTGCCACAGACGAAAGGAAAGCCAGCACCCGGGTATTGACAGGTGGGGTCGTCAGCTGCGGAATGATTAACAGCAACTCAATGGGTGCTGCCCCGTGCTGGCCGCGGCGCTAAGCTCTAGGAGATCCCATCCCACTACAAGAGTCACCAGCCTCTCCCAGCATCTGAGTTCAGAGCTGGCCTTCACGCAGGCCCGGGGAACAGTGATGTGGCTGTGGCTTCTGGGCCAGAGGGTTGCCACGTGTTGGGACTTACCTTGGGCACGAGGTAGGGCAACACCACACGGCTCTTGATGGCCATCACTTGCTTCAGACCATCCAAGGCAAATTCTGACACCTCCTCATCATCCTGCAGAGGGGCAATGGGGGCAATGTTCAGGAGCCGGCTCTTGTCTCCACCTCCGCTGTCTTGGACCGGCCGGCGCCAACGTCCTTCTCCAGTCTCCTCCCCTCCTCCCTCTGCACCCACATGGACTGACTGTCAAAGGAGAAGCACAGAGCCAAATCCCATCCTGTGCACCCACTCCCTCTGGGGCCCACACTGCGGCTGCCTTGGCAGAATCAGCCCCCCGCGTGTTGCCTCTACAGAGATGGTAAAAGCCCGACTGGTAGGTGTGGGGCAGAGCCACTCACCAGCTGCTTCAGTAAAAACGGAAGGATGTCCTCCAGAGCCTGGTGGCCAATGGTGGAGTGCAGCTGCTCAAAGGTCTTGGCCGCCGCCTCTCTGACCTCCTCCAGCGGGTCACACAAGGCCTTCCTTGCCGTGGGCACAAGGGACTCGGAGAAATACAGCACCTGCAACGGTACAGGTGTACTGAACCCGACGTGGCACAGGGAGAGGAAATCAGCAGGGGAGCGGTGAGGACCTCTGACCCAGCCAGGCCACCGCTGCTCCCTGGGCTTGACTTTTTTTTTTTTAACTTAGATGGTTTCTGTGGAAATGCACAAGTATGAAAAAGCAGAGAGGCTGTGTAATCTACTCCCAAGGAGCCTTCACAAGACTTAATAATTAATAGCCTGATTTTTTCCGGCAAGTTCTCCAAATACTCTGGTCTCCTACAGGAACTTCAAACTCCTTCTCATGTCAAGGACCCTAGTGATGTGGCCTCCACTCCCCAGACTCTTTTGCTCATCTTCATAGGAAACTCCAAGTCCTTCTTCAAGTCTCAACTCAAATACTTGCTCCCTGGGACTTCCCTGGTGGCACAGTGGTTAAGAATCCACCTGCCAATGCAGGGGACACGGGTTTGAGCCCTGGTCCAGGAAGATCCCACATGCCGCAGAGCAGCTAAGCCCACGTGCCACAACTACTGAGCCTGCGCTCTAGAGCCCGCGAGCCACAACTGCTGAGCCAGCATGCCACAACTACTGAAGCCCGCATGCCTAGAACCTGTGCTCCACAACAAGAGAAGCTGCTCACTGCAGTGAGAAGCCTGCGCACCGCAACGAAGAGTAGCCCCCGCTCGACGCAACTAGAGAAAGCCCAGGCGCAGCAACAAAGACCCTGCGCAACCATAAATAAATAAATAAATAAAAATAAAATAAAAATTGAAATTGAAAAAACCTTGCTTCCTTATGAAGTCTTTGCGTCTGCAACGGGGCCGATGACAGGTCTGTTGCCTCTGCAACCAATTCCACCAAAGCAACGCCCCCTATGAATCTAAGGACTGAATATGAATATGGCCACCAGCAAGGCCTCAGCCTTTGGGGCACTTACTATTTAATGAATCACAGCTCTTTTGGTGACAGAATTTACCTTTATTCTTTGAAAAATGCAAATATAAAACCCCAAATGTAATACGTATACTGATACACACAGGAGGAGAAGAATCCTGTAAATCAGACGAGGCTTTTCAGGCTGAGCAATTGGCTACGTGCTCGAATTTCTGACCCGCCACCCATTCATTGCTTTGGTGCTTTCATCCCAATCGAGAGCTCTATGCCTACTCTCAACCTACTCCCCATGTTGGGGAGGATCAATGTTTGGAGGATCAATTACCGTAGAAAAGTAGGGTCAGTGAAAAGGACTCCAACCCTCTTGAATGTAGCTGCTATGGAAACAGTCTCATTGCTGGAGACAATGCGTTTCCACCCACTGGGTACTCACTCTCATCTACTCCGCTCCCTCTGAGAACGAGCACACCCTCCTGCTCTCCGCCCCCCTCCACCACTCACACACGCGCACCTCCTTTCTCCGCTAAGTGCACCACACGTGTTAACTGAACTGATGTAGTGACACAAAAGGATTACTCTGGAGCAACCTCAGGAGTGGTGAGGGAAAGACTATCTCCAATCTCCAAAAGCTACTCCAGGCCTCTAAATTGCTTAGGTCTTATAGCCTGTAAAACTGATGGGAAAGCTGAGAGGGAAATTCCAATGCACTGCAGCCCTGCCGGCACCCCCCTGCCAGCAATGCCCTCTGGAGCGAGGTTCGCATGTCCCTGAGGGTGAAGTGTCGCTAGTGGTGCAGTTTGTCCTGTAACCTCCATGGCCCTCTGAGTCAGGTGCAGGACCCGCAGGGCCCTGCGGAGATACTCACGGCGTCCCGGCTGGTGGACTTCATGATCTCGCTCAGCCCAATGCACACTCCCTGCCTCTCGTCACTCTTCCGAGACCTCAGGCCTTCCTCAAGGATAGGGATGATCTCAGGTAGGATTTTCTCCCCTAACTTCCGGACAAGATCTCCCAGTGTCCTGGCTGCAATCTGTCGGCAAAGCTCAAGTCAGGACATCGACTCCCTGCAAACCCCAGGGCACCCCATGCACAACTCCAGAATGAGGGCCCTGGAACCTCCCAGACTTTATCCGAGCCAGACTTAACTTTCCCAAACGCTCTTACCCCTGAAGAGCCCCCATGGTGCTTGCAAAACATGACAAAATAAATGATCTCTCTGCGTCACACACACCTACACAACCTAAAGCAAAAGCTGGCACCTTATATATGACCAAGAAACTCATCATGTGCTGCCCGTCAAGGGCTGATTTCCCTGGATCAAAAACTGGGGCCTAGAAGTCACTTAACCCTCATGCTCTTGCCCAGGAAAGGGGACCCTGAATTTGGGATAAACACTTTAAGGAAAAAAACCCATCTCCTCTGAGGCCTCATGCAAACCCTTCTTCAGAGCCAAATACACATCTGCTTGCCAGGGATGGGGGTTGGGAGTGGGCCAAAGAGGACTGGCAGAAGCGATCATCAGCCCTGGTGGGCCTCTCCTCCAGCTGCACCGGCCTTAGTTCAGCCCCTACTGTTGGCCACATTCCCGCCCACCTCATGGCTTGTGCACATCCCATCCTGGTATCTCAAGCACTAGTCCCTTGGTCTGGAACAGTCTTTCATCACCTCCCCACCCATTAATGCTCACTCATCGTTCATCTTCAAGCATCACTTCTTCTGAGGCGGCTTCCCTGACCCCCAGCTGGTTGACCTGTTATAAGCATTAGCAGTGCCACATAGCACTTGCCATAGTTGCATTTTCCATCTGTTTTTGTGATTATCTGATTAACATTCATCTCCTCTACCAGACTGTAGCTCCACGAGGCTGCCTTTCTTCTCCACTATCTCCCCAGGTCTTGGGCCCCTGCTTAGCACATAGTAGATGATAAATATTTGTTGAATAACTAAGTAAATAAATAAATGCTCCCGTGTTAGATAGGGGACCCTAGGGACTCTCCCATCCTCTGCAGGCATCAGAGGCATCAGGGGCTGCTTGGTCAGAAGCAAGGCCTGCGAAACTTACCGTTCTCTTATCTGCACACGTGCTGGCCAGGAAACCCAACAGGAGCCCAAAGAGGGTGGGCAGGATCTCACGCAAGGTGCGGGGGGTATTGGAGACCACAATCTTCCAGACGTGCAGGGATGCTTGCCGCACAACCAGCTGGGTGTCAGAGCGGCCCATGTACAGGCCTGCTAACACCCGGTTCCGCCGATCTACCCCCAGGGCAGTGATGATTGCCTGCAACAGTGGAAAGAAGCAGAGAACACGAGGTGGTGAAGCCTCCACAGTGTGAGTGCCAGGGAGTCTCCCTACCATTAGCAGACGGAGGAAAATCAAAATAAGGCACACACCTTGTTGGACTGGGCAGTTCCGAAGTTATCATCTTCAGAGGCAGTTTCTGTGGTCATCTTCCCTGTGACTCCTGAGATGTGGAACAGGAGATCCCCAAGGAGCTGAACAGAGCTGAACCTGAGGAGGCCAAGAACAGAGTCACACAGTCACAGGAGGATGTCTCAGTGCACAACCAAGCCACTGCACAGAAAAGAGAACAGAAGGGAATGTACCCAAAACACTCATGGCGGTTCTCTTAGAACAGGAGAGGTCACAGACGATACTCATTTCTTTATAGTCTCCCACATATGTTCCTTCCAAGTTATCTACTAATGAACATTACTTTAATAGTAAAAAAGGACAGACATTTTTTAAAAGCAGATACAAAAATTTCTATAATAAAGTTATTAAAAAGAGAGAAGAGAGCACAGAGGGAAGTATTAACAAGAAACCAGGAATGTGGATCATCAGAACTACAGACATAAGGAGAGGCCTAGAAGGATAAACTTTTGTTTCTCTTCAAATTAAATCAGATTTATTGTTGTTGTTGTTTTTTTGGCGGTACGCGGGCCTCTCACTGCTGTGGCCTCTCCCGTTGCGGAGCACAGGCTCCGGACGCGCAGGCTCAGCGGCCATGGCTCACGGGCCCAGCCACCCCGTGGCATGTGGGATCTTCCCGGACCGGGACACGAACCCATGTCCCCTGCATCAGCAGGCGGACTCTCAACCACTGCGCCACCAGGGAAGCCCAGATTTATTGTTTTTAATGATTACAGAAATATCATATTGAAACTGAAAATTCAAACAATACAAAAAAAATATAAAGAGAGTGTAAACAATCACCCAGACTCCCAGCACCCAGGCAACCACTCTGACACTCCAGTGACACCCTTGTACACATCACACTCCCACACATACCATGTGTGAAGTGGGCCTGCACCACATACACCAGGCCACGGCCCGCACCTTTCCATCAACAATAGGTCGAGGAGCTTTCTGTGTCAGCTGACATAGTCCTTATGCCATTCTTTGTAATGGCCAAATCAAAGTTCATGGTGTGGATGTGCGATGACTTTTGTAAACCTACCTTCAGTTTTTCAAATGATAAACAATACCACAACAAACATCCTTCTAAATACATCTTTAAGCACTTGACTAAATATGTCCTTGCAATAAAATCCTAGAAGTAGAATTTTCAGATTAAAAAGCATTCACATTTAAAATTTTGACACAAACTGAAGGACTGAATAGAGAAAACTTTTTAGAAGAGAATTAGAATGGAAGACACTGCTATGGGATACTGGAGTTACAAAATGGTTAAAAGTGAGGGTCTGGAAAAATTGAGAGTTTTTCGCAACATTTTGCTTTTCATTTCTCAGTTCCCCAAACACAGAACTATGGCCACTGGCTCTTTCCGCCTGAGTTCTCACCTTATTCTCCAGAGGTCGTCAAAGAGGCCTTGCTCCAGCTGGGGCAGCAGCAGGGCTATGGCCGTCTCGGCGTACATGGAGATGACCCGCTGGCCCGCACGCAGAGCAGTATCACGCACAAACTCGTTCTCATCAGCAAGAGCCTGTGCACACAGAGGGTGGGTCAGCCAGAACTGCCTCCCCCTAGGCACCCAAACCTAAGAGGAAATGGGACTCCCTGAAGAGCAGGATGAGGACTCCTGCCACCCAGCCCCAATTGACGGGGAGCCCTAGCTCTCTGGGAGAGCGCATGTGTCCTGCCCTCCTCAGTAATTCTATCCTCAGCATTGTCGCTGGTGCCTACTTTGAGGATACAGGGGATGATGGGTCCCACATAAGGAGTGAACTTGTCCCCGAAGGTGATGGGCAGGTAGTTGAACATCATGATATAGCCATCTCGGACGTGGGGTGCAATGTCCACTTTGCTGGCTGTAGCCACAATTTCTGGCATCAGCTTCTCCAACTTCTCCACCCCCAAGCCAGCCATGACCTCGGCCAACCCTGCAAGAAAAGGACAGAATGAGCCCATCAGATCTAAGGGTCCCCAGAGGGCACTGCCGGTCTGGCCCCCGGGCCCGCCCTGCCTCACCCTGCGCAGCGCCTGAGCGATCCACAGAGCTCTGCTCATAGGTCAGTGTCTCCATCAGCCACGGCAGCAAGTCCTCAAAGCATGACTCCCCCATGCCCTTCACCATGGCTCCAAGAGCCTTTGCAGACACCGTCCGCACCTGTCAGGTAACCAAGAGCAGGGATGGTGAGGAGATGTGGCTCAAGACCAGGTGACCATGCAGGAGCAAGGCGGGGTGCCCTAGGGTCTCCTTCCCTTTACCAGACAGACGCAAATGCAGCTTACAGGGAATTCTTAGGAATCAATTTTCTGGGACTGGGCTAAAATAACGAACTCCTGCCCCCTCTCCTCCCAGACTCACCTCAGGTACAGGGTCCAAAAGAGAAGCTTTCAGACCAGGCGTCACGCTTGGCAGGTAAGGAGCCAAGTCCTGCAATAACAGAAGAGGTGGCTCAGGGGAGGCCCAATTCCGGCTTTCTCCAGCCCTGCTTCACGGTGGACCCTGACCACACCATTCTGCTGACTAGGAGCGCTCACAGGGGTGCTTGTCACTGGCAAAGAACCCCCATCACTCCCACCGGTTCCTTGAAGGCCCGTGTGATTGCTCAGGGAAACCTACGAGGGACCCCAGGCCCATCCTCAAGAGGTTGAGTGAGCCCCCAGATGTAGTTCAATGCTCTTCCTCCTCCTGGGACCAAGGGCTGCCCAGACTCGGGAATCTAGGAAATTCTTTTGGCACTCCTTTCAGAATTGCATTATCATCTTTTCACTCTCTTCACCTTAAAAGGTTTATGTCTCTTGATACGGCATTCAGCTTTCAGAAACAGTTTTAAATATAGAAAATGCCTTATGTTCACTGCAGCATCATTTAAAATAGCAAAAAACCTTGGACACTGTATGACCAACAATAGAATTATATAAGTTATGATATATAAACTCGTTGGAATATTACATAACTATTAAAAACTCAGTTTTATGAATAACTTGCTATAACTTGGAAATACATTTATGTTTGGAAATATCATTTTTTTACATGTAATTTAAAAACATTAACAATAATTATTTTAGCTTTTGGAGGGCTATGGATAAAATTTTTTGGTTTTCCAACTATCCCAAATTTCCTAGGATTGACTAACTTTCCCACTTTATCTCTTGTGCCCATAGCCTCAGCAAGCAAAGCAGAGCTGTGGTAGTGAGATCACACATCCAAGCCCCTAGGAGCAAGTAAACAAACAAAGTCAATCTCCCAAACTAGGCTAATTTCCTCTGAGAGGCTTACAGAAGCAAATGCTTTCAACAAGAAAACACCACAAGCAGTCAAAGCAGCAGCCGGTTTCCCACCACTCCTGAAAGGTCGTCAAAGGCAAGGCTGGACCTTTCCTCCCTGTCAATCTATAAAAGGAGCCCAGTGGGACAGGCCTCACCTGGGGTCTGAGCTAGTAAGGACTTGTATCGCTATGTTCTGGAAGATGCCCAGAGAGCCTAGATTTCTACCCTCCACCTGCAAATGGTCCATTTCTCCCCACAAATATAATCAGGGGTCAAATGCTCATAGCTCTCCTGTGTCTACTGTCAGTAGGGACTCTGTGCCCTAAACCAGCATCCATTGATCTGTCCTGTACGAGCCCCAGATAGGCTGATACCTTCTGGTCTGTCAGGGAGTACATGTTGCCAATGATCTGGGCTGCCATCTTCCGTGTGTCCGTGGAACGGTCCTGAAAGGCTCTCTGGACAATGGGCATGATGAGGGCCAGGGACGGGGCATCAATGAAGTGGACAAACTTGGTATCCAGCAAGGTCTGCAAGCACTTCTGGGTCTTCCGAGAGGGGTCCGTCAGGGCATCCAGCAGGACTGGGGCAATGGCTGCATGTCCAAACAACAGAGAGGCTGCTTTGTACAAGTCTATGGTGTGGCAAATCTGCTGGATCCCCAGCACTAGAGGGAGCCAAAAGAGAAGGGAGTCCAAGGTCACCCCTCCCTAGAGCCCCGCGAATCGCCAACTGAGGAAGCCAGCCTGTCTGCAAAGAGCAATTCTATTCTTGCTCCCCAAGAGGAAGCGGTGTGGGGACGGCAGCCATCACCCCTTTGCACTGCACAGTTGTGGTCTGGTGGGGCACCTGTGGGCTAGCTTCAATGGCACTGAGCTGCAGCCTCAGTGCTGGGCCTCCGTGGAAGAGCTACTTGGACAACATGGATCTTATTCTGGAAGCAGCAACCCAAAGTGGTTTTGTGAAAAAACTGTTTGGAGACACCAAAGGCCCCTGAACCAGTGGTGGGAGTGAAGCACACAATACTCAGAGCAGCTAAGCCCAGGTACAACAAGCTCTCAAAAGTTCAGCACCATCAGCCCAGCAGAAGGAATTCCAAGAGGAATACCTAGCTTATCTTTTCCACAAACCCAGGGAATTCAACAACTACAAAGACACATGCTGGTCAAGACTTTTAAGGGAATTCCCTGGCGGTCCAGTGGTTAGGACTCGGTGCTTTCACTGCCAGGACCCATGTTCAATCCCTGGTCAAGCGACTAAGATCACGCAAGCCAAGCATGCAGACCAAAAAAAAAAACAACAACAGAAAACAAAACACAAAAAAACCTAATAACCCAGTTAAAAAATGGGCAAAGGATTTGAACAGTTTTCCAAAGAAGATATGCAAATGAAAAATAAGCACATGAAAACATGTTCCACATCATTAGTCATTAGGGAAATGCAAATCAAAACCACAATGAGATGCCACTTCACACCCACTAGGATGGCTGTAACCAAAAAGACAGACAATAACAGAGGTGGCAACTGGAACTCGCATACACTGCTGCCGGGAATGTCAAATGGTACAGCCGCGTGGGGTAACAGTCTAGCACTTCCTCAAAAAGGTAAACAGTTACCACATGACCCAGCGATTCCATTCCTAGGTATCTAACCAAGAGAACTGAAATCATGCCTACAGGGAAAAAAAAAAAAAACCGTTGGATACAGACTTTCATAGCAACATTAATAGCCAAAAAGTGGAAACGACCCAAACATCTACCAATTGATGAATGGATAAACAAAATGTGGTATACTCATTCATTGGAATACATTATTGGGCCATAAAAGGAAAGAAGTACTGATACATGCTACAGTGTGGATGAACCTTGAAAACATAATGCTAAATGCAAGAAGCTAGACATAAAAGGCCACACACTGTATGATGCCATTTACGTGAAGTGTCCAGAATAGGCAAACTCAGAGACAGAAAATAGATTAGTGGTTGTCAGGGGCTAGAGGCAGGAGGGGAAATGAGGAGTGAATGCTAATGGGTGGGTGTGGGGTTCCTTTCTGAGATGATGAAAATGCCCCGGAACTAAACAGCGGTGATACTTACATAATTTTGTGAATATGCTAAAAACCACTAAGTTGTACATTTTTGAGAAGTGAATTTTACATTATACAAACTAGTCAATTTAAAAAAAAAAGGCCCCAGGCTGGATTCTGAAAATGAAGGCATTCATTTGATAGAGATGAGACTATTCTGGGCCTTAGAAATCCCCAGGGGTGTTGGACATTGTAAACAACAACAAAATCCACATCTACCTATTCATCCCTTAAAAAACAAAAACAAAAACCCATCATTTTCTGAATGAAAACAAGTCTGGAAATACTCAGGCTGAAAGGCACTGAATGGGTACCGATGTTCTATGCTGAAGCTTAAAAATTAACAAGTACAGTACTGGTCAAGGTAGCTGGCTGGGATTTGTTTCTAGAAATCAATCTTTCCCTAATTACTCAAGAAATAACCACACTAAAAAGTAAGCTCCCTAACCTTCCCTCTATCACAGGCCTCTTGGAATGAGAGAGAATAGAAAAGTTCCCCAAAACCTAACACTTTGGATGATGCAGATGTGGTCCAGAGCTTGTCATTTATCTGTTGACCTCAAGGCTCCCTTAGAGTCAAGCTATTTCTGGGCCAACAACTCAGTTTCCCTACCTGAGCAGTCAATGACTGCTCCAGACCAACAGGAAAACAGACCACTTCCAAACTACTTTCCACTTATTATCGTAGGAAAAGGGCTCCCCCAAATTTAGAGGTTGCCTCAATGTGAACATATCTGTCCTCAGAGGGCCTAAGCTGAATGTGTGCATGTTCCCTGCAGTGTCCAGGGATAGGAGGAGGAACCGGGGCCAGTGCCCTCGTGGGAGAGGCGTACCCAGGATCTCCGGGTTCCTGATGACGGAGCCAATTTGCCTGAGCGCCTGCTGTCCGGCCTTCTGCACTTTGACGTGGGAGTCGGTGAGCACCTCTGTGAGCTTGGGCACGATGTTGGGCAGGCAGGACGACAGCTGCTTAGGAGCACAGTACGCCATCGCCCCAAGCAATTCCACCGACCCTGCAGACGGCAGACACACGCCCAGCATGAAATCACTGAGCACAGGTTGGCAAGTCGCCTGGGCTGGCTGCCCGGGCAAGGGACACGCGGCCTGCTCCTCTGCAGACTGCTCCAGCAGTCCCGGGAAGAGGGCACAGGGCCGGGCTCCAGTCAAGCGAGCAAAATGCTCCTGAGGCCTGCTGAGCCTGGGCGAGAGGCTGGGCAGTATTGGGGAGAGTGGCCAGACCTGGCTTAGAGCTGACAGTGATCCAAGGTCAATTCACTGAATTTCTCTGGCCTCAGTCTCCTCATCCACAAATGAGGAGACTGATTAAGATTGTGATTTTTCAAGATGTAGGGGGAAGCCTGAAGGACTGAGGAGGAAGCCCCGATGCTGACCCTCCCCAAACCTGAGCAACTCTATTTTACAAATTAGGATTCCAAATAAGATTACATTTTTTAAAAAGGGGTTTCGGGACTTCCCTGGTGGCACAGTGGTTAAAGAATCTGCCTGCCAACGCAGGGGGCACGGGTTCAACCTCTGGTCCGGGAAGGTCCCACATGCCGCGGAGCAACTAAGCCCGCCCCGTGTGCCATGACTACTGAGCCTGCGCTCTAGAGCCCGCGAGCCACAACTACTGAGCCCGCGTGCCACAACTACTGAAGCCCACGCACCTAGAGCCCGTGCTCCACAACAAGAGAAGCCACCGCGTGAGAAGCCCACGCACTGCAATGAAGAATAGCCCCCGCTTGCCGCAACTAGAGAAAGCCCACGCGCAGCAACAAAGACCCAACGCCACCAAAAATAAAATTTGATTCTTTAAAAAAAAAAAAAAAAAAAAAAAGGCGGTTTAATGGTGGGAGGGAAAGGCTTTAAAATCACAGACCTAGCCACAGACAAGCCTTAAAGCTCTGTGATTTCCTGACTTAGGTCTGTGGCTCCTGTGAGAGGCCTGTTCTTTGCAAGAAAGCAACAAACTAATAAAGGAATGAGCTGCCTAACCAGAGTCTTGGCCTCATCCCTGGGCTGGGGAGCACACACAGCACAAGAGCTGTGGCTCTGGACCCCTGTAAGGGCAGTTTTCAGAACAGGAAGTTGAGGGAGGGAGGGAGGGAGCAGCCTTACCGGCTTTGGTCCTCCAGGATTCCTCCTCCAGGGCAGCCAATAAGGAGGGGAGCACCAGCTTCACCCCATGAGCACTCAGGTTGCTCATCACAGCCTTGGCACAGTCATCTGCAGCCTCAAGGGAGGAGAAAAGATGTTCAGGGGCCTCCTCGGCTACGCAAGGGTCAAGGCCTGATGCTGGACCGAGGGTTCTCCTGGTGACCAACGCTCACTGGGGGGTCTACTGCGTCAGACCCTGTGCCCAGGCCCGCAGAGACAGCTGAGCAGGAGAAACATGGTTTCTCACCTCACAGGGCTTCAGTACTTCACTGGGAACCAGAGGAGTCCGTACCAGTAACCAGTGTCCAAGATGCGGGCAGAGGGCTTGCCAGCAGCAGGGGCCTCGAACCACTGCCAGCCATTCCCAAGTGCAGCCTCAGGACTTACCTCACGCACGTACTGGTTCCCATCCCCGAAGCACAGCAGCAGATGGGGCAGCACATGAACCACGTACGGCTCGAAGAGCTTCCCCAGCATGGTGCAGAGCATCTCGAAGGCAAAGAGCGCTCCTGGGGGAGAAGGCAGGACGGCTGGGAACAGGATGTCCTCTCGGGGCAGCCACAGGACAAGCTCCCCACCACCTCCTCACCCTCTGGAAACACTCAGGGCAGCTGTGGGACTAAAGTGGCTGCCCCGTGAGGGAGCAGCCCCTCTGCCTCCCCTGAGCAGAAAGGAGGTGAGAACAGGGAGCACTAACAGCTAGAATGGCAAGTCTCTCTCAGCTGAGGGTGTTGCTGAGTTAGAAAAAAGGGAAGTCCGGGCCGCATCAGCAAGGATGGGATGGAATGGCTCACAGACAGCTGCCCCCCGCTGCAGCACACACACAAACGCCAGCCTTCAGCAGGGGAGGAAAAGCCAGATTCCCTCCTCTGGCAGCCATGGGGACTGACCTCCCACGCTGGGCGGCACCGAGCTTGGAGACACTCACCCTCTCGGCGGCGGAAGTTCTTCTTGTCCTGGATGGCATCAGTCAGCGCAGCCATCATCTCCTGCTGCTTCAGCGACAGGATGCCCAGGCCCTTTACCAGGCCCGCCAGCCCGTAAGCAGCCCCTTTGCGCTCAGCGTACTTGTCTGACTCCAGCAGCTGCTGCATCAGCCTCTGGATCATCCCTCCAGCGTCCTCCTTGATGGCGGGGACGAGGGGCGGCAAGCAGCTGGCCACGGATTCCTGGACCTGGGGGAGGGGCCCGCCGCGTCAGTGCTGCAGCTCAACCACAGCCAGGCCCTGGCAGCCGATGCAGTCTTCCGCAGCACCTCACCCCTAGACGTCCCCCAGCCCCATCTCAGCCACCGCCTGTCAGACCACAGAGAGCATCGGAAAGGCAGATGGTGGTACAAGCTCATGCCTGGCCCGCATTCCGCCAGGGTGCACGCTACATCTGTTAGCCAGGAGAGCATCAGCCATTACGGTGCTATTTCTGGTCTGAAGAGAGAACCTAGGCCTGGGCAGGTGGGGTAAAACCTCAGGAAGATTAAACCCACTCACAGAGAAAGATCCAGAGAGAAGCATGCTACTGTGCCTCCTTAAAAACAGCCCAAGTCTCTCAGTTTTCAAATCTGCCAGTCAGGGAAATGGGGCTGGGCCTTACAGGGCCAGGTCCAAATCAAGCAGTCCCAAAAGATGCTGTCAATCATCTTCCAGCCACAGCTCATGAAGCCCGACCAGGGCAGCGAGGCAGTCTGCAGCCAGGGGCCTGGGCAGGAAGCTTGGGAAGCCAGGTACTCTGACAGACTATTTGACCACAATTCAGTAAACCTGTGGTTTTCAACTGTGCCTTTGAGGAGGACACTCTGGGTTGTCCGAAATGCAAATAACAGAAAATACATGTAAATGTGTTTTTTAAATAAGAGAAAAAAAAAATCCTTTGCACTGTGGCTTGGAGGCTGCATCACAAGGCCCCCAAAACATATAACTAACACAGGGAGAGGATCAGGAAAAGGCTAACACATCAAGAACGATTCTTTTTTTTTTTTAAACCTCTGTATCCCCAGGGACAGGTTTACTCTAAATGCAAAAAATGACTCTTAGAAAATGAGTAGAAAAAAATGAAAACATCTAAGAGGTTTACTAGAACAAAGTAACAAACTAACTCCCCCTCCAGAGGTGAGTATTCCTGACTATAAACCAGGCTGTCCCGAGACGAGATGACTCCTCGCAGAGAACTGGGTCTTCTGCACCCTGATACCCGACTCTGTCCCAGCGTCCCACTGCCCACCCACAGTTGGGGCCCCAGGCCAGGGGGCAGGTACCTGTTGGGAGGGGGTGGAGAGAGCGGCGATGAGCTTGGCGACAATAGGCTTCACTTTGGGGTCGCTCTTTTCCAGGTGCTTGGCTAGAGAGCCCATCAGGACCACCACGCTCTGCCGCACAGCATCATAGCTGGCATCATTGGGTGCGTTCTTCAGGAACTCCTCAAACACCGGCAGCAGCGAGTTGACGTTCTCCTGGAAAGCCAAGAGCTCCTGGAGCCTCACATCAGCCCATAGGCTGTGCCTGGGGATGACGGTCTCTGCCCCAGGACCAAGCCCAAGTCTGGCTCTGGGACAGGCATCCTAACAAGCTAGCCAGCAATGCCAGCGGGTTTCCCAGTTTTCTGGCAGGACTGCAGCAGACTTACAAGAATTTAACACCCTTTTGGGGGGGTCTTTATGACTCAAAAGAAATACAAATGGAATTTTCCACGGGGGCTAGTGCCCTGCCAGGATTTCGAGCACTCAGCATCCCTGTGGCACCACTGCTCAGCCCACCTTGGCCCAGCCTTCTCCCCACCTCCTCAGCTAGCTGAAATCTTTTACCTTCCCATGCGTGTTGAGCGTCTCAAGGGCTGCATCTAACATGCACTTCCGGACATCTGGGTTTCGGTCGTTGAGGGCATCAGGGACAAAAAATTGAAAGAGTGGCTTCACCTGAGAACTGTCCAAACACTGGGAGAGCTTGTTCAGGGCCAAAGCCAAGCCACACCTAGCAAAGAAGGGGGAGCATGTCAGGGGGGCAAGGGCAAGCCAGAGGCCTCCTCCCCTGCTGGTGGCACCTATCCCAGTATGTCACTAGGAGAGTGAGCCTGCCAACAGCAAACACTGCTTCAGGGGCAGAGCACAACACAGAGCCCAATGCCCTGTGCTTACCCACTGCTGTGCCCACTGGTTTGGCAACGGCCCACTTGTAAAACAGAGACCTCCTATCTGTCCAGAGTTTACCTCCTACAGGGTGACCTTGGGGAGGGGACCAGCTCTGCCTCTGTTTCCCCATGTGTGAGTGCATCGCCTACCCCTCTCCCTCCAGGGGAGGAGGAAAGGGAGGTGAAGGAACCAGATGCAAAGGCATTCAGAAGTGGACATACCCTACAAAGGCTAAGTACTATTATTCTTTCAGCTACAGCAGTAAGGAGGGGCCCAGGGACCTCTACAGAAACAGAGTCCCTCGGAGGAAAGGAGAAACATGTCGTCTAGCTAGCCAGGAAGAGCCAGAACTTGAACTCAGGTCTCTGACTCAGAGGGAGGTCTTTCTGTTTCCCTCCGCTGATCCATTATCCCATGCTGCCTCTTCACAGCACCCAGCCCAGCCAACCTGCCACACCTCAGAAAGCACTGAGTGGTACAAGGCTGAAGCAACTGTTATACCTGGCTTCCCACTGATCTGGAGGAGATTCTGAGATAACTCGTCCCAAAGCATCCAGAACCGGGGGCGGCCGCTGCAACAGACAGGTTGATCAATGCACTGCAGTGCTCTCTCCAATAAAGCCAATGACCCAGGTGAGACGGGAGATTAAGCACAAGCCACTCTGAGCCACAGTATGGCTCCTGTTTGGAGCAGGTGGGAGGTTGAAAATGGTCCAACCCACCCTTACACACCCAGACTGCATCGCGGTGCACAGACGACTCACATAGAGCTTCTCCTGGTAAATCTCCATAAGCCTGCCCATAACCTCTGCCGCCTGCCGCTGGTAACGCGCCACTGCTTGGGAGAGGGCTTCGGCCCCGGCCTGTCTCACAGCTGCCTCGTGATAGATGACGTCGTCGATGAGCAAGGAGCAGAGGTCTGGCTGCAGATCTAGGCCCATGGTTGACCAGAGCCTGTAGCAGACCAAAGGCGGAGCTGGTCAGACAAGGATCTGCAGCACGGGCCCTGCCAAACCCGACCACCCGACCCTTTTTCCCTCTGTAGGCTGAGCACGCTGGGTCCAGTTATTTCATGAGGGGAAAGAGAATAGAGCAGGAAAACCAGCCTTCCGACGGCTCTCACCTCTCTGCCAGCTTCCGGATCTCCTCCTCCTTGTCAAACTTGACCACCCAGAGCCTCCGCAGAAGGTTCAGGCCATTCTTCTCATCAGTATCAGGCGCTGGCAATACCATGTGAAGTTCCAACAGCCCCTGAGAGGGGGTGGGACCACACCGTGTGAGGCATGACCTTTGGGAAGAGCCTCTGACCTGCCCCCACCACCACCCTGCCTCCCGCTAGGGCTGAACCGTCCAAGACGTAGCCACTAGCCGCACGTGGGTCTCCACAGTGAAATCATTTAAAACGAACTCTAACTTTTTCAGCTGCACCAGCCACATTTCAAGGGCTCAACAGCCATACACGCTGGCTGGTGGCTACCACACTGGACAGCACAGATGTATATTTCCAGCCCTGCAGAACATTCCACTGGACAGCACAGGTTAGGGAGTGCCATGAGTCAGTTCAGCTCATTAGCTGCTCTTCAAAGAGCTTTTCTTTCATGAAATGATGGCATATAGCGGTAGAATCTTTTCTAACATAAAATTTAAAAATTTAACTCTAAACACGCAAGTCAGACAAAACCTCAGAAAAAGGACATTCCCTTTGTTTTAAGAACTATCTGCCACATTGCCATTGTTTTTCAAATTTTTACCAAGGACCAGTGAAAACTCTGTCACAGAGCAATAGCAGGAGCCTGGCATCTGGGAATCAATGTCTCATACTCCAAGGGGATCCTTTAGTTTTGGGTCCCAAAGCACCAAGAGAAAGCAAGTATAAGGTAGTAGGTTGAAGAAATGAACCAATCCTGTGAGTTATATCTGTCTATAAAAGTACCAAGATCCACATTCCGTTTTAGAAATTAGGTGAAGTCTTCCGAGTTGAAGAAAAAAATAGGCAGTGATACATGACAACTGCTTAGCTGTTCCAATTCCTAGAATGACCCCAAACCACACTCCGTGACCTCTTCTCTTTGCCTCCAGGACACGCTGGTGCATATGTGCGGCATCTCCCATCAGGGCAGCTCGAACAGGGACACTGAGGGACAAAGGACGCCAAGGTAGCCCCAAGAGGGAGTGGGCACGCACCCGGAGCGCAGTGTCCCGCACACTAGCACAGGGGGACAGCAAGGCGCAGAGCAGCACGTCCACCTCCTCCTGCTCTGCAAAGGCACAGCCATCCTCGCCACTGCTGCTGGCACACAGGGTGGTCAGGGCGTCTGAAGCCAGAACCTGAGGAAGACATCCATCCGCTGGGCTCAGTTCCACAAATTTTTTTTCCTACTATGGGGCCAGGCAGGGGAGCCAGGTGATGGGCTGAGGGGCCCAGGGAGGAATCTGAACTAAGAACGCCCACCCCACAGCCGTACTAGGGCTCAGACCCCAGCGCCAGGCCAAGGCCAGTGGCAGGACCCAAGCAAAACCCCTAACCAGCTGAGAACAGTCAGGCTGGCTCTCAAAAGCAGCCCTTCTGCCCAAGGCCAGAACTGAGGGCTGAGAGAAGAACTAGAACCTGAGGTTGGGGTCATGAACTGAGTCACAGCAAAAGCCAACTGGGAACCAGATCACCTGCAGTTGGGGAGAGCCTGTGCCGATCACCCAAGTCAGAAGGCGCAGCATGGCCACACGAGGCAGCAACTCTGGGCCATTCTAAGAGAGAACAGAAGGTAAGTCAGGGTGAAGCTCCAGGGAAGGTCTGTAACCAAGTCCGGTGGCACATGAAGCAGCACCCTCTTACCCACAGGGGAACATTCTGGGTCATACTGCTGACTCCACTGTAGAAACCCTGTCAGGTTTACAACTCAATCCACAGGAGCCAACCCCAGTCAACCAGATCTTCAGGGACTAAAAATAAATAAACTCTTAACCTTGGTTGAAACTCACAGAATATGAAATACAGGTGGCCCATAAACATATGAAGAGATACTGAACTTTACAAGTAAAGTAAAAAAATGTGAAATAAAACATTACACCATTCTTTCACCCATCGTTGGCAAGATTACCACTACGTGAGGTTGTATTAGGATTGGAGAAAAGAAAACGCTCAGTGAGGGTATAGCTCAGAACATGTCACAGAACCTAACAATTCCATGCCCAAGAATCTGTCCTATAGAAATGTTCACAGTGTGCAAGGGACATAAATGTACAAGGGGGCACACCACAGCGATGTTCAAAATATGGAAACGTTAGAAACAACCTTAAAATGTCAATCAACAAGTAAAAAGTTAACTAAACCATGGTGAACCCACAGCATAGAACCCCATGCAGCCTGTAAAATTAGATCCATGTGACGTGGATCACATGGATCCAGACACCGGAGGAGACCCACAGAATATCGTCCCATGAAAGAAGCAGTGCAATCCATTTTTGCTTTACTGTGTTTGTGGGTATGAGTTTTGAATGTGCTTAAAAAAAAAAAAGTCCACAAGGGTATAGGCCAAACTGTTAGCAACAGTTACCTCTAGGGAGTGGCATTTCTCTTTCTGCTTCTGTGCTGTTGGAATTTTACACATGCATTACTTTGGCAAATTTTTAGAACATAATCTATTAAAAAGAAAACTCCTCAATGAATGAGCTCCAGTCTCACAATCATAAGCAAGTCAAAGGGAGAGAGAGTGATCAGAACTATCTTCTGAGTTAGAAACAAAACAATAAATTAATACAAAATCCTTCAACTTCTTTGGGTCAGAAACTATCAGACACAAGAGACCCATAAGCTTCTGTGAGGTCTTGACAACCACACTGAATAGAACATTTGGGTTCTCCTCACCAATGGTTTCTGCTATAGGTATATGTATATGCTGCACGACCTCCCCCCCAGAATTGTTCACGGGAAGCGTCGGAAGCCCCTGCCTCCCCAACGCCCTCAAGCCGAGAGGGAGCCGAGCTCCCCAGGCCAACCTCGTCCACACGCCCTGGCGGGCTGCTGGGTGAGGCCCTCAGCTGGGCGTGGACGGTGAGGATCTGAAGAATCTGGGCCACGCGCTCCTCCTCCTCCTTGCTGTGGTGGGGCATCTCGGTCAGCACCATCTTCAGAAACGGGAAGACTAAGGAGAAGGCTGGCGCGGACAGGGGCGCGGCGTCTGTGAGAGCAAGAAGCAGATGGATCCTGTACGTTGGGCAGGACCCCGAGCACGGCTGCCTCAGTGTCCATCCTCAGGGCAAGTGGGTCGGGGGAAGGCTGGAGGCCCTGACACCCTGAAGCATGTGGCATGACAAGAGGGATGACAGGCAGTAGCCCAGTTCTAAAGCCAATCCTGCTCCTACCCCAGACACTGCCCAGTTCCACAATGTGAGAGTTAAAACAGACAAGTAGCTTCCAATGGCAAGAACTAAGCCCTCAGTGGGGGTCACAGTGACTCAGAATACCAGGGACCAGACTCAAAAATCGTCCATCCCCTCTTTTTCAGATGAGGAAATCAAGGCCAGGGAGGGAAGAGACTCACTGGAGGCTACAGCCTCAGGAAGCCCCAGGGTACGGGGCGCCATAGCTCGTGCAATCCCTGCACGGTTCACACCGCCTCGTGCCCTTTGTCCGTCCTGTCCCTTACCTGGTTCTCCCTTGCCTGCCCTGCTGGTGATGGTGTGACTGTGCAGCAGGGTCACCGCCCTCTTCACGGCCACCGACAGCTCTTCCTGGCACCATGACTTATCCAGGGCACATTCTGGCTTCAGCAGGCGCAGAGTCACGTGGCTCACCAAAGTTCCTGTGTCCAAGAGAAGGGACCCAGCAGGGGATGACCCTCGCAAAGACACAGAATCTGGCCCAGGTGCAAACCAGGGACCCAGGGCAGAGATGCCATGTCCCTCTGACTTAATAGTAATCAATTCTGCTCTGCCTAAGTATCCTCAACCTAATTTCGCATTTCATCTCCAGAACAGTGCCAAAGGGTAGGCAGGCCGGCAAGGAGATACCTTTCTGACACTAAGGAATTAAAAGTGCACTGAGAGGAGGCATGAGCCACCCAAGGGTTATTCAGTTGGGAGTTATTCAGCTCTATCCATGTGGTCCTCCCACCTTCCATGCAACAGCACAGCCAGCCAGGTAATACTTCCAGCAGGTTCTATGTGTATTGCCTGACTCCAGCCTCACCCTGAAGGGAACATACCCCTCAGGCTCAAGGTATGTTCACCCTCAAGGTCATTAAACAACCCATAAAGCGAGGCCTCCACAATTCCCAGCCACCCCACTTGGCCTTTGTTTCTCCACAGCCAACAGAAAGCTAAAGGCCACAGAGACCTCTGGTCATGTGGCTGCTCAGGAGCTCTGGGCTACACAGACAGGCCACGTGGCACCAAACCATCCCACTGCCACTGAATTTCAAACTGCTACAGGGCTTCCCTGGTGGCGCAGTGGTTAAAAATCCTCCTGCCAATGCAGGGGACAGGGGTTCGAGCCCTGGTCTAGGGAGATCCCACATGCCGCGGAGCAAATAAGCCCACGCGTCACAACTACTGAAGCCCGCGCGTCTGGAGCCCTTGCTCTGCAACAAGAGAAAACACTGCAATGAGAAGCCTGCGCACCGCAAAGAAGAGTAGCCCCCACTCGCCACAACTAGAGAAAGCCCGCGCACAGCAACGAAGACCCAACGCAGCCAAAAATAAATAAATAAATAAGATAAATTTATTAAAAAAAAAAAAACACTGCTACAGAAAGATCACTGACTAGCATCTAAAAGTTGGCCCTCAGAATGAAGACTCAGCAGACATAAAACGGGAGAGAGGAGGCGGCACTGTGTGCTCCCAAGGATACGCTGCTTGAGATGCCTGAGGCTGTATCCGTAGGAAAACAAGTCAGTAGCCTAGGTCACTGCGTGCCTCCCCACGAGCACTCGGGGGCACCTCTGTCCACCCCCATCCTGCCCCGGGGTCATGCCCACAGCCAGCCAGCCAACGAGGACTAACCCAAAGTCTTGAGCCTAGGGGTCATGACACAGGCAGCTAAGGACAGGAAAGGGTTCTTGATCCTGGGAGCAGCGAGGGGAGATTTCAACAAGGGCAGGAAAGAGTCGACCAGGACAGGGATGTACTGGGTCAGGCCGGACGGGTTCTTGGCCAGGATGGTGTCCAGCAGTCCTAGCGCCGCCTCCAGCTCATTGTCCAGCTGTAAGCAGAATCACCCCAGAAGGCCAGTCAGCGGGGCCCTGCCCCAGGACAGTGAGGAGCAGGCGGCCCAGCACTCTCGTGGCACAGGCGTGTGGTGGCAGCGACTGCTTACCTCCTGCAGCCGCCTCCGGATCTGCGCCTCCTTGTCCAGCTGGGCCTGCAGCATCTCCTTCTGTTTGCTGGTCAGCTGCACCTCCTCTTTTATGCCTTTCTTCTTCTTTATCTCCTGAAGGGAACAAGCAAAGCAAATCCATCTCCAGGGAAGGGAACTCCCTCCCTCCCACCAAGCAGGGCACGCTCAGCTCCCCAGTCAGCACCAGGACAGCTCTATGTCTGTGACCTGGCCCCCCAACCTGCCATGTGGCCTCCCCTACTCCCACAAGTCCACAGCCACCTGGTTTCTACAGAACAGAGAGAGCAGTAGAGAGGGGATTTCTTGCTGGATTCTCTACTAACAAACACAAGAAGGGCCTTTATACGTTAGAGAAAAGAAAAGTCCCTCCAGGTGCTGAAAAGGGTATTCTGGTAGCCATGCAGCTTCAGCCTCCCCTCCTGCCAGCCCGCCCTGCAGACACTCTCTTCCAGTATAAGCTAAAGCCCTGCAAAGACCGAGAGCACTCATTCATTTGATAAGTCTTTACTTAGCACCTACATGGTGCCAGGCACTGTTCTAGATGCTGGGGAGACCGTGAGAACAAGACCAAGTCTCTATCCTCACAGAGCTGACAATCTAGTGGGTGCAGGTAGACCACGAACAGGGAAACAGATACATAAACAAGGTGACTTCAGATCATGACCAATGTTATGAAAGGAATAAATATGATGCATAGCAAATGAGAAGAGGCACGGGGTCTACTCTGGATAGGGTGGGCAGAGGGGTCACCTCTCCGCGAAGGGGATATGTGGGCAGAGACGTGAAAGACAAGAAGAACCCAGCCTTGTAAAGACTGAGGGAGGACAAAAAACAAAAAACAAAAAACAAAAAACCGAGGGAGGAGCAAATAAAGGCTCTGAGACAGGAAAGAGCCCTGTGTGCTTTGCTCCTGGCAGAACCAGTTCTGTCACTGCCGAATAGAGCGATAAACCACGATGCCCCAGCAGCTACACTGTGCCAGGCCCTATGCCTACTATCAAGAGGACAGATAGGTCCCGGCCTTCCAGGAGCTGCGGGGACAGGCATGGAATCAAGCAACACCACTTAGCAGAGGAAATACATGAACTACTGCCAGCAGAGAGAAAGATTTGTTTTCCTTGAGTTGGGCGTAGAGAAAGCTACCTGAGAAAGGGCAGATAAAGAGTGTGGCAGGAGGACCCAGGATCAGTGGGGAGGTCGGAGGAGTGTGCCATGGGTCAGGATGACCCAAGAGACCCGCCTGAGGCCACCCCGTGTGTGAGGCCTCCATGTACCCACCTCCTTCAGCTCCAGCTCGATGATCTGCTCCTTGAAGGAGTAAGCTTTGTTCTCTCGCTTCATGTTGGCCTTTTTTATGCTGTCCTGCTGGGCACTGAAACACCAGAGCAGGTGATCAGCCAGGTTCAAAACAGCCACCAGGCCCTTCAGCCTCCCACCAGCCATAAAACCCCAGCTAGTTTTTAAGTCATATGCACCAGGAAAGTGCTGGATACTCTACATGCTCTTGTATCCCAGGCCTAAGTACTGTGCCTAGAACACAGCAAGCACTCCTCCAATCAACAGATAGATTGTTTCATTTACTCCTCACAAGACCCTACAAAGGACACATAGTCTCCATCTGACAGGCACTTCTCTGGTGGTCCAGTGGTTAAGAATCCACCTTCCAATGCAGGGGACGCAAATTCAATCCCTGGTTGGGGAACTAAGATCTCACATGCCACGGGGCAACTGAGCCCAAGCACCACAGTTACTGAGCCCGCGCGCTCTAGAGCCCACGTGCCACAGCTAGAGAGAAGCCCGTGTGCGGCAACCAAGAGGGCGCGTGCCGCAGGGAAAGATCCCGCATGCTGCCACGAAAGATCCCGCGTGCTGCAACTAAGACCCGACGCAGCCAA
This sequence comes from Delphinapterus leucas, assembly GCF_059928025.1. Taxonomy (NCBI): domain Eukaryota; kingdom Metazoa; phylum Chordata; class Mammalia; order Artiodactyla; family Monodontidae; genus Delphinapterus; species Delphinapterus leucas. The sequence goes on from NC_143142.1 coordinate 16,410,276, forward strand.
ATAAATTAATTAATTAATTAAAAAAAAAAAGGAAAGAGAAAAAAAAGAAAACTAAGTCTTGGGGCTATTGAGCCCATGAGTGGGGGCTCACCTCTGGATGATGGATTTGTCGTACAGCTCCCCGGCAGGGGTCTGCATAATAGCAAACTCCTCCCGTGTCACCTGGCACAGCGCTGGGTTCTGCACAGAAGCGGTGATGGTGCTGATGAGCTGAGGGAGGACCCGGTCTGGGGACAGGATGGATAGGGAGCCCATGGCATTCATGGAAGACTGCCAGACAAACATAGACACGGTCAGTGAGCGCCACAGCTGGCACTGGAGAGGGGTCCTGCCAGGCCTAAATGCCCCAGGCAATTGGCTCCCCTTCTTCTTGCCACTGCCTGCTCTTTCTGAGCACTGCCTACTGGAGTGGACAACCATAGTGTGTGCCTGCCTTCTCAGCGAGCTGTGCCTACCTGGTACTAGCACCCTGATTTGGGGGACACATTCCTCTTCCAATCTCAATCTCTGTGGTTCAGGTGGAGCTGACCCCACCCTCTCCAGAGGTGGGCACGTGACCCAGACCAGGATGGGCCTCAGGATAAGCACAAGACCCAAGTCAGGTCAAGCAGGGCAGTAAGACCCCATGCCAGCTGAAATGACTGGAAAACGCAAGCTTTTCCCACTGGAGCTGATGGGGGACAAGAAGCCTGGAATAGCTATCCTGCTACTAAAAAGGGGAGACTGAGAATGGAGCCCATACCGTGGAAAGCAGAGATAGGACACAGATGGATGAGACAGAGAGATGGACAGAGAGCAAGAGATACACCACCTACAAGGTCCTGAAGACACCTGAGTCCCTGTCCAGTCACATCCTGGGTCTTACCAGTTAGATGAGGGAACAAGCAAGTTCCCTCTTGTGCTCAAACTAGTTTGCATTTTCTGCCACATGAAACCCAAGGGTTCAACCCACTTTTCATCACACCTTCACCTGTTTCTCTGAATCTCCCCTGTCTGGACTCTGACCTGAGACCAGAACCAGCTCACACACCAATTACCTGGTTCAGGGGGCTCTGTGTGGTGATCCTGGGAATGATCTGATCCAGGTGCCTGGTAATGAAGGCTTCCGGATCGATCTTCATCCTGGCAAGAAGTGCTGGCCACAGGCCAGACTGCACAGCCACTGAAGGGAAGGGGAGCTCTTTGAGGCCTTCTGCCCGGCCTGCTCCTGCAACACAGTCCCCGCCCCTCCAATACCCGCCCCAGGCACGCACCTAAGGACGGGTGGTGGGAGATGATCAGCATCTCCTGGGCCAGCTGTTCCGTGTTGGTGACATCACCTTCCAGCCCCGGCACCCCAGAGATGATGCACAGAGCCTCCTGCAGGACCCGCGGAGGCACGTAGGCCTTGCCCGCCTCAGTCACCTCCCCAGCATCGGTCACAAGAGCCTCTAAGGGCAGCACCTGTGGGGAGACAACACATGAGCCCCGCTGCTCAGAGCCCCGTGCAGGCCTGGCACACAGGAGATGAAGATGCCAGGGAGGCAGCTGCCTCTCATTCATGTTGTTCTCTGGGCTCCCTGCTGGTGTGGATACTGACACCCAGTGCCCGGCACTGGGACCCACAGGTTATGAGATGGGCCTGGAAGGAAGCACCTAAAACAGCCCACAGGGGGAAAGAAGGCAACAGACACTGGTCCAGGGGACCTACCCTGAGACTGCAAGTCTGTCACTGGCCCACATCCCTCAAGCAGGCTTAGGGAAGGAGGGAAGCAGTGAAACAGGGCACAAAGAGCACTGAAACTAGGAGCCGGGTCTTGCGGGTCAACTCCCAGTTCTGCCACCCACTGGCTGGGGGACCCTGAGCAAGTCATTTCAGCTACCGGAACCCTGGACAACTCATACAAAATAAGCATAGTAAGCCTGTCAGCCTTTTAAAGGCATTGTGAAAAACTGAAAGGGACAATGGGTAGAAAACACTTAAAAAATTATAAAGTGCTTTAAAAATGAAGTGTTTTTCGGGCTTCCCTAGTGGCGCAGTGGTGAGAGTCCGCCTGCCGATGCAAGGGACGCGGGCTCGTGCCCCGGTCCAGGAGGATCCCACATGACGGGGAGCGGCTGGGCCCATGAGCCATGGCCGCTGGGCCTGCGCATCCGGAGCCTGTGCTCCGCAACGGGAGAGGCCACAGCAGTGAGAGGTCCGCGTACCGCAAGAAAAAAAAAAAAAAAAAAAAAAGAAGTGTTTTTCCATTACTCAAGAATAAAAAGGATGAGCTACATGTCATAAAACATGGGAAGAAAGAAAAGCATCTGAAAAGGAAAAGGAATTATATGAAACAAGGTGTTACCCAAACTCCAGGGCAGAAGATTCTGGCATCACACAGAGTCTGAGTGAGTGAGAACAGCCCAGGAGCAGTCTAGTTAAAATCCCACAGCATAAGCAGGGTCAGCTAAGGGGGTCTGAGAGCCCCAGTTCTGCAGCCCAGATGCCCTGACCTTGTGAGAACTGAGGACAGTCTTCAGCTCCTCCAGGAGTCCGTAGGCCAGCTTGAAGCCCCCAAGAGCAGAGAGCAGCTTCCGAACTGTCTGCTGGGCCTGCCTGCGCACGTGCCAGGTGCGGCTCAGGAGCACCGCCACCAGAGCCCGGTGGTACTGCCTGCAGCAGAGGGACAGGGCGTCCTGGGGTAAGGCCAGGTGTGGGGCTCTCCACAGCCAGCCTTCCACCCCTCACACACCGCCACGTCTCAGGCTCCTGTCAGGGTTTGTGTCATTTGGCCAAAGGGGAAAAGTAAACGAGCCCCACGTACTGAACTTTGTTGCCTGTGAGTCTGTGCGGATGGTCAAGGAAGAGTCTCTCTGTCAGATGCAGCACGGTACAGAGGGCTGGCGGGGGGACAGAAACAGCACAAGTGTTTTTAAAATAGAGAACACATCCAGAAAGGACTTGGAAGAGCTGGAAAATGAACACCAAAATGTAAAGGGAAAGTTACAGTTCACTAGAATTTTTTTTAAGTTTTTATTTTATATTGGAGTATAGCTGATTAACAATGTTGTGTTAGTTTCAGGTGTACAGCAAAGTGATTCAGTTACACATATACATGTATCTAATGAATTTTCTTTTTTGCTAACTACACACGTGTATTCTTTTTTTAACATCTTTATTGGAGTATAATTTCTTTACAATGGTGCACTAGTTTCTGCTTTATAACAAAGTGAATCAGCTGTACATATATATATATCCCCGTATCTCCTCCCTCTTGCATCTCCTCCCACACTCCCTATCCCACTGCTCTAGGTGGTCACAAAGCACCAAGCTGATCTCCCTGTGCTATGCGGCTGCCTCCCACTAGCTATCTATTTTACATTTGGTAGTGTATATTAAGTCCATGCCACTCTCTCACTTTGTCCCAGCTTACCCTTCCCCCTCCCCACTTCCTCAAGTCCATTCTCTACATCTGCGCCTTTATTCTTGTCCTGCCCCTAGGTTCTTCAGAACCTTTTTTTTTTTTTTTTTTTTTAGATTCCATATATATATTTGTTAGCATACGGTATTTGTTTTTCTCTGCCTGACTTACTTTACTCCGTATGACAGACTCTAGGTCCATCTACCTCACTACAAATAACTCAATTTCGTTTCTGGTTATGGCTGAGTAACATTCCATTGTATATAATGTGCCACATCTTCTTTATCCATTCATCTGTCGATGGACACTTAGGTTGCTTCCATGTCCTGGCTATTGTAAACAGAGCTGCAATGAACATTGTGGTACACGACTCTTTTTGAATTATGGTTTTCTCAGGGTATATGCCCAGTAGTGGGATTGCTGGGTCGTGTGGTAGTTCTATTTTTAGTTTTTTAAGGAACCTCCATATTGTTCTCCATAGGCACACGTGTATTTTGGAACAAGCAAAAGTATATTCAATATCCTGTGATAAACCATAACAGAATATGAAAAAGAATGTATATTACGTGTAACTGAATCACTTTGCTGTACAGTAGAAATTAACACATTGTAAATCCAACTATACGTCAATAAAACAATTTTTTTAAATTACTATGCAGTTCTAAAAAAGAATGAGAGCGCTCATTATATACTGACGTGAAATTATTTCCAAATCTAGACGGCACAATGCATACAGTAGGAATATTAACACTTGTGTAAAAAAGGGAGAGAACTGATACATAAGGTTATTTATTGGTATAAATATAAAATATCAAAGATACACAAGAAGCTGATAAAATTGGTTCTCCACGGCCAGGGACACTGACTGTATGGCTAGAGATCAAAGCAAGGGTATAACTTTCAGTGTAGACTCCCTTGGGTCTTTTTTTTTTTTTTTGTATTATGTGAATATATCTCCTATTCAAAAATTAGCTAAACATCTTTTAAACATCAGGAAGTGACTAACAGGTGTAGCTCATTAAGAGAATGTTGTGATTTGTCAGTCAAAAGGCTTTTCCAATCACCAATTAGCGGCAGATACTTCTAAGGCAACCTAGAATTTTAAACATACGTTTAAAGATCAACTGTTCCTTCTCTGCCAAGATAGAAACCAGTAGTTCTTCTATCTCCTGGTGTGGGTGGAGCCAGCCACACTTCGCCAGAGCTTCTCAGCTGCCTCTCAGTGCACGAAAGCCTCTACGACAGCACCAATTACCCAGTCAACTATAATTACACCTAATATCACAGCTCCACAACTATTAGAGTGCTGTCTCCACAAATCTCCCACTTCCCTCCCATTTCCCTAGCCTTCCACATCCCACAGGAGTACATTCATTCCCACAAAAGCTGAGCTGTTGGCCAGATCACTCTGCTCCAGGTTTTTGCTGAGCTGTCTGGTCAAAACAACAGGCAGTCAGGGAAGGATCCTCTCTGAAGACCCACCAGAGACTCAGCCCCAAACTCGACTTCAACTAAGGGGGTAGTGACTCACCATCCTCTGAAGCCATGAGCAGGAATTTGTCAGAAGTGAAAACCTGCTTCTTCTCATCCAAAATTAGCTGCCAGAAACTGCTCAGTTTGGCCTCTGCAAGAAACAAAAGGTCACTCTACCACACAGCCCCCCACATGCCAGGGCTAGTCCCCGCCATGCTGAAGCTGCGGGGGCTGGCTTTGCTGACAGACTCTCCGCTGTTGCAGCAGGCAGGAGTTCTCCCTCAGCGGGGGCGGGTCACTCCCAGGCTCACTGTCCTCCGGTTCCGAGAACTAACCTGTTCTTCTGGTGGCATTGCCTATAGGAAAAGCTTTGGTGGTTCTCTGCAGCCCACAGGAGCCCAGATGAGCTGCTTCCCACCTGGAATTCCCACCTGTTCCAGGTGCCAGGCTGAACTACTTGAGGTCCACATGTGGTGCTTTCCCCGCCCTTCCCTCATTTGAACTCACACTGGGCCAGCTAGTGAAAACCCTTCTAGCCCTCAGGGCCCTAGTTCAAATGCTCCCTTCTTCATGAAGCTTTTCCTGACACCCAACCCCTAAACTAAAAGAAATCCCTCCTTCAAAACTGCTCTTACGCCACATTTTGCCTTAAACAACAGATAACTTTTGCATATCCTCTCTCCCAGTAGAGTAAAGCAGCTTAAAATTTGCTGAAACAGGGTCATGTTCTGCCTCCCCGCCACAGAAGTAGCCCAGTGCCTTGGTATATAGTCAGATGGCACACAATAATATATATGAAAAGAGCTGAACTCCATTTCTAACCACAGGAATAAGTTCAGCTATGTCCCCATGCAGAGTAGGATGTAGACTAAACAAACACAGAATACTGTGTAGCCACAAAAAAAGGAAAGCTCTTTTTGTTGTACTGATTTTGGAATCTTTTCCAAGATGTGTTCAGTACGCAGTATGGCATGTATAGTATGTCACCCAGCATGTTTCAGCAATTACACATTGACCATCTCTAGACACGAAACTTAGTGGCTGGGAGACAGGATGGCTACGGGGAAGCTTTTAATGTTATACCCTATAAATGTATAACCAATTAGAAACAACGTCCCACTTATCATCTGCAGGGATGAGCCTCAGTGCTGCACTGTGCAGCGGGAGTGCAGCCAGGGGACTCTGTCACTGTCCTCCTTTGCCCTGTTGCTCCAATGCTCCAGGATAGGGGCGTGTAGATAAAATTCATCCCTGCAGGTGACAAGTGGCCCAGCTAATCCTGTAAAATCCTAAATATCAAGGCACTCCTCCCAAGGACTCTGAAAGAGGCCCTTGTCTGCTAGCATCCTGGACATCTCTGGACTCTTACCAGCCTGTGAGTCAGCCATCGAAAGCTTTGAGAGCAGCAAGGCAGCAGCGACCCCTTCGGTGACTACGGGAACCTGAGTGCTTTGGGAGGCTGCCTTCTCCACTGTCTGGATGAGCAAGGGCAACAAGTCCAGGGCCTGCAACAGTGTGTCACCTGTGGAGATAGAACCGGCACCTTACAGAACACCCCAATCGCAAGGAGGCAAGATTACTTGAGAAAGGAGTTATTCACCCATGTCTGAATGGTTAACACCCTTCAGTTACCTTTCAAATATCTCAAGTAAGTGGAATTAAAATCTAGGACTTATATCAAACTCTACAACCATAAAGCTAGAGCTAGAAGGGTCCTTACTAGTCCAATAGTCTAGGTATTCACTTGATGGATAAGGAAACAGACCAAGAGAGGTGAAGTGAGTTGCCCAAGGCCACACAGCTGGTTGAGGGAGAGCCAGGGCAAACCTCAAGTTGACTAATTTCTCTCTGGGGCTCTTCTCCCACACCAGACAACCTCCAGACCCAAATCCCAAAACCAGAACCAATCTGCTGACCTATGAACTAAACTCTGTTCAAAAAAAAAAAAGTAGAGGGCTTCCCTGGTGGCACAGTGGTTGAGAGTCCGCCTGCCGATGCAGGGGACATGGATTCGTGCCCCAGTCCGGGAAGATCCCACATGCGGCGGAGCGGCTGGGCTCGTGAGCCATGACCACTGAGCCTGCGCGTCCGGAGACTGTGCTCCGCAACGGGAGAGGCCACAACAGTGAGAGGCCTGCGTACCGCGCAAAAAAAAAAAAAAGTAGAAACCTACTAAAACTATAGCTAAACCCACATATGTGTGTGTGTGTATGTATGTATGTAATTTATTTAGGCTGCACTGGGTCTTCATTGCGGTGCACAGGCTTAGCTGCAGTATGTGGGATCTTAGTTCCTCGATCAGGGATCAAATCCGGGCCCCCTGCATTGGGAGCATGGCGTCTTAACCACTGAACCACCAGGGAAGTCCCAACCCATGTTTTCTTAATTATTAAATTGCTATATAGAGTATTTCACAGTGAAACAAGTATTTCATTTGGATGATGCCATGGATTTGAATCCAAGAAATGTATATTTTAAAGGTTTATTTTATGATTGTTTTTAAAGTATTAAGCAGAACTAACTCAAGCTAAAGAGACTAGGTTAAACCAAGACTTGGCTATTTAGAACTCAATCTAAAATCAAGTTCAATCAGTGCAGCAAAACTGCAAACTAATACACAAGTACAGACACTGTACAGGAGGGGGTCACCTCTCTAGGGGCAGCTCTGGAGTCTCCTAAACATTTTTTTAAACCCAGTCATCATAAGTTTAAACTTGAAGTGAAATATGAGCCCATCTCAGAGGTGGACATCAATATTAGAGATTTTTACCTTGGGGATCAAGCTCCTACAGATTTGAAGTTTCCCCTCGCTGTGCTTGGGAAGGAGGTAGATGCTCAGGCCCAAATGACAGGTTTGTTAGCACTGAAGCGAGGGCAGTTGTTGTTTCTAATAGGTCCAGTGTAAAGATTATATAATTTACACCTTATAAATCAGTCTTATCAGAATCATTTCTCCATGATTTCAGAAAACAGAGTGACAGGTTCTGGTTGTGGTTCCTCTCTGAATAAAGCTTTGTATTCTGAAGGTCTGATAAGGAGGAGAAGCCAGAATCTGTTGTGAAGACTGGGCTCTGATTCTAGGCTTTATGGATGACTAAGCTAGATGCTCCCAGTGGCTCAGGAGGAAATGATGCAAAAAAAGCTGGACCGAAAGGGAAAGCCTGGAACGGTGATGACGCCCTGAAGATCACCTCGATCACCTCTGTGAGGGAAGCATCTCACCTCGGAAGCAGACCAACATGCACTGCAGATAGGCGTGCCTCACTGCAGAGGTGGAGGTTTTAAGGCTGAAGGCTTTCTTGAACCATTCAGTGAGCTTCTTGGGCACTTCTGTGGAGAACCGGTTACACCAGAGAGCCAGGACAGAGGTGGCGTGCACCAAGGTGCCTTCGTGAACTAGGGCAAGAAGCAGAAGTCCAGTCAGCCCTATGTCTTAGACCCACATCACATCACTGCCAGTTGCATGCGAAAGCAAGTAGGAGTAAAGGGAGAGGAAGCAGTGATGCTTCAGGGAGAGGAAGCAGGGCCCTCAGAAGGGGTTCATGGCAGGCTCCAACTGTGAAAACTGGGGGTCAAGGATGGGTCCAGGCTGCACCCTCACCATGGTGCACAATTACCTTCTTGCTGGAGGAAGGGGATGAACAGCTCAGCCACGGTCCCACTCAGGACTTGACTGGAAGGCCCGGCCACCACGTGATGACTGACACTCCCGATCCCTGGAAGGCAGGGGATTCCCTGCTCAGCCCCTCATCAGCACAAAACTGCCAACACACCAGTCCTCCTGTCACTGCCCACCTCCCCAGCAGCCATGCCTCTCCTCTGGCCATGACTGACCCCCCACTCAATCCCCCATCAGACGTCCTGCCTTTTATGGAGGCCAGACTGGGATGTCCAAAACTGTCAGAGGTGTCAAGATCCAACGGACTCACCTTACCTAACAGTTACGTTACACTACCACTACTACACTTCCTACTACCTGTGGAGAAATTCTGTACCTGAGAGGACGCTCATCTTCTGGGCTACAATAGTTAGTTTTCCTTCCGAGCCTGAGAGGAGAGATAGCAAAGATTCAAAATTCACATCTGCCACATTTCCCAAGGGGGTGAATAAGGTAGTCATGTGTGTGACATCAAGATACAGTTTCTGATTCCAGAAGCAGCCTTTCTATCATGTAGCTGGGCTTAACATCACATGTACTGGCTTTTTTTTTTTTTTTCTAACTAAAGAAATAAATAATATGTTCTTGCAGAAAATGTGACAAATAGAAAAAGTATAAAAGCAACATCTAAAAATCACCCATGTTCCCACTACCTAAAATATTATTAACATTTTGGTGTATTTCCCTCTATTTTTTCCCCCTATGCAAACGATAATGCCTATGCTTAAAACTGAGATCACCCCCATCCACACTGATCTGCACATGCTTCTGTTCATTCTTGACACAAGCAAACTCAGAGCACCAAGCCCCCAACAGGTCCCAGTGCCCAAGGAATGCCAGAGGCCACACCTTGGCCATCCGCATGCCCGGGAAGGACTTGCCCACCTCCGAGGATAGCAAACAGGTGCCGGGCCAGGGCTTCCATCGCCGAGGAGTCACTGCACTGGCGGACCAGGTTCTGCAGCGCCAGCACGGCTTCATCCATCAGGCGGGGGCTGTTGGACTTCAGCTGACCTGGACACGGAGAGCCGCAGCTCAGAAGCTGCCGAGAGCTGAGTAGCCAGGCTCTCATCTTTGTCTTCCCTGCTCCCAACTCTTCAATCCTGGCTCTGTGTTCTCATTATAAAGGATCTCAGGAAAGAAACTACACAACTGTAGTTTATTTCTAAACTGAGCTGTCTCCTACCCCTTTTTGTACAATAGGGATAAGTACAACCGAAACCCAAGGTGCCATTCCAGGGGCTGGAGAGGGGTTGGGACACTCACCAGCCAGTCCTTTCACGATGTCCAGGGCATAATGGCTGAGATCGAGAGTCACTGATGCCAACAGACTGGAGATAGCTGAGGGGGACAGAAAGCACGCATCACGTTGGCCTCCAGGGGAAATGCCCGTTTCTGCCTGACTCCCCAGCCAATGCTCAGGCCTGCTGTGTAGACACATAGGACATGACCACTCTTCATCTCTGTATGGTCACATGGTGGTCACACCTTTGTCCCACAGCTCTGCTGTAAAGCTGTATACTGCCCCATCCCAATCAGCAAAAAACTGCCCCTCCGACATTCCACCACACCTCTTACCAAGATAAAAAGAGACAGAGACTCAACTCTCATATCCTATGGTTTCAAGTGCCACCTCCACACCAAGGTCAAACTGTCTAGAGCAGAGGTTCTTAACCTGGTTTCCGGAAGGTTCTTAGACCTCTAAAAATGTATGCAGTATTTTAAGTGGGTATACTTTTGTGCATTCTTCCAGCAAGAGGGCCCATTACTTTCAACATACTCTCAAAAGGGTCCCTGATCTCTCTCCCAAGGGCCCAATGAGGTAAACAGTGAATACATCTCCCCCCGCCCCAAGCACTTCCTGCTGCCAAGTAGTGGGGACCCGGCTTATCAGGCAACTTCACCTCCCTCCCACCGTCCTGTTTGGCAGGAACCTACTTTCAAGAACATTCTCTGGACTCCTCAGTAAGGACTTCTGTATGGTGGGCAATATCAGATCCTTAAACTCCGAGTGGGACATGTATCGGAGTAGAGGGGCACAGTTATCCTACAAAGAGAAAGGGGTCAGGCACCCAGCCTTCGTGGGAACAGACCAAGAATAAAGGATGGTTCTGAATCACAGAATTTAAAATGGGATTTAGCTTGCCCAGGTGAGTAAGGGCCACCTCACACTCACCAACAGATACTTCTGAGGCTTTACTTTGCTCATCAAGATGTTCTTCGTATAAAAATCCAGCAGGGCACTCTAGGGAATACAGAGACCTGGTTAGACCCTGATGTTCTGAGATCCCTCTTGTGGGACTGCTTCTAAAAAATACCAATCAGTGTCCCAAATGTCATGGTGTCAAGCATGAAGATCCCAGTGATCACTCCATTCCCCATCTAAAAGCCTTCCACAGCTTTCCATGGCTCCTGGGAGCAAGTCCAAGTCCTTGGCATGGCTCACAGGCCTACCTGCTACCCTCTTTCACCCAGACACCCACATGCCCCTCCAACCGCACTTTGCCTCCTCTACATTTCTGCCCACACGCTGCTTTCTCTGCCCAAAATGCCCTTCCTCCCCTCTTGACCTGTTAACACCTATTCACCCTTTAAGTTCCTTCATTAGAGATGTGTTCCCTGACCCACAGCCTAAGACAAGTCCCAACCAGAGTATCACAGCCTCTTGCGCTTTTCCTTTGCAGCGTGTCTCACAGAGATAATGAGATGACGATATGTCTAACGGCAGCCTCCTCAGATTCAGTCCCGCCCGGGAAGGGATCACAGCTCCCTCACGCACTGCTGCAACCCCAACACCTGGCACAGAGCTTGGCACAAGGCAGATGCTCAGTGTGGGTGAATAAATGACTGTATGAACAGGCAAATCATCATCCCGTTAACTATGGCAGGATCCATCCCAAGCCACAACTGGAGGGGAAACTTTCCAGCTCCTCAAAGTTCATATATCACCATGAAAGGCCGGGGTCTCAGGTGAGAAAACCAACAAACTTCAGATAAGGCCAGCAGCTAGGGGCCACCAGGGCAAAACAAGCTCCCCCTCCTTCCCTCCAGAGAGTCCACTTGCCTTGTGCCGATTGACCACGTCCATCTCCTTGTGGCTCGTGCAGAACTGCACCAGCAGCCCCAGCATGGCTGCATAGTTCTGGTTGGGTTCTAGGCTGAGAATGGCTGACAAGTATTGTTCCACCAGTCCCGGGTTCTGAAGAGGAACGGGTAAAGCAGGTGTATCAGACGGCAGTGGAGGTGGTACGGAAGAAGAAATGACCGCCACCCTGCTGCCTCCTGTCACCTCTTTCCATAGCTTGGTGAGCTTCTTCACAGCACCATCCACGGCGTGCTTGTGGGAGCCGCCTAGCACCTCCAGCAGGAGCAGGCACTGCACCTCTACCTGCAGGGACAGGGAGGCTCAGGTCCGGACGTAAAATGGGAGCGGAGATCCCATGGCCCTCATAGCCTGCCCAAGACTTTCGTCAGGCCCGCCAGAACCTGAGGTCATCTCCGCCAGGCCTCTCCCACTCAATTCCAGCCAGATCCTCTTCCCTCCACCCCCTGCCCCCCCCCCCACTTAACCCTGTCCCGGAATTACATCTGTTCACTCAAGCACTTCGTTAATAAGTATTTGTTGAGCACCTACTATGAGTGAGACAATGAAAACACCTGGAGAATAAGACAGACACGGTCCTTGCTTTCATGCACCTCATAGTCCAGAGGGAGAAAAAGATACTAAACAAATAAACACACAAATAAATACATAATTCCAGCAAGGTTAAGTGCCATGTGGGAAAAGGATAAGCATTCTGTTTCATATATTTCTTCATCTGCCTTGACTATTCCTTCATTAATTCTACAAGCAATGAACGCTGATGAAGTGGCAGGCACTATGCTAGGCACTGTGGATACAGAAGTGAACACTGATATGCTGATCCTGCCTGCAGGGGGGCCCACTATCCAACCCAGAGTGAAGCACCTAATAGGTGCTCAATTAAAAAGCCTCGCAGGGCTTCCCTGGTGGCGCAGTGGTTGAGAGTCCGCCTGCCGATGCAGGGGACACAGGTTCGTGCCCTGGTCCAGGAAGATCCTACATGCTGCGGAGTGGCTGGGCCCGTGAGCCATGGCCGCTGAGCCTGCACATCCGGAGCCTGTTCCCCGCAACGGGAGAGGCCACAACAGTGAGAGGCCCGAGTACCGCAAAAAAAAAAAAAAAAAAAAAAGCCTCACAGAGACTGTATGTGCCACGAACACCCAAGGTCACTGGTGAGCAGTGGACTGCCACCCTGAGAAAAAAGGCATGCTTAAGAAGTCTGCCAAATTCCATTTGCATGTGTACAAAATGGCAGAGGTACAAAGTTATTCATGGCGACAATTTTTTATAACAAAAGACTATAACAACATAAGTGGTCATAAACAAGGAACTAGTTATATATATACCGTGGTACATCCACTCAAAGGATTAGTAAACAGTCATAAAGAATGAGAACCTCTATATAATACTCTGGAACAAATCTAAATCCAGTTAACGAAAAAAACACAAGGCGAAAGAAAAGTTTGTATGTATGCTACCACTTGTACAAAAAGGTCTATTTAGTCATATACACAGAGAATACCTCTACTACATAAGAAACTAGTAATAGAGGGGGACCGAGATGGCTAGGGAAGGGGTGGGAAGGAAACTGGTATATCATTCTACACCTGTTGAATACTGAACCTTTTTTTAAAAATTATTATTAAAATAGCTTTTTAAGCTTGCTGATATCACATTCAGAACTATATTGCTGTTCTTTCTTCCTGGAACGTTCTAACCCATAATCTGGGCATGGTTTTTTCTTTCATATCCTTCAGGTCCCTGCTCAAATGGTACCTCCTCCAAAGGCCTTCCTCCCACCATCACCGTCCAACCACTCTCTCTATCCTCCTGCCTGCTTTTCTGCTGCACGACTCTACACCTTGTCATTTATATGTGGACCTGTTTGTGTCCACCCTCTCCCCACAACTGAAAGCTATGAGAAATTAAGGTCTTCTCACCTGTCCCCTGTTTCAGCCTCAGCTCCTCGAACAGCACCTGACACGCAGGGGGCCCTCAACAAATACTTAAGGGACTGAATGAACTACTCCTATGTGTATAGTCAACATCAGCAATGAGCAAAGGAAAAACCCAGATTCAAGACACAGAAACCACCACCACGGTTTCAAGCTCCTGATGCATCCTGTCCCATAAACACAACTCCGGGGTTGACCCCTCCCCCTCACTAACCCACACTGACTTACCTTGGATAACGGTTATAAGAATTCATTGGAGACATGCTACTGAGGGAGCCCATGATAAACCATCTTACAAGAAGGCCTTTTGGTAACAATGGAACCCACACTCTGAAGGTGGTTTTCCAGCATATCCACTACCTGTGAGGTTTCAGTGTTCTTATCCTTCCATCAACTGCTGATGGCCAATCTATGGTCATCCCCAGAAGTATGCTGGATAAGCTCCCAGGGATGAGGCCTCAATAAGTCTTACAAGCTGGCTGTGTCAGGCAGAGGTGCTCACTCCTCATTTACCTGCACAGCCCTCTGTAAGTTTCTATAGCCCTTTCACACCTCTTCTGAGCCCATCTTCATGGCAACTCTTTGAGGCGGATGGGTGAGTGGTACTTTTCCCCATTTTTGCAGCAATGGGAAATGGGCTCCGAAATTAGGTATCTGGCCAAATCTCATGGCCAAGAGTCAAATCCATACCAAGATCCTCAGACTCCTTTTTTGTTAAACCGTAAGACCATCCCTCTTGCCCTCCACTAAGCATATCTAGACATTCAAAAGAATCTCCCAACCTGGCCTATTGGGCCATCTCTGGTTAGCAGACATGCTGAAAGGCAAGATAGGGAATGTGGAAGGAGCAGGCATAGAACGGGAGGAAAGAATTGGTATTTTCTGGGTTACTTGTTTTCTGCCTGTCTTCCCCATTCTGGCCTGTCACGTCTTCCTCACATGCCATGAAGGCAGGGACCACGTTTCTCTTGCTCATCACTGTATTCCCAGGGCCTAGCACCATGCCTGACCCAGGAAAGCTCAAAGATATTTGATAAATAGACGAATGTTATTATGCTGCACTCATGCCCATCCACCAAAGTCACACACCTCAGGGTAACTCAAAGTGCCTGGTCACCCAGCACTAAGAGCACTGGCCAGAGAAGGTGCTTAAACATGTCCCAACTCTGTGCAAAGAGCTGACCGGCACGACTGCAAAGACCCGGGGAACCTACCAGTTTGCTCCAGATGTCTCCTTGCCGCTTGGCTCTCGAGGGAAAGACAATGCGCACCAGTAGGCAGGTCCAGGACAGGGCCAGCAAGGCAGCCGAGCCACTGCTCTTACTGAAAGGGGAGGGGAGGGGAGGGATGAGGTCAGAGCAGCAGCCTCATCTTGAGGACGAATGCTCACCACAAGGCCTTGCCTGCTATGCAAGACCCTCCACTGACCTAACTGGAACTGGAAACTTGTTCCCCACAAATCATCTATGACAACTCAGGACAAGGAGTGCCAAACTCCCACCTCTTAGCACTCACAACTATAAATCAAAAGGATGGTTTCCTCCATTCAGTGCCTACTGGGCATTTGGTTTCTCCTTAAAATGGCCTTACTTCCACTGGTTTCCCAACCCTGTTCCTCAGGAAAGTGGTTTCTCCGCTGGGCCTGACATCTTGGCTTCTCCGTCCATTCAGAAGGCAGACTGCCGGCACCCCTCAGAGTTGCAAAGAGGAAAGGGGCAGGCATGTGCACGCCTGCTCATCTGCACCGGCTTCTCACGAGTAGGACTCCACCAATCCCCAGTGGGCCACCACCTTTACCTCTTACCTGGGGACACCTGCTTTGGAGCCAATGCCTGAAGACTGCAGAGAGTGCAGAAGGTTCTTAGCAGTGGCTTCTGGCTGGGCCTCAGCCAACTGCTGGATTGCTGCCTGCAGAGCCCTGCGTGAGGCTGCATCTCTAGGAGGAGGAAAGAAGGGGAAGGTGAACATGTGGACTTGGGGCAGGGGTGGGGGGCTTAGGCCAAGCCTGGTCTTTCTCAGGAAAATTAGACTGCACTGTATTCCAGTGGGTCATAGATGATGGGATTAGGAAGTAACTGGATAAATCTACCTCATCTGAGAGTTCTGGAAGCATCTAATAAGGGCAAATGAGCCTTAAGGCTGTAAGCACAACATCTACCTTTAGGGAACACTTACTATAGGCCTCAAACTAGGCCAAGTGCTTTTACACACATGACCGGTGCCAGCATAGAGACTGAGCACTCAACGTGGCAAGCAACGTTCCAAGAACTTGACTCTTACTGACAACCACCTATGAGGTAGGTAAAAGCATCATCCCTGTTCTGCAGATGAGGAAACTGAGGCACAGAGAGGTTCAGTAACTTGCGCAGGACCCAGGCAGTCTGGCTCCAAAGCCTGGGCTCTAACCACTACCCTATACCACATTTCTGCACAAACTGCTCTGGACACTGGGCCTTTGATCGGGACTCGCCTGTATCGATGCAGAGTCAAGCAGAATAATTTGCAGAGGCCTTTCACTGCTCCCTCTGGCAGATCTAAAACCAAAGATTACACAGAGGTTAATAAAATAAAATCTACTCAATAAAATCTACTTCCTGGGCATCTGCTCGAGCCAGGCATTCTGCTGACATGACCTCTGCCCACTGGACACTCCCCGGGCGTTTGAGATAGAATTCCCAACAGGAAAAAGTAATGACAAAATAGGACTCTAAAGAAACATCTAGCACAGGAAGGCTCTCGGACAAACATCTGTTAAATGAATGAAACTAAGGTAAGACAAGTGCCCTCGAAATTTAACATGCTTTCGAGTGGAGGTGCTAGAGTACAGGAAATGTTCTGCTTCTTGATCCGGGTGCTGGTTACACGGCTGTGTTTAGTTTGTGATAATTCAGCGACCTGTTCACTTATGACATGTGTACTTTTCTTTACGTACGTTCTAATAATTGGTTTTAAAACATAGGACAAAACTTAAGTACTATGAGGGATCAGAAAAGAGAAGAACACCTATAACAGAGAGGTTTCTGAAGATTTTAAGGACACAGAAGCTTGGCCTAACAGATGAGTAGGCTGTGGACAAACGGAAAGAGGGGCCTGCATGCAGAGTGGTGTTAACAACATGAGCAGAAGTGCACGGGATAAGAAGGCACAATGCCTGTGCAGAGTGCGTGAGGAGGAGGAGGAATAACAACACCCGACACTTAACCAGTGCTCATGAGGCACCAGGCCCTGCCCTAAGCATTTTATATACATTAACTCAATTCCTGTAAGGTGGGTACTGCAACTGAGCTCATTTTTAAGATGAAGAAACCAAGGCATGGAAAACCAAGCACGCCAGCTGAGTGAAAGAGAAACTGGTGAAACAATAGTGCTCAATAACGGAGAGCCAACCTGTGACAGGTTCTGCATGCCAGACTGAAGCCCGCAGACAAAGAGGGGAGGGTCTGACAGGGGGAAATGTACGCTGAGTGTCAAACTGACCAGCGTGGGAGGCACTGAGAGCAGGAGGCCCACAAAGGGCTTGCACAGGGCCTCACACTTCAGGCACCCGAACGATGGGGGCATGGGGAATGAAGGAGGGGCGGGCACCCAGCTCCCCCAGGGCCCTGAGCCTGGTAATGGTCCATCTGATTTGAGGCTACCTCAGTAACGGAGGAAAAGAGTGACTGGAGCCGGGAACAGGTTGTGGCTAAGAGAACAGTAGTAATAACAGCTAATAGACACTGGGCGTTGACCATAGCCAGGCACCGAGTCAAGCACCGTCCCCATGTGTTCTCATTCACTCCTCACTCCAAGGAGACAGGCTCACAGGTTAAGTAACCTGAACCGGGTCCCACAGCCTGTAAGTGGCAGAGCCATGGCTAGAACGCAGAGCCCTTCACCTCTGACTCTGCACTAGACGGCTGTGACTGGAAACAACAGGCACAGCAGACACCGCCTCAGAGTCTCAGGCTTCAAGTACACCGAGGCAGAACTGCGGAGAGCATCAGAGGCCTCAGGGCCAGACTGGGCTGAGCCAGGCCGACCATCCGCATCGACAGCTCTGAGGAAGACTTCAACTCCTCGCCCTGGCAGAAAACATTCTGCACCACTGCACCACCTCTGATGAACTCTCCTGGTGACCTGCTTGCTACCCTAACAAAAGGAGAGGCCAGAAGAGTTATCAGTATGCAATGACTCCTCCTTAGACTCAAAATCAGGAAATTGAGAATTAACAATTTCATATGGGAGGTTAACTTCCCCCAATCAACTTGTATATCAAAGACTACTAAACTTTTTACAAACGTAATTCACCCTGAATTGTAGAATTTCAGGGTGACTGAAGAGTAGAATCACCCTGAAAAGGCCCTGAGTAGTTCATAAACTTCACCCACACATGTCCAACTCCTTACTCCACAAAATGGGGAAAAGTGTAGTAGTATTCAGCTGTTACTTAGCAGGGAGTCAGCCATTATGGTTCAGGGAGTCCAGCTAGCATCTATCACATGGCAGCCTTTTCTAACTAGAACTCTGTTCAGAAGTGACCAGAAAGACTTTTGAAGGTGCCATAACACTCATATGCTAAAGTTCTGATCCACAGGAGAATCTCTCAGAAGCTCACAAACAGCAATTTACTTAATTTACACACTACTTTAACAAGCTTGGGTATGTAACCAGGCAACAGTAGATCAGAAGCAGCGAATGAGAATGGGGGTGAGAGGGTGGTAGGAAGTAGGCTTTTTCCTAACAACAAGTGAAAGCTGACAGAAACGGAGACCCAATTCTATACCGCCATGGTTCTCAAACTGCAGCAAACACAGGAATCACCTGCGGGCTTGTTAAAACACAGACTTTGGGTTCCACCTGCAGGGTTTTGGTGAATCTGAGTCTCTGGGGTGGAGCTGAGAATTTGTATCTCAAACAAGTTTTGAGGTGATGCTGATACTGCTGGTCTAGGGACCATATTCTGAGAACCAATGCTGTATAGTAAAAACACACCAAAAAGAAACTCAAAACTAATGAGCATTTATTGGTTGAAGGCACACTAGTCTTATACATGCCCCATAATTTGCAGCAAGAGCCCTCGGGTTATGGTACAGAATCAGGGTAACTACATGTGCTCAGCATTTCCCAAAATGTGGTGCCCAGACCCTGAACAGGTTTTTGGCAAAAATGAGGTTCAAGGAAACACTGGATTAAAATGTGACATCTGGGCTTCCCTGGTGGCGCAGTGGTTAAGAATCCGCCTGCCAATGCAGGGGACAAGGGTTCGAGCCCTGGTTCGGGAAGATCCCACATGCTGTGGAGCAACTACTGAGCCTGCGCTCTAGAGCCCGCTAGCCACAACTACTGAAGACTGTGTGCCTAGAGCCCGCGCTCCACGACAAAAGATGCCACCGCAATGAGAAGCCCACGCACCACAACGAAGAGTAGCCCCCACTAGCCGCAACTAGAGAAAGCCCACGCGCGGCAACGATGACCCAACACAGCCAAAAATAAATAAAATTAATTAAAAAATAAAAGAAATAAAATGTGACATCTCACAAACTTACATGATCTTGGAATCCTTTACTAGCCAATCACTTGATACCATCTTGCTTGTTTTCACAGAACACTGACTGGGAAAAATGGTGCCCCCGGTCATAAAGAAAATGTTTTTCCATCCAATAAATCACTTAAGAAAGACTGCTGGTATCTTTTAGAACTATTTCCAATCAAAATGGTTAAAACTGGTAAAAAGGTTTGGCGCCTAGAAGGATAAACTCTCCACCAACCCAACTGCTTCAGTGCAGATTATAACAAACAAATACTGACAGTGAAGACAGAAGTTGCTGTGAGGTGAAAAGGCGGCCATGGTTCTAAACAGAGAACCCAACTTAGTTTGAAATGAAATCAATGAAATGAAAAAAAAATACCTTTTCCAGCAACACATTTCCCCAGCTCACTGAGGATCTCTCTCCTTTCCTTCACACTGGCTGTTGTCACCTTCCCTGCAAAACGCTTTAGTGTCTCAGAAACCTGTGAAGACCAAGCCCACAGAGAAAAATTTCAGCAAAGTACAAAACATTGCCGGGGGGGGGGGGGGCGGAAACAGAGAGAGCGAGCAAGCTGTGGGAGGTGCAGAACTCAGTGAAGCTCTCTCTAACCCAGGGTTTCTCAACCTCCACACTCCTGACTTTGGGGGCTGCCTTTATACATCGTAGGATTTTGAGCAGCGTTTCTGGCCTCTACCCAATGGACACCAGTAGCAGCACCCCATCCTCCCACCACAGCTGCGGCAACCCCAACTGTTTCCAGACATTGTCAAACATCTCCTGGGGGACACAATCACCCCCAGTTGAGTGAGATGTACTGCTTTTAACCCAACCAGTCAGCCACTCAGTATACCTCATTTAAACGTGGACAAAAAGAGTGAAGGTCAAAGGCAAAGACCTCAGGACAGAAAATATCCCTTCCAAACTATGCAAAACCTAGGGAGGGCCTACTAAATGCCAGGTATGTTCCCTTTATATTATCTCTTTTAAACCTCCCATATGAAGGAGTATCCTGGCAACTCATAAACACAGTTGGCTAGCGGGTAAAAGGTCAAGAAATTGAATCCCAGCTCTGCCTCCTACCAGCTGTGGAAACTCAGTCAAATTATATCATTTCCTTGACCCTCTGATTCCCCATCTATACAGGCAACAGCACCTACCTCATGAGTGTTAAACAGAGACTAAATGAGATAGTGTATGTAGAGCATTTACCTCTCATCCCGAGCACAAAATCAGCTACTACTACCAGCAAGCCTTCCAGACAGGCACCATATCCCCATTTCACAGGTGATGAAGAAACCAACTCCCAGAGAGGAAGCCACTGCTCAGACTGGACCTGTGGGCCACAGCACCTGCATTTCTGAAACTAAACCTGAAACCAACAGGTCTAAAAACTGATGCTAACAAGTCCTTAGCTTTCAACCACCATCCATGTTACCACAACTGCATCCCCTGCACAGGGACATAAGCATAAGACCTAGAAAGAGGGGCAGTTTGCAAATATTCCTGAAAATCTGGCTCCTGAACCATATTCTACAGGCTACAAAGCAGGCAGGTTGTGGATACATGAGCAGTTGAGCAGGGCATAATAAGACCCAAGTGGGTAACACCCGCCCTCTTTTTCTTTTGAGGGTATTTCACGGACAGGCCTTATTAGTAGAATAAGACTCAAGGGTGCATAGAGAGAGAAAATAATACTGAGTTCTTCTTACAGATAAATCCCTGCTATAATTCTATTAGCAATGAATAAAATCATGTCCAAAACTGTCTTCTACACAAATTATTTGTTTTAATATTGTCTCTTGTTTTTATAGTCATTCACGTATATAATTAAAGGGTCAAAAAGTTCTGGGAGGTTTGCTCCAAAAATCAGTCACATGCCCTCACCTACAAGGACAATCTCTTTCACCAATATTGGCTGATTATTTCGGTAGTTATCGCCATATCTCTAAATAATTTGCTTGCGCTGCTACTTCTGCCTTTCTACCAAAGACCTCTCTCCCTCTTCAACCCCACCAGAGACCCTCCCCATATCCCTGACACAATTCCTTTGTTTCATAATATGGGTTAGCCCAGTAATTCAGTGTTTACGTTATATGCAAATGGTATTCAATTTCCATTTAATAAACTGTTTACTCTCTTGCACAGCTTTTTTAAAATTAACCCTGGAGTTAAATAAAGGCTCCCAGTGCCCATTCCCTCCTCACCTCAGTTTGCCTTGTTTTATCTGCTCTAATTAATAATTCAATCCCAAACTTTCTGCCACTTGTCTAAATCTCAATACATTTAGGCAGACCAGGTATTCTACCAAATTCCATTTTCCTGAAGAAGCCTCTCCCAGTGCTTTCCGACCTGCCCCAATTTGGTGGGTGATCTCCTACAGCTGGGACTCTATCACCCTGAAAATGTACTCTTTCTTGTGTTTGGGTAAAGTACATCCTCGTGAAGTCCTTGCAAGTTTGAAAATGTTTTGGCCTCCTACCTGAAGTTTGTCTGGGTACAGAATTCTAGGTTGAAGTTTTCCCAGAATACTGAAGACCTTTCTTCACTGAGTTCTAGCTTTCATTACTGCTGGGAAACCCAATGCCATTCTGGTTCTTGATCCTTTGTCTGAGACCTGATTTTCCCCCCTGGAAATTTCTAAGATCTTCTTTTTGTGTCCAAGGTTCTAAAATTTCACATTAATGTGCTTTGTTGTGAGTCTGTTTTCATCCATTGTACTGAGCATTTTTGATCTGAAAACACATGCTTCCGTTCGCAGAAAGTATGCTGAATTATTTTGTTGATGATTTCCGTGGATATTGGACCTCCCACACTTTTGTGCGGTCCTGTTTTACACAAAACAAGTTTTCTCCAGAGAGAAAACTTTCAGGCTTTTGCCAAGATGGAGAAAGAAAGCTGGGGCTCTGACTGCATCTGAAAAGGGCTTTCAACCAATCCTCCTAACTGAGCCCCTCCCCACTCACCGTCACTTCCAGAGGTTAGCTGATACCACCAATTCCCAGCTGTCAGAGATTCTGCAACGTAAATCAGGTTGGTTCTCAGCTTTCTTAACTTGGCTTAGGATTCATTTCCCTTGGGTCTGCTGAACCCTTTACCACTTATCACTTTCTAGCTTCCAAAAGTTTGCTGCTATTGTCTGCTCCCCATTCTTCCAATTCTCATTTTTTTTTCCAACTCTTTACTAGTTTTAGTGACGCTGGAGGAGATAGCAAGAATAGATGCATATATATAATCCACCCTTTACCTAAAATTCTCACATAGCTGTTTTTCCATGCTAATATTAAATTCCTGGCTATAGTTTCTCCCCCAAAGATGAAAGAGCGTTTCAGGTTCAAAGCTCTTCTTTTTCTTAATCAGAAAATGAATGTTACCCACTTGGGATCCTGTCATAATAAAACTGAGGAAGATCCTTCAGAGAAGTCATTTGCTGGTGAGATCAGATGCAAAGAGCTTAAATGTTCACAGGTTTCTCTCTAGAGGAGCACCGTCCAGTAGAACTTTCTGTGTTGATGGAAATGTTCTTTTGCACTGTACAATGCAGTAGTCACCAGCCCCATATGGCTACCGGTGCACTGAAATGTGGCTAGTGCAAACGAATAACTGAATTTTTAATTTCATTTAATTTTAACTAACTTAAATAGCCACTTGGCTATTAATTAACTAGCTACCATACTGAACAACACAGCACTGGAGAGATTTTTTTTTTGCATTTGAGTTTTAATGTTACACAGTCAGCGTGTATTCTCCCAACCCTTTTCAAAATACCCAGGAGACTATGCTTTTCTTTCCAGGATTCACTATAACAAACTTGGAACAAATTACCAGCCCCTGGGACTTCCCTGGTGGTCCAGTGGGTAAGACTACGCTCCCAATGCAGGGGGCCCGGGTTCGTTCCCTAGTCGGGAACCGGGTCCCCACATGCGAGCCGCAACTAAGAAGTCCACATGCCGAAACTAAAACCCGGCGCCGCCTAAATAAATAAATATAAAAAAAAAAACTACCAGCCCTTCCCTTGCTCGCAATTCGCATCTTTTTTTTGTTTTGTTTTGTTTGCGGTACGCGGGCCTCTCACCGTCACGGCCCCTCACAGGCTCCGGACGCGCAGGCTCAGCGGCCATGGCTCACGGGCCCAGCCGCTCCGCGGCATGTGGGATCTTCCCGGACCGGGGCACGAACCCGTGTCCCTTGCATCGGCAAGCGGATTCGCAACCACTGTGCCACCAGGGAAGCCCGGTTCGCATCTTTTGAATGCTCAGGTTAAGGAGTCACTCTCTGGCCTCAGGGCCTCCCTACCAAAATCAATTAATCTCCTCACCCTGATACCCAAGTGAGCCATGCTGTCCTTTAGAAACCCATTTCCTTTTCCCATAATATTGTCTTTTCACCCTAAAACACGACTAAAAGGAGGATGGGATGGAGGAAAAACGTCTTCCCCAGCTCTTCCCTTAACTATGAGACACTTCACAGGTAATAACACTCAGGGTGACAAGACTATTCCTGAATTGTGACAGTTCTTTTATCTAACGCTGCACCTAATAACAACCATCAACATATATGGAGTCCTACTTTATTTCACTGACTCCTCACAACAACCCTACACGACAGGTACTAGTTTAGCCCCATTTTATGGATGAAAAGACTGAGAATTGGCAGGGTTAATAAGAAACTTGCCCAGCGTCTCAGAGAAACTGAAACTGACCAAGACTCTAACTCAGATCTGTATGAATCCAAAGAATATGCTATAAATCCCTGCACATAGTAGGTGCTTGAGAAATATTTGCTGAACACAAAGTTTAAGAGGGAGTTGGCGTTGGCCGGGGCTCACTGCTGGAGGGCTTCGGAGAAATGGATCACAGACTCCTTGAAAGAGGAACTTCGGCAACTCCGGAACCGGGGAGGGCCCGACAGGTTCCAGCCGCCGAGGCCGGAGTCCCTGATTCCTCGAGCCCGCGGCCGGTCCGCGCCACCCGGGCCGGGAGCCGGGACGAAGCCGGGTCCGGGAGGGACCAGCCCAAAGCGGCCCCTGGACCGCGCCCTCCGCAGCCGCCGGCCCCCGGCCCCTTACGCCAGCGGCACTAGCGGTCCGGCCCGACCGCCGCCGTCCGCGCCCCGTCGCTGGCCGCGTTGGCCTCGCAGCCGCCCGCCTCACCTGCGTGTCCGCCGCCATCCTGCCGGCGCTGACTCCGGAACCGCTTCCGGAGCGCTTCCGGGTCACCGCGCGGGCCCACACCGCAGAGCGAGGCCGGGATAGTGTTGGGGCCCGGGGCCTGGCGCCCCCGGGCGGGATGGCGGCCGCGGCAGCCTGGGCTTCGAGGCGGGAAACTGGACTGGGTACCGGGGTGAGCGCCTGGGACTATCAAGGCCTCCTCCCCAGGGCCTTTCTCAGCCCGGCCTCGTGGGAGACGGGGGTCCCTGAGGGTTTGTAACGCGGTGAGACCGCCCTGCAGCCATCGACCCACGAGTGCGCAGGTCCGGCCCAGACACCCCCGTGTGAGCCTCTCCTGCGTGAAGACCATTTTACAGAAGTGTGTCCTAGATGCTTCCTAGAGGAGTTCCCTTGATAACAGGAACTGAGCTCGCTAAAAGGCAGGCAGCCAACTCGTGTCTTATCCTATTAAGAGTCTGTACCCCAGCGGTGGACAATGTGAGGGTTTAAAAACAGGGGTATACCTGGCAGTCAGGGGAGGACTCTGGAGCTGAGAGAAAACCCTGCCTGGGGACAGCTCCTTAAGACAAGGTCACAGGGTGGGAGGCTGCAGGTAGTGGGCCTCATGGTCCAGAGTTGCTTAAGTTTTATTCAGCATGCAGACCTGCCAACTCTGTAACTAGTTCAAATACGGTCTGCACAGCTCAGTTGTCGTCCCTGTTAGCAACGGCTTTCAAAACTTTTGAGTCCTGGTTACAACTAGCACATTACTGGGTGACCCAGTGCAAATCGATAAGTGAAACCTAAGATTCACAACACCTACAGCATCAGCTGTTCTATCTCCTTAAATAACGGTCACCACTAAACTCATCATTAATCACATCACCACCCAGTTTGAAAAACCCTGGCAGCACTCATCCAGTGCTTATCTCAATATGACACCTACTCAAAGTATCTTGGAGTGACCCAGGATAGTGGCCTGATGGTCATGGAATCAATTCCATTTAATAAGAATACAGTTAAAGCTGGGTCCACAAAAAGTACAGGATGCTAGGAGAGCAGTCCTTCACTTACAAAGAGGACACCAAATGTCAACTCCAAATAAAGGTCTATGATTTTACCATGGCTTCAGTTTCTAGCACACAGAACTATTACCATGGCTTCAGTTTCTAGCACACAGAACTATAACCTCAAAATGCACAAAATGAAAAATCCAGAGACTTGTAAGAGAAGTAAGCCTTTATTTCCTTGTTTCACAAATAAAGCCGGCTGAGTTGGCTGCTTTTTGGTGATTAGTCAAAGAGACCAAATCCCATGTCCTCGTCCGACTCCTCCGACTCTTCCTTTGCTTCAACCTTGGCTGGGGCTGCGGCAGCAGCAGCAGGAGCAGCAGTGCTGGCAGCTGCCACGGGGGCAGCAGCCACAAATGCAGATGGATCAGCCAAGAAGGCCTTGACCTAAAGCAAGGGGAAAAGTTCATAGTCAAAATAGTCCATCTACACCCCCTACTATCCACAACCCTTCAGCCTCTGCAGAGCTCAAAAGTTTTAAGGACCAATTTCCGTATCAGTGAAATCTTATTCTGGAAGTGAGCTTGGGTATAGCCTGGTGATCTTAGGCCCAGCTCTTATCTGTTAACTAAGCCCCCTTTAAGTCTCTTGTAATTTCTTAAGTCACGAACACGCCTCCCCTGCCTCCCAACCTCAAGTATACAGTTGGCCCTCTGTATCCAGAGGTTTCACATTCACAGATTGAACCAACTGCTGATCAAAAAAAGGAAAAAATTTCCGAAAAGGAAAACCTGAATTTTCTGCACGGGGGCAATTATTTACATTGTATTTACAACCATTTACATAGCATTCACATTGTATTAGGTATTGTAAGTAACCTAGAAATATTATTTAACATAACACCATTTTATACAAGGGACTTGAGCACCCATGGATTTGGTGTCCGTGGGGAGCCCTGGAACGAGTCCCCCTAGGGTTTCTATACTCTTAAAAATGTATCTGCTACATAAAACACTATTATGAAAACACTAACAGGCAACTCTTTATCCTCTTGCTAATAACTGTCAGGTCTGCTGTGGTCCTGGTGGATTTTTTTTTATACCTTTTCAGCAAGTGGGAAGGTGTACTCAGTCTCCACAGACAAAGCCAGGACCCGCTTGTACCCACTAATGATAGAATGGGGTACAGATGCAACAGTTGGGTAACCAATCTGCAGACATATGCTGGCAACATTGCGGACACCCTGTGGAAGGAAGGAAAAAAAAAAGAAAAAAAAATCACACTTCAGGTGTGAGGTCTTTGCTGTTGAGTCCAAGCAAAGCTCGACAGCAAACAAGACTTGCTAGATTAGTATATTAGTCTCACACAGGACACTTCACCTCACACCAAATGCTTCTGGCAGGGAAATTCAGACCCAGTAATTTATAAATGCTTTTTGCTGTTATTCTCAACATGGGCGTTCCCTATACCATGATGGTGGCATTTACTTCAAAAGCCACCATCTTGTGAAAATATAAACTATTAACGTAACCATTGCATTCCAAGAGAGAAAAACATTAAATTAGTTCCAGATGTGAATTTCATTCACTAGTGAGATTTCCAAAAGTAACTGGAGTTAAGAGTATGTATAGTTGCAATGTTCCATTCATCCAATAAAAAAGGAATTCTATCTCCTACCACCTTATTTGTTAACTAGAGGATATATTAGTGGCAAAAACTAAGCAATAACAGTCCCTGAAAGAGTCCATCTTCCCAAGACAGGGTACTTGGCAACACTGATGTATTAACTATCTCATCTTCTCATTCCTCTTTTGACTCACTGACACTACTCAAAATCTCACATCTTACTGCACGCCCTAGAATAACAGCCCTTACCATGTGCCCAGCACTGTTCTAAGGCTTTACATTCATAAATTCATTAGATCCTTCAACAATCTTATATTGTTATTGCCATTTACAGACAAGGAAACTGAGGTACAGATTAAACAACTGTCCCTGATTATTACACTGCTAGTCAGCTGCATGGCCAGGATTCAGTCTGAAGCTAGACACGCTCTCAACTATTAATGCAAGAAGAGCCTGGAATGGACAGCGTGTACCTCCAGGAAGCGAGAATGCAGAGTTTCCTCTGTGATGTCAAGTACTTCAGGGTTGTAGATGCTGCCACTGTCAAACACCTGCTGGATGACCAGCCCAAAGGAGAAGGGGGAGATGTTCAGCATGTTCAGCAACGTGGCTTCACTGGCTCCCACTTTGTCTCCAGTCTTGATCAGCTGCACATCACTCTGAAGAACAAGGGAGCTGGCAGTTAACACCTGGACATGCAGCAGGTTGGCAGCAACCGAGCCCGGCTAGCACTGGCAAGCCAGGTCCACTCACCAGGATTTCGATGGTGCCCCTGGAGATTTTAGTGGTGATGCCTAAAGCCTGGAAGAAGGAGGTCTTCTCAGGCCCCAGACCAGTGTTCTGGGCAGGCACAGTGACTTCGCATGGGGCTATGGCACCAGCACGGGCGGCAGCTGGCACCTGAACAAAAAAATGAGAAACAGTGAGAAGTCTTCTCTCCACAGACACAACCTGAGAACGGTCAGTTTTGTTGCTTTTAAGGAGCCAAAATTAGTAAGGTCTCTCCAACCGACCTGATTCTCCCCTTACCTTATTGGCCAGCAGCATGTCCCTGATCTCAGTGAGGTCCTCCTTGGTGAACACAAAGCCCACGTTCCCCCGGATGTGAGGCAACAGTCTGCAAAGAGAAGTTTATGGGAGACAGTCACTTTTCAGTACCGTTCTTCTCCAGGAAAAGGGAGGAGGACACTGAGAAGGGCGGATAAAGATGCCCAGGAGGATGAACTGACTTCTCCAAAGCTGGGTTGTTTTCCAGATGCCCTCGGATGGCCTTGCGCATCATTGTATTTTTGCCCATCAGTACCACGGCCTTCCCTCGGAGAGACATGCGGATCTGCTGCATCTGCTTGGAGCCCACATTGTCTGCTCCCACAATGAAGCATTTCGGATAATCATCCAGAAGTTGCTACAGAAACAAGCCATAAACAAGCAACGTTTCACAGGACAAAAGAAGGAAGAGATTAATAGAAACCAAATCCCACAATAACTGGTTTCCATCTCACTCCCTTTCTTCTATGTTTTTGAAATGTCTCAAAGACTGGGACAATTCCTCTTACTGCCAGCTGCCCGAGTTAAAACAACGCTACATTTTCAAAGATTTGCTTGCTGAGTATGAATGGTAAAAATTATGTTTCTACATTCAATCAAAAAATTTTACTTGTAACTTTCATTTTTAATTTTTCCCAACCATGAAGCATGTTTCTGTTTCACCAAATCAGCTGCATTAATACAAAAAAAATACTCTTCCAAGTAAGGTTAGATTTAAATTATTCAAAATACAACATAAAGCAAATACAGTAAAATATTGCTTGTAGGACCTAAGTTGTGAGTATATGATTTTACAATTCTTTTAAGTTTTTTGTGAGTCTGAAACCCTGAATAAATGGGGAAGAATACAATGGACTAAACTCTACAACGCATCCTAATGCCTGAAGAGCAGCATGGTTAGCATTTCTAGGCAGGGGAAGACCCAACTCAAGGCCATCCAAGAGAAAGCATTCACTTAAAGTTTAGTTTCTTGACTAATAGGACCTGAATATGCAACAACTTGACTTTATATTGAGTCACTCATTGCCTCAGACCTTCCCAAACAAGGAGGCAGGGGAGTAAAGTACGATGAGCGCTATTTGGAAGCCGACAGACCTGGGCGTTAACGCTGTTACCCTAGGAGCCACTTAACGTGCCTGAGCCTATTTACCTGCAACAAAGGGAGGAGGAAGGGCGCGCATCTCGGGAAATTGGGAAGATTAAATGAGATTTGCCTAAAACGACCTAATGTGGTAGCAGGCACTCAGCACATGGCTGCTGACTGTCTCCGTTAGTACCCGGGGCTGAAGCAGCACGGTGGGCGGCTGGGACCCACCCCGCACTTACGATGATCTTAAGGAAGTAATTGGACTTCCAGGTCGCCCTGTCTTCCCTGGGCATCACTGCGGTGCGTCAGGGATTGCCACGCAGGGTTTAAAGACGATGTCACTGAAGAGAAAAAGGGAGCTCAAGACACCCCGACACAAGCCCCCAAGACATGGCGGGCTCCAAGCCCAAGGCACACGTGGAGCAGACCACGCGCGGGCGCCCGCCGCCCCGGGGCTGCATTTGCCGCCGCCGCGGCCCAGACCCTGCAGTCCCGAAGCGCCCCCCTAAAGAACCCCCGAAGAACCGCATCCTCCCCGCCGCCAGTCCCGGGCGAGACTGCAGGGTACGAACAAACCTCACTCCAGGACGCCTGACGAGAGAAGGGCCGCTCCCCGGCTTGCATATTTTATAGGTGAACGAAGCAGCCAATTAGAAGCTGCGGACAGCGCCCCCATCTATTGGCTGGGGTCAACGTCTGTCTGGAGGAGCCGGATTGATACAGACAACCATTGGATGATATCGGTGCCATTCCATCCAACAGGAAGCTTCCTTTAAACGAGGTAGTTAAAGGAGGGCACTGCTGTGTGTTGGAGGACCTTTCTCAGAGTTGCTTCCCTCTGCTGGGCTGGAGCCGCTCTCTTGTAGGCGCTAGAGTTTGCCAGCTGAGTCCACGTCTCTTCCGGTCAAGTCGCAACTAAAGAGTATGACGTGGAGCTGAGAAATAATTGCTAATAAAAAAAACAAAAGGAAAAAAAAATTGCTCATGGTTTAGAAACAGAATGGTCTCTTGTCTCCTCTGCAGTTTGTTCTTCTCCCTATCGAAACAAAGGAATCCTTTAAAACCTAAGTCGGATCATTTCCTCATCTGCTCAGAACTGTTTAAAGGCTCCCCATTTCCCCCTCAGTAAAAAGCCTAAAACTTAAATAGCCTACAAGGCTCTACATGATCTGTTCCCCACCTCCACACCTATAATCTAATCTCCGATTTGCCTACTGATTCATTTCCTTCCAGCCGGATGATGTTGCACTAGCTATTACCTCTTCCTGGAAGCCTTCTTGCCGATATCCACACCTCCATCGAGTCTTCGCTCAAATATCACCTGCTGGAGGCCTACCCTGATTGCCCTATTCAAAATTACCCCAAAACCACTCCCACTCCCCCCTTCCTCTGTTCTATCTTTTTGGCAGCACTTACACCTTGTAACACACTATATAATTTATTTGTTCCATTGTTGTTTGTCTCTCTCCAGATATTTTTGCCTTGTGCCTGGCACATAGTGAGCTTATAATAAATATTTGTTGAATAAATGGATGCAGGGTTTGCAGACAGATAACCTTGGATTCATATCCTTGTTCTGCCACTTGCTAGCTGTGTCATCTTAGGAAGTGATTTCACCTTGCTGACCTTCTGTTTCCCTTTCCTCATCAGTAAAATGGGGATAATAGTATTCACGTTCTAGAGCGATATGTCTTAAGACAACACAGTTCCTGGAATATAGGAGGAAATCACTAGATGTCAACTTATTTTATTACACCTTCATTCAACACTTATTTGAACAACTGTGCTACATCAATAAATATCTTTTGGGACTTCCCTGGTGGCACAGTGGATAAGACTCCATGCTCCCAATGTGGGGGGCCCGGGTTCAACCTCTGGTCAGGGAACGAGATCCCACACACATGCCACAACTAAGGAGCCCTGGAGACACAACTAAGGAGCCCACCTGCCGCAACTAAGACCCGGCACAACCAAATAAATAGAATAAAATAAATATGTTTTTAATGAATGAGCTTAGATCCTAGGTCGGAAGTGGGGAGGGGTTCTCCTTATCTCCACCCTTTTCACTTGACCAAGTTAGAAACCTTGGTATGTTGTTTTCAAGCCTCCTGGTGCCTCTGATGATGAGCCTGTATAGAGAACTGCTGGAGTCCATTACTGCTAAGATCTCTTTTTAGTGACAATGTATTGATATAACTGCATGCTCAGCATTGTGCTAAGTACTTTGTGCACATTACCACTGTTAATCTTTGCAACAATCCCCCAAGGAGGTACAGTATTAGTATTTCACTTTTATTGATAAGAAAATTCACAGAGGTTAAATAATACACCCAAGTCCATCAGCTGATAAGTGGTGGCTTCAGAACTGAAATCTAGGAGCAAGTTCAAAGCCCATGGGCCTCACTATGCTATACAGTCCCTTCCAAACCTTAAGGCTGTTTCCCTCCAAATGCACTTTTCCAAGTATATACGTTTTCACATAGTAACTTCCCAAGGACATCCTGGCTCTAATGATATAAATATGTCTCTAATTAGAGTACATCAATATAATGGAATACCATGAAGCCATTAAAAATGATGCACATATTTATTTATTGACATGGTTAAATACAAAGTATAATTGAGTGAAAAAACAAATTACAATGAAGTGTACTGTGTTCATTTATAGAAATAAATCCAACATGGGCTGGAAATATTATCTTTGGGTGAGGGGTGAAGGTGATTTTCACTTCTGAGCTTACTGTGAAAGGGTCAGGGTTCAGACTAGAAGTCAACAAGCAGCTTTTGGAGGACCATTCCAAACAACAGGAAAACTATGAAGTTACAAAGCTGTCCAGGAAGCTCTCAAGGGCCCAGGACTGGAGTTCTGGCTCTGACAAGAGCAAGGGAGCATGCAAACACAGACATGACCACCAGGGGGAAGTCGAGAACCATCCTCAACTATAAGTGAAGCCACTTTCAACTGGGAAGGTTTTACACCCGAGGTGTGGTGCCAGAACGTGGGAGTGGTGGTGTCTGGTCAATGTAGGAACACAGACAGAGACAAGCCCTGGGTTCACACCCTGTCTCTGTGCTCATTCACAGGATACCTTGTGCACGTCGGTTCTATCTGAACCTCTTCCCCCATCCATGAGTGTAAGGCCACCCCCAGGCCCATGTAAGGATGCCCTTGGCGAATCCATGGCAAATTG
Organism: Delphinapterus leucas; assembly: GCF_059928025.1. Lineage (NCBI taxonomy): Eukaryota > Metazoa > Chordata > Mammalia > Artiodactyla > Monodontidae > Delphinapterus > Delphinapterus leucas. Next base: position 16,442,447 of record NC_143142.1, read on the forward strand.
CAGTGGGCAGGGCCTGACCCATGCAGGAAGCCAGGAGGACCACAAGTGCCCTGTGGGACAGGGATCCCATCCCCAGGGCTTTGGCCTCCAGTAAGTGAACTTCAATGATTTACCCCCAAACTGTGGTCCTTGTGAGCCTGGGGAGGGTTTGGTATCTTTTCTGGCACTAAGCTGTTAATCCCAGACCACAGAGAAACGGCACTAGCACAGGTGAAAATAATGGCATATTTTATTGGCATAAATCACAGGAATTGAAATGGGGAAAAGCCAGGTTATAAGTTTACAGAGAAAAAAAATTAAAATCAAATCATCAAATAACCATTGACCCAGAGGGTGGACCTCTGAAACCCCAGGTCCTCTAGGGGAGGGGTCACTGTAAACAGAGCAATAAGGCCTGTGGGTAGACGTGGAGACATCAGACCCGTGGCGGGGCCTGGCTGACCTCCCCAGACCCGGGCTGCTCTCAGCCCTGCCACCAAGGAGGGACCCTCTTCCCTCCCTGGGAAGCCTCCTTGAGAGGCTCAGCACACCCAGCCTCTGCTAGGAGGCTAGCGAAGTGGTCTGGCTCTTCCTCACTTTAGACCACACTGGGACCCCGTTCCACTAACCCAGAACCCCAGCCCTACCTATCTCATCCTTGGGGGAGAACACTCTGGGGGCTTCCTGTTGCTTCAGCGAGACCTTGTCCTTTTGCCGAGAATCCTAGCAGGCCCCCAGCCAACGACCTGGGCTCTTTTCCCCAGGACACCAGTCTCCAGGGAGGGCAGGAAATTTGGGGAAGGGATGCACCCAGTGGAATCAACAAGACTAATGGTCAAAATCAGATACCAGCTTTCCTGAGGAGGCAGAAGAGCCCCAGAGAAGCAGTGAGAAGGCCGAGAATGTTCTATTTGTTGCCAGAAAGTTCACAGGGGAGTGGACACTCCTAATGGCTTACTTAGAAAACAGCACCCCCAAAGTGTACTTCCCCGTTCTCCTCCCTCAGGAACAGGACAGATGAGGTTCGGAATTCTAGGCCCCAAAGGGCAAAACACCCTTAAGGCCGGTTTCAGTGAAGAGCTTGCTGGCCTGGATAGTAAGGAAGGGGTTTCAAAATACAGCAGTTTATAAAAAACAGTCCTTGTGAGCTGTGAAGTTAAAGAAGGGCAGTCACAGAGCTGCTCCCAGTTCACCTGCTTGTGCTAAGAAAAAATAAAATACAAATTGCTTCACCCCCTCCAAGCCCTCAGTACAAGGCAAACCCCATATACCAGAGCCACCGTGGCATACACAGGACAGTGGCAGTGCACATGGGGGAAAGGTACAAAAGGAGACGTCTTTAAAATCTCTTCAAAATCATTTTCGTATAGAGAGGTAAAAGTAACTCAGACGATATGAATTCAAACCTCAGTGTAGAAATCTATCAAAGTTGGTACAGTGTCCAGGCACGGGGTGAAACCCCGCCTCACACCATCCCCGGAGAAGGAGGAAGTGATTATAAAACATTATTGCTGGAGAGGCCATTCTCAGTAGAACCAGAGAAGTTACAGGGGTCGGGGGGCAGCTGCCCAGGCCTGGGGAGACTGGAAGGGTAGGAGGCGCACAAGGAATCTTCCGTGGCCCCTAGGACACTTCCGCCCTTGGATGGATGGATGGGTGGATGCTGGCATTGTCTGGAGGGAGCTGCTGTCCCCCAATACTCTCAAAACAAGGATAATTAGGTTGTGGGGGCGGATATGGATGAAAAGAGGCCCCCATGTGACCCTGCCTGCCCTCCCCACCCCCACCCCCAGCTCCACTGCCGAAATATGAGTGAGAGATGGCTCCAGTGTGGGGTGCTGGACTGGCCAGGCGGGTTCGTGGGGACACAGGTGGAGCCCTCCAGCCTCTGCCTCTGGGGAGGGTGAAGAGCTGGCAGCCTGCGGGGAGCTGCAGGAGGAGGAAGGAGGCCCAGAGGCTCTGGCAGGGGGTAAGAAAAGCAGGCGGGACCCCTCAGGACCCTCTTGCCATCCTGCACCAGCCAAGGACGTGGTTCCAGTTTCAGTCGGGTTTGCCCCTTCACCCCTAAGCGAGGCCTCTGGGTCACAGTAGCAGTTGGGAGGCTGGGCCGGGAAGCGGGGCAGAGGAAGGGATGAGCGCGCCTAGCAGAAGAGCTTGACGAAGCAGTTCTGACAGTAAGGCTTGTCGTTCTGCTCCTTGAAGGTGCCCTTGTTGAGCTGCTTGAGGCAGAAGGCACAGACAAAGTGCTCCGGGTGGAACTTCTTGGCCATGGCGGTGATGCAGCGGCCCGTGATGGGCTTCTGGCAGCCGGAGCACAGCGAGCCCCGCCGCTCGTGGTAGTGCACCTCACAGTAGGGCTGCCCGTCGTGCTCGAAGAAGCTGCCGTTGACAAATGGTGTGAAGCATTCCTGGAGACAGAAGAGGGGTGGGGCGGGGGGGGCAGGGGGCTCAGGCTGGGGCTGGGGGCTGAGGCAGCTCCCAGGTGATGGGCAGGAGACAGTCAGGGTCATCACACTCGAAATGATTCTCCCTTGCTGAGCATCCTCTATGTGCCAAGTGTGGTGCTAAACGCTTATTGAAGTCTCCCAATGACCTTGACTTGCCACTGCTAAGTTGCACTGCCTGAATTCAGACACGGATCTTACGCCTGGGCACTTCAGCAGGTGGCTTAATGGTGTGCCCAGAAACCCTGGTGTCGAGAAAAGGGTTCCAGGGTCAAACTCTGCATCCTAGATTCCCATTTGGAGATCCAAAGGCACGCTTAGGTATTAAAGGCTCTGAGAAGTCTGGCAATGAACAGTTTCCCAAACTTATTTTGATCAGGGGACACTTACTGGATCTCTAATAACATCTGGGGGACATTACCCCCCAGAATGCAGTCTGGAAACCATTGCCCATTTCCGCTGAGGCTGCTAAATGCTTGCATTATCTCATTTCGCTCTCACACACCCTTCTCCCGAACATGACCTGTCTCAGGGCTGCTGCACAGGACCACCTTGCTCTTGGTTTCTGCCAGCCTCAGTACGAGCCCTGGCCCAGGACCTACTGGACTTGAAGGACTGTACCCCCTGCCTTCTCACCTCATTAATACCCCCAAACAGGGCCTGTAAATCGGATTCAGAAAGCACAGTGAGGTAGGCCCTTCTCTCCCCACTGCCCGCTCTCGGCCCCCTCCAGAGGAGGGCTGGGGGCCCCTTACCCGACACACAAAGCACTCAGGATGCCACAGGGTGTTAAGGGCCGAGATGTAGTTCTCCAGGATGGCTCGGGCACAGCCGCCACACTTGGGGGCGAACATGTCAAAGTAATCCTTCCGGCAGTAGGCCTTGCCGTCTTTCTCGTGGAACCCTGAGGAGGGGGGGTGTGGGGGGCAGATGAGGCCTCCAGAGGAGGAGCCACCCTGACTCCAGCCTCAGCAAGGTCTCCCACCATGCCCCCGCCTCCCCAATGCTCCGGGCGACAGCGAGTGAGAAGGTACCGCTCAGTACCTTCAGGGCCGAAGAAGGCTCCACACTGGGCACAGAAGAAGTGCTCGGGGTGCCACGTCCGGTCAAGGGCTGTCACCACTTTCTGTGAAAGCAAAGTGTGGGACCAGAGCTGAGCGCTGCCCCACTGGACAGATCCCACAGTTGAGACCCACAGGCAAGGCCGTCCTTCCACCCTGCCCCCAGCCCCAGCAAAGGAAAGAGTATAACACTCCCAAGATGGGGTCTCTCCCAACTGTGCTCTGAATACCACTGAGAATTCTGACTTATTGAAGGATGTGATATGTCAGGCACACTCTGTCTCCTTTAATCCTCATGTGCAGTTGAGATCATAGGTTCTATTGTGACTCCCATTTTATAAGGGAAGAAACTCAGGCTCAGGCTCAGAGAGGCTAGACATTTCCCTAACATCACACAGCAGGAGAGTGAGGGAGCCCTCACTTCACTCCATTTACCTGGGCAGGGCTCCTAACCTCTGGGAGGCTCAGCAGAAGGGAATCGGGGATGAGAGGTAGCGCTGCTTAATGTGCATTAGGACGGGCCGTGCATCCGGCCTGAGTGTGAATCCCAGTTTCCAAGCTGTGTGAGCTCGGCCACGTAATGTGACCTCTCTGAGCCTCAGGTGGCACCACCTGCACCCAGGAACTCACATCCAGGATGGGCCCGTTGCAGTAGTAGCAGCGTGGAGAGAAGAGGTTGTGATAGTCCTTTTCACAGTAGGGCTGTCCATCCCGCTCAAAGAAGTTCCGGGATCCGATCTCCTCCTGGCAGTGGGTGCAGACGAAGTGCTCTGGGTGCCACGTCTTCCCCATGGCGGTCACGACCTGAGGAGAGAGGCAGGATACGGCTCAGGACGCAGGTCTGCCACAAAGCACCCTCCCAGAGAAGCCAAGGTCCCGTGCCCACCTACCGCTCCCTCCCCTGCCCCACCCACCCCATCATCACCTGCCCCGCGATGGGTTTCTTGCAGGCCCCGCAGACCCCCTTGGCGACCGTGGCGACCCCCAGTTTGTTCAGGTCAGACTGCAGGCTCCCCAGCATGCTGTCAAGCTGGCTCCCAGGCTTTGAGGGCCCTCCCGGGGGAGAGCTGCTCCCTGTCTTCCCCTGGGCCATGAACTGTGGAGAGAGGGGAGAGGGCAGGTGAGGACATCTGGGCCTTGGGGATGAGGTTCGCAGCACCAGGGGCTCTCCCCTCTCCTGGACAGACGGGCTGAAGGAGGCAAGAAGTGCAGCCCGTCCAGGGGCTTCAGAAGCCCTCAAGGTGGGAGTGGCATCTGTAAGACATTCTGGTGTCAGAGGGGCTCACGGTGGGCCTGACCGAGCCCTGGGAACACATGGCAAGCAGGACATTAAGCCCCAGCCTTGGCACTGACCCCTCCCTCGTCCTGCCCTTCAGGGCTGCTCTGGCTGCCGTTCGGAGGCCAGCCGGCCGCCCAGCACAGCTCTCCGTCCGCTCTTTGTTCCAGGCCCTGGATCTTAGACAGGGGAGGAAACAAGAATAAGAATTTCTTTTTTCTTAATTAAGGAAGAAAGAATAGGAGAACTTGTCATCGAACCATTTCACAAAAAGGACTTTAGGATGAAATGTAAGGATGGATTTTTTTTTTTCCCCTACTAGCAGTACCAAAATCAGGAGAAAAAGTCTAGAGAAAAACCACCACGAGAGAGAGGCCCAGGGAGAGACGAAGAGGGAGAGAAAGGTAAGCCAACCAAAAGGTGCAGGACTTAGGGAGGGGAGGTGATGGGGCCGGAGAGCAAGGAGGCCTCGCCAGGTACTGGGTCTGGGGCTGAAGGCGGGGGATAGGTTTTGGTTTTCCTTCTGGGAATGGCTTCCTCAGATGGAGCCTGGGGCAGGCAGGGGGGAGGCCCCAGGAGGAAGAAAGAGGGCAGCTGACGTCTCGGGGGTGAGAGCATGGACATCAGGTTAAGCGAGGGTCCAGGGTCAAGGCCAGGTCTCAGGAAGGACCATGGTACCATGCAGGGCTTGTGGATGGAGGAACAGAGGGGATGTGTATGTGTGCAGAGTGGGGACACCACTCGAGCATAAGGACAGGGACAGGTAGGGCTGGTGTCAGGGCCCCGGGAGGCCTGCCTGCATCGGGGGGAAGAGTGGGTCCTCGTCGGTCTGGCAGCCCATGGACCTCACAGAGTGGGGCGCAGGAGTGGGCGGGGTGGGGCCCTGTACACCGTCTTCCCGTGGCCCCGCCCCAGCACTCTGGACCCCGGGGGGACCTCGAGGAAGAGCCGAGGGCCCCAGGGTGGAGGAGGTGGGCGGGCTGGGCCGGGGAGAAGAGCTGCTGGCCGAGGCGTCTTTGCGATGCTGGAGCAAAGGGCTGGGAGGAGAAGGAGAAGGCAGAACAGAGAAGGTTCTTCTCAGGGGAATGGGAGAGCCAGGAGGGAAGACAACCTGGGAGGAAGAAGAGAGGGAGAGAGATGAAGGCAACGGCAGAGGAAACATCAGCTCAGCAAGTAGGGGCTCCCTGGGGCCCTCCCACTCTGACACCAAGAGTGAGGCTGGCCTCACAAGGCCACGGGATGCAGAACCCCCCCACCCCCCCCCCACATGCCAAACTTCCCCTCTGGCCGCTGCTGGGGAAGAACTGGAAGACCTCCGCCCTGGCCCAGCCCTGGGCAGCTACTCACTACCTTCTCTACCAGCTGCCCCCTAGCCCGCCTCCCACACGGCTGCACAGTGATGACGATGCCCTCGGTCAGCCAGTCCTGGACAGAGGCCCCCGCGGCCCCCTCGGCCTCCTCCACCTCCGGCTGGATGCCCAGCCGACCCTGCAGCTCCGCGATGAGCCGCTCCTGGGACGGGGTCCTGCTCAGGGTGGCGGGGTCCAGCCGGCGACGAGGGGAGGGCTCCCGGGACATGGGGTGAGCGTGGCCGGTCTCCCGGCTCCTTCTGATCATGGAGCGGATCTGGGGGGGGGAGGGAAGCTGTCACAGGCCACTCTGGGCTCAGCAGATGCTGCTCAGTCCACACCCAAGAGCCCCCAGGAGGGGTGGGCAGGACCAAACCACCAGAGAAGAGCCAAGCTGAGCTAGGGTGGAGGCAGGGGGCAGAGCAGACACCCTCCAAGTCAGCCCTGACCTTGGGTAAGACACTTCACTTCCAGGGCCTCAGCTTCTCCATCCTTGAAATGGGGTAACGGCATTTTCTCAGCTGCCTTACAGGGTTGTTAAAAGAATTATTTGAAAGAATGTAAGTGGACATTCTTGAAAGGGCATAAGAATTTCCCTTCTTCCCTCCCTCCCTTCCTTTTTTTAATTTGTAGTAGGAAAAATGTGGTCTTTCCTTACAGTAAATCCTTCAACCAGGTTTTTTTTTTCCTTGTTTACATTATAACCTACTTGTTTCTAGCACTTTGGTTATTATTATTTATTTTTGGCCGCGCTGTGTGTCATGCGGTATCTTAGTTTCCTGACCAGGGATCAAACCCGTGCCCCCTGCACTGGAAGCGTGCAGTCTTAACCACTGGACTGCCAGGGAAGTCCTGGTTTGGTTATTTTTGTTGTTGTTTTATTTTACTTTGTTTTTGAAAAGGGCCTAAAATTTTAATCAAGAAGCGAATAATAACCGTTAACGTCAGCCACGGCTTATTGGGGACCGTGTGCTATGTTCTTTCTAAGCACCTTCTGGCATTACTTCATTTAATCCTCTGGACAGCTCTGGGGGAAATGGTCTATTACCCTCATTTTAAAGAAGAAAACTGAGGCTGGTGCGGGCGTTGCCCAAGGTCACCCAGGGAGCAAGTGTTGGAGGCGTGGTTTGTATTCAGTTCTATCTGGTTCCCAAGCCCATGCTTTTCACCATTCCACACACATCCCATCAGGATGTCAGGGGAAGCTCATCTGAAGGAAAAAGCCTTAATCAAGCAAGAGGCAGGGTGCCACTAAGAGAAATTCCAGGGCCCAGGGAGCTCCGCCGGCCGCACACAGCCCACTGCCCACGGCTGGTTGTCAGGGTCTCAGGCCACGGCATCTCGGAATCGGCTGCCCAAGCAAACATGCGCAGAGTGGGAGGCTGCATGCAATTAGCCAGGCGTGGTCCACGTGCGGCCTGCCGGGGCCATGCCTAGCAGCCGTGCGAGCTCACGCCTGCCTGGCCAGAGGTGGAAATCCTCTCCGTGGTGTTGGGTGTGTCCATGACCACAGCCTGTGGAAGTTCTGGCCGTTCCCTCCTGGCCTCTGCAGCGGCTTCGGTGGTGCCCTCTGGCCTCCTGGGGGTCTCGGGTCCCTGGGCTGGCCTGACCAGGCTGCCCCCCGTGGCCGTCTCTCCACCTAACTGCTCCTCCTCAACTGGGGCATGGCATCTGCTCTCTGGCTCCCCTGGCTCTGGCCTTGCCCTCTCCTTCTGCTGTCCACGTGCTTTCGTGAGACTCCAGGTATCCGGTAAGATAGCCTGACGGTCCACGGCCATGGCGGCTGGCTCGATTACTTCCTGGAAGCTGGGCGTAGCTCCCCCGGGGGACTCAGGCCTAAGCGCCTCCAGAGCCCACGGCCACTCCCATGTGGCAGCCACGGCCTCTCCTGGGCACAAAGGGTTGGCTGACAGCACTTGGGGTTCCCCAGCCTCCTGGGGACCTGTGCACCCAGCGTGGGGTAGAGTGTGGCCGGGAGGCACCCTGGAGAGCTCACTCACCAGGCTCACGTTTGGTGGGTCCCTCCAAACGCGAGCCTGGCTCTCTGCACCCGGTGGCCCCAGAGAACTCTCCGTGGAGGGAGACCTTGAGTTGGGGGTGTCAGGCATCTCCCCAAGGCCAGTCAAATCAAGCCAGCTGGGGGTCACATTGTCCTCAGGGCAGAGGACCTCCAGGGTGTGGCCGTGGCTTCGAGGGGAGGGTTTCCTAGGGGGTGGCAGGAATACATAGGGCCCAGGTGGAGGAGGAGAAAGTATGTGGTGTGGGGATGGAGCTGAGCTGGACAGCAGCCTTGGGGAGCTCAAGGCCACAGCAGAGGAGCTGGTCTAGAGGAGAAAGACAAAAGACAGAGGGGAGAGGAGAGAGAGTTGGGAGAGATGAGGAAGGAAGCCCACTGCAAGGGGCAGGCTGGGCCTCAGGGCTCTGAGAGTCCCCGTCTACACTGACAAGATGGTCTACACTGACAAGACCGTCTACACTGACAAGACCAAGGTGGTGGCGAAGCTGAGGCATGAGGACTGGCCCTGGAAGAAGACCCAGCCCCCAGACAGGTTTTCCTGGGCTTCATATCCCTGGCTCCCATCAAACCCAGGCAGCAGAAAGCAGCCTCTGAGCCATGCCTGTCGGGCACTGCCCCCCGCCAATCCCAAGTACAGACGAGGGAGAAAAAGCTAAGGTGAGGTGGGTCACGGGGAGGTCAGCCCAGGCACCAATCAAGGGACAGACAGCCACAGGCAGCTCTCAGCTCTGTCTCTCCCAGACAATCCCTGCTCTCCTACATCCCCCGAGACCTTGCTCCAGGGTCACAGTGAGAACCAGCGCAGCTTCTCAAGGGATCTCAGAAAAGCAGCACAGCCTAAAGGGTGCTGGGGCAGGGCTCCCTCGGGCCAACTCCTGAGCCCAGTGTACTTGCTCCTGACGGTGGCCACTCAGAACCACTGGCACATGAGGGCCACAAGCCCAGGCCGCACCCATCCCCCCCGCCCCGTGAAACCCCAGCCGAAGGGAGGCTTGGAGGCACCAATGGGGCCAAGAGCTGGCTCCCCTCCTCCGATTCCCTAAGTCATGCCCCCGTGGAAGGGTGGAGTCAGCAACTGTTGGCGAGTTCAGTCACCATCACTCCCCATCAAAGCACTGCATCCTCTAAATAAAACATCTCGGGTCTGGCAGGCCCGGGGAGGAGATGGGGCGCCTCATGCTGGACTGGCCCAGTAGCCTGATGGGTGAGGTTTCCCAGAGAGAACTTGTGGGGACTCAGAGGCCCGTGGAGGATGGAAGGCGGATGGCGAAAGAGGCCTGTGGATTCAGGAGCCAGAGGCAGAAAGAAAGGATGTGTTGAGGACAGCCAGCCAGCGTGGGAGATGGGGCTCCAGGGCAAATGACCTCTCGGAACAGGATCCCACAAGGCCCAGCAGAGCACCCCCTCCCCTACCAAGAGCAGCCATCGACACAGGGTCCTTTGTCCCAGACTCCTGATCCCTCGCCTGGGTGGCTGGGAGCTGAGAGCACCCAGGGAGGAAGGAATGTCCTGCTGAGCACGTCCTGCCTTCACAGGCTGAGAGGCAGCTCAGTCCCCACGTGGCCAGCCTGGCCCTCCCTCCCCCATATCCTGGCAAGGCCAGGGCACTGCCTGCGGGGTCCCAGGCTCAGGGCGAGGCACCCAAACACGCAGGGGCCAAGTTCCAGCTACTCATGCTGAGGTACAGGAGGGGAAGGATGGGGGTTCTGAGGGGCCAGGGCAGGGAAGAGGGACCTCAGGGCACCTTAAAATCCGACAGCGAGGCCATCAGCTCATCCAGCTCCCTGGTGGCAGAAGAGGCGGAGATGCGTGTCTGCTGCTGGCTGGAGGTGACTCGCTGGGGGCTGCTCATCTCGCCCTGGTTCACAGTGATGGCGGGGCTGCACGCAGGCATGGCATCAGTGGGGACCCCAGAGGCCAGCCCGTGCACCCCCAGCATGTCCCTCCCCTCCCCAGGGGATCAACAACTCAGCTCTGACACTGGGGTCCTGCCACTCCCAACCCCAGGGAAGCCCACCAGCTCCCAGTCTCTCCTGGGGACGCATTGTTGGGAGGGGCTGCTGTCAGCCAGCAAGACAGAGCACTGAGGTGAGCTGATGGGAGAGAGGCAAGGTCAGCTCAAATGGCACTTCTTTCCAAGAAGACCAAGTCCAAGCCTGCCGTTCAACAAGCCCCAGCATCCTGTGTATCCTCCACAACACTGCACGTACATGTGAAGTTGTTCCAACAACACAGTAACACCAAGGAGAGCTAAGACTCGGTAGACACTTACCATGGGTCCTGTGTGCACGTGCTTTACGTGTGTTATTGGGTCTCACCCCTACTGAGGTAGGTGGTCTTATCCCCCTTATCCCATTTCATCTTACCCCATTCTACAGATGGGAAAACAAAGGCTTGAGAGACAACACTTAGTAAGTGCACAGCCAAGATGTGAACCCTATTGTGTGGCTCCAAAGCCTGTGCTGACAGCTGCTGGGCTATGGGTGCCCTCAGCGTGCACAGTGTCTGTCCTTCCTGATGGATAGTGGCTCGTTGAAGGCAGGCATGGTGTCTGCGTGACTTGTCACCATCCCCCAAGGCCTGGTGCAGGGCCTGGCAAACAACAGGCACTTCAGAGGGAACGGGTGACACTGGGGATGAGACGGCAGACCCTGGAGCATGGGACGGGCTGGGCGAGACCTTCCCCTGCCTGGGAGGGCCCAGTGGAGACTCACACGGGGCTGGGCACGGAGCTCTCCAGCTCATCCAAGAGACTCTCCACGCTGGGCCGCACGTCCTCCAGGCCCCGGCCTCCGTTCCGCTTGGGCTTCTCTTTGGTCAGTGGCCCAGCTTTGCCCCCCAACGAGCTGTTATTCTCCGGGATGCCGTAGTGGGGGCTCAGAGCCCCAGGCAGTGGGGGGCTTGAGTTGGCCTCATCTTGGGAGAAGGAAAGAGAAAAGGTGCTCAGCCCTGAGCCCTGCAGGGATCCAGAGGCCAGCAGGTGGGCCTGGTGGGCCTGACCTAGTCCTACCTGCAGGGTAGCCTGGGGGGTTATGCTGCACGGCGTTCAGCTCCAGCAGCAGGCGGTCGAGTTCAGAAAGGTTGCTGCCCAAGGAGGAGCTCATGATGGTGGGTGAAGGCTCGGCCGACTTCTGCTTGTTGGGGAAGCTTTGAGAGGCAAAGGGAAGACCTTGGTGAGAGATGCTCCCCAGCTCTGGCGGCCCCCAAATCCTCAAGGAGAATAAGGCAGAGGGGATACAGCGTCTCCACCGGCCAGAGGACGGAGAGCGGGGAAGTGATGTGGCAAGAAGAGGGGAGGAAGGAAGTCTTGCTTCAGTTCTTGAACCTTCCTCAACGCAGGGCAATGTGACAGCCAGTCCAGCTGCTGCACGGTGATGGCAGATAAGGCCACCGGGCCAGTTGAGAGGCCTTCTGCCGTCTAACCCAGTGACCCTTGAGGCAGAATCCCCCTCCCCTCCAGCGCTGTGCCGTGCCTGACCCTGGCCTCAGTGGCCTCTGCCCGCCGATGCACAGGATTCCCAAGCAGGGGGAGGAGCTGGGCAGTACCTGTACACGTGCTCTTCCTCGCCAGCTCGAGGACACGGCAGGCCGACGCCGTCCTGGGGGTTGGAGGCACTGGAAGTTTTAGCACTGGAGCCGTACACGGGGGACGGGGATGGAGGCTGCAGGAAGGACAGTGCTCAGAGCCTCCCCGGGGAGGAAAAGGAACAGCCCGAGTCACCCCCGGAAGGCTCCTGCTCACAGGCAGTCTCACCAGGGAGTTTCCACACTCTGACCAGGAGACAGGTGATTAACACTTGGTCACTGCCCCCTCACGTGGCGGCGGCGGGTGGGGAGAGCCAGACGCTTCCCGCCTCTTCTCCCTACTTCCCTGATCGCTGGCTCTCCGAGCCACTGCCAGACAAGCTCCTTGTGCCCTGAAGCTGACTTCCGAGGCCCTGTCCCCACCTTACCTGCTGGTGGATGAATCGGGAGGTGCTGGGCTGCCACTGGTCTAAGGGGTCAAGGACCGTGCCATTGAGGGCCTCGCTGGACGGGGGTGGAGGGACAGGGGGTGGCACGGCAATCTCCTGGTATGTGTGGTTTCCTGTTGGGTACGAGTAGGGGGTCTCCTCGGACAAGAACACAGGCCGTTTGGAGATGTGGGAGGTCGTGGACTCCAAGTCTGCCAGCAGGGCGTCTGCAGAGAGAAGGCGTGGGGAGCGGGTAAGAAAATGGATCCTGGGGACTAAGTCTCCAGTGGCAGCGCCCTCCCTGCCTACACCCAAGAGTTAATGACTGCTGAGCACCTGCCCCGCCCATGGGAGAAATGACTAGCCTCAGGTCAGGAAGGTATCAGCCCAGACCAGCCTGGCTAAGAACAGCTCCCAAAGCTCTTCTCCCCAGCCACGAAGAAGGTGCTCTGGAGGTTCCTGGGGCCGCCCTGAGGGCTCTCCTACCTCTGGGAGCCGGGCATCTGCGTTCCCTTCCAACAGGGCTGTGCAGCTGGCTGGCTGGCCGGCCGGGAGTCAGAAGTACCTGCCTGGAACCCGCACTCTGACTCCACAGGGCAAGGTGGAGAGAATGGGTGGGAGGGGCCCCACGTCACGGGGAGGGGCCTGGGCACTGCCAGGTCCCACTTAATTTCCAAGAGCTTAAGCCCGCTCAGCCCCCAGCCTGGAGGGGCCCCTGGGGTGGTACCCGCCCTCCTGACCAGGTAGAAGTCGAACCTCAGGCTCCAAGCTCCTCCTGAGAGTCTCGGGGCTGCTGTGAGAAGTGTGAGGGACAAGGCTGGTGCAGCGTTCCCGCCCCCACCCCCCGCCCCCGTCAGCAAAGAGGGGCAGGACTGCTCTGTAGGCTGTTTTTGCGGAAGCCTGGCAAGCAGCCTGGCCCCAGAGGCTCCAGGGCCCCACTATTCTGCTTTTAACAGCAGCAAGGGAGCCGAATCAACCCTCAAGTGCAAGCTTCCATTACCCTGGCACTAGGCAGCCCGCAGGGGGCCCTGCATCTCCCCAGTCCCCAGACAAGAAGGGTACAGCTGGAGGGGTGGGGGCAGGAGCTGCTGATCCTGCCCTCCTGGGACCCTCAACAGCCCCACAGCCTGGCCCCACACGCCATGCCCTCGTTCCTGCTGTGTCACCGACTAGTTCACTCTCCCCCCGCTGCTGGCCTGCTGCAGTGGGGGAACTCGGTCCCTGGCCCTTGTGATAATAATCACCAGAAAGCAATGGCTGGATCATGGCCCTTTACTAGTAACAGGCACTGTGTTGGGTACGTTGCATACGTGGTCTCAGTTAATCCTCCTAATACCCCATGAAGTTGGAATTCTCACCCTTCCTTTACAGATGGGGAAACCGGCTTAAAGAGGTGGTGGGACTGGCCCCAAATAACAAAGCCGGTAAGTGACAGGACTGACTCCTCAGAGGCCCCAAACCTCAAAAATCTGCCCTGCAAGAGGCTGCTGTGATCACAAGATGGTGCCAGATTTAAACAGTACAACTTCCTGAATGACGGGGCCCAAGCTCTGAGAGCTGCCAGTCTGATCCTTCCTGGTGGCCCTGTCCCCAACCCCACCCCTGCTCAAAGGAAGTAAGAAAGAAGCAAGGGCCTCACCCAGGGCCTGGGTCTGTGGGCCCACACCTCCCAGCTACGTGCCCTGATGTCCTACCCCCAAGGCTGGCAGCACCTACCCCAGGCTCCTACCCAGCTGATCAGAAGCTTGTTCCAAGGCCTGGGATGTCTCTGACTTCCAAGGAAGGTCAGTTCCTGCAGCCCCCGACTCCTCCAGGTCCTTTGGAAGAAGTCTGACTTCCTATCTCTAGCAAACCGGAACTAGAGGGAGTCTGTGTGTCTAGGTAACAGTGGAAAAGGAACCAGTGTCCAGGGCCAATCCCAGTGGCCTCTCCACGGCCACACCTGCTGCCTTGGCTTCACAAGGCGTCCTGGCTTCCTCTGGGCCCAAGCCAGCAGGAGGGGTGGGGTCCCTCCTTCTCCATCATGGGCAGAGCCAGCCCCCAACAAGTGCAAGTCCAGTAGGGGTAACAAGGGCAGCTGCCATGCCTGAATGCCCACCACGTGCCAGGAGTTTCACCTGTGTCACCTCTCTTTCTCCTCACGATACCACTAGCACAGATGGCAAAACTGAGGTTCAGAGAGGCAGAGGCACATCTCCACACTGCCTGAGCTGGCTGAAGTGACACCGCTGGGACCTGAACTCGGGTCTCTTGGGCTCCACTCAATAGAAGACAGATGGTTAAGCTTCCTTGTCAAAACTTCTGAGCCAGGGACACCACCAGCCTCTGCACCAAACACCTTCTCCCACCTCACTCATGACCTGACTCCAAGCCTGGCTTATTGGTTCATGGATGGATTCTGGTTTATGATTTAAACAGGCTCTTTTCAACACAGATACATCTGTTGGTCAAAAGGACCAGTCCTGGGGGATGGAGAAAAAAGATCTGTGGAGTCAAGCCAGACCTGAGTTCAGTCCCAGCTCCTCTATCTACACTACCCACAGCCACAGAGCAAATCACTTAGCTCCCCACCTCACAGCACTGGCGTGAGGTTTATATGGGATAGCAGATGCTATAGTACACGGGAAGCTGCAAACACCACACCTCAGGTGCTTTGTGAAATTCAGAAAAAGATTTTCCTCCAAGGAGGTCAGGTTGGGTTGCAAAGTGCTGACTTCTCCTAAGTCCTCTATGGGTAGGATCTGGGCAAGACAAGAAAAGGGCAACCTTGAAGAGAAAAGCAAAAGCAAAGTAATAAAGTAACATTCAAAGGAAAACATTTGGGGACTTCCCTGGTGGTCCAGTGGTAGAGAATCCACCTTACAATGCAGGGGACGTGGGTTCGATCCCTGGTCAGGGAACAAGATCCCACATGCTGCGAGGCAATTAAGCCCACGTGCCACAACTACTCAGTTTGTGCGCCTCAACTAGAGAGCCTGCGTGCCGCAAACTACAGAGCCCACGCGCCCTGGAGTCAGTGCGCCACAACTAGAGAGAGAAAACCCGTGTGCCACAACTAGAGAGAAGCCCGCGCGCCGCAACGAAAGATCCCGCATGCCTCAACTAAGATCCGACACAGCCAAAAATGAATAAAATAAATAATAAATCTTTTTTAAAACACCCCAAAAACAGAGTGAAACATTTGTGGATGTCAGAGAGCGGAGGCACACCACTGTCCAAACTTGTGTCTGAGTGAGAGTTAGGACGTGCACAGCCACCGGTTCTGTGTGTAGCTTCCTCCTCTCTCTCCATCCTTGGTCTTTGCTCTGTGATAGACAGGACTTGGTGCCACTGTCCCACCAAACCCCTCACAAGCGCCTCAGGGGAGAGCCAGGAATACAGGAGGCACGGAGGAGTACTCGCTGGCCTCTACTTTGGATTCCTATGGGTGCCGAGGCCTGCTATCTCCCCACAGGCTGCAAAATGGTGATGGGCCAAAGTCTCCTTGCAAGCTCAGCAAACTCCTCCCCGGCCTGAGTAAACAGAGGTGGCAGATGGAGTCCACTTGCAGTCCACAGTGGGGGCGGGGGTGGGGGGAAGGTCCCCAGCTTTCAGCTACAGTTACTGCCTGGTGCCAGCTCTGAATACCCTAGGGGCAGGCTCAGGATTCCTTCTACACATACCCCGAAGAAGGTGTCAGAGAAAATGGTGCCGCTGGAACACACCCTGTCTCCCACATGTTTGGAGGATGGCTTCCATACACACAGAAGCAGTAAGCAGTCAGGGCTCACTCATTCAGCCTAAGGAAGGCCTCAGACTTCCTCAGCATCGCTCCACTAAGCTTCTGGGTCCAGGCCTGAGACCACCGGAACAAGTCAGAGCGACTAGGACCACCCTAGTCACCCTGGGGAAAGAGCTCTCTCTGGGGCTTCCCAGCCCCTTGCTGGAGGAAATCACCCTAGATTCTGCAGGCGTTTTGCCTCTCCAGACCAGCGGATGCAGGCTCTGTCACTTCCATCCAAGAAGAGGGAAAGCCCAGGTCTCTGGGAGCCTATCTAGTGTATGTGTGGAGAGGGAGAGTTCTCCTTTCGAAACTGGGAATGGGGGAGTTAATGCAAAGTTTCCAGTCCACCAGAGGCAACCAGCTTGTTGCGCCCTGGCAGCGAAGGGGTGCAGACCGTCCTCCGCTGCCCGCCAGAGGGAGCTATTGGCCCGTCGGCTCTCCGCCACGGGGAGTAACCGAAGGTAACCTCGCACAATCACGGAATTTTAGAGCCGGGGAAGACCCGGGAGCCCCCAGCCGGCCATGGGTGCACCGGGAAAGTTTCAGTGCCAGGGAATGCCTGACTGAGCTGGAGGGACGGAGCAGGCTGTGAGGAGGCGCACAACGACGCCGGGGGGCCAAGCCTCTGGGCCGTGCCTGCAGCACACATCATCTGAAGGCGTGACTCTAGAGTGACACAAGAGACAGACACATGCCCTAGCTTCTAGTGCCCAGCGGCTGCACCTAAGCAGCCACTCAGAGGGGTTGTGGCTTCCACTGCGAGGCTGCCCAGGAGCAAGCGGGTGGGTGGGCACAGCGCACAGGGCCAGCACAAGGTGAAAGGCCCTTCCCCGGGCCCCAGCAACCACCGGCCTAGCACAATCCTGAGGCCAGGGTCGGGGGTGGGGGGTAGCCGCTGGCTCTGCAGCCCTGAGGGGGTTAAGACTCAGGTGCCCAGGCTCTCTGCGCTGGGAGGGAGGAGACTCGGGGGCCAGTTGGGCTGCATTCCAGGGCAAATGCTGCAGTTGCGCCCCTCATATTCCCAGACCAGGTCAAGCGTCCAGGACAGAGGGAGCCCCAGGCCCCCTCACATCCCCAACATAGGGGATCTCTGCCAGACTGAGGCTTGGGGGCCTGGGTTGACCCACAGACACACGGCGCCCAATAATAAGTTAAAGAAACTCAACTAACCACCTCCACCTCCACCCCCAACTGGAGTATAAAGACAAGTCAAGCCTCTTTCACAAGCCTGGCTTCCTCCTACCCAAGCCCGGCAACTTCTTAGTATGTGATAAAGACTGTCAAGATTAGAGACCTAGAGCTGGATGGACGCCAAAGAGAGTGAGATAAAGGGCCATCCAGGATCCCTCAAATGTGGCGGGGGAGGGGGCGGGGGGGGCGGTTACCAGAGCGATTTCATTCTCCCTCCCAGGCTCTGAGGACACGAGATGTTAGAACTCACACAGGGGAATACTGAGTCACACAAACTCTGCTCTGTGGCCAAGCTGCTCGTCCAGCTGTTTAACTGCTCTCGTACCTCGGTTTTCCTGTCCGTCCAATGGGAATTCCACCACCTTACTCACAGGAGTAAGGATTACATGAGAGAGTGGATATAAAGTGCCTGCTTTAGCACAGTCCCTGGAACAGAGCACACGCTCAGTAGATGGAGTTCCCTCCCAGAGAGATGGTTAGCCCTGGAGGGGAAGGAGAAAAGCGCTTCAACATCCTGAAGGCAAAGGATGTTGCAATCCTAGATCATCAGTTAGGGGCACCATTCTGGGGAAAACAAAGTCACCATGGAGAAGCCTGCCCAGCAGATCTTCATGATGGGGCAGGTACATGTGGGGTATCATCCCATCCCAGAGTTCACAGGCTCCCCTGCCACACCAGTGCTAGGTCGATCTAAAAGAGGTGGGGTCCTTTGGTCACCAGGGAGACCCCAGCTTGACATGCCTTATATTCTTGATACCTAGCCTAGAAGAGGCCCACAATAAGAACAAGGCTCAGCTCACCCACCTTCTTTCTGCAGGCCAATGTAACTCAGCTTTCGCAGCTCAGGCAGGTGTTTCCTTGGGAGCTGAGAAGCAGAAGGAAGGTGTAGCAAACACTGCCCTGAGAGCTCCAGCACAGCCATAAGGGACTGCCATTGCACAAGGCCTTCCCAGGCCAGGGCCAACTGTCCATTCCCTCCATTTATGTGAGACCCAGACTCTCACAGAGACAGCAGCAGTTTGGTGAGTCCCTTCCCCACCGGACCTGGAGAAACCCAGCCTTTCAGCCTGCCTACCTTGCTGGGTTCAGAACTGTGGGCAAGAGAGGTTTCGGCCCCCCTGCTGACCACCTGCGCAGGCTTGGTGGCCTCAAGTGTCAGAGCAGAAGCTGCCCAGCCTCCTTACAGCTGCCCAAGCTCAGTACATAAGCAGTGAGCGGGGCTCGGCCCTTCCTAAGGAAGGAGCTGTGTAAACAGCAGGACCGGCTCCCCTCTGCGGGGATGGTCTCATCTCAGCCCCTTTGCTGAGACTCTTCCAGATTAGGAAGGAGAGCAGGACGAGAAGGCGCGTCTCCCCCTCCCCCAGCCCTGAGCACATGAGCAGTTAGAGCAGAGGTAATCTAATCCAGGGCAGCAGGGCACTTTTACATGGTGAGTAACTCTCCAGGAATGGGGAGCTGGGTATATTTATCCTGATAACTGTCCTGGGAGGAAAGGCAGATCTGTGACCAGTAAGGGCCAATCTACAATTTAGGCCAGATCTGCTCTGCACTACCCAGCCCGGGGACCCAGGGCCTGGACACCGACTAGGAACTCAATCTCCTGAAGGGCCTCCCCTGCCAGTTTGGGTTCTTGTCAACCGACTGCCTCCTCTCCAAGAATTAAGGGGCCCTGTCTATCTTGCTTGATGCCATATCCCCTGCAGGTAGAATGAATGGCTGAATGACAGCGGGACTGTGAGGACGAGGAAGATGGGGAAGGAGCCATGAACAAAGAAAGTAGCCAGTGCCAGGATGCTGTGATTCCAGGCCCAGCCTGCTGGGTGCCTGTCATCGGGTCGGGCATCTTCTGTAGCTGTAAAACGGTCAGAACCCAATTTGTTCCCATGCCTGATAGCAAGCTCTGAGGAGGAGATAACATAATTTTGGGTGAAATTTACACAGAACCTTTCTGGAGCTCTTCGGAGTTTGTCTAAATCCAAGATACTGCTATTATCTGAATCCCAGACAGCGAACTGCTCTCCCTAAGGGGATGGAGGAGAAACAATCGATACTGGAGTGTCATTTAAATATTTAATAGCAGTGCCTGGAGGTTATGAAGACGCAGCCACCATTCTCCTTCCCTTCGCTGACTCATGCCTCACTCAACAGGAACTGCAATTTTACTCTCAGCCCTGAAGGAAGTGTGGGCTGGGGGTGACACAAAGGAAACCAGGGGAGATGGCCAGGAGTCTTCCAAGCTGCTGCTGCGAGAGGTGGGAGGCGGCCCTTTGGAGAAGGCGTTTCTTGCCTGGGCTTCCCACATGCCTTAGGAGGGCGGTTTCCTGTCTGCCCTTCCTTGCAGGGGCTGACACAACATGAGTGTGTAGGCAGGTTGGCTCTCTTCACTGGGTGCCTGGCTGGCGCCCAAGGTCACAAAGCACAGGTAACCAGAGACACGAGAGAATAAAGGCGGAAAGGCAACTCCAGAGGTCACCCCAAGCTCCAGGCAGAAGCCCAACTGTGCCAGGCCCCATCTGCACTGGGCACCCACACAGGACCCCCCAGTGACCAGGCCCTGGGCCACGGCGGCTTCCCCATCTGATGGGGCTCCAGCAGGTTAAGCAGCAACAGGTGGGAGAAGCCGCCCAGGTATACTTTGCACACCTCCACCCCCCAAGATGGGCACAGCAGCAGGTCCAGGCTGACTGGACAGCGGAGTCTCATTTCTGTTGTAAATAACTCATCTCTGGGTCCGGGATCAGCGAGCCCCACCCTCCTCCAGAGGGCCCAGAACCCAGTGGACGCATTTCATTGGTCAGATTTCATCACCTCCTCGGGTCACCCAGAGACTCTGGACATTTTTAAGGTCGTGTCTAGGGTCCAACTCCAGGCCCACACCGCCGGTTCCTTCAAAGGGTAAAACGTGGATTTACATACAACAAGATAGACAGCATTGAACCCAGGCGGCTCAGGGGCTGGAATTTTTCTCAGCTATTCCAAATCCACCCAATCCATTCCTGCAATCTGGGCTCTTTGTGGCAAGTCAGTCTGTTGCAGAGCAGGGCGGCTCCGGGGGCCTCTCACCCCTGCTAATCATCAACAGAGGTTAGGAGGGGCTTAGAAATGAGTCATCCGCCCTACAGAGACCCAAACAGAAAGTTCAAAAGTTGGCCTGTTCCAGGAATGAGCTGTAGTCTTTTCCCGATGTTTCTGGATTTCATAGCACTACTTACCCCCTCTTGACCAGTCAAGCTCTGACTAATGAACACGGCTCACGGTGGCCACAGGGCAGGTCCGTTCTTCCCCATCTCCGGCAGCTAGGCCATTTCCTGACCGCACTCTCTCTTGCCGGCCTTCCCCGGTTCTCCTACAGCACCTGTGATATCCTGCGGCCCTCTTCCAGCTCCCCACATGTCACTGTCACCAAGTACCATCAGTTCTTCCTTCACGGGGCCTCTCCCCTTTACTTGCCTCCCTTTCTGTCACAGGAAGCCAACAACTTAGACCGGCATCCGAATCCACGCTCGGCCCCTTCTCGAACTCGCCGGCAGCGCCTGCCCTGCGCTCCCCCATTCTAACCCTTGCAGCAGACGACAGCAGTGTGAACTTGAAACCTCACCCCTTCTGTGCACCTCCACTAGACCGCTTGCCCTCTGAGGGCAGGAACCTCCTCTCCCCTTGCTAGATCCACAGCGCGAATACCCTCATGAGCCTCTCGGACAGTGACTGGACGTTTGCCAAGCCAAAGAGAGTCAGAATACTCATGACCCTCTCTGCCTACAGAACGAGATCAGAACCCCTGGGGTTGGCATTCTGGTCTTGAGCCTCTCAGAATACAGCCCCGACTGGCCTTTACCTTCTCGGCCCGCTCACTGCAACCTGCCTTGCTGGCCAAATTGGGCCCCCTCTTCCCTTTCCCCAGCAAAGTGCCTTTATTCACAGCACTGAACATACCTCCCACCCCCATCATCTACAGGGATATCCACACCCCCAGGGGGAGCGTGGAGGCCAGGGGCACAGGTAAACCCAGAACACCTTCTGAGGATCAAACTGACTCAGAAGCAAAAAAAAAAACTGACTCAGAAGCAAGAAACTGAAATCACTGCCTTAAATTAAAAGGCTACTTTATGGAGTCAGGTGCAAAATGCAAATGAATTGTAAGATAAGAACTGAGGCTTCAGAGAGACCTTTTGTCTCTCATGGGGGCTTAGGTGACATTTAAACAGCCCCACAAAGCCATCCTGTCCATACCATAGATCTGTCTTCCCATGTGGCGTTGGGAGCTGGGACAATCACATAGCTCTCTCTATACCCCTCCTGGCATCCCAGCCTGCATGGCAGCGTGGCCAAGTGGAAAGAACGGGCCTTCAAGTAGAGAGGGGAACAGGTTCAAATCCACACCACTCACCAGCCTGGGTGGCAATTCTGGGCTTTAGTTACTCAGATAGCTCATAGAGCACAGGGTGAGTAATCAATGAAAAAGTGTGCGAAAACCACCATGGCTGGGGAGAGCCTCCCGGGCCTCCCGCTGTGACACAAGGAGACACTCAGGGAAAGAAACCCACATCATCGCATCATGGCATCATTGCCGACTTTCATCTCCCTAAGGATGGGAGGGGGAGAAGGCGGAGCCAGGGACTGCGGCCAGGAATCTTGGGAGCTGTGACAGGTCTGTCACTAACTCGGGCCTCCTTGCTGAGCAAACCACTGACCTCATCCCTCTGTTCCTTGGGTTCATTCCAAGTCCTCCTCAGAGAACATCAGCTGAGCCCAGAAGCCTCCAACTCACTCCCTAGCAAGGATAGAGGCGAGAGCGAGAAGTTACAGGGCTCCAACACCCCCCAGCCCCATGCCAGCTCTGCCACCTGCTGGGAAGTCACTGCTGTCTGAGAGCTCTGTGGCATTGAACCTGGCATCTCGGCAATAGAAGGAGCTCTCAGTCTCTGACCTCCCAGAGCAAGCCCAGGGCAGAGCAGCCTTTGCTCCTGCCACTGAGGCTCCGAGCCCTGCAGAGTGCCACAAAGGAACGTAAAGACAGGGCCGCGTGACCAGAAAGAAGCTCAGACAAGGAGGCACGGGGAGAAACGTGCAGGCCTCACAACCCCATTTTATAGATCAGGACAAAGAGGCTCAGAGATGTCTGATGAGTACGCTCTGCAGCCTGGCAGAGTCCCCCACCCCAACGAGGACAGCTCTGCCTGACTGCAGAGCTCACCCATGTTCTTTCCATGACACCCCACTGGGAGAGGAACATCGCTGTCAGCAGCTGTCCCTCATTCTGCCTGTCACCATTCTCCACACTCTCCATTTCCAAAGCGCCAGTCTCCAGAGCCCCTGGAGCAATCCAAGAAGGCTGGCCACTGGGGTGCCCTCCACCCCGGCCTCTGCTGGGGCCCTTGCTCTGGGCCTCCCTTCTTGTCTTTGCCCCTCAGGCAGGGCCCTGTGCCACAGATGAGCCCCTAGTGGTGGCATGGGGAGCTCCATGTTCTAGGCTAACTTGCTGCCTGGTAGGTCTACTTGCAAGAGTGTTTTCCACCCTGTTGCCCATCCAAACAGCATGATGCAAGATGGGGCTGCCCCAGGCGCTGACCTCTGCCCTCTTCTTATCTGCACAGATTGAGGAGCCTGGGCCATCGTTCTGGGGCACAGTGGCTCCCCAGCCTCCACCAGAATCAGGCAGAGGTGGCAAGAGAATCATCAGGAGACAGACTGGCAGTCAAGGCTCCACTGAAGGCACCAAACAGCCAACTGAGGGAGGGACAAAGAATCTCTCGCACGATGTACGATCAATCAGCCTGAGGTGTGCCACCACCTGTCCTTAGCTAAGGATCATAAAGTATGGACATTTGCTATTTGTTTGCCTTCGCTGTTTGTGTGTGTGTGTGTGTGTGTGTGTGTGTGTGTGTGTGTGTGTGTGTGTTATGCGGGCCTCTCACTGTTGTGGCCTCTCCCATTGCGGAGCACAGGCTCCGGACGCGCAGGCTCAGCGGCCATGGCTCACGGGGGGCCCAGCTGCTCCGTGGCATGTTGGATCTTCCCGGACCGGGGCATGAACCCGCGTCCCCTGCATCGGCAGGCGGACTCTCAACCACTGTGCCACCAGGGAAGCCCTGCTTTTGCTGTTTGAAAATAAGCTTAAGTGGGTTCATGCCTGTCAGCCCACCCACATGTGTTCCAATATGCTTTCCTGAGGGAGAGAAAGAGCTGGAAGGTGCTCAGAACCCCAGGCAGCACCCTCCAGAAGAAGGATGGGCAGCTCATGATCCTTATCTGTCACGAGTATCATCTGGAGGGTATGACACTGCAGAACACAGTTGGAACCACTATCTGAGATAGTCAAGAGCAGAGAAGAAGGGGCAGAGGGGGCAAGAAAGAGCCAGGGCCAGTGGCCCCCAGTTGACCCTCAATTACACTTTCACTTCCCTAGAAGTATCTATGCCATCCAGCCCTGGTCTTCCCAGTTTCACAAGTTTGGAAGCCATCTGCTTGGTTTGGGGCAAGACAAAATTCTCGGGCTGCCTGACTGACTGTTGGTACCTCCTGAGTAAGGGAGGAGCCCCAAGTCTTGGCCCAGTCCTTCCCAAGCTCCCCACACAGGCCCTGGTGGGATGGTGTCGCGGATCTACAAAGAAGAGATGCTTCCAGCCATTTCCTGAGGAGGTCAAGACAAATTTCTCTGGAAGCCCATATCCTTGCTGACTCTCTGCACTGGGAATTCGGCCTCTTCCTGGACAGGGAGGGAGCAGATGGAGGCCACAGTCCTCACGACTTTGGCTAACAAGAGTCACACTGGGAAACCACAAGAGAAAAAAAGGAGGGAAAGACCTGCCTGAAAGTAAAAGCATCCAAGGACTGTCAGTCTCGCTGGCAGGGCTCACATGTAGGGACATCAAGGTACAGAGGAGGAGGACGGGGTGGGAAGAGAACCAAAATAAGCCCCTGTAGTCCGTAACCTCAAAGCCTACCAGCTCCAGAACTGAAGCAGAGAGCCAAGCCTCACGGAAGAACCGAACAGGGTGGTCTGTGCCCCGGGGCTCACGTGGCAGAAAAGGTCCCAGGGCTCAGCATGGCTTGGCATGGCTGGCCTCCTTCCACCATGCCCAGCTGGTTACATCGGGAGATTGGCCAGGGTGGTGGGGGAAATATCCATCTCAGCCCTACTTTGGGTTTTATTGGAGGAGACATCTGGGGCTCTCGGGAATCCAACCCAGCAGAGCCAGGACAGATGGCAAGAGCGGTACCCCCCCAAGCCCCGCCTCACCACAACTGGAGAAAGCCCACGTGCAGCAACGAAGACCCAACACAGCCATAAATAAATAAATAAATAAATGTATTTATTTATTTTTTAAAAAAAGTGCAAGTCTCCTTATGGTTACCAGAGGAGAAAGCAGGGGAGGATAAACTTGGGATTAACAGATCCACACTACTATATATAAAAGAGATAAACAAGGACACACTGTACAGCACAGGGAACTATATTCAATATCTTATAATAACCTATAATGGAAAAGAATCTGAAAAAGAAGACATATATAACTGAAGCACTTTGCTATACACCTGAAACATTGTAAAGCAACTATACTTCAATAAAAAAATAAAACTTAAAAAAAAAAGTGCAAGTCTCTGTCCCCATCCACCCCCTCCCTGTTGTACCCTGAACTGTGAGGTCTCCCTCCGTGGGCACCGTCCCTTGCAGGGAGTCGGGGGTGGGGGTGGGGGGGTGCCTGGTCCCCCCACTCCACTGTCCTACCCCACACGTAGTTGAGGTAGGAGCTGGGACGAGAGGAGTCAAGTCTCACTGGCTGTGAACAAAGACTCCTGTTTCCACGTGAGAGGGACAAACTTCAAAACCCAGGCTCAAAGCGCAGCCATGGCACTCTGGCCTGGCGTCCAGGTCCTCTGAGGGAAGATCCCAGGGGTGGTGCCACCCTTAGAGCCAAGGGCAGTTCAGTGTGCAGTGGCCGACAGCAGAAAGTGCCAGCAGCCACTGGGGGTGGGGCAGTGGGGCTGAGCCCAGCCACTCAGGCCCAGGAGCACAGACTCCCGGCGAGGGCAGGTTTTACAGTTCCTTATTTGCCCACGCCTACCTACCTTTCTGGTGAAATAGGAACCACACATGGCTAAGGGTTGGCCCAGATAATCTCCCAAGAGCTCTTTCAAGTAATGAACTCTGATTCTTCTTCCAGAGGGGATTCTAGAGGCAGCAGGACCCGGGGAAGGGGGGTTAAAGGAGGCAACAGAGAATATGGCAGATGCCACCAGCCCTAGGCCTGCAGGCTGCATCCCACCACACAACTCCCTGGATGTGTTTGTGGAGTTTTTATTGGCTGTAGGATCTTAGTTCCCCGACCAGGGATCGAACCCATACCCCCTGGCCCCCTGCAGTGGAGGTCCCTGTTTGTGCTTTTAAAAGAAATCTGAGTTAGTCTTAATAAATTGAGAGATTTCACATGAAAGCCAGATTGTCTGGCTTCCCAGGAGCAGTCAGAAGAGCTACCAGTAGGGGTCTACTCACCTGCAGGGCCACCACTGGCTGTAGCATGAAATCTAACGCCCTTTCTTTTTGGCCCACTCCAACCATTCACAACACCCACCGGCCTCAGCAAGTACGTGAGTTTGCAAGGAAATGCAGTGTGGGTTTTGTAGTTGGAAAACTTCTAAGTCCCAGCTCTGCCACTTGCTGGCACTGCACCTCTTTGAGCTCAGTTCCTACATCTGTAGACTGGGTATGATAACAGCCTCTGACATCATAGGGATGGGGGAATTCCCCAGGACCTGCCTCCTCCTGTCCTTCCATCCCTCCCCCTGGGTGCCGCCTCACCTTTACCCGCGGTGGCCCCGATAATGTCTACAAACACCATGCTGGGCACAGAGGTGGCAAAAATACAATGTCTGGGGACTCCCCTGGTGGTCCAGTGGTTAAGACTCCATGCTTCCACTGCAGGGGCATGGGTTCAATCCCTGGTTAGGGAACTAAGATTCCTCATGCCACACGGCGCAGCCAAAAAAAAAGTGACAAAACAAAACAGTGTCTGTCCCCACAGAGCGCTAACTAGTGGAAGATTGTCATAATCTGGGCCAGGGGGAGAGAGCAGAGGTTTTTTCCAGGCACAGGAAGGAACAGAGGCAGAGGTGAGACACAGCCTGGCAGACAGAGGAGGCTGGAGCTCAGAGCACAAGTCCCAGCTTGGGGGAAGAGGAGTGCAGGACCTGCAGTGGAGTCTGGACTTACAAGGGCAAACCGTGGGGGGAGGGAACACAGGACCAGGCTTGCGTTTTACATCAGTGTGTGCAGGGGGGCGGGGAGGGAGGCGGGGCTTGACCAGAGGCGGCCCAAGAGTCACAATGCTCTAAATAAAACTAGGTGAAATCAAGGAGACCTGGTAATTGAGTGGCTATGAAGACAGAGGAGTACAGGATGCCTCCCACGTTTGTTTCCTGTGGGAGGACGGAACATCCACCAGATGAGATAGGGCAGGTGGGAGGAGAAGCAGGGCCTCAGGGAAGAAGGCGCACAGGAGAGTCAGGGTGACAAGGGCAGCGATCCAGGACAGGCAGAGCCACGGGGCTACCCAAGCCCAAG
Organism: Delphinapterus leucas; assembly: GCF_059928025.1. NCBI lineage: Eukaryota > Metazoa > Chordata > Mammalia > Artiodactyla > Monodontidae > Delphinapterus > Delphinapterus leucas. Next base: position 16,469,042 of record NC_143142.1, read on the forward strand.
GACCTTTCTTTTCCCCTGGCCAAGCCACCTCTGAATCTCTCCGGGGCTCAGGAAGCAGAGGTTTGGGGAACGATACAGTGCTGCCACTCCTGTGTGCTCTGGCCCGGGTGTGGGGAAGCTGTGAACTATATGTAGCCAGCTCTGGAATTCTCAGAGTGCTCACCCCTCCCTCAGCCCACTCCCGCGGTGCCCAAGTCCAGCCCTGAAATCCAGATACAAAGCTGCCTCCATCCCCTGACAGCCCCCCTGCGGAAGAGGGGTAAAGTCAAGCGTGTTATCACAGGAACCAGGTCCTTCCTGTCACACAAGCATACAGGCTCACCACTGGGGCCAGCGGGCCCAGGACACAATCTCAGGCCCCAAACTCTTGTGGAAATGCCCTTCAGAACTGGCCCAGGGCTCCACCCCAGCTGAGCTGGGGAAGAATTTGCACTGACAGAGCTCAAAACCTAACTGGAGGATAACAGAAGCCCCAGAGGCTGGCCCCACCTCAATTGCCATACCAAGGCCACCCAAAAAGGTCATTCCACTGGGGAAACAAAGGCTAGCAACTGTCCGTGGCCTTGTCGCTCAGGCTAAGTTTGATGAGTTTGTAAGATCCTGTTGGGACAACACATGGTGCCACAGCAGAGCCCATGAACTTATTAGCACATACACACAAAAGCCTCCTCCCTCCGGGCCTTTGCACATGCTGTGCCGTCCACTCTCCTGTCTTCTTTTCCAGGCTAAATCCTTTCTTATCCCTTGAGACTCATCACAGTTCAGTTTCCTTTTCTGCAACACGAGTATAAAAAGGATCCGTTCTACCTACCTAAATAAATAGGAACGCGTGGTTTCTATGCTGGGGGGGGGGGTCTCTTCTGTAAGAGATTTCCAAATCTTATTATGGAAAATAAACATTTTGGAGGGGGTGGGGATTCCAGCTTTTTTATTTTTCTCCTTTTACACAAAACAAAGGAGAAATAATACAGGATTAAAACTGCAAAAGTAGTTAATTGGTAGAACACATATACACCAAAAAAATCCAAAAAAAAAAAAAAATCCAGATAGGAAGAAAAGCCTGCTTACAATGAGGAAACACACATAAATTAAGGTAGTTTGGGGACTTCCCTGGCACTCCAGTGGTTAGGACTCCGCGTTCCTGATGCAGGGGGTACGGGTTCAAGCCCTGGTTGGGGAACTAAGATCCCTCATGCTGCACGGTGTGGCCAAAAAAAGTCAAACATATGCTACATGGGTGACACTGTTTATAGCAACATTGAAAGGGAGAAGACAACACTTATTTAGGGACAGATACACCACAATGTACAGGTTTTACAGCATTTTCTGTAAGAGATTCCCAAATCTTATTATGGAAATCCTTATGATTTATATAAAGGATGAAAGTGTGGGGCTTTTCTAAATGTCAAGACTCCAGTTAAAATAAGCACACATCAAAGAGTCAGCTTAGGGTACCATTTCCTCCAGGAAGCCCTCCCTGACCACATTCCTGGCACAGGGCTCCAGGTCCCTTTCCTTTGAGTTCCCAAAGCACTGTGCACATCCCCTATGAGAGCACATATCAAACCGGTAGGAACTGTCTGCCTGAGTGCCTCTGTCCCACCAGCTTGTGACAGCTCATTAAGGGCAGGGAGTCTGTCCCCATCCATCTTTACCTCCTTGCATTGAGCAGAGCCCAGCCCCACCAAGCCCATCTGTTGCTGAGACCTGCTCACCACTGCAGTCCATGCCATTCCGGGCTTCTGTGAGCGCTCAATACATGCCAAGCACCATGTGGGCGAGCAACACATAAGCACAGGGCCCCAGCCCTCCCTCCTCTTCTATCCCAGGAAATTTCCCTCTACTGTGATCTAGTTACCTCTCCAACCGGCACCACTCCTGCCCTTTAAAGAAAAAAAAATCAAAGGAACACTGCACAAGACTTTGTGGCCTGAGCAGAGCAGCCCCTGGTGGTACATAAGGTTTCAACTCACTGTGTGGCCTGTCTGGCTTCCTCTGTGGGTGGGGGAGGGCAGGTCAGGGAAGGGGGCTGGCTCACAAGAGTGAGGCAGCTGGCGGGAATCTGGTACCCGGGCAGCCAGGCCCTGGGGCTGGTGGCACTTTCACTTGGACCTGGAGGGGGAGGAGGAGGGCAAGGAGGAACAGGGAGAAATGCAGCCCCAGCATCCTGCAGATTGGATCCTGTCACACCTCTCCCTGTGGGGCAGAGGAGCAGGAGATGGGAACTGGAATGTGTGGATTTTCTGAACCCTGGACCACTGGAATGTGTTAGCAACACCAGCCATGGGGCTCTGTAGTTGAAGCAGCTGGTAGCATCATTGATTATCACCACCAAGCCACAGATGAGACAGCCAAAAAGCACGCACGGATTAGCGATGCAGAGGGAAGCTCCACAGGCAGGGGAAACTCGCCAGGAAAAGAAAGAGGACGACAAGTTTTTGGATGAGAAGCTGAAAGAGAGAGGAAGGGAAAAAAATAATGTTTTGCAAACATTTTTGTTAATTTCTTTAGACTTAAAAAAAGCCCTTTTTACAAAGGAACAAAGAGTTCCAGAAATAGTAAATTTGCGGGTAAATGTAAAAGCCTAGCAACATAGTGTGGGTTTTATAATATAAGTAGAAGTAAGATTTATGACAACAATAACACAAAAGACGGGAGGGGAGAATGGGAATATCTATACCGTTGTAAGGTTCTTACATTATATGTGAAGTGGTTTATGATTTGAAGGTAGACCGTGTTAAGTTAAACCTGTAAACCATACAGCAACCGTGAAAAAAAAATAAACCAATGAAGTATAGCCAAATAAGCCAACAGTGGAGATAAAATGGAATCTTAAAAGATATACCATGAATCCAAAAGAAGGCAGGAAAAGAAGAAAGAATAAAGAACAAATGGTAGAAACAGAAAACAAGTGGCAAGATGGTAAACTTACACCCAATTGTGTTGATAATTACTTTAAATCTTAGAAGGTCTATACACTCCAATTAAAAGGTAGAGATTGTCAGACTGGATAAAAATGCAAGATTCAAAATAAGCTGTCTATGAAAAACACATTAAATATAAAGACACAGATAAACAGTTCCTACCAGTTTGATAGGTATAAAACGATGGAGAAAAATATACCACACTCACACTAATATCAAGAAAGCTGGAGTGGTTCTGTGAAAATCAGACGATGTGGACTTCCAGACAGGAATATTATTAGAGATAAAGAAAGACACTTCATAATGATAAGAAGTCGATTTGTCATGAACATGTAATAGTCCTAAAGACATACACATCCAATAACTGAGCTTCAAACCAGATAAAGCTAAAATCGACAGAAATGAAAGGAAAGAAAGACAAATCCACAATCGTAGCTGGAGAGTTCAACTCTCTAATTGACAAAGCTCAGTAACTGAGAAAAAAAAACTTTCAAAAGGAAGCCGAAGGAAGATATAATCAAATAACCCGAAAGTTGTAGAGCAGCAGGACAGAGAACCCACAGAGGGCTGAAGCAGAAGTGGCTGGGGGACACCAAGTAGCAGGAAAGGCTCCTCTCTTTTTTCGGGGCCCACAGACCTCGCCCAGAGGGGAGAGAGACATACCAACTGACACTATACTTCCCAGTGGTTTTCACTCCCTGACAAATCTGGGTGGGAGGGCAGTGTTCACACCTGCCATGCATCTGTTTGATTTGTTTCCTGAATCACTACAGTCCCAAGCACACTGTGATACACACACACACGAAATACACACATGCACACATACCAGCCTGTCTCCCTCACCTCCTCCCTCCCCAGTGGCGTCTCTGAGTGGGAATCAGAACAGTCTACAGGAATCAAAGGGGGCTGTATGGGACAGTGGCTTACAGCAGTCTCTGGATTCCAATCCCAGCTCAGCCACTTACCAGCAATTCACTTCAGGCAAGTCACTTACCCTCTTCATGCTTTAGCATCTGCATCTATAAGAATACCTACTTCAAAGGGTTGTTGTGAGGAAAAAAAATATATGGTAACGCAAGTCAGGCACTTAGATCTGTGCCCGGCACAGGGTAAATGTTATATTAATGCTGGCAACTGGTATCCCAATTATGTAAATACATATGCATTGAAGAGATTATACAGAAATGCATAAAAACAGTTACTGTGGTTATCTCTGGACGATTATCTCCCTGAGTTTTCATTATTTCCTTCTTTGTGCATCTCTGTACTTTTTAAGTTCTTCTGCAATGAATGTGTATAACACTGATAATCAGTATTAAAGAAAAGTTAAATATTAAAAGGAACATGAATATAATTAGTCCTTTTCATAGACATTTACAACAATATAGTAAAATAAACTTTAAAAACAATGAGGAAAACTACTATACATAAAATAGATAAGCACAAGGATTTACTGTGTAGCACAGGGAATTATACCCAAAACCTTATAATAACCTATATTGGAATATAATCTGCAAAAGAAACCCCAAAGAACAAAAAACTGAATCACTATGCTGTACACCTGAAACTAACACAACATTGTAAATAAACTTGAATTAAAAAAAGAGAGGAAAGGACTTCCCTGGTGTTCCAGTGGTTAAGACCCCATGCTCCCAATGCAGGGGGCCCGGGTTCGATCCCTGGTCAGGGAACTAGATCCCACATACCACATCTAAGAGCCCACATGCCACAACTAAAGATCTCGAATGCCGCAACTAAAGAACCAAGTGCTGCAACTAAAGAACTGGTGTGCGGCAACTAAGGAACCGGCATGCCGCAACTAAAGAACCCACATGCCCCTGTGAAGATCCCACATGCTACACAGAAGATCCCGCACGTGGCAACAAAGATCCCACATGCTGCAACTAAGACCCGGCGCAGCCAAATAAATAAATTAATTAATTAATTAAAAAAAAAAAAACGAGAGAAAAATAAACAATGAAGGGATATAAACATAAAAGATTTGAAAACAGGTATTCAGATAAATACTTGAACGAGAATGTTCATAGCAGCACTATTCACAATAGCCAAATTCTGGAAATAACCCAAATGTCCATCAACAAATGAATGGGTAAACAAACTGTGGTCTATCTATACAATGGAATATTATTCAGCCATAAAAAGGGATGAAGTACCGATACATGCTATGACATGAATGAATCTCAAAAACATTATGCTAAGTGAAATAAGCCAATCACAAAAGGCCAGGTATGGGGCTTCCCTGGTGGCGCAGTGGTTGAGAGTCCGCCTGCCGGGGACACGGGTTCGTGCCCTGGTCCGGGAAGATCCCACATGCCATGGAGCGGCTAGGCCCGTGAGCCATGGCCGCTGAGCCTGCGCATCCGGAGCCTGTGCTCCGCGACGGGAGAGGCCACAACAGTGAGAGGCCCGCGTACCACAAAAAAAAAAAACAAAAAACAAAAACTCTGCACAAAAGGCCAGGTATTGTATCATTCCACTTATATGAAATGTCCAAAATAGGCAAATCCATCGAGATAGAAAGCAGACTAGTAGCTGCCAGGGATTATGGGGAGGGAGTAAAGGGAAGTGACTGCTTAACGGATACAGGGACTCCTTTGGTGGTGATGAAAATGTTCCGAACTAGACAGAGGTGATGGTTGCACAAATTGTGAATGTCCTAAATGCCACTGAATTGTATACTTTAGAGTGGCTAATTTTATGTTATGTGAATTTCATCTTAGTTTAAAAAAAGTGAAGGCTATGTATATCACATGCATGTTTATGTATTTACAAATGTGTAGAAGATGGGTGGGTAAGATACACAGCAAACTGTTAACTACAGTTACCCCTGGTGGGGGAAAGAAGGAAGGACTTTCACTCTGTATCTTTTTCTTTTTTGTTTTTACAATAGGTATGTATCTTCTTTGACATAAAAACTTTTACAAAGTAAGTAACAATACTGGATACAAAATGGCATGAGATGGGCTTCCCTGGTGGCGCAGTGGTTGAGAGTCTGCCTGCCGATGCAGGGGACATGGGTTCGTGCCCAGGTCCGGGAAGATCCCACATGCCGCGGAGCGGCTGGGCCCATGAGCCATGGCCGCTGAGCCTGCGCGTCCGGAGGCTGTGCTCCACAACGGGAGAGGCCACAACAGTGAGAGGCCCACGTACCGCAAAAAACAAAAACAAAAACAAAAAAATGGCATGAGAAAGGTCTCTAGAAGAAAACAAGGCTTGAGGATACACTGTGGCAAGTGTGTGGTTCTAGAAATGAAGAAAACTAGGAAGCCGGATATTCCCAAGAAGGGCTAGAAAGAGGGAAAAAAGCACAGGCTTGTTCTGCTATGAAGTGTCCCAGGCAAGTACTTTCTCCTCAGAGGGTCTCAGTTTGTCCCTCTGTAAAACAGGTGGGTTGAACCTCATAAGTGATTTTCAAATGATTTTACATTTTTATTTTCAAATTTTTGAAAAACCACAAAACCCCTTTTGCAATTGCAGTCTTCAGTGTAAGCCCAATATATAAATAGATATGAAGTGAGCAGCTCTGACTGAAGAGATGATCAGCAGAGACCCCAACCCCAGGAGTGGGTGACATCCTAAGGCCCCTTCCACTCTAAGAAAGACTGAAGTCCAGAACCACAGAGAAGGGAGGGCTGACTGGTCACACGCAACAGAACATTTGGAGGAAAAATCTCACAGGCAGTAGAAGCAGGGAGAAGAGAATGGGCAGAGCCGGGATGAAGCCCAAGCCAGTGACGAGGAAAGGAGCTACTACCGGCAATGCCATCAACAGCCAGCAACCAGCAAGCCCAGGGTCCCCCGGGGCAGATGAGCTGTGACACCCCTGGCCCCATGCCTCTGTCCAAGATCAGGCAGATAGATAATAGCTGTCTCCAGGTCAGAATTCCTGCTGCACTAAGGGTGAAAACAGGATGTTTTGGAACAGATAATCACAAGTGACCACAGGAAGCATGACAACCACCTCCAGGTGACACTCCTCTTCTTCCCCAGCTTGTTTCTGGTGTGGCTGCCTCAGCAGACCAGGCAAAAAGACTTCCAGTGCGGCTCTCCAAAGACAGAGAAGAGGCGGGAATTCTTGGAAATTTTAGGACAGGGCAGAAGAGACCATCTGAGGGGTTCAGACAGGGAGGAAACAAGGCCACCGAGCTATCTCAACAGCTCCCTCACCCCAAAGATGCAGCTAGGCTGACGCTCCTAAGGACGGTGAGGAAACCACACATCCACTTGTGAGGACATAGGACTTTCCAAGATGGGCAGCATGTAACCAAGCGAGCCCAGGAGGGAACCAGGTCAGGTCTCCGATGAGGCACGAGTATAGTGTGCCAGGCGCCGTGGCCGCTCCTTCATCCCCGCCCCAGAGGAGCCAGCCCCCTGCGGCTGTCCTGCAGCTCACCAGTGATGAGAACCCACCCCAGTCGGTCAGCAGAGTCCGGAGGGAGTCCACGGGGCAAACGGTAAATCAGGAGGAAACCAAGGGCAGGCTGTGGGACACTCCCATTTCCACCCAAGGAAGAGGAATATTCCTGGAAACAGAGAGCAAGGAAAAGCCTGGCCACGACTCTCTGAACCACTTCAAACCTGAATGGGGTCTGGGACTGACCCAACAGATCGGTTGCCCCTAAATGGGTACACAGGCAGACAGGGGGCAGCCTAGGTACTGGGTCCACTCAGCTGACAAAAGCCACAGTTCACGGCCCAGAAAACCAAACTCTCCCTTGTTCTACTGCTACTAGGAACCTCACTGGCCTAGACCCATCCTGGGAGGTTTTGTAGATGTCACAGACCATCCTTTACAGCTTGCCTTGGCCAGAGGGAGGCCTGCGAGTTCTAGGAGAAGCCCTGCACTGATCCCAGAGCAGCTCTCTGGTCGCTCCCAAATCTTAGTCTTAGATGAGCGATCAGTATAAACCAAGCCACCAAACAACGTCCTCCTCCACCGCTTCCTCCTCAAAGCCACGGAAGAGGCTCAGGGGAAGCGAGATGTCACATAATCAAAACCCAACTTAACACCACCAGCACCAGAACATGACTATTTCACCTGCAGAGCAGAGCCCCAAACACTCGTCCTCACCCCACAGGGCCACGAAGGGTCCCAAAAATCACATTCTCCAGGGAGCTAACAGAGCTCAGAATCCTCCCCCAGGCCCAGCTAAATGGCCATCCAGGTACGTGTGCTCTAAATGCCCGCCACCAAGGCCACATCAGACACAGGCAGCAGAGCTGTCAGGTGGAAAGGTGACAGAGAAAGCCAACCCCCCCCCAGAGCAATGTCTAGATTATTCCAGGGAATAATGATAATCATTACCGTTTATTGAGTACTTTATAGCATTTCAGGAAATGCGCCTGTTTCACAGATGAGGGGACTGAGGCTCAGGGTATAAGGTGACCTGTCAAGGTCACACAGTTGGCAAGTGGCAGCACGGATACAGACCCAGGAGAGGAGGGGCTGATAGGCAAGCCTGTGTTCTTTCTGTGGCACTACGCTGCCTCCCCACCTGCCTGGAACCCAGAGGGTTTCTGGCTCAGATTCTCCAATGGAGGAAGTGGTTTGCTGGAGGTTCAGCATCATGGTGGGTGTCTGCAGTTCATACTCATTTAATCGTCAGCCACCTTCAAATATTTATTAAGCAACTGCAGAGAGAACCAAGCCATACTCAGAGGTTAGAGACACTTGAACAGCAGGTAAGATCCCTGTCTTCAATGGGCTTACAGGGCAGAGGGGGAGACAAAAGGAAAAAAGCCCAGTGTACACAGATCTGTGAAGTTACAGTGAAGCGGGAGGGTCAAGAGGTTGGCTAGTTTTAACCGGAAAAAAAACCTTCTCCAGAAGGTGACTGCAGCTGAGACCTTAAGGGCTGAGAGTGAAAGGAGACGGACAGGTCAGGAGGCTATTTTCTGCAACGTGGACAAGGGTCCAGACTTCGGGCAGAGCTAAGTGCTTGGAGTGGTCAGAAGTCAAATCTAACTCAGAGAATGCAGTTCAAGAAGCCCCCTAGACTTGGCAACTGTGTGTTTGCCGTAAATGCAGGGCAGAAAGAAAGCATTTTTAGAACCTTCCAAAGTGGGCCCGCTGCAGGCAACAGAGAGGGCCAATGCAAGGGCGGGAGCTGTCGAATTCAACAAACCGGTGCCATGAAGGATGGGCGTCCAGTGTAGCCGACTCTGATTTTTCGAAAGAAATAACATACGGATTTTTGGGTGCAATCTCCTGATACTTTAAATACTGGCAACTAATTCGGAATTTTTGTTTTGTTTTTTTTGTTTTTTGGGTTTTTTTTGTGGTACGTGGGCCTCTCACTGCTGTGGCCTCTCCTGTTGCAGAGCACAGGCTCCGGACACGCAGGCTCAGCGGCCATGGCTCACGGGCCCAGCCGCTCCACGGCATGTGGGATCTCCCCGGACCAGGACACGAACCCGTGTCCCCTGCATTGGCAGGAGGACTCTCAACCACTGCACCACCAGGGAAGCCCCGGAATATTTTTAAATACCACGCAGGCCAAGTAACACGGGTCTGCAGGCCAAATCCAACCTGCGAATTCCCATCTCTGCGTTAAGGTTTCCAACATGAAGAACGAAAAAGAGAAGGGGGTTGGGCACTCAAAGACCTAAGATCAAGTTTTTACTACATTATCTGTGGTGATACTGGGTGTGACCCTTACCTCTATGTGCCCTGAGCTGCAGTTTAGCTTCCTCATCTGTAAAATGGAGGAAGCTACCACATACTCCAAAGGGCTGTTGTCAGAATCATCAACAATGACGAAGCACGTGAACATGTTTCCTAAACCTTAAAATGTTGCAGAAATGGGGCTTCCCTGGTGGCGCAGTGGTAACGAATCCCCCTGGCCAATGCAGGGACACAGGTTCGAGCCGCGGTCCAGGAAGATCCCACATGCTGTGGAGCAACTAAGCCCGTGAGCCACAACTACTGAGCCTGTGCTCTAGAGCCTGCGAGCCACAACTACTGAGCCTGTGTGCCACAACTACTGAAGCCCGTGAGCCTAGAGCCCATGCTCCGCATAGAGAAAAGCCACCACAATGAGAAGTCTGCACACCGCAATGAAGAGTAGCCCCTGTTCACCGCAACTAGAGAAAGCCCGGCACAGCAATGAAGACCCAATGTAGCCAAAAATAAATAAATAAAATAAATAAATTTTAAACTGTTGCAGAAATGGTTTAACACAGGCCAAGAGAAGGGAAGGGGCAATAACAGAGAGAGCAGACAACAAATGAGGCTGTGAAGAGAGAGTGAGAAGGAAATGAGCTGGGTCTTTGCTGGCGTGCAGACCGGAAGAATCTGGACAATAGAATCCATGTCAGGGGTGGAAATATAAATTTAGGAGTTGCCAACACACCAGTGATAAAAGAGGTCACGCAAGTAGGTAAATTTACCTGGGTACCTAGGAGAGAAACAGGGAGCCCAGAAAAAACCTTTGGGAAAATGCAATGTTGCGCCCCACAAAGGGATCAGAGAAGGAGGAGGGGAAGGAAGCAGGGGGTTCTGCGGAGAAGTAGGTTTTAAGGAAGGGAGGGGAAATATGGCTGCTACAGAGTGAGATGCATTCTTAGCAAAAAAGAAAACGTGGAAGAACGGCCCAGGCTGCATTCAAAACAGAAAAAGGAGCAGGCTAAAGAAGTTAGCAGGGGCAGACGGGGTGGAAAGGAAACCAGAAGGAAAGGGGATCCAGGTGTATCTGCGGATGGGTCACATTAGACCACGGATGTCGACACTGATGGGAGATGCTGGGGGGGGTGGGGGGGCGCGCGGGGAGTTACAGGAGGTGTTGAGGTGGAAAAAAGGGGACACAGCAAATAGCAGACCGTCCTGGAGGGTCTGTCTGCTGTGTGCTGAGCGCTCCCACGTCCACATCACGAGGCCTCCTGACAACGAGGGAGGCAGCAGCTCCAGGCTCAGTTCACAGCCCACTTGCAGCAGGGTCTTTCTGTTGTTGCAAGAGGCCTGAGTGTCCATGGCTCATTCAAAAAGGCTCCCAGACTGGCGTCCAGGAGAGTCGAGCCGAGCCGTCTGAGGATCCTTGCACTGAACCGAGAGGAGATCCCCGGAGGCCTCTGCCTACCTTACTCATGCTAGCTCACCCTGGGTTCCACTCTTTCAAACGGCTGCAAGTGTGTGACTCGTTCTCTCCAACAAGAAAACAGAACAGAACATGGCTGTTTCTGCCAAGAGTTCTGAATAAGCTGCATTCCATTTCATTAAAACAATTACCTGAGTCCCAGCCAAGAATTACATAAAGCTTCCTCCCAGCACCGCCCCTCCCCACCCCCACCCCCATAAAGCACACATCATCCTGCTCCTCAAACAGGCAGTCAGGCTGGACACGACTCTGAGACCTCCCTAGGACGACCCCATGATCATGACCCAGCATCCAGCCTCTGTATCCTTGCTTGCTGACAGACAGAAGTGAAGCTCACAGAAGACCCTCGGGCGAAGCACTCCCCTTACGAGGGCCGACTGGCTGCCCAAAATGCTTCTAGTAGGCACCAGGGCCCTCAAAGCCAAGGGGGCCACTGGTGCCGGAACCCAGCTATTTCTCCCAAACAGATGGGGGGCCTGGTGGACAGGATTTGAGTCTGCACAAACCAAGACAAGAGAGACCTGGGAGTGGGGATTCCAGGAGAGGGAGCCTGAAGTCTGGAGAACTGGACAGCCAGCGGAGCTGCAAGCAAGAGCCTGGGGCCACTCCGGCCTCCGCTGCCCACAGGCTAATGGTGTTCCTTTGGCCACAGATAGGAGGTTCGTGATGTGAAGCCAATGGCATTTCGTCCCCTCCCCCAGTCTCCAGCTGCCCAGAGGCTGCTCTCTGCCTTTTGTAAAGCATTGCTCTGCATCCCACCCAGGCAACCCCTTCCAAACTCCAACCAGAGCCCAGCATCTCCCTTGCCCTGACACTGGTCCGGTTAACATCACCATACCCAAAATAACCCCAGAGGCTCCCTCCACACCAGGGAAGCTCACCGTCTCTGCCTGGCCCTGTCCTTTTTTCTGCATGGGTCACCACATGCCCCTATCCCCAGCTGAGAGTCACCAGTCACCACCATCCCAGAACCACTTGGCTCCTGTCTCTGCCCACCCAGGGAGGCCGAGAGTCACTCAGGTCAACCACAGGTAGTCACTTATGAGCACCCCTGACCGAAAAACTCCAAGCCCACTATGGAAAAGCAAGGTTTTCTTACTTTTTACCCAGCTTTTTACCATGAAAATGTCTAAACATACAGAGAAGTTGAAAGGCCATTGCAATGAGCACCCATATACCCTCTACCTAGATTCAGTCACAGTTAATGTTTTTGCCACTTTTTTGTACACACTTGTACAAATTCTCTCTCCTTCTCTCTCTCGACATATATACACAGTATATACACATATACCCCTTTCTTTTTTTTTTTACTACATCATTTAAAACTAAGTTGCAGACATCATGATATTTCACTCCCAAATACTTTCACATGCACCTAAGTAACAATGTTCTCCCATAAAACCACAATACCACAATCACACAAGAAATAAGCATTAAAAGGCCATCTTTAAGGGAAAATTTAGCCACTGGGGCTCTGCTGGGCCTGGCCAACCACATATTCTGCCTGTCACTGGCCTAGCATCCAAGGCCTCCCTAGAGAGGCCAGCCCTGGGCCCCACTGGTTAGGCAATCAATCCATTAGTTGGAAGACTTATCTGGATGTGAATGGATGCTTGAGGCCGGATGTGTGACTCCAACTGAAAAGGCAATGTGGACCTGGGAAGCCATGGTGGCTCCAGGCCTATCCCAGGTCAGGAGACCATCTCTGGACAGCCCGCCCCCGCTTTTTTTTTTGGCCGCACTGCCCAGCATGTGGGATCTTGATTCCGTGACCAGCAATCGAACCCAGGCCCCCTGCAGTGGAAGCACAGAGTCCCAACCAATGGACCGCCAGGGAACTCCCCTGGATACCCCTATGAATCTGCTGGTTTGTCAAGATTTCTGGGAAAATTCAACTTCCTAATGCTTTCTCTCCCTCTCTCCCTCCCACAGGACATCCTCAATTCTCCACCTCAAAAGTTTCCTAGGACTTCCTCTTCTGGAAATGGGCTGACTCCCAATGGCAGCCATGTGCAAACACCTGAACAAAGAAAGGAGAGTGTATGGGGTGGGGGCACAGAGGGCTCTGATTCCAACCACAAGGAGTGAAAAGGGAGCTCAGAACCCGCCCCAGGTGCTCCGCAGCAGCTGTGCTGTAAGCTCTCAACCCTGTCTTGAGGCTAACAGGTGACTGAAGAGGTAACAGGTAAGAGAGGAATGAGGTCCTCCACTGAGCAGGAGACACTGCCACAAGTGCCCAGCATCCCATCCTCAGCATGGCATCCCCAAGAAAGAACAAATGAGAGGGAAGAAGTCACAGAGAACAGGAAAAAGACAGATGTGAGACACTGAACAGACAATGTGTGTGTGGGAAGGGGCAGAGAAGATTTTTAGCATCCTAGAAATGGAAAGCAATCAAACCAACAGGCAACCCAAGGGCTTCCCAGGTGGTACAGTGGTTAAGAATCCACCTGCCAATGCAGGGGACACGGGTTCGAGCCCTGGTCTGGGAAGATCCCACATGCCGTGGAGCAACTAAGCCCGTGCGCCACAACTACTGAGTCTGCGCTCTAGAGCCCGTAAGCCACAACTACTGAGCCCATGTGCCACAACTACTGAAGCCCACGCGCCTGGAGCCCATGCTCCGCGACAAGAGAAGCCACCACAATGAGAGGCCCTCGCACCGCAACAAAGAGTGGCTCCCACTTGCCGCAACTAGAGAAAGCCTGCGTGCAGCAACGAAGGCCCAACGCAGCCATAAATAAATAAATAAATAAACAAAATAAATTTATTAAAAAAAAAAAGAATCTGCCTGCCAGTGCAGGGGACACGGGTTCAAGCCCTGGTCTGGGAAGATCCCACATGCCGCGGAGCAACTAGGCCCGTGCGCCACAACTACTGAGCCTGCGCTCTGGAGCCCGCGAGCCATAACTACTGAGCCCATGCGCTGCAACTACTGAAGCCCATGCACCTACAGCCCGTGCTCCGCGACGAGAGGCCACTGCAATGAGAAGCCTGCGCACCACAACGAAAAGTAGCCCCCGCTCACCATAACTAGAGAAAGCCCGCGTGCACCAACGAAGACCCAATGCAGCCAAAAATAAAAATAAAGTTTTTAAAAAAACAGGCAACTGAGATCGATCCAGTATCATGAACAGACATGTAAAAACGGTTACAAGCCCAATCTGCATTTAAATCCCAGCTCTGCCACTCACTAGTTATAGAACTTGGGCAAGTGGGCACACCCTTTCTGTGCCTCCATTTTACCATCTGTAAAATGGGTAGTAGTAATAATAACGGAACCTGCACCTCACAGGGCCAACATGATTCAATGAAACAATGTATGTAAGGTACCCAGCACAGGGCCTGCACATAGTAAGTGCTCAATAAACATTACAGTAAGAGTTCTGCAAACACTGTAAAAAAGAAAAAGTGTTCTACAGATGGCTGTTATTATTAATGAAGGCATTGAGACCAGGACAACCCAGCGGAGGGCTGGAACGAGAGTGAAGCTGGGAGGAAGTTTTTTCAACATCTCTGGCCTTGGAACAAGGTAAAGGCCTAAGGGAAGCTTTGGAGAGTTGGCACACTCAGGAATAATGAATAAATGGGGGAGGAGGGCTGGTCAGCACATCCACAGTTAATCTGGCCTTCCACTGGCCAATGCACAGCCACCCCTGGGCAAACTGGAAGAAAAGAATACTGAGATGTTCCCTCGGGGGACTCCAAACCCACAATGGCAGGGCTCTGGCCCCCAGCGGCCTGAACATTTCCACACTAAGCTATGGCTGCCCAGCAGAAAGGGCACCTGCTTAAGAATCCAGCACTCCAGGGTCTGAATTCCAGCTCTGCACCTCACTAGCACACAGCCCCGGAGAAGATCTGGCCCTGACGCAGAGCCCCACTAGGAACTCACCATCACCCCACGGGCCGCGCCTGTCACAGGCCCAGCAGCTGGGTGCCCTGACCCTAGCCTAACACACAGAGGCACCACAGATGGGTGAGCCCAAAGTCCAGACTTTCCATGGAGCAGAGGCCCCGTAGCCCAGAATGCCCCAGGCAACTCCCCTGCTCCCCAGTACTCCCCCCAAGGACAATGAGGCACTGTGTTCCAGAGGGTCAAGACTGCTGAGAAGCTGCACGAAGACAGGTCCAGATTCCAGCAGCAACTGGGCATTGCCAACAGCTGGCTATTCCCCCTGCAAGGGATGGGAAAGGCAAAGCTATCAAGGCCTGAACCAGACCACCCTTTGCCACCATGACCATATGGGACAGCCCCCAGGGCAGAAATGTAAAAGGTACCTAGCAATTACTCAGGAGGCCCCAAGGCTCATCCCCCTGGTTAATTACCGAGCATTTACTACCTTATTATGATGGAGATGACCAAATCTGGAATTGGATCAATCTGGGTTACAATCCCAGCGCCCCCCACTGAATTTCCCTGACTCAGATTTCTGCATCTGTAAAGCGGAGATTAAACACCTCCCTCTCGGAATGGCTGGGAAGATACCAAGGAATGCTGAGTAGGATGCCGGGCTCCCATCAAGCGCACGTGATCATTATTAGCCCCCAGCTGTGGTCACTGTCCCTACCCCCACCCTAAAGTGCACTAGACACGTGAAGGAGGGGAGAGAGAGGAGTCAGGTCCGAAAACATAATCAGAGTGCATCTCAGTGTTATGAGAACTCTGTCCAGGAAACTCCAGCCAGAACTCGAACAGGGAGAACTCCCAGCCAAACCAGCATCTAAACAGTAATGAGAAAAGCCACCAGCAGCCACCCCGCAGCACAAAGCAGAGAGAACACACACGGAAGGGCAGGACATGCTGTGTTTATGTTTTTCTGCCCAGAGAGCTATAAATTTGTAACTTATTAAACAACACACGGTGAGTTCGTCACTAACAGCTCCAGGAAGGGGAGAGTTCCCCAATTTTTTTTAAGACCAAAAAAAGTCACAGCAGAGACTCTGACCCCTCTAGACTTGCTACATGTCAAACGCCCCTGTTTCAGGGACCAAGAGGCTCACAGCTGAGAGCACTCTCAGGAGAAAAATAAAAACAAGAGGCCTGGCCTATGTGTCCAGCCTAACTAGGAAAACAGCTGACGGGCAGGGTGCTGAGCAGCCATCCAGACAGCTGATGGGGCCTGAGCCTGAGCGCAGAGGCAAATTCCTCTCTCCTCCTGCACAGCCCATTCCTCCCACCCCAGGCTCCGCTCAGCCAGGCGTGGCTGGCCCCCTGGGAGCTTAGGCCAAGGAAGCTGGGCAGCCCAGATTCAGACAACTGAGGAGCCTATGGTGGAAAGCAGCAGAAGTTACAAGTGGCAGCCATACCCCACTGCGACCCCTCCTCAGGCAGAAAGGCCTCGGGGTACACAGAGCTGCAGACCTAGGAGCTAGGGATTAGGCTTATAGCCATGATTTTGTCATTCTGTGGCTGTGCAGCCCTCGGCAAGTGAATCAACCTTTCTCGGCCTCAGTTTTCTCAATTTGTAAAAGACAGGTAGTAATGATAGCAGTGGCCCTAAGGGGCTCTCAAAAAGGGCTGCTGTGAGGACAAGATGTGTTGAGGTACGGGGAAGTACTCCTCAAACAGCAAATTTAAATTCCTACAATCCACTCTGCCAGGGCACTCTCTTTCCTTTCAGAGACGAACTCAGTTTCCTGGCCCTAAATGGAAGACTGTCAGAGGACAGGAATTCCGGGCTTCAACTGCGAACTCTAAAAAGCCTTTCTCAGTCCTTCAAACAGCAAGGGGACTGTCTAGAAGCAACAGAACCCCCATCAGCGTTTCAGAAACAGTAACTCTGCTCGCAAATTCCCACTGGGAAAGCATTGAGACTTTCAGATTCTGATTGAAAAAATATCCCCCCAGACTCCTTTCAGCTCAGTTATTTTTATGTGAAAAAAAAAAAAATACCTGCCTGAAAGCTATGCCAACCTTGAGTGTGTTGGAAAAATGGGTGCCAAGCCAGACCCAAAGGCCGAACTATGCTTGGCAACCATCTCACTCTGCAAAACAGGCAGGACCGGACACCATACCCAGCTCCAGGATCTCGGGGCCAGCGGGGTGGGGAGGCACCCTGATCCCAAAAGGAAGCCTCCGGGAAGCAGTCAAGTCCCAATCCTCCTCCCTGTCCCCTTGGAAATTCAGTGCCTACAAATAGCCGGTCTTAATTTAGTGCCCTGTGTGCTCAGGGGAGGCCCATCAGTCCTGTCTGATGAATCCACCCCTCAGAGCCTGAGCCACAGAAAGAAAGCATCAGCGGTCACACAAGCCACCCACAGTCCATAGAGGGAAGACAAGGCTCCTACAGAGAAGAAACTTTTCCCCCCTCCTCAACTCCCCGGCTCAGAGGCCCTCCAGCTACAGGCGTGAAGGAGAGGGAGGGAGAGTGAATCCTCCCACTCCGGAGTTCACACCACTCAAGGCATTCCTAGAACCCTGGCACCAAGCTCCCTGGGTTTAGTGTCTGGTTCCAGGAGATACTTTCCCCTTCCCTAACACCAGGTCAAGACTGGACTGAGAAGAGTAATTTGGGAGCTCCACTAACAACAAAAACAGTAAAACTCTGTTCTGGGCATCTTAACTTCCTTACCTGCGTGGCTTCCCGCAAGTTATGCTGCGGTGGGGGTGGAGGGAACGTTACCAGCCTGGACAAGTTCAAAGATGGCCATACCTTGGGGCCCACTTCCCACCTCATTCCTCTGGCATTTCACCAGAGTCTGTCTCCCCAGCTTACTCTTCTAGGACGAGGCTGATCTGTGATATAAAAGGGGAGGGGCTGGTCCACAGAGTGGCCAGGGCAGTCAGTGAAATGGACTGGGGGGATCAGTGGGACAGGAGGGAAACTTGTCTTTGTGGCAGCTCAGAAGCTCATCAGAGGCTGTGTCGTCAGAGGCTTATCTCTAACTTGTGAATCTGACCTGTAAAATGAAAGGCGTCAGCTCGGTGGGGCTACCCCTGAAGTGGGGATGTCAGCCTGTGAAGGGGTGGTCCTCGAGGGGGTGGGAGCGGATCCTGGAATTGAGGGCCCAGCCTGTGAGATTAGGCAGCTGATCCCCAAGTTGGGTGTTCTATCTATGCGACCAGGGTGGCGGAAAGGTCTGTGAAGTGAGGGTCCCACAGCTGGGGAGGTGGTCAGGTCCGGGCAGTGGGGGCCCGTCCCTGAGGCGGACGGGGCGGGTCCTTGACGTGGGTCCCTGAAGAGGGTCCCTGAAGCTGCTCTGGGAGATGGGGGTGGCACCCCGAGGTGGAGGGTCCGGAGGTAGGGCTGTCCTCGAAGCGAGGGGGTGGCAACTGTGAGGACGGTGCGGGGCTGGCCTTGGCCTGGGACTCAGGCCCAGCGCGGGATCCCGGCCCCGCAGAGCCCCGGCCGGCCGAAACCAGAGCCGGGACCCGGGCCGCCGCGGGTGGGATTCCGCCTGCCGCTCGCTCGCGCCCGCACCGGCCCGGGGCCGCGCACCCCTCGCTGCCTACTCCCTCGGCCTCCCGCTCACTCACCGAGGTCGTCCATGGCGGGGCCGCGGGCGTCGGAGGCCGGCTCGGCGTCGCGCTCGCTGCCCGTCCCGGGGCTGCTCGTCACCGCCGCGCAACTTTTCCGCCGCGAGCCTCGGCCCGGAACGGAACGCGCCGCCGCCGCGCGCGCCCGCGCCCGCCGCGCGTCCCGCCCCCAGCCGCCCCCGCGAGCACGCGCGCCCCGCCCCCACCGCGCGCTCCGCCCGTGGTCGCCCCCGCGAGGCTGCTGGACCCGCCCCGTGAGCACGCTGGACCCGCCCCCGCCGCCGGCTCACGAGAGCGCGCGCAGCCTGGACGGTGGGCGCCGCTGGGCGAGGCGGCAGCGCCGCCTTGTGGCCGAACAGGCAGGTGGGACGTTGCCAGGCCTTCAGGCCCTGTGTCAGTCTTTCTCTGTCTGAGAGTCACATGTCTGACTGGCTAACAGATCCATCTTCCTGTCTTGACATCTCACAATCCATCAGTCACTCATTCATCACATGTCTGTCCACTGGAGACTCAGATTTATCCGTCTGTCTATCTCCCAGTAAGTCGCCTCCCAAGGGGACTCTAAATCAGTACCAGGCGAGGCCAGGAACATTTGGAGGACCTTTCCTCGGGGCGCCCTCTGGATCGATGGCAGTGAAGCTCGCAGCCCAGGCTTTGGGGCCAGATTCAATATTTTCGAGGTTATATATCCTTTAATCTTCCACATATCCATCCTCTATAGACAGAGATTTTTCCAAAACTCTGCATGGAGCAAAAAGGACCCCACCTTAGACAGTAAAGGAAAAGTTACAGGGAAGTTACACCCAGTGCTGGGCATAGTTTCCTGAAACACCCCACTGCCATCCCAGACTCCAGAGGGGTTTTGCTCCCACAGACTCAGAAATCGGGTAATAGGGGCTTCCCTGGTGGCACAGTGGTTAAGAATCCACCTGCCAATGCAGGGGACACGGGTTCGAGCCCTGTCCGGGAAGTGCCACATGCCGCAGAGCAACTAAGCCCATGTACCACAGCTACTGAGCATGCGCTCTAGAACCCATGAGCCACAACTACTGAAGCCTGTGCACCTAGAGCCTGTGCTCCACAACGAAGAGTAGCCCCCACTGGCCGCAACTGAAAGCCCACGCGCAGCAACAAAGACCCAACACAGCCAAAAACAAAAAAGAAAAGTTCCCCTTCCCACAGAAATCCAGCCCTCAAGACCCTCTGTGTCGGGTTAGGTCCTCCAGGAAGCAGATGTTGAGATAGAGTTGGAGGAATGCCTGTGAGAGAGAAAGAGGAAGAGGCAGGACTGGCAAGGAGAAACTTGGATATGACAAAGATAAGCCAACTCAATTGAGAGCCCTGGAACAAAATTTCATTAGAGGAGTCCCCAGTGGGCAGAAATGTCCAGGCCCCAATTCCCCCACCATGTTCAGCCATCAGCTGGGGGTGCCCATGAAGTGTGTGGCCTTGTCCTGAAGGCCCTGCATCTGGAAGCTGTCATTTCTCAAGCTGGATGACAAGCTCTTTTTTGAAGGCAGAACCAAGTGGCTCTCCTCTGTGGATGCCACATTCTCCTCCATTAAAATTCAAGAGCTAAGACTGCTTCCCAGCTAGGCAGTCTATTACATGCCCTTCCAACACCTTCCATGTACTTCTGTGTTGTAGGCACTTCTCTCTGCTGTAATTTACATTTAGTGGTACAATTGTTTGATAAATGTCTCTCTCCCTTTCAGACTAAAAGTGCACAAGGGCAGAAACCATGTCCATTTTTGCTCATATCTGTACTTAGTCTGTGTGTTTCATGTAGTAAGCACTCAATATATATTTGCCGAATGGCTGGCAGATGTTGTGCCTGACACTTGGAACAAAGCAAACTGTAGTCCCTTCCCTCAGAAAGTTCACAGCTTAATGGAAGATTAAGATAGTGAGATCACCCATTCATTCACTCAATGATGAGATATTTATTGGCACTCCCTTCGAACAGGTCCTGTGTTGGGGCTGGTGATACAATGATGAATAAGACTGATATGGTGCCTGCCTTCTTGGGATTTAGTCCAAAAGGGCAGACAGAAGAGCAAACAGGCCTGTATGAAGGATGAATAACCTCACACCATTCCCAGTTGCCTGGAACAGTATATGCAAAGGCCTTTAGGCAAGACAGAGACCATGGTGCATTGGAAGAACTAGAAGGAAATTGCAGCATGGAATACAAGGTGAAGACTGATAATGGGGGTACAGAGGGGTTAGCAGGGGTGCCTATCCTGCATCAGACACTGGGCTAAAGCTGGGAGAGGCATAAAGAAGAACCCACAGTTAGTCTAATTCACATTAAGCCCTGGAGTTTCTGGGGTGAACAGTATGCTAAAACTGTAATAGGGGATATTACAATGCGGATGTAATGTCACATTTCCTCTAGAGGAGGTCAAATGCGTTCTCTTCAGAACAATAGTAACAATTATAATTGTACTATCAATATAATGAACAGGCTGTGGGCTGGGTGTTTTCCATGCTTTTTTGCATTTAATTCTGACCACAAGCCTAGGAGATGACCACTATTATCCCCTTTTTCAGTTGGAAAAGTTAAGAACAGAGAGATTGAGTTACCCAAGGTCACAGAGCTAGTAAGTGGGAAGTCTGGGATCTGAACCTGGGAATTCTTTGCTAAGGCCTGTGCGGGAAACCTGCTACTGTGCCAAGTGAAACCATTATCCTTAGACCAATCCCAGGACATACACTTGTCCCTGTCTCAAAGGTCTCAAACCTTTTTCAAAGCAATATTCCCTGGAGAGGAAAAACAAGACATCAATTGAGCCGTCAATTTTGCCCTTGGTGGGTGGAATTCTAAGGAGAACTCAGTCTTTGGAGTTCAGTACTGGTGACTTTGGACACTCAGACCCCTGCTTGGGATTTCCTAATGTAAACAGCCCCAAAATACCTTTTCCTGGGACTTCCCTGGTGGTCCAGTGCTTAAGAATCCGTCTTCCAATGCAGGGGACATGGGTTCGATCCCTGGTTGGGGAACTAAGATCCCACATGCCACAGGGCAACTAAGCCTGTGTGCCACAACTACTGAGCCCGTGCTCTCTGGAGCCTGCAAGCCACAACTAGAGAGAAGCCCACAGGCCGCAACTAGAGAGAAACCCGCGTGCCACAACTGGAGAGAAGCCCACGTGCCGCAACGAAGAGCCCATGTGCTGCAACAAAAGATACCGTGTGCCACAACTAAGACCTGATGCAGCCAAAAATAATCAATAAATAAAAATTTTTAAAAAAAGGATCTTAAAAAAAAAACAAAAAACCTTTTCCTCCCCTCGGGGACTCCCATCCCCCAGCCATCAGACTTGGTTAACTCAAACCAGGTTTTCTCATACTTCCTGAGGATGAACGGCATTGCCTT
Source organism: Delphinapterus leucas (assembly GCF_059928025.1). Lineage (NCBI taxonomy): Eukaryota > Metazoa > Chordata > Mammalia > Artiodactyla > Monodontidae > Delphinapterus > Delphinapterus leucas. The sequence goes on from NC_143142.1 coordinate 16,490,939, forward strand.
TCTGCGCTACCCAGACAGGGGTCCATACGGCGTTGCTCTGGATTCCCATTGTAACTTAAAGGGAAATTTTCACAATGTCCGGAGCCCTTGATGTCCAGCAAATGAAGGAGGAGGATATCCTCAAATTCCTTGCAGCAGGAACCCACTTAGGTGGCCCCAACCTTGACTTCCAAATGGAACAGTACATCTACAAAGGAAAAGTGATGGCATCTACATCATTAATCTGAAGAGAACCTGGGAGAAGCTTCTGTTGGCAGCTCGTGCCATTGTTGCCATTGAAAACCCAGCTGATGTCAGTGTCATATCCTCCAGGAATACTGGCCAGCGAGCTGGGCTGAATTTTGCTGCTGTCACTGGAGCCACTCCTATATCTGGCCGCTTCACTCCTGGAACCTTCACTAACCAGATCCAGGCAGCCTTCTGGGAGCCAAGACTTCCGGTGGTTACTGATCCCAGGGCTGACCACCTGCCTCTCACAGAGGCCTCTTACATTAACCTGCCTACCATTGGTCTAACAGATTCTCCTCTGCACTGTGTGGACATTGTCATCCCGTGCAATAAGGGAGCTCACTCAGTGGGTCTGATGTGGTGGATACTCGCCCGGGGAAGTTCTGCATGTGCGTGACACCATCTACTGTGAATACCCATGGGAGGTCATGCCTGATCTCTACTTCTACAGAGATCCTTAAGAGATTGAAAAGGAAGAGCAGGCAGCAGCTGAGAAGGCTGTGACCAAGGAGGAATTTCAGGGTGAATGGACCGCCCCACCTCCTGAGTTCATTGCTACTCAACCTGGGGTGGCAGACTGGTCCGAAGGTGTGCAAGTGCCCTCTGTGCCTATTCAGCAGTCCCCCACTGAAGGCTGGTCTGCAGCTCCCACTGCTCAGGCCACTGAATGGGTAGAACAACCACTGAGTGGTCTTAAGCTGTTCTTCTACAAACTCTTAAAGTGGAAATAGGTTGACGGAAAATAGTCTCAAAAAGAAAAAAAAAGAACTGACATTGACAGAACATTGTTGGACAGCCCTGCCAAAACTGAATTCAGGATCCCCATGGTGAGAAAACAGCCTCCAAGAAAGTAGATCCTCCATGGGATCACTCCACGGCCGAATGTTCTGAGGCCCTCTAGTCCATGGAATGTCAGTGTTTTCAGACATGTACTGTTCCTTCCACCTGGATGGCTCTTGACGCCTCTTCCTGTCCCAGCCCACAGGCCCCTCTACTTAGCAGTGTGGGGTAGAGGTTAAGTGCACAGCTCATTGGACTGACTCCACCCAGGTTCTAATGCCAGCTTTGTTCCTTGCTGGTGGTGAATCTCAGACCATTCACTCTTTGTGCCAATTTCCTCCTCTGTAGAAAGAAGATAAATAATACCTACCTGTCAGAGTCATCATAGGATTAAACAAGATACTACACATTTACTACTTAGCATAATCCTTGTCACTAACAAGCACTCTCTAACTCAGCACTATCCCCTAGAAATAAAATGCAAGCCACATATTAAAATTTTTTTAATTTTAAAATTAGTAATTAAAATTTTTTTAATTAGTAATTAAAAATTTTCTAGGAGCCACATTAAAAAAGATAAAAAGAAACAGTTAAAATTAATCTTAGTATATTTTACCTAATCCAGTCTATCCTAAATGTTATCATTTCAACTTGTAATCAATATAAAAAATATCAATGAGATAGCTCACTTTTTTTAATAGGAAGTCTTTGAAATCATATGTGCATTTTACACTGACAGCACATTTCATTTCCACTAGCCACAGTCCAAGGGCTCAGTAGCCACATGTGGCTAGTGGCTACCACACTGGACAACTACCACACAAATGATAGCTGACATCATTATTTGGGGGGGATTTCAACCTAAAAGCCATTTCCCCAGAAGACCATTCCCTGGCCTGGTAGACTATGTCAGGGCTCCTGTTATTAAGACCTTTTTTTTAGCACCCTGAAAGCACTCCTCATAATTATACAGTTGACTCTTGAAAAACACTGGTTTGAGTGGAGTGGTTCCACCTACAAGCAGATTTTTTTTCCCCATAAATTCAGATAGTACTACACAACCTATGGTTAATTGGATCTGTGAATGCAGAACTGAAGATACAGAAGGCCGACTATGGCACTTAAGCATCCAGGGATTTTGGTATATTCGGGGCTCCTGGAACCAATTGCAGATAACGAGGGACGGCTGTAATTAAACACTTCTTGTGCACTCATTTGCATCTGTCCATCTCCTACCAGATTCTAGGCTTCAGGAAGGCAGAGACTAAGTCTGTCTCATTCACTGCTCTACCCCAGTACCTGACACAGGACATAGCACATAGTAGTTGCTGAATAAAAATATGTTGTGTGAATAACATTTGTTAAGTACCCATTTAATGAATTAAGTTTACCACTGCACTAATTGATGTTGGGAAGAAAGAGGGGATTAAGGGGAAAAAAAGATTTGGAAGAATAAATTCCAGAGCTTACAATACAGATGTGGAAGTTTTCTTTACAAAAACAGTAGTTGTTCATTGCAGAAAGAATTTTAGAAAAACAACAACAACAGATAAACTGAGATATAAAAATTAAAAGTATTCATAATCCCCCCAAAATAAATGACCAGTTGTAGATTCTTCTAGACCAGCCTTTTACACACACTGACACACATATTGGGAACATTTATTGTTTAGCATGTGGGAAGCAACATGTTAAGTCTTTTACATTATCATCTTATTTAATCCTCACAAAGATCCAATGGGGGTTTTATGCCTATTTTCCAGGCCAGGAAACTGAGGCTCATAAATGAAGTCACGTGCCCAAGGCCACGCAAGTAAGAAGTGGCAAAGTTGGGATTCAAACCCAGGACTGTCTGACTTTACAGTCTAGGACATGGCTCCTGAAGGGGAGCTTGGGGACTGTGTCACACACCCCTTGGCAAGTTCAATTTCCCCAGAGGGCTTGGACACAATGCCTTAGGAGGCCCTGCTGTTTCTGAATTTGGGGGGAGGGCACCCCCACACACACTCATTGTCCTGCTTAAAATCTTCCTGACACCAGAATAAAGCCCAGTGATTTTCCACCAACTCTCTTTTCTCCTTTCTCAGCTCCAGTCACAGGGAAAGGCTTCAATTTTTTGGCCGCACCATGCAGCTTGCCAGATCTTAGGTCCCTGACCAGGGATTGAACCCAGGCCCTCAGCAGTGAAAGCGTGGAGTCCTAACCACTGGACGGCCAGGGAATTTCTGGGAATGACTTTAAATTCCTCCAAGAGGCCACATCCTCCTGGCTCCAGAACCCTGCAGGTACTGATACCCCGGCTAAAAGGCATCCTGTCCTCTTTCTCTTGGTTAACTTCTCTCCTCCTTCAGTTCACAGCTCAACACCCCCTCCTCCAGGAGGCCTTCCCTGACCACCACCCAGGCTTGGATAATTGGTCCCACAACCTCCACCAAAGCATATAACTCTGTGTCAGGCACCATGGGGAGCCTTTTTCCTATATTATCTCATTTAATACCCACAAAATCTCTACAGCACTGGCACACTGGAATGACCTGGGAAGCTTTTATTTTATTTTATTTTTTTGGCTGCGTTGGGTCATCGTTGTTGCTCGGGCTTTCTCTATTTGCATTGAGCGGGTGCTACCCTTCATTGCCGTGCACAGTCTTTTCATCGTGGTAGCTTCTCTTGTTGCGGAGCACGGGCTCTAGGCACGCGGGCTTCAGTAGTTGTGGTGCACGGGCTTAATTGCTCTGCGGCATGTGGGATCTTCCCAGACCAGGGATTGAACCCGTGTTCCCTGCATTGGCAGGTGGATTCTTTTTTTTTTTTTTTTAACATCTTTATTGGAGTATAATTGCTTTACAATGGTGTGTTAGTTTCTGCTGTATAACAAAGTGAATCAGCTATACATATACATATATCCCCATATCTCCTCCCTCTTGCGTCTCCATCCTCCCTATCCCACCCCTCTGTGTGATCACAAAGCACCGAGCCGATCTCCCTGTGCTATGCGCTGCTTCCCACTAGCTATCTATTTTACATTTGGTAGTGTATATATGTCCATGCCACTCTCTCACTTTGTCCCAGCTTACCCTTCCCCCTCCCCGTGTCCTCATATCCATTCTCTATGTCTGCATCTTTATTCCTGTCCTGCCCCTAGGTTCTTCAGAAGCTTTTTTTTTTTAGATTCCATATATGTGTTAGCATATGGTATTTCTTTTTCTCTTTCTAACTTCACTCTGTATGACAGACTCTAGGTCCATCTACCTCAGTACAAATAACTCAATTTTGTTTCTTTTTATGGCTGAGTAATATTCCATTGTATATATGTGCCACATCTTCTTTATCCATTCATCTGTTGTTGGAAACTTAGGTTGCTTCCATGTCCTGGTTATTGTAAATAGAGCTGCAATGAACATTGTGGTACATGTCTCTTTTTGAATTATGGTTTTCTCCGGGTATATGCCCAATAGTGGGATTGCTGGGTCATATGGTAGTTCTATTTTTAGTTTTTTAAGGAATCTCCATACTGTTCTCCATAGTGGCTGTATCAATTTACATTCCCACCAACAGTGCAAGAGGGTTCCCTTTTCTCCAGACCCTCTCCAGCATTTATTGTTTGTAGATTTTTTTTAAATAAATTTATTTATTTTTGGCTGTGTTGGGTCTTCGTTTCTGTGTGAGGGCTTTCTCTAGTTGTGGCAAGCGGGGGCCACTCTTCATCATGGTGCGCGGGCCTCTCACTGTCGCGGCCTCTCTTGTTGCGGAGAACAGGCTCCAGACGCGCAGGCTCAGTAGTTGTGGCTCACGGGCCTAGTTGCTCCGCGGCATGTGGGATCCTCCCAGACCAGGGCTCAAACCCATATCCCCTGCATTGGCAGGCAGATTCTCAATGACTGCGCCACCAGGGAAGCCCTGTTTGTAGATTTTTTGATGATGGCCGTTCTGACTGGTGTGAGGTGATACCTCATTATAGTTTTGATTTGCATTTCTCTAATGATTAGTGATGTTGAGCATCCTTTCATGTGTTTGTTGGCAATCTGTATATCTTCTGTGGGGAAATGTCTATTTAGGTCTTCTGACCATTTTTTGATTGGGTTGTTTGTTTTTTCGATATTGAGCTGCATGAACTGCTTGTAAATTTTAGAGATTAATCCTTTGTCAGTTTCTTCATTATCAAATATTTTCTCCCATCCTGAGGGTTGCCTTTTCATCTTGTTTATGGTTTCCTTTGCTGTGCAAAAGCTTTTAAGTTTCATTAGGTCCCATTTGTTTATTTTTGTTTTTATTTCCATTTGTCTAGGAGGTGGGTCAAAAAGGATCTTGCTGTGATTTATGTCATAGAGTGTTCTGCCTATGTTTTCCTCTAAGAGTTTTATAGTGTCTGGCCTTATATTTAGGTCTTTAATCCATTTTGAGTTTATTTTTGTGTATGGTGTTAGGGAGTGCTCTAATTTCAGTCTTTTACATGTAGCTGTCCAGTTTTCCTAGCACCACTTATTAAACAGGCTTTCTTTTCTCCATTGTATATTCTTGCCTCCTTTATCAAAAATAAGGTGACCATATGTGTGTGGGTTTATCTCTGGGCTTTCTATCCTGTTCCATTTATCTATATTTCTGTGTTTGTGCCAGTACCATACTGTCTTGGTTACTGTAGCTTTGTAGTATAGTCTGAAGTCAGGGAGCCTGATTCCTCCAGATCTGTTTTTCTTTCTCAAGATTGCTTTGGCTATTTTGTGTTTCCATACAAATTGTGAAATTTTTTGTTCTAGTTCTGTGAAAAATGTCATTGGTAGTTTGACAGGGATTGCATTGAATCTGTAGATTGCTTTGGGTAGTATAGTCATTTTCACAATGTTGATTTTCGATACAAAAACATGGTATATCTCTCCATTTGTTTGTATCATCTTTAATTTCTTCATCAGTGTCTTACAGTTTTCTGGCAGGTGGATTCTTAACTACTGTGCCACCAGGGAAGTTCCTGGGAAGTTTTAAAATATATTTTTTGCCCAGAACTAATGCTCAGAAATTCTGATTGAATTGACCCAGAATGCACCTGGGCAAGAGGATTTTTTAAAGCTCCCCAGGTGATTTTAAGTGCTCAGCCAGGGTGGAGACCCACTGACTTCTGAGATAGATGTGATGATCCTGACACTCCTTTTACAGCCAGAGAACTGAGGCACAGAGAAATTAAGTAAGTAGCCTAGGGTCACGCAGTTAGTGAATAGTGGAGCAAAGATTTGAACCCAGAAAGTCTGGTTTCAAAGCTTCATGGAAAAAAAAAAAAAATCAATTGGTCTCTGTTCATTTCCCCAGTGATGGAGAGTATAAGCCAGCTCTCTTCTGAGACAGACACTGAAGGCCCCTTGGGCACAGGATATTTTTAACCTAGAGAAGCCAGTGATTCTTGCAGACAGCCTGCAGGGACTTACACTGGGAAGATTGTTTGGGGGCTGGTGGACCCGTTCCCTGATGAGATACTCCTCAGAGTCCAGCTTTTCTGTCCTCTGGAGCCAGTAGGTCCAGGCTGGCTTGGGCGACAGGGTGGGAGGGGGTGGGGTGGGGGTTGGCTCCACCTGGAACTGATGTTTCCAAGGATATTTCCATACATGGTGGAAGGGGAGAGGGTCAGGATTACCTCACCCAAGCCAACCACTTCTCTCTGCTTTCTGCCTGGAAAGGAGCTAGAGAACAACTAATTGTTGGAACTGGATATGAATTCACCCTCCTCCTTCTTCCCCTCCCTAACCCAGAAGAGTCCTGTGAAAGCTTCAGCGTTTCAAACGTACACATCGAATATTCTCCAGACGCTCTCCTATGTGGCTTTGTGGGAGAATACACAGTACAGTCTTGGGGGACCCAACTTGGGGGCATCTTTTAAAATACAAAATATGGGGAAATCCCTGGTGGTCCAGTGGTTAGGACTCCACTTTCACTGCCGAGGCTGCAGGTTCAATCCCTGGTTGGGGAACTAAGATTCCACAAGCTGCACGGTGCAGCCAAAAAAAAAAAAAAAATTAAAATGCAAAATGTGAACGGTTTTTGTGCAAGCAATCTCACCTACAGAAATTTCCCCTAGAAACAGCACACTAGTAGGCAAAATTCCCCCAAAAAAACCCTATGAGTAGGCAAAGATGCACATCCAAGGATGTTCATCATAGCATTGCTTATAATTGGGAAAAACTGGGAACAACCCAAATGTCCATCCATAGGGATTGGTTAGCTGAAGTGAGATATATCCATATGGGAAGAGGGGAGCTATATGCTGACATGGAAAATAGGTCCACCATATATTAGTTTAGCAGAAAGAAAAAGGAAATAGTAGAACTGAATGTAGAATATAATCCAATGTTTGTTAATAATTAGGTTGACACGTAAATAGAACAATTTGGAGGAATAATCTCACATATCTGTGGCTATTTTCTCTAGCCATGGAGGTGGGATTATGGTGATCTTTGACTGTCACTGCTGCATATATATAATGTTTGGATTTTATATACCAACATGCAGTAATTTTACAACCAGAAAAAAGTTAGGTTGTGAAACTGAAACCAATAATATGTAAAAATCACATGGATCCACTTGAAGATGGTTAATTTTACATTCTGTGAATTTTACTTCAATTAAAAAAAAAAAAAAGTCATTGTAACTCAAACTACCCAGACAAAGAAAGATTCCAGTAGAGCTGAGAGCAAAATATCACATGTATGCTTTATAAATTTTACCTTTAAAAAAATTGTTTTGCTTTCCTTAAGCTTTTTGTTCATATTTTTGGTGGGTTTTTTAAAAATAATTATTTATTTATTTATTTATTTATTTAATTTATTTTTTAAGGCAAATCCATTTACTCATTATTTTTGGCTGCATTGGGTCTTTGTTGCTTCACGCGGGCTTTCTCTAGTTGTGGTGAGTGGGGGTTACTCTTCGCTGTGGTGCACAGGCTTCTTATTGTGGTGGCTTCATCTTGTTGTGGAGCACAGGCTCTAGGCACGCGGGCTTCAGTAGTTGCAGCACACGGGCTCAGTAGTTGCGGCGCATGGGCTCTAGAGAGCAGGCTCAGTAGTTGTGGCACATGGCCTTAGTTGCTGCACGGCATGTGGGATCTTCCTGGAGCAGGGCTCAAACCCGTGTCCCCTGCCTTGGCAGGCAGATTCTTAACCACTGCGCCACCAGGGAAGTCCCTTGGTGGTTTTTCCTTGCTTTTCTTTCTTGTATGCTTACAAATGAGTCATTATTTTACTTACTTGCTATTATAAATTCTGAGAAAATCACACACACACACACACATTCACATGAGTGTTTGCCAGAGCATCATCTGACTTTCCAATCAATACAAAATTTGCCATGGGAGGGAGCATTCATGTTCTGTCTCCTCCAGGCCTGTTCTGACACCCAGATTATTCATCTTGGCAACCAGCTAAGATGAAAAGAAATGGTTGGAGTGCATTTTCAGACCACACTATCAGGGAAATTTTTAGCTCCTTGAAATTTCAGCCTCTGGGTAGCACACGTCGGCTCCTCTTGTAGTTCCCACAATCGTAGTGGGGTCTTCAGGATGCCCCTTTGGGTAGTTATCACTGACCCCCTCTTTCCATCATATTTGCTCAATTGTAATACATTGGCTCCGCAGGGGACTCTTCTTCCCTTTCCTGGGACCACAGGTCCTGAACACAGGGTATTCCTTTGTCCCAGCAAACCTACCCTGGGTTCCAGAGAAGAAGTGACATTAATTTATCTTACTTAGCCATATTTTGATGACTGATCAGGAAGTGGTTTAAGGGAGTAGTTGTGGAAAGCAAAGGGCTTTTATTACCAAATGTCAAGGATTGTTCATTCCACAGATTACTGATTACATAGGGGAAAGTGCACTTTTACAATAGAGAGAGACCAGTTACTGCTTTACCCTGGCGCTTAAACTCAGCATCGATTATAGTGGCAGATGCAATACAAAGTTCATAACGCTATCTCTGAAGTTCTGTTGAATCGAATCAAGTCTTGATTACAGGAAATAAAGGGAACACAGTCAGTGAAGTTGGAATGTGAGGCTTCTACACGATAACTGTCTCGGACTCTTCAAAAAATCAGTGTCACGAAGGAAAGAGAAAAGGCAGCGGGAGCGGGGCGGGGCTTCCCTGGTGGCGCAGTGGTTAAGAATCCGCCTACCGATGCAGAAGCAACGGGTTGAAGCCCTAGTCCGGGAAGATCCCACATGCCGTGCAGCAACAGACACCGTGTGCCACAACTACTGAGCCCACGTATGGCAACTACTAAAGCCCATGCGCCTAGGGCCTGTGCTCCGAAGCCACTGCAATGAGAAGCACGCGCACCGCAACGAAGAGTAGACCCCACTTGCCGCAACTAGAGAAAGCCCGCGCGTGGCAACAAAGACCCAACTCAGCCAAAATTAAATTAATTAATTAAAAGAAAAAGTCAGGGGCACTTGCCTAGATTTTTTAAAACTGCAGGTGGAAACTAAAATGGAAATGGAAAGCCACTCTGGAAGATAATTTGACAGCTTCTTACAAAACTTGTACAGGAATGCTCTTAGCAGCTTTATTTATGATAGCAAAATACTAGGAACAATTCAAATATCCTTCCATGGGTGAATGGTTGAACAAACCCTGGTACTTCCATATAATGGAATACTACTCAGCAAGGAAAAAGAATGAGCTAGTGATACATGCAACAACCTGGATGAACTGCAAGGACATATTGTTTGATGAAAAAAGTCTATCTCAAGAAAATCACATACCGTAGATTCCGTTCCTATAAAATTCTAGAAAATACAAACTAATCTATAGCGACAGAATGGGGGAGGGGTAGTGGGGAGGGATGGATTGCAAAGGAACATCAGGAAACTTTGGGGAGTAATGGATGTGTTCGCCAGCTGGTTTGCAGTAATGGTTCCATGGGTGTATATATGTTCTCAAAACTCATCAAATTGTAGGCTTTAAATATGTGCAGTTTATTGAATATCAATTATGCCTCAGTAGAGCTGTTTGTAAAAAAAAAAAAAAAAAGGAATGGGGAGAAAGGTTTCTGTAAGAATTAAATGAAACAAAGCATCTTAAGCACTTTGCCTGGAGTCTGGCACACAATAAGTGCTCCATAGTGGGTGGTGCTGGAACTCGGCTGGTCTTCTGGATGGCTCCATCGCATCTCTCTATAACATTGAAATAACCTGTAATTATGTTGATTATCTGTGGTTTCAAAACGGTGAGTTCCTTGAAGCAAGGACTGTGTCTGATCTGCCGCTAGGGCGGTTTTCCACAGTGTGGTGCTTTGAATCAGTAGAGGCTGTTCCACCACCTTCACTCTAACAAGCCGCATTCTTTTGCTAGAGAACAGAAAAACGTTTTATGGGTAGTGGCCTAAACAGGTCCAGCTGTATCTGCCACGCCCAGAGCTCAGACTCCTCAGGCCTTCTGTCCGTGGACACGCCTGATCCTCCTAACAGCACAAGACTATAGGGAGCCGTTATTGTGGAAACCAGCACCCCACTAAGAATAAACCGATTTAATTGCAAACGAAGCTGTGCTCAGGACTCTACAGTACGACCTAAAAAAGCCCACTGTGTCCTTTCTTCTTAATCGCTTTAAAAAGGAAATGTTTGGACGACATGTTTTCAGGCTCACGTCGGTTCCTACGAACCTGTGACCTTCGGAAAACACGGAACAGACTCACCCCACACTTTCAACGATAGAAAATCTCCGTAATGCTTCAGTAAGGAAAAGCAAAAAAACCCCAGAAAATTTTCAACAGTCGAAACACTCATTACCGGAAATGTAATAAGTATTGAACATCTGTTATTAAACATGCATCGTTCAGTCTCCGTAGAGACTGTCAAAAATTGCCAATGCCGACTATATTTCAAGTCGTCATGGCGGGGTATTGGGAAAAGTTTTCAATTAGCAATAATCGCGCCTCGGATAAACCTCATTGGCTACGATACTGCCACTGCGCAAAGCTAGAGAGCGGGAGCGCGCACCTACCTCCCCCATGGATGACAACTGTCTTTACCATGAGGGCGAGCGACTAACAACGAGCTGTGAGATATGAAGCATTTCCCTGCAAACATTCCTGTTTAAAACACGTGTGCGCGAAGAGCTGCCGGGTATTAGAGCAACTCTTGTCGAACCCTAACCTTTCGAAAATAAGAACGCCTTTCGCTAAGGACGCTGGAGAATTTTATGCAAATTACCATGACATCACCAAGACGCTGCGGGTAAGACTCGCGTTCTAAAGAACAGCGACAAGAAAAAAACCGAAACAGAGAGTAATGCGAGACGGGACGAGTAAATGGAAGTGTTGGTGTTAAAACCAGAAAAATAAATATTAAGAAATAAAAAAATTATTAATACGACTTGGACAACAACTAACACGCAAGTGTAAAGAACGAACTAAAACTGAGGAACAGGTATGAAACGAACTGTTTACAAAAGCTAATCGTTTATATTGAAATCGAAACCAAAAACGATAGTAACACGTGCTAGGAATTTCTAGCAAGTCAATTCCCTATCCAGTAACGGTAAAAATTTGAAATCGGGCATACAACTACTAGTCATTTTGGACTCTCGGCGTTTCTTCCACGCAGTTTGTGACTTGGGACTTACAACGTATTCTCCCGTAGGTTTACGGTGGTTATGAAACACTTTTTTTAAACTTGCATTATTCAGTCTCCGTAGAGACTGTCAAAAATTGCCAATGCCGACTATATTTCAAGTCGTCACGGCGGGGTATTGGGAAAAGTTTTCAATTAGCAATAATCGCGCCTCGGATAAACCTCATTGGCTACGATACTGCCACTGCGCAAAGCTAGAGGACATAGCCCCCCACTCATCGTTCCCAATAAGCAAGGTTCCTATTTCAGAAAGGTGAGTTGCAGCCTCAAGGCAAAACCCTTAATTATTAATGGGCTGAAAATTATACAACCATATTAAGATGTCTCGGAAATATATAAGCTGTTTCTCAGTATTCAGTTGCTTGATTTCACTTAGTTTTGAGTGGAGAATGAAGCAAAGCATTGTGGGAGGGAACATGCTAATAAACTTAATTCAGACTATAAATTGGGGAGGATGAGAAATGTACTCAGTGTAAGGGTGCTGTGGTAAAATATACATAACATAAAATTTACCATTTGAACCATTTCTAAATTCAGCAACCATCACCACTGTACATCTCCAGAACTTTTTCATCATTCCAAACAAACTTCCCATTAAATACTAACTCCCCATTCCTCTCTCCCACAGCTCCTGGCAACCTCTATTCTACTTTCTATAAATTTGGCAACTCTCAGTACCTCACATAAGAGAATCACACAATTATTTGACCTTTTGTGTCTGGCTTATTTCATACCTTGTTTTTAAGGTCCATCCATATTGTAGTATGTTTCAGAATTTCGTTCCTTTTTATGGCTGATGTTCTACTGTATGGAATTTTGTTATCCATTTATTCTTTGATTGACAGGAGGTTGCTTCCACCTTTTGGCTATTGTGAATAATGCTTCTATGAACATTGACATACAAGTATCAGTTTGAGTCCTTCTTTTCAATTCTTTTGTGTTTATATCTAGAAGTAGAATTTCTGGATGATGTGCTATGTTTAACCTGGAAGGGTTTTCTGTGGACATCTTAAATCAGAGGAGAGAGGCTACTTCTACAGTTCATGAGTTTGAAGTAACTTTCACTGTTACTGGCTCGGCAAGTGGAAAGCTACTAGAAACCTATGTCTGAACTTGTTTCAGCTCTGAGCTGTACTCTCCAAAAGACTTTTGGTTTTTGCTACTCACTAAGATGCAACTAGTACTCTGAGAAAATATTTCCCCCAAAATTTCATTATGAAAAATTTCAAACATGAAACGTTCAAAGTATTGCTCACTGAACATTTATGTAGTCATCAACTAGATGTAAAAATGACATAAAAAGGCCTATTTGATGCTGATGTGTAGTTAATTTTTTTTCCACAGCCATAATTGGCAGGGTAGGAAAAAACAGCAGAAAAAAAGAAAGGCTAACAGTCTGATTAATTTAGAGTATTTGATTTTGATCCAGCCAAGGACTTTGTCATTAATTCCTAGCGTGGTGGAGTTGTGAGAAATAAAAAGACAAGGGTCATCCAAAGAACTTCTCAGCCCTTGAGAATGTCTCGATTGGGTGGCTCATTACACCCTGTCAGTAGCTATCAAGGGAAATTGTTTCACCAGCTGTCTTGGATGACTTCATCTTCCACAGATGACTTCCCAGCACTAAGAAAAATAGAAAACTCAGCTAACTTCTCCCCAGAACATGAAATTCTTTGGTGCCTAAAAGCACAATAATCCTGTGTTCCTGGCCAGTCTTTTAAGGATGCTTATTCCACTTGAAGAACTGGAAAAATAATGTGGCTCTGAAGTTTTCCACAATAAAATTTGCCTGGGATTGGGGGTAGTGTCATGTTTTGACATTTCCATAGGTTTTAATCAAATACCCATGTGTGCAGAAAATATTCTGGATTACAATTTTGTTTTCTTTTTTAAAATTTTATTTATTTATTTTTATTTATTTATTTTTGGCTGCACTGGGTCTTAGTTGCTGTGCACGGGTTTTCTCTAGTTGCGGCGAGCGGGGGCTACTCCTGTTGCAGTGCACGAGCTTCTCATTGCGGTGGCTTCTCTTGTTGCGGAGCACAGGCTCTAGGCACGCAGGCTCAGTAGCTGTGGCTCGTGGGATCTAGAGCGCAGGCTCAGTAGTTATGGCGCAGGGCCTTAGTTGCTCCGCGGCATGTGGGATCTTCCCGGACCAGGGCTCGAACCCGTGTTCCCTGCACTGACAGGCGGATTCTTAACCACTGCACCACCAGGGAAGCCCTATAATTTTTTGACTTCATAAAAGTTCCCAGTATACATTTTAAAAAATTAATGTATTTGTTTTTACTTTTGGCTGTGTTGGGTCTTCTTGCTGTGTGGGGGCTTTCTCTAGTTGCAGCGAGCCAGGGCCACTCTTTGTTGCCATGGGCGGGCTTCTCATCGTCGTGGCTTCTCTTGTTGCAGAGGATGGGCTCTAGGCGCGCGGGCTTCAGTAGTTGTGGCACACAGGTTCAATAGTGCAGGCTCAGTAGTTGTGGCGCACGGGCTTAGTTGCTCCACAGTGTGGGATCTTCCCGGACCAGGGATTGAACCCGTGTCCCCTGCATTAGCAGGCAGATTCTTAACCACTGCGCCACCACGGAAGCCCCCCAGTCTATATTTTAATCCTTTTTAAAATTTTTTCCCAGCCAATGTGGTCAGGTTAACTAAGGTACAAAAGACGGGCTTCCCTGGTGGCGCAGTGGTTGAGAGTCCGCCTGCCGATGCAGGGGACACAGGTTCGTGCCCCGGTCCGGGAAGATCCCACATGCCATCTTCCTACCTGCCACGGAGAGGCTGGGCCCGTGAGCCATGGCCACTGAGCCTGCGTGTCCGGAGCCTGTGCTCCGCAACGGGAGAGGCCACAACAGTGACAGGCCCGCGTACTGCAAAAAGAAAAAAAGACTCATGTCAGGTGGCTCTCTCAGCCCAGTGACCTATTTGAGGTGTGGCTGGAGATATTGCTCCCAAACTACTGAAATGGGTTACTTTACCAATATTTACTGCTATGCATTCAATGAGAGTCAGACTCTGACTCCAGCTTTCATACTACTCCTCTGGGCTTCAGTTTTGTTTGTTTGCTTGTTTGTTTTTGGCGGCACCGAGTGGCTTTCGAGATCTTAGTTCCCCGACCAGGGATTGAACCTGTACCATCGGCGGTGAAAGCTCGGAGCTTAACCACTGGACCTCCAGGGAATTCCCCTCACTTCATTTTAAAATGGGGGAAGTGGCTCCTTAGAGTGGTCTTCAAGGTCAGTGCTAGCATATCCTTTGATATGTTCTAAAACACTTAGAAATCGATGTCTTATTTAGGCAATGCTACAGATCAGTGGTTCTCACTGGCTACATATTAGAAGCAACTGTGAGGTTTGTAAACCGACTTGGTGCCCAAATGTCTCCCCAGACCAATTAAATCAGAATTTCTGGGGGTAAGACCCAGGCATTGTGTTGGTTAATTTAGTAAAAACACAAGATGAGAAATAAGGGACTTCCCTGGTGGCGCAGTGGTTAAGAATCAGAATCTGCCTGCCAGAGCAGGTGACATGGTTTCGAGCCCTGGTCTGGGAAGATCCCACATGCTGCGGAGCAACTAAGCCCATGTGCCACAACTACTGAAGCCGGGTCGCCTAGACCCCGTGCTCCGCAACAGTAGAAGCTACCAAAATGAGAAGCCCTCACACCACAACGAAGAGTAGCCCCCACTGGCTGCAACTAGAGAAAGCCTGCACACAGCAAGGAAGACTCAACCCTGAAGACCCAACCACGAAGACCCAACGGAGCCAAAACAAACAAAAAAAAGATGAGAAAATTGGAGAAGCCACGTGGGTAAACACATTAGTCCCTGTATATTATATTTCACTTTAATTGTTCATTTTAACTGTAAAAACATCAGTTTTTCAGCTATTTGTGAATGCATTTCTTCACAACTCACTGCAAGGTGGGAACTTGATTCCGTTTCCATGAGTGGAAAGGTTCGGAAACACTGAAGTTGAGGATGAGTCAAACCTAGATCCATTACTAAAGCTTCTAAAGAATGAATTCCTAAGTTAACGCTGTTTGGATGTACTATTTTGCACTCAGAACAATGACGTCCAAGCTCTAACCGCTTCTCTCAAAGAGATGATGGCTAGGTAGACAGCTGCACATCGCGTACCAGGGTTCGAAGCCTCTGACCACAAAAGGCCAACAGGGGGCGCTACTGGACAACCTGGGTCCCTCCCAGAGGTTTGTGGGACTTGTAGTTTTTCTTGCATCATTTCAGGTTAATGAACTACATTTCCCAAAGTGCAAATACAGCCAGTCGGTCCCCCTGTCGGGCGCGGAGTGTCCCTTAAGCTGTGAAAGGTAAGTGAGTTCTGTGTGGGCTGCAGGTTTCTATAAATTGAGGATTCCACTTCTCCTCTTTGCCCTTTGGTGGGACCTGGGAGAGAGCAGCTGTTCCAACAGAGCGTCTTTTCAGCGGGGTTTCCCGAGCCCTCCGGTCTCAGGAATCGGGATTATCTGTTTAGCTGTTCACTGCTGTGGAATGTCAGGGAGAAGTCAGGGTCCTGATCCCAGATCTGGAAAGCCCAGCATAAAATAATGTTTACATATGGGGTGCGTGTCACTAGAGAATTTCTGCATTTTATCTAATATTACATAAAGGCCTTGTTTTTACAGCTAGAAAAAGCTGGGGTAGAATGCCTTGTCAGGTCTCACTACCCTTCACCTTGTCCAAGAAGCCCTATTTGCAATTGAGGGTAAACTAATAGAATATGGGGGAAATAGAATAAAAGGTATGCATGTGCTTAATTACATTAATAAAATCAAAATCTCGAAAAGTCTGAGCAACGGTTTCATCAGCTAAACTGGAACGCTAATGTGCTTCTTTAGTTTATGAAGAAATAAGATAATTCTGATTTATAAAATGGGAAGTAGGTTTATGGGACACACGGTCCCCCAAGGGATAGTATTAACTAAAAATATAAATGTATTCCTCTGATAGAGACATCTTTAGATATAGTCATATATTAACAATGAGCAATTAAGGGACTTAAAAAAGATATTGAGGTAAACCATTAACTTTTTGAAGTTTATAAGAAATTCAGTTCTGACCAGCCAGGTGTTACTGGGAGAGACAGAATAGGCCTTATATTATGCTAGAATTCTGCTTTATCAATTTTTTAGTTTACCTCCCTCCTTTTTAAAATAGATTTTATTTTTTAGAGCCCCCCCCTTTCTTTTCAGAAACCAAAATATGCAGTTTCCCTTGGATGCAGAAAGCCTTGGCAGATTTGCCAGCCATAGTTAATTTTCATCTGATGGCCACAGCATAGGAGAGCTCTGGCTGTAGGTTCTTAGGAGATCAGGAAGACAGATTGGCTTGGGCTGTTATGAAATAGTCTAGTGTGGGGACAAAGTTTTATTTTGTGGAACATATTAGAAATTCTTGACCAAAACAAATTACTAAAAAGATAATAAAAAGGTAGGCTTGTTGTTTCAGGTTGGACTTCAAAGGACCCAGGAGGGTGTGGAGTCAGTTTGTACTGGTGAGGGTCAGTTGTTAAATATTTGGGAATTTACTGGCCAGTTGTTAGATAAACCATTGGTAGCCTGAAACTGGCCACAATAGGATTATTTTCTTTTATCTTTTTTTGAGGGGGAGGGTAAAGGGGAAGCCAGTTTACCAACACACCCCTAGCAAAGGTCAATTTTTCCTCTAAGCCTGGGGCCCCAGTGTTCATTACATCCGTGAGTTATTAGATGCTGAACTAGCTCACACCCTTCCAGATTTACCAAAGATTGATTTGGATTACAAAGCAAGATTATAAATACACTCTAAGTATCTGTGGGGGGAAGGGGCTTACCTTTCAAGTGAATTGTTTATCTGGGGGCTGTCCTTCTAGGTATTGCGGTCATTGATTAATTCACTATCGGTAGGCTGTTCTCATAAGCATGGAATCCACCCCTGGAAATATGGTCTGGTTGGATAGCTTTCTTTTTTTTTTTTAATTTTTTTTGCCTGCATTGGGTCTTCATTGTTGCGCGCGGGCTTTCTCTAGTTGCAGCGAGTGGGGGCTACTCTTCTTTGTGGTGCGGGGGCTTCTCATTGTGGGGGCTTCTCTTGTTGCGGAGCACGGGCTCTAGGCATGTGGGCTTCAGTAGTTGTGGCACGCGGGCTCAGTAGTTGTGGCTTGCGGGCTCTAGAGCGCAAGCTTAGTAGTTGTGTTGCACGGGCTTAGTTGCTCTGCAGCCTGTGAGAATCTTCCCGGACCAGGGCTTGAACCCATGTCCCCTGAATTGGCAGGTGGATTCTTAACCACTGCACCACCAGGGAAGTCCCTGGATAGCCTTCTTATTAGGTAAAAACCTGTACTACTCTCCTGTACATTTTTCTCATACCTAGATATTATCTTTCAGAGGACAGTATTGTATGCAATGCCAACAAATTCCTATTCCCCAGCCATTTCTCAATATAGTGCTGTTGGCTCTTGTCACCCTTCTCATAAAATATTTCAAAGTACCAGTTTGCTGATTATTAGATACCTTTTGGGTTGGCAGCTTCCAGATGTAAGTTGAAATCTCATTAGTAACCTGCTCCCAAATCCCGTTTAGGGTGGGCTGTTTTGGGGAAATAAGGATGCTACCCCTCCATTCTTTATTTTTTAGTTTCTTGCCTAGAGTTAGTTAGGGTTTGTCTATATATTTTTAGGCTAAGCTTAGCCCTTTTTAATCTCTATTCTGTTGATAATCGTGTGCTCTTGCTTTCATTTTTGTCTAGATCAAGGGCAACATGAGGCAGGCATATGTTTCAGTTACCTGCCCTAGTTCACTTTGTTTATTTAATTTCAAATACGTTTTCGCCAAATACTATATGACTGCTAAGCTAATATGGTCCAGATATTGGAGTTTTGTCTACCTCTAAGGCAAAGCATTCCACATTTTGGCTTCTCTTCAAACTTCTCCATTCTTTTCTCCCTGTCCCTCCCCCTCCCCCTGCCATTCCCCCTCCCCCTTCCTTCTTTTTTTTTCCTCTTTTTGTGGGGGAAGTTTTTTTTCCCTTCATCTCATGGCTTTTGGCATTTCTGTACTTCCACTGTTCTGGGCATACTAGAGCATTTGCAATCCAAACATTCCTCTAAGAAATTACTTTAAAAAAATTTTTTTTTTTTTTTTTTTTGCATGGCCTGTGGGATCTTAGTTCCCCAACCAGGGATTGAACCTGCACAGTCAGCAATGAAAGAGCAGAGTCCTAACCCCTGGACTGCCAGGGAATTTCCCGCCACCAATTTTTTTTTTTTTATTGTGGAGATAGGTAATATAATGAACCCCCATCCATGGACCCATCACCCAGCTTCAACAATTAACAACCCTTGGTTAATCTTGTTTCATTTATATACTCCACATTTTGTTTACCCATTCATCAGTTTTGTGGGGTTTTTTTCATTAAATTAAAATTTTAAAAAATTTAGGTGTAGTTGACATTTTCAGGTGTACAACTTAGTGATTCATAATTTTTAAAGTTTATATTCGATTTATAGTTATTATGAAATATTGGCTATATTCCCTGTGTTGTACTATATATCCTTGTAGCTTATTTATTTTATATATAGTAGTTTGTACCTCTTAATCCCCTTCCCCATCTTGCCCCTCCCCCCTTCCCTTGGTTACCCTGGTTTTCAAAACCCAGTTTCTCACTTGATGCTTTTTTTTTTCCCTCTCTAGAATGAGGATGAGCTTTGGGTTAACTTTCAGGACAGCAAAAGGCCGCTGGGTGCCGAACCTCAGCCAGCAGTGCTCACGCGGATCCACTGGGTTATTTGTGCCACCAAGTCCTCCTCTGGACTCTGAGAAGGTCAAAGAGTTACAGCGCTTTATCACCCTTTCCAAGAGACTCTTAGTGATGACTGGGGCAGGAATCTCCACTGAGTCGGGAATCCCAGACTACAGGTCAGAAAAGGTGGGACTTTATGCCCGCACGGACCGGAGGCCCATCCAGCATGGGGATTTTGTACGGATCGCTCAAATCCGCCAGCGGTACTGGGCGAGAAACTTTGTGGGCTGGCCTCAGTTCTCCTCCCACCAGCCTAACCCTGCACACTGGGCTTTGAGCAACTGGGAGAGATTCGGAAAGCTGTCCTGGTTGGTGACCCAAAATGTGGATGCCTTGCACACCAAGGCGGGGAGTCAGCGCCTGACAGAACTCCACGGATGCATGCACAGGTGCAGGAAAGCCTAAACAGTGTGAATGCAGACACGTGCTCCATAAGAGCAGGGACCTTGGCCGTCCTGGTCACTGTTGTCTTCGTTAGACCACGAGGAAACGATTTGGGAGGAAGTTGTTTACTTTGGGGTTGATCCCAGCAAACTCAGTGAGGGAATGGGAAGTGAAACAGGGAAAGTGGGAAAGGCAGGGTAAGGTTTTGCTAATGAGTGGGTTACTGCTTGGGGCATCTGGGGCTCAAGCGTGTCAGGGGCGCTCTGACTGTAGAGCAGCTTCAGAACCGTCTCACTGGAAGTCAAGGGGAACTGGGGTGTTTATCCACTGCCTCCCATCCTTCATTGGCTGACGGTCACTCTGGGGGAATTAACTCCCTAACACTTGACTCTGCTCCTCCGGAGAAGGCTTCCATGGCCAGGGAACTCCCTAAACAGGAGAGACACAGGAACTTGTAAGAGAACTGTGGGAGGTGCCCTCTGAGTGTCCCGAGGGAACTATGAGCAGAGCATATGCTACAAACTGCTGGGTTTCCAGTGCCTAGATACATAGATCACAGGATAGCCAGAACCCAATAAATATTGATGAAATGACCATATGTAGCCCTGGCAGTAACTTGTAGCTAATTGGAGACCGTTTCCTTATCTGTAAGCCCCAGAGATCACCCTCTGAGGACTGAAATCAGTCTGCCAGTCATAAAATATTTATTGGGTGTCTGCAACACGTGGTGTGCTACTGGTGTGCTACTTGCTGGTGTGGAGAGGTCAAAACCAAAATATAAAACGTGGTCTGCTTAATATGTGAGAATTTTGTAATCTGTTTGGTGGGAGACCCAAAAATAACAGGTTTAACAACAAACCACTCCACACGTGATTGTTAAATTATGTGGTTCTTGATAGACATGTTTTACAGGTTCAGAGAAACAGAGTTAGTAAAGATTGGAGTAATCTTTTATGGGTGAGGTGGGGCTGGAGAATAGCTCAGGTATGACTAGGCAAAGGAGGGGAAAGAGGGCTTTCCAAGTGAAGGGAACTTGTAGAGTCTGGCCTGGTCTCGTTGGAGGCTAGTATGAAATCAGATTGTCTGGGAAGGCTAGACCCAAATCCTGGATGCATTTGAAAATCATGCAGTGCACTTTGGGTCTGTTGTGAGAGACCAAAGGGTACTGTTAGTGGTTTCTGAGCAAGAAAGCAATATGATAAAAATAGCATTTGAGGAAGCCTGGACAGGATTAGAGAATTAGAGTGGCTCAGGAAAGTCAGCTGGAAAGACTCAGACCAAGGTGGCATCAGGGGATGGGAGAGCTAAGGATGGCTATGGGTCCATTAAAATTTTTTTTAATGATGAAAATTTCAAACATCCACAAAAATAAAGAGAGTAGTATGATGAACTCCCACATACCATCACCCAGATCCAAGAGTTTTATCAAGATTTTACCATGTCTACTTATCCTTTCTCTGTCTCTTTTTGAAATATTTTAAAACAAATCCAAGACTTCTTGTCATTTCATAGGAGGCCTTTTAAGTTAAAAAAATAAAAGCCAACACAGTCTGATGATTGACTAGATAGAGAGTAAAGGGAGAAAACTGAGTAACAAGTTTTTTCCCAAGGGTTTCAGCCCAAGTAACTGGAGGAAGGTGATGGAGAAGCTGTGGAGGGGGATTGAAGACAGAAGTTAAGTTTGACACGACCATCAAGGAGACTTGGACTAAAGTTTGGGGGAGAGGGCAGGAGTGGAGTCCTGTATAGAGGAGGAAACTGTTAGCACAGAGGCACTGTAGCAGTGACCACAGAGACACCCCAGGAAGGGACAGTGGAAAGAAAACAGGTTGGAGGCTGGAGGAGCAGAAGAGGAACCAACTTCCATTTTTCTTTCAACAGCTATTTAGTGAGTGCCTGCTATGTGCAGACACTGTTATGGGCGATGGGCACAGAGCAGTGGACAAAGGACTCAAATTTCTCTTTTTTTTTTTTGGAGGGCCATGCAGCTTGTGGGATCTTATTACCCTGACCAGGGACTGCACCTGGGCCCTGGCAGTGAAAGCCCGGAATCCTAACCACTAGGCCACCGGGGAACTCCCCAGAAAGTGTTTTAAAGAGAAGATGGCAATGGACAGCAGCGATTAGAGCAGAGGATGGAGGGGGAAGGGGGAAAAAAAACCCTGGTTTTGGCACTAAGTAAAATGTGGTAAAGGCTTTGCAGTCATGTTAAGGATAAAAGTGAGCTAGCAGAAGGTTTAAGCAGGGAGTGTGTAGTAAGGAAACAGATGCACGTTTTTCTAGAAGGTTGGCTGTGGAAGGAAGGTGGTAGCTAAAGAGGTCATGAAAAGGTATTAATAAAGCGGGGAAAACACGGTGGGTGTCAGGGAAAGAAAGTGGTGACGGAGGAGCTAGAGATGGTTGGGGGTGAAAGGTCTTCAGTAGCTTCGTGCCTCCCCAGCACAGCTGGCCTCCTCTCTGGTTTCAGGGTCCTCTGCTTGGGCTGCGGTGAGCAGACTCCCCGAGGGGCACTGCAAGAGCGGTTTGAAGTCCTGAACCCCACCTGGAGCGCTGAGGCCCATGGCCTGGCTCCGGACGGTGACGTCTTTCTCACTGAGGAGCAGGTACAGAGCTTCCGGGTCCCGCCCTGCTCTCGATGTGGGGGCCCCCTGAAACCAGACGTCGTCTTCTTCGGGGACACGGTGAACCCTGACAAGGTTAATTTTGTGCACAAGCGGGTAAAAGAAGCCGACTCCCTCCTGGTGGTGGGATCGTCCTTGCAGGTAACTGACTTGGTGTCGGGATGGTAACTGCCCCCTTTGCGGGCTGGGGAGCCCGGGAGAGGCTCCCTATTGGTTTATCTCTTCCTGCCTTTAGAGAGCTCTTATCTGCGTCTTCTGCTCCGACAGGTGTACTCGGGCTACAGGTTCATCCTCACTGCCCAGGAGAGGAAGCTGCCAATTGCAATACTGAACATCGGGCCCACACGGTCGGACGACTTGGCATGTCTGAAACTGGATTCTCGTTGTGGAGAGCTGCTGCCTTTAATAGACCCACGCTGACCACAGCCTGATATTCCAGACCCGGAAACTGGGACTTTCACTTGAATTCTGCTGCCAATGGTAAAATGCCTTCTCAGATACCAGATTCCAGTTCCCGCTCAACTGAGAGCACTGACAAAAGAGAGAAGGGTCTAGGTTTCTTAATGTATGGCCATTCTTTTTTTTTTTTTTTTGCGGTACGCGGGCCTCTCACTGTTGTGGCCTTTCCCGTTGCGGAGCACAGGCTCCGGATGCGCAGCCTCAGCGGCCATGGCTCACGGGCCTAGTCGCTCTGAGGCATGTGGGATCTTTCCTGACTGGGGCACGAACCCGTGTCCCCTGCATCGGCAGGCAGACTCTCATCCGCTGCGCCACCAGGGAAGCCCTGGCCATTCTTAATTGAAACTAATTTTTTAACGTGCATTACGCTATATTGTTCGAAAGACTGATTTTTGAATTCTAGGCACATAGCTATTTAAGACAATGTTCCAAAATCTGCCATTGCCTTTTTCCCCATTTTTAAAAAATAACAGCTTTATTGAGATATAATTCCTAGGCCATGAAGTTCACCCTTTAAAAGTACACTTTAAAAGTATATAATTAACGTGTTTTTAGTACACTCACAAAGTTGCACATTAATCACCACTAATTCCAGAACATTTTCATCATGCCAGGAAGAAACCCTGTACCCATTAGCAGTGATTCCCCATTCCCCACCCCCTGGTCCCTGACAACAACTAATCTTCTTTCTGTTTTTGCCTATTCTGGACATTTCATACAGTATGTAGCCTTTTGTGTCTGGCTTCTCCACTTGGCATAATGTTTTCAAGATTCATCCATATTGTAGCATGTGTCAGTACTTTATATCTATTGATATTTTCACCTACGAGTACAACCACTTTAAAAAAATATAACAGCTTTTTTTTTCAGCTTTGAGATATAATTCACATATCATACAGTTCACTCATTTATTGCATACAATTCAATAATTTTTAATATATTCCCAGAGGAGTACAGCCAGTTTGAAAAAGACTTTATTTTTTTTAGAGGTCTGAGGTTCACAGCAGAATTGAGCAGAAAGTGCAGGAGTTCCCATATACTCCTTGCCCCTGTTCACTAACATGGTATTTATCGTTTACCTACTGAAGGACATCTTGGATGCTTCCAACTTTTTGGCAATTATGAATAAAGCCACTGGACTTCCCTGGCAGTCCAGTGGTTAAGACTCTGTGCTTCCACTACAGGGAGCACGGGTTTGATCCCTGGTGGGGGAACTAAGATCCCACATGCTGCGCAGCATGGCAAAAAAAAAAAAAAAAAGTAAAGCTGCTATAAACATCCATGTGGAGGTCTTTGTGTGGATGTAAGTTTTCAACTCATTTGGGTAAATACCAAGGAGTGAGACTGTTGGATCATATGATAAAAGTATGTTTAGTTTAGTAAGAAACTGCCAAAATGTCTTCTAAAGTGGCTGCACCATTTTGCATTCCCACCAACAATGTGTGAGAGTCCTGGTAAAACCACTTTTTAAAAACCATTTTAATTGAAGTATACTGACATACAGAGAATCGCAGCCATCATGAGTGGACAGCTTGATGACGATGTAGAGCATCTAAATCAAGGAACAGAACACTGCTAGCACCCAAGAAGTCCCCTTGGCAAATCACTTTTTAACTAGTTCTTGTTACTAGAATAATACATATTTATTACAGAAAGTTTAGATGATACAGATAAGTAAAAAGGATTTTAATACAAATTACCCATAATCCCACTACCGAGATAACCAAAATCTAACATTCTGGTATAACTAAGTCTAAATCTATTCTTACGAAAGTTGAATCAAGCAGTACAGTATTTTATTACATCCTGTTTGCACCTAACAGCACAGAGTGGCCATCTTGACATTCCCTAAATGCTGTGGGTTTTTTATGGTAGACTGATGTACACAATCATTTCCTCCACCCCACTGGCAGCTTATTTTGGCATTAACTTGTTTTATTTCTTTTTAGATCCCTAAGGATTCATCCCTGCTTCCTCTAACTGATCGAGGCTTACCGACTGCCGCCTGCAGAGGGCAGCAAACCGACATCTCTCTGCCAGCCCATCTCTGAACCCCGCAGCTTTCAGAGCCCAGGAGTTAAAATCTTCCAGCTGATGAGATTTGCCCCTGAAGAGGACTTTTTCAAAGCCGCAGCTTCTTTTGATAGGAAAACTGCTTTCTCTCCCTTTTTATCTCATCAGGCAGAAGAAATAGCCCAGGAAATATGTACCTCCAGAGTACTAACCTAGGGATCTCACTAATGTGGGTAAAGGGGGAAGGAAATGACTTAATTTATAATTCCGAATGCTTAAATGTCTTTAACTGAACCATTCTGATATATTTTTTGAAAAGACGAACAATGATATGAATGAATTTTTTATAAACCAAGGAATAGAGAAAGCATATTTTTAAATAGCACATTAGGTATGTGGGCTGTTACATATATTTTTATATTTTTTAATCAGCTAAAAGTGAATGTGGCTTTATGACACGGTTCTCTAAGGATTTCTGCTTGATTTCAGCTGCCAGAATGAGACCAGCCTTGAACCTGGTCTGCAGAGAGGAAACAGTGAATTCCCAAGTGGGTTCTTAAATTGATTTGTTTCTGCTGAGGGAAGCAGCAAGACTTGTTTGATTACTGTGTTAGCCAGAGAGAATCATTGTTGCAGGCTAAAGCTTTCTGCACGATCTCATCAAAAAGCGAAGCGGATGAAAGAATCACAGCCTATTCTGGGTAGTCTTTTGTCTAAAATCAGGGCAAGCAATACATGTTCATCCTGCATCTGCCTAGGAAGCAAATTTCAGTTGACTGGGATAACCCAAGATCTTGAAAACACAGAGTTCTTTTCACCTGCACAGCTGTAGGTTCGCTCACAGCCATTCATTAATTCTGGAGAGTCGTAAGGCTGTGGTAAATCGCACTCCAGCTTTTTTGCAGATAGAGATGCTAAGGTGCTCTGAACCAGATTTGCTCAGTTACCCACAGTCAGTACCACCAATAATTGCATTCAAATCTGGGTCTTTTGAATCCCAAGCCATTCTCATCCACAAATCTCATAAACGGTTACTGACCAACACTGTATTTAGGTACTAAGGCTACAAAGATACAACCTCTTGCTCTCAAGTGGCTCACAGAGGATGTGTTACCTCCCGTACTCTCATCCTTTACCAGGATATGTCACAGAGTCATGCATGGAATGACAGGAGAGGAAATTTAGTCCATCACCCCTTCATTTTATTTTTGAGGAAACTAAGATCCACACTTACCTAAGGCCACAGTATGTTGTTTCAGAGCCAGGACGAGAATCTGAGTAGATCTTTCTCCCAGTTCTTTCAGACAGCAACGCTTCCTACTTGTCTGAAGATTATAGTTAGAAGGAAGTCAGCCTGAAGTAGAAGTAGAAGCCAACAGTACACCCGGCCAGGAATGGTTAAAATGTGGGCAGTGGAGAGCAGATTAGGCTGCGAGGGAGGGAAGCCAGGCTCTTTCATCACCTAATGCTGGCATGATTTATGAAACCGAGTCTTGAGGGCCTTAGGAATGTTTGTTTTGTTCATATTTCCTCCTGAGATGGAATTCTTTGCAAAAAGTTTGTCTCAAGAGGAACCTGGTATTTCCTGAAGCTGATGCTTCTCAGGTCTCCTTACTTTACATCTTTTGCTCTCCACCAGCACAGCAGTCCCCAACCTGCTGTAAGTGCCCTCGGTTGGAATAACAGACTTCTACTAGCGGGTGCTCTCAGCTTTCACTGCCCTGCTTACATGGTTGTAACTGCATAAGCCCAGCTTTGGCTGTGACTTTCAGTCATATCCTTCCTTGTTGCTTCCACAACAGCTCTGCTATCACAGTTTTAGTAAGTACAAGTCATGAAGGCAAACAAGTACAGAATACTCGAATCTCCTTCCCACTAACTCATATTCCTTCTTTCATGCTGTCATAAATTGAATATCCTCTCAGTTCTCCCTTAAATAACAGCATTTGTTGGGACTTCCCTGGTGGTCCAGTGGTTAAGACTCTGTGCTTCCACAGCAGGGGGCACGGGTTCGATCACTGGTCGGGGAACTAAGATACCATGTGCTGTGTGGTGCAGCCAAAAAATAAATAAGAAATAAAATAATAGCATTTGTTGAGCATACTATATCTCAAGCATTGTGCAAAGTATTTTACAACATGTTAGCTCACTTAATGAGTTAATCCCACATGAGATGCTTGGATATGCATAAAGGTCAGTCTTCAGTGAATGCCAAACATTTCCTGAGAGGATCAAAGTCAGGACGGATAGGAAATTCGACACTCCTAGGTAGGGTGACCAGCCATCCCAGATTGCCCAGTACTGAGGGGTTTTCCGGATGTAGGACTTGAAGTGCTAAAACAAAGATGAGTTGGTCACCTTGCTCTGAGGAATAGCAAAGGTTGCCACCAGCTATAATAGTTAATTCCAGATATATTATTCTTGTTGAGATTCAAGATGGTGCTCTGAGATCCAGATTGTTTCCGTAATTTCTGTCACAAAAGAGATCAATTCCACTTCATGAAGAAAAAAAAAATTTAAACTCATCCATGAAAGCAGAATGTTTTTTTTTCTCTCGATTTAATAGAAAAGGAATATAGCACAGCACTGAAATAGAAAATAGACAGACTTGGATTTCCAACCCTGTCTTGCTACTTAGTAGTTAGGTGAACTTGGGCAAGTTGTTTTATCTAAGCTTCAGTCTCTATAAATGAGGATAATAGGAGCTACCCAATTGAGTGGTTATGAAGACTAAACAAGGTAATGATGCACGTGTAGCTCACAGCACAGTGCCTGACAGAGTAAGCAGATATCAGCCATTATCACTAGAGTATGGGAGGAGGGTGGGAGGGGAAGCCATCCTACCTGCCAAACCTTTGTCTCCTATTGAGTATTCCTTTGAGTAGACTCACTCGGATCTTCCCCAGAGCCACTTTTCCTTTTTGTGTACCTGTTTGTCTTTAAAAAAAAAAAAAAAATTACAAAAGCCAAGCTTTGCTTGATGTAATAAAGCCTTTCTAAAGAAAATAAAGCATATTCTTCCAGAAAACAGAAGCCTCCTATACTACTGGTGGGAATGTAAATTGGTGCAGCCACTGTGGAAAACAGTATGGAGATTTCTCAAAAAACTAAAAATAGAACTACCATATGACCCAGCAATTCCACTCCTGAGTATATATTGGAAAGAAACAAAAGCACTAATTCAAAAAGATACATGCACCCCAATGTTCACAGCAGCATTATTTACAATTGCCAAGGTATGGAAGCAACCTGTGTCCATCAACAGATGAATGGATAAAGAAGATGTGGTATAAATATACAATGGAATACTACTCAGCCGTAAAAAAGAACAAACTTTTGCCATTTGCAGCAACATGGATGAACTTGGAGGGCATTATGCTAAGTGAAATAAGTCAGAGAAAGACAAATACTGTATGATATCACTTATATGTGGAATCTAAAAAATACAACAAACTAGTCAATAAAACAAAGAAGCAGACTCACAGATATAGAGGAGAAATGAGTGGTTACCAGTAGGGAGAGGGAAGGGGGGATGGGCAATATAGGGGTGGGGGTTATGATGGGATTATATGAAATCGTGTATAAAACTTTTGAAAATTGTAAAGCACTATAGAATTTAAAGGCTCTTTCATTCAAAAAGTTAAAAAAAGAGTATCCTTCCTTCTATTTCGGAAATAGTATTTATTGAACATTTACAACAAGCACTGTAGGAAGCATTTTACAACGCATTTACTCACCTTATTCCCACAACCCTAAGATCCACGCACTGTTACTTCTTTTGAAAGATAAGGATCCTGAAGCTCACAGACCTTATGTAACTTGCCCAAGGTCACCTAAAGTGACCAGGCCAGTAATCAAAGCCAGTCCAGTTTTGAACTCGCTCTCTCTTTTGAATGTTCTCGAAATTCGGTGGGGTAACTAAGCAACTGTACTTTGAGAAGGAAGAAGGGCAAGGCTCAAGAAACTTTCAGAGTGACCCCAGTTGGGTCCTAAAATATGAATAGGCAATCACCAAGCGGGGAGAGGGAGATCATTCCAAACGGAGGCAACAGCAAAAGCAAAAACATGGTCAGAACTGCAAATTCCTTCACCTTTTCTTTTTCTCTTGAAGGGGGTGGGGACTCAAGTGAGAACTTGGGACGCCCCTGAGGCCTTTGGCTCGTCCGAAATTTACTCGCTTCTCTCCTTGGCCATTCCTCCTTTTCGCCCCATTTTGATTTCCTGCACCCCACTTTCCTGGTCCCCTCGGTGCCTCCCCAGGATGAATGAAACGGAGGAGTTACCAGCCGGAAACTAGTAGAGGGAGCTGGGGGAAGAGGTGCGTATGTGCAGGGAATGAGAGACCCAGAGAGGGGCACGCACGGTAAGAAAGTTGACCCCAACGTCACACGCACAGGAGGTCACCGTCTTTTCACACTTGACTCGCCCACTCTGTCCTTCCTGCCGGATTCTGAAGGGCGCACCGCCTCCCACCTTCCGAGGACGCCAACCACTGCGCCTGCGCTGACTCTCCTCCTCCCCCCCACCCCGCTTCCTACCGAGCGCGAGAGGGGCGGGGCCTGAGTCTGGGAGGCGCGGAGGTAGGCTGGGGACTGGGCCGCTGTTCACCAATAGAAAAGAGGAACCGAGAGCCACGTGCCCAAAAGATACCCAATCACATTTCCTACTCCATAATCCTCCGTCCCTGGGGTGTGGCCAACGGATTGACAGGATTGGGCGCGCACGGTCACGCGACCCGAAAAAGGTAAATAGGGCAACGCGGTTTTTCCTCGCCTGCGGAAAATCGTTGCGCGACGCTCTACCCTCGTTGAACAATTATTTAATGAGCGTGTGTGATGTGCTAAGCACTGTGAAGATGCTGTGGCTTCTGGGATGTACGTAATCCAGACATTGTATTACTCTCGGTCCAGCTACTGTACCAGTGTTTCCCGTATTCCGTTTCCTGTAGTGAGCACCCCGCAGATGCTCTTTAAAGATCGTTAAAGGAATTAGTTCTCTCTTCCCCAACACTTGGGATGATAAAAAGAGGTAGGTTTTTACGTCAGAGGATATTTTTAGAGCCCAGTTGGAGTACTTGGGTGACTCTTTTCTCTATTTGTTGTTTATCAACCGATAAAAATAGGAATAAGCAACAGTTCCCTAAAATCTTATTTTGCAGGACTTCCCTGGTGGCGCAGTGGTTAAGACTCTGAGGGCTCCCAATGCAAGGGGCCCGGGTTTGATCCCTGGCCCAGTACTAGATCCCACATGCATGCCGCAGCTAAGAGCTTGCATGCCACAACTAAGACCCAACGCAACCAAAAAAAAGAAAAAGAAGCTTATTTTTCTTCCATCTAAACAGGGGCTTGCAGTTTCCTTTCATAGAAGAAAGACGTTTATAACCTTTACAGTTCTTTGAAGGCTGAGGCCAAGTCTAACTTAATTGTGTATCCCTTGAATCATACTGTAGCACAGTATGTATAGAAAGCCATTCTACCTAGGTTTGATGAATTTGCATTTGACAATAGTCCCGTTCTTGCCTGCAAAAAGGTCCTGAGAGCTAATGACCAACACTTCATTCAGCAATTATTTATTGACTGCCGCATGTATCAAGGACAGTACCAGGCAGATAGGGATACAAAAGTGATTAAGACACCTCATTCTGCCTTCAGCAAATTCATGGTGTGATGGCACTTTTCCTCTAAATTATCCAGGTTTGGGTTCCAATATCAGCTATCCCATCTATGAGAGGGTGGCCTTTGACAAATCACTTGCCTTTTTGAGCCAGCTTGCTCATCTGTAAAATGGGGAGGTATATACTATAGAGCTGTTGTGAGGATGATGAGGTAATTGTGCAAAATGTTTGGCACAGTCTGGAGCATAGAGCATAGCATATGTTATGTAGCATATGCCAGTTTGACAGCAAGAAAAAAAAAGTTTCAGAGAAGACTAAACTGAAGGCAGCTACTAACAATAAATCATTGTCTTCAGGCCAGTCCCAAATACATTGTGTCCTCAGCATTTTGTACTGTGTCTGGCCCAGAGAGAGTATTCAATAAATATTCATTGAATGGATGAATGAAATGAAGGAGAAACTGGGCCAAAAGACAAATCTGCACACACTCCTTTGCTGCCCACCATACACCCAGCAGCCTCCAGTGGTTTAAAACTGCTCAGTGATGGCTTCTCATAGTCCACATCGTCCTTTCTCATCTCTTTGCTTTTCCAATTCAGTTCCCTCTGTGTCCCTCCCCACTCTTTCTGGTGAATTTCAGTGCCAGTGCAGTCATAAACCTTTGTAGAGAAACTTGTCCGAGTGACTTAGTGGTTAAGAACTCAGGCATTGCCAAGCAGACAGATCTGGTCAAATCCTGACTCTGCCATTTGTGTGATCTCAGGCAAGTGACTTCTCTGAGTTTTTAGTTCCTCATCCATAAAATGGGGGCAATAACATTGATCTCACAGAGCTGGTTTGAATGCTTACTGAGATGAGACATGGAAAGCCCTTAGCACAGTGATATGTGGTAGGTGCTCAAGATGTAGAAGCTGTTATTTTTAATTATATTTCATGACTACAGTGTAAAAATCAGCTTGTAGAGTGCGGTGAAGGCTTTGAAGGGTTTAGAAAGGAGTTATAGGAAAAAATGTTTAACGCAGTTGGAAATGGAGGCAGAGAAATAAGGGGGTGATATTTGGCTCAAACTGAGGAGCCCACCACTTCAGGCAGGGCAGGGTCATGGTTAAGAGCGTGTGTTCTGTTGGACTTGCTGGGTTCAGATCCCTTCTTTGCTACTTACTAGATGAATCTTGGTGGGCAAGTGACCTGGCCTATTGAAGTTCAGCTTAGAAAAATAGGATTTGCTAATAGTGTCTAAATCTTACAGGGCTGGACTTCCCTGGTGGCGCAGTGGTTAAGAATCCACCTGCCAAGACAGGGGACACGGGTTCGAGCCCTGGTCCGGGAAGATCCCATATGCCTTGTAGCAACTAAGCCCGTGTACCACAACTACTGAGTCTGCACCCTAGAGCCTGCGAGCCACAATTACTGAGCCCACGTGCCACAACTACTGAAGTCCGCATGCCTAGAGCCCATGCTCCGCAACAAGAGAAGCCACCACAATGAGAGGCCCGCGCACCGCAACGTTGAGTAGCCCCTGCTCACTGCAACTAGAGAACGCCCGTGCGCAGCAATGAAGACCCAACACAGCCAAAAATAAATAAATAAATAAATAAAAAATCTTATAGGGCTGTCCAGGAAATTTAGAGACACACAGTTCTGGCACAGAGTAAATTATCAGTGGTTGTTAATCATTATTAAAGTCTCATGGTACTTCCTAGAAATATCCCTCTAATTCAACTTCCAAGGCTAGAAGGAATGATGCTCACAAAGGACCAGGAAGTGATTTAGTCGTGTTCAGTAGATAGAGAATAAAAGAATCTCCAAATGGGAGGACTTTCAACAAGGTACTTTATTGGAGGGCATGGTGTAAGGTGAAAGCCATGGGGCAGGTAGGGAGTCACAATTTCCTGGGACGATACTCAGCTCTTACAGTACTTCTTGGTGTCCAGGTTCTTGTGCTTCTTGTTGTACGGGACCTTTGAGAAGCAGATGGCAGCAGTGCGGTCACAGTTGCAGATGAAGGCCTCACAGGCATTGTTTTTGCCTGGAAAAGGGCAAGAACAGAGGACTGAGCCAAGGCAGTTCATGCTTTGTACAATCCAGGGGCAAGAAGAATTAACTGAAATGATCTGGTGGCCATTCCATTGGTGCAAATTTAGGGTTGACAGATAAAGCAAATAAAAATACTGGAATTTCAGATCAACAATGAATGTAATATTTGGGACACAGACTAAAAAAATCATTTCTTGTCTATCTGAAAATCAAATTTAACTGGGCAGCCTGTTTTATCTGGTGATTCTAGGTGTGATAGCTGCTTTTTGGAAAGTTCTGTCTATTTCACACCTCTAAATGTACTCACTGCTTTTGAAACCCATATAACCACAGAACTCTGATAACATAGGCAAGCAATTGCAAACCATATGGAAAATACTACGACATATACTCAAGGCAGCAAAGTATTGTACATTTCAACTTAGTGAAGTTTCATAAGCCAATTTCTCTAAAGTGCATATTTTAAAAATTACAGAATGTCCTTAAAATACAATATTATATAGACATTTAAAATAATTATGTCTGTATGTGGAAATGTTTCCATGATATTTTATTAAAGGGAAAGAATACATAGTATATGCCAAAAAAATTTGAAGGGCAATACATCTAACTGGTTATCTTGGGTATTAGGATTATAGGTGCCTTCTTCTTTCCATGACATACATTACTGTAGAATTTGAAATTACATTACTCTGACCTTGCTTACTTTTGTAACCAAAAGAAACAACAAAAATAACATTTAAAATACATTTCATGGAAATAAAAACCAAAATAAACAAATGGGACCTAATGAAACTTAAAAGCTTTTGCACAGCAAAGGAAACCATAAACAAGACAAAAAGACAACGCTCAGAATGGGAGAAAATATTTGCAAATGAAGCAACTGACAAAGGATTAATCTCCAAAATATACAAGCAGCACATGCAGCTCAATATCAAAAAAACAAACAACCCAATCCAAAAACGGACAGAAGACCTAAATAGACATTTCTCCACAGAAGATATACAGATTGCCAACAAACACATGAAAGGATGCTCAACATCACCAATCACTAGAGAAATGCAAATCAAAACTACAATGAGGTATCACCTCACACCAGTCAGAATGCCCATCATCAAAAAATCTACAAAGAATAAATGCTGGAGAGGGTGTGGAGAAAAGGGGACACTCTTGCACTGTTGGTGGGAATGTAAATTGATACAGCCACTATGGAGAACAGTATGGAGGTTCCTTAAAAAACTAAAAATAGAACTACCATGTGACCCAGAAATCCCATTACTGGGGATATACCCTGAGAAAACCATAATTCAAAAAGAGACATGAACCACAATGTTCACTGCAGCACTATTTACAATAGCCAGGACATGGAAGCAACCTAAGTGTCCATCGACAGATGAATGGATAAAGAAGATGTGGCACATACATACAATGGAATATTACTCAGCCATAAAAAGAAACGAAATTGAGTTATTTGTAGTGAGGTGGATGGACCTAGAGTCTGCCATACAGAGTGAAGTCACTCAGAAAGAGAAAAAGAAATACCATATGCTAACACATATATATGGAATCTAAAAAAAAAAAGTGTCCTGAAGAACCTAGGGGCAGGACAGGAATAAAGACGCAGATGTAGAGAATGGACTTGAGGACACGGGGAGGGGGAAGGGTAAGCTGGGACAAAGTGAGAGAGTGGCATGGACATATATACGCTACCAAATGTAAAACAGAGAGCTAGTGGGAAGCAGCTGCAAAGCACAGGGAGATCAACTCAGTGCTCTGTGACCACCTAGAGGGGTTGGGATAGGGAGGGTAGGAGGGAGATGCAAGAGGGAGGGGATATGGGGATATATGTATACATATAGCTGATTCACTTTGTTATACAGCAGAAACTAACACAACATTGTAAAGCAATTATACTCCAATAAAGATGTTAAAAAAATGCAAAAAAATAAAATAAATTTCAGCTTTATTATCCATAATTTAATTATGTGTATCTGCTTACCTTCAATAATCTTATTAAGGTTTTGTTTCTCTCTGCTCCTTTCTCTTAAAAATCATGAATGTTTTCCTCACCCACTCCATTAAAGCATAAATTAGTGCTTAACGAGATTATGAAGTGTGCATAATGAAATAATTATTTAGTGAGTTATTGTTTTTTTCTTTTAATTTTTTTATTGAAGTATAGTTGATTTACAATGTTGTGTTAGCTTCAGGTGTACAGCAAAAGTGATTCAGTTATACATGTATATATTCTTTTTCAGATTATTTTCCATTATAGGTTATTACAAGATATTGAATATATTGAATATACTGTGCTGTACAGTAGGTCCTTGTTGTCTATTTTATATATAATAGTGTGTATGTAGCAAGTTATTGTTAATCATGTGGATGAACATCTGCTGCAGGCTTCTTGACCTGCTTTTGGGGGGAGAAGGCAGTTGCGGTTAAAAATAATTATTTGCAAAAATATTTGCAAAATAATGTGTGTGTGTATTTCTCCTGGGGAGAGTGTCTATAGCTTTCATCAACTTCGTAAAGGAGTCCAGAATCCATAGAAAGAAACTCTTGCTGATCAAGTTGCTGTGCAAAAATATGATTTCCCATATATTTGGCTTTCTGAAGTGGAGCACAACCAAAATCTCTGTTACCAGGAGACTGTGTAAGCAAATTAAGCTATTTTATGTAGTGATGAAAGAAGTAACAACGAAGACTATGAAACAGTATGGAAACATGGTCATAACATGGTGATAAGGGGGGCTTCCCTGGTGGCGCAGTGGTTGAGAGTCCGCCTGCCGATGCAGGGGACACGGGTTCGTGCCTCGGTCTGGGAAGATCCCACATGCCACGGAGCGGCTGGGCCTGTGAGCCATGGCCGCTGGGCCTGCGCGTCCGGAGCCTGTGCTCCGCAACGGGAGAGGCCACAACAGGGAGAGGTCCGCATACCGTCAAAAAAAATAAACAACAACATGGTGATAAGGGAGAAAACGCAGAATGAAAGATTGTATCTAGACTGTGCATTCATCAAACATTTACATCCAGCAGGATGCCAAACTCTGCTCTAGATTCTGGGGATACAGCAATGAAGAAAACAGACAACCATCCCTGTCCCTGTGAATCCTACTTTCTATTGGAGAGATAGCAAATGAAGAAATAACATAAATATATCAGCCATTCAGAAATTCTGTGGAGAAAATAAAGCAGAGAGAAAAACGATAATGCTGGAGAGATGGAGGGAGTGTGTTTGCAATTTAAAAGAACACGTTGAGGGAATTCTCTGGCTGTCCAGTGGTTAGAACCCCGAGCTTCCATTGCAGGGGGCCTGGGTTCGAACCCTGGTCGGGCGTGGCGCCCGGCCAAAAAACAAAAAATAAATAAAAGAACATGTTGAGGGAAGACCCCACTGAGAAAACAACATCTAAAGAAAGATCTAGAAAGAGGGAGTGACTCAATCAGATATCTGGTGGGAAGTGTTTCATGCAGAAGAAGCAAAGGGCTTGTGATGGGTACATGCCTAGCCAAGTTAAAATGACATAAGCCTTATTCCAAAGATAAGGGTGAAAAGGAACACAGAGGCATGAAACCATTTATTTCTTAGGATGATGAGATGCCAGGTAATTTTTTTCTCGGCACTTGGGGAGTTGGATTATGGTTATTCCAGTGTTGTTGGTACGTTTTTTAAAAAGTGGGATGTATCTGTGAGTGCAAAATGAAGGGCAATGAAAATTCAGAATGCTGGTCTCACACGACAATACCCTACACCTCTCTGAATTGTCTGCTTTTCAGAACCGCCTTCATGAAGTGATACATTTCACCATGAGCGCTGCATAACTTAGTGGTTAAGACCAGAGCCTTTAAAATCAGAAGCAACTGAGTTCAAATGCTGGCCCTACCTCTCATAAGTTGTGTGATTTGGGGCAAGTGACTATTTTTGAGCCTCAGCTTCCTAAACTGTAAAATGGGCTTAATAAAACCTATCTCATATACACACCTTGCCTAGTACCTGGCATGCGATGAAAACCTGATACGTGCTAATTCTTAGCTCTTTTTATGAAACAATGAAGCAGTATGGCATGGCAGTTAAAAGCAGAGGTTTTGGAGTCATATAGACCTATGTGCAAAAACCAAACACCGGGGCTCCCCTGATGATGCAGTGGTTAAGAATCTGCCTGCCAATGCAGGGGACACGGGTTCGAGCCCTGGTCCAGGAAGATCCCACATGCCGCAGAGCAACTAAGCCCATGCGCCACAACTACTGAGCCTGCTCTCTAGAGACCGGGAGCCACAATTACTGAGCCTACGTGCCACAACTACTGAGCCCGCGCGGTACAACTACTGAAGCCTGCGTGCCTAGAGCCTGTGCTCTGCAACAAGAGAAGCCACTGCAATGAGAAGCCCATGCACCACAACGAAGAGTAGCGCCCACTTGCCGCAACTAGAGAAAGCCTGCGCACAGCAACGAAGACCCAATGCAGCCAAAGATAAATAAATAAATTTAAAAAAATTATGTAAAAAACAAAACAAAACACCACCATTTATGGGCTGTGTGCCCTTGGGCAATTAGCTCAGCCTTCTGAGCCTCAGTTTCCTCATCTGCAAAATGGGGATAATATATAGTACCTATCCCATAGGGTTGTTTCGAGGATTAAAGGAGACACTGCCCGGCACCAAGAAAATGATCAATCAGTGGTGACTATCATTACAATTATTTCTCCCCATGCCTACTGAGGGCCTTTGAGCCAACAAGGGGGTAAACCTACTGTTGCAGGTGATCTCAGTGTTAGAACACGAGTATGAGTAGCTTTCAGTGTAGGGATTGTCCAAGAGGAATGTACAGCTGTCTAGTTTCCTGGCTTCTCTGTAGCAGTTGTCGTGTGTCTGGCAGCACCTGGAGAGGGGGAGGGACAGAGCTGAGGCAGGAGCAGGGGTAGGGCAGCAGGTCTACCTGAACATGCCCCCTCGGGAACAGGTGGGGATGTTTTAGCTGACCTGCTCTGAGAGGTACTGGTCCTTGAAAAATTAAGTCATTTTCTCAAGTTTACTGAAGGCGATTTTAAAATGGTTTCAGGAATACAGTACAAGCCTATATTCTGAAGATGCAGTGAGGGTTTCACCACTTCAGAAGATTGAACCCTTGCAGTGATGTTTTGTGTTGCAAAGTCCTGCCACTAGAGGGCAGCAGCACCCACTACTTTACATCCCCGACTTTCCGCTTTCCATCCCCGATAGAGGAGAGCGTTGGATTCAGGCTTGTTTATATGAGGTGAACGTGTGTTATCTTCAGCAAATAGGCAAATCTCCTTTCTGTGCCTCGTGAGATCTTTGGCTTGTGCCCTCCCCCCATCCCAGGGATACTCTCCCGGCAGATCAACTCACGTGTCCAGTTCATCCACAGGGGTCCCTGATCCACCCAGACCACAATAGCAGCCGTAGTCGTTGAAATCCAGCAAGGGGTCACTGCCGGGGATCGTGCACTTGATCATGCCGCGGAACTGCCATAACGCCCGCGGGCTGATGCCGCTCTGGGCAGCGCCCACTGCAGGAAGACACAGTCAGAGTTCGAATACGTCCTGGTTGGCTGCCGGCGCCCCAGGGACCCCACTGCCTGCTTGCTCTCTCAGACCCCGCGCCGTCCCCGTGACCCCGGCCAGCTGCCTACCTTGAAAAGAGCTGGATACAGGAACCTGGTAAAGTGAATAGGAATTTTCTTAACAGCTCACAAAACATAAAACTCACCATTTTAACCAAAGTATACAATTCAGTGGTTTTTAATATTCACAGAATTGTGCAACCATCCCTACTAATTCCAGAACATTTTCATCACCCCCAAAAGAATACCCAGTACTCATTAACAATCGCTCCCCTTTCCCCCCTCCCTTCTGGCAACCACTAATCTGCTTTCAGTTTCTATGGATTTCCCTATGCTGAACGCTTTGTATAAATGGAATCATACAATATATGGCCTTCTGTGACTGGCTTCCTTCACTTCACATAACGATTTGAGGTTCATCCTTGTTATAACATGTATCAGTACTTCATTCCATTTTATGGCTGAATAATGTTCCACTGTATAGATAGACCACTTTTTTTTTAGCTATTCATCACTTGATGGACATTTGGGTTGTTTCTACTTTTTGGCTATTATGTTTATTTATTTTTGGCCACACCATGCAGCTTTTGGGATCTTAGCTCCCCAACCAGGGATCGAACCCGTGCCCCCAGCATTGCAAGCACGGAGTCTTAACCACTGGACCGCCAAAGAGGTCCTTGGCTATTATGAATAATGCTGCTATGAACATTTGTGTACTAGTTTTGGTGTGAACATATGATAGTTTAAAACTATCCCTGTTATTTATCCAGCAAATATTTATTGAGCACCTACTATGAGCTAGTCACTGTCCTGGGAGCTGGAGATACATCATTGAGCAAATTAAAAAATCTATAACCTCATTGAGTTTATGTCCTAGTTGGGGAGAAAAACAATAAGCAATAAAAGTAATAAATAAGGAAATCAGATATTATTTTAGAAGGTGGAAAAATTGGTGTAGGGCAGGGGAATCTAAACGGAAGGTTGGGTGGGGGAATGACAGGGTTGTGGGGGCAGGAATGTAAGGAACAGTGAGAGGCCTGTGTGGCCTCTGTTCTCAACAGGAAACAGGACAACCTCTTTTCTGCCCCGGGACCCACGCACCTCCTCTTCCCTCTGCCCTGCACACTGGTCAGCTCACTTTTCAAAAGGCTGGAACATCTTGGTTTAAATGCTACCTCTTCAAAGAGGCGCTTTGACCACCCAAGCTCAGTGGCTCCTCTGCTACCACTTTTCTTCATGTTCTTTATAGTACCTCGAACAATCTGTATCCCTCTATTTAATGCCTCCCTCTCATAGGACCATAAACTCCTCAAGGACAGACCTCATGGATTTTATTCCCCAGGGCCTGACACAAAGGAAGCACTCAATAAATATATGAAGAGTTACATGAATGAAATCATCAATATGTGATTTTTTTAAAAGTAATTATTTATTTACTTATTTATTTGGCTTAGTTGCTCCGCAGCATGTGGGACCTTCCCGGACCAGAGCTCAAACCCATGTCCCCTGCGTTGGCAGGCAGATTCTTAACCACTGCGCCACCAGAGAAGTCCCAATATGTGAATTTTTTAAAGTGCCTGGCACATAGTACATACTCAATAATTATCTATTAAGTAAGTTTTCAAAGTCAGCCTCTAACTGAGTGTTTGCCCAAATCAAGCACAAGGCTTGGAACAGCCAACTTGGAAGCAGGATCTCTTTACCTCCTGTGTAGAGCCCTGCCTGTGAAATTTGGTGCCCTAAAGAGAAGATGGCACTAAATGATTTGGGGATACTGTCCAATCGGCCATCAGTGTCATCTCTTTGCCCCATACCAGGCCCTTCCTGTGCTTGATCTGCTGTGGACACTGTAGCCGCGCCATGTGCTTAAGCTCCAGGGTGAAGGAAGGGCAGCAGCTTGTCGTTCTCCCCCAAGAGCAGCCTCCACGGTGGCAGCCCACAGAGGCTGTGTCCAGGAGCAGAGCCTGGATCCTGCTTAGACGGGAGTGGCCTGGCTACCTTGACCCATCTCAGGACACCCCCTTCTACTTCCCTCCACTTTCTTTCTCTCTGATCCAGCCAGATCTGCTCTTTGCAGAGGCCAGACCTGCACAAAGCTACTGCTCATGTGTGTGTGCGGGCGTGCGTGCTCCTCGGACGGGGAGCGTGGCTCGTTCATCTCTGAGTCCCCAGTCTCAACACTGAGCCTGATGCCTTAGAGGCTGTAATACCATAGATGTTGAGTGAATGAATGAACAATGGCTGAATGGGGTGGGATTTGAATTCTAGGGAATTCTGATTCTATTAGTTCATTCAATAAATAGTGCAAACAGCACTATTCCTGCTCCCATGGAGCCCATGCTTAGGTGTGGGTGTGGGATAAAGAAAGAAATGAATCAACAACAGACACACTGCAGGCAAAGACAGGTGCTGAGAAGACCTAATACTGAGGCCATATGGTAGGGGGAAAGGAGAGGGGGCTCTCTTAGCTTGGATGGAAGGGGTAAGCCTTTCTGAGATGGGTCATCTGAGTTCAGACCTGAAGGTTGAAAGGGTGCCAGCTGCGGGGGGGATTTGAGGGGACCCCAGTATGGGACCTCTTAAGCCCCACACTGAGCCCCACCTGAAAAAGACTCCAGGTATGGCCAGCCTTGTGACCTGTGGCCCCCATTGCAGAGGAGAGAGATCTCAGCTCAGGAAAGGGTGGAGCTGGGGGGACTCGCCTACCTGTGAGCAGAGCAGCCAACACGAGGAGTTTCATCCTGTTGTCAGTTGGTGCACAAGAGACTGATGTCATTATGGCCTCCCTTCTTATAGCTGCCCCACCGCCCCAAGATAAGACTGTAGTGTTTGCTTTGCTCCCTGTTGACCCTGGGTTGGCCTTGAGTCTGTCTATTGCAGAAATAATTCTGAACAACAAGCAAGCCCTGGCAGCTGGGGGGCATTGGAAGTAGTGTACATATTTGTCATCAGTGCTTTTGAACGAAAGGGATTATTTCTGGAGGTGCACATCTTGGAATCTTGACCCTCACACCCACCCCTTTGCACTCAGCCCAGCTTCATCATTTGTGTGTGTGTGTGTGTGTGTGTGTGTGTGTGTGTGGCAAAGCTGTCAACTCCATTGAACAACTGGGAGAAGGGGGATGGGAAGGAAGCGACGGTTGCCTCCATGTCCTCTCACGTGCTTGAATCTGGGCTGTGGGTCTCGTTGAATGGTTCCCATCAATTATGCACTTTGCTGATGAGAAAACAGGTTCGGAAAGGTGAAGCAACTTGCCTCAGGTCACACAGCTAGCAAATAGCAAAGCAGGGGCTCACACTTAGGTATGTCTGACTCTAAGGCACACACTTAATTTTTTCCCCACTACATCAATACCACTCCCCTCTCCCCATTCCCCACAGTGGGCTTGTAAGAAAACTCTGGGCTTTGGAATTCTAAAGGCTTGGATCTGACTTGTAGAATAAAAAGGGTTTTAGAATTGTCATATCAAAGGTCTAAATAACATTTTTAGGTGAAATTCACATTGTAAGACTTTATTATTATTTATTTATATAGTTATTTATTATAATCTTAACCATTTTATTTTAAAATTTTATTTATTTATTTGGCCGCGCGGCACGTGGGATCTTAGTTCTCCGACCAGGAATCGAACCCACGTCCTCTGCAGTGGGAGCGCAGAGGGAGTCATAACCACAGGACTGCCAGGGAAGTCCTCCATTTTATTTTTAAAGTGAACAATTCAGTGGCATGTAGTACATTCACAGAGTTGTGCAACGACCATCTCTACCTAACTCTAGTAGATTTTCATTCTCCCCAAAGGAAACCCTGTCCTCATTAGCAGTCACCTTCCCCCAGCCCTCAGCAACCACTAATCTGCTTTCTGTTTCTATAGATTTACCTATTCTGGATATTTCACATAATATACAATATTTTATAATTGGTTTACTTGGTGCTCTCCCATTTGGTTCTTATGTGATCTTTGCAACAACCCTGTGAGTTACGGAGACCCTATTGTTTTATTTTCATTTATTTGTCTATTCATTTACTTATCTTTCTTGAGCAGAGAATTCCCTCATGCTCTCCTGCCACCTGCCCCCACCCTGCCACAGCCTCACCTATAGTTTCACCTGTTATTAGTATCTTACATTAGTATGGTACTTTGTTATGATTATGTTATCAGAACCAATATTGATATATTATCATTATCAAAAATAATGATAATAAACTGAGGTCCATAGCTCATTCAGATTTCCTTAGTTTTTTTTAATATGAATTTATTTTATTTATTTTTACTTTTGGCTGTGTTGGGTCTTCGTTGCTGCGTGCGGGCTTTCTCTAGTTGCAGTGCGCGGGCTCCTCATTGCGGTGGCTTCTCTTGTTGCAGAGCACAGGCTCTAGGTGCGCGGGCTTCGATAGATGTGGCATGCAGGCTCAGTTGTTGGGGCTTGCAGGCTCTAGAGAGCAGGCTCAGTAGTTGTGGCGCACGGGCGTAGTTGCTCCATGGCAATGTGGGATCTTCCCAGACCAGGGCTTGAACCCCTGTCCCCTGCATTGGCAGGCAGATTCTTAACCACTGCGCCACGAGGGAAGCGCAATTTCCTTAGTTTTTACCACATGTTCTTGTTATGTTCCAGGATCCAATCCAAGATAGCACATTATATTAAGTTGTCTCTTTAGGCCCCTCTGGGCCATGGCAATTTCTCAGACTGCCTGCTGTTGAGGACCTGGGGAGTTTGGAGGGCTACTGGTCAGGTGTATAATAGGATGCCCCTCTATTGGAACTTGTCTGATGTTTTTCTCATGATAAGACTGGGGATTGGTTAATGGGTTTGGGGAAGGAAGATCACAGAGGTAAAGTGTCATTTTCATCCAATGGCTGTGTTAGGTTTGATCATCTCTTGTCTTGGGATGCATCTTGGGCACTTTCCAGATGAGGACACTTTCCAGATGAGAACTGCTAGATGAGGTTCAGCCTGGGGTGGAGCTGGAAATGGCCATGCCAAGACTTGAACGCACACCTGCCTCTTCCCACTGAGCCACTTCCCTCCGCCTTGGGTGAGGTTATGTTAGGTTATGTCGTGTGTGAGTCAGAGCAGAATCGGTAATTCTGACCCTGTGACCTCTGCTTACGCACGCACCCCACGATTCCAGCTCTCTGTACTTTTCCCTTGAGCATGCACTGGAGCCAAGAAAGAAGAAATCCATCTGGAAGGGCTTCCCTGTTTCATCCCAAATCCAGGAGCCCCAGGAAACGTCCTTCAGCTAATGCGGTAACACTGAAACAACGTTTAGTAAGCAGATGGGGGAAACTAAGGCCCAGAAAGGGGAAGTGATTTATTTGCTTGGGCCTGACTCAGACCCTATTTGACCCAGGGTTCATGCTACCCGTCTCTTCATACTTGCCTGTAGACATTCTACAACTGTCCAATATGGTAGCCATTAGCCACAAGTAGCTATTTAAATTAATTACTATCAAATAATATTGAAAATCAGTTTCTTGGTCCCACCAGCCACATTTCCAGTGTTCAACAGCTACATGTAGCCAGGGGCTGTTGTTTTGGACAGTGCAAATATAGAATGTCTCCGTCATCACAGAAGGTTCTATTGGACAACGCATAGCACCTGTCCCAGTGCCGGCCCAGAGGTGTGGGGAGGAGGCCTGTGAGAGCTTCTGGAGAAAGAAAAGGGTTAGCTTGGGACCCAACATCAGTCTGTCAAATGGTTCTGCCTCTTCAGCCCCCAGAATGAGTGAA
The DNA here is from genome assembly GCF_059928025.1 of Delphinapterus leucas. Classification (NCBI taxonomy): domain Eukaryota; kingdom Metazoa; phylum Chordata; class Mammalia; order Artiodactyla; family Monodontidae; genus Delphinapterus; species Delphinapterus leucas. Next base: position 16,534,790 of record NC_143142.1, read on the forward strand.
GGCTGCCCAAGGAAAGGGGAGGCATGGCCAGCAAAATGCTAAGTTCCTCTTATGTGGGGTTCTTTGGGGTGAGAACAAAACAGAGGAACAGGCACTGCTCCTGTTGGGGGTGGTCTGAGGAAGGAGGAGTAGCTGGTGCTACAAAGTCCTCTAAGGCTAATAGTATTAACTACCATTTACTGACCGCTAACTAGTCCAGGTCGCATGCTAAGAACCTGGCATAGACCTCTGAGGTAGGTCCAATGACAAACTCCACTTTACAGAGATGATGGAGGCTCAGAGAGGTTAAGTGACTGCCCCAATATCACACAGCAGGACCAAGATGTGAGTTGGATCTGCTGCTTATGATACCACAATATCACCCCATGACAGGGAATTGTAGTAGCAGGTGGGAGTGCCAAAGGCCCCTGGAGCAGAAGGAGGTTTAGTCCTGCCTGCTTCCCTCCTTCTCTCCCCCTCCCCCAGCCAGCTAGAGGCCTTCCACAAGAGCAGGCTGGACAAATTCCCATGTGCGACTTATGCCCGGGCTTAGGCAAAGCACCTGGTGGGAGAGGGGTCAGGCCACTACTGGAACCCTCTCCCCCTGGAAAGAGATGTGCTAAATGTTACAATCCAAACCTCTGCAGGAGACACAGAGGTGGCAGAGGAATGGACCTGGCAGGTCACCGAGTAGCCCACCAGGCTGCTATACTCTGTCCCGTGACCCACTGCTGCCCCATGCACAGGTGTGTACCGTACATCTTCTCCCAGCCTGGGAAAAACACACTCTCCAGTGGAAAGAAGCTAAGTATAGCTTCTTGACTCCTTCAGGTGACAACGTACCCACGCTCCAGCAAGGTCACACCTGCTCAGCCCCTGGGACACGGCTCCTGCTTCCCCAAAGCAGCTACCAGCTACCATTTGCTGAGTGCGTCTATGTGCTCGGCCCTGTGCTAAGAGTGTCATGTTGTTTTTCAGCCTAACGACCATCTTCTGGCATAGGTACTGTTGTCATCATCTTCCCCTTTTTACAGATGATGGAACAGTTTCAGAGAGCTTAAGTAACTTACTCAAAGTCACACAGCTGGAAAGTGGTGGAGATAGGATTTGGACCGACATGTTCCTGCCTCTTAGTCCGGCACTGAGCCCAGTATGTGGCTGTTGGGAGGTTCCCAGAAGGCTTTAGGTAACACTGGTCTGGGTTCAATTTGGCTGGAGTCATCCTAAGGGGCTTATTCTCATCCCTCCTCTTATCACACCATCTCTGTCTCCAGTTGCATCTGAGCTCAGCTGAGAATATTTCTCAAACTGAGCACAACCACCGAGGAAACTGACCTTCTTCAGAGTCCAGGTCTTCAGAAACCCAGGAACTCTCTCCAATACTCCCTCTCCTCACCCCTTTCCCCATCCAGTCCCACCCCAAGTCCAGCTCTCAAGCCACACCCTTCTTCCAACTTCCAACACCCTGGTCCTTGCCCCAGCATCTCTTGCCCAGATGGTTGCAGCAGTCTCCTTAGTGTCTCTGTGCTCCCCTCCACAATCTCAAATCTGTTCCCTATTGTATAGGCTAATGACCTTTTCAAATGCAAACCTGATTACATCATGTCATCACTCTCCCACCCTGTTGGCTAAAACCCTTCACACCTTCCCAGCTGCTCTTATATAAGAAACAAAAGCAGCCTAGAGGCCCAGTCTGCTCTGCCCCTACCTACCTCCTGGCCTGTAGTGGGGTGGGATACCCTCTTCTCTAGACGCAGTGGACCTTCTCTCAGCTCCTTGATTGACGTTCTCATGCTTCCTCCCATTTCAAGGCTTTTGCCCCTGCTGGTCTCTCCTCCTGGTATGCTCCTCCACCCCCTCCCGCCCCCAGCCTTGCCTAGTTAATTCTTACTCTTCTTTCAGATCTCAGCAGAACTTGACGCCCTGCTACAAACCCAAATGAAGTCATTGCCTTCAGGTGACTAATCGTTCTGTTTTTCTTCCAGGGACGGAAGGGTTCTTGGGATACAGCGCTTCCTGTTTTCAAACCAGAAAAGTCCCCAGCAAAGTAGGACAAGTTGGTCACCCTCTCAGTGCCTAAGAGTGACTTGTGCACAGTAGACACTAAGGGAACCGCAATGTGTGAACCGCAGCTGTCAGTCCCACTCGGGAGGGAGCGGCCATTGCTGAGCCCCAATTATGCATTTCCAGGCACCTGGGGCAGCCTGGGATTAATAGCAGCTACCGTTTACCAACCAGTTACTTTGTGCCTTGCCTGGTGTTGGATCCTGTCAGCCCTCCCTGTTTAATTAACAACCACCCGAGATACTCTTATGGTTCTCTTTTTAAATTTTTTGAGGTGAAATCCCCATAACATAAAAATAACCATTTAAAAGTGAGCAATTGGGACCTCCCTGGTGGTGCAGTGGTTAAGAATCCACCTGCCAACGCAGGGGACACAGGTTCAAGCCCTACTCCAGGAAGATACCACATGCCGCGAAGTAACTAAGCCGGTGCGCCACAACTACTGAGCCTGCACTCTAGAGCCCGCGAGCCACACCTGTTGAAGCCCGCGTGCCTAGAGTCCCGTGCTGTGTAACAAGAGAAGCCACCGCAATGAGAAGCCCGCACAGCGTAACGAAGAGTAGCCCCCGCTTGCCGCAACTAGAGAAAGCCCACGCGCAGCAACGAAGAGCCAACCCAGCCAAAAATAAATTAATTAATGGGCTTCCCTGGTGGCGCAGTGCTTGAGGGTCCGCCTGCCGATGCAGAGGACATGGGTTCGTGCCCCGGTCCGGGAAGATCCCACATGCCGTGGAGCGGCTTGGACGCGTGAGCCATGGCCGCTGAGCCTGCGCGTCCGGAGCCTGTGCTCCGCGGCGGGAGAGGCTACAACAGTGAGAGGCCCGCGTACCGCAAAAAAAAATAAATAAGTAAAATAAATTAATTAATAATTTTTTAAAAAATGAGCCATTCAGTGGCTTTTAGCACATCCACAATGTCGTGCCACCACCGCCTCTAGTTCCAAAATATTTCCATCACCCCAGAGGAAATCCCTTAACCATTAAGCATTTACTCCCCATTGCCTCCCTCCCTCCAGCCCCAACAAATCTGTTTTCTAACTCTGTGGCTCCTGGATATTTCATATAAATGGAATCTTATAATACATGGCCTTCTATGTCTGGCTTCTTTATCATTCCCTTTAATAGATGAGGAAATTGAGGCTCAGAGAGGCAGAGGAAGCTCAGAGAAGAAGGGGAGGAGCCAGGTGTTGGAAACCCCACATCTAACCATTTGGCGATACCCACCTCCACCTGAGCTGCTTTTCCCACCTTACCCTCTTAGGATTCTCTGAGTTAAAGGCAAACCAGAGGAAGGGGTCCGATGCTAAGCTTAAAAAAAAAAAGTGGTAAAATGTACATAACAAAATGTACCACTTTTTTACAGCCCCTCACCAATTTGCTACTTTTCAGTGTACAATCAGTGGCATTAATTATATTCACAATGCTGTGCACTACCTACTTATAAAACATTTTCATTATCCCAAACAGAAACTCTGTAACCACTAAGGCATAACTCCCTACTCCCATTCTGTCTCTATGAATTTGCCAGTTCTAGGTACCTCAAATGTGTGGAATCATACAGTATTTGTCCTTTTGTGTCTGGCTTCTTTCATTTAGCATAATTCTTCAAGGTTCATCCATGTTGTAGCACGTATCAGTACTTCATTCCTTTTTATGGCTGAATAATATTCCACTGTATGGAAAGACCATGTTTATCCATTTCATCTGTTGATGGATACTTGGATTGTTTTCCACCTTTTGGCTATTGTGAATAATGCTGCTATGAACATTGGTGTACAAGTATCTGAGTCCCTGCTTTCAACTCCTTTGGGTGTATACCCAGGAGTGGAATTGTTGGATCGTAATTCAATGTTTAGCTTTTTGAAGAACCACCAAACTGTCTTCCATAGTAGCTGTGCCATTTTACATTCCTACTAGCAAGGCACAGGGGTTCCAATTTCTCCACATCCTCACCAACATTTGTTATTTTCTGTTTTTTTGATGATGGCCATCCTAATGGGTGTGAAGTGGTATCTCATCATCAACACTAAGCTTTTGAGGCTGATGAAGAAGTTGGAGATGGGAGCTGGGTCGAGTGGAAGGTGAAGATTATTCCAGGAGGAAAATAGGAGAAGTGAAGGGAAAACAGGGTATCGTTGGGGTACCTAGACCTAAACGCACAGAGAGATGCAAGACACTCACAAGCTTAGGCCCGTTTTCAAATAATTTATTAGGAATTTAAAACTGAAAATAAAACCTGGAAAAAGAAGTTACAGATGTGGAGAGAAGAGACACCGGAGGGTGGTAACTTGCTGGCTTCGAAACACCGTGTAACATCTTTTTAAAAAATTTCCCAAACAAATCAGAAAACGGAATTCCAGGGCCCTGAGCCCATGGATGGGCCCAGTGGGGTGGGGGAATCACAGGAAGGGGAGGAGAGGGAAGCTAAGTCTCTTATGACTCAGCTCAAACGTGTAGAAAATTAAAAATAAAAACCAATAAAATGCAGCTTCTCTTTTATTAGGAAACATTTAAAAAAACAACGAAAAAAAAAACAAAAAAACACAAACAGCCGCGCATCTCGGTAACAAAGATTATTGCTTTGTGTTCTCAGGGCTAATAGGTTAAGCACCTCACACAGACAATTAACTCTCCAAAGGGGGTTTTCACAGGCAGGGACTATAATGGGGAAGGGAGCTTAGGACCCCAGCCTCAGACCTGGGGGAGAGGACACAGAGAGGGGGGACGATGGCGGGGGGCCTCAGCCCTGCCATGCCAGCCTGGTCACTCGCTGTTCATGAAGAGTCACGACCTGAGCCTCTTTTTCCTTTGAAGGGGGCTCGGGGGGCTTGGGGCAGCCAAGGGGCTCTGGCCACGGGACCATCCTGGTGGGGAACTTCAGTGAGAGAATTTGGGGGTTCCCTGAGAAGCCCTTTGCTTTCCCCTGGGGTCCGCCCCTTCCCAAAGTGCCCCCCCCCGCCCGATGCCCACTTACGGAGGGGCTCAGGGCAGAAACCATGAAGGCCCGACTAGGTAGGGGGCAGGGGGAGACCTTTGGAGAGTTAATTCCTTTCCAGCAGTGGCTCCAGGTGAGCCCTTCTCTTCCCTCGTTCCCACACTGGGTTTTCGGGGTGAGCGGGCCCAAGGCCTTGACCCCTAGGGCCTGAGAGAGCAGGCCTGACTCGGCCACAGTTGAGGCCTGCAAGCTTACAGTAACGGTGTCTGAGGAAGGTAGAGAAACACGGTGGAGGGGAGACCTTTGCCAGGTGGGGCGAGGCGATGCCCTCACCCCCAAGGGGTCTTAGAGAGGGGTGTGGGCTTCACCTCACAGTATTTACATATGATACAGGACGGGATGGTTCCAGGGGCTCGGCCTGGCCTACGCAGCCCTGTCCTCCTCTCCAGGGCTGGAGGGAGCTGGCCAGGGGCCCGCACCCACATAGACATTTTGTTCTCAGCTGGTGGGGGGGGCACCTGGCCCCTTGCCCCCTGCGGCCTGGGGCTTCACATTCACAACCTAAAAAACGGTTTCTTTAAAAAAAAAAAAAAAAAAAAAAAGGAAAGAGAAAAGGAGGGAAAATCGGAATAAAAAACCAGGGTTGTGGCTGCGGCCTGTAACAGGCCCCCTCCGCCCTCACTCTAGCTATGCACAAATACAAAAGCCTTCTCGGGAGTCCTAGGGGGGCGCGGCAAGGAGAGCGGGGTGCAGACCCGACAGGGGAGGGGAGAACCAGGGGCGGTGGGGGGCAACTGGCTAATCCAAAATAAATAAAAGCGGCAGGGCAGGTCAGGGGAGGCTGGGGAAGAGGGGGAGGTTAGTAGGGGAGCCAGACGATGGATGTCCGGCGGGGGCGGGCAGCAGGGCAGGGGCCGGGGCCGGGGAGGGGGGGGCGGGTAGACGGTCGCGTCCGAGTCGCTGCGGGGGAGGGGAAGGCGGCTGCGGCTGAGGTGTCCCCGCCCCCTTGCTGGCTCACTCGTGGTCCTCAGTCAGCTGCAGGCCGGGGCGCTGGAACACAGCGGCAGGTTATGGGCGTGCTGCCCCCGCGCCTCTCTGCGGCCCCCAGAACACAGGTATCCTCCTGCAGCCCTCTTTCCCTAATCCCCTCCTAGGCAAGCTTTGTTCGTACACTTCGCATTTTCTGTTCCGTTTGAAACCCTCCTTCCCATAGAGTTTTGAATGGCTGGATTTGTTCAAACGTCACCTTCTCAGAGATGCCCTCTGAACCCCTAAAGTAGGTAGACCCCTCACACACGATTTGGAATGATCTCACTTGCTCACTTGATTTTTGTCTGTAGAGTGAGAGGGGCCTTGTCTGTCTTCTACCTTCCCCTTTTCTGGAATAGTGCTCAATAAATAGTTGTTTGAATGAATGAATGAATGAACAAAGGAAATGTCGCTGGGTCACAAAGTGCCCCACCGTACACAGCATGATGACTGTGTGTGCAGGGTCCTCCCGTCCCCTCACTCTCTGTATATGCATACATGTTGAAAGTATCCTGTTTTACCAGCTGAGTAATACTCCATTGTATGCATGCAGTCTGTTTAACTGCTCTCCTGTTGATGGGCATTTCAGTTATTTGCAGTTTTAAAAATAAATGCCTAGAAGTGGAATTGTTGTGTTAAGGGCATGAATGTTTAGTCCGGATAAACCTGCCCTTTGGAAAACCTGAGCCAATTTGCAGATTGTCCTCCCCCCTTAACATTGCTGGGCATCATCAATCTTAAAAACTCTTCGGGGACTTCCCTGGTGGCGCAGTGGTTAAGAATCCGCCTGCCAAGGCAGGGGACAGGGGTTCGAGCCCTGGTCCGGGAAGATCCCACATGCCGCGGAGCAACTGAGCCCGTGCGCCACAACTACTGAGCCTGAGCTCTAGAGCCCGTGAGCCACAACTACTGAAGCCCGCGCGCCTAGAGCCCGTGCTCCGCAACAAGAGAAGCCACCGCAATGAGAAGCCCGCCCACCGCAACAAAGATCAGCCCCTGCTTGCTGCAGCTAGAGAAAGCCCATGCGCAGCAACAAAGACCCAACGCGGCCAAAAATTAAAAAAAAAAAGGTGCTGAAAAAAGAAATCTTCGCCTGAGAGGCAGCACATTCTGCCTTATTGTGCACATTCTTTATGGAGCCGCTTCTCCTGTTCTTTGACCACTGCTGGGATGAAGGTCTGTCTCCTCGTTGGGCTGTGGGTTCCGTGAAGGCAGGGACGGGGGCCATGTCCCAGACTAGGCTGCCCAGTACTAGCCTTCCCAGTGCCACCCACACCCCAAGGCCCCTGCCCACCTCCTCACCTCCTGCCACCTGCCTCCTGCTTCAGTGGTACCCATTGGTGAAAGCTGTGGCAATCAAGGGGCCCTGGAAAGAAAAGAATTTGACTCCTGGATTCCTGGGGGCAGCAGAGAAAGCCCAGGGGCTCCTTCCGTCTCTCACAGGAGCCCCAGGTGAGGCACAGACCTCCTCTAGCCCTGCCCATATCGCCCCCACTAAAAGATTCTCCAGGGTAGGGCCTGGGAATCTGCATTAACCAGTACCCTGGTTAAAAGTAGGGCACCCCTGAGCTAGAATCTAGCCTCCATGAAGGCAGAGATGGTGAGTCTCATTTGCACAGTATCCCCAGAGCACACCTAATGCCTGGCATACAGAAGGAGATCATTAAATGTCCACTGAATGACTGAATGATAACCCTCACTGTTCCTTGGTTGGTGACACTCTCTCCATCCGTCATCTCTCGCCTCCCTTCTGCCCCCACAGACAGACAAGGCCTCTCCCTCCTTCAACTTCAGGGTCCTCCAGGTCCAGCCACTCACCCCAAGACTGTGGCCGAAGCCAGTGCTGGGGGCGGGGCTGGCAGCGCTGATGTAACTGCTGACCCCCGAGTCCTGGTTGGCTGCCCCATAGAGCTCGGCCATGGGGCCCGGGCTGGTGGTCCCCAGGAAGCCCCCTGTGCGGCTGGGAGTTGAACCTGGAGGGGGAGCCATCGTCCAGGGGTGAGAGCCTGGCAACCCAGAAAGAAGACGGTGATAGCCCCGGCGCCCGCTGTGACCCCCCAGCATCCCCTCCAATCCGTTCCACCCAGCCTGACCTTGGCCCCTCCCCCCTGCCTCACCCCCACAACCCAGAGGGGCATGTGCGACGCCACCCAGAAATCCTCCAGGGTCCATCCACCCCCCCCCCCCACTAGCCCCAGCTCAGGCCCCCATCATCTCTTGTCTGACCACTCAGCAGCCTCTTCACTGACCTCCCCTCCCCTCTGGAGCCCCTTCACACCTGTACCCACCCTGCAGCTGCGTGCATTTTCTAAAATGGACATCACTCTGCTGCTTAAAATGTTCCGGGTCTCCCCAGGACCCGGTTCATCCCACCTCCTCCCCACTCCCCACTCCTGCACTCCACCCATGCTAACTGGCCTCCAAGCCTTTGCACCTGCTCTTCCCTCTGTTGGGAATACTTTTCTTCCTGTTTGCCTTCAAATGCGAAGTTAAGAGGTGCAACCTCCTGGAAGCCTTCCTGAGAGGCCTGTGAGCTCCTCTGACAGCTGACATCCCCCAGCGGGCAGTATTATCCTTCCGTGTGACTGCCTTTTTAATACCTGATGCCCCACCAGCCTGTAAGCTCTGGAGGGCAGAGACCACGTCAGTCTCCTTCCTGGCCAGCCTGCCAGGTGCTCAGTTCATATTCGTTGAGTGAATGAATAAGTGAGTCCCTCTGAAGAGGGGTGGCAGTGGCCACCTCCTCACCCCTCTAGAATTCTCTGCCCCCTGCCCCCCTCCCTCGCTTCCTGCACCCCAGAAGGCCTCACCTGTCCCTCGAACCACAGCTGCTGCTGCCGCTGCCGCTGCCATGGGTCCGTAAGCAGTGAGAGGAATGGCTGGAAGGAAAGGTATGGGCGCTTCAGCGTGGCGGCTGAGGGGCAGCAGGGGATGAGGGCAGAGCCTCTCCAGCCTTACCCCACCTCGGAGGGGTCAGTGCAGCCCTGGGGTCAGGCAGAAGGACTCTCTTGGAGAAAGGGAGGCGAGAGGATCGCCTCCCAGGGATCCTCAGCTTCTCCCCTGGACTTGACGGACACACTTGAACAACCAAACCTCATAGCGGGTGCAGGTGGTGCACCCCCCACGAGCTGCTCTGAGCATCGCCTGCAGCTGCCCCCTTCTCCAGGGAGGGCCCTTGGCTGGACGGGGGCTACTTAGCCCAGGGGCACACAGAGATTATGCCCCTCTTCCCAACCCCAGTCAACTGGAGCCAGTGACTGACTGACACGGGTACCAAAAGCCCCAAGGGACCAACCAGGAGGTGTATTAACCCCCCCCTACCCCCCGGTGGGATCCGGCTGAAGCTAGACTCCAGTCTAGGCCACAAGCCCATTTCACTCCTTCTGCTGCCTGGCCGGCTCCCCTCGCTCCCCTTCTCCCGTGAGCATGTCCTCGATACATCGTGTACACGCAGTTCCCTGCCTCAGGGGCCCCTGACCACCACCGAGGCAGAAATGACCACTCCTTCCTCCAAGTCTCCTCATCCCCTTTTCTCTGACCCCCTCTTCAGACACAGGGATCTGGCTATTCCCTGGTTTGCTGTGTACCCCCCTCCCACCTCCGCAGTGCCTAGCACCCTGCCTTGCATGCAGTTGGTGTTTAATAAGTGTCAGCTGAAGGAACAGTACTAGGAGGACCTCTGCTTAAATAATTGGTTGGCATGAGTCTGGAGCTCCCTCAGGCCTGGGGGTGAGCGCCCCCTGCCGCTTGGCTCTGCCACTGCAGCCCTTGAGAAGCTACAATCCCAACCAGAGCCAGAGTCTGGGGAGTTTGCATTTGCCCTCTCCCATCCCAAGATGTGCCCCTGGGGGCTGTTTTGGTGACCCTGGCCCTGAACTGGACCTGACGCTAGGGACCCTGAAAAATAACCCTGAAAGTCCTTGGCTAGGCCATTGGGCCAGGGGATTAAAGTTTAGGATAGCATTCCTGCACCGCTGGGAGACAACTTGCCTAAGGTCTTCATAGAGCTGGCACTTTCTCACTCAGACGTCACCTCCTCTGAGAAGCCTTCCCTGACCACCCCTGCTGAGGCAGCCCCTCGCCCCTGACACTTACACTTTAGCACATCTCCCTGTTTCATTTTCCTTGTGGAACTTCTCACCTTGAGAAAGTATCTGATACTTGTTTATTTACTTGTTTATTCCTGTCTCCCTCCACTAGACTATCAGCTCCAGGAGGGCATGGGTCTCGTCTGTCTCATTCCCTGCTGAATCCCCACTGCCTGGAACAGCATTTGGCACAAAAAATATTGATTAAATGCACGAAGGAAACAACCTCGTCTCTTGAAGGCGAGGGAATAGTCTGGACCCCAGACCTCCAAGAACTGCTTAGTCTTGAACCCACATTCTCCCTGGCCAAAATGTCTGCAGAGGGGATATTTCTTTCCTTGGTTCTTTAACGGCAGGGCTGGGCTCTAAGGTCTAGTCTGGGGCCCAGTTAGGCATTTCCACAAAGCAAATCCAGCATGTTCTTATCACAGCAGTAAAGCGTTACTCATTTGTATAATAAGCATTTCTCTCTCTCTCTCTAGAGCACAAGTTCTGCAGATCAGAGCTTGGGTGTCTGGTCCCTGCTTTGCCTCCAGGGCTTGGCAGTGTCTCACACAGTAGGTCCTCAACACAAGAGTTCTGAAATGAGTAGGAAAGACCCCTTTTCACTCCCCCACTCACTCTGCTCAGGGAAGAGCCTCTATTAGCCCCACCACCAGGACTCCCTCCCCTTCCTTCACCCCAGGTTCCTCTTTCCCCTCCCCCATTTTGGGGCCCCCTTGAGCATCCCTTGGAAGGAAGGTCTCATCTAAAGCAGCATCCACGCTCACGTCCTCGACACACGGCTAGGTTGGGGGGGAGTCTGGGGATGGGGTGGGGGGAGAAGCGGGTTGAACAGAGAAACCCCTTGCAGCCCACCTCATCTGCACCCACCCCGCCCCGCCCCTTGCCCTTGGCCTGGGCCTCAGCCCCGGCCCCAGCTCCAGAGCTGAGCTGACTGGCCCAAGTAAAAACTCCAGCTTGAGAAATGGTTCAGGATGGCCAAGCACATCACCTACTTGCCCAGAAGTTGCAAACGGGCTGGATTCGGCCCTCAAATATGTTGCATTTGGCCTGCAGTGGTTTAAAATTTTGAAATTGGTTGCCAACATTTGAAAATAACTGAAAAATTCATTTGAAAGTGAAAGCTGGGTTTTGGGCCTCTCTTGGAAAATAAGATCTGTAAGTTGTGGGTCTGCATCCCCTCCTGGCAGGGTTGGCTGGCACTGAGTGGAGCCATGCCCACTGCCATGTCCTGACGTCCCCACCCGGCCCACTTTGCTCTGAGTCTGAGACCTTGGCTGGTTCACCACTGGCTCCCAGCGCCTACAAGGTGCTTGGCATACGGGAGGCGTTAGATAAATATTTGTCAAATGGATGAATGAGTGACTTCGCCTCCATCTGCTGGGCTTGGCCCTATGCCCCACCCTTAAGGGCCATGCAGCTACACAGACTGGCCAGTGCCCGAGTCTGCTGCATCCTCATAGACTGGAGGGCAGGAGAAAAGGGTCCCACTAGCTTTCCCTGGGAAGGTTCCTGGGTCATTCTCTTTCTCCCCATGTGGCCTGTGAGGTGTACGAAATCCGAGCGACTGACCTGTAAGCTCGGGGAGGACTGGGGCGCTCGGGAGAGGGGTCCGCTCTACACGGAATTCTAAAATGAAACGTAAAACAGCTTAGGAAGATGCAGGGAGGCCTCTTGGGCGTGGCCCAGGGAGGACAAATGCACCCACAGGGACACTGGGTGGGGGGACAGGCCATGCACAGGACCCGAGAGCTGGGAATGGGGAGAGCACGGTCCCCAGCAGGCAAGGGTGGGGAAGGAGACACAGTCACAGAGAAGGGAGACAGACAGAGAAGGGAAGAGTAGGCAGAGTTGCCACCTATACCCTGGGCACTGGGTGATGCTGGAGCTTCTGTTCCCACTGTTTTTCTTAAAAGTCTTGAAATTGCACTAAAAAATCTCCCAGAATCCATCTTTCCTCCTATTTTCTTTGGTGGGGGGAGGAGCTGGGAAGGTAGCATTGATGGGAAGCGATGACCCTAGAGCAGCTCTGCCACTTTCTAGCTGAGTCATCTTTGCAGTCACTTTTCCCTTCTGAGCCTACTTCCTCACCTAGAAGATGGGGATCACCATGCCTTCCCCCAGAGATTACTGTCAGGACTAGACAACAACATGTGTATAGAGGATTCCAAGCTGGACTGCCCAAGGTGCAAGTGCTTAGGGGACCTCTAGAAAAATAAGACCAGAAAACAAGCAAACAAAAGCCTTGCAAAAATATGAAATTTGATATTAAAAAAAACATTGAATAGTCATCATGGGAAAGCTCAGAACTTCGTTGGGCTTCTCGCCACTTATGAGAAGGCCTAGTGTTGTTTTTATTTTGAATTACAAATGAGGGTGGTGATCATCTTGCTTTTAAATTGTTTTTCAGCATTCAGGGTCTCCAAAGGTCTTGTCTGCCTTGAAAGGGGCTCAGCATAGCACATGGTCATTATCGGTGAGTCCGTAAGGACACAACCAATGTTGGCCCTCAGGGAGGTTGCCCCACCACAAGCCCAATGCCCTTTTGGTGGAAGTGGCAACCCCGGAGGCGGGTAGGGAGGAGAGAAAGGCAAGAGGCGGGCAGAGATCAGCCTGGGAGGGAGGGGTGCCATGCAGGGCCACACGGGGAGTCCCCCCAGCTTCTGGGGAGGGGGGGGATGGGTGGGGCGAGGCGCTCCTTCCTCAGACATGCCCTTCCTTCCAAGCCTCCAGCAGGCAGACCTCCCCCATGCCATGCACCCCCAGACACCGCCCATGAGGAGTCAGATTGCCCGGGAACCAGGGACATGCTGGCAGCAGAGGGACACTGGGAAGAACTTACCGGGGAACTGGTAGGTGTAGCCAGGGGCGAGGCCTGTATAACTCCGGCTGGCATAGGTCGTGGCTTGGAAACCAGGGTAACCTGATAGGGCAAGGGGACCAGTGTCAGATGCCTTACCTACAGCTCAGCAGGGAAGGATGTGAGCCTCTCATTTCCCTCCCCACCTTGTATCATGAATAATAATCAGTCATATTTACCATATACCTTCTGCATGCCAAGCCCTGTGCAAAGCCTGTTGCACACTTTACTCTCTCCTTAAACCTCATAAGAATCCCAAGAGGTACTATTAGGAGCCCCATTTTACAGATAGAGAAACTAAGGCTCAGAGAGGTGACACTTATTAGCTGAGAATAATCCAAACTCTTATCAAGGCCCTTCATGCTCAGGCTCCTGCCTCCATCCTGTCCTCATCTACACCCTGCCCCTTTCTCACTTTGCTCCAGCCACATTGGCCTCCCTGCTGTTTCTCAAATTCACCAAGCTCTTTCCCATCCCAGGGCCTTTGCACATGATAATTCCTCTGCCTGGAACACTCTTCCCCGGGTTTTCACATAACTATGTCCTTCTCATTGTGCAAGACGCAGCTCAAATGTCACCTCCTCAGAGAGGTCATCACACAAGAGACCTCCCTTTCATCAGTTACAATATTCATCATGTCACCCTCCCTGGTTTTTCCCTTTCAATATTTATCATGTCACCCTGGTTTTTCCCTTTCATAGCACTGATGACCAATATCTGAACTTATCCCAGGATTTCTTTAAGTGCTGATTTTCTGTCTTTCCCATCTTTTATTTCTGTCTCTCCAAAACACCAACACGGTGCCTGCTACTTAGTATACATATATTATAATAGATATTTGCAGCTTTGAAAGAAAGATCACCTAGTGAGTAATAATGGTGTAATTGGGATTCAAATTCAGATGTGACTGGCTCCAAGTCTCTTAACCACAATTCTCACTACTGGTTAGAGGTTTTCTTTTCCCCCCCCACTTTTTAAATGGGGTGAAACCAGCTAATGAATTGCTTTGAAAGGAAAATTTTCTCAATATTCCACAGGAGGCTAAAGAGACAGAACAACTAAATTCAATACTTTATTCTAGCCTGGAACTTGCTCTGGAGGACAAAAATAGTTATAAAGAACATTACTGGATCAACTGATAAAATTAGAAAATAGATAATAGATTAGATTAAAATATTGTATCAGTATAAATTGGTAATTATAATGTGGTTTCATGAAAGAACATCCCTAATCTTGAGAAACACACAGTGAATTATCTAAGGGTAAAAGGCCAAAATGTATGTAATTTACCCTCAGATGATTCAGGGAAAAAATCACAAGTGTACTCTGTGTGTGTGTGTGTGTGTGTGTGTGTGTGTGTACACATACACATACAGAGAGAATGATAAAAGCAAAATGGGTATGATATAAACGATAGGTGAATCTGGTAGAGGGTATATGGATGGTCTTTGTACTACTTTATTTTTCCAACTCTTCTGAAAATTTGAAATTACTTCCAAATAAAAAGTTAAAACAAAAAACTTCAGGAGAAGACAATGCTCCACTTGGCGGGTACATTCCTCACCCCTCTATCTGTGATCCCACTCCTGACCCTCTAGCCCATGCTATAGCCCCTCCTATGAGTCCCCAGAGCACCCCTCCCCCATCCCCAGCATAAAGACCCCGTTGTACTGTTCTCTTTCTGTGTATATACATCTTGTCTCTCCAGGGAGACTGTGACCTTCCTGGGGGCCCAGCTCAGACTTTTCACCCTCAGTCGTGGGTCCCAAGCACTGCTGATTCGTGCTCAACTTCCAAGGCTCACGGTAACCTTGACCTCCTCCGGGGAGCCTCCCTGACCCCCAGGTGGATTTAAGTGTCTCCTTGGGCCTCCCACAGCCTCCAATCACTGTGGTGACACTGCCCATTCACTTCTGTCTCCCACTTGATGGGAAACCCCATGAAGGCAGGTCCTCTCTCTCAGAAGCTGCTCAATAAATATTAGTTGAATGAACAAGAAGAAGCAGCCTTCTTTCTGCCTTCCCAGAGGCCTTTGGGTCTGTAAATGCTCTTCCATCTGCCTGACCACTTTTTCCCTCCCCTGCTCCCTGCCCTCCCATAACTAGCTCCTACACAACCCACAGACTCAGCTTAAATGTGACTTCCTTCTTAGCTTCTCCAAGTCTTGGTCAACTTTGCTATGACCATGCTCCCTTGGCATCCTATAATTCTCATCCTAAACCTATTTATTTATGTTCTTACTTATTTTTTTCCCCTGCCAGACCATAAAGCTCCAAGGAAAGTCACCGTTGTACTTCCTGGCTTAGGGCCTGGCACTTATAGTTGCTCAATAACTGTTTACTGGACAGATGGGTGAACAAAAAATAGAACGGACGGATGGACAGAAGGACCAATTAATGAGGAGCAGCTGGACCATTCTTTTGGTCACCACCAGAGGGCAGCACCCTACAACCAAATCGGCCTACCTTCATTAGGACCGGCACACCTGAGATCCTCGGTCCACACTCCTACCCAACCACTCAGACAGACCGCAGGGCAGACCACCGAGGAGATGCAACACCCATGCAGCCCCTGGTAGCCCCGGGAGCAGTTTTGGGCAGGAAGAAGCCGCAGATGCAGGCCTAGCACATACCCAGCATGCCGATGCCCAGCATGAAGGCGTCCATTCCATAGGGCATGACTCGAGACCTCCCCCGGGCCGAGCCAGTCGGTGACATCACCTCTTTTGGCTGAGCTTTCTTACATTCCACCTGCAATGAGACCTGGCGGTCAGTCCCTCCTATAGACGCAGGTCACCCTCCTATTCCCTGGCAGACCTCTTTATTGTTAATTTCATGGTTACCATTTCTGGAGGGATCACAGAGTGCTAGAGATCAGCTTCGCATGCGGTAGTTCATCAAATGCTTACACCAACCCTATGATGGAGGTACTGCTGCCACTCTCATTTTACAGATGAGGAAACTGAGGCTCAGAGAGGGGAAGTCATCTGCCCAATGACTAGACTAGTAAGCGGCAGAGTAAGGATTTCAACCCGGTCCCTCTGAGCCCACAAGCCATGCTTTCTCACAGCTGTGGGACACTGTCTTCCTGTCCAGATTTTCAGCGGGTGGGAGAATTGGCTCTGCCCCACTGACTGTGAGGCCCCTCTGCCTGCCTGCAGAACCTCCAAGCAGCCCTGGCTGGCTCAGCCTGGAGCCCTCCCTAGTCTCCCTCTGCACCTCCACCCCATCCAATCCCGGCTCACCATTTTGTTGTTGATTTCGTGGAAGTGGATTTCACACACTTTCTCCACGATGTCCTCGCTCTCAAACGTGACAAAGCCGAACCCTAGAGGGCAAAGGCAGGCTCAGAACAGGGCTCATGGTCAAAACCCAGCCCCAAGTCATACCAATAACACCACTCCCCCCTCACAGGCAAGTGTCTAAGCGTTAACAAGAAGCTTTGTTCCCAGCCTAGCAACCTCTCAACTACCCAATGAGACAGGGTTTCAGCTCCCAAATCACGGATGTGAAAACCAAGGCTCAGCGAAGTGACTTGGCCAAGACCACGTAGCAAGTTAGAAAGAGGCAGAGCTATGATGCAAACAACATTCAACATGCCTTTTCTCTTCCTCAGATGCTTTCCAAGGAGGGGAAAAGAGCACACACAAATACTTTTAAAAATGCACATGAACGTGTACAAATATATTTTTGTACACAGATACACAGATATATGGTACACCTAGGTACCCATATATCACAGAGACACTCACCAGTGCTCACAAATGCATAAAGGCCCCTGTGTACACGTACAGTTACTCTGACACACTAGATCTACAAAACTATTCAGACATAGACACCCTCACATGCACAGACAAAAACACACACACACCCACCAGCACATAACCCACTCCCCAAACAGGCTAAAAGGCCCAAAAGCTCTGAAGGCACTGGAGAAACAACCCCGCCTCCTCCTGGGTGTGCCCCAGGGGCTGGAATGGGATTTCTCAGAAGGCAAGGCCCTTGGGAGAAAAACAACCAGGCAGTGTACACCCGGTGGCCCAGATGCTCACAGGTTCAGGGGCAAGGGTCCTGGGGGCTGGGCTCAGCCGATGGGTGGGGCGAGGGGGCAGTGGCAGGAGCAGACTGCCCGGGGCTGTGGAGTCAGCCTGACCCGGGGGTGGCCCGGTCTAAGCTCTGGTTACCAGGGACAAGGTAAGCCCAGGCAGACACCGGCTGGGGCGGGGGTGGAGGGCTCAGCTGCAAGGGGAGGAGAGGTCTGCTCCTCTGCTCCTCTCGGGTGTCTGCAATTCGGCAAGTTTCTAGCACAGGAAACGGCGGGACAAAAGCCTTCTGTAAGGCCAGGCCCCGGAGAGGATGCAGATCCTCGGGGATAGGATGTCAGGAGGCGAGATGAAAGGGCAGCTGTGACCTGTAGCCCCCTGGCTGACCACAGGCCCCCAGGCTGGCCTGGGAAGGGGGAGGGGGCCAAACTCACCTCGGTGCCGGTTGGTGGTTTTGTCAAACATCAGCATGGCATCGTCCACCTGAAACAGAGCTACCGTGGACGACCCACCAGACACGGGGGCCTCCACCACAACCCAGGAGCAAGGGCTCCGACACCCGTTCCCCTCTTGCCCAGTCCAGGCTTTATCTTAAACCTGCTCCCTGGGTAGGGGACAGCTTTCCATCTGCAACCCCAACTGGGTGCCACAGCACCACCATTCAACCCTCAAAATCTCAACGGGCCAGCCTGAACATATTAAGCACCAAACATATGCTTGGCACTTTGCCCCACCATCCTCTCCTCCATATTCCTTGCAGGGTAAGATCCTCATTTTGTAGATAAGGAAATGGGCTCAGAGACGTGAAGTCACCTACACAAGGTCACCCAGCAAATCCCAGATCAAACCTGGGAGGAGGAGGCATAGAATGGGTGCTAGAGAGGAAAATATAGGAGTAAGATATGAGGTGGGGAAGTGAAAGCCTCTTTCCTTTTTGCAAAAGGCCGGGAGGACAGCCACTCCAGCCAGACCCAACTCCCCTCTCATGGTACAGATCTTTTCCTCTAATTGAGGTTTCCTTTTGCTAGAGGCTGTAATTAAAGCAAGTAGAGTTCAGTGCCTGGGCTTCTTGCCTCCCACTGATTGGGGGAGGGGAAAGGGGTGGAGGAAGGAGGAGGATCTACATTAATCCCCCCCCGTCCCTTGGACTCCAGTCTTCTCTTCTTGCTACTCCCTCAAGGCATCCTCTCAGATACATGGACAGCCAAAGTCCTTTGCTTCCCTTCTGCAGTCCGAGCTTCCCTTTGCCTACATCTGCTGCTTCCCTCCTTGCCCTCTTAATTCTTCAGCCAGTGTCAGCTGTCTCATGGGGTTAAGCTAAGGTCTGATTCACCCTCGGTGGAAATCAAGGGCTGCCTCTGATACTGCCTCTCCCCCCTCCACATCCCACTCCAGCTGCTGACCCTCCCCCAAATGGTCAGACACCCAAGGGATAAAGGAAAACTTCCTGAGGCCTTGGGGCACAGCCTCTTCCCCACTCTCCTTTGCTCTCTTTCCAGGCCGTCATCTGCCTTGTTAAAGTGGAAAGGGCAGCCCCTGAACTGGGTGGTCCTCCAGTTCTTCTTAGGCACCAAGCGGCACTGGGCCCCTGACTCTCCCCTGGGAGAACCAGGACACACACACATACACACACACACACACACACACACACACACACGCACACACCCCACCTCCACTGACCCAGGAGGCAGCTGGGTCCCTGGAGAATCTCAGAGGGATATTACATCTCCCTTCCCAAGAAGCCTCCTGCCCCAGGGCCCTGCAGCACGGTGCCACCCTAACTCCCATGCTATGGACCCATTCTGAGCCCACATCCCAAATTAGCTAGACCATCCAAACTGGATGGACAATGCATGTTTAGCACAGGGAAAAGAGAAACCCGGAAAGGAGGCTTGTGATAGAAGCACAAGCTTTGAGTAGGACAGGCTGGAATTGGAAAGTAAGCTTGGCAAGCAGCTTTATGTCTCTATGATTCAAGTCCTTCATCTGTAAAATGGGTATACACAGTGTCTTATAGGGAGGAGTTAAATGAGATAGTGCGTGTAACACTCTTAACTTACAGTACCTGGGATACAGTAAGTGCTTAATGAATAACAGCCATTTTTATTATTATTATTACTTTTATTATAGAGGGGCTTACCCACAGTCACATGGGGGAGGGTGGCAAAGCTAGAGACAGAACAGCTGGACACCACTGGCTTTGAAGGTTCCATGAAGACAGCGCCTGTGTCAGTTATGACCATGACCACCCTACTGAGCACCTGGACTTGTGCTACTGTGATTGTTTTTTGAACGAATGAGTAGATGAACCAGCCACACCCTCCTCCCCCATCCTGCAGCTTTGAGTTCCTGCGGGACCCAAAACTGATTCAGCCCAAATCCACAGCCCTTCCTCCACCCAACCTTCCCACTCTACCTGCGCTGGCCCCCCAGACCCTTCAACCTGGGCCTTGGCTGGACAGACCCAGAGTGGGGCACCGGGGTTGAGGCCAGGGCACAGAGCAAGGAAAGTGGCTGGGGGTTCAGGGGACCCCCACCAGTGTCCCCCTCCTGGGGCCAGCTGAGGGGAGAGAGGCTCCCAGCCCAGTGTCCTTAATAGGCTTTGGTCTCCATGGGAACCCAGGGGCAGGGGGGCTCGGGCGGGGGGAGGGGAGGCGGCCGAGGCCTGCTGACCAGTGGGAGCCGCCAAGTTCGGCGGCCGCTAAGCCTGAGTGGCAGCCATGGCGGCTGACCATTGTTCCCCCCTCGGCGGCGGCCCCTCGATCCGGGCGGGAGGCCCCCCGCCGCGGGGCCCTTGGCATTCCCGGCTGTCCCCCTCTCTCCCTGGCAGCCTATTCTCCAGCTCCCCCTGGCCTCCCCGGGCCGGTTTCACATGCCAACGCCGATTTAGGCCCGAACAAAAGACGCGGCCGCTGACGGCTTCTCCTGGGGCCCGGTTGCCATGGCAACGCCGGCCCCGGGGGCAGGCGGCCTCCAATCACAGCTGCTGGATCAGATTAGTGCGAGCTCTAATGCTCGGCGCTCAGACACAAAGACACCCCACCGGAGCCGAGCGGGGCCTGCTGCTTCCCAGGAGCGCCCTTCCCTCTGGGGCCCAGGCGGCCGACCTGCCCTGGGTCCTGTGCCCGGGTCCCCGCTGAGGCGCCTGAGCCTAGGCCTCTGGCCCTTGCATCGCCGGCATCCGCTGGCCAGGGGACCTCCCACCCTCTCCCCTTCTACCCTAGAGACGGAGTGTGGGGGGGGGCTGGAAACCCACCCAGTCCCCAGCTCACATCCCATTCCCAAGCCACGTTCTCCTGTGCCCTTTGCCTAACAGGGAACTGAAAGAGCCTTGACGGGGAAAGTGAGATCCAGCCTGCAGCCTGTCTCAGGTCAGAAAAGACCAGGGACCCCAGCACTAAGCACAGCAGCCCTACTTCAGCCCCAGACTTAAAACTTGGTCCCCTCCTAGCCATCTCTCCATGCGACCTTGATGTTCACATTGCTCCCCTTTCTGGGGACACCCTATTGTCTCATGTCACCACATCTGCTTCTGCATGGACTAAATGGCCCAGAAATGTAAGCTCCATGCACCTCAGAGCTAAGAAGCAGTCCTCCGGGTCTGATCAGGAATTTGGGGTGGTCTCTTCAACCCCTCCCCAGTAGCTAAGAGATCGGCACCCTCCCCCTCAGCTCCCACCTGTGCAAGGAGGGTCCTGAGTACAACTGGGAGTCATATTTATTGCTTCCTTATCATCCTCACCAGGAAGGAGTGGGGGAAGGTACAACCGCCCGTGGACTGGACAGGTGCAAACTCCCAGGAGGCCAAGGGGTGACTGGATTGAACTGGCTTCGGGAGCACAGCCTCCCTCAGGAGAGTGAAGATAAGCAGGAGAAGGGCAACAACAGGGACAGCTACTGTGTGGCTTCTCTCCCTGGGGACGTGTCCAGAGTCCGAAGCCCACAGATAGGCCAGGAGCCTGAACGGTGGGTTGGCCCAGCCTCACCCACAAAAGGACCCAGCCCCCTTTTCAACTCTTGCAGGAATTGGAATGACCTGGCTGGACTCCACTTGCTACTGACCAAAATTCTACAGGCCTGTCATACCCCCCAGCCAGCACCCCCAGTTTTGACCCACCTTCCCGAACTGCTCAAAATACTGCTTCACGTCTTCCACCGTGGTGTTTACTGACAGCCCCCCAACAAAGATCTTCTTCGTTCGAGTCACCATCTGTTAGGGGAGGGAATGAGAAAGTGGGCATCTGAGTCCTGTGGCCTACCGCCACCAGCAGGGGCTCCAGCCCTCCTGCCAGGGCGCCAGCTGACAAGCTCTCTGTGGCCCCAGCTACTCGGAAGCTCCCCCTCCCCCCAAGCTCCCCCTTGGACCCCTGCCTCTAGGCCTGTAACGGGCAGCTGTGTACCCCACACCCTGGCTGGCTCGCTTCCTGGGGTCTGTGTCAGGAAGGGGAATGGCTTAGTGACCCAGACCTACAGCCTACCTCAAAGACCCCACCAGCCCCTCCTAGGAGAGGCCAAGGCCCATCCCAGGGTCCCCCTGAACTCAACACCGACATTTTCCTCATCAACCTCCTCCCAACCCAACCTCTGGCTGCCCCGTGGCCCCAGCCCTGTTTTACGAAGAACACATGGTCCTAATTACCCCAGGAGCGCATGGCTAATCCATGGCAATTCCCAGCCCCATCCTAACACTAAAGCACCTTCTGTCACCAAACTGCTTAATGGAATTAACCCAATTCCGACCATGTGCTCCCTGGTGCGGCTTCCTTCAAATACCTGCTTCATAATTGCTTTCAGGCCCTCTGCTGGACTCTTTCAGTGATGCCCTTTTCCTGTCTCCTAAAACCTGCCTCTCTCCCTTCGCAGTGGCAGGAGCTGGGCACCATGACTCAAAATCTTAAAGCATCCCAGTTCCCACTGACCCCTTGCAAAGGAGGAATTGAGATCTTCTGAGGAGGGACCTAGTCCCAGGACACATGATAAATCAGCAGACTCAGGGGTCTTGATCTCTGTACTATAGTCAGCCTTCCGCCTGTCTCCTGTTTTCGACTGCTTAAAAATTAAGATGTGGCTAGTTGCCCTGGGCTCTGGAATAGGCTCCTGTCCTGCACCAAAAGTTTTGAGTTCTGTATAGCTCAACTGCTCAGAAATCTGTTTTCTATACGCCCAGAAAAACTCGCCACAGCACCAGGGAAAAAGAATACTTGGGAGGGCAGCCACAGTCATCCAACTTGAAAGATAACAGGTGTCAGACACCATGGTCCCTTCCCACTCTTCAAGCCCAACACACCTCACCCCAGAGGTGGGGGGTGGTAATTGGGGGGTCAGAGGTAGCTCCCTGGCCTGACTTTAGCTCAGCTTCAGAGGGTAAGTCTGGGCTGTGTTTGACCCCCCAGAGGTGCTAGGCACAGAGGCTGTGATCTCCAGAGTCAGAATTAGACTCAGGGTCCAAAGTGTACTGGCTTCAAATACAGGGCAATGAATCACCTGGGGGGGTTCCTTCTTCTCTCAATATATGCAGCCCCCTCTCTCTAGTCCACCCCAGAGCACAGACGGAAAAATGCATGGTGTCCGCAATTCAAAGAACAGGGACGTGAAGAGTCCTCCCTCCTCCCATCCCAGTCCATGCCATTAACACTCTAACCAGAAGCCTCTTCCATAGAAGGGAATGCTGGGAAAATCACTGCCGGTTGTACAGAGCTGCTCCCAGATACACACATACCTACCTTAGGCTGTGCTCGCCGAGGAAAGGCCACCTTGGGATCAATCTGAAAGGGAAGAGAGAGGTAGAGGGGCGTTGGTTATCACACTCAGCCTGAAGATCTGAGGACCTCTCTCATCCCAGGACACAGAGGTGACAGAAAGCACCACAGCCTCTGGCAGGAAAATGTAACAGTTAAGCATTTAGGCCCTAGAGCCAGGCTGTTGGGTTCAAATCCCACTTACACTGCTTCCCAGCTGTGAGAGCTTGCACAAATTACTTAACCTCTCTGAGCCTCAGGCTTGAGCTCACCAGCAAAACGGGCCAATACTAACATCCACCTCAAAGGGCTGTCTGCAGATTATTTGAGGTAATGCTTACAAAGCACTTGTTGTCTAGCCCTCAGCAAGAACCAGAAAAAAGTAAACAAAGTGTTATTCCTTCCAGCACCAGGTATATCGAGGGCCTTCCTGCCTGACAGATACCTGTCCAGGTGAGGTATGCGATCCAGACTTCGGAAGCCTTGTGAATGGAAACACTCTTTGCCTGAAAAAGGCTTCAAGATAAGAGTTCATAAACCACCAAGGGTAGACTCAGTTCTGTTTTCCCAGTACCATCGACATCTAACAGCCCTTCTTGAGGCCACAAACAAACAGTTCCCTGATAATACAGCTCGGCTTGGGGTGAAGCAGAGCGCAGGTTTGGTGACACGCAAGAACACGCGATTTGAACTCAAACTTTGGGCCCCTGGCCAAGCCTGTGATCTTGGTAACTTGCCTGATCCCTCTGAGCCTCAGTTCCCCCATCTGCAAAGTGGGGACAATAGCACCCACTTTTCCCAGAGGGAGCTGCAAGGAATCAAATGAGATAATGCAGGTGAAAGCATTCCTTTGTGAACTGCCCTTCATTGCACAAACAAAGGTGCTATTACCAGCAGGCCACCTTTGCCCTTGGCTGTGAACAACCAAAGGGGAAAAGCAAGATGCACCTGGGTACTCCCGGGTACTATATTCGTACTGACAAACAGCAAAAGCCAGAGCACGAGACACTGTGATCAATGCACGACCTATGAGGCCCGGTCATTTCAGAGTTTCTTGCCACTCACATGGGTGGAAACCACTCAGAAGTTCACCAGCCAATCGCAGGGAAGATCTATCTTTCCCCAGAGCTCCTTCCGTTCAAAACTCAGCCTAGTTCTAGGCAACGGGTTCTGGTCCCTCCCTGCCTGAATGGCACAAACCAGGGCCAGCCTCCCTGGTTCCCCCTCTGGAATCTACCCACAGAGAAGGAACCTCCAAAATCCACATTGGGCAATGCCTCCTCTCTCCCCAAATGCCAAGGGGCTCCAGGGATAATCACAGCTGCCCATTCTCCTGTCCGAAGGTATGATTTCGTACCTCGATGGACATGTTCGTCCTTCTATTTCTCCTGGAGGCTGCCAGAGCACACCTCAGACAGTCCCCATGTGCAGACACTGATGGGGAGATGGTACCCAAGCTATGTCCTGCAGAGCCACACACACCCAATCCCTGACACACCTTACCTCCACTCTGACTCATAGCTGGCAACATAAAACCCAACAAGTAAATAAAAGGTGAAAGTCAGAACCCAAAATAAACTCCCCACAATAAACCTCCCTTCCCAGGCTAAAGAATGCCAAACACAAAGCCCTTGCCCTTTTCAAGTCCCGAATCTCAGAAGGATGCCCATCTCATCCTCCTTCCTCCCCTCTCTCTTCCCCTTATCCATCTTCCATGCCCCCACCCTCAGCTCCAGCCCCAGCCCCAAAATCTCTGCTTCCTGAGCGCTGCAGAAGCCATCAGTGCATTCTGAGGACAGGGGATGGTAGGAGAACAGGCAGCTTGATGGCAGATAATCACCAAAAACAATAGGCCACTGTCTCTCCATTCCCAGCTTGGGTCACTCAGTCTGCGCCAAGAAGATCCTTTCAGAGCCGGCAAAGTTGAGGCCTGGCCTCATTTGCTCATTACTGCGAGCAGGAGTGGGAGCCACTGGGCAGAGATAACAGGAGCCGGGGACAGGAGGTAATTTAACAAATTCTTGGGCACAACCAGCTATTGTTGCAGGTAAACAGGAGCCAATGACTGACCCAAGCAGGGAGGCCCAGGGCTGGAGGAGAGTGGGGGAGTGTGGTGAGAGATCGCACTGTCCCGGCCCCTGGCAGACAGTCACCCCATCACAGAGGAACCCCTCCTCTCTTTCTCCTCTTCCCTCTCCCCTTGAGCTGGGGCCTGTGCCAGCGCCCCCTGCAGGGCCCAAGACACTGGGGGAGCAGTGAGACAGCAGCAAAATGTTCCTGGAGTTTGAATGCCCAACAAGCAGCTTCTCCTCAGATCTAGCTGGAAAGGGTTGTCTCCAGGCAAGCTAGCTCCCTTCTCATAAATCCCTTCATGAGCAAAGCAGGTTCACGTCTTCCACACAAAGCAAGGAGCTCATTGACCAAAAGTCAGGGGAGGAGGGAGGGAAGGAAGAAGGGAGGGGGATTCAGTGATGCTTTGCCATTGGTCTGGAATGGGGTGGGGGGAGCCAAATACTAGCTAGAGTTCAGAGAAGCCACGGGTGGGTCACTGCAGCCCTGACTCACCCAATTTGGGCTAGGGGTGGGACCCAGCCCCACCCCAAACTCCTCTCTGAGGCATCAAGATTAGTATGTACAAGAAGGGGATGGTAGCTGCGTCTTCCCTCACCGGTACTGGAGGGGTTGGGGGGTGTAACATCTCCTAGCTGGCCTGGGATTTTCCTGCTCCGTCTCCCCTCAACTCTAGTGACAAAGTTTCAGAGTGTGGCAGCCCTTCTACTCAGAAAACTCCCTCCTTCCTTCAGGACCCCATCCAGCTGTCCCCTGGGGAGAGGCCTGACCCTCTCCTCCAGCGACCTCCCTCTCCCAAAGGACCCCCGAAGCCCCGAGGGCCACTCACTGTTTTGGAGTCGAGCTCGTGCCGCGATTGTGCCAGTACTTTATCCACCCCCGCCTGGTCCATGAAAGTGACGAAGCCGAAACCCCTGCGCGCGGTAGTGAGGGAGAGGCAGATGGTTACAAGGCAGTGAGTGGCGGCGGAGGGGGGCGAGCCGGGAGCAGGAGGAGGGGGTGAGGGGCTCACCTGGATCTTTTGGTCAGGGGGTCCCGCATCACCAGACACTCCTTCACCTCCCCGAACTGGCCGAAGTATTCGCGCAGCCCTTCTGTAACCACACACCCGCCTTCGGACCAGCCCGCGCCCCGCGCCCTTCCCCCCTTCCCGCGTCCTTTGCCCCCAGTGACCCCGGCTCGGCCCGGCCGCCCCCGCGCCAAGCAGGCTGCACGCTCTCCACCGCTTCCCCCACCCCCGGTCCTCACCCGGCTCCCGTGGAGCCTCCTGGCGCCCACTGGGGGCCCCAGGAAGCCGAGGGCCGAGCTGGGCTGGAGGGGGGACGGCTCCGGCCGGGTTCCCGCCGCTCCGGGAGCCGCCTCACAAAAGTTTGAGCCGCAGGTGCGAGCGGAGTTGGCGCTGCCGCCGGCGGGTCCCGGGGGCTCAGCCCACCCCCCGATGCCCCCTGAACCCCTCATCTCCTCCCCTCCACCCGCTGGGCCGTGCGCGCAAGCCGATCGCCCTGCGCTCTCGGGGTCCCCGGGCGGGGCGCGAAACAGGGCGCGGAGGCGCCCGGGGTCAGCGGGGCGCAGGGCCGGGCTGGGGTGTCCGGTTCCGGGGCGCCGGGGGGTCCCGGGTGCCCAGCCGGGCCGGCGGGCGCTCCCGGGCTCGCTCACCCTGCGTAGTCTGCCAACTGAGTCCCCCGATGAACATCTTGCTGCGGGAGGAGGAGAGACACAAAGGGCCCGCGTGAGCGCCGGGCGCCCGGGCGCAGGGGGCGCGGGCCCGGGCCCCGGGGAGGCCCGGCCCGACCCGGATCGGCCATGTTGGCGGGGCCGGGGCGGGCGCGGGCCAGTAAGGCCGGGCCGGGCCGGGCCGGGCCGTACCAGGGGTCGTGCGGCGAGTCCGGGGAGGCGAGGCCGGGCTGGGGCGCGTCAGTCTCCATCGGGAGCCGCGGGCGACGCGGGCAGCGGAGCGGCGGCGGCGGCGGCGGCGGCAGCGCTCGGCGCGGGGCAGATGAGGAGCGCGGCGAAGGGGGCCGGACGGACAGGCCATGCTGCCCCCTCCCCCGACCCCGCTCGGGCGGGCGGGCGGGGACGGCCGAGGGGAGGGCCCGCCGGGGGCCGACCTGCCGGCTCCTCCCCCCGCCGCCCTGCGAGCATAAATCCCAGCGCTCGCCGGTCCGCCCGGGCGCCCGCGGAGGCGGCGGCGCCGGGACCCCGCTCCCGCCGGGCTCCCGGGTCCCCGAGGGCGAGAGAGACCCCGAATCCCGAGGCGGGCCGGGACCTGGGCGCGGCCGCACCCCCCATCCACCCCGGCACGGGGGCCGGGCCGCGGGAACGCCCTCTCGGAATGAAGCGCTTCCCGGTGCCTTCAAGGTAGCTCGGTTCCGGATCTGGGGCCCCCCAGTCCTTCTTCTCAGGTCCCCGCTATCCAGAATCTAAGAGGTCCCCAATCTCCCTGGGTCGGGAGGGAGATAGACCCCAATCCCCTCACGTTCCGACTGGTGAGGATCCCTCCTTTCCCCCGGTCCGAGCGAGAATCACCCTCCGAGCCCCCAGTTTCCGCCGAACCTAATTTAGAGTTCCCCCCTCAGCGGCCCTCAGTCCGCTCCCAGTGTCCCATATCCCCCATATCCAATTCGGGGAACCCTCTCGGTGCCTCGCGTCCCGAGCGGGGAGCCTTCATTCAGCACCGCGGTAGAAATAGTGTCCGTTCCCCTCAACCCTTTCTGAGAATCCCTCTCAGGTCCCCCAAATCCCTTCCGTCCTCAGCCGTGGACTCTATAGTGTGTTGAGAAACCCCCTGCCCCGAGCCCGGGTTCTTGGTTTGCCGCTGCCCGCAACCCCCTCCAGTGTGAGGAGTCGCCACAGTTTCCCTCACTCCCCGGCTCCCTCGTGTCAGCCCTACACGGACTTCTGTCTGGATTTGGGAAAGCAGGTTCCAGAGGCTCAGCGCCCAACTCCCCACCGAGGCTGGGGGAAAGGTCAGCGCCTCCAGAGCCTCCCGTTTCCAGTTTAGGAGCTCGATGCCTCCGCTGTGCACCTTCCCCTCTGAATGACCCCCCCACCTTTTTTTTTTTTTTTTTTTTGCAGAGTTCCAAGCCCCACTCCATCGGATTGGAAGAACCTAGGCTGCCTACCCACTGCGTTTGGAGTTACTTCTCTCGGTCCGTCTCAATTTAGAGTACTCCCGTGGAGGCAAACGCCTTCCCGTCTTCCTTCTCCCCACACCCCCATCTTCTGGGTCTCTGAGATCCTTCAGTGCTTTCACCCCAGCCTCCTGGGGGCCATCTCATCCACGCCTTAAACTCCCTCCTCTAGCCTGGGAACCCCGAGGAAGTCCATCCTGGATCACCTCCGGACCCAGGCCACTCTCCCTATCCGCCACCTCTCCAAATCCATATCCTCTCCTCAATTCCTTGGCTGAAACCAGCCAAGAAAGGGTCAAAGTCAGAGGCTAAGGCAGCCACTCCTTCCCAAATCCCCAACACTGCTGGGGGTCTCAGTGCCACACAACCCCCTCCCTCCCAACTCACCTCCTACTCCTTCCCCCCCACTCTTCAATCCACTCTGTGTAACCCAGTGACAATCCCTGATGACGAGCCCCTTGCTCACCTTGACCTCCATCCTCAAGTTAGCCACCTTTTATTAACGTGTGCAGGAGCTCTGGGCAATGTAACCCTGACCTCTGGAAGGATGCCCATCCCCCTCCTCTCAGTATATTTTCCCTGCCCCCACCCCACCCCAGCCACCTCTAGTAGAAGAACAGGAGAGACTCAGGTTAATGGTTTCCTCAGGGACCTTCTGGGAACACTCAGCAGGTATATCCTGCCACCCTGTGTGCATAACACTAAAAACAAACTTCCTTTTTCCTGTTTTTATCATCTGACTGGTCCCACAATTTCTCAGAATCCCCTGAACTGGGGGTGCGGGGCACCCCACACAGGGTATTTCTCACCATCTTAATGCAAACTGGAACATCAGGTGTGTCCTGGGAGAGACATGGATAAGGGTCAGCAGAGAGCACCTCCGGTGTTAGGGAACTGACCATTCCTGGGTCTAAATTTCAGGTTTCCTGTGTGTAAAATGGGGCCAGTGGGGAGGCGCGGGGAGGAGGGAGCCCCAAAGCGCCCATGAGCATCGATTTTGGTGCTGGTGCTCTTGGGAGGGTAGGAAACGGGTAAGGGTCATTTGTGCAGAGCCAGCCAAGCCCGGTGAGATAGGAACCATTTATTAGCATCCTCATGCAGGACCTCAGAGGAGGAAGTTTCTACTTGTTGTCACTACCTGTCACGTGTGGGGTGAATTTACAGAAGTCCCCTCCCACTGCAGGTTCTCACTGCAGGTTCTCATCCCAGTCTCATTGCTTCCTTCCACTTTGTTCACAGTAGGGGTGAGGAGTACTTCTAGAGGTAGCCCTCCCAGGACAATGCAGCTGTAAATGGATGATCCTTACAGTAAATTGAAGATCTCAGCGGTATTAAGAAAAAACGATCTTTAGAGCAACTGGCCCAAACCCCAGAATTAGGAGATTAGAGGATTCGGTTCCAGCTCTTTCTCTCTTGTATGACACACCCTGAAAATCACTGAGAGAATTAAAGCATAAATTGCTTTATACTTTAAAAAATCCTTTCGAAAAATACGGTGGGCAAATGACATTCCGCCCAAGCACCAAGAAGCAATTGGCACATTCATTCATTCCACAAATATTTATTGAACACCTTCTACGTACCAGACACTGTCTTAGGTGCTATATTCCTACCACCTACCTTGGCGAAACTTGCTTACTAGAGACAGGAGTCAGGTAATAAATAAACAGATAAATAAATTAGTGATTTGTCAGTTACATGTTGGTACGCGCTGGGGAGAAGGAAGGGGGCTAGGGCGGGTGGGAGGCATGGGGGAAAGCAATTTTAAATCAGGAAAATTCTCACAGGGAGGGTGATGTTTCAGCAAAGAATTGAAGGAAATGAGGTCCATTAATCTGTTATCCAGAACTCTCATTTAAGCAGAATTTCTGCATCTCTTAAGTGCAATGATAGTTGATATTCATAAATTGATTTCCCCTGCTCTAAAACAGTGGTTCCCAAACTTTGACGTGCATAAAAAAAAAAACCACCCAGTGATTTTCAGTAGACTCAGGGTAGACGGGGGCTCTGAAAAATGCATTTTTAAACAAGCACCTCTATCCGATGATGCTGATAGCTGAGGTTTTCCTTGGACCACTCTTGAAGGAACGCTGCTTTAAAATATACTAAAGAGTCTTCTAGAATGACAACAATAACAAAATTAAAGATTAAATTACAGCCTGTGTGGTTTTGGTGTTGAGAGTATTTCACTGTATTCTCATTCTTTGAAAATGCAATGCCCAAGCAAAACACTGGATTACCCAGCACATCCCATTTCTTGTCCATGCAGGAGAACGGAAAATTTACCGTAAGCTGATTAGGAGCCAAACATTTATAATCAGTCTGTTTTATACCCTTCCCCCCATTTTTGCCCTAATTTCTCTCTATACTTTTTACTTTTCTCAAATTCCTGAACTCGACCAGCAGGCAATTGGCTGGGGGTAATGAGAGCACTTGACCAAGAGTCAAAGGATCCATAGGTTGGTCCTGGGACCACCACTGTTTCTGGATGGGTGAGTCTAGGGATTTGCCACTCAGCCTTCTGGACTTCCACTTACTCTCAGAGCTGCTGCAAGACTTAAGTGAGATCATGCGTATGAAAACACCTTAGAAATTCTGAAGCACTGTGGAGAGGTAAGGAGACACCGTGACTGTGCATTCCCAGGTCCAGTTAACTTGGTCCAGTTCAGATTCAGTTCCCTTCAGGACAGTGTGGAACTGGCATAAGGATGTACATATAGATCAATAGAATAGAATTGAGAGTCCAGAAATAAACCCTCACATTTACAATCAGCTGATTTTTCGATAAGGGTACGAACACAGTTCAATGGGAGAAGAACAGTCTCTTCAACTGGATAACCACGTGCAAAAGAATTAAGTGGTACCTCTACCTCACACCGTATACAAAAGCCAACTCAAAATGGTGCAAAGACCTAAAACTAGAAAAAGAAAGATAGATCAGTTGGACACCATTAAAATTAAAACATCTGTGCTTCAAAGGACACCATCAAGAAAGTGAAAAAAACAACCCAAAGAATAGAAGAAAAAGTTTGCAAGTCATATATTTGATAAGGGGCTTGTATCTAGAATATATAAAGAAGTCATACAACTCAATAATAAAAAGATAAATAACTCAATTTATTTGAGTCAAAATATACCCGGTGGTGCAGTGGTTAAGAATCTGCCTGCCAATGCAGGCGACATGGGTTCGAGCCCTGGTCCGGGAAGACAGCACATGCCGCGGAGCAACTAAGCCTGTGTGCCACAACTACTGAGCCTGCAAGCCACAACTACGGAGCCCGTGTGCCACAACTACTGAATCCCGCGCACCTAGAGCCCATGATCCAAAACAGAGAAGCCACCGCAATGAGAAGCCCGCGCACCGCAACGAAGAGTAGCTCCCACTTGCCGCAACTAGAGAAAGCCTGCGCGCAGAAACGAAGACCCAATGCAGCCAAAAATAAATAAATAAAAATAAATAAAATTTTTAAAAATGAGCAAAGGATCTGAATAGACATTTCTCGAAAAAAGATATGTAAGTGGCCAATAAGCACCTGAAAAGATGCTCAACGTCACTAGCCATCAAGGAAGTGCAAATCAAAGCCAAAATGAGATATCACTTCATACCCACTGAGAGAGCTCTCATCAGAAAGATAGATAATACCAAGTGTTAGTAAGGATCTGGAGAAATCGGATCCTTCATACACTGCAGGTGGGAATGTAAAAATGGTATAGCGCTACGGAAAACAGTCCGGAAAAGCAGGTCCTCTAAAGGTTAAACATAGAGTTACCATATAACCCAGCAATTCCACTCCTAGGTATATACCCCAGAGAGAAACGGAAACATAATCCACACAAAAACTTATACATGACAGTTCATAGCAGCATTATTCATAATAGCCAAAAAGTGGAAACAAGTCAAATATCTATCAACTCTATACAATGGAATATTATTTGGCCATACAAAGGAATGCAATACTGAGACTTGCTACAACATGGATGAATCTTGAAGACTTGATGCTAAGTGAAAGAAGCCAGAAACAAAAGGCCACATAATGTATGATTTCATTTATATGAGATGTCTACAATAGGCAAATCCACAGAAACGGGAAGTAAACTGGTAGTTGTCTAGCATTTGGGAGGTCAGGGGAGGGGGGAGATCTAGGGAAAGGGAAATGTCTGCTCGTGGGTACAGGTCTCTATTTGGAGTGATGATAGTATTCTAAAGTTGATTATGGTGATAGTTGCACAATTTTGTGAATATACTAAAAACTATTGAATTATAAACTTTAAATGGGTAGTTTGTACTGTATGTGAATTATATCTCAATAAAGTTGCTACCAAAAAAAAATCTCTTACCTATTATAAACCTTTCTCTTAGCCCAGTGTCTATACATCAAAATGAAATTGACTTTCTTTTGCCCCATGGCACCTTGTTTTTATCATTATTGTTATTATTATTATCATCCGGAAATTATTAAGTACTTTCCATATACCAGACATTGTACTAAGCACTTTTCAGGGCTCTTCCCATCTCATTCTCCCAGCAATTCTTCGCGGTAGGAACTCTTGTATTTTTATTTTACTGACCAAGAAAACAAGTCTTAGAGAAGTTTAGTAATTTGTCCAAAGTCACATAGTAAATGGGAAAAGCAATAGCTAAGACTTATTGAGCAATTACTACGTTCCAGGCACTGTATTAAGCACTTTGCTTTATGAAACTCATTCAGTCCTTACAACAGCTCTATAAGGCAGGCCCCTATTTTACAGATCCCGAAACAGAAGCATCGAGAGGTAAACTTGCTAATAAAGATCAGATTGGTGGAAAGTGGGGGAGCTGAGATTTGAACTCAAGTCTGATGCCAGAATTTCCACCATGAACCCCTACATCATATTATCTACCTATTTTAATATATAACAATGCACTTATTATAGGGGTTCTGGACTGTCTGTTAGGCTGGTATGAGAGCTACTTAAGGGCAGGGTTTCTGTGCTAAGCCTCTCTGCAATCTCTTCCACCATCATCTCCATCCTCAGGACCATACCTTACATTAGATGTTCAATAAGTACCTGCCTAGAACCAGTCAGTGTGGTAGCGCTGGAGGATGCCATGGTGAATGAGACAGGCAGCTATCCCTACTCTTGCAGAGCTTATAATCTAGAGCCAAATACAAGAGTTTTATTTACAGCTTTTTAAGCAAAGTCATTTTAATCACTGCGATAATCCAACGCAGTAGGTTTTATTAACATGTCTGTTTTACAGATGAAGAAACTGAGACTTGGATACCAGAAATGACATGGCCAGGGTCCCGCGGCTAGCAAATGTGCGAGGCCAGTCTAAACCCAGCTCAACCTGACTCAGACGTTACGCTACATTCTGTCTCCGTTTTTTCCCTCTGACTTTTCCCCCTTGTCGGGGCAGGGAGAGAATTAAATAAACTATTCTGCTTGCCCAGCTGAGAACACCCACAGTCTGTTCAGACCTGCTGACTCTCCCACTTTCTCACTGTCGCTTCCAATGACAGCCAGAGTCAGTTTGATGTGTTGGTGAAAGGGGGATGCTTTTGGAGTTTAACGGTTTCAGCACCTGAAGTCGCCTCTCTGCTGTAATTAACAATTTGATTTAGTCTGGTCAATTAATAATTCCACAATTCTGGGGCTGAAGACAAAGATGCTAAGGGCATGCCTCCTTTATTTTTTTAAATGTTTATTTTGGGAAACTGAAACTGCAGACCTGGAGAACAGAAACCGCAGGTCTGTCCGTGCTGACTGTGGGGGAAGGGATGCCAGTCTGTTGGCAGGGGCTTCCGGTTACACTCAGGCAAAGCATAAAGATGAAGGGCTGGCTAGAGGAGTGGGTCCCATCTATGAGTCCTGTCTGGGGAATAAATTGCCCTTTCCCTAGAGACCAGGTTTTCAGGTATCCCAGGGAAATTGTTTTTGGAGTCAGTGAATGTAGTAGAAAAAGCATTAGACAGGGAGTCAGAAGCCTGGGGCTCCATCTCTGACCTTGAAGCAGGTTCTTCCCCTCTCTGAGCCCTAGTTTATTCATCAGCAAAATGGACGGCGGCCAAATTATTTCAGACATGAGAAATTGGTTTCATTTTTTTTTTTTTCTGTTGATTAGTAGTGGCTGGGACAGGGCAAGGATAGAACGCTGTGATTGATTAGCGATGTCTGACATGGATACAGCTAATCCGGGAATACAGGAGGAGTGCTATATATCTGCCTTCCCTAGGCTATCCCTAAGTCTCTTCCAGTTTTGGTCTTCTAGGGAATCTCGAACAAGAAGGACAAGAATCAAGAGCTATGCAGCCATCTACAGGGATCAGGCAGCCAAGGGAGGAAGCAGCAAAGTGACAATTTTATTAATAATGATAATACTTGGGGACTTCCCTGGCAGTCCAGTGGTTAAGACTCTGCAATTCCACTGCAGGGGCGATGGTTCCATCCCTGGTCAGGGAACTAAGATCTCACGTCACGTGGTCAAAAAAATAAAATAAAATAAAATAAATAAAAAAATGATAACACTTGATTCTATAGGTGGAGGAAAATGTCTGAAAGAATTTACATCAAACCATAAACGATTAACATCAAACGGGGTGGGGGAGGGGGCATTAACACACATTGTGTGTTAGTATGCGAATGGATTTTTCCTGTGGGTACGGATTCATTTTAACAATCAAAAAACATAGTAAAAGTAATTTGGGTGAGACTAAAGACTTTTTCAAGAATGGTCATAAGAGCATTATTCATAATAGTTAGAAATTGGAAGCAATCCAAATGTTCATTAATAGAAGAATGAATAAACTATGATACATTCATACAATGGAATACTACGCAAAGATAAAAAGGGACAAATGACTGATACATGGATGAATTTCAAAAACATTACGTTGAGCAAAAGAAGCTGAACCCCTAAAAATACATACTGTATGATTCCATCTATATGAAGTTCTGGAACAGGCAGAACAAATCCATGGGGAGAGAAGTTGGAATAGTGTTTGTCTTTGGTTGGGGGAAGGGAGCAGATATTGACTGGGAAGCAAGAAATTTTCTGGAGGATGAAAATGTTCTTCTACACCAGCACTGTCCAATAGTACTAAGATGTAATCCAGAGCTGTCAACCACATACAATTGTTAAGATATATTTTACATTAGTTGATATCCAGTGTATATTTGGTCCTTATGGCTCTTCTTAGGTTGGACCAGCTGCATTTCAAGCGCTCAGTAGTCACATGTGGTGAGAGGTCACTTTAGTAGACAACACAGGTCTTCATTTGGGTTGTAGTTATATATAAAAATTCATCAAGCTATGCGCTTAAAATTTGTACATTTCACTTTATGTAAATTATAGCTCAATAAAAAAGGGAATCATACTTTACTAAAAAGCCAAGATATTAAAAAATTAAAAGGAAGATAGGAAGAGACAGTGGGAATAGAGTAACCAGGCAAAGAAAGAATGAGCTACATCCATAAATCTATTTCCCATCTTAGCAGGGAAATCTACCTGTACTCAGGACCCTCAAGACTGGGTCAGAAAACCACAAAAGATTAACTTTGGCAGAAGCTAATCAAGGGCTTAGTTTTCAGTCTTCAGCATCATATCCTAATTTTTCTAGTGTGTTACGTGTAGCATGTAACTAATCACAGTAAAAGTAAATATAGACAATTTTACTGAATCCTTGACATTTGCTCCAGATGGTGCTAAGAACTTTCCTGCATGATCTCTTTTACTCCTCTTCACAGCCCTCTGAGGTTGGTTCTACTATGATCCTCCCATTTTGCAGACCAGAAAACCCAGGCTCAGGAACTTGTCCAAGGTCACTCAACTCATAAGTGGCAAAGAAGGGATTTCTATGCAGGCCTTCTGGCTTCTGACCTGGTATTCTTAACTGATACCTCTACTGAAGCTTGAAAACGCTCCACTTGCTTTAAAACAAGAAAGAACAAAATGAAGAAGAAAAAGAAATAAACAAATGAGGAAGAGCAGACTCAAAGTTATGTCTATAAATAACATCACACTTGCTCCCTGACCTTCAGACATGCTCTCCTGGCAGACAGAGGAAGAGCTGGGGTTATATAGAGCCTCAGGCTGTCTTATCTGAATGTCCATGGAATTGTGCGTCACGCGGGAATGTCATTCCACCAGGAGTGTCCCAATTTCACAAAGGTTGAGAACAGCTGCCATGAAGAGCCTCTGATATCTACTTCTTGATTTACAGATGGAGAAACTTAGAGATCCAAAGAGAGAAGGGTCAGGGGGCTTCACTGGTGGCGCAGTGGTTGAGAGTCCGCCTGCCGATGCAGGGGACACGGGTTCATGCCCTGGTCCGGGAAGATTCCACATGCCGTGGAGTGGCTGGGCCCATGAGCCATGGCCGCTGAGCCTGTGCGTCCGGAGCCTGTGCTCCGCAACGAGAGAGGCCACAACAGTGAGAGGCCCGCGTACTGCAAAAACAAAAAACGAGAGAAGGGTCTTGCCCAAGTACTCAGTGGCTCCATCTTTGCCTCTTCACTTTGCATTGAATTAATCCAATATGCCTTTTCCACTGAGTCAGGTCCTTTGGAGGAATCTATACCTGAATGAGACTTGCTGCCAGTCCTTGAGGGGTTTATGCTCCAGTAAAGGGACAAATTACCATATATCAAGTAAAGTATGAGGACCGTAAGAACTTAAGAGAGTTTTGCAGGCTCAGGAGAGGGGGAGTATAGAAAGTTGGAGAGGAAAAGGAAGATTGGCATTTGAGCTGGATCAGAAAGCAGAAATAGAGGAGTGGGCACTCCCTGAATGAGAGCCAGTGGACACCCGTGTTGACTGAATTGTGTACGCATTTCCTATACCCACTGCCTAGCATGGTGCTGGGTCTACATTAAGGCTCAAGCAGTGTTGGTTGACTGATGCAGGATGAACTCACTCACCAGAAATGGAGAGAGAAAGATGCATTCATTCATTCATTCAGCAAATACTTACTAAATGTCTTTTATGTTCCAAGCATAGTTCTAAATGTTTTACCTGGGACTTGAGTCAAATATACCATTACCAGGCCCACCTCTCTTTATCCGACATAACAGAACAACAATAATAGTAAGAGTAGGAGCTATAATTACCATTTATCACATGCTTACAATGTGCCAGGTGCTTTGCTAAGCAATTTACATTAATTGACTCATTTTGTCTTCCCTCCCAAACTGAGGTAGGTACATTTATTAACTTCACTTGACAGAAGAGGAAACCCAGACACTGAATGGATGTATAACATCCTAAGGTTACACAGCAAAGAAACAGGGAGCTGGGTGTTTTTTTTTGGCTGCGCCTCACGGCTTGTGAGGATTTTAGTTCCCCTACCAGAGATACAACCTGTGCCCCCTGCAGTGGAAGAGCGGAGTCCTAACCGCTGGACTGCCAGGGAATTTCCGGGAGTTGGGATTTTAACACAGGCTGGTTCTAAGCCACCCCAGAATCCAATCACTTCTATGCATCATCTCATCCACCACCAAGCCCAGGTGCCACTCCCTCAGCAAGATGCCTGTAATGTATACCTGTTATTCCGGCAGCTACTGTTGCCCTCTGCCTCGGCTGAAAACCCTCCAATAGTTTCCTGCACTGGTAGAACAAAATCCACACCCTTACAGTGGCCCAGAAAACTCTAGATAAACTGGTCTCTGCCTCCCTCTCCAGCTTCATCTCCCCCACACCCTACCTCCCCGCTTTTCTTCGATCAACTGGCCTTACAGAGCCTGGAATCACCAAGTTCTTTCTCATCTGAGGGCCTTTGAACCACCTTCCACCAGCCAGGAACATCCGTTCCCATCCTGGAGCACCTGCCCTTAGCCTTCTTCTCTGAGCCTGCAGCGCCCTTTAGTTAACCTGGAACACCTTCGCCTTAGCCTAGACACCCTTCCCCAGCCTGATCATGCTTCCTCCACCCAGGAACGTCCCTCCCTCCTTTCTGTGCCTGGTTCCTTCCTTTCCATCTTTCACATTTCCGGATAAATGTCACTTCTCCATGAGACCTTCCCTCATCACTTCTCTGATCCTTTATTCCTTTGCCTTTTCCTCACTCCTTCTCCCTTGTAGCACCTGCCACAGTGAGGATTCCTGTGTGCCTATTGCTCGGTTAACACCTGTGTATCCCTAGGTCATAAGCTGTTTTAAGGACAGTTTTCTTCTGTTCCCCGTCGTATGGCTGCCACATAGAAGTCACGCTACAAATCTTGGTAGAATGAACAAATAGGTAAATAGGGTGGTAGACACATTACCCTCTTTAGGTGTCAAGGAATACTAATAATCACTGTTATGTTTCAAGCTCTTCTTGCAGGGCAAGAACTTTCACGAACTGTTTCATTTACTCAGTAGATAACGCTATGGTGCAAGTATAATTATTATTATCTCCATTTGACAGATGAGGACTCTGAGGTTCAGAGAAGTGTTACCACCTGGCCAAGGTCACATGGCTGGTAAGAGAAAGAGCAGGCCACCCAGGCCTCTCCACTCAAGGTACCTCTGTCTCACCCATCACACAACACTGCTTCCCAGAGTGTGGGCCTGCCCATTCCAGGATTGCCTCTCCCCGCTTCCCTCCCCTATCCCTTCCTCCACTTCCTCCAACGAGGGGTACCTGCCTTGAATTCTTTAGCTAGAAGAAGAGGATCAAAAGGTCTGTCAGGGCCTGCTCCTTAGTATAGTAATAATGATCATTGTTATTGTTTATAGAAACATTACCAGGTGCCAGACCCTGTACTCACTTGTAACACAAACCACCCTACGAAGTAAGAACTATACTATCTGAGGCTCAGAAAAGCAAAGCCATTTGCCTGAGTTTACACAGTTAGGAGATAGAGCCAGGTTCAAATACCTGCCCCTCTGACATCAGACTTTGTAACCCAGAAGAGGGAAGTCGGATCCAATCTGGAGCATTCACTCCCAGGCCTTCCCGCCAGCAGTCCCAGCTGTTCCTTTAGAAGGACTGCTGACCTTGCCCTGTCATCAGGACCAGCAGGCCCCAGAGAGGAGCGAGAGCCCTGGGAGCACTGAAGATGATCCACCGAGAAAAGATCAGGCCTTCTAGATGTATTTTGTTCTATTTCGTCTATTTTTGTTTTTTTGGCCCTGCCATGGGGCTCATGGGATCTTAGTTCCCCTACCAGGGATTGAACCCGGGCCCTCGGCAGTGAGAGTGCAGAGTTCTAACCGCTGGACTGCCAGGGAATTCCCTATCTCATCTTTAAAAATTATCTTTTGTGTATGTTTTATAACATAGATATTATTGTACATGTATATTTTATAAATAAGTATATCTACAGGGACTTCCCTGGCAGTCCAGAGGTTAAGACTTCCATTGCAGGCGGTGCAGGTTCCATCCTTGGGCAGGGAACTAAGATCCCACATGCCCAGGGTGTGGTCAAAAATAAATAAATAAATAAAATAAGTACATCTACGTATACTAGAGATATGGGCTCAAAGGTGATTTCCTCTTAGGGGTGTATGATCACAAAAATTTGGAGATCATTGGTTAAGGCAGCCAGGACACAGATTAAAAACAATTGATAGAATATCTAGAATCAAAACAATGAAGTTAGGTCCCTACCTCACACTATATTTAAAAATTTACTCAAAATAGATCGAAGGGGCTTCCCTGGTGGCACAGTGGTTAAGAATCCGCCTGTCGATGCAGGGGACATGGGTTCGAGCCCTGGTCTGAGAAGATCCCACATGCCGTGGAGCAACTAAGCCCGTGAGCCACAACTACTTAGCCTGTGCTCTAGAGCCCACAAGCCACAACTACTGAGTCCGTGTGCCACAACTACTGAAGCCCACGTGCCTAGAGCCAGTGCTCCACAACAAAGCGAAGCCACCACAGTGAGAAGCCCATGCACCGCAACAAAGAGGAGCTCCCGCTCGCTGCAACTAGAGAAAGCCCACGTGCAGCAACGAAGACACAACGCAGTCAAAAATAAATAAATAAATTTACTAAAAAAAACTTTTTTAAATTAAAAAACCAAAATAGATCGAAGACCTAAAACTATAAAACTCTTAGAAGAAAACATAGGAGTGAATCTTTGTGACCTTGGATTTGGCAATGGATTCTTAGTTATGTCACCCAAAGCACAAACAACAAAAGAAAAAATAAACAGACTTCATCAAAATTAAAAATTTTGTGCATCAAAGGACACTATCAAGAAAGTGAAAAGACAACTGACAAAATGGTAGAAAATGTTTGCAAATTATATATAAGTGTCTAGTCTCCAGAATATATATAGAACTCTTACAACTCAATAATAAAAAGATAAACCACCTAATTAAAAGTGGACAAAAGACATGACTAGATATTTCTGTAAAGAAGATATACAAATGGCCAATAAGCGCATGAAAAGCTGCTCAACGTCATTACCCATAACAAACAAAAATGCAAAAAAAAAAAAAAAAAGAAAAAAAAATGCAAATCAAAACCACAATGAGATACCACTTCACACACACTAGGATGGCTACAGCAAAAAAAAAAAAAAATAATAAAAATAAAAAGGGAAATTGTAAGTACTGGTAAGAATGTGGAGAAATTGGAATCTTCCATGCATTGTCATAGGTATGTAAAATGGCTTGATGCTGTGGAATGCACTTTGGTAGTTCTTCAAAAAGTTAAACAGAATTACCATATGACCCAGCTCCTAGGTATATACCCAAAAGAATTGAAAACAGGTATTCAAACAAAACTTGTACATAAATGACTATAGCAGCACTATTCACAATTGCCAAAAGATGGAAACAACCCAAATGTCCATCAAGGAATGAATGGATAAACAAATTGTGGTATATCCATATGGGGGAATATAATTCAACCATAAAAAGGAATGAAGCACTGATACCTGCTACAACATGATTAACTTCAAAAACATGATGTTAGGGGCTTCCCTGGTGGCACAGTGGTTAAGGATCCGCCTGCCAATGCAGGGGACATGGGTTCCAGCCGTGGTCCGGGAAGATCCCACATGCCACAGAGCAACCAAGCCCGTGTGCCACAACTACTTAGCCTGTGCTCTAGAGCCCGCGAGCCACAACTACTGAGCCCGCATGCCACACTACTAAAGCCCACATGCCTAGAGCCCGTGCTCCGCAACGAGAAGCCACCGCAATGAGAAGTCTGCACACTGCAACGAAGAGTAGCCCCCACTCACCACAACTAGAGAAAGCCCGCGTGCAGCAGTGAAGACCCAACGCAGCCAAAAATAAATACATAAATTTATTAAAACAAAACATGATGCTATGTGAAAGAACCCAGAGACAAAAAGGTCACATAGTTTATGATTCCATTCATGTGAAATATCCAGAGCAGGCAAATCCATAGAGACAAAAAGGAGGTTAGTAGTTGCTAGGGGCCAAAGGAGGGTGGAATGGGAGTAACTACTTAACAGGAACGGGGGTTGCCTTTGGAGTGATGAAAATATTTTGGAACTAGATAGAAGTGATGTTGCACAACATTTTGAGTGTACTAAATGCAATGGAATAGTATACTTTACATGGTTAAGTTAACCTCAATAAAACAAAATTAATTATTATAAAAGAAATACATGATTGTGGTAAGAAAATATTTTTTCCAACAGGACAGAATGGTACTGAGGTCTCTTCCCACTCCCCATTTCCACTCCCCAAAGGGAATAAACACAAATACAATTTATTATGTATTCATCTTCAAATATTTTCTACCCGTATAGAAATGTGCAGTACGTGTGTGTGTGTGTGTAGACGTTTCCTTTTTCTCTTACACAAATGGGATTATGTTATGCTCAGTATTGCCATTTTTCGCTTGGCAATATATCAATGACTGTTCCATTTCAATACATTCTTTTTTTTTTTGAAACTAAGCTGTTTATTTTTGCTTTTTAGTCTTTTTTTTAAGTGTACAGTTTTTCTCATTGAAGTATAGCTGATTTACAATGTTGGGCCAACGTGTGCTGTACAGCAAAGTGACTCCGTTATACGCATATATACATTCTTTTTTTTAATATTCTTTTCCAGTATGGTTTATCTCAGGTATTTAGTATAGTTCCCTGTGCTATACATTAGGACCCTGCTGTTTATTCATTCTAAATGTAATAGTTTGCATCTACCAACCCCAAACTCCCAGTTCATCCCTCTTCCTCCCCCCTCCCCTTTGGCAACCACAAGTCTGTTCTCTATGTCTATGAGTCTCAACACATTCTTCTTAATGGCTCCATTATACGAAAGTGCTCTCCCATCTCTCCATCTTTAGAGTTCTGCGTTCCAGCTCCCATTCTGCCACAGACTTGCCCATGACTTTGACCTCGGTTGTTGCTTCTTCACACAGCATTGTGAAGAGTCTTTAAAACCCAGCAGGTGCCTGGCCCCGTGGGCTTTGTGAGAATGACAGCTCCTTTCTCCCTCACCCTGCCCTACTCTGGGACCAGCTGAGGGTACTGAAGCGTAATGCTCATGCTCTAGAGTCTAGACTCCCCCTCTTACTAGCTGTGTGACCTCAGGCAAGTTCCCTAACCCTTCTGAGCCTCAGGTTCCTCGGTTGCATTGAGGATTGTAACAGCCTTCCAGGAGGATGCACGGGAAACACTGAGCCCAGCTCAGAGGCTGGCGTCATAGGATCTTTCAGGAAGAAAAGGTGGGTTGAGCCCTGAGCCTGTGGCCACCTGTCTTTGGGTAGGGCTCTAACGCAGGGTGCTGAGGCGGGAAGGTGAGGCCAAGCTGGGCGGCCCTGAGAACCCAGGAAGGAGGCGAGGCTGGAGTGGAAACGATTAGAATGAGAAAAAACTGGCCCCTGAATAGAAGCTTTTATTCCTGCCGGAGAGGGCTTTGTTCCCCAAACACGTGACACACAAAAGCCTCTTCTTGAATTTGGGAACCCTAATTGGTTC
Source organism: Delphinapterus leucas (assembly GCF_059928025.1). Taxonomy (NCBI): domain Eukaryota; kingdom Metazoa; phylum Chordata; class Mammalia; order Artiodactyla; family Monodontidae; genus Delphinapterus; species Delphinapterus leucas. The sequence continues at coordinate 16,577,593 of NC_143142.1, forward strand.
TCAGGTGGGGGAGGAGAGGGGTGTCCAGATTTAGGGATTCCTTAAAGGGACAATGCTAGGGAGAGCTGGGCTCAGGGCACTTTTCTCATTGTCAGGGGGAGGGGATGGGGTGGAGTGGAGGGAGAAGAGCTGGACCAGTGGGGGTGGGGGAGCAGTTCAGAAGAGGAGGGGGAGGGGAAAGGAGGGGAGATGGGAAAAGAGGGAGAAGGTGGAGAAACTCACAGGCTCCCACCCCCTGGCTCAGTGCTTGGAAAATAGTAGGTGCTGAGGGAAGAAAAGGAAGGAAGGAAGGAAGGAAGGAAGGGAGGGAGGGAGGAAGGAAGGGAGAGAGGGAGGGAGAAAGAAAGGGAGGGAGGGAGGGAGGGAAAGGGAGGAATGGAGGGAGGGAGGGAAAGGGAGGAAGGGAGGAAGGAAGGAGGGAAGGAGGGAAGGAGGGAGGGAGGGAGGGAAAGAGGGAGGGAGGGAGGGAGAGAGGGAGGGAGGGAGGGAAGAAAAGCACGCTTCTTACCAAATCCCATAGGCCTTGCCTGGATAAGGCCCTTCCTCCCTCCCCAACCTCTTCCCCCCCCCACCCTCTCTCCCATGCTGCAGACACAATGCTGCCTTTTGGCTCCTGGGATACCCCAAGCTCCACCCTGCCCCAGGATCTTTGCACTTGCTCTTTTTTTTTTTTTTTTTTGGCTGCATTGGGTCTTTGTTGCTGCGTGCGGGGCTTTCTCTGGTTGCAGCGAGCAGGGGCTACTCTTAGTTGTTGTGCATGGGCTTCTCACTGCGGTGGCTTCTCTTGTTTTGGAGCACAGGCTTTAGGCTCACAGGCTTCAGTAGCTGCAGCACGCAGGCTCAGTAGGTGTGGCTCATGGGCTCTAGAGCGGAGGATCAGTAGTTGTGGCACATGGGCTAGTTGCTCCGCAGCATGTGGGATCTTCCTGGACCAGGGATGGAACCCGTGTCCCCTGCATTGGCAGGCAGATTCTTACCCACTGCACCACCAGGGAAGTGCTTTGCACTTGCTCTTCCCTCAACCTGGTATGCTTTCCTGCCTCTCCTCCAATCTTCCCACAGCTATCCTGAAGTTCAAGTATCACTTCCTCAAGAGAAGTCTTCTTGGACCCCCATGGTTCTAGCTCATCACCTTGTTTGACTGTCTTCAAGGCCCTTATCACTTACAGAAATTACTTGCCTATTGTCAGATTCCAACTCCAGAAGAGCAGAATGATGGACTATGTCCATCTTTTGCCCATCCCTGTCCCCAGCACTCAGCACAAAACTTAACACACAGCAGATGGTCAAGAGACCTGAGGAAAGTGGCAGTGGCTGCTGTCACTTCCCAGCCCCCAGAGCCATTGTTTTTAGGGTCAGCTGGGCTCATGACTCCCTTTGAAACTTTCTAGTTGGGTGGCCTTGGGCTAGTCACTCTCTGCCTTCATTTTCTTCTTTTTCAAACAGTACAGAACCCACTTCGCAGGGGTATCTTGAGAGTTGAAGAGAGAATGTAAGCACTGAGCAAAGATTGGCATATAATGAGCACCTGATAAAAAATAGCCACGGGGCTTCCCTGGTGGCGCAGTGGTTGAGAGTCCGCCTGCCGATGCAGGGGACACGGGTTCGTGCCCCGGTCCGGGAAGATCCCACATGCCGCGGAGCGGCTGGGCCCGTGAGCCATGGCCGCTGAGCCTGCGCGTCCGGAGCCTGTGCTCCGCAACAGGAGAGGCCACAACAGTGAGAGGCCTGCGTACCGCAAAAAAAAAAAAAAAAAAAAAAGCCACATAGGTAATAGCACAGTAGATATTTCTATGGAAGGTGGAGAAAGGATTCCCATTTGCTTGTCCCCAGCCATATGACAGGCACTCCCATATGGTATTTTAGTGAATGCTTATAAATAATGTTTTAAACAGACTTTGTTTTTTTTTGGGGGGTGCTGCGCCGGGTGGCTTGTGGGATCTTAGTTACCCGACCAGGGATTGAACACTTGCCCGAAAGCACGGAGTGGAGTCCTAACCACTGGACCTCCAGGGAATTCCCCTGAAACAGGTTTTGATTGTCCCCATATTACAGATGAGAAAACTGAGCCTCAGAGTTGTTAAGAGACTTGCCCAAGATCACACAGGTGATAAGAAGCAGAGTTAGGATTTGAAACCAGCTCTATCCCTGCGCTCCGTCCATTCTCATCCAAAGTCTTTCTTTGACTCCCGGTGTCGGAAGGCTGGAGGGGCAAGGAGAGATTCAGCAACCTGAGGGTAGGAATGGGCAGAAGAAAGACCTTGAGGGAACCGCAAAGATGAGGCCCTCAATTAGGACCAGCCCAGGGCCTCATTATATGAGTAGGTAGAGTCCTGCATTCTGAAGCCATGGGCTCTGTGCTTCAGCTACGTATTCGAGCACCTACTCTGTGCTGTGCACCAGGATACAGCCCTGAACAGGACATATCCTACAGTTGTGCACTAATGGAACCAAGGAGGATTGAAACAATCAGTTTGAAATCCCGAGTGAGCATAATCATTTTCCCTATGGCCTGGGGTGATGGCACCCACACTTTGCCAGAGCTGAAGGTATTATTGGGGCCTTTTCCTGCTCCCAGCTCCAGCCTGGGCCCTGGGTGCAGGGTCCCTTTAAGAATTGTGTCCCCTTCCCTCTCTGCGCCCGCCCCCCCACCCCCCCATAATTAGCCAGCTAAAGAAAGAGCTGGCTCGAAATGGGATTGTGCAGACCCAGCTTTGGGCCCTGAGGACGTGGGATCGAGGATTGTTATGCTAATCGCCTGAGATCAGCAGTTCCCGTGCCCTTCAGATGGCAGGTAGTGATGCCGGGCTCTGCCCAGCGGCTGTGGCTGTAGTTCTGCAAGGGAGCCGGCCTTTTCCTCCTGCTTCCTGCTTCCTCTGCCTCCCCGCTCCAACTTACCCCGTAGGACTCGCCCTGTCTGTCTTCCACCCTGCCTGGTGGCTGGGATGCTTGGCCTCTCCTAGAAATGTCCAGCCCAGCTCTTTCCACTCTCCAAAGAGAAATGGGTCTTATTGTCACCTGCTTGCCTGTGGAGTGGGTGCTGGTGGGAGATGCAGATGCAGGAGGAGAAGGTACCCTGCTCCTCCTTAAAGCCCACTCTCATTTCTGGCACTGAGCCTCATCTTTCCTGGGTCCTTCCTGCCCCCCATCTGGAAACTGGGGCTTGGCCACTTACTAACTATGCCATCATGAGCAAGTGACTGCCTCCCAGAGCCTCGGTTTCCTCATCAGTAAAATAGGTTGATAATAATAGCACCTATCACAAAGGACTGAAATGCAGATGGAATGAGAGCTGGTATTGAACATACCCAGCTCATCAGTCACTACTATCAACCCAGAGCTTGATAGTAGCCTTGGTGTAGCGTGTCAGCCTTGTGCTGAGTCCTTTTTTACGGCATTATCCCATTTTGCCTTTCAACCGTCCTGGGAGGTAATTATCATGATCACCTCCATTTTACAGATGAAGAAACTGAGGCTCAAAGGAGCAAATTCACTTGCCCAGGATCCACCCCGAGCTGGCCTGTTCTCTTAACCTCTATTCTGCAGTTTGGCATGTAGCCATCCACCCTGCAGAAGGTGAGCTTTGTTGGTATGAAAGATGCTCACATAAATGTGTAATAGTTATATATTTAATGTGCAAGAAATAAAATAATAAAACTGGCATTTCAAGCCTATGAAATAGTATTCACAAATAGTATTGCTTAGGTTAAATATATTTACATCCGTACAATGACTTGCACAAGTCTGGTCATAGCAGTGTTATTCATAGTAGCCAAAAACCGGGAAACAGCTGAGACATCCATCAACAATAGAATGGATGAACAAACCGTGGTACAGTCATACAATGGAACAAACTTACGGATCCAAGCCACAAAGTGGGTGAAACTCACAGACAGAATGTTGGATGAAAGGAGCCAGATTCAAGAGAGTACATACTATACAATTCCATTTATATGAAGTTCAAGAACAGAGGGAAGTCAGATTAGCGGCTGCCGACTGGGGAGGGTCTCAACAGGGAACCTTCTGGGGTGGTGGAAATACAGTATATCTTGATCTGGTGTGATCACATGGGTGTCTGCGTAGGTAAAAATGCATCTGGAGGTACACTTAATATTTATTCAAGTTGATGTATGTAATGTTTGCACCAGTAGATCACTGTTAATAATTTACGTTTAAAAATAATGAATTCATTTAAAGAAAAATAGTGAATAAATAGTTCAGGGCATATGCAGATATGGCCAAAAAGCAAAAAAACTCCAGTGACTGAAGTTGGGAGAAGTATCCAGCCTAAGTTTTATTCCGCTTCCCCTTCTCGTAGAGTGCCAGATAAACATACTGGAAGCCTAGTGAAATTTGAATTTCAGATAAAAAACCGAACACTTTTAAGGTATAAGTATGTCCCATGCAATATTTGGGACATGCGCTGATTTTTTTTCTTTGCTTTTATGTGTTGTTTACCAGAAATTCACATTTATTTGGGCATCCTGTATTTTTATTTGCTAAATCTGGCAACCCTAGCCTCTCGGGACCCCACCCGGTCTCGCAGCCCGGTGCCCACCGCAGGCGGGAGCGCCCGGCGCGGTGCAGTCACGCCGGGCGCAGCCTGGCAACGCGGCCACAAAGGGAGCCCGGGAGGCGGAATCTTTCCACATGCCTGATCAATGGGGGCGCGGAGACGGCGGCGCAAACAGGCCTGAGACAGGCGCACAAAGAGGAGGCCCCTCGGCCGCTCCCGCCTTCCATTGATCCCGACCCTTTGTGGCTCGGACAAACGGGGGCACGGCGCCTCGCGGGTACTCGGCGCATTCTCCTTAGGGGGAGAGGCCCTAAGGCCCGGGAGGACCCCCGCCCCGCCAGCCCGCCCCACCGTTCCCCCTCCTGTGGGCTCCAGGCCTCAGGTGTGGGGGGGTGTCCAGATCCCTTCAGGGCCACTGGGCAGGGCACAGGGTGGGGTCGGACCAGGCCAAGGAAGACTGTAGTCCAGAAAGGTCTGGAGCCTGCCAGTGGGGTCTGCCACCCACATCCGGTCTCCTGAGGACGCCCCAGTCTGCCCTGGCAGGCCTTCTGTCCCCCCAGTTACAGGCAGGCCTTGCAGTCTTTATTTTTTTTAATTTATTGAACAAATATTTATTGAGCATTTGCTCCAAGCTGTTCCCACTCTCCTGCCCCCATGGCCATTTAAACTGGCCACTTAAACTCCGCTTCCAAGTTATCACCTCTCTGGGAAAGCATCCCTGACCCCTCTCCCACCCCCAGGTCAGGTAGGGACTCCCCCTCTCTCACTGTGTGTGCCGCCTTCCATCATAGTAGGAACAGCTGACAATTATTGAACACTTACTATGCTCTCTGTGCTAAGCATGTGACGTTACCCGTCTTCTTTTATCCTCACAACAGCCCTCTAGGTGGGAGCGGCTATGATCTCCACTTTCCAGAGGTGGGAACTGAAGGTCGGTGTGTTAAGGTTGTCACCCAAGGTCACCAAGGAGCAGAGTGAGGATTTGAACGCGGGCAGTAGATTCCAGAGCCCAGGCATCCTCCCCACTGTGCAAGCTTCCAGGCTCTGTTCAGGATTCATTACTGTGACCCAGCTGGCACATCCCTGATGTCTCACTTACCCCATCAGAACATTGACTGCACTGTCTTATTGTGTCTATTTGCCTATTTTCTTCTGTTTTCCCCACTAAAGGGATAGGTCTGTGACCTCAGCACCCAGCACAAATAAAGGTGCCCAAGGTATATTTGTTGATCGGCACTATTGGGTTTGAGAACATTTTGCTAGGCCCTGGGAGAGGGAAGAGGGAGGAAAACCTAAAGGTGAATCTGATACAGTTTCTGCCCACAAATGAGCTTGAAATCAGACACTCAAATAATATAAAAAGGGTTGCAGGGCTCGGGAGTGCACCGGAGTCTGGTGCACAGTTTTTTCCCCTTTAAAAACAATCAACTTGGGGCTTCCCTGATGGCACAGTGGTTAAGAATCTGCCTGCCAATGCAGGGGACATGGATTCAAGCCCTGGTCCGGGAGGATTCCACATGCCGCGGAGCAACTGAGCCCATGCGCCGCAACTACTGGGCCTGTGCTCTAGAGCCTGCGAGCCACAACTACTGAGTCCGTGTGCCACAACTACTGAAGCCCATGTGCCTAGAGCCCATGCTCCGCAACAACTCACTGTAACTAGAGAAAGCCCGCACACAGCAACAAAGACCCAACACAGCCTAAAATAAAAAATAAAATAATTAAAAAAAACAAAAATAATCAACTTTATTGAGATACAATTTACATGAAATAAAATGTACCCATCTTAAGTGTCCAGTTCAATGAGGATTGGCAAATGCATACACCCATGGAACTAGCATCCCTGTCAGATGTAAAACATCTCCATCTCCCCCAAAATTTCTCCTGTGCCCCTTTGCAGTCAGTGCCCGCTCTCCCACCCACCCACCCCCTATCCCCAGTTCCCAGGCAACCACTGATCCGCTTTCTGTCACTATAGGTTAGTTTGCATTTTCTAGAATTTCATATAAATGAAATCATACAATGTGTACTCTCTTGTGTCTGGCTTTTTCCGCTCAAATGCTAGTTTGGAGATTCAACCATGCTGTTGAATGACCCCTTAGTTTCAAATCCCCTCTTTCCTGACCTCTTTGAGATTCAGTCTCTTCATCTATAAGATGGGAGTGGATGCTGTGAGGGTTTTTTTTTTCTTTTAATTAATTTATTTATTTTGGCTGCGTTGGGTTTTCGTTGCTGTGCACAGGCTTTCTCTAGTTGCACCAAGTGAGGGCTACTCTTTGTTGCAGTGTGCAGGCTTCTCACTGTGGTGGCTTCTCTTGTTGCAGAGCACGGGTTCTAGGTGCGCGGGCTTCAGTAGTTGTGGCTCACGGGCTCTAGAGCGCAGGCTCAGTAATTGTGGCGCACAGGCTTAGTTGCTCTGCGGCATGTGGGATCTTCCTGGACCAGGGCTCGAGCCCATGTTCCCTGCATTGGCAGGCGGATTCTTAACCACTGTGCCACCAGGGAAGTCCCATCTGTGAAGGTTTTTGAGAGACTGTCTGCAGAGTGCCCAGGACCTACACATAGTAGGTACACAATAAATGTTCTAGATTAGTATAGCGATTCTGGTAGACAGCAAGCTCCATGACACAGTAGGCACGGGACCTGCACACAATAGGCATTCAGTAAATGCTCTTGATTATCATAACCTTTCTGCTAGACTGTAAGCTCCACGAGGACAGGGACGTTATTACAGATGGTGAGTCCAGAGGCTAAGAGAGGTATAGCAACTTGTCTAAGGTCACACAGCTAATAAGAGGCAGAGAGTTGAGACTGAGCCCAGGCAGCAGCCTAGTCCTGGGATTCTTACTGTTTATTGCTGTTGTTTTTACTGTTGTGAAAAATATGGGGTCAAAAGCTATGGGGTCTTTACTCTTAATCACTATACAAAACTGCCTCACAAACATTTTTCTCCTCTCCCACTATCTCCCTGAACATTTTTGTCACCTTCATCTTTACCGACCTCCTATGGAGGCAACATAATGTAAAAAAGAACACCTATACTACCACTAATATATTTTTTGAGTTTATGTGCTAGACAGTATTCTGAGCCCTTCATATATATTAATTAATGTAATTCCCCAACTACACTGTAAGGTCTGTTCAGTGTTTCTGCCCATTTTGCAAGTGAGGTGGCTGAGAGGCTGCGATTTTGGAGTCAGGACATCCTCCCTTTGAAGCCGGGCATGGCCACATTCTCCATGGGACTCTGGTAAGTCTCTTCCCTCACCAGCCTGTGTGTTCCCTCTCCAAGGCTTCCTGAGAGCCCCTCCCTGGCCTGCCATTTTTCTGGGCACTTTTTCTGACCCCTCAGCACGGCTTTCTCTTCCTGCTGATTCTAAGTTTCTTTCCCCAGTCACTCCCTGGGCCTTGGCAAGCCCAGGCTACAATTTCAAAAGGAGTTGAGTTCCTTCTGGAAAGGGGTTGGGACTGAGCCCTCCCCTCCTCCTGTCTCTTCCCATAAATACCCCCTGTGTGCAGCACCCAGGGGCCCCAGGGAGCCGGGCTGCTGACCTGTAATTAGAAACTTTTCTCCCTTCCCCAGCTGGGAGGAGGAGGGCCCGAGTCTGGGCCAGCCATTTTGTTTGTCATGAATTATTCAGGAGATGGGAAGTGGAGTCGAGAGGGCCCCTCTGCTGATCAGACATCTCAGGCCCTGCCCAAAGCAGACTAACCCCCCAGCTCTGCCCCTTTCTCTGGTTCAGACCCAGAGAATAAACAACCTGTGTTCCAGGCGTGTTTACAGAGGGGGGTTTTCATCCCGTGAGGGAGGTGTGTTCTTCAGCTGAAGGGGGTGACAGGGACTTACCCAAGGTCACAATGCTAGGAAGAGGACAACTGAGCTGGGATTCAAACCCAGGAATGAGGCTGGACAGAGAGCCAGGGATTGGGTGGCGGGGGAGCAGGAAAGGCAGAGGTGCTTCCCTTCTTCTCCTTGCCGACCTTGCTAAATCTCTGGGATGTTGAGAAGGGAGATAATGTTAGAAAACTAAATTCATGGAGCACCAGCTGTGTGACAAGCAGAAATTATTTTTGCAGACAATTCAATTTTCACAACACTCTGAGGAACGTGTTATTATGCCCATTTTATGGATGCAGAAACTGAGGCTCGGGGGGCTTCCCTGGTGGCGCAGTGGTTGAGAGTCCGCCTGCCGATGCAGGGGACACGGGTTCGTGCCCCGGTCCGGGAAGATCCCACATGCTGCGGAGCGGCTGGGCCCGTGAGCCATGGCCGCTGAGCCTGCCCGTCCGGAGCCTGTGCTCCGCAACGGGAGAGGCCACAACAGTGAGAGGCCCGTGTACCGCAAAAAAAAAACACAAAAACTGAAGCTCGGGGAGATAAAGGGAGTTTTTTCGAGGACACATACAGCTGGTTAGTGGCAGGCAGAATGGTCTCAAACCTAGCACATCCCTCCATGGCACACTCTTTTTCCATCATTCCTGGTGGGTGGGAAGGCAGGGGTGGCAAGGGATCCTGGCTCTTAAACCCACAATGATCCTTGGATCCAACTCCCCTGTTGTCAAACCTCTTGGTAGCCAAGGCACTGGATCTATGGCTCTGCTCCAGGAGAAATCCTTTGAGAATCATGAATGACTCTAAATGAGCCTCAGGATGCTATCTGCCATCCCACACTGGTTAGCCTTGGCAAGGTAGCCCTTTAGAAGGCTCAGGGCTTCCACTGTGGCATGAAGCTGGCAATTCTGAGATAGACCAGCTCTAAATGTAGTTCTCAGAGTGGCTAAGAGAATAGGATTTGGAAAAGGACTGCCTGGTTCCACTCCTTACTATCTGTACCAACTTGGGACAGTTCCTTAAGCACTCTAAACATCAGTTTGCCCATTGGTGAAGTTAGAGGATGATAAGGAAAAACTATGAAGAGTAAATATGATAATGCATCTAAAGCATTTAGCATAATGCCTGGCACACTGGCATTATTATTCTCAATAAGAATTATTTATTATTATTATTCCTGATAACAGCCTCTCCTTTAAGCATGGTTAAAAGAAAGGCAGGACCTGCTAGATAAACATATGTCTTCTTCAGGAAATAGCACCCCAGTTTCCCTGAGGAGCTCTCCCTCCACCAATATCAGTCCCTGAACCTTGGATGGAGCTTACTCCACCCCTGTGATCCAGCCTGGCCACAGGATTGGTTGAAAGATGGACCTGTGACCCAATGAGAGCCAATCAGAGAGAGCCCTGAGATTTTGGCTGGGGAGAGGCAATCTCTTTTCCACTAGGAGGAGAAAGCAAGCATGGGGCTTCTGAGGACCATCTTGTCACCCTGGGGAGGAACATGCCTGCCAGAGAATGAAGCCACTGAGGAAAGCACAGCCAGACATGGCAAGGACATTGAAATCTTTGAACACCTGGATCCAGTTGTGAGCCACTAAATAATAATTATTATTAATGATTAATGTTTTCATCAGTTTGAGTTGAGTTTTCTGTTGCTTACAACCAAGCGTTCTGACTAAATATACCAATTATGTCCTCTCTTTCTCCCTCTGTGTATATATAATATATATACAAACATATATATATACACATATATATGCACACACACATATATATGTGATATATATCTTTAATTAAAATGACAGTGTATGTTGAAGACTCACTTCTAATTATTACTTTTGTTTTACAAACTTAGGTCAAGGGGGAATGCCAAGTAAGACTTTAAGATTCACAACACCTACGTACAAATTACGGGCCTTTAACTCGCTAAACTTATATTGCCATGGAGTCACAGACTTAGAGTCATGGCTTGGCTTTAACCATGGTTTTCCTTTCTGCTTTCAGGAAAACATTTAATTTCCACCCTGGGCGTAGTCTATCCCAGCTTCCTTGTGGTGCACTGTTTCTGTCTGCCTTTTGTCTGTGTGCTGGTGGTGTCAGAGCTGGTAACTATCTGTTTACAGTTTCAGACAGAAGCATTAATTGCTTTTTGAACCTCCCATTTTCCTCTAAGAGCTCCCCGCTTGACTGTCTCCACTGTCTCACTGTATTTCTTTCTGCACAAAGAGAAATGTCTATTTTTTCCCATAAAGTCTGACCACCTGCAAATCCCTACATATTCGCTTGTGAGTAGGCAACATGAGAGAAAACCATGTAGGCAGCAAAATATCTGTGTTGAACAGAGTTTACAGGACAAGTTGTCACAACCCAGAAGTTTCTAGGCCAAACAAGGAGGCAGATGTGGGGTGGTAGGAAAAGCCCTGGAATTGGAGTGAGACCAACTTTTGAAATCTGTTTTTTTCGCTCACTTGCTGTGTGACCTGGGGCAAGTTACTTCATTTTGCTGAGCTTCAGTTTCCTCATCTATAAAATGGGCATGATAGTACCTGCTTCACAAGGTTGGACAACATAGCCGCTAGACAAAATCACTATCCTCTGGAAAAACACTTTCCTGTGCTCTTTACTTACCTGGTGTGGGTTCAAAACAATAACAAAACTAGCATTTATTGAGTACGTACTATGGGTTCAGCATTCTTTCTTTCTTTCTGTTTTTATTGGGGTATAGCTGCTTTACAATGTTGTGTTAGTTTCTACTGTACAGCGAAGTGAACCAGCTATATGTATACATATATCCCCTCTTTTTCTGGATTTCCTTCTCATTTAGGTCAGCACAGAGCATTGAGTCGAGTTCCCTGTGCTATACAACAGGTTCTCATTAGTTATCTATTTTGTATATAGTAGTGTATATATGTCAGTCCCAATCTCCCAATTCATCTCACCCCCCCTTTCCCCCTTGGTGTCCATATGTTTGTTCACTATCAGCATTATTTCAAGTGGTATTCAGCCTTACAATAAACCCTATGAAGGAGCTACTATTATTAGGCTCCCATTTTACAGGGGTGGAAGTAGAGGACCAGAGAGGGTAAGTAAGTTGCTGAAGTCACACAGCTCAGAGGCTAAGCTGGAATTTGAACCCAACGGTTTCACTCCACAGCCTTCTCTTACCCATAAGTACATGGCCCTCACTGAGGTAGCAGATACCAGCCACCCCACTGGAGGCCAGGCAGGGCCAAAGGCTGGGTTGCTGCCTCCTGGGGCAAAGCACATCATTCTGACTTCCCTGCCCTGATGGCCAAGTCTACTCCACAGAGAACTTGATGTTTCCAAAGTCCAGACCCCTCTACTCTTGGGAGGCATGGTGGGAATAAGGACACAGTAATTTAGGTTTGGAATCCAAATCCTGCCCCCCACCCCATACACATAATCACACTTCCTGTACACCAAAAGGGAAGGGGAGAAACCAGGGAGACAGGTCCTGTGGGAACCTGAGCGGGGGACTCTGTGTGCACATACATCCCTACATGACTTGCTCAGTCACCCTCATGACAGCACAGCACATGTTAACACAGGCATGTGTTAACATGGGCATGCACCCGTGCAGTCACACAGGGAACACATGAGTATGTGTGACCTCACAAGTACATGCATCTTCCCCCCACACTTACACGTCCACCCACCCCACCCTGCGCTGAATTCCTGGGCTTGGTCAGACCTCATTAAGCAGTGTAATGTAAAGGTTAAACACACAGACTCTGGCTCCTGACTGCTGGGTTTGTGTGTGTGTGTGTGTCTGTGTGTGTGTGTGTTTTGTTTTGTTTTGTTTTTTGGCTGCGCTGCAGGGCTTCTGGGATCTTAGTTCCCCAGCCAGGGATTGAACCCGCTCCCTTGGCATTGAAATCACAGAGTCCTAACCACTGGACCACCAGGGAATTCCCTGACTGCTGGGTTTGAATCCACACCAGCTGTGTGACTTTGGGCAAATCCTCTCAGCTTTCTGTGCCTTGACTTCCCCATCTGCAAATGAGAGCAATAATAGTATCTACTCCCTGAGGGTGTTAGTATCAGGAATTTTATATATAGCACATATATAATGTTGATCCTTCAACATTGATCCTTCAATGTGTTGTTGTATCCTTCATCCAACTCATCAGCTTCTCCAGAGGCAGACTCAGAGATGGAGCTTGGCATGCAGAACTTTATTAAGAGTTGTTCCTGGCACCAACACCTGTGGAAAGGAAAGGAAGAAAGCAGGAATGGGTAGAGGGAAGAGCTGGGCTGTAATGCAGTCTCAATGGAGGCCTCAGCCAACCCTCTGGAGAGCTCTGAAGCTGAGATGGTCCTTCACAGTTTTCCTGAGTTGACATGAGGGGGCTGAGCATTTATAGCTGCATTTACCAGTCCAAGAACATGAGCTACCCTGAGAAAGGGGCATGACCTTGGTGCAATGGCTCCCTTCAACTGCAAGTAAGCCACAGAGAGGACTCAGCCATGACCTGTCAGCCACCAACACCAGGGAAATGTATACCTCAGTTGTAAAGGGGCATCAGGGCAGTGCACCATGGCATCTGCTACACAGCCCCCAGACCACAGCCAGGGGAGGGGGCATTCTCCCCTCCTCTCATCTCTGGACTCCAAACAAGGACCCTGAAAATAGTGAATCAAGGAACAGGAACCTCAACTTTCCCTGACTTGGACCAGGGTGTTCGCTTTTGCCTCTGAATTCCATGGCACCTTATTCAAACCTCAGGACCCTATATAGCACATCCTTGAATAATAGTAAGTGGTGTTAACATTAAGGAGCATTTGCCCAATAGATATGAACCAGTTGAGTATCTTAAATGGATGAACTCATTTAACAATTACAACAACTCTATGAGGTGAATATAATACTGTTATCTGTACTTTACTGGTGAAGAAACTAAGACACCAGAGAGGCTAAGTAGTTTGCCTAAGGTCACACAGTTTGTGTGGGGTGGAGCCAGGATTCTAACTTGGAGAGTCTGATTCCAGCACTCAAGTGTTAACCAGCATGCCCCTGTGCCTAGTGGTTAGTGTTAGCATGGATGATGTATATCCATGGATGGATGGATGGATGGATGGATGGATGGATGGACGGACAGAGAGAAGGACAGGCAAATGGATGAACAAATCAATGGATATATGAATGCATGAATGGATGAATGGATGGGTGGAGAGTTGAATGGACAGATGGGTGGAGAGTTGAATGGACAGATGGATGGATGGATGGATGGATGGATATCTAGTGTCCTGGCCTTCTTGGAATTTTCCATTCTAGTAGCTTCTTCCCCATTAGAGCAACTGGGTCCACATGAGCAGGGAGTGTGGTCCAGGCCTGAGCAAGGAAGACAGATCTAGACCTTCACCTCCTGTAGCTCTGACCTTTAACCAAGTGATGATGGGACTATGTAACAGAAGGAGACCTCAGAAGCAATGGCAGAATCCCAGGCTTGCCATCTCTGTGGCTGGGGACAGCCTACCTGTCTGGGCTACAGAGGTCTCATCTGTAAAATGCAGTGACTGGAACTTCTAGGTCAGACACCCTACAATTCTTTGAAGTGAGAACTCAGGCTAAGGCACTTAGTCCTCTTTCACCTGTGGAGACCAGCCAATTCTAATTTATTTCTTCCAGGCACCATCTCCTTCTTTACCGCCTGTTTTTTCAGGCTTTCCCCAGAATGCACTGCTTTTTAAAGCATTTTTCTTCTCCTCTTCTATCATCTCTTTTCTGTTCATCTTAATACTTCATGCTCCCAACCATGGAATGGCCATTTCTGAACATGCACTGGGGCTGCCCAATTTCCTCCCTGTCTGGGCATGTGGGTGCTTAACTGCTATTTCCTTTTTTTAATGACTGACAGGCAGCACCCAGCCCTGGAGGGGAGATGAACAGCTGGAGCTCTTGTTCTGAGAGACTCTGAATCTTGCTGGAACCAAAAAGCCCCACAGGAAGGTTTTCTAAGGAAAAGAATTTTGGAACTCCTACAGTCTTAACTCCCTGGATTAGTGCCCTGTGACCAGACAATGGAGCATAGGGGAAAAAAGTTCAGCAATCTGGGCTTAGGCTTTTTCTCTGACTTTGGGCAATTCACATCTGTTTTCTGCCTCAGTTTTTAAAATCTGTAAAATGAGAGCTTGATCAGTCTATGAATGACACAAAGGGAAGCAGATTACCTGGTTCAAACCTCAGCCGAACCATTTACCAGCTACGTGACCTTGGGAATGACATTTACCTCTCTAAGCCTCAGTTTCCTCATCTGTAAAATGGAGATGGTAAAACCACCCACTTCATAGGGTTCTTGTAAGAAGTAAATGAGATAATGTGTGTACAGTGCAAAGCACAAAGTAAACACTTATTAATTGGTGGTGGCTGCTGCAATGTTAGAGAAGAGAAAGAAAGGAGCTAGCTGGCAGCAGACAGGCAGAGATATATATTTAAATTCCAGGTGTTCACACCCAATCTTACCAAGCTGAACCCTCCCCCACTCCAGAATGCCTGTGCCCTTCATACAGAGTGAAACAGACAGACATTTCAGAGATTGTGGGTGGGGATGTAAGGAAGGGTAACACTTGAGAAATATTGGACAATGCTTTTTAAAAATATATATATATTTATTTATTTTGGCTGCGCCAGGTCTTAGTTGCAGCATGCGGGCTTCTTAGTTGCAGCATGCGGGCTTCTTAGTTGCAGC
The DNA here is from genome assembly GCF_059928025.1 of Delphinapterus leucas. Lineage (NCBI taxonomy): Eukaryota > Metazoa > Chordata > Mammalia > Artiodactyla > Monodontidae > Delphinapterus > Delphinapterus leucas. Next base: position 16,592,653 of record NC_143142.1, read on the forward strand.
ATGCATGCGGGATCAAGTTCCCCGACTAGGGATGGAACCTGGGCCCCCTGCACTGGGATTGCGGAGTCTTACCTATTGGACCACCAGGGAAGTCCCTGGACAATGCTTTTAAAGTACCTGAAAAATGAGTATTGCATTTAGCCCAATAACTCCGCTGCTGAGAAACAAGGACGTTATTTGACATCGAAGAAAAAATGTAAGTATAAAGTGCTCATCTGAGTTGTTTATAATCACAAAAACTTGGAAACAGCCGTCTTTAAGAGGGGAATGTTTGAGTGAAGGATATTTTGTAACTATTAAAATTATAGGGAATTCCCTGGCGGTCCAGTGGTTAGGACTCCGCGCTTTCACTGCCGTGGGCTGGGGTTCAATCCCTGGTCAAGGAATTAAGATCCCGCAAGCTCCGTGGCTCGAGGAAGGGGAGCAAACAAAATTAAACAACTATATTTGCAAGTCGTTTATAATAACATAGAAAAGCATATAAAAATAAGCTAATGAATAAAGGGAAAATACAAATTTACATATATAGAAGGAATGGTGTTGAAAAAAACAAAATCAACTCCCCATAGAAAATGCTGCAGGGAAGCATTCAAAGTTTATACACTAAAATGTAAACAGTAGTTATTTCTGAATCGTAGGGTTTGAGTGGTATTTATTTCTTAACTTTTCTACAAATATATCCTTTGTGTATATTTTTCCACTAGTACATTTTTCAGAGTTAAAAAAAAGAACTTTAGAAAGAAAACTATAAGGAAATAAACCAAAATGTTAACAGTGGTTGTCTTTGGATGGTATAGGGGATTATATTTTCTTTAATTAACATTGTATTTCTTTAATGAACTTTGTGTTTACTTAATGAATATTGTACTTTCTTTAATGAAAATATATTAGAATTATATATAGCTAAACTACATTTTTGTTAACTAGTTTAAAATTATGAATATAACGTGTCACATTAAAAGAAAAATTCAATCAGTACACAAAAGTATCAGGTGAAAGTAAAAGTTCTTGGACCTCTCTTTATCCCTTAGTCTCTTTCCCCAAAAGTAACTGTTACTAGTTTCATGTGTGTTCTTCCAGAAATTTTCTGTGCATATACACTTAGATATGATTATCCATTAAAAAAAAAAAAATATATATATATATATATAGAGAGAGAGAGAGAGAGAGAGATTCACACAATATAAATGATTCTGAAACGTGCTTTGTTATTCAATGCAGTATAGATTTTTGGGTATCTTTGCATGTATGATATTCTGCAATAACTACAAAACATTCCACTGTAATGTGACATTATAATTTATTTAATTAATTCTGACTGATGACCATCAAGGTTGATGATGAACATCAAGAGTGTTGCTAGCTTTTGCTTTTATAAACACTGCTGCAATGAACATATTTGTTTATAATATTTAACTTTTTCCCACTCATGTGACTATATCTGTAGATAGAATTTTATTTTATTATTATTATTATTTTTGCCACACTGTGTGGCCTGTGGGATCTTAGCTCCCCAACCAGGGATCAAACCCTCGTCCTTGACAGTGAAAGTGCGGAGTCCCAACCACTGGACCGCCAGAGAATTCCCTGTAGAATAGAATTTTATTTTATTTATTTAAAAATAAATTTATTTATTTTTGGCTGTGTTGGGTCTTCGTTGCTGTGTGCCGACTTTCTCTAGTTGCGGGGAGCGGGGGCCACTCTTCGTTGTGGTACGCGGGCTTCAGTAGTTGTGGCTCGCGGGCTCTAGAGCGCAGGCTCAGTAGTTGTGGTGCACGGGCTTAGTTGCTCCACGGCATGTGGGATCTTCCCGGACCTGGGCTCGAACCGGTATCCCTGCATTGGCAGGTGGATTCTTAACCACTGCGCCACCAGGGAAGTCCCAGAATAGAATTTTAGATATGGAATTGCTGAGGCCCAATGGTTTGTGTATTTTAAATTTCAAGATATAAGGTATTTTAAAAAAAAGATAGGAGGGCTTCCCTGGTGGTGCAGTGGTTGGGAATCTGCCTGCCAATGCAGGGGACACGGGTTCAAGTCCTGGTCTGGGAAGATCCCACATGCCGCGGAGCAGCTAAGCCCGTGAGCCACAACTACTGAGCCTGCGTGTCTGGAGCCTGTGCTCCGCAACGGGAGAGGCCGTGACAGTGAGAGGCCCGCGCACCGCGACGAAGAGTGGCCCCCACTCTTTGCAACTGGAGAAAGCCCTCGCACAGAAACGAAGACCCACCACAGCCAAAAATAAATAAATTAATTAAAAAAAAAAAGAAGATATTGCCATCCAGCAACATAAATAGATATATACATTTATAATATTTAAATATATTTAAATATTATATAAATATATAATGTATTTATATAATGTATAATATATAATGGATTTATGAAATATACATTATATAAATATATGTATGTTTATATACATATATATTTATACAAATTTAAATATATATACTATGTGTATATAAAACACATGAAGAGAAAAGACAAATGGAAGAAAACCACAATATGTTAAGTAGTGCCAAAAGTGTTTGTGCAGTATAAGTATGCAAAATAAACAAAAACAAAACTGAAAAACTTTGTGCAGAAATAAATCATCAAAGGCTATATACCTAAATATTAAAAGTGACTTTCTTTGTGTGGGATCATGGGTAGTTTTATTTCAGTGTTTTACACAGAATATAAATTTCTTTTCTAATCAGAAAACAGTTTCACAGATATTATGAAAAGTACCTCTTTTTTAATTACAAAAGGCAATACATAGTCATTGAACTAAGTCAAAAATAAAGAAATGTGTCAGAAAAAATGTTAATAATGTCCTTCTCCTCACGTCCAAATTCATTCCCTGAGGTTAACAATGTTGAAGGCCTGGTGAGAATACTTCCATACTCCTTTTCTAGAGCAGGTTATTTTTACACCGGAAAAGAAAGAATGAATAAAAGACCTTAAAAAAAATTTTTTTTTTCAAATTAGGACCTCCACTGCCCTTTTGCAGACCATCCCCTCCCTACCACCCACTCTGCCAAACTGTGCGCCCTCTTTCCACGTCCAAACTTGCCTTCAAAGAAACCCACTTGGGGTCCAGCTCCCCAGGGGCACCTGCGCCTCTGCCCTGGTGCAGCCCCAGGCCCGCCGGGCCCGGGCCTGGGAGAGTCAGGCTCCCCGCGCTGGGCGGAGAGGGGCTGGGCCCAGCCGGCCCAGGGCAGCCGGCGAGGCCTCCCTCCCACGTGGGTGGAGCCTGTGCCCGGCCTCCCTCCCGCCCGCTTTCTCTAGGAGTAATTAAGAGTGAAATCCTCCTCCTGGTGACCCCGGTGCTCCTGGCCCGGGCTGATTTACACATGAAAGGTCTACGGAGGGCCTGGGCTTTCTCCTTTTCACGTTCACAATGAGGCGCGGCCTATAAATAAAACCTCTCTGAGAAACGAGAGGCTTCAAAAATGTCTTTGTGTGTGTGTGTGTGTGTGTGTGTGTGTGTGTGAGAGAGAGAGAGAGAGAGAGAGAGAGAGACACGGAGAGAGAGAGAGAGAGAGACCACAGAAACAGGAGAATGAAAAAGGGACATCCACTAAGAGTTGGTATTTTTTATTGAGTGCTTACTCTGTGCTTGGCCTCCTCACATCGCTCTTGTAAGACAGACATAATGATGCCTATTTTATAGATAAGAAACTGAGGTTCAGGGAGGGGAAGACCTGCCCCAGGTCCCACAGTGAATAAGGGGGAAAGCTTGGGCTCGGTAAGTGGGTTGAGCATGAGATACAAATGGTGTCCTAGGCCTCCATTATGATGGTTACAGGACTGTATGGATTTGTCAAAACTCATGGGACTATACACTAAAAAGGGAGAATTTTACTCTATGTAAAGCATACTGTAATAACCCTGACTTCAAAAAGGTAAAAGAAAAAAAAAACATACACCCACAAAAAAACCAAAGGCGCCCATGGGTTAAGGGTGAGGTCCCCTGGCTGCTTGGGGCTTTTCTGTACCCTTCCATCTAGCAGGGCTGTTTCCTTATACCTCTGTATCCTCATACTTCTGTATCCTCAGGCTCAGGGCCTGATATTGGAGAAATGTAGATACTAGGGAAATGTTTGCTTGCTTCAATGAATGAATGAGCTAAATAATTCTCTCTGGATCCATTTCTCCATCTACAAAATGAGAAATTGATGAAACACTAAGGCGAGCTCCTGCTAATCAGCTCAGAGGTCACCTCCTCAGGGAAGCCTTCCTAGATCCCCTCCCACTCTCAGGCTGGATCTGGTGCCTCTTCTGGGCTCTCACAGAGCCAGGTTATACTCCCATCTCTGCGCTGATCACACTGTATGTTATTTCTTGGTTCTGTGTGTCCTTCACATGAATATTCAGGTTCTCTGCGGTAGGGCCTGTGTCTGTTTTGTACTCCCAGTGTGTGGCACATAGCAGGTGGAATGTCTGATGAATTAATGAATTAATGTATTTATTAGTTCTGGTCTGAGGTCCAAAACTGAATCATGCTGGTGTTGGCTGGAGCTGGGCAAGGGTCTAAAGCAGCAGAAACAGTCCAGGGCACAGAACCAGGAAATCTCTGTGCAGCAGAGTTGAGTTGAAAGGTCTTACTTCTAGAGCACCAAGAAAACAATCCTGCTGTGGCCTCTGCAGGAAATCTAAGACTCCTCCTACACCAGGCAGGGGGGCCCGGGAGGAGAACAGTCAGACTCTGGAGAGTAGATGGTTTGGAGCGGGGCTCCCCTGGCACTGGGAGCTGGCAACCTGCCTGCGTCTGTCTGGGGCAGGGTTTGGGGTGGGACATGTGAGGCACATGAATGTTGTCAAGTCCCAGCTCTCCTTCTTCTTAGCTGTCGTTCCGCCTCACCAAGTCTCAGTCTCCACGTCTGTGAAATGGGCAGGGAATACCTCAACGCGTTTATTAGGAGGGCAAAGGGATATAATGAGGTCAAAATGCCTGCTATTTTGTACTGCTGAGAAAGATTTTCAACCCCCTAACATGTTTTCCCTTTTCTCCCGGACGTATTTCACCCTAATTAGAGAGGCCCCTTGTGAGTTCCTAATAATATTAACTCTTCCTAAGGTTTATTGGGTGTCTGCTGTGCATCAGGCACTGTTCTTAGTTGCTGCACATGGGATCTTCATTGCTGTGTGCGGGATCTTCATTGCAGCATGGGGATTTTTTTAGTTGCGTCATGTGGGATCTAGTTCCCTGACCAGGGATCAAGCCTGGGCCCCCTGCATTGTGAGCATGGAGTCTTAACCACTGGACCACCAGGGGAGTCCCAAATCTGTTTCACTTAATTCTTACAACTCTGGGCAGCGGGTGTTACCCCCTTTTTACAGGTTGGGAAACCGAGGCTCGGAGAAGGGAAGTAAAGGCTTCAAGTAAAACTACCAGCAAGGCATTCAACTGGGGCAAGAATTTCGACTTACTTGATGAAGTAACTACCCACCAGGGCATCGTGGGTAGCAAAGGAATCAGAATAAAAGCATGAAACCTTTACAAAGGGAGGAGGAGATGCCTTGCGGTGGGAGGTAAGGAGTAGAGACTAGGATGTGACTGGTTCATCTCTGGATCCTGGCACACAGTGGGCCCTCAAGAAATCTTTGGTGCTTCGTTGAAGAAATGAGGAGTGAATGAATAAATGAATGAATGAAGTGAGAGACTTGGAGCAAGGCCCCTGCTCTCTCTGGACTCAGTTTCCCATCTTTAAGTGGTTAAAGGCTAAGGTTCTCTTACCCAGAAAAATGGGCAAACGTAGACAATTTTGTACTCCATTTCCAGATGTTCACAGAACACTCTCCTGAACACCTGCAACAGATTCCCTAGGAGAGGGTGATCCATGGAACACTGAGTAGGGAACCCCTGAATCTGAGGATCTGAGGTCCCTCTAGCTGTGATGCTAATAGCTGTAATGATAACAACAAGAGCAATAATAATAGGATTCAGAAGTTTTCAGACGCTGACTCTGGGCCAGGCACTGTTACTTCATTTAATCTCTTCACAGCCCTGTGAATAATAATGATGCAGGCATTGTCATTATCATCTCTACTTTGTAGGTGAAGAAATTGAGGCTTAGAAGGACTCATTAACTTGCTCAGGTAGCATGGCCAAGCAGTAGGGGTCCTGGTTTCCAGTTCAGCACTGTGGACACCAGACTTTCAACTCTCCCACCTCCAATCCAGGGGAGTATAAGCATATAAGCCCCATGGGGCTCTTTCAAGGCCAAAATCAAGTTGCTGTATTTGGAGAACATATCAATATAATGCTGGCAACCATTCATTCCTTCAAGCATTCATTTAATAATCATTCATGTACCAGACACAGACTGGCTAATGGAGGCTCACAATGATCATGGTCCCTCCCCTCAAGCAGCCCCATTTATTGCATCCTTCCTCTGACACCCCCAGCACCAGATTCAGGGTGTGAGCAGCTCCATGGCAGATTCTCAGGCCCAGCTCCAGTCCCTGGAATGACTCTCTGAGGTTAGAGCTGGGAATCTGCATCTGACAAGTTTCCCGGGTTGACTCATAAGACACTGAGATGTGGGAACTCCTGGATGGAGGGTGAGGTGACCTGGACAAGCAAGCAATTGTTTTTTTGTTTTTAAAATTTATTTATTTATTGGCTGCATCGGGTCTTCGTTGCTGTGCACGGGCTTTCTCTAGCTGTGGTAAGCAGGGGCTACTCTTCATTGTGGTGCGCAGGCTTCTCATTGTTGTGGCTTCTCTTGTTGCAGAGCACGGGCTCTAGGCGCGCGGGCTTCAGTAGTTGTGGCAGGTGGGCTTCAGTAGTTGTGGCTCATGGGCTCTAGAGTGCAGGCTCAGTAGTTGTGGTGCACGGGTTTAGTTAGGATCTTCCTGGACCAAGGCTCGAACCCGTGTCCCCTGCATTGGCAGGTGGATTCTTACCCACTGCGCCACCAGGGAAGTCCCAAGCAATTGTTACACAGAGAAAAGTTTTCTCTACGGATTATGGAGGTTGCCGGGGAAGGCTTCTTGGAAGAGGGCACCTTTAAGATGAGACCTGAAGGGTGAGTAGGAGTGAATAGACCAAGGGGAAGGGGAAAGAGACACAGCAAGGAAGAAGCCAGTCTCTGTCTTTAGGGAATTCAGAGGGGGGAAGGGGGGAGTTAGGGGAGAGGGGATGGAAAGTGACAGCAGCTTAGCAGAAGGATGTGCCCAGGGGGCTCTGGGAATGTGGAAAAGGTGCCTGACTCAACCTGGGGAATCAGGGGTGACTCTGCAGAGGAGGGGACTGTTTTCCAACACCCAGGCATAAACATCTGCTTCATCACATCTTGAGTGAAGAGAATGGGCGTGGAAGAGATCCAGGGCTGGTCGGAGGTGTCATGTCCCAGGACGTTATCAGCCTACTAACAGTGGGCGGAAGCCACATCATCCTCTAATCTGGATGCTGTTTTCACCTCCACTGTCAATGCTAAGCCTTTGCTTGTTTGAACTAAGTCCTTCCGTCTAGAGTCCTTAGTGCACAGTAGTAAATGGTGGAGGAGAATTCCTTTGAAATGGGACCCGGAGAACACCTGCTTAGATCCATCCAATTACAGAAGAAGCACAGGATCTCTTCCCTCTTGGAATGAGCCTCCTGGACATCATTGATGACTCATATTAGGTGGATAGTAGGACTCTGGCCCTCGCCAGCCTGGATTCAAACCCTCTCCCAGGACTTCCCTGATGGTGCAGTGGTTAAGAATCCACCTGCCAATGCAGGGAACACGGGTTCGAGCCCTGGTCCGGGAAGATTCCACATGCCGCGGAGCAAATAAGCCCGTGGGCCACAACTACTGAGTCTGTGCTCTACAGCCTGCGAGCCACACCTACTGAAGCCCGAGTGCCTAAAGCCCGTGCTCCACAACAAGAGAAGCCACTGCAATGAGAAGCCCGCGCACTGCAACGAAGAGTAGCCCCCGCTTGCCACAACTAGAGAAAGCCCGTGCACAGCAGCGAAGACTCAACACAGCCAAAAATAAATAAATAAATAAACTTATTTAAAAAAAATCTCCTCCCAGCCATTTTCTAATGACCTGTCCTCGTACTATGTTACTTGACCTTTTGATGCCTCAATTTCCTCCTCTGGCAAAGGAGGCTACTAACAGTATTTACTATCTCCAAAGTGTTATTTTGAGAATGGAATGAATTTTCCTATGAAATGCTTAGAAGAGTGCCTGGCACACAGCAGGACCTCAGAAAATGTTGCGTAGGAACTTCCCTGGTGGCGCAGTGGTTAAGAATCCGCCTGCCAATGCAGGGAACACGGGTTCGAGCCCTGGTCCGGGAAGATCCCACATGCCGTGGAGCAACTAAGCCCGCGAGCCACAACTACTGAGCCTGCCCTCTAGTGCCTGTGAGCCACAACTCTGAGCCTGCATGCCACAACTACTAGCGCCCGTGCTCCACAACAAGAGAAGCCACCGCAAGGAGAGGCCCTCGCACCACAATAAAGAGTAGTCCCCGCTCCTGCAACTAGAGAAAGCCTGTGCGCAGCAACGAAGACCCAAAGCAGCCAAAAATAAATAAATAAAATAAATTTATTTTTTAAAAAGTTGGTAATTAATAAGAAACAAAAGCACAGATTATGATTTGTGCTATAAAAAAAATGACAGTGGCTATAAAGAAAGAGGAGCTCTTTTAGAGAGAGTGACCAGGGAAGGCCTCTCCAAGAAGGCTGATATTTAAGGGGAGGCATATCACATGACAAGTTGGGAGAAGAGGGTTCCAGGTAAGGGGCACAGCGTTTGCAAAGGCCCTGAGGTGGGAATGAGGTTGGCTTATTCAAGGAAAAAGAAAGCCAATACAGCTGGAGTGTGATCCTATTCTTTTTGTTGTCATCTTCCAGCTGAAGAAAGGAGGCTCAGAGAAAGAAAATGACTTGCCCAAGGGCACACAGGAAGTGCTGGCGGCAAGATTTGAACCTGGGTTCAGTTTGACCCAGGAATTTTATTTTTTCCAGCAGTGTTCAAGTTCATTCAATGTTTACAAACTTGAAAGGAGACCTAGAATCTGATGTAAACCTGGAGTCTGATGTAAGCCTGAGAATGGGCCTCCATCCCTGGTGAGGTTTAAATAGACCTCCTCTCCATCAGAGTCATTGGTGCCAATGACTGCCAACTTCACAGAAAATGTGTAATGTTGGGGTCAATGCTGTGTGCATAACTACGGGGTGGGGTGTAGGCTACAAAATAAGAAAAGAAGCGGTATCCTCACAGGCAGCAGGTGAGCCTTGTCTTCCTCCCCTGCAAAGTCTACAAATGGAAACAAGGTTATAGGTGCCATTTAAATCAGCAATGGTTCTAAAGGATGGGCCGATGGGGAACTCTTACCTTCTAATTTATTTCTGTCTGAAGTTTTTACAGTTGGCATTTTGTCAACAGAAGAGGAACAACAACAGCAAAATAATAATAAAAATCTTCAGTGAATTCCCTGGTGGTCCAGTTATTAGGACTCTGTGTTTCCACTGCAGGTAGCATGGGTTCGATCCCTGATCAGGGAACTAAGATCCGACATGCCACGCGGCCAAAAAATTAATAATAATGCAATTATACTCCAATAAAGATGTTTAAAAAATTAATAATAATAGTAAAAATAATAAAAATCTGGAACGTGAAAAAAATTTTTGAACATTTAGTATTTATTACTGTGCAGCTTGGCATGGGAAATGCAGACAGTGGGTGACTGTCTGGGTGCAGTTTAGGATGTAGCTGTGGGGCACACGAAATTGTTAGATAAACACAGAAGACATGGACTTCCCTGGTGGTCCAGTGGTTGCGACTCCGCGCTTCCAATGCAGGGGGCGCGGGTTTGATCTCTGGTCAAGGAACTCAAATCCCACATGCCGAGCCACGCGGCCAAAAATAACCCCCAAAAAACACAGGAGACATGATGTTATATTGCATGGTAGAGACTGAAAATTGTGTCAAAAATTTAAAAAGCAGAATCATTTCATTAAAAAAAAAATTAAGCACCTGGTTTGTGTCAGGCACTGGGTTTGGTGTTGGGATACAGGAGTAAGCAAGGTTGACAAGGTCCCTGCTCTCATGAAGCTCCCCAGCTACTTAGAATTTAGTGAGATGAGGAGTGGGAAGAGCATTCCTGGCAGAGGGAACAGCATGAGCAAAGGCCCTGAGGTTGGAAGGGACTTGGCATATTTCAGAAACAAAAAGATTAGCTCAGAGGATGACTGAGGTGTCCTTAGTGAAAATGGTAGCAATAGGCAGTGACTGTATATCCTTCAGGACCTTGAAGGTCAGAGTGAGGTGCTGGGTTTTAACCTCAGGGAACAGGAAGCCATTGAAGGCTTGCAGAGAGGAGAGGTCTAGTCAGACTTGCCCTTTAGAAGAATCACCGTAGCTGCCCTGTGGAGAAAAGATTGAAGGCGGTGAAGCTATAAGGAGATGGACCAACCCTCAGGCTAATGCAATAGTCCAGAGGAGAGAGAAGAGTGGCCATGACGAAACAGGCATGGAGAACATTAGACAGACATTTCCAAAGTAAAATCCACTTGGTGATTGACTGTGAAAATGAAAGAGAAGACAATGAGAAAGATCGACTCCTAGTTTGTTAGCTTGGGGACTGTGTGGATGGTGGCGCCATTATAAGGCCACCTACCCAATGAAAAGGGACACCTAAAATTAATGATCCAGTAGGAGAGTCAGCCATGGAGACAACCACCATCACACATGGTACAGTGAAATGTGCTAAAAGAGAGGGGCTAACAGGGCCTCTGGGGGCAGAGAGGGAGGGGGGATAGGTTCTGGCTGGGGAGCCTCAAAGGGAAAGAGATCACAATAAATGGAGCAGTTGGAAGGAGGCTGGAGGCAAGGAGGCTGGGAAGGTGGCAACATGATGCGGAGCTTGGAGAAGACCTATGTGGCTGATGCATAAAGTGGGTGGAGGTGCCCCTGGGAGGCCCTGCATGCCAATCCAAGGAGTCAGTGAAGAGAGATTACACCGTGTTCTAGAAGAGGACTTGGTCCTTCTTATAGTTTAGAAAGTCACTGATCAGTGTGTGAGAGGCAGTAAAACAGGTGTTCATCTATGTACCGAATATCTCTAGAAGGATCATCAGAAATCTCTAGTATAGTAACTTTCTTTGGAGTAAAACTGGGTGGTTGGAGAACAGGGATGGGGAGGCTTTTCATTCTTTATTCTTTATTATTATTTTATAATTTGTACCATATAGATGTATGTATTCGATACTTTAATACTTAAAATAATTATGAAGGAAAAACATGTACTGGTAAAAAGCAGACTTCGGGGTCAGACAGGCATGCATTTGAATCCTGGCTCTGTCAAACTTGTCTCCAAATTTGTCAATATTTGCATCTCTGAGGCTCAGTTTTCTCTTCTGTAAAATGGGGATAATAGTAGTTCTTACTTCAAAGTGTCGTTGGAAGGATTAAATGAGATAACATATGTCAAGTGCCAGTACCACAGGAAGGCTAGGTTAAACAAATGCTGTTAGTATTAACAATTAATAATGGTAACTTAGATGGGTACACACCCCCTCCAAGGATGTCTCAGCTTGACACACGGTGGGAGAGGGGCGGGGGGAGTTGGGGAGGAGGCAGAGTCAAGGGAAGGGATTTGGAATCAGACTCAGCTGAGGTCTGCCTCTCTGAGCTACCTCTCTAAGCCACAACAACCTTTGTCTGCAAAATGGGACGCTAGCACACCTCCCTTCTAAGATCAAAGAGTTACTGGATAGGGGCAATTAGTCAACTGCCAAGAGCAGCACCCTGTGAGTTATGAGTTGTGAAGATGAAGATTTTCAGGATGGCCTCTCTCTTTCCTCCTCTGTCTCCCAGGCCCCAGGAGCCTTTCAGTCTCTCCTCTCTGCCCCCCAGTGTGGGGTGGGGTGAGGTGGGGTGTGGGGACATTCTCTAGAAAGTGAAGTTTTCTTGTTCCAATCCGGGGAAGATTCAGGAGACGTCTCAGAGGCAAGGCCTTAAGAAGGAGTCCCTGAGCCCGAGCTCCCTCTACCTCTCTCTCACGTTCCACCTCTCTCGCTCCTTCAAGACAGCCACGTTGAAGGTCGCTGGCGCGGCTCCTCTGTGGCCAGACTCGTGGGCGGCGCCCACACATGCGGAGCCTGCCACCCACAGGGAGAGTGCGGTACTGCAGGTGAGGGTACCAGAGAAGCCCCCATTCATCCAGTCACCTTTCTGTCAATTACTCAGGGCCTTTCCTGCGCCAGGCAGAAGGGGTCCCTGCCCTCATGGGGCTTACAGTCTAATGGGAAGAATACCAACAACACAAGTTCTGGTATCAACTTCACAGTCTGCTTTTTGGTGAAAGCCTTTGTTTTTATAGCACAAGTAATAAATATTCATTTTAGAAATTTTTAAAAGAAAATTAAAACCCAGACATACTTCTCTTAACACGTAAGTATAACCCTTACAGCATTTTTCCATGCACTTTACCAAAATGGAAATATACGTTTCATCATATTTCGTAGCCTGCTTTGTTGTGCTTAACAGCTTTATTGACATATACTTCACAGACCGTACACTGGTACTGTTTTTAGCTTAATGTAACAGCAGATGATTCATAATAATACAATACAAATTGCTTCTACTTGTTGAGCAAGATGCTAAGTGTTTTTACACATATCATCACATTCAGTCCTCCCAACAATCTTATTAGGTGGGTACGTACTATGATTGTCCCCATTCTGCAGATGAAGAAACTGAGGCACAGAAAGGTGAAGTGATTTGTCCAGCAAAAGTAGCAGAGCCAGGATTTTAATCCAGCTTTGAGGGACTTCCCTGGTGGTGCAGTGATTAAGACTCTGTGCTCTCAATGCAGGGGCCCCCGGTTTGATCCCTGTCAGGGAACTAGATCCTACATGCATGACTCAACTGGGTTCAAATGCCACAACAAAGGAGCCCGCCTGCTGCAACTAAAGACCTAGTGCAACCAAATAAATAAATATTTTTTAAAAATCCAGCTTTGACTGAGAAACTGAGTTCTTAACCATTTTGTTATGACTGCCCTGTGCCAGGCTGTATGGGAATTCAGAGGAATCTTAGAAAAGGGTGAGGGGAGGGGAGCTCTCCTGGAGCTCAGAGTGGAAATGAGGAGAAGGAATAGTTTTCAAACACAGTGTAGTGAACTTAAACCTTATTGGGGTCCCAGAGGCCAGGGGCATGGTGTAACCAAGAAAGGCTGCCTGTAGGAGGTGAGAACTGAGTGGGGTGCGTGCAGACACAGATGCACAACAGGGTGGGAAGGGCATTTCCAGACAGGAGAGGCCAGCCTGTACAAAGTCTCAGGTGCAAAGCTGATCACCTCTCTCCTAGCTTAAAAGCAAGTCTTCTTAGTACCCTTTGGATAAAATCCTAACTCATCATAGCCTGTAGGACTGTAGGGCTCTAAGTTCTTTTTTTATTTTTATTTTTTAACATCTTTATTGGAGTATAATTGCTTTACAATGGTGTGTTAGTCTCTGCTGTATAACAAAGTGAATCAGCTATACACATACATATATCCCCATATCTCTTTCCTCTTACGTCTCCCTCCCACCCTCCCTATCCCACCCGTCTAGGTGGTCACAAAGCACTGAGCTGATCTCCCTGTGCTACTCGGCTGCTTCCCACTAGCTATCTACTTTACATCTGGTAGTATATATAAGTCCATGCCACTCTCTCACTTCGTCCCAGCTTACCCTTTCCCCTCCCCATGTCCTCAAGTCCATTCTCTATGTCTGCAGGACTCTAAGTTCTTGCTCCTTCTCTCCCTCCACACCTCCAACGTTAAGGCACCATTTGGAATTCTGGATACACTACCCGTATCTTTTCTCTGTGGTGATGTCTGCCTGGAAAACTCTCCCATCTCCCTTCCAACCAAAACTTGTCCTTGACTCACTCATATTTATTTGGGGGGATGGTGGCATGACTTAGATGTCATGTCCTACAAGAAGACTTCCCTGACTGCCCTTCCCTAATCCAGGACAAATGCCCTTCTGCTCTGCTTCCATAGACCTTGTTCCCCCTCCCCTAATCATGGCAATAATAATAGTTAACAAAAAATTATTGAGCACTCACTTTGTGCCAGGCACCGTGCTAAAGTCACTTGAGTTTGTTTTCTTTTTTGAATTTTATTCAATTTGTCTTTTTATACAGCAGGTTCTTATTAGTTATCTATTTTATACACATCAGTGTATACATGTCAATCCCAATCTCCCAATTCATCCCCCCACCCCCGCCACTTTCCCCCCTTGGTGTCCATATGTTTGTTCTCTACATCTGTGTCTCTATTTCTGCTCTGCAAACCGGTTCACCTGTACCATTTTTCTAGGTTCCACGTATATGCATTAACATACGATATTTGTTTTTCTGACTTACTTCACTCTGTATGACAGTCTCTAGATCCAACCACGTCTCTACAAATGACCCAATTTCTTTCCTTTTTATGGCTGAGTAATATTCCATTGTATATATGTACCACATCTTCTTTATCCAGTCGTCTGTCGATGGGCATTTAGGTTGCTTCCATGACCTGGCTATTGTAAGGGGTGCTGCAATGAACATTGGGGTGCAAGTGTCTTTTTTTTTGAATTTTATTTATTTTTTTATATAGCAGGTTCTTATTAGTTATCCATTTTATACATATTAATGTATATATGTCAATCCCAATCTCCCGCATGTGTCTTTTTTTTTTTTTTTTTGCGGTACGTGGGCCTCTCACTGTTGTGGCCTCTCCTGTCACGGATCACAGGCTCCGGACGTGCAGGCTCAGCGGCCATGGCTCATGGGCTCCGTGGCATGTGGGATCTTCCTGGACCAGGGCACGAACCCGTGTCCCCTGCATCGGCAGGCGGACTCTCAACCACTGCACCACCAGGGAAGCCCCCGCATGTGTCTTTTTGAATTATGGTTTTCTCTGGGTATATGCCCAGTAGTGGGATTGCTGGGTCATATGGTAATTCTATTTTTAGTTTTTTAAGGAACCTCCATACTGTTCTCCATAGTGGCTGTATCAATTTGCATTCCCACCAACAGTGCAAGAGGATTCCCTTTTCTCCACACCCTCTCCAGCATTTGTTGTTTGTAGACTTTCTGATGATGCCCATTCTAACTGGTGTGAGGTGATACCTCATTGTAGTTTTGATTTGCATTTCTCTAATAATTAGTGATGTTGAGCAGCTTTTCATGTGTCCCTTGGCCTTCCCTATGTCTTCTTTGGAGAAATGTCTATTTAGGTCTTCTGCCCTTTTTTGATTGGGTTGTTTCTTTTTTAATATTGAGCTGCATGAGCTGATATATATTTTGGAGATTAATCCTTTGTCCGTTGATTCATTTGCAAATATTTCCTCCCATTCTGAGGGTTGTCTTTTCGTCTTGTTTGTAATTTCCTTTGCTTGGTCACTTGAGTTATTGAAGAAGTATCACAGAGTGATTAAACGCGCAAACTTTGAGGCCAGACTTCTTGGATTTGAATCCCAGCTCAATCACTTAGAGGGTGTGAAACGTAGGCAAATGACTTCACCTCTCTTCGTGCCTCAGTTTCCTCATCTGTGAAACGGGGATAAGAATAGTAGCTGTCCCATAGGAGTGCTGTAATGACTACACTAATGCATGTGAAGGGCCCAGTACATGGTAAATGCTTAATAACTATTAGCTAATAACTATTATCCTGTTAAGTCCTTGTAATAACTCCAATTCACAAGTGAGACTCTAAGAGGTCACTTGACTTGCCCATGATTATGTAGCTAAGTAGCTGACCTGAGGCTTGAACCTGATACCAAGGTTCATGCTGTACTGCCCCCCATTGTAGAACTCATCACACTGGTTGTAGTAACTGTTTACTTGTCAGTCTCTCCCTCTAGACTGGGTGTTCCATGAGGTCGCTGCTGTTGCCCCAGTCCAAGGACACAGTTGAGACCCTAATTAAATTAATTAATGAGGCTAAGCATCTGAGACAAGTTATTCAGATGATGGAAGTGGTGGTCATAGCACCCCTCTAGCGTGCTTGGAAAACAGCTTCGGTGTCTTCTGCATAGTGCAGGCCACATACCCCTCTGCTCTGCTTCCATAGAACCTGTACCCCTCCCCTGATCATGGCAAAAATAATAACGAACGATAATTGAGCACTTAATTGAGACTTGGGATTAGTCTCTTGGCAGACAAATATTTATTGGTCCAGGAACTGGATGAACTCTTAGCTGGGAGAAACCACAGTAGAAGTAGCAGGCAGAATGCCCCAGATAAGCTTTCCCCCAAGCAAGCCCTGTCCTTGGCTAGGCAGCCTCCCCCAGTCTCCCTCCAATCCCCGCATCAGCAGCTGGCCCCAATATTGAGGTGCGTGCCTGCCAGCTCCCTGTTTCAAGGAAACAGAGCACCAGAGACCTTAGTGGCTTCAACATGAGTGTAAACATCACCAGCTGCCAGAGAAGATGACGTCAAATCCAGGCCTGGCTGGCCATGGCCTTGGGGAGACTCCCTGCACAGAGAAGCCAGATGCCCTGGGGTTCACTGTGAGAGGACGCACAAGCTGGGAACTGCCAGCTCAGCACCTTGAAAACACATTTGATGGTTCCATCCATTCTCAAGGGCCCCATGACTTGAAATATTTTTCTTTCCAAACCTACTGAAGTCAGAAATTATTAGCTCTTTTTTTTTTTTCTTGCTAATCCTTATTCAGAGCATCAGATTAGCATGAGCTTGACAGGGTGACCTCTCGGAGTTGGTGTCATTCTACCTAAAGAAAGTCTGTATGGCTTTGAGGTTAAAAGAACTGGCTTGAGTCCCACACTGCCTGAGTCCACAACTTGCCTAATGCTTTGTGATCTTGGGCAATTTCCCTCACAACTTTGAGTCTCAGTTTCCTTATCTGAAAAATGCGGAGAATAGTATCTAGCTCACAGGATCATGGTTGGGATTAATGTATATTCAGTGAGGTCCTATCACGTGCCAAGTGGTCACACCAGTGAACAAAATATAGTCCCTGCCCCCATGGTATGTGGTGAGGAAAGGCAGACAATAAACCAATAAATATTTAATACAGCAGATGGTGGCAAGTGCCACAAAGATAGATAAGGCGCAGTAAGGAGGATAGAGTGTCAGGGCGGGGAGGAGCTATTTCACTTCAGGGTGGTCTGGGAAGGCCTTTCTGATAAGAGATGGCTTCTAAGCAGAGTCCTGAGTGAAATAAGGAAGCAATTCATGCGGCTACGGGGTGGGGGGGGGAACTCTTCTAGGCAGAGATATGAGCATGTGCAAAGGTCCTGAGGCAGGGGCATGCCTGGCATGTTCAAGGAAAGGCAAGAAGGCCAATGTAGCTGGAGTGAAGTGGGCAAGGGAGCAGGTAGACTACATGATGTCAGAGAGGTGGCTGGGGGCAAGGTGTGTAGGACCTGGCAGCCCACTGTCAGGACTTCGGCATTTACTCTGAGATGGGAACCACTGAGGATTTTGAGCAGAGGAAGAAGATGATCTGACAGGTTTTCCCCTGGCTGCCACGTAAGAATAGGCTGTAGAAGGGCCAGGTAGCAGGGAGACCAGTTAGGAAGCTGCTGCAATTGCCCAGGTGAGAGATAACACCTTTGATTAAATTGGTAGCAGTAGGTGGTAAGTAGCTGTCAGATTCTGGATAGAAAATTGTGTGTGTGTGTGTGTGTGTGTGTGCGCGTGCGTGTGTGTGAGAGAGAGAGAGAGAGAGAGAGAGATCAAAGGTGATTCCAAGGTGTTAAACTTGAGGAATGGAGTGCCCATTTACTGAGGTGGAGAAGACAATTTATGTAAAGTGTTTAGCATAGATGAGGGCATGAAATAAGTGCTTAGTAAATATTAGCTATTTGTTGTATTGATGATTTTGGTTTCCTGGGCTGTCTAAACTCAGTCACCCAAAGCTTTGCAAATGCTGAGCATACCTGGCAATAACATCATAGGCATCATGCCTGAGAATGTACTGTGGGCCAAGCATACGACAGACAGAATCTTTACCTAGCACTACCACCCTGCAAGATGTATGAAAGTCCTATGAGAAAATAAACATTTGTTGAATTTTTAACATATCCTAGGCATTGGGCATTTTTCACTTAATCCTGTCTCTAACACTGAATTGTAAATTGCATGAGAGAGATCTTATAGCTCTTGCATACTACTGTGTACACCTGGCACATAGCAGTCACCGTAGTTAATATTTATTAAATGAACCATCTTATTATGGATAGAGGGTGAGTAACTTCCCCAGGTGGGGCTGTGTCTTAAATTATTGTTTGTCAGATAAAGGGATGAATAAGTGCATATTACATTCCCATTTTAGAGAAGAGGAACAGTTGGGGGCAGACCAGATTTGAACCCAGGATTTCCTGATCCTTGAGCTTGGACCCTTTCCATGGCTACACTGTGGGGCTTCACAGCCCCTCTGGCTGTGTTTGAGGATGCCTAGGGATTTGACAATCCTAATTTCACCATAACATGCAAAAACCCAGGCTACTCAGAGAAAGAAAGATCAGATTGTGAAGCTCTAGTAATATGATCCTACATTTTTGTTTTCATGAAACTGCAGGACCTTAAAGCATTCGTTTTATCTAACTTGCTCAAGGTCATACAGGCTGTGAGGGATGGAAACAAAATGTGAATCCAGTCTTACCACGCCAGAGTCCCTGTTTATTCCTCTAAGTAGAGGTTCTTAACCTGGGGCACAGGACTCTTAGGGGGTGTCCGGATGTACTTTATAGTACCTTCTTCCCCCAACATTGTGTGCTTAAACTGTGTGTGCTTAGGAGCAGCTGCATTTTTTGTGAGGAAAGGATTCATAGCTTTCATTATATCCTTAAAGGAACCTATGGTCAAAAAGTTTACTTTCATTTTACCTTATGTATCTATTTTTTAACTTTTATTTTTAAAACTGTTTTTAGATGAGTAGAAGGAAGAAAAATGACAGGAGGGGTGGGAAAGAATTGTAGAGATAAAATATAACAGATGCCAATTGTTTCCCGTTGCTATTCATTCATTCAACAAATTTGTGTAGGGCACCTGTTACTTGGCAGGTACGATTCCAGAGTCTGGGGATGCTGCAGTGGCAAAATCTTTTGACTCCCCTGATAGAACATAAACTCTGTGATGCCGACAAAATATTGTAATAATGATGATGACAATTATTATTATGTCCTGGTGCCATGAAAAAAATAGCGCAGAGTCAAAGGATAGGGAGGAGGGGAAATGGCATTTTAGATAGAGTGGTTTGTGCTCGGAACCTCCTGTTGCTGTGTACGGACTTCTACGAAGGGAGCGACCCCGGATGCCAGGGTGTCCTCCACAAACCTTTCTTTTGCGCTTAACCTCACCAGGATGCTGACCTTAGGGAGCAGGGAGTGCACGCAGGACTGCAGAGCGCATGCTCCCTCTAGCTTTGCGGCTCCGAGCTTTCAGGCTAGGATTCTGCGCGCCGGGAGGACAGTGCGCAGGCTCCTCGGGTTAAAAGGCGCCGCCCAATAGGAACTTCCTTTTGAGGTTCTGGCCCCGCCCCCACAGCCAACTTTTCTGTTTCCGCTTCCGGCGCTGCGGCCGTTCTGGTCGAAGATGGCGGCGGCAGCTGTACCCAGGGTTTGTGGGCTGCTAGGTCGTTCCCGGCTGCTGAGCCGGCCTATGTCGAGTGGCGCCCACGGCGAGGAGGGCTCAGGTACTGGGACTGGGTGCGCAGGGCGGGCCTCGGCCCCACTGGAGAGAAGAGCGGCGGGACTGTGACCTTGGCTTGAGGCCTTGGGGGTGGGAGAGGAGACCCGGGCGTATTACCGCCAGGCCTGAGCGTCGTGCCCCCTCTGCAGCTCGCCTGTGGAAGTCCCTCACCTACTTAGTGGCGCTTCCCGGAGTGGGAGTGAGCATGCTGAACGTGTTCCTGAAGTCGCGCCACGGAGAGGAGGAGAGACCCGAGTTCGTCGCCTACCCCCATCTCCGCATCAGGTCCAAGGTACCCCTTGTAGTCTGTTCGAGTGTCTCTTCGCTTTTCATTCCAAATGCCAAGTTCTTCATTCTCTAAAAGCGTGGGTGCCGTGCGTGTAGTTTCTCATTTAATTTTCTCATTTTATTTTCTCCGGTCATATCTCACTTTCTTCTTCAAGGTCGTACAATAAGTGCCCTTCAGTTTTCCTTTCTCCGAGTCATCCCACCTTTTGCCTTCTGATACTGTTCTGAAACAGTTGTCGGTGGTACAAAACCTGGAGATTTGGGAAACTCCCTTAGACTGGCGAAGTCGGAAGGCGGTTCACCTTTCTAAAACCTGGGCATCTGGAAGCTACTAGCTGCATAATGAAGAGATTGACAGCTTCTGTTCACCTTTGTACTAGTTATCATCCCAACTATGTCATCCTTTGGCTATTGATGCAGATATATTATAAAATTATTACCTCACTTAGCCCAGGTAGGACTGGAAAATTAAGCAGGATCCTTAGATCCAGAAAGAATTTTTGAGTCTGAGTGCCACTCCCAACCTTGTACAATAGAATTAGAAGCCGTGCAGTAAGGTTTCTTAATCTCAGTACTATTGACATTTGGGGCTGGATAATTCTCTTTGGGGTGAGGAGGGGCTGTCCTGTGAGTTAATAGGATGTTTAGCAGCATCTTTGACCTCTAACCACTAGGTGCTAGTAGTATACGCTTCTCTCCCCAAGATGTCTCCATATACTGGCTTACGTCCCCACAGGGGCAGAATCATCCTGGGCTGGAAATCACTGCCCTAGAGCAATGCTTTTCAAAAGTAGCATGCAAAATAACTGAGGGTATGTTGCAGTTTCCAATCCAGAGATTTGTTTCAGGTCCAGAAATCTGCATTTAAGTAAGCATCTCTGCCCCCATACCCACCTCTACCACTTTTGATGCAGGTGGTGGGAGGATTGCACTTTCAGAAACACAGCACTGATGTACAGTTACCAGCGAGAGGCTTTTGAGTAAAGAACTTGAGCTTGCTTTTCATACTGTCTACTTTACGGGCTCCCCTGGAATTTATAAGAGCTCCCTTAAATTATGGGAGGGCTGAAATATGCCAGTAGTTAAAGGACTAATTTCCATTTTGTTTTTATGTATTATCTGTTACTCACCCTACTTTAGGCAGTTCGTGGTAGTGTTGTTTCTGAACTATTTTCTGGAATTGCTTAATTGACATCTTCACTCCACAGCCCTTTCCCTGGGGAGATGGTAATCATACCCTATTCCATAACCCTCACGTGAATCCGCTTCCAACTGGCTATGAAGACGAATAAAGAGAACCTGGGCCATTACCCAGTGGGGACCACAGCACTGGTTTGGACCATTACTCTGCACACATGGACCAGAAAAGTGTTCGAGACCTTAAGCTCACCTTCTTGTATCCAGTGATGACCATTATACTTGATGACCATTATACTGATCTTCCGTCCCTTTGCTTATGGCAGGAGATGGCTTAAATAAATAATTTAGTCATGAGCTGAGAGTTGCATTCTTTGGTGGTGTTTTTCCCTCAGAAATTAACATTGATGTTATTTCTATTTCTGCAGTGAAGGTCTGCGGCTGCTGTTTACGGAGTTTCAGGTCCAATTCAGGCCTCCAAATAACAATGTTTGTAACAGACCTGGCATTGGTTTCTTGTGCCTGGGGTGGGTAAAGCAGATACCACAAGTCAAGCTAATTAAGGGTCAAAACTGGGTCCTGGCAGACTTCAGGTGGCAAAGACACCAGCATTTGCTGAAGAATTCTCCCTATAGTCAGATAATTTTCTCCAAAGATGTCAAGTTCTCATCTTGGGTCATCTCTCAGCTCCCTTAAGGCTGGAAGGGTCAGAAACTTTTGGAGAAATAAAGGCAGTGTGACACATTTCTGCATATAGAACTGGCTTTATTTGTTTCTGGAATTAAAACCTTCCTGTAGCCATAGGAATTAGGAGAGATCACCATTAAAGAGCAATTAAGATTTCCTCTTCAAAATTTAAAACCTTTTAAGTAGTTGAGATAGTGGGAGCCATTTTATGGGCAGGATAAAGTCAAAATAGCATGAGGAACAATCAGAAAAAAATTATTCCCTCAGTAGCAATTATAATAACATTTGTTTTATTCTCAAGGCTCAACCAGACAGTTTCGTGGTAAGATTCAAGAGCCTATAAGGTTTTACTGGCTTGTGGGCAGGCTTATTTCAGGACAGTTATACTTAACTGCAGCTTGCTGCCTGGACTCCCTCAACTGGGTTCCAGATATCTTTTGTATAATGGACCTTAACCTGTCAAAATATAAATGCAGAATGTATTGCAATGACATGAAGGACTGGTCACATTAAATATGAAGTTATTAATTGGTAAAGTGGAGAAGAGATAATAGGATCTAGGACTTCTGTAAATCAAGTTTCATACTGTATGGGCACATAAAAAAAATTGAACCACATTACTCAAGATATGCAATTGTGGAGACTACATGACATTCTAAAGTGTGTAAGTGCTCACCTGATCCTGACCTTTTTTGGGGTGCCATTATATAAACATTTTAAGATATCTGTGTAGCTTACTGTGGAAATTTTAGAAATCAGTGGTTTCCATTTGCTATACGATACTACCTAGCTTAGATAAATCTTCATTTTAAAATGATAAAAAACTCCCCCCAGTGTATATATGGGATGTGTGGGGTTACAGGGTGGTAGTTCCATAAAGTGCACTGAGTTTCAGGGGCAAATAATGATAGAAACTAAATGTTACAATTTGTTCCATCTTCATGATTACAGGCATTACAGGGCAGGGTGGGTAAAGGAGGCAAATAAAGTGAACTCTTTTCTCCCCCCATTTAACCAGAGGCAGCATTTTGGCACTTTTATGATACACAGGTTGACAATTCATTTACTTAAGTTGAAAGCTGGCAACAGCAAATCTTTGCAATTTAGGATCCTCCTGCATAGCCACTCCAAGGATCTTAATTGCTGAAATACACCATGAACTCTGAAATGGTGTTCACAGTGTTCTTGAAGCTTTCACCTCTTAATATGAGATCTGACACCTCTTCTTAAGGTAGGGAACTGTTAAAAGCTGTCTTCCTCTTGGCTAACCCAGTCCATCAGCAATCTTAACAGTTAAGTTACTATATAAAAATAAAACTGCTCCCAAGCATTGATCGAAACTGTTGTGCTGGGAACCCTTTCCAAAGCATTATCTCCGTGAGAGAAAAGAGAGATCCTAACCAGTTGCTTCCATGAACAGTAACCCCAGTACAGTGTACAAGTAATGCCCTTCGAAGCATAACTCAGGCAACCTTGATCATCCTGACAAGCTTATCAGCATTTACATACAAGATACATTTAAAACCGATCCCAGACCAAGTATTGCAACCATAATCCCATTATTTAGCACATTGAGTTCCTGCTGATGCCAAAGCCTGAAATTTCAAAGCAAAGAGTAATTTTTTTCATCATCTTTTACAAATGAGAGAAAAATATCAAGGAGGACAGGAAACTCCTCTCTCCTAAATTCATCAAATCGATGCTATCTTCACAGCTTTAACTGACAGGATCCAGAGTCCTCAATTTCCTGATTTGAGGAGTCCATTTTCAAGGTGACTGTCAAGGTCAAGAAGAGCTTTCAGGCTTTTCTTTGCCGTGGCCCATGAACTCCAGTCCTTCAATAGGAATCTCCTTCTCCTTTATTGCTTTCTGATGGAAGAAAACACATGATAAAGGTCCACATGGAGCCTGAGGACCAAACTTTATAAATATGATGGTACAAAAGTAAATCCGACTGGACCATAAGGACTACCAAACATGATTCAAACCCCATGCTTTTTAACATAAGATTACAAAGAAATTAACTGTAAAACCAGAGAGATTGGAAAGAGTTAACATCAAAATTCAGAAGTGGAATTTAAACAGTATCACCACTCTTGTGACAGACACAAGTTCAAATCAGTCCCAGGACTTACTGGCTATGTAACTTTGATCAAGCCTAACTTCCCTATCTATATTGGGTAAAGACAGCAGCTCCACCTGGAATTACTGAGGATGTTTTTTAAGTTAACTAATTGGGAGTGCCTTGCCCAGGGCTGTTATTACGATTCAGATCAGTTTCACATTCACTGGGCTGGAATGAAGATGTTCTGGCTAGTCAAGAGAGAATAAAATAGGCCAATGAAGGGAATATAACAAAAGGAGATCCTCCATAATGTCTAACAGGCCAGAGAGGCTAACACCCCTCCTTGTCCCTCAGCAATATTGGAAAAGTGCACCACCACAAAATCCAAGGAAACTTGATTCTAGTGAACTTCGACTAATCACTTCCTATTTCTGGGCGTGAGTGTTCCATGCATAAAATACGAATAACTATACCCACTTTGCAAGTTCAGGTTGAGCACCAAATGAACCAAAGAATGTTACTGGGCTCCGTAAAAAGTAAAGTGCTGCAAAAATATTTAACTTTGTCATTCGGAGAGATACCAGGCAGCCTTGGTGACGGTAGGGGAGAGAACTACTGTCACTGGTCTCATCGAGGCTTTTCTTCACCCTGCCAGTCCCAACGCCCTCAAGATACGATGCGTGAGGCCAGGAACACCGTAGAGAGAAGCCGGTGCCTGGGGTAGAGGCGAGAGGACCCGGGCCTCAGCTCACCTGAACACACTGCTGGTAGCGCTTGAAGAGGTCGGTGCACGGGTCCCCGGAGCAGTCCCCCTTGAGGAATTTCTCGGCAAACCAGCGATTGAAGCACTGGTCGTACTCACGCTTCATGTCGGTGCAAGCCTCCCCTACACTGTTCATGGCGTCGGCGGTGGCGGCGCTCTCGGATGTCATCACTTTTAAGCGCGTCGCTAGGCTTTACGAGAGGACGCACTACGGAGGCCGAGAAGGAGAGAAATGTGGACGCGGGCACTGTGGCTGGGCCTTCGAGCGTCGGCGGGCGGGCGCCGGGGCTTCCCCTCCAAGGCCGATCCTCAGGTAGAGGCCGGGGCGTCTAGGCGGGTGCCGAAGCGGGGCGGGAGGCGGAGCAGGCTCCACCTGTGACCCAAGCCCTCCGCCTCATCCTCCCCCAGGGAAGCCGCCGGGTCACGGCCGAGCTGATCGAGCACCTGGAGCGGCTAGCGCTTGTGGACTTCGGCAGCCAAGAGGCCGTGGCACGGCTGGAGAAAGCCATCGCCTTCGCCGACCGGCTTCGCGCCGTGGACACGGACGGGGTGGAGCCCATGGAGTCAGTTCTG
The DNA here is from genome assembly GCF_059928025.1 of Delphinapterus leucas. Classification (NCBI taxonomy): domain Eukaryota; kingdom Metazoa; phylum Chordata; class Mammalia; order Artiodactyla; family Monodontidae; genus Delphinapterus; species Delphinapterus leucas. Next base: position 16,617,794 of record NC_143142.1, read on the forward strand.
GAGGACAGGTAAGCTCGCGACTACGGCCTCGAAGCCTTGCCTGCGGCGCTTTCGCTCCCAGTTAAGATGAAGATTAGTGTCTCATTTCACAGAAGCGAGATGCGAGAACTTGCCCACGGTCACCCCGCGGGTGCTTTCACTCTTTCCCTTGTTCATTATGGATCCTGTCCCTCCCTTGTAGAATCCTCGATGGCTCCCAGTGTAACTAGGAACAAAATCCGAACTGCTAAGCTTCACTTTCGAGGCCCAACTTCCTAGAGTCCCTCCCTACCGCACCGAAGTACTGCTTTTATCATTCCAACCACATTGGCTTCTTTACCGTTTCTCCAACACGCCAGATTCGTTGCTCCTCTAGGATCTTTGCATTAACTCCTTATCCTGTCTGGTTTTCTTTTTTTGGCCGTGCGGCATGCGGGATTGTAGTTCCCGGACCAGGGATCGAACCCGCGATCCCTTCAGTGGAAGCGCGGAGTCTTAACCACTGGGCCACCAGGGAAGTCCCAGGGTTTTCTTCTAATATTTTTCTTGATAATCTTATTTTTGTTGATTTGTAATGTTTCTTGTTAATAGAATGTGAGCTCATGTCTGATTTCCTAGCTGCTGAATTCCTGTCTCAAAAATTTTTAATGTACATATTTTCTGACCTAGTGGTTCGCTATGGAAATATCTGTGAAAGTGCATCAAGATGTGTTCACAAGCGCCCAGGGTATGCAAATCTGTTTATAATACAAAACAACAGAAAAGAAACAAACCCCAGAAACATTCTAAGTGTCCTTCATGGCTAAATATATCATCATAGTACACTGGAATATTTGGCAGTTAAAAATAATGAAATAACTATATGCTGATATGGAAAGGTCTCCAAGATATACTTAATAAAAAAGGCAAAGTTCATGACATCGTGTATGGTATTATTGATACTTTATGTGTAATCTATTTTATATACTCTGGTGTATGCATTAAGTTTTGTTTTGTTCCCTGAAAGGGCATGCAAGAAACTATTAACGATGGTTAGTGTTAAAGAAGATGGGAATGCAGAGGGAAGTTTTTTTGTTTGTTTGTTTTTTGGCTGTGTTGGGTCTTCGTTGCTGCGTGCCGGCTTTCTCTAGTTGTGGCAAGCGGGGGCTACTCTTCGTTGCGCTGCGTGGCTTATTGTCGTGGCTTCTCTTGTTGCGGAGCACGGGCTGTAGGCGCGTGGGCTTCAGTAGTTGTGGCACGCGGGCTCAGTAGTTGTGGCACATGGGCTTAGTTGCTCCGTGGCATGTGGGACCTTCCTGGGCCAGGGCTCATACCTGTGTCCCCTGCATTGGCAGGCGGATTCTTAACCACTGCGCCACCAGGGAAGCCTAGAGGGAAGTTTTAACTTTTCATTTTATACCTAGGGCCCAAAACACAAATGCCTAAGGGGGCAGAGTAATAACCCAAGTAGTGAAGTAGTGTAATGAAACAGGGAGGGGTGGGTCTTTGACAAAGCAGCTTATGAGTACTAAAAGGGTGCAGCCTCTACCCACCTCTACCAATTTTTGCCAAATCTTAATACATTTTAAAAGAAAATGATCTTTTTTTGAAAAGCAGACTTGTTTGCTGTTTGGGACTGCAGCTTCTTAGAAAGGATGGGTATGTAGCCTATAAAGATATGGGTAGTCTACAACTCTGTCCTAGCCTTTTTCTGATGGAATTTTAAAAAATAAACTCCTGGTACAGGTGGGAGAAAGAAAGCTGCCATTAGTCAATGCCGGTAGGGAGAGCCACACTTATCTGTAACCATAACCTTCATGTAAAGTGCTTGCTAGCCTCATGGTCTCACTCCAGTCTTTTTTTTTTTTTGCGATATGCGGGCCTCTCACCGTTGTGGCCTCTCCCGTTGCGGAGCACAGGCTCCTGACACACAGGCTCAGCAGCCATGGCTCACGGGCCCAGCCGCACCGCAGCATGTGGGATCTTCTCAGACTGGGGCACGAACCCGTGTCCCCTGCATCGGCAGGCGGACTCTCAACCACTGCGCCACCAGGGAAGCCCTCACTCCAGTCTTTGATTCCTTCAAATCCTCTATTTTGTAATCTTGATGCTTAGGTCTAGGGAGGTTAACCAATTTGCCCAAAGTTACAGTGTTTCAAAACAGAAATCTGATGTCATTCTCCTACCCAAGCCCTTCAGGTGGCTTCCTAGTGCTCTTTAGGATAAAAAGGAAAGCTTCACCATAGCCTGTGGGGCATCATTTAACCAAGCTTCTGCCCACTTCTTCAAGACGTTGCTTTCCCAGAGCTCTCCATTCTTTCCCCTTGTTAGAATTCTGGGCTCTTGCCTTTACCCCCATCTCAGCCCATGCATTCCTTTTTTTTTTTTTTTTGGCCTCACTGTGTGGCATGCAGGATCTTAGTTTCCTGACTAGGGATCAAACTCGTATTCCCTGCAGTGGAAGCGTGGGATCTTAACCACTGGACTGCCAGGCAAGTCCCCACATTGCTTTTTTTTTGCCTACTTAATTTCCTTTCTTCAGATTTCAACTGCCACTTCCTCAAGGAAGTTTTCATTCTTCTGTATTGAGTCAGATTCTCTTTCAGGACCTGTGGCTATCATGGTATTCAAAAGAGCTGTAATTTTACATGTATTCATACATGTATTTAATTGATATTTGATTCTCTGCCCCTCTTCTACTGCTCGTCCACCTCACAGGAAGCATGTCTGTTATTGCTCATCTTCATCTAGCACTGAGCAGACACTCAGTAAATGTTTGTTGAATGTTCTTTATTATCTATGGGAAAGGTGGGAATAGAGTGCAAAGAGCAGTCAGAATTTCCCAAGGCATCTAGAGGGTAACTATAAAGAAATGCAACTATTACTCAGGGAAGAGTTTGTGGAAAAGATGAAGAGGGATTTGGTTCTGGTAATTGGAATAGTGACTTAGTATTCAGTGATTTGCAATCTTGCCATAAATTAGGAAACCAGTTTGGGGTAATGATTCCATTTTAGATGTGACATTTGTAGGATTTTCATGTTTTGAATGTACTGCCTTCACTGACACTTGAAATGGAACCCAGTTAAGTGAAGACAAGTGTTAAATGGTTTTAGGTGATAGCCACACTAGCTGTAAAGGTCCTGACTGGCTAACAGAAATCTCTTGGCCCATTAATAACCTATCATTTGTTTTGAGCTAAAAAGCATTAGCATGCTTATGTACCAGGCACTAAGATTTTATATGCGTTATATCTCAGTAATCACATATAATCCCGAAAGGCAAATATTAGTATCTCTTTCATAGATGAAGAAACCAAGGCTCAGAAAGGTTATGTAACCTGTGCCAAAGTTTCACAGGTATTACGAGGAGAATCCAGGACTTGGAACTCAGAGCTTCTCTCAAATACTGCTCTAGATATGCCCTCTAAAGTCAGCCCCAGGAATTCCCCGGCAGTCCAGTGGTTAGGACTTGGTGCTTTCACTGCTGGGGCCCGGGTTCAATCCCTGGTCGGGGAACTAAGATCCCACCAGCCTCGTGGCGCAGCCAAAAAAATCAATCAATCAATCAATAATAAAGTCAGCCCCTAGAAACTTTATCCTTTTTCATCTCAGATCCAGAGACTGACTCAGGTGACATCTCTGACTGCAGCCAAATAACTTCAATGCTTAGGATGTCCCTCAGAGCCTTATTTGCCAAATTGATTAGCTCTCATTTCAGTCCGCGTGAAACTAGAAATAAATTAAAAGGCTTGTAGATGGAAGTAGAGTGGTGCCCAGAGAAACAACTCCTGGCAGCCTGATAGCAGGGAAGAGGCAGAAAGAAACTAATACAACAGCAGAACTGTTCCATTGGTCAGCCCAAGGGCCAACAGAGGCACTTCTTCTGCCATGCTTGCCATAGTGCTTTCCATGAAATTAAATGCATTTCCCTCATTACTGGTTTAAGTGCCTTGTCTGTGAGCTTTAGAGGGCAGGGATTTCTAATTCACAGTCAAAAGTTTTCTCAACCGGGGTCTTTCATCTGATTGAGGACACAGAAAGATCAATGGACTCTTTTTTCAAGTCTCCCAAGGATGGTACATAACTAACAAGTAGCCCAGATGCATAGAAGTTGTCCTATGTATCTGGACTAAATGCTCTTATAATAGAACCCTGACTGAGAAAGATGAGGTGAGGTAGACATTCAGTCAGTCATAATTGATAGGCACTTAAAGAGCTCATCTAGTCTTGTTTGGTGTTTTATGCATGATTCCAAGGTCAAGAAAAGTTAAGTGACTTGCCAAGTGAGGGGTCTGCTTGGTGTGCCACCCTCAGAGACCCTGTGTTCAGTAGCCTATGTTTAAGAAAATAGGGAGGTGTGGATTTATTCTACAAACAACTCCACCTTAAATAGTAATTAGATGGAAATGTGTGATATTTAAAGAGGTGAGTTTTGTCTTTCTGGAAATGTCACTTAATAGGAAACCCAATTACCAAATGAGTGAACCAATCAATTGCTACCTACTGTTGGGAAGCAGTAGCTTTTAACCACCTCTTGGCAGTAGTATAGTCTTTTTTGTCAAAATCTCCAAGCGCCCAGGAACAATTAGCAGCCTCCAGTCCCTATGGACTGGGAGGGTTGTGAGTGATTATAGCAGGTTAAGTGCATAGGTATTCTCTGAATGAGTAGTGGGGACTGAGGTGTACCCGGGGTGTACAAACTCTTTTTGAAAAAAGAGCAGGTGCTATTCAGCGCCCACCTCCTGTTGCCCTAAGAATGCAAGCCCAGCATTACCAGACCTTCTTTTTAAACATCATTTCACTTAATTGTCCCAGCAATTCTCTGAAGCATTTTACAAACAAGGAAACTGATACATGGAAAGGATAAGTAACTTGCATACAGGCCACGTGCAGCTCTGGGGTTTGAATTCTCTAGTGATTCAGGAGCCCAGTCTCTTAGCCATTTTGTTGTATTGCCCAACAGAAATATAAACCCCAGAAAGTCCAATGGTCACCTTTGCAGATTACTTTTATTTTTGTTCTCCAAGTTTCCTTGAATGAGTATGAGTGCATAATCCTTGTATGGTAAAAAAAAAAAAAAATTCTAGTGCAACCTTCACTTTTTTTGGCAAGAAGCTTAAGGTCTTAGAAAGATCATACTTGTTCAAGGTGACGCATTAAGACGGTGCCAGTCCTGGAATAGAGTCCAGCTTTCCACTCTTTGTACCATGAATAAGTGTTTATTGTGTCTCGCCCAGGGCTGGGTGCCCCAAAGAAATAGAAGAACCAATCCTTTCCTAAAAGAATCTTATCATTACAACTTGGCCTTCTATGCAGCCTTTACCCAGATGTTCATGTCACACCCTTGCGCCATTGTCCCATTAGGTTTAGCCTGCAGTCTATGTCTGGCTCAGAGCAGAAAGAGCTTGGCTGCTACCCTCTTAGTGATTGAGCAGACTGCTTATTTTTCAGCCCAGGTATCTGGAAGCCAACTCAAACCTCTTGTCATGCACTTTTAAACCTTAAAACAGTAGTGAAGGGCTTCCCTGGTGGCGCAGTGTCCGCCTGCCGATGCAGGGGACACGGGTTCGTGCCCCAGTCCGGGAAGATCCCACATGCCGCGGAGCGGCTGGGCCCGTGAGCCATGGCCCCTGAGCTGCGCGTCCGGAGCCTGTGCTCCGCAATGGGAGAGGCCACAACAGTGAGAGGCCCGCATACCGAAAAAAAAACCAAAAAACACAAAAAAAACAGTAGTGAAGCCCCACAGATGTGTTCAACTCCTGTTTGGTTTCACTAGTTTGCCATCTGGATAGTTTAATGAAACCACTAAGCCTCAAAAACAGTGTGAGATTCTTGAGCTATGTTCGTGGTACATCTTGCAAGGACAGGTACTTTTACATCCACAAAGGTGGTTGCAATGAAAAAAGCACTCATCTTAGGGGTACCAGAACCGGGCTCGGATCCCAGTCCTGTCACTTAGCAGCTTAAGTTATTTATAACCAATCTTGAGCAAGTTTCTGCACCTTTCTCATTTCCCATCACCCCCCCAATCCAGCTGTTTCTTTTTTTTTAAGTGTATACATATATTTTTTTAAATTATTTATTTATTTATTTATTTATTTATGGCTGTGTTGGGTCTTCGTTTCTGTGCGAGGGCTTTCTCTAGTTGCGGCAAGTGGGGGCCACTCTTCATCGCGGTGCACGGGCCTCTCACTATCGCGGCCTCTCTTGTTGCAGAGCACGGGCTCCAGACGCGCAGGCTCAGTAGCTGTGGCTCACGGGCCTAGTTGCTCCGCGGCATGTGGGATCTTCCCAGACTGGGGCTCGAACCTGTGTCCCCTGCATTGGCAGGCAGATTCCCAACCACTGTGCCAGCAGGGAAGCCCTAAAGTGTATACATATTTTTAAAATATTTATTTATTTGGCTATGCCGGGTCTTACATGGGATCTTCATTGCTGTGTGCAGGATCTTTAGTTGTGGCATGGGGGCTCTTTTTTTTTTTTTAATTAACTTATTTATTTTTTCTGCGTTGGTCTTTGTTGCTGCGCGTGGGCTTCCTCTAGTTGCACTGAGGAGCTACTCTTCGTTGTGGTGCGTGAGCTTCTCATTGCAGTGGCTTGTCTTGTTGCGGAGCACAGGCTCAGTATTATGGTACACAGCTTAGTTGCTATGCAGCACGTGGGATCTTCCCAGACCAGGGCTCGAACCCGTGTCCCCTGCATTGGCAGGCGTATTTTTAACCACTGTGCCACCAGGGAAGCCCGGCATGGAGGCTCTTAGTTGCAGCATGTGGGAGCTAGTTCCCTGACCAGGAATTGAACCTGGGCCCCCTGCATTGGCAGCACGGAGCCTTAACCACTGGACCAGCGGGAAGTCCCAACCCAGCTGTTCCTTGACCATGGTTAAGGAGTGACATCACCTGTTCTGAGGACCTGTCCCTCACCCAGGCTGGGTTAGGTCCCCCTATCTAGTCCCTTGGCAAGCATTGCTTACCTCTGTTAGATTTAATATATTATACTGTAATTGCCTTCTTACCTATCTCCGCCAAAAGCAACTTACCCATAGTAATCATAAAAAATATTAAACATATCAATCCTGAGGAATAATTACCACTTATCTCACAGGGTTCTTGGGAGAATCTATAAATGGTAGGCTGTTATTTGGTCTACTGTTGACTACAACTCCTCCATCTTTGAGCAGTGACTATAACTCAAGAATATGCTGCTCCCTTGTTCTCCCGTACTTGACCCTCTCCACCCATGCCCTCCCTAGAAGCCATGTTCTGAGAAGGTAACCTTAAACTTCTGGTTTTGTAGATGTCTGTACTTGAGATCCGACAATGTGGTAGAAGGCAACTGTGCTGAAGAACTACTACAAAACTCCCATCGCGTTGTGGAGGAGTATTTTGTGGCTCCCCCAGGTATGTGTTGCCCAACATGGCTTAACAGACTGTCCCACAGTAAACTAAGAATGCAGTAGGAACTGTGAGGCCCAGATTTGCTATGTGAAAGCACTTTGACAAGTATAAAGTGGCAAAAGGGTGAAGGAAGTCAAAAGGTAAAAACTTCCAGTTATAAGTTAAATAAGTCCTGGGGATATAATGTACAGCATGGTGACTCTAGGATGTTAACTAATCTTATCATGGTAATCATTTTGCAATATATACACGTATCAAATCATTGTGTTACACACCTTAAACTTATACAATGTATGTCAATTATCTCAATAAAACTGGAAATAAGAAAAACACATGGAGATTACTCCTTTCTGCTTGTGGATGCCGCCGAGTAAGCATCGTTGACGTCTCCCCCCCCAACTCTCCACTGCCGTCACATCTAAGTCAGAGTCACCCAAAGAGCCCGAACAGCTGCGGAAGCTCTTCATCGGAGGTTTGAGCTTTGAAACAACCGATGAGAGTCTGAGGAGCCATTTTGAGCAGTGGGGAACGCTCACAGATTGTGTGGTAATGAGGGATCCAAACACCAAACGCTCCAGAGGCTTCAGGTTTGTCACATATGCCACTGTGGAGGAGGTAGATGTGGCCATGAATGCAAGGCCACACAAGGTGGATGGAAGAGTTGTGGAACCAAAGAGGGCCGTCTCAAGAGAAGATTCTCAAAGACCTGGTGCCCACTTAACTGTGAAAAAGATTTTTGTTGGTGGCATTAAAGAAGACACTGAAGAACATCATCTAAGAGATTATTTTGAACAGTATGGGAAAATTGAAGTGATTGAAATCATGACTGATTGAGGCAGTGGCAAAAGAGCAGCTTTGCTTTCGTAACCTTTGATGACCGTGACTCCGTAGACAAGACCGTCATTCAGAAATACCACACTGTGAATGGCCACAACTGTGAAGTAAGGAAAGCCCTATCTCAGCAAGAGATGGCTAGTGCCTCATCCAGCCAAAGAGGTCGAAGTGGTTCTGGAAGCTTTGGTGGTGGTCATGGAGGTGGTTTTGGTGGGAATGACAACTTTGGTCATGGAGGAAACTTCAGTGGTCAAGGTGGCTTTGGTGGCAGCCACGGTGTTGGTGGATATGGTGGCAGTGGGGATGGCTATGATGGATTTGGTAATGATGGAAGCAATTTTGGAGGTGGTGGAAGCTACAATGATTTTGGCAGTTACAACAATCAGTCTTCAAATTTTGGACCCATGAAAGGAGGAAACTTTGGAGGCAGAAGTTCTGGCCCCTGTGGTGGCGGAGGCCAATACTTTGCCAAACCCCGAAACCAAGGTGGCTATGGTGGTTCCAGCAGCAGCAGTAGCTATGGCAGTGGCAGAAGGTTTTGATTACTGCCAGGAAACAAAGCTTAGCAGGAGAGGAGAGCCAGAGAAGTGACAGGGAAGCTACAGGTTACAACAGATTTGTGAACTCAGCCAAGCACAGTGGTGGCAGGGCCTAGCTGCTACAAAGAAGACATGTTTTAGACAATACTCATGTGTATGGGCAAAAAAACCTCAAGGACTGTATTTGTGACTAATTGTATAACAGGTTATTTTAGTTTCTGTTCTGTGGAAAGTGTAAACCATTCCAACAAAGGGTTTTAATGTAGATTTTTTTTTTTTTTTGCACCCATGCTGTTGATTGCTAAATGTAATAGTCTGATCATGACGCTGAATAAACGTGTCTTTTTTTAAAATGTGCTGTATAAAGTCAGTCTACCCTGAAGCCATTTTGGTAAACTACCCCAACAGTGTGAAGTTAGTATTCCTTCAGGGTGATGCCAGGTTCCATTCAAAATTTATTTACAACCTGCTTTGGTGGAGAAGCTACTGTCTTCCGAAACCTTGGTGTAGTTGAACTGACAGTTACTGTGTTGTGACCTGGAGTTCACCGTGAAAAGGGTCACCCAAGCCAAGTCATGGAGTTTTTTGATTATTAATATATGATTGTTGGCACATCCTATGCAATATATTTAATTGGATTATGGTACCAGATATAGATGGGAATGAAGCTTGTGTATCATCCATTATCATGTGTAATAAATAAACAATTTAATATCCTCTTGAAAAAAAAATAATACATGTATTAATAACAACAAAAAACAAAGTATATACAGGTGGTGACACTAAGGTGGCAGTAGATTCCAGGGGTCACATTCACCTCTAGGGGCCAGGTGTTAACAGGAATGAGCAAAACAAAAACAGGACCGAGGCAGGGAGAGATGTGTAGAGTGGCAAATCTGGAGCTCAAGCTATGCCTAAAGGGGCAGCTGGCATGCGCTGCTTCTCATTCAGTGCCAGGCAGGAATAGGATCCCATTTTCCCAGAGAACCTGGACATCTGGCATTTTGTGTGCTATTTCCCAAATTTTAAGTGTTAATTCAAGATTTAAAAAAATACCATGAAAATAAAACATACCTGCTGCAAGCCAGGTGCATCCTGTGACCAATCTGCAACCCCTAGTGTGGAGATTTGCATCTTTAAACCTCACTGTAACTATTTTAAAACTCTGGGCCAATAATAAAACCCAGAACCTTGGGTAGCTGAACTGCAGATAGGTGAGCCCTCAGAGCTGCTGCACCCCTCTGGACATTGGGGAATGGGACTAGCCTAAGCACTCCAGGTAGATGGCTTTCCAAGTGCCGGCTTCAAGTTCAGGAGATGCCCCTCAGTGGAGAACCATCGTGAGCAGCCTCCAGAGACAAACATCAGTTCTCTGGCTCAGGGAATACCTCTTTGATCAAGACCAACCAATTAAAGAAAAGCTCTGGTTGAAGCAAGGATGGGAAGGAAAGCTAAAAAAATTTTGAGCTCGGGCTTCCCTGGTGGCGCAGTGGTTGAGAGTCCGCCTGCCGATGCAGGGGACACGGGTTCGTGCCCCGGTCCGGGAAGATCCCACATGCCGCGGAGCGGCTGGGCCTGTGAGCCATGGCCGCTGAGCCTGCGCGTCCAGAGACTGTGCTCCGCAACAGGAGAGGCCGCAACAGTGAGAGACCCGCGTACTACAAAAAAAAAAAAATTTTTTTTGAGCTCATGCCTCTGATTAACTGAACCACCTCAGTTAACTGTGGAGAGAAATAAGATTTTATAATCTCTCAATCTCAGTGTCTGATAGTTGTTGCTGTTTCAGCAGACACATCCATTGATCACATATGCTGTTTCTCAAATAGAACCTTGTGTCAGACTTTGCTTCTTGGGAAAAACTGAGTTCACAGTCATAGTCTCTCCTTCCTCTCCCATATGCATATAAATGTCTAATTAACCTGTCTCTGCTTCTTACTGAAAAGTGTGCATTGATTAGGCTTCACTTATAACTGGTTCTTTCAGATACTCATAGTTAGAGAAAGTGTAATAGCTACACTTATTTCCACTGCTTATTTTTCATGACAAACCAGTTAGCTCAGTGTAGAGCCAGTTGGAAAGCAGGCTCAACTATAACATTCCTTTTTGTTATTGTTTTCAAACAGGTAATATCTCTTGGCCAAAGCTGGATGAAAAAGAGCCCTTCTCACACTGCTGAGTAGCTATTCTGGGAAGGGGTGCCCTCTAAAAACGTGGAAGTGCAATGAGTATTTTGTTACGAACACTAATGTTCCCACTTCCTTCAGTCACCTGAAAAAAGTGATGGTTAAGTATCTCTTAGTAACTAACTCTTCTGAAGACAGAACTGGGAAAGATCTAGCCAAAATAAGGCAAATAGTCCCTGATGCCAACGGAAGTAGAAGGTATGGCCAGTTTCCAAGGAAATGGATCAAGTGTACTCACAGGCTGTTCTGTATGGAAGATTTTATCCCCTCCCCAAAAGACTGTCTACCAAACTGCATTTAAGTGAATTTTTCTATTTATGTAACTGTTAGACATTGCATCTGATCACTATGTGACAACCTGAGTTGTCCTTTTCAGTTGCTGCTTCCATTGACTTGAGCAGCCTTTTATCTTTACTGAGCACACTTAAATTTGTTCTTGGGTACCCACTTTGTTCCAAGCAGAGGGCTGACTTTCTGCTAAGGTTAGGAGGCAGCTTTGGGAGGTGGTGGATATGTTTATGGCCTTCATGGTTGTGATTTCATGTGTGTGTACTTAACCCCAAACTCACTGAGTTGTATACATTAAATGTACAGCTTTTTACAGGTCAACTGTATTTCAATAAAGTGGTCTAAAAAAAAAAAAAATAGTCCTGGGCCTGTGACAAAGTAGGCCCCCTGCCCCATGATTACTGAACTGAACAGAATCCCAAGACAGTGGGGTTTTTTGTTTGGGGGTTTGTTTTGTTTTTTAAAGCTCAGATACCAGGGACAAATGAGACAAATTTAGGAGTGAAAGTGATAGAACCAAAACTTTTTTGGTTTTTTTTTTCCCTAACCAACTGCCAAAGTTGGTTTTGGCTAAGAATTTCCCAATGATCTTTATGCTGGTGCCCACTTTTAAAAGTCTGTTTTTAGCCTTCCCATTCCCTTCCCCTATCTGCAATGCACCCTCTTTTCTTTAAAGCAGCTTAACTTACACAGTTGGCCTTGAATTATAAGAGAACCCTGAACCTGCCCTTGGGATTGAAGTTCTCAGACCACCATCAGAGCAACATCTTTATCCCCAAATAAAGTAATCCACTCCTGCTCCTTACCAACTGGGCACAAGCTGCCACTACAAGTCAATGATTTTTTTTTTTTTTTTTTTACTATTATCAGTGTGCCTGTTTGGTGAAATCTATGAACGTAATTAAGGACAATCACACATGTCAATTACTAAACGTTTAAAATATATTTCTAAACAGAATGGGCCGACTTAAGTCACAGTAACAGCTGATCTCCGTAGAAGAGCAACCCACAAAGATACAGCACTGTTTTTTTTCCCATCATCAGGGGTGAAAAATATACAACTTGTTTCTGAACCAAAACCATAATTTCCGCAGTTAAAAATGTTTCACTGCTAATATGGCCCTGGTAGAAATTATGTAGTTTTATTTCCTTAAAAAAAAAAAAATTAAAAAAATGTCCTAAGACACTAAATCATCAATCTGGAATGTAGATTCTGAGCACAAAGCAGCTCAGTTCACCTAAAAAATAAAGAAAAAATTCCCATCACCTGTCTCAGTAGGGTCTGAAAGGAGAGAAGTAGTGTGGGGAACCCCTGCTTTGGTATGGAGAGTCACGGCCCCTTGACCCAGACCGAGACCGTGAGTAGCCATAGCTGGTGCTTCTCTCTGGATAAACGCGTATGTAGGAAGTTTCACCCTGAAATTCAAACAAAAGGTAAAGGAAAAAATAAGACCCAGAAGAATAAAGCACACCAACACCTAACATGGCTGCCTAACAATAACAGTTAAGTATTGAGCATTTACTGTTTGCTTGGCACAATGCTATCTCATTAAACCCTCGCAATAGTGCAGGAGGTAGGTATTCTTGTCCAAGGTGACACAAATAAATGGCAACTCGATTATGTGGTAAATAACTCAGCTACTAGCTACTACTGTTAACATATCTGAATTCCTGCCACTAACCCCCAGAATCTGACCTGGGCTAGATGCTTAGTTATCTTCATAATTTAGCTTCCTGGCAAGTCTTTTTTTTTTTTTTTTGCAGTACGCGGGCCTCTCACTGTTGTGGCCTCTCCCGTTGCGGAGCACAGGCTCCGGACGCACAGGCTCAGCAGCCATGGCTCACGGGCCCAGCCGCTCCGCGGCACGTGGGATCTTCCCAGACCGGGGCACGAACCCGCGTCCCCTGCATCGGCAGGCAGACTCTCAACCACTGCGCCACGAGGGAAACCCCCTGCAAGTCTTTTAAGATAATGCTATTATTGTGACTATTTTGCATATAGAGGAACCAGGGTTCGGAGTAGGTCGGCTAAGATTTTAATAAGCAGCAGAGAAGTCATGTCCAGGCAGGCCTACCTCCAGGCCCTTTGCCCTCAGCCAGCATTCTCAGATCTAAAGACCCTAAGATGAAAGAAGCCAGATGCTTTTTCCCTCAGTGAAGTCAGTAATTTGATTACCCTTACTGAGACCCTGCTTTGTAGTATAACTGACGACCAGGTGCTGTTTTGTTTCTGCTGCAAATTCAAGTCTTAGAGGACAGTCTGAGCAAAAGCACTGTTAACCCAGGCAGTCTCCAAGCCATAAAGTTAGGGAATTATATGAATCCTTAGAAAAAGAAATGGGCCCAGAAATTCATGTCCCCAGACATCCCTAAACCCCATAGCAAGTCAGGACAGGATAACCAGAAAAAAATGTCCAATTGGTGGTCTGGTATCTGGTCTCAATGGTATCAAAGGAATAGTCACCATTTGAATCAGACTGAGATCCAAAGCAGCAGCCACCTACTTGAAAGGAAGTACATCAAGAACTAAGTCCCCAGGGTGAGGTGATGAACAACAAGAAAATGCCAAGGGCTCAGGTTTCAAAGAGGCTCCTGCATCATTTTGGGAAAGGCACAGTGAAGTGACAACTCAGCCCCAGTAGCAGTACCTAGAAGGGCTGAGATGATGAGGTTGGCTTGCAGAGCCCAGACTAGACCCAAAGGAGGGAGAGCCATAATAATTAGGTTCATGGAGGGACACTGCAGATTAAGCCAGTTGTGAAAGGGTGTTATCATGGAATAGCTCACCACATTATGACAGACTGCACCAGTATTCTTTCCAGGTTAAAAATACTATGACTGCAGACTTCTCTCTGTTATGACCCTGCAGGGCTTAGGCATGATGAATTCCTTGGCTTTGTCCACGTAAGATAGATCTTTAATGGTATTGTGAGGTCCTCAAATGGCAAACGCATGGCCTGTTGCTACTTCTGCTAGGTCAGCTTCAGGTGGAGTGGTCTAGGTACAAGCTCCTCAACAGAAGGTGGGGACCCACCTCATGAGAGCGGAATTTGGTGTCATCCAGTTTACGCAGGGCATATTCCATGTCTTCTTTTCTGAGATATTCAACCATCCCCATTCCATCTTTCTGCACATCTGCGTAACAGACATCCCCAGCTTCTCGCATATGATCTTTCAGGTCCTGCCAGCTGCCTGATGGAGGAAGTCCTAGGCACAGAGAACATAAGAAAAGAGGCCATATCCTTCATCTATGTTAAGAGCCATCAAGACCTAGGGTCCCTTCTCCATCAATCACTACTTTTAAATCCTGAGGGTCCCCAAATCACAAATTTTAATAAGGGACACAAAACCAGAGAAGAACACTAAAGTATGTGTGGTAAACCACCATAATAAGCTGGTCCTAGGATAATCTTCCAGAGACCAAGCCTTTCCAACTGACCAAGAAGTTCATCCCGTTATAGGTTTAGTACCTCTAAGAATTCAGAGCCTCTCTTTCTTTGTCCTTCATAATTAATAACAAACTCCCAAGACTTTGAGTTCTAATTTTTTCCGTTATGAAATTTATCGGTACCAATTATTTCTTGCCTGACTGGGTTCCCAGGACATGGGAATTTTGAAACCATCCAATAAAATAACCAAAGTGTAGCTGAAGTAACACAACAAAAATCTAAAGTTTGTTTTCTTGTAGGTGTGAATGACTGACAAACTAGACAAAGTACCTCTTAAAAGATCACCAACACTCTTCAATACAGTAGGGGAAAAGGTAAGACTCAGACGCTAAAACTAGTCGGGAGTCATACAACCCTACCTGATGTCATGAAAGGGAAATGTGCTCCTGCTCTCAAAGGCTGTGTTTACCGCTCACAGCTCAGGACTGCAGCCATTTCCTAATAGTTTTCTAAGCAGGATTTCAGAGCAGCATGGAGAGAAAAAAAGATATGTATGACATCCTGAAGGAGGGAATAGAGTTCTGGGGTTAAAAAATTACAAAGGGACACAGATAGGCAGATACTGACAGTATCACTCTCAAGCACCATGGGAGTCTGATGTGACTGTGTGACATTCACATCTAAGACAGTGCCAGGCTCTTCAATACACTTCACTCCACCAGGGCCCTAAAACACCCCTGCAATGTGCAAAAGGCCCCAGGTTTTTACCAGTGTGTTAATGTTTCAAAAAGATGCATAAACCTCTGAGCTTAGCATTTCATCACTTGTCAACACTAGACGTTTCGTTCTATACTTTGCAATACAATCACTAAGACTCCCAAGTTGTAGTTTTGGTTTCTTTTTTACATAATTCCAAAACCACCACAAAATATGGCCTATTTTAGGATCCAAGGCTAGGTAATTTGTTCAAATCTGGCTTCTGCAATGTCTTTCTAGCAAGTCCGACACCAGGGTACATTCCAAAAGAAAATGTCTTTAGAATTCCAGCTCAAGGGGTTTTGCCATCATCTTCCCTTTCAACACTAGAAAACTCCAGTATGAGAAGAAAGTTTATGTTCTATCAAGGCTGCACTATCAGTGCAATTTCATTGGCAAGGTACCTGCCTCACTGGCAGGGCTTCAGACTGTCACTGTGCATGGGCTGTTGAAAAGAAAACCCCACACATCCCACGCACTGAAGAATAACAGCTAACATTTCTTGGAGGCCAGACTCTGTGCTAAGTATTTTACATGCATCATCTTATTTAGTTTGAAAGGAACATACCTGAAACAAGAACTCGGAAATCAGATCTTCTTGTAGGAGGCCCATTCCTCCCACCACGGGGCCACCCACCCCGACCTCCGTAAGTCCTGGGGAACTCCACACGAAGCCGGCACTGGCCATAATCATAACCGTTCCTTCCATAAATTGCATCCTCAGCATCTCTGCAAAGAAAAGTTTGGAGTTAGTGCTACTCAGGAGCGCCGACTGACTTCCCAGTGAGGAACATGAGTAACAAGAATAAAAAGAAAACCTCAAGTGAGAAAACAAAAGAACAAAAACCCAGAACTTGATGCACTACTGCTTTGGTTTGAAGACCTTTCATGATATTGGAATTAAACTTTACAGCTGTCACACACAGGGTTCTCTAGGTATGAAATGATAATGAATAGATAAACAGATAAGAGAACTAATTCAGAAAAAAATAAACTGTTGACAGATGACTGATTTTGCCAATAAAAGTGTTTCTCTAACCTTGGTGAGCTGTTTCTCAAAACGCACACCACACACTAGTCCTTTAATATTCTTCCTCAAGGCCTAGTACATTCAAGTCTATAGAAAGAAAAACCCATTTAAAAAGAGGTAAGGCTCAAAAGACAAATGCAAATTAGTGTTTTGTGAGGAATATGGAATTCCTTCAAGTGTACCTTTTCAGCATGGTTTGGAGGACTAAGCTGTCAAAACCACTCTGGGTACAGTTTCATCAAAAGAGGTAAATATCCAATAAAGTAATACTTTAAAGTCTTTCCTAGGGCTCTAGGAGAGTTAGGAACACCAAGCTGGTTCTCCAATATTGATAGGAGAGAGAATATCCTCAGAGGGTGAGAGGACAAACAGCTGAAGACATACTAATGAAGGCAGCATTCAGTTGTCACAGGCACATAAACGCTAATCAAGATTCCAGTCCCAGGATTAAGAGCAAGGAGGACCACATCCAGCTCAACCCTAGCTATATTCATAATACAGTGAGAGAGAGGCAGAACTGCCAGGGTTTAAGACTGAATAAAAACTGTCCTCAGTTCAAATCATCTTCCTGCTACTTACTAGTAGTTGTCTCTGGGTAAGTATGTGATCAAGATTTTACATGTGAATGTAATATGCCTGTCTCACAGCGTTTTTGTAAGGATTAAGTAAGATACTATGTGTGCAGTGCTTTGCTTGAAACTTGGCATCTAGTGATAGCAAAAGATAGCTTTTCATTATGAAAGGAATGAGGGAAAAGACGACATACCATACAGTAAGTTTGTATTCGACAGGGCAGTAGATTCAAATCCTACCTTCCCTAGTACCCTTCCCTTTCATCAACTCTAAATCCTGTTACCTCATCTGAAAATGTGATTAGTAGCACCTAGTTTATAGGCTGTTGAAAATGCTAAATAATACATAGTATGGCACATGACACATAGCAACTTAAGAAACACGGGAACTGTTACTAATTAATAGAACAACCTTTTCCAGTTTAGGTGTGTGTGAAAATGCCTAGTTCCATTTTTTGAGGCAAATGGCAAGACACTAGGAATGAGCTCCGTCAGAGTCTTCAGCCATCAAAGCCTCAGGGTATGTCCAGCCTCCTCATCCTCAGACGCTGCCCCTTGCCTCGTATCACCCCCCAAGATGCGCAGGACACCCCACGGGCAGTCCTCCTAGTGAAGCCCGCAGGGCGCAGACTAGGCAAAGCGCTCCCTCTGCCAGTGCTGGAAACCAGCGAGCGGGCTCCGATTTACCCCGAGTGTAGTAACCAACACAGTGCGAACCAACAAGCGCAGTGTTGAAAGTTACCAGGCCTTTTCTGGGGCAAGGGCCGACACTCTTTGCAAAGTCACAAAGACCCCTTCGAGCCGGTTTCGGGATCTAGAGCTTCCACATCCTCGGGGCCCTTAGCATCTAGCGGTGCCTCCCTTATTAGAGAAGGAATAGTGAAATCAGAGACCCCCCTCAGACTGTTTTACAAGTTTTCCCAAATCCCTGACGCTTTTATCAGAACGAGGCCCTGGCCGTGTGGGGCGGGGCGCGCGTGGATGGAGATCCGTTCCATCAAGGAGCCCCCTATACGCCCTCCAAAGGCATCCACACCCCGGCACTGTGCGCCCCACAACGGCGAGTCCCAGATGGGGGGAGGAGTGGGCAGGGAGGGCGACCCTTCCCTCCTCACCCAGTCCTCTCCGGGCCGGCTCAGGGGCCAAGCTTCCCAAGCCCTGGGCCGCTTTCTCCGAAGGGTGCCTGTCCTGCCGCGAGGGAGAGAACGGGCATCTGTACCATCCCTGAGGTCGGTCTGGGTGGGCTTGGGCCCTCCCAAGACCCGGCTTTTGTGTTTCTAAGTAAAAAAAAAAAATAATAGAGGAAGTGACGGAGCAAAGAGCAAAGGACTGCCCGGAGCCCCGCGGCGAGAGGAGGCCTCAGCCTCCACCCGGGGGCGCCGTGAGGGGTCTGCGGCGAGGGGGGAGGGGAAGCCCTGGAAAGGAGCGGGGAGAGGAGAGAAGGCGGGGGCCCGGGGCGTCGGGCCGGCCGGCGGGCTGGCGGGCGGCGCGGGGCCCTCACCGCGGGTCCTCGAAGCGCACGAAGGCGAAGGGCACGAGGCCGTGCCGGTTCTTCAGCTCGATGTCGCGGATGCGGCCGTACTTGTAGAAGAGGTCCTCCAAGTCCTTCTCGCGCACGTCGGTCGGAAGGTTCCCCACGTAGATGCGTCCGTCGCCCTCGCCGCCGCGCTCGTCCGCCCAGCCCGACATCCGCACCGCGCGACGCCGCGGGCCTGCCGCAGCCCACGTCCCCGCCGCAGCCTCAGCCGGGGTCCCCCCGCAGCGTCCCCGCGGGCTCGGAGGCGCTCAGCCGCACAGCATTGTGGGAACAGGAACGGAAGCGAAAGGGTCGGAGGAGGCAAAAGGAATCCTCTTAAAGGGGACGCGGCTGCGACGACTGCGCGTGCGCTTGCGCCCCCTGTAGGTGCAAAGGGGGTCGGGGGGCGACAACCGGGAGAGAGCTTGGAGTCAGGCGATTTGGAGTCAGTTCCCCAAGGCAAGTCACTCGCCAGCTGCGTCGACTTGGGCAAGTGACTCAGGCTCCCCGGGCCTCAGTTTTCTCCCTCTGTAGCGCTGCCTACCTCACAGGTTTTTGTGAACATTTGCTGAGGTGAAACGGGTGTAGCGCTCAGGGTGGGCCCCGCGGGCCGTCACTCCGCGTGCAGGGCGCCGCAGGGAGTCGGCCAGGGCCTCAGGCTGACGCCGCAGCGGACTGAAGGAGTCCTCGACTGCCTCAGGTCTGTAGCCCTCTGGGCCACCCTGTCCCTGTTTTGCAGTTGCTTAGAACTAAGGGTGTTAGGTGGATTAAAATGGGTGTAAGAGACCTGAGATGGGCTCCATAGCTGGACTTGAAATTTATCGGAGACAAGGAGGGAGTAAAAGAATCATTACTGGGAATTCCCTGGCGCGCGCTTCCACTGTAGGGGCACGGGTTCTATCCCTGGTAGGGGAACTAAGATCCTGCAAGCCGCGCGGCGTGGGCAAAAAAAAAAAAAAAAAAAAAAAGATCATAACTGTAGCGACTGTCACTATAGAGTGCTTCCCGCGAACTGTGCTTTTAATCCTCACGCAGTATGGAGAGATTCCAATATTACAGGTGAGAAAACGGAGGTATCATAATTGGGTCAGAATTAGAAACCAGAGCCATGCTTCCAGCCTATGCGCTGGGTCCTTCAGAAGCTCGGGAGCTCAGGTAGACTCCCACCTTGGAACGTTTCCATATTTACATTCCATTGAATGCATTTACATTCAGGGCAGAGCATTGAACCTGGGGACGTTACAAGAATGAGGTCTTGCATCTAGAGTCTTGATCTAAAAAGATTTTTCATGTTAAACATGAAACCCCTGGGGCTTCCCTGGTGGCGCAGTGGTTAAGAATCCGCCTGCCAGTGCAGGGGACATGGGTTCGAGCCCTGGTCCGGGAAGATCCCACATGCCGTGGAGCAACTAAGCCCGTGCGCCTGCGCTCTAGAGCCCGCGAGCACATCTACTGAAGCCCGCGTGCACCTCAACGAAGAGTAGCCCCCGCTCTCCGCAACTAGAGAAAGCCCACACGCGCAGCAATGAAGACCCAACGCAGCCAAAAATAAATAAATAAAATTAATAAATTTATTAAAAAAAAAGAAACCTCTGTGGATTGATGGATGGGTAGATGCATGAGAAAGCAAATACAGTAGAACATTAACTAGATGGTGGGTTAACTAGTAGAACTAGTAGAATCTAGATGGTGGGTGTATTCAGTGTGTTCACTGTACCATTCTTTCAACCTTTCTGTGTATTTGAAATCTTTCATAATAAAATGTTGGGGGGAGTTATGAAACAAAAACAAACTCTGTTAGTGCTAGCAATAGCAAGAGAATAAAACCAAATATTTAATTTGTAAATTTATTTATTTATTTATTGGCTGCGTTAGGTCTTCGTTGCTGCTTGCCGGCTTTTCTAGTGGCGAGCAGGGGCAACTCTTCATTGCAGTGCGCCGGCTTCACATCGTGGTGACTTCTCTTGTTTCAGAGCGCGGGCTTCACTAGTTGTGGCACACAAGGCTCAGTATTTGTGGCTCAGGTGCTCTGGAGCGCAGTCTCAGTAGTTGTGCACGGGCTTAGTTGCTCCGCGGCATGTGGGATCTTCCCAGACCAGGGATCCAACCTGTGTCCCCTGCATTGGCAGGCAGATTCCTAAACACTGCGCCACCAGGGAAGTTCCCTGATTTCTATATTTTTATTTGTGCTTTTCTGTGTTTATGAAATTATCTGTAATTAGCATGTACTACTTTCATAATTGGAATAAAAAAATAAATTATTTCTAAAATAAAACAATCAGAACCATCTGTTGTATTCTGGATTATGTAAAACTTCTAGTTGTTCTTTCCTGGCCTTCAGAAAGCAAGCAGGAAAGAGCCCTGGCCAGAGTATATAGGAGCTTATGTATCCTAAAGGCATCCTAAAGTCCAGATGCCTCCTCATTTGGGGAGGTGCTTAGGTGTACTAACACCACCCTCTGAGTCCTACCACTCCTACGTGATTGTTGCCTGGAATGTGCTGATGGAGGCAGTTGGGTAGTCTCCTAGGGAGAGAGAGGTGGAGTCAGCTAAGTGACCTAACAGAACTCTAGGTGTAAATAGTAATGATTCAACTCGTCTGGTGCAAAGTCTTGCAGCTTGTGATCACCAAAGAAGTTCATATGTAGCCTAGAAAATGTGCCCAGATCTGGGGATGTGACAAGTACAGCCTTTCTGGATTAGGAGGAAGGCAGCTAAATTGCTAGGAGGCATCATCCAGGGAACCCCAAAGGTGGATTTTGTTTCTGTGAGCCCAGGTACTAACCTTTGCAAGTTAGAACCCAGATGAAGCCCAAATTATGACGTAATGCTAAAGAGGCCCATGGACTCCATTCTCTACTAAGGCCACAGATGCTAAGGAGGGACACCCTTTTGAGCTTTTGCCCATCTGGTTATTCAACATCATCAAGTGCATGCTATAATTTAGGCCCTGGCTGCATGCAGTAATACCATTCTGTCCTCAAGGTGTTACATTCAAGTTGTTATTCAAACAGTCAATTTAGAGCACAGTTGTGATAAGGGTAAACTGCTGTGAGCCACCTAATACAGTTTTAGAGATTATATAAGGGAGGCTTCCAGGAGGAGATATTTAGGTTGAGCCCTGAGGGACCAGTAGGAGTTAACCGTAGGGAAGGAGAAGGCTTTTCAGACAAAAAGGACAGCATGAGCAATTGCTCAGATCATGAGATTATGGCAGACCAGGGGCGAACCCCACCTCCCTACAATATGGCTGGGGCAAAGAGTTCAAGTAGGAAAATGGAGGGCAAAGGAGCTAGGGCTGGGGCCTCCAAGGCCTAGTAGACTGTATTATGGAGTTTGGACTCTACTGAGGGCAGTGAGTAGCCATTTAAGGGTTTTAAGGAGTTTTGTTGGGATGAGACCTTCTCAGAAGGAAGTGGCAGCTGACTGGACGGGAGATAACGAGTAGGGGAGGAGACTGAGAGCTAATTTGAATGGAGGGTAGCTGCAGGATAGTAGGGAAAGGAAAGGGAGTCAGGGAGAGATGTGGCAGCAGCTGCCATTATAGGGAAACTTGGGGAAAGAGGAGAGATAATTAAAGGGTCAGTGTAGGAAGTATTGCTGTGTAATCGCTGTGTAAGCCCCCTCCTGTGACTTCATTAAAAAATCTGCATTATCGGGCTTCCCTGGTGGCGCAGTAGTTGAGAGTCCGCCTGCCGATGCAGGGGATGCGGGTTCCTGCCCCGGTCTGGGAAGATCCCACATGCCGCGGAGCGGCTGGGCCCGTGAGCCATGGCCGCTGAGCCTGCGCGTCCGGAGCCTGTGCTCCGCAACGGGAGAGGCCACAGCAGTGAGAGGCCCGCGTACCGCAAAAAAAAGAAAAAAAAAAAAAAATCTGCATTATACATTCATGATTTTAGAGTTGGATTCATATTGTTCCGGGAAGATATGACAGTGTGCTCAGATTAGCCCAAAGGTGAGTATAGGTAAGAACAGGGATAGCCTTGGGTGGCCTATTGACTAGCAGGTTACATGGGGAAGTAACATGGGATTGGGTGCAGGGAGACACCAATGGGGAGACCACTGCCGTCATCCAAGCAAGAGATGCCAGTGGTCTGATGTAAGGTGATAGAGATAGATGCTAAGGAGATGAGATATTCCAAGGACAAAAATCATAGGACTTGGAGATAGATTGGTCGTGGGAGCTGAGGAAGGAGGAGGAGTCCAGGTTGATTGCCAGGTTTCTGGCTTGGGGTACTGGCTAGGCAGTGGTATCGTTCTGAGGCAGGGAATAAAGCAGAAGGAACTGATCTGCAAGAGGATGAACAACGATGAGTTCAGATACGTGTGGAGGAGGTAGGAAGGAAGGATAAGAAGTGTGATGGCTCTAGGCTCTATGTGCCCTCTCCGAGAACAGAATTCCAGGTGCATGACCAGGTGATGGTGGATGGACATTGGAGTCCTCTGATACATGGGATAGGCCTGCCCTTCCCACAGGGTGGGGCTTTCACTTAAGCTGTATGGGAGCTCAATAAAGTTCATCATTCCTAATATGATGATAAGAATGGCACCAGTGGGATTGTCTTCAGATTGAAAAGAAGGCTTTGGCCTTGGCAGACTGTGAAGAGTTAATGCATTTCCCACAGCAAGCCGTTTACTCCCTACTAGGGAGTAGGGCAGTGCCCAGTAAAAAATAATAATAAAGCAGCACTGGGGATAAAACATTCTACGAACCTGCCCATCTGGTTTCCTCCCTTTCCCTATGACATCAGTCCCCTCTGGCATCCAAGCAAAATGTTTTCTTCTCTGCCAGCCTCAGTCATGAGCTTCTCCCAGACCTTGGCCCTTGGGAGCAGTGGGCAGAAGAGGAAGTGATGGGGGAGTAAACCATCGGTGGGAAAATGAGTCATCTCAGAGAAACTGGTCCAGGCTGGCAGAGAAGGCTTGGGCTGGGTCGCTGTGGAATGTGTTTCTGGCCACTGTACCCTAGGAGCTTTCTGTCATTCTTTGCCACTTTATTTGTGCTATGGAGTAAAATGAAACATTCTGGAGAGCTACATAATTAAGAACTGAGCTGTGCAGGAGAGGAAGGGGACAAAGCAGCAGCAGAACTAGGAGATCTGGAGAGAGTATGGAAGGGGGTGCAGAGAGCTTTAGGGAAGCAAGTGCCATGTGTAGGTGGATGAGAAGAGGAGAAAGATGGGAAAGATAATTCAAGAAGAGTTGCAGTACATTGTGACTATTTGGTGTTTTCTTAAGAGACTGCAGAAAATCGGTAACATTTTCAATTATTTTGGGGTAATGAACTGATGTTTCTTTGGGTTTTTTTGGGGTTTTTTTTTGCGGTACGCGGGCCTCTCACTGCTGTGGCCTCTCCCGTTGCAGAGCACAGGCTCCGGACGCGCAGGCTTAGCGGCCATGACTCACGGGCCCAGCCGCTCCGCGCCATGTGGGATCTTCCCGGACCGGGGCACGAACCTGCGTCCCCTGCATCGGCAGGCGGACTCTCAACCACTGCGCCACCAGGGAAGCCCTGATGTTTCTTTGAATGTGGCCAGACAAGTAGGAACACGAGGGTCTGGTTTCATATGAGGTACATCTAAAGCAGTAAGCGTGCTGAATCTGTAGCAGCCTCATTGCTTCATTTTTGCCAACTTGCTGTATTCTGAGATGGAGGCCTCAAATAGCTTGTCATGTCAGGGCTGCTTTTTCTCGGATCCATGGGCTGCAGGGGTCAGTGAAGCACACTGCCTCCCCTCCCAACCCCCCCCACGACCCCGCCGAGTTGTGAAAGTTGTAAAGTTGGATGCAAAATATTGCATGTGAGCAGGATAGTCTTGATTCTGGAAGAATATTCATGCAGTGCTATCCAATAGAATTTGCATGATGATAGAAACGTTCTCTATCTGAGTGCAATATGGTAACCCCATGTGGCTACATGTAGCTCTTAAGCACTTGAAACGTGGCTGCTACAGCTGAGAAACCGAACTTTTAATTGTATTTAACTGTAATTAATTTTGATTTTAATAAGCAAATGTGGCTAGTGGCTACCATACAGGACAGTGCAGTTTATCATTTTCAAAGGTCTGTAAACCTATACCCCCCAAACTCCCCCCCAGAAAAGTTAAGAACCACTAGGGCCAATCCCTTTATAGCCCTGTTGTGTTGGCACATAGTAAGTGTTTAATAAACACCTGTTAATTTTTTAACTAGTACTTAAAGAAGAGTTGCTCTAGCTCCAGAAAAAGGGAGCTGAAGTACAAAATGACAAATGGTCTTCTCAGTTTCACCAAGTTTTATTTTCTAAGCCCTAAGTTCCTTACCCTCTACCCAAAACTTTTCCCTAAACATCTTCCACTCTGTCACATACCTTGGAAACTTATTTTATGGCACAGCGAACCAGAAGCACAAGCAAAGGGTGGAAGGGGTGTGAAAAGATTAACAACAGTGCTGATAATGTTTTTTGATGCAGCAAGATGATGCACTGATTTAATGGAATCCTAAAGCTTTGTACTCAATCTTGTACTAAGCAGATTTTTAATGAACTGCATCGATATAATTAGGTAACAGCACCTCAAAAGTAAACACATTCATTAAAGGTAAAAACAAATATGGGAAGTACCTGCAGATTTTATAAAAGTAAAAAACAAAACAAAAACAAAAAAAAAACCCCAGCCTTCCAAGCTGTACCTCCCCCTGTGCTAACATGTGCACAGTAGCTAAATTTCCTTCTGTCTGGCTGAGGCTGGCTCTCCCCCTCAGCCAGCACATGTGCAGGGCTTCTGTGAATGTCACATTGACAAACGTTCCCTGGAGCTAGGCAGCTGGGGACCAGTTTCTTTTGTTATTCCCTCCTTCTCGTGGGCTGCCAGTTTTTCTTGTCATGGCACACTCCTTGACAGTGCCTGCAGGAGACTAGGGTTTTTTCCCTCATGGAACACTCTGACCCCAGCTCTAAAAGCCCAGGCTTGTGTATGTGGCATCTGGGACTTTGGTGGTTTTCCCCACTCCTTGCCCACTTGACATTTGTTCATTCATTCCACCGGGTATTTACTGAGCTGCAGAATAGCCTGGCTCTGTGCTGGGCGCCAGGGACACAAGAGTTATCAAGACCCCCACTGTTAAAAAAAAAAAAAAAAACCCCCACTGTTCACAGACAAAGGGACAATGGCAATGGGTGCTCCTGCAGCTCTTAACCCAGAGCTGAATGGGGTGTTCAGGGAAGACTTCCTGGAGGGAGTGGCTTCTGAGCTGAGTGAGACCTGATGTACCAGCTGGTGTTAACCAGGTGCATGAGGAGAGAAGAAAAGCATTCCAGGCAGAAGGAAAAGCATGTGCAAAGAAAGCTGGGACGACTTCTGTCGCTTTGGGGAAGCTACCCAGCTCAGCACAGTTAGGTGGGGCTGAGGAGTGTTCTTTCTTTCTCACTCTACAGCCGCCAGTGATTTAGGGTGAGAAGCCCTCATGTAAATCAGAGCCTGGCTGGGTTAGATTATACATGTAAATCCTAAGTATTTCAGCTGCTCATACAAATGTTTATTGTATATCCCTGACTAGGATGATTGTAAAGGGGATGAGATAGACTGGAGGGAGGGGAGAACCTGAGGGGAATATAGTCTCACAGTCTCCTAGGGGAGCTGTGCAAAGCGAAAGGGTACTTGTTTGGAAGCCAGAGGGAAAGCAGAAGAGAACCAAGCAGAAATCCAGCGATCCCTCCTGGGCCTGAGGAAGAAGGGCCGCAGGGGGTGCTGTATTCAAAATGCTAGGATGTTTATTAATAACTATAATTCCCTAAGGAACTGGAAGCACCCTCAAGGTCCACCCAGAGGGGACTTGCTACATGGGAAACGTGCAGTTCTGAATACCATGCAGATGTGAAAAAGAGCAAGTCCCTATACGTAGTTATGAAAAGATGTGCGAGTTATTTATGGAATGCCTACTGTTGGCACTGTGCTAGATGCTAGGGTGCCAGAGGTGGAGGGAACAGCGTCTGCCTCCCAGAGAGAACCCCATCTGCATCCCTTTATCTTGGCCTTTGTGATTTGCCTCCACCAGTCTCTCCCTCATCTCCCATTACTCCCAGATTGCCAACTTCTCCAGGATCTGCTGTGTCTGAAAGCCTGTACCAAGTGTTGCAGGGGCTAGTTCTTCTCCTTGGAACATTGATTTCTCCACCTCTGCCTCCCCAGTCTTTAGCCTGACCAAACCCTCCTTGGCCTTCATGTCCGTGACTTAGTAAGTTGGTGTTCAGTGATGCCAAGACCTGTGTGACCCCAGCCTAGAGCTTTCCTCCCACTTTGTACCTTGGAAAGGCCTAGGTGTCCCCTACTGCTCCTTTCATTCCCTCAGTATTTTTGCCAGTTGATTTGTCTAAGCACATTCTAGAATCTTTTTATTAAGTTCTATATGGCATCTTCTAGTTTTTTTCATTGGAATGGTGTTATATCTATAAATTTACATGGTTAAAATTTTTCCATTCTTGCTGTATTTGGCCCTCCCACCCAGAAGTTTGGTATCACTTTCTATTTATTCACATCTTTTTTCTTCTTTTCTCCTATTTGTGGCTTATAATTTTTATATTTCTTGAAATCTAAATCTGTAGCACTGTGCTGATACCCAGGGAATACCTGCAGTATCTTTTTTTGACACCACCTCTGACACCAAATGTGTCGTTTTTCCACACCAGTTCTCCAATTTTCCAACGCCAACTCTGTGTCCAACAATTCACAACTACCCAGAGTTAGTGCAGACCCCCACAGGTTAAGGGCTTAGTCCCATAAGACTTACCCTCAGTTCAGATAAGATTTACCCTCAGTTCAGATGCCAGCTGAAAATGGGGTTACCAGTCTACCCACACTTCTTCCAGGCTGACTATAAATTTGGGGTTCCTATAAACTGTTTATCCCCCAAAATTCATATGTTGGAACCTAACCACCAATGTGATCATATTAAGAGGTGAGGCTTTGGGGAGATAATTAGGTCATGAATAGGATTAGGGTCCTTATAGAAGAGGCCTCAGAGAGCTCCCTCACCCCCTCTACCATGTGAGGACACAGAGAGAAGGTGGCCATCTATGAACCAGGAAGTGAGCCCTCACCTGAACCTGCCCATGCTGGCACTCTGATCTTGGACTTCCAGTCTCCAGAACTGTGAGAACTAAATGTCTATTGTTTATAAGTCACCCAGTCTATATAATATTCTGTAACAGCATCCTGAACAGACTAAGACAGGAGTCATGAGCATGGAGGTGTTATTCAAAGCCTTGAAAATGGAAACTATGAGAAGTGGTCCAAAGACTGAGGCCCGGAACACTTCTTCCTTTAGAGGCCAGGGAGAAGAGGTGGAGCAAGTAGATGAAGCTGAGGAGGAGCAGCCAATGAGCCGGGAGAAGAGGGAGAGTCCTGGGGATACTGGAAGCCAAGCGAAGAATGAGCTTCAGAGAGGAGGAGAGCAACTGTGACAAGTACATCAATGAAGGACGCTGAGAACTGGCCACTGGATTTAGCAGCGTGGTGGTCACTGGTAACCTTGATAAGCTGTTTTGGTGGAACGGACTGGAGAGTGAATGGGAAGTGTCTTAGTCTGTTCAGGCTCCGACAACAAAATACCATGTGCATCTCATTCAGTGTCCACTTCCTCTACACACAAAATGTAAACTCCATGAGGACAGGAACCAGGTCTGAGTTTCTCCCTTTCATGTCCCTAGTGCCTAGATGGGGGCCTTGTACCAAGTAGGTGCTCAATAAGTATCTCTTGAAATAATGAACAAGTGACTAAGACACAGGGCAGGAACTCTCAGTGTTTATCCTCTAATTGGCCAAAGCACTTAGGCAAGAAAAAATTAAATAAGTAATGGAGCTTCTCTTGGCAGGTGCTGAGGGAGGTACATCTCTGTACCCAGCACCTAGCTCGGGGCCTGGCGCACAGTGAAAGCTCAGAGAATGTTGCTAGCTGAGTAAGCATTACCTCTTATATCTGCACGTACTCCTCGCATTGGTGGTGATCTCATCAAGTCCCATGGCTTTAAGTGTCATCTGTAATCTGATGACTCCCCAAATTATAGGTCTAACCTGGACCTCTTCCCAGAACTCATATATCCAACTGCATATTTGACATTTCCACTTGGAATGTCTAATAGGCATCTCAAACTAACATAGCCAAAACAACTTTTTGTTACTCTTTTGGCCAGCCTTCCCTATCTCAATCCATTCTTCTCATTGTTCAGGCCACAAGTCTTGGAGTCATACTTAACTCCTCTCTTTCCCCCACACCCTGCATTCAATTAATCAGCAAATCTGTCAGCTCCACCTCCAGAATATATCCAGAATCCAACCGCCTCTCATCCTACCTTTGCTGTTACTGTCCTGGTCCAAGCCACCATCACCTCTCACCTGGACTGTTGCAGTAGCCTCTTCCTGGCCTCTCTGCTCCCACTGGCTTCCCCACACTCTATCCTCCACCCAATAGCCAGGTCATCAAGTCTTGGCTCAAATGGCACCTTCTCAGAGAGACCTGCCTGGAAACCTCTATTTAAGACAAGATCTCTCACTCTGTCCCCTTTGGTTCCCTTAGTCTATTTTTATCCATTGAACTTAGCAGGGTCAGACATATTTTTGCTTACTTATTATCTTTATTCTCTTGTTAGAATGTAAGTCCCATGAAGAAGGGATTTTGCCAGTTTTGTTCTCTTGTGGATCCCTAATAGGGTTCTGATCACCAATTACAGTGAAGTTTCCCTCACACCAACAAGCAATTCTCTGGACACCAGCTGGGTGTCCTACAATTCAACTCAGTTCTGATACCATCTACCTGGAGATGACATCAGATTCCACTGTCAAGGGTTCAGTCCTACAAGACTGCCCCCTCCCCCAACTTCAGAAGCCAGTTGCAAGCCCAGGTTGTTACCTGTACTTTTGACCAACTGACTATAAGTCAGAGGTGCCCACGACCCCCTCCTTAAGTTCAATTAATTTGCTAGAGCAACTCACAGAACTCAGAGAAACATTTTACTTACTAAATCACTGTTTGTTGTTTGTTTGTTTGTTTTAAACATCTTTATTGGAGTATAATTGCTTTAAATCACTGGTTTATTATGAAAGGCTGTAACTCAGGAACAGCCAGATGGTAGAGACACAAGGTATGGGGAAAGGGTGGGGGGCTTCCATGTCTTCTGCAGCGCACCGCCCTTCCTGAACCTCCATGTGTTTACCAACCTGGAAGCTCTCTGAACACCATCCTTTTGGGTTTTTATGGAGGCTTTATTACATAGGCATGGTTGATTAAATCATTGGTCATTGGTAATTGAACTCACTCTCCAGCCCCTCTTCCCACCTCAGGGGCCAGAGGTGGGACTGAAAGTTCTAAGCCTTTAATCTCATGGTTGGCTCCACTGACAACCAGCCCCACCTTAGGTGCTTTCCAAAAGTCAGCTCATCAGCAGAAACCCAGTTGTGGTGGGAAGGGGCTTGTTATGAATAACAAAACACTCATTTCACCTTTATAGCTCTGAAGTGATTTCAGGAACTGAGGACAAGAGACCAAATGTTATAACAAAAGATGATCCCATTGCTCATGTTATATTTATATATAACAAGATATATATATATATATATATATATGTTTATAATATATATTTCTTATCATAAATTGTAATGTCACAATCCCCAGCACGCAGAACAGTGACTGACATCTGGTTCTCTCTCAGCAATCATGAATGAAGGTCTGAATGAACTCTTGAGTTCTGGAGAGTCAGGTTTTCTTCCAGTCAGTGCCTAAGAATGGAGATGCTGGAAATTAGATACCAACTGCTTGTTCCTTTGTCTGGGGCCCTAGAATAATTGAGATTTAACTTGGGGCCACTTTGCATATAATTAAAGAGTGACAGCAAGGTCACTTAGTGAGTCAGAGGGGGCTCCTAGAGCAGACTCCAGTCCTGCCTCCTAGTCTATGCAGGAGGGAACTTGTTCTGTAATTGTTGGACATCCCATCCCTTTGTCTGTAAGTAAACCCGCCTGCCCTGTGGTCCTTATGCAGGGCTGTGAATCTGGGATCTGTGGCATTCAGACTCATCCTAGATTATTTATTTATTTATTTTTTGGCCACACCGCTTGGTTTGTAGGATCTTAATCCCTCGACTAGGGATTGAACCCGTGTCCTCAGCAGTGAGACCGCTGAGTCCTAACCACTGGACTGCCAGGGAAGTCCCATCCTAGATTTATTTAGGGCACTGGTTCTCAACTAGGGGGCAATTTCACCCTCCAGCGGACATTTGACACTGTCTGCAGACTCTTATTTATTTATTTATCTTTGGCTGTGGGCTCTAAGTTCCCTGACCAGTGATTGAGCCCAGGCCCTCCGCAGTGAAAGTACAGAGTCCTAACCACTGGACTGCTAGGGAATTCCCTGTCTGGAGACATTTTTGGTTAATAACTGGGTGTGTGGTGCAATTGGCATCCAGTGGGTAGAGGCCAGGGATGCTGTTAAACATCGTTCAATGCACAGAACAGTCCCCCAGCAGAAAACTTTCTGGTCCAAAACGTTGGTTCTGAGGTTGAAGAATCCTGGTTTAGGGTACCATTAATGATAATTGGTAGCCAGCATCATTGACCTTTGCCATGTGCCAAGTCCTATACCACCTACTTTATATGCACCATCTCAATCTCCAAATTGTCCTTGAGAAACAAGGACTATTACAATCCCCATTCTACAGGTGAGGAAACTGAGGCTCAGAGAGGTAGAGTCACTTACCTAAGGTCAGACACCTTAGTAGGGGCAAGGTAAGGCTGCACACCCAGGTCCGCCTGGCTTCAAAGTCTGTGCTTTTAGCCTCTTCTCTGGGTTTTCTGCTTACTGATTGGGAGCTGAGGGGGGCCCACTAGGCCTCTCTGGACGTGCCTGAATTTATCTGCTGCACCCCCGGACAGGGGGCTGAGCAATCAGGCTTCGGAGGTATCTGTCCATTCAGGCGAAGCTTGGCTATGGGCCAGAGGGAAGCTTTTTCTTCCCTGAGTTGTCCCAGTCTGTCTGGCCTCACTCTCCCTGCACTGCAGTACAGTACTTGGCTCCACAACTCAGTTCCCCTGCCAGCCTCAGGCTAGTGCCAGCCCTTCTCCATGGGAAGAAAGCTTCTAGATTCAGACCTAGGCCTTGCACACTCTCCCACTGAGCCTCTCCTTTCTGTACAGGAGTTCTTGAATCAACCCTGGGGACTGCAAGGTCACATTCCTCACACTTCCTTTCAGGTAAGGGAGGGCTGGAGCTGCTAGGTTGGTGACAGAACTCATGGTCCAAGAAAGTGCTTGAGGTCCCAGAAAATCTTGGAAAGTGATTGCCGGACAGGGCTGGGAACAGTGCAGTCCTGGGCCAGTGGCAGGGTGCAGGCTGTGGCTTTTTCTATCTTGTTTTGGGACCTCCAGTCCCTGCAAGAAATCCCTCAGTGTGCTTGTGAACAAATCCAAAGGGCTTTCTGAGGGCCCTGGGAAAGTATGATGGCTAAAGTACAAAGAATTTGTTCAGGGAAGATCAAGACAGCCAAGGACAAATCTGGGGTCAAATTTGAGAGGAAACAACTCTGAATCAGTTTGAAAAATCCATTCTTTCTTCAGTCCATCTATCCATCCATTCATCTATCCATCCATTCATCCATCCATCCAACATATATTTAGGGAGCTCCCACCAGGAGCCACGGATGCTGAGAGTCTCCGGGGACACACATCATCCCCCTTTGTCTGGGGAGGTGAGGCAGCTCAGAGGTTTCATCGACCACGTAAGTCTGTACAGTCAGACAGAGCAGGGTTCAAATTCCAGCCTTGTCATTCCTAGCAATGTGACTTTAGGCAAGGGACCTCACCTCTCCGCACCTCATTTTTCCTCATCTATGTAATGGAGAGATCAACAGCCCTTAACGTCCACCTTATAGAGTTGTGAGAAGTCAAGGAGATAATGTGTCCCAAATGCTTAGCACATAGTAAGTTCTCAGTACATAACAGCAGTAGCTACCATCTTTTGGACCTTGGCTAGGTCTTTTTTTTTTTTTTTTTTGGGCTGCACCACACGGCATGCAGGATCTTAGTTCCCCGACCAGGGATCGAACCTGTACCCCCTGCAGTGGAAGCATGGAGTCTTAACCACTGGACCACGAGGGAAGTCCCTGGCTAGGTCTTTAGATGCATTATTTAATATAAACCTTGCCACCACCCTACAATGAAGGTATTATCTCCATTTAAAAATCAGGAACCTATACCTCTGAGAGGCTAACTCGTAGGAGGGCACACAACTTGGGTTTTTCCCAAGTCTGTCTCATTCCAAAGCCTATGATTTCAGAAGCTTTGCCTCCCTCTCATGATGATTTCCAGTAATAAGAATAGAAAATGCATGTTTTCAGGCTCAGAAGGGTTCTCAAGAAAACTTAGCAGCTAGGAGTGGAATATAGTGAGTTGCCCAGACATGTGATGCTACAGAACCCAATTGATGGGCCAATTCAGTGGGACCTGGTGAGGGAATCTTGCATTCATTCCAAGAGTATAGGTTATTCTAGAGCAATTGTTCTTTATCCTCCTTGGGTTCTGAATCCCTCTGTGCCTCTGATGAAAGGTATAGATCCTCTCCCTGGAAAAATGCCTGTGAGCACAGCACACATCTTGTGCATAATTCCTGGGGACTTGTAAAACCTTCGCAATCCATCCACCGGACCCCCTTTAAGAGCCCTCCGCTAGGGCAGCGTTTCCCAAGTGTGGGACACATATCACTGGCAGGGTCCCAGATCAGTTTAGCAATATGAGGGCAAAACGTTTTATATTATAATATTTGTTTATATTTTATGGTTACCTTCTATTTATGATAAATGAGACTAGTTTTCTGTTTATGGTAATAATATAACTTTGCCTTTTAAAAATGCTTATTAAAAATAGGGAGTTTAATTAAAGAAAAATATTGAATAAATAATAGTAGAGGTAGGGTGCAGGTATGGCAAAAACCATGAGGACGATTTGGGAAATGTCTCTGGGGTTTCTC
The DNA here is from genome assembly GCF_059928025.1 of Delphinapterus leucas. NCBI lineage: Eukaryota > Metazoa > Chordata > Mammalia > Artiodactyla > Monodontidae > Delphinapterus > Delphinapterus leucas. The sequence goes on from NC_143142.1 coordinate 16,651,247, forward strand.
CTTGGTGGAGTCATGGTGGGTTTACTTTAGCATCATCTGAATTTCCAGAGGACCCTGGAAATGACTTATTTTGGGGCTCTCTACGTTGATTGCATGGTTCTGATCCACCAAAAATGCTGTTGAGTCTCCACTTTCTTACCTTCCCATGGAATTCCCCTAGTGCCTATGATGAGCTGAACCCTCCCTGCTGCCAATCAAAACTACACCAGATACTGTCCTCATGCAGATCTAAGTGCAAGCATTTTGGTGCCATACCCATTCATTTATTCAGCAAACACCATGTGCCAAGTAGCAAGCATAGGCCATGATCCATTCACGCCCAGAAAGTGTGAAATCCCCAGCACCCAAGGGTAAAGCCAACTTGTCTGAGGTGATGGAAAGAGCACTAGATTTGGAGTCAAACAGACCAGGATCTTAGAAATCTGGTTCCATAGCCACACAGCTTGCAGAATCTTAGTTCCCCAACTAGGGATTGAACCCATGCCCTCGGCAGTGAGAGCTCGGAATCCTAACCACTAGACCACCAGGGAATTCCATGACATCACTTCTGATACTGTGTTTGTTTGTTTGTTTGTTTTTCTAACACCAAATACTTATTTTTCCACATCAATTCTCCAACATCCACTGGGTGTCCAACAATTCAGTTCTGACGCTGACTCCCAGAGTTAGCACAGACCCACAGGCTAAAGGCACAGACCCACAAGACTGCAAATGGGGTGCCCACATTACCCTCACCATGCCCAGCTGACTATAAATTTGGGTTCCCACAACCACTTCCTCAGGCTTGATAATTCTCTAGAATGACTCACAGAACTTAGAAAAGTACTCTACTTACTATTACAGATTTATTATAAAGGATGCAACTCAGGAACAGCCAAATAGAGGAGATGCATAAGGCAAAAGGTATTGGGGGGTGGGGGGATGCAGAGTTTCAATGTCCTCTCAGGGTGCACCACCTGCACAGCACTTTATAGTTTTGGAGTTGTTATGGAGAATTTGTTACATGGGCATGGCCACTGGGGATTGAACTCAATCTCCAGCCCCTTTCCCCTCCCAGGAGGTCAGGAGATGGGGAAGGTAGGGGAAGGGGACATGGGTAGGAATAGGGGGCTGAAAGTTTCAACCCTCTAATCATATGGTGTTTCCTCTGATGACCAGCTATCTAGATATCTGAAACTATCTGTATATCTGAAGGCATCTTGCCTCCCTCCCCACAAAGAGTCACCTCGTTACCTAAACTCCAGCGTAGTTGATAGAGACTCATTATGATAACAAAAGAGTCTCTTATAACTCAAATAATTTCAAGGGTTTAAGAGCTCTGTGCCTGGATCTTTGGACAAAGACCAAATACATATATATATGTTCTATTATACTTCTTTGAGTCTGTCTTCTGATTACAAAAAGAGAGTATTCAGCTGAATAAAAGGTTGCCAACTGGAGGCCCATAGGCCATATCTAGACTGCACTGTGTTTTAAGAAATGAATTTGTGACCAACATTAAAATGATGATATTTCCCATAAAAATAATTCAGATTTCTGGTCTCTCTTGAAAATCAGATGATTTTAGCAACACTGGGTCAACAATCCCAAATGGCAACATCTGCCTGGGCACCTTTTAAAGGGCTTTTCTAGGGACTTCCCTGGTGGTGCAGTGGTTAAGAATCCACCTGCCAATGCACGGGACACGGGTTCAAGCCCTGGTCCGGGAAGATCCCACATGCCATGGAGCAACTAAGCCTGTGCGACACAACTACTGAGCCTGCACTCTAGAGCCCGTGAGCCACAACTACTGAGCCCACATGCCACAACTACTGACTCCCGCGCCTATAGCCCGTGCTCTGCAACAGAGAAGCCACCGCAATGAGAAGCCCGCACACTGCAACGAAGAGTAGCCCCCGCTCGCCACAACTAGAGGAAGGCTGCGTGCAGCAACGAAGACCCAACGCAGCCCAAAATAAATAAATACTTTTTTTTAAAAAAGGGCTTTTCTATTTGCCACAGTCCCCTCCACTCCCTATTGTACCACCTACCTCACCTCACTCATTAATGTTACCTGCTGGGCTCCTGTACTTCTAAAGCCCTTTCAAACCCCCAAACCCATGATATTGGAAAGATTAGGTTGCTGTTGACTAGAAACTCCTTGAGGATGGGGCTGTAACTGACTCTGGGTATATATTTCAAGCATCCAAATCCTGAACAGACATTTCATTTACAACTAGCAGATATTTATTACCTGCCTCACTGTGCGATAAGCAGGAAGTGAGAAATGATTCTGCAAAAATAAGTGGTAACAGAATGAAAAAGGCCGTTGGTTCCTAGAAATAATATCCCCAAAATGTCTCTTGGGGTTAAACACAGGCCAGAAAATCATGAGTTTCTTTTATTTTTTTAATATTTATTATTTATTTGGCTGCGTCAGGTCTTAGTTGCCGCGTGCAGGATCTTTGTTGGGGCATGCGTGATCTTTAGTTGCAGCACACGGGATCTTTTAGTTGCGGCATGTGGGCTCTCGTTCCCCGACCAGGGATCGAACCCAGGCCCCCTGCACTAGGAACACGAAGTCTTTATTATTTTAATTAATTAATTTATTTATTTATGGCTGTGTTAGGTCTTCGTTGCTGCACGCAGGCTTTCTTTAGTTGCGGCGAGCAGGGGCTGCTCTTTGTTGTGGTGCACGGGCTTCTCATTGCAGTGGCTTCTCTTGTCGCGGAGCACAGGCGCTAGGCGTGTGGGCTTCAGTAGTTGTGGCACGTGGGCTCAGTACTTATGGTTCACAGGCTCTAGAGCGCAGGCTCAGTAGTTGTGTTGCACGGGCTTAGTTGCTCTGCGGCATGTGGGATCTTCCTGGACCAGGGCTCGAACCTGTGTTCCCTGCATTGGCAGGTGGATTCTTTTTTTTTTTTTTTTTTTTAAAGGCAGGTGGATTCTTAACCACTGCGCCACCAGGGAAGACTGGGAACACGAAGTCTTAACCACTGGACCACTAGGGAAGTCCCAGCATGAGTTTCTGATAGTGCTCTTACTTCACTTTTTAAATATTTATTTATTTATTTATGGCTGCGTTGTGTCTTCGTTGCTGCGCGCAGGCTTTCTCTAGTTGCGACTAGTGGGGGCTACCCTTCGCTGCGGTGTGTGGGCTTCTCATTGCGGTGGCTTCTCTTTGTTGCGGAGCATGGGCTCTAGGCTCGCGGGCTCAGTAGTTGTGGCGCAGGGGCTTAGTTGTTCCATGGCATGTGGGATCTTCCCAGACCAGGGATCGAACCCATGTCCCCTGCATTGGTAGATGGATTCTTAACCACTGCGCCAGCAGGGAAGTCCCACTTTTTTTTAAAAAAAATTATTTATTTATTTATGCTGTGCCCGGTCTTAGTTTCTGTGTGTGGGATCTTCGTTGTGGCATGTGGACTTCTTGGTTGCCGCATGCATGCGGGACCTAGTTTCCCGATCAGGTATAAAACCTAGGCGCCCTGCATTGGGAGCGTGGAGTCTTACCCACTGGACCACCAGGGAAGTCCCTCTTCCTTCACTTTTAAAGAAAATAATTAGGGTCAAGAGCTGGTTGAGATGAGCAGCAAACACAGAAGATGCTCGGGAAGGCAGGTGCTACAAATGGAGAAAAACCTACAGGCATTTATCGAGCAAAATCCTCTTATTTGTTAGAAAACCTTAACATCATCCCGTCCCAAACTCCTTTTCTTCAAAGTTATTAATAAGAAAAAGGCACACTGTCTCCTCAGCTAAATGTATTAAAGTAATATTGAAGTTAAGAGAATGGACTTTAGGGTCATCCAGACCTGGAATTTTTTCCTTTATTAACAGCTTGACCTTGTGAAAGTCAATTTCCTAATCTGTAAACTGGGGACATAAGACCTGGAATTCTTAATTCAATGCATATCTAAGTCAGTGCATGCTATGTGGCAGATGCTGGATTCGATGATGAAGATGCAGCAGTGATGAAGACAGGCAGGGACAAGTAGACAATAACTGAGCAAATAAATACATGAGATAATTCATGTGAATTTATTCTGAAGGAGTAAATGAGGCAAGTACAATGGAGGAAATAAAAAAGTTACTTCAGTAGAGAGTAACTGAAGTGTGGTGGTAGGGGGTAAGTAGAGATGATTCTTTAGGGAAGGAGGCATCTGAGCTCAAATCTAAATGAGCAGAAGTTATGCCAGGAGGGAGATGGGAGGAAAGGGGTCCCAGGCACAGCTGTTGTGAGGAGCAACTGAGTAAATGCCAAGCACTTGGTGATAGGCAACCACTCAATACACAGCTGCTGTTCTTATGACCTCATCCCCTTTAACGACTCTCAGCTCCTTCTGTTCAAACAAGGAGAAGCTGGCCAAGCCATAGATCAGAGGGTTTAAAACTATATACACTACCAAATGTAAGGTAGATAGCTAGTGGGAAGCAGCCGCATAGCACAGGGATATCAGCTCGGTGCTTTGTGACCGCCTGGAGGGGTGGGATAGGGAGGGTGGGAGAGAGGGAGATGCAAGAGGGAAGAGATATGGGAACATATGTATATGTATAACTGATTTACTTGGTTATAAAGCAGAAACTAACACGCCACTGTAAAGCAATTATACCCCAATAAAGATGTTAAAAAAAACTATATACATATGAAAAGTAAAGGCCCCCAAGAGAGATTCAGGTTCTGGCATCATCGTTAGATTCCATAGTTCTGAATCATGCATCCAAGTCAGCAAGTCAGGTAGAAGCACTAACCCAGACTCACTCCTGTTGCCAATACAACTTCTTCCCCAACAGCGACTCTGTGTAGAACTACTTTAACTCCTCCAACCCATAATCCCACCACTGGAAACCTGAAACTGGGAAAAGTCTCTTAATTTGATTTAATTGATATGCATATGTTGTACCGGAGTTTCTCATTATTCCCAGCTGGTTTCTCTTTGGCATTGTGTGCCTCTGATCAAATTGTAAGGGGCTCTGGATTAATGAGAGTGGGTGGTCAAGTAGAAACAGGCAGAAATGTAAACAGAAAGCTTCTGGTTACATGATTAAACTGATAACTTGTTTATGCAAGTTCAAAAACACATTTTAGGTATTTAAGGGTTGGTTGTTCAAAACCTTGCCATGACTCTTGGGACAGTTCCGTAAATTGACAGCCATCGGTAAGATTCTTCCAACCCTTACTATGTGCCACAAGTTGTGCTGAGAACTTCAAATGCACTAGTTTATTTAATACTCCCAGCATGCCTATGAAGTGGTTTCCTTTTATATTTAATCCCTTTACAGATTAGAAAACTGAGGTTCAAACAGCTAGTAAAATGACAGGGCTAGGATTTAAATATTTAAATCCAGATCTGATCCTGCTCCCCAAGTCCTTGCTTTTTTATCCACTTAGTGGTTAGTCTCCCTAAACCAGAGGAAATACCTCTAAGGGATGCCATTCTATTCATTAGGGCACCTCCGCCCTAGAGGTAAATCCCCACCAAGAAACTCCCACACAGGAAAGACTGCCTCATCTGAGCAAGACGCCCCACCCTGGACACACACCACCAGGATCAACACTCCCAAATCCACCCGGAGGGCTCCCCACCCCCTTAAATGAGGTCTGCATTGCCCAGCAGGGAGACCCCACTCTTGGGGATAATCTCTTAATTCATAAGGAAACCCTCTCCCATTTCTGAGGACCTCTGACACCCGCACTCCCATAGTTCAGAGGAGGTCCGGCTGAATAATTTGCATGGCCCAATGCAATATGAAAATGTGGCGTCCCTTGTATTAAAAAAAAAACACGAATTTCAACAATGAGACAGCAGAGCATTAAACCAAATCCTGGGGCTCCTCTTCTGCGACTGCACGGATCACTTGCCCACGAAGCCAGCCCTGCTTAAGAGATACCCTTCTAGTGAAGCGATTGGCTACCTCAGTCAGAAAGGGTAAATCCTTCCGACCTGGGATGGGAGGAAGGGACGTGGGATACCCAACTTCCAAAGACAATACTTATTCGAGAACGCACTCTGGGACAACCTCCGTAAATTTAGAATCACTTCTCTTGACCTGGGCGGAAGCTTCCTTCGCACCTCTCTAGCCGCTGGGCGGTCCTCGCGACCCCACCCCAGCACCGCCTTCGGGGTGTTTGGGCTCATCTCGTGCGGCCCATTGCCGGGGCAACCGACGCCGAGAGCGGTGCATTTTGGTCTGCAACAAAATGCAGGAGAAAGATCCTGAGGGAACCATTGAGTCCATGGGCCAATGGGAGAGTTCTGGGGGCTGTGTCAAGCCAATAGGGACGTTCGGTGGGGGGCGGGGCCGGCGGGAGCAGGGCGGGGCTTAGGTACTAGGCGGCGGCGGGTGGCGTGGGGCTCCATAGATGCGCCACGGCTTTAGTAGGGACCGTTCGTCTCGACCGGTCTGAGCCTCGCCAGCCCCTCCCCCAGGAGACCGTTGCAGTCGGCCAGCCCCTGCTCTTTGGTGAGAGACTCGGGGGGGTTCCACTATCTGGCTTCGTCCCCTGCCGGACTTATCCCGCCGTTCGGTCCGCGCGGCCCGCGCTTCCTGAGAAGTGGGGTGGGGGGGGTCGTCCCGGGGTGGCGTGGGGCGGGCGGAGCGGGCCGGGGAAGCTGGCGCCTCGCAGGCGCAGCCCATACCCCAACTCCTCACCCTTTGCCCGGGCCTCGCCCCCCCAGGTAACCATGTGTGACCGAAAGGCCGTGATCAAAAATGCCGATATGTCGGAGGAGATGCAACAGGACTCGGTGGAGTGTGCTACTCAGGCATTGGAGAAGTATAATATAGAGAAGGACATTGCGGCCCATATCAAGAAGGTGAGGACAGGGCGCGGGCGTGGGGTTTCGGGCAGTTTGCGCTCAGCTGGGGCGAGTCACAACTTAGTTCCTTCTCCTCGATCCTGCGTCCCCCGAGCAATGGCAGAGATACTTGGGGGGCACGCAAAGTAGCGCGGGTGTAGAGGTTTCCAGAAAAGGACGCAAATGAATTTTGCGCTTCTCTTGAAGATCGGCCCCTCAGCGTTCGAAGTTTTTTTTTTTTTAATTACCCAGCTCCACGGGGAAAGCGCCACCTAGTAACGGTTTCTAGGATCAGGCAGCAGCGGTTCCACCCCTTCTGCATGATTGCTGCGCCCAGGATCCATCTGGGTGCTCGAGAGGGGGGTAGCTGCGTGGGTGTTTCCAGCAGGGCCGAAGGGAGATCTTGCCAGCCTTCAGTGGGGAGTCAGTCGGCAGTTGAGGGAAAGTGGGTGGTAGTGAGGGCTGGGTACTAGGTTGGGGGATTGGTAAATGGCAGTCTGTAGAAAGCTGGCAGGCCTGCCAACTTCTCGAGCTATGTTTTCTAGAAGGGAAGGAAGCTGGCAGCCTAAGCCGTGGGAGGGTTCTAGTCGAGAATGAGAAGATGAAAGACTTCGGATGGAGCAGAAATAAATACCTTTTTGACAGAGGCAGCAGCAGTGCGTTGGTCTAGTTTGTAAGAATTTTATTCCCCTTAATCTAAAAGACATTCTTGCTGTGTACAATACAATAGTAGCCAAATTTTGCCAAACTCACCAGAGACTTGTAGTACTTTCATAGAGAAGGACTAGCTTTGGCCCCTGCCTAGAGCTACCCAGTGAAACCTAGCGCCTCTGGGGGTGGAGAAAATAGGGAAAAGTTGTTACTGCAGTTTGCTCTCCTTGAGGACCAGGTGGTAGATTAGCACTGTTAGGATAGATGTGGGAAGAAGGGCTATTGACAGAAAGATAAAATTTGCCCAGGTAGCTGTCAGGTTCTGCTTCCAGCATTCTTTTTATAGGGACAGTGGAGTGCCAAGTGTCTTGTCCGTTTAAATTTTGATCCACAGTGGTTTAGAAGCTCATTGAGGCTTTGTTCTTTCGGAAGTCTTTTGTTTCAATAATACTGAAATGAGTTATAGTGGGGGTATTTTGGGCTAAATATTTACTATTTTCTTGGCTTTTGTAGGTGCATGTCGTACAATAGGAGGATAGTTTAGTTCTGTTTAAAAACTAGAGGATAAACTAGAACTGATGTCACCTGCTGTTAATGAATAAGAATATTCTAGAAGTTATGAAGGTGTAATTGCCATGATAACAAAGCGCTCTGTCTCTGAGGTTGCCCTTTCTGACTTTTACCTCCCCAGCCCCCATTCCCAGCTTAGCTCAGATTGCAAGTGTGTTTGCATTAATGCACCATGTAGGCGATTTGGAGCTGAGGAACATTCTTTCATTCTAAGAATTTGCAGATGCTGACGTTCCTTCTTTCTGTTCTGCTTATCAAGGAGGCAAACTCTGACCTCTGGTTTAGCACTGAAATTCTGTGTTCTTTTTCTCCTCCCCTTCCCCCAGGAGTTTGACAAGAAATACAACCCCACCTGGCACTGCATCGTGGGGAGGAACTTCGGTAGTTATGTGACACATGAAACCAAACACTTCATCTACTTCTACCTGGGCCAAGTGGCCATTCTCCTGTTCAAATCTGGTTAAAAGCATGGACTGTGCCACACCCAGTGATCCATCCAAAAACAAGGACTGCAGCCTAAATTCCAAACACCAGAGACTGATATCTTCAGCCTTGCCTAAGGGAACACCTCGATCTTTATTGTGTTGTTTTGTACAGGGCATTCTCTGTACTAGGTTGTTGTGGTTATAAAGCAATTAGCAAAACAGCTTACATTTGTATTTATTTTCTATTCCATACCTCTCTGTCCCATGTTTTTTCTCTTCAAAATCCATTCCTTTAAAGAAATAAATGTGTTGGAGAAGTGTGCGTTAATAACGATTTGTTCAAATAATCTAGGGTTGAAGATGGCCTATTGTTTGATCTTGGGTAGTTTGGTGGGGGTGATTCCTTGAAGTTTCTGTGGGATATAATAGACTAGCCTATTCAACGCTCTTGAGTTTCATTCTTGCCCATCCTGCTACTGTTATGCATGGAAGAATACTACTCAGAAGTGCATGTTAAGAAATGCATGGCAGAGAAACTACTGAATTAACTCTTATTCCTAATCTGATGCTTTCCTTAAATGCTCATTTTGTTAAAAGATACTGCTATAGAGTGTTCTGGGCCTTAGGCCTCAAGTGGTGATGAATGTATAGTAGTTCCATGGTTGTAAAATGGAAATAAGCTAATAAGAAAGTTGGGCTCTAGACTAATTTCCCCTCCCCTGCCTTGGCCAAAGTATATTCTGAAGATTAAAGGTGGTCTTAAAAGGGAAATCTTTTGAGGCAGCCCTCCATGTGATTCTAATAAAGTCTGCAGGAATTTAAACTTATAAGCCTGCTGTGCTGTGCTTTAACTAGCTGTGTTCACATGTGAATTGAAGCTTTCACTAAAAGACCCAGTTAAAACTGGATAAGTAAACTTCATTAACGGTTTCCTGCTATCAGTTTTAGGAAGACATCTTTTCTATGAATAAAAGCGAATACGGCAGACTTGGCTTTTGTAGATAGGAAATATTCCAGAGGCTGAGACAACCCACGCCCATCCTGGGAAGCTGCAAGGAAGGTCCTGGCTTTTAAGTTCCCCTTTGTTTTCAGTGTTCACATGAGGTAAGCCTTTTTGTTTTAGACCTTGGATCTATTAGATACAATTAGGGTGTCTGAGCAGCCAGGCTAATGCTACACAGAGCGGGTGATAGATCTGAATTGACTGATGATTCCATCTTGAGAGCAATATTAGGTCTGTAACATCTTTGGGAGGTTGTTTTTCTTTACCAGAACTTGGGGTCTTAAAAGTTCTAGTGAAGTTGATCAATGTTAGGACTGAGAAAGTTTCAGTGTAGAGAGGCAAACAATTGTTTTACTATTATGGCAATTCAAGTGGGAGAAGTTTTTCCCCTGCTTTCTGCAGGAGAGGAAGAGGAGGTACTGTGGAACGGGACTGCAATTGCAGTCGTTTAGGTTTGTATTTATATGAACAGACTGAGAATGTTCCTGTAATACATCTTTTTTCTACCTCCTTTTCCTCTTTTGTGACCTGGCTATATTTGAAGCCCAACAGGTGTTTGGCTTTCAAAGCTGCATCAATCTTGTCGATTTTAGCTCTACTTCCAGTCTCCAGCTGCCTTCAGGCCACAAACAGCTGGACAATGGGAGTTCTAATTTCATCAGGCCCATATCTATTGCCAGGAAGTGACAGCTTTTAACTTTTCTTTCTTGATTCAGATATGAGAATCACATTGCCACTGAGAGAGGACTGGGTTGATGACCTATGAAGGTTTTTTTAGTGCCTGCTCCTTGTTAATTTCAGAGGCGCCAGCTGGCTGAAAACAAAACTTAAAAGTTTTTCTAAGGTTTAGCATTTTATCAATCGTTCTTAGGTGCTGTTCTTTGAGACAGGTGTATATAGAGTGCTGTATCTGGAAGCTTTTCAGGGACAAGGGCACAATCTTGTGAGTGAAGGTCGTGACTCACGTGAAGGGGTAAATGAACCCTTCTGTGCTGGGGCGAGAGGCAGCATATCTGAAGACTTTTCAAATAGCCTTGAACTAAGGTCTCTGCAATTCAACTGCCAGCCAACTCACAGGTTGATTTCTGCAATTTCTTACCAACCCTCCCCCACCCCCCAAAAAAACCCTTAAGTTTCATCTGCACTGAAAATATTTATGGTCTCATTTTTTTTTTTATGGTCTCATTTTAACATCAAAGAGTGGACTGTATTAAGGAGACAAGAGCTCTGTCCAGCTCTTCTGAGTACTGGAGGGGGTTTGGCTAGACAAATAGTTATCAAACTTTTTTTTTGGCTATAAGATCCTGACTTCAAACGTATCCTGACAAAGAAGCTCTTTGTAAGACGTGAAATCAGGTACATTTATTCCTTCAACAAGGATTTGTCAAGTTTCCTTCATGACAGGCACTGAGGACACAATAGTGGCTTTTGGTAGAAGAGGACTGAATGAATAATGATGAAAGTGTATTTCTTTCACCTCCCTCAAGAAAAAAATGACAAAACCCCTGAAAATTGTAAACTCTTTTAGTGTTTCAGGGCACAATTCTAGTTGTGATCCTTAGCCCTCTAATTTGGGCCTCGGCTTTTGGCCCCAGACTTAGTCCTAGGCTGAAAGATGGACTTGGGTACAGCTAGGAAGTTTTCTGGTTCAAATCATCATTGGGTTCTAATGATTCATTATCCCTCTGGAAGGCAGCACTGGCAGAGAAGCCACAGATACACTTCAAAACTGAGTTTCAGTGCTGGTTTTCCTTAACCACATACTACAGAGCCAAGAAAAATTAGTAGGAGTTAAGCAAAAAGTACAGACCAAATACCTCTGGGAGAAGGCCTGAAGCAGCCCCAAAGGAAAGCTGCAATAAAGTGATAGAAGCTTGTTTCTTTCACTCTGAGACTGGTCACATCAGAACATGAGTCCAAGGCGCACAGCCTTAAGAGGAGATGTTGTGCTGGTCTCACTAACCACATTATCCTTCGGCTCCAGCCTTTTGACAGTACGTGACTGGTTCATACTCCAGGATCTTAAAGGAGTTACAGTTTGAAGCCAGAATGAATGGCTACAATGCCTGATGTTAGATTTTCATAAGTCACCTTCTGAAAACCTGCATCTTCTATCATCTCCTTGAACTCCTCCTAAAACACAAAGAAGGATACAGCAAAAATCGCCTGGATTTCAACTGTAGGGCCTTTGTTGTAAGCTACAGAAGTTTTTTACCTGAGATGGGAACTGTCGGATACTTTCTACAAGGTATTGATAGGACTTCCAATCTCCTGCAATGACCTCTCCCAGGACAGGAATGACCTGGAAGCTATATACATCATAGAGCCTAAACAAAAAGGCAAAAGATTAAGATTAGAACATGACCATTAATAAGCAAGAAGGTCTAAGCCTGGGATTATAAACTCAAATGCCTATAAGGGTCAAGCAAGTACCTGAAATAAGTGAAGTGGGCCAGGTGCAGAAGCCTAGGGAGTAGTGAGGGTGTGGTGACAGGCACAGTTAGGAAGTACCAGAAAAGTGGAGAAAGGGCAGTTACTACTCAGCTCTGACTATTGCTATGTGGGAATATGGGCTTAACCAGGGTTGCCATATATCTGATTTCTCAAGTGAAGCTGGAAATCTAGATTTTTATGTAAAATTTCCTGATTTTAAACTATGGACATCTAAGTCAATTTTTAAAATACCATGAGTCAAACAAAATACATACGTGGGCCCACTTGAGTCTCTGGTTATTGGTTTGAGACCCTTCTGGCCTAGGTGTTGTCATTCAGACCTCAGAGGTGGCACTGTCCCTCAGGGACTCTGGGACACTGAACTATGAGGTTCATGCTTGTAGCTTACTGGCTATTTTCTTTCCACTTTGGGATGGGAAACCCTTGGCTAGATGATGAAAATCAAGCCCTGTTAACAATACCAACCTGGATACTAGCGGATTGTTTACTTGGCTGAACTCCAGACAGAGAAACCGTCCTCCTGGCTTCAGGACCCGATGGGCTTCCTGGAGCGCCTGAGCAAGACAGGACCAACAGAACACACTCGTCAGCAGCCCTCATTCAGCTCTGAGAGGCGGAGGCGGCGTCAGCTTCTAAGGGCATTATAAAAGTGATTTCCCACAGATCCCGTGTTCACTCTCAGCTGGGAAGCTGTAACAGCAGAAATAGGCATTCTGCTGCCCGTGACTAGAGAAGGTTACTTGGAGTAATCTAAACTGACTCAGATTGGTACAACCCCCCACAGGCGGCAATTTTTGAATTACTTCTCAAAATCACAATGGATATTCCTTTTTGATCCAGCAATTTTACTTCAAATAATGTATCTTACAGAAATGTTTCTATTGTGGAAACGACATGGGTTATTCATTATGGCACGATTTGAACAGCACCAAGATTAGAAGCATCTTAAGCATTAATGAGAGACTGGCTAAATTATGGAATATATACACAAAGGGAATCTATGCAGCTATTAAAAAAAGGAAGAGCCAGTGTTCTTTATGTGCTGACATGCAAAAGTCTGCAGGTATATATATATATATATATATATATATATTTTTTTTTTTTTTTTTTTGCAGTACGCGGACCTCTCACTGCTGTGGCCTCTTCCGCCGCGGAGCACAGGCTCTGGACGCGCAGGCTCAGCGGCCATGGCTCACGGGCCCAGCCGCTCCGTGGCATGTGGGATCCTCCCAGACCGGGGCACGAACCCATGTCCCCTGCATTGGCAGGCGGACTCTCAACCACTGCGCCACCAGGGAAGCCCTGCAGGTATATTTTTAAGGGAAAAAAAAGCAATGGGCAAAATGTTTCATATGCTAATATTTGTATAAAAAAAGAAAGAAAATAAATATACTTAATATGCACAAGACATCACTGCAAAGCTACATTAAGAAACTGGTGACTGCAGGGGGAGGAGGCACTGAATGGCTGGGACACAAGGTGAAGACTTTTACTGATATATCCGTTTGTGCCTTTTGAACTTTGAATCTACTAAAATTTATTATTTTTTTTAATTTAAAAGGAATAATAAACTGGCTACAGACATAGGACAGGTCATAAAAATGAAGCTAAAGTACACCATAAAGGATGTCCCACCCAAAGCAGGCAACTAGGCAACTGGAGTCCACATTACAGAAATGAAATGGGGTGCCTTGCTTACCATCTTCAAATGTTTGGACAGAATGTTCAAGCAGAAATAAAGAAGAGCTGCATCAGATTAAGAGCTGAACATTCCCTTCTTCCTACAGAGGAACCATGAATCTAGCTACCTTCTGCCAAAATAGGGTTTGAGTGCCTTTTTCTCTGTCAGCCTTGGAAATCCCTCTGATCTGCAGTGTCAGAGTCAGGTGGCTTCACAAGCAAGAGGAAGCAGATGAAATGAGAGAGCAAGACTGACAGTCTCAAAAATGTAAATACCGGGATTTCTCTGGTGGTCCAGTGGTTAAGAATCCGCCTTCCAATGCAGGGGACGCAGGTTTGATCCCTGGTTGGGGAACTAAGATCCCATATGCCACAGGGCAACTAAGACCACGCACTCTAGAGCCCGCGCGCCACAACTAGAGAGAAGCCCGTTGCCGCAACTAAGACCTGATGCGGCCAAATAAATAAATTTTTTTTTAAAAGATGTAAACACCAACCCAAGCAACAAAGACTTCTGTGGGGATCTGCTCTGTGTTTTTTTTTCAATTTTGTGGGCAGGAAAATTGGCAATTTAAAGGATTAAGATCTCTAAGCCTGAAACATTCAACTCAGGAGCTGAGCCCAGAGAAGAATCTCTCCCTTTCCTCATTCACCGTGGAGCCACTCCAGGAGAACTAATATCCTGAGTCACACAAGCGGAGGCAGCCATTCATTACCCGATCAATGTGTGTGACATTCCGGATCCCAAAGGCAATGGTGTAAACATCAAATTTGTCATCATCAAAGGGCAGTTCTTCAGCGTCTCCCAATACCCAAGCAAGTCCTGAAAGAGAAAAGCAGTTCTGGCCTCAGTCTGGACAACTGTCTCCTCTGCACCCAGTGAACTGTCAAACCTGAGGAGGGGGTCGTGGGAAACCCTGAATTTTCAGTAGGCTGGACAGAACTGTGGGTACCGTGGACACCCTGTTTGCGGCTGGCTTGTGAAGTGGGGGCAGTCTTGTGGCAATTAGCCCTTAAACCTGTGGAATCTGACGCTAACTCTGGGTAATTAGTGTCAGAACTGAACTGAATTGTTGGACATATGTTTGACATTGGAGAACTGGAGAGCTGTTTGGTGCTGGGCAAACATCACACGTGTGGTATCTGAAGTGGTGTCAGAAAATACACACCTGCCTTCTCCAGTGGATTCCTGGCCACCGTCTTCACCGTGTCCTCCAGTCCTGAGAATGTGAAGCTGGCGCCCTTGAAGTTTAGCAGGAAGTCCCCCCAAGGTTCTCAGAGTAGACACTGGTTACTTAGTTATTCCTTACCCTTAAGCAATTTTTATCCAACTAGGTGTTTTGTGTAAAGCACTGTGGTTGAGAGCCCAGGTCCTGGGGTTGCCTGTGTTCTAATTTCAGCTTCCCCATTTACTAGCCATATAATCTTTAATAAACTACTTTGTTTCCTCATCTGTAAAATGGAGTCAATAATAGTACCTACTTCAGACAGTCATTGGAAGTATTCTAAGTATGTAATTTAGTATAATTATATTGGTTCTACTGGAGTCATAGAGAAGCAAAGTGTCTTGACTGCAAGTCTGGTCATGAATTCAGAAAACACCCAAGGGAGCTCCCCATCAGGGTAGCTATGTCCTCTGAGGATCCTGATTTGGCTTTAATATTATTCAACTTGCAGTGAATCAGACATAAAGTATGATATAGGGACTTCCCTGGTGGTGTAGTGGTTAAGAATCTGCCTGCCAATGCAGGGGACAAGGTTCGAGCCCTGGTCTGGGAAGATCCCACATGCCACAGAGCCACTAAGCCTGTGCACCACAACTACTGAGCCTGTGCTCTAAAGCCCGTGAACCACAACTACTGAAGCCTGCGTGCCACAACTACTGAAGCCCGTGCGCCTAGAGCCCGTGTTCCACAACAAGAGAAACAACCGCAATGAGAAGCCCGTGCACTGCAATGAAGAGTAGCTGACGCTCGCCGCAACTAGAGTAAGCCCGCGCATAGCAACAAAGACCCAATGCAGCCATAAATAAATAAATAAATAAATACACTTAAAATAAAACACTTGGCTTCCTTAAATAAATAAAATAAAAGCACTGTCACGTTCGGTGTCTCAATGGAACTTAAAAAAAAAAAGTATGATATAGAAGGAAGGTACTATAGGGGAAGGTAAATGGAAATAACCCTCCTGGAAAACATGCCAGCAGTATTTAACAAGAGCCTTAGTAATAAGTATATCCTTTGACCCAGCTATTTGAATTTTAGGAGGAGGACATTAATGACATCATCATCAGAGCTACTGCTTACTAAGCCCATGATGGCAGGGTCTGTGTTATCACTTTACATACATTATCTTCTCACATCCTCATACCGACTCTGAGACAGCCATGCTATCATCTTCATGTTTCAGGTGAACAAAATTGAGTATCAGAAAGATTGAAGTAGCTTGCCTAAGGTCACACAGACAGATTAGAACTCAGTAAGTTTTATTCCAGAGCCTGTGTTTTTAACAGTTATGGGATAGTACCTCCTACTGTGAGAACGGTTATTATTTTCTACATTTTATAGATAAGGTAATTGAGATCTAGAGAGCCTAAACACTTGTCCAAATATATAGTCAGTAAAAAGAAAATAATGATGCATGCAAAAATTTACAAATAAGGATGTCACAACACTGTGCTACGTGCAAAAACATCAGAAAAAAATGAAAGATCAACTAGTTACGTAAATTGGTTATGCAAATCATAAAACATCCATATGATGGAATATCATAAAAAATGATTTTAAGGAAATTTTTTTTTGGGCCGCACCATGCGGCTTGTGGGATATTAGTTCCTTGACCATGGATCGAACCTGAGCCCTCAGCAGTTAGAGTGTGGAGTCCTAATCACTGGACCGCCAGGGAATTCCCAGGAGTTTTTAATAACATGGGAAAATCTCATGATACAATGCTGAATTAAATAAAGCAGAATACTAAATTATATACATAAGATGTTCTCAATTTTATACAAAGAAAATGATTAGGAAAAAGCTAGGAAGGAAATATATTGAGGGTCATCTCTGGATGCTGAAACTCTGGTTAATATTTACTTCTTAATACCTTTTCAAATTTTTGATTTCTAATATCCAAAATTTTCCCAAATATATCACTTTTATAAACCATCAAATAATCTTTTTAAGGTTCCTGCCCTCCAAGCTTCCATTTTGGGAGGAAGTGCTACATGTAAGTAAAACACATAATAGTACTACACACAAAAATGGCTTTACACATTAATTTTTTAAACTATTAAATCATTTCTAGGATCTTCCTACTTAGTTTCAAATTTTTTTGCATGACATTCTTTGCAAAGGCATTATTACTGGAGATGATAAAGCAAGGAGGAAAGATAAAACCATGCTATGCAGCATGCAATGATCCCTATGCAGGTGGATTTCTTGGCTGTTAGGAGAGCCTGAAGGGCAAGCTGTGCTGTGGAAGAGATGATTCAAGAGGTGGAACATTACCCATCATTTCCATCTTTGTTCTCCAGTCTTCGTGGCTAAGCACCAGAGAGAAGGGAAACACATTTCTCAGTAAGAGTAAGAACACGGTGCCTTTGTCTAGAAACACTAGTGATTGTCAGCCTTCTGATCAGTGTTGATGGTTAACAAAAGAGCCCTTCATTTGGGGGGCCAAGTGGGCTGCAGTTCGTCTAGGCAGCTCATTCTGCGGGTGGGAGAAGGAGGAGGAAGCAGAATTGAGCTAAAATAACCATAGACACTCATGGTGGGGGTGGGGGAGGGGAGAAGTGCTGACATGGACCCAAGGGACTTGGCTTCCTTTGCTGTGCACCGCTGCCTCTCACGGGGGCTGCCTGCAGTGCTCGGCCAGCGTGGAAGAGGGCAGTGCAGCGGCTCTGAAGAGCTGGGTAAACATGCTGCAGCTGCCAGATCAGTACTTCTACTGGGGCATAAAACTGGGGGCAAAAGTATTTCAAAATATGAAAACAAACAGAAAGCCAAATGCAAAATGTATATCTTTAAGCTAGAGCAGAAACTGTCTATTTGGAGGCTGCAACAGGTTCCTGGAGATACCCAGGCATTCTCCCATTGGCCGTTGAGAGTACCGTGCTAGGGAAATTTGAGGAGTACCATTTACGGGTGATTCTTCAACTGCATCAGTTGGGCCCTCTGAGAAACCCACGATGAAATAGAGGTAGGAGGGTAAAAGGGTTTTTTTCTTTTTGGGGGGCAGGGGGTGAGAGGAGACACCTGGGAAAAATAAAAAGGAGAGGAAGCAAGGCTGTGTGGGAAAAGCCGTTAGACCTACAATGGAATATTACTCAGCCATAAAAAGAAACGAAATTGAGTTATTTGCAGTGAGGTGGATGGACCTAGAGTCTGTCACACAGAGTGAAGTAAGTCAGAAAGAGAAAAACAAATGCCGTATGCTAACTCATGTATTTGGAATCAAAAAAAAAAAAAAGGTACTGATGAACCTAGTGGCAGGGCAGGAATAAAGACACAGACGTAGAGAATGGACTTGAGGACACAGGGGGTGAGGGGCGAAGTGAGAGTAGCACTGACATACATATACACAACCAAATGTAAGAGAGATAGCTAGTGGGAAGCAGCAGCATAGCACAGGGAGGTCAGCTCGGTGCTTTGCGATGACCTAGAGGGGTGGGATAGGGAGGGTGGGAGGGAGGCTCAAGAGGGAATATGGGGATGTATGTGTGTACATGGCTGATTCACTTTGTTGTACAATAGAAATTAACATAATATTGTGAAGCAATTATATTCCAATAAAGATGTATTAAAAAAATAAATAAATCACAACCCCGCCCGCCCCCCCCCCGCTCCCCCAAAAAACAAAGCCATTAGACCTGGATGAAGATCTGAGAAAGTCTCAGCCCACCCAGTGGCAGGGGTGGGGTGGAGGTGCTCTGGAGCAAAGACTGCCTGTAAAAAGAGCCCCACGTGGGAAATGTCCAGGCCCCGGGAGCCCTGGTTTGAAAGCTGAAGCACAGCTTAGTTTTGGGAGGGGGATGAAATGGCTCAAGAACAGGGCATGGGGGTCACTGGAGAGCTGCTGGGAATTAAAAGCCAAACTTGTCTCAGTGTCCAAGAGCTGAGATCCAAAGAGTCAGGCCCCATTCCGGATCTGCCATTTAAATTGTGTTAGCTGAAGCAGATACTTAACCTCTTTGGGTTTGGGTTATCTCCCCTGTCACATGTGGCTGATAATCTAACTCCCTGGGTTGCTGAAATAATGTACATAACAGCACACATGCTGGACGCAGCCACACAAATTATCTTCCACTCCTACCTATCTGTAAGTTTTGTGAAACCTGGAAAGAAAGCACTTCAGCATTGTACATATTCCATCTTATTTTATAAACATATAAACATCTCCTCTGGGTCCACTTTCTGCAGGACTTACCAGCTTTGTATCCTTGAGCACGGGCTTTCTGTTTTCCAGTCTTTAGCATCTCCTTGTTGATATCGCAGACCATGACATGAGAACCGCCCAAAGAATCCTCTTCATTCTGGTACTTTTTGGCAATTTCTTCCCAGGATAAATTTTGTTGGGCCCTTAATTGCCTCTTCTCCTTTCTCTGATGCTGTGCCTGAACATAATTAAGGAACCGGAATGCAATGTCACCTGTGGGAAGCCAACAGGAGGAAAGATCAAACAAAAACAAAAACCCAGCATTTCTTAAACCCAAAAGGAGGAACAAAGGTACAGGGGTTGAGGAGTGTATGAAAATTGAAGTTTGTACTCATCTCAACAGTAACTATTTTTAAAATTTTATTTATTTTATTTATTTTTGGCTGCGTTGGGCCTTCCTGGCTGTGTGCCGGCTTTCTCTAGTTGTGGCGAATGGGAGCTACTCTTCACTGTGGTGCACAGGCTTCTCATTGTGGTGGCTTCTCTTGTTGCGGAGCACGGGCTCTAGGTGTGCGGGCTTCAGTAGTTGTGGCTCGTGGGCTCTAGAACGCAGGCTCAGTAGCTGTGGCGCACGGGCTTAGTTGTTCCACGGCACGTGGGATCTTCGGGGACCAGGGCTTGAACCCATGTCCCCTGCATTGGCAGGCGGATTCTTAACCACTCTACCACCAGGGAAGCCCAGTAACTTTTTTTTTAACAGTAAATTTCTAATGTCTAAGATTCTTTAAAAAACCTGGACTTCTCTGGTGGCTCAGTGGTTAAGAATCCGCCTGCCAATGCAGGGGACACGGGTTCAAGCCTTGCTCCAGGATGATTCCACATGCCGCGGAGCAACTAAGCCCGTGCGCCACAGCTACTGAGGCCATGTGCCACAACTACTGAAGCCCGTGCTCCACAACAAGAGAAGCCACCACAGTGAGAAGCCCGCGCGCCACAACGAAGAGCAGCCCCCACTTGCCGCAACTAGAGAAAGCCTGCCCGCAGCAATGAAGACCCAAAGCAGCCAAAAATTAATTAATTAATAATTAAAAAAAAAAACCTCGGGCTTCCCTGGTGGTGCAGTGGTTGGGGGTCCGCCTGCTGATGCAGGGGACACGGGTTTGTGCCCCGGTCCGGGAAGATCCCACATGCTGCAGAGCGGCTGGGCCCGTGAGCCATGGCCGCTGAGCCTGCGCGTCCGGAGCCTGTGCTCCGCAACGGGAGAGGCCACAGCAGTGAGAGGGCTGCGTACCCCCCAAAAAAAAAACCTTAAAAAAATTGCATATGTAATGCATGGACACATTTTTACTATAAGACTCAATACCTAAACATGTAGAATAAAACATGAAAGTTGCATTCTCTGTCCACACTCTCCAGACATAACAAGTGTTAAGAGCTTAGTGTGCAGCCTTCTAGTCTTTTTCTAATAATTTTTATGACAGTAACATAAAGGTACAGTCACAAGCAACAGTTCCCTGCCACACCACTTCCTACTGTGGGTTCAGTTCCCCACAGACCATCCTTCCCAACTCCTTTAACTGTTTATTCTGTTGGTTACAGCTACTTCTTTACCTACCAGCTACTTCTTTACTCACCCCCATCTCTGCTTGCTTTTATCCTCCCAATATATTTTATCACTTTTCATAATTCCTCACAGATACCTTGTAACCTAGAGTAATAAACTAATCAATATTTTATTTTAATTTTTTCATTGAAGTATAGTTGATTTACAATGTTTCAGGTGTACAGCAAAGTGGTTCAGTTTTACATATATATACATTTTTTTTCTTTTTCAGATTCTTTTCCATTATAGGTTATTACAAGATATTGAATACAGTTCCCTGTGCTGTACAGTAGGTCCTTGTTGTTTATTTTATATATAGTAGTATACATCTGTTAATCCCAATTCCAAATTTATCCCTCCACCCCAGTATTTTATTTCTTATTCCACCAACTACAGACAGTATCTCTTGACTCCCTTCAGTGTTCCATCATACATATATATATTTTTTTATTCTGTCAAGCCTGATAACATTTTATTTGTTCTATAGCTACGTCTTCTGTGCTTTGTTGATGGTTTGAGTCTAAAAGCTGAAAATCAAGTGTGTACATTATTGTGACCAGGTAAATATTGTTCGGGCAAAGCCAGTGCTTTCCGGGATCACATTTCCCTTTTTATAATGCGGTTTCCTTGTCTTTGTTTTTTTCTTACACTGTAAGAAATATATCCTTAAGTTTTTCCATTTTCTCCATCCAATTCGGTATTCTCTAGTCACTTTCCTATATATTTAAATATAATTATATGTACTCATATAAAACAACTTAAAAACATAAATGGGGATCATATTATATGCATTGTATACAACTTTTCTTTTTCTTCCCACTTAATATGTCCTTGAGGCCATTCCATTGGTATTTATAGGCTTTCCTCATTCTTTTAAATAGCTACCTAATATTTTATAGTATTGATATATCTTAATTTAAAGCCATTTCTTTTTTTTTTTTTTTTCTATACACGGGCCTCTCACTGTTGTGGCCTCTCCCGTTGCGGAGCACAGGCTCTGGACGCGCAGGCTCAGCGGCCATGGCTCACGGGCCCAGCCGCTCCGTGGCATGTGGGATCTTCCCGGACCGGGGCACGAACCCGTGTCCCCTGCATAGGCAGGCGGACTCTCAACCACTGTGCCACCAGGGAAGCCCAAAGCCATTTCTTTTTTTAAAAAATATATTTATTTATTTATTTTTTGACTGTGTTGGGTCTTCGTTGCTGTGTGTGGGCTTTTCTCTTTAGTTGTGGCGAACGGGGTCTACTCTTCATTGCGGTGCACAGGCTTCTCATTGCGGTGGCTTCTCTTGTTGCGGAGCATGGGCTCTAGGCTCACGGGCTTCACTAGTTGTGGCACGTGGGCTCAGTAGTTGTGGCACGCAGGCTCAGTAGTTGTGGCTTGCAGGTTCTAGAGCGCAGGCTTAGTAGTTGTGGCACACAGGCTTAGTTGCTCCGCGGCATGTGGGATCTTCCCAGACCAGGGATCGAACCCATGCCCCCTGCATTGGCAGGCAGATTCTTAATCACTGCGCCACCAGGGAAGTCCCTAAAGCCATTTCTTTATTGAGGTAGAAATAGGTTATTTCCAATTTTTCACTATGACTAAAAATTATGCAGTGAGCATATTTGTAGCTCTACTTTTTCAATGTCTTTTTAAATATATGGGATTACTTTTCAATTGCATTTTCTAAATGGGCAGTTGCCAGCATGTGGTAATGTTACTGGCTGGGGTACATTGGAGGTGGAAGCAGCTCTGACTGACTCCCTTCTGTAGCTATCTCTCTGTGCAAGTTTTTGTTTTTGTTTTTGTTTTCAGACTAGATGTCTAGAATTGGAACTGTGGGATCCTAGACTGTAAGCATTTTAGATTTTGATAGATTCTGCTAAATTGTCCTCCACCTTACTGCCCTCTGTACTTCCTTTTGGGTAGAGGGCCACACCAACAAAGCCACACATAAACATGTTTCAAACATGGACATTATTCTACTGCAATTTATTATTATACATTATCCTATTAGTATAGATTATGACATTATTACATTATATTACACATTATGACATTTTTCTCTCCAAATGCCTAGTATGCACCAAATAACAAAGGACCATGCACAAATAAATGAGCTTTTGGTATCTGGTATCATAGTAGATTAGGCAGAAAAGTCTGCCTAGAAAGCTTACATAACATGATAAAAGCTCTCCCCCTTCCCCACACCAAAGAGGGAAAGTGGGATAAAGGTTAAATAGAAGGTAAAATGGTTGTTTAGATGGGGAAATGCCACTGGAGTTAAAAATTGGTCGTTTTACTTTGTAATCCTCTGAATTTTAGAAAAGTGACAGGCACAAAGCTGATATTCTGTGCTTTGACTGACATTCAGTTAAAAAGGAAAGAATAAATCTTTCTGAGAAGTGTACTGATTTTCAATTACTATTTTCAGGCTAATGGTAGGTGAGCTAGCTCATTCCAACAAGAGACACTAATTTTTTTAAACTATTTTATTTTTATTTTTTACTTATTTATTTATTTTGGCCACACTGCGAGGCTGCGGGGTCTCAGTTCCCCGACCAGGGATCTAACCTGTGCCCCCTGCAGCGGAAGTGCAGAGTCTTAACCACTGGACCGCCAGGGAAGTCCCAAGAGACACTAATTTTTATAAAAGGAGCTTAGTGGTACCCCAGGATACAGAACTGTATGTTACCTGTGCCTCCAGCAACATCCAGCAGCTGGGTCCCCGGAAACGGGCGCATCTTCCAGAGCAGCAAATCCTTCCAAATACGGTGGATACCAAGACTCATCATATCATTCATCATATCATACTTCTTGGCCACACTTTCAAACACCTGATAGACTTGAGAGAAATACAACATGATTGGACTATTCATAAGATTAACCTGGAAAAGTCCGAAATGAAAGAGGAGAAAGCTTTCCCCCCCATGAAATTAACTGTCTGCAAGGTGGAGCCAAGTCATAATGCTTGATGCCCAAATCTTCACCTTAACATTACCCCTTCTAAAAAAGGCTTAAATTACATCATGTAAGAAAGAAGTCAACCTCTTTTCTGTTATCTTAGTTAGCTTTACCTAGGGCCATTACCTTGTAATAATGTCATGCACATACTTAAGTACTAAATAGGTTTCTGTTTTTCTTTTTTTTTTTTTTGCCACGCGTCTTGGCTTGCAGGATCTTAGTTCCCTGACCAGGGATAGAACCCGCGCCCTCAGCAGTGAAAGCGCTGTGTCCTAACCACTGGACCGTCAGGGAATTCCCCAGTTTCTGTTTCTTAGAGGAAGGGGCAGGGAGGGGGTTGAAATGTTTCTAATATTATTATAATAAAAGACAACAAAATCCATTAGAAAGACATGACAAATGGATGGGAAGACCTCAGCTCATCTCTGCCAGCATCACTGAGAAAAACCTCATGTACAATTTGGTGGGCAGATGGATGGCAGGATGTGAATCAGGGCCAAGTCACACTGTAGAGGGTCCTCATGACCCAACATAGGATTAAGGCAGAATGTGGAATCTGGGCTAGCTGAAGAGTTAAGGAATTTATTATCCAATACACTTTAAAGTACAGGCTACATTTAACTTCTTTGCACCTCAATTTCTGCCCATGAGATGAGAATATCAGCGCCAGCCCCCTACCTGCCTGCCGTAAGTCTGAATTAGGTAATGAAGGGGAGACACGTTGAGTTCCTCAGATAAAATGTGCTGCTTAGACCCAAAACATTACTGTCCTCTGCTGAATCAGCAGACTATAGAGCCCCCTCCTTTAACTCAATCTTGAATGTCTATTCTCAACCTTGGGCTCCTATAAGCTTGCTCTTTGCTTTTGAACATCTTTTGGGGTACTTAGAGGGACACTAAGGCTCAACCCACTAAGTATAAGCCCTTCTTGCTTTATATGGTTCTAATATACAAGAATTTCAGTTACTGTGGTTTAGTTCAATAATGCCAGTCCTCTAGCAACATCATTCAAATCCAGTGGTATATTACCTGTGACTAATTACATAAAGTACACATTTTGCTAGTAGTTCTTCAGTCCACAAATCATACATAAATAACAGATATGCATCATGACCAGAAGCCAATAATGTCACTTCTCTCACAGTTTGTAGCTGGTTGGTCACTATACATCAGTTATTCAGTTCACATGCAGACAGCAAAGCATGTAGTTGTGTTATCTTCTTATCTCAGCTGTAAATCTCTGGGGCATTTTACAAAACTAGATAACTGAAAGAGGAAACTGGCCAATGGAAATGAAAGTGCAACAAAATAATGAAAAGTGAAAACCCTGGAAGTGAAATTTGAATACATCAGTGGAGTTACAGGAGAAACATGACCATGGGAATGTTGATACTGCTGCCCCTCGAGAGGTTTTAGATATGCAGCCAGAGGAACTTTGGGAAAATGAACTTATGGATGTAAATGAGAATGTGGTTGTGATGAAAAGGCTGAAGATGTCCCAGAGGAAATGATGCCAGCAAAAAATTTCACATTAAAGGAATTCTTGGAGATATTTCATGACATTGAAAGTGAAAGGATAAAATGTTACAAGCTGACTGAACCTTAGAAACAAGTTTGGCCGTTTGCTGAGGCATGGAGAAGGTGCTCACTCCCTACTGTAAATTATATGACAAAAAGGATGCAAACACTGTTTAAACTACTCGTGGTAAATTTTTTACAAAGGACTAAAACAACTTAATTCTCAATCTTTCTAATTTTTTATTAGATTTTAATTTAATTTTAAATTTAAACAATTAAAAATTCTAATTGTATTAATTAAATCTAATTTTAAATGACAGTGTGCTAAATAAATATCAACTTTACTATTTTTTCATTTCCTTATACATTTATAACTGACATTAAGAGAGCTTTTGATGTTTGATAATTTTTAAAGGTTCTGGAACAATCGCAATTTTCCCCATTGATCTTTAAGATCATTGTCATGATTTCAGCTTGTATGGACATTTTTACTGTCCTGCATCATTGTGCAAAGATTGCCTGTACTTCAATCTTGGGTCCCAATCTGGAAGTCGTATTTAGCTTAGTGGGTAACTCTTCCCCCCGTCATTGTGTGAAATGTTGTTTATACATTGTAAAGCACAATACAGAGGTTAAGCATTATTATTATTTTGGAAGCAACCCATGTGTACTCAAATTCCAGCTATGCCACTTATTAGCAGTTTATTCATCTATACAAACAGGATAAGAGTTCCTACCTCATACGCTTGTATTTATAAGAATTAATGTAAAATATTTTTAAAAGGTTTCAGGGCCTCAATAAAAGTTTGCTATCATTTTACTTGGCTCCATTTATTTCACTCCACAATCAGTTATCAAGCTCCCAATGTACATCAGGTGCTGAGGATACAGACGTGAATGAGCCACCATCCTAGCTTTCTGGGGATTCACAGTGAAATAAATGTTAATTTAAATTCAGTATTCAAAGAGTTACAAGGGCTTCCCTGGTGGCGCAGTGGTTGAGAGTCCGCCTGCCGATGCAGGGGACACGGGTTCGTGCCCCGGTCCGGGAGGATCCCACATGCCATGGAGCGGCTGGGCCCGTGAGCCATGGCCGCTGAGCCTGCGCGTCCAGAGCCTGTGCTCCGCAACGGGAGAGGCCACAACAGTGAGAGGCCCGCGTAGCGCAAAAAACAAAACAAAACAATCAAAGAATTACAGTAGAGCTATGTATATTATTTAGTTAAGATTCAGGTGAGAGGTAATACAACGTGCTAGTCTATAAGAGGATGGAAATTCAGTTGTAGGCTCTTTCTCTTATATTCTGGGTGAACATAGGCCAAGTTAAGGAACCTCTCAGAGTCTCACCTTATCCATCTGTAATATGGGCATAATACCTTCCCCATTACAAATGGTACAGTTGGAGTTTTAAAAAAGTTCTTTTCCTTTCCCATGCTTATGGTGAACACAAAAAACTGCTCAACAATATCTAACATTTACTGAGCAATTATGAAGTGCCTGGCATTATTCAAAATTCTTCAGTGTTTGAAGTAATCTAATCTTCACAAGAACTCTATGAAAAACGTTACTATTATTCCTATCGGGCAAATTTGGAAGCTGAGGCACACAGAAAATAGTTTCCTTCTTTCTTTGTATAAAAGATGGCCTATCCCTTTAGCAAGAGATTAAGAACGTGGGCTCTGTAGTCGGACCAAACTGGGTTGGAATACTAGTTCCACCACTCACTAGCTATGTTAAACTGGGCACGTTTTTGCTTAACCTTTAAGCCTCAATTTCCTCTTACGTAACATGGGATAGTAATATTCATCATCGGGAAGTTGAAATGAGAATTGTAAACAAGGTCTGCACACCGCCTGGCACATCATAAACGCTCAACTGATGGGGTTTTGTGATAATTACTTAAAAAGAGGTAGCGTCTCAGTTTGGCAGGGTCAGGCTGGGGCTACTCCTTGGAGATCAGGACTGCAGAAGATAAAGAAAATAATGCATCAGAGCCGACAGGACGTTAAATCAATCCTTAATTTGGGCGGAAGAAACTAGATCGCAGACGGTCAGATTCCCCCCCCCTCCACCCTCTCACCCTTTTCACCTTTGCCCCTCTTCTCCTCTTCCGACACAGTCTCAAACCCGAAGTGCGTTTCGGTTGCCCGCTTCTCTTGGGACAAGGGCCGCGCACCCAGCGGGCCCCTGGGCCAGGAGCTACGAAGCCCGGGAAGCCTGCAGCCCGGCAACACCCGCGACCACCCACGGCAGCAGAAGCTCCATAAACCCCAGCTCCTGGGGGCCGCCATCTTGACAGTCGCGTGACCGCCGCCAGACAGGATGTCGCGTTGCCTCACTAGATGGCTGACGGCGGCCGGCCAGAGACATTATTAGCTGAAGGCGTCCTGAAACCTGATATTAAGGAGTTCTGCAGGATCCCTGGGATTCTGAGGCTATTTAGTCTTTGAGTACCCGAAATCCCTTTTTCTTTCTCTCTCCAAATTGAATATAGAATTCACCAGGAATGAGCGGACCCTAGGGAGAACCCCCAATCACCTCTCAGAGGCCACGTCTCTGCATCTTGCCAACCTGTAGTACTAACTTCCAAGATATTGAGTAACTCTTGTTTTCTGGTGCAGAAGAGGGCAAACGGAGGTACAGTGTGGTAAAAGCCTAATATTACGGGTTCAATTCTCGCAATCTTTGGCGTGCATAAATAATCACTTGGCATGATCTTAAAGTGCACATTTCCGGGCCCCAAATACCAGAGATTTGGGATCAGTAAATCTGATATCTATTTGACCAAACTTCTCTGGTGATTTCTATGAGAGGGATTGGCAGACCAGTCTTGAGAAACATATGCTAGACTACTCTGAATAATAAACATAGGAAAGATTGTTCGTTGGTCTTTCCATTTTATGGACCTAGGAAGTTCATAGATGGGAAGGAAAGCTCTGGCATCTTTTCAGTAAGTCGCCAGAAAACACCACTCAGCCTCCCTCTCCTGCTATCACAAAACGACATTTCTAGCTCCAACTGGTATAGAATGAGTGCTTTCCTTCAACCCCAGATTTTCCCATTCTTTTCTATGGTAAGGGTAGCGTAGAGCATCTTGCGCAAAAGAGGATGGAGGTGGTGAGTTTTATTTGGATTTCTGTATGTTTCTGCTTTAATTTTCTTTAAAGTATGTTTCCTGTAAATGTTTCACAAGGAGAAAGTGCCAAGGGCCCTAAGAAACTACTTTGAAAAGGAAAAATCTCTTCTTGGCTTAATGTAGCCTGACAGATGGACACCTACTGCTTTATTTTGGAAGAACTACACTGGGATTTCTCTCTTTCCCTCTCTTTTAAGAGAAATAGAAGAAAAGAATGATTCACCCATGTAATCAGAGTTGTCACATCTTTGTTAAAGGAAATAAAAAATCATCCAGGAATCTTAGTGTATCTTCCACGTCTATTCATACATAAGAATGGACTTTAGGATTTTCTAGACTTAATTTGATGCATGATGTAGCCATTCTCTCATTTCAATATGATTTGTGGGGGGGGGGAAGCTGGAAAAGGGAAAGCAAGATAAGGACTGGTGGAGGGCATTTAAGGAAATTTAAAAAATGAGATTAGGGCTTCCCTGTGGCGCAGTGGTTGAGTCCGCCTGCCAATGCAGGGGACGTGGGTTTGAGCCCTGGCCCGGGAAGATCCCACATGCCACGGAGCAACTCAGCCCGTGTGCCACAACTACTGAGCCTGCTCTCTAGAGCCCGCGAGCCACAACTACTGACGCCTGCATGCCTAGAACCCATGCTCCGCAACAAGAGAAGCCACCAAAATGAGAAGCCTGCGCACTGCAATGAAGAGTAGCCCCCCACTCGCCGCAACTAGAGAAAGCCTGCTTGCAGCAAGGAAGACCCAACACAGCCAATAAATAAATAATAAATAAATAAATTAAAAAATGAGATTAGTATCTAATTTCCTTTATCCCAGTTAAAACTGTTAACTGCAAGATGGATTGACTTGTATATACTTATTAATGTTTTGTATAACATGTGATGATTAATAAGGAACCCAAAAGGGCCTAATTAGGGGAAGTCTAGGATTTTGTCTATTTGTTTATTTGTTCATCTATGACTGCTGATATTCTGCTCATCCTTCTATGCTCAGCTCAAGTAACACCACCTCTGGGGAAGCCCTCCTCTACCCCTCCTAAATTTTTGTATGTCTCTCCTTGAGGCCTCTGCTCTGGTCAGCATTTTGTGTTAACTTTATTATAGTCCTTATCACATTCTTGCATTAATGTATTTTGGAATTCTTTGGGCTGAGCACAGTGCCTGGCATATAATAGGTTTCTAACTAGATAAGGTTAGCCTTATTTATTGTTATATTTATAAGAATTATTTATCTTTTTCACAGTGTTTTTCTGTGATCCTTTGAATCTTGAACTGCTACGGTTGGAACGAATCATTTATAATTTTCCAAAGTACACATGGGTGTCATATGATTTCTAAAATACGTATGTGATTTTCTAAGTCTCAGTGTCCATATCTGTAAAATGGAGAGCTGCTTATTTTACAGGTAGTTGAGAATGTCACTTATTAGCTGTGTGATCATGGCAAATGATCTAAGCTTTTTGAGCCCGTTTCCTTGTCTTTAAATTTAAATTATTGTGAGGATAGATGTGATACTCCATAAAAACTGCACAGAGCAGTGTCTGCTAATGATAAGCACTCAATGATAACTATTATTATTAACACTGAAATGAAATATTAACAATGATTTATATTAATAAATGACAATGAAATGAAGTAATTGCATGAGGAAGTGCTGTAGAGTGATACTAAATGTAAAGTATTGTCATTATTATCATTATTAGGAGATTGAATAAGAGCCATAAATAAATTGATATTAATACTAGAATAAGAACTATAACTTACAATGAGTCAATAAAGGAATTCCACAGGTATTCCAACGTTTGGATGCATTATGAGTGGTATATATTATTATTAGTGTACTAAGACCAAAACCTGTACTGCAAGTCCCATCATCCTGTAAGATCTGTCACACATTGAGGAGGAAAACAAAGGAAAAAAACCAAAAAACAAACAAAAACCTATTGGACCCGGATGTAGGCAGAAAACTACATTTCCCAGCGTGCTTCACACTCACATCTCCTCTATATATAGTTCATCCGGGTTCTTCGAGATGCTGTTTGGCGACTCGTCGCCATTCCCGGAGCTGCTCGGCCTCGGCCCAGAGGCGGGTGTCGGTCTCTGTGTCGGAGACACTTGTCCCCGACACCAAGACAGCAAGCCCTCTCCCTTGCCCCGCGGCGGGAGAGCGTGTCCGGCCGGCCGGCGGGGCTCGCGCACCCTCCCTCGCCTCCCCTTTCCCCGCAGCCTCGGCCCCGCCAGGCCCGGCCCGGACCTCCGAGCCCCGGCCTCCTCCTCCTCCTTCTCGGTCACAGCCGCCGCTGGTCTCAAGAGCCCCGCCCGCCGCTTCTCCTTCCAGTTTGAGAAGCCGAGGAAGGAAACAGGGAAAAATGTCGCCATGAAGGCCGAGAACCTCTGCCGCCGCCGACCCCCGCCGGCCCCGAACGCCATGAGCCTGGGTCTCCGCCGCGCCCGCTCCGCTCCGACTGCCGCCGCCGCCGCCAAGGCCCCCTTTGATGCCGCAGAGCTCCCCCAGCGCCGCCGCCACCGCCTCCGACATGGACAAGAACAGCGGCTCCAGCAGCTCCTCCGCCTCTTCGGGCAGCAGCAAAGGGCAACAGCCCACCCGCTCCGCCTCTGCAGGGCCGGCCGGCGAGTCTAAACCCAAGAGCGGTAAGAGCGGGCTCCTGTGGCGGGGGGCGACTGCTCCTAATGCTGGGGAGGATCCTCTCTCGTGTGCCGGCTGGGTCACCCAGGGACAAGCTCCGCTTTCTACTATTCATATCTTTCTCTTTTCCATGGCTTCCATTACTTCTAGTTAACACTTAATGAGAACTGTACTGCGTGGTTTTAGTACATCCTTGCATTAAAGCTCGAAATTGCTTGGTGAAGTAGATGCTATTCTTATCCCCATTTTGCAGATGAGGAAATTGAGGCTCAGAAAAGGTGAGGTCACCAGCTAGTATGTGTAGTAGGCCTGAAGACCTGGTTTGTCTGATGCACCAGCGTACGCTCCTAAAACCACTAAGTTCATTTACTCTTAATGTTGAATTAGAATTGGGTAGTGTTCAAGTTTAAACGGGAGGGTGGGGCCCAGAGATTTGTTAAAACTCAAATCTCATGTTGAATAACCTGGTCCCAGATCTCCCCAGATGAAGAGGACTCGTCTTTGAATGGCTTTGTTTAGTGTGGAGTAGTGGTTAAGAGAACAGTCTCTGGATTCAGTCTTTTTAGGTTTGCCAGACCTTGAGTGAGTGTCTCAGTTTCCTTACCTGTAAAGGTGGAGAAAATAAATTAACTTAGGAAACAAATGAACTAATGCTTAGGAGAGTACCTGACACCTGTAATGCACCAAATGCACAACATGTCTATTTCCTTGTTAGACTAGGATGCTGTCATCTTATGGGGAAGATTTTGTCATTTCTGTAGTCATGCCTCTCAATATTAAATATGACCATCATGATGATAATAGCTACCATTTATTGAGGGCTTACCATGTGCCAGGTACTGGGCTAGGCTTTTACCTCTTTTTTCAATACTCCAGTCACCTGTCCAGCAGGGTGGAATTGTTCACATCTAAAGAAGGAAAAAGGTGAGAAGCCAGGAGGTCTGGAGTTGAATGTCTTCATCTTACTTCAAAGCTCTGCTCTTTTGTATTTTGATTAAATTAGCAGTAATAGGAAATGTTTTCAGTGGGAATAGTTGGGATGTGTGGCAGAGAGGGGAACATTTGGAGTCCCCAGATGTGGAGTTCCAGTTGTTTAAAACTTCCAAGATTAAGAAAACTGCAAGGCTGACTTAAAAACCAGAAAAACAACTGTAAGGCTGAGTTGAGTTCAGAGTTTTTCTGCTCGATATAGCAAACTTGTTTACCTGGTACGTCAAGGTCTTCTAGAGCTTGCTTTTGGAACTCAGGTGGAGACCAGTTGTCTTGATAAGAATGAATGCTTTAAATATCTAAGCAGGGATAAGTGTAGACTCTCAGGCCACGTCAGGCAGTATTATGTAGACTAATTTTGGGGTTTTGCACATGTGTAGGTTTATCGGAGATCTCCTCTAGAGATAGAGGTTTGTCAGTCCTCTTGGCCAGTGTTGGAACTAGTTTAGAACAGTCTGCATATTTTTCAGTACAGCTGATAAATAACTTTTGCAGTCTATTCCTAGATGTTAAAGATTCTGGTTCTCCAGCTATCTTAATTCTCAACTAATTTTTCTGGGGCTCCTGTTTAAGCCACTAACTTACAGTCATGAATCAGTTGCAGTAAATGCCTTAAGTTGATTTATTATTTAGTGAAGCAGTAGGTGAAAGTTTGCCCCAACTCAAACAAAATAATACAGCAACAAAACTGAGGTATGTAAGGCATTTTACTTGTATTGTCCTGACTTTGAATATGTTGATTAGTGGAACTAACTCTCATTACCCAACAGGATGATACAGAATTCTATTGTGGTTTGACCAAAGCAAATATTTGTCAGTGTTAACATTTCAGTCAGACTTGTATAGAGTAAGTATTAATTGCTGGGTTCATTCTGACCGAAGTGAATTTTTTTTTTTTTTAAGCAGCTACATAAAGGGACTTCCCTGATGGTCCAGTGGTTAAGACTCCACCCTTCCACTGCAGGGGGCACGGGTTCCATCCCTGGTTGGGGAACTAAGATCCTGCATGCCATGCGGCATGGCAAAAAAAAGAAAAAAGAAAGAAACCCATAAAATACTCTTTTTTTTTGGCCGCTGCTGCCATGGGGCATGTGGGTTCCTTAGTTCCCCAACCAGGGATGGAACCCGTGCCCTCTGCAGTGGAAGCATGGAGTCTTAACCACTGGACTGCCAGGGAAGTTCCCCCCCCCCCCAAAAAAACCCCATAAAATACTTCTAAAACACTATTCACCTTATCAATTGCAAGCTTCTGAGGAAGGAAGTAAAAACTCACGGAAAGGACTTTTTTGCTGGGCTTTATGAAATACACAGGTGTGCCCTCTGGTAGCATTAGTTTTTGTTTAATGTGTTTGTAAGAGAGCTTGAATATATTTGCCATTGCTATTGCCTACTTTTCTGGCTACTGCTATGTATATTCCCTTAGCAAAAAGGAAGGATAGCCCTGTAGTTAAAGAGTTCGTCATCAACCATAATCACCTGTTTGCACTTAGGAACAAATTCAGAGACAGTAAATAGAGATTAAAAATGGCTTAGGAAACTAGATATTGGCTAAGGTTGAGCTGAAAGGTAGCATATACTGCCTTAAGAACATTACAACTAAGACTAATGCTACCATAGCAGATATTGTTCAGGACCTCTTACACAGTGACTTCTACTTCTAGATGGCTGCTCTAACAAAAGAGTAGATTGAAATTTTGCATAATTCCGTAAAAAGATTTCTGTAGGATTTCAGAAGCTGACTCAACACTTGATGTACTTGATTCAGCTGGAAATTGTTGAAGGGACCTCTTGAGTTTCATGGTACTGAGTTGAAGGAAGAACAGGAAAGGTGAGGTGAAAAGACATGACTTACAACTTGTCTTTCTTTTGTTAAAGTAACAACAAGAGTTTTTCAGTTTTTAAATATTTAATTCCCTTTTCCACTCTCCTTTTCCTACCTCACATGAGAAAAAAACCTTTGGTTTCTAATTCTGTAAACCATGTGTGTAATAAATGGTCATTTGCTTCCTAGTTACATGATAAATATACTTGAGTCTTTGTTCCTGCGACTGGCTTAAGTTTGCCCTTCATGCACACAGGAATTAAGTACATTTGGCTAACAGGATTTACTTGATCTTTCTGGCCAGATTGGCATACCACAGTTTCTTTGCCTTGGCTAATTGCTTCAAACATTTGCATAATATTCCTTTTCTTGGATCTATTCCTACAGTTTTGTTCCAGTAGGGCTAAGATGTAGTTCTAAGAACGTTCAACAGTAAATATCCCAGGAATGTAGCCCAGAGGAGAGAGGTGGTTTAGAGTTTGGGGAAAGTTGTTTAGAAAGAGCAAAGAGGGACTTCCTTGGTGGCACAGTGGTTAAGAATCCTCCTGCCAGTGCAGGGGACACGGGTTCCATCCCTGGTCCGGGAAGATCCCACATGCCGCGAAGCAGCTAAGCCCATGTGCAACAGCTCCTGAGCCTGCGTTCTAGAGCCTGCGAGCTACAACTACTGAGCCCACATGCTGTAACTGCTGAAGCCCACGCGCCTAGAGCCCATGCTCCACAACAAGAGAAGCCACTGCAACTAGAGAAAGCCTGCGCACAGCAACAAAGACCCAACACAGCCAATAAATAAATAAAAATAAATGTGTAAAAAACAAACAGTAAACTAATTTAAAAAAAAAAAAAGAGCAAAGAAAGTAAAAAGAGGCAAGAGAGAGACCTGGCTGTTTTGGGGCAAACAATGGACCCTGGCCCAGAACCAGTCTCTTGCCCCATCCTTCTGGGTGGGGGATGGTACTGCCATGGAGGTTAAAGGAAGGTCAGGTATTATGAAGCAGTTATTTTGAGGTTGGTGGTATGAAGCACTGTCCTGACACTCTTCCTCTTATATTCCGGTACCAGAAGCCAGGTTACTAGGGGTAATCTGCTCTGAAGAAAGCCTCTGAGCTGTAAATGGACCTGGAGGTTTTGATGGCTTTGAAAATTGAGGTGACTTAAAGCCTTCAATAAACACCATTTAGGGAAGTTAAAAGAATTTCCAGGCTGGTTGGCTTGAGTCCTTGGTTTCTATGGCTTTTTGAAAGTCTAATAGGTGCTCTTGATAGGAATTTTAGATTTATTAATAATAGGCTTTCAAATAACAGCAACTATGTGCCAGCCACCAGGGTAGGCATTTCTCTTAGTCCTCATGACTCTATGAGGAGGGAGGGGAGAGGATTAGCCCTATTTTACAGACAAGAAAACCAGGAGTTAGAGTAATTGTCCAAGTAAATTCCTAAGAAGTCCCAGGCAATATTACTAAGTACACTTTATATAAATTCACTTAACAAGCAAGTAACTTATTGGCACATGTGTCATTCCTGATACCCCCCTCTCTCTTCCTTTCATTCAGAATTAATAATTTCAGCTGGACTCAGTTATCAGTTGATTCTGTAGTAAGGCCATATGTTGCCCCTCCAGAGGTGCTTGTCAACCGCTTTGGACGATGGGTAAGCAACTTGCTTGTGACATGGCATGAATCAGCAGCAGAAACTTCCTGGCTGGTATTCTGATCTCTAGACTGTCCCACCTGTTACAACTACAGCTAGAAATGTTGATGATGCCAAATTTTTTAACTGAAAAATTTATGGCCTGTTTTTTGGTAATTGGGAGAAGAGACTGAAATATGCTTACTGTTACTTGGTGGAGACCTTTC
The DNA here is from genome assembly GCF_059928025.1 of Delphinapterus leucas. NCBI lineage: Eukaryota > Metazoa > Chordata > Mammalia > Artiodactyla > Monodontidae > Delphinapterus > Delphinapterus leucas. Next base: position 16,686,706 of record NC_143142.1, read on the forward strand.
TCTTAGGGAAATGTGGGACAGCTGAGACACAGTGGATTAAGTTTTCAAGTCTCCTGTGTTCTGGATTTGAGCCATTTAACTAATGGTCCATTTTGGAATGTGTCTTGATAGTTTTTGGCAGTTCTCAGCTCTGGGTGTGCATTAGAATCTCCTAAGGACCTTTTTTTTTTTTTTTAAATAAGGATGTGTGGGGCTCTTCCCTAGCAATTCTTTCTGATTCTTCAGGTCTGGTTTGGGCCCTGACATCCATAGTTTTAAAAGTCTCTGCAAGTGATTCTCTTGTGCAGCCAGGATTGTGAACAACCACTTTGAAATTTAAAACTTTCAACAGAGAATATGTGTGTCCTAGGAACTTAGTTTGACTTTTTGGTCTGTTTTCCAAAATCTAAAGCAGATCACCTCATTGCTATCTCCTATTAGAGAAAGGAGGACAGATTCATCCCCCAACTTATTCACATGTATATTCTGGCAAGTTGCCTCAGAAATAGCACTCCTGAGTTTTATCTCTGGGTCCCAGGCCTAACTACCTTCAATCTTTAGCTGCCTGGGTCTAGAGATAAGAGCCAGCCTCTCACTTTAGATGTCTGACTTCATGCCTGTAGGTAAGTGAAAGACAAGATGAGGGAGTGGATTTTAGCAACTAAAATCTTGAATCCTTATGTGGTCAGTTGTAATGTTTTAGAAGTGAGCAGTTCACTGTCAGCAGTTCTGTAAGCATTATGAAACCGTTTCCTTGCCAGTGTGGTAATAAGTGAAGAAATGAAAACAGCCCTCCTTCTGAGTGCCAGGTTACCTTTTTGAGCCCTTGAAGTGTAGAATCTGGCTTTACCGAAATCTGTGCAGTCTAAATCTATTAGGTCTTGAAAACAACAGGATCAAATGCAGGATCATCTGAAATAGTCTTGGATAATAAGGTTTGGGGAACATATGTTTTCTGCATATGCCTATCCTCTTCATAAAAACTCATTTCTTTTCATGGTAAAGTTAGCTGGGGTTCTGTATCGCTCTGAATTTTCTGTTAATTTGAAATCTTACTATAAACTAATTCCATGGGTTGAGAGCACGGCAGAATTTGAGATCTGAAGCTTCATTTTCTAATTGTTACCACTGATGCCATGTTTGACAGTAACTGTTGCGAACTGAAGTAGTAGGTAAAAGTCTAGTTCTTAAATTCTAACTTTTAAGCTCTGGTCACTTTCCCTAACTGGGATTGAAAGGTGACTGGTAGGAGTGAACCCTAGCCTGGCAGTGTTTCTTTGACCATCTGTTCTGTTGACAGTGCTGCCATCTCACATGACTGGTCAGGTTTGGAGAGGGTGGCATACCTCTCATTTATCCCATGTTGCTGGCAAACTGAGTGTGAAGTAGTTGCTTCGAAAATTTGGACTCTGGTTTATCAGCTGATGTTTCCTTTTCCCTGAGGATATGCTTCACCTTGAATTTATTTTTGTCTGCTGTAAAAGAAGCTGGTCACCTTGTCTAGAAATAATTTCTTGTAGGTACTTACAGTTTTTTAATTATCCAAATTATTAGTATACAGAACAGTAATTCTGTTTACTTAGGTCAGAATTTTAGAGGGTGAGGCCTGAGCACAAGAATCCCTTAAAAGCTCATCTGGGTGATTCCTACAAACTGTAGGATTGAGAACCACTGTTTTAGGCCAATGTGAATAGCTTCATTTCCCAAAGGTAAATGTCATTAACAGCCTGCTCTGTTGCCTTTCCAGACATGTTTCTATTAATTATATATTTTTAACATAAATAGGATTAAGCTATATTTTGGCAGGTGTGGGGGGGTTGTAGTTTCTGAGGCTCATGCTGGAGTCTTCTTTTTTTTTTTTTTTGCGGTATGCGGGCCTCTCACGGTTGGGGCCTCTCCCATTGCAGAGCACAGGCTCCGGACGCGCAGGGTCAGAGGCCATGGCTCATGGGCCCAGCCGCTCTGCGGCATGTGGGATCTTCCCGGACTGGGGCACGAACCCGTGTCCCCTGCATCGGCAGGCGGACTCTCAACCACTGCGCCACCAGGGAAGCCCTGGAGTCTTCTTGACTTTATAAACTACCACCCCTTTAAAGTTTGAGGGTAAGCCTAATGGATTTCTTCATTAAAAGTCCCCCAACTTCTGTTTTCTCTGTTTTTGCTTTTAAAGCCATTAAAGTAGGGTACAGACTTGATTTGGTCAGATTTCTGTGTTGAAATAAGGCAAGGTGGAGTGAGTGAAGGGACAAGAAAGATTAGTCTTTTTTTGTCTGAAGACTAATTTGGGGACCTTTCACCGTTATTTACTTGGTATGGGTCTCAGGTTCTCAGATAGGGTTTATTTTGCCTCCTCTCCCCTGCTTTTTTTTAAAGCTGGTAAACTTTGGCACATATTAAATGTGTCTGGGGGCTTCCCTGGTGGCACAGTGGTTGAGAGTCTGCCTGCTGATGCAGGGGACACGGGCTCGCACCCCGGTCCGGGAAGATCCCACATGCTGCGGAGCGGCTGGGCCCGTGAGCCATGGCCGCTGAGCCTGCGCGTCTGGAGCCTGTGCTCCGCAATGGGAGAGGCCACAGCAGTGAGAGGCCCACATACCGCAAAAAAAAAAAAAAAATGTGTCTGGTCAGGGTTCTTTGTTCAATTTGGACAAAATAATCTATGCAGTTCAGCTCTGCAGTAGAAAAAGTGGGGCAAAGAATACAAACGAGCTCTTTACACAAAATACAAATGGTTAACAGACTGAAAAAATGTTTGTTGCTAGTCATCAGAGAAATTCAAATTTGAAACAAATTATTTTGACCCTTCAATTTAACAAAGTTTATTCAACTCAGTATTATAAAGAATGTAGTAAACTAGATGTTCTGTCTTATACTGTTGTTAGAATATAAATAAATTGGTATGGTTCTGGAAAGCAACTTGAGGATGTGTAAAAGGCTTTATGATCATACTTAATCTGCTAATTCTACTTTGAGAACTTGACATAATTATACACACAGGCCTCTGTATAAAGAGGCTCCCAATACTATTATATTAAATAAACAAAAAGTCAGAAGCCACCTAAATGTACAACAAATTGGTTATGTTACACCGTAAGCATATGGTAGACAACAGTGTGGCCATTAATCATGTTTTTGAAGACTAGGGGTGCATGCAAATGCTCATGGAGTAATAGGTGGAAGACAATATATCTTATATGCCTGTCATTCTGTGGAAGATGTGTGATGAGTGTATAAAATGGAGAATAAAAGGAAATTAAACACTTCATAGGTTGGTATTCCATGGGCACTGGCGAATTTATTCTTCTGGTTTCCAAAATTGAACTTATGTTCTTGTAATTGGAGGAAAAAAGCAAGAAACAGTTTTTAAAAGGGTATAACTTCACGCTGATATACTCTTAGAGTCCAACTTCTTTTGTTTTGTCAATTTAATAGGTTCTCAGTTTGACCTCTAAAACGAATGTAAATATTGTTTTGCTTTTGTGCCTTCTGTATATCTGCTAAGACCTAGGCCACACCATTGCGGTATAGGGTCTAGCTGTGTTGTAGTAATTTAAGAAGAATGCCTTCTGTCCTGCCTCCAGATAAAGTACTTTTCCTTAATACAGATAGGCTGTTCTTTTTCTGTCACTCTGTCTGAACGGACTTGTATCAATACAAGAGCAGTGATTAAGCTCTGTTATAAAGAAAGACATTGTGAACTGAGAGTCTATGTGGTTTGATCTATATTGTGTCTCTCCTGAGGGAGGGACCCTTTAGGCTTCATTCCAAAAAAAAATTTTTTTTTTCACCTTACTGTGTAATGTCTTGCCGAAAGCACTGATGCTCTGGCCCAACCCAGATTTCTTGGAGGTCATGGAAGGGCCCACTTACCTTTGTTTAAACACAATTTTGTTGGGAGGTGGAGAGCAATTCATCAAGTATATGTATCATTTCTTAACTAATTTTTTCACATTTCTTGCTTTCAGATGGAAAGAACTCAAGTGGATCCAAGCGTTATAATCGCAAACGTGAACCTTCCTACCCCAAAAATGAAAATTTTATCAACCAGTCCCGTCGCTCCAATTCACAGAAAAGCAAAACTTTTAATAAGATGCCTCCTCAAAGGGGCGGCGGCAGCAGCAACAAACTCTTTAGCTCTTCTTTCAATGGTGGAAGACGAGATGAGGTATGGAATTTTAGAAAGTCCTTTCCAGAACATAAGAAGCATGAGGTCTGATCCCCCCATCCCCAGTTTATTAGTGGTTGGGAAGGGGTGGGAGCAAGAGGTCCCCCCCTTTCTGAATTACTTGAGTAGTTGAGGATTAACTAGGTTTGGAACTTCTCCTCCTTTCTTCCCTTGAAGGTTATGAACATTTTCTTGGAAGACATTGTAATTATGGATTGTGAGAAATTATAGCAAATTTTGGGTACCGTAATTTGTATCATCCTTTAAAAAAATTTTGTGTCATCCTTTTATTATCACTCGATTTATAGGTACACTTTGGAATATTTAGGTAATAAAATGGCATTAATTAATGACATTAATTTGCCCAATAGTATCTAGAAAAATGTAAAATGCTATATATTCTTAGTCCCAGGTACTCTGATTTTAGGAGTTTCTTAGATATCTTTCTGTAAGTGCATAAAGACTCATGTACAAGGGAGGTCATTGCAACATTGTTCGTAGTTGCACAATTTAGGAAACAAACTAAATGCTATCAGAGTTAAATACATTATTGGTTAAATATATTATCCTGCTGTTTGAATGTTGCCTACTATGTAACTAGTATACAACAAGATTTAATGGATGCACTAATGGAAGAATTCATTCACTCACCAGAAATTTATTCCTCACCTACTATGCACTAAATATCATTTAGAGTTTGGAATACAACATTGGGTAGAGCTTATAATCTAGTTTGGGGAGACAATAAACAAATCGTTATGTAATAAATACAATTATTAAATTAAAAAAAAATTAAGAAAAAAGTAGACTTAGAGCGGTAAAGGGATAGAGAGTAACAAAGAGTAGTTTTAGGAGGTGGCTAAGGAAAACTTCTCTGAGGACTCTCTGAGTCCTGAATGAAGCAAGGGAGCACACAGTAGAATTTGAGGAAGGGTGTGTTAGCAAGAGTGAATTTACAAGTACAAGGGACCAGAGATGGTAATGTTTTTTGTGTGTTTGAGGTAAAGCAAATAGGCTACCATGCGTGGAGAAGCAGGAAATGAAGCCAAAGAGTAAGACAGAGGGATCAGATCACATGGGCCCTTGAAGGACTTTGGCTTTTGTTCAGAGAGATGGGAAGCTATTGGGGGGCTTAAGAAGAGAAGTAAGGTAATCTGACTTGGAATTGTAAAGGGGAGAGTGGAAGCAGGGGGACTAGTTAGGAGCTTATTAAGGTATTCCTGGTGAGAGTGATTGAAACAGAGTGATAGTGATGAGAGGGGATCATATTTGGGGAGATAGTTGCAGGTAGAGCCAGCAGGATTTTTAAATAGATTAGATGTGGGGTTTGGGCAGAGAAATAAATGACTAGTGTTTTTGGTAGGGGCCCAATTCAGGTACTGTTTGCTGAAATGGGGGCAAGTTCAAGAGGAGTACAGGGTTTTGGGATGGGGAGGGAAGGGGGATGTTTAGATTAGATAAAGAATGTCATTTGGAAGTGTTATATTTGCATTGAGATGCCTGTTGGATCTCTGAGTATAGATAGGCTGTTAACTGAGTCGAGTTCAAGGAGGAGACCCTGGCTAGAGAGCTGTCCATGTACACTTGGTGTTTGCAACTATGGAACTAAGTGGGATCATTAAGGAGTGAGTGTTGCGAAAAGGGAATAGATTCAAGGACTGAGCCTGGAGTCAGGATGATAAGGAACCAGCAAAAAGGGAGGAAGAGAACTGAAAGCCATTTGGAGAAATGGCTTGTTTTGTCCTGTGCTGCTGTTAGGCTGGGTAAGAAGATTCGGATGGAAAGTTGACCATTAGATTTGGAAATGGGAAGGTAGTTTAGGTTTTTGGCCTTGTGCTGCTTTGGTGGAGTGGTGAGGACAAAAACCTGATTGGCATAGCTTTAGAGAGGATATGAAGAAGAAACAGCAAGTTTAGATAGTTACTTTCTAGTGGTTTTGCTCTTACAGGGGACCAGAGAGGTGAGGCAGTAGCTTGAGGGGAATGTGAGGTCAAGAGAGATTTTAAGCTTAGAGAAATGCAGCATATTTCTGCTAGTGGGATTGTTCTGGTAAGAGGGAAAACGTGATGCAGAGGAGAGAGAGAGAATTACTAGAAGTGTCCTTGAGTTCCTGAGGAGTTGGGGTCTAGCGCACAGGTGGAGGAGTTGGCTTAGGAGCTTCGCCAGTTCATGCACAGTAACAAGAGGAAGGCAGACTAGGAGCACGTTGGAGTTCTTTTCTGATTGTTCTTACTGTCTCAGTGAAGTGTAAAAGGTGAGCCAAGAGAGGAGGTTTGGAAACCAGAGGACTGGAGGATTTGTCTGGGTGTCTGGGGGAATCCGTGGAGCACAGAAGCGTAATAGGATTGCAGTATGACCGCTGGGCCGCAGAAAGGTCTACTTTAGTGAGGCTGATTGGTATGGTGTGGTTGTGTTCTTTAGCCATGTTTACTTGCTCTGATGCTGTGGATTAATTGGGAAAGTTTTGCCTGGTGAGTACAGCTGATAAAGAGAAGAGGGCGATGGAATAGGATCAGAGCCAAATAAGGAAAGAAAATTTGGGGGGAAGGTGTTGGATCACTGGAGATCCCAGTGGAGGTGAAAAGTTGTTAGAATCAGAACTAACGGAAACAAGCTGAGAAAGGAGTGAGTTGCTGGTAGGGTGCTCAAAATTAAGATGGTGGAAGAGGTGCAGTTATTACCACTGTGGTCTAGACTGTAGAGCAGTGCCATCCAGTAGAAATGCTAAGATAGAAATGGCAAGCCAAATATGTAACTTAAAGTTTTCTAGTTGCCACAGTAAACAAGTAAAAACGACGAAATTAATGTTAATATATTTAATCCAATATAGCTAAAATGCTATTTCATGATGTGGTACTGGCCACATTTCAAGTGCTCAGTAGCCATCATATCTGGATAGTAGTGGCTGCTGTGTTATGACAGCACAGCTCTAGATGGTATGCCCATGGCAGTGGGTGGCAGAGGTAGAGTGGAGGGCAAGCTGATTGGAGGAGAGGAAGTCAAGGAACTGAGAGGTGAACGTGTTGGAAGTGTAATCAGGAATTATGATGGGCAGTATTAGAGACAGTGGGCCGTTAGTGGTAAAAAGGTGAAGGTAGAAGGTTGAGAATGTGGGAGATTTTGTTGAGTGAACACGAGCTCTTATCTGAGTTTGGGGCATTAGAGTGGAAGACTGATTAGGGGAGGCAGAGCCGTATGGAGATGAGAGTCTAGGGGGTGAGAGATAAGGGATGACCTGGAAGTCTTGGGCTTCCTCTGGTGAGTTACATAAACAGTGAGGGGGGAGGTGTTGTCTCCCAAGATCTGTTAAGATAAAAGGAGGTTGCCTAACGGTGTGATATGCCACTGTATTTAATCATAAAGATCATATACTCTGATTCCGTATTCATAGAATATCTCAGAGGGTATATTGGTTGCCTCTGGAATAGAAGGTATCTTTGGCTGTATCCCTTTTTGTACTCTTTTTGCCTTCACCGCGAGGCATGCGGGATCCCAGTTCCCCGATCGACCAGGGATTGAACTCGCCTCCCCTGCAGTGGAAGTGCGGAGCCTCAACCACATGACCGCCAGGGAAGTCCGCTTTTTTGTACTCTTTAGATTTCTTTATCGTGTATATGCAAGTGCTGCTTATTAAACTCTAAATTTGACTTTACTAACAAGCAGCAAAAGCCTTAAATTTGCACTTCCTTTGACTCAGTAATGCCTACTCTACATTCAAAAGAAATAATTGTAGGTGCTCAAATGTTTGTGCACAAAGGTCTGTCAGCTGTGTTTATCATAGCATTATTTTGTTAATGCTGGAAAAGCCATGAACAATCTGTCCTACACTAAGGCATTATAGTATACCTATCGTAATATAACGGTATATAGCTATTTAAAGTGACTCTTCAGGGACTTCCCTGGTGGTCCAGTGGTTAAAGACTTCGCCTTCCAATGCAGGAGGTGCGGTTCGATCCCTGGTTGGGGAGCTAAGATCCCACATGCCTCACAGCCAAAGAACCAAAACATAAAAAAGAAGGAATATTGTAATAAATTCAATAAAGACTTAAAAAAAAAAAAAGGTCCACATCAAAAAAAATCTTAAAAAAAAATAAAAGTAAAACTGGCTTACCAAAAAAAAAAAGTGACTGTTTACTAGTATTTAGTGACAGGGCCAAGTGCCTATGACATTAAATGGGAAAGTGGGATTAGAAAATGGACTAGCTGACTTATAGCAGGTACCTGTACCGTTTCAATTTGGGAATGTTAGGAGGACCACAAAAGCTCCAACACAATAAATCTTCCATATGTGTGCAATGGTATTTCTCATACGTGGTTTCTTGTCACTTTCTAAGCTGTTTCTGAATGTGCTGATTGGATTTATTTCTGGACACAGAGCTAGTCTGCCTACATGTTCTAATTCTGTCAGTTTTAATTAACAATGAATAGCAGTGTGTGTCTTAGACAGGAGGTCTCTGGCAGGATCCTGAAGCCTATGGCAGTTAGTAGCTGCCTGCAGGCCGCCTCCAGAGTATAGTTCCACAGATTCATTTTGACCAGAAACAAACCAGAGAGCAAGTATAACAAGAGTGAAGGTGTAGGAGTCTTATGGGACTGTGGAAAGATTAATCCAGTAAGTAAATCTTTGTGCTTCAAGATAGTTAGAGGAGTTCATGCTGGGTTTTGTCATTTAATGGTTAATTGCCACTTAGGGCAGACTAAATAGTTTATAAGTAATTGTATGTTAGAGGCTCTTTTTCTCTTTTTCCACTCCCATCTAGATCTTAGGTAGACTTTTGCATTACCCCGTCCTAGGAAAATTGTTTACTAAATATAAGCCTGTGTTTTATTTAGTTAATATTTTAAGCCGTGTAGAAGGAGGGGTTGTGCAGGTTTCTGCTGTCATTTAGCAAGTGTCATCCTAATCTAAAATCCTCTGATTTATTCTCATTCTCTCTAGGTAGCAGAGGCTCAGCGGGCAGAGTTTAGCCCTGCCCAGTTCTCTGGTCCGAAGAAGATCAACCTGAATCACTTGTTGAATTTCACTTTTGAACCCCGTGGCCAGGCAGGTCATTTTGAAGGCAGTGGACATGGCAGCTGGGGAAAAAGGAACAAGTGGGGGCATAAGCCTTTTAACAAGGAATTGTTTTTACAAGCCAAGTGAGTATGGCTACTCTTAAGAGGGAAGTGAAGTTGAGCCTTCGGGCATTTGTGGTGCAAAGAGGCTTCTTTTAAACTACTGTGGGAGAGAGGCGGAAACAGAGTTGATTCTCATTCTCTCATTCTCTCTCTCTCTCTCTCTGTCTCTCTCTCTCTCTCTCTGTCTCTCTCTCTCTCTCTCTCTGTCTCTCTCTCTCTCTCTCTCTCTCTCTCTGTCTCTCTCTCTCTGTCTCTCTCTCTCTGTCTCTCTCTCTCTCTGTCTCTCTCTCTCTCTCTCTCTCTCTCTCTGTCTCTCTCTGTCTCTCTCTGTCTCACCTCATTTTGAAAACACAGATGTGTTTCAAGTGGATGTTCTTGGTGCTCAAAAGATAATAAATTTATTTAGCTTAAATAAATGCTAAAATTAAATAATGCTTTAGTATCATGATGAGGTAGTAAAAGTGTTTGCTTTGGAATTGAATCCAGATTTGAATCTTATTTTGGCCTTCGACCTTGGGTAACTTACCTAACCACTTTGAGATTCAGCTTTTCCTCTGTAAAGGAGGAGAAATTACTTAAAGGAGAATTGAGTGCCAAGTTGGAGTGCTTGGCATACATTTGCTCAAATACTGATTCTCTTTTGTTTCCTTTTGTGTGGCATTAGTTATAATGTAAGGTTTGACCTTGGATCTAGACTGAAGTAACCATTTAGTACTTTATATAAACTGGTGGGAGTTCCCTGGTGACCTAGTGGTTAGGATTCCAGGCTTTCACTGCTGTGGTCTGGGTTCGATCCCTGGTCAGGGAACTGAGAATCCCCTAAGCCGTGTGGCGTGGCCAAAATAACCAAAAAGCTAGTACTCAAAAGATTGAGTGGGGACAGTTTTTTCTACTGCCTTGAAGACTAGTGGTTTCTGGGGGTGAGGGAGGAGATCTGGCTTCCCTTCTGGTTGATGGAGCCACAGTCTGGCTTAATTTTAGTTCAGAGGAGGGCCTGCAGGCAGCTTGGCTGGGCCTGGAAGCAGAAGAAACAGAGTTCATGGTAGACTCCTACCCGCTGAGTCTTTGGATTCCTTCCAGAGCCAGGACTTGGAACTGAGGCTGAAGTCCTAGTTTAGTGCTTCACAAAGCATGGCTACTAATGGCCTGCATTTGATTTCTAAGTAAAGAGATGATGAATTTCTGCTGAAGGCTTGTTGGTAGATTCTGACAGTGCCTTTTACTTGTCTCTCCCTATTTTTAGCTGCCAGTTTGTGGTGTCTGAAGACCAAGACTACACAGTTCATTTTGCTGATCCTGATACCTTAGTCAACTGGGACTTTGTGGAACAAGTGGTGAGTAGCTCAGCTCAGCTTATAACCTGTTAGTGGGAGAGAGAACTAAAGAAAGGGACCGTGGTGACAGCAGCTTTTGTCTGGGTTTACTGCTGATCCCACTTTCTGCCTGGCCTTAGTGTAGACATTTTCCAGAGATCAGTCCTGGTTTCTTCTGGAGTTCATTTTGTGCTAATTGGCTCTGGCCTGCAGGACTGGGTGTTGAAGGGCTCTGATCTGTAGGGCAAAAGCAGTCCTGTCTACTACCTCTTCTCTTCTGGGAAGAAGTAATCAGAGGAATATGAGAACTCTGGTTACCCTCCTGACCCAGGATGGACTCATTACATGGACACTGCTTCATTGGTAGCCATTTGTAGTAATCAGTATCAGATTAGGCCTTGGCCTTGTGACAGGTGAAATGAGCTACACAGCTGTACTTCTGTCCGAGCTACTGCTGTGTTTGTTTTCTCTTCTCTGTTATGGGCTCTGGGTATCCCCTTGTCACTCCTAGGTTATATGATGTAGTTTCAAAATGATGGACCCAAAGCCTGGACTCCCATTACTGTGAAAATTCATAAAGTCATCTGAAAATGACATAGAAGGTCTATGAAACTTAGGTTTTATATGCATTGGTTTAAAAAAAAAAAGTAGAGACGTACAGTATAAAGTGGAAGTCTCACTGACTCCTCTTTTGGAAATTACCGGTACATCACTTCTAGAACCTTTTTGTGCCTTTATGTATGCGTACATATAAATCTTTTTTTGTAAGTGGGATCGTATATTGATTTCTGTCATTTTTTCCCTTTGATGTAGAACCCCCAAAATACCTGTTGTATAGTTGTTTTAGTATATTAAACTATTATTACTGTTTCCTTTATGATTTGCTTGAAGTGCTATTGTACATATACCTGCACTGTTGAACAGTTTTGTGAAGATGTGTTGTTAGAGTTGTATAGGGATGGGGATGGAAGAGGAGAGACTTTAACTTTGATAATCCGTAGTCATTTCTGAAAGTAGTTTAACTTGTGGTGGCATTTTGTTTCAGCGCATTTGTAGCCATGAAGTGCCATCTTGCCCAATATGCCTATATCCACCTACTGCAGCCAAGATAACCCGTTGTGGACACATCTTCTGCTGGGCATGCATCCTGCACTATCTTTCATTGAGCGAGAAGACCTGGAGTAAATGTCCCATCTGTTACAGTTCTGTGCATAAGAAGGATCTCAAGAGGTAAGATGGAGATATTTACTAGATTAGATCCCAGTCTGCTAACTCCTTGCCCTGCTACATATAAATGTCCATGTTACAGTGTTGTTGCCACAGAATCACATCAGTATGTTGTTGGTGATACCATTACAATGCAGCTGATGAAGAGGGAGAAAGGGGTGTTGGTGGCCTTGCCCAAATCCAAATGGATGAATGTAGAACATCCTATTCATCTTGGAGGTAAGTTCGGTTAATTTGGGGGCAGATAATGGTGGGTGTATACCCTTTAAGGTTCCTTGAATATATCTTTCTACTGTCAGAGATTTAGCCTTTCAGCAAGCCATTTCTAGCATTTCCAAATTAGTCATAGTGTTCCAGTAGGTTGGGGTGGAGTTTGCAGAAAGTGGTTTCATTCTTGGTTTCAATTTGGTTCAGTTGTAAAATGAAAAATTAAAGTACATATAAAGCTTTGTTGAATAGTGTCTGGCTCTGTGCCCAGGTTTTGGGGATTCCACAGTCAGCCAGTCTTGGCACCTGTCATCAAGGAACTCAGTGTCTAATAGAAGAGACAGACTGGTGGCCAGGCAGTTCGGATCTAGAGTGTGGGCAGTGCTTACAGTGGGGGAAGTGCAAGAGGTTGTATTCTCTGTATTCCACATGGAAATGAGCATTGAATTAAAGTGGCATTTCAATTTCTGGGCAAAAGAGATTTTTCAATAAACAGTATTGAAACAGTTGACTCTTATGGAAAAAATAAAATGAAATTAGATCTCTCATACCATTCATAAAAATCAATTTCTGATGGATTGAAGAATTAAATGTAACGAAATCCAAAGCTTTTAAAAGAAAATACAGGAAAATATCTTTATAAATCCTCAGGTTTTTTACCTGGATGGAATTTTGAACCAGGCTGAAACCATAGATGCTATAAAAGAAAAAGATTGATGAATTTGATTTTATAAGAATAAAATCCAGCAAGACTCCTCAGAGTCAACAGGTGATAAATAAACTTAGGGGAAGATTTACACATTTAAAATACAGATTAATGTCCAGAACATACAGGTGTTCTATAAATTAGATGAACAGTCTAGTAGAATAGGCTAAGCATCTGGCAAAGCATTTCCAGGAAAAAGATACTGAATAACTCCAAGTATCCACAGAGGTTTAACTTTGCCTAGAGTTATGCAAATCAAAATGCCTGTCATAGTCACTCTCATGCACGCACACGATGAGGCAAATACAGGCATACCTTGTTTTGTGCTCCACAGATACTTTTTTTTTTTTTAACAGATTGGAGGTTTGTGGCAACCCTGCTGTTGTCAGATGATGGTTAGCATTTTTTAGCAATAAAGTATTTTTTAAATTAAAATATCTACATTGTTTAGACATAGTGCTATTGCACACTTAATAGACTACATAATAGTGTAAACAAAACTTTTATATGCACTGGAAAACCAAAAAATTTGTGATCCACTTGATTGTGATGCTCACTTTATTGCAGTGGAAACAAACAGGCATATCTCTGAGGTATGCCCGTACTGGGTTTTGGCAGGGGGTGGGGAATTAGGTACTCTTGTTCTTCGTAGGAGTTTAAATCGATACAGCCTTTTGTGTGTGTGTGTGTGGGGGGGGTGGATTTGGTAGTATTTAAAATATGCACAACCTTTGATTCAGCATTTATACTTAAATATAAAGAAGTCATTTGTACCAAGGAGCATGTATAAGGATATTTTTGTTATAGTGTAATAGAAATTGGCAATAACCTAAATGTTCCACAAGAAACTTTCATTAGAGTATATCATGCTGTCGAACACGATACAGAAGGTAAAAATGAGATAGATCTGTGTATTACATTTTAAAGTCCACAAAATCTGGGGGACGCAAATAAAGGAAATAAATCATCCACGATCCTTTTATCCAGAGGTACCCCCCAAATGCTAATTGTACAGTTTTCTTCTATGCGTGTATGTTTTTGTGAGATTGGGATTGTTTTCTTCTTTGGCATCTTTTCTTTCCCCATGTAATGTGGCTATTCCTCCGTGTCACTAAATTCCTCTTTCTTAGAAAAGCATTTTTAATGCCTGCAGAATTCTCTTTAATGAATATACCATCATATCATTAACTTCCTTTATTGGACTTACTAGTTGGTTGCAGCTTTTCTAATACTAAAGATAATGCTATAATTAATGAACATTGCTTTTTCAGTTTTTTGGTTTCTTTTTGGCTGCAACTCACTGCTTGTGGGATCTTAGTTCCCCAATCAGGGATTGAACCCAGACCCTCAGCAGTGAAAGTGTGGAGTCCTAACCACTGGACCGCCAGGGAGTTCTGAGAGCATTAATTTTTTGACTACATCTTTGGTTTTCTTAGGATAGCTTTCTTGTGTTATGGGGTCAGAGTTACAAGCCTTATATTAAGGTCATTGCTAAAATTTTTTAAGGAAAACATGCTAAATCAGTCCGTTTTCACTTTAGGAAAAAAGCTGTGTATGAAAGTTCCTATTTAGTCACACAGCCGTGAGCTTTTTTTTTTTTTGGCTGCATTGGGTCTTTGTTGCTGCGCGCGGGCTTTCTCTAGTTGCAGCGAGTGGGGGCTACTCTTCGTTGCGGTGCGCGGGCTTCTCATTGCGGTGGCTTCTCATTGCAGAGCACGGGCTCTAGGCTCGCGGGCTTCAGTAGTTGCAGCACTCGAGCTCAGTAGTTGTGGCACAGGGGCCCTAGAGTGTACAGGCTTCAATAGTTGTGGCGCAAGGGCTTAGTTGCTCTGTGGCATGTGGGATCTTCCTGGAGCAGGGATAGAACCCGTGTCCCCTGCATTGGCAGGTGGATTCTTAACCACTGCGCCACCAGGGAAGTCCCGCATTTCTGTCATCTTGTTGGCTTTCTTGTAGATGAACAGCACAGCCAGTACTCCAAATTGCTGCTGGCCTCGAAGGAGCAGGTGCTGCACCGGGTGGTTCAGGAAGAGAAAGCAGCACTAGAGCAGCAGCTGGCAGAGGAGAAGCACACTCCCGAGTCCTGCTTTATTGAGGCAGCTATCCAGGAGCTCAAGGTGAGATGATGCACTGGAAATGGGATGGGATGGTGGGGATTAGTTACTTCAGCCCCACATTTAAGATTACAAGCGGGGAATGGCTAAAAAAGTAGGTTTGCTCTGGGCTTTGGTGATAGGAGGGGAAGGGGTTGACCTAGGGATTTTTAAACTGCTCTCTGGAGCTGAAAGGAACAAGTCAAGGTGATCTTATAACTGAGACCCTTGAGTTTCTAGATTAGCTGTGTTCTTAATTAAGCAAGGTGGGTTTTTTTGTTCTTTAGGAAAACATTTGGATTTATTTTTGGAGATGTTTTATTTGAGGGACATTGTGGAGAAATTACTATGGCCTCTCCAGCGGGCTCTAGCAATGCTTGCTGAGGATTTTGGAGCAGCAAGAATTATCCAGATATAGAATCCCTTATGTCCTGTTTCCTCTACAATAGAGATTCTTAAACTTGAACAAGCATCAGAATCACTGGTTGTTGTGTTCCACCCTGAGAGACTGATTCAGTAGGTCTAGGCTCAGTAAGCTTAATAACTTGCATTATCACAAGTTCCAGGGTGGTTCTGATGCTGCTCATCCCCAGATCACATTTTGAGAATCACTGATGTGTATTAGAACAATGAAAGCCCCCATGAAAGGGGCTGTGTTATTTTTATCTCACTTAAGCTCCATAACCTGGTGTGATAGAACAAGTATCCCCTTTCATGGATGAGGAGATGATACTTTACTTGAGGACATAAAGAGGTGAAGCTGGTATTTGAATTTCTATCTGTCTGACCCATAAGTCCTCTTTGGGCAGCGTTCTGTGTATTTATTGGGCTGGCCAAAAAGTTCGTTTGGGTTTTTGTAATGTCTTACGAAAAACCCGAACGAACTTTTTGGCCAACCCAATATTTCTCAGTTTCTTTCTGTAGTGCGGAGCATTTGTTCAAATGCATTTCAGGGAGAAGAAAAGCTGCCTAGAAGTAGAGCTATCCGGGTTGAGGTGGGGGTTGCCCAGACTGTTTGTCTCCTGCACTGGGGCTCTCTCAAAGCTTCGCTCGTAAAAACTACAAGACTAGTTCTGTGTCCTGGGATTTCCGTTCAGGAAGCTTTTTTGTAGTGTTGTCGTTATCTTTGTCAGAGATGCTAAGCAGAGTACCATCCCATTTGAGTACTAGGTGTTTTTGCTTCCTGCTTCCCTTAAAGATTGAGAATTTTAAGTACTTAGACTCTTCCTTTTTGCCTTTTAACTTTTGCTCCTGTTGAGAAAGGCCATTGTAAGATTTGGCCCTTCAAACTAAGTATGTTTCTGGTTTTCTCTCTGGTGCTCTAGACTCGGGAAGAGGCTCTGTCAGGATTGGCTGAAAGCAGCGGGGAGGTCGCTGGTGTCGTGGCTGCTCTGGAACAACTGGTGCTGATGGCTCCCTTGGCGAAGGAGTCCGTTTTTCAACCCAGGAAGGTTAGTGTCCCAGTTACAGACTAAATGGCTGCCATTCCTCAGGTGCTGCTCTTCAGCTGTTAGGCCCTGTTGTGAGGTCTGAACTTTTTTGGGATAAGAGGGAGCTATGAGTATTTCCTATGTGCTTTTTAATTAATTAATTTATTTATTTATTTATTTTAAAATTTTTGCGATGTGCTTTTTCTATGTGTGTTCTTTCCCCAGTGATGTTAAATCAGTGAACGTGACAGCTAAGGTAAACCTTAAGAGAGCTTGGTTCCTGTGCCTGCCTTTGCCACATGTTCTTTCTGTGACCTACAGTTTGTCCCAACAGGGCATGCTGGAGTATCTGTCTGCTTTTGATGAAGAGACCACAGAAGTTTGTTCTCTTGGCTCTCCTCCTCGTCCTCTTGCTCTCCCTCTGGTAGAGGAAGAGGAAGCAGTTTCTGAACCAGAGCCTGAGGGGTTGTCAGAGGCCTGTGAGGACTTGGAGTTAGCAGAAGACAATCTTGGAGAGGGGACCATTTGTACCGAGTCCAGCCAGCAGGAACCCGTCACCAAGCCAAGCATCACACACCTGAGCAGCTCTCCTTGTTACTACTTTTACCAAGGTGGGTGTCCCTGAGGAGGAGGGCTGGGTTGCTGCTTCATGATTCAGAGACGTGATCTGGCTCTCTGAGCAGAGGGAGGTATTGCCGCTAGCTCCTGGGCAGATGGGGTCTGTTGTGCCTTTCAGCTTGGGGAGGGAGAGTCGGGCCTGGGATAAGGAGGGCCTGACTTGAGGACTGGCCAAGAGTATTGTGTGATAGAGCCACTTGTCTTCAGCGGAGGATGGGCAGCACATGTTCCTGCACCCCGTGAATGTGCGCTGCCTCGTGCGGGAGTATGGCAGCCTGGAACAGAGCCCTGAGAAGATCTCAGCCACGGTGGTGGAGATCGCTGGGTATTCCATGTCTGAGGTAAGGGCCTGCGTTGCAAGGTGGAGGGGCAGGAAGCGGCATTAACCTAGTCTCTTTGTGGTGGGCCTAGCTGAACCAAGTTCACAGAATTTCAAGGCCTTTAGTCTTGAAAGGTTTTAAGTCTTTTTGTTAGTGATGGTGCCTGTGAATTTTTAAAAAGTTAAATGACCCTCCCCCACTGTGCCGGGGTTCTGTTAGGTCACTCACCACTGCTCCCTGTATCACAGGTTCATTTATTGTGGTTTGGGAATAGAGATGTCTCCTACTTTCAGAGATGAATTTTTTTTGTTTCTCCTTATTGCTTGGGAGAAAATGGCAAGAAAACAAAGTCCTTGGTGGCTTTAAGGTAGCTTACTCAAGCTCGTTATGAATTTTTGGTTTAGCAGCTACCTATGAATTAGTGTCTGATAATTTACATATGTGAATATTTGCTTTTTGAGAGTTACAGTTGTATTGATCACAAATTTGTTAAAAGCCTTAAATTTAGAGATTTTTTAAGTACTGTGAACTTTCCATCAAACATGCAGAAAAAGAATTAAAAGAAAATTAAATTAATGACCTTCATTTTTTATTATTTTAGGCCAAGCTTTGCTCAGTAGGGAAACCTGCTTTATCTGCCTTCCCAGTTATCATTAATTCAGTTAGTGGTTCCCAGATTTTTTTCCCAGTAAATAACTCTTACCTTCCTTATTCTCCCCTGGTTGTTGTGGACCCCCAGAAAAACTGAAACAGCTGATCAGCTTTAGATCATTCATTACCAGCCTCAATTCATTCATTTGCAGCACAAACCAAAAAACTGCTTTTGGTTGCTTATTCTACCTTACGGTAGGTTAAATGACAATTTCTGTTCAGCTTTTCAAAAGCTGATAACTTGAGCACTAACTCTTTGAGCCCCATTGCCATCTGAGAGGGTGTGGTGTACTGCCTGATATCTGGGGTGGGAACCTCTGCTCTTAGAGTTAGGCCTGGTCTTAGTTGAGCATCGGTCCCTTTTCCCTTGTAGGATGTGCGACAGCGTCATAGATACCTCTCTCACTTGCCGCTCACCTGCGAGTTCAGCATCTGTGAACTGGCTCTGCAGCCTCCTCTGGTCTCTAAGGAAACCCTAGAGATATTCTCAGGTGAGAACGCCCCCTACTTTGCTTCCCTTTTTAGTGGAGTTTAGGGATTTTTGTGACTAGAAACCCACAAGAGGAAGTAAGGAGCTTTTGTCATGAGTCTCAGAACCTCCTGATACGCTCCATCCGTTCATCCAATCCAGCTGGGCCCACTCGTGTGCCCTTAGCTACTAGCCAAGTGGGAGGAGTTAATGGCCAGGTTGTCCTGCATCTGCCTCCTCACAACCTCACCAACCCGCAGATGATATTGAGAAGAGGAAGCGGCAGCGCCAGAAGAAGGCCCGGGAGGAACGTCGCCGAGAGCGCCGGATTGAGATGGAGGAGAACAAGAAGCAGGGCAAGTGTAAGTTCAAGAACTCTAATCTCAATGATGAGCACAACTGTGCCTCATTGTACAGAGATCCCGTGCCTGGGCCCAGGGGCCAGACTGTTTAGGTCGTATGTCAGGTCTGCCACTTGCTTTCTTCAGCTCTTAAATGTGAGTTGTGAGAGTACCTCCTTACTTGTAGGCTTACATGAGAATTAACGAGTTGATGTTGGTCAGAGTGCATAGCACATAGTAAGTTCATCCTTGGCATAGTGGGTGAAAAAACCCTGGGTGGGCGGGGGAAGGGAATTGGAGATCTGCTGCATGTTGGGGATAACTGGCCCTGTGCTCTCTGGATACATTGTTGGCCTCACCTTTGACTCTGGAGACATCTATACGTAGCAAGTCTACCAGGAGAGTCTGAAATAGTAGAGACCTATTGACAAACTAGGAAATACGTGCAGGAAGTTAGATTTGAGCTCCTTAATACCAGTAAGTAGAATCTTTTGATCTGGTTCTTAAACATAAGCTTCGCTGAACCAAGGATTGTGTGACATGAGGGTCTAGTTAACCTCCTGAAAACAAGGAATTGAGTCCTTGCCTAGGGAAAGGACTTAACTACTTTGACTCCATGTGATACGGTAAACATAAATTTTACTTCTTCAACTGGGATAAGTGTATAGCTGGCATACCAGTGTTGTGTAGCTGTTTAAAGCACAAGTCCTGAATAGTTGAGAAAAGTGATGTTTCAGGAACAAAGGCTTTTTTGTTTTAATTTTTTATTATGGAAATATTCAAACACAAGTATACAGAATATTATAATTAACCCCCAGGTTTATCACCTAGCTTCAACCAAGAAGAGTTAGAGCAAGGCTTTTATACTAAAACAAAGACATAAAGTGACAGTTACTATAAATTTGGGCTTTAAAGCTCTGTCTCCATCATTCAGACCCCTGGGGGATTCATATTGACTGTCCACAACTGTTGGAAAAGATTTGAGGGATCCTGTATGTGGGCCTACCATTCTCGTCTTTGCTTTGCAGACCCAGAAGTCCACATTCCCTTAGAGAATCTACAGCAGTTTCCTGCCTTCAATTCCTATACCTGCTCCTCTGATTCTGCTTTGGGTCCCACCAGCACCGAGGGCCATGGGGCTCTCTCCCTTTCTTCTCTTAGCAGAAGTCCAGGTTCCCAAGCAGGTAAATAGAGTTGGGATTTAAAGAATCAAGTTGACCACCAGCCACAGACCTTAAGCAAAGCCCTAGTGTCTGAATTTACAACTGTGATCTCGGCATGGTGGGGGTCTTTACGGGACTAACCTTACTTGGGTAGTTAATAGATTCCTGAGATCCATCAAATTGCTACCATTTGATTCACTTTTCCATTGGCTGTACCGACTTAGCTTCTAAAAACCTCAGGCAGCTCATATAGCAGGATGGTTAAACCTGGATTCTTCTCTACAACCCAGCTGTTTTATTTCTAGTTTCTACCTTAAAGATACTCCCCCTGTTTGTGTGAACATCTTTATTTATGTCATCTTATTTATGATAGGGAGAGAAAACAGCCTAAAGTATACTGGTAGGGAAATGGCTAAATTACAGCATTTTTACTATGAAATTCTTTACACCTACTGAAAAAGGAAATAGCTCTCTTCCTGAACTAATGGATAGACCTTTAAGATAAAAGGAAGTTGTAGAACAAGACAAAACATGACACCATTTTTGGGTTAAAAAAGCCACACAAAGCATTTCAATATGGGTTTATATGTCTAAATGTATAGAAAAATACTGGGATGATTGTGTTCCAGACTGGTAACAGTGTTCCACTCTAGGGAGTGAGGTCAGGATTGAGAGGCCTTCAGCCTTTTTTTTTTTTTTTTTTTTTTAGCATCTTTATTGGAGTATAATTGCTTTACAATGGTGTGTTAGTCTCTGCTGTATCACAAAGTGAATCAGCCATATGCATACGTATATCCCCATATCCCCTCCCTCTTGCATCTCCCTCCCACCCTCCCTATCTCACCCCTCTAGTTGGTCACAAAGCACCAAGCTGATCTCCCTGTGCTATGCAGCTGCTTCCCACTAGCTGCTTTTTTGTTTTTTTGAATTTATTTATTATTTTTGGCTGTGTTGGGTCTTCGTTTCTGTGCAAGGGCTTTCTCTAGTTGCGGCGAGCGGGGGCCACTCTTCATCGCGGTGTGCGGGCCTCTCACTATCGCGGCCTCTCGTTGTGGAGCACAGGCTCCAGACGCGCAGGCTCAGTAGTTGTGGCTCACGGGCCTAGTTGCTCTGCGGCATGTGGGATCTTCCCAGACCAGGGTTCGAACCCGTGTCCCCTGCATTGGCAGGCAGATTCTCAACCACTGCGCCACCAGGGAAGCCCCCCACTAGCTGTTTTACATTTGGTAGTGTATATGTGTCCATGCCACTCTCTCACTTTGTCCCTCCCCCTATCCTCAAGTCCATTCTCTACATCTGCGTCTTTATTTCACTCCTGCCCCTAGGTTCATCAGAACCATTTTATTATTTAGATTCCATATGTATGGTTAGCATGCGGTATTTGTTTTTCTGACTGACTTCACTCTGTATGACAGACTCTAGGTCCATCCACCTCACTACAAATAACTCAATTTCGTTTCTTTTTATGGCTGAGTAATATTGCATTGTATATATGTGCCACATCTTTATCATTCATCTGTCGATGGATACTTAGGTTGCTTCCATGTCCTGGCTATTGTAAATAGTGCTGCAGTGAACATTGTGGTACATGACTCTCTTTGAATTATGGTTTTCTCAGGGTATAGGCCTTTAGCCTTTTAAAAATGTTTTTCCTTATATATAGAATGTGTTAATGTGTCATGAAATTAAACAGAAGGAGGTACTATAATTTCAGAGAGCTGTCTTTTCTGATCTTCATCCTCCTGGCAGATAGTTTTTGATACTTAAAATTTATTTTTGTCAGGCATTTTCAATGAAAAGTCCAAGATCAGAATATTTAAAACTCTTGGTGACCCTTGTGATCATATGCCCATCACTTGGCAGATTTAGGAGCCTGAGACCAAGGCAGGGACTTGGTTAGTGGCAAGGACTGGGACTAGAATCTGGGTCTTGAGGGCTGCACAACACTTATGCTCTTCATAATGAGAAGAGAGCTACTAAAGGAACTATTAAAGCTACTAAAGCTACTAAAGGAACATGGCAAAACGTTGACTACATCATCTGTGATAAAAAGATTGCGTTTTCACATACTAGCTTTTCTGAAGTTATTTGGGCTTTAATGTATTCAGGCAAGAGCAGTTGGATGGTCCTAGGAATAAAAGTACCACAGAGCCCTGGCTGACTATGGCAGGGCCTGCTGCTGGGAGAGTGAATAGGCCTCTCCCTCCCAGCAGTGATCAGGGCAGTGGGTAGACTGATCTGTGGGAAATGTTGAACCCTAGGTCAGAAAGGATGGAAAAGACTAATTTCCCCTAGGGAGTATCAGGGAAAAGCTTGCATCTTGCTGGATTTTGCTGCTGTATGTGTTTTGGATTCTAACTGAATATTCCCAGGTCATAGACTTCTTTTGGCAGGAACATAAAGGCTGACGTGATTACATTTTATATCTTTTCTTGGAGCTTTTTCATCCATATAAAACCATTCTCTGACAGTCCGATACCTAGGCCTTGAGAACTGGCTGATGTGGAGAGGATTTTTCTTACCGTGGGAATAGATTTTGCTATGCCTTCTAGTGTTATTGTAACCATGAAACTTTTCTCTCTCTATGCTGATCACTCATGTGAACAATAGGCCATGTTCTTGGTTTTATAAGCATATGGCAGAGTTGAAAGTGGATCACAGTTAGCTTTCTGAGGCAGGGTGGGTAATTATCCAGACCCGATTCTGGGTTTGTTTCTTCTCTCTTATTAACAGGACACTAACTCTTTGGAACTTGACTTGTATAATCAGGTCTCTGGTTCCCTTTCAGACTTCCTGCTGACCCCTCTGTCACCCACGGCCAGTCAGGGCAGTTCTTCATTCTGCGTTGGGAGTCTGGAAGAAGACTCTCCCTTCCCTTCCTTTGCCCAGGTAAACCCGTTGCTTGTGAAGCAGCCCAAGGGTATTTAACATGAACTCTGATGCTTGTTCTTTCTGGAAATCCCTCTGTTGGAGATGGGGAGACTTACAGGCTAATGTTGCACTGACTCTAATAACCATGGAAGGCTTTTTAAAGACAGAAGGTCATGGAGTTAGTCTCAGATATTACCATAGACTTACCAAGGAAAGTAGCTAAGAGTAGTTGAGGAAGAATCAGGAGTTTTAATTATTTAACACGTCAATACATACTTTTATACTGAGCACTGTTCTAGGGGCTGGAGATATGTCAGTCAATTTTAACTGGTCCCTGGTTCTAGGACCTCTGATTCAGTGGTATCTGTTACATATAATAAACCATTCTTCTTCACTTTGGGAAAGGGAAAGTTGTCTTGATTATCCTGTAAGTAGCCAAATCAGCTTTCTTGAGGAGTTGGGTTGGAGGCAACACTAGGCTAGTGAGATTTGATGTCAGATCAGTATTAATCTTTAAAACAAGCAAAACACTCAGCATTCCTGTATTCAGATAACTGAGGAAGATGGACAGACAGCTTGACAAGCAGCCTTGTAGGAGGTTAGTGTTCACTTCTTTGGGGCTAGTTTGGAATCGTTAGCTTAACAGTTCTTTAGAGCAGTTAGTTGATCTGGGTATTTCTCACGGACAGATGGCAGTCTGCGCTGAGGAGTAAGCAGGAATTGAACTTTGGTGAGGAGAGTCTTTGAAGTCAAGGAGGATGAAATAATTGAGAGCAATCCTGAGAGTGAACTGCTAGGTTTCAGAGGTTATAAGCAAGTGGCTCCTAGGAGTTAGGTCAATGCCTAAGTTGTTTTTTTAGCTAGGTTTTACTGCCACTGCTTTTCTCAACTTTATAGTTTGAAAAACTTCAAACTTAAAGAGTTGAAAGAATAGTATAATGAACATTCATACCCTTCACCCAGATTTACCAGCTGTTACTATTTTGCTATATTTGCTTGCTTTTCTCTCTCTCTCTTTTTTTTTTTTGCTATGTTGAAAGTAAGTTACAGACCTCATGAATGACACTTGACAAGTAAATACTTGGGACATACATGCCCCCAAAATGACATTCTCCTGTATAACTACAATTACCATTATCACATCAAAGACAGCTGATTTAATACTATCTAAGATGGCACATATCTTTATTTTCCCATTTGTTTCAGTGTCCTGTATTGTTTTCAGTCAGATTTAATCAAAGGCTATTCATTGCATTTAGGTTTTCAAGTCTCTTTAGTGTCCTTTGATCCATAACGGTTCCTCTGGCTTCTGTTTTTTTGTTTTTTACCTGTGACATGGATATTTTTGAAGCATCCAGACCAGTTGTTCTATAGATTATCCTATAGTTGAGATTTTTCTGATTGTTTCTTCATGAGTGGACTCAGGTTAAACATTTAAACATTTTTGTCAAGATTAAAATATAGGTGATATATTTTAATGACCTTGGAAGAGTAAGATGATTCAGATGTCGTACTATTGGACCCCAGACTCCCAGGGACCAAGGGAGCAGATCATCAAAGTGTGGTACATGATGAAGTTTATCAGTGAAATCAGCATCTGCCAGTTGAACTCATCTTTCACAGCATGCAAGCCCCACTTTGGTAAACATTTAGGACAGGCATTCCTACTTGTATCTTCTTGGGGTTGTCTTGGTAAAATTCACCCTGCTTTGAGTGGCATGGTATGTGTGGCAGCTGGGATGCATAGTGGCCCTCAGCACTTACAAAGCTGGTCTTGGCCAAGTGGGATGAAAAATTTCCTCACTCAGGGGCAAGAGGAATTGTTCTGACTTTACTGTACTTGCAGGAATATGGTTTATGGCTGGATCTAAAAGTTAATAGTTAAGGAACTATTGGAAAAGCAAAGACCACAAGGTAAAGAGGGCTGTGGGAGCAGTTTTGAGATAAAGTTAAATTGATTTTTGTGGCCTTCAGTAACTGAGGTTTGATAGCCAGGTGGTTTGTTTTAAAATTGGAAGGTCCTGTACACTCCTTATTCTAAGAGGTTGATGTTTTTAGGAGTCTCCAGAAGAGTAGGAAAATTTGTCAGAAGCAGGCAATGACACAGAGTCAGGATTCCCAACTTCAGAATCTGAGTATGAATCTCTTGTGCCTTCTTTGCAATATGCTTTACCTGTTTCCTAAGGAACAACTGGTTTCCCACATTGTGAGTTTCATTGCCAGTTCCATTGGTCAGGATATAGAGGACATGACCAAAACAGTGTTAAGGAGAGAAGTATCTAGAAAATCTTTTTCCCAGAGGGGTAGTTGGTTCTTTGTCTCCCGTACCAGTCGGTGTCAAGGTAGGAGTCTGGAGAAGAAATGGCGTCAGTTACTTAAATTCTTTCCTCCCCTTTCCCACTTTGGCAGATGCTGAGAATTGGAAAAGCAAAAGCAGATGTGTGGCCCAAAACTGCTCCAAAGAAAGGTGAGAACAGCCCTCTGGTAAAGGGGAAATTTGGCCCCTTTCAGAAGGTAGAAGGCTCTAGTGTTGTTTCTACAATTTTAACACTGGTGTTTTTTAGGTGAAAACAGCTTAGGTCCTCCTGCCCCTGTGGACAGCGATGGGGAGAGTGATAACTCAGACCGTGTTCCTGTGCCCAGTTTCCAGAATTCCTTCAGCCAAGCTATTGAAGCAGCCTTCATGAAACTGGACACGCCAGCTACTTCAGATCCCCTCTCTGGTAAAGGCACAGAAGTGGGGTGCTCAGCTCAGGGCTGTCATTCCCTCCTGGATCCAGTGGCAGACATCACTAATCAGTTGCATTTTTCCCTCTGAGCCTCAGGGCTCACGTTCTAGTGTCAACTAACATTCCATTTGGTACATTAGCACCTTTTTGCACCCCAGATTAGTTCTTTTGAGGCCTTGGTGTGAAATTCTGAGGACCTTTTTTTTTTTTTTTAACCTTCTAAGACACAGTGGTGGAGGGTGGCTAATAGATGGAGAAGGTCAGGCTTGAAGCACACCCCCGCTCTGTGGTGTTCATGAACTAGATAAGAACAACACTGGCATTTATGCGTGCTTCCTGTGTGCCTGGCGTTGTGCTAATTTTATTCTCCCAATACCATATTAAATGGGTATAACTCACATTACAGATGAGGAGCTGGGCTGGGGACGTAAGTGATGTACCTGAAGACAAACACCAGAGTGTGCAAGGACTGGTATTTGAATCCAGGTCTAATTCCAGAGCCTGCACTCCTAGCTGCCTGCGACTATCATTAATGAAAACTGGCCAGGGGCAAGGCGATGGCATTCTAAGCTAAGCTGTTTCTGTTTTCTGTTTAGAAGAGAAAGGAGGAAAGAAAAGAAAAAAACAGAAACAGAAGCTCCTGTTCAGCACCTCAGTCGTCCACACCAAGTGACACTACTGGCCTGGCTACCTTCTCCATCTGGTTTTCTTTTTTCTGCGCTTTTGTTTTGCTGCTGTAATTTTTAAGTATTTCAGTTTGAACAGATTAGCTCTGGGGGGAGGGGGTTTCCACAATGTGAGGGGGAACCAAGAAAATTTTAAATACAGTGTATTTTCCAGCTTCCTGTCTTCACACCAAAATAAAGTATTGACACTCACAAGAGATCTCTTCCTGCCATGGTTTTTAGTTTGTTGCCAGGTTAGTCTTTTTGACCCATGTTTTTCTCAACCCGAACTAAGTTTGAGTCCCTTGGAGCAGCCCAAACCAGTGTTAGTGTTACAGCATTGCTCTGCTGTGACATCTTGTGTCAGGGCACCATGCTTTCAGCACACCTAATAGTTGAATCTTTTCTGTCTGTTCAGTTCTCCTCTTGTTATCTTTAAGAAACAGAGGGATGGGAATAATATGGATTTAGGACACCCAGCTTAAATTGCAGTTTTTCTTCTGACAAATAACCATGCTGTGGTGTCAGACCCAGGTTGCACTGGCATGTGTGATGGAGGGTTTTGCCTCTTGAACGTGGCTTCTGTTTGGCAAGGAAAGCTGTAACTGTCATTGACGAAGGAAGCCTGGGGACTTGGCAACCTTTGGATCAAGCTTGTTTCAAGTGACAGTGGCCTGAGTTGTAGGAACAGAGGAGCCTGGCACACCCGGAGGAAGAGCAGGACAGATTTAAAAGCGGTGGGCTTGCCCACTGCCTCCCTGTTGCCTAGAGCAGTCTTATGCCTTGGTTTCAGCTGAAGTTGACTGATGTGAACTATTTTGCTGCTTAGTAAAGTAACCTCTGGGTGTAATAGACGATGAAGGCCAATAGTTGGAATAAATCACCTGCATAAGCGTTGTGAGCATTCTGGTTTCTTTAAGATGATTTCAGGTCAGCTTTTTTTATTTTTTTTAGTATTTATCTATTTGGTTGCACTGGGTCTTAGTTGTGGCTGGCGGGCTCCTTAGTTGTGGCATGTGAACTCTTAGTTGTAGCATGCATGTGGGATCTAGTTCCCTGACCAGGGATCGAACCTGGGCCCTCTGCATTGGGAGCACTGAGGCTTACCCCTTGCACCACCAGGGAAGTCGCTAGACATATACTTTTTTTTTTTTTTTTTTTTTTTTATGGTACGTGGGCCTCTCACTGTTGTGGCCTCTCCAGTTGTGGAGCACAGGCTCCGGATGCGCAGGCTCAGTGGCCATGGCTCACGGGCCCAGCCCCTCCACGGCATGTGGGATCTTCCCGGACCGGGGCACGAACCCGTGTCCCCTGCATCGGCAGGCGGACTCTCAACCACTGTGCCACCAGGGAAGACCTATACTTCTTAATAGATTAATAGCTACTATGAACTTGAGCAATTCGAGTAATGTCTTTCCTAGTGTCAGGCCTAAAGGGTTCTTGAGCTGGGTTTAACTCTAACCTCCCATTCTTAAAAGGAAGAGATCCTGGGTCAGGAACTCTTCTGGGTGGATGAAGGGGCATGTGAAGCAAAAAATCACAAATCTTTGTTAAATATTTAAGGGACTTTGAGTGATGTCCATTTCATTAAGGAGAAAATAGGTCCTAGAAATGTCTTTCATAGGTAGCAGATCAAAACTGATCATAGTCTCTTGTCCCTCCTAATTCCTGTGAGT
The DNA here is from genome assembly GCF_059928025.1 of Delphinapterus leucas. Lineage (NCBI taxonomy): Eukaryota > Metazoa > Chordata > Mammalia > Artiodactyla > Monodontidae > Delphinapterus > Delphinapterus leucas. Next base: position 16,714,447 of record NC_143142.1, read on the forward strand.
GCACTGTCTCACCTGCCTTCAGGTACCAGGCAGGTAAAAGGCAATGGGGAAGGGTGGAACTGCGGAAAACTACCAGAAGTTGGCAGCTGCTACTTGACTTTGTAATAATGAGGTCAGGTGAGACCAGGTTTTTTCCCCACTCAAAACTGCAAGAACTGTATTTTTTGTCAGGTTACCTGGTTAAGTATTGGCAAGGAATCTGGAATTCTTAAGGTCCTGTGGGTCAGTACTGAGACCAGCTATAGATCTGTGCCAGTTTAGTTGCTGTGTCTCACTAAAACTGCTACTCTGAATAACCTGGATTACTTAGGGCCCATCCTAGGGGCAGGGGTATAAGGTTTCAAGTGGGAGGCTGTGCATCTAGTACCACATGGGGAGCCAGTTTTCCGGCCGAGGGTGGACGGGTGAAAGAGACTAGGCCAAGCATGAACTTCACATGTGCACTAAATACTACAGAAGCCAAATACATTTATTAAACCTGCTCTCAGCCAGGCAGTTAGATACAAAGATGTCTATAACTCCAGGGGCTTCACAACCTCCAGAACTACTTAACCAGGCAATGCTGGGTAAAGGTGACTTCGATTAGTTTTAAGCAAATAAGTCCATTTTGAGCTGGTCACTTGGCCTCTGGTCAGCAGTCATCCTGTTTGAGAAGTACAGAAGATGCTGCTGCCTCCCAGAATGTCCTGTCCCAACAAGTGGGCCCTGAGGCTGGGGCACAGGGCAGTCTGTAGAGGTTCACTCCATTGCCTCAGCAGCCTCCTCACCACCACTGTCTGAAAGCTCCTCCCCAGCCGATGACTCCTCTAGTAAACAGCTTCTTGTGACAGACTTCTGGATAGCCTCTCGTTCTCCTGAAGAAAGTACAGTACGGGTGATTAAAGATGTCTTTGGGAGTGGCCTTTCATTCAGCTGGAGGAGGAGGCCAGTCACTTGCTCAGTGGGCACAGGGCTAGCGTGCCTTACCTTCATCAGTGCAGTTCTGCAACAGGATCAACAGCTGTCTCCTGTTGTACTGAATCAGGAACTTCTGACATGTTCTGATTGTACCTGGCACATGAAAGAGCTTTGTGGTCAACAGCTTGTGAAAAGTGTTTGCCTCAAGAGTCTTGCAGAGCTAGGAAAAAGTATCTTGCTCTTGGCAGGAGAGCAGGAAGACCCACCCACCATTGAAGACTGAACACTGAACTTGTTACCTATTGGAAATGAGACATATCACATGCACCCATACCTCCCACGTGTAAGGTGTTGAGAAAACACGGGTAATGGTGTCCTCTGTTCTCCAAGTATGTGATAAAGGGAAGAGCTGACCACACAAGCCGGTAGAATTCCTTCCTGCATCGAAGTAGCACTATTCCAGTATAGGCATTGAGGTATCGCACTACAGCAGGAAAAAAAAAAATCATTTGGGGAAACTCTGGATTCTCGGGAATGGGTTAAACATCTTGGGGTAATTGAGAGCCTATGCGCTAGAGATCCTTCAAGGCAGTGGCAGCTGGGATGCATCAGTAAGCAAGAACTGATTTCTGAAGAAAAAAAAATTAGGACAGACCTTCATTTACAGAAGGGAGAGAAACAACATCCAGTGCCTCACACACCACTCAGAATTGGTGAATTCAGAATTTAAAACGGTCTTCTAATCGACTGACTAGTTAATGAATGGGTGGGGAGCGTATAGATCCATCTTCCTCAGAAAACCTTTGGCTGAAAAGCAAGTTGCTCTGCAACTGGGCTATGCAGGTTCTTGTAGCAGCCATCTGGGTCTCACCTGATGTAGGAGAGTTGTGCCTACGTGTATTCCTTATACTGGATTCAATTTTGAGTAGATGGTAAGAGAATGAGTTTACATAGTGTGCCTGTTGAAAGGGCCTTCTACATTTACCCACACACATTCTGTACTTCACAGGCCCTTTTCAGGGTTAATCTTGACAATGTTTTTTCCATGTGATGTCAACGTAACCAGTTAAGTAACTTAGAACCATACACGGCTTCCCTCATTTAATTTTCACCATCCTGTTAAACTCAATACATATGTCAAATAGGTACAGGGGGTTCTTGCCCAAAGTCTCACTGCTTACTGCTCTTAGCTCTCCGCCTAACTCTGGACTCACGCAGACCTTGGGCTCGGATCCGAGATTCCTAAAAAGGACGATATCTTTTTTTTATTTCTTTTGCCCCACCCCCACCCCCCTCATGTGGGATCTTAGTTCCCCCTCCTGGGATCGAACTCGCGCCCCCTGCACTGGAAGCGAGGAGGCTTAACCACTAGACCTCCAGCAAAGTCCCAAAGGATAATATCTTACATAGGGCTGTGCACAGGGCTTGGCAGTTGCTGGGGTCGCTTGTGCCCCTTCTTTCTCCCTCCTCTGGCTACTGCTCCCTCCACGTCCCGCCAGCCCCCGGTTCCCCAGCACCCTCGCACCCGCGAAGCCGATGGAGCAGGCGGCCGCGCCGAAAGTCCCGTGCACGCGGGCAATCGTGTCCCGTACCAGGCCGCCCAGCACTCGGTCCTCCAGACTCAGGCGGCAGCGGGGGTCGTCAGACACCACTTCACAGAGCAGGTACCTAAGGCGGGCGAGAGGGCGGTGAGCGCGGGGCCAGGCCGCCGGGGACCGGGCAAGGGTCTGCTTACCTGTGCTTGAACCGCACCATTGCGGCCTCCGCCTCCAGCAGCCGGATCTGCAAACCGGATGTCTGCTTTCTGGTCGGCGGCCAATGGGAAGTTGTCCTGGCAGCCACTCAGAGGGAGAGGCGGAGCTAGAATGTAGGCGGAGCCCCGTGTCGGTCTCCTTCGAGCGCCGCCTCCCTCTGAGGAGCGCAGGCGGCCTGCTCAGCTCTTCGCTGATTGAGTTGTTTGGGAGCTGGATTCCAACATTGAACACCTTGTGCTGTGATGGGTGGTTACGCCCCACGCTGGAGTCTCCACCGCTGTGTAGGACGCAGCCGCGGCATTTGCAACCTCCAGGACGTTTACCTTCTATTAGCTTGCAACACAGTCGTGTGTGCACTTATATTTTCTCCCCAAGATGGACGGTGGAACTTTTGAAGGCAAGACTTTGCACTCATAGGCCAGGGATTGACAAAGGGGAAATCAGACCCTTATTTTCAGATTAGAGCTCGGTTTAATTTCCCCATACAGCCAAATATGTTATTACTGCTTAGGCCTTTCAACAACCTTATGGAGTCGGGTGTATTGTCTTGTTTTTTGTTTGCAAAAACCATCCGTGGTCTTTATATTTTCTGTGTGGAACAGAAATGCACAAAGAAGCAAATAAAAATAAATTATAATCCCAGCACCGAGAGAGAATAATTTATAATGTAGTGGGTTTTCTTCCTTCATTTTCCCCCTGTGCCAGCAGTTCTCCAGTGAGGTCCAGGAAGCACTGGGTTTTCTGAGACTCTTTCAGGGAGTCCCCAAGATCAAATTACTTTCATAATAATACTAAGATGTTACTTGTTTCACTGTCTCAGAGTGGACAGTGAAGTTTTCCAGAGGCCATATAACAGTGCTGACATTATTGCTCTGATGGCTAAGAGAATTGTGTATTGTGTTTTAAACATTTCTCAGTTTTAACAGACATGGTAAGTATCAATATATCCCACAAAACAAAAGCTCTTTGGGATCCTCAATAATTTAATGAGTGAAAAGGGGTCCTGAAACAAAAAAAAAGTATGAGATGAGAACTTCTGCCGTATGTTAAATTATATTTTTCCTTTTATTTTCTTTTTAAGAATAGGATCATACTGGACTTCCCTGGTGGTGTAGTGGTTAAGAATCCGCCTGCCAATGTAGGGTACACGGGTTCGAGCCCTGGTCTGGGAAGATCCCACATGCCGTGGAGCAACTAAGCCCGTGTGCCACAACTACTGAGACTGTGTGCCACAACTACTGAGTCTGCGTGCCACAACTACTGAAGCCCGCGTGCCTAGAATCCGTGCTCCACAACAAGAGAAGCCACCACAATGAGAAGCCTGTGCACCGCAAGGAAGAGTAGCCCCCCGCTCGCCGCAACTAGAGAAAGCCCACGCGCAGCAACAAGACCCAAAGCAGACAAAATATATATATATATAGGATCATACTGTTTAGTACTCTTCTTTTTTTCCCCTTGAGTATCTTTTTTAAAAATTGTCTTAGTGTGGCATAACATACATAAAGCGCATATTAAGTGTACAACTCATTGAATTTTTACATACGTATAGACTTTTGCAACCATTGCCCACATTAAGAGAGCATTTCCAGCACCCAGGAAGGTTCCTGTGCCCTCTCCCAGCCATAAACCTTCCCAGAAATGGCTTCTATTCTGACTTCTATCATGATAGATTAGCTTTGCCTGTCCTTGAACTTCATATAAATATAAATCTCCAACAGCATGTTTGTGTGTGCGCGTCTGGCTCCTTTCTCTCAACATATTTGTACGATTCATTCTTGTCATTTGACTATATTTTAATGTCAACTGTTCTTCAAGGTTATTTTTCAGCTGCTAAACTGGTCAATATTCCCACGATGGACGTTTAAATTAGTTCCAGATTTTCTTGTTATACCCAGCACTTTGATGCCTAGCCTTGTAACAAGCTCTTTATATCCATCCCTGATTATTTGTAGACCTGTCATGGACTTGGTGGGCTCTGTGAGGTCCCTGAAGGGAGTCGGGTTTCGCAACCGATTGTTTGCAAGATCTGGAATGAGTTCTCAATTTTTCCATCTCTCACTCTAAGTCACCTTAAAAGAGGGATGCTAAGGAAGTAAGGGGAAGAGGGAGAGCAGTGGTCCTGCTGAGGGACCGGGGCTCTTTGCCCCTCACCCAAGAACCACCTCTTTATCCAAAAACTGTTCCCGCCAGCGTCCTCCTTTGGTCAGCAGGGGGCGTCAGAGACTCGTAGTGCGTGGAGAAAGTCTCAGCCTCTGAGCTTCCCCCCTCCCCTCCCGTCCCTAAAGTAACTCCCCTAACACTTCCCAGCCTTCAACTCACTTAATCCAAACACCGCGCCAATTTCATAGATGCCGTTGGGGCTTTCAGCAAAGTCACACATCCAATAAGGAGCAGGGTCAGAATTCGAACTCCAGGCCATCCGACTCCGTGGTCCTTGCTCCGGTCCACACCGCTGATGTCCTCCGGTGCACGGTTTCGCTGTCCACTTCGTATACACTGGAGAGACTACAGACGTAAATTAGAATCTCCTCTCCGTCGTTTACCAGCCACGTGCTGTGAGGCGGTTAATTCGCGTCTCCAAGATCTCAGTTTCCTCATCTGTGCAACAGGATAATAATGGTTCCTCCCTCATGGGTGCATGTGAAATTTAAACCAGATATCGTGGGCAAACGCCTGGCACAGTGAGTGCACAGTAAACGCAGATTTGAGCGAATGATTTACCGCTACCCGCAGGCATAGCCCCAGGGGAAGCACAGCGGGGCGGTCCTGGGCCTCCGCTCCTCCGACCAGGCCGCTCGGCCTGCCTGGAGGCCCCACGAGGGTCCCGGGCGGCTGGGAGGGGCGGCGCCGGCGGCTCAGCCCGCTCCCCGTGGTAATTAGCCGGTGTCTAATCCGGCTGCGCCAGCCGCTAATTACACGTCTCCTAATGAGGCCGGTGGCTGTTTGCAATCACCCGGGTCCCCGGCGCGCGGCGCGGGAGGCCGCGGGGGAATCTGCCCGCTGGGGTGTGGACAGCGGCTGCCTCCCCGGCCAGGAGATCCGCTTGGCGGCGGCGAGTGTGCGCCCCGGCAGTGCCTGACCCCAGAATGCGCGTCCGTCAGCCTTTGGAACCATTATCATCCCGCTTTTACAGGTGAGGAAGGGGCCTGTGGCTCGGAGAAGTGAACTCACAGGCGCGAAAACTCACGCTGGAATAGTCTAATCCTTACCTCCCTGCCCCCGAGCCTGTGCTCTTAACCGGCTACTGCCTAGATCAATGGGGTACTTGCTGTTGTGACTCGTGGGACTACTCAGAAGAGTGGGTCTCAGATCAAAGGAGGAATGGGTGTGTGTGTGGGGGGGGAACTTCCTTTGAGCTCTTCCCCTCCTTCCCATCTGAAGGTTCTCACTGTCAATTTGCCCTTTTGGATCAGACACAAAGCCGAGTATCAGCTCCAGTAAGTCCTTTAAAGCTTACTTGGAAACGTAAATCACACAACCCATTTCTCGGACTGGGAAACCTGGCGCATTCCCTAGGAGGTAGTTGAGGCAACTGCTAAAATGCTCCCATAACATGAAGGTGGGAAGCTGTAACTATGTACCTTGTTCTCAGGGCCTTCTGCGGTGGGATCCAGAGTAGCCGGCTTTATTCTTCATCCTTACGTTCTGGGCTACCAATTTTTTTAAAACAAATTTTATTGGAATATAGTTGATTTAAAATGTGGTGTTTAGTTTCTGCTGTACAGCAAAGTGAAGCAGTTATACATACACATATATCCACTCTTTTAAAAATTCTTTCCGCATATAGGTTATCACAGAGTATTGAGAATTGTTCCTTGTGCTATATTAATCTATTTTATATGTAGTAGTGTGTATATGTCAATCCCAATCTCCCAATTTATCCCTCCCCCTCACCCCATCGCCAGCTACCATTTATTAGGCTCTCTGTTCCAGACACTGTACTGAGCACTTCATGCGCTTGACTTCCTTTAGTCCTCATGACAACCCCATGAATGCAGGCCCCATTATTCTCTGAGGCTCAGGGAGGGGAGTGACTTGTCCAAGGTCTCACAGTAATTTCAGCAGACAGAGACCTTTTGTCTTACCCCCAAACCTGTGCTCTTGACCCCTTGCTCTCTACCTCTTCTGGGATGTCTGGGACCTAGAGGAATGTTCAAAGAAGGCATATACATTCTGAAGTGTCTTTGGCGGCCAGGGGGTCCCGATCAGAGCCTGGATGCTGCCGTGGTGGATGGTGGCAAGGGAAAATTGTTCAGCTTCAGCATTTTGTTAATCAGCCACTGCTCATTAGGGGCTCCTGCTCCTCTAATCCAATCAGCCAATTCCCTATAAAACCTTTATGGGGACAATCTGGATAAAATTAAACCCTCCATCTGCCTGGCCAGGGGCCTGGGGAGCTGCTGTATCCACTGGGTTGCAGGGGCAGGCACGGCCCTCCCTGGACCTCAGAGACAGAACCATCCTGCTTCTTCCCTCATCCTCCCTGCTTTGTGGACCTCTTTTCCTCTGCCCTGCCTGCTGTGAGGATTGACTCATCCCCAACTTAGTTGAAATTACAAGGGCACTGCTGTTTGACCCAGCAATTTCTCCACCAGGAATTTATCGCACAGAGATTCTTGCACTTGTGCCCAATGACAGGTAGACTAGGACATGTCTTGCAGCATTGTTTGTGATAGCAAAAGGCTACTTCAATGTCCGCCAGAAAGGATCCACTGTATGTGTATATTTATTAGATGACCATGTGCCAGAGAATTTGTTAAATGCTTTACATAGATTGACTCATTTAATCCTCACAACTACCCTATAAAACAGGGACTTAGTTTTATTAACCCCATATGACATGTAACTTGCCGAAGCTTCACATAGCTGGTAAGCAGCAGGGCCAGGGTTTGGACCAGGCAGTTCTTGTCCTTAACCACTGCCCTATTCAGCTTCTCTTTCTTTATGTGCGTGGAAAATTTCCAGAAGGTGACACAAAAGCTTTGATGGTGGTTAACTGTGGGGAGAAGAATTACAGGTGTGACGTAGGAGGGGGACCTCACTTTTTACTGTGTCCCCTTTTATACCATATTATTTTACCATGTGCATATGTTAGTTTCATAATTTAGAGGCGTTACTGAGCCCCAGTCACTACAGTATGTTATTACTAATCCTTACCTCAACCCTGGCCGTGTGTGTTCTATCATGACCCCCATTTTGCAGGTAAGGAAGCTGAGCTCACCGAGGTGGTCTTGCTGGGTGACATGCCTGGGAATGGCAAAGGGGTACTGACCCTCAACCCAGTGCTCACTCCCCTAATTTATATTAGCCTCCTGGGCTTGGAAGGCCCAGAGGGGAGAAAAGCAGTTAAAAGCATGGACTCCAGAGCCGGCTTACCTGGGTTCAAGTCCTGACTCAGCCACTCACCAGCTGTGTGACTTTGGGCCAGTCACTTCCCCTCTCTGAACCTCAGTTTCCTCTCTGTGAGAATTAAATGATTTACCTCCATGTCAAGTGCTTAGAACAGGGCCTGTCTCATTGTGAACGCTCAAGAAATGTTGAGTATTTTTATACACTGTCCTGAATGCTGTCTTCCCCAATTTCAAGCTCAGAGCAGTTCCATCTCCCAGCTGGTGGGTTCAGCTGTGGCTGCTCCCGTCCCCTCCCTGAAGGGAAAGGCCCAGCCTGCCCTGTGCCCCAGCCTCCAGCAGAAGTCCTTTGGGATCTGTTCTCCTGGGTTATCCCACTGTGGTTGCTGTGATCAGAATTGATCACATCACCAGAGCTGGAAAAAGGGGCAGAGCCGCAGGGCTGGTGTGGCCCAGATCCAGGGTGAGGCTGCGACGGGCGGCCTCCCAGTTCGGGATGTTCCCAGCGCCTTCCCACCGCTCATGTTTGGAGGGAGAAGGGTCTCAAAATAGCTGTTGCTTCCCCAGCACGGCACTAGGCCAGGGACAGGAATAGACATCTGGGGGTGGCCGCCTCAGCTTCCCTCAGGAGCCCTGGGGGACCGGGAATAGGCAGAGGCCAGACTCCCCCCAGTGTGGGGCGGGTGGATCGTACAGCTGTCGGTATGCAGTGACCCACCTGTGACAATCCAGCCCATGCCAAGTGTTGCCCCACCTGGGCTGGGTGGTCAGCAGGTCACCAGCACTGGCTAGATCCTGGCCAGGACCTGGACTCTTAGACCAATAGGAAGTGCCCTTCAACACTGGCCCCCACAATCCTCTCTTGGCAGGTGGGGAAACTGAGGCCCGGGGAGAGGTTCACATGCTCGAGATCACAAAGCTGGTTAGAAGCCAAGCTGATGGGAGAGGCAGGCCCTGGGGCTTTGAGAGGCTTTATAGGGTGGTGGTTAAAGGGTTAAAGGACTCAGAATATAGGGGTTCAAATCCAGCCACTACTACTTACATGATCTGTATACATGCTCGCGGGCCTCAATTCCATTACCTATAAAATGGGCACAATAATAGTTCCCAGCTTCTTTAGTGGTTGTGAAGATTGAATGAGTTAATACTTGTGGCTATTATGATTGTTAGTGTTTTCTTATCAGATTCCTCACTTGTTCATCCTTAAGGCATTGGCTGAATACCTCCCGTGTGCCAGGCACAGTGCTAGGCCTAGATTGGTGCAGCTCACGCAGTGGCAAGAAGAGATTAGTTGATATTTCAGGGAATCTGCCATGTGCCAGCTACTATGCAAAGCATTTTTACCTACAGCATCCCATTTATTCCTCATGACAACCTATGAGGAGACATAATCTTGCCCTGTTTTAGGCCTGAAGGGAGTGAGGCTCAGAGAGGTGAAGTCACTCCTCCAAGGTCACACCACCAGGAGGTTGCAGAGCCAGAATTTGAAACCTAGGCTGCCTGCCTGTAGAGCTCATGCAAACCACTGCATGACACTGTCTCTTTACCTGGGAGACGGACAAAGTCGTTCAGTTGGTGCAGTCCAGAGGTTGGGTAGGAGGTTTTTTTTTTTTTTTTTGGCCGTTCCTCATGGCATGCACTGGACCGCCAGGGAAGTCCCAGGTAGGAGGTGTTGAGTGCATGTAGGAGGGCTGTACTCTACCTCCCTGATTTCTTTCTTCTCCAGACCCCTCCTAGTAGCCAGGACATTTTCAGTGCAGGGGCAGGGGAAGTCCACAGCTGAGTCTCACTCACGCAGCAGTCCCATGTCAGATGTGAGCTGGTCCTCAGCCCCCACTACCGAATTCCCACCTCTGTTCCCCTGGGTTTTTCTGAGTACCCAGTATATGCCAGGCCTGTGCTAGGCTCTGAAAACACAAGGAAGACTTTGTCTCTTCCCTGAAATTGCTCAGGGTGTGGTGAGAGAAAGAGGTTGCCCAAATAACAAGAGCAATACAGGGCAGCTGCTGTGATGAGGGTGTAAGAACAGGAGCAAGTGGCTGCCAGGAGGAGGTACCTAACTTAGCCTGGAAGTCAGGGAAGGCTTCCTGGAGGCGGTGATGTCTGAACTGAGGCCCAAAAGGAGAAAAATGGTTAGCCAGGAGAAGAAAGAGATGTAGGAAAGAGTGTTCTAGATAGAGGGACGGCTTGTGCTAGGAGAGGAAGTGCTGAATTCTGGGAACTCTGAGGAGCAGGGGCTAGAGGTATGGGTGAGGGGCACTGGGGCTGTAGAGGTGGATAGGGACAGTCATTCAGGGACTTGCTGTCCACACTAAGGGGCTTGGATACCATCTGGAGGGCTGAGAGAATGAGATCGGGGGCTAGAAGTTTCCCTCTGGTTTCAAGGGGGGATGGACCTCAGGAGGCTGGACTGAAGGTGGGAAGTTTGATGAAGAGGGTGCTGCCTGGGGGGGAAAAGAGAGCCTTGGACTAGGGTGCTGGAGGGGGGGGGATGGAGAGAAATGAGTGGCTTTGTGAAGGTTTTAGAGGTAGAATTGGTTACCTATTGCTGCGTAATAAATCACCCCCAAACTTTTCGGCTTAAAACAACAACTTATTAGTTTTCATGATTCTGTCAGGTGACAGGGCAGTTCTGCTTCATGTGGCTTGGGGCACTGGGATGGCTGGAAGGTTCTGAAGTGGCCTCACCCACAGAAGGCTGGTAGGAGGTGTTGGCTGCCGTCAATTGGGGCTATCGTCTAGGGGGCCTCAGTTCACTTCCATGTAGCCTCTCCATGGGGCTTGGGCTTCTTACAGCATAGCAGCTGGCTTCCAAGAAGTGGAAGCTGCCACGTTCCTTAAGACCTGGCTCAGAAGTCCCAGAGCGTCACTTCGGCTGCATCATAATGACCAAAGCCAGTCCTAAGACCAGCCTCGTTCAAGGCGAGGGGAAATACGCACTACCTCTTTTATTAAATTTGTACAATTTAGCGGCATTTAGTGCATTCACAATGTTGTTCAACCAACACTTTTCCCTGATTTCGACTTCTTTTTATCAGCTCATAAGAACACCCTGTACCCATTATGCCATTGCTCTCCATTCCCCCTCTCCCCAGACCCTGGCAATCACTGGTCTGCTTTCTGTCTCTATGGATTTGCCAATTCTAGATATTTCATATAAAAGGAATCAGAAAAGATGTGAACTTTTGTGTCTGGTTTCTTTAGCATAATGTTTTTGAAGTTCATCTATGTTGTAGCATGTATCAGTGCTTCGTTCCATTTTGTGGCTGAATTATTGATATATTCTACGGTATGGATATACCACAATTTGCTAATCCATTCATCTGATGGACATTTGGGTTGTTTCCATCTTTTGGTGATTGTGAATAGTGCTGCTATGATCATTTGTGTATAAGTTTTTGTTTGAACACCTGTTTTCAATTCTTTGGGGTATATACTTAGGAGCTGGGTCATGTGGTATGGTTTAACTTTTTGAGGACCCACCCAACTGTTTTCCACAGCAGCTGTACCATTTTACGCTCCCATCAGCAATGTATGAGGGTTCCTGTTCCTCCATATCCTTGCCAACTTTTTTTTTTTTAATTAAAGCAATCCTAGGGGGTGTGAGGTGATATGTCACTGTGGTCTTGATTTGCATTTACTTAATGACCAATGATGTTGAACATCTCTTCATGTGCTTTTTTACCATTTGTATATCTTCTTTGGAGGAATGTACTTTGCTCAGTTTTCAGTTGGGTTGTTTGGTCTTTTTGTTGTTGAGTTGTGTTCTTTGCATATTCTAGATACTAGATCCTTATCAGATATATGATTTACACATATTTCCTCCCATCCTATAGGTTGTCTTTTCACTTTCTTGATAATGTCCTTTGATGCACAAAAGTTTTTACTTTTCATGAAGTCTCATTTATCTATTTTTTCTCTTGTTGCTCATGCTTTTGGTGTCAAATCTAAGAATTCATTGCCAAATTAGAGGTCATGAAGATTCACTCCTATATTTTCTTCTAATTGTTTTATAGTTTTAGCTTTTTAGGTCATTGATCCAGTTTGTGTTAATTTTGAGGAAACAGGCACAGAGAGGTAAAGTAACTTACCCAATGCCACCCAGATAATAAGCAGCAGAGCTGAGATTCAAACCCAGGCCATCTGGCTTCATTGTGCTGACTGGTGGGGAGAGCATTAAATAGGGCAATTTGTTCAGGGAAGAAACACTCTAAAGACATGACATTTGAGTGGAGACACATAAGATGCCAGCCATGGGAAGTCCAGGAGGCTGTGTATATGGAGTGAGGTAGGGGTCTGACTTCATTCTTTTGCATGTGGTTTAGCTCTACCTCTTGACGGGATGTCAGCATGCCCTTACAGGGAGGGGAGGGATGGTTGGAGGCCATCTTTGGAGACAGTTCAACACAGCAGGTCTTGGTGATGAGTTGTCCATGAGGGGCTGGGGAGGGAAGGGGGTGGAGAAGGCAGGCAGGGTGACATCCACCTTTCTGGATTGAGTCAGTGTCACTGGGCAGATGGGGAAGCCTGGGGGAGGAGCAAGACTTAGGTGAAGGGAATAAGAACTCAGTCCTGGACATGCTGAGTTTGAGCTTTCTCAGGCATCCAGGTACCAAATAAATGATCAAGGAAACATGGAAGGATGCTAAGATTCCATTCATTGAATAAATAGCTATAGGACTCCTAATACTAATACCGGGTAACATTTATGTGGTGCCAGCCATGGGCCAGTCACTTTGCACTTTTTTTTTTTTTTTTAACATTTACTGTGTGCTCATTACTTGGTGTTTTACAAACGTTAATCTAAAATTCTTACAAAAATTCAGAGTGATGGGTATTTCTAGTTCCATTTTTCATATTTGAAAACTGAAGCTTAGTTTCGTTCCTCAACCTGTCTGAAGTTGCACAGCAGGTTAGCAGCAGAGCCAGAATTTAACTGCAGACCCTCTCTCTTCAAGATCTGGGCTTTTTCACTTTTCAAAAAATTGAGCTACAATGTACGTACAGTAAACCAAACAAATCTCAAATTTGTTCATTAAATTTTATATATACCACCTCCTAGGTACAGATGTAGATCATTTCCAGCCCCCTGAAAACTCCCTCTCAGGGATATTTAATTCTCACACTGACCCTAAGGGGTAGGTATTATTATCGTCCCCATTCTTCAGATGAGGAAACTGAGGCTTAGAGACGTGAAGCCACTTGCCCAAGACCACACGGCGGTGGAATCTGGATTCTAACTCAGGCCTATAGGACTAGGAGCTTGGAGTCTTTTCCACCTCTCCCCACCCCAAGATTTCTCCCAGAGGCCAGACTCCAGACTCTTAGGCCCTCTGAGACCAGGCTGAGGATCACCTTACCCCCCGCCACTGGGCTGGGACTGGACTCAGGCCTGGAGAGTCCCTGAAGGCAGGAGCTGGCCTCTGCTGAAGGACGGAAGTCCCTCATTTGTGGTTTTGTGGGGAGTGCAGGGCCAGGGAGGATGCAGATTTAGGATAAGGAGAGAGGAATGAAACGAGCTCTTCCTTGTGCCGGTCCCCATCAGTCACGGAGGATGAACAGTGGGCAGGAGCCCATCTGGGGTCCTTTCCCAGCAATAGGCCCTGGGGGAAAAGCTCAACTCTGCCTGGACCTGATTGGCTTGAAGTGAGGAGAGGAGGGGGCTTTGGACCACTTCCTCAGCATCCCGGGGGCAGCTGGGAGGACCCCAGGAGTGTCCTCTGTACCTCTTCCCACCTCTGTGTGTCTGCCCTGCACCCCTCTGACCTCTTCTCCTGTCCCTCTGCTCCAGCTAAAGCTGGCCTCCTTGCTTTCTTTCCAACCTGTCAAGCTCCTACGTGCCTCAGGGCCTTTGTACTCAATGTTCCCTCCATCTGGATCCTCCTTCCTCCTGGACTTCCTAGGGCTGGTGTCTTGTCATGCGTCTCCACTCAAATGTCACGTCTTCAGAGTGCTCTTCCCTGCACAGATTGCCCTATTTAATGCCCTTCCCACCAGCGGGCACAAAGGAGCCAGATGGCCTGGGTTTGAATCTCAGCTCTGCTGCTTATTAGCTGGGTGGCATTGGGCAAGTTACTTAACCTTTCTGTGCCAGTTTCCTCAGCTGTAAAGTGGGGCCAATGATAATAGTGCCTACCTCATAGAGTTGTAGTAAGGATGAAACTATTTAACATCTGTTAACAATGTTTGGCCCATTGTAGATGCTCATCCCATTTTGAAATTATCTTGGTTACTGGTGTGTTTACTTGTTACCCCAGTTAGAATGTGAGCCCCATGAAGATGCTGGGTCCGTCTATGTTGTTCACTGCTCTGTGCCCTGTACAGTGCCTGGATTGCAGTAATAAACTTGGGTCGAATAAATCGAATGGACGAATAAGCCAGGCTGCTAGATGATTCTGCTTGCAGCTCCCCAAACATGCCACGTTCCCTCTCATTTCCTGACCTTTGTGCTTGCCGTTTCCTCTGCCTGGAGCCATTCATTCCCCAGAGGAAGGGAGGGGAGCAATGAAGAAAGACTGCCTTAGGACTTCCCTGGCGGTCCAGTGGTTTAGACTCTGTGCTTCTAATGCAGGGGGTGCGGGTTCAATACCTGGTGGGGGAACTAAGATCCCACATGCTGCAGGGCCAAAAAAAAAAAAAAGACTGCCTTGCAGCTGCCCAGGTATCTCTTTTACCCCCTCCTCACTGCCCCCTACCTGAGGCATCCACAAGAGAGCAGTGAGTGAGAATCTAGACACTCTGGGACTAGAATCACCTGTCACTACCCCCGTGTTCTGAAACTGAGGAAACAGGCCCAGAGAGGAGAAAGGACTGGGCCAAGGTCTCACAGCCAGCTGAGGGCAACATTCTCTCCACTGGACCCCATATATGTCACCTGGAGGCTGTTTTCAGTGTCCATGCTGGTCCTGCCTCCCTGCATGGGGCCTGGAGACAGGTGGTAAGTGAGGGGCTTTGGGTTACTGCCCTCCCCCCCAGGGAGGAGGGGCCAGGGCAGCTGGGCCTAGTGAAGGGACACAATTCTGACGCTTCTACTTAGTAACCATGTGACCTTGGGCTCTCTGAGCCTCAGTTTACTCCCCTGGACGACGAGGAGATGAAAACCCACCCTCTGGGGTCACTAGAAAGATTTGTATTAAAAGTCCTCAGGGAATTCCCTGGCGGTCCAGTGGTTAGGACTCAGCGCTTTCACTGCAGGGGCCCGGGTTCAATCCCTGGTCGGGGAACTAAGATCCCGCAAGATCCCCGGTGCTCATCAAGTCATTCATTCATTCATTCAGACATTCAACAAGCATCATCTCCCTGTTCTCCTGCCTCAGTTGGAGTGGTGACCCTCCCTCCAACTGCAGGATTTTTCCAGCAAAACCTCACACACCATTTGGATGCAAGTATTTTCTCCCTGTTCCTTTTGGTATCCAGTCCAGGCCAAAAAAAAAAAAAAATCCTCACATGTCGAGCATTTATTCTCAACTACCCCAAGGGGCAGGTATGAATTTTATGCCCATGTTTCAGATAAGGAAACTGAGGCTCAGAATGGGGGCACAGTGACTTGTCCAAGATCACAGAGCCAGCAAAAAATAGAACAGGGATTCGAATCCAGCAGGCTGATGACAGAGCTCACATTCTCAGCTGATGCACCGGTCCTGGGCACACAGCAGGCACCCACCAGGCACCCAACAGAGGGTAGCTACGGGTACCCCTCTGACTGAGGCCCTAGGAAAGCCTCGCACCATCTTCGAGGACAAGAGCCCCTCCCTGAAAACCACACCTTTTTTTCATTTCCCTCCCCTCCAATCCCCGCTTGGAGACAGGAGGGCTCTCGCAACCTCTCTCTGATGGATTTTCGGATTATCCCCACCTTGATTAGTTCCAGAGTCTCCTGGCAGAAGCAGGAGTTATTCCAGGGCCTTGATGGCTCCCTCTGGCCTCACTCCCCGCCCCCCACCACCACCTGGTAGCAAACACCTCTGCTTCCAACTGCACACGTTAGGGTTCGTTAGCTGCCTCCCCACCGCTCACTTTCTGCCCCTGCAGCTCAGACTCGAGCTGACACCTGCTCTCCGCTCCCCGCTCCACAGCCGCTTCTGCCTCCCCACGATCTGGTAGGGTGGGGATATCAACTCTTTCCTAATCCTTGGTCCCCAGACTTTGCCTCAGTTGGAGTGGTGACCCTCCCTCCAACTGCAGGATTTTTCCAGCAAAACCTCACACACCATTTGGATGCAAGTATTTTCTCCCTGTTCCTTTTGGTATCCAGTCCTCAATGTCTTTCAGCCTGGGGTGGGAGTGGCTCAGAAATTTCCAAGGCTAAATTTTATGGTATGTAAATTTTACCACAGTTAAAAAAAAATTCCCAAGGGGACTCAGGATGGGGGGCGGCGCGGGGGGGGAATGGGCAATGTTATGTCACAGAGAGCGGGGCTGACGTCACAGGGACGTGGCATGGGTTCTGCTGTCGCTGTCTGTTCTCTCTGTGCCTGGCTCTCCCTTCCAGTTCTGAGCTCTGCCAGGGCCGCCCGCAGGCCTTGCTTGCTTTTCAAAAATAAATCTGGAGTCTCTCACAGAAGTGGGGAGCTGCTTCCTTGGTGTCCCAGTCTGTGTGTTATTCCTTTCAAGGCAAGACTCCCTGAAGCCGACTCAGGCTGGGCCAGGGGCAGGTCATTGGTTGTCTGTCTGAAGTAGTTCAGATGCTAACATCTGGGTCTAGCATCCATTACCTTCAAGGTAGCAGGGTCCTCCCCGGTGCTCATCAAGTCATTCATTCATTCATTCAGACATTCAACAAGCATCATTAATGCCTGCTACCTGCAGAACACACCTCTGGATGGCCTCTATTCTTTTCTCATTTGTTTCTGAGATATCTCCCTGCTTCTCTTTGAATTTCCACTTCCTTCCCTAAAGTAGGGGATCTTAATTAGGGTGGCCAGTCAGTCCCACAAGGAAACAGATGGCATGTTCAAATTGGGCAGTTTCAGGAAGGCTGAATAAAGGGACAGTTTAGGTGTGAGCAGGGGGTAAGGAAAGTGCTGTCAGGCCTGGCAGGCTGGGCCCAGGGAGCAGTTCTACTACCCAGAAGGAGATGTGTGGAGAGAACCACCTTCAGAGAAGCTGTGCCCTTCTGCTGAGGGAGCAGCCAGCCTGAGGTGCCCTGCAGGGAGGGAGCAGAGGAATAAACATCCTGACCTATGAATGGATAAAAAAGATGTGGCACATATATACAATGGAATATTACTCAGCCATAAAAAGAAACGAAATTGAGTTATTTGTGGTGAGGTGGATGGACCTAGAGTCTGTCACACAGAGTGAAGTAAGTCAGAAAGAGAAAAACAAATACTGTATGTTAACACATATATGTGGAATCTAAAAAAAAAGGTTCTGATGAACCTAGGGGCAGGACGGGAATAAAGACACAGACTTAGAGAATGGACTTGAGGACACGGGGAGGGGGAAGGGTAAGCTGCGACGAAGAAAGAGAGTGGCATGGACATATATACACTACCAAATGTAAAATAGATAGCTAGTGGGAAGCAGCTGCATAGCACAGGGAGATCAGCTCGGTGCTTTGTGACCACCTAGAGGGGCGAGATAGGGAGGGTGGGAGGAGATGCAAGAGGGAGGGGATATGGGGATATATGTATACATATAGCTGATTCACTTTGCTATACAGCAGAAACTAACACACCATTGTAAAGCAATTATACTCCAATAAAGATGTTAAAAAAAACCCCAAAAACATCCTGACCTGCCTCTTCCTTCCCCTTTCCACCTTCTCCTGGGGCTCCCCATTGGCCAAACCTGATTAGAAGTCTGGGGATGTTGAGTCTGAAGAGGTCAGTCTCCCTGGGCACACAGCAGGGTGGGAAAAGGTGCAGAGTGTTCCTAGATGGACAGATGAAGGATTATTGACTTATCACTATCTGGTTAGTAATAGTAGAAGTAGTAGTAGGTCCCATGAGACATGCTCAATAAATGTTAGGTACTATTATTAGTGCTTGTATTAGTTATTTACTGCTGTGTAACAAGTTACCCCAGGGACGTCCCTGGTGGTCCATTGGTTAGGACTCTGTGCTTCCACTGCAGCAGGCGCAGGTTCAATACCTGGTTGGGGAACTAAGATCCCACAAGCCGCGCCGCCAAAAAAAAAAAGTTACCCCAAAACTTAGTGGCTTAAAACAATAAACATGTATTACCTCACACAGTTCCTGTGGGTCAAGAATTGGAAGCAGCTCAGCTGGATTGTCCTGGCTCCGTCTCTCCTGAGGTTACAGCCTAGCTATTGGCCGCTCATCTCAAGTAGTTCACTCCTGAGGCTGGCAAGCCTGGCGCTGGCTGTTGGCAGGAGGCTTCAAGTTCTTTGCCATCCAGATTTCTCCACAGGGCTGCTTGAGAGTCCTCATGGTGTGGTGGGTGGCTGGCTTCCCTCAGAAAGAATGATCCAAGAGCAGAATCCTCAAGATGTTTTCTGACCTCCTCTCAAAAACCACAGACCATCATTTCGACAATACCCTGTAGGTTTCACAGGTCAGCCTATTCAATGTGGGGGGTAGGGGCAGATGGGGGCAGGAATGCCAGGAGGCAGGGATCCTTGGAGGCCTTCTTGGAGGTTGGCTACCCCAGTTCCCAGTACATTCACTCATTTAATCCTTTCCAAATCCCTAGGAGGTTATCTAAACAAAACAAAACAAAACAAAACAAAAATCCCTATCAGTATTATTATTATTATTGTCACTTTTCTGTTTAGGAAACAGAGGCACAGAAAAGTGAAATAACTTGCCCAAGATTAAACACCTAAGTGGCAAACCCAGGAATTGAATGCAGATGGAGTATTTTTTTCAATCAATTTTATTGGGCTATAATTTACATACAATAAAAACACTACAGTAGAGATATAGACCATTTTCATACCCCCCACCCCCCAAAATTTTCCTTCATGCCCTTTGCAGTCAATCCTCCTGGGCCCTGCTCTAGGCAAGCTCTGATCTGCTTTCTGTGACTACAGATTGCTTTGTCTGTTCTAGAACTTCATGTAAATGAAACCATTCAGTATGTTCTCTTTTGTGACTGGCTCCTTTTGTTGAACAAAAATGCTTATGAGGTCCATCTACATTGTTACATGTATTGGTAATTCTTTTTTTTTATTGCTGAGTAGTATTCCACTGCATAGATATAGCGTACGTCCTTTTTTTAAATTTTTTTAAAAATAAATTTATTTATTTTATTTATGTATTTTTGGCTGCATTGGGTCTTCGTTGCTGCGTGCAGGCTTTCTCTAGTTGTGGTGAGCGGAGGCTTCTCTTTATTGAGGTGCGCAGCCATTGCGGTGGCTTCTATTGTTGCGGAGCACAGGCTCTAGGAGCGCGGGCTTCAGTAGTTGTGGCGTGGTGCGTGGGCTCAGTAGTTGTGGTGTGTGGGCTCTAGGGCACGTGGGCTTCAGTAGTTGTGGCTCACGGGCTCTAGAGCACAGGCTCAGTAGTTGTGGCGCATGGGCTTAGTTGCTCTGCGGCATGTGGGATCTTCCCGGACCAGGGATCAAACCCATGTTCCCCGAACTGGCAGGCAGACTCTCAAACACTGTGCCACCAGGGAAGTCCCCAGTGAATTGTTTTTAATGTTTGTGCTTTTGTGTGTCCTAAGAAATCTTTGCCTACCCCTAGGCCACAAAGGTTTTCTCCTAAAAATTTTATAGCTTTGGTCTTTCCATTTAGGTCTCTGATCCATTTTGAGTTAGTTTTTATGTATGATGTGAAGTAGGGGCCATAGTTCATTTTCTCTTCTGTGTTGATATGTTTCAGTACTAACATCCTTTCTCCACTGAATCATCGTGGAACTTCAGTAAAATAATCAATTGATTGTATTTATGTGGATCTATTTTTTGGACTTTATCCTGTTTCATTGATCTATATGTCTATCCTTATGCTAATATTAAATTGTCTTGATTACTACAGATTCATAGTAATTCTCAAAATCAAGTAGCATTAAGTGCAGCAGTTTTGTTCCTGTTTTTCAAAATTGTTTTGGCTACTCTAGTTTGTTGCATTTCCATATGCATTTTAGAGTCTACTTGATAATTTCTACAAAAAAAAAAAAAACCCTGCTGGAATTTTGATCAGGACTGTATTGAATCTAAGATCAATTTGGGGAGAGTGGCATTTTATACGTGAACATGGTATATCTCTCCATTTATTTAGGTCTTCAATTTCTCTCAGTAAGGTTTTGTAGTTTTCAGACTGCAAATCATGCACATGTTTTGTTAAATGTATCCCTAAATATTTTATGTTTTTTGACGCTATTGGAAATATTTTTATACATTTAACTTCTCGATTGTTCATTGCTAGTACAGTCCACCCTCCTGTATCCAGGGGTTCTGCAACTGCAGATACGGAAGGCTGACTGTATCATCCCATTTCATATAAGGGACTTGAACATCTGTGGATTTTGGTATCCATGGGCAGGGTGGTGGATCCTGGAACCAATCCCCTGTGGATACCAAGGAACAACTATATATAGAAACACATTATATATGCACTTTGTATCCTTTGATCTTGTTAAATAAAATGATTAGTTCTAGTTTTATTTTGTAAATTCCTTAGGCTTTTCTACATGCATAATCATGTCATCTGAAAATAAAGACCATTTAACTGTGTCCTTTTTCCATTTTTTTTTTTTCTCACCTTATTGTCCTGGCTAGGACCTCCCAATGTTGTATGAAGTGGTGAGAGCAGATATTCTTGCCTTGTTCCCAGTTTCAGGGGGGAAAGTGTGTAGATTTTCAGCATTATATGTGTGAGGTATTTTGAGGCCTTGCCTTTTAATGGGTTAAGGAAATCTCTTCTATTCTGATTCGTTTGTTTTTGTTTTTAAATCATGATTAGGTGTTAATTTTATCAAATGTTTTTTCATATCAATTAACATGACCATGAAGTCAACCCAGATATGTATATATATTTAAATTGAGGTGAACATAAAATTAACATACAATTAACCATTTTAAAGCAAACAATTCAGTGGCATTACACGACCACCATCTCTATCCAGTTCCAAAATATCTTTAGTCACTGCAAAAGGAAACCCTGCACCCATTAAGCAGTTACTACTTCCCATTCCCTCTCCCCAAGATCCTGGCAACTATCAATTTGCATTCCTTCTCTATGGATTTGCCTACTCTGGACACTTCATATAAATGGAACATTCGACCTTTCACATCTGGCTTCTTTGACATTGCGTAACATTTTTGAGGCCTATCCACATTATAGCATGTGTCAGTTCTTCATTCCTCTTTTTGGTTGAATAATATTCCATTGTATGGACACACCACAATTTCTTTACCTAGTTTTTTTTATTTTATTGAGGTGTAGTTGATATACAATATTGTGTTAATTTCTGCTGTACAGCAAAGTGACTCAGTTATACATATATGTACATTCTTTTTTTTAATATTCTTTTCCATTATGGTTTATGATAGGATATATATTTTTAAATTTATTTATTTATTTATTTATATTTTTGGTTGCGTTGGGTCTTCTTTGCTTTCTCTAGTTGCAGCGAGTGGGGGCTACTCTTTGTTGTGGTGTGCGGGCTTCTCATTATGGTGGCTTCTCTCATTGCAGAGCATGGGCTCTAGGTGTGCAGGCTTCAGTAGTTGTGGCTCGTGGGCTCTAAAGCGCAGGCTCAGTAGTTGTGGCACATGGGCTTAGTTGCTCTGCAGCATGTGGGATCTTCCCAGACCAGGGCTCAAACCCGTGTACCCTGCATTGGCAGGTGGATTCTTAACCACAGCACCACCAGGGAAGTCCTATGATATTGAATATAGTTCTCTGTGCTATACAGTAAGACCTTGTTGTTTATCCATTCTATATATAAAAGCTTACATCTGTTAACCCCAACCTCCCACTTCATCCCTCCCTCAACCCCCTCCCCCTTGGCAACCACCATTCTGTTCTCTATGCCCATGATTCTGTTTCTGTTTCATAGATCAGTTCATTTGTGTCATATTTTAGATTCCACGTATAAGCGATATCATATGATACTTATCTTTCTCTCTCTGACTTATTTCACTTAGCGTGATAATCTCTAGTTGCATCCATGTTGCTGCAAATGGCATTATTTTGTTCTTTTTATGGCTGAGTAGTATTCCATTGTATATATGTACCACATCTATTTTTTTAAAATAAACTTTTATTTATTTATTTATTTATCTTTGGCTGCGTTGGGTCTTCGTTGCTGTGCACAGGCTTTCTCTAGTTGTGGCGAGTGGGGGCTACTCTTTGTTGTGGTGCGCGGGCTTCTCATTGTGGTGATTTCTCTGTTGCGTAGCATGGGCTCTAGGTGCACGGGATTCAGTAGTTGTGGCACACAGGCTCCGTAGTTGTGGCTCGTGGGCTCTAGAGCGCAGGCTCAGTAGTTGTGGCGCATGGGCTTAGTTGCTCCGCGGCATGTGGGATCTTCCCGGACCAGGGCTCGAACCCGTGTCCCCTGCCTTGGCAGGCGGATTCTTAACTACTGCGCCACCAGGGAAGCCACTGAAGAGATGAGTTTTAATCTGGGAAGGCTTCATGGAGGAAGCAGCTTTTGAGGAGAGCCTTGAAGTTTGAGGAGTGAGAGCTTTCCTTCAGCCCACAGTGATTAATAATGATGGCCACTGTTTATGTGCCAGGCACTGTAACGAGCACATCAACTTCTCTGGCAGCAGCCAGCTCGTGAGGGGCAGAGGAGAGTTTGCATGTGAACCCAGACCCACATCCTTAATGACTGCCTTACACTGCCTTTCCAAGCCTGGTTCCAGATTAGGGTTGGGGTCTTTCTTCTCCATATTCTATCCCCCCGTCTCTTGTTCTAGGGATACCTGAATGGGACTAGAGAGTGACAGGATGATGGGCAAAGCCTGGACTTGGATCATCCCAAGTCTTGGGAAGGACTGTTCAGCTCCTACCCTTCCAGGTCCTTCGGATTTAGCGGAGACCTGGGCCCCTGGGGGACAGCACCTCCCGTTCTTCCCATGGCCCTTTCCTCCCTCAGCCCCCTTCTCTCCCTCTCCTTCCTTAGCCCCTCTAGCTCATTGGGCTGTGCTGGAATCTGTGGGGAAAGGAGCAGGATTTCAGCTAAATATAAACCAGGCTGTTCCAGTTTCCAAATAGAACAAAG
Organism: Delphinapterus leucas; assembly: GCF_059928025.1. Lineage (NCBI taxonomy): Eukaryota > Metazoa > Chordata > Mammalia > Artiodactyla > Monodontidae > Delphinapterus > Delphinapterus leucas. Next base: position 16,737,584 of record NC_143142.1, read on the forward strand.
GAGCAGGGTGTTAAGTTGATTTTTATAAATAAAGAGAGAGGGAGTGAGAGAATATTTTTTCGAGATGTTTAATAAAATCGCCTTGTGAGAGGCAGGAAAATCACTGGGCTACGGTGGGAGGGTTTGGGGCGGGGGAGAGAATGGGGAATGCTTCCTCCTTCCTGCCGTGATACTTGCTGACTCCTTGTCCTTTTCCCGGGATCAGGGAGAGACCGTGGGGCAGAGGGGGTTAAGAGGCAAGAGACGGACACGAGGGTCCCTGGGAGGAGGAGGAGGACAAGGAAAACTCATCATCATGATAGTTACTGCGTATTGAGCGCCCACAGTATGCCAGGTCCTGTGCTAGATCTATGCATCATCCCACCAAATGCGCACAAGCGTGAGAAGTTGGGATTCTCGTCACTGGGCACTCTGTGATCTAGCCCCTGCCTGCCTCTCTGACCTTATCTCCCTCTCTCCCCCTGGCTCGCTCTGTTCCCACCACACCAGCTCCACACACCAAAGTTATTCCCTTCTCGAGGCTTCTGTGCCTCTAGGTCTTCTCACCATTCATGTCTCAGAATAAATGTCACTTTCTTCCTGACCACGTTGCTAAATATGCATTAGCTAAATGAATGAGGCTCAGAGAGGTGAAGTGACGTGCCCGAGGTCACACAGCTAGGAAATGACAGAGACAAGAGGGAGCCCAGATTTATCTCACTCCCAAATGCATGCCTTTTCTACTACTTTATAAGGCTTCCAGCATGGTGAGGGCAGGGGACGGGGACTTAAGGAGATTTCTCTGGAACCTGGGGGTTTTGGAGAATGACCAGAAACAACTCTGGAGGATCAAAGTGGGGGGGTGATCAATGAAGCCAGAATGTCACCATCATCTTCATCCTTAAACAATGTGTGTAACATCTAAAAATTATTAAACAGACAGACCATCTTTTGGGAGCCATTAGGCAGAGAGAATTTTATTCAATATCACCCAAAGGAGAGCTAGTCTAGGCTTTGGGGAGGTGGCAGAGAGAGGGCTTCTTATCTCAGGAGGTGGGAGGGATGGTCAGAGGAAGCAGAGATATCTTGCACCCCCGCCCACCTGCCCTCTTCTTTCCCTTGACCCCCTACCTCCACTCAGTGGCACATCACGTGTGGGGTGGGCTAGGAACAAGTGTCTGCCCATGTCCCCACGGTCAGACGGGGGCTGGTTAAGCCTTTCTGCTGATGTCAGATTCTGCCTCACCAGGTACCGTATGGCTTGGACAAGACATATGGCTCTCTCTGAGTCTGTTTCTTCCTTTGTAAGATGGAGATGGTGAAATTGGCTTGGTTATGAAGATTAGACATACGGCATTAGATGTCAGGAGCCCATACCTCAAACACATGGTAGATGTTCCATAGATTAGATGAAAGCTGTCATTTTCTTATTTATTATTACCCTTCTCCAGATTATAATCTAATTGAGCACAGGGACGGTCACTCCATTAATTGAGCAGCTACTATAAGCCAGGCTCTGGGCTAAGCACTCTATGTGGAGTATCTTGTTGAATAGTACCTACTTCAGTTCCATGAAGTAGGTACTATTATTATCATCATCATAACATCACAATAATATTGATATTATTACGTTGCGGAGCACAGACTCCGGACACACAGGCTCAGCGGCCATGGCTCACGGGCCCAGCCGCTCTGCGGCATGCGGGATCTTACCGGACTGGGGCACGAACCCATGTCCCCTGCATCAGCAGGCGGACTCTCAACCACTGCACCACCAGGGAAGCCCCTATTCTTTAAAAAAATTTTTTTATGTTTTTGGTTGCGTTGGGTCTTCGTTGCTGCACACGGGCTTTCTCTAGCTGCGGCAAGCAGAGGCAACTCTTCGTTGCGGTGCCTGGGCTTCTCATTGTGGTGGCTTCTCTTGTTGCAGAGCACGGGCTCTAGGTGCATGGGCTTCAGTAGTTGCAGCATGTGGGCTCAGTAGTTGCAGCACATGGGCTCAGTAGTTGCAACCCGTGGGCTCTAGGGAGCGCGGGCTTCAGTAGTTGTGGCGCAGGCTCAGTAGTTGTGGTGCAGGCTCGGTAGTTGTGGCTTGCGGGCTTAGTTGCTCTGCGGCGTGTGGGATCTTCCCAGACCAGCGCTCAAACCCATGCCCCCTGCATTGGAAGGCAGATTCTTAACCATTGTGCCACCAGGGAAGTCCCACTATAATACTATTCTTATTATGAATGAGGAATGTGGGGCACCCAGAGTGAAGTGACTTGCCCAAGGTCACACAGCCAGGAAACAGCAGAACTGGGCCTGAAATCCAGGTAGGCCCAAGTGCAGATCTTTTTTTTTTTTTTTAATTTATTTTTGGCTGCGTTGGGTCTTCATTGCTGCACGCAGGCTTTCTCTTGTTGCGGCGAGCAGGGGCTACTCTTCGTTATGGTGCGCGGGCTTCTCATTGTAGTGGCTTTTCTATTGTGGAGCATGGGCTTTAGATGCGCAGGCTCAGTAGTTGTGACTCATGGGCTCTAGAGCGCAGGCTCAGTAGCTGTGGCACACAGGCTTAGTTGCTCCACAGCATGTGGGATCTTGCTGGACCAGGGCTCGAACCCGTGTCTTCTGCATTGGCAGGCGGACTTTTAACCACTGTGCCACCAGGGAAATCCCCAAGTACAGATCTTGAGCTTTTAAATGTTATACAATCCTGCCTCCCGGAGCTAATGAAGCAGTGGGTCTCCTGGTGCTCCAGGATGTAGAGCCTGGAATCAGAGGAGAATGACAGGGCCAGAGAGGGTCATGGTGAGAAGCAGAGGCCCGGCTTTGATTAGGGAGTCAGCAAGGGAGCCCAGGATGGGGTGGTGGGGTTGGGAAGTGATGTTAGAGTTCAGGGGGCTGTGGCTCTGAGCCTGTGAGTCATTCAGACTGAGCAGCTTGACTCCCAGCCACAGGAGATGCTATTTATAACCTGCAGGTTCTAGCAGCCTCCGGATCACGGAGCCCTGAAGCTACCTGGGGCCCTTCGCCCTGGGCCTCAGGGCAAGGAGGGAAGGCAAGTAGTCAGGGAAGGCCATGGCCCAGCCTCCCTTCTCCTTGCTCTGGACTCTCCAATCAGCACGAAATACACACTCAGGTACCCTGTGGCTCGCTCTGGGGGAGTCTGGCTTGTCATCAGCATAGTGCCTGGCCCCTAAGAGGCTTGAATAAATGATTGAATGAATGAACGAATGAACAGCCATAGCTTCAGACTTTTTGTTGGGTCAGATGATGTCATTTCTCTGCCCCAAACTCTCAAGTGGTTTTCCATTTCATCTGGAGTAAAAACCACAGCCCTCACAGCAGCCTACAAAGCTCATACATGATGTGTCTCCTTTGCTGCTCCTGGGAACACTACTGGAATGTTCCTGCCTTGGGGGCCTTGGCTCTGCTTCCTCCTCCTGGGACACTCTTCCCCCAGATACTGGCCTGTCTTCCTCCCTCACCTCTTTCAGGTCTCTGCTTAAATGCCAACTTCTTAGTGATGCCTCCCCTGACCCTTCTACTTAAAATTGCACCGACACAGTATACTCCCAATCCCCTTTCCCTGCCTCATTTCTCTCTGTGTCTGTTGCCATCATCCAACGCACTATATATATTACTAATTTATCATTTTATTTTCTGTCTCCTTCAATTAGAATGTCAGCTCCAGGAGGACAGGAATTTTTGTCTCTTTTGATTACTGCTGTAACCCTAGTGCCTAGAACAGTGCCTGGCACATATATGGCACTCAAAAAGTATTTGTTGGTGGCATGAATTCACTGGGATTTTTCACAAACTTGCTGTGTGACCTTGGACAGCTAACCTCCCCTCTCTGGGCCTCAGTCTGTTGGATTCAGTGCCCTCCCAGTTTGGATAGTCATAGGGCTCTATCCCTTCATCCTGCTTCCTGTGATATACATTTTTTTTTTTTTTTAACATTTGCTGAAAGGAGAGCTGGCCAAGGCCTGGCTTGATATTTTTCTCCCAGACTAGGCTTCTCTGTGCAGAGCTTTCGGGTCTGTAATCAGGCATATGCCAGCACCCTTATATCTACGTTAGGGGCTTTGAGCAGATGCATCTGTGTGAATGAGCCTCTACATGTGTTTGGGATGGGACATTCCAGCAAAATGTCAGTACAGGTCCTAATTCTGTCTTCCTGCTTCTTTTTGTTTTCAATGGAGCAAAAAGTAGACATTTCCAAGGGCATGGCTGACCCTTCTCCAATTAACTGATGGAAACACCAGCTCCTCTGGAGATGCAAGGGAAGAGCTTGTTGGCTGTGAATCCTCATACCTGTAACAGGCTGTTTTCACTTCCTCTGGAGCCAGCTGTGAGAAACCCACAGCAGCACTGCCCACTGTTGGATGAGGGAGGCCCACAGGAGCACTGCAGCCTTCATTGGGGGTGCCAGGCCCATTTTAGATCTTATCTGTTCTTAAGGGGAAATGGGTCCAAACTTGCCCAGGTTTCTAGAACAATCCCTGGCACATTTTCTTCCCTCATCTCCTCGGGTCTTTCCTCAAATGCCAACATCTCAGGGAGGCCTTGCCCTGACACTTTTACTTAAAATTGCACCCATGCAATACGCTCCTTATTCCCTTTCCTTGCTTCATTTTTGCTTCATTTTTATCCATAGCACTTGCTACCATCTAACACACTACACATATTATTAAAGGGCTTTGGAGATTATCAGCATGTTCATACTCTATCTCATTTAATTACACGATCTCTTCTGTTTTTGCACACCCCGAACTTACATAGTACAGTACCTGGCATCTGGTAGGCGACACTACGTTTTTGTTAGAAGAGTTAATTTTCCCGAGTGGCGGAAGGCAGGCAATACTGTCATTCTACAGGTGATGATGAGGCTCAGCGGTGACACGACTTGTCTGAAATCATGCAGCCAGGACATGAACCCGGGCAGGCAGCTGGCTCAGAGTTACTAGGGATGGAGAGAGGGAACCACTTCCCAGTGGTGACCACACTTCGGGAAAACAAACTTTACTTTTGAAAGATGAGGGCGGGCCTAAGAGAGCTTGGGCGTTTGGGAGCCAGAGAAACTTGGTTCAAATCCCAGGACTGTCATTACCTATGCCTGTGGACAAGTCCCCCAAACCACAGGAGCCTCAGTTTCTCTATCTGTAAATAGACACAGCAATCCCTACTACATAAAGCCCTTGGGGTAATTTAGTCCAATGCCTGCCACTGGACGATGCTCAATACATCCCAATCCCACCCTGACTGCCCCCACTGACCTCCTGAATGTCTTTCCCATTCCTACACTGCCTCCCGCTTTTAAGCGGACCAGGTTGAAATGTGCAGCTGCAACATCTGGGCGAGGGTGGAGAGATAACGAGAGAATTAATCCTCCCGCGCATGCGCACCCTCCAAAAGTCACATGGCTGGATGCCAGACAAGCCCAAGGTGCAAGGCTGAAGGAACGTTATGTTCCCACTGGGACTCGGTACTTCATGTTCTCATCTCAGCTGGAGCTCCAGGTCTTGGAGCGCCTAGGTATACACTTGAGGGGGAGAGAGAAAGCAAAGACCTTCCAGAACCTCAAAGAGGTTCTTTTGACCTTTTCATTTTTGAGAGATATCTTGCTGGGCCTCTGGGACCAAAGAATTGGTAGAAATGGCCACCATCAAGCAGGGCAGTCCTCCTGGGTTCAGTCAGGCAACAATTGAGCCTTCAGCTCTTCACTGGTGTTCGGATATAGGGACACAGTGACACAGGCCCAGCTGGGGAGACAGACATTCCCTGGAAAGTGTGAACTGAGTGGAAACTGGAGGGGTGAGTCTGAGTTAGTCTGGAGAAGGGAGAGGAAGAGGTTGCAGACAGATCTGGGGACAGAGTGCAAAGGCCTTCAAGTGGGAAGAAGCCTGGATGGTTGAGAGAACTGAGGCAGAACGGTGGCCCTGTGAACAATTTTGGACTTCATCCTAAGAGCAGTGGAAAGCCATTGAGGTTGGGGAATAATGTGGTGTTTATGATCCTTCACTGAATAATATTTTTGCCTTGCTTTCTCATTAAAAAAAAAAAAAAGGAGTTTGAATTCCACACCTGTCAAAGTAAGTTTTTGGGTTTTTTTATTTTTCAGAAGGAGAAAATAAGGGAATGGTAGAATATGCATTTACCTCCAGGATTAAATGTGCTAACAGATGCAAATTGCCTAGCATTCTGTGTGTGGTCTATAAATGGTAGTTCCCTTATCTTTCCTCTGAATTCCATTTCACAATTTCTGCTATTCCAAGAGCACGGAAGGAGACCAATCCTCCCTACAGACTAAAGATAAATTTCATTTGAAGTACTTTAGATGGATGAAAAAACAGAATTGGTTCAAAAGATCAAAGGGTGATTATTTTACCAAATTATTATTCAAATAGTGAGGTCCCCCTGATCATACAACATATTCTCTGATTTATGGAAATACAATCTCTATTCAACTTTTTAGGAACACATTTACAGCATAAAACAAGACCGCATTTCACCATGTCAGAGCCCGTGGCGATGTTATCCCTCACTGTAAGATTTCCATCTTTCTGGCCACGTAGTAGGCATTTGAATATTTGCGTGGTTGATTTAAATATTGAAATAAATCTTCTGCTAAATCTCAAGTCGGGGGCATCAGTTCTGCAATTCTCTCTTCATAGTTGTTCACATGAATTTTGATGGCATGAAAAAGCTTGTTCTCGAATTATATTTAGCTCATACAAACACTACTGCACAATTATGTTGTAAGGAAGAATTAGGTGTTATCTTTAAGTTGTTATTATAGCCTTGTGAAAAGGTGAACATTGAGAACAACTATAAAGTAGTAGCATATCGTATTATTAATTTTGTTACTCTTTTCTTTTTTAAACTGTGGTGCAGGGCCTGGAACAGACTGACATGTGTGGTAGGTGTATCAGTCAGGTTCTGTATAAGAAGCAGATGGTACATTCAAATTAGATAATTTGAGGAGGTTTTAATAAAGGGACTATTTACAAAGGTTTGGGTAGAGTGTAGGGAAGCCACAGGGGTAGTGCAGTACCCAGGGGGCTAGGGATAGCTGGGGTCTTTACCATTCCTAGATCTAAAAGTTGAAGGGAGGGAGAAATTCCAGAACCCAGAAAGAGAGCTGTGTGGAAAGGGCTGCCTTGAGAGGGAGCAGTGACCTTTTATCAAAAGACATAACCAACCTGAGGCGATCTGGCAGGGAGAGAGCCAGGGAAATAAATACTTCACCCTCACTGCCCTTCTGCCCTCCAGTCTGCTGCTGCTGTCGCCTCCCACTGGCTGTACCCAAATGGAAGCTAGAGGCTCAAGTTGATGGAGTCTGTACAGGGGAGTATCCCAGGCTAGATGGTGGATCAAAAAGGGCAAATAGAAAATATCTGGTACAGCGGGCTTCATTTCCAAGTGGAATAAATACCCGACATTTAAATCTTGGTGTCTTAGACAATGTGTCTTTAGGAATGGCCCTTTGGCAGTAGGTTCAAGGTTATCATTTGTTCATTCTTCGGATCTACTGAACATTCTATAAAAAGTATTATGCTGGGCATTTTGAGAGAAGCCCGGCAATGACAAAATTATCCCAGAAATGCAGTGAATTCTCCTTCCTGATGCATGTACTTTAAGAACACATTCCCACTCTATCAAAGAAGCACTTGTTTAGAGGTCTGAATATACCTGTGACCCCACTGGACTCAAAATTAGATGCTGCTTCCTTCCCCAGAAGCAAGAGAGTTCAGTTCAGGCAAGGCGCACAGGTTCTGAATCTGGTGGCTGGCAACAGGCAGTTATGTTTCTTGCCATGTTGGTACCTTTTAGGTAGTAGCTGAATAGTCATTTTTTCAGGCTAGGGGACCAGAAGAGGATTTATCAGTGCAATTCTGGAAATAGGATTTGCTCTTGTGAATGGACTCGACTGTGGTCTCATACTTTCTCAATCTGTAAAATCATCCCCCTCTTTAATGAGGTCCTCTTGGAAGAGGAGGGAAGGCGTCTCCTTTAGTGACATGACTCTGACAAGCAAATCAATTCGTTCCATTTGTTTCCTCTTTGAAAACAGCAATCCTCGAGCGTTACATAATCTAATCTCCACGCCTCACTGGTTTGTTCTGTCCTCCTGAGGAACTGGCAGATGGCGCCAACGCGGAGACCCGCACACACGCCTCGCGAGCCTCATGGTAACAGGAGAGCTGCTCACGGTGCCCGTCTCTTTGCTGTGGGGTCCCTCACTGGCATTTGTTTCCCTGGCTCAGTCTGCTCTTTAGCATTCCTCAGGCACCGCTGGCTTCTTGCCTTGGGCTCTCATTCCAAGATTAATTGGAAATACAGAAAGCAGATAAAAAGAGAACAGAAAGTGAAGTTGCCAGGGCAGAGAATTTGCCAGATCTCTTCTAAAAGGCCTCCTCCATTAAAGGCTGAGCATCTTTGGAGAGTTTAGCTCCAGACCTTCCTCATCCAGCTGGTCCCCGGGTCCATCCTTGTTGCTGGGTTACACATAGCCCAGGGACGGGGTTGGCTGTGACAGAGCTGGGAGACCAGAGATCTGCTTGATAAGGTCTCTGAATTCTCTCTCTCTCTCTCTCTCTCTCTCTCTCTCTCTCTCTCTCTCTCTCTCGCTCTCGCTCGCTCTCGCTCTCGCTCTCTGTGAGTCACATACCTGCAGGAATGATTGTTCCCCAGATAGGGCAGTTGCCTGGATCCGCCTTCAGGCCAGTGATGTCATCCTTGCTTCGGGAAAATTATCTCGGTACTCTGTAAGGGAAGGAGCCTCCCAGCAAGGCCCTGTCAGCGAGAACCACAATGTTTAGATGTCCAGGCAAAGATATTGCCTATGTAGCTAATCTAAAAACGTGGAAACGGCAGCTTCCAAGGAAGCAAAGGCTTCTTGAGCATCCTGTGGTGGGTATAGTTCTACTGATACTTTGGACCAGAAATCAGCTGACATGCTCTGGTTGTGAAAATATTGAAATACGTCCATATCAGTTGTTAAATAGTTATATCTTTATGCTCCCAAGTGCCTCCCATCCTTCTGCTAATATGTAAGTCTATTGAGAGGCTCTTATTTTAGGTGATCTCTTTTTTTTTTTTGATGTGAATAATTTTTAAAGTCTTTATTGAATTTTTTACAATATTGCTTCTGTTTTATGCTTTTATGTTTGGGATTTTTGGGGTGAGGCATGTGGGGTCTTAGCTCCCTGACCAGGGATCAAACCCGTACCCCCTGCATTCAAAGTCTTAACCACTGGACCGCCAGGGAAGTCCCTAGGTGATTTCATGAGCAGCACTACCTTTCCATGCAGCACTGTGAGCCTCCTTTGCTACTTTGTTTCCAACCACGCGGTACCAGGATGTCTGCTTGGTGTTGGGCCAGGCTCAACTCCAAGTGCTGCAGATGTAACAGCCCTGCTCACAGACTGGACTGTTGGCTGACTCGGATTTTGGATGGAACTTCCAGGCAATTAAAGCATAGAGCCCTCCTGCCTGTGGCACAAACATGGCTGGTCCTTGAAAGTCACATGTACCTTTATGCTGGCTGGTCACTCACAATCCAGGTTGTATATACAGATGACAGAAACGATCTGTCTGAAGGAGGAAAACAAACCTAATCATGTAGAATCTTCTTTCAGTTCCATCCCCTCCCCCCCACTGAGTCCAAGCATAGGGGACTAATTTCTATAAAAACAGTGAATGCTTTGCTTCTTTCGATTTGTGACTCATTCACTCAATGTCAGGTGAGTACCTACTATGCTATTATGTGTCGGTCACCTTGCTAGGTGTGGGTTATCTACTAGTGAATGAAACAGACCCTGTCTCTGCTTTCGTGGAACATACAGCCTAGTGGGGGAGACAGATAATAAAGGAGGCCACCATGGTTGGAGTGTCCTTAGGTCATCTGGACATGGGTTGCATTTCAGCTGATGGAAACTGTATGGATGTAATGGTGACTTCTGGTGAACTGTATATGGAGTGCATGTGCCTACACTGCTAGAGTACAGGGGGGTGTGGCATTAGTATTAAAGGAATAATGGTGGGGCGGGGGTCGGGGGTGAGTTCACTTCCTGTAACCAGTCAAGATCTCAGAGAGGCTGAGAACTGCCTTGGACGAGGGAAAGAAAATAAGGAATATTCTTAATGAGAATGATGATGATGTATTTAATATTTGGAGATCAGGTATGCTGTTCTGAAAAGAAGATGGTAACTTCTGACCCATCAGTCATCGGTAGGGGACAGAATTTCTCTCACCTATGCTTTTTCTCTCCTTTGCCCTTGAAACCAGGGAACAAATAAATACAGAACTTGCTAGCTAGGAGGAGGGGTACAAACTGCACCCCCAAAACCATGGATGGTTAATGGCCTACGTAGGAATCAGCTCGTGACAACCTTGGCCTCACTGTCAGAGCCTCTTCCCAATGGAATTCAGTCACCACTATTTTGAAAATCATAATTCATGTCCCTAAAACAGTTTGGTAGTTGGTTCTGCTTGTCAGTATTAATTATTTTTGCTCTGTCTGTCCCGCTTGTTTGATTTTTCTTTGTATTGAGTTATAATTTATACACAGCAGGATTAGGTGTCTCAAATGTACCGTTCAGTTTTGACATATGCATATATATTCTTATAACTCACATCCCTTTTCATTTTATTTTAAAAATCCTGGAATCCTCTTAAGTGATGAACATGTGGGTCCAAAGGCAGATTTCTGAAAAGGAATCCCCTATTCAGTCCACTGACTGTCCCCTCCCCCCACCCCCTGGAAAAAAATTCTCATCCAATCCTTTCCCGAGTTCCCCAATCACCACAGAGGCCTTAAAGCCATAAGAACATTTTGTAATCCCAGCTTTCTGAAACCTAACAGAGAGATTTTCGTCATCTGAAAACAAGGAAGAGATTAAGTACGGAATTTGATTCTGACAATGGCAGAAAGGAACCAGCTAGACAAGAAACGTCCTGGAGAAGTAATCCAAGCACCGCTGTCCAAATCCTCCCCACCTTTTTCACGACTCTGAACATGACATACGGTTCTGTTCAGGACAGAACACTTTTTAAAGGAGTCTGCTACAGGGACATGACAACATCAGACGGAGGTATTTTAAATGAGAGATCCGTGTACATTTTAAGAATTTTGCCCTTAACCCTGCCTTACTCATCTGAATGGATGCTCTTACAAATGAGACACAGGGGCTTCCTTCGTGGCGCAGTTGTTAAGAATCCGCCTGCCAATGCAGGGGACACGGGTTCGAGCCCTGGTCCGGGAAGATCCCACATGCCGTGGAGCAACTAAGCCTGTGTGCCACCAACTACTGAAGCCCGTGCGCCTAGAGCCCGTGCTCCGCAACAAGAGAAGCCACCACAATGAGAAGCCCGTGCACTGCAATGAAGAGTAGCCCCCGCTCGCCGCAACTAGAGAAGGCCCGCGTGCAGCAACGAAGACCCAACGCAGTCAAAAATGAATAATAAATAAATAAATTTATTAAAAAAAAAAAAGAAAGAAATGAGACGCAAAGATAGCTAAACACGCTGTTCTCTCTAGACTAATGTCGTGGTCCCAGACCCATCTTCTCTATTTCACTGCCCTTGTGTCTTTCCAGCACTCCAAAACAGCTCTTCTTTTGCACAACTTTCACCAAGGGTTTTGCAGTCAAATAATATAACAACATGTAATTATTTAATAATTATAATTTGTATAACATTTAAAGGAAAGTGAGAGGCTTTATGTGAAAGTGCTTTTAAAGCTATAAAAATATGTATAATCCAAAAGGATTATTTAAAAAATTACTTCTATGTGGCGGGTTACTTTGCAGTAACTATACTGCTATTATAGCAATAATCAGAGAGGCAAGCCATTCTCATTTTCCACATGCAGAACTTCCCATGTCTTAACGGTGACATTTCTGAAATAGTTCCTGAATACCCAGCCTCTACATTTAGGCCTTATTACCTCCCCATCAGGCTTACAATCTATAAAGAAAGGCATGATGTTCCCTTATTTACTGCTCTGTTCCCAATGCCTAGCACATGGTGGGCACTCAAGCATTTTGTTACATAAATGAGCCTAATTTCCTGGTTGGTCCTGCCTTCAGTGTCCTTTTAGTTTACTCCATGACACATCAGCATGACCTTCAAAAACACAGTTCTGCTTATGTCCTATATACACTCATAAAACCTTAGAGGACTCTGTTGTCTGTAGAATAAAGGACAGACTCCTGAATATCACATTCCAGAGACTTCATGGTCTGGTTACAACCACCTTTCCAGGCCTGTCTTCCAGCCCTTATCCCCCTGCCCCGCCAAACCACTAGATAGTTTCCAAACACCCTCTGCAGGTTCACACTCCCAAGCCTTCACCGAAGCTGTCCCCCCTGCCTGGAATGACCTTCCTTTTACCTTCCTTATTCACCTGGTGGAATTTCACTTCTTCAAAACGCAGCTCAAATGTCACCCTCTCCGATGCTTCTCCAACTCCCCTAAGGATTCCACTTTGGTGCTCCCATATAAGCCTGCTTGTCCTTCCCTTATTGCATGCTACCCATTATATTATAGCGGGGTTTATCCTCTCTTTTTTGTTTTTGCAAATGCCCGGAGAGCAGGAGCTGAATCGTACTGTGATTCTGTACACATCTCCTGAATCTGACCACTCCTTCCCGCCTCCCCCACTATCAAGCTAGTCCAAACCACCACCCTCTCTCGCCTGTGCCACATGACAGAACCCGACCGTCTCCCCCTTGCCACACTGCCATCCAGCAATGGATTTGCTGCAAAGCTGCCAATGCTCCTCAAACAATGTACACAACCAGATGCCTCGCCTCTACTACAGACCTGCTAGTGGCTTCCCTTGACACTTAAAAACAAAACAAATTGGACTTCCAGAGGACTTCCCTGGTGGTCCAGTGGTTAAGACTCCGTGCTTCCAATGCAGGGGGAACGGGTTCGATGCCTGGCCGGGGAAGTTCCGCATGCCGCATGACCAAAAAACAATCAAACAACAACAACAAAACCCCAAAGCCCTGGACTCTCTGGCCTCTGCCTTCCTCTCCAGTTTCATCTCTATCACTCTCCCCCTTGCTCATGCCAGCCCCACTCGTCTCTGCTTCTCTGTGACTGTGCTCATCCCCTCCTCGGGACTTTTGAACTGTCTCCCCTCTGCCAGAAAAGTGCTTCCCCTGAATGTATGCCTGCCTTGCTCTCTTCCTTCATTATGACCTCTGCTCAAACATCCCCTCCTTAGAAAGGCCCTCCCTAATCACCAGCTAAGATAGCACCCTCCATTAAGCCCTCCTCTCCTACCTGCTTTTAATCTCTTCATGGCACTAAACCACCAGCTGGTCACTATTAATTATCTGTGCATCTCTAGTTGTTCATTTGTTGCTAGGGATACAGACTTTGTTCACCACCATGTCCCTGGTACCTAACGCAGTGCCTGGCAAACAACAGGCACTCAGGTGTTTGTGGAATGAATGGATGAATCTGTGTCTCCCAGGTGCCTAACACAGTGCCTGGTTCTAGACGGATTTGTTAAGTAAATGACCAAAGTAACGAATTTTACAAATGAAATGGCATCTTGGCCTATATCCACGATAATCCAGGATCTGGAGGCAAGTGTTTCATCCATTTGCTCCACGAACATAATCTTGATTTGTTTTATTTACTCTAAGATCATAGGTGATGTAACCAAGTTCTTCACTTTTTCAGAAACTCGTCTCAGACTGAGGTCTTGCCCAAGAATATTTAGGAAATATTTCAGAAAGCTCTCCAAGAGGGGCACAGCGGGGATTTAGAATACCCTTCAGCCCACTGCTTTCAAAAGCTCCTGGGGAAAAAAAAAAAAAGCTCCTGGGGGATTCGTTTAAGGTACTTTATCTCCTGTGATTTATCCAGAATGTACATTTGTTGTTAATCCTGCCCAACGCTGATTGATTATTCTCAGGGCTGGAACAGGTAAAACAATGATTGACCTCAGACTCCGAGAGAATGGACATGGCAATGAGGCGTCAGGGTTACTGCACCCCAGCCGGCCTCAGTATTTGTGCTTTAGGAACCTGGGAGTTCCTAAACTCCCAGGCTTTGATGTGGCAATTCAGCCCCTGAGAGTAGGTGAGGGGGGAACAGCTGCTGGAGAACAAGAGGAACTTCCCTTGTTCGCTTTGGCCTCTGGGCAGTTGTTTTTCCCACCCACCCTGTTTTCCTTAGGGCTTCCCTGGTGGCGCCAGACTTGCCCTATTCTCCTGCATGGATGGCATCAGGGCCAGAGACCAGAACAGGGAGAGCCTGAGAGGTTCACACCCCACTCCTTCAAATCTCCAGTATCCGATTACTAAACAAGAGTAGGGGATGGGGCCTCATAGGCGCAGAGGGAAGGCAACTAGCTTAGCTGCACGTGCGGCCCTGTTACGAACACTAGACTAGGACTTTTATGTGATGGTGTCATCGGATGTCCCCGAGAAGTTAGTTATGATTATTACCTGCATTTTACAGAAGAGGAAAACAAGGTTCAGAGAGGTTGATGACACTTGCCCAAGTTACCCAGATGGTGAGTGGCAGAGCAGGGGTTTGAGATTCAAACCAGGCCTGTGTGACTTCCTGGCTGCCTACCAAGAGCAGGAATTTCTTTAACATCTAGAAGGGCAAGAGGGTGAGAGGGGGGACAAGAGCTGGAGGGGCAGCAAATGGGTCCTACCTGAGACTTGAGAATCACCAGACCCTGCAAAGCCCAGGTTAAGCGGATACCACCTGGCTTCTGTTCTGAGAACTGAACATCCTGTGGCTGCTTCACCAGGGTGATCCCGGTTCCACTCTAGGGTACTGGGAGTGGGTGAAGCCCCCATAGAATGGAGGCTTTCCTTCCAGCAGTGTCCTTCCACGCCGTTCTGGCTCTGGGCTTTGTAGTGGTGGTGTCACGCATAGCGTGCTTTCATCTTCCTTGGGTCTTGAGTTTACTTCCTTCACCTCTCTCGTCATCGTTTCCAAAGTTGTACCCCGTGGACACTGCACCCCGCCAGCATTTCTGGACGTTCCGGCGGTTCTGGGTCATTTGGAAACGTCCGGGCACGTTAAGGGGGACTGCCGGCGCCACCAAGGTCTGGGCATCTTTGGGGCCCTTCGCCAAGCCCCTTCCCTCGCTCTCCCGGCGCTCCCGGCTACGCGCCGCAGCGCCCCCTCAGCCGCCAGGGGCCGCCGGGAAGCGGGGCTCCTCGAGCGCGGGGCGGGGCAAGGGGCGGGGCGCGGCGGTACCTGGGCCGCCGGGGAGCCGGGGGTGGGCTCTTCTGGGACAGCCGGCGGCCCCCCCAGATTCGCACCGCCAGCCGCCGGGGAGCTCGGGGCTCCAGGCGTAGAGGCTGCGCTGTCACATGGGCGGCGGCGACGGGGCCGCATTTAAGCGGCCGGGGGACGGCGCCCGCCTCCAGCGCGTCCTCGGGCTCGGCTCCCGCCGGGCGCCCCGCTCTCTGCCCGCCGGGGGCCCAGCGCCGCGCCGCACCGCGCCGCCCCCGCCGGGCCATGCGAGCGCGGGCCCCGCCGCGATGAGCTCGCACATCGCTAAAAGCGAGTCCAAGACGTCGCTGCTGAAGGCGGCGGCGGCGAGCGGGGCCAGCCGGGCTCCCCGCCACGGCCCTGCCCGGGAGCCAGTGCTGTCCAGCCGCCGGCTGCCCGGCCCCTGCCCGGGCACGCCGCCGCCGTCCGGGGACCCCAGTTCGCGGAGGCCCCTGTGCCGGCCGGCGCCGCGAGAGGAGGGCGCGCGGGGGAGCCGGCGCGGGCTCCCCCAGGCGCACTGCAGGCCCCGGGAGGCGCCGCCGGCCGCGGCGTCCCGACCTTCGCCGCCGTCGCCGCTGCCGCCGGCCCGCGGGCGGGATGGGGAGGAACGGGGGCTGTCCCCGGCGCTCGGCCTCCGGGGCTCTCTGCGAGCCCCGGGTCGCGGGGACTCAGCTCCAGCCGCCGCGTCCGAGGCAGACCCGTTCCTCCACCAGCTGCGCCCCATGCTCAGCTCCGCCTTCGGCCAGGTAAGGGCCGCGCCTCCCGCCCGCTCCCTGGAGAGGCGCTCGGGACCCTGCCGCGGCTGCGCGCCCACAGCCCTCCTCCCGCTGCCCGCGGGTCCCCTGGTCACGCTCCTCTGGTCCTCCCGCCGCCCGGCGCCCTAGCCCGCGCGCCTCTTTCCCCGTGCCTGATTCAGCACCCTGTGCGCTGTCCACGCTCCGGGCGTCTTCAGGGCGAGGCCCCACCGCCTAGCCTCCCTCCACTTGCCGGAATGGGCCAGTCCTGGACGGGGAGCGACCTCCACAAACCGCCTGGAAATTTGCAGGGGTCAAGGAGGGGTGCTCTGAGCAGGTGGCACCAAACCCACTCCTCCGGCCTCTGGCCAAGACGACCAATGAGCGACCCAAGAGACCAATGGGCATGGCGTCTGGGGATCAAGAGTGGGGACCTCGGGGTACACAGCCTTGTTTGGGGATGAGGGACCCTAGCCATTGCCTGTGGTGGCCCCAAAGACCTGGGAAAAGTTAGGAAAGGTAAAAATATGAGAAAAGAGGAGTGTCTGGGTAGTCATGGAGGGATGTACAGAGCTATGGCTCAGACTGGAACTTCGGGGATATTTTAAGGAGGTTGTCATCTAGGGATGCCATTAAGACGGTAGTGGGCAGTTGTCGAGTTGTGGGACATGGAATAACACCTAGAGACCCCTAGTCTGAGTTAGTGTGTATTCTAGGGTCAGAAAGGTCACTAAGGGGTCATGAGTGGCTCGTTTTGTTTCTTTTCTCTCAAGAACCCCAAGCAGCTGGGCATCTGCCCTTTAAAAATGGCCCCGTGGTCATAATCCAGGTCTACAGTTAGGGGCTGTGCTGCTGGGGAGAGAGGCTCAGCAGAAAGGAACCTGTGAACTCCTGAGCAAAGCCAGGATTTCCTCTAGTTCTGAGTCCATAATTAAGTCAAACTCGTTGGCACAGCATGGACACAGTTCTGCAGCAGCCGAGGAGGGGTGTAACACAGGTCTGATCAGAGTGTCGCGTGCTGTGTGGGCGAAGGTGGGGCCTGTGCGTTTCTGTGCTAGGATATAGCGTAAAGAAGCCGTTTCAAGCTCCTGGCTTGCCATGCTGCCTAGAGCCCATGCTCTAAGGAGGCCGTGCGTGTTTTGTTTCAGATCTGCACATTCCTTTTCAAAATACTACTCTGCAGTGGCTGATGCCGGTGGAGGCATGAAGGCAGCTGACATGAAGGCAGCTGCACGTAGACTCGGGTTGCACGGGGCTGCTGTGGTGGCGTGATAGGGCAGCAGTGTGGCTTTGTTCCTGCCAGGAGCCCTCATTAGCCAAGTTATCTGGAAACGGTTCTCCAGAGTAGAGATTTGAATGCAGAGCTGTGAAAGTTAGTGCAGTGATATGTTGAAGAGTTGACTGCAGTGGCTTCTGTATTAGTGAGGGGGTGTCAGGTGTTAGGGCAGGAGTGGTCTGGATTGCAAAAGGGACACTGTGTCGTTGAATTGGTGACAACTATTTATCCATTTATCAAATATATTTTGATCGCCTACTTTGCCCAGGCGTTTGCTGGGCACTATGGAGACGAAAGTGGACAGGATAGCCAGGGTTCTGGCTACTTTGGAGCTTACAATCTAGCAGTTTGGAAGGGTAGGTCATTGGCCCAGGATCACACACTCTCTGGTTATTTAGTTTGCTGGTGATCTGACTTTGTTTCTGGAAAAAGGGCCCTTTCTTTGCAGTCTTGCAGGAGTTGCCTGCCTGGGCCCTTTGTGAGCTCAGAGCATTTCAGCTCATGTGCTTTTCTGCTTCTACTTCCTCAGTCATAAAATGAAGGCTGTTTTCCAGTTCCATGTTCTGAAATGTCACCAGGGTCACCTGAGTCAGGAAGAACTGGAAGGCCCCATCAAATATTTACTACCTCCCTCTGGAAGCTCTTGCCCCTGGAGCTGCAGGCTTTCTCTTTAAAGCTGGGCACACCCCGTCTGGCCTTCCTGCTGACGGCTCTAAGGCATCTGCTCCAGCAACAGCAACAGCAACAAAACCCGGCCTGGGACTTTGCGTCAGTCTCCAGTCTCCTGCAAGAATTAGGCTTTCGTCCCTTCTCTTTGCATTGAGATTTCTGTCCTTAGAGACAGGGTCAGGACCAAGAGAAGGGAAATGAGATTCTGAATATAGAAACTTTCCGATAGGATCTGCTTTGGGCAAAATATAGCCCTGGGGAAGTATATTTTTCATGTCTCCCAAGTTCCTTTTTTTTTTTTTTTTTAACCTTCAGTGAATCGTTTGACCTCAGTAAGCCTATGTTTCTTTATCTGCAAAATAGGGATAATCATAGTATCTCAATGGGTTTTCGGGGGGAATAAAAGGGGATATGGAGATATGCACAGAGCTTGGCCCAGAGCAAGGGTCTATGGATGTTAGTTATTATTATTGTTGTTGTTGTTGATTAACTACCAAGGACTGTGTCAGAAACTCTTTCCATTTGTAATAGAGTCAGGGAGGGCCGGGGCCAAAGTGACACTGAAGGTACCAAGATGGACTCTTTCATTAGGGGGAACAGGAATTAGGGTTCTTCCAGTGACCTAACAGAGCATCCTTACTGCCTGCAGGGAGACGGTGTGATTTTGAGGCTAAGGCATGGAAAGGTGGCTTAGGAGATAGAGCTGCAGGTTCCAATCCCAGCAATGTTACTTCCTATTGCTGTGACCTTGGGCCTGTTATTTTCTCTCTCTGGTCTGGGTTTCTTCATCCAGAAATGAGATTGACAAAAAACTACCTTGCAGAGCTCTTATGAGGGTTATACAAGATTAAGGATGTCAAATGGGCTGGCTCAGAGTGAGTGCTGGAAAAGGGCACAGGCTTCATTAATACAATTATTAATAGAGTAATTGTCAGAACGAGGGCCTGCGTCAGGTAGTTTGAAAGCTGTCTCTGAGCCAAGTGAGGAAGGCCATTAAAAGAAGGAACTGAGGGAGTTCCCTGGTGGCGCAGTGGTTAAGAATCCGCCTGCCAATGCAGGGGACACGAGTTCGAGCCCTGGTCTGGGAGGATCCCACATGCCGCGGAGCAACTAAGCCCATGTGCCACAACTACTGAGCCCACATGCCACAACTACTGAAGCCCACGTGCCTAGAGCCCATGCTCCGCAACAAAGAGAGGCCACCACAATGAGAAGCCTGTGCACTGCAACGAAGAGTAGCCCCCGCTCGCTGCAACTAGGGAAAGCCCGCACGCAGCAATGAAGACCCAATGCAGCCAAAATAAATAAATTTAATAAATTTAAAAAAAAAAAAAAGGAGCTGAATGACAAAGGACCTCCTCTAGTACCCTCTTTGTGGCCAGCTAAGACAAGCCACCCAGCTGCTTAGAGAGAAGATGTGGTATCAAAACTTAACTCAGGACAGGCATGACTTGGGGGCAACTCTTGGCACTGGGTCTTGGAAAACTATTTTAAGAATAGTCTTTCTGTTCCTTACCCTAAATTTGGGAAGAAACACCTCTTGTAGATGAGGCAAAGAGGGAAAAAACCCATAGCTCTGTCCCATCCCCTTTCTTCAACTATAGAGACATCTCTTCTGATTTGAGTAGGCTAGCCCAATTCCCAACTGCTTTGTACGTAAGAGGGTCAAGGTATTTAATGCGTGAGTGAATGACTCTCCAGCCTCTGCACTTCAGTTTCTTGGTTCCTATAGCTTAGATGAAGGAGAGGGACCATATGGTTCGGATCCTAACGGATTCAAGTGCACTAGGCCTGTGTGCCTAGAATGATGGCTTGTGTATATTACTTACTCCTGCCCAGCCAAGTCACTCCCTACTGCTCTCTGAGAGGGCTTGGGAGTCCCTGTGGCCTTTCTCTGGGTCCTGGGGAAGGGGAAGAGAAGGTCAGTTTGTGGTTGAGATCAATCGTAGATGATAGGAATCACTTGGTGTCAGTTCGTAGGTTTTGCAGAAGCAACATTGGCACTTTCAACCTCTGTCTAGAGCCCAGTAAACAATGGACAAAGTATCTTCTCATTATCTTATCTTCATAGCAACCTGCGAAACTTAGCATTATCTTGCCCCATTTTAGAGACAAGGAAACAGGTTCAAGAAAGGGGAAGTAGCTTGCCCAAAGGTCACAGTGTAAGTAAATGGCAGGACTGTGATGTGGTGTGTCTGTCTCCAAACAACCTGCCAGTGCCACACCATACTGGCCGGTGGAAAGTCACAGAAGCGCGTTTCCTATCTGTCAGAAGCATCCACAAAGCACTTCTCAGGTTACGACCCAGCTTTCCCCAAGTGTCTTAACACTGGGCTGCCATCCAAGTTCAAATGCTGGTGATAGGACTGATCAGGGCCCAAAGCCAGCCTCCCTCCTAATCAGGAATAATCAGCAATGGGTTTATCCTTCTCATCCCTCTGATCCTATTATTCCATTCCAGAACTCTAAGCGTGGCTTCTGGAGGCCCAGGGGCTGCTGCCACAGTGCATACTGATGGGGAGGCGGGGCCGTGGGATGTGCTTTACTCCTTAGGGAAGCCCCCACCATTCAGCCCTCTGTGAAATTTTCTGCCAAAGGTCAAGCCATCTGCCTCCTCAAGATCAGTAGTTACTCCTGTCACACAGAACCACCACACACCCCATCTGCTCAACCTAAAATAGATTAAGCAAGCTCTGGGTTGGAATCCTGAATCCCTGGCTGCCCTTAAGCCTCAAGCTGGTGTCAGCACCCTCTTCGCTAAAGGATGGGATTTCTTCCAAGTGCGTGGACTTTTCCACAAGGGCCTGGTTTTGCTGTCTCCTGGTCTCCTTGTCTCTAAGGACAGAGGCGTATCCCAAGGTCGACAAATGTGTGCTGTGCTCTGCACTGGCCTGCGGGGGGCAGGAGCCACCAGGTCTGAGCCTGTGGGTGCCCTGCTGAGTGAATGGAGGCCCTGCTGGGCCCTTTAGGACCAACATCGCCACCGGGCAGGGGAAGGGGTGCCTTCTATGTGCCTGGAACTGTGCCAAGCCCTTTGCATGTATTATTAACTCCTCACAAGAGTCCTATGAAGGAAGCGTTATTAGAGTACCCACTTTATAAATACAGAAACTGAGGCTCAGAAAGATTAAGAAGTCCTCAAGGTCACATGGTTGGTAGGCAGGTGGGCAAGATTTGAATGCAGGTCTGTCCGACTCTGTATGCTGAGCTCTTTACCTCTAGATCAGTGGTTCTCAACACTGGCTGCAGGTTAGAATTACCTGGAGTATTAAACAACACCAGCGTCCGGGGCTCACCTGCACCTACTCCATCAGCATCTCTGGGGAAGGTCCCTAGTGATCCTAGTCTGCAGCCAGCATTCAGAGCCCCTGCTTCGCACTGTGCCGCCTTTGCATGTATCCACCCATTTAGTTCATACGAATTGGATTTGTACCCGGAGCCTAGCTCATCTCCCCTCTGGGGTCCGCGGTGAGACCTAGCTTTTCAAAAAAGTCTGCAGATGGTCAGTGTTCTACATTTCGTCTACAAGTCTTTCCTGATCCCTCCACACTAAGTCAGATCCCTGTCTCACATTCTCAAGAGTGTTTGTGTTTCTCCTTCATAGCATTTACCTGAACTGAGATTAAGTATGTTGATAGCCCTTTAATATCTCCTGCCCGCCTGCCAGAATGTGAGCTCCCTGAAAGCAGGGACCGTGTGTATCTCGTTCCCACAACTTTCCCAGAGCCAAGCACATGGGACAAATGATACTTCCTTCTTCCGTTTTAATAATTCCTTATCCAGTACCTGTCCTGTGCCACGCACTTTCTCCGCACTCACCGTATCACCAGGCGAGGGAACTGAGGGCTGCCATGTGAGCACTCCGGAGCCGCGGAGCCAGGACTCAGTCCCAGACCTCCAGATCCTTCCCATCCATCTGAGTCCGTTGCTCTTCCCACGACCCTGCCTTCAGGCTCTGTTTCCGAGGAACAGGTCTTTGAAGAAGGCATTTTTGTTGGCTCTTCCCGTACCAGCTCCCCGGCAGCATCTTCACCCCCTTTCCTGCCCTTTTAAGTGTCAACAGCGCCCCCCCCAGCCCCCCCCAGGCTCCTCCTTCTGGCCTCCAGAGGCCGGAACCAGGCTGCTGAGAGACTCCCCGACTAAAATAAACCATTCCATCGTCGTCAGCGCCACGGTCCTCAAAAGCTATCCAGGGACCTCCCTCCCCAGCTCCCTGGGAGCTGGCCTGTGGCACCTTCTGGGCAGCGTCCCCACCCATCTTCCCCTAACGGGAGCTCTGACCAGCCACCCAAAACTGGACAAAAATTCCTGCGAGAGGAGCCCCTCTGGACTGAAACTCTCAGCCTTGTGTGTAAAGGGTTTTGCTTCAGGGCCTGGGAAGAGCTCGGCTTCCCAGCCTAGCTCTGGTGCCCCCTGCTGGGAAAAGCCGGGTGCAGGGAAACGGGGACACTTCCTCTCCTGGGTCGTCTGGCTGGGGCTGTAGGTCGCAGAGGTGACATCTGAGGCTTGAGATGAATTCACATCAAAGCTGGAAGCTGGAGGGACGAGGACGTGCCAGTTACCTAAAAAGTTTCATTCATGGGACCTTGAAGACCGCTTTGCAAAGGGCGGCCTCTCTGCACCCCCAAGGAAACCGGTGAAAGATCCTCTATGGGGATCAGGCAGAGGATTAGGAGGTTTGTCGCCCTCGCTTGCTCACGGCCGCCCGCCGTGCCAGCACTGCCTCCATCAGGACCCCCTCAGGGCCGGCTCTTGATTTCCCTTGGGTCGGAGAGAGCGCGCACAGTGAAGGGAGCCGAAGGAGCTGCGTCGGCTCAGCTGTGCTTCCAGCCCTGGAGCCTCATCCCGTTTCGGTGAGGAGGCAAGTGTGAAAAATGGAGCGTGATGGAGACTCGTCACAAGATCTCCCAGGGCCTCACTGGAGCTGCCTGCTCTCAATCCAGCTGCGATGGCGGGCGTGATTAAGATGCGTGTTTGTCCCTGAGCGCCTGTGTGTGTGTGTGTGTGTGTGTGTGTGTGTGTGAATGCACACATGAGGTTGGAAGCTGGGAGGCACCCTGGCTTTGGGGGCCCAAACTAGCCTGCTTCCCCTTCTGGGTTTGCTGGCCTAATTCCTAGCTGCAGCTGCCATTCTGGGCTCCCCTCCCCGAGGCAATCTCCCTGCAGATTTGACAGCCAGAGAGGAGGGGCCGAGGGAAGGGGAATGGACTGGGGAGAGGCCTCAGCTGTAATCTGATGTAGATGATCCGGCAGCCTTCTCCAGCTCAGCTGCCCTTTGCCGTCAGCTCTCTGGGCGATTTCCTCTGTGCCTGCACTCTCCCCTCCTACCTTCATCTCCTTAAGAAAGTGTCCAGAAAGTTAAACCCACACACATGAACACACACAATCTACAAAAAAAAAAAAAAAAAAAATCTGGGAACAGGAGCAGGCAGACAAGTGAGAGAGCACGCGCGCAAGAGAGAGGACTCAGATCGGTCTTGGAGGAAGACGGCGCAGGCAGAGGGAGGCTAGGGTTGGTGGGGACCCAGACTAAGGTCTCTTAGCCCCCAGGAGCCTCCTTCATGGACCCGGGGATCCTGAGAGGGGCTGCCTCAGCTTAGGATGGGCAACTGTGTCAAGTCTCCACTGAGAAATCTCTCAAGGAAGGTATGTTTCTGGAGTGATCAGGGCCCAAAGCCTGGGGCGGGGGATTGGAGCATCTTGCCCTCTGCCCCAGAAGTTGGGGGCAGAGAGGGTGGGCATCTGAAGCTTGCTACCCTTCCCGTGGGTTCTGTCTAGAGCTGCTTCCCTGTTTCTACCTCCAGATTCCCTTCTATCACAGTTTTCTATGTCCCAGGCTCTGAGCTGAAGTTGGGACTTTAAGCTGCATGGGGCGCTGTGTTTGGGAATTTGTGCAAGATTTAGGAAAGAAACCACGTAGCTCCATGAAAAGCGTGGATCTTTAGGATGTGAGTGGACAGACCCCCCTTGGAGCCAACAGGATCAGAAGAGGGTTGAGCTGGGCTTTGACCCTGCTGCTGCTGGTTCCTTCCCGGCATTAGGATGGGGGCTCATTCATTTCCTTTGAGCGTCTCTGAGCCTCTCTGGTGGTCTCTAAGCCTTCAGAGCTGTGGGTTTTGAAGTAGATCGTCTTGCTCCTGAGAGGAACCAAGCCAGGTGTCCCCTTCTACCCTTGATAATTCTTGAGTCAGGTCAGAGACTCACAGCTAGAACCAGACTGGTTTGGGGCCCCAGGGTTGTTTCCATCGAGAAACAGAGTGTACAGCAAAGGCGTCTGTAAGTTGCTTTCTGTAGTGGATGTATTGCTTACACACCACAATAATATCCTTTTGCAAGAATCCTTTTAGGAAAGCAAATAATCACCTCCAAAGCATCTTTCCTGCAAACCTGGGCTTATATCTGTAAGGTCTTGCTTTAAGTGGGCGCTGCCTGTATCTCTAGCCCTCTGTAGTCAGGCCATAGAAGAAACTCATAGATATTACTTAAAGGAAGAAGTAATGTGAGGGATGTTTTCCTCCAAATTATTTTATTTACCAGACGAGGAACTTGATTGCCACTCAGGTTAAGTAACTAACCCAAGGTCTCAGGTTAGCTAATGGCTTCTCTACCCCCAGCCCCATTCTATCTCCTCTGTTAGTTTGACAGCCTCTCCATTTAGGACATTTCAGGCTTTTCTGCTCATCATCTTCCTCATTTAGCTAAGCTGCTCACATCAAATTCCTTTTAATCTTCACTGTTCCTTGGATCCTTCTGAGGGTTGACTGTTTCTTCTGTGCACACACCCCCCAGTCATCTGTCATCTTAAAGGAGAGTCTTTTGCATCAGAGGTGGCCTCCACACTGTTGCAGAGAAGCAGAAACAGATCTGAATTAGTTTAGAGGACCACAGGGGAAAGTCCCTTTCCCTGGGGTTCTGTCCAGAGTTTAAAGAGGTGAACTAAAGAACAAGTATTGTCCTTCTGTCCTACCCAACCCATCTTCCCTTATACAGCAGAGTGCTTAAGAGTCAGACTTCTCAGGTCTCCTCTTTCTAGCCATATGACCTTGGATAAGTTACTTGACCCCTCTGGGTCTCAGTTCCTTTGTCCATCAAGTGGAAATACTAACATCTACCTCCAAAGGTGATTTTGGGGGCTAAGGAAAGAGCTGGGAATGCTGCCTGGAATATAGTACTCAGTAAATGTTAGCTAGTGTTATTAGCTTTTCCACTCTGGGTTTTCTGAGAAGGGGGATGGAAGTAAAAAGGGAAATAGGAGAGGTTTTGCATCCATGGAGTAGGGCAAAAGATCATAAAACGTATTGCATTCAATTTCATGTATTTGTATAATAGTAATCATTGCTTCTTCCTGAATATCTACAAGATCTCCAACACCTGTTATCTCATTTGCTCTTTTCCACCCAGTAGTTCTCTTGGCTATTTTCTAGAGAAAGGAGCTGGACTCAGAGATAAGAGCGTTACTAAGATCCCACAGCCAACCAGAAGCAGAGCTCAGATGTAAACCCTGGTCTGTGTAAATCCAGAGCTGGTATTTTTTGGGGTTTTTTTGAATTTTATTTATTTATTTATTTATACAGAAGGTTCTTATTAGTTATCTATTTTATACATATTAGTATACATATGTCAAGCCCAATCTGGTATTTTGTTTTTATTTTTGCCTCTGTGAGAGGCTGCCTCTCTCTTTTTCCTGCTGTCAGAGATGTTATTCATAGAGTCACGAACCTGACCTTACAGGTCATCTTAGCCCAAATTCCCACTCACTGGGCAATGCTCTCGCCCACCTCACCAAGTGCTTGCTCACTCAACTTCTCCTTGAATACCTTCAGTGAGAAGGAGCTTGTGCTTGTCGAGCTTGTGTTGTTAGAGAGCTGTTAGGTCATGAGTCGTGCCAGCCCCTCCTGTTGCCCTGCCACACTCAGGAGACGTCCCCTCAGTGCCAGGAAACATTGTCAGCCTGTGGGCCGCTGCCCACTTGGCTTCCTAAGTAGTAGCTGGGAATTGGTAATGGAAAGAGGAGGCCTCCTCCAGGCTCTGAGCAGGGCAGGACTGGGCTGTCAGGTACCATCACTGGCCAGGGAAGAACAGAAGCGTCCTGGGGCAACTTGGTGCCAGGCAGGGTTAAGATCAAGAGATGCAGTGGAAATTTCCCAGCCATCACTTGTTCCTCCTTCGTGGGAGCAAATGTTTCTCTGTCCTTCTCACTTCTTTCTTGATTGGCAAATATTCTCCCACTTCTTCTGCAGCCAGATGTAAATGCCTTCTGGCATCCAGCATCTCTTAAGTTGCATCATCATCATCATTGTCATCATCGTTGTCATCATCATTGTCATCACCATGGCAACCCCACATAGTCAGCCCTTACGCTGCTCTAGGCACTGTGCAATAGCCCATTTACCTCTCACAGAATTCTGTGAGTTGCCCTGATGGTACCCATTGGACAGAGAAGGAAACCAGAGCCCAGAGAGGTCAAGTGACCTGCCGAAGGTCACATAGCAAGCAAGCGGCAAGCCAGAATTTGTCCCCAAGACTGTTTGAGTCCAAAGCCAGTTATACTCAAGCTCCTCTCGGAATTCTGTGCTGCCTGCTGCCTCCTTCTGGGTGTGCTCATCCAAGCCAAGTGAGTGAGAATCAGCCAGAAGTGAAAAGGCTGATTCTCTGCCAACATCTCCTGAGATTGTTTCCTGGGGTTAAGCCACGGTCGACTCCTGGGCTCCCTCTGTCAGGAAGGGCTCTCTGGTCCTGCCCTGGCTCGAGACATGTCCCCGAAGCCTATGCGAGTGTGGCCGAGGCTCTGAACCTCTCCTGGTCATCAAACCAGAATGGACCCTGGTCATGTCTGACACCCCTCAAGTTCTAAGATTACCTAGGGTGACCCTTTTTTGCAGTCACTGGACTCAGGCCTTGGACTGAGGTCCTGCACCTCGGGTCTGAGTTGCTGCTTTCCCTTTGAGGAGCCAGAATATTGCTCCTTCATCTCTAGGCCTGGAAGAGGCTTAGGAAGTTGGAAGAGAGTCTAGACTATAGCTCCACAGTGTGGGGCTCCGGGGAGGAGGACCACGAGGACAGGGTGAGATGGGGGAGGTTGCTCTGCTTGTCCCCCTAGGAGGACAGGCTACCTGTTAGGTCGTGGGATCTTCTCCTGGGCGTGGCCTTCCTTGAGCTGGAGGAAACTGTTAGAAAGCGGGTACAGCAGGATGGACGGGCAGGGCATGCAGCTCTGGCGTTCTTGGACAAAGACAGCCCTCTAAGTTTCCACCACTCTCTCTTTCCTTGGAAAGTTTGGCTCCAAATCCCCACGCCGGGGGGTGGGGAGGCATCAAGCTCAGGGCTGAAGGCAGACTGCCCTAACCTGGATTCTGGGGGCGATGCTGGGCATCCTGGCCGGGAGGCTGGGGTGGAAGAGAATATTGTGTCTGGCTGCTGCTGTTGCCCTAAGGGGACGGTCTGTGGGCAGTGTTGACTTTTTATAGCTGCATGGGAAACATCAGGGAAGAGGGTGGGCTGGCCGTGGCCTGGGAGCCCAGCTATATTCCACCAGCAGAGAGGGCCCCTGCCTCAGCCTCTAGAGGTCCTGCAGGCTGGGCTGGGCAGGGTGCCAGTGAAGGCGGGAGGGACGAGGAGAATTGCTGGTGGTAGAGAGCGTCTAGTCTCGAGGCCACACACTAGGTGGAATCTGACCCACAGATGTGCTTTGTTTAGCCCACCTGGTGCTTTAAATCAGAAGATCTGGCAACACAGGGCTGGAGTTACATAACGCTGTCCCTTCAAAGGGGACACACAGCATCCGTTTTGCCCCAGGCCCCGCCTCTCACACCTGCCTGCTTCATCTCTGTTCACTGCGGCACCTGTGTCTGCAGCCTCCGGTCTCGCAGGCTAGCTGAGCCTCTGCTCTTTGTGTCACCAGTTCTGATGGTTCTCACTGCCTTCCAGTGGGTTCCAGTGGGGGTAGGGTCAGAGGTCAGTCGGGGAGCTTAGCCCCGGGAATTGCGCTGGGACATTGGGAGCATCTTGGGAAAGGACATTATTCCCTGAATGAACAGAAGCCTCCCTCTGCCTGCTTCTCTCTCTGAGCTTCTGCATGCACACGAGTGTGTGGTTCTGTGCACGTGTGTGTGTATGTGTGTTTGTGTCTGCACATGGGCCACACAGAGGGTATCAGACCCAGCTCTCCCTGGAGCATCCGTTTTGGCCAAGGATCGGGGAATCCACCTGTTGGACCAGTTTGATGCCTGCCCCAGAGCATCCTGAGGGCTTTCTGCACCCTGCTGTTTGCCTCGCAAGGTCTGCTCTTGAGAAGGGCCCCTTCTAGGACCAGGAGCCAGGCTGGGGCCAGGAGGACCCAGCTGGGCAGGGAGGTGATGCCCCGCCTCTCTTTTGTATTTGCTTGGTGCTGGCTGAAGATGCGTCAGGAGGAGACCAGCTATACGGTGGTGCAGACGAGTGAGGAGGGGCTGGCGGCCAGCGGCGAGCTCCCCGGACCGCTCCTGATGCTGGCCCAGAACTGCGCCGTCATGCACAACCTGCTGGGCCCGGCCTGCATTTTCCTGCGTAAGGGCTTCGCGGAGAACAGGCAGCCTGTACGTAAGTTGGCCCCGGTGGAGCCGCGCTCGACTTGGCTTCACAGGGCGTGAGGAAGGAGGTGCTGGGAAGAAGAGGGGGCTCTGTACTCAGCAGTGCGCGTCCCCCAATGGATATACCTCAAACCCGCAACTTGTGAATCTGACCCCCAAAGTTTCCCACTGATGGCTGCAAAGCCCTGGTGAGTCCACATCCACCAGCAAGGAATAATAGCAGCTAATATTGCTTGGGTGTTTTGTTTTGTTTTGTTTTGTTTGAGCACTTACTATGTGCCAGGCACTGTGCTAAGTGCATTGGCTCATCACCTCCCTTAAGCCTCAGAGCAACTCCAAGAGGTAGGTACTATTATCCTCCCCATTTTACAGATGAGGAAACTGAGTTGGAGAGGTAACATGCTCAAGGTAACATCTGGTGGGTGATAGAGGTGGGATTCAGATTCAGGGATACTGGCTCAAAGACCTCCTGTGCTCTGAACAACAGTACTGAATACGCGGCACCATCCAGTAGAACTTTCTGTGGAAACACTGTCCAATTTGCGCTGCCTTCCCTCTACAGTAGCCACTAGCCACATGTGGCCACCGAGCCCTTGAAATGTGGCTAGTGCAACTGAGGAAGTGAATTATTAATTTTCTTTGATTCCAATTCCAATTTAAATAGTCACATGTGGCCACTGCTTTGGACGGCCTCCCATGGGTATCTGAACAGTCACAGAGAGGAGGGTATTAATAGTGATGTTACAGATTCAAACATCAGTAGGTTTAAATGCCTTGTTAAACACTTTACGCATCTTGCCTCACAGATGCTCACAAAGGCCGTGTAAGGTGAGTACTGGTATTAACCCATTTTACAGATAAGGAGACTGTGGCGCACACAGTTGAAGGGACCTGCCCAAGATCCTACATCTAGGAAGCAGCAGATCTGGGCTTTGCCCTTGAGTCTGTCTGACTCTAGAGGCCAAGCTCGTCCCTCGACTGCTTAAGTTGAGGAGTGAGGGGTGTGGTGGGCTCCATTCCCACCTGACCCCCCAAATTGGTGCTCATGGTTTCTCTGCCCCATCGGTGGGCATCCCCGGCTCTACTACACATCCTCCCGCCGCTCTGCCCTGGGGAGTGTATGATTCAGGGACCAGCCAGCAGGACTCAGTTGGACCAGCTCCGGCCATGGGCACACTGCCAAGGGGTACCCAGCTTTTTTGCTCCCTGGCTCTGGGTTTATAAGAAGTAGGGTGGGGGCTGCAGAGCTGGGTCCTGGAGATGTGAGAGGCTACTTGAGGCCTGCAGGGTGGGAAAGGTTGTGTCACTTGTCCCAGTGAGCATACTCTGCACGTGTGACTGCATGCATATAGTCGCTGACACTTTCACTTACTGGGGGTCCCGGGCATTGTAAAAGACATTCTTTTTGGTCACCCAAGATCCCAGTCTGACTTGGAGCCGCTAGTGGGTGATAGAGGTAGGATTAGGTAGGTATTAGAGGGCGTGACAACCCCTCCCTGTGCACAGTGACAGGTTTTTAAAGTGGAAGTCCTTACGATTATTTCACAGAAACAGACACCTTCAGGTGAGTCCTACCTTCAGCTAAAAATGCCGCTAGCAGGACCTGGTAGCCTGCAGCCTACTCGTTCCAGGCTCACGTACACTCTCAGCACTGTCCTACCATGTACGGCCACTTCTGAGAGCCGGGTCCTTCCTGCGCAGCTGATGGTCCCACAAAATGTTGCTCAGCAGCCCCTTTCTAGAAGATTCTCAGATTTTCCAGCACTGGGGTCCCTTGCCCTGGGGCCAGTTTGGAGCAGGTGGGCAGCAGCCTCTCACCCGCCCTGGCCCTATTGGCTAGAACAGCCTGTGTGCACTGCTGAGATGCCTCACGCTCACTGTGGCCCGCTCGCTGTGGCACACGCATGTGTCTGTGTTCGCGATCGGTGTGCCCACACCTGGTGTGCACTTCCTCAGGGCGGGCACACCCTGCCCGTGTTCTCCCTGCCCAAAGGCAGACAGCTGTGACATATGGAGAGGATGAGCCCCGTGGACCAGTTTTGGAGCCTGCTAAGCATGTCCATCTGGGCACCGCATCCATTTCATGCCAGTCTGTCTCCCTCCTGGGCAGGCCTGGGGCGACTGACACCTCACCAGCCGGAGCCTGCCCCCTGCTTCCTCTGGGCCTGCTCTTTGGAGACTTCTCTGCCATCTGTTCAGATGCCTCGTCCCAGGGCTTCCTTGACTCCCCAAGGAGAGCTGGGCACTGTTTGAGGCTGCAGACGTGAGCTTTGGACCCTGGCAGCCGCCAGAGGCACTGGCAGCCCCCAGGGTCCTATGCTGTGTCCTGTGACAGGGCGAGGTATAGGATGGGGGTCCAACTGGAGAAGGTGGGGCTGTGCCCAGGAAGCAGGGCACAGCCTCATCCTGCCTCCACTCACTCGGCTCTTCCTCCGCCTCCTGTTCCTCCCTCTTGGGTGCCTGTCTGGGCCCCCACTTCCCCCCCTCTGGCCCCTCGCTTCTCCCATTGCTTTACAGGCCTCTTCTCCCCTGCTCTTCCTGGTTTCTTTGGGTAGAGCCCTCTTCTTTCTGTTGTGACCTCCCGCTAACCCCGTTTTATTTACAGATTTTGGCCTCCAGACCAGCTCTGTTCGCTGACACATTCTTGTGTCTGGAATAAGGGGCTGGGGGTCCAGAGGTTCTGTACCCAGGCTGGAGAGGGCTCCTACTTCCCTGGGCATCTCCCATGTCTGTGGGACAGGTGGGGCTGCATCCTTTCCCCTCCAGGACATGGTCCAGGCACGCCTCCGCTGCTGCCCCATCACCTCCCGCCCAGTGCCTGCTGCCACTGGGATGGCTGTCAGCTGGGCCATGTACGACTTCTGGGCCCCTTGCAGCTGCTAATAGGACATGTTCTTTTGTTTCAGGACAGATCACTGCGGCCAGAGGAGATTGAAGGTAAGGACTGGCCCCTTAGGGGAGAGGGTTGCTCAGCCATCCAGAAAGATGAGAGGAAGGTGGGTGGGAAGAGAGGCAGAGATATCTCGGCCTCCTGCAAACGGGGCCTGGTGCAGAGCCAGGCATCCTCTGTGGAGCCAGGCGTTGGAGGAATGCAAGAGTCAGCAGGCCCTCGGGCTGCCTCTGCCCCAGAGACTCTGCAGGTCATCCCCCCACCCCCCACCCCACCGTCCACAACCAACCCTCCCCCCGCTTCCCCAGAGCTCCGGGAGGCCTTCAGAGAGTTTGACAAAGACAAGGACGGCTACATCAACTGCCGGGACCTGGGCAACTGCATGCGCACCATGGGCTACATGCCTACCGAGATGGAGCTTATCGAGCTGTCTCAGCAGATCAACATGAACCGTGAGTCCCTCCACCGGGTACCTCCTTCCCTCCCCAGCCTCGCCCTTGCCGTCCTCTGCCTGGGTTCAAGTTCTTGGCCCACCTCTTCCCAGCTCTGTGGCCTGGGGCAAACTACTCTCTCTGTGCCTCGATTTCCTCACCTGTAAAATGAGGGGTGGAATAGAGGGAGTAGAGCACAGGAAGTCAATTGGGGGTATGTTTATTTCTTTATTATTTTTTCATGGTTTATTTATTCATTTATTTTTATTTCTGGTAACAGCTTTATTGAGATATAATTCATAGACCATATGATTGACTCACTTAAATATGCACTTCAGTGGCTTCTAGTATATTTAAAGTTGTGCAACCATCACCACAACCAATTTCAGAATATTTTCATGGCCCCCAAAAGAAACCCTGTATCACTTTGCCATTACCCCCAAGTCCCTCCCCAGCCCTAGGCAATTACTAATCTACTTTCTGTCTAAGCAGATTTGCCTTTTCTGG
The DNA here is from genome assembly GCF_059928025.1 of Delphinapterus leucas. NCBI lineage: Eukaryota > Metazoa > Chordata > Mammalia > Artiodactyla > Monodontidae > Delphinapterus > Delphinapterus leucas. The sequence goes on from NC_143142.1 coordinate 16,769,879, forward strand.
AAGTTTCTTTTTTATTTTTATTGAAGTATGCTTGATTTATAATATTATATTAGTTTCAGGTGTACAACATAGTGATTCAAAAATTTTTATATATTATACTCTATTTAAAGTTATTATAAGATATTGGCTCTATTCCCTGTGCTGTATACTATATCCTTGTGGCTTATTTATTTTATACATAGTAGTTGACATCCCTTAATCCCCTGCCCCTATCTCACCCCTCCTCCCACTTCTCTCTCCCCACTGGTGACCACTAGTTTGTTTCTGTATCTGTGAGTCTGTTTTTCTTTTTTGGACGTACTTAAAACAGCCAAATACCTGACACACAGTAAGAGGTGAACAGAGGATGCCATTATTATGTTTTTCTCTGTCTTCATTTTCATTCTCCCAGGAGCAGACCGGGAGACAGGGGTTTGAGTGCGGTAGTTTACTCCATAGGGGCAGGACGGCATCGGTAGGGGGTAGGGAGATGAGAGGGCGGAGACGAGGAGCCAAGGCAGGAGGCGCTGGAGCAGCTGCCACTGTGGGTGATGGAGTCTAGTTCTGCCGGGAGCTCGGGAAGCTGGCATAGCAGGCCCACCTCGGAGTTGTCCCCAGCCCTTACCTCTCAGGCTGGGTATTTATCCCCCAAACTCAGTCACTGGCTGAAAGTGCTGTGAGCAGACCCCGGGGGGCAGGTCCCCTGTATTTCTCCCCACTGAGGGCCGCTTGGAAGATGAGTTCTATTTGCACAACGAGGGAAAGGCGGGGGCAGGTGGGCCAGGTGCCCACAGCTTCTGCTTCTCTCTCTGCTTTTCTGCATGTGTGTCTCTGTCTCTCCTTCTCTGAAATTCTTTGCCTGTCTCTGTGACCTAATAATTCTTTCTCCCCTCCGTATCCACCCCTGTCAACTTCCTGACTTGTTCCTTTAGTCAAACTCCAGCCACTCCCCTGAGCCATTCTGTGACAATCCCCGGTCCATGGTCACCTCTCTGTCCTCATTTGGCCTTTGCTTATACCCTGGGCCTGGAGCTGGGCAGGTCAAGGAGGGTTGGCAGTTCCCTCAGTTGCCTAGTTGGAGATGGGCAGTGGTTAAATTTTTATTTTTTTAAATATATATTTATTTATTTATTGGCTGCGCCACGTGGCACGCGGGATCTTAGTTCCCCGACCAGGGATCGAACCCGTGCCCCCTGCAGTGGACGTGCAGAGTCTTAACCACTGGACTGCCAGGGAAGTCCCAGATGGGCAGTGGTTAGATGGATGATCCAGCCTGTTCCTCTGTCCCCAGTGGGTGGCCATGTGGATTTTGATGACTTTGTGGAGCTAATGGGACCTAAACTCCTGGCGGAGACGGCAGATATGATTGGAGTAAAGGAACTGCGAGATGCCTTCCGAGAGGTGAGTGATGGGCAGTGGACAGGCAGGGGCGGGGAGCTTGTTAGAATTCCAACCTGGGACGGAAATGTGAGCTCTGGATCCCAAACCAGGGGAAGGAGCTTGGACAGAGAAGGGATCCGGGGAAGGCGGGACAGTGGTGCTGGAGAAGGGGCTCAACCTTGGGATCTGCTTCCAACAGTCTCCATGTTGTAGCTACTCCTCCCTCCTTCCTGCCCTCTCTAGTTTGACACCAATGGTGATGGGGAGATAAGTACCAGTGAGTTACGAGAGGCCATGAGGAAACTCCTGGGTCATCAGGTGGGACACCGAGACATAGAGGAAATTATCCGAGATGTGGACCTCAATGGGGATGGACGAGTGGACTTTGAAGGTAGGTGGAAGTGGTTTTGAGAGTGGAAGAGAAACCAGGGCAGTAGTGGGCATCCATAGAGCCCTCCACGTGTGTATCCATGATGCAATCATCAGTGCACTCCAACTTTCCATCCCCCTACCCTTCCATCCTGCCACCCCTTTAATCTGCCTTCCATCCCTACACCCATCCATCCATCCAACAATCTGTCCATCTTTCCATATCTATCTTTCCATCTTTTCATCCATCTATCTCTTTATCTGTCCAGGTGCCTATTTACCCACTCACCCATGTGTAAACAATTATCCATAGAACCATTTATCTATGGCCTTATCTATCCATCCATGCACCTATTCATTCTCTACATTCACCCATGCATCCATCCATGCATCCATCTACCCATGTACCTCTCTCCATCTATCCATGCATCTCTACCTCTCAACATTCATTCATACATTTATATATCTCTACTCATCTGCCTATATTTCTACCCATACTTCCACTGATCTGTCCATCAGTCTGTACAGTCATTTTCCCATCTCTATCCATGTACTCATCCATCCATCCATCCCTGTGTCCATCTGCCCCCATCCATCTCTCTCCATCTATCTGTCCACCTACTCCTGCATCCATCCATGTAGGTATTTTCTGAATACCACATTCCTCAACCTGACACTCAGGCCCCCTAAAATCTCTCCACGGCTCACCTCTCTGGCCATAGCTCCTACCATTCCTTCACTCACACTCCACCTTAAAGCCATAGGTGGTCCATGAACCTCCTAAGCTGTCATTTGAATACGTTGTTCTTTTTGTCAGGATGCCTTTTGTCCTATTCTTCGCTGGTCCTAAATTCTATTCGTCCTTCAAGACCCAGCAGTGGGGCCACTCCCTCAAACACTGCTTTCCTCATTCCCCAGATTGAACTTCCTTTTTTCTGGGCTTTCACAACACCTCAGGCTCACCCTCATTCTTCACACTGGCCCCTAAATGCTAGTTATATCTCTGCTTGACTCTGAACTTTTGGAGAAGAGGAACCCCACTTTCTTTATCTCTGTCATTCCCACAGAACTCAGTACCGGACACATAATGAACGCTCAGTAAAAGTGTTTTTAAAATAACCAATAATAATCATAATAGTGATCATCTATAACTGTACACTTATTGTATACCAGTCATTGTACTAAGTAGCTTTACACATATTATCTCATTTAATTTTCATGATGACTCTAGGGACTGCACATTATTACCTCATGTTATAGATGAGGAAACTGAGGCTCAGAGAAGAAGTAATATAACTTGTTAACTGGTAAGAGGCAGAGCTGGGTCATAAACTCAGGCCTGGAATCTCAACCACTACATACATTACACTGTACATGATACCATCCGAGGCACCATGGGATACGGGAAAAAAAAAACAACAGCAAAACATTGATTCTGCACTCCAGGAACGTGCATTCTGAGCAGAAAGGCAAGATAACCATGAGCAAGACTGTGAAAATGTCCAGAACACAAAGGCTGGGAGGCCTTTTCTGGGGAGTAGCTGGTCTTCAAGGTCAAAGAGAGTGTGGCAATGGAGAGAAGGCTTTGCTACCACGAGAGCTGAACATTTCAGGTCACCCCATGTCCAGGTAGTGACTCCCACAGATGCCAGCTCTTCCCTGAAAGCCCAGCATCCCCCATTCATTCTACCAGCGTGTGTTGTACACCTAGTGTGTGCTGAGACCTGATCCCTGCCTTGAGGAGCCCAAGACCAGCAAGGAGAGCCGAAGCCAGCAGTATAGTCCATGATGTTTGGGGGAAGTACAGCAGGCTGTGGGGCACAGTGGGGGCACCTTTGCCACGCTGGGAGGGGGGATTAGGGAAGACTTCCTGGAGGAGGCTATAAGTAAGTAGAACCTTAAGAGATAAGTAGGAGCCAGCAGGTGAAAAAGAAGGAAGAGATATTTACCCAAAGGAATTGAAAACTTATATCTACGCAAAAAACTGCAAACAGATTTGTTGTTTATAGTAGCTTTACTCATAATTGCCAAAAATTGGAAGCAACCAAGACGTCCTTCAGTAGGTGAATGGATAAATTAACTATGGTATATCCAGACAATGGAATATTATTCAGCGTTAAAAAGAAATGAGCTATCAAGTGATAAAAAGACATGGAAGAACCTTAAATGTGTAGTAAGTGAAAGCAGCCAGTCTGAAAAGGCTACATACTTTGTGATTTCAACGATATGACATTCGGAAAAGACAAAACTGCGGAGACGGTGAAAAGATCAGTGGTTGCCAGGGGTTGTGAGGAGAGGGAGGGATGAAGATGGGGAACACAGAGAATTTTTAGAGCAACAAAACTATTCTGTATGATAGTACAATAGGGATACATGTCATTATACATTTGTCCAAACCCACAGAACGTCCAACACCAAGGATGAATCCTAATGTAACCGTGGACTTGGGGTGATAATGACGTGTCAGCGTGGCTTTATTGACTGTAACCAATGTCCTACTCTGCTGCAGGATGTTGACGATGGAGGAGACCGTGCGTGTGTATGGCAGGCAGGGAGCGTATGGGAAATCTGTACTTTCTGCTTAATTTTGCTGTGAACCTAAACCTGGTCTAAAAAATGAAGTCTAGTTAAAAGAGAAGGAGCAGGGATAGGCTGCAGGAAAGCTGAGAGGTGAACAGGAGGGGCGTGTGTTGGTTGCCCCTGAGGCGCTGACAGGGAGCTCTGTGGAGTCAGAGCTTAGTGGTTGGAGGTGAGTGGTGACAGGTGAGGCTGGAGATGTCAGCTAGGGCCAGAACAGGGAGGCCCTGGGGTCGTGTCAGGATCCAGCACGTTACCCAGTGGGGACCATGAGAGGTTTAAGAGGGGTCAGATACGCAGATAGAAAGCTCCTGCTAGCTGCTGTGTAGACGGTGGATTGGAAGATGCTGGATGGGGGAAATTCTCCGGCCGTCCAGTGGTTAGGATTCCGCGCTCCCACTGCAGGGGGCGCGGTTGGATCCCTGGTGGGGGAACTAAGATCCCGCATGCCGTGTGGCGCTGGCAAAAAAAAAAAAAGAAGATGCTGGGTGGACGTTGGGGACCAGCATCGGTCAGGGGCCGCGGCAATAGACACGGGGCCACCGATCCGAGGGAGGTTTGGAGGCAGCGTCCTGGGCCCTGACTGCTGCTTTCTCCCCACCCCCTCCTGTGCACCCCACCGCAGAGTTTGTCCGGATGATGTCCCGCTGAGGCCGCCAGGGCCCCTCCAGGACTGCCAAGCTCCACGGGCGGGGAGAAGAGGAGCCGGAGCTCGCCTCATCCCGCCGCCGCCGCCGCCGCCGCCCAGAGCCCGGGACGTACTGGCGGATGGGGCCTGCCTGCACCCCGGGGAGGTGCCCACCCCGGACCCCCGCCCCTCCGCACTGTGAAAGACTCACGACTCCTGCAACTGGAAAGGGGGGCGCCCGCCGACGAGGAGGCCACCGCGCCAGGCCGGCGGAAGTCAGGCCGGGCGCCAAGTGCCATAGACCCAGTCGCTGCTGGCTGGGGGCGCCCCACACAGCATGTCTGCCCCCCGGGGCAGAGCCTCTCGCCGCCCTCCTTAGCTCTGTGCCCGTCCCCCCTCGCCTCAGCCCTGTTATCTCAGAACCAATAAAAATATTTCCAAGAGAAAGGCGGCCGTGGGGGGGGGTCTTTGCTTCTCCAGCCTGGTTAGATGACACACGCGTTTCCTGAGTACCAGCTGCGCGCCCAGAACTGGGTGAACCTCCCTGCCCTCGACTTGTACTGAGTTCCCATTAGGCACCCAGCCTCTTCCACCTTTGACTGAAAGGGAGACTGGGGCATATAGTGATGTAGCTGGATTTGCTGCTACCCCAAACAAGGTCAAGTTCTATAAGGAAAGGAGACTGGATATTGGTTGGGTAAGCATCTAGCAGGGTCTGCCTCACTTCCTGCCTCCCTGGAGATTTCACACTGGTCGAGATAATCACATCCATATGTGATTACGAATTGTGATCCTGCTTTTAAGGAAAAATGCAGGGACCTTTGGTGGGGTAGGATAAGGAGGCCTGGACTACTCTCTGGGGAGATCAGGAGAGGCTTTCCTGAGGAAGTGATAACAAGGTTTTTGCACTGGAGGAAATCCCAGTGTGTGTGAGGACACGAATGTATTAGAATGGAATCAGCTGCCAGACTCTCTGCTGAGTGAGAAGCAGGATGGTATAGTCGTTAGATCCTGGATTTACTTGCTGTGTGACTTTGGACCAGTCACGTCTCCTCTCTGAACCTCAGTTTCCTCATGTGCAATAAGGGGATAATAAAGGATAATAAAGTCTACAGTAAATGATCTCAGGGTATTGCATTGCCCACCTCCAGGGGCTGTGAAATTGTGCAAAGTGGCATTATTAAACAGGATCCATTGTAATCATTGTAATTAATTTCTATAAGCCAAGGGCTGAAGGAATCCAAAGGAGAAGTTTGTGGGTAGAAGTCGCCCAGAATCTTTGACAGGCTTGCGGCATAATCGGACAGGTGTGTGGGGTGGACCCATGTTCTCCAAGCCAGTGGTTCTCAAACTTGAGTATTTTCATCAGAATCGCTTGGAGGGTTTGTTAGCCCCGCCCCCAGACCTGGGCCCCACCCAGTGATTCAGATTCAGTAAATTTGCATCTCTAACAAGTTCCAGGGCATGCTTGATGTTCTCAGGACCTCAATTTGAATAACACTGCTGTAAATCCCAGACTCAAGGGAGGCAGGTGTGCTGTGGGCTAAAGGCTGGAAGCAGAATGTAGGTGGAGGATTCGTGCTCTCAGATCTTGCAGGGAAGGACTGTGGGCACCCCCGGGCACCCCCCCCTCCCCGCCAAAGGCCTGGGTAATCCCCGTGTCCCAGAGGCTAGGGTGTCTGGGAGCTCCAAATTCATTTGAATAATCCAATTCTGAGACTAAGCCCTTGGCTCTGTGCCCCAGTAGGCAGGCCTGCAGCCCTGCCTGCTCCTGTACCTAGCTCTGCCCAAAGACCCCCAGATCTACACTGTTTCAGAAATCCAGTGACCTTGGAGGGCCAGAGGAGCCATTTGTAGAAAGGGGGCTTCTGGGGGCATCTGTGTCAGCTGACAGGATGAGCCCTTGGGGGCACCACAGGGAGAGGGTAGAGTTAGGGTGTCAGCTAGGACACTTCTGTCCTCAGTATTGTGGCCTCCTAAAATCATAGACAAGGCAGCTGTGATAAAGCGACTTGAGAAGATGACAGGCCACTGTTCAGAGGAGCGCTCAAGTCAAGGGGAGGCCCAGAGGTGGGGCTGCTGCCTTCGCCAATGCTGAAACTAGTGCTTCTCCCCTTGAATTTGTCTTATATCTAGGGGTTCCTAATAAGATTATTTGAAGAAAAGTTTCTCTTACTTTCCAAGAACTGAGACCCATTTTCCGAGATGGACCCTATCCCAGGTAGGAATTCTTTCTGCATCTTCACCCCTGGGTGGGTGGGTGTCATCTTAGAAGAGTTCTCCTTGTCTGTAAGGTCTTAAACTGGGCCTGGATTTGCCTCCTTGTGACTTGTAAAGTGCAACTCATTCACTCATTCATTCATGCATTCAACCACTGTTTATTGAGCACCTACTATGTGCCAGGTCCTGTGCCAGGGCCCCTGTCTTCTAGGAGCTCAGACTGGAAGGGGAAATGGATAAGAAAATAGACAAGGCTAATGTAGTGGTATAAGTGCTATAGTTACTAGGTTACTTATGAGGTTAGCCTAGGAGAAGTGAGGGTACTAAAACATACCCACCCAATCTAGTGGGGTGGAAGGGACAGGTTTGCTAGGACCTGAAGGCTCAGCCGTGCTCAGTCAGAGGAAGTGAGGGGAAGAGTGTTTCCGGTTGAAGGAACAGCAGAAGCAAAGACCTGGAGGTAAGGGAGAGTGTGGCTCCTTTGGGAAACGAAGCAGAATTCCACTTGTCTGGTGTACTGGGCTGGAGGGAGGAGCAGAGATGAGGCTGGTCAGAGAGGCAAGGCCTGACCCCACCGCAGACCTTGGAGGGTAGAGCGGCTCAGGTGGGACTTCTTTTTTGTGTGTGTGTTTTATTTTATTATTATTATTTTTTTTTGTGGTATGCGGGCCTCTCACTGTTGTGGCCTCTCCCGTTGCGGGGCACAGGCTCCGGACATGCAGGCCCAGCGGCCATGGCTCACGGGCCCAGCTGCTCCGCGGCATGTGGGATCTTCCTGGACTGGGGTACGAACCCATGTCCCCTGCATCGGCAGGTGGACTCTCAACCACTGCACCACCAGGGAAGCCGTGTATTTTATTTTATTTATTTTTTATACAGCAGGTTTTTTTTTTTTTTTAACCTTTATTTATTTATTTGTGGCTGCATTGGGTCTTTGTTGCTGCACACGGGCTTTCTCTAGTTGCGGCGAGCGGGGACTACTCTCCGTTGCAGTGCGCGGGCTTCTCATTGCGGTGGCTTTTCCTGTTGCGGAGCACGGGCTCTAGGCGTGCAGGCTTCAGTAGTTGTGGCACGCAGACTCAGTAGTTGTGGCTTGCGGGCTCCAGAGCTCAGGCTCAGCAGTGTTGACGCACGGGCTTAGTTGCTCCGCAGCATGTGGGATCTTCCCAGACCAGGGCTCGAATCCGTGTCCCCTGCATTGGCAGGCAGATTCTTAACCACTGCGCCAACAGGGAAGTCCCAGGTATCAAGGTTTTTTAAAAAACGGGCCTGAATAGGGACTTCCCTGGCAGTTCAGTGGTTAGGACTCCATGCTTCCACTGCAGGGGGCATGGGTTTGATCCCTGGTTGGGGAACTAAGATCCTGGATCCCACATGCCACGTGGCATGGCCACAAACAAACAAAAATGGGTCTGAATAAATGACAGTGTCTAGAGATGTGCACTCCAGTGGAACAAAAAAACATAAAGAAACACAAGGGAATTATTCCTATAAAAATCTGAATAGGGACCTCCCTGGCAGCTCAGTGGTTAAGTCTCTGAGCTTCCAATAGCAGGGGCGTGGGTTCGATCCCCTGGTCAGGGAACTAAGGTCCCACATGCCTGTGCAGCCAAAAAAAAAACAAAAAACAAAAAGTCTGAACAGTGGTTCCTTTTAGGGAGAGAGAGGGAGAGGGCTGGGATTGGGATGGGGCACAGAGAGGGGAGTTTCTGGGGAGTCTGGCAAAGTTCTATTTTTTTTTTGGCCACACCATGCGGCTTGTGGAAGGCTTGTGGGATCTTAGTTCCCCAACTAGGGATTGCACCGAGGGCCATGGCAATGAAAACACCGAGTCCTAACCACTGGACTGCCAGGGAACTCCCAAAGTTCTATTTATTGATCCATGTGGTAGTTACAAGGGTGTTTGCCTCTCGCTAAGTTGTACATTTATTCTGTATGTTTTTCTGTTTGTCTTATTTTGCAATAAAAAGGGTTTTTTTATTTTTTTTTTTTTAAAGTGTGAACTCAGGAGTCAGCCACCTGGTTTCAAATCTCAGCTCTGCCACTTATAAGCTATGTCGTCTTGGGTGAGTTATAAGACCCTCTGGGCCTCAGTTTCCTCATCTGCAAAATGGGGATGAGGTTACAGGGTTCTTTTGAAAACGAAACAAGCTAGTATACTTGAAGCCCTTGGAATGGTGCCTGGCACGTAGTAATCCTGATACAGGTTTTTGCTATTTTTATGATTATTGCATTGTTATTCCCTATTTCCCTATCCCTTCTCCCATGTGTCTTCATGCCTCCGTGATCCCCTCTCAAGGAAAGGGGAAGGGAGAGCCAGCCTTGGCATTCTTTAATAACTGTGGCTGAACCTCTCATTGACAGTGACAAGATAATCACAGCTTAAGTCTGGGACCTGGCTCTATGACCAGGGAGTGACGATCTGCACAGTATGGTCCTGCAAAGAGGCCCTGATGCTGTTGGCTGTGCCTGTGGCTTAGGCTGCAGGGCCAGAATGTCCCTTCACCCCTCTGGAGGTGCCTGCCACCTGCTCCAATGATCTTACTGATGTCTGTCTTTCCTCGAAAGAGGACAAAGGGGCTGAGTTTCATGATCAAGGGATGGGCTTTGGTGGTAACATGAACTTGATTTCTAACCCATCTCTGCCACTTAGAGAAGTTAAGGGATATAGGTATTAAGGGAGTCCCTCTTCTTCTTTGAGCCTGGTTATCCATTATTAATGATAATAATTGCACATACCTGGGGGGCTGTGGAGAAATAATCCATGCATAATGCTTAATAGAAGGCCTGGCTCAGGGCCTTCACACATGCTGTTCCCTCTGCCTGGAATGCTTTTCCCTGCATTCATTGAGTAGCTGTTGGATCTTTCTCATTTCTTGGGGCTGGGCTTGAATGTTTCCTTGGCTTCCCTATTGAAGGAAGGAAGGAAGCCACTGCCACATCTCATTTATATTCTTTAGAGCATATATGTAATTTCTGGCCTAATACATTTATTATATTACTTTTTTTTAATCGTTTGATGCCCCCTGCCCTTCACTGGAATGTAAGTTCCATGTTGGCAGAGACCACATCTACCTTGTTCACTGCAGTATCTCCAGTGTCTAGTAGGTACTCAGCAATTATTTACTGAACAAATGAACAAAATCCACAAAAAGCCTGGGGGTGCAGAGGGTGGCAGCCATCTGTGACCACTGCCGTCGGGTGCAGGAAGGGCTCCAGGCCCCATTCCTGGTGGCTTCCTGACCTCAGGTCTCACTCTGTTCCAATGTTGGATCTTTGGGGACCATGTCTTTGTGTTACAGGGGTCTCAAAGTCACAGGCAGTGCCATGGAACCAGAAAACAGACAAAGGATTGGGAGTTGGGCAGACCTAGATGCTAGGCTTTGATGATCAATCATTAACAATCTCTGGGACCTTAAGTCAGTTGCTGAAGCTTTAGTTTTCTCAACTGTAATACCATCCAGTATGGTAGCCACTCACCACATGTGGCTATTTAAATTTAAGTGAATTCAAATTCAGTAAAAATTTAGTTCCCTGGTCGTACCAGCCACATCTCACAAGTTCAATAGCCACGTGTGGCAGGTGGCTGCTGTACTAGATGTGCAGATATGGCACATTTCCATCATGGTGGAAAGTTCAAGTCTAAAGGGACAGCTGACAAGTAACCTGGCGTGCAAGCACTGGCTATTGTATTTCTTCTTGCTTCCCTAATTTGCCCAGGTCAAGGGGAGAGAATGGAAAGGATACAGCAGCTGCTTTATTTATTTATGTGGTGTTGTTGGGTATGTGTTAAGTCCCTTTCATTTATCATCTCACTCCATCTATACAACCACCCTATTTTACAGATGAGGAAACTGGGGTTCAGAGAGGGGTTGTGACTTGCCAAGACCGTCCCTGGTGTTCCTGACTCCAAAAAATTGTGTCCTTATCGTAAGAGTCTGGGAGATAATAAGAACAGCTAATATATAGGGAGTGCTGACGATGGCTGTGTAAGTTACTCTTGGAAATTTGCTTTTATATAATCCTCATCCCAACCCTGGGCAGCTGAGGGTTCTCACCACCTCATTTACAGGTGAGGAAACCGAAATGCAGAAAGGAAGTGACTTGCCCAAGGCCACCCAGATGGGAAGGCATTTGTTTTTTTTCTGTCCTTGTCCCAGGCAACTTTCCTGTGACTCATATCCTCCTGGGGGAAGCGAAGAATAGCCAAGTCCATTCTCCCTCCCATGACATTGGAGACCCAGCCAGGTTTCTCTTGGTTCAAGTTGCCTACTTGGGGCAGGACCAGGAGACACCGTGGGCTGGTTCCCTGACTCTTTGGGTGGTTCTGGTCCCCCTGCTATCTAACTACTAGAGGCCCTAGGCATGGAAACTTGGCTTTGGGACCAGACCCACCCACCTCCAAGACCAAGGGCTGGCAGGGCGAGCTGAGCAGAAGGCAGGGCTGGCCCCCACCCCTTCTCTGTGTTTACCTTTTGAACTTTTATAGTGAGCTTATCTTTAAAGGGGAAAAATATTCCATAAACTTAAAATAGGCAAGACTTAATTAATAGCATGATTTGTTCTTCTGATCCTTATCTATATAGGAAGAAACACCCCTTTTCAGTTTTGTGGGTCAAGGTGAAATTGCCCCTGGGGGCTTCCAAACAGCTCCTCCATTTTCTACTTTTGAACTGTGGGACCCTTTGGCTTTTCCCTCCCTGGTGTGGAAAGGTTTTTCCCAACTCCTTAGCCTGAGGATTTCACCAAGGCCTTTTCTATTTACCAAACTACCAGTGTCACATGTTATAATTATTTCTTCTTAAATGATTCACAGCTACTATGCATTGAAGACCTACTCCATTAAGGGCTCCTAACACCCTTACATGGTGGATCTTATTTCCATTTTACAGATGAGGAAACAGGCCCAAAGAGGAGAAATGACTTTCCCAAGGCTGCATAGCTCTAAGAAGTTGAGCTAGGCTTTGAATCAAGGGGTCCATGCCTCCATACACCCATGACTAATATTTATTGAGTACTTAGCTCTGGGCTCAAGGGTCCCATGATGCTAGCTTCTAAAACATGTCCTTATTTTCCTTGTTTAAAACATGTCCTTTTACTTCTTACAGTCCTACGTGGCATGTATAATTATTCTCTCCATTCCACAGATGAGGAAACTGAGGCTCAGAGAGGTGAATTCATTTACCCAAAGTCACACAGCAATTAATGGTGGAGCTGTGATTTGCACCAATCTGTGTCTGATAGGTAGCCTGGCTCAGAGGAAAAGGAGTAGATTAGAAGCCAAAAAAGCCACAGCTTTTGCCTCTTCATTGTGTGGGCAATTCACCTAACCCTTCTGAACTTCGTTTTCTTATCTGCAAAATGGGGACATTCTATTTTCCCAGCTTCTTGAGGTGAGAATCAAATGGCTGGGAAACAATGGTTCTTGAGAACCTGCTCTCTCAGGGCCTGAGTTTATGCCTTATGCCAGTTTTGGATGGAATTATGGTGAATTTTATCTTTGTAAAATTCTCTTCTGAGTTTTCCACAAAACATTTATCTTTCTTCCACAAACAGAGAAAAATAATTTAGGTACATTTTTAAACCATCTCATTTAATCCTTGCAACAACTATGAGATGGATGATCTTATTTGCACTTTAGGAGAGAAGTGATTAGAGAGAAAAGGAGTGACAGAGCTGGGGAGCCACTAAGAAAGAACCTGAACCCAGTTCTGTCTGACCCTCAAATCTCCATTCCTGTCACTCCATGGAGGCAGATCCTCCACCCTGAGAAGGTTCTGGAGGGTTTGAAGTAGAGTTTTTTTAGATGGACTTTATATTTTAGAGCAGTTTTAGGTTCACAGCAAAGCTGAGTAGAAAGCATGAATACATAGAGTTCCCATATTACCACGTCCCCACTCCCCCGACCCATACACCACTGTCCCGCCATCAACATCCCCGCCAGAGTGGTACATTTGCTACAATTGATGAACCTACATTGACATGCCATTATCACCCAAAGTCCAGTTTATACTAAGGTTCACTCTTAGTGTTGTACATTCTACGGCTTTGGACAAAAGTATAATGACATGTATCCACCATTATAATATCACACAGAGTAGTTTCGCTGCCCTAGAAATTCTCTGTGCTCTACCTATTCATCCCCTCACCCCCTGAAATGACCCCTGGCAACCGCTGATCTTAGTGTCTCCATAGTTTTGCTGCATATAGTTGGCGTCATACAGTATGTAGCCTTTTCAGATGGGCTTCTTTCACTTAGTATTATGCTTTTAAGATTCTTCCTTGTCTTTTCATGGTTTGATAGCTTATTTCTTTTTTAGCACTGAATAATATTAGACTATCCCATTGTCTGGATGTACCATCGTGTATTTATCCATTCACCTACTGAAGCGCATCTTGGTTGCCTCCTAGTTTTGGCAGTTATGAACAAAGCTGCTGTCAACATCCGTGTGCAGGTTTTTGTGTGGACGTGGGTATTCACTTCCTTTGGATAAATACACAGGAGTTTGATTGCTGGATCTCATGGTAAGAGTATGTTGAGCTTAGTAAGAAGCTGCCAGACTGTTTTCCAAAGTGGCTGACCATTCCCACCAGCAATGAATGAGAGTTTCTGCTCCTCTGAAGACCTGAAGTAATTTTTGGAGAAAACCAGCCCCAGCTGAAGGAGGTGGGGATGCAGCCACTCTGACGGTCCTTGGGCTCTCAAATGGGGCTGACCTTCCACAGCAGGCAGGAGACACTGGAGGCTGGAGAGAAATGGCCTGGGCCCAGTACCACCAGGGAACTGACACCCTTGCTTTCCTAGAGCTCACACTCCCTGCTGTGTGGACAGCCAGCCTTGAGAGCAGGCCTGGGGCTATTTGGGGACTCCTCTAGGTCAGTGACTTTGTTTTTTTTGGCCACACCACGTGATCTTAGTTCCCTGACCAGAGATCAAACCCATGCCCCTTGCAGTGGAAGCACGGAGTCCTAACCACTGGACTGCCAGGGAATTCCCTAGGTCAGGGACTTTGGATGTAATCCTGCCTTGGGGTCAGGACCTCCAGTCTGGCTTGGCAGCTGCAACCCTAATCCTTTTGTCTCCTGCCCCCACTGCCATCCCAGCCCTGAGTCCCACTCCTGATAACCCTTCAGCTGCTAGAAACTTGACTCCCTCCGCCCCAGTCAAGTCGCCTTGCCCCCAGGAGACTGCCCCTGAGCCAGAATCTCTCAGATGAGACCTCATTCTGTAGCAACCAACTTCTGCTTGCAGGAGCAACGCCCATCATTTGAAAACTGCTGGCCCCTATCCCTGTGGGCTTGTTTCCTCTGTTATATACATGGGGTTAGTAGGCTATGGGGCTTTCAAACACTGTAAGAATCTCATGAGATAAGAGAAAGAGCTTGAATTGAAGGGCCCAATTCTTCTATTAGGAAATACCCTGTTAAATGGTACCACCAATTTCACCTGCCCCAGGGTGAGGGGGTGCTGCCTACAGAAAACATTGTCACCCTCAAGGGGCACAGAGTCTTTCAGCAGAAAGGAGTTTGAGGAGGCTGCAACCTCAGTGATTATACTTATCATGAGCTCTGGGCATTCCTAAAAAAGCCTAACTCTGGCAGTCTGTCACAGTGCAGGTGGGGTTACATTGCAGAAAGCAAAAACTCAGGGACCCTTTCATTCCAGGATAACGATTGGTTGAGTGCTTGGCTTGTGCCAGCCACTATTCTAATGTCTATTCTATTCTAATGTACATCGCCTTCTCCCCTCCCTCCTCCACCCACCCCCTTCTCTTCCTCTTCTTCCCTCTTCTTTTTGGTAACAGTTTTATTTAGATATAATTCACATACCATGCAATTCATCCATTTAACATGTACAAATCAGTGGTTTTTAGTATATTCACAGAATTGTGCAATCATACCATAATTGATTTTAGATATTTTCATTACCCCAAAAGGACACCCTATACCCTTTAGTTATCACGCCCCAATCTCCCTGCTTCCCCAGCCCCAGACAAACCCTAAGCTACTTTCTGTCTCTATAGATTTGCCTATTCTGGACATTTTATATAAATGCAATAATAGACTTTGTGGCCTTTTTTTTTTCTGGCTTCTTTCACTCAGTACAATGTTTTCAAGGTTCATCCATGTTGTAGTCTGTAGCAGTACTTTGTTACTTTTTCTGGCTGAATAGTCTATTGTATAGATATACCACATTTTAAAAACCCATTCATTAGTTGATGGGCATCTGGGTTACTTCTACTTTTTGGCCATTATGAATAATGCTGCTATGAACATTCATGTACAAGTGTCTGTGTGAACATATGTTTTCATTTCTCTTGGGTGAAATGGAGTGAAATTGCTGAGTCAAATGGTTGCATTACCTTCTCTAATTCTCACATCTACCCTTTGAAGTAGAAACTATTATTATGTCACAGTTGAGGAAACTTGAAACTCAGAGAGGTTGCCCAAGACCACATGGTGAGCGAATGGTGAAGCAGGGTTTGGAACCCAGGAAGTCTAACTCAGATCCCATGCTCATCCCGCCTCCAGGGTATCAGAACTTTTGTTTTACCTAAGAGGTAGCCTAATCGACAAGCATCTGAACCTCAAAAGTGGGGCCAGGCCCCTCGGTACCAGGATAGCCCAGCAAGGCATGGACTCTGAAGGGCCTAGTTTGGGGGAGGGGGGCTAGCCAGTTATCTTGTTTACCTCCTGGGGTGACCAAGGATCTAGGAGACTGGGAGAAGGCTTAAGGTTAGGGTTTCTGGGTCCTTTTCAAAAGTTTAATCGTTTCTGTGATAGTTTCTCCTAGACTAGACTGCCTTGAGGATAAACATGAGCTCCTGGAAGCAGTGTAGTAAATGGCCAGAACATAGGCTTTACAGGAGGGAGGAAGTCTCCATCACCTCTTTGTGCCTGTGTTCCCCCATTTGCACCACGCCCCTGCACTGAGGGCTCTTCAAGCTCTGACTTGTCAGGTTCCTCCAAAGATGACAGGTTTCAGAGGAAAGTAGGATTCGACACTCTAGGGCAGGGCCCCAAAGAGGCCTTGGGAGGGGAAACAAGTCTGTGGGAGGAAGCAAGTCCAGATTCTTGCAAAACGGGGAAAAAAGTGGAACCAGTAGAGGATACTACAAAAATTGTCTCTGTGGGAATCTGCTCTTGGGGTCTGGGGAAGGAATTCAGGTGCATTTAAATTCTCCACCTATACTCCTTTTCCGTACCTCACTTTGTTCCTTTATAGCATTCCTCACTGTTCTAACTAAATAATTGAGTCAGGACTGTGATTCTCATGCGAGATCCTGGGTGTAGTTTTGTTCATTGCTGCCCAAAACTAATTGCCTGCCAGGTAGTAGGCAGGGTTGTCAGATAAAATGCAAAAAAGCCCAGTTAAATTTGAATTTTAGACAAGCAATAAATTATTTTTAGTATATGTCCCACTTATTTGAAATTCAAATTTAACTGGGCTTCCTGTATTTTATCTGCTAAATCTGACAACCCTAGTAGTAGGGTCTTGATAAATAATGTGGAACAAATGGATAAATGGAGTTTTGCCTTGGCTCCGCCCTAAACTTGCGGCCTCAGTTTCTCTGAGAAGTGGGAGTTCGGGCAGCGACCACAGCGCAGGGATCGCCAAGGCAGGAGAGCGCTGGGTGAACTGCCAAAGAGCAGGGAGGAAGCTAGGGTCATGCCTGTACCGGACAGCCTGGACCTCCATACTGGGTACCTCCAAGTCCTTGCCGGAGCCGGCGAAGCCCCAGCCCCTCCCCTCCAAAGCTGGGGCCTGCCCGAGGCTGTCGCCATGGAGATACGGGTAGCCTGGAGCCCCTCCCCCCAAGCCACGCGTTTCCGCTGCGTTGGAGCCTTCTGATTGGGCGGCCGTCTGGACGCTACCACCAGCCCCGAGCCCGCTAAGGGGTGGGGGCGGGATCTTGTCTTCGTGAGAACCTTGCCCTGAAAACCTGTGCCTGTGGCCTTTCTAGAGGAGGATGGGTTCTCTTCTCACGCGGGGAGAAAGGCCGAGTCTCAGGTCGGAAGAGTGATCATTGCTTCTCCTACTAGAGCGTATGCTCATGCTTCTCCCTGAGAAAGAAAGGGGGCGGGAAAGTCGGCAGCGCCCCCTCGGGAGCCTATTCGGTCCCCAAAACCTGGAACACCGGAAGTGCTGGCGACGTGTCAGTGCGCCCTATTCTAAACCTTCCCCGCTAGGCCCCCTTTCCTATTAAGCTGTGGGATTCCGGGGCCGCCTGGGCGCTTCCACCCCGCCACTTCCGCATTGAACCGCCGCTTCAACCCAACTCTGCGCGCGCTCCCTCTCGTGTCTTGATGGTTGGGCCAGCTCCTGGGAGTAGCCACGCCTTTTCCCGCGCCTGGCAGGCAATGGGCGGGCGCCTCCCGGCGGGGTGGTGGGTAGTTAATGAGGGCCGGGTGCTGATTGGCTGCAGGGTCGTGGCCGGGGCTGGGAGGTGGGGTAGGTTGTTCCTGAGGTGGGAGGTGGCACCCGTGGCTGAGAAGTAGGCCTGAGAGCGACATGTCTCCGGCGGCTGAGGCACAGCGGCCCGTAGCGCTGTTTTTCTGAGTCCGGGGCGGCCTGGCGGGGCTGAGGACAAGGCTCGGCGGAGGCTGCCCCCCGCTGTGGAGGCCGCCATGCTGGGGGCCCGGGCGGTTGAGGGAGCCGCCGTGGCGCTCCTGCGACTGCTGCTGCTGCTGCTGCTGCTGCTGCCGGCGCTCCGGGGACCGGGGCTCGGCGTGGTGGGCTCGGCTGGGGCCGGGCTGCCCGAGAGCGTGATTTGGGCCGTCAACGCCGGCGGAGACGCGCATGTGGACGTGCACGGCATCCACTTTCGCAAGGACCCTCTGGAAGGCCGGGTGGGCCGAGGTGAGAGCCCCTCGGCTGAGCCGCCGGATCCCGGGCCTGCCGTGCCCGGCGCAGCGCGCCGAGGGCTGCGGGCCCCGAGCCCCTTCCTCAACCCTGGGGCCACGTCTCTGGAGCGAAGTTTCTCTCTACGGTTTCCTCGGGAACCCGATCAGAGCCCAGAGCCTGGCACTGGCTCGAAGCTACCTAGAGCCGTCGAGGCAGAGAGTTGCCGAGAAGTGATATTTGGACCTCGCATCCTGCATTTTCTTAACCCCTCACCTCCACCCAAGCTAGGAAAGTAAAGACGAGGGCGGCCTATTGCCACCTTGAGGCCTCACGGGTTTTTCGGTTATCGCTGTCCCTGACCCGGAGGTTCTGCTCGCCTTTCAAGTCAGTTTCTGGTATATTCCTGCCGACCCAGAAATGGGCCGCTTTCTTTACCCTCTCTGCAGGAGCGGGGCTTGATTCTTAGCCAGAATGGAAAGGAGTCTTCGAAGAGGATGGGCCAGGAAAGTTTGATTGTAGCCTCCTCCCCCAACCCCCTTTGGAGCGGGGCATGTGTGTGCATAAAAGTAGAAGCTGCAGGCCCTTTCCAGAGGGCGGTTATGTCGAAACCATACTGCACAGGGGGCTGGTGGTGTGTCAGCTGGGTCAGCCAGCGTAAGGTCTGAATATTCCGTCTGCGAGTGCGGAGAACCTACCCTAAGTGGTCCTGAGAGGTGTGATTCCAGCTTATGGGAAAAATGATTTTGACTTAATTGATTGAGCAACAGTAGTTTTGACAGAGCTGCACAACTCTCAAAGTTAGTGTAAGAACTGCCATGGGAGCTGGTTAAAAATACAAATTCCAGACCTGTAGATTAAACCCAGGTTTCTGCACCCAGGGCTTCTGATGTAGGACATCTGCAGACCACTCTTTGGGAAAATCTGCTCTAGACTCTGTTTCTTCTGTTAGTAGGATTGGAAAACAGGATTAAGAAGGAAGTTCGTCGCTTCATGTGTTGGAAGGAGATTTATGCCGTATGCTGGGTTCAGAGGCTGCCAGATTGGCAATATGCCATCTTCAGAAAAGTAGGAGACAGACTTTCTCACTCTTTTTTCCACAGTGCCAGATTTGGCTCTTGCCTTTCCTAAAGGGTTTAACTTAGTTCTTCCAACCAAGTTAATTGCAGTGTCCTGGAGTTTGTTATATTGGGGAGTTTATTGCTTCCATACATGTCAGGGTGTTGGGACACAGAGCTGTTTTCTGAAGCACTATGTTTGTCTTCAGTTTAGCTCTGGAATTTATTTAGCCCTGGCATGTAGGTCTCAGTAGCCTGGTGAGTTCAGCTGAGTCAGGGCCCTGGTCTCTAGCAGCTGTAACAGCAGCCAAAGCCAGACTTAATAGCAGGAGGTCATTGCTATCTCCATCCTGGACCCTTCCTCTTTCTTCATGGGTGTGGGCAGGGAGGAAGGAGACCGTTTATGGACTTTGCCTCTAGAGATAGCCATGGTGAGACAGTGTGCAGATGGTTCCTTTCACTTAACAGATACCAGGCTTTACATAGGTTACATTATCCTCTTTGGTCCGTTGTGCAGAGGAGGGAGCTAAGACCACACAGGTTTAGTCCCCAGCTACTCCCCTTATTCAGAAATCCTTGTTTTAATTTGCTGGTGCCAGTGGGTTTGGTTTTTTTCTTTTTGGTCTGGTCAGCACTCAGCCAGGCTCTCTGTCCTTGGGTTATTGGCTCATGGTCGCAGTTCCTTTGGAAGAGTTTATTGTAGCAGGTAAAAGTATGCGACTTACCAAATTACCAAAGCTCATGTGTACTGGAGTCCTGTCTCAGACAGACCCTGCCACTCCATAAAGAGGTTCCCTGCTCCACTCTGGCGGTCCATTTGGGTATGAATTGTAGCAGTATTAAGGCGTGGATGGAGAATAGAGGGCGGTTGTCGGCTTGTAGGCTGTTGTAGCTTGGACCAGCCAGTTGCAACATTGCACTTAGAGGGCTCCTGAGAGTAGCATTTTGTTGGCTTTAGGCCTGGGGCTGAGAAGTGATTTATCTTCCTCTTTCAGAAGGCAGCGCTCTAGTTTCTTTCTGTGCGAAGGAGTCAGCACCACCAAGGGTGGTGCAGCGGTCCCCTCTGCCTGCCCTTCTCTGGCACTGTTTGGGTAAGGGTTGCCAGGTATTTGGAGACCCTTGCCTCCTGCAGCTACTTATACTAATTGCGGTAGGAGCTGTATGTCTTTCTTTCCCACATGCCTGTGATACTGTTTCCAGCACGCGAGGAAAGTCCGTTTTTATGTTGAATGAATTCAGGTATTTGTTGCCAAGTTAATCCAGATAAGAGTTTGGCCTGCTTTTGAACTTGCTGTTTCTCTATAGCATCTTTGTAGTTCAGCATTCTCGTAACCGTGAGTGGGCTAGGGCACCCAGTGGCTTTTGCTTTCAAAGGCACTTCATAATGTTTATTGAATTTCATTTCTGCCTTGAGGATAGCTAGTGCTCATAGAAGATGCTGACAGCCTGGGAAAGGCTTTTTTCAACCTGTGTGCTTCAGCAGATGGAGGTACCACTACCGAGAGTGATTCAGAAGCGCTCCGTGTGGGATTTTGGCATGCTCTGCATTCCAGGTTCTTTTTAACTTGCTCTTTCTGGGTTCCTCTTGACTCTATGGTGGAAAAGACCTGGTTATTTGGCTTGAGGGCATTGAACTTGGCTTGGTTTTAGGAGATATTTCCTCTTCATAGAAGGATGCCCGCTAGTCATCTGTATGACCTTGAAGTATTCGCTTTCCCTCTCTTGAGCCTTCGGTTTTCCTTCATAAAACTTGTCATGCTTTTGAAATCAGTGACACGAGTCTGAAAGTTCTCCTGTCCAGAGTAGGTTAAAGTGTCTCTATCTTTTTCTTTGCTCAATGACCTTTTACATGGAATTAAAAGTGGAGCAGAATGTGGCTCTGGAGGGGAAAAAAGCTGGCCAGGGGCCTGAGCCCATCGGATGACTAATTCTGTAGACCTAACGAAGACCCTTTCCTTTTGGCTGGGGAAGGATTTGGCTTTGGAGAGATAAGAGCTTGAAAAGATAGTGTGAGAGAGACACTGCTACCTCTGATTTGCTTAAGACCAAGGGATTTGCTTAGAATTCTCTTCCTATACTGCCACATAACGGGCAGACTTTGTTTGCAGGCCCTCCTAGAAGCAGTTCACTGGTAGAGAATTTAGGTAGGTGATACCCCATTTTCCAGGTGAGAAAACACCTAGAGAAGACAACTTGTTCCACATCACATAGTAGGTGGCAGAGCCAGGATTCAAATCCAGGCCCCTCTTACCTTCAAACCTGGGCTGAATTTTTCAAGTGGCCTGCTGACTCCATTGTCTAGAGCTAAAAAGCTGCGGACATAGTGTGGGCCCTTTGGTCCCCCTCCTTTGGTTAACTATCTGAACCATGTCGTACCAGCTGCAGTGGTGTGCTGCATGTGTACACTGTATTTCAGAGAAACTTAGCTGTGAATGCATAAAGGCTGGGGTGGGGGCGGAGAAAAAGTCCTTCTTCCTATTGTCTCTTTTGGGACTTGGGCAAAACTTTGCCTGTGGCAAATCTCGTTGGAAAGCCACTTGGGAAAATATTTAAAGGTAATTCCAAGATTGTTAAGTAGTTTTTTGCTCACATGGCTGAGTTTTCATAGCCGTGGGACTGAGAGTGCCACAGATTACATTACCGTCAGTTTCTCACTTTTTCCATGCTGGAAGGGGGGGAAAATGATTCTCTACACATGCACAACCTTTTCTGTGTCTCTGAAAAGCAAATCTAGTGACTGTTGCAAATTTGTAAGGATCACGGTCTTTGAGGAAGAGGGAGATTCTTAGAACTCAGTTGGAAGAGGACTGGCAATCTTTTAATCTTTACAGGTTTGTGGTCTGAGCCTGGGACAGAGCTGGGGCAGTTGGCAGTACATCCTTTGCAGTGCTACTCAGCCCCCACCTTCCTTGATTTCTTGAGGAGAAATAGGAAGAAAAAAATGTCTGGAGACAAAAGTGCATTGAGTTTCCTGTTCATTGTCTCATCGGTCCATCTGATCTCCTGGCTGCCATTCACTTACAGGAACTGTTAACACTTCTGTTTATTTTTCCGAGGGCTTGACCTTAGCCATTGGATCTTTTAGTTACTCTTTTACCTCCCTTAGAGATAAAAGGTCCTCTCCCTTGGAGTTTCAGAAGATAAAGCTCCCGGGATGACCGCTCTCAAACGTCACCCAAAGGATCTAGGTGCCAGATGTCTTCAGAGTCACCATGTGAGATTGGAAGATGGTCTTAAAATCTTAATTCCAAGACTTCTCCTCCAAGGAGGAGGAGAGACTAGGCCCATGTACTGAAATCACTGCTAAGTCTGTGGTTTGGAAAGTATCAATAGATTGATGGAGCCCTGGAAAGCATAGCTAGTCATCTCTGGGGCCGGAGTGTGGAATCTTATATTTGAGGAAAGACCTGGGTATGGTTTGTAACGTGGGGGAAAGAAAAACATGTACAGACCCGTCTCCTACTAAGATTGGGGGCAGGCTGAGGGCAACAGAGGTTTTTGGCTCTTCTAATACCCACCCAAGTAAGAACTTTTTACTATTACTCCACCTTATTCCTTGTCTGTCTGAAATGGGACAGGTGGCTCCCTCTGGACCTGGGCATCTTAGGCCAGAGGTGCCAATAGGACCATGGCACATTTTCTTTCCCTGCTAGGGTGGCTCTGGCCCTGTGGAGAGGAGTGCATGGCTTGACTGCTCTGCAGGCACCTCCTTTGTTACCATTTGTTCGTTCAGCGAATCATATTGAGTGCCTACGTATGTGCCAGGGCCTGTGTCAGGTGCTGGGGATATAGTAGGAGCTTGTTTTCCTTTCGGTTTGTCTGGGGAAAAGTTCAAGAGCCTGCGTGAGGTTGAGTTCTATGAGTCTGTGGGAAGTAAGGTGTTTGGACCCAAAGGAAATTAGAGAACATCACATCCTTTTTTTTTTTTCTCCAGTACGCGGGCCTCTCACTGTTGTGGCCTCTCCTGTTGCGGAGCACAGGCTCCGGATGCGCAGGCTCAGTGGCCATGGTTCACAGGCCCAGCTGCCCCGCGGCATGTGGGATCTTCCCGGACCAGGGCACGAACCCGTGTCCCCTGCATCGGCAGGCGGACCCTCAAGCACTGCGCCACCAGGGAAGCCCATCACATCCTTTTTTTAATGAACATATTTCTTTTGACCAGCCTTGCAACTTTTTGAATGAAATAATTATAAAAAGCAGCCAGAGCTGGTATCTTAATTTGTAGTAAAGACAATGAAGAATGACTTTCCTAACAGATATCCTGTTTTTTATTTAGACTGAGCTTTTCTGAATGAGAAAAAAACAACATTCTTTGAACTTAATTGTCTTGCGGTGTTCCTGGCCATCCCCCTGGTTTTATGAGGTTTCACTGAAGCTCTCCCTCACCAGGGAGCCCAGCAGCTGTAGCATAGTGCTTTGTTCTAGTAATGAGTTAGACTTGTTCCCTTCCCATCACTCTGGATATAGTTGGGGAAAAGTCATTTTCACATGCTTTCAAAAAGTTCCGCTATGAGGGTTATGGGAGCTTCTCGGGGTGATTAGTGCTTGGTTTCTTTCATTTTACTCTTCCTTGGTAACGGGTTATCTGATTCTTGCCTTTGTGGCTGGTCTCTTGAGAGCCAGGTGCAATGGGGGTGGCCCCTTCCACTGGGAGGGTTATTAGCATTGCTCTGGAAATGCCTCTGGTGGTTCTGGGGTCTCCACTCTTCTTTTGTGTTCTGCCTCTGACATGGTTTCTCTTTGTCTTTTGTGCCCAGCCTCTGACTATGGCATGAAACTGCCAATTCTGCGTTCCAACCCCGAAGACCAGATCCTGTATCAAACAGAGCGGTACAATGAGGAGACCTTTGGCTACGAAGTGCCCATCAAGGAGGAGGGGGACTATGTACTGGTGTTGAAATTTGCCGAGGTCTACTTTGCACAGTCTCAGCAGAAGGTGAGGCCTGGTCAGGCCCCTGCTTGACCAGTGGGATGTTACCACTTTCGGATAGCCCTCTGCTAAGGGCCAGAGAGTGTGAGACGCGTTCCCAGAAGGGAGGAACAGATGAGCTTTGAGGAAAAGCTGGATTTTTTTTTTTTTTTTTTTTAAAGGCTGTACCATGCGGCCTGCAGGGTCTCAGTTCTGTGACCAGGGATCAAACCCGGGCCATGGCAGTGAAAGCCCAAGATCCTAACCACTAGGCCGCCAGGGAACTCCCAAAGCTGGATTCCTTTTGCCCAGCTGTGTCCCATTACTACACGACTGAACTTGCCTTGGGATTGGTGACAGAAGGCTACGCCAGAATCCTAGTTCTTGGCCACTAATCCTCTTAAGGCCCTCCTGGTTATAGCCTTTCCCTTCTTGGTTGTCAGCACCTTCTTGTTTTTAGCCCTGTTCTTTTCCTGTCCCTCCCTCTGAATTTCCTTCTTTCCATGTTGAGCTTTTTGTTTGTATTCTTTGTTCCCTACGGCCAGTGTGCGACCTTGACAGTGAAGGAACATGGCTTTGATTTAGCTCAGGTAAAGGACTCTAGCCACCCTGGAGTATATCCAGTCCTGTCATTCCTTGAATTACTTTTGAACTTGAAGCCCAGGCAGGTACCTGATGTCCAACTGGGGAAGGGGTGTGAAGCAGGTGGTTTTGACATTGTCTCCTTTTCTCATCTTGGCAGGTATTTGATGTGCGATTGAATGGCCATGTTGTGGTGAAGGACTTGGATATCTTTGATCGCGTTGGACACAGTACAGCTCATGATGAAATCATCCCGATGAGCATCAGAAAGGGGAAGCTGAGTGTCCAGGGGGAGGTGTCCACCTTCACAGGGAAACTCTACATCGAGTTTGTCAAGGTAACGCTCCTACTCTGCCCTCACAGCTGAGGACGAGCTCGAAAGAATGGGTGCAGGGGGGATGTTTGCTGCTGTGTGGGGTTGACCGCTGTTTCCCATTTCCTAGGGATACTATGACAATCCCAAAGTCTGTGCACTCTACATCATGGCTGGGACAGTGGATGGTAAGTTGTGTTTCTGATCTGCTTTTTGATGTGGTCTGAAGGATATGATTGAGGAAGCCCTTGGGGGGATGGTTTAGCTGATCGCTGTTTTGAAAACACTAATACTTAAAGCCAGATTGTGGGGAACCCAGAGTCCGGTGGCCGGGGGTGAAGTGTAGCATGGTGCTAGCTGTAAGCTTCTGAGTAAGATCTGTGTTCATATCTTGCTGCCGCCAATTAATCAGCGGATTGGTTTTGGACAAAATCCTTTAACCCTACTGTAAATTGGGATTAATAATGTTACCCATGGTGTGCCCTGAGCCTTGTAGTCATTTGGAATTGCCTAAAACTCATCCTTATTCTGTTTCTTTGACATCTGTGTCCTGGGGGCAGAAAGAAGAAACAGGCAGAAGGAAGGGTCCTTGAGTGTTTTGGTGTGCTCCAAGAGAGTGCAGCATTGCTGGGCTGCACTGAGCAAAACTTCATCTATTAATGTCTCCCTGTCCTTGGGATCCAGCTTGAGAGTACATCTCTTTCTCAGGGTTGAGGGTCCTGGCTGCCAGCTTTCCCAGGCTGATTTTTGCAGAGAAAGTTTCTGTCTTAGTGACTTTTCTCCCCCATCCCACCTCTGTACCTTTCCCCACCTCATCCTGGATGCACCGAGGCTCGCATCCTTTTTTTTTTTTTTTTTTCGCATCCTATTGTTTTGACATCCCAGAGGATGTCTTGCCACCAAACTGATTTGTAGCCAGAGTCCCTCAGGAGGGGACAGAGAACAGAGGGGTAGTGTGTGCTGAGAACCCACAACTCTGTGGATCAGCTTTTCCTTGATTGCTGTGTGAATCAAAAGGGAATGTGGGATTGTAGGAGGGAGGAGGAGAGGTCTGAAAAGGTTAATCTTTGGGTGTCGGGTCATTGTCCTTGTCCAGTCTGGTTCTTCCTGGGCTCTGAAGAAGTAGGACAGGAAGGGGAGATAGTGAACCTCTCTGTGCTCAGGGCTTTTACTACGTTTTAGTTAAATCTAAAGAAGACAAATGTTTGTGCAGCAATCTGCTCTTCTCTAGGCTGGGAACTGTTTCTGCTCCTTCCTGTGGATCCTGCTTAGGTCACAGGGTCTCTTTACTGTGACTCATTTACTGCCCTTAAGGGCCTCACTTAAATGCCATGGGTCCTACTTAAAAAGTGTTCTTCTTCTTGTGTCAGATGTACCAAAGCTGCAGCCTCATCCAGGACTGGAGAAGAAAGAAGAGGAGGAGGAGGAGGAAGAATACGATGAAGGGTCTAATCTCAAAAGACAGACCAATAAGAACCGGGTGCAGTCGGGCCCCCGCACGCCCAACCCCTATGCCTCGGACAACAGCAGCCTCATGTTTCCCATCCTGGTGGCCTTCGGAGTCTTCATTCCAACCCTCTTCTGCCTCTGCCGATTGTGAGAACAAATCACCATCCTGAACAGGTGGAGGGGTGTGGGAAAGAAACCAAACATGTTGGTTTGGGTTTCTGTATTTTTTACAGTGATTAACAAAAACAAACAAATGAAACACACACACACACACACACAAAATTAAAGGAGATGAAAAGAGGCGGAGTGAGTAGAGAGCAGCCCTCATCCACCACCTGGTCCTAGACCTGCTCCAGTCCTGGTTCTCTCTTTGTGGTGGCCCCCAGCCGTCTCTTTCCTCTCCAGGGTACAGAGGGTAAACTGGATCCTACCTGGTCCAGGGTGTTCGTCCGTAAACACAGTGGAAAGGACTCTGAACTCAGAGCAGACACGGTTCCTTTTTTTAGGTTAGAAATTAACAGCAGGGAAATGTCACCTTCTTACCTGAGAAGACTAGCGCTGGGAGTTGGGTATGTTCTGAAGTTACGTCCAGATAAGTTTTCAGATGTCCTGGGATTCAAAGTGTGTGTGTGTGTGTGTGTGTGTGTGTGTGTGTGTGTGTGTGTGAAGGTGTACAATTTGTATGATAAAGATGAAAACGGAAGGGGGATTAAAAAGAAGAAAGAAAAGTAGATACTTCCTTACTTGGAAGCCTTTCTGGTTTTAGCCCAATGATGGTTCCACCTTAAGTGTTTGAGCTTTGTCATTGCTTGTCTCCCTGACATGTGCCAGTTAGAGAACTGTCTGGTATCCGAGACGATTAGTTTATATCAGGTCCTCAAGTTGCCTCTGACTTCTTACCACAAACAAATCATTTTGATTTCAGTGCCTGTTGGGGACTTGATTTCCTCTCTCTCTCTCTTTTTTTCTGAACCTGGCTCATTTGAAATCTCTCTCTCAACCATCCTGCTAAGTTATTGCCAAGAAGGGGAGGAGACATAGGGATTTGGGGTTCCCTCTGCTTGACTGTCTTATCCTCTACCACCTCACCTTACTGGTACCTCCCTCCCTGGATCTCTGAGCCAGCAGCCAGGAGGACCTGACCCAGCAGTTCTTTTATTGGCCCCTTTGTAGGGTCTTGCTGCCAGGGGACAGGGATGCTTTCCAGCCTGCAGCAACAGAACACTTGACCTTAAAAGTCTCTTCTGGTCTTTGGATCAGAAAAGGCTTATGTTAGCGTAACTTAAGAGCAACCTCGGAGACTTGAGCCCTACTAAGTGACTGACCACTGTTGAGAGTATCTAGTACCTGACGTTCATTTATTCCCACATCCTTCCATGTCACAGTTCAACCAGTTTTAGTTTAAGCCTAGAGCTGCCCCAAGGAGCCAGACTGATTGTCTGTATCTGGCCCAGTGACGCCTCTCACTGACCTTAATAGCGTGCCCTTTTTGTCCTTTCATTTCCTTGTCCAAGTCTCAGCCAGGTTCTTGATGTGACGGGGCTGAAAGATTGCCAGTCAGCCATAGTCCTGGCAGCTCTGAAGCCACCCTTAGCCTCTAAGTGTTTGTCTTGAATTCCACGGGAAAATTTCTGCAGGAAGTGAGGCTTCCTTGTTCCTCTCCTTTCTGGTCCCTGTCATCCTTTTCCCAGTTAGGGGAGCAATGAGGGAGGACCCAGCCAAGCTACAAGGAATTTTGTGGATGGAAAGCCACAGGATTAGCTTATGCTTGGGCTGGAGCAGCATAGAATCTCAGGCCAGGCTCATCCTTTTACAGTGCGTTTAATTTTGAGTTTGTCTCTTTGGATATGTTTTCCAAGAGCTCCATATATTTGAACTGCTCATTATGTGACCAAATAAGTAGCCCTTGGGCTCATGTTCTGGATTTTGGTTCTTAATGAGTTACTCCAGTCAGCATTTAGTCCTTTGAGAGTCATAGCCCTTTATTTCAGCTGTGACTTAGGCCTCGATACTTGGGTACTGAGTCAGGCAGCTGGACAGCTGCGGCCTGAAGCTATAATCAGAGGAACGCTTCTGGAGTGCTTCATGAAGCTCCTGCGTTACAGGATGATGTCCTGAAGCCTTGGTCCTGGGGACCACCTGCCTGGGGCAGTGGACATCCTGACTATTAATTGGGCTTCTGACAGGGGCTTCAAGTCCCATTCCGTCACAGCTCTCCAAAGCCGTAGGCTACTGCCAGTAGAGTAAACAGGATGCGGGAGGACTTGCTGCCTCCATTTTTCCTTGTTCATTAGTTTGCCTGGGTCTCTCTGAGGAAGGAGGGCTCCCCGCCTCCTCACCTCAACCCTTCCCTTCGGTGACTCAGAGTCTCAGAAGGAAACCCTGGTTCCTGGGGCCATTTCCTAACGGTACTGTAAGCCAAGCAGCTTTGCTTCTGCCTCTGTTTCCAAGCCCACCCTTTCCCCCTGAGCTCAGGGATAGGGACGGGCACTTTCCTCTTTGGTTGTGTCTGAAAGGAAGGAACATCTTTCTGTGGCTCACAGAAACTAAAGGGGAAGTGAGGAAACAGGAAGAAGTATGGGGGGGGCGCTGGGGTAGAGTCCCCTGGAGCCAAGCACACCCAGATCACAGAGCTGCCCAGGGCTGGTTACGGTTGGCTTGTGATGCTGAACTTGAAAGTTTTTTTTTTTTTTTTTTGGCTCTTTCAAGATGATATAGGTACATGAAGTTTGGGTTAAAGGGGTGGGGATGGGGTACTCTTTATTTTTATTTTTGTATTGTGTATGTCAAGAATCACTCTGTTGTTCATCTTTTGCTTTTTGCACTGTTCGTCCCCACGTCTGTATCCTGAGCTGGTGCTAGGGGCTGAGAGGCTGTGCTGTAGGGGAGTCTGGCTGGGGTTGGGGAGGTGAGAAGTCACGCCCATTAGGCGTGGGGAAGGAGAGGCCTGGGCTCTTCTACTGGATCCACGCTTGTCCTAGGGTTTTAGATCTTCCTGAGCCCAGCTGGCCAAAGCCAAGAGCAGATAGCCAAGGTGAAACTCTTGTTGCCAGAAGTGTGGCTTGGGTTTGGTTTCCGGGTGGACTGGGCAAAGATGTCTGAGGGAGGTGGGCTGAGAGTCTGCAGTGTAGCCCTGATTTGGGTCAGGGACCGACTGGCCTCTAATCAGACTTTTTGGGGGCTTCATTCATTGCTGACGGGAACATCATGCCAGGAAACAATCTTTGGGACCCATGTCCCCTAAACCAGATATGTTTTTGTAAAAAAGCCTCCACTATTGAGGAGAAGCTGCTCAGTGTTTACCTTGCATTCTGGTGACTTGAAAGGTGGATCTCTTTGTGTCAGTGGTGTCAGACTTGCAGGAGGACCACAGGGCCTGCAGGCCCACCTGTTGGTTTGAGAGTGTGATCTTGTTTTCTTGTTCCCACTGTTTGCCTAAGAGATACTGGCCTGAAATTGGAGGATCACAGTAGAGGTCACTTAGGCTTGGAAGAGATGGGGTGAAGTTTGAGTTAAGTTTACCGCCCCCTTTCTTTGCCTGGGAACTGTTTAATCCAGTTTTAGAATTGTGATTTGACTTCTTTTCTTTTTGGAGAAGCTTCTGTTTTAAGGAATTTCTCTTCCTCCATATCCTGCCTCTGCCCTCTCTTGGGAAGGCCTGGCCATGGCTTCTAGAATCTCAGTTGAACTTCAGAAAACAGCAGCAGTATTTTCCCTTTCCTAGCACTTATATTCCTTTCCCTAGAAATTGGCTCACCTTGGGAAGCACAGGGGGAGAATCAGCAGGTTCTTGACCCTCCCTGGGGATTGGGGAAGGACCCACCCGGTCAGCACAGTGCCTTGTCCTCTCCTGCTCTGAGCCAGGGTGGGCGTTCCCTCTAGATTCAGGTCTGGGCAGGGGGTCTCACAGTCCCTTCCTCCCCCTCCCCTTTGCTGTCTGGCTCTGACCTAATTCAGGTGTCTTCTTGCCTCGAGGAGCCTTAATGGCATCAAGTGGCAACATTAATACTGTCCTCCATGCCTATCCAAAAGGACCTAGAAGAGCAGGTGAGCTTTCCAGAGTGAGAGACGAATAGATGCTCCTGTTTTCAAAAGACAAGTTGGGGAGGGAGGGTAAGCTTTGGACCTCCTTCCACTGTGGCCCCTGGGGAAGGAGCCTGGGGCGAGGCTAAGTGATGGTGCAGAAGCAGAACCAGAAACACCCAGGATCAGTTCAGAAACCAGAGAAGGAATCTGCTTTTCTTCTATGGGAAGATGTAATTAGGGATCAAAGAGCTCTAAGAAAATTGCAAAGAAGCCTTCATGTTCAAGCTTAGGAGAGATCAGAGTAATTTTTCCCTTTCAGTCTGAGCTAGGACTCTTTCTGTATTTATACCTCTCCTGGGGCAAGAGGGCTAGATTTCCTCATTTTGTTACAAGACTAGGTTGGCACCAGTGGGTCCGCTTCCCAGCGAGGGCGGTTTCTTCCCTGTACATGGGTGGCTTGCTGCCGCTGGCTTGTCCTTGCCCAGCTGCCTTTGGCAAGCTGGCTGTAGGCTGCCAAATCATTTGGATAAGGGCAGATGATTTGGGGCCTGGCTGGGTTGGCAGGAAAAGAGCAGGATGGATCTCTTGGGACGGGTTCTCCCCTCCCCACACCCCAGGAGTATAAAAACAAGGAGCCAGGATTGTGCTGGCAGCCTGGGAAACAGTAGTGCCTGCTGGAGTTGGCACAGAGGGCCCTGGCACCTCTCGCATCCAGGCAGTCTTGTGAGAGGGGAGCACGTAGCACCAGGAAAAGCAGAACTCCATTCTCACCTCTATTCTGAGCTTCGGGGCTTTATTTCAGTACGAGGAAAAACAACAACAATCTGAAGTGCGCTTTCCGTCCTTTCAAAGGACAACTGTCGGGAAAGGAGGGCTGAGTTGCCAGGTGGGAGGGGAGAGTTGGCAGGGAGAGGCATTATGGCAGAACCAGGAATGAGACATCCTTGACTCCTGTCTTCCCTGGTGTGTCATGATCCAGGGAATGAAGAGAAATTTGACCCTGGATTAGTTCCTTCCTTGGATTTTCCTTCCACCAAATTCTCCCACGCTTGGACCAGCTGCCCATTCAGAGCTCAGGGCAGCCTCTTCAACCACTACTGGCCTAACCTGGCTCGTCAGGAAACCAACCCCACCCCTCTAGATCGGGCCTGGCTGCTCTATTCTGTACCCAAGTACTGGACGATAGTGTCAAGTTCTTAGTAGCCCCTGTAGCTCCTACCCTAGATTCCCATCCGCTTCCTGCAGAGGCCAAACCTACTCTCTGTCTGTAGCCACAACACGCTTTTCCAGCGACACAGTGAGATGTGATTGAGGGGCTTTGAACCTGGCTGGCCCGGGAAAGCTGTAGGGGTGGATAGAGCTCTTTCCTTCTCGGCTGTCTCCATCTGTCCCTACCCCTTCCATGCCCCACCCTACTCCCACCAAAAAGTAAAAAAATCAGGATGTTTTTCACTGTCCATTGCTTTGTGTTTTAATAAACAATTTGCAGTGACACTCTGTGTTGGGATTGAGTTTGAACTTGATTGCAAAGAAGTGACGTGATGGGGTGGGAAGAGGGAAACCCAGGGGTTCTCTTGGCTGCTAAGGGTTCTTGCGTGATGAGTCTGGGAGCTTTCTTTTCTTTTCACCAGGATGTTTGGTTAAGGGAACGGAGTTTTGTTAAATGCTGCCTGGCCATTTCAACCAGCAGCTCATTCAAGGAAAAATAAACAGTTGTTATGTTTCCACTTTCACTGGAACACCAGGCCATGACACTTTCACTTCCAAGGCACACTGAGCCTGCTGCCTCCCCTCCTGTTTTCCCCTCAGCTTCCACGATAGCCTGTGGACAGACTAAGCCATGGGATGGTTTTCTCTGCTTTTTCCTTTTCTGATGTGTTGTCAGTGTTGACAAGGGAAGGGGCAGAAAGAGCAGGAAGGATTTTTTTTTTCCTATAATTTATCCATCATGTTTTATAGCTGAGGAACATGAAGCTCAAAAAACTTTAGTAATTTACCCCAGGCTAGTCAGTAAATGATCAAGCCAGGATTCAAACCCAGTCTATTTGTCTGCAAAGCCCATGATCTTTCTAAGGCTATAAGAATAATAATTACAGATATCTTTTATTGAGCCTTTGAAATGGGCCAGGCACAAGGCCAAGCAGTTTTACAGATGTTATCTCTGTTTAATCTTCAACCAACCAGCTGGTACTTTTAAGAGGTGAGGTGACTTGCCGAAGACCACACAGCCAGCAAAAGGCAGAACTGAGGTTTTACACCAGGACTCTTGCTCTTAATCATTATCTCTCCAGCCTTCCACTCCCCGCCTGATGCCATGTGCTGTGTTTCTCCAAGCAGGAATGGAGGCTGCTGGTTTGGGGAATGGGAGGGAGAGCTTGGCCTACCTCCCTCAGTTATCCCTTGAAGGGCAGAATTCAGTGCTCAGCTCTAAGAATGAAGCCTGTGTGGATGGAGTCTGTTCTCAGGGCCCAAATAAGCCAGGAGGCCCACAGAGCCTCATTCTTAGCTTGAACCCACCCATAACTGGAGTTCTTTACTAATTTAGACTTGGCTGTTACTATTTCAAGTAGCTTCGCATGAGCTGCCAAATGGGGAAGAGACCTGAAGAAGCCCTGCTCTAGGGACTCACAGGGAGGGAAATTGTCTGACAGAAGATCTTGGGCCAAGTGGGGGGGGGTTGGGTTAAACCACTCTTGGGTCCAGATCTTTTTTTTTTTTTTTTTTGGGTCCAGATCTTAATCTCACTAAGGAAATCAGGCTCCCGGTTGGCTGGAGCCGGTGTGTCGGACCTTTCTCCATACTTAGTACCCCATGCCCCTCCACCCCCCATAGAGGAAGAGAGATGAGTTTTTCCAACATTTACTGGAAAGCCTCTTGCCATAGCAATGGTGAGGGGGTCAAGGCAGAACAGAGGTGAAGCACAGAGGTGTGGAGTGGGCAGGCCTCTGCTCTCTAGCAACCTGAGATGGTAGGCACCTCACCGCGGTACTCTGGCCCAAGAGTCTTAGTTTTGTTTGTTGCTAACCACTTATATTAGTGAAAAATAACCCCACTTACTTTTTGGCTGGGGCCTTGTCCTAAGACTCCCTCTCCTGGGTTTTCTTACGGCTTCCACTTGACTCCGTCTGTTGCTTCCTCAAGCCTTGGTCCCCAGCTCATTTCCTCTCTGCTCTGACTTGACTGTTCTTTTTGGTCACCGCACTTTTCAATCCAGCTCCATGGCTTCTCCCTGCCCAGGGTGCCTGCCCTCAGCAGAGGGGTCCTGGAGAAAGAGGCCACTTAAATGTATTGTCATAGCGACCATTCATGAAACACTCTCCCTGGCTCCAGCAGAGTGCTTTTCGTTGCTGTTTTCATCTCCTTTTTTAAAAATTTATTTTATTTATTTATTTTTGGCTGTGTTGGGTCTTCGTTGCTGCGCACAGGCTTTCCATAGTTGTGGCGAGCAGGGGCTACTCTTCGTTGCGGTGTGCGGGCTTCTCATTGCATTGGCTTCTCTTGTTGCAGAGCACGGGCTCTAGCTGCGTGGGCTTCAGTAGTTGTGACACGCGGTCTCAGTAGTTGTGGCTCGTGGGCTCTAGAGCACAGGCTCAGTAGTTGTGGCGTACAGGCTTAGTTGCTCCACGGCATGTGGGATCTTCCTGGACCAGGACTCGCCACCAGGGAAGCCCTCATCTCCTCTTTACAACCCTAGGAAAGACCAGTGACTAGCCTGACTTATAAATAAGAAAACTTAGGCTCACAGGGCATAAATGACCTGCCCAAAGTCACACAGCTGGTAGGTGGCAGAGTGAGGACTGGAACTTAGCTCTGTCTAACCGCAAAGCCTGTGCTCTTAACGTCATGATGTACTACTTTTGAGAAGGAACCTTTTGAATGTAGATAACTGAAGAAGCTGGGTGTTGGTTACGTGGAGGTTTATTATATTATTCTTTCTCTAAAAAGAAAGTAACCTTTTAAGACTTAGTGATACAAAAAGTGAGTAAGTACATTTTAAAAATCGGGGGACTTCCCTGGTGGCACAGTGGTTAAGAATCCGCCTGCCAATGCAGGGGACACGGGTTCAAGCCCTGGTCCAGCAAGATCCCACATGCCACGGAGCAACTAAGCCCGTGTGCCACAACTTCTAAGCTGCGCTCTAGAGCCCATGAGCCACAACTAGTGAGCCTGTGTGCTACAACTACTGCAGTCCACGCACCTAGAGCCTATGCTCCGCAACAAGAGAAGCCACCGCAATGAGAAGCCTGCGCACCACAATGAAGAGTAGCCCCTGCTCACTGCAACTAGAGAAAGCCCGCACGCAGCAACGAAGACTCAACACAGCCAAAAACAAACAAATAAATAAATAAATAAAATATTAAAAAAAATTTATACGGGGTGCAGAATGTGAAAACTCATCTTTCTTAGTCCTACCTCTTTAATCCCTAGAGGATATACAGGTGTATTATCTTTGGTGTATATCTTTCATTTTATATGTATTTATATATATTTATATGTACGTACACACATATTTACATAATATATTTGCACATGTGCAAGTGTGCCTTTAGAATTCCATTAAGGAATTACTGAATCAAACAGTATATGCACGGGACTTTCCTGGCAGTCTAGTGGTTAAGACTCTGCGCTTCCACTGCAGCGGATTCGGGTTCAATCCCTGGTCAGGGAACTAAGATCCCACATGCTGCGCAGTGCGGCCCAAAACAAAACAAAACAAAACAAAACAAAAAACAGTATATGCACTTAAAATTTTGAAAGTTCTGCCCTCAGCTAGGCTATGTGAATTTCCACCCACCAGTCTTGTGCTGTACGACTTTGGAATATGCCATGAATCCTTTTCGGAAACAGGTGGGATATAAATAATAAATTAATGCTTTTAAAGAACAGCCCTCAGCCAGGGAGAGAAGTGACTTGGGTACTATGGAAATCACTAGCTCTGTTTCCCAGACCACAAGGCCTGCCTGCAGTCCCAGCCACGACTTGCTGATTCGGTGGATGCCATCTTTAAGGAAGCAGCAGGAAGGAGGACTGAACTTCCCTGGCTTGGCAGAAAAAAGCCCTCTGATGTCCTGCTTACCTTGGCCGCATCAGCTCTGGGCCCCACCTGCCTGGCCTGATTTGAGGCAGACTGCCTGGCAACTCTGGGACTGCCCTGGAAAACAGCCACTGTCACACCTCTTATAGTGAGGAAAATAACCAGCTTAAGGAGAGGGACTTGAAGAGCACCAAGCTGCGGTGAAAGGGAGGCCAGCCTTTCCACTCCAGTCTTCCCATGTCTGGCCCAAGGAGACATTGGGGTTGCTACTTAATGCAGTCAATCTCTATTTTTCTTTTTCCACCCAACAGGGAATTAGTATATGTACTTTTCAGAAAACTTTTTTTTTTAAAGAGCCTTTTGACATACCTTAGAAAGATTTGGTGAGGAGAGGCAGAGGCAGATTGGAGGTTATGGCCCTAATTTTTCCTACTGCCTCTTAAAAAGGAATATTTAAGGATATTTTTCCTTTCTTTCTGTGTGTTTTCTGTTCTCCTAAAGACATAATCTTTTGCTTTTTAATCACAGTTTATAGGTAGTGATCAGAGAGAGTACAGGCCTCAACTCCCTTATATGGCAGTATTTATTTAAAATTTTTTGAGCAGAAAAAAGTGATCAATTTTGAGGTGGCTTTTAAATTTTAAGAGATTGTAATAAGTCTACTTTGACTTAAGAGTCTGCCTTCCAGATGCAGATCCTAAGTTAGTTATTTTTATTTATTTATTTATTTAAAGGTATACAAGCAGCCCATGATCATATGCTTGTTGTGATAAAATAGTATAGAAGTAGCTCTAAAGAGTGTCAAAAGTGAATATATCCCCCTTTAATCCCTTCCAATTCTCTCCTCCCCCAAGGGAACCTCACTTAACTCTAGTGTATATTCAAACCCCTTCCTGTGTGGTTACAGATAGAAATATTCATATACTTTCAATTTTTTTTTTTTTTTCCAGTACACGGGCCTCTCACTGTTGTGGTCTCTCCCATTGCGGAGCACGGGCTCCAGATGCGCAGGCTCAGCGGCCATGGCTCACGGGCCTAGCCGCTCCGCGGCATGTGGGATCTTCCTGGACCGGGGCACGAACCCGTGTCCCCTGCATTGGCAGGTGGACTCTCAACCACTGCGCCACCAGGGAAGCCCTACTTTCAAATTTTAAACAAATGGGATTATGTGCCTTGCTCCCCCCCCCAAACTATCTGAGATCTCTCCATACTAGTAAGTAGAGATGGACCTCATTCTTTTTAACAGCTGCATAACATGAATGGGTGCAACTATAACTTGTTGTAATTTTTCAGTTTTACAAATGGTCCTGCAGTAAACATCTTCATGCATACATGTAGGCTAAATTCCCGGATGTGGAATTGCAGGTAAACGCGTCAATACGTTTGTTATCATCCCTAAAAAGAGAAAAGCTGGGATCCAGGTAACTCTAGTCCTGGTGCTGAGGACAGATGTTTAGTCAGCAAGTGATTGTGTGAAATGGCTCCATGCTAAACTCCCTTCTTCGTGATTCACAATCAAGTAGCATATTAAGAGTTCTGGAAATTCTTCAGTAACCACTTACTGCTGAGTAGTTTAAAAAGAATTGTTTGCAAAGGGAAATTGCAATGTGCAAATGTGTAATTCTTGTACACATCTTAAAATTTCCCTGAACAGTTTGGGAAGTCTCCCCCCGGGTGGTAATCTCTCAAAGACAGGACAGCATTTAGATAGGAACTGGCCACATACTGTTCCACCAGGCTGGGCAGCTGAGGTGGAGTCAGGTTTGGATTTGGTCCAGGAACCAGGCGAGGCCTGTCAGCCACTCCCAAACCCCTCGGATGAGAGGGATCCAGTAAGTCCTGCATAAATCAAGGCTTTGAGGCTGACCAGTAGGGAGAGGGGTAGAGTTTCTATCTAAGAGGTGACATCAACTTAGCACACACACTGCATCAGTCAGGCCCAAGCCTCCAACAGAGAAGGGTGAGGATCCAGAATCTCTAGAGAAGGAGCCACTTGGGGTATAAGAGGGCAGTGTCCTCCCCCCTCCCACTCACCTCCTCCAGTCCTTGAAATCATGGTTAATTTCCATGGCTCAGTGCAGATGTCACCCCTGAAGCCTCTCCCCTAGCCCCTAGACCCCTCCTGTGTGCTCTGGTAGCACCTCTGCTTCAGCAATTAGCAGTCTGTTTTGTCTTCTGGTTCATTCATACTTATTGGGCTGATCTAGAGGAAGGGCCACATGATGAATTATGTACCTCACAGTCTTCCCCAACAAAGTGGAAGCTCCTCCGTAGCCCGGTGCTGTTCAGGCTTTCCTTCACTCATTCATTCATTCGATCATCATTGAGCACCTACCATGTGTCAGGCATTAGCTAGACTGCCTGAATACAGTGGTGAATACAGCAGACTCAATCCCTCCCTCTTTCGTATTCTTATATTCCCTGTAGCCCAGCCCAATGTCTAGCCCAAAGCCTGACACAGTACGGTTTAGAAATGGCAATCTAATTGGAAAGCTGCCTTTGCATAGCAAGAACTGTCTTACCTCCTAGACTACAGATGAAAAAACATTTTCTCAAGATGCCTCGTCTACATTTTATGTGATGGAAAGTCATTTGACTGTACGGGATATTTTTTTAGACATTTGGGGTGACCTCGGGGGCCTGATGGAGAATCTGGAGTGCTAAGGTGCCAGCCACCTGGCTGGACCAACGCTAGCGGGAGGGCGCTAGCGACGCGGCCCGCAGGTCCCGCCCCCACGTCCCGCCCCCACAGGCCCCGCCCCCACAGGCCCCCGCCCCGCCCCCGCTCTCCATAGTTACGGCTGCGGAGGCGGCGGCCATCTTGGCGGCGGAGCGATGAGCGGGTCGAATTCTAAGGCTGCGGCCGTGGGGTCGGCGGCTGGGCCCGGGGGGCTGGTGACTGGCAAGGAGGAGAAGAAGAAGGCTGGCGGCGGCGTCCTGAACAGGCTTAAGGCGCGGCGGCAGGCGCCCCACCACGCGGCCGACGACGGCATCGGGGCAGCGGTTACGGAGCAGGAGCTGCTGGCTCTGGACACCATCCGGCCCGAGCACGTCCTGCGCCTCAGCCGGGTCACAGAGAGTAAGTGCGGGGCCGGCCGCGCCCTCCCCTCGCGCCGGTCCCTGCGCCCCTTGTAGACTAAGTGGAGCTGGCCGCTTGCCGCTCGGCCGGCCGAGGGTGTCCACCCAGGCGCCCCCGGCCGGCCGGGCCGCGCTGCCCACCCTCACCTAGACCTGGTCGGGAGGGGTTCTCCTGGGCTTGACTGCTCTCCTCTGAGTCCGGCCACGCTAGGCTTCCCTGTGGCCCGTCCCCGCTGGGCCCTCAGGCCCGGCCGTTCTCCTCCTCAGCTGGATCTGTTTG
Source organism: Delphinapterus leucas (assembly GCF_059928025.1). Lineage (NCBI taxonomy): Eukaryota > Metazoa > Chordata > Mammalia > Artiodactyla > Monodontidae > Delphinapterus > Delphinapterus leucas. The sequence continues at coordinate 16,808,605 of NC_143142.1, forward strand.
GGTGGGGGCCCGCCTTGGCTTAACCGGATCCTCCTGACCCTGGGAAGTGGGCCGCTGCCCCCCAGCCATCAGTGAAGTTCCTGACCAGCTAGGCCCCCTCAACCTGTCTACAGCCAGCTTCTGCCGCCCTCTGCCAGCCCAGACCCCTACCCTAGCTGCTTTCTCTGCCTTTCCCTCCCCTCCGGCCCCTGACAGCCCCGCCCCCTTTCCAGCCTGCCTTGGCCCCCTACCTCTTTGGGTCCCTAGCGTTGCCCCTTTGTGTGCAGGTGGGCTCCTCCTTCCTCAAATACATTGCCGTGGCATTTCGTGCCGCATTAAAAAAATATTAATAAAGTTTCAGTTCACGTACAAAACCAAAATGTGAATCCTGCTTTTGACACTTGTTCCAGTGAATTAAGAATATGTCAGGGTGTTAGAGATGCATTTCTTGCATAAAATGCAACCGTCCTACACCTTTTCATTGATAGTACGAGGGGTGGGGAGAAATATATAGCTCACCCCCTGTCCTGGTTTTCCTCTTTTCTGTTCTCTTCCAGGCCAACCCCTGACTTGATGCCTTTTTTCTTGCTGCTGTTCCCCGCTAAGAGTTTGCAGTCAGTTGGTTAGACCCTGCTTGCCCAGCCGGCCCTGTCCTCCAGACTTCTAACGTTGAAGCACCAGCACTCCCTTGATGGATTAAAGGCTGCCGTCCTATTATCTGCTGAATTGCTTTAGTCGGCAGCCCAGGGGTGCTCAGGTGTCCCTCAGGGAGATGGAGGCCGCCCCCAGTGATTTGAGGATGACAGTTTGGGGGGATAGGCCTTGGTCCAGCCTGTATGAAAGGGAATTCCCATCTCCTAAAATAGCTTTAATTTGAGTCTGGGCATTTTCATATCCCCATTTTCCATCACTGTTTGGGTTGGGACTGTCCTTTGCATGCCTGAGTATATCTTTAGAAGGTCTTGCTATTCTGTTTCATAGAAACATTGTGAAAAAGCTGCTTCTGTTCTGACCCAGATTTCATTTGGGGCTCTGAAGGTACGGAAATGCTCACCACCTCACCTTTCTCACCCCATGCTTTCTCCTGATACCAAAGGTGAATTAGGCCACTCTAATGCCTGGCCCTAAGCGGCATTCTAGGAGAGCACTCAGGTCCTGTGTAGGAGCTTGAGCATGGTGCCATTGCTCACACACACCTCAGCAGCTTATTGGAGAAAGTCACAAGTCAGCTTGGTGACCTCTGGATTCTTTACTCTTCTTAAAGTCTGTTCCGTTCAGCAGGTTATTTATTGAGTCCCCTCTAAAGGTGCAGAATCAATCTCAGCACTTTTGGGAGTTACAGAATAATCAGTAGCTCTCAAGTTTGCCACCTTATTGGAGAGTCAGCTTGTAAAACATGAAACAGCTAACACAAACAGGCAGTATAAGATAAAGTGTCAAAGTGAGTTGTGGAGAAGATGCTCTCAGGAGTCATGAGAGAAAGAAATCAATGAAATTGTCTTTGATCAGCACTGTTTTGATTAGTTGATCAGGTTTCTGGGGACTCTACTTCACTTTGGCCTCACGCCCTCCACAGCAGATCCGTCCTGCTGCCTGGGTAGGTATGGCCCACCACCTGGTTTTGTGCAGCCCACAAGCTAAGAGTGGTTTTAACCTTTTCAAATGGTTGGAAAAAAAAAAAATCTTGGGACACATGGTTATATAAAATTTGTATTTCGTGTCTATAAATAGTTTTATTAGAATACAGCCACACCATTCATTTCCATGTTTGTGGCTGCCTTTGTGCTACAGCGACACAGCTGAGTAGTTGTGATAGTGACTGTGTGGCCAAAAGCCCAAATTATTCATGATCTGACCCTTTACAGAAAAAGTTTGCTGATCTGTGCTTTGTGATACGGTCACCATATTAGCCATTAGATCAGCATAAATGTTTTAAAATGGATTTCTAAAAAAAATTCTATCCTGTTGTGATATGCAATGAAAGCTTTATAGGCCATTTTTGAAGTGTTTCCAAAGAAATCCCCTTTTACCATCCCTATTTCTAAAGTGTTACAGTAATCTTTCATCCACACAAGCCCATGCACTTTTTTTCTTTCCTGGATCCCCTAATTCTCTCCACACAACTTTTGCTTATAACATAAAAGGAAGTTTTGGGGTGTATTTTAAGTGAATTGTGTAAGAAAAAAACCTGAGTTTGCTTCAAAACTTGAGAAAGAAATGGTGGATTTGGAGGATTATTTAACGGCATTGGTCTCTCTCTCTCATTTTCAGATTATTTATGTAAACCCGAAGACAATGTCTACAGTATTGATTTCACACGCTTCAAAATTCGAGATTTGGAGACCGGGACAGTGCTTTTTGAGATTGCCAAACCTTGTGTGTCAGGTAGGCCTTAGTATTGCAGTAGTCACTTGACAGTTGGAGCAAAAGGTCTTTCATGCTTGAGTTTTTGTGTGCCATTGCATCCTGTGTCACAGACTCCAGCGGCCTGCTTCCAGCCGCCTCCTGAAGCCTGCCTGTGGGCCTGTTGGCTTGAAGCTGTGCTGAGAGGCTGATGTTTGTTGAGTATCTACTCTGCGCTGGTCACTGTGTTCCACATCTTTCTGTTTACATCAGTTCATGTAATCCTCACACCTCCGTGGGGGGTTATTATCCTTATTTTACAGATAAGGGAACTGAGGCCCAGAATTTCCAGGTGACTTTCCTAAGGTCCTCTGCCCTTTGATCTTACCATGTTTCCTCCACTTAGGAAAGGAATCCTTGAAATTAAACTCCAATGAGGAAGCCTACCTGAACCTTGAGTCCTGGGGACACTCTGGAAGGGTGATACGGAGGATTCCAGTCCAGATCATGAGGCAGTGTCTTCTCACGCCCTTTCCTTTAAATAGTGTCTCAGATTTCCCAGTAAGTCCTAGTTTGGACTTTAATATCTGCCATTTTCTGGATGAACAGAAGGCCCAGACCTGTGAACTCATCTACTTGGGACCCCTTAAGGTAGCTTTGAATGGACACTTCCTGTGCTTGTGTTGCAGTTCCAGGTGATTCATTTCTGACCAGGGGACCACACGTAGGTCTTTGGAGCACATCACTGGAAATGGAGCACCCCCTGGAGTTAGTTACTAGAACACCACCCTAGATAGTCCTTCAGAGTATCAGTCATGGTCTGTGTTGATGACTCTTTTTGCCAAGCTTTTCTCATCTGATTTGCTATTCAGAAAGAGCCTGTAAATTTGGTAAGACAGCTGTTGGTAACCCAGATAAGTCAAAAGGCTTTCATGAAAAAGTCTCAGCTCAGATTAATTATACAGCCAAGGCTAGAGCACTGGTCTCCTCACCCCATCCAGTATTCTTTTTTTGAAATCAATTAATCAATTTTTGGGCTGCTTTGGGTCTTTGTTGCTGCACGTGGGCTTTTAGTTGCGGCGAGCAGGGGCTACTCTTCGTTGCGTTGTGTGGGCTTCTCATTGTGGTGGCTTCTCTTGTTGTGGAGCATGGGCTCTAGGCGTGCGGGCTTCAGTAGTTGTGGCACATGGGCTCAGTAGATGTGGCTCGCGGGCTCTAGAGCGCAGGCTCGGTAGTTGTGGCGCACGGGCTTAGCTGCTCTGCGGCATGTGAGATCTTCCCGGACCAGAGATCGAACCCGTGTCCCCTGCATTGGCAGGCAGGTTCTTAACCACTGCACCAGCAGGGAAGTCTCACCACCCAGTATTCTTTATGCTGTCATAATCTAGTACTGACCAGGGCATCTAAAGGCTCAAGCTTGTGGGTACTTAAATCTTGTATTGGGAGGGTCAGGGCCAGCCAGCTTCCTGGGTCTGTGCTGTTCGTATCTCTAAGCCACAGGTCCTAGTACTTAAGATGTTCCCAGGACCCCAGGGCTACTTCAGGTGTATGGATTTGCATGAGACTGGGCTCAGAATAGTCATTTCAGTATAAAACTAAATCTCAAGAAGAAGGTCAGCTGCAGATTTTGTAAAAATACCTTGATTTACGACCCATCCAGTCTTTACCTTTAAGGATCTTGATTCACTAAGAATACGCACACACTGATTCAGTGCCCTCCTACAGCACTTGTTTGGATGAGTTCGAATCGCTGAGAAGGTTTGGTGTGATCCTTTTTGAATCCCATTGTTGGAGCCAGGGCTGTGGAGTCTCTGACTTTGAACCCCTACTCAGTCTGGTTGCCCAGCTCCTCTTGGGCTTGTCACAGGCAGAGATGTTTGATGCTGAAAAAGACTCCTCTTTTACTGCACCTATGTTCAGCCTGGAACTGGAAAAAATACCCTTGCTGGATACTGGGTGGCTGTAGCTACTAGAGAGGGAACTAACTCCTTGTTTACATTAGAATGTTCTCTGATTCATTTTACAAATCTTTTATTCCTGGGTTCAGGAGTGGACTAGACCAGAGCCCGTTGTTACTCTTGTGGACCCTCTCTCAGGTCTCACATGTTGGTTCATGGCACATCTGCTTCACCTTTTCCCAGGTGCTCGGAGTGTTGGGCCTGGTATGGCCTGGAATAGGCATTAGTCCAAGGAAGTGCAGTACCCCAAGGCTATAGGTCAGTGTCTTCCATTTAAATAGCACAATTATTTCTAGGGATTTGTCTTTGCTATGTCAGAAATTTTTGCATTCTTTGAAGGTGCCTTTTGAATAGTTTCAACTTTTATAGCCTCATTCTTTTGGTAGCAGCAAGCACTTTAACTGGGTCAACAGCAGACCTAGTCTGTATAGCAGAGACCATGTCACAGCCACCCAGCTGGTGTTTCAGGCTTCACCGTTAGGATATGGCCCAAGGCCCCAGATTATATAAAAGGCAAACAGCTTAGTGTTTAAGAACAGGCCTTGAGTCTGATGGACCCGGATTCACATCCCTGCTCCCTCCATTTACTACAGGCGTACCTCATTTTACTGTGCTTCACAGATATTGTGTTCTTTACAAACTGAGGGTTCGTGGCAACCTTTCATTGAATAAGTCTATTGACTCCATTTTTTTCAACAGCATTTAAAAAAAATTTTTTTTATTGAAGTATAGTTGATTTACAGTGTTGTTGTTGTTTTTTTTTACAGTGTTGTGTTATTTTCTGGTGTACAGCCAAGTGATTCAGTTATACATGTGTATATTTTTTCATATTCTTTTCCATTATGGTTTATTATAGGATATTGAATATAGCAGCACTTTTTTTTTTTTTTTTTGCGCTACGCAGGCCTCTCACTGTTGTGGCCTCTCCCGTTGTGGAGCACAGGCTCTGGACGTGCAGGCTCAGCGGGCATGGCTCACGGGCCCAGCCGCTCCATGGCATGTGGGATCCTCCCAGACCGGGGCACAAACCTGCGTCCCCTGCCTCTGCAGGCGGACTCTCAACCAGTGCACCACCACGGAAGCCCCAGCAGCATTATTTTTAAGTTAAGCCGTGTGCATTGTTATTTTTGGACATAATGCTATTGCATACTTAATGGATTATAGTAAAGTGTAAACATAACTTTTGTATACACTGGGAAACCAAAAATTTCATGTGACTCTCTTTATCATGGTGGTCTGGAACTGAACCTGCAATCTCTCTGAGGTCTGCCTATATCTGGGCGACTTTGGACACGTTAGCTAATCTCTCTGAGTCTGAGCTTCCTGGTCTTTAAAGTGGAGATAAAATGAAGACAAAATCTACAGGATCACAGGATCCTGTGAGGCGTGCAGCACGGGGCCCGGAATTACAGCATGTGCTCAGTGAGTACTGGCTGCCCTGCCATATCGGTGTCGGTGTCAGTACTGCTGATCGGTCGTGCTCTTTGCCGAGATGGTGATTCAGCTTCCGTGTGCTCTTGCAGACCAGGAGGAGGAGGAGGAGGAGGTGGTGGCGGCGGCAGGCGGAGATGTGGATGTCAGTGCTGGCCGCTTCGTCCGCTATCAGTTCACGCCAGCATTTCTCCGCCTCCGCACCGTGGGCGCCACGTGAGTACCAGCATTTCCTGAAGGGGGGACGTTCTTCTGGTTCAGAGAAGAATGTTCTCTGTTAGGTTTGGGGTTGGCTTTAGAGGAGGGAGGAGGCAAAGTCAGGCTCACAGAGATTTATTCTGCAGGGTGGAGTTCACGGTGGGAGACAAACCTGTGTCAAACTTCCGGATGATCGAACGGCACTATTTCCGGGAACGCCTGCTGAAAAACTTTGACTTTGATTTCGGCTTCTGCATCCCCAGCAGCAGGAACACTTGTGAACATATCTATGAGTTTCCCCAGCTTTCTGAGGATGTCAGTACGTATCCCCTGACTTTCAGAACATCCTGGATTCTTCAGGCTAGAGGAACAGACCTTGAAATGAAATCCATCTAGTCCAACGACCTCATTTGCAGAGAAATAGGGACATGATGCGTCTCTAGTCTTTCGACCTCAGGCTTCTCGTTTCCTATTGCTCCTGTCTCATGTTTCAAACTCTGACTCTGCCTGCATGGGAGCATTGAAGGTTTTAATACAGGCCATCCCTTTTAGATGCCTGCTGCGGGGAAGAGAGTGGCTGAGGGAGATAAGAGGAGGCCCCTGACAATCCCTGGGAGTCCAGTTCGATACACGGCCAGTCATGGTTTCACTGTGTTCTAGTCACCGGCTCCTGCTCGGCACTCCTTTAGCCCTTTGCTTTTTCCCTAATCAGAACTACATGGGAAACTGTGGGCTAAGTAGAATTCTAGTCCTGAGGACTACCTCTTTCTCATTCTCTGCAGGTAGAAGGTTAATTAGATGAAACTGTTAGAATAGATCCAGCAGGCGCTAGGAAGCTGTTAGAGGTTTGGAGCAGAAGGAGTAATGTGAGGGAAGCCGTGTCTGAGGAAGAGTCACCCTGTAGTTCTGGGGAGGAAGAACTGGGGAAGGCGCCGGAGGGAGAAGGCTGGCCCGGGGAGGAGATGGACTGAATGACAGAGGAAGAACAGGCTGTGTATTCCCATGGCTTCGGTCTGGCCCTCTCACATTAGCATCCCCTGTGAGGAATTAGGGAAGGTTGTTCTAGAGCATTCAGGATGTGAGTGGGATCCTGTGAGTAGTGGTGGAGTTTAGTTGGATTGTTGGCGAAGGTCTACATACACCGACCAATTTTCTCAGAATCCCAGGTCCTTAAAATTGTCATTTTCTGACAGGTATTCTTGACTGGTGCAGCAGTACTGTTCCCAGGTAAAGTGAGGATTGCTGAGGAGTAGGCAGGGCGTTGATGACCGCATCAACTGTTAGGATCCTCGTTTGAAGCCCGCTCCCCAGGCTGGGCTGGGATGTGTAGATGCTTGCGAGAAAAGATTACGTACAGTATTTCAAGTTTTTATCTAAGGCCATGTAACTTTTTCTTCTTGAAGCCAAGTAAGCTAAAAGAGCGTGGGGGTCAATATTCTGGATATGAACTAAATAACTCTGGCCTGGCTGAGTTCAAAGAACTTGAAACAGTCAGCTCTCCTTTTGAGAACTGTGGTCAGCAACAGCATTTCCTCCAGAGGATTCAGAATAGCATGTGACCATTGACGCAGAACCAACCAGAGGTAGCGACTCGCAGTTCTCTTGACCCTCCAGTTACGGTTAAAGAGGTTGGGGCAACTGCCAGAACAAACAGAAGATTTAAATCTGGATCCCAAGACAAGCTCACCCTTTGCTGGATTGTTGGCAAGTTAATACCCCGAGCCACCTCTGGAGAAGGCTCCTTGCCCTTTGTGCCCCTACATCCATGCGCACCTGGGATTCCTTTGTTGTCAGGGTTGCCTGCGGGACGTGAGCACAGTGAGGCCCAGCTTTCTGAATTTGGACCAGAGTGTCTAGAGGTGGGGACCAGAAGCACCAAGTCAACAGGCTGCTGTGGTGCCTGTTGGCAAACGGGTGGGCACCTCTCCCTGGGGTTCTGACGGAGCACCAGGCTGGCGATGGCCTCGGAGGGCCAGGTCCAGAGCTGGTTGCATCCTTCTGTTGAAGTGGACAGCATGCTCAGTTTGGGGGCCTCTGTGGTCCCCAGGTCTCCCCAGCTCTCAAGGCCTGGCTCCCTCTGTTCTGACCCTATTATTCTGACAGCGTGTGCTCACATTTTCAGGAAGGGCTGGTTTACGAATTTTAGAGGGAATGCTAAGTTTTATCCCACCTGGCCCATGGGGCAGACTCACACATAAGTCTTTGCTTTTTTCCTTTCCCTGACTTGCAGTTCGTCTGATGATTGAAAATCCCTATGAGACCCGTTCTGACAGCTTCTACTTTGTCGACAACAAGCTGATAATGCACAACAAGGCTGACTATGCCTATAACGGGGGCCAGTAGCTGTGGCAGGAGCGGACGGGGAGGTGCTTTGCTGTGGCCCAAGGTCCTGGTGCACGGAGGTGGCTGAAGCTGCGGTCTGTCAACACACATCTGGAACCTGGCCCCAGGAAGCCGAGGCTGGGGTGGCAGTTTCCTATGCTCCAAGAGAGGTGCCAAGCAGTGCTGTGTTTCCTTCCCCAGTATTTTTTCTTCCTTTTTTCCCTGCCCCTTAGGTCACGGAGGTACTATAGTAAAACTTAGCATAAGGCTCCTGGAATCCAGATAAAAATAGAAAGTTTATTTTCATGTAGTCATGGCTCCTCTGGGTTGTCCTGTTGAGCCTGGGTCTCTCCAGGCAGAGCTGTGCCGGGGAGAGAAGGCTTTTCTGTAGGTTCAGCGGCGCTGTGGGAAGCTGAGACTCCTCTCGCCTGCGGGGTCGCCATCAGCACACTCTGACCTCAGCCTGTGCATCGTCCTAAACCAACTTGGGGGGCAGAGGGAAGGAGTGGTGCCAGGAGTTGAGGCACTGGGGTGGGCAAGGCTGCCAAACTGAAGGATCTGTCTTACGTAGGGGCCGTTTATCTGTCTGACTTCCGGATCCTCAGCCGGTCCTCCTGGGGCTCCACTGAGGTTTCAACCTGGCAGTGCCTTCCTGTTCTCCTTCCAGAGGAAAGATGAGCTTGCTCTGCTTCTCCTGGCTCCTAACTTTTGAGTTTCTCCTGAAATACAATGTGTCAGTTTTGCTCTTGGAACTGTAGTATCTCTGGAGGCCAGAGCAGGCCTTATTGTATTTTGTTTTTTTATTTCTAAGCTTCTTGTGGGGAGGCTTTATAAAATGTCAGTGGCATTCCCAGCATATAGGATGTGTGGCCAGACTTCTGATAGTATCAGTCAGGCTCCCAGGGCTAATCTGGGTCATGTCGTACCTGCTTTTGTACTGAAGTAGTTCCTGGAATCATCCTGGCTGGTCAGACCTAAGTAATGTGGTTTCTGGTCCTTTGGAATGGTTTTGGAATATCTGCCACTTGGAATGGCTTTGGGCATTGGGAAAGGGGGAAATCAGCTGAGGTGGTCTATCAGAGAGACGTGTTCTCAATAATCTTCCTCACACATCCCTCAGGCCTCACTGGATGGGCTGTCCGCGCTTCAGCTCCCTACTGTTGTCCGACTGTGCGGGCGATTTAAGTGCTCAGGCCCAACTCCTGACCCTCTGATAAGACTGTTGCTGCGGCCAGTGTTTAGCATTGCTAGAAAGGTCACAGTAGGAAGGGCCCAGGTACGTGGTATCTGTGACCAGAGAGCTGTCTCCCTAGGTGCTTGGGAGAAAGGCCAGGTGGAGCCAGGGAGAGAAGGGCCAGCGCTTTGCCACAGATGCTCCTGTGCTTTCACTGACCGGTGTTGCTCCCTGTTTGCATTCTAGAGCGTGAGTGGCCTTGAACCGTGGTCCAGTGCTTTGTGCCAGGCGAGAGTCTGGGCTGTGCCAGATGCTGGCAACTTCCTCACTGAGAAAACCCTGGTTAGCCCTGTGTGCTGGCACTGCACCCAACCCCCGAGGGAGGAAGAGACCGGGTTCCCTGCAGGGTGGGCTACTCATCCCCAGACCGGTGAATCCCAGAACTGGAGTCGGCTGCAAATCCAGGTGCCTTATGTGTGGCTCCATCCCATACACTGCCGGACAGACATCAGCACTGCCTCTTCACCTTCTGTTTCTCACTGGGGCTCCCTCAACAGATTTGTGTTCATTGAGCTTCAGAATAACCCCTTCTCTCTGTGACAGAACCCAGTCGGGAGAGTTTTTCTACTATTTGATGTTTAATTATTATCTAGGTTGTGGTTTCTGGAGCTGCCCAGAACTCTGCTCAGTAGAGTGTGTCTTGGAAATGTGTCCCAGGCAGACCACGTCTTGTAGGCTAGTGGGCTGTCTCTTACCTGCAGTGTTAGCTTTTGCTGGGAAGAGGGCTGAGGAGGCAGGCATTCTGGCTTGAATAGTGCTGTATCCTCTTCCCAAGAGCTTGCTTTAGTCTCACTGGAGACCGTTTTGAGGCCAAGTGCTCGGTCTGTGCCCAACAGCACAGGGATTTGCTGTCTTCTGCTCCTGAAGGTCTGGTGTTCTGTACCTGGGACTCTGGATTCTTGTGGCTAGCTACTCAGGAAACCTTGAGAAGCATTACCTCTCTGGGGTGTTAGCTAGGGTAAGTCTGAAATTCAAGCTTTTGTACCCGAACTGGGGAGAGAATTGGAAGTCATACCTTCTCTGAAAGTAGCTGAACTCATCAGAAGCTGAATCAGGAGGCCATGTTGTTAAGGAGTCTGGGCTATTGATAGCAGTTACCTGTGGGCAATAAGATGGGAGGAGAAAACCTACTTGCCTGGGGAGACCGTGCCCTCTGTTCAGAGCTGGTACCTGAGAGGAAGCACCTAAAGGGAACACATTCCAGCAGACTGACAGGCCCAGCTGGTGCCGGGGGGCCTGCTGCCTGCACCCCTCCCTCTTGTGTCTTGCTCCTTCCTGTCCCTCTGGCCTGGAGTCTCCTGGGAGAGCGACTCTCTTTTCCTGTGGAGCTTTTGGGCTAAGATGCCCTTTCAGCTGCTGCAAAGAAGATCCTGGCTTATTTTATTCTATGTTTTAAAGAGTAAACAGAGGAAATAAGTAAAAGTAGTCCTGGGATAAAGTAGGTCATCCTCTCCTCGTGTGTTAGCTCAGAGCTGTCTTGCAAGGAAAGTACTTTTCAGGGCCATGTCGGCCTTCCTGAAGACCTCACAGTCTTTGGGCCATCCAGTTCTCAAATAGGGGCGGTGATTTGGGGGCGTTGGGGCTATGCAGAGACTGGAGATTCTTGACGTGGCAGTAGCTGGGGGAATCTTCAGCTTGTTTCTTCAGTTGAAGTGGGACTCATTTCCGGAATGGACTTAATAGGCTGTGTCTAATGTACAGATTGGGTGAGTCTTGCTTTAGTGTGTCTTGCCACCCTCGATAGGCTCCCAGGGTACTCTCTTTTTTTTTCTGTAACGTCCCTTCCTTCTGGTGGCCGTTGTCACTCTGACGTCAGTGAGGTTGGGGAATGGGGACAGTTCTCAGAATCATAGCACAGACTCGTCTGTGTGTGTGGACCCCTGATGCAGAGGGTGCTGCCGTGCCTGGCCTAGGGACCCAATTGTCAGATCACCATGCTTCTCACATTCCGCGTCACAGGACATCTTAGGTACAAGAAGGGTCTGGTGGAGGTGGATTTACCCCTTGTTGCACAAACGATCATGTAAAGTCACTGAACTTGTGAAAGTCTATTTTTTTCCCTGTATATCTATTTTTCACAGAATGTAAGAAGCGTTAATGGCCTGGTCTGTCCTTCTTCCCCTTTCCCCTTCATTTGAGGTCCTTATTCCAGTTTGTATTGTCTTTGTGTCCAAAGTAAACTAGGTGACTTATTTGTATAAAATGTTATTTTGCCACAAGAGACAGTAATAAAAGAAAGATTTTCACAGTATGCGCGTACCCTCTCTGGTCTCCTGACTGGGCCCCTTGAGTCACGGGGCGGGCAGGTATGGAGTAGCGGTGGGCTCTGAGTTTCTTTACGTGGCTTTTCTGTAAATATTGGTTTAATGAGTAGAGCTGGTTTCTAGGGTGATTAGGGCACAGTATTGAGCTTTAGGCTTAGTATTTTTTGCTTTACATTTTGATGGAGTGCTTTGAGAATTAAAAATGTATATACATGTTTTTAAAACATGTTCATTAAGGTGTGTTTTAACTATACCTCATTTAAGAGTAAATTCACCTCATTTAAGAGTACAGTTTGGGGCTTCCCTGGTGGCGCAGTGGTTGAGTCCGCCTGCTGATGCAGGGGACACGGGTTCACGCCCCGGTCCGGGAAGGTCCCACATGCTGCGGAGCGGCTAGGCCCGTGAGCCATGGCCGCTGAGCCTGCGCATCCGGAGCCTGTGCTCCGCAATGGGAGAGGCCACAACAGTGAGAGGCCCGTGTACTGCAAAAAAAAAAACAAACCAAAAAACAAAAACACCAGAAAAAAAGAGTACAGTTTGATGAGTTTTGACAAATGGATACATGATCACAATCATGATACAGGGCATTTCCATCACCTCAGAAAGTTCCCTCAAGTGCCTGGTGTTTGCAGCCCGTTCCCTCCCTCTATCCAACCCCTTGCAACCATCTTCTGATTTGTGTCTCTTTTGGAAAACTTGTATACTTTTCATATAAAATTTACATCCATGTTTAAGCTCACAAACAATACAGGTTAAAAATAAGTCTGGTTTAGATGGTCTGTGGCACCTGAAGGCCTATTGGCCTCTGCCCACAAACATCACTCATTTCCCCCTTTCTCCTGCTTCTTGCTCTTTTCTTCCTGGTGCCCAGGTAGAGTTATGAAAGGTGAGGAAGCTTCGGAGCATTTGCCAACGACAGTAAAAGTACTGTGGATTTAGAGGATTTCTTTTGAATGCATTTCTTTTTTTTTTTTTTTTTAGATTTATTAATGAAGCTGAGATCTTGGCTCCATTAATTTACTTATATTTTAATTAATTAATTTATTATTATTATTATTATTTGCGGTATGCGGGCCTCTCACTGTTTTGGCCTCTCCCATTGCGGAGCACAGGCTCCGGACCTGCAGGCTCAGCGGCCATGGCTCACGGGCCCAGCCACTCCGCGGCATGTGGGATCCTCCCGGACCGGGGCACAAACCCCTGTCCCCTGTATCGGCAGGCGGACTCTCAACCACTGCGCCACCAGGGAAGCCCCTGAATGCATTTCTTTTAAGTGCAAGGTAACATTTGAAAGACTTTGCTGCATCTTTTAATAGATCTGCAGGAAGCAGAGCAAGGTCTTGAAGGAAGACAGAACTTTTGGCGTGTGGGTCAGTGCTGGGGACAGACGCCTGGCTGAGTTATGGGGGAAGAAAGGCAGCTGGAGAGACTGGGTTCCTGGGGGCGTGTGGGAGGTGTCTGGAGCCTGTGGAAGTCTGACTCACACCTGTGCCCATGCAAGACCCTTGGCAGGCAAGTGAAATCGCCGTAGATTTTTGGGCAGGGTGAAGGCGTCCTGACGGACGCTAAGGACCAGTGCCCCCTGCTCCCGGTGGAGGGGTGGGGTGGGGGGCTCTGCCCCCCAGTTGGGAGTGAGACGGTGGGACCACAATGGAACAGGGAAGCAGCAGTGCCACCCCACCTGCACAGCCTCCCAGCAACCCAACTCCCCATGTCTACATAGTGAGCACCAGCGCAAGACAAGACCCTTGTCCCTCTTGGCGCTCAGACTTACAGGGGGCTTGATAAGATTTCAGATGCTACGTGCCAGGAATAAATAAAACAACGGGATGGAGAGTGTGTGTGGGGAAACACTGGTCTCCTGCGGTCAGGGCAGGCCTCAGCGAGTGATGAAGGGAAGGAGAGTTCCAGCTGAGGGAACGGTGGCTGCAAAGGTTTGGAGGCAGGAACCAGCTACAAGTATTAGAGAAAAGCTGCCCTGTGAGGCTACAGCAAGAGCATGGTGGGCGTGGGGCCGGGGAGGGAGGCGGGGGAAGGCCAGATAGGGCTTTTTAGGCCACGGAATTGGATTTTAGGAGAGATAGGGCCCCCCACCCCTACCCCTCGAAGAGCTTTAGGATCGGCCTGAAACCGATTTCGGAGACTTCCCCAAACACCGGACAGTTTGATTTATCTCCTGGGAGGGAGGCGGGGCTCAGGAGGACCCGAGGCAGGCCCCGCCCCCGGAGCGCGAGCGCGCGCCGGCCCCGCCCCGCAGGCCCCGCCCCCGGCCCCGCGCCGGAACCTGCGCTCGCGGTCTGAGGTCGCCTGGAAGAAGCCCAGTGCCGTTGCCGGTCTCCGTCCTCCATGGCCGCCACGCTGCTCGTCCGGGCCTGCGGCCCCATCCGCGGAAGTGAGTGCGTTCCGGCCCGGGGCGGGCTGGGCGGGCGTGGGACCCGGAGGCCGATTCTCGCCTGACGCAGGCGGGCTGGCGGTGCCCCTCCGGCAACGCGCGGCCTTTGCCCCAGTTGGGCTGCTCCTTGCGCCTGCGTGGCCCCGGCACCTGCTCTGACCCCCACTCCCAGACCAGTTTTCACCGCTGCACTCACATTCCCTCCCTTCATTGCACCTTCAGCGGAGGTTCAGGGTGCGCCATTCCTCGGGAGCCAGCCCTGGGATTGAACCCAGACTGTGCTTATGTGACCTTGGGCCCCTGTCAGCCTCAGCTGGCTCTTGTGTAAAATGACCACAGTAATACTGTTGTTCTCATAGAGTTGTTATAAGGATTAAATCACAGGTGCCTGGCATTATACAGGTGCTCAGTATTAGCGCTTGTGGCTGATTGCATACAGTACCTTTCCCATCTCATTTCTCTCCAGCTGTAGCAGCAGTGACACCTGTAGCCAGGGCTTCCTTTGCCTGGTCAAGACCCACTCACCCTGAATAATAATAAAGGGGACCCTCTTTGAGAGCTGTCTCTGCCAGGCCCCGTGCTAAGTGCTACAGTCAGTATCTCATCCTCCCAGCCCAGGAGCTAAGTACTGCTGTCCTCCACATTTAGAGAAACCTGTGAAGTTAGGATCCTCGCCTAAGGTCACAGAGCTGTGCTCTTACTATTATTGGTGTTATACTGGTGATTGAGTGGGATCATTGTACAAAGTGTTTAGCAAGCATAGTAAACATTCAGTGCTATTCCCAGCAGCAGCGCTATCAACATTTTGGGCCTATAATTTTTTGTCATGGTATCTGTCCTATACAATGTTTAGCAGTATTCCTGGCCTCTACCCACTCCATACCACCCTTCGGTTGAGACAACCAAAAATGTCTCCAGACATTGCCAGATGTCCCTTGGGGGACAAAATCATCCGTGGTGGAGAACCACCTAGTTAGTGGATCACTATTATTATTATTATTACTACGCAAGACCTCTTACATTCCTCTTCCACTGACTATTCTCATTGGCAGCTCTCCGGCCTCGGGACTGGTGTTGCTTACATACCATCTACCAGTCTGTGGAACTGCCCGAGACACACCAGATGCTTCGTCAGACGTGCCGGGACTTTGCTGAGAAGGAGCTCTTTCCCATCGCGGCCCAGGTGGACAAGGAACATCGCTTCCCGGCGGCTCAGGTGAGAGTTTAAGAGTACAGGTACCATCAGCTCCAGGATGATTGGTGACAGTGACATCCAGAGGCACGGAGACTGCAATCAAGGAACCCTAAGTGGGGGGTGGGGGTGGGGGTCCTGGGACCCAGAAAATGCCCTGGAGGTTTCCCTTGTCCAGAATGAGGCCTATAGCCAGGATGTAACTTCTGGAATAACAGTAATAATGGTGGATGGTTGATATGCTTACTACGTACTGGACGTTGTGTTGATAGTAATAGTTAATGCTTATAAAATGCTGACCACGTGCTCGGCATTGTCCTAAGTTCCGATGGGTTAGCTCACCTGTTTCTTTTCGTTTGGCCGCACCACGCGGCATGCGGGATCTTAGCTCCCCGACCAGGGAGAGAACCTGCACCCCCCTGCAGTGGAAGCTCGGATTCTTAACCGCTGGACCTCCAGCGAAGTCCCTAGCTTATCTGTTTCTTAAAACTGTCCTATGAGATGAAGGTGCCATTATTACATACCCTTTTGTATAGTTGATGAAACTCAGATTGATGAGAGGATTAAATGTGCCCAAGGTCATGGAGCTAATGAGTTACAGAGCTAAAGTTTGAACCCAAGTCTGTCTTCTGCCGGCTGCTGAGATCCCAGTCAGTCCCCTCCTCCCCATGCCGTTGTATCACTCCATCTATAATGACAAGTTGGAGATGTTCCTGCTGTCTCCATCCCCTGGCCTGGCAAAATGTTTGGCACACAGTATACTCAATAGATATTTGTTGAGTACATAACTTGTGAAAGAGCCAATCTGTCTGGCCTCTTCTCCACGCCTGTTTTCCAGTCTGAGGAATTCAGGAGTTGTGATCATCATTCACATGCCTCATAGGCTCTGGGGCCACTTTTCCAGCTTAGTGAATGTTGTGTGTTCACAGTGTATCGGGCACTGTGCCCAGACTGTGGGAATACCCAAGGAGCTCAAAGTGGGGTAGGCAAGTGGCATTCTGAGCACCAAAATTAGTTGGGCAATGTTTAGGTGTTAAGCATTGAAATCATGTCATCATGTCCTGAGGGCATCCCCAGCTGCACGTCTGATCTCCATTTGGCTTCCTGGAATGCTTGCAAGGATTGTGGGAGATCACGTATGTCAAGTTCATGGTGCCTGGTACTTGAAAACCAGAAGCTATTAATACTATTATTATTTTTATTACAGTTGAGAAAATTGAGGCACAGAGAGGTGAAGTGATTTTCCAAGGCATACTGTCTGTGGACCAGTAGACCTGGTGTGATTGGCTCCAAAACCCTGCTGCATCCCCTAGCCACGTGCTTGTCCCAGAAGCCCAGCTGGGAAGCCCTGTTCTAATCGGGAATATTATCGTCAAGGGCCTAAACTACCCCTGTATCCTCCATACCGCCACACTCTGGTGCTGCCCTCAGAGCAGTTGTCCAAGACATGGCTGTATATTGGGGCTTTTCTGGCCAAATGACAGACCACTTGATTTATTTTTCCTATATTCCCTCAAATTATAATACTTATTATATTACAGACATAGACTTGCTTTGTGCAAGAAAACTGGCAGTAGAAACAGGCTTTCTACCAACCAACTCTTCACCAGTCCTCTGGCTTTGTAATCTCTTACTTGCTTTATAGGGCGGGGAAGTTTGCAAATTGATCCTGCCACTAAATAGTGGCAGAAATGGATGTGGAAGGAAGAGATCAAAAGCATCAGCCTCCTGCCTTCTGACACATTCTGGCACCCGGAGGCTGCTCAGTCCAGACTTGCTGATGCATGACCTAGCTCAGAGTAGTGATAGCATTTATTTGGTTTGATCTTGGACAGGTGTTTTCATATCTGTAATCTGGTTAGGTTATCAGGAGTCCTGCTATTATTTCCTTTGTCTAGAGGATGTAGGAGCAGTTGTAGGAATTGCGTGAGGTCGTAGAGCTCCGGGAGAAATAGATCTTCTGATCTTGCCCCTGCCCCACACAAACTGGACTCTGTCGTTTTGGTGGCTGATGGGATGCAGAGGTTGCTCAATGTTTCCCTTCGCTAAGGATTGAGGCCGGTTGGCTTTTTGCTTTTAACACTCTCTGTTACTGTGGGTAGTGCTCAGCTCCCCCCATTACAGAAGGGAATCCAGGGCTTAAACAGGCAGAAGGGTCAAAGCAGTAGACACAGGGATAATAGGGCAGGTTGCAAAATTAAAAATAATACCACTAGTGTTCTATTTTTTTTTTAAATTTTTTTAACATCTTTATTAGAGTATAATTGCTTTACAATGGTGTGTTAGTTTCTGCTTTATAACAAAGTGAATCAGCTATACATATACATATATCCCCATATCTCCTCCCTCTTGCGTCTCCCTCCCTCCTACCCTCCCTTTCCCACCCCTCTAGGTGGACACAAAGCACCGAGCTGATCTCCCTGTGCTGTGTGTCCACTAGTGTTTTAAAACGACGATAGTAATAATAACAGGAGTAACTATCATTTGGGGGTTACTGTATTCCAGGTACTTATCCATTAAATCTTTAACAAAACACCCTGAGGCAGTTACTTCATTGATCTCCAGTCTTCAGATGAGGAAACTGAAGCCAGGGGTTACATTTCTTGGTCAGCAGTCACACAGCTGGGATTGGAGGAGCCAGATGTAGACTCTGAGCTTCCCCCCCGACCCCACCGGCCTACAGGAGATGCTTAGTTAATGATATCTTTCTTTCTTTTTTTTTTTCTTCTTTTTAAAAATGTATTTATTTACTTTGGCTGCACTGGGTCTTAGTTGCGGCATTCGGGATCTTTTAGTTGCGGCATGCATGCGGATCTAGTTCCCCGACCAGGGATCGACCTGGGCCCCCTGCATTGGGAGTGCGGAGTCTTACCCAGTGGACCACCAGGGAAGTCCCTAGTTAGTGATTTCGAATATTTTTTTCCTGAAGAATTTTTTTCCCCCAAGAAAAGTGGGTTTACTGGGGAAGAGTCAAGGGGAGAAGAATTGAGAGGTGGGCAGGCCACGAAGGAGGTGGAAAGCTAGTGCCAGTTTCTGCTCATGTGGCTTGTTTTGTAATCTAAGCGGAACTTTACTCTTTCTGTGTCCAAATCTAACCCCTGCCCCCGAGAAAAAAAAAAAAGAAGTAGTTATGAGTTTATAATGCTTTTATGTTATAAAGGGAAATAGGAAATAGAATGGTGTTTCCAAACCAGCTTTGGACTCCGGAACCTGGAAATGTATATGTGCATTTTTTTTTTTTTTTGTGGCCGCACTGAGCATCTTGTGGGAACTTAGTTCCCTGATCAGGGGTGGAACCCAGGCCCCCGCAGTGGAAGCGTGGAGTCCTAACCACTGGGCTGCCAGGGAAGTCCCTATATGTGCATATTTATATGTATGAAACTGAACCCAGTTTCTTTTCCTTCACTCAGTGAATGTTTATTGAGTAACTTTTTAAAAAATTAATTTATTTTATTTTATTTATTCTTGGCTGCATTGGGTTTTCATTGCTGCGTGCGGGCCTTTCTCTGCTTGCGGTGAGCAGGGGCCACTCTTCATTTGCTGTGCTCAGGCTTCTCATTGCAGTGGCTTCTTGTGGAGCACGGGCTCTAGGCATGTGGGCTTCAGTAGTTGTGGCACTTGGGCTTCAGTAGTTGTGGCACACGGGCTCAGTAGTTGTGGCTTGCGGGCTCTAGAGCACAGGCTCAGTAGTTGTGGCACATGGGTTTCAGTAGTTGTGGCACACAGGCTTCAGTAGTTGTGGCACATGGGCTTCAGTAGTTGTGACACGTGGGCTCAGTAGTTGTGGCTCACAGGCTCTAGAGCGCAGGCTTAGTAGTTATGGTGCACGGGCTTAGTTGCTCCGTGGCGTGTGGGATCTTCCCGGACCAGGGCTCGAACCTGAGTCCCCTGCATCAGTAGGCGGATTCTTAACCACTGTGCCGCCAGGGAAGTCACTTATTGAGTAACTTTAATATATCAGGTGCAAAACCTGCTTTTCATCCTCTTGCCCTATCTCAGATGATAGTTAACCGCATAGAAACCTCTCAAATCATAGTCCATTTTTCTTCTTCCTCATGTGCACAGACTTCTGTGAATTCCACCCTGGAAGTGTCCCCTGAATGGCACCGCCTCTCACCTCTCCCGGCAAGAATTCATCTCTCTGTGTTTCAGGAGTGTTCGTTCATAATCCCTAATTCTCTGCGTGTGCTTGTCACGTGATGGTGTGTATCCTGTGTCGCAGTTATTTCCCACAGTTACCTCCCTGAAGGCCGGGATTGGTCTTGTTCACGCCCCTACCTCCTCGCCCTCCGTAAGTGCTTGGCATTCAGCAGATGTTTGCTGAACTTTATGGACTTGAATTTTATGGTTAAGTCATCCTGAGTGTCCTTATTGTCCCAGCACTTATCACACACTGACCCAGCGTGGGAACTGGGGAGGTGGCTCCCGCAGCCCCTTCCCCTTGAATAAAGCAACAAATTTTCAACAAGTTAGGGAATTTGATTCTCTAAAAGGAGTCTGGGACTTCCCTGGTGGGAAGTCCCAGACTCCCTGGGACTTTGTCCCAGGACAAATTTGATTTTTTAAATATGTGAGCTTTAGAAGCGACTTAAAAGCACTATTTTTATATGAAGTGTCCTCTAAATGTGTCCCAAATATGAAGGCAGCAGGTGCTGAAGGCTCACTCTGCTAGGAAAGGGGTCCTTCTCTTTCTCACATTTTCTCTTGGGAGTTTGGAGACCACCAGGCTTGGCCCAGTCAGGGATGCAGGTCTGGACTCCTGGTTCACAGACACAAGGGGCCGAGAGTAACCACCGTGGGTAGCAGCTCTGAGGGGTTCCCCTTGAGGTCGCTCTGAAGGTCAGGCTGCTAGGGGAAAATATTAGGGAGCCTGGCAGCTGTTAGCCAGTTACCATCAACATGCTTAGATCAGGAATGATTTATACAACTGAACATACGGTCTTTTTGTGTGTGTGTGCTGCTGCTTTTTGTTTTGTTTCTGATTTCTTTTTTTTTAATATAAGTTTATTTATTTATTCATTTTTGGCTGCATTGGGTCTTCGTTGCTGCACGCGGGCTTTCTCTAGTTGCAGCGAGTGGGGGCTACTCTTCGTTGCGGTGCGCGGGCTTCTCATTGCGGTGGCTTATCTTGTTGCGGAGCACGGGCTCTAGGTATGTGGGCTCAGTAGTTGTGGCTCACGGGCTTAGTTGCTCTGCAGCATGTGGGATCTTCTTGCTGGACTAAGGCCCGAACCCGTGTCCCCTGCGCTGGCAGGCGGATTCTTAACCACTGCGCCGCCAGGGAAGTCCCTGATTTCTTCTTCTTTTTGATTGTACTGTCTCTCCTCTCCACTGCCATTGTCTCCAATTTTTTTTTTTTTTTTTTTTTTTTTGTGGCCACACCATGCGGCATGTGGGATTTTAGTTCCCCAACCAGGAATCCAACCTGTGGCCCCTGCAGTGGAAGCATGGAGTCTTAACCACTGGACTGCCAGGGAAGTCCATGTCTCCAATTTTTTTCTAGAATGTTCCTGCAGCTGGCCATGGCATATTGCCAGAAATCTCGAGATCCACTTCAGAATGAGAAAGGTTGGGGGAAATAGCATGCTAGTGAAGTCGTTTGGGTGCAGTCATTGTGAACTCCTACAGCTTTTTATTCAGACAGAGAGAACTGTCAGGAGAGTCAGAGGACAGTGGTGTGGTGTAGAGACGAGTGCCAGGAGTTCTGGCTTCCCCATCCAGGTGTCCCGGGACTGGCACCATCTGCACGTGAGCCCCCTTCCGTAACAGGAAAATGGGGTAATCCTTGTCCTGCCTACACTCCGTCTGGGAATTTTGGTTCCCGTTCTGTTTCTTGGGGTGAAATGGCATCATGGTGTGATCGGCTGATCTGTCGTTTATCCCAGGGTTGTGTACTGGAGATAGAGGCTGAAGAGGGGGTGGGTCTTAGTGTCCAGGGAAGCTGGGTGGCGCGTGTAGCGTGAGACAATTGGGGCTTTTTTTTTTTAGCTCAGTCTCTTTTGCTGTTTGGCCAGAGAACGCACTTCAGCGGGGTTCCTGTCCAGGCCTGAGCATGAATCTTGGGGACCCTGCGTATTTCTGGCACCTGGTAGAATACGACCCTGGCTCCTGACCCAGCACAGGCATTCCGCATAAAACACTATTCTACCCTGGAATAGGTTTGTTGCAGGCCCTAAGTGTGGGTTCAGAAGGGGCTCTGGGACTTCCCTGGCGGTCCAGTGGTTAAGACTCTGCTCTTCCAGTGCAGGGGCATGGGTTCGATCCCTGGTCAGGGGACGAAGATCCCACATTCTGTGCAGTGCAGCCAAAAACAAAAGAAAATGAAAAAAAAAAAAAAGGGGGGCTCTGTTCTGAGGCCACGCTTGCGCTGGCACAGGGCTTAGTGAGTCGCCGGGTCGTGTTCAGAGACAACCCTGCCTAAACCACTGTCTACTTTCCACTCCCACCCCCTCCTTGATTCCCACCAGCTGCAATGATGCAGCTTTTCTGAGCAGCATCACCCCCGCTGGCCCCAGGTGCACGGTGACCACAGAATTTTTTTTAAGCGATTCTCGAAATGACACATCCCTGGGAGCTCTGAGTCCCGTTTATCACTGTGTACTAGCTTCCCGTTGCTGTTGTAACAAATTACCACAGGCTCAGTGGCTTAGAATAGTACACATTTAGTATCTGACAGTTCCTGGAGGGCAGAAATCCAAAGTGGGTCTCTCTGGGCTTAAAATCAAGGTGTGGGCAGGCCTGCATCCCTTCCAGTGGCTTCAGGGGAGAATCACTTCCTTGCCTTTCCCAGTGTCTAGTGGCCGCCTGCATTCCTTGGCTTATGACCCCCACCCCTCCAGCCAGCATCCCAGTCCCTCCAGCCTCTGCTTTCATTGTCCCATCTCCTTCTCTGCCCCTCCTGTCTCCGTCTTTCCCTTACAAGGACCCTGCGATGACATTAGCCCCCCTGGATCATCCAGGGCAGCCCCCCACCTCACGATCCTTCTCTTAATCTCACCTGCAGAGTCCCTTTTGCCACGTGAGGAAACATTCACAGGTCCCGGGGGTTAGGACGTGCTCGTCTTTGGGGGGCTGTCATTCTGCCTCCCACGCAGTGGCCGTCTCCTCCCCTGTGTTACACGGGAGAGCCTGAGCACGGTCAGGCCCACCCCAAGCTTAGAGTCTTACAAGAGTTTCCCATGGGAACAACTCAAGGCAGAATCAAACAAGCAGTTTCGTAGAGGGACACAAATCATTATGGAAGTTCAGCAGATTCACCAGTGCCCCTCCTCCCAGACATCACTGTCAAGACAAGAACTTATCAGTCACTTAATGATAATAAGTGCCATTCACTTGCTCATTGCTAATTCTTAGAGAACTGCCCATCAAAACTACAATGAGGTACCACCTCACACCGGTCCGAATGGCCATCATTAAGAAGTCTATGAATAATAAGTGCTGGAGAGCGTATGGAGAAAAGGGAACCCTCCTACACTGTTGGTGGGAATGTAAATTGGTGAAGTCACTGTGGAGAACAGTATGGAGGTTCCTTAAAAAACTAAAAATAGAGCTACCATGTGATCCAACAATCCCACTCCTGGGCATATACCCGGACAAAACTATAATTTGAAAAGATACATGTAGCTCTGTGTTCATAGCAGCACTATTTACAATAGCCAAGACATGGAAACAACCTAAATGTCCATCGACCGATGAATAGATAAAGAAGATGTGGTACACATTATACAATGGAATACTACTCAGCCATTAAAAAGAATGAAATAATGCCGTTTGCAGCAACATGGATGGACCTAGAGATTATCATACTAAGTGAAGTAAGTCAGAGGAAGACAAATTCCATGTGATATCACTTATATGTGGAATCTAAAATACAACACACATGGGGCTTCCCTGGTGGCGCAGTGGTTGAGAGTCCGCCTGCCGATGCAGGGGACACGGGTTCTTGCCCGGTCCGGGAAGATCCCACATGCCGTGGAGCGGCTGGGCCTGTGAGCCATGGCCGCTGAGCCTGCGCGTCCGGACCCTGTGCTCCACGACGGGAGAGGCCGCAGCAGTGAGAGGCCCGCGTACCGCAAAAAAACCCACAAAAAACAAAAAACAACACACATGAAGCCATCTACAAAACAGAAATAGACTAACAGACATAGAGAACAGACTTGTGGTTGCCAAGGGGAGGGAAGGATTGGGAGTTTGGAATTAGTATATCCAAACTATTATATATAGGATGGAACAACAATAAGGTCCTACTGCATAGCACAGGGAACTATATTCAACATCCTGTGATAAACCATAATGGAAAAGAACATGAAAAAGACTATATAGATGTATAACGGAGTCACTTTGCTGTATAGCAGAAATTAACACAACATTGTAAATCAGCTATACTTCAATAAAATTTTTTAAACAGTGCCATTCACTGATCACTCACCTCGTGCCAGGTACTGGGCTCAGCATTTTATATATATATTGTCTCAGTTAGTCCTAAAAACAGTTCTATGAAGTAAGTACTGTTTGGGGAAGGGGGGAATCAAACTTATGATCACAGAAGTAATATTAATTATAGACAAATGAGAAAATATGGCAGACATTCTTACTGATTTGCTTCATTGAAGTCAGCATAGTCTAAGAACACGGTTACAGGATACAAATGACAAAATGATTTTCTTTTTATGAATTTATTTATATTTTATTTTTGGCCGCGTTGTGTCCTCATTGCTGCATGCAGGCTTTCTCTAGTTGCGGTGAGCGGGGGCTACTTTTCGTTGCGGTACGCAGGCTTCTCATTGTGGTGGCTTCTCTTGTTGTGGAGCACGGGCTCTAGGCGTGTGGGCTTCAGTAGTTACAGCACGTGGGCTCAGTAGTTGTGGCTCGTGGGCTCCAGAGCACAGGCTCAGTAGTTGTGGTGCACGGGCTTAGTTGCTCCGTGGCATGTGGGATCTTCCTGGACTAGGGATTGAACCCGTGTCCCCTGCATTGGCAGGTGGATTCTTTTTTTTTCTTTTTTATAATTTTATTTATTTATTTATTTTTGGCTATGTTGGGTCTTCGTTGCTGCGCGCGGGCTTTCTCTGATTGCGGCGAGCGGGGGCTACTCTTCGTTGTGGTTCTCGGGCTTCTCATTGCGGTGGCTTCTCTTGTTGTGGAGCACAGGCTCTAGGCACGCAGACTTCAGTAGTTGCAGCACGTGGGCTCAGTAGTTGTGGCTCGTGGGCTCTAGAGCGCAGGCTCAGGAGTTGTGGCACACTGGGCTTAGTTGCTCCGCAGCATGTGGGATCTTCCCGGACCAGGGCTCGAACCCATGTCCCCTGCATTGGCAGGCGGATTCTTAACCACTGTGCCACCAGGGAAGTCCTAAAATGATTTTCTAATGAAAAGCAACGGTCCCTCTTCTACCCCAGCCTGCTCCGTAGAGGCCATTCGTTTTAGTTGTTTCTTCTCAAAGCTACGCAGGTTCTGTTGTGGTCCCTGTTTCCCAGGTGGGGAGCAGGCTGACAGAGGGTAAGGAATCTGTCCTAGGAACCTGCTGAAGGGTCTGAGCTGGTTGAGGTCCTGGAGTCAGTGCTGGATTTCAGTCCCAGCCCCACCACTTACAAGCTCCGCCCTGAACTGGTTGCTTCACCTCCCTGAGCTCCGGTTTCCTCACCTGTGACATGAGGTTGACTCAGCATTGTCCTCACAGAGCTTCGGCGAGACTGAAATTTAAGAGTACACATAAAGCATTTTTCAGCATTGGGCATTGATAATTAACGATCACCACTGGTATTCCAAGTCAGAAATTCCAAGCTTCTTCCCCTTTATTCATTCTTTCACTGCCATTGGAATATAGCAGTGGACAAAACTGCACTATCTCTGCCCTCGTGGTCACAGAGAGAGACCTTAATCAGAACAAGCACGTGAATAGGTGTGAAATTACAGCTGCACAGGCACCACTAAGGAGAGGCACAGATGCTGCCGGAGCGTGTGATTGAAGGATCTGACTCGGTGAGGTCAGAGGTGGCCATGCAGCAGTGATGCTTGAGCTGAGCCCCAAGGACGGGAGGAGATAATAACTAGTTGATAAAGGGTATCACTGACAGGAAACAGCATGTGCAAAGGCCCTGTGGTGGGGAGGGGAAGTGTGGTACGCGTGAGGGACTGAAAGAAGGTCTGTGTGGCAGTGTGCTGCCCTGCTCTGCTCCCTACCTCAGAGGCCCCTAAAGCCTTCTTGTGCCTTCTGCCTGCTCACTGGTTGTGTCTGTAGACACAGGGTAGAGTTGGGGCAGAATGTGGGGACAGGACGGCTTCAATGAATGGTGCTGTCTTGCAGACTCAGCCTCGGGGGTCCTGGGGTAGGTGGATGTGGCCACGTGACCTGAGTTTCTGCAGGCACTGGCTCAGGGGCAGGAGGGTTGGGGGTGGAGAGGGTGGGCACCGTCCCCTGGCAGCTGCCCTTGCCATGACATCCTTCCCTGGGGCCAGGTGAAGAAGATGGGTGAGCTGGGGCTCATGGCCATGGATGTGCCCGAGGAGTTTGGCGGTGCCGGCCTCGATTACCTGGCCTACGCCATTGCCATGGAGGAGATCAGCCGGGGCTGCGCCTCCACTGGAGTCATCATGAGCGTCAACAACGTGAGTCTCGCGCCTGGGCCCTGGATACACCGGTGGAGGGGAAGCTCCTGTGGGTGGGGGGCAGGCCCTCTGCCACACAGCCCCACATCCGGGGCACAGCCCGGCCTTGGCTCCCTGCCCCCGACCACCTCTGGACCTGGTCCCTTGCGTGGGCCTCTGGAGAGAGGAGGCCTGGGGGTGGATACGCGGGCGGGCAGGTGTTCTGGGCTGGAAGGCCTCCGACCGCTCTGCACTGTCCCCCCAGTCCCTCTACTTGGGGCCTATCCTGAAGTTTGGCTCCAAGGAGCAGAAGAAGCAGTGGGTCACTCCTTTCACCAGTGGCGACAAAATTGGCTGCTTTGCCCTCAGTGAACCAGGTATCACCGTGGGACAGTGGTCTGCCCCTGTCCCCTCCCCTCAGAATCGGGGTGACAGACTCAGGCTGGGGCCGGTGCTGAGCTGGGTCAGCTGCTCGTTGCCTCCCGGGGCAGGAGGGCAGGAGTGAGGGCCTGGGGTGGAGCTCTGGCTGCTGGGATCGCCACAGAGCCCGGGCTCGCCTCGGCTGAGCTGGGAGGGAGGGACTTGGGCCCTGGGGTCCCTTTGGCTTGAAGACACCCAGCTGTCACATCCCCCCATCCCCCCACCCCGAGAGCTGTGGGAGCCGGTGCGGCCCTCGAGCCTTCTCTCAGGAGCCAGACCCTGATCCCTTGGACCCGGGTCTGGCTCACCAGCCAGGGGTGAGGCTGGGTTCCGGGTGAGTTGGTGGCGGTGCCCTCGGAGGGCAGAGGCGCCGGTGTACTCTGAGTCTGCGTGTGGGGCAGGGAACGGCAGCGACGCGGGGGCCGCTGCCACCACTGCCTGGGCAGACGGTGACTCGTGGGTCCTGAGTGGCACCAAAGCCTGGATCACCAACTCCTGGGAGGCCTCGGCCGCCGTGGTATTCGCCAGCACGGACAGATCCTTGCAGAACAAGGTGGGGACCCCGGAGGGAGGGTCAGTGAGACGTTCAGAGTTTCTAGATCCAAACCTCCTCGGTCCGATGGAGCTGTTCTTGCTCTGGGGCACGTGCCGCTGTCCCTGTCCCTCTCCCTCCCCGGGCGGCGCCTTCCCC
The DNA here is from genome assembly GCF_059928025.1 of Delphinapterus leucas. Taxonomy (NCBI): domain Eukaryota; kingdom Metazoa; phylum Chordata; class Mammalia; order Artiodactyla; family Monodontidae; genus Delphinapterus; species Delphinapterus leucas. The sequence goes on from NC_143142.1 coordinate 16,835,616, forward strand.
AGAGGAGCCGGCAGAGGGCGTCACCGCGAGGTTCTGAGGGAGGTGGAGGGAAGGGACAGGAGCTGGTGGCTGTGGTGGTTTGTGTGAGGGGCGTGGCCTCAAGCAGGTGAAAAAGTCACTGGGCGCATCTGGCCTCCAGGGCATCAGTGCCTTCCTGGTTCCCATGCCAACGCCTGGGCTCACGCTAGGGAAGAAGGAAGACAAGCTGGGCATCCGGGCCTCATCCACTGCCAACCTCATCTTCGAGGACTGTCGCATCCCCAAGGACAACCTGCTGGGGGAACCGGGGATGGGCTTCAAGATTGCCATGGTGAGCCCAGCTGCGGGGGCGGGGGCCCTGGGGCCCGGCTGGCCGGCCACTGACAGGGCGGTCCTCACAGCAAACCCTGGACATGGGCCGCATCGGCATCGCCTCCCAGGCCCTGGGCATCGCCCAGGCTGCCCTCGACTGTGCTGTGAACTACGCCGAGAATCGCACGGCCTTCGGGGCGCCCCTCACCAAGCTGCAGGTCATCCAGGTAACGAGGCACGGTGCGGTGGAGGGAGAGAGTTTTGGCCTTTCTGCTCTGCCTCCCAGATGGCTTTCACCTGCTTCTGTGTTCTCTGCCCTCCTCCCTCCTGTCTTGCAGGGAGAGGGGAGGGAGGGCAAACACCGACTGCCGGGGTGGGACTGGGTTGTTGCAGTTCAAGTTGGCGGACATGGCCCTGGCCCTGGAGAGTGCCCGGCTGCTGACCTGGCGCGCTGCGGTGCTGAAGGATAACAAGAGGCCTTTCATCAAGGTGCCCGTGGGGCTGGGGTCTCCCTGGGCACGGCCCAGAGCTTTGGTGGTGGAGGGACTGAGGGAAACATCTGGCGGGGTCCCGGTTCCTTGGGCCCGTGGGTTTATTGCTACAAGGGGTGGCTCCCCCAGGCCCACCTTGCTGAGGGCCATGTGCTGGGCGCTCCGTCCAAGGTCGAGTTTCTGACGCCACCATCCCCTGTGGTTAGGAGGCCGCAATGGCCAAGCTGGCTGCATCGGAGGCCGCAACTGCCATCACCCACCAGGTGAGTGCCCCCGGTGCCTGGGCGAGGGAGGTCCCAAGGGTTGAGTAGCAGCGAGTGTGCCGGCTGCCCCTCCCCCGGCTGATCCTGTCCTGTTTTTCCCCTCGAGTGGGGGTCTTCTCCTCCTGAGCCCCTCCTTTCCGCCTTAGGCCATACAGATCCTGGGTGGCATGGGCTACGTGACAGAGATGCCAGCCGAGCGGCACTACCGTGACGCTCGCATCACTGAGATTTATGAAGGCACCAGTGAGATTCAGAGGCTGGTGATCGCCGGGCACCTGCTCAGGAGCTACCGGAGCTGAACCCTCGGTAGGGCCGACAGTGCCTGCCGGCATCCGGGCTGGCCTGAGGACCAGGGGAAAGTGGGCAGGAGCCACGTGGCCTTCCCCCTGACTCCCTGTCAAGGCCTGTGGGGCAGAAGGGTGGGGGCCACGCCCCCTCTCGCCAGGGTCCCCAGACCCAGTCTTCTGGGTGGACCTGCCGCCCTCAGCTCTATCCGCCCCAGACTGAGCTGCCTGGGAGAAAGGAAGAGCCGGGCTGTGGTCTGAGGATGCCCGTCCTCAGCTCAGGTTCTTGGCTTTGTTCCCTCTCCACCACCGACTGTGCCTTATTCTCTTCATCTGGAGGCTGGGCCGTGGGAAGGGAGAAATTACCACTTGGGGACTCCCCAGTTCTTTTCTGTGGGCCCTGGCGCTTAGTGTGAGACCCAGCGTCCTCTTTCCTCTGAGGTCAGGAGTCTGGAGGAGTGGGGTGCGGTGGGGGCCCGGAATGACCAGGCCTCGAAGCAGAAGTGTTCTCTCAGGCCCTGTAGCCTCGGGGCTGGGTCATTGTGGAAGCTGCCCTGCATCCCATTAACCTGTTCTTTGTAAAGTATAAATGAGTGCAGGTGGGTGGTCTGATTCGTGCTGTGGGATGATCACCTGTGGGAAGTAAGTAATAAAGCATACCTGTCCCCTGACCCTCATGTCCTTGCTTGGGTGCTGCTGGGGAGGGAAAGATGGTCCTTTAATCTGCTCTCCTGCAAACCCCCCACTCTGTGTGAGTGAGTGAGAGAGAGAGAGAGAGAGTGTGTGTGTGTGTGTGTGTGTGTGTGTGTGTGTGTGTGTGTGATTATGTGAAGCCAGCTGCAGCGGGAGGGTCCATTTCCACACTGGGAGAGCTCCAGCACGAGGCAGGGTTGATGCAGTTCAGGAGAATAAGGGCTTGGGTGTCTAGGAGACCCACTGCTGAGCAGGGAGGGCCAGCCAGGTTAGGGCCACGGGCGGGCAGTCAGGTGAGTGAGTGCCAGCCTCAGGGCAGGAGGAAGGAGGATGCAGAGGGGCTAGGGGGAGAGGAGAGGGGAAGGAGCAAAGCCGAGGAAACAGACTTCGAAAGCGTCTGATTTGCTTACTATCTGTTCACTGAGGGCCAGCACTGAGCCTGTAGTGAGAGGGTCCTGTATCGAACCGAACTCAGGTCCACTCGTCCAACGTGCAGCAAAGCCAATCTGCTGACACCAGGTTGTGGTGAAGGAACGTACAGTGTTTATTGCAGGCCCCAAGCAACAGAGTGGAGACAAGCCTCAGATCCACTCCAGGTGGTTTCTTAAGGGGAAGAACAGAGAGGCTGAGATTAATCATTTCTGTGATGAATGGTAGTTTCGGGAGTCAGGATGTCTCTGGTTTAGGGTTCTCTGGCCGGGTGGCCCATGGCTCAGGGGTCTGTGAACTCATCTTGCCCTGGAGAAACACCCTGAGTTTGTGTGGTAATGGTATCTATGATAGCAGTTTTAGCACATTAACAGTGTTATTGACAACAGCTGTTGTAGTCATCGGACGCTGGTTGATTAGTGTGTAGTTGGCACAGGATTGAGGCCAGAGGGTATAAGAAAGGGGATAAAGTTTTGGATAGAGATTAATCACCAGCTCAGCAAGGGAGTTGGTTTAAGGAGGACTCGGTTTGGGTCCTGGTGGTGCGGGGCCGGCTTTGGGCCGACGTGCCTCTGTGCGGGGAGCCCATGCTGTTAACCGTTGTGGCGCGGTGTGGAGAGCGGAGCTGCTGGGGGAGAAACGGAACAGGGGGTGAGGGCGGCGGCAAGAGCCCGCAGACAGTTTCAGAAGAGGTGCGGACAGCCCTCCGCAGAACGGGAAGGGCCGGGAAGCTGACCTGCTACTGCTGTGAGGTCTCTGGAGGGAAGAGGGGACGGGGAACCTGACCAGTTGGAGCCACCATCAAGTGGGCGCCCAACCGCGCGGGCTCTCGCGGCGCGCGGGTTCACGTGCAGGGGTGCGGGTGAGGGGCGCCGCGCGGCCGAGGGAGGCAGCCTCCAGCCTCCCCCCGCCAGCGCCGGCCTCGCCCTGGGCCCGCGGGCAGCGCCCCGGCGCCCGAGCAACGACTCCCTCGCCAGCGGCTCTGCCGGCTCACACGCCTCCACGGGCCGCTGTTGGCGGGGCGGGCCTCTCGGGTCTGGGCATCTGGCCCAGGTGTGCGGGGTGAAGGAGCCGGGCACCGCAGGGACGACAGGCGCAGCTGCGGCCCGCTTTCCCCCACTGCGCAGGAGGGCGGGGCGCGAGGGGCAACAGGAGAGGGATCCCGCTAACGAGACGCAGAGACCGCTTCCCTGCCGCCCTGGGGTCTGGTGGACGGCGCCGCCTTCTGCTCCAGGTAAGCAGCTAGCTCACACCTCTGCGGGGCCCTGGGCTCGGGTGCAAGCTGAGGGTGCGGGGAGCAGGCTGGGATTCCAGGCTTCTCCCCCGGAGCAGCCACGGTTGACCCATCCCACCTGGGAGGCAGGCGAAGGGCGGCCTCTCCCTGAGTCGCTGACCCCACGAACAGGGGCAGTGGCGTTCAGATGGCTCCACGACGCCTCCAGCGAGGTAGCCCTGGCTGCTGGCCCAGGTGAGGGTGAGGGGACAGGCACGTGGTTGAAGCTGTCTCTGGGCCTTTCCTCTAGGCAGTGGGGGACGGGGTGGGGGAGGGAGCTTTGAGGCTCAGAGGAGCCCGACCTGAGCCCCAGTCCCAGGTTGGGACGCCAGGCTGGGAACCCAGCTCTCCTGCTCCGGACTCTGGCCCCTCCTGTCTTGGTCGGGCCAGTCTGCCCTACCTGTTGAAAAGCCTCTGGGCCTTGAAGGGCCAGGCGCCAGCTAGGGCCACAGTGATTCTCCAGGGCAAAGGGCTGGGCCATCAGAGCCCGCCCGGCCGGGGAACAGGCCTGTTTTCCCAGCGGCCGCCCCAGCTGGGCGTCCGCTTAGATGGAGCTGGGAAGAACCTCAGCCTCGGGGTCATAGAGGGCCATACTGTCCTCCATTTCCGCTCAAGGTCCAGTCTGTGCGCTCCAGGTCTTCTGGATGCTCTCATGGGTTGGGGGTCTCCCTCTCCTGGGGGGGACAGGAGGTGGGGAGAGTCAACCACCAACCCTTTGGCTTTGACGGAGCAGGCCTTCTTTAGTTGAAGCTTCTCCAGCTCAGAACTGAATGCTGAATTCTGCCCTGGGTCTCCTTGAACTGGAACTATGCAAGTAGGTCACAGACATCATGTCGCTTTGTGCCCAGTGTGTGTTTCCTACGAATAAGGACAGTCACATTCACTTACACATCAGGGGGACAGTTACCAAAGTTGGGAAGCTTAACCATGGTCTGCAGACGTCACTCACGATTTGCCAGTCCTCTCAATGCCCTTCACCGTGGTTTAAGGTCCAGGATCACACGTTGCATTTAGCTGAGGGGTCTCTTGTTTCTTTCATTCTAGGATGGTTTCTCATACTGAATTTATGGTGACGTTGGCAGTTTTAAAGTGTCCAGGCTGGTTAATTTTGTAGACTGTCCCTCTGTCCAGCTTTGTCTGATGGTTTCTCTGTGATAAAATGCGTGGTGTGTATTTTGGGGCGATGATAGTGTAGTGAAGTCCCTATTTTATACCTGACTTCGACTATTAGTGTTTTATCTTTTTCTTAATTAAGATGAGGTTTATCATCTTTCTAAAATACCAATTTTTAAAAATATTTTATTTATTTATTTTTGGCTGTGTTGGGTCTTCGTTGCTGCGCACGGGCTTTCTCTAGTTGCAGTGAGTGGGGGCTACTCTTCGTTGCGGTGCGCAGGCTTCTCATTGCGGTGGCTTCTCTTGTTGCAGAGCATGGGCTCTAGGCCCAAGGGCTTCAGTAGTTGTGGCTCGAGGGCTCTAGAGCACAGGCTCAGTAGTTGTGGCGCACAGGCTTAGTTGCTCCGCGGCATGTGGGACCTTCCCGGATCAGGACTCGAACCCGTGTCCTGTGCATTGGCAGGCGGATTCTTAACCACTGCGCCACCAGGGAAGCCCTAAAATACCAATTTTTGACTACTGACATTCAGTATTGTGGTTTTTAAATTAATTTGATAGTTTCCTTCTAATTTTTTTGGATTTAATTTGCTGTTTTTTTCCCCCCAGCTTCCTGGGATGAATGTTCATTGGTTTTTTTCAGTCTTTTTTTCTAAGGAATGAATTTAAAGTTATGCATTTCTCTCTAAGCATGGTTTTAGCTTCATTTCATAAATTTCAATAGATTGTATTTTCATTATTACTCAGTTTTCTGAGTTCCATTATGCTTTCTCCTTTGACTTATCAGTTGTTTCAAAGAGTATTATTTTATTTATTTTTGGCTGCGTTGGGTCTTTGTTGCTGTGCACGGGCTTTCTCTAGTTGCAGTGAGCAGGGTCTACTGTTCGTTGTGGAGCTCAGGCTTCTCACTGTGGTGGCTTCTCTTGTTGCAGAGCATGGGTTCTAGGCGTGCGGGCTCAGTAGTTGTGGAATGTGGGCTCAGTAGTTGTGGCTCGTGGGCTCTAGAGCGCAGGCTCAGTAGTTGTGGTGCGCGGGCTTAGTTGCTCCGCGGCATGTGGGATCTTCCCGGACCAGGGCTCGAACCCGTGTCCCCTGCATTGGCAGGTGGATTCTTAACCACTGCGCCACCAGGGAAGTCCCAAAAGAGTATTACTGTATTAAGACGGGGTTTCTGCAGTATTTTTTGTTATTGATTTTTTAAAAAATAGTGGTAAGATACACATAACATAAAATTTACCATTTTAGATTGGCACAGCATTGTAAGTCTACTTCAATAAAAAAAGTCATTAAAAAAAGGTAAACTATCCCGTGCATGATGGCAAAGTGAGCTTTCTAAACTGCAGATCTGATCGGTACACCCCCATGCGCACTCAATTCCAATTTTCATAAATGACTTGCTCTTCTGCCAAAAAAAGACCAGTTTAACCACTTTTCCTAAAAAAAAAAAAGTACAATTCAGTGGCATTTAGTACATGTACAGAGTTGTATAACTATCACTGCTATCTAGTTCCTGAACATTTTCATCACCCCAGAAGGCAACTCTATACCCATCGCTATTGATTTCTTTTTTCTTCTTTTTCTTTTTTTTTTTTTTTTCTTTTGGCCATGCTATGGTGTGGCATGTGGGATCTTAGTTCCCTGACCAGGGATCGAACCCATGCCCCCTGCAGTGGTAGCGGATCCTTAACCACTGGACCGCCAGGGAAGTCCCCCACCGCTATTGATTTTTGCCTTAATTGCGTTGCAGTCTCAGAACATTGTCTGCATTATTTAAATTCTTTGAAATTTGTTGAGACTTGCATCATGGCCCCATGTCATTTTCTATAAAAACCGAGTATTTTTTAAGAGATTCTTTTTTTCCCCATTGATACACATAGCTCTAGTTCATTTATTTTGATTGCTGTATGGTATTCCATTGTGTAAATATACTATATTTAGGTAGTTTATAGTTTTTCTCTGTTATAAACCATGGTGCAGTGAACATTCTAGACTGTGTCTCCTTGTTCAAGTGTGAGATCTTCTGAGCATTTAAATAGAAGTGGGCTTGTTGGCCTCAGGCTGTTTGTCGCTTCGGCTTTACAGATATTTGCCAGATCTCCACCGTGGTTCCATCAGCACATAGCCTCCTAGCAGGGGAGGAGTGTCCATCCCTTGGTACCATCAGATTTGACCATTTTTCTTCAACCTGATTGTGATTTTAACTTACACCCCTGGTTGCTAGAGGAGTTGCCCATCTTTTCACTGTTGATTGGCCATTCTGGTTTCTGCTGTGAATTGCCATTTATGTCCTTTGTTTCTTCTATGGGTTATTCTTTTCCTTATTGATTTGTAATCCTCCCACGGGCATAGTTTGGCTGCTAATCACTTGCCAGCTGTAGAGTTGCAAAAAGACTCATAGTGTGTGACTTGCCCTTTTTTTTTTTTTTTTTTTTTTTTTTGCGGCACGTGGGCCTCTCACTGTCGTGGCCTCTCCCGTTGCGGAGCACAGGCTCTGGACGCGTAGGCTCAGCGGCCATGGCTCACGGGCCCAGCCGCTCCGCGGCATGTGGGATCTTCCCGGACCGGGGCACGAACCCGCGTCCCCTGCATCGGCAGGTGGACGGACTCTCAACCACTGCGCCACCAGGGAAGCCTGACTTTCACTTTTTAAAGTGGTTTTACATTTTAATGTCCACTTTGAAAATTAAAAAAAAAAACTTTCAGAAGTTTTATCTATACTCTAAACGTTTCAAATACACTTTTCATGATAAAAAGTGACAGTCCCCTCCTGGGGGGGTAGCTTGGGTATATCTTTCCAGACCTTTTCCTGTGCATCTGCGAAGAGCTCAGTTATGTATTTTTCCCCCACAAATGGGATGAATGCTCTATGTATTATGCGGCCTTTACATCAAGTGACCTCTCTATACCTCTCCTTAACAGAAAGATTTCTCCCCCTACACATACATACATACACACACACACCCACCCCCTAGAGTTGCCCAGCACCAGAGAGAGGAGAGGTTGCTCGTGGGCCAGCCAGCTTGTCTATATTCCCGTTTTTAAAAGTTGTAAAATATGCATGAGACGAAATTTACCATTTTAACCATTTTTAAGCATACAGTTCAGTGACATTAAGTATATTTGAAACAGGAGCGAAGGGGGCAGGGCACCACCTTCAAAAGAATGACCAAGCCCTTGAAGATATGACATAAACTTGTCAGAACCAATTAGGTCCAAGATGGTGGAAGATTTGACTTCCGGTGGACCTTGAGCCTCATTACGCTCATTGTAATACATTAGCCTGTGCTAAACTACACACCCACATGTGCCATGACAGTCCCGAGGCCCACCATAAAAGGCCAAAAAGTGGGCAGTGGTGGTCCAGTTTCTGGAAATCTCCACCCCTTCTCCAAAATAGTTGGAATAATCCTCCCACTCATTCGCCTATGAAATTACCCAGACCATAAAAACTAACCACCCCATATTTTGGGCCCACACTCTGTGGAGTGTGTTTCTCCCAGGGCAGATCTTGCCTTTTGAGACAGCCCGCATTCTGTCTATGAAATGTTTATCTCTCTAAATAAATCCACTTCTTACCTATCACTTTGCCTCTTGCTGAATTCCTTCTATGCTGAGACATGAAGAACCTGAGCTTCATTAAGTCCTGAGACCAGGTGTGTGATTTTTTTTTTTTTTTTTTTTTTTGCTGTACGTGGGCCTCTCACTGTTGTGGCCTCTCCCGCTGCGGAGCCCAAGCTCCGGACGCGCAGGCTCAGCAGCCATGGCTCACGGGCCCAGCCGCTCCGCTGCATGTGGGATCTTCCTGGACCGGGGCACGAACCCGTGTGCCCTGCATCGGCAGGCGGATCTCAACCACTGCGCCACCAGGGAAGCTCCAGGTGTGCGATCTTAATTAAAAGACAGTGGGTTCACATGCCGCGGGGCAACTAAGCCTGTGTGCCACAGCTACTGGAGCCTGCACGCCTAGAGCCTGTACTCTGCAACAAGAGAAGCCACCGCAATGAGAAGCCCGCCACAGCAAAGAAGAGTAGCCCCCGCTCACTGCAACTAGAGAAAGCCCATGCGCGGCAACGAAGACCCAACGCAGCCATAAATAAATTAATTAAAATTTTAAAAGGGCAGTGGGTTCAAATCCCAATCTGGGTTTTGGCTGGGTATGAGATCTGGGTTGTGTGGTTTCATATTCACCTTGTTGGGCAACCATCACCACTATCCACCTGCAGAGCTCTCTTCTTCCCAAACGGAAACTTTGTACCTGTTTAACAATAAGTCCCCGTTTCTCCCTCTTCCAGCCCCTGGCAATCACTGTTCTACTCTCTGTCTCTATTAACTTGACTACTTTGGGGACCTCATGTAATCAGATCATACAATATTTGTCCTTTTGTGACTGCTTTATTTCACTTAGCGTAATGTCTTCAGTGTTCACTCATGTTGTAGTGTGTGTCAGAATTGCCTTCCTTTTTGGGACTAAATAATATTTCATCGTATGGGTAGACCACATTTTGTTCATTCATTCATTGATGGACTTTTGGATTGTTTCTACCTTCTAGCTGTTGTGAATAATACTGCTATGAACATGGATTGTATAAATATCTGTTTGACTCCCTGCTTTCAGTTCTTTTGGTTGTATACCCAGAAGTGGAACTGCTGGATCATATAGTAATTCTGTTTTTACTTTTTTTGTTGTTTGTTTTTACTTTTTTGAGGAATACTGTTTTCCATAGTGACTACACCATTTTACATTCCTACCAACGATGCACAAGAGCTCCAATTTCTCTACATCCTTGTCCACGCTTGGTATTTTCTGTTTCTTGTTCGTTTGTTTGATAATAGCCATCAAGATGGGTGTGGAGTGGTCTGTCACTGTGGTTTTGATTTGCATTTCCTTAATGACTAAGGATGTTGATCATCTTTTCATGTGCTTATTGCTTTTTTGTATATCTTCTTTGGAGAAATGTCTATTTCAGTTCCTTTGCCTATTTTCCAGTTGGGTTTTCTGTAGTTGAATTGTAGGAGTTCTTTATATTAATCTCTTATTAGATATGTGATTTGCAAATGTTTTCTCCCTTTCTGTGGGTTGCCTTCTTACTCTGTTGATGGTGTCTTTTGATGTACAAAAGTTTTTAATTTTGATGAAGTCCAATTTGTGTATTCTTTTGTTGCCTGTGCTTTTGGTGTCATATCCATGAAGTTGTTGCCAAATCCAATGTCATGAAGATTTTTCCCCTATGTTTTCTTCTAAGAGTTTTATGGTGTTGACTCTTATTACACTTAGGACTTTGATCCATTTGGGGTTAATTTTTGTATCTGGTATAAGGTTAAGGGTCCAACTTCATTCTTTCACCTGTGGTTATTTAGTTTTCCCAGCACCACTGTTGAAAAGACTGCCTTTTCCCCATCGAATGGCTAGTTCCCCCAAAATGGCAAGTGGGGCCACCCTGTTGCCACTCTCTGTTTCAATCAAGAGTCACGTGTCCTTCCTGGCGCAGGATGTGACACAGCCAGCGTTTCCCATGATGGTGGATGCCCTCACACAGTGCACCTCCTTCATGGCCACGTGCTGTGCTGTGCTGTGTGGGACTCCAGGCCTGTAACTGGCCAGAGCCAGAACCCAACTCAGGTTCGGCTGCCTGTTGCTCAAAAGTCAATGTTCGAGAGACAGGGTTGGTGGGAAAAGATGCTTTATTCAGGAAGCCGGCAACCTGGGGAGATGGGGAACTAGTGTCCCCCAGAACCATCTCCCCATTGCAAATCGGGAGCAAGAGCTTTTTTTTTTTTTTTTTCTCTCGGTACGCGGGACTCTCACTGCTGTGGCCTCTCCCGTTGCGGAGCACAGGCTCCGGACGCGCAGGCTCAGCAGCCATGGCTCACGGGCCCAGCCGCTCCGCAGCATGTGGGATCTTCCCGGACTGGGGCACAAACCCGTGTCCCCTGCATCGGCAGGCGGACTCTCAACCACTAGGCCACCAGGGAAGCCCGGAGCGAGAGCTTTTAAAGGAAAGCTTCCAGGGTGTGCGGGTGGGGACTGCGTTCAGAACAGCACTGTCAGCTCTGACGATCATCTTGAAATTGGTCATGCGGAGGTCTGGTCAGGGCCATCTTGATTGTTTCTTTGTTTTAATAGAATTATTTATTTATTTTAAAATTTATTTTTGGCTGCATTGGGTCTTTGTTGCTGTGCGCGGGCTTTCTCTAGTTGCAGCGAGCGGGGGCTACTCTTCGTTGCGGTGCACAGGCTTCTCATTGCGGTGGCTTCTCTTGTTGCGGAGCACAGGCTCTAGGTGCATGGGCTTCAGTAGTTGTGTCTCGCGGGCTCTAGAGCGCAGGCTCAGCAGTTGTGGCGCACGGGCGTTGTTGCTCCGTGGCATGTGGGATATTCCCAGACCAGGCCTTGAACCCGTGTCCCCTGCATTGGCAGGTGGATTCTTAACCACTGTGCCACCAGGGAAGCCCCATCTTGATTGTTTTAAGATCACTTCATCTTCAACTCCAGGGTTTGTTTGTTCCCATTTCCTTGAGACCAGCTCCTGGAATTGTGCAAGATGGAGCAACTTATGTCTTGGCTACAGTCTGGTCATCATGCAGTTAGCTTTTTCCCTCTCGTGGCGGTTTTAGTATCTGCAAGACCACTCAGGAACGTTCATGTTATCTATGTACTTCAGGGAGGAACTAACGATTCTGTGACTCTATTGTCCTAATCATTAACTGCTTGAGCCTGTTCTTTTCGTGCTGTAATGGGTTGAAACTTTTGGGGACTTTTGGATGGGATGGATGGATTTTGCATGTGGATGGAAGTGAATCTTTTGGGGCCGGAGGGATGACTGTGGCAGGCAGAATAATGGCCTCCCAAAGATGCCCACACCCTAATTCCTGGAATATGATACCTTACCTGAAAAAAGGGATTTTGCAGGTGTGATTAAGGGTATGGACCTTGAGAAGGGGAGAGTCCATACCTCCCCTTGTCCAGGTGGGCCAAATCTAACCACATAAATCCTTAAAGGCAGAGCACCTTTCCAGGCTGCAGGCAGAGGAGGGAGGTGTGACTATGGAAGAACAGTCAGAGAGTTGCAGCATCACCGGCTTTGAAGACGGGGGAAGGGGGCCAGTAGCCAAGGAACGTGGGCAGCCTCTAGAAGTTAGAAAAGGCAAGGAAATGGATTGTCCCCTAGAGCCTCCAGAAAGGAACACAGCTCTACTGATGCCATGATTTTAGCCCAGTGAGACTAGTGTCGCACTCTGACCTCCAGAACTGTAGGATGATATTGGGTTGGCCACAGAGTTTGTTCAGGTTTTTTCATAAGCTGTTATGGAAAAACCTGAGTGAACTTTTTGGTCAACCCAATATATTTGTAGTGTCTTAAGCCACTAAGATTGTTGGAGCAGAAATAGAAAAATAATAGAGGCATGGGGACTTCCCTGCTGGCGCAGTGGTTAAGAATCCGCCTGCCAATATGGGGACACAGTTTCGAGCCCTGGTCCGGGAAGATCCCACATGCCATGGAGCAACTAAGCCCGTGCGCCACAACTACTGAGCCTGCGTTCTAGAGCCCGTGAGCCACAACTACTGAGCCTGTGTGCCACAATTTCTGAAGCCTGTGCGCCTAGAGCCTGTGCACCGCAGTGAAGAGTAGCCCCCGCTCGCTGCAACTAGAGAAAGCCCGCGCGCAGCAACAAAGACCCAACGCAGCCAATAAATAAAAAATATAGAGGCATCACATTCCCTTAACCATCTCACACCTCCGAGCTCCCCTGACCAGCTCTCCGACCTTACTGGTCTTACAGCAATTGTGTTTTCCCAACTTTGTGCAGTCAGGGGCCAGCCCTGGACTACAGGACAGGTGACAAGTCCAGCTCTGTGGCCACTTCTGCCCCTGTCAACACCAGCCCACAGAAGAGAGCCACCAGTGAGCCGCTCAGCAGTCCTTGCCTCTCTCTCCAGTGATTCCCGATGGCCTTGGAGAGTGGCGTGTCCTCTGGGTCCCCGGAAGAACGTGATCCTCCGGTGGGTCTTCTGGCCAATATGAAATATCCCTTCCAGCACACCTGCTTCACTTAGCCTTTGTAGTCTTCTACTTAGTCACCTCTAATCTTTCCCAGGATGTTAAGAGCTACCAAGCAACCAGTTCGCTCCATTTTCCATCTCCTCCTTGGATGTTAAACCCCGTGTCCCAGGAAAGGGCCCCTACATCCAACCTCACCGTCCAGCCTCCTTGATCAAGTGCCTTCCAAGTCTACCCTAGGACCCCTCTCCCAGCTCCCGCTGGTGCATGCCCACTAGTTCTCTGGCTATGGGGGTGGGCATAATTCTGAAATGGTCCCCAAGGTTCCTGCCCCCAGTGCATGGGCTCTGAATAGCCCCCTTGAGTGTGAGCAGGACCTGTGAATAACTGTGGGATGGCACTCCAGTCAGTGGACGAAGGTGAAGGGTTTCTGCAGATGTAATTACGGTCCCAAATCAGTTTATTTTGGATTGATCAAAAGGGAGTTCCTCCTGGGTGGGCCTCATCTAATCAGGCGAGCCCTATAAAAGCTGTTCTAGAGTTCACGGGTGCGCCTCTGCTGCCATGCTGAGGGAGGAGAGCTTGTGAAAGGGTGATATGTCGGGGAACTGCAGGGGCCCCTAGGATCTGAGAGGGACCCCAGCTGTCAGCCAGCAAGGAAGCAGGGACCTCAATCGTATAAGCGCAAGAAACTGAATTCTGCCACAACCCCAGGAGCTCGGGAGAGAGCTCGGAGTCTCCGATGAGACCGTGGCCACAGCTACATCTTCTCTGCAGCTTTGTGAGACCCTGAGCGGAGGGTCCAGCTAAGCTGTACCCAGACTCCTGAACTGTGGGAACATGACATGATCAGTGGGTTCTTTTCTGAAGCCATTGAGTCCGTGGTAATTTGTTACATGGCAGTAGAAGACTAATACAGGATATAGTCTCTTCCCTTAGCAGGCCCCATTATGCTGGGATTTAGTCGTAATTAGTGGCCGGGCAGCCTGGAGAGGCGAGGGCAGCTTCTGAGGGGGAACCTGTTGCCTTGTGGGGAAGAGGCTTCCGAAGCATCTTCCAACACAGCAGCAGTGCCAGCTCCCCTGCGGGGCTGAGCCCCCTCTGCATGCCCAGAGTCTGGGGGTGGAGGGTGTGGAATCCACATTCCTGAGGGCATCCATCCAGATGTCTCAGTTTTGAGGACCTTCTCCTCCCCATGCCCCTCGTTTGCATAACAGATGTGCCTTGGCTGAGCATTCAGTCTCTGGACCTCTGATTCCTTCAATTAGGGCTTTAGCTTGTCATTCAACTGTGTCTGCCCTTTTGCTGCAGGTGTTAAGGGCCTCTTTGTCAGTGACTCAAATTGCAATACGTAAATAGATCAAATCAACACATTGTCCACCTTAAACTTACACAGTGTTGTATGTCAGTTATATCTCAATTTTTAAAAAAAGATCCTTTTATTTCTACTCTACACCAAGGCCCTCAGGTGCCCCCACTTAGCCATTGACTGCATGTTAACAGCTCAGTTTTCTGCAGGGCATCGGTACAATTATACAATTCTTAATAATATTAATAGTCAGCCCTATTTTTTGTAGGCATTGTCCCCTCAGGTTCCACCCCTGATTTTTTCAAATGCCTGCACCGTTACACCCACCACAGCATTTCCCTCCACCGTGATATTCCCCAGGTCACAACTGGTGAGATCTTTAGTAATGGAGCCCTGAGTGTGCCAGGATCTATCCATGCCACCTGCCAGCCAGGACTGTATCCTTTTCCCATGCTGGTGGTGGGCAAGACAGTTCCAATGCCCTGTTTTCACAGATCGCTCCTGGTTCCACTCTTGTTCCTCTGGGTCCTCTGAGAAGCAGAAAACAAGATGGGATTAAACATGCGAGAATTCGTTAAGAGCAACACGTCAGTGATGGGAAATAGGGAGGGAGCCGGCAAAGGCCGTGAGAGTCATTGGACCACAAGTGAAGGAGAGGAGGTTGGGTGGAAGCATCCTAGACCTCTGTGCAGTCTAAGGAAACTTCAGCAAAGCTTCCAGGGTCTCCAGCCATCAGGAGAGTCCCATGTTTCCCAGGAATAGGCCTGCTTTAGTGTCCCTGTCGCACTTGGTCATTGACTAGGAATAATGTGTGGGAGGTGAGGTCTTGGTGCAAACCCTACCATGGATTTTCAGGGAGAGCTGTTGAGGCCTTGGTCAGTCGTGTTCCTGGGTGTGGCGGTCTGAGAGGTGCATTTTCACGGCTCCACACCATCTTCATGTCTATCTGTACTTACTTCCCACAGTGTCGTTCTGGAACTTAACATCTTTCCTGGGTTAGATTCCTTGTTTCTTAGATTCTAGCTTTTTTTGTTTTATTACCTAGTTTTGGCAGAGTATTTCCTCCCATAATTTCCTGAGAAAAGGGGAACGACAGGCATTTTTAAAAAGACCTTGCAGAAAGTCCTTGGTGGTCCAGTGGTTAGGATTCAGCCCTCTCACTGCCAGGGGCCTGGGTTCAATCCCTGGTCGGGGAACTAAGATACCACAAGCCATGTGGCCTGGCCAAAAAAAAAAACCAAAAACCTTGTGTATCTTAAATATTTTTATTCTATCCTTTATTAAACCCTTAATAGTTTGGCTGGGTGTAGAACTCTAGTTTGGAATTATATTTCTTCAGAATTTTGAAGGCATCAATTGTTTTTTAGCTTCCAGTGCTACCATTTAGAAGTCCAGAGCCATCCTGATTCTTGAATCTTTATAGGCAACCTGTATTTTCTCTATGAAAGCTTGTAGCATCTTTTCTTTGTTTCCGGTGTTCTGAAACGTTAAGGTGATGTGTGGTCATTTTGGGTGTGGGTGATTTTTCTTTTTTTTTTTTAAGTTGATGTATATTTGATTGTGTTAGTTTCTGGTGTACAACACATTGATTCAGTTATACGTATATGTATGTGTGTTTATATTCTTTTTCAGATTCTTTTCCATTCTAGGTAATTACGAAATATTGAATATAGTTCTCTGTGCTGTACAATAGGTCCTTGTTGTTTATTTGTTTTATATAGTGTGTATCTGTTAATTCCAAACTCCTAATTTATCTGCCCCTCTTCTTTGGTAACCGTAAGTTTGTTTTCTGTGTCTGTGAGTCTGTTTCTGTTTTGTAAATAAGTTCATTTGTCATATTTTAGATTCCACGTATAAGTGATATCATACGATATTTTTCTCTGACTTAGTACAATATGATAATCTGTAGGTCCATTGATGTTGCTGCAAATAGCATTATTTCATTCTTTATGGCTGAGTAGTATTCCTGTGTGTGTGTGTGTGTGTGTGTGTGTGTACACACACACCATCTTTTTTTTCATCCATTTAGCTGGGTATTTGGTGGGCTCTCTCAATCTGGGGATCCATGTTCTCAATTTCTTGGAAAATTATATTATTTCTTTGATCATTTTAGTCTCTTTTGTTTTCTTTCTAAAATTCCTTATTCCTTCTTGATTTTTTTCTCTCCTATTTTGTCTCTCTGTCCTACTCTTTGGGGGTCGTCAATTTCATCTTCCTATTATTTGTTCATTTGACAAATATGTATCAAACACCTATTTAAAGTGCTGGAGATACAGCAGTGAATAAGATACTGCCCTTGCTGTTTTTAGTTTCTAGTTTTCATGTGTATTTCTAGTCATATTGTGCTTTGGTCAGAGAAAGCAATCAGTTGTTTCCACTTTTCAGAATATGAGACTTTGTGAGGGTGAAATTTATGGTCAGTTTCCACCGATATTCCATGAGAAACTAAAAAGGTTGTGTTTTCTATGACAGTAAATAGAGATTAATAAGACTGATCTACTAATATTGATACTTTGATTCAGATTCATTCATGGTTCTCATGTTTATTGCAGCACCTACTATATTTGAGATACCGTGCAAGCCATTGGGGGAGATAGTGGGTGAGCAAAAACAGGATTCCTTTTCTCAGAGTCCTTTATAGGCTAGTGGTGGTGGTGGTGGTGGGGCAGACATTAATCAAGTAATAGCCTAAATGGGATAAGTACTATGCAGGGAAGGAACAGAGTTCTCTGAGAGCATAAGAAATAGCGGCATCTGAACCGGAAGGCTACCCTGACAAGGTGACAGTTGAGCTGAGATCTGAAGGATGAGTTGGCCTTAGTGAGACAAAGAGCCCAGAGGGGAGCAGTCCAGGTCTAGGAGATGGCTTGGGCAGATAAATGCCCTGTGGTGGGAGAGAAACATGGTCTTTAATGAATGGAAGGACGTCTGGAGGACAGAGTGACGGAGCTTGGTGTGAGAGGAGCTGGAGAGGCAGGGAGTGCCATGGTGGGCATGGCCCTGAGGGTCACGTAACGGATTTCTGCCATATCCTGAGAGCAACAGGAAGCCCTTGGCTCATGGACCCAGAGGAGTGGTACGAGAATGTTTCCATTTTGAAAAGATCACTCTGGCTGTGATGTGCAGAGCAGGTGATGGGAGTGGAAGGGAAGGTTTGTCAGGGTGAGTTAGGAGGCTCCTGTCATAATCTAGGGGCAGGATGCTAGTATCTTGGATCAGGGTGGAGACAGAGGTGATGGAGAGAAATGGACAGATTCCAAGGGCATTCAGGAGGTTAAATGGACAGGAGTCAGCGATCGATTGACTGGTCATGAGGATACAGGGTCTTGTCCAGCTGCATGGATGGTGGTGTCATTTGTGCAGAAGAGGGACACCATTGTCGGAGGTGGTGCTGGGGAGAGCACAAGACCTGGCTTAGGCATCATGACCTTTTTTCTTTCTACACCCATTCTCCTCCCCCCTGCCCCCGCCGACGTGTGTTGTCCAGGACTGAAAGACATTATTGCAATTCTTCAACCACATTTAAAGAAAATTATTTATTTAAATTTATTTATTTTTGGCTGCGTTGGGTCTTCGTTGCTGCGCGCGGGCTTTCTCTAGTTGCGGCGAGCGGGGGCTACTCTTTGTTACATTGAGTGGGCTTCTCATTGCGGTGGCTTCTCTTGTGGAGCCCGGGCTCTAGGCGCGTGGGCTTCAGTGGTTGTGGCTCGTGGGCTCAGTAGTTGTGGCGCACGGGCTCAGTTGCTCCGCGGCATGTGGGATCTTCCCAGACCAGGGCTCAAACCCGTGTCCCCTGCATTGGCAGGCGGAACCACTGTGCCACCAGGGAAGTCCCTTCAACCACATTTTATTTATTTTTCTTTTTTTATTTTTTTTTTAAACATCTTTATTGGGGTATAATTTCTTTACAATGGTGTGTTAGTTTCTGCTTTATAACAAAGTGAATTAGTTATACATATACATATGTTCCCATATGTCTTCCCTCTTGCGTCTCCCTCCCTCCCACTCTCCCTATCCCACCCCTCCAGGCTGTCACAAAGCACCGAGCTAATATCCCTGTGCCTTGCGGCTGCTTCCCCCTAGCTATCTACCTTACTACGTTTGTTAGTGTGTATATGTCCATGACTCTCTCTCGCCCTGTCAAAGCTCACCCTTCCCCCTCCCCATATCCTCAAGTCCGTTCTCCAGTAGGTCTGCGTCTTTATTCCTGTCTTACCCCTAGGTTCTTCATGACATTTTTTTTCCCCTTAAATTCCATATATATGTGTTAGCATACGGTATTTGTCTTTTTCTTTCTGACTTACTTCACTCTGTATGACAGACTCTAGGTCTATCCATCTCATTACAAATAGCTCAATTTCATTTCTTTTTAAGGCTGAGTAATATTCCATTGTATATATGTGCCACATCTTCTTTATCCATTCATCCTATGATGGGCGCTTAGGTTGTTTCCATCTCCGGGCTATTGTAAATAGAGCTGCAATGAACATTTTGGTACATAACTCTTTTTGAATTATGGTCTTCTCAGGGTATATGCCCAGTAGTGGGATTGCTGGGTCATATGGTAATTCTATTTGTAGTTTTTTAAGGAACCTCCATACTGTTCTCCATAGTGGCTGAACCAACTCACATTCCCACCAGCAGTGCAAGAGTGTTCCCTTTTCTCCACACCCTCTCCAGCATTTATTGTTTCTAGATTTTTTGATGATGGCCATTCTGACTGGTGTGAGATGATATCTCATTGTAGTTTTGATTTGCATTTCTCTAATGATTAATGATGTTGAGCATTCTTTCATGTGTTTGTTGGCATTCTGTATATCTTCTTTGGAGAAATGTCTATTTAGGTCTTCTGCCCATTTTTGGATTGGGTTGTTTGTGTTTTTGTTATTGAGCTGCATGAGCTGCTTGTAAATTTTGGAGATTAACCCTTTGTCATTTGCTTCATTTGCAAATATTTTCTCCCATTCTGAGGGTTGTCTTTTGGTCTTGATTATGGTTTCCTTTGCTGTGCAAAAGCTTTGAAGTTTCATTAGGTCCCATTTGTTTATTTTTGTTTTTATTTCCATTACTCTAGGAGGTGGGTCAGAAAGGATCTTGCTGTGATTTATGTCATAGAGTGTTCTGCCTATGTTTTCCTCTAAAAGTTTGATAGTTTCTGGCCTTACATTTAGGTCTTTAATCCATTTTGAGCTTATTTTTGTGTATGGTGTTAGGGAGTGATCTAACCTCATACTTTTACATGTACCTGTCCAGTTTTCCCAGCACCATTTATTGAAGAGGCTGTCCTTTCTCCACTGTACATTCCTGCCACCTTTATCATAGATAAGGTGTCCATATGTGCGTGGGTTTATCTCTGGGCTTTCTATCCTGTTCCATTGATCTATCTTTCTGTTTTTGTGCCAGTACCATACTGTCTTGATTACTGTAGCTTTGTAGTATAGTCTGAAGTCAGGGAGCCCGATTCCTCCAGCTCCTTTTTTCGTTCTCAAGATTGCTTTGGCTATTTGGGGTCTTTTGTGTTTCCATACAAATTGCGAAATTTTTTGTTCTAGTTCTGTGAAAAACGCCAGTGGTAGTTTGATAGGGATTGCATTGAATCTGTAGATTGCTTTGGGTAGTAGAGTCATTTTCACAATGTTGATTCTTCCCATCCAAGAACATGGTATATCTCTCCATCTATTTGTATCATCTTTAATTTCTTTCATCAGTGTCTTATAATTTTCTGCATACAGGCCTTTCGTCTCCTTAGGTAGGTTTATTCCTAGATATTTTATTCTTTTTGTTGCAATGGTAAATGGGAGTGTTTTCTTGATTTCACTTTCAGATTTTTCATCATTAGTATATAGGAATGCCAGAGATTTCTGTGCATTAACTTTGTATCCTGCTACTTTACCAAATTCATTGATTAGCTCTAGTAGTTTTCTGGTAGCATCTTCAGGATTCTCTATGTATAGTATCATGTCATCTGCAAACAGTGACAGCTTTACTTCTTCTTTTCCGATTTGGATTCCTTTTATTTCCTTTTCTTCTCTGATTGCTGTGGCTAAAACTTCCAAAACTATGTTGAATAAGAGTGGTGAGAGTGGGCAACCTTGTCTTGTTCCTGATCTTAGTGGAAATGCTTTCAGTTTTTCACCATTGAGGATGATGTTTGCTGTGGGCTTGTCATATATGGCCTTTATTATGTTGAGGAAAGTTCCCTCTATGCCTACTTTCTGCAGGGTTTTTATCATAAATGGGTGTTGAATTTTGTCGAAAGCTTTCTCTGCATCTATTGAGATGATCATATGGTTTTTCTCCTTCAATTTGTTAATATGGTTTATCACATTGATAGATTTGCGTATATTGAAGAATCCTTGCATTCCTGGAATAAACCCCACTTGATCGTGGTGTATGATCCTTTTAATGTGCTGTTGGATTCTGTTTGCTAGTATTTTGTTGAGGATTTTTGCATCTATGTTCATCAGTGATATTGGCCTGTAGTTTTCTTTCTTTGTGACATCCTTGTCTGGTTTTGGTATCAAGGTGATGTTCAACCACATTTTAATGTCTATCAATTTCTTGTCTTGCATTTCTCTTACAGTTTGATATGTTTGACAGTAAAGTTTCATAACAATGTCAGATTTTAAGATTTCTATTTTTAATTATTGTAGTAATAACTGAAAATGTTATCATTAAAGATTTGAAATTGTGGACGGTCCATCTTTATGACCCCCAGCCCCATTCCCCTCTGAAAGTAATGCTGGTTCACAGCTTGAGTTGAATAATGAAATATTGTGTGGATTATGGTCCTTACCTTAAGGAAACTTTTGTTGTGCTTCATACTTTTTAACAAAATTCAGCATTGCTGGATATGACTATCACGTCCTTGTTTTCTTTTCTTGTGTATTTATTTGCTTGGTGTATTTTGCTCAAACTTTTACTTTGGAACTGAGTCACAAGTGGTTGGATTTATCTTTTTGGTCAAATATGAACTTTTGCTTCTAATAAATGACTTTATCCCACCTACATTAGTACCAGATTCTTGATCTTAACTTTCCCCTTTTTCATATATCCCCTTTATTAAGGCTTCCATATTGCTTTCTTTGCTCTTCATCTTTTGCCATAATGTTTTCCCCTGGGTAATTTGGAAAATTAAGGCATTTTTAGTTTTTCTCGTTGCTGTCTTTATTTTTTTAATTAATTATTTTTAATTGAAGTATAGTTGATTTACAGTGTTTCAGATGTACAGCAAAGTGATTCACTTATACATACATATGTATATGTACATATTCTTCCGATTCTTTTTCATTATAGGTTATTACAAAATATTGAACATAGTTTTCTGTGCTACACATAGGTCCTTGTTTATTTTATATATAGTAGTGTGTATATGTTAATCCCAAACTTACAATTTATACCCCCCCATTATCTTTAATATACTTGGGTCTATATTTCCAGTTTCTCATCTTCAGAACTGGAACAGGATATTCATTTCTCCCAGACACAAGAAATCACCATGCATTTCTGCTTCCTTCTCTGCCTTTCACCTCGCACTTTTGTTGGTGCCTCCCTCCATTTTTTATCATTTTTTAAACTGCACTTTTTATTACTGCATCATGTATCTTCTACTTCAAGAATGATGACAAGTGATATCATTTTATGACTAATTCCCTTCCGTGAGAAGGAGGAGGAGGTGGATGTCTTGCTTCTCTGCACCTCTAGGAGTGGGACTGGCCTGAGGCACCTTCGCCCCATGGGGAGGGGGTCTGGGACAAGGACAGCTTGGGCAGCCTCATCCAGTCCCGGGAAACACAGGCCAACAGCCTGGCCTGTGGCCTGGAGTCTGTGGTCAACAGCAGGGCTTTCCTGGGGACACAGACCACAGTCAGCATACACTCGGTGACCACTGGCTCCTCCCTGCCGCCAGCCCTTGCACTGGCTGTCCCCACCACCTGGCAAAATTTTCTTTTCTTTTTTTCCTCTGGCCGCACTGCGTGGCTTGCAGATCTCAGTTTTCCGACCAGGGACTGAACCCGGGTCACAGCAGTGAAAGCCTGGAATCCTAACCCCTAGGCAACCAGGGAACTTCCCCCAATTTTCTTCTAATAGAATTTTTATTATTACTTAATACAGGCACGAATTAAAAAACTCAAAACGGTACAAAAATGCCCAGAGTGAAGCCAGCCTTCTTCCTGTCCCCCCTCCCTGCAGCGCAGTGACTGTTACCTTCTAAGTTACTTCCTTGTAACTTCCTAGAGCTGTCTATGCCTGGACGATTGTGAACTGGCCACACTATGTATTGTTCTGCACCTTGCTTTTTCCAGTTAACAATGTATCTTGAAGATCACCTTGATATTAGTACTTGTAGATCTGCCTGTGCTTCTTTAACAGCTCCATGGCATCCACTTCTATGGAGGTACCATGATGTAAATTCACTGATGAGACGACATTTTCGTTAGCTCTTCTTTATTTCAGTGATGACTGCACAGAACATCCCTGGCACATGTAAACATTATACGTGCTAGCTTTTATGATCATCTTTCCCTTCTAACTCTCAGAACAAACCCGGGTGGCAGGCAGTGTTATTTCCATCTGGAATTCCTAATAGAGTGAGAAGGTCTGAGTGGCATCTATCTTCTATGTTTCTTCACCTCTTTTTCGCATTTCTGTCTCTGTCTCTGTGCTACATTCTGGGTAATTCCCTCAGCCATCTTCAGCTTTAAGTAATTCAGTCTCCCATTTATCCCGTCCATCTATTAAAATCTTCTTTTGTGGTTGTTTTAGAATTTGTAAGTTTGTTTGCTTGTTTATTCTTGGCCGTAACACGCGGCATGTGGGATCTTAGTTCCCGGACCAGGGATTGAATCCACGTCCCCTGCAGTGGAAGCATGGAGTCTTAACCACTGGACTGCCAGGGAAGTCCCCTTGTAAGTTTATTTTTATATCTAAAAGATTTTAAGGATAATTACAAGCACAAGCATATACAAGATTAAAAAATCTGACAATGTCAATTATATAGTTGATTAAAGCAATGATTAGGGAAATCATGAGCAAAATTTATCCTTGCACATCCCCAAACACGAATTTCTGAATAACCTTTTTCCCCCCTCAGATTCCTATTTTCTGCTGATTTCTTTCAATATTAAGTATGATGCTTGTTTTATTTTTTGTAGGTGCCCTTTATCAAACAACGACATTCCTTTCTATTGCTAGTATGCTGAAAGTTTTTTATAATGAATGGATATTGTATTTTGTTAAATGCCTTTTGTGCATCTGCTTTTTTTCTTTTTTAGTCTGTTGATATGAATGATCGATCTTTGAATGTTAAACTAAACTTGCATTCGTGGAATAAACTCCACTTGATCATGATATATTATCCTTTTTGTATGTTTTTGGATTCAATTTACTAAAATTTTGTTAGGAATTTTTATGTCTGTGTTCATGGGGGATAATGGTCTGTAGCTTTTTGTTTTGTTTTGTTTTTGCGGTACGCGGGCCTCTCACCGTTGTGGCCTCTCCCGTTGCGGAGCACAGGCTCTGGACGCGCAGGCTCCGCGGCATGTGGGATCTTCCCGGATCGGGGCACGAACCCGTGTCCCCTGCATGGGCAGGCGGACTCTCAACCACTGCGCCACCAGGGAAGCCCTTTTTAAAATATATATATATATATATTTATTTATTTAGGCTGCGCCGGGTCTTAGTTGCCGCCTGTGGGCTCTAGTTCCCTGACCAGGGATTGAACCCGGGCCCTTTGCATTTAGGAGCGTGGAGTCTTACCCACTGGACCACCAGGCAAGTCCCTAGTCTGTAGTTTTCTTATCTTGCAGTGTTTTTCTGGTTTTGGTATCAGGGAAATGCTTCCCCAATAGAGGAAGCATTTCCTTCTCTTCAATTTTCTGGAAGAATTTGTGTAGAATTGGTAATATTTCTTTCTTAAATATTTGTTAGAATTCACCATTGAAGAGATCTGGGCCTGGAGTTTCCTTTGTGGGAAGGTTTTTAACTATAAATTCAATTTAATAGATTAGGGCTATTAAGGTTATCTATTACCTCTTCATTGAGCTTTGGTAGTTTTTTTTTTGTTTGTTTGTTTTGCGGTGCGTGGGCCTCTCACTGCTGTGGCCTCTCCCGTTGCAGAGCACAGGCTCCGGACGCGCAGGCTCCGCGGCATGTGGGATCTTCCTGGACTGGGGCACGAACCCGTGTCCCCTGCATCGGCAGGCGTACTCTCAACCACTGTGCCACCGGGGAAGCCCGAGCTTTGGTAGTTTTTATCTTTCAAGAAATTCAGCCATTTCAGGATGGGGCCAGAGGAGGAGGATGAGGAGGAAAAAAAAAAAAAGAAATTTGTCCATTTCAATTAAATGCTTGAATTTATTGCCATAAGGTTATCCATAACATTCTATTAATATCCTTTTAATGTCTACAGAATCTCTGGGGAGGGATGTTCCCATTCTCATTCTTGATGTTGGTAATTTGTGTCTCCCCACTGCCCCATCCATTTGGTTAAATTTTTTATGAATTTTATTGAGCTTCTCGAAGAATCAGCTTTTGGTTTAACTGATTTCTCTGTTATTTTTCTGTATATGATTTGATTTTTGTGCCTTTATTATTTCCTCTGTGCTTACTTTGGTCTTCATATTCTGTTTTCTTAAGATGGAAGCTTAGGTAATTTGAGATTTTTCTTCATTTAAATATGAGCATTTAAAGTATAAATTCTTGGGAATTCCCTGGCAGTCCAATGGTTAGGACTTGGAACATTCACTGCTGGGGCCCGGGTTCAACTCCTGGTCAGGGAAGTAAGACTCGCCCAAGCTGCGTGGCATGGCGAAAAAAAAAAATCTATATATATAGATATATATACATCTCCACACACACACACACACACACACACACAAATTCTAAGCATTGCTTTTGCAGTACCCCACAAGTTTGACATGTCATGTTTCCATTTCTTTCCAAAGTGTTTTTTCTAACTTTTCCTGTGATCTGCACCCCTCCTTTGATCCATGGGTTATTTAGAAGTGCATTATTCAGCTTTCAAATATTTGAGGATTTTCTAGATTTTTATTAATTACTTTTGTTGTGGTGGAGGACATATTTTGTATTGTTTCAGTCCTTTCTCTTTATTATCTTACAGCTCAGAATATGGTCTCTCTTGGTAAATGTTCTTTGTGCACTTGGAAGGAATATGTATTCTGTTATCGTTGGGTGGAGTCTTCTATAAATGTTAATTAGGTTAAGGAGTTTGATTGTGTTAAATTTTCTATGTCCTTTCTCATTTTCTATTTACTTGGTCTATAAATTAGGGAGGGATATAGAAGCCTCAACTATACTTGTGGATTAGACTATTTTTCCTCTTATTTCTGTCAGTTTTTGCTTCATGTGTTTTGAAGTTCTACGATTAGCTGCATAAACATTTAGGATTATTATGTACTTCAGATAAATTAACCACTTTATTATTATGGAATGATCTGCTTTAATAATGTTCCTTGTTCTGAAATGTTTTTATATTAATGTAGCCACTCCATCTTTCTAATGGTTGGTGTTAGCATTATATATATTTTCCATGCTTTTTTTTTTTTTTTTTTTTTCCGCGGTACGCGGGCCTCTCACTGTTGTGGCCTCTCCTGTTGCGGAGCACAGGCTCCGGACGCGCAGGCTCAGCGGCCATGGCTCACGGGCCCAGCCGCTCCGCGGCATGTGGGATCTTCCCAGACCAGGGCACGAACCCGTCTCCCCTGCATCAGCAGGCGGACTCTCAACCACTGCACCACCAGGGAAGCCCCTTTCCATCCTTTTAATCTATGTGTCTTTATGCTTAAAGTTGGTTTCTCAAAGGTAGTATATAATTGGACCGTGCTTTCAAAATCCCATGAGAATTTCTGCCTTTTAATTGGGGTGTTTAGACCATTTACATATAATGCGAATATTTATATGTTTGGTTTTATACCTAGCATCTTGCAGTTTGTTTTCTATTCGCCTCATCTCTTGTTTCCTTTTTTTTTCCTTCCTTCTTTTGGATTATTTTTATGATTCCATTTTATCTCTTCATTGGCTTATTTTCTTATTTTATTGGTTACTCTAGGATTTACAGTATACCTCTTTAACTTACCAGTTTATTTTCGAATAATATTGTACCACTTCATACGTAATACAAGAATGTTAAAACAGTATATTTGCGTTTCCTCTCTTCCAACCTTTGTGTGATACTGTCATACACTTTACTTCTATATATTATGAACCTCACATCTTACTACTTTTGCTTGAAGCGTCAATTATCTATCTATATTCCATAAAAATAACTGTATTTCTACTTCAGTAGTTAGGACAAAGGGAAATAAAACAAGTTAATTGTGGAAGATGATAAGGGGAGCATTTCAAGATCTTTAAAGGCTAATTTCTCTAGCACTCTCGTTTAATATTATACTTTATAAGGTCAGTGTGACCTACTGGCATTGGGAAGAAATGCTCATCCCCAAAGACTTACATTATAATCGGACACAAGCTCCTGTGAATGTTCAAATGCACGTTACCCATTTGCCTGAGGTTCAAGATTAGCTAGCACCACAGGGAGCTGTCCTTCTAATGAATCTCAGCAGTCCAGGGAGATTTGGTTTAGTGTTCATAGGTGATTGTATTGTGTATTCCCTTCAAGGTCCATCCATCTTGTCACAGATGGCAGAATGCCATTCTTTTCTTATGGCTGAGTAGTATTCCATTGTGTGTGTGTGTGTGTGTGTGTGTCGCATTTTTTAATTCATTCACCCATCGATGGACACAGGTTGTTACAGGCAGATTAACTCAGGAACAGCCAGATGGAAGAGACGCATAGGGCGAGGTATGGGGGAAGGGTACGCATTTTATGCAATAGTTGTTACAGGTATTTCATCTTCATACACTATATAATACATACAACGTACACCATACAATGTTAAAATTTTTGCTCAGCTATATGTATTAAAGAAATTAAAAGCCTTTTATATTTAATCCACGTATTTACCATTGTCAGTTTTATTAGTTATCTATTGCTGTATAACAAATCACCCCGTACCTTAGTGACTGAACACAGTAAACATTTATCTTCCACAGTTTCTGTGAGTCAGGGATTCAGAATCGGCTTAGTTGGGTGATCCTGGCTTGTGGTTTCTTGTGAGATTACAGTCAGAATATTGGCCAGGGCTGCAGTCATTTGAAGGCTTGACTCAGGTTGGAGGATCTGCTTCCAGAATTTCACATCACAGCACATTGATATTGGCTGTTGGCAAGAGACCTACCTCAGTTTCTTACATGTGGACCTCGTCATGCAGCTGCTTGAGTGTCCTCATGACATGGCACCTGACTTCCCCCATTGTGAGTGATCCAGGAGAGTAAGATGGAAGTGGCCTTTTTTTGGGTAAGTTCAGATGTAATTCTCATACCATAAAATTCACCCTTTTAAAAGTATACAGTTTAGTAGTTTTTTTAGGTATACTCACAAAGTTGTGGGATATTTCATATGATTGAAATGTTTCCCTATATAATGCTCCATTTCTATCTTGTTGCTTTCAGTATTTTCACTTTTTAGTTCCTAGCAGTTTGATTATGAAGTCCCTGGGTAGGGGTTTCTTTACATTTATTCTACTTGTGGTTTGCTGTGATTCTTGAACTTTCCCCTAATTTGGAAATATTCAGCCATTTGTCTTTTCAAAAAAATTTTTTCTGCCCTAATTCTCCCTCTCCTCTCATTCTGGGACTGCAGTTATGTGTATGTTAGACTGATGCTGTCCCACAGATCAACAAGACTGATTATATTTCTATCTTTTATCTTTTTTGCCACATTCAAACTTTTTTAAAATTAATTTTTATTGGAATATAGTTGATTTACAATGTTGTGTTAGTTTTTGCTGTACAGCAAAGTGAATCAGTTATACATATACATGTATCCACTCTTTTTTATTCTTTCCCACATAGGCCATCACAGAGTACTGAGTAGAGTTCCCTGTGCTGTACAGTCGGTTCTTACTAGTTACCTGTTTTATATATAGTAGTGTGTATATGTCAATCCCAGTCTCCCAATTTATCCCTCTCCCCACTTTCCCCCTTGGTAACCGTAAGTTTGTTCTCTACAAAACAGAAATAAATCGGTTCATTTGTACCATTTTTTTAGATTCTACACGTAAGTGGTATCACATTTGTCTTCCTGTCTTCACTCAGTATGACAACCTCTAGGTCTATCCAGGTCACTGCAAATAGCTTATTTCATTCTTTTTTATGGCTGAGTAATATTCCATTGTATATATGTATCACATCTTCTTTATCCATTCCTCCATCGATAGACATTTAGGTTGCTTCCATGTCCTGGCTATTGTAAATAGTGTTGCAATGAACACTGAGGTACATGTATCTTTTTGAATTATGGTTTTCTCCAGATATATGCCCAGGAGTGGGATTGCTGGCTCATATGGTAGCTCTATTTTTAGTTTTTTTTAAGGAACCTCCATAGCGGCCGCACCAATTTATATTCCCACCAACAGTGTGGGAGGGTTCCCTTTTCCACACCCTCTCCAGCATTTATTGTTTGTAGATTCTTTAATGATGGCCATTCTGACTGGTGTGAGGTGATACCTTGCTGTAGTTTTGATTTGCATTTCTCTAATAATTAGTGATGTTGAGCATCTTTTCATGTGCCTCTTGGCCATCTGTATGTCGTCTTTGGAGAAATGTATATTTAGATCTTCCACCCATTTTTTGATTGGGTTTTTTTTTTTTTTTTTGGATACTGAGCTGCATGAGCTGTTTGTATATTTTGGAGATTAATCCCTTGTCGTTGCTCTGTTTGCAAATATTTTCTCCCATTCTGTGGGTTGTCTTTTCCTTTTGTTTATCACTTCCTTTGCTGTACAAAAACTTTTAAGTTTCATTAGGTCCCATTTCTTTATTCTGTCTTCCTCATTTTGGATGCCTGTTTGCTCTATCTGTAACTATGGACCACCCCAGGTTGAATCTGTTTATCCTCATTCATTTACTATAACTGCTTTCACACTAGAATGGCAGAGATGGGTATTTGTAATGGATCTTTGACCTTTAAAGCCCGAAGTATTTACTATTGATCCTTCACAGAAAAGGTTTACTAATCCTTTTCTTTTTAATTAATTTATTTATGGCTGTGTTGGGTCTTTGTTTCTGTGCGAGGGCTTTCTCTAGTTGTGGCAAGCGGGGGCCACTCTTAATCGCGGTGCGCAGGCCTCTCACTATCGCGGCCTTTCTTGTTGCAGAGCACAGGCTCCAGACGCGCAGGCTCAGTAATTGTGGCTCACGGGCCCAGTTGCTCTGCAGCGTGTGGGATCTTCCCAGACCAGGGCACGAACCCACGTCCCCTGCATTGGCAGGCAGACTCCCAACCACTGTGCCACCAGGGAAGCCCCCTTTCTCTTTTTCAAGCTTAATGATTCTTTAACCTGTCATCTTCAATGTGCTGTTAATCCCACGTATTAAATTTACTTCAGGTATTGTATTTTTCAGTTCTACAATTTTTATTTGGTTTTGTTACTGTTTCCCTGTTCACAATTCCTATTTGTGCATTTATAATTCTCAGGCATGTTTATAATAGTTGATTTACAATGTTGTGTTGGTTTCTGCTGTACAGCAAAGTGAATCAGTTATACATATATCCACTCTTTTTTAGGTTCTTTTCCCATTAGAGTATTGAGTTCCCTGTACTATATAGTAGGTTCTTATTAGTTATCTATTTTATATATTGTCGTGTGTGTATGTCAATCCCAATCTCCCAGTTTATCCCTCCCCCACTTGGTAACCATAAGTTTGTTCTCTACATCTATGACTCTATTTCTGTTGTGTAAATAGGTTCATTTGTACCATTTTTCAGGTTCCACATATAACTGGTATCACATGTCTCTGTCTTACTTCACTCAGTATGACAATCTCTAGGTCCATCCATGTTGCTGCAAATGGATAACAGTTGATTTAAAAATCTTGAGTGTTGGGCTTTCCTGGTTGTGCAGTGGTTAAGAATCTGCCTGCCAACACAGGGGACACGGCTTCAAGCCCTGGTCCAGGAAGATCCCACATGCCACAGAGCAACTAAGCCCGTGTGCCACAACTACCGAGCCTGCACTCTAGAGCCTGCGAGCCACAACTACTGAAGCCCACACACCTAGAGCCCGTGCTCCGCAACAAGAGAAGCCACTGCAATGAGAAGCCCGCGCACCACAACGAAGAGTAGCCCCCTGCTCACCGCAACTAGAGAAAGCCCGCACACAGCGACAAAGACCCAACGCGGCCAACTAAAAAAAAATTTGTTAATGTTAACATCTGGATCATCTCAAAGTCAGTTTTCATTAACTGCTTTTTCTCTCGTGTATCAATCATTCTCTTGCTTTTTCGTATGTACAGTAATTTTGAACTACATCCTGGATATTGCTAATAATACACTGTAGAAATTCCGCTGATGACTGTCTTTCAAGTAGGCAGTTAACTTGGCTGAACCCACACTCGGGTCCCTCTTTGGTGAGCAGCAGCTGGTGTGTCTCCTTAGTTCTTTTAGCTGTGGCTGCCTGGAGTCTATACAGTTAGGGATCATAGAGTTGGGCATGTGGGACTCCCTCTCTTGTTTCTGGGATTTACTCCCTCACAGTGCTGGGATCATTTCGAACCCTTTCCTTTGGCTGGTTATTGAAGCCAGGTTTCTATATAAGTTTTAACTACCCCACAGAGTGCCACTTGGGGCCTGTTATCAGGCAAAAAGCCATAAAAGTGGGAACTTACCCAGTGCCGTTCATTTCCAACTGTCAGCTCCCCTCTGGTTTCTCCTCAGTGTGGTTGCTCTACACTGCCTTAAGGTTGCTTTCTACATTTTGTTGAGAATTTATAGCTGTCATTTGTGGGAGGGTTGGGTGGAATAGGAGTTCTTCCATCATTAGCAGAAGCAGAACCTTCTCCATTGCTTTTCAAAAGATATTGTCTGTATTTCATCTATATTTTAAAGTTATTTTTAGTAGGAGGATTGGTTTGAATTACAGTCCACCATTATTGGAGATCAGAACAGCAGTTGACAGTTGTTTTCATGGTTTGTTGTTTTGTTTTAATGACAGCGATGGGAGACTCATCCTTTTAACACTGAAGTCTGTTTGGTTGTGGCTTGCTAGGAGGCATGCGTCCTCGTCCCTGTGTGAGGCAGTAACCCTATTTTAGTGAGTAGTAGTCCATGTTGCTACAGCATTACTGGGAGGGAGGTCTGCACACCCCTCTGGGCAGCAGCTGGGTCACGTAGGGCTCAGGCAACCAAACTCCAGCTCTTCCCTGCTTCCTAATAGGGTCAGTGGTCCCCCACTTCCAATAGGAAGCTGTTTGCACAGTCCTCCTCTGTTTAAGGAAGCTTCCCTGCTT
Source organism: Delphinapterus leucas (assembly GCF_059928025.1). Classification (NCBI taxonomy): domain Eukaryota; kingdom Metazoa; phylum Chordata; class Mammalia; order Artiodactyla; family Monodontidae; genus Delphinapterus; species Delphinapterus leucas. The sequence continues at coordinate 16,867,132 of NC_143142.1, forward strand.
TTGTTTAAGCCAAAAAAAAAAAAAACCTTCTGAAATTACTTTTTGAGAATGAACTCAGGCTCTGGAGGCAGGAAGACCTGGGGCAAAATTAGCTGAGCTTGAAACTCCTGGTCTGTAACACTGGTAATAAAATCTGCCCTGCCTATATTGTATCATGAGATTTTACAAGTCTGAGATGACTGCCCACCATTCTGGCCCACAATGTGGAACATACACTGGCCTTGGGAAGAACAGGGCAGAAGTGGCTGTAACAGTCCTCGTCTCCTCTGGGTAGTGGCTAGATTGAAGGCGTTTCTGAGTGAGGCATAGGCCACTGAGCCAGCAGTATTTAATGACCCAGCTGTATATTCTGAGGGTAGGGGCTATCAGCAATTCTGTGATGGGGAGAAATACACTGGTTAAGGTCACAGGCCAGTGTTTAGGGCTTATTCTGCCACTTACCAGGTGGTGATCTCGGGGGCTGGGTGCGTTCCTCTGTAAAACTGGTGATAGTAGCACCTACCTCAGGGGATTCTTGTGGGCTGTCACTGATGTCCGGTGCGTGGCTATCATTTGCAGTAGCTGTCTCCATCAGACTTCCCCGTGTTTGGTTTGACCCCCTGTCCTAGGCCTCAGGGCTCTCTTTGGATCATGGTTAGGTTCCCTCTCCTTGCTTCACATCCTCCTCAAATTTGCTAAGCCTGGAAGTTGTGTCCTCAGACAAATTATCAAGAGAAATGTTGGGCAGGGCAGGGCTGAGGACAAAGGCAAGGGCCTTCAGGATAATAGGGTCATTCAACTAGTTATTAATCTACTTCCTCAATGGTATTTTGATGCCCCAATTTCCCCACCTTGACCCAGAAAATCTCCCAAATGCTTTGTTGAAGTCTTTTAAGAGTAGACTTCAGGAGAAAAGATAGTCTGTTCAATTAGTGGTGCTGGGAAAACTGGACAGCTACAAGTAAAAGAATGAAATGAGAACACTCCCTAGCACCATACACAAAAATACACTCAGGATGACACAACATTGTAAAACAACTATACCTCAATATAAATAAACTCAAAATGGATTGAAGACCTAAATGTAAGGCCAGATACTATAAAACTCTTAAGAGGAAAACAGGCAGAACACTCTTTGACATAAATCACAGCAAGATCTTTTTCGATCCACTGCCTAGAGTAATAAAAATAAAAACAAAAATAAACAAAATGGGGCCTAATTAAACTTAAAATCTTTTGCACAGCAAAGGAAACCATAAACAAAATGAAAAGACAACCGTCAGACTTGGAGAAATATTTGTAAACGAAGCAACTGACATGGGATTAATCTCCAAAATATACAAACAGCTCATGCAGCTCACTATCAAAAAAAAAAAAACCACAATAAAAAATGGGTGGTAGACCTAAATATACATTTCTCCAAAGACGACATACAGATGGGCCAAAAAAACACATGAAAAGATGCTCAACATCACTAATTATTAGAGAAATGCAAATCAAAACTATAATGAGGTATTCACACCAGTCAGAATGGCCATCATCAAAAAATCTACAAACAATAATCTGGAGAGGGTGTGCAGAAAAGGGAACCCTCTTGCACGGTTGGTGGGAATGTAAATTGATACAGCCACTATGGAGAACAGTATGGAGGTTCCTTAAAAAACTAAAAATAGAGCTACCGTATGACCCAGCAATCCCGCTCCTGGGCATGTATCTGGAGAAAACCATAATTCAAAAAGATGCATGCACCCTGCTGTTCACTGCACCACTATTTACAATGGCCAAGTCACGGAGGCAACCTAAATGTCCATCGACGGAGGAATGGATGAAGATGTGATGCGTATATAAATGGAATATAACTCAGCCATAAAAAGGAACGAAATAATGCTATTTGCAGCGACACGGATGGACCTAGAGATTGTCATACAGAGTGAAGTAAGTCAGAAAGAGAAAGACAAATATCATATAATATCGCTTATATGTGGAATCTAGAAAAATGGTACAGATGAACTTATTTGCAGAGCAGAAACAGAGTCACAGATGTAGAAAACAAACTTACCAAGGGGGGAAGGGGGTGGGTGGGATGAACTGGGAGATTGGGACTGACATATACACAGTACTACGCATAAAATAGGTAACTAATAAGGACCTACTGTACAGCACAGGGACCTCTACTCAGTGCTCCATGGTGACCTAAAGATGGGAAGGAAATCTAAAAAAGAGTGGATATATATTTAACTGATTCACTTTGCTGTACAGTAGAAACTAATACAACACTGTAAAGCAACTATACGCCAATAAAAATTAAGAAAAGGAAAACAAAGAGTAGCCTTCACCCTCTACCTAGTCTGGCTCCTGTTCCTCTCCTGTCTTGTGGGCTGACTAGAGCCAAGAGGCTTAGAAAGATGCTGCTCTTTATGTGAAAACAGGCTGGGAGTTTGGCCCATTGAGTCTTTTGTTCCAAGTGTGTTCAAGACAAGCCTTGAGATTTGAGAATACAGGCCCACAGTGACTGACCGGGTAGCTTTACAGTGTAGCAGTTACCTTTTCCCTCAAAACAAGCAGCAGAGCTGTAAAGTACAATAAAGTAAAAGAGGGCATAGGAAGTGTTTATTATGAAAAAGAAAATCAAAAGTATAGAAAACTAAAATTGTCAACATTGGACCAATGAAAGGTCAACGTTGGTTTGTTTGCAGAATCTGGTTAGAGGTTGATACTCTTGGCTTTAAGCAGCCAAAATGTTAAGGATCCGTTAGGCAGACTCTGTCCCAGCTGAGTTACTGCAAGAACAAGTCCAGGACCCTTTGCAGGCCCCCTCTGTGTTCTGTAGCCAGGACACTTCATGCTTCTGTTGCGAGCCTTCTGCTCGGACTGGGCTGCAAAATGATTAGGGCCTAAGCTGACCTCCTAAGGAATGGCTCCTAAGGGTCACTCCTGAAACCTGACCAGGGTGACAGGCTGGGCCCTTCCCCAGAGGAGCCGTGGCAGCAGAGGGACTGCCCAGACATCCTAGGACATGCAGACCTGGACCACCTCTACTCAGGCTCACTCATCCCCCCCCCCCCCCTTGTGCCAAGTCCTTCAGCGTGTCTAGAAAAATGTCAAGATCCTGGACTGGCCTAGGATGATGGTAGAGACCCTGTTATCTATCCAGCAGCCACTCAATTTTGAAAGCCTAGACTAGGACTGAAGAGCCTTCACCCCTCAACAGTGGAAGGATAACCGGTTTCCTCAGTGATGAACTGAAAGTATTACAGAAGCTGTGGTCATTTGAATAAAGAAAGTGTGTGTATCTGTTTAAGTCTGATGTTTTTAATTGTATTTTAACTCCATGAAGACTGGTAAATTGTGGAGTACACGAAAACTCAGTAAACCTGAACAGTGCCTAACATTCACTTAATTCTTTAAGGCGCACCTTTATTCCCATTCCAGATCGGGAAACTAAGGCTCAGAGGGACTCTGTCACCGAAGCAAGGCCCCATGTGGCTGTGAGGGATGTGTGCTGGCGGGTGCCTCGACGCACAGCACCTCGTGGGAGCCATTCTCCTACCTCTCACTGTTGAGAACAGCTTGTATATTCCCTAAGGCTTTAAATACCATTACTATGCTTTCATCCCAACTTTTTAGCTTTAGTTACTCTACTGGCTAGAACAGGACTCACTCTCTTTTCCTTATCTCAGTTTTGGCAATTAATTGTTCAGGTCAGAAGCCAGACTCATCTTCTAATCGCCACATTCTGCATCCAATGTGGCACCAAGTTCTGTCTGTTCTTCCCACCCTACCCTAGCCCGGGGCAGCTCTCACGGGAAGGCCTGTTGGCAAAACAGCTCAGTGAAGACCAAGGTGAAGGCCAGATGGAGGCAGGGAGACCCAGTAGTAGGTGACATCCAATGGCGCAGGCCCCGAAAACACCAGTGGCTGCTGAACGGGCCAGGGCAATGGGAGGTGGTAGCAGGGTGCTTTAGGGTGTTTCTCCATTCACAGAGCTCTGGCCGGGGCCGGGGTCCGACCTGCTGACAGCGTTGGGGAGCGCAGCACTGTTTCCACCACTGTCCAGCTGGCAAGACCATGACTCATCTGCAGAGCGCTTCGTCATCTCAGAGGCCAAGGCTGGGCTGCTCCTCCCTGAACTACCAAGTCCTCAATCTCCTCTTTGAAGCCAGGATTCTGCCCTCCCCTTGTAAGCCTGCATAGCTGGGCACGGCTACTGTATACCCGGGGAAAAAACCTAAAATAAACAAGCTACAACACTGACCGAAAGTGGGAAGAAATCCACTGTCTCCAATGGAAAAGGTTCAACTAGGTGCACGAGCTTGCCGCACCCCGGAAGATCCAGCAGGCTGAGTGAACTCTCGTTAGAAAGCTGACGTGCAACCTGCCTGCAGGAGCAAGTCTGTGGCAAGGCAGAGGACTGGCCCCCAGAATCCTGAGGCTGGAATGCTGGCAGGCGGCCACCTTGCTGCCCTCCGCCTTTGTCCTCTGGACACCCACTTCCTGTCTTTCATTCCTCACAAGGCAGAAGTCTGCGGCCCACTGCCTGGCAGACCTCCCGACTCTCAGTTCCAACCCGTGTTTCCTCTCCCTAACAGGCTTCCCACTCCTCTGTCTTCCTGGGGTCTAGTGAGAACCCTAGGACGCAGTGGGCGCTGGAGGAAGCCCAGGGGCTCCCCTATTTCAGGACCCCTCAGAGCTTCTGTTCGCCTGCGAACCAGTGGCAGGTTTTACAGGTTCCACCCAACAGGGGACCGACTTTTTGGAACTTAAGAATTTTGACTAGGCAGAATCCAAATGAAAGAAACCATAACTAAGCCTGAGCCTTCCACGTGAATCTTCAATAACTCAAATATCTAAGAGCTCTACATCACAGCAAAGGGATCACTGCTAAAGAGCACCGCATGAAGTTAGAATTTCCACAAAGGACCGCAGGACACTGAGATAAAGCGCCTGCTAACCAACTGCTGGCTCTAAGTAGTGAGACTTCCGAACTGCACTTGGTGCTGCTTTCAGCTGTCAGGGATACATTTGGCTCAGCACTGGCCTGTGTCCCTCAGGAGCACTGGGCTTTACCTGCACCAATGGTACAGGAAAAAAGAGCACTTATAACCCTGCTTTCAACCTTCTCTTGGCCAGGCGCACCCAGCCCTGTGAATCAGCATTCCCAGCCACGCCTTTGCCATTTACAGCTAAGCCCAGATTCGAGCACAGAAAGCTATGACTGCAGCTCTGTGCTGTGCCGCTGAGTAACCCCGTAGGGGGGGATGCTTGCCACCCCACTTTCCCCACACATCAAGCAAGTTGAAGCAAGGCCTGCATTAGACCACGAGGGTAGGGATCAGGATGTCTGGTTCTGTTGAAGGAGCACCCAGTGACTAACACAGTTTAAGTGAAACATGACTGAATTACCTCAAATGGATGGCAAAGGGCTTTGAATTCCAAGGAAAAGCTTGGGGAGGAAACAAATTATGGCTTGCCACAGTCAAAAGAAGGAGTGGGAAAAATACTGTCCTGGGAGAGGCTCCATACACGAGAAGCTGGATTCCGAACCTGAAGAAGTTAAGAGGCTTGCAAGTAGAAAGCAGTCTGTAAATTGCATAGGAATAGAAATAATTTCTGGATTAAAAAAAACCAAAAAAAACCCTTACCTGGCTTATCCCTCTGAGAAGAGGGGAGGGCCTGAGTTTTACTACTAGATTTGCAGCTCTTCAGTACAAACTCCTGTAGCAAGGTTGACACCTGTGTTAGGAGCCCTTGTTCTTGATTTCAGTGACGGAAATTGCCAAAAAAATGGGATTGAGTGAAGGAAGAAGTCTGTCCAGGCCAGTATGCACTGGAAGACCAGAAGCAGAATGGGCTGGTTTCCTTCTGATCCTGTGCTGTCTGACCTGTCTCTGTGGAGAAGAATTGCACAGTTGACATTCACATATGTACAAAACTGCTACATTCCAAGGCTCTGACATAAACGTTAGGCTTTACAAAACACAAATGTCTACATACAACACTGGATCTGGTCAGCAGTAATGTGAGAGCTGCTATGCAGACTCGGCAGATTCTATTTTTAACACTTCATTGGCAAAACTCCCTTCCCTCCATTCTTACAGAGAACTAGTAGTCCTTTTGTTTTTCTTGTGGGTAACATAACTTACCTGCTTAACCAAGGCCTGTGTTGGCATGTTACAAAGGCAATTCAGATAGTAGCCTACCGCCCCCCAGCCCCCTGCAAAGCGCCCCCGTTTCAGTTTGAACTGTTCCTACACAGGGAGCTGTGCAGCTGTCTTATTCAGAAAAGGCATAAGTGGTAATAATAGTCATGGAACGTGCTAGGCTTTGGATAAACTTTGCTGCCATATCTCCATTAGCTCAAATTAGAAAGAAGAAAGTTACTGTGAAAAAGTGAGAGTTCCAACATGCAGACTCTTTGGGGGAAGAAGATCCCCAGACCAGGGAGGGAGGGAGGAAGGGGGTCCATGCTGGAACTTTGTCAACATGCCTTGCCTAATGCAAGAAACTTCTTAGATACAAAACCCCAAAACTCAGTATCTGAGAAACCAGGAAAAATAAGACCAGGACATAAGTATATGAAGCAGGGGAGAGAGGGAGGCTGTAGGAGAAACTGAGAGCATGTGCTTTAACTGCACACCCCACCCTCAACCTCTCCCCGTTAGAAGAGCCTGACACTTCCAGAACCGGGCAAATTCTAGCGTGTCTCCTGTGTTTAATTTAAAACAAAAGGAACATTTGCAGTTACTCTGCCGAAGTTTCAAGGGCTCTGAAGACTACAACTGGAATCCAGATTACATTCAGGAGTCCTGTATGGGTATTTTCCCCCAAAACCTGCACAAAAGCAATGACAAAAATTTACATTCTTTCTGTCTGGAATTTAGTTTTGTAATGAAAAGTTAGAAAAATTAAAATGACATACTGCCAGGATATTATTTTTAACTATTATTGGCACTTGCCGTTAATCAGTCATTCTGGAAGATTCCCCCCACCTCCTGCTCTGCTCCCTGTTTAAGCAGCCATTAGCATCCTTGAGGGCTAAGAAAGAAGTACAGCTGCTCAGCAGAGAGTATATGGGTGTACTTCTGGTCTTCACTAAACCCAGAGGCTGTTCTGAGTTCTGTGGACAGCAGAAGCCTCCGTTCTCTGACGTTTGTAGGCTGAACCAGAGCTGCAGGGGACCCCATCTGGAGACAGACAGGGGCTTCCTGAAGTCAGTCTCCTGAACAGGCAGAGCAGGTGGGAGGGGACGGGAGCTCCATTTGGTACCAACAACCAAAAGTGAAGATGAGGTAACAAAGGCTAGAAAGGAGTCATTTATTTATAAAAAAAAAAAAAACCAACAAAACAACAAAAAACATGCAGCCTTCAGCAGGATCTGAAGACATGACGGAGGAGCGCACCATCCTCACTGCCACGTGCACCACCTGTGAGTGCCACCCACCACGACCTCCAGCCATGGGGCCCACAGCGCCCCAGTTTATACACAGGTCACCTGCTTAAGGGAGAGCCCGGGAAACATGGGCCCTTCTCCAACCCCTGCTCTCAGGTGGGCAGGCCAATCCCCGGCTTCTCTCTGCCTCCAAACAACGGGCAATTTCCCCTCAGGCTGTGGACACCACTCCCACTAGTCACTGCTGGGACACTGGGTCTCCAGCCAAGGCCACAGCACACGGGCAGATTTAAGGGTCACAGCAGCTCATTCTTGCCACAATTCCTGGAACGTAGGGCCCATCTCCGGGGGTGTTTGACATTTGTCCCCAAAACCCAGTTGTCACAACAGGTAAACCAAGACTATAATCACAACAGCAAGGACAGGATCGTGTTGCTTTTTTCCTTTTTTTTTCTTAAAGGAGTGAGGGCATGGAAAATACAGCACACCAATGAAACAAAATGCCAAAAAAAAAAAAATAGAAAAATGTATTTACAAGTAGTACATTACTATGATCAGAAAGCACAAAGACACCTGCTGCTATAATACATGCACTGGTTCAAGAAGAAACTATCAAAAACCCTGCAAGGGAGAAGCCTGTAAAAATGAAAAAAGGGCCAAAAAAGTTGTAACTTTTCATCCCTAATTTGCTACACTGATCAAAAACCAAATGAGCATCCCCTAAAGTCCATGAGTATATCAGTACAAATACTATACTGTTTTTTAACTGCACGTTCAGTTGTGGAGGGAAAGACAGCCGCTTATCCATATACAAGGAAGCCAGAGTGAACTGCTCTACATGCTAAAAATTACAGCAAGCCCCTGTCTGCTATACAGCATGATCTTAGCAGGTTTTAATTTTGTTTATTCATATATATCCATGTGCATGTGTGTGTATGTACGTATAAAAACCGTGCCCTCGTTCACTGCCAACACAACATCTGGGTGGACGTGAACTCATTACAACAAATTCTTATGTGTATGTTGTAAGAAGTCACTCAGTGTCTGTGGATTTAATAAGTCACTTCACACCACAGAAAATATTTAATAAATCCAAAAAACGGAAAGAAGAATATAATGACAGAAGAGTTTCTGTCTCAGTTCTCTGAAACTGAGTCCCCCATAGGAAACTGGTCCCAAAAGTTCATGAGGGTTCACTGAGGAAACCAGGTTGCTAATGTTTTTCATCCTTTTAGTGTTCAAAGGTATAGAACGACTCCTTGCCCTTGTCAGTTTAAACAGTCACATCTCCATCCCCCAAAGGTTAACAGTCTGGTGCAGATCCATAAAAACGGGGGAGGGAGGAGTGCTGGGGAAGGCCTGTCACTTCAGGAGGGGCTCCACCTCTCCAATGGCAGGAAGAGAAGGAACCACGCAGGCTCCAGCACCTCGCTCCTGCAAATGCATAATCCGGTCACATGGCAGTCCTCAGACAGGTACATCTCCGAGTACCAGGCCAGCTCTAAGAGGAAACAAAACCACACGTGGACAGGAAAGGACTGAGAGGCCATTCTGGTCGCTCTCTGTGATCCATCATACTTCCAGGAATCGGGAGCTGCTGGACTTGGAGTGGAATGGCTCAGACCACATCCGCCGTAGGTCACCCTGGGAAAGAAGGAACTTCACTAAGTCACAGATTTCAACTCGAGGCATACATACCTACAAGTCCTTTCTGACTCCTGATCTCAGATCAGATTGCTTCTGTGGAGAATCAAAGAACATTCAAATTTTACTCACTGAAAAGTAACCCCTCATTCTTTGAAGAACTCCTAGAAGGGCTCTTAGGCCCCTTGAGTGGGTAAGGGCTTTTACCAGCTCCGCCCTGGTGGCAGTTTTATCACTTGATTCGGATGATCTAGGCAAGGTAATTAACCTCTGTGCCTGTTTCATCATCTGTAAAATGTGGATGATATAAATCTTGTAAATCAGATAATGCCCTTAGTTTTTACAATGCATTTCTTAATTATTTCCAATCTTTAATGCAGAGTATTAAAGGGCTATTAGGTGGCAACAGGGTGCTGTTCTTTTTTTTTTTTGTGGTACGCGGGCCTCTCACTGTTGTGGCCTGTCCCGTTGCGAAGCACAGGCTCCAGACGCGCAGGCCCAGTGGCCACGGCTCACGGGCCCAGACGCTCTGCAGCACGTGGGATCTTCCCAGACCGGGGCACGAACCCATGTCCCCTGCATCGGCAGGCGGACTCTCAACCACTGCGCCACCAGGGAGGCCCCAAGGTGCTGTTTTTTAAGAGAAGCAGGAAGTCTCTGTAGCGGGGCTTTAGGGATTTCAGTTAATTAATCCATGACCAGGTGGTAAGGGGTCTACTCATGAGTATTGTCAGCCAATGGCTGTAAGAACCTGAAAGAGGTTGCTAATATCAGGTTAGCAAAAAAAAGCAGGCAAACAAACAAAATCCTCCCCAAACAACAAAAACAAAAAGATCCCGCTCTCAAGATCAAGAGCTTAGGGTCTTAAGCAGAACCACCTCCAGTGAGGAGAATACATACCCAAGTCCAGGGTCAATGCCATGTTATTGCTTTCACTGGTTTATAACTGCCTCTCTCACCTTTAAATAGGCCATCGTGAGGAGTGGCAATAAGGTAAATGGCACCAAATAGAGAAGGGCGGGCTGGGCTGCTCGGTGAATTCGAGACGCCACAGTAGCAGTGAGTAGACCTGCGGGGAGACAGAAACATTCGTGAATAACTCCAAGGGGACAGCCCCGAGAGAGGAGAGCCGCTGTTACCTGGCTGCTGCTTGGCACAGTCCTGAGATTGTACAGCTGTAATGTGACACATTCCATTCAATGGTGGGGAGTGAAATGCCCAGCTTGAGCAGGTAAAGAAACAGGGAGCAGCACAGCTTTTAAAAGCGTAGGATTCTAAGGACCTGTGAGTAGCCCAAGTCCCACTCCATGCCCAGGTCCCTGGTTCCAGGCCTCATTTCAGCCCTGAGTGTGCCTGGTCTCCCTCTGTCTCCTGTGGTATATGATGACAGACTTGGAGGCAGAAGACCTGGGTTCAAGTTTCAACTCTGCTGCTTATGACAGCCATATAACCTTGGCTAAGGCCTTTCACGTCTTGAGCCTCAGCCTGCTCATCCGTCTAATGGGGATACCACAGTTGCCCTGCCCCCCTCAGAGCCAGTGGAGTTGAGTGGCAATGAACCCACACCTATGAGAGCACCATGGACTATGAGGTGCTCCTTCAGTAGGAGGCACAGAGGCAAAAAAGGTGCTCCTTTCCGTTCACTGTCATAGCTGTTGGAGTACAAACAGGTTACTAGCCCAATTACAACCGTCTCTTCCTGTCTGCCCGAATCAGAGCTGGCTAGAGAAAAGCTGGCTGAGGGAGAGTCAGAGGTGATGGAAATGTTAGAGCAGATGAAAGGAAGTATCTGTCTAATAAAGTAGGAAATAAACATGACATTCGTTAAACTCAAGCCGAAGATTTCATCGTGTGGTAGGTCTTCTCAACTTTGAGGCCTGACCACACTTTTCCTGCAATGTTCTTCAAACATATTATTGGATAGGAAACTAGGCTGCTGGCCAACACATAGAGCATCTTTCATCTCGTGGGTCAGTTTTTTTTCCTTTGTGGTTGTTTATAACAGCAACCAGAGTCACTGCTTTCCTTTCATCTGGCATCTGCAGCTAGAAGACCTGATTTAATTCCAGGGGTTGGAGGACAGCCAGAGAGGGGACTGCATGCAGTCTCTCTAGTTCTCTTACCTACGAAGTATCCAATGAGGGTGCAGTGAAAGTAGGAAACCTTCTGCATGCGTCCGGAGATGTTGGCGGGTCCAGAGGCACTGCAGGAGTCACCGTTGGCTTGCTTTTTGTAGTTGTCATAACGAAGGACAAAGCACAACAGGAGTCCAGGCATCACGATGTCTCCAATGCCCAACATAGAGAAGTGACTGCCAGTGGAGCTGGAACGTAGTGTCACATGTCAGGGGTGCCGCCTTTTACAACCCCATTTCTCCTCCTGCGCAAAGTCTGTTCACTTTCTAAGAAGTCAAAGAACTTATCTGAACGGTAGATGGCAATCTCTATGGGTTTAACAACACTAGTTTTTAAGAGTTCAGAGATTAAGAGCCACAAGAGTACTGGTGATTGAGGTCTTCAGCCCCACCCTCAGTGCTTCGGGAGAGCACCGCCTAAGTGACTGCCTGGAGCCATCTGCTTGAGCGCTGCCACCACTAGAAATGTCAAGCAGCTCACTATGTGTCACAAGTTCACTGCTAAGACTTCAAATAAGCACCTACTACTACCAGACATGGGAGATTAAAGCAGCACATTAATTTTTCCAAGATTATAGTTCCAGGAACTGTATAATTTTAGCATTAAGACATTTTTACAAATGTCTTAGAAGTAAAAAAGATCCAGATTCTCCCGTTAATTCCCTCTAGCCAACTTTAAACTACGGTAACAGGGGTAACACAGAGTTGTTTGATAACGTTATTCAATATTAAAAAGCTGCACCTGTATCACTTAATGATCAGTCTTTGCAAGTTAAGTCAGTATTCCTGACCCCATCTGTAAAATGGAGATGACTCACAACCCTTTTCCAGTCCAGCATCAGAATGCTGATGACAACAGACAAACCGGGGCACAGAGGGGCAGAGGAAGGCAGTGTCCTCACCATCATGAGATGAGGCCGACACGCCAGTCTTACCTGGGGAAGACCAGTTTTCCAGGCAGAGACAGGCGAGGAACATCGCGCCCAACATTGGGCCCCAGGTGGAGCTTCCGGGATAGAACGTCAAGGGGATTGTCAGCTGGCTGTGTGGCCACCTTCACCATGACGTTGCTATTAAAGATGTAGGCAGAGAAAAACACCTGCCGAGGGGAGAGTCACCTTTACCAGGGGAATTTGGAAGCACCAGCTGGAAGCACCCCGATCTCAGCACCAGCCCTCTTTGTTCTTAAGAGCAGAGTCTCAGTACTGCATCATCAAGCTTTTTAGACTGCACGCTTTGAGGAAAAAGAAAATCTTTGCTCCTGTGTGTACGTGCAGATTTTTTCCTCTCCACACCCACAGAGGAAGCCCTTACAGCAGAGCTGCCAGTGCTCCAGGGCAGAGAACCTAGCCTGCCTGCTCCCTTTTCCACCCCGAGAGTCACACGTGTACTCTCTAACGGGTCCCGACAAACACAGGCACGGAAAGCTGCCTGCTCACCTTTTAACAGGTACAGTGCAGGCCGGAGTGGTCTCAGACAGGAGGTACTCTGGCAAGCAAACTTTGGATATTTAGAGTTAAAATTTTCCGGAGTGAATGTTCCAATTAAACACAAAGGAGAGCAGCAGCTTTGGGGAAACAGACACTCACCCAAAAGACATCGTAGATTAAAAGCCCTGAGAGAAGCAGGCAGGAGACCTTGAGGCTGGGCAGGCGGACGAAGGCGATCATAGCGACACAGAGACCCATGGCCAGGGCTGGGGAGGAGACAGCAGTCAGTGTGGAACACAGGCTCAGCTTCTCTCCACAAGCTATTCAGCTCATAAACGTAACAGAGTTTGTAAGTCCCTCAAAAAATCAGGCAGCCCTAAACCCCAGTCTAAGATGTTTACACCCTACTAGTGCAAAGTGCCCACCGTTAGCCCACTGTGACCTGCTCGTATTTGGGGAAATCCCTTTTCTCATGCTATAGATGGTGCTCAACTGAGACCCAGGGGACTGTTCTGAATGCTAAAGCTCTAAGCCAAGCTCAGTTCCGGCCTCCCAGCTCTCATCTCCTGCCTCCCCCCATTACTTCAGATGCATCGCCCTTGCTCCTTTAAAGCCAATGCACACCCTGGATCACATCTTTTTCACTTACTTAAGGACACTGTTCCAGCCACTCATTTTATGCTCATCCTCCCCACCTGGGTCTAAACTAAACACAACTCAGAACTGCTCAATGACAGGATTCTCCATGACTCCACACAATGTCATTCTATCCCTAATCTTCCAAACAAGAAACTCTGGGTTCCTTTTCATCTTATCGTAACCTTCATCACGCACACTCAGGCTGCAACCACCCTGGGGTGCTCCTCTTGACTGTCACGGCACACCTCGGTCATGATTCCCATACTTCCTAGTGTGATGTGTGTATCCTTTCCCATTTTCTGTCTCTCTTCCCCACTTACTCTTCACTGCCATTGTCAAAAATCAGTTCACATCATTCCCTGCCTTAAATCACGAGGTCCCCTACTCTCTGATGAATCAAGTCCGACTGTAAAGGCATAACTCACACAGAATGGCGCTGCACCACACGCGCTTGGCCTCAAGCCTCTTCTTTTGCTCCTATGCCTCCACCTACTCCTTCTCTCTAAGTTGAGCGATAACCTCTTTCCAATCATGCCCACCAAGTCTCCCCACCGTACTCCATGTTTGAAGAGGCAGCATGCATCCCATCTGACTACTTCAGAGAAGGTTCTTAATACAAGCACGTTGAATGAGAATCACTCCCACCCCCAACTGAACAGTGCCACCAGCCATGTCACATCCCTGAAACACACGCTCAACTATTCATCCAGTTTGCCTCTCTTTTTCTTCATTCATCAGCTTTTGCAAACATACCCCACCACTTACTGGTCAAATTCTTTCAAGTCTTCCCAAATTTAAAAGATTAATTTGTAAGATGAAACTGAGTAGATAAAAAATTATAGATTTAGTTCAAAAAACTCTGAAGTACTTTCTTAATATTAATGCTTCTTGGTATAACTCTGAAAACATACTTCATGCCTCGCCCTTTAAAATAACCACATTTATCATTCTGTTTTCAGAAGAACATATTTCAGAATGTTACAGTCACGTGCTAGAAAGCTATCTTTTCTGTTAATAGCAGAAAACAAGTCAAACACACATCAAATACCAATCTGAGAAACAAACAACTAAAAAGCTCAAAGACTCTCTCCGTTTTTGTTTTTTTTTGAGGGAAAACTAAGCTTGGTCACAAGGGCAATGTAACTAGTGTAAACTGGTAAGAGATCCTTGGACAAGCAGATATTGGGAAGTAGCAACAATGACAGAAAACGATATAAAAGTTAAGGCCAGTAAGGGTTTGGGGAGCCTCCCTGAACACTCAATGACAGCACCACTGTAGCTGAGCCATCCTCAGAGCTGCCAGGGACACAGTGCCTGGAGAGGAGAGGAGCCCCTCAGACGTGGCACTGCCTCCAAAGAGCTCTGTTCCAAGGTCTGGATTAGCTTCATGGTTGCTTGGAATGGGTAACAGGAAAAAGTGTGATCCATACCCATAATCTCCGCTTTCCAAATTCCTCCCTTAAAAAAATTCTTTAGATAGTGTTACAAACAGTATAAAATTGACTTGTTTCAGCTTCCTTCCCTTCTGAAACACCAAGAAAGGAAAAGGTGAACAGACTTTGTGGGGCAGAGCAGTTAGATAAAATTTCATGCGATTAGTAAAGCAAACTATGAAAATAAGAGAAGTAATAAGGACTGAATGAAAAAAGAAGTGGAGATGGTTACAGGGTCTTAAATAAAAGTCTAACAATGTCTTAAGGGAGAGAACAGAAGAATAATGGCGGACTTTGAGAAATGTCCTTCTATCAAAACAACTATCAAGATGTTTTGATAGTAAGTATGAAATATACACAGGAGTTCTGTGACTGTGGTTAGTCACTTCTCAGAACCTGTTTCCTCTTCTGTAAAATAAGAACAATACTAGTACCTGCTTCAAAGAGCTGTATTCAGGATTACATGAGAAAGTCCATGTAAAACACCCAGCAGAGTGCCCAATGCATAAAAAGCACTCAATAAATGTTAGCTATTAGTACCTTTATAAAATGATATAGACATGTATTTATATTATTACACAAATCTCTATCATATACAACATATTATATGACATACATTATATATTCCACATATATTTATATATAATATGGATATTATATTACAGTATAATTCCATTTATATTAAGAAAGTATAGTCTACACAAAAATTTGTATTCCAATTTTCACAGTAGCATTATTCACAATAGCCAAAAAAGTGGAAACAACTGATGAATGGATAAATAAAATTGATGCATCTATACAATTAAACAGTATTTGGCCATAAAAAGGAATGGAGTACTGATACAAGTTACAACATGGATGAACCTTGAAAACATTATGCTGAGTGAAAGAAGGCAGACACAAAAGGTCATATGTAATTTTATTTATGCAAAATGTCCACAAGAGGCAAATTCACAGAGATAGAAAGTAGATTAGTGGATGCCTGGGGCTGGGGTGGGGGGAACGGGGAAGTGACTGCTACTGGGTGTGGGTTTTGGAGGGTGGGTGTGAAGATGCTCTAAAACTGATTGTAGGGGACATCCCTGGTGGCGCAGAGGATAAGACTCCGTGTTCCCAATGTAGGGGGCCCAGGTTCAATCCCTGGTCAGGGAACTATATCCCACATGCATGCCGCAACCAAGAGTTCACATGCCACAACTGAGGCGCCAGTGAGCCGCAACTAAGACCGAGCGCAACCGAAATAAATTTAAAAAACAAACAAACAACAAAACAAACCGGGGACTTCCCTGGGGGCACAGTGGTTAAGAAGCCACCTGCCAACGCACGGGACATGGGTTTGAGCCCTGGTCCAGGAAGATCCCACATGCCGTGGAGCAACTAAGCCCGTGCGCCACGACTACTTAGCCTGTGCTCTAGAGCCCATGAGCCACAACTACTGAGCCCACGTGCCACAACTACTGAAGCCCGCGTGCCTAGAGCCTGTGTTCTGCAACAAGAGAAGCCACCGCAATGAGAAGCCTGCACACTGCAACGAAGAGTAGCCCCCACTCAGCAACGAAGACCAGCCCCTGCTCAGCAACAAAGACCCAACGCAGCCAAAAGTAAAAAAAGAAACAATTAAAAAAACAAAAAAAAACCCAAACTGATTGTAGTGTAGGTTGCACAACTCTGCAAATATGCTAAAAACCACCGAATCGTACACTTTATTTTTTTAAAATAAGTTAATTAATTAATTTTGGCTGCACTGGGTCTTCAATGCTGCATGCAGGCTTTCTCAAGTTGCAGCGAGTGGGAGCTACTCTTCGTTGCAGTGCGCAGGCTTCTCACTATGGTGGCTTCTCTTTGTTGCAGAGCACGGCCTCTAGGCACATGGGCTTCAGTAGCTGTGGCTCGCGGGCTTCGCTGCTCCATAACATGTGGGATCTTCCCGGACCAGGGCTTGAACCGGAGTCCCCTGCATTGGCAGGCGGATTCTTAACCACTGCACCACCAGGGAAGTCCCCCGAATTGTACACTTTAAATAGGTAAATTGTATGATATGTGAATTACATCCCAAAAAAGCTGTTATTAAAAAAGATCTTAAGAATGTAGGTAAAAATAATTAAAAATTTGATACATAACACCATCTTTGGACACCTAATTTTCATGGTATCAGAGGTACCACTACTAAAACACAGAAAGTAGAGGAAGAGAGGACAAATTTAACCATAAATGATATTAAAATTTCAACTTGTCACATAGTAGTTACTTACCATCCATGAGAAGCCAATGGCCAGTGAGAACCCAGATGAGGACGAGCATGACAGACAGAGAGAATGATAGTAATTCAGCAGCAGTGAAACGCCCACAACAACCAAAGGAAATCCTGGAAAATACACAACATGTATTGGACTAATGGACAATAAATTATATTCAATAATCAAACTCTCCTTTGGTTCTTCATTATCAGAATTTGTGATGGCCAGATTAAAATAGTAGGCAATACCTAGATACCCAGAAATCCAAAATACCCAAATCTCTTTGGAAAAAACTACAGAAAGTTCAAAGGAATTATACTTCTGCATCCATTAGATAATGTACTTTTTATCCCAAGTTATCAACATGGGATGGGTATTGAGAAGTTTAAAGTGATAATGTCAATCTTTAGAAAATCTAAATGTAGGGGAAATTCTAATTCTTATGAGGAAAACAAAATGAAGAAAGTCAACAATTCAATTCATTAAGCAAAGATGAATAAAATTAAGATGGTGCTTCTATGGTTATCACTAATTCCTGGGAAAATCAGCCGCCCCAAGTGACTGATTTCCTAAGTGCATGCAGCATTCTCCATTAGCACAGCATTTTGTTTCCATGGAGCAACGGCTTTAAGAGCTAAAGTGTGAACATTGGGATTAAACCCAAGTGGCTGGTATATATTCTAGGTCATCAAAGACGAAAGGCAAAGAATGTTTGAGTCAAGCACTATTTTCATATTCCATTAACTAGTAAAGGAATGAAAACATTGCTTCAAAAGAAAACTCATCTTTCAATATAATCAAAGCAAGGAAGCATATTACAGTGACTCTGACTTCCTAAGGTTTATATTTCCTCTGCTACGAAAAGGTGCAAAAAGAAGTACTATCTTACAGTTTTAAAAAAATCAAACATTTCACTTTCCAGTCTGCTGGCATTTGTGTGCTTCAGTCAATACCAAAAATTTAGACCCTTAATACTGCTATCAAGTATGAGACAAAAACATACATATACAAGTTTACAATTTAGAGGAAAATCCCAAGTCCTTACTTGTTCTGAGGTGAACAGGGTCTTGTTAAATACTGGCACATCGGGAGAAGAAGAAAAGCAAAAGCTATCGTTGCAAGAACTAGAGAAAGAAAACGTATGGTTAATTTTTTTGTTGTTTATTATTTTACTAAGCATAAGAAAAATGGCATGACTTACGGAAACAATCATTGCCCAGAATACTTTTCTCGACAAGTGCATACAATAGTATTAATTAACTAGAGAAGAAAAGTATCTTTCTTTAGCACCGCAGAGACAACCTCTTAAAAAAAGATTACCTGATTTGAAGTATGGGTAGCATTGGTAGGTTTTCTCTTTCTCACCTATCTCAACAAGAAATGATAAACAGCGGGCCAGGGTATGATCTAACAAGTCTAGCATTTTGATGTTTCACACGTGTCCATCATCGCTCAGCTTGAAAACTGATCAGATAGCTGACAGTTGAATTGCTGTGATTAGCTATGAGTGTTTCTATCGGCAGAAACATGGGTAGGGGTTGCCAATGACTACTCTGCCAAACTGGACTTTCTGGTAACCTAGCAGACAAGGAGCCACAGCCAAAGCAATTCTGCTCTGGTGCCACAAAGCTCATGAATTTTCAACCCCTGGCCTTTCATTCAGATTGGGTTGGCAGGTCTGAATGGATGATACAGGTATCAAGTATCTTGTAGGACTGAACTGATGATACAGGTATCAAGTGGTTCAAGGAGGAGTTGGGGGAGAAAAAGCCAGACTTATGAAGAAAAACTTGCACGGTGCAGTGTATAAATCTTAATTTTTGAATGATGATTTTAAAAAAGCTTAAAAAATTTCCTTTCAGCTTAATGTTAAGATCAGATAGAGGAACTCATTTACCTGCTGTACATATTGTAAAAACTACTTGAACTGAGTCAAAGAAGAAGAACATTACTAGGAGAGAGACAGATGCTCCAATTGGAAGGAACAGGGCCTGGGTAGAGTCAATAGTTTGGATACCTGAAAGAGAAAAAGGGACATATCAACGACTTACCTAATAGACACTGTACCCATGTACTTCAGATACATTAACTATAAAATGCAGACAGTTCTAGGGATTAGTATATAAAATATAGATTATCTAGGCCCTTGGATTCTCTCCTTCCCAGTGAGACTGTGAGATCCTTGCTGTCCTCATAGTGCCTTTATTATAGTAGGTGCCCAAGAAATACTTGTTGAATTGACTTACTACCTCCTGGTGCTACCATCTGGATGACAGGGTGCCAAAACAAACAGCAAACAAGAACATTAAGAGGCAGTAAAAATTCATTTTAGTCAATTTGAGTACATCTGTGGTCCTGTATATATAGGTTTGGTAAAAGAGGTGGTTTAAACCCCCTGACTAAAATAATTTCTCATCATCTGTGGATTTAATGTACTCATGTTCATTCTTCCCCATTGTTGCTAAGAGTTGAGGACTGACTTTGGTGGGGGAGGGGGGAGAACAAGACATATCTGGAAACAGTAAATCAAAAACATTTCTTTGTGGGAACATTTTAAAGAGTAAATAGGAGATAAATGGGGGAACCAGAAGCTCTTGGGATAGAGCAGGATTTAGCACAGTGGTTCTCAAGTCTTGGCTGCTCATTAGAATCACCTGGACAGCTTTAAAAAAATCACAGTGCCCGGGCCCAACCCCAGAGCCAACTAAACTGAAATCTCAAGGGTTAGTAGGTCCAGGAAAAACTCCCCACAAGATTTTATTTTGGGGGCTTCCCTGGTGGCACAGTGGTTAAGAATCCACCTGCCAATGCAGGGGACACGGGTTCGAGCTCTGGTCCGGGAAGATCCCACATGCCGCGGAGCAACTAAGACCGTGCACCACAACTACTGAGCCTGCGCTCTAGAGCCTGTGAGCCACAACTACTGACCCCACGTGCCACAACTACTGAAGCCTGCACGCTTAGGGCCCATGCTTCCCAACAAGAGAAGCCACCACAATGAGAGGCTCGCGCACTGAAACGAAGAATAGTCCCTGCTCGCCACAGCTAGAGAAAGCCTGCGCGCATCAACGAAGACCCAGTGCAGCCAAAAATTAATAAATAAATTAAAAACAAAAACTGCTCATCAGTATTCAAATTTACCTGTCCTCAAGAAAGCTATTTAGGGATTTTTGTGAAATGAATATTAAATATTTCTACAAAACAAAATTGCTTCTTATTGGCTAGGTAGATGAGTCAAATAATTCACTAAGGAATAGGGCAATTCAATTTCAGAAGAGTGAGCCATGTGTCAAGACAAACAGAAATGATCTGGAGAAGAGTCTGACCTGAACTGCAGTCAAACCCATTCATCTTGGCCCATGGATAGGTTTTTTTTATTTTTTGGGGGGGGGGTGCATATCTTAAAGTCTTATGGGCATCTGTAAGGCAAAACTCTATGAAATCTCTAACTAAATTTCACCTAGTTTTTTTTATTTGAGTGCTCTACAATAGTTCAAAGAACTACTTGAGGAAGCTAGATTTCAGAAGCCTTTCACAACAGAAAATAACGTTTTCTCAAATAAATGATTATTTGTTATATAAGAAACAAATCTTTTTTAAAAAATCTATAAATCTGAAAATACACACCCACACCCCCCTCCTTCTGTAAAACAAAGCATCATATAGTCTACAGATTAATTATACTGGTTTAAAATATGAGAAGGAAAAAAATCAAATGACTGGCTAGAACAAAGACTGTTTACTAAGGCAGGCATATGAGAAGTATTTTTTTATAATCAATCTAAATTTTACAAGTTCAGTCTGCAATTAAAATGCGAAACAGAATACAAAGAACCTTTCTAGAATATTAGATAGACTGCACAGATTTTTGTTTTTTGAAAGCACAGATTTTAAACCAGTAAGTATTAGACGTTATTTCCATTAGTTTTACAGAAGGACTGCCCAAGAGAGTCTATCAAACAGCAATGTCACAGGGCAAGTGAAGCTCCTTTAGTTGCTTACAATATGTTACCAAAAATAATGTACACAACTTTAATACTGCACTTCCTAAAGGTCTGGAAATAATGGTCCTGAAGGGGAAGGAGCTAATTAATTAGAAATTTTAGCCAAACTCCAGTGACAAAACAAAACAGAGCAAAAGCAAAAGAGAGCAGCCATAAATGGGCGGACTTACTCAACTGCAGTGGCTTTACCTTTAAAGGCAAAATCAACGTAAGAAATAGGCATGATGAGGGAATTAAAAATTATGTACAGAGACATTATTTTTTGTATTTAGTGAACAGGTTGCAGAGCAATACACCAATGTAGTACTGATAACTGTTTATGAAAGTTACTGATTTTGCACCTCCATGAGAGAAGCAAGGATGTTTTTTTTTAAAACTCATTTCCAGAGCTTATGGGGTTTGCAGTCTAGGTGGGGAGATTAAGATGTGTTTCTCTATTAATGAAGAGAATTCTAACTGTACATCTCCATCAGTCTTCACAGTTCAAATAAATTATAGGGGAAGCCTAGTAAAGAACTTCAAGGTATCAGATAATTGGAGGTGGGGAGGGGTTGTTTTTGTTGTTGTTGTTTAAACCCTCTTAATGCTAATTAGATGAAGGAGTGGTGGGCCAGAAGGGGAAAATTTCTATATAGGTTTCCTGGGGCAGATTCAGGGATAAGATGGGAGCTAGAACAAGGTTAGGGAAAATCAGAGAGAACCTGGAAGGAACTCCCTCCCCTCCACTTTCTAACCGTCTTTACTGTAAAACATAACACACATACAGAAATGTACATGAAACAAAGATGTAGAGTTCACTGAATCATCACATGGCTAATACCACCCAGGTCAAGAAAGAGAACTTGCCAAGGCCAAAAGTCTTTCTTGTGTCCCTCCCAATCACTACTCTTTCTCTTTCCCCCAAAGGGAACTACTATTATATCCTGGCTTTTACGGTACTTTTTATTTGCTTTGTTTTCTACCAAGCATGCATCCTAAAATACTAATATTTATTTTGCCTGTTTTCTGAACTTACTATATACACTGAATTATGTAGTATGTATTTTTTTGTGTCTGGCTTCTTTCACTCAACATTGTTAGAAACATCCACGCTGTTATACATAGCTGTAGTTCACTAATTTTCATGTCTTTTTCACAAATTCCTTGATTCGTATTTTGGGAGTAGGCAACTGCAACTTTTAAAAAACATCTATCTACTTTCTTCTTCATTAATTAGTTCGTAACACTTGGCAAAATCTTAACACTAAAGTCATACCCTCCTTTTCTTAGAACTCCCCCCAATTCTTCTTGTTAATCTTCATTGTTAAGCATTTCAATCTCCTCAGCACTTACGTCATCTCATGTTTCTGTTCATTTTTCTCGCTATTATTATTTCTTTGATTTTTGATGACTGCATCCCGTTTTCCATGCCACCCCTTCAAACTGGAATGATACCATATTCCATAATCAAGTACTGGCCTTCTCTGCAATGGCCATTTCTTTCATTATGTTTTTCCTGATTATGTGGAAGTGGACTGCATTATGTCCTGGTCTGTGCTTATCCTTTTTGGTATCCATGGCCCAGATTAGGCACTGAAGAAACAACTTTTGTTGAGAATAATTTTAGCACAACACAAGAGGTAGATTCAAGGAAATTACCATTAAACAACCACCAACTACTCTTTAGATGCTGATTAACAATGAGAAATACAAAACTGATGTTACCAGGTAAATTCCTTCCACTGCACAGACTGACTTAACCATTTATTTGAGGATAAAAAGGTACTTAGATACATACTATTGATTTCTTTTAGGTTTGTGTGATGCAATGCACAACAGATTTGTAATCTGGTTTAAGTACATCATTTGTATATATGCTATATAACAGGAATTTAAAGGAGTTTCAAGTGTATGTAGTGATTTGGTTTAAACTATTGATAGAAGGTAAGCTGCTATGTAATAATTTAACCCTAAAATTGGATACTGACACTGGGTTTTACCTGGTTCCTGTGAAGTTACTGGTATGGTATTTTACTTAATATAAGGATCTGCGTCATAAGTTTTTGTGTGTGTGTGTCATAAGTTTAAGAAAAGGCTCATTATATTTAAATGATTCTACTTACTGTATTTGTCATGCCCACTTTACATTGCTGGGGACAATGAAACACATTTAACTCAGTGAAAATTGGGCAAGTATAATTTAGTTGATGGGGTATTATAATAACTAGAGAAAATGAAATAGATATTAAGTGATCTCTTTTCAATTTAGTTTCTAAGATCCTCCATCAATATTCTATTAAACTTTATGTTAGATCTCCAGTCTTTCCTCCCTATTAGGCGGTGACCTTGATTTGTCCTACAAGTCACGCTTATTCTCCTCCTCTGTGCCTGTATTATATGCTCTTCCCACCTGGAGGAACCTCTCCAGCAATCCAAGTTCACTGTTTCATGTCAAATTCACTTTCTCCAGGAGAGTCCCTTACTAAGTTGACCCACTGTTGCTCACTTTGGCTTGCCTTTCTCTTTTTTCTCTTTGTACATGGATGTCAAAATGACTTCCCTCTGGTGCTTACTCTGATCTATTGATAGTAGATTCTGAGGCTATGGTAAGGGTCCATGAGAAAAAGTACCTGCTCTAGGTATAGCGTGGAAAGTGGTATTTGCTCTGTCTTAGCACTTTATTAACACTTTGGGAAGTATTTTGGCCACACTGCCTGCGTGACAGCTTGAGTACCAGCTCTTGTACTTTCGCATCTTTCAAAATATCTAATAAATGCCAAGCGCGTGGTAGGTACCCAATATCAATCTCTTAGTATTATCAAATCAAGTCTCCTTACTTCTAAATTCAGTTCTCTTTCTATAATAAGCATTACCAATTTTCTAGTACAATTTACATACCATAAAAGTTACCCAGTTTAAGTGTGTAATTCAATACTTTTTTTTTTTGTAAGTTTACCAAGTGTGAAACCATCACTATAATCTAGTTTTAGAATATCTTCATCACCTCAAGAAGATCCCTCATGCCAGTTTACTGTTAATTCTCCTTCCCATCTCTTGCCCCAGGCAACCACGAATCTGTTTTCTGTCTCTATATAGTTGCCTTTTTGGAAATTTCATATAAATGGACTCATACAATATGTAGTTTTTCTATCTGGCTATTTTTGCTTAATTTTTTTAAAATTAATTTATTTAGTTAGTTATTTTTGGCTGCATTGGGTCTTTGTTGCTGCACGCGGGCTTTCTTTTTTCTAGTTGCGGCGAGCAGGGGCTACTCTTCCTTGCACTGCACAGGTCTCTCATTGCGGTGGCTTCTCTTGTTGTAGAGCACGGGCTCTAGGCGCACGGGCTTCATTAGTTGTGGCACGTGGGCTCAGTAGTTGTGGCTCACAGACTTTAGACCGCAGGCTCAGTAGTTGTGGCGCACGGGCTTAGTTGCTCTGCGGCATGTGGGGTCTTCCTGGACCAGGGCTCAAACCCGTGTCCCCTGCATTGGCAGGCGGATTCTTAACCACTGCGCCACCAGGGAAGCCCTACTTAACAATTTTTAAAAAAATTAATTTATTTTATTTTTGGTTGCATTGGGTCTTTGCTGCTGCGTGTGGGCTTTCTCTAGTTGCGGTGCGCGGGCTTCTCATCATGGTGGCTTCTCATCTCAGAGCACAGGCTCTAGGCACACAGGCTTCAGTAGTTGTTGCTCGCAGACTTAGTTGCTCCGCGGCACGTGGGATCTTCCCGGACCAGGGCTCGAACCTGTGTCCCCTGCGTTGGCAGGCGGATTCTTAACCACTGTGCCACCAGGGAAGCCCTTAACAGTGTTCTGAGGTTCATCTATGTTGGAGCATATTTCAGTAATTAACTTTTTTTAATGCTGAATAGTATTCCATTGTATGGACATACCATCTTTTGTTTATCCATTAACTAGTTTATTGATCTTTCAGTTGCTTCTACTTTTTGGCTATGATGAATAATGCTGCTGAATACTTGCCATATAGCACACTTCTGTTTTTTCAAAGCAAACATTCTTTAAAATCTTAAGTATCAGAAAAGATACCAATAGTTTTACTAGTACTTCAAGTAGCTATCTTTAAGAATCATTAAATGAATTTATGATCAACACCTACAAAATTATCAACCTCACCAAAGGATTTAAATGAAGTTATAAGCAGGCAGATACCCATCTATCCTGTTCGTCTTTAAGAAAATAAAGAGGGCTTCCCTGGTGGCGCAGTGGTTGGGAATCTGCCTGCCAATGCAGGGGACACAGGTTCAAGCCCTGGCCCGGGAAGATCCCACATGCCACGGAGCACCTAAGCCCGTGTGCCACAACTACTGAGCCTGTGCTCTAGAGCCCGCAAGCCACAACTAGTGAAGCCTGCGTGCCTAGAGCCCACGCTCCGCAACAAGAGAAGCCACCGCACCGCAACAAAGAGTAGCCCCCGCTCGCCACAACGAGAGAAAGCCCGCACACAGCAACGAAGACCCAACGCAGCCAAAAACAATAAATAAAGTAAAATAAATAAATTTATTTAAAAAAAGAAAATAGGGCTTCCCTGGTGACGCAGTGGTTGAGAGTCCGCCTGCCGATGCAGGGGACACGGGTTCGTGCCCTGTTCCGGGAGAATCCCACATGCCACGGAGCGGCTTGGACCTCTGAGCCATGGCCGCTGAGCCTGCGCTCCGCAGTGGGAGAGGCCACAACAGTGAGAGGCCCGCGTACCGCAAAAAAAAAAAAGAAAAAATCTTGGCAGCAAGCTTTTAGGCATGAATTAAAAGCAGTATACAAGAAATCCATAATTCAGGTTCAGAACATAAGACTTTAACAAATTATACCATACAGATTTAATTTTATTATTATACCAAACATAATCCTTGAACCCAGTAAATTATCTACTGGGGTTATAGAAAGAATCAAATTAAGACAACTACATGTAGAAAGCTAATTGTCATAAAATGCCTTACTATTATTGGTGCTGTTGCCATTGAAAGGCCCAGAAGAACTGTTACTGTCTTTCTCCTTATCTTGATTTTCAAAGTCCATATTAAGGGACCTGTGGGAAAAAATTATATAAGTAAGTTTTAGTTTTACTTAAGAAGCAGACCAGAAAAGTGAGTAATGAGACATACTTTTAAATGCTAAAGCATTAGGAAAGAAAGGAAGATCTCTTTTGAATAGCTCTGCAAAACACTTCTTGATGCCACATTTAAAAAAACAATCTACATTCCTTACAGTGTCAGTTCAAGAGTTTTCCTGACTGCAGGTAAAAGCATTCCATTGTGGCTGAATATTCCAGCCATATCTCTGTGTACAGCTTTAATTACTTCCTTATGCTAAATACCTAGGAGAAATATTGGGTCAAAAGGCAAGCACAATTTTGAGACTTTTACATACCACACAATTGCTTCCAAAAAGGGTGGACCAATTCACTCTCTGAGAACAGTGTATAAGAGCACTTGTTTCTCTACACCTTGCCAGCTCTCATTCAACAACATGGATTTGAGTTTTTGCTATATCTGGGAATATCCAAGGTATTGGAGAGACAATAAATAGTGAGTAAAATAGGCTCTCATGGATTTTACATTCGAAGAGGGGGGGAAACTGACAATAAACAAGAAAAATAAGTTAAATATAGGGTATGCTAATGGTAAGAGCTAAGGAGAAAAGGCAGGAAATGGAGAGGGTAGATCTGAAATTTTAAACAGGGTAGGCAAGGGAAGGCCGCACTGGTGTGATTTCTGAGTCAAGACCTGAAGGAAGTAGACACAGTCAATCTGGGGGACTAAAAATGCTGTCTCTGTCCTAATTTAGAATTCTTTAACTATTAAACAATTTTATGTACCTGAGCTTGCCCATTTCTCTTTCTGTGAACTAACTGTTCAAGTCCTTAGCTCATTTTCTACTACTGCGTTCCTTTAAAGTGTTTGTGCGTCCAAAAGAACTTCCTGTGATGGTGGAAATGTTCTGTACCTGCACTGACTTATTTGGTAGATATTAGCCACGTGAACACTTGAAATGTGGGAGCACAACTGAGGAACTGAATTCTACATTTTATTTCATTTTAATTAATTTAAATTTAAATAATTGGAGAGCTAAAACTATAAAACTTTAGACAAAATCTTTGTGACCTTGGATTTGGCAGTGGATTCTTACATATGACACCAAACACACAAGTGAAAATTTGATAAACTGGACTTCATCAAAATTAAAACCTTGTGTGCTGCAAAGAACACTTTCAAAAAAATGAAAACACAACCCAAAGGATGGGAGAAAATACGTGCTATTATGTATCTGATAAGGGCCTTACATTTAGAATACAGAAAGAACTCCTCCAATTCAATAAAAAAAAAGACAACCCAATTAAAAAGTGGGCAGACTCTGAATAAATATTTCTCCAAAGAAGATAAACAAATAGCCAATGAGCACATGAAAAGTTCTTTTTTTTGTTTTTTACACATATATACATGTACATGAAATATTTTTATTGTTGTTTTACAAAAACAGGGTCATACTATTCACATTTTCTGCATCTTGCTTTTTTTTTGTATTTTATTTTATTTACTTTTTTATACAGCAGGTTCTCATTAGTCATCCATTTTATACACATCAGTGTATACATGTCAATCCCAATCTCCCAATTCAGCATACCACCACACCCACCCCCTGCTGCTTTCCCCCCGTGGTGTCCATACGTTTGTCCTCTACATCTGCGTCTCTATTTCTGCCCTGCAGACCAATTCATCTGTACCATTTTTCTAGGTTCCACATATATATGTTAATATACGATATTTGTTTTCCTCTTTCTGACTTACTTCACTCTGTATGACAGTCTCTAGATTCATCCACGTCTCTACAAATGACCCAATTTCGTTCCTTTTTATGGCTGAGTAATATTCGACTGTATATATGTACCACAACTTCTTTACCCATTAGTCTGCTGATGGGCATTTAGGTTGCTTCCATGACCTGGCTATTGTAAATAGCACAGCAATGAACATAGGGGTGCATGTGTCTCTTTGAATTATGGTTTTCTCTGGGTATGTGCCCAGTAGCGGGATTGCTGGGTCATATGGTAATTCTATTTTTAGTTTTTTAAGCAACCTCCGTACTGTTCTCCATAGTGGCTGTATCAATTTACATTCCCACCAACAGTGCAAGAGGGTTCCCTTTTCTCCTCCACACCCTCTCCAGCATTTGTTGTTTGTAAATTTTCTGATGATGCCCATTCTAACTGGTGTGAGGTGATACCTCATTTTAGTTTTGATTTACATTTCTCTAATAATTAGTGATGTTGAGCAGTTTTTCATGTGCTTCTTGGCCAGCTGTATGTCCTCTCTTTGGAGAAATGTCTATTTAGGTCTTCCGCCCATTTTTGGATTGGGTTGTTTGTTTTTTTAATATTGAGCTGCATGAG
Organism: Delphinapterus leucas; assembly: GCF_059928025.1. Classification (NCBI taxonomy): domain Eukaryota; kingdom Metazoa; phylum Chordata; class Mammalia; order Artiodactyla; family Monodontidae; genus Delphinapterus; species Delphinapterus leucas. Next base: position 16,895,410 of record NC_143142.1, read on the forward strand.
CTGTTTATGTATTTTGGAGATTAATCCTTTATCCGTCGATTCATTTGCAAATACTTTTTCCCATTTTGAGGGTTGTCTTTTTTTTTTTTTTTTTTTTTTTTGCAGTACACGGGCCTCTCACTGTTGTGGCCTCTCCCGTTGCGGAGCACAGGCTCCGGACGCGCAGGCTCAGCGGCCATGGCTCACGGGCCTAGTCATTCTGTGGCATGTGGGATCTTCCCGGACCGGGGCACGAACCTGTGTCCCCTGCATCAGCAGGCGGACTCTCAACCACTGAGCCACCAGGGAAGACCTTCCTCTTTTTCTTAATGAGTCTGGCTAATGGTTTATCAATTTTGTTTATCTTCTCAAAGAACCAGCTTTTAGTTTTATTGATCTTTGCTATTGTTTTCTTTGTTTCTATTTCATTTATTTCTGCTGTGATCTTTTTCCTTCTGCCAACTTTGGGTTTTGTTTGTTCTTCGTTCTCTAGTTCCTTTATGTGTAAGGTTAGATTGTTTATTCGAGATTTTTCTTGCTTCTTGAGGTAGGCTTGTATAGCTATAAACTTCCCTCTTAGAACTGCTTTTGCTGCATCCCACAGGTTTTGGATCGTTGTGTTTTCATTGTCATTTGTCTCTAGTTATTTTTTGATTTCCTCTTTGATTTCTTCAGTGATCTCTTGGTTATTTAGTAACGTATTGTTTAGCCTCCATGTGTTTGTGTTTTTTTCCCTTGTAATTGATTTCTAATCTCATAGCACTGTGGTCAGAAAAGATGCTTGATGTGATTTCAATTTTCTTAAATTTACTGAGGCTTGATTTGTGACCCAAGATGTGATCTATCCTGGAGAATGTTCCATGCGCACTTGAGAAGAAAGTGTAATCTGCTGTTTTTGGATGGAATGTCCTATAAATATCAATTAAATCTATCTGGTCTACTTTGTGTCATTTAAAGCTTGTGTTTCCTTGTTAATTTTCGTTTTGCATGATCTGTCCATTGGTGTAAGTGAGGTGTTAAGGTCCCCCACTATTGTGTTACTGTCAATTTCCTATTTTATAGCTGTTAGCAGTTGCCTTATGTATTGAGGTGCTCCTATGTTGGGTGCATATATAATTGTTATATCTTCTTGGATTGATTCCTTGATCATTATGTAGTGTTCCTTCTTTGTCTCTTGTAATATTCTTTTTTTTTTTTTTTTGTGGTACGTGGGCCTAACTGTTGTGGCCTCTCCTGTTGCAGAGCAACAGGCTTTGGACGCGCAGGCTCAGCGGCCATGGCTCACGGGCACAGCCACTCCACGGCATGTGGGATCTTCCCGGACCAGGGCACGAACCCGTGTCCCCTGCATCGGCAGGCGGACTCTCAACCACTGCGCCACCAGGGAAGCCCTCTTGTAACATTCTTTATTTTAAAGTCTATTTTATCTGATATGAGTATTGCTACTCCAGCTTTCTTTTGATTTGCATTTGCATGGAATATCTTTTTCCATCCCCTCACTTTCTGTCTGAATGTGTCCCTAGGTCTGAAGTGGGTCTCTTGTAGACAGTATATATATGGGTCATGTTTTTGTATCCATTCAGCAAGCCTGTGTCTTTTGGTTGGAGCATTTAATCCATTCACGTTTAAGGTAATTATCGATATGTATGTTCCTATGACCATTTTCTGAATTGTTTTGGGTTTGTTTTTGTAGGTCCTTTTCTTCTCTTGTGTTTCCCACTTAGAGAAGTTCCTTTAGCATTTGTTGTAGAGCTGGTTTGGTGGTGCTGAATTCTCTAAGCTTTTGCTTGTCTGTAAAGCTTTTGATTTCTCCATCGAATCTAAATGAGATCCTTGCCGGGTAGAGTAATCTTGGTTGTAGGTTCTTCCCTTTCATCACTTTATCATGCCACTCCCTTCTGGCTTGTAGAGTTTCTGCTGAGAAACTCTGTTAACCTTATGTGAGTTCCCTTGTATGTTATTTGTTGCTTTTCCCTTGCTGCTTTCAATAATTTGTCTTTAATTTTTGCCAATTTGATTACTATGTGTCTCAGCGTGTTTCTCCTTGGGTTTATCCTGTATAGGACTCTCTGCGCTTCCTGGACTTGGGTGGCTATTTCCTTTCCCATGTTAGGGAAGTTTTCGACTATAATCTCTTGAAATATTTTCTCAGGTCCTTTCTCTCTTCTCTTTCTGGGACCCCTATAATGCGAATGTTGTTGTGTTTAATGTTGTCCCAGAGGTCTCTTAGGCTGCCTTCATTTCTTTTCGTTCTTTTTTCTTTATTCTGTTCCACAGCAGTGAATTCCACCATTCTGTCTTCCAGGTCACTTACCTGTTCTTCTGCCTCAGTTATTCTGTTATTGATTTCTTCTAGTGTATTTTTCATTTCAGTTATTGTACTATTCACCTCTATATGTTCTTTAATTCTTCTAGATCTTTGTTAAACATTTCTTGCATCTTCTTGATCTTTGCCTCCATTCTTTTTCCAAGGTCCTGGATCATCTTCACCATCATTATTCTGAATATTTTTTTTCTGGAAGGTTGCCCATCTCCACTTCATTCAGTTGTTTTTCTGGGGTTTTATCTTGTTCCTTCATCTGGTACATAGCCCTCTGCCTTTTCATCTTGTCTTTCTGTGAATGTGGTTTTTGTTCCATAGGCTGCAGGATTGTAGTTCTTCTTGCTTGTGCTGTCTGCCCTCTGGTGGATGAGGCTATCTAAGAGGCTTGTGCAAGTTTCCTGATGGGAGGGACTGGTGATGGGTAGAGCTGGCTGTTGCTTTGGTGGGCAGAGCTCAGTGAAAAGTTCTTAACAACACTAGTCATCAGGGAAATACAAATCAAAACCACAATGAGGTACCACTTCGTACCCACTAGGATGGCTGTAACCAAAAACTCAGATAATAACCAAGTGTTAGGAAGGCTGTAAAACTGAGACCATTACATGTTGCTGGTGGGAAATGCAAACTGGTGCAGCCACTTCGGAAAACAGTCTGGCAATTTTCAATTTCTTTAATAAGTATAGGGCTATTTGGGTTACCTATTTCTTCTTTTTTTTAAAAAAATTAATTAATTTATTTTTGGCTGTGTTAGGTCTTCATTGCTGTGCGCGGGCTTTTCTCTAGTTGCAGCCAGCGGGGTCTACTCTTCGTTGCAGTGTGTGGGCTTCTCATTGCAGTGGCTTCTCTTGTTGTGGAGCACGGGCTCTAGGCGCACGGGCTTCAGTAGTTGTGGTGCACAGGCTTAGTTGCTCCGTGGCATGTGGGATCTTTCCGGACCAGGGCTCGAACCCGTGTCCCGTGAATTGGCAGGCGGATTCTCAACCACTGTGCCACAAGGGTAGCCCTACCTATTTCTTCTTGAGTGAGCTTTGGTAGATTGTACCATTCAAAAAAATCTGTCCATTTCACCTAAGTCGTCAAATTTATTGGCATAAAGTTGTTTATAGTAGTCCCTTATTATCCTTTTAATATCTGTAGGCTCTAGTAATATCACCTCTCTTACCCCTGATATTAGGTTTGTGTCTTCTCTTTTTTTCCCCAGATTAGTCTGGCTAGAGGGTTACCAATTTTATTGATTCTTTAAAAAAACCAGCTTTTAGTTTCACTGATTTTTCTCCAGTAGAGGAAATCTATTTGATTTACTTTGGTTTTGATCTTTATTCTTTCCTTTTGTCTACTGAATTGGGTTTCATGTGCTCCTTTTTTCTAGTTTACTAAGAAAGGTAAAAGCTTAGATCATTGATACTTTTTGCTCTATTCTAATCCAGGCATTTGGAGCTACAGTTCCCTAAGTATTGCTTTTGCAGCATTCCATAAATTTGGTGTGTTGTGTTTTCACTTTGTTTTAATTCAAAGTATTTTCTAATTTCCTTCTTGATTTCTTATTTGATACATGGAAGTGTGTTATTTTTGTTTCCAAACATCCGGGAATTTTCCAGAGCTGTTTCTGCTCAATTCAATCGTGATTTGTTAGGAATTGAATGTTTGTGTCCCCCACAAAGTTCATTTGTTGAAGCCCTAACCCTCAACGTGATGGATGGTATCTGGTGATGGGGCCTTTGGGAGGTAATTTGGCTGAGGTCCTGAGGGAGGGGCCCTCACGATGGGATTAGTATCCTAAGAAGAGAAAGCAGAGTTTGCGTGTGCACTCTCGCGCTCTCTCCTTCTCTCTCCTGGTGCATGCACACACTGAAGAAAGACCATGTATGTGAGTACACAGTAAGAAGCAGGTCATCTGCAAGCCAGGAAGAGAATGCTCAACAGAACCCACCCATGCTGGCACCCTGACCTTGGGTTTCCAGCCTCCAGAACTTGAGAAAACAAATTTCTGTTGTTTAAGCCACCCAATCTGTGGTATTTTGTTATGGCAGCCCCAGCTGACTAACAGAAATCATACTTTGTATGCCTTGAATCCATTTACTGAGAATTTTTTTTTATGTCCCAAAATACATTCTATTCTGGTAAATGTTCCACATGCACTTGAGAAGAATGTGTATTCCACTGTTGAATGGAGTGTTCTATAAATGTCAATCAGGTCAAGCTGGTTGAGAATATTGTTTAAGTCACTATATCCTTACTGATTTTCTGACTACTTTGTTCTATCGATTACTGAGAGGTACTAAAATCTTCAGCTACATTTGTGGGTTTGTTTTACTTTTTCCTTGAAGTTATATCAGTTTTTGCTTCATGTATTTTGAAAATCTCCTATTAGATGCACAAACATTAAGGATTATTATGTCTTACTGCTTAACTGACCCCTTTATCATTATGAAACATGGTTTTTTGTCTGTGGTAATATTCCTTGCTCTGAAAGTTGCTTTGTCTGAATCAATATAGCCACTCCAGCTTTCTTTTGATGAGTATAAGGTGTATCTTCTCCCAACCTTTTACTTTAAATTTTTTCTGGCTTTATATCTATAGTGTGTTTTTTGTAAGCATCATGTAATTGGATCTTGCTTTTTAATTCAATCTGACAACTGCTGTCTTCTAACTGGAGTTTTTAGGCCAGTTTCATTTAATGTGACTATTGTTATGATCAGGTCTGAGACTATCATGTTTGTCCTATCTCTTCTGTTGTTGCTCCCCTTTACCTGCCCTCTTTTGGATTAACACAGTATTTTTTATGATTCTGTATTATTTCCTCTGTTGTCTTATTAGCTGTCTCTGCTCTTGTTTTAGTGGCTGTTGTACAGTTTATAGTATACATCTCTAATCAGCACAGCCTACCTTCAAGTTATATGGCAGTACTGCATATATAATATTAAAACCTGATAACAGTGTACATTTATTCCCCCTCAACCTTTGTACTATTATTACCATGCATTTTATTTTTACATGTTATGCTATGAACGCCATATTATATTACTGTTTTTGTTCATACAGTCAATTATCTTTTAAGGAGTTTTAAATAATAAGGGGGAAAAAACCCTTTTATATTTATCACTGTAGTCACCATTTATTTTTCTTTTCTTTTTTTTTTTTTGGCTATGTCCTGCACGGCTTGCAGGATCTTAGTTTCCTGGCCAGGGACTGAACCCAGGCCAGAGCAGTAAAAGCACTGAGCAAGCCCTAACCTCTGGACTGCCAGGGAGCTCCCATGTAGGCGTCATTTCTGGTGATCTTCATTCCTTTGTGTAGACCCAGACTTCCAACTGGTACCACTTTTAATCTGCTTGAAGTACTTCCTTTAACACTTCTTGTGGTGCAAGTTGGTTGGTGAAGAATTCTTTCAGGTTTTGTGTGTCTTAAAACATCTTTATTTTGCCTTTTCTTTGCATTGGCCATAGAATTCTATGTTGACAGTTTTTCTTTCTGTACCTTAAAGCTGTTGTTCCACTGTCTTCTCACTTATATTGTTTTCAGTGAGAAATCGGATTCCCTCCCACCTCCCATCCCCTCACCCCCTCGGCTGCTTTTTGGATTTTTTTAATCACTGGTTTTGAGCAATTTGATTATGATGTGCCTTGGTGTAGTTTTCTTCACGGTTCCTGTGCTACGGGTTTACTGAATCTGTGGGTTATAGTTTTCTTCAAGTTTGGAAAAATTTTGGCCATTCATTCTTCAAGCATTTTCCAGTCCCCCTCTTTCTTCTCTTCCTTTCAAGGATCCCAATTACCATATTAGGCCACTGGAGATTGCTCTTTGATTTCCAATGATAGCTCAATGACACTTTTCATTAAAAAAATTATTTTTTCTTCTCTAATTCTCTTTGGATAGTTTTTATTGCTGTGCCTTCAAGTTCATTCATCTTTTCTTCTGTAATGTCTAACTGCTCTTAATCTAACCCTATGTATTTTTGATCTCAGACATTGTTGTCTTCATGTCCATAAGTTTGATTTGGGTATTTAAAAATATCTTCTATGTACCTACCTAACTTCTTGTACATATGGAATAATATTACCATGGGTCACTATTACACAAAACAGAAATCTGGCTAAATGAGGTTGTGAGGCCCCATATATTTGCTCAAACATGGAAGATACATGCATTCCAGCTTTATAAAATGACATCCTGGACCTAAGTTTAGCAGATCCCAGGCTTCTATGACTGTGGTCTAGTAATGGTTACCCACACTGCATAGCTGACAGCAAACTTAAGCTGTTAAACAGAGCCTCTGTAGAAGACCCTGCCTCCTGAGCTATCCAGGGACCATTGTGAGTTATGGGCCTTTATCCCAACTTACTTGGCAATCTTTATTAACTCTCCAGATATGAAATTGCTTGGCTGGACCTAGAACAGTTTGTTCCATCTTCATAGAAGACTACCCTTCAATCCCCCAACCCCTGCCATCACAACCCTATTGTTATTACTATGCAATGACATATAATATATTTATACATCATAATGTTATTACTAGATATTCCACCCAGATTGTATCTTGGCTATCTGCTTAACAAACAGCAAGTCTAGGTTACTGAAATCAATGTTTATATGGTAACAAAAAGGTTGAGCTATGGCTGTTCCATCACAGACAACCATTTACCATTATGGAAAAAGCCATCTAAATTATAGCATATTATTTGCTATTTTCAATTTGTCTTTTCACCAACTATAACTAAACAGGAAAAAGTTACGGGTGTCAGTTGTAGGAGGCAGACAAATTTCCAATTATCGATGCTCATATAGACCTACATTAAGAACCTACTACTAAGAATCCAAGTAGAAGAGATGGTCTTCTGACTATGCAGCCGTGGATTAAAATATTTTTAATAGTTAACCTTTATTGAGCTTATACTTTCAGGCACTATGCTAGGAGCTCTGCAGTCAATATTTCTTTTGATTCATAGAATAACTATAATTAAAAATGTGACTGCATTTGGAGACAGAGCCTTCAGAGAGAGAATTAAATTAAAATGGGGTTGTTAAGGTGGACCCTAATCCAATATGACTGCTGTCCTTATAAGAAGAGGAGATTAAGACAGAGAGAGAGAGACAGATACACTAGACACATGCACACACAGAGAAAAGACCACAGGAAGGGCACCATCTACATGAGAAGATGGTCATCTATAAGCCATTTCAGAATGAAACCAACTCTGCCAATACCTCAATCTTGGACTTCTAGCCTCCAGAACTGTGAGGAAGTAAATTTCTGCTGTTTAAGTCACCCAGTCTGTGGCACTTTGTTATGGTAGCCCTAGCAAACTATACAGAGATGCTCTATTATTATCCCTATAGTAAGGAAACCAAGGTTCTTATTATACCACTCTGCCTTGGCTGTATCATCTCCCCTTACAAAACAACCAAACTTCTATATTTTTTTATGAAAAAGTAATATATATGATTATTTAAAAACTCAAACAATAGAGAATGGTACAAAAGACTCCTATAATCCCTATCTCCAGAGATATATATGTTTGGTATATATTTTGCCTTTTAAAAAAATGAGGATTAATATGTCATCTCACAAGTTAATTTTCATTCAGTAGTATGCCAAGACTACCTTTCCACATAAATACATACAACTCCTTTTCATTTAAAAACAACAACAAAAAAAGCTAAGACTATTTCTCCTTGGGTTAACTTGATCTGACATTATTTTTGGATGAACTGCATATATCCTGCCTTATTAGAAAGAAATAGTAAGAAAAGCAACCTTCTACAAGCAGATGATATGGTTTGATCTTGATGGGTGGGGTACAGCCCGACAACTGAGCCTGCTAGATAAGTAGTGTCAGAAAGAATGACAACTGATCAACATTTTTCAAATTTAAGTTGATGTATAAGTATAAACCCCAGGGTGCATTTTTTGGTCACTTTGATGTACATTTAACAAGTAGTTTATCACAGACAGTACATCAGGAAGTAGTTTAACATTCTCTGAGTGCTTTAATAAGGTTTTATTGTGGCTGAGATCTGGTTATATTTGCTCCAAATTTTTTTCAGGCTAAAACTAGTTCAGTTGTATTGTAAGGAACAGAACTTTAGGAAATCAACTATTAGTATCTTTAGGTACTAGACTGGATTATACAGGGTTTTCTGAGAAAGTCCTAGGCCCATGAGAACTTCCACTGCTTGCTGAGGACAAGGAGAAATATGGGCTTATAGTTAGGCCATTTTACGTTCCTTGGTTGTGATAAAAATGCACATGTGCTGTAAGAACAAAGAGGTCTGTATTCAGCCAGCCACGGAGTACACATCTGGACCGCTGCCCACATTTATCAAGAGATCAATATTCAGGAATAATCAGTTGAAGAATTAATAACCCATTAATTTCTCCAGGTATTGTACAATGTAACATTAGAGTAAGCTAGCAATCTAGACCACAGCTTTCTGTTGCTGGCTGTGTCTCCCCAGTTTTGGCAAAATTGCTTTTGCTGAAATCTATTTTCACAAAATGCTACCAGCTTATATTGAAGGGTACTATAATTCATTCAACAAACAATGAATGCCTATTATGGATGCTATGAAATTCAATGTTGCATCCTCTTTCTGAGGGTCTTTGGGATAAAGGTCTGTCTGATCTTAAGACCAAGAATAATTGCAATTCACCTGAACAACTGGGTTCTTTTTATTCAAGGACATTGTAAAGTTTTTCTTTCTTTCTTCTGAAGGTTGGCTGCTAGAAAGCTTACTGTGGTGTCCGTAGACCACCAGTAGTAAGGGTGCTGGCCAATATGGTATACACTTTTAGACTTATTTTTGACTCTACTTTGTCTCCACCCATACTTTTCTTTGGCCCCATTTTAATTTACCTTATCTCATCACAACTTGTAAAACTTAATAAATGGTCTGAAATCCTTTTGGACAGGGCAGAGCAAAAATAAACAACTGCAGGAAGCAAAATGGAGCTGAGAACACATTTACTGAAAGTTATACTTGTTCATCTGTTTGAATTCTGATAACAGAGTACAACTGTGAATACTGGAGGAGAAAGGAAAATTTAAATTTTTTATTTTAATATTTTAATTTAAGAGTACCATGTTTTTTGATCATTTCAGTTTTGGAAGCAAGCACAATGAAGGGGGAGAATTCACTTGGTGAAGGTAAACACTATATGGCTGAACTTGGCTTTACACTAAATGTGTGTTCCTAGAAAAGTTACAGTGATTTTTATAAATGGAACATTGAAAAAGGAACTGATAAAACTGTTAAATATATCAAGGAACTTGTCCATATACATATTTACAATGTACATAACCATTCCCTATATTATCTAATAAATTCAGATTTCTGTATGTTTTCTTAAAGTAGGACAGGTTATGAGAGGGCAAAAAGAACAATTCAAAAGATAAGCATATCACACATCAGTGTGTGATAAACACATCATGACATTCGTGAACCACAGTCAGACTTATTTTGGTTAACCTGATCTAACTTAATTACATGCATTTAGTATGAGGGGCAACACAATCATATAAAGTGCATTTCTTATCATCTCTGCGGTCTTATTAACCTGATGACTTTGTCTTCCTAGAGTAGGTTTGGGTATAAGCAAATAAACTATCCTCACCATTAAAGAAAGCACAGGTAGGTGCTTGCCTTAAAAAAAAGGTAGCAGTTACTCTATAAAAGTTCCATTATTCCTTTATATAGCAACTTCACATATACAGAGATATATGTATTATAATTATATATTATCTATTTGTCTATTGATCATAAAGTGTATCTTCCTTTTGATTTCCTTTTACATCTACTTCATTTTTTAAAAATTTAATTTATTTATTTTTGGCTGCATTGGGTCTTTGTTGCTGCGTGTGGGCTTTCTCTACTTGTGGCAAGGGGGGGCTACTCTTCATTGCAGTGCACAGGCTTCTCATTGTGGTGGCTTCTCTAGTTGTGGAGCACGGGCTCTAGGCACGCGGGCTTCAGTAGCTGTGGCACGCCGGCTCAGTAGTTGTGGTTTGCAGGCTCTAGAGCGCAGGCTCAGTAGTTGTGGTGCACGGGCTTAGTTGCTCTGCGGCATGTGGGATCTTCCCAGACCAGGGCTCGAACCCGTGTCCCCTGCATTGGCAGGCGGATTCTTAACCACTGCGCCACCAGGGAAGTCCCTACATCTACTTCCAACCTGTTATTTTTTTGTCTATGATTCCTGATGGGACAGAACTTAAGTGTCCTGACAGTAATAAGCTGCCTAAGAAATTCTAAACCATCCTCACATTGTGATTCTTGGGTCCATATGCCCATCAGGACAGTCCCTTTCTCCTCCTCTCTCCCCTCCATTAATGTTCTCCTGTTGATTTGTCAAAGGCTTTGGGGACATACATATTAGATGAGTAATTATGCTATTTTTTTTCCTGAGCAGCTGGAAAGATTGAGAGACAGCTGTCATCTTTAAGTAATATAGGAAGTCCAGCTAGCAAAGCTCAGCCAAGGGATGGCGAACGTTAAGGGTTCCTAAATCAAGGATTTGTTCTGGGCTTTAGAATCTCATTTTATTTGGCACAGTTTTCCCCTCTGTACTTTGAAATGTGAAAGCCTGGGGGTAAATAATCAGTACAATTCACAAATCTTTTATCCTGTATTTTATGATTTTCTCCATGTCATCCCAGCTCTAAACAAATAAAATGGAATAATTTAAATGAGCAAATAATATATTTTTATGGTCCCAAATCAGAGGAGATGAGAACATATTAATATTTGGCTAGGCATTTGGAGGGGCAATAGGGATAGGGCTAAACAAATTCAAGAAGCATTTTTTTGTGCATGTCCTATATGGAATGGAGCATGAAAGTGAATCATGGAAGCCAAGGGAGGAGAAATTTGCAATAGTAAGTGGTGGTAAACCATCAAGGCTTATCAAGGATGAGGACTGAGGGGAAACTTTTTTGATTTAGCAAAAAGAGAAACTCTGAGAACTTCAGGAGAACTTCAACAGAGTTGTAAAAGTTAAATAACATATCAGTGAATGGGTCAGTAAAATGCTACCAGCAATGAAGAACCAACAACTGAGTGTTAGGTAAGAGTTTATCAAAGTGTGTTGTGTAGGTCACCTGAATGAGGTGCTGGGCCCCCATCCTAAGCCTACTGAACAATCTTCCCCAGGTGATTTTTATGCACAATAAGGTCTGAGAACCACTGCTGAAGAAAAAAAATCATCAAAAAGGGGTTTTTAAGAAAGCTTCTCATTCCTTCTGACTTTACTACCAGATCAATTTATTTGCTTCATATTTAAAATTTTATTATTGTTCTCAATAGCCAGCAGCAGTAAAGTACTGCTTGAGTTTGAATCCCAGCTCTATCACTTATTACTTGGGTAAGCTACTTAACATTTCTGGGCCCTAGTTTCCTCATTTATAAAATGGGAATAACAATACCTATCCTGTTGAATTGATGTGAGGATTAGTGAGACTTTATGTAAAACACTTAGCACTGTACTTGGTACATAAATGTTCAGTAAAATGTCAGCTATTTTCTTCATCAGGTTTCTTTAATATATAGTCAAGGTCTAAGTAAAAAAAAAATTAAAATAGCCAATAAAAATCATACATCTCTACCCAATCCCCTCAGAGTAAGAAACAGAAGTCACTCACAACAATTGAGAGGCATCTAAGCTGGCAGAAGTGGTAGAAGTCAGAGAGCAAGATAGATTGGGAAGCATCATTCAGCACCCTAGGGTACCCAACTGGCTGTGTCTTAATGAAGAACTCCCTTAAGTATTTTCATCAAGGAATCCACAACCAAATAAGTAACAGATCAGTTCTTCATCTAGCTATCCCTTGTTCACATTAAAGCAAGAATCAAGGAAATTAACCTGATACCAGTTTTACCTCACTGACTACTGCAATTTTCATTTTGTTACCACAAAGAGATATTTTTGATAAGAGGCATTCCTAAAAGCCCCCACGTGATCACAGGTCAATGAGTAAAAAGAAACTATCAGTTGAACTACAATATCTAACAAGTTTTGACCTATCAAAACAGTAATTTCAGTATGGTTTGTTTATTAAATACTTAGATGTGAAAATCTGTTGTAAAACTATTTGGTTAAGTACTACTAAAACAATACACTTACAAATCACTCTGGAAAGCTTAAAGAGAGAGTGTATTACAAATCAGAATATAGTTAACACTATGCCACTATTGTTATAAATTATAGTTAAAGTACTCAAAATTAATGAAATAACAACTTTCAAGATATGGGTTCACAGAGGTTAAGTTACTTGCCCCAAATTAAACAGTGGCAAGAGCCAAACTAGAACCAATATCAGTCTCTTAACAAATTGTGTCTGCTTTGTGTATCAAGTTTCCATGAAAAATCTGCTTTTCTTAGAGCTTCCCATCTCAAAAATGGCACCATCACTGGGGGTCCAGCTGTTTCAGGCCATAAACCTTGGAGTCACCCTTGACTCTTCTCTCTCACACACTATATCCATTCCATCAGCAATCCTGTCCTAAATCTGCTGATATCTCACTCCACCATTATTAGCTTAGTTAAAGCACCATCATTTTTTGCCTATACTAGGGCAGCAGTCTCCCATGTTTCCCTTATTTCACTCTTCCCTCTTACTCAACAATCTATTTCCCATACAAAACCTAGACCAACCTTTCTAAAACACAAACCAGATAATATCACTCCCTGCTCTCAACACTCTGTTGTAGGTTGATTTTTCCAACTGCATATGGAATATTCTCCAGGACACATCATATGCTAGACCATAAAACAAGTCACAAATATTTAAAAGGATTGAAGCCATAAAAAGTATGTCTCTGAGCACAGCAGAACTGAGGCTGATGAAATTCTTTTAAATAACAGAGAGAATTTTGACAAATTCCAATTATTAGGAAAGTAAGCCACACACTTAAAAAGAACCCATAGGTCAAAGAAAAAAATCACCAGGAAAAATATCTTGAATTGAATGAAATGAAAATACAACATAACAAAATTTATGGGTTGCAGTTAAAGCAGTGTTTAGAGGGAAATTTGTAGCTTTAAATGCCTATGTTAAAAAAGAAGAAAGGAGGCTTCCCTGGTGGCACAGTGGTTGAGAGTCTGCCTGCCGATACAGGGGGACATGGGTTTGTGCCCCGGTCTGGGAAGATCCCACATGCTGCGGAATGGCTGGGCCTGTGAGCCATGGCTGCTGAGCCTGCGCATCCGGAGCCTGTGCTCCGCAACGGGAGAGGCCACAGCAGTGAGAGGCCCGCGTACCGCAAAAATAAATAAATTTTAAAAAATAAAAAAGAAGAAAGGTTTCAAATCAGAAACTTGAGCTTCTACCTTAAGGATTTAGAAAAAGAAGCAAAAATAAACTCAAAGCAAGCCGAAAGAAGGAAATGACAGACTGGAGTGGAAATCAATGAAAAGCGAAAATAGAAAAAAGAAAAAGAAAAATCAATGAAATCAAAAGTTGGTTTTTTGAAAAAGATGAAATTGACAAACCTTTAGCTAGACTAACAAAGAAAAAAAGACAGAAAACAAATGACTAAAATAGAAAATGGAAGCGGGAACATCACTACTGACGAACAGAAATTAGGAGGAGAAGGAAGGGGGGAGATCGGGAAGATGGCGTAAGAGTAAGACGCAGAGATCACCTTCCTCCCCACAGATACAACAGAAATACATCTACACGTGGAACAACTCCTACAGAAAACCTACTGAACACTGGCAGAAGACCTCAGACTTCCCAAAAGGCAAGAAACTCCTCACGTACCTGGGTAGGACAAAAGAAAAAACAGAGACAAAAGAATAGGGACGGGACCTGCACCAGTGGGAGGGAGCTGTGAAGGAGGAAAAGTTTCCACACACCGGGAAGCCCCTTCGTGGGCGGAGATTGCGGGTGGCAGAGCAGGAAGCTTCGGAGCCACAGAGGAGAGCGCAGCCACCGGGATGCAGAGGGCAAAGCGGAGAGATTCCCGCACAGAGGATCGGTGCCGACTGGCACTCACCAGCCCGAGAGGCTTGTCTGCTCAACCGCCACGGCGGTTGGGGCTGGGAGCTAGGGCTTCCGTCGGAGCGCAGGGAGAGGACTGGGGTTGGCGGCGTGAACACAGCCTGCAGGGGGTTAGTGCACCACGGCTAGCCAGGAGGGAGTCCTGGGAAAAGTCTGGAGCTGCCGAAGAGGCAAGAGACTTTTTCTTCCCTCTTTGTTTCCTGGTGCGCTAGAAGAGGGGATTAAGAGCGCTGCTTAAAGGAGCTCCAGAGACAGGCGCGAGCCGCGGCTAACAGTGCGGACCCCAGAGACGGGCATGAGACACTAAGGCTGCCGCTGCTGCCACCAAGAAGCCTGTGTGCGAGCACAGGTCACTATCCACACCTCCCTTCCGGGGAGCCTGTGCAGCCGCCACTGCCAGGTTCCCGGGATCCAGGGACAACTTCCCCGGGAGAACACTCGGCGCACCCTCAGGCTGGTGCAACGTCCTGCCGGTCTCTGCTGCCACAGGCTCGCCCCGCAACCGCAACCCTCCCTCCCCCACGTCTGAGTGAGCCAGAGTCCCCTAAGCAGCAGCTCCTTTAACCCCGTCCTGTCTGAGCGAAGAACAGACGCCCTCCGGTGACCTACACGCAGAGGCAGGGCCAAATCCAAAGTTGAGCCCAGGGAGCTGTGCGAACAAAGAAGAGAAAGGGAAATCTCTCCCAGCAGCCTCAGAAGCAGTGGATTAAAGTTCCACAATCAACTTGATGTACGCTGCATCTGTGGAATACATGAATAGACAACGAATCATCCCAAATTGAGGAGATGGACTTTGAGAGCAAGATTTATTATTTTTTCCCCTTTTCCTCTTTTTGTGAGTGTCTATGTGTATGCTTCTGTGTGAGATTTTGTCTGTATAGCTTTGCTGTCACCATTTGTCCTAGGGTTCTAGATCTATTTTTGTTTTTTTTCTTAAAAAATATTTTTCTTAATAATTCTTTTTTATTTTAATAACTTTTTAATTTTATCTTACTTTTTATTTTATCCTCTTTCCTCTTTCTTTCATTTCCTCCTTCATCCCTCCCTCCCTCCCTTTCTTTCTTTCTACTTTTTCACCCTTTTATTCTGAGCCGTGTGGATGAAAGGCTCTTGGTGCTGCAGCCAGCAGTCACTGCTGTGCCTCTGAGGTGGGAGAGCCAACTTCAGGACACTGGTCCACAAGAGACCTCCCAGCTCCACATAATATCAAACGGCAAAAATCTCCCAGAGATCTCCATCTCAACACCAGCACCCAGCTTCACTCAACAACCAGCAAGCTACAGTGCTGGACACCCTATGCCAAACAACTAGCAAGACAGGAACACAACCCCACACATTAGCAGAGAGGCTGCCTAAAATCATAATAAGTCCACAGACACCCCAAAACACACCACCAGACGTGGACCTGCCCACCAGAAAGACAAGATCCAGCCTCATCCACCAGAACACAGGCACTAGTCCCCTCCACCAGAACACAGGCACTAGTCCCCTCCACCAGGAAGCCTACACAACACACTGAAACAACTTTGGCCACTGGGGACAGACACCAAAAACAACGGGAACTACAAACCTGCAGCCTGCAAAAAGAAGACCCCAAACTCAGTAAGATAAGCAAAATGAGAAGACAGAAAAACACACAGCAGATGAAGGAGCAAGATAAAAACCCACCAGACCTAACAAATGAAGAGAAAATAGGCAGTCTATGTGAAAAAGAATTCAGAATACTGATAGTAAAGATGATCCAAAATCTTGGAAATAGAATAGAGAAAATGCAAGAAACATTTAACAAGGACCTAGAAGAACTAAAGATGAAACAAGCAACGATGAACAACACAATAAATGAAATTAAAAATTCTCTAGATGGGATCAATAGCAGAATAACTGAGGCAGAAGAACGGATAAATGACCTGGAAGATTAAATAGTGGAAATAACTACTGCAGAGCAGAATAAAGAAAAAAGAATGAAAAGAACTGAGGACAGTCTCAGAGACCTCTGGGACAACATTAAACACACCAACATTCAAATTATAGGGGTTCCAGAAGAAGAAGAGAAAAAGAAAGGGACTGAGAAGATACTTGAAGAGATTATAGTTGAAAACTTCCCTAATATGGGAAAGGAAATAGTTAATCAAGTCCAGGAAGCACAGAGAGTCCCATACAGGATAAATCCAAGGAGAAACATGCCAAGACACATATTAATCAAACTGTCAAAAATTAAATACAAAGAAAACATATTAAAAGCAGCAAAGGAAAAACAACAAATAACACACAAGGGAATCCCCATAAGGTTAACAGCTGATCTTTCAGCAGAAACTCTGCAAGCCAGAAGGGACTGGCAGGACATATTTAAACTGTGTTAAAAGGGAAAAACCTACAACCAAGATTACTCTACCCAGCAAGGATCTCATTCAGATATGACGGAGAAATTAAAACCTTTACAGACAAGCAAAAGCTGAGAGAGTTCAGCACCACCAAAACAGCTTTACAACAAATGCTAAAGGACCTTCTCTAGGCAAGAAACACAAGAGAAGGAAAAGACCTACAATAACAAACCCAAAACAATTAAAATGGGAATAGGAACATACATATCGATAATTACCTTAAATGTAAATGGATTAAATGCTCCAACCAAAAGACACAGACTGGCTGAAGGGATACAAAAACAAAACCCATATATATTCTGTCTACAAGAGACCCACTTCAGACCTACAGACACATACAGACTGAAAGGGAGGGGATGGAAAAAGATATCCCATGCAAATGGAAACCAAAAGAAAGCTGGAGTAGCAATTCTCATATCAGACAAAATAGACTTTAAGATAAAGACTATTAGAAGAGACAAAGAAGGACACTACATAATGATCAAGGGATCGATCCAAGAAGAGGATATAACAATTGTAAATATTTATGCACCCAACATAGGAGCACCTCAGTACATAAGGGAAATACTAACAGCCATAAAAGGGGAAATTGACAGTAACACATTCATAGTAGGAGACTTTAACACCCCACTTTCACCAATAGACAGATCACCCAGACAGAAAATTAATAAGGAAACACAAGCTTTAAATGATACATTAAACAAGATGGAGTTAATTGATATTTATAGGACATTCCATCCAAAAACAACAGAATACATATTCTTCTCAAGTGCTCATGGAACATTCTCCAGGATAGATCATATCTTGGGTCATAAATCAAGCCTTGGTAAATTTAAGAAAATTGAAATTGTATCAAGTATCTTTTCCAACCACAACGCTATGAGACTAGATATCAATTACAGGAAAAGATCTGTAAAAAATACAAACACATGGAGGCTAAACAATACTTAATAACGAAGTGATCACTGAAGAAATCAAAGAGGAAATAAAAAAATACCTAGAAACAAATGACAATGAAGACAAGATGACCCAAAACCTATGGGATGCAGCAAAAGCAGTTCTAAGAGGGAAGTTTATAGCAATACAATCCTACCTCAAGAAACAGGAAACATCTTGAATAAACAACCTAACCTTGCACCTAAAGCAATTAGAGAAAGAAGAACAAAAAAACACCAAAGTTATAGCACAGGGAAAGAAATCATAAAAATCAGATCAGAAATAAATGAAAAAGAAATGAAGGAAATGAGAGCAAAGATCAATAAAACTAAAAGCTGGTTCTTTGAGAAGATAAACAAAATTGATAAACCATTAGCCAGACTCATCAAGAAAAAAAGGGAGAAGACTCAAATCAACAGCATTAGAAATGAAAAAGGAGAAGTAACAACTGACACTGCAGAAATACAAAAGATCATGAGAGATTACTACAAGCAACTCTATGCCAATAAAATGGACAACTTGGAAGAAATGGACAAATTCTTAGAAAAGCACAACCTGCCAAGACTGAATCAGGAAGAAATAGAAAATATGAACAGACCAATCACAAGCACTGAAATTGAAACTGTGATTAAAAATCTTCCAACAAACAAAAGTCCAGGACCAGATGGCTTCACAGGCGAATTCTATCAAACATTTAGAGAAGAGCTAACATCTATCCTTCTCAAACTCTTCCAAAATATGGCAGAGGGAGGAACACTCCCAAACTCATTTTACGAGGCCACCATCACCCTGATACCAAAACCAGACAAGGATGTCACAAAGAAAGAAAACTACAGGCCAATATCACTGATGAACATAGATGCAAAAATCCTCAACAAAATACTAGCAAACAGAATCCAACAGCACATTAAAAGGATCATACACCATGATCAAGTGGGGTTTATTCCAGGAATGCAAGGATTCTTCAATATACGCAAATCAATCAACGTGATACACCATATTAACAAACTGAAGTAGAAAAACCATATGATCATCTCAATAGATGCAGAGAAAGCGTTCAACAAAATTCAACACCCATTTATGATAAAAACCCTGCAGAAAGCAGGCATAGAGGGAACTTTCCTCAACATAATAAAGGCCATATATGACAAACCCACAGCCAACGTCATCCTCAATGGTGAAAAACTGAAAGCATTTCCACTAAGATCAGGAAGAAGACAAGGTTGCCCACTCTCACCACTCTTATTCAACATAGTTTTGGAAGTTTTAGCCACAGCAATCAGAGAAGAAAAGGAAATAAAAGGAATCCAAATCAGAAAAGAAGAAGTAAAGCTGTCACTGTTTGCAGATGACATGATACTATACATAGAGAATCCTGAAGATGCTACCAGAAAACTACTAGAGCTAATCAATGAATTTGGTAAAGTAGCAGATACAAAATTAATGCACAGAAATCTCTGGCATTCCTATAAACTAATGATGAAAAATCTGAAAGTGAAATCAAGAAAACACTCCCATTTACCATTGCAACAAAAAGAATAAAATATCTAGGAATAAACCTACCTAAGGAGACAAAAGACCTGTATGCAGAAAATTATAAGACACTGATGAAAGAAATTAAAGATGATACAAATAGATGGAAAGATATACCATGTTCTTGGATTGGAAGAATCAACATTGTGAAAATGACTCTACTACCCAAAGCAACCTATAGATTCAATGCAATCCCTATCAAACTACCACTGGCATTTTTCACAGAACTAGAACAAAAAATTTCACAATTTGTATGGAAACACAAAAGACCCCGAATAGCCAAAGCAATCTTGAGAAAGAAAAACGGAGCTGGAGGAATCAGGCTCCCTGACTTCAGACTATACTACAGAACTACAGTAATCAAGACAGTATGTTACTGGTACAAAAACAGAAATATAGATCAATGGAACAAGATAGAAAGCCCAGGGATAAACCCACACACATACAGACACCCTATTTTTGATAAAGGAGGCAGGAATGTACAGTGGAGAAAAGACAGCCTCTTCAATAAGTGGTGCTGGGAAAACTGGACAGCTACATGTAAAAGAATGAAATTAGAACACTCCCTAACACTATATATAAAAATAAACTCAAAATGGATTAAAGACCTAAATGTAAGGCCAGACACTATCAAACTCTTAGAGGAAAACATAGGCAGAACACTCTATGACATAAATCACAGCAAGATCCTTTTTGACCCACCTCCTAGAGAAGTGGAAATAAAAACAAAAATAAACAAATGGGACCTAATGAAACTTCAAAGCTTTTGCACAGCAAAGGAAACCATAAACAAGACCAAAAGACAACCCACAGAATGGGAGAAAATATTTGCAAATGAAGCAACTGACAAAGGATTAATCTCCAAAATTTACAAGCAGCTCAATAACAAAAACACAAACAACCCAATCCAAAAATGGGCAGAAGACCTAAATAGACATTTCTCCAAAGAAGACATACAGACTGCCAACAAACACATGAAAGAATGCTCAACATCATTAATCATTAGAGAAATGCAAATCAAAACTACAATGAGATATCATCTCACACCAGTCAGAATGGCCACCATCAAAAAATCTAGAAACAATAAATGCTGGAGAGGGTGTGGAGAAAAGGGAACACTCTTGCACTGCTGGTGGGAATGTGAATTGGTACAGTCACTATGGAGAACAGTATGGAGGTTCCTTAAAAATCTACAAATAGAACTACCATATGCCCCAGCAATCCCACTACTGGGCATATACCCTGAGAAAACCAAAATTCAAAAAGAGTCATGTACCAAAATGTTCACTGCAGCTCTATTTACAATAGCTAGGAGATGGAAACACTCTAAGTGCCCATCATCGGATGAATGGATAAAGAAGATGTGGCACATATATACAATGGAATATTACTCAGCCATAAAAAGAAACGAAATTGAGCTATTTGTAATGAGGTGGATGGACCCAGAGTCTGTCATACAGAGTGAAGTAAGTCAGAAAGAGAAAGACAAATACTGTATGCTAAGACATATATATGGAATTTAAGAAAAAAAAATGTCATGAAGAACTCAGGGGTAAGACAGGAATAAAGACACAGACCTACTAGAGAATGGACTTGAGGATATGGGGAGGGGGAAGGGTAAGCTGTGACAGAGCGAGAGAGTGGCATGGACATATATACACTACCAAATGTAAAATAGATAGCTAGTGGGAAGCAGCTGCATAGCACAGGGAGATCAGCTTGGTGCTTTGTGACCACCTAGAGGGGTGGGATAGGGAGGGTGGGAGGGAGGGAGATGCAAGAGGGAAAAGACATGGGAACATATGTATATGTATAACTGATTCACTTTGTTATAAAGCAGAAACTAGCACACCACTGTAAAGCAATTATACTCCAATAAAGATGTAAAAAAAAAAAAAAGAGGAGGAGAAGGAGGAGGAAAGATTAAAGGCAGTCAGATTTTTTTTTTCCCAGAAAAAAAAATGTACTTATCTTTATCACACACGAAGAATGACAGAAAGCAACGGTAAAATGCTAACATTTGAGGAATCTGGGTAAAGAGTATATGAGAATTTTTTGTGCTAATTTTAAAACTTTTATGTCTGAAATTGTTTCAAAATAAATGTTTTAAAGAAATTAAAAATGAAATACCATCAAAAGAAAGCAGGTATAGCAATATTAATGTCAGACAAAGTAAAACTCAAAGCAAAAAGCATAAAACAGAAGAAAAAGGGCTACTGGATAATAATTTGAAAATACAGTCTACCAAGATATAATATCATAAACCTTTTTGTACTTAACAAAATAACTTTAAAAATGAATCAACAAAAATGTAAGGGAAAACAAATTCCAATCACAGTTGAATACTTTCAGCTATCCTAGAAATTAACAGATAAAATAAAAGGCATTCAGATTTGAAAGGAAGAAGCAAAGCTGTCTTTACTTGCAGGCTGCATTATCCTGCATGTAGGGAACTCCAAGAAATCCATACACAAAAAACTACTAGCACTAATAAATGAGTTCAGCAAAGCTATAGGATACCAGGTTAATATTTTAAAATCATTCATAGTTCTATATACTTAGCAATGAAAAATCTAAAAATAAATCAAGGAAAAATTCCATCAACAATAACATCGAAAATAATAAAATACTTAGGAATAAGTTTAACAGAAGTGGTGCAAACCTTGTACACTGAAAATTACAAAACATTAGTAAGAAAAATTAAAGATTATCTAAATAAATGGAGAGACATTCCAGGTCCCTGGATTGAAAGACTCAATATTATTAAGATAGCAATTCTCCCCAAACTGATCTATAGATACACAATACCTATCAAAATCCCAGAAGAATTTTTGTAGAAACAGACCAGCTGAACCTAAACTTAATATGGAAATACAGAGGATCCATAATAGCCATTATAACCATATAAATGTATAGCCATATAAGTGTTATCCATAATAACACTTTTGAAAAAGAAAAGAGCTGTAGGACTTAAACTACTAGATTTCAACATTTACTATAAAAGCAGTAGCAATTGGACTTCCCTGGTGGCGCAGCGGTTAAGAATCCACCTGCCAATGCAGTGGACATGGGTTCGAGCCCTGGTCCAGGAAGATCCCACATGCCACGGATCAACTAAGTCTGTATGCCACAACTACTGAGCCTGTGATCTAGAGCCTGCGAGCCACAACTACTGAAGCCCATGCACCTAGAGCCCATGCTCCTCAACAAGAGAAGCCACCACAACGAGAAGCCTGTGCACCACAACAAAGAGTAGCCCCCACTCACCGCAACTAGAGAAAGCCCGCGTGCAGCAATGAGACCCAACACAGCCAAAAATAAATAACTAAAATAAATAAATTTATTAAAAAAAGAAATGGGGAGTCCCGTGACAAATCTTTACACTTATGGAGAACTGATTTTTGACAATGGGTGAAGGACTGTCTTTTCACCAAATGGTGCTGGGACAACTGGATAGTCATATTCATAAAGACGAATTTAGATTTGTACTTCAGTTGTATTTCACAAAAGTCAACTCAAAATGAATTATAGACTTAAATGTAAAACGTAAAAATATAGGAGAAAAACTGTGCTCGTGGATAAGGCAAAGAGTTCTCTGGTACACCACCAAAAGCATACTCCACAAGACAAAAAGTTGGTAAGCTGGACTTTATCAAAATAAAATATGTTTACACTTTGAAAGACACTGTTAAGAAAATGAAAAGGCAAGCTAGATACTGGAAGAAAATATTTGCAAATCATGTGACTGAGCGAGAACCTGGATCTAGAATATTTAAAGAACTGTTACAATTTGGTATAAGACAACCCAATTTTATAATGGGCAAAGATTTGAATAGACATTTCACCAAAGAAGAAAAACACATGCCTAACAAGTACATTAAATGATGCTCAACATCTTTTCAACCTGATCTCAGTTATCAGGGAAATGCAATCAAAGCACAATGAGATATTTCATACCCTAGCACTAGAATGGCTATAATAAAAAGATAGTGGGCTTCCCTGGTGGCACAGTGGTTAAGAATCCTCCTGCCAATGCAGGGGACACGGGTTCGAGCCCTGGTCCGGGAAGATCCCACATGCTGCAGAGCAACTAAGCCCATGAGCCACAACTACTGAGGATGCGCTCCAGAGCCCACGAGCCACAACTACTGAGCCCGCATGCCACAACTACTGAGACCCATGCGCCTAGAGCCCGTGCTCCACAACAAGAGAAGCCACTGCAGTGAAAAACCCACGCACCACAATGAAGAATAGCCCCTGCTTACAGCAACTAGAGAAAGCCCGCGTGCAGCAATGAAGACCCAATGCAGCCAAAAATAATAAATAAAATAAAATTTAAAAATAAAAGATAGTAACATGTGTTTTAAAAAGCCCTTACCAGCTACTGAACTGTATGCTTAGAAATGGGTTAAAATATTAAATTTTATGTTATGTATATTTTACCGCACACACACACAAAGCCTTTACCAATTCTTAAAAAAAAAAAGATGAATAAAGCAGGAAAAACCAAAGCCAAACCCCCCAAAATCTTCCATCTTTAGATGGCTTCTCTGGTGATTTCTATCAAATATTTAAAAAAGAAGTAACACAATTTCACGTAATCTTTTCCAGAAAACAGAAGAGGAGGAAATACTTGCAAATTTACTTAAAATGAGGTAAATTTAAATGTATAATAAAGGCATCATGATTTATTTTTTGCAGAAAGTGCATTACTAAAGTATAAAAGACATATAGTATTGGACCACAAGTCTTAAGAACTGGGTTCCAATCCAGATTTTGTTACCAACTAGTTGTATAATCTTTAGCAAGTTACCTCATCTTGCTGGGCCTCGGTTTCCTCATTTGTAAAATAAAGAGAAGTACCAGAGAAATCCTTTCCATCCACATAATATAATTCTATGGTATATTTATTACATAAAATTTTGTTTAAAACTTGCCCAATTCTAAGTTGGTATAACCCTTCTGGAAAACAACATGGCAATATGTAGTAAGAGCCAGTTCATACGCTTTGGAGAAGTTTTTCAATTTTTGGATATTTATCCTAGGGATATTTTTCAGCCAAAGCAAAAGAATACATAAAAAGATGGTCACTTTAACAACTCACATGTCCAAAAAGAGTGGAATAAGACAGTAATACAAAGAAATATCAAATTACTAAAAATTAGTATGAAGATAATGAAAAATATTTTTGTTAGATAATAATCAGAATATAAATGATTTAAAATATAAAGATGTACACAGTATATAAGTATGTGCCAAAGAAAATGTCATATGAGCTAATGAAAGGAGTATTAGAGTTGTGAGTCTAAAGGTTTTTTTTAATCATAAAGAGTTTTTTTTTTTTCTTTTTTTCTTTTTGCGTTACGCGGGCCTCTCACTGTTGTGGCCTCTCCCATTGTGGAGCACAGGCTCTGGACGCGCAGGCTCAGCGGCCATGGCTCACAGGCCCAGCCGCTCCGCAGCATGTGGGATCTTCCCAGACCGGGGCATGAACCCGTGTCCCCTGCATCAGCAGGCGGACTCTCAACCACTGCGTCACCAGTGAAGCCCTAAAGACTTTTGAAATGTTGAAACATTATATACTCAAAAAGAAAAAAAACAAAAACTTGTCCAAAGGACAGAGATACAAAATATCAGGATTATGTTGATGAGGTTCTAAATTGCCCTGGCTTGACTAATGCTTCCTAAGAGTGGTTATGAACCTAGGGCTCCCAGCTGAAGTCTCAATGATTAAAACTTTTATCAACTGATACTGGAATTATCAACAGTATTTTACTTGTCCTACTCAGTGTTGAGATAAAGCCTGGAAGTCTTATGATTTTACCAAATACCCATTAAAATCCAGATATAATACTGGAGAGTTCAAAATCCTTATGCCTGATTATTTCGTTTATCACTGTTGCTCCCTTTCAAGTTCTCAATTTAAAATTTCTCAGGCAGCCGTCATTTTTAAATGTATCAGCCACAAAACTATTTGAGTTATACAACCACCAAATTTCCTCCAAAGTAAGAATAGTGAAAAGAAGGGAGTATCTAGCTTCCTGATTTTCCTTTGTATTTCTATAGCTGTTTGCTAGGATGGGAACTTCGAGAAGGTCAGCAGAGGGAATACTTGGTAAATGCTACCGTGCACAATCCTCATAAAAGTAGGTGGAACCATATGAAATTATTTGTGTAGATCAAAAATTTGACTATCAGCAGTCTCATATGGCTCAACGTAGGTCAGTGCCTTTTTTTTAATTAAGAAAAACTTTATGTCCCCTTTGAGACTCTGTAGAATCACTGTCAAGGACTCTCCTTAACCCTCTCAATGAGTGTATTTACGTGAATCCTTTTTTTCAGAACCAGAATTTAAGCAATTAGTTTTTGCTTGTTTGCATTAAAATGCCAAAGCCATAAGCAAAACCAAGAAGTGTTTTAACAGAAGCCAACCAAAGAATAAATATAAGAATTATCCTGTTCAACTCAATTCCTGTCAAAGTCATGTTTTTCCTCACAGAAGCAATAAGTTTTGGTGCCAACATTTTCAGAGCAACGCTTCTTCCAACAGAAATCAATCCCATTTTGAGAGCATCTTACCTGAAACTACCATAGACTATAAGTAGAATGGAAATCAGAAATGTAGACACTTGACTGGAATCCACCAGGGAATAGGCCCTAGAGAAATAAGAGGAAAAAAATTTTAATCACATGGCAGCAAGTCCTCATGGAGTTTACAGTCTGATGGATTTTTATAAACCCCACTAAGTTTTATTTTTGTCTTTAGGAAGGAAAACAGGTATAAATTAGCATTAACAAAATACATAATTAAAACACAGATCTGCTAGCTTAACATAAAGAGTAAACATATAGCTTCACAGCTATTATTAGTTAACATTCACAGGATGTTAAATGACATTAATGTAAAAAATGCCATCTCCATATGACAGGCAATATGTGCTTCCACTCCCAAGTTAAAAAGTACCAAAACATCTACCAACTCTGTACACTTGAATTATCAATAGTATTTTACTGGTTTTGCTCAGTGATGAAGTAAAGCCTGTGTCTCTCTCCTGGATTCTAGTTTTATTTTTATAACTGCCTATTGGTTCTCTCCATCTAGGTGTCCCACAGAAGGTTCTTTCAAGTCAACACGTCCAAAACTAAAGTCATTATTCTTCCCTTCATACCCAAATGTCTTAAGGAATGATATCATGATTCCCTCAGCATTCTCGACACTCTGTTCTCTTACTTCCCAAATGTGACGACAGTCAGTAAGTCTCACAACTTCCACTTCTGCAAATACCCTACTTCTCTCAATCCTACTGCCAATTCCTTAGCTCCCTTCTATGGCTTGACTATCAGAGATCTTTTTTTTTTTTTTTGGGGGGGGGGGCACATCACTCGGCTTGTGGGATCTTAGTTTCCGGACCAAGGATCGAACCCAGGCCCCCTGCAGTAGAAGCACAGAGTCCCAGGGAATTCCCAGCACCAAGGAATTCCCAATGTTTGCAAGTCTGTCTTCAGGAATTCACCGTTCACACTATCCATTCATGTTATGGATTTTCCTAAAACAAATTTCTCTTCATTTTTTCCCTCAGTAAATATTTAATGATGCTTCTGTGCCCGGCACTCTGCTAGCCCCCAGGGACGTAATAAAAACCAAGACTGTCTTCGTCTTCTCCCTGAATGTCTTTTCTAAAGGAATTTAAAAATTAAATTTTGTTCTAAAGCAACGAAAAGTTAACATAAGCAAGTGAATATAATTGTTGAAAATGTTACAAATTTTCAACAAGTACAGGGTACCTTGAGAATGTATAATTCTCAAATCTTAGGATTCTACCTAAGAACTACGGGTGGGGGGGCTTCCTTAGGGGGGCAGATGAATGAGAGAGATACAAGACTCAACAAAATAGGATTTGGTGATTGTTTATGAGGCTAAGAGAGGATCCCCAGGTTTCTGCTAAGCAGCTGGTGGATGCCTATACCATTTGGCAAAAAAAACAGGAGGAGGAGATTTGAAGTTTTGGATGTGCTGAGGAAACAGCTGGCTATGTGGGTCTAGAGTTCAGAAGCAGCTCTAAGCTAAGGATACATATTGGGAGCTCATAACCTTCCACATGGTAATTGAAGCCACGGGTGTGGGTGAGAAGAGGACCCAGAATGAAAGCCTGAAAATTCAGAAATTTAAAGATCAGAAAGGAGGAGGAGCTGCAAAGAAAACAAAATGAAACAGACAAAGAGGAAGAAAACCCAGGATAGCAGGTAACTGATGAAGTGTCTTCAAAGAGCAGCAGGATCACATGAGATGCTGCCTGAACTTAAACTGCTCTACCCCTTACCAGCAGTTAGTTTTCATTTGAGGTAATTACTTTTCTGATGTAATTAATTTTAAAGTGAATTACAGTGAGATTCAGCAGCTTTTCATATAATTAAGGGCCAATAGGCATTTTTTTTAAAAGCAATTTAAAAGTTTTTCAGAGTCCTGATCTATAAAATATGAAGGGAGCCTGTTTTTGTGGGGGGGGCACTTTTCTTTTGATGGTGTTTTATTTAGATGACTTAGCTTTTCTATACCCTTCATGTTCTGAAGCATATTGCCATTCCCTAAAAAGTAGATTAAACATTTAAACTTCCCAAACTCAGTGTCTTAAGGTTTGGTACTATTGTTTTTTTCTTTTGCTATAAGTCTCAAATCAATGGAGACCCTCCAGAGATATCACTTACGACTTCTAGAAGCCTGGGTTGAATTTTGGTTAAACCAGCTCTACCTCCTCCAGTTTCTCTATGCTGTGCTCTACTCTGTGTGACTAACCATACTTAGTCACTGCCTTTCCTCACAATCTGTTTTTCAAGGTGCAGTCTTGGCCATGTGTTAAATACCTTACGAAGAGGCTGATTAGCACTACCTGTTCTCATCTCCATTTTCTGGCGATAAGCATGCTACCCACCCACTGCAGAGCAAAATGCATGGTTTCAGACAAAATGTTCTGATGTTTCATTTAATGGTTTCTTCTATACTGGACCAGTTTATTTTTCAAATAAATCTGTATCAAGAAAATCTGGTTAAAACTGACTCCTAATATAGCTCATGGTATTTTATAATTTACAGTAAAACTTTTAAAAAAGTTTGAACAACTTTGAAAACTACCAAATATCACATAATTAGAAGTTCTAATTCATTTCAGTGTTATTTGAAATTTCATATATTTCAACTCAAACTACCATTATGGAAGTTTTACAAAAAGCCTTTTAACAAAAAGAATTTATTATAAGCTACAGAACATGGATTAAAATCAAAGGCCAGGGGCTTCCCTGGTGGCGCAGTGGTTGAGAGTCCACCTGCTGATGCAGGGGACACGGGTTCGTGCCCTGGTCCGGGAAGATCCCACATGCCGTGGAGCGGCTGGGCCCGTGAGCCATGGCCGCCGAGCCTGCGCGTCTGGAGCCTGTGCTCCCCAACAGGAGAGGCCACAACAGTGAGAGGCCTGCGTACCACAAAAAAAAAAAAAAAATTAAAGGCCAGCAATCTTATTTTACAGCCCCTCTGTATCCTTTACTTCAGACTCTACCAAAGCATCAACAGAAATGTATCATCTCTCAGGCCCTCCCATTGAGGTGACTGTTTCCAGAGACGCTGGATTCACGATAAAGAAAGGAGGAATTACTCTACACTCTGAAGTAAAGGAATTCTTACAGAAATGCAAAAAGAAACTACATACATGCACTTGAGACACGCAGAAAGCAGGTTAGCCAAACGCACTAAAAACAGACTTGAAGACTGCCAAATAATGTATTAGTATAGGTCAGCTGTTGAGTTGAAACATTTTATATGGTCATTATGAAAACCATTAATTCTTTAACTACATTCTCCCATGTCTTAATAGACAAAGAGCTACCAGAAAGTTCTCTCATATATAAGGTTATATTTCACACCCTAAGATTTTTAGAACCATGCTCGATTTTAGGAGCTGCTCTACAGTCAAGCATCTATTTCTAGCTGCTTTACCAGCAAGTGCTTAGACACATATCCTGCTAAAAATCATGCCAAACTGAGACAGACAGAGTTCTGTTCTATAACGTGTTCTATGTGTCAGCCTGCCAGCTATACAATGAAAGCATTCTTGTCCACCCAACAAACCAAGCAGCTACTATTCCAACCCTGCACACTGACCTAGAATAGCACTTGGCAAACTTTTTGGTCTTGAGACCATCTATACTCTCAAGGACCCTGAGGGCTTTTTTCCTGTGGGTTACAGCTATTGATATTTACAATACTAGAAATTAAAAGTGAGAAAAAATTTAAATGCTTATTTACTAATTCATTTAAATATAATAAAACCATTACACTAGCACATAAATTACATTTTTAAAGGAAAGGTAACTGTTTTCCAAAACAAAAAATTTAGATGAGGGGCATCCTTCTACATTTTTGCAAACCTCTTTAATTTCTGGCTTAAACAGAAGATAGCCAGATTCTCATAACTGCTCCTGTATTCAATCTGTTGCTGTATGTTACTTTAGTTGAACTTTGTGGGGGGAAAAAAATCTGGCCTTACACAGATGTATAGCTGGAAATGGGAGGAATATTTCAATAACCTTTTCAGATAACTGAGGATATTCTTCTTTGATACTACACTAAAATTCAACAAGTGGCAATTTCTTAAAGGTTACTTGCAGTGTGGAATCTGAAACCTTATCGGTGAATTAAAAAAAAAAACTATATTACATTAAAATCCCATGGACTATATTATAGTTGAATGGATCTTTTACCCATGGATGATTTTGTAACATCATGCATTGGTCACCTGGAAGACACTGGTCACTGAGTTATGCAGCTCTTCCAGATGTTGTTACATTTCATTACACAATATCTGAAAAACCACATTTGTTAATTTCACTTTTTAAAAAATTTTTATTTTATTTATTTATTTTTGTCTGCATTGGGTCTTCGTTGCTGTGCATGGACTTTCTCTAGTTGTGGCGAGCGGGGGCTACTCTTCGTTGCAGTGTGGGGTCTTCTCACTGTGGTGGCTTCTCTTGTTGCAGAGCACAGGCTCTAGGCATGCAGGCTTCAGTAGCTGTGGCACGTGGGCTCAATAGTTGCAGCTCACGGGCTCCAGAGCGCAGGCTCAGTAGTTGTGGCACATGGGCTTAGTTGCTCTGCAGCATGTGGGATCTTCCTGGACCGGGGCTCGAACCCATGCCCCCTGCATTGGCAGGCAGATTCTTAACCACTGTGCCACCAGGGAAGCCCTGTTAATTTCACTCTTGAGGCTAATGATAATGGGCACAAAATTTCCAAAATTCCTATTTTCATGCAAATTTTATCACTGGCAAATATAACTCTTTTCCCCCTTGAAGTAACAGGCTCACTTCATTCATTTTTGAGAAACTGTCTGCCACACACCCAAGTGTGAATAATTCCATAGTTTGTCCACTAGTCATCCTTCAAGTAAAAATGGAAGGTTCCAAGAAAGAAGTAGCTAGTTCAGCTAGCATTTTAAATGACTGCACAATTGTTTTTCTTAAGAAAACCAATGGTATTTTATTATATAGCAGAAGTGCTTAATAAGAACTTTTTAAAATTTAATTGAAGTATAGTTGACTTACAATATATTGGTTTCAGGTGTACAACATAGTGATTCAGTATTTTTATAGATTACACACCATATAAAGTTATAAAATACTGACTACACTCCCTTTGCTATACATTACATCTCTGTGACTTATTTATAACTGCCGGTTTGTACATCTTAATTCCCTTCACCTATTTCGCCCTTTTCTCCCCTGTGGTAACCACTAGTTTGTTCTCTGTACCTGTTTGTTTTGTTATATTCATTTGTTTGTTTGGTTTTTTAGATGCCACATACAGTATTTGTCTTCCTCTGTCTCACTTATTTTACTAAGCAAAACACCCCCAGCAGGTCCATCCTTGTTGTCACAAATGGCAAGATTTCATTCTTTTTTATGGCTGAGTAATATTCCACAGTGTGTGTGTCTATGTATACATACACATGCCCCCACATCTTCTTTATCCATTCATCTGTCAGTGGGCACTTAGGTTACTTCACATCTTGGCTATTGTAAATAATGCTGCTATGACATTAGGGTGCATTACCTTGTCGAATTAGTGTTTTTGTTTTCTTCAGATAAATACCCAAAAGTGGAACTGCTGGATCATATGATAGTTCTATTTTTAATTTTTTGAGGAACTTCCATACTGTTTTCCACAGTGGCTGCATCAATTTACATTCCCACTGACAGTGCACAAGGGTTCCTTTTTCGCCACATCCTCACCAACTCTTGTTATTTCTTGTCTTTTTGATGATAGCCACTCTGACAGGGGTGAGGGATACCTCACTGTGGTTTTGATTTGTATTTTCCTGATGATTAATGACACTGAGCATCTCTTCATGTGCCTGTTGGCCATCTGTATATCTTCTTTGGAAAAGAAGGTCCTCTGCCTATTTTTTAATCGGGGGCAGAGGACCTTCGTTTTATTAGAAAAAAACAAGTGCGCTCAAGGATTGAGATTTAATAAAAGCAATTTTCACTGCTTTGCTCTAAGTGAGACTGCCTTTCTTTTTTTTTTAAGCAGTGTGTGCATGGTGGTGAAGAATACAATGATTATTAGTTCAAGTGTGGTGCCACTGCGTTGATTCATGTTACAGCAGCACAGCAATGGTTTTTTTAAATGCGCCACTGCTTTTCACTGCAAGAAAAAAAATGTCAAAATGAAAAAGGCAAATAACTTTATTAGCATTATGAAAATAGTATGACCTTGTAGACTCCCTGAAAGGGTCTGAGTAAACCCCAGTGATCCACAGGCCACAATTTGAGAACTGCTGCCTTATACATTTCCCCCACAAGCCCTGGCTATATAAACTGCTAGTATTTTCTCACATGCAATTCTAACACATCACAAAACACCAAGTGTAGCTACAATTTTTTTGTGCTTTGCAAAATACTTGGCTTCAAATACAATATGCAGAAAATGACATATTCCAGGCCTAAGAAATGTTACAATCTTTCTCTTCATGGTGGAATATATTGAAACAGAATTTAATTTGTATTTTTATCAAAAATATTGTCTATCATAAGGTCCACAATAATTCTCTTCCACATTTTTTCTTATTTTAAGGGAAAAAAACAAGTATGTATTCTAAGCATAGTAATGGAATAGGTGTCTCATCAAATAAAATTTTAATAAATTAAATCCATGTTTAAGATACAAAAAGACAAAAAGTAAGACAGACATTTAAGAAGGTTACAATCTAGTAAAGACACACTGTACAAGGCGGCAGAATGTAATGTTTAATAGAGAAACAAAGTGCTATGGGACCTAATCAAACTTATAAGCTTTTGCACAGAAAAGGAAACCATAAATAAAACGAAAAACTAACCTATGGACTAAGTCCCCAGTACAATCAAGGCAGCTATGAAGCAAACACTGCATTTCTTCCTACAAGAGATTACGCGGTGCAAGCTCAGGAGCAGACGTTGGGTTGCTTTCCAAATGAGGGTGGGATGGGGTTTGGGGAACCTGGAATTTAAATATGACCTGTGTTATAGTAGCTGCTTAAAATTTTTTTAGCTGCCTTTTGATGAATTAAGGTACGGAAGTTTGCTGCTGTTTCCTATGTGAAAAGCTGCATCAGTAATCAGAATAGCAATATTTACCTGCAACAGTATACCTGCAATATGATGCACTATGTATGTACTATGTATGGATGAATCTCAAATGCATTATGCTCAGAGAAAGAAGGCAGACTCAAAACACTACAAATATGTCCCATTTATATGACATTCTAGGAAAGGCAAAACTAAAGGGAGAAAAAAGAGACTAACTGCCAGGGGTTGGGGGTGGGAGGAGGGATGATTACAAAAGGGCATAAGGGAACTTTGGGGGGCAATGGAAATGTTCTATTTCTTGACTAAGATGGTCGGTCCAAGACTATGTGTGTTGTCAAAATTCACAGAACTCTACTCCTAAAAAGAGTGAATTTTACTGTTTGTAAATTATACCTTAAGAAATCTGACTTTTAGAAAAGTAGGGGGAAAAGGGATGACTGGCTGATGTATTAAGAACATATTCTGACTTCCCTGGCAGTCCAGCGGTTAAGACTTCACCTTCCAATGCAGGGGGTGAGGGTTCGATCCCTGGTTGGGGAGCTAAGATCCCATGTGCCTCGCGGCCAAAAAACCAAAACATAGAACAGAAGCAATGTTGTAACAAATTCAATAAAGACATTAAAAACGGTCCACATCAAAAAAAAAATCTTAAAAAAAAAAGAACAGATTATAGAAGCAACGTAAGTGTTCAATGACAGATGAATGGATAAAGAAAATGTGGAACATATATATAAAATATATTTCATATAAAAATATATAAAAATAAAATGGACTACTCAGCCATAAAAAAAGAATGAAATTTTGCCATTTGCAACAACATGGATGGACTTGAAGGGTATTATGCTAAGTGAAATAAGTCAGACAGAGAAAGACAAATATTGTATGATACCACTTATATGTGGAATCTAAAAAATA
The DNA here is from genome assembly GCF_059928025.1 of Delphinapterus leucas. Classification (NCBI taxonomy): domain Eukaryota; kingdom Metazoa; phylum Chordata; class Mammalia; order Artiodactyla; family Monodontidae; genus Delphinapterus; species Delphinapterus leucas. Next base: position 16,929,084 of record NC_143142.1, read on the forward strand.
CAACTAGTGAATATAACAAAAAAGAAACACAGATATAGAGAACAAACTAGTGGTTAACAGTGGGGAGAGGGAAGGGGAAGAGGGTAAAGGATTAAGAGGTACAAACTACTATGTGTAATATAACTAAGCTACAAGGATATATAGTACAACACGGAATATAGGAATACAGTCAAAATTTATACTAATTATAAGTGGAATATAACCTTTAAAACTGTGAATCACTATGTTGTACACCTAAAACTTATGTAATATTATACGTCAACTATACTAAATAAGTAAATAAATAAATATCAACCTTGGGGTGGGGGAAAGAACAGATTATAGTGCAGTAACGCAGAAGCAAAGAGAACAGGCTACTGTGATAATTCAGGCACAAGATGACAGATGACAGATGACAGATGATGGCTGGCACTGGGGTAAAAGTCATGGTAACGTTGAGAAGGGATCTGATTCTAGTTATATTTTGAAGATAAAGCTCTGCAGAATTTCCTGATAGACTGAACATGGAGCACGAGAGAAAGAGGAGCAAAGGATGACTACCATGGTTTTAGCCCAATCAAGTGGAAAGATGGAGCCACCACCAGCAGAGACGGGAAGGCTACAGATGGAACAAGTGGGGGGTGGGGAGGAAGGGGGGTTGGGGAGTGGGGATCAGGAACTCAGTTCTAAGTTCTAGTCTGCTGTAAAACAGAGGTTATGCCATTACTTAACTCATAGTTTGTTTTGTTTCGGTAAACATCACTGCATTCTCCATTTCAGTTGGAAGTCCTACTATGCAGACTTTGCTGGGACCCTAGAAGGAAGCCCAGGCATAATATAGTTCTGCTCACTGCAGCTTGATGGGTCTACCAGCTCTCACCCCCAAGTTAAACATGTTCCTCTTTTACAAAAGGGAAAAATGTGTTCACTATCTTTGGCTCCTTTAATCAGGTTCCACTTACACCCCTCTTGAAGAAATTCCTACATGTTACTATTTCTATATTTCACTCCTTATGTTCAATGTTTATCCCACTAGTTTATGCGAAGGAGAGGTTGTATACTTTGGGAATTCATGTCTGAATCACTTATATTTCTGATACAGCTTTTCCTTCCTATTATGGAGTTTTTCATTTCTACTAGTAAAGTGCGTGCTTAATAGAAAAAAAAAACAAAACCTTTTTGTTCTCATTTCTCCCATCTGTTAGCAGTTCCTCCTAAGTTCTGTAGCTCCTGATCCTTTTTGCAGAGTCTCTCTATTCTCTCCTTTACATTGACTATCATTTTAATCTGAGAGTTGAGAAGAAAGAAAAAGCTACTATAGATTCCCACTGAAAGGTTTTCTTCTCTTAAGAGAATGCCAGTGCTGTTTCCTACGGTAGCACTGTCACCTAGAAACCAAAATTCTCAGCTGACATAACATTTCAGGGCTAATCTAATTCCTGGGAAACTACTTGGCACAGTTCAATACATAAAAACCAGCAGTACACTTGCCTTTATACCACCAACAATCTTAACTCTCAAATTGTAAATTCCTAATAGTAATTATAGCTCCTTGGCTTTATTGACCATTTAATATGTGTGGGGTGCTGTGCTATGTGCTTTATTTATTTAACAACTTCATTGGAGTACAACTGCTTTACAATGATGTGTTAGTTTCTGCTTTATAACAGAGTGAATCAGCTGTACATATACATATATCCCCATATCTCCTCCCTCTTGCGGCTCCCTCCCACCCTCCCTATCCCACCCTCCCTATCCCACCCTCCCTATCCCACCCTCCTATCCCACCCTCCTATCCCACCCTCCCTATCCCACCCCTCCAGGTGCTCACAAAGCACGGAGCTAATCGCCCTGTGCTATGTGGCTGCTTCCCACTAGCTATCGATTTTACATTTGGTGGTGTATATATGCCCATGCCACTCTCTCACTTCGTCCCAGCTTACCCTTCCCCCTCCCCGTGTCCTCAAGTCCATTCTCTACATCTGCATCTTTATTCCTGTCCTGCCCCTAGGTTCTTCAGAACCTTTTTTTTTAGATTCCACATATACGTGTTAGCATACGGTATCTGTTTTTCTGACTTACTTGCTGTATGACAGACTCTAGGTCCATCCACCTCACTACAAATAACTCAGTTTCGTTTCTTTTTATAGCTGAGTAATATTCCACTGTATATATGTGCCACATCTTCTTTATCCATTCATCTGTTGATGGACACTTAGGTTGCTTCCATGTCCTGGCTATTGTAAATAGAGCTGCAATGAACATTGTGGTACATGACTCCTTTGGAATTATGGTTTTCTCAGGGTATATGCCCAGTAGTGGGATTGCTGGGTCATATGGTTAGTTCTATTTTTAGTTTTTAGTGATGTTGAGCATCCTTTCATGTGTTTGTTGGCAATCTGTATATATTCTTTGGAGAAATGTCTATTTAGGTCTTCTGCCCATTTTTGGATTGGGTTGTTTGGTTTTTTTTGATATTGAGCTGCATGAGCTGCTTGTATATTTTGAAGATTAATCCTCTGTCAGTTGCTTCATTTGCAAATATTTTCTCCCATTCTGAGGGTTGTTTTTTCATCTTGTTTTCCTTTGCTGTGCAAAAGCTTTGAAGTTTCATTAGGTCCCATTTGTTTATTTTTGTTTTTATTTCCACTTCTCTAGGAGGTGTGTCAAAAGGATCTTGCTGTGATTTATGTCATAGAGTGTTCTGCCTATGTTTTCCTCTAAGAGTCTGATAGTGTCTGGCCTTACATTTAGGTCTTTTATCCATTTTGAGTTTATTTTTGTGTATGGTGTTAGGGAGTGTTCTAATTTCATTCTTTTACATGTAGCTGTCCAGTTTTCCCAGCACCACTTATTGAAGAGGCTGTCTTTTCTCCACTGTACATTCCTGCCTCCTTTATCAAAAATAGGGTGTCTGTATGTGTGTGGGTTTATCTCTGGGCTTTCTATCTTGTTCCATTGATCTATATTTCTGTTTTTGTACCAGTAACATACTGTCTTGATTACTGTAGTTCTATAGTATAGTCTGAAGTCCAGGAGCCTGATTTCTCCAGCTCCGTTTTTCTTTCTCAAGATTGCTTTGGCTATTCAGGGTCTTTTGTGTTTCCATACAAATTGTGAAATTTTTTGTTCTAGTTCTGTGAAAAATGCCACTGGTAGTTTGACAGGGATTGCACTGAATCTCTAGACTGCTTTGGGTAATAGAGTCATTTTCACAATGTTGATTCTTCCAATCCAAGAACATGGTATATCTTTCCATCTATTTGTATCATCTTTAATTTCTTTTATCAGTGTCTTACAGTTTTCTGCATACATACTTTTGTCTCCTTAGATAGGTTTACTCCTAGGTATTTTATTCTTTTTGTTGCAATGGTAAATGGGAGTGTTTTCTTAATTTCTCCTTCAGATTTTTCATCATTAGTGTATAGGAATGCAAGAGACTTCTGTGCATTAATTTTGTATCCTGCCACTTTACCAAATTCATTGATTAGCTCTAGCAGTTTTCTGGTAGCATCTTTAGGATTCTCTACGTATAGTATCATGTCATCTGCAAACAGTGACAGCTTTACTTCTTCTTTTCCGATTTGGATTCCTTTTATTTCTTTTTCTTCTCTGATTGATGTGGCTAAAACTTCCAAAACTATGTTGAATAAGAGTGGTGAGAGTGGACAACCTTGTCTTTTTTCTGATTTTAGAGGAAACGGTTTCAGTTTTTCACCATTGAGAACAATGTTGGCTGTGGGTTTGTCATATATGGCCTTCACTATGTTGAGGTAAGTCCCCTCTATGCCTACTTTCTGGAGGGTCTTTATCATAAATGGATGCTGAATTTTGTCAAAAGCTCCTTCTGCATTTATTGAGATGATCATATGGTTTTTCTCCTTCAATTTGTTAACATGGTTTATCACATTGATTGATTTGCATATATTGAAGAATCCTTGCATTCCTAGGATAAACCCCACTTGATCATGGTATATGATCCTTTTAATGTGCTGTTGGATTCTGTTTGCTAGTATTTTGTTGAGGATTTTTGCATCTATGTTCATCAGTGATATTGGCCTGTAGTTTTCTTTCTTTGTGACATCCTTGTCTGGTTTTGGTATCAGGGTGATGGTGGTCTCGTAAAATGAGTTTGGGAGTGTTCCTCCCTCTGCCATATTTTGGAAGAGTTTGAGAAGGATAGATGTTAGCTCTTCTCTAAATGTTTGATAGAATTCGCCTGTGAAGCCATCTGGTCCTGGACTTTTGTTTGTTGGAAGATTTTTAATCACAGTTTCAATTTCAGTGCTTGTGATTGGTCTGTTCATATTTTCTATTTCTTCCTGATTCAGTCTTGGCAGGTTGTGCTTTTCTAAGAATTTGTCCATTTCTTCCAAGTTGTCCATTTTATTGGCATAGAGTTGCTTGTAGTAATCTCTCATGATCTTTTGTATTTCTGCAGTGTCAGTTGTTACTTCTCCTTTTTCATTTCTAATGCTGTTGATTTGAGTCTTCTCCCTTTTTTTCTTGATGAGTCTGGCTAATGGTTTATCAATTTTGTTTATCTTCTCAAAGAACCAGCTTTTAGTTTTATTGATCTTTGCTATCATTTCTTTCATTTCTTTTTCACTTATTTCTGATCTGATCTTTATGATTTCTTTCCCTGTGCTAACTTTGGTGTTTTTTTGTTCTTCTTTCTCTATTGCTTTAGGTGTAAGGTTAGGTTGTTTGAGATTTTTCTTTTCTTGAGGTAGGATTGTATTGCTATTAACTTCCCTCTTAGAACTGCTTTTGCTGCGTCCCATAGGTTTTGGGTCATCGTATTTTCATTGTCATTTGTTTCTAGGTATTTTTTTATTTCCTCTTTGATTTCTTCAGTGATCTCTTGGTTACACAGTAGCGTAGTTTAGCCTCCATGTGTTTGTATTTTTTACAGTTTTTTTCCTGTAACTGATATCTAGTCTCATAGTGTTGTGGTCGGAAAAGATACTTGATAAGATCTCAATTTTCTTAAATTTACCAAGGCTTGATTTGTGACCCAAGGTATGATCTATCCTGGAGAATGTTGCATGAGCACTGAGAAGAAAGTGTATTCTGTTGTTTCTGGATGGAATGTCCTATAAATATCAATTAAGTCCATCTTGTTTAATGTATCATTTAAAGCTTGTGTTTCCTTATTAATTTTCTGTCTGGGTGATCTGTCTATTGGTGAAAGTGGGGTGTTAAAGTCTCCTACTATGATTGTGTTACTGTCAATTTCCCCTTTTATGGCTGTTAGCATTTGCCTTATGTATTGAGGTACTCCTATGTTGGATGCATAAATATTTACAATTGTTATATCTTCTTCTTGGATTGATCCCTTGATCATCATGTAGTGTCCTTCTTTGTCTCTTATAATAGTCTTTGAAGTCTATTTTGTCTGATATGAGAATTGCTACTCCAGCTTTCTTTTGATTTCCATTTGCATGGAATATCTTTTTCCATCCCCTCCCTTTCAGTCTGTATGTGTCCCTAGGTCTGAAGTGGGTCTCTTGTAGACAGTGTATATATGGGTCTTGTTTTTGTATCCATTCAGCCAGTCTATGTCTTTTGGTTGGAGCATTTAATCCATTTACGTTTAAGGTAGTTATCGATATGTATGTTCCTATTACCATTTTCTTAATTGTTTTGGGTTTGTTATTATAGGTCTTTTCCTTCTCTTGTGTTTCTTGCCTAGAGAAGTTCCTTTGGCATTTGCTGTAAAGCTGTTTTGGTGGTGCTGAACTCTCTCAGCTTTTGCTTGTCTGTAAAGGTTTTAATTTCTCCGTCATATCTGAATGAGATCCTTGCTGGGTAGAGTAATCTTGGTTGTAGGTTTTTCCCTTTTAACACAGTTTAAATATGTCCTGCCAGTCCCTTCTGGCTTGCAGAGTTTCTGCTGAAAGATCAGCTGTTAACCTTACAGGGATTCCCTTGTATGTTATTTGTTGTTTTTCCCTTGCTGCTTTTAATATTTTTTCTTTAATTTTTGATAGTTTGATTAATATGTTTCTTGGCGTGTTTTTCCTTGGATTTATCCTGTATGGGACTCTCTGTGCTTCCTGGACTTGATTAACTATTTCCTTTCCCATATTAGGGAAGTTTTCAACTATAATCTCTTCAAATATTTCCTCATTCCCTTTCGTTTTCTCTTCTTCTGGGACCCCTATAATTCGAATGTTGGTGCGTTTAATGTTGTCCCAGAGTCTCTGAGACTGTCCTCAATTCTTTTCATTCTTTTTTCTTTGTTTTGCTCTAGAGTAGTTATTTCCACTATTTAATTTTCCAGGTCACTTATACGTTCTTCTGCCTCAGTTATTCTGCTCTTGATTCCTTCTACAGAATTTTTAATTTCATTTATCGTGTTGCTCATCATTGTTTGCTTGCTCTTTAGTTCTTCTAGGTCCTTGTTAAATGTTTCTTGTATTTCCTCCATTCTATTTCCAAGATTCTGGATCATCTTTACTATCATTACTCTGAATTCTTTTTCAGGTAGACTGCCTATTTCCTCTTCATTTGTTAGGTCTGGTGGGTTTTTACCTTGCTCCTTCGTCTGCTGTGTGCTTCTCTGTCTTCTCATTTTGCTTAACTTACTGTGTTTGGGGTCTCCTTTTTGCAGGCTGCAGGTTTGTCGTTCCCATTGTTTTTGGTGTCTGCCTCCAGTGGCTAAGCTTGGTTCAGGGGGTTGTGTAGGCTTCCTGGTGGAGGGGACCGGTGCCTGTGTTCTGGTGGACAAGGCTGGATCTTGTCTTTCTGAAGGCCAGGACCACATCTGGTGGTATGTTTTGGGGTGTCTGTGACCTTATTATGATTTTAGGCAGCCTCTGTGCTAATGGGTGGGGTTGTGTTCCTGTCTTGCTAGTTGTTTGACATAGGGTGTCCAGCACTGGAGCTTGCTGGTCATTGAGTGGAGGTGGGTCTTAGCGTTGAGATGGAGTTCTCTGGGAGAGCTTTTGCCATTTGATATTATGTGGTAATAGGAGGTCTCTGGTGGACCACTGTCCTGAACTCAGCTCTCCCACCTCAGAGGCACAGGTCTGACACCTGGCCAGAGCACCAAGACCCTGTCAGCCACACGGCTCAGAAGAAAAGGGAGAAAAAAAAGAAAGAAAAAAAAAAAAGAAAAGTTATTAAAATAAAAAATTAAAAAATCATTAAAAAAATAAAGAGAGCAACCAAACCAAAAAACAAATCTACCAATGATATCAAGCACTAAAAACTATACAAAAAAAAAGACAGCCAGAACGCTAGGACAAATGGTAAAAGCAAAGCTATACAGACAAAAATCACACAAAGAAGCATACACATACACACTCACAAAAAGAGAAAAAGGAAAAAATATCTATATAAAAAAAAAGTGAGCAACCAAATCAATAAACAAATCTACCAATGATAATAAACTCCAAATACTAAACTAAGATAAACATAAAACCAGAACCAAATTAGATGCAGAAAGCAAACCCCAAGTCCACAGTTGCTCCCAAAGTCCACTGCCTCTATTTTGGGATGATTCGTTGTCTACTCAGGTATTCCACAGATGCAGGTACATCAAGTTGATTGCTGAGATTTAATCTGCTGCTCCTGAGGCTGCTGGGAGAGATTTCCCTTTCTCTTCTTTGTTCGCACAGCTCCTGGGGTTCAGCTTTGGATTTGGCCCCTCCTCTGTGTGTAGGTCGCCTTTTGCCATCTGTTCTTCGCTCAGACAGGACGGGGTTAAAGGAGCAGCTGATTAAGTGGCTCTGGCTCACTCTGGCGGGGGGAGGGAGGGGTACGGAGTGCGGGGGGAGTCTGCAGCGGCAGAGGCCAGCTTGACGTTGCAACAGCCTGAGGCATACCATGTGTTCTCCTGGGGAAGCTGTCCCTGGATCACGGGACCCTGGCAGTGGTGGGCTGCACAGGCTCCCAGGAGGGGAGGTGTGGATAGTGACCTGTGCATGCACACAGGCTTCTTGGTGGCTGCAGAAGCAGCCTTAGCGTCTCATGCCCGTCTCTGAATTCTCTCTCCTCACACACCCAGAAACAACATTCTCTTGCCTCTTGGGTAGGTCCAGACTTTTTCCTGGACTCCCTCCCGGCTAGCTGTGGTGCACTAGGCCCCTTCAGGCTGTGTTCACGCAGCCAACCCCAGTCCTCTCCCTGGGGTCTGACCTCCGAAGCCTGAGCCTCAGCTCCCAGCCCCCACCCGTCCCGGCAGGTGAGTAGACAAGCCTCTCAGGCTGGTGAGAGCTGGTTGGCAGCGATCCTCTGTGCGGGAATCTCTCCGCTTTGCCCTCTGCACCCCGGTGGCTGCACTCTCCTCTGTGACTCCGAAGCTTCCCCCCCTCCGCACCCACACCCCCGCCCCTGTCTCCGCCAGTGAAGGGGCTTCCTAGTGTGTGGAGACCTTTCCTCCTTCACAGCTCCCTCCCACTGGTGCAGGTCCCATCCCTATTCTTTCGTCTCTGTTTTTTCTTTTTTCTTTTGCCCTACCCAGGTGCTTGGGGAGTTTCTTGCCTTTTGGGAAGTCTGAGGTTTTCTGCCAGCGTTCAGTAGGTGTTCTGTAGGAGCTGTTCCACATGTAGATGTATTTCTGATGCATTTGTGGGGAGGAAGGTGATCTCCACGTCTTACTACTCCGTCATCTTGAAGGTCTCCCCTGTGCTATGTGCTTTAAATAAATCAGCCCATTTAATACTCAAAATAATCCTGTGACAAAGTTATCATTACTGTTATTCCTATTTTACACATGCAAAGATAGCATTCAATTTAAGGTAACATTCATAAAAACGGGAGGTATTATGTCAACCTTAGAAATAAAATAAGCAAGCACCAAGTACCTAAAATTTGGTTTGAATGTCCAATATTTAGGCAGTATACTAAGGAGTATGGCATTTAATTAATCCCCAAAGGATCATGAGAGATCGGTTTCTGCCTTATACTATTATTTCCCGGCTCTAACATTAAAAAAAAAAAAAGAAAAAAAAATAGAGGCATGCCCCTCTTAAAGAAAGTGGATCATATGAAAATGTCAAGTTGCTCTCATAGCAGTTCAGAGCTCACTATACTATAGAGGCAACTTGTTGCCACGCTGTTGTTTAATATTAGATATCTGAACTACAAGGAAGACTCTTTTAAAAGTGTTCGGGACAGATGTTTTACTGAGCCCTTCCAAAGTATAAGGAATGCTTTATGCACTACATCAGCCCTATGGGGATATGGTGATAACTCACAGCTCCTGACCTCAAGATTACAATCTAAGCGGGAAGAGAAAACACACATAAACAACTCTAAATGAACCAGAAAGACATCTAAAATTCAGTAAAAGGAACAGACAGCTACAGGAGAGGAGGAAGAGACTACTTCCAATTGCAGAGTTCAAATTAGCCTCTTCTGAAGACGTGACATTTGAGTTGTTCTTGAAAGATGAGTAGGATCTGGATATGTGGAATCCAACAGGGAGAACATTCACAAGCAAAGGATACAAGACGAATGATGGCATAATGACAAAGAAGTATGGGGTGTGCTAAGTACTTGGAGGTTACTTGGAGCACGGGGACCAGAAAGGAAATAGAGGAAAAGAAGCCTGGTCAGGTTGGTTAGGCTGGGCGCAGACAGGCCTTAAAAAAGGGAGAGAGACTAGGAGAGAGTCTAGACAGGAAGAATATCCGAATCATTTTAAGAGGTAGAAGAGAAGTAGAATGGACAACATTTGGCAGCTGACTTGGTATAGCAGAGCAAGAGAGAAATAGGAGTGAAGCTGGGTAAATAAGAAGGTGGTAGTACAGTAACAAAAATAATAAGAGTGTGGTGCAAAGGAGGAGAAACGAATGCATGCGAGAAGGGACAGGGAAAAGAGTTGCTCTTTATATACTGAGCTTCAAGTGATAGAGATATATAAGCGGTGAGATCCACTTTTGTTTTAAACAACTAAAGTGGGCTGCAAACGTGGGGCCAGAGCTCAGGATTGAGATTTCATTTTAACATACACACAAGTATGAAAGGTGACTGTAAATCTGCACAGCACTGACCTTCTAAGACTCAGAATAAATGTGTCAAGGATCAGACACTTTCACTTATATTCTCCTTTAATCCTAATGAGATAATACTTATTTCACAAGATTACTTATCACCATTTCCTGAAATTTTAATATTTGGCCTATAAATTCTTCCTAGCTAATTAGTTCACTAGTTGTGATTAACATAACCAGTTTATGTTAATCACAATCTGGAATGCAGAAACAAAGGAAACTTCACCAGACTGAGTTTTAAAAGTCTTCAGTTCATAACAGGCAACGAAGCTAGCATGAGAATCTTTCTGTTCATTTTCAGCACAATCACCTGTGCTAACCAATTTCAAGGCAACTCTGCCAAGGTTAATAAGGGGGCCACAGAGCAGTGAGAGGGGCTCAGTGGTCCAGAAGTCTTCTCAGTCATCTCCAACAGGGGTTGTGAGTGGGGTGGTGGGTGAGGATCCTGCCCTCTGAAGCACCCTTTGAGAGACTGCCTGAAAGACGGACAGATGGGCCATGACAGCTTCCTCCTGGACACCTAACATTCAGGAGGCGGGAAGCAAAAGAGGACCATGGATGTTGCCTAAGAAGGAGAAGTTAGAAATGTCTACTAAAACAAGGAAAGACATTTTCCCCCATTGTCTATGTCTTGATACTTCTTTCTGCAATTTTAAATTCATTCTCCTTTCCTATCACAGTGAATATGGATCAGCTGAGCTATTCTCACCGTTATGAATGGTATGAAAAGCACTAAATGAAGGTCTTGAACCACTCTGGTTTAACCAAAGATAAAAACAACCTTTGTGCTTCCCTTTCTGTAATTCTATATTTCATTAACAAATAATAAAACAAGTGTTCACCTGTGTGCATCGTGGGTAAAATGTGCCAAAAATACGCAGTAATAAATCTTCCACACCATCACATGGAATCTGATGCATCTTATTAAAAAAGTGTAAGCCTCTAATAACTGAAACCTATGTTTCAGAATCACAATACTTTAGAGGTGGAAGAGAACCCATCCACATTTATTTTACAGCTATAGAAAAATGAGGTTCGGGCAGCTTACCTAGCTTGCTGTCTGTAACATTCTCTCCTTATTTTGAACTTCTGTGTTATCACCTTGGTATTACAAAACAGCTATTTGTGAACATCTTATTAGCCCCGTGGGACCACAATCTCCTGGAAAATAGGGACCCTGTTCTAACTTTCTTTTAATGATGTCTAACAGAGTGTCCCATGTATAGAGAGTGCATAGTAAATGTCTATGAAATCAGTTACCACTCAGAAAGGAAGAAGGAAAGGAAACTCTCAGCCAAATAACATATTGTTCTAAAGCTCAGAGTGAAAGGTCATTTCTATATTGGCAACCACACTATACCTAATCATCCCCATGATTTACTAAAGGCTCTCTAAGCATGTAGCCCTCACTGAGCACTAGCTCTTGAGTTACCTCTCATTCCACAAATTCTATGAAAGCTCATTCCTTACAATATAATAGATGATCAAGAATTTTTCCGCCAAAGTTCAGAATCTCTAACCTTTAACCCATTCTACTGCCACTCTCAAACAAAACAAAGGAAATGTAACATTTGATAGTCAAAAAAGTCTTAAGAGAAAAATGCTCTTCTGGTTTCAAATCCTTAGCTGAAATGAGTATCTCTTTCCTTCTACAATCTTATTCCCTCTTAAGAGATCTTTTCTATGAAGTTGAAAATATCTTGAAAAACAATATCCTTACACCCTACCTAAAAAAGCTTAATGAAAGGAGGAAAATCTGTACGGTCTCTTAAAGTTAGTAATATAGAAAGCTGGAACTATGTATACAAAGCCCCTGCTATTGTAAGATCACGAGAAAACAGCTAGCCTGGGAAAATAAAAGAGAGGTGAACCATTCCTAACATCTTAACAGACACTTCAAGCAACCACTTGTTCTACAAATACCACAGGCCCCTTGGGAATCCTCAGATCTGGTTGCTAACTTGAACTCAGCAACTTGCCTTGCAAAGGAACTGTTCTCTGCACACACCTGCTGCTCCTCCCATCAAGACGCAGAGTCTGTTTCCCCTCTCCCTCGAACCTTGGTTACCCCTGTGATTGCTCCAACCAACAGACTACTACAGGAGTAAGGCTGTGCCAGTTCTGGGCCTAGGTCAAAAGAGACTCGGCAGCTTCCATTTGTGCCTTCTTGGAACCCTGAGCTGGCATGTAAAAAAAAGAGAAGTCCAGGCTCTACTGCTAGAAGTAAGAGGCCACGTGGAGAGAGAGGCCCTGGAGGAGAAGAGACTATACGAGAGAGGCCGTGGGGAGGAGCACTTCGACACCCTAATGGAAAGCCAGCACCGAGGCTCCAGGCACGCGACGTGAGACTACACTGGATTCTCCAGTCCCAGTAGAGTCCAGCAGATACTACATGGAGCAAAGACAAACAATCCCAACTGAGCCTTGCCCCAACTGCAGATCCACAGACAAATACACATGAGCAAATACACTATTTCTGAAAGGAGAGAATTTAGAAATGGCAGGCAGTGGCTGCCTGTCGTTAGGAATGAGACTGGCAGCTCAGCATGGAGAGGAAGGTGGGTATGGAGTACGCTCAAAAAAGGGCAATATGAGGGGTACTTTTAGTGTTAGTCCTGCTCACTACCTTGACTTGGTGGTGGATGCAAACACACACAGGTGATAAAACTGTACACACCTTAACACACACACGTGCACACACACCCGTGCAAGTAAAATTGGTGAAATCTGAATAAGATCAGTGGATTATATCAATGCCAATATCCTGTGATATTACATTAGAGTTTTGCAAACCTTACCAGTGGGCAAAGGATACACAGCAATCTCTCCATATTACTTTCTTTTCTTTCTTTCTTTCTTTCTTTTTTTAACCACTGCATGCGAATCTACAATTATCTCAATTAAATTTAATGTCAATTAAAAATGGTTATTTTAAGCTATGAGATTTTGAGGTAGGCTGTTATACAGTAATAGATGTGACACAGAGTAGTAATACTTTAATGTAACTAACAGCTCAGCTTCATAAGAGAAGACTTATTGGGTATATAATTAATGTTAACAAGTGCTATTAGTAGTGGTACGGTGCGTTATTTTTACCTAGTTTATTTGCATGTGAACAAACAGCTCTCAATTACACACAGTAAAGACACCTCCAACAGGCTAGTTAGAGAGAAATGGGAGGAGACAAAAGCCAGACATGAAAATGTTTAATACTGTCAATGACACACTTTCCCACATTTTAACATCTCTGAAATTGAAGTGTGTTTTACAATTGACAGTATATTTTTTTCTTTTTTAGTGGCACAAAATAATGAGCCATTTTAAATTAGCAGTCTAGGTTAGCTGAAATACATTATATTAAAATATGAGCTTTTTTAAGTAAGTCCAAATATTTATTTAGCTGCATTTTAAAAAAAAACATTTTTGTTTTTTTATATTTGTTTCCTGTATAAGCCACTATTACCTTGAGTTTTTATTACATATAGTTAAACCTAATCCTAATAAATAAATATGGCCTACAACAGTATTATCCAAAATGTACCTCATGGAAGCTTAGTTTTTCAAATTTCCTTTTCTTGTGGAAAAGAGTTCCATAGTTCAATTAGTAGGGAAAATACTGTCCTAGCCATTAAAACCTAGATTCCTCAAAGTCTACAAAAGTCACTTCTCTGCCAGCATTGGAAACTCTCAAAAAAGACAAAAACAAATTTATAATTCTTTCTATGGGAACTACATACAATGTTCCTGAAATGTTCCTTAGATGACCTAGATGTTTCTAAATATAATTTTAAATGCCTCACCTTTTCACTGCTTCTATATTCTAGCTGTTATGAAAGTCTTATAACAGCTGATGTAAAAACTGACCAATTAGTAGTTTGCTAAGTTTTAGAGAAAGAATGGGAATAAGAATTGGTTAATAATTTAAGACTGACCACAGGCTGGCATTTCAGGCCCTATTACAATTTACACAAGAGGGGACTTCCCTGGTGGCACAGTGGTTAAGAATCCGCCTGCCAATGCAGGGGACACGGGTTTGAACCCTGGTCTGGGAAAGATCCGACATGCCGCAGAGCAACTAAGTCCGTGCGCCACAACTACTGAGCCTGCGCTCTAGAGCCCACGAGCCACAACTACTGAGCCCGCGAGCCACAACTACTGAGCCACAAGCCACAACTACTGAAGTCCACGCACCTAGAGCCCGTGCACCGCAACGAAAAGTAGCCCCCTCTCGCCGCAACTAGAGAAAGCCCGCGTGCAGCAACGAAGACCCAACACAGCCAAAAATAAAATAAATTTAAAAAAAAATTTACGCAAGAGGCTAGTATTAAAAATTGCTAAGCAATTTAGCAAGGGTCTTCCGACAGTGAGGTGAGGAACTGAACACGGTACCACCATGGTTGCTTTCTCAGACATAGCAGTAAACAAAGCATCATTTATTAATTTATTGTGAACATTACTAATCATTTTAATCAGATTATTAAAATGTACCCAAGTATATTCTTACATAATTCTAATCTCCTCACTCTACAGAGAAATCTGCTTTTGTCACACATAGTTTTATGCACCTTTATTCCTAGGATAATACCTATGGCTAAGTAGATTATCATTCCCAATTCTTCACTCCATCCTTATTAGAATTATACACCCATGTTGTGTGTCTTTGCAGTCTCCCACTGTGGGAGCAGTATTTTCCTGGCTCCATTGATACTGGGCTTAGCCATATAATTTACTTTGTCTATTAAAACTGGGAGAAAGTTATCAATATGCTAGTTCCCAGATGAAGCCTTAAGAGACAATGCATGTTTCTACTCACCCTTCTTAAACTCCTGCAAATCTATATGATATCATGTAGCCACGTGCCCAGGGAGCCACTGCTTCTCAGCCTAGGCTCCAGAATACAAACTCATGAAAGAGAACTGAACCTGGCCAGAAGTTTAAGCCCAGCCTGGCCTAGACTAGAAAAGCCTAGATCAGCAGAACTACACCAACCTGAATACCCATAAACAAAAATAAATGTTGTTGGTTCTAATTCACTGTGAGGTTTTTGAGGTTGTTACCCAGCAGGGGGAAAAAAAGGCCAACAGAGCTATACAAGGAAAGTTATTAAATTGGATACAATTCACATGATATGCCGAAACTCACCTAATGCTCATCTCATTCTCCTCACTGATGCCCAGAGGGGGATGTTTAAAGCTACCTAATTCAGTATTATTATTATTTTTTTTTTTTTACTTCTTTACAGGAATTTACAAGGTATTTTCACACATAAAACCTTTGAGCCTCACAAATCTCTTATAAGATTGATGGAACAGCGGGTATTATCCTCATTTTACAGCTAGAACAATTAAAGCTGAGAGAGACTGTTCTGTCAGCCAACTCAACCAGTAATGACAAATCTGTTAATAAAATCAGGAAACCGGGGCTTAGACTTGAGGTACCCTAGGATAGGGGGCAATCAGATGGGCTGGTAGGGCAGTGACAAGACCTGGCTGGGCACAATAAAAACTAGGGCCAGGGCCAGGAAGTAGATTAGAATTGCAGGTGATCAGGCTCTGAGATTCCGGATCCCAGGCAGGAAAGCAACACAGGTCAGGAAACCTAGAAGGGGTCCTCAGCACAGGTGGAGACCACAGCTGTACTTCCGGTCAAGAGCAAGGTGGTAGTTAATACCTAAAAGCCAAATAACACTGTGGTACTCTTTCTACAGTGGGGGTGAACATAGAACTACCACTACAACACAAAAAAATCAGCACCTAGTCGGTCACTGACATGTAATAACCAAAGTACAACTAGTACTGTGCATCCCATCTTAAGACCGCAATTTACTGTAAATTAGCATTGCTTAATCATTTGTAATCCACCCACTTCTTTGTCCTGTTACTTATTAGAATTAACTGGAAGGGTCATGTAGAAAAGCTGCTTCAGATAAAACTCAAGTTGCACTGGTCACTAAAAGCCCAACCCTTGTGTCAAACAAGACTATCGCTGAGCAAAAGTAATAAAAACATTCTTCACTGTCTCTTTAGAATTAAATCTCAGACACAGTGATTATGAATACAGCCCACACTTACCACTTAAAACAAAGGAACCAGTTTTGTTTAACAAAGCTATAAAATACTTTACCAAACAAATACTTAAGAATAAAAAGGCATAGACATCCAAAGGATCTGCAGGAGACCCTAGAAAAAGAAAAGGGTTGGTCTTTTGAGGAAAGATGGGCTTTCTGAACTCAGTAGGTTATCAGATACAGACTCAAGTGCAGTGAATACGTACTTATTTTTTCCTTATCAGCTCTACAGAAAAAGAGGTGTGACTCTGCAGTGCACCCTTATTGGTATTTTTCCAGCACACATTCCTCCTTCCTTTACTAACAGAACACTGACATGGATTGTACCCATTCCCAGCTCTAGCTTACTCCAAATCCTGACCAAAGATAAGCACACAACCCAAGATAGATCAACAGGGCGAATAAGATTCAACTGGGCCTTCTGTTTAAGCCACCAGGGAACTCTAAGAGTGAAGGAACAAGTCTTGCCCAAAGCCAGCGCTACCTGGACTTTTCAGTTATTGTTCTAGAAAAGCCTCATTACTGCTTAAGCCATTGGGCTTTCTATTTTATTATTTGCTTCCAAACATTCAACTGATAAAATTTTTAGAGTTACCAAGGAGCAAATGTGAAATGAGAATTAGAGTACCAAAGTACTATACATAAGCTATCATTCCAAGAAAGCGAGCAGACTTGAAAAACCCAATGAGCTACCTTCAACTCACCTTTA
This sequence comes from Delphinapterus leucas, assembly GCF_059928025.1. Classification (NCBI taxonomy): domain Eukaryota; kingdom Metazoa; phylum Chordata; class Mammalia; order Artiodactyla; family Monodontidae; genus Delphinapterus; species Delphinapterus leucas. Next base: position 16,945,843 of record NC_143142.1, read on the forward strand.
ATTTAAGTCTTTCTCTTTAAATAACCAAAGATGGAAAATAGTATAATAATACCCCTAGCCACAGGGTTAAATTATTTTTTCACTATGTAGATACATCTGGTAATTTAATTCAATGGACTCGACAACTATATTACTTAACAATAAGACAGACTATAAAATGGAGCAATTCTATTCCTAGGTATATACTCAAGAGAATTGAAAACACATGTTCACACACAGAAAAAACATGTACGTAGATATTCATTATCACTCAAAAGTGGAAACAAAGTCCACCACTGAGGAATGGATAAACAAATTGTGGTATATCCATGTGAAGGATAATGTGGGCCATAAAATGGAATGAAGTACTGACACATGCTACAACGTGGATGAATCCTGAAAACACTATGCTAAGTGAAAGAAGTCAGACACATAAGGCCACATATTGTATGATTCCAATTACATGACATGTCAGAAGAGGCAAATCAACAGAGACAGAAAGTAGATTAGTGGTTGCTTAGGGCTGGGGTGGGGGATGGGGGATAGGAGAATGGAGAGTGATTGTACATACGAGTTTCTTATGGGGGGAATAAAAGTAAGATCATGATGATGGCGACACAACTAAAAACCACAGAACTGTGTACTATGAAAGGATGAATTTTATGATATGTTAATTACATCTCGATAAAGCTGTTATTTTAAAAAAGAAACAATAAAAGCTTTGAATTGTTCATATCTTTATTATCCACTGGTTTTCTCTGCTATGCACTTTTTTTTTTTTTTTTTTTTGCGGTACGCAGGCCTCTCACTGTTGTGGCCTCTCCCGTTGCGGAGCACAGGCTCCAGATGCGCAGGCTCAGTGGCCATGGCTCACGGGCCTAGCCACTCCGCGGCATGTGGGATCTTCCCGGACCAGGGCACGAACGCGCGTCCCCTGCATTGGCAGGCGGACTCTCAACCACTGCACCACCAGGAAAGCCCTCTGCTATGTACTTTTAAGTGAAAAGAATACTTATATGCAAAACATCTGGGTTGTCTCCTTCCTGCAACTCAGTTTTTCATTATTATAGATTTCTGAAACCTTCATGTTGTAAGAGGATGGAAAATAAAAGGCTAAGTTACATATTTTCCTTAAAAGAGTGAAAAGAGAAAACTGCCTCAGTTTGTTCCTTCATGTGAATTAGGTTAAATTACTTGACTGTATAAGTCAGAAGTTCTGGAATATGAAACAAAATGTGTTAACTGGGCAAGTCCCGGTCTGTGCTTTATACAATTAGCCCAATGTTACAGAAACAACTACCCTTTGTTATCCAAATCTATTCAGTTTCTGAGTTTGGAAAGTGAAAGGTCAGACACAAGAGTGATAACTGAATTTTCCTTCCGTTAGACAGTCTCAGTATCTGACTACCTAGCAATTAGAACTTCTTTCTTCAAAGCAAAATAAGCATCAACATAACTTATCTTTCTCCTATTACTATGAATCAATAGCCTGAATCACAGAACTACTGGCTTGCACATTTAAATGTGCACCAGTACTGTTAGGGATTTAAGGCAAAATATGACATAATAACTATTACATTCTAAGCTTCTATCACACCACAATACTAGCTTACTATCTGGAATAGCAAATCTAAGGATCTGCAGGCTGAATTTATTTTGATCACCAACACAGACTGTCTTGTATCTCTTCTGCTGGACTATCTCAGTACAGATAGAAAATAAAAGTGCAGCTATAAGCTGTGATGGCAAACAGAAAAGAATAGCTCAATTTTTGAAATGATGGGTCAGAAGCACACACAAGAAGTTGATACTTTTTAGGTAGAGTAATAAGAGAAAATAGTCATAAAAGTTCTCTGATGGTCTACTTGATTGATAAAAGTAATAATGCCAACGGGCACCACAAAGTTAAAGACATCTGCAAACAAATATCAGAAACTCTTGTTCCTCAACCTAAGATAGTGGCAGAGCATTACACTACTCTCCAAGTTACAGAGAGTGGGGGGAACCTTACCAATAGCTTAGAAGATGTTCCTATGTAAAAAGGTCCCTGAACAAATTATTTTTCAAAAATACTGGAAAAGAAAAAATATAGTATTAAAGACAGAGCTCTAACAAACATTCAGCTAATGGAAAAAAACACCAAGAAGGCATTTTTTAAAATGCAAAACAGGACCTGATCAGTGATCTGGAGGCAGTACACACACACATACATACACACACACACACACCTTCCAACTATGCATTTTGCACTATTTCTAGCGTGAAATATATTGAATTACAGCCTCAAACTAGTAGAGTGAGTTCCTTAGCACATCCCCAGAGTGCAGCTACACGAAGGACCACTGTGCCGGTGCTCCATTCAACAGCATTCACACCATGAGAGTTTACAGTTCTAATCTGTGTCTGGGTCCCCAGGTGGCGGATACACATGTATAAATTATATAGTGATATTTCTGTTGATTTGCATTAGGAACACAGTATATGTTTGCTATCCCTGTTCTCTCTTAGAAAACATAATTACCTGTTATATCTACTCTTGATATAATCCTTTGTGATTCAAGAGTTGTGTATAATCACTGTCTCCTTCCTCACATCTATTCTCTCCTTGACTCCACTGAGAATGCTGGTGTCAAGATCATGAGTGATTCTCAAAACCAATGTCTCTGTCGTTCTTATTTAACTTGATCTCTGAGTAGCATGTTGGTTTCTAGGCCTCCTTCTTGAAACTTTCAACTTTCGGTTTCTCTGATGCCACAATCCACTGGCTTCCTCCCACCTCAATGGTCATTCCTCCTCAGTCACCTTTGCTGGCTCTTTCTCCTGAAGTCCCCAGGGTCACCTACAAATTGGCACTGGCCATTTACCTCTACAAGGATTAAATTATGAGCCGCTGCAGCTGCTGACCTTCAACAACCAACCCCTGAAAGGAGTTCAGGGCAGAGATCAGAAATGAGGCCCTCTGTGCTCTGCGAAAAACCGGCAGAACAGGTCTTCAAACAGGTATTTTTAGGAGACGATTTTAGGAGCCCAATTCTTGCATCTCCTCATATCTAGAAAAGCACTAAAATCCTTCATGGTGACATCTGCTCCTCGTGACTACCAGAAAACTTCTCCACAACTATGTGCTTGATTACATGTACTACACCCTTCACCAAAATCACATATATACTGACCTTCTCCCCTACCTTTTTGGAGCATGGAGCAGTTTCTCAGAGCTATCTGAAATTCTGTCTCCCGGGCTACAGTCCTCATTTTGCTCCAAATAAAACTTAACTCACAACTCTCGCGTTGTGCGTTTTTTGTTTTTTTTTTAGTCGGCAGTACTAGGTCTTCTCCTCTTCTCAATCTACACAATTGCCCTCATGATTTATAAAGTCTAACAGTTTTCAATAGCACCTGCTCTCTACTGCTTAATCCTAAATCTATACCCATAGACCTGGCCTCTCCTGGGAACTCCTGAGTTCAAATTAGCAATATTCAATTGCTAATTTGAGATCTCCAGTTGCCTATCTAATGATAGGTATCTTGAGCTTAAAATGGACAAAACAGAAACTCTTGATTTTTCCCAAAAAGCTGCTCTTCCCCCCGTTTTACCATATCAGTAAAGACACCAGCCATCCTGGTACTCAGGTCAAAATCTACAACACAAGTAAATCAACCGTACCTCCAAAACCTATCCCAAATCCTGCCAGTTCAATCTCCAATATAAGCATCCTAATTCAAGTCACCACCATCTCTACGCTAAACTACTGCAATGGCCTCCAAACTGGTCTTACTTCCATTCTTTATGCCTCTGTTAAAATCTTCCAATGGCATCTCACTGTACCAATAAAATCCTAGCTCCTGTCTGCCTATCTGACATCAAACTTACCCTTATTCCCTAAAAACATCCCCTCCCTCACCCCATGCTATACACAAACACTTTCAGCCTCAGCGACCATACTTCTGTTTTGAATACCCAACTCATTTCCACCGTAGGACTAGGCCCTCTGCTTAGAATATGGCTGCCTCTGATCTTTGCATGGCTGGCTCTTGCTAATAAGACATCAGCTTAAATGTCACCTTCTCAGACAGGCACTTCCTGCCCACCCAATTTCAGGGCCATCCCAATCACTATATATCATTCTCTATTCATGCTCTGCTTAGAATTCCTTCCTGGTACCTTCTTTACTTGTTTACTGCTCCCCATGAGACAGTAAGCTCCACTAGAGCAGGGGCTTTGACACCTTGGTCACTGCTGTAACCCTACCACCTACAACAGTGCCTGGCACATAACCGGAGTTCAGTAAATATTTTACATGACTGAAAAACTGAAAAGTAGGGCCACACTAAGGGGACTGATAAAATAATTTTATAATTTCATAACGCCATTTGCAGCAACATGGATGGACCTAGCGATTGTCATACTGAGTGAAGTTAAGTCAGACAGAGAGAGACTAATATCATATATTGCTTATATGTGGAATCTAAAAAAAAAGTACAAATGAACTTATTTACAGAACAGAAATAGAGTCACAGATGTAGAAAACAAACTTATGGTTACTAAGGGGGAAAGCGGAGGGGGTGAGGGATAAACTGGGAAAGTGGGATTGACATATACACACTATATATAAAATAGATAACTAATAACGGTCTACTGTACAGCACAGGGAACTCTTCTCAATACTTTGTAATGACCTATATGGGAAAATAATCTAAAAGAGTGGATATATAAATGTGTTAACTGATACACTTTGCTGTACAGCAGAAACTAATGCAACATTGTAAATCAACTATACTCTAATAAAAATTTAAAAACAAAAAAATAAAGCGTCTGAAGTGAAAAAATTTCTAATTTCATGAATTCATTTCAAACGCATGCACAGTATGGCACATTTGTTTAGTGTGTCACTTAATTTTTATCAAAGGTATATGTCGAGCTCTTCAAATAGATTTTTAATTATAGTAAAAGCAAAATTTTACTGTTTTGGGACTTCCCTGGTGGCTCAGTGGTTAAGAATCCGCCTGCCAATGCAGGGACTGAACCCGTGTTCGATCTCTGGTCCGGGAAGATCCTACATGCTACGGAGCAACTAGCCCACGTGCCACAACTACTGAAGCCCACGCACCTAGAGCCCGAGCTCCGCAACAAGAGAAGCCCCCGCTTGCCACAACTAGAAAAAGCCTGCACGCAGCAATGAAGACCCAACACAGCCAAAAACAAATAAATAATAAATTTATTTTTTTTTTAAATTTACTGTTTTAAGATGATGAAATATCCTAGTTTCTGGTTTACTCACACAGCTGCTATTTCACTTTAAAGTAGTTGTGTGAGAATCCTAAAGACTGAACATGTTTTATCCTATAAAGGCTTTGGAGAGTAAAATAGTGAGCCAGGGCTGTTTTGCTTATTTAGTGTATGCTACTTAAGACCAAAAAGAGAAACAAGTTTTAAAACTGGAGTTTTAAAAACTTGCAGCAGGGACTTCCCTGGTGGTGCAGTGGTTAAGACTTCGCAATCCCAGTGCAGTGTGCTGGGGTTCGATGGCTGGTCTGGGAACTAGATCCCATATGCATGCCGCAACTAAGAGTTCATGTGCCACAACTAAGGAGCCCACGAGCCACAACTAAGGAGCCTGCCTGCTGCAACTAAGACCCAATGCAACCAAATAAATAAGTAAATATTTTTTAAAAATCCTTGCAGCAAATTAGGTAAAATACAGTAGGTTTTCAAGAAAAATAACCATTTTTTTAAAAAATAAAACAAAATGGCTTGGAGAAAGCTGGCAAAACAGAAAGGAAGTAGTAGAGTTTTGAGCATTTAGTTGAGCCATTTATAAGGCTTCTAAACCAGCTTCACAGAAGCTCTTGGATTGGATTTCATATTTTTGTTTGCCAGACAGAGGGCAGGATTAGAAAACCCACCAGAGTTCACGGGGGTGGAAGTGTGGAGGCTTTTCTCAGGCTTTCATCTGGGTATTTATATTGTGACAGCAAACTCTGTGGTTAAGCTTGTGCAGTAATTAAGCAGCGTGTTTATAACTTAAATCTCAATGGACTTTTCTAAGATTTCCCCTCAGGCTCAGGAATAAGTGAAATAGGATTCTGACTTATAAACACAAATAAATTGAAGTTTTATGTCACTGAATACCCACACCAACAGCCTCAAGCTTCACTATGCACAGAACCAAACATCAGGAAAAAGGAGATTCAAACAAAGGAGATCCTCCACCAAAAAAAAAAGATACAACACTGATTTCAACACTAACCAGAGAGAAAGAAAACAAGAAAAAAGAGTGGGGGGGGAAACTAGTTAGTCTCTCTGGGGAGGCTGGAAATACAGATTAGGTTTATTTTTAAAGTAGCCATTTGACCGGCTTTTAAACTAATTTAAAAAATAATGCCAATATTCATAATTAATGTTCCATAGCAAAGCACTGGTTTTCCTGTTCTTCTGTACCTACATACCATAATCAGCTTGGGTGTGTACCCCTACTTTATAAATGCCACAGTGAATATGAACCTGTGTTCACCTGAACTGCTCAGAAAAAGGGGAAAACCTCTATTTGGACAGAGTCAAAATTTTTATAAGCAGTTGAACGTCTGGTGACAGAAAAGGAGAAGTACGGCATTATGCAACAAAACAAAACTAGTCTTGTTCACCAACACTGGAGTGGGATGAGAAGGTGGTATATGTGTACAAGAGTAGATTCTGACCTAGACTATAAACCACTTCCTGATGAAAAGAGCAGCCAGAATCCATTAGAGAGAAGGAACAATTAAAGAACAGAGAAACTCAAGGCTGTTCTAGTTGGTACTGTAAGCAAAGTCGAACTTGCAATGTCTAACCTCATTTTCTCCAATGGCTTCTTTCTAATATACCAGGATCAGGATGTAAATCTCAAGGAAAGAGTCTCAGAAAACAGGCCAAACCACAGCCACTGGATCCTAAAATCCTGGAGCGGGCTGAGGACTACAGGGATGCATATGGGTCTAGAATTATTGTCATACACACAGAACCTCAAATTAAATTCTCCCAACAGGAGGGGCGCAAGGAAGGTGGGACATGAGCACTGCTACTTCTTGTCCAGTCTGAATGACTGAGAGTAGTGATGCCATTGAGAGAATGGCAAGAGTTTAACTAATTTACCTGCCCCCACTCCCCCCACCCAAGTGAGCTCGCTTAACAAGTATTATTTTAGAATTGCTACACTACTTCCATCATCTGCACGTCTCACATACAGATTAGCTGTGGAATTAGTCTATATATTTAAGATAAAAGGAAGCCAAATTTATAATTTTTATAACTACTTTCTAATGGTTTCATTTCCAAACATCAACCTTTAACCCAGAAGGCTACAAAGGGAAAGGCTAGGTTTTTCACAGGTATTTTAAGATACTGCTCTTGTAGCATATCTTATTATATCTAAAGAATAAGGAAATAATGAAGAAAGTAAGCAAACAATCAGGAAAAGAATTCCCAAAGAATCTGCATATAAACTATTCTTTATCACCTCTGTGATATATAACACCAATGACAAAAAAATGAGCATGCTGGAGATGATCTGTATGACATTCAATTATTTATTTATTTATTTATTTATTTATTTATTTATTTATAACCATCTTTCGGGGCCCAGGATGTAATGCAAACTTGATTAGTGTATGTAAATATTTTTACATTAATGAAAGTAGAATGAAACTTACATATACCACCCCCGCAATACTCTCCCTTCCCTCTAACAAAGTTACCAGAGATGGGATCATCAACTCTAAAAAGCTTTCTTGTATATCAAACCATCTAAGTCAGTTTTCTAAAGGTAAAAAAATTCATGTAATTTGTACCAACTTCTACAAAGTTGTAGCCAACTGGCAGAACATTTCCTAAACTATTGTTTAAGTAGCTACTAATGGATTAATGGGTCACCACAGAGGCAGATGAAATGGGTGATCTGTTTACAACAGTAACTGTTTAAAAAATCATGAGTTTTACTTAGAAAATCAAAGCTGCTCTAAAAAACAGCGACCAACATATTCTGTGATTTTTGCATGTGCCATCTGAGAATATCTCCAAGAAAATATCTGGCTTTGTCCCAGGCATTCTAGTTAGCTGTGAGTAATACATGTGGTCTATACCTTTTGGGACTGGGCAAATCCTATTTAGCTGAGATTCCTGAAAACAACTCTGGGTTATAGGCTCCTAATCTTCTCACACATACCCTCGGCCTCCCCCTAAAGTTTTCATGTCCTCAAGCCTCACCACTTCTTTATGATAGCCTCTGCTTTATAAATCCATAACTCTAGTGTAAAATATTTTCATTGGAAAAGTTAAGACTGAAAAAATGTGGACAAGGATTCAGTAAAAATAACCATTCCTAACAGTGTAACAGATACATTTAGGCAGATGCTGGTCAGATGCTTCCCTCAGCTGAATCACCAGGCCATGCAAAACCCCAAGTTTGCACTCAGAGAGGTTCTGAAATACTACCCTCTGGTGTGCAAACTTAAAGTATATTAAGCTTGGAGAAACTGTTCTAAAGTAAGTTACTGGACCAAGCTAGATTTGGAAATATGATGGATGATCAGTAAAGGATCAGCTCCAGAAGCTACCAAGGGAACTCAGTTCTTAGAACCTTTTCCATTAAATTAAAGCCTTCTGGAGACACTCTATCTCAGATGTACCAGAGGCTAATGAGTCCTCCCCACTGCCCCTTTCAAATCTACTTACTTACTCAGTCTCTAGAGCCACCTGAGTGTTAAGGCCAAAGGAAATCACCAACATGCCCACACCATGGAAGTTTATGCCATAGTGCAGGGAAGTCTAAAAAGCCAACTGCTGCTATTCCAGACTTCACACTATGAAAAAGAATGCTGGATAATGAACTAATGGTTTCTTAAAGAAAATTTCCCCATTTCAACTTGAGTAAATACCCTATTTTAGTTTTCTATTACTCCTGTAACAAACTACCACAAACTAAGTGACTTAAAACAACACAAACTTATTCTAGAGGTCATAAACCTACAACAAGCCTTACGGGGCTAAAAATCAAGGTGCTGGCAGGGCTGGTTCCTTCTGGAGGCTCTGAGGGGAAAATTAGTTTCCTTGCCTTCTTCAGCTTCTAGAGGCCTGCCTGTACTCTTAAGGTCACCTACTCTTCATCACATCACTCCAACCTCTCGCTTCCATCATCAAATCTACTATGCACTCTGATCTCCTGCCTCCCTTTTCTAAGGACCCTTGTGATTATATTGGGCCCACCTGGATAATCCAGGCTAATTCTCCCATCCCAAGATCCTTAACTTAATTACATCTGCAAAGTCTCTTTTTACCATATTCACAAGTAACAGAAATTAGGATATGGACATCTTTGAGGGGCCATTATTCAGCCTACCACACACCTGTATAGAGATTTTTAATTCTATAAAGCATATTTATCTATCTCATTTAAACCTCATGCAGTATTATCATTACTTTTTTATTAATGATCAAGTAGGTCTAGAAAAGTTAATTTCTCAGGCATCATAAAGTTAGCCAAAGAACTAAGACTCAAAACCAGAACCACATACTGCCTTCTCCTCCACAGTGCTGTTTATAATTCCCTGGCCTTTCTCCCTTGCTTTTTTCTTGAACAACTTCTTAACACACTGAAAGTCCAAAATTCAAGTCACCAAAAAAACTTAGACCACACCAGAGGTTCCTAAACCTTCTCAGGTCACTGCTCTCTTAGAATGTAGGTCACTTCCTCATGGCACGCCCTAGGCCAAAAGGAATGCCTAATAGTCTGTTAGGTCCAAACTTAATAAGCATTTATGGCCTAACAACTTAACTTCGCACCTTTTGGGTACTCCACAGCTTCTCAACTTCTGATTCTAATAACTTATGAAGCAGACTTTCCCAGTAGAAGAGCTTCCAGATAGCACAATAAATGAACAGAAATAACACAGATTAATGGTATTTTTCAACACCCAACTAGAAACTGGCAAACATATATAAACAAATTTTTATCAAGTACATCATAGGTCCCTGCTATTTAGCATTATGACTTAAAAGCTTTATTTTCTTTTTTTATAAATTTTTTTAAAATTTATTTTTGGCTGCATTGGGTCTTTGTTGCTGTGCCCGGGTTTTCTCTAGTTGTGGCGAGCAGGAGCTACTCTTCATTGCAGTGCGCGGGCTTCTCATTGCGGTGGCTTCTCTTGTTGCGGAGCATGGGCTCTAGGCACGTGGGCTTCAGCAGTTGTGGCACATGGGCATAGTTGCTCTGCGACATGTGGTATCTTCCCAAACCAGGGCTTGAACCTGTGTTCCCTGCATTGGCAGGCAGATTCTTAACCACTGTGCCACGAGGAAAGTCCAAGTCTTTATTTTCAAAAAAAGTTATTGGTCTCAAGTAAAATAATACTTGCTTCAGAAATGTGCTGTCTTCTTTCCAGCAGTAAAACAACCTTACTCTTTTTCATACATGGAGAAAATGTCACTCCTCCAAGGAGTGGAGGTGTACCTGAAGCCCAAGAGCCACACCAGGATGTTATCATTGTCAGATACTGTGCCTCTCCACCACATAGATGTCCCTGGAAGGCAGCTGAGAGAATTCCAGTCTTAAGAGTGAGTGGAATTCTGAAAGGCCCAAAGGGTGACTCATGATTAATGTAATCCAGCACTGTCTAACAGAACTTTCTGTGATGATGAAAACGTTCTATATCTGCACTGTCCAATAAGTTAGCACTTGAAAAGTGGTGAGTGCGACTGAGGACCTGAAACTGTAATTTTATTTTAATGAATTTAAATTTAAATAGCCATGTGCAGCTAGTGGCTACCTTACTGGACAGCACAGACCTAAGAAAATCCTGGGGATTCCAGTCCCCTTGGCAGTGATCTGGCTTAGGCGTTTGATGCAATTCTGACCAATGAGATAAGGGGAAAAGGTTTCTCTTGTACCAGGAAAAAAAAAAAAGGACACACCACAAGGCAGAGAAGTTTCTTTTTTCTGCCTCTGGATGTGGTCTTGAGATGTAATGTCTAGGAAATGCTGCAGCCATCTTGCAAATAGTAGCACAGCAAACCTACAGGTGAGACAAATACGCTGAAGAGAGCAGAACAGAAGAATGCAAAGAACACAACCCCTTGAAACTATCAATGAGCTAGCTGCCTGACCACTGCTGAAGAAATAACATTTTAATCTATTTATTTAAGATATTTTAGATATTTCCATTTATTCAGATATTTCCTAAGCACTGACTAGAGATACAGCAACGAGCCTAATAGATAAAAATTCCTGTCCATAAGAATTAAACAAATTCTTACTGTTTAAGTCAGCCAAATCAGGATTTTTTTGGTTAACCATAGCTGAAGATATACTAATTCACAAGACACACGAAGTAAAAGTAGATGAAGTAAACTGTCCTCCTTGGAGCAGTAGTGAAATAAACCTAGGTATTTAAAGATCAGATACTGATGTCAATTCCAAAGAGAGTAATTCCAGAACAAATATATCCCAAATAATGGATCCTAAGTACTTTGCTAAAGATCATTTGTTAGCAAATATTAAGGCCAGACTACTAAGGAACATAAATAAATAAATATGGTTAACAGTAAACTAACCACCTGTACACTACCATCCAAGGACTCATTTAAAGTTATCACTATTAAGATGTAGGTACAGGGCTTCCCTGGTGGCACAGTGGTTAAGAATCCGCCTTCCAATGCAGGGGACACGTGTTTGAGCCCTGGGCCGGGAAGATCCCACATGCCGCGGAGCATCTAAGCCCATGCACCACAACTACTGAGCCTGCGCTCTAGAGCCCGTGAGCCACAACTACTGAGCCTGCATGCCACAACTACTGAAGCCCGCATGCCTAGAGCACATGCTGTGCAACAAAAGAAGCCACCGCAGTGAGAAGCCCGTGCACCAAAACAAAGAGTAGCCCCCACTCGCCCCAACTAGAGAAAGACTGCACAGCTACGAAGACCCAGAGCAGCCAAAAATAAATAAAAATTTATTAAAAAAAAAAGATGTAGGTACAAAACAAAAATTTTCTAACTTACTTCCTCCTCCATTCAACTCCCTCTCTACCATTTTAAACAATTACAAAACATGCATTATTTAAATTCTCTAACTGTTCTCAAACCAAATAATAGTCCAATAACACATTATGAATTTTACTAATCATGTAAACACAGACTAAATCATGTTTTCAAAGTGAAATAATTGAAATCTGTTTGGTACCCCTAATGGATCAAGTAAGTGTATCACACCAGAGCTTTTCCACCATATTGTGTTAAACAGACTACACGCACATTTGAAATTAAAAAACAAAACCAAAACACTATTGCCCTCAATTTTTGCCACTTTTCTGCTTAAAAATAAAAATTGAAGAAATTTAATTATGGGACAGGATTCTAGAATGATGGCAGCAGCCAGGGCACAGTTGTTTTTGAATCCTCCTGAATTCTCCCATAAAAAACACATGGAGCAATCTGGATAGCAAAACTGAAAGCCTGCATTTACAACAATACTAAGTGATAAGGTATTCTCATGAAACCCAGAATACAACTGGGTGGGGACAAACTACTGACTGCTAAAGACTCATGTGGAACTACCATCTGTGTGAGAAAAAGCAGAGGGAAGCAACAGGGTATTTGAGGAACCTGAACTTAGGAAAACCCCGAAGAGACAACAGACACTCACTGGAAAGTGCACTGGGCCAAACTGAGAACAGCAGTTGAAAAGGAAAGGAGTTTTGCACATTTCAACTTATGCGTGAGCACAGGGAGACTGGCAGTCTGAAGGGGATGAAGTAATCTGGGCCCTATAAACTCAAAGTTAACCATCTGAAGCTCCTTTCAGAACAGTCTTGTGCTGAGGAAAAACTACTGGGAACAGAATCCAAATTAAGCAGAATAGAGACAAGAGCGGTAAAGCAAGAAGGCAGCCCAGATACGGAACTGGGAGGAGAAAGGGCCAGGAAATGTATGAAAGTACAAGGTTCCCACAAAAAAACTCAGAAGAGGGAGCTCTAGAACCATGAAGCTAGATAAACTTTCACGACTCACCTCTTTTTTCTAATAGTTTAGAAAAATTAATCTAACTTTGAAATGAGCACGGGAAAGCAGTGTGGTTACACCTAAAAGTCATTATAAAGAAAACAAAAAAGGGGGGATGGGGGGTACAGACAGTATTCCTAAAAACAATGAAAGCATACTAGAAAAACAATACTTTAAAACACATGAATATAATTTTATATTTCAAAATCAGCTTTAAAAATTTAAGAAAATGACATAATAATGCCAATAATGCCCCAAAGGGGGGAAAAAATCAAAGCAATGTGACGTAAGAAATACTAAAAAATCACAATTTAAGAAAAATTTCATGAAAAAAAATTCTATATTGAATCAATCAATCCCTAATGACCAACTCTGAGAAACAGTCTAGTATAATTACTGGATCTTTTAAAAAGCAGAATTCCCGGCATCCTGGCAAAAAGTCCAAGTCACTTGTAATGTTAAGACTATCAGAATATCATTAGTCTTTGACAGCAATGCTACACGGCAGAAGACGACAGAGGAAACCAAACGTGAGCCAAGAACTTACAGGCAGTCAAACTAGTAGGAGTGAAACTGTAGGGTCATATGGTATATTTGTTTAACTTCTTAGAGCCAGTTTCTTTTTAGAATCTATTAGTGTTCCCCTTATTTATTAACTGTATTTAGGATCCTTATAGTACAGAGTTATATTTTCATTTTTTATCCTGTCTCATCATGTTTCTCAGAGACACAGTAAAACAACTTTCCAATGGGGAGATTTTATGTATAAATTTATAGCGTGCTACAAGCAAAATATAAAGATAAGTGCTAACATGTCACCTAAATAAGATAAAGACTGCCGAATCTAAATGTTTTTATAAAGCAGTAACTGAGGTTAAAATTGTGATAGTATAGTATACATACTATATATAATATTGTGTGTGTGTATGTAGTTTACTTTGCCCTCCCGCCAAAAACAAAACAAAACAAAAAAAAACAAAACAAAAAAAACAAAACAGGGGCTTTCCTGGTGGCACAGTGGTTAAGAATCGGCCTGCCAATGCAGAGGACACGGGTTCGAGCCCTGGTCCTGGAAGATCCCACATGCCGTGGAGCAGCTAAGCCCGTGCGCCACAACTACTGAACCTGCGCTCTAGAGCCTGTGAGCCACAACTACTGAGCCCACATGCCACAACTACTGAAGCCCATGCGCCTAGAGCCCATGCTCCACAACAAGAGAAGCCACTGCAAATGAGAAGCCCGCACACCACAAGGAAGAGTAGCCCCCACTCACCGCAACTAGAGAAAGCCCACGTGCAGCAACAAAGACCCAACTCAGCCAAAAATAAATAAATAAATTTTTTTAAAATTAAAAAAAAAAGAACCTACTAAATTCTTTAAAAAAAAAAAAACCCCACCAACAGTACCTGAAACAGAAATTCTTTAAGAACCACTGATTTAAAAGAATTCTTTGAACACTTATGCCTACAGTCATATTGTCCCTATTAATAAGGAAGCTATGTTAAGTTTCAACATAATAGAAAAACATACAGAGTCCAAAAGTCCTCTCAATCACTGAGGTGATAAAAGTATACATCAAATGACCTAGGAAGGATCTGGCTCACCACTGGAAGAGTCACATCACTTTCATGATATATATTCATCATACTTAACCACAAGTGTATATAACGTATAATATACCTGGTCTACAAAAATACTTGCATGAAAGGGGTGAATAAATTGTATAAATGTCAAAGTTTTCTAGTAATACACTGACTACTAAAACAGGACTATTCAAAGGGTGGTTCAGCCCTGGTGTTGGTCCACGAACCATTCATTGGTAACCGATCCACTTCAAGTTAAGTTAAAAAAAAAAAAGGAAAACAATAAATGTTTCAAAACCTTTACAGCAATTTGGTAATTTTATGCCTGTTGACCCTGATAATGAAAATTTGGGGCATGCGTTTTGTAAGGTTTTTTAATCTGGTAATTTATTTTTGGTGTATTTTAACAAAAAAATCTGTCTGTGACAAACTGGGAGGAGGGAAGAAGGAGGAACTGGTACATTACCAGAAATAGTTTGAGAAGCAGAAGCCAGCAAACTTCTTCTGTAAAGGGCCAGATAGTAAATATTTTAGGCGTTACAAGCCATACAGTCTCTGCTGCAACTGCTCTACTCTGCCATTACAGCATGAAAGAAGCCATAGATGACATGTAAACAAAATGGGTATGGCTGTGTTAAAAGAAAACTTTACAAAAACAGGCGGTGGGTCAGATTTGGCTTGCAGGTCACAGTTTGCTGATTCCCGTACTGTAACATTCAAGAAAAATAGAATAAGAAAGGAGACAAAGCACAGAATGTTCCAAAAGAACAGAACCTTGGAAAGGGTTTTGGCAATAAAGTAAAAGGAAAAGAGTAAGATTTTTGGAAACCAATCCTGAAGAGACTGCTATCAATGTGGTCTAGATCTCATTCAGCTATGCGATCAGCCATGTTTCTAGTCATATGTTAAACAGGTTGTGGTGGATTCTTGCTTTGTTATAATAAACTACAGTGCCCTATGATGATACTACACAGGTAAGATGTCTTTGTTTATATACTTCTTAGCAAAGGACTGAATCCTGGTTTAACTGGCAGGGAAGAACACTGTCTGACATTACACTTATATAATCAAATCTCTGGTTGATTAAAAAAAAATCACATCCTTGAAATCATAACATATAAAACAATCCAATCTCCTAACAGATTAGTTCTGTCCCTCATTATTTCTGTTTTGAAATAGCTTTTGTGCCTACGAGTTGCAAAGCTCTGCTGGTGGTATGCATTATTATGGGTATAAAAAGAAGATTTTGCCTTCAAAAAAGTTATATTCTAGTGATTAAAGTAAGATACATCCATAAATACCCAAAATGCAATGCAAAAATGACACTACTTTTCCTACTAGACCCTAAGTTACTTGAGAGCAGGATTCATGCCCGAGTCTTCTTTCCATCTCTTCTAACAAGCACATAAAATCAACCAACCAACCAACCAACCAACCATTTGCTGAATGAGTAAGGTGTGAGTAAGGGTGAGTAATTGCTACCTGCCTTTCACAGATGAGGAAGCTAAGGGAACAAAAATTTTATAGCTGGTTAAAAGCAGATTCAAGACCACAATCCAGATTTCCTAACCCCTATTATTCAGTTTCCCACCAGACCCTGATTGCTTCAATATATGTAAAGAACAAAATCCCACCAGCAGCAGACTTCCAACCATCTTAAATAAAATTATGAAACTTAAAAGATACCTAAAATATCTCTGAAGAACAATCTCTCAACTGTAAACTGTAGGCCAATAACTATACTACAGGAGTAACACAGGTAATCGATGTGGCAGAGAAGGAGGGAAGAGCAGAAAGTACCCTTCAAAATATGACCCGGATCCCTGATACCCAAGAGTTCCCAGATACCAAAGAACAAGAGGGCTACAAGAGAGTTAGGGGTAAGAGATAACTCTCAAAGGATTGAGACCACAGCTTTGGGTGGTAGCTCTCAACATTTTCATGTTTTCCTCATGGTTTCAATTCTAGAATTTTGGGCAACGTACTTGAAGGGACTAAGACTCAAAAACAACAATGATTTAATCAACAATAAGTATAATGCAATCAGTGCTACTGTAAAATAATGTCCATAATGTCTAAAGTAGCTAGCTGTTCTCAAACTTTTGTTTATGTACATTATATCTATTGATATTTATGTTAGAATTAAAACTGTGAACGTTAAAAATATTTATTTTGAAAAAAAGTATTACATATTACATAAATCACATGTTTTAATGAAACATAACTTTTCCAAGACAAACAAAAAATAGAAGAATGGCACTGTTTTACATTTTCGCAAATATCTTTAATGCCTACTTTAACAGAAGTGCATTCTCATATCTACTTCTGCATTTAATCTGACGTGATCATTTGTTTTCGTTGAAGTATATGAAGAAGATCCAGCCTCACCCAAATCTGTAGTTTAAAAGGGGAGTATTGGGACTTCCCTGGTGATCCAGTGGTAAAGAATCTGCCTTACAGTGCAGGGAACGTGGGTTTGATCCCTGGTCAGGGAACTAAGATCCCACGTGCCGCAGGGCAAGTAAACCGCGCGCCACAATTACTGAGCTCGCCCGCCTCAACTAGAGCCCACATGCCCTGGAGCCTGTGTGCCACAACTAGAGAAGAGAAAACCCGCAGGCTGCAAGTAGAAAGAAGCCCGTGCGCCACAAAGAAAGATCCCGCATGCCTCAATGAAGATCCTGCGGGCCGCAACTAAGACCCGACACAGCCAAAAATAAAATAAAAGAAAGAGGAATTTTTTTTTTTTTTTTTGCGGTACGTGGGCCTCTCACTGTTGTGGCCTCTCCCGTTGCGGAGCACCGGCTCCGGACGCGCAGGCTCAGCGGCCATGGCTCACGGGCCCAGCTGCTCCGCAGCATGTGGGATCTTCCCCGACCGGGGCACAAACCCGTGTCCCCTGCATCGGCAGGCGGACTCTCAACCACTGAGCCACCAAGGAAGCCCTGAAAGGGAAGTATTTTAATAGCCTTTCAGATAACTGGATATTCTTCAATACTGCAACAAAACTCAACAGATGGGGACTTCCCTGGTGGCGCAGCCGTTAGGAATCCACCTGCCAATGCAAGGGACACGGGTTCAAGCCCTGGTCTGGGAAGACCCCACATGTCGCAGAGCAACTAAGCCCGTGCGCCACAACTACTGAGTCTGCGCTCTGGAGCCCGCGAGCCACAACTACTGAGCCCACATGCTGCAACTACTGAAGCCCACATGCCTACAGCACGTGCTCCACAACGAGAAGCCACCGCAATGAGAAGTCCGCGCACCACAATGAAGAGTAGCCCCCGCTGCTGCAACCAGAGAAAGCAACGAAGACCCAAAACAGCCAAAAATAAATATATATTAAAATAATAATTAAAAAATTAAAAAAAAAACTCAACAGATGGTAGTTTCTTAAAGGTTACATGCAGTGTGGAATCTGAAACCCTACCAATGAACTTTTTGTACCCTGTTACATTAAAAACCATCAGTCTATTTTGCACTTTGCATGAATCTTTCCTTAGCAAATAGTTCACTAGTGTTGTGTGACTCCTAAAACATTGATACACTTCATTATTCAATACCAAAAATCCATATTTAACATCACCACTGATCTCATCAGAGAAGTCTTTAAATAGTGGTAATTTGTCAAACTCAAATTTTATCATTGGCAACAAATACTACCAGCTCCTTCATTTTTGAGAAAATGTTGCCAAATATTCAAATCTGAATAACAACAGTTTTTCTGTCAATTATTCTCTCAAGTAAAAATGGTATCCCATGAAAAATGTTGCTAGGTCAGCGTGCAACTCAAACAATCCTCCATGTTAAAACCACCACGGAACTTCAACTTGCAGAAGAAGTAAGTGCCTTATAATTTAAGGTACTTATAAGAAGTTATAAGCGCCTTATAACTTCCCATTACATCACACAGACTATTAAAAAGAGGTGTGCTCTAGTATCCACCTGTTAGTCACTTACTAGCCAGCCATCTAGCTCTGTCGAGGTATCACAGTGCTTGTATTTAAGTAACCCTTATTTTACTTAATAATAGCTCCAAAGCACAGGAGTAGTGATGTTGGCAATTCGGACACGTCAAAGACAAGCTGCAAACTGCTTCCTTTAAGTGAAAAGGTGAAAGTTTTCAACTTCATAAGAAAAACAATCATATGCTGAGGTTGCTAAGATCTACAGTAAGAATGAATTTTTGAAATTGTACAGAAAGAAAAAGAAATTCATGCTCATTTTGACATCACACCTCAAACTGCAAAAGTTACAGCTACAGGGAATGATAAGTGCTTAGCTAAGGTGGAAAAAACATTAAATTTATAAAATAAGGTATTTTGAGAGAGGGACCACATTCACATAACTTTTATTACAATAATCTCTTACGGTGCCTAATTTATAAACTTTATCATGGGTATGTACATATAGGAAAAAACATTTAAAAAAAAAGTATATACAGGTTTCGGTACTACCATGGTTTCAGGCATCCACTGGGGATCTTGGAACAGATAAAAGGAGACTATACTATATCTCTACAACAAAAGTAGACTCTGGAACAAGGAATATTAGGAGAGCTATTACATAATGAAGGAGGGGTCGATTAATCAAAAGGACATAATCCTAAATATGTATATACCTAATAAGGGGTTCAATACTCACAGAACTGAAAGGAGAAACATGCAAAGCTGGAAACTTCAACGCACCTTTCTCAGTAATTGATAGAATTTTTAAAAATCACCAACGATCTGAACATTATCAATCAACTTGACCTAATAGATATTTATATGCATTTCAACACATGTAAAGATGCTCAATATAATCGGTCACCATGGAAATACAAATGTAAACCAACAATGAGATGCCATTACACACCACTAGAATGGCTAGAAAATGAAGCAACTAAAACTCTCCACTATGAGAATGGAGCAACTGGAACTTACACATTGCAGGTGGGAATGCAAAATGCTACAGGCTTTGAAGAACAGTTTGACAGTTTCTTTAAAACTTCAACATATACTTACAATATGACCCAATATTCCCACTCTCAGGTTTTATACAAGAGAAATAAAATCATGTGTCCAGAGAAAGACCTGTATTTGAATGTTCATAGCAGCTTTATTTATAATAGCCAAAAAAAAAAAATGAGAAAGAGCGTCCATCAACTAACTGGTGAATGGTAAACAAATTGTGATATATCCACACAGCAATTAAGAACAAACTTCTGGGGAATTTCCTGGAGGTCCAGTGGTTAGAACTCAGCACTTTCACTGAGGACCTGGGTTCAATCCCTGGTAGGGGAACTAAGATCCTGCAAGCCTTGAGGCAGGGGGGAAAAAAAAAACACAAGAAATTTCTGATACACCCAACAAAATACATGATTTCAAAAACATTATCCTAAGTGAAAGAAGCCAGAATCAAGACTATTGCTGGACTTCTCTGGTGGCGCAGTGGTTGAGAGTCCACCTGCCGATGCAGGGTACACGGGTTCGTGCCCTGGTCCGGGAGGATCCCACATGCTGCAGAGCGGCTGGGCCCATGAGCCATGGCCGCTGAGCCTGCATGTCCGGAGCCTGTGCTCCGCAACGGGAGAGGCCACAACAGTGAGAGGCCCACGTACCGCAAAAAAAAAAAAAAAAAAGACTATTGCTGTATGACTCCAGTTATATGAAATACTAGAGAAAGCAAAATTATATATAGAGAGAGAGACAAAATGCAATCAGTGGTTGCTAAGGGCCTAGGAGTGAGAGGAGAAAATTAACTGTAAAGGGGCACACGGGAATTTTTTGGAGTGATGGAAAGAATTGTCCTATTCTTGACTGGGACTGTAGTCTCCCAATAATAGCATGTATTTGTCCAAAACTCACAAATTATTACTTTAAAATGAGTGAATTTTACTGTAGGCAAATATACCTCAGAAAGTCGATTAAAATTTTAAAACTTAAATGGGAAAAGAAAAATCTCAAAGCTGGAAGTGGGAAAGAAATCATAAGAGCCAAAATAAAAGAGCTCAGAATTATTAGAGAATACCATACACATTTACATGCTAATAAATTTTAAAACTTAAGTTCAATGAGTAGTATGCTAGTAAAATGTTAAATACCAAAACTGATACAAGAAAACATGAAACAAATCCATAACAGAAGACGCTGACCAATGTAACAAAAAATTACACAAGCATCCCTTCTTTACCCCCACGAGAGCACTAAAACCCAACAGCATTACACGAAAATTTAAAGATTTCTAACAAAAATGTGGCAGGTATATTCACCTCCAAGTGCTGTGGAGGAAACAGGTCCTTAAATTGATAAGATAAAATGAAAAAATAAAACTATATGACAATCTTGTTTACAAATAATGATGTGAAAATCTTAGATAAAACTCAAACAATTAAAGCAATACCTCAGGAGATTTACTAAATACTACTAAACAGGTTTTGTTCTAAGAATGCAAGGGTTTTAAATAAGTATAACTATTGATATCATACAAGCAAAAGATTCATGCAAAATGTCATGACAGGACTTCCCTGGTGGAAGAAGAGAAGAAGTAGATAAGAATCCGCCTGCCAATGCAGGGGACACGGGTTCAATCCCTGGTCTGGGACGATCCCACATGCCATGGAGCAACTGAGCCCATGTGTCACAACTACTGAGACTGCGCTCTAGAGCCTGTGAGCCACAACTACTGAGCCCGTGTGCCACAACTACTGAAGCCCACGCACCTAGAGCCCATGCTCTGCAACAAGAGAAGCCACCACAATGAGAAGCCCGCGCACCACAACAAGATAAAGCCCACGTGGCAGCAACGAAGACCCGTCACAGCCAAAAATAAATAAATAAATTTATTTTTTAAAAAAAAGTCATGACAGCAAGACTTTTAGGGACTTCCCTGGGGGTGCAGTGGTTAAGAATCCGCCTGCCAATGCAGGGGACACGGGTTCGATACCTGGTCCGGGAAGATCCCACATGCCCCAGAGCAACTAAGGCCATGACCCATAACTACTGAGCCTGTGCTCTAGAGCCTGCGAGCCACAACTACTGAAGCCCGTGCACCTAGAGCCCCTGCTCCGCAATGAGAAGCCACCGCAATGAGAAGCCTGCGCACCGCAACGAAGAGTAGCCCCCGCTCGCCACAACTAGAGAAAGCCCACGTGCAGCAACAACAACCCAACGCAGCCATAAAAAAAAAATAAATTTATTTTTAAAAAAGACTAACTTTTATAAAATTCAATGAATCCCACACTTTTTAAATTTATTTTTATTTATTTATTTTTTTTGCGGTACATGGGCCTCTCACTGTTGTGGCCTCTCCCGTTGCGCAGCACAGGCTCCGGACGCGCAGGCTCAGCGGCCATGGCTCACGGGCCCAGCCGCTCCGCGGCATGTGGGATCTTCCCAGACTGGGGCACGAACCCGTGTCCCCTGCATCGGCAGGCAGACTCTCAACCACTGCGCCACCAGGGAAGCCCCTACACTTTTTTTTTAAAAAAGAAATGTGATTCATAATTTTTATTGGCTCCTCTCCCTTTTTTTTAAAAAATTATCTATTTATTTATTTATGGCTGTGTTGGGTCGTTTCTGTGCGTGGGCTTTCTCTAGTTGCGGCGAGCGGGGGCCACTCTTCATCGCAGTGCGCGGGCCTGTCACTGTCGCGGTCTCTCTCGTTGCGGAGCACAAGCTCCAGACGCGCAGGCTCAGTAGTTGTGGTTCACGGGCCTAGTTGCTCTGCGGCATGTGGGATCTTCCCAGACTAGGGCTCGAACCCGTGTCCGCTGCATTGGCAGGCAGATTCTCAACCACTGCGTCACCAGGGAAGCCCCTCCTCTTCCTTTTTATAAAAAGCAATAAAAAACTTTTCTTTTTAAATATAATTAAAACAATCCACATTACAAATATGATGCTTAAACATTAGGGGTCTTCCACTTAAAAGACCAAGGGACACCTGATTCAATTAGTTATAACAGTATATTACAGATTTTTTACTCGAGTAATTTTTTTTGAAGGGACAGATAAAACAAGAGAATTACAAAAATTACTGAAAAATATATATCACTACTTGATTCTATATAAAATTTAAGCAAAGAACCATTAGAATAATTTCTCTACTATAGTTGTTGGATATAAAGCAAATCTGCAAAAATCAATGCTATTTCTATACAGCAGTGATAACCACCTAGAAAAAGAATAGGGAAATGTCTCCATTAAAACAGCAACAAAGGGTCTTCCCTGGTGGCGCAGTGGTTGAGAGTCCGCCTGCCGATGCAGGGTACACGGGTTCGTGCCCCGGTGCGGGAAGATCCCACGTGCCGCGGAGCAGCTAGGCTCGTGAGCCAGGGCCGCTGGGCCTGCGCGTCCGGAGCCTGTGCTCCACAACAGGAGAGGCCACAACAGTGAGAGGCCCGCGTACCGAAAAAACAAAAACAAAAAAAAAACCAGCAATAAAAAGTATAAAATACTTGGTAATTAGTGTAGTGAATGTAAATTTAGTGTAGTAAACTTTAACGGGAGAAAAACTTGGTTAGTTGCAGAGAAGAAACATACTATAACATCATGAAGGAGACAATTTTGCACAAGTTAAAAAACAGATGTGCGGCGGAGCAATAAATTAGGAATTTGGGATTAACAGATACAAACCACTGTATATAAAATAGGTAAACAACAAGGATCTACGACAGCACAAGGAACTAAATTCAGCATCTTGTAATAACCTATAATGGAAAAGAATCTGAAAAAATACATATATGTATAACTGAATCACTTTGCTGTATACCTGAAACATTGTAAATCAATTATACTTCAATAAATAAATACACAAAACTTAGAAAAACAGATGTAATGTACTCCCAATTAAAAACACTAACAAGGGACTTCCCTGGTGGTCCAGTGGGTAAGACTCCGTGCTCCCAAAACTGGGGACCCAGGTTCAGTCCCTGGTCAGGGAACTAGATCTCGCATGCTGCATCTAGGAGTCCGCATGCTGCAACTGAGAGGTCCACGTGCCAAAGCTGAGAAGTCCGCTTGCTGAAACCAGGAAGCCCACATGCTGCAGTTAGGACCCGGTGCAGCAAAAATAAATAAATAAATGTTCTTTTTAAATTTAAATAAATAAATAAATAAAAATAAAAACACTAACAAGGGAATTCCCTGGCAGTCTAGTGGTTAGGACTCCACACTCTCACTGCCGAAGGCCCAGGTTCAATCCCTGGCCGGGGAACTAAGATCCACAAGCAAGGTGAGGCAAAAAACACAAAAAGCAAAAACAACAAACATTAACAAGATACTTTACAGAGCTTGAGAACTTGGAAAAATAAATGGGAAAAAAAATCAAAGAGCAATCAGTGAAAAAAAATAGGATTAGCCCTTTGGAATACTAAAAGCAATGCCTAATCAAGGGGTTGGGTCTCAAACTCATAAATGACTTTCTCTTACAAAATAAATGCAAATAGATGGCTGATTCATTCATTTGCTGACCGTCTCTAACACTAGTTTCTGTCCAGTGTTTAAATGTTACCCTCATAATAGACACAATCTTTCATTTCCTAAATCATAGCTTATGCTACCTGTGGTACAGCTAAAATGAACAATTCATGACCAAGACAGAATCTTTAACACAAAGCTCATGTGTAAGAAGCACTGCAGGTCAAATGTTATTTTTTCTTAAATATCTCTAAATGAATGTCTTAGGTCATTTTGTTGTATTATAGTTTTATCATATCATACACACTGAAATAAAGCTAGAACTTAATGCTTGTCATGTGGACAAGAAAAGTTGTAGTCACATGCAATTCACCTCTGGAAGAGCACCTGTCCTTCTGAGTTACCTCACAGTAGACTCTGGGGTATAAGCTGACCCTCACTCTCCAAAAAGCTTATAAGCCTGGTCTGTGTTTGGTAATTCTATAGGCTGTTCCTTTTCACCAAGTTAGGATTTAATTTCCTGTCCTTAGCCTTTCAGATTTGATACAAGAGAACACAACTGTGAGTGGCACTTCCCAAAATAGTGTTAAGGGAGAACTGTTCCAGGTACTGTTAAGATGCCAAGCAAACCCCTCCCTTGAGCAAGTGTCTTTTAACATTTAAAATAAAATTAAACAGGTTTCTTTTTTACTATCCAACTTACCAGAGCTCATAATATGCTAATTCAAACTATGAATTTCCAAAAGAGGGATTTAACAAGCAGCCTTTCTCAAGCTTACTTGATTAAAGGTTCCCTTTATTCTCAGAGAATCACTAATGGCAAAGAGCCTTGGCTTTAGAGTTAAAAATACTTGTGTTCAAATTCTAGCTCTGCCACCCAGTAACTATATAATCTTGAGTAATCAGTTTTTTCAACTGTAAAATGGGGGAAACAATACTTAAACTTCAGAGGACTTGACTTAAGGGTAGGTTATACACACAGAGAGTGTTAACAAATGTACATGATAAATTTTCAACAATACTGCAATCTGTCCTCCTGAGAACAAAAGCTGATGATACTTATTCCCATACACTCCCTCTCTCCTCACTTTTGTCTTTTCCTTTCAGTGGTCATTCCTGGGCTTAACATTCCTATTTGATTTTCTTTTAATTTAACTATTAAAGTCATACCCAAAAGCTCTCCTATGTATTGACTCACACCTTTCAACTGAATACTAGAGTACAGAACAAAAGGAAACAAGTTAGTGGGGCTGAGATACACTATTAAGTGGAAAAAACAAGATACAGCATCATAGTGTATAGTATGCTATCATTCTGTCAAAAAGGCATTACACAAAAGAATGAAGTTGAACGCTTACTACCATCTACAAAAATGGACTCAAAACAGATCAAAGTGTAAAAAGCCAAAACAATAAAACTCTTAGAAGAAAACATACGAAAAAGCTTCATGGCTTTGGATTTAGCAAGATTTCTTAGATATGATACCAAAAGCACAGGAAACAAAAGGAAAAATAAATTGAGACCTCATCAAAATTCAAAACTTTTGTGCACCAATGGATACTATTAACAGAATGAAAAGGCAACCTATGGAATGGGAAAAAATATTTGCAAATCATACAACTGAGAAGGGATTGATATCCAGAATATGTAAAGAACTCCCACAACTCAACAACAAAACTAAACAACCGGAATAAAAAATGGACAAAGAACTTGAATACACACTTCTCCAAACATATACAAATAGCAAAATAAGCACATAAAAAGATGCTCAACATCAATAGTCATCAGGAAAATGCAAATCAAAACCACAGTAGATACCACTTCACACCCATCTGGACAGCTATTATTTTTAAAAAAACAACCAAACAAACAAACAAAAAACCAGAAAATAACAAGTGTTAGAGAAGATATGGAGAAACTGGAACCCTTGTGCATTGCTGGTGGGACTGTAAAATGGTACAGCTACTATGAAAAATGGTGTAACTTCTCAAAAAATTAAACAGAGAATTACCATACGACCTAGCAATCCCACTTGAGTATGCATCCAAAAAATTTGAAAGCAAAGTCTTTAAGAGGGCTTCCCTGGTGGCGCAGTGGTTGAGAGTCTGCCTGCCGATGCAGGGGACACGGGTTCGTGCCCTGGTCCAGGAAGATCCCACATGCCACGGAGCAACTAAGCCCGTGCGCCACAACTACTGAGCCTGCGCTCTAGAGCCCACGAGCCACAACTACTGAAGCCCACACACCTAGAGCCCGTGCTCCACAACAGGAGAAGCCACCACAATGAGAAGCCCGCGCACCACAACGAAGAGCAGCCCCCACTCGCTGCAACTAGAGAAAGCCCGCATGCAGCAGGCTGATGCAGCCAAAAATAAAATAAATTTATTTTAAAAAATGGCTAAAATGAAAAACTATGTTTTGTATATTTTACAATAATAAAAAAACAGGGTTATACACATACATGCCTATATGCATATATTTCTAGAAGAATGGAGAGAAAACACATGTTATAAATTTTCTTGTAGAGGGAGGCTGTAGGATCAGGAATGAACACAATAAAGAGGGGTTGAATACAGTGGTCTACTCTGTATGCACTAAAAACCGATCTATAAAATATTAATGGTATGAAGATGTTCATGATATATTAAGCAGATAACAAAATACTATTTACCATTTAACCTTACACTTACATACACACACACACACCTGCCCAGAAAGAGTCTAAGAAGTGACATTAAAGATCATTAGGGAAAGATGGGACTATGCAGTAAATGGTGCTGGGACAACCGGATTCCTAACTCACCCACAGACAAATTAAACTTTATTCTAGACGTCTTAATTTAGTCTTATCTAAAGCCATCTCAATTTAGACTAAATTCTAAGTTTGTGAAAGGCAAAGTATTAACCCTAACCCATTCCTACTTAAAGAAAAATATAGGAGAATATCTTTAAGACCCCAGGCCAGAAAAGGATTTCTTATGACACAAAAGCACTTGCCATAAAAGAGACTGATAAATTCTAGCCCTAGGTATAAACCCATGAACACAAACACCAGGAATACATACAAGAATGCTCACAGCAGAACTCTTTGCAATAGCCCCAAACTAGAGGCCTAAATATCCATCAACAGAAGAATAGATAAATAAAGTATGGGATATGCACAGGATGGAACAATATACAGCAGTGGAAATGAGTACTGTAACTCAGACAAGTCTTGGGAACAATATTTATTAAAAAAGCAAATTATAAAAGATAATATATATCTTTATAATACGCAAGTTTATAAAAACAGAGCAAAACTAAACATTACGTTGTACAGTAAAACATAAAAACACAGTAAACGTAAAACTCATTTTTTTAAAAAGCAAAGAAATGGTAAACACAAAATCACAACAGAGGTTACCCTGCAGGGGTAGGGGACAGAGGCAGGAGGAGGGACCAAGGAGTACATAGAGAACTTCAAGAGTATTCGTAATCCCATAGTTATTTAGTTATTTGGTGATGTTCCTGAGTTTTGATTATGCTTCATAACTTACATACACAGAACACATTCTTCTGTAGATAATAAACATCATATAAAAATGAAAACACAGTATGAAGCTGTTCCTATTTTTGTGTAAAAAATGATCTACCCCAGGGGCTTCCCTGGTGGCACAGTGGCTGAGAGTCCGCCTGCCAATGCAGGGGACATGGGTTCGTGCCCCGGTCCGGGAAGATCCCACATACTGCGGAGAGGCTGGGCCCGTGAGCCATGGCCGCTGAGCCTGTGTGTCCAGAGCCTGTGCTCTGCAACAGGAGAGGCCACAACAGTGAGAGGCCCGCGTACTGAAAAAAAGAAAAGATCTACCCCAAAGGATAATATGAAATGTTACCATGAGTTTTCTAGGCAATTTAAATTTTAGGTAGCTATAATTTTTAAATTACTCCTTATCTGGGATTTCTGATTGTCAGTGAACTTTTGTGTAAATTTTTAAAAAGGGGGGGGTCACAAGCATATGCATTTTTTTTACAGAACTGAAAGACAAGCAACAAATTTAATGAAGGATTTCTGTGGGTTGGTGGGACTCTGAGTAGTGTTCTTACCGTTTTCTGTTTATCTACATTTTTCAAATCTGTACCAATAAAATACGTATTACAGTTCCATAATTCCTTATCTGATATTCCTGCAACTAAAGATGTCTCAGAATCCTGATTTTTTCACTTTAAGAAAGGCAACACAGTACATACATTAGCATTGCCCAACATCCCGAGAAGGGTTTCAGGCAGTACTCCACAATCAAACACAAACATTCCTGGGAATTCCCTGGCGATCCAGCAGTCAGGACTCGGTGCTTTCACTGCCAGGGCCGGTTCAATCCCTGGTGGGGGAACTAAGATCCTGCAAGCCGCGCGCCATGGCGAAAAAAAGCAAAAACAAAAACATTCCTGCAGCAAAGTGAAGAGTTACACTAAGTGTGATAAATAGGTCATATAACTAACTTCACATCAGTTAAGGTCTTGTGTTTTTACTACCAGAAGAGATCTAAATTAGGTTTTACTACCAGAGTAGTGGAATTATTTAGTATACAAGACCAGAGAAGAAGTAAGCCTTCCAATTCTGTCCACACTGGTCCAACAAACTTGAAGCTTAGCCACTTGCATACTGTGCATTCAGCTGAGAACAAGTAAAATAGCCCTTAAATTAATATTTCATCCCTCCAACAAACCAAAGCATTTAAAACTCAACAACTAAAAAACATTATTATTTCTCTCTTTGGCTAAAGCTTTCAAGCCCATTTCAAAAAATGAAGTTAACGAACAAGAGACAAACTTTATTTGGAAATTATCAAAATCATAATGTATATCAAAAACACAACAAAGCCACCAAATAAACTGTTGACCAAAAGAAATAGTACCACTCACAGTATTCTTTAATCCCACAATTGTGCACTGAGGACCTATAATACACAAGGATTTCACGTGGCCTTCAAATTCAAATCCATAAACTCACAAACGGGCCCTGGGTCCACACTATCAAAAATGCCAAGAGCTCAAAGATGAGTGCATTAGGCTATTCCATGTAAATTAAGTACTGATCTTTGTTTTCTTGGTCAGGATACCATTCATAGAGCCCAATCCAAAGGCATGTGAATTCCACTTAGAATAACTGCATGTTAACACTTAGAAAACCAGAACAATGGCCGATGGAACATTTGTTAGAACATTAAGGTATCCGACTGTCAGTGATACTTAATGCAGTGGTCAAATTTGGTGAAAGTATTTGTGTCTTCAATATGCAAGTGCCCATATCCAGCGTCACTGGGGTACTGATCGCTATCTCCTTATCCCTAGCCCATCCTTGAGGCAACGAATTGATCACAGGGGGCCACAACCTGATTGCCTTTAGGGGCCAGGTAAATAATATAAACTAGTGACGTAGAGACTCAGTGTACAGGAACAGAATGTGGTAGGGACTGAGGCAAATTAGAAAATGTACTCCATGGGGGACTTCTCTGGTGGTCCAGTGGTTAAGACTCTGCAGTTCCACCACAGGGGGCGCAGGTTCGATCCCTGGTCAGGGAACTAAGATCCCACAGGCTGCAAGGTGCAGCCAAAAAAAAAAAAAAAGAAAATGTACACTATGAGTAAAGGCACTCAAATATTAAGACACTTTTGACCAAATTCAGTCCTTCCAGTAATCAATGATTGGGACACACAGTCTATATAATGGCCCACCCTGAAATCTCCTTTCTCTCAAAATTGTCTTAATTACATTTGCTGGCATTTAACCCAGCAAATGCCAAACAGTCTCTAACAACACCGCAAACTCATGGAAGAGAGAGGATCCTGTTTATTCTGCTTTAGTTACTATGCTGGAGTCCCAGCAGGCATAAACTCATTCATTAATTATAGAAATCAAATCTACAACTTTTTCTGTCTAACCAAGTGAGTTATGTGGTCAAACAGTACAAGTAGTGCATAACTATCTAAATAACAGGCCAAAGCAGACCCTGAACATACAGAACAATTAGAATTACGACCAAACAACAGCAGATCCAACAGATTTCTTTCATTTGCTAAGAACAATGGAACCTCATACACCCTTAATGATGAGGGAGACCAATGTTTTTCTTCCTCTTGCTAACTAATCTCTACTCATCATAAAAATCTGACCTGTAAGGAGCTTGCCTCTCTGTACCCTTCTAAAGACTGTCTTCCACATTAAAAAAGGGGGGGGGGAGGGGTCAGTAACAACATAAAATTAAAGAACCAGAAATACAGGCTGATAAAGCACTCATCTGTTT
This sequence comes from Delphinapterus leucas, assembly GCF_059928025.1. Taxonomy (NCBI): domain Eukaryota; kingdom Metazoa; phylum Chordata; class Mammalia; order Artiodactyla; family Monodontidae; genus Delphinapterus; species Delphinapterus leucas. Next base: position 16,976,111 of record NC_143142.1, read on the forward strand.
TTCCTAACGATACACAAACATCATACATGTGAGCAGAAATCTAGATCATAAACTCTTAGACCTCCAGGACTGTATTGTAAAATATGGTAGCTGCTAGCCACATGTAGCTACTGAGCTCTTGAAATGTGGCTAGTCTGAACTGAGAAGACTTTGTGCTAAAAATATAACATAAAATATTTCATTAATAATTTTTGTATTGATTATATACAATAAATGATATGATAAATATTTCTGATATACTGAGTTAAATGACATTATTAAAATTAATTTCACTTGCTGCTTTTAATGTGGCTACTAGAAAACTTTAAATTATATATGTTCCTCACATTATATTTCTACTGGACAGTGCTTCCCCAGAGAAGGTCATATTTTACAACTAATTCCTCTAGTGATACCTTCCTGGCAAAAAGAGATATGGAGCCCCCCCCCGCAACAAAACCACAACAACTTCAGTCATTAAACCAGTCCCAGGACTACTGATGATGCAGCAGGTTGCCAGAGCAATCTGGTCATTCACTTACCCAAAGGGAAGTAACAGTCATCTGAGGCTAATTTCTTCCTAAATGATTCTAGCATGTAAAAAATACAAGGAGTAGTCTGAAGAAAAATCTGTGAGCCAAAAGATTATATTTTTTCCCTCAATGCTGGATTTTTAGGTAACTAAAACTGAGGTTCAACTTTGGTACTACACTGTTAAGAACAAACAGATCTAACCTTCTAAAACCACTGCTTTTTTCCTCTTTTATAAACTCTAAGATATAAACATTACACAAAAACTACTCACACCCACTAGGATGTCTATAATTAAAAAGATGGACAATGACAAGAATTGGTGGGCATTTGGAGAGATCAGAACCCTCAGACATTGCTGTGGGAATACAAAATGGTGCAGCCATTCTGGAAAACAGCTTGGCAGTTCTTCAAAATGTTAAACACAGAAACCCTAAGAGCCAGCAATTCCATTCCTAGGTATCTACCCAAGAGAAATGTAAACATATCTGCACAAAAACTTTTACATAAATGTTCATAGCAACATTATTATACATAATAGCCAAAAAGTGAAAACCCAAACAACCATGGACAAATGTGTATAAATAGACTAATGTGGTATATACATACAACTGAATATTTGGCAATAAAAAGGAATGAAGCACTAATACATGCTACAACATGATGGACCCTGAAAACATTATGCAAAGTGAAATAAGTCAAAAGACCACATATTTTATTACTCCATTTATATGAAATAGACAAGTCCACAGAAACCATAAGCACATTAGCAGCTGCCAGGGCTGGGGAAAAGGGGGAAACGAAACAGGTACAGGGTTTCCTTTGGGATGGAAAAAATGCTCTAAAATTGACTGTAGTGATAGTTGCACAACTTTGTGAATGTAATAAAAACCACTGGATTGTATATTTTAAATTAGTGAGTTGTACAGTATGTGAATTATATCTCAAAAAAGCTATTTTAAAAACATAAACCATTAGAATGAAAATCGTAATGTTATAGAAAGGGACCTATATGAAATCCTTCATTTTAGATAGAACAGAATGAACAAGTGAAAGCTAGCCATATGAAAAGGAAGAGAGAATTTCAACTATGGTTGTCTGCATTACTGGCCCGAATTCCTCACCCCGCCCCAAATATGCTCCTTAGCCCTGTGATTCTGCAGCTCCTCCCACAAAAACGGCAAGGTTTAGTTTTGTGGCTCCTTGTCTTTGGGTTCCACCACATGACTTGTTTTGGCCGAAAGAATGAAGCATAAATGGTAGTGTGCCAGTTCTGAGCCTGAGCTTCAAGAAGCCTTGCATGTTCCCACTTGCCCTCTTGTGCTTCTACCACTGTCATGAGAAGAACTTCCCTTGGGTAGCTGCTGCCCATTCAGCCTGGGCTGCAAAATGCACACACATGAAGCAGTCACCCAGCTGACTTATAGATATGAAGCAAGAAGCAAAGTTGTCCCAGCCAACGTGAAGATCAATTGATATTTTAAGCACTGAGTTATGGGGCAATTTGTTATGCAGTATTATGGTGGCAATAGTTAACCAATACAGTAGCCAATTCTCCCACTGTATTTTGAAAAGGTTCCAAGAATGAAAGTGATTATCAAGGTAAGTCCAGCTTAGCACCTTGAATAAAAAGTTTCATTTACTCAGCTTAAGAGAGCGATCTATGTATCTCAAAAGATATTTAATGCTTGTCCCTTTAAGCTCTTAAACTAAAGGTTGAGAGCAATTTAAGATATTACATACTCTTCCATCTTACTAATTTTATTATTTTAAGATTATTTTAAAAAATTAAAGACAGAATAATACTAATTTAAATAAACTAGGTACCAAACCACTGAAGATAAAGACATGAACAAACTATAACTCATGTCCTCAAAACTTTACGGGGAGATAAACAAGGAAACAAACAACTGAAAGAGGCAAGTGCAGTGTACTAAGAGAACAAAAAGAAGGGTCATCCAGGAGCAAAGATGAGAAAGAATGAAGAGGTTACCTGTTATTCCCTTTTTCCTAAGTTGGTTGATAACCTTTAGTTTGGCTTTTAGAATTTCTGCTATCCATGAATACCAGCCTAATACATCATCCTCAGGCCTGCAGGTTATTTTCACCATCGTGCAGCATGCAAAGGTTCAAAAACAAACTCCTAATTCCCCAAACTTCTGGTTTATGCCTATTCCAGATGACTAGGTTATTTAATTAATTTATTTGTTTATTTATTTGGCTGCGTTGGGTCTTCGTTGCTGCATGTGGGCTTTCTCTAGTTGCAGCGAGTGGGAGCTACTCTTCGTTGCTGTACACGGGCTTCTCATTGCAGTGGCTTCTCTTGTTGCGGAGCACTGGCTCTAGGCACGCGGGCTTCAGGAGTTGCAGCACTCGGGCTCAGTAGTTGTGGCTCACGGGCTCTAGAGCGCAGGCTCAGTAGTTGCGGCGCACGGGCTTAGCTGCTCTGCGGCAAGTGGGATCTTCCCAGACCAGGGCTTGAACCTGTGTCCCCTGCATTGGCAGGCAGATTCTTAACCACTGCGCCACCAGGGAAGTCCCAACTAGGTTACTTAATTCTGACCTAAGACTGAATCAGTACTGTATCTATGAAATTTAAAATATGCACACACCAGGGCTTCCGTGGTGGCACAGTGGTTGAGAGTCCGCCTGCTGATGCAGGGGACACGCGTTCGTGCCCCGGTCCGGGAAGATCCCACATGCCGCGGAGCGGCTGGGCCCGTGAGCCATGGCCGCTGAGCCTGCGTGTCCGGAGCCTGTGCTCCGCAACGGGAGAGGCCACAACAGTGAGAGGCCCGCATACCGCAAAAACAAAACAAACAAACAAACAAAAATAATATGCACACACCAAGCCATATATTTTTAAATTGCCCTTTCTGACAAATATATGATATCGCTTGTACATGGAATCTAAAAAAATGGTACAAATGAACTTATTTACAAAACAGAAATAGAGTCACAAATATAGAAAACAAACTTATGGTTACCAGAGGGGAAGTGGGGGAGGAATAAACTGGGAGATTGGGATTGACATATACACAATAATATATATATAAAATAGATAACTAATAAGGATCTATTGCATAGCACAGGGAACTCTTCTCAAAACTCTGTAATGACTTATATGGGAGAAGAACCTAAAAAAGAGTGAATATATGTATACGTATAACTGATTCACTTTGCTGTACAGCAGAAACTAACACAACATTTTCAATCAACTATGCTCCAATAAAAAATTTTTAAATTTAAATTTAAATTAAAAAAAATTTAATTTCCCTTTCTGAATATTAATTATTAAACAAGAGACCAAAAAAATGAGTCAAAAGAGAAAACAGTGTTTTAGAAACAGGAAAAAAATGAAATGTAAGTTTCTACTTTTAAAAATGTTAACTTTTTAAACAGAAGCTTAAATACAAAAAAATATGAATTTCTTAAATAGAAGCAAAAGAGAGAAAACGTTAAATTCTTCAAAAGCTAGTTTCCATATAGCTTATAGCTCTCCTCACACCTCAAAGGAAGTTTCCTGCAAAATATTTTCATTTGAAAAAAATTTCCCTAAAACTGTTTTGCTAATTGCAGAAACAAAATAGCAGAGCTTCTCCACTTACATAGGTGTCATATATGTCACATATTTAACCAGAGCCTGTTTGGGAGATAAATTATAAATAGTTAGCAGTCAGTCTGTGGGCAGCTGAAGAAGACTGGAGATAAATGGAGATGACTACTCTAAAGGGCCTGTGGTCCTTTGTAAATGTCTCCCTTAGGAGTTCAGTTCCCAGGCTGAGCCACTTTCATTCTCTAGGTGCTGTATGGATATTAAGAAGTTAGGGGAATCTGGCCACAACACATGACCCAATTTAACAGTAACAATTTTACTTTTGTATTTTCTTCAAAGAGGAATGAGACGTTATGCAAGTTATTATTTTCTCTCTTCTATGTGCCCTGTCATTTTATTTTTAAGGAGACATTCTATTCTAAAATCCTGCACCTGGCAAACTTCACCTCTAAAGTATTCATTCTATAAAAGAAAAAAAAAAAAAGGGACTTCCCTGGTGGCACAGTGGTTAAGTGGTTAAGAATCCACCTGCCAATGCAGGGGACATGGGTTTGAGCCCTGGTCTGGGAAGATCCCACATGCCGCGGAGCAACTAAGCCCGTGCACCACAACTACTGAGCCTGTGTTCTGGAGCCTGCAAGCCACAATTACTGAAGCCCATGCGCCTAGAGCCCGTGCTCCACAACAAGAGAAGCCACTGCAATGAAAAGCCCATGCACTGCAACGAAGAGTAGCCCCCGCTCGCCGCAACTACAGAAAGCTCGCACTCAGCAACGAAGACCCAATGCAGCCATAAATAAATAAATAAATAAATAAAATTTTTTTAAAAATCTTGAGTCTCTATTATGCATATAGGTCGTTAAACCATGAAATTAATGCCTTTGATCCTACCTTTACAGAGTTCACTGCCAACATGGGAAAAGAGCCACATAAATACATTCAATACAAGGTCAGAAAACCGTAAAAGCACTGCCATCTGACAGGATCAGATAAAGAACTACAGGCATCAGAAGAATATTTCTCCTGGGCCAATCAGAAGGCTCTGTAGCAAGAGGACAGCATTTCAGCTGGACCTTGAAAAGACAGGTAGGACTCACATATTTCAGAGGCTTGGGAGAAAGGCTAACCAGGTATACCAGCCAGCTTAAAGAAAAGGGGAAACAGCGAGTAATCCAGTTTGGCTGAAATAACAAATTTTAAAAGAAAAGTAGGGTTACAAGGCCAGATTATTTTGAAAAGCAGACCGAAGATTGGATTTTATACTGTAGGCAATTAAAAAAGCCCTAAGAATGCAAATGTAATACAATCCAAACTAGTGACAATGTAAAGATCAAAAGAAACAAAGACTGAATGTACACTACATAGCACTCATTCCCCATTAAGTCCTCTTCACAACTCCTAACTGAAATCCAGGACTTAAAAAAAAAAGTAGAAATCTCTAAGACTTAAACTACAGTAAAAAACCAATTTCTTTCCAAGATCAATTTCCCCTCCTTGGCTTCAAATACACAGTTCTCTCCCTTATATAAAATAAATAAAAACAAAAGATCCTTATGACTCTGCTGTCTATATCAACCATCCTCCTTCCTTATGTCTTTCACATCCCATCTCTCAAACAAATGGCCAGTACCCAAAGGACACCTTTATTTCTTCACTACCCATCCCTAATTTGCGTTTCACCCTCACTCCTCTGATCTTTATTAGAGCACTTTCAGTAACGACTTCCTTTGCAAAGTCAATAGCCTGTATTTTCTTCATTCTCTTTGAATCCTGAAGCTTTTTACACTACTGCCCCTAAAAATTCTCTGTGCCTTTTCTTTAATCACCATTGATTGCACTTTCCTAATTATCCTACCTCTGATGGAGCTTCCCTTGACTCCTCCTCTTCCTCCCATTTCTCAACTGTGAGTTTCCCAGGCCTCAACTCTAGTCCTCCATTCTGTCCTCTCTACACTCTCCCTCTTGGTTAACTGACCTCATCTCAAATCTTTAACTAACTTTAGCTAACCTAGCTGTGGTCCCAGGATGTATTCCTGTAATAAGACTAGATTGAACCCTATGAAGTTAGGTTTGAAAATGCTTTTTAAGATATTAGGCCTTAATATTTTTAAGGTATCAGTGCTTGTGCTAATCAGTAGCATAAGTAAGAGCATTCACTCTCTAAAACTAGCTTTTACTTCTAACAGTAGTATTTTTGCAAGCACTTTCGAGAAATGAATGTAAATTTCTGGGCATTTATAAAATCAGAGTGTACAGTCAAAGGTTTAAAAGTTAAGGCTGTCAGGCAAGGCATGAAGATTTAGTCAAGTTTGGAAGGTCAAGCTAGACAATTCTGGGCAAAAATTAAGACAAGGAAATAACAAAAGGTCAAGCACTGTACTTAGGCCAAAATGTGTGTATAACCAGGTTGAAGAAACAATTAACAAAACTTTGCTACACATGTCTTATTTAGGTCAAGAGTGAAGCCCAAGCCTGAAGCCCTCAGATAAAGGGAAGTGAGCGTGCCTGGCAGACTTGGTGTGCAGTAAGAAAAACAGATAACCCACCACTAACAGCCCCTCCTCAGGCATTTTAAGGTAGAAAATTTTCCTGTGCATTTAAAAACAAAACAAAAACGAGACAATGACTAGGATTATCCACGATTATGAGGGAAACTGCCTTCAAAAGATCAAAATACAGTTATTACGAAAAATTTTAGCCTTTATTCAAGTCACAATTTTTCTTGTTTTGTGGTAAGCAGCACTGGACTATGAAACTTGTGACTAAACGGAGATGACCTTATAACACATTTCAAAGGCAACAACAGAAATCAATGACAACTTGCAAACTAATATTTCTATTTCTTTTTATATGGCATTATTCAAACATCTCCATAGAATTCTTACTAGGATATCTCAAAGTTTAAATGCTGTTTAAATTGTGAAACAAGAAAAATCTTTTTTGTGGGGGAGGGGAAAGATAGGGATAGGGGATTAAGAAGTACAAGCTACTATGCATAAAATAAATAAGCTACAAGGATATACTGCACAGCACAGGGAATAAAGCCAATATTTTGCAACAACTTTAAATGGAATATAATCTCTAAAAAATACTGAATCACTATGTTGTAGAGCGGAAGCTAACATAATGTTGTAAATCAACTACACTTCAATTTTTTTTAATATTTAAAAAAAAAAGAAAAATCTTATCTGCAGTGAGGAACTCTGCCTGGAACTGGTCTGGGTCTAAAAATGTAGAGAACAAATAACTTGCTTCTATATTGCATGTAGCAATTTTCAAAGCATTTTCACATATATTACCTCACTGAATCCTTAGAGCAACCCTGTGGAGTATGACAGGCATAATAACCATTGTACAAAATTCAACACTGGGACTAAGACAAGACTAGGTCACAGTTAATCAGAGATGAAAATCACCTTCAAACTAAAGACTTCTCAATTTAAAGAAACCAGAACATGGGACTTTGCTGGTGGTACAGTGGTTAAGAATCCACCTGCCAATGCAGGGGACACGGGTTCGATCCCTGGTCCGTGAAGATCCCACAGGCTGCGGAGCAACTAAGCCCGTGTGCCACAACTACTGAACCTATGCTCTAGAACCTGTGAGCCACAACTAATGAGCTCACGTGCTGCAACAACTGAAGTCCACGCACCTAAAGCCCATGCTCCACAACAAGAGAAGCCACTGCAAGGAGAAGCCCATGCACTGCAATGAAGAGTAGCCCCCGCTCGCCGCAACTAGAGGAAGCCCGCGCACAGCAACAAAGACCCAACACAGCCAAAAATAAATTAATTTAATAAATAGAAAGGAAAAGAAAAAAAATAAATCAGAACAGAATTAGATCCTATCTTAGGATTTCAAATAAAATTTAATGAGTGGTACTGACAGAACTGAATACTTTGAGTGATCACTTATATTCAGTATAATTTATAAACATGTAAAAAGCAATTAAAACACACTTCTACTTTAGTGCATTTTTAAAAAATCCTTTAGTGGTTCTTCATTATCAAACCTGGAACTCCAAAACAGAGATAATCAAGTTTTCTTACCAAGTTAGGGTGAACCGGACCAATCAAGAAATGGGATTTTCTCTTAGGTCTCTATTTGGCTGCTACATATTCATCGGTCTAATGCCTTAAAAGTATTTTCAAACCTAACTTTTTCATAGGAGCTCAATCTAGTCTTATCACAGCAAATGAGTGGGTCTGATTTATTTTAAGCTGTGGCCCTAATGAGATCTACTAACAAAATCTGAGAGGTAATTCATTGTGAGCATCATGGGAACTAACTGTAGATTTTCCCTGTAAAACTGAATTTGGTCACATGGAGCCCCTCTAGACATCTAAGAGGTTAAAATTCCAGAAAAGTAGCACTCTGCCTCTAACTCTTTAAGTGAGGATTAGAAAATATGCTATAGAAACTCAAAAGTTGCAAACGTTTCTTGATTTATACATACAACAAATAAAACCACTCTTTTCCTTTAACTCCTAAGAAGGAACCATTAAACTCCAGAAAATATAGAATTTTGAAAATAAAATTATACTTATGGCTCTATTGTCAAGGACAGCCATCACATTAAGTTTCAGGTACTAAATGTAGCCAACTAAAACAGCACTTCATTAGACGTTTTCTTCTTAGGGCATCCTTGATTTTTCATGAGATGCTTTGATGAAACAGGTAAGAATGATGAAAACTAAATAAGTTATTAATGTTGAAGTAAAATACAATTATACAGAACTACATAACACCTCAATTCAGTGGCATTTATCATCTCTAAAATAAATGATCACAGAAATCTATTTTGAGAAATGCATGAACATTAGGCATTTTAATTCGTTGTACTACTTGATAAATTACAGGCTGATATGGTTACCAAGTCCCCAGATCCCCAACGCTGAGGAAACATAAGAAACACTGAGGAAGGTTATTTCAATACAAATTCATGGTCTTATCTTTGGCTAATTTTAGCTTGAATCATGTATTGCCAAAACATTATTATCTTTTTTTTTTTAATTTACTTATTTTGGTTGCGCCAGGTCTTAGTTGTGGCAGAAGGACTCCTTAGTTGCAGCATGCAAACTCTTAGTTGTGGCATGCATGTGGGATCTAGTTCCCCGACCAGGGATCGAACCCATGTCCCCTGCATTGCAAAGCGGATTCTTAACCATGCCACCAGGAAGTCCCCAAAACATTACTATCATAGCACTTTACAGGCAAAACATGTTTTAAAAATAATAAGCAAATCTAAAGTCTATAATGCTAGACACACATTTTCAAGTAAATAGTTTCTCTCTGAAAAACTTTCACCAGATGCAATGATCACAAGACAATCAGATATGATCATAACAGATACAGTGATACATAACAGAAATCCAAAACCAGATATAACTTCCATTCATTCTAGAGATCTGCTTTGCTTTTCATTCTCCAGTTTAGCATTATTTGCAAATACCTGACATTGACAATGTTCACTGTCACACAACATATCACCTCAATATAATGCAGTCCTTAGAACAGATCTTCAGACAGGCAGCCCAGGGGGAGGCATGTTCATTCACTGTTCAGTAAATATTTGCCAAACCACCTATTATATGCCAAGCACTGGACAGAGCACCAAAAGAGAAAAACTTTTACCTCTGTGTAACCTGTAGTTTGTTTACTATCTGTCATCCCTCAAAAACACATACAAAATGAGGCCATGAAGAGCCCCACTAATGAATTTGGATTTTATTCTAAATGTGGCCAAAAGCCATTAAAGAGTTTTAAACAGAGGACTGACATGACCTGAGTTAGGCTGTCAGAAGACTACTCAGGAGAATGGATGGCCACTGTGCGGAGAATGGAGGGAACCAGTGAGGAGGCTAACAAGGAACTCAAGCGAAAGAGGGCTGGCTTAGAGTAGTGACTGTGGACAAGGAAGCAGACAGATTCAGTGTTGGAATCTTGGTGTGCAACGGTCTTGACTTTGAACCGTTTTTCTATTTATATCCTTGGGCAAGTCACTTACACTCTCTGAGCCTCAGTTTCCTTACTGAGCAATGATTGTAAAGCCCCAGCACACAGAAAACACACAATAAATTATGATGATTACTACTTTGGTAATGAAATTCATGTGAATGAGGTTCACATGGACTGACTTCCTTTTCCCCCTACACAGCAACATTCACCCTAATATAAGTAATTTTTACCAAGATCCAAGTGCAAGTATATACAAGTACTGCACTGACTCCAAGAAGAGAGAAGGTACTATTTCTCACAGAACTTACGCTAAAACAACTGCTCATAAATATACATTGAGCAAGGTGTTTCTCTCAAATTCATAAAAGTCTAGTTTGCACCTTCAATGTGTGTTTTCATATGCATGCTTTTATTTCCTCAGTTTTTATGAATAAAAAGGATACAAGCAGAATCTTGTGGTTAATCGTGACCCTTGATAAAGACTGTGGTGTTACTACCAATTATTTTAATTTCTTCTGTCAATTGCTTTTATTTAAAACTATTAAGGGATGGTACCCTTCACTCTTACAACACTGAGACACCAGGAAACTAAGTTACCAAAAGCTCTCTTTTGTAAGTATATGTATTACAAACACTCATCTATCTGTAGCTTCCTCTTACACTTAATATTCTTTCAACAAAGGACGAACCACACTGAAAACCTATCATATTCAATTGTTCAGTATTTACTAAGCAGGAGCTATGGGCAAGACAATGTGCTAGGCACTAGAGGAGGACAAAGGTTAGTGTAACTGCATCCTTACCCTCAAAAAACTTACCATCCAGTGAGGAGACTAGGTATTTACACTTGAAAAGGAAGAAGTGAGGCAGACAAAACAAGTGTCAAAAACAAAGAGCTGGGACTTCCCTGGTGGTGCAGTGGTTAAGAATCCGCCTGCCAATGAAGGGGAGGCCTTCCTGGTCCGGAAAGATCCCACAGGCCGCGGAGCAACTAAGCCCGTGCACCACAACTACCGAGCCTGTGCTCTAGAGCCCTCGAGCCACAACTACTGAAGCCTGCGCACCTAGAGTCCCGTGCTCTGCAACAAGAGAAACCACCGCAATGAGAAGCCCGCGCACCACAACAAAGAGTAGCCCCGGCTCGCTGGAACTAGAGAAAGCCCATGCACAGCAACGAAGGCCCAACGCAGCCAAAAATAAATAAATTTTAAAAAAAACAACAAAGAGCTTACTTTCAGTTGGGGTGGTCAGAAAATGCTTCACAGCTGGGTAACAGAACTTTGATAGAATTTGCTAGGAAAAAAGCAGGCACAAGAAACCAGAGAACAGCATGAACTTCTGTGTAGCGGCTTTTTTTTTTAATCTATTATGAAAATGTTTAACACGTAAAAGTATACAGAATAAATGGACTCACCACTGAGATTCAACAATAATCAACTCATGGCCAATCCTGTTTTATAATTTACATGTCTTACTCCACAAAAATCCTAAAGGAACCTATTTTCATATGTTCCTACCTTCTTCACTGACTCCACCTCAGACATATCCATACCACCACAGTAGTCTCCACAAGGTTGATTTTCCTAAAGACCACATACAAATAAAGTGCAAACCTATTTTCAAAAAAATCAACTCTTGACTGTTGATCAAACCAAGGGAACAGTGACAAAGATACTGCAAAATGACAGACAATCCAAAACGGTTTACATGTACTTTGGGCATACCCTTTCCATACTTATATTTCAATGAGAATGAATAAAATCATGGAGAATTCATGCCAAACAACAACAACAAGAAAAATCACCACAGTTGAAGTATCTGGGACAAATCATTTGGGCTCCTGAGCCTAAGTTTCCTCCTCTATAAAATAGGGAAAGATCACCTACCTCAGGGACTTGTGAGAATCAAGTAGGTGTATATATTAAATGTCACATGGATAGTTCTTTATATTATTGCCTGGTTGTCCTGGGAAGAACTACTCAGGAAGAAAGCTGCCTGGCTTCCCAATCCTTTCCCTCCATACACCACCCTCTTCCAAGATGCTGTAAAAACTTTCTCCATCTCAAAACATGCTAAAGGTGAGGAGCTAAGCATTCTGATTTCAAGAAGCTTCTTTCTTTACCTGTAAAGCAAACTAAGGGACCTGAGATTGAAGGAAGTATTTCCGGAGGATAAATCTTATAAACTGTCAAACTTCACTAAACAACCCTCCTTTAAGTAGCAGAGCCATCCAACATCACACAGTGTGTGGCCAACCTACCTAGTAAAACACTCTCATTATCCCCAATTCTTGGCCACTGTGCTTACTCTTTGAACCATCCACGGCCTCTCTACAGCACAGTACAAACAGAAGGATCATCATCAGGACTCTCAGCTGGGCCAGAGCGTTAAGACGCTCAAGATGAGTGAGTTAGCACAAGGCACGCAGGGGCACCTTCACTTCCTTTCTTATTCTGTCCATAAGAAAGCTCTAATTCTTTCGAAACATTCTAATCCTGTGTTCCGAATCACCTGCTATAGAGAGGCAGCTCACTGTTGCTCAAAACAAAGTAGTTTAAACGTCTTTTAAAAATACATATGTTGTCACAACTGTTCACTAAGATTTTAATTCTTGCTTTAGCATTGCTTTCTCTCAATCTCTCAGTTATCTTCTTTTTGAGATTGTATATACATCACTGAAGTTCCCTTTTGAATTATCGTCTTCAATCACCAATCCTCTTCCCCTATGTGAAGACACAATGAGTTCCTGACTTCTCATAACCCCAACCACCACAAATCATCCACTCAGTTAAAGCCTTCTACCCAAGGCCATTCCTTATTTTCAGCTATTACCCATTTCTTTGCTGTTTCCCTAAGATAATTATAATATACTAAAACATGGCACCTTACAGTTTACCCTGTGCTTTGTAAAGTTATTCATTTAATCCTTACAGCTTATGAAAAAGGTAATCGCCCTATTTTATAGGTAAGGAGAAAAGAATGGAAAACTTACTATCTTGTCTAGTTGTAAAGCGAGTTAAGTGCTGAACCCGACATCCAAACCAACTCTAAACGCCATGCTCTTCCCACTCTACTATGCTCTTTTCTAAGAAGGGAAAGCCTCTAGTTCTATCCCAAACCACATTGGCTTCACAGAGTAAACCATCTTCGAACAATCGCTCTAGACTGCAACCAGATTTTCCATCCCTGCACCTACCATCATCCCATTTCTTGCTTCCTCCCCACTCCACTCCTCAACGATACTATCGCCATTCCTTCAACTCCCTCCTGCAAATATTCCACCTCTGCCTGCTAAAGGGAGGTGTCTCATCCCCCTTTCCCCAAACCGCAGCACTCCCTTCTCAAGATAGGTATGTTCTCATTCCATAAACTACATAGTACGCTTCTCAGTCCTTAACAAGGTATTTTATAACTTTAAAAAGTCCCATTAAAATGGACATAACTTGTAGATCCTCCATCCCCATATGTGACCCAGGGCACCGGGCCACTTCATATTCTACAGAACAGGATACCAACCCTTACAAAGATTCTGCCCAGGCCCCACTGTCATCAATGACTTCCTGTCCAGAATCTAGTTATCCAAACAGTCTCCCCTTCCAATCTCTTCACCAGGGTGTCCCTCCAGGGTTCCCAAGACTCTCTCCTTCCGCAGCTTTCCTCCGCTCACACCTGGGCCTCTGCCCACCTTACCAACTCCCCATTCACTCCCCATCCCAAGGCTAAGCAGCAGCCCCAGTAGAGGTGGCTCCTCCTCTCTCACAACTTCCAAGTTCGGCCTCTTATCACCTGTTCTCAGAAGATGCCTCTTAGCTGCGTGGCCCACCTTTGCCCCAGCCCACCCCTCTCCACCTTTTCCATTGCTCCTGCCCATCAGCCACCCCCTCAGGCCAGTTCCGGGGTGCCCGCGGAAATCCACTTCCCTTCCGTGGGCTTCCCACCCCGGAGTCAAGCTCCCCTTCCCCATCACCTGCTCCGCCCATGACCAGATGACATCCGCCGCGGAGGCCTCCTCCTCCTCCAACCCCCTCCTCGGACGCTGGGTCCCCGGCCGCTCAACGCCTTCCCCGAGCGCCTGCCGCCCCCTCCGGTGGGGGTGAGGGGGGCGTGCACCCCTATCCCGCGGCCCCCCCAACAGGCACCTGTTCCTTCTCCTCTTCCCCCAGGGCTGGCCTCGCCGGCGCCCCGACCCCCACCCTCGCCGCGCCCCGGTCTCCCGGAGCCCCGCACTCACCACGAGTAGGTCTGCTCCGCCATGGCGCTGACTCTGGAGGGCTCCGCTGCAGGATATGACCGGGCCCGGCGGCGGGGGAACGAACGGACGGCGGGCTCGCTGAGGCCGGGAACGGAAGGCGCGGCCGCGGCCCGGCGCTCGCTCGCTCGCTCACACCGCGGGCGGGCGGGCCGGGAAGGCGGCTGGCGGGGAGAGGCCGGGCTCCGAGACGGCCCCGCTCCCTGGGCCCCGGGGCGGGGCGGGCTCCGCTCTCGGCCTCCCTCACCGGCGGCGGCGGCGGCGGCTCCGCTGCGGCTCTGAACCCAACATGGCGGCGGCGGCGGCGCTGAGAACAAGGGGGCCCCGGGGCGGGCGAACGGCAAGAGGGCCCCGCTCTCACTGCGCGCTGGGCCGCGGGAGCCCCGCGCTCGTGCGGCGGCGGCGGCGGCCGGAGGGCATGGCCAGCGGGCAGAGGCGGACGGCGGCGGCGGCGGCGGCGGCGGCGGCAGCGGCTGAGGGGGGCGCTAAGCGGTGAGCCGAGGCCGCTCGGCTCACACCCGCGAAGGGGAGGTGAGGAGGGGGCGGGGACGAGCCTTGGCCCTGCGCGGGTCACGTGTCCAAAACACGCTCACGTGATGCGCGCGCCCCGCCCCTCGCGCCGGGCCCATGCGCGGAGACGTCGGTTCCTTAGTTCGAGGCGACAGTTGCTCTCTCGGCTTCTGACTGTTCGGCCGCCTCCCGCCGCTTGGTGCCGCACCCTCCCAACGCGGAGCGGTCGCCTGGGACCCCCCCCACCTCCCCTTACCCTTTCTGAGGGCTGCTGCAGCCAGCCAATCAGGGGCCCCGATGCGCGTCTGTTGGCTGCCACTCAGCTGTCACCCATCAATCAAGAGTCTGCTGGCCGTGGGTTCCCAGCTGTCAGTCAACTTGTCAGTCAGCAGGCGGAACGCTGCATGCCTTCGTTCGTATGTTCGTTGGTTCATTCATTCGTTTAGCAAATATTCCACGCAGCCAGCTTTTATTGCGCCGACTCTGTGCCAAGTCCTCTGGGGCCAAGTCGAATACGCCACACTTGCCTATAATCAGTCAGCAGATATTTACGGGGTGCCAACTATGTATCAACTCATTCTGCTGGGTCTCTGCCCTCTGAGAGCTTACATTCTAGAGGAAACGGCATAGATAACCCAAGCCGACAAATAAGTGAAGATCATTTCAGATGCTGCTAAGTTTTATGAAGATTTTAACACAAGGTAATGGGACAAAGAGTGTGTAGGGGTGGGGACTAGTTTCTATAGGATGGTGAAGGAAGGCCTGGTGGAGGAGGTGACATCTGAGGATGAGGAGGAGCTGACCACGCAAAAGCAAATCTCAGGGAACAGCCCATCTGGAGGACTGGAGGCAGGCAAAGAAGTAAACTTAATAGAGCTAGACCCAGAGACCAACAGAGTGAATCTGGGGCTTAGGAGGAGAGAAGAGGCAGAGATGAACTGAGCCCAGGGGCTGCGGAATACTTTTCCAGGACCTGATGAGGCAGTCTGAAAGAGTGAGCGGCTTACTAGGAGAAATGACATTATAGAAAAAGAATGACATGAGGAAAGGCCCAAAGATGTGAAGGCTTGGAGTGAGCTTGGATCCAGGAGAGGGATGGATGATTCCTGCTGGAGAGTGTTGAGAGACTGAAAAAGTGCTCTGAGGCCAGAGTTTGAAGGACCTAGCTAAGCCTCCCTGCCACTTACTATGTTCACGAATGAAAATGAGCAGTGCAGCTCCAGGTTCTAGAAGCATGCCTGGGCAACAGACACACTAGACTTCCCAGACCCCCGTTCTCCACAGGGAGCAGAGCTGGCACACCTGAAAGCAGCATACTCAAGATCCTCTGCAGCTGGACCAATTTCAGGCCAGGATCTAGCGCTGCTCCAGTTTCCCAAGACCTGCCCAGCCTTACACCACAGAACACCAGGGAACACCACGCCCTGAATCTATCTCCAAATGAATCAGTTAGCCATTGCCCATACATCTGCCACTTGCCCATTCCCCAGGGGGAACCCTTTCATGAGAAAACCAAGTACACTTTTCCTTCAGAAGCCATCTCTCCTTCTTCCTCCTTCCCCCACTGCCAGGGGCTAGGACCAGTCAGGTTCAATGTGTTTCCTGAAGCTCCACCAGAGAGCCCTGGAAAAGGGCAAGATGATAAGATCAATGTTTCCCCAGAGGGTTAGAGGCAGGGCCCCAAGAATATACCAGATCACCAAGGGCCACTCCCCTGCCCATTCACAGAAAGGTACCAGCCTGCAAATATCTGCCCAGCTCTAAATGGCACTGGATGTGGAGATATCATGGGAGACAGGAAAGCAAAGAGCCTAAATTTTTTATTTCATTTAGTTCTTACAGCTTTTCCAGGTGCTCTTACAGAATGTCAACTGTACGCTTGAATGTGATATACAGTCATTCTGAGTCTCAAATGGGTGAGGCTTCAGGCCCCATGAGAAAGGCCAGAAACTATTGGCACAAATGGCTTTGGGAGGTGCAGAGTCTCCTTCCCTGGAGAGCTAAGAACAAAACAGACCAGACATGTCACTAATGAAACAAAAAGACACACTGAGGCCCTGGGCAATTCACCTGGGCTTTCGTTCCCAGTGAGTCAGAGAAGGCAAAGCCAAGCGCAAACTTGGTATTGGAGGGATGGAACAGGAGGTGCTGAGGAAAGAAAGTCAAGGCCTTCCCAGAAGCAAAGGGACCATTTTTTGCACCGAGAAAAATCTGGTGGAAGAAAGGAGGGAGAAGGGGTCTGGGTGAAGGTATGGGGTCCGAAATGAGAAGTAATGTTTTCTTCTCTCCGTGTAAACCAGAGGCCCTCCAAGCATCTCTTGGGAAGACATGTGAACGCAGACCGTATAAGAAGCCAAACAGCATTTGGCAGAGCTGGGAGGTATCCAGGCCATGGAAAGCCTATGTGCGTGGTCCAGGTGGATGGAGTGTGAGCCCAGAAACTGGTGGCTTAAGTGTCTCAGGCTAAGGTTGCCCAGATGTAGAAGGCACCTCCAGGTCCTGGTCAGGACCTCTGCAAGCTTGAAGTCCCCTGGAGAAGGCCAGGCTGAAATAAATCTCAAGTCTGTCCATTGGCTGGAGGCCACCCAGCCTGGGGTACTTGGGGAGTGACTTTCAGTCCCTCTGCCAGCAGCACTCAGCTCCAGGCTGGAGCGGTCCCAGGTGGTATCTATGGCACCTCTGGGCCCCAGCCGGGGAGTCAGGTGTGCTTGGCAGGAGACACAGGCACAGGCTCCCCCCGGGAGGGGTGCCTGGCTCCCCCCACTAACCCCCAACCGCCACACAGGTGGGAGGGCCACAGCTTGTGAAATATTTGTTGAAAGAGGCGATGGAAGTTCCTCTAATTATCACCACAGTAATTATAGGACTGCTCCTTCTACCAAGTGTGTTCAAAAGAGACTTGGTGAGTCTCCCCAGGACGTGTCATCTGCCTCAGGTGCAGGCTCCAGGGAGCAGGCATTGCCAGGTTTGACTGGGCTGCTTAGGTGCTGCTTCTGAGAGGGTCAAAGGCTCAGGTCTGACTGGTCCCCACCTGCCTCTGCAGCCCATTTCTCACCTCTATGCAATACTCCCAACACACACACACACACACACAAACACGCATTGAGCCGCTTGCAGCTTCCAATGGGCTATGCTCTTCTTTGCTTCAAAATCTCTGCTTCTCAACTGCTGCTCATTAAGTTTGAAGCTTGGCTTCTATGTCCCCTCCTTCAGTAAGTCTCACTTGACCAAACCTAGGCTGGGTTAGGTACTCCTCCCCCACGCTCCCACAGACCCCTGAATTTCCCGGTGTCTTAGCACTTAGCACAGAGAATGGTCACTGCCTGTTTACTTGTCATCTTCTCCCTCTGGATTGCGAATGCCTTGTGGGAAGGCACTGTGGCTTGTTGCCAGTTCCATCTTCTGTGTCCAGCGCAGAACTCAGCTCAGAGAAGCTCAAAGTTTGTGGAATGAATGCTTGAGTGAGCGAGAAGGCAAACCAGGTTTCGGAACAACTGGTTCTGCCTGATAGTCCCATGATTCTGTCCATGATCTCAAATTCAGCACCCCCTCCCATCCCCCACGGCCTCCTCCCGGCTGAGAAAGAGAATCCTTAGGGGCAGAGAAATCTCTGTTAGAGACATTATAGGAAGAAAGATGATTGGAGGTAAGGTACATGGTAAGCTTATCAGGTATCAGCTCACTTGCAGTCTTTGATCATGAGGGGTTTTTTTTTTCCAAAAAAAATACTTTACTTTTTAAGAGCAGTTTTTTTTTTAATATTTATTTATTTTGGCTGCACCTGGTTTTCATTGTGGTATGTGGGCTTCTTAGTTGCGGCATGTGGGATCTAGTTCCCCGACCAGGGATGGAACTCAGGCCCCCTGCATTGGGAGTGCAGAGTCTTACCCACTGGACCACCAGGGAAGTCCCTTAAGAGCAGTTTTAGGTTTACAGAAAAATTGATGGGAAAGTACAGAGAGTTCCCACATACTCCCTCTTCCCCAACAAGGTTTCCCTTATTATTTACATCTTGCATTAGTATGGTACATTCCGTACAATTGATGAGCCAATAATGGTATATTCTTATTAACTAAAGTCCATAGTTTACATTAGGGTTCACTCTTTGTGTTGTACATTCTATGGGTTTTGACAAATGTATGATATGTATCTACTTCCACAGTATCATGCAGAATAGTTTCTCTGCCCTAAAATTCCCCTTTGTTCCCCCTATTCATCCCTCCCTCCCACTAAACCTCTGGCAACCACCAGTCTTTTCACTGTCTCCATAGGCTTGCCTTTTCTAGAATGTCATATGGTTGGAATCATACAATATGTAGACTTTTCAGATTGGCTTTTTTTTCACTTAGCAATATGCTTTTAAGTCTTCTCTGTGGGACTTCCCTGGTGGTCCAGTGGTAAAGAATCTACCTTGCAATGCAGGGGACACGGGTTCTATCCCTGGTTAGGGAACTAAGATCCCACATGCCGCGGGGCAACTAAGCCCACATGCCACAACTACTGAGCTCACGCGCCTCAACTAGAGCCTGCGTGCCGCAAACTACAGAGCCCATGCACCCTGGAGCCTGTGTGCCACAACTAGAGAAGAGAAAACCCACAGGCCACAACTAGAGAGAAGCCTGCGCACCAAAACGAAGAGCTCGCGTGCCGCAATGAAAGATCCTGCATGCCTCAACGAAGATCCTGCGTGCCACAACTAAGACCCGATGCAGCCAAAGGAAAAAAAAAATCTCTGTCTTTTCGTGGCTTGATACCTTGTTGTTGTTTTTTAATCACTGAATTATATTCCATTGTATGAATGTACCAGAGTTTGCTTATCCATTCACCTATTGAAGGACAGCTTGGATGCTTCCAGGTTTTGGCAAGTGTGAATAAAACAGCTATAAATATTCATGTGCAAGTTTTTGCATGGACATAACTTTCAATTTATTTTGGAATACCATGGGATTTTTTTTTTTTGGTCTGTGTTGGGTCTTCGTTGCTGCGCATTGGCTTTCTCTAGTTGCAGCGAGTGGAGGCTACTCTTCGTTGTGGTGTGTGGGCTTCTCATTGCGGTGGCTTCTCTTGTTGCGGAGCACAGGCTCTAGGAGCATGGGCTTCAGTAGTTGTGGCATGCAGCCTCAGTAGTTGTGGCGCACGGGCTTGGTTCCTCCATGATATGGGATCTTCCCGGAATAGGGATCGAACCCATGTCCCCTACGTTGGCAGGCGGATTCTTAACCACTGAGCCACGAGGGAAGTCCCACCATGGGATTTTTAGAAGAGTGTTGTTTAATTTCCAAATATTTGGGGCTTTCCCAGCTATCTTATTGTTATTAATTTCTAATTTAATTCTGCTGTGGTCAGAGAACATATTGTGTAAGATTTCAACCTTCTGAAATTTGTTAAACTTGTTTATGGCCCAGCATATGACTTATTTTGGTGAATATTCTATGTATACCTGACAAGGATTTGTATTCCATTATTTTGGGATGTAGTGTTTTATAAATGTCAATTAAGTCAAGGTGGTTGCTAATGTTGTTTAGGTCTTCTATGTCCTTACTTTTTCTTTTTTTTATATACAGCAGGTTCTTATTAGTTATCCATTTTATACATATTAGTGTATATATGTCAATCCCAATCTCCCAATTCATCCCACCACCACCACCCCTGCCATGGGTTTTTTATCTAATAGTTGTATCAATTATTGAGAGAAAGGTATTAAAATCTCTAATCATGATTGTGAGTTTGTTACTTCTTCCTTTAATTCTATCTGGATTTCATGTGTGAAGCTCTATGATTAGGTTAATACACACCTAAAACTGTTATATCTTCCTGACGAATTGCCTCTTCTATTGTTGTAAAATACCTCTGTTACAGTCTTTATTTTGAAGTCTACTTTATTGGATATTAATAGAATCACTCCAGCTTTCTTATGATTTGTGGTTGTATTTTTCTATTCCTTTACTTTCAACCTAAACGTGGCTTTGTATTTAAGGTATGTGTCGTGGTTGGACCTAGATATTATCATACTAAGCGATTATCATACTAAGGAAAGTAAGTCACAAAGGGGAAGATAAATACCATATGATACTGATATCACTTACATGTGGAATATAAAATACGACACAAATGAACATATCTACAAAACAGAAACAGACTCACAGACATAGAGAGCAGACTTGTGGTTGCCAAGGGGGAGGGGAAGTAGGGGTGGGAAGGATTAGGAGTGGGAAGGATTAGGAGTTTGGGATTAGCAGATGCAAACTATTATATATATAATGGTTAAACAACAAGGTCCTACTGTATAGCACAGGGAACTATATTCAATATCCTGTGACAAACCATAATGGAAAAGAACATGAAAATGAATGTGTATATGGGGACCTCCCTGGTGGTCCGGTGGGTAAGGCTCCATGCTGCCTACGCATGCCGCAACTAAGAGTATGCATGCCGCAACAAGGATCCCACATGCCACAGTGAAGACCCAGCGTGGCGAAAATAGATAGATAAATACTTTTTAAAAAAAGAATATATATATATGTGTAACTGAATCACTTTGCTGTATAGCAGAAATTAACACTATATTGTAAATCAACTATACTTCAATAAAATTAAAAAATAAATAAATAAATAAAGTGTGTGTCTTGTGGACAGCATATCTGGGGATCTCGCTTCTCTGCCTTGTCTGACAATTTCAGTTGTTGTAATTAGAATGCTTAGCTCACTTACCTTTGATGTAATTATTGATATGTTTAGGTTTAGTTCTACAATTTTGCTATTTGCTTTTTACTTCTTCCATCTTTTTTTGTTGTTGTTCCTCTGTTCCACCTTTCCTGCTTTCTTTTGGGTGAACTGAATACTTCTTAATAGTGTTTTTTTTAATTTTATTTATTTATTTATTTTTGGCTGCGTTGGGTCTTTGTTGCTGTGCACGGGCTTTCTCTAGTTGCGGCGAGTGGGGGCTACTCTTGGTTGCAGTGCACGGGCTTCTCATTGAGGTGGCTTCTCTCGTTGCGGAGCACGGACTCTAGGCACGTGGGCTTCGGAGGTTGTGGAACGTGGGCTCCGGTAGTTGTGGAACGTGGGCTCAGTAGTTGTGGCTTGCAGGCTCTAGAGCACAGGCTCAGTAGTTGTGGCGCATGGTCTTAGCTGCTCCACGGCATGTGGGATCTTCCCAGACCAGGGCTTGAACCCGTCTCCCCTGCACTGGCAGGCGGATTCTTAACCACTGCACCACCAGGGAAGCCCCGAATTGAATACTTTTTAGTATTGCATTTTAATTCCTCTCCTGGCTTTTTTAGCTCTACCTTCTTTGAATTGTATTTGTGATGGTTGATCTAGTGATTACAACATGAGTCTTTAACTTATCACAATCTACTTAAAATTAGTATTTTACTACTTCACATAAGATGTAGGAATTTCACAACAATATAGCTCCACTTATCCCCACTCTCACCCTGTATGCTACTGTTATTATAGAAATTACATCTCTCTATGTTATAAACCCCACAATACAAAGTCATAATTTTAGCTTTTAAACAGTCCTATGGGGACTTCCCTGGTGGTCCGGTGGCTAAGACTCCACGCACCCAATGCAGGGGGGCCCAGGTTTGATACCTGGTTAGGGAACTAGATCCCATATGCCACAACTAAAGATCCCACACGCGGCAACGAAGATCCCACGTGCCACAACTAAGAGCCGGCACAGCCAAATAAATAAATAAATATTAAAAATAAACAGTCCTATGTCTCTTAAAGGAATCAAGAGGACAACAAGGACCTACTGCATAGCACAAGGAACTATATTCAATATCTTGTAATAACCTATAAAGGAAAAGAATCATATATATATATATTCATACATATATGAATCACTTTGCCATATATCTGAAACTAACACATTATAAATCAACTATACTTCAATTTTAAAAATTAAAATTAAAAAAACAGAAGAAAAAAATAAAGTGTTTTATATTCACTCACATATTTACCATTTCAAGTCCTTTTTATTCCTTTCGATAGATCTGAGTGTCCATCTGGTGTCATTTCCCTTCAGCCAGATGAACTTTCTTTGGCATTTCTCATAATACAAGGTTGCTGGTGACAAATTTAGTTTTTGTTTATCTGAAAATGTGTCTAGTTTGCCTTCATGTTTAAAACATATCTTCACTGGATGTAGAAATCTGGTTTGAGAGGGTCTTTTTTCTCTTTCAGTACGTTAAAGATGTTGATCTATTAGGCTCTATCCTCTGTTGTTTGCAATGAGAAGTCAGCTGTCGTTTGTATCATAGTTCTCCTGTTTATAATGTGCCATTTTTCTCTAGCTGTTTCCAAGATTCTTCTCTTTATCTTTGGATTTCAGTAGTTTGACTACACCATGCCTGGGCCTGGTTTTCTTTGCATTTATCCTACTTGGACTTCACGGAGCTTTTTGAATCTGTAAATTTATCTTGGATTAAATTTGAGAAATCATCAGGAAATATATCTTCGATTTTTTTTTTTTTTTTTTTTTTTTTTTTTTTTGGCTGTGCCGCATGGCTTGCTC
This sequence comes from Delphinapterus leucas, assembly GCF_059928025.1. Lineage (NCBI taxonomy): Eukaryota > Metazoa > Chordata > Mammalia > Artiodactyla > Monodontidae > Delphinapterus > Delphinapterus leucas. The sequence continues at coordinate 16,999,421 of NC_143142.1, forward strand.
CATCTCAGTTCCCCGACCAGGGATTGAACCCAGGCCATGGAAATGAAAGCCTGGAATCCTAACCACCAGGCCACCAGGGAACTCCCTATCTTCGAATATTTTTATGTCCCATTCTCCCGTTTTTCTTTTTCTGAAATTTGAATTGCATGTGGTGTGTAAATCTTTGAATGTTGTCCCACCGGTCCATGAAGCTCTGCTTAACTTTTTCCAGTTATTTCTTTTTCTCTCTGGTCTTAAGGATAGATAATTTCTATTGATTGATCTTCAAATTCAGTATTTCCTTTGTCATCTTCATTCTGCTCTTGAACCTATCAAGTTAATTCTTCATTTCAGTTATTGTACTTTTTAGTTCTAGAATGTCCATTTGACTTTTTTTTATAGTTTCAGTTTTCTGCTGAGGTTCCCCATCTGTTCCTTCATTATGACTATATTTGCAGGGAGGGGCCTTGAAAATATTTATGAGTTGCTTTTAAATTCTTGATGCTAATTCCAACATCTGGGTAATCACTTTTTCTCTTTGAAATTCAGTCAGTTTTCTGTCTCTTCCTATGTCTAGCACTTGATTTTTGTGTGCTGGTCATTGTCAATGATACATTGTAGAGACCCTGGATTCTATTATGTTTCTCTCAAGAGTGTTAATCTTATTCTAGCAGTCAATTAACTTGGCTGGATTCAAACTCCAAACTTTGTATCGCTTGTAAAGGGCAGCAGCTGAAATTTCCACTCAGTTCTTTCAGCTTCCAGCCACTGATTTCACTGGGATCCCTGGAGCTTCCTGTGCATATGTGTAGTTCCGTGTACAGGGATGGATTTAGACAGAGTTTATATACAGATTTTGGTGTTCCTCTACAGCTAATTTTTTCCCCTGGGATTTCCTGCTTAATTTTCCAGCAATTAGCTTGGAATTCTGTACTCTTGACACCTCAAACCAGTAAGATGAAAGCTTTCTACACATCCCCACCTCCCACACAGATTAGAGAGTGCCAGAGGTAAGAGGCCACAAAAACTCAAATCTCATCCAATGCAGCTCTTATCTTTCAAGTGTTGACTTCCTTCACATTTCTGCCTCCTATTGGATGTTGTCTCAGTGCCTTCAAATAATTGGGGTTTTCTGGTACATATTTTGTTCAGATTTTATCATTATTTGAGGGAAGGTTAATTCTGCTATTACCACCCCTTATATTCTTTAACCCTTCATTCATCAGGGTACCCCCTTAAGGTCAGTATAATTAACCCCCATTATTAAGTGGAGGAAACTGAGGCTTTGAAAAAAGTGAAGCCATTTGCCCAAGGTCACATACCTAGTTCATGGCAGAGTCACAATTTGAAACCAACCAAATGACATAACCGTATCCTTGCTGCACTTCATAACCATTCCCAAACATCTTCAAGGTGGTTTGGATTCTAGCCTAGAGCCCACTGGAAAATATCCAAGGATGGGAAGAGGTGAGATCCCTCAAAACCCCTATTCAGGCTAGGGCGGTAGTTTTCAACCCCCATCATCAGAATCATTTGCAAAACTATGCAAAATAGAGATGCTAGGCCCCATTTAGTGGATTAGTATCTCCAACAGTAGGGACTAAGGATCTACATTTTATACTGTTTCCTGATGATTCTAATGCCCAGTCAGGGTTAAAAGTCCCTCTGGTAAAGGCAAAGTACCTCCCACCAGTATTCCTCTGTCTACTGTAGCTCAGGACTCTCACTTTTCCATCATGCTTCACCTAGGTAGTGATACCAGTGCTGGGGTTAAGGCTGAAGATTCTAAAGTCACTCCACTTAGATCCACATCCTGGCTCTATCACTTGTTAGCTAGGTGGCCTTGGGCAGGTGACCAGACCTCTCTGAAACTTTTGTCTTCTTTCCTCTTAAATGGAGATAATAATAGCAGTAACCTCACAGGGCTGTTGTAAAGATTCCATGAGATAACGCACATGATGCATTTTGTACAGCACCTGACACCTGTAAGCACTCCACAGACAGTAGCTATTATTATTAACACATCCTCAGCTTTTCTGCCGCCTTGAACTCTGTTCTGTCTCCTACCTAAATCTGACTTGCAGAATTAAACCAGACCTACGTTTTCTAAGGTATTTCAAAATCCCTCTCTCCCAAAAGTTAACCCAACCTCTATCTTTGCCACTGATCCATCCCCACCAACCCCCTCTGCCCTGGAGCAAGAAGCATTTATAATTGAGCCCAGAGCCTGGAAGAGCTTCTTAGAAGTGACTCAGATGCCCTTGGCCTCAGCTTGTGCTCCTTCTTGCCTGTGTTTGGGACCTTCTAGGCCACACCCTCAGTGAAGCCCTGAGTGGCAACTCTGAATACCAGAATGGGGTGTGAAAATCACAAAACCAGACTTAAATTGTTGAAACTAACCACCTCTGTTACTGAGAGTCAGGCCTGAGTCAGACTCAGGGGAACCTGGGCCCAACTAAGGGAACCCACAGAAGGGATTTCCCTGGCGGTCCAGTGGTTAAGACTCGTGCTCCCAATGAAGGGGGCACGGGTTCCATCCCTGATCAGGGAACTAAGATCCCGCATACCACACAGTATGGCCAAAAATTTTTTAAAAAGGACCCACAGAAGGCAAGCTCCTAACACCTCATTTCTAGAAGCCGGATAGGCAGCTCGGGGGATATGAAAGGACTCACCACCACCCTCGGAGCTGGCCCTCCATCTGCCAGACTTCTCCTCAGGACTCCTCCCCAGGGAAACCTTTACTGGGTGGCACATGGCCCACCCCAAGGTGACTAGACCCTCCTGGGACTCTACTGCCATCCAGAAGCATCCCTCAGCCTCCATCCCGTGTCAGGTCTATAGGTTTTGGTGAACCCTGAGGACCAGAGGCATGCTCAGAGCTGGGAATTCTCCTGGGAAAGAAGGCAGGAGGATCCCCCTATTTATTGGGGGTCCTCTATGTGTCAGATCCTGCACATCCTTTATCTTACCTCAGCCACTGTAATGTTGGCTGTTTTCCTCACCACTGAATCCCCAACACCTAGCAGAAGAGACACTTGCTATTTAATTACGATAATAGTGAAATAGCTACCATTTATTGAACGCTTATTACATGCCAGGCACTGTTCAAAGTGCTTTGGGTCTCTTAACACACGATATTTGCTGGATGAAAAATCTGATAACTACCCTATGAGGCTAGATTCTTTCTTCCTATTTTACAGAAGAGGAAACTGAAAATGCAGAGAGGGAAATAAGATGTGGTCGAAGGGCAGACAGGTAATAAATGGACAGGGGCCAGGATTTGAATCCAAGGAAAGGTGATGACCTGGGAGTGAAAGATCTGGGGGTGGGGGGGTCTGGCTTTGAGGAATGAGATGGGGGTGCAAAGGCAGAAACAGAGTGGACTTTGGAGGAGGCGCTTCTGAGGGAGAAGGAGCAAGCAGGGGGTGGGTGGGCGCTGTGTGGGACAGCCGGCTGGCCGCCTCCTAGAGCAAGTGCTCTGAATGCTGCAAGACAGCCCAGTCCACTCCCCTAAGAAATGCTGACATCATGTCCTCAAGGACCACACCCCCTGCCCACAGGAAGGGGTGGAAATGAACTTCAAATTTCATCATGGCCACTATGGGGTCTGCAGGGCTGTAGGGTACGGCTGCTGTCCCAGCGATCATAAACCCCTATTGCCGTAAGCATCTCTGGTCACATCCCCTCCTAGAAGCCCAAAGCCGGGGCAGAGTTTCTGTGTGTGTGTGTGTGTGTGTGTGTGTGTGTGTGTGTGTGTGTGTGTGTGTGTGTTTGGTGGGCGGGCAGTGGGGGTGCAGCAGGCGGCTCCGCAAGTGCCACCTGAGATGAGTCACAGGTGATGCCCCAGCCCTGGAGCCTGAGCCTACCTGGGCAGGTAGGAGCACATTGCCAACCCCACCAGTGGTTCTGAGGACATCCACCCAGTTGGTCTCATTCCTAAAATGAGACAGCCGGGGTTGGCCTGTTGAGAAGGCTGCAGGGTTGACCTGCCCTCCTGGGCAGGTCATTCCATGGACCTGAGTTCTCAGGAGAGATAGGGGCCCCCGCAATGCAGGACCTGGGAGGAAACAGAGGTGGCCCCTCTGCCCCTACCTAGCTCATCCCACAGTGACACAAAGGATCAAGTCTGCCCTGGACACTCAGCCCCACCTACCTCAGCCACTGGGACTCATCACAACACATATCACTTCCATGTTTCCTTGACTCATCTGGTCACTTGCTTGTTATCTCCCCCACTGCCCTGAAGCTCTCGCCCATTGCTCCCACTGTACACCTGGGACGGAGCCTAACACAGAGCAGGTGGTGAATAGGTGGAGATGAGCCGCAAATATAATAGGGACCACGGATACAGCCACACCTCTACCTATAGTCTTGGCCCCCCAAACCCCCCCGCACCCCACCCCCACCCTAAGCTGGGCCAGCAGGAAGTCCTGTCCTGGACATGGGTCCCCTTCACCAAGCATCCCAGTGATGCTCCGGGTTCTGACAGGCGCTGTGGCTCTTTCCGAGGTCCCGGAAGGGAGGAGTTGCCTCAGGTGTGACTCAAGCTGCTGTTTGCTGTCTGGGGTTCTCAGGCCCTGCCCCCCTTGCCGGCCTCCCCCGGCCTGTCGACGGAGGAGGCTATTTGCTGACCCTGCAATGTTTCCTGTGGAGCTTCTACAGGGAGGGGGATCCCTTGGCAGAGCTGTTTGGGCTCCACGTGAGCCCCTTCTAGTCTTCATACCACAGGCTTCTCCATCCGGAGCAAGCAAGGACCACGTGGGCATGAAGGAGGGCAAACACAGCCTCAGATTGTTCCTTGAACATCTGTTCTCTCCAATCTCAGGCCCAGCCCTCTGTCAGGCCCTCTCTGCCAGTTATCTTCCTCCTGTGATTTCCCCTTGGGCCCCATTCCTCCCTCTATCCAGCTTCCTTCTGCCCTGCCAAGACGGTTGGGCTGGTTTGAACCTGTCTGAATCCCAGGTTCACACACCTGGACAGGATATCAGTTCTTTCCCAAGAAGCCCTCGGGTCCCATGCAAATCAGGGGGTGTGGCTGGCCGTACCTCATACCTAATGTCCCAAAGTTATTCAGGGACTGGTTTATTTCCAGCCCACAAAACTCCACTGGAGGGCACCGTGGCCTGATTGCCCAAGCCTCTCTCAGCCAAATCATCCTTACCCAGTGTCTCTGCCCAGCAATCAAGAAGCTGGGGGAAGAGAAAGCACATTTTCAAAGCACCCACTCTGAGTCTGGGCCCTACTGGACCCTTCCAAATTTAAGATCTCAGAATCCCCTAACTCTTCCATAAACTTTTTTTTTTTAAATAAAGTTATTTATTTATTTATGTTTGGCTGCGTTGGGTCTTCGTTGCTGCGTGCGGGCTTTCTCTAGTTGCAGCAAACGGGGGCTACTCTTCTTTGTGGTGCGCGGGCTTCTCACTGCGGTGGCTTCTCTTGTTGTAGAGCACAGGCTGTAGGCGTGCAGGCTTCAGTAGTTGTGGCACGTGAGCTCAGTAGTTGTGGCTCGCAGGCTCTAGAGCACAGGCTCAGTAGTTGTGGCACACGGGCTTAGTTGCTCTGCGGCATGTGGGATCTTCCCAGGCCAGGGTTCGAACCCATGTCCCCTGAATTGGCAGGCGGATTCTTAACCACTGCACCACGAGGGAAGTCCCTCTTCCGTAAACTTTAAATGAACACGTCCTCTGTGTCAGGCTTTATCACTTATCTTTTTTACAACATTCTTGTGAACTATTATTTCCATTTGAGAGTTGAAGGGACTGAGGGTCAGAGAGGTTAAGGGACTTTCCCAGGGTTATACAGCTAGTAAATGACTCCAAGGTCTGTGCTGATCTCACACCGCCACATTTTATCCCCAGCTGTGGCCTTAAAGACATGCTCAAGGAAAACAAGGTCGGAATTACAGCATTCTACCCACCTAAACAAGGGATGCAAACTCCAGTGCCTCCTGGACTCCAATAGATCATTTAAATGAGTGAAGCCGTCCAGGTGTAACAGAAAAGGGATGAGTGGAGACTGTGGATAACTGGAGAAGTCACACTCCATCCAAAGGGTGTAGGTGCTACTCAGCTCTAATCAAATGCTGCCATGTGGGACCTCGGGTCAGTGTGGACACATCTTCCGATTTTCTGAGAAAATCTGGAAATCTGAAACTTTTGTGTGAAATTTGCAAACAAAGGGTATCCACATGCTGGCTGTTATCGGGTTGACAATTTGGTCCCCTAGAAGATGCTCCACGATCTTTGGAAGGATTCCATGTCTCTGAACCACCTGGTTTGGAGTTTTGCACTACTTTGGGACCCTCAAGATACCCCTCTATCTGGGGAGGGGAAGCTGGGGGCGGTGAGATGTAAATCATACACATTCAAAAGGCAAGACAGTTGGGGCTTCCCTGGTGGCGCAGTGGTTGAGGGTCCGCCTGCCGATGCAGGGGACGCGGGTTCGTGCCCCAGTCCGGGAAGATCCCACATGCCGCGGAGCGGCTGGGCCCGTGAGCCATGGCCGCTGAGCCTGCGCGTCCGGAGCCTGTGCTGCACAATGGGAGAGGCCACAGCAGTGAGAGGTCCGCGTACCGCAAAATAAAAATAAAATAAAATTTAAAAAAAGGCGAGACACTTAAGAAAATACACATGGGGGAATTCCATGGTGGTCCAGTGGTTAGGACTCGGTGCTTTCACTGCTGGGGCCCAGGTTCGATCCCTGGTCAGGGAACTAAGATCCTGCAAGCTGCACAATGTGGCCAATAAATACGTTAATTAATTAATTAATTAAAATGATTGGGTTTTTTTTTAAAGACATATGCTTATGTCACAGGATCACTTGAAGGTCTGAGCCCAACAGTTGCCAACAACAGCATCCAATTCTAGGTAACTTAGGCAGAAAGGAGTTTGTTGGAAGGATGTCTGGAGGCTTAGAGAATTGATGGGTGGGACAGGATCTGAGAATTGGCAGAAACCCTCAGGAGCAGGATGGCTGGAACCACAGCTAAGGATTTCCCCACAAACAGCCTGCTGCCTCTTCTGGACACTGGCGGCCACCTGAAGTCCCGACCACCTCTCCTCCTGTGTAGCCTTCAGCCTGTGCTTCGAGGGGTTCCCTCCAAATGATCCAGCTTGGTGAGAACAGTATTTGATATTTTTGTTCCACACAAAATCTGATTTGATCTACAAGATGGATCCTCCAAACACAGGAATGAGGTTCCCATGCTGGAAAGACAAAGACACACACACACACACACACACACACACACACACACACACACGCACACACACAAGGTCCAATCCATGGTCTAAGCTGGAAGGGGTTTTGAAGAGCCTCTTATCTTTCAGTTTCGGAATGGAGAAACTGAGGCACAGGCCAATGACTTGCTCAAGGTCACAGAGAGAGCTTGTGGTCAATCCACATGTTGAACACAGACTTCCTGACTCAGGTTTTCCAACTGAGCTGTAAAGCACTTCAGAACTCATGAGAAAGGAGACAAATGTGAGGTATGGCAGGCAGGAAGCCCTCTTGACAGAGGAGGATGGAGAAAGATGGAGAGATCTCTTTTTTTTTTTTTCAGGCTGCACCTTGCAGCATGCAGGATCTTATTTCCCTGACCAGGGATTGAACCTGCACCCCCTGCAGTGGAAGTGCGAAGTCTTAACCACTGGACCGCCAGGGAAGTCCAGGAGAGACCTCTTAAGATGGCTAAAGCTGGGGTAGGCCATAATAAAGAAATGAAAATAATAATATGAAAGCCATATCTTTGTTGTTGGAAATGCAAAGCCTGAGGCCTGGCTTCCATTTCGACCAGATTACCAGGGGATTCCAGAGCACATTAAAGTTTGAAAAGCAATGTCTATTCAGTGTGGGGAAAGCAATGCAAAAAAAATAAAAATAAAAATAATAGCTCCACAAGAGATAATGTTCTAGGTCATAAATTAGGAGGTGGGTTCCCGGAAGATGTTTATTTTGTGATCAAGTTTTATAACATATTTCAGGGTTTTGCTCAAAAATTACCTCCTCAGTGAAGCTTTTAAAGGTCATGCTCTGTAAAATTATACCCCCTATCGCCCGCTCTGTGCTCCTTTACTTCGTCCCTACTTAATATTTTTCTGGAACGCTTATTACCATGTGAGAGATGAAAATGTTAGTTGTTGTTTGTATATCGTCTATAGCTCTTCCTACAAAGTAAGCTCTGCAAAAGCAGCAATGAAATCTCAGTCCCTGCTGTACCCCCAGCATCTACAACAGGGTCTGGTACCCAGCAGGTCCTTCATAAATGGTTTCGGAATAAATATGTTATATGGTATGTGTTGAATATTATATAGTAAACAGTTATTGGGGTTGCTGTGTACCATGTTGTGTGTTGAACACCTTATGTACAGTAAGATCTCCTTGAATCCTCACACGTCCTCGTTATGCAGATGGTGAAACCGGGGTTCGAGAGCCTGGTCTTTGCCCAAGCTCATAGCTAGGACGCGGCAGAAGCGGGATTTGAACACAGCAACAAAGACAAGGGCCTGGAGTAATCTGGAGGTGGACTGGGGACAAGCCTGGGCTCAAGAAGCTGTGGAACTGAGGTGTGGTCCTGGAGGGGGAAACGCTCTCCTAACGCAGAGCTCTGTTGTTTAAGAGCTGGGGTTGGCCAGGCGAGCTCAGGTATTTACCTGGGGACTCTGAAGCCACTCGGAGGAGGCAGGCGGTGGCGTGGGGACTCCTGCCATTGTCAGCACAGCCTGGGGCTTGTCATGATGCGCTCAGAGTACAACGTGCTGCGTAATGCTGAGAAGGCAGCTCAGAGCCTCACAGCCTCATCTCCTGCAGTCCATCCAGAGGCTCAGAGGCCCAGAGAGGGCAAGCTATTTGCAGAAGGATATACAGCCAATAAGCCGTTGAGGGGAGGCATCAAAATCTGAGTCCCAACGCTGCAAGGTCTCTCCATACCCCAAGCAGCTCACACTGGGGAGCGAGCGACTCTGCTACAGGCTCCACAGTTGCGGCTGCTTCTGCTTTGCTCCCAATAAGTTTTTTTTTTTTTAATAAATAAATTTATTTATTTTTTTATGGCTGCATTGGGTCTCCATTGCTGCGCACGGGCTTTCTCTAGTTGCGGAGAGCGGGGGTTACTCTTCGTTGCGGTGCACGGGCTTCTCATTGTGGTGGCTTCTCTTGTTGTGGAGCACAGGCTCTAGGTGCACGGGCTTCAGTAGTTGTAGTGCATGGGCTCAGTAGTTGTGGCACACGGGCTCTAGAGTGCAGGCTCAGTAGTTGTGGCGCACAGGCTTAGTTGCTCCACAGCATGTGGGATCTTCCCTGACCAGGGCCTGAACCCGTGTCCCCTGCATTGGCAGGCAGATTCTTAACCACTGCACCACCAGGGAAGCCCCCCAATAACAGTTTGAGGGAAGCAGGGACTCATACAGGGCCATCCCCTGCTCTTCCCTGTCCCCCTAAGTCACCTATCTTCAAAATACAACCCCAGTTCAACCACTGTCCTCTGTTGGGTCCTCCATTGGCTTTCTGCATCATGTCCACAGTTCTTTGGTTTCTAGAATGTGCCTTGCTCCTGTGTGCCTCTGGGTTTTCTACTCTGCCTTCCACTCCACCACCCCACCCCCTTCCTTTGCTCACCAGCACTTCCTCAGGAAAGTCCCTTTCTCTGACTCCCCAAACGTAGACAGGGTTCCACTTCCCTAGGTTTGCATAACTCCCCAAGGTTTTCCTCCACGGAGATGATAGAAATTTGTAATTTGATATCAGTCTCTCTCACCAGACTGTCAGCCCAGGAGGGTTGCTTTATTTTTCTCATCTGTAAAATGAGGATGGGAACTGCTATGGGCCGAATGTTTGTGCTCCCTCGCCACCACTACCACCAAATTCACTTGTTGAAGCCTTAACCCCCAATGGATGGTATTTGGAGATAGGGCCTTTATGGAAATAATTAAGGTTAAACAAGGTCATGAGGGTGGGGCTCTGATCCAATAGGATTAGTGACCTTAAAAGGAGAGACAACTGAGAGCTCACCTTCTCTGTCTCCCAGAGCACGAAGAGGCCCTGTGGGCACACAGTAAGAAGGCAGCCACCTCTAAGCCAAGAAGAGAGATCTCAGAATGAAATCTAACTTGTTGACACCTTGATCTTGGACTCCCAGCCTCCAGAACTGTGAGAAATAAAATTCCTGTTGTTTAAGTCACTCAGTCAATGGTTATTTTGTTATGGAAGGCCAAACGGACTAAGGCATAACAGAATCCAGCTAAATAATTGTTTTTTCAGGACTAATTTTTTTTTTTTTTTCGGTACGCGGGCCTCTCACTGTTGTGGCCTCTCCCGTTGTGGAGCACAGGCTCCAGACACGCAGGCTCAGCGGCCATGGCTCATGGGCCTAGCCGCTCCGCGGCATGTGGGATCTTCCCGGACCAGGGCATGAACCCGTGTCCCCTGCATTGGCAGGCAGACTCTCAACCACTGCGCCACCAGGGAAGCTCCCAGGACTAATTTTTAACACCTGTAAAGCACTTAAAACTGAGCCTGGCGCGTAGTTAGCCCATCATCTGTTAAGATTGTCACACACCAGGTGTATTTGCAGAATGAATAAACAAGTCTATTTTGCAGTTTACATTCTTACGTAATGGTTTTGGGGTTTTTTGTGGGGGAATCCTATCCTTTTGTGTGATGAATGGTGCTATAATCTGTATGTTCATGGGCCCCTCAAAAGCACATGTTGGAAATCCTAACATCCAATAGGATGATGTTAGGAGATGGGGCCTTTGGGAGGCAGAGCCCTTGTGAGTAGGATTAATACCCTTAAGTTTCTCCCGCCAGTTTTCTTGAGATATAATTGATACACAGCACTGTACAAGTTTAAGGTGTACAGCACAATGATTTGACTTGCATACATCATGAAATGATGACCACAATAAGTACAGTGAACATCCATCATCTCCTATAGATACAAGAGTAAAGAAATAGAAAAAGGGACTTCCCTGGTGGCGCAGTGGTTAAGAATCCGCCTGCCAAGGCAAGGGGCACGGGTTCGAGCCCTGGTCAGGGAAGATCCCACATGCCACGGAGCAACTAAGCCCGTGTGCCAAACTACTGAGCCTGTGCTCTAGAGCCCACAAGCCACAACTACTGAGCCCACGTGCCACAACTACTGAAGCTCGCGCGCCTAGAGCCTGTGCTCCGCAACAAGAGGAGCCACCGCAATGAGAAGCCTGCACACCACAGCGAAGAGTAGCTCCTGCTCGCCGCAACTAGAGAAAGCCCGCACGCAGCGATGAAGACCCATCGCAGCCAAAAATAAATAAATTAAATAAAAATAAATAAATTTAAAAAAAGAAATAGAAAAAAAAATTTTTTCTTGTGATGAGAACTCTTAGGATGTACTCTTAACAACTTTCATATGTAACATACAGCAGTGTTAATCATATTTATTGTATTGTACATTATATCCCTAGTACTTATTTATCTTATAACTGAGGTTTGTACCTCTTTTTTTTTTTTTTTTTGGCCACGCCCTGCGACTTGAGGGATCCTAGTTCTGCCACCAGGGTTCTGGGTCCTCAGCAGTGAAAGCGTGGAGTCCTAACCACTGAACTGCCAGGGAATTCCCTGAGGTTTGTACCTTATAACTGCCTTCATCCAACTCCTCCTCTCCCTACCCCCACCTCTGATAACCACAAATATGATCTCTTTTTCTATGAGTTTGTTTTTGCAGTGTAATTGACTTACAACACTATGTTAGTTCCTGTTACACAACTTAGTGATTCAATGTTTCTATACATTTAAAAATGATCACAATGATAAGTCTGGGTACCTGGCACCATATAAAGATATTACATAATTACTGACCATATATAATAGTTTTCTTAAAGTGAACTTACCTGCATTATATCCTAGGATATTCACAGATGAACTCCTTATAAAAGGAGTGTATTTAAAAAAAAAAAAATTGGAGTCCTAACAGGCAGTGCGTTTTCAACTCTTTTTTTCCTGGAACGTCCACCAGAGGGCTTCTTGAGCTCTTTCTCCTTCCAAAATATCCTCAGCCCCTGAGGTGACCACCATGGGAAGGAAGAGACAGTGGAGTTTTATCCACAGGAGTAAACAAAGCTAATACAATCATAGTTGTAGCTGGGTGGGGAAAAAACTCAAGCTGGGGTGAGACGCAGCAAGGGGGTGTCTTGGTTTCACTGGCCCTGGGTGGGAGTCTTGGTGACTTCTCTGAACATCAATTTCCTCATCTAGAAGTGGAGATAATCCTCTCAAGCATACAGCGTTGTTGGGAGGACAAAATATTGATAAAAGCATTTTGTAAGATGTCACCTGTTGCTATCGAATCACTAAATTTCATGGACCTACTGGATCTGAGGTATCTTGTCTTAGGGATAGTGCAGGGACCGCCCCCCCAACCCCAAACTTGCCCAGTTCAGCCCACCAATGTCTGTTGTTTAACACTTAGAACTTGGATGCATTTGGACTGGACATAAATTATTTTTGCCATGGTCTCTGCCATATATGCTTGTCTCACTCTTGCTTTAACTCACCTGCCTGGCCCCTAAGGTTCTCTGAGCTTGCAACTTCTGGTCTAAATAGAGAATTCTGTGCCGGTCAGATGATACCTGGAATGCTGCATTAATAATTCCAATCACTGCTATTTATTGAGCCAGGAACCAGGCTTTCTCCATAATATATGTAAACCAAATATACCCAGGGCTTCTGGTGGCCTTGTCTCTGCATGGTGACTTATTTGTCAGAAAAATGGAATTAAAATCTTCTCCCAATCTCTCAAAGAATGCAAAGGGGTGAGTACATTTTAACAAAAGCTTTGTTGCAGTATAATTGACATACAATAAACTGCACATATTTAAGGTGTATAATTTGACAAGTTTTGACATAAGTATACACCTGTGAAATATACACAATCAAGATAATGAATATACCTGTAACATCCAAAAGTTTCCTCCTGTGCTTTGTAATCCTTTCCTCCTGCCTCTGCCACCCTCCCTCCATACTCAATAACCACTAGATTGTCTTCTATCACTGTGGATTACCTTGCATTTTCTAGACTTTTATCTAAGTGAAATCACACAGTATGTTCTCTTTTTTTTTTTTTGGCCGCGCTGTGCAGCATGCAGGATCTTAGTTCCCCAATCAGGGATCGAACCCGTGGCCCCTGCATTGGGTTCGATCCCTGGTCAGGGAACTAAGATCCTGCATGCCCCGCAGCCAAAAAAAGAAAGAAAGAAAGAAAAGAAACTACAAACTCCAAAGTATTTGCACCACTTTACATTTCTTGTGTGTATGTGTCTGTGTGTGTGTTTGGCCGCGCAGGGTCCCTGGCAGTGGCAGCACAGATCCCTAACTACAGGACACCAGGGAATTCCCCTACTTTACATTTCTAACAGCAGGGCATGAGAGTTCCACCTGCTTCACATCCTTGCCAGGGCTTGATTAGGTCAGTCTTTTTCATTGTAGCCATTCTTATAGGTGTGGTTTTGGAGGGAGCTCATTTTCGATGCAGAGTAAGACTTCTCCAAAACACTCCTTCTTCCCTTACAGAGGTCTCCCTGGGAAAAGCAGTCCCTTGGACCCATACTCAGATCTCAAACCCCCTGACCACTTTTCTCCCAGGCTGTAAACCGTGGCTGGGATCTTGCAAAACAAAGGGAAGGTATCATGGAGCTGAGTTGGCAAGAATCCTCTCCCCTTAGAGGGTGGGGAGGGAAAGAGTATGAATAATCACACCTAGATAAAAATAAGTTAGCTCATCTGATCCTCATATTAATCCCAAAAGATTATAAAGATCCTTAATCAAATTGTAGAGATGAGGAAACAGGCTCAGAGAGAAAATGACCTGCCCGAGGTCACATGGCCACATCCTGGATTTGCATCCTGGCACACCTGATTCTAAAACTTGTGTTCGCTCTCCTCTCCTGCCAAATCCTCCATTCTGGATGCCACAATCTTAGAAGATCTCCTCTAGGCTCCAGGAGTGACACTGGGCAAGTGGACTGTCTGGAATGCGTCAGCTGAGGAGTAGCGAGGAAGAGAGAACTCTCAGCAGTGGCATGAAATAGTCTTCAGACATTTGAATAATTGTACTCGACCCAGAATAGACCGTCTTTAACACGCTCCTCCTCTAGGTGATAAAAATATTTTTCAATATTAATCATGTAACAATCAATCATCATCATCATTTTCTTTCATTTTAAAACCACTAACAATTAGGAAGTAGGTATATATTTCAATTTTAAAGATATTATTGATGGGCTTCCCTGGTGGCGCAGTGGTTGAGAGTCCGCCTGCCGATGCAGGGAACGCGGGTTCGTGCCCCGGTCGGGGAAGATCCCACGTGCCGCGGAGCGGCTGGGCCCGTGAGCCATGGCCGCTGAGCCTGCGTGTCCGGAACCTGTGCTCCGCAACGAGAGGCCACAGCAGTGAGAGGCCCGCGTACCGCAAACAAAAAACAAAACAAACAAACAAAAAAAAACGGTATTATTGAAAGTCAGTAAAATATTTCATGCATGAACCACAATTAGCATTGACTGACCGAAAGTATGACACTTTGTCACTTACATGCTGTTTCACTGTTTTAAATTTTAAACACAAATAAAAACTCCAAGTGGCCATATAGATTGACAGAACTGAAGTAGGCTAGGTTCTGTTTCTTCATCTTTACAATCACTGTATTATTATTTGTTTTTAATCTACTGTTTAAATGAGGAATATGAAGTACCATAGGGGTTGGAGTCATAAACCAGGTCCAGTGATTTCATATTATTATAAACTTACTTTTGAAACCAAGATAATTGAGACCAGCTGTGTCAGGGACCAGCTGTATAACTGAGAATTCTCTGAATTAACTTCTTACATGGAGACTACAATGTTTATTAAAAGAGGAGTTATTAAAAAGTGCTCGTTTTTAATTTGTATTATTTGTGTTATATTTTAACTTCTATCATTATATTATCTTTTTTTCTTCTTTCTTTCTTTCTTTTTTTCTCGCCATGCGGCTTGTGGGATCTTAGTTCCCCAACCAGGGATTGGACCCCAACCCTAGGCAGTGAGATTGTGGAGTCCTAATCACTGGACCACCAGGGAATTCCCTATATCATCATTTCTATTATTAAAACTCAACAGCAACCACAGAAATTGTTTAGAACCCAAATTGTTTAGAACCCAAACCAACTCAGGGGAGAGAGTCTTGTCACTGTCATTGTTTAGAATTGCTATTGCATTTTTTTTTGCTTTTATTATTTTTCCCCAGTTTTATTGAGAAATAATTAGAATTGCTATTGCATTTTGATCTTTAAAATTGCCATTACACTTTCACAATAAAGGACTTTTAGCCTGTTTTATTACTGTTTTAAAATTCTCTACACAAAATGTTCCCCTTTGCTGCCTGACCGCTCCCACTGCCCCACCATTGTTACATCACACGGACAAGAGATTGGACATCTCACGTGGAATGAGTGGCTGTGTGTAGCCATGTAGCAGCGACTTCCCTGAACCTCAGTTTCCTCATCACTAAAATGAGAATTTAATAATATCCCTTCTAGAGGATAGCAGAGAGGTCAAATGACATAATATGCATGTAGATTTTCGGGTTTTTTTCCTGTCCGTTGGGCTTTTCCTTTTCCTCTGGGGTGGGGGGTGGTGGTCTTAAGAGGAGACTTTAGTCTTGCTGTCTCCTTACCGCAGATGAGGACTTCTGGGTCCACTTTGTCCCTGTCATCACACTATCGACAGCGGGAGCTGCACTGCCCACTGAAGAGGGCATTCTTCCCATCCCCCACCCTCAGCCCTCCTCACCTACCTTCGTCCAAAGTCATCCTCACGCACAGACCTTGAGAGCAGTTTAAGAAGACCTTTACCTAAGGCAGGGGTTGGTGCATCAGAATCCCCGGAGAGCTTGTGAAAATCCAGCCCGCTGGGTCCCACCCCTAGCGTTTGTGATCCAGCACGTGTGAGATGAGGCTGAAGGACCTGCATTTCTAACAAGTTCCCAGGTGACGCTGATGCTGCTGGTCCTGGGACCACACTGAGAACAGCTGGCCTAACTTAACCACGGCAATTCCATCTTGCTTTTCTAGTGAGTGATTCAGAGTGGGCCTGAACTGGTGGACCAATGAGGTGCAAGGAGGGGCGTGGTCTGAGCTAATGGGCGTGAGCAGCTCCTCCCTCTCCTCCCCGCCCACCCTCCGCAAAACCAAGATGCCTCAGTGAGTGGTGGCAGCCACTTTGCGACCATCAGGGGAGTTGGCCTTCAGGGAAGCTGATGCTGTGGACTGCTGAGAGGGAGGGTGGAGAGAACCTGGGATCCTAATGTTACCTCAAGCCCACCCAACTCTGTGATTGATGATGGTGATGATGATTGGAATCTGCGAACATCACTTAAGTTTTCTGAAATCAAATTATTCCTGACCCATGACTTCCACGTGTTAGGGGGGTGGTATTTAGGCTTAGTTGTAACTCAGGGCTTCCTATTTCTTGTCTTGTACAGGGGTGGTAGGATTCCTATCCAGGCAAAAAGATTTGGGGGAAGCCTTCTGGCCTTTGGTCTACACTGGTTACCCTGATGTGCTCTCTGATCAAGCCTGTGGATCCCCTGAAGGCTGGTAACATCGCTATTTCTGTGCCAAGTGTTGGCACAGGGGTCTTCGTTCAGACTGGCTACTCGTATTTCAGATCCAGTCTCCCCAGATGCTCAGGAACCCCAAACCTGTCTCTAGTCCTGGGGTATCTCCCACTACTTCAGCCTCTAACCCTCCAACTGTTTTTCTAAGCCCCTGGCCCCACCCCCTAGGTCCTGTGGAATCTCCTTTCAATAAGCCTTTAGAACCACTGTCGTCCTCTGTTCTCTGTGGGTGGGTGTTACCCTGGAGTTGTGCAAAATGGCAGCCCTGTGATGCTCCCTTCCTCTCTGAACTGCCTACTTCTGTCTCTGACCTTTTCACTACTCGTGAAACATCACCCTTCTCTGTAAAAATGTCAAAGTCCCCATGAAGCCCCTTTTTGTAAATTGCTAAGTACACAGTTCCCAGAGTCTGCTGACTGTTAAAAGTCTTTCTTCTCCGAGTTTCTGCTGACGCGCAGAGGGGGACAGAGGGACTTTGGTCTCATCGTTTGTTGACTCCTCTGGGGGCAGGTGTGGGGAGGATGGGGTGGGCTGGAGGAGAGGGGGTTTCCATTGCCAGGTAGTGGCTGGTTCTCTCTCGATGTATTTAAAATCAAACACATCTCAAACCACAAAGATTAATTTCCTTTTGAAAACATCCCTCCCCCCTATCTTTTACATGGAACACTCATATGCTTCCTGGTACAGATTTTGATTTAATTTCATGAGAACCAGTAATCCTGACCTTATTATGCTAAGGGAATATTACCCCTCCCTCTCTACTGGGTCACAAAGTCTTCTCACGTCAATGGCTCACAGTGAAGGGGCCATGTCCAAGAGGCGTGTGTGTGTGTGTGTGTGTGTGTGTGTGTGTGTGTCTTCCTGGCTACAAGAGGGCAATCTTGTTTGACCAGACCACACTAATTAAGTGCTCAGCACTGGGTCTGCCACATAGTAAGTGCTCAATGAGATGCTATTATTATGATTTGTAGCCAGTTACATTCCTAATATACATTCTTCCCATGTTTTCTTTAGTAGAACCCAGCTCTCATTGCCTAGAATAAAGACACTTCCCAGCCTCTCTCAAACCTAGGCAAGGCCATGTGACTGCATTTAGTTCAATGAACCGTAGGTAGAAGTATTGCACGAGACTTTTTTTTTGGCCGCGCTGTGCAGCTTGTGGGATCTTAGTTCCCCGACCAGGGATCGAACCCAGGACACAGCAGTGAAAGCGCCGATTCCTAACCATTGGACCGCCAGGGAATTCCCTGCATGAGACTTTTAGAAGCCTCAGCCTTTAATTCAGTTCTGACACTAACCCCCCGGGGTTCACGCAGACCCAACAGGTTAGGGGTTTCATATCACAAGATGGTCCCCACCTCAGACGCCAGTCACAAGTATTGGGTTCACAGGTACTGGGGCATTGATGCTTCTGTGCAACTTGGCTACAAATCAGGGTCTCCCCTGACCCCCTCCTCACATTGGATGATCTGCTATAACAGCTCACAGAACTCAGGGAAACACTTTACGTACTGTTACCGGTTTATTGTTGTTGTCGTTGTTTTTGGCTGCATCTCGCGGCATGCAGGATCTTAGTTGCCTGACCAGGGATCGAACCCGCTCCCTCTGCAACAGAAGTGAGGAGTCTTAACCACTGGACTGCCAGGGAAGTCCCAATTAGCAGTTTATTATAAAGGATATTATAAAGGACACAAATGACCAGCCAGAGGAAGGGGTACATAGGTGAGTTCCAGAAGAGTTCCACGTGCAGGAGTTTCTATCCCCGTGGAGTAGGGGTGTACCACCCTCCGGGCTCATGAATATATTCCCAAGTGCAAGGAATGCCAACCCTTTCATTTAGGATTTTCATGGAGATTTCATTACATAGGCATGAATCACTGGCAATGGGTGATTAACTCAACCTCCAGCCCCTCTACCCTCCCCAGAGGTCGTAGAGGTTAGAGGTTCTAACCCTCTAATAATGCCTCAGTCTTTCTGGTTCTGGTGAGGACTCCCTGCAGCCCCCAGTCATCAATGGCCTCCTTAACAAACAGAAAGACGCTCTTAATCACTCTGGGGGTTCAAAGGTCTTAGGAGCTCTATGTCAGGAATGGTGACTAAGATCAAACGGTATAACAAAAGATGCTCTGCTCACCCCATCACTCAATTTTACAAGAGTTTAGGAGCTCTATGAAGACCAAATATATATTTCTTATTACATCCCCATATCTCCATAATTATGCCTACTGCTCAGTGGTCTGGTCTGCTCCACAGAGGTGCTCTCTGCCCGTCTCCACCCTGCTCCGTGCCCGCGGAGTCTCCCCCACCCACCCCCGTCTCTGCCTGGTGGTTGGGTTCAGCAAGTGGAGAGGCCAGCAGGAGACTGGAGGGTTGGACTGGAGCGAGGCAGAGGTGGAGGTGTGTATTGCCCTTCCCCGCCTCCAGGCTTTGAGTCACCTGTCCTCCCAGGGCAACCCTTTTCACGGCACTGGTGGCCATCCCAGCCCTCACCCAGCCAGGCCCAGGCCTGCCAACAGTTCCCCACTGTTACTGGCCCCAGCCCCAGCCCGGACACTCCATCCTTTGGGTCTCCCTACATCTGCTCCCACTTTGGTAAAGAGCCCTGGCAGGAAAGCTTGGCTGCATCATTTCATTTGAGAGAGTGCCAGCTGTATCCTGCCAGGACCCTGACTAACTCCCTCAGGGTGTAAAACCAAAGCTGCACAAAAGCGAAGCCTTCATCCCACCCTGTCCTCCAGGCTCTGGTTTCCCGTCCCCAGAAAGTGTTCCCAGGCTCCTTTGCATCTCTCCATCCAGAAACATGATTGCCTGGTTTCTGTTAGCTTGTTTGGGATTATCAATAACTTGTGAGTCAAGCCAGGCACGTGAGTGGACATGACCCCAATGCCAGGTACCGAGGACACTAGTTCAGCTTGATTTCCCTCTTGTCCCTTTGTATCCTCACAAAAGCCTTGTTTCCAGTGGGCGGTGTCCAGAAGCCACAACTTTCTGGAATTACCCATGTCCTATGTTGAGGCTACAACTGATTGACACTAGTCCAGCAGTGAGTCGGCAGTCCTCCAACGGGGACCAGCTTTAGCAAGACCAAGCACTTCCTGGTCCCATGAATTCAGATGTGTGTAAGCCAATCTGAGAAAAGTTGTGGGACTAGGAATCCCAGCTGGCAGCCTGCACCTGTATTTGGCCCCTCAGCTAATTTTTGGACTCGCTCATCTGGGTGGTCTACTTTTCCCCAAAGAAGCCAAGGGGCAATTTTCATGATTCCTAAAAGATGTTGTCGGGACTTCCCTGGTGGTCCAGTGGTTAAGACTCTGCCCTTCAAATGCAGGGGTCGCAGGTTCGACCCCTGGTCGGGGAACTAAGATCCCGTGTGCCACGTGGCACGGCCACAAACAACAACAACAAAAACAAACAAAAAAACCAAAGATGTTATAGTTTTGTTCCCATGGGGCTAGTTCATCCTGCGGCTTGGAGCCAGGCTTCTTGGGTTCAAATTCCAGTTCTGCCACTTCCTAGCTGGGAGACAATGGGCAAGTTGCTTAACCTCTCTGTGCCTCAGTTTCCTCATCTGTGAAATGGGGAGAATAACAGACCTTTCCTCATAGGGTTCCTGCAAGGGTTAAAGGAGCAAATAAATGTAAAACACTTATGCAGGGCTTGGCAGGTAGTAGGTGCTCAAAAACTAGCTATTTTCACTAGCTGTTTTCACATTTATCCAAATGCCTGCTTTCTGTATACAACTGCAGTTTATCTCACTGAATTCTCACAACAACCCATTCAGGCCCACATTGTCCCTACTTTACAAATGAGGAAACAGGTTTAAAGTGGTTATGGGACTTGTTCAGTCAACAGCAAAGCTTGTAATAGTTTGCCCTCTAGGCAGCACCATCACCTAGCCCTGGGGCTGAAGTGTGACATCCTGGCTAAAGAATTTGTTTGCTCACTTTGATTCACACCCTTGTAAGTCTCTCTGGGCTTTCTGCTTATCAAAACCACAAAACCACATTTTTTATCCTGTAAACACCTAGAGGGCTGTGTGAGACAGAGTTTCTGCAACTTGCTTGATCCTGAGAAAATTGCCTGAGGTGTTTGTTCAAAGGAGGGATCCTCCGGTATTTCTGCTAAGGAGGCAGATTCAGAAACAATGGGGGTGGGACCTTGGATTTGTTTTTTGTTTGTTTTTTTTGGTGGTGGTGTTTGTTTGTTTGCCCTGGTGACCCGGAGTTCTAAAGATAAGTCAGATTTGGAAACTTTTGCTGCGTGGAATTAGAGCGCCCTCTGCTGTCGATGAAGAGGATGACAATAAAACGGACGGAGGCACTCCCAGGCTGTCTGGTCCCTTCCTCCTTCAGGTGTTTTTCCTGCCTCGAGTCTTTGTTCTACCCTTCGGGGTCACTATGTGCCCAGATCAGAGCTGGGCAGGGGCAAAGGGAGTAAAAGGAAGGCCAAGGCTCTCCATGATCTCACAGAATTTACAATCTAATTGAACTGACAAGACATCTTCAGGAAATCATGAGAAATGCATTCAGAAACACTGGATGGGGCTCCATCCGGCAACTATTTCCTGAGCATGAGCTGTGTCTGGAGCTCCACTAGCATAGGTAATAGCACTTGGGAGCCCTGGGCGCCCAGGAATAGAGATACCATGGTTCTTGCCGTCTGTGGCTCACAGCCAGGTGGGGGTCCAGGGACAAACACCTGAGATGGGGGACAGAACTGTGGGCATCACGATAGCCTGGGGAATCTGGCTCATTGGGGGGGTGGGGAGTAGGTACCATAAAAATAATGTTATTGTTTTTCTATTTTATATCTATGAAAATAAATATTCATGTTAAACTATTCAAATAATACAGACAAGGATAATCAAGAAAGTAAAAATCACCTGAAATCTTACCACCTAGCAATAACTGCAAATATACCTTTGAAGATCATCTTTCCACATGGCTCACTGTGGTTTATACTGATACACGTATACACACCCAGTCACTTCATTATACATGCAATATTTTATCGAGGTTTCTTTTCTTTCTTTCTTTTTTTTAAGCTTGGGAAGGTCCATTGTTTTTTAGGTTTTTTTAAATTAATATATCTATTTATTTATTTAGGCGGCGCCAGGTCTTAGTTGCAGTATGTGGGATCTTTAGTTTTGCCATGTGGACTTCTTAGTTGCAGCACGCATGAGGGATCTATTTCCCCGACCAGGGATCGAACCCGGGCCCCCTGCATTGGGAGCATGGAGTCTTACCCACTGGACCACCGGGGAAGTCCCCTTTTCTTTTTTATTAAGATCTTTACTGAAACATAATACATACACCATATGGCACCCATTTAAAGTGTCAGTTCAATGGTTTTAGTATATTATCATAGTTGGGCAATCATCAACATAAACTAATTTTTTCCCAATTTTATTGAGATATAGTTGACTTATAACATCATATTAGTTTAAGGTGTACAACATTATTTGATATACGTCCATATATACTGTGAAATGATTACCACAATAAGTTTAGTTAATATCTATTACCTTGAAGATATTGTAGAGTTACAATTTTTTTTTGAGGTTTCTTTTCTTTATTTCTCTTCCTCTCCTCCTGCTATTGTTTTTGTTTTTTTAATGCATTCCGCTCTGCCAAAGAGAACTGATGCTGACAGCTTGGAGTATGTCCTTTCACATCTTTCTCAAACACATACATACAACCACACTTATTGTTGATTTGCAGAGAATACTATTCAGTTCTCTGCCCTTTGATGCAAGGAGTGTGCACACTTTGGGCTTCACCCCAGATCTACTAAAGGAACCCTTTGAGTGTGGAGTCAGGAATCTGAGTTTCTAATCCTCAACCCAAGGCTTTCTGTTGCTGCTGGTCCTGCTCCAGTGAGTTAGGGAAGGCTGGCTAGTGAAGGTTCATGTTGCTGTGAGAAGGAGAAGGGATCAGGAGGAGACCCAGGAGGATCTTGAGGTTCACAGGTGAGGGTCTCCAGGAAAACAGCTTGTGCAAAAGTCATAGATGGGAGACAGTTTCAGGTATGCTCTGGAGATGGCAAATAGTGTGACTGGATAGAGAGTAGGTGGGGCTTAAGAGTCAAATAAAGTGGGTGGCAGGGACTCTTATGTGGAGAACTTTTGCAAACGAAGAAAACTCAGCCTGGGTAATGGGAGTGGAACGGCTGTTTTAGTAATCAGGTAATGATTATCATTCAGTAGTGGGGAGTGCTTACAATGTGCCAGGCACAGTGCTTTCTGTGTATTACTTCATTAATCCTCCTAACAACTCACGAGGCAGATAGCATTTTCATTATCATTGTACAGAAGAGCAAACTGAGGCACAGAGAGGTTAAGCAAGTTGCCCAAGGTCACAAAGCTGGTAAATGTCAGAGCCAGGCTCAAACCCAGGCAGTCTGGCTTTTAATCACTCTTTTATTCCCTCAGCACCTCAGTCTCCTCATCTGTAAAACCAACACAAAGGTGACAAGTCCAATGAGCAGAGTTACGCTTAACCAGAACAACAAAACAACGATGACAACAAAATAATAGTAACAAGTATTTAATGAGAGTGAACTGCCTCACAGAAAGAGGTAGTGTGGAATAGTGGTCAAGGGCTTGGATTCTAGCATCAGGGAGATCGGGATTCAAATCCTAGCTCTGCCAAGCACTAGCTGAGCAGTTTACATAGCCTCCTAGAGCCTCAGTTCCCTCATCTGTAAAATGGGGATAAAAGTACCTACCTCATGAGGCTGTTGAGATGTTAAATGAGAAAAAGCATGAAAATTGCATATACCAGCGACTGCTCAATAAAGGTTAAACGGTTAAAAGGTTAAAGGTAGTGGGGCTGGGAGGAAGAATAGTCCAAGTATGAATACAGGTGTGCCCCGAGGTGGGGGTGGTGGGGTGGTAGGGTTGGCGATTAAATTCCAAGAGAGCCCTGAGATTGGCTGACGGGGCACCCCTCTTGCGCCGCTTCCTAAGGCCAAGGAGAAGACTTGTGCGTTGCCAGAACTTCGGTTTTGCAAACATTTACTCACTCAGTAGGCGCGAATGGTGATAAAGTTCACAACTACGGTTTACTGAACACCCTCTGTGTCCAAGACCATCCCTTAGGTCCGCAGTTCCCAAACTACGCCTCGAGGTGCCCCTGGGAGCCGCAGAATATTCTAGAGGATTTTTGAAAGGAACACAGCGACATCTGTCGCCCACCTTGCGCTAGCTCAAGGTAGTTTGCAGTTTGTTAGATGATGTCATAACTTTGTGAAACTGGGTTTATGGCAGTTATTCTAATAATATCGTGCAAAAATGATTGTGGAACAGGAAATGAAGGTGGTTACGTCCAATCTAATTCCAAAGTTTAAGCAGTTGTGTAGAGCCCAACAAATCTCTGCATTAGGTGTACAAAGTTGTCTCAAGCAACCCTAGGAGATCTACACCTCTGTTTTATAAATAAGTCATGAAAGGCGAACTCAGTGCCTGAGGCCACCCAGTGCGGGGTTGGGGTGTGTTTGTGGGGGGCCCATGAAATGCACACTAGGTCCTGAATGATTCTCAAGAAGGCAAAATGCCTCTCCCAACCTCTGAGTCTGTTTAGTTGTGTCCCCTGATTGTGGGGAAGGGCAGGCTGGGGGCTGGAACCGCCGTTTCCATTGTCTGTTGCCAAGTATCAATAACCGACACCCTTCTCATTTTCAGAGGGAGCCCTAGTTGGGGGGGGGGCCAGGACAATAGCCTCTGTGTGTACTGGAGCTGAAGTTGGACCCTGAGGGTCTCTCTCCTTAGACACCCTAGAGGCTCCCCCCGCCCCACACCACTGTTCTCCTCCCAACTAAATCCACCTTCAGTCCCGGAGTCACCAGTTCAGCCACCTGGCTGCCGGGGTGGGGGGGGGACCCAGCAGTCAATGAGCCCAAAAGTTGTGCAAAGTACCCAGGCCCCACCCTGTCTGGCTCCGTCTTCTAGAGGAAAGTCTCCGAGGGCAGCTGCAGGCGGCAAGCAGCCTCCTGGACGGGGTAGCAAGGAGGAGAGCCATGAAACTGCGAAGGGACAGCATGCAGCATCTTCCCTGTCCTTTAGCTGGACTTGAGAATTCTGCCCCCAGTAGTGAGCTGCCTGACCCCAAAGCTACTTGTGCTAGAGGAGAAGGGAAGCACTGAGAGCAATGTGGGGGGCCCACGTCCTCATGGGGCAACTGCCAGCACCATCCTGTGCAGAGGGCCGGGCTCTGGGAGTAACAGTGCCTACTTCACAGAGCGGTTCTGAGCATTTCATACGTTACTAAAGCCTGGTGCGGAGCTAAGTATACGTTGGGCGGTGCGCAATGAAATTTATTCATTCCACAAATATTACTGAGCACCTACTAAGTACGGATGAGGCAACATACTAAGCACTGCGAATACAGCAGTGAACAAGACAGACAAAAGCCCTGCCCTGGAGCGAGGGTGGGGGACCCGACACTCTAGCAGAGGCAGACAGACCATAAATAATAAACATCATACGTGTAAGTAAATTACAGAGCAGTGCTGTCCAATATAGAATGTGAGGCGCAAATATAATTCAAAAGTTTCCAGTGGTACCATTATAAAAGGAAAAAGAAACAGGTGAAATTAAGTTTTCTAATTTTTAAAGTATTTAGTTTTAAAATTAAAAACTTTCACTCAGTAGATCCAAAATATTATCATTTCAGCCAGAGGCATCAGCCACATTTCAAGTGCTCAGTGGCCGCACGGGCCTCACAACAGCTGAGTGTGTCAGGTGAGTGCAAAAATGAAGAAGCCCCTTTCCCCCTGCTGGCCTAGCCTGGCCTGCAGGGAGGGCCTTCTGGCCAAGGGCGCCTTCTCCCTTCCACCATTGCCAAGCATGACCCTGGCTCTGCAGACCCCTGAGAGATGCCCCAGCCTGGGGGCAGTCCCTCAGCACCACCCTGCCCACTCCAGGCAATGGTGCACACCCCTTGTTCTGGGAGCTTAGGGCCACCCCAGGGGACAGACAGCAGGAATTTTTGTCCAGGCTCTTACCGGAAGAGGGAAGGGTGGGGGTTGGGGATGAGTTTTTGCCTAGGACTGGCATTAGCGGGAGGTGAGTGAGGGTTGGAACCTGCCTTTATTTAACATTTTGATATTTTTTGTTCATCACAGATTTTTGGCATTAATTTTTCAAATTAATGAAAAGTATATTTTATTGATTCATAGATCATAAAATTTGCCCTCTTAAACTGCAAACTTCAGTGGTTTTTAGTAAATTCACAGAGTTGTGTAACATCACCCCATAAATATTAGAACATTTCTATCATCTCCAAAGAAACCCTGTACCCATTAAGCAGCCATTCCCTGTGCCCACCCCCACCTCCCCAGCCCCCAGCAACCACGAATCTACTTTCTGTCTGTATGGATTTGCCTATTCTGGACGTTTCCTATACATGGAATCATACAATAGATGGCCTTTTGTGTCTGGCTTCTTTCACTTAGCATGATGTCTTCAAGATTCATGCCTACTGTAGCATGAATCAGGACTTCATTCCTTTTTATGGCCAAATAACATGCCATTGCACGGAGAGACCACATTTCTTCTATCCATTCATCCACTGATGGATATTTATGTTTTCTCTATTTTTTAGCTCTTGTGAATCACGCTGCTGAGAACATTCGCAGGCAAATTTTTGTGTGGACATTTCTTTTAAGTTCTTTTGGGTTTTGCATGAATTTTGAATTTTTAATAGAGTATATAAAAATATTTTTTCATCTTGATTTCATCTTGAGTTTTTTGATATCCCCTTAAAATTTGCACCTGCACCAAGTGCTTCACTGGCCACACCCTGCTTCCACTCCACAAATCTTGTCCCTGCTAGCTGTGTGACTTTGAGCGAGTTGCTTACCCTCTCAGAGCCTCAGTTTCCTCCTCTGTAAAATGGGCACAATCCCTGTACCTACTCTGTTAGGGGGCTGTTAGGGGGCTACACTAAGGTAATGACACTCGTTACAGACCCAGCCCACAGTAGACTTAGTCAACGCGTTTTTCCCTCCTGGGAGGCCAGACGTTGGGGCTGGCAGTGGGGGGTCCTCAGATGGATGTGTCCTAGCCTTGCCCTTGAGGAGAGTTGACCCGACAGCCTAGAACTCTGCTGTTTCTGTTCCCAAGGCTGTTTTTGTTCTCTTGCCTCAGCCTGGCCCCCTACGAGGTCGCTGGGGGAGGGACCCAATGCTGGTCACCTGAAGGCCTCCCTGGCTCCCAGTACCTTCCATCCCAGCTGTCCTGGGCCCCCCACCGCTGCCTCCCCCGCCCTCCGCTCTGCCCACTCCCATGGAAGGCCACGGCTCCCTGTCCCTCTGCGCTGCCATGAGGCCTGCACTTTGCAGGGTGAAGTCCAAAGTTCAGTCCCTTCGCTAAGCACATGGATAAATATGAACCTTGGAGAATTTCCCCAGCTCCAATGTAAACAGAGCGGGCAGGGGCCCTGATTCACTGGCCACTGGGGCCAGGGTTGGGGGTTGGGGGTGCCCACAGGGCTTGGCTAGTGGGGTTTGGGGGGGCAGCGGGCGCAAGGAGCCTGGTTTGGGCCTGCCTGCTGGCCGGCCAGCACGGAGCCAGCCCACGCCGGGGGGGCGGGAGGCGGCCGGCTCAGTGGCCCTGGGCCGCGTGGCCCGCGCTAGTGGAGCCATGGTTTCTAAACTGAGCCAGCTGCAGACGGAGCTCCTGGCGGCCTTGCTCGAGTCGGGCCTGAGCAAAGAGGCGCTGATCCAGGCGTTGGGTGAGCCGGGGCCCTACCTGCTGGCCGGAGACGGTCCCCCGGACAAGGGGGAGTCCTGCGGTGGCGGCGGTCGAGGGGAGCTGGCCGAGTTGCCCAATGGGCTGGGGGAGACGAGGGGCTCCGAGGACGAGACGGACGACGAGGGGGAAGACTTCACGCCGCCCATTCTCAGAGAGCTGGAGAACCTCAGCCCCGAGGAGGCAGCCCACCAGAAAGCCGTGGTGGAGACCCTGCTGCAGTAAGGACCCCTCCCCTGTCCCCAGCTCCCAAGGAGCCTGGAGGGGCCCAGCCTCGGCTCCTGACCAGCCCTTGCCAGTCCAGAGTCCCATGGGCTGTAGCCTTTAGGCTGGCTGTCGGCAAGGGGGACAGGGCCCATTAGAGCTTGGAAGCGGGGGTGGGGTGGGGTCCTAGCTCGGAGGTTGGAGCCTCCAGCCCCTGACCCGGCCCTCTGCGGGGTCCCGAGTCTCCATGAGCCAAGGCTTTCAGCCCGGTGCCTGGGAAGTGGGGCATGCCCCAGGGGAGCCCCAAGATGGGGACAAAGCAGCAGAGTCCACGATTCTAGTCCCTGGACAACGGGGGTGGGGAGGCAGGGAATTTTTAGCTACCATGCCCATTTCTACTCCCCCAATCCCAACTTCCCTGCTAGGCACCCGGATGCACCAGTGGGGAGGGGGAGCCCAGGCTGGGGTTTTGGGGGGCCCGCTTGGCCTCCCCGGAACTTAAGCATTCAGTCAGCAGAACCCAGGTCTTTCTTACCTGAGGGAAATGGAGCCTTAGGAAGGGAGCTGCTCCCCTTTCCGGCACAGCCTCAGGCCATGCCCCTCACCAGTGGGTACCGTTAGAAGCCTCCCCACTCTGTACCCCACCCACTGGCTGACTCCCCATCTCCCAGAGAACTGGGTGGGTCTGAGCCCGATGCCTCCCCTCTCCTCAGCAGAGCTGACCTGGTTACTAATTACCCACGGGCTTTATTATTTCTCTTTTGTTTTATAAATTTATAAATGGCAAAAGGCTCTGATAAGGCCTGTGATCATTAACTTGGAGGGCTGGTAGCCTGGGGAAGCCTGAGCCAACCAACTTCACACGGAGCAGGGGTGGGGGAGGTTGGAGGTGAGGGAAGGGGAACCTGGGGGCTGCAGGGACTGCCCCTCCCCTAAGGCTCTGTAACCTCTATCCTAACAGCCAGGTGGGCACGTGCTGAGGTTTCACAGGTATCATTTCGGGTAGTGTTGAGATGAACTCTGGAGGCACCTGGGGACAACTGCTCCTCAGATGAGGGAACTGAGGCTCTGAGGGGGACGGAGCTGGACTAAGGCCACCCAGCTGGGGCTCCACACCCACTCTCTTTGGTGCCCTCAGTCACCATGACCGGGGCCAGGGGCCAGCTGGGGGTGTCTGGGGGTTCTGAGCAAGAGTCCCAAAGACCACCTCTTTTCTGTCCAAGGTCCTGATCCCAGCTTGGGGTTGGGGAGGGCTGGATCCCTGCCTCAGGGAGCTCTCAGGGCCTGACAGGCCTTTTGAGGGCCTGGGCAGGAGGCAGGGGAGTAGCCAGGGCCCCCTGACTTGGCAGGAAGAGGAGGGCAAAGGGCCCTGCCGCGTTGCAGGGGAGGGGCAGAGTCTGGCATCTCCAGACCCAGGGCGAGGGCAACCCGGACAAGGGTGGGGCAGGGCCAGTCCTGCTCAGGGCCCCAGATGGGACTGGGGGCTTTCGGGGGAGAGTGGGGGCAGGGAGTGCCAAAGGCCTTACCTGGCTGGGTGGGGCCTCTTGATCAGCAGCCCCTTTGGTGGGATGATGGGTGGAGGGAAAGGCTTGATCCACAGCACTCGAGCGGGAAGCAGGGGTCAAAGTGCTCCCTGGGAACCAGCAGAGACCTGGAAGCTGAGGGAGAGAGGGGAGACATGGAGGAAGAGACAGGGCGTTAGGGGAGATGGAGAGAGAGGCCTGGAGAAGCAGAGTGGAGCGGACCAGCAGAGCCGGGAGGGAAGAGGGGCTGACACGCAGCTGGGAGAATGGGCTGGGGAGAGAGCGAGGCGCCCCAAGCTGCAGGGAGGCTGGAGTGCTTGCCTCCCGCCCGATTGGGTTTTCTTTAATGCTAACAGCATGCTATTTACTTTCCATTTAAATTTGAGATGTTGCTATAAATTATCAACCAGCTCCTTGTTCCTGCGGGGTTTATAACTAACTACCTGGGTTACTTATTGTTCAGGTAACAAAAGGGATCTGAAAACGCCCCGAGGGGAAAAAGTGGGGCCTTGAGCCTCAGGGCACAGGCTGCAGAGGGGTAGGGGACCCCCATGAAGGCCTGGCCAGTGGGGGAGGTTGAGGCTGGAAAGGATGGTGAAGAGGCAGGGCTTCCCGTGGAAGCCAAGTGTGACCAAGTGTGACCTTGGGCAAGTCTCTTCTCCTCCTGCCTCCGTTTCCCTACCCGGACAATGAGTACAATTCAAACTCCCTGCCCTGATCCCCTGATCTCTTCCTGACGGACCTCCCTCCCTCCCTCACTTTCCTCCAGTTACACTACACTTTGCTGATTCCCACCTCAGGGCCTTTGCATGTGTTGTACCTTCTCCCCGAAACCCTCTTTCCAGATCTTCCTACGGTCAATTCCTTCTCCTCTTTTTGCTCAAATGCCACCACAGTCACTCCCTCTTCCACTACTTCCATTGACTTTCCCCTGAAACTTATCATTACTTATTATTACCTTATTTTGTCTGTTTTCTATCTCCTGCTATGACAACAGAAGCTCTTCCAGAG
Source organism: Delphinapterus leucas (assembly GCF_059928025.1). Classification (NCBI taxonomy): domain Eukaryota; kingdom Metazoa; phylum Chordata; class Mammalia; order Artiodactyla; family Monodontidae; genus Delphinapterus; species Delphinapterus leucas. The sequence goes on from NC_143142.1 coordinate 17,029,515, forward strand.
GCTTGTTCACCGCTCAGACCCCTGATATCCACCCCAGTGCTGACACACAGCATGAATGAATGAGGGACTAGGCTTCTCTGAGCCCTGGGGATGTCTGCTGTAATGGCCAAGGGAGTAACACGTTCCCAGGGCTCCTTCCTCAGTGTCCTCCTGGGCCCTCCTGTCCCTGAGCAGCTGAAACTCAATCTTGAGGGTCTCTGGTCCTCTCCATTGGGCAGCACCAAGGCACTGAGACCCAGGAAGACAGCGGCCAAGGTGGGGCAATCTGACATCCCTAACTGGGGCCAGCCTGCCTGGGCTTGAACCCCAGCTCTGCTCAGGCAGGCAATTTCACTCTTCTGAGTCCCAGTGTTCTCTGCAAGGCAGAGCTGATCATAACGCTTACCCACAGGGTAAGCATGTGAGTGCAACGAACAGTTGCTATTATCAGTGGTCCCATTTTACAGATGAGCAAACTAAAGCTCAGAGAGGCAAAGTGACCTGCCCAAAGTAACTCGTACAAAGCAGTAAGGCCAGGACTTGGACCCAGGTCCTCCTAATCCCACACTTTGCACAGCACCCTGAGGTGGCATGCCTGTCCTTGATACATTTATCTCCCTCTTTACCCTCCTGGGTCATTCTTGCTGTTAATGTCACCATCGACCACTTCCACGTAGTGCTCGAGGACTCACGAAGTGCTTACAAGTGCATTAAGCTTGTTTTCTCCTCCTGACAACCTATGAAATATTAGCTCCCTACCACAGTTGAGGAAACTGAGGCACAGAAGTTAAGAAACTTCCCAGGGCCACCCGGAGAGTGAGTGGCAGAGCTGGGATTCACACTGAGAACTCGGCTCCCCCTCCGGATGAGTGGCCTTCAGGCTGGTCTCCCAGCTCTGAAGCCTTGGATCCACTGAAACCCCACGGGCCAGGGAGCAAGAGGCCCAAAGCCTCGAACCTCTGATTGACCCTAGAACTGGCAGGAGGCGGAAGGAGGGGGTTGTGGGCAGACCTTCACCTTTCCTGGGCCCTCTTCCCTCTGCTGTGGGGCTGGAGGTCCCAGGATTAGGTCGCTGCTGCTGCTGCTGATGGTAACAATATTGTTCCACTTACTGAGCACTTACTGTGTGCCTGGCCCTGTCCTCAGCATTTCACTCCTATTAGACACTCATTCAGTTCTCCCAATAGAGAACAGGGAGGCAGGCGTGAATTTCCCGCTGTGTTACAGGGGAGATGCGGGCCATGTGCACATTGGGCGCGAGGCCGCAGTGGTGGGATTTGAACCCAGGTTGGTTCGACTCTCAAACCCATTAGAGTGAAAGCAGGAGATGCCTGGAGACCTGGCCTCTTAGTTCTGCGTTGGGGAAAATGTCCTGCAAAGAGCCATGTTCTTGGAGACTGTGGGGGGGGGGAGGGGGGAAGAGAAAGAGAGCAGAAAACAGAGAGACACAGAGACAGAAGGAGAGAGAGTGAGAGAAACAGAGACAGATAGAGACACATGGGGTCAGAAGGACAGAGACAGACAGTAAATCTTTAGTTTGAGCCAGGAGAGGCCCTGTTGAAGGAAGACTGGGCTCCTTCTCTCTGGAGAACAGACAGAGGGAGGGAGGATCTCTCAGGAGGGTGATGACTGCAGTTGGGGGAGGAGGGAGGCTATCGGGCAGCCCAGCCCCGGAGTCAGATAAACATGTTTGCCACGGAGCACAAGGCTGGACTTTGTCCTGCCCTTCCCTCCCAGCTCTGACTGGCACCCGGGGACCGGGGGAGGTGAGGCTCCTACGAAAGCAGGGAGATAGGGCTTGGGGAGAGGTTGGGGGGTTCAGGAAAGTGAAATATTCTTGAGTCCCAGCGAAGTCACCTTGGATAAGTGTTCACCTTTCTGAGCCTCAGTCTTCTCACCTGTAAAATGGGCATACTTCCTAGGGTTATTGTAAGATTTAAATGACCAGCCCTTACCTGGCTCACCATAAATACTCAAGAAACATGAATTCTCACGGCTATCATTTCTACACAAATGGGACTTTGCTGGACCGACTGCTGATTAACTATATCTGTCCCCACCTTCCATTCCTCCCTGCCTGTATGGGAACTGCTGATAAAAAAAGGAGGAAGTCAGAGGGCCAAAGTGGATGAAAGGCTCTGTGCCCTCATGTCTCGGAAGGGCATTGTCAAGGACGCAGGCGAGACTGGTTCTTTGAGGAAAGAGAGAAGGGCCAGGGGAGAAGGCAGTGTGGGGTGGGCTTCAGAGCACTGGGGGGTTTCTTTTCTTTTCTTTTTTTCACAATTCACTTTTAAACATTATATATGCATATGTAGCATATTATATGATACTATATTATTGATACATAATTTATGAAGTACAGAAGAATAACAGAGAAAACCCTCCCCTCTCACCCTGTCCCCAGCATCCAATCAGTGACTCCAGTTCATTCTGTATACTTCTGGTATTTCATGTGAACAAAGCAAATATGTAGAAATCTTCTTTTATCCCACTTAAAATTTTACACACATAGCACAACAGACCTACCACACAAACTGTTCCATCTGGGCTTGTACAGAGCTTTCTCAGTGGGTTTTTACGGCTGCATTGTACAGAGGCATGCAATTTGGTTAACCAGCATCCTTTTGCCGGACGCTTAGGTTGTTTCCAATCTTTGGCTGTGGCAAACAACATGGAGATGAATCACTTCCTACACATGCCATTTGGCACATATGCCTCAATTCTAGAAGCAAACTGCTGCATCAAGGCTGTGGGGACACAGGCTTAGGATCACACAGACCTGGGTTTAAATCCCAGCTCTGCCTGTTTCAGCACTGTTGTATCTGACACATGGTTGTAACAGAAGCTCAAGAGAGGATGAAGGGAAGAGAGGAGGGTTGAGACAGAGCAGAAGAGGGAGAGAGAAGAATTTCTATCGTACAGGCAACCTGACCCCTTCCATTCCCCACAGTGAGCGGAGAACAGGAGATTGAGCCACAGGTGGCCTCAGGTCCCCTTGAATCCCTCGAGTGAGAGAACTGAGCCCACAGAGTGGGATTCCATGCTCAGACACACTCATTTTTCTTACAAGGCCTTGGGATGCCAGCCCCTAACCCCTTCACCTGGGACTCTGTTGAGAAATTAGCCACCCGCCTCAGTGCTGTGGGGAGACTGGCTGCGCCACCATCTAGGGTTTAGTGCAGATTTTCAGGAGGCGTTTTGATGCTATGTGATTTTTATCTGACAGACTGACTTAGAACCAAACACTTTAAGCTGGGGTGGGACTCCACTGGGCTAACCCTGTGACCTTCGGCAAGAGATACAAGTGACACAGTGCTCTGAGCCTCAGTGGCCCTGGATGTAAAGTGGGAGAATCATGTTTCTCTCCTTGTTTTCAGACCCCAATTTTTTTCCAGTAGATCTCTCTCATCTATCCATCCATCCACCCACCCATCCACCCATCCATCTAACATCTACCCATCAACATCCCATCTATCCATCCATCCATCCATCCTCTCACCCACCATCCACCATCAATGCACTGACCATCCCATTACCCACCCATCCATCCATCCATCCACTCATTCATTCATGCATTCACCAAGGGCACACTCTATGTCAGGCCTATTTTGGATGCCGAGAACAAGACAGTTCCTGCCCTCCAGGTGTTTATAGTCTCTCACAGTGGTTAAGACACAGCCACAAATAACATTTCTAGGTAGAATTGCGGGGGGCGGGAAATCTTTAAAGGAGGCACAAAGATGAGTACCCTGCCCATCTGGCTTGTGCAGCTTCCCGGGGGAGTCTGTTTTTGTCTACATCTGTATCCATGTCTCTGTGTGTCTGTGTTTCGAAACCTTTATCTGTTCCTATGTCTGTGTGGGACTGGTTGGGGCCTGTGTCCACATGTCTGCCATGTGTATGTGTCTGCAAGTCTCTGTCCCCATGTCCTTGTGTCCTGGCATGAGTGCCCATACCTCCTGTCCCTGAGTCTAGGTACAGGCTCCTGGGCTCCACGCCTGCTTCCATCTACCATCCTCACCCCCCGGGTGGACAGGGCTCCCAGCACCCACCCTGGGCTGAGCAGCCTGTCCTTGTCCCCCCGCCTCCCCCCCCAGGGAGGACCCATGGCGTGTGGCGAAGATGGTCAAGTCCTACCTGCAGCAGCACAACATCCCGCAGCGGGAGGTGGTCGACACCACCGGCCTCAACCAATCCCACCTGTCCCAGCACCTCAACAAGGGCACCCCCATGAAGACACAGAAGCGAGCTGCCCTGTACACCTGGTACGTCCGCAAGCAGCGAGAGGTGGCCCAGCGTAAGTAATAACGGACTGCAGCCCTGTCTTCCCGGCAGGGCCTGGGACTACCCGCAGCTCGAGGGTGGGAGCTGGAAGCCTCCCACCCCATTCCTCGGACAGGCAGACTGAGAGGAAGTCGGGAGGATTCAACCAGCATGTATCAGCTGTTCTGCGCAAGGCGCTCTGGGGGAGGGGAGGAGGGTTGGTCTTGGGCATCCTCTTTGGGTGGGTGAAGTGGGCCCCTGCCTTCCAAGAGCTCCCTGTGTAGAGGGGAAGCAGGAGAACAAATCATTATGATTCGGTGAGCACTCACCGTGCGCCAGGCCCAGGGCAGGGCACTACAGAAAGCGTTTCCAAGGTTGAGCTGGTGGAGGAGGAGAGAATAATCTCTTCCTCAGGGAGGCAGGGGCATCAGGAAGGATCAACTAGAAGTATGATCTTTTGACTAAGTCTTAAAGTGTGAGTTGAATTTTGACCCATGAAGATGCAGGGATGGGGTTTCAGGCAGAAGGAAGGGCAGTAGAGGCTCCGAGGTGAGGTGTGTGCTTAGGGAACCCGGGCCTCATACCCCACAAAATCCTAAGTGCACTTCCGCACTTTTGAGCCTAAGTGTAAAAAAAAAAAATGTTTTTGATGTTGCTTTTATAATTATCCAGGTTTTCAAGGTAATACACACTGAATTTATAAAAAATAGAAGTAAAGATTTTACAATAAAAATTAGGTGTCCTTCTCCTAAGGCAGCCACTGGCATTCCTGGTCTCATACGTAACCTTCCAGGGGTACTGTATGTATATACTGGCTATATACATATTTCCCCTGCTCTTTGAAGGGCTACTAGCTGTTCTGTTATTCGGAGGCGCCATTAACTGGCCTCCTACCAAAGAACCAGCTGAGAAAGTGTCTGGGTCTCTTCTCTCCTGGCTAATACTTATACTTTAAGCTTGATTTTCAAGTCTGCAATGTTGAAAATAGCACGGAATCTACTCAGGAGATACAGTTCAAGTTTCTGCTCTACTGTGCGACCCTGGAAAAATATTTAACCTCCCTGATCCTCAGATGCCTCATCTATAAAATGGGATGGCATATGTGTCAAATGTGAACAAATGCTGATGCTTACCTGGAGCCTTGTATTGAGGACTGTGAGATTATATCCTGGCCCGGTAGCAAAGTACGCAGGGGTTGATTAGTGATGTCTCCCTTGGACACAAGTTAGGAAAGGGGTGGTGTGTGTGCTGTGTGTCTGTCATCACTGGATTAGATGATTTCTAAGTTCTAGCTGTAAGCTCCTCTGGCTCAGCATCCTAGGAATGAGAAAGAACCACGGGCATGGTTAGGTGAACCAATTCCAGCATGGTGAACCAATTCCAGCATGGTGAACCAATGCTGGAAGGTGGGATTGGCCAGTGTTTTGCTAATGGCTCTCTGTGCCCACAGAGTTCACCCACGCAGGGCAGGGTGGGCTGATTGAAGAGCCCACGGGCGATGAGCTACCAACCAAGAAGGGTCGGAGAAACCGTTTCAAATGGGGCCCAGCATCCCAGCAGATCCTGTTCCAGGCCTATGAGAGGCAGAAGAACCCCAGCAAGGAGGAGCGGGAGGCGCTGGTGGAGGAGTGTAACAGGTAGAATGGCTGGTGGTCAGCAGGGCTGGTTTGGTCTGGGCTGGGGGTAGGCGAGGGGGGCTCTGGGTCCTGAGGGAGGCTCCCCAGGTTTTGAGAGCTCCTGCTGTTGGCCCAGGAGTTCTCAGCTCCTGTTCAGTGTCTGACACCTAGCTCCATTCCTGGCACCCACCCCCCACCGACCCAAGCAGCCCTTGAGTGGCTGCTCGTGTCACTCATCCTCACTACAACCCTACACTTACTGGGCTCACTCTATAACTGAAGAGATTAAGAGAGGCTAAGTCACTTGCTCAAGGTTGCACAGCAGACTGGGCTCGGAACCCAGGTCTGCCAGCCTCAGCAAATACTCAGGTAGAGCCCTACTTCTCAGAACCCTCCCCCCAGCCCCAGGGGAGGGTTCTTCTGTGCCTGATCCAGAGGCTCATGAGTGGCCATTTCTGCAGGGCGGAGTGCATCCAGAGGGGGGTGTCACCCTCACAGGCGCAGGGGCTGGGCTCCAACCTCGTCACAGAGGTGCGCGTCTACAACTGGTTTGCCAATCGGCGCAAGGAAGAAGCCTTTCGGCACAAGCTGGCTATGGACACGTACAGCGGGCCACCACCAGGGCCAGGCCCAGGCCCTGCGCTGCCTGCCCACGGCTCCCCTGGCCTGCCCCCACCGACCCTCTCCCCTGGTAAGGTCCACGGTGAGTGCCATGTGGGCAGGGGGATTGGGACCGTGGGTAGAGGGAATATGGGGGTGGGTGGGAGAGTTGGGGAGCACCACCCCAGTGGCAGCAGCCACCGAAACCTCTTAGCACTTCCTTACAGCTCCAACCCCACTCTATTTGCACTGTTTTATCCACTCCACTCCTCTCCATTCCATTGACCACTCAACTTCCCCACTGTACTCCATTCCATCCACTCCACCCTCACTTGCTTTCAGTTACTTCAACTCATTCCAGATCAACCCAACTCAATTCATTTCAGCTCAGTTCAATTCAATTCAATTCAGTTCAACTCATTATAATCTAATTTAGTTCATTTAAATTTGGAATAGTTTGATCCAATCCAATTCCCAATTGATTCAGTTTAACTAAATGTATTTCAAGGAAATTCAGTTAATTTTCTATCAGTTCAATTTCAATCCAATTCAATTCAATTCGACTCAATCAAACTCAATTCATTTCTGGTTTGATTCAATGATACTCAGTTTCATTCAACTAATTCCAGTTCATTCTATTCAACTCAAGTTTGCTGTGGTTTAATTTCATTACCGTCAATTCAGTTTGGCTCAGTTGTCTTTTTTTTTTGGCCACACTGCACTGCACGGCATGCGGGATCTTACCCCGACCAGGGACCAAACCCTGTGACCCCTGCAGTGGGATCGCAGAGTCTTAACCACTGGACTGCCAGGAAAGTCCCTGGCTCAGTTGTCTTTTATTGAGCACCTACTTGCGTTCAAGGAGTTGGAAGCAACCAGCACAGGGCCTGGCAGGAAGTGGACACTCAAGCAAAGTCTGCTGGCTGCATAAAGATGGGGTGGGGGGTCTGCGCAAACCAATGCAGTTTGGAATGATGGGGGCCATGGAGGCGGGCAGGGAAGTGGGGTGCTGAGGCTGGACACTGCTCCCGCTCCAGGAGTGCGCTATGGACAGCCTGCAACCAGTGAGGGGGCGGAAGTGCCCTCAAGCAGTGGTGGTCCCTTGGTGACAGTGTCTGCACCCCTGCATCAAGTGTCCCCCACGGGTCTGGAGCCCAGTCACAGTCTGCTGAGCACAGAAGCCAAATTGGTGAGTGTCCCGCCCCATCTCCCCCCCCACCCCGCCCCGCCAATCTCCTCTTGGCTGGAAGATTCTGGAGCAGTCCCCATGGAAGTAGGGTGGGACCCCACCTGACTCAGTTTGGCTTCCCCTCCAAGGTCTCGGCCACTGGGGGCCCCCTGCCCCCTGTCAGCACCCTGACAGCACTGCACAGCTTGGAGCAGACATCCCCGGGCCTCAACCAGCAGCCCCAGAACCTCATCATGGCCTCGCTTCCCGGGGTCATGGCCATAGGGCCTGGTGAGCCTGCCTCCCTGGGCCCCACGTTCACCAACACGGGCGCCTCCACCCTGGTCATTGGTAAGCTGGTGGGGTAGACGGGAGCATCTGGGTGAGGGGCTCATGGGGCTCCCACAGAATCCAGGAGCAGGATGAGCCACTGGGACTCATTCCTTCATGTATTTATTGAGTGCCCACTCCGTGTTCCACTGGTGATACACAAGTGGACCGAACAGCCCCAAATCTCAGCCACACAAGTCGGGAGGCAGACAATAAGCAGAATATGGGTTGGCCAAAAAGTTGGTTCAGGTTTTTCCTAACAGCTTACAGAAAACCCCGAACGAACTTTTTGGCCAATCCAATACATAAGTTATATAGTACCTTAAAAGGGAAAACAGCTATGGGAAAACAGAGCAGAGCAAGGGGGACTGAAGTTTTCTAGGTTTTAGGTTTTAGTTTGTTTTAAAAAAAAGCCCAGAAAAACTTTATTCAGAACTATTATGCAGAAACTCAATATATAAGACAGACAGGGAGCTGCTGGGAGCCAGGTACAGAGAGTTAAGCCCCAGGGCCTTTGCATCGTTGTGGAACCCCAGGCCTCCAGGGACCCTAGTTTGACACACCCCCTGCCCTTATGACGAGCTAGCAGCTCAGAGGGGGAGTTAACTTGCCAGGGCTGTAACTTAGTGAAGGTTCCTAGTACAAGGCTGTTTCCTGATTACCTTGTCCCCTCTTCCTACCCACTGGCCCTAGGAGGGAGTGATGGTGCCCCTGGGGGTCAGGGCTGGGCCTGGGGAGGCCATGGAGGCAGCAGGAGGTCTGGCTGACTCCTGCCCCTCCCGCTCCAGGCCTGGCCTCCACGCAGGCACAGAGCGTGCCAGTCATCAACAGCATGGGCAGCAGCCTGACTACCTTGCAGCCCGTCCAGTTCTCGCAGCCTCTGCACCCTTCCTACCAGCAGCCGCTCATGCCCTCCGTGCAGAGCCACGTGGCCCAGAGCCCCTTCATGGCCACCATGGCCCAGCTGCAGAGCCCCCATGGTGAGCACCCCTCAGCCCCCCTGCTGGGGGAGGTGGTGGGAGAGACTGGCTGTCGTTCAGCCCAGGGGAAGAGGGCGGCTTGGCAGATGCTGTGGTCTGTGTGTGTCTGATTCAAGTGTGAGTGCTTCTGTGACGGGGGCTCTGCGGGTGCTCAGATGAGCGTCTGTGGGCTGGAATACGTTTCAGTGTGTGAACCCGTGTGGTTGCGTGTGCATGCACATGGGTTTGTGTGAGTGGGTGTTTGTGTGTGCACACCCACGTGTGCCCTTGGGGCCATATGTATTTCTCAGCTTTTAGAAAGGTAACGTGGTGCATATACCATGAATGACACACCTCCCAGCAGGGCTTGGGGCAACACCCTGTCATCAAACACCATGATTCCTGCAGCAAAAGGTAGAATTCCACGAAGTGGGTTAATAAAGACTCAGCCTCACATCAGGTTCAGGTCAGATTTTGCCACCAAATGAGCTCTAGTGCCAACCAGACAAAAACCTGTTGGCTTTCAGACCTTTCTGGAACTTGGACTCTTGGATAAGGGCTTGTGGACTTGAACATCTGTGTATTTGGTTGAGGGCACCATTTATGCGTGTATGTGGGTGGTTGTGTTTTCATCTGAGTCCATGTGAGAATACGTGATTTATGTTGTTTTCTACTGGCATCTGTGTGTGTATTTGTGGGGCTGGAGACTGCAGGTGAAATTCTGGGTTAGACTGTGGAGAGGGGTCCTGGAGATGCAGAAATGCTGCCCCCTCCTCAACCCCTAACAGGAGCCCTGGCCTTTCCCTCCAAGGCCGGTACTTAGTGCCCTAACAGCACCTGTGCCTCCCGTTGCCCTTCACACCTGTCCTCTCGAGATGACCGCAGGAGCTGGGTTTGGGTTCCCAGCCTCGCCCAGGCTCCTCTCCACCGAGACAGGCAGAGCAAGCCCCTGCGGTTGGGGAGAGCGTCCAACCCCTCTACCTGGAGCTCCCAGTTTTGGAAATCAGCCCTGAGTCCCCAGCCACTGCCCCACTGGGCTGCTCACCAGGCCCACGCCCCATTTCCCCTGAGCCCCCCACCTTGAGGCCCTCCTGGGAGGGGTCCAGCCCAGCCCAGGTGCCAAGTCTGTGTCCTCCTCTCTCCTCCCTCCCTCCCGGCCAGCCCTCTACAGCCACAAGCCCGAGGTGACGCAGTACGCCCACACGGGCCTGCTTCCGCAGACCATGCTCATCACCGACACCACCAACCTGAGCGCCCTGGCAAGCCTCACGCCCACCAAGCAGGTAAGGCCCAGGCCTGCCCCGGCCCCTCCCTGGGTCCTGCCCCAGTGCACACCCTGGGGGCTCAAGAGCTGCCCTTCTGCCAGGTCTTCACCTCAGACGCTGAGGCCTCCAGTGAGTCTGGGCTTCACACACCAGCGTCCCAGGCTGCCACCATCCACATCCCCAGCCAGGACCCTGCTGGCATCCAGCACCTGCAGCCCACCCATCGGCTCAGCGCCAGCCCCACTGGTGAGTGGCCTTTCCCTGCCCCCCCACCGCCATCCCCATAGCTGGGGAGGAAGTCGTGGGCAGCAGACGGGGGGCAGGGAGGGGGTAAATGCGAGGGGGCACCTGTGCTCCCCTGAAGTGAGCCGAGGGGGGTGTGAAACCACAGGAAATGGGCCTGTCTCACAGGAACATCTATTAACTCAGTTGAGAAAAAAGATAACCGGAAGAGGTGGTAGGGGGTAATCATGAGGTAAGAACTGGGCTTGCTGGGGACCAGAAGTGACTCATGGATGTGTTGCTTCAGCTCAGGGTTTAGCATTTTTTTGAATTCGTTGCCAACAGCTAAAAATTAAGAGCTTTCATAGACTTCTGGCTCCTCTTGCAAAGTCAGAATTCGTGTTGCCCCATGGCAACCACAGAGTGTGGGCTCTCCAGCCCACCACGTCCCACCCAACCCACACATTTCCATTCCCTGAAGACCTGAGTCTGCAGCCCACAACGTCAGGGTGAAGAGCAGGCACTTTGGAGTCAGGCTGCCGGGCTTTGAGACCCAGGGCAGCCACTTGCTAAGTGTGAGCTTCAGCATCCTCCATCCAGCCCTGGTGGCTATAGGGACAGTCACTGAGGGCTCCACGGTCCAGGCTCTGTGCTCTACCCATGAGGTGTGTGTTGGCATCCCCGTTTTACAGATGAGAAAGCACTGAAGGAGGAGAGGGACTTGGTAGCGCTTCCAACAGCCACTAGGTAGTGGGGCCAGGACCTGAACCCAGGTCCAAACTCAAAGCCCATTCATGCTCTCTTGAGGGTTCTCCTGAGACGCAGAACCAATAGGAATACACACACACACACATATATTTAAGGAATTGGCTGATACGACTGTGAGGGCTGGCGAGTCTGAGAGCTGCAGGGTAGGAAGTGATGCTGCAGTCTCCTTCTCCAGGAAACCTCAGCCTTTGCTCTTGAGGCCTTCAACTGACTGGATGAGGGCCACCCACATTATCAAGGGAACTCTCCTTTACTTAAAGTCAACTGACGTAGGTGTTAACCACATTACAAAATACCTGCACAGCAACGCCTGCGCTGGGGTTTGGCTCAATGACTGGGTACTAAAAGGCAGCCGAGCTGACGCATAAAACTAACCACGACACCGGCTCACCAGCGCTTCTGTGATGTTCCCACTAAAATGTGCTGGGAAGGCCACTCCCTCGTGGCCCTGGAGCCTGGCGGGGGGTTAACAAGGCCCAAGGGCAGAGGTGTGACTCTGGGGTCCGGTCACCTGCTGAGATTCAGGAGGTGGCGAGGTGCCACTTTCCCATCCCGAGTACCCCTTAGGGATGGCGGGCGGGGAGGGGTCGGGATGGGCGTGGCAGGCAGCCAGCGGCCTCCTCTGCCTCTGCAGTGTCCTCCAGCAGCCTGGTGTTGTACCAGAGCTCCGACTCCACCAACGGCCATAGCCACCTGCTGCCATCCAACCACAGCGTCATTGAGACCTTCATCTCCACGCAGATGGCCTCTTCCTCCCAGTAACCATGGACACGGCCTCCCAGGGGATGGGCCCTGGAGCCTACACAGCCTGCTGCAGGGGTGACCAAGACATCTGAGCCTGCAAAACTTTCACTGCCCCCAGGCTGCTGCTCTTCTCTGGAAAACTGTGCCTCAGTCCCCACCCTGTTCCCCTCAGAAAAGGGGGGTGTTCTGAGGCGCCCGAACCCGAGGAGGGCTGCTTCAGTGCACAAGAGGGAACCGTGCAGAGCTTGGAAGCAGAGCTTGTTCCTGGTGGGACTCGGGAGGGACTGTCCCTGCTGCTCAGGGTAAATCTTGTCACTTGGAACGGAAGGGGGCAGCCTTGGACTCTGGTACCCCCAGGCCGGGCCTGTGGAGATCCCTGGCACCCCGCAGGGAACTGCCAGCCACACTTCTCAGGACACCAGCCTGTGTAGCTGGGAGAGAGGTCACAGGTCAACGTGGCCCCATTCTGTCACCTGTGCCCCAATCAGGCCACTCCACCCAGCCCTCCTTCCTGCTTTTAACCCGCACACCCATTTGGACCCACCTGTCCCCCCTCACATAAGCATCGCCTGAGTGGCTCCTCTGTGCCAGGGCCTGGGGCAAGCAGGCCTCTCTAGCTTCCCTCGTCCTGAGCCATCCCTCTCCCCGGCCGCCATGACCTCCCGTTTTCTTGGGCATCTGTCCCCCTGTGCATCACACCTTCTGATGTCAGCCTGACATCTCACCTCTACTGGAAAGCCCCCCACCCCCGCAGGCCTAGGTGTTGTCCCTGCTCCTATGGGAGACTCGTGACTCTGTACCTGGTGCCAAGTCAAGGTTGGGGGGCAGCAGACCCTTCCCTGCTTTGGGGCAGAAGCTGCTAAGCTCAGAAGGCAGTAAGGCCGGGGCAGCTGGCAGAGCTGAAGGGCCCAGAGGGAGAAGAGAGGCGAGACCAGAGGAGAGCTTGCCGCCTGGAAGCTTGGCACCCAGCTAGCTGAGGGGAGGCGTTCACAGCCCCCCACCCCGGGGAGGCTGAGGTCCTGAGGGACAAGGGAGCCATGCCAACCAAGGGCTCATCTCCCTGGGGCTGCTGCAGACAACCCAGCCCTAGTGGATTGCCTCCATCCTGGATTGAGGAAGGAACCAGGGGGGAATGGCATCCCCTGCAGCTTGCAGCTGGCTAAGGGCGAGCCTGTACATTTATTTAACTCTTAGTAAATGAGGAACATGTTGAAACGTCTTGCTTGTCCACACATCGCCCAGATGGGATTGGGCAGGCTCGGGGGGGGCGGAAGGGGACCAGGAGCCCAAGGAGGGATGGGGCCGGCACACACGCTCTCACATCCCACCTCTGTCTTCCTTGCTTTGCCGAATCTCCAAGGCCAGGCAACGAAGCCAGCACTTCACCTTCACCTTGAACTTCTGCTCCTTCTTGCAGGATACATAGGTCCACGAATCCCCCAGGCCACGAGTGCTGTGACACTTCCTGAAGTCTTGACGCTGGGGTAGGGGAACACTTCTGGGGGTGTAGGCAGGACCCCTCCTGTGTGATGCTTACTTATAGTGGCTCATCAGGATTCAGCACAGACACGAGGGCGGCACCCAAATCCCTCTGTTACATTCTGGGTCCCTCGACAATTTATTTTCAATTATCCAGTTGGCTCAGAGACATGATCATGCATGGTGTATTCACAATGTGAAGAAAGAAAATTCTGGAAAACCAGGTGGAGGCAGGGATCTCTCTCCTTCTTTTCCAGACAATGTTATATCAGGTCTGTGTGGCTTGGAGGGAGATGCACAAAACTCCTCCTGGGGCTTGGCATCTCGGGGACACCCTCCCTCGTTTTCTTCAGGTCATGTCCCACACCAGGCTGAGAAGGCGGAAGCTCTACCACTTGGCCATCAGCCTTCAATGACTGGGAGGCTCCTCCTTCTTCCTGAGACCACAGAATGTTCTGGTACCACGGGTCTGCCCCAGCCCCAGTGGGAGCACAGAAGGGCAGGCCTTGCTCGCCCTACAACTGCTTCTTTGCCCCGACCCTTGGGCCAGCCCCAGTCATGGGCGACGTCTAGACTTGCAAGCCAAGTCCTTGCACTTGGAGAGGGAGGCGGGGCTTGGACATGCCTTGTACCCTGTAGCTGCCTGAGCTGGGCCCCGTGCTCACAGGCAGGGCTCAGTTTGCAGGCATGGCTGCTGCACTCTTTGCTGGCGGGGACGGGGAGGTCTCACTGGCCCTCTTTGCCTTTTTCTTCCTTTTCTTCTTTTTGGTCCCAAACGGTGCCTGGTCTCCGTTGAGCCCGGTGGACTCCCTTCCCTGCTCCCCAGATGCGGCCTTGCTTGCGGTGGTGGCCGTGGGGGCGAGGTTGGTGCTGTCCTCCTTGGCTTTCTTTTTCCACTTCCTTTTCTTCTTCTTTGCCTTTTTCTCCATGTTGCCAGGGCCGTGGATGGCGGACTCCTGGATGATGTCAGAGACTGACACAGCCGCCTCCCGGCAGCGCTGCAACTCATCGCCGTCCTCGCTGCTGCAACGGGAGTGCAGGCCGGGTCAGCTGGAGTCGGGACGGGGCCCCAAAGCCGCCTCTCGCTGCCTCTGTCCAAGCCACCAGAGAGCGGCCACAGACAGAGAGTGGCAGTTGGAGAACTCAGGCTTGGCAGTGAGGCAGAGCTGGGTTCCAATACTGGCTTCTCTGCTTCACAGCTGTGTGACCTCACATTGTGACTTAACCTCTCTGACCCTCAGTGTCTTCATCTATAAATTGGGGATCTTAACACAGCCCAGGCCTCACAGGGATGTCCCAGGAGTGCAGTGTCTGGCACAAGATGGGTGCTCGAAAAGCAGTAAACATCCAAAGCCAACGGCCAGTGGAAACTCTTCCCCCTCCCACTGAGGTACTATTTCCCCAGCTACTGACAGGGCTCCTTCTGGGCCTGGACCTCACTGGAGTTGGCCTGGCTATTTCAGGGGCAGGGGGACTGGCCAAGACAGAACACAGGCAACAACGAGGGAACTGGAGGAGTGGGTGTGCCGTCTCACCTGGAGCTGGAAGGCAACCGTTTCCGGCGGGGCTGGGGAGCAGCTTCCTTCTCAGGGCCTCCAGGGATGGACGTGAAGAAAAGGCGGAAGCCTGCAACCCACAGGGGCGGAGTCAGCACCGCCAGGGGCACCCCAGGGGCCGAGGCTGCCCCATCTCTGCCCTCAAGGAGCTCCCAGTCCAGCGGGCATCGCTCCTGTCTAACTACAAAACGGTGCATCATGGGATGAGAGGCACACTTGCTACCTGCTGCAGTGAGAGGATGGGGTGCTTGAGGGGATGCCGGCTGCCGAATCAAGTCAGCAAGCCCTCAGAGGCTTCAGGGAGTCAGCAGCTGAGCCTCCCGCCTAAGGCAGCTCGCAGAGTGGCTAATGAGTTGGGCAGGGGACAGAGACTCATGTGGGAGAGGCTGCAGGATGCAGTGGCTAGGCACTCCTGCTTAGGGTCACCTCGGGCCAGCTGCATTCCTCAGAGACCCAGTCCCCTCACGATTCCCCCCTGTGAACAGGATCACCATAATACATGCCTCGGACAGGGGCTGCAGGGATGAAAGAAGATAAAATGCCAAAAATGTATTTCCCAGCTCCAGACTCACAGGAGGCGCTTAATAAAGCAAAGTATAACTGCTCACCATCATCCTCCAGGACGCCTCTCGGTACCTCAGCCTTTCTTGGCTCCTTCACTACTTCTGAGATGGTAATGGAGCTAAGGGAAGAGATGGTGGATTTAAGATGAGATTCTGGGTAACAATGAATTCTTTTTAATTAAAACTTGCCTTTCTCCCTTTAAGTGGATGGGGTAGGGTAATGTGATACTAAGTGCAAAGGTGGAGAGCACCCTGGCCTGATGGGGACGCAAATGTCCATAGTGCCAGCTCAAACTGCGGTGCCTCACTGGTTTAAACCCTACTTTATTCCAGAAAGTGCTGAAGAAGTTTTGAAGATACTCACAGTACAACAAAATGAGTGCAATTTCAAATAAGGCAAAGAGAAAACAAGAGCAGGAAGGACAGAAAGAGCCAGACGTGTAGCCAGGAAGCCCTACACACTTGCTAGACAGCGGGTACACATTTTGTTCTGAACTTCCTGGCAGCAAGCACGAAAAGGGAAATATGACCAGTCTAGAAAAAAACAATTCAGAGGTCAGCTCCTAGAGCAGGGCAGACCTGGTTTTGTTGTTGTTGTTCGTTTTTTTTAAATTTTTAAAAACTTGAGCTAATTGTAGATTGACTTACAGGGCCAAGAAATAATACAGGGAGATCCACGGACTCTCCCCCACCCCGTTTCTCCCTCTGGTGACACTGCGTGTAACTAGGGTCCGTTATCACAACTGGGAAACTGACTTTGCTACAACCCACCGACCTTTTTCAGACTTCAGACCTGGGTTTTGAATCCTGATTTTGTCACTTACTAACAAGGGACTTCATCTCTCTGAGCCTTTGTTACCCGTCTCTACACTGCGAGTAATAAGAGTCCCCACCTCCGAGGGCTGTCACAAGAATTAAATGAGACAGTGGATACCAAGCCCTGAGCACAGAGCCTGGCTGCAAGCCAGTGCTCAGTAAACAGCAGCTACAACGATGCTGAAGATGACTACTGTTGTCAAGATAAGCAATGAGCTTCACAGGACCCCCTTTCTCTAGAAGCACAGAGAGAGTGGGGAGAACTGACGAGACCAGGAAGCAGGTCTTGGGGGAATGCTGTCGGGGCAGTCACCTCACACGCACCGCAGAGACCGACGCTCTCAGCAACATCCTCGCAGCGAACACAGCAATGCACTGGGTGCTTCTCCTAACTGCCTTCTGTAGGTGCCAGAGGCCTCCCCGAAGTCCTGTGTGGGACGCGGTCTGGGGAGAGGGAGCGGAGACGCAGTCTGGCCCAACTGGGCGCCGCCCCTGACCTGGGTAGTATCTAACCCAGTGGTTCAACGTTGGTCTGCAGGGGACACCAGGCAATGACTGGAGACACAGTTGGTTGTCACAGCTGGTGGAGAGACGCTACTAGGATCACATGGGTAGAGGCCAAGGATGCTGCGAACCATCCTACATGCACGGTATAGCCCCACACAACCACGGATGATCCAGTCCAAAACGTCCATAGTGCCAAGATGAGAAATCCTGATCTAACACAAGGGACCAACTGGAGTATCATTTCTTTGGAGAGAAATATGGGAACACTGCAGGGAATATCCTGACCACGTGTAACCCGCATCCTGTTGGATTTCCACCTAGGAAAGCATCCATTGTGGATCCCTGCAATGCCAGGCAGGCCCTGGTCACCCTGAAGCCGAACCACCATGGAGAAAAACCGCTCCCAGGGGTTGAGATGCTAATTGACCTTCCTAAACATGTTTAACACATTCCCAGGTTGGGGGACTGGCACTAATGCCATGAGGGTGCAGGCTGCTGAGGCCTGGCCCAACATTCTGTCTGGGAAGAGCAGCTGGTGTGCACTTTGGGAAGGCTTATTTGTCCTTTTTCAATGACTACTTCAAATTGAAGGACTATGGCCTGAACACCCTCAATCTCCTTTTCAAAACCTGCTAGGCTGGGGACTTCACTGGTGGCACAGTGAATAAGATGTCGCGTTCTCAATGCAGGGGGCCCGGGTTCGATCCCTGGTCAGGGAACTAGATCCCACATGCATGCTGCAACTAAGAGTTTGCATGTCACAACTAAGGAGCCCTGGAGTGGCAACTAAGACCCGGTGCCACCAAATAAATAAATAAATATTAAAAAACAACAACAACAAAAAAAAACCCTGCTAGGGCTCTGTCAAGTGGGGATGGATGTAGACCAGCGTATCCCGGAACACGTCCCATGACACGCCATCAGTCATCCATGGAACAGAGGCATTGTGGCCAAATGAATTCACAAGATACTGGGCTAAACAAAGTTACACAGGTCTCTTTACTGCAGGACTTCTCAGGGCCTTGAATACACTATTAGGAATCTAAATCTCCCAGGCACGGGGGTATGCAGAGTGCAGCGTTTCTCCTCCTCTTTGCTGTTGGACCCCTTTTGTCAAGAGCCACACTCTGGACTCGCATTTCTAGGCACCTATTTTGGGAATGCTGACCTGGATCTTTACAGATTGTATTCTCACAGTGCCTGGCATACAGAAAGCACCCAAGAAATAGGAATTCAGTCGGTCCCTTGCCCTCTTGCAGAGGGAATGAGCTCGGGTTCCCCTCTTCCTCTCGTGGTAGCAGGATTGCACAGTGGTTAAGAGCAGGGCCTTTGGAGTCAAAGCCACTCTGCTCCTTCCTCCCTGTGACTTCAAGCAAATGCTTCCTCTCACAGAGGGGAGCCTGTTGCCACATCTAGAGAAGGAGGACAACGACAGGACCTTCGTGGTAGAGTGATTATGAAGCGATGAGGTGACAGATGCCACATGCTTGCCGCGATGCCGACTTACACACTCTGAGCTTCCAGGCCATGGGAGCCCTTACTCTTCGTATTAATGAATAAGGGCAGGTTACCTGTCCAGCAGGGCTCCCAGCATCTTAGCTACGTGCGCTCGGAATTCAGGGGTGGTCTGCAGCTCGTTGCCGTCTTGTTCGTGCTCATCCACCTTGTGCCTACAACACACACGAAAAGGACCTCACTTCCTGCCAGCTCAGAAGCTGCCCCCATGAGGGCGGGGAAGACATGTGTCTGGTTCGCACTGACATCCCAGGGTCTAATAGCCTCTGGCACACAGCAGGGGAGCAATATCAATGAATGAATGCGTGAAACGTGAACCCAAAGTGCACAGTACCTGAGGCTCGGTTGGGTGGTTGGCAACTGAGTATTTGCAGCACCTGTGAAAATAACGAACACCAAAGTATTTATAGAAGAAACGACTATAGCATCAGTTGTGTGCCGAGCACTATTTTATGTGATTTACATGTATAACTCATTGAATCTTTCCAATGACCCCATGGGGTGGGGGTTACCATTATCCCCATTTTGCAGGAGAGGAAACTGAGGCAAGGAGATGTAAAATAGCTTAGCCAGGGTCAAACAGCCAATAAGCGACAGAGTTGGAATGAAGACCCAGGCGATCTAGCTCCAGAGGCCCCCCCTTAACCACCATGCTGGACAAGCAAGTGTAATTTGATTCCAGTATTTATTGAGTGCCTACTATGTGCTTGTCTGTGTGCTAAGTGCTGTGGAAGAGACAGAAGAAGGGGGCTCAGTTATGTTGATCACTGGACTGGGAGTCTGGCTGGGGTCTCAGCCTCCACATTCATTAGAGGTGCCTTTCCGGCAAGTTCATTTATTTAAGAACTATTTTCCTGACCACTGTGTAGGCCCTGGGGATACCATGGTGAAGGGATACCAGCCCTCGTGAAGTTCACATCATGTAACCTCTCGCTCAATAAATATCTGTGGATCAAGTACAGGCCAGAGTTGACTCTAGGTGCTCGGGATGCAGGGATGAAAGGAAAAAAGACAGGATAAATAAAGAGGCAATTGTAGAAGAAAGGAAAGCATTATATACGAAGGGAATCGCACAAACTATGATGATGGTGGAGAGAAGGCATGTAACCCAGCTTTCCCGAAGAGATGGTGTCTCAGCTGTATTATTAAAGGATGAGTGGGAGTCAGACAGGAGGGGGAAAGCAGTCCATGAAAAGAGACCGATCACATAATTGCTGCTATTTATTGGGCCTTTAATGTGCGCCAAGCACTGCACATACATCATCTCAGTTCCTTCTCAACCTTATGGGGTAGGTACTACCATTACCCCCACTTTACAGATGAGGAAATTTAAGTACAGTGAGATTTAAGTACCTTGCCCAACTTTTTTACTGCTAGTAAGTGATGGGGATGGAAAGGCATTTCTGCTTATAGAAAATGAAGAGAAAACTGCAGAGTTGTGGTGCCCACAGTATGGTCTGGAGCCTACCTACGGGAAGTGTGCAGTATGGCAGGAAGGCAAAAAGGGACAGGCAGGCAGGGAATGGATTACCAAAGGGCTTGTAAGTCCTTTTCAACAAAAGCAGGGGCTCTTTGCCATGGCCTGCTCTGGCAGTCTGGTAAAGCCTGGATCCCTTCTCAGAATGTTTTAGATGCAAAAAATGTAACACATAGGATTACAAAGAAAACCAATGATACTGAAATTCAGTTATCATTAATAGTAAAAAGCCAAATTTGGGATAGTATTAATATATGTGCTTCTTCATTAATGTATTAAATAAGATCTACTGATGGGTCTAAATATTACTGTAATTTTAAAGCAGGGATGAGTGGAAATAATTTTTTTCAACATTTTATTATGAATAAAATATTTTTGATGTATCTGCAAAGACTGTAATGGGATTTGAAAATCTGCGACTTTTGTTAAGACAAAGTAACAGGTATTGCCAAGACTACTGTGGCTTGTTCACATGCATGATGGAAAGAGATGCTAAATTTCAAACAGAGATTAATGAAAGTAAAGATGAAATATTTTTCCCATTCAGATTCACGGACCCTCTGGATTTTGTCCGGGATTAGGTACCCTTAAGTTAAGGAGTTTTGGATTTATTCCCAAGGCACTAGGGAGTCACGGTCAGAGAGACGTGTAGGACACAGCTCGCTGGCAGCCCCAGGGAGTGAGAAAGTGTTGGAGGCGGGGAAAGGCTGGACGCGAAAACCCAGTAAGGGTCGCAGGCACCTCGGAGAGGTGGTGGGCTGCCCAGGGTGCGACAGTTAGGATGGACCCAGGGAAGCAAAGTCAAGAGACATTCAGATGACTTGGTTTCTCTGAAGGGGATAATGGAACAACCCTCCCTGCTGAACTTGTCCGCGCTTTGACTCTGAACCCCACCCAGGCCCTGGAGCCTCCTCGCGGAAAGAAGTCTAATTCCAGGGACTCCCTCTTCAACATCCATTCTCAGGCCGCAGGGGAAGATCCTGCGCCCTTCGGCCAGACTCCCCGAACATAGTCCCCTACCGGCTCTTGGCTTCTCCGGGCCCCTCGGGCGCTGCTCCAAGCCCCAGGCCGGCATCGCCGCCTCGCGGCACCGGTCCAGCTCCTCCGCATCGCTGCTGCTGCTGCTCTCCAGATCGCTCATGGCGCCAGTGGGCGCCGCCACCTTGAAGCACCGCAAAGGGTTGTGGGGAGTGCCTCCAGGAGCGATCCTCTTTCAAGATCCCACAAGGGAGCGGAGCAGCACAGCGCATTGTGGGGATTGTAGTTCTCAGACTCAGGCCGCCATTGGTCCTAAACTGTTATGGAGGTTTCCTTAAACGTGAGAGTTGGAAGGGCCTAAGAAATCAACTTATCTATCCTTGAGGAGGAAAATGAGACCTATAGAGAGGGAAGAATTGCTTAAGGTCACACAAGGGGTTAATGAGCCAGGATTGGTTCCCAGGTTTTGGTAAATCCGTCTGGGCATCAAGAGCACCTTAGGGAACTTTTTAAAATGCAGATTGTTGAGTCTCACTAAAAACTAGGCGAATCAGAATCCCTGAGAGTGGGACTCAGGAATCTGTATTTCCTCCAACATCCTAGGGCCTTGCTGCTACTCAGTGTATAATCCGTGAACCAGCAGCACCGGCAAACTCCAGAGCTTGTTAGAAAATGCAGAATCTTGGCTTCAGCCCAGACCTCCTGAATCAGAACTTGCATTTAAACAGGATCTCCAAGTGATTTGTGTGCACATTAAAGTTTGAGAGGCACTATCCTAGGTGATTCTGTTGCACAATATGGTTTGGGAAACATTCTGCGTTTTTCTAGCTCAGGATTTCACTCAACCTGCACATCGGAAACATCTGGGAAACTTTAAAATACTGACTCCTAAGATCCCCCCAAGACCGAAACATTAGAATCTCCACAGTTAAGATACTCCAATATAAAATATGAACAAAATCACTTTTGTCTTTGGAATGCTTTTCTTTGTGTTTTATCTTTGAAGCTGAGTGTGTCAAAATTTTTAAAAAATAAACTCTCTGGCCTCAGCTTTCCTATTATGAAAGAGAGGAAGGTAACTTATTCATCATTCTATTAAACAAGAATTGGTCCACTACCTACAATGTGGGCTCTACTGGGCTTTATAAAGGATACAGAGGGTGTGGGATGGACTCACCTGTCTGCTCCATGGAAAGGAGGCACTCTTTCCGCCCCTGAAGGCAAAAAGAGGTGGGAAACAGGCTGCTATTGATAAATTGCCCAGAGACTATTGAGAACCAATTATAAAGTACATTTTTCCCCCCCTACGGTGAGTAGTCCATTAGAAAGTGGGGCAAAGGGGAGGGGGGAAAAAGCAAACTTTTTAATGGGTTGATTGGAGTAAACCTGATCACATGATGTCCTTTGATGCTAAAGATGCTATTACTTTCCTTACATCCTTGGACAATTAGGTACTGTTTGTGTGTGTATTGCAGGAGTTGAGGGAATTTTTTTGTTTGTTTGTTTTTATATTGGAGTATAGTTGATTTATAATGTTGTGTTAGTTTCAGGTGTATAGCAAAGTGAATCAGTTATACATATACATATATCCACTCTTTTTTTTTCATTTTAGATTATTTTCCCATATAGGCCATTACAGAGTATTGAGAAGAATTCCCTGTGCTATACAGCAGGTTCTTATTAGTCATCTATTTTATATATAGTAGTGTGTATATGTCAGTCCCAATCTCCCAATTTATTCCTCACCACCCTACCCGCCTTCCTCTGGTAACCATAAGTTTGTTTTCTACATCCGTGACTCTACTTCTGTTTTGTAAATAAGTTGAGGGGATTTTTAAAAATTTATTATATTTTTACTTTTGGTTGTGTTGGGTCTTTGTTGTGGTGCGCGGGCTTCTCATCGTGGTGGCTTCTCTTGTTGTGGCGCACGGGTTTAGGTGCTCCGTGGCATGTGGGATCTTCCCAGACCAGGGCTCGAACCCGTGTCCCCTGCATTGGCAAACAGATTCTTAACCACTGTGCCACCAGGGAAGTCCAAGGGGACTTTTAACACCACATCATCCTCGCTCTCCCAGACTTTGCTTTTCTTCATCTCAGTTTCCCTACAGTCCTCACTTTCCAGAGTTGAGAGGCTCAAATGTTTAAGCAATAATGCCAGGACAGCCTTAGCATCTGTGGAAATAAATGAAGACCATCCGAAAGAGAACAAAGATTATTTATTCCCAACTTGCTATAGCCAGGGAATCAGCCACCATCTGTTGCCTTTGGCAGAGACTCCAATGCAAGCAGGGCTGTGGGACAGCTTTATAGTGGGAAAAAGGGAAGGCTTCAGGCATACCCTGACTGAGGCTGTTTGCACAGGGAAGCTGGAGGCGGGCTAAGCAGAAGCAGGCTGTCCTATGTGATTGGTTAGGGAGCTTGTTTGGCTTTCTTTCATCGATCCTAAATTGGAAGGGAGGGAATAAGGAAGCTGGCAGTTATTGACCAAATCCTGATGGTTTGGGCTTGATTGATGCAGGCATTGTGGTTTGGCTTCGGGCTGGTGGCTGCAGAGCTTGTGGGTTAGAGTTCTATTGTCGAATATGGTCTGGCCATTGTTCGTTTGTATATCTAGTGTCTCATATCCCTCGTCATTCGTCTACTGGCAAGGTTAGGTGGAACTGATGGGGTCTGGATTAAATGGCAAAAATGCACAGAGAGGTCTTTCAGAGGAACGAGCTGGGTTCTTCTTCTTTCCTTCTTTCTTCAGCGTGAGGGTGGTGCTGTCTTGGACACCATAGCTCATCAAACTCCACCCATCCTGCAGGACTTGGCCTTGGAACTCTAGCTGTTGCTCCTCTCTGTGCAGCCCCTCCTTGACTTCAATCTGCAGCTTCAGGTTCAGGACAAGGCTTTCAGGGTAAATGGCATAGGCATGGCTCCCACCACTGGGATTCTTCACAAAGACCTGGATCTCAGGGGAGATGGTCTGCAGCAGACAGATGCGAGTGTTGGAGAAAACCCCGTAATCAGCCAAGGAGTACTGGCTACTGAGGAGCTGTCGCTCCCCACCGGGCTCCTGGAAGGACAGACGCTGTAGGAATGTGGAGCCCAGTTTCCACTGGATCTTCCTCTTAACCTTCTTTATAGAGTCATAAGGGTTCACCATGATGATGAAATCCGAGAAACCCCACTGCTCCACTGTCAGTTGGATGTCTCGTGCACCCTGGAAGGGAGAGGACAAAGAGGGGTTAAGTCCACACCCCTCTGTCTGAGTACAAAAGTGCCCTTTACCTGTCCTCATCTTTACAACGACAGCAGCAGCTGCAAACATTTAGGGGGTTCCAATCACCTTCCGGGCCCTGTGCTGGGTGCCGTTCATCCTCTTCTTAATGTATTTTATTCTCACAGCAGCCCTATGAGGTTGGTTCTGCTATTAGCCCATTTTACAGATGAGGAAACTGTGGCTGAGCAGGGTTATGCCATTTATTGACCATCACAAAAGTAGTGAGGAGCAGAGCAGGTATTTGTTTGTTTTTCTTTCTTCCACATCTTTATTGGAGTATAATTGCTTTACAATGTTGTGTTAGTTTCCGCTGTACAACAAAGTGAATCAGCTATATGTATACATATATCCCCATATCCCCTCCCTCTTGAGCCTCTCTCCCACCCTCCCTATCCCACCCCTCTAGGTTGTCACAAAGCATCGAGTTGATCTCCCTTTGCTATGCAGCAACTTCCCACTAGCCATCCATTTTACATTTGGTAGTGAATATATGTCAATGCTACTCTCTCGCTTCATCCCAGCTTCCCCTTCCCCACCCCCCATGTCCTCAAGTCCGTTTTCTACGTCTGCGTCTTTATTCCTGCCCTGCCACTAGGCTCATCAATACTGCTTTTTCATATTCCATATATATGCGATAGCATACAGTATTTGTTTTTCTCTTTCTGACTTACTTCACTCTGTATGACGGACTCTAGGTCCATCCGCCTCACTCCAAATAACTCGATTTCGTTCCTTTTTATGGCTGAGTAATATTCCACTGTATATATGTGACACATCTTCTTTATGCACTCATCTGTTGGTGGACATTTAGGTTGCTTCCATGTCCTGGCTATTGTAAATAGTGCTGCAGTGAACATTATAGTACATGTATCTTTTTGAATTATGGTTTTCTCAGGGCATATGCCCAGTAGTGGGATTGCTGGGTCGTATGGTAGTTCTATTTTTAGTTTTTTAAGGAACCTCCATACAGTTCTCCATAGTAGCTGTATCAATTTACATTCCCACCGACAGTGCAGGAGGGTTCCCTTTTCTCCACACCCTCTCCAGCATCTATTGTTTCTAGATTTTTTGATGATGGCCATTCTGACTGGCGTGAGGTTTGTGGTTTTGATTTGCATTTCTCTAATGATTAGTGATGTTGAGCATCTTTTCATGTATTTGTTGGCCATCTGTATGTCTTCTTTGGAGAAATGTCTATTTAGGTCTTCTGCCCACACGAGCGGGTATTTGAACTGAGGTCAGCCAGACTCCAAAGTCTGTTCTTCACCACCGGAGGCCACACTCAAGGGCCTGAGAGCCCCAGATGTCTGAAGAGCAACGTCTGGAAGGTGCTGGGGGAGGGGAATGGTGGGCTGACCTCTAGCTGATCCTTTTAAGAAGGAATATAGGCCCAGCATTGCCAAGTCTTCTGATTTGTCAAGATAAAAATCTTTTCGTGATGGTTTTTATATTCAGGAAAAATCCAAAGGCATATACTTTTCAGCCCATCTGTGGGCCTCATATGGCTGGTGGGCCCCCAGTTTGTAATCTCTGCTCCTTATTAGGGAGCCCCTGATTCTGCTTCTGCCTTCTGCTCTAAGCACCTCAGTCTTTTGCACACAACTGTAGTCCTTTGCCCCTCATCCCCTACCCTGACCCTCTCCCTGGATGGAGTACCCTTTGTTCTGAGTGTCTACATCCGTCCTTGGCTTTTAGGGCCCACCTCATGCCTTAATTTCTTCAAGGAATCTTCCTTGGTGACTTATGATGATGACATTTATTTTCCGATTCCACAGCCCCACAAAGACCTGGGTGTGAGTTCTGGCTCTGCTGCTTCTTAGCAGTGTGACCTTGGTTAATTCACTTTACCTCTCTGAGCCTCAATCTCCTCATCTGTAAAATGGGGATAGTAACGATAAAGATAATAATACTACTTGACCTTTCTATTTTATAGACTTGTCCCTGAACAAGTGCTATGCAAATCGTAAAGCACAATGTGAATAAAATAGATTATTATGTTCTTTACCTGTACTGTGGGTTTGGCATCACATTATAATATTATATGGCAGTTTTTTGTTTTCTGAGTATCTTCTCTGGTAATTCTATTTAGCAGTTTTGTGCAAGTTTGCTTCCATCTGGCAAGTTTCTTAAGGGTTGTGGCCACGTCTTATTTCTGAACCATTGTTGCCCCCTTGGTCACCCACCATCAACCCCAAGCCTGGTGCTGGCACAAAACACCTGATTGAATTGACTTGCCTGGGCTCAGCTTATGCAGAGAATGACTGAGAGCAAAGAATCCCAGTGATTCTTTGGTAGGTTATGGGAAGAAGAAAAAACAGGAAAACAAGAATTTGAAGATAAGGAACCTGAAGCTCAGACAGTTGAATAATTTCCCCAAGTTCACAGAGCTGGTAGGTGGTGCAGCCAGGCCTCAAACTGACACTAAAGTCCTCTTGGCTCCATCGACACAGAATTAAATACTATGCAGTTATCTCATTCTGAGCTTCAAGCTCCTGGCAGCACAGAGAGGAGCCATTACCTTCACGTTCCATCTGGGGACTGGGTTATCATAGTTGTCATAGCAACAGTCCTGTTTCAGGCACTGGCAGGCCCTCTGAGCAACTATGTCCCATCTGTAGCCTTTTGCCACATTGTGGGTGGGGTCAGCCGGATCCAGGATGATAGGCCTGCAACACAGAGAGAAGGCGCCCAGGTTCTTTCTGGTTTGGAGGCCCGCAAGCCAGAAAGAAACCTTCTTGGCAATCATCTGAGCATCTGCTATGTCCAGAGCCCAGGACTGTCAGTCTAGGAGGGCCCAAAAATATTGCCGGAGAGTAACAGAATGGAGAGGATTCTGTTTCCAAGAATTCCTCTTGGGCAGAGTACTTTAGGTGTTTGCAAGGAATTTTTGAGGTGTACGGAGGGTGAGAGCCCCAAAGGCATGCTGGAACAGTAACAGCAGCCCACTCAGGCAGGTGGGCCTCAAGTTCAGAGCTTTCATTTTGCTGAACAGGCTACATAAGTGAGTTCAAGGCTAGAGCTGCTGAATTGCTTTGGATGACAGTAACACCACCACCACTATTTACTGATGTTTATTGAGGCATGGGCTCAAACCCTATGTGAATTAACCTATTTTAATCCCTACAGCAATTCTATAAGGTAGGGCCTATGATGATGATGGTGGTGATTTTCCCCCATTTTATAGATGAGGAAACTGAGGCACAGACCTCCCTAGGTTATCCCTAGGGATTCTTACCCATCTCCTCTGCCTCAACAGAGGAGAGGTTGGGCTGTCTCCAAGCATCTCTCCTCTAGGTAAATGTTGAATAAATACTTTAAAGAATATTGGCTTGAAGGGGGTCTAATAGCCTATTTGGGTTGCTTGGGGTGACCACATGTGCTGGATGGCAAGCCCATGATCAAGACCCGGCCCTTGTACTCCAGGAGCTTTTGACTTAGGTGGGAGCTGAGATTTTTATCTAAGTGACACAATGTGATAGCAGGCTACTGACATGAACTAGACACCTTAGGCTCCATGCTCTCAACTCCCAACATCCCTGACTCCCTGAATGGTCCTGCCTCATTTAGAGTAATAACATGCTGACCTATAGGGTGGGGTCACCTGACCCAAAGGGACCCACCAGGTGACCTGATATGCAGGCCCTGTGCCCAGAGATCAGACTTGTTCCCTCTGGAGTTTGGACCAGGAATGATGGAGGTTCCTCATCAACTAGGAGTAAGAGGGGAGCCGAACAGGTGTGGAGAGAGAAGCAGTGAGAGGAAAGGGTGCACGTGGGCAATAAGAGTGAGCAACAGAGAGAAGGGGAGTCTATAGATTTGCCTCAGGTCCCAGTGGTTTTCCAAGGTCAATTTTCTGGGCATCCTTACAATAAATCCTCTTTTCATTAGGAGGCCAGGTTTTTCTCCGTTGTAAAAAAAGACCCGACACTCGCATAAGGGAATAATAAACAACCTTGCGATATTGCTTGCATTGACCTAAAACTTCTAATGTAAAGAGATGTCCCAGGCTGCGTTCCCCCAGAAGCAGATCCTAAGATCAGGATTTGAGTGCAAGTCATTTATTTGGAAGGAGATACCAGGAAGCACCAATAAGAGAGTGGGAAAGTGAGACAGGGAAGGGAAGGATGCCAGTAAAGGGTATGTGTCTAGGTGATTACCACTGTGAGCAACTGGGGGCTAGTCCCCCAGGCTGGACTCTGGGAAGTAGTAGAGAACATGTGTCCCAAAGAGAGTCCCTCCATCTGAGATCAGGGAGCTGGGGTATTTATACACCAACTTCCACCAGTCACTGGGGGAAGCTGAAAACCCACAGGCAAAGGGACGCATGTGCTGACAGCTGGAGGTTGAACCAGCCTTCCTGGAAACAGTAAAGGCCCAGGGGATACGAATGGGTACAGGCAGCATGTGCTACAACATTTATCTGGCATCTACCATAGGCTAGATACTGTAGGCCCTTTACAAATATTTTGTCTGACTCTCCCAACAATCCTGCATGTTTGGTGCCAATTATTCCTGTTTTACAGATGAGGAATAGAGATGAGAAAATGGTGGAGCTGGGCTTACACTTGGGTCTCCCTGGTTCTTTCCAGTTTCCCGTGCTGTCACTAAAAAGCTAAGGTAGCTTAGCTTTTCTGAAATGTTTTTCTGAAATGGTCTTCTGAGGGCAAGAGGGCTAAGGTAGGGTGGGGTGGTGGCTCGAGGAACAAGGAAAAGGCTTATAGCCTCTAAGGTCCTTGCAATTTTGAAAGGCAGTCACCTTGAGATGTCAAGTGTGTCAGGGTGAGATATCAGCTTTCCTACTTAATAAAGCCCACCCAGAAAACTTGATACCGCCTCTCCCTTAATTCTCTTTCTTTTCTCTTCGAGATGTGGTTGGCATGCAGTGATCTAGTACCTCTCTTTTTTGAGCTGTTTTCTGACAAAGTCCTCAATGATCGGGTTCTGGAACGTGTAGTAGTCGGTCCAGTAGACACAGAGTAACTTATACTGCTGAAGCAGTCTCATCACGGTGGCCAGGCCGCTGTCCAACCCGAAACATGCCTCCTCCTGAGTACCCACTTCCCAGGCGTAGATGGTCAGTAGCTCAAGGGCATAGAGAGGGGGTAGCTCGGCCCTAAGGCACCAGGATTTCACGCACTGTTGAAAGACATGGGAAGAGAGAGCGAGACCCCAAGATTCCTTATAAGGATGACATTGAACCAGAAACTAGAAAAGTCCAAGTTGTGGTCCCAGCTCTGCTACCTAATGGCTGCGTAGTCTTGACCAAGTCACTTTCCCTCTCTGGCCCTAAATGGGTTTCTCCATTTTAGAATTAAGCAGCTAGGTTACTCCAGTTGGTTTCAAACTGTGCTTGACATAACTCCCGGAAATGGAGTGATAAAGGGGTGTCCCAAGGAGTGAGCAGGTTGGGCTCTGTCATCAGCACTCCAGCCTAAGCAGCTCCATTTTAATCTATTTAGGCTTCTGAAAGATTTTTTTTTTTTTTTTTGTGGTACACGGGCCTCTCCCTGTTGTGGCCTCTCCCGCTGCGGAACACAGGCCCCAGACACGCAGGCTCGGCGGCCATGGCCCACGGGCCCAGCCGCTCCGCGGCACGTGGGATCCTCCCAGACCGGGACACGAACCCGCGTCCCCTGTATCGGCAGGCGGACTCCCAACCACTGTGCCACCAGGGAAGCCCCCTTAAAGATTTCTTTTAAAGAAAAGTCTTAGCTAAAGAGAAAAAAAATAGTATGCGTGTGTTGGGGGACTATAGGACTAGGTAATAGCTGAGAATCCATGGTGAACATTAGGGTTGCCTCTCTAACAGGCGTTTCTTCCTTCCCCATTGTATAGTAGCCATGCTGTTTGGATGGAATTGACCCAATCCTCCTCTCCAGGGTTGGCCCTGACAGGATAGGGTCACCAGTATAAACCTATTCCCCTTGCCAAGTGATTGGTTCAAGAGAAGCTTTGTAATCTAAGTTGGCTTAATTTGAGTCAAGCCTAGTTCTTTTGTTCAGTGGTTGAAAGAAGAGAAGTCCTCTCTTGTATGTGGATGTGAGGGCAGGAACAGATGTGGCCATTTTGCCACCATGAGGGAAGCCAGCCTGTGGACCAAGGTGACATATAGAATTGAGAGACGCTGAGAGTATTACAGAGAAACTGAGCTGGAGCATTCATCAAACAATGCCTGAAGCCTCCTCTCCACTGCTGTGGGTTTTCACACATAAGCTGATAATTCTCTTTATTGGTTAAGCCAGTTTGAGTTGGTTTTTCTGTTTTTCTGTTACTTGAAAAAGAAAGCATCTTAATGGATACCAGTCACCTCCTGTCTAAAGAACCTCTCTAACATTGAGCTAGGAAATGAAAATTTCTGTCAAACATCCAGCTATTTAGTTTGTGGAAGCAAAACTGACATCTTGTCCTGTGGCCATTATAAATAAGTTTTATATCACACCCCTCAAAAAGACAAAAACCCACTTTGACCTTGAAACAAACAGAAACGAGGCCATCTGGTCTAGTTCCAGTCCCCAAAATAAATGAAACCTGTGCCTTTCCTGTAACTAACAAAAACAACTTTATCCTTGACTTTAAAATGTTTTTAATTGATTTCAAACTTATTTATACATTAATGAATTTGTTTTTGTAACATTTTGTGAATTCACATCTCACAAAGCTGTAAATCTTAACTAATAAAATTATAATTTTTTTAAGAATGTAAACT
This sequence comes from Delphinapterus leucas, assembly GCF_059928025.1. Classification (NCBI taxonomy): domain Eukaryota; kingdom Metazoa; phylum Chordata; class Mammalia; order Artiodactyla; family Monodontidae; genus Delphinapterus; species Delphinapterus leucas. Next base: position 17,060,291 of record NC_143142.1, read on the forward strand.
CATGACAAGACAATTTATTTTCTCCAATACTAGTGAAATTTTACTAGCGAGATTCTTAAAATTTACATGACAAAGAAAATGCAGAATGCCTGTAATCATAAGATGTAAGCCTTAGGAAAAATGAGCCGTTCATTTCTTTTAGGACTTTTGATAGACTATTTAATGGTACATTAAAAAAAAAAAAAAAAGAGCAAACCAGAAGAAAAGATGTATGTTCCCTTCCAGTGCTGATTTATGTTAGTGATGCTCTGATTTCTCCATATTTTGGATTTCTCTGACTTTTGCGAAGTTGCAATACTTCATGACCTTTCTAGATCTGATAAGCATGTGAGAAATTTGCTATTTTTCCACCATCAACAGAGATGAACTATAAACCTAGTAATCTTGGTAATCGTTTTTTCTTTAAACGCCTATTATACATATTTTTTATTGGATTAAGCCTTTCCTTCTGCAGTCTGATTCCCTTGCAACTTCTCTGCAAGTTCTTATTTAATGAATGACTTTTTATCTCTTGTTTCTGGTTGCAGCTGGAGGTTCCACTGAGACTGTTCCAAAACTGAGTAAACTGTGTTGCCTGAGAAATGCGCCCCATGGGCTGTTTACATTCAGACGTGCCCCTTTTTTCAATTCCGAGGGTGAATCTTGTATGACAATAGCTTTTATTCTTCTGATGTTTCTCTCCTCCCTCCCCACGTCTACTCTGTTTTTATTTCTGATTCTAGATTGTCTGATTCTTGGACAAGTCTGATTCTGGTTCTTGTACCTATTTGCATGGGGCCACTTATGTCCCCACTGATGACTACAATCGGTGACTCTGCTTTTATGGTTTGACCATCTGGTGGTCTCTGTCGGGAGACGGATGATAGGAAGTTATTCTCTGCTGAGTGGCAGTCGATGAGAGTTTGATTGTATTTTGTGTTTCTCTCTCTCTCTCTCTCTCTCTCTCGCTCTCTCTCTCGCTCTCTTTTGGTCTGTTTGTCTTGAGTATTCAGATATCTCCTGGGAGCCCTGTTATTGTTGTCTTGTATGCCATTATGAATTTAAATCACTCAAAAATTGGGGGGTAGGGGTGCGGTGTGTGCACGCACACACATATGATTCCTGGAAAACAGCCCTGTAAAATTAGGAGCTGATGGACTGTTAGATTTTATGCTGTGTTTATTTTGGACCCGTAATTAAAATAGTAAAATCACAGCTGCCAATTCTTTTTGTTTTTATGTATGTAAATGAAAAAAAAAAAGGATTTCATAAAAGAATGGTCTGATTACAATATAATCTATCTGCCAGCAAATCTCTTCCCCCCAACTCCACTATGGGAAATTTATGAAGTGTAATAAATTCGTGGATAAAGACTCATATGGCCACCAAAGGGGACTGAGTCAGAATTTCACCAGAATCTTTTATTTCAGAAGTAGGCAACTTCATAAGAGCAGATTGCTTAACAAAATGAGAATTAATTACTCAGGTTAATGTTCTATTGATGACTATGTGAGAGAAAAAAAAAAACACAAAAAACCCTTTCTTTCTTACTCTCCTACCCTCAATATACGGAAATACATGTGCAAACTAAGATACATTCTGTAAATGATATATTATTCCAACTGACACCTCAGAATAAAAAAAATCCCTATAAAAATTCCTATTATAGGGCTTCCCTGGTGGCGCAGTGGTTGGGAGTCCGCCTGCCGATGCAGTGGACACGGGTTCGTGCCCCGGTCCGGGAGGATCCCACATGCCGCAGAGTGGCTGGGTCCGTGAGCCACAGCCACTGAGCCTGTGCGTCCGGAGCCTGTGCTCCGTGGCAGGAGAGGCCACGGCGGTTAGAGGCCCGCGTACCGCAAAAAAAAAAATAAATAAATATATAAATTCCTATTATAGATTATGAACTAACTAATCCTCAGGAAAACAAAGATAATTATTCTGTAAAATAATAGCATATGTAAATTGGCCTTGCTTATAAAACTATTCAGAATGATGGCTTAATATTCACGAAGTGTCTTTATTAAGTTCCTTTTCAGGAATATGTAGCGTTTACATACGTTCAAAAAATCTGTCCTCCTTCCTACCAGGATAGAATTAGATAAATCAAGAATAAATCGGAACTTTCCTGGTGGCTCAGTGGTTAAGAATCCGCCTGCCAATGCAGGGGACACGCGTAGGAGCCCTGGTCCAGGAAGATCCCACATGCCACATAGCTACTAAGCCTGTGCGCCACAACTACTGAGCCTGCGCCCTGGAGCCTGCGAGCCACAACTACTGAAGCCCGCGCGCCTAGAGCCCGTGCTCCGCAATAAGAGAGGCCACCGCAATGAGAAGACCGCGCACCGCAACGAAGAGTAGCCCCAGCTCGCCGCAACTAGAGAAAGCCCACGGGTAGCAACGAAGACCCAACGCAGCCAAAAATAAATAAATAAATTTAGTTTTTTTAAAAAAAGAATAAATCAAATGTATAAGTAAACTTGTATTCATGTCAGAAATCTCATCCAATTAAGTATGATAATCCCACGGTTAAGAATCAGACACAGGGAATTCCCTGGTGGTCCAGTGGGTAGGACTCATCCTTTCACTGCAGGGGGCACGGTTCCATCCCTGTTAGGGGAAATAAGATCCCGCATGCCGCATGGCACGGCCAAAAAGGAAAAAAAGGATCAGACAGAAAAGGACAAATATTGTATGACTCCACTTATAAGAGGTCCCTAGAGCGGTCAAGTTCATAGAGATAGAAAGTAGAATAGAGATTACAGGGCTGGAGGGAGGGTAGAATGGGAGGTTATTGTTTAATGGGTATAGTTTCTGTTTTGGATGATAAAAAAAGTTCTGGAAATAATGGTGATATTTACACAACATTGTGAATGTAATTAATGCCACTGACTTGTACACTTAAAATGGCAAAAGACAAAAAACCCTCCAAAACAAAACAAAAAAACAACCAAACAAAACACTTATGTCAGAAGCTCAGCCAAAACACTGGGGAAAGCCCCATCTTTTTCCCAAAATGGAACTGAATTAAATACTTCAAAAGATAGAACATAAACATCAGCTTGTTGGTAAATTAAAACACAAAAGAAATCAAGGACAGCTCTTCACATGGGGAAATGATGCTCAAAAGTCCCTCTTGGAAACTGATACTGTTGCAAGGCTTATGAAAGCCCAGAATTATAGATAGTCAAAGTAACACTTTTTGGTTTATCATGAGCATGCACAAACTTGGGCATCTCTGAGATCAGTGATATTCTTACAGTTAACATTTGGTGAATAGAACCCAGAGAAGCTCACTTACATGTTCCTTGGTCCCTGACCCCAGTAGATGAGTTGGTAAGAATCATAAAATAATTTTGAACCATGAAAGTGAATGACAATTCCTGTGATGTTACGTTTCCAGACAAAAATGAACTATCAACCTTTTTAGCATCACGGGATTCTAGTTTTGTTTAACATACAATATGAACTCTTTGTGTCCTTAAGTATTGATCAACAAACACATCTTGTAACACTTAGCTAAATAAAAGTTCTCAAATAAAAGAAAACATCAAATTAATAATACTGAATCAGGGACTTTCCTGGTGGCACAGTGGTTAAGAATCCGCCTGCCAATGCAGGGGACACGGGTTCGAGCCCTGGTCAGGGAAGATCCCACATGCCGCGGAGCAACTAAGCCCATGCGCCACAACTACTGAGCCTGCGCCCTGGAGCCTGCGAGCCACAACTACTGAAGCCCGTGCGCCTAGAGCCCGTGCTCTGCAACAAGAGAAGCCACTGCAATGAGAAGCCCGCGCACCGCGACGAAGAGTAGCCCCCGCTCGTCTGCAACTAGAGAAAGCCTGGGCGCAGCAACAAAGAACCAACACAGCCAAAAATAAATAAATAAATAAATAATAACACTGAATCAAAAAACTGTTTCAAAAAACCATATGCAGACAAATTCTTGTCTTAGAGGCAGAAACTTTTGGGGTTTTTTTGTTTGCTTGTTTGTTTTTGGGCACATGGGGATCTTGGTTCCCTGACTAGGAATCAAACCTGTGCCTCCTGCAGTGGAAGCATGGAGTCTTAACTACTGGATCGCCAGGGAAGTCCCTTAGTGGCAGAGACTTGAACAAAGAAAGGGCTATAGAAGTAAAGCTGATACGTTGTTCTGCGGACATTACAATAAATGTTCAAGTCATATACAGGAAGAAAACACTTTGTACACTTAGACAGACAGACAAACAAAGCAAACAGATCATTTTGTTGAGTTCTAGCTCTCCAAATCCACAAAACCTTGGATCAATTCCTCTTAAGTGACTGACTGACCAAAAAAACCAATTTCATTCTTGGCTTCGGTGATGCTAACATCTGAAGATACATCACAACCTTGGTAGAAGTGATAATCATGCAAGAAGATGACTGCTTTTCCACCATAAACATACTAACTATAAACTAACTTTGGTAATATTCTGATTTTTATCTTTAAATACTTTTTTTTTCTTTTTGGACTGGACTGGTCTTTCTAAAATCTGACCCTTACCATTTTTTTAAAAATAAGAAAGCATCTTTTTTCTTTCTTTCTCATTTTTTGTTTGTTTCTGAGTCTTCCTTTCATAAGTTCAGATGACATGTTCATCTGGGTAGTTTGAAATATACCTGATACCATGCAGACATCATATGTGAAATCTAAAAAGTAGCTGCTGTGGATGTACTCACTCAGTAATGATCATGAGACTCAGGAACTCAATCATTTGGAGGGGGAATTGGTGCAGTGTGGAATTAAACGAATTTTTCCGCTTGTTAGTCCTTAATCAGCTGAGATTAATGTCCAGAGAGCCCAGAGAAGTTGGCCTTAGCAAGCACTGGACTTTAGCTGGACCATTACAAGCACTCGTTCTTCGAAATACAGTACGTTCCTTATTTCTCTCCTTCCTCCTCTGTTTCTTTCTCCTCCCCCTCCTCTCCTTCCTCCTTCTTCATCTGCATCTTCTGCCAGGTTCACATTTTAAAAGGTGAGCCTTAGGCTTCCCTGGTGGCGCAGTGGTTGAGAGTCCGCCTGCCGATGCAGGGGACACGGGTTCGTGCCCCGGTCCGGGAAGATCCCACATGCCGCGGAGCAGCTGGGCCCGTGAGCCATAGCCGCTGAGCCTGCGCGTCCGGAGCCTGTGCTCCGCAACGGGAGAGGCCACAACAGTGAGAGGCTCGGTACCGCAAAAAAAAAAAAAAAAAGGTGAGCCTTCTCTCGCACCCCACCTCCATTGCCTCTTGGTGCAGTTTCCCAAGATGACAGATATGGTTCCTGCTTTTTCTTCCCCTCCCTCCTCCATCTTCCGCTCCTGCCCCCAGCCCGGCAGCCTCCTCACCTCCAGGTACCAGTGTTTTACCAGCCGCAGGAGGCTCTTCAGCTTGGCGGGCCGGTGTTTCACGAAGTTTCTCTGCAGCTCGCTGAAGGATGGGGAGAAACGTCCAGGGGAACCGCAGGCCTTAATCAGACTCACATAGACCTCTGGGGAGGGATGAGAGTTGGGAACAGAAGGCCCTGAAGAGAGAGGAGGCGAAGGGGAGAGAGTGAGGGTTCAGGAAGCCCCAGGTTGCTGACTACTCCATGGGGGAGAGACTGGTAATTATTGGAGTATCTCTCCAGGGAGACCTGGGACCACATAGCTTAAGAGACTAACAGTTTGCCTTCTTGGTTGTCCTTCTGGAGAATCAAAAGTGAGTTTTCCAGAAACAGACTCACAGGCATAGAGAACAGACTTATGGTTACCAAAGGGGGAGGGTGGGTGGGGGAGGGATGGATTGGGAGTTTGGGATCAGTAGATGCAAACTATTATACATAGGATGGAGAAACAACAAAGTCCTACTGTACAGCACAGGGAACTAGATTCAATATGCTGTGATAAAACATAATGGCGTATATTATGGATAACTGACTCACTTTGCTGTACAGCAGAAATTAACACAACATTGTAAATCAACTAGACTTCAATAAAATACATTTTTTTAAGTGGGTTTTCTATTCCTCAGGCTACTCAAGGACTATTGTCCTCTCTTGATGTGCCCAACACCCTCAGTTTCCCTTAATGTCTGTTTTGGATCTCTCAGCGATTTATATGAAGCTTCCATCACTATAGGGAAGGACTAATTCCATATAAGAAAGCTGGGCTCAGAGAGCACGTTTGCTGAAGGGTGGGGCGTACATCACTAATGCCTCCCACTGTCTCTTTCTGGCTCAGATGGGATCCCAATTCTGACACTTTCTCCATGGAGCAACTCCCAGCAGCCACTCTAGTTAAGAGGAGCCAGTGCACCAGATGAAAGCTGGATCATCTGAGCTTGTAGCTGATACCGTTACTAGTGCCATCGGTGCTCCTGGGAAGCAGCTCTCAGCCAATGGCTGATGGGAAGCAGAAGCTGGTGGATGAAACACTCAACAACCCACTTGGGAGACGTGCTCTGCACTTTTCCCAGAGCTCTGCAGGGCACAAGCCCAGCTGCTCAGCACGGTGACTAGTTCAACCTGCATCTTGTTGTGCTCCCCGCCTTCCGTCTCACTCCCCTGCTTCCCCACCAGCATCTCCTGGGACTGCTTATCCTCACATCCCTGTCTCAGGCTCTGCTTCCGGGAAAGCACAGACAATGACAGGCCCCCGCCCCCGGGGTAAATGTTTCAGAAGCTCCCAGGGTTGCTCTTACTCCTTCCCCTCCATGGCTCTCACTTCCTCTCCAATCATATATTTATCTGCGTGATTCTTTGATAAATCTGTTTCCTAAGTTGAGCCACAGGACAGCCAGAGTTGAGTCAGTCCCAGGCACTGTGGTCACCCAGCACCCAGCACAGGACGTGGGTTGAATGGGTGAATACAGGTGTCTGCACGTGGCCACGAAGGAGAGGTGAGGAAGCTGCGGGTCCCCCGGGAGGGTGGTCGTGTGAGTCTGGTGGGCTTCCGCTTACCCAGGACCCTGTAGGCCGGCACGATGGTGACAGTGATGGGCTCCGCAGTCTCCCAGGACTGGATGGTGAAGGCGACAGCAGAGTGGACTCCCTGGACCAGCCTCAGGTCCTGGAGCTGGAGGCTCAGGAGGTCCTGGCAATACCTGAGCTTTTCACATAGCAGGCTCAGAATGTCGTCGTGGTGCCTGGCCTCCTCCTGGAAGCTGTGGAAACCACTCAGGAGCATCACCAGCTCCACCTCTGAGCTGTCCCTGAGCACTGTGCCGTTCCCGAAGGAGCCCACCTGCAGAACACAGAGTCCCGTCACCCCGAGGCCACTGCCTGGACCAGGCAATCCCTGATGCTCTTTCCACGGATGATCGCCACCGCCCTGAGGGATGGGCGGGGAGTATTTCCTTTTTTAAAAATTATTTATTTATTTATTTTTGGCTGCATTGGGTCTTCTTTGCTGCGTGCGCGGGCTTTCTCTAGCTGTGGTGAGCGGGGGCTACTCTTCATTGCGGTGCACGTGCTTCTCATTGCGGTGGCTTACTCTTGCTGCGGAGCACGGGCTCTAGGCGTGCTGGTTTCAGTAGTTGTGGCATGCAGGCTCAGTAGTTGTGGCTTAGTGCCTCTAGAGCGCAGGCTCAGTAGCTGTGGCGCACGGGCTTAGTTGCTCCGCAGCATGTGGGATCTTCCCTGACCAGAGATCAAACCCGTGTCCCCTGCATTGGCAGGCAGATTCTTAACTACTGTGCCACCAGGGAAGTCCGGGTGGGGAGTATTAACATCCCTTCTTTACAGGAGACAAAGCGGGGATGTGGAGAGGCAAGCCTCTCGTCCAGGGTCACACAGTGGGTGCTTCCAACCAGGCAGCCAGACTCCACAGCCCACGCTTCTTATTTACTCCACTGCCTCGCTTCCAAGACTCAGCCTTATCTGCAGAGTGATCCCCACTCCAAGGGAACAGTCATCCTCCACAGGGTGGTGGTTGGAGGATTCTGGCGGGGGTGGATGTCTGAATAATTTCATGACATTAAAAAGGGGGGCACAGGGACTTCCCTGGTGGTCCAATGGGTAAGACTCCGCCCCCCCCAATGCAGGGTGCCCAGGTTTGATCCCTGGTTGGGGAACTAGATCCTGCGTGCATGCCGCAGCTAAGAAGTCTGCGTGCCACAACTAAGATCCCGCCTGCGGCAACTCAGACCTGGCACAGCCTAAATTAATAAATAAATGAAGAAATAAATATCTAAAAAATAAAATAAAATAAAAATAAAAAGGGGGGCACAGGATTGCCTGGTGGATGAGAACCGCGGGCTGGGGAACAGGGCCGCCTGACCATGACCTCGCCCCGTGCCCCTGTTTCTCAGTTGCATCATCCTCTGAACGCTGCTCATCTGGAACCTCAGAGTAATGACGGCACATGAGTCACTGGCTGATTGGGAGGATTCGACAAGACAATGTGTGCCAAGGGCTTGCCGTGGTGCCTGGCACACAGGAAGTCAGCAATATATCCCTCTTCCTTCTCCTGCTCTACTCGACCTAGATCATCTCTTCTGCTGCCTGGAGTTCAGCTTCCCCATCTGAATTGAAGGAGCCTGAGCTGGATGATTTTGAAAGGGTCTTTTTGATGTTCTGAGATCCTAAACTTGCTCTTCAGCGCTGTGGCCTCCGGTATACAAAGTCCCCCAACTCTCTGGCCTTCTCTCTTTCTCACTCCAGGTCGGGAGGTGGAATTGCCAGGGATGCCTCAGACCTCAGGTCGGCTACCTCTGGTGGTGGGTGGAGTCAAGGAACATTGATGATGACCCAGCTGCCGCCAGTTGAGCCCTCGCTGTGCCTGGCACCACTGAAAGCCCTTTATACACACAATGTCTTTTAATCCTCACCCCCATTAATTGAGGTGGGGGGACTAGTATGATTATCCCCATTGTACACATGAGAAAAGGAAGGCAGTTGGGGGTTAATCAACTTGCCACGGGCTCACAGCCAGGACTGATAGTCACAGTCAGATAGAGGGTCAGAACACCAGGTGTGGTGGTTCTACCTCTTTCTTCCCTGTGACCCAAGTCTATGTGGCAGGCCCTGCTTCTGTGCAGGAGTCCGCCATCTTTTGTTTCCTCTTCCTTTCCCATTTTCTTTCTCCACCTGCGTTCGGACTCAGCGTTTCTGCCCTATGTGAGAGGGTTGGGAATGGCACTCTGGGTGCGGATGAAGAGCACATCCCGCTGAAGGCTGTGCCTGTGCTGCCCTTCCCACCTTTTCCACTGGTAAGATACAGGCAGAGAGGGAAGAGCGTTCTAGAACAGGCTTCATGACTTGCTTCAGTCCAAACCTATTCAAACCCAAGGACAAACATTCACTCTTGCGGACCAGCACAGCTTAACAGATTTTCAGGGGTGGGGGGAGGGTTTAAAGCCCAAATAAAGTGTTAATTTCTCGTTGGCCAGGGGGCACCAGCCGCCCACACAGGGTGGGCAGGTAGCTCCCTCAGCATCCAAACTCCCTCTGTGGGGAAATGAAACCCACGGGGTCATTTGGAGGAAAGGTGCAGTTTCAATACACCCATACAAAGGGAGTAGAGTCATAAGATTTATTACTTTCAAAAATAGATAGCTGGGCTTCCCTGGTGGCGCAGTGGTTGAGAGTCCGCCTTCTGATGCAGGCGACAGGGGTTCGTGCCCCGGTCCGGGAAGATCCCACATGCCGCGGAGCGGCTAGGCCCGTGAGCCATGGCCGCTGAGCCTGCGCGTCCGGAGCCTGTGCTCCGCAACGGGAGAGGCCACAACAGTGAGAGGCCCGCGTACCGCGAAAAAAAAAAAAAAAGAGAGAGAGATAACTAATGAGAACCTACTGTATAGCACAGGGAACTCTACTCAATGCTCTGTGGTGACCTAAATGAGAAAGAAATCTAAAAAGGAGGGGTATATGTATTTGTATAACTGATTCACTTTGCTGTACAGCAGAAACTAACACAACATTGTAAAGCAGCTATACTCCAACCTAAATTAATTTAAAAAATTTTTTTAATGATTTATTACTTACAGATCCCAGAAGCAAGGGGACACAGTGAGCCGGGGGAAGGGCAGTCTTCCACCCCAGGTCACAAGCCAGCAGGAGATAGAGCAGGGTAGCAAGCACCTAGTACTTACAAGGTGATTGGGGCAGAGGTTACTAACTTTTCACAGGCTTAACTCTAAGTGGTTTTTTTTTTAACACCTTTATTGGAGTATAATTGCTTTACAATGGTGTGTTTCTGCTTTATAACAAAGTGAATCAGTTATACATATACATATGTTCCCATATCTCTTCCCTCTTGCTTCTCCCTCCCTCCCACCCTCCCTATCCCACCCCTCTAGGTGGTCACAAAGCACCGAGCTGATCTCCCTGTGCTATGCGGCTGCTTCCCACTAGCTATCTATTTTACGTTTGGTAGTGTATATATGTCCATGCCACTCTCTCACTTTGTCACAGCTTACCCTTCCCCATCCCCATATCCTCAAGTCCATTCTCTAGTAGGTCTGTGTCTTTATTCCCGTCTTACCCCTACGTTCTTCATGACCTCCTTTTTTTTTTATTTCTTAGATTCCATATATATGTGTTAGCATATGGTATTTGTGTTTCTCTTTTTGACTTACTTTGCTCCGTATGACAGACTCTAGGTCCATCCACCTTGCTACAAATAACTCAATTTCGTTTCTTTTTATGGCTGAGTAATATTCCATTGTATATATGTGCCACATCTTCTTTATCCATTCACCTGTTGATGGACACTTAGGTTGCTTCCATGTCCTGGCTATTGTAAATAGAGCTGCAATGAACATTTTGGTACATTACTCTTTTTGAATTATGGTTTTCTCAGGGTATGTGCCCAGTAGTGGGATTGCTGGGTCGTATGGTAATTCTATCTGTAGTTTTTTAAGGAACCTCCATACTGTTCTCCATAGTGGCTGTATCAATTTACATTAAAAAAAAATTTTTTAAACCCTCTTAGCTCTACATTTAAAAAAAGTTTTATTTATTTATGTTTTTTGGCCACACAGTGCAGCATGCAGAACTTCCCTGACCAGGGATCGAAACTGTGCCTGCTGCAGTGGAAGCTCAGAGTCTTAACCACTGGACCACCAGGGAAGCCCACTCAGTGGTTATATTAAAAGGTTCCACCGGGGAAGGCAAAGCAGGAACCTGTGGGGATACCCTAAACCTATCTAAAAGTCCAGACTCTGAACATCTGGTGTTAGTAGGGTCACCATACTGTAAAATGCCTAGGCAGCCACTCAGAAAAACAAAATCGTTTTCCTCAAAAGTTGTTTTCCTCATCACACCTTTCTAGTTTTGACCTTCTTGCATTATTATCCTAGCTAGGACAGGAGGTGACATGATGCAGCTGCAGGAAGGGCTTGGGGGAAAAAAGCTCAGTGAGGGCAGCCTGGAGTGGAGTAAGATAGATCCTGGTTGAAATCCCAGCTTCACTACTAGCTGTGTGACCTTGGGCAAGTGACCTCATCTCTCTGAGCTTCCATTAAAAAAAAATTCCATTATCAAAAACTTTAAACAGAAAAATAGAAAGAGCATACAATGAACACTTATACATCCACCCAGATTCAACAAGTCTAAACTCTGCCATATTTGCTTCAACTAAGCCACTTTAAAGTAAATTACAGATGCTAAGGACCATCGTCCCTAAGTACTTTAGCATTTGTGTCCAACAAAAGAGAACATTTTTCCCCATAACCACAAAACTATTTCGCCTCAAAGAAAAACAGTTCCCTGGGACTTCCCTGGTGGTCCGGTGGTAAAGAATCAACTTTCCAATGCAGGGAACTCGGGTTCAATCCCTGGTCAGGGAACGAAGATCCTTCATGCTGCAGGGCAACTAAGCCCGCGTGCCACAACTACTGAGCTCCCACGCCTCAACGAGAGAGCCCGTGTGCCGCAAACTACAAAGCCCACACACCCTGGAGCCCACGCGCCACAACTAGAAAGAGAAAACCCGCACGCCACAACTAGAGAGAAGCCCGAGCCCGCACCCTGCAACAAAAGATCCCGCATTGCCACAACTAAGACCTGACGCAGCCAAGAAAATAAATAAATTAAATAAATAAATATTAAAAAAAAATTCCCTTATATATATTATTTAACATTCTGGCCATATTGAAATTTCCCCAATTGTTCCCAAATTATATTTTACAGATGGTCCATTCACACCAAGATCCAATCAGAGACCTTGCATTGCATTTGGTCATTATGGATCTTAAATCACTGAGTTTCCATTCTGCTCATCTGTAAAATGGGAAAAGAATAGTACATACCTCACAGGGTACACAAATTAGACATAATACATGTTAAGGGGTTAGGCTAGTGCATCCAAAAAAGTACACTATTATTATTAGCTCCCTTACTGGACTTGCTCTGCTCAAGGCAGCAGTGCATTGGGATGGAGTGTCTTGAGATGTCAGTAGCATGGGCTAGAGATAATGAGGCAACAGGTCCTAGCATCCTCAGGGATGTAGACCCACAAGCTGCATTTTGCCCAGCCCTGGCCTGGGGATGGAGGGAACCAGTCTCACCTTGACCACCTTCAGCACCCCCAATTCCTGGTCCAGCCCATGCTCCCCTTGGAAGCTCTGCTCCCTCAGGAACTGCTCCACGGTCTGCACAGTCTCCAGCACCTCTTTTTTCCACTTCTGGCTGGGATGTAGGCAGTCAGTCACGAAGGAGTTCAGCCTGGAAGCTGGGGTGACAAACAGCTCCGGGGGCACTGCCATCTCTGTCTTGAGAGTACCACTGGTGGCTAGATATATACCCACACACCTACCCAGCTCCTGGCACACACACTCTTCTTTAAGGGGACTCCTCCTCAGCTGACCTCCAGCACCCTGTGGAATAAAGGACCAGAGTGGAGAGGAAACAAGGGTGTCTGGCTGACCAGGGGATCCTCTTCCTGGAGGCCGTTCACTGCAGCTGGGGTACTGAGGGACACTGGGTGAAACCACCTTCACAGGCGGGGCTTTTAGTCACCCTTTCTGCTGTAGGTTTCGTTTCTCACCTCTTAGTTTCCCTTTTACAACTTGGAAACTGAAACTGGCTTGAGGATGGCCCTGGGAAAGGCAACTCCCCCAGGAGATGGGAGTTGGATGGTATCCACCAATCCCATCCCCACAACCTTGTCACCCGAAACAGGCTCAGCAAGAGCAGTGACTCACTCGAGGTTGGGCTGAACAGTGGGAATTCTAGGGTTCCGCAGAACGAACTCTGGAATTCCAGTCTGCCCTTTGCCAGACTCGTAACCTCTCTGACCCTCACATAAATAATCCTTAAAATGGGTTTAAGAATAATACCTACCCCATAGGTTGTGTGGATTAAGCGTGAGAACATTTAGCAGAGAAAACATTAAGTAAATGCAAGTATTGTTATTCCTTCACTGTACATCTAGTGAGTGCTGGCTGGGTGCCAGACATTGTGCTAAGAAGACAAGGTAAGATGTGGTTCCTGCCCCAGGGGCTCCCAGAGCAGTGGGGGAGACAGAGGAGACACAGAGAGTCCAGTGTCCTGTGTACTAGGAGAAAAGAGGGCACAGAAACCTGGTGGAAATTCAGGCAGAAGAGTTTCTTTGGGGTCACCTGTGGTGTCAGTGAACACCTGCTTGAGATGACTCTTAAAAGACTGGGAATGTGGCCAGGGGACAAAGGGCACAAGACAGGATAAGGCTGAGAAGTGTGAATCATCCTGGTATGTGCCAGGACTCGGCTGTTAGGTCTACGTTGGCTTGGAGGGCAGGGAGGGGAGAGGTGAGAGCTGTGCCTGGACAGGTGGGCAGGGATTGAAACTCGGAATGCCATTCATTCAACAAACATTTGTTGAGTGCCCGCTATGTGTCACACAGGTGTCCTGGGGATACAGCAGTGAATAGGCAAAATTCTCGGACTGCAGAGGGCTTACACTCTAATGGTGGAGACAGATAATAAACAGGATAAATAAGTAACATTATAATAATTAAGACGGTGATAAGTGCTAATCAGGAAAATAAAGCAGGGAAAGAGGTTAAAAGGTACTGACTACGTGTGGGGGATAAGAAGTGGCAACGTTTAGGGGTTCAGTCTCAAAAAAGGTGGTTAGGGAAGGTCTGAAAAGGAGACATTTGAGCAAAGACATGAAGAAGGCGAAGAGTGAGCTGTATGTATGTCAGAGGGAAGAATGAGAGAAGGTAGGACTTCCCTGGTGGTCCAGTGGGTGAGACTCCACTCTCCCAATGCAGGGGGTCCAGGTTGGATCCCTGATCGGGGAACTAGATCCCACATGCATGCCACAACTAAGAGTCTGTATGCGGCAACTAAGAAGTTCACACGCCCCAATGAAAGATCCTGTGTGCCGCAACTAAGACCCGGCTCAGCCAAAAATAAAAAAACATTTTAAAAAATTTTAAAAATAAAAATAAATTTAAAAGGAATGGGAGAAGGAACAGCAAGTGCAAAGGCCCTGTGGTGGCAGTATGCCTGGTGGGATTGAGGAATAGCAGTGTGGCCGGAATGGAATGATCAAGGGGGGAGAGTGGGAGGGGATGAGGTTTGAGTACAAGGGTAGGGGGTAAATTGTGTAGGATCTTGAAGACCACTAAGACTTTGGCTTTTACTCTGATTGAAATGGGGAGCCACTGGGGAATTCCAAGCAGAAGAGGGACATGGATGGACTTTCATTTTAAGAGTATCACACTGGCTGTTCGTGGGAAGATTGGATTAAAAGCAGAGGGTGGGGAGTGGAGGTGAGAGCAGAAGCAGGAATTCAGTTAAGAAGCTACTACAACAGTCCAGACAAGAGATGTGGCGCCTTGGATCAGAATGGTAGCAGTGAAAGGTAGGGAGAAGTGGTATGATTCAATTTTCTTATTATGGAAAATTTCAAACATGAACAAAAGTAGAATAATACAACGAACCTCCACGTACCATCCCCCATCTTCAACAATTATCAACCTGTAGACAGTTTTTTAAATGTTTATTCAGGTCTTCTGCCCATTTTTATTTTTATTGGCTGCCCGGCACGCGGGATCTTAGTTCCCCAACCAGGGATTGAACCCATGCCCCCTGCAGTAGAAGCACAGAGTCCTAACCACTGGACCACCAGGGAAGTCCCAACCTACAGACAATCTTGTTTTAATGATATCTCCATCCACATCTCCCCTCCTGTATTATTTGGAAGTGAATCCCAGACATCATATCATTTCACTGGCTATATTTTGAGTATAAACAGGTCTTGCTAATGGATAGTGTGTGATGTGAGAGAAAAGTTAGAGTCAAGGACCACTCTAAGGCTTTGGCCTTAGCAACTGGAAGGATGGAATTGTCCTTAACTGAGAAGGGAAAGACTGGGCCAGGGCACAGTGTAGCATGAAGGTCGGGAGCTCAGCTTTGGAAGCAAACTTGAGTGTCTAGTGAGATCCAAGTTGGCTAGGGAGTTGCATATTTGAGTCTGGATTTCAGGGACGAAGTCTGGGGTTGAGATACAAATTACCAGCATAGACATATTTAAAGCCATGAGGCTGGATGAGATCACCAAGGGAGTGAGTATAGAGCAAGACAAGAAAAGGACCAACGACTGGGCCCTGAAACACTTAATAGTATTAAGTGATTGGGGAGAGGCAAGCATCCGGCAAACAAGACTGAGAAGGAGTAGCCAGGGAGGTGGAAGAAAAATCAGGCGTGTGTTTTGATAGCCAAGTGGAAACATTGTTCTAGGAAAGAGAAAGTGATCCACTGGGTCACATATCAGGTGAATCTGCGCTGACTTTGTCCTGAGGGCAGGTGGCAAATCAGAGGAGCGACCAGAGGTGAAATGACCATTCTGGAAAGACTGGTCTGGCTGCTTCTGTGGGGAGGATGGATTGCAGGGGGCAGGGGTAGATATGTAGGGAGAGGTGTCAGGACACTGTACAGTGATCCAGGTGAGAGGGAAGGTGACCCGGACTGAGCTGGAGAAGGGATGGGATTCTAGGTCTACCTTGGGGGAAGGGTGAACAGGAGTTGGTGACTATAGGTATGAGGTGAGGGAAAAGACAGGATGGCTATCAGCTCTCCGGCTTGGGTACCTGGGTAATGGATGGAGGGTACTATTAACAAAGGGAGGAAGATACAAGGAGGAGTGGGAAGTGGGGAGGTCTAGAAGGGTAGCTGCTTAAGCCAGAGAGCTTAAAAAAGTTGTCCACATTGCCTAATGCTTCCGATAAGTTCAGGAATACAGGTCTGAGAGGCACTCAAGAGGCTACTGGTGATCATTGTGGGTGAAATGTAAGGGACAGCTGGGAGCAGAAGCCAGATCTTAGGTGCGGGGTTGAAGAGTAAGTTGGGTGAGGAGGATGGAGACCAGGAGTGTAGATAACACTTTCAAGAACTTTGTCGTGAAAGGGAGGAGAGAGACCAGGTGTTAGCTGAGGAAGTGGTGGGGTGGAGGGTGTTTGTTGTCTTAAATACCATTTGGGGGAAAAAAAAAACCCTCAATCATGACACGTTTCAACTTAAACTTTCCAACTGGCTAACCCCAAACGGAAAGAATCATATTTTTAATTACATAAATTCTAAAAGTCTCCATATTTTCAAAGTTTGGTAGTGCCTGGTCCTTAAACAGTCCTATATTATAACAGTTTAAAGAGCAGTGGCAATTTCGCAAACCAAAGTCAACAATAAAGTAAGATTCCAAACATTTGTCCTATGTTTATAATGACAGATAATGAGCTTCAAGGCAATATAAAAGTTATTCAGGGCTTCCCTGGTGGCGCAGTGGTTGAGAGTCCGCCTGCCGATGCAGGGGACACGGGTTCGTGCCCCGGTCCGGGAAGATCCCACATGCCGCGGAGCGGCTAGGCCCGCGAGCCATGGCCGCTGAGCCTGCGCGTCCGGAGCCTGTGCTCCGCAACAGGAGAGGCCACAACAGTGAGAGGTCCGCGTACCACAAAAATAAATAAATAAATAAATAAATAAATAAACTACTGAAAGAAAAGAAATATCAACTCAGAATACTGATGTAGCCAAGATATCCTTAAAGATTGAAGGCAAAACAAAAATGAAAATAAAACAAAGGCTGATGAAGATGAAAGAAGACAAAAGAGTTAATTATCAGGTAGCTAGATATAAAATGATGGGAAAAGAACTTCTTCAGGCTGAAGCGAAATGACACAAGAGTTCCTAAAGTTGGAACATCTTCAGGAAGAAAGAAAGAGGCACAGAAGGGGTAGCATCTGGATAAATGAGATAGCTTAGTTTTCTCCTCTTAAATTATTTTACTATAAGTATGAATTTTGAAGGAAAAAATTATACCACAATCTCAGAAGGTGAAGTTCAATTCATGCTGAGGTATTAATATGACAACTATAACATAAAGAACAAAGGGTAAGGAAATCTATATTGCTGTAAGACTTCTGTAATACATTTTACATTCGTCAAAGCAAAAATTGCACCCAAGGACTTCCTTGGTGGCTCAGTGGTTAAGAATCTGCCTGCTAGTGCAGGGGACACGGGTTCAAGCTCTGGTCCAGGAAGATCCCACATGCCGCAGAGCAACTAAGCCTGTGCGCCACAACTACAGAGCCCGCATCTCCCAACTGCTGAAGTCCACGTCCCTAGAAGCCTGTGCTCTGCAAGGATAGAAGCCACTGTGGTGAGAAGCCTGCGTACTGCAAGGAAGAGTAGCCCCTGCTCTCCACAACTAGAGAAAGCCCAGGCACAGCAATGAAGATTCAGTGCAGCCAAAAATAAATAAGTTAATTAATTAATCTAAAAAATTGCACCCAAAAAAGTTAAATAGGGAAGGAAGATGATATTGAAGACTACAGTAATAAGGGAGAAAGGTCAGGACTCAGTGGGCTCAGCTTCACTGAAACAAAAGGCAGGAGAGTTTCTCAGTGCTGAGGTGGGGTTGATCTATGGGGTGCTTCCAGAGCATTGAGTTAATCCTGAGTTTGCAATTGTTTTTCTCTGTGATTAGGACATCTCTGTGTGCTATTTTGTACCCATCAAAGTTAGGCTCCTACTCTCCAACAGAGACTGGGAAATATATATGGTAGAATGAACGTAAAAGTCAAATGTAACCACTGTTTCTCAATGTTGGCATTTTATGTGTTTTGTACTTGCTTTCTTTTGTTCATTTGAAGTTTGGAAATGTTTGAAGATACACAAGAATAATGATAAGTGCGGGCTTTACTTCTCAGGAAATCACAAATAATTCATATATAATCTTAATATTTCCCCTTCTCATTGTTGTACCACAACTCATATCAGTTTCCTTCATTTTATTCTTTGTATGATGTACAGTCAAGTTTGCTTGCTACAGTTTCATGATTTTTTAAAACTCTGCACTTGTTTATTATTGCAGTTTTTAAAAGTCCATCCCACGGTAAAATCTCTAGGTACAAAGAAACCCCACATGTGTTTTAAAGATAAACTCGTCTTAAGCAAAAAATAATCAGATTTTTTAAAATGAGGATCAGAGGAGACAATAAATAGAAACTAATTGGCCAAAATGGGTACTTTCTAAATCAGAAAACCTTGGCATTTATATATTCTGAAAGTGTTGACTTGAAACAAATAGACTACCCCCAAGCAGCAAGGGAAGGAGAATGCTTTTACAGAGGGGACAAAGAAGTTGGGAGGGCTCTAGTCAAGAGTTCACGGCTTTTCACTGGCTGAGTCTTGCCAGGAAAGAAGAGGAGTCTTTCTTCTTCCTGTTGGGCTCTGCTATGGTCACAGGGCAAGACAGCTCCCCCTCTGGTCTCCCAGCTCTATGTAATTGAGGTTTCCCTTTATTAATTTTTTACACCATGGTCAAGCTTTGAAAACAAGCCTTGTCTTCTCTAGGCGTCTTTGATGAATTAAACAATGGACAAAGTAACGTACAGTACGTCTGTCTGGGTTATAAAATAAATATTAGTAGATAAATACCACCCATTTAATCAATGAATAAAATTACATTATTAATTCACAATTTTTTTTCAGCTTAAAACAATAGCCAATTTTTATAGATTATTTATTTATCTTTTATACAGCAGGTTCCTATCAGTTATCTATTTTATACATATTAGTGTATATATGCCAATCCCAGTCTCCCAGTTCATCCCAGCACCACCACCACCATCCCCCCACCCCCCCCTCCCGCTTCCCCCTTGGTGTCCATACGTTTGTTCTCTACATCTGTGTCTCTATTTCTGCCCTGCAAACCGGTGCATCAGAGCCATTTTTCTAGATTCCACATATATGCGTTAATATACAATATTTGTTTTTCTCTTTCACAATAGCCATTTATTATCACACAGTTCTGTAAGTCAGAAGTCTGTTCTGGCTAACCTGGGTTCCTTACTCAGGGTCTGGCGGTATGAGGCCAGCTGAGTTCTTTTATTGCTTTAGATGACACCTAGAGGGCCAGGAGAGTGTGGGGAGGATGAAAATCAGGAGAAAATATAAAGGAAGTCAGATTGATTTCAAATTATTACATACAACTGTCTGTCAATCCAACGGTAATTGTTTGTTGTCTACTTTTTGCTGGATATCTTCGTATTTCATATCCAAAATCAAGGCCACAGACTCAGCTTTCTACTAAGTTTGTCTCATTAAAGAATTTTTAAGACCATACCAATCCAAATAAAAATGGTAACATATTCTACTAGAAATGTTTATAAATTATCGTGGGAGAGCAATATAAAGCAATATTTTGTCTTGGGACAAAAGGAATGGTTCCTAGAAGAAGGAACAGCTGATCCAGGCATTGGGTGCGGCGGAGTTTTGCCATGTCACTCAGGGTGAAAGGTCTCCAGGAAGAAGGAAGGCTGAACATTTACCTATGAATTTAAACTGCTGTAATTTTTTTTTTTTTTTGCGGTACGTGGCCCTCCCACTGCTGTGGCCTCTCCCGCCGCGGAGCACAGGCTCCGGACGCGCAGGCTCAGCGGCCATGGCTCACGGCCCTAGCCGCATGCGGGATCTTCCCAGACCAGGGCACGAACCCGTGTTCCCTGCATCGGCAGGCGGACTCCCAACCACTGCGCCACCAGGGAAGCCCTAAACTGCTGTAATTTTTAATAATCTTGCGAGGAGCAGATTGTCAGGATATCCTATTTATCAAGAGACAGAAGTGTCTACAAAACTGAGCCGTCACAGGTTCAGATGGGTCCTTGCTTTCTGGTGAGCATTTCAGAAAGTTGAATCTAGGAGGCAGGAAACCTGGATCAGAGCAGGGAAGAGCCAAATCCTTTCATAGACTTCGACATAGCGCCACCTAGCGGGTAGCTGGGAGATGGCTGGAGCCTTTTATGATTACCTCATTAATCAAATGTTAAATATGTCTGCAACTGTCACTCAAGAACTAAAGCCTCTCCAGGCTTTTTATATTTGAAGGGAAAAAGCCAAAATATGTGGGAAAAAATTTTTTATACTTATTCATTTTTGCTGCACCGGGTCTTAGCTGCGGCACGTGGGATCTTCAGTTGAGGCACGAAGGCGTCTTAGTTGCGGCATGCACGCGGGATCTAGTTCCCCCACCAGGGATCAAACCTGGGCCCCCTGAATTGGGAGCATGGAGTCTTACCCATTGGACCACGAGGGAAGTCCCTGTGGGAAAATGTTTAAAAACAACAACAAACTCTCAGATTTCGTTGAGGGTTCGGTAGCAAGGATATTTTTTAAACGTACAATTTAGGACCTTTCCATATTTTGAATCTCAAAAACATCTAAAAGTCATGATTTTTGATCCACCTACATTTTGAAATTTCACTGTGCGGTAAAACACGATGACAGTAATAACAGATTTCTTCTTTCTAATTATTCATTGGCAATAAAATGAAAGTGGCTAGTCTATCTCATAGGATGGGAATTAAGCACGGCCAAATCCCATCTCACCTTCCCTTCTTACTACATGATTCCTTAGTAAATAGGTTGTGTGTCCATCAACCTGGACCCACATATTCTAAATAGTTGAGGTAAAGCCAGTGAGAGTTTAATCAGGTATTAGTGAGGTGCGAATATTAATCAGTAAAGCTGAGGGTTTTAGGTCTTAAGAAAATATTAGTGAAATTAAAATGAGTTTTACCTACCATTGAATAGAGATTAAGCATGAATTTTTTACTAATATACATACATATGCACATATATACATGGAGTAATATTAATGAAATTAAATGGAAAGGTCTGATTTTATCTAAAAGCCAAGAAAAAATTATAATTGTTGGCCATAGGCAATGTTCTTGAGATTTATAAATACTCAAATACAAAATTTCTGAAAATGCAATTCATTTTGAAATTTTGGTTCAATGTTGAATAAAAACATTCGTGGTGACCTCTTAGTCGTTAGTAAATCATAAATCAAAATATGATCAGATTAAAGAGGTGAGGCCTGTTGTGAATAGGGTGGGAAGAGGATGCTTCAATATAAAAAAGCCCCTTGTAGGTGACTCTCACTCCAGAACTGAGTCACTTTAAGAAGGAGAATCTAGTAGAGGAGAGGTGAGTCTAATCTTACGTAATTTCTTTTTTACCTCTCAGTTTTCTACAAAAGGCAAATACGACAGCCAAATTTTGGGGAATGGAGTAATTTTTTTTTTTCGGCCGCACTGCATGGCTCGTGGATCTTAGTTCCCCAGACAGGGATTGAACCTGTGCCCTTGGCAGTGCAAGTGCAGAGTCCTAACCACTGGACAGCCAGGGAAGTCCCTGGAGTAATTTATTAATACAGTAAGTGTTGCCGAGGCCAGCTCAATCCCAGACCTAGTGTGTACACTTAGGGACCCTTGGGCCCTCTGCTCCAGGAGCTGTAGGCAGGACTAGGTTTCAACACCCAGGCTGGAGAGATGATTCTCTTTTTCCTTAATCAGATCCTGGATGGAGTCCTCTACCACATGGTGAATTGAGTTTCCCCCATTGACTGATTCAACCTCTCACCTGCTGCTGGGGATCTGAGCCACAGCCGAGTCGGACCAGCTGGCGGGAGTTGGAGGACCTCTGAGTCTAGACCAGGATGTCCAGTAGAATGTAACCCACATATCTAATTATAAATTTTCTAGTAGCCACATTAAATAAAATAAAAGGAAACAAGTCAAAATAATTTTAGTCAGCAAAATGTTATCACTTCAACAGGTATTTACACTGACGACACAAACATTGTTTAAAAGATCTCAATGAGATAGTTGAAATTTGCTTTTTCTTATTCCGTCTTCAGAATCCATTATGCATTTTTACACTCAGAGCACATCTCAGTTCAAATAAGCCGAATTTCAACCTGTGGTTGGCGGCTACAGTACTGGACAACCCATGTCTAGTCCATTCACTAACTCAAGTCAAAGCTAAATGATGGATTGAGTCTTTCTTTCCTTTCCTTTTTTTTTTTCTTTAATGTAATGCATCTCTCCATCAATGCACTTAACTTTTTTTAAAAAATAAATTCATTTATTTATTTTTGGCTGTGTTGGGTCTTCGTTGCTGCACGTGGGCTTTCTCTAGTTGTGGAGAGCGGGGGCTACTCTTGGTTGTAGTGCGCGGGCCTCTCATTGCCGTGGCTTCTCTCATTGTGGAGCACGGGCTCTAGGCGCACAGGCTTCTATAGTTGTGGCATGCTGGCTCAGTAGACGTGGCTCACAGGATCTAAAGAGCAGGCTCAGTAGTTGTGGCGCATGGGCTTAGTTGCTCCGGGGCATGTGGGACCTTCCCTGACCAGGGCTCCAACCCGCGTCCCCTTCATTGGCAGGTGGATTCTTCACTACTGTGCCACCAGGGAAGTCCCTGGATTGAGTCTTTCATTCTAACTAGCACTCCAAATATCAGAAGTTCTGGGGCAAAGGTCAGTTATATTTATACTTATATTTACATTTTATGTCATTACCTAGCACAATGGATGGCACATATTAGGAACCTGATGTATCTATACAAGTAAAAAGGATAGAGCCCCAAGCACTAATGGTCATTCAACTCATGGAAACTCTAACAACTTGCTCATTTTTCCACAGACAGTGACTATGGCTAAACATTTTAAAGAAGAAAGTAGATGTCTCATCTGCCTAGGTTATCTTGAAAAGCCTACGTACCTAAAATGCAGATATGTCTGCTGCCTCTGGTGCATCAATTCAACACAGAGGAAGCCCCATTGGAAGCGTTCATTGTGCCCGTCCTGCTCTGTGGTCGCTGAGAAGAATGAGACCAAGACAAATGGTCAGTTGAGGAACCTGGTGAGAGGCACACCTGAGTAATGCTCCACAGTTTAACCCAAGGATGCTAAAGCTCCAAGGTGAGGCATCTGTCCTAACTACTGCAACCACTGCACCACCAGGGAAGCCCTCTATAGCTTTTTTTAAAAACTTTTTTTTAACTTTTTATTTTATGGTGGAGTATAGCCGATTAACAATGTTGTGATAGTTTCAGGTGCACAGCAAAGTGGCTCAACCATACATATACATGTATCCATTCTCCCCCAGACGCCCCTTCCATCCAGCCTGCCACGTAACATTGAGCAGATTTCCCTGTGCTATATGGTAGGTCCTTGCTGGTTATCCGTTTTAAATATAGCAGCGTGTGCATGTTGATCCCAAATTCCCTAACTATCCCTCCATCCCACCCTTCCCCCCATAACGGTAAGTTCATTCTCTAAGTCTTCGAGTCTGTTTCTGTTTTGTAAATAAGTTCATTTGTATGAACATAGGGCTCTTGGGCACTTGAAACGTGTCTAGTGTGATGAAGGAACAAATGCTTAATTTGATTTAATTAATTTAAATATGAACAGGTACATCTGGCTGGTGGCTACCAGACTGGGCAGTGGAGCTCTAGAATCCAAAGAGGGGGAAGATGTGACCACCTGTCCCCTGCTTGCTCCTTGCAGAGTAGTTTACTAGTCTTTCCACCGCTGATCTGACCAGTGACATCTTTCAGTCTAGCAGTTTCATCTTTTTGTTTTGTAGGGAAAAATACTGATGCCTACAGGACTATCAAATTCTATTAAAATACAATCTATTCCACACAAGATTCATGATCCAAAAGGAAACTCAAACCCTACTTTGTCTCATTTTATATTGACTTGAAACAACTCCCTTGACTTGTTAAGGCTTCGGAAGAAACCCAGACCCTATTTCCTCTGGCAGGTTTGACAGGGACGTGAGTGGCGAAGTTCCTATCCCACTGCTGAGTTCCTCTTTCCCCACCTCGCAACGCATAACCTCCCCTTCATCCTCCCAGGAAGGGAGCTCCTGACGCTCAGTCCCTGAAGGAGATCTCTGTCCAGTGTTTCATGCCCAGAACACAGAAACTAGGCCTGGCATTAGTGACGGTTCTGATTTTCCACACGACGATGGCACTTGCTACTCCTGGCAACATTTTCTGAAGCAAAATATGAGATCTCAGTTGGTGAAAGTTGGGGTGAATCTCTTCCTGGAGGCTCCCTTCTCAGATTCCTTCAGAACCGGGAGTGACATGTGGGTTCCCCCCGGGGCTCCTGCAAAAGGAAGGAACCCTGCCCCAGCACCATAGCCGAGATGGGGGAGGTTTAATGCTGAGACCGCCTGTAATCTAAAGGTTTGGGGGAAGAAGGGAAGAAGCAGGAATGAAGCATCATTGGGGGAAATATCCATTTAATACTAAAGTATCTGAGGGATCAAGGGCTGGGGTTACTGCATCTCAGGTCCAGCGAGCATCCCACACAAAGAGGCTTAGGAACAAGGATTAAAATCATAATTGATGCCAAACTCAAAGGAGAATTTCAGTCTCTCCCAGGCAGCAGACGTGTGGGAGAAAGTGCAGAGGCTCTGGATCAAAGGCTCCAGACTGCCTCACCCAGTTCCCCACCCATGGGCTGTGCGACCCCCCATAATTCATCCACCTTCTCCAGCCTCTGTTTTCTCTTATGTGAAATAAGGACAATGATGGCTGCTTTTCATTCACCACCAATCAAACTGCCTGAAGACACTATAAAGGGCTCGACAGAGGTGAGAATTATTAATAGAAGTTGTTATTGACTCAATCACAGTGATTCTGAAACACACTTTTGTCCACTTGGAACCCTATGAACATTTGCCTAGCTGGTGATGGGATTTTTCCCCTGAGCTTATTGAGGTATTCCTGCCATACAAGAACTGCACACATTTTAAGTGTACAATTTGATACATTTTGAAACACATATAATCACATGAAACAGTAGCGATGGGATTTTTCATTTAGAAGCTGACACTGGCAGTTGCCTTGCTGGAGGCAATCTAGGGAAACACACACACAGACACACACATGCGCACATGCACACTCAGAATCACACCACCCAGATCACACAGACAACAGCCCACTGCTATGCACACAACCTGTCACCACTTAAAGGCAATGAAACTGCTTCTTGAAAAACGGCCATGGTTCTTTGCCTGGGAAGTCAGCTTCTTTCATCACATCCTCAGCCCTTGTTCCCAGCAGGAATTCAGAATCAGGGTGGCTCTCCAGATGAAAGCCAGCAAACAAAGCCCACCTTCCTTATCATCAGCATTTTTTCCCCAAGCAAATGATTGATTCCAGAATACGTACCATTTTCAGTTACCCCTGAGGCCACCTGCAATTACAGAAAAGAAAACACTATGAGTATCAGATCACGCTGTGTGTTGTTGACATGGATCTTTTATCCAATTGGTGACTTTAGAAAAACAGATGGGAAACTGTCCAGTCAAATGTCCCAAAAGATAGTATAGGAGACACTGGTGAAAATGGCACAAGCTTTTCCTGCACCATGAATCTTTCAAGTGCATATTGGTTGCCCCTTGCAAAATTCTTAATCCACTGAGGAAACATCTTTTTTTTTCTTTTTTTTGGCTGTGTCCGGTCTTCGTTGCTGCACCCTGGATCTTTGCTGAGGCATGAGGGATTTTTCACTGTGGCAGGCAGGCTCTTCTAGTTGAGGCGTGCAAGCTCAGTAGTTGTGGCACACAGGCTTAGTTGCCCCACGGCATGGGGGATCTTAGCTCCCTGACCAGGGGACCAGGGATCGAACCTGTGTCCCCTGCTTTGGAAGGCAGATTCTTTACCACTAGACCACAGGGAAGTCCCCTGAGGAAACATTTCTGATGAAGAAAGGTCCCTGCGTGATATATAAGCTGATGCTGCATTACTGAATGGCTTCTTAAATCAGGGGTCACTGGGGAGAGACTCAACGCTCCCCGAAAAGGCAACTATAAATCCCACCTTTAATGCACATGGTCAGATTTTCATATGTGAATTCAACCGAATTAAAAAAGAAAGAAAGAAACCAAGAAAGCAGCACTTCTATCTCAGACGAAGAAGGGTGAGCTTACCTTGGCATTAAATGGACTCTCTTCCTCTGCCCTGTCCCTGGGCAGCTCCTCCACCAGGCCCTCGGGGAGAGCTGGAAGGACGCAGAGTGACTGTCAGTCATTGGTGATGCTGCTCAGGAATCACTCAGGGAGGTTTGCTTGATGTGGACCCAGGGCCAGAGTCTACGGCAGCGACTGGTTAACAAGCAAGGACTGGGCATTAAGGGTCACCCTCCTTGGTGGATGAAGGAAGGCAAAGGAGAGGAGCAGGAAAGAAATGAGAAGCAGGGTCCAGGCTAATAACAAAGCCATATACTGAGTTCTTATTTGTCGCCGTTCCAGGGTATGAAGCTCACACCATCTGACACCTGCAGAGCTTGCGGTGATAATATTATTGAATACACTAAAATACCCCCCTGATTCTTATATGCTTGGGGCCAGAGGCTGAGGAGTGACCCCAGCACTGACAGATGCCGACCTGCATCGTCTACATGGAGCCTCATACCTCTCAGAAGCTGTGCACTGACCAGGAGCGCCAGGCTCCTAATGTGCGTTCACACTCAGGACTGTGCCCAAGCCGGCTGTTAAATGCACCTAGAGTGCCCTGGGCTCCGTGCCCACTGAGACCACCTCCTGATGGTGGGCAGTGTCTGGGACCCCGTAGATGTACACGGATGCTGCGAAGCTCCTGCCCTGAGACGAACGACCCCGTGGCTGAGTGACAAGTGCAGGTTAGCGGTCTAGAGCACCAGCCACATGCCCGGGCTCCCACGTTGGCTCTTCCATGTAGGAGCTCCTGAGCTTGGGTCAATCGTCTCTGCACCTCAGTTTCTCTCCCAGGGGAGTGGAGATAGTAAACCAATGCCCAGGCACAGCTGTGGGGAGGGTTGAATGAGACAATGTACATAAAGTGCGCAGTGGTGCTAGGACTTTCTTTGAGAAACGTGACGCTTGTGATTGTGATGTGTTAAGTGGGACATATCTACTGGGGAAACACGTATTTTTAACCGTACGTATTGCCTGCACAATCACAATCACATCACACAGACCCACACACAGACAACCCTAAAGCCCCATGGGCACTGACCCACACCACCTCAAGGGAACACAGCTCCTCCCAGGGGCTGCAGACCATGGCCATAGTTCTCTACCTGGAAACTCGGTCCTTACCCCACACCCGTAATCCTCATCCCAGGAAGCTGGAAATAGGGTGACTTTCTAGACTAAAACCAGCAAGAAAGCCCCACCTCCCTTTTCTTCTAGAGTTTTCCTCAGCAAGTGAGTGATTCTAAAATACGTACCCTTGGGCTTCCCTGGTGGCACAGTGATTAAGAATCCACCTGCCAATGCAGGGGACACGGGTTCGAGCCCTGGTCTGGGAGGATCCCACATGCCGCGGAGCAACTGGGACCGTAAGCCACAAACTACTGAGCCTGTGCGTCTGGAGCCTGCGCTCTGCAACAGGAGAGGCCGCGACAGTGAGAGGCCCACGCACCGCCGAGAAGAGTGGCCCTCGCTCGCCGCAACTAGAGAAAGCCCTCGCACAGAAATGAAGACCCGACACACCCAAAAAAAAAAAAAAAAAAGTCTCAAGAGAAAATTGTAAAATATTTTGAACCAAATGAAATGCAAATACAGTTTGTCAAAATGTATGGAAACACTGCCCTAAGAGGGAAATTTATAGAATTAAATGTAACATAATGGAAAATAAGATATAAAATTAATCATTAAGCTTCCATCTTAGAAAGCTATACAAAGAAATATAATACAAAGTGAGCAAAGAAATAATAAAAATTATTGCAAAAATCACTGAAATTGAAAACAAAAAATCAAAAGAGAATATCAATGAAACCAAAGCTGGCTCTTTGCAAAGAACAATAAAATTCATGAACCTCTAGCTGGGCTAGCCATAAAATTTTAAAAAAAAGAAAAAAGAAGACACAAATTACAAATATGAGAAATGAAAGAGGGAGTGATCATTACTGAGCCTACGGACATTTAAAGGTTAACAAAGGAATATTTTGAACAACTCTATGCCCACAAATTTGGCAGCTTAAATGAACTGAACTAATTCCTTGAAAGACATAAACTACCAAAACCCACACAAGGAGAAATAGATAATCTGAATAGACCTATTTCTACTAAAGAAATTAAATCAATAATGAGTTATCTCCCCAAAATAAGAAAACACCAGGCCCTGATGATTTCACTGGTGAATTCTACCGAATTCTTACAAAGCAAACCATGCTTTTACTATATATTCCAGAAATCACGCTCTTATGTATTAATCCAATTAAGCTGAAAAATTGTGTGCACACAAAAACCTGCACGGGACATTTTATGGAAGCTTTATTCATGATTGCTAAAACAAGATACCTTCAATGGGTGGATAGGTTTTTTATTTTAAATAATTTTGATACAACCACGCAATGAGTTATTATTCAATAATTTTAAAAAGAGAAGAAGAGCTATCAAGCCGTGGAAAAACATGGAAGAAACTTAAATGTATATTACAAAGTGAAAGAAGTCAGTCTGAAAAATCTACATGCTCTGTGATTCCGACTATTCTGGAAAAGGCAAAAATATAGAGACAGTATTGGAAAGGGGAGAGGGATTAATAGCTGAAACACAGGGGCAGTGAAACTATTCTGTATGACACTGTAGTGGTGAATAAAGACATTATGCATTTGTCAAAAACTATAGAAACATATAACACAAAGAGTAAACCTTAATGTAAACTATGGACTTTAGTTAATAATTATATATCAATACTGGTTCGTTAATAGTAACAGATATACCACACTAATGTAAGATGTTGATAATAGGAGAAACTAGGGTGGGGGATGGGAGTATATGAGAACTTTCTCTATTATCTGCTCATTTTCTATGTTAATCTAAAACTGTCCTAGATACTAAAATCTATTAATTAAAAAAATAATCTGAAAAAAAAAATCTGGCTGCACTGTTTCATGGAAAGACCTACTTTTGCTAATGTTCAGCAATCAGCTAATACCCAAACATTAGCTAAGACCTTGTTTACTATTAAATGTAAACCAAACCTGAGTTGTAAATGCATCTTTACTTCTCTGGTCATAGCACAAATTACTGACTTAGTTTATCTAAATTTTCACACATGGGAAAAAAAAAAGAATATGGCTTAGCATTTCTATACTTTTCTTTACATATAGTACACTGAATGAACTTCAATCATTATTCTTCAATCTACTTAATGACTTAATTTCCAAAGTACCTTCAATTGACTCATTTGTAGGGTGCACTTTGGGGTATGGCAGGATGCCCATTTTTCTGACCCACTTCTGGGGGTGAGGTGCATATCTTCTTGAATGAGGATCAAATTTTCTTTTTGTATCCATCAGGCCAGATTCTGGGAAATGCACTCACAACAAAGAGAGCGGCTGACATGTTGCTAGCAGAAGAGCACAGGAAAATTAGTGATAACTTATTCACAGTTCAAACTTTTGATCCCATTATTCACCAGCTGCCTAGCAGAGCCTCCTGAATCAAAGTTGGGCTTTAGGAAGATCTTGCAGTTTGCCGTGCACTTAGACAGACTGCATGGGCAAATATGTTTATTTAGATGGGGCAACATAGGAAGGCAGCACAGTATAGACTGAGAGCATGGGTGCTGGTGCCTGATCACCTGGGTTCAAATCCCACTAGAAGCTGCATGAACCTAGGAAGATTATGTACCCTTCTGTGCCTGAGTTCTCTGCACTGTCCTTAAACAGAACCTATAGCATCATAGTATGAGGCGTAAAATGATTAAATACAAGGAAAGATTAAGAAAGAGTACTTCAGAAGTCCTCTTTAAGTGTTTGATCATTAAATGTCTGGAAGAATAAGTTAGAATCTAGGTAGGGTTGCCTCCAGAGAGAGGACTTGGATGGCTATAGCACAGGGAAGGGTGGATGTTTACTTTTCATCCTTTACGTGGGAAGGGCACTTTACCGCTCATGGAGAATATCTGTTATCATCTCCTGTGATCCCCAGGTCAGCCCTGTGGAATGGGCAGTGCAGGAGCTGTAAAACCCACATTCTGTAGTTCACAGCACTGAAATTTAGAGATTTTAAGTGCCTCGTCCAGTCACATGATGCACGATGGAATTGGGACAGGAATGTATTTGGTTCCTTGAGGACAGAGATCCCTGAACCCCTAAGACTTCTAGATTGCGCCCTATACACAAATCAAGGGCTCCTCTCCCTCTCTTGTTTCAAAATACCCTGACCCAGGGTTTCTGTGGGAGAGAGTTGATGCCCTGGAGGAGATCCTGAGCTACAAGAAGGGCTTAAACCCTGACCCAGCCTCCTGCCTCTAAGTTTCAACTCCTGACCCCAAACATGGCAGATTCCTCCAAACAGAGCCCCTCTGAAGGACAAGGGGAAGTATTACAACCATGTGTCCATCCTCCCCCAGCATCTTCCCACTGTCAGCTGTCTCACATTGAGCCTTCCTGATGACCAGTGTGGACTACCCTGAATGACCAGTGGTCTGTTTGGCCCCCAAGCTGGCTCAGAACTCAGGACATTCCAAACCAACTGTCACATGACAGCTCTGCCAAGAATTAACTTCCTTTCAACGGACCAACCCTGATGAGCAGTTCATGTGACTTAACTGGGAAAGTGGGCATCTAGGCTGGTGCATTGGTAATTTAATGAATTGAGTCTGTGACCCTCAGTGTTTCACTGACTATTGATGTGAGCAACTGTCTGAGCAGCCTGGCTGGGGAGGGGCCCCGGCTGCACTGGCTCTGAGTGTACATCTTTTCTGCCCATCCTTCCTCACCAGAATCCAGGCCCTACAAGCTTCTCATCGTCCCTAGATCCTGCAGTAGCAGAGGACAGGCTCCCATCTCCTCCTAAAGGGACCCCTCCATAGCCCCACCCTAGAGACCCTACCCCAGGACTTTCTCTGAGGATGACCCAGGCCCTCCTAACCTCGGTCACCAAATGTTCATTCCACTAACCTGATGGCATGATTGTCTCTTCTCTCCACTCTCCCAGGAAGCATCCAAACACCCAGTGATCCTTATGGAAATCCTGCCATGAAATCCCAGTTTCTTTCCTTTCTAAAAATCTCTGAATCTAGACTGCTAATAATTGGTATTGGATTTTGGCATCACCATTCAGAAGAGTTTGGCCTGTAATTCCCCTTTCCTGCAATGTCTATTGCTAAGATGGTATCAAAATTCTCCTGATCTGATAAAAAAAATATGGGTGTGGTTCCTCTAAATCTCTTCTCTGGAAGATTGTGTTCAAGACTGGCATTATTCCTATCTTAAATATGCGGAAGAATTCAGAGGAAGACACCAGGGCCAGAAGTTTGCTTTGTGAGAAAAATATTCTCGGTATTTTTTTTTATTTGATGGCTCCTTTACATATTATATGGTGCACAGATATTAAGTATACAGCTTGATGACTTCTTATAAATATAAATGTGTGTACTGTCAACATCCAAATCAATATAAAGAATTTCTGAAACACCTAGACAGCATTGTTTTTGCTATTTCCCAGTCAGCAACCCCCAAAAGGAACCCAATGTTCTATGACCACTATATTTTATGTTTCTCTGCTTTCAGCATCAAATAAATGGAAACACAAGTATGAACACCTTTGTATCTGGCTGAATATTATGTCTGAATAGTACTGTAATTCATCGATGTTGTTATGAGAAGCAAGAATTTATTCTGAATTGCTGTCTCAGTATATAACATTGTACGTATAAGCACAATAAGTTTACTTCCTCTACGTCTTACATACCCTGTGTCGTTTCTCATGGTGGTTACTCAGAATGATGCAGAATGAATGATTCTGTACAGGCCTCCAGGTGGACATAAGCATGTCTCCTTCATGTGTCTGAGGGAGAGGAGCCAGTCAAAAAAATATATAACATATCGTATGATTCCATTTATATGAAATGTCCAGATTAGACAAATCCATAGACACAGAACATAGATTAGTGGTTGCCTGGAGCTAGGGGGAGAAGAGAATGTTTCTTGTTGATTGAAAGTGTTTAGTGACATGGGCTTCCCTGGTGGCGCAGTGGTTAAGAATCCACCTGCCAATGCAGGGGACACGGGTTCAAGGCCTGGTCCGGGAAGATCCTACATGCCGCGTAGCAACTAAGCCCGCGCCCCGCAACTACTGAAGCCCACAACTCCTGAAGCCCTCAACTACTGAAGCCCGCGTGCCTAGAGCCCATGCTCTGCAACAAGAGAAGCCACCGCAATGAGAAGCCCGCAGCACAACAAAGAGCAGTCCCTGCTCTCTGCAACTAGAGAAAGCTCACGCACAGCAACGAAGACCCAACGCAGCCAAAAAAAAAATTAAAATAAATTTTTAAAAAAAGTGTTTAGTCCCAGATTCCAAATGGTTTACTAGTTTTAGGAGTTAGTTCCTGAGTCTTAACACAAACTTTGGAAGGTCATTTATGTTCCTTTATGTCCTGGCCAGGGACATAGTTCTCTGGAATAGAATTGTGACTCAGTGTCATCAAACAAACAAAAATAGATGCAACTTTCAAAGTGCTTGAAGTAGATGTACTCAAAATGACAGAGGGCAAAAGTTGCCAAGTCGATGGCTTTAAAATTAGAATGTTGATGAAGCTAAATTTCACCTTGTCTCAGAACACAGGAGCATAAAGATGATTATGTTTGAGGAAAATGAAAAAGGCAACCTTGATTAACAATAAAAAGGACAAATCGTACAGGAGAGGACAGCTGCTTCCCTGCTCTAAATGTAGGTGAAAATATACATTTTGCAGCTGTATTTTAAATATATAACTTTCTTGGAAGCCAGTCTCTTGTCATTATTTGACACTCTACTTCTGCTGGGGTTTTAACATTTTGAAAATGCAATCTCAAGTGCCCAAGTAAGAAAAATGGTCTAAAAGGACATGAAGGTCATATGTGGAATTCCTGTTTCATGTCAACATGCACTGAAATGAATTAAGGACATGAGAGGGAGGAGGTGAGAGCAAAGATGGCTGGGTCCTACTTCAGCTGAAAGGACAGGTCAACAATTGAGACAGTCACTCCCTTTGCTAAAATAATTGGGATACTTCTTGTTCAACTCAGGTTTCTGCAGGTCTACCATGTCAGGATCCTTTGGGGTGAAAATCACAGCCACCTGACTCAACAAAGAAACTAAAGCAAAAAAAGAAAGAAAGGAGGGAAGGAAGGAAGGGAAGAAGGAAGAAAGAAGAAAGAAACTTACTGAGTCAAGTGACTGCAAAGTCTAGCCCAGGTGTCTGGGGCTAGATGCTCAATGTCATCAGACTTCATTTCCATCTCTGCAGTCATCTCAGAGCTCCTTTCTTCCGTGTTGGTTTCATCGTCTCAGCGAATGGTAAAATACGCAGAACAATACCTAGGTCAACAATACCTTGACCCAGGTATTATTCTGTGCAGCATTGGGCCAAACACTTAACTAAGCTGTTTCCTCATTTATTCAGCCAACATTCATGGAACATAATATGCTACTCTTCTAGGCTATGAAACAACAGCGAGCAAGAACAAATCTCTGCCCTCATGGACCTTACATTCTAGGATGATAGCAGGTACCCAGTGCCAACTAAAAATTGTCTCTCGCCATCTGCCTCTACGAGGATGACGTCACTAGCCACTGCAGTCACTGACCTTCAACACACCCTGAAAGGAGTTCAGGGAAGAGATCAGGAATGTGGCACTCTGTGCTCTGGGAAAAACTGGCAGAACAGGCCTTCAGGTAGTTAGATCTTTTTCAGAAGAAGACTTTATGAGCCCAATTTCTTGCATCTTAAATCTAGGAAAGCACTAAAATCATTGACAGAGACATCTGTTCCTCGTGACTAGCAGCAACCTTCTGCCAAAACGTGTGCTTGATTGCACCTATCCCCCTTCACTAAAATCATATATATAGCAACCTGCCCCCCCCACCTCTTCAGAGCTGGTCCTCATTTTGCCACAAATAAAACTTAACTCACAACTGTCACCTTGTGATTTCTTTTTTCTCCAGTCAACATCACAAAATAACAAAATGTAGGTTAAATGGGTATGTAGGGTAAATGGGGAGAAGTTAAGAGGGGATGAAAGAGGCAAAAGAGTAGGGAGTGTATATATCGAGGGAGCGGAAGGGCTGCAATTTCAGAAAAAGATGTCCAGGTAAACACTCCCTGAGAAGGTGGCATTCGTAAGATAGGAATACAGTGTCTATTTCTCAGGCCTGTGGTGGAGATTTAGTAAGAAAATACACGGATTTGTAAAATACCTTCGATAGGTCCAAAATGGACCTAAGAAACCTCTCTGGAAATAGGCCCGCCTAGAACTCTAAGAAAGAGGGAAACTTTGTTCAGGGCGGAACTTGGATCGAGGTGGACGTTGCCGGGACGGAACGGTGATCCCCCTGAAAACTGGCCCGGGCGGAAACGTTGGTCTTGGAGGAACGTGGATCCGGGAGGAAGCTTGGTGAGGGCCTAACTCTGGCCGGGACGTACAGTTACCCTGGCAACGACGCGCGCCCGGTGCGACGGAAGGCGGTGCGCGAGAGGTAACCGGGGCGGGGCTTCCGGCGGAAGTGGGTAGCTCTCCACTGCTGGGTAGGGAAGATGTTGCGTCCAGTTTGCCGGTGGCTTTGCCTCTGTCTGTGCAGCCTCCTGCTGGGACAGGCGGAGGCCCCGAGCCCCGTGGAGCCGCCGGAGCGGAGCCGGCCGTATGCGGTGCTGCGTGGGCAGAACCTGGGTGAGCGGCCGTGGGCGGGCGGGCGGCGGGGTCGGGTCTGCGCTTTTGCAGTTCCAGGCAGCCGGAGCTTCGCACGCGCGGGTGGACGGCGGGGACCGTGTGGGGGCAGGCGGTGCAGGTGCGACCCTCTCTCTCCGAAGGCCTGGGACAGAGGCCTGAGCTGCGGTTCAGCGGAAGCCCTGGTCCTTGGTGGGCTTGATACATGCTGGTTGCATGAATGACCCGGGTCACAATCTGGGTCCCCTCCTCTATGGCTGTGTGGGCCCAAGCTAGGCAATACGGCGCATGATATGTACCCCATCCCCTCTTCTTTTCTAATGGAACTAATAGTCATAGTCATAATGATAACTGGCATTTGTCGAGCATTTCCTATATACCGTGTTGTACTAAGCATTTTGTGTACGTGAGTTTATTTCAGCCTCACAGTAAGTTAATCAGAAAGGTACGGTTTTCAGCCCTGTTTACGGATAAGGGAAGTGAAACTCAGAGAGGTGAAGTTCTTTGTCCAAGGTTACACAGCTAGGAAGTGGTGGAGGCCAGTAGGAGAACCTAAGTTTTGTGGGGCTTGAAACATACCTTTTGGGAGGATGTCATCAGCATGCACATATATATACACACATACATACGTACATATGGGCGTACATGGCTTTGGAAGGGGCCCTGGAGCTTAAAGCTTGGCAAACTTCACAGTAACTCTGAATCTTGTTCTGCCAAAGTCCTTTCTTTGCGCTGAACGTCATTGGTATGTCTGTATATCTGCAAAGCTGCTACATAGTATTGTTTCTGGATTACCTTGACTCTCCATGAACTCATTGTCTGTCATGTATTGACCACTTACTGTGTCCGTAGCACTCTGCTAAGTGGTTTCTATACATTATCCTGCTTAATCCTTCAGAACAGGATTTCTCAGCCTAGGTACTACTGACATACTGGACCAGATGATTCTTTGTTAGGGGGTGGGGAACATACTATTGTGAGCACACACTGTTCTGAGCACTGTAAGATGTTTAGCAGTGTCCCCAGCCTTTACCCACTAGATGCCAGTAGCACACCCCACTCCCGGTCCAGATAATCAAAATGTCTCTCGACATTTGCCAAATGGATTTTGCCACTGGGGCAAAATCCCGCTGGTTGAGAACAGAACTATTCAAAGTGTGGTGGCAGAGCAGTGAAGTCTGCAAACTATTTGTTATCAGCAAAGAGATGTCTTACAGCATTTGAGATTGTTTAGAAATTTAACGGTTTGACATTGTTGCAACATCCAAGCAGCTCGAAACCACTTCTAGGTCCCTAACCCGGAATGCTTTCTAGGTAGAGGGAGCTGCTAATTAGTCATACACAGTAGGGCTAGGTAGTGGCCTGGGACAGACTAAAAGTTACAAAAACGAGTCCTTTACCACAGCTTTGTTTGAGAAACACTGCCCTAGACCATTCTGTGCAGTGGGTATTTTTATCTCCATTTTTAAAGAAGAGGAAACAGACACAGAGAAACTGTAACTTCTGTAAGGTCACGTAGCCTATAAGTGTAGACAGGAACCCAGACAGTCTAACCCCAAACCCTGCGTTCTTGACCACTGTACTGCACTGCCTGTCTTGGTGGTAATAATGGCTTTCATTTATCATGTACTTATTATCTGTCCGGCACTGTGTTGAGCGCTTTTCATATAAAATATGAAAAAATTTTTGAGCTCTAAAATGAGATTTATTTGAATAAGATACAGTTGACAGATAAAACAGTAATGATGTGGATATGCTTTTCTAATTTTCCAATATTTTGGTTGGTTGACAAACAGATGTCACAGAAGTATTCCAAATAAGAGTTGGAACTGCCAGGAATATTGTAGAAAAAATGTTCACATGCAGTGAAAAGCTGGATCAAATGTCTTTTGGGACCCTTCCAAGGCTAAGATTTTCAGATTCTTTTAGAATATGCTGGCCACTTTAATTATTATACTTAAAACAATAGATTCCATGTGACAGTGTTAATCTTTAAAAAAAATGCAGTATTAGAATAGTTCCAAAACACTACAAAAACATTTCACTTGAAATTCACTATTTTAATGACATTGATATTTAGGCCTTGTGAGATGGGTTTCATTTGCCCCATGTTATAGGGTAGAGAATGAGGCTGGAAAAGGGGAAGTGACCATAAGGAAGGACCTAAGTAGTCTTAACGGTTCTGCCAGGGCCTGCCATTCAGGCAACTAAAGGGAGGGAGAAAAGATAATGATGAAGAGTGGGAGATCAAGGCCCAAAAGTATAGCTATTCCAGTGGATATCGTGTACCTAACAACTCTTGGTTTTAAGCTCATTTTTTGTATTTTTTAAGAAGACTTCCATTCTCCAATTCTAGTCCCCTGCATTCCTGCTTTGGAGGTTTTTGTTTTTGTTTTGTTTTTTTAGAGCCTTTCCAAAACGCAAAAAAAATGGTTTAAATGGAATAAGACAGCTTTAGGTCCAATTGTAGTCAGAGCCATAGAAACTCATGGAATTCTGAACTTTAAAAATTCGGGCAGGGGCTTCCCTCGTGGCGTAGTGGTTGAGAGTCCGCCTGCCGATGCAGGGGACACTGGTTCGTGCCCTGGTCCGGGAAGATCCCACATGCCGCGGAGCGGCTGGGCCCGTGGGCCATGGCCGCTGAGCCTGTGCGTCCGGAGCCTGTGCTCCGCAACAGGAGAGGCCACAACAGTGAGAGGCCCTCGTACTGAAAAAAAAAAAATTAGGGCAGGGACTTCCCTGGTGGCACAGTGGGTAAGAATCCACATGCCGATGCAGGGGACACGGGTTCGATCCCTGGTCTGGGAAGATCCCACATGCCGTGGAGCAACTAAGCAACTTATTTATTAAAATAAATAAGTTTGTTAAAAAAAAAATTAGGGCAGGTATTTAGGTAACAAGGGCTATTTTGAGATATGACATCTAACTCATGTAAGTCATGTTTAACAGAGACCTTTTTATTTTATTTTTGGCTCCATCAGGTCTTCGTTGCTGTGTGCAGGTTTTCTCTAGTTGTGGCGGGCAGGGGCTACTCTTCATTTCGGTGCGTGGGCTTCTCATCGTGGTGGCTTCTCTTGTTGAGGAGCACAGGCTCTAGGCACGTGGGCTTCAGTAGTTGCAGCACATAGGCTCAGTAGTTGTGGCATGCAGGCCCTAGAGTGCACTGGCTTAGTTGCCTTGCGGCACATGAGATCTTAGTTCCCTGACCGGGGATCGAACTCGCGTCCCCTGCATTGGAAGGCGGATTCTTAACCACTGGACCACCAGGGAAGTCCCAGAGGGATCTTATTTCCCGACTAAATCAGATCATGTCACTCTTTGCCTACAACCCTGTCTTTAAACTTAGAATAAAATCCATGTTTCCTTCATGGTCTACAAGGCTCTGCATGAACTGGCTCCAGCCTTCCTCTCTGGCTTCATTCCCCGCCTTTCTTCCTTCACTCCTTCCTCACAGCCACACTCGCCTCCTTCCTGTTCATTGACTTTCTGGCTTGTTCTGGCCTCAGGTGCTTTCATTAGCTGATCCTTGGGCATGCAGATCTCCACATGGCCGGCTCCTTCCTCCCATTAAGGCCCCGGTTTGTCCCCTCCTCACTTGCTTCCTCCATCACCACTCCCAGCACTCTCACATTACCGTCTTCCTCATGGCACTTAAAAGCTGTGTGAAATGCTGTCATTTACGTTCTCTCCTCACGTGCATGGTGACACGCCCAGAGAGGGTCTGTCATGGCTGCTTCCCCCACACCTGGCACAGTGCCTGGCACCAAGTGGCATTTGGCAAATCGTTGTCAGTGGACAACTTACAGAACCTGAAGCTGCCGTTAGGAGGTAACCTGTTTTCCTTTTGCAGTGTTGATGGGAACTATTTTCAGCATCCTGCTGGTGATCGTGATCCTTATGGCATTTTGCGTCTACAAGCCCATTCGGCGCCGGTGATGGCCAAGCCAGCCCTCCCACGAGCCTTTGGGAGCAGAATAAGTCGTGTTGCACATGGGTCAGTGGAGAAGGTGGAATCAGAACTTAACTGCTTGGAAACGATCGTCGGTCTGGACAGTTGGTAAATGCTGAATGATTTAGAAAAAACATCTAGCCATTATCTTATCCTAACACTGTAATGCAAGTATTTGGCCACTTAAGCCTGCTTCTCAGTGTTTCTTTTTATATCTGGCTGTACCTGTTGAAAGTAAGACTTGAAGCTCCAAGGTTCAGTGTAAAGTTGGAGTGTTCACGAGAAAGAAAACATGACTTTGTGAGTGATGTAAAATCCACACTGGAAAGGAATAATCATTAATGCTTGAAAATATTAAGAAGAGTAAGACTTAACATGTAGACATTCCCTGCTTAAGAACCATTTGGTCACAATGGGTTAAGAATCCCAAATGTTTTTAATTATCCCAAGTTGGCCTAGATGCCCCGTTTGCAAAGCAATGTCAGCTGTGGGGAACACAGGCTGCCACTCCTCACTCTGCACGGAGCTCTGCACTCAGACGCCCCCACTGAAGTTGGGGTCACACCAGCTAGGCCTGTGACCACGGGCACCCTTGGGCTGGGAGGCACTGGGGGTGGCTGGAAGTGTTAGCACTTGGCCCATCTGAAAAAGAATTGCTCCCATTCAAACACGTTGATCTCCTTGTCCTGCACTTAAAGTCTTCCCAGCCCTTGGCCTAGAAGTCAGGGCAGCTTTTCTGATTCGGAATCTAAAAGAGACTCAGCAGGACCTCTTTTCCGCCCTGGGTGGGGAGGGGCTACAGAAGTGCGTGTTCACTGTGGCGGGTGGGTGTGTGTTTACACAGTTTAATTTCAACTTTGAAAATGCTGCTATTCACTTGCACTGTTGGTGAACTGGAATTTTCCCCCATGGAAATACTTTCGTACATACAGTATTTATTTTATTTTAAGGGTGCTGGGTTTAACTTTGTTGTTAAATTAAAATGTTTATCTTGTTTGTGCTCCATTCAAGCACAGCACTGATTTTTTTTTTAACAACCGGCACTTAATGTGAAATAACTGGTGTGGGATACAGTAACTGACAAGGATTTTGTTTGTAACCCTAACACTGAGTCACTGAAACGTGCTTTTGAGCAAAATGTCCATTAAAACTAAAGTAAAATCTTATGTGTTGTTTTATTCCTAGTAATTATTTTCCAAGCATTTAAAATGCAGGTAGGGGTGTGTGTGCGCGTGTGCACACACTTGAATCTGATTTAATCTCTTGAGGCACTGTGAAGTGGAATTTTAAATTAATATGTGAAATAACACTACTGCCCCAAGGCAAGCTATTGATTATTTCAGAAAACTGACTGTAAGTAATCTCTCAGGCTGGGCCAGGGGCCAGAAGACCTGGATTCTTGTCGCAGCTCCAGTTATAAACAGGCTTAACTTCTCTAGAGCTTCAGTTTTCTCATCTGTGAAACAGTGATATACACACTTTATCTTTCTTTATTATAGTGAGGATCAAATGATGTGAAAAGTAACACAGATGGAGGTGGGGTCACCACAGTTGGCCTGTGCCTTGGAAGCCCGTGTTTATTGACCGGAGGGAGGAATGACTGGGATTCTGAGACTCTGGCACGGACAGAGTTAAGTCCCAGGAGCCCACATCCCCGCCTCATCTGGGATGCCATGTTTTGATATCTGCCTAAAAACTTACTGCCATTTTTAGAATTTTAAAAGGAAACGGTAAAAACTTGTCAGGCCCATAAACCTTGTGACCTGCCGTTTGCCCAGTAATCACCAGCCAGGTAACTGGATCATGTTCAGTTTTCTGAAACAATAGTTATTCCACATACAGATCCAAAACCCAGCCTGCATCATCATCCCAGTGTTACCGTCTGTTAAGTATGAGATTTCAGTCAAAAGTAGGACAAAGAATAACCTTTGTAGAAAAAGGCTTATTTCAGAGAAATGAGTAAAGATGACAGCATCAGTTCCAGGAGCGAGAGAGCAATAAACTGAAAACTTTTATGCACCAGAGGTTGACCAATTGCTATTTTCAAGTGGAATTATTCTCCTGATCTTCATCTTCAGGAGTGCAGAGGGGCAGTGGCTGAACCCTAGTTTTCCTAAACTGAACTGTAACAAGTCCCCTAACAAACACATTTGACTAATTTACACCAATCATAAAAACAAGTTATTTTAGCAAACACTATCTTAACTTTCTTTAAAGTTGAGATTAAGAAGTCTGCAGGTGCTGCTTGAGAGTAGGGGCTTGGAGTCTTATTAGTGGATTACAGTTTTTCCCACAGGATCTCAATCTTATAGCCACACTCATTTCTAGACATGGGCCTAGCTTGGACTTTGAACTCCATCATTCATGGCACTGCAGCCATTTGAAGTTGCTATAGTCCAACTCATCATCTTTGATGTCATCTGTGTTCAGGAGGAAACTGGGACCAAGCTGGTGGTTATGGTCTCTTTCCTGTCATTATTTAGAGCAGACTTTGCCCTGACGCCTCTTATCCAGCATGGTGTGATGAGCTTGTTTGTGTATCTTAGGAACTTTGTTACCCAGTCAGCCCTCTGTATACCACATCCGTGGATTCACCCAGCCACAGATTAAAAATATTTTTGGGAAAAAACATTCCAGAAGGTTCTGAAAAGCAAAACTTGAATTTGCCTCACACCAGCAACTATTTACATTAGCATTTACATTGTATTTATATCTATTTATATAATTTACATTGTATCAGGTATGTGATCTAGAGATGATTTAAAATATTCAGGAGGATACAGTAAGTTATATGCAAATACCATGCCACTTTATAAGGGACTTGAGCATCCACAGGGTTTTGGTATC
Organism: Delphinapterus leucas; assembly: GCF_059928025.1. Taxonomy (NCBI): domain Eukaryota; kingdom Metazoa; phylum Chordata; class Mammalia; order Artiodactyla; family Monodontidae; genus Delphinapterus; species Delphinapterus leucas. The sequence continues at coordinate 17,101,978 of NC_143142.1, forward strand.
CATGGGGCATCCCGGAAACACGCCTCTGCAGACAGTGAGGGAGGACTGTACTTAATTCCCAGCACTGTCTTATGTGTGGAAGTTGCTCGATGAAAGTTTACTGCTGGTAATGGTCCACCCAAGCTTTAATAAACCCTGAAGATAAAGTTAGAAACTATTAGTTTAATGAAATAAGCCGTAGGTATGGCTTGTCTTGACCTAAGAAGAGTAACAGTTTTCTCAATGCTCAAAATATTGCTTACTTCCCGCCCACCCCACCCCACCCCACCCCAAAAAGCAAAGCAGATCCTTCACAACTTCTGGAAATACCAAGGCCTCATTTCCGGAACCCAAACCTTTTTTACTGGTCACTGCCTTTTTTGTTTTATTACCAACATATTCAGGTGTACGGCAAGTCCAGGAGGCTGAATCATCACCTGAACTTCCAAGAAAGGAGAGAGCAGATTTACTGAGATTAGAGAGATCTTATGTTGGCTTGGCTTCCAGCACTCCACAAGAGACAGTCCCTCTCCAGGGCTGCAGAGGTACTCAGAGCGGCCCAATGCTGGCTTTGGAGTTTCCATTTGAAAGGACTAGAGTGCGGGCGTGTGTGGACCGTGTGACTTGGGCAGGACGCTGAGAGGACTGTGCCACCTTTGTCACGCACAAGCGAGGACTGGGAGGAATTCTAATGTTCCAGTAACATACATAACAGGAAGGGACTAGAAAAATGTGAAGAGAAAAAAAGACACAAAGGCTGTCTAGAATATTGTACGAGCACCCTCTAAGGAAGCAGTCTTTATTTGTATTTTAAGAGTGAACACATATCGAAAACTGAACACATATCGAAAACTGCTGTGACAGTGACACAAAGTTCAGTCCCTTGTTAACTGACCTCCTGGGGAGAAAGTCAAAGACATGGGAAAGCAGAACAATGGAATGCAAACAGAGATTACCTCTGTTCACCTTAGTGAGTAAACGATGGGGCCTAACTGCAGCCATTCCCAAGACATATCTTGGCTCAAGGTAAACGCCAAGTAAACAAAATGCTAACTGTGTATCTGAAACAAACATGATGCTGCATATACTGGCCTCGTGTGCAGAGAAGGAATTTTGGTCAGACCATGAAAGGAAAGGCAGATGGTCATATGGAATCAAAAGCACAATTCTTTGGGAACGTTTCATTGGCAACGCTAACTGCATATACAGCCGTTAAATGGAACGGTAGTTCCTGTTTCCCTTCCCGTCCCCAAAGCAGCGCAACAGACAGGAAATGGACGCAAAACAGAGGAGGAGGATATTGTTACTAGGTGATTTCAGTGCAGCCTGTAGGAATGAATCCATGGGCCGGGCTGGAGTGAGGGTGCCCTCGGCCGTATTCCCCAGGTTCTCTATGTTGTGCGGTGGTTATTTACAGAAGGGTTAGACAAAATAGTTAACTACTAAGGGTATCCAAAAAAGGCCTGAGAAAATCTGGTTAAAATGTATAACCTTGTATTGCTACTGATGGGAGCAGTCATTTTTATATCTTTTAAAAATAATAAAAAGATTCTGTTAAAAAATATATTCATCCAGAAAGATGTTGATTTGAACTCTAAAAAGTAACGTAGAATCATCATTTTCCCTTTTGAATACAGAGCCACTGAGTTCCGTTTGTAGCTCCCTTTCTAGTTTCAAGCCCACCCCTTCCTCTCAGGTGCACCCAGGGCACGTAGTGAGGTCTTCCTAGGCCTCTGCATGGAGACCCTTCACCAGAGAAGGCCTGGAACACACCCCTGGTTTGGTGATCCTTTGGTCAGCCTGCCCACTTCAGTAACAAGCCTCGGGCTCTCCTAGCAGCTCCTTCAGGGCCAGGATTAGCTGCCTTGGATTTAGCCTGGAGGATCCTGCTCTCAAAGGAACTGCCTTTACAAATTCAAATCAGATCCCTCAAAGTGGAGTGAGGTGGTTTGAAACCATTAGTAATTTTTAAGGCTAAGGCAACATCTGTTGGCATCTGTATATCTTAATTTGATGCAAATAGTTAACCCTAAAATAAAATAGATCCTGTACTTATCTCCTCTCTAGCTGGGTGTGGAAGGAGTGGAATAAGGTGGGGATGGAGTAGAACAGTGACAGTGCCCTAGAAACCCTGTAGAAAGGTAAAAATAGAAAAGCAGAAGGGCACAAATGATCCATTTCTTTGGTGAACTGTACAGAAGTGTCTCCCAAGTTCTCATACACCACACTCTGCAAAGGCTGCTGCTCTCGTATATAAAAGCACCCTGACTCCGCAAGAACTTGTTTTGTTATCACTCCTTGATAAAAATTAATGTACAAACCTGCGGGGTGGGATTGGGGATTGGGTTTTTATCTAAAGCTGGTAGTAAAACCGTGACCTGCAAGCCAGTACAGCTATGGAAAGTGAGGACGCTCTCCTCCCCTCAAGCCTGGAGATGGGGCCGCTGGCCGCCAGCCCGTTCACCGGGGAGCGTCGCGGGTGGCCCCGGGGGGCCCTGGCCCCGCACCTCTGTGGAAAGCAGGGTCCGATGCTGCATCGTGTGAGGCGCAGTCCCTGGGCCCGTGTGCGGACAGAGCCTCCGGGCGGGAGGCAGGAAGGACTACTTCTCGGTGAGCGACAGCTGTAAGACCTGCTGCAGCTCTGCCTCCTCCTCCCGCAGCCGCAGCTCGTGCTCCTCCAGCTCTTTGGCGGAGAGCTCCATGGCCAGCTGCAGGTCGCTGTCAAAACGGCTGGTCTCACGGAAGGCGCCGGGGCACAGGCCTTCAGAGCCGGAGGGGAGGCTCTCCTGGACAGCCCTGCGTGAGAACGACATGGGGCAGAGAAACTTTTAACATCGTCATCGTAGCAGCAGCAGCAGCCATATTTCTTAACTGCGGACCCAGTGTGCGCCGAGCCCGGCGCTTCCTATCCCCTCTTGTACATGATGCCATCGATCCCGTGTAACTCTGGTGGTGTAGGTGCTGGATGCAGGTACATACCTGCCCGAGATCACCCAGCCACTAAGTGATGGGGCTAGGAATTGAACCTGGATCTATTTTAAAGCAAAACCCAACTTCAACAGGTTTTCATATGTGCCCAGACTACAGGAAAATGCTTTGTAAAATGAATCTTTCCAGTTTAACCCCTTTTAAAACGGATAATCTGGGAATTCCCTGGCGGTCCAGTGGTTAGGACTCCAAGCTTTCATTGCTGAGGGCACAGGTTCGATCCTTGGTCTGGGAAGTAAGGTCCCACAAGCCACGTGGTGCAGCCAAAAAAAAAAAAGAATAATAATCATCTAATCATCTCTGTAGCCCTTCCCCAAAGTGGCACCATCCTTAACATTGTATAAACTTCCCACTGACGGCACCTAGACCCTCTGTGATCATATGTTCTTCGCAGAAGATCAGACCGATCAGAAAACATTTACTGGGTGCCTTTCTGCCCACGGCAATGGTTAGTGAACTGGTCAGCAATTCTATCACCAGTTCCTGGAAGCTCAGCCCCCGAGAGTTCAGAGCTCCTTTTATGAGGAATTGCCCCAAGAGGAAGCAAGAAAGCCGACATTGTATCAAGTCTCTCTTGCCAGGCCCGCTGCCGAGTGTCCTAAGCGCCTGTGCCAACCTCGGGTCAATCATCAAGAGTCACATCAGTCACCTCTCATCCTGGGCGTCACAGGTATGTGCCTGGCCAGTCCCTCCACTAGAAGCTGGTCCTGAAAGCTCCTAGGAAAGACATGTGACAGACACGAATACCCCTTAGAAGGAATAAACTGTTGTACTGATAACAAAAGGAAAGCAGCAAGAACAAGATTAAGAATATTTACAAGTCCATTATCCACAAAGCTGTGTGAAAAATTAATAGAGACTGGGGTTATCTCTAAAATGACACCCAAATGTCAGATAGTATATGGTCCACTACCCTGCTTGATTTGATATCAAGTATGAGAAGGTGGTAGCTGTCAATCTATTAAAAACAACTCAACCTCAGGCAAAGTTTCAATGAATAAAGCAGATAATTCTTCTAGAGCAAGACTGGAATACATAACTCATTATTTGTCATCTTTGGCTACTCCTCTTCTCAAAATTTATGGCCGACAAGGTTTAAGTAGCTATTGGGGAAAAAAATAAGCTCACTTATAACAGGAAAAGGAAACGCATACTGGATTGACAGTGACGGCTAGGAGAGGGAAGCCTCTCTCAAGGGGAACATGCCAGCCCTGGGGTCTGGCCCTTGGCCCAGCAGCCTCAGAAAACAGAATGGCTCTAAGAACAGGTCCATGGGAGGTGGGGCTCATGTTACCCAAGCTGAGACTTCAGAAAAAAACAGGATGCCAAAAACCTCAGCTGGGGGGACACTGGAGTGTGGGTACCGTTCTCAAAGCTTAGCGGCCCCATGACGGCAGGCGCTGGAGCTGCTTCATCAAAGAACTCCCAGCACCTGGCACAGAGTCTGGCACAAAGCAGGCACTGTGCAAACATCTGCCGAATGAACGATGGAAGGACAGAAGAAACCAATGAACAAACAAATGGACAACAGGAGCCCAGGACCACACCAAAGGGCAGTGGAGGGAGAAGCAGATCCCACTCTAGTAGAGCAGGAAGCCACAGAGGGAGGGGACGGAGGAGTTACTATCCTCAAGCCCTGGATGGTCCCAGGAAAGTGAGGCCTTGAGGAAGAACCACATAGGAAGACAAGAGGCAACTGTTCTCAGGCTGGTCTGTTCTCTCCTTAGTGCTCAGGAGTTTGAGATTATGCCCCTTACCACAGAATGAAACATCTGAGTAAAAAACAATTTTAACAATGAATCAACCATCCTTTTCATCACACACTTATTGAGCAACCACAACGCAATGACTGGTCTTCATTGGGGAGGAAGTTGGGATTAAAATCCACATACCTTTGTATGAGACTACTGACACGTAGATAACATTCTAGGGAAAATATGATGGCGTAAACTAGCAAGAATTTACTGTTTCACCACTGAGAAGTTATATAGCAGGCTCCGAAAGAGAGAAGATTATTAGCTACATCAGTGAGTATAAGAAAAAGACAAGTCTGTCAGGCTCTATCCTGTGAATGATGCTGACTGGGGCTATGCAGATGGTCTCATAAGCTTTTATAAAAGACCAGGTACATAAAATATAAAATAACCCATGTAAATACCATGAATATGCCAAACTTGTCATTTAGAGTAAGTCTGTCAGGTTAGCCAAAGACTGAGGCCAAACTGAGGCCAAGCTTCCAAGCCCCACCATTTATTCTGATAAATGCACCTGGCTTCTTCTGGACTCCAGTAAGCTCTGCTGGATGGCAAACTGCATTATCTCGTAATCTTCATCCTGCAAATACACGTTTCTGCCGTTGTCTTGAACGTGGTAAGATTCAGGAATTTCAAACACAGATTGATCAACCTCAAAGTTTGTGAGAGTGGAAGCTGAAACACAAAAGGTGACAGTACAGTGCCTGAGTTAGTAAAATAAATTTCCACTTCAACTTTTTTTTAATTAAAAAAATGAAAAAATTAAAACGATTAAAATCAAGGTTGGCTACTATGTAAGAGAGATTTCAAGGGAGAATAATCTTGACAGAGAAAAGTACTGGAATACTGTTTTTTTCCTTTTGCCTTCACTTTTTTTTAGTAATAAAATGCATAGTCACACAAAAAATATACAGAAGACTGTAAAATGAAAAGTGAAGATCTCTCTCCCTACAGCCTGTCTCCTATTTCCAAATTCCACAGGTAACCAGTGTTTACTTGTGGGTCCTTTGAGGAATGTGATGTGTATATATCACACAATCACACCAATGTGGGTTTTTTTCCTTTTTTACTATGAAATATAGTAAATATATGAAAGAAGATATAAGATATCTGTAAACTTAAAATAAAAATGATAATAATAAAACAAAGGCCTATATATCCCTCAACTGGCCTAAGACACAGAACACTATTTTACCACAATAAAAATTAAAAAAAAAATCAATTACATTTCGATATACTAGCTATGAGTAACTGGAAAATAAAATTAAGAAATAAGTCCATTTACAATAGCATCCAAAATCTGAATTGGATTGATGGCAAAGGAGCCTGAGGAAATTTTGGGGGGTGATGGAAATGTTCTGTATCTTGCCTGTGGTAGGGGTTACGTGGGTGTATACATTTGCCAAAAGGCACTGAACCGTTACATTTAAAATGGGAGTATTTTATTACATACACGTTACACCTCAATAAAGTTGTTTTTTAAGAACAGGCTGTCTTTTTAATTCGAGTGGGGTCATACATATTCTGCAAGCTTTTTTTCACTTAATTGAAACTAAATCTAAAATTTTCTTTCATTCAAGACAGAGATCTACTCATAAGATACTCTAATTTCAAACTGAATAATTACTATAATGACTAAATGTATGAGTTTTTTTTTAATCACATAATCCAACTTTTTTTTTTTTTTACCTGAATCAGATGGGGTCCCTTCCACATTTTGAGATACAGTTTCTTCAGCAGTGCTACAGCCATTAACATTTCCAAATGTAATCCGTGCATTTAAGACATGAAACAAGGGAATTTCTAATAAAATAAAAGCTTTTATAAATAAACTTTACTGAGAAGAATAACAGCCAGCATTTACTGAGTGCTTACTATGCTGGTACCATGCCAAGTACTTTTTATAAGTATGATTTCATTTAATCATCATAACCACCCTTCCCAATATACAGATGGGAAAACTGAGATTCAGAGAGGTTAAGCGACTTCTCCTAGATCACAGTAAGTGATCCAGCCAGGATTCAAGTGGATACAGGATACAGGAGCCAGGATACAACTATCCAAAATGTAAATTCCTCACAAGTAATATGTATTATATGTGGTATCACGCAGACTAATTCAAGCCCAGAAACATATTAATGTATCAAAGGATCTTAGTGTCAATTGTCTTCCTCAAATAATAAGTTTAATTTGAAGTTTCACTTAAGGCTTCATATTATAACAATGTGTCACGTTTTTATGCCTTTTTCATCTGTCAGCATCATCTGTAAATAGAACTGATGGCTGGGGAGGGATCTCCTAATGTTAATATGCAAAATGAACTAAGAATCATGACACTTCTTTAAACCAAATTAAACTAGAGGATAACTCTGCCCTCCTCCATTAAGTCTACTGTCTGCTTCTTTTGCCTCAGATGCTCCAATTCCCTGAAGCACACTCTGTCTCCCGCAAAAACGGGCAGAACCTATGGGCGCTCCTGTGGTTTATTGAACGGTACCTATTTTGACAGGAAATCCAGGTGGGAATTCCAGTTTGATGAAGTCTCTCAGTCGGGCAAAATGCGCACTAGTTCGGGCCATCAGGTCAATGATGGGGATGACCTGCTCCACGAGAGACAGAGGAAACTCCTCACACATCCACAGCATTGCTTTAAACCTGCCGGATTGGATGAGAAAAGACTGAGGCCATCTCCCTCAGACAGGGAGACTGCCTTACTTCTACGCAGTAGGCTAGACAACGTCAGCTTCCTTATGCCCCACGCCCCAGCCTTCCCAGTCATCTTACCTCCCCTACGTCTAAGCTGGGAAGGGATTAGAGCCACAAAGAACTCGCATCACCCTGAAATCGGGCAAGCAGGGGAAATGACCTGTGCTACAGCCTTAATCGATAGCAAGCAGGAAGAATTGGTAGCTGGTGGAAACCATTTCATTTGATCAGCTGAAGCTTGTTGGCAGTTAAAAAAATAAATAAGGAATTCTTATATCCAATCTATATTCCATTTGGAGAAGGTCGAATAATAAGATGGGCAATCTACTGTTACCTTTCATCAGATAAAGTAATTTTTGTTTTTGGGTTTTTTTTTTTTGTTTTTTTTTTGCAGGATGTAGGACCTTAGTTCCCAGACCAGGGATCAAACCTGTGCCCCCTGCAGTGGAAGGGTCTTAACCACAGGACCGCCAGGGAAGTTCCAGTAATTTGAAATTATTTTTAAAGGAAGGGAACAGAGGAAGGACCGAACATGACACTGGAAAACAGCACGACTTCTGAAACAATCAAGAACCCGTTGACAACGGCTGCTGAGTCTCTCTTACTTTTGTGTCCTAATCGTCAGCTCTTTGGGCCTTCCGATGTCTCTGTCCTTCAGATCGAACTCTTCGTTGAAGTACTCATCAGGTGTGATGGCTGTGGGGTTGTTGGCGGTGGCACACTCTGTGGTGAGGTCCTGCCGAGCCAGAACTCAGGGGAGTCAGAAATGCCAAATGATGCTGACAAGTGGAGGCCTAGGGCACCTAGCCTCTGAGGTGGACATGTTAACCAGCTACAGAGCAGGAAGTTCTAGTCATTAACTTTTTTTTATTAAGTTAACTGCACAGAACAAGAAAATTGACAAACAGATTACCAAACTACATGATCAAGTCTAATGGATTTCTCCATTTCAAATCATTTCTCCACTCTCCTTTTATCTCCTGATTATAGAAAGGAAAAAGAGCGACAGACAGAAATATCTGAAAGCACATGGGATCTGGAAGATTGGGAGTTCAGGTTCCAGCTCTGTCCTTCTTTAGCCTGTGGCGTTGGAAAGGTAATTTCACTTTTCTGACCCGCAGTGACCTCCACGGCAGCAATTGCATATGGTTATTGTGAGGACTGAGAAAGAAAGTATTTGTTCAGGTGCTCTATTAAAATATAAAGTCCTGAATCCTTTTTTCAGTTCCATTTTACAGAGAGGGCCTAGTTTAAAACAGGAGAGAAAGCACCTGATTTCTATAATCACTACCTGCCTCTAAAATCTTTATTTTCAAAGACTCACTCATCTTATTCTCTTCCAAAAGAATATCTCAGATTCCAGATGGGGAGTACTTTTTAGCCTGTTCAAATCAAGTGGTCTGCTCAGGATTCAGTAAATGCCACCACAAGCAGAGAAAAGTCATCTCCTGTTAAACCGTGCTGGAAGCTCACACTTCGACTTACCCCTTGAGCACCAAATTGGTGTTCCACAGTCCCCAGCAAAGACTCCAGTGGGTTCCTGTCCGCTACAGAGGAGGGAAAAGTTGAATGTCGAATATTATACCTTAATTATGATTATAGAAAAAGATTCTCATCCTACCTTCATGTTTCTCCATCATGCATTAGGAAATCCATCTATGGACAGGCCAATAAAATCATCCCCAATAGCCATCAGCTAACTTATCCTTTTCTGTTTTCGTTTTTTTAAAATTATTTATTTATTTATTTATGGCTGCGTTGAGTCTTTGTTGCTGCGTGCAGGCTTTCTCTAGTTGTGGTGAGCGGGGGCTCCTCTTCATTGCAGTGCACGGGCTTCTCATTGGGGTGGCTTCTCTTGTTGTGGAGCTTGGGCTCTAGGCACACAGGCTTCACTAGTTGTGGCATGCTGGCTCAGTAGTTGTGGCTCGCAGGCTTTAGAGCACAGGCTCAGTAGTTGTGGCACACAGGCTTAGTTCCTCCGCGGCATGTGGGATCTTCCCAGACCAGGGATCAAACCCGTGTCCCCTGCATTGGCAGGCAGATTCTTAATCACTGCGCCACCAGGGAAGCCCCTAACTTACTTTTTCTAGGACACTTTTTATTAGGATCTCTAAGCTAGATGAACAATAGTTATAAGAATTCAATCAGAATAGTAGAAAAAGTTTGGATTTAGGAACGAGCCAGATCTGGATTCTAACTGCACCTTGGCTGGTCGGAGGCCTCAGCTTCCTTAACTGTCAAACTGGACTAATGGGAACGGTAGAGGAGGTGTGAGTTAACAATGGCCACACGCTCACCGCACGCTGCAAGCCCCAGTCTCAAGGTTTACGTGTAATAACTCATCTGATCCTCCCGATGACTCTAAGGCAGGTCTGGTAGCACTCATTTCACTGCTGAGGAGACCAAGGCACAGCAGGTAGGTACTTCACACGGCCCTGAACCGGCCTCGCGCCAGCTGGGATATGGCAGCCATGTATTGGCTATGTTTTGGCTCAAAGCCCAAGTTCTGTCCAAATCTTTCATCGTGATAGTTTGGACTAAATCACTCATTCCAGTGATAAATATTCTCCAATATCCTTATCTACTTTTTCAACTGAATCCAACAATTGTCCTGCATAACACATAAACAAGCCCTGTGAATGGCTTTAATTACAGCTGGAGCCAATCACAGGGGAGGACCTCCAAGAATGAGTCAGACTAAGGAAATTTTGTAAAAAGGAAATTTGGACTGGCATGACCTAATCACATTAACCCCCAAATTTAACAGAGGCAACAAAGACTTCCTCTAGGCTAAAAAAAAAAAAAAAGAGGGGGGAGAAGGGGGACTTCCTTGGCGGCGCAGTGGTTAAGAATCCACCTGCCAATGCAGGGGACACGGGTTTGAGCCCTGGTCCGGGAAGATCCCACATGCCGCGGAGCAACTAAGCCCGTGTGCCACAACTACTGAGCCTGCACTCTAGAGCCCGCGAGCCACAGCTACTGAGCCCATGTGCCACAACTACTGAAGCCCGCGCGCCTAGAGCCCGTGCTCTGCAACAAGAGAAGCCACCACAATGAGAAGCCCGCGCGCAGCAATGAAGAGTAACCCCCCGCTCACTGCAACGAGAAAGCCCGCACACAGCGACAAAGACCCAACGCAGCCAAATAAATAAGTAAAATAAATAAATTTATTTTTAAAAGAAAGAGAGAAGGGAAGAGATTACCTTTATATCTCTTTTTTTCTTCCTCAGTCAGATGTTCTGTCCGTATTTTGGTTATCACACTCACATTGTTCACTGTATAAACCTTGAGAGATATGTGTGAAAGGAAACAGTGACACGGGGAATCAAAACTCAACAAATAAGCATAGCAAGAGCAAGAATGCTGAAGCCAAAACAAAACAAAACCCAGCAAAATAAAAATGAGAAATGGTTAACATTCATCAGAACCCTTCAGAGAAAATACACAGCTACCAACTTAGAAATGCATCAGCAGTTACTTTGCATCTCTGACATTTTTAATTACCCCTGAGTAGTTAACGGTGACAGGCTGCACTTTCCAACTTGCCCTTCTTGTTGCTAAACACTCTCAAAGAAGGCCCTGCAATTTAGGCCTCCCAGCTGGATTTCTACTAAGGGGCCCAAACCTGCATCGTGTACTTGGACTGATTTGTGGTAATCTTATACTCAGACCGACTTAGACAGCCATCGGACAGAAGGAAAAAGGAAGGAACACAAGGTTCTCTACACTGGTAAGATTTAGAGAAAACCAGCAAGCCACTATTTAAAAGGTATTCCGTATATTGACCTCAAATTATTTTAACTGCCAGGGTCAATGCTCTGTTTTCAAGGTTGATTGAAGAATACTGGGGTCTGGAAAATCAAACATCACAGTTCACAGAGAATTAACTATATGCCAAAACGTGGATTCCCAACGTCTAAAGATTCAGGAAACACACCCAGCACTGGAAGGACTATTTCTAAGTACATCTCACTGAGCGTGATGTAAGCTTTCTTTGCTCACTCAGAGGTCACCAGAGGACCCTGCAGCTGCTGGCAGCACCGTTGTGAGCCATCAATCCCCGCTGCACTGCAGGGCTAACGAGAGGCCAGGAAACAGCTTTCCAGCTGACACGGTGCCAGATGACTCGAGCAACTGTCGTCTCCACTATGACAACTATCTTCTAAATTCACTGACATCAGGTAAGTGGGCTGGAAGCCTACTGGTTACAATTAGGCTGACTAAAAATATTGGGAGAGTCATAAAAGCTACTTTACAATATATATTTTTTAAACCCCCTCAGGTGATTAAAATAAGATGAACAAGCATGTTAAATCTAGTCCTTTCTTTTTCTTTTTTTTTTTTTAAAGAATTAAAGGAATTGTCACTCCCACCAGGACAACTGGTACCTGGACTCATTTCTCTACAACACAGTTTCTCTTTGCCATAACTAGAGACCTCCTTGGGACATGCTATTCCATTTTCTGAAAGTCAAATAAGATAAATCCAAGGAGGAGACACATTAGACAGAACTTATTCCCCAGAGCACCTCCATGGCACAGATGCATGACAAAATCTGAACAGACTCCTCATTTGCATAGAAGCTAAATAGCTATGTTAAATCTTATTTTAAGAGTTTCCTTTTACCTTTGCTTCGTAACCATTAACAACTTCTGCTTTATCTGTCCTCCAGCCCCAGAATCCGGATTTAGTTCTGATAAAAAGTGAACACCACAAATTTCCACATGTACAATATGCCATTCAGATTTATCCCTGCAGCCTTTATAGGTTTCTTCCCCCAGCTTAAGTTAGTGAAGGACACTTGGAAATTAGGGTCCTACTGTCCACAGAAGGATGTTATTAACGACAGATGGCTCAAGTATCCCCCACCCCCTCCCACAGTTATTAATCAATTTGCCTCACCCCCGGCAAGAGAAAGCCTCCATTCTTGGCTTCTTTACGAAAGCTGCCGGCAGAGGCAACAAAGGTGGTGACATTTATTGGACAGCTGTCCCCAAGAAGTGAGTGCAGATGACCAGCGTCCAAGGGCTCGCCACTCTGGGCCAGAGCATTCATCTGAGTCATCCCAGCCGTGGGCACCGATAGAGTCAGTGGCTCTATCCCCATAAGCAGCATCTCAATCCAGGAATTCTTAGAACAGTGAGGCACAGACCATCCTGCTCCTGGGAGAACATGGGTGAGGCAGGAACTCATCACTGTGGAGAGCTGCTTGCAGAAGCCATTAGTGCCTGCGGAAAGGCTTGGGAGTTCGCGCGCGTTATCAGGTTTGGTGCAGCGGGGGAAAAGAATATCAAAAGCAGTTTTTCAGCCCAGCCATTGAGTCTAGCTCTGTGGAACTGCTTTTAAAGCAGCCCAGCACTTCAGCAGCAGCTGTAGCATTGGTAAAGTGCCCAAACACCCAGTTACTCAACTCAATATACTCCTGGAAAAAAAATGCATTTAGGAGCCAAATGCGGCCGAGAGGCTCTGATTCTTTTTCAAAGCAGCTCACCCTGGGAAATGCTCCCACTCCCGGGGGAGCCCTGCCCAGACTGCCCCTTTGTCTAGGACGTCACATCCCAGCTCCGCTGTGACTGCTGCACTTGGGCCTGTGTCGGGCAACTGCCTGCCTCCTGCTCCGACGCCGGGGTGAAGCAGGACACTGCGCAGGAAGCTCCAGAACGGTGGCCGGGAGGCGGTTATCTACATGTTGTGTTTCCAAACAGTTTGCTTTTCTTCTAATGAGATTTGGTAAATGCAATTAGTCCAGACAGGGTATGCGGAGTTTTATGTGTGCATTACAGTCCATCAGAGAAAGGAGGGACCAGAGCTTACTTTACTATTCGTTACCCACAGTTAGCACAATGTGACCGATGGAGGGCAAGAGAGGACGCCTAGAAGGATGATACCACATGCTAGCTATCTCCAATTTACATTCCAGAAACAAATTTAGGGACCGCACCTGCCTCATTAATGAACCTTAGCTAACCCTTTTAGTCGGCGATCAATGAAAATCAAGATATTCCTTTGGGTGAACAGTTCAATCCTCAGTTCCTGTCTTTCACTAAGAACTTGGTATCTTGGCACAGGAAATCATCGCTTTCTGGCACTCGGACTGAAGGATGACTAGGTCTGCTCCACTTCGTCCTTCGTGGATGCTGAGAAATCAGAGCCGCACTTTCTCCCTGGGAACTGCCACACTCCTCACTCAGCCACATCTGCTCTACCTGCAGTCCTGGCTGCTCCATTTCCTTCCCCACATCCACTCTCTGACAGCTTAGTTATTAAACTCAACATCTACGTCCTATTTTAAAACCAAGATTCTAATAAATCCTTGGCTCCTTGATTAACTGTACATGCAGAGGCATCTGATAATGACAGGAGAAAACCCAGCTTCCTCTTTTGCCATTTTCACCTCTGCCCGTCTCCACTGAGACCACCATGCCAAAGGCCACTTAGCACATGCTGGGACTCGGAGGCTGCCACACAATGTGGAGAAAGGCTCTGAGGGTGGCAGGGAATGCTCTGTTTAAGGTGGGCAGAGCAGAACCTTTCAGAGGAGAGACAAATCCGAACTGCAACCAGAGGGTATATATCTGCAGGCTCAAAATTCACTCGGGCAAAAGTATTACTTTGCAAACATCAAGCTCAGAGTAAGATTAGGAGAAAGAAAGGGGTGAAGAAGACTGTCATAACAGGCCCACGTCTTCCAAATTTAATCAGCTGAACACTAGCTCACACCTCGGGTAAGAACCAGGCAAGCACACTTTTTCTAGCAGCAAACCTCACCCTCAAGAGGGGCCCAAGCCCTTGCTTGAACCACGAGAAGCTCACTGAGCACCTATTTCATTCCAAGCACCACCGAAACCAGCAGGTGCCTTCTAGAAATTCTCTCTCAGCAACTCTCTGATGCTTGCAAAATGAGGGTTAGCCTGAACCGTCTGAAAACCCCGGGACCACAGGAATACAAGATGTAACTCAGTACAAATGGAAGGGGGGCTGTCTACCCTCCGCTGGGTAACAGCCAGTAACCATCACATTCTCTGTAAATTACACTTCAGAGCAAACAATGACGCTACAACTCTGCTGCTAAACTAGGGGGAACAGTGGCTCCTCTCATGACATCTGAGATTTCATCTCGAGATTCACCCCTTTTTTCTTTTCAGCTGAGGAAAACAGGAACCTGAAGATGAAGCCGCTTGCTCAGAGCTGCACAGTTAGCAGCCCTGCCGATGGTGCCAGGTTCCTCCAGCCCTCGGCTCCCCCGTCTTCCAGCTTTATGAGCAAAGCCCTAGGCTGGCGTGCCCTCCCGGCCTGCAGAGGCAAATGCTGAAGCCTGGAGATGTTTTCCCAAGACCCGTCCAGGTAAAGCCACAGTCAGTCCCTAAACCTTGCTGTCCCTGGAAGACAGCGGCTGTCACCTGGTGAGGCCGGCGCGAGGAGGCTGGCGACAGGGGACTGACCCTGCCTCAGGGGGTGTAACTCCCAAAGCAGCAGCATACCTGGCATTTTCTCTTCTGCTACCAACAAATACCCTAATTCCACAGCTTGATCTAAATTAGGGGAAAGGGGCACTTAAACCTTATGTTTGATTAAACCGAAGACTCTCAGTTTTATTAATAAATTTTATACTGGAAACAAAGAAGAAAAGGAAAAGAGAGAACAGTCAGTATATTCATTAAGAGAAAAGAAAGCCTAAATCCAGAAGAATAGTGTCCATGTCAGCTCAGGCTACGTCCACTGCTTTGGTTTACAGAGAGCTGGATGTGACATCCTAGGCAAACACTCAGGGCTCTTACAGAATCCCTCAGTTCGGTGTGTTCTACGGTAGAAGCACTCAGGCCAACAGCTATGACAGCCTCCACCCCCTTACAAAGGCCCTCCCCACCTCGGCTCTGCCCACAGGCAGAGGCCCAGAAATGGTGTTCTCACCTGGGTTAACCGAGGCACAGACCTCCCCAGAGGTTTCTCCAGATAAAGTCTGGAATAAAACTGAAACCCCTCCAGACTCTTGCTCTAAACTATTAGGCCTCATGGGGAAGCAGGAGGTGGATGAGGGGGAGAACCACATTGAATTGTATGATAAGTGTGTATTTGACTGACTAATATCAGTATAACCACACTCAGTACTGGACCCATTCTACCTCGGAAACTCAAAGCTCCATGATTTGGGACTAGGGAGTCTTGTGGATTGCCAAACACAGAAATAAAATTCAAGTAAAATCCATCAGAAAAGGGCCCATAAAAGAACATGAAGACATTTCTCCAAGACTTAACCAATGTGCCATAAAAATGATACATGGTGGAGGATGTCAGCTGTGGTTTGTTTGGTTAGAGCAGAGATCAACTTTAAAGCCCACTAGTGTTTCTTACACCATATTAGAAAAATCCCAATCCACCCATACTTTCCAATTAATATATACGTGGCACTAAAGATAGCAGTAAAGGGATTAGACGTGAAAATGCAGAACCTAAATCCATACCTTTCAAAAGCAATGTTTTTAGTATCAAGGCTGGTGTTAATGACTGGGCTTGTGAGCCGCCTCTCAACCTCCCTGCCTTTTGGCTTCATCAAGTCCAGAGTGAGGCGCTCCATTTCCTGGGAAAGGTCAAAGTGTTCGGTGGTGACCACTTTGTCATCGTGGTTGACTTCCATTAACTCTGCCCAGTTGTCTGCTCATGGAAAGAAGGGCATAACTAAGCACAGCGCAAGTAAGATGCAAAACCCAAGAAGCTTTGTATGTTAAACTTTCACACACACTCCATCCCCCCCAACCCCCTGGTGCTATCTGATAAAACCTAAAGACTATTGATTATCGATTACCTATTTGCCCAGGAATGATCTGGCCAACTTTCCATAACTCAGAGGAGGCTCTGGGCCATCTTCCCCAAAGATGCAGACTTTTTAAATAACTTGTATTTTTTGTTAGCAACACATTTCATCTGTGTACTACTTCTTTAAGTATATGATTACCTAATTAATATAAATTATTTATGCACAATACTGGGTTAGCCACACCATTTCTCACCCTCCATTAGGGGACCATGCCTGATTATGGAGGCAATATAAAGAGATACAAGACAGAGTCTTGCACTCAGAGGTTTAGGAACATCATATGTCAAGAGGGTAACAGTGTTGGGTGGTAAATGATATGTGCAAGAGAACTATCCAGATAAGAAATAAGAAACAGGAATTGAGAGTTGAATAACTAATAAGAATAACGGCAACAACAACAAAACATGCCGCAGAGACAGGCACGGAAAAGGCACATAAATGTGAATACATTTTGATGGTTAAAAAATCACTCAGAACTTAGGAAGAGCAGTGATTACTAAAACAGAACCACTCACCTTCTCCCTTAAAGATAAAACTCCGCCTCCCTCTTATCCAGCTCATGTTCTCAAATCCCAGCAATGTGATATCCACACGCAGTTTGGCACCACTTTTCCAAATACGACAGACATCATTCGGGCATATTCTGGAAACCAAGGGCACTGGAGAAGAGAAGTGTACTACTGAGAAAAGCCCGAGGGCCAAGCAGAACAGCCAGGCCCCAGAAATCAGGATTCTGACTTTAATGAAAGGACAGGAGTGGCAAGATGGCGTTGGTCATACAGAACTGGGCTTGACTCCCACACTTACAATACAAGGAGTCATTCTTAAAAAATAAAAATGGACTTTCTGTTCTACAGCTGTTTATAAAACTGCAGATCTATGTCTTGTCCAGAGAAAACGCTAAATCAATTTCCCAAGAGTATTCTCAATCCCGAATGAACCCCTCTCACTGACTACCATCAGGGCTAGAGGGCATCCATCTGGCTGTCCTTATCCACATATGCTACTCTCGCCATCTGGCTGAGGCCCCCCTATACTGTCAGGCCCACCATTCAAGATATCAAATGTCTAAAATATGCTGCTTTTTTAACAAAAACTGAGATCAGAGTGGTTATTTGCATTAAAAAGAACTCAGTTTCATAGAAGAAGCTGAAGTTCTGTTCTTTCATATACTTTTTACTTCATTTAAATGTTTTATTACAAATATGACTTCTTGCCTGAAAGGGAAGTCTGGAAGTGAAAACAGCTGAAAATCTGGGAGTTAGAAACTGTCATTAACTGATCTACAAGAAACAGAAGTAGAACATCTAGGAAAATTACTGTCAGTCAATTTGCCTTACATAAGATTTTGGAGAAATACATCCATTTTGTTAAAAACAAGCTATTCCAATATTCATCTCATCTTCTTCCTTAGAAAAACAAGTTTAGGACTTCCCTGGTGGCGCATTGGTTAAGAATCCGCCTGCCAATGCAGGGGACATGGGTTCGAGCCCTGGTCCGGGACGATCCCACATGCTGCAGAGCAACTAAGCCTGTGCACCACAACTACTGAGCCTGTGCTCTAGAGCCCACGAGCCACAACTACTGAAGCCCGCGTGCCTAGAGTCCATGCTCTACAACAAGAAAAGCCACCGCAATGAGAAGCCCGCGCACCACAACGAAGAGTAGCCCCCACTCGCCGCAACTAGAGAAAGCCCGTGCGCAGCAACGAAGACCCAATGCAGCCAAAAATAAATAAATAATTAATTTTTTAAAAAAAGAAAAGAGAAACAAGTTTAAAAGGATCGCGTTGAACTCCACAAGGAAATGAGTAACTGATTTATGATAAACCTTACTAAGATTTTAGCCATTTAAAGTGAGATATTAAAAAACGAATAATATAGATAAATGTCAGCGATAACTGATAAAAGGAAGAGACAAAATTGTCTATATATTGTACTGATGAATGCTTGGGAGAAAAAGTCTTATGCACGTGGTAAAAGTTTGGAAGGAACACACCTAAAGCATCAACAACCGTTGTGTTTATGTGGGACTGTGGGTGACTGTCTTCCCTTACTCTCATCTATTCATTTTCTAGATTAAAAAAATACATATAACTTTTATAAAAAGTTATATAAGCCTATATTCAAGCTAAATAAATTTCAAGCCCACAGCCACTCACCCCAGCTGGTGAATTCCCACTTCATCTGCACGTAGAAATCCGGAGCCTGAAGGACAAAGGTTTAAAATAAATTACCCCTTACAGCGGAAACTAACACAACATTGTAAATCAACTATACTCCAATTAAAATTAATTTTTAAAAAATAAAATAAAAAATAAAATAAATTACCCTTGGTACCATTAACTAAACACAAACACAGTAAGGTTTACTAGGGGTGTTTAAAAGGGAGAGCGAGAAAGAACAGAGAAGAAGAAACACAAATCGCAAACCCATCACACTAAATCCTTATTTTATGTTCAGGTTGTTATTTTATCTCAATATAAAATATGTCTAGAAAGTTAATAAAGTTAACTGCAAGTGACAAGGTTGGAGGGAGATAAAGTCAAAGTTGATTTAGGGGCTCAACCGTGTTCCTAACAGTAATGGCCCATGAGCCAGGAGGATGGGCTCAAGCACCACCACACGATATGGGTCACAGGCTGGTCTAAGCAGAGAAGAGGGAGCATGGACCCCATCTGTTCTACGGGGAACTTGACTGTGAAAGGCTTTGTGTGCTGGGAAGTGCTTGGTGTTTATCGGACCACTCTGAAACCAAGAGGCTGCAAGACATCACTGCCCCCAGATCTGAAGTTAAGTTTTCCCTCCAGTTAACAGAAGACTTTTGCCCCACTTTCCTCTTAAAGCTTTAGGATTTGGCTTTTTGAGGTTTCACACCACCACAGCAGGCCTGTTTAGGATGATTTTCTGACCTACCATGAATTCCTACAGAAGGTTCTTGGAGAGCTACTTAAGAAATCCAACAGTTAGCATGAAGGAAGAAAAATGCCAGAAATTCCAGGTGTTTTTCTGCTCAAGAAAAACCAGATTCCAATGATGGGTGAAGACACTCCGAGGGGCAATGGATAAGAAATGTGGACACGTAACAAGGAGACACTGTTGAAAGACAAGCCGTCATGCATGGCCTCTGGTGCCACCAAGCACCATGTTATTTGTGGGCTGTCTATAACCTCCAGCAAAGAATACCACTCAGTGCAGTTCACTGCTATGGATCAATACAGGTAAAAAACAGAAAGTCTTTTATACTGAATTTTTTAAGTGTGGGTGACTCCATGTTAAATAAGTCATTTTCTGCTTTGTCAAATGGACAAATGATGTTTTTAGTTCCTCCTACAGTGAGTTAGATAAGAAAACAAATCTATGTGATCTTTATGCACTCAAACACACATCTATTTTAAAAACAATGGATACAACAATTTCATACTTCATGGACGGTTTTTTTGTAGTATGTGTAAAATGAATGTCTTAGGCAGGATTTAGCTTGTGTCACAGAAATTTTTAAGAAGAGTGCTCAGATAACAAGCAGTGATTGTCTCACAGCAAAGTTATTCCTTTTCTCAACAGAATTGTTAATTTTTCTCAAGAAATGTGGAAAGCCGATTTATCTAGCAAATATCTTTGGAAATACTTGGGGAGCTCACTTCTGTGTTTAAACTGAGAATAAACAACATGAAAATTGAACCGCTGGTACTTTCTCGTCTCCTGCTGCCTCGGGAATATTGCATATAGTTAACCAATAAGACAGTTATTGCAAGTGACAAAGGTTATCTGAAGAATGGTAACCACCATCCAAAACAATCCAAGAGCCTAGAAGTTAAAGTCTTTTAAGAAAATTCTCTGTCACAGAGCCCATACATCATTCACAAGAGAGAGAAACTGCCCCAAAGCCAATAACTATAAATAAATTAAGGGAATGGATTAGAAGTCACAAAATACAAATGGCTAAAAGTGACAGGGGTGTCAAGAAGAGCTGCACACAGACTTCTGAGCCTCAACAGGCCCTGAAAATCCCCATAAAGTCACAATGTTCATTACAATTTCCCCAAGATGACCTGAGCTCGGGATGCTACTTGTAAGAAAACAGGCAGCTAGACAAATTAATTGCTTGATGTCCATTTGTCTTTAGTTCTAATTTTTAAGTAACACTTAAAAGAGTAAGTCTTAATGACCCGGAAACGTAATTTGTGAAAGACTTCACACATTTAACAAGTTGGAAAAGCAAGGAATAATGCATTTGGTATTCAATACATCGTATTCATGACTCATAAAACTCTTTAGGAAGGCACACAAGGATGTCAAACTGTGTCTGCAGCTGCTGTGTCAGCATTTAACTCCAATGATGGCACTGTCAATTTTTATGGCTACCTCGAGAATTTTCTGGAGCAGCTCGGGAACTCCCTCAAGGGCCATGGATGTGTTGTGGAAGTCCCGATGCTGAAGGACTGTGTACACCATCTCGGGATCACCAGTGCTCACAGCCTCGTGCAAAACTGGAAGGCAAAACAGTGAAATTTGACCCCCCTGTATTCTCACACTTTCTGACAAATTCCAAAGCCACTATGAAAAGTATCTATCTGGATCAAAGGCCAATATTCTCTTCAAAGTGGGACCCAGGCTGCAGCGCCCCCTGATCTTTATGACCATGACTACTTACTTCTAGCCCTTACCTGACTGAGAAGAGAAGAGAACATAGCACTCTTAGCCTCTTGAGCAAACCCTACCATCGTTCCCTTTCCCCCCTTTCTTACCACTGGCTCTGAAATACTGACAGTGTCTTCAGAGCTGGCTTTCACTGTGTGATCACATAACTGTGGAGATGGGCAGGTAGGGTTTGTGTTGTGTATATCCTTGCTCACTCAACTCAAAATTACTCTGAGAGTAATTTTGAGAGTATGAGAGTGTGCAAAACAAGTGAAGTGCCAGGATTTCACTGGAAAATACTACTACTTTCAGCTATAATTTTTTTGATTTTGTCTATCCTCATGGACTCGCTAGAGTTACCACCACATTCCTCAGGGGAAATCCGGCCTCCACACTCATGTCCGATGCACATAGAGCCGCTTTCTGGATAAGGAGTCACCCTCTACCCAGGGCTCTTGGCCCAGGACATAATTCGGACCACTGTGCTGCAGACGAGCCAGCAGCATCCGAGGCTCTCATCTTCTCGCCCAGCCCCAAGTTCCAAGAGAGAAAGAGTCTTAAGATAAAGATGACTTGGGACAATAAGGATTGAAACTGGCCTTTATTCAGAAAGAGAAAACAAAATGAAAGGCTTTAAATTATTTTACAAGTATACTTGCCTGTCCATCCCTCGCGATTTTCTTTTGTAACATCTGCTTTATGTCGGAG
The DNA here is from genome assembly GCF_059928025.1 of Delphinapterus leucas. NCBI lineage: Eukaryota > Metazoa > Chordata > Mammalia > Artiodactyla > Monodontidae > Delphinapterus > Delphinapterus leucas. The sequence goes on from NC_143142.1 coordinate 17,123,568, forward strand.
CAAGACTCTAGCAGATTCCAAATGTCCCAAAGAAACAGCAAGATGCAATAAGGTTCGACCTCGCGGATCCAGAGCCTCCACATTCTGTAAAGTAAACGCTGGCATTTATATAATTGGATATATTACATAAAAACGTGGAAAGGAGTTTGAGAGATAATATTCAGTATAAAAATTTAAAATAGGAGGGTCGGGGCTTCCCTGGTGGCGCAGTGGTTGAGAGTCCGCCTGCCGATGCAGGGGAGACGGGTTCGTGCGCCGGTCCGGGAAGATCCCACATGCCGCGGAGCGGCTGGGCCCGTTAGCCATGGCCACTGGGCCTGCGCGTCCGGAGCCTGTGCTCCGCAACGGGAGAGGCCACAACAGTGAGAGGCCCGCGTACCGCAAAAAAATAAATAAATAAATAAATAAATAAATATTAAAAAATAAATAAAATAGGAGGGTCTGGGAGAACCCCGTTGACATAGCGTCACACAGAAGGGATTTGGTGTGTTCACAGTGGTGGCAGTAGAATCTCTCTGACACATCTGGGCCAAAAAGCAACCTCAGGCTACTGAGACAGGACTCCCCATTCTCCTGCAAAGGTAAGCCCAGGAGGCTTGAGACAGTACCCTCAATGTGCTGTGGATGGTAAATGTCATTTAATCCTAAGACAGTTCAGAATTAAATATGAGAAAGATGAAATACACCAAATCCACAGTATTCATTTTTGTGTTAACTTTAGTAGTATTCTGTGTAATATGGCATTTTCAATGTTTGTAAGATTTAGATAATGTATTAGAGAATCTGACAAATTAGCCTGTGATTCTAATGTAAGATATACCATTGAATAATTGATTTTGGACTCGTATTAGAGATTTTTACTAGTGTGCAAATAATATTAAAAAAGAGGAGGACTGGTTCCAGATAGCAGAGTAGAAGGATGTGTGCTCACTCCCTCTTGCGAGAGCACCGGAATCACAACTAACTGCTGAACAATCATCGACAGGAGGACACTGGAACTCACCAAAATAGATACCCCACATCCAAAGACAAAGGAGAAGCCACAATGAGATGGTAAGAGGGGCACAATCACAATAAAATCAAACCCCATAACTGCTGAGGGGGTGACTCACAAACTGGAGAACACTTATACCACAGAAGTCCACCCACTGGAGTGAAGGTTCTGAGCCCCATGGCAGGCTTCCCAACCTGGGGGTCTGGCAACGGGAGGAGGAATTCCTAGAGAATCAGACTTTGAAGGCTAGCGGGATTTGACTGCAGGAGTTCGACAGGACTGGGGAAACAGAGACTCCACTCTTGGAGGGCACACACAAAGTAGTGTGCGCAGTGGGACCCAGGGGAAGGAGCACTGACCCCACAGGAGACTAAATCAGACCTACCTGCTAGTGCTGGAGGGTCTCCTGCAGAGGCGGGACAGAGGTGGCTGTGGCTCACCATGGGGACAAGGACACTGGCAGCAAAAGTTCTGGGAAGTACTCCTTGGCGTGAGCCCTCCCAGAGTCCACCATTAGCCCCAGCAAAGAGCCCAGTAGGCTCCAGTGCTGGGTTGCCTCAGGCCAAACAACCAACATGAGGGAACTCAGCCCCACCCATCAGCAGACAAGCAGATTAAAGTTTTACTGAGCTCTGCCCACCAGGGCAACACCCAGCTCCACCCACCACCAGTCCCTCTGATCAGGAACCTTGTACAAGCCTCTTAGATAGCCTCATCCACCAGAGGGCAGACAGCAGAAGCAAGAAGAACTACAATTCTGCAGCCTGTGGAAGGAAAACCATATTCACAGAAAGACAGACAAAATGAAAAGGCAGAGGACTTTGTACCAGATGAAGGAACAAGATAAAACCCCAGAAAAACAACTAAATGAAGTGGAGATAGGCAGCCTTCCAGAGAAAGAACTCAGAATAATGATAGTGAAGATGATCCAGGACCTTGGAAAAAGAATGGAGGCAAAGATCGAGAAGATGCAAGAAATGTTTAACAAAGACCTAGAAGAATTAAAGAACAAACACTAAAGAACAAACAAACAGAGATGAACAATCCAATAACTGAAATGAAAAACACACCAGAAGGAATCAATAGCAGAATAAATGAGGCAGAAGAACAGATAAGTGACCTGGAAGACAGAATGGTGGAATTCACTGCTGCAGAACAGAATGAAGAAAAAAGATTGAAAAGAAATGAAGACAGCCTAAGAGACCTCTGGGATAACATTAAACGCAACAACATTCGCATTATAGGGGTCCCAGGAGGAGAAGTGAGAGAGAAAGGACCCAAGAAAATATTTGAAGAAATTATAGTCGAAAACTTCCCTAACATGGGAGAGGAAATAGCCACCCAAGTCCAGGAAGCACAGAGAGTCCCATACAGGATAAACCCAAGGAGAGACACGCTGAGACACATAGTAATCAAATTGACAAAAATTAAAGACAAAGAAAATTATTGAAAGCAACAAGGGAAAAATGACAAATAACATACAAGGGAACTCCCATAAGGTTAACAGCTGATTTCTCAGCAGAAACGCTACAAGTCAGAAGGGAGTGGCATGATATATTTGAAGTGATGAAAGGGAAGAAACTATAACCAAGATTACTCTAGCCGGCAAGGATCTCATTCAGATTCAACAGAGAAATCAAAAGCCTTACAGACAAGCAAAAGCTAAGAGAATTCAGCACCACCAAACCAGCTCTACAGCAAATGCTAAAGGAACTTCTCTAAGTGGGAAACACAAGAAAGGAAAAGGACCTACAAAAACAAACCCAAAACAATTAAGAAAATGGTAATAGGAATATACATATTGATAATTACCTTAAACGTGAATGGATTAAATGCTCCAACCAAAAGACACAGGCTTACTGAATAGATACAAAAACAAGACCCACATATATGCTGTCTACAAGAGACCCACTTCAGACCTAGGGACACATACAGACTGAAAGTGAGAGGATGGAAAAACATATTCCATGCAAATGGAAATCAAAAGAAAGCTGGAGTAGCAATACTCGTATCAGATAAAATAGACTTTAAAATAAAGAATGTTACAAGAGACAAGGAAGGACACTACATAATGATCAGGGATCAATCCAAGAAGATATAACAATTATAAATATATATGCACCCAACACAGGAGCACCTCAATACATAAGGCAACTAACAGCTATAAAAGAGGAAATTGACAGTAACACAATAATAGTGGGGAACTTTAACACCTCACTTACACCAATGGACAGATCATACAGACAGAAAATTAATAAAGAAACACAAGCTTTAATGACACAACAGACCAGATAGATTTAATTGATATTTATAGGAAATTCCACCCAAAAACAACAAATTACACTTTCTTCTCAAGTGCGCACAGAATATTCTCCAGAATTGATCACATTTCGGGTCACAAATCAAGCCTCGGTAAATTTAAGAAAACTGAAAGCATATCAAGCATCTTTTCCGACCACAATGCTATGAGATTAAAATCCATCACAGGGAAAAAAATGTAAAAACACAAACACATGGAGGCTAAACAATACGTTACTAAATAACCAAGAGATCACTGAAGAAATCAAAGAGGAAATAAAAAAATACCTAGAGACAAATTACAACAAAAACACCATGATCCAAAACCTGTGGGATGCAACAAAAGCAGTTCTAAGAGGGAAGTTTATAGCAATACAAGCCTACCTGAAGAAACAAGAAAAATCTCAAATAAACAATCTAAACTTACACCTAAAGGAACTAGAGAAAGAAGAACAAACAAAACCCAAAGTTAGCAGAAGGAAAGAAATCGTAAAGATCACAGCAGAAATAAATGAAATACAAACAAAGAAAACAACAGCAAATATCAATAAAACTAAAAGCTGGTTCTTTGAGAAGATAAACAAAACTGATAAACCTTTAGCCAGACTCATCAAGAAAAAGAGGGAGAGAACTCATATCAATAAAGTAAGAAATGAAAAAGGAGAAGTTACAACAGACACTGCAGAAATACAAAGCATCATAAGGGACTACTACAAGCAACTCTATGCCAATAAAATGGACAACCTGGAAGAAATGGACAAATTCTTAGAAAGGTATAACCTTCCAAGACTGAACCAGGAAGAAACAGGAAATATGAACAGACCAATCACAAGGAATGAAATTGAAACTGTGATTAAAAATCTTCCAACAAACAAAAGTCCAGGACCAGATGGCTTCCCAGGTGAATTCTATCAAACATTTAGAGAAGAGCTAACACCCATCCTTCTCAAACTCTTCCAAAAAACTGCAGAGGAAGGAACACTCCCAAACTCATTCTTTGAGGCCACCATCACCCTGATACCAAAACCAAAGATACTACAAAAAAAGAAAATTACAGACCAATATCACTGATGAACGTAGATGCAAAAATCCTCAACAAAATACTAGCAAACAAAATCCAACAACACATTAAAAGGATCATACACCAGGATCAAGTGGGATTTATCCCAGGGATACAAGGATTCTTCAATATATGCAAATCAATCAATGTGACACACCATATTAACAAAGTGAAGAAAAAAAACCATATGATCATCTCAATAGATGCAGAAAAAGCTTTTGACAAAACTCAACACCGATTTATGATAAAAACTCTCCAGAAAGTGGGCATAGAGGGAACCTACCTCAACATAATAAAGGCCATATACGACAAACCCACAGCAAACATCATTCTCAATGGTGAAAAACTGAAAGCATTTCCTCTAAGATCAGGAACAAGACAAGGATGTCCACTCTCACCACTATTATTCAACATAGTTTGGGAAGTCCTAGCCATGGCAATCAGAGAAGAAAAAGAAATAAAAGGAATACAAATTGGAAAAGAAGAAGTAAAACTGTCACTGTTTGCAGATGACATGATAATATACATAGAGAATTATAAAGATGCAACCAGAAAACTACTAGGCTAATCAATGAATTTGGTAAAGTTGCAGGATACAAAATTAATGCACAGAAATCTCTTTCATTCCTATATACTAACAATGAAAGGTCAGAAAGAGAAATTAAGGAAACAATCCCATTCTTTTTTGCAACAAAAAGAATAAAATACCTAGGAATAGGGCTTCCCCGGTGGTGCAGTGGTTCAGAGTCCGCCTGCCGATGCAGGGGACACGGGTTCGTGCCCCGGTCCGGGAAGATCCCACATGCCGCGGAGCGGCTGGGCCCATGAGCCATGGCCGCTGAGCCTGCGCGTCCGGAGCCTGTGCTCCACAACAGGAGATGCCACAACAGTGAGAGACCCGCGTACCGCAAAAAAAAAAAAAAAAAAAACAAAACCTAGGAATAAACCTACCTAAGGAGGTAAAAGACCTGTACTCAGGGCTTCCCTGGTGGCACAGTGATTAAGAATCCACCTGCCAATGCAGGAGACACGGGTTCAAACCCTGGTCCGGGAAGATCCCACATGCTGCAGAGCAACTAAGCCCGTACGCCACAACTACTGAGCCTGCACTCTAGAGCCTGCGTGCCACAACTACTGAGCCCACGTGCCACAACTACTGAAGCCCGCATGCCTAGAGCCCATGCCCCGCAACAAGAGAAGCCGCCACAATGAGAAGCCTGCACACCACAACGAAGAGTAGCCCCTGCTCGACGCAACTAAAGAAAGCCCACGCGCAGCAATGAAGACCCAACGCAGCCATAAATAAATAAGAAAATCTTACTCAGAAAACTATAAAACACTGATGAAAGAAATCAAAGATGACACAAACAGATGGAGAGATATACCATGTTCTTGGATTGCAAGAATCAATATTGTGAAAATGACTAAACTACCCAAAGCAATCTACAGATTCAATGCAACCCCTATCAAATTACCAGTGGCATTTTTTTACAGAGCTAGAACAAAAAATCTTAAAATTTGTATGGAGACACAAAAGACCCCGAATAGCCAAAGCAGTCTTGATGGAAAAAAATGGAGCTGGAGGAATCAGACTCCCTGACCTCAGACTATACTACAAAGCTACAGTAATCAAGACAATATGGTACTGGCACAAAAACAGAAATGCAGATCAATGGAACAGGATAGAAAGCCGAGATAAACCCACGCACCTATGGTCAACTAATCTATGACAAAGGAGACAAGGATATACAATGGAGAAAAGACAGTCTCTTCAGTAAGTGGTGCTGGGAAAACTAGACAGCTACATGTAAAAGAATGAAATTAGAACACTCCCTAACACCATACACAAAAATACACACAAAATCCATACACAAAATGGATTAGAGACCTAAATGTAAGACCAGACACTATAAAACTCTTAGAGGAAAACATAGGAAGAACACTCTTTGACATAAACCACAGCAAGATTTTTTTTGATCCACCTCCTAGAGTAATGGAAATAAAAACAAAAATAAACAAATGGGACCTAACGAAATTTAAAAGCTTCTGCAAAACAAAGGAAACTACAAACAAGACAAAAAGACAACTCTCAAAATGGGAGAAAATATTTGCCAATGAATCAACAAAGGATTAATTTCCAAAATATATAAACAGCTCAATATTAAAAAAAATAACCCAATCAAAAATGGCCAAGGGAAGCTTCCTTGGTGGCGCAGTGGTTAAGAATGTGCCTGCCAATGCAGGGGACACGGGTTCAAGCCCTGGTCCAGGAAGATCCCATATACCATGGAGTAACTAAGCCCACGCACCACAACTACTGAGCCTGTGCTCCAGAGCCAGTGAGCCACGACTCCTGAAGCCTGGGCACCCGGAGCCCGTGCTCTGCAACAAGAGAAGCCATCGTAATGAGAAGCCCGCACACCGCAACGAAGAGTAGCCCCCGCTCACTGCAACTAGAGAAAGACTGTGCACAGCAACAAAGACCCAACGCAGCCAAAAATAAATAAATAAAGTAAATAATAATTAGGGGAAAAAATGGGCAGAAGACCAAAATAGACATCTCTCCAAAGAAGACATACAGATGGTCAAGAAGCACATGAAAAGCTGCTCAACATCACTAATTATTAGAGAAATGCAAATCAAAACTACAATGAGGTATCACCTCACACCAGTTAGAATGGGCATCATCAGAAAATCTACAAACAACAAATGCTGGAGAGGGTGTGGAGAAAAGGGATCCCTCTTGCACTGTTGGTGGAAATGTAAATTGATATAGCCACTATGGAGAACAGTATGGAGGTTCCTTAAAAAACTAAAAATAGAATTACCATATGACCCAGCAATCCCACTACGGGGCATATACCCAGAGAAAACCATAATTCAAAAAGACACATGCACGCCAATGTTCACTGCAGCACTATTTACAATAACCAGGTCATGGCAGCAACCTAAATGCCCATCGACAGAGGAATGAATAAAGAAGATGTGGTACATATATACAGCGGAATATTACTCAGCCATAAAAAGGAACGAAGCTGGGTCATTTGTAGAGACATGGATGGATCTAGAGACTGTCATACAGAGTGAAGTAAGTCAGAAAGAGAAAAACAAATATCGTATATTAATGCATATATGTGGAACCTAGAAGAATGGTACAGATGAACCAGTTTGCAGGGCAGAAATAGTGACACAGATGTAGAGAACAAACGTATGGACACCAAGGAGAGAAAATGGCAGGGGGATGGTGGTGGTGGTGGGATGAATTGGGAGATTGGGACTGCCATATATACACTAATATGTATAAAATAGATAATAAGAACCTGCTATATGAAAAAATAAAATTCAAAAAAAATTTAAAAATAGTATTTGCACATCATGACAGCACTATATGGGAAAATGAATGCTTGCAAATGCAAGACTGAAACATGACTCTGGGAGCTATACATAAAGATGACAGTTACTAAGTTACTTTTTCTATAAAGTTAAGTGCCTCATAAACACTGGCTATAGGCCTCAGATCACTGAACACAACCTTAAGCACGAATGGCATTGAACACAACAGCACTCAAATTAAGTCTAAATAAGGCTAAGGGCTTTCATGGAAATGCAACCACCCTATGATGTGGAACATGGGGGATTTCTCCAGCACATCTCTTCATTCAAGTCAAGAACAGGAAGTGCAGGACTGTAATCAAAACCGAAAGTACAGGGCTTCCCTGGTGGCGCAGTGGTTGAGAGTCCGCCTGCCGATGCAGGGGACACGGGTTCGTGCCCTGGTCTGGGAAGATCCCACATGACGCGGCGCGGCTGGGCCCGTGAGCCATGGCTGCTGAGCCTGCGCGTCCGGAGCCTGTGCTCCGCAACGGGAGAGGCCCGCGTACCGCAAAAAAAAAAAAACAAAAAACAACCGAAAGTACAAAAGATAATTTGAGTTAGAATAAAATTACATTCTCTAGCTGGATTCCCACCAAAACACCACTCTCATTATTGTGTGTTGAGTGCCCTGAAGTAGCAGCACCCACGGGTTCCACAGACAACCAGCATGATCCACCAGGCATGTGTGTGGACATATTTGCAGATAAATGTCCATTTGGCTTTGACTCTTCATTCCTATTTTGGCCCTCCTCCCGGCACCTGCACTGGGTCTCCAGAGCTCAGTCTGAACAACTGGGTGCTGCCTTCCAAAGACGGCTCTGGATGTTCTTCCAAGGACACAAGAAACTGCCATGGGGCTTTTGTTATATAAAAACTTTACGTGCCATGATACTGCTGAGAAAATGTGCTTTATGTTGATTTGAGATGCTAGTTGTTGTGCAGCCTCCAGAGATATCCAGAACAAGCCACTATCAGCCACAGGAAAGGAAGGTAAGCCGGACTGTGGGTAAGCAGCTACTATCCAACAGCTACTGAGCTTCCCTGTTTTGCTAACTGTATCGTGGCTATTGTGGAGTGAAGACAGGAACTGCTACTGAGGAAAAATAGAAGTGGTCGAAGACATTCTGCTAAGTGAACATGCGTCCTCCTGGACCAACCCCAGGCCTCAGCGTTCTCTCAGGTGCTGAAACGCCAACAAGTATCCCGGAACGGGGCCCACACCACCTCCTGGGATTCCCTGACTTTTCCCAAGGGGACGGCCTGTCTATCTCACCAAAGCGTCCAAAGGGCAGGATCCGAGTCTCCTGTTTCTTAGCTTCTGCCACCGTAGACTCTAATTTGCATTAAATCATCGTTCTTTAAAAAAAGTAATATGGCTTTAAACTATTAACTAAGCTGAAGTTTACTAGGAAAGAAATAATTAGCAAATTCATCATTTTCTTTCATGTCTCTTACAGATACTGTTTTCTTTTTTCTTTTTTTTTTTTGCGGTACGCGGGCCTCTCACTGTTGTGGTCTCTGCCGCTGCGGAGCACAGGCTCCGGACGCGCAGGCTCAGCGGCCATGGCTCACGGGCCTAGCCGCTCCGCGGCATGTGGGATCTTCCCGGACCGGGGCATGAACCTGTGTCCCTGGCATCGGCAGGCGGACTCTCAACCACTGCGCCACCAGAGAAGCCCCAGATACTGTTTTCTTACTCAACAAGTTCAATGTACTACATGAAAGGTGCTAGGGTTAGCATACTGCCCGACACAGGAGATGCTTAACAATATTTACCACACAAAAGGGGAAACTCTACTTACTTTAATTCATACCCCAGAACAAAACTAACATCTCGGACTAAGCTCCTGGGCAACCATTAAGATACGATGTATAAAATGAAAGCCAAATATATTTTGTTGACATTTTTCTGTTTTGGACCACAGGGAAAACTGTATGTCGGAGCCACATAGCTGCACACTTTGCATGGCTAACTGTTCAGAGCCTCCTGTGCCTCTCCTCATTTGAAAGGAGAGAAGGAAGGAAGAATAATATAATATATTACGGTGACAGTGTGATTTAAAACAATGGATGAATAACAATTAGAGTGGAAAAAAAGGATAGAAAATCAATAGAGAAAAATCAACAAAACCAAAAGTTGGCTCTTGGAAAATATCAACAAAATTGACAAAATTTCAGCTAGACTGACGAAGGAAAAAAAAAGAGAGAAGGCTAAAGTTACCAAAATCAGGAATGTAAAAGGGGATATTACTAACAACTCTACAGAAATTAGAAGTATTATAAATGAATGCTATGAACAACCGTATGCCAACAAATTAGAATTCAGATGAAATGCACATACTCCAAGACAGCCACAAACCAGCAAAACTGACTTAGGAAAAAATAGAAAACCTGAAAAAAATTTATAACAAGAAAAGAGATTGAATCAGTAATTTTAAAACTTCCCAGGAAAAAGACCTCAGGCCTAGATGGCTTCACTGGTGAATTCTACCAAATGTTCAATAAATTAATACCAATTCTTCACAAACCCAAAAAAACAGAAGAGGAAGGAAAACTTCCCAATTCATTTTATAAGCCCAGTATTATCCTGATGATGAACACGTCACCAAAAAGAAAACCACAGACCAGTATCTCTTGTGAATATAGGTACAAAAATCCTCAACAATATTCTAGCAAAGTAAATTCAGCAACATATAAAAAGGGCTATTGTACACCATGACCAAGTGAATTTATCCCACAAATGCCAAGGGTGGCTTAACATCTGACAATCAATTAATGTAACACAGCATATCAACAGAATAAAATAAAATAAAAAACACATGACCATCTCGATAAATGCATGCTGTGCCCTGAAGGTGAAGTGTCCACCCAAACTTTGTATGTTGAAATCCTAACCTCTAAAGATGATGGTATTAGGAAGTGGGGCCTTTGGGAAGTGCTTAGATCATGAGAGTGAAGCCCTCATGAATGGAATTAGTGCCTTTATAAAAGAGGCTCCAGAGAGCTTGCTAGCCACCTTCTACCATGTTAGGACACAGTGAGAATGCACCTGCTATGAACCAGGAGGAGAGCCCTCAGCAGCCACCACACCAAACCTGCTGGCACCATGATCTTGGACTTCAAGGCTCCAGAACTATAAGAAATAAATTTCTATTGTTTATAAACTATCCACTCTATGATATTTGTTACCGCAGCTCAAATGGACTAAGACAATGCAGAAAAAGCATTTCACAAAATCCCACACCCCTTCATGATAAAAAAACACTCAACAAACTAGGAATGGAAGGGAACTTCCTCAAACAGCATCCGCCTGTGAAAACCCCACAGCTAATATCATATTTAATGGTGAAAGACTGGATGCTTTCCTCCTAAGATAGGAACAAGACAAGAATGTTCTCTTTCATCACTTCTATTCAGCATTGTACTAGAGGTTCTAACCAAGGCAATAAGGCAAGAAAAATAAATAAAAGGCATCCAGATTGGAAAGGAAGACATAAAACTATCTCTACTCACAGACAACATGATCTCATGTATAGAAAATCCTAAGAAATCTACTTAAAAACTATTAGAACTAATGATTTCTGCAAGGCTGCAGGATACGAGAGCAATACAGAAAAATCAATTGTATATCTATACACTCGTAGCAACTCAAAAATTAAACTTTAAAAATTCCTTTTACAGGGCTTCCCTGGTGGTGCAGTGGTTAAGAATCCGCCTGCCAATGCAGGAGACACGGGTTCGAGCCCTCATCCGGGAAGATCCCACATGCTGCAGAGCAACTAACCCTGTGGGCCACAACTACTGAGCCTGCGCGCTTAGAGCCCATGCTCTGCAACAAGAGAAGCCACTGCAATGAGAAGCCCGCACACTGCAACAAAGAGTAGCCCCCGCTCGCTGCAACTAGAGAAAGCCTGCACGCAGCAACGAAGACCAATTGCAGCCAAAAATGAATGAATGAATGAATTACTTTTTTAAAAATTCCTTTTACAACAGCATTGAAAAGAATAAAACATTTGGGAATAAGCAACAAAAGAAGTATAAACCTTATACTCCGAAAACCATAAAGCATTGTTGAAAGAAATTAAGATCTAAATAAATGGAAAAGCATCCCATGTTCATGGTTCAGAAGACTTAATATTTTAACATGTCAAAACTCCCTAAACTGAGCTACAGAGTCAATGCAATCTCTATCAAAATTCCAGCTGACTTTCTGCAGAAACGAACAAGCTTATACTAACATTCATAGGAAATGCAAGGAACCCAGAATAGCCAAAACCATCTTGAAACAAAGAGTAAAATTTGAGGATTCACACTTCCCAATTTCAAAACTTACTACACAAAGCTACAGCAATCAAGACAGTGTGGTACTGGCCAAAGGACAGACATATAAATCAATGGAATACAATCTAGAGTCCAGAAATAAACTTATACATTTATGGTCAATTGATTTTCAACAAGGGCACCAAAATAACTCAATGGGGAAAGAATAATCTTTTCAACAAATGGTACTTGAACAACTAGATATCCACATGCAAAAGAATGAAGTACTGTATATACCATATGCAAAAATTAGCTCAAAGTTGATCAAAAACCTAAATGTAAGAGCTAAAACACTAAAACTATTAGGAGAAAACATAGGATTATATCTTTGTGAACTTGCGTTAACCAAAACCTTCTCAGATACAACACCAAATGCATAAGAGACAAAAGAAAATGCAGATAAACTACACTCCATCTAAACTGAAAACTGCTGTACTTCAAATGACATAAAGAAAGTAAAAAGACAACCTAAAGAATAGAAGAAAATATTTGCAAGTCATATGCTTAATAAGGGGCTAGTATCCAGAAAATATGAAGAACTCTAACTACTCAAGAATAAAAAGACAAATACTCCAGTTTTAAAATGGGCAAAGGATTTAAATAGACATTTCTTCAAAGAAGATATGCCAATGCCCAATAAGCACATGAAAGATGCTCAACATAACTAATCATTAGGGTAATGCAACGCAAGACCACAAAGTGATAATACCTCACCCCCACTAGGATGGCTACAATCAAAAAGACAGACAATAACAAGTGTTGACAAGGATGTGGAGAAACTAGAACCCTCATACACTGCTGGTGGGAATGTAAAATGGTGCAGTCAATTTGAAAAGGAGTTGGCAGTTCTTCCAAAAGTTAAACATAGAATTACTATAAGACCCAGCAATTCCACTTGCAGGTGTTTACCCAAAAAAAATAAAAACATACAACCACACAAAAACTTGCACACAGATATGCATAGCAGCATTATTCATAATGGCCCAAAGGTGGGAAAAAACAAATGTCCATCAACTGGCAAATGAATAAACAAAATGTACTCTATACATACAATGGAATATTATTCAGCCATTAAAAGGAATGAAGTACTAATACCTCCACAACATGGATGAACCTTGAAAACATCATGATAGGTTAAAGAAGCCAAACACAAAAGGCCACATATTGTATGACTGCATTTACATGAAATGTCCAGAATAAGCAAATCTGTACAGATAGCAAGCAGCTTAATGGTTGTCTGGGGCTGAAGGTGTTGGGGGAAAATAGGAAATGACAGCTAATGGGCGTGGGGTTTCTTTTTGGGGTGATGAAAATTTCTGGAATGTGATAGTGGTGACAGTCACACAACTCTGAATATACTAAAAAACAGTGAATAATATACTTTAATGGGTGAATTGCGTAAGTGAATTATATCTCAATAAAGATGTTTGAAAACCAACATATGTATGTGTTTTATGTAAGACATAAAACTAATCTACCCTCTATCTATATGCTGTTTGACGAGTTGCTTAATTTCTCTTGAGCTTCAGTTTGCTCCCTTGTAAAACAGGATTAAAAAAAAAACAATAAAACCCCACCTACCTTACAAAGTTCTTACAAGGGCAAAGGCACAAGCCTAACCCACACAGAAAGCACTTCGAAGAGCCAGCACTTATTATCATACACCTACATTACATAGTTTCTTATAAGCCGTCACTTTCTCCCTAAAAGGGATTTGTTCAAATTTCCTTACAGTTAATAGTGGAGCTTAGGGTCTTCAACTAATAATGTTAGTTTAGCGAGCAAGAGCTTTCAGAATTTAACTGGAATTCACTGTCGAAGCTGACCATGTAAGTTTTTCCTTTAAGTTTCTTCAGTCATGAGCCGTACCAAATTAAAAATCCCCACCCTTTTAACTATCATCGTGCCCCAAAAGAAGAAAAGGAATGAGATTTCTACACGTCTCCTTACGTGATAATGTAAGCCCACCGACTTTTCTTGTCCAAGCCCTCTTTGCCAGCCCGCTGTCCTCCAGCCGCAGTCAAGGCGCAGCTGAGTGCGGGCTGCAGAGCCAGACAACCGGGCCCACTTCCGGACCCCTCACTAGCCTCGGGTGGATTACTCAACCCCTCTGAGCCTTGGTCCCTAGCGCACAGCCAGAGCTTCCGAAACTCTCACAGGGGCCTCCTGGGGAGGCCTCAGGTAAGAGGCTGCTAAGCAGCCCTCCATTCGCTTGAGAGAGTCAACCACCCTCATTCCTGTGCACTCTCAGACCACCTTGGTCCTCTGCAGCTATGGCCTGAGCTGGTTCTCCCACTCCTAGTCGGGGGTCGGGGTCAGGAAGCCATACAAGCCTGGTTCCTAAGGTGAGCCTGAGCCTCTGAGGGCTGAGGAGGAGCAGCTGAGAGGAGGCTCCAGGCTCTTCCCCTTGGATGCAAGGCTCTGGCTCACAGTGGGCCTCTAGCCAACAGGCACTGGCTTGAACGTGTGCCCAGTGGCCTCACCCCGCCTAGCCCCTGGCTGGGATGAGAACCCCAGGGTGGTTCCCTGGTCAGGCTCCGGGCACTGCTGCTGCTAGAACATCCTCTTCCTCTTGCCCAGATTTTGAGCTTTCACTGCTGGCTCCCTAACAGGGGGCGGGCCCTGGGGTCAGGCATCATCTGCCACCCTCCTCTCCACTCGATCCCAGGGCTTTCTCTCCCCTGCTAAGGTGCACTGACTGACCTTTGCATTTGTCCCCGTAAGGTTTCCTTCATTCTTCCAGCATCAGCAGGAAGGCCAAAAGATGTTTAACAGACCTCTTTGGCTAAGTGACAAATGACATAACCATAACACAAATCATTTCAACTGTACCAATCAACTTCAAGGCCCCGCTGAATATTAAAGGCAGTAGAGCTGATGGGTTAAGAGGCACTTAATAAAGTGCCTCTGCTGAGTAAACGTTGAAAGCGTGAAACAATCTCATCACTGGCAAAGTTACACAAGCAGTGAACTCCAGCTATTAGCAAGACGGTGGCACTGGGGCTGACTCACTCACACTCAGAAACACGTGCTTATCCTCTTCATCTGGATAAACTCGATTCTTTCTGTGCCACTGTTCCTAGAACAAAATAAAATTCTTATAGCTACCAGTGTGCCTGCTTCACGTCTCACTCGTGGGATGGAAGGAATGAAGGAACAGACAGCAGAAAATTACTGGCAAACAAAGCCTCAAGTGAAACAGCTGGTTTTATTGCTGCGGTGATAAGAATTTTTTTGTTTTTAATTATGCAACCAATACGTGTTCTTTGTAGAAAAATTGGAACATACGTAAAAGAAGCTACATTCCCAGGATGATTATAATACTAGCAGCAGCAAGTATGGTAAATGTACTGCTCCCATTTACTAAGTGCCTTTGCTTTCTGATCTGTTCTCTGCTTCATTCTCCAGAATCCTGAAATGGAGGCACTTTCACTGAAAGACGTAAAGCGGAAGGGTTAAGAGTACAGGATTAAAGCAGACTGTGACTTTCTGGGTGGACATCCTGGTTCGACTACTGGGTAAGCAGGTGACTGAACCTCTCCACCTCCGTTTCCTCATCTGTGAAATGGGAATCACAATAGCACTCACCCCAGGGGACTGATGTGAGAATTAAATCTAAAACTTCACATAAAACATTTCAGCACGGTGCCTGGCAAAACAGCAAAATACCGCGTTTTGACAGGTGATGAACCGATTCGGCAAGGGTAAATTAAGCACCCAAGCTCACAATCTAACCTGCGATAGCACTGGCCATTAACCTAACTGCCTCCAAGGCACAGGTGTAGGCAACTGTTTCGTAATTAACAGAGGATCTCGATAAATATGAAAGCAGCAAAATATTCCCTGCCTTGTACTTTAAAGACATCAATTATCAACTTCTTGACCCTGAAGCAGTTACATAATTTGCAGGACCCAGAGAAAAATCAAAATGCAAGGCCCCTTAATCAAAAAAAAAATTTAGAACTTCAAGACGATAACTGCAGAGCATTAAACCAAGCACGAGGGACTTCCCTGCCTGGTGGTCCAGTGGTTAAGACTCCACGCTTCCACTGCAGGGGGCACAGGTTCGATCCCTGGTCGGAGAACTAAGATCCCGCATGCCGCACAGCACAGCCAAAAAAAAAAAAAAAACCACCAAGCACCAGCCACTTCTGAGCACAAGGCCCTGTGCAACTGCCAGGTCGCACACCCTTGAAGCCAGCCCCATGTCCACCCCTTCAACGGCCAAGTTTCAGGATCGAAACTGGATTGCGTGCTCATGACAATCAAGCTTCCACGGTCAAGATGTTCTTTCTGAATACACTTCAACTATCCCTTCCCCAGAGAAAACAGGATACTGTGGAATGATCTACAGTGATAACCAATAACAAAGCCAAAACCAAATAATTAGCAAAGATGAATATTCTCTCCTGACCTCCTTGCCAGTCAAAGGCATTAAGGATCAATTTACTCCGGGACAACCTGCTGCAAACTTATAATTCTCTAATCGCGAATGTCCTTAACGTTTTTCAAGGTAAGAGGCACAGCGAACTTTCGATGAACATGTCTATCACAGCTTGCAGGAAAAAGAAATAATTCAACCATGCCACATTGTAGATTATAAACCAAGACTTGGTCTTATCGAACAAGTTTTTCTATAAAGAAAGACTGCGCTTCATTTAAACTCTTTTCCTCACTCCAATGAACAGAAAGCCTGCTGCTTTCAGAAATCAGTATTGAACGTGTGTGTGGTTTAAGGACAATGATGAACCTCTCTATCAAATAGGATTTTAGTTTTGTGACTTTCCTTGTACTTTATCTCAATATTTCGTAAGAAGCTGGGGGGCCCCGATACCAAGGAAGTGCAGAAGCAAAACGTAGCAGAACTAAAACAAGACTGTCTGGTCATTTTTAAAGTGTCCAAGGTGAGACTGAAATCTGAGAGCAAAATCATGGAGGATTCTCTCTGAGCCACGTTTAGTAAAAAAAAAGGGAATTAAATCTTCAGGTATACCGCAATGCCTAATGGTGAATCATTTACTCTGGGGGCATGATCTAATTAACAGCAATGACTCTTACAACGAAAGTTTATTCTGTCGGGATAGAGAATTTAAATTAAAAAAGAGCAACTTTTGACTTCCAGTGGGTGCTCAACAGACTTAAAAGGGAGATGTCAAGGTACAAGAACACACTTAGCAGTAACCGTTCATCACATGGGGGGATGCTGACCTTGCTCAATTATTGCCTACCATAAGAAAAGCAATGCCCCTTTTCCTCTAAAATTTCTTGACAATTACAGCATCAAATTGGAGCCATTCAAACACCAGAACTTTAGCACACTGTATAAAATGAAGTCAACCAGAACAATTATACCAAATAATTACAAATCCTCATCCTAACTGCTAAGTCTGTTAGTTTGTAACTTGAGGATACCAATACCTCCCAGAATTGCTGGGATGCCTTTAAGGCAGGGTTTCTCAAGCAAAATGCTACTGACATTTTGGGACAGATAAATCTTAGTTGGGGAGGGGGGTGTCTTACGCATTTGTGCATTATAGGATATTGAGCAGCTTCCCTGGCCTCTACCCATTAGATTCCAGTAACACCCACTCCCCACTTGTAACAACCAAAAAAGTCCCCATTAATTACTTGATGTGTGGGATAAGGGATGAAATCACTTCCAACTGAGAACCACTGCTTTATACAGATGGGAATAAATAAAAGGTAAGGAATCAAAGCACTTTAAAACAGGAAGTGATTTTAAGGATGCCGTGCACCAGTGATTCTCAAACTTGACCTATTGATAATAGTCAAGTACAAGATTTGCCCACAGGGGTATCAACACCCTCATTCTACAAATACGTGGACGTGGGCCAGAAAAGGAAAATGCCTTGCCCAAGGTCACAGGGCAAGTTAGAACCTGGACTCCAAACCCAACCAAGCCCTTCCTTACAAAACGTATGGGTGGGGTGAGAGGTGTGTGTTGCTCATACATTTTGAGGAGAGGCAGGCCTAATTGGTTAAGACGGTGCGCTCTGGAGCCAGCTGGCCAGAGTTAAAAATCCTGATTTGGTATTTATTAGGTGAGGGACCTTGTGTAAGGCACATAACCTCTGAGAGCCTCAGTTTCCTTCTCTGTCAAATTTAACGATAGTACCTACCTCCTAGGGTTGTTGGAAAGGCTGAGAGAGATAATATATATAAAACCTCGACACAGGGCCTGGAACACATTAAACACTCAATACATGTTGTTATTATTATTATTATTGTCCCACGACTGCAGAGTGGAAGGGGTCTGTAGGGCCCCGAGGGCAGAGGGCTGGAGATGGGCTCAGGGAGGCGATGCGACGCCCGACTCCCCCCTCCTCTCGCCGGGGGCGGACCCCCGCCTCGCCCCTCACCTGGCCCTGCAGCTCCTTCTCCAGCTGCCGGTAGTCGTTGTTCCAGACCAGGACGTGTAAAGGGAAGTGGCCGCTAGCGTCGCAGGCAGAGGACATGGCGAGGAGGCCGCAGCCGGGCCCTCACCGCCCGCTTGCCAAGTCTCAGCACCGGCAGGGTCTCCGGCGCCCGCCCGCCCGGCGGCCGGCGAGCGAGAGAACCAGGGGAGCGAGCGAGGGGCGCGGTACGAGGCAAGGGGGACTAACTAGCCAGGTGAGGGGCACGCGCGGGAGGTCGGCGGTCGCGGGCCGGGTCGGGGACGGGGTCGGCCGCGCCCACCCCGCGCCCCGCCGCGCTCCCGCCTGCGCTGACAGCTCCCGAACCGACTTCTGCGGGCAGAACTGCCCCAAACAGGGAAGTGCGGGGAGCGAACCACCGCGCGCCGTGGCGGGGGGGGAGGAGAGGACAACCACCTGGTCCGGGGTCCGCTTAACCCCACCCACCTGAAGTCCACATCTGGAAACACAGAAATGCCCAAAACAGAGCTAAAACTCTCTTCTTTAGCCCAGAATCTCTACATGGAAAACTCGGTCTACCCTTCATCACCCCCTTTCCCCCTGCTCCAGCTTTCTCATATGGTTCGGTCCACAACTGGGCCTCTTCCACCGGCTCTGTGGTCACGGGGTGACAACAGGCGCCTGGACCAAACCATTCTAGTTACTGACTCCCTAGCCTTTTTGGACCTGGGCATATGCTTCCACGATTGGTCAGGAGCCATTTTGGAAGTGGGCAGCACCAAACAATTTTCAAGGGGGAATTATAAACTCTAGAGAAGTGGCATTAAATAGTTGCACAATAAGAGGATGGTTCTATCTCAGGATTTCTCAACTTCGGCACATTTTGAACCACGTAATTTTTTTTTTTTTTTTGCTATTCTGGTAGCTCTGATTCTTTTTAATTTATTTATTTTTTACTTTTATTTATTTTGATTTTTTATACAATTTTAAAAAGTTGCTTTCCGGGGCTTCCCTGGTGGCACAGTGGTTAAGAATCCACCTGCCAATGCAGAGGACACGGGTTCAATCCCTGGTCTGGGAAGATCCCACATGCCGTGGAGCAACTAAGCCTGTGTGCCACAACTACTGAGCCTGTGCTCTAGAGCCCGCGAGCCACAACTACTGAAGCCCGCACGCCTAGAGCCCGTGCTCCACAATGAGAAGCCACTGCAATGAGAAGCCTGCGCACTGCAAGGAAGAGTAGCCTCCACTCGCCACAACTAGAGAAAGCCTGCACGCAGCAGCGAAGACCCAACACAGCCAAAAATAAATAAATAAATATATTTTTAAAGTTGCTTTCCATTTACAGTTTTTACTAAATATTGGCTATATTCCCAGTGTTGTACAATACATCCTTGAGTCTATCTTACACCCAATAGTTTGTGCCTCTTCCCCTACCCTTATATTACCCCTCTCCCCAGTGGTAACCACTAGTTTGCTCTCTATATCTGTGAATCTGCTTCTTTTTTGTTATATTTACAACTTTGTTGTATTTTTTAGATTCCACGTATAAGTGATATCATACAGTATTTATCTTTCTCTGTCTGATTTATTTCACTTAGCATAATGACCTCCAAGTCCATCCATGTTGCTGCAAATGGCAAAATTTCATTCTTTTTTTTAATGCCTGAGTGGTATTCCATTGTTGAATACTACATAAAGGGAACATACCTCAACATAATAAAGGCCATATATGACAAACCTACAGCTAACATCATACTCAATGGTGAAAAGATGAAAGCATTTCCTCTGAAATCAGGAACAAGATAAGGATGCCCACTCTCACCACTTTTATACAACATAGTTTTGGAAGTCCTAGCCACAGCAATCAGAGAAGAAAAAGAAATAAAAGGAACCCAAATTGGAAAGGAAGATGTGAACCACATAATTCTTTACATGGGACTTGTCCTGTGCTTTGTAGGATGTTGAGCAGCATCCCTGGCCATTCTATCCACTGGATGCCAGTAACACTACCCCCAAAATGTCTCCAGACATTGCCAAATGTCCCCCGGAGGACAAAAATCCATCCCCCACCCCCCACTGAGAAGCACTGTTCTACCTGAACCCCAAACTGGGTTATGATTCAAAGTCACCTAAGGTGGTGGTTTATTCCACATATGAATGTCATCTATTTTTGAAGCTAGCCATTTGAATTTGGGGTTATGGCCAAAAGGACTAATAGATAATACTTAGACTTGACCACAGTCAGCCACTATTAAGTTCATTCTTTGGGTTTCAATCTAAGACACTATAACTCCTTGACTCAATGAAGAACCAAGTCAACTTACAGCTACTCACCAGCCTGAGCTTTCTGCACAGCTGTCTACAACTAGACCACATAACTGGGCAAAGTTGTTTAATGCATCTTGAAAGCATACCCTCTGCCTTCCCTGCTTGTGCACATCCAGCTTTTCAGATGCCTGCAACAACAGCTGTTCAAGAATCCTGGCCTAATCCATTCTCCACATGTGTTGAGTCCAGAAGATTTGTTAGTCTGCAAACCAAAACAGGATGCAGGAGCATCAGGATGGAACCCAGAGGCTCTAACTGTGGAATGTGTGGGAATTATGTGGTTATGCCCATACCACACATTTATAAAAATGGAGAGATGAACCAAAGACCAGTGCTTCTGAGACCTCTTCCAGGACTTCTCTCCTTTCAGAAGGCTTGTGCAATTTAATTTTCTTTCTCTTCATCATCCTATGTTTATTGAACATTTCTCTTAATTCATTAGTCGGAAAACTCCACGATAACTGCTCACCAGAGTACCTAAAGTTAAAACAGTACCTGGCCCACAATAGGCATGGAATATTTGCTGAAGGGAGATCATGGTTGTGTTTACATATAATGCATACAATATTCATTAGCATTAGGGTCACATCTCTGCTCTTCTTCCACTGCTTAAACTCATCTCATTGTGTTTATCTCACACCATCCTGTGAGTTAGATTATCTATTCTTATCCTCAAGACAAAAAAAAAAAGTTGTGATTAGAAAATAATTGTAATATCAAATTCCAGGGCTTCCCTGGTGGCGCATTGGTTAAGAGTCCGCCTGCCAATGCAGGGGACACGGGTTCGAGCCCTGGTCTGGGAAGATCCCACATGCCGCGGAGCAACTAAGCCCATGCACCAACACTGCTTAGCCTGTGCTCTGGAGCCCGCGAGCCACAACTACTGAGCCTGCAAACCACAACTACTGAAGCCCGCATGCCTAGAGTCCATGCTCCACAATAAGAGAAGCCACCGTAATGAGAAGCCTGTGCACCGCAAGGAAGAGTAGCCCCCGCTCACCGCAACTGGACAAAGCCCGTGCGCAGCAACAAAGACCCAACTCAGCCAAAAAAAAATTTTTTTTTCCAATAATAATAGGAGCTACTATTATTGAGGGCTTACTATGGGGCAGGCACACCACACACTTCTGTAAATTATCCCATTTGTCCTTAGCCAGACAGTAAATATTTAGCTTTGCACGTCATATATGTTTTGTTGAATATTCTTCATCCTATCCCTTCTCTCCTTTTTCTTCTTTACAACCCTTTAAAAATGTAAAAATCATTTTTAAGTAACAGGCTATACAAAAGCAAATCATGGCCTACGGGTAGATACACATTATCTCCATTTTGCAGATGAGATTAAAACTGCAGCGTAAGGAAACATCTAACATATTCCTATTTTACTTATTGTAGATCTAGTGCAGCTGAAAGTAAGCTCCATAAAGACAGGAAATTTCGTCTTCTTGGCTCACTGCTCCTTCTCCAGTGCCTGGAGCAGTGTGTGGAACATAGTAGATGCTCAATAAATATTTGCTGAATAAAGGAATGCATAAATAAGTGAACTTGGCCAAAGTTATGGTAGATGACTTGACTACTGATTGCCTCAGGAAGGTTGTGGCTGCATACCTCTAGTCACTAGATTTTGCTGCTTCCCCTGATATTAATCAGCGCTGGGAAGAAGCGAATCTCTTCCAGAGAGGGAGACACCAAATCAAGGAAATTTGGAAGTAGGACAGAAGACACCTGCCCTCACTCAAGATGGCGACAAGGCAGCGTGCCCTTTCCGGTCACATGACCTGCCCGTCGCCGAAGGGCGCCTCCCCGCGCGTGCGTGCTGCGCCGCGGCTGTGAGGCGCTGAGGGGAGAGGCGCCGCAGCCAGCACCACCGTGGGGACCCGTTAGAGCGGAAGCGCCGCCGCCGCCGCCGCCGCCTTCGCTGTCCCCGGCCACTAGGTTCCCGGTAGGTGGGAGGCGGGAGCCATGTCGAAGCGGCTCCGGAGCAGCGAGGTGTGCGCTGACTGCAGCGGGCCGGGTGAGTCGCACCAGCCGGGCCCGCTCCCTTCAGCTCTCCTGGCCGGGACTCCTGTCCCGGGGCCGCCCCCTCGGGCCGGGCGGGTCCCGGCTGTCGAGCTCTGCACCCTATGTCTGGGGTCGGGACGAGGAGGAATCTCGGCGGCCTTGGGGCGGGACCGTCCCGGGCCTGTCTGAGCCGGAGCGGGCAGGGGGTCGCCGCCCTCCCGTCCCTTCCTTCCCTCTCGTCCCCTCTGTCCCAGGCCGGGCGGTGAAACGGCGGGGTCGGGCCCGCTTTCCCAACAGGAAGGGGCTTGGGCAATCTACAGGAAGGCCAGTTACAGAAGTGAAATCCGAGCGTCCTCCCGGCTGCGGCCCCCAGAGGCTGCAGGTGTCAGCCCCCTCCCCACAGCTACCCAGACTCCCGCCCCAGGAGGGGGCCCTGGGGCCCTGCCCGGAGTGGGTGACATTCGCCGCTTCCCTCCACTGAGACTCGCCAGAGGACCCCCATGGATGAGTTCCCCGCTCCTGACATCCCTACTCCCACTCCACCGCGGAGAATCTCCAGGATGTCGGGGTCTTGCAAATGCGACCAGCACTTAGGAGGCAATGCCGGTTTCAAGTTGTGAGATCTGAACAAGCTGAGTTCAAACTAGATTTTGCCTCTGGGTGACCTTGGGCTAGTGACTTCATTTGGCCGAGTCTTGATTTCCTCATTTTTCCGATGAGGATAATTGGGAGTACAGTGCTCAGGGGTAGGGAAGATTCAATGAATATTCTTAGAATCATCTCATTTAAGGCGGTTTTTTTCCTTTTTTTCTTTTTTGTACTGTGTACAGAACCTTTACAGTCCCTTAAAGCTATAGTTGAATTTCTAAATCATACATTAATTACACCTTACAAAACAACCACACACCAAATCACGGGCAAGTATACCCATTTGTGCATTCAGGCAGTATAGGCATATGGGAGCATTGAAAGGCCAAAACCATTCCTCCCATGCATAGTTTTCAGATTTAGAGTTCAGATCCATCTTAGCGGTTGGAACTGGGTTGACAGGTCTCTATGCTGTTTTCAGTGTTTGGATTTATCTGCTTTGAATTTGAAGTTGTAAGATGGCTTCTTTGGCACAATAGCATCCAATAAACGATCTTAACGAAATGAGCACCAGTGTTTTTGCAACTTTTCGGAACTTCATCTTGTCATATGGAAGTGGAGACTGATTTTAAATAGTATTGTGATAACTCAAACCTTATGTGGTTATTTCACGGCCTGTATACTGTAAGTGGGGTTACCAGTTTCCTTTGAAGATAGGGAGATGGGTGGAGGAGTTTAAAAAGAAGTGTTTCAGAAACCAAGTTAGTGTGTTATACGAGCTCCATTGTATTCTCTAAAAATGTTATTTGTTCCACTTCCTTATTTTCTTGCCTGTTTTCAGTTGAACTTTCTGTGATGTTTGATTCACATGAATTTAGATTCAAACTTCCTGTTGAAATGCATTTTCTTTGCTTCTCAGTGGATGGTATGGGGCAAAGGAAAACTGCATCTCCATTGCCACACTAAATACTCAACTAAATAATAAATACAGTCTTGCACTTCTCCGGCGTTTTGTGCATTTCAGAACATTTTCTCTTCCATTGTTATCTTTTTGGTTGTTGTCTCATGCCTCATCTACAGAGACTTGAGTCACTTCCTTCCTGTTTTGAATATAATTAGGCTACCTTGAAATGTTCTGATGAACTTGAGCAGCTGGGAATTTGTGCTGCCTTTTCTGCAAAGCCCTAGTAAAAGAGTTACCTTTAGGGTTGGGGATCCTTTTTTTTTTTTAATTAATTTATTTATTTTTGGCTGTATTGGGTCTTCGTTGCTGCATGCGGGCTTTCTCTAGTTGCAGTGAGCGGGGGCTACTCTTCATTGCAGTGCTCAGGCTTCTCATTGCAGTGGCTTCTCTTGTGCGAGCATGGGCCCTAGGGGCGCGGGCTTCAGTAGTTTCGGCACGTGGGCTCAGTAGTTGTGGTTCGTGGGCTCTAGAGCGCAGGCTCAGTAGTTGTGGCGCACAGGCTTAGTTGCTCCGTGGCATGTGGGATCTTCCCAGACCAGGGATCGAACCTGTGTCCCCTGCATTGACAGGTGGATTCTTAACCACTGTGCCACCAGGGAAGTGACCCTTTTGAGATTCTGATGAATGCTCAGACCTTCTTCCCAGAAAATGCACACATGCTTAACTCCTTCATACAGAATTTATGTTAAGATTTCTCAGAGGGGTTATAGACATTTCTGAAGCCCATTGGTTGTGTTCCTAGAACCCAGGTTAAGAAGCCCTGGAATAAAACGTTCAGATAAACTGGAAGGGGTTCACCCACTCTCAGTCGTACAAACTCGATTTGGATTTTACTGTGTTGTTAACATTCTGATGTTCTCTCCATGGGATTCTGATTCACGATGTTAAGGTGATTAATATAGAGCCTTGCTTAGTGTGTGTTAAATCCTTGTTGTCTTGTTCCTGTTAAATTTCCTCCAAGAAGATTGTGAATACCTCTGAATGATACGTGAAAAGCAAAGGTAATCTTCAAAACGAACAGTCTTTTTGTATGTGTGTCATTAGTTGTAGTACCATACTGCAAAAAGCAAAGTTGTTGTGTATCTTTGCAGGGATCCTTCATCTTGGTGTTTCCAAACTTTGTTTTTTAGAATGGCTTAGTAGTACTGACATAGTTGTACTTCATTGAATAATTTTGTTTCTGTTTTATTTCATGGCAAACATTTGACTAACTATGATCAAATCTTAGTATTCAATAAATAGTTTACCTTTTTTTTTTTTAAAGTGAATCTAGTTCATATCCTACTCTGAGTTCAACTACCTGAAAACTCCACTGAGATTTTTCACTGTAGTAAGACAGTGTTCGTGTGAAACATTCAATGTTTCATGTATTAGCAAACAAAAACTTTCTCTAGTGGCCATGAATTTCAGTGGGCTCTTGAAAATATTTGAATGGTACTTAAAATAATTTGGAAATATTACTATATGCAAGGAACTTCACTTACTCTTTATATCCTCACCACCCTAAGATGTGTTGTTCTTCCCATTTGATCCATGATGAGGACCCTCAGGGAAATAACTTGCCTGAGATCATTATGCAAGAAGTGGCAGAGTTGAGGTTCAAACCCTGGACTGCTTATCTCCAGAGCCAACCCTCTTAACCACTACACTCTTTGACTCCCAGTTTGTCTTTGATTGAAATCCCGTAACTTTTCATTATATGGTTGGAAGGGGTTTGAATAAACTGTTAGAAATGGTAAAGATGGTGTACATGCATTTTAGAGATTTTTGTGGGCATTGAAGAATTTTTAAATATACCCCTTAAGCCAGGCAGCTTGAGCGGCACCTATTGTCACCCCATTGTGAGTCTGATGAAATGTAGGTCTGTCTTTATTTTGAGTTTCTAAATATTCAGTTTACTTTCCCAGTGTGAGTTATTCTTACTGCTTACCAAGTGTGAATTATTCTTGTTTCAAAGGATGTCTAATGAAGCTCTGTGGGACTTCACAGGAAAAAAAAGTGTTGTGCACACACCAAAAGTATTACTCCCTTGTATTTTACATCTTTGCTTCTGTGAAGCCGCTGTTTTTACAGCTTCTGTCCTTTCAGATCAGTGGCGAGATCGGACTCAACAGTTTATTTAAAATACCTAATGGGTATGATAGCACATTTCCTAGCACACAGGAGGTCAGGTTTCCCAGTCTGTGTTCACAACCATAGCAGCTGAGCAGTTGTATAGTTGTGTCACTTGCAGCTTTCTGCTAAGCCCAGTGGCATGTAGATGTGTAGCAGTTGTAGGGTAGCTGTCTTTTCACCACTCACTTCACATAATGCTGTGTGGATTGTTCACTGACACAGTTATGTTATCTTGCTACTTGTGGAGATGGATTCGAAATGATTCAGGTGAATCCTCTCAGTTTGCTTCTCTTACGTTGATTGAAAGAGCACACATCTGAGATGGTAGATCTCATTAGGGTATCAGACAAACTCGTCAGCTTGATATGTTGCCTAGCATACTAAAACAACAGAAATGTCTTGTTTTTCTGAAAAACCAAACCGCAGTCATCTTTTGCCATCTGGCGGAATAGCAACCACCTGGTATCCTTGCCACTGATTTCATTCTCCTTTCCAGATCCTTCCTGGGCATCAGTAAATAGGGGAACTTTTATATGTGACGAGTGCTGCAGTGTCCATCGGAGTCTAGGGCGCCATATCTCTCAAGTAAGGCATCTTAAACACACACCATGGCCTCCAACATTGCTTCAGGTAAAGAATAAGAATTCTGCTCATGGTTTGTAATTTAAGTTTTTAGGGCTCACTGTTTTAGCACTAAAATTATACTTCTTAAATCTTATAAAAATGTTTGACTCATAATTGAGCAGAGGTGCTATGCTTATTGATGCTATATATAATTATTGAATTCATCATTTAAGATTTTTTTCCCTCCTAATGTAAATCTTGTCCCAAAATCTGAACTATAGGTAGACAGTCATTAGAATTTCCTGCTGATGTTTCATTGCTGACTTTCTAGAATGTCACCAGAAATTGTTTTTAAACCGTCTGTCTTTCCCACATACTGTGATGAATGTTTCTGAAAGTGACTGCCTTAGAAACTTTTCATGAAGTTGTCCGCTTTGATAGAAGCATGGACTGGGATTCCTCAGAAATTTCTGAAACATCTGATTTAAGTTCTCTTAAAGTTCTTGTAATCTGTTAGAGACAATTAAGTTCTGTTTTGATTGAATGCCTAACACCCTGCTAAGTGTTCAGGGGGCCCTTTGTTTTCTTTGGGGGTCCATTGTCATGTCAGCGGTACTTCTATTTCCGGGTACACATTCTTCGAGTTCTGTTGGAACTCAGACTTACGCATGTGTTTCGCCTTCATTTGTTTTGAGTACATATTTTACTAAATCTGTGCCAGCTGCACAACATGTCCTTAAAACTTGCCTATGTGTACCAAAGGATCAGAACAAGCATGAGTGTGGATCTTTGATGTGACAATATCTTCACGGACGTAAAAAACAGATGGGGCCATGTCAGGAGTCATGCTTTGAAATGAAATTGGGAGACATGGTTTATTAACAACTTTTGCTCAGAAGTTTCTAACAGCTCATTCTCATGTGAAAATGGATGTTTACTGCTGTCAGATTATACAGAGTACTCATTATATTATAGGATCTGAATAAAGTTCAGAGATGAGTAGTTTAAAATGCCAGATTTGACCCTAAAACAATTCCCAGAGTATGGCACGTGAACCACCAGTGGTACTCAAGGTAGATGTAGGTAATACTCAAATATTTATTTAAATGGTTGCCTGAAACTGTAACTAGCACATCAAATTATAATTGCTAGTGAAAGTTTTAGAAAGTAAGTGGATTTAAAGAAAAATATTAAGAACCTTGAAAACAGAATTTGGATGCTCAGGCTTGGGAAATACTGTCCTAAAGTGTCAAAGTACTCTTTCTTCATCATCTATGAGAAAATGTAATTAAACCCATTTAAGTACCTGCTGGTCAAACCTGAGTCCTGCGTACAGGTTCATCTTTCTCATTCTAAAACAGAAGATAATGACGTGTGTGATATCCCAGTCATGCTAGTGTTTGTAATAGGGCTTTGTTTTCCCAGTTCAGTCACTGATTCCCACTGGATGTTTGCAGAAAGAAATTTAAATATGATTTTATGCTGCTTGGTTTTAGATGGTTGAAACCTTGTATAATAATGGTGCTAATTCTATATGGGAGCATTCTTTGCTGGACCCTGCCTCTCTTATCAGTGGAAGACGCAAAGCTAATCCACAGGATAAAGTACAGTGAGTGAAATGCTTATAAATACTCTTATTTCTTCGTAACCCCTGGGGCCCACTGAAAGGAGTGCAGCTGTTTTTGACCAGCTCCTACAGGGGCAGCACGGGAGGTGGTCACCCAGTTTTGCATTGACCTGTTTGCTATTAGGAATGCAGAACAAAGCCAGGCATGGGACCATCTCTTTTGCATGGTTACCCAGCACAATTCAGTGGTTTCTCCGGTTTAAGACTAAGGCTTGGTGGCTTTTGATGTAATCACATTTGAGCTTTGGCACTCAAACAGTAGGCAGTCAGACCAGAAATCTTGGTTCTGGGCTCCAGTCTGCCTGATGCCTCACTTATAAGATGGGATGAAGAGCTGCTTCCTCGCAAGGTTGCTAGGTCAATTAAGAAAATTACACAGAGCAGAAAAATGCTATAAAAAGCAGGTATTCTGCAGTCCTGGCCATTATAATGACTAATGTATGTTTTCAGACTTCAGGCCTGACAACGCACTGCTGAAACTTACTTCAGTGTTGTTCATTCTGTTCTTGAGTGGGGGATGTGGGTCACTTCCTCTTCTTTTTACAGTCTGAAGAATGGGGAATGTCATAGCTGAACTGCAAGTGAACTGTTTTCTTTTTTGTTTTCGAACCAGTCCTAATAAAGCAGAATTCATCAGAGCAAAGTATCAGATGTTAGCATTTGTCCACCGCTTGCCCTGCCGGGATGACGATAGTGTGACTGCCAAAGATCTTAGTAAGGTGGGTCACACCTTTTAAAATCCCTAAAATTGCTGGATGAAGCAGCATATCGGCTGATTTGAAAAAAACTTAGAAAGAAAAGAAAAACAAAAACTCCTTTCTGTACACTAAATAATTAGTAACAGCTTTTTTTGCAGTTGGTTTCTTCTTTCATCTTACTTCAAATGGCAAGCATTCATGTTAGTGGAGGTATAAGGAGCAGAGGAACAAATAAGTATCCAGAAAACTATTTGTGTTTTTCAGATATGGTTCTAAAATTGTATTTCTGTAAGTTTTTGTTTAGCTTTGAAATAAGAGCCATCTCAGAGTTTGTTTCTAGGGGGGACTAGAAGGTTTGTGGGACTTCTGCAGGCTTCTAGGTTGCATGCTGAGTGGGATCTTCAGGAAGCAGGGTGTGACTCGAAGCTGTAGTACACGGGATGGTTTATTAAACTTGCAAAATGAGTAGATGGTTTTCTTTATGTGGGCCTTTACATGTTTTTGAGAGATGCCACGAAAATACATATCCTTATTTTCAAAGCACTGCTTTCGGCAAATGCTCACACAGATCGTAGGCACTCATAATTTTAAACTTTGCATGGAAATGTATATGATTGTTACTTCCATTTATTAATAAGACTTGGTATGTGTTTTTTACCGCAATTTTAAAAAATATAATTAAAAAATAAGACTTGGATACAGATGTTAGTGTAGATTTCTCCATTGCTATGATAAGAGTTATTGCATTTTGGACAATTCTAGGTTAGACTTGAAGGAAGGCAGCTCTTCTGAATGTATAAGGGCATTTCTGTAGTGGTACAGAATTTGGTATAGCACAGGCCTATTTCCCACCCTGAAAGACTTCATTAAATCATTGTATACAAGGCCAAGAATAGTGTTGAGGAGAGGGTGTGATATAAGGCAGAATCCTGTGACTTGCACGGTATAGGATATGAAGCTCTAAAGCCCTAGGTTCAATAATAACAACAAATAACAACATCAACAATAATAATAGCAGCTGTATTCTTTGAGCATTTCCTATGTACCAGGCTCCATGCTTTGTTATATCATTGAGTCCTTATAGTAACCCTGTGAATAGGTGGCATTATTATCACCATTTTAGAGATAAGGAAACTGAGGTTCAGATTGCTAAAGAACTTCCTCAAGTTCACACAGCTTGAGGGGTGTATGGTTTGAAATTCAGACTTCAGAGCCATGCTCAGCCACCTCTTCACACTCCCTCTCACTCAAGGTCTGGTTGTGCCACTTAGATCATGCATTTGGTCAGGTCAGCCTTCCCAGCCCTAGTTTCCTGTCAGGAAAATGGGCCTGACCCTGCCTTAGAGCCCGGGGATGGTTGTGACCAGCAAGGGAGAGACTGCTTCATCCACCTTACTGAGCTAAATAAAGATGATGTAGTACTACTATAATGTGTATTAAAATAGTCTGCCAGCTGCCCTGCTACGACATTCTTTACATTTTTAACAAATATTCTTTCTTGTGTGTGTATTTTTCAGCAACTCCATTCAAGCGTGAGAACAGGGAATCTTGAAACCTGTTTGAGGCTATTATCATTAGGAGCACAAGCCAACTTTTTTCACCCTGTAAGAAAGCATGAATTGATTCAGATATTAAATTGAAACTAAATGGGTTGCATTCGTGTAGCCTTTCGTTTATTTAATTTTGCTTCTTTTTGTATACTTTTTATTAATGATTCTTAGGAGAAAGGAAACACCCCACTCCATGTTGCCTCTAAAGCAGGGCAGATTTTACAGGCGGAATTATTGGCAGTATATGGAGCAGACCCAGGCACACAAGATGCGAGTGGGAAAACTCCTGTTGATTATGCAAGGTAACAGACTAGATTCTTGTCACCGCTCTCTGTTTGGGATTATTTCTGTTGTGTATGATTCATTGTTAAGTGGCTAAATTGTGTATGATTAGCATTTAACCCCTTCAGAGGTTTGCATGCTATTATTTTGCAGATGAAGGTATTTCAAACGCATATGATCTTAGAGCCAGCTAAAGTCAGGGAGGGTAGAACCATTAACCATTGTGCTTAGCTTCCAGTCTTTCATTTCTTTTTATCCTTTAAACGCAGTGGTATTTGAGCCATAGTTGGAGTACAGATCAAGTATGAAGAATTGCAGAACCCACTCCTCAGTTTTTTAATAGTTTTAGTCATTGCTTGAACTTAGAAACAAATCTATATGGATAGATATGTGGTTAAACAAGTATAGTAAAATGTTAATTGCAGGATTTAGGTAGTGGACATCTGGGTGCTTGCTATAAAATTCTTTACTTTTTGTTTCAAAATTTTGGCTGTGAAGTGCTGGAAAATAAATAAATACATCCATAGATTAGGCTTGAATATCATTTAAATGATAGAAGATGGATCATCTTTCCTTCTTTTTCCAAATTAACTTTTTCCAAATTAACTGCAAAGAATTATATTCTGCAGAGGATAAAATGACAAGTGACAACTTGAAAATGGCAAGTGAAATGAACTCTGCCCTCCTAGAATTTACTCTCTCAGGGAGGAGGAGGTTCATAAATGCATGTAAGAGTTAAATGAGGCAAGATAATGTAGAACTCATTACCAAAATTGATACATATATAGGATTTCTTCACTGTGGCCCAGATCATTAAGAAATGTCTTTAGTTGGTCTTTGAAGAGTAGATTGGATTTGGGTGTGTGAAGATGAACTAAGGTGTACCAGGTGAGAAGAAGGGCGTGGGTCAAGTTCAGGAAGGAGGGATGGACAGGGATGTTCGGCACAGCAGGAGACCTGATTGGATAGAGCAGAGTGTGTCTGGGAATAAGAGCTAAGGTACTGAGGAATACAGTATTTCATCAGGTCTAACACTCTACTGTTTATATGGGTCATCATTATTTCATATACCATTAAAAAGGAAAAGACTCAACCAATTAAATGATGATGTACTATCAACTGTAGGATACTTCCTGATTTCACAGATGTTAAAAAATGAGAAAAAAAGATGTGCATCACAGAAATCAAAGATGTATGGGTAGGTTGGAGAATATTTTTGTAGTACGTTGTATGTGGGAGGAGAAACTGGCAGAAACTAGACTTCATCTTTTAAGGGGAACAGAGCCCTCAGTAAATGATACTTATCACTTATCTTGGAATTTCCTCTTGTACCTTGCACATAATAGTCTCTCAGGGTAATGATTTATTTATATGCCTTGTTACTTAAAGGATTTCAAGCAGCTTAAATATTTGTTTCAAAGGCAAAATTAATATTTTCTGTGATGGAAATTAAAGACAAGGAGGTGTGAATTATGCATTAGGTTGGTCTGTCTCTCCCTGAATCAAAGACCTTGAAGTGGTTACTGAACTCTAATCCAGAAGTCAGGCTGGCTGCCTGAGAAGCATCTAGGGGAAGGACCTTTTTCAAAATATTAATGTCCACACTGCTCCTGTTTTTATTGATTCAGAATTTCCAAGGGTGGGTCCTGGACATCTGTATATTTTTTTAAGCATGCTAGTTAATTTTTGAGAACCTCTACCCTTGACCATTTATTAATTTTATTTTCTACCTCATTAGATGAAGTTATTCTTTGTCCCTCTCATAAGTCCTTGAATTCTTTATTAAGTACTCTGTCTTATAAATTAATAAAGGAAAGGCGATAGTTGAGATTGTGAAAACAGTTTTTATAAAGGTGGGAATCGAAGTAGACCTTGACAGTTTACCTCACACAAAAAGGTTGATTATTCTAAAAAGTCACGTTTGATAAATGACTCAGGTATCTCAGGGGACGTCTCTGTACTTTTCTATTCTAGCTCCAGTGGCCAGCGAGCAATATAAATGGTACTTTGTTTTCTCTTGGTAGGCAAGGAGGGCACCATGAGCTGGCAGAACGCCTCGTAGAAATACAGTATGAGCTGACTGACAGACTAGCCTTCTATCTGTGTGGCAGGAAACCAGGTGAGTTGAAAGGACAGCAGCCTCTCCACACATCCAGCCAGTCAGTCTCTGGAAAAACAAATTGGGACACTATCATTTATGATCTCTGCTTTAATGTATCCTTGAGAAAATTGCAAATAAGGATTTCTGTTTGCAATGATAGCTACAGCATTTTTTGTTATATGTGAAATATGTAACATCGGTCAAATCTTGAATTTTAGTTTTTAGAATTTTAGCTCTACAGTAGTGACTGTTTCAGGAATCAAAGAGCATAACTGAACCCAAACTGAACGTGCGCAACGGTTCTTGTGATTAATGGGAGTAGGAATGGAAGAGCAAAGGATTAACTTTTGTAGTTATTTGCAGAATTCTGCTCTCTAAGGAATGGGAAAAAGTAAAAAAGTGAACTTTACCATTAACCAGCTTTGCTCATGAGGTAGAACTGGGGTCAGCAAACTGTGGTCCATGGGCCAGATAAGCCTATCACCTGTTTTTTTTCAAATAAAGTTTTATTGCAAGATAACCATGCCCATTCATTTACATATTATCTACGGCTGCTTTCACACTACAGCAGCAGAGTTAAGTAGGTTGAGTAGTTGCAACAGAGACCATACGGCCACAAAGCCCAGAATATTTACAATCAGGCCCTTTGCAGAAAAAGTTTGCCAACCCTTGATATAGAATATCCACATACATGTATACAGTGGTTCTCCACCCTGGTTGTACAACAGAGTTAAGAGCCCTTGGTGTGGTTCCAGTTCCCAGTGAGATGGAATAAGCACACCCCCACCCCGTCTCTCCTGCTGAACACAATTATAAACTATGGACCAAATACATGGAGTAGCTATCTGAGGACTGTAGCAGGTAGATTAGGGAACTCAAAGTACCATCAAGCTGGTGGTGAGTGTCCCCTTTATTTTGCTTCTGATATGGCATCCAGGACAGCCTAAAACCTGGAACTGCATAGCAGGTGCAAAGAAGCCTTCTCTGTGTGGTCTGAGGAGCAGGAAATGGGATTCCTACAGGACAAAGAATAGGGGAATTCCCCTGGGTTTTTTTTCTCTTCCTTTTTTCCCCACCCTAGTCCCTAGGCAATCCTATGGCTTCAGTAGTGGCAACAGCAGTGGCAGCACAGGTGCCTAAATCTCTGACCAAGAGCCTGAGGGAATCCTGATTGCTTTTGTTTTTCTCTTTATTCTCTCACCACTTGGCCCCGGAGACAGAACCTCACCTGGTCAGGTACCTGCTAGAACAAAATATTAACATTCTCCATAGAGTTTAAGGAAGATTCAGAGTCTCCACGACGTAATATGCAAAATGTCAGGGATACCACCCATAATTACTCCACATGTGAAGAACCAGGAAAATCCCAAAGACTTGCACGGAAAAAGGTAGTTAACAGATGCCAACCCTAGATGACTCAGATGTTGGAATTATCAGATAAAGATTTAAAAACAGATAGTAACATCATGCTCTAAGAAGTAAGTGTGAACGTTCTTGAAACAAATCTAATATAGACAGTCTCCGCAGAGAAATAGAAGATATAGAAAAGAACAGAACAGAAATGTTAGAATTAAAAAATCCAATAACTAAAATTTTAAAACTCACTGGTTGGGCTTAATAGCAGATGGAGATGGCAAAGAAAAGAGTGCATTGAAAATAGATCACTAGAAATAATCCAGTTTGAGCAATAGAGAGAAAAAAGAGTAGGAGGAAAAGAAACCGAGCAGAGCCTTAGGGACCTATGGGACAAAATCAAAACATTTGTATCATCACACTCCCAGAAAGAGATCATAAAGAATGTGATGCAGGGGCTTCCCTGGTGGCGCAGTGGTTCAGAGTCCGCCTGCCGATGCAGGGGACACGGGTTCGTGCCCCGGTCCGGGAAGATCCCACGTGCCGCGGAGCGGCTGCACCTGTGAGCCATGGCCGCTGAGTCTGCGCGTCCGGAGCCTGTGCTCCGCAACGGGAGAGGCCCGTGTACCGCGAAAAAAAAAAAAAAAAATGTGATGCAGAAAAAAATACTTGAAGAAATATGGCTAAAAACTCTAAATTTGGCAAAAGACGTAAGCTTACAATTCAAGAGTCTCCGAGAACTCCAAACAGAATAAACTCAAAAGAAATCATCACTCAGACACATCAAAATCGAACTGCTAAAAACTGAAGAAAGAAAATGTCTTGAAAGCAGCCGAGGAAAAAAATGACATACCATGCAAAGGAACAATTATTTGTATGATTGTGGATTTCTCATCAGAAACCATGGAGATGAAAAGGAAGTAGAACAATTTTTTTTTTTTTGGCCACACCACGGGGCATGCGGAACTTCCCCGACCAGGGATCAGATGTGCACCCCCTGCAGTGGAAGTGGGAGTCTTAAGCACTGGACCACTAGGGAAGCCCCAGCAGAACAATATTTTTTAAGTGCTGAAAGAAAAGAACTGTCAACCTACAACTCCATTTCCAGTGAAAATAACCTTCAGGAATGAAGAAAAAATAAAGACTTTCTTATTTTATAAATTTATTTTATTTATTTATATTTTTTATTTTTGGCTGCATTGGGTCTTTGTTGCTGCACACGGGCTTTTCTGTAGTTGCAGCGAGTGGGGGCTACTCTTTGTTGTGGTGTGCGGACTTCTTGTTGCAGTGGCTCCTCTTGTTGCGGAGCATGGGCTCTAGGTGCACGGGCTTCAGTAGTTGTGGCACACGGGCTCAGTAGTTGTGGCTCGTGGGCTCTAGAGTGTAGGCTCAGTAGTTGTGGCACACGGGCTTAGTTGTTTCACAGCATGTGGGATCTTCCCAGACCAGAGTTCGAACCCGTGTCCCCTGCATTGGCAGGCGGATCCTTAACCACTGTGCCACCAGGAAATTCCCGAAAAAATACTTTTTTTTTTTTTTGGACATCAGCTCAGCTTTTATTTCTTTATTTCTTTATTTATCTTTGGCTGTGTTGGGTCTTCGTTTCTGTGCGAGGGCTTTCTCTAGTTGCAGTAAGTGGGGGCCACTCTTCATCGCGGTGCGCGGGCCTCTCACTATCGTGGCTTCTCTTGTTGCGTAGCACAGGCTCCAGACGCGCAGGCTCAGTAGTTGTGGCTCACGGGCCTAGTTGCTCCGCAGCATGTGGGATCCTCCCAGACCAGGGCTCGAACCCATGTCCCCTGCATTGGCAGGCAGACTCTCAACCACTGCACCACCAGGGAAGCCCCTAAAGACATTTTAAGATGAAAGAAAATAAGAGAATTAGTTGCTCTAACAGAAATGCTAAAGAAAGTTCTTTGGGTGGAAGGGAATTGATACCAGAGGGAATCTTGGAGCTTTAGAAATGAAAGAAGAACAGAAATAATAAGTATCTGGATAAATACAATAGGCTGTGTTTTCTTCTTAAGTTTTCTAAAATATGTATGACAGTTTAAAGCAAAAGTTATAGTATTGTATGGTGGGGTTTTCAGCATATGTCAGTGTAATGCATTTGACAATTATAACATAAAAGGGAGAGGGTAAAAGAAATATGGAGGTAAATTTTTGCATTCTTCTTAAAATGGTAAAATACTATTTCTAAGTAGATTGTAAAAAGTTATGTATAGTTTAATCCCTAGCACTGAAAAAAGACTATACAGTGATATATGGTCAGAAACTCTAGAGATAAATTAAAATGGAATGTTAAAAATTACCCAAATAATCAAAAGATGTTTTGATTCAAAATATTCAAAAAAAGAGAGGAAAGGGGAGAGAGAGGAACAAAAAACTGAGGTCCAAATAGAAACTAAATAATAAATCATAGACTTAAATCCAAATGTAACGATAATTACATTAAATGTTAATGATCTAAACACACCAATTAAAAGCAGAGATTGTCAGAATGGATTAAAAAAAAGAAAACAAGCCCTAACTGTATGCTGTGTCCAAGAAACCCCCTTTAAATATAATGGTATAGGTAAGTTAAAAAGCAAAAAGGGGTAAAAAGATATACCATGCCAACACTAAGTAAAAGAAAGCTAGAGTGGGGCTTCCCTGGTGGCGCAGTGGTTGAGAGTCCGCCTGCCGATGCAGGGGACACGAGTTCTTGCCCCGGTCCGGGAAGATCCCACATGCCGGAGAGCGGCTGGGCCCGTGAGCGATGGCCGCTGAGCCTGCGCGTCCGGAGCCTGTGCTCCGCAACGGGAGAGGCCACGACAGTGAGAGGCCCGCGTAACGCAAAAAAAAAAAAAAAAAGCAAGCTAGAGTGGCTATATTAATATCAAGCAAAGTAGACTTCAGAGCAAAGGAAATTAGCAGGGATAGAGAGGGACACAACGTGATAAAAGGGTCAACTCACTAAAAAAACATAACAATTCTAAATGGGTACACACCCAGCAATAGAGCTGCAAAATATAGGAAGCAAACTATGATAGAACTGAAAGGAGAAAAGGTCAAATCCACAATTATTGTTGGAGACTCAACAGTCTTCGTTTAGTTAATAGATAGAACTAGAGGTAGAAAATCAGCAAGGATATTGAACTGAAACCATCAACCAACTGCATCTGGTTGACATTTATAGCATCCTCTCCCTAACAACATCAGAACATATGTTCCTTTCGAGTACACAGTCAAACATTCCAAGATAGACCATATTCTGGGTCATAAAACAAACCTTAGCAAGTCTAAAATAGTTAAAATCCTAGAAAGTATATTCTCTGACCATAATGGAATTAAGCTAGAAATAAATAATCAAAATATAAGTGGAAAATACCCAAATGCTTGGAAATTAAACAGCATACTTCTAAATAATCCATGGGTCTAAGAGGAAGTCTTAAGGGAAATTAGAAAATATTTTCAGATGAACAAAAATGAAAAGACAGCAAATCAAAATTTGTGGGATGGAGCTAAAGCAAGGCTTACAGGAAATTTTATAGCATTAAATTATTATGTTAGAAAAGAAGAAAGGTCTCAAATCCTAATTTAAGCCTCCCAACCCTCAAGAAACTAGAAAAAGATGAGCAAAATAAACCCAAAGCAAGCAGAAGTTAAGAAATAATAAAAAGTAGAAATCAATGAAATTGAGAAAGGAGAACAGTAGAGACAAATCAGTTAAACCAAAAGCTGATTCTTTGTAGAGATTAATGAAATTGGTAAATGTCTAGACATACTGACAAAGAAAAAAGGAAAGAATACACATAGGAAGATGTCACTAAAAAACCCACAGACATTAAAGGGTAATGCAAAATATAAATAACTGTACATATAAATTGGACAACTTAGATAAAACGAACCAATTCTTTGAAAGCCACAAACTACCAACACCTATCCAAGAAGAAAGAGATAATGTAAATATATAATCCTACATTTTAAAGAACTTGAATTTGTACTTAAAAACATTCCATTAAAGAAAACCCTAGCCCAGATGATGGCACTAGTAAATACTGTGAACCAGCTGAAGTGGTATTGCCATACAGCAATACAATCAGTGTGGCTTATGACTCACATGGCTTGCTAGCTTTGCAGTTATAATTCTTTACAGATATTTTTAAGTATTCGGAATTCACATTTCAATTTTTGCACATAAAATGAGACTATCCTACCAAACATTCGAAGAAGAAATAACATCCGTTTTATGTGATATTTTTTAGAAAATAGAAAGGTAGGGGGGACTTGAGGACATGGGGAGGGGGAAGGGTAAGCTGGGACGAAGTGAGAGAGAGGCATGGACATATATACACTACCAAATATAAAATAGATAGCTAGTGGGAAGCAGCCACATAGCACAGGGAGATCAGCTCGGTGCTTTGTGACCACCTAGAGGGGTGAGATAGGGAGGGTGGGAGGAGACGCAAGAGGGAGGAGATACGGGGATATATGTATATGTATAACTGATTCACTTTGTTATAAAGCAGAAACTAGCGCACCATTGTAAAGCAATTATACTCCAGTAAAGATGTTAAAAAAAAAAAACAGTAAAAAAAAAAAAAGGTAGGGGGAAATGCTTCTCAAGTCATTTTATGAGGCCAGCATTACCCCAATACCAAACCCAGCAAAGATGGCACCAAAAAATATCCCTCACTAACAGGGACACCAAAATTCTCAACAAATTATAAGCAGATTGAATCCAACAATATGTAAAAAGGAAAATGTAATATACCAAGTGGGGTTTCCAGATATATGACTGATATTTGAAAATATTTGAAAATCAGTTAATGTGATTCATCACATTAACAGCCTAAAAAAAGAAAGCTGTACAATCTTACCTGTTGATGCAGAAAAAGCATTTAATAAAATTCAGCATCCCTTTGTGATTAAAGAAAAAAGAAAAACCTTAGCAAACTAGGAATAGAAGGGACTTCCTTAATCCGATAAAGAGTATCTATTGAAAAGCCACAGTTAATATCATCCTTAATGATGAGAGATTGAATGCTTTTGCCTGAAAATCAGAAACAAGGCTAGGATGTCCACTGTCACCACTTCTATTCAACATTGCACTGGAAATCCTAATCAGTGCCATAAGGCAAGAAAGCCAAATAAAAGGCACACTGATTAAAAAGGAAGAAATACAACTGCCTGTATTCATAATGAAATGATTTCCATGTAGAAAATCCCAAGGAATCTATAATAAAGTTTCTAGAACCAATGAATGAGTTTAGCAAGGTTGCAGAATGCAAGATGAACAACCCAAAATCAATCATATTTCTGTAGACTAACAGTGGACAATTAGAACCTGAAACTAGAAAAATAACATTTATAATAGCTCCAAAGTAAATACTTAGGTATAAATCTAACAAAATATATGTGGAATCTATATGCCAAAAATTACAAAATGCTGATGAAGGAAATCAAGGAAAGCCTGAAAAAGGGTTTCTACTCTGTTTATGGATTGAAATACTCAATATAGTTAACATGACAATTCTCCACAAATTAATTTGTAAATTTAATGCAATTAAAGGATTTGCTTATTGACATGGACATCCTGGTTCTAAATTTTACATGGAAAAACAAAGGAACTAGAATAGCCAAGACAGTTTTGCAAAAGAACAGTAGTAACATAGGAGGAATCACACCACCCAATTTTAAGACTTGCTGTAAAGCTCTGCTGTACTCAAGACAGTGGTTATGGTGAAGAGGTGGACATACAGATCAATGAAACTGTATAGAGAATCCAGAAATAGACGCACACAAATACATTCAATTGACTTTTTTTTTTTTTTCTTTTTTTTTTGCGGTACACGGGCCTCTCACTGCTGTGGCCTCTCCCGTTGCGGAGCACAGGCTCCGGACGCACAGCCTTAGCGGCCATGGCTCATGGGCCCAGCCACTCCGCGGCATGTGGGATCTTCCCGAACCGGGGCACGAACCCGTGTCCCCTGCATCGGCAGGCGGACTCTCAACCACTGCGCCACCAGGGAAGCCCCATTCAATTGACTTTTGACAAAAGTTGCAAAGGCAGTTCAATGAAGAAAGGACAGTACAATATATGGTGCTGGAACAACTGAATATCCATGTGCAGAAAAATGAGCTTCAACCTAAACCTCACACCTTGTATAAAAACTGAGGGGACTTTCCTGATAGTCCAGTGGTAAAGAATCCGCCTTCCAATGCAGGGGACATGGGTTCGATCCCTGGTCAGGGAACTAGGTTCCTACATGCCAGGGCAGCTAAGCCCGCATGCCACAACTACTGAGCTCGCACGCCTCAACTAGAGAGCTCGTGTGCCACAAACTACAGAGCCCACACGCTCTGGAACCCGCACGCCACAACTACAGAGCCCATGTGCCCTGGAGCCTGTGCGCCACAACTAGAGAAGAGAAAACCCGCACGCCACAACTAGAGAGAAGCCCACGTGCTGCAACAAAAGATCCCACATGCCTTAACAAAGATCCTGCGTGCCGCAACTAAGACTCGATGCAGCCAATAAATAAACAAACAAAATATTTTTTAAAAAACTAACTGAAAATGGATCATAGATGTAAATGTAAAACCTAAAACTTTAAAACTTCTAGAAGAAAACATAGGAGAAAATCTTAGTGGTCTTGGATTATATAAAGTACTTAAATGTAACACCAAAAGCACAATCCGTAGAAGAAAATATTGATAAGCTGGCCTTTGTCAAAATTTTAAGCTTTTGCTCTGCAAAAACTATAGTTAAGGGCTTTCCTGGTGGCGTAGTGGTTGAGAGTCCGCCTGCCGATGCAGGGGACACGGGTTCGTGCCCCGGTCCGGGAAGATCCCACATGCTGCGGAGCGGCTGGGCCCGTGAGCCATGGCCGCTGAGCCTGTGCATCCGGAGCCTGTGTTCTGCAATGGGAGAGGCCACAACAGTGAGAGGCCCACATACCGCAAAAAAAAAACAAAAAAAACCCAGTGTGATACCACTAAGTACCTATTAGAATGACCAAAATAAAACAAAACTCAAACCAACACAAGTGCTGGGGAAGGTGTGGAACAATGGTAACTCTTATACGTTGCAGTTAGAAAAGTGATAGAGCTACCCTGGAAAAAAGTCTAGCAGTTTCTTACCAAGTTAAACATGCATTTACCTATAACCCAGAAGTCCTAGGTATTTACGCAAGAGAAGTAAAGACTTATGTTTACACAAAAACCTGTATGTGAATGCCCATAGTGGCTTTACTCATTGACACATGATCAGTGTCCTCCACAAGCTTGATTAGGACTCAGTCAGCATTATAGGAGACAGAGCCCGTGCCTGGACCTGCCCAGACCACCTGGGCCAGCCCTGACTGTTTTATGCTAATTGATTAATTTGAAGGTAAGCCACTAAAGCTCAAGGAAGCCCCACCATCCCACATGGGAGAGCAGATGGAAGCCTGCTCCAAGCTACTTCAGCTCCCTAAATGTCCTTTCCATGGCTGAAGATCATTAGTTATACTGGAGACAAACAGCGTAAGGATTAAGTTGAGCATAGGCTTTCCACTTAATGACGTTGGGACCTTTGTACCAGAAGAAAATAAGGAAATGATCCTTGCTACTGGCCAGATTTTGAGAAGTTGTAGTCAATCTGGCAACTTCTGTTTCTCCCACATAGATCATAATTATGGGAAGATACTAATTGCAAAACATAAATTGAGAAAATAATGATGGTATTCCTTTACAGATCTTATCAATATTTATATGAACAAAACTTTGACTTGGTTTCTGTTTCAGATCACAAAAATGGACAGCACTTTATAATACCTCAAATGGCAGACAGGTAAGGCCATTGAAATACCAGTCAATATTATCTGTCACTAGTATTTCCTTGGTTGTATAGTGTTTAAGTGTATTATATTTTGTGTTTAACAAAGCCCATACATTTTTCTCTTTTATGGCTATGCAATTTGGAAATAAGATGGCTGTAAGTAAACCACCATATAAAACTTAAGTTTGAAAAAGCACAAGTAAGAAATTTGCTAATCCAATTGGAGTTAGAGATACTGTCACAGTTTTAGCTAGTTGTGACAGTATATTGTGTCTCTGGATATATCACAGAATATTTCTGTTATAAGAGTGTAGCCTTTGTCTATGACAGGGATCAGCAAATTTTGTTGTTCTTAAGGGCTAGATAGTAAATATTTTAGGCTTTTTGGGCCATACAGCCTCTGCCACAACTACTCAACTCTACCAGTTGTAAATGAAAGCATCCATGGACACTATGTAAATGAAGGGCATGTCTGTTCCAATAAAATTTTATTTCTGGATACTAAAATTTGAATTTCATATAATTTTCACATATTATGAAGTATCATTTGTTGGGTTTTTTTTTCCAACCACTTAAAAATGTAAAAACTATGCTTAGCTCATAGGCCGAACAAAAAGTGGGTTATAATCTGTTGCCCCTGGTCTATAAGGTCAGATGAGTTCACGGCTGCAGAAATGAACTTTAAACCCTGATTTAGCCAATAAACTTTGCATAAGTACTGTCAAGAGTTTATGAAATGATTAATTGCTATTCCATATGTAATCTTACCATTCTGTTTTTTAACATTCTGCCCTTTTTGTATTTTCCTCTGCATGCTTTTTTTAACACTTTAAAAATTACGACTTCTCACATAAAGGGCCTGGGGACTAACCTGGCAATAATTTTGCCTTTTGGTTAGTAGGTGATTATTTTTCGGTTTACCACTTTGCATGATTATGGTATTTCTAGGAGATACTTTCACTAAGTTCTGTTCAGTTTCCTCACTGACGATTGGGCTGTAGAATTTTGGCCTCTGACCTTGTCCATGAA
Source organism: Delphinapterus leucas (assembly GCF_059928025.1). Lineage (NCBI taxonomy): Eukaryota > Metazoa > Chordata > Mammalia > Artiodactyla > Monodontidae > Delphinapterus > Delphinapterus leucas. Next base: position 17,166,996 of record NC_143142.1, read on the forward strand.
CTGTAATTAATATCTTAATCCCTTGGCTATCTTAATCTTCTACAGAGCTCATGAAAATGGTTTTATTTATTTGCTTATTAGTTTTGTACACTTTCTTAGCAGCCTGGATTTGTCTGAATTGGCAAAAGCTGCTAAGAAGAAACTTCAGTCTGTGAGTATCTCTCTTTCCTAGTGAACTCCTGTATGGAAAACCATGTGTCCTGCTAATACCTGTTCTTAGCCCATTACCTAGTACATCAAATGACTTTGTTTCATGCTCTCAGATGTTAAATCAGAAGCAGACCATCGAGTATGTAGCAAAGAAGAATGAAAGTACTAGTAAGTTTAGTATATCCAGTTTATTGGCTTGGCTTCAAATAATGGCATTTTTCTCTGTCATTTTAAAAGCGAAGACTGTGCCTTTGACATTAGGAAGTTGTTTCTCCCCATAAGAGTTCCCTAGTTTCTCTCAATGTACATGAATACGTGGGACACACTTCTTGGGATTACTTCCTGTAGCCTCATAGGATGCTAGAGAATGATAAGAGCTGAAGCTGGAATGGTGAGTACTGTAGATTGACTAGCTGCTATTTGGGATCCAGCCACCGCTAACTGTCGTGCGTGTCCCACGCCATTCATCAGAGTTTTGTAAATGTAGGCTTTTAACTGCTGGTTCTGCCTCAGCTATGTGCTCAGAGTTTGCCCAGTTCTGCAGGTCACAAGCTCACTTTAGTCTCTGTGTTTCTCTTCAGCCTGCCCATTTCAGCCTTAGTCAGGACCCCGAGAAATCTACTCCTCTGGGAACAGTTTCTCCCTGTTTAGTCCCCACAAATGAAGCCTCGCCTGGTGCTTCCCCAGCCGTTCTAACCACCAGATTACCCGCCTCAGCTGTTCTCATTGCTCTCAAGATCAGAACCAAGATTCTTAACTTCTTTTCGTAGCCTTTATGGGCGTCATCCCACTCTCACCCTTCAGTTCTTGCCCTGCTTCCCAACTGGTTCCCACGGTATGGGTGTGGGTGTGGGTGTGGGTGGGTGCGTGCGTTTAAATATTTCTTTAAGGGTTAGCACCCTCGGAGGCCACCTTCAAGTCCTCTTTCAGGAATCCTCTTTTGCCTGCTGTGCTTTCCCAGCTACCCTCCCTTTCATCATTCAAGTAGCTGAAATCTGACCCCCTTCACAGTGTAGGTAGGAGTTTTCCCAAAGCCTAACTCTGAACTTGCAACTCCCCTAATTTATGTCTTACTCTTCATTCCCCTTTTCATAGAAGACTCTTTACTAGAATTTCATATAATATTAAGTACTAAATATTATATTAAATGAATTTCTCATTACTAGCATTTAACTGTAATATGAAATAAATGTATTTTATGCAATTTGGTGTCTCTGTGTTCTCTATCTGCAGTTTTGTGTGTATGTGTTTTTATTGCCTTTCTTAAATTAAGGAGGTCGTGTAGTAAGATGATTAGGATGATAAGCTTTGGAGTCAGCAGTGAATATTCTGTGATTTCCTTTTAATTACTTAACAGTATGTAAGCCAATTTTTATTTTAAATAATTCAAACATGGATAAAATCCAAGCTCCCCTTGACTATCCTATTCTACATTTGCTAGGCTGAAAGCTGGGGTTATGTCTGTAATCTCTCTAGCGTGTGGCAGGCACTAGATAAACATCTGGGACAAAGTTGAGCATAGTTCTCAAGAACTTGGGCTCTGGGTCGGACTGGTCAGGTGTGGATCTCGGCTCTGACGAGCTCCTTCACCTCTGTGTACCTCGGTGTCCTCTCCTAGAAAGGGAGATGGTGATCCAGCAGAGGCAGCGAGTCAGAGCTGCCCAGTGAGTGTGAGCTGCCCCCACGCTGTGGTCTCCGCCTCCTATCAGTGCCAATTCAGTGTTTATCCCACAATATCTCCCTGTCTCCCTCCCTCCCTCCCTCCCTCTTTCCTTCCTCCCTCCCTAGTGAAAAGCTGGGAGAAATATAAGACCACTAATGTATTCCTTGAATTAGTAAATATTAACATTTTAAGAGAAACTTGCATCCCAGGTCCATCACTTCTTGGCTTTGTGACTTTAGGTAAGCTAACTTCTGTGCCTTGGTATCCTTCTCTGTAAAGTGGTATAATAGTAGTTCCTGTCTTCGGAGAGGTGTCGTATTTACAATGATGATGGTATTAGCAAGGCTCCTGGGATGTAAGCCCGCAACAGTGTTGCTGCTGTAGTTATTGTTAGTAATAATAACATTAGCTTGTAGCCCCTTAGAGGAAACAGATTGGGTGTTTATGGTACAAGTTCAGTTTCCCAATCCTTCATCACCTTATCCAGCAAAAGGCTCTCAGAGTTTATTTTTAAATATAAATGTAATGTAACCACACTAGATAAAATTTGGAAAATAGAGAAGGGGAATCATCCTCATTTACTATATTCTTAATGGGTTCACGCTCAATATTTTGGTATATTTTTTCTAATTCTTGTTTCTGATGCCTACCTTTTTTTTTTTTAACTGAAGCGTAATTATAGAATTTTATATCCTGCTTTTGTCACCTAACAATGTATTGTACCCATTTTAACGAGTTCAATGAGGTGTGTGCAGCCAGCTTTAAATTCTGCATGAAGTACCTTCTGGTCAGTGTATGAATGGATATTTACTGGGTCCCATCTTGGTGCCGGGTACTGTGTGGGGATGTAGGGAACAGTAGAAGATGGAACAAATTCAGCATCTCCCCTCGCAGAGTGGGGAAGCAGTCAACTCAGAAGTAACAGCCACCGAGCGGCAGGGTTTCATGAGGCAAAAAGTGCAGAAAGAGCTAGAGCCAGCCTGGTAGGGGCTTAGCCTCCTCTGGGTTGAGGAAGACCCAGTTGCTGCGAGGAGGGCACCCCAGTCTGTGGGGATTGTTTTGTTGGGACACTGCACAATGTACTGATTAGACGGGCTGTCCTTGGTAGGGGACGCTTAGGTAGTTTTGTAGGGGTTTGGGGGACCTCTACTGAGGAAGACAGCAGAGAGACTTAACCGAGGTCTGGGTGGTATTTTCCTTCAGTGGCACGTTTTATCCTCTCGAAATGGTGTGTTTTGGCTTCTTTATCCTACCAAGGGTTTCAGATCCCATATACTGGGGGCAGAGCGGGTACTGGCACTGGCAAACATTCTCAAAAGAGCAGAAGAGACTTTAAAAAGGTGATGTCACACGAAGAGTGGAGAACTGGACCCTGCCTTTGAGATAGGCACTTTAGATGCCTCTTGCTTCCCTTATGGCACAGCCCTATCTGCATATCAGGAGGGAGGCTGCTGTGGGTGGCAGGTATTTCTAGAGGATCTGTACTATTTTGGAAATGTTACTGTTTGTTTAATAATGGTGGGCATTTACTAAGTAAGCACTGGCTTTGGATAAGACGTTGGAGGTAGATGGGTGAATAAGTCGCAGTCCCCACTCATCTTCCTAGTGTTAATCCTTGTCCCTTGTGTTCCTGATATTTTTTTACTTTCAGCTAAGCAATCATTTGTTTGAAGAACTTGCCATGGATGTGTACGATGAAGTTGACAGGCGAGAGACTGATGCAGGTGACTTAACATGTGGCTTTATCTACTAAGCTTCTGTTACCAGTAGGCAGCAACAAGCTGCCAGCCTCAGTGTTTTGCCCAATTTTTACTGTCCTGATAACACGTGTGTCAACATTGACTCTTGTGTATGCTGGCTTCGGAGTGTGCTGCCCCTAGTCTACCTAGTAATGCGAGAGCCGCGGCTCTTAGAGGAGCAGTGGTGCCCGTGGTGATGAGATTCTATCTCTGGCTCTTTCCTCTGGCTAGTCTGGCTTGCCACGCAAAATCACAGCACCCTGGTGACCGAGACAACCGTCGTCCCCTTCCTTCCAGTCAATCCCGAGTATTCATCGACACGGAACCAGGCAAGTGGCCAAGTCCAAAAACTCACTAGTAGTGATATTTGGGGAATGGCTGATATCATGGTATTTTATTTTCCCAGGACAGGTATGTAAGATTTTTTGATTGATTAAAATGTTAATATCCTTTACACACACACACAAACACACACACACACACACCCTCACAAGTTGATAAGAAAAGCAATAGAAGTTAATAGATGACTGGGAAAGAATATAAAACAATTCACAAAAGGAATACAAATGGCTGCAATTCCCTCACGGTCCAGTGGTTAGGACTCCGCACTTTCACTGCTGATGGCACGGGTTCAATCCCTGGTTGGGGAACTAAGATTCCACAAGTACAAGGGCAAAAAAAGAAAGAAAGAAAGAAAGAAAGAAATAATAAATGGCTTTCAAATGTGAAGAAATGTTTAATCTCATTAGTAATCAAAGAAAGCAACCTGAAGGCATTAATGAAAGTTTTATCAATCAACTTAATAAAGTATCAATACATACTAAAGGATACTCCAGACTGGTAAGGATGTGGCAAGATGGGCTTTCTCATGCTACAGATAAGAGTTTAAATTGCTGCAGACCTCACAAAAGCAATCTGTTGACTTGTTTCAGAGGCCTCAAAATTAACTGCATCCTTCCACATAGGAATTCCTCATCTGGGAATATGTTCTAATAAACTAAAAATACAAAGCTTTATGCACATTTTCATCGAAGCACTGTATTTAATAACAGAGCACTGAAAAAAGCCTAACCATCCACCAAGAGCAGTGAAGCTGAGTAAATTGTGAAGTGCTTTTCATTTTTATTGATTACTGGTTATATATAATGATAGAGCCCCAGCATCTAGACTATAACTTTATGTTGAAATTTTAAAATTTGTCCCTTCAAATTAATTTTTGATTAGTAGGCCTACTTCAAAACTGAATAGATATTAGAAAGAAAGCATTAAGAGAGCCATTTTGTTTTGGTTCACAAAAATAGATACTCATTGTGAGAACTTAAATGTTATATTGTTGTATTATGTAAATGGTTTTAAACTGTTCACAAGGAAAATGTTAAATTTGATTCAGTTATGGCTGTGATTGATGATACTTTGAGCATGCTGGAAGGCCTTTGCCGAAGTCTAACAGTAGTCTGACTAGTTTTATGTGAATAAGTGTGTATTTTTACATCTGGGAATATTTCCAATTATTTTCTCACCCTCAGGGCAGACAGAAACTAGCTCGGTTTAACGCCCATGAGTTTGCCACTCTGGTTATCGACATTCTCAGTGATGCCAAGAGGAGACAGCAAGGTAGTCCTCTCTCTAGTTCAAAAGGTAACTGTTTCAGACCTCTAAATGTTTGCTTCTTTGGCCTTAAAACTTCACACGAGTGTTAAAGTTATAAAAATAATTAAAGCAGTCATTGACACCACAGCTTAGTTAAAGTCCTGTAAGTTTTATTGGTGCTGTGTTGTGACGACAAGTTTCTCTCTTTGAGTCCTGGTGAATTATAAATATTTCAGCGTTATTAACTGTGATTCAAATTTATCTTATATATGATTTTTTACCTCTTGGGTCACCTGTCTTCCCTAAAAAATTGCATTCTGAAATTAACTCAAAAGTCTGACTTAGATCTTGTTAAAGGACATAAGAAACTAAACCCTCTTGACTGAAATTCCAGCTCACCTGCTGTTGTTTACCTACAAGACTGAGTTCTCCATAATTAGAATTTGTCGCTATAAACTTTAGATGTCTACAGCAAGAGTTATTGGGGTTTAAAATTGTGAAGAGAGCACCAAGCACCTATTTCCGAGGTGCCCTTTGAGTCTTGTTCAGTAGCTCAGGGTCCTGTCTCCATGCTTGGGAACATACTTCCTCCCCAGCCCTGATGCTGTATCTTTTTTGTTTTTTTCTAATTGTAGAAATAATACATTTTTAAATTGAAAAACATGTAAACAGGAAAAATACATACCGTAAAGATTCAGTTTTCAGTCAGCATCACATTCCCCAGAGATAGTAATCGTTAACTGACAGCGATTTGTTCTTCTTGATTTTACTTATTCAACCAGACATAAACAAGTTCTAAGAAACTTTATTAAATTTTGGTGAAGGTGCAGTGATAAGGGTCCTTTAAAGTCTCAAAATGTACAAATTCTTTGATTTGGTGTTTCCATTTCTAGGTGTTAATTGAGAGGAAATAGAGATGTTACATGTATGTTATATATAGCACTGGAAACATTAGAAACAAATAAGCAATAATAGAGCAATTGTTAGTTACATATTTGAATAGTGCACACTTGTTTTCAGAGACTATGTAATGACATAATATAAAGTAATAAATTAATTTTTTTAAAAGCTTTAGTATAATCCAAATTTTGTAAGGAAAACATTTATATACATATGTACAAGTGAATATATCACATGTAAATATAAATATACCACTAATCCCCATTACTCACGGATCTCGTATTTGCCAATTCACCTATTCATTAAAATTTGTTGCCTCAAAATCATACTGACAGCACGTTGATGGTAATTTGTGGCTGTATGCAACATGCTGAGAAATTTGAGTCACCCAAAATGCACGTTCCCAGCTGAGATTGAACAAGGCCACGTTCTGCCTTATTGCAACTCTTATACTGTAAACAGGTGTCCTTTTTGAGATTTATTTAGTGCCACAGTTTTCACACTTTTATCCTTTTTGTTGGTGATTTCACTATTTGAAGTGGTCCCCAAGTAGAGTGCTGAAGAGCTGTGTAGGATTCCTAAATGCAAGAAGGTCGTGTTGTGCCTTGTGGAGAAAATACATGTGTTAGACTAGCTTCGTTCAGGCGTGAGTTATAGTGCTGTTGGCCATGAGTTCAATGTTAATGGATCAACAACATATATTAAAGATTTCTTTAAACAGAATCACATGTAAAACGAGGTTATATATTTATCAGTTGTCAAAAATGTGATCAGAGGTTTGCAGGAACCTAACCCTGTGTTTCCAGTCAGAACAATGGTTTCGTATTTGCTAGTTCGTTCTTCACAGCAACTTTATAGACCGTAACTGCTACAAATAATGAAATTGACTGTATGTATGTGTATATGCTTAGGAAAAAGACTGGAAGGAAATAGAACCACATGTATCAATAGCTATGAATGATTACTCTATCAGTTTCAGTTTTTCTATATTGAATCTTTATCACTTCTATAATCTGATGGCACGTATATATATATATATTTTTTAATTAATTTATTTTATTTAATTATTTTTGGCTGCGTTGGGTCTTCGTTGCTGCGCACAGTCTTTCTCTGGTTGCAGCGAGCAGGGGCTGCTCTTCGTTGGGGTGCGCGGGCTTCTTATTGCAGTGACTTCTCTTGTTGTGGAGCACGGGCTCTAGGCGCACGGGCTCAGTAGTTGTGGCACGTGGGCTTCAGTAGTTGTGGCTCGCGGGATCTAGAGCACAGGCTCAGTAGTTGTGCACAGGCTTAGTTGCTCCGAGGCTTGTGGGATCTTCCTGGAGCAGGGCTCAAACCCGTGTCCCCTGCATTGGCAGGCGGATTCTTAACCACTGCACCACCAGGGAAGCCCCGGCATGTATATTTTAAATATTAATTTTAAAAATTAAAATTCCTTTTAAGTAAACATAATTTATCACCAAGATACTATCCATCGAAATATCCAGAAACGATATTGGAAATTAGAGGTTTGCTTGAGTTGCCTGAAAGAAAGTGGAGAGACTTGGATAATTTGTGAAATCTTTCATTCAAAATGTCTTGGAGCCAATGGAGTCATCCCTGCTTCCCTATAGACCATACCTTCCTGGTGTGCCCATGTGTGTCCAATGGATCATTCTCCTCTTTCTCTCTCTCTCACTGGCATTCAGCTAACGAAAGGCCGATGTGCCTACTCTTTGATCACCTAGTTTCTAGGCTCCACTTTAACAATTTCCTTTCTGTTTTGACTTGACATTACCTTGTAAACAAGGTACAATTATAACTGAATTGCAGTTAATCTTACATTAGTTACAGCTTTATTTTCATGATTTCGAGCTACACCCTGTTTCCTTGAATGATTACAAGTTTGGGAACCTGTCCCCTTATCTGAGCAGCTTTTTCCTAAACCATGTAATTAATTTGGCAGGTCGCTCAGAGGAATGCTTAAATCTGTCTCTGCAGTTTTTAGTAGACTCTCTGTTCAGTTGATAACTTGCTGTTTATCCCTTTTTGGTGTGAATATAACCTTACTATTTCTGTCATTTTCTTCCAGTCTTTTAAATGGCTAGTTTTTTAGGAAAAAAGTTTTTTGCAAGCCTGAAGTAAAGTTCTTTGCTTCTATTGATAGACAATGTGGAGCTCATACTGAAAACAATCAGTAACCAGCACAGTGGTGAGAGTCAGGACAATGACCAGCCGGACTATGACAGTGTGGCATCAGATGAAGACACGGATCTGGACGCCACTGCGAGCAAAGCACACAGGCAGAAGGTGAGGTGGCACACCGCACACAGAAAGAGACTGTGTTTTCTTTTCAGATCTTTCCCCCTGAAAATTTGCCTGCTTTGTAAATCACTTGAGGGCTAGGCTTGTGAAAAGTGCTCTGGAAGTAGAGTCAGGTTTTCTACTAGCTTGGGCCAAGCAAAGGTCAATGAGGTAAATAGTTTTAAAATAGGGGGTCTGTTGTCCCTGAGTCAGTTGTTGACTCACAGCCCTTCTGCAGTTTTGACTTTATAAAACCTGTGAAGAAGGACTGGTGGGTTTTATTCTTTCAACGAATGTTTACTTTCGTTGGGTAGTTATCCACACTTCCCTGGATAATACTCTGCTGAGTGAGGCCTAGTCCCTTTCCTCTACGAGGCCGTCACCGCCCGCCCAGGAGGAGAGAGAACTGCAGTACAGGGTCATAAACACAGACACAAGAGGGGGGTGGGGCGGTCAACAGAGACACAACTTGTCACTGAGGAGGAGTATCAGGGGAGGCTTTAACGTGTGCCTTGAAGAATGCCTGGGATGTGGGCGTGTGGAGAGGCTGGGGAGGGTGGGCTAGACAGAGAGGAAGTGAGACAGCGGCGTTGGGGGGCGGGGGAATCTGGTCACGTGTGGAGTCAGCCTGAAACGAGTGGGAGTCAGAGCTGCAGCAGAGGGCAGGGGTCACACCATATGCAGGGGCATGACGCCAGACCAAAGAGCCTGGACCTTGGCCAACAGTGCAGAGCCCAGGAAGCTTTTAGGCAGGGCAAGAGGGCGATGTCAGCCGTGTTGGGTCCTCTGTTTTGGGAGGACTGTTCCGGTGGACCAGGGAGTGGAGGAAGGGAACCCAAGTAGGAGGTGCTGACGAGGTCCAAACAAGAGGTTACACACGTTTACCTCAGGGCCTTGGCTGGGAGGGTCTGGATGGAAGAACAGTTACTGTAGCAAAGTGTGAGCCCGAGGACAGGGCAGCAGGGGCCTGGCTGGTCTACCCACTGCTGAGTGTCCCAGACCTGGCCCACAGAGGAGCCCAGCAAACATTTGAGAATGGATGAACAGGAGGAAGATAAAAAAGGCAGGGCTTGGCAGTAAGTTGGATATTTGAAGTGGGAAGGTAGACTTACTGGAGTTCTGTCCAGAGTTTTCCAGCTTACACAGCTGTGAGAACCAGTGGTGCCACTGGCAGATGCAGGGAATGTGGAGGGGCTAGCAGGAGTCACCTGTTCCATCTGAAACATCTCTGCCCGGTCTCCACAGAAGCGCTGGGTTCACTCGAGTGAAAGCCGGGTCATGACAGGACCCTACACGATGGGGTCCCTAGACTGGCCGGCCTCCGCCTCCTCTCCGCCTTGCACACCCATTCCCTCCAGCTGAGCCCTGCCACTGGCTATAACACCCTTCCTCCAGACAGCCATCTGACTAATGACCTCCCCTCCTGCAGGCTGTTGCTCATGTCCCACCTACCCACGTGTCAGGTTAAAATGCACCCGCCTTCACCCCAGCTTCAGCTCCCCAGCCCCTCACTCTGATCCATTCTATTTATTTTCCATCTCACTTATCACCTTTCACCGTACTATATAGTTTTTTATTTTTTCCCTTCCTCACTCTGTTGGGATGTAAACACCATGGAAGCAGGAATCTTTATCTATTTTCTTTTCTTATGTATCCCAAGCCCCTAGAACACTGCCTGATGCTTAGTAAAAAAGCATCAGAAAAGTTGGAATGAGTAAATTAATGAAATAATGAATAAAAAAAATGAATGAGCAAGAGAAAGGCAGACAAGACAGATGTGCATAGTCATTGTCAGAAAGGATTTGTAGCCCCACTGTCTGATCTATTAGAAAATATTGACTTTAAAATTTTTCAAATACTTTCATAGCCCTACCTTTATGTTTTATTTTTGCATTACGCTTAGAAGCTTTGATTTGGTTTGATTAACTTTGCGATCCAGCTGGCATGGTCAGAATTTGAAATTCTTTAGCAGTTAGTCTTGAATGTTATCATTGTCTCAGATTGTGAACATTTTCCCCAATTTATTTTTAGAGCCTAGATTCAGATTTATCAGATGGACCAGTCACTGTGCAGGAATTTATGGAGGTCAAAAACGCTCTAGTGGCTTCTGAGGCCAAGATACAACAGCTAATGAAGGTGAATAACAACTTGAGTGACGAGCTGAGAATTATGCAGAAAAAGGTAACATGTCAATAAATGCCAGGACGGTTGCTCTTTAACCCCATAGTATAAGGAAGAATCCCAGGCATGATGCTTGTGGTCAGAGGGAAGAAACACAGATCTAAAAATCTTTGGGCCAAGCTGTCTTTTTGGAAGCAGTATGTATTTTGGATATTTTAAATGAAGTAGCTTTGATTAGAAATAAATCCAGTGTAAGTTTCCCAGGTAGGAAAACATTACAGCCTATTAAGTGTTTGTGTCAGTTGTAGAAACCCTTGCACTATCCTGTGCTTCCTGGGAAGCTAGGCACCACTCCATGGATGTGATTCTTCCTATTTATCGCTTGTTCTAAAGAATAAGCACGCCATGAAGACCTGGCAGACGAAAGCCCAGGACAGGTGTATGTGTTTATCCGCATTCCAAACCCCATGCCACACAAGGGGTACTGTCCCTGTTCACTGTAGTCTAAGATATTACCCACCCCTGCCCTGGCAGCCCAGTCCCACAGCCCTGCTTTTTTTTCACCAGTAATTACCACTAATTTATGATGTCCTCAGAGCCACAGAATAGGTACTCAGTAAATGTAAGAAAACTTTTGTGTTTGCACCAGCGAGAACTGTACGCTGGTAAGAAACAATCCCATTTGCTCGGCATTTCCTTGTTTGCCGCCTTTTGAGAGAGTTAGAAATATATAAATATATTAATCTCTATCTGTAAAAAAAGTATGGCTAATAATAGCAAGGAATATGCTTCAGAAGGGATTACGTATATAACTCTTTATCAGAATGCTAAGAAAAAGAAGTGGAAAGATTCTAAATTCTGCCCGAGACTTTGTAGGTACTGCTCCCATGATTCAGTGCTCTACAAAATGAGATTCTGTACACTTCCTTAAACAGAAACAAAACAAAGTATATATCTGTGTCTTCCTACTATCATTTGAAGAGTGATGCTTCAGAATCATTATCAAGAACAGAGGACATGGTGCACCTCATTTGTGGCTGGGCCCTTTTCAGTGGTGCTTCCTAAAGGAAGGCTGAAGATCTAAGAAGAGGTCCGTGCCCCTCTGCTTGTCAGGGAAGAACACTGCAGTGCACCCTTGCCTGCGGCTTGGTCCAGGATTCTTTTGAGTTCTAGATCATTTTTGGAGACGTTTTGAGATAGATGGCCTCAGTACCTATAATAGAAGGGGACAAGAATGCCTGAAGATCGATCAGATTTTAATCAAACACTTGTCCTGTGCCACCCTGGCCCTGTCGCCGGCTGGTGTGCAGCCATGAACAAGACAGACAAAGTGCCTTTTTGCCATAGCATACAGGGCTTGCACTTTTTCTGTCTTTTCTGAAATATCTTTTGTTTAATGAATTACAGTTTGTCTCATTAATTGAACTAATGCATTTTTTTGAGGTGACTTTTTCTGAAACATGCTGACTTTGCCACTGCAAATCAGTCTGCTAAGCATCACCATTTTTATTCTTATTATTCTCCCTTTAGTATTTGTAGAAATCACCAGAGATAACCTCGAATCTCTGAAAGCAAATGTCTCAAGCTTCTTTAAGAAATGCAGAGTGGAATTATTTGCCATTGTTCATAGATTATCTCCTCAATTCTTAGAAATGCTTTTGATTTATGAACCTATTATCTATAAATTTCATGTCCTGTTATACTCCTTCCAGACAAAAAAAGTGTAGTCTGGTTCTTATTAAGATAAGCACCATTCAGATTTATCTGAGGATATCTCGCTAAGTACAGAGTACTAAAATTTAAAAAAATTGAGACCAGGAACTACTGGTCATCAAAGCACATTAAAGCAAAACCCAGGCTGGATGTTTTAGAGTGAAAAGTGTGAAGATAAAGTTTAAGATTTCAAGACCTTGTCTAAAATACTCTAAGAGGTTTTCACATAGACACACAAGCATGTGACCAGATCCCCTCAGTCCTACACTGAGGACCATGTGTCAGTTATGCTCCTCACTGGTTGGACCTTGACCATTTCATTGTAGAACATGGGTTCCCTAATAAGTAGTTTTGACGGGCACTTTATGCCTGTCTGTTTCCTAGAATGTAGGAATTTTCAGTAGCTGCTTGTCACTTTGCAGCTGTTCTTTCTTTGGAAAGGGAGTTGCAGATATAACTTATGCCCTGAAAGCCTTTCTGGTGTAGAAGCAATCTATCCTTTCTTAGGGATCACGCTTTGAGAAAACTGAGAATGAGAGTATTTCTGTTGCAAAGACAGTAAATCAGACTTTCACAAAAGTTTGGCACTACTAATATAAAGTATGTGGAATTTGTTTATTTAGCAAAGATGCATTGATTTTATTTCAAAGTTAGGTAAAGTTTTTTAATATATATATAGTTGACGAAGTAGCATGATTTGTGTCTGATCTTTCACATTTAACAGTTGCTTGGAAAAGATGCTAATTAATGAAGAGGAGCAGCCACTATTGGTGTATTTTTCACAGATCGGTGCTTTCTAAAATAGAAATTGAAAGTAACTCCTAACACTGAATGGGCTTGCTATTGAAAAAGTAATGATCTCCTGGTGCAAACACAGTTGCTTGTGGACTTAAGCCTTGGCCCTGGTGGGGAATTTGGTCACATTTTACAATCTCTGTCAAAGAGTAGACAGCTGAACTCACACCACACCCAGCTTATAAAATGTCCTGGAAGATGGAGGAGCACCAGAGGGGAAGGACGTTGTGCAGCCTGGACTCAGTTAATTGTGTTTAAAATGCCAGATGCTAAAGAGTAACTCGGTTCCTTGCTGATCCCTTAACTCTAATTCATCCAGCGCCATGAAGCAGCCTGCATGTAAGGAATGGAAGGAGCGTTCAGGGTCTCCAAGTGACAGCCTCTAACTAAAACGGGGTGGTGCCAGGCAGATTAGATGTTTAAAGCTGACACCACCACGGTCGCATTTTGGGGCGGCAGAGCCAAAGGAGAGAGAGGCCAGGTATTCCGGCCCTGGCTGAAAGATGACGATCACCAGAGGGCAGCGCACGCTACGTGGAGCGTTCAGATGAAGATGTTGATAGTTCAATAGGTCTCCGGTTTTCTTCATGATATGTTAATATAGCAAACTTAACCAAGATCTGGTTCCCTCTCTTTTTAAAAAAGTGCTAAATTGTTTGGAATTTTAAAGAGTATTATGTAATAAAAACTTGTTGATCTTATTTTTTCTTGTTGGCTTTTTGGGAAGCAGTAGCTCATCTGATTTTTCGTAAGCTGAATTTCACTGTCTTTCTTGCTTTGCAAAGCAACTCTAGTTATCTTTGTGCTGCTTCCATGGTGTCTGCTGACATTTTTGGCATTTGCAAATTGCTCAGGGCTCATTTGAAAAGCAAGTTACCTAAGTGATGTCTTAATGATCTCAAGCTCTTGCTTGAAACAGCCTTAGAATAATCCAGAGTGCAGCTTGCCTGCAAACGTTTCCCAGGCCCACCGTGACCAATTTTTACGTGGTTAGACAGTTCGCTTTTAAAAAGTCCAAACTGCAACTTTTTCACATTCAGAAATTAGCTATTTATTTTGCTTAAGTGACAAAGTGAGTTGATTGCGTTTCACTTATTCTAGAAGAAAGAGTTTTGGTTTGTAGTTGCCTTTGACTTTCAACCCAGCGAGCTGTTAACTGTTCTTATTGTTAAAGCTGGTAGTTGTATGCGTTTACTTGGTGTTTGCTTTTTCTGCTTGCTATAGAAAAACACAGTCCCACTGCCAAACATGTCTTTCAGCTTCAAACACTCCAGAGTGAAAATTCGAACCTCAGGAAACAGGCCACAACCAATATATATCAGGTGCAAACTGATTCTGAGTACACAGACACTTCCAACCACTCTTCTTTAAAGAGACGTCCATCTGCCCGGGGCAGTAGGCCCATGTCCATGTACGAGACGGGATCAGGTCAGAAACCCTATCTCCCAATGGGAGAAGTGAACCACCCCGAAGAGAGCAGGACGAGACTCCAGCCTTTCCCCGCGCACGTAAGTAACACCACTGGCGCTTCTGCTTTTCACTCTCTGTCCAGCCTGACTCCTGCCTTCCCTCTTCTGAACCTGCAGATCCCCAGTCTCTGCTTTGCCAAATTGGGCTACAAGAGTCGTCCTTGTGTTTGCTGTATTAACATGTCGACAGGTGCTTGCGGTGTTCCCACAAGCACTCAGGGCCACTGGCCGAAAGTTTTCCAACGACCCCGGGGATTCTGGCTCTTGCTCAGCCCCTCTCCCCTTTTTCTCCCCCGTATCCATAATATCTTTCCCAGCCAGCCACTATTGGAACTTTCTTGGTAACAAGCTTCCTTCCCTATTTCCAAAAACAAAAGCAAATTATAAAGGTTACTGGCGGCAGTAAGTACTGTCTTCTTCGAGGTAGATGGGCATGTGCCCCCTTACGCACAGGAGCCCTGAGAATTCAAGGCACCTCCTCTGCTCCTCCCAGTGGAGCGGGTGGCGTCTGTGGCCTGGGCATGCAGGCCAGGTCTGGAAGCCTCTGGGCCTCCGCAGCCCCTGCATCTGTGGTCAGTGTGCCTGCTTAGCTGCATCCTCCTCCCTGCGTGGAGAAAGTGTTGCTTTTTCACTTCATAAGAATGAGATGTAAGAATTCTATATCGACCTTACAAGCGTTACATTCCAAAGATTGTATTCTGTAACAGGCTACTAATGCTCCTATTCTACAGTGGAATAACTGTTGTGTTGTGAGGGTTTCAAATATTATATTTCTTGGGGATTAATTTGTTTTAAAAAACCTATGGTTTGACAAAATGTTGCAGGCATTTTGAACCTATGTGATGTTTTCTCAAAGAGTAATATTTATCTTTTTGAATGTCAGAGTTATTCTTCAGTCCACTCTTATAGGAATTTCCAAAAAAATTCTGAGAGTAAATAGAAAGTAAAGGATATGGTCTAGGAAATTAAGCCCTAGTTTAATTTTGTCAAGCTTTAATGTGATAAAATTACAGTGTGGTTATATTGTAATTGGGAGTCTCCTACTTCAACTTTTTAAGTTGTTTGGGCTGAACATTCTAAAGCAATTGATTTGATACATTGGGTGTAATGGGAATGCCATTGAACTAAGTTAAGAATCTTATTTTTGTATAACTGAAAACAAAATTTAGGAAAAGCCACTTTGTTAGTTTTCACAGTGTACTTTTTAATTTTAGAAACATTTAAAATGTAAGAACGTCTTATTATTGTAAAAGTTCTATATCTGTACTAAGGATCAGATTGATAGCATATACCAACTTTAAATCATTTGTATAGTTTTTCATTTCATATCATCTGTCCTGGTTAAAAAACAAATATTTGTTTAAGACTATCTATTAAAAAAAAAAAGAAACATTGGCAAATTTGACAAATTATGCTAGGTATTGTCTTTCCCTTATAGAAAAGTAGCCTTATAAATTCCAAGTAATTTCCGAGAGGCATTTCACTAAGGGATTAAACATCTCTAGGGATCTGTCATTGGCTAGCGTGGAAGTTTCAGCACTGATCTCATGTGTGTAGTGAGTTGCTTTTTAGGATTCTTTTCTGGGAAACCTGGGCCGAAGCCAGGGTAGGAGGTGGGGTTTTTTGTTTGTTTTGTGTTTTCCCGAGTGTGTTTCTTTTTCCCCTTCCAGATTGGGAGGAGTGCGCTTGTGACCTCCTCTTCGTCTCTGCCTTCCTTCCCCTCCACACTTTCCTGGTCGAGGGACGAGAGCGCCCGAAGGGTTAAGTACACTCTGAATGCTCTGCTCTCTGGAGGAGGGGCAGCGCTCCTGGCACTCTGTGCTTCTCCCAGCCCTCCCTCCTTCCGCTAACTGCTCTCTGTCCTGCATGAGGCAGCGCTTCCCTCCTGGTGTCTCAGCTCTCAGCACTCACACACGCATGCATGTCTGCAGGAGGCGGCCTCCGTCTCCTCGAACTCCACATTGCTCAGTCTCACGTGACATTTAACACAGTCTGCAGTTCACCCTGTAACACTGATTCTGAGCATTCTGTCTTTTTAAACAATCAGAAAATTAGCTGGCTGCTGGCTAAATATTATAATAGGGCAAATCTGTCCAAATTTGTTCAGAGAACTAGTGTATTTGGACTAACGGAAACACTAAGACATCGTGCTCTTTATTTTTTATTGTTTTTTTACCTCTTGACATATTTTACCGCAGCACCTTACTTGACAAACCAAGGTTTTGCAGTCCTTGCATTCTGCATCCAGATTGCAACACATGGTAGCACTGGAGGTGTAGGCACCTGTTAGTATGAAGTTGTTCACTTTGTTCTTTGGTCAAGTCCAGCTTGCCGACGTATAATTTACATTCCCAGTAACAGCACATGATACAGGTAAGCTCCTTTTAGAGTAGCCAGGCCGCAGGTATTTATCAAGCACCTTGTCCACACCCAGCCTTTTGGAAAGTCAGTTAAAGGGTCCTGGGGACTTAGGTGACCTCCCTGCTCCCAAAGGCACTGTCAGTTTAAAAAACAGTTTCATGCATGAAGAGTACATGGCAGCAAGCTGGGAAAGTCATGACAGAGCACAGGCTTTGCAGACCTGCGTTCAGGTCCTGGCTCTTTTGTTTTTTACTGGAAGGGCAGTGTGGCTAAAGTGAGAGGAGGGAGGGTGGGTGTGGGTGAGGGACCACCTTTACAGACCAGGGGGATTTGCACTGCCCTTTGTCCATTCCCTCCACATCGGCAGGAACGATGGAGAATCTTGCCCACTGCCAGTGCCTTATGGCACGTGGAGGCCCTTTGGGGGTTCTTTTCTGCACTTTTGAGGTAATCTTTTTTAAAAAAACCTCTTGACATATGCTACTATCTTCTGAGCAGTTCTGAAATTGAACTGCACTATTTATATTACGGTATTTCAGTTAAAGTAAGGGGCAGTTAAATAGAAATGAATATCTTATTTGAAATGTTGTTGCTAAGAGTCAAGTAAACCTCTTTTTGTCCACTGTGAAAGTTTTTAAAAATTTTTTGGTAGTTTTGAGAATTATTGCAAGGACTGCTTACTGAGACAGTGTTTTATACTGGCCATTTAAACGGGTAATCCTCATTGCTCCTGACAGCTTCATCGTGAGGTTAGGCTTTTATGGCATGTCTGTATGCAGAGAAAACTACCAATCTATTAAATAAACTGAACCAGCACCAGCTATAAGGTAACTTTTCTATTAACAGCTTTGAGAGAGCAGCACTTTTAACTAGTAGACCTTAGTTCTGCATGTTTACAATAATTTTCATAAAATTAATGCTGACTAATTTGAAATCCTGAAATATGCTTTTGTTGATAATGATGAAGGATTTAATGTAAGTAACGGATTTCCTGGGTGGTTATTGTTGTACGTTGTTTTCTGTATTTGAGAAACATTTCCTGAGTACTTTTATTAGATATATGAGTCATTACTCTTCTAAAATGTTTCAATGAAACTTGGTACTTTTGATCATTGTGGAGGTAATGCATTTGATTTGTAATTGTCAAATTTACATCAAGGAAGGCAAAAAGATCCATTATAAAAAGGTGGGGTTTTTCTGGGTTTAATTCCGTTTTCTAGCTTTTTCCACTGGAGCAGCTCTGGACAAATGTCCCAGAATAATTATTTAAATACACATTTTTTACATTCCATTTTATGCTGTGTATGTGCATGTACACACACAAACACACACTCATCTCTGTGTGTGTATGTATATATAAAAACTAAAGGAAAAGTAATGTATTAGTCAGACATTCACTGTGAAAGGTAAGAAGAGATTTTTTTGTTCTGTTTTGTCTTTTGTTTTTTGTTTTGTTTTGTTTTTTGAGATCATCTCTGCAAGAGCCTGGTTTCACTGTTCCCTGCCTGCCTTTGTTCTTCCATGTAGATAGCCAGTAGCCAGTAACTCACTGATTGATCCATAAAGCCAAACCGAAAGCAGCTAGTGAAGCAGAACTGCTTGCTGGTAGGAGATGTAAACAAAGGGATCTTAAATGTTATAGTAGTTTTTACAGAACTTAGCTTTACAGACTCTCTTTATAGCTGCAGGCCAACATTTTCAGTCATTTGCCAGATGTATTTGAGTGGTTTCAGTACGAACTCGTATTGAACTTCAGGAGCCCAGTGCAAGTGTCTTACGTTAAGTGGCTGGGACCAAATAGAGCATTGGGGGAAACATGAAAGACCTCAGCAGACAGAGAAAGAGTGTTCTCCCTGGGAGAGGGCAGAGAGGGGTCATGGGGATAGTAAGCAACACGTGGTATGAATAAGGAGCCTTTCCCCATCTCAGGGCTGGCTGCCTGCCTGCCTACCCGCCCGCATAGGGCCTTCAGAGGGCCAAGCAGCATTATCAGGAAGGAGCAAATAATTAAACTTTATGGAGACTTACTTAACTGAACTCACTCTAAGGGAGCCATTCATTTGAGTGGAGCTACTGGGTCTCCGTGTGTTTAAACAGGGCTCTGAAGTTACAGGCGCTTTATTTTTAGCCACATTTTATTGCAGCAACCATAAAATTCCATAGGCACATGTTTTGATTAACTTGGATTAAATTCAAGTTACAGAGCTAGAAATAGCTCATATTTCTCTTTTGCAATTGGTAATCAATTTAGGTTTTAAATCAGCTTCCACTGATTTCTGTTCAAATGAAGAAATTCCCAAGCACTATGGGTAAAATAAATACTGAGGGGAAATCCTTTGTATTAAATGCTCCAGAACTAACATAGTCCCCTTCAAAGGAATGTGGTCCCCTTCAAATGTTGTCACCCCAGAAGGCCCTGTACTTAGCAGTGCTGCCATTTGCTCAAAACAGTTGTAGGCTTCCTGTGTCCCATTTTTGTTGTACCATATCTTTATGTTTTAAGGGATAGATGTTTGGGGAGACAGATGAAAGGGGTTGGCAACCAAGTGTCACACCAGGTTAATCCGTTTTGGTTCACAAACAACGTGTGGCAATGAATGAATGGTTTCTGGTTTCCTTGTGTGGCTCACACAAGCCGTCTCTGAGGATAGTTCTTGGAGAGCTGTGTTGTGAGCAGTGGTGGTCCTCAGGGCCCCAGGTGTGTGGGGTATTGGAGGTAGCAGGAGACAGGAAGCCCAGGTTCTTAGTCCAGGTTTTCTGCTGACTCTTTGGCCTTGGGGGTGACCCCCAGCTCTTTTGGCCCTTCCTTTTCTCATCTGGTATTAGACTAGCTGATCTGCAGGCGACTCCCAGTGCTGACATCTGTGGATATATGTGCGGACCCATTTGCTTCTTAAATGGGCCCCATTATATTATAGTTAAACTCCATACTCCTCAGAGAGCTAAACATGAGCGTTGCCTTGCACGTCTGTTAGTTTGTACCGGGGGTCTGTGTATGGAGCAGCTAAGAAGCAAAGAAGAAAATGGGGCAGAGAAGGAAAGAAACCGTTTCTGGATCCACTATTCATCTGTTACTAAATTAAAAAAATTTTTTTTTTTTTTAAATTTTCTGGCCACGCCACGCGGCTTGCAGGATCATGGTTCCCTGACCAGAGATCAAACCCGGGCCCCGGACAGTGAAAGCACCATCTCCTAACCACTGGACCACCAGGGAATTCCCTGTTCCTAAATTTTTAATAAAGCATCGGCCCCCGTCCCAGATGAGATCTGGGGCATGATGGCCACGTAGCCTGACAGGTAACAATTCCTGAGAAGGCACCCAAGAAGTGTCTGGTGCTCTCAACTAATGGGGTCGCCTTTTCTCTTGTAGGCATCCAGGCTGGAGAAGCAGAACAGCACACCTGAAAGTGACTATGACAACACTCCCAATGACAGGGACCCGGATGACTTGGGGTACATGTGCAGGAAGAACGCCCTGGGGCTGGGCTCTTCAACCAGAGACCGAGCAGCGTGGTCAGGAGGCACACTTCACCACCTGCACCCGCTTCTCTGTTTTCAGACCCATAAGGTCCTCAGATATTAAGGCATAAGTTCATAGTTCACACCTCTTCCCATCTCCCATTATTGCCACAGGGGCCTTTTGTTCTTTTACCAGCAGGTTAGACTCATCTCTGAGTCTCTGTAATGCGCTTCAAGTCAGTTCTCCATTTCATTTTCGAGTCAACGTTAGGTTACAGCCTGCATTTGCATCCCAAGGAATTGTCTCAATTAGGGTGGCTTCATAACCACACACCCTCCCTGTTCCGGTTGTTCCCTCCCTTTCCCCATCTTTAGCCCTCCTACTAGGGTCATCATGTCCACCCCCATGGTAGAGTGAAACAGCCTCCCTATGAGCTGTGGCTGCCTGCTGATGAACCAGCCTTACCCTGAGTCTCCTGCCAGACAGGGTAAAGGAAACCACAAAAGCAGCCCACTCGCGCCTTCGGCACATGCACATGCTGTGGCTCCTAGAAGCAGAGAGGCAGCTGATAACTACCTGTCACATTTAACCACTTCTTCAACGCTCACAGGTCAAGCAGGAAGGGAAGGCAAAGAAGTACAGTGTGGCAAGGTGATGGCTCAGGCCCAGATGCGGCAGAGCCCCACACGGCCCCGAGCCCCGTCTTCCCCAGCACCGAAGACGTCATCCGGAAGACTGAACAGATCACTAAAAACATACAGGAGCTCTTAAGAGCAGCCCAAGAAAATAAACACGACAGGTAAGGAGGCTTGAATATCTGGCCTGGCAGGATGTGTGCACATGCTCTGGAAGAGATGCTGTTGCTCCCTTATAGATGGGGATTTTTTTTTTAATATGCTCACTTCAAAAGTTGTTGAAGGGCTTCCCTGGTGGCGCAATGGTTGAGAGTCCGCCTGCTGATGCAGGGGACACGGGTTCGTGCCCCGGTCTGGGAAGATCCCACATGCCGCGGAGCGGCTGGGCCCGTGAGCCATGGCCGCTGAGCCTGCGCGTCCGGA
The DNA here is from genome assembly GCF_059928025.1 of Delphinapterus leucas. Taxonomy (NCBI): domain Eukaryota; kingdom Metazoa; phylum Chordata; class Mammalia; order Artiodactyla; family Monodontidae; genus Delphinapterus; species Delphinapterus leucas. Next base: position 17,188,295 of record NC_143142.1, read on the forward strand.
GCCTGTGCTCCGCAACGGGAGAGGCCACAGCAGTGAGAGGCCCGCGTACGGCAAAAAAAAAAAAAAGTTGTTGAAAATTTCAGGTTTATGTAACAGGCTTAAAAACAAATTTGTCTTTTTTTTTATGTAGTATTTTTAATCTTTCATCTTCTTATGAAGTGCTCTGAATATAGCTGCCTCTAGAGATAGAATTGCAGCGTATTTGGGGTAGTGACATTCCCAGTTCTTGAGGTGAAAGAAGCTACCTCAAAACTGGCAACACATTCTCCCGGCCATACTGCTGTCTGTGGTCTCCTTAGCTGGGGAGAAATCTACTGCCATAGAAGGTATCCTGAAATGAACCTGATTTCTTACCTTTTTCCCTCATGCATGTGCACGTCTAAGAAGCAAGTGGTTTTTTAGAAAAGTTGATCTAATTGTCACGCAAATCATTCTCTGCTCCTGAATGAAGAGTCTGCTCACTCTGGGCAGAACCATATCTTGCAGAGTTATTTCTTACTGCAGAGAAGGGTCCAGCTCTCGTTCTAACTCACCCCTCTGTCCTCTGGTAAGTTGTTAGCTGTTGCAGGTGGTATCCTAGTCTCACGCGGCCGGCCTGCTCCAGACACAATCATGACACGTTTAACATCATCCCACTGAGTTTATGAAAGTGGCAAAATTTGATCAAAACCCAAGAACAATCTCATTTTTTTCGTTGTCAGCAAAGTTTAGGGCTTCAGTGAAGAACTTCTCTCCATGCCTTTGCACGAACAAAAGTTGTTCAAGGAACACAGTACTGCTTCTTCTTTTTCCTGTTCTCTTCCATGAAAAGATGCACCAGTATCTTTTGCATTCTACGTGTCCCTCGCACTGCCATGCTCACCTCCCCATTTTCTACCGTCTTCCGTTTTGCTGTACGGCTCAGACTTCTCTCAGTGTCATTATTTCCCACTCAGTAGGAGAGGAATGGTCAGTGTTTATTGAAGGAACAGAGCTAGTCTTCATGGATGGACTGCTGGAGGCTCCTCAGAGAAAAAGAGGAACCTGCATAATTTCTCAGCCTCCTTCCACGAAAATTATGTAGCTGTTTATCTCCCCCCTGCCCCGCACATCCTCTTTATCACACGCCCTTCCTGCCTCACACGCTACAGGTGTGGAGTTCCTCTGCTCAGCACCACAGCCTTGGCAACAGGCAACTTCATTACCACATTACATAAAGCAAAACGTTTCACACCTCAAATGTATCAAGGCACCGTGATAACAGGGTGAACTCCTTTCCTGGGGCTCTCCCACCATTGAACAACATGCTTCACTTCTCATTTCCCCCCGCTCAGAAGTGCCTTGCTCGTATTTCAAACAGCAGCCAAAAACTATGCTTACATTAAGTTTCTCTCTTTGATGGTTGTCAAAAATATAAATATCTGCCCTGGAGCTGTTTCTGGCTTCAAAGATCACAATATGTGGTGCTTGGTACAATTTGGGAAGTTTCTTTTTTTTTTTTTAAGACGTACAAATCCATTCAATATATGTCATGATCTGTTTTCTATAAGAACCATGAGAGAATGATGCAGAGATTTTTAATCATCAACTCACTCTTTTGGTTTAAACTAGAATTGGTCTAGAGAATTTATATTTTATAAATTGTTCAGTGTTCTCTTAAAATCTCTGGTTCCTTGCGTATCTGAGACACTTTCTCTTTTTTTTGGCTGCATTGGGTCTTCGTTGCTGCGCGCAGGCTTTCTCTAGTTGCGCCAAAGGGGGCTACTCTTTGTTGAGGTGCACGGGCCTCTCATTGCAGTGGCTTCTCCTGTTGCGGAGCACGGGCCCTAGAGTGCATGGGCTTCAGTAGTTGTGGCGCACGGGCTCTAGAGCACAGGCTCAGTAGTTGTGGCACACGGGCTTAGTTGGTCCACGGCATGTGGGATCTTCCCGGACCAGGGCTCGAACCCATGTCCCCTGCATTGGCAGACGGATTCTTAACCACTGCGCCACGAGGGAAGTCCCGACACTTTCATTTATAATCTTGCATTATATGAATTAAACCCATGCCTTTTTCTCTTGTTTTCTCCTCTCGATATCCATTGCTTATGCTTGTCCTAAGTGGACCAGTAGCCCATGCAGGCACGGTCAGGCTTAGTCCTGGTCCCCTGAGCTGAGCAAGCTCCCCACAGCCCCTGACCTTCCCTCAGCCTGGTCCCATCCCCTCAGCCTCCAGCCTCACTCCCTGCCTGTCTCTGTTTCTGTCTCTCTCTCTTACACACAATTACACAGTCCAGGGATTACTGCATATTATGCACAAAAGCCTTTTCAAGGAAAGATAACAAGTTGTGAACATGGACTCCCTGTGGTAGAGAAGGAGGAGGACTTTGTCATTAATCTGCATGTGCTTTCTTTCGTGGCTTATTCAGGACTTCCTAAAATATGTTGTAATGAGTGAGTTTTTGAGAGATGTCCTTAGGAAAAATGTCTCCTCTATGTAGCAGGAGGAAAGGGTGAATTATATTTCTGGGTCAACATGAAAACCATAACCAGCAAAACATAAAAAACTCTTAGGTGTGGATCTCAGTTAATGCTCAAGAAACATTTGTGGCTGATACATTGGTTGCTGTGGACATTGCCTTTTTTTGAGGGTCTTTGTCACCAGATGGGTTGTTGCCCTTTCACATTTGCAAGTTAAATAACTCCTATGCATTGGTGTTTTTGTTATTACATGGTGTATGGTTCTAACTGCTCATAAAGGTAAAAGTCGGGAATTCCCAATTGGAAGGCATTTTGGTATAATTCAAACCAGTTTCTTGAGATGCAATGATTTAATTAAAATGTAGGCAGTCTTAATTTGAATGACCACCTTGAGGAGGTGTAGATATCTTTACAGACTAACTGTTCTGTGGTTCCACCTGGCTGGTAGTGGACGTTGCCTACATTCATACCTGGAGACTGTTTTTGTCTGATTGAATGAACTTTCAAGAAAGGATGGGGCCCCTGCTTTATCACAGAGCGCCTTTTGTTGATGTGGGATCCACAGCAGGTTGGCCATGGCCTCAACCCCTTTGTTATGGGAATGTAAATGGGACCTATTCTTAGCCGAGTATTCTCTGTCTCTGAATTATTTTCACTGTCTTTGAATAACCTCTTCAATATTCTTGCAGTTATATTCCCTGCTCAGAGAGGATACATGTAGCTGTTACAGAAATGGCAGCATTATTCCCCAAAGTAAGTCACTCCCTACTAACTTGGTTCAGATCCCTTTTAATGAACCGTAAGAAATTTCTTTATGACCTTTACATTATATTAATCTTTTTGTAGCACAGGAAGTTTTGAATATGCAAATAGCCATATAGAGCTTTGAAATACTTTTTGTGCTACATGAGTATTGATTTGGGTTTAATAAGACAAGAATGTACAAGCCAAATGCTGAAAGGTAAAGCATTAATAGAATGAAATTTTATCTGGAATATTTCACCCAAGTGGATTAATATTTTTCAAAAACCACTTCAGTATAGCACTACTAAATGCATACTATTAAATACACTGCACGCACTTTGACCTTTGAGACAGAGCCCTTCAGCATCCGCCACACTGTGGGTTGCCAAGCTTGCAATGTTCCGAGCACCCTCAGTGAAAAAGTGCTGGACAGAACTGCTGTTCACTGTGGAATAGTTTGAGTTGTTTTCTGAGGAATGCTTGTCCGTGCTCTCGGATACATCCACCCTGCAGTTCATGGCGAATGCCTATGTTTTTCTGTTTAGAAACCCAGGTCCGACATGGTGAGGACTTCCCTCCGCTTACTGACATCCAGTGCCTACCGACTCCAGTCGGAGTGCAAGAAGACCCTCCCAGGTGACCCGGGCCCGCCCACGGACATCCAGCTGGTCACGCAGCAGGTCATCCAGTGTGCGTACGACATCGCCAAGGCCGCCAAACAGCTGGTCACCATCACCACCAAAGAGAACAACAACTGAATGGCAGGGCTGGCCCGGCCCTTCTGTTTTTGAGGCTTTTCTAAGTCCGGTTTCCAATTTAGACATGGAACTCTTCCGATTTTTACAGAAACAAACGTTTAATGAAAATTTAAAACTTTTTAAAAGAAAACTCAGTATTATTTTTGCATGTTTTCTAACAAATTTTCAACTATTAATTTAACCCACTTGCCTTACTTGTGCCTGTTTGCCAGTTTACCTTCTGACGTGCTGTTGTGCTGTCCGTGACCATCGAGTTAATGATCATAGATATCCAAAAGCAGATCTTCACTGTTTAGAGTATTTTAGAACTTTTCCATGCCGTCAGACTCCTTGCCTATGGCTAAAACTATAAGAGAGAGTTTTACTGAAACATTCTCTGGAGAGAGTTGGGTTAAAAAAAAAAAAAAGTCAACATTGTCTGTTCCCTCTCAAGTATTGTGCAATAAGCAGATTTTCCAGCCTCCACTGCAGAATCTCTAAGTTTGGGGTATCTCCAAGCAGGCATGTTAGAGAAAGGACTTTGCCACTTTCTAAAAATAGTGTAACAATCTCTCTTGGAAGGAAACAATGAAGTGTTCAATTTCTTTTAACTGTTCTATCATATTAGGTGTTCTCTCATCTGATTTTTCGATCCTATCTTCTATTTCTGTTTTACTATCATCCTCAAGTCTCCATGGCATCCGATAAGCACTCATGCTCCCTGTCGTGTGTCCCTTGGCCGTGTTATCACGTACACTCTGCGGAGTCTCAGTCCCACGAGCCGTAACTAATTTTGTCCCTCCCCATTCAGATAGCACTGCCATAAACGGTGACAGGAGCAGTGATCTGCTCCCCTTACTCCTCTAGCCGCCTAAAGCCTTCCCACACGATCTGCTTCGCGTATCTCGCCACCTTTAAGGACTTCTTATGAGGTAAGATGTGTACAATCACCTGAGTTCGCTTCTCTTCCATTATCTCACTGGTACTTCACAATTAGACATCACCTTTCAAGGGACTTCCAGTGCAGGGGGTGTGGGTTCGATCCCTGGTTGGGGAGCAAGTTACTAAAAAGAGCTTTGTTGTTCTAAAAGCTAAAGCATATTCCTTCCTGCTTGTTCCCACAGTTTTGTGTGGGTGTGGCTCAGACCCTGACCTAGACCAGAGGGGCCAGGTGGTACTGACATTGGTGAGTGAAGCGAGCCAGGTGCCCAGGGCAGGGGACAGTGGGGGAGCCCGTGGCACATCAGTGGTCACAGCAGCTCCCTGGCTCCACTCAGGCTGCCACATGGAAAAGTGGGCCTGGGGTTGCTGGAGCTTTGATTTGTCAGGAGACACCAGATATTTTTTGTGCCGTCTCTCCATTTGTAAATGTTCGCAACTCATCTAAAAGTGTTCACGGCACACGTGTGGGTAAGCTTCGGCCTCTAGGCTGCCAGCTCACAGCTCTGCTGTGTAGTGTGAGGGCCTGGCTTCCCTGGTCTCCCCCGGTTTAGCTTCTGAACCTTACCTGTAGCGTGGCCACCGTACCCTGTGATCAGTTGCTGTTAGTCCTTGTCTCACCCATCTTTTCTGTCCCATAGCGCTCGTTCACACACGTGAAAAAGTCAAAATAATCAGAGTTGCCTAAAAACATCCTCAATAAGCCTGTATTTTCACAGAACTGTTTGATTCACAAACACCTTTGTAGTGTGACTGAATGCTTTCGGAGAGGCGAACTGCAATGGTGTTTGGTTTACTAAGTCACTGTGAGTGGGTGCTTTCGCCGGCTTTTGCTGCACTGAGTAGTGTGGGGAAAGGGTCCACATCTCCAAGACTTGTCTGCACAAACCTAAGTGCCGTGCTCTTATTGGATGCTGAGGGGACGCCTTCTCGAGGAATGTCTTCTACCTTAAGTTCAAGCACTGTCTGAGAACCTTTTCTGCATGCTGCATGTACCGGGCTGTCCCTCCTCTTCCTTGCAAACACGTGCCCTCCTGCCAGGCCTACATGGGCTCCTCGGGAAAGGCCCAGCGGCAGTTCAGAGTCAGTGCCCTTGGCCTCCCGGGGAGGACGGGCTTCTGCATAATGAGTCGCCTGCGGTGGGTGAAGTGGTGTCTTCACTCCAGCACTCAGGACCTGCAGTGGAGGACGCTGTTCCGTGCCCCTGGAGAAAGTCAAGGAACGTGGGGACCACCAAAGCATTTCCCGTTGTGAGAACGCCACAGGAGGTTGCTCTGTTAACCCACAGTGCCAAAACCCGGGAAGGAAGTTCCCAGGTGGAGTGACAGGAGGGCCACAGCTCGTCCTTCTCATCAAAGTGCCCTGCCCGTTTCCTCGGCCCTGAGAGGCCGGGGTTAGAGGTCCCCGGGGCCTGCGGACAACTCGCACCTTGTCTGAACAGTCGTTCACCGTCTTTTGCACATGGGTTCCACAGCCTTGCACTAGTGTCTGCGTTCTGTAATGTCATTCTCTTACCCTTGATTCTCAAATCCCCGCCCCCTCAAAAGCCCCTCGGAGCTGAGAGGTCGGAGGTAGGAAACCGGCATTTGCCACTTGCTGGGGGAGACGGCTCCACCCCTGAGCTCCTTCAGCTGAAGTCATCTTCTGCCTCGGCATGCAAATAGTTCTTACTTGCCAAAGAACAATGAATCGGGCCCAAAGACCAAATACAGCATCTCATCGATTGGAACTATAAACGCACAACTCAGGAGCTGTCCTCCAATTCCTCCAGCGGTTTAAGCTGCGGAACCAGAGTGAGACCAGCATGAGTGTCCTCCGCAGCCACCCGGAGCTCCCAAAGCAGAGAGTTTTCCTTCTTTCCTTGTCCCGGTTGAAGGTCACCTTGATTTTACAAAAGAAAATGCTGCATAGGAAAAATGAAATGCCTTTTATTCCAATGTGTTTTATCCATGTCACCCATTATTCTGTACTTATTTTTCCTGTTTGTTGTACATTCTATTCCTGTAATTATTGTTCAACCCTTTAAGCGTTGTAAAATCGTTTTGGAATTTGTGCCTGCTAGTTATGCAATAAACAGGCTCTGTAAGTGTCCTTGTGGTAATTCTATGCTTCCCATCAATAAGTTGATGTTTCCAGATACTAGGTCAAAGTTCCTAGAAAGTTCTTCCCACAGAACCCCATCTTTGATGAGAGATGGTATCAAATGTGCCTCCACCCTGGGGCGGCTTTGTCCGTTTTCAGAAAGGATGACCTTTTCCTCCTCTCTGCTCAGCAGATAGCTTTCTTACGAGAAGTCCTGCATCAGGGAATCAGTTCCATGTATCTTATCATGATGCATTTACTCCTCACGTTAAATTTTGTAAATTCAGCGAAAGCCAGCCGAGCGCAGGCACCCTCACTTCTCCTGGGCAGGTGATCGGGTGGTGAAGTCAGTTCGGTCTCTCGAGGCGCCCAGTCTTTTACTTTCAGAGCCAGGCTGTTGTGCGGGTTCACATGGGAGAGCTGTGGGATAGATTCACACTGGGTTCAACAAGGATACCCACAGTCCCCGACAACTGTCCTCCCCACGGGTGACTTGGGGCACTTCTCCCAAACGGAAGAAGGGATGGGGCAGCACGGGTGCCTTTCTAAGCGAGAAGTCCGGGGAAGACGGAGCACCCTCTCTGTGTGATCCAGCTCGTCCGAGGACCTCGCAGTTCAGACCCATCAGCTCACTCCCAGAGGCAGCTCCTAGGGCAGGGGTTCTCCAGTGAGCCAGCATCAGAGCCCCTGGAGGGCTTGTGAAAGAGTCTCCTGTTCATCTCTGATTCAGCAGCTCTGGGGCAGGGACCCAAGAATCTGCGTTTCTAACAGGGTCCCAGGGATGCTGCTGCTGGTGGTCCAGGGACCACACTCTGAGAAGCACCGCTGTAGGCCATTTTTAGGCCCCATCACCAACACCACACAGCTCCTTGCCTTCTGCTTTCAAGACATGCCTGGGACCTGGGACCCTTTACTGCAGTGTTGCAAAGCTTGCACCTGGACCCACCTCGCCTCAAGCTACAAAATACAGAGAAACTATATTCGACTAAAAATCACTGTGTGCATGGGCAGTTGGGGCAAATTCTGGACCCAAAAAGATACAAAAAGACAAAAAAAAAAAAACCCACCAAAACACTGCCATTTCTGAAGAGCCAGGAGCAAAAACAGCGTATTGGAAGCAAAAGTAGGGTACCGAGCATGGCCCCTGCACTCAACACCACCTAAGGGGGAGGTAAAATACCTAAGCCACCCCTCCAGCTAGACCTCTGGACACATCCCTACCCTCACCCCATATAAGGAACAGGCTTGCCCCACCTGCCAGCTAGCGAGCAAGCCAGGGAAACTGGTATTTGTTCTCGCTCCCCCCGGCTGCAGCAGGGGCCCCAATAAAGCCTTGCCTGAATTTCATGTCTGGCCTCTAGTCAATTTCTCTTGATTGGGGAAGGCCAAGAACCCTGGTCGGTATCACTTTTAGCCATGTTTTTGTAATAATTATAATTAAAGCTCACATTTATCAACTATTTACTCTGTGCCAGGCACTGTGCTGGGTTCCTTATGTATATTAACTTGTTGAATCCTATCTGCAGCCCTATGAAGCAGGAGGAGTTGTTCCCATTTTACAGATGAGGAAGTTAAACTTGAGGTTACGTCCTGCATCCAGAGATGAGGGAGAGCGTGTGAGTTATTGCCAGTCCGGTGTGTCTTCCTCGTAATCAGCCAAGGTGGGTTTTCATGACCCTAGAGGGGTCTGTGACTAAGGAGCTCAGAGAACATGGCCTCTGTGTGGAGGTGAAGCCCGGGGAGGCTGCATCCCTGAACGTCTGCATAAGAGGTGATGTGAGATTATGTGAATAAAGGGCATTAGTAAGTAACCAGGGCACAGTCTTCCTGTGCCCATCAGACGTGTCTCACCCTTGAGCCCCAGGCACCAGGACCCCTCCAGCATTTGTTGAGCGACCGACTGGCAGGACTGTCCACTGGCTCCCAAGCACCATGGGCATTGCTTTCCCAACCGTGGGGCTTCACAGAGGCGGCCTCACCACAGGGACAGCTCGGGGGCCATCTGAGGTTGACACTCTGCGAGGCTGTCCAGGAGCCGGCCCCCATGGCCCACGGACGCCGGGCAGAGGTGGCCACCAAACCAGAAACCGGAGCCACACCGGGTGGGACGGATTCCTTCATAGCTTTACGGGGGCATGTGGCAGCTCACCACAGAGCAGGTCCCCGGGGAGGGGCCTCTTGGGACAAGGAAAGGCACAGTGAAGCCCTGCTTCATCCTGCCCCCCAAAACATACCATCCTCCCTCCCCCACACCCAGGTCCTTGTTCACAAGTACAGCTTCCCTGACCACGCTCCCCAAACTTCCCAGCCCATTTCTCACCCCAGTGCATCTTCTCCCCCAAATCCCTTTTCACCCCTCACCCCTTCCCAACACCTTCCCCTCTCTTCCCTCTCAGGCCCCTCACTCCCCTCCCTTCCTCTCCAGCCCACAAAGCACCACCCTCTGTGTCCTGCCCCTGCCCTCAGCCTTCTCTCCACCTCCTTTCCCTTTCAGATCCCCAGGTAATTACCTCTCACCCAGCCTTGGCCTCTTCTCTTGCCTTAGTCCTGTAAGCTCCATCTTTCTCCCAGGTCCTACTTTCCTCAGGAGCCCAGGACACATTACGGACAGGAAGTCTGGTCTTAAAATTTGCACACACATCCCCACCCACACGATGGCCTAAGAGTGGCTCTTAGCCCCCCTCACCCCACACCTTGCTATCTGCTTCCCTCTCCCAGCCCTCCCCTCTCAGGACCTCTCCCTCTTTCAATACTTCCCCACCCTACCCCACCCCGTTCCTTTCAGACCAGAAGGGCTGAGTTCATACTGGCACTCGTTGTGTGCGGTCACTGGGCTAAGTGCAATTTTATACGGTAGCAACTGAAACAACCCCCCATTTTGCAGATGAGGAAACTGAGGCCCAGTTAGTGGTGGTGGAGCAAGTCAGAGCACAGGGCCTGTGCTCAACCATGGGGCTCTTCCTGGCACAGTGGACCCTCCAGGATGAGGGCTGCAGGAATGTGGCAGACAGCAGACCTTCTGGAAGCAGAAGAGGGTGAGGAATGGCCACGACCTGGATAGAGGTAAGGTGGGAGGGAGGTGTGGGGCAGACTCAGCGGCAATCCTCTTGCCTGGGAGCATCAGAGAGGAAGGCCAGGATGCTGGTCTCTGTGTGGTCTTCTGCCCACCCTGGGTGCCGGGGGAATTTAAAGGAATGTTGAACACCAGGTTTTTGTTTTGTCTTCCAATTCCGTGTTTACCACAGTATTTCTTGTCTTTTCTGTCTGTTTCAAATTGAGACATTTGGTAACCACTACTCAAAGTCAGACTCTGATCTGTGAGTGGAGGATGTTGCCCAATTCAGCTGTTTCAACAGTTCAGGGCCTCACAGATCCCACAGGGCATGGTAGAGGCACCCAGGTCGGTCCTTCTGGAAGGAGCAGCCCTGTGCCTGCTGCTGGAAGCCAGGGGGGCTCCCTCCAGGGGACTGGATGGGACTCCCTGCACCCAGGGAGGGAGGGAGGAAGCTGGCTCAGTGGAGGAGCGCAGCCTATACGGCCTGCTTCTAACTATTCAAGCAAGGTGGAAATCCTGCCAGAGTCCAGCAGCAGAGATGAGGGTGCTTCCACCACTGGCAGGTTGTTTACTGGGCAGGGGAGGAGGCAGGGATCCTCCTGGCAGGAAAAATAGGTCCATTTGAGCTTGGTGGTTTCGGTATCTATCTTACCCATCCTCACATCCCCATTCTCCACTTTTCATGGATGAAGAAGAACTGGCCCAAAGAGGGGTCACCTGGCCCCTAAGTGGTGGGGCATCAGGACAGGAACCCGGGCCAGCCTGGGCCACAGCCTCTGCCCTTCCCCCTCCATTCTGTTCACCCTACCTCCCCCAACCTGGACTCTTATGTACAGAAATATGTCTAATGCATCCATGCAGAATTATAATGTGGCCCCCTGTGTCTCCGCCACCAGGTCAAGAAACAAGAGCATTGCCTTTGCATTAGAAGGCACCATGGGTCCTTCCTTCCCCAGACTTTAGTGCTAATTGCTTCCTTGCTTTTGGTTGAACACCTGTGTGTACCCCTTTTTAAGTAAGAGCTTTCTTTTGCCTGTTTTCAAACTTGTAACCGGAGCCACTGATGTATGCTTTTCTTCCTTCACATTGAGATTCATCTAGGTCAACGTGCGTGTGTAGCTCTATTTAGTAACATTCCCCATGTTGTGCAGTCTTCACTGAACGTATACACCATGATTTATCTATCTAGTATTTTATGGATGGACGTTTGAGTTTAGTTTTTGGCTCTTATGAAAAATACTGCTTTGAAAAATATGTCTTCTGGTACATGTATTGTATGTTTCTGTAGGGTATATGTATACCTAGGCGTGGGACTCCTGGGTCATAGAGATGTGCATCTCCAAACTGTAACATGTTTCCATGCTGTCTTCCCAAGGGTTGTACCAGCGGCAGATGAGATTTCCCCTTGTTCTACATCTTCATCAGCAGTGGTGTAATAAGCAGTTTTAATGTCGCCAGTCCAGTGGGCTTGTATCTAGTAGTTTGAGTTCGCACTTCCTGATCTATAATTCAGCTGCGTGCTTTTCCATGTTTATCATAGCCATTTAGATTTCCTGTTTGGTGAAGTGCCTGTTTGAGTGTTTACCTATTTTTCATTAGGTGCTGTTTTTTTTCTTTTTAAATTATTCATAGGAGGGTTTTCTTTTTTTTTAATGTTCTAAACATTTTGTTGCTATCTGTGTTGCAAACATCCTTGCCCATTCTGTGGGCATGCCTCCCTCTCAGGTGTCTTTTGAAGATAAGCTTTTTTCACGTAGTCAGATTTATCAATCCTTTCCTTATGGTTAGTGTGCCTTGGGTCTTAAGAAACCTTCCCTACGCTAGATTACTATTATGTTTTATTTTGATATAATCGTAGACCCACAAAATAATTGCAAAAACTGTACCCTGCGCCCTTCACTCAGCTTCCCCCAGTGGTGACATCTTACATAACTATAGTACAATATCAAAATCAGGACACTGCTTTTGGTGCAATCACAGACCTCATTCAGATATCATAGGTTTTAGACACATTTGTGTGTGTGTAGTTCTTGCCATTTTACCACGCAAGTAGGTTCCTGTCACCACATGAAGATACAGAACCCGCACAGATGAAGATGCATCACCAGACACCTCCCTCCTGCTGCCCCTTGAGTCATACCTGTCTCCTGGCAACCATGAATCTGTTCTCCCTCATTTTCTCCTTTCAAAAATGTTATATATGTGGAACCATATAGCATGTGACCTTTTGAGATTGGCTTTTTCACTCAGCGTAATACCCATCCAAGTTGTTCAGAGACCAAGGTCATGGGGAGGGGCCCCAGAACCAACCGTAGGACTGTGTCCTGACCAGAAACCTTCCACACCCATATTTGGAAATGGGTCCTTAATTTTTCCTGCCAGAGGGTAGGAAATACCTCCTTAAGGAATAGAGGCTGGGTTATTTAGTTTGGGTTTATCTTGTAGTTTTGTTAATTATCTAGTATTTGCCTTTTTCTTTGTTTTTTAAATAACATTTTCCCCTCATTTCAAAGGTTATAAATGTTCTCTGTGGAAAATATAGAAAAGCACCCAAAATGAGAAATACCCATTATCCCAACTTTGAGAAATACCCACAAAGTAATATTATGTTTCCTTAAAAATGAAGTTACGTAGCTATTGCTTTTGATCAGCTTTTTAACACAGCGTGAACATTTCTCCAGAATTTTCAGAAAATTTTAAGCATTCCATTTCATTTTAATTCACTGTATAATACCCCAAACTCAAACAGCCTCCTCGTGTTGGACATATAGGTTATCAGTTTTTGCTATTCTAACTAATGCTGTGAGGAACATCTTTGTTCCAGTCTGATTGTTACTTATGTTCCTGGGCCAGGGGGCAGCTTGGTGCATTTAGGGAGGGCTCCTGGAGGGCTAGCCACTATGGGGCCTGGTAGGCTAGGGGAGGATTTGGGTCTTGGTCCTAAATGCAGAGGGACACCATTGAAGACAGTGGAAGATTTTCATTTCAGGTGTGTGTTTGTAAAAGATCTGCAGGATGGAGAGAAAAGTGAGGTGGATGGGTGACTTCAGGCAGAAGTCAGTGGTAGGGATGAAAGATAGATGGTGGTGAGAAGGAGCAAAGTGGATGGACTCAGAGATTTCAGGTTAAAGTAGCAGGACTCAGTGCCCTGGGGTATGGCTCCTGCAGCGGGCAGGTGGATGGTGGTGCCATTCACTTATCTGAGAACGCTGCAGGAGGGCCAGATGGCTGTTGCTGTTGTTTCGTTTAATGATGGGAGTTCAGGAGAGATCTTTTGATTATTCTTGTTGTGCTGAGTTTGAGGCATCTTTGGGACATAGAGTGGAGATGTCAGAGCGCTAGCAGATATAGGAGTCAGGACCAGAGATACAGATCCAGGAGTTATCGATGTGTACATGGCATTGGACGCCAGGGACCTGGCTCACATCATGTAGGAAGGGCCTGTGTGGTGCCTGGGCCTGAAAGGCTGGCAGAGGCCAAAGTAACTCTGCACAGGTGCCCAAAGAACCCCGCTTGTATCGTCAAGAATGTGTATGGTAACTGTAAGCCAGGCTGTTCAGTTTGTCTCAGGAGTGACAAGTCAGCAGCATGAATGACAGTGCCACACGGCTTGGTTAATCGCAACACATGGGGAACTCTCAACACGGCAATGTTCTCTACCATAATTGTTTCTGCATAGAAATGGAGGATTGGGTGTTTAGGGGGAAAAAAATGAGCAAAAGAGAAGTCTTTTAGGTCAGCTAATAACCAAAATGAGAAAAAGAGTGCCAAAGCCCTACAAGGACAGTGTCACAACATAAAACAAGGCTTTCCCATCATCATCACTGTAAGGCTGAAATAGTTCTTCTAGCCAGAGATAATCTTGAATGTGTGCAACGTAAGTTATGTGTCCATATGTTTATAGAAACACTATTTTTATTTTTATTTATTTATTTACTTTCTGGCCTTGCCACACCACATGTGGGATCTTAGTTCCCCGACCAGGGAGTGAACCCGTGCCCCCTGTACTGGAAGCACTGAGTCTTAGCCACTGGACTGCCAGGGAAGTCCAAGAAACACCATTTTTAAAAGAAAAAAATTAGAAGCCAAATGAGAATGAATAAATAATAATACCATCATTAATACCATTTATATTAGCACCCCAAAAATGAAATACTTATGTATAAAGTCTTAATAAAAAATTAACTTAAAAAATCACATGCTGGGCTTCCCTGGTGGCGCAGTGGTTGAGAGTCTGCCTGCCAATGCAGGGGACGCGGGTTTGTGCCCCGGTCCGGGAAGATCCCACATGCCGCGGAGCGGCTGGGCCCGTGAGCCATGGCCGCTGAGGCTGCGCGTCCGGAGCCTGTGCTCCGCAACGGGAGAGGCCACAGCAGTGAGAGGCCCGCGTACCGCAAAAAAAAAAAAAAAAAAAAAAATCACATGCTTATATCCTTTGAGGTAGATTGTTTTTTTCTACCTTTTAGAACTTCTGAGTAATCATAACATTAAGTCAGAAAGTTAAAAACCCTCTAAAATGAAGACATGACAATGTCAAACTCCATAAAATAAAATTCCACGTGGCTTCACGGCTGAAGTTCGGCAAGGTCAGCAGGCACTGCTGACGTTAATGCTTTTGAAGGCATTATAATGATGCTTTATATTTTATGAAGACTGAAAATTACCTAAAAACCCAGATTGTGAAAAAATATTCATTATATTCATAAGGAAATGTGGATATACTGAATATATTTATGGCACACATGGTTCCTTCAGTCCCACGAGTTACAACTGGCTCTGTGCCCGCCAGTGACTCCTTATCCATGCACTTGTTTGATTCCTGTGCCTGTTCTTGTTCAGCTTTTTAACTTCCCCAGGCCTCGCAGAGCATCCACCCTAAACAGGATATGTGCTGAGGGAGCAAAAAGAGTGAGAATCGTTTACACACAGAACATGTTAGTAATGGCTTCAACACCATCTGTTCTAAAGGAATTGAACCTTGTAGAAGAATCTGCTATAGAATGATCTATAAATTATTAATTTTACAGTAAGTAGAAAAAGGTGCTTAAAACAATAAAACCAATATATGTGTATGTATATAGCTACAACACAATCAACAGATAAGAGCTAAGAAGAGTATGTGCTATGCCAGAAACAGTAAGACAGTGGAATCTCTAAATCTGGAAACAAATATTGAGGCCCAGTTTAGAGAGGAAACAGTTAAATATTTTAGGGTATAGAACCAGTATAATGTAATTTTTAATGCTAATAAGATTCCTGCCAGGCTTCAAAAACAAAAAACTCAAAGAAATAAAAAATATTCAGTAAACCTGCAAGCCATGCAGCGTGGCCAAAAAAACAAAAAGACAGATAATCTGGGGAAATTCCCTGGTGGTCCAGTGATTAGGATTCTGCGCTTTCACTGCTGAGGGCCCAGGTTCAATCCCTGGTTGGGGAACTAAGATCCCACAAGCTGCGTGGCATGGCAGAAAAAAAAAAATTCTGTCCACATCGATTCTGTCCTGGAGCTTGGACAGTGTATGACTGCTAATAATTCCCTGTAGTCTACTTAGAAGAGGCTCCAATAGAAATGAGAGACAATACCACTTTCACAAGAAAAATGAATATAACCTAGAAAATGTGACCATAGAAAATATTCAAACCTGTAAGAGATGTGGATTAAATCAGTAAAAACCTATCATTCTGGGCTTCCCTGGTGGCACAGTGGTTGAGAGACCGCCTGCTGATGCAGGGGACGTGGGTTCATGCCCCGGTCCGGGAGGATCCCACATGCCGCGGAGCGGCTAGGCCCATGAGCCATGGCCGCTGAGCCTGTGCGTCCGGAGCCTGTGCTCCGCAGCAGGAGAGGCCACAACGGTGAGAGGCCCGCGTACCACAAAAAAACAAAAACAAAAAAAACCTATCATTCTATACAACCCACTTTGCGGCAATTAATAAAAGCAACAATGACAAAGCTTGGAAGCAATGCTGTCAAACCAGAACTTTATTTCACAACTAATGAACACCTGAAAGAAGGGAAGTAAATATGAGCACACATAATGAAAGTGGTGCTCAGGGGATCACATCCAAAGAAATGTAAGACAAGAAAGTGAAACACAGATTAAGGATGCAGTTCGCAGCTCAATTTGTTTTTACAGCACAATGGAAGTGAAAGGCAATGCAGCCCTTAGACTCGGGATTTTTTAATAAACTCTGTTTTAATAACCTGGAACCCAGCCCTGTAATTAGCTGTAATTTACTGAGATATGGAATCTTGAACACAATGTAATGAAAACTGAAACCTCAGAGGAGGAACATGAAAAAAATACAAGTCATAAAAATACGATTATTGCTGCAAGGAACTTACAGCTATTTATAGAGATAAATCTAGGACTATGTCTCATTGATAGAACAGTGGGAAGACAGATTTTTGGCCGATCTGTGGTTGAGTCTGATTTCGTTTTTTCAGGTTCAGTGCCCCTTCCTCTGGGCACATAAATCCCAGAAGCCTGCATACAGCTGAGCCCTTCCCAAGACACTAGAGGTCCAAGGTGTCATGCCAAAAGGTTAGCCAACCAGGTGACCTTCTGAGGTCCCCCTTTTTTTTTCTTTTTTTTGCGGTACGCGGGCCTCTCACTGCTGTGGCCTCTCCCGTTGCGGAGCACAGGCTCCGGACGCACAGGCTCTGCGGCCATGGCTCACGGGCCTAGCTGCTCTGCAGCACGTGGGATCTTCCCGGACCGGGGCACGAACCCATGTCCCCTGCATCGGCAGGCAGACTCTCAACCACTGCACCACCAGGGAAGCCCCTCTGAGGTCCCTTTTTGAGGCTCAGTTACATATACATTGGGATCATCGCCCCCTGCCCCCATGCAATGCTCTATGGGAATTCTACCAAAATGCTTCTTTAAGGAGGAAAGACTCATTTATCACCACCTTTTTAGAAAGCATCCATGGACGACATCAGACTGTCTCAGGGTTCATAGTTCTTTTCTTCCATAAAACAGGACGTGATCCTTTTGGGACAACTAAATTAATAAATCCTGAAATTAATAAACTGTACCAAGACCCACAAATTTGTTTTCAATAGAAGAGTTAAATTTAAATGGCAATTTTAAAAACTGAAAAATTTCTCTATCTCTAGCTGGAGTCCTCACTGGAGGTTGACAATTAGGGGTGAGACAACAGGAAACCATGTATCCTATCGTGGAACACAACGTGTAACTCCTAGCATTGACTTAGAATCTACATTATTTATCAACATATTACAAGACTGTGACAGCACTGTCAATGTGTTAACTGTGAAGCCCCTTTCTAGGATAAGAAAGGCAGGAAAGGGCCTCCTGCTGCATGCTGCAAATCCATCACAGCTTAAAGTCTGGCCAGATCCTCTCTCTGTTTAATTGTGGAACTGAACAGGCTCGCTGAACTATTTTACAGTGACCCGAACGCTGGAACAGAACACGTAAGACGGTCTGGCAGCTGCATGTCAGAGGCCTCACCAACCTTGCTCTCTGTGCTTACAGTATCAACAGAGTCAGTTCCAAGCGATTCTGGGATGTCCATAAGGCTGAGAAGAGAAAGAAAACATAAGACTGATTAGGTCAGCAGTCTCTGGAGCGCTGGAAATTAATCTCATTTTAAGAAAGAGCTACAAGCACAGTATAAATGGCTATTTTCATTTAGAGCTGAAAAGTCTTTGACCCTAGGCCCTAAATGAGGCCCTCTTTTTTTTTTTTAAGTACCAGCCCTAAGTAACATTTCACGTGGCTCTTTGAGACCTCGATCTGAGACACTCACTGATCCATGATGGAGTAAGTTTAGAAAATGCTGTTCCCTGCGCCTTGAGATCCCCGGCCAGTTAGGACACTGACGTTCTGCAGCAGGTGTGGTACCTGCTGTTTCATCAGCTTCCCGGAGTTTCTGACCACAGAGGAGCTGGCCTCTCTGTTAGAACGCCAGAGTGGCCCTGCTAAAGGAGGGACAAAGGCGACACGCCTGCTGAGCCCTCAGTCAGTTCCTGGGTGCTTTAGTCATCAGCTCCCTTGAAGCAGGGGTGACGGCCTCTGCTTGTCTGTGATCCCCCGATGCCTCGCATCGGGGGTCACTCAAGTAGTTCGTGAGGCAGGGAAAGAAGGAAGGAGAGGATCAGATGATAGGGAGGGGGCAACCGCAGGTGCCGAGGGCAGGAGAGGAAGGGAAACAAGCCCCTGGTCACCCCGGTCAGCTGGGCTCTGCTGTCTGGACAGTTAGGACACAGCACCACTGTGCCTTCACCTCTCACCAGCCACGGCAAAGCTCTTCTTGGATTGTTCTCTATCCCGAACAGAGTGGCCAGGCACACAGCTTAGCAGTCAGGACCTCAGTCCTTGGGCTGCAGCGGCAGGAGCCACAGCAAAGTCGCCACAAGGGCTGTTTGAGGCCCAATGAAGGACTGAAACAGACGCTGTGTCAAGGTTCCCTACCAGTCGAGAAAGGAAGAAACACACAAGAGGAGCAAGGAAGAATCTGAGCTGCTGGGAAGCAGCCCTGCGCCCTGGGCTGTGAGCCAGCCTGGAAGAGCAGGGCCAGGCTGCGCAGCACAGCAGTAGCGCCGTCCGCTGCGCTCCCTACCTTGGGCCGGTAGCCCTGCTCGGCCATCATCTTCGCCTCCTGCCGCAGCAGGGCGTCTGTGAGCTGCTCTGCCTGCCTCGCCTCTTCTTCCTCCTCCTCTTCCTGCTGGTCTGCTTCCCACGCCTGCAGCTGGCGCTCTGCAACCTGGCCACCGAGAGCAAAGTCACCTGGGACGGGCCACAGGGCGGAACCCTGCCTCTGATCCAGAGGGAGAGGCTCAGGTCCCCCCGCTGGAGCATCAGCGCTCAGCACTAGTGGTGGCAGTGCCCTCATGGGAAGGACATTCATGGTACTGAATGGTACCATGGTACTGGAGAGGTTATGTGTGTGGTAAAATGCACCTTGTAAAAAGCTCTGGACATAGCCACGTGTTGGGAAGACCCTTCTGTGTTAACTATTAGGTACTGAATTGAATAAAAAGAGACTTGTGGCCAGTGAGCCAGGTGCTTGCAGATGCAGCCAGGAAAGAGGCAAGGAACGGTAACAGCAGCCTTGTTTCCACAGGAGACAGAGGACCCGGAGCGGGGCTGGAGCTACAACCAGGAGGGTCAGGGTTCCAGCGGGAAATGAAAAGGGATGCTCTGAGCTCCCAAACGTGGGCTTCCTGGACAAGGTCCAGGCCAGGCTGTGGAAATAAGTCAAGGGTCCCTGAACCCTGTGCCATGATGGTGCAGGAACCTCAGCAGGGCCTGCTGCCCGTGCGTTCATCCCAGGGCTCAGCCCCACCTGGGCTTCCAGCTCCTGCTTCCTGGCTGATTTCAGTTCTTCGCTCTCCTTTTTCTCACGATGAGCTGACTCTCTGGCCTCCTCAAGATCTCGAATAAGTTGCTCTCTGTGTCTCAGGGATTCCTCTTGCTCCCGTCGGTTCTGTTCAATCTTTTCCTGTATTTGTTTTTGTCTTCCTGTCAGAACCTATCCTCAGCGGAAAGGAAGAGGGAAGATTTTGGTTAGACTTTAACAGATGCCTGTTCTACCAGCCGTGGACAGTCTGCAGCTGCAGCTACATGGAGACCAGACCCAGCCTAATCCTCAGCCTCAGGCCCAAATACACCAGGATGAAGGCAAGCCCAGACTGCGGGATCGGTCCAAACAATCGGCCACGTTTCCCACACGTCTCCATCGCACACAGAGTGCACGTGGACTGTGCGTATGGAGACAGCCGAGCACCAAAGAGATCAAAGCAGGCAGGGATGGAGCTCCGTCCCCAGGGCACAGACACATAGCAACAAGGTGGCTCTCACTCCCTATCAGTGAGTTCTAGAAAAAGTAAGAAATCACAAGCCACGTAGATGGCCAGAGGCAGAGTCTGGGTCATCCCACCAACCTTGTGGATTTAAATTTACTGCTCAAAGCAGCAGAAACCTGCTGTGTTTGATTCTTGGCCAGAGCAGGATTATGTCCACATGATGGTCAGGACTTGGCAACCAGGAACAGCAGGAAGCCACCTGCCATACCCAACAGTCATGCTCTCTGTGGGGGGACATGTAAAGTGGCCACAATGAGGAGGAACATTTTAAATGGGGGAAAAAAAATAAAAAGATGCTGGAGAGTATCTGGTATTCACAAAAGTGAAAAAGCACCAGTTGAGACCGGATTTCCCATGGGTTCTAAAATGTAGCATGCTGGCATGCACAGAATATAATTTCCATTTTAAACCACTTTAAGATAACTTCCAATACATGGATAATAAAGACCTTTTTTCCCCCAAAAGATTTCCTTTGAATTGGGGTGTGTCTTATAATGCACTACTTATATATGACAAATAAAAGTCATGTTCCTTAGTCTACTTCTGGTTTTGCACTCCAAGAAAAAAATCCTAAATGTGGAAAAGGCTTCTGCACCAAGATGTTCACTGCAGTAATATATAACAGCTCAAAATCAGAAAAAAAATGGATCCACAAAAGGAAACGGAAAAACAAACTATACCCACAAGATATATTACACAGCCATCAAAATGACATTTACAAAGAAGATATAATAGTATAATAAAATGATTGAAATCAAATAGCTCAGTATAGTATGTAGAAAAAACATTATCCATAGAAACAGAAGCATAGAAGGAAATAAATAGTGGCTGTGTAGATAGTGACTGTTTTTTTACTTTTTACTTTTCTGTACTGAATTTTTTCCTAGTAAGCGTATATTACTTTTATAATGATATTGAAAGTCCACTGAAAATGCCCAGAGGGGACTCTGTTCCCAGAACATTTGGCAGGGTCAGCACGTGGTCACCAACCCGACACCCGCCTGGCCACCTGAGCCCACTCCCGGATTACCTCGCTCATCAGCCGGTCTCGAGCACTCCTCTCGCGGGCCCACTCTGCCTCTCTCTTTTCCCACATTTCCTTAGCCTCCTCCCTAGGGAGACACGGAGAGGATGACAGCTGGATCCTTACCACCACCGGTGGTAGAAGAGAACCAACAGGGCTCCAAGGCACCAGGTAGCACACACCTTCTGTGCAGCCGACCTCCAAATAAACTTCCAGCAGATTACAGGGAAGGACAACTTCACAGAAAGTATTACTATCATAAGTACTTTAAGTTCCTTTTTTTAACCCTCCATCTCCTTACAAAAAGCACTGGTGAAGACGTGCATCCAGGACATTTAAACACTGAAGTGAATGAAACCATCGGGGCTGGAGAAGAGGAGGGGCACGCCGGTGCCTGAGCTCTGTCACCATGTTCCTGCGGTCACTCTAGCTCGCCCTGTGGCCTGGGGCAAGTGAGTGACTGCCTCGACTCCCCGTGACCCAAGTACTCTGTGACCCCAGCACTGGGCTGGATGTCAGGATTAAACAGAAGGAGGACCGTAAAGCACTTAGCACAGTGTCTGGAGCACGGTAAGTGCTCAGTAAGTGTTACCTGTTATTCCAGTACTTCAATCTACCAGATTAAGTTTTAGGATCCAGACCCATTCATATAGACCTAAGAAGCATTCAATGTCTCCATAATTTATAACCATTTCCTTTCAAGTTTCTAAGATCTCAGATGAACAGATCCTTACTCTAAACCCTAATGGCTTCCACATTAAATAACCCGAGGGAAACACCCCACAAGCCAGGTCCACTAGCAAAGATGTGCTCCTCACGAATGATGGACAGAGGAACAAGGATGGGAGTTTCATCAACAGCAGACAACCCTCACAGCGACCTGCTGACCTGCGGGGATCGAGGTGCAAGTAGAGGCCGGGATGCCACCTCTCACCTCAACAGCATCTGCAGCTCCGCCTCCCGCGCCCTCTCCAGTTGCAGCTGCTCCTCGATGACCCGCTTCATCCAGGCCACATCGGCCTGGGCCTGCTCCCTCCGGGCCAGGTGCACACGCTGGTTCTCGTCCTCCTCCTCCAGCAGCGCCTGCAGGATGCGCCTGTCTGCCTCCTAGAGGAAGGACGAGGAAGCGCAGTGGGCGCGGTGCCCAGCCCTGCAGTAGCAACAGCCTCAGCTCTGCCAGCCCCTCGGCACTGAAAGCAGGCGTTCTGGGAAGACATGGGCTGTTTCCAGAGCAGGCAGGGTGTGATCACGTAGGGATGATTTAGACGCCACAGAGGCCCAGGAGCTTTTCTCTGCCCACAGGGAGAGACCCTCTGCCACCACACACACATCTCTGCCCTCGGACACATCTGGTAGCACAGCTTTTTAGAACACAATTTGCCAGCAATTCCACTTCACAGGATATAAGCTACAGAGACACAAATGCACAGAGATATATGCACAAAGTGCTCACTGCAGCTGTTCCGTAAGAGGAAAGCCGACTGGGGTGGGAAAGCAACTCTCCTGTCTGGTCTCAGTGAGGGAGCCCATCAAAATACTTGCAAGGAATACCGAGCAGCTAGTCAAAAAGAACAAGCTCAGTCTAAGAACACGGGTCTGGAAGCCTGAGGTGTACTCTTAGGTACTATGCTGTGCAATGCCACTTCAAGTACATTTAAAATGAAACTGAAAACCCCCCAAACTCACCACTTCCCTGTGTGTGTGTGCATGTAAATACAGTTGATTCCTGAACAACACGGGTTTGAACTGTGTGAGTCCACTTACACAGATTTTTTTCAATAAGTATACTAGTATTTTTATTTTACAGATCTTTAAATTAACTAAGTGTGGGAAAAGTGTTTGACTAGAGAGTACAGTAGGTAGACTGAAATGAACTAGGGTTTGAGTCCTGATTCTAACCAAACTGTTTTAGCTTCCTGCCCTTCAGTGGGTCATTTATCAATTCGTTTTTGAGGCAGAGAGAGCAGTACATGGGTTTTCAACTCCGTGGGTGTCAGCACCCCTAACCCCCACGTGGTTCAGGGGTCAACTGCATATCTAGAAAGATGTACACCCAAACAGACGCCTCTGGGAGGGGCAGGGATTGCGGGGGCTGCTGGTTAAGGGGGGATCTCACCTGGTGTTTTCTTATGAGAACGCACCCATTACTAAGCAATGGAAAACATGCTTTTCAAAAGAAAGTGAAAGAAACGCCAGGCTGTCCCTTCAGATTTACCAGTTCCTCTTGGATCTGCTGTGTACGTCTGTTGAGCTGCACGTTATACTGATGTCTCAAAAAGCGTCTAGAAATGAGAAAATATGGGTTGCCTTCAGTGTTTCCTAAAGAATTAAGCAGAGGTTAGACAGCTGCTTTCTGCAGATTGTATCCTGTTCGGTTTCAGGGTTACCACTGCACGTCTGAGAAAGTGAGAGGCTCGCCCGCTTGGGGAAGGCAGGCGAGGGGTTGGGAGTCCTTCTCACACGCACCCCAGCTCCGCCTTCTGCCACAAGGCTGCCATCTGCTTCCGCTCTTCCTCCAGCCTCTCCAGCTCCCAGCGCTGCTTCAGCAGATTCTCCTGCTCCTTCTTTAGTTTGGTGGCCTATGGGTACAAGACGGTAAACCCAGGTAAGTGAATGAGAATCAGAGTTCCTTCATCCCTCAGCAGACACCACACAACAAGGGTGGCCTGGCCACCTGGTGCCAGGATCCCCTTCCACCTCCGGGGCTCTGAGCCCCTTGGCCCAGCTCACTCATTCATCTTGCTGGGCCTTCCCAACCCTGCCAACAAGGATGAACCCCTGCCCCGTGCTCCCACAGGGCCCTGCACTTTCCAAGCCTATTGTAACTAAACATCTGTCTCCCTGACCCGAAACAGCTCCCAGCTGTATCCCTACAGCCAGCCCAGTGCTCGGCACTTAGAATACATAGTGGGCACAAAGGATCTAGTTCTTGAATCATTCTGGCCTGGGGAAGGGGAGAGTGCTCCCCTCGCCTGCATGAGAAGATCCAGCCCCTCAGAGCAACTGTGCACAGTATTCTCAAAACAGCTTCCAGGACCAAAGATCCTCATGGTTTGTGCCTTGAGACCCCCAAACTGCTAGTCTCCCACGAGAGCTGTGTGCTGGATCATCAGACTAAGTCAAGTCTACTAAGAGCACTTGAAATCCAAGTACTCAGGAGGCTCTCGGACAGCAGGCCTCTCTACACACGTCGGAGGGGACGCGTGTTATCTCCTGACAGTTGACACTCTAGAATCTGGGCACAGAAAGAACCACAGGTGGGAGCACATGTCAGAAGGAGAGCCCAGCGTTGTTTCCCTTCTTAGAATCGCCCCCCCGGATATGGTCTCTGTTTAGCGCAGCTTTTTAAACGCCCGTTTCCTAACAAGAAGGAGCTACGAGCGAGGAGGCCCTGGCGCCGGGGCTTGCCCTCACCTCCATCTCCTTCACCTTCAGCTCCTCCATCTGCTGGCGCAGCGCGTCTGCCTGCAGTTTACCCTCCAGTTGCCTCCTCTCCTCTTCTGCTTTCATCCGTTCCAGCGCTTCCCGTCGGGCCGTTTCATATTCATTTTCATACCGTTTTTCCTTTTCCTCTTCGGCGGCTTCTTGCTGCATGGAGCCAAAGGGACCCGGGGGTGAGTATCTGTAGCATGGAGCTGGCAAAGACCCTGCTCCCCACCACCGGTCAGCAGGCCTCAGGGCCCGTTCCTCATTCCAACACGTCTGTACCCGAGGAGGCCATGCACTTATCAGCTGTGTGGCCCAGGCAAAGGTGCATCTTCCTGGGCTCGATTCTCACTGTGGGAACCATGGGAGTGGTGCTGCCCTCAGAGACGAAGCTGGGGAGGCTCTCAGCACAGTGCCTGGTACAGAGGAGGGGCTCAAGAACACCAGGGTTCCTTCCCTTCCACAAGTCAACAAAACACTTTACAAAATGAACCCAGAGGTGAAGCAATGGGTCCACGGAGGTGTGGACTTTTATCCCCAGAGTTGCTGCTATAAACCAAGGTTGAGACTTTATGACGTAAATTACATCAAAAGAGGGTGCTGCAACAGAAACAACCTTTAAGGATGCATGTTGCGTCTACCATCAACCAGCCCTGGATGCCTTGTCTTACTCTGCCCCTGGGAGTGATCACGTGGGATTCTTGTCTGCATAAGAGCAGCAAACATTCAGTTTTAACATGTGTTAAGTAAACCGAGAAAAAGTCTATTCCTGTGTTGGAGTCATTAACATTGAAAACAAGAAACAAATTCAAAGACATGGACACAGGGCTTCCCTGGTGGCGCAGTGGTTGAGAGTCCGCCTGCTGATGCAGGGGACACGGGTTCATGCCCTGGTCCGGGAAGATCCCACATGCCGCGGAGCATGGCCGCTGAGCCCGTGCTCCACCACGGGAGAGGCCACAACAGTGAGAGGCCCACGTACCACAAAAAAAAAAAAAAAAAAAGACATGGAGACAGTCTCCCAACACATACCACACCTGTTTTTTTTCCTCTTTCTGTGTTTCCCAAGAGTTTATCACATGTTTCTTGTGAAGTTCCAATTCAATCTGAGGACGAGAAGGCAGAGAATAAACTTCCTAACTGATTCATTGGACACATATTCACTGCCGAGTACAGTGTCATGGCCTGGAATGTGGCCAGGTGTCTTATAAGTAAGTGCATGGTGACCCCAACATATACAGTCTGATTGCAAGTCAATTAGAAAACCAAAGGACCAGTCAATTCTAAACCATGTCAAGAATTGGAAAAAAGTAATAAACTTTTCTTCCAGTACCCTTGGGGCTGAGCCAGAACAGGTCAGCAGACACTGAAATGGAAATCTAATCTCAAAGGCCACCCTGGCAGGTCTAAAGCCTGCCAGGCCCCAGGGCAGAAGCTAGATGAGGAACAGACTCAACCTTTGGCCTGGCTCCCCAGTACTCCCTCTGCAAAAGAGCAGCTGTAAAAACATGCACTACCTGGATCAATAGATGCAACAAATTTGGGGTAATTAATAAGAGATTTGGGTTTAAACAATCTTTTGGATCAGAAAATGAATTGTACCACTGTCCAAAAGCTTTTGTTTGGGAAATTGTTTATAAAAGTTTTAAATTTCTCCCTCAACTCACACATGTAAGCCTTTGCAACTAACTTGAATGTTCTGAATAAACATCTGAGTAGGTGACTTTGGAGGAGCCACTGAAATCTACAAATGGCTGGGGAGAGGAGTCCTCCCGGGTTTAGCGCTAACGGCACAGCACTGCAGAGCAGCCAGATGCTCTAGTACTTGTGACTGGCAATTTCTACATGAAGTTATGAGCACACAAGTGAACACACCAAGTGGATACACAAACTATACACTGAAACTAATTAATTATATCCTTCATGGGATTCTCTCCCTCTAGCCCAATCTCTGTTGAATGATGTCACCCCAGCCAAGACGCCCCGCTCTCTCCTTGCCCCGAAGCCTGTGGATTTGTCCCCCTTTCTCCTGCCACCCCAGTTCTGACCTTTACCATTACTTGCCTGGGCTGCGGCAGCAACCCCTCAATTGACATCACCCCTTCCCCCCCCACCTCGACATTACTGCCAAAGCTGCTGCTCCCCAAAATGCAGCTGGGACCCTGTTGCACCCCTGCTTAAAATCACGCAGGTGCTCCCCAGCACTTCCAGGGGAAGACCGTATGAGGCCGTCCAAGGTGGCCCCTTCTGCCTACCCAGCCTCTGCCCTTGGGGTCCCCCCTCCCTATCAGACGTCCCAACCTCACAGCCACTTGTAGCTGTTAACCGAATGACCCAGATCTTCTGTGTGGGGCTTCTTTTCAAGGTGGCTGGAGTGATCTCTGTTTCACCCCAGCACAAGATGCAAGCTTAAAAACAAGACGGGAAACATGACTTCATCTACTTAGGCAAATCAACAGAAGGATCTCCTTGGTTTTCACCTCTCGAAGTTTGGGGTTGTTCTTTTTCCAGTGTTCATACAAAAGCTGTTCAGCAATCTGTCAAGAAAACACAAAGAGGGAAGCCTGATGTCACTTTTCCAATCTGTCCACATTTTGGATAACCCACAATAGAAGTCAGGTCAGGCTAAGAGCTCCTCCACTGGCACCCGGCACTGTGCCTGCCCTTCAGACCTCCCACATGCCTCACACCCACGGCGCTGGAAGCCAGACACCTGATTGGAAGCACACAGTGCTGACAAATGACTCTTATAATGGTGACAAAAGGGGGCCCAAATCTGATGCTACAGATGGGTCCTAGATACTAAAGATCTGTTTCAAAATATACAACAGGCTTAAAAACAGAGCTCTGGGGCTCACCATCGCACACGACTACTTTGGAAGATAAAATATACCACTCCCAGCCCTTTGTGGGACCAGAGAACTAGAATAAAGAAAAAGGACTCAGATGTAATGATTAAGGGGCCAAAGAGAATAGAGATGACTCATGGAAAACACACATAAAGAACAACTCAGAGTAAGCACTTTTCCCGACTGGCTCTGGAGTGAAGTGCCGTCTCAACAGGTCAGAGCCCCCGAGGGGACCCCACGTGGCATCACTGACAGGCTGGGGACTCCCGCTCTGCAGCCTCCTAAAAAGCTACTTACCAGTTTCCTTTGCTCCTCTCGGGCTGACTTCAGATTCCTGTGCTGCTCCCGGATTCTTCTTTCCCTCAAGTTCATGCTCAGCCTCAGCTCCTCCAGTTCTCTGGCCAGCAGGTCCTGCTCCTCTGCCAGAAGCTGCCTGAGTCTCTGCCGTCGGGCCTCCAGACGCTTCCTCCCCTCCTCCTTCATCTTCTCCCGCTGGTAGGCGTGCATGCTGGGTAAGAAGGAGCCACCATCAACCAGATGTGCTACAGCCGCACAGGGAACACGTGGCTGGTTGTGTGGGTGACAGAGGCTGAGGCAGACAGAATGTGGTGACCCGGGAAGGTTTCTTCCAGCCAAAGTGAACAGAGGTGACAGAACCACTATGCATAATAGAATCTTGTTTTTGCAAGAAGAAAATGTATAATGGGCTTATATATGCGCGTGCTAACGGTACCAGCTAATATTATTTGAGCAGTTACTGTGTACCAGGTACTACATACCTGGACGGTTTTATATTAAACATCACATAAATCCTATAAAGTAGGTTCTGTTTTAGCCCCACTTCACTGATGAGGAAACTGAGCTCATTCATACAGCAAGTGACACAGTCAGGGTTTCTATCTAGGTCTGTCTGACTCCAAAACCTATGCTATTTTTTTTGCGGTACGTGGGCCTCTCACTGTTGTGGCCTCTCCCGTCGCGGAACACAGGCTCCGGATGCGCAGGCTCAGCGGGCATGTGGCTCACGGGCTCCGCGGCATGTGGGATCTTCCTGGACCGGGGCACGAACCCGTGTCCCCTGCATCGGCAGGCAGACTCTCAACCACTGTGCCACCAGGGAAGCCCCTAAAACCTATGCTTTTAACTTCAATGTTTTTACATGCATTTCTACAGAAAATGGGTGTATATGTGTGTATATATATTTACACACAAACACAAATGGAGAAGAGTATGGGAGGATATGCACCAGACAGTTCATTGTGTTTCTCTCCTGGGGGTATGGGGTTACGAAGGAGACTTCCACATTCTACATACATTTCTCATTTTATCTTTTTCAGTGCGAATTTGTTACTTCACTGATGATCTTTTTTTCAATTTCCAGTTGGAAAGACATCACTGTGCAGGTAATCCATGCTGTCCAGCCACACTCCCCCAGGTCCTTAAGGTCACATCTCCTGACAGCAAGTGGCCCTCAACCCTAACCGATGGCAGTCACCACACAATTACCTCCTCTGGTAGGAGGCCTTGGAGCTCCATTCTGCCTGTTTGGAGCTGCAGATGTCAGACACCTTGAAGTAGCGGCTGTTCTGATCCCACTGCTGCCGAAGCTGGGCCTCCTGCTCCCGGCGTTGCTGTCGTGCAGCCTGCTGATCCGGGAGCCTCCGGCTGCACCAGGAGGAGGGCAGCGTGGGGAGTGCCATCTGAGGAGAACAGCAGTGGTAAGAAAATGAGCCTGCTGCAACCTCTCATCCCTTTAATGCGTGATCCTCACCCCTTGGCTGAACACTGGAATCGCCTGGTAGAGCCTGGGCCCCACTCCAGACTAGTTAAATCAAACAGTCTTAGTGTAGGCCCCCAGGCACCAGTATTTTAAAAATGATTTGTCATCAGGACTGCAAATCATCTACTTAAATAAGCGTGGACTGCACCGGGCTGTGAGCCAGACATCATGAAGGGCACTGCAGACAGAGACAGAGAACCAGTCCTGGCAACGCTGGACAAGCACACTGGGGACTTCTATGCTCTGCCTAAGGTAACATAGATAATAATTTAAGGAATACTTGTGTGTGCCAAGCCCTTGACATATACGATCTTTTTCATTGTTACTATCGCCCCATTTTTTGGCAGGTGAGAAAACTTAAGTTCAAAGAGGTAAAATGACTTGCTCAAGATTACAAAAGCAGGAAGTGGAGGAAATTTATAAAAGAGCTGGGATCCTAATTCATGTTAGTCTGAGATGAGTGCCCGGGCTCTGTAGACTGCAAGAGGCTGCCTGTTGGGGCCAACATGCCCTGGCTTCGGCAACCCGCAGAGAGTGGCCCAATCCAGGTGTCACATCTGGAAGTGTTCTGGATTAGCATGGAGGGAGATCCCTCATCTTACGGATGGAGAAACCACCACCCAGAGAGAGGAATGAATTTGCATGGGTCAAGGAGCAATCTGGGGACACAGCTGGAGACTCGAAAGCAGAACCAGTCTCACTCCGGACACCTTTTCCCCTGGTCCAAAAGCTGCCCTATGTGCAAGGTCTACACAGTGCTTGGCTGTGACAATGCTTAAGGAGCTTCTGTTGAATAAGCAAACTCAGAGTCCTCCGATCCCGAAGGAAAGTGATCTGCGTCTATGGGCCGAGTTTAGCCTGAGGCTGCCAGTTTATGATCTGTCTTCAGACTGCGGCAGGCTTGACAAACTGTTTTCCTTGCCCTGTGAGCCGCCCGCGGATAAATCTTTGCACCAGGAGTCAGAAAACTTAAGATTCCGGTCCCGGATCTGCCACCAACAAGCTGGGCTGCTCCCTGAAAAAGTCGCATCCCTCTGTAACAAAAGCGGTTACAGAGGAAAGTGTCGGACCCAGAGCGCGCGGGGAGCAGAGTGAGAACGGGAAGCCGAACCCCCGGGCTCCCTGCGATCGCGTCCCGCGATGGCGGACGCGCTTCCCGCCAGCGCGGGGCCGACTGCAGCGGGGCTCTGAGGGTCCCGGCCCCAAAGCCGGCCCCCGGCCGAGCCCAAACCCCCGACTTACGTTTCTCTGCGCCCCGGAATCTTCGAAGGCTGTCCCGGCCCGAGCTGCAGCATGTCCCAACCGACCCCGGCACGGCCCGCTGCAACCCTTCCGGGCAGAACTGCACCTACGCCGGCCGTTTCCCCGCTCGTTGCCGGGGCAACGGGTCGGCGACGGAGCGCCGCGAGGGCCAAGCCTCCTGCAGCGCGATTACTAGACGCGCAGAGAGGAAAAAGAAGGCTGTGTTTTTCTCTGGTGCCCCCGCGTGATGGGCGGGAGCTCAATCGCAAACGTCGCTAGTCCTGGAAACAGGCAAGGAAAGAGGAAAAGAATCCATTCACTACACCAAATTTAGGATAAAGGTGAGGATGGGGGGAAATCAGAGGGATATGATAGGGGAGGTGATTATAAGCCAGTGGTTCTCAAACCTGGCTGCGCATGAGAATCATCTCGGGAGCTCTTAAAAATCCAGATGTCCAACAAACTCCAGACAAATCCCATGAAGCTCCCTGAGGGTATCAGTGGTTGTCTAAGCCCCCCAGGTGCTTTCGACGTGCAGCCAGCTCGCAGAACTGCTGGCGTCAGTAGGGACGAGTTATTGGTAACTTTCTATTGTCTTAGGATAGTGGTGGGTTCAAGTCTGTTCATTCTCTTAGTGTGTTTTATAACTCGCAGGTGTTACGTGTATTATCTTATGTATCAACTATTCCGTTAAGAAAATGAAAACATCCGCTCTTTGATTCATGCCCTTTTCATTTTCCCATTCTTGTCTTCATTTACTCTCTCCTTCATTCCTTCCTCCCTTTATTCCACTCTCTGTTTTCCTGGATGCAGCATAATGTCCGGTTGAACATTGTGGCCTCTGCTGCAACCTCCACCACGCTAGTCATGTGGTCTTGGACAGGTCACTTCATCACTCCGTGCCTCAGTGTCCTCATCTGTGAAATGAGAATGTTAAAGTAATTGGAAAAGGAGGCCGTGAGACTGCGGAGGCCCTGACGCCTCCGTAGCCTATGCAAGCCAACCTAAACCGAGGCCAGAGCCAATGCACTTGAATCCGAGAAAATGAAACTTACCAATCACCAACAGCCAGCTAGGCGTTCCCAAACAAGGCAACCCCTTAAGCAATAGCCAATCAAATATTTCCTTGCTTTCACATCTTCTTTCTAAAAACCTCTCTCCTAGATTCTGCCGGTGGAGCGCTCCCGACCGCCTTTTCTTTGGTGCTGCCTGATTCAAATCAGTAAGTCTTGAAAATTTTACTGTGCCTCAGTTTAGCTTTTAAAAAGAATACCATCAGGGCTGCTTTCTAGGGTTGCCCTTGTGAGAGGAAATGAAGGTTTAAATGGAGAGGGCCCAACAGCAGAGCACCTCAGGTGAGCTCAGGTGAGCATCTCAGGTGAGCACTGTCTCTCACATCCCCCTTTACTTGACACATGTTTACTCAGCATCTGCCCTGCCTCATGCGTGAGATTCCCTAGGGTCAGCCTCCGATTGGTCCCAACCCCTTTGGCCAAGGTCATGGCCACTCTTCCATATTGTGTCCCCAGTGGAGAAGGGAAGCAGCCACCCACTCTGATCAACCCAGCCAGAGCTGCCCACACAACAAAAGAGCCCAATAAATAAATACTTGTTGATGGGCCTCCTTGAGTGTGGTAGGAACTTTAGAAACATGTGAATTGTGTTGTGGGAGACTTGCCTTCAGGTCCTGATTTTGTGCCTCTTGGGCAAGGGCCTTCCACTCTCTGGGTCTCAGTTGCCTCATCTGTATAATGGCCTTAAAGGACCAAACAAGCTCCACTACTGGGATCAAGGGCCTAGGGCTTGACTGGCCTGGTCCTGGAAGCCTGAGGCCCCAGGGCATAGCCTCTGGGCCTCTTCTTCTGGGATGGCACTTGCCCAAGGAACCACAGCTTATAGGTGGTAGAGCCAGGACTTGAACCCAGCTCTGTCTGATTGCAGGTCCTGAACACTCTCTGAAGCACCGAGAGGGTAGGGATCATTACCTTCCCTGCTGTGGCTCCAGTGCCTGGCACAATGTAGGCACTTAATAAATATTCGTCGAGAATGAATGAGTAGATTCCCCCCAACTTGAGTCCCTTCTTTTTCTCCAAAAGGAAAAGGGAAAGATGGTATTGAAAGACAACAAAAAGAAAGACATAAAGGGACTAACATTGTTTGAATACCTACCGTGTGTCAGATGCTTTCAGAGGTAATTTCTCGTTTAAGCTTCCCTCTAACATGTGAGGCTCTTGCCTGCATTTTGCAGATGAGGAAACTGAGACTGAGATCTCAAGCAACTCTCTTGAGGTCACACGGCAAGGATGACAAGAGTCAGGATTTACACCCAACCTCCAGAGCTTGTAAATCTCTTTTCAGTCTGCTTTTCCAGCAGCTTGTGACTTGTAGATGTAGCTCTTAAAAGAGGCCAGCAGATGTGGGCCAGCTGGGCCATATAAAGAGTTCAGCAATATTAAATATTTAGCGACAGTTTGATGACTACGGCCCACAAGGGACTAGGAGAGAAAGCCTTGGCAGGCAACCATCGAGGTGGACGCTGCACACACTGGGCCCTGGGCCAGCGCACCATTCCTTGGGGCTGTTCTTGGACTTGTCTTTGGGTGTCCTGGCATGGGAGGAGAAAACAGGAATGGGGAGGTGGCATGATGACACGGGAGCAGCTCCCTATTAGCTGAAACGTGACAGTGCTGGGGGCCGTGCAATGCCCTCACTTAATCAGCAGGTGGCGATGCCAAGGCACATTTACCTACGCTGGGTTTTCACAGCGTTTCAACATCAACCACCCTGGTTTCTCTCTTCATACCTGAGCTGGGCTCCCTACCCTCCCTAAGACAAGGATGCAGAAGCAGACAGGTGAGCTCAGAGACCCTGGGGCTATGGGGCTGCCTCTCAGAGCCCCAGTTTTGTGTTTTATTAGCACTCAATTGTTTGACTAGCACTGAACTATTTCGTATCTCTGAGCTTCAATTTTCTCACCTGTGAAATGGGGATAGTAGTGCTGGTTTGTTTAACAGCTGCCTCAACCCAGTGCTGGACACATGATTAGCACTTGATAAGTGATACCTGTTCGTGTTATAATTGCCTTAATGCCGACAGTTTTCTGCATAGCGCCTGCTCAAGTGCTGGGTTTAGTTCCCTTTCTCCTAAGGGAAGGAGCTGAGAAACTGTTACAGGCAGACCTTGGAGATACTGCAGGTTCAGTTCCAGACCCCCACAATAAAGCAAGTACCACAATAAAATGAGTCACACAGATTTCTTAGTTTCCATGCATATGTAAGTTACATTTACACTATACTGTGGTCTATTAATTGTGCAACAGCATTATGTCTAAACAAACAACACACATACCTTAATTAAAAAATACTTTATTGGGGCTTCCCTGGTGGCGCAGTGGTTGAGAGTCCGCCTGCCGATTCAGGGGACGCGGGTTCATGCCCCGGTCCGGGAAGATCCCACATACTGCGGAGCGGCTGGGCCCGTGAGCCATGGCCGCTGAGCCTGCGCATCCAGAGCCTGTGCTCCGCGACAGGAGAGGCCACAACGGTGAGAGTCCTGCATACCGCTAAAAAAACAAAAAAACTTTATTGGGACTTCCGTGGTGGCGCAGTGGTTAAGAATCCGCCTGCCAATGCAGGGGACACGGGTTCGAGCCCTGGTCCGGGAAGATCCCATGTGCCACGGAGCAACTAAGCCCTTGTGCCACAACTACTGAGCCTGTGCTCTAGAGCCCGAGAGCCACAACTGCTGAGCCCACGAGTCACAACTACTGAAGCCCACACGCCGAGAGCCCGTGCTCCACAACAAGAGAAGCCACCGCCATGAGAAGCCCACACACTGTTTCGAAGTGTAGCCCCCGCTCGCCATAACTAAAGCCGGCGTGCAGCAAAGAAACCCAACACAGCCAAAAAATAAATAAATAAAATAAAATAAATACTTTATTGATAAAAAAATGCCAACCATCATCTGAGCCTCAGCATGTCATGATCTTTTTGCAATACTCACATCAAAGATCACCGATCAGGGACTTCCCTGGCAGTCCAGTGGTTAAGAATGCACTTCCAATGCTGGGGGTGCGGGTTTGATCCCTAGTTGGGAACTAAGATCCCACATGTTTCGCCGAAGTGCGGCCAAAAAAAGAAACCCCGAGAAACAAAAAACAGATCACCGATCACAGATGACCATAACAAATATAATAATAATGGAAGAGTTTGAAATAGTGTGAGAATTACCAGTGTCTTGGTGACACAGAGACATGAAATGAGCAAAGTCTGTTGGAAAAATGACACCGACAGACTCGCTTGACACAGGGTTGCCACAAACCTTCCATTTGTATAGAACACAGTATCTGTGAAGTGCAATAGAGTGAGATCTGCCTGTACTAATTTGCTCACCACCAGTTGATAAACACATAGCCATTCTCCCAGTTTCCCTGCTTGAGCTGCACACTGATTGGGGTGGGGTGTCTACTCCTCTCTGCGTGTGGTTCATGAGTAAATCCTGATTTGTCTAAGTCAGCTATGATGGAACCATGCCCTTGACTGGGCTGGCGGTGGGCTTGGGGCCCAGTCCTGCCCAATGACATTTAAGGGCACATCTCCTGGGGGTAGGGGTGGTTTTGCTGGGTCTGTGGGAGACCTGTGGCACTGCTGCGGCCCTCCTCTCTGGGAGGAAGCCCCTGACACAGCTGACCGTGACCTTCGCAGGGCAGGAACAGAAGAATCTGGTCCTTGATGGTGATGTCAAATATGGAATTAACCCACCAAGTGGGCCCCCACTCCATAGCTTGGGATTCCTTTTTTTTTCTTTTAAGATTTTTCTTTTTACTACTTTTTATGGTAAAACAGCATACAACCTGAGATCTACCCTCTTAAAACATCTTTACGTGTACAGTACAGCGTTGTTAATGGATACAGAAAACGTGATCTATACATACAATGGGATTCCTTTTTAGAAGGTAAAATAGAGTCTTGTTGCTTAAATAATTTTTCAGTCAGCAGGAAGTACTCCCATACACAGACTTGTCTAGAGCAGCATTGCTCAAAGTACAATTCCTTTTGTTTTAATACATGACTTTTTTGGGGGTAAAATACACATAAAAATCAACATTTTAACCATTTTTAAGTGTACAATTCAGTGGCATTAAGTATAGTCATAATATTGTACAACCATCTCAAAGTGTGATTTTTTTTTTCTGTTTCAACTTTTTAATGTAAAAAGTCAGGTCGTGGAAATATAAATCATCATCATCGTTGTTCTGCAGCACACATCACACTGTGGGTGTGGATATTTCCATGTGTTATTGGCAAGAGAAACCACAAGAAAACAAAATAACTATTCAAACACTCCTTTCCCCAGGCAGGCTGGCAGTCAGCTTTGGCCCACATTCACAAGAGAATTCCAAAAGAATGCTGTTCTGGGCGGTATGTCAGGGGCATGGATTAACGTGGTTGTTTTAACTCTGATCTTTCAGCGCTCGGGCTGGTTTCCCACGGCTGAACTTCTGAAGACAGGCCTCACCACGTGCAAATGGCACACTTTCTAGAAAACAGGTGGTGTATGAGACCCTCGCTTTTAGGATCAAAGTGTAATTCTTGGACCATGACAACAGCTGGGGAAGGGACGTCAGAGGTTCTTCCCTAGCTCCCTCTGGGGGCTGAGGCCCCAAAACACGTCTCTGTGACAAGTTCCCCCGCTGGATCTGACGTCACCACAGCTGGTAAACCACCTGGGCCAGTGTGGTGGAGCTCACCCCATCCAAATTCCTCTGTTTATACGGGGGGGCTGAGGCCCAGAGATGGAGAGGTCATGCCCAAATGAGGTAAGTGGCAGAGCCAGTGTCTCTAGTGAGAGCAGCTGGTGGCCTCAGCATGTGGAGGTGGAAACAGAAGCTGCAAAGAAGAGAAGACTTGGCCAGCACCTGCTTAGCACTTACTGAACATCTACTGTCCTGTGTGACTTCCCCTTGTCCTCAGTGTCTCTAGGAATTATGGGTTATCACAACTCCACTTTTCAGATGGGGAAACTGAGGCTTAGTGTGGTTGGCCTGTATGGTGTAAGTCAGACCTCACCACCCCAGAGCCCATGCCGGTTCCATCCTGCTGGGCTGTCAAATCTGGGCACAGTCCACCGAGATGGGGCCTCAAGCCAGTCCTGTGTTTTCCATGCCTTTCCCAAACATGGGCACCCACTGGCCATGCCTGGATGGCAGAGAGCCTCCACTTCCTAAGTTCCTAAGTTCAAGGTGACTGGTGGATGGTGTCGGGCAGCTCCCTTCTGTGCTTAACCTTGAGGCTTCCTCAGCTCCCCCTCTCCTTCCACGTGAAGCCACACCATGAACAAGCCGCTGGACCTGGCACGGTCTGGGCCCTGGCCAATTCCACCAAGCACACTAGCCTTTTCTTTAAGTCTCACGGCCAGTGTTTCTGCTGTGCTGTTCCTCTGCCTAGAAGGCTGTTTCCCCTTCTAACTTCTCCTCATCCTTCAGGTCTTGGTGTAAATGCCCCTTCCTCTGAGAAGCCCTCCCCCAGCCCCGCTGACTGGGTCAGGTCACCTGGCCTCAGAACACACTGGATTTTTCCTCCATAGTGTTCACTGCAGTGTTAAAGAAATAATTTTAAAAATTAACATCCTGCCCACACTAGACCGTGAACTTCATGAAAGCCAGGGACCTGGCTATCTGGTTCCTGCTGTGTGTCCCAGCCTCTGCTCTACTGCTTGGTACACAGTGGGTGCTTAATAAATACCTAGAGAGTGGGTGAATGAAACTATGGCAAGTGGAGCACTATGTCCTCATAGTCGGGGGGGAGTGGGGACATGGGCTAGAGGGCCACACCTCTGCTGGAGAGGTTTGCCGCGGAACCTGGACAGTGTGCACTACGGGTTCCTAAAAATTCAGTGCGACCTCTGTTGAGCAGGCACCTGGGATGTTCCCAGACTCCTCTGTTGAGTTTCAGGAGCCTTTGTCCCCGAGAAAAACTTTGCCACTCGTCCTGTCCACCGAGGTGTGCCTCCACTCCACACTCATTGGGACAGTAAAGTTACTGGCCTGGGTCCTGCAGCAAAGCCAGCTGCCAGGGGGTAGTAGGAGTGAGGGACACACCCCGAGAGCCACTAGTGGAATTAGGAGGTAGAAGGGACTTTTTTTTAATGGCCTCAGCTTAGCTTATTTATTTTATTTTTAAAATTTTTTATTGGAGTATAGTTGATTTACAACGTTGTGTTAGTTTCAGATGTACAGCAAAGTGAATCAGTTATACGTATAGATATATCCACTCTTTTTTAGATTCTTTTCCCATATAGGCCATTAAAGAGTACTGAGTAGAGTTCCCTGTGCTATACAGCAGGTTCCTATTAGTTATCTATTTTATACATAGCAGTGTGTGTATGTCAATCCCAATCTTCCAATTTATCCCTCCCCCACCAAAGGGGGCTTTTGAAATCATCATGCTGGACCCATTCACTCAACACATGGGGAAACTGAGGCTCACGAAGGGAAGTAGAGTCTGGAAACCAGTCAACAAGAGTCAGGACCAGATCCTGGGTACCCTGAGAGGTGGGCCTGGGTGCTTTCACTCTACTTCCACCCAGAATTACTGAGAGCTGGGGAGGGCATTTCTAGAACCATCAACATCCTCACCTTCAGCATCCCCATGTGACATATACCGAGTGCCAACCTGTGTCCCAGGTGGATCCTTAAATTCTTAGGTGCCATCTCCTTGAATATTCTCAGTACTTTGAAGGAGGGGCTATTAGGATACCCATTTCACAGATGAGGAAACCAAGGCTCAGAGAGATTATGTTCTTTGCCCAAGGTCACACAGCTGGAAGTGGTAGAGCTACTAATAGCAATGGTACTTTGTTGTGACACTGTCTTTTGTCAGTGACATGGTTGGGTTTCCTTATAGCATTTTTTTCCCCTGAGGCTGCCCCTATAGGTAGAAGATGAGGTGGCATTTCTCCCTTTACTCTGTGCTGTTTACATGCCCCAAATACTATGTTCATGCAGCAACTGAAAAAAAAGTTCAAATATTTAGCTGTAGTATGCGGTGCTGTTTTCCTGGGATGGCAGGGAGTGGGCCTGCTGGTGTGTGTCGCCTTTGCGTTAATTAGGGAGAAGCGGCAGACGGGCCCCGCGAAACAGCAAGGCGGGTTGGCATGGCAGCTCTTCACACCCAGGGGAGTTGGCTCAACAAAGCCAATTTGGCACATTTAATCCTGCTGAAAACCTGGCAGTTGGGGATGTGACATCACTGGAATCAATTACCCCCACAATTGCCAGTCCTGGGTAGAAATAACTCAAGAAATCGACTCGTAATAACCACGCCATTCATTGAGGGCTGCCTGCCTGCCAAGTCACCAACTGCCTGATTTACATTAACCCGTTAAACCCCACATGAGCCCTGAGAGGTAGTTACCATTATTACTATCCTCATTTTACAGGTGGGATAACTGAGGCTCAGAGACGGGAAGTGTGGTAGGCTCAGTAATGGCCCTCAAAGAGATCAGGCGCTAATCCCTGGAGGCCCTCAATGTGACCTGATTTGGAAGAGAGGTCTTTGCAGATGTGATTTAGGACCTTGAGATGGAGAGATCATCCTGGATTATCTGAGTGGGCCCTAAATGCCATCACAGGTGTCATAAGAGAGAGACGGGGGACTTCCCTGGTGGTCCAGAGGTTAAGACTCTGCACTTCCACTGCAGGGGGCATGGGTTCAATCCCTGGTCAGGGAACTAAGATCCCACAAGCCTTGTGGCGCGGCCAAAGGAAAAAAAGAGAGAGAGACAGAGAGAGACTTCACACAGAGGAGAAGGCCAT
Source organism: Delphinapterus leucas (assembly GCF_059928025.1). NCBI lineage: Eukaryota > Metazoa > Chordata > Mammalia > Artiodactyla > Monodontidae > Delphinapterus > Delphinapterus leucas. The sequence goes on from NC_143142.1 coordinate 17,227,265, forward strand.
GTGAAGCTAGAGGCAGAGACTGGAGTGATGCAGCCACAAGCCAAGGGAACCTGGAGGCACCAGAAGCTGGAAGAGGCCAGAGACAGATTCTCCTCTAGAGCCCTCCGAGGGGGTGCAGTGCTGCCGACACCTTGATTTTGCCCCAGTGATACAGGTTTCAGCCTCCAGACTGTGGGAGCATAAATTTAGGTTGTTTTAAACCACCAGGTTTGTGATCATTTGTTACAGCAGCCACAGGAAACTCATACAGAAAATGACTTGTCCACGGCCAAATAGCTATGAAGTGGAGGTGTTGGGCTTGAAACATAGTAAGTGCTCAATAAATGTTACCTGTTATTATTATTATGACCAGGTGCACGTGGGGAGGCTGATTTATAGGATGAAATGTCCAAAAGACCACCAACATGGTCTACTTTATCCATTCCAACAGACTCTGTTGGGAAGGGTCAGTCTGAGTAACCCGGATTTGATGATTCAGTTTGGGAAGAAGCTATTAACACTGGGTGGAGAGGGTTCAGCAAAATGATGCAACTTTGTAGCATGAACACCTCACTCCCACTGAGTCAATGCCAAGCACTAGGATTAACTCCACTGGCCAAGCTGGTCCCACAAATCGATTTCAGAGCAGGTGTGCAGCCAATGGAGCAAGTGTGATGGCCCACAGAGGTGGCTCCTCTGTGTCTGGCAGCATTTCCCCCAGGACACTTTATTTGTTGTTGATTACAACCTCTGTCCTCTTTGGTTCAGAGTAAACACTCAACACATATGTACTGAGTGTGTGAAGTCTGCCCCATTACAGTAAGCTAAAGGTAGGGATTGATGGCCTATAGCTAAAGCCAGCTGGCTAAAGTTCTATGTGCCTCCTCCCCTTTTTCCCCTCCCCTCCCCTCCCCTCCCCTCCCCTCCCCTCCCTTTCCCTTCCCTTCCCTTCCCCTCCCTTCTGTTCTTTAACAATTTGATCCCCTAGGTGGGTCCCAGCAAGGTAAACATCAGCGATGGGGGGAGGGGGAGAGGGTACATGCCGGTCCAAAGAGGGGTGTCATAGCTCAAAAGGGATAAGAAGAGTGTCTGCATGGGGTGAGGGTGGCCCAGCACAGGGGCCCAGAGCTTGCGTGAGTGAGAAGGTCATCCTTGTGGAAAGGCAGCTTGGTATGTGGTGTCAGAACTTGAGTGGGGTGTAGAGGGTATCCTTGTTGGGGGGAAGGCAGCATCAACAATAAGAAATTGTTACATAAGGGGAGTTGGTCAAATAAGTGAACACACTGAAAACAGTGAGAATACTAGGTTTCTCACTGTCTGAGCAGGGAGTTACCAGTATGGAAAGACTAGAATTAACCCTGTGGAGTTAGGCTGGAACTGGATCTATCAGGGAGAACTCATGGTTTTCAATATCGATAAAAGACTATAGATATAAATATAGATATAAATGTGTGTGCACACGTGTGTGTGTATAACTCAGTCCACTGATAGGATCTAGGGGCAGTGACACCCCCCAAACCATAAGCACATCTAGATCTTGGTTTCTAAATACCATTCTCTACTAAAAGAAACCTGGGTTCTACGGAGAAACGGCTGATTTCAGAGCTAGGGCAGAGAAAGTACAAGATGAGCCTGGAATATCTTGTGTCAAACAGTAATGAAGTGTTTAAAGAATGATGGAGACATGTCAAAAGGACACAGAAGCCAGATTAAAGGGGCTGTCATGGACCAAATCTAGGATACACTGGGCACCCAAATAAATAATAACAGTAATGGATTGTAACCCATGGAATCAAGAGCCTGTACTAATGGAAATAAATAAATGGAAAGTTTGATGAGAGATGGAATATTTACCTAGTCTCAGAGTACCTCCCTATGAAATATTTATTAATTTCAAAGAGGAAAAGAAGAAATTCAGAGTGAGAAGCCTGGAAGACACCATCTTATTCAAGTGATCACAATTAACATCATCCATAATTGGACAAATTGAAGTCACCTATATCATCTGTTATGATGCAATAAGGACACAGCATCACTTCTGTGATATTTCATGATATACAGAATCCACAACTTGCATCTAATCTATGATGCATGGTCTGAACCTAACTGAGAGGAAACATCAGACAAACCTAAACTGAGGGACATTCCCCAAAGCGCCTGCCCTGCCTCTTCAAAAGAGTCCAGGTCACGAGAGCCAAACAAAGACTGGGGAATGTTCCAGACTGAAGGAGACTCAAGAGACAGGACCATTACATGCAACATGAGATCCTGAACTGGACCCTTTTGCTACAAAGGACATCCTTTGGACAAATGGCAAAAGTTGATGAGCCCTGAGTATTAGAGCTCTGAGTATTAGACACATTAGAAATGCATCAGTGTTAATTTTCTGCATTGATGGATGTATTGCGATTCTGTAGGAGAACATCCTTGTTTGGAGGAAATACACATTAAAGTATTTAGGGTGATGGGGCATTGTGTCAGCAACTTAGGCTCAAATGATTCAGGAACAAAAAGCTATTTGAATTGTACACCTAACTTCTATGTAAGTTTGAGATATGTCAAAAGAAAAAAGAAAAATGTTTTGTGTTGCTTACATAGCATTAAGAAAGTTTTTTAAAATTAGTTGCCAACATCTAAAAATCAAGAGATTTTGCCCTCAACTCTAGGTTTCTGACTTCCCTTGAGAAATCTGAAAAGCTAGCAACTCCGGGAATGAGTTGTGCCACAGTGCCCTTTAGATGGTCTGTGCGATCCCCAGTTCTCCACAGTCCCCTCCACTCCTTATTGTGTAACCCTCAGCCCACAGCATCCATCTATGCTTCCAGCCTGGCCCCTAGGACCAGCCCAACCCCTGTCATAAGCTATGGGAATCCATAGAGCAGGCACTTAAAACATTTGTTGGATGGATGCGTGGGTAGACAGGTGGATGGACGAACTTTCAAGACATCGCATTAACCCAGAGCAACAACCTATCACAGCATCCTAAACCCATGTTCCATGGCAAGACAATTCTTCCAGACTTGAATTTTTTATATCAGCCATAATCTCTGGTGGTTTGGCTGCAATGGAGCAAGTTGAGAAATCAGGGCATTGTCTGAGGCTGGAGGTCCCTATGCGGGTTGTGATCTTTCTGTGGAATTAATGGCAGTGTCTGAAATGTAGGTGGGGTTCTGGCACTGGGTCAAAGTGCTGGGAGGGCTGGTGAGGGAGGCTTCAAGGAGATGGTATCTTAGGATGCCTGAGGGGGTGAGGTTGGGTGGGGTGGGAACAAACCAAAGTTGATGGCTTGGGCTTCCTATTAGTGGGTGAGTTGACTTTATGGGACATGTCAGGGTTTGGGTCATGGGTGAAAAGTGATGATAGCCTTGTCTCCCCCAGACCCTCTCATTTCCTGACTGTACATGGGTCGTGTCCTTGGTTTGGAACAGCCTCTTCTCCCATTTGCCCCCTGAAAGATTAAATTGAAAATATTGAATAAGGTCCGGCAATTATTTTTCTGACACCGGTGATTTCTCATTGCCCTTAGGATAAAATCCAAACTATACCACCCTCTACCTAACCCAACAAGCCCCTGCTCACCTCCCTGAGCTCAATTCCTATCCCTCCACTCCTCTGCCTCTTCCTCGCACTTGCTCCACTCCCATTCCCTCCCCCATTCCCCCTGGCTGCTTGCACACACCAAGTTTTTTGCCACCTTAAGGCTTTTGCACATGTCCCAGCCACTCTGGCTGTCTCCTACTTCTCCCTCAGGTCTTGGATCAAACGTCACCACTTCATAGGTACTTACTGCCCCTAACTCTCTACATCCTATCCCAGTCATGTCCTCAGTCATTCCCTGGCACTCCACCTTGTTTTAGTTTCTTTGTTTACACTTAGTATTTGAAGTTGTCTTATTTGTGTATTGTGTTATAATGTATTGTATTGTGTTGGGTTGTATTGTCTCCCCAACTAGAATGTCAGCCTCACAGGAGCAGGGATTTTGCTGTACTTTTCATCACTTTATCCTCAATGCCTAGCACAGTGCATGGCACCTAGTGGGGGCACAGTTAATTATTTATTCTGGAATGAATGAGCTCTCAACAACTGTGTGCTAGATTTTAGGACACAAGCATCTAGGTGGGTTGTGGCTGAGGTGAGCTGTGCTCCAGGTTGTGACAGGCGTGTACTCTGAGCTAGTGGGCTGAGGTCAGGTTTGAGGAAACAAGCACCAGTCAGGTGTTGATTGAGTTGGATTGTAAACTGGGCTGAATCCATCAGGTAATATCAGACTGTTGAAGTCAGACTCGACCCCAGATTTCAGGTAACAGGAGTCCTAGTTAGGCATGGCGGAGTTAACTTGTGACTTGAGCAGTGTCCAACAGGCATAGGATCACTCACGGAGAAGAATTATGCGTCCCCAGTGGTTGTAGCCAAAGAGAACTGTGACCACAACAGTGTCCAAAAAGTCACTGGGGGCTGTTGGAAGACAGGCTCTGTTTGCGGGGAAACAGATGTCCTAAGGGACGCTGGCTGGATTGGGCTGTAACCTGGGCTGGTGGATGGGTTGTGAGTTGTGACCTCGTCCATCAGGCGAGGACTCGGCCCAAGCCAGCCCGCCTGGTTGGGGGGGGGTGCCACGCCGGGGGCGGCAGGTAACTCACCTGGGAGCGGCTCACCTGGGCGTACCTGGATTCACGAGTCGGCGCGCTTTCGCGCCGGGCGGGCTAGCCCCGCCCCTCGGCCAATGGTGACGCGGAGGTCCGCGGCCGTGGGCGAGGATTGGGCGCGGGCGGGCGGACGGGCGGACGGGCGGGGCGGAGCGTCCGGCAGCTTAGGCGCACTGCCGGCGGGCGGCGCTGAGTGCTCGTCTACGCGGGCGCGGAGCGGGCGGAAGTGGCGACGCTGGCGTCCCTTGATCCTGCTGCGGGCGGCAGTGACGGACCCGGAGCTGACGGCGGCGGCCCGGGGGGCGGCGTGGACGCCCGCGGCGCCGGCTGGGGCATCCCCAAGGGCCTCAACCCCGAAATGGCGCTGCTGGCGGAGCACCTGCTGAAGCCGCTGCCCGCGGACAAGCAGATCGAGACGGGGCCCTTCTTGGAGGCGGTGTCCCACCTGCCGCCCTTCTTCGGTGAGCCGGGGTGAAGAGGGGAGCTGGCCCGCAGCCCTGACCCAGAGCGCACCCGCATCCTTCTTCTCCTGAGCATCCCCCAACCATCCCTCAACTAGACACCGCAAATCCTAATTCCCCACGCACCCAAGATACCCTTTTTCTCCAAGCACCCCAAATTTTCCCTATCCCTGCCCGCTCCCAAATCCTCTTTCCCCCGAACATGTCACATCCTTCATCTCTTCCCAGACATCCCCATATCCTCCATCTCCCTCAGACTCTCCCAACCCTCTTGTCTCCCCAGACACCTCACATGCCAACATGTCCTTCAGATGCTGGCAGTTCTCCGCCCCCTGGTGCACCCCAGTCGTCCTCTGCCCACAGACACCCCTACTCTTCCAAATCCCCAATCCTCCAATCCCCCATCTCCCAGAAAACATCTCTCACCCTATCATCCCCCTCTTCCCTTTCAGAATGGCTCTCAACTCCCTCCCCTTAAAATGAATCCCCCCCATTTCATAAACCCCCTCTTTTCTGTAAATTCTCCCAGCCTCTCCCTCATGGGACCTTGTGAACACTTCTTTCCTTAGAATTCCCTCATTTCAGATCAGAGACACCACCCACCACCCCCACTCCAAGGGCAGGAAGCCTGGCAGGGTGAGGAGGGGCCTTTTGGAGGGAGTTGCAAAACTCTGGGGCCCCTTCCTAGGGAGAACCACCTAAAGCTTTCCCTCCATTTAGAACAGGGCTCAGGACAGGGGGGCTGCTATGTGGGGCGACATCAGACATGGAGTGCTTGGGATGGGGTCCAAAAGGGAAAGATCCCTCCTCCGTATGTCATGCCCTGGGAGGTCATTGGAGCACTGAGCTGGTTGCAGACCTTCCTTTCTCCCATCCCTCAGCCCAGCCCACACCCTGGATGGAAAATGGGAAACTGAAGACAGTACCATCCGCCCCTGCCCTTTGCTTTGCTGGTCCCGAGTAAAGGCTGAAACCTGAGCTCTGCTTTTTCCTCTTCTATGTGGGCTTGCCCAGCGCCCCACCCTGCTGTTTCATTTGGTGGCCTTGCAGGAAGAGACCAGTCCGGAGGGCAGAGTCTAGCTGAAACCCGCAAACTGACAGAACCTTGACACTGACTTGAACTGAAGGGAAGGGGCACCTGGGGCGGTCACTCCCTTTCCCCCCTAGTGAGTGACCAGGGCTCATGGTGGGCAGTAGTCCCTGAAGTGCCGTGGGCTCTGGGGTGGTTGTGACTACGTGGAGTCGTGTGCCAGCTCTCCTCCTCCACCTCTTGAGCCTCAGCATCCCCATCTGTGAAATGGGCATGCTGATCTCCTAGGCTAGCGGCAAAGAGTAAATGAGGTGGTGTGTGTAAAGTTCTGAGGCCTTAAGTGCCAAATAGGTCTTAGCTGTTGGCAAGGGGAGATGTGTGGTTGTTATACAAGTTCCTGGATTCAGTTTTGGTTCCTTCATAGAGTGGATAATTGATTAATGAGTAGTATTTGAGTGAGTGCCATTGGCTGGTTTGTACGATTCTCAGACTGGCTCTTTTACGTCCACTGTTACATCCCTGGTACCCAGAACAGTGCCTGGCACACAGTAGGTGCTCAGTCAGAACTTGTTAAATGTATAAAACATTCTTATTTTCTGTATCTCAGTGTTGAGATAACACTGACTCTCCAGGCAGGAGCTTGGGAGCTATCTGGTTTGAGCGTTGAGGAGTTGTTGATTTTTGTGACAGGTTTTTCCCCCCTCCTTGGTTCTATGAGCATTTGCCCTGAACAAGGATTCAGAATCTGTTTAAGCTAGTCGTTCTCAACTGAGGGCGGTTTCGCCTCCTCAGGGGACATCTGGCAATATCTAGAGACACTTTTGGTTGTCACAACCTGGGAGGGGGGCGTGGTGGTGAGGGGCACGGGGAGATGCTACTGGCACCTAGTGGGTAGAAGCCAGGGATGCTGCAAAACATCCTCCAGTGCACACACAGCCCTCACCACAAAGAACTGATCCAACCCCAAATGTTAGCTGGATCTCAAGGTGGAGAAACCCCGAGTTAAGCTCTGTGGCCCTTTCCTCCTTCATCTTCAGCAAGGTTGCCCATCAGTTCTGCATTTGGGGGCTCCTTCATTTGATGCGATTATCGTGCCGGTTTTAGAGGAAAGGGGGGTGGTGGCGGCTGGAGCTGGCGGTGATCTGGTGTCCCTGCTGGAGAGCACCCCCTCCTCCTTTCCCTGATCTCAAAAGACCCTTGTCTTTGCTGCGAGCCGGGTGCTGTGGGCCGTCACATCTGTTGACAGAAGCACCATTTATACAGAGGCCTCAGTGGGTTGGCCCACAGAGGATAATTCTTAGCACTATTTTAAAAAACGTGATGATCTGTTTTGAAGCCTTAGGCTCTTCTTGGGGGAGAGTTCCTCCTGAGGGTTTAAGCTTCAGGAGGATGCTCCCACCAGTGGCTTTTCTCTGGCACTCAGGGGTCGCTGGAGATCCGCCGTCAGCTCTGACACACGGGCTTTGTCTAGGTCTTGGGAACGTCTGGTCCCCTGGATGATCTGGGTGGTGTGTTTCTGGAATGGAGCAGGCCTGGGATTATGGACACAAGAAGTCTGAAAGGCATTCGGTGCCAGTTTCCTCGAAATCAGGGTTTCTCCACCGTGACACTGCTGACATTTGGGGCTGGGCCATTCTTTGGGGTGGGGGTCTGTGCTTTGTAAGACGTTTAGTGGCATCTCTGGCCTTTCTCTACCAGATGCCAGTAGCACCCCATCTCCGCAAGTTGTAACAACCAAAAATATCTGCAGGGAGACCGAGTTACCCTTGGTTGAGAGCTACCGCTCTTGATATAAATAGGGCAGAGGGCTGAAAGCTGTGTTTTTTTTGGTTTTTTTTTTTTGAAAGCTGTGCTTTTAAAAAGTATTTTAATTCTGCAAGGAAGATCTGTTTCTCAAAGGAAAATGGAACAAGAAGAAATGATACATTAAAAATCTCAAAAAAAAAAAAAAAAAAAACTCCCTGCCATTTATTGAGCATTTACTGTGTGCTAAGCATTCCACGTAGATTAATTCACTTAATCCTCTCACAACCTTTTGAGGCAGAGTTTGTTGTTGTTGTTATTTGGGAGAATCAATGCTGACATTTCAGAGTATTTTCATTCCAGACCCATTTATATCTTTATCTATATTTAAGGGGAAATGTATAAGCTGCTTTTTTACACCCAACAATATAGCATAACCGCCTTTACCCATCAATCAGCATTTTTCATAGCTGCCTAGAACTTTGTTGTTTGAATGTGGCCATAATTTATTTAACCAATCCCCTGCTGTTGGACATTTACATTGCTTCCTTTTTGTTTTTTTGCTCTTGTAAACTGTGCTACAGTGAACATTCTTGTATATATTTCTTTGCATACTTCTTTGGTTATTTCTAACGTTTAGAAGGGAAATTGCCGGGTCGAAGGGTGTGAAGGCTTTTAACCTGTTAGCACAACCCATTTCTTAAACCATCATCGGTGGTGGTTTGGGACAGAATTGGTTGGGCTTGATGAATGCTAATTGGTTGGGCTGCAGGTCAGATGTAGCTCAGAACATCTGAATCCTGGGCTAACTCTTCCATATCTCCAGCCTGAGTCTCCCGAGCTGTATAGGTTTTGCTGTGTCCACTTAGAGGTCAGCCCTTTGTCCATCTTCTTTCTTTACCTTGACCCAGTAATTGGATCTCACCTCTGACTGATCAGTTTGCAGCTGACTTCTGTGAGGCCCTGCTCTCTAATCTTTTATGGTCAATTATGCAGCTGTTCTAGAACATTTGCAATTGGAGGATGGGGGGGGTGGAGGGAGGGTGAGGGAGAGGCTTAGTCATTTAGTCTTGTCACTCCCTTCCTAGAAGCCTCAGTGGCTCCCTGTTACCCCACCTTGATATCTGTGCTGTAGCCTTTCTGAATGGCTTGCAGCCCCACAGAGGGTACCATGCCATCACCTGCCTCTGGTACTTTACCCACGTCAGTTTCTCTGCCTCGGGTACCACTCCTCTCTGGCCCACCACCTTCCTTTCACCTGGCTGGGTTCCACTTATCCTTAAGGAATCAGCTTAGGGGTCACCTCATCTGGAAAATCTTTCCTGACTCCCATGGAATCTACCCCATTCTGACACTTGGAGTTATTTCAGTGCACTTGGTGAGCTAGTGATGTTTGTCGAGTGAATGCTTTTGGTTCCATTCCCATTTTTCTGGGTTCTTCTAAAAGTGTTTTGCTTTCTTCTCTCTTTCTAAGTTAAAATATAGAATCAAATTAAGATACATAACTCATATCCTGTACCCATGGCAGACGTTAATAATCAATCATGATACTGTTTTTTTCCCCTTTAAGTCTAAACACAGCTTCGGCCACTCCGAGGTCCATTAGAATTGATGCATGAGGTGACACCTGTTTGCTCTCACTGTTTAGGGAGCAACCAAAGATGCAGGAGCTGAAAGCAATGATTTCTACCTCTTGGTTCTTGAGATCCAGATTCCAGGGGTGATTTTACTTCCTTCAGGCTTCTTAGCTTAATTAAATGGATGTGCATAGAATCGAGCCTTACAGATATCTGATACTCACGAAACAGTCCTAGAGTAGCCCCAGAAAGAGTGGTTTTGCATCACTTTGGTTCAATGCTAGCTCTATTTGGCGGGGGCGGGGCTGGGGAATAGCAGGCCCAGAGGCACAGAATTATCTTGTTTTACAGCCAAAGAAACCAAGGCCAGAAAGGTTAGGTGACTTGCCCAAGGTCACACAGCCAGCAATTGACCACAGAGCCAGACTAGAACTCTGGCCTCTGGACTGCTTATGCAGTGCTTTTGCTGTTGTGCCTGCCTGCTTTCCTGGCTTCCTGTCTGGTCAGTGGAGCCAGCCTGTTTGGCCACCGAAGTCCAGGAGCTCTGCTGGCTCCACTGTGGCTTATCCAAGACACTGGGAGGGCTTCCCTCGTGGCGCGGTGGTTGAGAGTCCGCCTGCCGATGCAGGGGACGTGGGTTCGTGCCCCGGTCCGGGAAGATCCCATATGCTGCGGAGCGGCTGGGCCCGTGAGCCATGGCCGCTGAGCCTGCGCGTCCGGAGCCTGTGCTCCGCAACGGGAGAGGCCCCAACAGTGAGAGGCCCGCGTACCGCAAAAAAACAAACAAAAAAAAACAAACAAAAAAAAGACACTGGGAACTCCAGACCAACTATGCAGGTTTCCTTGGAGCTGCGTGCCTCATAATCATCTTGCCATGCTGGGACCATATCTCTTGCCTAATTGAACGCAGATTTGATAACTCGGGCATGGAAGTCATCCAGTGGGGAGGCCCCAGACAGCTCAGTTTTTCCTTTAATTGGGACATTGAGTTAACTGCCTGGGGACCAGCCCCACCCACACCCCCTTGGCCTCTAAGAAGTTGTTCCTACCATTGCAACAAGCACCTTTCAGGACTTGGGACCACAATTTTTTTGGTTCTTGTTTTATAAGTTGATACAAATGTATGTTTATTTTTGGTTTTGTATAGAATATCCCAAGAAAGAGAAACAAGAAACTGTATTAACCCTCGTCCAATAGCAGGTTAGTTATCATTTTGGTTGAGTGTCTGTTGAGAGCTGGATGCTGTAGGAACCGGCAGTAGACCGCTTCTAGGAGGAAGAAACAAGGTACTTTGCGGAGGGCGGTGGATAAGTCACTTTCAGCAATGGGTTTTGCAAGTTTGAACCGGCCTGCAGACTCCTCTCATCCACTGGGAGTGTGTTTGCAAGTAGTGAGTGAGGATTCATTAGCCTTGAGGAGCACCTACTGCGTGCTGGAGGGACATGCTCATGAGCTCACCTGGCCCGAGTTAGAGCCAAGTAACACCTGTATAGAGGGCCGCCGCTGGCCCTGTTGTCTTATCCCGTCCGTCTGTGTAACAGCCCATGAGCTGGCTGCTTTGGAGGCTTAGAGGGAAGAAGTTGCTTTGAACCTGGGTCTATTGTCCACTGAAGTCCATGAATCGAAGTCTCTAGATAGATGGAGATTGGCATCAAGCAGCCAGCCTGAGCTTGAGTGCTGCTTCCATGGTGCCCCAGCTGTGTGTCCATGCCCTAGTGCTTCCCCTCTCTGAGCCTGCAGCCCCAACTGTACAAGGCGGAAGCTGGGCATCCCAGGAGGGCCGAAGGAGGCGGCCTCCCCCAGATGATGTTGGCACCCAATGCCCAGAATCACTCCATCTTTTTGCACAGGTGGGACAGACATCCTCAGACCTTTAGACTCTGCACTTCTTGCCACACAGCCCTTGGGAAACAAGGTTCTTGCAAAAACAAGCTGCCTCTGGCTCTTGGTGACCAGCTGCCAGGGCTTGGGGCCAGCTGAGCTGCCTGGCTACTGAAGCAATTCTCACTTATAACATCCAAAGGCCAGTGCAGAGCATGGACAAATGGTGCCCACCTGCTCTGTTCCCCCAGTGATAAGGATGAGATCCTCTTGATCCTCTGGGTTCAGAAAAGTCCGGCCCTGAGGTCAGGGACTGAGGTCTGGCCTCTGCTCCTGGAGGGAAGAGGATGGAGAAGAAAGAGGGAAAAGACCCGAACGTCCACTCTGTCACTTGCTAGCTCATCCAACCCCCGTTTCATTCCTCATCTGTGGGGTGTCTGTCGCATAGGGCTTCTTGGAGGAACAGGGCCCCATTGTGAATCGCCTCCCAGGCCCCAGCAATGTGCCTGGCAGAGCGTAGGTGCCCAGCCAACATGGGACTTGAAAGGGAATGGAAAGAATGCGTGACAAAGGGCTTTGTAAAATATAATGCATGACCCCATCATAGCTAGCATGTAAAATATAATGCATGATCCCATCATAGCTAGCATAACCCCTGTTTTGAGTGACTCCCCTGTGCCAAGCATCGAACTAGCCGATATCTCATTTCCAGTCCTTATCATGACCTTATGAATTAGGAGGAATTGGTGTCATTTTACAGAAGAGGAGACCAAGGTTCAGAGTGGTGAAGGGATTTAACCAGGTCACACAGCTAGTAAGGGCTTTGTAGGGGGCCAGCCCTGCCACAAGTCTTCCAGAGCAGAAAGGGCCCTTTTGAGCTGTTTGTCAGGGAGGGGAAATGATAGGAAGTAAGTTCCCATCTGGCAGTGTGCTTATTTCAATGAGCTTATTAGAATGGAAATGTAGGTTGCATTGTTTCAGTTTTAAAATGGCCTGGATGGATGTTAACTCCTTGTGTTACATTCTTACAGAGTTACTTGTAACAGGGTTTTGTTTTGTTTTTTTTTTAATTGTTACAGTGTTAACTGTATCTGAGCTTTTAAAAGTCATTACAATGGGGGCTTCCCCGGTGGAGCAGTGGTTAAGAATCCGCCTGCCAATGCAGGGAAGATGGGTTCGAGCCCTGGTCCGGGAAGATTCCCACATGCCGCGTGCACCACAACTACTGAGCCTGCGCTCTAGAGCCCGTGAGCCATAACTACTGAAGCCTGTGTGCCTAGAGCCTGTGCTCTGCAACAAGAGAAGCCACCACAATGAGAAGCCTGCGCCCCGCAACAAAGAGTAGCCCCCGCTCGCTGCGACTAGAGAAAGCCCACGTGCAGCAGCGAAGACCCAATGCAACCAAAAATTAAATAAATGAATTAAAAAAAAAAAAAAAAGTCATTACAACGGATCAGCCCTCTCCAGAGTCCTGTAAAACCTCTGCTTTCTGTCCCTGCAGTTCCGCAGTCAGCTCACACTTCCCCTGGCTCAGAAATGATTCCTTTTCTGCACTGCTGTTCCCCCGAGTTCCTTTCTCCACTCCCTTCTGATCTCAGACATTAATGGTCAGGAATACATGGTCCTTATTTTATAACTGAAGGGCTCCTGTTAACTTTACCCATATCAATCAACTGACAACACCTTCTTTCCCTACCTCTCTCTCCTCCCTCCCTTCCTCTCTTTCTCTTTTGATTTCTTAATCATTGGAATCACACTTTTCTGGATTTCTTCTCTAAAGAATGATGATATAATGTATAATAATAGTTATTATAATCATAATCATAAAGAATACTTCTTAAAAAATTTAGCCAGAAACTATGAGGTGAGGCCTGTTATTAGCCTCATTTTACAAATGTGGAAACTGCGGCTCAGAGAGTTTAACTAAATTCTCCCAGGCCACACAGCAAGTAAGAGAAATCATTTTCCCATCTGCATTCCTGATTGAAGGCTGGTTTTTGACAAAGGGGTCAATTTTGGATAAAGAGAGTTGGCATGTCATGGGGGTAATTTTTAAAAGCATCACTTTGTAAACATTCTTTTCTCTTAGATATTAGGATAGTAGAATTTAGAATGGGAACTAGTTTTAGGAAGGTGGGCATTCTCAGGGCTCTTATGCTTCAAAATAGGCCTTATTGCAGACTGAGCCATCTCCACACACACACACACACACACACACCACATACCCATGGATTAATAAATGATTCATCTCCATCAGCTGTAATTTGAGTGCCTCCCATTATGATCCTTGTAACCCAGGATCTGTAAAGTTAATCTGCCCCATGTGTTTAACAACGAAACCTTATTCAGCTATTGAAAAAAAAAATTGAATTTGAAATAGAACCTCCCCAAACCAGGCTCCTAGAGTCATGACACAGGTACACTCTTCATCCTTTTTCAAATAAGTATTTATGGGTTGGGTCTGGTATTCCCACACTGAATCACACAGGCTGAAAGTGAAGCTGTGCGTCTTAAAAATGGGATGCTTTTTGTTCTTGAAGGAAAATTATTCCTGAGATGAAATGAGAGGGCGGGCCAGGGCGGGGGCGGTTCTCTCACCTTGCCTAATGTTGGGAACATCACCTGTTGGAAGATGTGGTTGTCTGAAGAGGCAGGTGTTGAGGGGCAGCTTGGATGGAAATTTCCAGATATGTGCTGGGGGCTTGCTCAGAGCATGATGGCAGGTGCTTTCCAACTACGTTGAGGCCAGAAAAAGAGGAAGTGAATGTGATTCTGTGTGGCATATGGTGACTGCTGGCTTACGGGGAATTCTGCTGTCTGGGCAATCTCAACCATCTGAGCTATGACAGAGACCCGGGCAGAACTGTCACAGAGGTCATGCACAGAATGCTTGCTTGGTGCCTGTTTCCTCTTATTTTGCAGGCAATGGTGACAAAGTTAGCTATTTGTTTTCCAAGTATCTAGCAGAATCAAAGCACTGCAGAGAAAACAAGAGGAGTTTAAAAAAACTACATAAAACTGTCCTAAGTCCCTGAAAACATACCATGTAGAGCCATTTAGAGAAGAGTTGAGGAGGCCTGTGACGTCAGTGGGCCACACCTTTATCATAATTCCTGTTTTTGATGATGGCCCTGTTTAGAAAACTGCAAATGGCTTGCTGTATAAAGGCAGGGACGTTTGAGTTACATTTTGAGAAGTTCCATTCAGAATGGCTGCATGTGAAAGTTGGTACATTCATAAAATTTGGTAGATGGAAAATATTTCACTGCTTTATTTTCTTTTTATTATTGAGATTAAATGTCTTTTCCTTTCTTCTTTTAATTGTCCATTTTTCTATAAGTTGGTTGTTGTTTTTTTCTTATTGATTTGTTCCAGCTCTTTACATATTAGGGATGATAGTCTTTGGTCTATGATATTTGTTACACAGGTCATCCCCTCCCCCAATCAGTTTGTTCTTTGGCTTAGATTGGTGATGGGATTTTCCCCCACCCCAACCCCATCCCATATAGAAGGTTTCTGGGTTTTGTAATCAGACTTATTGGTCTTTTCCTTATGCCTTTTGGGTTGAGTAGCATGCTTAGAAAAGTCTTCTAAACAGAAGGGGCCATTTGCCAACACGTTCCAGGTAACCAAGGCTTGACTGTGTTTGGAATCCGTGCCCATTAGAGTTGGTTCCATGCAGTGAGATGGTGAAATTGTACCTGATTTTTCTTTTGTTTTTGAGACAACTTCCTTTGATGAATGAGAAAAGCATCCGAGCGCCCCCCCGCCCCCCCACCCCCTGCCCTTCCCTTCTGGCAGGTTCCGGGTGTCATTCTAAAGACCCTGTTGGCTGACAACAATGAAAAACAAGTTTCGGTTAACTGCAAAACAGGTAAAACAAGAAAGGTAATAATTTTGAGACAGGACTGCATTCTGTGGGAAACGTAAAGCTGGATAACCCTCCAGAAGCATGTTGTGTCGTGTCGTATCCAGAGCAGCGGCCAGTTTGCATTTCAAGGCTTAGGCCACGGTGTGCTTGGGGGTTAAAATCATTTCGGGGGGCTTCCCTGGTGGCGCAGTGGTTGAGAGTCTGCCTGCCGATGCAGGGGACACGGGTTCGTGCCCGGGTCCGGGAAGATCCCACATGCCGCGGAGCGGCTGGGCCCGTGAGCCATGGCCGCTGGGCCAGCGTGTCCGGAGCCTGTGCTCCGCAACGGGAGAGGCCACAACAGTGAGAGGTCCGCGTACCGCAAAAAAAAAAAAAAAAAAAAAAAATCATTTCAGGGTTTTCCCGTCAGAGTCCTTTCGCTTTTGTTGAGTTCACACACACAGTTATAAATGTCCTAGAAAGAAAGGCTAGAGGAAGTCATGGCACCAGCCTTGGCTAATTGTGTCTGCGTGCCTGACTCTCGCCATGTGACCCTGGGCCAGTCACTTGGCTCTTCTGGGCCTGGTGGCCTCGGGCTGCGCCAAAGCAAACATAAACCCAGAGCCTTCCATGAGGCGTGTTGAAGCTGGCTTCAGCTTACCTGGAGCGCCTCCTGTTTGCCCAGCACTTCAGGGCTCTGGAAAGGGAGGGGCCTGAGCCCAGCATGGTTCAGGCACTTGTCCAGACACCAGAGCTGAGAGCCGAACCCAGGAGCGGGGCTCTGGAGCACAACCGTGCTCCTCCCCTGATCACAGGCGGCCCACCCCCAGATGCTGCCAGCCCGACTCCTGTGTGCCCATCTACGTGTACACAGTGATGCCTTTCCTGCCAGCAATTGCCCCCTCGCCCCGGCCCCATGCAGCGGGGAAGTGGATTCTGGGGTCGGTCGGCCTCACCACCTCCCTCTGCTGGGGTCCATCTCCCAGCCCTCGACTCTCCCCTCTCTTGCTTCTGCTCTACAATTGGCTCCAGAAGTCCATCCAGACCCCACATCCTACCCTACAGTAGAGCAGAAGCTCTGTCCCTGCATGGTAGCCACGACGCACAAGAACAGCTGCCTTGGGGCCCGGCTCCTGCCAACCATGGCAGTCTCATGACCCGAGTGACACGCTGTCGGGAGAAGGCGAAACAAAAAGCCTTTCTCCCCGCCATCGCAGGGTGGGGCGGGCACTCAGAACCACACAAGAGCCGTTTCTAGAGCCAGGGAAGCTGAATAACATTCTGTGCATGTCTAAAATGCACACCCAGTGACCTGAGTCGCTGGGAAAAGCTAGGAAGCCACCCACGCATGGTTGATGATGGTCTGTCACCAAGCTCTGGTTCCGCATCTCCAACGTGGGATGGCTTTACTTGAACATCAGCCGGTGGTGGGAATCAAATCACGGCCAGGCTCAGGGCCCTCACTTGGCACATATGGCGCCTGCCCCATCACAGCAACTCTACAGGGGTGGTCCCTTTCCAGGTGGGGAAACAGGCCAAAGCCCCTTCTCATAGCCTCTGCCATGTTAGTCGCGTGGGTCCTTAGACCCGGTGCATTGGGTCAATCTTCACTATAAGAAAGTGGCTAGAAAAAGAACCTGGCAGGAAATGTGCCTCTAGATTCACGTTTCCTATTATCTGCCCCCTCATTCATGCTGGGGTCCAGCTCCGTGCCAGGTGCTGGGGGCACAGAGGCGGACTGAGGCCCCCTGGTCTCTGCCCTCTCTGAGCTCAAGTCCATGGCAGGGATGGGTGGAAAACAGAGTTACACGTGGAACCACAATCACAGTAGCAGTGCAGTGGACTTGGAGAAAAAGTGGAAGGAAGAAGTATGACTTTTATGAGCAGAAAAAAGTGTCTGACATTCTTGTTCTTTTTTTTTTTTTTGGCTGTGCCGCACAGCATGTGGGATTTTAGTTCCCCCACCAGGGATTGAACCCGTGCCCCTGCAGTGGAAGCACAGAATCTTAACTGCTGGACCACCAGGGAAGTCCCAAGTCTGACATTCTTTTCCAACTTTATATGTGAACACTTTAATACATACAGCACCCTGTTTGGGAAAAGCATCTTAGGAACTTGTGTACGAATGAGCGATTTTTAGAAGATGGCTGCTGTCATCCGCCGATGCTGGCCTTCAGCTGCGACATTTCCAGCCTCCAGCCAGCCCTGCTCACTTTAGACTGGCCTCCACAATCTGAACTGGCTCTGGCCAGTCCCTCCTATTACTGAAGGCAGTGGTTTGTGTATACTGACAGACTCCCTCGGTTTGTCTCAAGTCTGAAGTCAAGGGGAGATCTTGTCAGCAACCAAAGACCTCTGTTCAGTCCTGAATGGCGGGGCAAGTTTGTCTTCCAATTCCAGGGCTTCTTCCTATACTTGGTGCTCCTAAGGGTATAGTCATACCCCTTCGATTGACTAGTTGGTGAATATATGGTGCAGTGTTAAATACATCGCAGCCTTAAAGCTGTTTGCCCATTTTGTCTTTAAAAATCTGAACAAATGGCTAGTGAACTCTTGGTGAAATTTAAATGTTAATAAAATAGTATACCCATAAAAAAAATGTACAGCAAAATTGAAAGAATTTTACAGTGAATATTCATGAATCTGTCACGTAGATTCTACCATTAATACCTGACCATACCTCTCTATCCACCTCTCCATCCATCCATCAATCCACCTCATGTCTTTGGACAACATACATTTTGAAAGATGTGGAGGTGAAGCCATTGGCCATCCCTTTGGAAGGGTTTTGTTTTTTTTTTTTTTTGGCTGAGCTAGGTCTTCGTTGCTGTGTGCTGGCTTTCTCTAGCTGCGGCGAGCAGGGGCTACTCTTTGTTGCGGTGCGCGGGCTTCTCATTGTGGTGGCTTCTCTTGTTGCGCAGCATGGGCTCTAGGTGCACTGGCTTTAGTAGTTGTGGCATGTGGGCTCAGTAGTTGTGGCTCGAGGGCTCTAGAGTGCTGCCTCAGTAGTTGTGGTGCACGGACTTAGCTGCTCTGCGGCATCTGGGATCTTCCCGGGCCAGGGATCAAACCCGTGTCCCCTGCATTGGCAGGTGGATTCTTAACCACTGCGCCACCAGAGAAGTCCCCCTTTGGAAGGGTTTCGCCAGTCCCTATGCTGCCCATCCATGGCACCTGCCCGGCTCCTGTGAGGCTCGGAATTGGTGACCCTTGGTTGCATAGTCAAGAGGGGAAGAGTCTCCAGTGGTGGAGAGTCCTGGCTGTCTTGCGTTATTATTATTTTTTTAAAGGAGGTTTCTTTTTATTTATTTATTTTTTGGCCACGCCGCTCGGCATGTGGGATCTTTGTTCCCTGACCAGGGATTGAACCTTTACCCTGAGCAGTGAAAGCACTGAGTCCTAACCACTGGACCGCCAGGAATTCCCTGCATTCTTTTTTTTTTTTTTTTGCGGTACGTGGGCCTCTCACTGCTGTGGCCTCTCCCGCTGCGGAGCACAAGCTCCGGACGCGCAGGCCCAGCAGCCATGGCTCACGGGCCCAGCTGCTCCGTGGCATGTGGGATCCTCCCGGACCGGGGCACAAACCCACGTCCCCTGCATCGGCAGGCAGACTCTCAACCACTGCGCCACCAGGGAAGCCCCCTGCATTCTTATTTTAAGTCTGGAATGCGTTGTCCTTTGGGGGAGTCGGTGGTAAATGTCCCGGGAGAGAACACGTTACAGGGCTAGCAAATTGCACAGACTCCCAGGTTGGCCTTGCAGGATGAGGTCAGCGATACATCAGGGAAGATGAAAGGGTGGGTGGAATCATTACCTCATTAATGCCCTTGGCAGGTCCACCTGGGAGTCCAGAGCGCCCAAGATCAGGTGGGACAGGCAGCCTGCATCCCCCCACCCAGCACCTCGGAGCAGCTCCTGTGGCCACCCCGGGGGAGGTCCAGCGTAACCCCATGGATGGAGATGTGCTCCCACGGGCGTGAGAGAGAGGCCGGTAGCTGAGAGCAGTGGGCTCACCTCTCGGCCCGAGGATTCTGTGCCCGGGAGCCTGCAGTGGGGCAAGGCAGCCACCCCGGGCCCCATGAGGGCCTCAGTCGGGAGGTAGGAGAGTAGAGGTGGCAGGGGGCACAGGCCCAGTGTTCCCACTCAGCAGAGGTCCTGACGGACCTGGTGCCTTCCGAGCCTGGGTGACATTTGCTGGACCGTGGAGCCTGGCCCTGGTCATGCTACAGAGTCATAAAGATGGTCACAGTTCGTGCACTGAGGGTTCCCGTGCTGGCCACTCTGCTAAACGCGTTCAGTGCGTGCATTTTAATCCCCACGTCAACCCTATGAAATAAGTACCACTGCTGCCCCATTTGACATGTGAGGAAACTGAGGCACAGGAGACTTGCTTAACTGGATTCAAACCCAGGGTGTCTGGATATCTACCCGACCTTCTTTCCATTGGGTTTTGGGGTATTTCATTTATAACGTCCAATGCTGTTTCCCCAATGCACCTTTTTTGTAACAGCTGCGATTAGAATGTTCCAGATGGCCGGCCAGGTGTGCTGGGTCACCTTGGGTGGAATTCAGCCCACAGGTGTCCCTCCCCCAGTCCTCCGCCCCATGCGGTCAGCTGGCACACACACTGAGGCCCCAGCCTGGCCAGCGGACAAGGGGAAGCTGGCGCTGGTGTTTCCCCGCCGTGGGTTTGGTACCCACTTGCGTCCTGCTTGGGCAGCTTTGCCCCCTGGGCTCTGTATCGAGGACGGTGAGAGGTGTTGGGGAAGCACAGCTGTCTTTAGGCTCTGAGGTGAAGTGCTTGTTGAGTCTGCTCAGGAGAGAACTGGCCCTTCCCCACGTGTTTCCTCCGTGCCCAGCCCTTAGCAGGGGGCTCTGACCTGTGGGCTGTCTTTGGTCCCTATGACAGCCTGCTGGGGGATCATAGAGGAGGGAAAGGAGGAGAGACAGTCCACAGTCAGCTCACATTTCCCATGGAGTCCTGAGTTCCAGGCACTGCCAGTTTCTAGGTCCACATTTCATCAACTCAAAGGTGCCACCTATTTTAAAATGCTCTGTTGTTTTATGAACCACCAAGACAGGAAAAACGCCTCCAGTTAAGAACATTCCGATTCCAGAGGTGAACAAAATTTGTGTCTTGGAAGTGGGTTGTTTCACATCATCCTCACAGCAGCTCTGATAGGTTCTGTTGGCCCATTTGCTAGATGGGAAAGCTGAGGCTCAGAGAGCAGAAGGGACATGACCAAACCCACACTGCCAGTGTGTGCAGAGTGGGTATGGAGCCCCAGTTCATCGAGCTCTGCTAAGTGACCAGAGTCCCACTCCTGGTGGGTTCTCCTGGGCTCTTATGCAGAGTCTCAGAACGGTGGGGCCTCTGGGTCACCAGCTCACTTCCTCCTTAGAAGCTGGTGAATGAGTCGGGTAGGATGCATTGGGAGATTGGAATTGACATATATACACTATGGGTACTATGTATAAAAAAGATAACTAATGAGAACCTAGTGTATAGCACAGGGAACTCTACTCAATGCTCTGTGCTGACCTAAATGGGAAGGAAATCCAAAAAAGAGGGGATATGTGTATACATATAGCTGATTCACTTTGCTGTACAGTAGAAACTAACACAACATTGTAAAGCAGCTATACTCCAATAAAAATTAAAAAAAAAAAAAAAAAAAGCTGGTGAACGAGCTCTTCTTCCAGCTCGTAAGATTCCTCGAGCTGCCTCCTGGCCAGCTGGTTCATTCGTGCCTCCGCCTTGTCAGCCAAGATGGTTTCTTAGAGTGTTAGTTTTGCAAGATACTCTACACTGTGCTGTCCAATTAGGTAGCCACTGGCCACGTGTGGCTATTTAAATGATGGAAGTTAAATCAAATTACAAATTCAGTCCCTCGATCACACTCAGCACATTTCAAGTGCTCAAAGGCCACATGTGGCCCATGTTAGACGGTGCAAATATAGAACATTTTGTCTTAGGAAGAGACGGTGCTGTGGACAAAACGGTTTGCCCCCTAGATAGTCCAGTTGTACTTTTTCTTTTAGTATTTATTTATTTATTTGGCTGCGCCAGGTCTTAGTTGTGGCACGCGGCCTCTTTTAGTTGTGGCATGTGGGTTCTTAGTTGCAGCATGCGGGATCTAGTTCCCCGATCAGGGATCAAACCCGGGCCCCCTGCATTGGGAGTGCGGAGTCTTAACCACTGGATCACCAGGGAAGTCCTAGTCCAGGTGTATTTTAAAGGCTCTGACAAGTCCTGCAGTAAGAAACTGGTCTCACTCAGAGCCCAGCACTCCAGATTGCCCATGAACCATTTTAGTACTTAACAAACAGCTCTGCCTTTCCTTAAACACACCAAGTGACCTCCCCTCCTGTCCCCATGGCCCATGGAGGTCCTGAATATCACCCTCATTGGGAATCTAAATCTCTCTTCTTGTTTTGTCCCCAGATTGCCTCGGCTCCCCAGTGTTTACTCCCATCAAGGTGGACATAAGTGGCAACATCACAGTACGTACTTGGCCCTGCAGCCCCGGTACCCAGATCAGGACTCTATAATCCCGTCCGGTCACCAGTGCCCTGCTCCCTGCCGCAAGTTCCCCAGGCTGAGGAACAGGAAGGAGATGTGGAAATGGGCCTGGGCCCCAGCTTCTCTGACTTGGAGCTCCAGGTTCTTGGTCCTCTTTGCGGTCATGCCATCCAGTCATAGCCAAACTAGGACCACAGTCTGGAGGGTTGACCTGAGAAGAAACCTACTGGTTCTTGTATTCACTCTACCAAACAAAAAATAAACTCCAAGGTCCACAGGTGCATTGACCCTGCCCTTCCCTTCCCCAATCCTGAGAGTTCCGGATGGCATCCCCTAGCCACTGACCCTCCCCCCATGAGGATCCACTCTGAGGCTGGTTCTGTGTCATTATCCCCATTTTATAGATGAGGAAGCTGAGGCTCAGAGCTGTTGAGGGGCTCATAGCACGGAAGTGGCAGAGGTGGAATTCACATCCAAACTGCCTGCCTCCAACTCAGGAGCCTTCTTCCTGGACATCTCAGAATCCTAAGAACCTATTTCCATTTGTCCACAAAAGCGAAACTTCAGATGCTAGGGGTTTGAGGCGCTGTCAGTAGTGGTTGGAGAATGTGGACTCTGGGGCCTGGCCAGTGCTGGAACCCGCTCGCACCTGCACCAGCTATGTGACCTTGTGCACGTCATTTCCCCTCTCTGAGCCTCGGTTTCCTCATCGGCAAATTGGAATCATGACAGCAGCATCAGTGTTGCCATGAGGATCAAATGAGGCTGTGCCCATAAAGTACTTCGCAAGTCCTGCAAATGCGAACAGTCATGGTTATTGTTATGACAAGCCCCTCTGACAAGCCCCACTGCAGGTCCTGGCACTGGGGGGCAGGAGAGCGAGGCTCTGGCGGGGTGCCCCTCCACCCAGCACGCAGGCAGCCGTCTATGGGGGCAGCCTTCCTAAGGGGGAAACCCTGTGTGCTCCGTTTCAGAAAATCAAAGCTGTGTATGACACCGACCCGGCCAAGTTCCGGACCCTGCAGAACATCCTGGAGGTGGAGAAGGAAATGTATGGAGCAGAGTGGCCCAAAGTGGGGGCCACGCTGGCGCTGATGTGGCTGAAGAGGTGATGGGCTCAGGTGGCTGGGTGTGTGTGGCTGGTGGGCCCGGAGTCCTGCTCTGCAGAGGAGGGACAGCCAACCCTGCCACTGCCCCACGGGGGCAGGACGGGCACTTCCTGTCTTTCACATAGGCGCTCTTCTTGTGCAAGGCTAGTTAGTGACAGAGAAAAAGCACCCTGGGGGCCAAGGCCAGCCTGATGGTGACGCTTCCTTGCTTGTTCCAGCCCCACCAGAGGCATAGCAAGCCGGCGGGTACTCTGGCCGTTGTGCTAAGCTGTTTAGACACCCAATCGCATTTCATGTGCTGTGAGTTAGGTGTGGTTATCCCCATCTCCCAGAGGAGGCCGCTGGGGCTTCTGGAGGCCAAATCACATGCCCAGGGCACAGGGGCAGTGCTGGGACTGAGTGGCTGAGCACAGCTGTGCAGGTTGTACACTGCACCAAGATATTCTGTCTAGGGCCGGTCACATCACACACATGGTAGATTTGTATATTATGACAGCTTCTTGACAGAAATACAGCATCTTGAGGACAAAGAACTCTAATTTGCACAAATTCGTCCTGTGGCCTGGGGGCAGGGTACCCCGATATGGGATATGAACTCAGACAGTCTTACCCCAGAGTTGACAGTGCTTGTAGCCGTGTTACATATTGTCCTCATAGCACATATTTGGAGCCGCATACAATTGTTCCATCTCACAGATGAAGCCATTGAGGCTCAGAGAGGCCAGGCAGCTTGCTTGCTGAGATCACCCTGCTCTCTACCAGCTCCAGAATTCTCCTTTAGCTGTGCAAACTCCACAGTCCCTGGCAACAACTGTGAAGCCAGGGACCCATTCTCTGCCCCACGGATGTTCCCAATGTTGCCCTTTCTCTGGGGCCTGGAGTCAGGAGCCAGGAAAGGCGCTCTTCCCCTGTCTCTCTCTCCATTCCCTGAAGCTACCCCACCCCCACCCCCATGCACTTCTTTGGTGAAACAGAACAGGAAGAATCTGCTCCCTGGAGGGTGTGGCCTGTGTGGGCATCAGGGGGTAAGTGGGCTATAATTAACAACCTTATGGCCTATTTTACGACTCGCCCCCACTGAGCTACCTACTCTTATCTGTCAACAAGAGACTCACAGACCTGGAATAAGGAACGCCCCTGGGTCTATCCATTGGCAGGTTCCATAGGTTTCTCAGGAAGAGCAAGCCAGAGAGTGACGTTCAGATCAGTTAGATGGTTTGTGTCCAGATCAGACGTGGGCAGAGCCAGGTGACTGGGAGAGCACATGCCGGTGGATGTCAACAAATCGAGCACATAATAAGCACCTGCTGTGTGCTGTGCATGGTGCCGGGTGCATGGGATGATGCTTGGAGAGGCGTGGTCCCTCTTAGGGTATCACAGCCTGGGCAAGGGGTCAGGATGGTGGGCAGATCCTGACAGCTGGATATCAGACTCTGGAGCAGAGAGAAATCAGGGAGGGCTTCCCGGAGGAGAATCGCCAAGCAGGGTCTCCAAGACTGAACAGGAGTGTTCCAAGAGGAAGAGGCCTTGCAGAGGCCTTGGGAGGGCAGGAAAGGCACAGCATATCTGCCCCTCCAGGAAGATCTGGTCTAGCCAGGGCCCAGGATGCAAGGCAGGAGCAGGGAAAGATGAGATGGGATTGGACAGGGATGAGTTCCAGCCTCCTCAGGGGTGCTAGGGAGCCACTGAGGGGCATGAAGTCCATTGGCAACAGGGTAAGATGGGGCTTGAGAAGGAATCGTCCCAGCTGCTGGTTAGAGGGGGATCATTTGGGCTGGGAGAGGCAGGGGCTCAGGAGAGGTGGTCAGCCAGGGCAGGGCTGGGACTGGACCCCGAGCTTGCTTCCACACCCCAGGCTGATCCCCAATGGTTGAGGGTTGTGATCCAAGCATGGAGTATTTCCCTTCACCTCATAGGTGATAAAGCTTAACTTTTATTCCTTTAGTCCTCGGGCCCAGAACACTTGCCCCTAAGAACCCCCCAACCTGAATCCTACCGCCCTGCAGGGAGGAAGCAGAGGACCCCAGCTGGGGAGTGAGACAGGCTGGGTTCACATCCCGGCCTTTGATTGAGCTTTTGGGGTACCTCTGTGTTCCCTTCTGTGAAGTGGGCAGGTCATGCTGAACTTAGTCTCACAGGGCTGAGGGGAGCAGATGAAATGATGTGGAGTAAAGGGCTAGTATTGATCTGATTTTCAACTTGGTCACTCTGCCGTGACCCACACCCTTCTTCTGGCTCTTGAAGCATCATCCTACCCCAGAGGAAGGGCTCAAGTGGCCATTGGAGGATGCAGACCATGGCTCAGGCAGTGATGGAGGCGGGGAACCCACAGGGTCAAACTCGCCTGTGTTCTCAGCATGTCCCTGGTCTCTGGTCCCTGAGCCCTTTGAGGACCAGAGCTGTAGCTTCAACCCTGCACTGACTGGCTTCATTCCTCAAGCACTGATGGCCATGTGGCCATGGAAATAGGCAAGACAGGCCCAGACCCTGCCCTCACAGACCTTACAGCCCAACAGGGACTGGCCCCAGACCTGGTATAGACGAGGTACTTGGGACATGTGATGTGAGCCGGGGAGTCACATTACACGGAAGCTGTTGTAGACACATGACAGCAGAGGAATCGTCACTCCCTTTGTGGTGTCCGTGCCCCGGCTCACTGTAGGAGGTTAATATAGAGCGCATCCGGGTCTCCGCGTGCGGCACTGGTGGGTGGTGCCGACGGGGGCGTACAGGGCCCTGAAGCGCAGTCTCCCTTCCGGCTGCAGAGGCCTGCGCTTCATCCAGGTGTTCCTCCAGAGCATCTGCGATGGCGAACGCGATGAGAACCACCCCAGCCTCGTCCGCGTCAACGCCACCAAGGCCTACGAGATGGCCCTCAAGAAGTACCACGGCTGGATCGTGCAGAAGATCTTCCAGGTGAGCCGCGCCGCAGGCCCGGAAGGACCACCGGCTCGCAGGGCCCGCCCTCTGCTCCGCGCCCTGTGGCTGCGGGCCCCGCCCCCCTCCCACCCCGGCTCAGGAAGGGCTCCCCTGTCCATCTGGGGTGAGGCTGGTGCTCCGAGGGACCCCTGCCGCGTGGTGGGCATTTTCCTAGATGCTCCGTGGTGGTTCTGATGAGGGGCCTGAGTGGGAGGCCATGGGAGGAAGCAGGGCAGAGGCTGAGGCTGTCAGGTTGATGGTGGGCTGGCCTCACTGGCCCCTTGGATTCAGCTGGGACCCTCGCACTGGGGTGGGGAGAGGAGGAAGGGCCCCTGTGCCCACGGGGGTGTCTGCTGAAAGAACGTTGGCCCACGAGGCTCTTGGTGACTTGTGTTGGGGTGATGATGACCACTGGCCTTCAGCAGCAGCCCGGCTTTGGGAGAGGTCCACTGGGGACGTGTGGAGAGCCCTCGGGGTGCCCTGTACACTGTCGTGGCTGCCCTTCCTCCTGAAGCCCCCACCACCCGCTCTTCCTCACTCCCGTGAGAACCGGCATCTGAGGGCTGGTCTCTGTCCCACCTGGCACAGGTCGAGGGTAGGCTGGGTTGGGAATCTGCTGGATCCAGGCAGGAAATAGGGCCACATCTGGGCCATCTGCCCTGGCAGGGCTGGGGACAGTGCTCATCCTGGGTGGGCACCGCAAGAGCCCTGTCCCCCGCCATCCTCGGCAGACCCCCTCCCCCTTGAAGGCCTCACGACCACCACCTCAGTAATAACCATGTGTGCTGGATGCCTGGCCTGGCGGGCTGCCGGTGGAGGGCGATCCTCACAAATGCACCGAGAGGTACTGTCCTTGCCTCCATTTCACAGATGAGGAAACTGATGCCCAGAGACGTTTAGGATCTTGCTAGAGGTCACACAGTAAGAAAAACGGGCAGCTGGGATTCTACCTCCTGAGCCTCAGTATCCTTATCTTGCAGATGGGTATAAAATAGGCCCTGCCTCACAGTCTCATTGTGAAGAGTCAGCGTGTTACTCTGTATAAAGTTCTTGGCATGTGGTTTACACTCAGCAAATTGAAGCTATTTCTATTTTGATTCCTAATGATAACGTAATTATTTGTAATTTCCTCACCTTCTCAAAAGGCTTGTAGCCTAAGCTTTTTATCCGGTTGCATCCTTTTCCTTCTGGCTCTGAAATTCTGTGTATGTCCGGTTCTCTGGACTTTTCAAGTTGTCAGGGAAGCCCTGAAATTTAGGGAAGTATCACCCCCTGAAGGACAAAAGAGGAACAGCACAGATCAGCCATCCTCTCCCCGGCTCAGAAAGGTGGGGTCTCAGGAGGAAGCTGTTCACTTTCTCCAGGGCAGGGAGCCCTGGGGGAAGAGGCTTATCCAAGCCGAGCACCTGCTATGTGCCTGGTGCTGTGCTGAGTACTTTGCATGACCTCCTTAATCCTCACAAAGGCAGCCTGATTGGGTGGGTGTCATTATTATCCCCATTTTACAGATAAGGAAACTGAGGCTCAGAGAGGCTAAGTAACTTGCTCAAGGCTCACCGCTAGTCAGCGGCACAAGCTGGAATTTGAACCCAGGTCTGTCTGTCCCCAAAACTTCCTGCTGTCTCTCACCGGAGTAGAAGGGGACACACATCCCCCTTGGCCTTTCCCGCCCAGCACCACGAATAGCACAGACCCCTGCCCAGCACGGACCTCTGGGGAGTCCCCTCCCAGAACCCCGACGGGCCTGGCCCGGTGGCTCAGGGTCTCCCCCTCCGCTAACACTGAGCACCCCCCTCTCACCCGTCTCAAGGCAGCACTGTGCGCGGCCCCCTATAAGTCCGACCTCCTCAAAGCACTCTCCAAGGGCCAGAACGTGACGGAAGAGGAATGCCTGGAGAAGATCCGCCTCTTCCTGGTCAACTACACGGCCACCATCGACGTCATCTACGAGATGTACACCAAGATGAACGCTGAGCTCAACTACAAGGTGTAGGCCAGACCCTCAGCGGGCACCCCGGGCCACACGCCCCTGACCACAGCCCCCCGCAGGAACAGGCAAACCCGAATCACTGTGAATCCAGCCGGCCGGCCACCCCCAGCCTGAGGCGCCCCCCAGAGCAGCCCAGAGACGGACCAGGGTCTGCAGGGGACCGGCCCTGCTCTTTTAAAAGTCACTTTTGGGGTCTATCCTCCTGGAGCAATAAATAACGATCTCACTTCTGAATTTCATGACAGCACAGACTGACTTTATGCCTTCATTTCAGTGTGATAAAAATTGATTAATGTTTCTAATAAATCAAGTCCTAGGGTTTTTTTGGTTTCCCACCACCACCCCATGCGGAGCGTGACTCTGGGGGAACTGGTGTCAGACTCCTCACTTTAAAAATAGGCATGTGTCCTTCTGAGGATCTGGCTGAATGACGTTTGGGGTATTTTAAGGACCACGAGGGGGTTTGATCTGAAATTATACAGGGCCCCTGTTGTGGGATTTTTTTTAAAGTAGACTGGTGTGTGTTCTCAGTGGTTTGCACAGCCCAACCTCACAGCACTGTCATTAGAGCCTGCTCTTTCTTACTGTCTTTTGCTAGGCAGTGTTTTTATAGCTGAAACCAACCAGCAAGCCTTTGATGACCAAGGGGAGGGTTATTTTAAAGCTATCAGGCACAAATAATTGACCATAGATGACTGTATTTGCATTCTTCTCCATAATTATCTTCTTCAGGGACAGCTTTTCCAACCTAAGAAACTACCTACCATGTGTATTCTTTCAAGGGAGAGAGGATGAACCCAAGAACACGCCTTGCTGCCTTAACTGTCCTTCCTGGCGCTAAAAAGAGCTGTATCTTTGAAAGTGTTGGGGCGAACAGAGCAATCCCCAAAGAACTGGTATGTGTTAAAAACCCAGTGAGGAACAATTGGTGATTTTTATGTGGAAACTAAATAATCCTTAATAAATAAATCTCTATTTTGGAATCACATTGGTGTGCTCTTTTGGTTCTTGATTTTTTTTTTTTTTTTTTCTGTTCTTTCTGGATCAGAGGTTACAACTGGGGATAAGCCAAGGACCTGTTTTCTGGCCTCCAGGTCCTATTTCTGGTTTAAAAAAATAGAACTGGTTGCCACACTGAGAAACTGGGGACATGTCACAGAAAAATCTTGATTTCTAGATTCTTTTGAAAAATCAGACTGCCTGTCAGGAGCTGAGAGATGACTGCCCCCTTGGCTGGATGCGGGGAGTGGGTGGATAAATTTTCCACTTTGCCTCAGTCCCCACCAATCCCTGTTGCCTCCCCAACCCTGTGACCATTGGTTATTGGAGTTTATCGTGGGCTGATGCTTTTTCTGTTCCTAGGGTCAAATGTAGAAGGAAATGTTTTACTTCATTCCTGCTCCTACAGAACTGATCGTCTAGTGGGCAAGATGGACCAGTAAATCACCAGTGATGATATAGAGTGGTCAGTGCCCAGAGGGAGCCTGGGGCTACAGGTGTGTGTGTGGGTCACATCCTGGGATGACACTAAACCTCGATGGAAGGGTTGGGGTGGGGAAGATCCCGGTAGAGGAGGAGAAGAAGGGGACACTGCAAACCATCAGCAATGTCCTGGTGGCTTGACCCAGAGCAGGCTGTGTGTATATGAGACATCATGCCACTGAGGGATTTGAATTTGACCCTGAAAATTATGGAACGCCTTCAGGGGTCTTGTGCACAGTCAGTTTGATATCCAGTTCGGAAGGCTGCCTCTGATGTGGCCAAAGGTTGGATGCCTGAACTAAGTTGTTTTGCTGTCTCTGATTTTATTATAGTTTCTAAGGTTGCTGATAGTAGGAATGCCACTGATCTTTCTAAACTCTAACTGCTTTTTAGGATTTTTCCCTCTGGATATAAAATTCTGCCAACAAAATTATAAAATTCTGTGTATTCCTTTTAAAAAAAAGAGCTTTTCTTCGTGTTTTCAACATAATACAGTGAGACCAGGAAGGCAGTTTCTTTGTGGAAGGTCAGAATATTCCCAGGAGAGCCTCCTTCAGTCCTGGTACCTGCCTGGCCCCAGGAGCCCTTTGGGTTTTTGACCCCAGAGACAAAGCCAGCAGTGCATGTATGCCTTCTCATTTCATCCTTGTCAAAGTGGGACTGAGTTCTGCCCGGGGCAGGGAGGAAGGAACACATTGAGCACCAGCTGTATACGAGGCCCTGCACAAGTGCTTCATATGCATCATTTCACAAGCGCCCTGACATGTGGGCATCAGGAGCACCATTTATCAGATGAAGAAACTGAACCCCCCAGGGGTTCAAGAGGACTCGGCTAGGTTGATCCTGCCAGGACTGGGGCCACTGGGAGTTCACATCTGACTCCATATCTCCCCCCAGCCATGCCCACTCCGGTGCCAGCGGACAGAGTGAGCCCGCCTTCCAGCATACATCCTGCCAGGACACTCCCACCGTGGGAAGCCCCGGATGTGACCCAGGTTAACATGATGGTGCACAGAAACCTGAGCGAGCCCCAAAGTTTGACAACGGCTGACTCTTTGCTCACTTGTTGCTGCATTCAGTTAAACCTCATGAGCAATAGTTCAAATCCGTCTTAATACATCTCTATTACAGACAAGGAACTGAAGCTCAGTTCTCCATAAAAAAGCCTCCGTTTCCTTTTCTGTACCATGGGGGTCTTGCTAACACCCATCTCACAGGTTGTGAGGCTTATATTAAATGTTACTATTTGTAGGGAATTTCCTGGTGGTCCAGTGTTTAGGACTCTAAGCTCTCACTGCCGAGGACCCAGGTTCAATCCTGGTCCGGGAACTAAGATGCTACAAGCTGTGTGGCATGGACAAAAAAAAAAAAAAGAAAGAAAAAAAAAAAGGAAAAAAGTTACTATTTGTAAAGCAATTAGAAGTGTCTGCAACGTAGTAAGCTGTCTTCGTAAGTGTTAAATAAAACTGCATGGATATTTTTGGTGTGTGATGAAGGGCGTATGTATCGAGTGTTGGAGTCCTGGCTCTGTTATTTATCAGCTGAGTGACCTTGGACAAATCGCTTCACCTCTCTGAGTCTCAGTTTCCTCATCCGTACAATGGGGATACTAACAGTTCCTAGCTCGCTGAGAGTCAATGAAACTGCCCAGGCAGGCGCTTGGCTGCTAATCGTTCAGTGTTGACCCAATGATCATCATTGACAGAAGCTTAATAGGAGAACGGAGGAGGATTCCATTCCCTGGGTTTAGTTGTCCGGTTGATGGGTTCCTTTGGTTCATTCCGTTGCATCTTCGGGTTGCGCGCCCCACCCGCCCTTGGGCCTGCGCGCTGACCTCCTGCAGGTCCCACGGGTTCCGGTAGGTGGCGCTGTTAGCACCGCGGCGCTACGACAGAGCTGGGAGTCCCCGCCTGTCCGCACCTCCCGGAACTGCAGCCCGAGCCCAGGGTGTGTGCCTTGCCTCGCTAACGTGTTCGGGGTGGTTTCCAAGGGCTACGTGAGGAGCCCTATTTGAACATTGTTGGAAAAGTTTGAAGCCTCTTAAGTGGGTGCTTTGGGATTCTGACTTCATGTCAGCCGCTGGGTCGAAGGTATGTCCTATTACTTCTGCTACTACTACTAGTACTACTACTACTACTGCTGCTGCTACTACTACTGTTGCTACTACTACCACTAGCACCATCACCATCATCACCTCACAATTTTTGGGTTCAAGTCCAGGTTCTATAACTTTGTAGCTGTGTGATCCAGGGAAGTCAATTCACCCCTCTGGGCCTCAGTTTCTGCATCTCTAAAATGGGACAGGAACACCTCTACCTTGCAGGATTACATAAGATAATGTGTGTAAAATGCCTGCCACAGAAAATGTTCAATAGTTGGCATTTATTAATATTTTTATTGTGATGCTATGGCCTGCCAGGGGCTCCTGAGGGGCAACCCGACCCCTAATGCAGTTAAACCGTAGCATGTTCACTTCTTGGTTTGAAAGATACAGCAGGGTGCACGGAAACACATCCACAGGAACACCCCAGAAAACATCGTGCAGTATGGCTGGGATTCCTCGCTCTGCCCTAATCTGCTGTGTGACTCTGAGCAAGTGCCTTCTCCCCTCTGGGCCTCAGTTTCCCCATCTATAAAGTCAGGGGGTTGGACAGTTCAAAGCTCCTTTCTAGCTCTGTCAATCTACAGTGGACTGTCACTGCATCCAGTCCCTGGTTTGTATTCGTAAGTCCAGGGAAATCAACACTCCATCCACAAGTGGGTACTTCGGTTTCTCCTTGTGACATCTAATGGGACCACATGTGCAAAGCACTTAGCACAGGGCCTGGCACCTAGAGGGTGCTTGATAAAGGGCAGCTATGATGATGCTGATAAGGTGCTTGATAAAGGGCAGCTATGATGTTGCTGATAACAATCAGCTGTCCACCTAGCCCAGAGAGGAGTGTCTGGAAGGCAAGTCATTCAACTCCTGTTTGCTGAACGCCTACTATATGGGAGCCCCAAGTCAGATAAGGCTGCACCCTCCAAGGGGCTCAAGGTCCACGGGAAGACATTTAGATGGAGGAGGGCAGGGAGAGCCCCTCTGAGGAGGTGACATTTGAGCTGAGATCTGAAGAGGGAGAAAGAGCAGACCAAGAAAAGAAGCCGCTACAGCTGATGCAAAGGCCTTGAGGCAGGAGAGAAAGCACCACGTTCTAAGGACAGAGAGAGGCCAAAGTGTCTGGAGCCTGGTGATCAAGCGGGGAGGAGAGTGAGGGAGGAAACCTAGCGATGCTGAGGCTAGTGTGAGTTTGGTTTTTATTTTAGAGCAAGGGAAGTCATAAGCCTCTGTGAGTACAGGGTGACAAAGACAATTCTCAGTTTAAAAAGCTGTTAGCCAAAAAACAAACAAAAAAAAAGCTGTTAGCTAGGATCTTAACCGTCCCGGCTGCTCCCTCCGCTGCCCCAACCTCTGCCCCTTCCTGGCTGGGAGAATTGAGCCCTTCATCACCTATGTGCCAGGGGGCAGGGGTGGAGGAGTGGCGGGGGAGGGGCTCCCAGGCCTCTGTGAAAGTCATGGACCTCTCAGGAACATGTTCATTCACCCCCCCTCACAATTCTGGTCACCATCCCAAGGGCCTCCATGCGTCCCCAGTAGCCCACCCAGGGGCCCCAGCTGGGAAGCCTGGAATTACTCAAACCCCACTGGCGCCAAGGCTCCCCACCCTCTCTAGGCCATAGCTCCAGATGAAGGCTAATTCCAAAATGCCCGTGGCCAGCTGTGGCTCGGCCACACCCACAGGCCACCAGGCCTGCTGCCCAGCAGCAGACTGGAATCACAGCCAGTGGCTGAGGGCTGAGGGTGGCTGTTCCCATGGCAACGGATGTCTGAGGGGAAGGGCTTCCTCCCGACCTGGCCTCAGGTTTCTGCCCCAGGGAGAATTCCAGAAGAGCCTCATGGTCTCTGGGACAAAGCCCGCTCTTTGTAGGACCGAGGTGGACAAACCAGCTGAGTGTCCCCAGCCTCTTGGTATCCTGTCTCTGCGGCTTCTAGGTAAATGTGGGGAGATGTGATCTCATGGGGGGCCTGCTGTCCATTGGGGCAGCCCCCCAGAGGAAGACCATCAGACCCCACGCCCTCCTGGCTCTGTGACCTTGGGCAGGTTCCTTCACCTCTCTGAGTATGTTCCTGTCCTGTAGCTGGGAGGGATTGGTGAGGATCAAGCCCTATGCAGTGCCTGGCACACAGCAGTTGTTGCATAAATGCACACAGCCCAGCACTGGTTCTCCCCCACCCTCGTCCCCAGTTGTTTCTTCTCCACATCATGACTTGAGCCCTTCCCTGGCACTCAGAGAAAAAGCCAAAAGGCCAACCAGAATTCTCACGCCTACAACCCCATGTTCCCTGATCTCACCCAGGTGGATGTGAGCAGGGCTTCCCATGTCAGAGTTGAGGGCACTAAGGCACAGGGGCCAGTGCCAAGTGGCTGCTAGAGGGGCTGGAGAGTGTCGTCCGAATTCAGACGGTCCTGGGTTCAGATCCTGACTGCATCACCAGCAGGTACCTCAGGCAAAGGGCTTGCACTGTATGGAGGCTCAGTTTGTCCATCTGTGAAAAGGGCTGGAGAAACCCACCCCTCTGAGGTATATTCGGAGGACGGGATGAGATGGCCAGGGTCTGCAGGAATCTAGCCCCACGTGGTGGTTTTGGCTGCATCCCTAACTCTGAGGAGAGCTTCAGGCCCTCAGGAACCTAGATACCAACTGTTGGCCTAAACCAAGCTCTGGAGCTGTGAGGACACCAGCAGGGCTAAGGGGGTGCCCAGGGGAGAGAAGGAGGGGAGAGGGCAGAGGCAGAACAGCATGGGGTGTGGGAACAGAGAGGAAGGAAGTTTCTGCCTGGGAGTGTAGGGGAGAGCCATGCCAGGGATGCCTGCTGCCTGCTGGACTCAGTAGTTCTCATCTGTAAAATGGAGACACTAATGCCAACCTCACAAGATGCGGGAAGGAAGATGTGTAAGGGAGAGTGTAGGGTAAACATAAGAGCGCTCAGAAGGGGATGTTGGTCTTGGTGGGGGAAGCACGGTGCCCTCACAGGACTAGTTACTGAGAGTTACTATGTCCCGGCATTGCCGGCCCTCACGAACATGATCGTGTTTAATCTTCCCAGGTAGGGGAAGGGGTAGGGGCAGTTGCTATTCCCATGTTATAGACAAAGAAGTAAAGCTCAGAGAAGCAAGGTCACCTGCCTGAGGTCACACAGCTTAGAAATATGGTACAGCCACTCCCAGATACTTTGGACTCCAGAGACCACATTCTTCTTCTTTTTTTTTTAATCTTTTGTAACAGCTCTATTGAAATGCAATTCACATACCATGCAATGCACTCACTTGAACTATTCAATGGTTTTTAGTATATTCGCAGATAGATGCAATTCTTACCACAGTCAATTTTAGAACATTTTCATCATCCTAGAAAGAAACCCCATACCCTTTAGCCATCACCGCTCCAAGCCCTTCCAGCCCCTTGCAAACACTAGTCTACGTTCTTTCTTTTTTCTGTTTTTTTTGCGATGCGTTGGGTCTTCGTTGAGGTGTGCGGGCTCTAGCTGTGTGGGCTTCAGTAGTTGCGGTACTTAGGCTCTAGAGCCAGGCTCAGTAGTTGCGACACGTTGGCTTAGTTGCTCCGCGGCATGTGGGATCTTCCCAGACCAGGGCTTGAACCCATGTCCCCTACATTGGCAGGCGGATTCTCAACCCCTGTGCCACCAGGGAAGTCCCTAGTCTACTCTCTGTCTCTATGGATTTGCCTCTCCTGGACATTTCATATAAATGGAATCATACAGTATATGGTCTTTGATGTCTGGCTTTTTTCACTCAGTATAATGTCTTCAAGGTCCATCCACTTCGTATCAGGCATGAACCCTTCATTCTTTTTTTTTTTTTTTTTTGGCGGCACCATGTGGCTTGTGGGATCTTAGTTCCCCGACCAGGGATCGAACCTGGGCCCTCGGCAGTGGAAGTGCAGAGTCCTAACCACTGCACCGCCAGGGAATTACTTCATTCTTTTTATTGTCAAATAATATTCCACAGTATAGATATACCACACTTCATTTATCCGTTCATCATTTGAGTCGTTTCTACTTTGGCTGGTATGAATAGTGCTGCTGTGGACACTTGTATACGAGTTTTTTTGGTATTCATATGTTCTCATTTCTCCTGGCTGTATCCCTAGGAGTGGAATTGCTGGGTCATATGGTAATTCTGTATTTAACTTTTTGAGGAACTGCCAAACTTTTCCACAGTGGCTGCACCATTTTACATTCCTACCAGCGGTGTATGAGGGTCCCAGCTTCTCCACATCTTTGCTGACACATATGTCTTTTTTTTTTAAAATCAAGTCCTTGAGGTTGCTACCAAGGACTCAACTTTTTTTTTTTGCGGTACGCGGGCCTCTCACTGTTGCGGCCTCTCCCGTTGCGGAGCACAGGCTCCGGATGCGCAGGCTCAGCGGCCATGGCTCACGGGCCCAGCTGCTCCGCGGCATGTGGGATCTTCCCATACCGGGGCACGAACCCGCGTGCCCTGCATCAGCAGGCGGACTCTCAACCACTGCGCCACCAGGGAAGCCCTATGATCTGTCTTTTTGAGACCATATTCTCATTGACTTTGCTATACTAGAGTCTGCCCAGCTTGGGTTCAAATGCTACCAGCTGTAGGATCTCAGGCACGTGAGCTCTCTGTGTCCTTTTATAGAAGATGGCATAGGAATCTCTCCCTTCCTCATTGTCAGGAGGTGAACTGGCAGCATCAGGGCTATGCTAACTGTAAAGTGAGGTGCGTATGTCTTGTTTTTATAACCGGGGGTTGGGGCAGATGTACCAGGTATAAAGTCCCTGAGATGTGGACCCATCTGGCTCCCGATCTCTCCCCAGTGCCTGGCACTGATTCTGGCATACAGTAGGCACTTGCTAAGTGTAGACCCTCGATGCTGCCCAGGAACCTCCCTTAGTGGAAGTGGCCGTGCCCCTGCTAGGAACTCTGGGACCCATGTGGGACAAGGTGCTGGGCCTGCCTATAGCCTCTACAGGACTCTCTGCCTGTTTTAAGGGCTTTGAAAATTTTTCCTTCCCTAAGAGGAAAAGTTCCTTTTGTTGAGAGTCTCTTGTTCTTCCAAGGCAGAGCTGGAGAGTTTCACCAGAGACAAAAAACAGTGAAATAATGGCAGTCACATCCTAGCAGTGGCCCTTGTTCATATTTAGTCAAACCACCGAGTGTTTGCTGGGTG
The DNA here is from genome assembly GCF_059928025.1 of Delphinapterus leucas. NCBI lineage: Eukaryota > Metazoa > Chordata > Mammalia > Artiodactyla > Monodontidae > Delphinapterus > Delphinapterus leucas. The sequence goes on from NC_143142.1 coordinate 17,263,661, forward strand.
CCCCGAGCACCTCACTTTCTCTTCCCACTCCCCACTTTCCTGCAAGGCAGGCCTGCATGCTTTCAATCAGCCAGTATTTTTTCCCTAATTTTTCTTTTATTGTGGTAAAATACACATAACAAAATTTGCCATCTTAAGCCATTTGTAAGTGTACAGTTCAGTGGCTCAAAGAACACTCACATTGTTGTGCAACCATCACCACCATCCATCTCCAGAACTCTTGTCATCTTGCAAAACTGAAAGCTTGTACCCATTAAACTGTGACTCTATTCCCCCCTTCCTCCAGCTCAATCAACCAGTATTTTTTTTAAATAATTTTTTTTATAACGTATTTGGCTGTGCCAGGTCTTAGTTGTGGCACGCAAGATCTTTGTTGCGGCATGCAGGATCTTCAGTTGCAGCATGCGGTATCTTTAGTTGCGGCATGCATGTGGGATCTAGTTCCCTGACCAGGGATCGAACCTGGGACCCCTGCATTGGGAGCACAGAGTCTTCACCACTGGACCACCAGGGAAGTCTCAATCAAACAGTATTTTAAAAGCACCTACTAAGTGCCAAGGGGCTGGTCCTGTGGCTGCAAATGAGACAGACGTGGTCCTTGTCTTGTAGGAACTGATACCCATTTTTCAGATGAGAAGACTGAGGCACTGAGAGGGAGAGGCTCTTGCTCACGGCTCCCACCTCATCAGTGGCAAAACAGAGTTTAAACCCATGGCTGGCATAGGGGCCAAGATTCAGCTTCTTGGCCCAAGATAAGTCACTTTTTTACATGGGGCCTCAGTTGCCCCGTCCATGAAATTGGGTTCAGGAGGGAGTTGGGTTAACCATACAGATGCTGAGGGCTCATATCTCTTCCTCCTAATTTTGGAGAAGAGCGGCCACCCTCCCCGACCCTATTTTCTCTCATCCCCTCCATCACCTTCCTACTAACCTGAATTACCCCTGTCATTTTCTTTTCATTTGAGAAGGGTCTTTCTGCAGAAATGGGCTCCAGGCTAGTTATGCCCATGACTCCTCTGCTTCCCGACCTGGCCCAGCCCCAGCCCCGGCCCAGAAGACCCCCAACAGATGGGCTTTCCATCAGGGAAGTATGAGGGGCCCCTGTTTACATTCCTCACTGCCAGATAGCTGCCTGTCTGCTCTGTTTAAGATCCTGGAAACCCAGAGTAAAAAGTTTCTCTTCCCCATCCCCTCATGGAGGGAGCTTTGGAGAGGCCACACTACCTTCCAAGCCTCAGTTTCCCATCTGTAAAATGGGCACAGCAGTCCCTACCTCATAGCCTGGTGGGAGGAAGGTTTACATGACACCCCCCCACCCCACCCCTTGCTCAGTGAGTTCATTATTAAGGTTTCTTTTTGGTAAATGTTTCACACTGGTGGTTTGAATTTTATTTTAATTTTTTGTCTGTTCGTTTTGGCCGCAAGGCATGCAGGATTTTAGTTCCCCGACCAGGGACCGAAACCATGCCCCCTGCAGTGGAAGCACGGGGTCTTAACCGCTGGACCACCAGGGGAGTCCTCAAACTGGTGGTTTGAACACATCACTTCCATTAAGGTTCTCTGTCTCCAGCGATTCTCAAATTCCACTTTCTAGCTGCCGAACCGACACCCCATGGGAACTATTTCTACTTGCAAGCTCATGAGGAAGGACGTACCCCACTGTCTTCCCAGTGGGAGATTTAGCTCAGTTTAGTAAAAACAATAACGATAAAAAGGGCTAAGAATGCTCCTTGGGCTCTGCACAGACCTGGTGCCCCCAGCATCTTCACTGTGATGTGAGGTGGGGACATATCTACACTGCGCTCTACAGAGGGGACACTGGAGCACAGAGAAGGGACCAGCTCTTCAGTTAGTGAGTCACAGAGCTAGGGCTTGGGCTCAGGGAGCCTGGCTCGAGGCTTCCAACCAGTCCCGGCAGAAGTGAGCTGCCCGTCCCATGGAGGTATTCAAGTGTCTGGGGTAGAAGGTGTGTCTGGGTGGTGGGGCTTACCTTCGCCATCTGATAAAAGAAAAAGCACTCGTTGATCTCCTACTCAGTGCCAGGCTCCGTGCTAGGCGCTGGGTAGAGGTGAAGTTAAGAGGAGCTCACATTGATTTAGTCCTGGACCTGCACTGTCTGTAACACAGGTGTCTCCCCTCCTGGACGTGGAGCTACCTGAGGCCCGGGACCTACCGCAGACCTGTCTCTGAATTGTCTGCTGAATGAATGAACGAGCGAAAGCGGTGAGCAATCAGCGAGATGCCCATTAACAGATAAGGAAGGAGTCCCAGGCTGGAGAGGTCAGGAGTCCATGATCTCAGGATTCCAGGCAGAGCCCCCTCCACGGAGCGCCTGCCCTCTACCAGGGATCATGACGCCCACTTTCCAGGTGAGAAAACTGAGGGCCCTCCTCTGTTCCCCGCAGGGGAGCCGATCCCGGGTGCGGGGTAGGCTCGGTGCCACAGCTGCAGGGCGGGCGGGGTGGGCGGGGTGCAGTCCGCGGGCGGCGCGCGAGGTGGAACCTGAGCTCGGGGAGGAGGAACGCGGCGGCGGCGGCGGCGGCGGGCGGGAGGGAGCGGGGCCGGCTGCCGGGATTCAGGAAGCGCTGTGCTCCCGGCCGCCGGCGCGGAGCCCTCCCGGAGGTGAGTGGGGCCTGGAACTTCGGGGCGGGGACCCCGGGAGGGACGACCCAGCCGAGGACCTCGCGCTCCTCCGGGCACGTCGTGGAAGCTGCGGAGTGGTGGCCTGGAGCGCGGGAGGCGCGGGACCCGCGGGACCCGCGGGGGGCCCTTGGGCCGGGCACCACCTCTCTGGGCTTGGGTTTTGTTACCTGCGAAGAGGGCGCCAACGTGGGCTCCGGGGATGCAGGCCCAGGTCCCCCAGTATCTAAGCCCAGGAAGCAAACACAGAAGGCCCTGCAGCCCACCCCGGAGTCACCTCCTTTTTGGAGAGCTTGGAAGAGGGAGTTGGGGTCCTGAGGTTTGCCCCCCACCTCTGGGAGGGAATTGGGAGCCTGGAACTTCCAAAGGCCACTTCGTAGTTACTGAGCCCCAGAGAGATGGCTCTTTCCCCGCAAGAGGCAGGAAAATCTTTAGCCTCCCCTCCAGCTATGCCCTGGAGACTCCTGGGAGGTCTCTGAAGACAGAGAGAGACCTCCCATCCTCCCCGCGTGGCTGGCTGTCCCAGCCACAGGCACCCCTGCCTGGCCCAGCCCCAGCGGGTTTCTCCATCTGTCTTCCCCATTTTGCAGATGAGGAAACTGAGGCTCTCAGGTCGGGATGTAGCCAAGTGGAATTTACACCCAGGGCTGTCCGGCTCCAACGTCCTCCCTGCCTGGTGCCCAGGGGGTGTCTTGGAAGTTACCCAGGAAGGGGTGGGCTTATGGCTGCTGAGTGTCTGCAACAAGGGCTTCTGCTGGGAGCAGGGGTAGGGGCCTGATGTCATGTGTGAGCTTTGATCTGGGACACTAAGACCCACTGGAGGGTCTAAGCTTTGCCACTTTATCTCTGGGGCGGGGACAGCGGGGTGAAGAGGTGGCCTCTTCTGAGAGATCAGGTACTAGGGTCGGCCCAGGTCATCTGTGAGGTTAAAAGTGGGGCTTGTGTGGGCCCGAACCCTCACTCTGCCACCCCACTACTGTGTGACCCTGGGCTGCTCCCTCAGCTGCCTGAGGGACAGAGAGCTCATCTGGAAAATGGGGTCGGCTGAAGGTGAACCCCGGGGCTGGGGTGAGGACAGCGGACCTCTGAGGGGACCCACGCCGTGCCTGGAGCCCCAGCTGTTACTATGCTCGTGCTGTTGTTGCCCCAACATCTTCTTAATGGAAGGGGATGAGAAAGGTGATTGGCCATTTCCGCATTTCTCTGCATCATTCTGTTTGAGTAACAGTGGGAACCAGAAAGGCTGGGGGCCCCTTTGCCCACCTTCATTGATCAATCGGAGCGGGGAGGGGCTCCCAAGACACATGGCAAATGGCGGTCATGGGCCAGTCAGGCTCACGTTTGTGAAAGCAGGGTGGGGTCATTCTGAAGGTTTAGGGAATGGTCACCTGAGGAAGAAGCGTGCAAGAGAGCCCCAGTGGAGATGCCTGGGATTCCCCAAGCTAAATCCAGACCAGATGCCTTACATCCGGCCGCGGCTGTGGACACCCCCGCCACCTCCTCAGGTGTGAGCTGGGCCTCAGCCATTTCCTTTGTCCATCGAACCCTCCGGGAAAGCCATCCTGTGTCAGCCCTAGGCTGGGCACTGAGGCACCTCAGACCCAGCCTAGCCCCAGCCCGAGGGGCGTGAACTGAGCGGTCCAAGAGAGCCGGTGAGATGGGAGGAAGGGCTGCCCCTCTCCCACGGCTGCCTCCCTGACCCTGGGGTTGCCCCTCGTGCCAGCTGTGGCTTCCAGCAGGAGCCCCCGCACCAGACCTGAGGGCGCCCAGCAAGGGAGCACTGTGCTGGATGCCGTGAAGGGTGTGCCGCCCGTGAGTGGGGGCCAGGAGAGCGCTCTGGGGGTGGCACTGTGGCGATCCAGTACCCGGGACGGCTTGATCAAGGTGGCACTTGAGCCTCACCTGGAGGAATAAATGCAGATATTGGGCAAAAGGGTTTTTAGGTAAAGACCTGACTCCTACCTGTCACCAGGTGGAAAACTAGGGTTTGGAGAGCTGAGACATCATCCTGTTTGTCTGGAGTGTGTGACATGAACAGGAAGGACAGGGGATCAGACAGGCAGGGACTGGGTCAGACCCAGAAACCCTATAGGGGTCCAGGCTGGGAGGGACATGCCGGATGTGTGGTCTTGAAAGGTCCGCAGAGTGGGGGCCAGGCGGGGAGGCCGGTCCCCAGGCAGGGGAAGTCATCCAGGCCAGAGGTGTGAGGCCCCAGGTAGGGACTGGCAGGGGCGGCTGGAAGGTGTAGGAGGGAGAAAACCACACAAGCCTTGGCCTCACTGCACCTGGCATGTGGTGCTCAGTAAATCACTGTTGCACGGTTGAGTGACTGAAAACATCGTTTTGAGAGGGCCAGAGTCCTTTGAGGTCCTTCGTGTGTTCCCAGGAGGGAGGGGGCCACATGGAGCAGGCGGCTCTACCCCTCCCAGGCCCGCAGCCTGCTGTCTGCCTCAGTTTCTCCCATTTGACTCCGGGAAAGACACTCCAGGCCCCTCCCCAATTCATGGGGACCCAGGGACTAGCTCCTCTTCTTGTCACACACAAGATCTGGGGAGCCAAGGGAACATTTCATGCTAGCAAGCCCTCTGGAATGCTGTGTGTCACCAAGTTGGGGTGGAATTCACCTGTTAAAGATTAATTCAGGTCTCTTGAGATGCTTGTGGTCCTGGGCCCCGCAGCTGCCGCTCTGAACTCTGGGTGCAAGGTTCTTTCTGGCTTTAGCCAAGCGTGGGCTGCATTAGCGGTCATTACGATGGTTGCGAACATTTATTGAGCACTTACTGTGTGCCAGGCACTGAGCCCAACACTCAGTACATTTGGATGCAAAGCTGGGATTATACCTATTTTTGAGAGGGAGGAACTGAGGTCAAGGTGGTGAAGTTGCTTGCCCAGCTGGGAAGGGCCGGAGCTGGGATCTGAACTCCATCTATCTGACTCTAAAATCCATGCCCTTAACTTCCAAAGTGGCCTGTCCGCATTTGTCTGGATCTGGGGTCATGGGAAGATAGTCTGTACTTTAGAGATAAGAACCTGAATTGTTCAGACAGGCCTGGGTTTAAATCCGAGGCCTGCTGCCTTCTCACCAGGGGAGCTCGGGCAAGTCACCTCATCTTTCTGAGCCTCGGTTTCCTCATCTGTCAAATGAGGCTGTCAACCCCCTCTTTGCGAGGACAGTCCAGGGCACACAGATGGGGCTCTGAGCATTATCGTCTTCCTCATCCTGTCCCCCGGCCTGTGCCAGGGTGCCTCTTCCTCCAGCTCATCTCTCTGAGAACCCCTCTGTGGCAGGAAAGCAGGTGGAAGGTAGCAGGGGCAGAGCTAGACTTGCGTTTGGGCAAGGGGTGCTGCCTTTTCAGCTACAAAATATTTACGGGCATTGACTGAGCGCCAGGACCGCCAGAGTTTCCTGCTTTCCTAATGTAATGCTACCTGGTTCAGATCCCGGCTCTCAGTAAGTCCCCTTACTTCTTCTTGGGCCTCAGTTTCCTCATCTGTAAAATGGGATAATGTTAGTGCCTGCTTCGTGGGGTGGTTGTGGACAGTCTCCAGAGCAACACGGACTGTTCAGTGTGTAACCAGTGTCTATTGCCTGACAGTCCCCTTGATGGTGTCACGGCATCACCCCCACTGGCGGTGGGCAGGGCAGGAATACTGAGTCCCATTTTACAGCAGAGGAAAGAAGTAATTTGCTCAGAGAGGCTGAGAGAGAGGAGTAATTTGCCTAGGGATGCCCCGCTGGCTCATGGGAGAGCTGGACCTGAAAGCCAGATCCCAGTGACTGGACATCTTGGGTCCCTGAAAACCCAGTGGGTGGCTCAGCTTCCTTCCTGGAAGGCCACTGGACTCTCCCCTCTTGGAGTCTGACCCACCTCTGTTCGCGTCCCAGCTTGGCCACTTGCTGCGGTGTTCCTGGGGCTGCCACCTGGGGTTTGCTGGAGGTCAGAGCTCTGCCAGTTGGGGAGATCTGGGTTATTCTGACTGCCACTCCTGCCCCGGCCTGGACTCCCCCTGCCTTGGGTGCCCCTGAGCTGTCACCCTGGCCGAGCAGGAATGAGGAAGGGAGGCCAGGCCCTCGCTTTCACTGTGACTCTGACTTCCTTCCCACCTCTGAGCCCCTTCCTGGTCATCGGCTTCCCCTTTCTGCTCCGAGCCCTGCCCACTGCAGGCTGTGTGACCTCAAGCAAGTCACCCCACGTCTCTGAGCATGTTTCCTCAATTGTGAGGGATGGTCACAGGCGGCACGCCAGGGGCATAGGAGGCGCTCACAGGTCTGCTCCAGGTGAGGTCAGAGGGTGGGAGAGGCTACGGAAGGAGGTGGTGGTGTGGTGGGGCAGACAGGAGGGCCATTGACCAAACGGGAACATGCTTATTTTTCTTTGGGTGGTGAGTAACGGCCGCCCCTCCTGCCCCCGCCCTTGCTGCCGCCGCACAAAGGGTCCTCAGTCTCACTGGACGCCTGTTTTTCCCTGAGGGTGGAGTGGCCTGGCTTCCACCCGGCTGACCTGGAGGGCTGACCACCTTCTGGGACAGCTCGTCAAGGGTATATATGGGGGGGGGCTACTTCCAACGTGTGTCCCCGATGGGCTCCACAGGCTCAGGGGGACCCCGGTGGGCAAGGGGCCAACTGACCTCAGACAGGGACCGGTTTGCCCGTTCACTCCTGTCCCTGTGTCCCTTGGCAGAGAGGAGGGGCTGAGGAATACCTGTGGACAGAGTGAATGGTGAAGGAAGGAAGGAATGAGTGACTGAACAGATGAATCAGCAAGGCGGGGGCATCAGGAGAACCCGCCTGCTCAGATTCAGACTTGGGTTTGGGCAAGTGTCCTGGCATCTCTGAGCCTCAGTTTCCTCATCTGCAAAATGGACTCATGATAGCTGCCACCTCATGGGGGGACATTGAACCTCATAGGTCAGAGAGCCCAGCACGCAGTAGGTGCTCAATAAATTATGTCAAAGGATGGGAAGGAGGAAGTTAGCTAGCTGGGTAGAGGTTCAGCTGTGGAGCTCTGTCTGCCCTGTGGAGAATGACTTAGCTGTTTGTGATTCCTTTCACTTATACACATGCGTTCATTCATTCGTTTGTTCATTCATTCAGCAAGTATATCTTGGATAGATACTATGTGCCAGGCCCTGTCCTAGGCACTGGGGACTCAGTGGTGACTGGAACAGAAGAGGTCCCTGCCTTCCTGGAGCTTGTGTCCGCGTTCCCATCATTGGGGGCTGCACTTTATGAGGCTCTGACACCCACAATGACCATGCAACCCAGCAGTAGGTGCTGTGATTAGTTCGCTTTTAGAAATGAGGAAACTGAGGCTCAGAGAGCTGACATAATCTGCCTGGGGTCACACAGCTACTAAGTGGCAAAGCCACGATCGAAACTCTAAGTCTTTTTGTGCAGTGCCCGCTTGCCCCGTGACTTCCAAGGGGCGTGGCATTTAGAAAGATGACCCCAGGGAGAGGGCTTCATAGACCCTGAAGGGATGAACTCAAATGAGCTTAAAAGCAGGTGGTTGGAATCCTAGCCACATTCCCTTCCTGTTGAGTTGTGACCTCGGCTGGGTCTCTTGGTCTCTCCAAGCCTCAGTTTGCTCATCTGTGAAATGGGGATGAGAAGTAAACGCGAGAGCGCTCAGCACATGATGGGTGTTGGATAAATGTCAGCCCCTCCCCTCCATTCTCCCTAGACGTGGTTTATTCATCTGACAATGGAGACGATGATATCTAACTTCTAGAGTTATTTTTTGGATTAAAAGAGATAGAAGATGCTGTGTGACATGTATCAATGGGAGGATAGGCACTGCTAATGTGGGATTTCAGGCCTTATTCTCAGCCATAATTCCAAGCAGTTAGCCAGAGACGCAGCCTACTGTTGGCATAGGCTGGTGAGGCCGGCTGGGGCAGAGACAGGATCTCAAACTGGTTTTCTGCTGCCTGGGGCTCCCTTCCCGGCTCCTGCCCGACCCATTCATTCCACGGTGTCTGCTCTCTTCTCTGACTTGGTCACCTCGAGATTTTTGCACGTGGGTATGAGGTGGAGGGGTGTGTGTAGGTATGGGTGGGTGGGTATCCTGTCTCCTCTGGGCCTCAGTCTCCCAGCTAGGAAATGGGGCCGTGACGGAAGACAGATGGAAACAAGGAGGGGAGAAGACCCTTTCAGAAGGCCAGGTCTTCGCGTAGAGTCACAAGTCCTGGGTCACGTCTCCCCAGCTGTAAATTGAGGGAATATTAACAATGAAAAGGCAGCTGCCTTTTGTTAACATTTACTATGCGCCAGGCGCTGTCTTAAACTCTTGAATTATCAACTCAATCAATTATCTTCCATTATCATTCAATCCTCACAACAGCCTTTTGGTGTAAGAGCTATCATTTTATTTTTTAATTCAAAGCATGAATGTAGAGTCCAACCAATAGCTATAAAGCAAATATGGGTTCACCCCTCCCAGGTGGCAGTAATTGTTTCCCCCATTGTACAGATGAGGAAACTGAGGCCCAGAGAGAGATGACTTGCTCCTAGCCGCCCTGCCAGGAAGTGGCAGGTGGGGAAGAGGACATAGGTTGGGTAGTTTCTGAGGCCACAGAATCCTCTCTGGGGGGGGCTCTCTGTGGCTGTGACTGTCCTCCAGGAGAGGGGCTGGGCTAGGGAGAAGGGGCCTCCGTCTTCCTAGCTGGATCTGGGTAGCATCACGCTCTGAGCAGGGCTGAGTTAGAGGGTGGAATCCAGGGCTGTGCTCTGATGGGAGGGGGCGAGGCAAGGGAAGAAGGAGCCGGAGCCTCCTGGGACAGGGACTTCATGTCCTTGAGCCCCTGCTCTGTGCCAGCCCCTGTGCTGGACCCTTTATGAGCGTCTAACCTCACGACGTTCCCTTGTTGCACTGAGGAAACTGAAGCTCCGGGAGGGGAAGTGACTTGTCTGAGGTCACCAAGCTGGGAAGTGTTATTGAGATGTAATTCACATGCATCTCACCCTTTCAACGTATACAATTTAGTGGCTTTGTAGAGTGTTCAGAGTTATACAGACATCACCACTGTCTAGTTTCCGTGCCTTTTCATCACCCCCAAAATGAACCCCATACCCGCTAGCAGTCACTGTCTCCCCGCCTCCCCCCAGCCCCTGGCAACCACTAATTTGATTTCTGTTGCTATGGATGTGCCTATTCTGGACATTTCATGTAAATGGGATCCTATCACATGTGGCCTTCAGTGTTGTTCAGCGTGTGCTCTTAAACCATTTAGCCACACTGCCTCCTGGTGGCTCCCACCCTGGGGCCGGGGACCTTGGAAGCAAATGCGTGCCCGTGAGAGCTCAGAGGGGTATTTGTGTGCACTGTTGGAATCCCTCTGGCCAAGGACTTGCAGAATGACCAAGTAACTGCCGTGGTCACATTGGCCTTGCCCTCTGTGGGGCCCAGTGAGTCACCCCAGCCCTGCCCCGCCTGGGCACCCTCCTGGGTGGGGGGACCCGACAGGACACTGGGGCTCTGTCAGGCCTGGTCAGGCAGCCACTGTGCAGCAAACAGGAAGCGGGCTGGGCTGAGACCTGCTAGGTAAATACAGGCTGTCTGGGGAAGGTGCCCGGCATGGCGTGATGCCCCCTGTTGCTGCCGCCTGCCAGGGCCCAGGGAGCCTCGGGCAGCTTGGCAGGCAGTGGGTTTTGCCTGGCCAAGGGGCTGAGCTCCCAGCGGCAGCTGCTCTGAGGTGGCTGCCAGAGTCCCAGGCTCTGGGCCCAGCCAGTCCGCCCTCCCTGGCTATCATACCTTCCTTGGTCCTCAGTCTGTCTGTTCATCTTCTAATAATGATGATGTAATGATACCGATGATGCTGACAGCAGCCATCATTTACTGGGTGTGTGCTCTCTGCTGGGTGCTATCTTCTTTAACCCTCTCAACAATCCGGAGATAGGTGCTATGATCATCAGCATTTACAGGTGAGAAAACAGAGGCACAGAAAGGCCAGTGACTTGCCCAGGGTCACACAACTGGTGAGTGGGCAGTTTGCCTCTGGGGCCCCTGGTTCCCACCACTCACCCTAAACCACTCTTCTTCAACCCCCATCTTCCACCCTTTTCTTCTCGAGTCTCCTGGTCCTTGTAAAGTATCCACTGAAGGCGTAGGTCCTGGGGCCACGTGCATCCTAGACCTGCTTCTGCCTCTAAGGAGCTGGGCAACCCTGTAAGAGTGACTCCACCTCTCTGAGCCTCAGTTTCCTCACCTGGAGGGAGGGGGGTTGGACAGAGCCGGTGTTTTCTCTCTCGGCACCAGCAAACCTTGGGATCCATCCTCATCTTCCTCCCCACCTCCCCATCCGCCCACCCACTCACCCATCTTTTCTTCCTCCCCACCTTTCTTCTCTGATGCCTCAGGCTGCACCGTTCCTCAGTGCCCCCTGCTCTTTCCCAGCTCCGTACCCTTGACCTTGCTGTCTCCTCTGCTCTTGTATCCCATTCCACTTGTCAAGCCCTCCTCCTTGCAGCCCCTCCCTGTGCCCGTCAGGTTTAGTGCTGCCTCCTCCCACCTTCCTCCTTCCAGAACTTCAGAGGACCTTGCCTTGCAGTGTAAGAACTTACTGATGCCTCGGCACGATGCTGATTGCTGGAGAGACAGCAGACACAAAAGAGTCCCTCCTTCATGGAACTCAAAACTAGAGGAGAAGAGAGAAGATGAATAAGAGAATGATATAAGTAAAGGTCAAAGTCTAATCATGAGAAGCGCTATAAAGAGAGGCACAATTTGCTCTAAGAGTGAACACAAGGGAGCCGGCTTAGACTGTGGGGGGGGCAGGAGGGCTTTTCAGAGGAAGTGCTGGTTGAGATGATACTCAAAGAAAGGGTTAGTGGAGGAAGTACATCCCAGGCAGAGGGAACAGCCCAGGCAAAGGCCTGGAGGGGGAAAGCCACCTGCCTTCCCTCCTAGACTGTGAATTCCCTGAGCTTCCACTCCTGTTTGCCCTGCAAGCAGGTGGCACTCAGCAGATGGAGTGCACTGATCCCAGCTCCCTGGAATTCCTCCCCCTGGGGTAGAGCAGCCCCTGCACGCCTAAACTTGCCCCCAGATTTAAGCAGCTTTCCTTGGTCACATAATCAGGAGGATGGGATTTGACATTACGTGCCAGGGTTTCCATGAGATCAGGCAAAGCCACGGGGTAACGGTGAGGATGGGTCCCTTCTTCTACCCTCTGCGTGGGGACAGGGGGATGGAGCAAGAGACTTCCACCCCACCCCGGCTGAGTCCGGGATTCTCAGAAGGCACCTGCCATTCACGTAGTCTTGCGGTTTGCTGTTTACTGAGGGCTTACTCTGTGCCAGGTGCTTGACTCAATTCATATAATCCTCACGATGACCCAGTTAAGTTCCTCAGGGAAAGGTGAGGCAAGCGAGCCTCGGAGAGGCTAAGTAAGTCTCTCAAGCTCCTCCAGCTGATGAGCGGTGAGTCTGGGAGCCAACCCGCTGATCTGACATCAAAATGCAAGTTCTTTCCATGCCCCCTTAGCTCCTACCAGGTGCCCCCTCCTTAGGGGGGAGGGATTGTGGGTTTGGCTGCTCTGACTGAGTCCGCAGGGCCATCAGAGCAGAATGCATGACCTTCAGCCATGTTTCTGGAGAGCCTGGAGTCTGACCCAGGCAGAGAGGAAGGCTTGGGGACCCTGGCTCAGCACTGTATCTCCTCACCCTGCCCGGGACCCCTGCACCCCTGACCTCGGCCACTCCCGAGCCCTTCTGGTCTAACCAGCTCTTGCCACCAGACATGCCTCAGCTTCTTGCTTTGTCTATAGCGGTTTCTTCTATCTTCCCACCAGGTCAGCCCCAGCAGGGCAGGAGTTCTTTGTCTTGCTGACGTCTGTGTCCCCAAGACCTGGCACACAATAGGTGCTCAATAAACATTTGTTGAGTAAATACATAGGTGAATGGTTTCCAGTCCTGCTGCTTGATGCTAAAACAAAAACATTTGAAATCTGCTGCGTTAAGTGAACACAGCGGTCACACAGTGTGTGGGGATGTCCACGCTCTGCCTAAATGTCCTTCGCTGAGCCCCAGACATGCTCCTGGTGCCATCTGGGTGCTACCTGCTGCAAAGGCATTCCCAGGGCTCACAGCAGGCAAGCCGGCATGTGCCTGATCACATGGGGAGAGACAGGAAGAAACATACACGATATTTACACACAGAGGAGATGAAGGAGGACTCTCAGCCTCTCTCCTGCCCTGTACCCCTCCTTCCCTCTAAATATGGCATGGGTTTGGAATGTGTAATAACAGCCTACAGGGCAAATTAGAACAGGGAGTGAACTGTATCCCCAACCACAGAGAACAGGGCAGTGTTTGGGGAGGGGATGGCCACAGAGCAGGCTGTGTGTGTATGTGTGTGTGCGTGTGTGCACACGCACGTGTGTGTACACGTGTATATGTGTGTGGATGTGCATAGTGGTGTCTGTACACACTTGGGTTGTGTGGTGTGGAAGGAGTCCAAGGTTCGGAGTCCAGAGGCCTTCTTCAAGGCCGTTCGTTCACTCTCTGTGTGGCATCTCAGAGTCAGTTTCCTCAGCTGTAAAATGGGAGGCTCTGGCCGGTTAACCAAGGGAGAGGCTGGGAGGGCTTGGTGAATGTTAACCTGGGCCGAGAATGCCAGGCTGTAGTCCTACCACATGTGTGTGCCCGGCAGGCGGGGTGGTGAGGAGGACAGGTAAACTGGGACCGTATCATAATGGCGACGATGATTAAAGTATTTGTCAAGTGCTTATTAGGTGCCCAAGAGACAGCTGACTTGCCCACTACAGCAGCCCTATGGGATAGAAGCTGTTTTGCAACCCTCATTTTATTGTAGGGAAACCAAGGCTCAGAGAGATTAGCATGAGCTGAGAATAATAACCCTTACCTCCCGGGGCTGTTGTGCACCTTGAACAAGATATTCTAAGGGTCTGGTGTGGCGCCTGGCTCCCAGGCCATGCCTTCAACTGAGGGGTTAGGGTAGCCCAGGCTCCACAGCCAACTGCCAGGATTTGAATCCTGGTTCTGTCACTAATCTGCTGGGTGGTCTCAGGCAAGTCACTTAACCTCTCTGAGCCTCAGTTTCCTTATCTGTGAAAGGGGAGTTATAGCAGTACCTACCTCCAGGGCAGGATTTCTCAACCTCAGCACTATTGACTTTTTGGGCTGGGTCGTTCCTTGTGGTGGGGACTGTCCTGTACATTGTAGGATGTCTGGCACTATCCCTGGTCTGCCTTGACCCACTAGATGCCAGTAGCCCTCTCTCCTCTGCGCAGTGTGACAACCAAACATGTCTTCAGACATTGCCGAGTGTCCCTGGGGAGCAGTAGGGCCCCCAGCTGAGAACTGCTGGTCTAAGGTTGCAGTGAGGACCGGGTGAGAGTGCGTGTATGAAGCACTTGGGCCCATCAGAGCCACATAATCACGATGATGATGGGGGTTTAGTTCAAAATTGCTACTTCACCATAATTAATATGTTCATATTGATCTCTATGTGTCTTGTCAAGGCTACGAGCAGTGTGTGAGTGACTGAGGGGGCATTTGAACCTGGGGCTGGCTGACTCCAGACCCCCTGTTGTGGAGTCCCCAGAAACCCTGGATGCCATCTGAGTTGAGATTTCTTAGGGCAGGGGGTGCAGGCATGGTGGGGGTTTGAGCGGCTGCCTCCTCTGGCCCCCCTAAGGCAGGGGCTGTCCTGCCCCCGTGGGGCCCTGGGACGGGGTGCAGGAATAAGGAGGGTGTTAACAGCAGAAGCACGTGCCCAATGCCTCCTCTTCCCTTGACCCTGGGTCCCCATTGAGGTGAACAGGACTGGGCCGGGGGAAGTCTAATCTTCCCCCTCAATGCCTGCACCCCAGTGGACACCCTCTCTGCCTCCACATACCCCCATTCCTGCATTACTAAGCCCAGACTCATGTGGCAACCACTAGGGGTCTCCCTTTCCCACCTGGCAGGTGGATAGGAACTAATGTCTCCTGAAGTCCTACTAAGTGCTGGCATCAAGTGGGTGCTTCAAATTCCTGAGGGCACTGGCATTTCCCAAGAGCTTTAGGAGGAGGTGTGGTTACCCTGGTTTTACAGGTGGGGAAGCTGAGGCCCAGAGAGAGGAAGTGATTTACCCAGGATCACACAGCTGCTAATTAACCAGGGCCAAGATGGGAACTGGGTATATCTGATTTCAGCAACTGTGCTCCTAACCCTTACTTACTCCTTTGATTATAATCATTGACAGCCCCCAGTTTAATCCCAGGGTTGACACTGGACATGCCTGATCTCATTTACTTCTTCCTGCAAATGTATGAAAAAAGCTACTATATTGTACCCATTTTACAAATGAGGAAACTGAGGCTCGGGTAGCTAAGGTCACTTTCTCAAGGTCATGCTGCACATAAATAGCAGAGCTGGGGTTAGAACCCAGGCCTGGAAGACTCTAAAATCTAGGCTCTCCCTACCCTCTGGTGCCTAGAAGGGGGTCTGTCCCCGGCAGGAGCTCTGACCCTCTGTGTGCCCTGCTGCACCTGCCAAGAGAGGCCTCTTGCAGTGCCCTAGCCTTCCCTCCTGGCAGCCACAAAACAAACAAGGTGGGAACCAATCTTTATTTGTTTTTCTGCTAATGTGTGGGGATGGAGAGATATAGAAAAGAGGGCTTTCCAGACATTTTCCTGCAGCCCGGGTGGGATGGTCGGAGTTCCAGGAAACTTGCCCTTGGTGTCTAGCCCTCCCAGTGGCGTGCTGCAGAGGGCAGGGGGCTGACAGCCAGCAGGGCCTTGTCCCTCCCTTGCCCTTCTCCTGGCTAAAAGTTGGGCCTGGGAGCCAGAGAGAACTGGGTTGAAGTCCAACTCTTCTTATAAGCTATGTGACTTCCCCTCTTTTTATTTATTTATTTATTTATTGCTATACGCGGGCCTCTCACTGCTGTGGCCTCTCCCGTTGCAGAGCGCAGGCCCAGCAGCCATGGCTTACAGGCCCAGCCGCTCCACGGCATGTGGGATCCTCCCGGACCGGGGCACGAACCCACGTCCCCTGCATCGGCAGGCGGACTCCCAACTACTGCGCCACCAGGGAAGCCCATGACTTCCCCTCTTAAAGCTCCATTTTCCTCATCTGACAAATGGGAACAAATAATACCTTTGTCATCAGGTCGTGTGTCCATGTGGCACCCTTCTAGGTGTCAGGGACACAGGAGTGAACGAAACAGATGCATTCCCTATCTTCTGGTGCTCACAGCTCAGGAATTAACTAATCTCATGAACAAATGGTCAGGGAGGGCTTCCCAGAGGAATGGACATGAGCTGGGATCGCAGGTGGGCAGGAGTTAACCAGGCAAAGAGGGGAGGGAAGGGGTCAGCGCTTGGCACTGGGGAGCAGAGTTTGTGCACTGTGGGAAGTTAACTAAATTCTCGGAACCTTGGTTTCCTGTTCTGTGAAATGGGGTCATAATGATGGTGCTGGGAAATTGAGGGCTACTGACTCCCACAGTGGGTTCATGAGTATTTCTGAGCACCTAGTGTCCCTGAAGCATAGATTTGATGGTTATGTTTTAGTAGGTGCTTACGGTGTGGCAGGCACGGCACTGGCCACTGGAACACATGCTCTCTGCTTCAGCATCCCCATTTCACAGGTGAGGAAACCGAGGCTGTGAACCATCCACTTTCGCGTCACACGGTTGCTAAATGTGGAGCTTGGAACTTGAACCCTGCTCTGGGGGCCCCGAAGCTGGCTTGGTTGGCCAGGAGTAGGCCCCAGGCTCCAGATCTGGGGACCCAGTGTGACTCTGATGCCCTTTCTCCTCCAGCTAACGTCCAGGGTACCTGGACCTGAGGCAGACTCATGTTTCCAGGTCCCTGAAAGAGGCTCTGTTGCAGCTCCTGCCGGGGGCTGGCGGCCAACCACATCTGGGAGTGGCCACCCTGAACCCCTGTCATTACAACGGTGGCTTTGAAGAAGCTGGCAGCAGTGCTGTTTGCCCACGTGGGAGGGGGCTTCCTGGAGCCGGCCTGACTCCCCTCCTGTTCCCTTGCAGGCCGAGCAGTGCAGACAGGTCCAGGGGCAGCATGGCGGATCCCAGCGAAGGCCCCCGCGCGGGGCCTGGGGAGGTAGCCGAGCCCCCCGGGGATGAGAGTGGCATCCCCGGCGGGGAGGCCTTCCCCCTCTCTTCGCTGGCCAACCTGTTCGAGGGGGAGGACGGCTCCCCGTCGCCCTCTCCGGCTGATAGTGGTCGCCCTGCCGGCCCAGGCGATGGGCGACCAAACCTGCGCATGAAGTTCCAGGGCGCCTTCCGCAAGGGGGTGCCCAACCCCATCGACCTGCTGGAGTCCACCTTGTATGAGTCCTCAGTGGTGCCTGGGCCCAAGAAGGCGCCCATGGACTCGCTCTTTGACTATGGCACCTATCGTCAGCACCCCAGTGACAAGCGGTGGAGGAGGAAGGTCATAGAGTAAGTATTGCTGGCTGCCTGGCCGAGGGTCTCCGCCTCTGTATTGAATCCATCCATCCATCCATCCATCCATCCATCCATCCATCCATCCATTCATCCATTCACCCATCCATCCATCCTTCTATCCATTCATTCGTCTACCTATTCACTCATCCATCCATCCACCTATCTGTCCACCTTTCTGTATACTTGTCTATTCATTCATCTGTCTGTCCACTTATCCATCCATCTGTATATCCATCCATCTGTGTATCCATCCATTATCTACTCATTCATTCATCCAGCTACCTATCTTTCCACCTAGCCATCCACTTGTCCAGTCCGTCCATCCATCCACCATCACTCATTCAAATATCTATCGACCCATCTATTCATCTGCTGTCTCTCTGCCCAGCCATCCGCCCATGAAAACCTCTCTCAGGCCTGTGTGTGTGTCTGGAGGAGAGTCTTAAAGTCTGCGGATGCCCTGTTGTCACCTGGTCCTCCTCTGTTCCCCCTTGCTGATCACAGACTCATTTATGCCCTTGGATGAAGCCCACTCACCTCCTCAGCCCTGGCTTTGTTTCCTTTATTTATTCACTGAGCCACCGATTTGTTCGGTGACCGTTTCTGGAGCACCCACCACATGCCAGGTAGGGCGGTTGGCCCTGGGGCTCCAGGGGTGAGTCAGAACAGACGTTACCCCTACTCAGCTCAGACACTGAGTAGCTGTCACTGGTACCTTCAGTTTGGAGGACAAGACAGGTAATAAGCAAGTGATTAGACAATTCACTTTTGGGGAGGTGCTGAGGTGGGAGAGGGGAGCTGATACAGAAAAGGTAGTCCAGGAGGGCTTCCTGGAGCAGCTGACATTTAAGCCCAACGCTAAGGGGTGAAAAAGGGCAGCCACACAGTGGGGGTGGTGGGAGGAAGGTGTTCCAGGTGGAGGGAAGTGCATGTACAGGGGCCCAAGGCTAGAGGGGCTCAATGTGTCCAAGAAATGGGGCCTCGCAGTCCACATGCTGTACTGGACAAATTGCATAACCTCCACTCAGAGGTGGAAACAGGCCCAGGGCAGCAAAGTGCCCTGGTGTCCCATCCCTCCAAGGTCACATTGGAAGCTGGTGGACTCCCTGTCTCCCTTTCCCCTCCCTCAGACCCCCTCCTTCAAGCCCTCATCCCCACCATCACCCCAGACAGCCAGGGCTAACGGCTTTGCGGGGGCCGCAGAGGAGTTGGGACGTGGCTAAGCGGCTGAGGTCTTCAGAGACCCCGAAGGCTGCCTCGGTGAAGACTGAGGGTGAGGGTGTTACTTCATCTCATTTTTTGGCTCAAAGGTCACAGTTCAGGAGCAGATAAAATGGGGGCTGCCCTAGCCTGTGTGCCCCCGTCGTCAGGAAGCACCTCTTCCCCCTTCCCTGGCCCCCCATCACTGGAGGCCCTGCCCTGGGGTGTAAAATCTGGGGCCCGGGCAGAGGAAGGAGGGAGAGCGGCTGTCCACTCCCCCTGGTGAGCCGCTGGCCTTCTCTGCCCTGAAGCCCCTGCCTCAGTGTCCCTTCCCCGTCTGGCCCTGCCACCTCTGTCGTGGTTCACTCTCTGCTCCCCTACACCCCCTCTTCTCCCTCCCCATCTCCACCTCTTTCTCTTCTCCATCCTGTCTTCATTTCACAGATTGTTCTTCGCCCTTGTATGTTCCGGGCACTGGGTGCGTGAGGACATGACACAGGGCGTCCCTGCCCTCATGGTGCCCCTGGGCTGCTGCTGCTCCAGCTCTTTGGCCCTCAAAACCTAGCACACAGTAGGTGCCCAATGAGTGTTTATTGAATGACTGAATGAATGTGTGTTTTTTTCCCTTTTTTCTTTCTCCATTGCTTCCTCTCCCCCAGCCCTCTCCATCTTGTTCTGTCTCCACCTGCCTCTGTAGCTCGGCATTTCTCCCACACATACAGACTCTGGACACACAGTAGGCGCTAAATAATAATAGGAATATCAGCTAACATTTATTGGGTGTTTACTTTGGTGGGGCCTGGACTAAGAACCTATGTGCGTGGCCTCATTTGTCTCAAATGTTTGTTGAATGAATAAATCAAGGAGTGAATGATTGAATAAAAGATAGAGTTGCTTTATCTTTTAGTCTGGTGTTCCTCCTTTATTTTCTTACTATCTTTGTCTCTTCCAGTCTCTGGATTCTTAAGTACTTAGTAAATGACAAATGGATGGATGGTGGGTGGGTGGATGGGTGGGTGTGTGGATGGGTGGATGGATGGCTGGAAGAGTGGATGGGTGGATGGGTGTGTGTGTGCGTGGATGGATGGATAGGTAGACGGATGGATGAGTGGATTGATGGGTGAATGGATGGGTGGGTGGATGGATGGATGGATGGATGGATGGATGGGTGGGTGGGTGGATGGGTGGGTGGGTGGATGGGTGGGTGGGTGGATGGGTGGGTGGGTGGATGGGTGGGCTGTGTGTTTTCTGTCTGTCTCCAACCAACACACTGGTACCAGGTAGAGTCTATTGGGATAAAACTTTCCTTTGTGTCTCCAGATGTCTTTCTCCTCTCAGTCTGGTCCCTCCCTAGGGCTCCAGCTGCCCCCACCCCCCAATCCCTGGGCCCCTAAGGCTAGAGACTGTGGGATGGGCAGAGGATGAGCCCTCCTATCACCCGGCTTCCTCCCCCTTCAGGAAGCAGCCACAGAGCCCCAAAGCTCCCACGCCCCAGCCGCCTCCCATACTCAAAGTCTTCAACCGGCCTATCCTCTTTGACATCGTGTCTCGGGGCTCCACCGCTGACCTGGACGGGCTGCTCCCCTTCTTGCTGATCCACAAGAAGCGGCTGACTGACGAGGAGTTCCGGGGTAAGCCACCCAGGAATAGCAGGTGGGCCAGCTGGGGGTTGGGGGAGGCCTGGCATTGGGGGCCCCCTTTCCCCTCAGCATTTTCCCTTGGGTTAGTGGGCTGCGCTAGCCAGGAAGAGCACTGGACAGGGAGTCTTGTCCTGTGTGTCCTTTACCATATTACTTAACCTCTCTGGGCCTTTGCTGCCTTTCTTTGTTCATTCATTCAGGCTTCATTTATGAAAAGATTAGTGTCATAGGTGAGCAGAGTTTACCCACCTGGATTCAAATCCCACCATTACCACTTAAGGGACGTGTGGCCTCTCTGGGTCTCAGTTTCCTCATCTGTACCCTGGGGAATAATAATAGCATAGTCCTGGCCTCTGAGGACAGAGAATTCCATAGTGCCAAGCACAAGGCAGCTGGGGTCCCAGGAGCTCCTGCCCTCTCTGAGGGGAGCTCTGGAGTGGGGAGCAGGGCATTCCTGCTTCTGCTTCTGAGGCTCTGCCCCCCTCCCCGCCCAGCTTTCTGGCTCCCCGCTATAGGCTGGAGCCCAGTCACCATTGCCCTGGGACTTACTCAGCCCAGACAGCTCACTCTCCAGCCTCGTCCAGGCTCAGAACACCCACCTCGGGGCACTAGCTCCCTCCACTACCCCAGGGCTTCCCTGCAAATTGGGGAAGGTGGCCTGTGAGCCTCTCCACCCAAGTCAGCCACCTGCTAAGTGCCGGGTGCCAGGTGAGCTGTAATTAACTGGCCGAGTGACCCCACAAATCCATATAAAATGTCGAGAATTGTGGCAGCTCGGGGCTGACGAAGCTTCAGGGAGATCAGGGGCCATTTTTGGAGACTTTAGGTACTTCAAGTAAATTAAGTGTGAAAGTAGGCTGACCGGGTCTGCAGTATATTTTTCACATATACCTTTATCAACCAGATTCTTTGAACACCAAAACGATATGATGCTGTATTATTGTGTCCATCAGAAGAGAATTACCGGACTTATAAAAAATATTCATTCATGGTGCCCAGCCAGGTGCTGTGGCCTCGTTTGGGGCACGAGCTTAGAGTTGCGGAGAGGGTCTCCGTGATGGTGTGAATCTCATTTGGCGATAACCCACATTTAAGCCCCGGCCAAATGGCCCCAGCTGGTCCCCCAAGTTCACCAGGCAAAAGTGGGGAGCTTTGGGGGTGGAGTGAACCCCTGTGAGATGGGGATCATGGTGCCTGTGCTTCGGCGTATAGAGCAGCATCAGGCTGGGCTTGCCAAGCCTTCTGGCTTCTGAGTTCAGGACTGAGCTGAAAGGGGGCTCTAAGCCTAGGCTGGGAACCCCCAGGCCAGTGTGTCTGCATGAGGGTGGGTGGGGGACCCTAAGATAGGCTGGGAGAGGGCCCTGAAATTGTACAAAATAACGCACCTGTAGAGGGGGATTTACCGTGAGGCCCATTAATTAGGCTTCAGGCCCCTTGCGTGCTCTGGCCCTTTGTAGCCCTGGACCTAATCTGGAACTTGTAATTGTGTGTTCGCTTTCATTAACAGGATCCCCAAATTGTGTAAGTCTCAGGCTCCCCAAAACCTGGATTTGCCCCTGCGTGTTTTTCTAGCCAGAGGCTCGTGAGCCAGAGGCTCATTGATTCTTAGGGGAGTCAGTGACCGGCCCTCCCCTCCGCCCACACACAACCTCCAACTTGGCAGTTAACTTAGGGCCCTTGGCTCCAGCCGCCCCTCATCCCCTCGTGGGCAGAGCTACTTCGCCACCTACTGGTGGAGTCCGTAACTGCAACCCCTCCCCATTTCTGGGTAGCCGCCGTTCTTTGTGTCTTATACCAGGACCCAGGCTGGCAGCCCCGGACCCTGCTACAGCCTGGGCCTGGGGGTGTGGAAGTCCAAATCCAGGGTCTAGTTCCACATCCCACACAAACCACTTGAGCTCCTGTGGTTTGGAATTCCCTGCAGTGCCCAGCTTGCCCCTTCGCTGAATGTGTATTAATTCAACAAGTGGTTATTGGGCACCTACCAAGTGTCAGGCTCTGTGCTGGTGTGGGGCGGAAGTGGTGAGTGAAGCAGATATGACCCTGTCCTCAAGTTGCTCTCAGTCTCGAGGGTGAGACCAACTTGATCAAGCAATCACAGAAATAAATACACAATTACAAACTGTAATTTGTGTCCACAAGAGGCTGTATTGGACAATTTGACCTAATCAGGAAGATCTGGGAGAATTTCTGGGAGGAGGTGACACTTGAGCTAAGTCTGAATGAACTGCAGTTAGCCAGGTAAAAAGAGGTGGAGGAAGGATTAGAGAGGAGGTGAAAGAACAGCATGTGCAAAGGCCCTGTGGCTAAACATGACCAGAGTTGGACTCAGTTGCTATGTGGAAAGTGGATTAAAGGACGTCCAGAGAGGCTGGTGGAAACCAGGCACGTGAGAGAAATGGTGGCTGGGCCAGGTTGGTGGCAGTGGAGATGGAGCGTGGTGGAGGGGTTGGAGAAATAGGTAAAATCTGTGGGACTTGCTGGATGTGGGGAGAAGGGAGGACAAAGATAAGAGTGACACACAAGTTTTGGCTGGCTGGGGACACCATCATCTACGGAGGGGACACATGCAGACTGGGTTGGGCTTTGGGGAGGGAAAGATGACGAGGTCAGCGTGGAGAATCATGAGTTGCCTGACAATTAGAAAACAGACTGATTGAGGTTCCCCTGAGTGCGGGTGTGTCTGGACAGAATCTCCAGGGGCCTCGGCCAGCATTTGGGGTCCCCTCCACCTTATGAAGATGGGGAACTGGAGTCCATTATCATTTGGTACATAGTTACCTGGTGTCGACTCTGGGCTGGGCGCCAGGGGTGTAGCAAAAAGTAACCAGAACAAGGCTTGTCCGAGCAACCTCACTCCTAGGAGCATGGGACAGAAATTCAGGTCTCTGCGTTTTCACCACTTCCCAGCACCTAAGGAGAGGCTCTAAAGCATTTCTCGTGGAGTAATAAAGGCAGCAGTATTACTTATTGAAGACTCCTATCTGCCTGGCTCTGGGCTCATCAACAAATACCTATTAGCTCACGATTTCCCTTTTATATATATATAAGTTTATTTATTTATGGCTGCGTTGGGTCTTTGTTGCCACACGCGGGCTTTCTCTAGTTGTGGCAAGCAGGGGCTATTCTTTGTTGTGGTGTGCAGGCTTCTCATTGCGGTGGCTTCTCTTGTTGCAGAGCACGGGCTCTAGGCGCGTGGACTTCAGTAGTTGTGGCTCGCGGGCTCAACAGTTGCGGCTCACCTGCTCTAGAGCACAGGATCAGTAGTTGTGGCGCACGGGCTTAGTTGCTCCGTGACATGTGGGATCTTCCTGGACCAGGAATCGAACCCATGTCCCCAGCATTGGCAAGCAGATTCTTAACCACTGTGCCACCAGGGAAGTCCCACAATTTCCCTTTGTAGCCTCAATTTAGCTAGACAAGAAACTGAAGCAGAAAAGGTCACACAGAAATCAGGAGCAAAGCCCAATTCGAGCCCCCAAAGACCTGGCTCCAGAGCAGGCCCCTCAGCCCACACCTGCATTTCGCATTCCTCATCCCTTTCCTGATCCCCTTTCTGCATCTGGCCGTTTTGCCCCCTGCCTGATTCACAGGTAAGTTCTCTTTTCATTGACTCGCTCTTTTAAAGATATAAATCAACTCCTGTCACCATAAAAATTAATACAAGGGAAAGAAAATTGCAAAGGGACAGTAAGCATTAGTGGGAGGTGTTAAGGACCAATTAGGACAAAACAAAGACTGACTTCACAGGAGGGATTTGTCAAGCGGATGAAACCTTGCACACTCGGGTTTTTAATGTTATTATTGCTGCATCTGCAGAAGCCCCCAAATCCTCGAAGGTAATTTCACGTTCGCTATGGCTCACAGCCTCCACTTTGGGGAATGCTGCACTCCCTCTGCTCCCCTCTAGGGGCACTAGTGTAATCGCTTCATGGGAAAAGGATCTATGTGCAAATAGGCAGGAAAAGACTGCCTCCTGGGTCTGCTTTTAGAGGTTCACAGTCCTCATTAACAGATTAAAGGTTCTGAGAAGTCCTGTAGTGAAGAAATACGGTTGGCTTTGTTTAACCCAGCATTCCGCCTTTTTATTTGATTTTTAAAAATTCTCTCCAGATATGCTTTGGTAAACACCAACCTCTCTACAGGCTGCAGCTTCCCACATTTTAAAAAACTTCTGCTCCTGGGCTTCCCTGGTGGCGCAGTGGTTGAGAGTCCGCCTGCCGATGCAGGGGACACGGGTTCGTGCCCCGGTCCGGGAAGATCCCACATGCTGCGGAGCGGCTGGGCCCGTGAGCCATGGCCGCTGAGCCTGCGCGTCCGGAGCCTGTGCTCCGCAGCGGGAGAGGCCACAACAGTGAGAGGCCTGCGTACGCAAAACAAACAAACAAACAAAAAACCTTCTGCTCCTCTGAGTTTATTTGACCTTCTCAGTACCATGGGGAGCAGATAGGGAACAGGCTCGGAGAGGAGGACCGACACGGCCAGGACCTCTGGCTCCCTGCCCAGTGCCCTGTCCACAGCTGCCCAGCAGTTTGGGCCACGGGCCGAGCGCCCCTCCTCCCGCACGTCTCTACTCACAGAGCCATCCACGGGGAAGACCTGCCTGCCCAAAGCCCTGCTGAATCTGAGCAACGGCCGCAATGACACAATCCCTGTGCTCCTGGACATCGCTGAGCGCACGGGCAACATGCGCGAATTCATCAACTCGCCCTTCCGGGACATCTACTACCGAGGTGAGGCCCTGGGCTGGGCGGGAGGGGGGCACCGTCTTCACTTGTCCAACCATCCCCCCAACTGAGAGCTTCAGTCTGGGCCCCAAGTGCCAGCACATCCCCAGGAACCAGTTGTTGAATGAATGAATGAACGGACGAAAGGACAATAACTACCCCTTCCAACTTGGATATTCTGAGTTTCACAATCAAAGGTTCCAAGGTTCCCAGATGCAGTGAGCCAAAGGGGCCGTGAACCTGGAAATCTGGACCCAAGATGCTCAGGTTCTGGATACTCTGAGGCTTTGTTGCAATAGTTCTATGAGCCACCAGCTCAGAGAGGCACAGGTGTCACCAGTGCCAGCTCCCTGGGTCTAAATTCTGAGATCTGTGAATCCAACTTGACCTTCCAGATTCCTGGATATGCAGATTCAAAGGCTGTGAATTTTATATCCCAAATTCTGTGAGACCATGATGCCGTTGTTTCCTCTAGGATGAAAGCCTCTTATGAGTCTGAAAAGTTCCCACATTTGGGACCCTCCAAGTTGGATATCTCTTGAGCCTGAGATTCTGCTTGCGTGATGCAGCAGATCTGGGACCTTGGGCATCAGAGGCTCCACATCTGGGAATGTCTGAAGGTCTATTTGCTGCCCTCGGGTGGATTTCTCCCTTTTGCACCCCAGCGCCTCCCACGACTGGTTGGGTCTTTGCCCCTGGTGACTGTCCCTCACCCCATCCCAGGCCAGACCGCCCTGCACATCGCCATCGAGCGCCGCTGCAAACACTACGTGGAGCTCCTGGTGGCCCAAGGTGCCGATGTTCACGCCCAGGCCCGGGGACGCTTCTTCCAGCCCAAGGATGAGGGAGGCTACTTCTACTTTGGTGAGGAGGGGCCCGGTGGGGCCTGGGGCCCACGGGGGAGAGGCTGCGGGCTGGGGGCCTATGGTGGTGCTGGCAGCCCTGACCCCTCCCCAAACAGCCAGGGCTGCGCTGGCCACAGGCCCAGACAGCACCCAGTACACAGGCCGCCTTACTGGTCTTGGTCACTGAGGTCTTGTCTTTGAGGAGTAGAGCATCACCACACTGCCCTGAGCCTCAGTTTCCCCATCTCTACAGTGGGGATCGTGATGGGATCAGAGGGTTGTGATGGGGTGTCCCCACCCCTTAACACTCGCATCCTCCAGTCTGACTTAAGCTGGGACTGATGGTCGATTGCAGGGCCCAAATTCCATCACCGCCATGTCCCAGTTGGACCCATGAAAGATTTTAAATTTCACCCCTGCTCAAAGGCCCATGTTATTTGGGGTTCAGGCACAAAGTCCCTTAAAGAATCCCTCACAGCCTCCAAGTCACACGACGCCCCCCCCCCCCGCCCCCGTCTACCCGGGGGCATTGCCTCCAGACACGTGCAGCCAGCCGGGGCTTGTCCACGTTGACCGTGGGCACTGCATCCATTGTCACGGCGTCTGCCCCTGAGTGTCCGCCCCCGGGGCCCCGTCACTGACCACCCCCTCACCCACAGGTGAGCTGCCCCTGTCGCTGGCGGCCTGCACCAACCAGCCCCACATCGTCAACTACCTGACAGAGAACCCGCACAAGAAGGCGGACATGCGGCGCCAGGACTCCCGTGGCAACACAGTGCTGCACGCACTGGTGGCCATCGCTGACAACACTCGCGAGAACACCAAGTTCGTCACCAAGATGTACGACCTGCTGCTGCTCAAGTGTGCCCGCCTCTTCCCCGACAGCAACCTGGAGGCCGTGCTCAACAACGACAGCCTCTCGCCCCTCATGATGGCTGCGAAGACGGGCAAGATTGGGGTGAGGGCAGGGCCGGGGGCACACACCCATTCTTGCCCCTCCACACACACACACACACACACACACACACACACACACACACACACGGGAGGGACTGCTGCTGGCATGCATTATTATTAATGTGCACACCCACCTCCCATCCTGCCAACCCCAGTGTGCAGATGTCCCAGCTCAAGAACTGCTGTGGCTCCCTATTGTCCAGCCAAGCTATTCAACCTCATCCCAGAGCCTCTCTGCTCCTCCCACCCCATTGGATGCTCACTGCCCCATTCCCACCAGCCAGGGCAAGCCACTGACAGAGAGCTGAGTCCCAGAGCTGCAGCCCTGCAGTACTCCCCTCTGCTCCATGGCAGGGGTCCTGGCTCAGCCTCTAACCTGCTGAGTGGCTGTGTGCCAGTCGCTTCCCTGTCAGGCCTCACAGCACAGGGCCTAGAGCAGGATTTCTCAGCTTGGGCACTAGTGCCATTTGGGTCTGGATGTTCTGGGGCGTGGGGCTGCTCTATGTCATTGTGGGATGTTTAGCTGCATCCCTGGCCTCGACCCACTAGATGCCAGTAGTACCCCCCACCGATTGTGACAACCCCAAATGTCTCCAGGCATTGCCAAATTGTCCCCTGGGTGGGGCACCCATCGACCTGATTGAGAACCAAATCTGGGGTTCTCTAGAGTCAGGAGCACCTGGGTCCAAGGCCAGGCTCTGCCGCTTCCCAGCATGTCACCTCAGGCATCTCACCGGTCTGTGCCTCAGTTTCCTCATCTGTAAAATGGGGATAACAGTAGTGCCCCGTGGTATGGTGTTCTGACAACTCAGTGAGGTGATCCACTTAAAGCTGTTAATAAAGATCCTGGGATGGGTAATAAGTGCTCAGTAATCGGTAAGAGTTATTATTCCTCTATTTAAAACATAGCAAAAAATTACTAAAATCACAATTATGCCAGAGTCCTGAGGTGGTAGAAAAGGCCTGGGTTTAAAACCTGACTTTGCCTATTGAACTCTGTGGCCTGGGGGGACCCCCACCTGGATCTGTTGCCCAGTTCCCCTGTGTGTAAGCCAGAGATAGTGGGAGTAGCAATAAGAAGGACCGAATAGGATAATTGTTACTAGATTTAACTGATCAGTAAGATTGATTAATTGCTGTTTTAATTAATATAAAGAAGATACTCATGACAACTCAGATTTTCAAGGCTGACCTGGGTTCAGTCTGGATTCAGTGGGCTGTGTGGCCTCAGGCAACATCCTTCTTTTCTCTGAGCCTCTGTTTGCTCATCTGTCAACCAGGATGGTAAGGGTAGGAAATAAACAAGATGATGTGAGGAAAGGGTCCGGCATGCAGCAGGTGCTCAGTAAATATTTTACCCTTCCCTCCATCCTGCTCTCTGGGAAGGTGCTATTTGATGGGCTGACCAAGCTCCCCGGGTCCCTCCAATGTGTGTGGCCCAGCAGCAGTGCTCCCCGCCCCCCAGAGGACCCCCTGACCCTCCCTCCTCCCATGCAGATCTTTCAGCACATCATCCGTCGGGAGGTGACAGACGAGGACACCAGGCATCTGTCCCGCAAGTTCAAGGACTGGGCCTATGGGCCAGTGTATTCCTCGCTCTATGACCTCTCCTCCCTGGACACGTGTGGGGAAGAGGCCTCCGTGCTGGAGATCCTGGTGTACAACAGCAAGATCGAGGTAGGCATCAGGGCAGGAGATGGGGCCCAGCGAAGGAGGGGCCCAAAGTGGTGGGTCTGTGAACTGGGTGCAGAAGAAGAGGCCAACTAAGTGCCCAGAACAGCATCTGGCACTGGGGGGCAATGAGAGGTTGTAAGGGTCGGCCTTCAGGGGCAAGCAGGACTGGTTCAGAATCCTGGCTCTGTAACTTACGTGCTGTCTGACTCAGGACAAACTACCCAACCTCTCTGAGTTGCAGCTTCCTCTTTTGTACCATGTGGATAAAGATAGAGCATTTCTCATTGGGTTGCTGGGAGGACCAAATGAACAGCCTGGCGCAGGGTAAACAGTATGTGTCAGCTATTATCATTAGCATTTGTTATATGAAGTTTTCAAAAGCTCTTTTTTTTTTAACTTAGGAGTATTTTATGAACATCGTTCTGCACCATTAAATATTCTTCTGCAATATCATTGCTGTGTGGAAATGTACCACATTCTAATGAACCATTCCTCTATTCTTGGTCATTTGGGTTTGTTTCTGCACTTAACTATCAGGAATAACACTGCAGTGGCATCTTTGTGACTACATAATTGCACAAATCCTTGATGATAAACTCAAGTCGTTAAAGGGACAGGATGCTGTACAAATGGGGTAGAAAGTGCTGGGTCCTGGGTGCAGAAGGTCTCCCTTCTAGCCCTGGCTCTGTGAGCTTGGACAGATGCCTTTCCCCTACCAGAGGTCACTTCCCTCATCTTTGAAATTAGTGACCAACTTGATTTAGATTGGGGATGGTGGGAAGTTTAGCATCTCTGCTGCAAACTCTGATTGATTGGTAGTGTCTGCCCAGGGAACTGTATAGAGAACTATTGTGTGGGACTCAATTATTGATGTCTGTCCTGGGTTCAGAGTTGGAAAATTGTGGTGAGTCAAGTATTTATTATCCTTGGGCTAAATTTCCAAGTCCCACTTCCTGAATCAGAATTTCTGAGGTTGAAACCCAGGGATTTATATTTTTAACAAGCTCCATAGGTGATTTTGCTGCCAGTGGCTTGGCACCATCCACAGATTGGAGTTTGGGGACCACAAGAATAGATATTCTTTAGGGATCTTTCTAGCTCTGGGTTCTATGAGTCTAGAACAGGCTGGAAAGGTAAGTTGGGGCAGAATTGGGCAGAGCCTCGAATGCTGAGCCCAGAAGTTTGGGTGTCGTTGAAGAATAAATTAGGAGGAAAAAGTGCTCCCAGGGCAGAAGGTGGGGGAAGGCGTACTGGAGTCAGCCTGTCTAGCCCCCTGACCACCCCGCCTTCCACAGAATCGCCACGAGATGCTGGCCGTGGAACCCATCAATGAACTACTTCGGGACAAGTGGCGAAAGTTTGGGGCCGTTTCCTTCTACATCAACGTGGCCTCCTATCTGTGCGCCATGGTCATCTTTACCCTCACCGCCTACTACCAGCCGCTGGAGGGCACTGTGAGTGACCGCGAACCAGGCAGAAGCTGGGGCACAGTGGGTTCCCCCGTGGGAGGGACTGGAGAAGGCTTAGGGATGGATAGGGGGAATTCCCTGGCGGTCCAGTGGTTAAGACTCCGTGCTGTCACTGCTGAGGGCCTGGATTCAGTAAATCCCTGGTCGGGGGAACTAAGATTCCACAAGCTGTATGGTGCAGCCCAAAAAAAAAAAAAAAAAAAAGAAACGGGTGGGGAGGTGCCTACCCCACACCCAGGGGGAAGAGGGTGAGGGAGGAGGCTCCACAGGACGTAGATGTTCGGGGCATTGGGGAACATATGGATCTGGGACCAGATGTTGGTGGGGCTGGAGGAGGACTTGCATGCTCCCTGCCCCCCAGCCACCATACCCTTACCTCACCACGGTGGACTACCTGAGGCTGGCCGGCGAGATCATCACGCTCTTCACCGGGGTCCTGTTCTTTTTCACCAACGTGAGTGCTTGGCCTCCCCCCTCATCCCCCCGCTCACCCTGCCCGTCCCTCTCCTCTCCCTCCACCTGTTTTAGCTCCGTTCTCCTCCCCTCCACACTTCTCTTGGCTCCACCTCTCTCACACGTCCCCTCCCTTCCTCCAGATCAAAGACTTGTTCATGAAGAAATGCCCTGGAGTGAATTCTCTCTTCATCGATGGCTCCTTCCAACTACTCTAGTGAGTAGAGGTCCCTGGGGTGGCAGCTTCGGGGTGAGGAAGGTGGTGTTGGGAGGGACATCATCCAGGTTTGGTGGTGGGATAGGGGCTGACTCTGTTAGGAGTGAATTCACCCAGCCTGATGAGGACAAGGCCAGTGTCAAGCAAAAGGGTCTTCTGGTTAAAGCAAGATTCTGGTTGCTAAAGAGTTATCACCATATACACCATGGATAGAAATAATTTAACCTCTTATGCTTGTGATTAATTGCTAAAGTCTGCCAGGAGTGCCCATGTTAAGAATCTTGAGGCTGTGTCTGTGTTTAGTGGGAAAGAGTGCTGGGATTGATTAATGATGTCTGCCTAGGGCACAGGATGTGTTGTTACGTGTGTATTACTGCTTTTGCCTTTTCCTTAGAGTTAGAGAACAATGAAAATTCACTTAGCCACAAAATCGCCCCTGAACACCACTGAATCTTTCTCTACCAGTTCCAAAGGACATCACTTTGGGTTCTGGTAGGGCCTCAGGGCCATTACACATGTATCAGTTGCCAATTAATTGAGCGTTCTGGTTAACAGGATGCTGGGGAACCCAGTGAATCCACATGGTTTCTCTTCTGGGTGTCATTGGACTGACCTACTACCTAGAGGGCTTGAGGGCATGCCTCCCCCTCCAGGGCCTCATTCTCCCCTCTCCCCTCTGGCCCTTCTTGTGACCTCTGCTGCCCTGTAGCTTCATCTACTCTGTGCTGGTGATTGTCTCGGCGGCCCTCTACCTGGCGGGGATTGAGGCCTACCTGGCCGTCATGGTCTTTGCCTTGGTCCTGGGCTGGATGAACGCCCTTTACTTCACCCGTGGGCTGAAGCTGACGGGGACCTATAGCATCATGATCCAGAAGGTATGGGGTCGGGGGATTCCCTCTGGACTTGTGTGTCCTTGGAGAAAGCCACACACACCACATATGTACAGACAGTGCTGGCGGCCTTGAGGCTGTGGGGTGCCGTGGGGGCAGTGGGCAGGGCCTGGACATCGGAGAGGGACAGGGTGGAGCTGGAGAGAAGATTTGGGATGAGGTGTTGGGAAAGCGAGAAACCACGTGTCTCATCTTTGCCTCCATATTCCCGCCGGGGTCTTTAGATCCTCTTCAAAGATCTTTTCCGCTTCCTGCTGGTCTACTTGCTCTTCATGATTGGCTACGCTTCAGGTGAGCTCCGGGTGCCCAGGTGGGCCTGGCGGGGGTGGTACTGGGACTGGAGCGGCCACCACAATGTGTGGAGGAAAATAACCAGCGTTTGTAGAGTTCTTATTGTGTGCCTGGCACTGGGCTAAGTCCTTTCCCATTCCTGCCTCATTTAATCCTCCCAACAAGTCTGTAAGGGAAGTGCCTTTCTTATCACCTTTTACAGATAAGGAAACCAAGGCTTAGAAAGGTTAAATATTGTGCCCAAGTTCAAAAGCTAGGGAATGGTAAAACTGGTGTCTTAGCTATTGTTGCAAAAGAAGCCACCCAAAACTTAGTGGCTTAAAACAACCACCACTGACGATTACATTCAAGTCTGTGGCCCAGCTGGGTGGTTGTGCCGACCTGGGCCAGGTTTGGCTAATCTTGATGGGCTCCTGTGTCTGTGCTCAGCTGGCGGGTTGGCTGCCGGCTGACTGGTGTAGCTAGGGGGTGACCTCAGTTGGGGGTGACTTCGCTGTCTTCCCTGGGGTCACTCATCTCCAGCCGGCTAGCTTGGACTTGGTCACATGGTGGTCTGAGGGTTCCCAGAATGTGAGCGGAAGTGTTCAAGGTCACTGCCTGGCACAGCATCACTTCTGCTTCACCCTATTGACCAAAGCAAGTCTTAAAGCCAGCCTTGATTCAAGGAGTGGGAAATAGACTCTACCCTCTTGGTGGCAGGAGCTACAAAGCCACATTGAAGGGGTGTGGTTACAGGGGAGGGTGCATTTTAATCATTCACCTACCAGCCCAGGTCTTTCTTTTTTTTTAATATAAATTTATTTATTTTATTTTTGGCTGCATTGGGTCTTCGTTGCTGCATGTGGGCTTTCTCTAGTTGCAGCGAGCGGGGGCCGCTCTTCGCTGTGGTGCGTGGGCTTCTCATTGTGGTGGCCTCTCTTGTTGCGGAGCATGGTCTCTAGGTGTGCAGGCTTCAGTAGTTGTGGCGTGTGGGCTTAGTTGCTCTGCGGCATGTGGGATCCTCCCGGACCAGGGCTCGAACCCGTGTCCCCTGCACTGGCAGGCAGATTCTTAACCACTGCGCCACCAGGGAAGCCCCAGCCCAGGTCTTTCTTAAGGCTCAGCACTGGCTCCCTCTAATAGGCTTTCTCCTTGATGACCCAATGCTGTGGGACCTCAGTGGCACAGACCATGGGGGAAGGACCAGGTATGGGGAAACTAATCAAGCTGTTGGGCTGGTTCCCAAGGGGTGGGTGATCTGCCATCCAATGCCCAGTATCCAAAAGGGAGTGGCCAACTCAGGCTTCACCAGGCCACATTCACATCTGAGGAGGTTGGTCTAGGAACCAGCACTGGCAGCAGGAAATCTGATGATGGTGATATTTTAACCCAGATGGTGCCAAGGCTCTGTGTGGATTATTTTGGAGAAGGAGAACTGTGGCCTTAGCTTAGCTGGGGAGAGAGGGACAGGGGCCAACTGCCCCTACCAGGAGTAGGACTGGAAAGAACTAGACAGATTGTCAAGGGTTCTCCAATGGTTTGAAAGTCATATCAAGAGTCCAGCCGTACCACAGTCCTAAATATAGAAACTGAGGCAGAAAGCTAGGGGTTAAAGTAGCAACTTAGTGGTCAGCTTGGTCCCAGGGCTTCTCCTGTTAGGGAACACTAGATCTTCATTCTGAGGCTAACATATCCCAAACATGGTACATGTGCTGCTGTTTCCCACTATTGTGCTCATGACAGACATTGCTAATGGATCACAGAATCCCTCTCAACACATATTTCAGCAGTCACTACAGAATTGAATAGCATTAGTATATGAGTTGGAACCTGCTTACTGTAATCCCAGGTTGAAGGCATGGTGACAGTCTATGCCCCACTGACTGAAGGGGCTCAGCCCTCTCACGCTCCCTGCTGTGAATGGTGTAGGAGCAGATGCACATGTTGGTGCTAAACTGTGTTGAGAAGGACTCTGAAGCTTCTTCTGGGTTTAGTGGGAAGGGATGAGCACCACGATCAGTTTGAGATGTCTGGAGGGGGTGAGGGTCTTAGTGAGAACAGCTTCTTCCACCCTTCCTCTCTGGGCTGCTGTGAGCTGGGAAACAGGAGCACGCGAGAGAGTCTGCCCCCAGAATGCTGGCATTCCAGGCCCCCAAGACCTCTAAGAACAATAGGCACGATGAGGTTTTTCTTAGCCTTGGCACTGCTGACATTTGGGATCAGATAATTCTCTGTGGTGGGAACTGTCCAGTGCATGGTGGGATGTTGAGCAGCATTGCTGGTCTTTTTTTTTTTTTTTAATTTTTTTGGCCATGCCGCATGGCATGCAGGATCTTAGTTCCCTGACCAGGGATCGAACCCACGCCCCCTGCAGTGGACGTGCGGAGTCTTAACCACTGGACCACCAGGGAAGTCCCAGCATCCCTAATCTTTACCCACTAGGTGCCAGCAGTGCTCCCTCCTCCAGTTGTGACAACCAAAAATGTCTCTAGACCTACCAGAGGTGCCCTGGGGGAAAAATTACTCCTGGTTGAGAACCACTGGACTAGGTCCTGGGAACCTCTTCCTTGTTAACAAGAGTTTGTGGACAGAGCAAAGGCTTTGCATACAGGAGGGCCCAGATGTGACTGCTGGCGTGGCTTCCTCGCTTAGTAACCTTGGGCCAGCGCTGTCCGCTAACCGGGCCTCAGCGTTCCCCTCCATCAAATGGGAAGGGTCCTTCCCACTCCTCAGCCGGCGTCCTCACCCTCGGTGAACATCACCGCCGTCCCTCCCACAGCCCTGGTCTCCCTCCTGAACCCGTGTGCCAATGTGAAGATGTGCGGTGAGGACCACACCAACTGCACAGTGCCCACGTACCCCTCGTGCCGTGACAGCGAGACCTTCAGCACCTTCCTCCTGGACCTCTTTAAGCTGACCATCGGCATGGGCGACCTGGAGATGCTGAGCAGCACCAAGTACCCCGCGGTCTTCATCACCCTGCTCGTCACGTACATCATCCTCACGTTCGTGCTGCTCCTCAACATGCTCATTGCCCTCATGGGGGAGACGGTGGGCCAGGTGTCCAAGGAGAGCAAGCACATCTGGAAGCTGCAGGTGAGGCCCCAGGACTCCCATCCCCACCCTGCCGCCCACTCTTCTCCTTCTAAGATGGGCCCACCTGACCCGCCTCACCCCCTCAGCCTTGTGCTCTGGGCGAGCCGCACCATCTCATTCTGCCTCCACTGCCCTGTCTGTAAAATGGGCACCGAAGACTGCCGTCTGTTTCCCAGAGCCGCCTAACACACTTCCAGGTGGCTTCTTGCCTGACCACCAGCAGTGGGCTCAGATTCCCTTGTGGTCCAGTTTGTGGTATACAGTCAGCTTCACCCGGCTCCACTGAGCGAGCTCTGTCGGCAAGCGAGCTCTATCGGCACAGGCAATGCTCAAAGAGCATCACATTTCACATTTCAGTGAGGGTTCTGCAGTGAGCACAGCGGGTGGGGGGGGGCAGCTTCCGTGCCCCACCCTGGCCCAAGAGACAAGGCTGGCATGCGTACAGGCCACCCCAGAGCCGGGAAGCGTCAGCATTCTCATCAGAGGGGCTTCTACCAGCCCAGGGGTAGCTTCCAGATTCCCCACCTGTCTCCCGCCAAGCAGATGTGGTTGGATGTAGATGCAGGCCTCGTGGGTGCTGGGGAGCTGCTGCCTTTGCTTCCCACAGGTTGCTGTGCAGTCCTAGACAGCAGAGGCCCTGGGGGTGGGGGTCACAGCCTGCCTGGGTGCATGCAGTTCAATAACTGGGGTTCCCAATAAATTCACTGTCGCTGTAAGGCCCGGGAACGCAGCATCCACATTTACCATCACTTGGTGCATTTCCAGGAAAAGGCGCAGTGAGAAAAAACTCCAAGTTCCTCCTCGCAGGTCTGGGTCTCAGGGAACCATCTGGACTTGCTCTTAACCTTTATCCATACTGCTTACTTCCCTGGGCCTCAGTTTCCCCACTGGGTATAACTCATAAGATGCCACTGGCAGCCTATGGACTGGATTTGACCAGCTCAGATTTATTTTTTTCCTGCATCACCATATTTTTTTAAATTAATGCAAAACTTTTAAATTAAGAGATTTCATAGAAAAATCCAGATTTCTGGCCTTTCTTGAAAGGTTGGAAGGCTGGCAAGGTGAGCTCACATTCCTGCCTGGCGGCGCTCAGATAGATGAGAGGTGGCTGCCCCCTTTACGTGGGGTGGGGGACCTGCACCCCCTGGTCTGCCCCAGTCCCCACCCCTCCCTGGGGATGCTCAGCACCGAGGGGACACAGGGTGTCCTGGGGCACAGGCTGCTGATCCTTCTTCATTCATTTTCTTCTGCCAGGCCCCTGTGGGTATTTGAGTTTTTAATCCAGAGGCAGTGGGAGCTGGGAAGCCTAGTTCTTTGTCCAGACTGGCCCACTGAATCATTCCTGCCTTGAGAGCAGTTAGGCGAGGCTGGGGGCGGCTCACCCACGCCTGCCCGCCCTCCCTCCCTCCCCGCAGTGGGCCACCACCATCCTGGACATCGAGCGCTCCTTCCCTGTGTTCCTGAGGAAGGCCTTCCGCTCCGGCGAGATGGTGACCGTGGGCAAGAGCTCAGACGGCACTCCAGACCGCAGGTGGTGCTTCAGGTGAGGCCGGGTGAGTGGGCAGGACAGGACCATCGGGCCTCCTTACATTTTCTACCCATTGCCACTTCCCGAGCCACTGAGGCCCCCATGGGCCCAACCAGAACTCAGTTCCACCGGCTGATCTTGGGCCAGTTGGTTTAGTTCTCAGCCTTGGTTTCTTCATCTGTGAAATGGGGACAATGATAGCATCACTCCCTTGGCCATCTGTGTAGATTAGACGGGTTGGCACGTGAGATGTGCACGGCCAGCACCTGACGCACGTTGGGACAGACACCCCCCGATGGCAACAGGTGTTACTGCTCTGTCCTTTGGTGGAGGAAGCGGACTCAGGCGGGTTCTCATCACAGGGCACCGCCCTCTGTCGGCGAACCAATGGGGTGGGTTTCAAGTCTCCGTCTCAAAGGGGGAATCTGAGCTATTAGCAGCTTCCAGGGCTTGGGATGTTACCCAGATGCACAGGGAATGCCAGCTTCTTAGGGGAACCCCTGGGTGAGTCTTTTCTTTTAAGGGGACTCAGTCTTTGTAATGTGGTTGCCAGCACAGAGCGAAAGCATCATGTTTGGAGTCAAGCAAAGTCAGTTTCTGCTATGGTAGCCCCCACCTCACAGGCCAGCTAGTCAGTCCTGTTCAATGTGAATTTGAAGTTCAAGCCCCGACCGTGATTTATCAGCTTTGTAACCTTGGATGAATAGTTCAAGCCTCAGTTTCCTCATCTGTAAAATGGCAACAGAGAATGTATCTTCCTTGTTGGGTCCTGACCCATAGGAAAAAATGCTCAAAAAATGGAAACTGAAGGAAAATAACTTAAAAATAATTTTAGAAAGGAAAAATGATCTTGAGCCCATTTGGGCCCAAAAGGGTATAACCTGACTTTAGGAGGGTGTCTCAATAATAAGAGTGAGAATATCAAGAAGGAGGGTGTCCATCTACAGGTGAATGGATATATAGCCGTACAAATAAGGTCTTTCCACACAATGGAATATTATTCAGCCATGAAAAGGAATGCAGTACTGATCCAGGCTACATTGTGGATAAAACTTGAAAACATGATGCTAAGTGAAAGCAGCCAGACACAAAGGGCACATGCTGAATGATTCTACTTACATGAAATGTCCGGAATAGTTAAATTCATAGAGAAAGAAAGTAGAACAGAGGTTACCAGGGGCTGGTGGGAAGGGGAATGGGGAGTTATTGCTTAATGGGGACAGAATTTCTGTTTGGGGTGATGAAAGTGTTTTGGAAATAGATAGGGGTGATGGTTGTGCAATCTTAGGAATGTATTTAATGCCATTGAATTGTACACTCAAAAGTGGTTGAGGGGGAGTTCCCCGGCAGTCCAGTGGATAAGACTCCGTGCTTTTACTGCCAGGACAGACACCTGGCAGGGAAACTAAAATTCTGCAAGCTGCGTGGTGCAGCGCCCCCCCCCCCCAAAAAGTGGTTGAAATGGCAAATTTTATGTTATATATATTTTATCAGAATAAAAAAAAGTAGGAGGGTATGCTGGGAGGCTGGAACAGGGATGCTGCCTGGGGGTGGGGAAGGGGTGCTATCTCTGGGGAGCTCCCCTTGACCCTCCCTCTGCTGTGGCCCCACCAGGGTGGATGAGGTAAACTGGTCTCACTGGAACCAGAACTTGGGCATCATTAACGAGGACCCCGGCAAGAATGAGAACTACCAGTATTACGGCTTCTCGCACACCGTGGGCCGCCTCCGGAGGGGTGAGTAGAGGGCGGAGTGGAGGGGTGGGGGACATTCAGGGGTGCAGAGGGGGAGCCCTGGTCCTGCTCCTCACTGATTTGTTTTGAGTGGTCCTGTCCCTTTTCTGGGACTCGGTTCTCTCATCTGTAGAATGGGAGGGTCTGATGGGCTGGCCACTGAGCTTCCTCCGCTGCTTGTGAAGGCCTGGGGCCCCTCCGTTCCACTCAGCTGAGTGCATGACATGCAGTGGAGAGGTCATGGGCACTCAGGCGTCCTGACCCAGGCTTGAATTCTTATTCTTTTATTTACTCCTGTGTGTTCCTGGGCGGACTCTGTGACCTCTCTGAGCCCCACTTTCCACCCTATAAAACGGGATAATATACCTCCCCCTTTAGAGCACTGTGGAGTGCCAGGTACACAGAAGGTGCTCAATATATGCATGTGCACTCTCCCTCCGCCACGCTCACTACAGATCGCTGGTCCTCGGTGGTGCCCCGCGTGGTGGAGCTGAACAAGAACTCGAACCCGGACGAGGTGGTGGTGCCTCTGGACAACGTGGGGAACCCCAGCTGTGACGGCCACCAGCAGAGTTATCCCCCCAGGTGGAGGACTGACGACGCCCCCCTCTAGGGGCTGCAGGCAGGAGTAGGGTCCCCTCCACCGCCCATTTCTAGTCCACCCGCATTTCAGCGGCGCCTCCTGGGGTGTCCCCTGCACCCTTGTTCGACCCCCAGAGGTGAGGGCCAGGTGGAGATGCCAGGGAGGCCCCAGGACCCTCTGGTCCCCAGGCTCCTGCCTCCAGCCCCACCTCCCCACCCGGGCACGAGGCTCCTGGCCGCCTGTCTCACTCCCATGGAGTCACATAAGCAACACCAGTCTCTCCGCCCACCAGGGCTCAGACCCTGGCCTCTCCATTTATTTATTTGCTCTGTTCTCAGGAAAGTGGCACAACCTCCACCCCCAACTGGAGCCTGGCAGAGGCCTCAGGCCCCCGTCCCAGGTGCACTGCCGCCGGCTAAGCCCCCGGCCCCGCCCCACGCTGTGGCCGCACAGGCCACCCTGGGCTGAAGTGGGGTGGCTTTGCTGAAGGGCCGGGCACTCGGGGTGGGGCTGCGCCTTCCGTGTGTTCTGTAGGGGATTGTTGGTGCTCAATAAATGTTCACTGGTGGTGGAGACGGTGGGGAAGATGGTAATAGGCACGGGTATGACAGCACAGAGATGGACAAGCTAAGAGATGCCTGTGTTGGGGGGATGGGGCGGTGGGGATGAGAACAGAACGAGGGTTAGTAGTAACGACCAAGGTGATGTTTAGGGTGATGGTTGGTGGGGGCTGGATGGGGGGTGGTGGCCTGAGAGATGGAGGTGAGAGTGGAGTGTGATGGGAAGGTAGAGACAAAGGGAGTGAGGAGAGGAGGAGTGCTGGCGGAGGGATAGTGATGCTGGGGGGAGATCGTAAATCTGTCGAAATGCTGGGAGCGCGTAATGACACTGATGGGGGAGAGTAATGCTAGTGGGGAGATCGTAAAGCTCATCGTGGGATAGTGATGCTGGTGGGGGACAGTGATGTGCTGGTGGGTGGGAAGGCTGCTGGGAGAGGGCAGAGCAGAGGCGGAGTTGACAGGCACAGAGACGGGTGAGCCATCCGGTGTCGGCAGTGGGGCGATGCTGAGAATGACAGAGGCCTTAGTAAGACAGCGGTGGTGACCGGAGCCGTGAGAGTGCTTGTGGATGGAACCGCGTGCCATCGGGGCTGTGAATGTGAGCTGGAGCTGAAGGCCGACCTGCTTCCCTTCTGAGGGCAGCCATTCTTCCCAGGGTCCCACCCCGCTGCTGATCAAGCCCCCAGGGCAGCTCCAAGCCTCTGGGCATGAGGAGAGGCCCCCAAAATACCCCATCCTGCTGCTCCACCTTGAAGTGGAGGGATCTGCAGTCAGCTGGTTTCCCTCCGACCTCCCAGGTTCCTGGTCCCGGCTTGGACTAGGCCTTACTTCCTCTCTGAAGCTTCAGTTGAGAAGAGCTTGGGTCTCTGAGGACCTGGCCAAGGGCAGCTGCAGTGGGAGACGCACAGGGTGTGGGGTCTGAGACCCGAGTTCACACCCTCTGCCCAAACTGTGGCAATGGGTCCCTTTACTCTGGGCCTCCATGTCCCCGTCGGTCAGAAGGATGGCATATAGTCTGTTCAGCTATATGAGGATGAAGGGGAGACTCATTGTATTACCGCTGAGGGTGGCTGAGGGGCGCCAACCTTCCCACAGACGCATTCTTTCCATCTCCCTCTATGTTGCTGATAGGCAGGGGCTGATGGGCTTCCAGGGGCTGATGGGCTGTCCTCGTGATCCAGGGATGACCCAGCTTCTCCCAGGGCTACTTGCTTCCTCATTCCACCATTCTCAATGGAGGTCCCAAGAGCCATTCTGATTGGACGGACTCGGGTCACATGTCATGCCTGAGCCAATCCTGTGCTGGGGGCTGGGATGCCCTCCCTGGCTGAGCCAAGCCTTCTGGGTAACCGTGGGTAGGGCCTAAACTCTGATTCTCAGTGTCCTCAACTGTAAAATGGGGCACAGCTTTTGTGAAGGTCAGATGATTCCCTGGGCCTTTCAAAGAAGAGAGGATTGTGGTTGTGGTGTTCCAACAGTTATGTGTTTGGGGCAGCAAGTCAGAAAACTTACACTGGCTTGAAGAAAAGAATATTTATTGTCTCGGCAGGAAGTCCCAAGTTAGGGAGGGCAGTAAGTCTCTGTGACTCATTAAGGGTTCTGCCAGCTCATTTAGCCCTTCAAACATTTATCAGGCACTGTGCTAGGCACTACCCACCAGATGTGCTGGCTTTTTCCTCACACAGGCCTCCATCAAAGAAACAAGATGGCGCCACTGTTTCAGGAATCACATCCAGATTCGGCAGCATCCAGAGGAAGAAGGAGAAATAGTTCTTCCTGTGTCTCTTTTTATGAGGGAGGAAACCTTTCCCTGAAGTCCCCCAGCCAACCTCCCCTCTTGTATTATTGGCCAGAATTGCGTCATGTGTCCCATGCTTCAGCCAATCAGCAGGCTGGAAGCAGCAGTTGTCTCAAAGAAGCAGAAGACAATATGGAAAAAGGTAGTTTCCCCAGCCAGGTCTCGGTTCTGTGGGAAAGGAGGATGGGGAAACCAATGTTGCCTAGGCAGCCAGTAACATCTGCGACAAGCCTTCTCCCAGATGCCCACCCTCTACCCGATCTGGGCAACATTGTCATGGAAAACGGCTATGACTTACTCTGGGGCTATAAAGAGGTCATTTCTCTAGGGGGTTTTGTGATGGGCTGGCCCACAAGATCAAAACACCCTCTCAACTCAAAGAGACTCCATAAATTAGTGAGGTGAATGTTTAATTCATTCATTTTTTAAAAAATAACGAAAGAATTGTAGGCTATGAATTTTCCTCTGAGAACATTTTCAGCTAAATACATAGTAACTTTTTCAACTGTGATTTTCTAAATATTTGGTGGTTTGGGTGTTGATATTCTATAACTCAAAAGCTGTTTAGGGGGAACTTAAAATATTTTCAGGCCATTGAGATTTTGTTTGTTCCTGTAAGATCTGAAAGATGACCTTTCCCAATGTCCTTCAAAATATAGGGCATGTACTGGTGGTATGTCAAAATATTTTCAGGGGACACATTAGACATAGAATCACTTAGAGGAAAACGTCCCTCCTGATTAGGACATGGTCTCAGTTTGATGTTTCTGGGCTTTTGATGACCTTCCTGACGCTCACTAATCTCTCTTTAATGGAGAAAAACCTGAGGATCAGAATCTCTGAAAGGTAGAGCTAGAACCAGGGGTGATGTTAACTTCTCCCGGACTACAGGGACTGAGCGTGGGGAGGGGAAGTTCCCGAGGAAAGTTGGAGTGTTGCTACCTGTGCTAGACTGCTTCAGTGGCCCTGACTCTTCCCTTTAGCCATTCCTTTGCAGTACAACTTTGTCTTTCGACTGTGGGCAAAGCATAAGTTTGCATCCCTGGGCTTAACCATGTGACTTGTTTTAACCAGTGGGACGTTAGCAGACGTGCCGGCGCCAGCACCCGGGAGTAGGGTGAGAGAACGTGGAATAGAGCTATGTCATCCCAGGCAAGCCTCGCAGAGATCGGAGGGACCCCACAGATGCGGGACCAAAAACATTTTTTTTGTATGTCATTGAGTTTTGTGATTTTTTTCAAGTGCAGGCATCAATTTTGTGGCAATAGCTAATGAATACGGACAATAGAAGAAAGAGTAACTAGAATCTGGTGAGGCCAAAAAGAAACAAAAAACAAAACCCAAAAAACTGAATGTCCACTGCACTCCATGTTATAGATGGGGAAATGGAGGCTCAGAGAGGGGAAGACACTTGCCCAGGGCAGCTGGCTGGTAAGTGGTGGAGGTGGGATTTGAACCCAGGCATTCTGCCCTCAGACCCCATCCTGGAGAGAAAACACTCTGACCCCTGAGGGGTGAGAGGTGGTGAGGCCAGATGGCTTCTGCAGTGGGGTAAGACCCTGGCTGTTGCCTGCCACTTCCGCTGAACCCTGGAGACTGTCAGTTTGAACATACGCTTAACTTTATTCCAACAAGGATTTCTTATTATGTGCGTGTATGTGTATTTAATAATGTTAAAGCACTTGTATGTCATGTGTGACAGCAGGGTTTTTTTCATCCCAACTTTAAAGCGCTACTGGGAAATAATTAGTGCTACCAGAGTCAAAAACAATGGGACCCCATCAGAAAAGACAGTCTCAGAAACTCTTGGATCTTAATTGAACAATTACCTCTTATGCCTGTGAATAGTTCATTATTACATGCACTGTTATTATTGGCTGTTATTATTGTTTTAGATGAATGCTGGGGATTTTTTTTTTTAATCAAAAGTCATTTTCAACCATACTGTTCACCTCCTCCCGGCGTTCGCACGCTTCTGACATTTCCGAATGTAATAATGTAGTTGGCAGTCAGTCTCCACACCTTGCCCGGATAACGGTGTATTCTGATCACTCTGGTTGCTTGGACGGGGTGGTTAAATACTCCATGCCTCTGTTTATACTGTTATTAATTTTTGACTCCCTGGCAAAAGCATTTGCATGAGAATCGAGCACATCCCGTCTTTTATTTTTTAGGAATCTGAAGTCATGGGGGACAATGGGGAGATCCTTGTTCATCCCAAGCTTTTGAGACAGAAACAAAAGGAGGTGGTGGTGATGGAACCAGAGGACAGGGTAGAAGGGGCATTGGGCAGTGGAGACCCCAGCCCGAGGGATGGAGGGCAGGAGGCTGGGTCAGGAGAGGCCAGGCTGGGAGTCTTGTGTTTTTGGAGGGAAGCACAAAAAGGAGAGAACAAATGAACACACATAAGGCACCTGCCATGTGTTAGGCGCTGTGCTCAGTGCTTGGCATTCATATTTCAGGAACCATGTGTGGGACCTCATGGACTGGTGTGGATGCCTCTCCAAAAGTCATGACTCTCTTCCTTATTCACAGCACCTCATTTTGTTCAGAGTTCTCCACTCTGCTCTACAGTCATGGGCTTTTGCCGGGCCAACCACTGTGACTCTATCTCCCTTACTAGGTATTGGTATAGGAATAGCCATGTGAACCAGTTCTGGACCGTGAGACAGAAGGGAAAGTCTGCCAAAGGAGGAAGAATTCTGGGGGGAAAAAGAGAAATATAAAAAACACTGTCTTCTCTTTTGCTGGGCACTGTCAGGTCTGGATGTGATGCCCAGAACTGCAGCAGCCATTTTGTGACCATGAAAGGGCTTGGTGGAACAGACAGGTGCAAAGGACATGGGTCCTTGATGACACCATTGTGCTATTGAGTTAACGAACCCTGGAGCTACCCTACCATAGGGTTTCTTATGATTGTTTGAGATAATCAATGTTTTTTCCTCATTTATACCCATGAGTCAGGATTTCCTATTACCCTGCCCAAATCATGAAGATACAAGAACAAATTTTTCTGCCTATTTTGCAGGTGAAGAAAGTGAGACCCAGTGAAGTAAAGGCATTTGCTGAAGCACACACAGGCTGGATGTGGTGGGCTCAGGATTTGAATCCTCTGGCTTAGAAGGAGACCCCTGCTGGGGGGTGGCAGGATTTTTTTTCTTTTCTTTTCTTTTTTTTTTTTTTTAGCGATTTGGCCTTTCCACAGCACGGGGACATTCTGTTTTTCTATAGCAACAGGCTGTGATGGCTTCTAACAGGTGAAGATGGGACAGGTTGGGTGGAGATGGGACTCAAACCCAGATCCCCATATCCCAGCTCAGAGTCTTCTCAGCGTCATCAGAGACTCCCCCCCTCAGTTTGGGATATACCCACTGGATCCCACAGATCTGCCTTTGGCCACTACAGGGTGGGGCGGCTGGTCGTGGAGATTGGCCACCAGGGGCTGCTGTAGTCACACCCGGGAGTCTCCTCGGAGGAGGCCTTAGGGAAACTTGGAACCTGGGGACGTGGTCGGGAGCCCCTAGAGTGAGCTCCCCATTAAGTGAGGCTGACGTTACAAGACTGAGGAAACCCTGCCACTGCCACTCCCACAAGGAGAAAAAGGAGTCTATATCTGCCTCTGGAAAGTCTAGGACCTAGCTGCTGTGTGCTCTCAGGCAAGTTGCCTCCCTTCTCTGAACCTTTTTTCATTTTCAAAATGGAGGATCATCCCCAGTTCTCAAGTGAGGGCTTCCTTTCTCTCCCTGGTGGTCTTTCCCTTCTTTGGGGCCTAGCTCTACACAGTGGACAAAGGCCAATTAGGACGTGAGGCCCAACGACTCAGGTCAGGGTTGGATTCCAGTTCTGGCTCTGCAGCAAACTCATTAGGAGTCTTTGTGTTGCAGTTGGGGAAACTGAGGCCCAGTGAGGAGAAAGGACTTAGTTTCCCCAATTGCAACACAAGAGTAAGGACTCAGTATTTCCTTAAGTCCCATTTGTTCCTTGGGATGCTAACAGATAGGAACAAAAACTTAGGTGATCGGAAAAAGTTAGGGAAATGCTGGGTTAAAGCTGGAAGGGTATCTTGCCTGCAGGACTTTTCAGAGCCTTTAATATGCTAATGTGATTTGTGCATCTCCAAGGT
This sequence comes from Delphinapterus leucas, assembly GCF_059928025.1. NCBI lineage: Eukaryota > Metazoa > Chordata > Mammalia > Artiodactyla > Monodontidae > Delphinapterus > Delphinapterus leucas. Next base: position 17,308,487 of record NC_143142.1, read on the forward strand.
GGTGGGGGGAGGGGGACATAGGCATCTATTTCTCAAACTCTTTTAACCTAGAAACCCACTTTCCAAGGTGAAAATCAGCCAGACTAGGTGAACACAGAAATAATACATCTACAGAACAGGATCTGGGCTGCCTAGTAGATCTGACTACCTGTCTCCTCTGTTCAACACCACATGGTACGTGCATTGTAATATTAGTTTCACTTTATATTTGAGACATAGGTGGCTCAAAGAGGGGCAGTCACTTGCCAAAGGCCACATGCTGGTGGGCGGTAGCCTCAGGACTGGAACCTTTGGGCCCCACTGCTCTGGGGGTGGGTCCCACTCACAGGACTAATTTGCCCTGTCATCCTGATCACACATCACCTGATGCCATCCCAGTCCTTCAAATGCCTCCACTCCCTTTGATAGAGGCTCAGAGAACTGGAACCAAGGCTCAGAGAGGCCATACAAGTCACCCAGGGTCACACATGGAGTCTATGAGGACACTGAGGCCAGTTTTTCCTGACTCCTCCCCTCCTCCTGCCACTCTTTAGTGAGCTGGTGATGGTGATGATTTAAACAAAAAACCTTTTGTCCACCGGGTTTGCCCGCCCCCCTGGCTGGGCCCCCTTCCAATGGCCAGCGAAGGGGGTCCTGTGGCAGCCGTGTGGGCCCTTTAAGAGCACCCGGGACGCGCAAGCGCAATACAGCGCAGGGGGAAACCCAGGCGCACGTGGAGTCTCAGATGCAGCTCAGAGCTGAGCGGTGCGGGTTCGAATTCGCTGCTTGGAGGCAAGGCAGGGCTCGAAATGGGAGCGGGATCTAAAGGCTGGGATGAGTCAGGAAAACACGGAGCCACCCTGAAAAGGTGAGTGTTCCCCACGTGGATTCCCTCCACTCAAATGTTTGTCGAAGCCCTCCCTCCAGTCTGATGCCTCTGGAAGATGGGGTGATGTTCTAATTGCTGTTATGACCTGAAGTGGTAGTAATAGATTCGGTTCTGGGCCAGCCACACGTGGTTACCGTATTGGACAGCTCAGCTCTAACTGGGGTGAACCCAAGACAGCTACAGGGAGAAGAAGAGGCTCCTAGCGTCCTTATGAAGAGACAGGCTTGCACCTCGGGTGGGGGGAGGGGGCTGGATCGGCTGGCAGCGGCTCCCCTCTCCCTCGTTCACCCAACATGAAGTCCCAGCGGCGCGGGGTGTGGCAACTGAGGCCGGACCTGCGTTCTGGAGCCAAGCAGGCCATAGTTGGGGGTCGGTGGTAGTTCTCGTCCCTGCACAGCACAGCAGTTAAGAGCTTAGACTCTGAATCAGGGCTGGTGTTCTACCCGAGCTGCTTCTCTGATCTCCATCCTCAGCTGTGTGACTTCAGGCAAAGTGATTGCTCTTCTCTGGGCCCATATCACGTGCACCTGAACAGTTGTGAGGCCTAAATACCATTTAGTGCTGAGCCTGGTAGCCAATCTGCCTACAGCAACTGGGCTGTCTGTAATTGTAGTAATGATAACATCGTTATCACCTGCGCTGCTCCTCCAATGTGGTATAAAGGGCAGGAGTGCCTCACACCAGAATGACGAGGCTGGAGGGCCCTTTGAGATCAGCTAGCTCAGCTCCCAGGGAGGAGAAACCTGTCCAAGGCACCCAGGGAGCCAGTGCTAGGACAGAGCTAGAACCCCAGCTGGGTCCTGGGGCCATGCCCCGACTGGCTGTGCTCCGTGCCTGCACCTGCCCTGCTTGCAGACCCACCCTGCAGAGGGTAAGATTCTTCCCAGGATAGGGGGCGGGTCCTCACCCCCCGGTGTGAGGGACCTGGCCTGGAGGGTGGCTCCCATCTCTGTCCTCTCTCCTGATGCCCCAGTGTGGGCGGGCCTGGTGGTGGGCCCAGGACGTGGGGGCCTGGGCTACCTAGAATTGGTGCTGGTAGCCCCTTAGAACAGCTGAGCCACAGGCTGCCAAGCAGCCATAAACCTGGCTGTAGACCCTGCTGCTCTGTCCCTCTCCCAAGTACCCACACTGTGCTGTGGTCTCCTTGAATCCCATCTCTGGTTCTGGCGCTGCCCCCTTTGGGGATGGACCTGTTCCGGGTCACTCAAAGTACCATTGGTAGGATTTGCACCCAGGCTAGCTCACTCCAGGGGCTGGGATGCCCTGGGTGCTGCGATGCCCCCAGGCGTACTTGAGTGATGGATGAGGGTGGAGCGTCGAGGCAGCCTGGCCCAGCGTGTGGGGCTTGATGCCGGAATCTGGCTCCCTCTTACCATCCTTGTGGCCGTTTCTCAGATTCTCTGCGTCCTCCTCTGTAAAGTGGGGATGCTTTTATTATATACCCGAGAAGGCTGTCATGAGACTCAAGTACGTGTGGTCAGAAAAGCACTGTGTCAGCTGCCGTTTACATCCTATTTGTGATAACTCCCAGGGGCCTTTCACGCAGCGCTGACTTCCCTAGCTTGTCACCCAGCAGGACCCCTGCTCCTGCTCTCCAGGGCCTGGGTGGTGTGTTTGGTTCATTGACCCAGCTCAGATGGGCTCGGGTCCCGCCCTGGACACAGCCTCTTCCTCTCAGAGTCTCTGTGTGCTGCCAGGCTCAGGGGTCTGGCCTTAGGGAGGTGGGTGTCTGCACTGCAAGGTCACATCCAGGGTGTCCCCTCTGTCCCTCTTCTGCCCTGAACCTACCATGCCAGGCATCCAGACAGGGCTCCATGCATGAGAGCGGAGGCCTGAATCAGACTGGGGACTCCCCCTGTTCAGACATTGGGCCAACAAGCCAGGGGAGAAGGTGGGGACAGGACGTGAGGAAGAGTCTGTGCTTTGCTGCTTGAACTACAACTTTCCACAGACTTGCTGTGTGACCTCAGGCAGGTCGCTTCACATCTCTGAGCCACTTCTTCCTCTAGAACACCCGCTACCTTGCAAGCAGTGGTGAGGCTCCAAAGAGCTGCCGTGTATAGGAAAATGGCCAGCACACAGTAAGTGCCTGATAAATGCTGAGCATCCTGGAGCAGGGATGGTCTCCTGGACATCCCCAGGCACCAGGGCACGGGGTGGGTGTGTGCTGGGGCTGGCCAGGGAGATGGCCACTGCTCAGCCACTTTGGCCTGTCCCCAGCCACTCTGCCTCCAGGGAAGCAGGGATGGTGCCAGGCACAGAGGAAGAGCTGGGAAGGAATTTAGTGATGCAGGGGAACACCAGCCCCAGACCACCTCTGTACCCCTCAGGGAATGAGCCAGAGCGGCCCGGGCTCAGTTCTGTCTTGGCTGCTCTAGGACCGATCACTGACCCAACTGAGTGGCTGACACGTAAACAGGGTAAATGACAGTGTCCACTTCGAAAGAGCTGGAGAAGTAAATGAAACATTGCATACGAAGTGGCCCAGCAGAGGAGGGGCCAGGAGGCTCCTGGCCTGCTTCCGAGGGCTCCAAGCCCAGTCAGCAGGGGAGGAGACAGCCCGTTTTACTCCTAAGGGGAGGAAGGAAGAACGAACAAAAACAAGAGCTGCAAAACATCCCACAGCTGAGACACCATCTGTGTTTTCCTTTTTTTTTTTTCTTTCTCTTCGTTTTTAAAACAATATAGTGCAGACCGCACTTCTCACAGTAGAATATAATGGTCAATTTTAGTATAAAAAAAAAACATTCTCAGAGATTTGTAAATGCACTTAGTGCTTGAACAGGCCTTGGAGAGAGATACAGTACCGCTTCTGGAGTGCCAGAGGGGCCAGGACTTGGGGAAATCGGGCCTTGGAGACTTAATGGGGGGACCCCCTGCCTGCCTTATCCCCCGGAATGGTGTGGGGCAGGCCTTGGAGGGTGGCTTGCAGGAAAAGAGTTGGATTGGATCTCCCAATTAAAACCAGCAGGTTGCCCCCGGAACTGGCTCCTAGGAGAACCCCTGAAGGAGGCGGGGTCTGGTCCCTCTGACATTGTTAGCCCCTATAGCGCCTTTGTGCACATGGGTGAATGGTGCCCCTTCCTCAAGATTCAGAAAATTGCTGTAATAAATATACAAGTCTAGGATGCAAATGGTGTCTCCTCAGATGAGTTGCCTTGTGCAGTACACAGCCTGCACAACCGTGCCCAGAAGCCCTGTAAGATGTACTGAAGGGAAGGGAGAAGGTGGTAGTCCAGGGTTTGGAGAATGGAGATGGGATTCTGTGTTGGGAAGGAATGGTGGGGAGGGGAAGAGAGTCTAGAAGAGGAGGAGCAGGGGGACCTGTAGTCCCCGGAGCCTGTATTCGAGTGATCTTCGCCTGGAGAGGGCAGTGAGGGCGCTGTGGGCTCGATGACTTCCTCTAGGCCCCCTCTGCTCTTTTTCCAGGAGACTGGGGAGCTCATGGAGGGAGGAGCTGTCTAAGCCCTGGGGGCCGCTCTGATCCCACCCCGACTCTAGACCCTAACATTTCCTTCTGCATCACTGTGGTCTGACCCCCTCTCCCGGAGAGCCGGAAAGAACCACTTCTGGTTTAAGTGGTTTCTCTCTCCCTGCCTCTGCCAGCTTGGATGGAGGAAGGTGTGGATGTCGGCAGCTGCCCCCCCACCCCCCCGGCCCTCCGCGTGTCCTGGGGCAGCTGATGGTGGGGAGGGGCCTTGGCGAGTGAGGTCACCTTGCCACTCCGTGTCAGCAGCAGCCGGCAGCAGCCGGCCTGGCTTCCCTGTGGGTATAAATGGGCACTCGGACACAGCGCGGGGCTGGCACCCCCGCCCCGCGTGCTGCCCACCCTGTTCTGCGGCCTGCCTCCCCCCTGGGCGCCCTGTCCGTCTGTGCATCTGCCAGGCAGGCCTTATCTGTAGACGGGCAAGCGGATGTGGGCGTGCTGGTGGTCGAGCAGCCGGGGCACAGCCACCGTCTCGTAGCCCTTGCCCAGCATCTGTTCCTTGATGCACGGGGGCCGGATGTCGTTGATGAGATACTCCAGTGACTGCAGGCTGCTGCTCAGCACGGCCGTGTTGCACACGCTCTTGCTGGGCAGGCCTGAGAGGGTCTCCGCCGGGGGCCCTGCCAGCTCCCGGGCCATCCCCGGCCCCAGCTCGGTCACGGCCACTGCCGCGGCTGCCGGATTGTAGCAGTCGCTGGTGGGGGTCACCAGCACGCTGTTCCAGGGGGCAGCGAAGTACTGGCCCACGGTGAAGCTGGTGGGCAGCCCCACGCCGCAGTTGACGGGCGACCCGCCGGCCCGCTCGTATACCCGCCCCCCACAGGCCTCGGGGGACTTGCTGGCCACCGTGCCGCCGCTGTAGGCCCGCAGCGGCTGGGGCGGGGGCGGCGGCGGCGGCTTCTGCGGCCACAGCAGGTAATCCAGGCCTCCGTCTGCGTACCCTGTGGGCTTGGTGGCCCCAGCCAACGTCAAGGCCGGCGTGCTTCCCTGGCCCAGCTCGGCGCCCTTCCGGCAGTCGGGTGGGCCGGCAGTGGCCGGGTAGGCCAGGCTGGGGAAGCTGGGCACCGGGCCGTGCTTGGCTGGGCTGGGGTGGGGAACGGCCACGGCCTGGCAGGCGGCGGGCGCAGCGCCTGGGGCCTGGCACTGCTGGTTGAGCTGGTAGAGGATGCTGTGGATGGAGGGCAGGTTGGAAGGCGGCAGGGGCAGGCCGCGGCCGGGCAGGGGGATGACGGAGGCGGCAGTGGCCGCGGCCGCGGGCAGGCCGGGTGGTGGGGCGGGCGCCTCGGGTGGCTTGGGGTAGGCCAGGGACCCCAGAGTGCTGGGCGCCGGGTAGGGCGCGATGCCCACCTGCACGGCGGCCGGCGACAGCTTGGTCCGCTTGCCCTCGGCGCTCTTGAGCACGCTTTTGGTGAGGCCGGGGGGCGCAGCCACGCCGGAGGAGGAGACGGCGGCCTTGACGACGGCGAGCAGGCCCTGGTAGCCGGCCGTATGCGGCGGGTAGGGGCTGTAGCGCTGGCCACTGGTGTCGTAGCCGTTGACGGTGCGGCTGAGGTGCTTGTGCTGGGGCACGCGGATGTTGCTGGGGAAGATCTTGATGGAGAGCGGGCTGTTGGCCACCTTCTCGGCGTAGGCGTCCAGCTCGGCCGGGCTCGGGTAGCGGGAGGAATGCATGGAGCTGGCCACCGTCTCGCCTGTGGGGACACGGGAGGGGAGGAAGCACAGGTGAGAGCCGACCCTGCGACCCGGCGAGGCCCGGAGGCCGCACCCCGCCACTGTCCCCGGAACGACTCGCCAGCCACCCGTCCCTCGCTTTTTCCACCCAGTCACTTGCTCCTTCATTCATTCTTTCTAAATCGTTAAGCTTCGGATCAAAGTGTAAAGTACGTTAAAGGAAACTGCATACATCACAAGCCGGCTGCACTTTCACAAACAGAACACACTCGTGTGACACCCTAGGTCAAGGGAGAAGCCTGTGCCAGTCCCCAGAGGGCCCTCTGCGCCCCCTCCTAGTCAGTACCCACACCAAGGGAACGGCTCTCCTGGCTCCTAACGGCGCGGACTCGTGGTGCCTGGGCCTGGCACAGGTGAGCTGGGATCCTGCAGTGCATGCTCGTTTGCACTGTCGGGCCTCCGCCACTTAAGGTTACGTTTCGAGGTTCGTCCGGGCGGCCATGGGCGTGGCGGTCTGTTCATTCTCATGGCCGTGTGATGTTTGAGTGTGACTACATCACAGTTTACTCATCCTTCCCACTGCTGATGGCATTTGGGCCATTTCTGGTTTGGAGCTGATACAAATAGTGTGACAGCCCCTGGGGCACGTATTCAGTGAGTCCTGCTGGGAATAGGCCCAGGAGCAGAACTGCTGGGACAAAGGAGAGACGAGAATGTTCAGCTTCAGGAGAAAATGCCCAACAACTTGCCGAAGAGACTGTGCCAGCTGTGCTCCCCGCACACCGGCCCCCCCAGCACGGGAGTTACGGGGGCTCTAAACCCTCCACTCCACCTGCCTGGTACCGTCGTCCATTGTATTAGGTTGGCCAAAAAGTTCGTTCAGGTTTCCCGTGCCATCTTATGGGAAAACCGGAACGAACTTTTTGGCCAACCCCAATACCACCACTCTGGTGGGTGTTCATTCTGCCCCTTTACTTGTCCTCTCGGCGCCTCATCTGTAGAATGGGGTGATGATGGCCCATGGATGGCTCAGTGAGTTGCTACGTGGCCTGGCGCGGGGCAAGTTGCCGCAGGTGGCTTTCATCCTGGTGCTCACCGACCCTCGTTCAACCAACAGGCAGCCGGGAAGGAGGGGTTTTGCCCCCGCTGGCTGCCCCTCCCCTCCCCAGGTCTGCCTGTCACCTGCAAGACCTGTGTGGTGGCCACTGCCTTTTTTGTGAGCTGTCAGCGCGGCAGCTGAAGGGTGTACTTTGTTTATTTTTTTGGCCACGCCGCACAGCTTGTGACATCTTAGTTCCCTGACCAGGGATTGAACCCGGGCCCTTGGCAGTGAAAGCGTGGAGTCCTAACTACTGGACCGCCGGGAATCTCCCTGAAGGGTGTACTCTGTGTGACAGGCTGACTGTCCCCACCGTCAGTGGGCACAACTGGGCCCTGCTGTGGGGGAGGCGGGTTGCCGGTGGGTAGACCCCCTTCTCCCATCCAAAGCCCCTCCCTGGTCCTAAGACATTCCTCAGTGCTGCTCAGGACCCCCTCTGGCGCGGGGAGTGGAGCAGGAGGCCTGCGTGAGGCAGATGGAGAGACCCTGGGCTTTGGAGCTGGCTGCCTAGGTGGAGTCCTGTCTGGTTGCAGGGCTGTGTGGCCCTGGGCAAGTTGTTGGCCTGGCCGAGCCTCAGTTTTCCCACCTGTGGAATGGGGATAAGGACTGTGGCAGATCTGCAGGGCGGCCTCAAGGAATGTCTGTGCCAAGGGGCCGAGCAGGGGGTGAGACAAACAGTAGGTGATGGGAGATCGTGACCTGGCTGGGCCCTTGGGTGAGGAGGACCCTACAAGGTCTCATGGTGCACTGCCTTCCTCTCGGCCCTGTGGGCACCCCTGGGACCCAACAGTGACTCCTGCGAGGGTGTGGGGGGGGTGTTCACCACTCTGAACCTCAGTTTCCTCATCTAAAATGGGGTTACACCGCTGCCAACACTGCCTCCCAGGAGGGCTGTGAGGCTTTCATGAGTCGTGCGGTGGAGCGTTAGCAGAAGCGGGTCTAAGTGTGTTAAGACCCCTCCACCTGCCTGGCACAGGGGTCTTCCTGGGAGAGGAAGGGGTAGGGCTTGTGCATGGCTGGGCCTGGCATTGTGGCTAGGACACAGTGCAGACCCCACCGCCTTCCTTAGGCCTTCCCACCACATCCCCTCCTTCCCGAGCCTCACCCGACTCCCTTGTGGACTTAGAGCCAGTCTGAGCAAAATGCATGCCGTGATGGGGGAGCCTCACCCCCAGGGCTTCAGAGGTAGCTTTCTGGAAGAAAGGGCATCCCTGCTAAAGGCAATGGCGAAAGGAGCGAGGAGGGAGGAGAGAAACATATTCCAGCAGAAGAAACTGCACAGGCAAAGGTCCAGAGGTGAGGAAGCCTGTCCCGGTGGGAACTATAAACCAGAATAAAAGGAGAAGCCCAGAGCAGGCATGCAGGAGAGGAAAGACCACAACAGGCAGCTCAGGAGGGTGTCGGGCCAGAGCAGGGGCTCTTCGCTGTGGGGCAGCGGTTCTCAATGGTTCTGTCCCCAGGGCACACTGTTGACATCCGCAGACGAGTTCGGCTGTCATAGCTTGCAGAGAGGGTTCTACGGCAGCTGGTGGGTACGGGTCAGGGAGGCTGCTAAACACCCTGCGATGCACAGGACAAAGACCCCACCACAAAGACCTGTCAGGCCCCTAGTGTCTGCACTGCTGTGCTGGGAGCCCTCGCCCAAGGCATCGGCAGCTGTGGAAGGTTCTAAGCAGGTGAGGGGCAGGGCAGGCCTGGGTTAGGAAGACCGTTCTTCTCTGCCCTGAGGCGCAGGGATGTGGTCTGACCTGGGCAGGACAGTGGGGAGGGAAGAGGGTGGCGGCACCGAGTACCCCAAGGAGGCTGGGGCAGTGCCCCTCCATCCGTGTGGCCTAACCTGGGCCAGGTGGGTGGAGCTGACCCCAGGCCCCCCATCCTGACCCTGCCTGGGGCAGCCCCCACTCCTAAGTGACCTAAAATAAACTCAGTGTGGAGAATGGAAATGTCACTTTGGCCAATGGGGGAATCTTTCTCCGAGATTGGATTTAAACTACATTATACAAGCAATTTCATGGGCACTTAGCGCCGCTCGGAGAGTCCCGCAAAAAAGGGACCAGCTCTTCATTTACCAGCCATAAATCAGCAGTTGCTATAATGAGCACAAAAATGTCACTTTTATGCAATTTTACAGATGAACAAAACTGGTGAAATTAACTGTGGTAACCTACTATAGTCAGCAAAAGCGGCTGCCGGGGGAAAAAAATCATATCTGTATGTATTTTTGTTCCTCTTAAACTCTCTTCCCAAGCAAGTTTCTGCCATTGCGGTGTGAAAACTCATTTGTCCTCACCCGTATACTTTCATTTGGAGTTTATCTTGAGTATCCAATGAGCCACCAACTGTGAAAATGATTAAATCTACAAAATCCATCTAATGGATGGAATAAATTAGGTGCTTAAAACCTTAAGAAGAAGAAAAAAAAAGAGCAATGTCTGTTACTAGTTTCCATTCATTGAAAGAAGGGGCCCATCTGGCCCCTCTGCTGGTCAACAGGGCTCAGCCAGGGTGGGTTGGTCCCTCCAGTTTGTTGGAGCGGACGGTGGTGCCGTGACACAGAGGCCGTCCTTTGGTGAGCACTTAGTATATGTGAGGCCCCCTGCCTACAGCTTTTCTCCATGCCTCTTGTTTGGAGCACCTGACAGCTCCGAGAGGTGGGAGGTGGTCCCATTTTACAGATAAGGAAGCAGACAAGTTGTGGCACTTGGCAGGCAGCCTCCAAGATCTGTCCCCGACCCCAGTGTTTCTCACCTCCTGGTATTCACGCCCTTCCACTCCACATGGGGCTGACCTGTGTGACCTGTAAGATACCGTGGAAGTGAAGGAGTGTGACTTCCAGGGCAGGGTCGTGGAAGGCTCTGTGGCCTCCTCCCCTCTTGGATCACTTGCTCTGGGGAAGCGGCCGCCTGTAAGGATGCCGGAGCAGCCGAGGGGGAGGCCCCCATAGAGGGTCACGTGCGCCTTCTCGGGGGCAGGTCTTCCAGCCCTGGCCAAGCCTCCAGAGGACTGCAGCCCCTGCCAACATCCGCCTGCAGCCTCACGAGAGACACGGAGCAGAGCCACTGGCTAGGTGGCTCCTGAGCTCCTGACCCACGGAAACCGTGAGAGACGGTGCGTGATCACTGATGCTTTAAGCTACTAAGTTCTGGAGCAACTTGCTACACAGCAGTAGCTAACTAATCCAGGCCCCCATTTTACAGAGAAGGAAATGGAAGCTTCCCGAGAACACACAGCCGGGGAGGGGCTGAGCTGGGATTTGCCTTCCATGTCATCATCCCCTCACCTGCACCCCAAGGCAGGCCCCAGCTGAAGCCAGGAGACTCAGGAGGCTCCCCCTCTTCCTCCTTAGAATTAGGAGGCGGACAGTCCTGAGGAGGGACTATAGAGTCAGTCCGGAGGCTCAGAGAGGCAGGAAGTGACCCATCAGAGGGCACACGGCCGGGCAGCTCTCACGGCTGCCCTCGGCTCCCGGAGACTGCCGGCTGGCGGCCCTCGGCAGGCCTCCCCTGGACACGTGCTTGTCTCTGGGTGGGCGTGTACCAGGGTCACCCTGTTCCAAACCTGGCTTGATTGCTGCACCCCTGTGAGTCTTTGCATCTGCGGCCTCTACTGTCTCCCTTGTTCCTGAAGGGCTTTCTGCTGAGCCACCCCGGGGGCCTCAACCCCAGCCTTGTCCACCAGCGTACAGTAGCCCTGGCTTGGGCGGGGGGGTCCTCTGGCCACTCGGGCCAGGCTGGGCCCCCGAGTCCCGCTGGGCGAAGGCTCCTGACCCTCCCCCGGAGGTGGGCACCACCACCAGTGTTCAGTGCAATTGCACAGCCCCATTTTGGCAAATGTCATGACACAAAAAAGGCCTCACATGGAGGAACCAGCCAAGCCAGCTGTTTGCGGCAGGCTTCTATGCAGTGGCAAGGATGGGGGGCAGCGCTCACGGGGTTAATGGGCAGAGGAGGGGACCCATGGCCCTGTGGGCCCCCTGGGGAGCCCCAGGGCCCACCTTGCCTGGTTCCCCGAGTTGGCCAGGGCACCCCAGCGAAGGTTCCATCGGCGCCTGGTGCATCGCTGCAGGCACCACGGCAGATTCTGACTGCCCTGGGCTTGTCCTGCTGCCCCAGCAGACTGGACTCCCTGAGCTGGCTTGTTCAGTGCTGTCCCCACTGCCCACAGGACATGGAGTAGGAACTCAGGAATGTTGCGTTGAAGGAATGACGAGGCTGTGGCTAGAAGGACCCGTCCAGCCTGGGAGCCCCTGTTCACCGCCAGTCACGACACTTGGGGGAAACTAAGCCAGAGACAGCCCCATGGAGAGACGCCTCCCCCCAAGCCCGCATCCCCTGGGTGTCTTCTGAGCCCTCCCACGTGCAGGCACTGTCCTGGGCTTGGAGACGAGCAGCGGTCAAAGCAAACCGAAGTCCCCGCCCTCTCCGAGTTGACATCTAGTCGGGGGAGACAGACAATAACGTGTAATGCGTCCGGCAGCGATAGGCCCCGCGAACCAGGAGAGAGCAGGTGTCGTAGTTTATGTCCACAATTCTTTGGCGTTCCTCCCACAAACAGCGGAGGCTAATTTTCCTTTAAACATGAACTAAGCGACTCGATTCTACTGAATAGAACGCGTGGTGACTGGTGACTGTCATGGCTCAGTGGCGCTGAGTGACTATCATGGCTATCACTAAGTGGCACTGATGACTATCATGGCTCAGTCCTGAGGGCGTATGGCTGCCTCCTGGAGCTCCAGGTGGATCTGTCTCTCAGGAGGTCCATCCCCGGAGTCATGTCCATCCCCACCATCATGTTCTGGGAAGCCCAGGCCACGTGGAGAGGCCATGTGTGGGTGTTTCAGCCAACAGCCGGCACCCACCACCCGATGTGTGAGGGAGCAGGCCTTCGGAAGGTTCCAGCCCCAGCCCGGGTCTTCCCGCAAGGCCCCCTACCCCAGCCCCGTTCCCAGCGACATCACAGAGCAGAGACACCAACCCCATGGTGCCCTGTCCATAGTCCTGAGCATACGACAGAGCTGTGTGAGGCCGCTGAGCTTTGGGGTGATTTGTTACGCAGCCGTAGTCATCGGGACAGCGGGGCGTGGGGGACGGAGAGGGATGGGATGGAAGGGCGCCTCGTTCGGACACGGCAGTCAGCGCAGAGGCTTCTCTGATAAAGCAGCTCTTCAGGACCGCGGAAGGAGGTGCGGTGTGGGAGTGAGCCGCGTGGGCGTCTGATGGGAGAGTGGTCCCAGCAGCAGAGGCTGAGGGGAGTGGATGCGTGCGCCAGGCGCAGCGGGACCGGCGGGGGAAGGTCATAGGAGATGGACCGGAGAGGCAGGGGGCGCACAGAGCAAATGGGCTGGGCCTTGGGGCCATTGAGAGGACCTGGGCTTTGCCACAGGGGAGGGTTGGGAGCAGAGGAGGGACATGACCTGATGTGGGTTTTAATGGGACCCCTAAGGCTACTGGGTGGGAAACAGGAAGAAATCATCCCGGGAGCAGCCTGACTGTCCCTATGAGACAGAGCACCCAGGAGGCCCCTGGCAGAAACACACCTCGCTGGGCACTAACGCTTAGGGTGTTGGAAGGCTCTGATGATGCCGGGAAGCGGGTACAGTACAGGGATGTGGAAAGAGGTCACAAAGGGGGCTGTGTCTTCCTCCTTCCCTCTCGAACCAACACTTGAAGGAAAAAAGCCCTGGATGCCAACAGGGGCTGGCCTGGGAAGGAGGCATATTTTATTTCTTCTCTGTGCTTTTCTGTAATTGCCGGTGGCCAGCTGCACCTGAGTATTGCTTTAGGGTGGGGGACAGGCACAGGCTCCCATTCCTCCCAGGGTGCTGCCTTTGATGTCTGCTTCAAAGCATCCTCCACTGCCCTTGGCCTTGAGCAGCCTGAGGCTCCCCGGCTCCCCATGTCATAGGGCAGCGTCTGCTCCTGGGCAGAGCACAGAGGGTGGTCGGCAGCCTTTTGAGAAGGAATCACGGTCAAATCCCAGCTCTGCCACACACTGGCTGTGTGGCCCTAGGCAGGCCGCTGCCCTCTCTGAGCCTCGGTTTTCTCTTGTGTAAAATGGGGATGATACTGCTGTTGCTGACGTTCGAGAGTTTTTGTGAGCACTGGAGAGGGTGCCTGCCTTCAGTGGGTGCCAAGGTTGTTGGCGATGAATTCACTGAAGCCCCTTCACCGCCTCCAGGCCCCCAGCTGCCTTGCTGTTCTCTGTAAAACCCTCCCGTGAGCCCCCCATTTGCATGAAGTCTTAGCTGCTCAGGGTGGCATTCAGGCCACCTGGCCTTGACCTCCCTCTGCAGCGCCCCCCCACAGGCCCCTGGATGCCTGCACGGTGTCCCCGGGCCTCCTGTACATGCTGACCGCCCCCCTCTGTTGAGTGCCACCTCTGGGTCCGGCATCGCCCCAAACACCCGGGCCTTGCCCCTCTGCCAGCCCCGTGGAGGCCCTGGGAGGTGGGCCCTGGGTTCCAGAAGAGAAGGATAGGCATTCAAGGGACAGGACATCGGTGAGGGTTGCAGACGCAAATCCCTGCGTGGTTTGCTGACTGCTGGCAGACAGATGGGTTGCCAAGGAGCCAGAGCCCAGGTGGCAAGGACGGAGGTGGGCGGGGAAGGCGTGCCCTGCCCTGAGGTGTTCTCTTTTGGTTTTTTGTTTTATATTTTTTGGCCGCGCGGCACGTGGGATCTTACTTCCCTGACCGGGGACTGAACCGGCGGCCCCTCTGCATTAGAAGCACAGAGTCTTAACCACTGGACCCCCAGGGAAGTCCCCAGAGGTGTTCTCTTTTGAAACAGTGTTCAGACACCAGCAGGACACACCACACACCTGGTGCGCAGGTTGTGGCTCGTGGGCTGCCAGTTTGAGACCTCTGGTGGCAGAAAAACAATTTGTGAGCCAGGATTTGAGCCCCGGGCATCTGTGCCCCGGGACCCTGCTCTCAATCACTGGGCACCATGGACACCATGGCTGGACCGGTTCTCTCAGGTTGATGCCGATGGCCTGGACACCCTGCTCGTCTAGTCTGTGTCCGTCTGTCTCCCCCGCCCCACACCCCGAGGAGAAGTGCCCCATCTCTGGGTCCCCTCCAGTACCTGATCTGGAAGGGTGAACCTGGGGTGGGGTGGAATTGTCCATGCAGTGCCCAGCACGCGGTAGGTGCCTAAATTATGTGCCGAGAGGATGAAGAAGAGGTGTTGCTTACACCCCCTGGTCTCAGCTGAGACACGGCCCCCGGCCCCCATCCAGGCAGCCTTCCCTGCCTGCCCCCCAGCACTCCCCTGCTGTAGCTGTTGGCTTGTCTCCTGGGCTGGATTTGGAGTTGTTTGAGGGCAGGCCTTGCTCCTTCTCAGCACCCTGATGCCTAAGAGAATGTGTGGAACCGTGGCAGGTGCCCGGGAGCATTGCGTGAATGACGGTGCGGGGTCTAGCGAATCTCCCCCCATGAACTGGGCTGCCCCTGCCCCCTGCCCCCCCTCCCTGCCATGGCCCCTGTGAAAGCCTTGTTGGGAAATGTGAAAGACTGCCTGGCTGGCTGGCGGTGCAGGCGAGCCGTCGCTGTCGTTAAGTTAGTGTTATGGGCCTTTTACAGGTGTGATAAGTAGACGCAGTTATTAACAAGTACATTAAGCCAATTAAAAGCAGCCCTTCGAGTGGGATTTAATGTTGCTACAGGGAGACAGGAGCGTGGGCCTCGGTGGCACCCTGCCTTCCGGAAGCTGGAGGGGTGAGACTGGGGAGAGGTGAGCAGCTCGGATTCCGACTGGAGGCAGGCCATGGCCTTTTGATGCCCAGCTCAGCCACTTGCTGGGGGTGACCTGGGGCAGCCGCTGGACGTGAGCCTCAGTTTCTCGTCTGTAAGGGGCTGAAGGGGCGGGCGCATCAGGGGTTGCCGAAGTCAGCGTGATACTCTGTACGGGCAGGCACGTGGTACCTGCCCGTCAGGGGGTAGGTGGAGGTGGGAGGGGTGGCCAGGGCAGGACCCCAGCCCAGGATTCCTGCTCCCACGCTCCGGGCTTCTCTGTGCTGCCCCGGTGGCAGCCCCAGGTGCCCCCAGGCACCTACCAGCCAGACGCCAGTCCCTGTGCGGCTGAGTGCAGCTTCCTGCTGAGCCACTGGACGTCCCCACCAACCCTGCCCCCGGCGAAGTTGTTCCCTTGGTGGACCTCAGACTTTCTGAGTGTAAAATGGGGCTATTGATAACTGTAGCTTTCCTAGAGGAGGGGTGGGAGAATGAAAGGTGTGCCGGGCACCGGAGCACAGCAGGTGTTTGGTGAGGTTTTTTTCCTTCTTATGTTGTCACAGATTTTGCCTATCACCTCCTCCCTAAGGCTCAGGAACTGGACATGATCTGTGTTGAAACGGGGCTGGGGTGGGGTGTCCAGGACAGGAGGGGTCCCTGGGCCTGGGGCCTGGCCCCAGCCCCCCGGGAGGAACAGCCCGTATCTGCATTCCCCTTTGCTGCCGACACTCTGCCCTTGGAGGTGGCAGCCTTCTGAATGCTCAATTAACGTGACACTAATTAGCTGGTGGCACCAGCAGAATCCCTAATGAGGCTGTCCCGGAGGGGGGCAGGGGAAGGCGCTGGGCCGGGGCAGACGTAGGGCCGGGGCAGACGCAGCTGTTCTCTGGCCTCTGCTGGGAGGGAGGCAGGGAGGGGAAGGGCGGCGGCCAGCCACCCTGACCTGCCTCCAGTCCACTGCCCCGGTGGCAGCCCCAGGGCCTTGAAGGTCAGGCCCTGGTGTCACTCCAGGTGCCCCAGCTACCAGCTGGGGGTAGGGGAGTGGCCCCAGCTCCCTGGCCACCACTTCTCCTAAGGGGACGGAGTAAGGATTAAACAAGAGGATGCGTGTCAGAAGGCCTGGTACATAGTGGTGCTCAGAGAAGGCTGGCTGCCTGCCTTCTAGCTCTTTCTGTGCCAGAGCAGGCAGTACAAGATAGTGGTGGTCATTGGGCACCGCACAAAGGGTCCTCTCATTCTCTAAGCATGTGTGTGTACACATGTCCAAGCTCACACACATGCTCTAGGGTCACACATGTGAGCCACGTGTGCCCAGATATTCAGGGACATCCTGTACATGCAGAGACTGGCAGGTGTTCGCAGGCACACGTACCCGTGTCTACATCCTCCTTCCCCACTGGAGCCCCAGCTGGAGCCCTGCGGCGGCCAAGGTTTCCCTCCCCGTAGGCAGGTCTGGGAGTACTTCAGTCCCTCCCCAGTCTGACTTTCCTGCACCTCGGTTTCCCTGACCTTCTCCCTGACTGGGCTCGGTCTCTGGGAGTCCACCCCTCACTCTCTCCCAGGACCCAGCAATGTCCATCCCCCGCCCTGGGCTTTGCCTGTGTTCCTGTCTCACCCTGCTGCATTGGCCATGATGCATGTGGGATCTTAGTTCCCCGACCAGGGATTGAACCTGCACCCCCTGCTGTGGAAGCTTGGAGTCTTAACCACCGGACCACCAGGGAAGTCCCTGTCCCTCTGTCTTCGTGGCAGCTGTCTTCGCCCTTTGGAACTGCTGGCTCATCTCTCCCTCCTTTGGGCCATTTTCCTACTCCTGTCTGTCTCCGTCCACATCCATGCTGGTCTGACCCCCCATCCCTTCCCTCCCCGCTCCAGTCTCTGTCTCCAATCCTTAGTCTCACCCCCTCCCACCCACCACTGGCTCCCTACCCCTCCCCGTTGCTGTCTTTGTGCCACCACATCCTGGCTCTCTATTCTGCATACGGGTCCGTTTTAAGTGCTGAAGACATCCTCTCTCAGTTTGGGGGCTCATCTTGACTTTTTTTTTTTGGTGTATTTTGCTGAGTTTTAAATTTTATTGTGGTCCAACCTGTCTTTTCACTTGTGCTTTTTTTCCCCTCTCAGTTTGCAAATCCTGCCTCTCCTGAGGATGATGTTCTCTGTCACTTTCTTCAAAGAATGCTATCTGTTTTCCATGTTTTTTTGGTCTGCCTAGAATTCCTGTTGATGTATGGTGTTGGGTAAGGCTCCAATGTCATTTACTCCATATGTATAACCAGTTGTCCCAGCTCTGCATATTCATCCCCAGTGATCTGCAAGACCCAATTCATCCTAGATGGAGCTGGTAGTGTGTGGATCTATTTCTAGATGCTCTTCTCCATCCCCTGGTCCCCTCTTTCCCTTTGTTAGTCCCATGGTTTCAGCCTTAAGCCATGGCAGTACTGGCCCTTATACTTCTTTTTTTTTTTAAATTATTATTTATTTGGCTGAGTTGGGTCTTAGTTGCGGCACACGGGATCTTTCGTTGCAGCACGTGGGCTCAGTGGTTGTGGTGTGTGGGCTTAGCTGTCCGGCGGCATGTGGGATCTTAGTTGCCCGACCAGGGATCGTCCCCTGCATTGGAAGGCAGATTCTTAGCCACTGGACCACCAGAGAAGTCCCTGGTCCTTATACTTTTTTGTCAAAAGCACCTTGGCCATTCTTGGCCCTTTGTTCTTTCCTTATCAACTTCTACACCAGGTTTTCAAGTTATACACAGGATGGCCAGGATGTAGGGATTGGATTGAATTTTTTCCATATTGAATCTCTGTCCATGCACAGGACATATGTCTAAGTTTGTTCTGGTCTTTAAAAACTGTCATTATATAAACTTAAATTTTTCTCCATAGAGGTCATTTACCTCTTTTATCAATTTATTTTAGGTCCCTTAATAAATTGTAATAGTATCATAACTTAGATAAAATGGACAATTCCTACATAGACACAAACTACCAAAACTGACTTAAGAAGAAATAGAAAATCTGAATAGACCTATAACAAATAAATATATTAAATTAGTGATCAAAACATTTACCCACAAAGAAAAGCCCAAGCCTAGAAGGCTTCACTGTTGAATTCTATAGAACATTTAAAGAAGAATTAATGCCAATTATTCCACAAACTCTTCTAAAAAAGAGACTAGGAGGGAACACTTGCAAACTAATTCTGTGAGACCAGTATTACCCTAATGTCAAAACCAGACAAAGACACCACAAAATAACTATAGACTAATATCATTTATGAATACGTACTCGGTCCTCCGTATCCACAGGTTCTGCATCCATGGATTCAACCGAGGACCAAAAATTCCAAAAAGCAAAACTTGAATTTGCTGTGCGCCAGCAACTATTTTCATAGCATTTACATCATATTTACAACTATCTACATATCATTTACATTATATTTACAGCTATTTACATAGTATTTACATTGTACTAGGTATAAGTAATCTAGAGATGATCTAAAGTATATGCAGGGGAATTCCCTGGTGGTCCAGTGGTTAGAACCCCACGCTTTCACTGCCAAGGACCGGGGTTCAGTCCCTGGTTGGGGAACTAAAATCCCACAGGCCACGCGGTGCGGCCAAAAAAAGAAAAAAGGATATGCATAGATTATACGCAAATACTATGCCATTTTATGTATCAATATAAGAGATTTGAACATCTGTGGATTTTTGTATCCATCGCCGGGGGGCGGGGGGGAGTCTTGGAGCCGATCTCCCATGGATACCATGACTGTACATGCAAAAATCAAAAAAATACTAGCAAACTTAATCCAGTAATATATAAAAAGCATTATACACCATGACCAAGTGGGACTTATCCCAGGAATACAAAGTTGGCTTAACATCCAAAACTCAATTAATGTAATACACCATACAGATAGAATAAAGGACAACTACCACATGGTCATCTCAGTGGATGCAAAAAAGCATCTGATGTAACCTAAGGTACCTTCATGATAAAACATTCAACAAACTAGGATAGACGGGAACTTCCTCAACTTGAGAAAGAGTATTTAGGAAAAATCCACAGATTATGTCACGTTTAATGGTAAAAGACCGAATGCTTTCCCTCAAAAATTAGGAATAAGATTGCCACTTCTGTTCAACATTGTACTAAAGATTCTAACCAGGGCGATTAGACAAGAAAAAGATAAAAGTCATTCACATAAAAAGCAAGAGGTAAAACTATCTCTTTTCATAGATGACATAATCTTGCACATAGAAAATCATATGAGGGCTTCCCTGATGGCTCAGTGGTTAAGAATCCGCCTGCCAATGCAGGGGAAACGGGTTCAAGCCCTGGATCTTCAAGGAAGATCCCACATGCCGCGGAGCAACTAAGCCTGTGCGCCACAACTACTGAGCCTGTGCTCTACAGCCTGCAAGCCACAACTACTGAGCCCACGTGCCAACTACTGAGCCCATGTGCCACAACTACTGAAGCCCGTGCGCCTACAGTCCGTGCTCCGCAGCAAGAGAAGTCACTGCAACGAGAAGCCCGCGCACCGCAATGAAGACCCAATGCAGCCAAAAATAAATAAATAGATAAATAAGTTTATAAGAAAAAGAAAATCCTATGAAGTTCCCTAAAAAAACTGTTAGAATAAACAAGTTCAGCAAGTTTGCAGGATCAATATACAGAAATCAACTGTATTTCTATACATGCACAAAGAATGGTCCAAAACAAAATTAAGAAAATGATTGCATATACAAGAGCATCAAAAAATAAAACTTAGAAGTAAATTTAACGAAAGAGCAAAAGTTACAATCTGAAAAAAAATTTTTTTCAAAGAAATTAAAGAAGATTTAAATAAATGGAAAGACATCAGACATTCATGGATTAGAAGACTTAATATCAAGATGATAATATTCCCTAAACTGGTGTACAGATCCAACACAGTCCCTATCAAGATCCCAGATGGCTTCTCCGCAGAAATTCACAAGCTGATCCTAAAATTCACGGGACCCACAAGACCCAATACAATCCTGAGAAACCACAAAGTTGGAGGATTCACAATTTCTGATTTCCTGACTTACTACAAAGCTACAGTAATCATGACAGTGTGGTACTGGGATAAGAAAAACACGTAGGTCCAAAGAATTGAGAATCCAGAAATAAGCCCTCACGTTTACGGTAAACTGATTTTTGCCGAGGGAGCCAGACAATTCAATAGGGAAAGGTTGGTTTCTTCAACAAATGGTGCTGGAACAAGATATCCACAGGCGAAAGAATGAAGTTGGACCTTTCTTCACACCATACACAAAAGTTAACTCAAAATGGATCACAGACCTAAAAGTAAGAGCTAAAATTAGAAAACTCTTAGGCAAAAACATAGGAGTAAATTTTCCTCCTTAATGTAGTTAGGTTAAGCAAAGCCTTTTTAGATACAACACCAAAAGCACAAGTGAGAAAAGAAATTTTTACTTCATCAAAGTTAAAGCCTTTTGTACTTCAAAGGACACCATGAAGAAAGTGATAAAGGCAACCCTAGAATGGGAGAAAATATTTGTGAATCATGAATCTGATAAGGAACTTGTAACTAGATTATATATAGAACATTTACAACTTAATAAAAAGACAGCCCAATTTAAAAATGGGCAAAAGAGCAGAATAGACATTTCTTCAAAGAAGATATACAAAGGCCTATATGCACATAAAAAGATGCTCAACATCCTTAGCCATTAGGGAAATGCAAATCAAAACTACAGTGATACCACTTCATCTGCACTAGGATGGCTGGAATCAAAAAGATGACAAGTTTTGGTAAGATGTGGAGACACTGGAACCCTCATACACTGCTGGTGGTAATGTCAAATGGCACAGCTGCGTTAGAAACCAATTTGGCAGGTCCTCAGAAACGTAAGCAAACAATTACCATGTGACCCAGCAATTCCACTCCTAGATGCATATGCAAGAGAAATGCAAACATACGCCCACACTGAAAATTATATACAAATGTTCACAGCATTATTCATAATTGCCAAAAATGTGGAGATGACCCAAATGTCCATCAGTTGATACGTAGATAAACAAAACACGGCATATCCATACAATGGAATATTATTCTGCACTAATAACGATGAAGTACTGATGCATGCTACAACATGAACCTTGAAAACATTAAGAAAGCCATACA
Organism: Delphinapterus leucas; assembly: GCF_059928025.1. Taxonomy (NCBI): domain Eukaryota; kingdom Metazoa; phylum Chordata; class Mammalia; order Artiodactyla; family Monodontidae; genus Delphinapterus; species Delphinapterus leucas. The sequence continues at coordinate 17,329,523 of NC_143142.1, forward strand.
TAAAAGGCCACATATGACATGATTTCATTTATATGACATATCCAAAGTCGGTAAATCTAGAGAGACAAAGTAGTTTAGTGGTTGCCTAGGGCTGTGAGGGGGCTGAGGGGTAGCTGGGCAGTGACTGCTATTGGGTATGGGGTTTCTTTTGGGGGTGAGGAGAAAATGGTCTGGAAGTTCATAATTGGTGATGGTTGGACAACTGTGAATTTATGCTAAAAAGAATTCCCTAGTATACTTTTAATGGATGAGTTGTATAGTCCCTGTTACCATACATGTAAAACTGTCCCCACCCCCAAGTGAAATAGTATCTTTTTGTAATACACATTTTCCAACTCTTCGTTATAGATACAGAGCTGGCAAACTACCATCTGCAGGCCAAATGTGGTGTGCAACCTGCTTTTGTAAATAAAATTTTATTGGAACCCAGCCATGCACACTCATTTCTGTGCGTCTGTGGCAGTTTTCGCACCACGATGCCGCAGAGCTGAGTAGTTACAATAGACACTGTGTGGCCTGCGAGGCCGAATATCGGCTCTTTACAGAAGAAGTTTGCCCACTTCTGCTGTAGAGGAATGAAATTGCATTTGTATGTTGATATTCTTTTTTTAAAAAATTTTTTTCTATTATTCCACTTTTATTTTTTAAAAACTTTGTTGAAATGTAGTTGATTTACAATGTTGTGTTAGTTTCAGGTGTACAGCAAAGTGATTCAGTTATGCGTGTGTGTATATATATATATATACATATATATTCTCTTTTAGATTCTTTTCTATTATAGGTTATTACAAGATATTGAGTATAGTTCCCTGTGCTGTACAGTAGCTCCTTGTTGGTTATCTACTTTATGTATTGTATGTTGATGTTCTGTCTGCAAATCTTGCTGAATTCTTGTTCTCTTGAGGTTTCTATGCAGACAGTCTGACTTCTTTCTAATCCTTAAAACTTGTTATTTATTATCCTCTGTCTTACTGAGATGGCCAAGACCTCTGTACAGTGTGGGAAGGCAGTGATTTGGGTCTCTGTCCTCCTCTGATTTTATCAACCCTTGGGTTGGTTTGTGGTGGATTGTGGCTGTATCCTCCCGTAATAGAAGAAGGAAGTTGCCTGCCGTCCTAGTTTGCTAAGAGCTTATTTTTATTCATTCAATCGTAAAAGGAGGCTAACTCCATCCGGACCTGTCCTGGCTGTCACCTCTGAGCGTCTCTCCTCTCCTGGGCTCGGTTCCGAGGCGGGGGTGGCCCTGGACCATCCCTCCTTCCCCGGGGCTGTGCTCAGCAACAGCTCTGTAATTGAATCTGTGGTGCGGCCAGCGGTGGCTTTTTAATTTTATTGGAATTTTAAATTGCTTTGTTTCTTCCTTATTTTATTAGTGTTAGTGGAAGCAGCGGCACCTGCAGGAATGCTTGTGGGGCTACGGCCCACAGGGGCAATGGCGCCAGCCTTTGGGGTTGGGGGCGTTGGGCAGGAGTCAGGTGAGGAGGGGTGGGCGTTGGGGAGAAGCTTCACCTGTGAAGATGCGAGGGATGGGCTGGGGAACCTCTTATCCCTTTGTGGGTATGGGTGTGGGGAAAGGGGTCCTGCCCTCTGGGGGAGATGGGGGCAGGTAAAGGGTTTGAGTCTGCTGCCAGGCCCTGGGGATTCTCTCCTTTTCTTCTTATTCCCACGTCACAGCGGAGGAAACTAAGGCCTAGAGAGGGCCAGTCCGTCATTTGCCCAAGACCACACATACATCCCATTCAGGGCACAGCCAGGATTTGAACCCCAGGCCATCTGGTCTCAAAGCCTGTGTCCTGGGGGCTCCTGGGGAAGAGGGCAGGGCAGTCACTCAATCCTCATCTTCAGAGGACCAGCCTGAGGCACAGAGAGGCTGCGTCCCTCGCCCAGGGTCCGGCAGAGCGAGGCTGGACGCTCACACCAGTCTCCTAGGGTAGCTGCCACGGCCCCTCCCTCCCTGGATGACAGGTCCCTGAGTCTACCCCTGCACCAGCCAAGCCCCCATGGTGCCTCTCTGCCTGGCCCATACTTTTAGCGGCGTGTGACTCAAAGTTTGTGTATCAAAACCATGATGAGAAAGTCAAATATTTATTAGGGGCACGGTCCTGAGCAGCTGAGAAGAACAGGCTTCTGTCCCAGGGATGGGTGGGTCCTGTTTGGGACCCAGGGACTCTACCCAGCTGGGAGTAGCCCAAGATCTTAGGCCTGAGGTAGGGAAGGGGGATGGACTTTGCCTCCCGCCACATCTTTTTCCCTCTCTTTTTCTCCAGGTCACTTTCTCCGGTTAGCTGGAACAGGCTACAACAGCCAGCCACCTGGGCTCCTGGACACGTGGCTGCCCACGCCCCCGGCTCGGCCACCTGCCTGACCTCAGGTCCTAGAGAGGTAAACAGCCATTTCTGGTTCACTGACTATGTTCTGGGCGCTTGTGGAGGTCAGTCCTCGTGCAGCCCAGTGTGGTCAGGCAGCTCTGATCCCATTTCACAGGAAGAGGGAGGGGGGCTCAGACCAGGCCACGTCTTCTCCCCACCGGATTTTTGACATTATTATCACAGATGGTCAGAGCTGGATGGCTTCTTAAGTCCATCTGATCTGACCCCTTGCTTTACAGAAGGGAGAATGCAGGCCCCAGGAGGCCAACTGACTCATCCAAGGTCACGCTACATGTGGCCCAGTCGAGACCTTTCTCCCTTAGTGAGAAACAGCATAGCCTGAGGTCTGGTCACAAAGCTCAGGGCCAGCCCTTGCTGTCTCGGTTCTGCCTGGGGGCCACAGGGACAAGAGGGTCAGCCTAGGCCTGAATGCCTGGGAGTCTTTCCAGGCCTTGACCAGGCACCAGGGCACCCAATTCAATTTGCTTATCTCCCTTCTTGCCGCCCTCTCTGCTGTGCTCTTCAGTTACAGGCAGAGTCAGTGTCTTTTCCAATAAGTGCAAAGATGTCAAAGGGTCTGAGTGGGCAGGGGAAGCAGGACATCCTTGGTGGCCCTCCACATTCTCTAGTTCCGACCTTGGAGCAGGAAGGAAGGATTGGCCCAGGTCATTGTGCCCAGCCCTTTTCTCCAGCCAGCTGGCAGCAGAGGGCAAGGCAGGAAACACTGGCACCTGGACAGTGGCAATCAGAGGTTAAAATGCACAGATCCTTTAAGCCAGCAAGCCCATCCTGGAAGAATTTTTTGCACAGATATACGTACGTGTACGAAGTTGATGTTCATTACAGCACCGTTCAGAATAGCAAGAGACCAGAAACAACCTAAAGGTCCATCAACAGGGAGATGGTTAAAATGTTATATTCATCTGTACAATGGAATACGAGGGTACTCTTTCTGTCAGGTGAGGAATAATCTCCAAGACACATCGGTAAGAAAAAAGGCAAGGAGCTGAGAAGTGTGTCGGGGTGCAAATGTTTACATAAAAGGTATTTACTGCCCCTCCTACGTGCATGCATTTTTCAGGAGGGTATTTAAGAAACTGCTAATGCTGGTTTCCTCTGGGAAGGAGAGTTATTTTTCACTGTAAATTCTCATGCCTTCTGAATTATGTGCCACAGGACAATCTATTCAGTGAAGTATCTAATTTTATAAAAGAGAACATGTTCTCCCTGGAGGCCATGTAAAGGAGGGAAGGGGGCTGTGCATGAAAAACATTTTTCCTTGAAACCGAAGGCCCTTCCAGATTATCTGTCATTGTTCTATTTTTGATGAGGCAGACATGTATTCTGTAAACCCCTATCTCTGAAAGAACACCATCAGAGGACCTTCAGTTCTGAGGATGTTGATATAACATCTTAGGTCCCCCTTGTCTTTCTGTAAATACCCTCCAGAGGCAAGTAATCAAAATTGAACCAGCACAGGACCTAATCAAAATATATAAGAAAAGGAAAGGAAAGGCAAATTATAAATAATGGTTGGCAAATAAACACTTCCCATCAGAAAAATGTGGCCACAGATGAGATGAAGATTATGGCCAAATATTTCATTGTGAAGGAAACAATGTAGTAAGCAACTGTTTCCATAAAGCAGAAATGCAAAGAGTAGGAGGGAAAAACTTATTATAAAAGGAGAAATGGAATGAGCACAGGGAGAAAAAAAAGTCATAGAAAACAGGATGAAAAGTGATCAAAATGAAAGGGAAATAGGTGATCAAAATGAAAGGGAAATAGGGAGTCAGAAAGGCGTAATTAGAAGAGGGTACATAGGGAAGATGGGCAAAAGACAGCCAATCTGTGCTTAACTAGAGTCCCCAAAAGAAGGAAAGTGAAATAATACAAGCCTTGGAACCGCCTGTCGAAAGGCACAGACTGTTCCAGGAGAAACAGACTCTGAAGGGTCAATCTCAAGACACAGGCTAGTAAAGTAATGGCATGAAAGATGTGGAAAGATCAAAATGAAATATAAAGGAGGAGGGCTCAGGCTTCAACTTCTCCATGGCAACATTCAACATAAGAAAAGAACAGAACAAGGTCTACAAAAATCCTCAAGGAAACAAAGTGACCCAGGAATTATTTTTTTGCTCATTCAAGTAGAAAGTCGACAGACCATTCTGAATGTGCGGGAATTCCAGGAGTGTTGTTCACAGGAGGCCTTAAGCCGTAGACTAAAGGGCAACTTCAGATGGTGGAAAAATAAGGCAAAAGAACTGGTGATGAGCATGGACCCTGTTTATCTAGGAGACTGAGATGGATAGAACTGTGGGAGTGTGGTGATGTAACCAGATGTTAACATCACAAGCCCTAGGAGTAAAGTAATGGTATCACTAAGAAGAGAGGGGATGGGGAAAGAGGGGAACAGTAGTATAAGTACACAGGTGTCCTCATTTTTAATAGCTGGGATCAAAAGATATTTAAAGCTGATGTCAGTTAATAGAGGTTTAAAAGGATGAAGTGAACGCTGAGTAAGTGCTGTAGGGAGAAAAAGGAAATACACTAATTTCATCATTTTGTTCATTTTAGGGTAGATGGAATAGATGCTGTTACAAAGAGATAAAAAAATTAGGGGATTATTTAATGCTACACCACTAGAACAAGAACACCAGCCTTCCCTATGAGTAGTAGGTACACAAAGCAGAGAACTTAGATCACACAGGGAAAGACTTTTCAAAGCAATTAAAACAAAGCACAGCATGACTGAACTAATACCAGACATCTGTTATATCAATAAATGTAAATGGCCTAAACTCTATTAAAATTTTTTTAAAAGGCATTCAGATTGGATCACAAAGCTTAATTCAACTCTATATTATATGAGTCACATCTAAACAAAGTAATTCAGAAAGGTTGAAATAAAAGGACTGGCAAAGGTTTCAAGAAAAATGTGAATTAAAAAAGCATCTTAATAGGCAGTTACCATCTTAATAGATAAGATTGAATCCAGGCCAAAAAGTATTAAATACAGCCGAGAAGGATGCAATTCACTATGGAGATTTAAGGTACTAATACCTGTGCATTAAATTCCATTGCATCTTGGATACACAAGACCTAACTAATGTAATTAACAGGGTAGATATAACTGGTTAACACCAAACTCTGAATCCCGGAAACAAAGCCACATCTTTTCAAATTCCCATAAAAAGTCACAAAAATCACCGGAGATTATATCACAAAGAAAACTTCACTAAAGTCCAAAAAAGTAGAAATCATAGATAGCATTCTCTGATTATAATGCAATAGAACTGGAAATAACAAAATACAAAGGCACCTACTACCTGGGTGGATAGATGGAACTCAAATGAGCCTGAAGCCAAAGAAGAAGAAATCAAAGCCAAAGTTGTAAAGTTATCTAGAAAATACTGATAATAAAAATACATGCTAGAACCTACAGGATACAGCTAAAGCAGTGCTGAGAGAATTCACAGCCTTAATTTTCCTTTTTTTCTTGTTTAGCAGTATAAAGATTTAAGCCTCTCAAGACATGTTTTAAAAAGGAAAGCAGGAGGAAGATTTTAATAAAGATAAATGCATAAATTGAATTAGGAACCAGAAAAGGGTAATTACTAATAAATGGATCCTAAAGATGGTTCTTTGGGAAAGGGGGGCAGATAACCTCATTAGCTAACTAACCTAATCAAGAAAATGTGGAGGGGAGCACACACAAAATATACAATATAAGAAACAAGGGTGAAGTAATCACTTAAGAGAATTTATTTTGTGCAACCTCATGCAAATAAATTCAAAAACCTGGATAAAATGGGTACTTTTCTAGAGAAACATAATTTACCAAACTCATTCAAGAACAATTAGATCAATCATTACAGAAGAAATAGAGAACATTATCTCAGAGTTACCCAGCCCTCCATCTCCCAAATAAATACACTAGCCCAGACTGCTTCATGAAGGATTAAACAATCTTCAAAGAACAGATAATCCATTTCTACTTAAGCTGTTATAAAGCACAGAGGAAGAAGGAAAGCCTCCATTGTCTTTATGAAGCAAATGTAACACTGACAGCAAAACCCAACAAAAACTGTTCCAAAAAAAGAAAACTAAAGACTGTTCTCACTGATGAAATTGAGGCAGAACTCCTAAACAAAATATAAAATCCAATTCTATGGTATGTTATAATGTAATATTTATCGTGACCATGTGGGAACCAACCAGGAATGCAAGGATGGTTCAATATAAAGAAATCTATATCATTATTCATATTAACAGAACAAAGAAAAAACCCATATGATCAGTTTCACAGACGTTGAAAAGTCATTTGGTAAAGTTCAGATTCCATTCTTGATTTTTAAAGTTCTCAATAAAATAGGAATAGATGGACACTTATTTAACCTGATAAAATACCTGCCCCTAAACCAGCATTCTGTGTAATGAGGAAATCCTAGAAGTTTCTCAAGGGCAAAGACAAAGCAAGAATGTCTACTGTCACCACTATTATTTTTCACTGTGCCAGGGATAGTAGACAACACTAATAAATAAGACAAAGAAATCAAGGTATAAAACTTGCAAGGGGCTTCCCTGGTGGTGCAGTGGTTAAGAATCCGCCTGCCAATGTAGGGGACACAGGCTCGAGCCCTGGTCCGGGAAGATCCCACATGCCGCGGAGCAACTAAGCCCGTGCGCCACAACTACTGAGCCTGCACTCTACAGCCCATGAGCCACAACTGCTGAGCCCGTGTGCCACAACTACTGAAGCTCGTGCGCCTCGAGCCCGTGCTCCACAACGGGAGAAGCCATCGCAATGGGAAGCCCGCGTACCGTAACGAAGAGTAGCCCCCGCTTGCCGCAACTAGAGAGAGCCCACGTGCAGCAACGAAGACCCAAGGCAGCCAAAAATAAAAATAAATAAATTTATCAACAACAAAAAAATTAACTTTCCAGAGGAAGGAAACTCTAAAAATGTGTAAGATCTAAATGAAGAAAATACTAAAACATTCCTGAGGGACACAAAAGAAAGTCTGAACAAACAGAAAGGTATAGATCATGTTATTGGAGGGAAAGACATCATAAAAATGTCATTTCTTCCTGATTTATAAATTGCATGCAATCCCAGTAAAAACCAAAACAGGATTTTGTTCTTACCTAGATAAGGTGATTCTACAGTCCAGACAGAAAACTAATGGAACAGCCAAGGAATTTCTGCATAAGAGGATGGTGAATAACAAGCAAGAAGCACCAGCAAACATTAAAATGTTTTATACACATGCTTACAGCATGGATGAACCTTGAAACACTATGCAGAGAGAAAGAAGCCAGTCACAAAAGGCCACATACTGTACGAGTCCCTTCCTAGCAAAGTCCAAAACAGGGGAATCTATAGAGAAGGGAGGAGCCAGGGGGATGAGGGAGTGGGTAAGGGATTTCTTCTGAGGTGATAAAAATGCTCTAAAGTGAACTGTGGTGATGGATGTAAAGTTCTGTAAATACACTAAAACCACTGAACGGTACACTTCAAATGGGTGGATTGTATGGTACGTGAATAATATCTCAATAAAGCCATTAAAAATGTTTAAATGTGTTATAATGCTACAACAATGAAAACAGTATTGCACTGATATTTGAATACACTTGCATCCATACCCCACACTTTGCACCAGATAAATTATCAACTAATCAAAGATCGTATATTTTAAAAATTAAACCAGAGAAGAGCTAGAAGAATCCCTGGGGACACCTTTTTTTTTATTTTTAAAAATAATCTCAGCATGAGAAAGGACATTCTAAGTATGACACAAAATCCAAAGGCCATACTTCAAAAAACTCGTCCATGGCAGAATCAAAGACAAATGACAGTTTGGGGGAAACATCTGCAATTCATATGACAGACAGAAGTCTAATTCCATCATATACAAAGAGCTCCTATAAATTAATAAGGACAAAACCCAATGAGAAAAATAGATCAAGAAGATGAATAGATAAGTCAGTCAAACCACATCCATCAAAATTACAAAAGCACATACCTTCGACCCAGTATTTCTTCTTGTAGAAATTTATGCTGTAGTTTTATTCACACCTTTGTGACATACCCAGTGACAGAGTTTGTTGCTGCATTGCTTGTAATGGCAACAGGTTGGGTATGGTTCTTCTTAGGGGACTGGTCAAATAAATTATGGATCATCCGTGCTATGAAAAACTATATGGCAAAAGAATGAGGAAGCTCTTTAGAGGCTGACATATAGGATATACTGCTAAGTGAAAAAGTGAGGGGTAGGACAGTGGATAAAATATGTATATACACACATTTGCTGGGATGTGCATAAAACGTTTTCTGAGAGGACACACAGCAGCGGGGAGAGGAGGAGTTTTATCTCTATACCCCTTTATTCCTTTTGAATACTGGACCACGTGAGTATATTACCATGTCTGAAGATAAAATACATATTAAAAAAGCAAAAAGCAACAACGTAAACACTATGGTAAATGGCAACCACTCCTGCACTATAGGACAGAGGCAATAGGAAAGGGTGGGGACTGTGGTGAACTGGAGATGGGTGTCCCCTTTAAAGAGGCAATAGTTACATTCTAACCAATAGCTACAGGACAGGAACACAGGCTTATGTTACCAGGTCCTCTGATTTGTGTTCAAGACACACTACATCCAGATTTTTATACAAATCTCCCCGTTTTTAAATGTGTCTAAATACTTGGGGGAAAAAAAAAAACCCAAACAACCTATGGTGGTTAAAAATAATCAGATCAGCGGGTTTGGGAGCCCTGTCCTGGATGGTAAAGGAGGACAGACCCTTGGAGGTTACCAAGTCCAGCTCCCTAATGGCCCAGAGAGGGAAAAGACATGCCCAAGATCACCCAGCAATTCAGGCCGCAAGCTGGGATCCCATTCAGGACTACAGTGAACTTTTGAACAACGTGGTGGTTAATTCAGGCATAACTTACAGTTGGCCCCGCGTATCCTCGGTTCCTCCATATCTGCGGATTCAACCAACCACGGACCCTGTAGTACTGTACTATTCACTACTGAAAGAGATCCACCTATAAGTGGACCTGCACAGTTCAAACCTACATTGTTCGAGGGCCGGCTGTTTGCTTCCCCGTTATCCTCTCTGCTAATGCAGAGGGAGACAGGACACATGGTCAGGTCACAGAAGAAGTGCTGGGGTCGGGGCCATGGTGCTGGTAGTGGTCAGAGAAGGCTCCTGGGGAGGAGGTCACACCCAGTGGGAGTCAGCCAGACCAAGGGAGTGGGGAGGGACCCCAGGGAGGCAGCACAGCCTGGGCAAAGGCCTGGGAGAACACGGACGGTCCAAAGCAGGGTGGTGGTGGGCAGATGTGCCGGAGCGTGGACGGCTTTCCCCGCCTGGGAGCTGCCCTGCGAGGGCCCGAGGCGGGGAAAGCTTGGTGTGTCCAGGAGAGAGGCAGCCCCGTGGACTCGGGGTGGGCAGAGGAAGGGGTGGGGCTAGGGCCATAAGGAGGGCGTGTCACTCACACTTGCGCAGCTCCAGGCTCTTGGTCGGGCAGGCCAGGTGTTGGCCGGGGGCGTTCTGGGTCCTCTGCAGGCAGGCCAGCATGGCTGAGCTGGGGGCCCGCGGCGGGGGGGACGCGCTCTGCGGCAGGGGCCCTGTGAAGAGGGAGAGGAGGCGCTGGTCACCGGGGCTGCTCTGTGCCCACCTCCCCCCTCCCCGCCCAGCCCTGCTCACTGTGTGGGCCACCTCCTCCAGGGGGCTTCCCGACGCCCCCAGGCCTGCTCAGACCCTCTCCCCCTTCGTGTTCCCCCAGCAGGCCGTCCTTCCAAGGGTGGTGGCCTCCAGCTCTCTTGGAACCGCCTGCCAGCAAATCCGTACCAACCTCCCCGCCCCCAACCTTCAGCCTTGAGCTCATCTAGGGCAAAGGCCCCATCTGGTCATCTTGGGAACCAACATGGAAGGGTGCCCGGGAACGGCCAGTGGGCGAATGGGTGTCCCCACTTATTCAGGTGATGGTCTGCCCTCATCCCCCGCCTGGAGACTTCTCACAGCGCCCCTGGAGGGGAGATGCCCGGGATGGTGTCCCCGGGAGAACCAGAGGTGACCTGTGCTGAGCCCTGGGCCCAGGCCCCGAGGGCCATCAGGGCCCCCTGACCGAGTTCCCTACTCCGAACGGAAAGGGCAGGGCCACCCAGGGCAGCTCTGCCAGGCTGGGGCGAGGTCCCCCATGGGCAGCAGCTCAGATGTGGCTCCACACAGGTCCACCTGTGCTCATTCACCCAGATTCACACAGAAACGAGCATCTTTATCTTCACAGAACCCACTTTTCCGAGAACCCAGAGCCCCCGAGGGGCAGGGTGACACAGCCTGCCCTGGATGGATGGGGAGAGGGTGGGAGGTCTCCTGCCAGGGTCAGGGTAAGGAGAAGGCGGGCTCAACCCTGGACACTACTGATGTCCACCCAGCCTGGGCGCCCCATGCCCACCCTGTCCTGCTCCCACACCACCGCCACTGCCAAGGCCTGAGCCACCAAGCTGGGCTGGGTTGAAAAAAGAAGCAAGTGGAGGGGAGGGTGTGTTGAAGGGGAAGAAAGAGAAGTTATTTAACACTAAACAGGTGTCTGGAGCCCTAAATTCTGCCGCTTTCTTCTAATAATGAAGTATTCATGAGGAAAAGCCTTTTTTCACTACTTTCTTAAGATACTAATTTCACAACAAGCTCCTTGTTACGGCGCAATTATTCCAATCTTGTATTTCCCCGAGACGGGTGCAGCCTCCTGTCTGTCCTGGACTCCCGGTAAATGAAAGACAATCACGTACCCACCTTTCATTATGCTCTATTTTACTTTCAGCAAAGGTAGCCTGAAAGAAATGATTTACTCTGAAAGGGACTTTTATTCAGTTTCAAAACCAATTTTCTCCTATTACTGTCTCAGAAAAAAAAAAAAAGAGAAAGTGGGGGTGGATGGGGGAGGGTCGGTGGTTTTCATGCGCCACGCGCCCAGTCGCCAGCCTTAATGCAGCGATGCAATGAAAGATCTGGTATCCACTTCCTGGCTTTGATTTCTGGTAATTTAAAAATATGCCATTACAATCAGGCAGAAATTATACAGTTTAAAAAGGGAATGAAGTAGGGCTATTGCAGGGATGAAAGCCCTTGACTGCGGGAATGAGGCGCCGCTCCCTGGGGACGCGGACAGCGGGAGCGGGCCATGCTGGAGCCCTTTGGGACACACCCGTACACATGGGGGCAGCCGGCCCCCCTGGACACCTGGGGACACGTGGACATGCATCCCGGACATGCTCGCTGCATACATTTTCCTGCAGGTGGGCACACCCCGTCATACCCTCGCCCACCCCGAATGACACGCTCCTCTGGCACCTCTCAGCATACGCGGGAAGTGCACGGACACGCACAATCATGTGCCCACCTGGAAGGTAAGAGGCCTGTGGTGACCCTGGCAGCCCAGCCCCTCGCCCCTACTCCAGCCCAGAGCAGCAGCCACTTCTTGCTGCTCTGATGCAGGGGTTAGGGGACAAAGGGGATAGCTGGAAAAGGCCAGCCAGCTGCAGGGCCCAAGCAAGCCCTCTCCCTCCACAGATGGGGAAACCCAGGCCAGAGGGAGGCAGCACCCTCCCCGGGGCCACCCAGCAGACAGTGACTGGGTGAACCTGCCCCCTCTCCACTGGGCTACACTGCTCCCCACAGGCTGGGGCAGCGCTGGGCCAGGAAGGAGGGAGGCCAGCCACCTGGCACACCGAGGAAACCTGGGCTGGAAGCCTGGAACCTCCCCTGCCCCAGTGCCTGCTGTGTGACCCCAGGGGAGCTACTGCCCCTCTCTGGCCTTGTAATAGCACTTCCATGATCCTTCCCAGGTCATTTTTCTCCAGGGTCCTGGCCAAGCCCAGCCCCACTTTGGGAGGTCCTCCCCACTTCTGGCCTTTCACCAGGTGCTGGGGGCCCAGAGGCCCAGCCCCTCTCCAGCGCCCCCCCTCCCCAGGGGCCATGCACCCCAGCATGCTTTTCAGCTGAAAAGGGCAGGCTGGGACTGCAGTGCTAATCGGGTGAGGGGTAGGCTGCCTGTTCTGGGGCCTCTCTAGACCCCATCAGCTGCCCTCCCAGCAGGGCTCTGGTTTCCGAGTGCTCGGATGGTGGACGACCGGGCAGCTCTGGGAGCTGAGCGGCCACGTGGCCCAGCCCAGGGGACCACAGAGGATTCCCCAGAGGAGACGGTATCCACGTGAAGGCCTCAGCTCAGCTTTTCTGGTGCAGCCACCTGGATCATTTCATCCCTCGCCACTGGAGGACCAGCAGCCTAAGAGGCTGTCTTCACTTGGAGAGGAGCAATTTCTCTCTCTACACCCCCAATCCCCCCAACCCACTGCCCATTCTCCCAGGAGCCTGTGACTGCTGCTGGGGCAGGTGGGCGGCTCCAGCGTGGGACATGGGCAGGGACCAGTTCGGTATCATCCACTTCATCTACAAACAAGACAAACAAAACAGAGCCCTGTTTTTGGCCATAAAAATTCTCTCTGGTCCCAGAGTAGAGCCTAACCTCCTTTACCTGGCCCTCAAGGGCGCTATGACCTGTCCTCCCCTCCTCCCACCCTCATCTCTCCTAGCTCCCTCCTAGAGCTCCCTCCAACCTGGCAGCCTCCCACCTCCAAACCTTTGCCTGTGCTGGTCCCTCTGCCTACAGCACCGCCACCTGATCCATTTTAACTCAAGACTCTGGCTCCCCTCCTCTAGGCATCCCCCCTCACAGCCCTAATCACACAGAGTTGTAATTGCCAATTTTCATGTCTGTCTTTCTCCACTGGACTGTGAGTTTCTCAGGGGCAAGGACCATGTCTTATTTGTCTCTTTCTCCCCAATGCCTGGCAAAGAGTAATCACTTTATAAATAGGTGTTGAATGAATGGCTAAATTAATGAATCAGTTATTGTCAGATGAAGTGATGGAGGCCCAGAGAAGCCAAGCGTCCTGCACAAGGTCACACAGCAAGCTTGGAGACAGGACTGGAGCAGGTGCCTAAAACACTCATGATCTTCCCATGACCCACCCCCCGCCCCCCGCTTGGCATCATCCCATCTGCAGAAAGCCAGCCCCTCAGAGCCCCCGCCCCAGCTCATTACTCCCCCAGCCAGGGACCATCCTTGGAGCGCTGCTCATTCTGAAACCCTATCAGTAAATCGGGCTGTTTATAAGCCCAAGGTCTTTTGTGACTTTAATAATAAAAAAGGGGGGGAGGGGGGAAATGTCGCAAGCCTCAACGATTAGAATGCTTCGGCACCGTCCCCGACGTGGGGGCTGATAAGACGCCTTATCTCGGAAGCACCCCTAGGAAAAGGTCCCCTCCACCAGATAACGCCCCCAGCTGTCGATATGCCCTTTCATAGCTGAGGCTTTAGATAAAGAAAATGTGACAGGGGAGGGGAAAGAAAGGAAGGAACTTTCCAAGTCCGAGGAGGAACTGAGTCTCTGCTGCTCGCCTTGGCAGAACAATGCATAGCAGAAGGATGTCTAAAGGCTGTCTTTATTTTTATTAAAAGAACAGGGAATTGGGGCCTTTGGCCCTGCCCGCCTTTTGTCATCTCTCCCAGCCTGTCCGGCTGCAGAGGGTGTTGGGGAGCCACCCCCCAGGCTGCCAGTGGGAACAGGGAGCTTGAAAATTACAATACGCATGTTACTGCTAATAGCAGCAGTGCACATTGATTGAATGCTTCCTCTGTGCCACGCCCCGTGTGCATCCTGTCTGTTGTATCTCACAGCATCCTCCTAGCAGCTGCTGTGGTGGGTTCTGTTTTTAGCCCCATTTCACAGATTAGGAAATGGTCACAGACAGCAGAAGTAATCTGCCCAAGGTCACACAGCTTTTGGATGGCAGAGCCCGAGGGTGTCAACACGGCTCCACACTGTATGGCCTCCAGCCCTGGCTCCAGAAGTAAAGTCCTGCTTCTCCCCGGTGCCCAAGTCTTTGGTTCTACTCTGGGAGGGGCTGGGGTCACAGAGAGGGAGATGAGAGGAGGGAGAGGAGGAAGAGGGACTCTCAGGAATCCACCTACTCATCCCATAAACATTCATGGAGGACAACGCGAGAGGCCTTCAGAACAGTACAGAGGTGGCTAAAGCAAGGCCCTGCCTCCAGGAGGGAACTGTTTCGAGGCAGCTGTCATTTACCCAGCCATTCATTCACTCATTCATTCATTCAGGCAGCAAATACTCCCTGAGCATCTTTTGGGGGCCAGCCCCGTGCCATACGCTGGGAGTATGGAAATCGGTGAGAACATCCTGCCAAAACAGAATATCCAACCGGAAGTGACTGCCTACTCCCAAGGCCAGCCTGTTCAAAGTGGACTTCCCTGGCCTCTCCCTCCGGCCTCCAATATTGCTCTGAAGTGGCAGGTGGGCAGGACTTTCCCCCATGTATCCTGTAGGTCAGCAGTCTGCCCCTCACCAGACTGGGCTGGCCCTGGAGCACGTGGAATGCAGGGACGTACTTGGGCTCCACAGCAGGAGGAGGCTGTGACCCTGTGAAGGCCATGAGCGGTGCCGCTGCCAGCCCCCGTCCTTCCCTCCTCCCTGGAGCTCCCTACTCTGGCCTCTGTGGCTCCACTCAAGGCCAAAGACCCGCTGTGGCTTGGAGAAGGTCATGTGAGGCCTTCCCGGCGTCCAACAGGACTAGAAGTTCACAGTAGAGGGCCAGCCCCAGAGGCCTTAGGGTTGCACCTGCCGGGCAGGGGGCAAGCACCAGGGTTCTGATTGGCTGAGTGACCTTTCGGAAGCGACAGCCCTTCTCTGAGTCTCAGTTTCCCTTGCTGAAACCTGACAGGCAGTGGCCCAGCCGATCGTAGGAGGGCCTTTGAGGGGATGTTACCATGTGGTTTTCAAACACAATCCAGTGCACTACCTGTGTGCAAGACACAGGGCTGAGTCCACAAAGGGTGGGTTCTAGATGTAGTCTGTTCTTGAGGGATTTGGAATGTTGAGTCAGGAAGCTGGTAAAACCCAGCATGTTAAGTGCTGAGTGGACAGTTGGGACCCTGAGTTCCCTAAAAACAGGCGAAGGAGAAGCGTGCTATTCCCAGGGCCTCACAGCCTTCACGGGGAGGGGGCAGGAGTTCCCCCCCCCCGCCCCCCAGCTCTCACCTCCATCCCCAGGGCTGCACTTGAAGCCTTGCTCTCCTTCACCCTGTCCTGGCCCCAGAGCCTGCCCCCAAATGCAGGGAAGAATTTGAAGTAGAGGCAGAAGGCCGAGGGCCTGGGGAGGGGAATGAGCATTGGATTGAGAGCCTGGAAGAGCTGGGTCGGATCCTGGCTGTGTGGCCCTGAGTACCAGCTCCCTTCTCTGGATGGGTCCCCACCACCATGAGCCAGGCCAGCACAACGCCTCAGAAAGCTCAGGGCCCCCTAAACCACAAGGGGCAGGGTTTGCCTGCCCTTGACCAGGAGAGAAGGGTGGAGGGGCCCTTGCCTGAGAGTGCCATAGGGAACCTGGGTGCACAACCCTTCCCCCACGATGGGTGGATCCACTGTCTGTCCTTCACTCCTGTCTCTATGGCTGTCGCTCACTCCATCTGCCTTCCTATCCTGACGCTTCCCTTCTTCCTCCCTGCTGTCTCCTTTCTCACTCCCTTCCTGACCCCACTCTCCCCTACCCCTTCCCCCTCCAACCCGCCCCAACTCTCTCCGCAAGGCAGCCAGAGTAGAAGCCCTCCCCCACCCCCTCCTGCCGCTCCCTCCCCCATTCCTGTTCCAAGCCCGAGCCCGAGGCCTTCCAGGGGACCCTGTTAATAATTAAATGTTAATCTAAAAAGCAATTTGAGCTGCGGCTAGGCAGATCTGGTTAGAGATTGCATTAGCATGGAGGAGGCAGGGTAATTTTCTTTAACCCCTCGCCTGATCTCTCAAGCCCGGGAATCTCCAAGTCACGCTGGCACTGCTGATTAAACTGGCGCAGGGCTTGGCTGTGGATAAAGGGGCCTGTGAAAAGTGATTATTTCCCACTGCCATTTGGGCTGCAGCACCAGAAAGGGGAGTTTCACTTTCTTTTTTTTAAGGCTGGGGGAGGGGGAGGGCACTGGCCCCTTCCAGAGGAGGCCTCCTCTACTGCCAAGTATTACCACTGCATCGATCCCCACCCCCAGAGGCCGGAGGTCTCTCTAAAATGCGAATCTGTTCCTAGGACAGAGATGCCAGCCTCCTGCCTGGGGGACAGCACCCCTCCGTTTAATCCTCACTCATAGTTTCTAGCACCTTGTCTGGGCCCTACCCTGGGCAGACCACTGGAGCCACAGATGCTGGTGGCTCTGGGCTGCAGGGGAGGCCAAAGAGTGAACCACCAGCCACAAGTTCTGGATGGCGGGCAGCAGAGTCCAGAGGCAGGCATCCCTGAAGACATGCCTCTCACCTGCACACTTGCAGGCCTTTGCCCATGCAGCCCCTTCTGCGTGAAGCCCTTGAAATTCTACTCAGCATTCACCTGAAGCCCAGGTTCCTAAAAGGCTTCTTGGAGACACACGAGATGCCCGATAAATGTTTGATGAATAACTGGAGTGCCCCGAGCGGCTCTCCCCGATCCCTTCTCCATGGGTTCACGGTGCCATGACCAGTGCTTGTGAACAATAGGCCCTCAGGAAACCCTCTCATGAAGGGAGGATGAGTGAGAGGCTGGCCCAGGGAGCTAGGGCAAGGCGGGGCTCAGGACGTATCCGACTGGGACACAGGGCTGCGGGCTGGGGTAGGCGGCGGTCCCCAGGCCGTTCAGCACCATGGCCAGCTCCCAGCACAGGCACCCTGGAAAAAGGGGCGGGGCGGAGCCTGGGAGCCTAGCTGTCGATCGCCATGGGAACTACCTTGATGTGATCTGCCCTGGGCAGCACTCCAACCTACAGAGATGACCACGTGACAAATTAAGCACCTACTATGTGCCAGGTCCTGTGCTAGATGCTGAGGCAGATGCCAGGAGAGGGGTGTGTGCGTCAGAGGGGCAATTACAAGGCAGGGTGACAAGTGTACCCTTGATGGAGCCACCCTACCTAGCTTGGGGGCTGTCAAGACAAAGGGACAGCTCCACTGCCTCATAAGGAGGGTGACAGTATTGTGTCCCAGGCTTCAGAGCCAGATGCCTGAGCTTTGTCTCTTAACTAAATCCCAGCTTTATCCATTAAGTCTGGCCTTGGGCAAATGCCTCCATCTCTCTGAGCCTCAGTTTCCTCGTCTGAAAAAGGAGTTAATTCCTTACCACAGCTTAGTACGAATAAAGTGCTAGGGTCACAGTAGTAACTCCCTAAGTGGTAGCCATTACTAGTATCATTTATGATTATTATCAACAGGTAAGTAGGAAACAGCCAAGTGAACAAGGCAAGGGGGAGGGGGTCCCAAGCAGAGAGCTACACAGACAAGCTTTTGGAGACCTGAAAGAAATCAGTGAGTATGGAGAACCTGAAGCAGCTCTGGGTTGCTGGAGAAGACCGAGAGCATCCTGTCCTGGCCTGGCAGGGTCACCAGGACAGAGGGGACAGCGGCAGGGTCCCCCAAACCTCAAGGTGGGGAGAGCCGCTTTCTGTGGACACGTGCTGGGTCAGGGCAAGGAGAGGCTAAGAGCAGGTGCTGGGTGCATGGGTAGGTGGGGGGCTCACAAAGGCTCAAAAGCTGCCCCATCAGTGATGGGGTGAGATGGGCAGTCACTGCCACCAGCAGCAGACCTGGCTGGCTCTATCCCAGAGGCCCCCACCACAGTACCTAGGGAGTGAATGCGGGGCTCATTCGCATGAAAATGAACCTTCGGGAAGCCCTGGCTGGAGAGCAAAGCCCCCAAGTCTCAGAACCCCCTGGCCAGTTTCCCTGAGAGCCTTCTTCTCTGAGAGCCAGCTCCCAAGGGGGGGAAGTCTGGGGCGGGGTCCCATCCTACAAGTCATTTATTCCTCTCCTAGTTCTGGCCTTGGCTCTTCAATGACAAAGTGGCAGTCACCTTCCAGCAAAGGGGTGGGGTGGGGGTGCGGAGTGGGGCGTGCGGTGAAGCCGTAATCAATACCAAACGTCATCAGCGCTGTGATGCTACTACAGTGGGGGCCGGGGGGAAACCCAGCAGAAAGGCCCAACCCAGTATTTTTGGAGGAGGGCATAGACCCTTCCAAGAGGAGCAACACGTTACCAGATGACTCTAGGGATAAGGGGTCTGGAAGAAGAAACATTGTGTGCAAAGGGCATAGGTAAGGTCCACTGTAGAGCCAGGAAGGGCTGGATGCGCCCAGCCATCCTCCCGCCTATCCAGGTCCCTACATCCACAGTTCAGGGTTAACCCAGCAACGGAGAAGGAGAAAATCTAATACTCAGAGCAATAATAGGAGCTCGTTTTTATTTTTAGTGTTCCCCATGGGCTCAGCACTTTACAGACATCACCTCATTTAACCCACCCCAGGCCTGGGAGAAGGAGAGAGATGATTACCATGGTGTGTGTACCCATGAGGAAACAGAGGCCTCAGGAGGGGGAAGGGCTGGAAGAGGTGGGCCTGGGCCAGACGGGCATGAGGTTTAGACCCTGGGGGCAGGGGAAGAACGATGGAAGATTGGGCCCTGGCAGGAACGGCCAGGAGTGCTTAGGAGAGAAAAGCCTAGGTGGGGGCGGCCGGTGAGGGCTAGTCTTTAAATCAAGGATCAACAGATGCTTCTGGGGGTCAGGCTGGGGCAGAAATCAGTAGAGCCTTCCAGGCAGGGGTGGGGGAACAGGGCAGGGCACTTGGGACCAATAAGAGCACAAACATAAAAGTATTAACCCCTGAGAGGCAAACCCCACTTCTGTGTGGGCCAGGTCTCCCCATTCTGCCCTTGCTATGAGCGAGGCTGGGGATGCAGTGTCCCTAAGCCCGTCTCTGGTAGGGGAGCTCCCTCTGTGTCATCTGGCCACAGGGCGCCATGATTTTAGTGCTGGGGTGCAGGGGCCAGACCACCTGGGTTCAAACCCCAGCTGGGCCAGAGCCTCCCCTACCTCTGGGGAGTTTGATTTTTCCTCTTTGTGCTTCTCTGCATTTATAATTTTTCTATGGTAAATATGCCATCATTTCTGTTTTCTTAAAAATAACTTTTTGGAAGGGATTTCAACCACTGACCACCTGGACACAAAGCTGGGGTGCTGTACATTCACTGACTTGACAGGGAGACAGCGGCCAAGGAGGGTAGAGGTGGGCGGGGAGAGAGACAGGAGGAGGGGAAGGCATCGAAATCCAGGAGTGGAGAGACAGACAGATGGAAGCATATCGGGTCTAGCCCAGCTTCCAGCAGGTCCTGTGGACCACTCTTCTACAACAGGCCCCTGACGCCACCATGCGCCCCATCACCTACAGGCCTCCACTCGGGCCCCTTCACTCCACACTCCACCCTGCAGGGGCCAGGCTGAGCTTTCCTATATGGAACTCACTGCCTTCCCCACTCAAAACTCCCCCGCTGGCCTCCAAGGCATTTCGAACAATATCTTCTGTGGCCCTGCACGTACCCCTTCCTCACTCCTTGCCCAGTCTGTCACTCTCCCCTGGTGCACCTGGTCCTCTCACAGGCCGACCCTGGTCTCACCCCAGGGCTTCTGCAATTACAGTTTTGTCTCTACCTAAATACTCTAGATCCAGTGCTCTCCTATAGAGATATAATGTCATTATAAATTTTCTACTACCCACAGGGAGAATTATGTTTAATAATATATTTTATTTAATCCAATAGATCCAGAATAGTATTACTTCAACATGGAAGCAGTATTCAAAAATTACTAATGCGGTATTTTATGACCTTCTTTCCATAGTAAGTTTTTGAAATCTGGGGTGGATTTCACACGTAGAAGACATCTCAGTTCAGATGGGGTGGCACTCTCTGTGCCAGCTCCGTCCCCTCGTTCACACCTCAACTCAAACATCACCTCCGCCAAGAGGCCCTCCTTGATCACTCTGTCTAAGCTGGCAACCCTCTGCCCCGGCCACTATCCTGTCACCACTGTAGTTCCTTCACTGTCATTACCACTCTGAAATGATCTTATTGAGGAATGGTTTAGCATCTACCTCCTGTACTGGAGCACAGACTCTGCTGTGTTTGCACACTGGGGCACACAGTAGGTACTCAGGGTGAGCAGGTGGTAGGGGGCCTGGGGCCCTCGTCTGCCTGCCTCATTCCAAATTCTACTCTCAGTGACGAGAGGCAGAGGCCTGTGTGTGTGTGTGCGCACATGTGGGGGGGGACGTGCACACACACACGCACACATAAAGACCCCCCCCCTCCCCCTGCTTCTGAAAAGCGGGCCCAGAAGATGGGCCTCCTTTCAAAATCAGCCCGGCGCAGAAAAACGGCTGTGACAGCACAAAGCCGAGATTGAATCAGCGACGGGGCCGATCGCCTGGTGACGGTTACAAATGATCTGATGTGGAAAAGACGGGATCAGATGTGTGCAGAACAACGTCTGCTCCGGCCCCTACACGCCAGACAATGGGCTGCCGGGTGGGCAGGCGAGCGGGCAGGTGGCTCCAGAAGCCCAGGCTGGAACGTGCTGATCGGTGCGGGGCCCAGGCGAGACTTGGCCGTGTCCCTGCACCGACTCACACGAGGTCTGATTGACCAGGACGGTCGTTCATGCCACGCAATACCAGACCCTCCCCAAGTGCCCTACACCTGGGAAGGATGGCCCCAGTGTGAGACCAAGTCCCCAGCTCTGGGCAGCTGGATGATGGCCAAATTTTTCTTGATCAGACTTGTCATTTCCAAACACTAAAAGAGAAATATTACTTTTGTCATAGGGGAGGAAAAAGAACTTTCTCCCTACTTCTTGTACCCCACCAGCCCCCAGCTTCTGCTCTCAGAGCCAGGGGCCATGCCCCCTCCACACACAGCCACCGAAGCGGCTCCCACCTACCCCCAAGGGGCGGGCAGGGCAGGGGTTTGAACCTCTGAGGGTGGAACTCCCTGGCTCTCAACCACCTCGTACTGAATGTTGTCTCACCTTGACCCTCTCCACAGCCCCCTGAGAGGAGGCTGGGTCCAGAGAGACTGCCTGGCTTGCCCAGGGGTGCACAGCCGGGAGGCGGCCGAGCCTGGGGCCTCACAGACCCAGCTCCAGTCTTCCCGCTCTGAGGCCAGGCACAAAGCAGATGCTCAATAAATCCGCACTGAACAGAGGATACACTGGGGCCTTTCTTTCCCGAACACTCCCTGCATGCCCGGGGCTCACAGCTCTCCTCTCCGGTCATCTGCCCTGGCCCCTGGGGTCTCTCCCCTCCTTGTTTCACTGCACAGTTTACCACTTCAATCCAACACACCCCTCTGCACGTCTGGAACACCCGGGACCCCAGAGAACCGAGCGGGTGTTTGTCAATGCAGGTGGGTGAGCGGCACGTCGGATGGGAGGCCACGCAAGCCCCATCCCAAGCTGTGTCCTGGAGGCGCGAGGGCTGGGAATCATCTGGAAGAGGGATAGGGCTGCTTCCTCACAGGTCTGAGCAAGGGGCTGCTTCAGCCGGCAGCGACCACATGCTGAAGCCACGTCCCAAGCTTGAGCCCATCCTGAGAGGTGTGGGCACAGCCATGCCTCCCATGCTCCCGGGGGACACAGGACAAGGGTTTGTCTGAGGCCAGCTGGTAGGGTGGGGGCATGAAGCTGCGTCTGCTGGACTCTCAGGCCTGTGGCAGGGCCATGCCAAGGGAGGGCTGGGATTCCAAGTGGGCACCCAATGTCCCACCAGCCACCCCTGGGGGGGGGCACTGGGCCACCACCCTCAGGGGGCCACCGCCCTCAGGGGGCCACCGTGGCCCTGAGTGGTGGGCGTGACTATAGGCCGAGGCTGATGCCAAATAACCTGAGGTCAATGAAGTTAACCCTCTACCACCACCACCAGGACGGCGGCCTGCTGGTCCTCACTGTCCAGACCTGCCAGACACTGCCCCCTTCACCCCGGACCGGTGGCATCCAGGAAGGGCCAAACAGCACCGCAGCTAAAGCGCAAACCCAGAACTGCTGTGTTTGTACCCCAGCCCTGCCACTTACCAGTGGGACTCTCTTGAGTCTGAGTTCCTTGGGGCCTCAGTTTCTCCATCTGAAAAATGGGGCTAGAAACCTCCCCTCCCTTACCCAGTCGTGGTGAGGACTAAGCCGGGTGATCAAGTACTGTCACTCGATCGGGGGCAGAGGCTACTCTGTTGCCCTCTTAGCAACTTCAAATCCACTGCCCACTAGGTGCCCACCGTGCTGGCGATGTCCACCCTCAGCTTTCACCATCATGGACCAGAGATGAACGCAAGGGGCTTGCGGAGGTGAAGGGATTTGTCTGTGGTCCTGCAGGGCAGGGGGAGGGGGCTGGGGAGGCGTCCGCAGCCCTGGCCTGGGGACCCTTGAGCCCCAAGATCTTAAGCCCCAAGTCCTTCCAGCACAGTTTCTCCTTCAACTCCCAGGGCCAAGCCCCAGAGATGCCCAGGTGGGGGTGGGAGCGAGGGGATGGCTCCAGTCACAGAGCCTTGCCTGAGCACCAGCTGTGCGCCAGGCTGCGAGGACCTGAAGAAGAATCAGACACAGCAGGGAGGATCAGGCGCACGCCCTGCAATCCCAATCCTGGGTCAGACAGAGCTTCGAGGGAGCCCGCAGGAGAGGGCTCATTCCCAGGACGAGCAGCTTCCCAGCAGGGAGGGCCCCTGAGCCCCTTGACTGCGTGCTCCGGGGGCAAGGGCAGCCCAAAGGCCCCCAACAGGGGCTCCTCTGTCAAGCCAGGCCTTGGAGGGCCAACTGAACGGTGTGGGGCTGGGAGGGACCCCACCCCGTGGGCAGGTGCCAGAGGTAGTACTTTGCAGTCATTCACCTACCGAATCTCCTAACCTCCCTGCGGAAGGGACCATTATCATCCCAGTCTTCCAGGAGGGGAAACTGAGGCACAGAGAGGGCCAAGTCACTTGCCCAAAGCCATCCAGCGAGGGACTGACGGATCAGGGATCTGAACTCATCTCCACGTGGCTCTGCGATCCTGACCACCACACCCACACAGCCCTCGGAACGAGACAGCGCGCTGGGCAGGGGTGGGCAAGGGCTCCAGGGCTGATCACTCTAGGTTCAAACCCCAGCTCTTCCTCTCCAGCTGTGCAGCCTTGGGCAGGTCAACTAACCTCCACGTGCTTCAGCTTCCCCATCTGAAGAAAGGGGTTCAGATCAGTGAGGCTGAATTTTGGCATACGATGAATTTCATGCATTTATTAAATTGGAAAAGAAAACAAAAAAGTGAAGAACGTGAAAGCCAGTGGACTTAAGACAGTGCCCAGCCAGGTGTGGGGATAGTCAGGTCGCTGGGCCTAGGGCACATTTTGGCCCTGGGCCGTGGGCTCAGCCCGGCCCGGCCCAGCCCTGCCAGGTGGGTGCCAGACCTGGGAAGGGGTGGCAGCGGTGTCTCCCAGCCTCGCCGGGGCATGCGCCAGCACGTGCGTGTGCGCGGCTGCGTGTGTTGCTGCAGCAGTTTCTATGCAAACATGTTAATTTGTTTTCATTTTGTGTTTTCTCTCGCAGGATAATGGGGTGAGTCTGAAGTCTTGGCTGCTGATTATAACTGTCTGGGTGGTGCCCTCGTGGGGCTCGGGCCCTGCCTCCTGCCTCTGGCAGTGAAGGCGGTGGCTGGGGGTGCCTTCAGGGGTGCGTGGAGCTGCCACTGGGTTCTGGGGACTCTTGTTGGCCGGGGATGGGGAAGGCAAGACATCCTGGGAGCCCCATCATTCCCGCCACCCAGACCACACCACATCAGTGAAGGGTACAAATCCTGCCCACGAACATCTTTTCTGTGCTCCGTTTGTTGAAGTAAAAAGAAATTGTGACACGGTTGCCAGTATTGAAAAGCAAAGAACTAAAATTCCATCTAAAATTCTCATTGTCTGGTTTCTCTTGAAAACAAACTAGAGCTGGCAGCTCCGGGGCCCACGTTCCCACGAGGCCCAGTGGCAGCTGCTTTGTTCATTGTGTCACCTGGTTGGCCAATGTGGGTACCTGAGTTTTCCACCCGGGAGCAGGGCACAGGCTTTGGGATCGGATGGTCCAAGCCTCCAACAGAGGCTCCGCCCACAGAAGCTGTGTGACCTCAGCCAGCATCTGTCTTCCTGAGCCTCCTGTCTCATCTGTAAACCCCTGCCTCGCCCTGGGAGGATTAAACCGAGATGGCCGAGCTTTCAGGAGCATAGTAAGGGCTTGGAAGTGTTGGTTCCCTTGGGTAGAGGAGGGAGAGCTGGGGTGGGACCTGCCTGCTCCTTGGATGTCCTGCACTTGACCCCATCCCCAGACATGCAGCCTTGTCACTGATCTGTTTGTATCTGTTTCTTCCACTAGGCTAGGCAGGGACCTGGTCCTGATGGCCAGGGCTGCATCTTTGTTTAGACTTCACTGAAGGCCTACTACATGCCACACTGTGGACGGAGAGTTTGGAGAAAGAGGCTTGGGGCTGTGGCATTGGTGAGCAGGGTACAGGCCCAGAGGAGGGACTTGGAGCCCTTTAGGGAAGAGGAGAGTTGGAATCACCCCTGAAGAGAAGGCATGAGTGTGCCCGCATGAGCGTGGGGTGGGGAAGGCGCTCCCGGTGGGAGCCCCAGCCTGAGCAAAGGCACAGAGCAGGGAACGACCTGGTGGATGCAAGCTGGTCCCAGGTTGCTGGACTATGCCATGGGAAGCCAAGTGGCCTTTGGGGGCTTCCTGTGGGTGGTTCTGGGCCTCCCACAGGGCTGGAATCACAGACGGGACTTGGTCAGTGGCTGCAGGCCAGGTGGGGGTCAGAAAAACACTAAGAGCTGGGCTTTCTGAGAAGCTACCTTCCCTGTGTTCCTTAGGGTCCTGGGACCCTGGACAAGCCACTTCAGCTTTCTGAGCCTCAGTCTGCTTACCTGCAAAATGGGGCTATGGCAGGGACACAGTGAGCCAATCCCTGCCATGTGCTTGTGCTCCTAAGAGTTACCCTCACACCCATGCCACCCACCCACTGCCTTGTCCTCTCACCTCTCCCAGGAGATGGTAGGGGTGCCGGGAAACCCCAGGCCACGTTTGTGCAGCCTGAGTACATGCAGGCACTGAGCTTGGCACATTACCTGCCCCCTGGCCCAGCAACCCTGATGCTCCCAGGGGTGGATTCTATTTCATTCTCATTTTTAAGCCAAGGGGATCAAAGCTCAGAGAAGGTTTAATGGGTAGGGCAGCCCTCAACAGGTCCCGGGCTTGGTCTCCACTAAAGCTGCAGCTGCTAGCCCAGAGCCTGGCCAGGATGGGGATGGAATGGACGCCTGGTACCCTGTTGCCCAGGCAACAGAGACAGCCAGCAGCCTTCCTCAGGCCACCCCGGCAACTGAAGCGGCACCTCAAATTGCAGCTCTGGGTCTAGGCCCAAAAGGCAACTCCATGGGAAGAAAAGGCTTTGAAGTCGGCCAAATCCTGGCCCCAGGACCAGCTGTGTGACTATGACAAGTGGCCTGTCCTGAGCCTCAGTGTCTTCACCTGTAAGTGGGACTATTGCCCTCGACCTGCAGGGATGGTGGAGTGTCTGGCCCAGTGCTGGCGCACAGTAGGCCCACGGCAAGCCAGGTTAATGGCTGCCCTTGGCCCCTCTAGCAGCCGGGGCCCCCAGAAAACAAGAGGCAGGCAAATAATGGTGGAAGGAGGTGGCAGGGAGAAGATGACAGGCTCCCTGGCCAGTCCCTTGGGGATGGCGGCAGGCCTCTGTGGAGGATTCAGGCCTCCCCGGTCACACAGGGTGGCAGCTGGCAGCACCCCCTCCCCCACTGAGCACCACACAAAGGAGCCTCTATTCCTGCTCTGAGCATGTGTCCCTGGCTGGCTGGGCTGCACCGCCTCTCCCCACTCCACTGGCTGCCCCGCCTGGCCCAAGCCTGCCCAAGCCTAAACAAAGGCCGGTGTGTCCCTGCCGAGCCAGCCTGGCCTCAGAAGACCCCATCCACAGAGAGCTAGAGAGCTCAAAAGGGTCCTGGGGAGGGTTCGTAGAGTTGGCCAGGCCTCACATCCAGGCCACTGATGGGGAGGGGGCTGGAAAGGCACGAGAAGGGCTTTGGAGTGGCTAAACCTGAATCTGGCTCCAGCTTCCCCACCTCCTAGCTCTGCAGCCCTAGATCAGTTTGGACCTCAGTTTTCTCATCTGTACAATGGAGGCAATGATGACAACCTGCCCAACTTTCTGGGCAGTGGAGGGTTTGGTTAGGTATACGGGCCTGGCATGCAGTTAGCACCCAGCACCTCCGAGGCAGGTCAGAGGCAACTGCGGGAGAGGCGGCAGGCAGCATCCCCCTATAGACCACTCCCCTCACTACCTCCATCCAGCAAGGTCTACGTCTTTTAGTGCTGTCCCTCAGGCCTGGGACTGAGCCCCTTACTACCCCTGGCCCATCTGCAGGCAGTGGGATGACAGCAGCTACTGTTTATGAAAACACCTACTGTGTGCTGGGACTTTTAGCTCCATCATCTCCTTCTGACCCTACAGTTACCCTGGGAGGGCACAGCAGGGTAGGCTCTGGAGTCCAGCAATCCTGGCTCCACCACTTCTGGCTGTGAGACTCCGGGCCTCACACTCCCTGTTGCTAAGAAGAGCAGCCCGCCCTCAAAGGGTCCACGTAACAACTAAATGAGAAAAAGCCTACTTCATGCCTGCAGCCCGGAGCTTGGCCCCAGCCAGCCTGAAATCCTGACCTACTGGGCTATGACCCCCCAACTCACAGGTGGGGAAACTGAGGCCCGGCTGGCAAGTGGCACAGGGCCTGGCATGCAGGGGGAGGGCAATAAACCTGATAGATCATTCTAGGAGATGGGATTCAAAGCCAAAGTCTGGTGAACACTGAGCCCCTCTTTTCTCCTTGAGGATTTTGCAGACGTATTTTAGGTGTTTTTTTGCTTTTTTGTTTTTTTTTTCTTGTTTCACAGTCATCCTCAGCCTGTGAAGGGTATGGCTGGAGACCCGGGCCGGGCGCCTGACCCATCTCCCTGGCTGACCCCCAGGAGCCCTCATCCTGCCAACACAAAGTCCCCCTTTCTCCCTTCCATGGGCGCGGGGCGGCCAAGAGAACAGCAGAATCCCAAGTAATTAAGCCGGCGTGCACCATCCGGGCGCCCGGGAACACTGTGGAGTTTCCCTTTTATGTTTATAGCAATTGTATGAAAATGTGCAACACGGAACGGCACCAGCTGACAAATGAGATGAAACAGACAGGATTCCGGGCCGGCTTTTTTCCGGCCCTGATTGGCATTAATTGTGAGCGTTTACAAAGCACAACTCGGCGCCTGACATTTGCTTCAAGCGAACGTTTCCTTCTAATAGTTCTAATGATTACAACGGGAGCTGGTGATCACTGCCAGGTGGGGAATGGGCTGCCTGGTATCTGCCCTGGGCTCCTGCCAGGGGCCTGGCTGGCCTGTGCTTGCCCGGGTCCCAGGGGTCCCCTTTTCCCCGCTACCTGTTGCAGGAGGGCTGCCCCAAGTACCGGGCCTCAGGCACCAGGACCCCAGCATACGGCCTGGAGCTGCCAGTTGGTGAAGTTGATGGGGAAACCCACTGGCACAGGGATCCTGGTGCAGACCTGGGGGAGCTGGAGGGCAGGGGAGGAGGGAGGAGCAGCACACTTGGCTGGCCTGGCTCCGAGGCTGGAGGGGCTGAGTTTCCTCAGTTTACAAGGGACTAGGAAGGACCCCACAAACGCTGCCTGCTGTTTCCTTGCCGTGTGACCTTGGCTGAATCCCTTCCCCACTCTGGGCCTAACCTTCCTTACCTACAACGTGAGGGTGAGGAACATGGTCAGATCAGAGTTCCGGTCCCAACTCGGGCCTCTTTCCAGCTGCATGACCTTGGGAGAGGCCCTGGCTCTCTCTGGGCCTCAGTTTTCCCCATCAGTAGAATGGAACTCATAATCCCCACAGTTTGCAGAGTGGTTTCTAGACTCCAACAGAAAGGGTGTAAAAACCCTGAGTTTCTGGCTGGCCTGGAGCCTGTGTCTCATTCCCTCCCCAGAGAGTCCTCCAAATACTTCACTTACTCATGCATGCATTCATTCACTCACTGACTTATTCATTCAATAAACATCGAGTGTCCTGATTAGGAACCTGGGAAGACATCAGTGAACAAAGACCTTCACTTGGGGAAGAGATATGACAGACAGATAACAGAGGCTTTTCACATGCAGTATCGCATCTAGTTCTTATCCCCATTTTACAGAGGAAAAAACTGAGGCATGCAGGGGAAAAAAACAACAGTCTGACATCCCCCAGCTGGGATGAGGCGGTGCGGCAACAGAACCCTAGCAGGCTGCCCCAGAGGTGAGTGCTCTCAGAAGACCAGCCCACTCAGCCCTTCCTGAGGTCCCAAGGAGCGCTGACCCCATGGACAGGGCTCATCTGCCCAGCCGGGCTGGGCACCATGCCAGGTGGCCAGGACCAATGGGAAGAGCGGAGTCTGTGAGGCCTGGGCAGCCTGGGGGAAATGAATTCCTGGGGCTGCATTTCCTGGGCTAGAAACGGAAGAAGAGGCGCCTCGTTCCAGGAGCCCCACTCGTGCCCACATTTGCATCGATACTGCGCAATGCCCATTCCATGCCAAGAAAGAACAGCAGATACTTGGACAGCTCCATGGCATGTGCAAAGGCCCGGAGCCCAGAGAAAACCCAGTGGGTTCAGGAACTCCTGGCAGTTTGCTGAGGCCAAAAAAGCCTCGTCTCAGCAGTCAGGCCCCACGGGGCCTGCTCAACCCTGCCCCGCCTAGCCCCCTGACTTTGCCGGGCCCACACTAAAGGAAGCCCCCAGGGTGGATCCCAGCTCCATGCTTGGCTCCAGCCAGAAAAACCCTGGCAAATGTTTCTTTTGGAGTCAGTTTGGGGGGATGGGGCAGGGAGAAACGTTTTTTCTTTTTTATGGGAATTTTTTTTTTCCCTTTTGCATATGGTGGCACAGATGGGCCCATGATCCATAAAAACTGTTTGCAATTAAACTCCCACTTTGCATGGCTGGATTTGTCAGTTGTGTGAGCCACAAGCACGGGGCTCCACACTGACAGGGAGACGGGACTTGGGGCAGGGCGGGGCCACATTCTGCAGGACGGTTGGAGGCCCACAAACCTGCTCTGGGCTTGTGGCCCAAGATGATGGTGTGTTGAGACAGCCAGGCCAGCTCCCTCTCTGGGCATCCCCCAGCCCTCGCCAGGAGTCGGAGTATGGCCAGGCAGCTGGGGTGGGGCTTGGCAGGGCTCCCCTACCCAGCGGAGACTTGGCCAGTGCTGGGTGACCCGGCTGTGTGGGTAATGAGGGGGGAGGGGGGGAGGTAATCACCACTCAGCCCCTGCCAGAGACTGGGGCTGGGACTCAGGACAGGCAGGAAGTGTGGTCGGGCAGCACGAGCCATAATGGGGGTCCAGCGGGCAGAGTGCAATGCCAGGTTCAAGGCTGAGGAGCCAGAACCTCTGGCCCAGTTGGCAGAAAGGATATCAGGTGGTGCCAGGAAGAGCTGCCGAGGGCCAGAACTGGCTCCTTCCTCATCCCCAGGGGAACTGGCAAAGCCTCTTTGTACCTCTTCGAAGCAGGTAGGGAAATCGAGGCAGTCACTAAGAATATCTCAAGGGCCTGGGCTTCCCCTTGCCACACCAAGGGACCCTCTGCATTTGGAGCCATTTCCAAGGGTTTCCAAAGTGGAGGTGAGGGGCCTGCATCCCTTCCACTAGTCCTGGCCTCAAAATGCCACCCCAGCTGCCACACTGGCATGCCTGCTTAATTTGGGTTAATAAATGCATCATTTGGCTTTGGGAAATCCCGTGTTCACTAATAATTGTTCCCCGATGAAAAGAAATAAGGCCCCGATACCCCCTTTCCCCTCACCCCCTCCAAGCTGGGAAAGAAAAGTCATAAAAATAGCTTGTTATCTCACCTACTGAGGCCCCGACTGGATGTTACTGCTAATTGGGTATAACATCCTTGTCTTGTTCTCTTAGAAGCTAAATCAAGAAAGCGCCACTGCTGTGAACTAATTATATCTCCGGCCTGCAGCCTGCAGCTTGTCTCTCCCTTTATTGAGTTAAAAAATGGTCACAAACCTTCATCTTTTATCCCCACCAAGCGCTGGGTCCAGGCTGCCTGCCACGCCTGGTGGTGAGGAGGGCGGACAGCCCTGTGGAAAGGTCTAGGAGGGCTTTGGGGACACGCAGCAGGGTTGGGGAAGGCGGGAAGTCCCTGCCCCAGGTACCTGCCTGGTTCCCTCCCCCAGCCCTCACCCCCAGGCCTGGTGTTCAACTTTTCCTGGAGAGAGAGACTGGCCTCTCTCCTCCTTGCAGCTGGGCCCACAGGGACACCAGGAGCGTTTCAACCCGGTAAGCATTTTCATTCATTGATTCATTCAACAAACATTTCTTGGATGCCTACCTACTATGTGCCAGGCAAGGTTCTAGGCTAAAGCCTCCAGTAGACCAGAGGTAGCCCCAAGCACCAGCTGACCTCACCCTGGGTTCATGGAGGCGCTGAATAAATACACTTAGACAAGACTGGATCATTCCTGTGCTCCAAGATCTGCCATAGTTCCCTACTACGGGAGGGCAAAGTCTAAATGCCAAGACCACCACAGTCTCCTCCACAGCCCCGTCCCCCCCAACATTCCAGCCACATCCAGCCATACACTAGTCCCTCAACCTAAACACTCTTGCCTGTGGCCTCTGAGCTGCTTCTCATGCTGTTCCCTTCACCTAAAAGGACCGCCTTCCCTTTCCCAGAAGGCCCAGCTCTGCCTGTCAGAAGTCCACCAGCCTTTAAGGCCTTGGCCTTTAATGACACCTCCTCCAGGAAGGCTGCCCGGTTTGTCCCAGGCTGTGGACTTCAAGACCTGGATTTGAATGCCAGCTCAGCCACTGAGTAAGTATGTAACCCTGCTCTGCTTAATGGCTCTTAGCCTCAGTTTCCACATCTCTAAAATGGGTTAAGACTTCTTCCTACGAGTGCTGAGAGGCACACTGCAGGTGCTCTGGGGAATGATGAATGAGAGGGTGCCCAGGAAGGACCTGGCTCTCAGGAAGAGCTCAATAAATGCTATTATTATTACCCAGACTGAAGGCATCTGCAATCTGCTTACAGCACCCCATGCTCAGCATGTGATGGGCTGTGCAACTCTGGGAGTTGGAGGAAGGTAACAGACTCTCACACCTCAACAGTCTTCATGGCTGAAGAACAACCCATATCCTCAGAGGAGATTCCCCAGAAATCACCTCGCTCTGGTACCCTGGTCCTCTGAACCGTACAAAGATGGGCTAAAGGGACCCCTGAGCTTATTGAGGCCAGGCAGGCAAGCAGGCTTCAGCACATAGGCCCCACTGATTGACTGGTGCCACCTGCCCAGAGCCCTCCCTGGCAAGAACCCAAGGTCAGGGGAAGAACTCAGCGGGGGAAGAGGGCAGCAACTGACTGGCAATGTCTGCCAAGGGCACAGCAGAGTAAAGCAAGCCAGACCTGCCACGGATTTGCTATCCTTGACATCTTACAAAGGACACGGCTGAGGCCAGGCTAGAGTGGAGGGTGAATTGCTCCAGGTCGTGAGCTCATGAAAGCAACAGCCGGCCCAGAACTGGTCCCCTTAGCTCCTGCCCAGGGATCCTCCTGTGACAGCCCAGCACCCTCACAGGCAGAGGACAGGCAAAAGCTTGTGTGGATAACGAAGGGGATTCTGCTGACCTGCCATGTGGCCCTGGGCTGAGCCTCAGTTTCACCATTTACACAACAGGGACAAAACCTTGCTGAGTCTCAGTTTCTCCATTTACAAACAGGGACAAAAACACCCTTCCCAGAACCACATGAGGATGTGGTTGCCAAAGCGGAAAGCTCTGTCTGGTACACAGCAGACACCAGCCGTGTCCTGTGATTCCCATAATAGGTGATGGTGTTTAGACAGAAGCCCCCAAAGCTAGCAATAGAAAGTGCCTCCTCCTCCAGGGAGCCCTCCCTGAATACTACAGCTCGAAGTAGTCATTTCCACCTCTGATTTCCTAGCATGCTTTTGAAAGACTGGGGGCCCCAGAGGGCAGGGTCCATATCTGGCTTGTTCATTGCTGTCACCCCGCCTCTGGCACAGTGCCTGCACACTGTGAATTCCTATATTGTGGCGACCTACCCACTATACTGTGATGGTGTGTCTAAAGCCTCACCACCTCTTGAGGCAACTGGGCTTGTTCATCTTTGCATCCCCAGCTTCTGGCAGGGAGCCTAGCACAGAGCGGTGAATCTCCCGGAATGAACGGATGAATAAAGAGCAAAAAGAGCAGTTCCTGTTTACTGCCCGCTTGCTGTCGGTTCCTGCCAAGCCTCACAGCTGCCCTCCGAAGTGGACCTCTGGCCCATCTGACAGATGAGGAGACTGAGGTCACGCAGATGTGAGGGGCAAAGCCGAGCCCCCAGTTCAGGCCTGGGGACTGCAGGCCAGGAGGCTCTGCCACCTCTGCCTCTCCCAGTGCCAAGCTCAGGCCTGGACCCTGCGGGGCAGCTGCCCCTGCCTTGGCAGCAAACCCTGGAGCAGAGAGCTGGTGGCTGGACCTCCCTCCTCCTCCCCCTCCTCGGCCCCCTGCCCCACAGACTCTAGGTCAGTAAGTTCTGAGTCATTAAGTCCCCATCCTCAGGAACCTGTTCACAGCCAGCCTCGGCCTTACCCCCTGACCTCCCAGGCCTTTGTCCCCTGTGCCCTCTGCACAATGGCAGGGGCTCCCAGGGCCCCAAACAGCTGCTGTGGCCAGGATGCTGGTTTGTTGTGAGGCCAGGATGACTGGCTGGGTCCTGGGCCTGAGCCCACCTAGCTCTGAAAGGCTCAGTCAAGCTCCCCCAAGCACTCCGCACACTCAAGCTCATCCCACCCACAAGCCTGTGAGAAAACTGCTATTACGCCCTTGAACAGATGAGGCAAGTGAGGCCCAGAGAGGCAAAGTGACTTGTCTGAGGACACACAGCCAGCGAGAATGGAGCCAAGGTTCATCCCAGTCTGCAACGCCCAAGCCCCTACAGAGGCTGCCAGACTGGCCTACGGGCACCCAGATCATATTGCACCCCTCCCTGCCAGACACCTTCACTGGCTTCTGGCTGCTCTTCCCCTGGACAAGTCAGGTACTTAGCGCAACACTCCTAGCTTAACTCCCTTTTACCTCCGCCCTCTTATAAGCTCCCCCTGCCCCTTTGGTCATGCCCCTGGGTTCTCAAACTCCCTCCTAGTGACATCCCCATTCACTCCATACTGGGCAGATCCACCCAGTCCTCCTGGCCCAGAGCAAAAGCCTCCTCTGCAGGAAGCCCTCCACGACCAGCTGTAGTCTCCCCCTCCTCAGTGTCTCTCCTCCAGCCCTGCTCTGGCTCTGTCTATAATTCGAGTCAGTTGCAGACTCATCTTACTCCCCATGTAGGCTGCAGGCCATCTGATTCCTTAGAGCTTTGTCACCCAGACAGTGGCCAGCAGGGTGCCCTCAACCCAGGCTGATGCCCATTGTTTACCAAATGGAAACACAAAGGGGTGAGGGAGAGGGGAGCTGGAACCCATGCCTGCCCTTTCACCCTTCTCACTGCCCACGCTGCACCCCTATTTCTGGCCATCAACAGACCTCACACTTCTGCCCCTCCCTGGCTGTGTGACCTTGGGTAGTAATGTAATCTCTCTGTGCCCCTGTTTCCTCCCTGGTCAAATAGGGCTATGACATAAACCCTGGGAGGTATCAGACAGGAATGATTACTATTATTATGTCTGTCTACACCCCACTCCAGCGGCCAGCAGCGGCCAGCGCGTGAATTTAGGGTCAGAGAGACTTAGGTCCCGACTGACCACTTATTGGGTGTATAATTCTGGGCAGGTGGCTCATCCCCAGGACCTCTATTTTTCCCATCTCTAAAATGGTACTAACTCCGCCCCTAGGAATGCAACCCGCCCACCCCCCCATCCCCCGCCTTTTGTTCCAGGCACGCAGTAGGCATTCAGATATTTCTCAACTAACAAACCAACCAACGGCCCAGGTGGAAGGAATCCCTTCCCCTTCCAGCCTCCTCCCTCACCCCACCCCTCCAGCCTCCAGAATCCCCCTCCCCACCCCCAGCCCGTGCAGACTAAAATAGTCATTAGGCAGATTTCAAAAGATGTCAGTAGCTTATAATTATAGTCGACATCCTTCTGAGATAAAAGTGATTACCTTGGATGCAAATCACTTAGCAACCAATCAGGGCGGTGGGCGGCACCCGCAGAGGTGACCGGCCGGCGCGCAGCCCTCCTCCCGCAGCCCGCCCCGCACAGGCAGAGAAAGCGCACAATAGCTCTTGACACGCAAATGGGTTAACACAATAAAGGCGGCTCCGGCCGCTGCTGGGGGAGAGCAGCAATCCCCGGCCCGCGGGAGGTAATAAGGCGGCCCTTTTGTGTGCGCCTCCCCGTTCTCACCCCCGCCCCGGAGCCCAGAGGAATCTCCGCCGCCCGATTGAATTACGGTCCTTGAATACGAGCTGCTCCGCTAGCTTCCTCCGGTTTGTGAGGGACTGGAAGGCGGAGGGGGCAGAAGGGAGATTGGGCAGGGGGGGCCCCTGGCCAGGCCCCAGGCCCCCAAGGGCTCACATGGGAGCCACGTGTGCTCACCACGTGGGGTGCTCTGGGAAGGTGGGTGGGAGACACAGCACAGGCAGCTGGAAGGGTGGGGATCCCTGACCTGCCCTAGGGTCTTTGATCTTTGGCTCCAAGAGGGGCTGGGAGAGCCATTCAAGGCCCTGTTCTGAGGATAAGGCTACCAGTGGCCATGAGAATGTGCATTTATGGAGTGCTTATGGTATGCCATCGTCTGTGCTCAGCCCTCACTGAATCCCTAACACGAGGCTGGGCAGTGGATGCTATTATCTGCTTCTTCTCACAGATGAGGAAGCTGAGGCTCAGAGAGGCAAAGCTACTCACCCAAGGTCACACAGCCAACAAGGTGGACCCACTCCACAGCCTGCCTCTTAATCACGAGCCACTGGGCATTAAGAAACCCAGCCCAGTGCAGCCCCGGTCCAGAGCAACTGTGAAGCTCAGAAGGGATAGGGGGTGGGTGAGCTTATATGGAATTAGACCTGTGATAAGGATTACTGCGGGTGGAAGGTAGGGAGCTAACCTTGAGAGAGGAGACTGCTCAGAGAGTTGAGAAGGTTTCCACACCCCCCCTCCACCCGCCCCGGACTGGAAGGGATGTCCAGGGTCTCCGTCACTGTCAAGGGAGCCCTCACTGGATCCTCTCCCTGCTTAAATCTCTCCCATCACCTCAGCCTCCAGGACACACCCACCCCAGGGCCACCTCTTCCCCTCAGCAGCACACTCCAGCACTCAGGCTTGCTACACGGCCACTCCTAATGCCCAGAACACCTTTCCACTCCCCTGCCTGGCAGGTCTCTATGTGTCCTTTCTGAGACTCACATGGTACCATGTTATAGGGCCCTTCCTGACCCTCAGGCTGGGTTGGGAGCCAAAGCTGTCATTGCCCCATCAACATCCTTGACTTCCCCACCAGCTGAGGGCCAACCAAGAGTGTGCCCAGAATGGCTGAGGGCAGACTCACACCCCTCCCCGAGGTAAGCCCAGAGGGGTAGGTGACAAGGAGCCTAGGGCTGGCTCTCTTGACCCTTCCTGGAAGGCAGGTTTCATGCCATACCTTTCTTACCCCAGTATTGGAGAAAGGGGTGCTGGGGGTGAGGGGAACAGGCTGCTCACAAGGCCAGGACATAAGTTGCTACTCTGCTCAACACTGTCCTGTAGGTAATGGGGAAGCAGGATTCAAACCCGGGTTTCAGTGTGGGAAGGCATCACAGTGCCTCCATAGCAGATGGCCCCTGAGTCTTACAGGGACCCTTGTCCAACAAGTGGGGGTGCCTCCCTCCACCCATGGAAGGGGCGGGAAGACCTGGGGACTCAGGAGCCAAGGCAGTTCAGAGCTGAACCTCTGCAGCTGCCTGGCTGAGCACCTGTAGCCTGTTGCTTCCTCTGTTTGAGCCTCAATTTCCTCATCTGTAAAATGGGCCACAGCACATAAGCTACTCCAAAGAGTAACTGAGATCCTGTAAAATGCCAGGCACGTAGGAGACGCCGGGTAAGCTGGCACTCCCTCCTGCTTGTCGCCTGGTGCTATTGCCAAGCCCAGGGAAGGGAACAGAAGGAATTGCCCAATTCTGACAGCCTCTCCCTCCGCCTTGGCTGTGGAAGTGTAAACACTCCACGGAGGACCTCCGACTGCCTGTGTTTGTGGATCTCTGGCGCGCACTCCGAGTTTGTTTCTAAACTGGGAAGCTTCTAGAGGCAGCGCAAACAGCCCTTCTGCCCACCTCTCCCGCTTCTACCCCCATCTGCCGTTGCTCTGTCCTTGGAAGCCTGTGTGTTTAACGACACCATTTCAGCTGGAAATATCATCTCCCTGCCAAGCCCCCCAAAGCAGATCCACTGATACTTATCGACCTGTTAAATCTAGCTAGATAGCCTGGTAGGAGAACGAGGGGGGGGGAAGCTCACTACGTAGAGACTGGGGCCTGGCTTCTCATAGTGACCCCCACACACTCCCCTCCGCTGTCACTCCACCCCGCACCGCTTAAGCAATGACACAGTTCTCTAACCTTTTCCTAGAAATGTGATCACAGCAGTTTCACCCACATCCGACACCGGCAGCAACTGCTGGAAGGAACTTAGAAGAGGAATCAAAGAGCCAGCAGCAGAATGCTGCTCTGGGCCTTCACAAGGAACTGGGCCAGGGCTGGGGTGTGGCGGGGAAGAGAGGGCTGCTGCCTGACCCCCATCAAAGCTGGCCCCTGGCAGGGGCACGCTTATTCAGACCTTGGCACTGATGGGCCTGACTTATCCTCCATTCACTTAATGAGCACCACACTGTGCTTGTCAAATCATCTTAAACACCAAGAGGAGAGTGGGGCAGTCAGGAGTTCAGGCTTGGCCAAGGCCCTGCCATCTTGGGGTCGAGCAGCAGGGGGAACCCCTGGACTGGAGGGGCAGCAAGCAGCAGCTCCCCTGCACCTTCCCTGGCTGGGGGTGGGTCACCCCTGTTTCCCTGAGCAGAAGTAGCCTGCTTTAAGGCTGGGGGCCCACATCACTCTGGGGACCCTGGGAACTTCAGCCTGCTGGTTGGGGTTCAGGGAGCTCTCCTCTGTAGCATCCCCTTTTGAAAGCAGAAAGTTGCTCTGCTTGGGAGTCCTGCGCCCCCAGGCACTGCCAGGCTATATGGGCAAAGCTAAACACCTGTCTTTGGGGGGAGGAGCATCAGCAGGGACAGCTGGCACTGCCTCCCTCTCCCACCCCATTGGGGAGCTGGGGATTTAGGTCAGAGGACTGCAGTTGGAGGTGGGGGAAGTCTGCTTTCACCCCTCCACTACTCAAAGGCATCCAGCCTCGCTCCAGGTTACCACGACCCCGCCCCCTCCGGCCTTGGGTCAGGACAAGTCGCGTCGCCACGGCAACCGCAGCGACGTCAGAGGTCTGGCAGTGACGTCACGCCATGACCCCACTGGGGAAACCATCGTCCCTGCGAGCTCTTTGTAGGAACGCGGCGGTAAGGTGAACCCTGCTACAGTGCAGCCTCAGAGGGCACAATCCTCAACGCAGCCACCTGCATGGTCGGGACACCACGTCCCCCTCTGAGCTAATGTCCCTTGAAGATTTCAGAGGCTACTCGGGAGAAGCCCAAGGTGTCCCATCCTGGGTGCTCCCCCAACCTCTCTAAGACGCGAGAACTCCCGGGGTATTTTCGGATGATTGAGCTGCTACCTTTGTCTGTTGGCTTTAGGGGTGGGGTGACCTTTCCTCTCCGGCAGACGCCCCACCCAGGGCTCTGCCGGAGTCCTCACAACGAGCGCCCCATGTCCACTCTGGCCGACAGGCCGGTCTAGACAAGTTGTGCGCGGGGGGAAAGGGGCAGACAAGGGCCACTGCTGCTTCAGGATCCCCAACAGCCCAGGGCCTCTTTATTTCCAGTCTGGCTGCCCCGACGCCAGAGGGTGCCCCCAGCTTCATCCCGGAACCCCGCCCCACGGAACTCACCTAATCAGCCAGGCCGTCGAAGGGCACCACGTCTCAGCGGCTACGACTCTCCGCTCGCCGGGTCGCAGCCATGCAGAGGTGGCAGAGGCGGCAGCGGCTGCCTGAGGAAGCCCCCTTTGGGGGCCGATGCCTCTCTCCGGGTGGGAAGAGACGCTGTCGGTGTGGTCTATCCAGGCGCCGGCCCACGCCGTCCGAAGTCGGGGGTTGGGGTTCTCTCGGCTCAGCGGGGGTCGTGCCCGCCCGGGATCCGGGCCGCGCGGGCGCTCAGGCGGCGCATCCTCGCCGGAGGCCTGTGCTCACAGCGTCCGGCGGGCGGCGCTGCGCCTCCCCTCGGGGTCCCGCTCGGGGCTGCAGCTCCCCTGGGCGCCCTCTCTGCCCGCGCCAGGAGCCCGGGGACCACGGCTCCTCTCGCCGGCCCCAGCTGCAGCCTGTCTTTGTTGCTTCCTCTCGCTCGACCGCCCGCCCGTGGCTTGCAGCCCCCCGGTTTGCCCGAGGGTGGGGGGGTCGCCTCCTCCGAGGCTGCAAGCACCTGCAGCGGCCCGGCTCCTCGCTGGGCATGCACCGGCCCCCGCAGGTTGCAAAGAGAGGCGGCGAGAATGCACCGGCCCCTCCTCCTCCTGCTCGGAGCCCCGGGTGTGGGGGGAGGGGAAGCCGGAGAGCAGCGGCAGCCGCGTCGGCGGCAGCGGGTGGTGGAGGCTCGGGTGCAGCCCCGGGGGCCTCGGCGCCGAGAAATAACCGGTCCGGGTGGCGCTGGGCGGATGTGAGGACGGCCCGGAGGATGGTGCACTGGGCGTTCGAGCTCTCGAGCTGCAGCAGGGGCGGCGCGCGCCGGGCTCTCACGCGCCCATGGCCCCGGGCGGCGCGTGGGGGCTCCCGGGGCCTCAGCCTCAAGCCGCCTGGCGCGCGCCGGCGCCTCGCCTCGCCTCGGGCCCGGGTGCCGCGCGCCGCGCCCCACAGGCGGCGTGCCCGGCTCTTCGCCTCCCCCGGGTGCCGCGCGCAGCCTCTCGACGGAACCGTCAGCCCTGCAGTCCTGCCCGCTGCTTCGCTCCGGTCCGACTGACAGGCGCTAGCGCCCGCAGCCGCAGCCGCGTCTCGCCCCCCGCCCGCCCCCTGCGGTCTGGCCCAATCAGCGGCGTCCGAGAGGCGGTTACCAGGGTGACGCGGCGCCGCGTCCTGCGGGGGGCGGAGCCGAGGGCCGCCACGCGCGCTTTTCGCGGCAAAATTCAAAGGCCGGCAGGGCGGCTCTCCAACCTCCAACCCCAAGCTGCGGCGAGGCGGAGCCTGCCTCGTGAGGACTGCAACTCCCGGCATGCAGCGCGCCAGTGCCGGTCGTAGGGGCCCCAACTGGGGGCGCAGGGCATGCTGGTACTTGTAGTCCCTTTGTCGGGAACGAGGAGTGGAAAAATCGGTATCATTTTATTGAGCAAGTATCTGGTAGCACAAGCTAGGTGCATTGTCTGCATTGTTTCACTTAATTTTGGAAACACCCCAATGAGGAGTTCGTTAAAAATAATAAAAGTAATAAAAGAAGCTAACAGGGCTTCCCTGATGGCGCAGTGGTTGAGGGTCTGCCTGCTGGTGCAGGGGACACGGGTTCGAGCCCTGGTCTGGGAGGATCCCACATGCCGCGGAGCAACTAGGCCCGTGAGCCACAACTACTGAGCCTGCGCGTCTGGAGCCTGTGCTCCGCAACAAGAGAGGCCACGATGGTGAGAGGCCCGCACACCGCAATGAAGAGTGGCCCCCGCTTGCCACAACTAGAGAAAGCCCTCGCACAGAAGCGAAGACCCAACACAGCAAAAATTAATTAATTAATTAATAAACTCCTACCCCCAACGAAAAAAAAGAAGCTAACACATGTAACCAAGTATTGATACTTTACCTAAACCTCACACACAACCCTGTGAGATAGGTATTATCACCCTCACTTTACACATGAGAAAACTGATATAGCAGGTACTATCATTATACTCCCAACTTATAGAGAAAATTGAGGCTAAGAGATGTGAAGTGACACTCCAGAGTGTTTTGCCTCAATTCATATTGTTGGCAGTGATTGATTTTGGCATCACAGCTGAGATCTGTGGAGCACTAACTATAAAACCAGGCCCCATGCTCATTGTAAGTTTCACCTCACCGGATCCTCACCACACATGTGGGAGGTAGGCACTGGTACCCACCGCCCCAACTTAACGGATGGAGAAAATGAGGCACAGTATCACCTGGGGTTTCTGTTTTTGTTGTTTTATTTTGTTTTGTTTGATACTTCATTGGAAGTTTATTTGCCCTGCTTTTTTCTTTGGGGTCCAAATTTTGACTCCATCAAACTATACGCACCTTGCCTTTTACTTTCTAAGCAGCTTAATAGGTTCTCATTTGTTCTGTCTGATAGCCCGCGGGTTGGCCCATTTAGCAGTCCCATTTTACAGCTGGAGAAATTGAGCCCTGGGAGGGACATTTCCCTCAGTTGCCATGTGTGCATCACACAGCAAGTTGGGGAGGCAGCTTTCCAGGAAAGATCTCAGGATCCCTAAAGAAATGCAAAGCAGCAGTCAGAACTCCTCCCACCACACTCAGGCTATGTCTGTGTGACCCTCACCCCCATCCCACCCCACACCCCCCAGTCCCACAAAACCTGGGCAGGATTCTAGCCCTGGCCTTGTGGCCTTGACATTTATCTTCATGGCTCTGTGCCTCAGTTTCTTGTCTGTGTATCGTAATTCCTACCTTACAGGTTGGTGTGAGGGCAGAGTGAATTATTGCCTGGAAAGGACTCAGAACACAGTAAGTGCTCAATAAATGCCAGCTGTGGTCATTCAGATGTGGAGAGCTCTGGAGACCCTGGTGAATGTACCCAGTGGGAGGAGCTGCTTATAGCTGGGCCCTAGCCTACTTCCAGGAGCCAACCCACAGCTACCCAGAGCCTGGGAGAGGCACCGGCAGGGAAGCTCCAGCGCCGGCCCAAGTAGGCCACGCACTGCCTTATCTAGGACAGAAGCTGGCCCTGTTTCAGGCCGCCCGCCACGCTCCCCGTTCCCAGCATCTCCCTGTCTCCGTGCCCCACTCTATTTCTCCCCGCTGCCCCACCCAAACCCCCCGGAGGGGGGGGCTGTGGTGGGGGAGGGGATTCACCTGGAAACGTGATCCAGCCACCAGCTGCTTCAGCTCCTGGGCCAGCCGCCAGAGCTGCCAGTGACGTCTGGGTGGGTTGCCCAGGCGACCTGCTGTGTCGACCTGGGCGTGAACAGGTGGGGAGAATGCTTGGTGGACCCAGGCCAGGTGCAAGGCGAGGGACAGCGACAATCAAAACCCTGGGAAGAAAGAGAGAGCAGGAAGGGAAGATGGCGGCAGGGGGCCACACCCGAGCCTTTGCAAAGTTTGGGATTTCTTCCGTCGTAGGTTACCATGACTTGACACCTACTATGTGCCAAAGCGCATGCTCAGTGCTATTTATATCACATATTTCTACCTCCTTTTACCCTCACAGCAACTCTGTGAGGTCTATTCCATTATTATCCACATCTTACAGCCAAGGAAGGCCATGCGACTTGCACAAGGTCACACGATGACAGATTGGGGTCCCAACCAGAGCCCCTGACCTTGATTTATTGTGCTCTGTGCCAGCCTCTCATTGACTGGGTGTGACCTTGAGGGCAAGTTTCTTCTCCTCTCTGGACCTCAGTTTCCTCTGCTATAAAATGGAGGTTGGGGCTTATAACCCAGCCCTGCCAATCAGACTCTGGAGCTGGCAACCTGTCTCTGCCTCAGTAGTTTCCAAAGATCCCCACATTATTCCAAAGTGCAGCCAAGGGGTTAGATGATCTCAAAAGGCCCCTCCATCTCTGAAGGTATGTGAGTCCATGATGTGCTAAATGGTGGCATTTCAGGCAGCACCAGGCTCAAAGGTAGCTACATAGGGAACTCATCTTCCAGGTGCCCCTATACCCTTCTAGGCAGGTGGATGTCCCCACAGATGCTCAGGCTTGGACCTTCACTTATGCCCCATACACAAGCTCAGTGCTACTGCCCCATACCATTTCCCACAGCCCACAGCCCTGAGGTCAGACCCTTGTACCATTGCCCCCTGGCCCCCCAACTCTCAGCCTTGACCCAGCCTTTCCTTGCTTTTGGTCATGTCCAATAACTCTGCATTATGTGAATGGAGACAATGTCAAGATGGATTTGCCACGGTCCGTAGAACCAACAGGCAGGTCGGCCCCTGAACATTGTGTTGGCTCCAGCCAGGGGTCCAAGAGGCTCCAAGGGGGAAAGGGGACTGAGAGCACCTCATTCCTCATGTGCCCTGTATGCCGCTTACACTTCAGCCTTGTTAAAATACCTGTACATCCTCCCAGGTGTCTTTCTGGCCTCCAGGCCTTTGCCCAGGTTGTCCACTCCATCTAAAATGTCCTCTTTTCCAGGTAGGTAGTTGATGCTTGCTCCGCCTTCAGATTTCAGTTAGGCTGCCACCTCCTCCAGGAAGCCTTCCCTGACTACTGCTCTCCAGGCTGGAATGCTTCCCCTTTCATAGATACACCCAGTCTGTGTTATAATGGCCCACTCTTTTGTCAGTCTTCCCCACCAACCTGAGGGCTCTGTGAGGTCAGGGGCTGCATTCAAACTGCTTTATCCCCAGCATGGGCCTGACATACGGTCAATGCTCAATAAAGGTTTGTTGAATTAATCTCTGAATCAATAGATGAATGTGGCCCAGGTTTCTGTTTTGTTTTCTTGTAGAGGGGGAGCAGGGAGAGGAAGAGGGAGGGCAATCAGACAGGCTGGATTTGAATCCTAACTCTTCAGGTGACTAGCCATGTGACTCGTCTGCTCTGTGCCTCACTTTCCCATCGGTGAAATGGGGTTAATTGACACAGCGGCACTGCTCAAGAGGCCTGGAGCCTAGAATTTTTGCTTCCACTCTCCCACGTATGTAAGGTTAGTCATGCCTCTCTCACTGAGGCCTGATCATTCCCCCTTTAACCCTACTCATTCATTCATCATTTCCTAAGGACCTGCCCTGTGCAAGCCACTGAGGATTCAGCAGTAACCCAGACACAGTCCCTGGCCTTGTGGAAATCAAGTTTCATGGGGGAGAGACAAGGCGACTAGCAGTTATCACCTAGGGTAACAGGGAAGGGAAAAGCACAGAGCAGGCACCTGACCCAGCTGGTGGGCTAGTGATGGTGGAAAGAATGATCAGCTGTCCTGGGAAAAATGAGTAGGAGGTAGCCAAGGGGAGAGGTGAGGGAAGAGTGCTCCTGGCAAAGGGAATTGTCAATGCAAAGGCCCAGTGTCCCAGGTGAATGTCCCCAGAGTGGTGGTGGCTCAGAGGCTGAGCTGGGGCTGGGGAGGGAGGCAAGGAGGTGGAGACTGAGCCTTTATCCTGGCAGGGGGAGCAGGCCTGGCCCAGCCTCCCTCCCCATCCCCCAGGTGCCTCACCTGCCCTCATTGCTGTAATCTAGGCCAGAGCCTGGAGGGAGCCGAGCCCCCATTGGTGCACGCCATGTAGGTTTTTCAGAGATAATTTAATCAGAGCTATTAATAAGCAGAAAAGAAAGAGCTCTTTATGCTTCTTCTGGAGAAAAGGAGAAAGAAGAAGCACGTGTAACCTTGTTACTCACCCGGCCCTGCCCCCCATCCCCAGTACCTGGAGCCTCTCTCTGGGCCAAGCTTTGGGGGGGATGGGGCAAGGAGGCCAACGGAGGGGCGCTGAGGAGGCCCAGGTAGTCGCAGGGACTGGCACCCGCAAGCTCCCCGACCACACCCCACCCTCACATCCCACTAGCCACTTTGGCCTCCTCTTGGTTGCTTGAAGGCGCCAAACTGCTTCCCACCTCGAAGCCTTTGCATGAGCTGTTCCCTCCGCCCAGACCACTCTTCCTCTGCTCTTCACCCGGCTGGCTCATTAGCTTAAATGTCACCTCCTCGGAGAAGCCTTCCCTGACTACCCCCGTCTGAAGTTCTTCTCCCCAGAGCACCTCACTTTTGCTTTTCCCTTCCCCAAACTTATCACTGTTGGCAACTCTCTGAGCACTGTGGGTTGACTTGTTTGTTTCCTGTCTCCCTGTCT
Source organism: Delphinapterus leucas (assembly GCF_059928025.1). Lineage (NCBI taxonomy): Eukaryota > Metazoa > Chordata > Mammalia > Artiodactyla > Monodontidae > Delphinapterus > Delphinapterus leucas. The sequence goes on from NC_143142.1 coordinate 17,373,976, forward strand.
AGACTGTCAGCTCTGTAGGGGTGGGACTCAATGTCACCATCTTCACTGCTGTGTCCCCAGCACCTTGTGTAATCACAGACACATACCAGCTTCTCTGTCAATATTTGTAGATGGAGTTTGGGGAGGGTTCGAGGGGCCTGGGTTGTTGGGATGGGAAACAGGAGGTGGTGGGGGTCCCTTCCACTTGGGAGACCCCCCGGAAAATCCAGGAACCATGAAATGCCCCCCATCCTTTGTTTCACTACTGGGGATCAGGAAACCCCGGGGAAGGCATTCACCCAAAGTTGTACAGTACATTTGGGCCAGAGGTGGGACTTGAACCTGGAGCCGTTTTGGGAGCACAGAGTTCCATATGAGTCTCATCTCAAATACCAGCTCTGTGTTGAGGAGGATTCTGAGGCCTCACTCAGGATTAGAATGGAAAGAACACTGTGCTACCATTGATTAGTGATGTCTGCCAGAGTCAGGGTTGGCTATTCCTGTGCATGGAGTTTGAAAGAGCACTGGACTGGGAGTCAGGAGGCTTTGTTCCTTCAATCAGCACCACCATCTTATCACATGACCCCCTAGACAAGCCAGCCAACTTCCCTGGGCCTCAGTTTCCTCATTTGAAAATTGGGACTAGCCCTGCCTAACTCAAGGACTATGATGAGAAAATATGTATAACATTTCCAAAAGCCTAATGGGCTCTTTATAAGCATAATCAATGATTATTATTGTAAAATATAGCAACAATAATAGTAATAACATCCATCTTCTGAGGCCTTGCTATGGACCAGGCACTACCCCAGGTGCTTCTCATACGTGATCTGTAAACCTTGCAACAAGCCATGAAGAGGACCCACTGGCCTGTGTTACAGGTGTGGACCCTGAGGTGGGGTCAGTGGCCTTGATCAGGGTGGCACAGAGCTCTTGAGTGGGTGGAACTAGGATCTGAGCCCTGGTGGGTGTCTTTGCACAAAGGCCTGCTGACTTCGCTGGAGGCCTTAACAAACCAGAAACGGCTGGAGATGGGGGTAGTCCTGGCAACCCCCCCTCAAAGGCGACCCCCCCCCCCCAACAAGGTCATCTCTGCTCTCTGGCCAGCTGGGCCTGGTTCTCCTGGGCTCTGAGTGACAGTGAGATTTCCAGGGGATTAAACCCAGCCCGCCCCACCTACCCTCTGGCCTGGAAAGGCCAGCAGGCCCTCCCCAGCCCGCCTGGCAGATCTCCTTTTGTACAAAAAGTTATTGACTTATCAAGGTTAAAATACACTCAGCGCAGGCCAATAAAACAGGGACACGGCCGCATCCCGGCTGTCACGTGCAGCCTGGTTTTCATGGCAACAGGCCCTCTTCTGAACATGAAACGGTTCAGTTGTGCAAAGTTCAGGCGTTACATAAACAGGGAGTTAACAACAGCGGCAGAAGTCAATGTCTGGCCAGGCATGGCCTGGGGAGATAGCATTGATTGGGTCCTTGTTGTCGATGGGCTGGGTCCCTGCTTCCTGCCGGGTCGCCTTGGGCTCCCTCCCGCAGCCCCAGCCCCTGGCTCAGACCCAGAGAGCTCCAGGAAGGTGCCTCCTGCCTTGCCCCAGAGCCCCCTTCTGGCTGGGATCCAGCAGCGAGGGGATCTGCTAAGCTGTCTGCAGCTGTTTTGTAAACCATTGTTGCTCAGAGACACCATTCCATTCCTTAAAGTATGTTCACGCCATCGTTAATGGAGAAAGCATCCCTTTGCCTTTTAAGCCATTCTGGTAACAAGGAACAGTCCCACTGCCTCTATGTTTAGCCACAAAAACCACCCATACATCAAGACGTGACCTAATGGGGTCAAACAGACCAGGATATGAAACTAAACTGGCTGTGCAGCCTTGGGTAAGTCAGTTCACCTCTCTGAGCCTCGGCTCTTTACCTTCTAAAATGACAAGAATAACAGCCCCAACTTCATGGGTGTAGGGATTTAGAAATCAGGGGACATGTGTGAAGCCCCTAGCTTAGGGCCTGTGTCAAGAAGCTAATGCTCTGTGTCTCTCTTCTATCACAGATTCCAGAAGACACCCTGGCGGAGCAGAAAAGGGCAGAGAACTAGAAAGTGATATTTGGGTTCAAATCCCCTCTCCACTGCTAGCTGTGTGACCTTAGGCAAGTCCTTCACCACTCTGAGCCTGGGTATCCATTCCCTTATATGAAATGGAGAAAGTGCCTTTGCCAGAGTGAAAGAAAAATGAGCTCACACACGTGAATGTTCTGGGCACACAAAATGTGCCTAGTAAAGATCTATCACATCCGATCCTTCCTCTAGTGTTCCAACGTCGCATATACCCTCCCTCCTAAGTGGAAAATCTCACGGGCTTTCTCTCAGGAAAGGGAGGGTTCGAGGGGAAAGAGTTGTCTGTTTCATTTACTGGAAGGCGCTGAAGAACAGGGGGCTGGTCTTGTTCATCTTTGTATGGTCAAGGGTTGGCGCAGAGCCCAGGTATACAATAAGAGCTCAATACATGTTTATTGAGCAAAGTTAAACTCCTCTGGAGAGCTGGCTGGGCATGGGATAGCATGGAGACAGGGCATAGTTAGGATGACTTAGGGTGGCCGGTGGGGCTTCCAGCCATGCTGGATATGGCAAAGATAGCCAACCCCCTGCTGAAATTCATAGCCCATTCCATGGGTGAAATGACGCCGAGAAACAGAGCCCAGGGAGAATATGTAGCTGGGGATGACACTTCCAGGCATGGCTGAATGAGTAGCTTTGGCCAACGAAATGTGAGCATGATGTGAGAAGTGAATGTGCCTTTTCTCTATAAGCTTTCTCTTCTGCCCTCAGGCAGGTGATCGACCCTTCTAGGTCAAGGCAGGACCAAAGATGGATGAAGCCTGGGTCCCTAAATCACTTGAGGAAAGTTGCCCACCTGTTGACCAACAACACAGGCTCTGAACCCTTAGGTGAGAAATGAACCTCTGTTGAGATATGCCACTAAGATGCTTGGGTCTATTTGTTACAGCAGCTGGTGTTGCCATCATGAATTCGCAGGGCTTCCCAGGAAGGACTCAGAACCACCCCTGCCCCCAACACAGTCCTCTCTGAGTCATGGCATTTTGCAGAGCTTTGAGGGTGCCCTTATTTGATAAGGGAAGTACAGTAAAATATTGATGGTAGAATCTAGATGGTGGATATTTGAGTGTTCATTGTAAATGTCTTTCGACTTTGCTGTAGGTTTGAAATGTTTCATAATAAAATGATTGAAAAAATATCTATTCCTATATTTTCAAAGTCTTTCTAGGAACCTTAGAGTTTTAGAAAGATGCCTCAGGGACCACTAGTAAGTGGTGGGAGTGGGCAAATGGAGCTGGAAAAGTTAGAGCTCTGAGGTCCACACTCTACCCCTCACCCTGCCAACTTCAACCAGAGAACATTCAATTTCATCTCTTTTTCCTCTCGGAGCTCAGCACGTGATTTAATTTGAAAAAAGCTCTCCACTGTTCCAACAATAAAAGGTTTGAAAACCACTGAGTTCAATCCTCTCATGTTGCAGATGGGGAAAGTGAGGTCTAGAGAAGGGGAGGGACTTGCTCCAGATTACACAGCGAGCCAGTGGCTGAGCAGGAATTCAAACCTAGGTCTCCTGGTCCCCAGGACAGAGTTTTTCTCCATGGCTTCCTGGAGGGTCTCTGGGGTCTCCACCCTGGGGGCTGCTGGGAGGCAAAGAGGGAGGGTTGGGTACTAGGCAGGTGCCTTCACACCCTGTACCCTCCAGCCACAGCCCTCTGCCTTTAGTGTCATATATTGGGTTCCAAGGTATTTGACCAAATGGTTCTGCAGGTGGGGAAAGGCTGTCTGGGAGGTGATGGGAGGACACTGGACAGTGTTTCCTGGAGCAGTACCTTCCCCTTCCCTCTATCTGTGGTGGGAAGATGGATGGGGGGATCCAGGGCTGGGACAGACCACGCAGGAGTGATGGATTTGGTCCCCAACCAGAAGCCTCCAGGGTCATCTGGGGTCATGAGCAGAGGTGAGAGGTCACCCAGCTGGGGCAGGTGGGTCAGCAAGGGACAGGGACAAGGAGTCGGCTTAGAGGTCCAAGGGCTGGTAATGGAAGGGGTGCTGTGTACCCTAAGCCTGGAACTCCTCTAGTACTAGTATCATTCATTCATTCCATGACCCCAGGGTGCCAGCTCCTGGGCAGGGCACTGGAGGTGCCAGGATAAACGGGCATCATTCCTGCAGGTGGGGGCCAGTGGAAAATAGAGAACAGTGCCATCTCACCCCACCCCTAGCAAATGACCAGCCATATGACTTTGGGCAGGTCCCATCACCCCTCTGAGCTTCAGTTTCCCCATCCAGAATATAAGGATAATTGTAGCTCCAAACTGAGAATGTGTGTGACACATTTGGCACAAAGCTTGGCCGGGAGAAATGGTGGTTCTCTTCCCTAGGCTTTCAATTAAAAGAGAAGAGGTCTCCCTTACCCCATCTGGCCTGTTTCCGGCAAGACAGGTGCATGGGTTTGAATCTTGATCCCACTTATTAGCTGTGTGATCGTGGGCTAATCACTTCCCCTTTCTGAGCCTTGGTCTTAAAATGAGCGTAATAATAATAGGAATGGTTTATCTAATGGTTATTAGATCTAATGGTTATTAGATTAGATTAATATATGAAAGCATTTAGACCAGTGCCTGGTCCAGAGCTAACACTCAGGGAATGCTAACCTTTGCTATTAGTGCTGTGATGGATTGAGTCTATCAAACCAGTGATAATGGTACTGGTGAATATTGACCTAGTGCTAGTGGAGGACTTGCAGACCCTCTAAACCCAGTCTGTGCCTGTATGCCAACTCTGCCTCATCCAGGGGAAATGCCTCGAGCATTGGCTTGGATTAGTTTTGCTACCGCATCCTGGTTCAATGAAAACAGTACTGCAGTTGATTAGCAATGCCTGCCATGGGCATGGGAGGGGAGAGTGACAGGAGGCATGCCATCTATTAGCCATTCCTGGCCCAAGCCCTCCCCTTGCACAGATGGGAAATGAAGGCTCAGAGAGGGAAACAAGACTTACTCAAGGCCACACAGGCAGTCACAGACAGGGCTCTTGCTCCTGCCTCCCCGATTCCTTCCTGAGCCCTGGTCTATGACATTTCATCCTGTGGAGAAAAGTCATTATTTCTCCATTACATTTCCCAGCCTGTTTTCTGGAAGGGAGTTAATTGATTTAAACTTTTCCGGGATGATTCTCCCTCCTCCTCCACTCCCCTGGGCCCCCGATTCTATCACTACACTTCCTCTCGGAAGTCAGTAGGTGGCATCTGCTAGGCCAGGCACAGAAGTCTCTAGGTGGGGGCCTCCGAGCAGGTGTGGAGAATGTGGACCTTGCCTGGGGCTGGGTCTTCTGGGGACCTCCACTTCAGTGACAATAACGTGTGTGGTGTCGCTTATCCTCAAAGCGGCTACCGTTTGTGCTAAGTGCCAGGCGCAGCTCAGAGTACCCACTGGCTCTTTGCATCTATCCAACATACAAAAGGGGAAACTGAGGCACTGGGATGGTCCCAGAGCTGAGATTCAAACTCATGACCACCTGGCCCCCAATTATTTATTCTTTACTATTAATATCACTCCTCCTTGGCTCTGTGAAACCCGGTCACCCCAAATGCCCTTTCAGATTCTAACTCCAGACTTTTGAATTTGGCTGGAGGGTAATCACTGATACCCATTTGATGGATGAGGAAACTGAGACCAAGAGTGGGGAGAGAGGCTTATCCTGAGTCACATAGCAAGAGAGGCCAAGGCTCTGTCCTTTGTCTGCCCCTACGGGGAAGAAGCAGGACAACAGAGGCTCAGAGCGGGGCTGGCCACCGCGGTCCTCCAGGCCGATTCATCTTTCAAGCTGAAATATTTATTTATGCACCCCATTTAATCAGGATATGCCATAATTAGAGGCAGATTTGTGCCTCCTGCCTGTGGTATTATTTATTTCAGGTTCTGGGCAGCCACTTCCCTGGGCCGTGTGTGCACTGGGCCTGGATTTCAATCAGATGGGGCCCAGCAGAGCTGTCCCCAGGGACCTCACGGCAGCGATGCCCCCCTTGGAGTGATAAATGAGCCCACAGACAGCAGAAATGCTGCCCAGCTGCTCTGGGGGGCTGGCATGCATGGGGTGGCGAAGGGGGTGTTGTCACCAATCCCAGGATCCTGTTGCCGAGGAGCTCCCCCTCCCCCAGTGCCAGACAATAGCCTGGCATTCTCCAGCCCCAGGAAGAAACATACAAGCAAGATGGCATCATGTGGGCCCGCTGCCGTCCTGCTTCTAGAATCCTAAGGCCAGAAGGAACTTGGAAGGGCTGTCTGCCCCCTGCCCTTATTGCTGTCTCGTGAAAGTTTTTATCTCAGCATCTCTCAGCCTTGACTCTGGGGAACACACTCTTTTGCTCACAGCTCCCGTGGCTGGGAAGTTCCTTCTGCTGTCTCACTTTAGTCAAGGTAAAAGCATTTGCAACTCTGTCCCCTAGGTGATCCCACAAATGACACACTTTGTCACTGTTTAGAAGGAGGTGGAAGATATGGGAAGGGTGGGGAGTGTGGGGAGCGGTTCTTTGGATACTGAAGGGAGTGGAACAGAAAAAAGAAAGCTAACCTTTATTGAGGCCTCCTGTGTTAAGACCTTTATCTGAGTTTGGGTAAGGTTTTTTTTTTGGCTGCATCGGGTCTTCGTTTCTGCACACGGGCTTTCTTTAGTTGCAGTGCGCGGGCTTCTCATTGCAGTGGCTTCTTTTGTTGCTGAGCACGGGCTCTAGGCGTGCAGGCTCAGTAGTTGTGGCACATGGGCTTAGTTGCTCTGCTGCATGTGGGATCTTCCCAGACCTGGGATCGAACCTGTGTCCCCTGCATTGGCAGGTGGATTCTTAACCACTGCGCCATTAGGGAAGTCCTGGGTGAGTTTTTTAAACTCTCGGTGCCTCTGTTTGCTCAACTGTAGGATGGGAATGATACCAGGAGCTACCTCCAGAGATGGCTATGAGAATTAAAAGAGTTAATACCTGCAGAGATCCTAAAAAGTACCCGACACACAGTAGATGCTCAATAGTTGTGCACTATTGTTATTATTTGGTGATTAATCCTTCGGGAACCTGGCAAGTCAGATCCCCACCATTTTACAGATGAGGAAGCTTAGGCCATCCCTTGCTCAAAGAGGGGCCTCATCATCATTTTCTAGATGAGAGAACCGAGGCTTGGGAAGCCGGGGAGCCCTCAAGGGCTGCCCCCAGCATGGCTAGGGCTCTGTGGGTGGTGCCCCAACCCTGAATCTTCCTCTGGAAAGTGGAGACACAGGTACAGCTTCCCTGGGTGCTTTGGGAATCAAGTGATGGCATCTATGGCAGGTATCCAGTGTGGGCCTGGAAGGGAGAAGGGCTCTGTCTGGTGTTTGAAGCCCATTCTCCGGCCACAGAGGAGCTGGGTCCTGGGGTTGGCTCAGAGGCGCTTGAGACCAATGTTTCATGGATCATGAAATGATCACAGCGAAGCGGGCACAGCTCCCGGGGGTTCTCCTGCCAATTAGGCCAGATGCCTACAGGGGGATGCCCTTATCCCTGGCCTAGTTGGGACAGGGTTTGTAGCTGAGCCTCCCCCAGGGACCACTGCTTCTAGGCCAATTGCCCTAACGAAGTCAGTGAGAGATGTGGCTTTAACAGGTGTGTGAGGGGGCACTTCACCTAGGTCTCATTTTGCAGGTAAGGAAACTGAGACTCATCAGGGAGAGGTGGCTTGCTGAGGGTGCAGGCTGTAAACCCTGGAGACTCTGGGAGGGCCCCCGATAAACAGTTCCTTGGATCACCAAGCTGGTCCAGATCCAAAGTGTCTTTGTTGTATGACCTCAATCGAGTTACTCAACCTCTCTGAGCCTCCCTTGCCTCAGGTGCCATGATGGGAATAATATCTAGCTGGGGATAGGGGTGAGGGGCACGGTGGCTGTGAGGGTCACATGGTGCTGGACACACCTGCCGCTCAGAGGATTCTGATCCTGAAACAAAGGAGGCTTGTGGGAGGGCCCCTTCTGTGTCTACATCCTGTGCCTTCTCACATTTCCCAGGCTGTTCCCTCTGCCCGAGATGTCCTTCCTGGCCCCCTTTCCCAGGCTGACTTCTACTCATTGTTCGTGTCCCAGTTCAATTGTCACCTCTACCGGAAATCTCTCACTGACCCTCCTCCACATATAGGTTGAGTTCCACTTCTGTGCTCCCTGATCACTCTGGACTGTACCTGCTTCCTCCCTGTCAGCTTAGCAGGGCAGGGCCCCTGATTATCTGGTGTGCATGGCAGACTTGGTGTCCAGCATGGGGCCTGGCATGCGGCAGGGGCTAATAAACGCTTGTTCAATGACGGACTCACTCCCTGAGTGACGGAACCAGTGAGCGAAATTCACCAGCACACTGCTATGGCTTGAATGTTTGTGTCCTCCCCGAATTCATACGTTGAAACCCTAATGCCCAAAGTGATGGTATTTGGAGGTGCGGGCTTTGGGAGGTGATTAGGTCATGAGGGTGGAGCCCTCAGGTATGGGATCAGTGCCCTTATAAAAGAGACCTCAGGAGATCCCTCGCCTCTTCAGCCATGTGAGGACACATTGAGAAATCTGCAACCTGGAAGAGAACCCTCACCTGACCATGCTGGCACCCTGATCTCAGACTTCCAGCTTCCAGAACCGTGAGAAATAGATTTCTGTTGTCATAAGCCATCCAGTCTCTAGTATCTAGCAGCCCAAACAGACTAAGACACGTGCCCACCACTCCTGGCTCCCCAACACTAATCCCTCTTCTCAGAGAACACGGAAGCTGGCGGCTTGGGTGGCAGCAGCTAAATTTGAATCTCCCATAACAGGAGCTGCACAGATGTGAAACCAGGTTCCTAGTTCTGGGAGCACATTTGCTTTGTCAGGAATAGCCGGGTCAGGTGGGTGCTGCTCGGGAGAAACCAGCTCTGGGCTGCCCACCTTTGGTGCCTACAGGAGCAGCAGAAAAGGCTGATCTGGAATCAGCCAGGCCTGAGTTCCAATTCCAGTCCTGGCACAATCTAGCTGGGTGACCACAGGCAAATGCCTCCACCCTGGGCCATAGTTTTCTCATGTATGAAATGGACTTGCCGCCATCCTGAAGCTGCCACGTGCACTTAAGGGAGGCCCTTTGATGGGGCAGGGGGTTTCACACAAGGATAGTCTGTCCTACATCCTGGCCTCCTCATCCAAGGGAGGGCCCGGGCTCCAGCTCCCAGTGTGCTGGGTTTTAGGAACCCTCATCACCTGCCAATTCTGTCTCTCCTTCCCCTTCTCTACGGATGCTGAGCTCTCCCTCCAGAAATTTCCACTGTGAGAAGGGCCCAAAGGATCCACTGTCATTTACTGAGCACCTACGACGTTCCAGGGCCTGGATACTTTTGCCCTCACTGAATCCTCCCCTCTGCCCCCATTTTACAGGTAAGGAAATTGAGGCTCAGAGAGGGAGGACAGGGGCCCAGGGGCATGCAGCTGGGAAGTGCTGGAGACAGGATTTGAACTCACATCTCCCCCGCCCCCGGCTCTAGAAACAGCCTCTCCTTGGGTGATGGCTCATGGCCCCTGTAACTGCACAGAAAATACCCACCCCCCAACCGAGGCCCCGCAGATATAAGAGTAGACGGGGAAGTTATTTTGAGAGGAGTGGGAACCAGACAAAGAAAAGAAGCCCCCTTCTTTTTTGTATTAATAATAATAATTATTGTTAATTGCCTGATTAATAATAATAGTAACCCACATGTTGAGCCTTTACCAAATGCCATGCCACCTAGGACTCCCAATGACTCTTTTAGGACATGATTGAAATGTATCCCCATTCTACAGATGAGGAAACTGAGGCTCAGAGCAGTGAGGTGATTTTCTAGGAGTTGCCCAGCTTGCAAGCAGAAATGCTGTGATTTGAACCCCAGTAATACCAAAGCTCCTTGGCTGGGGCCCTTGTCCAGGGATAACCTCAGGAAATGTTTGTTGATTGACCAATTGAAAAAATGAATGAGAGAAGAAATGATTTAATGAATGAATGGTCAGCTCTAGGATGCCTACAGGGGGCGGGCAGGGGGCTGGAGAAGAGATGCCAAGTCCAACCCCGCCCTCCAGGCCTGCCTCCTGACCTCCGGCAGGGACTTCAATCTTTGGTCTCATCAGGGTTGGGGGTGGGTGGCCAGCCGGTGGGGCAGATCAGGACTCCCCCAGCCTCTGTCCTGCCCCCAGATGCTCACACTCCTTGTGGCTTATTGTTAACTTTACAAGCCCCTTGGTTTTTATGAGGGCTATTCATAAAGCTTCGGGCTTTGATCCACAGCATAAAAAAGCAAACTCCTGTGTCTGAAAATGTCACTGGGGATTAGGGGAGCCTTTGAAGTCCCCTCCCTCCAGGCAGCATCCGCCCAGCTTCCCTTCCAAAGGGCCTCCACGCCTGGGAGCCCTGGCCAGGCCCTAGGGGCCCTCCTTTGGGGTGGAAGTGGCCCCTGCCCAGATGAGTGACAGGTAGGGGTCCCCTCCCCTTGGAGCACTCTGCCCAGCCGGGCACTCTTCCCAGTTCCAGGCAGAACTGGGCCTCCCTGATCTCCAGATGTTGGTAACATCTGTCTCTCATGTTTATGGACAGCCAGAGGCAGCTATCTCGCGTCCCTGAGCCCAGCAGTAGGGACTGCGAGGTTTTAAAAAATGGATTATTATTACTGGCTTATTGGGAGGGAGGGGGACAGGGAATGTAAATAGGCAGGTAGGGGAGAAAGAGCTCTTAGCGAGGCAGATGGCTATCCCTTTCCTCCTAGCCCTGGGGTCTAACCTTCCACCCTGCCTGGTAGGGAGGGACCCCCTCATGTGTTTCTTCCTTTTTATCAGTCAGGTGACAGCTGGAATGGTTTAGGCCAGTTCATGGGGGTGGTGGAGAGAGGGACCCAAGTAGACAGTCCAGAGAAACAGTGTGTTCCCTGCTCCCGCCTGGTTCTGCAGTGAAGTGAGGCCAGAGGGAAGAAGAGGATGACCTTGCTTGGCTCCTGTCAAACATTCACAGGGGCCTGACTGCTTCTAGGAGGTTTTCTCTCTCACTCTCTGGATCTTGCGGGACCTCCAAGCAACTCAGTGGCCAATAGCAGGTGAGGCGGTGAAGTCCCAGCTTGCCTGGTCTCTGAGCTGTGTGATCTCAAGCAAGCCCTTGCCTTCTCTGAGCTGCCCTTCCCCTATTTCGAAAACAGGGAGCCTCACACCACGCAAGGCTGTGTGGGGATCAAAGGAGGTCGTTCCCGGGAGCACATGGGATGCTCGGCGACCCTCCAAGGAGCAATGGTCTCTTCTGCCTCCTTCTCCAGACTCGGCTTCCTTTCTTAAGGCTCAGAGGAGGCAAAGCTAGGGCCCCAGGGGGAAGAGGCCTCGGCCAAGGCCCCCTGCCTGGCCCTTTGCCCAGCTTTCTCCTAGACGAAAGGCCTGGCCTCAGCTGGTGGAGGAGGCGGCCACCGTGATCATCCACGGCGCTGGCGTCACGGCCACCTCCTTTACCTGCACATTTAAAGGTCACCGAGGAGGGAGGCAGCTCTTCCCTTCACAGGGCTTTATGGGGGAAGGCAATAAAGTGGCAGGAGGTGTGTGCAGGGCAGGGGGCTGTGTGTGTGAGGGTGAGGGGGTGGGACCAGGACAGTGGGAAAACAGGTGGGTGGAGGCGGGGCCATGTGACCTGGGACTCGGACAGGTATGCCAGGGAGTGAAATGGTGAGCAAATAAACAAACCAGGTCTGCTCATACCATGGAGTACTACTCAGCGATAGAAAGGAACGAACTCTTGATACAAGCAACAACATATGTGAATCTCAAAAAAAAAAACAACAAAACCATATAGTTGCACCTGCTTTGCCATCTGCCCGCAAAGCTTCCTCTCTCCTTGCCGCCTCCCCTACCTCTTTATCTGGCTAAACTCCCCCTCATCCTTCAGAGCCAAATTCAGAAGACTACACACCGTACGATTTCAAGTGTATGAAATTTTAGAAAAGGTAGAACTATAGTGGCAGAGAGCAGACTGGTGATGATCGGGGGGCCAAAGTGTGGGGAGTGGGGATTGACCACAAAGGGGTCAGAAGGGAAATGCGGAGGGTGATGGAGACGTCCTATAGCTGAATCTGGTGTGGTTTACATGATTGTATATATTTGTATACTAATTGCATGCATTTGTATATACTTGTATACTCATCAAACTGCACACTTAACATCAGGGAATTCTGTTGTATGTACATTACACTTGGACAAAGGCTAAACAAATTACAGTAAAAAACCCACAGGCAAGCAGAAGACAATTCGTCTTTACAGAAGAATGTAAGATTAAAAAGTAAGGAAGTGGGCTTCCCTGGTGGCGCAGTGGTTGAGAGTCTGCCTGCCGATGCAGGGGACATGGGTTTGTGCCCTGGTCCGGGAAGATCCCACACGGCTGGGCCCGTGAGCCATGGCCGCTGAGCCTGCGCGTCTGGAGCCTGTGCTCTGCAACGGGAGAGGCCACAACAGTGCAGTGAGAGGCCCGCGTACCGCAAGAAAAAAAAAAAGTAAAGAAGTAGGGGCTTCCCTGGCGGTGCAGTGGTTATGAATCCACCTGCCAATGCAGAGGACACGGGTTTGATCCCTGGCCCAGGAAGATCCCACATGCCGCGGAGCAACTAAGCCCGTGAGCCACAACTACTGAGCCCGTGCACCCAGAGCCCGTGCATCACAACGAAGAGTAGCCCCTGCTCACCACAACTAGAGAAAGCCCGCGTGCAGCAACGAAGACCCAACCCAGCCAAAAATACAAACAAACAAATTAATTAATTAATTTTTTTTAAAAAAGGAAAGAAGTAAAACCCTCTACCTTCATTTCAACTCCCCAGAAGCAACAACCCAAGTGTGCATTCAGACTTTCATTCACTCACTTACTCAACTAATACTGACTACCTACTATGTGCTACACACTGCTGTAGCTACTTTTAACAATCGTGTGTTTGCGTGTAATTCTCTAGAAACAGTTTCTAGATACACTTTGTTTTTAGGTAATTGTGAACATGCAGTAGTCTATTTTGCACAGTTTTCACCCACCCAACAGCCCAGCCTAAGGAGAGATGGGGTGAGTTCACACCTCCTCCATGCTTTTTAAAGGCTGTCCAGGAGTTCACTGAATGGATGGACCAAATTTATTAACCTGCCCTCTCTTGACAGACATCCCACTTGGCTCTACATTTTAAAAATATCACACACAGAGGTGCAGTGAACATTCTTGTGACTGCAACTGGGCTTATTTACAGGGTATATTCTTGCGGGTTGAAGAATATTTTTCAAAATTTCAAAAAAATTTAAATCTCTCAAGTCCGCCCTCTTCTTGACATTTGGGTGTGTTTCCACCCTTCTCATAAAGTGAACCCAAATCTTCACACACACCGACAAGCTGCACCATCCTGCCCCTACCAATTCCACTTGGCTTCATCTCACCCTGTGCTCCAGCCACACTGATCTCTGCCCTACCGTAGGGCCTTTGCACCTGCTATGTTATCCGCCTGCAAAGCTTCCTCCCACCTCCTTGTCCCCGTCGCCTGGTTAAACGCCCTCTTATCTTTCAGAGTTCATCCTACAGGAAGCACTACCTCCTCCAGGGAGTCTTCCCTGATTGCTCTGACTGTTAACAGCTTTCAGAGACCCCATTGCTTTCCTTCAGAGTACTGATGTCCATTTATAAAGAAATTTGTTTCTCTAGGATCCTCTGAACAATGCCTGTCTCCCCACTAGATTGTGAGCTCCACAGGGCAGAGATGGAAACTTGGGTTGGACCCTGGGACCAGGATTGGTTCGCAAGGGATTAAGGAATTGATCTCAGGAGAGATGAGTAAGAGCATGGGGAAAGCAGGATGGGGAAGGGGAGGAAGCCAAGAAGGGTGCAATTCCAGGCAAAGCCCCACGGAGGGTGGCTTCATCCTGACTGGGAGCTCGAGAGTGTAAGTTACACCGCAGTTATCCTGACCTGAGGCAAGGAAGCTGGGCTTCCACCCTCACTGTCAGCCATTGGCTAAGAACTGCCCCAGCATGGGGATGAAGGTGTATATAAACTCCCTGGCTCTGGGCACATGCCTGCAAAGTAGCTCCAGTGGCCTGAAGATAGTTCTTTGAAGGAGTCACAAATGTGGACACATGGAAAAAAGCACACAAAAGCTGGTGGAGGGACATATAGAAATGGTCAAAGGGACCCCAGGAGATAAGTGGCATGTGATTGTACCCACAGCAAATGAGGTCTTTTTTCTTCACTATCCCAAGAACCCAGCATAGCGCTTGGCACAAAGCATGCACTCAAGAAAGACTTGGTGAATCAATGAATGAATGTGAGTGTAAAGACAATATTCCGGCAGAAGCGATGGCATATGCAAAGCCTCAAAAGCAGAACTAGACATCGCCAACTAAAAATTGTCACTCGCCATCTGCCTCTACAAGGATAAAGTCATGAGCCACTGCTGTCGCTGACTGTCAACACTCCCTGAGAGGAGTTCAGGGTGGAGATCAGGACTGAGGCGCTCTGTGCTCCGGGAAAAACTGGCAGAACAACACTTCAGATAGTTAGATATTTTCAGGAGAAGGTTTTATGAGCCCAAATTCTTGCATCTTCTCATATCTAAAAAAGCACTAAAATTATTAATGGTGATGTCTGCTCCTCGTGACTAAGGAGCCAGCCTCTGCCAATGTGTGCTTGATGCACGTGCCCCTTTCACTAAAATCACACATAATACCGACTTTCCCCACCACCTCTTCGGAGCAGTTCTTTTTTTTTTTTTTTTTTTTTCGGAGCAGTTCTTCAGAGCTATCTGAGATGCTATCTCCCAGGCTACAGTCCTCATTTTGCACCAAGTAAAACTTAACTCACCACTCTCACGTTGTGCATTTTTTTCAGCATTTATACCCGTCTGACGAGAGCCAGTTGTCAAAGGTTCAGGAATTCCGTAAGCCAGTTATGTAACATAGTATTCTGATCCCCGCTGGTGTGCTTTCATTCAATCCAGTTCTGATGCTTAACCATCAGTCAACATTGGACTCGGCAGGTTAAGGGGCACAGACCCCAACAAGACTGCCCTCGCTGCAGACGACAGCTGCAAGTTCAGGGGTCCTGACACTTAGGACCAACTGGCTACAAATTCAGGTCTGAAAAGGTTCAGAATTCAGAGCTTCCATGCCTGCTCCCCGTGGAATTGGGCACATCACCTCCTAGCACATCAATATGTTTACCAACCAGGTAGCTGCACTGAGCTTTGGTGTCCAGAGTTTCTACTAAGGTTCCATTACCTAGGAGAGCTTGACTGAATCACTGGCCATGTGATTGAATTCCATTTCCAGGTGTCTCCCCTGCTTGGAGGGGGTTGGGGTCAGCGGGGGGTGGCACAAAGGCCCACCTTCTAATCACGTGGTTGGTCTTTCTGGTAACAAGCCCCCATCCTGAGTCACCTCATTTGTTAGCATAAACTTAGGTGTGATCCAGGGGTTCAGGAATAACAAAGACAATCTTTTTTTTTCCTGGGTCACGCTTCCACTAAGATGTGGAATCTTAGTTCCCCGACCAGGGATGGAACCCATGCCCCCTGCAGTGGAAGTGCCAAGTCCTAACCACTGGACCACCAGGGAAGTCCCACAAAGACACTCTTATTACTCCAGAAATTCCAAGTATTTAGAGCCTCCCTCACAGGAACCAGGGACAAAGGCCAGTCAGTCTTTCTTATACAAGAAATTTAAATTGTATAAACTTACAGCTAAACAAATCATATTGTAACAGCAATAAATACTCAAAGCTCATCATTTCTTAGTGTTTTACTACATTTTGCTATTATCTATGCCATTGAGGTTATTTCCATCTATTGTGTCTATATGGTGGAAATACTACATAACTGGTATCTCCGTATGTCTCCCCAACTCCACATTCGCTAAAATGTTGGTAAGTTTGAAATCAGAGTATTGACACCACAGAAATTGGCAAGTGCTACAGATCAGGGCTTAACTTATTGTGCTGTTGATTATCTAAACTTAGAAAGTGATGGAGAAAATGTTAATAACACAAATCAAACTTGAAAGTGTGCTGTGTTTATAGCCCTTAAATGTGACTAACACACAAAATTGAAGAAATATTCTTCCAGTATTCAAAAACCATCATGTAGCTCCCATCACTGACAAATGGGTGAAATTCTTACATCTCCACTGTTTCACTCTCAGCTTACCCATTAACACTTAAATGAAAATATTAACCAGTATTCATGCCTGAACTACACTTGTTCATTGAGTCCAGCCATAGGCTGGCTATTAATACCAGAGCTTGGCAAATTTCAGTGAAAGCATTTTAGGAGAATCAGTTGGCTCTATGGAATTTACAAGAAAGACTATTGTATGTTTCACTTTTTTTTTTTTTTTTTTTGCCATACGCGGGCCTCTCACTGTTGTGGCCTCTCCCGTTGTGGACCACAGGCTCTGGACGCGCAGGCTCAGCGGCCATGGCTCACGGGCCCAGCCACTCTGCGGCACGTGGGATCTTCCCGGACCGGGGCACGAACCCGTGTCCCCTGCATCGGCAGGCGGACTCTCAACCAGTGCGCCACCAGGGAAGCACTCACTATTATTTTTAAGTTGTGTGCCACACATCAGTATCAATACAATATATGTCAATAAAGGTTCCAACTATGCACAAAGGCACGTGTAACATATACACTTTTTTTTTTCCCCCAAAGAGCTGGGACTAAGCCACTATGATAGGGCAGGTTGGATGGAGTGGAAGGGACAAGGTGTCTGAGGGGCTAAAGGTGGAGATGAGGCCCAGTTCAGATAGTCCAGGAGCCTGAATGTCAGGCTCAGAGGGGGAGATAACCTGCTCTAAGTCACACAGCCAGGAAGTGTCAGAGCTGAGTTAATCAGAGGGTCGTGGTGGGGCCTGCCTTTCTGTCTTGGGTCCTCTGCTCCCCTCTCCTCTCCAAGGCTCCAGCTCACGAATCTTAGGGACAAACCTGGGGTCGTTTGGGTCTGGGAAGTTAACCCAGCCCAGCCTCTGTATCCCATAAGCAGAGGCATTTGTCAAGTCTCTGAGTGCCAGTTAGTGGGGCAAGGGCCTGGTTAGTCATTGTGGCATGGCAGATTTGGGGGAATTAATCAGGCCGGAGGTGGTGGCAGGGAGGGGGCGGAGGAGAAGCGGGGGAGAGTGAAGCATGGGTGCTGAGTCCTAAGGATCCGGGTGATCAGTCCTTACAAGTGGCCATCAGGCTGGCCTAGGGAGAAGCAGCCATTGCTTCTGGGAGGTGCCACTGGTCAGGGAGGGGAGGGGAGTGGATATTCTGGGGGACCAGGAGGGCTTGCTCGCCCTTCCCTAGAAAGACAGTACAGAATTTTAGATCAAGGTGGCTCAGGAAATGACCACAGATGGGGCCCTGCCTCCCATGCCTGGATTTCAGAGGTAGGAGGGGCATGGGAGACGGGGCTAGGTGGGATGGGAGGGGGTGCTCTAGGGCAGCTGAGTAGAGTGGTTGGGTCCCAACCCCCTTCCTTGCCAGCCCACTTGCCTGGGAAACTGTCAGGAACTGTCTCCCACCTGCTGAGTCTGGGCTGGCTCTTCCGGACAGGGGGGCCCCATGGGACCCCACCTCAAAAGTGTCATCTTAGAAGCTGGGCAGCATTTCTCAGCTCCTGCGGATGTGCTTGCCTTTTAAAATGTGTTTCTGCTGGGATTGCAGGCAGCCCATCTGGGGGCTTTGTTGGAATTAGAAAGAAGTATCCCCCTCTGGGCAGACCCATGAGGAAAAAGCACCCCTCTGGGTGTGATCATTACCAAAAGGCTACACTTTCTCCAGGCTATTGAAGGCCCTTGGTACAAGCCTCAACTAGTGGACCTCAGACTGAATTTCAGATGCATTTCACCCCTAACCCCACTCCCTCAACCAGGTGCCCCTGAGTGGGGCACAACCTGAAAAACTGTATCCTGTAGCCTGTTCCCATCTTCAGACCCCTAGGGACTGCTTTGGTCCCCTGCGACACCATGGAAAGAGCATGGGCTCCAGAACCAGCTAGCACTGGATCCAAATCCCAGCACTGCCTCTAGCCCTATGTGTGCCCTCCCGTCTCATCTCTGGGCCTCAGTTTCCTCATCTCTAGAATGGGGATGATAACAGCTCTTCCATCCCAGGGCTCAGGGATGACAGAGGAGATGATACGTACAGCCATGTGTGGTCCTTCCTATGTGCTCAATACACGCTTGGGCCTTTATTCCCTGGCCCCAGCCCAGATCCCTGGCTGTACCCTCCTAAGAACCAGGCTTGCCCATCTCCCTCCCCAAAGCAGAGGAAGAATCTAGCTGTGGCCCAATGATTAGCGAGGCCGGCAGATAACCTGAGGACTGGAGCTGGGATCCAGGGCTGGGGAGGCACATGCCAGGAGACAAGATCCAGCCCTCAGAGCAGTGGTCCTGGGCTTTTGGGAGTCATGAGCCCCTCTGGGGATCTGATAGACACTATGGCCTCTCTACCCAGAAAAATGTAACTGCACACACAGTTTTGCATATTGCTTCAAGGGTTCATGAACATAGTAAAACCTAACCATGGACCCCAAAGAACTCCCACTCTAGAAGCAGCAGGCTCAGTTCCCCGTCCCCTCCGGGGGGCCCATCGGGACACTAGATTCTTCCACAGGGCAAGAAGAGAAGAAGGAAGGAAGGAAGCTGGCATCTACTGAGCTGACTTTATATGTATTAGCTTGTCTAAGGCTCTCAGCAATGCTGTGGGGTAGTAACTATTCCCATTTTACAGATGAGGAAACTGAGACTCAAAGAGGCTAAGAGACTTGTCCAAGATCACACAGCTAGTGACAGAGGTGGGTCTCTTCCTAGAGGGAAGATGCCCTGGTTGTGCCTTTGCAGGGAGAAAGAACGACGTCAAAGGCCCGATTTTTCTAGCCTGACCCTGAGTGCTAGGGAATGTCAACTGCTCTGTGCCCCTCTCCTCACACCCTGCTGTTGCTCCCATGGATGCCAGAGTCCTATTTGCTGCTGCCACAAGACATTCAGCTTCCATCCTCCAGATTATCCAGGCTTTGTCTGTGGATCAAGTCAGATCAAATTAATCTTTTCCTGGGACAATCACCCACCCAGGGCCACAAAGCGATGGAACCCTTGGCAGTCACTAAGGGTTTATGTGAGAAAGAATCATATGTGGAATGTCTCTGTGCAAAACCACTGTCAAGAAGCTGATCCATAACGTTGTCCATGGTTGTTCTATGTCATATGGATTCCAGAATGGCCCAGGGGACACATCCCTCTCAGGACCCAGACCTAAGAGAAGTCTCTCTTTTCTGGAAAACTCATAGTTTTACTTCTCTTAAACTTGGCTTTTGGTACACAATAAGAACTAGGGAAAGAAACTTGTTTGCCTTTTTGCCATGGCTGCTAGGAAGCTCAGGACAGGGCTTACATTTTCATTGCCATCGTTTACCTTACCCTAGGTTTTCTGAAATAATTTGTTTCCTCACATACTGTCAGAGAAAAAGCACATTCTCCCCAAAAAAGTGCCTTTTAAACAATTTCTAAGGGAATATGTTGACCTAATAATTGTCTTGCAAGACTACGGAAAACAGAGAGAGGGTAGTCAGAGAATGGAGCCTTTTTCTGTGCATCTCCCTTGCACCCCCATCCAATGGCATAGGCCTCCCCGCAGCTCATTCCCTCTGATGTTAAGGCCTGGCTACCTCTCTGTTCCCAACCCTCTTTATACTTGGCTCTTGTATTTTATTTCCAGTTTTAATGGTATAATTTTAATTAGGCAGGGTTTTAAAAAAATGTCAACTACCTTACATAATTTTTTGGAAGTGACACAGTTAGCTGTACAAAACACTACCTGTCTTCAAATGCACAGGTACACACATGACCACAAACACACACAGACACACACATACACATCCGGTCTGAATGCCTGTCTCCCTACTCTTTGTTTCCTGGGACTCTGGTTTGCCTATGCTCTGCCCTCCCTCACCTGGAACATTCTGGAGCCTGGTGCTGGATGAAAAGATTAAGTCCTGCAGTGACTCTTCTCTCTTCCCCAGGTTGCTGAAGATCTCTATCATTTTCCCATTGGCCTGGTGGGGCCCAGGAAAGGGAATCAGAGATGATTATGGGCCTGGAAATTCAGGGACATCATGGGAAACGCAAGAAGCAAAGATACTTAGATCTCAGCTCCAATTCCAGCTCCATCACTTTTTCCTGTTAGGGGACTTGGTCCAAGTTCTGGACTTCTCTGATCCTCAGTTTCTTTCTTTGAATAATGAGGAGATATAATCATACAGACTGTTATGAGGATGAAAGAGCATGTAAAATGCCTGGCACACAGTCAGGGCATAATAAATGGGCACTACTTTCACTGTCTTCTGTCAGCTATGAACAATTATCTCAAGCCCTAAGTCTGGAAGTTTGTGGGTGACTGAGAGATGAGAGTATTTTCGGTCCTAACAAAGGGAACTACTGAAACCAGAAGTCAACATCTACCAATCCATTCACTTCCCAGTCTGTCCATCCATCCATTTGTTCATTCATCCATCTATCCATCCACCTACCAACTCAAACAGCTATCCATTTATCCATCCACCCAACTACGAACCCACCCACTCACCCATCCATCCACCAGCCTGCCCATCCATCCATCAATCCATCCACCAACCACAAATCCTTCTGTCTGTTCATCTATCCATGTATCCATCTCACCTACCCATTCATCCATCTGTCCATCCTTTCATCATTCATCCGTTCACCTATCCCATTATTCCTTAGCACCTTCTAAGGGCTAATTTCTAGAGATAAGAGAATAAAGCATAAACTTTGCTCTTAAGAACTTCTGGTCTTTGGACTTCCCTGGTGGTGCAGTGGTTAAGACTCCATGCTGCCAATGCAGGGGGCCTGGGTTCCATCCCTGGTCAGGGAACTAGATTCCACATGCACGCCTCAACTAAGAGCCCGCCTGCCTCAACTAAGGAGCCCACCTGCCATTAACTAAGACTCAGCACAACCAAATAAATAAATAAAAAGATTTTTAAAGTAGCTTTCTGTTTTAAAAAAAAAAAGAACTTCTGGTCTCTAGAGGAAGATAAGATATGTAGCTGGATTATTTTCTCATATCTATCTTACCCACCCCACCCCAGGGTATCAGGAAAAGAAATGTTTGGGAAATGTTGCCTATTAGATCCCCCTCTGGGTGATTCACTGCTCATAGTATTAGCACATTAAAATATCTGACGAGTCCTCTAGTCAAGATCTCTTTTCAGTCACTATTACCCCACATGACTTGCCTCTAGAACTTATTTTAAGAGGATTGCCTGTTAAAATCCCATGGAATGAGATTGCCTCAGAATAGATTTGGGGAAACGCAGATAAACCAAGGAAGAAAGAACCAAGTGTCATTTAAAAAGCACTGAGTAGTATTGGATTATAACCCAAAGTATAAAATAAATATCCATGAGTCCATAGTGATATAATGACTGAATAAATAAACAAAAGAGAGAATATACATATCTCCTGTGCAGAAGAACTCCAAATAATTTTTGTAGGTACTCTGTCATCAAGGAAGGGGAGCTTAACTCCCTACTCCTTAAGTGGGGGCTGCACACAATGACCTCCTTCTAAAGAGGACAGTATGGAAAGCAGAGGGAAAGTCACTTTACGGTGGAGAAGCCTGGCAAATGCTACCCCAGCCACGTGATCAAGGTTAAGGTCAACAACGACGTGTCAGACTCATAGTATGTACCCTTGACAGGACGTGATGAGAATGGCATCTGTGGTCTTCCTCCCCTCCAGACACATAAGCTCAGTCTAACTATGAGAAAAATACCAGACAAATCCCAAGTGAGGTACAATCTGCAAAATACCTGACCAGTGCTCCTCAAAATTGTCAATGTCATCAAAAACAAGGAAAGTCTGAGAAACTATCACAGCCAAGAGGAGCCCAAGGAGAAGTGATGATAAAATAGAATGTGGTCTCCTGATACAGAAAGAGGACATTAGGTAAAAGTGAAAGAAATCTGAATAAAGAATAGACTTTGGTTAATAATAATGTATCAATATTGGCTCATTAATTGTGACAAACGGACCATACAAAGGTAGGATGTTAATAATAGGGGAAACTGGGTGAGAGGCATATGGGAACTCTCTGCACTATCTATGTCATTTTTCTGTAAATCTAAAATGGTTCTGAGATTTAAAATTATTATTATTATTTTTTGGCCGCACTGCATGGCATGTGGGATCTTAGTTCCCCAACCAGGAATCGAACCCATGCCCTCTGCAGTGGAAGCGTGGAGTCTTAACCACGGGACCACCAGGGAAGTCCCCTAAAAATTATTTTGAAAATAAATAAACAAATAAATAAACTTCAAACAAGCAATGTACAGGGTTTGGGGAACAGCCCGGGGGAAATAATATGTCCTGGTTAGGAGGGGACATCTGAAATCAGAGCAGCCTGGGTTCTGTACCTTACTGTGTGACCTCCAGCAAGTTGCTCGAAATTTCTGAGCTTCAGTTTCTTCATCCATAAAATGGGGATTTAAAAATGCCAATTATTAGTTGATTTGGATTAAATGAGGCAATGTACGTAAAGTGCTAGGCACCAATAAATTCTCTGGGACTATCAGATTTACTATATTATTATTTTTGGCAGGGTAAGTGGAGGATCTTGGAAGGCTGCAGGGAATAGGGCTATTGGCACCAAGCCTTGGAGAACTGGTAGGATATGGATGGGATTGGCAGTGGGAGGCGGGGTGTCAGCTTTCCCCAAAGCGGAGAGGTCTCTCCTTCTATCCTTAACTCCTACCCTTTGGTTCCAGAGCAGGGCTAAGCAGCCTGGGAGGAGGTAGAGGCTTCACAGCTAGGTCCCTGGCTTCCCACTCCAGCTATGGCCCCAGCTCGCTCTCTGTCTGCCAGGGTCTCCAGGCTAAGTAATCACTAATTCCTCCCTAGAAGCACCTGTATCTGTAAGCAAATGAGCTGGCAGGTGGCGGCCTGGATAAAATATGACCTGCTCAGCAGGGGATTTGCTTACCAGTCGAGAGGCAGCCCATCCTGCTGCCTGCAGCCCGGAGGCCTCCTGGATAAAGCATAAACCGCTGGTGCATACGGTGAGGGCAGGAGGCACCCGGAAGAGTGAATGACCCCCTGCTTAGTCCCCAGCCACAGGCCTATGGACATGTTCTCAGTGGTTTGTGGAGAAGAACCAGCACTGGGTATCAAGAGACAAGGGGAGTTCATTCTAGCTTTACCACAGGACTTGCTGTGGGGCCTTAAGCAAGTCACTTTCCCTCTCTGGGCCTTTGTTCTCAACTCTGTCAACTAAGAATTGTTCTTCTTCCTCCTATTGATTTGCTACAAAGATCACAGGAGAAACTGTACTACAAAGATCATAGGAGAAACTGTATGGAAACTCACAATATTTGTTATCATCTTGATTTTACTATGTTGTTACTATGTTGCTCCTGCAGAAGCCCTAGTGAGCAGAGCTCAGAGGCTGGTAAATTTCTGGTGGGCTGGTAGCTTCAGGGAATTACCTTCAAGGCTATAGTATCAATATCTTTTGGCAGAAAACTGATCAAAGACTTTTCCAAGGAGGGAACATGATATATTAAAAAGCACAGGTTCTGGAAACATCAGAACTTGGTTCAGATCCTACAGCTGCCACTCATTACATGAAGGTACTTGGGCAAGTGACATTCCCCCTCTGAGCCTCAGTGAACTCATCTATAAAGCAGAGTGAAGAATATAATCTTTTGGGTTGTGGTTATGAGGTTGAAACAAGATTACATTCCAGAGTATCTGGCTCATAAGTCGCTGCCCGATAAAGGTTAGTTCTTCGAGGCTGAACCAGGTTTACAAATCAGATTTCCTAACTTTCTACTCAGCTCTTTGCTGAGATCTCAGAAAGCCTTAGTGGCGCAATGCTTGAGAATCCTGGTGGCGCAGTGCTTGAGAATCTGCCTGCCAATGCAGGGGACACGGGTTCGAGCCCTGGTCTGGGAAGATCCCACATGCCGCAGAGCAACTAGGCCCGTGAGCCACAACTACTGAGCCTGCGCGTCTGGAGCCTGTGCTCCGCAACAAGAGAGGCCACGATAGTGAAAGGCCCGCGCACCGCGCTGAAGAGTGTCCCCCACTTGCTGCAACTAGAGAAAGCCCTCGCACAGAAACGAAGACCCAACACAGCCAAAAATAAATATAAAAATAAATTAATTAATTTAAAAAAAAAAAAAGAAAGAAAGCCTTAGGGGAAACCTCCAGGCTTCTGCGATCTGAATCACTGCCCCCACCCCCTGTGCACCACCAGGAGATTTCTGCAACCTGGACCTGGAAGAAGACCCCTTGGGAAGTGCTCCAGCCCAGGGGCTGTGGGGACTGCATGATGAAGACAGAGCCGTTTGCTAATACCATGTGGCTGCTGTGACAGTCTGTTAATGCCATTTACAACGTGCTGTAATTATGTCTCACACATGCTGGCGGCCCAGCCAGCAGGAACGTTCCCTAGGAGGGGCTTTGGAAAGATTCCTTTAGTGGGGTGGGAGATTGGGCTTTCTCAGGAGGCTGGGTACTAAGGTTTTCAAAGCCATTGTGAAGGAGGAAGAATTCCTTGCACAGCCCTGGGCACCTAAGAAAGAGGTCAGCCCTGCTTGGACCAGTGGTTCCCACCCTGAATTGCTGTGGAACTTTGGACAAGTCATGGCTCCTCTCTGGGCCTCAGTATCCCCTTCTATAAAATAAGGATATGGGGAAAGATAAATGTACTGGATCAGTAGTTCTTAACATGTTCTGGAGCATCTCCCTAGAAAAATGCCCAAACTCACAGCTAATCACAATGTAGCCTGCATTTCAGGGGGCTCATGGGCCACTGAAGTCCATCCTAAAGCTCCAAGGACCCCAGGTCAAGAATCTCAATCTAGGTCATTTCATGGACCTACTACCAGTATGGTTGAGCTTATACCACCATCTGGGTTCTGAAGTTGCTCTCTGCTGGGTGTTGCTGCCATGTTGATTGGGACATAGGTATTCATGGCAGTTAACTGCTGACTTTGGGTTGGGCTTCTTATCATAAAGTGCCCAGCGTTGTCTCTTAAGGCTTTTTTATTTTGCCTTGAATTTAATGGGCCAGCTAATTTCTACAATGCTGCCCAAACTCTGACATTCTAGGATCCTTGCTTGTAGGTAATGATCATCCTCCTAGAGGTCTGATAAAAAGAGCTCTGTTTGGAGTCAAACAGATCTGAGTTCGAATCTCTCCATACTTCCTTGTTGGCAAGCTACCGGCATCCCTGAGCCTCTGTTTCCTATTCCAGGAATCCGGTTGTCATGAAGGTTAAATTCATCAATGCCCCTCAGGTGCCTAGCACAGAGTAAGCCACCAATACATGCCAGTTTTTCTGCCCCCATCACACTCTACCACCACAGTGAACTCAGGCCCTCCTCTCCCTTTCCTGGAGGGAGCTGAGAAGGAGTCCTGGCGAAAAGCTCTCGGGAATGGAGAAGCCTATTTCCAAGTCATTAGTCCCCCAGTGTCGGGCTGCAGGATGGATTTTGATCAAGAGCGGGGTGACATTTGGCAAAAGTTGCTGATGAAGGATTGAATGATTAATCGTCATGACAACCAGGCTGGAGTAATGACAGGGATGCGATGGCGCCTGAGTTAAACACAAAGCGGCCCTGCGAGCCGGGGCGGTAAATTACTAGGCATGTCACCGCTGCGCTTTTGGAGAAAGCGGCCGTGCGTTCCTAATGAGAGGTTAACTGTGTCCCCAAAGTAATTACAGCCGATTGAAGAGGTGGCTGGTAATTAGAGGATTAGCAGTGATGAGGCTCACCTGCATAGTTGCCATGGTGATGGAGGGTGGGTGGGGTAGGGTGGCAAGGAGGGTCCAGGCTCCTCCTCAAGGCAGGTACCAAAGGCTTCTCTTCTGCACCAGTCTTGGTGTCCACCACCGATGTGACAGGCCCTGGGGAACTGGTAGGCAAGCCCCAAGGTTCTGCCTCTGGTGGCTGGGCCTCAGTCTTCCCATCTGTAAAGTGAGGGCTTGAACCCATTTGAGAATATAGAATATCAAAGCTGGAATTCTGGAATGTGTTGAGTGATGTCACTTTCATAATTCAAATAGTGTTTACTTTGCCACCCTCCCCCCAAGCCTGGCTTTGCTGGGACCCAGGAAATAGGAAATTATACACAAATTCCACTTCTTGGCTGAGTGACTCAAGTCAGGGGTCTGATTGCAATCCTCAGTTTCCTCACCTCTAAAATGAGAATACTAATAATGGTTCCTACCTCTGAGGATTATCTGGAGAATAAAGTGAAATCATAACTGCAGAGCATCTAGAACAGTGCCTGGCCACTGCAAGAGCTCTATAAATGTTAGTGGTGGTGATCACCTTTGCAATCACCTCTCCTCTCCACTGACTTGGGGCAGTTGGGGCAGGGAGGGAACAGGAGCCTCAACCTTTTGTTGAGGAATGGGCTGAACCCTCCCACAAGTGACAGGTCACAGGAACTCCAGGGAAAGGAAGTAGGTGCCCACTTTCTTCTCACTTGCTGTGCATCTTTGGTCAAGTCCTGTTGCCTCTCTGAGCCTCTGATTCCTGCCTGCCTGAGCACTCTGTTGGGAGAAAGTCATGAAATGCTGGATTTGTGAAGCACTTACTATAAGCCAGACCCACCCTCACTATGTACTTTACAGCCATTGTCTAATTTGATCCACCACATAACCCATAAAAATATTATTTTGCCCATTTTCGAGTGGAGAAAACTAAGGCTCAGAGTGTTGAAGTACTAGCCCGGGGGCACACAGCTGGAGAGTGAGTCAAGATCTGAACCCAAGTCAGTCCAAATTTCTCGCTACCATATGAAGAAGCCTGTTTATCTCCCAAAGAGAAGCCAGGCCAGTCACCTCCACCTAAGCGGGCTGGGCACCGCCCCCCCCATGGACGGAGCATCGAGAGAGGTCTCCCTGGGATTGGCCAGGGCTGATATGACATCACGAGGGCGGGGCCATCGCTACTGAAGTACGTGCTGGCACCTGCCTTGGTGCTGGTGGAGTCTGCACGCCCAAGGGTCAAGTTTGAGATGCTGCGGGGGTGGGGGTAGGGGGGAGAGGGGAAGGGGAGAGCGATAATGAACACCCCAAACCAGTTCAGCAGCTAATGACGCCTGGTGTCCGGGCACAGGCCTTGGTGAACCTCCGAGCTCAGTGGCTTAATTATTCCATCCATAAATGATAAGCCCCATTCATTTCCAGGCCTTCATGACAAATTTATGGCCTTAATGTGCTCGCTGCCCAATCTTCCCCGGGATTGCAGGGAAACTGGGGGCCCTTTCTGGAGGGCGCAGCGGGCGATTCTTGCAGCCTTAGCCGCTGGGCCATGCATCCGCCCCTCCCGGCAATGGCTCCCAGGAGCCGTGCTCAGGTCGGCTGGTCTGTTGCACTTTGCAAACCCATTTTTCTGTTTTGCTTCTGGGAGGTGCTGGAGCTTAAGCTAAGGGCAGCGAGTCAGTGAAGACTCAGGTTCAGGTCCCAACTCTGCTCCCTGTGTGACCTTAAGTATATGTGGGTCTCTGCCTCGGCTTCCTGGTTATGAGGGTGAAATGAGATGAAACAGATGGGAAATGTTTAGTGTGTAGTAAATACTCAGGATAAGGCTGTGGTTATTGCAGCTTTGGGGTTTTCACATACAGTTATATGTTCTTTATTTGGAGCCACTGCTTGGGGCCTGAGGACCCAGGGGTGGGACATATCTTAAAGTAGAAAGCCACCAGGCTCAGCCACCAGGCCCTGCTTCTGCTCTGACTAGAGAAGGCTGCAGAAAATGCTGGCTATGTAAGCCTTGCCTCAGTGACCAGGAGCCTGGTCACAGTGTCGGTCTCACCTCCAACTCTGGGCTGGCCTTGGTGTCTCCTGCCTTTCCCTCAGTTTCTTCATTGGTCACAGGACCTCCAGCACAGTACTCAGAGCTGCCATAGGCCATAGGTTCCAGAATAATTGAGGAGTGGCAGAATCACTTTTTTGGGGGCCAATTACTTGAACGTACGCAAGGCCCTCCAGCCTTGATGGCGGACAGGCTCTGAGTTGGGGGGTGGGTGAAACGCAAAGAACCACAGAAACTTGGAGCTGGCAGGGGCCTCAGAGAGCACCCCCTCCGGCCTCACACTTCACAGATGAGGGTGCCCAAACATGGCTGCCGTATCTTAAGTGCTTACTGTATTCCACACACCACAGTCATAGCTTACCCTCTATTGTCTTATTCAGTCCTCACCACACCAAGTATGGGCCAGAGATGACTAACCCCTTTTTACAAAGGAGGAAAACAGAGGCCCAGAGAAGTACAGAGTCTCGGGCAATGGCTACACAGCACCACCTGCCTCCAAGTCCAGACCCTTCCTGCTTGGCTACAACCATATGTGTTTGTATGTTCATGCGTATGCATGCCTCCCATGTGTATGCATGTTTGCCTAGAGGTGCCGATATAAGGATGTGGGTGTCCACCCACAAGTGAGCATGTATGTGCTGTACCTGGAGCACATCTCCTGACTCCCTGTCCAGTGTTCTTTCATCCCTACCCAGTGCCTTTTTGCAAAGAGCTGATTGGAGACAGGAGCCTTTCAGCTTGGGGAGTGCCTGGATTCTAAGAGTCTTAGGGACTTAGCTTTAATTTGTATGCTCATTTGCATGCCAGTGTAGCCACTCCCTTAGCAGGACCCAGCCTGGCCAGGGACTGTGCCTGTAACTCCACCCTAGCTACCCACTGGAGGCTCAATTTCTGTGAGGTCATTTCTATCATTACGCCCATTGGGCAGATCATGAAAGTGAGGCTAAGAATGGCTGGACAAGGATCATGTTGCCAGCAAGTGGCAGGGCCAAGTTCTGATTCTTGGTTTGGGGACTCCAAATCCAGTGGTCTTTCCCCAGTCCCATCCTGCCTACAGCCTCGAGGTGGGCATGGAAGAGTGAACAGTCAGGAGGGGCTTCAGGAAGAAGAGGCCATGAAGTCCTTGAAGGTTCAGGAGGGGTTGAGGAAGCAGAGACGGGGGAGGGTACAAAGTGTGTTTGTGTGTGTGTGTGTTATGTGTGAATACGTAGGTGTGGAAGAGTGTGTTTAATCATCGTCAACAAAATGATTCAGAGCCTATTATGTGACAAGCACATAAACAATAATAATAACACAGCAAATATGTATCTACTGCTTATGGTACACCAGGCAAGTGACTTCCATTAACTCATTTAATCCTCACACCAACCCTATGAGATGGTAACATTATCATTCCCATTTTACATATGGGGAAACAGAAGCACAGAGAGATGAAGTAAGCTGCTCAAGGTCTCACAGCTGATAAGTGCCAGAGCTGGGATTCAAACCCAGGCTATCTGGGCCCATGGTTCATGGACGCTTCCCTCTCAAGTTGGGAGACCTTGCCAAGTTGCTGTGCTGCTCCCAGAATGATGAGATACATGAGGATGTGTGTGTGTGTGTGTGTGTGTGTGTGTGCATGTGTGTGTCTTAGCTCAGGCTGCCATAAAAATACTACAGACTGGGTGATTTAAACAACAGAAATGTATTTTCTCATAGTTTAGAGGCGTAAGAAGTCTAAGATCAAGGTGCTAGCCTATTCAGTTCCTAGTGAGAGCTCTCTTCCTGGCTTGTAGACAGTTGCGTTATTGCTGTGTGCTCACGTGGTCTTTCCTTGGTTCATGTGCATGGAGACAGACAGATTTCTCTTTCTGGTATCTCTTCTAATAAACACACTAATCCCATCATGAGGGCTCCGCCCTCATGACCTCATTTAACCCTAATTACGTCCCAAAGACATCATCTCCAAATACCATCATCACATTGAGGGTTAGAGTTTTAACATATAAATTTAGGGGGCAGGGGGAAACAGACATTCAATCCATAACAGTATGTATGCTACATACTTGTGCACATGTACATGCATGAGTGTGGTGTGTTTGCATGTCCATGCATGCATTTCATGTATGTGCGTGTTTCTGTAAAGGTGCCTATTGGTATATAAGGATGTGGATGTATATACGTGTGCAAGTATGTACATGTAAGCACGTTCTGTGTTTATGCATATGTATATCTGAGTGTGTACACTCAGATAAGAGGTTGGGAAACCTCATCCCAGGTCAACCCCTCTGCCAGTTGGTCCAAGAGCCCTGTGAAAGTCAGGGTCACACAAAGGGGACTAAGGTGGGACTTTGGGGAGCTAGGGCCTAAGAGCTAATGCTCCCTGGATCGGGGGGAGGGGACTCCCCAGCTGCTCATGCCTGTCACCCTGGCCTCCAGCAGACATTAATAATAGATCAGCAAATTCCAAATGTAAATAGGGCAATCAGGCCCGAAAACACAGACATTCATCACCCAGATACAAATTATGCTGCTGGTCCTGATGTAATTACTGGAGTTCAGCTCAACGCATGAGCCACCCCCACTCTGTACCCCTGCACGTTGCTTTGTGCTGGTGTTCTTCCCTGAAAACACTCCCAACCTGACCCCACAGGGTCTCTCTGGCCACAGCCAAAGGCCCCCAGCTGTCTTAAGCAGCTATGAAGATAGAAGACCCATGAGATCCTTGTGCTTTGATGGCAGAGCCCTGAAGTTCACGGAGGCAGACACCAGACAACACATCTTCCCCAGTTCTGGCTCCAGTTTTGAAACGACTTGCTGTGTGACCCCGGGCAAGTCACCCACCCCTTCTGAGTCTCAGTTTCCTCTTCTATCCAAAGGAGCTAACAATACAGTATGGTGTAAGAGCTTTGGGTTTTACAGTCAGAAAGACCTGGGTTTGAATCCCAACCTTATTAGTCTTGAGTTGGGAGACCTTGGGCAAGTTTCTCCCCCCACTCTGAGCCTAATTCCTTCATCTGTAAAGTGGGTGTAAAATGCCTCTTATGGGATTATTTGAAGGAAAGAATGAAATAATATTTTTTCTTTTAATTGGTGAATTTAACTCATTCACATTTATTGTGATTATACTATCATATATAAAATATATGCCATCAACATATAAGTAGATTTTAAAAATCTATATCCATATATAGTGATTATATAATTATGTGATTATATGGTTGCACTCTTTCTTGCCATATTTGTTTTGTTTCCTATTTACCAGTCTTCCTTTTGTTTCCTTCTTTCCCGTGGCTATTATATTAGTTATCTATTACTCCAAAACTTGGTGGCTTACCACAATAACCACTTAGTATCTCATAGTTTCTGAGGGTCAGGAATTTGGGAGCAACTTAGCTGGGTGTTTATGGCTCAGGGTCTCTCATGAGCAGCTGTCGTGTCAGCCAGGGCTGCAGTCTCACCTGAAGGCTTGTTTGGACTGGAGGTTCCACTCCCCAAAGTGGTTCCTCAGTTCCTCCCCATGTGGAGCTTCCCATAGCTGCTTGAGTGTCCTTATGATATAGCTACTGGCTTCGCCTAGAGCAAGTGATCCAATAGAGCAAGGCAGAGGCTACAATGTCTTTAATGAGGGAGGCTTGGAAGGCACAACTGTCATTGCTGCAATGTTGGTTACAAAGGTCAGTCTCTTCATGCAGGAGAGGACTACACAGCAGATGAACACCAGGAGGCAGGGATCACTGAGGGCTGACTTGGAGCCTGGCTACCACACCTGTCTTATGTTAGATTGAATGATAATGTATGTAAAGCTCTTAGTCCAGGCACTGGGAGAAATTGATTAATCACTGTAACCCCAATGCCTGGCACAGACCAGGCCTCCACAGTAATGGGATGGCAAGTAAAGGACAATAGCAGAATTGGGTCTCCTCTCGCCAAAGCCATTTCCTAGAAGCCAGTGGGTCAGTAGCTACTTATAAGCCCACATCCTCCTTCCTTGCTGCTGTCCAGGCCTTGGCTCTGGACGGGCTGAGAGATGGAGGGCCGAGACCTCCTGCCTTCCCTGAAATGGAGAAGAGAGTCTAGACCAAAGGCAGTTTCCAGGCCTGTCTCGTCCCAACTTTACATCGATCAGTAGTTAAACACAGCCTCCAATTACTATAACGTTTGGCAAGGCACCAAGCTTGTGTGAAACCTTGCGATGAACATCTGCTTTATAAATTGCTTCTTGGTGCAGTGCTGCACCAGAGGGGTTCTTGGGGGTTGGGGAGAGAGAAAATCAGAGAGCTGGGAAAGGGAGGAGAGGTTAGGGAGGCAGAAAGACAAAAGGAGAGGTGAGAGAGAGGGAAGAGGAGGAAGAGAGGGAGAGAGGGAAAGAGGGACATGAAGGGCCCGATCATTCCTCCGTGACCCTCACCACCCTCCAAGGTGGAGACCCAGGGCTGAACCGAGAGCGGAGGAACACTTGTCTCTTGAGACTTTGTCACACACCTAATGCAAATTACTCTTCTGTTGTTTTTTTATTTTACCAAATCCCATAACATCCCACTCGTCTGCCGTTTACATTTAGAGGAAGAAACATAAAGATGTATTTGCTACACCTGCAGCCCCTGTTGGGGGTGAGATATTCCCCAGGCTGCAGAGAAAGAGGTGGGTCAATGGTTTCGCACCACAGGCCTGCAGCCCACTCCCCCCAACTACACACACTGCCCCCTGAGCGAGAAATGGGCCTGTGCAACCCACTCTTTCTCCTGCACGGTCTTACTCAGGGAGGCCACAAGGAAGGGCAAACCCCAGGATGAGAAATGAGATGGAACTGGGCTGAGCTTCGGCTCAGCTCACATGAGACTTTGGGCAAGTGACTTGTTTCTCTGGGCCTCTATTTCTACACCTGTGAAATGGGCATAAAACCACCCTCGGAGGTTTTGGGAGGATTATGGGAGTTGTGGAGGCAAGCCTCAGGCCAGACCTTTTCCTCTAGAGCCTCATCTGAAAATGGGAGTTTGATAGACCTGTCATCCCCAGCCTGCCTGTTTGTTCACCCAGCACTGGAGGAGGTTGAGGACTTCTGGTAGGTGGGGGTGGGCAGAAAGGGGAGGGCTGCCTGAGGCCAAACTGCCTGCCTGGGGGACCCTTACAGCTGCCCAGGGCAGCTGAGATGAAATGAAATAGCACATGTGTCACATGTTCATCCGGTCACGTTAATACCACTACTGTGATCTGAAACCCCACCTGGGGGGTGTGGGGCGTGTCCATTCTCCCTTATTCCGTCCACTTCGGTCATGCAAGATGCAAGGCGAGATGAGTGGGCCTCCTCGCATCTCTATGCCTGGGTGAGCTGCCCAAGCACCCGAGAGTCCACCATTAGAAACCCTTTTCTTACCATTGACACGGGGTCCTCTTTAAAAATAAAAACGGTCCCTAGAAGGCTGGCAGAGGGAGTCCTCCTATCTTAGCAAGAAATTCTTTATGAAATGACCTAATCTGAGAGTGAGGGGGGGATGTTCAGCCGACTGCTTGGGTCACAGTGAATATTTGATGAATGAATGAATGAAGCCTTCCTTCTGTCTGGCGCTGGCATCCTTACTACGACACGTTTACCGCACGGCAGCCCAGCCTCACTGTGAACTCTTTCCCAACGCAGGGAGCTCATTGCCTGGAGGGCAGCCTGGTCCATCCCTAGACAACGTCAGGCACTGGAATAGTCCCCTCTGAGCTCAAGCTCACGTCCCTGAAACTCCTCTAGGAATCTCTTTCCCCTGGAGCACAGCACCGAGGTCACTCTCCAGAAAACCCTAAGCCGCAGATAAGCAGTTGCCAATAAGTTTTGTAAAAGCTTACCTTGCCATCTCGGGATGTTTGTCAATGAAACTGACGTAGCAGGCGAGGTTTCGTTCAGAGCTCTCAGCTCGAGGCAGCACACAAGTGCTCCGACAAGCAGGAACATAGCAGAATAATAAGAGCTCCTGGCTATTGTAGATATAGCTGCAATGAACATTTTGGTACATGAAATAGCCAGGAGATGGAAACACTCTAAGTGTCCATCATCGGATGAATGGATAAAGAAGATGTGGCACATATATACAATGGAATATTACTCAGCCATAAAAAGAAACGAAATTGAGTTATTTGTAGTGAGGTGGATGGACCTAGAGTCTGTCATACGGAGTGAAGTAAGTCAGAAAGAGAAAAACAAATACCGTATGCTAACACATATATATGGAATCTAAGAAATAAAAAAAAAGAAGGTCATGAAGAATGTATGGGTAAGACGGGAATAAAGACACAGACCTACTAGAGAATGGACTTGAGGATATGGGGAGGGGGAAGGGTAAGCTGTGACAAAGTGAGAGAGTGTCATGGACATACATACACTACCAAACGTAAAATAGATAGCTAGTGGGAAGCAGCTGCATAGCACAGGGAGATCAGCTCGGTGGTTTGTAACCACCTAGAGGGGTGGGATAGGGAGGGTGGGAGGGAGGGAGATGCAAGAGGGAAGAGATATGGGAACATATGTATATGTATAACTGATTCACTTGGTTATAAAGCAGAAACACACCATTGTAAAGCAATTATACTCCAATAAAGGTGTTAAAAAATAATAACAAGAGCTCACCCAGGCCAGGTGTCAGGCACTATTTAAATGCTTTCACGCGGAGCAACTCATCTACTGCTTCCAACCCTCCAGTGACGTAGGTGTTAGGAAATGGAGACTCAGAGAGGTCAAGTGACTTGCCCCAGGTCCCACAGCTGCTGAGGATCAGGGTAGGGATTTGAACCCAGACTGTCTTATTCCAGAGCCTGGGGACCAAAGCCCTACACTAAACTGCTGCTCTACTTACCTGTGATTCCAAATTTTCTTGACGCTGGGCGATCAAAACCAAATACAGGGTTCTTCCTTGGCAGCCCAGTGGTTAAGACTCCACGCTTCTACTGCAGGGGGTATAGGTTCGATCCCTCATTGGGGAACTAAGATCCTGCATGCCGTATAGTGTGGCCAAAAGAAAAAAAACAGAAACAAATATGGAAATAAATTAGATGTGGGGCTGATACAAGACAGCACCTGTCATCCCTAACTCCTGATTTCAAATGTTTACATCTGTCAAAGCAACTTCCTTGTTTTTCCTAACTGGCTTTATGAATACATATATTATCTTATTTAGCCTATCTTTGGTCACAAGTGATAGAAAACCCAACTGGCTAGAGCATAAATGGCTCTTGCAACAAAAATCTCCAGAGGTGGCGCTACTTTCAGGCACAGCGTGATTCAGGGGCTCTCGTGATGTCACCAGGATTCAAGTATTCGCCATCTCTCAGCTCTGCCTTTCAGGGTATTGGCTTCATTCTTAGACTCCAGGGGTGAACTCTGACAGCTCTAGGCTTACCCAACCCCCATCTCAGGCTCAAATCTAGGAGAAAAAGGACCTTCTTTCCCTCTATAGTTTGCATGGAAATCATAAGCCTGACTGGCTCACATTGGTCACAGTCTGGTCCTTGAACCTTTCCCTGTGGCCAGGGGATGTCTTTGGCATTGAGTAAATGCAAACTCCGGTGGGGGTGGGGAGCTGAGAGAGGGGGAAGGACAATCCCCCCGGAAGGAAGGTCAGGATGTTATCACCAAAAGGAAAAAGGATGCAGGATGGCCAGGAGGCTGCAAACATCCCTGAGCACAAATGTCATGCTTTGAATGCTACTAAAACGTTCTTGTTCCTGTTTTACACGTATTGGGTTTCCACCTAAGATTCCATTTGTAAATGAATTACATACCTAAAAACTGTTTGAGGATCATTTAAAATAGCTTCCTAGGGTCTGTCACAGGGATGGGTATGAATTCACCAACTGGGAGGGCATGCAAGGGTTTGCCATTTCTCTCGATGGGATAATGATAATTATAAGGCTAAAGCTACTATTTACTGTATGCTTGCTCTGTATATACTATTTTTTAATTGAAGTATAGTTGATTTACAATATTGTGTTAGTTTCAGGTACACAGCATAGGGATTCAGTTGTGGGTTTTTTTGCAGATTATCTGTATATACTATTAATATCCACTATTGCTGGAGGAAATTGATGCCCAAAGAGATTAAGTAATTTCCCTAATGTCACTCAGCTGGTAGAAGGAAGATTGAGAACAAGAACCAGATCGGCTTGACTCCAAAACCAGTGTTTTCTTGTTCAAAAATTTTGTATTACATTTTTATACTTACAGACATCTTAGTTGGTTATTGTAAAAAAAAACTCAAACCATGGAGAAGGTTATAAAGGAGACAATTAAATTACCCCCCTGGAGCTGAACATTTTAAAAGAGTTAAAACTTTTAAAAAATACAAGTCCTACTGCACATAGTAAAAAGTAAATTAAACTGGCACGAAAGTGGATGAAATGAAAATCAAAAACTGACCCCATCCCCGGTTCTTTGGTCTCACTTCCCAGAGAATTGCTGTGAGTTGATATTTGTGTGACTCTTTCTACATACTTTTCATGCACATGAAGCACATATATGCCTACTTTTATGTAAATGAGAGCACACTATAAACTGTCCTGTAACTTGCTTTTTCCACTCAGTAATATCTCATATACTTTCTTCTCTATTGGTCCACACGGGATGATCTCATTCTTTTTCTTAGCTGCCTAGTATTCCACTCAAATGGCTGTATTATAATATACGTGTATCTAGTCCCTTGTTGAAGGACATTTAGACTGTTTCCAGTTTTACGCTTTTTTTAAGTTGTCATGAGCATTCCTGTACTTTTCTCTTTGCCCATTAAGCACAGACTTGGCTTCCATGCTGTAACCACCTGCTCCACAGCCCTCGGCTGCATGGCCACGCTCCCCCTGCCAAGTTTGCCTTCCCCACCGACCTCGGCTTTGGGAACCTCCACGGAGCCAGCCTTGACCACTTAGGGGACGTGAAGGGGCCTCCCCTCCTCGTGTCCCAGCCAGTCTCTGTTCTGTCTCCTCTGAAGGCCCCAGCTCGGAGCTCTCAGCGTCTCTCTGTGATGAGATAATTTACATTTTCTGTTCTTTTTCTTTTTCAGCAAAAAGGGGACACTTAAAGTGAAATACCTCTTGCCACACTGTTAATAAGGATTCATAAAAGTGAACTGTTCACCTTGTCTGTCGGCAGGCAGTTATGACAAATCAATAGTGCACAGAGGAACTCTGCTTCTCGTGTCTGACGCTGCCTCTTCAGTGGTGCGGGAGGACGGGAGCACACTGCCCTCCTCAAACACCCCAGTGGGAGCCTGGTGCGTTTGCAAACATGGCGCCCCTGGGCCCAGGTGACAGCCCAGATCAAAAGTCAATGCAGACAGCTGTCATTTGGTGCAGAAAAAGCTTCCTGGCCCTACACCCCGACTGCTTTCTTCCCCAGTACCGCCAGGAGAGCATGGGTTATAGCCCACTTCTTCTAGGAAACCTTTCCAGACTGACGCGTTCACTTATTCATTCAACAAACACGTATGGAGGCCCCTACTATGTGGCAGGTCCATGCTGGGCACACAGAGGTGATGCAACATGGTCCCTGCTTTCTACAGTGGAGAAGAAAGACAGATAAACAAAGAAGGGTGAGGTGTACTTCTGCAGGGGACACTCGGGGATGGTTGGGGCCCAGAGGGGACCCCTGACCCAGTCTAGGGGGTGGGGTGCTCAGAGAGGCTCCCTAGAGGATCTGTGTCTCTGCTCAGAGTCCAGGGAGCACAGGGGTGAGCCCGATGGAGTACAGGAGGAAGGCCATGCCAAGCAGAAGGAACAGCCCCATGCAAAGGCCCAGAGACAAGGGGAGGGAAGGCAGGTGGGTCTGGGGGCATCAGAGGTTTGGTCTGACCGGAGCGCATGGTCAGAGAGGAGATGAGATGGGAAGGTGGGCAGCAGCTGGCCAGGGAGGGCCTTGCAGACCCCATTGAGGAATGGGACCTGCCAGGGGCTGACACCTCTGGATGGTGGTATTTGAGGGTGAGTTTTGTCTTTGAAATTACCTCTTTCTTGCTTTTTCTATCATGAACATGTGTTACCTTCGTAATAACTTAAAAATAACAATAAAAATTACAGCAGAAGGGAGAAAAGGGAGAAGGAGAAGAAGTAGCAATAGTAGTGATCATGGCAGCAACAGTAATAGTAATATTGGTAATAGTGGTAATAGTAGCAATACTGGTAGTAATAACAGCAATAGTGGTGGTAGTTATAATGAGTAGTGATAGTGGAAGTAATAGTATAAATAGTACTAGGAATAGTAGTAATGGTGGTGGTGGCAATAGGAACAGTGGTAATAGTGCTGATAATATCAGTAATGGTGGTAAGAGTAGTAGCAGTATTGCTGGCAGTAAAAGCAACAGTAGCAATAGTGGTGAAAATAACAGTAATAGTATAGTAATAGCGGTGGTGGCAATAATAGTAATAGTGGTAATAGTGACAATAGTGTAATATTACTAGTAATAGTGATAGTAATAGTAGTGGCAGTAATAGTAATAGTAGTAATTGGTCTGGGGTGACAGGCCTCTCATAACCACTTTTCCAACACTGAGAAACTTAATTGTCTCTCTTCCCAGCTGAGAATCCTCAACAGTCAGAACTTTCCTCTATCTTTTGTTTTCTCCATTTACTCATCAACCACCCACCACCCACCCACCCATCCATCCATCCACCCATCTCTCCCTCATCTATCCATCCATCCGTTTGCCGATTTTTTTTTTTTGGCCTCGCCACACGGCTTGCAGGATCTTAATTCCCCAACCAGGGATCAAACCCTGGGCCACCACAGCGAAAGTGCCGAGTCCTAACCACTGGACAGCTAGGGAATTCCCCATTCTGCTCTTTTTATTTTTTGTTGTAAAAAGTTTCCTTGATTTGGGACTTCCCTAGTGGTCCAGTGGTTAAGATTCTGCATTCCTAATGCAAGGGGCCCTGGTTCGATCCCTGGTCAGAGAACTAGATCCCACATGCCTCAACTAAAAGATCCCACATGCAGCAACTAAAGACCCCGCCTGCTGCAACTAAGACCCGGCACAGCCACGTAAATAAATAAAAATTAAAAGAAAAAGTTTCCTTGATTAAAGCTCACCAAATGTTAATTTCTGGGTAGTGGAATCTTGAGTGTTTTTTTTCCCCTCTAATCTTTGAACTTTTCCATAGTGTTTGAATTTTTACACCACACATCCATCATACGTGTTTGCATAAAAATGATACATTCATAAAAATAAACAAGCATACCAAAATAGAAAACACACCCAAGATTTCACATTTCTTTCTCTGGTGGAAGTCAGCCGCCATGTAAGAAGCCTGACTACTCTGAGACCGCCATGCTGTGAGGAAGCCCAAGCTAGCTGAGTGGAGAGGCTGTGTAGAAAGGAGGGAGATTTGAAGAAGCTCCAGCTGTCCCGGCCATTGAGCTCAGGCATCAGATATGCGAGTGAGCGAGCCATGTTGGACATTTCAGTCCCAGCACATGCAACTTGGAGAAGAACCAAGGAGCCCATTTGGCAGCCAGAACTGCCACCCCAGACATATTTCTAGTCTTTCAAACCACTCCAAGTTAGGACCCAGTCATTGGTGAGCAAACACAGCTATCCCTTCTGTGCTCTGCCTAGGTCAACATACCAAAAACAGTTATTTTTTAAACATACACGCACACAATTAAGACCTGGATTTGAATTCCAGCTCTGACACAGTTTGGATATGACCATGGGCAAGTCCCTTTACTTTTATGGTCTTAGTTTCTCTATCAGTGGAACAGGAGCTGGATGGCAGTAGGTGATCACACTGCTGGTTTCTCCCAGATCTTTTACTCATCATGTCAGGAAGGCAGCATCACGGGGTGCTACTAACTTGGGCTTTGCAGTCAGAGTCCCAGGTTCAAGCCTTGGCTTTGGCATTTACAAGCACGTGACCTTGATTCTCCATGCAATGCTTAGCTTTTTAAAAAAAATTTTCTGTTTGGCTTTTCTATCTTGATGAAAAATATGTGATGTTGAGGGACTTCCCTCGTGGCCCAGTGGTTAAGAATCTGCCTGCTGATGCAGGGGACACAGGTTTGAGCCCTGGTCCAGGAAGATCCCACATGCCACAGAACAAGTAAGCCCATGCACCACAACTACTGAGCCTGTGCTCTAGAGCCCGCGAGCCACAACTACTGAGCCCATGTGCCACAACTACTGAAGCCTGCACACCCAGAGCCCGTGCTCCTCCACAAGAGAAGGCACTGCAATGAGAAGTCCGTGCACCGCAACGAAGAGAAACCCCCACTTGCCACAACTAGAGAAGGCCCGTGACGGCAACGAAGACCAAATGCAGCCAAAAATAAATAAATTAAAAAAATATATATATATATGTGATGTTGGGTGTCACTGCCAACAGAACTGTGGCTAATGCCGCCCAATTATATGGCTGGTACTTTTGACGGTTCAAAGATATTTCGACAATTTTAAAATAATTAACCTCTGCGAAGTTGTTGGGGGGATGCAATTGCTCCCCTCCCATACCTTGAGCCTGGATCCTCAAACTAAGTGTGCTGGGGTTCAGGAGACCTCTTAGGCAGCATGTGCCCCAACCATCAGCCCCAAACAGGCTGGGATGAAGATCTTGGCAGGGGTGTCCCCCTGCAGCCTGTGAGTGTGTGGGTGCGCTCACACACACACACACACACACACACACACACAGCCATGCACAGACCTGGCCTGATTAGAGTCAAAAGGGCGAAAAGAGCTAGATTAAATATGTGTTGATTATGCAAGCTCGTGCTCCTGTTTATTTCTCATAAATAAGACATGAGACCTGTATTCCACCCCCAACACACACACACACACACACACACATACGCACACACTTCCAGGGGGTGATATTTATTGTATGCAAATCAGAAACTGAACTGGGAGAAGTAATCACCTGTTTATCGGATGGTGAGTGGATCAGGCAGAAAATAATCACCCTGGGTAACGGTGTCACATCAATTTGAAAGGAGGTAACATAGACTCGTGTCTGGATTTGCTGTGCCTTGGACAAGTTAAGGGCTGGATCTGGGACCCACTGCCCCTTACCTGCTCGGGTCAGACGGGCCCCCTCTGCTCCGCCCAGTGGACTTCGCTGGGTAACTGGTGGAGGGTAGCACAGCATTCATGAAACAGCAGGAGGAAGACAGCAGTTACCTGCAGCCTGTGTGAGCTTGGGCAGCTGTTTGCAGGAAAGACGGCGCAGCAGGCAGACCAAGTTCAAGTGTGGGATCTGCTGCTCCTCGCTGTGTGACCTTGAGCAAGCTGCTACACTTCACTGGGCCCCCATTTCTTCATCTGTGAAATGAAGATGATCCTAATTCCAGTCTCGTGGGTGCTGGGGGCATGAGAGGACTCGGGTGTGTCTGGAGCAAGGCACCCGGAGTTACCTTAGACCCTTCTTTCACCCTCGCCCCCCGTTTCTGCTTCATAATATTTCTTGCATGTGAACACTGCCTGACACCCTGTTAGTGTCCAGTCAATGCTAAGGGCTCACCATCTCTCCCAGACTGACCACCTGGCGGGCTTCCCTCCCTCCCCTCTAACCTGTCCCTCACCCTCCAGGGCAGAGAGAGGGCTCTTTCTCATGTCAAAATCCCATCATCACATCGCTCCCCTGCTCAACAGCCTGTTGTGGCTCCTTGGTGCCCTCAACATGAGAAAACCATGCTCCTCCGTATGCCCCACGAGGAACCCTGGTCCCGGCCCAGCTGACCTCAGCATCCTGGTGGCCTCCTCCTTCATCACGCTCCAGCCTCTCGGATCTTTTTTCAGATCCTTAAACACGCTGAGCCGGTTCCTACCCCAGGGCCTTTGC
Organism: Delphinapterus leucas; assembly: GCF_059928025.1. Lineage (NCBI taxonomy): Eukaryota > Metazoa > Chordata > Mammalia > Artiodactyla > Monodontidae > Delphinapterus > Delphinapterus leucas. Next base: position 17,415,656 of record NC_143142.1, read on the forward strand.
CCTTGTTGTGCCCTTTGCCTGGAATCTTCTGCCCCGGCTCCTTTTCCGTGAGGCCACTTAAATGTCACCTCCCCAGGGAAACTGCTCCGTTAAATCAGGTCCCCTGCCAGCTATTCGCCTGCTCTGAAAACCTTGTCAGTTTCCTTCATGACACCGCTTACAATTTGTCATAGTTTTATCTATTTGGGTGTACTGGAATGTGGCTATCTCACCAACTGACTGTGAGCTTTGGAGAACAGGGACTGGGCCTGGTTTGCTCATCACGGTGGCCCTGTGAGCTGATGTACAAGTAGCCACTTCAAATGGGCCAAATGGCCACTGCGGACGTGACCATGGAGGCACTGGGCGGGGGGTGGCCAGGGCGGAGGGGTGCTCTGGGCTGGCGACCATGCTTCTTGTCCCCCTCCCCGCTCCCTGCCAGCTCCAGGGCCCCCCAAGGGATGTTTTCCTGCCTCTCCCTAATGGCCTGACATACAGGGTCCTGGTGATAAACCTCCCTCTGATAAAAGATGCAAAACTAACATCTGGTGGTTAATTAATAAAGAGCAGCCGTGTCTGGCTGGGGCATGCAGTGTGCTGATGCTGGCATTTTCTCCCGCCCCAAGAGATGCTGACACTGTGAGTGAAAACGGGGGGAAAAAGATCGATTTGGAGCGGGCCCTGCTGACAAGGCTCCTGAGGGGCAGGACACCCCACTCGTCCCCTCTTTAGGGGGCTGATGTTTGGTCTTCCACTGAAGGGGAGTGGGTGGTGGGAGGGGGGAAATCATTTATTGAGTACCTATTATGTGCCAGCCCCTAATCTCATTCTTTCCTCCCAGAAGCCCTGAGAGGTCAATGTCTCTGTTCCCATTTACATACAAGGAAACCGACGTGCAACTGCTTGTCTCAGAGCCTAGGCTCCTACTCCCTCACTAGGAAGCAGGGGTGCTGGGGAGTCGCTGGGAGCCCTTGGCACAAGTGCAGACTCCAGGGCCCCAGCATCCAGGCTCTGCCAGTCCAGGCCGGGCCCAGGAGACTGTAGTTGTCACAGCACCCCATGGAATTCTGGAGCAGGTAGAATGGGCAGCTCACTTTGGAAAACACAGGTATTGCGAATACTATCGTTTACTGAGTACCGACCATATGCCAGGCCCCAGGCTAATCCCGATAACACTATAAGCAGGAAAGAGTGATGTCACCATTTGACAGACACGGCCCAGAGAGGGAAAGGGTTTTGATCAAGGCCACACAGCCATGCAGGCAGGCTCCAACCCAGATCCTCTGACTGCCCCTGGCCCCAAGGCTTCCCAGCTGTCTCCGCTTGGCCTCTTGGGAAGAGAAAGGACCCAGCTTCCCAGCTGCGGCAATCACCAGCCAGGACTGGGCCACTGAAATATTAATTGAGCTAATGTTTCAGTTACTACTTGGGAAACCTTGGAAGGCCTGGCCCCCAACCTCTACTGAATGCGAACGCCAGGGTGACCTTAAGCAAGCGGGTGGGGGGCCCCACCTGGTTCCCCAGGCTTCTGGGGACAGGCAAGTGGCTGCTACTAGTCTTATTTGAAGGGATGGGGGGAGTGGCAGCTGGGCTGCTCTCTGCGTTGACCAGGAGGCCATGGGGGTGGGGGAGACTGGAGAGAGGTCAGCAAGGTGGGCCGGAATGTGGGAGGGTCTGAGGCTCCAGAGGGGGCAGACAGAGGGCTGTGTGAGATTGAGATTGGAACAACCCATGTCTGAATCCCAACTCCTTCTTGATCTCTCTGTGGGGCTATGGAGGGTCTCGCCTGCAAACAGCACCTAAGGGATCTCCCAGAGCCATGGTGAGGAGAAAGCCAGGTGCTGGCTGTGGACTGAGTCTGGGGGGCAGCCCAGAGCTACCAAGAGGCTTGGGTTTCAGGCCGACAGGTTCAAACCTTAGCCTCACAGCTTTTGAGCTGCATGAACAAGTCGCCTCACCTCTCCAGGCTTCAGCTTCCCCATCGCCTCTGCTCACAGGGTTCTAATGAGAGTTAAATGATACAAAATGCTGAGCACAGGGTCTGGCACAGAATAAAAGCCCACATGCCGTTGCACAACAGGTGTGCGGCTGCCTTATTACTACTACTCATAGTGTCATATTGAGAGCACGTGAGTGCACGCTGCTTCCCAATTTTGGGGTTTTCCTGTCCCTGCTGAGCCCAGCCAGTGCTCCTTGTGCCCCCCCTGCTCCAGGGCCCCCGCTTGCTTGCTCGTCTCTGAGGGGTGGCATGGTCATCCACCATGGGAGGGGGCACCAGCCAGCCCGGAATCTCTCGGCATAATTGGATTGTTACCGACTTGCCCTTGTGACTCCGGTCCACAGACATGATAACGCTCCCGGGGGCTGAGCCAACTCCCATCTTGGAGACCTCCCGGCACCTGGGAGGGCGGCCAGATGAGGCTGGGAGTTGTGGACTCGTGGGGATGATAGGATGTGTGTGTACTTGGGGTCCCTGGCTCTGTGTCATCTTGGCCAAGTCCCTTATCCCTTACCCTCTCTGAGACTCAGTCTCCACCTCTCAAATCGGCTCCTGTCTGTGACTGGGGTCAGAGACAGGGTAGGTTTGGGAGGGAAAGGAGCCTGGCTTGGGGCTTATGCGAGGCTCCTCCCCCAGCCCTAGCCCGTGCCCCGTCCTGAGCCCCTCTCTGTCCTGCCTCCCTAATCACAGCAGCTAACATTCGCTGCTTGCAAAGTAGATCTTAGCATCAACCCCATTTTCCAGCTGGGCAAACTGAGGCTCAGAGAGGTAAGGTAACAAAGGAGACCCACAATAAGGAAGTATCAGATCCTGGCCTTGAACCCACGACTATTTGACTTCCTTCCAGCCCATGTTCCTACCCTCCCTACCATCCTGCCGTCCCTTCCACTCCATCTTCCCCTTGGCTTGGACCAGAAGTCGGGGAGACCCTCCCATTTCCTGCTTTCCTAGCCACCCCATTTCCTCCTCCGCCCCCTTTCATTCCTGCCCTGGGCAATCAGTTTCTTCAGATATGATTTGGGATTCTAATGAGCGGAATGATTTGGCATTTAAATAATTATCCACTCCCTGTTAGTGGTGCTGAGTCGGGAGAAATTTCCGAATCTTATTTATGAATATGGCTTTTCTCCCTCTCCGGGTGGAGATTTCCCAGCCCACCCCCCTCCCAGCGCCTCCTCTCTCAAATGACTTTTCAGCACATGTTTCCAGGGGAGCTCCCCCCACCCCACAGAGCCCCTAAGTGCCTATTAACAACTTGCCTCTTCCGCTATGAGCCCCCCTCCCGTTCACGCCCCCTTTTATCTTTACATTTCAATATCATTATAAATCCTAGTGTTATTCAAATTGCATCAATTATTCAATTTCTCCTCCCCAAGTGGAGGCAACAGCTTCCCAGTGGCTGAGCAGGAAAAAGCAGAGGCCTTTCAAGGAGGGTTAGAAATTCATGGGGGATTTGGCTGTGTTCCATTAACCTGGGTTCTTTGGCTCCCACAAACCATGGAATTGATTAAAACACACATGCAGTTTCAATTTGGTTTGGGGAGAACGCCTGCTGCTGAGAAGCACTGAAGAGACGGTTTGGAAGAGAAAATGCTTTTGCTGCCGTATGATACTCATTCAGTGACCATTTATTGAGTTCCTGCTATAAGAGCAGCCACCATTTATGGAACACTTACTGTATGCAAGATGTCACTTGAAGGTCTTTATAGAAGATACCTCTGTTACCCAGCAAGTGCTGGCTGCCTGATGCATGTAGGAGCTGATACTATGGCACCAGCTTTTGAGGAAAGAGCTTCACTGCGAGGTCGACCTGCAAGGAAACAGGAAGCAGGGCTCAAATCTCTCTCCTCAATCCAGGCTTCTGGGTGAAATTTAACGGGTTAAGGGAACTTCAGACTTGGAAGCTGATTGGCTAGTCTCGAATCAGTCCAAATAAGCTACTGCTGGAATCCAGAGTCTCCTGATTGAAGGACTTCTCGTTTCGTAAAAGGCTCCGCTGGCAACATTTCTGTTCTTTAAGTTCCGTCAGCTGAAGATTCCTGGTTCCGGGGTCATCCTGGAGACATGTGTTCCCATTTTGCACATGCGCAATGCTGTCTGTAAAAATAACTCCAGGTTAGATTAATCAACAACCCATTTTAAGGAAGCAAAACCAGTTTAAGCTGGTCAGTGTTTTACACGTTGTTTCACCACCTCTAATTTTCGAGAACCTAGAGGTAGTTATTTCTATAACCATCCATTTTACAGATGAGGAAACTGAGGCTCAGAGAGGGGCGGCCTCGAGCCCAAGGCTGCGCAGAGGTGGAGACTGGTTTTGTCTTCAGGGCTGGGCCTCTTAACCATTATGCCATCAGCTATGGTTGTAGGGTTTGGGTGACCCCAAGGAATAGCTAGAGAAGGAAGCGAGGGAGTGGAAAGGAAAGAGAATTACTCTTGCCACAGGCCCTGTTTTTGAAGACTCACATGAGAAATGACTCATATCCCATTACCAAGAAAAGTTAATTTTTTTCCCTAAGCAAGCAGTAGTTTCTCAGCTTATGGATACCAAGAGTCACATAATGGTTGTATTTCTCCCTTTGCTGTGGCTGCCAGGAAACTCTGATCCAGATGTGTGGCCCCCTGCTCACAACCATACAAGACTTCACCCCACCATCTTGTCATCCCGTCCTCTCATCTAGGTCTTTCCTGCATTGGCATTGCAGTGTGTATTTGTAAGCCACTTCTAAGCTTTTTTTGAAATGAGGCCAGATATAAGTGCCTTTAGAAAAAGACTTTTAAGCATCCATTATGAACCAGGCATTTTACACAAGCTCTCATTTTAACCTTGGCAAAGCGTTTATTCTCACTTTACAGATGATGAAACTGAGGACCAGAGAGGCTATGTGAGTTGCCCAAGGACACACAGTAAGTGGCAGAACCAGGATGGAAACAAAGTCCGTAGGCCTCTTCTTCCCATGACTTAGGGGATATGAAGACCAAGAAATGTGGTTCCTCCCCAGACTCTGACATCCCTGCTCTAGATCTTGGTCTGGCAGGAAGATGTCACGGAAAAAGCACTCAATTACGAATCAGTAGACATGTGACCTTCCTCTCTCCAGGCCTCTGTTTCTCCATGGAACACTGTTGGGCTGCCCTAAAAGGCCCCATGTAGCTCTGACCTTCTATCACTCCTTTTCTGCCTGTTTTACTGGTGCATCCACCAGCATCCGAGCACAGTTGCACCTCTGAGTCACAGCCACCACTCCCCGAGGCAGGTACACTCCCTGGGGAGTTGTGTCAACTGGTTCTCAGGGTTTCTTGATGCCACAGACAGGAGGAGGGGGCCGCAATGCTGATGACGGGGCTGTGACACGTACCTCCCACACCAGCCACCTGTGTGCTCTGTGATCCTGGGTCCCCAGGCAGGCAGCGCCTTCCTGGTAAGACAGGATCTCCCGGGATGGGGACAGAGGAGGGGTGAGAATGGCCAGAGGCTTAGATCTGGGTAGGACTCAGCCCCTTCCTGAACTCGAGGCTTTCTAGAGGAAGGTCTGAACTCCTAGCAGGCAGGTGGCGGCATAGAGGTGGATGAAGGAGAGGCTCCCCAAGAGAAAGGGACCACACTTATCGAGCACCTGCTAAGTACATCACCTTCTGCCAGAGGCTACACCCTGGCAGTCCACAGATCAAATTCAAGCCACAAACATGGTAGCTTTGACCCACCTTGTGTTTTAAAAAAGCTTAAATTAGTTTCTAACACTTACAAATAGGGATATCCTACATAAAATCGGGATTTAGGGTTCTCTTGAGAAGTAAGACGAGTTTGGGAAGTCTCCTTTACATCGTCTGCCTGGTCCCTGTGGGTTTCCAAGCGTCTGACCCACTCTTATAACCATAAATGCCTTCTGGGTGTTATTATCCCCATCTTACAGATGAAGAAATTGAGTGCCTCAAGGCATCCATCCCACCAAGTCCCACAACAGGTTAGCACTGGGGCCAGGACTTCACCCCACCCCTCAGCCCCCCAAGCCTCTACTGTTTTCGCTGCCCCACACTCTCTCCCATCTAAGGAGGCTGGAACAAGCAGCCCCAGCAGCCTCCCTTTCCAGTGGATCTCTCTAAAGTCCTCTGTGCTCCTATCTGTACAATGAATGGCCTCTGAAGTCCTTTCCAGCTTTGATGTGGGGTGTGGCAAACTGAATGTGGCTTCCCTGGGCTTGGAACCAGGAAGCTAACCAATCACCATGAGTGCTCAGGCTCTGTGCTAGGAACTTTAAACACACCATCTCATTTAACCCTCACAGCTTTGCAGGAGGTAGGTTCTACTATTATACCCATTTAACAGATTAAGAAACTGAGGCTCTTCCATCACTCTCAGTGGTCCAGCCCCTCTGGCTTCTTTTTAGCTCTTGGATGGTGTCCTGCACCTTTCCTGCCTAAGGGCCTTTGCCCATGCTGTCCCCTTTGCCTGGAATGCCTTCCAACCTCCCCCATGCAAGCTTTCATCATCCTTCAGGTCTTCCCTGATTCTCTGAACAAAGTCTGGCTCCCCCTGTTATTGCCTCTGAGAGCTCCCTGTACACTTCATAGTATAAATAATGACAGTAACTCGAGCTAAGGCTTATTGAGCACTTTCCATGAGCCAGTCTCTGTTCTAAGCACTTTAATTACATAATCACAATCCTCTCACAACCCTCTGAAGTGGCTATGATTATTACCCTCATTTTACAGATGAGGTCATTGAGGCACAGAGAGGTTAAGTAACTTGCCCAAGGTCACACAGTTAGTGTCGACATTTTTTAGGTTGTATGACTGATTGACATCTTCAGGGACTATGTCCTGGGGAACCTGTTCTTGATAAATAAATAACCTTTAAATGAACGAACACACTAGGAGTATGGCTCCAAATTTCATGTCCATAACCATGGAAGTATATGACTGTCACCTTCCTCCCCTGTAAGTGTCTCACCACTGGGGCTGCCCCCAGCTCCCATCTGATTACAGGGTAGCACTGAGTTCACAGGACTCCCCCACCTCTGCCCTCTTTGTCCCCAGGGAGAAAGAGAAAGGGGCAGGTGGGATTCAGCACCACGGATAGCACCTCCCTGCTTATAACAGCTCCCCTCCGAGGCTGGGGCTGCGAACTGGCCTCTGGGAAATTCCCAAGGAGACCCCGCCCCCTGGCTGCCTCCTTCCTCGCTGCCCTCCCCCTCGCCAGTTTACTGCCAATGACATTCAGATAAATGGCTGCTGTCGGCCAGGCCGGTCCCACGGAAAGGCGTGTCGGGTGATGTATGGCACAGGACTCACTGCTCAGGAGCTCCGAGTGGGGTTCTCCCCTACTCCCATCAGCCTCCAACCCCAGGCTACATCTGGGCTTTGGTATCCCCCTCCTCTCCAGCCCTGGGGATGAGTCCCCTGTCAGACACAATTACTAGGGTCTTTAATCACATGCTGTTGAGACCCTGGCCCACTCCCCTACTCTCTGGGCTGCTATGCAACCCCAAACCCAACCTCCATTCCTGTCTGCCCTAGGTATGCCCTCCTGGATTATTCAGGGGCTCAGGGAGGAGACCCAGCCCAGCCCAGCTCACCCACCAATAGGGCAGCTAATAAAACCCTGGTTTATGATCCCTTCACTTGACTCAGACGATGTGGAGAGACTGGGGCATGTAATGAAGTTGCTGCCCCTTGGGACCCTTGCCCCTTGCCCCTTGGGGAGGATGGAGGTATGTGAAGCCACTCTGTCCTCACATGTCAGGGGGCACCAAAATGCCCTCTCCTGCCCTTGGCCTTCTGCCAGCTGCCAGCTTTGGCACCAGGTTTGTCATCTTCAAAATGGGATTAATAATAATAGCTAACACTTACACAGTACCGTTTAAATGCTTTCTAAGCTGTTAACCCCCTGCCATAATATTTAAAAGTAGGGGCCAAAGCATTCAATTGCATACAGTTCAAAGTCACGTGTGATGTTAACCAGAGGACTAGCGCCAAACAACAGAAATTTACTCTCAAGATTCTGGAGACTGGAAGTCCAAGATCAAGGTGTGGGCAGGTTTGATTTTTCAGAGCCTCTCTCCTTGGTTTGGAGACAGCCATCTTCTCCTCCCTGTGTCTTCTCATGGGCTTCCCCCTTGTGTGTATCTGTGTCCTGATAGCTTCTTATAAGGACACCAGTCATATTGGAGTGGCTGTGACCCATATGACCTCATTTTACCTTAGCTCCCTATGTAAAGGGTCTATCTCCAAATGTACTCACATTCTGAGGTACTGGGGGTTAGCACTTGAACGTACGAATTTTTAGGGGGACACAATTCAGCCCATAGCAGTGCCCCACCATATCCCCTCACCCTTACCACCTGGGTGCACCTTAATCCAGCCTCTAGCTACCAGTGTGTGAAGCCTGCTTTGTCACCTGTAGGCCAAACAGGGGGATTCATGTCCTCTGGAGCAAGCCCAGTGGTGATGGGAGTTGATCTGTAAATACCCCAGCTCCCAGCTTCTTGAGCTGGCGTGTTCCCAGCTGCAACCCAGAGCTCCCTCGCAAGTTTACGCCCCACTCGCCACAGTAACAGCTGGGCTTTATAACACGCCTTTTATTGGCGGCCTCCTGCCCTGTCTCACTCCCCTACTCTCCTCGTGGTGTGAGCTTCATTTCCAAAATAAACGACTTGCAGGCTTGCAAATCCCTGTCTCAGGGTCTGGGGAGCCAGCAGTTGGGAAGGGTGACTGGTCCCTTTGCATCCACGGGAGCTTGGGGGTCATGAGGACTGTTGACAACCATCCCTGGAAAGGGGCAGGCCAGCATGAATGGGGTCCTGCTGATAAAGCAATAGTTACACCTACTGTTTACATGTTGCTTCCTCTTCCCCAGGCATTGTGCCCAGCACTTTACTGGCCTCCTCTTCTTAAGCCCCACCTACAGTTCTATGTGAAGCAAATACTATGCTTAGCCCCTTACAGATGGGAAAACAAGCCTCAGAGAAGTTGAGTTACTTCCCTGAAGATGCAGAGCCAGGTTCTCAACCAATACTCTATCAACTGCGCTGTAAGACTGGGACCTCTGTCCCAACTGCACAGAATGGCAGGTGCCCAGGGTCCCCTTGATGATGGCTGGGGCAGTGACAACTCCCCTCCCATGGCTGCTCCCCACAGCTGGGACCCGTTATCTGTTTTGCGCACGGCCTGCGCCCGTCAGGGTAATGGACTGTGCTTGTCCTAGCGGAGGTGGCCTCTGGCAGGGATGATGTATGAGGCGCTATTGTTTGATATGAATGCATTAGGCGACATTCCCGATAAAGACTTTACCAGCAGAGCTGCACTTGCTGGCAGCAGCCCCTGTGGAGGTAGGGGGGCAGAGGCAGAAGCCCGAGTCCCCATCAAGCAGGGCTCCGGGGGACCAGCCCCCTTCAGGGAGGCAGAGACCAGGTCACTCTTGCTTTCAAAATTCTGGGTCCTGGGGCTTCCCTGGTGGTGCAGTTGTTGAGAGTCCGCCTGCCAATGCAGGGGACACGGGTTCGTGCCCCGGTCCAGGAAGATCCCACATGCCGCAGAGCGGCTAGGCCCGTGAGCCATGGCCGCTGAGCCTGCGCGTCCGGAGCCTGTGCTCCGCAACGGGAGAGGCCACAACAGTGAGAGGCCCGCGTACAGCAAAAAAAAAATTAAAAAAATTGTGGGTCCTGAGATGCACGTCTTACCCCCTTACAAGCAGCAGAGTGTAGCTCGTGGGTCTCACACTTCAGAAAGCATCAGAATTGGCTTGGGAGCTGACTAAAAAGGCAGAGTCCTGGGTCTCAACTCATCCATTGAAACAGAATCTCCAGAGTGAGGCCTGGGATCCTGCCTTTGCAAACCAGTTCCCTCAGTGAATCTAATACAGATGGGCCAGGGCCCAGACGTGGTCTACAAAATGGTCTGGGATGAAGCGAATGGAGTTTAAAGTCAACCCCTGGATTTGAGTCTGGGCTCCTCTGAGAAGCAGCAGAGAAATCTTAGGCAGGTCACTCAGGCTCTCAGTGCCGCGACTCCCCTCGACAAATAAGCCTCAGTTTCCCAATCTGTAACGTGGGCACAGAGGCAATACCCACCGTGGCTACCTCCCAGGGCTCAAGGGGACACACCTTGCCTGTGCTCTGTCCACATACTCACGATTCCCAGGGGCTGGCAACGTGGACCCTCTACATCTTCCCTGGGGGTCTTCTGAGGACACCACACGTATGTTCAGACTGATGCTCCAGGGGATTCCAGGCACCCTATGAGGAATGGGGAGCCCTTTTGAGGGTTAGAAGATCCTTCAAAGCATCTACTCAGGGGCTTCCCTGGTGGTGCAGTGGTTGAGAGTCCGCCTGCCGATGCAGGTGACGCGGGTTCGTGCCCTGGTCCGGGAAGATCCCACATGCCGCGGAGCGGCTGGGCCCATGAGCCATGGCCGCTGAGCCTGAGCATCTGGAGCCTGTGCTCCGCAAGGGGAGAGGCCACGGCGGTGAGAGGCCCGCGTACCGCAAAAAAAAAGCATCTACTCCATGAATCCTTTATGTTGAGTGGGGCAGCGAGGGGGCATCTGCCATTTGCACGTTCAGGATGTGGAGGTGAATGGAATCCAGATGCTGCTCCCGAGGACATCTACCACGGGGGGAGGAGTCCTCCCCTGGGATGGCATCCCTGGGGACAACCTGGAGGGTCCCAACAGAGACAACATGACCCAGGGCTCTGGGAGGCCCAAGGTCAGAGAGGTCAGGTACACCCAGGAGGGGGAGATGCAGAGAAGATGCCCCAGAGAAGGAGGTGGGTTTTGTGTGGATTTGAAGCAAGAGTGGCTTCAGCCATACAGGGGGGATCCCATGTCAAAGTCAAGTCTCTCCAACCCCATCATTCATTCATTCATTCATTCATTCAATAAATGTGGATTGAGCTCCTACTCTGTGTCACGCTGTCTTGGATACTGGGAGTATGAGGGTTATTTTTATGTGTCAACTTGCCTGGGACCAAGGGTACCCAGACATTTGGTCAAATATTATTCTGGGTGTATCTGTGAAGGTGTTTCCGGATGAGCTTAACATTTGAATTGTGATCTGAGGACAGCAAACTGCCCTCCCCAATGTGGGTGGACCTCAACCAATCCACTGCGGGCCTGAATAGAACAAAAAACTGAGTGAAAAAGATTTGTCTCTCTCTCTGCCCGACTGTCTTTGAGCTGGGACATCCATCTTCTCCTGCCTTCCAACTCAGACTCGGACTGGAACTTACCCCATCAGCTCTCCCGGGTCTCCAGTTTGCTGACTATAGGTCTTAGGACTTGTCAGCCTCCATAACTGCATGAGCCAATACCACACACACACACACACACACACACACACACACACACACACACACGCACACACACACATCTCCTATTGATTCTGTTTCTCTGGAGAACCCTAATACAGTGAGAAAGTCCCTGCCCCCAAGTTGCTGACACTCCAGAGGGGACAGGCAGACATGGAGCAAATAAAGATAGAAAATGTCACAGCTTGGCCCCCAAGGCCGAGAGTGATCTTACTGCTGCCCCAGCCTCGTTTCCTGCTCCCCACCCCCCATCACTGTGCAGGCAACAGCTCACTCAACTTCATGCAGATTTCTAAACCTAAAGGTTAGCTCTAGTCTGTCCCTCTGCCTGGAATGTTCTTCCGTGTTAATTAGGTTTCAGCCCAAGTGTCGCCTCTCCCGGTCCTACCCTCCACACCAATCACACCGCAAGCAGCCACCTCCCTACACCCCACGATCACTTCTGATCCTAATAAACTTGCAAGGGGCTCTTCTCTGAAACAAACAAACAAACTAACAGGGAAACTCACAAAACATCGAGTGAGGAAAATCTTGACCTCTTCCCCACCTTAGGTACGAACTCTATGTCTCACAAGTAAAATGCAGCCTGGCCTCACTGCTGCTTTTCATCAATGCTAGGACGCGCGTTTCTTCACCTTTGAACGTCTCTGAAATCCGGGTGCACCTTGCAGTAGCTGTGGCCTCCAGTCCCACTCCCTTCAACCCCCTACCCCCTGCTGCCAGGCAGCAGTGATGGTGGAATTGTCATTGCCCGCGTGTCCTAACCCCGCCAGAGCCACTGCTATTGTTGTCACTCATCTACTGGGTTTAATCACCATCTAAGTATCTTCAAACCAGGATGGCAAAATGTTGGTAAGTGTTGAGGTTGGAGGATGGGGTCGTGGGAGTTCATTATTCTATTCTTTCCCCTTCATTATGTGTTTAAAGGCTTCCACAATAAAAAGGACAACATTTCCCCCCAAATAATAATAACCGTGCAAATATAGGAGGCTCTGCTTTGGAGATGATAATGCAGAGGATCCGAGAGGTTAAGAAACCTGCCTAGACTCACCCAGCCAGTGCATAAGCGCTGGGGCCAGGATTGCCTCAGGTCTATTTCATTCTCGGGGACATGCTTTTCCTAGTCGAGCCTCCCCAAAAAGCTGTTCCTCCAGACATCTCAGTGCTTCCCCACCTCTGCACCGCAGGGTCCTCAGCCAGGATGACCAGCTACCCCAACTCTGCATGCTGAGAACCTGCCCATCTTTCAATCAATAGTCATTCAACAAACACGTACAGGCGCAAGCAATTGTGGTGTGCCTGGCACTGCGCTGGGAGCTGGGATTCAGCATGAACCAGACAGACATGGTCCCTGTACTCGGGAAGCAAATTTCCAAACGCCACCCTCTGGAAACCTATCTCTTTAATCTCTTAGGACGCCAACCAAGTTGGCGTCCAAGTAATCTCTTAGTTTGCTACCAAGTTCAGCTGTTCCACGGCTGCCCCCTCTGCACTGGAGAGCGAGCACCTTAGGGTCAGGGACTGCCCCACTCATCTCGTGTCCCCAGTGCCTGGTGCAGAGACTGGATTGTAGTGGGTGCTCATGAAATGGCTTGTGAAATTGAATGAATTAGTAGGTGGGTAAGCGGCTGTGCCCGTCAAAGCGCTGGTCCCTGTATACAGTAGGTGCTTAAGACTGGAGGATGACTATCCATGGTGGCCCTGCTGATTGGGGCAGGAGGGGGAAAGGAGGTTCTGGTTCCTACACTTTGATCTTGGGTTGTGGCTGCCTCCCCTCACTTTCACACACACACTCACATGCTGACACTCTGCACACACGTATTCACACTCATGCACACACATGTGCAACACCCTTTCTTGATCAGGTGCAGGTGACACAGTGAAGATGAGGAAGAGTCGAAGCACCTGGTTCGGGTCCTGGTATAGATGCCTCTTAATGGTACGATCTCAGCCCCTCAGTTTGTTCATCTGTAAAATGTGCATGATACAAACCACCCTCACAAGGACATGGTCAAGGTTAGATGAAGGACAATGACTTAATTTATGTAAAGGTCTGGTCCACCGTGGCCCCTTGCTCCCCACCCCCACCCCTGGCTGGCTCTGGGACCCCCAGCGTGGGGCGGGAGGGAGGGAGCATGGAGAAGGGTGTGAGGCCACACCGGCTCTTGCTTGTGCACCTGCCCATGGCCTCTTAGCCACCTGGTCTTGCCCTTACCTTCCTTCACCCCCGGAGGTGCCCCATCCCTCCTTCTCCACCCTTCAAATTTTCTCCTGTCTATGTCCACATCTCTTAACACCCCAATTCCACCATCTATGAAGAGAATCCTGGGTCCCATGTGTCCCGAACATGAACACATTTCAGCAGAAGCTTCTAAACACGGCGATGCTATCAGTGAGGGTTTCAGGCACATATGGGACCAGCTGCTGCCCTCCTGCCCACGCCAAGCCCACCCAGCGTTCGGCAGGAAACAGACTGCAGCATGGCGGCCGCAGATGTGATTGTTAGAGCTAATTTATGCTCCGTTTACACGGGCTCCAGATGTCACAAGCTCCTCTGTGGGTTTATCCAAATGCCAGGGAAGGTAGGGAAGGGCTGGGGGCCGAGGCTGCAGCCCCTTCCCCCCAGCCTGCCTCCTTTCCTAGTCCAACTCTGAGGGCAGCATTCCAACACGTGGCCCCTGGGCACTCACACCCCCTGCTGAGCCCCAGCCCTGTCCCCCAAAGCTTCTGCCACATGTTTTGGTCATAGACTGTAAGCTTCGTGAGACTAGGAACCCCATGCCTGGGCTGGCCCCAGTGCCCATGAGGTGCTTATTAAATGTCTCTAGTAATGAGCTGCTAAAAAAGAGGGGGACTTCCCTGGCGGTCCAGTGGTTAAGACTCCACGCTTCCACTGCAGGGGATGCAGGTTCGATCCCTGATCGAGGCACTAGGATCCTACACGCCGCGTGGCACGGCCGAAAGAAAAGAAAAAGAGCTGCCAGTGTGCCAGTGGCTGTAGTGGGTAGAATGGTGTCCCCACCCTCAAAATACAAAACCCCTAGTACCTGTGAATGTGACTATATTTGGAAATAGGGCCTTTGCAAGTGTCATCAAGTTAAGATGCGCTCATACTGAATTGGGGTGGGCCCTAAATCCAATAATTGGTGTTCTAAGTTGGCACACAGACAGAGAGAGGAGAACGCCATGTCATGATAGAGGTAGAGACTGGAGTGATGCATCTAGACTCCAAGGGACACCAAGGGTTACTGGCAACCACCAGAAATTAGGACAAAGGCGTGGAATGGTTTTGACCGCAGAGCCCCAAGAAGCAACCAACACTGTTGACACCTTGATTTCAGACTTCTGGTCTCCAAAACTCCTGCTGTTTTAAGCCCCTCACTTTATGGTACTTGGTTACAGCCGCCCTAGGACACTAAGACAGAGGGGGTGGGGATGAGTTGCCCAGTGAGGCAGCCCAGCCAAGGCTGCTTCTTTCCAGGCTCCCAAGGCCCCTCCCACAGGCCTCTGTCCCAGGTGGGGCTGCCCCTGTCCCCCACCTGGAGGACCAGCCCAGCCCCTCCCCAGTCTCCTTGGGAATCTCAGGCTTGTCCCCTCCATCCATTCTCCACCCAGCCACCAGGAGAATCTTTCCAACTCCCAGCCTGGTGTCTTCATCCACTCCCACCTTCCATTCACTCCTCAACCCACTGCCATCTGCTCTGGGCCCCCATCCCCTGAGAATGCTCTCCTCTACCCTGGGATGTGCACCAGCCCCACCTCACAGGCCTCTCTGGGAAACCAGACTCTGTTCTAACTCCCTCCTCCCTGCGAGTCTGAGATTCCTTCTTTCTCGTTCTCCTCCTGCCTCCCCAGATGTGACTGCTTGGCTGTCTGCCTGTGCAGCTGCCTCCTTTCCTGCCTGCCTCTGAATGCAGGTGCTCCCCAGGGCTCTGCCTTCTCCCTCTTTGCTTCTCCTCCCACACTTGGTGGTGGTGGTCATGATGGTGATGGTGATGGTAGTGGTCATGGTGATGGTGATAGCGGTAGTCATGATAGTGATAGTGGGGATGACGGGAGATGTTGGTGGTCATGATGGTCATGATGGTGATGACGGTGGTTGTGATAATGGTGGTAGTGGTGATGGTGATAGTGGTCATGATGGTGGTTGATGGTGATGACGGTGGTGGTCATAATGGTGATGGTGGTGATGATGGGGGTGGACGTAATTATGGGGATAGTGGTGCTGTTGTTAAGAGAGTCTTTCAACACAGAAAGTGCACTAGGCCAGGCTGTGTTGAAGACTTCGTTTTCACAGGCACTAACGCACGGTGTTTTTGCATCTTCATCTCTCTCTCTCCTTGCGTCTTTCCTTGCTTTCTTACACACACACACATGTGTATACACACTACTTTAATTTTCTAGGGCTGCTATAACAAAGCACCACAAGCTGGAAGTCTTAAAATGACAGAAATGTATTCTTACAGCTCTAGAAGCCAAATGTCCAAAAGCAAGATGTCAGCAGAGCCATTCTCCCTCTAAGACGCTGGGCGGAATCCTCCCTTGTCTCTTCCTACCTTCTGGTGGTGGCCCGAAATCCTTGACTTGCAGCTGCATCACTCCAATCTCTGCCTCTGTCGTCACAAGGCATTTCCCTTGTGTGTCTGTGTCTTTTCTCCTCTTCTTAAAAGGACACCAGTCATATTGGTTTACGGCCCACCCTAATGACCTCACCTTAACTTTTTTTTTTTTTTTTGGCCATGCTGCGCAGCCTGCAGGATCTTAATTCCCCGACCAAGGACTGAATCCGGGGCCCCAGCAGTGAAAGCGCCGAGTCCTAACCACTGGACACCAGGGAATTCCCTGGTCTCACCTCAACTTGATTATATCTGCAAAGACTCCATTTCCAAAAAGGTCACATTCACAGGTGTTGGGGTTAGGACTTCACATATCTTTTTTTGGTGGGGGACATAATTCAACCCACAACACACACATGCGTGTGCACACACGTACACACATACACACACACACACTTCTCTGCACCTTTCTCTCAGGCTTCTATCATTTTCATACCCCATCCCTCGTACTATCAAACCTTTGCCTTTGGTTCCTCTTACCTTGTCTGTTTTCCTGTCTTTCCCTCCCTTTCTCCATTCTTTCTTACAACCTTTAAGCTGCTCTTGGTCAAGGAACTGGAGGCACAGAGACAGAGGTGGCACCCGTGGTGCCTGTCTTCAAGGAGCTCACTGTCTAGAAAGGAGAGTGAGGTTGCACAGGCCACTGGCCACACAGCCTCAAGGGGGCTTTGACAGGGACTCAGGGGGCTGAGGGCACAGCTGATGCACCCAGCCAGCCTGTCCTTGGTCCTCTGTGCCCCTCCTCACCTCCAGGCCTATCTCATCTTCCTCCCAACTCCACTGCTCAGACACCCATCTGGTCGGTCCCCCTGGGTCAGCGAAGACTTCTGGGGGACGTGCACTGCCCCCCACTCGCGCATGTGCACCTCCCACCCTCCCACCCTCCCACTCCTTCTAAGCATCTCTCATTAAAGGGGCTGAAGACTGCCCGGCCTGTCTCTGGGCTTTGCGCTGAAAGGGCTAAATGATATGCTGACACCTTAATTATGGCCCATTGTCGTGGAGCACTGTGGAAATTGTCTGAGTGATCCGCAGAGAATGGGTGCTAACAGGCCCCTCAGAGCCTTTGATTCCCTGTGGCAGATTGGAAAATGACACAAACGATGGCTCTCCTCCAACCAACCGCAGCCCCTGGGTGATGCGGGCGGACAGGCCCCCTCAAACATCTACCTGCGTGGTTGCCACAGGCAAGGGGTCAGGTGTCTCCCTGTGGTCTTGATCCTATAACCCCCTGATTCGGTCCACTGCATAGCAATCTGCTGAGTCGGGCGTTGCACACGTAACCCCAACAGATATCCTCACCACAACCCAGCTGAGTGAGGACTATTATGCTCCCATTTTACAGGTGAGGAAATGGAGGTCTTGAGTGTTTAAGTCACCTCTCCCAGCTCACCTGCTTATGCAGAGCAGAGCAGGCAACCTGGCGTTCAGCCTGGGCTTCGGCCACCGCAAGACACTGCCACTGTACGGAGGGTGGCTCCTGGCTCAGAGGGGTGGGATTTCCCAAGATCACTTGGGCCATAGCAGATAGGGGCCAGGACCCAGGCCCCTCAATCCCACCCCACAATTTTTTCCACCAGGACAGCAATTTGCCAAGTGTATCTGTGGAGAATGTGGACAATAATAATAATGCAATAGCAGCACCGACCTGTCGCTGAGGTTGACAAAGCACAGGCTCTGGGTCTTGCAACCCCAGGGGAATTTCAGCTCTGCAATCAATGGTGCCACCTTTGTGAGCTGGTTCAGGGAAAGGCCGGCCATTGGGAAGCGGGGAGGCCTTGGTCCCACTCCCCTTCCCACCAGCCCACAGCCCACAGGGGCCAGGGGCCGATTCCCTGGCAGAACGGTACCTGCAAATGGGGGGAGGGAAGCTAGGGCCCCCCTCAAAGCCAGGCCTCTGACCACCTCCACCTTGGGGACACCCCTCCCTCTGCTACCACTTCTGGGTGGGCAAGGGGCAGGGCTGGGCATCTGATAATCTGGACTTTAAAAATCTGGCTGCTGTAGTGGAATCACAGGGGAGAGGCCTCCAACATCACTAATTGGCTCCATTAGCTGGAAAAGGAGCGAGGGCATCTCTGCGCAGAAGACATACTCATTCGGCACCCCAGGATGGGCAGAACTTGAGGTAGGGACCCCAGAGAAGTGTGCGGGAGCTGACTGATGGGGACCAGCCTGGGAAGAGGGAGAGGGCAGCAGGAGAGGCGCCAGGTGCCCCCACAAGCTCTAGAGCAGGACCAGCCATGGGCTCCGACTGTCGTCCCATTCTCCTCCCAGGGGACCCGCCCCCAGGTGAGGGAGGAGGGAGAGGCGGGAATGCCATCTGAAAAGCTCAGGCTCTGTGCCCTGTGCTTTCACAAACGCAGGGGCTGGATGTTATGCCCATTTCACAGATGGGGAAACAGAGTCTCCAAATCATGCATCCTGGCAAAATTGCCTAGCGCCCGCTTTGTGCCAAGGACTGTTCTGGGCACTGGGACCACATCAGGCAACAAGACAGATCGTCCCAGCCCTTTGGGGACTCGCACCCACAAAAGGAACCTGGCTTCTTGTTGCTTCTCACGGCAGCCAGGAGGAGGCAGGATCAGGCTGGGAGCGGGTTGAGGGAAAGACTTCATCCGGCAGATGTGGGGACTGCAACTGTGACCCGGCAAGTGACTTTGCTTCCTGAGGCCTCCGTGTTCTCATCTGCAAAATGGGGGCCGTAACGACACCCCCCTGTCAGGGCGATATAGTCAGGACCATCAAGCCTGGCTCTTCCACCCCATCCCCTGCTGGCAGGGGTGGCAGTACTGGACAGTCGGCACGGCATCTCCAGGGCCCTTCCCACACCCAGAAAAGGAGAACGTTTCCTGTGAGCCTTCCTCCTGCAGCCTTGTCGTTTCCCGTGGCCCCCACCAACTCTGGGAGGCGCCTTGGTTGTCCCCGTTGGGCAGATGGTGAGCCCAAGGCTCAGAGACAGAGCGACTCGAGTTCCCGGCAGGTAGACGGGGACTGCTGTGCTCCCCTCTTGCTGGAGCTCCCACCCCTCCCACCACGTCTCAGCACAGTCCCTCTCTTGCCACCTAGAAGGCTGCCAAAAAGCTTCAGAGCTGCCAAAATGCCATCACGAAACCCAAGCATATTCTCCTCCTCAGGTTCTTTTTTCTTTTGGCCACACCACGCAGCTTGCAGAATCTCAGTTCCCCGACCAGGGATTGAACTCGGGGCCACAGCAGGGAAAGTGCCGACTCCTAACCGCTGGACCACCAGGGAACTCCTTCTCCTGAGTTTCCACCCCCAAGAAATGAAAAGATGCGTCCACACCAAGAACTTGTGCACAAATGTGCAAAGCTGCATTATTCATAAAAGACAAAAGGCAGAAACGACTCAGATGTCCAGCAGCTGAGGAAGGGATACACAAAATGTGGCCCATTGAGACAATGGAATAGTATTCAGCCTTAAAAAGGAATGAAACGCTGATACATGCTACAGTGTGGATGAACCCTGAAAACAGGATGCCAAGTGAAGGCAGCCAGTCGCAAAAGACCACGTGTTGTATGATTCCATTTATATGAAATGCCCAGAATAGGCAAGTCCACGCAACAGAACGACTAGTGGTTGCCAGGGCTGCGTGTGTGTGTGTGTGTGTGCGCGTGCGCACGCGCTAATGAGCAGGGAGTTCCCTTCTGGGGGAAATGGTGAAACGCTGTAGAACTGTGGTGCTGGTTGCAATCTCTGTACTCTGTGCAGATACTGCAAACCATTGAATGATACCCTTCGAATGTGTGAATTAGAACTCACTGAAGCTGTTCCCCAAACCCCGGCGAGTAGACCCCTGCCCAGTGTCTCTGCGATTCAGGCCCTGCACCTGAGCTGAGGGGAGAGCCCAGCTGGGGTACCCCCAGGCCTTCAGACTCCCCACCAAACCTGGGCAGGGCCTCATGGCACAGCCCAGGGGGTGACACAGGGAATCGCCATACGAGACGCTCTGGGCCCGTCCCTGAACCCACGCGGCCGTTCAACCTTTATTCCCCCTTCCAGGCTCAGTCCTGGAGCTGGGGACTTGGTGGGGAGCAAGAAACACTCCCTAACTCCAGGAAGTTGACAGACAGATGGAGTGGGGCTGACAAGTAGGCAGAAATGACAGCCCAGTGTGACATTGCTACAATCCCAGCAAGCACAGAGAGGAGGGCTCCTAACGCAGCCTGGGACCCGGACCATCTCCCAAGGAACGGGCATGTAGGCAGAGATGGGAAGGAGCTCAGGGGTAGAAAAGTAGCCAGGCAGGGTGAAAGGGAGATATGAAGGCCTAGAGGCTCAAGAGAGCATGGTGTATTCAGAAAAAGAAAGGGAGGGACAAGGGGCTGGGAGGGACGAGGAAGGACCCCTGGCTCTGTGAGGAAGGGGCTGGGAGGGTAGAGTTGGAGCAGCCCACAGGTCGGCCCTGAGCAGCCCCTTCCCAGAGGCAGAATCAGCTCCCAGCCATGTCCCCTGCCTTGTCCGCTTTTCCGGGCTGGGGTGCCTGTGACTCCAAAAGGGAGGGCGTCAGCTCCGTACAGCTAGGATCCCCTAACCCGCTCCCCACTCAACTTCTATGTCCCCACCCCACCCCCGCCGCAGCTGCCTCTCCCATGCCCTGAGCGTTAATCAGAGCAGACGGAAAAGGCAAGACTAAATTTTAATGAGACATCGCCGGGATGTCTTAAGCTGCATTGGAAAGCCCCCAAGCTTCCCACGACAGGGGGACCCGTATTAGGCAGGGTAAATATTTACAGCTCCACCTGAAAAGCCGGGCCCATTTTTCACGCAGGATCTTAACAATATAGATCATGCCGAGAGTGAGACACAAATAAAGGGAAATGAAACCATGGGCGGCCGCAGCACCGGGCCCTGAATCATGGATATGAACCTGTCCCCAGCTTCTTGTTTTTAATTAAGAAGCCCTTTTTGGTAATTCCATTAAGAGGTGGCTGTGGTTCGAGAGTCTCTTGCTTGTTCTCTTTAAATTATGAAATGTCCCATTGGCTGCTTCTAGTTTCAGGGGTCAGAGGACAGGAGACAGGGGACTATTAGGATTCAGGAGGGGACAGCTCAGGCCTGGCAGGGGTTCTGAATCCTCATTGCCGTCCGCTTCTCCTCTGCCCTAAGTCTCAGCACCTACTGTGTGCCGAGAGCTTCTACCTTCATTCTCTCTCTTGCTACCCACAATACCAGTGAGGTCAGGATGAGGGTGCCTAGTGTACGAGCAGAGGAAGCTGAGTCTCAGAGAGGGGAAGGGATGGGCCTAAAGTCACACAGCAAGTAGGAGGTAGAGCTGGAACTCGGGTCCAGGGCCACCTGACTCCAAGTCTCCTGCATTTCCACCTCCGCCAAGGATGGAGAGGGGCTGCAGTCCTCGTCCCGCCCACTGGAAGGGCCTGGTGAGAGATGGGACACACTAGGACCTTGATCGGCACAGACCTGAGATCCAGGGAGAGGGGATCTCTGAGCACCTGTTCTGCGTGGAGGTTCAGGCCATAAGATGGGGATTCAAAGCTTGGAGATGCACACTGCCTGCCCTTGAGGGACACACAATACCCTTCTCTCTGTTTATCTGCAGCTTACTTCCTCCTGGAAGACTTCTCAGACTTTCCCAGCCATCATCCCTCCTTCCATCTGCCATTCCTCCATCCACCTGCTACCTAGACCCTAATGTGATATTCATCCATCCACCCATCCATACTTCCACTCATCTGTTGTCTCCTTCAGCCGTCCATCCATCCATCCATCCACCCACCCATCCTTCCACTCATCTAATCTCCCCTCCATCCATACATCCATCCACCCATATTTCCACTCATCTGTTGTCTCCTTCAGCCGTTCATCCATCCATCCATCCACCCACCCATCCTTCCATCCACCAGTCCTTCCACTCATCTAATCTCCCCTCCATCCATACATGCATCCACGCATCACCCCACCCACCCACCCAGCCATCCTTTCACTCATCATGAAAAGGAACTAACACATCTCAAGCCATTACTACATGTCATTCAATGTGTCTCCCTCATCTAATCCCAACAGCACCTCTGCCAAGCAAAATCTATCATCTTCATCTTACAGATGGAGAACCAGAAGTTCGGAGATAAATTTAAGTTGCTTGCCCAGAGGGAATTGGAGAGCTACTTCTACATTTTCAGGCAAGGTAAGAGGCCACTTATGGTGGGGTGTTTGGGTCGGGAAAGAGAGACCTTCCAAATCCCGCCATGTGGGTGGGTTGCCCCTTCCCCCTCCCACCACCACCATGTGTGAGCTCACCAGCCCCTCGCCCCTTGTTCCTAGGCCAGGCAGTGGCTGCCTGGGCCATCTCTCGTCCCCAGAGTGGTGCAGGGAGAGGCAGGCCCCTGAACACAGGGTGCCTATTGTGCCCCACCCCCCAGGAGCATAGGCTTCTCATTGTCTGGAGGAAGCTGCAGGTGGGCTCCAAGCTGCTCCTGAAGCCCAGTGCCTGTCATCTGGCTTGGATTGTCACCATTGTGCGGCCACAGCGGTTCTTTGTCTCTGACAGCCTTTCTCTCTTTGCCTCCCAGCCCTCCCCAACCCCACCATGGTGATTTGCACTCAGGAGGGTAGAGAGATTAGGGAGGGGTGGGAGAGAGCAGTGGCTTGGGAGTCCAGAGACCCCAAAACATCACATCCCCTCTCTAAGCCTCAGTTTCCCCAGCTGTAAAAGGGATAGTCATTTCTGCCACGCCCCATGCATACTGGAGACAATGGTAGGGGACGCGGGAGTTGTCCTGAATACAGGTTTAGTTTAAGCCTGTTCGCTTCTTGCTGTGGTTGCCTTGAGCAAGTCATTTGCCCTCTCTGAACCTGTTTCCACATCTGCAGAGTGAAAATAAAAGAGGGCCTGTCTCCGAGGAGCTACAACACACAAGGAGCTTGGCCCCAGCCCTGTGCTAAGAGACAGAAGTTGCCATTTCTGTCATCATCAGTGGTGGGGGCAGCAGCCCTCTGAACACCGCAGAGCTCTGGGCCATGCAGGGCAGTCTGCTGTTTCTGCTGCCCTTCCAAACTGTCAAGCCCTTTCTTAGGTCATCTCATGTCTCAGACCAGAGAAGTTAAGCAATATATCTAAGGTCACACAGCAAGGGGACGTCAGGCAGGCTCACAATTCCCATCCCAAATTCCTTATCCTCCAATTCAGGAGGCTTCAGCTGTGCTGGGGGCACCATGGGGGCAGGAGCTAGGCAGGGGCTCAGCATCCAAGGGTGGTCTAATGGGGGCGCTCCTGGCCTGAGCACATCTATTCATTGTGCTTGGTGAGGGCAGGGAATTGATTGAATCCCCAGTGCCTGGAATAGGCTTGGCTCGTTGGAGCTTGATAAGTGGATGTGGGGGAGGGTCCTGGGGGCCCCGCAGAGGGGCCAGGCTTGGACGTGGCTGGGATGGGGTGCAGCCCCGGACGGAGGGCTCTGCCACTGCTGCTGCTGAGGACAGAGAGTTGATGGTGAGAGGTGCCCCCTGGGGTGGAGGGATGACAAGATGACATGGGGTCAGCCCTGCCCAGTGGCAGGCACTCTGGTCGGTGTGGCCGAGGACCGCAGCCTCTGTGGCCACTTCCTCCACTCGGGGGCCCAGGCCTCAGGGTGCCTGCATGGCCAGGTAGGTGGACAGGGTGACCGGGACTGCAGAGATGGGTCCAGCAGCCACCAAGCTCTGCCAGCACCCAGTGTCCAGCACGGCCCCTCGACCCTGCAAATTACCCAGTTACAGCTCCTCAGTGGGGACAGCACCACCCGTACACAACAAGGTCATCCAACAATGTCATGAGACACGGATAGATGGGGGTCACACAGACACAAGTCACCCAGATGGTGTCATCAGGCACGGATAGACACCGACACCGATATCACACAAACAACTTAGGGTCACATGGCCATGTCCTAAAGACATGGAAAAACATAGCGTAACTGGGACACTGTCACCCTGGGAGACGCAGTGCCCATGGCATCCACGGGCATGACTTACCAGACACGGTATCACACTCAGCATGGGACACTCCCCATCTGTCACACAGGGACATGAGTGGCCACCCACGTGCACAAGCACATTCTCTCTCACACCACGTGTCCCGAGCACAGAGGCCAGGCCCCCCCATAGGAGCACAGCCCCAGGGTTGAATCCTGGCTCCATCCCTCCTTCTGTGTGTCCTCCTCCCCGCTCTGAGTCTCATTCTCCTCTGAGAAAGGGAGAGGGAACAGCCACCAGCCAGGATACCATGCAGCTTGAGTGGAACAGTGCTGGAGGGGCCTGGAGGAGAGCTGGCATACTGCAGGTGCTCAATAAAGGATGCTGCTTACAGCGTGGCTCTGGCTGTGGAAGGCCCAGCCTCAGGCCAGACAGGCAAGCCTCTGGTTCTTCCCTGCAGGCCTTGGGTGCAGTGCCTGCAGCGTCCCTGGGCGTGGATGCCCCTCGGAGGAATTTCGGGGCTGGCTCAAGGCGGGGAGCGGTGAGGAGGGGAGAAGCCCAGGCCACCCACTCACCCCCTCTCCCCCCGCCTTGTGAGCAAGTCTGGCTGGGCGGCTGCACCACCTTGGATGGGCGCCACCACCTTGGATGGGCGCCACCTGTGTCTTACAGGGCTGACCACGCCCCTTCCCACAGGATGAAGTATCTACGGGCCCAGGAGACGTGCCCACCAGGAGCCTGTGCCTCTGCTGACCGTACTCAGGAAGACGGCATCCTGGAATCCCCTTCTCTAAGAGCCTTGAGTCCACTTCCAAGGCCTGGAAGTCCTCTTCCGAGGTCCATCCTCCCAGGACAAACCTGTCACAGATGTGAACACGCCCAAGCCCAAGGTCAAGGGGTGGATGTTTGAAGGGGGTGGTGTGACCCTAGCAAGCTGGTGTCCCACTGTGTGGGAGTGAGGCCCCTCCAGTTCTGGACATGGCCCATGATGGGAAGAGAAGGCTCAGGGGCTGGTGCTGGGGCCTCCATTTGTGCCCGATCCAGAGCCTTGAGAGTGTCACCGGCAGGCCTGGCGGGAGCTGCACCCAATCCTCAAACCACTCTGCTCCCAAAGACGGCAAGAAGCCTGCTTATCAGGGGAAACTTCCCTCCCCAACAAGTGAAGTTCTGTGCCTGGGACTCTGTCCAGCCTCCAATCCCATCAGACTCATGGCACCCACGGGACCCTCCATATGACCCAGGGATTCTAAGTCTGAGCCTTGGAGCCTGGTAGTCAACCCAAACATGGGTGCATAGAGGATGCAAGTCTACAGTTTACCCAGGAGCCCTGGGCAGACAACCCTGCCCAGCCCAGGGCTTAAGCTGGTAGAATCCACGTCACTAGGAACAGCTCAAGACTCAGAAACTCCATCAGGCTTGGGTTCAAATCATGGCCCCATCTGGTACCAGTTGTGTGACATCCAGAAAGCTAATGAGCCTCTCTGAGCCTTAGTTTCCGTTCTTTTGGAAACTGGAGATAAGACCTGCCTCCCAGGGATGTTGACGGGATGAAATGTAATCATGGCTTTGAATCCTCCCCATACCCATCTACACAGATGTCCTTGGCCAGTCCCAGGGAAGCATTTGTTGCACGGATGATTTTAAAAGACAATCTGAAAAGTGGGGCCGAAGGAAGCCGTAGACCTCTGCCCAGCCCCCAGCTCCCGAATCCCTTCCTCCGTGCAGCTGCAGCCCCTTCCCTGGGCTGCGACCCCCTGCCCCCACTCCAGGCCCCTCCTCTAGCCACAGGAGGCACAGACACATGTTGGAGGGGGCATTATCTGTGCTTAGTTGACTGTAAACGTTTAAGCGGAATTGACTGTGTACTCAGCCACTTTCAAACACAACTAATCTTCATCGGGGCGACGGGAAGTGAAATATGTTATTGTCGGCAGCAGTAAATTACCCATGCCAGAGCTGGCTTGTGAGGCATTAAGGGCCGCGGCCAATGTACTCCTTCACCCAGCCACCACCCGCCCGCAATCCATTACCGCAAATGGCCCTGGTCACCTCCTCACCAGCCGGAGGGACGTGGGGCCAGCTGCCAGCTGCCCTGGCCTGGACCCCGCCCACCCTGGGCAGCAGGGTAAGAAGCGGGCTGGCAGGGGCCAGGGAGGTGAGGCCTGGCTTTGCGCCACTCCGCCTCCCGGATGCCTGGGCAGGAGCCGTGAGAAGACGCTTGGCCAGGGGATTCTTGGAGGTCGGCAACCAGATGAGATGGAGGCCCAGATGGGGAAAGGGATTTGGTCCAAGATTTACCTCTGTCGCCTTCTGAGCCTCAGTTTCTGCATCTGTAAAATGGAGCGGTTCATTCATTGTTTCACAGTTTTACAAATCTCTTTAACATATGGCCTACCGAGACAGCTGGATTCCCACATTTGCCTCTGCATTTCAATCTGTTGCTATGTTTTGTTTCGGTTGAAGCATAGGAAGAATATCTGACCTGGCACAGATGTGTGCTAGAAAAGGGAAGAATATTCTAATAGCCTTCTCAGATGATAATGGATATTCTACTTTGATATTAAACCAAAAGTTCTTCTGTGGCAGTTCGCTAAAGGCTAGCTGCACTATGGCACCTGAAACCACATCCATTAACTCTCAGATTCTGTTAAATTAAAACCCATTGGTCTATTTTGCACTTTGAATGGCTCTTTTACTCATTTTGTAACACTCTGCATCAGTCATTGGGAACGTACTGGTTTACTGAGTTATGTAGCTCTTCCAAATGTTGACATATTTCATGATACAATATCCAAAAAAAAAAAGTCACATTCACTATTACCACCCAGCTCTTTGGTAAGCCTTTCCGTAGGAAGCTGTCAAACCCAGAGCGGCAGGTACAAGTTCTCCAAAATTCAAATTTTTGCTTGAAAGTCAAATTTTATCATTGGCAACAAATACTGTCAGCTGACAGGCAACTTTGTGCATTTTCGAGAAAATACCTACCAAATCGCCGAGACGGCAAGGCTATAGTTTGTCTGTGTGTCATTATTTAGAGTGAAAATGATGCTCCATGAAAAAAGTGGCTAGTGCAGCTCGCAACTCAAACAGCCACATGGCACTTTTCTGGGCCTTTCTGGGTGTGCTTCCTATTTTGTCACATGGAGTATTTAAAAGATGTGTACACAAAAGTTGAGATTTTTAAAAATTAAAATTTTTATTTTTCATCAAGAACATTCTTAAGTGAAACTAGCTGTCAAATTTTTAACCAAGGGAGTGTTCAGGGTAAAAACTGCAAGCATCTCTATTCCATGTTGGTGCCAATGCCGTGATTCATGCTATGAGGCCAGCAGGTTTTATCCACCCATTACTTTTACACCATCAACACAGTGAAAAAGGGCAAGTAGGGACTTAGGATTATTATGAAAATGGTCTTGATCTCACAGGCTCCCTGAAAGGTGTCCCAGGAGGTCTGCGGAGCACACTTTGAGAACCACTGATCCAGGGTGATGATCCCTGGTGCCGCTAGAGGTGTTGGAAGACGAGGATGAAGTCTGATGGGCAAACGGTCCTTAACGAGTTGCTGTCCATCGTCGGATACCACCGTCCCTGCCCCTATCATCAGGCCGCCTCTGCATTCTGGGGGCAAGTGTCCTCCATCCCCACGTGCAGCTCCTCCCTCGATCCCAACCCTAAGTGAAGCTACTAATGGAAACCTGTTGGCTCCTTCGAGATCCTGTTCAAAGTCAAGCTCTTCCTGAACACAAGCCCTCAGCGAGGATCATGTCTCCCTCCTTTGAACCTCCTGTCCACTCAGCATCTCTCTTCCAGCCTCACCTTACTCTCAGCACCCTCATCAGACACAATAAGTCCTCAACAGAACCACGTTGATCCAAAGGAATGAGGAGATGGAAAGTGTGACTCGGCCCATGGCTGGGGCTGATTAGTGACACTGGCTAACCGTGGGTAGCAGACCAGAGGATCCCGGGAGATCCTGCTATGAATCCCAGAACATGGGCATATCCCCAAGAATTGAGCACCAGGGACCAGCACCCTGTGGGGACTGGGACAGGTGGGGCTTGGAGGAGAGGGAGGAGTTACACGTTTTCTGACGGCTGACCCAGAGAAACTGTGACCTTGATGAAACTTACATCGGGGGAAGTGGGGGGCGGTCCTTCTCGCTGTGTGACCTTTGGCGAATCACTTAACCTCTCTGGGCCACGGTTTCTGCATCTGTCAAATGAAGAGTTTAAATCAATCTCTAAGACTCCTTACAGCTCCCAAATTCTCTGAGTCAATGATACTCATGTACTAATGGTCATTGACGTTGACTGACACTCTGACCTCCTGTGAGAGGGAGATTCAAGCTTTCTGGACCATCGACATTTGAACGTAGCATGGCGTTGACATTCAAATGTTCTGTGACATCATCCAGTGATATCGACATCAAACAGTCTCTAATGCTAACACGTGAAAAGACATTATGCTGACATTCACAGGGATTGTGGCTGACACTGAACGCTCTATGACATCAGTGTGAATTGAGTGCCAGCTGTGTGCTGGTCACGCCAACAGCCAGGGGAAATCTGTGAGTCCATAAACTGTCCCTTCTCAGAACTTTCCTTTCCAGGAATCTAGACCCCCATGGTAGCACCAGAGAGTGGCTTCAGGAGACCTTAGCTGTCCCCATCTCCCACAGTCCATCCTCTTATATGAAGGATTGATTTTATCTCAACATAATGCAAAGGTAACTTCCATACAAGGTCCTATGGCCCTCTTCCAACCAGATTCTGTCCCCCCAGAACCCAGAGCCATCATTGCTGTAGGTGCAGCTCCCTAAGATTTCCCTCCTCCCTGATTTCTACCCAGAACCTTGCCAGCTGGGCCACGCTGGTGGGCATCAAGGAGAAACCAAGGCTGAGGGTGGGACCCACAAAGGGCCGTGGAAGAACGGTCCCGGGACCGTGGCTCAGCCCCCTCGTCTATCTGGCTGCAGCTGGGGCTCCTGGGGGCCTCTAGGGGCAGGGAAGGCAGTCACCACAGCGATTTCTGCTCCCCAACCCTCCTGAGGCTGTTGCCCAGACAAAGATTCCAAGCCCTGACTGGCTTTCGCTCTCAAAAAAAAAAAAAAAAAAGAAAAGAAAAGAAAAAAAGAAAAGAAATTCCTGCAAGTTGAACAATCCTTGTGTTGGATTTGGGAGATGTTATTCCTAGTGACAGACAAGGGCAATTATCTGCAATCCGCCAGCAGTTTTAGCCTAATTTCATTACTGCTGTGCAATTCTCCCTGAGCTGCTAGTCTATCAATGTCTTCCAGAACGGATTAGCGGGCACTTTCTTCATCTTCAAATGAATTTTAGCTGTCATGCCCTTGATGAATAGAGCAGGGACAGGCGGCTGACCTGGGCTGGGGAGTGGCCAGGGGGTGGCAGCCAGGCAGGTGGCCTCAGGGCCTAGCGGGAGGTGAGGTGGTGAGGGGGGACCCGGGAGGTGAGTGGAGGTGGGACACCGGAGCCGTCCAGCCTTCCTGGTCCCCTCCAGGCACAGGACTTAGGGCTGTTTGGACCCACCTAGGAGGGCTCTGCACACGAGCACTCCCTGCATCTAAGGACAGGACAGAGGAAGGGGCTCTTTCCTGGAAGCGTGTTGCCGACTGACATCAGGGGCCTTACCCCACAGCCCTCTGGGTCACCCCCTGCTACAGCACCTCAAACTTTGGAAACTCCCACTCCAAGTCTGCCTCCATAAGACCCCGTGGACCTCACAGGAGCAGAGTCCAGCACTGTCCTCTCACTGCCGTGTCCCCAGAGTCCAGCTCGTAGGAGAAGCCCTGTCAGTTTTCACTGCAGGACAAATGACTCCAGCTTCCCTGCAGCTTGGGTCGGGGGCCCGCGCAGGCCTGCCACGTGGCAGGAGCCCAGTCACTATCAGATGAGTGGCTGATGCCCCAGGGGCTGATTGGGAAGAGGGTGGCGAGGGGGGGAAGGGGATGCTTTGTGGACCACCTACTATGTGTCAGGCACTGTGCGAGGTGCTTGGCTGATGTGGCCTCAATTAATCTCAGGGAGGTGGAGCCCCTAAGCCTAGGGCACAAGCAAGTTGGGAACTGGAGAACCCAGCCTGTCTGGAATCCTCTCTGACTCCCCAGGGAGCACTGTTTTGGGAGCACTGGTGCCAAGTGAGACTCTGATGGGTGGGATGAGGCCCCGGGGGGGAGGGGAGGAGCCACGGGCAGAGGTCACATGGGACTCAGCATCAGCAACACGGGGCGGACACCACGTCTGCTTAGGACCCCCTCGTCCCCACTCCCACCCAAAGCCTGCCCTCCCCCAGTACTTATCCAAAGTCCTGGGAAGAGGGGCGGTGGTGGGTTCTTCCCTTTTACCACGTGTCTGTTCCCAACTTTCCTGGCCCGGCTCTGTGCCCTGGGAAGCTGACCTCCACAGGCTTCCCACCCTCTGGCTTCCAGGAAGGATCACCTGATCGGAGGCTGGGGGTCGAGGGAGAGGGTGAGTTTGGGGTATGCCTGCCTCGGTGTGGCATTCCTGGCAGCGGCCGTGTCCTTCTGAGTGCGGGGGCCTCAGCGTCCCCGGCTGGCTTGCACCTCTGTGTACAGAATCCCTCCACGGAACTCTCTTCACTTGTACCATCCGAGTGGGACACTGGGTACGGCTGGACGCTGCCGGATGCGGGTGGGGTCAGGGTGGGGATCTGCATGGACAGCAGCTTCCATCCTCCCCACAGCTGCTCTGTGCCAGCACCAGGCTGGGCCACCGGCATCCCCTGGCCCATTGGAAACTCCCAACTGCTCAATGGGGTGTGTGATTTCCAGAGGGGAGCACTGGGGCCCCAGGAGGCCTGGAGACTGGCTGGGGCGCCCAGTGGGGAGGTGGGGGAGTCGGGACCTGAGCCATCCTTCGCCTGACCTCTAGCTCTGTCACCTTCCCCGCCAGGCTGCGTGTGCTCAGCTCTTAGGCTGACCAGAACCTGGGACAGTGGTGGGCTCCTGGGGCTGTACACCGATGATTCCTCAGAAAGACCAGATGTTCAATTTTGTCCTTAAAAGGCAGTCTCGGTGAACCCTTTCTGCTTCCTCAGTCCCCAGCAGGCTCCCAAGTCAGCAAAGGGAAGCTGAGGCCACGAGAAGAGGGGCTCCCTCCACAGCTGCTTCCCTACTGGCCCCCTGTACCCCCTTTTCCCCTACACCTCCCAGAACTTATAAGAGAAGAAGGAAGATCCCTGACTAGGGGCAGCCCGGACCCCCACCTTACAGGTGGGGAAACTGAGGCTCGGAGAGGCAAAGGGACTTGCTCAAAGCCACCAGGAGGTCACGCAGAGCTGAGCCCCACCCAGGAAGCCGACCAGCCCTCCCCAGGGCTGGAAAACAAGGCTCAGACCTGCCAGAGCTGGCCTTCCTCCCCCGCTTTCAAGTTCTGGTCCTTTTCTCCAAGCACCCGGGAGCCTGTCCCAAGTTTATCGATTGCCAGGGCAGCCTCCACTCAATACGGTGCACTTTGCTAATGAATCTTTTCCAGATAATTGCAGGAAATTATTGGTTGGTGTGAAGTGAGGGTGGAGAGGTGGCCTCTGTCCCCCCACCTGCCCAGAGCAGCTCCTGGCAGAGTCCAGGATACCAGCCTAGACCCTCTGCCCAGCCTCCCGCCTTTACCCTCTTCTCTATGCCTTGAATCTGGGGCAGATGAACCCTGCTCCCTCCTGCACCCTGCCCAGTCCCGTTACAGAATCCTCAGCCCAGGCCTCCCACCAGGACAGCTCTCCTGGGATGCCGTGGGAAACACTGGAAGCAGGGATGTTCCCAAGTTCAAATCCTGACTTTGGCAACTACTAGCTGTGCAACAGGCAAGTCGTCTGACTTCTCTGAGCTTCAGCTGAAAAACAAGACAGAGTTTACAATCTGCATCACGGGCTGCTCCGAGAGACGAAACCAAAGAAGGCATTTTAATACTGATTTACTGTGACCTCTATGAATAGTAATAACAACTCCAACAATAGTAAACATGAAGCAGGGCTTTGCCACATGCCGGCTACTGTTCTGAGTGTCTGATAGGCGTTTTTTTTATGCCCATTTTATGGAAGAGGAAACTGAGGCCCTGAACTGAGGTCACACAGACAGTGAGAGGCAGAGACTGAATCCCTGCCTGGGAGGCCCACGGCCGTCCCACATGGTGTCACCAAGCCCAGCGCGGGGCCCGCCATGCAGCAGTGTCACCAGGAGCAAGCCCTCCACATACTCATCTCAGAAGCCAGGGGACACCAGCTGTGGGTGGGAGGGAGATAGGGGTGGGATGCCAGGGGTGGCACAGGCCTCAGAGGCACCCATGGCTTCCCACTCCAAGCCCCTTGCCCTAAAATTCAGGCTCCACCTCAAGGAGCCTGAGAGATTCATCGGGGTCCCCAGGGGCTTCCTCAGGCCCCACAGTAATTAATCATAACTGGACACTCTGGATAAAGTTTCCCATCCCTTCGGGGTTTCTCTCGTTCCCCCAGATGTCATTGAATATATCACCTCGCCAGGCTGTATATACCTGCTCCTAATAAAATTCTAAGACTTTAATGAACTAAATAGCAAATTACTTTTTTATTCAAGAATGAGATTCCATCATATTCATAATTCATATTTTATTTCAGACGCCTGCTGCTGATTACGTTACATTTAACTAAAATTAGATGATGCTCAGAATGCAATTAAGCTTCTGCCAAATTCTTTGGCCCACCAATGCCGGTGCAGCTCAGCGGGGGCCGCTAGGAACCTAATATGTAATTAGGAGCTATTTTCTAGCTGTTTTTAAAGTCTGAAAATTAGCTGCCTTTATTAATCACACAGACAAATATAAAGTGGAACCAACGCTCGCTGAAATTTCTAAAAGGGATTTTTTGTTTAATTATACACCGCAGAGGGCCGCCACTCGTCCTGCATGTTGATTTGTTGTGCACTGACATTTTGACAACTGGTTTTCAATTTGTCTGTCGTAGTTAGGCAACAACAAAGCCGACGGTAATACTTTAACTTTCAAAACCTTCAGTGTGCCGGAGAGAGGGAGAATGGCAGGCCTCGCTGCGGGGCCTGCGGCTCGGGCTCTCGAAGCCACGGGGGCCGGAGACACGGGAGAAGGATGGGCAAGGGCCGGAGGGACTCGGCTGACAAGCTGGGCGGGGAGGTGGCGGAGCACTGGACTGGGGGTCCAGAGGCCAAGGTGCGAGCCCCGCTCTGGGGACTGGCTAAGAGGAAACTCTTCCCCTCTCTGGGCCTCTGTTTCCTCCTGTGCACCGTGGAGGGGTTGGCAGCCCGAGATCCTTTAAGAAGCTTTTAGGTGCTAAAATTCTGTCTTCTTTTTGTGCCAGACCCTGTGCTAAGTGTTTTCCGTGCAGTGTTATTTAGCCCCTGGACCTTACGAGGGGGACCTTTTATTATCTCATCATACAGAAGATGAAACTTAGACTCGGTGATATTTGGCAACTTTCGCCGGCCAGCAGGTGGCCACACCAGAACTCAAACTCGTGGACTCCACGATCTGTTTTAACTACAGTATCCACCTCCCTCGCTCGGCAGCCCTGAGCAGGGGCAGCTGTCCAGCCCTCATTTCCCATTGGGTGGCTTGGACATGGTGAAGCAGGCTGATGCTGTGGTCAGCTGACCTTGCCCTTGCCCACTTGGTAACTGACAGCTCTGCCTGGAGCCCTGCTGGGGGCCAGGGAAGGGGAGTGCAGAAGGGGCTGCAGCATGGAGCAGGATAGGACCCGCTGATAGGGCCTTCAGCCCCTGAGCTCACCTGGCTGTGTGGCCAACACCTCCCAGTGACATCCAGAGAGACCTCGGGGCAGAGTGGCTGTCGAGGGGCCCGGTTCCACCCCACAAAAACAATAATGATAATAATAGCAGATGGCTTTTCCCACACGCAGGCGCCGTGATACTTTCATGCCTGCACCCTCCCACTGACACCATGAGGTGGTTCACAGCCAGACTTGGCGTATCACAACCTGGGTTCAGACACAGCCTCTGTCACTTTCTAGCCATGGAGGTCTTGGCCAGGCTGCCCCACCTTCTGAGCCTCGGTTCCACATCATTAAAGTGAGGATCCTGACAGCACCAGCTCTCTGGGTTCTGGGGAGAACTGAATAGGATAATGGGTGCTTGGCTCAGATGGAGCCTCGGCCACTGAAGCTACAAGTTATTACCCCATTGGACAGATGGGGCCGTTGAGGCTCCGCAGGGTTAAGGACTTGCCCTGAGGTGCATCACCGAGCTGAGAACTGCACCCCGGTGGGCCTGATCGCACAGCCCGTGCTCTCACCCAGCCCCCTGATGCCACCGAATGCCCACCGTGGAGGGCTGGAGAAAGGTGTGAGGACCCCCTGTGGGGTCTGGGCTGCCCCATCTGGCCACCGTGGCTATTTCCAGGGCCCCTCGGGGTGCCTTCTTCTCCTACCTCTCATTCCCTCTTGTCCCCTGGAGGGGGGTGCTGAGCAGGGCTGGAGACAAGGCTGGTGGCAGGCGGCTTCTACCCCGACTGACCCCAGGCGGGAGGAACCAGTGCTCACTGCCTGCCAAAACCAGTTTTCAGGAACCAGCCCTGCCTCCCCTCTTGCCCCCAGGCTCTCCTGATGAAAATGCCACTGGAGAAAAGGAGGGTTTTTTGGGTGACAATGAAACTGTCAATAAAATCTCAAACGCAAGGATAGGCAATGACTATTTCACTTCCTCTGACAGCTGAGAC
Source organism: Delphinapterus leucas (assembly GCF_059928025.1). NCBI lineage: Eukaryota > Metazoa > Chordata > Mammalia > Artiodactyla > Monodontidae > Delphinapterus > Delphinapterus leucas. The sequence goes on from NC_143142.1 coordinate 17,450,200, forward strand.
TCTGCTGGGGAAGGAAAGTGATAGGCATCTGCTGACATCGACAGCACTTCTTTTGGAGAACAACCTGCGGAACAACCCGCGGGAGAGGCCGCCCCCGAGACCTGCCTGGCCTGGATGCCATTCGGGCTGGGGTGGCTGCAGTCGCAAGAGGAGCTAGGGTCAGCCACGGAGGAGAGGCTGGCCGCCCGGACTCAGTCCGCTCATTTGTTCATCCCACGACTCCCTCCGAGCTCTGACATTCACCAGGCTCTGTGCCAGGGACCGCAGATGCAGAGACGAACCAGGAAAACCCCTGCTCTGAAGGGTGTTATGATTTCAGTTGCATCCCCCGCAAAAGAGATGGTGAGGGCCTAACCCGTGCTACCTGTGAACATGACCTTATTTGCAAATGGGATCTTTGCAGGTGTCATCAAGTTAAGACGGGGTCACGAGGGTGGGCCCGAATCCAATGTGACTAGTGCCCTTATAAGAAGAGGAAATGTCGTGTGAAGACAGAGACACAGAGAGGAGATGGCCACGTGACGACAGAAGCAGAGATGGGAGGGAGGCAGCTGTGAGCCCAGGAATGCCAAGGATTGCCGGCCACCACCAGAAGCTAGGGAAGAGGCGGGGAAGGATTCCACCTAGGGTCTCAGAGGGAGCGGGGCCCTGCTGACATCTTGATTTCAGACATCTGGCCCCCAGAACTGTGAGACAAGAAAGTTCTGTTGTTTTCAGTCTCTCAGTGTGTGGTACTGTGTTCCAGCAGCCCTTGGACGCTAATACGAGGGGCTTGCATGCCAACTAAAGAAGTAGTGAAGAGGCCCCACCCCAGGCAGGAGACTATCCGAAAAGGGGAGACCTGCTCCCTGAATGGGGGAGTGTAGTAGGACTCCAAAACTGAAAGGCCCCTCTGGGCACCTGGGTAATCCTTCCATCTGTCACCTCCAGTCCGTCTGTTCCCGTTGCCGCCACTCCCTTCCAGCCACTGCCATCTCTCACCTCCCCTTATCCCCCTGCCTCTGTAACACCACAGCTAGAGGACTCACCAAAGCACAACTGTGACCTGCCCTCCCGTGTCTAACACCCACCATGGCTCCCCAGGGCCCCTGCTTCGTGTTGGCCCAGACCCTGCTTCATACAATAGGTGCCATCTGAACACCGAACCATGTGTGCCTTCTCTGCACCTACTCCAGCACTGCTCCCCTCAGTGCCTTTGCTGCCTAGAATGCCCTCGCTCACTTCCCAGCTCAGCCAAAATTCTGCAAAGGCACCTCCTCCTCCAGGTAGCCTTCCCTGATTCCCTTCCCACACTCTAGCTGGGACACGTACCACGCCTCCCTGGGCTCCATGGTAACTCGGAACCTGCCGCTCTTTACTCTCATTGTCATTTTGCTTAGCTGGCTCTGCCTGTGAGCCCTGGAGGGCAGGGACGGGTCTCATTCACCCCTGAGACCCTAGCACCCAGCACACTGTTTGAGGTCAGGTAGTATGTCTACTTGATCCCTTGGCCCCAGCCAAACTCAGGCCTTGGCCAAGAAGCTGGCTCTGGGAACAAATGTTAGCTCAGCCACCTACACCTGGGCCAGTTACTTTCCTGCTTGTGACACTCAGATTGCCCAGGGTAGGGGGAGAGAAACTGGCTTTGGGGTCAGAGGACTTGGGCTTGAGTCTCACTTACCAGCTGGCCGGCCTTGGGGATGTCGCTTTCTCTTTCTGAGCTTCAGCATCCTCATCTGTGAAATGGGAACAGCAACGGGGCCTAATTATAGTGATTATTAACGGTTTTTGTCATTATAATGATGATCAATTCATTGTAATTGTAATGCGTATCATGTGGACTTCTGTCTCTAAAAAATCTTTCAAGGCCACATTCCCTGACCAATTCCTCAGAATTGTGGATCATACACATGCCCTTGTGAGAGTGCCCAAAGTTTCTGTTTGTCATTTAGTTCTTATAACTCTTTACATATTAATATGCCACCCTCCCAACTGGATGACATCTTCCTTACCTGTAGGGACAGTGTCATACTTCAGGGGCTTTTGAGGGACCCAACAACTGCTGGTTGATTGATCTGACCCTTCACTACCCAGGGCCTAATACAAATCTGAAACAACCTGGACACTTGAGCTGAGGAGCAAACTGCAGGGTAGAGACTGCAGAGTGGATTTGGAGTCAGGCAGACCTGTGCTTCCACTTGGCTCTGCCTGCCTCTAACAGGCTGTGAGACTGAGGGCCAGCCCTTTCACCTCTCTGCTGAGCTTCGGTTTTCCCTTCTGCAAAATGAGGGACAGAATACCCACTTCTCAGGATGTCTGGAGACATGAAGGTGCCTGGCACACAGCAGACATTAGATGAATGAGCAGGTATTGAACCTCAGAGTCCTGGGTTCCATCCCAGTGCCACTCCTTCCTGGCTGGGTGATGTTGGGCTTGCCCTCCCACCACTCTGAGCCTCAGTTTCCTCTTCTGGAGAATGGAGACAACTCCCACCACTGAGAACCGTTGTGGGAAATAATTCGGTCCTGCGTGTCAAGACTGACACGGGGAATGTGTGCATTTACTGGTGGCTGTTATTCTCTTGCACCGAATATTATGAGCGTCCAGACCTGCACTCCCCTAGGGCCAGGGCCCCCTCAAGGTCTGGGAAGTGAAGTGAGGAAAGGGTGCAGATGGGTGCTGGCTGCATCACTCCTCCCCCAACAATGAGGACACTTCCTCCTCCTCCCCACCCCCAGACTTTAGAAATACTATTTGTTCCCCAGCCCCTGGTTGCTGGGAGAGGGAGGGTCTGTGGAGGCCCTTCTTTCCCTCTGAGTGAAAATAGGATAAGAAGGGAAGAGCCCCCTGCCCTCTGACCAAGACCCTGACCCCCACCCATTCCTAAACCCAGCAAAACCCCTTTAGAGAGGTGGTCTGGAGAGGTGGGCTTGGGGATGGCCAGGTTTCCTGAGCTGAGCAGGGTAGCCACGTCGCAGGCAAGAGTGGCCACTTTCTGTCTCCCTACCTTCTCATCCATCCATCCATCCATTCATTCATTCACTCATTCACTCTTCACTCTTACCATGCGCCAGGCACTGTGCTAACCTGGGGAGGGGGCAGCAGTGAGAAGACAGCCTTGGCGCCTGCCAATTGACTGGGGAGACAGGTGATGTAAGAGCAAATGACGGCACTTTGGAAATAAAACAGAGACAGGTGGGGTGGGGTGGGGTGGGGTGGGGGTGTGCAGTGGTACTCGCTTCCATCACCATCACCGCCATCCTCACTCTCACCTGCCTGGTCCTCCCCATGTAGCACCGGGAGGGAGTCCATGTTTATTTTCCAGCTCTTGCACTGGAATGTAAGCTTCCTGAAGGCAGGCACAGGGGGCCTTACTTCCTCAGTGACGCAGACCAGCGCCTGGCACAGGGCTGTCCCTCAATCATATTTGTTGAGTGATATGCCAAGTGAATGCACAGGCACCGTGTTAAATGCCCTACACCTGTTCCTGCCAGATGAAGAAACTCAGGCTTGCCCGCAGCCATACAGCCAGCAAGTGGCAGAGCTGGGATTGAGATTCAGTTCTCCCTGAGCTCTTTTGCTCTACTGCCCAGGCCTGGAGTGGGGGTGAGGGAGGCGTGGGGCTGTAGCAGACAACAGGCCCCCTAGCTCCCCCCAGAAGGAAGCAGGTCGAGAGAAACAGTGCTGCACGTTCCATAAATAACCCGGTCCCCGGGCCCTGCCTGTGGTTTAGCAGCCCGAGAGAGTGTGTGTGTAATACAAACATCTCTAATCCCCTGTCAGTTAAACTGGATATCAGAGGAGACAAGCTTCCGAGCGGGGAGGCCTAATTGAATCGAATTGAAAAGGCGGAATGGGCGGCCGGGACGCCGGGAGGGAGCAGGCGCGCGCGCGCAGCTGCCTGGGCCTCCCCTGCCCTGGGCCGGGCAGGTACCGCAGCCCCCGCTGCAGGAAGCCAGGCTTGGCGGGGGTGGGCATCGCAGTAATGCGGGGCGGGGGGCGCCCCAGCCGCGGCACTCCGCCCCCTCCGGCCTCCCCTTTATCTGCTGGCTCTGCCATTTTCTCTCCGTCGCTGACCCTTTCTCTGTTCCCTCTGTTATCTCGAATAATGTCACTGCCTCTTTAGAATCTATTCATCAGAGCAGAAAGAAGCCAATGCTGACGCTGATAAAAAAAAAATACCATCTGTGCCTGACGGGGAAGCGCTCTCAACCCAACCTCTGGCGCCCCGGCCCGCCCCTGCCTCCCGCCGCCTGCCATTGGCTGGGGCGCCGGGGGTAATCAGATTCCGCTGGGGGCGGGGTGCCCTCCCACAGGTGGTGCCCCTGCTCCCCGGCTCACTCTCCAGAGCCCCAGGGAGATGGGCTCTGAAAGAGGTCTCAAGCCCTGGCGGTTTTCCATCTGCAGAAGAGCTTAATTTGACCATTCGGGGTTTTTAAAAACTGGTTGACAGCATTTAAAAACCAGGTTATTTTACCCCCAAAACCCAGATGTCTGAATTCTCCTTAAAAACTGAATAGAAATGTTGGGCGATAGAGGACCTACCACCCCGCAAGGAAACACCTGTCCGGAGCTGGGGGTGGAGGTGCTGCACCCTCCCCCAGGCCTGGCTTTTCTGTGTCGCCTGGCTGGCCCCTGGAGGCTTGTGAATGTGAGACTCCTGGGTGGGTAGGGTTCCTCAGAGCAGGGCTAAGGGGCAGGTGGAACACCCCAGGGTACTTTTCATGGAGCTGAAAATAATATCCTTAGGAACAATCAACCAAGGCCCAGAGAGGGAAGGCCTCAAGTGTAAGTCACACAGCATTTTAGAAATCTCCCAATTCGTGGGTAGTGCTCTCCTCAACCACATGAGGCTGGTGGGGAGATGGGGGTCGTGACTCTGGTCCCACCATACCTCCCCTCCCCGCTCCCCATCAAAGCCACGAAGACTCCTGCATCTGTGTGCTATCACATCACCCCTCCTAGAAGCAGGCTCTGGTCGAAGCTCCCTAAGGGTGTCAGGGGAGGTACTAGCATCCAATCTTCTCTCTCCTAGGGCAGGACGTCGCATCGGCAAAACCCAGCCTCGACCGGCAAGGAAAACGGAGGAAGCCCCGGGCTTTGCCGTCCGCTCAGCCACCTCCAAGCTGTCCCGTCACCTCTCTGAGCCTCAGCTTCCCCATCTCTGATAATAACAAGAGCTCCTGCTTATTGGACACTCACTCCACATACCAGGCTCCAGGCTAAGTGTTTGATGTGCATTGTTACCTAGTATTCCCACTTTACAGACGAGGAACCTGATGCTCAGGGAGGTGATGTGGCCACCCCAAGCCCCACAGCTGGAGGTGATCAGGCCACAGAACAAGGCCAGACCTGTTTGACCTCAGAGACCACAAAATAGGAATCACTGGGAAGATGAAACGAGGGCACAAGTGCAAGCTCCTGGCACGGTGAATGGGCCCTGTGGTTTCTATGGATGGGGCAACCAAGGTCCAGAGAGGGCAAGAGACTTGCCTAAGGTCACACAGCAAGCTGCCTTTTGGTTTCCTCTTCACAGCCAGAGCATCTTAGGAAGAGCACTGTACTGGCGTCTAGAGACCCATCTCAGGGCTTAGCTCCTGCACCTGTTGACTTTGTGGCTTGGAGCAGGGACTCCCTCTGGGCCTCAGTTTCTTCATCTGTAAAATGGGGCTCACCACACTTTCCTCACAGGCTTGCTGTGGGTACAGGTGGAGAGAATGATCATGACAGCATCCAGAGCCACAGGCCGTCAGGCCTACAAGGGTAGGAGCAGCTCCATCAGTCACCTAGCTTCCCCAGGGCCCAGCCCAGTCCCTGGCATGCATAGGTGCCGATTTAATATCTGCTGAATGAATACTGTCCATGAGCTCAGGGGCCAGGATCTGCCTACAGCCCTTGGCAGTCGTGGGGAGGAGGGCAACCCCTTTCTCTCTGGGCAGGGAGGATGCCCGGGGGGAGGCCAGGTGCATCCCAGGAAAGCCTCGGTGTGCCCCCATCAGCATTCATGGGGGACACCTCAGCCTCAGCCAATACATTATGTAAATGTATTGAAATGGACGTTTTCCTTATCAGATTTAAAACAGTGTGTGAGAGCAGACCCAGCTCACCTTCTGTGCGGGGGTGGGGGGTTTTGGCAGAGCAGCCTGTGAAAGAGGCCCAACTCCCCCATCTCTTCCCCTACGTGTGCAGTTAGGTGGCCTCCCCCGTTAGCCCATGAGAGTGGTGAGAATGGATGCGTTCGGCCTCCCCACCCCTTCCCGCTGCCTTGGAGGGAGGAGGGGCGGCCCAGCAGGAGAGGGAGGCCCCTTCCCTCCCCCTCAGGCTATGGCCCCTCACTTCTGCCCCCAGTCTTCAGGAAGAAGCAGACCCCTCAAGAGGGCCCAGCAGGTGGACTGGGCCATTTCCTGCGGTCGCATTTGTCACATTACAAGCTTTACCGTGGGAAAGAAACAAATACAGTAGAGGACTCCAGTTTGACTTACCAGCTGGAGCCCAAAGCCCCTCACCCTCAGTCTGTACTGACACCCCAGCCCTCTCACCCCGGTGGCCAAAGATGGGCCCTGGTCAGACCCTGCAGTGAGGGATGTCGTGTCCAGTCTGACAGATGGGGTTCAAGCCTGGGCTTCACCCGCTTAGATCTGTGGCCTTGGGTGAGTCACTGAACTCTCTCAGGGAGCATCTGTCTGCTCCTCTGCAAAATGGGAAGGCCATTCAGGCCCACGGTCCAAGACACTTTGAAACCCAGAAGCTTGGCACCAAAACTCACTTGTCGGCAGATGCAACACGGGCTGACACACTATGTGTGACCTTTACCCTTCACACCCATCGCTGCAGTCTGGAGTGGCGCTGCCCCAGATGCCACAAAGGCTGGAACATAGGATGTCTATCCCTAAAGCTGCAAAATTCTGAATTCCAAATCACATCTGGTCCCAGGGTTTCAGAAAAGGCACCGTGGTCCTGTCCTACAGACACCGCAGAGTCGCTGTGGGAATTAAATGTGACAATGCCTTCGGGGTTTAGCACACTGCCTGGCATTTTTCATGTGACGAAACTGAGGCACATCTGGATATAACAGCCAGATGTGTGGTCCTGGACAGGATTTTGGACATTTGGGGAACAACTGGGAGGAAATGTGACTATGGCCTGGGCACTGGAGATGAAAGCATACTGTAGGCACGTTGCTTAACCTCTCTGGGCCTCGCCTTCCTCACGTAAGCTGATGATTGAGACTGGCACACAGGAAGTGCTAAGACACAGCCAAGGAGCCGGTCCAAAATGAGCTGGAAGGCAGGAAGGGCGGGGGAAGGGGGCGTCTGCTAGTTTTATTTTTTTTAACAAAAAGCTTTCGCAGGAGAATAAGAATGAAAATGGGGACCTCGAGAGGCAAAGGGATGGGCCCAAGCACACTGGTATGGCAGGGCGGGCCCTACCAACCTGCTGACCTGCAGCCAGCGCCTGACTCAACAGGCTGCCAGCAGTCCATGGGAGCCGGTCTCAGGGAGAAAAAGATCCCCACCGACAGAAAGAACATGGGTGTGACTGTAGCGGCTCCTCTGTCTGCTGTGGATCACAACGTCTGCTGCCTGTCTCCCAAAGCGAGACCTCTGCCAGAGCGGGCAAATGTCCTGCGACTTCTGGCTGGTGGGGGGCGGGGGGTGAGTGTTAAACTGGCTGCAGAGGCTGGGAGCCTCTCCAAATGCTGACTTGAGAAACTGCTGTCCTCCGGCAGCCGGAGAGGGCTTGGGGCTACGTCACCGCCTCTTTGGGGAGGAAGCCAGGAGGCTGGAAAGCCAGTTGGCATTCGCTGTGTTTCTCGAACTGCGACCCCGGGGCTCTCCACCTAGGGGCTTTGAACAGACGGGGCTGTATGCGTCTAACCAGCTCTGTGCACCATTTCTGGGCTTTGAGAGACACCGTCTCTCAGCTCAGGACCGTTAAAATGAGCGTTTACTGAGCGCTTACACTGTGCCAGGCACCGTGCCAAGGGTGTTACGTGCATTTTCTCATTCAATCTTCATGAAACTCTATAAGGTGAGCATTACTATTACTTCTATCTTCCCGATGAGGAGCCCACGGCCCCGAGAGTGGACTGGCTTGCCCGAGGTCACGTGGCTAGTGGCTGGCAGAGCTGATTGGGGGCCCAGGCGAGCTCTCAGTGCCGTGAAGGCTGCAGAAATGACCTTAGGTGTCATCTAGTTCAGTGTCCTCAGCCTGGCCGCACATTCGAGTCACCTAGGAGCTTGGACAAACTACCCATGATTGAGTCCCGCCGTGATCTGTTAAATCAGAACAGCTGGGGGTGGGGTGAGGCATTCAGGGGTGGTTTCCAGGCGCAGCTGGGAGTGAGAACCACCACGCTAGGCAACGAGAAGGGCGAGGCTACAAATGCAAATCGTGTACAAATGTTATATCAAAGACAGGTGGCCAGGAGTGGGGCCTACTAGGCCCATATGGTGGCCGGTGACAGTGGCTGAGGTGAGAGCCTGCAGGCCAAGGCACGCCAGGTGGCTGCTTCAGTGGGGCAAGAGTAACGGGTTGGCTTCTGCTCCAGGAGTGACACCTGGTCCCCAGGGAGCGAGGAAGAGGGAGCGTCTCAAGGAGCAGGTAGGTTCTGGGGCCTCAGCCTCTGGACACCCTCCTCTCAGGCCCGCCTCCTGCAGTGTAGAAATGCTGCCAACCAGCCTCATCCCTGAGAAAGCGTCTTGCAACCCTGAGTGCTCATTCAAACCATATGGGGAACTTTCAAAAAACACCCAGGCCCAAGCCCCACTCTGACCACGTACATCAGAGTCCGGAGGAAATCAGGAGCCCGAGCGTGGAAAACAGCAAGAATCACAACAAACCTGTGTCCAGGCAGAAGCACATAGGGGCTGAGGGCAGGGGCTGGAGTCAGACCATTTGAGTTGGAATCCTGCCTTGGATGCTGATTCGCTGTGTGGCCTTGGATGAGTTACTCAACCTCTCTGAGCTTGTTTCCCGATCTGTAAAATGGGACTGAGACTGGCAATTATTCTCCAAGATTGGGGTAGATGAAAAGCGATGACTGAGGGACAGTGCTTAGAACGGTGCCCCACACATGGTAAGCCCTCAGTATTATCATTTTATGCATTATTTGTTTTGAAGGGCAGAGGCAGGCAACCCCCCATCAGTGATGCTAGGGTCATTTTCACATGTTAAGCTGGGGCAGATGTTCTTCCTATTGCCCTCAGATTCCTGGCAGTGACCCCAGGCGGAACCTGGAGAGAGAACCCTGGTGTGGGGGGCAGAGAGACTGTGCTCTAAGGCTGGCTCCTACTCGCCCTCCCTGTGAAGATGCTGGGAAAGAAGCCAGCTGCCCCCTAGTGGTCAAGGGCAGAAGCACAGAGCCATTTTAACCAAATCCTGCACTCCCTGCCCCAGCCCCCCCAAACTTCTCGTCCGGCCTCTCGCAGACCCAGGGCTTCCAGAGCTTCCGGTGGCAACGTGCTAGCTACCAGAGCTTTTGTATGGATTCTGCCATTTCATAGAGCCTTGACTTGCAATATAAAATTCAAATAGGGCCAGCAGGTGCCAGGCACTGGCTACCAGTGCTCGTCTCTTTCCCACCCCCAGTCAATTTTAGAAAGAAAGGAATATTCCATGACCTACAGCAGGTTTGTTTCCATTTCTTAAAAAAGTCTGCGGATTAGTGGGTACTCACGATTTGAGAAGGAAGGAAGCTTAAAATTCCCCTTTTTGGAAAAATGGGCTGGAGCTCTGCTGAGGGGATGAGAGCTTGATGTCCGGGCATCCATCCCTGTCTGGCCAGGGCCATCTGGGCAAACCCCGCCCCATCCCCCGAGACACACAACCAAGTGACCCAAAGCCTTTCTTTCCACTGAGAAAGTGGCTGGAGAAGGGACAGGACAGGAGAGGAAGGTGTGGGCAGCTGGAGACTACCAGGCCCTCCCTCTTCTTTCCCGACACGAGTGAAGCACTGTTTACTCAAGATCTTTTTATTCCCCCTTTGCCATCTTTTCTGCAAACCCCTTGGGTTCAGACTGGAAGAAGCTGCACATCAACCCTGCCTTTGGCCAACCCTCGGGCTGCAGGGTAGAAGGCAAAGACCACCACCCGGACACCGCCTGAGGGAACCCACAGTCTAGCTGGAGAGAACAGCCTGGGAAGGCTTCCTGGGGGAGGTGAGCAGAGGTGGAAGGAGGGAGAAGGCCCGCTGCTCTGGGAACCAGACCCCTGCATCTCGGATCCAAGCAGCTCTGCCAGGGAATTTGTGGGTCTGTGGGTGCTTCAGGGAGGACAGGAAAAAGGCCCTTGAGTCTCAGAGGACTCCACATGGCCCCACTGTCCGCTGGCTCCAGAGAACGTTGTACAACACAGACATGGCTTCTGGGCCGCCTGACTCACTCCGGGGACTGGGGGGCATGGCCAGTGGGAGGGGACACTGAACTAGATGACACCTAAGGTCATTTCTGCAGCCTTCACGGCACAGAGGGGCTGGGGGCCTCCCGGTCAGCGTCAGGAGCTGGGTGCCCACTGGCCGGCACAGAGGACAACTCCAGTGCCCAGGATAATCGGGAAGGGGCTTCGTGGTGGGGTGGTTTCATCTCAGAGGCCATCCAGGGCTTGCCGGACAGGGGCGTCCAGGGAGGCGGCCGTGTGGACGGAGACACCAGGGGCACCGATGCTGGTTTCCCAGCAGTCAAACCCACAGCTGGTCAGCGCCTGCTTCATGGCCTCCACCTCCGGCCGCTCCAGATCTGTGGGGAGGAAGGGCAGCAGGTCACCCCTGACAACCGTCCACTCCCTTGGAGAATGTTTGTCTCCGCTCACGGCACAGGCCCAGGGGCCGGTCTTCCTGTTGGTATGCTGAGCCTGGCGCCCTCCCCGGGAGGGTTGTGGATCCCGAGTCACACGGACCTGGCCTTGGCTCAGCCGTGGGGCCTCAGACAAATGACTTCCCCTCTCTGAGCCTCAGTCTCCTCATCTGGGAAAGGGGATAATAATGAGACCTACCCCTCAAGGGTCACGGTGAGGCTGGCATGGGCTACTGCAGGTGGAGAGCCTGGCACAGCGCCTGGTACACCACACACGCTCAAGAATGTTCTCTCGCCATCGTCATCGCCGCCTGAACTAGGTCCCCACAGTCAAGGTCTCCTGAAGTTAGGACACGGTGACTCCCTGAGGCCTGGGAGTCCCACTGAGGCGGAGGGGGCCTCTGTGGGCCACTGAGGGCTTATAGCAGAGCAAAGGGGAAAAGCAGGACAAGAAAAGGAAGGAGGAGAAGGCCAAGAAGGGGAGACGGAGAGAAAGGAAACCAAAAGGAGCAGTGACTCCCACCCCAGCACAGGGGCTGCTATAGGCCCGTTCCTCATCCTCGGCCCTGCTCTTTCCCCAGAGACTAAGAGGAAAGAGACCCCTTTCTTTTGTAGCAAGGTCAGTCCACATCATGGCCCCATCAAGAGGTGACAGCAGGGGATGCAAGGCTGGTAGGGTTGGTGGTGACAATGTCCTGGTTCCTTCTCAAGCTTGTGGGAGGCTTGGCAGGTAAGGAGGTGGTGGGAACAAGCCCAGCACCAGCCTCTCTAAATGCATTTTTCCTCCTTGAATCTAGGCAACAATCTTACATAAACTAGATTGTTAGCATCCTTATTTTACCAATGTGGCAACAAAGGCCCAGAGAGGTTAATTCACTTGACCAAGGCCATATAGCAGAGCTGAGACTGTTCAGAGGCCTCTTCTTTCTCCCAAGGGAACTGCCCAGGTGGAACCCTGCCCATCCCCTGGGTACCTGGCCTGAGAAGCGTGATGCCACAGCCCCCGCCGCCCGCGCCAGTGAGCTTGCTGTGCAGTCCGTGGGCCATGGTCACCTGGCACAGCCGGTCCAGCGAGGCATGGCCCACACCAAGGGCATTCAGATGGTGCTGGTTCATATCGATGAGCTCCTGAGGGAGAGAGGTCTCTGTTCCTGCTTGGCCTACCTGAGGTCGAGGTCCTGTGCCCGCCCTGTCCACGTGACAGCTGCTGGTTTGGGAACGCAAATGGCTCTGACTACCCAGCACACTGTCCCTCTCCACTGATAAAAGAACCTCTCCTTCCTGCAGGACGTCCCACGGGGCTAGGATGGAGCTGGTGGTGAGCACATGTCCCAGGCCTGGCCACAGAAGGCTCCGGCCATGGGGACTGATCAGGCTTGTGACCCCAGCTGGGCCAATGAGATCCCTCCCAGGGTTTACTCTGCCTCTTTCCTTGGAAGCTGCCAAAACTGGTTGGCTTCAGAGGTAGGCCGCCAGAGTTATCTTCCCTGCACATGGTCAGAGATTACAGAGAAGATGTAGATTTCACACTAGATCTTTGGCCCCTGGATCCAGCTATGCCTGAAGCTGTCCCCTCTGGTCGTGTCAGTTATAAGCCAATAAATTCCTTTTCTGCTAAAGTCTAGTTGAGATGGATTTCTGTCATTTGCAGGAAAAGAAGTCTCAAGTAATATGCCACCCTACAGCTCCCTCAGCTACCGATTTTCAGAATAAGAAGAGGTTTGTAGTTCTAACAAGGTCACAAGTGGGGGAAATTGCTAAATGTTTGTTCAGGTTTCTTTGATTATGCATAATAAAATTCCTGCCCTCCTGCAGATCAAACAAGATACAGGTTGATGAAATAACAAAGCTAACAACCCTCACTGCCCAGGCGTTCCCTATTTACATTTCATTTACTCCATCGGTGTCTGGCAAATCCCTTCAACATGCTGCTGGCACCCTGCTAGATGCTGAGGCTCTGAGGATGAGCTCCGGTCTGCAGGGAAGTTACAAATGTGGGATCTGGAGGCAGAGGGGCCTGGGTTTGGGTCCCAGCTCTGCCACTTCTTGGTCGTTTGTCTTGGGAAGAGGTCTTTCACTCTGAGCCTCAGTTTCCCCCCTTGTAAAGCAGGGATTGTAAGAGTATCTGCCTCATTGCTGTGAGGATGGAATGAGGTATCTTTCACATGATGCGTGGAATGGGGTAAGTGCTTGGCAAACGTCAGCTGCTGTTAGTACTTTCATGGTTGCATTACTATCATCCCCATTTTTCAAAGGGGAAAACTGAGGCTCAGAGGAGAAAGTGATTTGCCTAAGGTCACTGAGCCAGTAAGGTACTGAGCTGGCACGGGAAGCCGGGTCTGCCTGATGCGAAGCGTGCATCTACCCCGCCTCTGAGAGCACCCTTGGCATCCTTCCCGCCACCCACTTCTTGCCGTGTGCGGCTTGACAGCATGCAGCTCTGCCCCGGGGTCCTGGGAGCGCCTGTGTGCCATAAGGGTTGCCAATCACAGGGCTGTCTGCCGAGGCCCACCTGGTTCTCCTGCCTGGAGCCGTCGGGCAGGGTCGGGTCTGCCTCCCCCCCGCAGCCCGCCTCACACACCCCAGTACTTTTGACAAACGAGCAGACAGGCGTGATGGCCCGGTGGCAGCCTCGGGTGCCTTTCACCGGCCCCGAGGGCTGGATGGGAGGGAAAATTTCTGGGGGCCTCTCTCTGCGCCTGAGCACCAGGTGTCACGTTGCCAAGGCAGGTTCCAGACACCTGTCACATTCTGATCCAAAATCTGTCAAGGATCAGATGACAGGCTGTGACACAGGAGGACAGCTCGCTGGCTTGAGTGCAGAGCTGTCCGGGAGGCGAGCTGCACATTTCAGCGGCTGCCGAAGCCAAAAATATACACGATGTATAATCGACGTGCTGTTCTGAGGCATTCTCCAGGGGCTCAACAGGGTGTATTTTAGGCAGCACTCCATCATTATTAATTTCCTACTCGGGAGGACTGTGTTCCCTTCCTTTCTACGTGAAAGGAATTGAGAATGAGCAGGCAAAGGCTGGGGGAACGAGGGCAAAAGCCCAGAAATGAATTAGATGGAGTCCCTACACCGGGCCTGTAGTAGATACTCATTAAAAATTTGTTGGGAATTCCCTGGCGGTCCAGCAGTTAGGACTCGACGCTTTCACTGTCGTGGCCCAGGTTCAATCCCTGGTCAGGGAACTAAGATCCTGCAAGCTGTGCAACAAGGCCAAAAAAAAAAAATTGTTGACTAAAGGAATAAACAAGTAAGTCAGTGACTCCCTAGCTCAGGGCCACTCACTAGTTGGAAAACCTCAGAGAAAGTCATCCTCTTTAGGTCTTGGTTTTTATATCTGTAAAAGGGTGGCAACTTATCCACTTCACAGGTAGGTTGTTGTAGGACTAAGTGAGGAATCATTTGTGAAGAGACCTGGGAGAGTAGCAGTTCCCACTCATTACAGGGGCTGCAGACTCAAATGCCTACAGTGGGACAGGGAGGCACCAGGCAAAGAGTATAGTGGCTGTGGGTAATACTTAGGGAGTGGTGGGGACTAGGAGAAATGGAGACCCCAGGGCCACTCTCAAGGGGGTCCCCTGGGCACCTCCAGCTGACCGCTGCCACACAGCTATGTCAGCTGGGGCTGCCGGATCTTCTGATTCTTGCAGGGAAGCCAGATGGCTTTTTAATGCAGTCCATTCACTGGGCCAGATGGACCGGGTCTGGGAATGAGCCTGGGCCCTCTGGCTGAGCTGGTGGCTCATCGGGCATTGTGCTCGTGTGTTACCCACAGGGCCTCACTGCACTCTTAAGACACTCCAGTGAGGCCACGATTCAGACCTGGGCCTGAGGAAATCCAAAGCGTGAGGTCTCAACCTCTACACTAGAATTAGGCACAGGGTGGTGGCTGGAGTATTGACAGTGAGAGAACAATTTTAGACCATGTCTGATCCACAGCATGCAGGTGAGAAACAGTTACTGCATGAATAGATGCACTTAGCAAACATGACGGGAAGCGGCCAGGGGAGAAATTGCTCCTGGACCTATGGAGGACTGTGTCCTTACATGCATGATCCCAAACCTGGCCCGTCGTACTTAGCACATGCCACGCACCGCCCTCAGTGCTGTCTGTGTGTTCACTTGATTATTCCGAATCACCTGGGAAGAGGCTTCAAAAGAAGGCACGCTTGCTCACGGGTGCACACATGGGTGCCCAGGCCCGGCCTCTGTGTTTTAGCTCCCAGGGATTCTGAGCGCAGATGGGGCGCCCCTGCCTGGGACAGCGCCATGGGTGAGGGACCCCGATCCTGCAGGCGGGCTCTTACCTCCAGCACAAGGTAGTGCTCTGGGGCCGGGGCCGCCGTCATCTCCCCCAGCAACCGCTCGCACTCCAGGGAAATGGCATCTATGGAGGTCAGGAGGGGGGCCATGATCTCTGGGAACTGCAGGGAAAGGGATCGAGGGCCCATGAGGCCTGGGGGCTGGCAGACACTGGACAGCTGCTCCAGCACCAGGGCAGGGGGAGGAGGTGTCCCCAGGGCCCACACCCACCCTCTAAGGAGACCCCCTCTCCTTCTGGCCTGGTCCCCGCCTTGTCCAGTCACGCTTGACCCAAGCGGGGGTTCTCACTGCAAAGCCAGCACGTCTAACAATGCCTGTTCTGCCTCCCGGCAGGGGTATGGACAGACGGTACCTTCCCAGGTCCCCTCCACCCCACCCCCCTCCACTAACCCACGAGGCAGAGGGAGGGCTTGGACACCCAAACGTGAGTGCCGTGGCCCTGCCGGGAACCCGCCCAGGAGTGGAGCCAGTGGCACCTTCAGCAGCCTGCTCCTGACGCCGGCCACCAGGGCCTTGGTGCTGCGAGGGACTTTGGTGTTGGTCAGCAGGATCTTCAGAGCTGGTGGCCTGTGGGGTGAAGAGGGTCCACAGTGAGCCCAGGACAGGGCAGCTGGGTCAGGGCTGGGGGCCCGCCTGTACTCCGCCCCACCCTGACCCAGTGCAGGAAGCAGAGGCCCGGGGAGGCGACGTCAATGGCAGGCTGGAGACAGGTCCAGGGAGCATGGGTTCCTGACGCCCACCCCGGGGTGCCCACCACCGCCTACAGCTGCCTCCCTGCTTTGGCCCCTGAGCGGATGGACATTTTCCTTTGGCTGGTGACTCACTCATTCATTCATTCAACCTCGAGCAAACATGCACATGGAGGGCCTGGCATGCATGGAGTTAGAAGTACAAAGGGTACAAGAAGGGGCTGAGGTTCTGTCCTGTGGGCCACCCCAGGGAACTGGAGAGGAGCGTGCTGGAGATTCAAAAAGAAAAAGCCACAGGACCAGGGATGGGTCATGGAGGGGGCATGGGGAAGAAGGATGCTCCAGTGGGCACAGGAACGCGAGGGGAGGGCAGCCTTATGGGAGAGTCAGGGTCCCAGCACTCTGAGCCAGTTCTTGCCCTGCCTCGACGGTGCCCAGACCAGTGGCCCTGGTTTGATACTAGGTGTGGTTAGAGGAAGTCAGTCACCCCAGATGGGAGAACGGAGGGCCTGGTGGGGCCACGGTCAGCCGGCTCTCCAGCACGACCCCGTCGTCCTCATCTGCCCTCTGGGCTTTCTAATCCCTCCTAAAGCCACAACCCCAATTGTCCTTGTGGTTGGCTGTCTTTGGGGACTTAAGCCACTGTTTCTTGTCATCCCAACCTGCCTTTCAGAGCACTGCTCCAAGGCCAGGGACAGAGCGTGGAGAATTTGGATGAGCTCTAGCCAGAGATAGCTGGAGACAGGCCCCTGATACGTTTATTCGCTTTTCTTTTCACAGATCAAGATTGTAAAATCCAACAGGGCTGGAAAAGGCTGTCAGAAACCTGCTTGATCTCACCGCCCATAAGCCCATGAAATTAATATCGATTCTCAGCCTTGGAGACTGGCTTTTTTTTAACTTTACAAACGATGAACATCCTATTTGGCTTTTCTCTTCCCTTTAAAGACAAGCCATTCCTCAAAAGGGCAGCATTCTGGGAGGTCGCATCTTGATCCTCTCCGCAAACAATGCTTTTATTATTTTTTTTTTATTGAGAAGCACCAGGCGTGGTCTGGGGTGCAAGGGCTCCTCTTTAAGCCATTGGTGGGATTAATGTGGAGTCTGGCCTCCTGGCTTCTCAGAGAATCTGCCATCTGCTCGCCGCAGCACCCTGTAACCAGCAGCAAAGGTCAGCCGCTCTGTCACCATCCATCGGGATGGGAGAACTTTGGGTGTCACATCTTCATCTTTCTCAGAAAAAGTCCTCTGCAAACGGGCCTGCTGCTAGCCCTGCGGGCCCCACAAAACTCAGGGTCCTATGACATCCAGTGACCACCACCTGGGGCTATGCCCTGTAAGTGATCTGGGCCTGGCTATGTCCTCAGCCTCATCTCATCTCTGCCCTCCCTTGGAGCTCACTCCACTCAGCCACACTGGCCTCCTGGCTGCTGCTAAGCACGCCAGGAACACTCCTGCCTCAGGGCCTTTGCATGTGCGTCTCCTCCTCCAGGGACCTGCCCCGGCCTCGGCAGCTCTGCTCAAATGCCGTCCGGTTAGAGGCTTCCCTTGATCAGCCTGTCCAACTCCCCCCTTCACGTTCCGGCCTTCACTCTGCTTTATGTGTCCTAAGGCCACGGGGATGGCCTGCTGTGCCCTTACAGGGACATCTGTCTGTGGGTTGTCCTCCCACAAAGTGGGAGTTCCATGAAGGCGGGACTTTGGGTTCCCTGCTGAGGCCTCAGCACCCAGTAGTTTTTCAGAGAAATTTGTAGACTGGATGAATGAATTTGGTCAGGAAGGAGTGAATAAGCACTTGATAAATACCATTTCTGATTTCATGCCCAGGATCCCTATTACGTAAATGAGAAGACAGAGGCCTCAGGAGAAGTGACTCACCTAAGGGCCCCCAGCAGGCAAATGGCAGAGCTGGGCTCAAACTTGAGCCTGTGGACCCCAGAGAATCTGCCACCACCCCGCCACCACCGCTGGTCACTGTGCACACCTTGGGGCCTCTCCCCACGCCTCCGCATGCCTGGGAAACCCTCCAGCGCTCAGCTCTTAATTCCCCCCATAGGCCATGCATGTGCCTGGCCACATCTGCATTGATCTTCTGTCCCCAGGGCCCAATTCAGGGCTTAGGATACAACAGGCTCACAGGGAACAGAGTGAATGACCTGCCCCTGCCCTGAGAAGGACTCCCCAGGTCTGCAGCCTGCCTATGACTGTCATCCCCAGCGGCTTCAGAACCCCGAGGACACCTGTGTGCCGAGGATCACAGCCATGACTGCCTCCTCCAAAAGCCCGTGGGCTGAGGGCAGGCACGGGCCCACAGACCTCTGCATCCCGCCTTCGCTCCTGCTCTCACTGCACGTGGATTCGGTCCACCTGGCAGGGCCAGCCGCCACTTGGGCACAAGACCCCCCTGCCATCGCTTCCACAAGCAGCCGGAGGAAGCTGTTCCGAGCTCCTAAATGGTTCCGCTCCCTCCTTTGTGTGGAGCAGTGGCTGTCACCCAGGGGCACTTGCCCTCCAGGGGACAGGTGGCAATGTCTGGAGCTCTCTTTGGTTGTCACACTGGGAGACACGGGAGGTGCTACGCGTATCCTGTGGGCAGAGCCCAGGGATGCTACTAAACATCCCACGCTGCACAGGACCGCCCCCACTGCAAGGGATTCTCCAGCCCCAAACGTCCGCAGCGCTGAGGCTAAAGAAACGCTGATGTGGGGCCTCAGAAAGGCAGGCTTGGCTCCCAGAAGCTGACAGAGCAGGGCTGGGGAGATGCCAGAGGTGCAGGCAGAAGGAGTCCGCACCATGGCCTGCCAGGTCACTGAGCCTCGAATGGAGTGGCCCAGCTGGCAGAGGCAGAGGGCCGGGACCTGCTGTCCAGCTGCCAAGAAGACCACCCTGGCTGCAGAAGGTGACAGGGAGCCCTGGGACCCTCAGAGCGTGGAAAGGTGCCCCGAGGCGGCAGAGCACCCTGGGACAACCACTGCCCCCCCACAACTTGATGGAGGGCTCAGGGAAGAGCCAGGAGGCACCTGCTCCTGCTGGCCATGAGCTTCACTCCTGCCGCTGATGTTTCCACACTGAGTGCAAACAGAACAGAGGGTGTTGGAATTTAATACGCATGTCTGTAATTCCAAGGCTTCCAGCGGGAAGGCGGAAGGAAATACAAAACAAGCTGAAAGTTGCTAAATGTCCCTTCCACTCGGACTCCCACGAGCCTGCTGCGGGCTCCAGTCGTGCTCGGCCACGGTGCCATCACTATAGCAACTCCCACGTTGTCTTCTGGTGGCTTGTGTGTGTATGTCTGTCCCTAACCGCCCAGGACTATGTCCGAGATTCATCTTTTATACCCCTAGGCCCTAATGCAGTGTCATCTGGAACACAGGAAGGTATCAGTTCTTGTTTACTGAACAAATGGACGGATGAACAGGTAACTGAACGGATGAACAGGTAACTGAATGAAGGTCTGGGGAAACAGCCACTTCCTGGAAGTGGAATGGCGCAGCCTTGCATGACCTCCCCCTCTGATCTCTCGGCAATTTAAGAGCTAAAGTGGGGAATTCTCTGGCGGTCCGGTGGTTAGGACTCTGCACTCTCGCTGCTGAGGGCCATGGGTCAATCCTCCCTGGTCAGGGAACTAAGATCCCACAAGCCACGCGGAACAGCAAAAAAAAAAAGAGCTAAAGTGGAGAGGAAAGAGCAGGCTTCCTCGCGGCCCACGCCCTGTGGGACCACACAGGGGAGGGGATGCCCAGGGGCACATGCCCCTCACTCCTTCCCAAAGAAATGGGGCTCCCCCCTTCCCTGCCAGACGCGGAAGCTGCGGCTCCCCCAGAATTACCTCTTTAAGGATGAAATCTTCCCTTGCTGGTATCGGAGCGCTCCTCCTAAAGAGAAGAAAGAGTGGGTCAGAGTCGTAGGAAAAGCTCCGTACCTGTGCCTCTTGGGAAAGGGGCTGGGTTTGGGGTAGGGGTAGAGTGTCACCGTAACCAGACTCAACCCCATAACTAGGCATCTCAGCTTCAGGCAGCAAAGGCCCAGGAGGGCGTGAAGGCACTCTGCACCCAGGACTTGGGGTCCCTCCCTTACATCCAGGCATCCAGCTTCCCTCCGATGGGCTGCACGGTAATGGGGTGGAGGTGGGACTACAGCAGGCGTTCTCACCGGAGGGGAGCCCAGCTGGTGTGGTCTGCAGACCCCACAGCAATGGTTCCACAGCTTCACCATCTGGACCCCTGGGGCTGGGGGTCCCACTGAAACCGTAGCTGCCCAGGCCCCGGCCCACCTCCCAAGATTTGGATCTAGGACATGTGAGGCCCTGAGATGTCCCCCGTTCCCCTCCCACCAGGAAAATGCCATCTTCCTCAGAATCCACTGATGCTGCTCATCCCAAACCCACAGAGCCTGGGCAGCTACGCTTGTCATAAGAATTTCTAAAAGACTAAAAATAAAGAACACAGGCCCGAGGCAGCACCTACCCCAGGTGCTGACAGCGTTGTCCACTCCGGAGGGGTTCCCATGAATCACCCTCTCCCCCTGGAAGGCCCACTTGTTAATTAGTTCCAAGCTCTCCTCAGTCCACCTGGAGGAGACACAGAGATTTGTCTTTACTGTCCATGGTGGTGAAGAGGGGGCTGGGGGTCACCGAGGGAAGCAGAGGGCAGGGGTCACAGGCTGGGCTTGCTGGAGACCAAAAGGCAAAGGGGCTTGGGCCCCGAACTCAGAAAGAAGAGAAAAATAAACAATTCTGAACCTCTCCGGCTAAAGAGCACGCCCTAAAGCATGCCTTTTCGCCTGGTACAGCGAAAAGAGCCAAGGCTTTGAGTTCACGGGATCCTGCTTTTTGCCTCTTACGAGCTGAGTGACCCTGGGCCCCTTGCCTGCCCTCTCTGAGCCTCACTCTTCTCTGTAGGATGGTAACTCCTCCCTCCTCACAGGCTCAGCGCAGGGGTGTGGAATGTGGGTCATCTCTGGATCCCTCCCCAGCCCGTGGCCACAGTGCCTCCCCAGAAGGGATGCGGACTCAATGACGGTTTAAGTGAACAGACCCAAAACATGTGAGTATCAAACGAGGGCAAGTGCTCAGCCCCACTGCCCCACCTTCTCTCTCAGCTCTTGTTTCCTTTCTGTCGAGCCCCTGCCCCGTGAAATGGCAGAAGCCACTGGGGCTTGTGCAGCTGAGCTGGGAATCAAGCAGGGAGCTGGGGTGAACCCCATCCCGCCGCTGACTCACTGGGCATCCCTGAGCAACTGCGTCACCTCCGACCCTCAGTGTTCTCATCTGGGAAATAGGGATAAAGATGTCCACCTCACAGAGGATTTTGTGGGATGGAAAAAACACAGGTGCTTTGTAAAATGCCC
Organism: Delphinapterus leucas; assembly: GCF_059928025.1. Classification (NCBI taxonomy): domain Eukaryota; kingdom Metazoa; phylum Chordata; class Mammalia; order Artiodactyla; family Monodontidae; genus Delphinapterus; species Delphinapterus leucas. Next base: position 17,471,343 of record NC_143142.1, read on the forward strand.
AGGGGAGAGTATGTGCTCTGGAAAAAGAGGCCACCTGGGATCACGGCACCTGGAGTCACTCCAAGCCTGGTCCACCCACTCCTTTGCTGTGGAGCCTTGGGCAAGTCAATCACCCCCTCTGAGTCTCTTTCCTCATCTGTCAGATGAGGATTTTAGGGACCTGAGACTCACACGGTGGTTGTGAGGCTATGATTCATAGTGAGTTAACACTGCTCAAAGCTACTGATTACCCAGGGCCAAGCACTGCGCTAAAGGCTTTCTCTAATGGACAATCTGTAATCCTCACAATCACAATAACTCAAAAGGGAAGGCACAATTACCATCCCCTTTCTTACAGCAGAGGACACCGAGATTCAGACCACAGTACCACTCACTGCCTGAGCTCGTTAACTACTGACCTTTTTGGTGCCGACGAGACTCACTGACTTGTCCAATATTTATTGAGCATCTACTATGTACCTGTGACTAAGCCCACACAGACGTGGTCCTTAACTGCTTGCAGCTTGGAGTCTAATACAGAGCAGATGTCAGGAAGCCACCAGAACTTAACTACAGCCTCTGGGAAGTGCGATGCCGGCTGGACGGGGCACACCCTGTTCTGAATGGAGGGGCTGAGGGACAAGGTGGGTCAGTGAGGCAAGACATAGCGGGAGAGCAGTCCAGTCCGAGGCTGTGCAGCCTGTGTTACTCCTGGAACTGGACAAGAACTGGCCCTTTCCAGGACCGAAAAGTGAGCGAGCAAGCCAGCAAGGTGGGGAAGGGGTAGCTGAACATAGCCCAGGGCCTGGCCCACTCTGCAAACTCGAGCCTTCCTTCCGATTGGGAAATGCTGGGGGGCAGGGCGGGTGGGTCTGCTCTCTTCACAGCTTCTGAGAAGGAATGATGGGCCTTCAGGGGAGGTGGGAGAACTGGGTGGAAGGAAGCAGCATGAGAAAGACCACACCCACATGCACATTGGACACTGGCTCACCCACAGGCGTGTACATGCACGCACGCACACAAAACCACCCATATCCTTTGAAAGGCAGAGCCAGTTGGCCGGCCTGTGGGCAGGTGTCTATGTGGGACACCCAGGGCAACACGGCCTTCACTGCTCTGGGCTAGAAGCAGTGATCAGCACACAGTAATGAGCGGCTGTCTTGAAGCCTCCTTCCTGAGTCACCATCTTACCTCGGGATCAGCACATGTCAAGACTGGAAGCTCCCCCCACCCAAGGGATCATAGGTGCTGCCCCTCACTTTCAGATGAGGAAATGGAGCCCCAGAGAGAAGCCAGTTAACCTGCAAACCTGAGATTCCTGAAAACCATTCCGGAGAATAGCTGCCTCGCATCCCCCGCAGGTGCAATCATTACGGGCTCATTACCTGCCGAATGCTTCCCACGGCCACCTCCGCGGGCCCCTCCCCCCCCCAGCCCCGCCCCAGCCTCTCTCCAGCACACGCCCTTCAGAGCAGACCTGGGGAATTTGGACCGGGAATCACATCAACAGTCCCACACACCTGCTGTGGCCACGGGGACCAAAGCGACCTCCGGGCTTAGCCAGCAGAGCCCCCGACAGCACAGCTGGGCCCACATGGCTGGTACATAAGGCCCCCCAGCGGGAGGGCTCCCCGGAGCCATGAGGGCCCAGGGCAGGCGTCACCAAGAAGCTGCCAGGCTGGATGCTGGGGCCTCATCCCCAACTCCCAGGGCAAACTGCATTATCTGCGCTAGGGCCGGTATCTCAAGTTTCCCCAAGTAACAGAAACAGTCCACCAGCAGCCCTGTCTGGACAAGCCTCAGTGACTTACAATAAGCCGCGGAGGAGACGGTGCGACCTTGTGGGTCGAGGACCCACGGGAGGGGAGACGCCCTGACCTGACGGACACTTCTGTTTATTTCTCAGCACGTTACACTGCTTTTCATAACCATTTGGTACCAGCTGGCAACACCCGCCAGGTATCCGTATCGACATTTACAGCCTCACTGAGTGAGGCTCCCAGGGTGGGGTGGGGGGGCAGCAGGCTGGCCAAGGTCCCTCAGCGAGTCGATGGCAGGGGCGGCCCGATGGCTCCTCTGATCCATTGCCCTCTACATCCGGGCTCAGGCTCTTTCTACCAAATCACGGGCACCTGAACCCAAAGGAGGCAAGGAGGGGTGGCGGGTTGGGGGCAAAGAGCTCAGGCTCTGGATTCAGACCGCCGGGTCCAGATCTAGCTCTGCCATCACTAGCTGTGTGGCTGCCCTGTCCCCCAGCATCCTCAGCTGTAACGTGGCCAAGGGACACCTCTCTCCTCTTGGTGCAGGGTGCGGAGCCCAGGAAGGACAAGGAGCGAGGCAAGGGCCTGATACCTGTTGGCAGCCTCGCCATCCTTCAGTGGGTTTGGGATCTCCTTGCACGCAGTCAGGAGGGCAGCCGCCAAACACACGGAGTAGGCGGCACTGGAGCCAAGGCCGGCCCCGGTGGGCAGCTCCGACCACACGGCAACGTCCAGGCTGGGCAGGGCCCTGAAACACAGCAGGCAGCAGAGCGTGGCTCTCCTGGAGGGCCGCGAGGGGCCCGCGCTGAACCGGCGGCCCAGACCCAGGACTGGACACGGGCAGGGCCTCACTCTAATTGTCTGGCCCAGTTTTCTGACCTCGGGGAGATCTCCCAACCCCAAAGGCACCCCTGTTGGATGGCAGGAACTCATGGTGAATCAGACAACTTGAAAATAGGGAGAGGATCGTTTAAGTCACTATGTTGTTGTCCAACCGGAGCTCTTCCTAAAAGTGCCTCGCGATCCACCGACCATTCCTGTAAACTCCTTCCTGCTCCCCACAGAAGCAAGGCTCTTTCAATGCCCTGCCCTCAGCATAGGCTGGTCCCTCTGCCCAGGACAGCTCTGCACCCCTTTCTCCCCCAGGGGAATTCCTACCCATCCTGCAAGACCGTCCTCAAATGATCCCCCTGGGCGCTGATACTGTGTTCACGGGATGCCTCTCCTGCTGGACAGCGTTTCCCAGCCGCGTGTAACACAGGCCTGCTCTGGATCAGCAGAGAGTTCCCAATCGCTGCATCTTACCTCTACTTCCCCCCAGCGAGAACCGTCAGACGTCAGGTTCTATCATTTCCATTAAGCACTCTTCCCGTTTTCCAAATATAACATTATAAGACTGAATCTGCCTTTTCAAACTGCACATGCCCACCCCACCCACATCAGATTCTGGAATGTGTCCCCCGCCCTCACCCCAGAAGGGGACACGCCCCTCTCAAGGTGAAAACCCCGGCACTGGACTAAAAGTGTCAAGACGCGATTGAATGTGTCTGCAGCACAGCGCCCGGGCCCAGTGGCCGCTTAGCCAGCGTCTGCTGCACGAGTGAAGGGCTGCGCCTTGAGGCTTTCCCTTCAGGTTCTGGCCCACAAATCACAATGAACACGCACTGTGTGCCAGTTACAGTGCTAGGCCCATTTCATGTATAATGTTTCTAATCCTCTGATAGTTTTTCTGAGGAAGGTGATAATAATAATAGCTAACATTTATCAAGCTACGTGCCAGGCTCTGAATCAAACACTTTAAGTAAATGAACTCATCTAACTTCACAGGAACCCTACGAGGTAGGTGCTATTACCACCCCCATCTTACAGATGAGGAAACTGAGGCTCAGGAAGGGTAAGAACCTCACAAAAGCTAGTAAATGGTCGCGCTGGGGTGTGAACCAATGCCGTCTGACCCTCAGCCCGTGCCCTCTGTCACCATGTGATACCACCTCAGCAGGAATTTCCCCCTCTAGGAGCCGGCTTTCCCGAGAGAGGAGACAACCCAGATCTTATCATAACACAGGCTTCACTCTGCTAATCACGGAGTTCCCCTGGAGCCTGTGGGATGTGGAACAAGGGTGCCTCTCTGGGAATGGCTTGAAGAAGACACACCGTGGATCTGAGAATGGAATCTGGCTTTGGTTGAATCGAAGAGGCCAGAGGAGGCAGTGTGGGGTTAAAAAGGCAGGCGCCGACACTGAAGGGAACTAAATTGATTTCCCAGCTCTCACCACTTACTAAGTAGCTGTGTGGCCCTGAATGTCTCTATCTCTCTGGGTCCCAGTTTCTCCCTGTGCAAAATGAGGAGAGTGTCCTTCTCGTGGGGTTGCCATGAATACTGAAAGCAGACCATACATATAGGGTCTAGCACGGCTCCTGGCACGCGGCGAGGACAGCTGCTGTTATTCAGAGACTGGGAAGGAGCCCGTGTATCGTCCAGCAGCCAAAACTACCTCCACTCTGGCTCAGTTTCCGGGGCAGGCTGCACCCGGACTCCCTGCCCCGACCGCGCACACACCTCTGACTCTGGCAGATGGACAGGTACAAGTAAAGGAAGGACAGCACAGCCAGGTGCTCATGGTCGGCACAGTCCTCGGGGAAGCCCGCCACCTCCTTCAGCTTCTCCATTTGCTCCGGGGTGAGTGCTGTGACGTCACCTTGCTCTGTCACATGGGCAAACAAGTGCAAGCGGGTGGGTGAGAGGGCCTCGGGGCTTTTATAGACACCAGAATACAAAAGGCCAAGCAATCACGGGAGTCAGCATCTGGATGGACATGGACTCAGGGTCCGAGCACCACAGCTGAGGGTGTCGGGGACTGCAGGCTTGGGAGGCAGGCAGGCTTGGGTTTGGGCCCTGATTGTGCCAGTTACTGTGACCTTGAGTAGGTGACTTAATCTATTTACACCTCAGTTTCCCTCCTTGGTAAACAGAGATAACAGCAGTACATCCTCCCAGGGTTGTTTAAATAAGGTACAGGGTATTCTTAGCACTGCTCCTGGCATATAGTAAGGGCTTAATTGCTAGTAGTTTTCAAATACACACAAGCACACACACACACGCACACACAATCAAAGGCCTAGGACTGAACTCCACGGTACAAAATCAAAACCAAAGGCAGTATTATTTCCCTCTCCCAAAGCATAATTAGTGAGAACAGGACACACACATAAAACCAGGACACATAAATGCCCAAATGTTCACTATGTTTAGGACTCTTAGGAGGGAACAAAAAACACCGGAAGAAAAATGTGGCAGACCCTGGCAACCTAGTAGAAAACTTGACACCAAAAAGTTCAGATCCCCTTTGTCTCCTTGGAGAAGTAGTCTAACGAGCCCTTGCGAATGACTACACTCCATATCACAGCCTCCACCCACCTCCCACCCTGTGGGATCATCAATAGCAACCCTCCCAGGCATCATGACTCTGCTCACAGGGGCTCAGAGAGGTAAGTGACCCTCCCAGGCTCACACAGGGAGTCTCAGACAGGTGGTCTGAGACGTGTGCCACTATACCTGGCTGCTCAATCCGTGCTACTGACATACAAAAGTAGCAGCCAGTTCTCATGGAACGTTTCCGGCCAGGCTGAGTGGCCTGGGGTAGCACGGAAAGCAAGGGCCAGGTTGCTCCAAAGTAGTGACTCTGAATTGAGGCTGTCCCTGCAATCACCCAAATACACACGCCGGGTCACCTACCACCACCACCGATTCTCAATAGGAGAGGGGCAGGGCCTGGAAGCCATCTGTACTGTTAAAATAACAACAACAAAAACCTCCCCCGGGGATCTCAAGGCAGAGCTGAGGCTTGCTTGAAATTGTGGGTTTTCAACTCTTCTTTCATCTCCCTGCAGGGTTTGGGAGTGGCTGAGTGACTAGCTGTGGACTGATTCTCATGGGGGACAGGGAAGCATCTGGAAAAGGCTCCTAGGGCTTCCCTGGTGGCACAGTGGTTAAGAATCCACCTGCCAACGCAGGGGACACGGGTTCGAGCCCTGGTCTGGGAGGATCCCACATGCTGTGGAGCAAGTAAGCCCGTGTACCACAACTACTGAGCCTGCGCTCTAGAGCCCGCGAGCCACAACTACTGAAGCCGGAGTGCCTAGAGCCCGTGCTCCACAACAAGAGAAGCCACCGCAATGAGAAGCCCGCGCGCCGCAATCAGGAGCAGCCCCCGCTCGCCGCAACTAGAGAAAGCCCGCGCACAGCAATGAAGACCCAACGCAGCCAAATATAATTAATTAATTAATTAATTTTTTTTAAAAAAAGAAAGGCCCCTGGAGGAGTCTCACTTGCCCCACCCTGGCTGGGAGACACTGTTCCAAAGGACGAGGCGTCAGCCCAGACAGGAGGCACTGAGAGCAAAGAACACACCGCAGCTTTGCTGCAGACAGTCACTCCGCTGATGAACGAACTGTGTCTGCTCAGGAGTGGACAAAACAGTCCCAACACTAGCAAAAATGAGCACGGAGGCCTTTATTTATTGGCATGGGAAGAGAGCCCCAATATATCGAAGAAGGCAAAAATCCCACACACTTCTAAGAAGTTTATATGGAAAAAAAAAAAAGAAGAAAAAGAAAACAGAAAAAGAAGGAAACAAAAAGAAAAAGAAGGAAAAAAAAAGAGAAAAGAAAAAAAAAGTTTATGTGGCTTGATCCAATTTTGGGTAAAAAACAAGCTCTCTCCCTATCTCAATCAATCAATCTAACTACTGGTCTACAGGAAATTACCCAGAAGGATGAACACCAAAATGCTTAGCGTTGTCCTGGGGGGGTGGAGTGGGAGGCAGTGATAATTGGGGATTTTTTTTTCCTGGCAACATCTCAGCATTGACTGTATTTTCCAGTAACATAAGTTACTTTTATTCTTAACGATCTTCAATCACACAAAACACCAAAACATTCTCTTTGTTAAAACAACATTGTAGAAGGGAGGCTCCCTTTGTCCACTCCCCGACCGAAGTACCCTCCAAGACATAACTAATCACCATTGTCAGCGGATATATATCTTCCCAGGCCTCTTCTCTGCATTTACATACCCACTGATACTTAATCTATACGTGCTGTTTTGCATCTTGTGTTTTTTCACGCAACAGTAGGCCCTGATGACCTGTCCCAACGGCTCACATAGACCCAGTGCATCATTTTATGCTTTTAAATTTAAAAAATATTAATAAATAAGTGAAGCTATTTTTGTGGGGACAGGAGAGAAAACACCCCCAGAGTGGCTGGCTTTTGGTCCCTTGGGGACAGCCTGGGCTGACAGCCCAGCTGTCCTCCTTCCCCCTCTCTTCGGGGCCCAGGCTCTTCCCGCACCTGGTTCCTGCTCCCTGCACTTACTCAGAAAGCTGGTGTCCAGCATCTGAAGCTTGGCCACATCCCAGGCCCGCTGGATGCCAATGTTGGGTAAGTTGAGGTCCACTTTCCCATTGCTGTGGGGCTGAAGCCGGAGGAATGTTCTCAAGTTCAAGGCCACAGCCAGTGCTACCTATAGAATGAAGGGCACAAGCAGTTAGCCTGAGGGTGGTTGGCAACAAGCATGGCTCCTGTCTTAGGAAAAAGGGGCCCTTGTCAATGAGCCGAGAAGAGAGGGCAAATACTAGCACACAGGCTACTCTCACCTATATGCCCTTGGCAGACACTGCTAATCAACCTTGGCACCCTCTCCTAATCAAACGTTGGCACCCTCTCCCACACACCTAGGCACAGCCACTACCAATCAATTAGGAGTTAATATCTACTTATATTTGCCCTCCCCACGTAAAAGTTCACACGTTTTCAACACCAAGGAATGGCTTCCCCATAATCACCATGCTTTCAAAGATAAATATAAGTTAAAAATATGAAAAACGACAGCTTGAAAGAGTGGAAAAAGCATGGCTTTGGGTTCAAGCAGACTCAGGTTCACTCCTAGCTCTACCGAGGTGTACGGGACCTTGATCAAGTTACCGATCCCCTCCTAAGTCCCAGCTTCCACGTCTGCAAAATAGGATAATACAAGTTTAACATCAGAGAGTAGTTGTAAGAGGTAAACGAGACAATGCATGTCTCAGGCTCCTTTGCAGAATCCTATTCGTTTTCCCAAGAGTTTAGTCCTTAGAACTCTTCTCTTCTCCACTGAAGCTCACTTCCTAAGTGGCCTCATTCCACCCACGGGGCTTTCCATGTCATCTTTTTGCTCTCTTACTGGGTGGGCCAGAGAAGCCCTTCAGAGGGCCTAAGACCTGTCTTTTCTTTGCCCAGGTGGGGAGAAACTGACCTCCTCTCTGATGCACTCCCAAGCTATGCCTCAAGGCTTCCTTTCAGCTTCTTTTAAGGTTAGCATCAGGGAGAAGCAGTTCCTATCCTCAAAGGCTCAGGGGGCCTTGTACCTTGCCATGGACCACGGCGTGCTCTCCATGAAGGATGACTTTCCCTGGAGCAGACACTAGCAGGACTTCTGGCAACATGGCTCCTGGGAGTCCTGAAAAGGAAAGCCAGAAAGCGGATGGAAGGTCCCCAGAACTCAGAGAATGCCTAGTTCAAGCTCACCATTATAATAAAAAAGGCAGCTACCATCAGCATTTGCTATGTGCCCAAATAACGCAGTGCAGGGTAGCAGTCAGCTAGACACATCAAATAGATCTGGGTTCAAATCCAGCTCTTCCACTCCCCAGTGATATCATCTTAGCTAACTCACTCAAATAGCTATGAACCTCAAAAGTTTCACGGGTACAATAACTGTACTTAGCTCAGTGGGTTTTGAGAAGGTTAAATTAAATAATGCAAGGGAAACACTTATAGTCTGGCACACCATAATCACTCAAATACTCATGGTTACTTATTAATGGCTCTGTTCTTGGTTCCAGCTTTTATTATTACTACTATTAAAGACAGAAATTTAAATGAAATCATGAACCAGAAGGAACCTTTTCCTGGACATTTAGGCTGTTTCTAACGTTTCACAATTACAAACAGGCTGCAGAAAACAGCTGTTATACCTTTTTTTTTTTTTTTTTTTGCACATTTAAGTCAGGATCTCTACAAGACAGAGTCCTAGAAAGTGACTTGCTGGGCGTACGTGTGCGCGTTTTAGATTTTTATAAATAATGCAAAACTACCATCCATTTAAGGATTTACCTCAATAGCGTGAGACCAGAACCGCACTATGCGCTAAGTATATACTACAGTGATCCCTGTTTCTTCGGGGGTAAACTCAGGCTCAGAGTGGGGGTACCTATTGCTTGTCCGAAGCTCCAAATCCGGTCTGTCAGATTCCAGGTTGCCGGCTCGTCAGGACGGATTCTCAGAGTTGGGGAAACTAAGCCAGAGAAGCCGGGAGCCCGGTCCAGGGTCGTCCTGGGTCTCGGCCTCGGACTTCGCGCCACCCTGTCCCGGGACCCCGACCTCTCACCTGTCGCCACAGGGCCTCTGCTTCCGAGCTCGAGCCGATCCGGGACTTCATCCCCAAGCTCGCGGGCGGCCTGAGGAAGAGGCCTCTTCCTTCGCTCAGCCAATCAGAGCGCGCGAACCGAGAGCCCCTTTACCAATTGGCTTGAGAGTTGGCCAATAGCTGTTGCTAACTAAGTCCTCACGGGTTTCCCCGCCCATCTCCTTCCGTGAACCAATGAGAAACAAGTCTCTGGGACTGTCCCGCCCTGGGGAGAGAGCCACGGACCAATGGAAGATGGCGGCTGATGGGTGGCGCGGCCGGAGGTAGGTGGAGTCACCCCGGGATCTGGACGGGAGCCTGGCAGGGTCAGTCCCCTACCAGAGCCCTGGAGCATGGCTGTGTGGGGCCTGGGAGGTCGCCTTGGCTTGCGCGGGTGCCTCGGCGCCCGCAAGCTATTGTGTCCCCGTTTCCAGAGCCGCGGCCCCCAGGGCGTGGAAGACGGGGACAGGTGAGTACCTGGCTGGGAGGGTAACTCAGGCACCTGCCCTGAGTTATGTTGTCGCCGTGGTTACGTCAAACCGCTGGGAGGTCACCGCAGCAATCGCCAGGTGACGTCCTCTTTAGTCATGACGTCACCGTGGCAACGTGGGCTCCGTGGAAGCCAGAGACCAAGGTTTCTTGGCACAAGACAAGTCCAATCGAAGCCCAGCATCCATCAGGACAGGGCATATCCCATGTGAGCCAAGAGGGTCATCTTGCCTGGCCCCACAATCAGGAGGGGCCTCAATTCGGATATTAACCTATCTCCAAAGCAGTTTATACTTTAAGGCACAGAGATACACCAACGCGGTCTTAAGAGGACTGTCATTATATGCCTTGAAACTTGCACCCCGTTCCCGGACCTCAGAACCTGACTTAATAATGGATTAATCTATTTCACAGATCCAGTAATTTAACCTTTGAATAACCTTCTAATGTCACATTTTAATGTTAAAGTCTTTATTAAAGGTGTTGCTATTTGAAAATGCCAGTTTTCGCACCCTGTTTTGGCAATTCTCTATTTCGGAGTATACTTGAAGCTTTACAGTATGGTAATGGCCCAGGGATTTTTCCCTCCAAGAGTCCCTGGCTTGGTAGAGCACAGGTAACAGTTTTGGGGTGTCGAATAAGATAGTCTTGGGCAAGAATCCCAGCCCTACCGCTTCTTCCCGTGGTGACCTAGGAGGGTGAGTCTCATCCCGTCAGCTACCGATTCCTCAAAAACAAAATGAATGGGCTTCCCTGGTGGCGCAGTGGTTGAGAGTCCGCCTGCCGATGTAGGCGACGCGGGTTCGTGCCCCGGTCCGGGAAGATCCCACATGCCGCGGAGAGGATGGGCCCGTGAGCCATGGCCGCTGGGCCTGCGCGTCCGGAGCCTGTGCTCCGCAACGGGAGAGGCCACAACAGTGAGAGGCCCGCGTACTGCAAAAAAAAAAAAAAAAAATGAACATCATAGGTAGTGCTTGGGAAGATTCCAGGGATAATTCAAGGAGATAATGCCTGTAATTCACTTAGCATAGTGCAGAGACTATGGAAAGTGATCGATAAATTCTTTCAGCCAACATTTATAGAGCGTCTGCATTGAGCAATGCACTACATCAGCTATTCTGCAGATACGGGTGTGGCAAGACACAGAACTTGCCCACAAAGGGCTTAAAACTAAGAGGAACGGAGGGGAAAGATTTCAAGAGATCCAAGCAGAAGGGGGTAAGTGCTGCCTCTGAGGATATGGGTAGCAAACTGTGACCCACTGAAGGACGTGCCCCACTATATATGCCATCCTCACTCATCACCTCTTGATGTTTATTTCTCCTTAGGCCACAGCCTTCCTCGAAGACACCCAAGCTCCCCAAGATCTACACCAAAACAGGAGACAAAGGTAGGGTAGGGACAGGTGAAAAATGCAAAGAAAGACATGGCAGATTCCATCTTAAAGTTCTTCCAAATTCTAGGACTTCCCTGGCAGTCCAGTGGTTAAGACTCCACGCTTCTACTGCAGGGGGCATGGGTTCGATCCTTGGTCAGGGAACTAAGATCCTGTATGCCACGTGGCACTAGAAATTGATGGAAAATTCTGGAATGAGAAATAATAGCTTTAAAATATTTTTTTAAAGTTCTTCCAAATTCTTTACAGACATTAAAAGTATGTGACGGATCTCAATAGGCATCACCCAAATGTGATGTGAAATGAAAGATGCCCAAGATATATTAAGTGATAAAAGCAAGTTGCAGAACAATCCAAATAGTTGGAATCCACTCGATAAAAGTGTGTGTGTGTATTTATATGTGTGTTCAGGTGTGCATAGAACATTGTGAAAGGTTATACCTTGGACTGTTACCTGGGAGAGAGATTGAATTGTGGGGGAGGGGAATGAATAGACGGGCTTTCATTGTTTCCTGTACATACTTTTATTCTATTATTTATTTTGTAATGAGCATATATTGCTTCGATAATTTAAAAAAATACCAGAACATAATGTACAGAAAAAAATAGGTGCAGAAGAACATATCAGTATGATACCGTTTTCTAAAGTTTTAAACCACGCATGGACTTCCCTCGCGGTCCAGTGGTTAGAACTTGGCGCTTCCACTGCAGGGGGCGCAGGTTTGATCCCTGGTTGGGAAACTAAGATCCCTCATGCTGCGTGGCATGGCCCCCCCCCAAAAAAAACCCACGCAGATTACCAGTATTTATTGCTTTGGAGGTATATTTATGTAGTAAGAAGATAAAAACTTAATGCCATTGTACACTTAAAATGGTTAAAATGGCCAATTTTACATTATGTTTATGTTATCACAATAAGAAAAGAAAAGATGCAAAGGGATGACAGTGTTGATGCCCTCCAGCCAAAGACTCCAGAGACGGAATTCCCTGGCGGTCCAGTGGTTAGGACTCCACGCTCTCACTGCCAAGGACCTGGGTTCAGTCCCTGGTCGGGGAACTAAAATCCCACAAGTCAAGCAGCACAGCCAAGAATAAATAAATAAATAAATAAATAAAGTATATCAGGACATAAGTGAGGACAGTGGTTACCCCTGGGGAGGGGGGCAGTGACTGAAAGCGGGGACACAGGGGCTTCTAGGGTGAGGCTCCTATTTTATTTCTTGATCTAGATACTGGTCACAGAGGTCTATATCAGTTAGTAACAGTTCATCAACTTGTACACTTATGATTCGAGCACTTTTCTGTGTATGTTATCCTTCAAGTGGAAAAATGCTTTAAAAGAGCATATCAGGAAAAAAAAACTCTTTAATTTGGGCAGCAAAACATTTTCACAGGGTTTTCCAGCACCTTCACTGGAGAAAGGAGACCGAAAGACGACCAGGTGTTTGAAGCCGTGGGAACTACAGATGAATTAAGTTCAGCCATTGGGTAAGGGGGACGGGATTGGCCTTGAGGTCGGGCTTGAGTTGGTTGTTAGAGGGCATGACTGATGTGCAGCTCTCCAGAGTGTCCGCCAGTCCCAGAGGCTGCCAGCCCTCGATGAACCTTCCTTGGCCTGTGGCTTCTGTCCCTCACCGCGTGATGCTGCCTCGCCCCTCCATCCCTGCTCCCTCACTCTGCTCGTATGTGTGTGCCGTTGAGGTGCATGTGCAAAGTGACAGGTGAGTCGAGCACAGTACACAGGGCATCAGACATGATCCCTTTCGGGAGGCTTATTTTTTAAGCATATACACAGCCAGAGTTTAGAAGGTGGACTCGGGGAAGTAGTCAGGATCGGCCGGGCCATGCCGGTGTAACAAACAACCCCCACATTTCGTGGCCTAAACCACCAAAGGCGTATTTCATCCTCTCACTTCAAGCCCATCGTGGGTTGGGTATGTTTCTTCTCTGCCTGGCCTTCACTCTGGGACCCGGGCTGGTGGGACAGCCTCTGTCTAGAACAACACCAGTAATTGTGGCAGAGGGAAGAAAGATCACGGTGATGCCCACGCTGGCTCTTAAAGCTTCCACGAAGTGACACGCCACCTCTGCTCACATTTCATTGGCCAGAGCCAGGGACGTGGACACATGTGACAGCAGCAGGGGTGGGAGGGGCCGCAAATATTTGAGAACAAAGTTCAGGCCACCATGCTCAGCAAGCCGTTGGCAGCATGAGCTGCAGTTATTATAAGTACTAGTTCACAAGTTCTGACTCGGCCTTGTGGGTGAAGATCATGGTAATCAGACAGACCTGGGTTCAAATTCTCTCCCACTGCTGACTGGCTGTGTGACTTCAGGCAAATCACCTGGCCTCTCTGAGCCTCAGTTTCCTATTCTGTCAAGTGATCCTAGTAATAGTATCCAATCTCATTGGGTTCTTGTGAGGATGTAATGAGAGAACTCCATGTTTCCCCCTTAGGACAGTACCTAGCACCAATCATAATGCTAGCTGTTATTATCATCATAATTTTATTAAAACCTGTTCATGGTGGCCATTTCTCAGTGATGGGCCTAAGTGAGGTTCTCAGGAAAGATAATGTAGCTAGTCTGCCAGCAGAGGAGAGAGGGCAGACCCCTTGGTGTGTGTGAGAAGGGTGTGGCGAGGGGGAAGTGCACAGAAGATGAAGTGGGCAGAGGGGCGGGAAGGCGGGTTCTAGCATTGGCTGTTTAGAATTAGCAAATCAGCAGGCCATCATCCCTCAGGTGATGTGGTGCAGGGGACTGGCCACAGCTCAGTTGTGGATTCTTCCGTCCTCAGATGTTGGTGGAGCATCTGCGTGTGCCAGGCTCTGCTGAGTGGGGAGCCTCAGCCCTGCCTTCATGGAGCCTGCGGTCTGCGGGGTGCGGTGCAGCGGGCGGGGCAGAGCAGACAGACGCTGGAGGGGCAGCCACAAGTGGTGGGAGCGGGGATGGAGCGAGCATGGGGAGGGGCCTCCCGCTGGCCTCTGTCGTGGGAACATCCTCGGTGAGCAGATATTCCCGAGCATCTCCAATGTGCCAGGCCTGAGGCATACGCCCCCGCCTCACCATCCAGAGGGGAAGACCAACGCGGGACAGCTTACGTGTGTGCTTATTTAGTTCTGATTGTAAGATGGGCTAGAAGATGCACAGTCGTTCTTCTTTTGCCCTTTCAAAGCCATTCTCCTGTGCCTGGGAGGCTGGCCTGGAGATGGTCTCACCCCGATTCCCTTGTCCTCTGGCTTTAGAGTTGGTCCAACCAATGGGCAGCACCAGCAGGAGATCGGACGAGGGTGAGAGGGGTAGGGGTATGTGTGACCCCGCCCCCAGCCCTGTGTGGCTCTGGCAGTTGTGGGGCTCTCCACTGCTTTCTCCCAGCTGCCCAGCTCCTGGCGGTGGCCTCTGCCCAGAATGCAGCTCTCTCCAGGGTTGGTAGCACCTTTGACCCTCCCTTGCCCCTTCAGGCTCTTGCTTTTGCTCATCTCTGCCATCCATCCTCAGTTCCCATAAGCCTTCCCACTCTGTCAGCAGTCCCTTCGTGAAGCTTTTCTCCAGGAACCCTTCAAACACACCACTGCCCGGCCAGGACCCTGACTGGTACAGAAGAGGGTGCAGTGTTCTGAGGGAGGCCAGGGCCACAGTCCTGACCTGCATCGGGGGCACTTTGATTTTCCTGCCCCACCCAGCCTTACCAGCGAACTCCTACTCAGCCTTCAGAGTCCCACCTCCAGCATCGCTTCCTCCAGGAAGCCCTCCCTGAACCCTAATCAAGGCCAAATATCCCAGGATTCTCACCCTTTCCTTCAGAGCACTGACCTTAGTTTGCAACTTCACTGTCAGTCGTGTGACATCTGATTCACATCTCCCTGTCCTGCCTAACGGGGCCTGTGTCACCTCTGTTCATACTGAATCACCTGGACCTGGCCAGAGTAGGCGCTGAAAGAGGAGTTGTTGGCTGGATGAGCGGCGAAACACAAATACCCCCAACCACATGGAAGGTTACGATGTTCTCAGTGTCAGCAAGAAAATAACGGCCCTCCTGTGACAGCTCAGTTAGCAAAATGGCCGGTCCCCTGAGAATGTACTGCCTTCCAGCAAGACAGGGCCTGGGGATGCTATATTTGAGGCAAATTCTTCTTCCTTCCTCCTCACAGGTTTGCTATGGAATTAATTGCAGAAAAGGGCCACCCATTTGTGGAAGAGCTTCAGAAAGTGAGTAACGTTGTCTTACCCCGAGCTGGGATTTTCCAACCCCGAGGCCTGGTGGCCATAACTGGATTTGCCAACTGACCGTCAGTTCCTTTCTGTGTCACCTGGGACTAGTCCACTTACCCTCTGTGAGCCTCAGTTTCTTCATCTGTAAGATGGGGACACACAGAGATGACCCTCCCTCACAGGCGAGTGGTGAGGTTTGGCCTCAGAGAGGGAAATGTGAAGGGCAGTGGTCTCAGCCCAGGGCAGTTCTGCCCTTCAGGGGACACAGGGCAATGTCTGGAGATGTTTTAAGTTGTCACACTGGAGGTGGAGGTGCTACTGGGATCTAGTGCGTAGAGGCAGGGATGCGGCTAAACGTCCTACAGTGCACAGGACGGTCCCCGTGACAGAGGATGACCTGGGCCAAAATGTCAGTGGCCCTGAGGTTGAGAGACTTGAAAGGCCCAGCTGTGGTTAGCCCTCGGCGGGGGGGATGGTAGGGTTCTTAGAATTACTGTTCTGTTCCTTAAGAGGCAGCGGGGGCTCTGGCCCACAGAGAGGACTTCAGAAATAGAGGCAGGGCCACCACCCCCAGAACATGGAGAATGTACCTGGGGTTTTAGTCTGCGTGCTGACCTGAGTCAGCTGCTCCCTGGAGGGTCAGCCCTCGGCCTGCTTCAGTCCTCCAGGCCAGGCTGGAGCCCACTGGGGCCCCTGGGAGCAGACACAGGGTAGTGAGGGGCTGCAGAAAGATGGGAGGCCTAAACTGCTGGAACATTCTATGAATGAGGCACCTCCTGTATGAGGGAGACTGGTCTTCAGCCTCAGAATGAGGAATTGCTGGCGTCTACAGTGGTCGTTTCTGTCTGCCGTGCTCACCTCTGAGCGGGGTTTGCAGAGGGAAGAGGGGGTCAGTGGCGTGATGAGCCCCTCCCTTGCTTTAGACCACATCCTTTGGGTAACAGTTTCAACATCACCTCCTCCGGGGCCTTCCCTGGCCACCCCTGCCTCCAGCTGGTGCCTCTCCCAGGCTTCCGCAGCTCCTGTGCTTCTGCCTCTAAAGGCAAGCATCACCAGGAGTGTGGCCTGGGCGCCCCAAGGGTGCAGACTGTGACTTGTTCAGCTGGGTTCCCCGCCTGGCCCCCGGGAGCTGCTCTGGGCCTATGGCAGGCCAGGCAGCCTGTTCCCGGCTCTCCCTGCAGAAGCCCATGAAGTGGAGGCCAGCCCTCACGTTTTACAGAGGACAAAACTGAGGCTCAGCCCAAGGCCGCACAGCCAGGAATCAGCGGGGCTGGGATCGGATTCCCGGACTGGGGCCGCCTCTCTCCAGCCCCCGGGGTAAACGCTGCAGGTGGCCGGCGGCCGAGTAGTACTGTGACGCCCCTTTCCATCGGAAGCCGCAGAGACACCACGAGGTCAGGGAACTTACCCAGAGTCTGCTGCTCGGCGGCTCAACAGGGCTCCAGTCCACTCCCGGGTGGGCACCGTCTACTCTCACCGACCGTGTCCTGCTCCCGGCACACTGCCACGGGCACAGCCCTGTCCTGTACAGTTTAAAAAGCACTGTCAATTTGGGTCTCTCCGCCCAAGTGTTATAGGTTAGAAAACCAAGGCCGTCAGTTTAGAGAAAAGAAAAAGCCCTCGAAGGGCCCGGCACATGGGAGAGGAGGGTCGGGGTGAGAAGACTCCTCCTGACTATCCCTGGGCGCTTGACACTCCCCGTCTGCGTCACCCAGGCGTTCCAAGGGAGCCAGGGCCCCTCCCAACAGGGCCGATGTGCTGCGCTGCAGGTTCACAGAGCTTGCTGATTAGCCTTTGTAAATGCCGGCTCCTTAGAGGCCTGACAGCTCCCGGCAGGCCCAGCCCTGCACGCGGACGCACGAGAGCCCCGCTTGGCCTGCGTGACAGGTTCTTCACCCACGCCTCCCATTCCTCCCCAGATCCAATGCTCCCTGCAGGACGTCGGCTCTGCACTGGCAACACCGCGCTCCTCAGCCAGGGAGGCTCACTTAAGTAATTCTCTCCCTGAACCCACTGTGTGTGCTCAGAGGGCCCCGGGGGGCCTGGGCCCGTGGGCAGGGGGAATGATTCTGTCCTGGGTGTCATCTGGGACCCCTGTCAACCTGGCCTGTGCAGCCTGAGACGGAGGGTCCCTCTGAGCCAGGGGAATGGTTGGCGGGCACCCAGGCAGAAGGGACGGGGTGGGCTCCTTGTGATCCTGGGGCAGTGGCCTCACGGCCATGTCCTTCTCCTTGGCTCCACAGAACATGCCACGTTCGAGGCAGGGCCCATCCTGGAGCTGGAGCAGTGGATCGACAGATACTCCAGCCAGCTGCCCCCGCTCACGGCTTTCATCCTGCCTGTAGGTACTGGGCTGCCTCAACCTGGGGGTGGCTGCGGGCCAGTGTGTTGACCAAAACACACAGGCAGGGATTCAGCCTCCCCCCTTTTAATTTTTAACAGTGACAGAAGCTTTCCCCCAGCCCCCAAGTCCCCTCCAGACCGTCACGGCTCCCTCCCCAGTCCTGCCTGCTTTGGAGAGGGGTACCCAGTGGGTGTGCCCTGGCAGGGCCCCTGGAGACAGAACACTGCCTGTTGTGGGCGGGGCCTGTGTGTCCCTCCATCCATCCAGGCTCCCTGCCTGTAGTGGGCACCCTCCCCCTGCCCTTCCAGCCAACACCTGCTTTCTCCTTTCAGTCCGGAGGCAAGAGCAGCTCCGCACTGCATCTCTGTCGGGCCGTGTGCCGCCGAGCTGAGAGACGGTACTGGGGTGCGGGGCCGAGGGAGCGGGGCCTGGGCAGAGAGACAGTGATCCTGACAGGGGTGGTGGGGTGGGGGCGGAACAGCACGTCGGGATCAGAGCTTGTGCAGAAGCAGGCAGCTCCAGGAAAGGGGAGGGGGAGGCCCAGCGGGTCTAGGTGATTATTTGTAATTATAATAACACTCACATGGTATGAAATTCAGGTGTGTATTCAGTGAGGACTCCCTGTTCCTGGGGTTAGTTTAAATGGTGGGGGTGGTCTCAGCTGAGCAGAAAGGATTGAAAAGCTCCACACCATGATAAGAGCTGTGAGGGAGGGTACTTGGCACCAGAGTGACCCAGCCTGGGACTGGGCATGGGGGGTACTGGGGGCACAGTGGACAGAGTGCCCAGGGTGAGGGGACAGCAAGGGCAGAGGCGGCAGTCTGCATGGAACACACACAAAGGATGCCGAGTGTCTGGTCCAGAGTGAGGGGCGTGAGGCATGACGAGGCTAGAGGCTGAGCTGAGGCCAGGCCGGGCAGGGCCTCATGTGCCCCGAGAGCTCTGCATTTATCCTGAGAGCCTTTATCCTGCGAGCCATTGATGGGTTTTAGGCCATGAGATGACATGCTGGCTGCTGGGTGAAGAAGGGCCCAGACCAGCCACCTGCTACCCCAATCCCCCAACTCAGAGTCAGGAGAGGAGGGACACCCCCCCCCCGCCCCCCGCCAGAAGCTCCTGACTGCCTTTTCAAGGAAACTTTAAAAGAGTAATTGCGGGGCTTCCCTGGTGGCGCAGTGGTTGAGCGTCCGCCTGCCGATGCAGGGGACACGGGTTCGTGCCCCGGTCCAGGAAGATCCCACATGCCGCGGAGTGGCTGGGCCCATGAGCCATGGCCACTGAGCCTGCACGTCCCGAGCCTGTGCTCTGCAACGGGAGAGGCCACAACAGTGAGAGGCCCACGTACCGCAAAAAAATAAAAAATAAAAAAAAAGTAATTGCAACATCTCCATTTACACCACTCATAGGCCAGGCTGCCAGCCGGCTTTACAGAGAAATGGGAATAAAGCCCTGCTTTATATAACCGGCAGGACCGTGCTGGGCACTTTGTGTCCATTATTTCATTGATTCCTTGTGGTAACCTTGGGAGAGAGGTGGTGGCAGCCCCCACTCTACTGGAGTCAGGACGCTGGGGCTCAGAGGTGACACCGTGGCCAGGGTCACCTGGGTGGTCCATGGCAGAGTCTGGATTTGAGCCCAGGTGTGTCTGCTCCATACCTGAGCTCTGTCCATAGCCCCATGTCATAAAGATTTCACTTTTCATGAAAGGCCCTTGGGGCCAAGTGGTTCCTAAAGTGATGCCGAGTCACAAAAGAGCTTCAGCTTCAAAAGGAAAAAAGTCATTTGTACAAAGCTGTCCACATCAGCAGTGCTCATAGTAGCAAAAAACTGGAAACAACCCAAAGGCCCAACATCAGGGAATGGCCAAGCAGGGGTCGGGGGCGGGGGGTCCTGAGGACACCAAACCCGTGCCCAGGTGACAAAGCCCCTGGGGCAGGAGACACAAACCTGGGGCCTCGGTTTGGGGCGAGCACCTCCCAGCAGGAGTTACGTAGCAGAGGCGACATGCGTGGAGGGGCTGCCAGCTCACTAGCGCTCAGCAGACAGCACCATCTAGCGTGTCTGCACACAGACTGGTGAGGCTGCAGCCGGAGTGAAATGCTGACTCAAGACGCAGCTCCTGCCCCCAAGCGTGTTGAGCCTATAACGTAGTGTGATGCTGTGTTTCCTCCCCTTCTAGCGTGGTGCCTCTTGTCCAGTCCGGTGAGACGGATGCAAACGTGGCCAAGTTCTTAAACAGGTACTCAGATGGGATCTGGAGAGTCTTTCTGAAAAAGTAGGCACTTCGTGGCTCCAGCCCTTGCTCGTGCGGCTCCAGCGTGGGCCAGGCCAGGGCTGAGAGCTGAGGGACCCCAGGAGCTGCCTGGGGTCCAGAAAGTGACCTCACAGCCAGGGTCTGGCCCCTTGATGTGGTCACTCCTCCCCCAGGACATGGCCTGGGCTTTGATGGTCCTGACCAGCTCCTTTCCTCCTGGGAGGGGAGTGAGGACCGTTCTGTTCATGTCACAGTAGTGATCCTGGGGAGCCTTCCAGCCATGTAGGTTGTGTGGGCTGAGCCAGTTCGTTCTCTTAGCAAGGAAGGCATCACCGCACAGATGAGGAACCAGCATATGACAGCTCTGTGGCGGGGGTGATCACCCAGAGCGGAGTCTCTTCCACTGCCCAGTCCCCCACCACACTCCCAGAGAGACAGCCAGGCATCAGGAGGAGGGGGGCATGGGTCCAGGACGGGGCACGGGTCAGGGAAGGTTCCAGCAGGACCTGGCATGGAGCTGGCCTCGGGGTAGGGTTGGGGCAGGGAGAGAAGAGGAGGGTGGGGTCAGTGCGGCCCGGAAACAAGGGAGAGCACAGGGCAGCTTCACAAGCTAACTGCCAGCCGCTGAGGGGCAGGCTCGCTGCTGCCTCTCCTGTTTCCCTCCCCACCCAGCCCTGCCCAGAGGCCCCATCACCGCCGGGTCAAAGAAAGAAGGGAGGGGGGCACTAGGGTCTAGCCCACTAGAACATTCCAGGCCAGTGCTTCTCAACCAAGATGTCTGGCAATGTCTGGAGACAAGTGGTTGGGGGCTGGGGTGCTGCCCAGTGTCCTACGATGCACACAACAGCTCCCTCTTCCTGCCACGAAGAATCACCCAGCCACAAGGAATGATCCTGAATGTCACTAGTGCCGAGGTTGAGAAGCCTGCTCTAGGCTCCCTCTACTCAAAGAGTAGACCAGCAGCACCAGAATCACCTGGGCACAGTTTAGACCTGCCAAATCCTGGGCCTGGCCCAGCCAGTCCTCCCGAATCAGAATCTGATCTGCATGTCACCAGGATCCCCAGTTGACTTGTGTGCATACCCCAGTTTGGGAGGCACCAGTCCTGTTCACTGGAAGGTGCAGAAACCAGGGAGTGGTCCAAAGTCACCAGCCCTGTGAGGTCAGACAGGGTAGTGGCCTCATCCTGCAGGAACCACCCCAGCCCTGGCGCCAGAGTCGGGCGCTGGGCTCTCAGGAAGCTGGCCTGGAGCGCCATCCATCAAGCCCAGGTTGGCTGAGCACCCGCTGTCCCACCCGATGCTCCTGGGGCACGTGACTGATATTTCCTCCTAGAAGGCTAATATAGGGAGGACCCTGTTAGCATTGATCTCTCATTTCAGATCATTCCATTTGCCTTCTTCTGCCCCTCCAGACTCAGTGACTATCTCTTCACGTTAGCCAGATACACAGCCATGAAGGAGGGGAATCCAGAAAAAATATACAAGAAAAATGACTTGTTGGTCCATGCCTGAGGCGCTTGGAAATAATGGAAAAAGGGAGCTTTGCAGACTCCTCCACAGTGACAACGGGGAAGGAAGACTTTGCCCTCGTGTCCTGATTCCTGAAGATCTCACCCAGAGGGGCCAGAAGCTGGTCTTTTGTCCAGACTCCGCTTCCTCTCAGGGCCCCCCACTTCCTTCAGGAGCTGAGGCCGGTGGAGAATTCTAGCCCCCTCCCCTGGGCTCTCCTCAGCCTTCCAAAAAAGAATAAAAGTGGGAAAGGCTTGAGGGGGTGTGTGTGGGGGTGTGTGTGTGGGTATGTGAGAGAGAGAGAGAGAGAGACGGATGCCCTCCACTGGCAGCTCATTTGGAATGGTACCAGAGGCCCTTGGAAATGTAATTGTGATTTACCTGTGCCAAAGGGGCTTTAAAATGTCACATTTATAAAGAGTAAGGCAGACAGGATTTGGAGTTTGGTCACCTCTGAGCCACTCACCAAGGGGGAAGGACGGCTGCAGACTGACAGGCGAGGCCTCGGAAACACTTGGACTGAAGTGCATGTGTGGCGAGGGTGCAGCCTGGAGAATCTTCTCTAAAGGGGAGCCTTCCTCCATCAAGCGACGGACATCCCGGGGAGAGGAACACCACCACTTTAATGAGGGCATGTCCTGCCCGGGCAGGTGGCGTCCAGGGTCAGAGATGAACTGCGTTCAGCTTCAGACTATAAGCTCTTATGTTTCCAGCGAGGCTGACGCAGACCAGACCTACTTCTCTGATGTTGCACTTGGCTGGTTTATGCCTCTGAGATCCGGGCCACAGCTGTATTTTATTTCAGTTGTCACTGCTGCTCCCTCCCGCTAGGAAGTGACCCTACCAGTGCCAGGTGTGTCCTTGGGAAGGGGGATATTTATGAAGGGTGAGGAGGCAGCCCTGAGAACCTGAAGACTCCACGCCACTAATTGCAGGAAACAACTTGGGAAGGGCAGGCTCTCACTAACTGTCAGGGCGGAAACGCCCAGTGAACTCCATCCAGCCATCATTTATTAGCCTGAAGCTCGGAAGTCTGGTCCCTCCAGCCATCCTTGCCAGCAGTTAGGAAACATTAAAATGATGAGTTTTGTGCTAGCTTTGCTTTTGTTCTTAACCAGCTTACCTGCTCATTTTGCTGGAGGAACATCATTATCTCGTCCCTTCTGGGTCCTTTCGTTCCTGGACTTGGGCAAAGTGGCTGAGGTGCAGGTGACCGTGAGTGAAAGTGAAAACCCTCCAGGAAGTGGCCCCGGCCAGCAGTTGGCGCCAGGTCTGGTGCATGGTGGGCACTCGGCCTGTGTGAACAGAACTGAGAACATTACAGAACAGGCTAAAGGTGGTTCACTGTCGGGCAGGCACTCAGGCTGGACCGGGGAGGGTTATGTTCCAAGAGCTCACAGCAAATCCAAGTGACTAGGTCCTGCCCACACCTTAGCATCTTCCTGGAAGGAGCAGGACGTACATAATAAAAAGTCCCACATGCCCCACTGTAGTGAAACATCTGCAAAGGACAAGAGGAGTTCTTTGAGTAGACACAGCGTCCTCATGGGATGATCTCTGAAACAAGGCCTTTTCCTGTAGCCATATCCCCTCCCCAGCAGCCCTTGCTGGGAGGGGCTGTCGCAGGCCAGATGGTAACTCTGGGTTCCCAGGTCCCACGCCCCCTGCATCATCCCTTCCACCAGCAAACATCCCCGAGAAACAAACACCCCTGAGAAACATGCAGGTGCAGGCATGTCCTGTGCCACTGACCTGGGAAGAACTGAGGTGGCCTGCTGGGGAAGGGCTCGCCCAGGGGACGGGTCAGTTTGAAACTTTCGCTCCTCTGCTGTACCTTACATAGCCATGTGGGAGCTGGAAGCAAAAGGAAAAATGTGTTCACCCCCGTACACTTAGCAAAACATCCTCCTCGGTCTCGAACCCAGTGGGAAAAGTTAATGAAAACTCCATGATCGAAACACATGACTGTATATAAAGCCCGTCTGCAACCGCTGTCAACCCTTGTAAATGGTCGTCCGCATCACACAGCAACGCAGGTCGGGAGAGAAATGGCAGGCTGTTTTTATATATAATGGTGATACCTTGTCGATCATAGATTTTGTTTTTGCATAAATTTGATTTTTAAAAATATCGTGGTGAGGGACTTCCCTGGTGGTCCAGCGGTTAAGACTTCACCTTCCAGTGCAGGGGGTGTGGGTTCAATCCCTGGTCAGGGAGCTAAGGTCCCAAATACCTTGCGACCAAAAAAACCAAAAACATAAAACAGAAGCAATATTGTAACAAATTCAATAAAGATTTTAAAAATGGTCCACATCAAAAAAAAATACTGCAGTGGAATAAATTCTGTAAAAAACATTGCACGAAAGTTATTTCTCTCGCTTCCTGGATTTGGGGGTGCTCCCATACATTTTGCACCCAAGAAAGTGCTCCACCTGCCTCTCGCTGGTCCAGGTCTGGCTCTCAGGATCGTATTTAGGGCCACAGTCAGAGGTGGTTGGATATTCCAGCGGGGAGAAGCCCACCAGCCAGCATTGTCGAAGGGCTTGACATGCCAGGCCCCAGGCCAGGGGCTCCACAAACATCATCACATTGAAACCTCACAGCAACCCCGAGGGAGGCACTGTCTATGGCAGGAGGGGGGAAACAGACTTGCAAACCAGCTTGTGTCAGGGAGTCAGTGCCAAGATGTGGGCCAGGGACACAGCCCTGTGACTCCCGGCCCAGTGCTCCTCCCCCCACTGCCACTTGACAGTCATTTTAATCACGCCCTGGGCCGCTGAGAACAATGTCAGGCACTAATAGATTCTGCTGTCTCATTTCTCAACCTACTTTCCCTTAACTGATACTTCATGGCTATTGTTAATGTGCATTTTTCACCGAGTAATTTTCATAACCCGAACTTGTAACGCATCCCAATGACAAACGTCCCCGGTACCAAATGCCCATCAGCTGCAATGTCACCCTCATCTCCCCCCACCCCACCCTCACACCTTCCTCCGACAACCCATACAGTTTTATGATCCCTCTGTCCCAGTTATCATTACCGAACCTTTAAGAATCCAGACACATTTCAAGTTTAATTGAATAAAATCCTTTGTGTAATAAATTCCACATGAATGCTACATAAATCAGTGCCTTGGGAGGATTTGTGGCTCACCCCTCCCTTCAGAACAGGCCCACTGCTGATACTGGACCCAGGCTGGTCCCACCTTGCTTAGGGAGAGGACTGATGCCCCCTTTGCAGCCCAGCCAGGGTGCAGTGTTCATTTGCCTTGACCTGTCACTTTTCTTCTCTGGAGTCCATCGTGGAAGACAGTGCTTGGGCGCAAGCAGAGGCAGGAGATGAGCTGGTTGGGGACACCAGGATTTGGAAGGTTGGGGGACACCCAGGAACTTTGGGGGTGTCCCGGTGCTCTCCCACTCCACAGATTCACAAACTTCTGATGAAGGCTCTGTGCATCCTCTCCCACCGTAGTGAAACATCTGCAAAGGACAAGAGAAGTTCTTTGAGTAGATACAGCAGTCTGCGTACAACCCGTGGAAGCCCCGGGGAAGAACCTCTGCTTTCAGTTCTCCAGTGCAGCACCCACTTCAGGAGTGAATCCGTGCAGAGGGCTGCCTGCTCCAGCGGCCTCATTGCTGGCTCTGCGGAGCCCCAGGCTTGTGGTGTGAGAACAGTCAAACGCTCGGCATGAGCGTCAGCTTCAGGCAGACTTGGGTCCAAGACCAGCTCTGTTACTTCCTAGCATCACGACTCTGGGCAAGTCGTTCCGTCTTCCTTGGACTTGCTTCTTCAACTGTAAAATGGGAATGAAAATCACATCCACCCCACAGGACCACTGGGAGAGTTTAATGAGGCAATGTTTAAAAGGCTTAGCATGCTCCCCCGTCTCATGTTAGCTATTATTATTTTGATTATTATTATTTGAAATCAAGTTCCAGCTCTGTCACTTCCTAGCTGAGTCACCTTGAGGGAATCTGTAACCACTCTGAACCTCAATCTTCAGCTTTTATTTTTGGGGACAATGATACCAACTTCCAAGGGTTCAGGAAATATGTCCATGGGCCTGGCACACGGCAGCAGCTCAACAAAAATAAAATGTAGCTACTTTTGAATCAGGTTTTATCCTTTTTCAAAGCACTTTCAAATAGCTCAGGCCCAGGTGGAGCGCACAGGACCGGGAGTAGCACCTCTGGTTTGTTAAGACTTCCCGAGCCGGTGGGAGATGGGGGCCTCCAGAGGGTCCTGGGCCAGGCCAGCCCAGGGGGATGTGGCTCCAGGAGCAACAGGCCGAAGTGAAAGGGAGGGTGACCCGGTCACAGAACAGCGAGAGCCAAAAGGGATCAGTGCCCGAGGACTCCCCGCGGGCAGCAGCAGAACCTGGTCTTCGGATTCCCACAAGGGGTCCTCTTGGGACAGAGGACATGATTGACAAATAACTGGGGCAGAGGAGGAGACGAGGGGACCTAAACCCGGGAGGAGCCCCCTACAAGCTACCTCTCTGAGGAAGGGTGAGCAGCAGGCCAGCTCAGCGTGCACCAGGGCAAAGGCAGCCTGGGGAAGGGATTGAATAAATGGCAGAAAGGCGTCCAGCTGACCCAGGACCTGGGGGTCCTCCCCGCACCAGCTGCTCCCAAGGCACAAACCCTTGGCCCTAGTCTTTGGCCATCTGCAGTGCCCACATCCCTCCCCAGTGAGCAGGTGCCTTTATTTATGATCACCTTGGAAGGGTCGAGCAGACATATGTTGCTGAGGGTCGTTTATTCTTGTTTATAAAATTTATGGCTTCACCTCGATTACACACTGTCAAAACGGGAAGGATTGGCCCCAAAGTCTCTTGCCGCATGACTGCCTCAGACGTGTGTACATCTGTTAACTCCGTAGGAGCTGTAGAGGGAAATAAGGCTGCCGATAACTCAGAAGCTCGCTGTCCTGTCACGAGGTGTGGGCTACAGGCCTCAAGGAGAGACAGCAGGCGCCTACGTGGAAGGGGAGGAGGTCAGGGCCTGCGGGTGGCCGCACCGGGTGGCATCGGGACCCTGGCCTTGCCTGGCAGACGGGCTCTCTCAGGCGCTTTGGGGTGGGGCATGGAAGGGGAGGAACTTGATTCCTGCAGCCCTCAGGGGTCCGGCTGCAGGACTGGCAGCTGGAGCCAGTTCTAAGCCTGTGGATCTCCACCTGCAGGTGTCAGCGGGGAGAGAGAAACGTTGACTCCACTGTGGTGGGTGGAGTTAGGTACGACCTCTCAGGAGGGCAATCTGGCAATGTCTATCCAAGTCCTGGAAATGTGCGTCCTTCTGACCCAGCAATTCCGTGTCTGAGAATTTCTCGGAAGGAAATAGATTCATCAGTGGAGTCATAGGGTTTCTTTTTTTTTTTTCAGTGCATGCTGCTCATTACAGAGAAAAACTGGAAACAAATGTCCAACAACAGGGAGCTTATTATTAAAGAAGAAATATTTAACAATAAGGGACTGTAGGAAATATCATAAAGCTACTGAAAATGATGGTGCCTATATATTTATTACTATGCAAAAGTGTTCACAATCTATTAAGTGGGGAAAAAACCCCCAAATTATAAAATGGTAGGTATAGAATGATCCAAATCCTGTAAAAGAAACATGAGTGTAAATATACCATAGAAAAAAGATGCAAGGATTCATTCTATATGTTAATAATGCTTATCTCTAAATCGTGGGATTACTGGGTGGTTTCTACTTACATTTTTGTTTGGATTTCCTATTTTTTTTTTTTACAATGTATTTGGGTTAGATTTGACAGAGGCGTACTTGTATAATAAACATGATTGAAAAAGTGTAAAGAAACTTGACAACTGCTTTCCCTGCCTATAATAAATCATCTACCTCCCTTGGGATGTCTGGAGCCAAGAGAACAGCCCAAGGGGAGGGCGCCCACCAGCAGCCAAAGCCACGGGGCCCCTCCAAAAACTAGAAGCCTGGTGAGTGTGCCCTGCGTCCGTTCTATTGGAGACAGCTGGCTGTTTGGAGTGCAGCCCCTGTGCAGCCTGAATGTGGACGCTTGGCTTCCATTCTAGGACAACAGCTGAGGGAAGAAAAATGATCGCAGCGCCACTGAAGTGCCCCCGGCGGGTAATCACACCAGCTTTTCACAGGGTGTTGAGGATGCTGGCATCCTTCTTTGTCCTCTGTTGGCTGCTGCATCTTTAACTTGTACAGAATTTGAGAGTAGACAGTGGACTTTCACATTTAATTATTTTATGTGGATTTTTGTTCTGGATTATCACCCTAACTTTACCTGGACAAACTGGCGCCCCATCGGGTAGAGTAATGAATCCTATGTGCCGTAGTCAGCAAGTGGAAAAACCAGCACTCAACCCGGGCTTCCTAGATCAGAATCCAGCTTCCTTGTCCAACTCTGTTCTGCTGAGACAGGGCTTATCCCAGGGATGGGCAAGAAATGCCAATTCCAACTGATTGGTAGTGGCTGCCTAAAGGGCTGTGGTAAGGAGCCTGAAGCTGGATCCGATTCAGCAGGAAGGAGTTTGGTAATCCATTAGTGATATCCGCCATGGCTTCCTACGGAGGTAATGCAATAAATAATGTGTATTTGACGTTTCTGAATTCCTGGGCCAAATCCCTCGCAGATTTCAAAAGGGTGGGGACCTCAGAGGTAGGTATGGGTCTTCAGGCTGCCTAAGGGTTCTCCTAACCCTACAACTCCCCAAGAGAGCAAACCAGCAGGACAGGGATTTCTCAGGGCTTTGAGACGACACACCAGGGTCAGAGATCTTTGAGACCCAAACACTTGTAAGTCCGACTAATTGATCAGTCAGCCCTGATGAGCTCACCAGCAGAATGTAGAATCTGTAATTACATTTCACATTAAAACATGCAAAGTTAAGATTAAAGCCAGCAGTGCTACATTTAGTTAAGGCAAACGCTTTGTTCAGGGAGACATTTTTGGGTCTCCAATTTACAGTGATCTCCAGCTAAAGACCTCTAAGAACACACCCACACCCGTAGTTGAGCAAAGTTGGATCGACTGTCCTGTTGCAATGAGAGAGCACACAATACAGAGAGCCACGGGGTGTTTCAGGAACAGGGTGTTAGAAAGGACCTAGAGGATTTGGGCTTGTGTCAGGTCCTTTGGGGAAGGTTCAAGGAAGCAGGGGTAGTTCTATGACGGGGTGTCTTAATAAACTTCTGTTAGGAGGGAGGAATGTGTGAGGCTAAAGCTGCAATGGAATACACTGGAGGGTCAGACAGGCACAGCCCCCAACCTGTGCGAGGGGCCGGGGGAGTGACAATATGACAGGACAGGGCACCCCTTATCAGGTACACTCCCAAATCCAACCCTGCCTTTTAGCTCTTTAGCTGGGGACCTGCGCGGCTGTGCAAACTGTCACTTCTCCTGGTTTTGCCAGGACTCAGGGAGACTGAGCTCTGGGGTCCTCAGCAAGTCCTTAAAAGTGCTGCAGGGCCTTATTTGCAAAGTGGGCGCAATTTTGTCTGTTTCCTTCAGCCCCCAAGAGGGTAGGTGGGACAGGGGACAGCAGCAGACACAGCGGGCTCTGGACAAGGGACAGAACAGCCCCTGGGGCTTCCTTCAAGCTTGGCCCCTTGGCTAGAAGGCTCTCCCACGCCCTCTTCTGCCTGCTCAAACCAGGTAAGGGCTCTGGAGCGTGGCAGACCTGGGTTCAAACCTTGGCTCTGCCGCTTACTGATGCTGAGACATCGGACAAGGGGCTTATCATCTCTGAACCTCAGTTTTCCCAGCTGTGAAGTGAGCATCCTAGCAGCACCACACTGGAGATAAGTGATGACCGTATGTGCTCACACACGTCCTCCTTGGATTAGTTACGCCTCTTCCTCCACCCCATATCGAGCTCTGCGGGGCAGGGTGGTGCCCACATTCTTCTCTCTGTACCTCCAGCACCGAGCCCAGCCCGGAGCATAGTAGGTCCTGGCTATCTGTTAGATGAATGGACATGAGCCTGAGCTCCCTGGCAGTATGGCTTCCTGGGCCAGCTCCTGGCTGGGACACCTGCCAGCTGCCAGGCCCATCTGGCACCATTGTAACGGTGACCAAACCATCCACGCTGCACAGCAGACTCCATGCGGCCCTGCACTGCCCCACTTGGGTGATGGTCCCTTCCCTGGACAGCATCCCTGGGTGGGCCACAAGCAGGGTGGGGAGTCAGTGGGGCCAGGCCCAGAGGGAAAGCGAAAGGACCATGGAGCCTGACGTCTGGGATAGGTGTCCAGAGCAGCCCAAACTGTCAAGAGGACAAAGTGTCACTGTGTCTCCCCGACCTGTCTCTTTCTGCCTCTAACTTCAGGCTCCCCGGCCTCCCCTGGAAGCCCCTCCCCTGCAGCCCCCCTGGGTCTGTTTGCACCCAGTGACTTC
The DNA here is from genome assembly GCF_059928025.1 of Delphinapterus leucas. Taxonomy (NCBI): domain Eukaryota; kingdom Metazoa; phylum Chordata; class Mammalia; order Artiodactyla; family Monodontidae; genus Delphinapterus; species Delphinapterus leucas. Next base: position 17,501,123 of record NC_143142.1, read on the forward strand.
CAGCCCCCTAGGCTTCGCCACCTCCAGCGCCCCTCACGGCACGGGGTGTCCTGCACAGACCATTCCCCTTGGCGGCAGTGCTAGTAGTGGTGGAAGGGGGACCTCCGTGGTCTCACAGACGCAGGGCCAAATCTCGCTTCTGGCACTTCTGAGCTGTGTGGCCTCATGCAAGCGAACCCAGCTCTCTGAACCTGTGTCCTCACTGCAAAGCAGACCAGTTACACTCCCGGGGCCCAGGGTCCCCGGGGGGATTGGACGTGACCGCTCGTGCAGAGGGCTGAGCGCAGTGCTGGGCTCGGGCGAAGGCCTAGGGATGGCAGCTACCATCACTACACTTACGGTAGGACGCTCCCACTCCCGTCCTTGGTGATAGATGTGTTCTAGTTCCCACTGTCCACCACCTTCACGCCTTCTGTCTGGCTGCTTCCTCTGCCCCAAATACCTCCCTTCCCATCTCTGAAGTGGAAACCCTCTTTCTAAGTGAAAATGAAAGAACACCTCCTTTACGGCCCCCTCCTGCCTAAACAGATGTGACCCCTCCTCTTTGACCCCCGCACACTACTTGTTACCATGACGATGCTCTTTAAGGCACGACTCACTATGCCCAGTTCTTGGATAAGAAGAGAGAGGTTGGCGGAGGTGGTCCAAGCTCCTGCAGCCGATGAGCGGCCGGGATGGGCCTGGCACCCGTGTGTGACCCCACAGTACATGTTTCCACCCAGCTGTTCGTGAGGTTCTCAGGACAGATACTACCATCGCTGGGGTGATTTTACTGATGAGGAAAGAAGGTTCAGGGAGCTGGAAACTTACTCAGGGTCACTCAGCTTTTGATGCCAAGTCCAGGGTCTTAGCCTGATCACTGGGGCTTAGCGGACGACACTCCAGCCCTTGCTCCTCTGCGTGGTCTGTGGCGCAGTGCCCCAGCCAGACCAGCTGAAGCAGCATCTCCCTGGGGACTCGTGTGCACGTGTTTTCGACGCTCTGCTTTGCCTTCCTCTGCGGCCCAGCTGCAGTGGGGTGTCTTCTGCTGTCGCTGGGGGGATCCCTGCAGTCTGGCTTCTAGGTGTAGGGTCTGTAAACTGACAGACCCACCCCAGTCCCCCCAAATTTCCAAGAGGTGAGAAAACCACAAAGGGAATGCAGCTGTGAGTCCTGGGTTGGGGAGATGCCTGGCCTGAGTGCGCGGGGAAGCGCAGAGCTCCGCCAGGGCTCCGGCAGAGGAGGACCTGCACCCCTGGGGCTGGGCTGAGCGTGGTGGAGCCCAGCTCCTTGGGGTCCTGCGGCCGCTGACTCCGACTCCTCCGTGGCACGGTGAGTGCCGCTCGCCTACTTAATGGAAGCCCGGGGAAGCGAGGGGCCTCGCCCACAGCCTCCCAGCTGGCGGGAGGCAGAGCTGGAACGCGAACCCAGTTCCAGATGCTCCGAAGCCCTTGCTCTCTCTAGCGTCCTCAGTTAGAGCTGCACTCCACCAGGCTCGGGAGTCAGCTGCCACCTGTTAAGCACATGCTTGTAACAAATGTTAACCATCACGATGATTATAATGAGAGGCTGCTTCATTCTGACTCCATGCTCCAAAGGCTGGAGAAAACCGTGGATCCCGTCTGGGCCTCAGAGCAGCCCCTTCTCAGTGTTACTCAAGTGTCACACTGTGTAGGTGTGTGGCTGTGTGTGTGTGTGTTGGTTGGGGGATGGGGGGCACAAGCCTGGGAACACCTGGGCCAGGATCCTCTGGCTGACGTGCTCTTGCTTGTGTCCTTTCCTGCTCAGCCCTGCGCCGCAGGCAGTGCAGAGGAGGGCGTGTGCTTCTCCCCACTCCGCAGAAGCTCCACAGAGATCACAGAGGACCCTCCTCCGTGTCATCTCTCTTCACCCTGCTGTGACTGTCGGTGGCACCAGAAGCTACTCTGGAAGCCTGGCCAGAGCCCGACGACCAGGTGCGGGGGCAGCCCGGGTTTCGCAACGTGAAAGGTGAGGAAGGGCAGGAAGAGGGCTGACATCTAAGTGCTGACTCATGCTGGGTGCACATCATGCCACTGAACTCTGGCCGCCCCCGTGGTGGCACCAGGACTCCCGGAAACGCACACAGCCAGGCCACCCCATGAGAATTAGAGCAGGAAGTGAGGGACCGGGTTTGCACACGTGCCTCTGTTTCTTGGAAAAGACACCGAATGAACACTTTCCACAGTTCTCCACCAGCTCTTATCAATTTAAGACATTTCCAGGAAATAAGACTTCAGCCTAAGGGGGGCCCTGGGTCTACACGTTAGCCAGGCTTAGAGACAACCTGCCTGTCCGTACCTCTCACAGTTAGCAGCGTGTATCGGCTACATCAGCAGCACAAACATAGGCTGATGGCTTTGCTGGAGTCAGAAACAGTGGTGACCTGTGTTCCTCAAACTGCGTCCCACCTAAATATTCTTAGGCACCTGCAAGTTCTATCAGTGTATTGAATTGTCCTCATTTTAATAGTAATGGAAAACACCCACTTGTTTTTCCTAGTTATAAAGACAAACTTTCTGTTTGCAGTACTAACTTGTAATTAAAAGCCAAAATATCACAGGATAAGGCTTTAGTTTTTTAGGTGGGCGTGTCCCACACTGGAGGCCACTGATGGATTTGGGGGACTCTGCAGAATGTTTTTCCTTTGCAGGATATAAATGCTCTGTGGAAGGGAGCCTGGCATATGCGAATTCCTCTTGGGAGCCCAGGTGGCCCAACTGGCAGGCTTTCAAGACCTCTCTCCTGATGCTCAGATCCTCAGGTGCCCCCAGGCCAGGGGAGGCAGCAAAAACTCACGGGAGGAGCTGGAAAGACTGGCAGGGTTGAGATGGGCTTTCTGCTGGGTGTAAACCTGGTCTTGTGTAACAGGAAGAGACAGGGCTGGCGTGTCCTGCAAATGCGACCCTCAGTAATGGAGGAAAGCCGAATACACCCAGATTAGCTGGAAAATCTTACTTTGAGCGCTTCTGAATTATCTGGATTTTTTTCAATAAACACCTGTCACCATTTTACGTTACCGGGGAAGGCATGTAATCCAGGGTGGTGGCTGCCTCTGGGAAATGCGTGAGAAGGATGGGGAGCATGCAGGGTGCCTAAGGGGGCTTTAGCTTTACCTGAAAGGTGACACACTGTCCAGCACTGTTGACCCCGGTGAGGCAGTGAGCCTCGGCTGTCTGCTGCATCCTCCTCTGTGTCTTCTTCCCGCTGTGGAAGCCTGCACGCCCTTTAAGCCCCAGATGCCCCATCCTGAGCTCTCCAGGCACTCGGTTGCAAAGTGCTCCTTCCCGACATAAAAAGCAGAACAAAGCCACTGTGTGCTGAGTACAAATTTAATAAAGCTTTTGTCGTTTTAATCCGAAGTTATCTATGAAAACAAGCTCCACCCCACAACTTTTTAGAGCCATCAAGAGCCATCGAGGTGCCTGTGAACACCACCTAGAGAAGTACAGACTCAGGGTTTCAGATAGTGCAATACTTCCAGCTGCTGAAGTTCAATGAAACTACAAACTACCCCTCCTCGTCAGAACAAAGTCGGTGCTGGTGCTTAGGGACCCACTCTCTCTGCATCCCACACTGGCAGACCCCTAGGAAGTAAGAATCAAACCTCTTAGTGCAGGTTGACAATCCTTTAGGCACCAGCATAAATGTACCCACCCGCCCAGAGCACAACACGCACGTTTAAAAGGAACTTTCCAAGGAATCGAGTGTTTAAAGATAATGGCAAGTCCACAGAATTGGAGATTACTGACAAATCTTAATAATAATAAGAGTAATAAATTCCTATCTGTCTTTAAATTCTTTGCCGTCTCCCCATCAAGGTAAAACACGTGCTCTGTTTTGTAGAAGCCTGGGGCTCTAACATGGCCAAACGTGAGCCTGGGCAGGATGCCGGCACCTGGCTGAAACCCTCTGCCGGAGGCCATGGAGACAGGTCCTGCCCGCTTTGCCACCAACATGGAAGGTTCTTTCTGGAAGGTGTTTTGCTATGTGGAAGAGAGCTGCGAGTCCTCTGCCAGCTCCTGGCCTCTAGTCTGGCTTCAATCTGGCTGGTGGGGATGCACCAGGAGTGTGGTGACGTGGGCGAGGTGGGTGGCTGTCCACACAGAACAATAACATGGCTTCTGCCTCAATTCCCTGGATCTAGAGTACAGTTCTCGTGATAAGGTGAAGAATGACGGCAGAAGAGTGCAATGGGTTGGAAGAGAAAACAAAGTGAAAAACCCCAAACCAAAAAACCCGGAGGGCCCGTGAGTCTCCTCAGCCTCATGAGCCTCCGTCAGTGCAAAGGGCTCCCGGGTTCCCAGTGCTGAGGAAGGACGGGAAACAAGACCCAAGTTTCTTGGGACTTTTACAATCTACAGAGTAAAGCCACTGCCCAGATGGGACAGGTACCTTCAGCTGGTGTTTGTTCCTCACTAGACGACAAGTGTGGCCAACAAGCAGGGGAAAGGCAGCCGCCCTCCCCAGGAATCAGCAGGCTTCGAGTAACAGCTAGTGCCTTTTGGAAACGGAGCTGCTTTTAAGGAACAACGGTTTTTTTCTCCCAAACCCGGATGCCAACGTGAGTGCCCAAGATGGGAGCAAGCCAGAAGGGGCTCCCTGGCAGCCCGGCTGCTGAGGACCCGGAGCATCTGAGGTGAGAATGGGCAGAGGACCGCCGCCGAGTGGAACTCGTGGCTCTGAGGTGGGAGCAGCGCCCTGAGCTTCCAGTGCTCCGTGGTCTCACCAGCAGGCACCTCTGCTGCCCGGGAGCAGGTGGGCCTGGCTATCTGGAGAGAGGCTGCTGCGGACGGGACAGAGGCCGAGACTCTGCAGGGTGCATAGAGGCTTGGCGAGGCCTTACCTGAGTAAAGAGTTTTCAGAAACGGAAGGGACGCATCTCACGTTAGGTCGGCTTCATGCATTCAGGCCCACGCCCTGAAAACCACTCCGGAGCCTTGGTGTTCCTGGGACTTGTTCATGCATGGCTCGCTCAGAAAGTTAAGGAACAGAAACTCACGAAAACACCAAATTAACAAAAACAGAAGCCCCACTGCCATCACAGGCCTCGGCTTCAGGCCACTGTAAAGTAGGAAAGAAGGACCAATGCTGGAGGAATCTGGAGGTTTATTTTCAACACCCCCTTCCTGTTAGTGTCCCCTGGAGAGTGCTGGGTAGCTTTGTCACGTGCATCCAAAGTTCTTGAGGCCACAGGGGACGTCTCATGGCTACAGAGAGGGTCTGGGGGCCACCATCCCCTGGCACGTCAGTCGTGCTCCCAGGGGAACGCCGCCTCTTGGGGCTGAGGGTGGCTGGGAGCTAGGAGAGCTCGAAGCCCGTGTTCATGCTGATGGCGTAGCGCAGCTTCTCCCGCAGGACGCTCTTCTTGCTGTAGTTGGGCAGCTTGAGCAGGTTGAAGCAGGTGGAGGAGGTGGGCAGGCGGCCACCTGGCTCCCGCTTGCGGATGGTAAAGAAGCCACGCAGGACACTGCCCAGGGTGTCGCCGGTGTCCTGCAAGCACACCCCACAGCCTCAGGTTGGGGGGCGCCTGGGGAGAGGGCTAGACCGGCCCCCTGCGGAGGACAACCAGCCTGGAGAGGTGGGTTGCACAGAAGCAAGCCTGGCTCCTGGGGTCCTGCATGGTGGAAGCCTGCATGAAGCAGCACTTGGAAACAGGACCTCTGGTTTAACTGCTAACCATCGGTAAACCAATGTGCAAAGAGCCGGAACACTGTAAAAGTGTTATGGTAACAAACTCCTTCCTGACCTTGCCAGCGCTGCGGCCTGCGACAGACCGTAACTTGGGGCAGCCTTCCTTAAGTAAGGGGGCTGAGGGTCGTCTAGTGTCACCTAAGAGGAGGGATCGGCGTGACGGCGGTGGCATCGTGGAATGCAGCTACACTCAGAGGCCACTGGGTTTTTGTGGGGGTGAGAAACTTATAACAACGGCTACCAACTGAGCACCCACTATGGGTCAGGCTTGTGGCACACAGAACACAATAACCCCTAGGGCGTCCACTTTCCCTCTGCAGAGGAGGGAATGAGGCCGCGTACCCAGGTGTGCACAGCCGGCAGGTGGAGGAGTTGAAGCCTGCGCTTGTCCAATTCCTGAGCCCACGTTCCAACCCCTCTCCCACACTGCCACTCAGACCTGTACCAGCAGCTACGAAAAATGCCCCGCAGGTATTCTTCCCTGAGGGAGTAACGAGAAAGGGACCTCCAGGAGAGCTGAGGCCCCAAAGTGGCCCACCTGTGCTCCTGGCCCGAGAACCGCGACACCTCCTCAACCGGCCAAGGAGCCTGGCTGCCCGCCCTGTGGATACGACTGGGCAAGCGCCCCACCCGGTAGGTGCAGCAGACCTCACCAAGAGGGGCCGGCTCTTCCCCAGCAGCGGTACCTGATCATCCGACACTTCCACACAGCGGATGGAGAAGGGAGGCTTGAGGTAGGCAAATCCCAGGAGCGGGGGCCTGGAGCAGCTGGTCACAAACTGCAACACAAAGCAGGGCCGGGAGTCAGAGTGGGCCTGGCTGACGCCGTCCTCAGGGAGAGACCACTCGACAAGAGCACCGGAGAGGGAGGAGCCAGTGGGCCCGCTAAGCGTGTCAGGGGGAGGCCTGAGCCGAGGGCCGAGGCCAGGGGCACGCAGCACACCACCAATCGTGAGTGCTCGCTCTGCACCTGCCTTGCCGCTCGGCTTCTTCGCCACGCAGAGGATGTGCACGCGGGCCTGCTGGGTTGCCGGGCAGCCCCTGTGAGCTTGGTTCCTAATCTCCTCTCAGCACGCTAACAAAAACGAGGCCTCAGGAGCCAGCGGGGCTGAGGGCAGACCAAGGTACTAGATGCCCCAAGTGGGGCCTGTGGGCAGCCAGCCTCGCTTCCTTGCTACACTCTTGGACTTCCTTGCATTTTCCAGATGGTAGCTCCTGTGTCATTTCCCCAAATGACTAGTCCTGCCTGGACAAAGGCATCTACCCACCTGGAAATCCAAGTGCTTAACCTGCACAGGGAAATCCTAAGAAACCGTTCACTTTCTTTAGTTCAACATTAGCCCAACGCTCTCCCTTCTCCAGGGGATCTAGGGACCTGCTAACTTACAACACCAAGCTGTGCTTCAAAACTCCGTGTCAGGCCTTAAAATAAATATTACCATTTAAACAGTGTCATAAATGGTAGTGAGATTCCTGAGACGATCCAAAAAGTTTACGTGTCATGCTTCAAAAACGTATTGACAAGATATATTACTATCCTAATATCCTGTATTTTCCCCCATAAAGAACGCAGCAGCAGATCCTATTTAGAAGCATTTCCACACCATGCTGTGTCCTCTGTGAACCCAAGCTCAGCTAATCATACCACAGGTGCTGTGTGACTCGACCCGTTTGAAGGATGAGGAAACAGACGCAGGTGAGTCTCTGCCCCTCCCAGTTCAGGCTGATCAGGCCTGCTGCCCGCTGCCAGCCAGAGCTGGTCCAGGGAGGGAGGGGTGGTCAGTCTCCTGGGACAGGAGGAGAATTGGAGGGCAGGGAGAGCCTTGGGGCTCTGCTATCACTATATTTAAAGAAAGTACAGTCACATTCTCTCCTGTACAACAGTTCTGTGGCTTCCCCCTGGCTCTGGGGCTGTCTGCAGCCACAGAAAAGGGCAGGCACAGGGCAAGGAACTGCAGGTGTGGTGACAGGCCACCCAGAGACATAAATATGCCTGCTGTGAGGGGCACCGACCACGTGGTTAGGAGAGACTGGCTTTCCTCTTTCTAGGAGAGGGGGGAAAGCAGCTCTACAGGTTGGCAGAGATTGTTATGCCTACAAGAGGCCCTGTTGGAAAAACTGGTTCTCTCGAGAATCAACTTCTGGAATTGGCCCCCTGCACGTATAGATAACATATGAAATACCTTCAGAAACATGGCTCTCTCGTCGGGCGTGAAGTCAGAGGCCAGGATATCCCAGAGCCAGATAATGACCCTATGACTTCCATGGAAACCACCGTAGTACACTGTGTGCTTCCTGAAAACAATGCAGACAAGGGCTCAACCACACATTCTGATGGGCGCTTACAGACACAGGCAGGCATGGAATTTAGACAAGCGGCACAGCAAACTCTGGCCAGCCTGGGTGACGACAAACTTCTCTTAAGCCAGAAGTTCATGCCTTAGTAACCCCAGGTCTCGGAAGCTCAGTGGGTGGAGCGTTGCATTGTAGGCCCTGTTGTTTCCCAGCAGAAGCTGACAGGAGACCCTGCACCACTGTTTCCTAGGACTTTGGAGAGCCCCACGGGCCTCAAGCTCTGCTTCTGCTTCTCAGTCTCCAGGCAGACAAGGGCTTGAGCTTTTCTTCCAAAGCAACTCACCCAGAGATCAGGGAAGAGGAGTCCATCTGGACACAGGACCCTGAAAACTCTCCAAAAGGAACCCAAAAAAAGGAGCAGCTTGCTTTCTTGGAGGCCTAAGAATGTCAACCTTGCCCCTGCACTCACTCCTTACTTTAAATCTTCCAGATCGATCTCAGCATTGTCCCCGGAGATGAGTCGCTGTAGCTCAGGGGTCGAGAACATCCGGGTCCACTCAGGTTTGATGATGGAACGGAATCCACTAATGAGGGCAGCTGTCTGGTTCTTGATTTGAGTGTGCATTCGAAAGTGGGCCATCAGATGGATGTAGCTAATTCTGTTGCCAACAAGGGAAAACAATGGAAATTAACAGGACAGGGTGGGCGGTTGCTGACGGGCTGAAAGATGAGTCCAGTCAGTTCTGAACCATTTTACAAAAACACAAATAGCACCAGAGCACTTCACCAGAACAACGGCGATGAGGATGACAGCCCTCCTGAACAGCCCACGGTGTGCCACTGTGAAAGCGTTAGTGTCAAGGGCATCACCTCATGCACTCCTCGCGAAAGCCAGTGGGTCAGACGTTGGGGTAACCTCACTGTCAAGAATCAAAGTGAGGCATCTCCAGCTAAGGAGAGGGCCCTTCTTAGGACAAAGGGACTTTTATTTAACTTCATCCTTTTGGACATAAACCAATTAAGATACTGTTCAGTCCTCCAGAGAAAATTGTTTCATGTTGAAACTTCAACCAAAACCTTGCTAGACTGGACAAGAAGTCTAGGCCATGAGAAGGTAAGGCTGCGGAAAGTTTTAATCACACGCAGCTGGCTTGACGATTAGGCTTAATGAGGAAGTTGGAGCACTAACAACGGTTCCAAGCAGCCGGTCCTCCAGGTCTGCTTTCACCAACACAAGTAGTTCACCTGCAGCTGCACGGCACAGTGCAATGCTTCTGCCCAGGTGAAATCCCTTTCCACAGGCTTGCCAGCATTGCTGATTTCTTAGCAAACCATTCATTCAGATGAAAGAATGTGAGCCCAGCCCAGGTACAACCCTCAAAATTCCAAATTAGTACAGTCCAAATAAATCTGTTTTACCCCACGATGCTCAGATCTGAGTTACTAACCTGGAAAATATGCCTATTTAAAAAAAGCTTCCAGTGGCAAGCTTGCACACTGATATACTTAAATCTGATTTTTTTCTATCACTGCTATTTCTTTCATGTACTCGTTGAAGCAGGTGACTAATACTGTTCCATTTTACCAAAAGAGGGAGGGAGCCTCGGAGACTTTCCCATCGAACACCCAGGAAGTGCAAGCTCAAGTATCTCTGCAGGAGCAGGTCCTGGTGATGTCTTTTAAGAGTCTGCAGGACTGAACGTCCTTGCCCTTATACTGAGGTTTTATGCTAAGAACACGTAAGAGTTTGTGAAATGACTTTCCACGTAGGTTTCCAGGCAGGACAGGAACCTCACTCCAACCCAGGCTGTATCAACCCACCTCCACCGGCTGCTGTACATACGGCTCCTACCATCATCCCCGTGCCATGCCTGGCAAAACAGGGCCCATCTGAGGGTAACATATCTGATGATGGTGAGGTCACTGCTCTCATTTATTAAGGGCCTCCTCTGAGCCAGACATCCTGGAAGGTACTTTACATGCATTCTCATGTGAAACCCTCTGAAGGGATGATTACAGGCACACGGTGGGCAGGCTCAGGACCCACCCTGCTCTCTGACACCCCCAGGCAGCTTCCACCCACCCTGTGGCCCCTGTACTTTCTGTCACTCTAAGGCTCCGTGGCCAAGAGTCAAAATGGGTGTATTTCAATCATGATGAGAATTGGGTCTGCTCTCCTGACTGTTCTGACAGTCTAAATAAAAGCTCCCCGAGCACGTGGACTGACTGATCCGACCCGAGAGGGACACGAGGCTTGGGGACACTGGGCTGTGAGGTGCCTCTGATCCAAATGACTCACCGGGTGGGACTAAGCTCTCACTTGTCACTGAAGACAGTGATGCTCAGATTAACAGTTCAGATGCTCAGCTGAGCCTAGTGGCAGGAGATTGACAGATTGACAAAAGGGCCAATAACTACTCCTTGAGCCGGGTCCTACCGTTTAGTTAGGTGAGTGCAGGGCTGGGTGGAGACACGCATGGAGGGGCTTTGCTTTGAGGGACCATTTATGATAGATTCCTAAAAGCCTGTTATCTGTGACAAGAGCTGCTGGGCCTCAGGGTCTCCCCACGTCCGAGGACCTGTCTGCTGCATCTGAATTCATCACTGTGTCTTCTCAAGAACAGTGTTTTATACAACTGCCACACACCCTCATTCTAAAATGATCTGCCCCTCCAAGGAGTCTTTCCACCTCTGTGCCCTCTGGGTTCAGGACTTCGTGCCCGACCGGCTCAGAACCCATCTGTCTGCATCTAGAGCCGTCATTAAATTCCTAGGAACACCACAGCCTGGGTGCCTCTGACCTTAGAAGTGCTACTGCAAAATATAAATTGTCAATTCTTATTTTGCAAATCGAATTTAATACGATTTCGGCCTATGAACTGTAACCAGTAAATTCCATTATGATGTTTATGGCCTCTTTCTACTTCAATTTATCTTAATAAATTCTCAAAGTAAGCCCAGAGAGCCAGAATGAAGTCTTTTCAAGTGGTGACCTTAAAAATCTAATTGCCATACTCACTTATTTTCATTTGTAACAGGAATGGTCTTCCCTCCAGGAATCAGTTCATGGCAAACAAGCTGGGGGAGAGGAAGGGGAACAATTACTCAAGAGAATTCTAATGAGAAAATAAAGCTTCCTGAAGATGGAAGGGCCTGATGCCGACATCCATAATAACGACAGAGGAAGATGAGACATGTTTGGGAACAATCATTTTCACAAAAAGCCAGGGCTTAAATATCAACAAGCCGGCCCTGCATGATCAATATGACAGGTTCCTTCTCATCTGATCCTCGTACAAACGTGTATATTAAGGCTCCGGGGTGTTGTGGAGGGGAACGTGTTAGCAATGAAGAGCACAGGAGGACAGATAAATAAATGCTGGTACAACCATACCTTGGAATACAGTGGCGTTATTAAAAAATATGATGAAAAAGTATATTTCTTGAGAAGGTGGGGGGGAAAGAGCAGATTATATAACAGCAGTCAAGGTACACAAAAAATTATATATGTGCCCAGGGAGAAAAACCCTAAAAAGGCTCAGGCCACATGCTAACAGTGGCGCTCTCCAGGCACCAGCACTATAGGTGGTTTTCACTTTCACCTTTATACTTTTATTGTAGCTGAATTTTTGGTTAGAAGTTTGCATTATTTTTATAGTCAGGACAGAAAATTAAGAATGTCAGGAAGAAGTCTCAAAATTAAAGATTAAAGTCTCTGATTAAAGATTCAAAAACGCTATAGAATCAACTGCTTTCCTCAACTTCAAGAAGTCTTGTGGGTCGCCTAAAAATCAAAGAATGCATCATTTCAAAGCTAATTTTAATAGAAATTCTACTAACATAATATACTGTAACTCTAGAGACCTGGAAAGGAGTAACGGTGCCCTCTAGTCCCACTGCTATCAACATCTCGGGGCTGACGCTGCAGGATGTTAAAGCTGGATGGCCCTTAGGAATGCCCAGCCGGGTGTTTCCCACAATAGGTTCCAGGGAACTCCTGATCTGTGCACCACCATCTGGAGAATCTGTGAGGTGGTGTGCCCTCCCTGAAAGAGGAGTTCTGTGACCAAATGAGCTGGGGAAGGTTGAGGTTAACACAACCACAGCAGGTTTCTTTCTCATGGGCTTCTTAGGGCCCTGACGTGCCAGCGTGCTCAGTGGTTCTTCAGGAGGAGGACAGGGCGTGCGGTCTAGAGGGCATCTGGTGACACTGGTCCCAGCAAGGACTAATTCGGCAAATGGTATTTGTTGAGATAAGGAAAGTGTGGCTCAGGGAGACTGAGTGACCTCGCTGAGGCCCTGGGAAGTCGGCCCTGTACTACGAGCTCCAGAGCGGCCCTAACACCACATGCACACTGGGGCTCATGCAGGGGTCCGGGGATGCAAATGGAGGGGCTGGGAGCCCTGCAAGGAAAATCAGGACAGAGAAGGTCTGGGGGAAGCCCCTCTGCTGCCACGACTTCAAGGGTCTTTTTTCCCGGCTCTGCTCTCCATGCCGAGGAGGAGCAAGGACAGGGTTCTGTTAGAGGCACACCCTGTCAGGTTGTTCCTTCCCCATGTCTCAGTCATGATCCTCTGGAACAGCTAATCCTCACCATGGTAACGAAAGGCAGTGTACAAAGTAGGAGTCATAGCTTCCATCAGAAATGACCCCAAAGTGCCCTGGAAGCAGAGCAGGGTCTCGGTGGGAGCTCTCTGGGTGGCGAGCAGGCCAAGGCCAGGTCAGCTGGGAAGGGGAGGGGAGCGCCCTCCCTCCTGGCAGGGTGGCAAAGGGGCTGGGGAGGCAGAGGAGAAGGGTGGACAGACAGACAGACACAGCCCCAGTCTGCGGGTCTCCTGGGGAAAACACCCAGACTAGGGCAGGTCTTAGGAAGCCAAAGTGGGGAGCGGGGGGAACAAGGTTCAGCCAGAGGCCCACCTACCTGACCCATGACATCCTCATCATATGACAGTGTCAGGCCCAAGTCAGCGATGTCCCCATCGCACCGCTAAAGCAACAGAGAAAGGGACCATGTAGGGCCAAGGAGCGCTACATCCTTGAAGGTTTTAACACTCCCCGCCTATGACATCGGCTCGGGCAGCTACCACTGTGGCTGCCGTACAACTTGAAACAAAGGAAAAGGCCACTCATCACCTGGAGGAAGGAGGCTGTGAGCATCAGTCCCGGGAGGAAGTGCTCAGGAGGGGACACGAGGCCCTGCAGTGGCTAAGGAGTGTGCCACTTCACCACAGCAGGAAATCCCACTCCACCCCATGACGACGGGGTAGAGCTGAACCCCATGGGGCGTCACTTGGCTGAGTTCACACCGGCACTCAGCTAAGCCATGCCGCCTTCCACACTGACCTTAATGGAAGTGAGGTTTTTATAGAACTCGGAATCCAGAGAAGGCAGTTCATCCACAGAGCTGTAGAAGACACTGTGGTGGTGCCCGAGCAGCTGGCTCAGGAAGAAGGATGCAAAGGGCACGTCCACCACAATTCCCTGCCAGAGAGGAGACAGGAGCTGCCACCTGCTGCCCAGCAGCCCGTCTCGGTGATCTCATCCAGGGCGGCTCCGGCTGCAGATGGGGCTCCGAGGGCGCCAATGACATCTCTAGACTTCCTAAATTTTCAATCTGGAGAGCGATACATCCCTACCACCTAAACACAGTCGAGCGCCTCCTGGGGACATTACCACATAGTGGTTAAGGGCCCAGGCTTTGCAGCGGCACAGCTCAGGGATCACACCTCAGCTCCGCTGCTGCTAGACCATGGGGCATTGGCTTTATCATCTGTAAGTGGGGACCAGAAGAGCCTCAGTTTTAAGGGTTAAACGAGCAAGGTGGGGGAAGTTTCCAGGAGGAAGGGATAGCTGGGCAGGAGGCCTTTAGTACAAGGCTCACAGGTGCCCTCCAGGGCTGGAACACAGGTCTGTCTGGCCCCAGCATGGGGTGTGAAGGAGGGGGTGAGCGAGAAGGCCAGGGAGGCAAACAGGGCAGATCAGGAAGAGCTCATAAGCCTCCTGGAGTCTGGTTTCTATCCAGAGAGCAGCAGGGAGCCCTGGGAGGGCTCTCCGCACGGGTACGTCCTGTGGGGAATGGCCTGGAGGCAGGGACACAGCCCGGAAGCCCTTGCACAACGCCAGGAACTTCAGACAGACTGTACTGAGTGGAGAGAGGTGTGCGGGCTGGAGAGACTGAGAAGGGAGAGCCAATCAAACCCCACAACGGGCCCGTCCTGAGGACGAGTGTGAAGTGGGTTAACACAGGCCACTCCTCATCAGGACCCAGGAGGTCCTTATTGCCGGAGAGGGAGGAGACGGAGGCTAGGCCCAGGAAGTGGGGGAGGACATTTACAAAGCGAGGAAGTGGTGTTTTTCAGCTGGCCCAGCCTCTCCTGGGTCTCATCACAGCTACACGTTCAAAGGAAAAACACGGCATATGCCCAGGCAGGGCCTCATGGGTTTTTTTTTTTGTTTTTGTTTTTTGTTTTGTTTGTAAAAAAGGGGAATCAACTGAGAAATTGTCTCCATTTTGCAGATGTGGAAACAGAAGCACAGAGAATGAGCCCAGGCCACCCAACCAGTCCAGGGCAGGAGGAGGCCTGGAGGGTGCTTGGACTCACATGGGGCACCTAACATCATCACAGCAAGGGCTGAGGCCGTGGACCGGGGCTGTTTACACAGAGAGAATGATGGACTAGAGAGTATGTTCACCCCACATGACCTCCTCTCTCAGCCTGGCCCGCTATAGCTTCTTTGCCTCTGGAAGGCATCCTGGCCTCCCTGGGCTTTGTGATGGGTGTGACACGAGCACTACTCAGGTGGCGGCCGCTGGGGGTGAGGCAGGCTGGGGAGGAGGGACTGGTCTCCTGTGGCTCTGGAGTCCACTGTGAGGCCACAGGGACAGGCTGCTGATGAGCTGAAGGTGGAGCGTTACTTCCTTCCTGGGAAGCAGGATCCTCAGGGCAGGGGGTAAAGCGCCACCTGGAAGCAGTCCTGCCAGTTGGTGGGCTCTCAGGGGAGAGGGACCAGGAGCTGGGAGGGCTCGCCCAGAGCCTGCGGAAGGCCACACTACCCCGGCCCCGTGACACCAGGAGCAGAAGCTCAGACACCCTTCCTCCTAATAACAGTGAGGATGGCAGCTCCGACTCCCCCCGTGACCAGCTGCCAGCCACCATGGGAGATGTTTACCTGTATTACCTCATTTACCACCTGCAGCAACCCAATAACGTAGCTCTACTATCCCCGCTTCACTGACAAGAACACGGTTGGTGCTGGTTCCCGTCCCTCTCTCCTCACCTTTATCCTTGTGACAGGCAGTTGCCACTATGTACCTGATCACTTACATGTATATGAAGCCCACAGTACTTAGAACATTTTATTTTCCATTCCTGTTCACTGGTTCTTAACGTGCCTACCTCATACACAGCTTTCCCCAGCATCTTGCCCACAAACTCAAACAGCTGCAGGTAATTCTCATGAATGTAGGACGTGGGCGAAGGGTAGAGTCTCTCGTCCCCACTGGTCGTCTGCAAGGCAAAAGGACGGGTAGGGACAGGGAAGTTAAATGCCTTGCAACAAGCAAGGCCTTCACTTCTCATCTGTCACCTCGAATCTGGCTGCCGTCAACCACGCTCTCGTGCCCTTTAAATACCTTGAACAGGTTGAGCGCTGGGTCAAACACCCTTTTGATGATCTCTTCTAAGAACTCCTTGAAAACACCGTCTTGATCAATCCCTGCCTCGTCCACCCCGAGGTCATTGACAAACTTCACGCGGATGACGCCCTTCATGGCATGCTGGGAGAGCTGCCGAAGTTGCTCGTAGCCGTCCTGCCAAGGGCAGAATTACCGCCCATTAGGAACCCAAGGCCCCCTGCATAATTCAGGGCTCCCTCCTCAAAGCTCCCTCTCCCCTGTGGGAAGCATTCCCAGTGTAATTACTAAATGTGTCAGGACGCACGGGTGCATGAGGAGAGCCAGCAGTTTTCACCTGCTTCTAGACGAGAGCCTGTTAAAAGAAAAACTCATTCTGGGGATGTGACTTTACCACTCTTTGGCAAGGGGAGGCTGCCCTCAGGAGGATGCAGAGCAGGGAGATGGAGAGATCAGACAAGATGAGTCACGACAAGCTCTCGGTCATCAGACAGGACGGAAGACGCTGAGACAAGATGAAAGCTGTAAGATGAAAAATCAGAGTAGCCCCCCACCACTCAACTCCTGGTAGCTTTCCCCAGATCATGAAAGGCTGTGAGTCATGCTGGAAAATTCAGGTTATATCCTGAGGGCGCTGGGGAGCCACAGAAGAGTTTAGGCAGAGAGTCATATGGCTGGCTTTCTGTCTTAGGAAGATTTTTCTGTTGGAAGCAAAGCAGAGGGATGGCAGGGAGCAGGGAGATGGGTGCCAGGAGTGCCGCTGGGCCTGGAGGAGGGCAGAAGCGGTGGGAAGAGAGGCCTCAGCACCTCCGGCTTGCGGTCAGCTCCCTTGAGACACGCAGCCACTGGGCATGTCTCGCTGTCCAGAAAGCTAGGACATGACTCTGGAGCTCTCCTGCTAAATCATCGTGCACAGTCTATCTCTTGATTCTGATCTGTCGAGGCCTTCCTGGCTCCAGAGCCTATCCTCAAATGTACTCCTGGCAGGTGGGTGCTGATGGGCAAGCTGCTTAGGCTTTCATTTCAGAGCAGTAATTATAAAAAACCGTGCTTAGAACACGATAGGGCCCAGGGAGGAGTACTTTGGCCCAGCCTGAGAGGCCCCATAACCAGGGTCAAACCGATGTCTTTAGATACTGTCACAGAATAGGTTACAAATCAGCTGCCATGTCCTATTGTGGCCACCCCACGTTCCTCCCCTCAGGCACAAGTGCAGTGCTCTCAGATGCTCTGTCGACATCAGACAGGCCATCTCCACAGCACCCACTCACCTGCCAGTCTGGTTCCTTGTCACAAAGCAAATGAGGCCAGTATGGCAAGACCCGTTTTGGGGAACGCTTGCTGCCTTCCTGCCGATCATGTTTTCCTTGTGCTCACCTACTGATGCAAAGGCCTGTGCCATGGTGGCTACCCATCTTATTTAGGAGTTAGGTTCCAAAGTTAGTGAGCAGGGAAAAAAAACTACCTCTGAAGTCCCCTAAATCACCTGAAGGAATAAGAACACGGTTTTGAATGCACAATCCTGAAAAGTACTTTTTTATGCACATGAAATATGAAAATCATTAAGTTAGACAAAAAGGAGAGAAAAACAGGGAGTCACCAGGCAGCTGCTGCAGCATTTCAGTCATTCTGCCTAAATGTAAGGTAATTATCTTGGCACTGAGTGGGGACGGGAAGAGAATTCTAACATGCCCCTGCCTGCAGGACTTCCTCCATTCTGCTTTAAAATGATGCCTCCCTAACCTTAGCATGTGTTAGGAGGTGTCTCAGAGTCATGCAGATTAAACGAGATGGTCCATGTGAAAGCTCTTAGCAAGTGGTCAAACTCATGGCAGGTGCTCCAGGAATGTTTGCTGGACTCAAATCTCAGTTTTGCTGGATCAGCCCCACTTTAGCCTCCCTTTGAAACACTGTAGAGAGGAATTTGCTGCCCACCTCCTCTGACATACTTCCTGTTGCACCCCACTGCCCCCTCTGGAGGATTCTCTATCTGTGCCCCAGGGGAAGGTGAAAGGGGGACTGGGCGTCCCTCTTCTCTTCTGCATCTCAAAGAGCGGATGCACAGAACACTGAAGGGGAACGGGAGAACTGGCTTCCAGGCCCAGCTCTGCCACGGACACCCGAGTGACCTTGAATTCCTCTGGCCTCAGTCCTGCCTTTGATGGGGTGAGGGGAAAGGGATGAGCAAGGGTGTGTCCACAGCTCCTTCTAGTTCTGCAGTGCCGGTGTTCTGGCCCCCGTTCACCCCTGTGAGGAGAGGCCTTCCTGCAGGACTTTGGACCATCACCTGGAAGCCTAATACACAAGCCTCACCTTCAGTACAAACCATAAACAAGGGGACAGAATAAAAGCCCAGGATATCATGGGTCAAACATCGGCTTTTTGATGCCCCCTTGTGTCCTAATCAAGCAAAGGCCACTGGGCTCTCAAGTTCTGATACCCAAACCACTGAATCGTGAGAACTGGGGTAACTGAATCAATGACCCTCTCTCCTTCCTAATTCAGTACGAACACCAGTGATCAATTTCATGACAGGATCTATCCCAATGAAACGTAAAGAGAAAAATGGACTTTGCCTAAAATCTAAGACAGAAATCCCTCCTCTGAGGTCCCTGAGGGATGTGTTTAAACAAGCTGGCCCAGGGTAAGCGGGTGTCTGGTAAATCTCCCAGTGACACTTGAGGAGGGTGTCGGGGATTCTGTCACTCTCAGGAGACACCACAGTTTCCACCACCCAGACTCCCTGTTGTGCTGGCCACATGGGAGTGGGTATGACGGACGGTGGGATGGAGGAGTTTAAGAGACAGGAAAGGTGCATCTGGGTCCAACAAAGAAAGTGCTGGAGAAGTGAGTTCCTACAACACAACTGGGCTTTTTTTTCTTTGAGTCAAAGCAGAGGTCGCAAACTGGTGGCCAGCAGGTTGAATTTGATGGGCAGACAGGTGTTATCTGACCTTCCAGGTACTTTACAAAACCTGACTGGTTCATAACACAAAGGATCTGTGGATTTCACACAAAACCCTAAATTTTGGTCTTTTCTTAACAAGCCGGAGCATTATAGAGCCCAAATCTCCACAAGGCAATACTCAGGTGGCCTCTTTTAGAGGCATGTGTTCTCCACCAGCCCCAACACTGAGGCTGGTTGTCAGTTGTCATTTATCAACTCACTTGTGAGGTCAGTCCAAGGGCTGTGCTTCAAGAAAAACGGGAGCAAGCAGTGGAAGTGGAGAATATTTCTATTCATTTAGCATGCAAACAAAACGCCCCGTGCCGAGACACTCTCAGCGAGCGCTACTCATCTCCATGACTGGCAGGGCCCCTGGGGGCACTTACATTTCTTATCCTTAATTTTGAGAATGTCAAAATCATTTGTTCACCACCTGCTGCCTTTCCCCGGCAGTTTTCAGTGTCAATCACCAGTGGTCAGAGAACTTAAACAAGTTCTCCAGGAGCGGCAAACACAGCACAGATGCCCCGAGGCAGAGATGAAAGCGTGTGGGGAGGAAGGGCTGCTGCCGATGCCGTTTGCTGGTGGCTGGCGATGCGGCCCCGGGCTGTCCGGGAGCCCCTGGCTGTTCTACGCTGCAGAGCATGCCGACCAGGAACTGTGGCCGGAGTGTGGTGAGAGGCAAGAGAGCAAGCATGGGCGTATCAACGAAGCCAAGCCGCTCCTGGGAACGGGGACATGGGACTCAATCACCATACGCGCACATACGCTGCACAATGCCGGAGGAGCGTGTGGCAGGCACGATGCAGACACTGCAGGTGCGTGCATTTATTATGACAATGTTCAGGGTCTTGTTCCAGCAAAATCAACATATCATGACAACTTCCTGACATACGGAGGACAGTGTCCTGAGGACAGGCACCTATTTCAAAGTCACACAAAGTCGCTGCATGGGAGGAACCCTGGACGCTGGGTTTGGCATAGGTGGGCCGCTTCACGTGCAGCTCCTAAGTTTATGTCCAAAAAGAACGTGTAGCTCTGTGATCGATGTATTTCCCAGGATGGCTCAGTAACTTAACACCCGCACTCCAGCCTCCACACTCACAGCTGGGCGGCTGGGCAAAGCGCCTGCCAGGACAGACAGAGTCTGCACAGGTATAAGCGTGTCTGTCCTCATTTCAGAGGCACAGAGTGTTGGCCACTCTCACCTCGTGGGGTAAAGGGAGGGAAATGCTGCACTGGGGTCTCCAGAACTGAGGGCGTGTTTAATCAAGCAGTGCTCAGAGCAGCTGGCAGGACAAACAGGCCCTTCCTGCACCCACAGCCCTGGCTTCAGTGTCATTAGATCAAGGAGTGATAAGAACAGTTCAGAGGCAACAGGTCATCCACTAGAAACCCTACGGTTTACAGAGCGCACTTTGCAACAGGCTTCTCACCTCCAACATCCGGGACCGGCGGATGGTAATGTGAGTGACATGAGGGGAGGCAGAGCTGGTTTCCACAAGCCCCAGTCTCTCCTTCTCCTTGGTCACCATGTTTCGGAACAGGAGAACTCTCTGAAATGAGCAAAGGTGAGACCGATAAAGGGGTCAACAACTGAGGATCCCCTAAAACACACTGTACAAAATTAATGAAATGTAAGCACGTGAGAGGCTCCCAGAATGGGATGCTTTGATGTGTGCTACAGGTTAGAAGTGTTTTGTGAGGACAGTAAACTTCCCCCCAAATGCTCTTGGGAATTAGAAATATAGCTGAATACATGCCAAGGGGAAAGGTTCCAGAAAGAGTGGTCTGGCTGCAGCCAGAGCCCAGCTAAGAACAGTCTGGGAGAAAAATCATTCTCCTTGTTCAGTCAATAATCCACTGTAAAAACCTTGCGGCAGCACGCATTACAGAGGGTGCTTTATATAGCCGTGCCTGCTTTAGAGGAAATCAACAGCATGAATTTAAAACACAGAAACATTTCAAAGATATATATTTTTTGCTGTCAGAAATGTGTAAATGACCCTACAGTATAAAGGTCCCTGACCTTTCTACCTGCCTCCTCTGTCTCCTCAAGCACATCACAGTCCCACCAGTAATATTTCTCAAGTATCATTTAAATAGAACCCTCTTGCATTCTCAAGATTCTGACAGGCTCCTTTAGGAGAGCATTGACCTTTGGCCCCATCCTGTAATAGCACTCAAATCATGTCAGCGGAATGAACGAATAACTCCAACCTCAGCTGTTTTTCTGAAAAACGGAAATCTCCCCAAAGTCAAGAGCATTGCTAAATACAAATAATAACAGTAATAATAATAACAGCCACTAGTAATAACAGTAGTAATAAGTAGTAACAGCCACTAGTAATAACAGTAGTAATAAGAGCTGACTATACACGAGGGGAGGCTACTGCATTTTCATTTGATCATTCTATTAGCTCCCTGAAGTAAATAAGGTGACAGAAAAAGCCACTGCCGACAACCTCCTGAGATGGGGGATGTGCTCAATGGAGGGACTAGTCAGTGAAGGGGTGCCATGTGGCTGGTTTCCAAGTCTAGAAACTAGGACTGAAGTGCCCTGAAAAATAGCAAAAGCTCTCGGGGCTCCTTGGCGACGCGGAAGGGGGAGCGCGGGCTGAGGACAGTGAGGGTGGCTGGAGATGCACATGGCGGGGACTCTCGCCTCTGCCTTCTGTGCTGGGGAGCTGGAGACAAGCACAGGTATTTAACTCACGGGGGGCCATGTGGCATGACTGCTTCCCGTGACCCCCAAGTCTTTAGCACGATCACCTGAACAAGGGCTGCTGTCTTGTGGAACTTGAGGCAGAAGATAAGCCTCCTGTCAAGGTTAATACCATATGGAGCAGAGACAGCGGACACAGAGGCAGAACTACAGAGGTGACCACAACATTGCCGGCCTCCCGTGAATTGCAGAAAGACTGGATGGGGCTCTGGATTTCCGTGGGGCAGGGAAGAAGGTTTGGGGTAACTTTCACCAGCTCTCAAGGGGCTAGGAGACCTCAGTGAGCACAGGGGACACCTAGGTAAGGATCATCATCCCACTTTGCGGATGAGGAAACTGTCGTGCAAGGTCACCAGCTGGTGCCCGGGGGACCAGGGCCCATGCACAGACCACCACACTACCCAGCCCTACCCCCCACACGTGGCCCTAGGCCTTCTAGGCCAAAGCAAGAGAGAGAGAGAGAGAGAGAGAGAGGGAGGGAGGGAGGGAGGGAGAGAGAGAGGGAGGGAGAGAGGGAGGGAGGGAGGGAGGGAGGGAGGGAGGGAGGGGGGCCTTAAGTACCAGTCAGGAGATGAACTGCGTGTAAACATGTAAAAGCAACATAAGAGAGTGCAGAGGCTGAAGTGCTGCGTGTGTGAACCAGGCCAAGCTGAGACTTTTAAAAACATTAAGGAAAGCAATAAAGGCACTATAAGCCACCCACTCAGGTGGCATCAAGAATGAGGGAGAGGTTCGGTGTCCAGGGCAGATGGCATAACAGTAACAGATGAGAGAGACAACGCAGGCCTGGAGAGAGGCTTTCACCCCCTGTATGCCCCAGTAAGAACGTCACCGGAAGAGAACAGCACACACGCTCTGAAGAGAGAGGGGAAGCCTGAGACACAGAAAACACGCCAAGCCTCAGACACTATGCCAGGCCTGCTGGTGCCATCACAGGAGCAGGACAGGGGCCAGAAGATGAAGAAGGGCCCTATTTTCCCAAGGGAGGCAATAGATTTATGAGCCAAGGACGAATGGCTCATAATCTTCATGATGTAGATCTTAAGCGCCCCCCACCCCGCCCCTTGGTGAGGATTACCATACACCCTGGACTCTTATGTCAGGTCAGCTAAACCCAGAGCTTCCCAGACTTTCCTGTTCTCAGCACCCCTAACGGCTCAGTAATAGTAATATTTCTTACTGCAATCTTAGGTCAAAAGAAATACGTAACAGTTCCATTTAGTAGACAGTTAAGTCCTAACAACTTATTAAGTGTTTATGTCCTAAGAACTTAGTAGCTGTATTTAAAAAACACGCATAAATTGAAATTTAAAATATTTTAATTTCATTTTTTTAAAACCCAGCTTAGCAAATAGGACATCATCGAGAAGAATGGAGCAGAATTTAACGCTGACGCTGTGGACTCAAGCAAGCACTTCACACGGTGCCCAACAGATTTCACTGTGTTTCCCTCAAAAAATTAAAATATCCTGTAGCAACCGGGGTGCCCCAGCACACCGTTTGTTAACTGCAGACACACGGAGTGGAGATTCCAGACCAGACGCTGTGGGGACGCTGTGGGCCAGGGCTGAAGTCAGACACCCAGGAACGGGGCGAGGAGCCGCATTTTAAGTCAGATTCCACCAACCTGGACTAGACCCACGAGGTGAAGGGCTGGAACCCACTTCAAATGAGGACTGGCTGGAGAAGGGAAGGGCACCACCCTTGGAAAACAGACCACCCAGAAAGCAAACCGCAGAAGATGACACCATCCACTTTTAGTGGCTGTTCAAGGACCAAAGGGTAGAAGTTACAGGGAAGTAGATTGTGTAAGACAAGGAAGGATGTTCCACCACTGGGAAGACAGAAGCCATACAATGGCCTGCTTTGCAAAGCTGCGCATCCTCTATCTGAGGCAGGGGCAGGGATGCCGCTGAAGGGGCTCATGCATAGAGGGTGCGTGACTAAGTCATCTCCATGAGAGGCTTAGTTCTGTCTAAGCCTTCTGAGAGGCTCTGCTGTCAGGCGCAGTAAGAATTTAAACGGCCACATGTTTGTGAACCGCTGCTTGAGGGGAAGTAAAGAAGGACAGCCACAAGTATGACATCAAGGTCAAGACAATACCAGAGAACAGTGAGGAGGACTAAGTAAGTCAGGAGAGAAAGGAAAGGGCACCTGTGGGTTCTAAGGAGCCTCCCCCCGAAGGAGCAGACATTTCTGGAGCGCTCACGACACACCAGGGACGCCCCTCATCTCCCGGGCGCCCCTGCCGCAGCACCTGGCCCTTCCCAAGGCTCTCACGCCCCATAGCTCTGTATGCCACACACCCCGGTTCTCTTCCTTCCTCTGATCACTCCTCTCCCCGTGCAGGGCTCTGGCCTCCGTCCCCGGTCTGCTCACTCCCTCTGGCTCCCTGACCACCTCAGCCTCATCCATGAATGCACCGAGGAGGTCGCAAGCCGTCCGCATGTCGAGTCCACCTCCAGCCCCGTCCTCTCTCCTGCACTCCAGACCCTCGAGGAGCCACAGACACGTCGCCTGCTCCCGGCTCTTCCCAGTCCCGCTCCTGCCTGTGCCCCCACCTCTGGGAATGGCCCTCTCGAGCAGCCAGGCCCCCAAGCCAGAAACCTGAGCATGCTCTGAATTCCTCCTCTCCTTCCCCCGGAGTGCCATCGTTCTTCAAGGCCTGGAGGTGCTACCTCCTTCAGAATCTCTTGATGTCATTGTCTTTCTACTCCCGTGGGCCCACCCGAGTTCAGGCCAGTTGGCCATGACACCTGCCTCTCGCCAGTCCTTCAGGAGACGGCCAGAAGGAATTTTCTAAAGCAGAGCTCTGACCAGGTGCCTCCACAGCTAAAAACTCTCCGATGGCTCTAGACAAAATCCACGCTCCCACCCTTGGGTTACGAGGCCCTTCCTGCTCCAGCTCCTACGAACCTCCTCAGTTTCATTTCTTGACTCCACCCGGCTCTCCCTTGGCACCACATTCTCTCTCACCTTGAGCCTGCAAGCACAGTCCGACTACCTGTGGAGTCTTCTCCTGAGCCCCTGCCCTGGATGCCCACGGCATCCATCCCCATAGCAGCCACCCCACACTAGCCAAATGGACAGTTCACACTGTCTTCAATCTCTGCACCCCCAGCACTTGGCATAACAGCTGCAACAGCGTAAGAGCCAGTCAGCATCTGTGTTTACTGAATGATCGTTTTTACTCATTTTTAATAATCGCTACAACAAAAATGGACAGTCAGGAACTTGGTGGGAGGACCCCAGCTCTGAGTGCAACTCACGTTTTTGTGAGGAATGACGTGCGGGATGTACTGCAGGATCAGCTGAGCCCGTTTTCTGTCCTTGTCAAGTTCCTGGAAGAGCACGCTAGGTTTGAGATCCCTTAAAAACAAAGACATGGATTTGGGATAAAGAACAAGAAAACCATCCTCTAGTGCAGGGTTAGCCAGCTACAGCCTACGGGTCAAATCCAGCCTGCTGCCCATTTTTGTAAATCAAATTTGAATGGAACAGTCATACCCATTCATTAGGTACTGTCTCTAGCTGCTTTCGCACTACAATGGCAGAGTTGAGTAGGTGCAACAGACACTGTCTGGTGTGCAAAGCCTGAAATATCTACTGTCTGGCCCTTTACAGAAAAAGTCTGCTAATCTCTATTCTACTGCCACAACTTCAATAGTTACGTAAGAGTTGATCTGTCATTGATTAAAAAAAGGCAGACATGATCTTATGTTTAGTTGTTGCAAGAGGATTTCCCTACCCTACCCCCCAACAAGCCTAGCTGTGGTTTTTATCCCGCTAATTCTGCTGATAAAAACTGCCATTTAATGATCATAACCTGTTGCTTAGTTCAGCTGAAAGAACTTTCCTTTCCAGTTTGCGTATGAAACATCTGCTCAGTGCGAGCTCTGGCTGCCAACACTGAGCTCTAATCACCTTCAGCGTACTGTGTCCTAACAGAAGCAGCTGCGAGGTGACCTGTCCTGACAGGTGCTTTATAGGGACATATGCAGATGAAAGGACAAGATGAAGAAGATGGACCAAGTCCTCTCTGCCCTAAAACATAAGTGCTGAGCATCAGGCCACAATGGTCCCAGCGGCAAGACAGAGGGACTCCAGCCTCCGTAAACGCCCTTCCCACCCCGAGCTCACTTGCGCAGCCAGTGGTCCTCGGGGGCGAAGCGCCGCCGGCAGTCCCGCTCGTACAGCACCATCAGCCACCCGTGGACGGACTGGAACAGCTCCAAGGTCTCACCCTTGGCATTCTCTGTGGGGCAAACAACCAGGAGAGCCACAGTCTCGGAGCTGCTCAGAACTCGAGGGGACAGGAGGATAGCCCGTGTCTCCTCTCGTCAGCCCCGAGGCCCAGCAGTCTTCATCTCCCTCATGCTGAACGTTACATGGAATCAACAGAATTAAAAGGCTCCCTGGGTACATTCTAAGGGCCTGTGGGACCCGGGAATGTCTCAGACACAATCACTCGCACTGCCTCCCACTTGTATGTCATCCAAAGGACCTTTTAATCTAAGGAGTTTGGTGCTGAACGACTGGAAACACTTCAGGAGGTAGACTCTAACTTGAAGTGGGACCAGGCACGTGTCTTATCTTCATGAAAATCAACTCAAAGAATCAAAAGGAGTTTCAGGGCAGAATTAATCATGAATAATCCTTCACACACACATGTAAATCCTGAAGGATGCCTGGGAGAGTAAGACTTCCATAACCACACTACTATCTTAAGGGGTCATAAAGAGTGGAGAAATAAAACCTCTAACTATGTGAATAAATGTGCATTTTGAATTAACTTTGATGGACAACAAGGCTAAGAATCAGTTGATGTTATAGACTCTAGACTTCCCATGTGTAGCAGCAATTAAACAACGGCTGACATCTTTACCTTACCTACGATTCCATCCCAGATCATCTTAAACACAAAGGAATTCAGAAAAGAGGAGATGGTGACCAGTTCTTCTAGTTTGAATGAAATCTGTTCTTCATAAACTTCAATGTCATCAAGGATCCTAAGTCAGACAGAAAATTATTCATAATTTCCCACTAAAAAGAAGGGGAAAAAAAAGATCTATTCCTCATACTAGACAAAATAATGTTATGAAATAAGCTCTATCTGTTAGATAAAATTTACAGGTAAAAGGATATGATGGAAGGGTGGGTGGAGGTATAGATGAAGCAAGAGTGGCCATGAGTCAATAACTAACTAACGAAATTGGTGACAGGTACGTGAAGGTTCATTATACTATTCTTTCCACTTTCTATTTATTTGAAATCGTCTATAGTAAGAAGTTAAAAAATACAATTGAGAAAGGAAAGAAACATGTTCTGCTCTACCCTTTTCTTATTCATAAGGATCTGACTGTGACACTGCTTATGAATTCATGTCTGAATTATTAAGGAATCTTGACTGAGAGTCTGTGTCTACTGAGGGAAGTTGTGGAATCTTATTCTGCATCTGTAACAGACACTAGGGGCACTGAGTAAGTGCTTGATAAGTATTTGAGGGTGAATGAATAAATGTCTGAAAGAATATATGAATAAATGAACCATAAGATGCAGCTCTATCTGAAAATCTCCTATAACTGCTCTATTCACTTTAGAGCCTGACTCACCCTTGGGTCACCCTTGACCAGGCAATTAAGGGGGTGTCACCAGCAGCCAAAGACCCCTGCTCTCCCCTCTAACTACTCACTGGGCCCTCCCTCCATGACTCATACCCAATCCGCCACCTACATACCCCTAATCCCCTCCTGCCAATCTCTCCCAGACTGAATATAACTTCCTGAGGTCCATTCTATCTTACAATTCTTCACCAACCTTTTGGGAAAAAGTGGGATTAAAAGAATACCAATACTCAAGTAGACACGTAAGCTTAAAGAAAAGGAACGGAACGGGACTAACATTTGTTAATTTCTCACTGTGCCAGGCACTGTACTAGGTACTTGACAATCCTTTTCTCATTTACTCCCTATCAGATTGGTAATGTTGTCTCCATTCCAGTGTTGAGGAAACTGAGGCTCAGAGAGGTTAAGCAACTTGCCCAGGGTCAGCTTGACAACAGTTGTAAGAATAACAGCCAACACATACTGACTGCTTCCAGTGCCTGGGACTATGCCTATCACTGATCTCTTCTGTACCTTCCCACGCGGCTAAGAGGTAGGTGCTATGAATTCCTATCTATAGATGAGGAAACTGAGGCCCAGAGACGTGGAGCCCCTTCCCCTCTGGACCAGGGTGTCTCAGTGAGTGGCTGAGCCAGGTTCTGCACACTGGCTCTGGAATTTTCCAATTAACTACCTAGCACAGTGAGTAAATAGCCGAGGTGTGATTTGAACCGAGCTCTAGAAGACCCCAAAGCCCACATAAGTGGTAATGACCCAGCTCTCCTGAAAGGATGGGAACTAACAACTGCTGAATCCCTACTAAGTGCCACCCACTTTGTAAATGTCTTGTCTAATTCTTCTAATGACAGGTCCAAACGCTTGCAGTAATCACATTAACAAATGCGTCCTTGCTGACACTGTAATTTGGTCTCTCCACATTCTAGGAAAGGAATTCAGCCCCACAGCAGTCAACCTACGTGATGAGGTGCCGGGAACAGTCACAGAACAGCATCAGCATGGCCAAGAGCTGCTTAGACTCTTCAGTGTCATTGTTGAGGCATTCCAAGAAGAGCTTTAACCCTCCGTGGGGCCCCAGTTCACAGATAAACGCCCAAAGTTTGGGCAGCAGGTCATCAAGGTAAGTGAGACCTGGAAAAGGATAGAGAAACCCAAGCTTCAGGTGGGGCTCCACCTGGTCCCTTATGTCTCCTCTCCTTCGGGAAAACAAAACACTTAAACCTATTGGTGACCATTTAACGCATGTTGAGAGAAAGAAGGTGCAATTACGAAGAATAACATCACCATGAGAACAACAATGATAAAAGCAGCTAACATTTAATGGGTGCTTACTATGTGTCAGATACCATTCTAAATACTTCACAGGCACTATTTCCTTTTCACCTTGGGAAACCCGATGTTATCACCATTTTAAGGGAGGACACTGATGCTCAGAGAGATTGAGTAACTGGCCCCAAATCACACAACCAGTAAGTGTCAGAGCCAAGAACAGAACCCAGATCTGCTGACTCAGTGTTTATGTTTTAAATCAGGGATCAGCAATTTTCTTCTGGAAAGGGCCAGGGAGTCAGTATTTTTAGGTTTTCAGTCTGGACCAGTCTCTGTCACAACTACTCAATGTGCTACCATCACAGCATGAAAGCAGCCATAGACAATAGGTAAATAAATGCATGTGGCTGTGTTCCCAACAAAACTTTAATTACAAAAGCAAGCGGTGAGCTGGACTTGGCCCATGGGCCATAGTTTGCCAACCCCTGCTTTAAACTATCTTGCAGGCTTATCCACATTTAGCAAAGCTTTCCTCTCATCTACTGCTATTATTCTATCTCTGTTAAAAATGGGAAAGCAGCGAATGACAATATGAGATACTCTGAAGAGTTACACAAAAATTTGACCCCGGCAGAAGCAGAGGGCTTCTCGATGGCTAGGCCTCAGGCACACAAGCTGCATCTCTGTTACCTATGAAGGCTTTTAATATGGCTATTGACCTAGAAAGTGTGGCTCTAAAGTTCCACTTGTCACTGAATGTACAGTAAGATGTGTTCCTCAAATTATTCCTCAGAAAAGGAGGAGTCACCTTATATTTGAGTCCTTATAATGCTTCTCACTTTATAGAGCACTTTGAATGGCTTAATTTTGAACAAAGAACTGTTTGGGGAAGATATATTAGCCTGGGGGCAGACTCAATCAATGCTACTTATGGATGTTTAGAGGGTGAACTGAAGGGACTGTAATGGAGGCAAAGAAATTTAACACCCATCTCATTATTATTCCTAAAGGTTTGACCTCACGTTTTCAAGGGTAAGGGGATGTGGTTATAAAATGCAGAAACCTCACAATTTAAAAATAAGTTAAAAAAAAACAAAAACAAAAAACAGGGTGACTGAGAGGACCTTCAAGATGGCAGAGGCGTAAGATGTGGAGATCACCTTCCTCCCCACAAATACATCAAAAATACATCTACGTGTGGAACAACTCCTACAGAACACCTACTGAATGCTGGCAGAAGACCTCAGACTTCCCAAAAGGCAAGAAACTCCCCACGTACATGGCCATGTGGCTGACAGGGTCTTGGTGCTCTGGCCAGAGGTCAGGACTGAGCCTCTGAGGTGGGAGAGCCAAGTTCAGGACATTGGACCACCAGATACCTCCGGGCCCCACGTGATATCAATTGGCAAGAGCTCTCCCAGAGAACTCCGTCGCAATGGTAAGACCCAGCTCCACTCAATGGCCAGCAAACTCCAGGGCTGGACACCCCATGCCAAACAACTAGCAAGATGGGAACAAAACCCCACCCATTAGCAGAGAGGCTGCCTAAAATCATACTAAGTTCACAAACACCCCAAAACACACCACCGGACACGGTTCTGCCCACCAGAAAGACAAGATCCAGCCTCATCCACCAGAACACAGGCACCAGGCCCTTCTACCAGGAAACCTACACAACCCACTGAACCAACCTCACCCACTGGGGGCAGACACCAAAAACAACGGGAACTACAAACCTGCAGCCTGCGAAAAGGAGACCCCAAACACAGTAAGTTAAGCAAAATGAGAAGACAGAGGAATACGCAGCAGATGAAGGAGCAAGGTAAAAACCCACCAGACCAAACATATGAAGAGGAAATAGGCAGTCTACCTGGAAAAGAATTCAGAGTAATGATAGTAAACATGACCCAAAATCTTGGAAATAGAATGGAGGAAATACAAGAAACGTTTAACAAGGACCCAGAAGAACTAAACAGCAAACAAACAATGATGAACAACACAATAAATGAAATTAAAAAGTCTCTAGAAGGAATCAATAGCAGAAAAACTGAGGCACAACAGGTAAGTGACCTGGAAGATAAAATAGTGGAAATAACTATCACAGAGCAGAATAAAGAAAAAAGAACGAAAAGAATTGAGGACAGACTCAGAGACCTCAGGGACAACATTAAATGCACCAACATTCGAATTATAGGGGTCCAAGAAGAAGAGAAAAAGAAAGGGACTGAGAAAATAGTTGTAGAGATTAGAGTTGAAAACTTCCCTAACATGGGAAAGGAAATAGCCACCCAAGTCCAAGAAGTACAGAGAGCCCCATACAGGATAAATCCAAGGAGAAACATGCCAAGACACATATTAATCAAATTATCAAAAATTAAATACAAAGAAAAAGAAAAAAGCAGCAAGGGAAAAGCAACAAATAACATACAGGGGATCTCCATAAGGTTAACAGCTGATCTTTCAGCAGAAACTCTGCAAGCCAGAAGGGACTGGCAGGACATATTTAAAGTGATGAAGGAGAAAAACCTACAACCAAGATTACTCTACCCAGCAAGGATCTCATTCAGATTCGACGGAGAAATTAAAACCTTTACAGACAAGCAAAAAAGCTAAGAGAATTCAGCACCACCAAACCAGCTTTACAACAAATGCTAAAGGAACTTCTCTAGGCAGGAAACATAGAAAAGGAAAACACCTACAATAACAAACCCCAAACAATTAAGAAAATGGTAATAGGAACATACATATTGATAATTACCTTAAATGTAAATGGATTAAATGCTCCAACCAAAAGACACAGACTAGCTGAATGGATACAAAAACAAGACCCGTATATATGCTGTCTAAAAGGGACCCACTTCAGACCTAGGGACACATACAGACTGAAAGTGAGGGGATGGAAAAAGATATTCCATGCAAATGGAAATCAAAAGAAAGCTGGAGTAGCAATTCTCATATCAGACAAAACAGACTTTAAAATAAAGACTATTACAAGAAACAAAGAAGGACACTACGTAATGATCAAGGGATCAATCCAAGAAGATATAACAATTATAAATATATATGCACCCAACATAGGAGCACCTCAATACATAAGGCAACTGCTAACAGCCATAAAAGGGGAAACTGACAATAACACAATAATAGTAGGGGACTTTAACACCCCACTTTCACCAATGGACAGATCAACCAAAATGAAAATAAATAAGGAAACACAAGCTTTAAATGATACATTAAACAAGATGGACTTAATTGACATTTATAGGACATTCCATCCAAAAAGAACAGAATACACTTTCTTCTCAAGTGCTCATGGAACATTCTCCGGGTTAGATTATATCCCGGGTCACAAATCAAGCCTTGGTAAATTTAAGAAAACTGAAATCGTATCAAGTATCTTTTCCAACCACAACGCTATGAGACTAGATACCAATTACAGGAAAAAAACTGTAAAAAATATAAACACATAGAGGCTAAACAATACGCTACTATTTAACCAAGAGATCACTGAAGAAATCAAAAAGGAAATAAAAAAAATACCAGAAACAAATGACAATGAAAACACGATGGCTCAAAACCTATGGGATGGAGTAAAAGCAGTTCTAAGAGGAAAATTAACAGCAATACAATCGTACCTCAAGAAACAAGAAAAATCTCAAATTAACAACCTAAACTTACACCTAAAGCAATAGAGAAAGAAGAACAAAAACCCCCCAAAGTTAGCACAAGGAAAGAAATCATAAAGATCAGAAATAAGTGAAAAAGAAATGATAGCAAAGATCATAAAACTAAAAGCTGGTTCTTTGAGAAGATAAACAAAATTGAATAACCATTAGCCAGACTCATCAAGAAAAAAATGGAGAGGACTCAAATCAACAGAATTAGAAATGAAAAAGGAGAAATAACAACTGACATTGCAGAAATACAAAGGATCATGAGAGATTACTACAAGCAACTGTATGCCCATAAAATGGACAACCTGGAAGAAATGGACAAATTCTTAGAAAAGCACAACCTTCCGAGACTGAACCAAGAAGAAATAGAAAATATAAACAGACCAATCACAAGCACTGAAATTGAAACTGTGATTAAAAATATTCCAACAAGGGGCTTCCCTGGTGGCACAGTGGTTGACAGTCCGCCTGCTGATGCAGGGGACACGGGTTTGTGCCCTGGTCTGGGAAGATCCCACATGCCGCGAAGCAGCTGGGCCCGTGAGCCATGGCCGCTGAGCCTGCACATCCGGAGCCTGTGCTCCGCAATGGGAGAGGCCACAACAGTGCGAGGCCCATGTACCACAAAAAAAAAAAAAAAATTCCAACAAAAGCTCAGGACCAGATGGATTCACAGGCGAATTCTATCAAATATTTAGAGAACAGCTAACACCTATCCTTCTCAAACTCTTCCAAAATATAGCAGAGGGAGGAACACTCCCAAACTCATTCTACGAGGCCACTATCACCCTGATACCAAAATCAGACAAAGATGTCACAAAAAAAGAAAACTACAGGCCAATCATTGATGAAAGATGCAAAAATCCTCAACAAAATACTAGCAAACAGAATCCAGCAGCACATTAAAAGGATCATATACCATGATCAAGTGGGGTTTATCCCAGGAATGCAAGGATTCTTCAGTATACTCAGATCAATCAATGTGATACACCATATTAACAAACTGAAGGATAAAAAAAGATATGACCATCTTGGGCTTCCCTGGTGGTGCAGTGGTTGAGAGTCCACATGCCGATGTAGGGGACACAGGTTCGTGCCCCGGTCCGGGAAGATCCCACATGCCATGGAACGGCTAGGTCCGTGAGCCATGGCTGCTGAGCCTGCGCGTCCAGAGCCTGTGCTCCACAACGGGAGAGGCCACAACGGTGAGAGGCCCACGTACCACAAAAAAAAAAAGAAAAAAAAAAGATATGATCATCTCAACAGATGCAGAAAAAGCTTCTGACAAAATTCAACACCCATTTATGATAAAAACTCTCCAGAAAGCAGGCATAGAGGGAACTTACCTCAACATAATAAAGGCCATATATGACAAACCCACAGCCAACACTGTCCTCAATGGTGAAAAACTGAAACCATTTCCACTAAGATCAGGAACAAAATAAGGTTGCCCACTCTTACCACTATTATTTAACAAAATTTTGGAAGTTTTAGCCACAGCAATCAGAGAAGAAAAAGAAATAAGAGGAATCCAAATCAGAAAAGAAGTAAAACTGTCACTGTTTGCAGATGACATGATACTATAAACAGAGAATCCTAAAGATGCTACCAGAAAACTATTAGAGCTAATCAATGAATTTGGTAAAGTAGCAGGATACAAAATCAATGCACAGAAATCACTTGCATTCCTATTCACTAATGATGAAAAATCTGAAAGAGAAATTAAGGAAACAGTCCCATTTACCACTGCAACAAAAAGAATAAAATACCTAAGAATAAAACTACCTAAGGAGACAAAAGACCTGTATGCAGAAGACTATAAGACACCGATGAAAGAAATTAAAAATGATACAAACAGATGGAGAGATATGCCATGTTCCTGGATTGGAAGAATCAACGTTGTGAAATGACTATACTACACAAAGCAACCTACAGATTCAATGCAATCCCTATCAAACTATCAATGGCATTTTTCACATAACTAGAAGAAAAATTTCACAATTTGTATGGAAACACAAATGACCCTGAATAGCCAAAGCAATCCCTATCAAACTATCAATGGCATTTTTCACAGAACTAGAAGAAAAATTTCACAATTTGTATGGAAACACAAATGACCCTGAATAGCCAAAGCAATCTTGAGAAAGAAAAACAGAGCTGGAGGAATCAGGCTCCCAGACTTCAGACTATACTACAAAGCTACAGTAATCAAGACAGTATGGTACTGGTACAAAAACAGAACTATATATCAATGGAACAGGATAGAAAGCCCAGAGATAAACCCATGCACCTATAGTCACCTTATCTGTGATAAAGGAGGCAAGAATATACAATGGAGAAAAGACAGCCTCTTCAATAAGTTGTGCTGGGAAAACTGGACAGCTACATGTAAAAGAATGAAATTAGAACACTCCCTAACACCATACACAAAAACAAACTGAAAATGGATTAAAGACCTAAATGTAAGGCCAGACACTATAAAACTCTTAGAGGAAAACATAGGCAGAACACTCCATGACATAAATCATAGCAAGATCCTTTTTGACCCACCTCCCAAAGAAATGGAAATAAAAACAAAAATAAACAAATGGGACCTAATGAAACTTAAAAGCTTTTGAACATCAAAGGAAACCATAAACAAGACGAAAAGACAACCCTCAGAATGCGAGAAAATATTTGCAAATGAAGCAACTGACAAAGGATAAATCTCCAAAATATACAAGCAGCTCATGCAGCTCAATAACAAAAAAACAAACAACCCAATCCAAAAATGGGCAAAAGACCTAAATAGACATTTCTCCAAAGAAGATATACAGATTGCCAACAAACACATGAAAGGATGCTTAACATCACTAATCGTTAGAAAAGTGCAAATCAAAACTACAATGAGGTATCACCTCACACCGGTCAGAACGGCCATCGTCAAAAAATCTACAAACAATAAATGCTGGAGAGGGCGTGGAGAAAAGGGAACCCTCTTGCACTGTTGGTGGGAATGTAAATTGATACACCCATTATGGAGAACAGTATGGAAATTCCTTAAAAAACTAAAAATAGGACTACCATATGACCCAGCAATCCCACTACTGGGCATGTACCCTGAGAAAACCATAATTCAAAAGTGTCATGTACCACAACGTTCACTGCAGCACTATTTACAATAGCCAGGACATGGAAGCAACCTAAATGTCCATCGACAGATGAATGGATAAAGAAGATATCCATTCTTCTTTATATATGTGGCACATATATACAATGCAATATTACTCAGCCATAAAAATAAACGAAATTGAGTTATCTGTAGTGAGGGGGATGGACCTAGAGTCTGTCATACCGAGTGAAGTAAGTCAGAAAGAAAAAAACAAATACCGTATGCTAATACATATATATGGAATCTAAAGAAAAAACATGGTTCTGAAGAACCCAGGGGCAGGACAGGAATAAAGATGCAGATGTAGAGAATGGACCTGAGGACACCAGGAGGGGGAAGGGTAAGTTGAGACAAAGTGAGAGAGTGGCATTGACATATATACACTACCAAATGTAAAGCAGATATGTAGTGGGAAGCAGCTGCATAGCACAGGGAGATCAGCTCAGTGCTTTGTGTCCACATAGAGGGATGGGATAGAGAGGGTGGGAGGGAGACGCAGGAGGGCGGGGATATGGGGATATATGTATACATATAGCTGATTCACTATGTTATACAGCAGCAACTAACACAACAATGTAAAGCAATTATACCCCAATAAAGATGTTTAAAAAAAACAACAGGGTGACTAAATAGCCAATAGGTCAAGTAAGAAATCAAAAGAGAAATTTAAAAAATACCTTGAGACAAGTGAAAATGGAAATAAAACATTTCAACATTTATGGCATGCAGCAAAGTGGCTCTAAGAGGGAAGTTCATAGTGATTCATGCCTACCTCAAGAAACAACAAAAATCTCAAACAATCTAATTTTTTACCTTAAGGAACTAGAAAAAGAATAAATGAAGCCCAAAGTTAGTAGAAAGAAGTAAATAACAAAGATCAGAGGAGAAATAAATGAAATAGAGACTGAAAAGGCAACCAAAAAGATCAATGAAATTAAGAGCTGTGCGTCTGGAGCCTGTGCTCCGCAACAAGAGAGGCCGCGATAGTGAGAGGCCCACGCACCACGATGAAGAGTGGCCCCCGCTTGCCACAACTAGAGAAAGCCCTTGCACAGAAACGAAGACCTAACACAGCAAAAATAAATAAATAAATTACTAAACTCCTACCCCCAACATCTTCTTTAAAAAAAAAAATTAAGAGCCGGCTCTTTGAAATAAAGTTGACAAATCTTTGGCTAGACTCACCAAAGAAAAAAAAAAAAAAGAGGCTCACATAAAATCAGAAATGAAAGAAGAGACAACTGATTGAAAAAATACAAAATATCGGGCTTCCCTGGTGGCACAGTGGTTGAGAGTCCGCCTGCTGATGCAGGGGATGCGGGTTCGTGCCCCGGTCCGGGAAGATCCCACATGCCGCAGAGCAGCTGGGCCCGTGAGCCATGGCCTGCTGGGCCTGCGTGTCTGGAGCCTGTGCTCCGCAGCGGGAGAGGCCACAACAGTGAGAGGCCCGTGTACTGCAAAAAAAAAAAAAAAATACAAAATATCCTAAGAGACTATTATGAACAATTATATGCCAACAAACCGGAGAACCTAGAAGAAATGGATAAATTCCTAGAAACTTACAATCTTCTAAGACTGAATCATGAAGAAACAAATTCTGAATAGACCTATTACTAGTAAGAAAACTAAATCAAAAACCTGTCAACAAACCGGAGTCCAGGACCAGATGACCTCAATGATAAATTCTACCAAACATTCAAAAAAGAACTAATACCCATCCTTCTCAAACTCTTCCAAAAAACTGAAGAGGAGGGAATGCCTCCAAACCCATTTTACAAAGCCAGAATTACCCTGATATCAAAACCAGACAGGCACAACAAAAAAAGAAAATTACAGGCTCTGATGAACATAGATGCAAAAATTCTCAACAAAATATTAGCAAACCGAATTTGACAAGATATTAAAAAGATAATACACCATGATCAAATGGGATTTATTCCAGGAATACAAGGATGGTTCAGTATCTGCAAATCAATCAATGTGATACATAATATTAACAAAATGAAAGATAAAAATCACATGATCATCTCAATATATGCAGAAAAAACATCTGAAAAAATTCAACATCCATTTACGATAAAAAAACTCTCAACAAAGTGGGTACAGAGGGGATGTACTTCAACATAATAAAGGCCATATATAAAAAGCCCACAGCTAACATCATTGTGAAAAGCTGAAAGCTTTTCCTTTAAGGTCAGGAACAAAACAAGGAGGCCCACTCTCACCACTTTTATTCAACATGGTACTGGATGTCCTAGCCAGAACTAGGCAAGAAAAAATAAGTAAATAAAAGGCATCCCAGTTGGAAAGGAAGAAGTAAGATTCACTATTTGAGCCGATGTGATATTATATATAGAAAACCCTAAAGATTTCATTAGGAAAACTGTTAGAATAAATTAATTCAGTAGAATTGCAGGATACAAAATCAATATACAAAAATCCGCTGCTATCAGAAATGAACTATCAGAAATAGAAATTACAAAAGCAATCTCATTTACAACTGCAACAAAAAGAATAAAATATCTAGAATAAATTTAACCAAGGAGTTCTGAAAGACCTGTACACTGAAAACTATACGACACTGATAAGGGACTTCCCTGGTGGCGGAGTAGTTAAGAATCCGCCTGCCAACGCAGGGGACACGGGCTTGAGCCCTGCTCCAGGAAGATCCCACATGCCGCGGAGCAACTAAGCCCATGTGCCACGACTCCTGGGCCTGCACTCTAGGGCCCGCAAGCCACAACTACTGAGCCCACGTGCCACAACTACTGAAGCCTGTGTGCTTAGAGAAGCCACCACAATGAGAAACCCGTGCACCACAATAAAGAGTAGCCCCCAATTGCCTCAACTAGAGAAAGCCCGCGTGCAGCAACGAAGACCCAATGCAATGAAAAATAGATAAATAAATAAAATTAAATTAAAGACAGTGATAAAAGAAATCAAAGAAGACACAAATAAATGGAAAGTTATTTCATGCTCATGGACTGGAAGAATTAATATTATTAAAATGTCCATACCACTCTGAGTAATCTATAGATTCAATGCAATCCCTATCAAAATTCCAATGGCATTTTTCAGAGAAATAGAATCAAAATTTGTATGGAACCAAAAAAGACCCTGAATGGAAAGCAATCTAGAGACAGAAGAACAAAGCTGGAGGCATTGCGCACCCTGATTTCAAACTATATTACAAAGATACAGTAATCAAAACGGTATGGTACTGGCATAAAAACACACATACAGATGAATGGAACAGAATAGAGAGCCCAGAAATGAACCCACACATATATGGTCAATTAATTTACAACAAAGGAGGCAAGAATTTACAACGGGGAAAGAACAGTCTCTTCAATAAATGGTATTGGGAAACTGGAACAGCCACAGGCAAAAGAATGAAACTAGACTACTACCTTACACCATATATAAAAATAAACTCAAAATGGAGTAAAGAATTGAATGTAAGATCTGAAACCATGAAACTCCTAAAAGAAATCACAGGCAGTAAGCTCTTTGACAAGGGTCTTGGAAATGATTTTTTTGGACGTGACTCCAAAAGCAAAGTCAACAAAAATAAAAATCAGCAAGTGGGACTACAACAAACTAAAAAGCTTCTGCAGAGCAAAAGAAACCATCAACAAAATGAAAAGGCAACCTATGGAATGGAAGAAAATATTTGCAAATCATATACCTGATAAGGGGTTAATATCCAAAATATATAAAGAACTCATGCAACTCAACAAAAAAACAAGTAATCTGGTTAAAAAATGGTTAGAGGATCTGAATACATTTTTCCAGAGATGACATACAAATGACCAACAGGCACATGTAAAGGTGCTCAACATCACTAACCATCTGGGAAATGCAAATCAAAACCACAATGATAGGGTTTCCCTGGTGGCGCAGTGGTTGAGAGTCTGCCTGCTGATGCAGGGGACACGGGTTCATGCCCTGGTCCGGGAAGATCCCACATGCCGCGGAGCGGCTGGGCCCGTGAGCCACGGCCGCTGAGCCTGCGCGTCCGGAGCCTGTGCTCCACAATGGGAGAGGCCACGACAGTGAGAGGCCCGCGTACCGCAAAAAAAAATAAAAATTAAAAAAAAAAACAAAAAAACCCCACAGTGATATATCACCTCACACCTGTTAGAATGGCTATTACCAAAAAGACAAGAAATAACTAGTGTTGGTGAGGGTATGGAGAAAAGGGAACTCTTGTGCACTGTTGCTGGAAATGTAAACTGGTGCAGCCACTATGGAAAACAGTATGGAGATTCCTCAAAAAAACTGAAAATAGAACTACCATATGATTCCACAATTGCATTTCTGGGTATTCATCTGAGGAAAACAGAAACACTAATTTGAAAAGATGTATGTACCCCCTTGTTCACAGCAGCATTATTTACAATATCCAAGATAAAGGAAACAACCCAAGTGTCCACCAATGGACAAATGGATAAAAAGATGTGGTGTGCATGTGTGCGCACACGTGCGCGCGCACACACACACAGGAATACTATTCAGCCATAAAAGAGAATGGTATCTTGTCATTTGTGACAACACGGATGGACCTTGAGGTCATTATACTAACTGAAATAAGTCAGAGAAAGACAAATACCATATAATTTCACTTATATGCAGAAACTAAAAAACAAAGAAAAAAACCCAAGCTCATAGATACAGAGAACAGATTGGTGTACCTATGGTTGCTGGGGCAGGGGGTTGGCGGTAGGGGAAAGGTAAGCAAAATGGGTGAAGGGGATCAAAGAGGACAAACTTCAAGTTATAAAATAGATAAATCATGGGGATGTAAAGTACAGCACGGTGACTATAGTTAATAACATATACTGCATTTCTGAAAGTTGCTAAGAGGGTAGATCTTAAAAGTCTTTAACACAAGAAAAAAAAGAAAAAAATTAACAATGTATGGTGATGGATGTTAACTAGCCTTACTGTGCAATGTGTACAAATATCAAATCATGTTGTACACCTGAAACTAAGATAATGTTACATGTCAACTATACTTCAATTAAAAAAAATGGAGTAAGAAGTTACAATGCAGAGATCACAGGTATACTTCTACAGGACAAATATACTCATTTACAGCATGATATACCAATTCAATGAGGGCTGCATCCCGAGCAACTTAGATAGAAACGAAGATGCCATGCTCTGGAGAGCCGGGTCAGAGGAGCAGCACGTGGCTCCAGGACCAACACACGTATGTGAGGAGCACGAACAAAGACATTTTGTAAATTGTGAGAGCAGAAAAACAGCAGTATTTTTAAAACAAGTATGTTATTTTCTATAATCTAGTTTGTGTATAGTTTTGTGTATAGCCAAGCTAATAGAACGAATATTATACATATACTTTAGACTAGCTCATCTTCATTTTTAAAATCATGTATTTTTTTTCCGTCTTTTTTTTTTTTGGCCATGCAGCGCAGCTTGTGGGATCATAGTTCCCCGACAAGGGATTGAACCCGGGCCCTGGCAATGAAAGAGCTGAGTCCTAACCACTGTACCGCCAGGGAATTCCCTAAAATCATATACTTTCAAATTGGCCAAAAAACTTCTTTTTCAATTCTCTCATTGGGACAATGGGGGATGCTTAATGTGGTTATCTTATAAAGGTGGACACAGGCTATTACCTCAAAATCATCTCACTCAGTATGCTTCCCAGACCTTCCCACTGTGCTGGGGTGCCAGCTCATCTGGGCCCCTTCTCCTTCTGCACTCTCCTTAGGGAAATGGCCCTCAGGCCCAGGCCTTTCACCCCACCCCTTTGCTCAAGCCTCCACACAGTACACAGTATGCTGGCTTGGCATCTCTGCTGCAGGTCCAGCAGGTACCTTACACTCATCACAGCCAGACAGAACTCTCGATGGCCCACAGTCCCCCCTCCACCTCCTGCCCCCCCATCCAAGCTGGTCATCCCTTAGCTCAGCAAATGGCCCCACCATCCACACAGTTGCTTGGGCCAGAAATCTGGCAACATCTTTGAAACTTATAGTCCTCACTCCCCCATATCCAATCTACCAGTAAGACCTGTAAACTCCACTCCTGGAGTGGACTGTAAATCCTCCGGCTTCCATCTCCATCAGCCCAGTGGTTCTGACCCAAGGATGATTTTGCACACCGCCCCACCCCAGAGGGCATTTGACAATGTTTGGAGACATGTACGGTTGTCAAAAGTGGGAGAGAGGTGCTACTGGAATTTATGGGTAGGGGTCAGGGGCTGCTAAACATCCTACAACGGATAGGATGCCCTCCACAACAACAAATTATCTGGCCCCAAATGTCAACAGTGCTAAGGCTGAGAAACCCTGCCCTAGTCCAAGTCAACAATGTCTCTCATTATTTTCATTGTCACAGTGTCCTTCATTATATTAAATATACTTCCTCTTACTTATCATTGGTCTCCTCACTACTGCAATGTAATCCTCTTGGGAACAGACCTTGGCTGTCTTAGTCCCCTCTGCATCCTCAGTGCCTGGCACACATAGGTGCTCTATAAATATCTGAAGGTGAGTAAGTAAGTGTGAAAGACAGAAGTAGCAGCACTTTGATTTAAAAAATGTAAAATGTAACAGAGAAGTTCTTAACCCTTTATGCAGTCAACAGCTTCAAGGTTTATAGACGTTTTGTCCTCATAACACCCATCATACTAACAACTCCTGTGCTGCTCACAGTGGGGACTTTCTTCCTTGCTCAGCTAAAAAGGAAAATGTCGGGCATATCCATGCAATGAGATCTTACACAACCAATAATAATGAGGTTTTTAAAGAATTCTGACATGATAAAATGCTTATAATGTGATTAATGGAAAGGGAAAAATAAAACTATGTATTTCAATCTAAATATATATTTATGTAACACACTCAGGATCAGGTGGTTATCTATGGACTGTAGGATTAAGAGTGGTTTAAGTTTTCTTTTTTCTGCTTCCTTGTCTTTTCTAGTTTTCTATTCATAAAAAAATATTAACTTTTAAAAAAGCAAGTTGCACTTCATAATGAAAATAAAAGCCAGGTCATAGGAACAAGCTAGAAGTGCTAGGACTGCAATGACCTTAAGCTTTTTAACTGAAGAGAATCAAGTTCTAAGAATAGCTCAAAAATACCCTTCTTCAGAATCTATTTTCTGAGTCAAGGAAGCCAGGAGAGAATCAACTTCTAAGAAAACTTGTCTGGCAAATGTGAGAGATGGCGGAGACCGCCTCAGGACTCCAGACCTGTGAGTATCTGCAGCCGGATCTGGGTTAGAGTCGTCAGCGAGGTCTGGTAGAGGACGCAGATGTTGCAAACCTTCTGCACCTCTGCAGAATCAACACGTTTACCCCCGACAGGCCTGAGAATATTCCGAACTGACGCCGACTTCTGAAATGCACGCTTCAGGAGAGCTGGCGTGGAGAGAAGGAGGAACCTGTGAGCAGAAGTTCAGCCATCTGCCAAACTCCACCCCATAAAGGGAAGAGCGCTTCAGTACAGCTCCTAATTTCCAGCCAGAGCCAGACAGTGAGGCTGCAGCTTCGATTCAAATCATCTCTTTTGGGTAAATCAGAAAAGCAGTAACAAAAGGTTTTTAGACAGAACACAAAGACCTCTTTAGAACAGCACAAGATCTGTCAGAACAAGCCAAACATATTTGATTCTTACTGTGGATTATTTTACTGTAACCACTTAACTTCAGAACCCACAAAGGTGAAACTTCCAAGGACTGAATTATGGGAAGAGGGGCAAAGGTGGGGGGCCTGGCTAATTCCCAATGTTCTGTGCTTTCAGAGGGAAGTAGGAGCATCAACCTCCAGTACTCATTATCAGTTTGGGGTTGTACTCTCGTTTTACACCTTCGCATCTATATCCTGCTGAAGTTACACTGAGCCCATGCTCACTGACAGCTACAAGATGGAGCTTTGTGACACACTGGGTGGCAGAAGAAAAACCACACCGAACCTGGCAATCTGCCATAGGCAAGTAACTCCACTGAATTATGTGTTAACAGCATTGCCTTACTTTTATCAGAGTGCGCAATAAGAAACCTTTCCAAGGAACCCATTAGTGACCCTGCAACAAGGATGCCGCTGAGGTGGTAGCCTGGTCAGTGACCACTACCACCTGTATAAGCAGCTCCACAGGGGAGATTTATTTTATGATTAGGAACTCAGAAAAGCTCTGCTTCCCCTAAGAAATAGATCTTCCTGCTTCTTCCTACTAATGAGAAGTAATAAAGGGTCCACAAATCCCTTTTCATTTTTGGCCACTGGAAATTCAGAGCCAAATGGCAGTTCAGAGATAAGCATGGCAGCCCTCATGGATCATCTGTGGATGTTCTCTACACACAACCTTGATTTTGTTCACATAGTTACATTTCCCTAGTCCTTGTTTACTATCCCTAAGGACTTCCAGTCACTGTTTTGCTAAATGTGAACTTGATTTAAGCCGTCTCAAAATCTTCAGGGGAGAAGTCAGAGGTCACATGACAGAGGGGAGCAGGTACACAGGGCCAGTCAGGCGCTGCACTTCGGGGAAGGAGAGCCACTCACTCTTCACAGGAAGCACATTCTGTGGGGACGCTGGCGGCACGTGGACCGGCTCCTGGTTCTCCAGCAGCTTCTTGCTCAGGATGTCACTGAAGAAGATCCGGATCAGAGGCACCCCCCACAGGAACTGCAGCTGTCTGGTGACCAAGGGCATGGACTCGTTAAGGCTAGGAGAGAGCAGGAGAGCGGGCACGTCAGTTCCACCTGCTGGATGGCCACATGGAAGGGTAGCTGGGGACTGCCACTCAGCACGGCAAGTAAGATGCTATAAGAGAAGTGGGATCCACAAATTGCCGCTGAGGCCTGGATGCAGAAGGCACCAAGCTCTTTCTTGGCTCTCTCGCTCCACACAGACTTCCTGTGCTGCCAGCAGCATTGTTGCTCCCCTCAGGCCCCACGTGTCACAGTCACATCCCAGACAGCCTCTATCTGTTCTTCATCCTAATTCCAACCTGTTTACCACCCAGTCGACAAAAGCTTCCTGATGCCTACGTAGCTGGCTTGCAGGCCTGGCCCACAGATCTCGATGAAAAGGGGGAAGTGGTGGAAGAGAGGCAGGCAGAGACAAGGAAGACGGTGATCTGCCTCCAGAACTCACCCATAGTCCACGGATTGGGAGAACCAGCCAAGGACAGGGTGCCAATGGGTAAGGTTGGATTTCTTCTGGGACACGTACTTCTGACAGTAGCAGAGCATTTGGGTGAGCAAACTCACAAATCCATCTGTCTCCTCCTCTAACACCCTGGGGCTGAGGGAGCCCAAGTGCAGGAGGTTGCCTACAAAGAGAGAAGGCTGAGTGCAGTAGGCCCGGACAGACACACTTCCTCACCTCCCAGCCCTGCTCTCTGCCTGGGGCTCATGCATCCATGTCTACGTGCAGGAAGAAA
Organism: Delphinapterus leucas; assembly: GCF_059928025.1. NCBI lineage: Eukaryota > Metazoa > Chordata > Mammalia > Artiodactyla > Monodontidae > Delphinapterus > Delphinapterus leucas. Next base: position 17,545,553 of record NC_143142.1, read on the forward strand.
TTCCACATAGAGAGGAACCCATCAGTGCTGGGGCTGCAGTGCTGTGCAGGGCTTAGAAACAGGCAGACCTGGCCTCAAATCCTGGCTCTGCCAGAGGCGAGCTAGGTGACCCTCAACCTACTTCTTGAGTCTGTTTGCTCATCTGTAAGACTGGAGTGATGACCCCCACTCTTGATGTGAGGACTATATGAAGTAACGTGTAAAATGTCAGGTACACAGATTTTTAAGTTAGTATAACATTTTCTTACACCAAGATTCTAAAACCAAGGGTCAACACAAGCAATGACCTCCTGAAGAATAGCTGAAAAGTCCTGGAAAATCACTGTTATTCAGTGTTCACTGAATTTATTTAATGTTTTCTGTGAGGACTCTTACCATCGACTCCCTTAAAATGTAGCCCCAAGAACCTTTTTCTATGTAAAATAAATTTCCTCTAATTAGGCAACGAGAGTTGTGTACCTCTGCTGTTTCAAATGCTTCTCTATCCCCAAACCCTGTTCTCATCTAAATGAAAACACTGTAAAACAGGCATTGTAGACCTTACTCTGATCTAAGCCCCACCAAACTGTGCTCTCTTCTCTCTTGAGATGAGAATTATCCAGGTAACTCAACACGTTTTCATTTTTCCCTTGGCTGCCAGGAAGCTAAGGGCTAAAAGTTAACATTCATTTACAGTCACTCAGCTAGTTTGCCAGGCTGATGTATTTTTCCATGTGATTTTCAGTTTCATGTGTCTACTTAAACTGTTTACCTCATTACCTGTCTTTTATTGTAAGCACTTCCAACTTTTACTAAAAACAGCTTGTGGCCTCCAGAATGGTGGAAAGCTAAACACCTGGGCTTTTTCCAACGCCCAGAACACAATAAAATTCCAGCCATAGATACTTACCCATGAGACAAAGTGTATGGCATCCTTCTAAACTTTCACATACATCACGGCATCGATCTTCGTCTCTTAAAAATGTGATGAATTTACGGAGCGTGTCATGAGATTCTAAAATAGTGAGGCGCTGCAAACAATCGTAGACTGTTAAAGTGGAAGCTGATAAAAGGAGCTTCCCACCAGAGTGTGAACTCTATCCCCGCAGCTCACCCCCTAGCTGCCAAACATGTTATCCATCACCAAGAAGAAAATGAGCAAAGATGAGACCCTTTTTCTCTGGGCTTCTAACACAAGTGTGTCTACGGTAGCTACTGATTTAGGAGAACCATCAGGAGACGAGGTAGAAATTAACAGAGAAAACATTTTACTTTCTATTTTAAGGACAAAGGCAAAGATGGAATTGGGGGAATTCAGAGCCCACTCACCTCGGGGGTCACTGTGCTGAGATGAGTCATGAGAGCGGGCACAGACACAATGTGGATGAGGAACGGCCGGATCAGATTGTCTGAAAATTGTGCAGCAATCACAGGGCTAGACACAGACATATCACCTCACTCAGACACGTTTAATGTGAACCTGGAACAAAAGAACAACCCTACCAACACCCCCAAATCCCTTGGAATTATGCTTCACAGGACTTCTAGGAAGACTGAAGGCTGAAAATGGGCCCATTCACTGGGGGAAGGTTGAATAAGTGATACTTTAGTCTATGACGCAGCTATGAAAAATCAATTTACTGAAGTTTTACTGACATGAGAGAATCCTCATGCTATAATCAACTTTAAAAAAAAAAGCAGAATGAGAAACTATGTACACGGGAGAGGAGGATGGGGATAGTGACTGGAAAGGAGGAAAAGAGGGGCTTCTGGGGTGCTGCTACTGTTGTTCTATTTCACAGGTGGGGTGGTGCTTACATGGGTATGTTTACTGGGTGATAAGTCACCAATAACTCATACTTCAATTAAGCAATTTATTCTGAATATATATCCAGATAATAAATGGAACAAGGTGAGTTTGGGAAGGTTCCCATGGGCCATTAATTTAAGAAATATATATTGATCTTAGAATATAAAAATGTGTTGAATATATGAAGTATAAAGAGTAAGGAATAAAAAGTGTGGGCTCTGGAGTCAGATGGCCCAGGTTTAATTCCAGGCCCTGCCCCTCCCGGCTGTGTGACCAAGGGCAAGTGACCTAACCTCTCTGGGCCTTAGCTGCCTCGTTTATAAAATGGAGATACGAGAATGTGGTGAGGAGTCAGTTAACGTGTGTAGAAGTCTTAAAACAACGTGCAGCCCGTGAATGTTAGCTATTTGTATTATAGGACTTGGTGATCACATCTAAACATATCAGTTATGACTTCATAGACTTTTAGTAGTAGTATCTACATATTGTATGACAAAACCACGGAATATCTTGTTTTACAAGGTCCTGGTCCTGTTCAATTACTTACAAATATTCAGAGGAGGAAAAAAAGTGCACTATGCAAGAAAAAGGCTTTAAAACAGCCCGGCCTTAACAAGTGAGTCAATGGATTCTGACATATGGAAAGAAAAAACTTAAAATGATGGACGCTATTATATTCTCAAAGGAGAAGAAACGTGGTGGAATGACTAGATGATCCTCTTGGTGGATCACAGTGTGAACTGCAGCCACAGTGGGACAAGGGAAGGATGCTGGGACGGAAAGACGACTTGTGTTCTTGGGAGATGGAAGACAGGGGAGCTAGAGGATGCTGCTGCACTCCTGGGCTCAGGCGTCTGTGTGTCAATCCTCCGCTGTCTGTGACAGAGGAGAGGGTGGGCGATGCTGCTGGAATGAGCTGCTCAGGTGACTCAGGAGAGGGAGCCGCAGTAAACCTGATCTAGGAAAACATGTGTTACGACTTATTAAATACATCTCTATGTAACTCCTCTCAAAGTATGTAACGAACGTATGACTGTTACCTAGATAATTTGTTCTACTTCTTTAATCATAGCATAACCGGTTGGATTCTGTTCCTGCTATGAAGGTCTAGCCTCTAGAGGTGTGCTGTCCAATGCAGTAGCCACTGGCCACATGTCAGGGGCTACTGAGCACATAAGATGTGGCTAGACCAAATTCCTATGTTTTAAGTGTAAAATAGCCACCACTTTTTGAGGAATCAGCACGGAAAGAAAAATTAATAAATTATCTAATTTTAATTAAAATAATTTAAAAGTATTGATTCCATGCAAAAATGATAAATTTGGATATAGCAGTTTATATAAAATATATCGTTAAACTCAATTTCCCCTTTCTTTTGACTTATTTAATGTGGTTCTCATCATATTTCTATTGGACGGTGTACACCAGCCTTGTCCAATAGAACTTTTGGTGATGATGAAAATGTTTCACATTTGTGCTGTCAATATGGTTTTCAACTAGTCACGTGGCCCCTGAGCACCTGAAATATGGCTAATGAAACCAAGGAATTGAATTCTTAATTTTATTTAATTTTAATAATTTCCATTTAAACAGCCCCACGTGGCTAATGGTTAGTAGAAACCACAGTCTAGATCAGGTCGGCAAACTGTGGCCCACAGGTCAAAAACTGTCCACTGCCTGTTTTTGTAAATAAAGTTTTATTGGAACACACAGCCATTCTCATTTGTGTATGTACTGTCTATGGCTGCTTGGCGGCTACAGTGGCACAGTAGTTGTGACAGAAGCTGCGTAGCCCACAGAACTGAAAATATTTACTAGCTGGCCTTTTGCAGAAAAAGTTTGCCAACCTATAATCTAGACCATCATTTTTCAAATTGGTGTTCCACGGAAAATGATTCCACAGGATAGTAACAGACATGTTCCATCATCTAAAACTTGGGCGAGAGTACTCCATGTTCAGATATGTTTGGGTCAAATCAGGTTAAACAAGCCCAAAGAGTTTGCTACCACAGGATCTGTCAGAGCTTTCAGCAGGAAGGTGCCCGGTGAATTACCAGGAAGGGGCAGACGGGCAGCTTTACCAAGCTGGTTTGACCACAACACTCCTTCTTTCCCAAATTATTATTATCTTGGGGATTAAGATGATCTCAGATTATCAAGCTATCTTATTAACAACTCTCCAAGTTACTGCTCCTTTCAACAGTTTAAGTATGTTCTGGACCCACTAACAAGCACAGCTCTTTACACTTGGCAGTTCTCAGACTTGCTGGTATGATTTCTATCAGGAAATATTTAGCTTCTTACGTACTTTACATCTCCAAACTGACTAAGTGAAGATAAATATCACATCCTCTCTGGTCCTCCGAACTCTAGTGTCTTAAACCCGTGTTCGCAACACTATTCCCTGAATCCTTTCACCCTGCCCTTTGCTGGGCCTCTTTCAGCTCTTAGGTTTCCTTTATCAATTAAAAGCTCAAAAGGAAAAATGGTCATATCTTGGCCCCTGGCAGAATAAAAGCAATTCATTTTGAATAGCTTCCCTCAAATCATGATGCAAAAACATTCAAGGGTACAGCCGGAAGATTAAGAACAGGGCAGTCACAGATGTGTCATTTTCATCAAGAACAACACTTCCTGTAAATTCTAACAAAGTGGGCAAGCCCGTACCTAATACCAGTAACAAGAGAAGAAAAGCAGGAGGAGCAGGCCTTCAGAAGCAAGCTGGCTCCTCAGGCGCAGTTTCTTACTCACCGCATTGCTAGGGAAAAGGCTGCTGTTAAAGTGCCTTTGGACAGACAAGGCCGGGGTCTCGCCAGGCCACGGGTTAACAATACCTGCAAAGAACACTGTAATTAGTCAGGGGGCGGCGCCAACTTTATATTCATGTGCACGTAAAAAATGTACAGTAAGTGCTTCAGATAAAAAACTGTATTGGAATGTTTCTAAAAAAATGAAAGAAAAGCAATGGGTATGTATGGAGGTTCACTGTACCACTCTCTCTCTCTAGTTTAAATATTACACTTGAGTTTTAAAAAATAATAGTTAAAAAAATTAGCAGCCGATTAGAAGAAGACCAGATTTAAAATCTCAATTATTTTAGAAGCAATTCAGAGTTATGGCATCAAGTAGACTCTTCCACTGAGATGAACTGTCGAGAATCCACCTTTGGTTGCCATAGCACCTCGCAGGGTTGTCGTGAGGAGAAAGTGAAACCCAACCAGGAAACAGCCCATCTCAGTGCCAGGTCAGAGGACGGCCTAGATCAACGTCACTTCTCAAACTCAAGAATTCCAAAGTATCAATACTTTTCAACAGTGATTAGTTACATTTCTGACAATTCCCTGGATGTATGAACTGGCACGATAACATGCAGTGTGGACGGAAGGCTGTTTGAGGACACAGATCTAGAAAGACGATTCCAGACACCAACCAAGAAGGAACCTGAGGGAATACATCCTGAGACCTCCTTCCTGAGTTTAAGTCTCAAATGACTGGATTATCCTCATAGTCAAAAATGTAGCACAGTGAAGGGGTTCCAGTCACTGTCCTCCCTTCACACAAATCGAGAGGGTCTCAAAGCCGGGGTCGGGGAGGGAGGAGAGGGCGCTTCCTGCAGAAAGCGCTTCTGTGAGGAGGGCAGCAGATAGGCCGAAACCAGAGGTAAAAACCCAAGTTCAGGTATGGAGAGTGAGTCCCACATTAGGGATGGGGTCACAGACCTGCAGCACAGAATAAAATCCATGCTGGTTGAGATGGCCCATTATATTTGCACAAATGTGGTTCATGGCTGGTCGAAGACTCTCACCTAAACGAAGAAAAAAGTCTGAGAAAAAAAATCTCTGGCCATAACGTGAACTGTTTACATGCCCTAGGCCCCAGGCCGTAAGGAAATGAGAGCTCCTCTGGCTTGCCTTCCTGCTCCCCTTGGGTCTGGCACCAGAGGACAGGGAGACGCCACATCTCCAGAATTCTCTCTCCTGCAAGGCCCGGTGGAAGCGTAACCTCTTAGGGGACGGGACCTCTGGTTTCCCAGAAGTATCATCCCCGGCCTCCAAGCTCCTGCAACACATTTTCTACTTCCCTCCGAAAGCCTGGCACTTTCTACCCCCGGTGGCTACCTCCTCTCCCCACTGGGATACAAGCCCCCTGGCAGGGCCAGAACGCACCGAGTTCTAAATACCCCCCCAGAGTCCAGGATCATGACTTAAATGAACCCTCCTTCCTGGCCTGGAGCCTCGGCACACAGTTTCCTTTGCTTCAGAGTCCTGCCCCACCTCTGTGCTCTGCAAACTCCACCTCCCCCTGCAGCTCTCAGCTCAAATGTCACTGCTTCGGGAAAGGCCGAGCCCCACACAAGGCAAGGCCTCCCTCCCCACTGCACTCTCGTTTCTCCTGGGCTCTTCCTTCCAAGCGCCCCTTGTCACACTGTTGTCGTGACCTACATACCCACGTATACTACTCAGATATTCATATATATACGACCTCTCTTCAGTCTGTCTCCTCCCCACCCCACCAGGCTCAGGTGCTGGGAGGAAGGGCGGGCACACAGAGTTCAGCACCTAAAGCCCCTGGAGGGCAGTGACCTCTCCCCTATCTCCAGTGCCTGCAGAGCGTCTGGCACAAAGCAGGCTACTGGGTGAACGGATAAATAAAGTGAATGTATGAAACATGTAAGGCCGAGTTCAGTGTTCAAGGAAGAAGGCAGCTTTACCATGCAATTTTATGGGCAAAATAGAATTATTTGCTGCCGAATATTCTCCAAATGAAATGATGAGGCTTAAGTGAATATTATCAATCTGAAGGCTGAAGTGCTGTGGGAGTTGTAACAAATGGGCTCAGAGGGATTGTGCCTTCAAACGTAAATTCCAAGAAGGGAGAGAGCTGAGCACATGATACTGAACTTATCCTAGATACCATAGTGCAACGTCTCCATGTGTGTGGTTCTAGGGCCTTCCCTGAGGCTTGTGGCAGCAAAAATACTTCTTGAAAAGGTCCCCGAACTCTCCATGGAAACGCTACTTAGGAAAGATTTTGAAGCAAGTCCCACAGACCTTTTCCCCGGAGAATTTTCCATGTTGAAGTGTCTGTAAAGGTGACAAGCATCGTGAGGTACAGTGTGATGAGTTTGGAGTCTTGTAAAATTTCAGGCTAAAAACAATAAAGAGAGTAAGATTAAGACACACACCCTCCAGTCCAAGAGAGTAGAGCAACCGTTTTACAGCTTTTCTGAATGCAAACCAATGAGTCAGGATTCTAAGTCTTTATTCTTTTTCTCTTGAGGAATGATCACTCTTAAGAGTTAAACAACAGGGATTTCAGCACACTAGTGCTTGACCATAGAACTGAAATACTCTTGGGAATGGAGAATTGAGAATTCTTAGAAAACAAGATGACCAGGGCTGGCCTGCTACATGTATGCATTCAGTATTTAACATATGTATGCATGTACACTGGAGCAACAGAGTATAAATGCAATTGAACATAACAAGGACTCTGGGCTCAGACTTTTGGCTTCACCACTTACTAGCTGTGTGATCTTGGGCAAGTTTCTTAACCTCTCTGTACTTCAGCTTCCTCCTCTGTTGACTAGGGACAGTAACACTGCTTCCTTCGTTTAGTTGTTGTGAGAAATAAATGGATTCATGAATATAAAGCGCTAAGAACAGTGCCTCCCACACAGAGAACACTATGTATTGATACTATTGGCTATTACTATAATGATGACTATAATTCTTGCTTGATGGTGGGTCAAGGCCAAGAGAGCCATTCACAAGTGCCTTGAGAGAGATGTCTGGGAATGGATCACTGGGTGCTCTGGGGACATCTGCTCCATTGCTCAGTTACTACCAGAGTCCTTGCCAAGCCTCTGACCCTGAAACTTCTCCCTCCCCACGTGCAAAGTGGAAACGGCTGCTGTTTGTACACACTCACACCCCTGCCCACCTTCCCATAACACAAGGGTGGGCACTGGACCAGGCAGGGCTGGTGGCAGTACCCCACCCATCTTGCCACTGTGACCAGTTCAGGGTTGAGACCAGGATCCCACTGGACCTTTATGAGTCCTCCCAGATTTCTGAATTGATGGGGGAAGCCTCCCTTTTGTCTTTGGTCAAGACAGAGTCAGGATGTGAGGCTAGAACTGCCAGCTGCCATGATTAGAGTGGGAGAAGACAAGGTGATTCCAAAAGGGAGCACACATGAAAGGAGGAAAGAGAGGGAAAATCCAGAAGCCCCCTGGCTCTAGTATGTATTACCAGCTGCACTCATGTTGGGTTTCTGCACTGTAACAAGGGGCCTGATTAGTATAATTATGCCAGCTACAAAGTATCCACTATATCAAAAGCACCGAAAGGAAGACAAGATTCCCTGCCGTCAACACTGTGGTAAGTGCAGGTCAATGTTCAAAATACCGTGCATGAAAGAAGCTCTCAAGTTGATAACAGCATCTAACTCACTCTCTCTGGGAACAGGGGCTCCAGTAATTCTTTACTAGACTCCAACTGATACATCACAAAGGTATAACCTATGAGGGAACCACGAGGACTCTGAAAATACATTCTACAGGCCTCAAGTGGGAGGGATAGATTTACAGTCTTGTTTTTATTTTTTACCTTGAGCTGCTCAAGAAACTCACAGCAATACCACATAACGTCTTTGATCTGTTTAATCCATAGGAGGGTGAGATCCTTGGAAAGAGCCAGGGACACGTACCATACCTACAAACAGGAAAAAGAGAAATGTAATGGGCAGTTACAGGGATCAAATGACACACATTCCAGCTACTGGAATGGGACCAATTAGCTAGGTCCAGAGCCAGATAAGGCAGGGGGATGAACACAAAAATAAGCAGCAAGGAGGACTTATTTTAACACTAAACCCAAAGGTAAAACTAGCCTGGTAAGTGGATTTACCATCCTGAGTATGAGGCAAGAGCAGCGCACAGCTTCTTGGATAATGCAAAGACTAAGGAATTCACCTGTACTTTGTTAATGTTTTCGATCCATTACTTACTTACACATGGGTGTGAACATGCAGAGTCACACACAACAGTCAGAACATTCAACAGGAATTTTCAGAGGTAAACAGGCCAGCTTGAGTGGTCGTGGGAGACTTTCTGGCTTCCGCCCCACTTACCTTGGGTTCATTCTCAACATCCATGCTGCTCAGGATGCAGCGACACAACTTCTCAAATCTCTGCAGAGAGGCAGAATGGGGGTTATAAATTCTCACAATGAATGGAGAAATCAGAAAGCAGCAAATGTTCCGTGGACCCCTGGCATGGATGTGCCGGCCTGACGCCAGATGACTCACATCGGGATCCTATTTAATTCCGACTTGTAGATGTGGAGACCGAGGATCAGAAAGCCTAAGGAAAGGCTCTCAAACTGGTGACCCACAGGCAGGATGAGCCCTACATGTGTTTTAGACTGGGGCTCCTTTTGAAAAACAAGATCAACCTGGCAAACTGGGCCTGGATTCCTGCAGACTAGCAGCTGTCTCCTAAATTGTGCTCAGCCATTTGCCATTTTGTAAGCACCACGGATGCTGACTTTTGCCTCAAAAACTGTCATATCATCACTTTCATCTTGAAATGCGAAAGCAAGAAAAGTGGTACACCCTGGCTGTACCAACCCTGGATCCACCCTTAAAAGAGGTGTGGCCCTGGCTGCTGCTCTACCAGACTGAGCTGTGGTTTCCTCCTCTGTAAACAGGCGTCACCTCCCTGCGCCTGCCTGTCCTCATCTGCGGGACTGCGTTTACTGCCAGCGTCCTCCTCTCTCTCTCCTGCTGGGCTACAGGCTCCTCAAGGGTAGAGACCTTGCCCACTTTGTTTCCTTCTGGGGCCCCGTACCCAGAAGAGGGTCTGGCACAATGTGAAGCTTAGCAGTAATGGATGCCTAACCCCCAGGAACACAGAGGCCCTCCTCAAGGGTCTCCATTAGTACTGTTACAGATGACTAGCTGCTCCCCTGGAATTTTACTTTCTAGGCTGATTTTTCTAATTCCACAGGTAAAACTAGCCTGTTTTGTTTGGTTTGCAGGATTTTAAGAGAAATTTCAAATTAGCGGCCAATTTTTACAAATTAGAAAACTGAGTGTCAAAGAGCTCTGGAGTGTCTTTAAAAAAATCAGAGTATCAGTCCCCCAGTGGCTGGAGCAGAGGAGCGGCCACCCCTTTGATGGCACACCACAGCCCACCTCTTCCTCCAATGTCCTCACCACCGCCTGTCAGTTACCATTTATTATGACTTGTACCATGTTATGTCTCACAAATCTGCTAACCTACGCATCTGAGGACAAGTGCCTGTAAGAGTCAATGTGAAAACAATCGTGATGATTCCCAGCACTGGGCATAATCCCTACGAAACAGGTTCCAAGAAAACAAAAGGGGCAGGATGTGGGGGTAACAGAACCTGTCTCACAGAGTTGCTGTCAGGACTAAATGAGTTAATATCTATCAAATACTTACAAAAAGATCTGACACATAAGCACGATGTGGGTTTGCTATTATTATTTTACCTCATCATCCTCTTTAATTCTGAACAAGAACAGCAGTTTCCTGGCAGTCTTAAAAATACAAAGTGCACTTCTTTTACTGGACCCAGAGTCATCTGCTTTAAAAAACTCATCAATCTCTCTCCTAGGGAGGGAAGGGTAAAAAAAGACGTTTTAAATTAGGAGTTCATAGCAGCTGGAAGGCTGTTCAAGAACTGTTAAGAGAAAAGCGATCGGTTTTTGTGGGGTTTTTTTGCTATGAATTGGAAACAAGAGAAAACGTGCTGAGGAGCTCCTGACACCCACCTGATTTCTCTTTGCAGTCGACGCCGACAGAGAAAACTCCGTACGTGGGCCTGAATCTCCACGGCTGCCCTCTCCCGCTCCTTCTGCACCAGCCTTTCCTCTCGAGCCTGACGGGCTCTATCAATGAACCAAGCTCTCGAGGTCTGAGAAACAGTGAACATGTTTGCAAACTTGCACAAACCCTGCAAAGAAAATGGCAAGTGGCTGATGTAGGTCATTATACTAAAAACACTCACGGAAAGGGGCTCAGGAGCAAAGGGCAGGAAGGGACTTGGGCAGCAGCAGAAAGCTACTCGGGACCCCCCCAGCTCCCTCCCAAATGGCTGATAGCTGTCCCCGCACAAGTCCCAGCTTCCTGTCGGCTCCTTTCATGCAACTCCTCAGACCAGCGATGCTTTTTCCTGTATTAAGTTATCACATTTTTTTTTTTTAATTTTATTTTTATTTTTATTTTTTTGCGGTACGCGGGCCTCTCACTGTTGTGGCCTCTCCCGTTGCGGAGCAACAGGCTCCGGACGCGCAGGCTCAGCGGCCACGGCTCACGGGCCCAGCCGCTCCGCGGCATGCGGGATCCTCCCGGACCGGGGCACGAACCCGTGTCCCCTGCATCGGCAGGCGGACTCTCAACCACTGCGCCACCAGGGAAGCCCAAGTTATCACATTTTTTTAAGAGAAACAACAGAGTGCCTGGCATAGGGTCTGGGCTCTGCAATGGTTTAATGAATAAACAAAGCATGAATCAATTCCAACCACAAAGCTCTAACTCAAACCAGGCATCCTCTAAGTCAAAGGTCCCTGGATATTTCACTGAGCAGTCAACTTTTATTTTGCCAAGTAAAGACTTGAGGGGAAAACATTAAACATAATTATTTACTGTCACCATTATTTTATTTATCCATTCACTCAACAAATATTTACTGATACCTACTTTGTGCCCAACACAAAAGAAGCCTTTCATTTTTTTTTAAAGGGCCATTTAAACACTAAAACAGCCAAAGGTACATGATTCCAGAATGCCAGACAATCCATTAAATCGAACATGTTTGGTTTTAGGCATAACTTATTCTGTTGTCCTCACCGTTCCCATCCTGCCAAGGGCTGAGGAAGACGTTAGAGTAGAAAGGCCCCCATCCACAGACTGGTATTTTTGGACTCTAAATTAGCCATTACATTTTAATCTAAATCATCAGTAACTGTCTTTTCCCAAAGGGATGGCTTTGGCTATCAGCCTAGAGCACATAGCACTGGTCCACAAAGCCTCCCACACTGAGATGATGTCTTTAGATGCTTGAAAACTTTGTCATTCTATCCAAAATATATAATCAGACCCGCTGACATGGGCACTGAAATGAAATACTCAGAAATCTAGACTTCTTGTAAACCATCTCTTTACCAGGTTACCTCACTCAAAGCAGTGTCCACGTGAAAACATCAAGGATAAGAAGGCTCCTCCCATGTCAACACGTCGGGGGACCTCTGTGGCCCCTGTTCGACATTGATTCACATCTGTTAAACAGTAAGGCTTTTCCTACACGTGGGTCTCTCATCAGTAATTCTCAAGACAAACGAACATGGAGACGGTCCTTCATGGGGTGTCGGGGGTGGGGGAGGAAGCAGAAGAAAGAGCCTCTTCCCAATAGTAAAACAGGAGGTTGCACACAAACTGTGACTAAGTACCTGTAAGACCATCTTGAAACTTTTACCTGATGATGGGAGGGAGCGTGAGAAGACAGGCAATAAAAAGGTACCAGTCTTCCAAACCATTCACTCTGTCCCAGAAGTGGAAGTCTGGAGCACTCACCTGAGGACCTGCTGGTGACGCAGAAATGTCAGGTAATCAGTCATTAGTGATTTTGCACAGGGCTCACAGCTGAGGACATCTTCTCACTTCAGAGGAGCTTGTGTTTTCTGGCAGAAGCAGAAGAAAAAAAATCCAGATTTAGGATTAGTTTTCTAGGTAGGCATCATATACCTTCCTCACTGAGAAAAAGTAATAAAGACAGTGCAAAAACATCTGTGTCCTCTCTAGTTAATGTTGGATCTAAATGGTAGACGTATCTCCCCAGTCCTCACAGTTGAAAGGGAACAGGTTGATAATAAGGCCAAAGAAGTTGCTGAATTAAAGCTGTAAATGTTTCGTGATGGCAACTAAGAATAACAGAGGGGATGACATGTTTAAAAGCCATTGCAAATTACGTTTGACATTTTCAGCAAGTTGGAAAAATATTTATGTCTAAGAAACGAAAAGGAGGCTGGCTGCGAACCAACACTGTTACAGAGTCCAAGGTCATACTGCTTGCCACACGACAGGCCAATAAATCGAGAGACGAGTTGATGGGGCAAGGAACAGCAATTTTATTTGGAAAGCCAGCAAACCGAGAAGATGGTGGACTCATGCCCCAAAGAACCATCTTGCCTGAATTAGAATTCAGGCTTCTTTTATACTAAAAGGGGAGGGAGGAAAGTCAAACATTTCCTGGTTTTGGTCAGCCTCCAGAGGGGACGTGTTAATTTCTTCCTCCCTGCAGTCATTCAGAGGTGGGCCTGGTCAGGATGTTTCCTGTGAGCTAAACAAAGGTATTTTAGCTTAATGCTCATTACCTGGGAGGCAGGGTTCCCAGAGGTGGGCCATTATGTATAATTTAAGCTTACAGGCAACATCCCTTTAGTGATTAAGTTGTAATAGAATACAAAGGGTTCTTCCCTATTACAACATGATCCCAATTGCGTAACGAAAGAGAAAAAATCACGTGCGCAGGTAGATACAAAACTGGGGGGAAAAACACATTAGGAATGGTTGTTTTAACTAATGAATATAACAAAAGAGAAGCAGACTCACAGATACAGAGAACAACTGGTTACCAGCAGGGCGAGGGAAGGAGGAAGGGGCAGTATAGGGGTAAGGGATTAAGAGGTACAAACTGTAAGGTATAAAATAAAGTACAAGGATCTTTTGTACAACATGGGGAATATAGCCAGTATTTTATAACTACAAATGGAGCAAAACCTTTAAAAATTGTGTATCACCATATTATACACCTGTAACATATATAATATTGTACATCTGTAACTTATATATAATATTGTACATCAACTATACTTCAATATTTAAAAAAAAGAGTGGTTGTTTTGAGATAGGGGAACTGTGGGAAATTTTGCTTCCCTAACTAGTCTGTTTTTCGAACTCTCCATAGAAGGCATGTGGTAGCGTGACATGGCACTGTGAGTCAGAGCTGGAGCCAGCCCCTAGCTCTGCCGTGTACCGCGGGGGGAGATATCTGGGAGTCGTTCTGTCTTGTCCGTTAATCAGCTTAGAGGCCGATCATGAGCACTGAATGAGATGATGACCTCAAGCACCTATAGAGGTGGCTGACGGGGCGCACAGTCAGTAAGTCTAATTGACGTATTATTTTTATAGACACAAAGATTTTCTTTTTTAAAACTCTTCAGCAGAGGCCCTCAACTGTACAGGCACTATGGTTCTCTGGGTAGGAAATAACAGTCACCCGTTAAGAGTTTTTTCTATCCCTGGGTGTACTAAGACTCACCAGTCCTGTCACTTGGGCTATGAGCCCTGGGCCCTGTTTATACTGGGTAACAGCTTCAAGGTCCTGAGAGCTACAAACAAGCTGGCCCAAGCCATGAGCACAATGGTATACTCTTTCCTTAACGTGGAGACAGTCCCTCTTGGGGGGCAGGGGGAGGAAGGGGAGGGAGCGGAAGGAGAAGAGAGCACTTTTTCCCAATAGAAGAACAGGAGGTTGCATGCCAACTGTGACTAAGTACCTCTAAGACTATGTCAAAACTTCACTTCTCCCAGCGGGCCCTGCAGGATAAGATCCCTTCCTTGAGATCATCATCCCCTTGGTAACGCTGTATGTTGGTTTCTGTTTACACCACATAATGGTCTATACTTTGCAGTTCTTCAAATTCTTTCTTATTCACCTCCTCTACCTGCATAACATCTATTACAGTTCATCAATCAAATAAAAACACATCAGAAGTATTTATTAAGTACTTACTCTGCTAAATGCCCTGGAGAATCAAAGAAAAGGCTGTGCGTAGAAAAGGCTGTGAGTAGCAGAGAAAGCCTTGGGTCAAAGTAGCCCTTGTTTCTTTCAAGTTCTGGTTCTACCTTATTTGGCCAAGTTACTTATCCTCTCTAGGCCTCAGTTTCCTTATCTGTAAATTGAGGATAATAATAGTACCTGCCTCCTAGAGTTGCTAAAAGGATTAAATGAAAATTTACCCTTCTTGTATCTCGATTTAGTCATCAGGATACTGTGATTACATTAAATGGGAAAATGTTAATAAGGAGTATCTGAAAGCAGATAGCAGGTAAGTGAGCTTTACCGTTCTGTCCCTAAGAAGTTTACAATCCGGTTAGGGAAACAAAAATGTTATAGGTGGAAAGATTAGGAAACAAGAGATTGTGGATAACCAAGATGGTCTGAAAAGCAAAAGGAAACATGTTAATTTGAGTACCCACTGCTTGTCAAGTCCTTTCTATGTGATCTCATCTAACAAGAAGAGCAACCCTATAAGATCATTTAATATCTCCCATAATCCCATTTAATATCTCCCATAATCCCCAAAGGGGCAGAGTCAAGATTTTAATACTGAGTCAGGACTCTACTTCTATAGTTCCATGAGACTGTTCAAAATCAATCTTTTCTGGATCAGGCCAACTTCATGGAGCACTATGAAAGAGCCTGACAGTCTAGAGAGTGTAGTCCAAAGGCGAAGCACCATATATAACTGCTGTCTGAGCCCAAGGCAATTTTCCGCCTATGGTGGGAATAGCTGGGCAGCTAGGTTGAATGACCTGGTTGAATGACCATTTGTTAGGGGTGGACCATGGATCAGACACTGTACAAATATTTAACCACCTCTGTCTTTTCAGCTCTATCAGGTCTCAACAGTCTAACTTTCTTAAGAATAAGCAACAGGTTTTGAAGGCTACAGCCTATGTAGGTGCATGCTTTCAAATCCCACCTTCACACAGAGAAAATGAAATGTAGAAAGGGACATGACTTGTCAGAGGTCACTAGGCTCCTGAATTTGAACCCACTTCTAACCCCAAAGCAATTATTTATTTTAAGTGCAACAGAGAAGACCCAGGGACGCCACTATTCACGGAAGGCAAAGAAAAATCGAGAATGCAAGGCTGCCCATGGGGCTAAAAGTCAAATTACTACCAAGCTTTCCTTTATTGGTATCATTAACACCAGCTGCTTCCATTAAGCGCTGAATGTCAGACATGGTTCTAAAAGTTTAATTACACAACACCCTTTTGTGACACGAGCTAATTACTCCATTTCACAGAGTTGGAAACTGGGCTCAGAGAGGAGACAGAATTCACCCAAGGTTACAGTGAGTAGGGTTCGAACTCCGGTTTGGGTGACTCCTGCGGCCCGGCGTCTTTCCCCGGCATCAATAATCACAATAACAAATCTTTTTCGTCCAGCGCTACTCCGCTTATAAAGGCCTATTGCCCCTTTTTATCTCATTGACCCCAGAGATAAAAAGGTCACGGAGAACCCCTCCCCCAGAGATAAAAAGGTCACGGAGAACCCCTCCCCACCCCCCACCGGAACCCGAAAGCCAGCCCCCAGCACCTGCCCCTCCGACTAGGAGAAGCAGGGACCCAGCCCCAAGGGCACCTCCCTCCAAGTCCCCGGCCCCACTACCCAGAGAACCCACAACCCTGTTGCCACTCGCTACCCGCAGGCCGTAGACCTTTATCCGCTCGAGGCCCCCGCGCTCGGGGTCGGGGCCGTAGTTTACCACCGCCTCAGCCCAAGACCCCCGAGCTCTGCCTGACCCGGGGCAGCAGCCGAGGCCCGACCGCCATCTTGCCCCGGGATGTTCACTCTGAGAGCTCCGCCGGGAAACAACTATCCAGTTCCGGTAAACGACAGTTCCGAAGAGCTTCTTCGTCCGGAAAGGAAAACCTCCCTGCACCTTGTCCTCCTCTATGGAAGCCGAAAAAGCGGAGCATTAGGAGCGGGATAAATGCCTGACCCAGCCGAGAAGAGATGCAACCCATTCCAACCAGGGAACTTTGAAGGAAAGCGGCCGATATCAAGGAGTACAACGGACCCTTTAGGAAGGTGTCCTCTGCGGGGCGGAAGTGGCGTGGCCGAGTGCGGAAATCCTCGCCCCGGCCCCGCCTCCGCCCTAGGCTCACGCGAGCTGGGTGTTTCCTGTCTTTCTTAGTCCGGGTTTGGAGACTCCGGCGTCCTCCGGCTTTTCATGGTAAGGAGGGCGTTGCCCGCGGACTGGGGGCTCTGGGCGGGCGAGAGAGCGGGACAGAGGTAGAATAAAGGGGGCAAGGACCGAGAGGAGGGGGTTTGATGAGGGGCTGTCGCGATAGGAGAGAGGCGGTTGGGGGAATGGATGGGGGGCGAGGCCGGGGGTGGGGGAAGGGCTCTGGACGGAGAAGTGTGCGTGTGTGTGTGTGTGTGTGTGTGTAGGTAGGTGTGTAGGGGACTGCTGTCCCTGGCTGTTGGGGGATCCGGGAAAGGGCATTTGGGCTCGTGGAGTATATGTGCATGGATGAGTGGGGGGGCAGTCTCTGAGACTTCAGCGCTGGTCGGAAATGAGAATTGGTGATTGTAAAGAGAACAAAGAGATGTCACTGAAGATAGACATCTGGAGTGGAAAATGAGGATTTGGGCAGGGCTGTGAAGGAGAATGGGTAATTTATGAGAGGGCGAAGTGGGATTCCTTGGAGCGGAGTGTTCGGGGTTTTTGGAAGTTATGCTAGAGTCGCTGGGTTTCGGTGAAGTGGGGACGAGGCTTACAAGTGCGTCTGAACACACGGGCCAGTGGAGCGGAGGAAAGAAACCGAGGGAGCCCGCCGGTGGGCGTGCGCTCGGTGCTGGGAACTCCGCGGAGGTATGATGCCAGGGTCCCGAGGTCAGGGTACCTTCGCCACGGAATCCAGCGCCTTAATTGGCGCCTGGGTACCTATCTAGTCACTTGCGTCGAGACCCGGGGTGGCCACAGCTAAGGAGCTGGGGATCCCTTACACTCTTCTAGCTGTAGGAAGTTTCTCTGTGCTTGGAATCCTTCAAGGGTCTGTTCTTGAATAGCCCTTTTTCCCTGGGTGGGAATGACCAAAGTTCAGCCCAGACCCTCTTTTTACTTGTTTGCCCCAAGTCTTTAACCTGGCAAGTGCAGTCTTTAGGGAACACCGGTCCCAAGGCCAATGTTGAAGAAAAAAAAGATTCAACCCGTATCTGACTTTGAACAGCTCCATTTTGTGCAAAGTAAGTTTCACTTGAGGGAGAGAAGTCATTAAAGCAGTGGTTCTCAAACGGTGGTCCCCAGACCAGCAGCATCACCTGGGAACTTGTTAGAAATGGCCAAGTTTTCTAGACCTACCAGACTACTGAGTCAGTCTCGGGGTGGGGACCAGCAATCTGTTTTAGCAAGCCCTGCAGGGGATGAGAGTGATGATTTCTTGATTTGGGCTCTGTAACGAGAGGTGCATGAGAGTGGGAGTCAGAGGATCCTAACAGTTCTGGTACTTACTTTTCTCCCCTTAAAAATGGGAGTGATGATAACGTTTTCCTCACTAGCCTGAAAGAAATAGGCCAATGGTTTGTGTGCACAACACAGGAAGAGAGAGTAATTCGACAAAACTCTTGGAAATATCAGTGGCTGTCCTGTAAGTTTTGGATGCAAAATAATGCTACAGTTATGTGGTTGGTTGAATTTCTTTTTTATTTTTTTCATAAATTTATTATTTATTTTTGGCTGCATTGGGTCTCCATTGCTGCGCGCAGGCTTTATCTAGTTGCGGCGAGCAGGGGCTACTCTTCGTTGTGGTGCGTGGTCTCTAGGCGCCCGGGCTTCAGTAGTTGCGGCACACAGGCTCAGTAGTTGTGGTGCACGGGCTTAGTTGCTCTGCGGCATGTGGGATCTTCTTGGACCAGGGCTCAAACCCGTTTCCCCTGCATTGGCAGGCGGATTCTTAACTACTGCGCCACCAGGGAAGTCCACTGGTTGAATTTAGTTTTGTTGAAATGGAACAGCAGACCTCTGAGTTGTAGAAGTGCCCTGATTTGGAGGGTAGGGGGAGTTTTATAATTAGCCTCAAGACAATGACTCTTAGCTAGTTAAAGAAACACCTGAGCTTTGTGGCTGCACATTAAAATCACCTGAAGAGCTTTTTAAACACTAGTTTGAGTTGCCGTGCCCTTCCCCAATTTGATTAATTGTTCTGGGTGAAGCCAAGGAATCACCACTTTTTAAGTGCACCCAGGTGATTCCAGTACAGCCAAGGCTGGGAAGCTCTGGCCTCAAGGACAACTTGAGCAAAAGGGAAACTACACTAAATACTTAAACATTTATTCCTTGAGGGTTATTCTGAAGATTATGGCTTTAACTTCATTTTACAAGTTAGGAAGCTGAGACTCGGTGAAGCCATTTGTCTGAACATCACACAGAACTGCAGGTTTAGGTTTGCTGAACTCTTATTCAGACTTTCTACACACATCTCCAACACACACACACACACACGCGCGCGCGCGAGACAGGTCTACAGAGAGAGATAGAGGAAACTTCGAAGGGTGAGGGATTTGGTGCCTTTTTTCCTGTTGTACTTGCCTGGGTCTCCTTTTGAGTCGGAGGTTTTACCCCTTAGGCTGATTTTTATTTTTTAAGCATGCATACAGTTGCTGCTTGTCTGTGTGCGGCCTGAAGCTGTGAAGCAGGGGCCTGCTTTTGTTTCCGATTTGGTTTGTTTTTCTGTGTGGTCAGAAATTCATAGGGCTTATAGAGCCAGAGGTTGGGGAGCTTCTCCAAGACCAGGAAGTTAAATGTAGGCTGATTGGAGTGGGGCGACACAGAACTTTTAGAACAGCGGGTTGAAATCTTGGCTGCACATTGGAATCACCTAGGGAGTTGGAATTCTAAAGTGCTATTGCCTAGCCACACCCCCAGACCAATTGCATCAGAATTTCCCTGAGTAAGGCCCAGGCATCAGGATTTTTTTTAAAGTGGAGAGCCACTGTTTAGAATCAGCTGCAGTATGCTCAGGAGAGGTGGGAAAGAGAAGCCTGGACTTACTGATCTAACTGGAATAAACTTCTGATTGAGTAGAATCAGTAACCAATACTGCAAGTGTTAATTACCTCTGTTTCTTGTAACCAGTTGTGCTCTCTCCTGCCTCACCTCCCCAACCTCATTAACGATGAAACAAAGGCAGGATCCCAGCAAGGATGGCTGAGGAGGCCTCCGAAGAGAGGTTTGCTGTGAGAGGCTCATTGCCTACTGCTTTGTGTCCTCCGCTCCCTGCGACTCAGGCTTAGGGATGAACACAGCCAGAATCTTTTTTCCAAGGGCCTCTCCTAGTATTGAAGTGACTGACCTTTAGAAGGGTGGGCTCTGGTAAGGTTCAGGGCTTTCTCTGTCTACTTGGAAGTCTCAAGCTAGATCAGGATGGTTTCTGCCTTTCTCTCTTAGTGTTTCGGTCGAATGTCAGTAGACCTGGAAATGGACTTAAAAGAGAAGATAATTTGAGACTTGGAGCGCATTCCCAGATCATCGTAGTTTGAGTGCTTTGTGTTGCTCTGAGGCAGGGGCTGGGCTGAGTGCTCTCTGGGGCCTCGCAGCCCTGGAAGGTGTGGCCGCTGTCCCCACTCGCTAGACGGGACTAGACTCAGACAGCTGGTAAGTGGCAGGGCTTGGGGCCTAAACTCAGGTCTGACTTCCAAACCCAAGCTCTCAGCCACACATGACCTCCTGTCTTTCTTTCAGAGCTTTTTTGTACTTTCTGAAGAATGGGGGGGTGGGGCCCCCTTTCTCAATTTCTGTGTCATAGCTCTGTATATACCAAGCATGACCATTGATAAAACCATGGGCTTGGGGCCAGGCAGGACTTGCCCACATCCTTCACTCGCTTCCTCATCAAGACACCTCCGTCACCAGTGCACTTGGAGAAGTGACTGATTGTCTGTGGGCTGAGGTATCCAAGTCCACAAAATGAAGATAGTGATAACTGTCTTCCAGCATTGTTTGGATTTAAATGGTAGTATGTGGTGATAGAAATTAAAACGGTGGTATCTCCTGGAAGGGAGGAGTGGGAAAGGGTCAGGGAGGGGCTTTCTGGAGTGATGGAAATGTTCTCTATCTTGATTTGAGTAGGGGCTACATAGATGCATAAGTTGACCCAAACTCATCAAACTCTTAAAACTTAAAATACACTTTAGTGTATGCAAATTATCTTTAAATACATCAAACTCTTAAAAATTCTTAAAAACATCTCTTAAAAACAAACTTTTAAAAACATCAAACTCTTAAAACTTAAAATACACTTTAGTGTATGCAGATTATCTTTAAAAAGGTAAGGAGGGGCTTCCCTGGTGGCGCAGTGGTTGAAAGTCCGCCTGCCCGTGCAGGGAACATGGGTTCGTGCCCCGGTCTGGGAAGATCCCACATGCCGCGGAGTGGCTGGGCCCGTGAGCCATGGCTGCTGAGCCTGTGCGTCCGGAGCCTGTGCTCCACAACGGGAGAGGCCACAGCAGTGAGAGGCCCGTGTACCGCAAAAAAAAAAAAAAAAAAAAAAGGTATTGGAAAGCCAAAAAAGTACAGCACATAAAATTATTCTTTATGACTTTTTTTGTCTGTTTCACGGTAAGTGCCTTACAAAATGCCGTACCATTTTCCAAAAACATATTCATTTTTGTATAAATTTAGATCTGAAATGGGTGCTTAAAAAAGTATTTCCGTTTGGGGGCAAATTTCCTTAACTAACCCCCTTCCCCCAAAAAAACTCCCAATCCATAATTATAAGCTTTTCTTTCCCCCCTGCTCCAGGTCTTTAGAGTTTTCTGAAACTCTTTACTCCCATAAGCCATTTCTGCCATCAAATGGACAGCGTGTCTTTCTGGGGGAAATGATTGGTCATAACTGTTAGTGGCAGGTCTCTGAGGACTGATTTCACACGAAAGCTAGGAGGGAGGCATCACTGCTTCCTCTTGGCCTCTGTCTTTTGTGCTTGGCATCAGGCCACAGAGACCCCAGGTGAGCTAAGCCTGCGCTTTTGAAAACTTAACCTTCTTGTGATGTTTTCACTTGGTGAACGAAGCAGGAACAGTTTCTTGAGAAAACGCCTTTCTCTCCAGGAGGCCATCCTTCATCCGTGTCATTCTGCAGCGCCCTGACAACAGTGGGTTCCCCAGTGGGTGATTTCCCAGCCATTCTTTTGAGGGGATGGAGGTCAAGCAAGTTGGCCATTGCCTCTACTATCACTGGTGGATGGCAGGTTGCCACTCATTAGTCCCTTAGCCCATTTAAAAAATAACACTTGTGGGGACTTTCCTGTTGGCGCAGTGCTTAAGAATCCGCCTGCCAATGCAGGGGACTTGGGTTCGAGCCCTGGTCCAGGAATATCTCACATGTCACGGAACAACTAAGCCCGTGTGCCACAACTACTGAGCCTGTGCTCTAGAGCTCGCAAGCCACAACTACTGAGGCCCGCGTGCCACAACTAATGAAGCCTGTGTGCCTAGAGCCTGTGTTCTCAACAAGAGAAGCCACCGCATTGAGAAGCCTGCACACCGCAAGGAAGAGTAGCCCCCACTCACCTCAACTAGAGAAAGCCTGTGTGCAGCAACGAAGACCCAAAGCAGCCAAAAAATAAATAAATGAATACATTAAAAATGAATAAATAAATTCTAAAAAAATAACAGTTGTGTTTTACCAGCTATAAATGTAATATGTGTTTATTGTGGGAGGTCTGTAAAAAAAAAAAGCATAAAGAATAAAAAAAAAACAAAAACAGTCCTTTTTCAGTCCAGGGTATAGTTTTAAAGGTTTTGTGTTGTCAGTGCCCTCCAGCTGAAACCAGCAAGAGTATGTCTGTAGTCATAGTTGGGTTTGTTTTCTTGGTGCATTGAGGGAGAACTGTGGGGAGTCTCAGAAAGAGGACTCGGGCTTCTGGCGGGTGATTGTGGGAAGGACTCAGGAAGTGGGGCTTTGCTCTGTGTTGAATGCTGCTGGGAAACAGGGCTAATTCTGGGATTGGGTCTTAGTAATTCCTCACTTGAAGGCGGGAAGGATGGAATGGGGCTCTAATTGGTAAAGAAGCAGCCATGATGACCCTTATTGGTCATTTTTTGGGGGACGATGTCCTTGTTTTTGTCTGTGTTCAGACGTAATTACAGAGGGGCCTCGCTTGTGTCTTGATGCATCCGCTGCCGAGTTGCCTTGTCTGCTGGTGATGTGCTGTGGAGTCATTCACATTCTGTGGGAACCCCGAGGCCTCGGCGTGAGTGCTGGGCCAGCTCGTGGCCAGCAGGGGCTGCCTCCTCAGTGCTGTGCTCCAGATCCAGTAAAGACTCAGCCACTCTTGGAATCTTCAGCTATAGAATGTTCCCTATTCAAGAAAAGTTTTCTATTGGGAGTCTGGGATTAGCAGATGTAAACTATTATATATAGGATGGATAAACAAGGTCCTACTGTATAGCACGGGCAGCTATATTCAGTATCCTATGATAAACATAATGGAAAAGAATATTAAAAATGTGTATAACTGAGCCACTTTGCTGTACAGCAGAGATGGGCACAACGTTGTAAATCAGCTAGACTTCAATTAAAAAAAATAAAATTTGGTAAAAAAGAAAAGTTTTCTTTGAATACACACATGCCAGGTACCAGTCTCCTTTCCTGCGTCTGCTTAGATCAGACACTGCATCCATTTCTCTTACGGGGATGTACATGGTCGCTGGCAGTGCTCTTTAGGGAGACTCAGCGGATCTTACTGTTTGGGGAAGTACTAGTACAGGAAGTCTCCAATTTGCAATAACTTGCTTCCAAGAGTTTTTATGTCTTTTGTTGAGTACTTAGAAACACTTATTCCCTGTAAGGGGATGGTAGTTGAGACCCCACTCAATTTCCTGAAAGCTTGTTTCATGGGTAATTCAACGGAAAAGTGGCACTTTTAGCTGTTCCATTGTGCATAGCAGTAAGGAAACGGGACCTTGGCAGTGCTTTTGGCCACTTTAGGATACAGCCAGGGTGTTCATTTATACGGGTAGTGGGCACAAAGGAAGTCCTTGTAATGCAAGACTTAGTGGCAAACTGGTACTTGCAGGGTCAGCAGTGAAGCCAGTGTATGAGGCTGTCTGCTTGGAGTTTGGGGCAGGTTGGGGAGTGCATGCTTCTCCCAATGGGTTAGCCGACGCCCCAGCTCCCACCACTGGTTCCCCTGCTGGCCTAGTTGGCCTCTGATTTTAAGAGAAGCCAGAAACTCAGATTTTCCTGTGAATTCTCCCGAGTTGTCAACGCTGGGAGCAAACTTTGTTTTCAATGCAGTATACACTTGGACTAAGCAGAACACATCTGGAGGCCAGCTGCAGCACACTGGCTGAGAAAAGTAAATCAGGCCTGGTGCTGGGACCCTAGTGCCCCTGTGTTTGTCCCCTGGCAGGAAGAGATGTCAGGAGAAAGTGTGGTGAGCTCAGCGGTGCCAGCAGCTGCGACCCGCACCACTTCGTTCAAGGGCACGAGCCCCAGTTCCAAGTACGTGAAGCTGAACGTGGGCGGAGCCCTGTACTACACCACCATGCAGACGCTGACCAAGCAGGACACCATGCTGAAGGCCATGTTCAGCGGGCGCATGGAGGTGCTCACGGACAGTGAAGGTAAGCCCAGCCTCCGGGACGTGCCTCTGGGATAGTGAAGGTAAGCCCAGCCTCCGGGACATGCTTGTGGTCGAGGGCTTCCTTCCAGTTCAGAAAACCAACGTGAAACAGGCAGTGTCCACAGGCCCAGGTTTCCTGTTGTGCTCAGTGTTACTGGGCGTGCAGGGAGCCTTGAGAGTGAGTAACAGGAAGACTGGATCTAATCGGGGGGGGAGGGGGAGGTGGTCAAGGAGGGCTTCCCTGAGGAGGTGACACCTAAGCTGAGAGCTGAAGATGAGTAGGAGTCAGCGGGATGGGGGGATCATAATCTCGACTTAGCTGTTGATTTGCAGTGTGACTGTGAGAAAGTCACTTCCCCACCCCAGGCATCAGCTCTGTATAGTGGACGCTGGACTGGCTGCCCTGGTTGGCTCTCTTCCCATTCTCTCGGTCATGATTCTGTGATGTCAGAGTGAAACTCGAGTGTGACAGAGGTGGGAGCGTTTTCTCTGGACCGTTGTCCTCCTAGGATGGGGTCCTGATAAAAGGCTCACAAACCTGGATTTTGGAGTCTCAGCTCCCCATTTTCTTGTCTGGTGACCCTAATCAAGTTGTTTAGCCTGTCGTTGTCTCATTTCTCCATCTGGCAAATGGGCACAATGACACCCACACCGGGGGGACTGCTGGCCCATAGTAAGCATTCAATATATGTATATTCAATGCGTGGGTTTTTTGTTTTTGTTTTTGCTTGTTTTTAGTTGCGGCATGGGAACTTAGTTGTGGCATGCGGACTTCTTAGTTGCGGCATGCGAGCTTCTTAGTTGCAGCATGCATGCGGGATCTAGTTCCCTGACCAGGGATCGAACCCGGGCCCCCTGCATTGGGAGCGTGGAGTCTTACCCACTGGACCACCAGGGAAGTCCCCAGTGTGTGGTTTTTTTTTTTCTTTTTGTGGAAAGTCATGTTAATGAAAGGCAAAGAATTGTTTAAAGTGGTCCTACTTCCCATAACTACTTCCACCCACCTGGAACGCTCAGACCCCTGCAAGAGGGAGCATCCTTCTTTGGCTGGGTTTATGGGGCAGGTCACATGAGGTTTAAAGATGGCCCCATCCTTCATTCCTTGGCCTGAGCTTGCTTGAGACCAGGCCAGACCACGGCTTGGCTTGACCCTACCGTACCTGTTTCCGAGGCTGGCCTCTGTGCTGATGCCCCTGCCTTTCTCGAGATGGTAGTTCCTGGAAGAGTGGCGAGTTTTGACACAGGGGTGGGATTGGGGGCTCTGGGCCTGGTGTGCACAGCGCGTTCTCCTATGCTAAGTGGGCCACACCCTGGACTGTCGGCTAGTGGGGGCGTCTCCCTCTGTGTCCTGGAGAAGCCAGGCTGCTGGGGGACCTTCAGTCCCACTTCCCTGGGCTCCCCACAAACTCGGGTTTCTGGCCTAGCAGCAGGTGAATGAGGTCAGAGCCCCAGAGCTGCCTCAGTGCCCCACCCAGAAAACGCCAGGGTTTTTATGAGTAGGAGGATCCCCTCTGCTGGGCCGCACCCAGCATGGCCCGGGAGTATTTGTGGAAATCAAGACAATAGCACCCCAGCTGCTGAAGGAAGTGGACCTTATCTGAGACCCCACGATTGTTGTGGCCTTTCTTCCGCCCTGCCCAGCCTCTGGCGGGGCTCAGGAAAAGCGGCTGGCTTGCTTCCAAGGCAAAGTGGAAGCCGTGTCTCCTTAAGAGCCCTCACCTTGGTGGCTTGATGCTGTGTCACAAAGGAGACAGAGTCCACAAGCTTTCCCATCCCCCAACTGGGAGACGCACGAGAGTGGAACCATTGGGCCTGTGCAGGCTTCTAAACAGCTGCCAGAGGATGTCCTTCCTCGGTGCTTCGTGGAAAACCCAGCATCTCCAGGGAAGCAGTGCTGCCTTGACACTCCAAACCTCAGCTGTTTCCACTTCACAGAACTCCAGCCCCCTTCAAGTCATAATGAAAAGCTCACAGTATGGCCTTTTATGGGTTTTGTTTCATTTAAGCCTCACCTTAACCCTTTAAGGGGTGGCTGCTGTTACCAGTTGCTAAGGGAGAAATCCACATCTCAGAGAGGTGAAATGCTTTTTCAAAAGCTACAGGGCTGGAAATGATGAAGCTACTGAACCCGGGACTTGCTGGCTCTTACTGTCTGTTGTGCGTGGTTTGATGTGGGCCCAGCCCTAGGCCTGGTCGTCTGAGTGTGGCAGCCTTATGGTCCAACCACCAGCTTAGAGATGAAGCCCTTTTGGGCCTGGGATGTCAGGCTGAGTGTCTGGTCTTCCAGCCAGCGCTGTGCTGGCAGAGCAATCCTGTTGGCCCCTGGGGAGTACACTGCCCAGCCTGACCCATGGCCTAAGCACACCCTTGGATCTACAAAACGCGGTAGACTTTCTGCATCTCACAGCTTTACCCTGGCCTTCAGGCAGGAAGCTTGTCGCTGGCAGTGAAATTTGCCACAAACAGGCCCAAATGCCAAGTGCGGCTCACCCAGGCGAGTGAAGCCAGCAGGACGGCATGCTGGTTAAAGAACAGGGGCTCTGAAGATACCGAACAGTATATGCATTGTGTTGCTAGAAATCTGTACAGGATACCTGAGAAGCTGGTTGCTTCTGGGGAGGGGACCTGGGGTGCTGGGTGGGTGGCAGACTCTCTTGCACTACACGCCCTTCTGCCTGCCTGAGTTGTATACCGTGTGCACGTAATTCCTCAACAGAGAGGAGCGTGGGTGTTGGAGGTGGACCTGGATTTGAGTCCTGCTGTGTCCCATGGTAGCTGTCCCAGCTAACCGCTATGGAGCAGTTTCCTCGTATTGGGCATTGTGCTCACACAGGCTCATTTGCTGTTCACTGGTGATGTGAAACTAGTCGAGTGACTTTTTCTCTGAGCCTCTTTCCTCATTTAAAAGTTGCAAATGATAATGCTTTTCGGGGTTGTCATGGGGATTACATGAGGACGTTAGAAAGCCCTTGACAGAATGCCCGGCACTTTGGGAGACTCAGTAAATGGGGGCTGTCTGTTATTGCTTTAGTCCTGCCTGGGCTGGGGTGTAGAGGGGCCGGGGCTGTGGGGAAGGGTCTCAGTACGCTGTGGAGAAGTGGCCTGCCTTGGCCTTGTGGGATGAGGGTGTTGCGGTCTCACGTTCCCCCTACAGGGGTCGCTCTTCTGAGAGGACACGGTGGCAGTGATTAGGCCTTTCCCAGACTCCTCCCCAGAAAGGTTCAGTTCCTGCAGTGCTAGAATTTCTCCCAGAGCCCTTGTCATTGTCGTCATTGGCGGGTGGATTTATGTGGCCCTTTCGTAACACGACTTCTGTCCGGCCCTCACCTGTAGTTGCCTGCCTCGTCCCTGTTGCTTGTAGTACTTTCCCGCCTTAAATGGTGTCTGGTCTCTGGCTAATGTTTTTGGAGTAAGGAAGTCTATAAACTAGATCAGAGAAGAGAGTCATTAATCTAATTATCAGTAGGCATTCCCTAGAAAACCAGTGGGGCAGTGGAATAAGCAGGAAAACTGCAGTACCCGCAGGCCTCCTGCCTTATGCAAAATTCTGAAATAAGTTGAAAGCGTTTAAACTGCATAATGTAACAAACTCCCCTGTGCCCCGACTCAGACAAGGACTAAAACATTACCTGGACCCATGGGGCTTCTCTTTACCCTCTCTGCCTCTCTCCCTTCTAGCCATGACCTCTAAGTAGCTTGACTGTGGGGTCACTGGGGTGGATTTCAGTCTTTGCTGCACAGAGTCACCCGCAGAGCTAAACCTTGATGCCTGTCGTCCACCCACCCCACCGCCGCCCCCGCTCCTCAGCCAGATGTAACTGGACAGGGTGTGGTGGGCATTGGGACTTCAAGAGCTCGCTGTGGGATTCTAATGCGCGGCCAGGGCTGAGAACCACTGGTGTGGGGCTTTGCGTGAATTACTGTTACTACAGCTGTTTATGTCCGTAACCACCGTATAGTTGGTACATTTTTAAACATCATATAAACGGTGTTACATGTTATAGCTTGTACGTAGCCTTTTAGCTTTTGCTTTAGTGAGCGTTATGCCTGTGAGATTGATCCATGAAAAAACAGCTCTAGTTCACACATTTCCCTGAAGTAGAGTGTTCCATGCAGTTTATGGATCCATGTTCTGTGATGGTTATTTAGGCTGTTTCCAGCGTTCACTGTTAGGAATATTATCATTCTCCAACACTCTCCCAGTGCATGTGTGGGCTCTGCTTCCCAACCTTTGCCACATCATGGCACACCCAGAAAATAATATTTTTACTTTGGTGAATGAAGAAGCTCTGGAGTCCCCAGGCCCCAGCCAGCCCCCACAACCCCAGCCCAGGGCCCACAGCATTAAGGTCCTACCCACCATTGGGAGCTCTGTCCTGGAGTTGATTCCCAAGAGGGGAATTGGGGATCATATCCTCGACTTGATTAGGTGTTAGCGGTTGTGTCAGTTATCCTCCCCACAGGGGTCTGAATTTTTGCCAACACTGGGCACCTGTCATTGTTTACTTACTGCCAATCTGATGGTTATGATACAGTACTTTGTTGTTTTATTTAGCATTTCCAGTGCATTGAGTGACTTATGTTTATTGGCCATTGTGTTTCATCATTTAGCTGCCGGACAGTATCTTTACACATTTTCCTTTTTTCTTTCTTTGTAGAAGTATATATTCTGGATCATATTTCTTTGTGGTCTTATGTTGGTAAATATCTTCTCCCAGTCTGATTTGTTGACTTTGATACCTCGAAGTTTTTACATTATTTTTTACATTTAGATCTTTGATCTATTTCAGTCAGTGGTGCTCAACCAGAGATGATTTTTGACCCTCAGGGACACTTGGCAATATCCAGAGACATTTCTGGGTGTCACGTTTTGGGTGTGGGAATGCTATTGGGTGGAGGCCAGGGATGCTGCTACATACTCTATGGAGAGTCTCTCCATAACAAAGAATTACCCGGTCTAAAGTGTCACTAGTGCTGAGGCAGAGAAACCCTGCCCTAGAGATTCTGATTTAGGAATGAGGCTACTTCCAAGAGTCTGAATTTGTAACAAGGACCCAAGTACCTTAGGCAACTTATGAACAGGCAAGTTTGGGGACCATAAAAATCTAAATACCTTAGTATGGAGAAGGAGAGGTCAGTGAAAGCTCCCTGGAGGAGGTGGGGGAGGGAAGGAGAGAGGAAGTACCTGGTCTGCTGGCGGGGCTGGGAGGGGGCAAGCCTGGCAGTCCAGCCCCCCGTCTCTGAGCCAAGCCTCCTCCCAGGCACCCCAAAAACCACGCAGACCCCCTTCCTGGGGGCTGGAACATTCTGCCTCTGGATGCCGCTGCCACTCCTGTCTGTTCTCCAGTGATGATGACATATGTAAAGGGCTCACCATCAGAGACCTATTTGATGGCTGCTGGCAGACACGGCATTGTGCTCTGTGCTTCCTGTACATTCTCTCATCTTACCTTTATGCCAGCCCAGGGAGGAACCATTTTTAGAACAGGAAACCGTAGGACAGAGAGGTTTAAGTGAGACACTAACGTCATCCAGCAAGTAGGTGCAGAGCTGGGTTTCCAGTACAGGCCTGTGCTGTCTCACTCAACCCGTCCCAGAGCCTCCGGGTCTACACCCCTCACTCTTCTTTCCAGCCCTGCCAAAGGGTCCAGGGAGCCCAGGTCGCCCTGACCTGGCTTGGCTCCCCTTAGCTTGTCTATATGCCGGGGACTGGAGCTGACTGTTTCAAAGGGATTGATTCCTGCTTTGAAAGCAACTAAAATATTTTGAAGTCAAAATGCTAATTGAAACCTCATGGAGAGTGCGCCTGGCTCTGCTCTTTTTTTTTGCCCTTATTTGTCCAAAGTATGATTCCTTCACCACACGCATTTCCTGACAGCATTCTTGAGCCAGAGCCCAGTGTCACGGTCCGCCTGTTCGTTTATGGAAACTCTGGACTGTCACTTGGGTAATTGATTTCAGGGGCCCTCGTTCTTTCTGAGTGGCTGCGTTGTCCACACATCAAAGGCAGACGAGGACATTTTCTTCCCAGAGCAGCTGGGTGGAATTTGTTGCCCTTTCTCCCAAAGACTGAGGTTCTACGTGTCTTCTCAATTTCGTATGATGAAAAGAGTTTTCCTACGAGTTCCTTGCTTGTTCTTTGTGGTTTAGTTCTGCCTCCCCAGCTTTTGGGAGTGTCCCTGAACCTCTCTGAGCCTCTGTTTTCATCTGAGGAAAATGCAGGGGAATGAGCCTCCATCAGCAAGAACTGTTGGGAAGATAATACGGTCTTTCCATACCTTGTCGGCTTGCTGGAAGGAGAGCACTTGATCCACAGTAACAACAGGGGTCACAAGCTGGTGGCCAGCAGGCCCTGTTTTGGCTGCCCTGTGGTGGGTTAATGACAGGTTTTAAAAAAAAAATCAGTTTACTGTTCTTTAGAAGTCTGGAGATTTCACAGGGAAATCTGCATTTTTGGCTTCTCCTGGAACATCAGGGGCTCTCTCAGCCCTGGGCCTCATTCCTGCCTGGCCAGTTTTGGCTAGAGTGGGAAGAACCCCCTTGGGGGTCGGGGGCGGGGAGAGGCAGGGCCTGGGCTGTGGTCCGCCCTGCCCACCTGCACCTGGTTATCCTGTGTGCTCAAGGCCCCTGTAGGCATCTGAGCTGCAGGACAGATACTGAATCCGCACTTCGTTGTCTCAGCTGGAGAAAGGAGCGGGAACATAATGTCCAGTGGGCACTGTCAAGGTGACAGGATTTACCACACCTGTGAAGGCCTCGTTGTCCTTCCTCGGATCCAGGGTCTGACTCCAGGCCACACATTTGCTTTGTGTTTGCCGAGATTGGGGATTAACTTCTTGCTGTACTCAGGAAGCCGTAGCAGCGTGGAAGTGCCACGCAGAAGGCTCTGGAGGGACGAGACGGGACCTTTAACCAAAGGCCCAGGAACCGTGGACTGAGGAGTAGTTGCAAAGCGGAACATGGAAATGGCCTCCTTGTCAACTCTCCTGGTGATGGCGGCAAAGAGCACTAACCAGTGCACTAGAACACCTGAGCACACTTGGCGGGGCTGCACTCGGGGGAGGCGGGCCGACTTGTGACCTGCCCTTGGCCTCCATTGGCCTCTGCTGCCGATCCAGGGCCCGGGGTCTGAGGAGGATTTGGGAAGACATAGTGGTCTTAGGAGTGGAAACCTGGCTCTTTTCCCAAGCTGAGGGAAAGCAGGGGCAGAGAATTGAGTGATTCCTGTGTGAACCTCCTAACTTCCCTGGGCGCTGGCGTTTCCTCACCTGCAGTGCGCAGCAGGAGACTTGGGGCCCCCTTCCCGGGGTGACCCTGCTTATCGGGAAGGCCGGGACTTCTCCGTCTGTCTGGCTTCACGTTTTCTCTTGAGATGTACTTGGTCTTCACCTCAACCCTGCTTCCCCTTCTGGTACCTCCTCCTCCGCTGCCCAGGCTCCAGTCCTCTTTCCTCTTCCCAGTAGCATTTGCATTTCATTGGAGGAATTTCGAGAAGCGAAGCCCCATAGCGGCCCTGCAGACCAGGGCCAGGACTGGAGACTGGAGAAGACACTGAGAAGCGGCAGGACTCGCCTTGTCCCCACCCACAAGGCACGATTTCGCACTGTGCCTGGTTCCCGTCAGCAGCTGGAATGTGTTTCTGTATCTCATGAATGCCAGCGCCATCTCCCCAAGTTAGACTGAACTGCTTGAGGGCAGGGTCTGGCTGGTGACCATTTTATCTCTGATCGCTGTCATTAGCCACTAAACACTTGTTTGGGGGGTTACGGATGGAATTTTCTGTGGTGGTGCTGGTGAGTGCCTGGGGGTCACCCTTGGGAGTCAGATGTCACAGCCTGCAGCAGTGAGCCGTCTGCTTCCTTAGAAATGGCTCTGTTATTTGGGAGTCTGAAAAAAAAAGCTTTGTTGTGAAAGGGAATAGATATTTTCACACCAGAAGCCTTTCCCCTGTCAATGGGATGTGCTCATTTGGACCCATTTTATCCAGGTGTGGGGTAGGCCCTCTTGCGATATTCTTAACATAGGGATTTTTGAGGTACTTTAGGAACATGCTTTTAGGCCCCAGGGGCCGTGGACTTCCCTGGCAGTCCAGTGGTTAAGACTCCGTGCTTCCTTTGCAGGGGGCACCGGTTCAATCCTTCCTTTGGTGTGGCCAAAAAGTTAAAAATAAATAAAATAAAGGAGCCCAAACCAGTGAGTCTGGGGTGTGCTTGTCTGCAGCCAGCGGGGCCTGGTCAGCCCTTTGCTGGTAGCTGGGCACGTGGGGCCACAACCCTCTCTGTGGTCCTGCTCTCCCCGGAGGTGGTGGGAGCCAAGAGACACCCCAGCTCTCCTCCCCCCTCCTCCCACCACAGGCTGGATCCTCATTGACCGGTGTGGGAAGCACTTTGGTACCATACTCAACTACCTTCGTGACGGGGCGGTCCCCTTGCCTGAGAGCCGCCGGGAGATCGAGGAGCTGCTGGCAGAAGCCAAGTACTACCTGGTCCAGGGCCTGGTGGAAGAGTGCCAGGCAGCCCTGCAAGTAGGTATCACCCTTTCTCCCCGTGTGGGCGGGGAGAGCCCCAGACTCGTCTGCCTTTCTCATTGTCCCCCTCCCTCATTGAGCTGTTGTGAGAGTTAATGAGTTGACCCCGGAGCTGCTCCCCTCTGGCCTGCGCGACCCCCGAGAGGCTTCCCTGTGATGCCGAGGCCACCTGACTGCTCTCTGGCTTATTTCAGCCCCCATGGTGTTGGGTCCTCTCCCTGTGTGCATTGTAACCCTTCAGTACCGAGCCATGGGGTGTGAAACCTGATCCTTTTCTGGACTCATTGGGAGACTTATTCTCATCCCACAAGTCATTGTTGAGAGCCCAGCGTAATCTCTACAGACAGACACCCCTTACTCCTCAGCTGGAGCTGGGGAAGGACTGCTGGGGTCAAGTCTAGGGACAGTAAAATCCCTACAAAACCAGAACACTTCTAGATGTAGCCAGCAGCCATTTATTTCAAGGCACGTTAAGACATGGCAGAGAATCAGAAGAACCCCTTTGCGTTGTCCTAGGAATTGGATCTGTAAATGTGAGGCTCTTGGGTGGCTCTCCACTGGGACAGTACCCACAATGCCAGTCTGCCTGAGGAACTGTTATTTGCCTGAGGAGCTGTTATTTGCACCACCCCTGCCGCTACTGCGAGTCTGTGAACTCCCTGTAAATCTAACTGAATGTTGTAGCTTTTACTTTGTTATTTTTTATTTCATTTGTATGTTTATTAAAGTAATGCATGTAAAGTGTTTACCAAGACAAGTTAGTATTGTAAGCTAGGTTGATGTCAAAAACACTACCATACGCCTTCCACCCACTCCCACCCCTGCAGCAGCCTCTTTTAATTCTTGCAGCAGTTCTTTACTTACCTATTTCTTATACTATTTATTGATTTTTCAGTTTACCACATTATCTACTGGCGTTTCTGTAGAAAATTAAAATTTAGCTCATGCACCACCCCAGCCACTACCAAACTTGCCTGCACATATTCCTTCTCCCAGTATAGTTTATCACAGTTTTGATTAAATCCGTACTCAGAGTTTACGTTGAGTTGTGTAAATATTGTTAACAGTTGAGCCACAGAGTATACAGTGATTATTTCCTTTCTCGTGTAACTTTTCAGTTTGCCAGAATTAGTGATTGCTTCATTGTCTTTTGTTTGCTTGGTTTTCTAAGCACACATCCCTAATTCAGCCCTAAATTCTCAGAAACTTCAGTCTCCTTCTGGTATGTTCAGACACATCAGGGAATCTCTGTTTCATCTTTGTCTTAGAGACATGCCCTCTGGGTTCCTTTTTGTGGTTTCTGTTAGTCTGAGATTAAACCTCCAGGACTGACCTCGTAGTTTCTGTCGCCCATATCCTTCTATTTTCTCAGAGGGTTTTTTCAGTTTTATCTTTTCAACGCTTCTATTGAATTTTTCATTTCTGCTATCGTATTTCTGACTCCCGAGAGCCTTTTCTAGCTCTCCGAGTGCTCTTTTTTATATAGCACGCTGATCTTGTTTCATGGGATGTGGTATCTGCTCTCATCTGTCTGATGATACTATTTGAAGTTTCCTTTCTGCTGCCTTCACTGTGTGACTCCTTCTCTTACTTTTTCTCTTTGTTTTGGTTTCAGTCTCATATTTGAGAGGCTTTCCGGGTATAATCTGATGGTCCTTGGTCTGTTGAAATTCAAGAGTAAAGGCTCTGAAACACTGTATGTATTGTTGTCCAGTGGCTTCAGTGGCACACGATAAGGCTGGCTTTTCCAGTGGGAACTCTCAAGGTCAGAATCTGTAAGCCTTTTTTTTTTTTTGGACAGGTGGTTCCCTGTAGAGGAATCCTCCACTCTCTTGCCTGGTGGGTATAAGCCCAACTGGCTGCCTTCTGAGATCTGAGTAGGAGAAGGGGCTGGGGTGGGGGTAGGGCTCACCATTTAGTGTGTAGATGGTTCACTTAATCTCCCGTTTTCGGAATAGCAGCTCAGCCCTGTCCTCTCCTGTACAAACTGCTCCAGGAAAGTGGACTTTTCTCCTGCCCGGCTGGGGTAGGGGATCCATCTGGAGGTCTCACCAGTGCTTCTGTCGACTAGCAAGCAACCCTCTGCTCTTGCTCTGAGCCCACCAGCCTTCAAAGCTGTGGATTCTTTCCCATCTGCCAACTTAGGTTTCAGCATTCTCCTCCTTGGTTATCACTCACTTGAGACCTGCTTTCCAGACTTGAATTTTTGACATCTTTTGTCTGCTGACCTCACTTTTCCCATTCTTTCTCTCCTTATGGGCTTATAATTCCTCTGCAGTCATTGCAGTGGGGTTTTAGGAGCTTTGATGCAATCATATTTCATCTGCCATATTTAGGGCTTATTTTTGAGTGGCTTCCTGGGCTGTGAAATGTGTCATTGTTGTTAGTATTTATATGCCAAGCACCCTGGCATATAACAGTCCTGGCCAAAGAGCGGGTTCACTGGAGAACTCCACTCCTGGCCGTCCCCCATCCTACTTCACTGGTGCTGAGAATCCTCCTCTCTTCCCAGCCACGGCTGCCCCATCTCCCCTCGCCAGAGTCCGTCTTTGCCCGGCAGGCCAGCTTAAACAGTTCAATGCTGGGCAGGCCTCCCAGGCTGAAAGCATGTTTTGTTCCAGCAGAACAAAGATACTTATGAGCCTTTCTGCAAAGTTCCTGTCATCACCTCATCCAAGGAAGAACAGAAACTTATAGCGACTTCAAATAAGGTATGGTGGAGGCAACCTTGTGGCATTTCTTTTGCTACCAAAAGTGATGGAGGTTATTCTGAGTAAGTTTTGGAATAAAAATGTGCGAAATTGCCTGGGCAAGGCCTGAGAAGGGGTCAGGAATGGGAGAGTATAGCTCATCTTTTGTTTCTCCTGGTGCTGGCTCACGCAGTCTCCCTCGCCAGCCCCACCCCAGCCAGCAGGCTATGCTTATCTGCCTCTTCAGGCGGATGGCAGGGCTCCAGTGCTGTGGGAAGCCGGTGGTCCTTCGCACCTGCACTCCAAGTGACTCTCTTCTTCCTTTTTTTTAAAACAACCCACAGCCAGCCGTGAAGTTGCTCTACAACAGAAGTAACAACAAATACTCGTATACCAGGTAAGGTGTTGGCCAGAAAAGACATCTGCACTCACACCAGCCAGGCCCAGCTCCCCTCGTTCCCTTCAGATGAGGGTGGCCTTTTTGCACCTCTAGAATGCCCAGATGGATTGATAGATATGAAATCAAATGCACACATACCATAAAATTCACCGTTTAAAAATACACAATTCAGTGTTTTTTAGTATATTCAGAGTTGTGCAACCATCACCACTTACCTAATTGTAGACCATTTTCATCACCTCAGAAGGAAACCTATTACCTGTTAGCAGTCACTCCCCATGGCCCCCACCCTCTTATCTCCCCCAGCCCTAGGCAACCACTACTTTGCTTTCTGTTTCTATGGATTTGCCTGCACCGGACATTTCATATATGTAGAATCTTATGTTGCTTTTTGTGTCTGGCTTCTTTCACTTAGCATAACGTTTTCAAAGTTCATCCATGTTGTAGCACGCATCAGTACTTCATTCATTTTATGGCTGAAAAATACTCCATTGTTCAGACAGACTACATTTTGCTTGTCCATTCATCAGTTGATGGACAGTTAGGGTTGTTGCCACCTTCTGGCCGTTAGGAATAATGCTGCTGTGGACATGCATGTACACATACATGTTTTCATTTCTCTTGGGTGGATACCTAGGAGTGCAATTGCTGGGTCATATGGTAACTCTACGTTTAATCACTTGAAGACCTGCCGAACTGTTTTCCAAAGTGACTATTGCCATTTTATGTTCCCACTAGCAATGTATACAGGTTTCTAGAATGCCTTTTGGCTCTTGGGAACATGTGGCTCTAAATCAGGAACTTATGGTTTGTAGGGGCATTAGATGAAGTATTCAAGACCCATAAATGGACCCAGGATAAAAAGTCTCCCTCGGGCAGGTCACTCAGCCTCTCATGTGGCTCTGTGGGGCTCTCCTCCATGTCCCCGACCTGGTGCCTCTGCCTGCAGACCCCGTGGTTTCAGCATTTCATTCCTGGCTGTTGCACAGCAGGGCGTCCGCCCTAGCTCGCTAGTGAGGAGCGCAGACTTAGAGGTCAGAGCTGCCTTTTTGAGGCTCAGCTCTGCCATTTATTAGTTTTTGGCCTCAGCCAGTTCCCTAATTTCTCTGACCCTTGCTTTCCTTTGAGCTTTGGGGACTGTAGTGCCTTCTTCACGGGCTTACTGTGAGGTTGAAAAGGGATGTTGGAGATAATGGGCCCGGTGTGTAGAAACACTCCCCCACTAGTGGTGGCTGTTAACACCAGCTTGTAATCAATCACCTTATCAAATGCTCTTTTGCAGCAATTCTGACGACAATATGTTGAAGAACATCGAACTGTTTGATAAGCTATCGCTGCGCTTTAATGGAAGGGTCCTGTTCATAAAGGATGTCATTGGGGACGAAATCTGCTGCTGGTCCTTCTACGGCCAGGGCCGCAAGATCGCTGAAGTCTGCTGTACCTCTATTGTCTACGCCACCGAGAAGAAACAGACCAAGGTAAGGGCCTCCAGAGGACGGTTCTGAGTGGCTAGTCTGAAATCTGTATTTGAAAAACTTCCCTTTCTCCTTGAGCAAAATACACTTCAAGAGGGAAAGGCTCTAAAAATGCTTTCCTTGACTCATGACTGCTCATTGTTCAAATATTCATTCTCTTTTGGGCCCTGGAAAGATCCAAATGTAGGCTTGGAAAAACAGAATGGCGTTTTCTTTCTGACACCCAGTAAGTATAGACAGTCATACTGCTCATGGGTTCCTTTTCTGTAAAGGTTGATTCAGACGGGTCCTTGTACCCGTGTGTACCCTGCTGCCTGCATTTTCTCCTCTGTCATCAACGATCTGACCCCACCTGTGCCAGCTCCTTGCCGTCTTCCTCTCAACGCTGTTTCCCACCACACTGGCCCCATCCATCTCACTCATCAGGAGCAGTGCTACCTTCAAGGTCTTGACCTTGGCCTTCTAGTCGTGAGCCCCTACTTCCTTGTCATCTGTCCTCCTCTTACCCACCGACTTGGGCAGCCCTCCACCCTCACGGGGCCCTCTCAGCACTCCTCGTGAATCTGGGTGGCTTCTTCCCGGCATGTGACTCCCTGACTGATCTGGACTCTGGACCCATTTTTATGTCATCCTCTGCAAACCAGTGGACCTGACCTCTCCCTTGGCTTCTGTCCCTGTGCTGTTTTGCAAAGCTAGATCACGCTGCCGAGTGTGGTTAGAGATCTGGTCCACTGTTAATTGATATTCACTCCCTTTAGGTTTCTGCTTGCCTACCCTCCTCCTTAGGCTATGTGACTGGGTTGTTTTTTGTCTTTTGTTTTCCTCCCTTCTATTTTTTTCTTTTTATTGAAGTATAGTTGATTTATAATGTTGTGTTAATTGCTGTACAGCAGAGTGACTCAGTTATACATATACACATTCTTTTTCACATTCTTTTCCATTATGGTTTATCACAGGATATTAAATATAGTTCCCTGTGCTATACAGTAAGACCTTGTTGTTTATCCATCCTATATATACCAATTTGCATCTGCTAATCCCAAACTCCCAATCCATCCCTCTCCCATTCTATTCTCTGTGTCTATGATTCTGTTTCATAGATAGGTTCATTTGTGTCATAATTTAGATTCCACATATAAGTGATACCATATGGTATTTGTCCTTCTCTTTCTGACCTACTTCACTTAGTATGATAATCTCTAGTTGCATACATGTTGCTGCAAATGGCATTTCTTTCTTTTTTATGGCTGAATAGTAGTCCATTGTATATATGTACCACATCTTCTTTATCCATTCATCTGTTGATGGACATTTAGGTTGTTTCCATGTCATGGCTATTGTGAATAGTGCTGCTATGAACATAGGGGTGCATGTATCTTTTTTTGAATTATAGTTTTGTCTGGGGATTGCAGGATCATATGGTAATTCTGTTTTTAGTTTTCTGAGGAAAACCTCTACGCTGTTTTCCACAGTGGCTGCACCAACTTACATTCCTACCAACAGTGTAGGAGGGTTCCCTTTTCTCCACACCCTCTCCAGCATTTGTTATTTGTAGACCTTTTTCTTTTTTTTGAAGGTATTTTATTTAATTTTTTTGTGTTTAATTTTTTAATTTTTATTTTATATTGGAGTATAGTTGATTAACGATGTTGTGTAGACTTTTTAATGATGGCCATTCTGACTGGTGTGAGCATGTAGTTCATTGTAGTTTTGACTTGCATTTCTCTAATATTTAGTGATGTTGAGTATCTTTTCATATGCCTATTGGCCTTCGGTATTCTTTGGAGAAATGTCTCTTTAGGTTTTCTGCCCATTTTGCGATTGGTATGTTTGGTTTTTTGTTGTTGAGTTGTATGAGCTGTTTGTATATTTTGGAAATTAAGCTCTTGTTGGTTGCATTATTTGCAAATATTTTCTCCCATCCTATATATTGTCTTTTCGTTTTGTTTATGGTTTCCTTTACTGTGCAAAAGCTTGTAAGTTTGATTAGGTTCCATTTGTTTATTTTTGTTTTTATTTCTATTGCCTTGGGAGACTGACCTACATTGGTATGGTTTATGTCAGAGAATGTTTTGCCTATGATCTTTTCTAGGAGGTTTATGGTGTCATATCTTACGTTTAAGTCTTTAAGCCACTTTGAGTTTATTTTTTTGTGTGGTGAGAGGGTGTGTTCTAACTTCATTGATTTACATGTGGCTGTCCAATTTTCCCAACACCGCTTGCTGAAGGGACTTTTTCCCATTGTATATTCTTGCCTCCTTTGTTCAAGATCAATTGACTGTAGGTGTGTGGGTTTATTTCTGGGCTCTCTATACTGTTCCATCGATCCATATGTCTGTTTCTATGCCAATACCACACTGTTTTGATCACTGTAGCTTCGTAGTATTATCTGAAGTCTGCGATGGTTATGCCCCCTGCTTTGTTCTTTTTTTTCAGGATTGCTTTGGCAATTCTGGGTCTTTTATGGTTCCATGTGATAGGACTATTTGCTCTAGTTGTGTGAAAAATGTCATGGGTGATTTGATAGGGATCATGTTAAATCTGTAGATTGCTTTAGGTAATATGGCCATTTTAACAATATTAATTCTTCCAGTCCAGGAGCATGGGATATCTTTCCATTTCTTTGAATCATCTTCAGTTTCCTTTATTAACGTTTTATAGTTCTCAGCATATAAGTCTTTCACCTCCTTGGTGAGGTTTATTCCTAAGTATTTTATTTGGGGGGTTGTGATTTTAAAAGGTATTGATTTTTTTTTACATTCCCTTTCTGATACTTCATTGTTGGTGTGAAGAAATGCAACCAATTTCTGTATGTTAATCTTGTGTCTTGCTACCTTGCTGAATTCATTTACCAGTTCTAGTAGTTTTTGTGTGGAGTCCTTAGGGTTTTTCTGTATATAGTATTATATCATCTAAATATAATGACAGTTTTACCTCTTCCCTTCCAATTTGGATACCTTTTATTTTTTTTTCTTATCTGATTACTGTGGCTAGGACTTCCAATACTATGTTGAATAGAAGTGGTTACAGCAGGCATCCTTGTCTTGTTCTAGATTTTAGCGGG
Source organism: Delphinapterus leucas (assembly GCF_059928025.1). Classification (NCBI taxonomy): domain Eukaryota; kingdom Metazoa; phylum Chordata; class Mammalia; order Artiodactyla; family Monodontidae; genus Delphinapterus; species Delphinapterus leucas. The sequence continues at coordinate 17,585,954 of NC_143142.1, forward strand.
AAGGCTTTCAGCTTTTCACCATTGAGTATTATATTGGCTGTGGGTTTGTCATAAATAGTTTTTACTATTTAGAGATATGTCCCCTCTATACCCACTTTGGTAAGAGTTTTTATCATGAATGGATGTTGCATTTTTGTTAAATGTCTTTTCTGCATCTATTGAGATGATCATGTGGTTTTTGTCTTTTCTTTTGTTTATGTGGTGTATCACATTGATTTGCATATGTTGAACCATCCTTATGAATTTGGGATGAATCCCACTTGGTTGTGATGTAAGATCTTTTTTATGTGTTGTTGGATTTGGTTTGCTAATATTTTGTTGAGAATTTTTGCACCTGTACCATCAAAGATATTGGCCTGTAATTTTCTTCTTTGGTGGTGTCTTTGTCTGGTTTTGGTATCAGAGTGATGGTGGCTTCATAGAATGTCCTTGGCAATGTTCCCTCCTCTTCAGTTTTTTGGAAGAGTTTGAGAAGGATAGGTATAAGTTCTTGTTTGTATGTTTGGTAGAATTTGCCTGTGAAACTGTCTGGTTCTGGACTGTTGTTTGTAGAGAGTTTTTAAATTATAGATTCTATTTCAGTTCTATTGATCAGTCTGTTCAAATTATCTATTTCTTCTTGATTCAATTTTGGTGGGCTGTATGTTTCTAGAAACTTGTCCATTTCTTCTAGGTTGTTGAATTTGTTGGCATATGATTGTTCTTAGTATTCCCTTATGGTTTTTTGTATTCCTGTGGTATCAGTTGTTATGTCTCCTTTTTCATTTCTAATTTGTTTATTTAAGTTCTCTCTCTTTTCTTCTTCGTGAGCTTGGCCAGAGGTTTATCAATCTTGTTTATCCTTTCAAAGAACCAGCTCTTGGTTTTATTAATTTTTTTATGTTGTTTTTTTAATCTCTATTTATTTCCCCTCTGATCTTTATTATTTCCTTCCTTCTGGTGACTAGGTTTTGTTTTTTTCTTCTTTTTCTAATTCTTTTAAGTGGTAGGTTAGGTTGTTTATTTGAGATTTTTCTTATTTTTTTGAGGAAGGCCTGTATCTCTATGAAGTCCCCTATAAGAACTGCTTTTGCTGCATCCCATAGATTTTGTATGGTTGTGTTTTCATTGTCACTTGTCTCAAGGTATTTTTTAATTTCCTCTTTGATTTCATCATTGACCCATTGGTTTTTTAGTAGCATGTTGTTTAGTCTCCATGTAATTTTTTTTTCTCATTTCTTTTTCTGTGGCTAATTTCTAGCTTCATGCTGTTGTGTCAGAAAAGATGCTTGAGGTAATTTCTGTACTCCTAAATTTGTTGAGGCTTGTTTTGTGCCCTAGTTATGTGGGTCAATCCTAGAGAAAGTTCCATGTGCACTTGAAAAGAATGTGTATTCTGGTTTTTTGGGATGTAATGTCGTGAAAATATCAATTAAGTCTAACTGTTCTATTGTATCATTTAGTATTTCTGTTGCCTTATTGAGTCTCTGTCTGGAAGATCTGTCCATTGATGTGAGTGGGATGGTAAAGTCTCCTACTGTTGGGTTGGCCAAAAAGTTCATTCAGGTTTTCCTGGAAGATGTTACAGAAAAACCCGAACTTTTTGACCAACCCAATATTCCTGTCAATTTTCTCCCTTTATATGTCTGTTAGTATTTGTTTTATGTATTTGGGTGCTCTTATATTAGGAGTATATATGTTGATGAGTATAAAGTCCTTTTCTTGTATTGATCCTTTTATCATTATATAGTGTCCTTCTTTATCTTTCTTTATGGGCTTTGGTTTAAAGTCTGTTTTTTTGTTGTTGTTGTTGTTTGTTTGTTTGTTTTGTGGTACACGGGCCTCTCACTGTTGTGGCCTCTCCCGTTGTGGAGCACAGGCTCCGGACGCGCAGGCTCAGCGGCCATGGCTCACGGGCCCAGCCTTTCCACGGCATGTGGGATCTTCGCAGACCAGGGCATGAACCCGTGTCCCCTGTATCAGCAGGCGGACTCTCAACCACTGCACCACCAGGGAAGCCCTGTTTTGTCTGATATTAGTATTGCGACCCACACTTTCTTGTCACTTCTGTTTGCATGAAATATCTTTTTCCATCTCTTCACTTTCAGTCTGTGTGTGTCCTTTGCCCTGAAGTGGATCTCTTGTAGGCAGCCTATTGTGGGTTCTTTTTTTTTTTTTTTTTTTTTGCCGTACGTGGGCCTCTCACTGTTGTGGCCTCTCCCGCTGCAGAGCACAGGCTCAGTGGCCATGGCTCACGGGCTTAGTTGCTCCGCGGCACTTGGGATCTTCCCACACCGGGGCACAAACCCGTGTCCCCTGCATCGGCAGGCAGACTCTCAACCACTGCGCCACCAGGGAAGCCCCGGCTCTTGTTTTTTTAATCCAATCTGCCACTCTGTGTCTTTTGACTGGAGCGTTTAGTCCATTGACATTTAGGGTAATTATTGATAGATATGTATTTATTGCCATTTTAAACCTTGTTTTCCTGTTGTTTTATATTCTTTGTCCCTTTTTCTTTTTGTTTTTCCTTTTGTGGCTTGATGATATTCTTTTACATTATACTTATGTTCTTTTCATTTTTTGTGAATCTATTGTATGTTTTTGATTTGTGGTCACCCTGTTTTTCAAGTATGTTAAGCCCTTCCTATATATATTTGCCTTAGACTGGTGGTCATATAGGCTCAAACACATTCTAGGGGGAAAAAAATCTACATTTTCTTACTCTCCTCCCCAACATTTTATGATTTTGATGTCCTCTTTTACATCTTCATGTTCATCCTTTTGCTGTTCATTGTGATTATCATCACTTTCACAGAAAATACTTTTTTTTTTTTTTTTTTTCCAGTACGCGGGCCTCACTGCTGTGGCCTCTCCCATTGCGGAGCACAGGCTCTGGACGTGCAGGCTCAGCGGCCATGGCTCACGGGCCCAGCCACTCCGTGGCATGTGGGATCCTCCCAGACTGGGCCACGAACCTGTGTCCCCTGCATTGGCAGGTGGACTCTCAACCACTGCACCACCAGGGAAGCCCGAAAGTGTTTTGTTTTTTTTTTTTTTTTTTTAATCTATATGGTGGCTTTTTTTTTTTTTTTTTTTTGGCTGTGTTAAGTCTTTGTTGCTGCTCACGGGCTTTCTCTAGTTGTGGCGATTGGGGGTTACTCTTTGTTGTGGTGTGCGGGCTTCTCATTGTGGTGGCTTCTCTTGTTGTGGAGCATGGACTCTAGGCGTGGGGGCATCAGTAGTTGTGGCACGTGGGCTCAGTAGTTATGGCTCGCAAGCTCTAGAGCGCAGGCTCAGTATTTGTGGTGCATGGGCTTAGTTCTCCGTGGCATGTGGGATCTTCCCGGGCCAGGGCTCAAACCCGTGTCCCCTGCATTGGCAGGCGGATTCTCAACCACTGTGCCACCCGGGAAGCCCTCTACTGGCTTTTTTAAGTGATTTATTTTCCAATTGTGATTTTCTCTTTCCTATAGATTTTTACTTCTTTTCTATTTAGAGAAGACCTTTCAGTATTTCCTTTAGGATAGGTTTAGTATTGCTATGTTCTTTTATTTTTTCTTGTGTGAGAAATTCTCTCTCTCTCCTTCTATACTCAGTGATAGTCTTACTGGGTAGAGTATCTTAGGCTGCAGGTTTTTCCCTTTCAGGACTTTGAATTTATCTTGCCACTCCCTTCTGGCTGCAACGTCTCCGTAGAGAAATCAACTGATAGTCTTATGGGGGGGCGGTTCCCTTGTAATTAACTCTGTGTTCCTCTTGCTGCCTTTAGAATCCTCTCTTTAACTTTTGCCATTTTTATTATAATACGTCTTGGTGTAGGTCTTTTTGTGTTTATCTTGTTTGGGACCCTTGAGCTTCCGGTACCTGGGTATGTTTCTTTCTTTAGGTTTGGGAAGTTTTCAGCCATAATTTCTTCAAATACATTTTTGATCCTCTTTACTCTTTCTTTCCCTTCTGGAGTCCCTATTCTGCATAGGTTGGCACACTTTATATTATCCCACAGGTCTCTTAGATTGCTTTTGGTTTTTTTCATTTGGCTTTCTATCTGCTGTCCTGACTGGGTGATTTCCATTATTTTATCTTCCAGATCACTTATTCATTTGCATTATTCATTCTGCTGTTCATTGCCTTTAGCTCAGCTTTCGTCTCTGCAAATGGGTTTTCTCATTTTTTTTTGGTTCCTCTTTATAGTTTCTACTTCCTTTTTACAGTACTCTGCATTTCTTTCAATAGCCTTTCTTAATTCCTTTGGTATTTTCATTATTTTCTTTTTGAAATCAGTGCCTATTAGACTGAAGGGGTCTGTTTCACTCTTTGTTCCTTCAGGGGTCCTTCATCTGGGAGTAGTTCTTCTGCTTCTTCATTTTACAGATTTCTCTTTGAGTTTAGGAGAAACAATTGTCTACTGTGGTCTTGGAGGGCTGTTTATATGTGGGGTCGTCCCTGTGTAGCTTTTGTGAGTTTAATATATTTGGTGTGAGGGCAGTTTTTAGTATGGATGCCCGTGGCCTTTTTCTTCAGCGTGTGCTGGTCGTTATCCCCTTGACAGGGGTGTGCAGATGCAGTGGCTGATGCCCAGTCCTGGGTTCTTGGTGGCGGCGGGCAGCTCAGGCACCCCCAGAGCACACGATGGGCATGATGGCATCTCACAGCCACTCCTGGAGTTTGGGCAGGAAGTGGTGGGGGCCCTGCAACCACTCCTTGGGTCCAGGAGGGAGGTGATGGTAGCCTGAAACCACTCCTGGTGTCGGGGTGGGGGTGGGGGGCGCTGCGACGGCTCCTGGAGCCCATGTAGGTAGTGTCCTGCCCTCTGCAAGCGCACGCACAGAGAAAAAGGCTACAATGCAGATCCCACCCCTCCCCTCATGCACCCCCCAAACAATGGCGACTGGCCTCTAAGGTGACCCAGGCTTCCCCTGCATACACCCCCAGCTGTGGTCACACTGGATTCCAGCCCCCCCAGTCCATCTGCACAACATGCCAACCCCAGTCCTCTCCCCAGTTTTGATCTCTGAAGCCCGAGTTCCAGCACCCAGCCCCCGCCAGCACTGGCAGACTCGTGTGTCAGGCTGGGGAGTGCAGGGCGGCAGCACTGACTGTGCAGTCTTCCGTCTGCTTTGGCTGATGCAAACCAGCTGCTGTTTTCTCCTCTGAGGCTCAAGCTCTCCTTCTGTCCCGGCCCATCTCCCCGCCGGTGAGGGGGCTTCCCAGGGTGCAGGAACCTTTCCTCTTTTTCACAGCTCCTTCCCAGTGACACAGGTCCTGTCCCGATTCCTTTCTCACTTTCTTTTCTTTTCCTTTTTCTTTTTTCTTTCTTCCTATCCGGTTTCGTGGAGATTTTCTTGCCCTTTCAGCAGTCTGAGGTCTTCTGCCAGTGTTCAGTAGATATTCTGTGAGAATCATTCCACATGTAGATATATTTTTGCTGTATTTGTGGGGGAAGGTAAGGTTCATGTCCTACTATTCTACCGTCTTGATTGTGCTTTTTTTTTTTTTTTAATCATCCCATACACTGTGTTATTTCCTTTTCAACCTATCTGGGGAAATCTGATGACCAGGGACACATGCAGCAGGTCATGCCTCTAGTCACCTTCATACAGATCTGTAGGTCACCTGCTCAGGTTATTATCCTTACTGCAGTCCCAGGAGCCCACAGCTCTGTGTGATGCTAGAGCAGCCTCAAAGGCAAAATGCAGATGAGAGAAAATCAGACCACAAAGTAGAAACCAGAGTTAAAAATCTTTTTTTAACTTCTTTTTTCTTTTTTTAAAAGGGTACATGTTTTTTTTGTTTGTTTATTTTTGGCTGCATTGAATCTTTGTTGCGTTCAGGCTTTCTTTAGTTGCAGCAAGCAGGGGCTACTCTTCATTGCGGTGCGCGGGCTTCTCATTGTGGTGGCTTCTTTTGTTGCGGAGCATGGGCTCTAGGCACACGGGCTTCAGTAGTTGTGGCATGCGGGCTCAGTAGTTATGGCTTGTGGGCTTAGTTGCTCCATGGCATGTGGGATCTTCCCGGACCAGGGATTGAACCCGTGTCCCCTGCATTGGCAGGTGGATTCTCAACCACTGTGCTACCAAGGAAGCCCTTTTTTTTTTTTTTTTTTTAAACTTCTTAGAACATCTGGTTCATTAGTATTTAGAATGTATCCTGAAAGGTATGTATTGTTGTAAGGTAGCCAGGAAGGGAAAAACACTTTCTTTTTTTTCCTTTCAAAGATAGTGGGGGAACCAGAATTATTCACTTTTCCTCCTATGTTAACAAGACGTGCCTCTTTTCTTTAGGGCTGTGAATTCCACCTGTAACTAGACTCTCCATTTTGTCATAGTTTGGTTTTTTATATACATGGATTGCCTCTGCCCTTGGATATTCAAAAGCTAATCATCATATTGATTAAACTTTAAAATAGTGACTTTACGTTTTTAGAGCTTAACAGCGAGCAAAGGCACTGAGAGACCTCATGGTCAGATCCCCACTGTGTATAGATTCCTGGACGGGTTCCAGAGTGAGCCTGTGCTCATGTTCGTGCAGCTGGTTAGTGGTGGAGCCGGGCTGGAGGCCAGAGCCCCTCTCCTGGCTCCCTTCGCTCTGCCTCTTGTCCCTCAGGGCTCCTTCCTTTTTCCAGGGAGTTGGTGTTGGGATGACTGCCCCTTCAGGGACAGTTTCCTCTCCTTCTATCCCACACTTCCAGGACCTGTGCTTTGGAGCTGACACTCATGGTTCCTTGTCTCCCGTAACTGCACAGATGTTCCACTTGGGTTTTTGCATAATCGGTATCTGCCCTGGCAGAACATTTCAAGTGCTTTACCAGTTCTTACTGATTGCCTGGGACCCACCTCTAGTTCACGGTGCCTGACCCCGAAGGGCAGTAAGTGCACGCAGCGCTTTACTGAGTGGGAGGGATTGTGTCCATTTTATGAGGGTCCCTATCTGGTCCCTGTTCAGAAAGTACGCTGCTTTAAGTTGTGGAATGCCTCGTGTACAAGGGTGCAGCCCTGATTGTTAGAAGTAACACATTGGGAATGATGTAAACGTCCAAAGGAAGGCAAACTTCCAAAGGGGGCAGAGAGGGCAGGGAGATCTGTTTCACTGTATCCCTTTTGTCTCTTGTGAATGTAGCGCCATGTGTAAGTGTTGCGTATTGACAATAAAAACTGCTTTAAACATAATAACGACCGTCTTACGGAGTCTTAGGGGCCTGGTGTAGACAGATGGCCCTGCTCAGAAGTCCTGGGTGGTGGCGGAGCTGGTGGGGTGGGGGGTTTGAGAGGCTAATGTACCTGCCTTGTGTTTTGTGGCGCTACAGGTGGAGTTCCCTGAAGCCCGGATCTATGAGGAGACCCTGAATATTTTGCTGTATGAGGCCCAGGATGGCCGGGGACCCGACAACGCACTCCTGGAGGCCACGGGTGGGGCGGCCGGACGCTCCCACCACCTGGACGAGGATGAGGAGCGGGAGCGGGAGCGGATCGAGCGTGTGCGGCGGATTCACATCAAGCGCCCGGACGACCGGGCCCACCTCCACCAGTGAGCGAGCAGGCGCCCCGCCTGCACCCCACCCGCCCTGCTCCTCCCCGCTGTGCACTCAGATTCCCCGAGAGCTCCCGGGCCTCCCGCTGCCCCCGCGTCCGGAGAGACTGCATAAAAAGCCAGATGACGATTTTGGTATTTCTCGACCAGGTGAATGGATTGTCTTTACCCAGGTGAACACACCCCTGCCAGTGAACAAGCTGGGTCCAAGGTCTCTGCTCTCCTGAGAATCCGAGAAGCACTGGAGCCAGGCTTTCCTGGTTCTGGAGGAAGAGGATGAGTGGGTGTGGTGTGTGTGTGAGAACTTGTCTGCAGTATTTATTTCTGTGGGTGTTGACTGCCTCTTTGAGCTTCTTGGGTCGCCTTTCCTCCAGGGTTCAGTTTGTCAACTCCGAAACGGGTCCTGTAGTCGGTGGTCACCAGCGGTGTCTGCGAGCTCAGTGTTTCCTAACTCCACCCCAGCACCCTGGCCCCATTCCCGTCCCCGGCACAGGCTCCACGGCTTTGCGAACAGCCCGTGCCGCCTCGGGCATCGATCCTAGAGCTTGTTGGTGAAGGACCACAGCTCTTAGCAGTGGAGATACCACCTGGGGGTTCCTGCCTCTCAGCCGCTGTTCCTAGTGTGGCTCTGGATGCCCAGCTCCGTTGAAGGGGCAGGCCTGTTGCCCCTTCTGCTGATCTGTGGTCTGGTGCTTGTTGGGACCCTGCAGGGTCTGGCCGAGAGCAGAGCTGCCCCTTCCTCTGCCCTCCTTGTTGACCCACTCCATTCCGGGAAGGCTGCCTGGCCTGCTTACGGGCATTTACGGGCATAGCGTACAAACCACTGCCCGGTGGGCTCCATTCCTTCCTCTTTGGCCTTATGCCCCGTTAAGCGGGGCTTACTGCCCCCAGCGGATGCCCTGCCCTTTGCTTAGAAGAAATTAAACATGGCCCCAGACTCTTTTCTGGCGTCCAGACAGGACCACTGCTCACACCAGCAGCCTCAGGACGGTTCACCTGCTGTCAACGCAGCCGTCGCCTGGAGATCCCTTCCTGTCTCTGATCCTTACACAGTGTGGAGTGGCCATCGGTGAGCAGACGGAGAGGACGTGCAGATCCTTTTGGGTCCGGTCAGTGTGCATGTTCATGTTTGTTTAAGGGACGTGTGCGACTGTGGATGAGGATGTGTGCCCATGGTGCCTGGGTGGCCCGCGCTGGAGCCCTGCTTGTCTGCACGGCGCTCGTGTGGGACGGACGTTCTCGGTTACCTACCTCCCCGTCTCCGCGCCCGCCCGTGATGCACAGAGGGAGTGGTGAGGAATGTGGGTGGTTGAGACTAGGCTGGTAGAGTAGTTCCAGGGAGATTCGGATGTGTGTAAGGTATGGGTGGGTTTTGTCTGCTATTCAAGGGAAACATTACCATTTTATACCAAAGGTATTAACACGGGCAGCCTTTGATACAGTGCATTCGAACAAAACGAGTTTATATTTTGAAATGGTTTTTACAGCTTAGACTTTGTACGCCCTGCCCTACTTGTGACAGTTGTATGCCTTTATTTTGTATCCAGCAGCAAAGCCTACAATAAAACTTTAAAACAATCATGACCCAACCTAAAAATCATGTATCGGGTAGATGCTTTTTAAACTGTTGTGTGGGAAACTTTCATATTAGGCCATTTGGATTTTATTAAGTGCTAAGGATGGGAGGGGAGGGGGCTTAAATAATGTTTTGTAAATATTTTATACTGTTTAAGTTTTAAACACCAACCCTGCTGTTTGGGTTGAACTCTTTTAGAAAGTTAAAGTGAATGTCAGTTCTGATGTTTTCTGTAGGAATGGAAAAGCCATCATGTAAGTTCTGTTTTTCAAATGTTTACGTGAAGAGTAACTAACTTTGTGGAACACTCTGATTAGTTGGGGCTTCTACACCTTATGACCAAATGTTTCTGGCCGTCTCTCTACTTTCACATTGCCTTCAACTTTGCACTTGTAGTTTGGAGTCTTTGCTTCCCTGGGATATGAACAAGTTCATGAAACATTCCATGGTGAGTGATAGTGTTAGTTGCATACAGCCGTGAGCTGACAATGACAAAGTGTTGGCTGGTCCAGGCTCTGTTATCAAACATATTCTACAAAACTGATTTCTTATGTGAGCACTAAGGGCAACAAAAGTCAATATTTGTATTTAAGAACCATCCAAGTAAAGACAAACACTGGCCTAAGATTTGGTGAAGAGCTAAGTTTTATTACACTGTAATAACTTAAATGGAAAAAGCAGAACAGCTTTGGGTCCCTTGTAATGAGGCTTTTTTTCAAATAAGTCATCTGATTGTGGTGACTGGGGACCTTGCCTCTCCATCGTCCTCCTGTAGTGGCTTAGCAGGGTGGTCGCTGTGCAGGTACCCTGGCCCTCCCTCTGGAATGTGTGTTTTCTAGGGCTCCACCCAGGGTCACTGTAACACGTGTGTGTCACTAACCTTTCTGTCTCTTTGTGCCATGGAAAAAAAACGCTATGAGCTTCAGAAGTAGTCACTGTGTGTTGTACAAGCATCTGTGGACATATGTAAAATAAAAGTTATATAACGCTTCTACTTAAATCTGTTTTTCTGGGTCTTTTCAGAAACGCCCAGCACAGTCCAGCCACTGAACTGAAGTGCAGTTCACAGGAAAGGGAGCAGAGCAGAGATCCCACCTTCTACTTCACCACCTAAAGGTTGCTGCTCAGGGTGGAAAAGATGAGTCATTTTTCCGTAGTGTTTGAACTCAAACACTGGAAGGAAGTCTTGGGTGGAAATGCTGCTGGGCTTGTGAAACAGCAGTCGGCTGCTGTTGCCTCCGACTGCAGGTTTGGGGTAGGGAGAGCTACACCTCACCATGTGGAACCTAAAGCCGTGAAGGAACTGGGTATGTTTCTGAGTTCCATTTATTTAAAGCAAAATTCAGATTTTGCAGCTTTATGCTCAGACCACGTATAATACTTCATTGTGCCTCAGAGGCAGCATGACAAAGAGAATCTGTCATCCCCCCATACTGACATGTTCAAGTGCCCGTCAAGTGTAGGTCCTATTGGGGATGTTTAAAATCACCCCCTTGGGTGACTTGAGGTTGGCTCCCTAAAGAGAACATGTAGTGCGACAGAACACCTGAGGGTTTGGCCTTTGGCATAAGATGCCACTCTGCTTCTTCAGGGACGATCCTTTTCCTAGAGCTGCTGGAACCTTTGCTTGAAGGTGTCGCTAACTGGACCAAATTCGAGCTTTCCTCAGTTGCAGCAGAAACGGCGATGGGAGAGATCAGACGTCATCCTCCATCAGGACTTCATGCGGACCGACACCTGGGGAAGGTACACGCTGAGGTTTAGAGGTCTCTCCTCTCACTCAGGAGGAGGCAGTGAGCGGTGCAGCCGCCCGCATGGTTGAGGGGGACGTGGACAAGCTGCGAGCAGCCAAGCCCCGTCACCCACACCGTCTCCTGCCCCACCTCCCGTGAGACAAGCCGTGTCCAGAAATGGGCTCACTGAAGCCTCAGCTTCAGCCTGAGCCAGCCAGGGAGGAATGGGGGTAAGTTTTAAGACAGCATGTAAACTGAAAAGTCACCTTATACTTTACATTAAAAATCATGCTTCAGTATTTTAACTTGTCCCCAAAGGAGTTACCTGTGTTCGGGGGCAATTACGTGTCTTTGTCCACAAAGCAATTTCATCGTTAAATGTGTATGAGACAGTCCATGTTGTTAGACCATTTTTTAGTTTGTATATATATACCAAGTATTCATAATTTGCTACCAACCATGTTTTAAAGATTCAGCCCCCTCAGCTTTCAGTTTGTCATTTGCCAGCAGAATTGGATCAGACTTGCTAGCGAGGGCAAAGCACCGAGCACTCAGGCTTGACTTCTTTAAGATGCGCCTGGTTCCCAAACCTCTCCTCCTCAGTCCTGGGATCCTTGTTTTCCAGAGCCCAGGCCTCACCCCCAGCCAGTTACGTCATGGGGTCGGGGGAGACACACACACTGGTATTTTTCGAAGCTCGTCAGGAGTTTCCCCCGTGGAGACTCACTTGAGAACCACGTGATAGGGTGTGAGGCCTTTGGCATCCAGTGAAGAGGGGCTTTGACATTTAATAGTGTGAAAAGTTTAATGTCAGCTTCTGGCTCACTGATAAATGTGAGTAAACTGTTCTCTTTTTCAGTCCGTGTTTGAATCTGCACCTCTAGTACCCATTCCTTCCTATTTTTCAACGCAGAATCAGGGACAGAGGGAGAAATAAACTAGACTATGACTCTGGTCAATCTACAGGAGGACTGAAATTGGCAGAATCTTAACCTACAGTCTTATTTAAAACTGCTTACACCTCCCCCCCTCCCCAGACATGGCCACTCACCACTGTTAGCTGTCCGTTTTTATCTTTATAGATTTGTTCTTCTGGTCCGGTGTCAAAAACTATTGTGCCTTCTTTTCCAGGACTAATATAAAACTGTAAACTTAAAATACACAAAGTGATAAATTACTGGCATACTCTATTTTTTCCTTCAGCCGTGGGTCTGCAAAAGAAATTCACCTGTGACGCTTACTAGTTTCGAGATCAAATTCCTGTTTCATTACAGAGTTTTATTGTATATTTGAGTAATCGAAAGAAAACCGTTTCTGCAACTGGGAAAATGGCCACGCCTTCCTGTAGTTATTTTCAAATCGGTTCAGCACAGTTCTTCCACAGGCATCAACAGCAGAGGTGTGGCTGGCACCTGCTCTCACCCGGGGTCGGGGGGTCCCTCTTCCACTGGGTGACAAATTCCCTTAGGGCCATAAGCACCCCCTTTGAAAACTAGATGGTGAGATCACTGTTCATTCCCTTTGGCGAATAAGTGATCACTGACTTCATTTCTGTGGAGCCCCAGTCCCAGGGGGTGAGGAGGGAAGAAAGCTGGTGATCGGAGGAGGCAAGGGTACCCCCACCCCTTGTGGGTAGGCAGCTCTTACTTTGCGGGGAGGGGCAGGCCTGGGTGAAACGATTAACACTTGCGTCTTCCTTGATCTGGTAATAGACACTTTTCCTGAGCACAGACGAAACCACCTACCTTCCTTGAACAACATTTACAAGGTTCTCCTTCTTAGCCAGCATGACGAGTTTAGTGACTGCCTCAAATATGTGTTTGCACCGTAAGACGGCATCCCCCTGCGGCCGAGAGGAGAGAACACGGCCGGTTCAGTGGTGGCGGCTTCACAGAAGAGCATCGCTGAGGTTTCACTGGGGGCGGCTAAAGATTTTGGCAGTGCTTCCCTCCGTTAGCAGCCCTGTGGCTGTAGGTTACCTTTTGCCTGTTGTCCTCTGGCGAAATGTGAATGACTAACATTCCGTCGCTGAAGCTGCTGGTAGAGACACCTTAGGACAGATCCAAAGTTAGAGGCCAGGAACTGGACAACTTGACATTAATACAGAAAAAAAGGCATGCCTGGGGGGTCCCCAACCCCAGGCTTTTTCCCTCCTAGCTGGGCCAAGTGGGGTGGCCCTGCCGTCAGCACCTGTGCTCGGAATAAAAAGCTGGTCCCTGTCAAAGGTGACGAGTGTCCGACCCGGATGCCGGAGTGAGATGCCGTTGGCGTTTGTGCCAGAATAAGAGGCACAGCCTGGGCCGCCCTGGGTTTTGTGGGCATCTTCACTTAGGTCTTTCAATGAAAGGCTGCTGCCTTGCTGGTGTGCCCGGGAGCTGAGTCAACCCAGTGAATTTTCTGAAGATTGCCTGCTGCTTACCTTTGAGCGCAGGGTACTCTATCTTCTGTTTGATTTTGGCAAGTTCCACCACGTAAGCTGCTTTCTGAGTGAGAATGAGTTGCCTCTGCCGTGTCTTGAAGCCTTTCCTGTCGTATTTAATGACCGGGATACCGTACTGCAAGGAGGTGACCGTCACTACAAGGCGACGCTTGCTTCGCGGGGGAGGGCGGCAGCGTACCGAGTGCCTTGCTACTCGGCCTCTGGAAACGTTGCTTCGAGCACCCGAACGGAGAGGGGCTCAAACAGATCTTGCATAAATGAGTTTTCCCTGAACCCTGGCTCTCTGCCTGAAAGGCTGTGATTCCTGGCTCTGCCTATGGCGTTGACCTTCTGAGGTATTCAAGGCCACAGCCACTTGCCTCACGGGGCTGCTCTGAAAGGTCAGCAGAGATGAAGACACTCTGCAGGCGTTAAGAGCCCTGACAGCCAGAGGGTGATCCAACCTAGTCACAGGTTTCTAGTCCCCAGGGACCAAAGTGACCAAGCAGCCACCGGAGCCAGTCACCAGCTGCCGCATGCCAGGCCGCAGCCTGTGCCCTTCACACCGTCAACCCCTCCGTCCTCCCCATTCACAGAAGGATGGAGGCACCGAAGGCGTTAAGTCACCTGCCCAGGATCACACAGCTAAGTTATGAAACCCACGTCAGCGCCCAGGCACACTGCTTCTAATAGGGGATGTTTAACGATTAAGTGTATGCCTGCATTTCGCTCAACTTCATAGAAAGCCAAACACAGTTCCTGGGTGACGGGTGAGGGCCATAAGATCAGCCACAGGTACCTAATAGTCACGTAACCGTGATCCCTACCATCTTAACACCCAGAGCATCACAGCTGAGAGCCCGGCCCACGCACACGCACCCCTGCCTTTTAATAGTGCTTCCAGACCCGCTTCACGTAGAAGACAGACCCTGTTCTCAGACCCCACAGGGGAATCCTGTCTCAGGCAAGGACACACATTTCCTTACCTGGATTTTCTCACTGCTGATGAGCTGAAGCACTTTGGGATTAATGTCTCCTTCATCTAAGGAAGCAACCAGAGCACAGCGAATCGTCACTAAATACCACCCCTGTGCACAAGCCACTGGCATCTGCTGGTTTTCTGTCCCTCTGTGACCAAGAGCTCAGCCTGGGAGATAGCTGTCAGGAAATGCGGATCAAGCATCTTCCTTTGACTTTTTTTTTTTTTAAATAGGGGAAGTGAGCACATAGATGAAAAAAGGGACTTACCTATTCGGCTGTTGGCAAAGGGTTGATTTAAGCTTTCTGCATAGCCTTCTTTCTTTCCCCTGAATATTTCACTTGTAACCACCTTTTGCTGCATCTGGTAATACATAATTAAAAGTACAAAATGGTAGCCATGAGGCCTTTGGGGACCTAAAGAGGTCCACACTAGTGCTTGCTTTCCTGAATAAGGCTCCTCAAGGAGCCTTGTCATACTTCTTCTGCATAGGAGTCAGAACACATAGAAGTCAAACACATTTGGCTTTGGCCAAAATGCCTCAAAAATTCTACTGATGAGAGTCTGAGGTTGACACTTATGCTTGTCTCTGCTTGCACTGACTTCCTGGAAGTGGAATTTTCAGAGTTGAGAGTTTCTTCTAGGTCAGAGATCCCAAACTGCAGCCCGTGGGCCAAATCCAGTAGTTTTTTTGGAGCGCAGCCATGCCATCCGTTTACAGGTTGTCTCTGGCAGCTTGTGTGTACCAGGACAGAGTAATTTCAACAGAGATGGTGTGGCCGGCAAAGCCTCTAGCTCTTTACAGAAAAAGTCTGCTGACCAGCAAATGAACATAAACAGAACTACGCCACCAGCAGAGAAGGGGCCCTGCGTGCTTTGCGGTTCAGAGGCCGTCTAGATGATGTTCCCATGGTAACAAAAGAGCGATGCTACTTCTAACAGCTGCCAGTTAACGAGGGCTCTGTGCTAAGTGGTCTATGTGCGTTTCATCCTCAAAGCATGTATGAGGCATGAGCCTTGTGTGACCCTTGGCTTACAGGTGAGATGGTGGGTGAGGATTGCTGACTCTCAAGGGGCCAGCACCCACCCCTCCAGCATCTTGCCACCTGCCCGCAACGCCACATCCCTACCAGGGCTTTCCTCTCGGCTGTGATCCCTCGGCAGTACTTCCGGACCAGGTTCCTCATGCACATTTTCCTGAGCAGATTCGATGCCTGCGTGGAGAACACTCTTCTTTTCCACCTGCCTCCCTCACGCGCCCCCGCTTTAGGTTTCAGCCGCCAAAACAGAAGCTTTGAAAGCACAGCTGAATTCAGTTTGAGGTAAAGGACAGCCTTAATATTTTCTAGTCAAAGAAAGCAGCTCATCTTCAGTCTTGGGCTCACTGTTCGCTGCTGCTAAACTAGCGGTTCCTGATCTTGAGTGAGTTTTGAGTCACCTGAGTTGCTGGCCAGGAGGTTCCTAGAGGCGCTAATTCAATGGGCCCGGGTTGGGGCCCAGGAATCTTAGCCACCCCCACTCTGCGCTCCAGACACAGAGGGTTCCCAGAGCATCTTCTGCGAAACACTGTTCTAGGCAGTAGTCCCTAAACCCATCTGAAATGTTACATCAAGGACAGAAACCATTCAAGAGTGCTCTGTGTAAACACACCTCCGCGGGCTTTATAATTCTAGAGAGGATATACGAATTGTGAAGAGTTAAATTCCTTGGGCATCACTCTTGCAGGGAAGTGGTTTGTGTGCTGAGGCAGCCCTTTCAAGGCAAGGGAGGCGGCACCAAAAAATATACAAGTTATAAGCTCCATCCGTGCCCACACCATTTGCAACGTGAGTCCTGGAACAGTCCTTACATTTTCCAAGAGGCCAGGAGGCCTCAGCCAGCTCTCGTCCAAGACGTTCTCTGGGACGTGATACCGAAGATTCAAGATGTAATTCTTCCGCACGAACACGATGAACTCCTCATTGTCAGGACAGAGGGGCTTGTTGCGATTGATGAATCCCTTTATGAACCTAAGCGGGAGAGAGTTTAGTTAGTTTTCTATTTCTTCACTTACCATTTCTTCACTGAAACTTGTGTTCTCTCCCCCACTGGTTTGATTTAACGGTGGCCAAAACGGTGGAGATTACTTTGTTCGCCAAGTAGGGCCACAGGCCAAATCTGGCCCAAAGATATGTTCTATTTCACCCACACCACTTTTTGTTTTCTTTTGAGTGACTTGAATTCATTGCCAACAACAACAAACTGGGAAGTATTACATGAAAGCCAGATTTCCAGCTTTCCTTGAAAAAAAAAGATCTGCCAACACTGGGCTGGCCGCAGTCTGCTAAAGTGGAGTAGTGACTGCCCCTCTTAGGTGGACTGAGCTTTCCAGTTTGTCACAGTCCCTACCCTACCTTATTGCCTTATCCCAGCTCATGAGACTCGCCGTCCCTGCCTGGCCTCAGAAGGCATTCGACTTTGTGACTTTTGAACTAGGCTAAGAGAAACAACAAACGTTCTGAGTTGCGATCACTGTCAAATTAGGAAGCTCAGAGGAAGGAGAGGGAACAGAATTCCCAAGGCTTGACATCCTGCAGGGAAGATGACTTTTCTGCCCAGAGCCAAAACCTCCAAGTCCATGACCACCCTCTGCAGCACAATAGCACTTAGAGACCTTTCCTCCCTACTGGACCCAACCGAGAACTTACTTTCTTATAATCTGCACAGCCCACTTTCTCCTTTTGGCCTCCTTCCGAGCCAGGGCTCCACGCCAGTGGGCTTCAAGTTTAATGGCTGAAAGAGTTCACTGCTGGCATTAGAAGGTGAGCACAATCACTTAAATACAAAAGCCTTTTCCAGAATTATTCATCCACTCCACAAACACCTGGATGCCCAGCACCGCACTCCGCTAGCCCTCGAGATGGAAAGTGGGATGAGAGTCATCAGTCTCTGCCCGGACGTGCCCAGACGGACAACTGAACCAGAGTGACAGAGGAGCAGAGGGTGCTGGGAAGCATCAAGGGAAGCTCCAAAATTACGCAAGGGGGTCCGTTTTCTGAGGTCTTTTTGAGGGACCAGAGTGGCACTTGACAGCACAGATTAGTCTCGCCACTGCATTTGCTTTGTCTCACCCCGTGTTTAGTTTTAGTTGTCTACGTTAAAAAATGGGGATACATAAATTGGGACACACAGAAATTAGATTTCTGGCTTGTGTCCCAATTTTTAAATGCTTTTCAGATTGTTTTTCCAGTTAATTCAGATATTCAAAATGCTTTTCTTTTATTCCTCATGGCCACATTGTTACAAAAACAAACAACTGGAAACAACCCAAATGTCCATCAACGGAACAGCTAAATTGCGGTACGCTCATATAGCACACAGGGGTCAGCAAACTGCGGCCCTCGGGCTGGCCACCTGTGTCTGTAAGTAAAGTTATTGCAACAGAAATGTCGCAGAAGAAAAATACAAACAGCATAATTTTATGGAGTTCAAAACATTCCAGCCTACAAGTATATTATTTAGTGATGCATCCATAGATGAGAAAATTATAAAGAAAAACAAGGAAATAAGGGAAAGTTCAGAAGAATAGTGTGTGTGTTGCGGGGGGATGCAGAGAAGTGATTGAGGAGGGACAGTGCAGGGGCTCCAAGTGCACTCATGGTGTTAGTTAATAAAAATAATAAAATTATTTTTTATTAATAAAAAATTATTCTTTAAACACGCATGGACTTCCCTGGTGGCACAGTGGTTAAGAATCCACCTGCCAGTGGAAGGGACATGGGTTCGAGCCGTGGTCCGGGAAGATCCCACATGCCACAGAGCAACTAAGCCCGTGCGCCACAACTACTGAGCCTGTGCTCTAGAGCCCACGTGCCACAACTACTGAAGCCCGCATGCCTAGAGCCTGTGCTCTGCAACAAGAGAAGCCACCGCAACGAGAAGCCCGCGCGCTGCAATGAAGACCCAACTCATAAATTAAAAAAAAAACAAACATGCATATGTTGTGGATCAAATAAAACATGTCTGTGGAACAAGTATAGGCTGCGTTGTTGAGTAAAAATGAGGCCCCAGAACCGGACCCCGAGAATGCCTGACGCCAAGGTTTCAAGGCCAGGCAGGCGAAAAGGATGCTCAAAGGAGCCTGTGCGTCTAGGTGCCACGTGGATGAGAGGGAAACTGTGGTCCATGGCAAACCTGAGAGGTCCTGTTCAGTTCTTACCTGCTTGTCTTTTTCTCACGTATGCTCTCCTTTCCAGGCAGCCTTTGTACATGGCTTGGATTCTCGCAACTTAAAAGAAAACAAAACTTTTGGTGAAATGGCTTTCAGTTGTGCAGCTTGGTAGGTGTGACCTTCGGAGGAGGTGTCGGCAGTGGCCCTAGGGACACGCAGGGTAGAGGTGACAGGAAGCCACGGGATATGACGGGATAGAAACGAGAGTGGGCGGGTTACATTCAGCCTGAGTGCCAGAGCTGGCCAGTAACTGGGGCTCCCTTTCTTCCTCTTGCCTTCCCCCAGCTAAGGAACAGAACCACCATCTGGAGGGCTTGCTGGCCCCTGGTTCTAGGCATTGTATTTCATCCTCCCACCAAACCCTGCAAGGCAGGCAGGCATCAGCACATTTCATAAAGGGGATCACAGACCCAGCCGGTGAAGACCCTTACCAGGTGCGAGGCGACCACGCGGCTATGAAGCAGGAGTGTGAACCCAGGGCTGTGGAACCACACACATGCCGTGTGGCTTCTCCATTCACAGTGTGCCCCCTCCACCCAGTGACTGGGGTCCCCCCACAGACCAGGCTCCTCGAGGGTCCCGCACACCAGCAGCATCACATCCCCTGGGAGCTGGGTAGAAATGTTAACCCAGGCCCCCGCATTCAGCACCTGCCCATGAACCTGATCTGGGTGATCAGTGCCCGCTGCCGGAGGGGTCAAAAACGGACCACCAAGCACAGTGGTTACGAGCCCAGGCCCTGAAGCCAGACAGACACACACTCAAACCCCTGCTCTGCTGCTCTTGGGCCTCAACTTCCCCACATGCAAAGTGGAGATGATAATACCACTCGTCCACAGGTTTGTTCCGAGGATACAGTGAGATCATGAACACAGCAAGCGCTGAGATTACTCAAGCAGAGCTGGTCTCAGCAGGCCAGGTGAGACCTCAGAGGCGAAGCCCCAACCCCCTGGCAGTTCTGTGATTTTTTGCATTTTCCTCCCGTCTAAGTTTTCTTATTTACCATTCACAACACACACCCTGGCTGTGGGCTTTGCAGCTACACCTTCCGACATCAGACACATACAAATGAAGTTTAAAAAAAACCTTCATTTAAGGGGGATGGACTCCATGGGTTTAGGTCCTGGTGTGGCACGACAAAGTTGGATCCAAACTAAAAATGAGGCAGAACTACAGTGTTTAAGTTTCCAGGTGCATCCATGACAGCCCTCCAAACATAAGGGATAAATTCACCTGTGTCTTATAATCCTGTTGCCTTGTTCTGGGTTAAGGCATAAATTCACCTGTATCTTATAATCCTGTTACCTTGTTCTGGGTTTCCAAAGCCAGTGCTTCTAACATTATATCAAACATTCATGTTTAAGATGTTTCCCAAGCTAAGCTTGTTCATATCACATTCTGTTAAAGTCAGGGCAGAAAAAAAAAAAAAAAACATACCTAATTGATGTTTACTAAATTCAAAGGCATCTTCAGTAGCAAACAGAGTTCTGGGGAAGCGAATGAATATTTTGGATCTAGAAATGAAAAAAATGTTTTAATTATTAACTGGTCGTCACCATCTGTAGTGGATTCAATAGTGTCCTCCCCCCACCCCCAAAGTCACATCCACTTAGATCCTCAGAATGTGATTCTTATTTGGAAATATGGTCTTTGCAGATGTCATCAAGGTAAAGATTGAGATAAAATCATACTAAGTCCAATGAGAGTGTTCTTATAAGAGAGAGGGAAAGACACACAGACGCAGGGGAGAAGGCCGTGTGAAGACAGAGGCCGAGATTGGAGTGACGCAGCCACAAGCCAAGGGATGTCAGGAGCCACTGGAAGCAGCAAGGAAGGATCCTCCCAGAGAGACGTCAGAGGGCGCAATGCCCTGCCAACACCTGGATTTTGGCCTTCCGGCCTCCAGAAATGTGAGAAAATAAATTTCTGTTGCTTAAAGCCAACCAGTCTGTAGGTAATTCATTATGCAGCCCTAGGAAGTTAATTCACCTTCCTAACCCAAAGTGACTTCCCTGGGCTTTAAAAAGTGATGACAGAGGATATGGGTCTAAGTTTAGGAGAAGATCCCATCAGCCAGCAAAGGTAAATTATAAATATTGAGCTCCTATTGCCTGCCCTCTCAAGCTCCCCGGCAACCCACGCTTTGAGGGAAACTTCCCAGGCCAGCCACTGGGGGACAGCAGTGCATCGTGCCACGTGAACCCATCAGCGGTTTTATGCCGCTAAGCCCTATTCCTCAGAAATCTGGCTTGGAAAAGTAACTGCTCCTTGGAGCAGGGCCCAGAATAGAAGAATAAAGGATGGAACGGGGCCAGGGTGGTCACAGAGGGCCATGTACAAGTTGGCAGGGAAAGCCCACTGACAGATTCAAAGGCAGCAATCCCTGACGCTGGAATCTCTGCGGCCTGGGAGTAGATCCTCTTCACGCGTGGGCCCTGTTCTTTGCAATCAAATGAGCGCTGACCAAAACGTCTAAGAGAGCAGACGAAAATTATCCTGGTTCACCCCACTGAGTCCTGCCTTGACGCTTTCAATGTGTACGAAAAGTCCTGCTCACGGACGACAGCTCTACAGTAATGATACCTAGAGTTCTGGAACACCACTTTCTGGGAGATGCTAGAGGAGCTTTCTCGTCGCAGAAGTCCGAATATCCCCTCCGAGAAGTCATGCATACATTTTGAACAATGAAAGAATGTAGGCACAGAGAGATTAGGGAATTCGCGCTGACACTCTCCTCATTTTGCGCAAAAAGAAGCTCATCCCAGTCTCCAGTGCAGGTTTAGAACCCAGGGCTCCTTTATACTTAATCTCCTCCAATAGGCAGCTATGTAGCCTTTCTAACCACTTAGCGCTTGTGATACGGTGCTTTATAATAAGAAATATGTATTTGGTCTCTGTCCCGTTGCAGTGTCACAGCTCCCAAAACCCTTGTAATTTCCTAAGTGATTAGAGCAATGGGGCATCTTTTGCTATGATCTTTTGGTTTTTGTCCCTGAAATAGCTTCAAAGTGATAAAGGGGAAACGGGTGTCTTTTTAAAAATTCTTTTCCATTATGGTTTATTACAGGATATGGAATATAGTTCCCTGTGCTATACGGTAGGACCATGTTGTTTATTTTATATTTATAGTAGTTCGTATCTGCTAATCCCAAATTCCCAATTTATCCCTCCCCACCCCCTTTCTCCGGGTGTCTTTTATTATTTATAACAAACCCCTTTCAACCGCACCACACCTGAGTTTATGCTAACAGGTGATGTTTGGAAAGCCCCTAGATAACCTAAGGATGGGAACTGGTTGCCAGGGAAACCAACCTTGAGATTAGAGGGTTGGAACTTTCAGCCCCACTCCTGGGCGTGAGGTTGAATGAATGACCACTGGCCAATTAATTTATCAATCATGCCTGTGCCGCTATAAAACCCCCAAAAGGCATGATTTGGAGATCTTCTGGGTGCACCTGGAGAGAGCATGGGATGTCCGCATCCGCTCCCACACACCTTGCCCTGTGTATCTCTTCTATTTGGCTGTTCCCGAGTTATATCCTTTTGTAATAAACTGGTAATCCAGGAAGTAAAGTATTTTCCTGATTCTTTGAGCTACTCTAGAAAAATTAATCAAACCCAAGGAGGGGGTCACGGGGACCTCCAATTTATAGCTGATTGGTCAGAAACACAGGTGACAAACTGGACTTGTGATTGGTCTCTGAAGGGAGGATGGACAGTCTTGGGAGACTAAGCCCTTAACCCACGGGATCTGATACCATCTCCAGGTAGACTGTCAGAAGTGAGTTTAATTGCAGGACACCCAGCTGGTGTTAGAAGTGTGATGGAGTGTTTTGAGTGTGAGGGAAGCGTTGAGAGTAGAGACACACAGGAGAGTTTTTCCTTTACAGAGATGCATTTAAATTGAGTGAATGCAAGTATCTGCTTATAAATCTACGTAAACTCCTGAAGAATAGATCTCCAGGCTCAAGATGGATACAGATCGATTAGGAAAACATTTTGACAGCGATTTCCGGGACACTCACCTCCCTAACTTGTACTCCTCGGGTTCGTAGCCAATGTACTTGATCAGCCGCTCTACGCCCTCTGCTGGAGGCCCGTGCCAGTGC
Source organism: Delphinapterus leucas (assembly GCF_059928025.1). NCBI lineage: Eukaryota > Metazoa > Chordata > Mammalia > Artiodactyla > Monodontidae > Delphinapterus > Delphinapterus leucas. The sequence continues at coordinate 17,608,486 of NC_143142.1, forward strand.
GGCCAGGTGTCTGGGCACAAGGACTTGTACCTAGGGAGGGGAGAGGCATGTTTAGGAAGCCGCAGGCCTTACACTAACTAGCTCCCCTAGAGGTCAGCTTCACTCCTCTGGGCACGCCAACCACTCAGAGCAATAGGGTAGACTCATCACACCCACTTCCTAGAATTCAACGATATATACTCAGCAATAAAGAGGAGGAACTGTTTCAACAGGGTGGGAGGTTTGGCCTGTCTTCATAGAACAGTGACCTCATCACACACTCTACCCAAGAAACTCAATTCTGCTCCTAGGTGTATACGCAAGAGACCTGACAACATGTCCACACAAAAGCTCATAGGTGAATATTCGGAGCATCATTATTTATAACTGACGAAAGGTGGAAACAACCCAAATGTCCATCAACAGACAAAGGGATGTATAAACAAGTACGGTCCAGCACGGGAAGAAAAGGTATCATGCTTGATAAGGGACGAGGGATTTTTCAAGGGTAATTTTGGACCCAAGGTTGACTTAAGAACCTGATTTCAGTATAAAATGCAACTCCCTTCTAATACGTGGTCGCGATAAAGATAACAGTGATGTCTGTAATATGATGAAAAAAGTGAATGCAGGGTTCAGATGCAGGGTTCAGAAGTGCCTGTGGACTGAGGCTAGAAGTGACGCAACTGGAGCCACTGGACTAGAACCGCACTGCTTGGGCTGGAGCCCAGCTCAGGAGCTGGACAAGTCGCTTCACCTCCTCACTTTGCAGCACAAACAATGAATGACAGGACCTTCCTCGTGGGGTCGTCACAAGGTTGAAATGAGATACCCCATGGAAAGTATTTGGCACAGTCTGAGACTTCAAAACATGTTAGCTATGGTATTCCTGTTACGCTTCCTTCCCTTAATATCATTATATGGTTTGTGTTACTTTAAAATCAAATGTCAAACCGTTAAGAACACGTTTATTTTCCTGGAATTATACTTTATGAGAAAATCCATTAAGGACGTTGCAATGAACTGAATGTTTGTGCCCTCCCACCCCCAAGTTCATATGTTGAAGAATCCTAACCCCCAATATGATGGTATTAGGAGATGGGGCCTTTGGGAGGTGATTAGGTCAGGAGGGTGGATCCCTCATCCTTGGGATTCGTTCCCTTATAAAAGATACCCCAGAGAGCTCCCTTGCCCTCTTTCCACCATGTAAGGATGTGATGAGAAGAGAGCAGGGTGCAATCCAGAAGAGAGCTCTCACCAGAACCTGACTGTGCTTGGCTCCCTGATCTTGGATTTCTAGCCTCCAGAACTGTGAGAAATAAACTTCTGTTGTTTATAAGGCACCCAGTTTATGGTACTTTGTCATAGCAGCCTGAACTAAGACAGGCATTGAGTGTCACATGTTCTTGCCTGATTACTTCCCTCTGTTACTGCCACACACAAAGGTACAGACACATGCCAACCCCAGGGAACGCAGAGCAACGCCAGGCCCCGCTCCCTCCTGTCTGGTCAGGCCCATCACTAGCACACACCATCCAAGCTGTCTAAACATGGGCTAGACAGACACAGAGGAGATGGGGAGATGCTTTAAATGCCTGCAGGGTAGAGGGACTCATAACTTCTGTCCTTTTTAACTCTGAGATGCAGTCGCTCCCTGATCAAGGGAAGCAGTGCCAGGGAGGGTGCACACATTCGGACATCTCCAGCCCACTCCCATGGGCCTCTCCTGCCTTCCCCTGGGCCACTGTCCTGCAACAATGCCAGCCTCCTAGCTGGTCCTCAAGCTGCCCAGTTCCCACCTCCAGGCTCTCCTGCCCAGACAGCTGCCTCCAAATATCCTCATGGCTCGCTTCCTTACTTGGAGAGGCCCTCCTGGACCACTCTTTCCCCAACGCAGATTCATTTTCCTTCAATGAATGTACGCCCCACCTGACCTCCTATATCTCCTTGTTATCGCCAGTAGAAAGTGCACTCCATATGGGCAGGGGTGGGGTCTGTCTTGTTCACTGCTGTTACCCAGCACCTTGGACAGTGCTGGTACAAAGCAGGGGCTCACTAGTATTTATAGAAAGAATAAACAAGCCCGACAGCAGCAACGTAGGAAAAAACGCAGGAAGACTGGAACGGCAGATGCCTGTGTGTTTGGGGCCGGGGTGGGCAGTGGCTGCTGTTTCCGTCTTCACTAGACTTCAGATTCAGAAAAATGGATGAGATAAGGGTGAATGACAAGTCGCTGATGAACAAAACTGGTATGTCAAGGAGGTTCCCCCCACCTAACCCTAACCTACCACACGCACACACACACAAAAAAAACCCTGGCAAAAAGACTGGCAGATCCTCAAACAAACACTTGAGTTACCATCTGACCCAGTAATCTACTCCTAGGTATGTGCCCAAAGAAATGAAAGCACACGATCACACTAAAGCTTGTACTTGAGTGTTCCCAGCAGCATTATTCAGAATAGCCAAATAATGGAAACAACCCAAATGCCCATCAACAGAGGAATGGATAAATAAAACGTCTGTCCACACAATTGAGTACCATTCATCCATAAAAAGGAATGAAGTGCTGACATATGCTATAACGTAGATGAACATTCAAAGCATCATGCTGGGCTTCCCTGGTGGTGCAGTGGTTGAGAGTCCGCCTGCCGATGCAGGGGACGCGGGTTCGTGCCCTGGTCCGGGAAGATCCCACGTGCCGCAGAGCGGCTGGGCCCGTGAGCCATGGCCGCTGAGCCTGCGCGTCCAGAGTCTGTGCTCCGCAACGGGAGAGGCCACAACAGTGAGAGGCCCGCGTACCGCACACACACACACACACACAAAAAGCATCATGCTAAGGGAAAGAAGCCAGACACTAAAGTCCATATATGATACGACCACACTTGTATGAAGTGTTCAGAATAGGGAAATCTATAAAGACAGAAAGTAGAGAGTGGTGGTGGCTTAGGGCTGGGGCAGGGTGGTAAGGAGTTAGGGCGTTTATAGCTAAAGGGTATGAGGTTTCTTTTGGAGGGCACGAAAGTGTTCTCAAATGGACTGTGCTTGCATAGATCTGTGAATACCAGAAGCCACTGATGCTTTAAGTGGGTGAATTGTACAGTCGGTGAATTATATCTCAATGAAGCCGTTTAGGAAAAGAAAACCATGGCTATCCACTGGCAATGTGGTCCCCAAATGGTGACAGATGAAAGAAAAAAGGAGAGAGGACAAAAAGGAGAGTGGGGTGACAACCAGCCTCTGACACTAGGCTGCTTGAGGGTCCCACGTTTCCTTCCTACCTGCCTTCCAGATGGGCCTCCAGGGGGACACCTGTGACGGTGTTTCATCTGTGAGAGTTGGGATGGAGATGCTTACCCAAATGTACCTACAGCATAGAGCAAAGCTGGGCAGAGATTTCCAAGGCTGGGGTCCCAGGCCCCGCTGAGCCTTCCAAGGTAGTATTTGGGGTGGGGTTGTCTGTAACTCTTTTCACTGTTTCTAAAACCCAAAGACACACTGTTTCTCAAGATAGAACCACACAGGTCAATACAATCCTCAGTGTATTTAGCTGAAATTGTAGCAACTCAAAAGGTTAATGCTGATGATACTCATCAGAGTTTTAGATCGGCAGGTAAATCATTAAAAAACAACAGTGAGGAAAGAGATGGTTACTTAATAAATGCATATAAACAGATATTAATTATCAAGACACGAGGCTCATGGGAGGAAAGTAAGCAAGATCCGTGGGTAGAGAAAAATCTGAGATTAAATGAGGGGCTGAAAATAAGAGCACCATAAATGAAGTTTCAGAGCACAGGATCTCGATGTAAATTGCAAAATGCGAGGAACTGGATTGAAAATGTAACCTCATGCATGTGCTTTTTATAATTATGAAGTTGTACTTCAAAAGAAGCGTAATATTCACAAATGAACCTATCTACAAAACAGAAATAGGGCTTCCCCGGTGGCGCAGTGGTTGGGAGTCCGCCTGCCGATGCGGGGGATGCGGGTTCGTGCCCCGGTCCGGGAGGATCCCACATGCCACGGAGCGGCTGGGCCCGTGACCCATGGCCGCTGAGCCTGCACATCCGGAGCCCGTGCTCCGCGGCGGGAGAGGCCACAACAGTGAGGGGCCCGCATACCACAAAAACAAAAACAAAAACAGAAATAGACTCACAGACATAGAGATCAGACTTGTGGTTGCCAAGGGCAAGAAGAGGAGGGAAAGGGATGGACTGGGAGTTTAGGGTTAATAGATGCAAACTATGACATTTAGAATGGATAAACAACAAGGTTCTACCGTAGAGCACAGGGATCTCCTGGGATAAACCATAGTGAAAAAGAATATTAAAAAAAGAATGTGTATATGTGTATAGCTGAGTCACTTTTCTATACAGCAGAGACTGGCACAACATCGTCAATCAACTATACTTCAACTTAAAAATATTTTAAAAATAAGAAGTCTAATATTAAGTTAAAATATGAAATTACTGATATCCAACCATGTTGACCCACAAAAAGAACCATTCTATTATGCTTCTCTTGCGAGTGTAAATGTGTTGTTTTCCTGCTAGCACGAACAACATGCAGCCCAACCACGTGCACAAGCAATTTGGGCCATAGTAATAGTGGTGGTGGATGTATGATTAAAGCCTTACAAACTCCTCGAGAGCAATTTAATCCCCGTGTTACACATGAGGAATTAGGTCTCAGTTGGAAGAGAAAGAATGGGGATTCCCACCCAAGAATCTGCGGCTCCAACACCCATGTTATCACCACTACACTGTGTCTCTGGACAGCCCACACGGCCAAGGGGATTGCTCCCAGACTGACCGCGCTAAAACCAGCACCCATGGTCGCCATGGGGAGGGTCTTCCCCAGCCAAGTACAGACCCCAAGGGTGCATGTCCCACGTCTGCCCCCTGGGGGCAAGTCTGTGCATCGCGTCTCGTACTTCGTAGATTCCAAGAACTTAGGGGCTTAGCGAAATGAAGAGAAGGTGGCAAACTAAGTCAGCTTCCTATTCTCTGAAATGTCAGTGTTCATCACTGTCACCGCTACAGCAGTTAAGAAGCAAATGGAGTTCCCTCGGGGATGGCCTTTTATTCATCGCCACACACTTCACTGGCTTCAGATCAACAAGACAAACTTTACCTTTGCAAGAAATGCTCGTATTTCCGTCGGTACGCAAAGCCGGCCCGTCTCACCCGCAGGTGCTCCATCAGCCCCAGGTACTTGATCTGATGCCTTATGAGGAAGACATCGAACTTGCCTTTGGAAACACAGAAGGAAGAGTGACGGTGAAGGACCCTGTGGCTCTGTTTCAACCAAGGCAGACCAGAGGCTGCAAGCTGACGATATGTGGGCTGGGTCTGGCCACGAGGCATGTTTTGTTAGGTCCTAATTGTGTTTCTCTTAATGGGGGAATTTTACAGGAAAGTCTGAATTTCTGGTTTCTCTTGAAAATCCATGAGATCTGGCCATTCTGGGCCTAGAGCCCCACATGGCAACAAATGGCCCTAAGGAAGGAGGACTGCCCCTTTAGACAGGGTGTGCCCTCTCCAGCTGGCCACAGTCCCCTCCATTCCCTATTGCATTACAGCTGGTCTGCTTCACTCATTCGCTCTTCCTGCCTGGATTCTAGCCTTTGACTGTACAGCTTTGTTATGAGACCACAGCACAAGCTTAGAAAACACCCAAGTCATAGACCATTTTGGAAGATTCTTCACTGGCTGGAGAGAAGCAGTGTTGCTTCCCCTCACGTCTGAGGTCTGCTTGGCTCAGCTGTGTTAGTCCTGAAACTGGCCACGCTCTGAGCAAAGCTCACACAGGACCATGAAAGGAACCCTCCTCCTTATTCATTTGCCTTCTATTATTTAATGCAGAGTACAAGCAGCAAGCCTGTGGTGGTTTTTAGGACTTTCCCCACTGTCGTCTTGGTTTTCCGCCCAGCCTCATTTCCCTGAGCTCAGTGTTCTGAACAATTCACAACTCACTGGGTTCTTTACTCTCGTTGGGCTTGATGCAACGGATGTACGAAGGTTCCTTAGAGATGAGAATTTCCAGAAGGCTGCTCAGACTGTTTTTAAACTGAGTCCCCACCTGCAGGGAGAGAGAGAATGAGCTAAACAGACACTGTTGCTCCCCATGTATACAGAGAAGACTGGTTAAATCACAGGACTGGCCCTTTAGACCCAAACACTCGACAGACTGTTTTGCTTGTTACCTGTCACAAACTGTTTTGTCCATTAAGAGAAGGCTTTGAATGTCCTGGCCTGAGAAGCCCAAGCTCAGTCTGGTCAAGTGGAGGCTGGACAAGCATCTTTCCAGGATGCTTCCCTCACTTGGCGAATACAAAGTGAGCACCTCGTAGGAGCCAGCATTGCCGCTGAGCCAGTCACCCTCCACCACCTTCCTGTTTCCTTGTTACCAAGCTTCCTCTATGACACTCGCACTACTGTAATTTCTTTCTTTATTTGATGATACAGTAAGTCCCCTACATATGAACAAATTCCGTTCTGAGAGCACATTAAGTCCAATTTGTTCATAAGTCCAACAAAGTTAGCCTAAGTACTGAACTAACACAATCGGCTATGTAGTACCGTACTGTAATAGGTTTATAATACTTTTCACACAATAGTGAATTAAAAACAAACACAAAAAATAAGAAAACGTTTTTAATCTCACAGTACGGCACCTTGAAAAGTACAGCAGTAGAGTACAAGAGCTGGCATCCAGGGGCTGGCATGGAGTGAACAGGCAAGAAGAGTTACTGACTGGAGGAGGGAGAGGAGGTGGGAGATGGTAGAGCTGAAGGACCGTCAGCAATGGGAGATGGAGGGCAAGCTGCAATTTCACTCATGCCTGACGTTGCTGGCACGCACGTCTGCATCTTTGCAAGTTCGCAACTTGAAGGTTTGTGTGTAGGGGACTAACTGTATCTTCCTATACCATCTCCCACTAGATTGTAAACCCCACGAGGGCAGGAACACTGTCTGTTCTGTTATTGGTAGATACCCCTGTGCCCAGCACAGTGCCTGACACACAGTAGGTGCTCAATGAATGTCTGCAAATGAACACACTGGTTCTAACCTTGGAAAATATATATTTAGTAGAACATTTAGAGAGTGATACTTCCAAACAAAGGAGAGGACAGCTTAAAAAGCATAGGTAACTAAAGTACTTGCACCCTCTGGGTGATTTTTGCTACCTTTCCAATTTTACACAGACATTTCCCCCTGCCACTCACTGTTGGTGGCCTTCTCCGGTTTTCTAACTCGGCCACCCGGAAGCATTCCTTCAGGATTCTGTTTTTGGACCTGCACAGCACCTGTAGGTAAAGAGAAATGAGTACCACATTTGCTGCTTCAGAAATCATTACGGGGTCTTCAGGAAAGTTCACATAAGTGTGCACAGTGGACCAGAGCCATCTGCCTTGGGAGCACTTGAAGAAGAAGAGGGGAAAAAACACAATCATAGGGGCTTCCCTGGTGGCTCAGTGGTTGAGAGTCCGCCTGCTGATGCAGGGGACACGGGTTCGTGCCCCGGTCTGGGAAGATCCCACATGCCGCGGAGCGGCTGGGCCCGTGAGCCATGGCCGCTGAGCCTGCGCGTCCGGAGCCTGTGCTCCGCAACGGGAGAGGCCACAACAGTGAGAGGCCCGCGTACCACACACACACACACACACACACAAAAAAAAACACAATCATAGGGACTTCCCTGGTGGTACAATGATTAAGAATCCACATGCCAATGCAGGGGACACGGGTTCGAGCCCTGGTCCAGGAAGATCCCACATGCCGCGAAGCAACTAAGCCTGTGCGCCACAACTACTGAGCCTGCGCTCTAGAGTCCGTGCGCCACAACTACTAAGCCCGCGTGCCACGACTACTGAAGCCTGCGCGCTTAGAGCCCGTGCTCCGCAACAAGGGAAGCCACCGTAATGAGAGGCCCGTGCACCACAACGAAGACTCAATGCAGCCAAAAAAAATTAATTAATTAAAAAAAAAAAACACAATCATATGTAGAAGAAAATGTTCAAATACCGACTGTCCCCGACTTACGATGGTTTGACTTTACAGTGGGGTGAAAGTGATGAACATTCAATAGAAACCATACTTTGAATTTTGTTTTTTTAACTTTTCCTGGGCTTACAACACTCTCATGGTGTTGGGCAGCCCAGCAAGCCACGGCTCCCAGTCAGCCATGTGATCACCAATATACTCAAAACCATTCTGTTTTTCACTTTCAGTACAGTATTCAATCAATAACATGAGATATTCAATAATTTATTATAGAATAGGCTTTGTATTAGGTGATGTGGCCCCACTGTAGGCTAATGTAACCATTCTGAGCACCTTTAAGATGGGCTAGGCTAAGCTACGATGTTCAGCAGTTAGGTGTAGTCAATGCATTTTCAACTTATGATGTTGTCAATATATGATGGGTTTATCAGGATGTAACCCATGTAAGTTGAGGAAGATCTGTACTATATCCAGTGCTCCGTCTACTTGGTGAGGCCATCTGATTATTTTTCCTTGGACATGATGAAGCAATAATTATTTCCAGTCCAGCTAGGCTGCTACAGAACAAACCAGCTCTTTAAGAATGATCTCCAAGATACGGTGTTAAGTGAAAAAATAGCAAGATGCAGGACCACATGCATAGTGTGTATGAAAAGAAAAGAAAAAGGGACACACACACACACACACACACACACACACACACACACGTCGTGGTCTGTACCATCCCTGGGAGGATACACAATAAACTGGTTAGAACAGCTGGCTCTCAGGAGACGGACTTGTTGACATGGGTCCAAGGACATCAGCTTTGGTATGTCTGATTTTTCCTTCTGTGCATATCTTTTCAAAAATTTTAATTGGACACACACAAAAATTTTTTTTCCTTATAGCCATACGATGGAGGATGATTCAGCCTTAAAAAGGAAGGAAATTCTGACACATGCAACAACATGGATGATGCTTGACAACGTGATGCTAAGTAAAACAAGCCAGGCACAAAAGACAAATACTGTGTAATTTCACTTATATAAGTACCTAGAGTAGCCAAATTCATATACAAGGTAGAAAAGTGGTTGCCAAGGGCTGGAGGGGAGGAGGAATAAGGGAGTTAGTGGTTAATGGGTACAGAGTTCCAGTTTTGCAAGATGAAAAGAGTTCTGGAGGTGGATTGCACAACAATGGGAATGTACTTAACACAACTGAACTGTGCACTTAAAAATGATTGACATAGTAAGTTTCATATTATGCATGTGTATTTTGCCACAGTTAAAATTTAGAAAAGAATTTTTTTAAACTCACCCCAATTTTAAACTCACAGTGGCATGAGAGAGTAATTTGCAGGTAGGAAATTTTAAAAATTAGAAAGCACCCATCTCAGAAAGTACAAGGAACTTCAGCCCTGGTGGAAAAAGTGGGAGATTTAGAGATTCTTCCTGTGGGAAGCACCCTCCGTGGATGGGTTTGTGAAGGGGATGGGCAATGCCCACAGAGGGGAAAGCCACAAGGGGAACACTGTCTCCCATTTGTCCAACAGAACCTTCCACTCCAAGAGGAAGGCATCAACAGACCCACTTCACCGATGGGGAAATCTGCCATGAGACCCCCACCCCCGCCGCCAGCTGGGACAGGGTCAGGCTGAGACTCAGACCCAGAGAGCACCACCTGGAACAGACATCCAAAGTTAGGAATCGCTTATCCATCCTGAATCCCAGAGGTTGGGACAAGTGGTCCTAAAGTGGTAGAGAAAAATAGGGAAGGGCAGAAAACACTCCTGAGATGAACCGTTTGCATGTTCTCTCTGAAAATGTCTCTCTAGGTTTATTTAAGCTTTTTGTAAACCAAGCTCATTAAATACGATCCAATTTTTAAAAAACAGTTAACTATTTTAATACAAAATAAAGGCTTAAAAAAACTCAAGGTTTCTCTGATCAGTGAGGCATATGAAAACAGATGGAATTTCATTGGTAGCCCCAGGGGCATAACCTGGTTCCTGCCCCACCTTGAGATATGATCTTGAACAAGTCATGATCTCTCTGGGTCTCAGTTTCTTCATCCTTGGATTGTGTCACCCCAGTGTATTCCCACTGCTCCAAGACAAGATCTCTACTCCTCCCTGGGGACCTCATCCTGCTGAGCTCTCAATGCCCCCCCTCACTGAACACATGCTGAGCTCACCTGGGCCTCAGGGCCTTTGCACATGCTGTTCCCTCTACCTGGAGTAGCCCCGATCTTTCCAAGGCCAAGATCCTTCTCATTCAGGTTTTAGTTCAAAGTCGTCTCAACGAGGGTGTTTTCTCAGACCACTTAAACTAAATTTAAAATGTCCCTCTCAATCACAGTTCCATATTTTCTTCATAGCACTTCTCACTGATGGATAACTTAATTGTGTGTGTATTTATTCTCAGCCACTCCTCCCTCCCTCCCCACCCTGCCCCCACCCCACGATGATAAGCCTCCTTGAGAACGAGGACTGTCTTGTTCACCACTGAGACCCCAGAGCTAGCACCATGCCTGGCACACAGGAGGGACACCACACACATATGAATGGGTTTGTTGAGTCAAGTGTTCATACAGATGATCTTAAATGTCTGTTCCGGCCATGATATGCTGGAGTTCTAATTTAATGCATGGAAGAGAAAAATCCAGAAAGTCAAATCTATCCCAAAGTCAGTATCACACGTGATATCTCATAACCATCAGAAATACATATACTTAAGTTTCAGACTTACTTCTTTCAGATGTCTGTAGAGGAGATCATTGTTTTTTTCCAAGAATCCTGTAAAACATTGAATAAGAAATCCCTGAATCAATGTTTTTGAGTAAAAATACAATTCCATCCCAACTGATTGTAAAGGGAAATTCTAAAAATAATCTTTTAGGATTAGAGTTTCTCAGCCTTGGCAATACTGACATTTGGGGCTGGATCATTCTTTGTTTTGGGGGCTGTCCTGTGTATTGTGGATGTTTAGCAGCAACCCTGGCCTCTACCCACTAGATGCCAGATCTCTAGACACTGCTAGATGTCCCTGGGGGATAACTCCATCCTTGGTCAAGAACCAAGTCCTCAGAACTGACCTATAGCTCACATGCTACACGCTAAACCCCGATGAGCTATCACATGAATGTAGAGTCTTTACACTGAGTATTGTACACGTGCCCTAGTAAAGAACTACACATACAATGAATGACATTGAAACAATGGAAGGGAGCTGATTTCCAAGGGCAGCCAGGTGAGACTATGTAGATGAATGAGAAAATCACCCCCACCACTGACAAAAATCAAGCACAAGCACTTGGACCAGTGGTACCCAATGGCATCAAAGGAAGACACATTATTTCCAATTTTAAAACTTGGCTTATCAATGCTCACTTAAAACCTAGCCAGTTAGTAATTAAATTAGTAACTAGATGGCATTATAAAGTCAAAACCAGCTAAAGATGACATGCATCAGGAAAAAAAAAAAGATGCATTGGCAATGTCTAAGATACAACCTTTTTAGATGACAATTTGGACTTATCAAAACTAACATTTTTATTGGGGTAAAACATACATAACATAAAATTTACCATTTAAACTATCTTTAAGCGTACAGTTCAGTGGCGTTAGGTGAATTCATATCGTTGTGCAACCATCCATCCATCTCCAGAACACTTTTCTTTTTCCCCAACTGAAAATTTGTACTGGTCCGACACTAACTCCGCATTCCTCCTCGCTGAAGCCCCTGATAACCCCTACTCTACTTTCTGTCTTTATGAATTTGACTACGTACCTCACGTAAGCGGAATGGATCTGTCCTTTCGTGTTTGGCTTCTTTCACTTAGCATAATGTTTTCAAGGTGCATCCATGTTGCAGCAGGTGTCAGAATGTCTTACCTTTTTAAGCCTGAATAATGTTCCATCGAAAGGATAGAATACATTTTGTTTATCCGTTCATCCATCGATGGACACTTGAGTTGCTTCCACCTTTAGGCTATTGTGAATAATGCTCCTAGGTACATGGGTATACAAATATCTGTTCGTGTTCCTGCTTTCAGTTCTTTTGATAGAATCTTTAACCTAGCAATGCCACTTCTGGGGATTTATCCTAGGTATATAATGTGCACAAATTGGCTAAGTGGAATAGACAAAAGTGTCAAACACACCAGTGTTTACAAGAGACAAAGCTGGAAACAACCAGAGGCCATCAAACAGATGACAGGACACAGCCCCACAGGGAGTACCTGTAGCTTTTCAGAAGAAATGCAGAGGAATCTGTTTCTTGCTATGGAGAGCAAATGCAGGTCTGGAGGCAAGAGGCCTGGGTGTGTGACCTTGGTCAAGTTATTTAACTTCTCTGAGTTCACTGCCTCATAGATTAAAAGGGGGCTAATAAGGCTACCCACCTCACAGGGTGGTTCTGTAAGGTCAAAACGAGCAACAGAGGTAAAGCATTTGGGACAGTGCCTGGCCCATAGTGAGAGCTCAATGAATATTAGTTGGAGTCCAAATGATTGCCAATATCCATTAAATGAAAAATGCAAAAGAGATAACACAAAATAACAATCTGTGCTATTTAGATGTGTGTGTGTGTGTGCACACGTGCACGTCCCCACGTGTGTAAGTATATGCATAAGACATTTGTATTTTCCAGTTAGTTCTTGTATTTACCTCAGGGAGAGACTAAGAATAAAAGGGGTTTTTAGTTTTCCTTTTGTACTTTTCTGTACTGTCAGAAATTTCTAGCCTTGCATGTGTATTACTTTATTCTTTAAACAAAAATCAATAAGTTATATACATAGAGAGATTTGTCCTATTTAAAAAGTTTTTTCTTTTTTATACCACTCTGTACTTAAGGGAAAAAACCCAATACACAGTATTTTACTTTTTAAAGATTTTTTAGCAAAATAAACTTATTTAGAAGTAAAAATTATCTAGAACCTAAAGCAGAAGTGACAAAAGAAAGTGTTTGAAAAATTCTTTGAAAAAAATGTTCACAGCAGCATTATTTATAATAGCGAAAAAGAGGAAACAACCCAAATGCCCATCAACTGATGAAGGGATAAACAAAATGTGGTGTAACCATGCAATGGAATATTATTTGGCAATTAAACAGGAATGACAACGTGGATGAACCCTGAAAACATTATACATTATATAAGTGAAAGAAGCCAGACACAGAAGTCCACATGTTGTGTGATTCCATTTCTATGAAATGTCCAGAATAGGCAAATCTACAGAGACAGAAAGTAGACTGGTTTGTTGCCTAGGGCTGGGGGAGAGGGGCTGGGCGAAAATAGGGAGTGACTGCTAATGAGTAAAGGGGCTCTTCTTGGGGTGATGGGGAAATGTTCTAAAACAGAATGTGGCGATAACTGCACAATTGCAGAGTGAATATACTAAAAACTGTTGAACTGTACACTTTAAACGGGTGAAATAGATGCTATGTGAATTATCACAATAAAGTGGTTATATATAAAAGTAAAAACTTTTAAAATACTTTTAAAATGGCGTATTTGCACGCGGGGCTAGGGAACATTTGAGACAGATGTGCAGCATTTTTTCAGTGGACTCGGGGGCACCTGCATGGCTGTGACCTGTAACCTGTGCCCCACAGACACTCACCCTTGGTGCAGTATGTGACCTCTCCTGCATAGTGGAAGAGCCGGAACTCCATCCAGCCAATCCTCTTTCTGCCCTTTGGACCTGCCAGCTTCCGGCTGCAGCAAGACAGAAATAGACACGAACTGAAACTTTCTACATCACTGCCACAAAATGCACCAACATATAAAGCAAAAGAGTTGTTTAGGATTGTGACAATCAGCTGGAGTCCGGCACTGAAAGCTAACCGCAAAGGGCAGCTCCCAGGAAACCTCGCCTCCGATTTCTTCTGGCTACAGACCAAGGTCTCTCTAAAATTAGATCCTTCCTTCTCATTAGCACCGAGGAATGGAAAAAAAAATACATGAGTCACAGAAACACATTTATTTGTACAATGAAATAACTTCCATTTTTCTAGGTGATGCCTAAAAGTCAGTTTTACTACTTTACATTTTTATGATGCTGAGAGACTAAAATACTGATGAAATATTGTTTTTCAGATCCTGGTGATCCATAATCTTTTATAAATTTTTTGAAATGTATATACATATATATTATGTACACACGTATCCCAAGTGCACAGCTCAATGAATTTTTGCAAACTGAATTCTTCTGTGTGACTCGCATCAGATCAAGAGACAGAACATTACTAGTCACTGAGAACCCCCAACCTTGAGCCCTCTCCAGGTACAGCCTGACAGCTAACAGAAGAGGTTGTTTTTACCTGGTTTGATATTTCATAGAAATGGAACCATATAGTATGTACTCTTTTGTGTCTGATTTCTCTTGATTACATGCTTTTGTGATTTACCTACATCATTACATGTATTATAGATTGTTCATTCTCATGGCCATATATTATCCCATTTGTGAAGATCTTACAACTTATTTTCCCATTCTTGATTCATATACTTATCCAGTTCCACTTATTTATCCTTTCAATAGTCTATAAGTCACTACAATAGTCTAATAGTCACTACAATTTACTGAATCTTTGCTATGGCCAGAAATTACACTAGGTGATTTATGTAGTCATTTACAATGCTATATGGTAGGTATATTAATTATCCCATCTTGTAGAAGGGGAAACTCAAGCTCAGGAGTATTGCTTGCCCAAAGTCACATGTCTAATAAGTGGCTGAACAGGGATTCATAACCAGCTCCCTACGACTCCAGAGCACATGCCCTTAAATTCTCTCCTCCTTGTCTCAAAGACTATGTTAAATTTCTAGTTGATTTTCTGGGGTGCTGTAAATGCTCTATGTCTTCATCTGTGGGATGGTGATGTGGGTACACACAAATACCATAATTCATCTGGTTGCACAATTCAGATCTACATACACCACCGCATGAATTTTATACCTGAATTAAGAAGAGACATTTCATGCATGTGGACATGTCCAAAATGAAATGATGATGAATAAAGACACAAAATCTTAAAAAAAAATTCTACTTGGAATTCACATGAGCTTGACCCCTACCAACAAAAGTTGTGCAGTTGGCGTATCATCATATTTCTAGGAATGAAGAAGTATCTGTACTCTTGGAGAGCACTGTCCATATATCCAAGATAACGTAGATACAGTTGACCCTTGAACAACATGGGGTTTAGGGGCACCGACTTCCACGCAGTCAAAAATTTGTGTATAACTCATAGCTGGCCTTCCGTATCCATGGATTCAACCAACAGGGGATGGGATCACGTAATACTGTAAGTATTTACTATTGAAAAAAAAAAACCCATGTATAAGTGGCCCCACGCCGTTAAAACTCGTGTTGTTCGAAGGTCAACTCTACATGACCTTCCCCCATGCAGCAGCCTCGCAAGGAGACACCTACGTTTGGAAGTGTGCGTGCTTGCCCACTTTCTCTTCCAGTCTCTCCAGGAAACTCAAGTCTGTAGCAGGACCAGGACGAATACATTCTTCATCCTACAAAACAGAAACAGAAGTCTCTGTTCATGGCACCACCCTCCATCAATTCCAAGTTTAAATGCTTCCACCAGCTGGGGCAAAATGTAGTGGATTGAAATATATCATCTCACACAAGTTTGGGTGAACATTTCTGGGGGAGGAAGGGTAATCCATCACACGTACTCAGCTTCTCAAATCTGATCAGGGAACCTTGGAACCAGAGAGACTGGAAATTTCCATGAAAAGTCAACTCTCCCACCTGTCTGACACCTGTGTCCAAAGTCTTCCCAGGGACACTTCGCAGCTTTCATAACCAGCTGAAACACTCAACTTCATTGTCTCTTAACCACTCGTAACCAGCTGGCCAAGAACATACCCTCTTTGACTAGGAGCAAAGCCCTCAGGGAAAGCGAGCCGTAAAACTAGTTGAGTCTAACCTTTCCTATTTCACAAGCTATGTCTATTTCCTGTTTTGGGTCCTCAACAGTGATAACATTTAATTGACCATCTTAAAAAAAATGAATCAACCCTGTAGCTTTTATTAAAACAACAAAAAAGCTGGGTTCATGTTGCAGAAACAATTCTTACAAAGCAACATTTCTATGCTTTCTGATTCCATCTATGGCAAACCAAATAGAAACAAGTACTTACTACTAAGGTATTTTAAAATACTAGGCTAGCAATCTGTAGGCACGTTGAACGTACATGTACTAGCTTACGTCAGTCTGTGCTTCCTGGACGTCCACGCAGCTTGTCCCCACCTTCAGGTCTTTGCTCGAATGTCACCTTCTCAGAGAATCCTTCCTAGACCATCTTACCTAAAATTGAACCTCCCTCCCCAGCACATCTAATCTTTCCTGCTTTTCTCTCCATTGCACAATCTGTGCATTTTGCCAATCCACCTGTTTGTTGTTAGTCTCTCCATGCGAGAATTTAAAGCCTCTGAGTGCAGCTGTTTTGACCTGTTTTGTCCACTGCCATGTCTCAAAGCACAAGGCAGAATCCTGGCACAAAGTAAGCATTCAATAGGTATTTGTTGAACAGATAGATTCTGAATGCTTGCCACGCACCAGGTATAGTTCTAAGCCCTCTGCATGTATTATTTCGCTTAATTTGTCCTTACAGCTCCTCTCTGAGGTAAGTGCTGTTATCACTGGACCCACTGAAAGATGATGAAATTGGAGCTCAGAGAGGTTAAGACACCTACCTAAGCTTACACAGCTAATAAGCAGTAGGGCTGGGATTTGAATCGAGATGGTGCCCATGTTCCTGGCGACTACAGTCACCACCCATCAATGTCCCTGCTGTGCTTCAGAATCATTAACAGGGAGGCAAACCGTAGTACAGATGATCCTGAATGGAAGGCAAGGCAGGGAAGTCATTTCTCACTGGCCTTCAGAATTTGTTAGAGACGTTGATGTTTGAAGTGGAACAATCGTGGATTCGAGGACCCTGATGTTCTCAGAAGTCACAATAGTTCAAAACAAGGTCACAGGCTCACCTCACAGAGCCTCAACTCAGGATCCATGGATATTCTCTATAAAGCCTTCCTTTAAGTCTTCTGGCTCCCTGCTCAGTGCTAAGCATGAAAGCAGCCCCTCCCCCAAGTGCCTAAACCAGGTCCCCAGTTCCCTGGCTCATCCTGCCATGTCTGTCAAAGAGAAACACGCATGCTTTGATGATAAAAGGTCTTTCCTTGTGATCTCCTGATGGGCTACAATTTAGGTCTGTGAATCTGAACAAGAGGGGGACGCTTGGCCTAAAGCCTAGAGCAAACATTCAGCAAAAAAGTTCAACTTGCATCCTTCAATAATCCAGTGGATTTCACTCTTAACCCTTTGTAAGCCTGGGGAAAAGATCTTCCGGGTATTGTAAATACCATTGAACGGGCCCCAAATCAATGTTAATTTTCTCACCAGAATGGAAATGATTCCCTTATGTCTCTCTTCTACCAAGTCACAGATGATCTTGTTGTTGAAATACTGAATTGGCTCCCACTAAAATAACAAAGAGGAAAAAAATTCTCCAAGAAGGATTAAGATGAACATCAAATATAATTCTTTTAAAGTGATTTCCCAACTGTTTCTCCCAAATCTGATTTTTATCTCTAACATTTCAAAAAGAATACTTGCTGAATATCAAAATAAATTCCCACGAAGGAGTGAAAAATAATCCTTAGAACTAATCCGGAAAAATCTCCAATGAAATAATATTTCTCAAGTAAATGTCTTTTGCTAGGTTAAGAAATCAAATGAGGAGAAAACATCGAAACATTTACCTCTATACCTTCCATTTCATATTCTGCCTGTTCCGCTTTTAGGGTTCTCTCAATTAATAGTTGCTGGAGTTTCTCATTGCAGTAATTTATACAGAACTGTTCAAAACTAGAGGTGCAAAAGATTTAAGTAACTAAAGCTACGTGAGTAGACCAAGTTTTAAAAAATTGCTTTTACTTATTTTTAAGGATGCTTTTCCATACAGAAAAACCAAAGCCCTTATTAAACAAATAATTTACTAAATAGATCAGAAGAGTCAAGCTAAAAGACATTTGCATTTTTTATAGTTATTCCGGTTCTAGAAAAGTCTATTAGGTAGGGGCTCTGCAAATCTGGAGAATTTCTAGAAATAGGAAAATGAATTCCAATAACATCAGAGATGCCATAAACCAGACTCAGACCTTAAAGAAAAACAAAGAACCAGTGGGTAACAACGAACTCACCCATTCTTGTCAAAGACTTCAAACCCATAGATATCCAGCAATCCAATCACAGTTTTCCCAGTGAAATCCTAGTCAATGTAACACACACCATTAATCGTTAAGGTTGTTTACTCTGTGACCCTCAAAACCTGGTAGCTGTCCCGGAATCTGGGACTTGGCTATAAATCTCATGCCTTCTCTCTCCAGCAATGGCTCACAGAAGAACCTTAGGGTAGAAATAATTTTCCCAGCCTGCCTCCTCCTGCCTGCGGCCTCCCCAGATCCCATCCCAGCTTCCTTATCCATTACCGGAGCAGTGAAACCTTCATCTTCTGATTCACTTCCTTGCTTCAGCCCTCTTCAGCCTCCCAATCCCACATTCAACCCCAAAAAAAAGAAGAAGAAGAAAGAGATAGAGAAAGAGGAAGAGAAAAGAAGAGGAAGAGAAAAAAAAAAAGAAAACAAGGAAGGAAGGGAGAGAGGGAGGGAAGGAAAGAAGGAAGCTATAAACAGCAGGAAGGAGATGTTTCTCCAGGAGAGAGGGCAGATACTTTGGATATCATTTTCAACAGAGGACAAAGTGTTGTCCCGCAAGGATGGCCATTTAAAGAGAGCATGCCTTTTTTTTTTGTTTTTATTAAGGGACACAATTTAACATTGTATATGATGTACTGAGTCAATGTATCCAAATCTGTCCTTTGCATGCTTCCTCCGTGAGTCTCGCCACATCTATGTACCCCGTTGCCCTCATATCGTCATTTCCTTAATTTCCAGCTTTGAGTAAACTCCCTTTTTAATTTAAATAACTCCACTTAAAAAGGAAACATGCCCATGGGGTAAATTCGAAGGAGTCAGCCTGTTTTTTCTTATACACATTAAAATGTACCGTTAAAAGGAAAAGCTTCTGTGTATACTTAAAGCCACCTGGCATACTTGAAATGCTGTGTGTCCCACACTTGGGGACACCCAGCCAAGATCATTCAGCATGCATTTTTGTGAGCCTACTGTGTGCTAGACACTGGAAATGCAGACGTGAAAAGACACCATCCCTGCCCACCAGGAGCGTACAGTCAATTCTCACAAATTCTTTAAAGAGGTTGGTTATAAGACATTACCATGTTAGTGAGCACATTACCCAATGTGTGTGGACCAACCTTGTTCACTAAGGAGGAATTGATTTTGTTGACCAGCCAAGTAAATGTTCGTCCGTAAACAGCCTTTGCCATTGCATCTCTAGCGTAGGCAGAGAGTTCTAGCGTCAGTGGGCATATCACCTGAGAAGAACAACAGGTACATCTTTACAGAGGTTAAAATAATTAAAAGGCCTCCTGAGTGTTCAACCTAGGCTTTAAAGATGACTAGGGAAGGATACTTGCTGGGGAAAGATGCGCCTCCCGCCTGTGCTGTTTATGCTATTTCTTGAGCGCCAGGCCCTGTGCTGATACATAGCCATGACTGAGACAAACAGTTCCAGCCTTTGTGGGCTCACATTTGGCAGGGGGACATTCAACAAGTCACACAAAGAAGCGTCATGTTGCTCTCAAGCTGAGAGTGACAAGTGCTATAAGGAGATACATATGGTGCTTCAGGGGAGGGGTGGGATGAGCAGGGAAAGGACTCTGAAGAAATGATCCCTGGGAACTGAAGGATAAGGCAGGGTTAACTACAAGAAGCATAGGGAAAAGTGTTCCAGCAGAGGGAACAGCATATGCAAAGACTGTGGAGGGAAGGCAGGGCGAGTGTGAGGCACAGAGAGCTTGTGATGGTGGGATGTTGGGGGTTGGGGAAGTTAAGGCAGGAGATGCTGCCAGAAGCCGGACCACACAGGACCTGGTGGGGAGGATTCAGGAGTCTGGCCTCCCCTAGGGCCACCATCCTGCTGGCAGCAGTGGTGGGAAGGGCAGGTACATTTCCACCTAGAGCCATTTTTACCTCCTCCGTTTTGGCTTCAATCTTTCTATGGGTGAGAGCTTCCAGAAGGACCCATGGGTTGACCCCTAGGAGCTGAATAAATGGAAATCAAAATGCCATTCAGTAACCCAGCTTTACTCACTAATAAAGAGTTTCCAGGTCCAGGTGTACCTGCCCAACTAATTGTGCTTTAATGCAAAACAGATCATATTTGGTCTTTCAACCAACTGGCTTTTACCCACTCCCTCATCTACCCCCATGCTCTTTAAACCTCCTAACCAGTGTCAGCTGGGAGAACACGATGTGAGCCATTTGGGACGTGGGCATCCGGCTGCCTCACTCCCCTCCCCCGCCTCTCCATCTCTGAGAGTGTCTGCTCCCCCCGCACCGGGGCTCTCCCAAATTGGACCATCACCTTGGCAATCCATTTGATCTCGTGGGTGTCTGGTATGGAGGCACAGCCTTGCTGGTTCGCTTCAAAACAGATGTTCCCCAGGTGTAGGACACTGGCAATAATTCCATAGAGATTCTAGGAATGTGGGAAGTGGTGAGGAGGACAGGGAGAGAAGACGGTGGCTGCCTAATTGATAAATGTCATCAGGGGAGATACCCGAGGGAGAACTCCCCGCCCCTGAATTCCAGCCTGGAGCTCACAGAACGAATGGAGTCTCCTCCTTCCCCAGATATTAAGGGAAGCCGGGAAAGAGCCTCTGCGGAGGGCAGGATGATGCCTCACTCATCTCCAGCACAAGACACTGCTATTTTGATATCACCCTGTGCCTCCCCACCAATCTAATGTTCAAATGTCATGATCCCAGATATATGTGTGTATATATATGTGTGTGTGTATATATATATATATATACACACACATATGTGTGTGTATATATATATATATATATACACACATATGTGTGTATATATACATACATATATATATTTTTTTAAATTATATCCTGGTCCTTGAAAGATCAATAGTTCAACAACCCACCCACCCCCACCCAGAAAACAAGGACAAAAAGATGTAAAAACAAACTGTTTATAAATCCTACCATTTGGTCCAGTTTGTTCCAATATAGAAGCATAAATAAATGATATTCCTAGCACTCTAGGGGATTAAATATTTGAGATTGGGTTTAAGGGGAAGAGGAAACATGACCACCTGCTGGCACCCAGCACTGGGAAAATTCAGGGCTGCTGGATAAAATGCAGAATGCCCAGTTAACATTTGAATTTCAAGTAAGCAATGACTAATTTTTTTCTTTTTTTTTATTGGAGTAAAATTGCTTCACAATGTTGTGTTAGTTTCTGCTGTACAATGAAATGAATCAGCTATATGTATACATATATCCCCTCCCTCTTGAACCTCCCTCCCCCCACCATCCCCCACCCATCTAGGTTGTTACAGAGCACCGAGCTGAGCTCCCTGTGCTATACAGCAGGTTCCCACGAGCTATCTATTTTACACATGGTAGTGTATTTATGAGCAATGACTAATTTTTAGTATGAAGTTTGTCCCATGCAATGTTGGGACATACTTCTACTAAAAAATTAGTCAGTGTTTATCTGAAATGCAAATGTACCTAAGTGTCCTATGTTTTTATCTGCTGAATCTGGCAACCCTACTGTGTAATCACCAAGAAACCAGGATGGTTTCCTCAATCCCAGACCTGACTACTGGCATCTCTGCCCTCGGGGGGCTCATACCTCAAGATCATCTTCAGTAAAATCGATGACAGAAAAGGCATTGGAAACAGTTTTCCAGTCGTTCTTGTCATTAATAGACGACTCTTTGGCACAGTGGCCCTGTTGACACAGAATTGGGTCGCTTAACAGCATTTTTATAAGGACAGTTAGGTTTATAAACACCTACTCCTAATCAAAATGATTTTCTCTACAAGCACGAAAAAGCTAGTTCTATAATGTTCTGAGCTGTGAAAAAAATGGATTTTATTCTAACTGTTTAGCACCTGACGATTTGCCAACTGCTGCTTTTTTCAAATTTATTTGCAATTTTGTTTAAAAATCTGTCTGGGAAAACTTTCAAAGTTACATATTAGTGGTATATCTTCAGCGTGTCTTTAAAAATAGGTTTTCTTGCCATTTTTGCTGAATACATTGGAAACACTTGTCTCAATAGATATCTGCTGAAACATACAGGAAAACGACAGAGTTTAAATTCAGAAAATAATCTTGACTCACTTAGCAACCAACATCAGAAACTTCACTGCAGGATTTCCTTCACTCAAGGAAATAAAAGTTCGGCATCTAGAGAAACACAGATTCTACAGGAAGTGTAATTAGACTTTGCCCATTGACTCTAGAGGCTGTCTTTTAAACCAGTAACAGACTACCAGTATCACAATTTAAAGAGAAAACCTTCTAGATGAGGGTTTGTTGTTGTTGTTGTTTTTTGCTTTTGTAGTGCAGAGTATTCCTAGTTTCCTGATTATCTGAAGATTGGTTACCTTAAAAGAGTTCCTTGTTGCGTGGGGAAAACAAAGGTGTCATACCATGAAAACATTCACCAGTGAACTGGCCCCTGTTAAATCTGCAACCTCCCAAATATCCCTGCCCACACAACTAGCAACATCTGCTCTTGCCTCCCCAAGGGCAGGGCTAGTCTAAGTCAGTCCTCAGAGGACACCTAGGGGTTTGGAAGCAGTGCAAATATACTACAAACAGTCACAAGGTTTGCCAAAGTTACAGGAGAACACGAAATCGATCAAAATAATACTGGTGAATTGCTTGAGCCATTTCCAAAGCCACTGTGGCATGAGGATCTTGCCAAATTAATCGGGCCAGAAAAAACCTGCAAGGAGAGAGGCATGATACATTC
This sequence comes from Delphinapterus leucas, assembly GCF_059928025.1. Classification (NCBI taxonomy): domain Eukaryota; kingdom Metazoa; phylum Chordata; class Mammalia; order Artiodactyla; family Monodontidae; genus Delphinapterus; species Delphinapterus leucas. The sequence goes on from NC_143142.1 coordinate 17,631,410, forward strand.
CCAAAGAGAGTGATCTGATAAGCGAATGGTTAGGAGAAGCCCTCTTAAATGGATGAAATCCATCCTTAATGGATGAAGTCCTCAAAGAGTGTAACAAATTGATCCTCTGATCATGCTATGAAAAGCCAAAGGTGATGCTCCCATACAGCTCTGTTGGAAAAATGAGGTCCTCAAAAAGAAAAAAAATCAAATTTGGTTTATTCTTTGCTCTAAGAATTAGTACAAAGTTTGTTAAGTATAAAATGAGATTATGAGATTCTTTTATCTTCCTGATTTAGCTGCATTTTTCAAAATAAATTTCCATCAAGTTGTCTTTTCCTCCATGATTTACTATGATACGCTGGTCTTCATTTTACAGTATTCACTTTACAAGACATGGCTCTCTTTCTTAAATGATGTCCCTGCTTTGTACTCTGCCAAGTGACCTCCGTTCAAGCCAGTCCCAGAGAGAAGAGAAAAATCCAAAAACCTTGGGGCAAAAAGGTGCTAGTGACATCAAACCCTGAGAGGCGCTATACATCCTGAACATCCCACACCCTAGTGCTGGTTGCAAAAAAACTAGTGCTGGGAAGTTAAATTCTGGAAGCCACTTTGTACAACACTACATCCTAGGATTGCTCATAGAAATGGTCTGAACTATTTCTGTAAGGGAGGATGTTCATTCATTTCGCAGAAAACAGTTCTCGGGATGGAAGGCAGGAAGGTGCAAAAAAAAGTCTTTTCCAAGCTAGTTCTGAAAGCAGAATGAAGTACCATAGGTTGTGGACTCAGATAGACAGTGTGTTTCTATCACACTAGACCAGAAGTTCTCACCGCAGCTGTGCATTAGAATATCCAGGGGATTCACTGAATGACATTTAATCACCAAGGAATGTTTAAAACAACCCTGATGGAAAATATTTCTACAGTGGAAAGATCTGTCACCACCTTAACCTAGTGATCAAATTCACATCACTAACAGTGAAGCAATGGACAACACGTGTCTGCTGAGATGATGCAGGATGTCTACGCAGAGCATCTATGCAGTGTCCTTACCAAAAATATTTAATCTCAATCTACTGCTCTAGCATCTTCACACTGTTAATTTTATGAAAAGAAGTAAGAGTCTAGACTGAAAGAAACATAATAACCGATGCATGAGTTTATCTTAGTTGGAAGAAACTGCTATAGATAGTATTATGAGGACAATGGAAAATTTGACTACGGACTAGTTAGATGATATAAGGAAATTATTGTTAATTTTTAAGGTTCAATATGGTAGCACGGTATAAGAAAATACTCTTATTTTTAGAAGCTACATGCTGAATTATTTGCGATGGAAGTGCCGTAAAATCGCAAATTGCTTTAAAACGGTTCAGCAGCAGTTAGATGATAGAACAGATATAGCAAAGTGGTAATAATTTTTTAATGTGAGTGAGGCATGTAATGATATTGATCCAACTTTTCTGAAAACTGAAAATGTTTATAATTTAAAAAATTATAAGAAAAAAAAATAACACCACCCTGATGTCCAGGTCTTGCTCTAGACCAATTAAATATGAATCTCTGGAAAGTAGAGCCCAGGCATTTGTGTGTTTCAAAAGCTCCTTGGGTGATTCTAACTTCAGCCAGGGCTGAGAACCACTCACCGAGATATTGGTTACTTTACCAAGATGATATACCTGCCAGGTGTAAAAGGAGGGGTCAAGAAACCAATCAGTAGAATACCTCCACAATGGTAATGAGAAAGTTATTGAACACCCCATAGAAGTCCCCCAAACACCCCGATCCCCCCCCTCCAAAGGGCCACCAGAACCAGGTGCTGGTCTTTCCAACCTGTGAGAGGTATTTATACAGCTGGGGATCTCGCTCAAGTCCCAGGTAAGCAAGGAGCTCCTCTTCTCCACCCTCTAGCAGCTGGTAGAAGATGTGGAAATTCCGCTCACCCTGATTTTGATAGACGACTCGAGACTTTTCTATCAAGTAACTGATGATATGCCCGCCTACAGGAATGCCCTTCAAAAGAGAACAAAAAATTCGGGGGAAAAAAACCCCAATAATCAAACCACTCTCTTACTGGTGTCTTCTGATGAACTGAAATTCTGAATTTGAATCAAGTCTGATCTAACGATCTTCTAGGATTAGCGTTTTCTGGGTTCCGTTTCAAAAAGAGTTTTGCCTGCGCCCACGGTCATGAAGATATTTTCTGTGTTTTCGTCTAGAAGCAACTGTTTTACCATTCACGTTTAGGACTATGATCTATCATTATTCAATTTTTGTATATGGGGTGAAGTTGAGGCCAAAGATCTCCTTATCCTCCATATGGATTCCCAGTTGACCAGCACCACTTATTGGGAAGACAATTCTATGTATACTGAATCACAGTGGTGCTTTGGTCATAAGTCTGGTGACCATATGCGTGAGCGGGGCGGGGGGAGGGGTCTTTCTCAACTCTCTTCTGGTCCATCAGCCTCTTTACATATTCTTTTGCCAACATCACACTGTCTTGATTATTGCTTTAAATAAGCTATCCAATAAAGGGTTTGTGTTCCAGGACATATATAGAACACTTGCAAATCAATAAGGAAAAAAAAAAAAAGCCCAATTAAAAATGAGCAAAAGACTTTAATATACAAGAGAGTTTTTAAATGACCAACGGGCAAAACTTCATTAAAAATCAGGGAGATACAAATTTAAACTACAGTGAGAAATCACTATACCCCACCAGAATGCCTAAAACTAAAAGGACTGACAATACCAAATGTTGACAAGAGTGTGGAAAAACCGAAACTCTCAATTATAGCATTGCTGGTAAGAACCCAGCAATGCCACCTCTGGATATATACCCAACATAAAGGAGCGTGCTTATATCTACTAAAAGAGGTACAAGAATGTTCACAGCACTATTTGCAATAGCCCCAAATTGGATACAACCCAAATGTCCAACACAGGAGAACAGATAAATGGTGATAAAAGTCGAGCAATCGAAAAATGAGCAATTCCATGCGGCAACATGGTTGAATCTCACAGACGTGTTGACTGAAAGAGGCCAAACACAAAAGAGAACAATTGTATAATTCCATTTTTCTGAAGCTCAAGAAGCAGCAAAATTAATCTGTGATTATAGAGGTCAGAACAGCGATCACCTTTGGGAAGGGGGGTTATTGTCAGAGACAGGTGGGAGAACCTTCTAGGTGCTAGAAATGTTTATATCTTGATCTGAGTGGTGGTTACACAGGTAGACTCATATGTAAAAATTTATCAAGCTGTATACATGATTTGTGTCCTTTTTACTATGTGTTGAATTTCAATAAAAAGTGAAAAAATATATATTGTTATTAAGTTTTTTTCAAAGTCTATGCACACACCACCAGAAACCCATGTTCCAGCCTCTGGGAAACCCGGAGTCAGTCTGTCGTCATCACTACACCGAACACTCAGCCAGTTACTGCTCTCTAGCCTAAGTGTCATTTTGTCACTTGGAATTATATGTCCTTGAGAACTCTGTCTACCCCTCCTACTTGCATTAGCCTCATTTAAACTCTGTGCGCAACACAACCACGCTCATTCATTATGTGTTGTCTCTGGCTACTTTCACGCTACAAGAGCAGAGTTGAGTAGCTGAGACAGAGGCTGTATGGTCCATAAAGCCGAAAATATTTACTATCTGGCCCTCTCCAAATAAGTTTGCCAACCCATGTCATACAATTATGTACACATAAGCAATATATTGTTTACTTTGGAATGTTTTCAAGTTTTATAAGAAATGGCATCACACTGACACCCAGTACGTTCTCACAACCCGTCTACATTGTGCGTAGCTGGCGTTCACATGCTCTCACTGCCACAAAACATCTCATTGTGTGAGCATCCCGCAATTTGGCCGTTCTCCTGTTGATGGGCATTCAGCTCTCTCGAGATGTGTTGGTTCTTTTCCAGTCCCTTTACCATCGTGAGCAGTGCTGTTGTGGGCAGGTTTGCACATCTGTAGGAATATCTCCAGGCGGGGAATGGCTCCACCTTAGATTATGTGATTTCAGCATCACAAGATGACACACTGTTTTCCAACTGGGCTGTACCAATGTACTCCCCGCCAGCAATGTGTGAGGGTTCCTGATGATCCACATCTTTACCAACACCTGGTATTATCAGACTTCTTAATTTTTGCCCACATAGTAAAATATGTCATCATGGTCTTTATTTGCATTTCCTAGGACTAGCACTAATCCTGGATTTTTCAATTTTTTGAGCCAATAAATGCCCTATCTCCCTTAAGGTGCCTTGAGATGGGTTTCCACTGCTGGCAAGTTCAGGGGTCCCCATGAAGCAGTAGTAGGAACTTCAGTGTACCTTAAAGTCAAACTGTATGTCCATGTATTTTCCAAATCTGCTGGAGTTGTCATTCCGGAGTGTTTTGGCATTTCCAAAAGCCTTGGAATACAAAGGGAGGGGAGACTGAACCAGATTGTCATTCACTGCCATTTAAGTCATTCAGTGTCATTTAACGTGTCACTCAATGACATTAAGTGTCATTCAGTGCCGTTTAAGTCATTCGCCATGCTCATCGAATCCCTGACCCTAACTGACATGCTCACTGGAGGAGGGGACGGGGAACCAGGAATGAAAGCCATACTTCATCTTCTAAGAAGGAAACACTATTTACAGAGGATTTGATGCCAAATATTGGGGTTGGACCCACAGAAAAGAAGGGAAAAATATCTTCTCCCTAGAATCCAATCTAGGAATAGATTAGAACTGGCCTAAGGAGAAGTAGATAGGACCCTAGGCCCTCGCTGTTCTAGAAGCGCACAGTTATTGGCCCCCATCACCAGACACTTTCCTATATCAAAGATGTAAACTGTTCAGCCCAAAGGTCTACTGGGAAAATCCCTTCAACCACAAACACCTTTTACGCAAAGAGCAACCAAAACACAGGAGAAAATAACGTGTTCAAAATCATCCAGCAAGTCAGTGAATTGCAATAGTAGAAATAATAATCATCAAAAAGATTTTAATTAAACAATAAAAATATTAATAATAAGAGTATGTGTGCTTTTTATGCATTCATCTTGTTTAGTCCTCAAAACCTCTTAAGAGGTAGGTACTACGAGTAGACCCATTCTCCAGATGCGGAGTGATTGCAGAAGCTTGCTGGTGCATGACTGCCCCAGTGTTAGTCTCCAGGCCTGCTGGACTTCAAGGTCACGCCCTTCAACCACAATACTACCCATGTGATCCATTGCCCTCTTCTTAACTTCCAGACCTGCCCATTTTGACCGACCTACCCGAACAGAAGATTCTTCTTACTTAGTGACCTCCCTGGAACTGCCCTCTCTAGGTCCTCAAAGATCGCTCACCTCCAGCACTGGATTGGAGAGTAGCAGTCTGTCACGGGCTATTTGTAGTGACTCAGTCATTGGGCAGGTCACTGCAAAATACTGGAGAATCTTCTTGGAGGCCTCCGTTTTCCCTGCCCCGCTCTCTCCAGAAATGAGGATGAAGTGGTTATTTAGCTCAGAGCACATCACGCGGTAAGCGTTGTCAGCTATGGCGTAGCTGGGGAAGTAGTGAGACAGAAACGCAAGGAATGGAAGTGACTATAACACTCCTTCCCCTGACTCTGATGCTCACCAGAGCAGAAGGACAAAGTACCCTGCCTCCCAGAAGCCACGTCCAGATCGTGGTACAAGGCACTCAGTTCAGACAGATAGCAAACCTTCACCGTGACTCATTGACTGATCACTCACAGAGTGTACTAGATATCAAAACTCTAACAATAGAAGGGTTACAGTGAAGAATTGGGGCAGGAATAAAAAGATTTTTCAAAATTTACCGATTTTTAAAAAATCTATCAACATTTCTTATAAGAATAAACTACATACTAAGTTACATCCCCAAGAGATGCTCTATTAACTGTAGGTGGAAATAACATTTTGTCTAAATATTGAGTAACTCAATAGATAAAAGATCTCGTGTTTCCTTCCCTTCAAAACCTAAAGTACTAAGAGTATAGAGACAGGAAACCAAAAAGATTTGAAAAGTTCTGTGATAACTTTAGGACAAGAGGTAAAACTAGTATAAGGGCTTTATCTACAAGATCAGAAACCAAAGCAGGAAGGTCTCCCAAGGGTATAGCCTTAGTATGTGGCTGAATTTGAAAGCTGGGTATTTCAGAAATCACTGGTGGTGGCGAGGCAGAAAGGTTCATAAATGCCTTGGGAGTGGAATAGGTGAATCACCAAGAAAAATGAAGGGAGAACCTAGATAATTAGCCCAGAAGTCGACCAAGGAGGAGAACTGGGAAATTCAGCAAAGCCCAAGTCACATAGAGACCAGGCAGGAAATTGCTTTTCTTATGGATCTGCAGCCCTGCTAAGTTCCTACCAATGGGCATTCCTCTCAGCTGCCATGACATTCAGGTACCAGTAGAAGGCACTATAGCAATCCATTTCCAAGAGAAGACACCTCTCTGGCCACATTTAGATTTCTCAGGAGTCATACAAAGATTCTACTTCTCATCATATTTAAGCTTAGATTTGAGCTGCTGATGTTTTCCACTCTGTTGAAAGGCAGCAGTTTAAGTGAGATACACAACCTAATGAGCATGCATCAATGATGTACAAGGTTGGGTGGATGGGTGGGTAGATGGATGGGTGGGTAGATGAATGGATGGATGGGTGGTAGGTGGATGGGAGAGAGGGGAAAAAAAGAGAGGTAGAAAGCGAGAAAAATACTCCTATTGCTGACCTCATTGGGTGCTACTTACACATGCGGTGGCAGTTCAAAGAAATTGACCCCTTGATAAAGTTCCATCTGGCTCACAGTGTAGATTCCAAGCTCCTGGTATGGGTTCACAGACACAAGGAGGGTCCCAATATATGTCTAGAGGAATAGACCAAAGCACTAGTGAGGAATTTCGGGGTGCAAATGGCTACAGCAAAAGACCATCACGTGCTATAATCCCCTTGTGTTCCTTCAGTGCTGGGACTATAACACGATAAATAAGACAGGTGGGGAGGGGGGTCTCTGCTGTCATGGAGCCTGCATGGCATAGGTGGGCAGACAAACAGCCAAGAGACCCAGACTGCTTCAATGAGTGTGCCAAGAAAGGCACAGAGTAATGAGTGATTGAATGACTAAGGAAGGCCACCTTAGCTAGTGGGTTTTGGGAGGCTCCCCTAAGGAGATGGCATCTGAGCTGAGGCTTGAAGGATGATAAGCCTGTCATGAAAAATGTAGGCAGGAAGGGCATCTCAGGCTGAGGGGACATGTGTGGCTCTGCATTGGAGGCCAGTGAGGGAGGGGAGACTAGAAAATGGTAGAGAGGATGTTGGGGAGGGTGTGAGTTGAGACCATGCAGGGTGTCAGGAACTGGGGGGTTCATTCCACATGCAATGGATGTCAGAGAGCCCACTCCCTGCTACTGAAATGAAACACTGCCCTGAACTATTATGTAAAAGAGATGACTTTGAGGGTGTGCACCATGATCTGATTGATTCATGTTTCACAAAGGTCTTTCTGGTGACTGAGTGAAAGCAGGGCAAGCATATATAGCTGCCATCTAAAACTGGGCAAACACTCCCACTACTGGCATTCATTTCTCTAGATCTCACTGTTGGATTCAACTAATATTCAAGCGTTTGAAGTACTTATATTTGTAGTATAGCCACTAAAGAAAGCTTCTTGGAATATGATTATGAATAAAAGTTCTAAGCTCTTATATATAAAAATAAATATTTAGGCTCCTTTAAAAATACATCTGGAGGGCTTCCCTGGTGGCACAGTGGTTGAGCGTCCGCCTGCCGATGCAGGGGACACAGGTTCGTGCCCCAGTTCGGGAAGATCCCACATGCCGTGCAGCGGCTAGGCCCGTGAGCCATGGCCGCTGAGCCTGCACGTCCGGAGCCTGTGCTCTGCAACGGGAGAGGCCACAACAGTGAGAGGCCCGTGTACCGCAAAAATAAATAAATAAATTAAAATGGTATAAAAAAATATATCTGGTATTTTCAGATTCTGAGTTTGTTGTTGCTTTTCATTTCAGAGTCTCAAAGACTGGAGGTACTCAAGCCTACATTAAATTATGCTAAAATCATTCCAACTATTATTTCCAATCTCTAGGACAAAGTCAAACAGAGAGCCGGATCACAGATGAGTATTTTGACTAAAACTCTGCATCGCTTCCATCAGTAGAAATCTTCCAAGATAGAGCACAGTTTCTGAAATTTACCTGTTCAGACTGGAAACATTTCGTTTATCCATGATGATCCTATCATCCCACTTATACTTCCCCAAACCATACTATTTCTCTTCTGCTTATACATAAACTTATAGATGAAATCTATTTCCACAATTAAAAATGTACACTCTGAGAAACACTTTGCTTGTTTCTTTTGGTAACCTTGGTTTCCACATGTAGAGTGTCATGGGCACTATTACAAACAAAATAACTATAAGAAAAAATTTTTTAATATTTTTAAACTGCTTCTGATCATCTCATTTACTCTTAGCAAAAGCTAATAAAATTAAACAATAACACACACACACACACACACACAGACATACACACACACAGAAACACTGTTGAGTGCACCCTTAAAGGAATTTACCTGAACAGCAACCAATCAAACCAAGGTGGAGTGATAAATGGAGATCTTAATAAAAATTGACCATTAGAAGCAAGGAGACCAACCTGAACAGAGCTCTGGTAAAATACTGCAGTCTTGACCCTTGAAGATTCCTGGGATATGGCGGACATCTCTTATTTTTGCCTGCCTGCCATCAAGTCCCCCTTCTTCCAACAGATTCCTCTGAGAGAACTTCTCCAGCTCTCAGTCCATATCATGAGGTCAGGGGACCACTGGCCTCATCCCTCACCTCTAGAAGTGGGCCTGGGAATAGCCTGGCCAGTCAGAATATTCCTCTACCTATGCGGATTGGTACAGAGACAGACACATGACCCAACATGGGCCAATCAGAGCCGACCATCCTCCGTCTCCCAGAAGACTTGCTCCCTTCTCAATAGCAGCTTTAAGAGGATAACGCATCAGCCTGGTTCCGCTGGCAGTCCCCTCACCACCATGCAGAGAGGCTGCTCCAGAAGGAAACCGACGCAAAAGAAAGCAGAGGGATGGGAAAGAGTCCTCAAGACATCACCCCAGACCCTAGATCTATTTCTGGACCCTGAAGCTACATAGGTTGATAGATTCCCTCTTGCAGCTTAGGCCGACTTAAGTTGGGTCTCTGCCACCAGCAGACATAAAAGTCTTAATTCAAAGAATCAAAGTGTACCTGACAGTGGTCCCTCGACACCCCCCTTTAATGCCTAACCTAATTAGAGTGATACTGTTCACGATCATCGAGACAAGACCAGAAGGGAGCCACCACTCTAGGAAAAACAGCTGAGAAATGGGTTACATTACATAGATGAGGTTCTCGCTGAAACGCTTGCGAAGGTTGTCCAGAAAAGCAGATTCACTGGTGTAGGCATCCAATAGCACAAAATCCTGCACCCCGACCTTGTCCCGGGCAGTCAGCGCGCTTTCCATGTGCAGACGAATGTGCTTCCGCCGCACTTCTTCTTTCTACAGGAAACAGAACATTCCTCAGCAACTCACTTATTCTGTCATTTTTATTGCGCGTCTAAAACGGAAATAGCAAGATCCCGAACCCTGGGGATAGTTGAGAGCAGAGATTAAATTATGCTCTCTTCATTAAGCATTTATGATCCAGTTAGGGATACAAGCAATGATAGTAAAAGCAATAACTGTAGTAACAGCGGCCGCTGCCAGGAACTGAGCATTTACTATGTTAGTCACTACACTAAATGCTTGACATGTATTATCTCTCTTGATCCTCATTCTGACCCTATGCTCTTATCATGCCCATTCTACAGGCCAGAAAACTGAGGACAGAGAGGTTATAAAACATGTCCAAGACCTGCCAAAAGGCAGAGCCAGGGTATGCACCTAGATAGCCTGGCCCTACAGCCTGCTTTCCGGACCATGATGTGCTCACTGGATGTTAGTTGCCTAAACTTCCTGTGTAATTCCCAGATGAGTGATGAGAACGTGGGTCAGAAGGAGACTATCTTGTTGCAGAGGAGTATTTCAACATCAACAAAGGACAAACTTGGAGGGTCTCCTCCCAAAGGCTGAGCTTCAGACCTCCCCGGAGAAGGTTGGTGGCAGCCCGCTGGATGGTGGAGAATCTTGCTAGGTTACTAAGGCCAGACCAGGCAGCAGAACAACCCTCCCAGGAACAGACGAGCAAAGGGAGCCAGATCACCGCTGGGCGGGAGACCTGGTGCTGCCCTGTTTGGGTTGGGAGGGCCGTGGGAAACAGCTCTCCAGGGCTCAGGTAAGCTGAGGCTGGGGGTGTGCAGAGGGAGTGGGGAGCGGCTGTGGGTAGGAGGGCTGGAGTGTGTGATGTCTGTACTGGGAGGACTGTGGCAAGGTGGTGACCAGGCCAGGGCTGCAAAGTCACTAGGGACTCCGTGCTCTGGGTACCCAGTCCGTGTATGTCTGCCCACCACATCCCACTGTGCAGCTGACGGCAGCTGAAAGGCAAGGAAAAGCAAAACATCACAAAAGGAGCCGTGAGGAGAAAACTTCTGCTATTGCAATGCCCTTCCAGCACCTTCCAGTGACAAAGACTGACATCATGCCCTCTTCAAGGAGAAATGCTTAAGGAGTCGACTTCATTATCCCAGAGCAGGTACGGAAGGGTGAATTTGGATCTGAGAGACAATAAATGGACACCTGGCACACATGGCTGTGCAAAGGTCCTAGAATAGCCACAACCATCTTGAAAAAGAAAAACAAAGCTAGAGGACTCACACTTCTTTAGATTATCAAGACTGTGTGCCAACTGATTTTTGTCAAAGGTACCAAAACAACTTGGTGCGGAAGAGGAAAATCTTTTCAACCAATGGTGTACAAACAACCGGATATCTATAAGGAAAAATTGCATTTCAACCCCTACATCAGACTACATACATATGTATGTATATTATACAATAAAATATATTGTACAGTATATACATTTATATATGTATACATAAGTATATAGAGTTAATATATATTAATTTGAGATGGATTTTAGATCTAGATATAAATGCAAGATCTGTAAAGCTACTAGGAGAAAATAGAGGGGAATATCTTTGCATCCAGAGAAAGGCAAAATTTTCTTAGGACACAGGAAGAAGTAACTGTAAGAGACAAAAAAAAAAATTAGAACTTCATCAAATATAAACCTTCTCATCAGAAGATACTGTTAAGAAATGAATCAGCAAGCCATAGACTGGCAAAAAGATGTTCATGAACTAGATACCTGCAAAGGATTTGTATCTAGAATAAAAGACTCCAACAGCTCAGTTTAAAAAAAAGCAAAAAACACAGAAATTGGGCAAAAGACTTGAATGGATGCTTCACAAAGGAAGATAGACAGGTGGTCAATAAGCACATAGGAAAGTGCTCAACATCATTAGTAATGAGAGAAATGCACATCAGAACCGCAATGAGATGCCACCAGAAGAGTTCAAATGAAAAAGACTGACGATATCGAACACTCCCAAGATTGTGGAGCAGACAGAACTCTCATACATTGCTGGCAGGAAGGTAAGGCGATGGAATCACTGGGGAAAAGTCTGGCAGTTTCTAATGAAGTTAACCAAACCTCTACCCTTTCATCCAGCAATTCCATTCCTAAGTATTTACACAAGAGCAATGTAGACGTATGTCCACAAAAAGACTGGAACATGAAGGTTTGCATCGAGTTTATTCATGATGGTCCGAAACTGGAAACAATCCAAATTCCTATCAACTGGAGAATGGTTGTGGAACATCTATACAATAGAACGGGTACAGCAATAAAATAGAAATGACAGGTATGCACAATGACACAGACATTATGCTGAGTGAAAGTACTCAGACACAAAAGACTGCATGCTGTATGATTCCATTTATATGAAATTCTAGGACAAGCAAAACTAATCGACAGTGAAAATCACAACAATTGTTGCCTGGTTATGGGGGGACTGCCTGGCCAAGGACATTTTTGGAGCGATGGAAATATACTCTAACTTGAGAGGACTCTGAGTTACATGGGTGTATCTATTTGTCAAGATAAATGGTTACAATGTTGTACATTATGATACATGTACATTTTGTTTTAAAAAGAACCATAAAAAATAATCAGGTGGGGAGAGGATGGGGAATAGGTAGAGGTAAAAATGATAACAGGATGGCAGAATGTTCATAATTGTTGAAGCCAGGTGATGGGTACAGGAGGGATTATACTCTTCTGTTTACTTTGTACTTGCTTGCAATTTTCCATAATGAAAAGTTTTAAAAAACAAGATCACCACCAGGTGTCTCCCTTCACTAGCTAAATGCAGCTAGAAGGCGCAATCACCTGCTAAGAATGAAAACGATGCATTTAGATCCAACTATATTAGTGATTACAAATATTCCCGTTTTAAATATTTTTTATAAGGGAGGCAGTATAGCATAGTGATGAAGCACAAGGACTTTGGAACATGAGTCTGTCCAGTTTCAAATCCTTGGGAAGGTCTCTTAATCTCTCCAAGCCCCAGTCTGTTTCACATCTGTAAAATGGAATATAATTGTACCTACTTCATAGGGTTATTGGTTTGAACAGAACCATGGAAAGCTCTTGGAGCAGTGTCAGATACAATATCAGCTCTGTGAGTACTGGCTTCTGTCCTCATTAATATTAATAATACGATTATTAGAAACAAGACCACAATAAAGCAAAAAAGAAATCCGCTGGTAAATAGTCAACAAGCCCCATATTAAATTAGGAGTGGGCTGGAGTCTGAAGTAATCTCTGGAGCTGTACCCACAAATATTACTGCAGCTGGATCTCTGTGGGTGGAGGGTGCAGAGATTGAAACAAAGCTTCTTTCTTATTCCAGTCCTAGAGATGGGAGCCGCAGCATGCTTACAGGAGTGAGTCCTGCAGTCAGCCCCAGCGCCTTATGCGACCTTCCAGCCCAAAGAGATTTGACAAAACCTCTTAGATTAAGGAATGTGACAATAATTTTAACTTGCAAGGGCCAAAGCACAGTCTATCCATGTCAGCCTGGAGTTTTGTTTGTCGCAGTATTTCAATTCTAATTATCTGGATTTCTTTTATCTAGTTTGTTTCAAAATACCTTTAGAAGGGTGTGAACAAACTAGAGGAGCCTAATGATATTGACAAGAACGGTCAGAAGGATAAATATTGGAGCAGAAAGGGGAACAGTAATAAAGAAATGGAAGGATTTCAGCTTTGACCAAAAAGAAGACGATTAAGAGGCTTTATCAAGAAGAGAACATTAACACCATAAATGACCAGATAAGAGGGAAATTAAAGAGTGAGAGGTCTTTACTATACCTATGAAAGAACTCCATCTTTGGGGTGATAAAACTGTAGTAGATACCACCGCGCAAACACACACAGCAGTGATCACAAACTCTGCTACCTAAAGAGCAGGTACTGGGATTCAGTCAAGCTGCAGGTGTCCGGGACTCACTTAAGACTAGGGAGTGAATGGCCATCTGTGTGCAGCCACTGCTCGGTTTTGGCTGGTTGACGGATATACGGCTTGTGTTGCCAAACCTTTCAATTCCTCAAGAAAAGTTTAAAACGTAGAATTTTATGTAAAGTCCTATAGCATGTATTTAGCCTCATGGGACACTAGTTTGCAAGCTCTGCAGCAGACACTGCAAAATAGAGCAGGCCACCCTTTGTCTTGGATGGTTTAGGTATTTCACTCATCTGAAGGCAAGGGATTCAATGAGATGCTCCCAACGGGACCACTGTCTTGGAAGCATCATGTTGTCAATGGTGATCTGATCAGATCACCTTCTACACAATCTAGTGCTTGACCCAGTGTGTCCGGGGGATGGAGGGCAGTGGGGGAGGTGGGCACAATGTGAATAAAGATGGTGAGAAGCTTTGGCAGCAACAGAAATGCCTGCCAGATATTCCATGGGCTGCCCCACATTTCCCCTTGCAGTTAGGTGGTGTCACATAACTACTTCTAGACAACAGGTTGTGAATAGAAGTGACATTTGTGCCAGACCCTTTAGTGGGTTATTAGGACTCCTTCAGTGCTGCAATGATTGAGAACTTCTCTCACTGAATGGATGAGCCACAAAACCGAAACAGCCTAGATTCCTGAGTCATCACATGGAGAAGTTCTAAAGAATCATCCAGACCCTAGTAGACTTTGTGCACAAGAAATAAACTTCTGTTATGGTAAACTTCTGAGAGTTGGGGGGCTGTTTGTTACTATAGCCTAAGGCTGCTTAACCTGACTAATACAGATGCCAAAAGGCTTTTCCATTGGTAGAATAGTAGTTTGAATGTGAACCACAGCTCTTGCATGTTAAACTCAGCCAACAGGTTTGGCTACTATCCTTAAGCTTGGAAAATGAGAAGGAGGCATTTTTTTAAGGGAGAAAATAAGCCCTTGAGTTGTAGCTTTTGAATTTTATTTTATACTTCAGAACACTTTGTTCAAGGTAAGTCATAAGAAACCTCAATGTACAAAATTAAAAAGCAGAGCCTTTCTGATTAAGATGGAAGGGAAAGTCCTTGGAAGAGAGTCTGAGGAGCCCTGAGGGCAAAGGAGAGTTTGCAAACCCCTGCATGTCCCCTGTATCATGTTCCCCAATCTTCATTATTTGATGACTTCCCTTACATTTATAGTCATATCAGTATACCACCAGTACTATTTTTTTACCTCAAATGTTTCCTTAAAGAGCTTTTTTCCTGTAAATATATACAGTTAAAGTTTTATTATGAAAAAATGTTCACACACAAAAGTATCAAACGCATACCAAACCCAATGTACCCATTACTCAGCCTCAACAAATACCAACCGACGGCCCCTCTTACTTCAGCTATGCCTCGCCACTCCTCCCAACACTGGAGGGATTCCTTCAAGGTAAGTCACAGATACCATATCACTATCTATAAATATTTCAGTAGGTATCTCTAAAAGGTAAAAAGCTCTTAAATTATATGTATACAACACTATTATTATATATAAAGACCTTCACAATAATTCCTTAATGTTAATTATCATACACAATCAGTGTTCAAATTTCTCTATCTTATATGATATTGGTATAATTGGTTTGCTCAAATTAGGATCCAAACAAGGTCTACGCATTAAATTTAGTCAATGGGTCTTTCAAGTCTCTCTTGTTCTACGGGCTCCCTCTCCTTTTTTCTTGCTGTGTATTTGTTGAAGAAATTGGACAATTTGTCCTGTAGAATTTCCCACCTTCTGGATTTTTGTTGATTGCATGCTGATGGGGTCGTTTAACATGTTTTTCTTTGCCCTGCATTTCCTAAAAACTGGTAGTTTGACCTAGAGGACTTATCAAATACAGGCTTGAGTTTTACCCTGGCAAAAAGACTTTATAGGCAGTGAAGTGTACTTCCAGTGGAAGGCACATGAGGTCTCGCTGTCATTTTGAGATGTCAGGGTTCTTACACACATTGCCTAAATCCACATTTTCTTAGAAGACTGCAAAAAAAAAATGGTAATGTTCCACTTCTACCACTTCTTCATTTATTAGCTGGGATCTTTCTATAAAGAGAAACCTTATCAATTACTTGGTTACCCTGAGGTACAGTTTGAAAAAAGAAAAAAAAAAAGGCAGGATAAATGCTTGATTTCCTATTTTCAGAATAATGAGTTAGTTCTGTAGCATCCTTCAAAGGGGACAATGAGTTTTTAATATTATGAGCTAGTAGGTTTAAATGTATTTGATATATTTCATTCCGTGGCAATTATTTACCCTTACTGATGCTAAAATTATCCGATTTTTGACCAGTGGGAACCTTTTAAGTGGGCTCTTGAGTCCTTTTGACATGGCCTTAATAGTCTTTGATAGCTTCCATGCTTATCAAATTGCCAAGCTGTTTTTAGGTTTATTTTATATATTCTCAGCCCAGACCTTGAATCTACCCAAGGAGCTCTGGTTTCTTTCAGTGGGGAGGTGGTAGATACCATAATCAGACACTAGGGGCGCTCATTGCCACTGGGTTGATCATTGTTTCTAAGGCTTTTCACTAGAGAGCAAGGAAGTTTTCTTAAAATAATACACATCATGAGTTTATTCTGATTCTACCAATTCACATACACAACTAAGGGGCTTGTGCTTAAACTCATTTTACTTATATCTCTTCCTCTTTCTCCTATCTAAAATTCCAGTTCAGTGACAAGGTCAATTACTCATTGGCTTTATTCCACAATATACACAACCGTCTCAAAATAGCAATACGAACACCATCATCAACATGATTACTGAAGACAGTTTGAAATTTTTTAAATTATTCCGAATGTACTTCACTGGGTTTGTATGGGCATATTACTGTGTTTTTAAGCTCCCTTAAAATAGTTGATTTCCATGTGGCCATCTATACCAGCAACCAGATACATATTTAGGTTAATTCCCGGTTTTTTTTGTTTTTTTCGGTACGTGGGCCTCTCACTGTTGTGGCCTCTCCCGTTGCAGAGCACAGGCTCCGGACGTGCAGGCTCAGCGGCCACGGCTCATGGGCCCAGCCTCTCTGCGGCATGTGGGATCCTCCGGAACCGGGGCACGAACCCGTGTCCCCTGCATCGGCAGGCAGACTCTCAACCACTGCGCCACCAGGGAAGCCCATTCCTGTTGCTTTATTCCTTATTTGGGGAAACTAATTTTAAAATTTCGTTTTATCATTATGTAAAATGTATTTAATGGTGCCAAAAACAAAATAAGGCATATTCAAAGAGCTAGCTCCCATGCCTGTCCCTTCCACCTTATTCCCTTCTTCCCACTGTAAACAACCATTTCAAAAGCTTTAAAATGCTAAAATTGTTTCTTTTCTTAAGTGGAAGCAAATACACACGTAGATTTGTTTCCCCCCTTTCTTAGGCATATGCTTGGAAACTCTACATGCTATGTTTCCACCTGTATTTTCATTGGGAAATCTATCCCGGAGATCCCTTCAGAGTTGTTTACAATGACATTCCTCATTCCTTTTTAGATGCAAAGTACTCCACTGTATGTTCATACTATACAGTTCACCCTTGAACAAACACGGGTTTGAACTTTGTGGGTCCACTTAAATGCAGATTTTTTTCAAGAGTAAACTGCTTTTCAGCAGTACTACAGGACCTGTGGTTGGTTGAATCTGCGGAGGATCAACTATAAGTTATAAGTGGATTTTCGACTACACAGAGGATCGGCACCCCTAACCCCCATGTTGTTCAGGGGTCAACTGCACTATAGTTTATTCAGACAGTCTAACAGTGGAAGACCTTAACTAACCTCTGTCAGCAACTGACAGAAAACAATGGCCAAGAAATCGGTAGGACAGAGAAAATCTAAACAGCACAATTAGCTAACACAAGTATAACACTACACCCAACAATCGCACAGTATACATTTAGCACATAGAGCACTGACAAAAATTGACCACCACCTGGGTCATAAAGCAAATCTCAGATTTCAATGGATTCAAATCATGCACAGCTTAATCTTGATTAAGCCTCACTGAACCTGATCAGGCCAACACTTCAAAAGAATAGAACTTTCTGAGAGGATGAAAATATTCTGCAGCTTCACTGTCCAATGCAGCAGCCATGAGCCACACATGGCCTCTGAGCATTTGAAATACGATGAGACCGAGGAACTGAAATATTAATTTAATTTTAATTAATTTAGATTTAAATAGCCAAAGTTGGCTAGTGACTAGTGTTTAGGCTGCACAGGCCTGGAATCTAATTTCCAATTCAAAGGAAAACAAAGAATGAGAAACACTTTAAAAATAACTGCTTCCACCACAATCACCTAAATTCAGCCTGGGAAATTCTATAGAACAAACTATCTAGTTTCTTCATCATTTGTGGAAGGACACTGCAAGGTAGTCTGTATATTAAAAGAGTTGAAATAGGAAAATGCAAATCAAAATCACAATAAGCCATCACTTCATACCCACTAGTATGGCTACAGTCAAAACGTCACACAACTGCAAGTGTTGTCAAGGAAGTGGAAAAACTGGAACCCTCACACACTGTTGATGGAATATAAAATGGTGCAGCCACTTTGGAAAACAGCCTAGCAGTTCCTCAAAATGTTAAATATAGACTTCCCATATGACCCAGCAGTTCTCCTCTCAGGTATATACCCAAGAGAAATGGAAACATGTGTCCACACAAAAACTCATATAGACATGCTCACAGCAGCATTATTCATAATGGCCCCAAAGTGCAAACAACCCAAATGTCCATTAACTGATGAATGCAAAAACAAAATGTAGTGTGTCCATACAATGGAATGTTAGTTGGCAATAAAAAGGAATGAAGTACTGATACATGACATGGATAAACACTATGCTAAGTGAAAGAATCTAGTCACAAGAGATCACATGATTCCATTCATATGAAATGTCCAGAACAGGCAAATATAGAGAGATGGAAAGTTAATTAGTGGTTGCCAAGTGTTAGTGGGTTTGGGAGGAAATGAGAAGTGACTGCTATAGTATAAAAAAAATTTTTTTAAGGTGGTGAAAATGTTCTAAAATTGATTTTGGTGATGGTTGTACAACTGAATATGCTGATAATAACAAACTTGAGTTGTACATTTTAGAGGGTGAATTGCCTGAATGGTATGTGAAATTATATCTCAAAGATGTGACAAAAATCAAGATATAAATGTGAAAGGCAAAACTATAAGTCTTTAGAAGAGAATGTAAAAGTTATCTTCATGACCACGGGGTAGGATTTCTTCATAATTCATACAAAAATATATCAACCATAAAGGGAATGACATGCAATCTTGACTGTATGAAAATCAAGAGCTTTTGTTTATCAAAAGATAGTTAAAAAGTGAAAAGAAAAGGTACAGGGTGAAAGAAAAACTATTTCTAACACATAAAGAGAATTTACGGATGAATAAGAAAAACCAACCGGCTCAATGACAAACAGGCATTTTGTTGAAGAATGAAATGGCCAATAAAAATACAAAATAGGCAAATTTTTACCCCAATGGAATACAGTTGCATACTTAACAAATTGGTAAAACTTTAAAAACCTGATAGGACAGGATAGCAAAAATGTCCAGCAACAGAAATTCTCAAACTCTGTGGATAGGAGTGTAAATTGGTACAACTACTTTGGAAAACAATTTAGCATAGCCTAGTAAAAGTTGAGGACACACACCCCATGACCAAGCAAATTCATTCCTCTTGTTTATGTGCAGTGAGGGACAAACACAAGAAGCACTCAGCAGCATTATTTGTAACAAGCTAAAACAGGGAACAACCTCACGTTGTAACAATAATAAAATACATGGCTATCACTATCACATAATGCTACAGCCATACCAAACAGTTACACAGAGCACCACGCACTACCTCAAGTACTTTCCATATACGAATTCATCTGAAACCTTTCAACAACCCTATGAGGTAATAGGTACTTCACTGCCATTTTTCAGGTGTGAAAACTGAGGCTCAGAGAGGTTAAATAACTTGCCACACAGATAGTATAGTTGACAGAGATTCAAACCTCAACAGTCTGATTCCAGAGTCCATGCTCTTTTTAACACACTCCAGAAGCACACAAAACAAGACTTCAAGAAATGGAAATACATGCCAGATCCTGGATAAGGAGATTCAACAAAGAGGTTTAATTCAACTATTACGTTGTGCACAGCTGTGAAAGTGAATGAATCACAATTAGGCCCATCAACATGGTTCGATTTATTAAAAAAAAAAAAGCAGCATCGTTCAAAGAAAGCAAGTCACATAAGAATATACACATACACCTGTAGTTTCATTCTGTTTTAGTCAAGGTCCCAAACAAGCAAAATTAAGCAATATGTTGCTTAAGGATACATTCACGGGTGATCCAACTACCAGGAAAACCAAGGATTGTACTTAGTATCTTACACTGGGTGGAAGCATATAGTTATTATTCTTTAAGTCACACACATACTCTTTTCCATGTATGGTATTTTGCAATAAAAATATTTTTAAAAACTAAGCTAGGGCTTCCCTGGTGGCACAGTGGTTGTGAGTCCGCCTGCCGATGCAGGGGACACGGGTTCGTGCCCCGGTCCAGGAAGATCCCACATGCCGCGGAGCGGCTAGGCCCGTGAGCCGTGGCCGCTGAGCCTGCACGTCCGGAGCCTGTGCTCTGCAACAGGAGAGGCCACAACAGTGAGAGGCCCGCATACCGCAAAAAAAAAAAAAAAAAACTAAGCTAACTTCATTTAGGTATATCAATACTAACTTCCTCAATAACTGATTCGTAAACAGAATTCAGTGTAACAATAACGGAATAGCAAAACGTGACCAAGTGGGATATACTTCAGGAATTCAATATTAGAAAATCTATTAATAATAGATCTACCGTATCAATTGATCAAGAGTGGAAAAACTATGCATCTCATAGATTCTGAAAAGGCATTTGATGAAGTTTCATTTCATTCCTGATAATTACATTTATCAAAAACAATAGAAACCAAAACAAATTCCAGAGGATCACAGATTGAAACATTAAAAAAGAAAATTATAAAATAAAATATTAGAAGAAAATACAGGTGACAGGAGGAATGCCTTTCTAACTATGACACAAAATTCAGAAGCCACAGAAGAAAAGACTGATCAACTACATAGGAAAATTTCAGCCTAGGAAAAAACATGAAAAGCAGAGTCAAAAGATAAAAACAATTTTGGAAAAGAATATTTGCAACTCACAGCTCAGGCAAATGACTCATTTCCTTAATATAAGAGCTTCCATAAATCAATAAGAAAAAGTCGAACACCCTTCCACATGCATACACCCTTCCACATGCATACATCCCAAAAGTGGACAAAGGAGATAAACAATAATTCACAGAAAAGAACAGAAAATTTGTCTTTTAAACACAAGGAAAAAATACTTAACTTCTCTTCAAAGAGAAATGCTATTTAAAATATATCAAAATACTATTGAAATACCATTTCTCATTTTTGGCAATTTGATAGGTAGAGTTTGAGAACATACTCTTTGTGAGTATGGCAATGAAATGTAATTTGCTATTATATTTTAAAAATTAAGTACACATTCTTTGATGCAGTAATTTTATTTATATTTATCCTATTATGTATGATCTCACAAAGATAAAATCCAAATATTCATCAATAGGGAAACAGGTAAATTAAATTATGGTACATGCAATACAATGGAACTCTATAAAGGTACAGAATCTCCCAAATAGGTTGCTACCATATAACGTGAGGTCACAATATATATATATTTTTTAATAAATTTATTTTATTTATTTATTTTTGGCTTCATTGGGTCTTTTTTGCTGCACACGGGCAGCGAGTTCACGGTGTGCGGGCTTCTCATTGCAGTGGCCTGTCCCTGCGGAGCACGGGCTCCAGGCGTGTGGGCCCCAGTAGTTGTGGTTCGCGAGCTCTAGAGCGCAGGCTCAGCAGTTGTGGCTCATGGGCCTAGTTGCCCTGCGGCATGTAGGATCCTCCCGGACCAGGGCTCGAACCCCTGTCCCCTGCATTGGCAGGCGGACTCTCAACCACTGCGCCACCAGGGAAGCCCACAATATTTCTTTAATAGATTTGTTGTAAGGATATGAGGTAGCACCAAATAAAAAGTAGGCCCTCCCCCAGAAGTAGTAAATAATAAAATAACAATGGATGTAGTAATAATAGTGAGAATTGGCTAAGTTCCTACAGCCGGTAAGGGGCTGAGCTGGGATTCAACACACACCTGTCACTCCCAACTCATTCTTTCTCTACTCAATTTGGCCTTTTATGTAGCAAACGCACGTGTTTTTCTATGTCTGTTTCAATGTTCCAACATAGTACTTCATCCCTTTCATATAACAGGTTTATCTGCATCTGAGTGAGAACCACAGATGTGTCCTGCATTTAGAGCTTCTGGTTCTGTGGCAAGGAGATTGTTCTGGAACCTTGAATAGATTTGCTCATCCTACTTAAACCACAAAAGAAAACCACCAGATACAATGGCCTCAAAGCCAGTTCTAGGGCTGTTTCAAGGACCCCTATGTGGTTAGACTTGAGGGGTACAGATGGGGACCCACAAACTTCTCCAAACCCCCCTATCTTGGATAGATTGTAGCTTTGGCTAAAAACTCACCACTGGACCCCTGTGCTTTGGGTTCGATTGTAGTGCCTAAAGTTGATGGGACACAGGTTTGAGAAGTTTTGGCAAAAAGAAGTGAACTGAAAAGAAAAAGCACACGGAGTTCTGGAGAAGGCACATCTCCGTGGTCTGGGTGGTAGTGGGTCTCAGAGAGGCATCTCACCCTCCTTCTGTGATGGAGGATGGGCCACAAATGCACCCTGGGTGCTGGTGCTGGGTCCTTAGCCTTATGTCAACCATCTCATCATCTCATTTATTCCTTACAAAGCCCCATTACAAAGATAATAGCACCTATCTTGATTTTTCAAAAGAGGAAAGAACTATCTAAGGCCCACGGATGGTAAGTGAGGGAGGCTTGACTCCAGAGCTCTTGCACCCAACTCCAAGCTTACCCCCCTCCCCCACGAGGCTCCAAGTGCCAGAGGGGAAAAGTATGAGATGGAAGAAAAGGATGGGAAAAAAAATCCCAAAGCCATTCTTTAAATAGAAGCTTGATCTCCTTTGGTTTTGCCTACATACCGCCACTTGCCTGGGAAGCATTTTCAGTCTTGCAACAAAATTGGAATAAGGAACATGCCCTGGATTGAGCTACGTTACTGCCATTACTACTGTTGCCTGTGCAGTACCTGACATCTGGGCCAAAGATTACCTATTGGTGCTCAACATCAGTAATATTTAAATTCATACAAATGAAAATAACAACAGCATCATGCTTTTACCAGAAAACATCAAGTAAGGGATAGAATAATACATAATACTTGCAAGGTTGAGGTGAGATTAAAACCAAATACACTGCAAGTAGCATAGTAAGTTTTGATTCTCTCTAGAAAGGTAATGTCATATGTAAAAAAAAAAAAATCGTTAGAATAATTATTATACCTTTGGTCCAGTAATGCAGTGCCTGAGAATTTCTGCTAAGGAAATGTTTCAAACAACTGATGTTTCTATGTTTCTCTGGTGTTCTCTAAAATCTACATCAAATTTACAACAGTGAAGAGTCAAGTATATTACACCAGCTGGAGAGAGTATGTATAGAGATTAAAGTAATGTTTATGAGATTATGCAGCCAATCTTTTCTCCCTTTTAAGGGAGAGCAGCAGAGTACAAATGTATATGTATACTGTGACTGCAAAATATATATGCAAATATATGCTAATAGTCCCAGACTGGACTGGGATGTGGGCCAGACAGAGTTACATGAGGTGACAGGTACAGGTACTCGGTTGTCCACACTGTTCCCACTTCTTGTGTCTGTCTGCTTTTCCCACTGCCTGGTCAGACACTGAGTCCAAGAGTATTGTTATTTCTTTTTCCTATTGTAGTACTAAATGTCTGTTTTTGCTCTCACAGCTCCTGTACCTCCTCCTCTGACTACACCCCTACCACAGGTGTGTCCTCTCTCCCACTGGAAGGTGTCACGTGGTCCAGTCAGTAAGATGCTCCCAAAAAAAAAAAAAAAAAAAGATGCTCCCACCTCCTTTAGCCAAGAAGAGGGTGGAAGACACAGCTCAGACTTCCAGATTTCTCTCTCCAGGGACTTAGACCTTGATTGCAGCAATATAAAGAAGGGAAATGGTCATTACTGACAGCTCAGTTTGGAGGTCACCTCAGTGTCTACCACTAGGGACTGAATAGCATGGGAGATGCACCCCAGGGAATCTTTTTTTTTTTTCTCCCCCGGGCGCACTGCATGCATGTGGAGCTTCCCCAACCAGGGATAGAACCCATTCCCCCTGCAGTGGAAGCGAGGAGTCTTAACCACTGGACCGCCAGGGAAGTCACAGTATCATGGAAAGATATTACATGCATTATGACAGACAAAGAAACAAATTTACCCTTTAAGCAACATGCAAATCAAAGCTACATGTTGCACATGGATATAGCCATATTTAAGGATGTGTTCCAAATGCCCTGAGGGGGAGGGAATCTCTAATTGGGAAGGTGAATGGAGGAGAGAAGAAGGAGGAAAACAAATCTGGAGAGAGGCTTCACAAAGACCACAATGTGTGATAGGAACTGGGGACACTCCATCTTTGTCACCTGCATCTAAGGTCAAAAGAAAAGAAAAAAGTAATTCCCTTTTGGCCTAATTAGAGTTATTTCTATTGCTTATAACCAGTGAAATAAGACACAATGTAATAGGGGAGAACAAATCTGACTCCATATTAGATCTGTTCCTTTTCCTGTGCTTAGTCATGCTGGCTCTGCATGGTTTGTAAAAGAATTTTGCCTATAGCCTGAAATATACAGGGTAGCCTATTCTCAGGGCTCTGACCTTTAAGAGTCCATTCACACAGAGATAAAAACTTGCAGAACAGAGAATAAAATTTGTCTTGTTGGAGGTTTACAGGAACATGGTGACCTGACCTATGTGGACAGCTGCAAAAACAAAGGATTCCCACACCAAGAAGTTTGCAACAAGTAACCATGGCCCTCCCTCACCTTGCCTTTAAAAGTGCTTTGCTGAAACCCTTCAAGGACTTGGGGGTTTTTTGGGCACAGGCCCCCGTCTCCTTGCTCGGCCCTGCAATAAACCTTTCTCTGCTCCAAACTCCAAGGTTTTAGTTTGTTTGGCCTCACTGTGCATCAGGTGCATGACTTGCGTTTGGTAACAATAACATAATGGATAGAATTTTTTTTATAAATTCAGTAGAAAAAGGATGATCCTTGGGCTCAAGCTAGAGCTCAAATTTTAAACCATGAGGTTCAATACAGGGATATGCCTTCTCAATAAATCTCTCGATCAGTGGCGCCCTGCCCTCCATCAACGAAATAACAAGGACACACCTTGATGTTCCTCAACAGTTATTTGGTGACTTGTAGCTTGTGAGTAAAAGCTCTCATTTTTGCTGACAGACTTACAAAGCCTTTGGTGGCTGAACAGTAAAGGCTATTGGATATCTGCTTTCTCTTTCCAAACCTAAACTGGAAGCAATCTGCTCCATCCAAAAGACAATCATTAATGAATCCAGTCACTGCACATTTCAGTTGTGACTTTTGCTGGGTCCAAGTCTGACCTTTTTCTATTATTGACTCCGTTGTTTTTCTTTGTGTTGATGCAAGATCAGCAACAAGGCCTACTTTCATTTTGTTCTAAGTAATAGTATCTGAACAGTGATGCATTCGGTTTGCTAGTTCTTTTCCTCAATACACATGAACACATAACTATGCCATCTCTGTACCAGTTAAAATCATCTAGATGCTTCCACTTTGTGAAACTAGTCTGATTTTTTAAAAAGCTATAATTTTTGTTTGCAAATACTCAGCAATTGATTTAAAAAAAAGTCATGAAAATCCAAATAGTGATTATCTGTAGTGGCTATGAAAGGAGTTGAATGTAAGAGGCACATGAGGGGTTTCTGGGGTAACCAGGATGGTAGTTATACGGGTGTGAGCTTTATAATAATTAATCAAACTGCCCATTTATTTATACTCTTTTCAGTGTGTGGGTTATACCCCACAATAAAAAGCCTTTTAAAAAACATCACATCTTTGGGCTTCCCTGGTGGCACAGTGGTTAAGAATCTGCCTGCCAATGCAGGGGACACAGGTTCGAGCCCTGGTCCAGGAAGATCCAACATGTCGCAGAGCAACCAAGACCATGCACCACAACTACTGAGCCTGCGCTCTAGAGCCCGTGAGCCACAACTACTGAGCATGTATGCCACAACTACTGAAGCTCGCGCATCTACAGCCCGTGCCCCGCAACGAGAGGAGCCACTGCAATGAGAAGCCCACGCACCACAACGAAGAGTAGCCCCTGCTCACCACAACTAGAGAACGCCTGTGTGCAGCAATGAAGACCCAATGCAGCCAAAAATAAATAAATTAAAAAACAAAACCAAAAAAAAAAAATCACATCTTAATCGTCATGTTTCCTCTCAAGATAAAGAATGTAGGAGAGCAGTGTCTGTGAGGAAGTGCACGCTTTTATTTTTCATTTATTCTCTATAAAATCTTAGCTGGGAAAGCTAAGTCACTGAGAAGCCTTGTTTCACCTGGAAAATTCGTTAGACTTGTGAAGACAGCAGGTAACCAGGATAAACCAACAGAGGAAGACTCGGGGGATGGAAGTTATGTTCACGTTATCGGAAAGGAGATCAATACTCTGTTGTACCTGTTAAAACTGTTGATTTTTGTATCTATTTCTAACACAGAATCCTGTGGCTGTGTCTCTTATCTAAAACTTAAAAACCAACGAGGATTTCAGGCAGCATCTTGCAAGCAAGACCCACTTCTGTCGACATCTTTAATTCGCAGATGAGAAATGCGTATCTGGTCTTTTTTTCTTAGTACAATATTTCAATATGATTAATCCCATGGAAAAAAGCAAGACTGTGGATGTCTTTGGCTACATCCATGAGGACCAAAGAGACTTTTTCCAGGGAATGAACACATTTACCCTCGACCCCATGAAGGCAGATGACCAAAGAGTTTGGAACATTACCTTCCAGAAAAATTTCACCAAGCATCAGACACAGCTATTCTTGTCCTCAGCACCCTCACATTAGTATTAGTAAAATTCCAGGGAAAGACAGAGAAGACCCTTGCTATGGCAGTTGTCTCATTGGCAACAAAACAGTATTGAAACTCTGAAGTAGATATCCCCGCACCAATTCAAGCAGCACAGAAACTCCCATTAGTTTTGTCATAAACCGATTAGAGCTGGCACACAAACCCAAGGATCTCAATGCTTAGACGCTGAATAGCCACTCAAATCCCAATAGTTTGCCCCGTAAAACCCACTGGGAAATTCTTAATAAGTTCACCACAAGGTGACATTTGCAATACTCTGCAGTCACATATTCATCCACATGCATCCAGGAAAAAAAATAAAATGAAATTTAGCCAAGAGAAAGTGCCAACCGCCCACGCCTGGGACATCTTTGCTTGTCTCTAAGAAACAGGCTCCAAGAGTCGCTAAAGGAGGACCGTCCGTCCGGCTGCCGGAACAGGACAGAGGTCGGGGGCGGGGGGAAGCTGCTACCCTTTCCCAAATCAAAAGGGGGGAAAGTAAGTGAGAAAATCTCCCGAGTTCAAACATTCCTTTAAACCCCGCAACTTTAAATACTAAATGTGTTTCATGGCTGCCATCTTGAAAAACATTAGTTTGCCAAAAGCGGCCTTTGATTCCCATTTGGGATGGAAACGCTTGCAGATAATCCATTGAAACAGGTCCGGCACAAAGGCCTTTTTGCAACAATCACGGTGCTTGTGAAGGACAACATTTTTGTGCGCAAAATAAAACATTTTAATGCGCTACAATCCATTACACATATAGTCCTCCATTTCCTTTCAGTAATTATTCATTAGAAAACATTTAACGTCACTGTGGATTTCACACTGGGCAGTCTGGACACAAAGAACAAGAGATGGCCCATTTATAAGGGGCTGGGGTCTTCTTTTCTAATCTGAGAAACTCCAAGGAGGTGGGGCCCACAGGACACAACAGGCCGGCTAAATTGTGCGGTTAACGGTCAAAGCCCCCCTGCCTACTTTGACACTCATTTAAAGATGACAGGAAACAAAAGAGATTTGTTCTGTGCAACCCTTTCTTGTTACGCAGTCTACATTGGGCTCCGCACATGAAACCCGCCCGGTATTTTAGTCCACCTGCCAGCTCCCTCCCGCCCTCCTTGACTCTCTCCTCTGCTACTTTGCTCGTTCCCACTTTAACACAAAGAGACAGGTAAAGAATATCGTTAAAAGCGGCCCATTCAGCATGTCAGCTTTCATAATACAATTGCCTGTCAGGTTCCCTAAGAGCTACGAGGCGCTGACACGTCTGGGTTCAGGCCAGAAATCCGGCCCGCAGTTCTGTTAGTTAGTGAGGCAGCTCCCAGTCACCTCCCACCCTCCTGTAGTGAAGGGCCATCTCCCCGGCGCGGACACCGAAAACCATCTTGAATAACAACAGTTTGAAACATTTGCTCCATCAGCGAAAGACTACATGCCAACTCCCGATGGGCTGTATCTGTATTCCTTTCATGCCTCCATTAAAAAATTTAACTGAAAACTCAGACCCAAAGACCTAGAAGCCGATTCGTAGGAAAAGTTGGGAAACATTTATCTTAGAGCCAATTTTTTAAAGGTACTCAAAGGAATAAAATAGCTTTAACACCAGAGGATCCTTCCCTAAGGTGGTGGGAAAAATCCCATCTTGAAAGTCTGGCCAGATTAAGATGTAGCTAATCATACGGGAATATGTACAAATCTAAAACACCTCTGGTGCTGTTTCTACTTTGCAACTGTATGAAGATTATATACCACCTAGTGATGCTGATAAGAAACCAGTGAGTACCAATGGGCTTGGCTGTCACAGATTCTCAAAAATGACTCATGTCACTTTACGGTTATTTTTATAGCAATCCTGAGGTTTGCATGTTATACTTGCTTCTTATTATCGTCTTGATGTGTCATAGGAAACTGCCTCTGGTCACAGAGTCAAACAGCGAAAAGATGCTGGAGAAAAATCAGTGGGTACTTAAGGAGAAAGCAAAATTCAAAATGAAGCTAGTTACAGAAGCTCGGTCAGTGGTCAATGAAATTCTAAAAACAACACAGTTTTGATGCTCCATGTCAGAGAACAGCAAACCGTGGCCCGCGGGCCAAATCCAGACAACCACCTGTTTTTGCCAAAAACAAATAATAATTTTTTTAAAAGACGTGAGGAAATCATATGAAATTCACAGCCACGATATCGCGTGTGTCTGCCTGTGGCTGCGTCCCTGCTATGGCAGATATGAGTAGTTGCAACAGAGGCTCATGGTCCACAAAACCTAACATATTTACTATTTGGTCCTTTATAAAAAATTCCTCTGTTCCTTAGGAACCAGACTTCTGAATCCACGGTATTTAAAAGCTGCCCGCGCCAACAGAAGCAAAGTGGAATTTCAAATATAACCCTTTCCAAACAAATGTTTGATGGTTTATGCTACATCCCTCAAACTGTGGCTAGGATTCTTCTTAGTTAAGATTTTTACAGTTAGCATTGTTAGACGTTGAAAAATAAGGTCGTTGAGAACTCGAGGTGAGATGTTACTTTTCCAGACCCACAGCTGCTTCTTTGCTCACCAAACACAAACCAAAAATTAACTGTGCAAACAGCAGGTAGCAGTTTCTCGAGTAGAACTTGGTGTTTGCTCCCTAAACAGACAACACTTCTAGCTCTCAAGAAAACCCTTCTGAAGGCACTGTCCCCAAGTCTGAATGATAGTACTCAGTGGCAGCTAAAATTTAAACCAAACAGACCTCCAGAAAGAAAGCATGGCCTGGTATTTTGATTGAAAGCGTCACAGCTGTGGAAATGACAAGGCTCATACTTGAGTGATAAGAGCATTATAATATTGCAAGTTTTTACGTATCCAATTTGCTCAACACCGATGGCTCAACGGCTGAAACGAGGGACTATCTTTTCATGTAACGACAAGAAAACCATCAGCTTTTGATGATCCAACTGTGGCCTCTTAATCACTACTGAAAGCATATAATTATGAATATCAGTAAACAGAATAATGCTTCTAAATTACTTTAGGGATTAGATGGTCTCCTAGTAAGAATTAGAACAGTTCATGGAGTCTTAATTGCCCCATGGGAGTTGCAGGTGGAGAAAGAAATGGCCATTAACTGCACATACTTTTCAGCATAAAGGACTAAACAGTATCAAAAGCAAGGGCTAGACTTCTCTCACTACTTCCCAACAATAAGTAAATAAATTAGATCCGTAAATATTAGAAAAAAGCTCTTTGGATGTTTACAGCATTTTTTTCCTCCATACACATTCTTTTTTTAAAGTTGAGGTGTAACTGACATATAACATTATATTAGTTTCAGGTGTACAACATGATTTGATTTTTGTATACATTAGGGAAGGATCACCACAAAGTCTAGTTAACAGCCATTAGCTTACATAGTTACACAATTTGTTTCCTTTGATGAGACTTTCAAGATCTCTTTTAGCAACTTTCAAATATAGCTACGATATTATTAACTGTAGTCACCATACTGTACGTTACAGCCCCATGACTTATTTATTTTATAACTGGAAGTTTGTTATCTTTTGACCACCTTCATCCATTTTGCCCAACCCCCAACTCTGACAACCACCAATCTGTTCTCTGTATCTATCAGCTTGGGTTTTTGTTTTATTTTGTTTTTGAGATTCAACATGGAAGGGGGAGGGGAGGGATAAATTAGGAGCATGGGATTAACAGGTATAGACCACTATATGTAAAATAGATAAACAATAAGGATTTACTCTATAGCATAGCAAACTATATTTCAATATTTTGTAATAACCTATAATGGAAAAGAATCTGAAAAAAAACATATATATAATATGTAATTATATATATATATATATATAACTGAATCACTTTGCTGTACACCTGAAAGTAACACAATATAGTAAATCAACAATAGTTTAATAAAAAAAAAGATTCAACATATAAGTAATACCATACAGTATTTGTCTTTCTCTGTCTGACTTATTTCACTTAGCATAATGCCCTCAAGTTCCATCCATGTTGTCACAAGTGGCAAGATTTCCTTCCTTTTTTATGGCTAATAGTCCATTGTATATTTACACAACATTTTCTTTATCCACTCATCTATCGATGGATACTTAGGTTGCTTCCATGTCTTAGCTATTATAAATGATGCTGCAATGAATATGGTGGTGCAACCTAGTAGTTTTGAATGGAGGATATCTATCCTAATTACTTTTAGCCTTTGCTCAAGTCCATGGAAGTTCTTGAAGTCCCATTTCTCTGAGTTTATAGATGAATTTATAAAAGAAGCGTTTTCTTGCCTGAAGGAGAATCTTCCTGGTATCCTCAGCTATCTTTCACTGGAAAGAAAGATGGTTCGTGGTCTGGGAGCCTTGCAAACACTCAATAGAAACTGGACATTGGCCATGGATTATACTAAAACCTATCTGGAAAAACAAATGCTAATGTGTGGCCTGGAATTTTCCCAGGGAACCCCCCACCCCAGTCCACATCCCTGTGGGACAAGGAGGAAATTAATAGACATCACAGAATAGACAACTTTCAACACAGCTTTTTAAACTATTCCCCATCCCCAAAGGAGTGCTTTCCTAACACTCAGGGAAAAATGGCTATGGCGTCCCGCACAGTTAGCAATCACTTAAACCTAAGGAAGTGGTTCTCAAACTTCAACACGCAGGAGAATCTCCGGGTGAAGCCTGGGACAGGGCAGAGGGTGGGCCCAGGAATCTGCGTGTTTAACGGGTACCCCAGCCCATTCCAATGAGGGTAGCCCAGGATCATAATTATAACTCTGCTCCTCAAACTGTGGTGCAAGGTATCAGCATCACCTGGGTGCTTGTTAGAATTACAGAGTCTCAAGCTCTGCCCCGGAACCAGTGAGTCAGAATCTGCATTTTAACAACAGCCCTCTGTGATTGGTACGCACCTTACTGTTTGAATAAAACCCATGTTAAGACCCAGTGATCTAGGGAAAATTTTAAAGTTAAGGAAGATTGAAAGTAAAAGGAAACTGTAATTCCCCTGAGGCAGAATGAATGAGAAAATGGAGAAAGAATTAGTGTTGAGAAAAGGGCTCACTGAAGGGGAGGGGGAGAGAGGGAGACCACACACGTATCCCTTGGGGACAAATATGCAACAAATAAAGATCGATGTGTACCATTTTTTGAAATTGACTTTTCTGGATTTTGCTATTAACACTGAATGGTTTCTGGGACTTCCCTGGTCCAGTGGTTAGGACTCTGCGCTTTCACTGCAGGGTCCCGGTTCAATCCCTGATCTGAGAACTAAGATGCCGCAAGCCACGTGGCTCAGCCAAGAGAAAAAAAACAAAAACAAAAAACACTGAATGGTTTCTGATGAGATAAAGTAGGGAGATGAGGATGAAAAGTATACTTATTAAATAGGCAACTATTAAAAGCTCCCCCATAAATATAGCTCTTTTAAAATGCTATCTTTTCTTTTCCTGTCTGATTATAAAAGAATTACACATTCATTTTAGACATTTTGGGAAAATGTGATGAGGAGAATAAAAAGTATCCATAATCCCACCACTCACAAATTACCACTGGGTCTTCCCTGGTGGCGCAGTGGTTGGGAATCTGTCTGCCAATGCAGGGGACACAGGTTCGAGCCCTGGTCTGGGAAGATCCCACATGCTGTGGAGCAACTTAGGCCCGTGAGCCACAACTACTGAGCCTACGTGTCTGGAGCCTGTGCTCCCCAACAAGAGAGGCCGCAATAGTGAGAGGCCCGTGCACCGCGATGAAGAGTGGCCCCCGCTTGCCACAGCTGGAGAAAGCCCTCGCACAGAAACAAAGACCCAACACAGCCAAAAATAAATAAATTAATTAAAAAAAAAAAAGTAATTACCACTGTTTTCCTTTTGGAATGTTCCTTTTAGTCTTTCCCACCCATGTGTATGTGTGTGTGTAAAAATACTGGGATACTGTTTTATATGTGATTTTATGTCATTTTTCTAAAATAACATGATTAATTCTCATAAATTAAGAAGGACACTATAAAATATCACATGGTATAAGATCATCTGGAATTGAAACCTGCAGAATTACAAGGTTAGAAATCAAAATTCAGGCAACAGTTAATTTCCCAGTAAGTTCTCTGGGCCACAATGGTATTGATTAAGTCTTATGGCCAAGTACCCCTGATATTAAAGTATTAAGAACTAGAATTATTTTCATCATTACATGTCATCTTTTAAAGACTTCATTAAAAGTGGAATCATGAGCAGAGCCAGGCTTCTGTGACAACAAAGGATCTAGCCTTGAAAAGAGGGAAAAACCCTTCATCTTCTGAACCATACTGAGGGCATCCTCTTGTTCCACTAGTAAAACAAATTCTGAAGCAAAGAAAGAGAGTAAAGCTCATCTGACAGAATCCTGAACATCTAGAAAATCAAAGGGGAGAGAAAATAGAGTTTCATTTTCTTTAAATGAAAGTGATGGGGGTAAAAAAGCATAATTGGAACCAGCTTCTCTGACTATCATGGAATCATTTACGTTAGATTCAAGCAGAGAAACTTTTACAAAGCCTGCTAAAACTACTACTGGAAATGTTGACCCTAGAATCTGTACTGTCCACTTAAGAAGCCAACGATCACATTGGAAATTTGAGTGATCCAATTAAATAGGGACATGATGTGGTGCCCCAAGGACAATGGTGCTTCAAGGACAAAGGACGACCCTGCCTGAAAAAGTTTCA
The DNA here is from genome assembly GCF_059928025.1 of Delphinapterus leucas. Classification (NCBI taxonomy): domain Eukaryota; kingdom Metazoa; phylum Chordata; class Mammalia; order Artiodactyla; family Monodontidae; genus Delphinapterus; species Delphinapterus leucas. The sequence goes on from NC_143142.1 coordinate 17,664,794, forward strand.
GCGACACACCCCCTACTGGACTCTTAATCGCCCTCCCTACCAATGGTTAAGAAATTCCTGAGCCCACCTGGCCAACGCCCATCTGGGCAACGGGACCTGTCCCAAATAAGGAAAGGCATATGCCCTGTCCCACTTCCACCCTATAGAAGGAAGGTATATGTGCCTTGACCAATCAGTAAATGAAATTTTCACCTCGGACCATTCCTTGTTTTCTGGCTATAAAAGCTGATCAATAGCACATGTTTGGGCTCAACCCTCCCAGACTACTAGGAAGTCGGCCCACTGTTCTGGCCTCGGCGTCCGGAGCCTGTGCCCCGCAACGGGAGAGGCCACAACAGTGAGAGGCCTGCAAATCATCATAATTATGGGGGCTTTCTTCTTACTTTTCAAATGAACACAGCACCTGATCAACCAGTCAGCAAATATTTTCTGAGCATCTACTGTGTGCAAGGCATTGTGGTAGGTACCTGGTCCTTATAGGGAATTTATAATCTCTTTAGAAATAAAATACGATTATAGGAACAGTGAACAGGACAACAACCCTGGACTCAATGACTAACCTTTTAAATGGCTTTTCTCTGATTCTAGTAAAAAGTGGTTAACTACAAAGTTACTTAAAAGTGTCATAAGTTCCTGCTGTAAAATTTGGTGTGATTTTGCTTTTCTTCAAGATTTTAGTATAAAATATTTTGTTAGTCAAAAAATAAGGTAAGATAGTGGAAGTGGACTGAAGGAAAGCGTTCATAAGAGTTTTCATAGTAGTAATAACAAAAACATGCAGCCTGCTTTAGATGCAGCTTTGCTATAAAAATAAGCCATACCAAAATTAGTGGCAAAATTAAAAATGAAGTTATTGGAAATGAAACCCAAGATGCAACTCATCCAGCCCAATTATTCTCTGAACCCATCATATTACTTGGACACCACTTCACCTACATTCTAGTGAAACTACCTCTTAACAGAACAGGAGAAAAAGTTTCTTAGAGGCTTAATGAGCTTAATTAATTAGCACTTAAGACAGCAGCATAAAAATAAATACATTGTGGTGATTGTTCCATGGATCTACAGATGTGATAAAAAATGGCATGGAACTACACATGCACTTCGTACCAATGTCATCTGTCCTGGTTTAAATATTGACTATACCTCTGTAAGAGGTAGCCATAGAGGCACACTGGGTTAAGGGTACATGGGATCTTCTCTGTACAATTTCTGAAACTTTTTATGAGTCTATATTTTAAAAATAAAAAGTTTAAAAATTGCTGATTGCATTTTGACTCTCTTTTTTGTTTTGTTTTGTTTTGTTTTGCGGTACGCAGGCCTCTCATTGCTGTGGCCTCTCCCGTTGTGAGCACAGGCTCCGGACGCACAGGCTCAGCGGCCATGGCTCACGGGCCCAGCCACTCCGCGGCATGTGGGATCCTCCTGGACCGGGACACGAACCTGCATCCCCTGCATCGGCAGGCGGACTCCCAACCACTGCACCACCAGGGAAGCCTGCATTTTGACTCTTTGATGTGTCATAAAGGTACAAAATATATAAAGTCACAAAATATATTTGAACCATAGCAAAGTACTTATTTGAAACATGATGAAAGCCATCCTCTATAGATACTAAACATGGATGTAAACCATGAGTCTCTTCCTTATTACCTGATAGGAGAGTTTTCTGATTTCTGATCAAGTCCCTACAATCCAGTTAACTTGAAGGAAAGAGGCAACTGACCATAAAGTGAGGAGCATATGGAAATACCCAAACATGGATGATGCCCAATCAAGTGGCAGGAACGAAGTACTAAGTTATCAGCATCATTATTCATGTGGCTTTAAGTTCTTCATTTTGCTTCTCTCATCAAACCCACCTCCCTCTGAGGTCATTTCTAAATGGCTTCATCTCTAATATTTCCAAATAAGTTTCAACTTTTTATTTTGAAATAATTATAGACCCATAAGGAGTTGCAAAAATAATACAGAGATATCCCATGTAACCTTTACCCAAGTCCCCCAAAAGTAATATAACTTTACTACTAGGAAAATGACATTGGGACAATTTTCAGGTTTTATTCGGATTTCACTAGTTTTTACATGTACTCGTGTGTGTGTGTGTGCTTCTATGTAATTTCATCACATGTAAGGATTCATGTAACCACCATGACAATCAAGATACAGAATTGCTCCATTATCCCTAAAGATATGTTACCCTGTACAGTCATACCAACCATCCTCTCTTTAACTCCTGGCGACCAGGAATCTGTTTTCCATCTCTATAATCAATATCATTTCAAAAATTACATGAAGACGTACAGTATACAAACCTTTGACATGTTTTTTCACTCAGCATAATGACTTTGAGATCCACCCAACAACTTGGATGGATCAATAGTTTGTTCTTTTTTATTATGGAGTAGTATTCCATTCCAATAATGGTTTACCAAGTGAGTCTGGGAATTAATTCACCAATTAAGAAAGGATAACTTCCTTCATTTAAAAAAATAGTATAGGGCTTCCCTGGTGGCGCAGTGGTTGAGAGCCCGCCTGCCGATGCAGGGGACACAGGTTCGTGCCCTGGTCCGGGAAGATCCCGCGTGCCGCGGAGCTGCTAGGCCCGTGAGCCATGGCCGCTGAGCCTGCGCATCTGGAGCCTGTGCTCCACAACGGGAGAGGCCGCAGCAGTGAGAGGCCCGTGTACCACAAAAAAAAAAAAAAGTATAACTACACATAGATACATCTGCATGAATTTCTACATGAATTTCATATGGCCATGACAATAGAAAATACCACACATGACCTTGCTTGAGGACAGGTCTACCTGTGCCATTTTCTCTGAAGACCCCATCGACAGTGAATACTCCTCTCCACCAATCAACCAAATTATTTCTCCCAGTGAATCAGGCTTCCAGAGTTCCTATTTTAAGATATGATGCAGGGGGCTTCCCTGCTGGCTCAGTGGTTAAGAATCCACCTGCCAATGCAGGGGACACGGGTTCGAGCCCTGGTCCGGGAAGATCCCACATGCCGTGGAGCAACTAAGCCCCTGCACCACAACTACTGAGCCTGCGAGCCACAACTACCGAAGCCCATGCGCCTAGAGCCCGTGCTCCACAACAAGCCACCGCAATGAGAAGCCCGTGCATCACAACGAAGAGTAGCCCCCGCTCGCCACAACTAGAGAAAGCCTGCGCGCAGCAAAGACCCAACGCAGACAAAAAAAAAAAGATATAATGCAGGAATGGCAAGTAAAACCAGGACCTCCGGGCATTCAAATACATTTTTGGTCAAGGACAGTGCCTTTTGGAGTTACCGGTTGCCAAGGAGACAGTATTAGGTGCTATATAGAAATGAATCATTGACTGCGCGGCTCGATGACAAGCTGTATCTAGAGTTTCCTCATTGTGCAGGAGGGTTCTGTGGCCAGCTACTAAATTATTCTAATTATATATATAAATGCTTCTGTAACCTTTTTGACTGTCTAGAGAAGGAGAAATAATCCTTCAACTATTTTTTCTGAATAGATAATGTATGAGACGGTTATGCCCCCAAAAAGGGGGGGAACCAGAAAAAACTGTCCTTCTAGATCTTATGCCTTTTAATTAATTCCTGGAAAAAGGCAATAGGTCTGACACTCAAATTCTGTCTTCCGTCACCTCAGGAGAATTTTCTCATTGTCTACAGGCTAATGAAAATATCTGTTTTCACCTTTTAAGGTCATTTTTACCTGGGATAATTTGGAGTCACCACGTCTAAGAATAAACACAACATATCTGGGATAAAAAAGAAAATTTACAGGTAGTCTCACATCTAAGGGCAAAAATTACCTACGATTTTCTTCACTCTTAGGTCACCATCTATTATTTAAGGTTCTAGCTGGGCTGCTCAACACGGTAGCCACTGGCCACATGTGGCTATTAGGATAAAGAAAATTTTAAATTTAGTTCTCCAGTCACAGCAGCCACGTCACAAGCACTCAAAGGTCGCACATGGCCCGGGGCTACTACAGGGGCCATCAAGAAAACAGACCACTTCCATCACCACAGAACGTTTGATTGAAGGCTCTGCTCTAGACCAGTTTGAAATGAATCTGTAACACACCACATTTCAGTTCTCAGTGATCCCACCTCCTCCAACCAACAAAGGGGAGGCATCCAAAGACTGCCTTAAATAAATTTTTCACCAATTTCAGAATCTTATCCATGAGTCCTGTTCTCTCCCCATGCCTAATGGAAGCCCAGGTATTACTGTGTCTAGGTGGCTCCAGGTAGAAGAGAGAACGTCACAGCGAGGCTACCTTTGAGTCCCATTACCTTGGATGCCATCCTGCACAGAAGAGACTGGGTTGTTAGCAATGATTCCGCTTAAGCCACTCAAAGCTTGCTTCCCACTGGCTTATGCTCCCGCGACGCCCGGCGCTCAGTAGCAAAGTATGAGGTGACTCTACCTTGCTGGGTGGAGCAGCATTCATAATTTATCACGGGAGGCAGTGACTGCGTCCTATGGCCACCCCGCTGTGTGCACACGGGGCTGCTGGAGAGTGATAAGAACTGGAAACTGGACCTCCCTCGAGATTATGTTACAGCTACTGCTGATCTTTGATTAGTCACTTACGTTCCTGACAGGTCGCCATGAGGTCCTTCAGTGAGCTATGCTGAAAAAGTAAAAATTCTCCCGACCTCCCAGCCTAGATCCAGCTTAGCAGAAATCCTCTTGGAATCCTCTCTTGATTCTGTTTGGAAAACTTTACATCCTCCGACTTCAAGGAAGCAAGTTGACAGGGCAACTTCAAGATCCAGAATATGGAGACTCTGGCTCTCCCCAGAGATTTCTCTTATTTTCATTTTATTCATTTTTAGAAGCAAATATCATGCATGTGTGCCTCATTTAAAAATTACAATGTTCAGGGCTTCCCTGGTGGCGCAGTGGTTGAGAGTCCGCCTGCCGATGCAGGGATGCAGGGCACACGGGTTCGTGCCCCGGTCCGGGAAGATCCCACATGCCGCGGAGAGGGTGGGCCCGTGATCCATGGCCGCTGAGCCTGCGCATCCGGAGCCTGTGCTCCGCAGCAGGAGAGGCCACAACAGTGAGAGACCCGTGTACCGCAAAAGAAAAAAAAAAAAAAATTACAGTGTTCAGATATCTATAAAACAGAAACAGACTCAGAGACAGAGAGGACAGACTGGTGTTTGCCAAGGGAGAGGGTGTGTGGGGGAGGGAAGGATTGGGAGGGTGGGGTTAGCAGATGCAGAACTATTACATATACAGATGGAGAAACAACAAGGACCTCCTGTACAGCACAGGGAACTAGATTCAACATCCTGTGATAAACCACCATGGAAAAGAATATGAAAAAGGATATAGGGCTTCCCTGGTGGCGCAGTGGTTGAGAGTCCGCCTGCCGATGCAGGGGACACGGGTTCGTGCCCCGGTCCGGGAAGATCCCACATGCCGCGGAGCGGCTGGGCCCGTGAGCCACAACAGTGAGAGGCCCGCGTACCGCAAAAAAAAAAAAAGGATATATAGGTGTATAACTGAATCACTTTGCTGTACAGCAGAAATTAATACATTATAAATCAACTATGCCTCAATAAAATTTTTTTAAAAAGAAAATTTTGTGAAATTAAAAAGAATCACAACGTTCAGGTTTTTGGAGGCAGTGGAACTGCAGGTGGCTTTGTTGTGAAACTCAGAGCTGGTCCCTTCCAGGCTTGGAACTAATTTCTTTTTTAATAACTTTATTTATTTTTATTTTTGGCTGCGTTGGGTCTTCGTTGCGCATGGGCTTTCTCTAGTTGCAGCGAGCGGGGGCTACTCTTCCTTGCGGTGCGCGGGCTTCTCATTGCAGTGGCTTCTCTTGTTGTGGAGCATGGGCTCTAGGCGCGCAGACGTCAGTAGTTGGGGCGCACGGGCTTAGTTGCTCCGCGGCATGTGGGATATTCCCAGACCAGGGCTCGAATCCATGTCTCCTACATGGGCAGGAGGATTCTTAACCACTGAGCCACCAGGGAAGTCCTGGAACTAATTTTATGTTTGTCAAGTTGTATTCTATTTAAAGGACTTCTGTGGAGCAGGTATCTGAGTTGTTACCCCCACCATGATCCCTATAGGATGTAGAAGGACCATGGGCAAGTGGCTCCCCTCTTGGGCCTGTTTCCTGCTGTATAAAACTTGGGAGAGGGCTTCCCTGGTGGTGCAGTGGCTGAGAGTCCGCCTGCCGATGCAGGGGACACGGGTTCGTGCCCCGGTCCGGGAAGATCCCACATGCCGCTGAGCGGCTGGGCCCGTGATCCATGGCCGCTGAGCCTGCGCGTCCAGAGCCTGTGCTCCACAACGGGAGAGGCCACAACAGTGAGAGGCCCGGGTACCGCAAAAAAAAAAAAAAACAACTTGGGAGGATTATGATACCACCTCCCCAGGCTGTTACGAGGATTGTAATACCTGTAAAGCACTTGGAAAGGTGCCTGGCACCAGTGGCATCATTAAGTGCTAGTACTAATATTATAGCTAAGATTGGCATCCTTAAGCCCACCTCCTCTGCAGGCCCCTCCCCACAGGGGTCCACCATTATTTTCTTGCTGTGTTTCCTTCCAGACTTTTTTCTATGCATGTACGTGCCTGTACATGTACCCATAACAAGTACTGTGTTGATTTGTGTGTAGGGGTATGATCACATGTGCACATTTATGCGAGTGTATCATATGGTATATAAAGTTCTGCAATTTGATATTTTTACTCAATGATTCAGCTTGGAGTTCTTGGCATTTCAGTGCCCAGCAGGCTATCGCTAGATCATGCTTAAAATCTTAACTCGCGGCTTCCCGGGTGGTGCTGTGGTTAAGAATCCGCCCGCCAATACAGGGAACACGGGTTCGTAACCCTGGCCCAGGAAGATCCCACAGGCCGTGGAGCAACTAAGCCCGTGCACGACAACTACTGAGCCTGCGCTCTAGAGCCCGCACGCCACAACTACTGAGCCTGCATGCCTCGAGCCCATGTTCTGCAACAAGAGAAGATACCGCAATGAGAAGCCCGCGCACCGCAAAGAAGAGTAGCCCCTGCTCGCCACAACTAGAGAAAGCCCTCGCACAGCAACAAAGGCCCAACACTGTCAAAAATAAATAAAATAAAATAAATTAAAAAAAAAATCTTAAGTCACTACTGATGGACATTTGGGTTGTTTCCACTTTCTGGCTATTGTGAACAATGGCTTTATGAACATTCATGTAAAAGTTTTTGTGTACATATGTTTTCATTTCTCCTGGGCATATATTTAGGAGTGGAATTGCTGGTAAGTTATGTGTAACTCTATGTTTAACTTTTTGAGGAACTGCCAAATCTTCCAAAGTGTCTGCACCATTTTATAGTCCCATCAGAAATGTACGAGACTTCCAGTTTCTCCGTACCCTGGCCAACACTTGTTATTGTTCTTCTTTTTGATTATAGCCATCCTAGTGTGTGTGAAGCAGTATCCCACTGTGGTTTGGGTTTGCATTTCCCTAATGCCTAATGACGTTGAGCATCTTTTCATGTGTTTTTTGGCCATTTGTATATGCTGTGTGGAGAAATGTCTATTCAAATCCTTTGCTCATTTTTAAATTGGACTATCCATCCTTTTATTGTTGTGTTGTAAAAGCTCTTTGCATATTCTGGATACTAGACTCTTAATAGATAAATAATTTGCAAATATTTTCTTCCTTTTCTGTAGGTTGTCTTCTCATTTTATTTTTAATATTTATTTGGCTGTGCTGAGTCTTAATTGCAGCATGCAGGATATTCGTTGCAGTATGCAAGATCTTCAGTTGTGGCATGCAGGATCTTCAGTTGCAGTGCACGGGCTCTAGTTCCCTGACCAGGGATCGAACCTGGGCCCCCTGCACTGGGAGTGCAGAGTCTTAGCCACTGGACCACCAGGGAAGTCCCTGTCTTATTTTCTTGATAGTTCCTTTGAAGCACAGAAGTTTTTAATTTCAGTGAAGCCAAATTCATCTGTTTGTTAGGTGCCCTATCTAAGAAACCAGTGCCTAACCCAAGGTCACAAAGATTTACACCTATGTTTCTTCTAAGAATTTTATAGTTGGCCTATTTTGAGTTAATTTTTAAATATAATATGAGGGTCTAACTTCATTATTTTGCATGCGATATCCAGTTGTCCCAGCACCATTTGTTGAAAAGTTCTTCTTTCCCCCATTGAATTGTCTTGGCAACCTTGTAGAAAATCAGTTGAGCATAAATGTATGGGTTTATTTCTGGACTTTCAATTCTATTCCTCTAATCTACACGTCTATCCTTATACCAGTTCTACACAGTCTTTTTGTGTTTGTTTTTAAATATTTATTTATTTATTGGCTGTGTTGGGTCTTTGTTGCTGAGCGCTGGCTTTCTCTAGTTGTGGCGAGTAGGGGCTACTCTTTGTTGTGTTGTGCGGGCTTCTCATTGTGGTGGCTTCTCTTGTGGAGCACGGGCTCTAGGCGCGCAGGCTTCAGTAGTTGTGGCTCACGGGCTCCACAGCACAGGCTCAGTAGTTGTGGCACACAGCCTTAGTTACTTTGTGGCAGTGGGATCTTCCTGGACCAGGGCTTGAACCCGTGTCCCCTGCACTGACAGGCGGATCTTAACCATTGCGCCAGCAGGGAAGTCCCTACACTGTCTTAATTACAGTTGCTTTGTAGCAAGTTTTGAAATCGGGAAATTTAAGTAATACAACTTCATTCTTCTTTTTCAAGATTATTTTGGCTATTCTGAGTTAGGATCAGCCTGTCAATTTCTGCAAAAAGGCAGATGGGATTTTGATAGGGATTGCACTGAATCTGTAGATCAGTTTAGGGGTATTGCCATCTTAACAATATTAAATCGTTCTTTCCATGAATATGTCTCTCCACTTATTTGGGTCTTCTTCAGTTTCTTTCAATGGTATTTTATAGTTTTCAGTGTACAAGTCTTACACTTCTTTTGTTAAATTTAACAAAATTCCTAATTATTTAATAATTATTATTTAATAATAATTACTATTTAACAAAATTCCTAATTATTTTATTCTTTTTGATACTTTTTGTAAATGGAATTATTTTCTTGGTTTCATTTTTGGATTCTTCATTGCTAATATACAGAAATACAACTGATTTTTTTGTATATTGATCTTGTATCTTGAAAACTTGCTGAACTCATCAGGTGTAACAGTTCTTTTGGTGTCATAATATATATTTTTTTAATTTAAAAAGAGGTCAGGTCAAGGTCAACATCAACAGTCATAAATTATGGGGTTTTTTCGGTTTATTTTTTAATATTTATTCTATTTTGGGCTGCGTTGGGTCTTAGTTGCGGCACGCTGCGGTGCACGGGCTCTTTGTTGCGGCATGTGGGTTTCTCTCTAGTTGTGGTGTGCTGGCTCAGTAGTTGCGGTGTGTGGGCTTACTTGCCCCACTGCGTGTGTGATCTTAGTTCCCCGACCAGGTATCGAACCTGCACCCCCGGCATTGGAAGGTGGATTCTTAACCACTAGACCACCAGGGAAGTCCCAGTCATAAATTATGTTTATAGGACATACCCTCAATGTGACGTGATGAAAATGACACTCTACCTCTGTGGTTTTCTTCCCAATAACCCATAACCCTGAAATAATCATGAGAAAACATCAGACAAATTCCACATTTCAAAGAAGAGTGACAGGAGAAAAGACAAAAGAGAATGGCTTTACTGGAAAAAAGAAATTAATCAAGGCATTTAAATTACATTTTATTTCTGACATTTTATTTCCACCCATGATTGGAAGCTTGTTCTAAAGCAAAGAATGAAATAACATCAGTGTACACAAGAGACAGAATATATAAATGGACAACGGCCAGACCACGTATAAAATCAGAACTCTGACCCATAACCTGTAGCGACCTGCTCAGGAAACCAACACCGTACCTATAACACACAGCCCAGAAAGCCAACCTGCCACCCATCTCCAGTAATAATCCAGGAAAGTCAAACAATAACTCTGTAACTGTTGGCTCAAAATGGCCAGGACTTGACGAAAAACCGCCAGCTTCCCTAGCTTTTGTCACCATTTCCAACTGAGGACCAATTAGTGAAAGCCAAATACGTACCCTTAGATAATCACAGACGATGCCCTGCTTCTAGTTAGCCCACGTCCAGTTCCCTGTGCCAACAACATCCAGCTGAGGCATCCCTGACGCCTTCCCTTTTTCCCCACTATGCAGGCTTTCTCACTCCTCTCCCGGCCTTTGATTCCCTGCCCAAACACAAATGATGGTGGCTGACTCCCTTGTCGTTCCAAGCTCTGAATAAACAGCCTTTGTTTGTTCTCATTCGGTTGGTCTTCATTTATTTCCACAGTTGCTGTCATTCAGCCGTTTTCGCTGATTTTTGCAGAAGAAAAACTTCAGAAATTTTCACTGAATACAGTGAATTCTCTAATAAAATTGTTGTGCTGGAAACTTTCATCTCTGGAGACATTGGAAAGTTGCAAGAATTGAGCTGAAGAAATAGACATGGACGATATTGCATTTTTCCGGAAGGTACTGTGAAAACGAATTTTTATGAGTATCTACCAAGTTTATCCTTATGTTTAAGACTTTTTCTAACTGTTTGTATGGCCTGTTTCTTCACATCTATTGAACATGCATATGCAAAAAAGATCGGTAGCCATGAAGACTTTGGCAAAATTTGCAGAAGGTTTAAAAACTCAAAATGTAATGTTACTGTTCATCACTGTGACAGAAAATATGTAGGCATAACTTTTTTCCCCTTTTGTCACAAAACACATTAATGTAATTAAAAAGTACTGATCCATTACTTCTTTTCCTATTTTGTACTGAAATATTTTAATTTTGAAGTTTTTTTTTTTTTACTGGCATGATTTTACATATATTGGGTTGGCCAAAAAGTTCATTCGTTTAGTGAATATGTTGTTCCATACAATTCTTGGTGAAAACGAAAAATGTCTTTTACTTTTACTTAAAACCGAACGAACTTTTTGGCCAAACCAATAAAAAGTGAAATAAGACAAATTTCACTCTCTCCACATTTTTTCTGACTATCGTTGTCTAATTTCATGATTCTTACTGAAAATAGTTTTATTGTACAGAAGAGAGAGGTGTTCAAAATGACCTCGGCAGGTGGCAGGCGCTCCAGGTACACAACTGTATTGGCTAATGGTCTTTTTCATGGCCGTGTAGGCTCCTGTTGTGTGAATTCACCATAAAATATTGAACCAGACCCCAGAGATTAGCGTTTAGGTTGTTTCAAGTTTTTTGCTACTATAAATAATGCCGTACACTTGACTTTGAGGCACACATATACGAAGAACTGTGGGATACTAAATTCCTAAGTGGAATTGCTAAGTCAAGGTTTATGTGCATTTTATAATTTGCTCAACATTGCCACGCTGTCCTCCATCAAAGATTCGCAAATTTACATGCCCAGCAGGGCCCAAAGATGCTTATTAGTTCCATCACAATATGGCCTGCCAGCTACCACTGCGTATTATCAAAAGTCTTGATTGCTGCAACTTTCTTTTAGTTGTAAAGAAGGCTGAGACTTTTTTTTTCTTATGCTTAAAGGCCACTTGAATTTATTCATCTTTAATCCTTGTCTTTCTCCTCCCTCCCCTTTTCTGGACCGTGGATCTTTATCTCACTGATTTGTAAGAGCTCTTTATAACTTAAGGAAATTGGCCCTTTGTCGCATGTTGCAAATAATTATCTCAGTTTCTTTCTTGCCTTTTCACATTTTTTAGGAGTTTTCAAACTTTGTTTTCAATTTGCATAGAGTTAAATTTGATTGGAAGTCATTTCCTTAATGGTTTCTAGGTTGGGATTTTGCTCATCAAGGCCTTTGCCGCTCTAAGGGCTCTAGTCTTTAAAGGGCCAGCAATGGCTCCAGGTGGAAATGTTAACTTATTAATGGGAAGCACTTCTTCCCCCCTAAAATTTTATATATGAACAAACCACTCTTTTACAGAAAAATATACAAGATTTTGAAAGCCTCCTATAAACATAAGTACTATGGCAGGAACTCTAAGAAAAGGGGGTGGGTTATTATTAGCACAGATGCTGTATGTTTTACCCAAGCCAGTCTGACAACAGTTCGTTCTGGAATTTAAAAGAATTCTTGGGAGAGAAAAGCCCTCTTATTCCACTGACATTGATAAACTGTAGGATGTTAGCCTGTAGTACTTAGAAGTGATCTCAAGGAGAAAATCTGTCTGAGGATTAACTCATCTTGGAAGAAAATAGAGCTGCAGAGCAAGTCTTGATATCAGCATAAAGCCCTTGAATCCAGTCAAGTTTTTCAGAAGTGTGATCCAATACTCAACCCAGTCTGGGCTGGATTTTTGCCACTTGAAACTGACAGTCTTAATGAATACACATGTAGTTCTGAAGGATGTAGTAAGAGGAGTTGGGAGGCAGGGAAGCTGGCAAGATGGATTGGGAAGTGAGGGGAAAGGAATGGGCTAGACTGGGAACGGTCTAGGTCACTGGATGAGGGTCCTTTGGGGCTTAGGAAGGAAAAAGAGAAGTAGAAGAGACCTAACAGACAGCATCAAGGAAGAACCAAATGGATTTGCATAAGAGGAGTCAGGGAAACATTAACTAGAGTGCTGTTTCATGTAGAGATTTCAAAAATTAAGAGGAATGCAGATGAAATGATGACATACCTAGAAAACTTAAGAGAAATAATGTAAAAACCCCTAGAGTTATAAAGGACACTCGGTAAAGTGGCTGAATACAGGATAAATACAAGACACAACACTTGCTTATTGATTTTCTTTTCTTTCTTTCTTTTGGCCATGCCACATGGCTTGTGGGATCTTAGTTCCTCGACCAGGGATAGAACCTGCGCCCTCAGCAGTGAAAGCACAGAGTCCCAACCACTGAACCGGCCAGGGAATTCCCTGCCTATTGATTTTCTAACAGAAAATACATTGGGAAGAAAAGCTCATCTACAGGGGCATAAGATCTCTAGCACTAACATTAAAAAGACATGTACAGGAGGCTCCTAAAGAAAAAGTTTTAAGTTTACTAAGAGATAAAGATGGCTTGAATATTCCTGCTACAAAGACAACACTTAAAGATGTCAGTTACCCACCATTAATATTTATATAGATTGAATGCAATTCCAATCTACAGATGAATCCGTATTTGAAAACTGACAAAATATTGTCAGTGTTTTGAAAAACAATAAACAGATGATAAAAGCTAAGAAAAAGGACTGCAATTTAGGGGTGTTTGTCCTGCTGAGATAGTAAAACACTGTAGAGCTATAATAGTTCTATGTGTATGTACGTGGCTGTATGACTCTGAATGTATATGGTTGTGTAATTCTGAATATATTTTAAAAAACCGTTGAATTGTGCGATTTAAAGTGGTGAGTTGTGTGGTATGTGAATTGGATGTGACTGCAACTAACAAGAGGCTGATGCCTGACAATGAATCCTACTCCAGGGCAAGGCAGGCGCTGCACGTCCTTTCTTGTGGGAATGGTGTAAATAATCACCATGAGGTCAGCAAGGCCAGAGAGCCCAGGTGCGATGCCCAAATGCAATCATTCATGTACCCTTCAACAAATATTTGTGGAGGGCCTACTGGGTACCACATACTAAGAATTCAGCAGCGAACAAGACAGATGAGATATGACCTCAGGATGCTCACAGTGCACAGCAGGGCCAGGACTAAGGTAAGTGTCTCATGGGTGCAAAATTTAAGAGGGTGTCAAAAAACTCAGTAATTATCTTAGCCTGGGCTGTCATAACAAAATACCAGAGACCTTGTGGCTTCAACAACAGAAATTCAAACTCACCCTTCCTCCACCTTTGCTTTTTCTTTTTTAACATCTTTATTGGAGTAAAATTGCTTTACAATGGTGTGTTAGTTTCTGCTGTATAACAAAGTGAATCAGCTATATGTATACATGTATCCCCATCCTCCACCTTTTTATTCTATTCAGATCCTCAAATGAGTGAATGACGCCCACCCACATTAATGAGGATGATCTTTACTCAGTCTACCAATTCAAATACTAATCTCTTCTGGAAACATCCTTACAGACATACCCAGAAATGACATTTACCAGCTACCTGGGCATCCCTTAGCCCTGTCAAGTTGACACATAAAATTAACCATCACACCTTTTAAGAATCTTCTGAGTCAAAGTGAGAGAGTGGCATGGACATATATGCACTACCAAATATAAAATAGATAGCTAGTGGGAAGCAGCCACATAGCATAGGGAGATCAGCTCGGTGCTTTGTGACCTCCTAGAGGGGTGGGATAGGGAGGGTGGGAGGGAGATGCAAGAAGGCGGAAATATGGGGATATATGTATATGTATAGCTGATTCACTTTGATATAAAGCAGAAACTAACACACCATTGTAAAGCAATTGTACTCCAATAAAGATGTTAAAAAAAAATCTTCTGAGTCAAATACGAATAACCTCATTTTGCAGAGGAGCAAGATATAGATTTGAGAAACCAAGCAACTTGCCCAAGGTCAAGATCACACAGCTAGTAACTAGTGATATCAGGTAGACACGCAAGCCAGTATTCTTAACCACTGTGCCAGATGCTGGGGAAATGTACCCAGTCCTCATTTATCAGGTTCTGGTACAATCAGAACAAAAACCTCTCATATTTTTTTCTTTTCTATTCTGTTGCCTTTGGGCTACATTTAAGAGTTTAAACCAGCATTTTACAACCATCTTTGTAAACACTGAATCAGGCTAGAATCCTGAATGGATACTGAACCCAGGGGGACATTTTGATAAGGTACAGAATATCTTCCAGCAGACTGCACATTAACAGAAAGGAGGAAAAGAGTAACTCTACAGTGGAGAAATCAGACCAACACCTCCACTGCGTGGCGAAAGTCAGCATCACCAACAAGGGGCAAACGGACATGGTGAGACTCCAGATCTGATTCCTTGAGAAGGAAGCAACATCACCTCTGCAGTATTGTGGACAAGAATGCATAACTGGAATCGAATTGCCAGGAAACATCGGACAAACACAAGATGAACAAGTTCCATTAAGCAAACGGGGTGAGAGGGACTGTATTTTTCCCAAATGTCAATGTTATAAAGACCAGGGAGAGGAACCAAGATGGCGGAGTAGAAGGACGTGCTCTCACTCCCTCTTGTGAGAACACCAGAATCACAAGTAGCTGCTGGACAGTCATCGACAGGAAGACACTGGAACTCACCCACATCCAAAGACAAAGGAGAAGCCACAATGAGACGGTGCACTCACAGTAAAATCAAATCCCATAACTGCTGGGTGGGTGACTCACAGACTGGAGAACACTTATACCACAGAAGTCCACCCACTGGAGTGAAGGCTCTGAGCCCCACATCAGGCTTCCCAACCTGGGGGTCCGGCAACGGGAGGAGGAATTCCTAGAGAATCAGACTTTGAGGACTAGTGGGATTTGATTGCAGGACTTTGACAGGACTGGGGGAAAGAGAGACCGCACTCTTGGAGGGCACACACAAAGTAGTGTGCGCATCGGGACCCAGGGGAAGGAGCAGTGAACCCAGGGGAAACTGAACCAGACCAACCTGCTAGTGTTGGAGGGTCTCTTGCAGAGGCGGGGTGGTGGGGGGGCTGGCTGTGGCTCACCGTGGAGACAAGGACACTGACAGCAGAAGTTCTGGGAAGTACTCCTTGGCATGAGCACTCCCAGAGTCTGTCGTTAGCCCCAGCAAAGAGCCCAGGTAGGCTCCAGTGTTGGGTTGCCTCAGGCCAAATAACCGACAGGGAGGGAACACAGCCCCACACATCAACAGTCAAGTGGATTAAAGTTTTACTGAGCTCTGCCCACCAGAGCAACAGTCAGCTCTACCCACCACCAGTCCCTCCCATCAAGCCCCTTAGATAGCCTCATCCACCAGAGGGCAGACAGCAGAAGCAAGAAGAACTACAATCCTGCAGCCTGCGGAACAAAAACCACATTCACAGAAAGATAGACAAGATGAAAAGGCAGAGGGCTATGTACCAGATGAAGGAACAAGATAAAACCCCAGAAAAATAACTAAATGAAGTGGAGATAGGCAACCTTCCAGAAAAAGAATTCAGAATAATGATAGTGAACGTGATCCAGGACCTCGGACAAAGAATGCAGGCAAAGATCAAGAAGATGCAAGAGGGCTTCCCTGGTGGCGCAGTGGTTGAGAGTCCGCCTGCCGATGCAGGGGATACGGGTTCGAGCCCTGGTCTGGGAAGATCCCACATGCTGCGGAGCAACTGGGCCCATCAGCCACAACTACTGAGCCTGTGCGTCTGGAGCCTGTGCTCTGCAACAAGAGAGGCCGCGACAGTGAGAGGCCCACGCACCGCGATGAAGAGTGGCCCCCGCTTGCCACAACTAGAGAAAGCCCTCGCACAGAAACAAAGACCCAACACAGCCAAAAATAAATAAATAACTTAATTAATTAATTAAAAAAAAAAGAAGATGCAAGAAATGTTTAACAAAGACCTAGAAGAATTAAAGAGCAAACAAACAGAGATGAACAATACAATAATGGAAATGAAAAATACACTAGAAAGAATCAATAGCAGAATAACTGAGGC
This sequence comes from Delphinapterus leucas, assembly GCF_059928025.1. NCBI lineage: Eukaryota > Metazoa > Chordata > Mammalia > Artiodactyla > Monodontidae > Delphinapterus > Delphinapterus leucas. Next base: position 17,681,357 of record NC_143142.1, read on the forward strand.
AGAAGAACGGATAAGTGACCTGGAGGACAGAATGGTGGAATTCACTGCTGCGTAACAGAATAAAGCAAAAAGAATGAAAAGAAATGAAGACAGCCTAAGAGACCTCTGGGACAACATTAAACACAACAACATTCACATTATAGGGGTCCCAGAAGGAGAAGAGAGAGAGAAAGGACCAGAGAAAATATTTGAAGAGATTATAGTTGAAAACTTCCCTAACATGGGAAAGGAAATAGCCACCCAAGTCCAGGAAGCGCAGCGAGTCCCACACAGGATAAACCCAAGGAGAAACACGCTGAGACACATAGTAAGCAAATTGGCAAAAATCAAAGACAAAGAAAAATTGTTGAAAGCACCAAGGGAAAAACAACAAACAAGAGACAAGGGAACTCCCATAAGGTTAATAGCTGATTTCTCAGCAGAAACTCTACAAGCCAGAAGGGAGTGGCATGATATACTTAAAGTGATGAAAGGGAAGAACCTACAACCAAGATTACTCTACCTGGCAAGGATCTCACTCAGATTCGATGGAGAAATCAAAAGCTTTACAGACAAGCAAAAGCTAAGAGAATTCAGCACCACCAAACCAGCTCTACAACAAATGCTAAAGGAATTTCTCTAAGTGGGAAACACAAGAGAAGAAAAAGACCTACAAAAACAAACCCAAAACAATTAAGAAAATGGTCATAGGAACATACATATTGATAATTACCTTAAACGTGAATGGATTAAATGCTCCAACCAAAAGACACAGGCTTGCTGAATGGATACAAAAACAAGACCCATATATATGCTGTCTACAAGAGACCCACTTCAGACCTAGGGACACATAAAGACTGAAAGTGAGGGGATGGAAAAAGATATTCCATGCAAATCAAAAGAAAGCTGGAGTAGCAATACTCGTATCAGATAAAATAGACTTTAAAATAAACAATGTTACAAGAGACAAGAAAGGACATTACATAATGATCAAGAGATCAATCCAAGAAGATATAACAATTATAAATATATATGCACCCAACATAGCAGCACCTCAATACATAAGGCAACTGCTAACCACTGTAAAAGAGGAAATCGACAGTAACACAATAATAGTGGGGGACCTTAACACCTCACTTACACCAATGGACAGATCATCAAAAATGAAAATAAATAAGGAAACAGAAGCTTTAAATGACACAACAGACCACATAGATTTAATTGATATTTATAGGACATTCCATCCAAAAACAGCAGATTACACTTTCTTCTCAAGTGCGCACGGAACATTCTCTAGGATAGATCACATCTTGAGTCACAAATCAAGCCTCAGTAAATTTAAGAAAATTGAAATCATATCAAACATATTTTCTGAGCACAACGCTGTGAGATTAGAAATGAATTACAGGGGAAAAAATGTAAAAAACACAAACACATGGAGGCTAAACAATGCGTTACTAAATAACCAAGAGATCACTGAAGAAATCGAAGAGGAAATCAAAAAATACCTAGAGACAAATGACACTGAAAACACAACGATCCAAAACCTACGGGATGCAGCAAAAGCAATTCTAAGAGGGAAGTTTAGAGCTGTACAAGCCTACCTCAAGAAACAAGAAAAATCTCAAGGAAACAATCTAAACTTCCACCTAAAGGAACTAGAGAAAGAAGAACAAACAAAACCCAAAGTTGGCAGAAGGAAAGAAATCATAAAGATCAGAGCAGAAATAAATGAAATAGAAACAAAGAAAACAATAGCAAAGATCAATAAAACTAAAACCTGGTTCTTTGAGAAGATAAACAAAATTGAGAAACCATTAGCCAGACTCATCAAGAGGGAGAGGACTCAAATCAATAAAATTAGAAATGAAAAAGGAGAAGTTACAAGAGACACAGCAGAAATATAAAGCATCCTAAGAGACTACTACAAGCAACTCTGTGCCAATAAAATGGACAACCTGGAAGAAATGGACAAATTCTTAGAAAGGTATAACCTTCCAAGACTGAACCAGGAGGAAACAGCAAATATGAACAGGCCAATCACAAGGAATGAAATTGAAACTGTGATTTAAAATCTTCCAACAAACAAAAGTCCAGGACCAGATGGCTTCACAGCTGAATTCTATCAAACATTTAAAGAAGAGCTAACACCCATCCTTCTCAAACTCTTCCAAAAAATTGCAGAGGAAGGAACGCTCCCAAACTCATTCTATGAGGCCACCATCACCCTGCTACCAAAACCAGACAAAGATACTACAAAAAAAATTACAGACCAATATCACTGATGAATATAGATGCAAAAATCCTCAACAAAATACTAGCAAACAGAATCCAACAGCACATTAAAAGGATCATAAACCATGATCAAGTGAGATTTATCCCAGGGATGCAAGGATTCTTCAATATATGCAAATCAATCAATGTGACACACCATATTAACAAATTGAAGAAGAAAAACCATATGACCATCTCAATAGATGCAGAAAAATCTTTTGACAGAATTCAACACCCATTTATGATAAAAACTCTCCAGAAAGTGGGCATAGAGGGAACCTCAACATAATAAAGGCCATATACGAAAAATCCACAGCAAACATCATTCTCAATGGTGAAAAACTGAAAGCATTTCCTCTAAGATCAGGAACAAGACAAGGATGTCCACTCTCACCGCTATTATTCAACATAGTTTTGGAAGTCCTAGCCACGGCAATCAGAGAAGAAAAAGAAACAAAAGGAATACAAATTGGAAAAGAAGAAGTAAAACTCTCACTGTTTGCAGATGACATGATACTATACATAGAGAATCCTAAAAATGCCACCAGAAAACTACTAGAGCTAATCAATGAATTTGATAAAGTTGTGGGATACAAAATTATTGCACAGAAATCTCTTGCATTCCTACACACTAATGATGAAAAATCTGAAAGAGAAATTAAGGAAACACTCCCATTTACCATTGCAACAGAAATAATAAAATACCTAGGAATAAACCTACCTAGGGAGACAAAAGACCTGTATGCAGAAAACTATAAGACACTGATGAAAGAAATTAAAGATGATACCAACAGATGGAGAGACATACCATGTTCTTGGATTGGAAGAATCAATATTGTAAAAATGACTATACTACCCAAAGCAATCTACAGATTCAACACAATCCCTATCAAATTACCAATGGCATTTTTTACGGAACTAGAACAAATCATCTTAAAATCTGTATTGAGACACAAAAGACCCCGAATAGCCAAAGCAGTCTTGAGGGAAAAAAATGGAGCTGGAGGAATCAGACTCCCTGACCTCAGACTATACTACAAAGCTACAGTAATCAAGACAACATGGTACTGGAACAAAAATAGAAACATACATCAATGGAACAAGATAGAAAGCCCAGAGATAAACCCACGCACCTATGGTCAACTAATCTATGACAAAGGAAGCAAAGACATACAATGGAGAAAAGACAGTCTCTTCAATAAGTGGTGCCGGGAAAACTGGACAGCTACATGTAAAAGAATGAAATTAGAACACTCCCTAACACCATACACAAAAATAAACTCAAAATGGATTAGACACCTAAATGTAAGACCGGACACTATAAAACTCTTAGAGGAAATCATAGGAAGAACTCTCTTTGACATAAATCACAGCAAGATCTTTTTTGATCCACTTCCTAGAGTAATGGAAATAAAAACAAAAATAAACAAATGGGACCTAATGAAACTTAAAAGCTTTTGCACAGCAAAGGAAACCATGAACAAGACGAAAAGATAACCCTCAGAATAGGAGAAAATATTTGCAAATGAATCAACGGACAAAGGATTAATCTCCAAAATATATAAACAGCTTATGCAGCTCAACATTAAAAAAACAAACAACCCAATCCAAAAATGGGCAGAAGACCTAAGTAGACATTTCTCCCAAGAAGACATACAGATGGCCGAGAGGCACATGAAAAGCTGCTCAACATCACTAATCATTAGAGAAATGCAAATCAAAACTACAATGAGGTATCTCCTCACACCAGTTAGAATGGGCTTCATCAGAAAATCTACAAACAACAAATGCTGGAGAGGGTGTGGAGAAAAGGGAACCCTCTTGCACTGTTGGTGGGAATGTAAATTGATATAGCCACTATGGAGAACAGTATGGAGGTTCCTTAAAAAACTACAAATAGAATTACCATATGATCCAGCAATCCCACTACTGGGCATATACCCAGAGAAAACCATAATTCAAAAAGATACATGCACCCCAATGTTCATTGCAGCACTATTTACAATAGCCAGGTCTGGAAACAACCTAAATGCTCATCGACAGACGAATGGATAAAGAAGTTGTGGTACATGTGTACAATGGAATATTACTCAGCCATGAAAAAGAGCGAAATTGCGTCATTTGTTGTGACATGGATGGATCTAGAGACTATCATACAGAGTGAAGTAAGTCAGAAAGAGAAAAACAAATATCGTATATTAATGCATGTATGTGAAACCTAGAAGAATGGTACAGATTACCCAGTTTGCAGGGCAGAAGTTGAGACACAGATGTAGAGAACAAATGTATGGACACCAAGGGGGGGAAAACCGTGGTGGGGTGGGGATGGTGGTGTGCTGAACTGGGCAACTGGGATTGACATGTATACACTGATGTGTATAAAATTGATGGCTATTAAGAACCTGCAGTATAAACAAACAAACAACAACACAAAAAAGACCAGGGAAGGCTGTGAAAAAGTTCCAGGTTAAAGAGTTGTGACAACTAAACACAAAACCTGACCCTTGATGAAATCCTGCACTGGAGGAGAAAAGATGCTAGAAAGAAGATGATTTCAGGGCAAAGGGAGCATGAATGATAAAGCAAATGGGATAAACTGCTCACAATAGGGGAATCTGGGTAAAGGGTATATGGGTCTTCTTGGCACTATTCTCATTCTTGTATGTAAACTTAAACATTAAGAAAAAATATATAAAACCAATCTTCCTTTTGACTCCAGGTTTGGTTTCAATATATTTCTTTTCTTTTCTTTTTTTGGCTGCACGGCTCACAGGCAGCATGTGGGATCTTCCCGACCAGGGAGTGAACTCATGCCCCCTGCAGTGGAAGCTTGGAGTCTTAACAACTGGACCACCAGGGAAGTCCCGGTTTCAGTATGTTTCTGATAATTACAAAGCTGATTATATTGGTCATATTCCTAAAGAAATTCCTCAAGACCCATTTAGTGTTCTGGTTACTGAATTCCAATTTTGGGGGGTGAGGTTCCCCACACATATTGTATGACAGGCAATTCTCAGGACACCCCCTGTGTGTCCTACAATTCATTGATGCTGACACTATACCCAAATTCCACAGGTTAAGGGTTCATCCCCCCCACCCCCACCCCACTTGTGATGCCAACCCCAAGTCCAGGTTGTTACCTGCACTTCTGGCCAACTGGCTATAAACGAGAGGTTCCCATAACCCCCTCCTGAGGTTCAGTTAAGTTGCTAGAGTGGCTCACAGAACTCTGAGAAACCTATTACTTACTAGATCACTCGTTTATTATAAAAGAATGTAACTCAGGGACAGCCAGACGGAAGTGATGCACGGGGCAAGGTATGTGGGAAGGGGCATGGAATTCCCATGTCCTATGCTCACCACTGGTCGCAGAATCTCCACATGCTCACCAACCTGGAAGATCTCTGACTCCTGTCCTTTTGGGGTTTCTATGGAGGCTTCATTACACTGGCATGGTTGTGCCAGCTAAGGAAGGTTGTTCACCTCCCAGTTCTACAAGAATTAAGTCATGAGCCCCTGCAGTCAATGGCCTTCAACATACCCTGAAAGGAATTCAGGGCAGAGATCAGGAATGAGGCACTCTGCGCACTGGGAAAACTGGCAAAATAGACCTTCAGATAGTTAGATATTTTCAGGAGAAAATTTTATGATCCTGGATGCTTATATCTTCCTACTTAGAAAAGCACTGAAGCCATTAACCAAGATATCAATTCCTTGTGACCAGCAGAAAACTTCTACTGAGATGTGGGCTTGGTTTCAGTACCTTTCACCAAAATCACACATATACTGTCCTCCCCCCTTACCTCTTTGGAACAGTTTCTCAGAGCTGAGAGGCTCTCTCCCAGGCTATAGTCCTCAGTAGGATACTGAATAAACTCAACCCACAGCTTTTCCGTTGTGCCTTTTTTCCCCAAGTCAACAATTGATTAAATCATTGGTCATTGGAGACTGATTCAACTTCTAGCCCCTCTTCCCTCCCCAGAGAGGGAAGAGGTTTTGGGGTGGGAGGTGAGCCCTGGTCTCCTGGCAACCAGCCCCCATCCTCTGGTGCATCCCAAAAGCCACCTCATTAACATAACAAAAGATGCTTTTTATCGCTTGTGACACTTAGAAAGTTCCAAGGGTTTGGGGAGCTGTGAGCCAGCAACTGTGGACAAAGACCAAATATATATTTCTTATAAATCAGAACATCACATCCAAATTATTTTAACTATTTAACTTTCTTTGTACTTTTCTTTGTTGGCAAAACAAAACAAAAAACCCAAAAAGCTCCTCCTCCTTCCCACCCAATCCCAACATGCAAAATTATATATGAAACTTACTTCTTATCAAATGTTCTTGCTTGTATCCTGCCCTTCACAGTAACCAGTGCAGAACCAGGCACAGAAGTAGTCTCAAGATAGCACTTTATAGACTCAAAATTCTCTAAATCTAAGGTATGATTAATATCTGGAAGTAGGATATTACCAAAAAGAACCTAGTTATACTGTGTGAGAAATATGGTATGTCAGAGATACTGATCCTGTCTTTATTTACATTTTTGATATTTTACTCATCATGGATTTTTTTACATTAATTTTGATTTTTTAAAAACATTGTTTATCTTGACTATTGAGTTTTTTTGGCAACCATTTAAATTTTACACCCTTGCCTCATCCTAGTTCCAGACCTTCTGAGATTCAAAGTTCATTGATTAAAAAAAAAAAAAAAAAAAACCAGACGTGAACAGAAAAATATATTGCAGAATACTGGTGAGATTATGTATGTTAGGTTTATTTCTCTTTGATTCCCTTTACACTATGAAAAGAGCAATTCTGTACAATACTGTTGAAAAGGGGATGAAATATATACATAATTCTGTAAGAAATAATTTCATTTGCCACAAAGTCTCCTAATCCAGTCAACCTCAAAAAGACCATTTCTTTTCTTTCTTCAAAAGAAATTGTGGACTAAGTTATATAGCATGAAAAAAAAATAACAAAATGTCCATTGACTGATAAATGAATAGACAAATGTGGTATATCCATACAATGTTATATTGTTCAGCTTTAAAGAAGAATGAGGGAGTTCCCTGGAAGTCCAGTGGTTAGGACTCTACGACTTGGCACTTTTCACTGCCTTGGCACTTTTCAATCCCTGGTCCAGGAACTAAGATTCCACAATCCGTGCTGCATGGCCAAAAAAAATAAAAAGAATGAAGTTCTGATACATACTGTAAGATGGATAAATTTTTGACACATTGCTAAATGAAATACGTCAGACACAAAAGGCCATATATTGTATGATTCTATTTATATGAAGTGTCCAGAGTAGGCAAATCCATAGACAGAAAGTAGATTTGTGTTTGCTAGGGACTAAGGGGAGAAGGAAAAGAGTAGCAACTGCTTATGGGTATGGAGTTTCTTTGTGAGGTGACAAAAATGTTCTGGAATCGTGGTGATGATTGCACAACTTTGTGAATATACTAAAACTCACTGAACCGTATGCTTTAAACAGGTAAATTTTATGGTTTTCAAATGATAATAAAGATGTTATTAAAAACAACAACAACAAACAGGGAAGAAAAATTGACCACAGCATAAGAATGCTAAATATAAGAAGAGGGGGGAAATGTCTATAAAATGAAACAGAGGCTTCTAGATACATGGCCAAGAAAATATCCTGCTAAAAAGTAGGAGGCAGCTTTAGGCGGTAAAAAATGTAGTAGCTTCAGCCGGCATTTTCAGCAGATCTAATCTTAGCTTTCCTAATTGCTTAATTTTCCTGAGCCTTATTTTCTCATCTGTGAAAATGTAGATAGTGATATCTACTTCCCAGGGTTGGTATGAGGGTGGCCTTCACACACAGTAGGATTGCGACTCATGTCAGCCACAATCATGTATATCTGTGTGCTTCTGGTTGCTGTCTCAGTTCATCTCGAGAAAAAGAATAAGTCGGCAGTGACTAGACTGAATAGGCAAAAGTTATAAGAGAAAGAACATCAGAGGAGACTGCTGCCTACAGAGAGGGAGGGAAAACTAGTTAATGAATAAATAAGAAGGAGAAGGTGATGGATAAGCAAATGGGCAAGTGGGTCATTAGAGACGGCAGGATAAATGTAGGGTAGCTAAGGCATTTAGGTACCACCTAAACTTGGGAGCTGGCTTAAAATGGACTAAGGTCCATGAAAATCTTGCAGCTCTTTGATAATAGTAGCAAATCCTAACACAGTACTTATTCTGTGGCCAGTATTGTTCTAAGTGTTTTATACATTTTTAATCATTTACTCCCTACAATAACCTACAAGATAGATCCTGTTATTGTTCCTGTTCTCAAGTTAGGAAACGAGGCACAGAGGAGATAAATAACTTACCCAGAGTCACAAAGCCAGAAAGTCAGCTATAGTACATGGTTCTTCTATATTCCACATTTTCTCTATTGTACCTTCAAAATGTTTGCTTTATGAAGTGTGATAAAACCAAAATGTCATAGCAACTTGGGTTAGTAATAGTTTGAAATGATCTTTTAAGAGCCACGCGATTATTGTAACTGAGCTTTCAAATGTGCTATGAAAATGAAGTTGAAAAGATGTAAAACACACACTAGCCTGGGGAGTGAGCCTTGTCAGGGAATTAGACCCTGGGGCTCTCATATGGGGGCGGCGAGCCTGGCATCCCTCCCACCGAGCTTTTTGGGGAAATGGTGAACGGGTCCCCTTCTCAGGGAGAAATATGGCCAAACACCTCACACCCAATCTTCTAAAAAGTGAATTGAGAGGTGTTGGGACCGAAATCAGCAGATGTAAGGTCTAGACAATGTTCTCAATGAACAGTTTTATCACAATTTGAGCAAGTGTTTTCCCATAAATTAGAGACCACAGGGTTATATTTTTTCCTTTCTGCAAGGGGGCAAATTTCCCCAGTCAAGAGGCACGTGGTGCTAATTTTCGGAGCCATAAACGTGTTCTACGTGCATTGGGGGAAAACAGTGCCTATGCTTGTAGAAGTTATTGACTGCCAATCTGTTGTTTCTTCATTTTCTTCTTTATCAGTAAATATTCATTGAGTGTCCACAGAACAAAAACAGAAAGATCTGTGACAAATCCCTCTACTTTATATGGTGAATCTGCCATCAAAAGACACAGCGCCAATTCTGACGTGTCTACTGGAGACAAAAAGATTTCAGAAGGAATCTCAAACACGAGAGTGTGGCAGAAAATCCTTATCAGGTTAGGTTGTGTGTCTGCTACAGAAGTACACTATTAAACAAAAGCAACAAATCTTCAGCTTTGAAAAAGGAGTTATACTCTACAACTGAGAGCAGGAGGGACAAATCATTGCGGGGGGACTGGAGGAATTGACCCCTGCCATATCCATCATCTCCCATCACATGGAAGACCTGTCCCGACCCTTTTCTCTTTTCTGAAAGGTCTAAAAATTTCTCCTGAGGAGGCAAAGCACATAAAAGCTGCTCCTAACAATTTTCCTTCCAGGGTGGTCTCCCTTCTTCCCAAGAAGCTCTTGGCTCTGAGGAGGGCCCAGACATTGTGTCTGAATGTTTGGCCAGGCATCTGGGGACTTCAGAGACCCCCACCCTGTGTGGGCATGAGCTCTCTCAAGAGAGATGACCCAGGCTGGATCTCAGAACTTCTACCTCCTGAGGAAACCATTCCTCAAAAGGCCTTCTGAAGTCAGTTGAGCTCAAGAAGGAATTATTTGCCATCTTGGATTGTTAAAATATGAAAGGTGGGACAACCGAAAGCTCTGAAAATCAACAGGAGACATACTCCTGCAAACTTTCTAAAATGGATTTCCTACTTCAGACGCTGACGGACGGTTTAGTAACAGGATAATAATGAAGAAACACTAAAGTGTATGATACGTGAAGGATTATTTTAGAGTAAATTAGAATAATTAACAAAAAAGAGTCCCTTGCAACCAGGAAAATTTATCCATGGCATAATGCCATGCCCAAAAGCTGCATTTAAATGATACTTAAGTGAGCAGTCTGTCAAATTATGTCCAGTATTATAATATTCATTAATTTTGAAAGAAAAACTTCTACTGCTACCCACATTCAAAAACAACAACGACAAAACAAACAAAAAACCAACCCTCTGACGTAAACAGAGACAGTCCCAATGCAATGATTATTTTTGGTTTAACAACCCAAGACTACAACTATAAAGCCAGGTGAAACAAAGGGATAAAAATGGTGTGATTTCCTGGAAATCCCACAATGCAATTTCACTTTGAACTTGCAAGCAAATATCCAGGCATGATCTGCATACAACTGGGTGGCGTTTTGTTCTAGAACGATGGGCCCCAATTAAAAATAATGAGGCTTGTCTCCAGCCGCCAGACCCAATTAGAGATAATAAGGAGTGATAGTTCCTGAAATAGATTCATTTTTCTCTGATAGACGAATTGGGACAGGGGTCTTGGTCGGGGTCATTGGGATAGGCCTGGCAACAAAACATGGGTCACTCAGGCTTAAGAAGCCCTTACGAATCCAGTTATTAAATAAGGAAGTAGGAATAACACCACAAATCGTTCATTCATCGGCCACTTACACCCCACCACATTCAGATCTACATTGTTAGCCAAACAGGGTGACTATTGATATTAAAAACTTTAAAATAATGACCGTAACCTTTAAATGATTGTTTAAAAAAATACTGGAACGGAAGTGTGGCTGACTTCACGTATGTTTATGCATGCGTGTATATGTGCACACACATTTGCCCTTCTTATTTGGAATAATTGTAGACTTGTAGTAAAAGTTGCAGAGACAGTACAGGGAGTTCTCATATAACCTTCGCCTAGTCTCCCTTAATGTTAACATCTTATATAACCTGGCACGTTTATCACAACTAAGAAATGAAATTACCATTTCTCTCAACTACACTTATGAGTCTGGGACTGGGACAAGAGAGACCAAGATGGTGTGATGGGATTGAAGTAGGGGGACAGGGATACAGCAGGAAGTAATGCAGAAACATACAAACGGCTGGGGCCCTGGGCAACCGGGACAATAATGGGACCACTCACCAGGTGAAAGAGATCACCTGCACAGGTACAGACAGGCAAGCAGGTTGTGCCCAAGGTATCTGATTACCCTCTTCTGGCAAAGGTTGCTGCAAGCTGACAGGACCTCAGCACAGAAATGTTTTCTAGACAGAGGGTTTACCCTGTAATGAAAAATAGTCATCAGGGATGCAAAGGTCTTGTGTAAGCCTTAAAGAAGAGAGAACTAAGCCACTCTCAGGATGGTGCATTTGGAAAGATTCAGTGTGAATCCATCGTCTTCACCCCTGGTTCCCTGAGCAAGATTTTAAACTCTAACAAAATAACAACGTTAACACCTATAGAAGAGACATATCAAAAAGGTGTTGTGTTTTGCAAAATATCTTAATCATAAAGAGGAAAAAAAAGTTTTAAAAATAAGTTTGGCAGATGGGATTTTTCCAAAGATGGTCACAAGAGTATCTCCCATTCCACCTGCTCTTCTAGATCTTTCCATTCCTCCATCAAAAGGTAGAGTTTAATTCCTCCCTTGAATCTAGGTGGGCTTGTGACTCACTTGTAACCAACAGAATGTGGCAGAAAGGACACTGTGTGGCTTCAAAGACACAACCGTCATCAGAGCAGCCCGGCTGTCCTGAGGCTGCCACGTTGTGTGGAAGCCCAGCTATGTGGAGAGGCCACCTGCAGCCCGTCTGGTTGGCAGCTCTCATCCTCCAGTCTCCCCAGCCAGGTGCCAGATGCGAGAGTGAACAAGCTTTCAGATAGCTTGAGCCCAGCTATCAAATCACTCCCATCCCAGCCTTCCAGTCTTCCCAGATGAGGACCCAGATATCACGGAGCAAAGACAAGTCCATCCCACTGTTCCCTACTGGAATTCATCACCCACAGGATTAGTGAGCATAATAAAAGCATGGTTGTTTATGCCACAAAATTTGGGGTGGTTTTTTATTCCCCAGTAGTAACCAAAACAATGAGGCATATACTCTCTTGACTGACCTCCATGGACCAAATTCCAAGACTAGCCATTTCTTTCCATCCCCTGTTGACACCTTGATGACACCCAGGCCTGCGGAACTCTCAAAAGCAGAAGACCTTCTAGAACCTTGTTACATAAGGTCCAGGAACTAGCAGCCTCAGCACCATCTGGGAGGGCTTAGAACTGTACCATCTCAGGCCCCATCCCAGACTTACTGAATCAGAATCTGCCTTTTGATAAGATCCCCCGGTTAAAATAAAATACTCAGGATTCTGTTTGAGTATTTCAGAATGCATGGCAGACACTGTGCACCAAAGACCAATCAGAGCTCCTTCCTCCCTTGCCTCCTATCTGACAGGATGGAAATGTAAAATGCTGGGTTTTCCAGGCTCCCTTGCAGCTAGGGGAGGCAACACGGCCCATATTTAGCCAAAGAGCTACAGGTGGGAGTGCCTGGGAGAGGCTTTCAAGAAATCTTTTAAAGAAGGAAGATCCAATTTATGTATAGGTCTTTCAACACATCATGAAACATTTTAAAAACACATCCGGTTCTCTGCTTTTCATTGCTGTACAGTATTCCAGGTATACATCTGCCTTGTTCAACCCATCCATTTCCCTAATGATAGATACTTAGGTCATTTCCAGCTCACCACTCCCTCAAAAAGCAGCGTGATGAACATCTCAGATGTGTTCTCTTTTGAACATACACTCAAGTCCTCTCAGGAGTGTATGCCCAGGAGCGAGACTACTGGGTCATAAAGCACATAAGAACATAATTTCATTGCATTCTGCAAAACCCTTTTCTAGAATGATCGTAGAAGTCAGTTTGTCCTTCCTTCAATAGTGCATTACGGCTCCTGGTTCTCTGTATCAGAGCCTTTCCTTGGCACTTTCAGGTTTTACAATCTTTGCCAGTCTCGTGGGTATAAAGTGGTATTCCATTGCAGTTTACTTTGTATTACTGATTATTTGTGAAGTTAGAGAGAATGATTAACCACAAATGTTTATTAGCTAGTCAGTTTCACCTTTATGAGCCAGCCAGAGAAACTTTTCTCACATGCATGAGTGCATTTCTGGGTCTCTATTCTTCTTCACTGTTCATGTGTGCTTTCATTATGCCTTAAGAGTGTGGATTAATAATTGATTGGAATTTTCTCAAATGGTTTAATTAAGGAGAACTGACATATTTACAATGCTAAATTATCACCTCCAAATCATTAGGGAAATGCAAATCAAAATACAATGAGATATCACTTCACACCCATTAGGATGGTTATAATTTTTTTAAAAAATACACAAAATAACAAGTGTTGGTGAAGACGTGGAGAAACTGGAACCCTTGTGCACTGCTGGTAGGACTGTAAAATGGTACAACTACTATGGCAAACAGTATGGAAGTTCCACAAAATACTAAAAATAGAATTATCATACAAAATTAGAATTCCATACAGAATTGGAATCCAGAATTATCATACAAAATTAGAATTCCATACAGAATTGGAATCCAGAATTATCATACAAAAATAGAATTCCATACGGAATTGGAATCCAGAATTATCATACAAAAATAGAATTCCATACAGAATTGGAATCCAGAATTATCATACAAAAATAGAATTCCATACGGAATTGGAATCCAGCAGTGCCAATTCTGGGTATATATCCCAAAGAATTCAAAGCAAGGACTCAATCAGATATTTGCACACCCATGATCCTAGCAGCATTTTTCAAAACAGACAAAAGGTGGAAGCTATCTAAATGTTTATTGATGAATGAATGGATAAACAAAAATGTGGTGTGTCCACACACACACACACACACACACAAAGATGATTACTCAGCCTTAACAAGGAAGAAAATGCTGACACATGCTGCAACATGGCTAAAACTGAAAGACATTACACTAAGTGAAATAAGCCAGATACAAAAGCACAAATGAGGCACAGAGTAGAGTCAGATTCATAGAGAGAGAGAAGAATGCTTGTGACCAGACACTGGAGGCAGTTAGTGTCTGATGGGTACAGAGTTGCAGCTGGGGAAGACCAAAAGAGTTCTGGAGATGAATGGTGGTATAGTTATACAACAATGTGAATGTACTTAATGCTACAGAACTGTACACTTAAAAATGGTTAAGATGGTAAATTTTGGGCTTCCCTGGTGGCGCAGTGGTTGAGAGTCCGCCTGCCGATGCAGGGGACACGGGTTCATGCCCCGGTCCGGGAAGATCCCACATGCCGCGGAGCGGCTGGGCGCATGAGCCATGGCCGCTGAGCTAGCGTGTCCAGAGCCTGTGCTCCGCAATGGGAGAGGCCCACGTACCGCAAAAAAAAAAAAAAAAAAGAAAGATGGTAAATTTTATTTATTTTACCACCATAAATAAATTATCTCATGCATGAAAAATTGTCTCTCTCTCCATTTATTCTCATCTTGTTTCTGGATCTTTCAAAGTTTTAAAACTATTCTCCATTAAAGTGTTTTGCAACAATGAACTATCAGATAGAGAAATTAGGGAAATGATCCCATTTACAATAGCATCAAAAATAATAAAATGCTTAGGAATAAATGTAACCAAGTAGGTGAAAGATCTGTACAATGAAAACTACAACACATTGAAATAAATTACACACACAAATAAATGGAAAGATATTTCATGTTCATGGATTGGAAGAATTAATATTGTTAAAATGTCTGTACTACTCAAAGCAAACTACAGATGCAATGCAAAATTCCTATCAAAATTCCAGTGTTTTTTTGTTTTTTTTTAACAGAGATAGGAAAAAAAATCCTGAAATTTGTACAGAACCACAAAAGACCCTCATAGCCAAAATAATATTGAGAAAGACAAGCAAAGCTAGAGGCATCATGCTTCCTGATTTCAAACTATATTACAAGGTCATAGTGGTCAAAACGTGTGGTATCGGCATTAAAACAGACACATAGATCAATGGAACAAATAGAGAGCCCACAAATAAACCCATACATATATGGTCAATTAAGTTATGACAAAGGCACCAGGAATATACAGTGGGGAAATGACAATCTCTTCAATAAATGGTGTTGGGAAAACTGGACAGCCATGTGCAAAAGAATGAAACTAGACTCCTATCTTACACCATACAAAAAAAAATAAATCAACTCAGTATGGATTAACTTAAACATAAGACCTAAAACTGTAAAACTCCTCAAAGAAAACACAGGGGATAAACTCCTTGACACTGGCCTTGGCAATGATGTTTTAGATTTGATACCAAAAGCAAAGCAGCAAAAGCAAAAATAAATAAGTGGGAGTAAAACAAACTAAAAAGCTTCTGCACAGCAAAGAAACCTAGCAAGAAAATGAAAAGGCAACTTACAGAATGGGAGAAAATATTTGCAAACCTCCTATCTGATAAGGGTTCAATATCCAAAATATACAAGGAACTCATACAACTCATAGCAAAAAACAAAAACCCCAGTTAAAAAGTGGGCAAAAGACCTGAACAGACATTTTTCCAAGGAAGACATACAGATGGCCAACAGGTACATGAAAAGATGCTCAACATCATTAATCATCAGGGAAATGCAAATCAAAACCATGATGAGGTATCATCTCGCACTTATTAGAATAGCTCTCATCAAAAAGACAAAAGATAACAAATGTTAGCAAGAATGTGTGGAAAAGGGAACCCTTGTGCACTGTTTGTGGGAATGTAAATACACTGACACAGCCACTAGGGAAAACAGTATGGAGATTCCTCAAGAAATTAAAAATAGAACTGTATGACCCAGCAATCCCACTTCTGGTTATATATCTGAAGGAAACGAAATCACTCTCTTGTTGAGATATCTGCACCCCCTTGTTTATTGAAGCATTATTCCCAATAGCCAAGGTATGGAAACCACCCAAATGTCTGTTGACAGATGAATGGATAAACTCAGCATGGTATATATACACAATGGAATATTATTCAGCCTCAGAAGGAAATCCTGCCATTTTCGACATCATGGATAAAGCTAGAGGACATTATGTGAAGTGAAGTATGCCAGACAGAGAAAGACAAATACTGCATAGTATCACTTACATGTGAAATCTTTAAAAAAAAAAAAAGAAAAAGACAAACCCAAAGAAACAGAGCGAAAAGTGGTTGCCAGGGGTTGGGGACTGGGGTTAATAGGGCGAGGTTGGGAAAGGGTGCACATTTTCAGCTACAAAATGAACAGTCTGAAGATCTAATGAAAAACATGGTGACTATAGTTGATAACACTGTCTTATATAATTAAAATTTGCTGAAAGCAGATCTTAAATGTTTTCACATACAAAAAAGGTAAGTATGTGAGGTGATTTGTTAATTACCTTGAAGGGGGTGAATCCTTTCACAACATCTATGTTTATCAAATCATCACATTTGTACCCTTTAAATCTTACAATTGTCAATTATACCTCAAAAAAGCTAAAAAAAGTTTTGGATACATCTCATTCTTTTTAGTGGCATATAACATGTGTTTACTGATTGATTGATTGATTGAGGTAAGAACATTTAACGTGAGTTTTACCCTCTTAAATTTTTAACTGTGTAACGCAGTGTTGTTAAGTGTATTTTACTGGTGTCGTGTTCTACAGACACCTTACCCCATCCTACACCTTTCCAGGCCCCTCTCCCACAAGAAGCCCAATTCTTTCTTGTTATTTTCCAGACCAGAGGAAATCAGGTGGATAAACAAGGTATTGGTGATTTAACAAGTGAATTTTAAAACACCAACAAGGAATGAGATAAGAGCATAAAAGAATGGCTTCACACCACCCTGGACAACCGGAAGGCAGATTATTTGGAAAGAAAAACAGGCAACTAACTGGACCGCTCTTGTACCGAGGATCTTGCCAAGTGTCAGATCCTAGGGAGCCATCCTTTCACCAGAAGACCCTGTCTGAAGGTCTTGGAAAAAAGAAGGAGGAAGCCTGCATTTCCCAATTCTGAGACCTAAAGGTGTGTTTGAATAGTAACAGCTAGTATTTATTTGTCTAAGAGAGGAGAGTAGACATACAGTAGATAATCCAGGAGTGCCTTCTATGTGCTTACAGGATGTAATCAACAACATCCAACTACATGCACATTCCTTCTACCCTCTGCCCTTGGGACCAACAGACCTTGGCTTCCATCTGCTTGTCTGCTCCTTAGACCCAGCTGGGTGGGAAAGATACCAAGATGGCCAGAATTGGGAGGGACTGCTAACAAGGATTGTTTTCAGCTGATGGGGGTCTCTGCCCTAACTTAAGAGAGGCAATGAGGAGCTCTTAGACCATGCTGTGTCCTATGATCGTTGACAGGTGGGTAAGCTCAGTTCAAGTTATTTTGCTTTCTGTCCCCCTTAGTTTTCTCCTGACTGGGACAGTTCTGAGCAGGTAACGAGGGGCAGCTTAGTTAACAGTTATCAGTGTGGCTAAGGGTGAGTCTGCTCTATCGTTCACCATCAACATCGTACGCGTGGAGAGCCTGTAAAGGACTTAAAAGTTACACACACCAAACAGATGAAAACCAATAAACTCAACATCTAGAACAGTGCCGTCAGTAGAACTTCCTATAACGATGGTGATGATCTGGGTCTGCATTGCCCAATATGGTAGCCATCCAGCCCTTGAGATGTGGCTAATGAACAAGCAACAAATTTAAATTTTAATTCATTTTAAATAGCCCCATGTGGCTATTGACTACTATATGAGACAGTGAAGGTTTTGTTTTTTTCAATCTGTTCCTTTCCTCCCCAGTCTTACAATAGTCCAATGGTTGTCAGCCAGGGGCAACTTTGCCCCTGAAACCCAGGAGTCATTTATCATTGGAGATATTTTTGGTTTCATCGTGGGGGGTGGGGTGTCACTGGCATCCAGTGGGTAGATACCAGGGTTGCTGCTAAACATCCTACAAAGCCCAGGACAGCTCCACACCCCCAGAGAATCAACAAGCCCAAATGTTAACACCAAGGCTGATAATCCTTCTCTAGCCTTGTTTATGGTAAGCAAAGCTTTTCATAATTTGTACAACTGTTATATTCATTTTCTTGATTTTTCAAAAAATGTATTAAATTATGGTAAAACACATAAAATTTGTGGGGTAAAACACATAAAATGGCAACTACCATTCTACTTTCTGTCTCTGTGAATTTGACTGTTTCTAGGCCCCTCATATAAGTGGAAAGATGCACTGTTTGTCTTTTTGTGATGGTTTATTTCACTTACTATAATGTCTTCAAGGTTCATCCATGTTGTAGCATGCGTCAGAATTTCCTTCCTTTTTAAGGCTGAATACTATTAAGTTCTGTTTATCCATTCACCCACTGGTGGACACGTGGGTTGCTTCCACCTCTTGACTCTTTTCCATAACGCCGTGAACATGGATGTGTCATTTACTTGATTTGAAAGAAACTGGGAATGATTTTAAACTTACAGAAAAGTTGCAAAGATTATACAGAGAGCTCTCATCAGCTCCTCACTTAGTTTCCTCCATTACTATTTCATATCACCATGGTACGTTGTCACAACTAAGAAACCAAAGGTGGGACATTTCTATTAACTGCACTCCAGACTTAATTCAGATTTTACCAGTTTTTTTCCACTAATGCCCTCTTCTTCCTCCAGGATCCAACCCAGGACACCACACTGCCTTTAGTCGTCACCCCTACCCGGTCTCTTCTGGGCTGGGACAGTTTCTTGCTCTTTGTTTTTCATGACCATGACAGTTTTAAAGGGCACGGGTCAGGTATTTTGTAGAATGTGCCTCAATTTGGGTTTATCTGTTCTCATCAGTAGAGCAAAAGTTAGAGATTTAGAAAGAATACCACAGAGGTGAAGTGCATCTCTGCGCATCCTATCCCATCCCCTCAGGGACTCATGGCATCCACGTGACATCACTGATATTAACTTTTATCACTGGGTTAAGGTTGTATGGGCCAGGCTGCTCCCCTGTAACGTTACTATTTTTCCCTCTCTATACACTGTTATTCAGAGGTGAGTCGTTAAGACCAGCCCAGTGGGGAAGGGGGAGGAAAGGGGAGAGAAGAAGTAGCCGCCTCCTGGAGGAGAGAGTATGTAAATACATTATTTGGGATCTTCCGTTAAGAATATTTCTCGTTTCTCCCCCATTTATCGATTTTTTTTCAATCATTCATGTCGGTACATGCTCATGGATATTTATTTTACACTTTAGGTTATACTCCAATTTTTTGGTTTGTTTTGGCCATCCCTCGCTTTTCTAAACAGTATATCAACAACTATGTATCTTGCACTTGATACTTGAACATGTTTCAAACCTGATAGGCTTTTTCCAAGGAATGAGTCTTAGCCTCAGTGTTACTGATATCATTGATATTTATGACAATAAAGGCCACATTGATCATTCTGAACAAGGTCCTATCCACCCCAGCGCCTGAGAAACAGAGCTGAGCTAAGAGCCAGTTGCCAAGCTGGCTCTAGAATAATCCTGAGAAGCTTACAAGCGTCCCCTCAAGATGCGGCTGCCAAACCCTTCTGGGAGGGTAATTAATTGGTCCAATAGAGGACATGGTCATTATCACTCAGCTGGCCCATCTCTGTCACAAATCCCTGGGTTCAGGAAAAGCAGTAAAACCCGTGTGGGGTGCACATGCCTAAAAGCAAGACAGTTCCTGGAGTCAGACATACACAGTGTTCACTCGTACTTTTGTCTTGAGCTCTGTAACAAAACGGTGTTTGGAAACAATACTTAGGATAAACAGTTCATTTGGATATAAGGTTTTGCTTTGTTTTTCAGAAACAAATCCTAAACAGCCAAGAGAATTGCCTTAAACTCTTTTAGGCATTCAGGCTTTTGGGTTTTCTTCTGAGACAACTTACTCTCCTGATTGGAAAGTTATTTCTCACCTTTACATCTGAAATCAAACCAGAGATTTGGAGGGAGAACTTATGTGGTTGTATATAGACATTGCCTATGAATCTTAATTACCACTGAAATGGCTACGCTCTGATTTTAAAATGTTGTAAACAGTTATTTTAAGAGTACAAATAGTTTAAAAAGAAAACAGGCTTACTTACCTAGTTCAGAGTCCCAAGAACACACTGGCTGCTCACTTACTGTAACGTGGTCTGGATTCAAGGCTGTGTGTACGAGGGTGCCGTTTTCATTCTCAACATTAAGTATGTCAAGGGGTTTTCAGTCTGTGGCTCTGCGGGCTGACAGTTTCAAAATCAGGGGCATTGTACCAATCTTTAGGAGTCCTTTTCATTTCTGGTGCAGATTAATTTCTGAAGCAGAAAACCCTCCCTAGCCCCCAGTCCATGTAGCACAGGGTGACTTTCTTCCCCGCAATTAGTGAATAGCAGGTATTGGTTTTGATAACCAGCTCTCTGGGCTGGGCACATCTGCCAAATTCCCACTGCATGTCCCACTATGAAGTTGCTCTTTACAGGAATTCTCGTGGAATTTACAAGAGTTAAAGCTAAGCACACTGAGAGGATGCTTCTGCATAGACACTTGGTAGGTTTCAGAACACACAGAAGGCACTGCAGAATATGGCACAGGCTAGGTGATGAAACACGGGCATCCTTAGGGACCGAGCGTCTCAAACAAGTCAGGCGCTAGGACCTCCACCGCATTTCTCCAGGCTGAAGTTGTGGAGGTCTTTTTGTCCGTTACACCCATGCATGTAATCAGCGATTGTTCCTATTGTAAATCCCAGATTCACCATCTGTAGGTTCCAAAGGGCTGGGTGATTGTTAATATCCTGTCCCTATGGGATTAATCTGAAATTTCACACTAAATGATTTTTAAGTATAATTTGTTACAAATGATACAACATTACCATTTCTAAAACAAACAGCCAGGATTGTTACCTTGCAATAAAAAGCAAAAAGTTTGTGTGCTACTGTTTTGCATTCACTTCTCTTTAGACACAAATAGAGGTATGAAAAAAAAAACAAAACAACCCAGCCCAGAACCTTGGGAAGGGGTTTTAAGTAAGGGAACACACTGCTTTTTTATTCCTGGTGAACAGGATCTTAACGTGCAGTAGTGATAAAAGTAAGAGAATTCTCTGAGCAGTCTTTAAAAACCACTCAGGGTTGTCTGGTGTTTGCAGAAAAAAGAAACTTACAGTAAAAAAATCCAAGTTTGGATTCTCTATTGAGCAAAGAACTGTTAAAAGCTTTTTGTAGACAAATGAGGAGCCTCCAAAATCAGTCTGTGATATTAAAAAGAGCTGGCTTGAAGTGTGCAGAGAATATTCTTTTTCACGTCTTGGTTTGTTACACGAAAGGTGTTACTCCAATCAAAAGTTTTAACGCTACGAATTTCAAAATATATTGTCCAAAATAGCATATTATTTGGAATAAAGTCTAACCACAGCCAGGATACCAAACACTGAGACAGTTTTGCATACTTTACTAAGAATGAAGCCTTCCCACTAGATTGAAACACACACAGCAATTTTGTTTTCCTGAACTTTTTAGGGTGGGTTCAAATTTTCCCTTTTATGGATCAGATGGTTGAGATGTTGGAACCACTTCAACAGTTACAAAGTTCGCTCAACTTCATTTTTATTATAATCTACCCCATAAACTAAATGTATGACACCTATGGGACCTGTGTGGTGACCAGCAATTCCCTGGGATGTAGCTACATCCCTCTCAGTGGGATGTGCCTTGTCCCAAGCCATGCATCATTCAAAAAGATGCCTAAAAGGGCCTGCCCATTAGAAACCACTCAGTGCAGAAGTGTAGGAGGGTGGGGTCCCGTTACCACTTCTTCCCCAACCCCTGACACGGTCAGGTAGAATAGCTAAAGTGAGCCAAATCAGAGTTATTTCCTCCTGTCTCATATGGGTGCAACTGCACCCCCCCCACACACACACCATTGTAAGGACCAAGAAAGATGTACAAAACACTTAGCACATCATCATGCAGAATAAGTTTTCCAGAAAGGATACCTTATATTTTTTTTTATTAGCTACTGACCATCTTTCTGAGGTTCTGACAGCATCACGGGCACAAAAACCATTTTACTTTTGTCTTCATTATTATAAGAAAACAAAGATCCAAGAAAAACATGGTCAGAGACCAATGGCAAAGACCCTGGCCTTGGGGTTGGGCGATAAGGAGTAGTGGAGCCTGTGGCAAACTGGAAAGCACGTGACCCTCCCTCTAACAGGGGTGGGGGGTGGGGGGTTCGGCAGCGGCATTCAGTCTGAGCCATCCGAGCCGAGGGCTCCCTCCTGGGATTGTGGGCCTAGCACGGCCAACTTTTCAGATTTTTCAAGAAAAGCTGGAAATCACAGCTTGAAGGATTTTAAAATGCTGGCTTCTAATTCAGGTTTTTAAAAAGAAAGCCCATGACCCAAACAAAGCCTGTCTGTGGCTGTGTGTGGCCTGCAGACCCCTGATTAAGGATGCCCACTAGAAACGAATAGAAAAAGACATACAAAGAAAACAGAATATAGAATAGCGATCGTCACAGTTCTGTCTAATAATGTAGACTCTGATTAGATGTGGAATGGTATATTTATTGCACCCATAATATAGATCTAGAGGCTGCAGCAATATACAATGAGAATATACATATACACACATGACAAAGTATGCAAAGTGGCCAGATTAAATCAATTATAGAATTCAGAGGCAAGAGCCTTCCCCACATGGTGATTGCTGAATGGGAATTCCTGGTGGATAAATGAAAGAAAGGGCTTAGATTGGGTAAAAGTACGGATTGGGGCAGGAGATAACGATCTTGGATATTTTTTTCGTACCTAAAACAACATTATCTTGAGGGAGCCTAATCTAATGTCTCCCTGGATGCCAGAAAAAGGCTGTCCAACCTTTCAGATCACGAGAGAACTGTAGTAAATCCAGACTATTGATTTGAAAGGTTGAGAGAGCTTCCCAGAGTGACTCAGTTGATTCCTTATTTGCTCCAGCAGAACCTAGCTACAGAACAATTACGAACCTTTAGGAATACAAACTCACCTGGAAACACAGCCCGTCATTGGTTGAGCATCTCCTATACATCAGGTGCTATTTCCAAGCCTCACACAGCCCTGACAGATGGGTGTTGTTTTTTCAAAACGGGGAAACAAAATTAAGGGAATAACTCACCCCAAAACTACTCAGAAGGGAGGGGCAGCACTGAGACTTGAACCCTGGTTGGCCTCACAGCCGAGCCATTACAAAGTCCCCCTCCTAGGGTGCTGTCATCACATTTAGAGTCTGCAGGGAATGGGTGATTCTAAATATTCTAATTCATATGGAATTGCTATGTTAAGATGTCTGTGATTATTTACTTTCCAAAAATAAAATATGCTTCAGGTCAAGATTATGCCAAACAATCAGATGTGTCTTTTTTTATTCAAGAAGTATCTCATAGTTTTTCAGGGCCGGATAAATGAGCGTTACATCAAGGAGCATTATAACAATGTAGATAGCCATACCAGCCGAGATCACCCAGCTTTTTAAAATATTTTTATTCTAGGAGCCTGTTTTAGTCTCTAAAGTCTTTGGGGTTTTTTTTGTTTATTTTTTTTAGCCTTTGTGTTTTTAAACTGAAGCCAAATAGAAAGACAACAGGCCAATAGTTTCGATGTGGTCACTGCCAAGATACGTACATTGAAATTGATACCGGATTTTAAGTTTTTTTTTTTCAAAGCATTTTATTTTTTTACTCTGAATTATCACGATTAGCTGTAATTAAATTTGTTAAAACAACAGAAACTCGCTTGTCCATGTTCAACAGAAAAATTGCTACTTGTGTACATGGACTTGGCACTGACATTCTAGGATGCGGTGTAGAACTCCATGGAATTTCGGCACTGGGTGAGCCTCAGAGCTCTAATCCGACTTGTCTCTGGTTTGTGAATCCCCCTTCACCTCTTCTTAACCTTTGCATCAGCAGCTGGGTCAAGGGCACTTTCTACCATCAGAGGAGACAGGCCAGCCTGGGACTGCTCTTAGTGTTAGCAAGTTTTTCCTTATCCGGGTTAAAATAAGCCCTGGAACCTACAACCCAGTGATCTCAATTTGGCTTTGGGGAAGTCGCAGACAAAAAAAGCCTCTGGGTTTTATTCTTTCAACACTCAAATTCTCAAAAGAAAAGAAATTAATAAAAGGAATGCCTAGACATTGCCAAAACAACAACTGAATTATTATAAAGGGGAGGAGAAAGCTCCAATAACCTGCTTGGAGCACATTCAAGGGTCCCACTCAATAAAAGGCTGAATTTATTAGCTACGAACCACCTTTCTGAAGAGTAGGACAGGGTAGTGATTGAACTAGCGGAAGCAATAGGGTACCATCAAGATATAAAAACCTTAGAGTACTCCCTTCCTGGAAACCTCCAAGGGTTTAGCATCCTTTTATTAAATAAGACGTATGCCAACAATTATAAGTGGCATTAGCCTCTACAGGCGCACTCCCAAAGAACCATAATACACATATCAGTCATGCTAACAAGAGCAAAAGAGATCAACGGCCAGTGTACTTTCATGATCTCCCAAAGAAAAAACCCATTCTGTCCTCCCATCTGCAGAAGCTGTGTTTAGACATCAAACAGGGGCTTCACAGCACCGTGGAACCGACATCTTAGGAAATCAGAAGTTACTTTTAGAGGTAGCATCAACCTTGGGGAGTGAATACTGGGTGAGCTTTCTGTTGAGAACTTTCTTATGAGAAAATGCCACCTGACTAGATTTTGCAATTGACAAAGCAAGAAAAAAAAATTTTTTTTAAACCTGTAAGTCTCCTGCGTGCCAGACACAGTCCAGGGTGCTGTGGCCTAGACGGGTTGTTCTAGTATAATCATTCGTGAAAAAGCACCTTGACATTTCTGCTTCAAAGATATGCCCTGTGGTTCACTACACCAGCCAGTGAATCAGGGTGGGAGAAAGAGAAGTGATTATTTATTGCTACAAATCATATATTCCTGACCATGCGCCCTTTGCCCCCTCACTACCGGAAAATTAGAACAAGCAAAGCAAAAGTCAAGAACTTAGGAAAAAGAAGAAAGAGTCATAGCCTGTAATAATATCAAGCTGCTTTCTGGTCAAACAAAGCCTGCTTTAAACTTGCTAAGTGAGTGAGTAGTTTTTAATCCTTCAATAGCAGCACAGTTCCTACACACTGCCTATGAACTGGTCTTCCCAGTTATGACTGAGTTGGTTTTAAGCTCATCAACAACATCCCAAACAAACATTTCTTACATAGCCTTGGGCACCCTAGCTCTGAACAGACCAGGCAAATAATCTACTGCTTAACTCCCAAAACTTCAGAAATACCAGCCCAAGTTGGAACATTCTCTGCTACATCAAACCAGAGAGCAAGCAGAAAAGCCATATACCTATTGTTTTTGCTCCTTTCTGCATTTCCTTTATAACCAGAGGACTGAGGAACTGTTGAGGCTTTTGGAAATCTTGCTAGCAGGGAAGCATATCCATTTGCAAAATCAGAATCGATCTGAGGCTCTCCGTAGCCAGAAGCAAATGATAAGGTGCTATATAGCCATGGAAACAGGTGAATTTCACATTCTTTCATTTAAAAAAGAAAAAAGGGTAGTATTGGCCATCTTTATGTAATTCAGTAAGATCACCTGGTACAGGTGCCCATATTTATTCAATCAGAGAATTGCCGGAGACTTGTTACAAAACAAGAATTCCCCAGCTCTTCCCTTTTATGGTTCTAATTTCACCCCAGGTGACTCTTATAATTCAGCAGGCTTGAGAAATACCATACATTTATAAAAGGGAAAATACATTAACCTAACAAAAGAAGGATTTCTGCTAAGTTACCTGGGTTTTCTGAATAACTCTAACAGTAGGCGTTTGAGTGGCAATATTGTCACCAACCAACCCTGAAGCAAAGAACTCAAAAGCTCAACTCTTTAGGGAAATGATACAGCTGCTAACCAAAAATCCCTGCAGAGAGGCCAAGTTCCTAAGGAAAAAAAGGGGGTTTTGAGGACTGCCCAGGACAAACTGAACCTCTATTTTTAAAAAATGTTTTATTTTAGTGAAAGGTCTTTGCTCTTTTTTCTCCATAGCGCATGAGTCTACAGAACTCAGATTGTCTGCCTTTTATTTTAAAAGCTTTACTGACTCCACCAGGCTTCAGAAGGGAGACTTTCTTTCCAAACCACTCTAAAGATATAAAATTATACCTGGATGAAAAGGACTGTTACTTCAAAAGGAGGTTGTCACGTCAACCCCCCACCCCTCCCACACTATTTACTGACAACTCCATTAAGGATTAACAGAAATAAACCCAAATGCTTTGAATGCTTACAACTTAACCTCTGAATTAATTGGAGGTCATTCGGGGACATTCAAAGCAATGTAAACTACACTGCTACATTAGTGACGTAGTAAACTACATTACTACAGTGTAAACTAGAACCGGTCAAAATACACATTTTCAATATATGCAGGTCGCAGAGAGATGAAAACTGAGACGTTTCATGACCATGACCTTAACTAACATCTGTAAATTACATTTTCCCCCCTAGAGACTGCAAGCTGATCTATTTTCTTCTGGCAGAGAAGAAAGGAGCGAGGGCGCCCAGGTGCTACAAGAAAACCATTCGGGACATGGATCCATGCAACGCCAAGGTCACAGCCCACCTGAGTGAAAAATGAAATCCAGGTACTGTACACTCAGCCTAGGCAGTCCCGGCTCCTTCTTGAAAGTACACAGTAGGTCGGAAAGGCTTCCCAACCACAGGTGCGGAGACGCGGTTCCCCTGCCCGCTACGGGATAAATAAACAACGTGAGGACAGCCTGGAGAAACCCAAGAAGCACTGGATGCCCGGCCTGACTCGGCCAGAGGCGCAGATTTGAGTCGAATATCCACACGCAGGGGCAGAGGCTGTTGGAGTCGCCGTGGCCTAGTTCGAATCCCCACTCTGCTCGTGCGCCCTTGTCCACTCATTACCGCCCAGGGCTTCAGTTTTCCTCTGTGCCAAAAGGGGACCATCCTCTCCCCTAAGGGGATGGTGTGAAGGATAAACGAGGCGGCAGAAATAAGCAAATAAAGGATGACTGTGACTATTATTGCTGTTGTTATTTCAAACTATTCCAATAGAGGCTCAAGAGGGAGGGAGTCGAAAATGCAAGCTTTCTCGGGGGATCAAACTAACTCAAGCCCCACTTCTAAAGCGTCTGGGGAGACCTTTGTCCGCGCTCGACCCCGCCGCCGCCCGCGGTCCGCGCCACCTTTCCCGCGGCGGGCGCGGGGCGGGGCAGCCGGCGGCGCGGGCCGGCGGCGGGGAAGGCGGGAGCGCGGGCGCACCGGCGGGCCGCGGCTCCCAACGGCTCGGCTGCGCTCCGCTGGCCGCGCGGGACCCCGAGCATCGCAGCCTCTACCACAGCCGCTGGCCCAGCCGCGCTCGCTCCGGGCCGACTCACTCTCCACGCGGGACAGGGGGGCGCGGCGCGCAGACCCGAAACGTCCCGCGCCCGGCCACCGCGCCCGGCCCACTCCCCACTCCCAACCCCCATTGGTCCCAGCAGGTGGAGGCACCCGGCGCGAGCGCTCCCGGCTCCGAGGGCTCCCACCGGCCACGCGCCGCGCCTATGCGCGCGGGCGCAACTTTCTTAAAGAGACAGGTGGCCCGAATCCGCGTCTACCTGGTGCCCCGACTCGGCCTCCTGGCCCGTCCCTCCTTTGGGGAAGAGAGGGGGCTGCAACAGATCTCCACACCACCCACCTCCTTTTCCCCTGGGCAGTGACGGATTGCAAATTTTAATGCACCCAGCATCCTTTTGCAACTTAATTCTTTTGGCCTAAATCACCCTCCCACTGCTCCTCAACGCATGCTCGCAGGCGTGCAGCTGGGGCCACTGCTGGCAAAGTTTGACGAGGGGTGTCCCTACCCCTGCACCATACCCCACCCGGAGCCACGGGGCGTGCAAGGCTCGCTGCTGCTGGGAAACGCCCGTTGCAATCCCCTTGACCCTGCCCTGTAACTGACCCTTGGGGAAAAGCCCCCCGCACAGCTACTGCGCATGCTCTGAGCTGGACAGCTCCAGAGAGGGAAATTTAAAAACGGTTCGAGCTGCGACGGCGGCCAAATTGCAGAACGCGAGGGGCGAGCGCGAGGGAGTCCCCCTCAGAAACCCCATCCCGCCCCAGGAGCGCCTGCGGCGGCGGCCCAGCGAGGATCGGCTCCAGGTACCGCCTTGCAGGGTTGGCTTTGCTCCCTCCTCCCGGGCAGTGCCCTGCATTGCGTTTCCTGGGGGGAGACCCGGGTCAGGGGCAGCGGGGGTCTGCCTCTCTTTGCCCCCCTTTTCTCCTTTCCAGGGGTCCTTGATGACTTTGGGGGCGGATCTGAGAGTCTAGTGGGTTTCTGTGTTCGTTTCAGCCTCAGAGTTTGAGAAACTTAGAGAAGATTTCTTTTAAAGGTTAAGTTTGTGTGCAGCGGGGGCTGAGGAGGTGGAGTGGGGAGTTGGATTGGGTTTCCAGCAAGGGCATGTGGCATTTTTGAAGGCATTTCCAGGGCGGGAGCCCTGCGGAGATTATTCCCTTTGCAAGTGGGAATTTGGCTCCCCCAGAGAAACATACATGACACATCAAACTGTCCTTTTTTGTTTATTTTTTCCAAAGTGGTCAAGCCGAGCCGTGGTTGAAAATACTAGGCTTGGAAGGGAATCAGGTTTTTCTGATTCCTATTTTGCAAGTCCACATTATCCAAGACTTGACATTTGGATTCTAGAGCCTTCCTCTGCCCTTCCCCCATTAATTTGAAAGAACCTGGAATTTCATTCCATTCTCTTCATTTGCTTCTAAAACCCTGTAGAATTGCCCTGGGAAAGTGACCTGTGACACCCAGGAATCCTCTAGTACTTTTTTTTCATTTATCTTTATTGGAGTACAATTGCGTTACAATTTTTTTTTTAAGTGTTCTATTAGTTGTTTGAGCTCCATCCTTCTGAATTGTGGGAAAACTATGAGTTTTCTGCCCTGTCCACATCGTTGCTGATGGGAGCTTTGTTTTCTGCTTGTCTTTTCCCCAAGGAGATGATAGAAAGTGACATCTCATCCATGATGTCAGGAATTATTCGAAACTCAGGGCAAAATCACCACCCCTCTCCACAGGAATACAGGTGAGGGCTTCAACAATAACAAATGATATCTTTTTGAATTGTTTAAAGTGTTTATGTGCTGGTTATGGTTTCTGAAATTGACCAAGAACTATGGTTACAGTAAATTCTGTGATTTTGCAGGAGAGCTAGAAGATTTTGGTTTCGAAGGTGGTCTCTCTGAGGGTGTGTGACTTGTGGCGTGGGGCAATGGGACCACTGAAAGCCTGCAGTTTTTTGTCCCCTCCTGGGTGAGAGGCTGGGCAACTGGGTAGATGTTAAGAGGGCAATAGCAGTTATTGCTTCTCCTCCAGTGGTCTTAACAGGGCTCCAGGAAATGCCCCCCAAGAAAGGAGAAAGGGCTTGTCCAAGGTCACCAGCAAAGGGAGGGAGGAGGAGAAAAAGGAAGTATCCCAGCCTCTCTCCCTTGAGCCACTGAAGGGCTGCCCTGGTTCCCAGTGCCCCACCCACAAGGCAAGTACCGTGTCCATAGGTAGAGGGGGCACAGCCCAGATTGTGGAGTGGGGACAGGACAGGGGCTGGCCTGGGAAGAGCAGGCTGTCACGTCAGCTCAGCCCTGTTTCCCCAGCGGCTGTCTGACCTCCCGGAGCCATTGCAACTCACCAGCGGTGCCTTTGGCGAAGACCGAAGCCCCCAATTAGCAGGCGGCTGCTTCCCGAGGGCTGTGAGCCTGAAGGCTGCCTTCTGAGGCCCGAATGAGGCCACACATTAAAACAAATATTTGCTGAGAGACTGCTGTGGGCGGGGCTGGGACCCCAGATGTGGGCCAGGCACACAGCAGTGTGTGGGCACCTACTGTATGCCCAGCTTGGGAGGCTGCTCAGATGAGCCCCCATTGTACAGGTGAGGAAACTGAGGCTCAGAAAAGTGAAATGGTTTTCCCAAGGTATCACAACCAAAGACCTATGGGCTTCTTTTCTGCACTGAAAGGGTTTAAATTATGGCAAGTGGGCTGGGGACAGCCTAAGGGTTAGGAGCTTGGCTCTGGAGTCAGTTAGAATCCCAGCTTCTCTGGTTGTGTGGACCTCTGAGCCTCAGTTTCCTCATCCATGAAATGGGGACAGAAATAGTACCCACTGCATAGACTTGTTAGAAAGATTAAATAACAATTTTAACTCTATCACTTGCCAACTATATGATCTTGGAAAAATCCTGGGGGTCCAGCTGTTCCTTTCCACATGGATTCAGGGCTGTTTTCTTATGTTAAACAGCATAAACAAAGGGCAGAATAACAGAATAACAACAACAACAATAATAATAGCTGGTGGTTTCTTAACCCTTTAGTACCTGCCTGCCCTGTGCCACAACCACCCTATGAGAGTAGCACTCTTGTGCCCATTTGGCAGATGAGGAAACCAAGGCTCAGCCAGATTAAGTGACCTTACAAGATGATGCAGGTAGTTATGGGGACAGTGGGAACTCGAACCCTAGGCTGTCCCACCCAGAGGGTACCATGACCACCACCCCCATGCCCCCCGGTGAAGAGCGCATGGGGTTGGAACAGAGCAAGTTCCTCCACCACCTCACAGCTGTGTGACCCTGGACAAGTCACTGCCCCTCTCTGTGCCTCAGTTTCTTCATCTGGGAAATGGAGCAATGAAAGAGCCCAGTTTGTGGGTCACTGGGAGGATCCTGTGCTTCCATCTAGAAATGGTGTTCAGCCAGGCCTGGGGTAGAGTGCTTTCTCGTGGAGGGGAGATTTTATGATTATACAGAGACTCCCCCACCCCTTCCAACCACTCCCATTTTTCTCCCTGAATAATAGCCCAGGAGAAGTTTATGGGCTTCTCATTCCCCCTCCCACATCTCCAGAGAATGACTCTGAGGACCACTCAGGCTGCTAGTGCAGCCTGGTTCCAGCCCCCTTGCAGCCCTCCATGCAGCTGCCTGCCCCTCCATCCCCAGGGGCTGAGTTTGGCCGTTAAGTCTCAATGGCTGTGTGCAGGGAGGGTGGGGGGCGTAGCAGCTGGAGGCAGCTGCCCTGTCCCCAGGGAGCTGTGGAGAGTCAGTGGCCCGGCCTAGACAGCAAATGGGCAGCAGCATCCCGGCTGCCTGGGGCTGCGGATCTCCTGAGCAATGGCTAACAACAGCTCGTGCTCAACGTGGGTTAGCTGCTTTCCCCTTGGCTCAAAACTAGGAGGGAATCCACTCTTAGGAGCACTAGGAAATAACACTAGGAGAGTTATTAAGCACTTACTGTGTGCTAACTCCTTCTTTTAGAGGTCAGATCTAACAACCTCCTTTTACAGATTGGAAAACTGAGGCCCAGAGCTGCAAAAGGAGGCAGGCTGCTAGCTCCTTGGAACTTCAGCTTCTCCCAGGGCCATGCGGCTCAGTGGTTATCATTACAGAGCCTTGTGCCGGGTGTTTATTCCCCAAACCCTCAGTCCCTCCTCTAATAAAGAAGGTGACTTTGGGCAAAAACTCTTTCCCTCTCTGGACAGTGGTTTTCTCATCAGTGAACCACAGTGCCAGGCACACAGGAGATACTTTATAAATATGCATCGGATGGAGAGATGGATGGATAAATAGCACATCCACGGAAACTCAGGGAACTTTCGCTCTCAAGTGATGACAAAGTCCTGTCCTGTGGACCAGGGCAGGCGGACACCACCTGCCTTTCCTCTTAAGCCTCCCACTGCATTGAGTGTGGGGGATGGTTTACCCCCATTCCAGAGTGGCTCCACCCATAGGTTGTAATCTCCTTGGGTGAGGGGCTCCATATGGCAGGAGCAGTGACCATCTGAGCATCTTTACAACCCTGCACCCTTCAGGGTGTTCAGGGTGGCCAGAATAGCTCCTTAGCCCGCCCTCGGACAAGGAAAGAGAGGTAGCCTTCGTGGAGTGCAGTCCTCCTTTGGGGTCTTGTGTTTCCACCCCTAGAAACATGCACACAGCATGCCCACGCACACCAAGTCCTGAGCCAAGTTCTAAAAATGAAAGAGTCTCTTTTCCAAATTCCTAATCAAATCATGTCACATTACGCTCACTCTTGGCCCAGTTGGGAATTTCTAAGCTTGCTAAAATGGCATTAGATTTTCTTTTTCCTGTAAACGGTTAGGAAAGATATTACAAATGATACGTTTGCTAAATAAACAGTTCCATGAAATGTTTAATCCCTTTTGTGTAAAGGTTGGATTGTAAACAAGAACAGTTGCTAACGATGTAACAATTTCTTACTAACCATATCTCCAGAAGGCAGGTAAAACCTCCTGGTTATAATCATAGCGGACGTGCCTCTCTGTACTGCAGGGATGCTGATCTGACACCCCACTCCCGCAGAGACAATATTTTCTTGGCAAACCCCTCCTAGTAGCCATGAAAGGTCAGAGGAAAAAAGAGAGAAATGCGGTTTGAGTACCTGCCTGGTGCCCTTTCTTACAGGTTATCTGATCTTATCCTCACAATTTCCCTTTGTGGTGGGAATTCTTATTCCATTTTACAGATGGGAAAACTGAGACACAGAGATGTGAAGTGACTTGCCCAAGGTCACAAAGCTACAAAGGGGTTGAGATAGGACTCGAACCCCAAACAGGTGTTCCTTCCACTGCACAATTGCTGTCTCAACTCTGAGAATTCCCAAGATAGGAAATAAAGGGTTAAATGTGGGCTCTGCCCTGAGAAGGCAGGAGTAGACAAGAGAGTTAAAATTAATGAGTGATCTCAGGAATCTATGCCATGGGTAGATACTAATGGCACTAGTCATTCCCGTGGATGGAAACACTGGGAGATGTTGGATTGGTCTGGGAGGGCTTCCTGGGGGAGGTGGTGTCTAAGCTGGGCAGGCAATGATAGAGATTGGGGAACACAAGATGTGTTGGAGCTGAACTGGGCTGGACTGGGGGGGGGAAATCCCTATTCCCTTTCCTACTCCAGCACGTATGGAATAAATGCCCACAGGGTGCCTGGCCCTTTGGTGGGTGCTGAACAAAATAGAGAGCCTCTCCATCCTTGCCCTCCTAGAGTGGAAAGACTAGAAACATGTATAAATGAATATACCTCATGGCAAAATGCTAAATGTTCTGCAGACACAACACAGGAAAGACCACCAGGGGTGGGGGTGACCAGGAAGAACCTCTCAGAGGAGGGAAATTTTAGGCTATGGCCAGAAACATGAGAAAGAGCCAGCTGTGAATGAGTGCATGGAACAGCATTCCGGACAGAGGGAACAGCATGTGCAAAGAGAACATAGAATGTTTGGGGAACTGAAAGATGGACAGGTTTGCTAGAGGAAAGGGGAGAAGGAAGGAAATGGCCAAGGACCAGATCATGGCAAGGAGCTCGACTCTTACTACCCCGATGGATTTTAAGGACAGTGACAAGTTCTAGTTCTAATGTCCCTTTTGAAAGGTTGCTCTGAATTCTGGGTATGAAATCCATCCATTTCACAAACACTTGCCTAGCACTCGAGCCACATACTGTACCACGTCCTGCAGTGATTTACCTACCCTGAACCAGGAAGCAGGCCGGGCCCTTTTATCACCTCTATTCTACGCCTGAGAAAACTGAGGTTCGAAGGCATTGAGTCACTTGCACAAGGACCCCCATTAGGAGTGGAGCCAGGACTGGAATCCAGGCCCCCCTGGGCTCACCCCATCCAGTGCCCTACTCTCCTGGCTCATCTTCCGTCCCTCCATGGGATTAGCTAACACGGCTGATCAATTAAGGATATTGTTAATTAATGTTATCAGCTTGGTCCCCTGGCCAGTGCAGAATGGCAGCCATGGACTCCAGTTGTATCTCACTTTGCCCAAGGCTACCACAGAATCCCCTGACCAGTGGCCCCATCACCATGGAGGCACCTTGCAGCCTGATCCTTCTAAAAATAACGTGATAATGGTTTGCCCTTCCTGCTTACGTCTTGATTTGTTTCAGCCATACTGGCAGAACATCGAGTGAAGAGGCTCCAGGGTGGGTGGTTTAAATCCCAGCTCCTTTGCTGACGTGCTGTGTGGCTGAGGGGTATCCCTTCCTCTCTCTGGGCCTCAGCCATCCCATCTACGAAATGGGCATGACAAATAGCCATCCCACAGGCCGTCAGGAGACGAGGGAGATGCAGACCTAAGAGGGCTGGCAGGAAGGTGGGCATGCCATGGGGCAGACCCCCCCTTCTTTGAATCCCTAGGTCAATTAGAAAGTTCTCTCCTTGGAGAGCGGGAACTTTGTCTGTCTGCCAGAACAGGGCCTGGCAGGTAGGAGTTCAGGAAACATTTGTGGAATGAAGCTGGTGCTTCCTGAGTGTCGGGTACTCTGCACGTTGACCTCCCCACGGAGCCCACTTTACGCTGAATCCATACTCTCTGGAGGATGTTGGCACTAATCTGAACCACTAGCACGTAATACACGTTGATGGGCTGGGCGCCCTGCCTGAACTATCTCAGTCAGTCCTTACAGCCACCAGTGAGATGTGTACAGGCGTTAGCACTCCCATTTTACAGATGAGCAAACTGAGGCTCAGAGAAGCCGATGACTGCAGACAAATCTCACAACTACTAAGTGACTGAGTGGGATTCAAAGCCAGGCCTGGTGGACCCAAGAGCCTACACTCCTAACCAACTACACTGAAATGCTGCAAAAAGAGAAACACGGGAGCCAGGGCCCAGGCTTTCTAGCTGAGATGGGCTCAGAATGTAGCATTACGGAGGGCAGGCCTGGGCCTTCTGATAAGCCCAGAACCTTTAGAGCAAAACTCATTACAGGAAACACAGGTAAAGTGATAAGCATGGAGGAAGCACTTGAGAAATGGCAGCCCCATTATTGCACTTACAAGAAGGGGTTATTACTCTGATGTCGATTTTCCCGGGGTACCGCCTGGCTCCTAACCAGGGTCTGCCACCTCTCAGACACTCCATGCTGCAACCCCCTCAGAATGGGACTGCACCCTTCAGCATCTCACTTCCCGGCAGAGGTGGGCTGCCCAGCTCCACAGTCTTCCACCCCACGTGGCCCTGCAGGGGGTGTGTCCCGGTGGCCGCCCCATGGAGATGGAAGGGGTTCAACCCCCTTGTGTTCCAGATGGGGAAACTGAGGCCTGGGGAGGGTCAGGCTGGAGGTGCTGAGGCCAGTACCTGCCGCCACTGCCAAGAGGCTGCTGAGGCTTGGCCTCACCTTTCCTATCTGTGAAAGGGGATGATGATGCCCTCTAGGGGTGTGTGTGTGGGTGTGTGTGTTAATAAGGAGAAGATGGATGTGGCCGAGCTTTGAAATGAAGTGCCTCCTGTATGGGCGGGGAGCTGCGAGTGAACCCTTTTATTCAGAAGGGGACTCTGGAGTGCTACCTAGGTCTTTTTCTTTTCTTTTTGCCCCCAATTCACTAATGAGGATACCCTGCTGGTGACAAATCCTCCACTTGGTTTGAGAAGGTTGCATGGCCAGGGGTCCCCTTTGGAACCCTTGAGGTAATAGTTTAACCTGCTTTTTCAGGTTAAACTGAAAGCAGATGCTTCATCTGATATGATGCTTAAATGAACTCTTAATGTGTTCTCAACAGCCCCCTTAGGGTAGGTGCTATTATTATTATTCCCATTTTATATGCAGGGAAACTGAGGCCCAGGGCAGGTGATGGTCATACAGCCAGGAGGAGGTCAGGCCCGGGCCCACCTGTCTTGGGGTTCACACCCGCTCCTAACCTTGGGGTGCTACTCTGCCTTCCTAGAGCCCTAGGACCAGTGGGACCCTGAGGGAACTTCTACTCTGCCAGTAATGCTTTATAGATGGGGAAACTGAGGCCTGGAGAGGGAAGGGGGCTGCCCAAGATGTTAGAACTTTGGAAATGCAACCAGGGATTTAGCTGCAGACTGCTCCCCTGAGTTACAGGGTCTTTGTATCAAAAGGAACCTTGGAGGTTGCTTAAGGCTCATCTTTCATCCAACAGGGGCCTGACAGGCCATCCCTTGGCTCCTACTTGCATGCTCCCAGGATGGAGAGCTCACTACTTCATGAGTTGCCTTATATGCAGCTCCAGTTTTTACAGAGCCCTTCCCCATAACTTCCTCACTGGTGGGTGGGTGGGGTGGAGGACCCTTTTACGCCCACATCTAATAAAACTCAAACTTCCAGGAAATCAGCTCCTTAAGTGTCCAAATCCAAATCAAATGTCCAGTTGTCTTAAGGCAAGGTAGAAACACCACAGATTGTTCCATCAAGATTGAAGAATGTTCCAGAAGGCTGCCGCCTAGTAGGATGCTTGGCGATGATGGGAATGTTCCACATTTGCACGGTCCACTATGGAAGCCATTGGCCACGTATGGGCACCAAGCACTCAAAATGTGACTGGCGTGACGAAGACACTGCATCTATCACTTTATTTAATTTTAGTGAGTTTAAATTTAAATAACCACCTGTGGCTCCCTGTGAGGCAGCGCAGTGCCTGGATTTTCTAGAACTCACAGAGCACATGTCTTCAACTGTTCCTTGTAGGGCAGGGAGAGAGGACGGTGGGGCTGTAATCAACCCAGGCTCTGGCTGGGGGACCCTAGACAGGCCTGTTTCTCCTGGGCCTCAGGGTCCCTACCTGGCAAATGGGAAGGTAGTAATGGTAACATACCTCCGTCATCAGGCTCTCGTGAGGATGACGTGAGATCAGTCACTTCCATTAGGGACAAGGTGCGCCCCAGGGGCTCACTCACCGCAGCCTGTGTCCACAGGCTGTAATAAGATTCAATATTATTTAACTATAAAATTAAATAAAATTACACTGAGTCTTTCACCCCTGCCTGGGCCCTGGGGGCAGTGGGGGTGGGACATCTAGACAGCTGGATCTGTTTGCTCACTTGTCCAATCTTTGAGTAATTATTAAGCACCCACTGTATGCCCGGCCCTGTGATGGGCTCTGGGTGTATGGCTCCTGCCAGGGTGCAAGGGTCCTGCTTTAGCATCAGCACCCAGCAGTGAACTTGGCCCCTGTCCCGGCCTCCTCTTTGCCAGACCTGGGGCCCCCCAAGATCTGGGAGTACAGCCTCTGTCCTCCCTGGGGACATCAGCCAGGTTCAGAAGGTGGAGGCTTGTGGCCCACTAAGGGGCTCCCTGGAGCTCAGAGAAATGGGGGCTCAAGTGAGGGGATGATGACAGGTCCAGAGAAGGAGAAGGGAAGGCATCCTTTGTGAAAGAAGAGAAGATACGCAGGCACAATGCAGGGTGCTGGAGGAGGTGGGAACATTTGGTACCCTGGGGCCCAGGGCCCGTCACACACTACACCCGTGTCAGAGCATGGCGTCACCTGAGCTTGACAGAAGGGTGTGGCAGGGGCCATGGCTCCCCAGCACCGGGCGTGTGGGAATTACCTGGGCGCGGGAGCATGGGTTAACTGCTTTCATCCCCTGAAAGCCTGGCTCAGTGTCTTTAAATAGTGCCGACACTGGGGACACAGGAATGATGGGTGAATGAGTGTGTGGGATGGAGACGGGTCTGCAAGAGATCTGGGGACCCTGGATGCCGCATCAGAGAGAGATGGGACAGGAGAAGAGGATGGACATTTACTAAGAGCCTCTTGTGAGTGCTTTGCCTCTGTCATTGTTACCCCACTCTGCAGAGGAGGAAACCGAGGCTCAGGAAGGTTTGGAAGCAGGTCTGATGTCACCAGGCAGGACAAGTGGGGCCAGGACTTCATCACAGGGCACCACTGACGCAATGACAGAGAGAGACAGAGAGACATACACCAGCAAGGAAAGAGTGGGAGAGAGTCAGAGCAGAGGGAC
This sequence comes from Delphinapterus leucas, assembly GCF_059928025.1. Classification (NCBI taxonomy): domain Eukaryota; kingdom Metazoa; phylum Chordata; class Mammalia; order Artiodactyla; family Monodontidae; genus Delphinapterus; species Delphinapterus leucas. The sequence continues at coordinate 17,719,367 of NC_143142.1, forward strand.
GGGGGTGAGATAGGAGCGGGGGCGCGGTAGGGAGAGCGGAGGGAGCAGATGGAAGGAGCTGTGTCTCTGAAGTTTCATAGTTTCGTTCTCCTTGTAGCTTCCTCTGGAGGTGACCCTGGGTGGGGAGGCATCAGCGACATGGTGACCTGGGGCTGGCTCTCCTCACCCAGAGATACAGAAAGTGAGTAGGACAGGTCTTGGGAGATCCCAGGGCGATGGGGCTAGGTTTGCCTCTTCCTTTGCATTGCAAATATCCCATCATTTTCCAGCAGATGAGAAACCCACTCAGGAGACTGACACAGGGTGTCTCTGTCTCTGTCTCTCTCTCTCTCTCTCTCTCTCTCTCACACACACACACACACACACACACACACTCCAGGGAATAATCCCAAACCCTCGCAGATGACAGGATGGTTCACAAGCCACTTGGCCTCCACACCAGCAAGCCAGTCCCAGGCAGGGTATAAGATATTACAGCTCGTATTATCATTTGTGCCCATTTTATAGGTGGGAAAACTGAGGCTAGGGATTAAGTGCCTTTCCAAGGGCCATGGCTCAGAAGCCATGGTGGCTCCTGAACCAAGAAGTCTTTCTCTTGTCACAACTGCCAAGGATCCCATGGTTTATGCCACTTAAAATGAAGTGCTAGGAGAGCGCAGGAATGGGGCACATGGGGACACCTTGAATGAGGGGATTCTAGGCATTGGTAAGGGAGAGGTTTGGGGGACCTTTACATGCCACCGTGGAGAGGGGGCTTTGTGCCTCTTTGCAAGGGCAGAGGAGGGTGGGAGAGGAGACAGAGATGGTCAAGGCCCCGGGCCTGGCAGTGGGTATGGGACACTCCCATTTAGGCCCTAGAGCATCACCTCCTGGTTCCTGTGACACACAGTGAAGAGGTGCCTGGATGCCAGGTGAGCCTAGGGGGCAGCAGGACATAAGCCAGGCTTCAGGGCCCGCAGACTCCATCACAGAGCTCCGGGGCATCCACAGCCATCTCAGGAGACCAGCAGGGCCAGCTGGGCCATGTGCCAGACACATGGAAGCAGGCATTCTGGCCTGAACTGGAGGGGGGACCAGACCACCCTGGGATGCCTGAGGCAGCAGGGGAACAGGACCTGGCTGCCCACCCCCAGAATGAGCAGCAAACCCCCAAGAAGGGAGAACGGGGGCCAGGCCTGTGCCAAAAGTTGAACACACACTGGCTCATCTGATCCCTGCAACAACCCAGGGAGATGTGGTCTGTTCCTCTCCCATTTTCCAGATGAGAAAATGGAGGCTCAGGGGCCGGAAGTAACTTGTTTGAGGTCTCACAGACCGGGGTGGGGGGGTCATAAGGACTTGAACCCAGATCCATCCAACCAGAGCCTGAGCTGTGCCGAAGCCCCTGCCACACCCCCTCAGGGCTGTCCTCCCCCCAGAGCTTAGGGAGGCACTAAAACACAGCTTCCCAGGCCCCACAGCCCCAGGTCTGGGATGGACCTTGGACTCTGCATTTGAACCAGCCCCTGGCTGATGGTCATTCACACAGCCCCAGCTGAGAGCCCAGGACTCAGGGTGGGGTATCTGCCTGAGAGGATATCAGGTTCTCTGCCTGTGGTGCTGCAGGTACAGCCCAAGATGTCAGCAGATAGACCCGAATTCGAGTCCTGGTCACAATTTTGCTTTCACCAGTCTGGCCTCAGTTTCCCCATCTGTAAAGTGGGGCTGTCTGTTCCCTATCCCTGTCCTGAGGCTGTCTCAAGGACTCAAGGGGGCAGAGGTGCTAATGTGACCGTTTGGATGTGACAGTCACTGTCAAGCAGTTCTCTGGGTTGGTGGCCTGGCGTCAGCCTGTTTCAACTGGCCAAGCAGGCATTTAAGTAGTGCCACTATGTCCTGGGCTACAGGGTGATGGGGGGGCTCAGGGCCAGCCCTCAGCGAGCCAAGGGGCAGGATGTGGGCAGAGGGATGGCAAGGCAGGACTCACTGGCCCAGGGAGCAGTCACGATGCAGAGGGGGTCCCTGAGCTTGGGGTCTGGGTGGCAAAGACTTCCTGGAGGAGAAGGTACTCCTGGGCTAGGAAAGGCCACATGGGGAGCCAGGAGCCCCTGCCCTGGTCGTTTCCTGGAGTATGACATTGGAAGCAAACTGCCTCCTTTCTCTCGGCCTCAGTTTCCCCATGGGTCAGGTGATATCTGAGGAGACTGGCATTAAGAGGCCAGAAGACAGAGTTTGAAGGGAGCCTCCAGGGATAGGCACAGTTTGGGTGGGGGAGGAAGAGCCAAAAGGGCTTTCCTAGCATGGAGGTGGGGCCATGGGGTGCTGGGGCTGCTGCTATGAGGGAAGGGGAGGCCCAACAGGGCTTACAAACAGCAGGAAAAAAAGAAAAGAACGATCAGAAGAGCACCATTAACTCAGCCCCTACCACACGTGCAGCTGTGTGCTAAGCAGTTACATTATGTGATTCTCACTCTGGGGGAAATAAGCTCAGAGCATTTGTGAGCTCGGGACCTCAGTTTCTCCATCTGTAAAATGGGCACATCATGCAGCCCAGCATCTGGCATACAAGAAGTGCTCAGTAAGTGGAAGCCACTAGTGGTAGCTGCAGCAGGGTCAGGTCTGTGTGACCCCAGAGCCCAAAGCTTTGATGTATTTCCAGTCCCCTGAGGACTTGGCTAATATTATCATTAACATTAATATTGATATTAATGACAGCAAAGTCAGACATGGTTCCAAGTCTTTTCATGCGACTATATGTTTAACCCTCAGCATACCCTATGTGATAGGAACTATTATTTTAGCCCCACTTTACAGATCAAAAAGTGAGGCTCTGTGGTCATCCATTTACAATGCTTGGTGTCAGTTTATCTCTTGTAAAAATAAAATACAGTGCGTGTGTGTGAAAAAAAAAGTGATATGAGAGAAAAGAAAAAAAAAGGCTATAAGGTCTTTCTAAGGTTACCCAATTAACACCGTCTCTCAGTCCTTGTATTAATAGTCCACCTATTTCCTTGTGCATTAAACTTATAGTTATTTATAAATTCTTAATAATTGTTTTTGTGTAGTTCACAGCTTTCACAATCATTAGTTATTGTGGCATATTACTTTTGTAGTAATAAATATACATTGTTTAAAAAAAACAAAAACAAAAACTGAGGCTCAGAGAGGTTAAGTCAGTGGCCCAAGGGCACACAGGTAAGTGAAGTTCAGGATTAGAGCCTAGAGTCCAAGCTCTTAACCAACACATAATCTAACAGATTCACCCTGCCGCCAGAGATCCTGCTCCGTGGCGATGCCCAGGAACCTGGTGTGTTTACAAGTCCCCCACCATTCAGGGGGCTCTGATGGGCCCCCCTCTTGAGAAACCTGCCACCAGGGCCTCATTTCCACTCCTCCCTGAGGCCCCAGCGCCAGGTAGAGCGGCAAGGGCACTGGGGAGCCACAGCAGGTTACTGAGCGGGAGTGGAGCTCGTACCACCAGATGCTGGGAGGTCGGCTGGCCGTGGGGTGAGGAGGGGCCTGGGTGGGGGCTGGCCAGGCTCCCCCGACAGCGACAGCGGGCGGCACGTCAAGCCCTGCCCCTCAGCCTCACCCCATGGTCTCCACGGGCCTGACGGGACAGATGGCATCGCCCAGGCCTGGCCTGTGGCTGTCACTTGTCCAGATGAGTTATGAGTGGGTCAAATGGGCGGCAGCCGGGGGGGGCTGTAAAAACAATTGCAGGGAGACCCCAGTACAATGGGAGCCACGTGCCATGGGGGCAACAGTCGTTTGTCACACAATGGGCCGCCAGGGGAAAGCAGCCGGGCCAACTGCTGCTACGGACACGGACCAGCCGAGTTTTCAAATCGTTTCCAGGCCCTGTTTTCCTACGAGGCAGCCAATCACCGGGGCAGCCGGGTGGTCACCTGATGCCAGCTTGGTGGGCTGAGGGCCCAGGCCCGGCTACAACCGAGCAGCGGGTGCCATGGCAACGCTAATTGTGGCCCTAAAACACAAGGAAAAAGAGAGCAGGAGAGATGGGAAGGAGGGGGGAAGAGAGACAGAGTGAGGGAAGGAGAGAGAACACAGGCTTGAGGCAGCCACGCAGATGGCAGGAGGGGGTGGAGGCTGATGCCCCAGCTGGGTCCACGGTCACGTGCATGAGAAAACCACAGGCTGCATCCCTCTCTCTCTCTCTCTCTGAGGCCCCAGGACACCTAGTTTTGAAACCTGGAGTTTAGAATTTGGACGATGGGCCTCTGGGCAACAGACCAGAAGGCGCCTGGCCTGTGGGGCCGCAGGTGTGCTGGGTGTGGCGTGGGCTCCTGGCCGGTTTGCAGCCACATAACACGGACAGGATGCTGCTGTGAGGCCCAGGGCCCTGGAGCTGTGGGGCGAGCATGACTTCAAGGGCACCGGGGAGCCATGGTTACCCCAAATTGGGGTACCTGCCTGCTGTCCTCGATGGGCAGACTTTTTCTTTCATAGAAAGCTATGCTTTTGCTTGTGAATCAGTTGAGGGTTGGTGGGTGTGGGTCCTAACTGGAACCTCCAGGGGCTGCCTGGGCTCCCAGCCCCACCCCTTCCTGTTCCGTGTGGCCTTGGGCAAGTGACTCAGTGCCCTGAGCCTCAGTTTGCCCATCTGTGAAATGAGAATAATTATAGCCCCTGCCTCATCAGGTGGCTCGGGTGTTCCGTGGGTTAATACCTGTGAAGGACGTGATTCAGTACCTGGCACATAGTAAGTGCTCAACAGACATTAGTGCTTATTACTTGGGGGTAGGGACTGAGTAAGACGTGTTAAGTGAATAAAGGAAGGGAAGATTTGAGGGTGTGCGATCTGGCTGCCAAAGGGGGATCTCTGGGAGTGGGCAGATTGGAGGATTAGGGTGGCTTGGGGGAGGTGAGAGGCTAAAGGGGGTGATTCCAGAGGCAGGCGAGCCCCCCAAGAGCTGGCCTGAGCTCCCCGCCCCTGCCCGAGCTCCTGCCCCTCCCCGCAGGCTCCTGGCCGCCACCAGCGATGATGACCTTCCCGGGGACCTGCAATCACTGTCGTGGCTCACGGCCGTGGACGTGCCGAGGCTGCAGCAGGTGACGAGTGGCCGTGTGGACCTGGGTGGCCCCAGTGCGCCACACGCGCACCCAGGTAGGCGCGGGGGCGGGGTGGGGTGGCGGGGGAGGGGCGATGCCCAGCACTGCCATCCACCACTGTGTGGCCGTGGCCAGGTCACCCTCTCTCTCTCTGGGCCTCTGTTTCTTCCTCTGTAAAATGGGACTAACTCTACCTTCCCCAGGGGGATGTGGTTTGTTCATAGGCTCATCACCGCTGTGTGAGCTAAGTTTTCAGCAACAAGTAAAGACAGACCTTCCCTTACCCCTGTACATCTTGAACACCTAGAGCAAACGACAGTCTCCGGAACCAAATGCAGCCTGTGGCCTGTGGCCTTTGTGTTAAGAATGCTTTTGCATTTTTCAAGGGTTATTAAAAAACAAAGAAGACAGGTCACATGGCTGGCAAAACCTAAAGTATTTGCTGTCTGACGCTTTACAAAAGTTTATTTCATTTACCTCTAAAAAGTAAAGTAGTACTTTGAGGGGGAGGAGAGATAAATTAGGAGTTTGGGATTAACATATACACACTATCATTGATTATATATAAAATAAACAACAAGGACCTACTGTATAGCACAGGGAGCTATACTCAATATTTTGTATAACCTATAAGGGAAAAGAATATGAAAAAGGACATATATATATATATGAATCGCTTTGCTGTACACCTGAAAGTAACACAACGTTGTAAATTAACTAGGCTGCATTTTTTTTTTTTTGGTTGCACCGGGTCCTAGTGGTGGCAGGCGGGCTCCTTAGTTGTGGCCCGTGAGCTCTTAGTTGCGGCATGCATGTGGGATCTAGTTCCCTGACCAGGGATCGAACATGGGCCCCCTGCATTGGGAGCGCAGAGTCTTATCCACTGTGCCACCAGGGAAGTCCCTACGCTGCCATTTTAAAAAAATGATTATAAAAAAAAAATTTTTTTTTTAAGTACTTCGACTTCTTCCAAGAAAGTGCCGAGCTCAGGACCTGGCACACAGTAGGTGCTCAGTAAATGGCAGCTAGTTGCAGTCAAAGCAAGTGGATTAAATGTTTAGAGACACAGAAAGTGTCAAAGAAAAACAGTCAACAAAAACAATCACTGCAGTGCATGCACTAGGCAGCCTTCCTTCCCCTAGACGGAGGGTTAACTGTACACAAACACTGGGTTTGCTTCTGTCCTCTTACGAGTGGTTCTCAAGTTCCTATATTTTATAAAGCTATAGTCTTAAAATAAAACACAGATGCTACAAGCAGGAATATATTGTTCTCACAGACTTCTGTATTTCTGTGCTAAAATTAATGGAGTCAGATTTTTAGATAAGTGTAATTTTCTCTCCAGCAGACCAGGTTGTTACATCTGAATTGAATGCCTGTCAGTGATCAAAAGAAACTCAAAAAATGGACCAGAGAGAGGCTTTTGGTATTTAAAAATAAATATGCCGTGGTAATTTTCAGCCAGAAAAAAAATATCACCACAGTACATTAAAAGTACCCATAGTTGAAAAATTAATGCCTAGAAGTCAGTCTTTCTTTCTTTCTTTCTTCCTTTCCTTCCTTCCTTCCTTCCTCTGTGCTGCGTGTGGCATGTGGGAATCTTAGTTCCCCGACCAGGGATCGAACCCGCTCCCCCTGCAGTGGAGGCACAGTCCTAACCACTGGACTGCCAGGGAAGTCCCCAGGAGTATGTCTTTCATTGGACAAATTGTTCTTGGCCAAGTAGCAGGGGTCAGCAAACTTTCTATAAAGGGCCAGTAAATATTTTAGACCCTGTAACCCAGATGGTCTCTGTTGAAACTTTCCAACTTTGTCACTGATGTGCAAAACCAGCCACACACAATATGTAAGTGAATGGGTGTAGTGTGCCAATAAAACTTTATATAAAAAAACATTCTGTGGGGCTTCCCTGGTGGCGCAGTGGTTAAGAAGCCGCCTGCCAATGCAAGGGACACTGGTTCGAGCACTGGTCCAGGAAGATCCCACGTGCCGCGGAGCAACTAAGCCCATGCGCCACAACTACTGAGCCTGTGCTCTAGAGCCCATGAGCCACAACTACTGAGCCTGCGTGCCACAACTACTGAAGTCCGTGTGCCTAGAGCCCATGCTCCGCAACAAGAGAAGCCACCACAATGAGAAGCCCGTGCACCACAATGAAGAGTAGTCCCCGCTCGCCACAGCTAGAGAAAGCCCATGTGCAGCAACGAAGACCCAACACAGCCAGAAATAAGTAAATTAATTAAAAAAAAAATGCTGTGGGCCAATTTGGCCTTGTGGCCAATAGTTGTCAATCCCTGATCTAGAACCCCAAGGGACAGCTGTGTGACCTTGGGTGGGTGCCTTCCCCTCTGAACCTCCTTTCTCATCTGCAATGAAAAGATAATAAAACCGCCCTCATAGGGTGTTGTGAGGACTCGGTGCAGAAAGTACCTCGCACACAGTAGATGTTCCGTAGATGTAAACTGTGAAATAAGAAAGCCCCTTCCATCACTGCACACCTCCTGCGTGCCTGTCACTATGCCAGGTGTTTGGAGCACCGAGTCACATAAAATAAGGTCCTGGCTCTCAGGGAGCTAAGGATCTGGTCAGACAGAAGGACAAGGCAGACAGACCAAAGCACAAAAGATGAGCCCGGGTGGCAGCCAGAACTGAGGAGAGCTGAAGGCCCCAAGGCAGGATCACCTTGTACATTAGCTTTGCTGGATTGGGGGTGGCTCCCTAAAGTCAGGCTGGTGCAGTGAGAATCTGTGATAGATGCAATGTCTGTCACAGGCCCAGCACAGGAGAAGGGGTTACATCTGCTATCCCTGAGCTAATGCTTGGCAGAAGAGCAGATAGGGCCCCGCAGCTGGTAGGAACACACTCTCCACCACCATACCCAGAGAAGTAATTTGTCAAGTACCTACTATATGCCGGGCCCCAAGGGTGGGGGATGGCTCCATTCTCTGGAGGTGCCCAGGGACTGGGCTGTCCCTGCCCGCAGCCACCATTCCCCCAGCCTGGGCATCTCTGTGCTTCCTTTATCCAGGTGCCTTGGCCAGGGCAGCTGACCTGCACGTGGGAGCCGCCCCAGGTGCCCTGCTCCATGGCCCAGCTGGCATGGCCCCCCAAGGCATGCTGGGTCTGGGTCACCTGACCAACCATGGAGCCAGCGTAAGTGCCACCACAGGGGTCAGGGAGGGAGGGGGGTGTCCGACAGGGCTGGAGTCCCCCTTGACCCTCTGTCTCCTTCTCTCCCGGCCCCAGCAAATGAACCAGTTCCCTGTGGGGGGCCAGCCCACATCCAGCCTGCAGGACCCGCCACAGCTGTACTCTCCCACCTCCCAACCACAGTTCCCGCTACCCCCGGGCGTCCAGCAGGTACCGGGGGCTTGGAGGGGCCCTGGACTCAGAGGCAGACACTCCTCACTTGGACTGGCGAGGGGCTGCTCTGAGCCTCAGTTTACCTACCTGGAACATGAGAATAACATGCTTCACCACGTCACGGGGTTGTTCATTCGGCTCCCCCGAAAACCCTGCGGTGGGCGGAGACAAGATGGTCTGCTGGGGTTGTAAACCCTGCATCTGGCTCTCTGAGATGGGGTGGGGCGGGGTCATCGTGAGTGACTGATGCTCTCTCTCACCGTCTCTCTCTCTGCCACTCTTCCCCGTCCCCACCCGTGGGAAGTGCGCTCCTGTGGGCCTGTATGGTTCCCCGTTTGGGGCACGGCCTCCCTACCCCCAGCCCCGCATGGCTGTGCATTCATCTCAGGAACTGCACCCCAAACACTACCCCAAGCCCATCTATTCATACAGGTGAGGTCCAGGGGGGCTGGGACTGTGGGGACCTCAGGGAGGAGAGGGGTGAGGGCTGCCTTGAGGGCACCTCAGATAGCTGGGTGTGGTGGCCCAGGCTTCCAAGGGGGAGGTTTCGGGGAGTGGGGAACCCCCAGGTGGGACCCGTTCGTAGGAAGGACCGTCATGTGGTCAGTCAACCCCCAGGGTTGAGAACCCACCCCAGACACAGAGCCCAGCACTCCACTCTGTCACTCACAAGCTGTGTGGTCTTGGGGAAGTGGCTTGGCCTCTCTGAGCTTCAGTTCCCTCTGATGTAAAAAGTCATCAAATAATAGTATTATGTACCTCACAAGATTTTGGGGAGGGGGGTAAGCAGCCTAGTGAAAGTCTAAAGGCCCATTAGTTATGGGAAATGGATAGAAAGGAGGAAGAAAAGACAAGGTTTCTCAAACCGGTACCAATGGCTGAGCTCAGGGTCAAGGTCAGCGGATGGGAAAGACATAGGGCCAGGAAAAGGTATCAAGAGCTAACACTATGTGTAGGGGCTGGTACCAGTAGGATTAAGCAGGGCCAGCTTCCTGGTAGAGGAGGCTTAAGCTGTCAGCCTGAGATGACTTCATGCCTGGCCTGCCCCACATTTTGCCTCCAGCTGTCTGATCGCCATGGCCCTGAAGAACAGCAAGACAGGCAGCCTGCCTGTGAGCGAGATCTACAGCTTCATGAAGGAGCACTTCCCCTACTTCAAGGTGAGGGGCCCAGCCAGGGTAGGGATGTTGGAGTAGCTCTGGCCTCTCCCTGGCACTGCCAGAACCCAGGATTGGCCCCGGGCCAAACGGGACCACCCTTTTAGTCCCCTAGTTATGTCCATACACACCTGCAATGTGCACTCACACAGACATGGGCCAAGAAATCCAGAAAGAGAAGGGGGCATTTGAGCTGGGCTCTGACAGATGAAGAGGAGTTCACCATGTATCCCAAGGGGCAAAGGATAGAGGGCCAACCTAGTTATTCAGCACAGATTCAGTAAAACATAATGATGCTAAACACAGACTTGGTGAGAACCTTTGCCTCTCTGAGCCTCAGTTTCACCCTCCGTGCCTCAGTTTCCCCCTCTGTAAGCCGGGGAGGATGATACCCAGCTGGCAAGGTTAGTAAGGATCTGCATGTAAAGGCACTGGCAGCTTCTGGCACCTGGTTGACCATTAGTAAGAGAGAGACAGAGAATAAAATGAATAGGGTATGAGGTGCATCGCAATATCTGGTTACCTAACAATAAAGTACAAGCATTTATAAAAATGATCAGCATTTAATGCACTCGACCAGTTATCCACATATTAGCATCATCTTGCTTGCTTCCTGAGCGGGAGAGAAAGAGCGGGAGATCCGGCAGCCCTGGGCCTTGTCCTCATGTCTTAACCACTGCCCAGAGCTAAAGTGCAGCTGACCCATGTACAATCAGGGCATGGACCCTCCCGTTTGCCACTTTGCCCCCCTGTTCTCTTTTGTCTTCCCGACTCGAGGTTGAGCATTGGATACTGACATCGTCCCCCTGCCCCTCTAGCCCTGAGTCTGAGATCCCCAAGGAGAGAGAGGGTTCAGAGGGGCGTCCCTGCAGGGGTCTCCCACGGGCCCACTTCTCCCCACAGACGGCTCCCGACGGCTGGAAGAACTCAGTGCGACACAACCTGTCCCTGAACAAGTGCTTTGAGAAGGTGGAGAATAAGATGAGTGGCTCCTCGCGGAAGGGCTGCCTGTGGGCCTTGAACCTGGCCCGCATCGACAAGATGGAGGAGGAGATGCACAAGTGGAAGAGGAAGGACCTGGCCGCCATCCACCGGAGCATGGCCAACCCCGGTGAGGCCCAGGTGCCCCACCTCACGCACACACACACACACATCCCCTCCCGGCATCCTGCCCATCCCACAACGAGCCCAGTCACCATGCCGGGGACATGGGCGCCTGGTGACCGTCCCCCCTCCCCTCCCCTGAATACGTGTCTCCTCTCCATCCCTACGTGGTGGCTGGTCCATTGAAGGGTCTGGTCAGAAACGTGAAAAGCTGTAGAATCTCGCTAACAGCCCCAGTTTCTCCCACAGACATGTCGAACGAAACACCCATGGGAAAGCACGGCTTCCTTACCTTTCTTACCACATCAGTACAGATTCCCAAAGTAACAAAACAATAACACCCAGTGTGGGCTAGGATGTGGAGAAATCAGCATCATCGTGTACAATTGCTGGGAACGTAAGCTGTGAAACTTTTCCAGGGCCAAGTAATGTAGCGAAAGCTTGCAAACTTGGTCCTCCAATTTGGTCCACTTATTCTACTCATCAAAGATTCGATCAAAAGGTTTATGAACAAAGTTATCCATCATGAAGTGATTTCTGATAGTAAAAAATTGAAAGCAATCTAGACATCCTGCAATAGGGGATTATTTAAATAGATGTAATGTTACACCGTGCAAGTATTAGAGATAAAAATATTTTGGGAATATAAAGAAATGCTCCCAATACAATAAGTGAAAAGAGGCAGGTTATGAAGCAATATACACAGCATGGTCACATTCTAAAATGCATATATATCCACACCCATTTGTGTGTGTGTGTGTGTACATATATATACATACACACATACACACATGTATATATCTACAGACATACATGTATACACACGCACACACGGACTGGAAGAAATATACCAAAATCTTTACTGTGAATGGAGAGACCACTGATAATTTTTATATTCTTCACGTTTCTCTATTTTCCAAATCTTCTACCCTGTTCGTGAATTACTTTTAGATTAGAAAAAAAAATATTGTACCCGCTTTTTTTTTTTTTACTTAAGAGATGGAAGCTGGGGACATACAAGTGACATATGAATGGAAAGAGTGACATGGGAGGCTAATGCCACCCAGCCTTAGGAATATTTGGCCTGGCCCTGTGAATGTCATCGTGTTTGAGGTTTGAGTATCAAGGGGGATGGGAGTCTAGCTCAAAGATGAACAATTCAGTAAGATGGGGAGAAAGGCCATAGCAGGATCCAGTAGGCCCTCAGCTGAGAGCTCCTGGGTCTGGTTCGAGATCCAGGGCCCATCCTGACACATATTTGGGGTGACAGCTAGGGCAGGCCACTTCACCTTCTAAATTCCAAGTGTCCTCGTTTCTAAAATGGGTGCAACCCAAATAGATCCTGGGACCCTAGTGATCCAGTCTCAAAACTGTTGTAGTCAATGAGATACAAGCCAACAACCAAAAATAATTCAAGAGTAATTTGCGTCTTGTTCTATCCAAGAGCATTAAGGAGGATCCAAGTTTCAATCCACAGCAACGCTTCATGTCTCTTTAGCAGCAGGGAGTGGCTAGGACCCCTTGTATGTTAATAAATTTTGTCCCAATCTCGTGGGATTTGTAATCTCTGCCTTACCTCCCTCTCGTAGGGCTGTGATGAGGTTTAAGTGAAGTCCTAGAGTTACGAGATTGTCCTGTAAAACACTGTCCCCGCGGGAGGAGCCCATGTTATCTGAGACTCCTCTCACTCCTCAAAGTCCCTATGTAATCTGTGATTTCATTCCACTTTCACAACCCTGTGTACCGTGTGCGGTGCCATCTCATAGATGAAGAGGCTGAGGCCTAGAGAGTCCAGGAGGCTTGCTAAAATCACTGGGATTTGAACCCAGGCCTGGGCTGGGGCCCAGAAACTGTAGGGTGGCTTCTGATGGGTGGCCTCTCCCACTTGCCTGCAGAGGAGCTGGACAAGCTGATCTCGGACAGGCCAGAAAGCTGCCGACGCCCTGGCAAGCCAGGGGAGCCTGAGGCCCCCGTGCTGACCCATGCCACCACGGTGGCCATGGCCCACAGCTGCCTGGCCGTCTCCCAGCTCCCACCCCAGCCACTGATGACCCTGTCCCTGCAGTCGGTTCCCCTGCACCACCAGGTCCAGCCCCAGGCACATCTCACCCCAGACTCTCCTGCCCCGGCCCAGACCCCACCCCTGCACGCCCTGCCGGACCTGAGCCCCAGCCCCCTCCCCCAGCCCACCATGGGAAGGGCACCTGTGGACTTCATCAACATCAGCACCGACATGAACACCGAGGTGGACGCCCTGGACCCCAGCATCATGGACTTCGCTCTGCAGGGTGAGGCTGGAGGAAGCGGGGGAGGGGAACAGAGGGGGGAGGGGCAGGCTGGGGGAGGGGCAGCCCGAAAGGTCAGGGAGGGCAAGGGAAAGGAGGGCGGTCTGCATTTACCCCACAGCGCGTCCCTTCAGAAAACACTTCCCAACCACCTAATCCTAGCAAATTACAGCAAGCATTTAGTTAGCACTTGCGGTATACCAGGCCTTGTGCCAAGCACTTCAGAGGCATCATCCTGCAACAGTCCTGGGAGGCCACTGCCATTTCATATTCCCATTCTGCCGATGAGGGAACTGAGGCCAAGAGAAGTGAAGTCACTGGCCCGAGGTCGCCCAGCTAGTAAGTGGCAGAGCTGGGATTTCAACCTGGGCCTCTCTGACCCCAAACTTTCAACCAGTAACTGCTTCAACCTGCATGTGCCAACCTCGTGCCAGGTCACACTCTGACCCACATGGTCATCCTCAATACAGGGGGAACGAATGAATGAATGAGCAAGGGGAGTTCAGGCTTCCGTGAAGGCTCATAAGTCGTCCATTCGCTAACACTGGTGCGCCTACTGTGTGCCAGCCAACGGCCGAGAAATCCTCTGCCCTCAAGGAGTTGCGTGTCTAGTGAGGGAACTGGACAAGGTATCAGGTTAGTTAGTTAGCAAGTTAGTCAGTTATAGCTGTGAAATGGGTACGTTTGAACTGCCCTGCTTCTCCGCCTGGATTATCATGCAGTTAAAACGTGCTGGGAAAATCATGGTTTTGTCCCCTGGCTTTGATCATGATGGTACCACTTAACGAGGGCCGAGCGTTTCCCACTCATCGCCTAGTTTCAGCCTCTCAATCCTAGGCGGTGGGTTCTCTGATCATCTCATTCCCTCCCGAGGAGTCCAAGGCTCTGGGATGGTAGTGACGTTCCCAAGGACGCCCAGTGGAGAGGGAAGGGCCGGGAACGCTGGCTCCTCCATGCTGTCCTGCGACGCGTGACTTTAAACAGCACACGCGGTCTCTGCCTTAGCCCTAAGACGGCCTTCGAACTCGGGTCTGTTTGACATGAATTCTCTTGTCTTTGAAAGGGAACCTCTGGGAGGAGATCAAGGATGAGGGCTTCAGCCTGGACACACTGGGCGCCTTCGGAGACTCCCCACTGGGCTGTGAGCTGGGGGCCTCGGGCCTGACCCCCGTCTCCGGCGGCAGTGCCCAGTCCTTCCCAGACCTGCAGGTGACCGGTCTCTACAGCACCTACTCGACCCCGGACAGTGCGGCCACGCCAGCCGTCACCTCCTCCTCTCAGTACCTGGGAGCCCCGGGGAACAAGCCTATAGCCCTGCTTTGAGCCCACGACCTCGCCTGCCCCAGAACTTGGGCCCAGGAAGGATGCTCACCGAGCCGGGTGTTCCTGCAAGAAAGGCCCCTCACCCTCCCACAGGCCTCTGAACGGTCGCTGGGGCTGCTGGCCGACAGGGCAGTAGCTGCTCTCCTCCCTGACCTCCACGGGAAGTTTCTGGGGCCTCCCCAAGTCAGGAGGACAGAGGAGAGCGGACAAGCATCCCCGCCTCCCCCACTCTTGATGCTTCTCCGAGGCTTGAGATGCGAGGCCTAGCCGAGCTGAGAACAAGGTCTCTCTAGACTGCTTCCCCAGTCTGGCTCCCAAACATCCTGCAGCCCGCTTTGGGACGCATTGGTGTGCCATGCAAACACCCCAGGGGGAAGGCCTTTAATTTATTATTCCCCTAGGATGAAACACCTGCCTTAGCCTCCGGCGGACAGGCCCTGAGGCTGGGAGCGGGGCTGGCAGACCGTACAACTTCCCTTGGACTGGAGCAACTTGAACTCTGAACCAGGCACCTGCCCCGCTGGCCTCCGGGCCCCCTTCTCCCTTAGTCCATTAGGGTTTCACAGAGCGAATCCCTGGGCCATGCCGGGCACTGTGACCCTGCGAACATTTATTTATATTTATTGGAGCATGTCCAGGCCACTTCTTCAAACTCAGCCCGTGGCCCCTGGCACAAGACTCTATGGTCCCTCCCTGCAGCCCAGCGATCCTAACTCCTAAATTACCCGCGCACCACGTCTCCAACTGGCTCTTAAGCTCTTTGCAGTCTTGGGCTGCTTTTTAGAACAAGCAAGCACTTTTGATACTGTGAAACATCCTATTTTTTAAAATTAGAGACCAGATATTTTTCTAACCGTTCAGTCATGATTCGAATCTCTTGCCACGTGTACCTAAAAAGAGAGACACCCTAGTTTTGAGCGCTGGGGGCTTCAAGTCAGGATGGGAATGGGAGGAATGGCAGGGGGCTTTCTGTACTGGAATTGAAGACACCCCTGATGGAAAGAAAGTAAACTGTGAACCAGGTAAAACTTGACCCACATAGCGAGTGGGGCTGTCGAAGCCGCAATGCAGAGTATTTATGGGCACTTTTTGGCCTGTCTCACTGCCCCGTGACCTTTTTTATGTTTCTTTCCCCCCTCTTGTTGCCAGTTACTGACTTTCCAGGTGGCAGGTTCTGCAGACAGTCGGGTTAGAGGGGACCCAGGTGAGTGGGCTGGGACCAGAGGAGGTAACCAGGGATCGGCCTACAGCAGGAGCTTATACCACTGTCCTGACCAACTGGATGTTGGGTTCCTACATCTGGGAGTTCCTGAACCCGAGAGCCAGAATTTTCTGATTCATCCACAGCCACCTGGGAGGCTTGGTGTTCAGGCCTGTCTCAAAGGACCATCTCTAACTTCTTCCTAATTCTGGAACTTTCCACCAAGCATCACCATCGTTACTCACAGCTCAGTGCTGCCCGTCCGACTGGCACTGCTCAGCTGCTTTGTGTGACGTGACCCGCCCCCCGCCGATAAGATGTCTGAGTCATTAAGGAAGACGCGTGTTCGGTTGATGCCAGGACTGTACCATTGTGGTGGAGAACCGTCTTCTGTCAATAAAGGCTGAACGCAGCTCTGTGGCTTGGGTGGGTGGGTGGGTGGGGTTGACGGGGGAGGGAGGGGTAAAGGACAAGAGCACCCCTCGCCCCTCACAGCGGAGACACCCCCCTTACAGATGGGAAAACCGAGGCCCAGAGAGGGAACACTGAGCCCAGGTCTTCTGATGCCAAGTTCCCATTGTGCCAGACACTGGGAGGACTTTGTCGTTATCGGTAAAATTAGCCTGGCCGCCGGTCACCATCCCATGGTGCCAGGCTCTGGATGGGCATTCGCTTAGGCAGTGATGTGAACCCCGCTTACTGTTCAGAAGGCGAGGCTCAGAGAGGTTGGGTAGACTCGGGGTCCAGTGAAGAGGCAGGACTGAGTCGGTGTGTGCCAGGTCCAGAGCCCGAGCTCAGCAGCACTCCCCAGAGCTGGCTCTTGGTGCCCGCCTGGGGTCAGAGAAGGCAGCAAGGTGGGAGATGGGGGCACCCTTTTCAGCACCAGGCCCTGCGCCAGTCACTGCTGTAAATTAGCTCATTCCATCCTCGCTACAACCCTAAGAGGCGTGTCTTACTAGTTATTACACCCATTTTGCAGACGGAGAAACTGAGGCTCAGAGGACTAATGGAGGTGACTTGCCACCCAAGGTAACAGCAAAAGGGCATGTTAATTAGGAGTTGGTTGAACTCTTAAGCCCACCCAGGAAGGGGCTTGCAGCCTCACTGGGGAGACCAGATTCACACACATGCAACGATTAGCAAGTAGGGAAGGTAGGGGATGATGGGGCTGTGGGTGGTATCGGGAAGTGCTGAATGGGGCCCCACCTCAGTGGAGAACAGGCAGGCCGCAGGGAGGGGGTGCCTGCAGCGGCCCTGGGATGCCTTTCTCTCCCCAGCACCCCTCTTCCTCAGCTTGGCTCCAGGGTGGCCCTGTTGACTCAGGCCTGACCAATAAGAGCATCACAACCCCCGGGCATCCCCGGTGACTGACTGGGGGGCAAGTGACTCAGGCCATACTGGTCACAGCCAATAAGCATCACCTGGGGGCTTTGTAGAAGCTCTGAGACACAGGGGTGCCCTCCTCCTGGGGTGCTAAGCTGGGAGGATGGTGGCTGAGTGGCTGGATCACCACGTGGAGAGGGCTGGGGAGCCCTTTCTTGAGTCACATCCATTCCTTACCACAGGCAAATGGGGCCAGGTATGTACAGAGTCAGGGCAAAAATGCCAAGGCCACAGGGTCACAGGCTCTGGGCAAGAGCCCCAGTCACAGCCAGAACCCCACCTGTGCAGGGACCACGCCGACGCCAGAAGAAAGCATAGAGGAGAGACGGAGGAATGAGGCTTAACTGAGGGTTTCTCTGCAGTTGGCCAACTAATGGGAGAAACATACTCATTCCCACCCTTTGAGGGCCTGCCGTGTGCATCGTGGAGTTAAACGCTGCTCCGGCAGCATCTCCCTGAAACAGCACAACCAGACACCCAGCCAGTGGGGTGGTCCCATTTCCCAGATGAGAAAACTGAGTCTCAGATCATGATCGTGCAGCTTTTCTTCCCCCTCCACGAGAAATCACCCACGGTCTAACAACAAAAAGACAAATAACACTGGCTTACGAGCAGAGGGGGCTTACTCCATGCTACAATGTGCACTATGACACAGTGTATCTTATCTTTCCCTCCTACTCCCCATGGTGTAAAGCCGCCACCCCCTGTGGTGGGCAGAATAATGTCCCCCAAAGGCAGCCACATACTAATCCCCAGCACCTGTGACTATGCTACATGGCAAGGGGAATTAAGGTAGCAGATGGCATTAATGATGCTCATCAGCTACCCTTAAGCTGGGGGAGCATCCTGGATTATCCAGGTGGGCCCAACGTAATCACAGGCTCCAAGTAGAAGAGGGAAGTCAATGTCAAGCTCTGAAGATGGAACGAGGCCTCTAGAAGCTTCAAAAGGCAAGAAAACAGATTCTCCCTTAGAGCTTCTAGAAGGACTGCAGCCTTGCCAGCACCCTGATTTTAGCCCAGCGAGACCTATTTCGGACTCCTGACCTCCAGAACTGTAAGAGAATAAATTTGTGTTGTTTTTAAGCCACGGAGTTTGTGCTAATTGTTACAGCAGCCGTAGAAAACAAACACACCCCCATTTTACAGAAGAGGAAACGGAGGCTCAGAGAGGCCGAGTAGCTTACCTGTGATTAGCAAGGGGTAGAGATGGGATTCCGATGACACTCTGCTTCCCCACAGTCAATCGTCAGTCTCAGAGGGCTCAGTGGACACTGTCTACTTGCTGGTTTAAAAAGGAGCCAACGCAGTGGTTGGGAGTCCGCCTGCCGATGCAGGGGACACGGGTTCGTGCCCCGGTCCGGGAGCATCCCACATGCCGTGGAGCTGCTGGGCCCGTGAGCCATGGCCGCTGAGCCTGCGCGTCCGGAGCCTGTGCTCCGCGGCGGGAGAGGCCACAACAGTGAGAGGCCCGCGTACCGCAAAATAAATAAATAAAATAAATAAAAAGGAGCCAAAACTCTGAGGTTACGCTGCTGGGATTTAACCCTGGGTCTGCAGATCTCCTGGCCCCTTCCACGGCACCATACTGCCTGGTGTAGTGTTTGCTCCTGAAGGGCAGCTGGTGGAGGTTAGAGGAAGGATAAAAGGTCAGAAGTAGGAGATGAGGTGGTGCCTCTGGAGGATGCTGGTTGTACCGATGCCGTTCCTCTGGGTACAGATGCTGAACCTTCCATCTCCAGAGTCACAGTCCCCTGAGTGCAGGGGTAGCAGGGCAAAGACTAAGTAGGCAGCTGAAACACGGGAAACTTCATTGGCGGAAGGAAGGGAGGCAGGGCATCCGCGGGAGGAGCAACTGAGTGGGCAGCGGAAGCGGAGGCAGAGGAATTGGGAATTTACAGGCTCGCTGCTGGGGTCTGTACATCCCGCCCAAGATGTCTGAGGGATGCAAGGAGAAAGGTTCAATGTCTTTTGAGTTAAAATGGCTTCTAGGCTCCACCCAATAGGATGGCTACCATAAAAAACAACAAACAGAAAACAACATGGGTTAATGACGATGTGAACACATCAGAACCCTCGTGCAGTGACGGTGGGAATGTAAAATGGTGTAGCCCCACGGAAAACGGCGACTGTTCCTCAAACACTTAAATACAGATTCGTCACAGGACCCAGCAATTCCCCTCTGGGAATATACCCAAAAGAAAAGAAGTGAAAGTAGAGACTCGAACAGATATTTGCCATTCATGTTCACAGCAGCCCAAGTGTCCATCGATGGATGATGGATAAACAAAATGTGATCTATATACACGATGGAATTATTATTCAACCTCAAGAAGGAAGGCAATCCTGACACCTGCTACAGCATAAATGAACCTTGACGACATTATACTAAATGAAATAAGCAGGTCACAAAAAGACAAATACTGTATGATTCTACTTATATGAGGTCCCTAGAATAGCTAAGTTCAGAGAGACAGAAAGTAGACAGAATCGTAGCATCCACCTCAAAAGCTCATGGGATTGCACGGGACGAGGCCAGGGCACTGGAGGTAGCCAGTGGCCGTCACCCTGAGCATTCAGTTTAGACCCGGGCTGCCCACCCAGGCCTCTGTGCACACTCAGTGGTCTGATCCTTTCTCCCTTCCCTGGAGGCGCCTGTGCTAAGTCTCTCGAGGGAAGAAAAGTCGACCCCATCAGGGAAAGTCTGTTCAGCTGCCGGCAGACAGCAGCTTGTGTCCATGTTTGAAATTGAGCTGCAAGCATGAAGTGGTCCCCCGCTCCCCCGGTGGCCTTCGGGAGGGGAAGTCAAATCAGAGCTTTGTCTTCCTGAGATGGGGGCTTGCACAAGATCTCAGTGGTTGTCGGAGAATGGGAGTGATTCCCCAGTGAGGCGGCCTGCTTTCTCTGGTCCAAATAAGCCAAGGCCAAAGTACTTCCTTCAAAAAATTATTCATTCCACACACTTCCCGGCAGGTTCCTCCGCCCACTGTTCCTGGGTAACAGCTAGTCATCGACTTATCATCCCTCCCAAACCAGCAGGGCCTCCCCCCAACAGAAAGCATTCAGTTCCCAAAGCAGCATGGACTCTTCCCTGCCCGCTCCAGTCTCAGGATGCGACAACGGCTAATTTATCTTTCTCCCACCCCTCACTGCACCCACACCACCTTCATCGGCCAGAGCTGTCATTGGCCGATGGCCTCAAACATCCTCCAGCAGCCCAGCTTGTAGGGGCTTCCCCGGGCAACCTCGCTGGCCTCCAAGTTGGACAGGTGTAATGTCTGGTGTCCTCAAACTGCCCATCACAGCAGTGGAGGGTGGCCAACTCCCTCCCATCACTGGCACCCAGGGACAGATGGATGGGCCCAGAAGGATCGCAGGTCCTGACGCTGTGCGGCCTTCAGAGCTGGGTACTGGCGGATGCAGTGCGAAGCCCTCCCTGAGTGAATCAGTGTGGTCCTCGTGCTCCAGTCCTCGGGAACCAACTGCTCTGTCCGTCAGGGCCAGATCCCACCGACGGACATTGAGGCAAGAGGCGAAAGCGTGAAGGTGACCCGAAGGGCCCTCCAAGGCAGGTGATGGCAAGCACAGCGGTAACACCTGTGAGCAAGCTGGGCTGCGAGTTTGGAGAAGGCTTTCCTTCTCTTCTTTGTCCTCCCAACCTGGGCTGGAGGATGCCTGCCTCTTCATGCACCCTCCAGGACACGGGAGGGCTCGTCCTCTCCTCCTCGGAGGGAAGGGGCAGGCAGAGGGCTGTGAATCACATAAAAGAAGTCTCCCAATGCCCTTGAACCTACGGCTATGCAATTCTCTGCTAATGAGAGAACTAAGCCTGGTAATGGGACGTTGCTAGTGATTCACTACTAGGGGCCACATGGGGAGCAAAATACCATTTTACACTCTTTATAAAAAATCATTCATACCCTTTCCTGGGTGACTCAACAGGATCCGAATAAGCACCATTACAAAAATAGGTTTTCTCTTGTCTTGTCTCTATTTTTCTTGCTTTGTTATGCTGCTATGAGATGCTTACATCATGAGCTGGTCTCAGAGTAAAAATAATAATAAAGATTCCATGCTCTGATATAAAATGAGCCTAAAAAGAACACCTGGATCCCACAAAGCAGGCACCGGAAAGTGGCTGGAAACTGGGGTGTTTGGGTTCAATTCAATTCAGTGACGCAGCAAAATGTCTTAAGAGACAAAACACAGACTTGCCAACAATGGAGAGGAGGTGATTTCTGCTTGAAAGGGGCCACTTCTGAGCCTTTTATTGAAACAGGAGCAACTTGGGGGTCAGCAGCCTTGCAGCAGTTTTAAAAAGCAAACTCCCAAGGTGCAGGCGAGGGCCTGCAGTCAGCAGATCAGTGTGGTTTCTCTTGCCCGTGGACCTGCAAGTGGCTGGCAGGACCGGGGTCAGGTGGAGGCCGGGCTGTCCATGGTGGACAGGAGGTGAATGATCTGGGCCCGCTCGGCCGGGCTGACGTGCTGACATGTGTACACCACGGAGTCCACGGCCACCTCGGGGTTTTCTTGAACCAGGCTGCATGGGAGGGGAAAGAAGGGCGAGGTCATTCCTGCCCCTGAGTTCAATGGGCCCTACGGCAGCCCCAGATCCCTGTGCAGGGCCCCTTCCCATTCCTGGGGGAGGGCAGCCAACCACCCAGAGCTCCCAACACTCTTCCTGCTGTGGTCACTGTCACACGAGTCCTGGCTTTTGCGCTCGCTGACAAGTCCAAGAGGTGGGTGGGCAGGCGAGGCGGGCACTCACCCTCGGATGGTCTTGAGGACAGAGTCTCGCTTCAAGTACTCTATGTTCTCGCGGATGGTGGAGCGCAGCCCCTCCCCCGCCTGCCAATGCTGCTCCAGCCACTGCACCGCCGTCTGGTTGTTGTCCCACAGGTAGGCCTGGGGAGCGAACAGAGGCTGCGTCAGGGAGGGACACCCTGCCGGGCGGGGCTCCCCCTCGGGCCCCCCTTGGCCCCCGCCTGCCAGCCCACCCATCTCTGCCCCAGGCCCACCTTGACGGCCCCCTCCATCTCCATGAACCAGCGGCGCAGCATGGACTGGACGTGCACGTGGCTGAGGTCGCTGCAGGCCTGCAGGACCTCCTGCTTGACCTGGTCCTCCAGCAGCAGGCGACGCAGGCGCCAGTACAGGAAGGTGCGGGCAGTCTTCCAATCCAGGATGTCCTGCGGACAAGCCCCGGACCTGAGCCCCCAGAAACGGTGGGGCAGGGGACTCAGGAGGCTGCCGGGGCCCGGCCCTGTGCTGGGGAAGGCTCTGGGACCATTCCCATTTTACAGGCCGGGAAACTGAGGCTTGGGGAGGCGGCAGAGGCAGGACACTGCCAGGTCTCTAGGCTGCCTCTCCTGGGGAACAAACCTGGCGCCCACGTCCACCTCCAGACACAGAACATGGGCTCACCAGAGGTACGGAGGGCTTAGGTGAGGTAGGAAGGAGCACGGGACGCGGGGGGAGCAGGACTGGGGATGTCCTAGTGGGGACAGGGCAATAGGGCGGGGTTGTGATGGTCAGTGGTGGGTGAATGCAGGGTGGGAACAATGGTTCACAAATCTGGACCAGCAGTTCTAAACACACACAGAGGTTAGACTGGTGGTTCCCAAACTTGGCTACCTTGGGGATCTGAAAAAAATATATACTGATGTCTGGCTTCTCCCCACTCCCACCACCCATATTCTGATTTAATTGGTCTGGAGAGCCACCTAGGCACTAGGATTTTTCTTTGTTTTAAAGCTCCCCAGGTGATTCTAACGTGTGGCATTTGACTCATCCCAAAGCCCTGAGCCCAAATATTCTCTGTGTGTTGGAAACCAGGTGACCTTAGGATGGGCCATTCGCGCCAACCCTAGAGCTGCAGGCTCTTACAGAGATGGTACCCTTCTCCAACATCCTGCTGGGCTTGTCGTGGAGGTCGGCGAACTGCACCGCCACCTGGTGGTAGATGGGCAGCAGCAGGTCCTCCCGGGCCTTCAGCTGGCCCTCCAGCTCCTTGCGGTGCTTGTCGGAGAGCTCAGACATTCCTGCAGGCAAGGGCAAGAACCAGGGTGGGCAAGACAGGCCTCAGCTTTAACTCTGATAATGCCCAGAAGTCAAGTCGCTTGTGCAGTCTCAAAAATGCATCCAGAGTTGCAAGACAGCATTCAACACGCAACTTCAAATTTATCCCCTTTTATCAGGCCTGTTGTGCTTACAGGACACTATCAGTTACCATTTTTAATATATATGGTAAAATCGAAAAAGGGAGTATCATAAACAAGTCTATGCCAATTCGATAATTCAGATGAAATAGACCAATTCCTTGAAATACACAAACTATGAAAAGCTCACCTAAGACGAAACGGATTAAACTGAACATTCCTATATATAATAAGGAAGTTGAATTTGTAGTTAGAAACCTGCTATCAAAGATTTAAAGACATAGTGCCAATTCAAACTCAGAAAATAGGAGGAAACACTTCTCAACTCGCCCTGTGATATCAGCATTACCCTGATACCAAATCAAAGAAATTATACACCCATCATCACCATCATCATAAATCCTGTGAACTTATGACACAGATCAGTTATAAAGACACTGACACCTAACATGGACTTTTAAAGAGAATTACACCTGAAGTTACAAGTGAAACAAAGCTGTCACTCAAACAAAAATATGTCTGATGGAAAAATTCTAAAGGGTAATTTTACTACCAAAATTCTAATGTTTCTTATTCGCTCGAAATACTTCAATTATTATGTCTTGTGTGTGCCAAGAAATACATTCACTAAGGCATAGTGTATATTTTTTAATGTTAAAGGAGTTGATACACTGTATGTGAACATTTAAAATATCTCATAATTTTTGCTGCTGTGTTTTGGTATGTCTTCACTATTTTTAACATACCAGAAACCTCCAGCAATGAGAGGGCTGAGCCTCTGTTGACCTCTGAGAAGTGATTCATTTCTGACCCACTCACCTAGCTGTTCCACAAGCTTCTGGTAAATTGGGTCGATTCTTCTCATGGTCTTTACCAGATCTTTCTTCCGGTACTTAATCTCAACTGTTCCCTCTGGCTCCAGAACACTCGCTCTGAAAAAAACAGCAGCGGGGGGGTGGTGTGTGAGGTGTCCCCCAGCAAGCGACAGCCAGAGGACACGGCAGGGGGAGGCAAGACAGCCAGGAAATCTGGTGTCAGTCCTCTGCTCTTTCATTGACTCACTGTGTGACCCTTGGCAAGTCACTTCCCCTCTCTGGTCATCTGCTTCTACATCCATAGAATGAAGAACTAAACCAGCTTTTAAAATAAAGTGTTCTGGGACTTCCCTGGCGGTCCAGCGGTTCACACTCCGTGCTTCCACTGCAGGGGGCGCGGGTTTGATTCCTGGTCGGGGAACTAAGATCTCACATGCCTCATGGTGAGGCCAAAAAGTAAAAAATGGAATGGACTATTCTGAACTCTGGAAGGCCCTTTCAGCTCCAAGAGTGTATGACTTTCTCCAGAACAACATAAGCCTCGAGCTCTTCAGCCACAGTCCTTTGTGGCCTTCCTAATCTCTGCTCTCCTAGGGCCAGGGTACTGTTTCTGATCTCCTTAAAGCACACAAAGGCATACTGAGGGATCCAAGGTATGAGTGACCCTCTCATTCCCAACTCTCTCACTCACCCCTCAGGCTCCCCCTGCCCCCTTTTCTTTTGATAGCATGGAAACCCTGAGCAATACTATATGTAGCTCTGAGCTTCCTGGTGGCCAGAGTGAAAAGTTAATGATGACCCCATTCAAGGCTGTTCTCGTCCTGAGTCTTCCTGGAGGGTGATCTCAGCAGCCTTCCATGAAGGTCTAGGGCCACGGAAGGCAGGGCAGGTTTGGCTCATTTGCACCATATCACAATGCCTAACCCACCGCCTGAGACATAGGAGGTACCTAATAAATATTCATTGGATTAAGGAATGAATAAGGGAATAGACACAGGAAGAAGGTGCCTATCTATATTTTGGGCAGAACTACTCTTGAAGCCTTTAGAGTCTACACAGCATTTGGCATAGTCTTCATTTTGAAGGCACTCAAACACTGAGTTGCAAGTATTATTGTAATTATCGTTTCTGTAAGAGTTCCTGGGATGAATTCCTGATTCAAAAAAAAAAAAAGTGCCAAGAAGGTTTCTCTCCCCTGAAGAACTGGTATCCTCTCATGCAAGTATTCATTCAGTCATTTGTTTGGCCAGTATTTCCCAAGCACCCACCAGGAGTCAGGCACTGTACTGGGCCCTGGCTTATATAAAACTGAAAAAAACCCAGTCTCTACAGAAGAGCTTTGGGAGAGACTCAGAGTCTAGTAAGAACTAGATGACTGGTCATATTTCCCTTTTCATCCTGGCTGCCAGGAAGCTCAGATGCTTTGGGTCTTTCTTAATTTGATTGCAAACTTCCTTGGGAAGCAGGTGAGTGTAAGTGATGAAAGAAGAGACAATTCCTCCACCACTTCTGGGCTCCAGCCACTAATTCTACTGAGACCATCCAGTTGCACACTGGATGCTAGTTTCAGATTGGTAAAACCGGAGGCTCTCTGTCCCTTCAGAAACTCAGAACACCCCTGTGATCCTCAAGCCAGTGGCTCAAAGGTGATGGGGCCTAAGGACTGGGAGTGAGAACAAGAAAAGGCTAAGGTGGGTTGGGGGTGGTGCATCCACCTGCTCTCTTTGTCCGCGTATATTTCTATGCACAGTGGGTTGATGGAGGTGTCCATGACCGCCCAGGAGCCTCCCCGGAGCTCCGCGCAGGGCGGGATGTAGATCAGGACAGGCTGTTTGTACTTCCGGAGGCCATCCACGATGTAGGCTCCAAACTTCAGCACCTGGTCGTACATGTCTGAAAGGCAAGGCAGCCGCCCGGTGAGGTGACTGCAGGCCCCGGTCTTCGCTGTCCTGGGGTTTCTGGGAGAGCGTGGTCAGCTGGGAGGCTGTACAGCGCTACGGAAAGACTCTCACTGGGCCGAGAGGCAGGAACCGGCCCAGGCACAGATTGCTCCCTAAGTGCTCACGGGACCTTGGACGGGTCCCCCTCCCTTCCTGGGCCTCAGTGTCCGCACCTGGAAGAAGAGGCACAGAACGATTTCTAAGATTCCTTCCAGCTCTGACTCCGAGATGCACCTGGCCTGTCCCACTATTCCCAGAACAGAACCCTCCCCAACAATAACACAGGCCCTTCCCTCCTGTCCACAGGCAGACGGTCCTTATTTTCTACCAAGAGGCGTCCATCCAGTACCAGGCACCCTACATGGTAACAACAGCACCATAACAAAATCCACCATAATCACACTGAGAGTAAACACCACGTGCCAGTGATGGGCTCAGCGAGTCCTCACCTTGGCCCTTGAGTTGGTCTTATTCTTACTCCCCTCATAGAGGAAGGAAACTGCGGCTCGGAGCAGTCACCCACCGAGCAAGGATTCAGACCAGGTCTGCCGGCCCCCGTCCGGCTCTTTCCTCAACATCCCACTGATGGTCACCGTATCTTGAAATGCGCTTGGTGGCTTCAAAAGCACTTGCCTGACTGTCAGGTCACTGATGCTCACAGCAGCCCCCTGAGGAGGGCAGGCGCCTTCTCCCCATTTTACCAAGCGGGGAGGTGACAGCCCAGGTCACTGGGCAGCTTCCCGGGGCCGCCCCTGCCTCCCCTGCCACTCCTGGTGTGACCGTGACCTCTAGCAAGTCACACCAGGCACCCTCAGTTCCTCAACTGTAAAACAGGCAGCGTTACCTGAATGGCTCAGGGTTGGGGGAGCTGAGCTAAAGTGATGGTGGGACCCCGAGGGGGCTGACCTGAGTGCTGACCCCGAGGCTTCAGGGCACCCACAAGGAAGGCCACTTTACCTTTCATGCCACCGGAGAACCCCCTCCAGTTGGCAAAGATCATGAGGGGCAACTTCTCCCGGTTGAAATCCTGGATGGCCTGCGCTGTCTTGTAGGCCGAGTCTGGGAACCACACCTGGCCGGCCTGCTGGATTATCTGGAACACAGAGTGGCCTGGGTCCGATTCTTCTGTGCAAGGGCAGCCCCGGAACACGGGACGGCCACACACTTCACCCCGGAGGACAGGCAGGCTGATTTGAGTTGGCACCAAGCCAACAGCTCGTCTGTAACCCTCAGACATGTGACCCTCACGCTGCAGCCCAGGGAGGTTCCCGTTGCCCACTGACAGGCACCAAGCTAGAAGAGGCCACTGAGTGGGGTCCGAGGACCTGCCCTCTGACTTCTGAACTCCTCCCAGTATGCGGTGTGGCCCACCCTAGAAATAGCAACAGCGATGGGGGCTGGAGGTGGGAGGGATTCCTAGGGACCCGTCATCCTCTGAGGAAGACAGTGCAGAGCATATGCACCCCACAGAATGTGCTGAAGCCCGCCCAGGGCCAAGGACTCCCCTGAGTCTCTGAGCGGGAAAGACAGACGTGTGACCACCTAGGACCCACTCTTGTCAGCTGAGCCAGCCAACACAGCGGCCCCAGCAAAACTACCGTGAGATGTCACCTCACACCTGTCAGAATGGCTATCATCAAAAAGTCTACAATAACAAATGTTGGTGAGGATGTGGACGAAAGGGAACCGTCGTACGATGCTGGTGGGAATGTTAATTGGTGCAGCTACTCTGGAAAACAGTAAGGACGTTTCTCAAAAAGCTAAAAATAGAACTAGCATACAATCTGGCACTTCTACTCCTGGGTATATATCCAAAGAAAACAAAAACACTAATTTGAAAAGATATACGCACCCCAATGTTCATAGCAGCACTATTTACAATAGCCAAGACATGGAAGGAACCCAAGTGCCCACCAACAGATGAATGGATAAAGAAGATGTGGTGTATATATACACAATGGAATACTATTCAACCATTAAAAAGAATGAAATTCTGACATTTGCAGCAACGTGGACGGACCTAGAGAATATTATACTTAGTGAAATAAGTCAGAGAGAGAAAGACAAATACAGGATGATATCACTTACATGTAGAATCTAAAAAATAATACAGATGAACATATACGCAAAACAGAAACAGGCTCACAGATAGAAAACAAACTAGTGCTTACCGAAGGTGAAAGGGAAGGCGGGAGGGGCATATTAGGCGTACGGGATTAAGAGATACAAACTGCAATGTATAAAATAGATAAGCAACGAGGATCTATTGTATAGCACAGGGAACTATAGCCATTATCTTGTAATAACTTTTAACGGAGCATAATCTGTAAAAATGCTGAATCACTGTGCTGTATACCTGAAATGAATATGATAATGTAAGTACACTACACTTCAATTAAAAAAAACCAAAACAACACGAAAATAGCAGCCCCAGCTCCCTGGCCCCTAACCTTGGCCTCGGAATCCAGGTTGGCAGGGTCTGCGGGCACAACCAACTCCACTGTCCGTGTCTCTGCAGCGATCACTCCGACGGGGATCCCCCCCAGCCTGCAAGGTGGAGCACAAGGGAACTGGGGCGCTGGGCAGCATCCCAGGCAGATTCGGGGACCGGTGGGTCCAGCCAGCCCGAGCTGGTATTCTATGGGCATAGGGTCTGGGTCCTGGGTGGCCGGGATGAGGGCATACAGAAGGCAGTGCTGTTTTCAGTCTGGCAGGTTATTCTACCGGAAGGCAAAGCAGCAGCCCCAAAGCAGTGAAAAGCCTCACAAACTAGCAGGCTGGCAAGGTCCTCTGGGTGCCCTTGTTGGGGCAACAGCGGCCATGTTTGGGGGGAGGGTCAGGCAGGGACGGGGGCAGCACTGTCCACTAGAACTTTCCTTGATGATGGCCACGTTCTCCATCTGCCTGACCAGTGTGGCAGCCGCGAGCTGCACGTGACCACTGAGCATTTGGAATGTGGCAGGGACAGCGGAGGAACTGAATATGTGTCACGCTCTTTCACTGTAACTCATCTGAATTTGAACTGTCACGTGTGGCCAGCAGCTACCACGGTGGACAGCGTGGGTCCAGACACCACGTCACATCTGGAAAAGGGCTGAGGGATGCTGAGCCTGAAGGAGCTTCAGTCATGGGGAGTCCGTGGCATCGGTATCTATCACCACTTACCACTGGCTGCCCCCAGCCACATGCAGCACTTAATTACTCTCATTTACACTCCCAACAGTTGTATGAGGCAGGTTTGGGGAGAGCAGTCTTCAAATAGAGAGCTTCCTTATGGAGGGAGGAGTAGATTTCATCTCATGTTTAATAAACATATTAAAAAAAATAAAACACTTATGGAGAAGCAGCTAAGTTCCAATACTAGGCTTAGTATTTTCATAGTAATTGCAGGGAGGTAAACAATAACAACAATGACAGTGATGGGAGCTGCTACCACCTGTGGAGTGGTTATGATTTTTTAAAAGCTTTTTATTATTTATTTTTTAATGTTTTGGCTGCGTTGTGTGGCATGCGGGATCTCAGTTCCCTGACCAGGGAGCAAACCTGCGCCCCCTGCGGTGGAAGCGTGGAGTCTTCACCACTCCGCCAGGGAGCTCCTTGTTTATATTTTAAGTGCCTAACGTATGTTATCTCTTCTAATCATCACAACAGTCCTTTGGGGTGGGGGAGGTGTCGAATTATTACCCCCATTTTACAGATGAGGATGTAAAGGCCCAGAGAGGGTGAATGACAGAGCTCAGGTCCAACTCCAAACCTGGACTTGAAGCAACTACATCGTGTCAGGAATCTGAGTGGTAAATTATGAGGATGCTGCTTTGGGCTCCATATAAAGAGGAACTTTTGGGCAGCTGGAGTGATCCAAAAAGATAAGAGCTACACCACTGAGGAATGAGAGGCTCCGCTTTCAAAGCATTCAAGCATTTAAGCCTTCTGCCAGCTATGGTCTACAACAGGGGTTCCTGCCTGTGGCCCTCCTGAAACGGGAATTCACAGTTCTGACTGTCTGCGCAGTTTCCGGGGGGAGTACCACCTTCTGATTCCCAAAGGGGTCCATGGCCCCCCTGGCTAGGGAGCCCTGCCCCAGGGGCAGACACGAGGGGCAAGGGTGCTGGCCCCCAGCAAGAGGTTGGCTGAGATGCCTTCTAAAGCCACAGACAAATCCAGACTTTATGAAGAAGTTCATCATCCAGAAAACCATCCCCCCTGCCCCCCACTGGTTTTTCTTTCAGAAAATCCTGGGACCAGGAAAAAAGTGTCCCTAGGGGCCACCTAGGAGGAAAGAATCCCTGGCTTTGTACCTGGGAGTCCCAATACCTGGGGAGGCCAGGTGTGTGCTGCCTGCCCCATCCTCAGGGTTACCTTGCTCGTCCCGTGACCACGGTCTGGGCCCAGGGCACCATGATTTCCTTGAAACTGCCCTGGTCGAAGAATCCACTCTGCCAGGATCCCTTCAGGGCTGTGGGCAGAAGCGCAGAAGCCCAGGTCAGGGCTGGGTTGATAAGGGCCCCCCCTCAGCGTCCACCTGGAGGAGCTGACTGCTCTCCTGTCTCTAAGGACAGCCTGACCTTGACAGCCCAAATACCTTTTTTCCTGGAAAACTACACAGATACCGACCCTTCCCCCGCCCCCCAACACACAAAACCAGGGCTGCAAAAAATACAGCAAGTCAGGAATTCAGTCCATAAGAACATCCAACTATATACATCAACTCCTGTCAAGGCCAAACACAAGGAGACCCTAATCACAGTCTCTGCCTTTTCCTCCCAAGAGGCAAAGAGAGCTGATGGATGCCTTTGGAAGGTAGGATTTCAAGAAGGGACCACCTGCCCCAAAAAACTCATCCCTGACATGGTGGCCGCAGCTTCAAAACCATTTAACTGGGAAGAAAGTGTTCAATTTGAGAGAGAGAGAGAGAGAGAGAGAGAGAGAGAGAGAGAGAGAGAGAGAGAGAGAATGAATGTGATGATGTCAATTGCAGCCATCCCTGGAGAGGACGTGGGGCCAGGAATCCACACCACGGTGTAAATGACTGCAGTTTGGACACGAGGTGCCAGGTAGCATGAGAGATCTCAAGTTGCAGGAGTGGGAGGTTGGGCTTCTGGGAACAAAGCAGCCCAGCCTCAGGGTCTGCCTGGGGGCTGGCCCGACTAGCCGGAGAAAACTGTCAGTAATGTGTCAGGCGTTTTTTAAATCAAGATAAAGCCAGTGCTCGCAGGCGAGAGAGCCCAAGAGAAATGGCAGAGGGAGAAGCAGGGCATGGGGCTTCTTCTGCTGGCAAGGCCTGGCACGCTCCTGGCAGCACGTCCCCTGCCCCACACAGCTGGGTGGGGAGGCCAAGTTCTAAAGGGGACAGCGTGTGAAATTCTAGACTCGGGATTGTGGTAACAGGGGCGGCTCAGCTTTCCTGTTCTGGTTGCTCCGAATGTAATCAAATACTTCCAGGAGGCCTACCTGTCCCTTTGAGAGAGAGAGAGAGAGAAAGAGAAAGTGAGAGAGAAAGAATTGTGTGTGTGAAAGCATGTGGGTGCACACGGGTGTGTTTGAACATGTGTGTGCACATCTATCCATGTGAATCTGCAAACGTGGGGACAGAAGAGGCTAAGTTGCTCGTCCTGAGTAAACTCATGGAGAATTACCTTATTAGGTTTAGCCAAATAGAAAAAGAAAGAGAGAGAGAGGGAGAGAGAGAAGCAGTCTTCTCTTTGAAACCCTGATGTCACAGCACCAGAGTTTCCACCTATGTAACCACATTTGGGGAAATTTGGGGAGGGCGGCCATGACCTCTGCTACCCTTCACCTCCATCCATCAGCTCCAGAAACCGGAGGCTGTTTCCACCCCTTCTTGGTCAATAGCTCAGGAAAAGCTTAGAGAAAAATCTCCATTCCTCCACCCCCTTTGCATTCGATCTCAGGTGTATCCCTCTGAGATATCTGACCAAGTAACAGCGGTTCTATCGACACGTTCCTTTATCTCAGGTGCAGAAAAGAAGCCCCAAGACCCAGGTCTCAGGCAAAGCCCTTTAGGACTTACTTGGGTGAGGCCTTCCTGCAAGCAACCACCGGGGGTCATAGGGTGAGCGAGATGGTTGGAATTCAATCTCTCTGTCAATGGGGTCAGTGGGTGTGATGATTGGGACAGGGCTGCGATTATCCTAGAAAAGAAAGCCAGGTCTCCAACTCAGTCCTCTGTGCTTGTCAATAACGTCTGCAGCCTGCTCTTTGCCCTCCTCTCCTCCTCTGGTGGTGATGCCTGGTTACGTGACAGAAGCTCAACCCCAAATAGCTCATCACCACATTTATGAGTAACATTTGGTGAGGGGCCTAGTAAGCGCCGGGCTTTACACATCATGTCACTTAACCATCATGATAACACCCTGGGGTGGGTGCTATTGTTACTCCCATTTCACAGATGAGGAAACCGAGGCTCAGAAAGATTAAGAGATGGTCCTGAGGCCTCATTACTACGGAGGAGGAAGCCAAGAATCAAATCGAGCCTTACTGCAAAGCTTGAGGATTCTCTGTTGTCCAATGTTACCTCTTTTGATGAGAAGAAATGCCACCCTTTTTTTGTTGTTGTTGTTGAACAGCCTTTTATTCTGTTTGTTCAGGCACCAACCATCGACTATTCCCTTAGAGAATTTACAATGCCACGGAAATAGTACAGAGGTGATTTTTTTTGTAAATTAAGTATAAATTATTTCCCTGGGTATAAAGAGGATATTTAGCAATTAACTTTCTGAGTTGTGGGATTAACAAACAAAGATTTAAAAATAAATATTAAAGTTGTTGATGTTTGACATTAAAATTCAAAGCACCTTGTGTGTAAAATTCTAGCTGTATTATCTCAGAGTAATTAGTTTGCTAGTAATTGTCATACAGGATGGCATGTGCATTTTAGAGGCTTGTTTCCACTCACTTACTGGCCATATTACCTTGGACAAAGCACTGCATTTCTTTAAATCTCAATTTCCTTATCTGTAAAGTGGTAATAATAATAGCAGCTCTCCGATAGGGCTGTTGTGAGCATTTAACAACACTATGAAGATAAAGGGCTTCACATAATGGCTTTAGTAAGTGCTCAGCAAATATTAGTGATGACTCTTAAATCTTGGTCTTGGTGTAGGAGTTGTAAGAACTCTATTTTGTTTTTAACTTCATTAAATACATCATTCCACATTTAACACATGTCCACCCACACTGAAATTGCCACCTCTTTCTAAAGGATTGACAGAGAGCATCCTTACAATGGCATTAAAAAAAAAGCAAAGAACAGCAAGTACAGGGCTTGGTATCAGAGAGGGAAGGAGGGAGGAGTAAAGAAAAATTAAACCCAGACACATCTTCAATGCTCCCTGTTCCCCACACCACCTGGCAAATGAACTTGACAACAGAGTCTTCCAGGCTCTTAGCTGCAGGGGCGGATACTGCACCTTTGGCATATAGGACAGCCACTCCAGGATGGTACAAACACCCTCGAAGTCATCCGGCACGGTGACATGGGAGACACCATTGTAATGCATGATCTGCACGCCGCCCAGCTGGTTGTTGGATGTGTAAACCTCTCTGCCCAGGACCTGCTTTGACATGGCAGGGTTAGCAAGGTTCTGTTCGGAAGTCATCTCCCTCAGTGGTCCTCAACCCTGGCTGCATGTTAGAATCATCTGGGAGCTTTCAAAAGTCCCGATGCCCTGGCTGTACCCAGACCAATTGCATCAGAATCTTTGGTATTTTCTTCTTTAACTTCCAGAAAATTCCAATACGTAGCACAATTTGAGAACCAGTGATCCAGCTGACTACTCTAGTCAACTCCAAGCAAGACCCTACCTAACACTTCTGATGCAGCAGGTCTGCAGTGTGGCCTGAGAATTCGCATTTTTATGTGATCCCAGGTGATGCTGTCGATTCAGGGGCCGGACTTTGAGACCGTCAGTGGGGTTTTAGCAGATATTATGTTATGGAGGCTTTACAGCGATGTGGAAAGCATTTTAATACAGTGAAAAAAGTCGAATGAAACTGCACTCATCTGGGGTCTAACCATGTTAAGATATAAGACGAGAGGAAAATACACCAAAATTATAGTCGGAGCAAAATTACTTTTGGGGGGGTCTTTTTCCAATTTTCTGCAATGTGTAATGCCATTTTAATAATTTTTAACATTTCAAAAATATTTAAAAATTTAAATTAGAGTAATACAGAGTTAGTTCCACCAGGAGAGCCTAATATATATACATATTTTGGGGGGCTCATAAGAGGCCCATATAACTGCAAAATGGAAAAACAGCTCTTACATCAGTAGGCATGAAACTGGTTTCAGGTTGAGAAAAATCCCCCATCCGGGACACTGGGAAAGTTAAAATGACCCCTCCCCCACCCCACCCCTACATGTCCACTCCCCAGTGGCCCCTTCAAGGTCACCTTGTTGAGAGCCATTGCCCCTGTCAGGATGATGTGGGAATTCTCCACCTGGATCACTCGCTGGCCCAGCCTCACCAGGTAGGCCCCGATCCCAAGGGCTCGGCAGGTCACCTGTGGAGACAGGATCCCTCCTGCATTCCCCAGGGCCACGTGCCCCACCTCCCACAGTGGGGACAGCCCAGGGACCCGCTGGGCACCAACGGAAGCTAAGCTTGGCCACTGGCAACCTGATTGGAGGCCAAACAGCGTGACACAAGCCTTCCTTCAGGGTGCCTGACCTCGGCCTCCTAACCAGAAAGAATGGGGTTAGCAAAGAAGAGTGTTGTAAAGACAGCAGAAGTGGAATGTTCTGGTTCTTGCTTCAAGAGGCATGTCTGTGGCTCTTCTGAGCTTGGTCACTCCTGAGACATTGCAGCCGTTCACACAACCAAAGGAGGCCTAGGAGGGCGTGTGAAACTGGAAAACTCCGAGCGAGGTCTGTACCGAGTTAACAGTATTGTGTCAACGTCAATGTTGATCACGTCCGATGGTTATACTGTCATGGGGGAAGCTGGGTGATGGGTACACAGGACCTGCCTATGCTATCTCGTATCTGGTGTGTCCTAAACTATTTCAAAATAAAAAGACATACAGGCAGATCTCGTTTTATTGCACTTCACAGATATTGCCTTTTTTTTTTTTTATAACAAACTTAATGTTTCTGGCAACCCTGTGTGTCAGATGACGGTTAGCATTTTCTAGCAATAAAGGGTTTTTTAATTAAGGTGTGTACATTTAAAAAAGACATTAGTGCTATTGCACACTTAATAGACTACAATATAGTGTAAACGTAACTTTTACATGGACTGAGAAACCAAAAATTCCATGTGACGTTTATTGCTATATCCACTCTATTGCAACATTTGCTTTATGGTAGAGGTCTGGAACCAAACCTGCAACATCTCTGAGGTGTGCCTGTCTGTATATATATAAATAAAAGATACATATATGTTTATATATTTTTGGAATATATAAAGAGATACATATCTTTTTATATCCTTCAAAATAAAAATATTTTCGAATATGTAAATATACGCATAAATCTTTTTATTTTGAAATATATATGAAACATATTTAAATGACATCTAGAAAACAAGCCTTAGGAAGACACTCATGGCCAACATCTTCCACCTTGGAAGCTGAAGATACAACACTGAAGGTAAAAATCGTATCTTGAGGGACAGTTTACCGTTGAAAAGTACTATTGCTACGACTCTACCAGAAACAGAAAATATTTTTGAAAAGGCCAAACTGGGGAGCGGGAAGAGAGTCATTTAGTACCAGTTACAACCAGACAAAAGTTCTTCTAAATACTCAGTACCTTTTAAATAAGAGGTGATTGGCCCCTGATTCAAACCAACCAACTCTAACAAGGTATTTTTGAGATAACACTTCAAACTGAACCCAAACTGTGTTCTGATGCTATTAAAGAATTGCCACTGATACTGTTGGGTGTAACAGTACTGTGGTTATGTTTTTAAAAAAATTAATCTAGTAAAGATCCACATTGGGGTACTTACAGATGGAAAGATATAAGTGGAGTTTGCTTTAAAATATTCCAGAGCAGGGGGGCAGAGGGACTGGGGACATAGGAACGGTTACACGCTGATAACTGCTGGAGCTGGTGATGAGTACATAGGGCTCATTAGCAATTCTCTTTGTTTTCTTGACTATTTTAAAGTTTCTATAATAAAAAGTTGAGACGGAAAAGAAAATAGGAGGGGACTCACCAAGCTGATGGTGACAATCTCATCATAATCCAGGGAGGTCTCTCCAGCAATCATGCCTGAGCCCCTCAGGTTCTCTACGCCCAGGCCATCCTCCTTCCCAATGATATCCGTGATGACATACCTTCAAGAACCAAATGCGAGTTAAACACTGAGCTCTAGCCCAGAAAAATCCAAGGCTGATGCGTTTCCCAGGGACCCGAGGAAGGAAGGCTAAGCAAGGTGAGGGATTGGAAGGCGATAAAGCAGCCAGAGGTGAGATGAAGGCGGGGGTCTAGGCCCCTGATGACTGGCCCTAAAGTTTCTAGAAGGGCAAGTACAGCATTGATAATCATCACCCCTCCAACCAAAGATAAAGTTTGCCTATTCAGAGGCTGTCCGAGTGAAATGTCACCCCACCCTGCATTCCTCCAGGAGCAATCTAGAATAGCCTTTGGTCTACAGAGACATGGGGGTATACAAGGAGAAGCCACGTGGTTCATAATCAATCAATCAGTCAAGATTCCACGGCCATATAAGTACACTGTACAGCCTAACCCATTAGGGATTCACACGGCATTTCAGTGCATTAAATGTTCTGAGAAGGCCTGCGATAAAGATGCTTGTTGGATCTCATTTAACCCAGTGTTTCCCAAACTTATTTGACTATGGAAAATTTTCACTCCCTCCCATCCTCCCAAATCACCAACTAACATTCCAGGAAACTCAGCTTGGGAAATTCTGATTTAAATCAGAATCTGATTTTAAAAACCCACAACCCACAAGCCGGTATTGCCCTTGACGTTCTCACGAAGCAGGCCCTCCCGGCATCTTCCCAGCTCACCAAGTCACCGTTGAGTCAGTCTGGCTAATTTGGTCACAAAATGTGAACCTGCAGCTCTGGGGACACTATGGGAATCCAACCTAATTCTCCTTGCATGATGTGGTATTTTTGCGAAGGGCGTGCCTCATTTGGGGATGACAAGGATGGGCTCACCCTAAAGGATGCCCCAGGTGTCTGAGCTATCAGTGCCCCCAGTGGAGCTCCGGGGTCCCATTGTACAAACACTACCACCTGCTTGATATACTGTCACAAGCCCAGAGGCGAAGAGGCAGATTCCCCTGGGAGGAGCTGAAATTAACCACAGGCAAAATGAAGGCGCTGCCTGGTCAGTTATTTACCTGGATTCTCCTTCTTCCTCCACGTGTTTACAATGCACGGAGTTCAGGGAGCTGACTGTGGTGTAGTCTTGGGGAGTCAGGTACAGGTATTTAATTCCCTTAAAAATATATACTTCAGTAAGGCTATGAGTCCAGCTTCCTGCACTCAACAGCCACTGTTTTGTTTTAATGTCAACACTGGTTTGGGTGGGTGGGGGCGGGGGTGTTAATAACACCATGTTAATAACACAGTCACCTGTCTGATGTTAATACCATGTTAATAACAGTAATAAACTGAAGGTCTGCTCTGTGCTTTCCACTGGTCCTTACAATACAACCTCACTTTCTTCCTGGGCTCTCTGATTTAATGTTTTTTAATCATCTTTTCATTCTCTTTCCCCTACGGAGCTTTTTTTTCTTAATGCCAACCCCCCTCCCCCCCTCCCCCCCCGCCAATAAAATTTTATTGTAGGTATATTGTTTATGTGTGTATGTATGTATATATATATGTGTGTGTGTATGCTTTTTACATGAAAAGAATCATTTTTGCCCCCATGGCGGGGGCAATACCACCCCCTTGAGATTTCATGCTCCGGTTGCAAAGAATGACTCTGTCCCCTGCATTTTCACATCACAAGATGTATGCTTTTCTCTGTGCATTTTGCCTTTTATGGTAGCTGGTGTCTCTAGGTCTCCTGGATGATTTTTAAGAACTTCCTGAGGCCAGGGATTATGTTGTCATTCATATTTGCATCCTCGGTGTGCACTGCGTTCCAAGAGATGCTCAGTATGTATTAACTCTGTGTTTACATAAAAAATAACTTTTTTTCATCATTGTCCCCCTAAGGATCCCATTTAGACCT
This sequence comes from Delphinapterus leucas, assembly GCF_059928025.1. Lineage (NCBI taxonomy): Eukaryota > Metazoa > Chordata > Mammalia > Artiodactyla > Monodontidae > Delphinapterus > Delphinapterus leucas. The sequence continues at coordinate 17,757,331 of NC_143142.1, forward strand.
TTTTTCCTAATCGTCACCCCCTCCCATGAAATTTTACTGCCTGTTTATGTACTTTATGGATATCTATGCTGTCTACACAAAGAGCAAGAAGATTTTGTCCACCCCCTTGGAGGTGCTGTCACCCGCACAGAAAATACAACATGAGCTTAGCACAGTCACACTGCCACCCCAGCTTTATGACGTACCTTGTGGGGGTCTTCCCGGTCCACCCAAGCCACCTGGAACATGTGTTTGATCTCCTCCGCAAGGCCGATACGGGCCCCACTGTTGGCAGCGAGGTAGATTTTGGGGATGCCCTCTGCCCGGGCCATCTCGGATGCCCGCAGGTACAGAAGGTCTTCTCCAAGGCCAAAGGATCCTATCCGGAAGGTGATGTCATTGCTGATGAGGATAACGTCGCGCCCTTCTGGGTACTCAAGGGTCTTAAACCTCATTTTGAAGGCCACCATGCCCACCTGGCGAGGACACGAATGCACAAGAAAACGGGCTTGTTTCTTCAGGAGGAACTTATTTATTTATTTTTGGCCTCACTGCACAGCATGCAGGACCTAAGTACCCTGACCAGGGATTGAACCCATGTCCCCTGCAGTGGAAGTACAGGGTCTTAACCACTGGACGGCCAGGGAAGTCCCCCAGGAGGAAATTTTTTAAGGGTGATTCCGGCCAGGGGCGGGGCTCTGTGAGTTTTTTTTTTTTTTTAATTTTATTGAAGTATAGTTGATTTACAATGTTGTGTTCATTTCTCCTGTACAGCAAAGCGACTCAGTTCTTTACCTCATTTCCTCCAGGAAGTCGGTTCATCTCCACCAGCTGGCCCTGTGGGTCCAGCACTAGTTCGGTGTATGTCAGGATGTCTTTGGGGTACTTGTCCGGGGAACCCCACATTTTAAAAAGAGCCTACAGAGAGGACAGGAAAGAGAAAAACCTGAAGTCATCAGTAAGGAAGTACATTTTCTACTGCTTTCTCTCTTTTTCAATCACGAACTATTTAAAGCATACATGCAGAAAAATAAATACCCAAGCATCTATCTCATGGCTCTGTCAAATCAGAATTCTTCCACAGTAGCTTAAGATTTTTTTAAAGAAATAAGAAAAATGCAGTTGAAGTCCCTGGTGTACCCCTCCCCATCCCATTCCCATCCCTCCTCCCCGCTGCTCCCCTCAGGTAACTATTATCCTGAATTACTGTCCATCAGTCCTCTGTATGCTTTTACATTTTTATTTCATATGTGCAGACATTTAAAACATAGCATTGGGCTTCCCTGGTGGCGCAGTGGTTGGGAATCCGCCTGCCAAAGCAGGGGACACGGGTTCAAGCCCTGGTCCGGGAAGATCCCACATGCCGCGCAGCACCTAAGCCCGTGTGCCATAACTACTGAGCCTGTGCTCTAGAGCCCGCGCACCACAACTACTGAAGCCCGCGTGCCTAGAACCCAGGCTCCGCAACAAGAGAAGCCACCGCAGTGAGAAGCCCACGCACCACAACAAAAAGTAGCCCCCGCTCGCCACACTAGAGAAAGCCCGTACACAGCAACGAAGACCCAACGCGGCCAAAAACAATAAATAAAATAAAAATAAACCCCCCCAAAAAACATAGCATTATTTTGCATGACTTATACTTTAAATAATGGTATTGCACTGGACACATTCTTCCACAACTTATTTTTCCAATTCTCCAATATATTTGAGAGATTTATCCATATTGATAAATTTAGCTCTGGTTTATTCATTTTCCCTGCTGTTCAGTTTTCCATGATATGAACATATCACAATTTATTTATTCATAACCCTTTTTAGGAACATTTAGGTTTCCAATTCTACACCAACAATGCTGTAATCAACATTTTTATGGTCTTTTTTTTTTTTTTTTAATAAACACGGGTGAGTGTTTCAATGGGTGTATACCTAGGAATGAAATTGCTGGGTCATAGGGTATGTGAAAATTCAGATTTACTGGATATTGTCAAATTGTTTTACAGTTCTAGTAAGAATGTGTGAGAGCTCCTTTGCTCCATATACTTGTCCACACTTGGCTTTGGCAAATATTTTAATGTTTACCCATCTGCTGGGTGTGAAACTGTACGGTGATTTTTTTTTTTTGTACTGTGATATTGGTCGGTACTTCACTGATTATCAGTGAGGTGAGCACCTTAGAATATATTGATTGATCTTGTAAGTTTCTCTTTTTTTTGGTCAATTTCCTATTTATAACTCTTGCCCATATTTTTTATGGTTTTGCTTGTTTTTTTTTTTTTCCAACTGATTTATAAATGCTCTGTAGATAATATTGCTCTAATCCCTTGGGGGAAACAGATATTTAAACATATTCTCCCAATCTGGGGTTTGTCTTTTCTCTTTTACATAAATAACTTTAAAATTTTAACATAGTCACATTTATGGGGTTTTCCTATGCTTATGCTTTCAACTCACTCCAAGCAGTTTTAATCCTCTTGAAATTTATTTTTGTACACCAGATGAGGTAGAAATCGAAAAATTTTTTTCCCAATTAGATAAATTTCTTTGTACCTTTTAGTGAAATTTATTCCCTTGATTCAGAATCCCACCTCTGCATTCAATCAAGGTTCTGTTTCTGAGTGGGTCTGACTCTAGACTCTATTCTGTTCCATTGGTCTATTTGTTTAGCTCTGTTACAATAATATTACACACTGTAGTACGTACTACTGCTTGAAAGTAAATAATGACTTACAGGATGGCTAAGACAAGTTCTCCTGATTTTGTTCTTTTTCAGAAGTGTTTTTGCTATTCATGAACTTTTGCTTTCCCTATGAGTTTTTAAGTTGCACCAAAACTCCAGAATTATACTGAATGTATTAATTTTGGGGGAACTATTACCTTTACAATATTGAATCTTCCCATCATACATAAGCATGATATATCTCTCTATTTAGGCTTAAAGTACTTCCGTAAAGTTTCAAAATTTCCTCCATAAAGGTCTTGTATGTTTTTTGTTTGATTTATCCCTAAACTTGGAGCTGATTTTAATATTGTAAATGGCATTTTTTCCAATTAGATTTTACAATTATTGCTGGTCTATGAGAGTACAATTAAGTTTTGTATATTGCTCTTGTATCTAGCGATCTTGCTGTATTATCTAATTGGTTCCATAAATTCTCTTGGAATTCTTGTATAGGCGTTTATATCATCTATGAAAAACGTTAACTTTGCTTCCTTCTTTCTAGTCTTTATACCTTTTATTTCTTTTTCTCATATTTTTGCATTGGCCAAGAACTCTAGTAAAAAAAGTTGAATAGAAGGGGTGTTAACGGATATTTCTATCTGTACCTATCTTTAAAGCGAATACTTCTAACATTTCACCATTAGCTGCTATTAATTTTGGGTGGATGTCTTTTATCAAAATAAACAAATTCGAGGCTTCCCTGGCGGCACAGTGGTTAAGAATCCCCCTGCCAATGCTGGGGACACGGGTTTGAGCCCTGGTCCGGGAAGATCCCACATGCTGCGGAGCAACTAAGCCTATGCGTCATAACTACTGAGGGTGTGCTCTACAGCCCGCGAGCCACAACTACTGAGCCTGCGTGCCACAACTACTGAAGCCCATGTGCCTACAACCCATGCTCCGCAACAAGAGAAGCCACCACAAGGAGAAGCCTGCACACCACAACGAAGAGTAGCCCCTGCTTGCTGCAACTAGAGAAAGCCCACATGCAGCAAAGAAGACCTGATGCAGCCAGAAATAAATTTTTTTAAAAAATCCCCTTCTAGTCCTAGTTTATTAAAAGCTTTTATTATAAATAGATATTATCTTTTCAAATACATTTTTGCACCTATTGAGAAATTTAAGTTCGTTCTTAATCTATTAACGTGGTAAACTATAGACTTCCTAATACCATACAAGTTGTCACAAGATAAATACTACTTAGTCTAAATTTTTTTAAAAAAATCATTACTGGGTTTCATTTGCTAATATTTTAATTATGATTTGTGTCCGTGTTCATAAATGAGACAATAAACTTCCTTTCTCCTAATGTTCTTATCTTGGATTAATATTAAAGTAATAATAACCTGATAAAATGAGTTAATAAGAAGCATTCCCTTTGTTTTTTCTATTCTCTAAACAGTTTGTATACAAAGGGAATTATCTGTCCCTTGAAGGTTTGACAACAATTGTTGTAAAACTGTCTAGGACCAATTTTAGTAGATGGGTGTTTCTGACCTACGAATTCAATTTCATTAATGCTTTTTTTCAAATTTATTTATTTATTTATTTATGGCTGCTTTGGGTCTTCATTGCGCGTGGGCTTTCTCTAGTTGCAGCGAGCGGGGTCTACTCTTTGTTGCTGTGCACAGGCTTCTCATTGCTGTGGCTTCTCTCGTTGCGGAGCACGGGCTCTAGGCACGCAGGCTTCAGTAGTTGTGGCTTGAGGGCTCTAGAGCGCAGGCTCAGTAGTTGTGGCGCACAGGCTTAGCTGCTCCGCGGCATGTGAGATCTTCCCGGACCAGGACTCGAACCCGTGTCCCCTGCATTGGCAGGCGGATTCTTAACCACTGTGCTGCCAGGGAAGTCCCTGTCTGGGCCCAATTTTAGTAGATGGATGTTTTTGAACTATTAATTCAATTTCATTAATGCTTATAATCTATTTACATTTTCTATTTCTTCTTGAGTCAGTTTTGATAAGATATATTTTTCTCAGAAATTTTCATCTGTTTTCAAATCTATGGCTTGTCCTCTGTTTCTTTATCTAAAAGAAAGTGGATGGATTTATTCCTGATTTGTCTGTTTCTTATTCTTATGGCCTGTGACTTCTGAGGCAAAAGGATACAGACAATGACATTCTTAATTATATAAGTTTCCATTTATTAAGCATCTACTGAATACTTTACATATATTTCTTACCACAACCTGGGGAAGTAGGTAATACTATTAGCCTCATTTTACAGAGGAGGAAAGTGAGGCCCAGAGAGGTGAAGGAACTTGCCCAGGGACACACAGGAAGCAAAGGACAGATTTGGAACTCAGGCCCAGGCCTTACTGACCCTAAACAGCAGCTTTTCCTACTATCCTGCATCTCCTATGCCTAAAGTACGCTGATGATTTCCTGTGGACAGTAGAAGTCCATGATCTCAGTTTCATGAACGTCATTCACAAGGCAATGGAGAAGATGTACACAGGCACCCATATCACCAATGCCAGTGTGCTCAGTCTCCTTGAAAGGCCCTTCTACGTAAAAAAAATAAAGGCATAGAAAGCATACTTGAAGGAAATACACTAAAATGGTATTGCAGTCCTCAATGGTAGACAAGTGATTACCTATGAGTGAAATTTTATTTGCTTATTCCTATTTTTCTGTATCCAGTGTATATTTAATAATCATAAAAACATAAAACATTATTTTTTTAAGTAAACCAAAAAGTCCTCAAAGGCAGTGACCCCATCCTCTTCCTCATGGTCTATCTACCCTTAGAATGATTCCTGGCATGTAGCCAGCACTTAATATAAGCATTAAAAAGACCAGAAGGAAGTGGTAAACAATTTGTCTTTAGTACGTGGAACAAGGAGTCGCTTTTTCCTTCTTTCCACTCTCCTTTACCTTCCAAAGTTTCTATATTATATTCCTTTTTATCACTGGGATGAAATTACGTTTGTTTTAGAAAAATATACTATGAAGTCATTCTCAATATTAGCTTCTTTTCCTTCACGAATACTGTGTTCTTTAGAGTGGGGTCTTCAGAAGAGTAACTAAGGGGAATTCCCTGGTGCCCTGGTGGTTGAGACTTGGTGCTTTCACTGCCGTGGGCCCAGGTTCAATCCCTGGTCAGGGAACTAAGATCCCACAAGCCGCACAGTGTGGCCAAAAAAAAAAAAAAAAGAGTAACTAAGGATGGGGGGTGTGGATGCCAGTGGAGTCCCTAAGGGGACCCTGGGCAGTGCTGAGTCTCAGCCTCAGGACTTGCCTGCCTGAACATTTCCGGGAAGTCATACACATAGGTGGTACCCAGGGACTGGGCCTGGAATCGCTTAGCCTGGAGCAGATCCTTGGTGACGTAGGGAGTATTGATCAGCATCCCGTGCTGGGGCCCTTGTTTGTTGCCGAAGGAGTGAAACATGATCTGGACCAGAAAGAAAGAAAAACAGAGAGTGAAGAGGGCAAGTCTCAGAGAGCCACACTCCTGCCCAATTTATTTCTTCCCAGTCCTCAGTGAAAATGCAATGAGGGAATACTACTCAGCCAGAAAGAGAAAGACAAATACCATATGATATCACTTATATGTGGAATCTAACATATGACACAAAGGAACTTTTATGAAACAGAAACAGACCCACAGACATAGAGAATAGACTGGTGGTTGTGAAGGGGGAGGGTGTGTGGGAGAGGGATGGACTGGGAGTTTGGGGTTAGTAGGTGCAAGCTATTATATATAGAATGGATAAACAACAAGGTCCTAGTGTACAGCACAGGGAACTATATTCAGTATTCTGTGATAAACCATAATGAAATAGAATATTAAAAAAATAATGTGTGTATATATATGTATAACTGAATCACTCTGCTGTATAGCAGAAATTAACACAACATTGTAAATCAACTATATTTCAATAAAAAATATAATGAGGGGAAGCATAGCACGTATCACATAACAAAGTGAGTGCCCGGGAGAGTAATCTCTTCTCTGCCACTGTGGGAAACAGATGTGGAGACACAGCTCCAAAGCTATAATTGTCATACTATTAACACACACACACACACACACACACACCAAACAAACCAGAGTGCATGTAAAAATTGGTGAAACCCAAATAAGGTCTGCATTTGAGTTACTAGACTTGTCAAGACAGGAAGTGGACCAGTGTCAACTTCCTGTCTTGACAATGTCTCTGGTTAAAAAAGATGCTATCATTGGGGAAAGCTGGGTGAAGGGTACATGAGTATTCTCTGTCCTAAATTTTCTCCTCTGTGCTATTTTTGCAACTTTTTGAGAGTCTTTAAGTGTTTCAAAATAAAACGATTATATACACATACATGTAATCTACTACATGTATATATAGTAGTCAATAGGAAACTTGATTCATTTTACAAAAGTCTATTCCAAAACACGGCTGGGGAAAATACCATTTCCCTAACTGAACTAACTTGGGAACTGTATTATAATCAACCGTAATACTCCACATCTTATCCCAAACATGGTTCTAGACTGGATTAAACTTTGGATTCATTCTCCTTCCCAGAGGAATGAACAACTGGGATTCAGAAGCTAACACGTTTATCATACAACTCAGAGGAGCAGCCCCAGTCTGACACAGCAAAGCTCCCAAGTGCCATTTTAATCTACGCCTTGCTCTCCGGGCGGCCTGCCTCCACTTTGACTTGACCTCTGTGAGCCAGCCCGGCCTTACGTTTCCAGATCTGGGGTCGGTCACTTCTTTGTAGAGGCTGATGTCCAGGTAGTAGCCTGACTCGTTGGTGATGAACAGGCGGGTGGGAACGGCGCGGTCGGTGGTGGTCTGGCGGATGTTGATCTTGACCTCAGCCTGGAGCACGCGGAGTTTCCACAACCGGCTGCCGTAGCGCATCACCATGGACCGCACTGACTCCTCAATCTGCAGCATACCACAGCAATTCAATTTCAGGACCCATTCCGCGCACACTCGTAATAGTTCTAGCTCTGATTATAACAGAAGGATGAGATATACTGAATGCAAAACGCACTGCATGTATATAGCAGAGCAATACGTAGCACGTATCCATTAACTCTAAGCTGATAATAATCAAAGGTATCATGCTACGCATTTAAGCTCATTATCTCACTCTGTCCCCATAATTACTCAGAGAGGCTGGTATTTTTGTCCCGCACTGACAGATGTGGAAACTGAGGCTGGTAAGAGCTAGTGCCCCTATGTTACCCTGTCTTTCTCTCCATCACGCATCCCAAGCCTATGCATTTTCTTCTCAAGGAACTATGTGAACTGGTGGAGCTGGGGAATCAGCATGGGCCTCTGCACCCCACACATGCCAAGCTGATGGACTAGAACTTCTTTCATCCAGAATCACCACCACAGACTCTGCCTGCTCGTGAAGAACCAGCCAATGGAGAATGGCTGAGCCACAGACCTCAGGTTCTCACCCCCCTTCCCCCACCCACATGCAGCCCCCAACAGAGCCTGGAACTAGGGAGAGGACAAAATTTTGTTTTGTAAAGGACATTTTGGGCATCTGTGTCTTCCGAAACGTGAAGCGTGCCCACAGAGGGGGAACATCCTTAGGGACAGTCCTAAGGGTGGTGGCTGAGAAACGGCTCTACAATTAATCGATGGAAGGTTTGTTCTCCACCTGCAGCAAGTGAGGCTCAGACATGCACATACGCATCCTGGAGCTCAGGTCTCGAGCACCAGGAGACGATACCCTGAAGCAGGAAGGTCCCAGGGAAGGTGAACCTGGAGCCTGGTGAGAGCCCCACCCCCAGAGGTGAGACCTTAGAGGGGTCCATGATGACGGTGGGCACGAAGTTGAGGAAGATGTGGTTGCAGTCGGTGCGCACGCTGGTGTTGTTGAACGCCACCTCCAGCTCGTCCATGGCCTCCAGAAGCAGCCGCTCGCCTTCGTTCTGCAGGTACTCGAAGGAGGCTTCCTGTCAAAGGGGGAGAGGGGCAGCCGCTAGGCCAGGGGCGCAGGGCCCAGAGAGTCAAAGGGAAAGGAGAGCATCCCCCTCCTCCAAAAGGCGTGCCAGGTCAGACAGCAGAGCCCTGCCTCCAGAGGTAACGGGATGTCCAAGTCTGTCTCGTGTATTCAGCGCCTCTGTTATTTTCTGTATTCTGATGCTTTGACAGCTGGGCCTTGCTGACCCTGGAGGGACTGCCCCTCCCAGGGTTAGCCAATTCCTAGAGTTTGTAAACAACTCACCCATGAGCATGCGTTTCAGGCAAACCAACCAATCCAGACCCCACACCCCAACGACCTCCTTGTCAGGCTCTCACCCTCCAGGCCACTATCCACTGGCCCTAATCACCCCAGGGCCAGGTATCAGACAACTAGAGAGAGTCCCTATGCTCACAGCCTGCTGAAATTACTCAAGCTAGCCAGTCCCAAGCCTGCTCACCCTGCCTCACCCATTCCTTCCTGAGGAATCCACAGTAAAGGCTCCTGTCCATGTATCCCCCCTCCCTCTGCCTCCCGAGCAGCCCTGGTGCTTCCCCATGTGGCCCCCACGGCTCAGCATGCCCCCTCCTCTTGGAATCTGTGATAACAAATAAACCATCTTTTCGATCATAACTGTCTCCTGATCTGTCGGCCTTACCGTACCTGGATAATCATAAAAGCTATTAAAATATCTAGGTGACAGAGGCAGCAAAATACTGACTAGCTTAACATCCATCACTAGGGGATGTGTTAAAAAACATTACACACACAAGATACACATCCATGCAAGGGAATTGCATGAAGGAAATCATCTTCATTAACATGGAAAGAGGTCTACAGTGAAAAAAAAAAAAAAAGTCTTTAAATGATTTGTCCAGCCTGAGCTCCTATCTGTAACATTACACCTACAACCCAATCCCAATACATATATGGAATTAGGCCTAGAAAGGGTCACCAACAGGGCTGACCCCTGAATGGCAGGATTCTGGTCCTTTTCCTTAATTTTTAAAAATATTTTCAGTATTTTTTGCAATCTTCACAATATAATCATGAATTACTTTTCTAAATGCAAGAAACAATGGGACATGATCACTCACGCAATGAGCAAGTACAAAAAAATCCCCTTAACAAATCAGGATATTTCTTTTCTATCCTCCCAATTCTCTCCTCATGCAGAGAGATCTCTGTGACAGAAGGAAGAATCCACATGACGCCCCATGAAAACAGACCACTTCATTTTCCACCTCCCACTCCGTCCCCAGACTGGAGTGTCAGTCACAAGGGCAGGGCTGTGTGTGCCCTGTGCACCCTGAGATCCCCAGAAGTACAGCCCAGGGCCTGACCCAGAGCAGGATCTCAATGAAGGCAAGGGCAGCACGTGAGTGACAAGTTCAGGGGGAGAAAGAAACACCCCGTGACATCCTACCTTGGTGATCAGGTCCGAATGCCTGATGATGACGCGGATGAAGAACCTGTGGTCCGTGACCTCTGCGCCCTCTTTCACTCTGGCAGCGCCCAGGTACAAATGCATCTTGTGATTGGCGCAGGGCATAGCAGTTATGTCAAAGTTACGCAACCGGCTGAGCTCCAGCTGGAAGGCCAGGGCCGGCTCCAAGTGACGGTAAATGCGATCTTCTGCAAACTGTGGGCCGACCAGAGAGAGAAAACAGATGGACACACAGACGCAGGTGGAGTTGGACACTGGGGCTGCGTGCCTGCTTGATCCACGCCCTGTCCTGCAGATCCCTGGTGTTTGCGGGTTTAGAACTCAGGAATGAAGCATTCATGATGTCCTCTAACTGGGAGCTCAAGAGATTTGGGATTTTGCAATGGTCCAGAGGAGAGCCACGAGCATGGAACCTTGTGTTGGCATAAGCCTCTTGGCCCCAGGGGAGCCTAGCTAGTCCCCAGCACCTGCTGGCACCACCAGGCTGTTCTCTATCTGCCACCACACAGAGTATTTCTCAAGAAGTCACTAAGCCTTAGTTTCCTTGTGGAAATTGGTCCTCAGAAGGAGGCGACTGACAGTGCTGGAGACTGAAGAGAAAATGAAGAAGCTGAAGAAAGGATGCGTCTTAACTAGGAAAGTAAGGCTTTGGATAAATTAAAATACTGTTTAGTGGAGACTGGATTTGTGCTGGGAACAAGCCCGCCTGTTCTAGAATAAGGATGAGCAAACTTTTTCTTAAAAGGCCAGAGGACTGATGGAGTATACGGTCGGTCACAACCGCAGTCCACCTTCCGAATCCGCGGGTTCTGCATCCGCGGACACAACCAACTGCGGAGATTCCATCCATGGTTGGGTGAATCCACGAATGTGGAATCCGTGAACACGGAGGGCCAACTGTACTCGATTCAGCTGCTGGAGCGAGAAAGCTACAGGAGACAGTAAGTGATTAATGGGTGTGGCCTCCGTCCCAATCAAACTTTGGTTATAAAAACAGGGGGCTGGCCTGCAAGCCATAGTATGCCAACCACTGTTCTGGAAAAACATAAGAAAAAGAGGTTGGCCAAATGTCCATTGACAGATGAATGGATAAAGACGGTGTGGCACATATATGCAATGGAATATTACTCAGCCATAAAAAGGAAAGAAATTGAGTTATCTATAGTGAGGTGGATGGACCTAGAGTCTGTCATACAGAGTGAAGTAAGTCAGAAAGAGAAAAACAAATACCATATGCTAACGCATATATATGGAATCTAAAAAAACAGTACTGATGAACATAGTGGCAGGGCAGGAATAAAGACGCAGACGTAGAGAATGGACGTGAGGACACGGGGAGGGGGAAGGAAGGGTAAGCTGGGACGAAGTGAGAGAGTGGCATGGACATATATACGCTACCAAATGTAAAACAGATAGCTAGTGGGAAGCAGCCGCATAGCGCAGGGAGATCAGCTCGGTGCTCTGTGACCGCCTAGAGCAGTGGGATAGGGATGGTGGGAGGCAGGCTCAAGAGGGAGGGTATATGGGGATATATGTATACGTATGGCTGATTCACTTTGTTGCACAGTAGAAACTAACATAACATTGTAAACAATTATACTCCAATAAAGATATTAAAAAAAAAAAAAAAAAAAAAAGAGGTTGGGAGAACCGTCTTACAGAGTTACACCGGCAAGTACAAAAAGTATCCAGGTGAGACAGAAACCTGTAGTGAAGGCTGAAAGGGAGGGAAACGTGAGGTCTGAGCTCCACAGAGCAACGCAGGGCTCTCACTGGAAATACCAGCCCAGAGGAAGGCTGGAATCTACACAAAAGTTGCATGTTCTAGAATATGGGGACACCACAAGGACTAAGAACTATATTCTTGCTGAATATCAAATATCCCAGGGAAGCGAGAACCAGTTCATTGCTCTTCACCATACCTCGTCTCTTGCTCTGAATGTGAAAAACTTGGGAAATTCTTTCTGCAAAAAGAAATCCATATGAAAGACAAATCAAGCAAGACTCATTTAAATATTTATAGGCCTGTTTTGTGATTTTTAACCCTACCCAGTCCACTTCTAGAATGAATCATTTGGAAAGCCATCTCTTCTCTAGGGACTGACTTTTTTTCCACCCCAATCTACAGAGTAAACATCAAACAAATGGCACCAAGTCTTGAAGAATGCGAAAAACTCAGATGTGTTGAGAATCGGACTGACCTCTTGGGCAATCAGGAACGTAATTCTTCGGAGTCCATACTCCACAAGGATGTTTTTCTGCATTAAAAACCAAAAACACAGTGGGATCATATCTGGCCACAAAAAGGAATGATATATGTTACCACCCGGATCAACCTTGAAAGCATGCCGAGTGAAAGAGGCCAGTCCCCAAAGACCTCATAGTGTATGAAATTCCATTTATCCCATTTATAGGAAATACCCAGAACAGTACAGTCCATAGAGACAGAAAGTAGATTAGTGGTTGCCTAGGGCAGGGGAAAGGGTTTTGGGTTGAGGGAACATGGGGTGACTGCTAATGGGTATTTTGGTGGGAGTGGTGAAAATGTTCTAAAACATAATGATCATAATGATGGCTACACAACTCTATGAATACATAGTAGCCCCTTCTTATCCATGAGCTATACGTTCCAAAATCCCCAGTGGACGCCTGGAACCACGGATAGTACCAAACCCTATACATACTATGTTTTTCCCTACATATACACACTTATGATAAAGTTTAATTTATAGATTAGGCACAGTAAGAGGTTAACAATAATTATAACAAAGTAGAACAATTATAGCCATATACTGTAATAAAAGTTATGTGAATGTGGGCTCTCAAGATATTTTCCTGTACAGATTTAATGCCTTTTCCGTCTTAACTAGGCACTTATCACTCACTGTGGCCGTAATGTTTGCAATTTAGGGTGTGACAGCAAAACTAGCACGCATTTCTTTTCTCCTCCTTCACAGTTTCATGGATAGAAGACTTGGTTTTACCATAGATCTTAGCAACTCAGCATACATTTTTTTTCCTTCCTTATTAAGTCAAGAATTTTCACCTTTTCATTTAAAGGAAGCACTTGACAGCTTCTCTTCGGCATGTCCGAGTTGCCAGCATCACTTGTGCTTTGGGGGCATAATTAAGTAAGATAAGGGTGACTTAACATGAGTACCGCGATACCATGACAGTTGATGGGATAACCGAGCTGACTACTAAGTGACTAACGGGCGGCCACGCTTGGACAGAGGGATGATTCACATCCGGGCAGGACGGAGCAGGACGGCACACAACTTAAAACTTACAAATTGCTTAAACTTAAAAATTTCTGGAATTTTCCATTTAAGACTGCGGTGGACTGTGGGAAACTGAGACTGCAGAAAACAAAACTGCAGGAAAGGGGACTACTGTGCTGATAAGCACTGAATTGTACACTTTAAATGGGGGAATGGATTATATTCAGTAAAGCTATTAATATACACATACATATTACATATATAGATACATATACCTTAACATTTCATGAGCTCTTTAATGAAATTGGTGTGATGGGGCACTGCTGTATTTAAAAAAAAGAAGACGACAAGCTGAATAAAAAAGCCCGACCCAAAAAAGTACAAACCATATGCTTTAGTTTATACAAAACTCTAAAATAGACAAAACTAATCTCTACTATTAGAAGTCAGGATACTGGCTGGTTATCTCTGGCGGGGGAGACGTAGTGATGGGAAGAGGCTCAAGAAGGGGCCAGAGCATTCATTTCTTGATCTGAATGTTGGTCACACTTGGGAATTCCCTGTGCAAATTCATCAGGCTGTAAATTAATGATTTGTGCACTGCTGTGTATATTCGACTTCAGTCAAAAACTGCCCAAGGAAAGTACTAAACTGTTTTTAGTTGCTCCCTAAACGAAATAAATACTATTCTGTATAGTTCTCTGGGGAAAGGAAAAAAACCCAGAAGACCAGAAAACAAGGATATTTTTAAATTCCTCCATGTGATAAGGAAAATTACTAGGAGAAATGAATAGTCGTAGCCCATTTCAGAAAGAGGTAAGGAGACATAATCAAAAAGCACTTAACAGAATGCAGGTTGCAAAGAAAACAGGATAAACTGGAAAATGAAGAGGATTCTACTGGGAGCCTGATTACTGTTCTCAATTAAAGGTGTGCGTGAGTGTACAGGTGTGTGTATGTGTCTGCGAATGTGTACGTATGTATCTGCTTAGTGCAAAAGTTTTTAAATAACATAGAAATATGTAACATTAAAATGTCTCCCACTCTCCTGGTACGTGTATATTCTGCTAACTTTCCTCTCTTTGGTATGCTGTATATAAACACTTATTTGTACAGAGACACATACGTTTAATCTTTTCTAGTTCATGCATATCCTCCTGGGTCGATATGTAGAGAACTGTCTCCTTCCCACACACAGCCACGTTGCCCCCCATAGCACGGCTGTTCACAGGTGATTCTGACACCCCTCGGGGGAAGAACCACCAAGTACCTTGAGCATCATCTGATTTGGTTAGGGGGCAGGCAAACTGCCAACAGCTCAAACGTTGCCTTATCTAAGCCATGGGATGCCAAGCTCAAAGTCCAGTAAGGACATCAGCTCTGTTAAGAAACAGGCTAGAGGGAAATATACCAGGATTCTCACAGTCACTGCCCTGGATGGTGGGGCAAGCTTTTCAGATCCATCTGCCCCTTCAACATTTTCTACAATGTACGTCATTACACTGTTGATTAATCAATCACACAAGGCTAAGTGCGTCACTAACAATAATGTCCCTAAGCGTTCATGGCATCATCCGTGCGTTATTCACCCAACACCTCCTGCCTAGGAAGGTCCAGGCCAGGTCCTCTGAGGGACGCCAAGTCAGAGGAGGTGAGAGGTGTCCCTCCCACCAGAATAACATGGGGGATACAACACATGTACAGATAAACACACTAAAAAGCGACAGCCAAAAATTTCCAAGTGTTCTTAAAGTTGAGACCAAGTCAGGAGGGTAAAGAACTAACAGCTATACAGTGTGCCTGGCAGAGGTGATTAATTTATGAGCTTAAGTATCCCATTTTACAGATGGGAAAACTTAAGGATCAGAGAGATAAAGTAACCTGCTGGAGGTCACACAGCACCTGCCCCATAGTTCTACTACCTACACTTGCCAAGCTGCTCCACATCTGTCTACAGCTGGGGTCATTAAGCATATGTAACAGCTGTCCCTACTGCTGGGTAAGAATCCATGCCGGCAATGGACACCACATGTTTATAAAACCAACCCACAGTTATATGCATACATGGTTGTTTATGTAAGTGACTTGGGCACATGGACACCTCACCAAGAGAGCCCTTCCTCCTTCTCCAGGGACCCAGAACCAGAGGCTGCCCAGCATACCTTGGACTGAACGAATGTCCGGAAAATTGGCACCAGCTGCTCGTCCTCCAGGTAGTCTGCGTACTGGATGGCCACGTTCAGGATGTGGATCGGCTCTTCTCGGAGGCTCTGGGAGAGAAAACCAAGGGTAGGCAGTAGGAGGGCCCAGGGCCCCAGCCCGCCCCCTCCTCGCCTTGCTCCCTGCTCAGACACTCACCTTGCTGTCATCCTCGGAGTACAGGGAAGTACGGGCCTTGCTGAAGAGAGGAACGTCCTTAGGCACGTTGGCAAAGCAGGAAATGACCTCATCAAAGTTCCTGGGGGCACGGGGCAGAGAGGGAGGGCTGAGGGGCCGCTGCCCCACAAGGCAATAGGTCAGGCCCGACCCTCACTCTTTCCCAACCACCACTCTGCAAGCACATCCAAGTCTGTGCAGAATTCCTGTGGTTCCTGACTAGGTCCAAGGCACCATCGATGGGGTCTTTCCCAAAAGGGAAGGATGAACCTATGTGATTTGAGATGCTGAATAAAAGAAATGATTCCCAACACTTTGGGGGCATGGCTGGGGTCCCCCTTTTACTGGCTGGTAGACCCCTGCAACCTCATCTCACTCCTCTGAGTCAACTGAGGATGACAAAAGTAACCACGACACCTCCCAAGGCTGCTGCAAACATAGATAATCCAAGCATGCTGCATAATATACAGGACCAAGTTGAAAAAAGGGCAACGATGCTGACATTTTTGAGCACGTTATTTACATATTAACTATAGTTTAAATACAATATTTTATATGTATTATCTCATTTAATTTTCCTTGTGACCCTACGAAGTAAGTCCTTCTCTTATGCCCATTATACAGATGAGAAAACGAAGGTACAGAGAGAAATCATTTGTTCAGAGTCTTATAGTCAGGAAGCAGTGCAGAGCCAGAATTCAAGAGCAGGAGGTGCTGACACAAAAGCCCACACTTTTGATGATATTATTATTCTGTTATTATTAACTCGCTGTGCCATGTGTCTGGGCCACCCCCACCTGTGTGTGCAATGAATGGGTGGGGGTCAGGGGAAGCTCACTCAACCCCTGTGCATGGGGTGTTCTGGAGAGACTGAGCCACACTGGGTACCTGGTGAAATCCTCGAATCTCTGGAAGGCAACCATGGCCCCCATCCGCTGGGACTTGGGGGAGAAGCCACTGTCCATGAAGAGCTCCGTGCTGTGCCTCAGAAGTTCAGGGTTGGTGATGCTGATGGGTACGGCCAGCCTGCAGAGGAGTGGGAAGTAGGGGGTGAGGCAGCCACCCGTGGATCTAGCCCCAAGAGCTGTTCCTGCCCTGGAAGCTTCGGTGAGCCAGCGCCACATTAGAGCCTTCTGAAAGAGGGGGGGGGGTTTAGAATCGGGGTGGAAGGGACGGGGTAGAGCGACAGGGGCTGGGGAGTCTCATCTGATTCCTCAGGGCCTGGTATAGAGCAAGAGCTCCACACGTGAATGAATAAATGAATGAACGGTACGTGCACGCATGCAAGTCCAATTCCAACATGGTCGCCTGATAAACTCATGGTAGTGAACTCAGCCACGGAGTAAGAATGCACTCAGCGCCAATTTCTCCTGGAGAGCCCCAGCCCCCGGAGGCTGGTGAAGGGCCAGCCTTGGTTCTGAAAGACATTCCAGGCCTCTGCTCCCCTAACCCCTCCCCTCCGTCAAGCCCGCCCTACGGACAGGGCCAGAAACCAAAACTGACCCCCAGGCCAGCAGCCCACTGGAGTTTAGGTGGCCATTGCCCCCAGAACTGGCTGCACACCAGGGGCAAATTCAAATGGGTCCCCCGGGGAGTTAGGATAGGGCCCTGGAATCAAGCAAAGGAGGGGTTGCTCATCAGATGGGGGCAGAAAAGAGTCAGGCCTGAGTTGCTCTCCTGAAAAAGGGACCTACTTGCAAGGCTGGCCCTTGGCTGGCGTCCAGGAACTTGGGGTTGCCCCCATTCCCTAAATGATGAGGGAGGCTCACTGTGCCCACGTTGTTTGTCGTGTGGTCTATGCTGAGCTTTCCTTCTGGACTCTAGGATTTTGGTACATGCTCAGCAGAGGGTGCCCACGTGACCAGCTCCCTGTGAAAACCCTGGGCGCTGAGCCTGTAACCAGCTGCTGGACGACACTGCACACACACCATCACAACTCCCTGCTGGGAGAGCGAAGCATGTCCTGGGTGATTCCATCGGGGCAGGACTCTTGGGACCTTGCGCTGGCTTCCTCTGAACTTGACCCCATGGCCCTTTTCCCTTTGCTAATTGGGCTTTGTGTCTTTCATTATAATAAATCACAGTCACAAGCATGAATACACTGAATCCTGGCCATTTTCCTAGTGAATTCTAGAAACCACGGATGCTCTTGGGGACCCCCAATCCAGGTGGGGCAGGGCCTGTGTGTGCCTTCCTGTTGGATACCCCTGAAACCATCCGCCAGGTCCCCTGCTCCCAGACAGCTGAATGCAGGGGTAACACACTGGCGTGGCAGCATGGGCTGAATTCGGACCCTGTGGCTCCAGACAGACGCTGGTGCACACAGCATTTTAAATATATTCCTTATACACTGACTACCTGTCCACACTGAAAAGTTGAGGCTTGGATTTTCTTTTTAAAGTCTAGCTTTCCTGCTTCTCTTGGCAAAAACATGGAAAGGTTTGGCCTCACCAGCTACTTTTCTGGAACTAGGACAACAGCCCCTCAGGCATGGCCGTGTTCTTGAGTTCCCCCGCTCTGGCCATGCTCAGCGCCCCCTGGGCCTGGACCTAAGTCCTGCTGGCCTCTCACCTGACCTCTCCTCTGGTCTCACGACCCAGTTCACAACGTGCCTGGCTCTACAGACACAGGTGTGGAGGGTCCGGCCAGGCCCTGCTGGGCGGTGAGACCTCACCCCTCATGACCTTCCCAGAGGCCTGCAAGAGCAGGGCTGTGGAGGCAGCTGAGGCCACAGGTCCCAAGTAAGCTCCTGGCCCTCCCAGCCGACAGCAATGGCAAGGGCCTGAGACAGTCAGGGAAGCCCTCTAGGGTCCTCAACGTCTCCCTGGCTGATAATAACACCCTGTGTCTATACTGAGGGTCACAACCAATAACCTGGACAGCCGTGTAGGTTCTTGCAAGAAACAAGGCGTGAGTGACCCCCAGCCTTCAGAGGGCGGCCCCCCTTTCCTAACGGGGTTGAACTGCTATGACAATGAAATCCAAAGGGAAAGAATTCCTCCTCAGGGGCGGACAAGTTCAAAAGTTCTTACACCACCCCTCCCACAGACCCCCAAAATGATTCCAGGCCCCCAAAGAGTCAGTCCCCTTTTCTCTTGATTGGGAAAATGTCACAATTCTTTTTTTGGGGTGGGGAATAAGTCTGAATGAAATAGAGTGTGGAAGCACTAAGCATAGAGCCCGACCCACGTCATGCCATCAGACAGTAATAACAGTATCAGTCGTGATCTTCAAAGAGACCCTTAATATTCATCAACTTTCTGCATGCCAGGCACAGCCCTGAATGCTGTCTTTGCCTTACTTCACTTACTTTTCATCATGGTCTTGGACAACTCTGTCCAATAGAACTTTCTGCAATGACGGAATGTTCTAGAACCACAACGTCCAACATGGCAGCCACAAGCCACATGTGAGCTTGTGGCTAGTGCACACTTTGAATGCAGCTGGTACAACAGAGGAACTGAATTTTTAATTTAATTGTAATGCATTTTAATTTCGATATCCCACAGGTGGGCAGTGGCTACCGGAGATAAGCACTGGGCTATCTCCATTTTACAGACGAGAGAACAAAGATGGGGGGAGATGCCAGGGTGGGGAAGTGGTGCACCTGACGTCTTCCCAGCAGTCCCCAGACATCCCTGCTGGGTCCCTCCAGAAACAGGGCTACAGTGGTCAGGGAGAAAAGCAGCACAAGCTGGCCCCCCAGGTGGGTACCACTCTGTACCGGTTTGGGTGGGAGGAGGGCAGCATGAACTGGAATTCCACCACGCAGGTGCCGTCCTGGAGCTGCCGGTGCTGCAGGCTGGTTAACTCGTAGGCGATGTAGCCCCTCCGCACATAAACCTAATGAAACAGAAGCACAGCTGACGGAGTGCCCTCAACACCTGAGAAAACTCAGGCTGAAGGGTCCCAGAAACAATCTTGAAATATGATCCCTAAAGTGGTAGCTAACAGCAAATTTGCTCACTCTTCAGGATGCTACTTTCTCTGCAAAGGACCAGATAGTAAATATTTCAGGCTTTTGTGGAATATATCTTTATCACAACCACTCAATTCTGCTGTTGTAGGGACTTCCCTGGCGGTCCAGTGGTTAAGACTCCATGCTTCCACTACAGGAGGCATACATTCGTGCCACTGACAATACGTAAATGAGTGGGCGTGGCTGTGTTCCAATAAAACTTTATTTACAAAACCAGGCAGTGGGCCAGATGTGGCCCACGGACTATAGTTTGCTGACCCCTGCTCTAGAGTAACACTGTCCAACAGAAATACAACACAGGCCACGTAGGCAATTTTAAATCAATTTCAGATTTTTCCAGTTGATACTTAAAAAAAGGCAAGAGGTTAAATATAATTTTAATAATATATTTCATGTCATCCCCAATACCTAAAACATTATCATTCCAACATGTAATCAATTTTAAAAAATTAAGATTTTTGCTTTCTCCATACTGAGTCTTTGGAATCCAGTGTGGATCTTACACTTCAAGCACAGCTCAATCAGACTGGCCACACTGCAAGTGCTCAAAAGCCATGCGTGGCCAGTGGCTGCCACATTGGACCACATGGTTCTAGAGTCTAAGCATTGGGAATTTTTTTAATTGAATAGGGAAGCCAGGGACTGTGCAGCAAAAGTTAACACAGCAGGCCTAATTGCTATCCTTTGAAAGGCCTGCTTGCAAGGCTGGCCTTTTGCTAGCAACTAAGAACTCAGATTTAGGGAGGATTCCCACCATTCCCAGATAAGAATGGTTGACGTTGCCTAAACTATGCAAACAGTATGATTTATGTTGAACATGTGTTTTCTTCCTGGGAGTTTAGAATTTTGGTATGTGTCAGGCAGACAGTGCCTATGTGACCAGCCCCCAATACAACTGTGGGTGCGAAGTCTCTAATGAGCTTCTGTGGTAGACAACTTTTACATGTGTTGCCATAATTTGTTTGTCAAGGAATTAAAAGTGCCTGGAGGACCACTGGAAGCTTGTGCGTGGTGTCCTCTGGCCTTCACCCCATGAGCCCTTTCTCTCTGCTGACTGTGCTTTGTATCCTTTTGCTGTAATAAATCACAACTGTGAGCACATCTATATGCTGAGTCCTGGAGTCTTCCTAGAGAATCAGTGACCCTGGGCATGGTCTGGGAGGACCAGACACATTTTAAGCGGGGACAAAACTCTACACAACTCAAGAGGCCAAGTGAAAACCTTATGTTTACAATGCTCATCTTGAGTCGTGAAGAAAAGGTTGGATCCTATTCAATAAAACTGCCCAACCAAGTGATGGAACGTGTTAAGAAAGCATCCTAGAAAAATCACTAACAGAAATAAATGGGATTCAGCACTTTATTAAGTGGGGAAGGTGGGCTGCTGCTTTCTATCTGACTTAGGACCCCTAGACTTAGGACCCCCTAAATAGGACAGGTGTTTGGATGATGGGTGACAATGGTGATCAATACTCCCATCTGATGCTTACTCATCCTGTGAGGTCAGCATTACTATTCCTATCTAAAGTGCAAGAATCTAAGAGTCCAGAGAAGGAAAGCAACTTGCCAGAGGTCACACAGCTTGGACCTTTGCACACGCCGCTGACTGGAATCTCTCTGCTTCCCCCTCCCACAAATTCCTACTTGCTCTTCAGACGCTTTCATGTCACTTTCTCATCAAAGTCTGAGTCGAACCTCCTGGTAAGGTTAAGTACTGCTGTGCAATTCTCATCACGGCCTGCATTTTCCCTCTGTGGCCCTATCACATGTATAATTAAAGAAATACTGAGTGTGTGTTTCTCCCCAGCCAGAGAAGCTCCACTAAGGCAGAGACTATGGTTATTCTCTAATGTATCCCCAGCAGCTGGAATACAGTAGGTCTCAATAATTACTGGTGAAAACTGAAGACAGGGGGAAAACACTTGGTAGCTACTTAAGAGTTGTATTAGGTCTCACTGCTGCGAACAAAGAGTGGGGCCTGGAGTGGTTCTTGGAGTTGAAACCAGGGGAGGGGTAAAAATTGCAGGCCCAGGGACAGTGGCTGTAACATGCTTACAAGCCCAAAATGGTCTCCATGGAGACCCAGTCAACCTTCTGGCATCAGGATGGGTGACCCATGGGGTCTAAAAGATGGCAGAAGAGTGG
This sequence comes from Delphinapterus leucas, assembly GCF_059928025.1. NCBI lineage: Eukaryota > Metazoa > Chordata > Mammalia > Artiodactyla > Monodontidae > Delphinapterus > Delphinapterus leucas. The sequence goes on from NC_143142.1 coordinate 17,779,114, forward strand.
GCACCACAGGGGACTGAGATTCCAAGTTCAGAGGGTAAAGAAATGAGGAGAAATCACCAGGGGAAGACAGTCAAGTTGAAAACACCCATCATCTCATAACTCCTTGAAAGGATTCTGAAAGAGCAGATGAAACATCGTGATGTCCTGAAATTAACCGAACACCTCTCAGCCCCTGAATTCAGGAAGACCAGAGCGGAAGCAGACAACCTGGCTCTAATCCAGGTTTTGCCACTGCTCGTGTTCATCTCTGCCTGACACACAGGGAGGTCACCTTAAACTGTCACCTAGGCTCCTTCCGGCTCTCATAGTTCCAAGTGGAAAAGTCTTTCAAAGGTATCTAAGGCAGGTGAGTTGGAAAGTTTGGATGAAGTGCCTCAGGCTTGGCCCTTGGGGGTTCATATTTAACTCTGCCTGGTCCGGAGGAGGCTAGAATGGCACACAAGATAGCAGGGCTTACCAGCAAGGACTCTGGACTAAGACAGACCTAATGTGAATCCTGGTTTTGCTACTTCCTAGCTGTGTGACCTTGAGCAAGTTGCTTCACCTCTCTGAGCCTCCGTTCTCTTCTCCGTGAGACAGGTGTAAGTAACAGGACCTACCTTGTACAGAGAATGATAAGATCACGTTTGCCAGGCACGTGGCCCAGTGTCAGGCATGTGGCAGGCGGGCAGTGGATGTTAGGACCGGCATGGTCAGTACTGGTGCTGTTACAGGGGCCTCTCTCCTACTTACCTCCAAGGATGCCATGCAGACGACTTTGTTAGCATGATAGAAGAAAGTGGGCAGGACGTCAAATATGGTCGTTTCTGAGAGTATTAATTTCTACAGGAAATGGAAGGGGGAAAAAGAAGGAAAAGGGAGTGTTAACAAGTTCTAACCAGCAGTCAGATAAGCAGGAGGGATGGGGGCAGTTAAGGAGGCTGGTCGTATTGTTATCACGAAACGTTGCCCATTTCCCAGGCCCACGAGATCTGAACATGGAGGCAGTTCTGGGGTGACTGCTCCCAGGGCTCCCAGCTCCAGATGTGGAGGGGGTGCCTGGAAGCCTGTGAATGAGGCAGATTTAGCGGGTGGGGGAGCCCTGGGAAGATGAAGCCATGACCCAACCATGTGAGTGCTCCCAGCTTCCAATAAGCTCCATCACACATGAACTTTTAACATCACACCTCCTGGGAGAGCCTTGCTGCCTGAGGCCCTGTCCATCCTGCAGGACTCAACCTCTCCCAGAGCCTCCCCTGGGCAGCCCTGGCCACACTGGACTAAACCACCGGAGTTGGCAACTGTACCCTGCACCAGAGTGCCAGCCCATCGAGGGAAGGGGTAGCCCGCTTCCCCACCCCCAGGCCCCACGTGGGCCACGGCGTATGCTCTCTGCCAAGTGGATGGATGGAGGTGGCCTCACCTTGAGGTTTTCCGGGCAGAACTGGTGGCCGTACATGTTGATAGCAGACAGGAAAATGGACTCCACCTGGTTGTGCCTCAGCTCATAGGAGGGGAGGTGGGAGGCAATCAGGACCTGCAGGGGGAGGGGACAGAGGGGCTGGGGTGAGCCATCCCCATGGGGAGGAGCCAAGGAGCGGGCCCTGCAGCAGAGGGGACATGCACGGTGGGGGCCGCGGGTGGGGAAGGACGGCACCCTGTGACATCATGCACGGTGGGGACCACGGCTGGAGACCCTACCTGCCTGGCTCTGAGGGCCACTTTGCAGTGCTTGCTTTTGCTCAGCTGAGTGAGCTCGCTGAGGATGGAGGTCAGCTCATCCGACAGGGAAGGGTCTGGGCCACAGAGCTCATCCTTTGGGGGAGAGAAACAAAATCCAAATGGCTCTCTGTTCTACCAGAAGGAAACAGGCCAGCATTCACCCTTGGCCAGGGGGTTGGGGGTGTGGCTGCCCCCGCAAACCTGCCCAGTGTGATACACATACCCTTAGCCACTCTCCACCAAGTACCCCCCTATTCATTCACTCTCCCATTCATCCACCCCAAAACATGCCCTAAATTCCTGGCATGAAGAAAAAGACAACAAAGTCTCTGCCTGCACCACTGTTAATGGCCGGCACTTATCAGGTACTTACTACGGCCGGGCAAGCAGCTAGACCCTTTCCACTCATTTCCTCAAATGCCCCCAGCCCACTGACAGGTTACTATATGATTCCCATTTTACAGATGAGGAAACTGAGGCTCGGAGAGGCAACGTGCCTTGCCCCAAGGCTACCAAGCACGTGCGAGGCAGAGCCAGATTTGAACCCAGGGCTCTCCTGTCGCTATGGCCTCTCCCTCTTTCCTCTAAACGTTGTTGCCTGACTTATGGAGCTCAGTTTCAGAGAAGAGGGATGAGGGGAAACAGAGGCAGGTATGAACAAAGAGTAAGGGCCACATGGGAGGCTTTGGTGAGGGTGTGTAAGCTACCCTCCAGGAGCCCCAGTGTGAGGGGAGCATCTAGGGCCTGGAGAGGTCAAGGGAGGCTTCCTGCAAGAGAGAAGATCTAGAGGTGGAACTTGCAGAAGAGGGAGGGATGAGGGTTCCTATGTGCATCCCTCCTCTCTGCTTCTGAACAAGGGACCTTTCTGCTGGAGACCAGGGCCGCATGTGACTGGTCTTTGCAACTCCTCTTATGCCCTAAATGCAAGAAGGGCTTGGTAATGGCTCAGAGCTTATACTCCCTCAATACCCACAAAGACAGAACAATGAATGCTGGGAATCTGAATGCCTGGGCATCACACCCCCCCCTTCCTTGCAGCAGGCCGTTCTCCAAGTGGTCACCAGGTGGTGGTGGTCACCAGGAGGTGGTGCCAGGGGTCATTCTTTTCCGCATCTGCTTCTGCATTTTCCTAATTAGAATGAGGCCACACTGTTTTTACAATCAGAAAAAAATTTTAACATAGTAATATTTCACACTTGTACATAAACACACAGCATGTCAGTGCTGAAGAAATCTCGTGGGAAATTATTCTAAGCTTTCTCTCCCTCCCAAATTCTGATTTGCTTTATCAAGTGGCGGTGGCATTAGTCTCCATCATTCCACCAGCCTGTGGCTCCAAGGATAGCACAGAACGTAGGCGCTGTCCAACAACCAGGCTAGTGGTTTTCTAAGAGAGGAAAGACTCAGGAGTTCCCTGTGGCCTAGTGGTTAGGATTCTGGGCTTTCACTGCCGTGGCCTGGGTTCAATCCCTGGTTGGGAAAGATCTTGCAAGCCGTGTGGCATGGCCAAAGATAGGAATAAAAAATAAATAAGAGAGAAAAGACTCAAGACAAGTTTTGTATGAAAAATTTTAAAATCTGGCCGCCACACTCTACACACAAAAGTCTAAAATACTCTCTCTCTTTCTTGTTAACTTATGTGAAGTGGTCCCATGGTGTATATTTTAGTTCACAGCATCATGTTTTGTTTTCTTCGTTTTGTCATTAGCAAAGTCCTATGACCACTGAATTGACATTCAGAAATGAGGTTCCCTGTAAAGACTCAAAAAAATTTCATTTCCAAGTAATCACTCAATTAACAAGTCTTTGCTCAAAATCTCTAAAGCATCAAATACCGTCAAATGCAAAGAACTCACCATTTTCTAGCAAATGGAAACAAGAGAGCCAGAAGAATAATGAATCTCACATATAACCCCCAAACCACACCTGCTACAACATTTTTAGCCTCCTTCACCAAGAAGTCCCTGGCAGTGCCCTAGGTCTCTGATCTGGGGGCCATTCCACCAGGCTGTCCTCTTCCCCAGGCCATCCTCTGATGAACATTATTTTTAAGAACTTCGCGCCCAAAAGAGAGTTATTATGTACACAAAGAGTAGCAAACAGCAGAATAACCCACAGACCCAAGCCCTGGCCTATGAACAAATGGTGAGTGGGCTGTAATAAATTATAGGCATCCTCTGTTTTACAGATACTCACACTTAAAAAGACTCCATCCAAAGAAGGTACTTTGAGAAAAGGGTTATATTATTTTAGCAATGGAATTCCCCCCAAGACTAGATATGTCCTTGGTCTTAAGTTCCCAATCCTGGCTGCATATTGCAATCACTTGGGGATCCTTCCTCCCAAATTTAATTTTTTTTTTAATTTTATTTATTTTTGGCTGCATTGGGTCTTCGTTGCTGTGCGCGGACTTTCTCTAGTTGCAGCGAGCGGGGGCTACTCTTCGTTGCAGTGTGCGGGCTTCTCACTGCGGTGGCTTCTCTTGTGGAGCACTGGCTCTAGCCACGCGGGCTTCAGTAGTTGTGGCATGCGGGCTCAGTAGTTGTGGCTCGCGGGCTTCAGTAGTTGTGGTGCATGGGCTTAGTTGCTCCGTGGCATGTGGGATCTTCCTGGACCAGGGAATGAACCCGTATCCCCTGCACTGGCAGGCAGATTCTTAACCCCTGCACCACCAGGGAAGTCCTCCAAATTTAATTTTGAAGAACTTCAAAACTACAGGAGATCAGTACATCGAAAATTATCCAGATTCAGCAATTGCTAAACTTTCACATTTGCTTTTCTAGTAAGCATACGTGCATGCCTGTACACACAAACACACTCTCTCACTCTTTTCTCTTTCTCTCTTTCAGTTGCAGACACCATGATCCTTCCCACTACTTCAGAATGTACCCCCTTGAGAAAAAAGATCTCTCCCCAGCTAACTGTAGGACTGTTAAAACACTCCAAAAATTGAACACTAAACCAATATTATTATCTAATATACAGTCCCCGTTTAAACTTCCCATTGGAGAAGCTTTCAGAAAGTACTAATGCCTGGGCCCCATCCACAGAAACCCTGAGTTAATGGACCAAGGGTGGGGCCTGGGCATCTGTATTTTTTAAAAGCTCCCCCACCCCCACCCCAGGTGGTTCTCAAGTACAGCCTGGATTAAGAGAATCTCATGCTGCATTAGGAGATTTTTAAATGATTCTTTACAAAAATATCAATATTTATGAATCCATTTTGTTAGGGTGTTAACTGCCCTATAAGCCCAGGCCCAAATCTGGCCCACTGCCCAGTTTTGTAAATAAAGTTTTATTGGCACAGAGCCACACTCATTCATTCACATATTGTCTATGGCCACTTTCACGCTACAATGGCAGGACTGAGTAGTTTCAACATAGGCTGCATGGCCAAAGCCTGAAATATTTACTCTCTGGCCCCTTCCAGAAAAAAAATCTGCCGACCCCTTCCTGCTATAAGCCAAGCCCAAGTCTCTGCTACCATCTGCTGAGCCTGCATTTTCTAAGTCACGTCAAGGAAAAAAATCTTTAGCTATAAAGGATTGCTAATTATTACCCGGTAGGAGGAGAAATAAGAACAAAGACATTCCACGCTTCACCAAGAAGGCAAAATGAAAGCCCTACCAGAAGACTCAGAATCCAATACCCCTTGACTAATCATAGCTCATGACTCTGGAGCCATGCTGTGGGTTCAAATCCCAGCTCTGCACTTATAAGCTGGGTACCCTTGGGAAAGTGATTTCACCTCTCTGTGCTCTGTCAAAGGAGGATGAGAACGGTATCGACCTCCTAGGGCTGCTTAGGGAATTAAACAAGTTAGTATTGTAAAGCACGTCAGGAGTGCCTGGCACACAGTAGGTGCTTTGTGGGTTAGTCATGATCTTCCCCAGGGGTCAACAAATCCTACCTACTGCCTAGTTTTATAAGCAAAGTTTTATTGGGACACAGCCATGCCCATTTGCTTTCACTGTGCCACAGCAGCATTGAGAGGTCAGGACAGAGACCATATCCTGGGCTAAATCTAATATATTTACTCTCTGGCCCTTTCCAGAAAAAGTCGGTGGAGCCCTGAGCTACCCCCACTCTGGGTAAAGGGTGACTTTTCTTGCTTACGATCAACATGATCACCAGCTGGTTCTTCTTGGCCACCTGCGCATGGGAGAAGATGCAGTCCAACACCTGGGACATGTCTGGTTTCAGCTGCTCCCTGAGGTTTATCACACACTTGTCATAGTGGGCTGCAGGGAGACAAAAGGCCACGTGGGGTAAGGCTCAGGGCCCCTCCTGCCCCCCTGGGCTTGTCACCAATGCTTGCGGTGGCGACTCTTGCCTTGTTGGAAATGGTGCTCAACCCGTAAATATCTTCGCAGGAGATCCAACACCACGGCCTTCATGTAGCCCCGGGTCCCACTGCGGTATCTGGGGAGGAAGGGAAGGCTGGCTTAGTGATCAACTCTACTTCCTGGGGTGCCGGAGTTATCCACAGCCAGGACTTTTATGATTTGAAAAAGGAGAAAACACTAATAAAGAAACTGGAGGCTGCTCCCTCTAATCTTTAGGCCTGGGAGGGATGTGTGAGTTAGTTCATTTGTGCTAATAACTCTGCAGGCCAGAGAGAGCAGTGACTTGCCCAAGGTCACACATCCAACGAGAGGCCAAGCCTGAGCCTTTGGATGATGCCTGCCCGTCCCCAGAGAGAAGGAGAAACACTTACAGAGTTGGGATGCTGAAAGGGGTCAGCCTTGCATGCATGGTTGAAAAGCAAAAATTTTCAATTAACCACTCAATGTATAAAGACAGATTGGAAAACAAAACAAAACAAAACTTGAAGGACATTTACCAAAAGATCCCTGTGTAAATTTCACTTCCCTTTTAAAACCAAATGGTAACCTGGATGTTCCTTAAACCATTTCCTCTTCTAAACTATTTCAGAACACAGGGAATTGAGTTTTTAAGAGAATGTGATGCTGAGTTTTAGGGAAGCTGAAAGCAGCTTCACCCCAGCATCACCAAATGGCAACAAAAGAGAGGAAGAGCCTAAAATACTCTTTTATTCAGATGTGATTTTAAAAACACACACGAACACAACATAAGACAGAGCTTTGAGATTTATATTTAACACACAAAATCCTGCTATGGAATTTGATTCGTTTATCATTTGTTCATTTCTCCTAGGCATTTCCATTGCTGAAGGATGGGTTAGCGTTAGCAGTCTAAGGGAGGCAAAGTGATCCTGCAGATCCAGCTGTGACTCTCACTTTGTGGGGAATCCAAACTCAAATCTCCTTCCTCAGCTGCGATCCTATATTGTTAGTATGAGTCCCCATGAGCCAGGGAGCGCCCTGAAAAGGACGGCATTTTCCTATAGTCCTATATCCTCTGTACCTCTGATAGTTTCTGCCACGTGGCTAACATGCGCTGAATTAATTCGCTGAAGTCTGAGAATGTTTGGATTCTGTCCTTATAGGCAAAGCTTTCTTGCTGGGTGGAGTTTTCATGCAAAAGGGCAGTTCTTTTTATCATCAGAATAGTTCTCCCTGCTCAAGAACTACTTAAGATAAAATACAAACTCTTCGCCAACTCCTCCTTTGCAAGGATCCCCCAAAACCGCAAGGATAATCTGTATAATCCTTTACAGCCTATAAAGACATCTCATCCCACTGTCTCATAATCAAAGCTACCACAAGGACTCACTATGTGTCAGCACTTTACAAAAATCAATCTGCTCATAGCTCAAAATGACTTATGGTGTGTGAAGTGTTTTTATCCCCATTTTACAGACTGGCAAACTGAGATTCACGGAGGTAAAGGGTGTTGCTTTGTTCTGCTGTTAGGAAGGGCTGTGCTGGGGCTGTAACTGGGGTATCAGACCCCAGGCACTGTCTCTCAGTTTGAGCATGCCCTTAAGATAGCACCACCCTGGGGCAATACATGGATAACTGAGTGTGATAACCACACCCCAAGGAGGGCCCAGGACTCACTTCTGGACCAGCTGCACAATGCTCTGGGTGTTCATGAAGAAGACCTCCCGATCGGCCTTCCGCTGCAGGGTGGCCGCATGGCAGTCCAGGATGGTGGCTATCTGCATGGGAAAACAGGACAGGTCACAGGCCACTCAAACCACACAATCTGGTTGCCACGCAGAAGTCACCAGAAGGACCCACCACAGGCTCCCATGGGGATCCCATTCAAAATTTTAAAATTCCAGCCCCAAAGCTCTTTGGCCCTCTGCACGCCCCACTCAAGAGGACTCAAGAGCTCAGAATGACAACAATCACATAAAGACATGCACCACATCCCTCTCCACAAATACAAATGCTCTGGGGAAAGAGGAGAAGGGAATTTCCAACCCCAGGGAGCATGAGGGTGTTGGGTATGGGGGTCCTATTTTTACAGTTAGATTTAATGCGATCGGCACATTGTCTGTGGCGACAAAAGAAACATGTAATGAAAAACTTGCATCAATAACAAATTCCCAGAAGGTCCCAACATGTATTTTTCTCAACTGGGGTCCCTGAGAGCTTTGTTTTCGTTATTTTCTAGTTGAGATAGAATTCATATACCACCATCTTCCGCCCACCTTCTTTTAAAGTGTACAATTAATTCAGCGCTTTGTAGTACATTCACAGAGCTGTGCAACCATCACCGCTATCCAATTTCAGAGCGTTTTCTTCTCCCCCAAAAGAAATCCTATAACCATTAGCAGCTACTCGCCAACCCCCCTGGCCCCAGACCCTGGCAACCACTGATCTACTTCCTCTTCTCCATGGATTTGCCAGTTCTGGATGTTTCATGTAAATGGAATCAGGCAACACGTGGTCTTTAATGATTGGTTTCTTTCACTGCGCATCACGTTTTCAAGGTTCATCCCTGGGGTAGCATGAATCAGTATTTCATTCCTTTTTATGGCCGAACGATACTCCAACCTAGAGGTTGACCTCTGGGAATAAACTGACTTACACTGACCTCGGGTGCCCCAAATTGCTGACATGTGGGTGGGGTGATGGTGGGAGGCAGCCCCTTATAACCAGGCAGAGGGCATGAAGATAAAAAAGAGATGGCTCTTCAAAATGCAGATTTCCTTTAAAACGCCTGATAAAAGCGACCCCAAAAAAGAACAAAACGAGGCCATTGTAGAATTATTAGAGATTTCTGATACTACCCGGGAATGGTTTCCATTCTTAAATAATATTATATATACGTATAGCCCCAAGACTGTCACCTTACACAAAGCAGAGGGGGAGAATCAGTACGACACACTGGCAAGGACTCACAATGTCCTCTACTGTGTCAGCCAGCGTATTTCTGGAAAACGCTCACTCTGTTGGCACCAACTGCTTACTCCTGCTCCGAAGCCGAGTTATACAGAGTGAGGCCTAATAACTGTTTATGTTCCTCTAAACAACTGTTGTTTTGGGGGAAATGCTGCGATCCCGCAGAGAAGGCGTGAAAGAAAACTCTCAGTCCCCAGCATCTTGGCTGTAAGTGGGTCTCGTGAAGCCCGATTTGATCAGAGACCGGACGTCCGCACTGATGGGGAGACAAGTTCCCAGCGGGGCTGGAGTGGGCGTGGGGGGCACCCACCTGCTGGCTGGGGAACTGGCACAGCACCGAGGTGATGTTGCTGGCATACTGGGCCATCACCCTGCGGACAGCCTTCTCCACGGGGGCGGGGATGCGGCCCGACACGCTGGTCATGATCTCCTGCAGGTCCAGCAGTGGCAGCGTTGGGTGCCGCAGGGTCATCAGGAGCTTCTGCACCCAGTCCTTCAGCTGCAGCGGGGAGCACAGAGTCGGCCCAAGGCTGTGCTGGGGGCATGGGCACAGCCGCCCACCACGGGGCGGCTGACACACTCAGCCCATCCAGGCCCCGTGCACTTGAGTGGCCAAAGATCTAGACCCAGTGGCCTGTGGAACAGTCCAGAGTAGAATGGCCCCCTGACCACAGGGGGAATGAACACCCAGTTTCCTGACCCAGGAAGGCCCCGCTCCCCTCTCCATGCATCCAAACAGCCAACCTGGTGTGGGGATAGAACACCAGGCACTGGGAAAAGCAAACATTTGTGGGACACTGGCTTTGTGCCAGACACTGTTCTAGGACCTGGATTTGCATGTTCTCATTTGATCCTCAAAGACAACCCTATGAAGTAGGAATAATCATTATTTGCATTTTCCAGTTGAGGAAACTGAAACACAGAGAGGTTAATTAAGTTACCCAAAGTCACCCAGCTAGTAGGAAGCAAAGCCAGGATGCAAACTCAGGCAGACTCAGAGACTCTTGACAGCTGCATTGCACTGCTTCCGGCTCACCCGGAAGCAGAACTGTTGATGGTCTTTGAATGGGGAGGATAATGGCACCAACCCCATAACGTGGTTGTAAGGTTTAAAAATGAAACCATGCACACACAGGCAAGTGCAAAGACTTAAAAAAATGTTGTAATTCTAGCAATTAAGCAGCATAACCTAGGGGCTAAGTGCATGGACTCTGAAGCTAGGGGGCCAGGGTTCAAGTCCCCTCTTCGCCTCTTCATGGGTGAAACCAGGCAAATTTTGTAGCCTCTCTGTGCCTCAGTTTCCTCACCTGTAAAATGGAAATAATAACAGTTCTTACCTCCTAGGTTGTTGGGACGGTGAAATGACTTAATAAGGTTCAAGTACTAAGAGTAGTAGATGGCACATAGCATGTACAGGACAAGGGCTGAGTTATCACTATGACCACCAACACTGTGATTGGCTTTTCTGGGATGGAATGTGATGTAGCACAGTTTTATAGTTACTGACGTTGAGTTTAGCAGCGTGGGTCTTTCACGGAGGTCTGAAAATTTGAGGACTTGTTTCTCTACAGACAACGGGACCCTGGGGTGATGAACAGAGTTGTGTTTCTGGACAAAGCCCTTCCTCGCTGTCTCTTTAAGAGGGTGACCCACATCGACTCCTTTCTTAACTTACTATGTGAACATTCTCAGTGTTGAGCTGAACCCAACCCCAAAAAGCAATGTCACCTTTACAACAGTTTATAATCAGAGAGAAACATACACTGATGTTTACAATGAAACTGAGGAATTTCCTGAGAATGGGTCCTTGATAGAAACAACAGAGGATGAATCATTTTCTCATTTCTTACCTCAATAAAGATCTCTGGGATCTTCTGGCTCTCATACGGACCTATGCACGTGTGTGTGATACACACCTACCCTGCACACGTGACCCACCTTGATGCTAAAAATAGGCTCCGGCAGACAGTAGCCCTTCATGATGTTCCTCAGATTTTCCAGGACACTGTGAAAAACCTGGTGCAGTTTCTCTCCGAGGATGGGCAGCGTTGGTTGGGAGGGGAGCTCTCCCGTGAATGGCTCAGCCTGATGGGACACCACAGGAGTCAGAGGTCAAGGCCACTGTGGCCTCTGAATGAGACATACAAGCCAAGGGCCAAGGCAGAGCTACCAACACACAATATACACAATACACATAATGCGGTTATCCTGAAGCCTGCGGGGGAGGGGGGGTACAGAAGAAAACATTGTATTGGAAAGTTAAAATTGCTACATTCACACCCCTGTGAGGTTTCCAAATCTTCCCCTTTACAAATGTCAGAGTCAATTATGTACCCCAAATAATTTTGGAGGGCACTAGATGTGATTAAAAAAAAATGTTCACATGTTGAGATCTGGGGAAGTCATTCTGGCTTCTACATGAGTTAACTTGAATCTCATGCTAACCAGAGCAGCCAGTTTGTAGCCAATCAAACATACACTGTACATGAGCTTTAATTATTAAAGAAAAGGGCGCACTGACCAGAAGTAAAGAATGTCCACGTTAAAAATAAAGATGAAATGCCTCCCTTCCTCGGACGCCAATGCTGGTTCTCCTTTGATGATAAGATTCCCTTCCCAGGTGCCAAGGCCATATGGACTCGCTGTGTACGTGCTGATCTGTTCTATTTTTGTGTGTGTGTGTGTGTGTGTGTGTGTGTCCTGAAACCTTGAAGGAATGTATCCCTGACTTGTTTCATGTTCTTTGTTCTGACAAGACATAAAACTGTGCTGAAAAAAATGCTCCTTGGGAGCAGTTCCTCAGAGTTATCCGAAAGGTTGTCTTTCGGGCTATGGTCCTCAGTTTGGTTCAAATAAAACTCTTTTCTATTCCTATTAAAGACTGTTTATTATTTTTGTCGACAGATGTTTTTGTTTTGCTTTGCTTTCAAACCAAGATCATCTTCCTGTTTTTTTCTATTTATTTCAGTCTCACTCGAACCCCAAAGATGAATGCCTAGCAAGGTGAAAATTTAGGAAACTGTCATGCAAGTGTACGTGTTTTTTTTTGTTTTTTTTTTTTGCGGTACGTGGGCCTCTCACTGTTGTGGCCTCTCCCGTTGCGGAGCACAGGCTCCGGACGCGCAGGCTCAGCGGCCATGGCTCACGGGCCCAGCCGCTCCATGGCATGTGGGATCTTCCCGGACCAGGGCACGAACCCGTGTCCCCTGCATCGGCAGGCGGACTCTCAACCACTGCACCATCAGGGAAGCCCGTGTACGTGCTTTTTGTAAATCATAAACATGTAGCCTTAAAGGATCCCCAAATAAAAAGCTCCCCAAAGGGGCAACACTGCCTTAATGTATCTATTCGTCTGTTAATTTATTCTACAAATATCCACTCAACACCAACTGTGGGAGGCGCTGGGACCCAGGAGCTGGGGCATGCTATTCTGCTGGCCCAGAACCCTCAGCTTCCTGTCCCTCAACTCCACTCCCAACCCTGCGGGCTTCTCTCACCCTTGAAGATTAACCGGAGGGTTTCCCCTCTCCACAATCTGCTGCTGGCTTCTCCACCTGGGCCCTCACAGCCAGCGGCCAAGCGCAGTCCCTCTGACTGCACCTACTGAGCTGAATTACAAAGGCTTATCTGCCTGTCTTTCTCACGGGCATCTGTGAGCCTCCTGACCTGTGGCTGGGCGCTGTCTCAAGAACCTAGCCCGGGAAACGTTTGCTAAAAGGAATCACAAAGCAAACACAGACCTTCCTGGTGATCTAACAAAGCTCAGTCTATTTCTAGCTTTGGGAACCCTCTAAAAAGAATAATGAAAAGAAGGAGAAGAAAACAAATGAAACTAATAGAATAGTCTGAAGAAAAGAGTCGATTTGATTTAAAAAAAAAATGCTTTTCTAGCTTTTCTTTTCTCCTGGGCATATACACTAATTATTGTAGAGAAAACAAAATTACATGCATAGATGGCAAGCCAGCTCCCCGCAGGCCTGGCTCACTCTAGGAGGGTAAGTCATGTCATGTCACGGAGACCTGACAGCTCTACATAACGCACTGGGGGGATGATGTTTGCGTCAAAGTTCACAGGAAGAACCCTTCCCCTGTAAGCGTCTGGGAGAAGGTTCTTCCAGGCAGAGGGAGCTGGCCCCAGGGGGACGGGTCTGGAGCATTACATTAAGGGAGGGGTAGTGGGGGAGGAGATGAAGCCAGGGAAGAAAGCAGGGCACAGCTCAAGGGGGGTCTTGGAGATCATCGGAAGCACATGGCTTTTATTCTAAGTGGGATGGGAAGCTGCTGAGAAGGATGTGAGCACAGGCACAGTCCTACGCCCATCGTGCTGGCTGCTGGGAGCGGGTGGTGGCGGGAGAGCCGGGGCCACAAGCCTATCTGGCTCACGGGGTAGCTGTGCCAGGTGCCACATACCGGGTGCACTTTAGAAGGGTCATCGAGGTCCAGCCTGGCCACCACACAGCCTGCTTCCAACACAGCCCCTGGGCGCTTGACGTACTTCACCCGGCCACTTTCCTGCACATTCAGGGTCATGATCATCTTCATCACCTGTTTTGCAGAAAGAAGAAATTAGATGGAGCCCACTAGGACTGGCCGGTGTCACCCCAAACTAGTAACTCTGGAGCACGGACCGTGTCATTTACATTGAATGACTCCGTGGGCAGAGTTCAAGCTGAGGGGAGAGAGGGAACCAGCATTTACACAATCTGTTGCGTACCAGGCACAGTGCTGGGCATAAATTTTTTCCATCTGCAAAGCCAGCCAGAGAGGCAGGTGCTCATTGTGCCCATTTTACAGACATGGAAACTGAGCTTTATGTCCAAAGGAAGGCCTCTCTCTTAGAAATACAGATGAATCATATGATGTAGGGTGACTGACACACACATTCCTAAAATGCGGTGCATTTTGTGACCAGCTCCGGTTTTTAAAGGCAGTGAGAAAACCCTCTGGGGAATGAAGAACATGATTACAGTACAGTCATCAGCCCCTTGAACTGGTCTGAGAGTCGGGCCGTGTGGACGTAATGAGTTTTGTTATGACGTGTGGGCTGCAGACCGACAGGACTGTCCCACCCTTTGCTCAGAAGTTCACAGCTTGGGCACCCAAGTCAGCCAGGCCTGGGATGGAACCCTGCTCCCACCCATCACTCTGTGATCTCCACACGTGCTTTCCCCTCTCTGAGCCTCAGTTTTCCCAACAGTAAAATGGGAGGAAATGACAGTCTTGCCTCACAGGGCGCTGATAAGGATGAAGCAGGATGGCACATAGTAGGAGGCCGACAAGCGTCAGCTACTACCGCTGCCATATTTTCATTACAAAAATCACTATTTTCCTGGGCAGCAGAGAATGGAGGCCGGGTTTGAATCCTGGCTTGATGTGACCTTGAGTGAGTTCCTTAGCCTGCCTGGGGCCCGTGTCTTCATGTACAAAATGGGGGTCCCATTTGTGTCCAACTTATATGATTGCTGGGAAGATTAAAGAAGGTAATTAAAGACGGATAAAATGCTTACAATAGTGCTTGCCATGCGGGAAGTGCTTTGCTTCTGTTGGCTTACCACTTTTTGGTTTTTTTTTTTTTTGCGGTACGCGGGCCTCTCACTGTTGTGGCCTCTCCCGTTGCGAAGCAACAGGCTCCGGACGCGCAGGCCCAGTGGCCATGGCTCACGGGCCCAGCCGCTCCGCGGCATGTGGGATCTTCCCGGACCAGGGCACGAACCCGTGTCCCCTGCATCGGCAGGCGGACTCTCAACCACTGCGCCACCAGGGAGGCCCGGCTTACCACTTTTTAATTGTCCGCATCATGATCGTTCATCGGTTCTTACTCACTCCTGGGGAGGTATACATTTTTGAGATTTTTTTTCCCCTTTGGATATTGCAGGGAATTGGGGCTGAACCCCACACACATGGCTCTCTTAGGAATCTGCAGATGACAGCCCAGGTGAGAGGGGAGGTCTGTTGGCTTAGGTGAAGCAGCATTGGCAGATGGCCCTCCCTGGGGGAGGGGGTGTAAGGGAGACCTGGCTGCAGCCCTACCTCCCTCCCAGGGGGCTAGCTCTGCGGTTACCTCTATCTCAGCATAGCTGCCCCCAGCCTCGATGTGTTCCCCGTCCTCCACCATGTACTGTATCAGCTTCCCCGCCGAAGGGGCTCTCAGGACCGTGGGATCATTCTCCTTCTCAAACACACACGTCTTGTTGCCGATGGTGATTCGGTAACTGGAGAGAGAAGGAGTGGGGAAGTGGTGGGGAGGCTGGGGAGGACCGTCGACCCAGGTGCCCGAGTCAGGGTTTCGACAGCCTCTTCCCTTCCTAAAGGCAGCCGGGAGCATCACCCTGTGTGTGGTTTGAGGGACTTACTCCATTTTTCCCAAATGGTAGCATTTGACAGTTACCTCAGAGACTTTGGGAGTGAGCTGGGTGGGACCCTTTACTGGCTGAAAACTAGTTCCTTTTCCTGACATAATTCCACCAGGCCCTGGCATAGAGAAAGCAATCAATCACTATTATTCAGTAGATACTGACCCACTGAAAGCCTTCACCTTAGAATTGGGAAGAGCATGCCTCATGGATGGAGCTTATCATCATCTTGAACATTCTTGGCAGATAGAACACGGGTTAAAAAGAGGTAAAAAAAATACCGATCTGGGATGAATCTAGTCCACCTTCTTCCATCGAGAATTCGGAAGGGAATCTAACTGGAGCTTTTTCAGGCACGGGGCCTCTGGAACCCCACTCCTCCCCATCTTATTCTCTTGGTCGGGGGGGGGGGTCTTTGCTGCCTTTCCGTGGGGGTGGGCGGGTCTGTTTCATCGTGTGAGCTCAGGGTGGTCAGACACGCTGGACCAGGAGGACACGCGATGCCCCCGTGCAAAGTGCTTCCGGATCATCCCGCCCTCCACCCATCCAGACACAGAGCAAGCTTTCCTGCCGCCGTCTGCTCGTTCGATGTGTCTCTTCCCCCACAGACTCCATGAGTCATGACCACGGCTGTATCCTAACACCTAGCGCGGCATCCGGCGTAAGCAGATGCTCAGTAAACAGCCCCTTCCCTAATCGGACGACCTCATCTTCTCCAAGCCTTGATCTGATGGGTGTGGACACTGCAGCTCAGACCCGGAGCCTCTGGCACTCAGCACACACCTTGCAGGCCCTGGAGCTGGGAGTCACGTCCCATTCGGCTCTGAATCCTCCCAAGTCACTAGAAAAGGGCCCCCTGGGAGCCTCCCAGAAATGCCTGCCAGCTGCATGGAATTCCAGCCGAGAGATTAACCTCTCCAGGAGCCCCAGAACGTTCCAGAGAAGGTGCCTTAGCTAAGACCCTCAGACCTGCAGGGGAGAGCTGGCTCTGTGTGCCCTCCACGACCACACACCTGTCGACCTCCTCCTTCAGGTACGTGGTGTAGCTGCTGCCACTGTAGGACAGCAGCAGCCCCCCGTCGTTCAGCCGGTGGGCGTCGATCTCGATGTGACAGCCGTTCATGATGAGGACGAACATGGTTGGAGACTGCCGGGCCACCTGTGGGGACAGTTCAATGTCCCCACCTGAAATGAGGATGCCTGCTTGACCCTGTGCCCCCAGAGCACCGCCTGGCCCCCCGACCACAAGCAAAGGCTAGTGTCCACAGCGGGAGTGCTGGGGTGGACACCTCACGTCTCAAGGCCCAGCCCTCGCTCACCCCAAGGGAGCAGCGACGGGGAGGGAGCCCGGGGTCAGCGAGCCACACCTGCGCTGTGGGTGGGCTAGTGGCTGCCGGCCGCAGGTGTAGCCCCAGGCCGGGCATCACTGTCCATTGTGTGCCCTTGAGGGCTGGGGGCTTTCTTCTGATCCTGTCTCCAAGCAGGGTTGCCCTGGGAGCCAGGGAGATAGGGGTCTTGCTCTGGGTGAGGCAGACCTGGGGCCTCCATCAGTGGCCTGGACGTGGACTTGGGCTCTGCCCGCTAGACCTGGCCCTGCCCAGGGGCACACAATGGATCTGGGACACTGGAAGGAGACATATACGGCCAGGCCCTGGCCTCAGCTCTGCATTTCAATCTGAAATACCAGCCCCACCTGGCCCTCAGTTCAAAGTATGTGCTGTCTCTCAGAAAACTAACACCCTAAAGAGCCCTCAACCTCTAAAATATATATATAGTGACAAAAGATGGCAAGAAATAGAGGAATATTTATTGCCACGTTATTTATGGGAAAACCTAGAATCAAACGAGCTCTCCAACAGTGGGTGCTGCCATGGAATGTTCTAGACTGCACTGTCAAATATGGTAGCCCCTAGCCAGATGTTCAAATGTAAGTTAATTAAAATTAAATGAAAGATAGAATTCAGCTCCTCAGTTACACTCGCCACATTTCAAGCACTCCATAGCCCCAGGTGGCCCATACTGGACAGAGCAGATTTAGAACATTTCCATACCTGCGGAAAGTACCATTGGACCGTGCTGCAGACTCTAAACTGATGTTAGGAAAACTTGCTAATAACAGGGGGAAACTATAGGCCATGACAATATCAAAGCAGTAAAAACATTTGCACTATGATCTTAACTTTATAAAAGCAATGCATAAGGAAAAAAATAACTGAAAAGAAGTCTGCTAAAACGTCTGAACCCGGGCCACAGCAGTGAAAGCCAGAATCCTAACCACTAGACCACCAGGGAACTCCCCCATGGTGGACTGTTTTTCTGACGCTTCATGCTTGTTTGCTGTTTTGAAATTTTCTGCAACGGGCATGTGTCATATTTAAAATCAAGTTGAGGGGACCCAGGTCCCCAAAGGTAGCCAGGAAGCATCAGAGGCAAAAGGGAAGCGATTTTACACACGTTACGTGGATAACACACTCGTTTGGCTGAACGAAGCCTGAGAATCTCCAAAGTTGAAAGTTCAATGTATGCTCAGCAATGTTAAAAATCAAGTAAGAGAAAATAAAAATTCTGTTACATTTTCCATGGAATGTGAGGCTGGGAAGTGCTGGGGAGGCCCTGGCTTCCCAGGGACACATCGCTCCAAAGGTCACCCCAACTTGGACCCGGGGGGCTCACCCTGTGCTCACACATCTCAAACATTCTTTGATACTCTGCTGAATTGGCCTGGGACGGCTCAGGACGGGTAACTAGATATTTCCAACAGAGAAGAGCAACCCTAACAAGCTCCAGGGATGCCGGTGATAGACCCGGAAGCAGTCAGAAATCCACACATTGATTCTCGGTGCAGAGACGCTGGACAAAGCCAGTCTCACAGCCCTGGGAAGTGCACCCAGACGCTCTGCTCTTGAGCAGTGGTCTGGCTCACACTGTGTAAGGGGTTGAATTATGTCCCCCCAAATTCAAGTCCTCCCTGAAACCTCAGCTTGTGACCTTAATGGAAATAGGGTCTTTGCAGATGTAGTTAGTTAAGGAGGGGTTGTGCCGGATTAGGCTGAACCCTAAATCCAGTCTGACTGGTGTTCTTGTAAGAGAAGAGACCCAGAGAGACAGGCACAGAAGGATGAGGATGTGAAGACAGACAGACAGACACAGACACACTCAGAGAAGGTGGCCGTACAAAGCCAGAGACTGGTAGAGACTGGAGTGACAACCTACAAGCTAAGGAACACCAAGGACTGCCCACAACTACCAGAAGCTAGGAATGCATGCTCCCTGGGAGCCTTCAAAGAGACCATGGCCCAGCCAACACCTTGATTTTGGACTTCCGGCCTCCAGAACTGAGAGACTATAAATTTCTGTTGTTTGAAGTGACACCTGTTTATGGGACTTCATTACGGCAGCCACGGGAAACCAACACATGCTCTAACGTGCCTTGTGTGCGTGGCTCAAGCCTACGGGTTCTGGAATCCAAACACCTTAGATTTCAAGGTCACGGGACTGCACGGGGAGTCCTGGGACCAAGCATGAGAAAATCCACTGCAGGGATGGCCCACTGCAGAAATAAAACTCCCTTGAGCCACCAGAGTGTGGGAGACATCTAACAGGGAACTTTACCTTGAGGATGTATTTAACGCCTCCGTAGATTAATTCTACATCCACAATGTTCAGCAGAGAGTCTGCAGGGAGGACCTGGCCCCTGAGAGAGAAGACAGACCTGTGGTCAGTTTGGGAGTGACCAAGAACTCTGCAGCCATCCATCCCCTGGATATGAAAATCCACCCACTCTTTGCCTCTTCTAACTATCAACACACCTGATTGATAAAAGGCAAGGAATGGAGAGTCCCAAGGAACCTGACATCCCTTAGAACTTAAGGAAACTGCTCTTGCTACAGGATGTGACATTTCAAAAAGGCTCCTCTAAGAAGCAATAACCATATTGCTTCTTCTTGAAAAAATTCCTTATGTGGGAATTCTGCCACCCGCTTATGAAAGAAACGAATGCACGGATTGTGATTCTATTACCATTCAAAAGCATATTATCCAAGCACTAAGAACTTTCGCCCTTCTAGTTCCCTTTCAGTAGTTTCCTTTGCCTACCACAGTGGTTTTCAAGGTGGGGTCTGCCTCTACCCCGAGGACATCTGGCAATATCTGGAGACATACTTGATTGTTCTGACTTCCAGGGGGAGAGGGGATGCTATGGATGGGACCAGGGATGCTGCTAACTTCCTACCCTGTCCCACAGAACAGCCCTCACCACAAAAGATGACCCAGCCCAAAAGGTCAGTGGTGCTGAGGTTGGGAAACCCTGGTCTATCCCAAGAGGGAGCTCCTGGCCACTTCCACAGGGTCCATTTCACTGGTCATCTGATTCAGGTGAGGGTCTGGGAAAGGACCATTTGTAGAGGTGACCTACAACCTGCTTTGCTTCTCAAATCCACCTCCTCCTCTCTGGACTCCTGAGTGTTACGACGTACCTTGCACAGGTCAGCACGAATAAGCACACCGCTGTCTATAGGATGGTGGCTGCGTTGGCCTTGAGTATCCCTCCCCTCCCGCCCCCTACCCCAGCGTCTTCTAGGGCAGCCCAGGTTTATCCAAGGAATTCTACAGAGGCAAGCACGTAGGAGAGGTTCACTAATTGCTTGGTGATGGATTTACACCCAAATAAAGCGTGTTTCTGTCTTACTTGCCACCAGCACATATCCCAAGACGGGAAAGGAAGTACCCATGGGCCCCACCTTTCCAGCGAGTGTAAGAAATCCGTCATGCAGGTCCTGAACATCGAGTCGGCCACGTTCAAGGCTCCGCACACCACCCCGAGCATGATATCCGGCTTCTCGGCCTGGGAGAGACTCTGCACATCAGTATCCACAGTGACCAAAGCCACGGGGAGCCAGGAGGGCTCCAGGACCCCCAGGGGAGACACGTGCAGCTCCCCACCTGCACTTTCTCGGCGATGAGATTATCCAACCAGCTGGTGTCAATGTCGTTGTTCTGGAAGCTCTCGGTCTCCAGGACGTTGGTGAGATATTCCACGGTGGTCCTGAAGTCGCCCCGGATGGAGAGTTCCTTCAAAGCCACCACCATGTTCCTTGAGGGGAAGGCACACGGATTGTTTTCCCAATTAACGTACACGTCATCAGAGTTCTAGAGTGGTTTCCAGTGAGTCAGAACCGCACAGAAGTTTAGGGAGGGCCCTGAGTCAGACGGCTTGGGGCAATGTCAGCTCCAGCATTGACTGGTACAGCAAATCTTGGGCCAGTGGCTTACATGCCTGGGCCTCAGTTTCCTCATCTGGAAGGTGGGGGAATAACCCTGCCTTCACACAGATGCTTGGGGATTAAAATGAGACAGTCTGTATAAAGCACATGGTCACTGATCAATAAACCTTAACTGCTATGAAATGATTTATTACAGTGATTATAATTGTTATTAACCATGCCAGTTGCTCTGACTCCCTCTCCCGCTGGACCTATCAAAATCCCGCAGTGTCCCAAGAACGAGCCGCTCTTTACCTGTCCACACAGCTGTCCAGTGTGCCTGGGTTGCACAAGTAGGTGGCTAACACCGGTGCCCCCCTCTGGGCATGGCGGTCACCAGCCCACACGTGCTTGGCTGTAACCACCTCCAGTTTCCCAGAGGGGCTGCCTCCCCCCAAACAGGGTGTCCAGTCCAAAGGGCAGAAACCTCCACTCTCCATGAAATCATAGGGAGAAAGTTATGGGGAAAGGCACCAGAGGAAGAGGAGGCATAGGAACCCTTCCTGGGAGAGGAGAGCTTTCACACCAGTTACGATGCTCCTGCATGCTTCCAGCAGGTGTGACAAAGGGGCCACGAGACCCCAGCGGGAGGGTGAGAAAATGAAGACGCAGTGAGGTTAAATGAGGGTGTCAAAGAGGCTACTGCAAGTTAGGTGTGGGACCCGAACCTGCATCTACAGGCTGAGCCACTGGATTCAAAGGTGACCAACTTGTCCCGGTTGGCTCAGGACTTCCCCAGTTTTAGCACTGAGAAATCCCACATCCCAGGAAACACTCAGTCCTGGGAAAACAGGGACAGTTGATCCCCCTCTTGGACACTGACAACAATAAGAGCTGGAATTTTTCCTTCCTATTCTGCTGAAGTGATTACTGGCCACTCACAGTGTGGGACAAGCCACAGATCCCTTCACTCAGAGACAGCTGGGCTGGCTGACCACCATCCCACCTTTTATTAATCCTTATTTGCTCCAAGCGTCTCAATTTTTCACTGATTAAGATGAATTACTCAAAGCTGGCAAAGAAACTCTCTCCCTCAAAAGCAGCAAACTCCATTTAATTCATGGCTAAGTGCCCCAGCCCAGAGATTTAAATGCTTTTCAAATGAAATGTCTTTCACTCTAAAAGACACCTCCACAAGAATGTTTAATTTTACAAACTGAACTGGTGTTTACCTTTTTGTTCCCAGGTCAAGGCAGGAGAAATGTTAAGATGAGGGGGTTTTGATCGCTAATTTTTAGGGAAATGCAAATCAAAACGTAGTGAGGTACTACTAATCAAAACTACAGTGAGGTACCACCTCACATGGGTCAGAATGGCCATCATTAAACAGTCTACAAATAACAAATGCTAGAGAGGGTGTGGAGAAAAGGGAAACCCTCCTACACTGTTGGTGGGAATGTAAGTTGGTGCAGCCACTGTGGAAAACAGTATGGAGGTTCCTCAGAAAACTAAAAATAAAATTACTATAAGATCTAGCAATCCCACTCCCGGGCATATATCTGGACAAAACTCCAATTTAAAAAGATACATGGGGCTTCCCTTGTGGCGCAGTGGTTGAGAGTCCGCCTGCCGATGCAGGGGACACGGGTTCGTGCCCCGGTCCGGGAAGATCCCACAGGGGCCCGTGAGCCATGGCCGCTGAGCCTGCACATCCAGAGCCTGTGCTCCACAACGGGAGAGGCCACAACAGTGAGAGGCCCGCGTACCGCAAAAAAAAAAAAAATAAAATAAAATAAAATAGGATCTGCTCCCCATCTCCTAAAGTGCTGCTACATCTGAAGCAGCAGGTTAATTTTTAGTTTCTCAAAGGGAGGGAGGGAGGGAAGGAAGGGAGGCAGGGAGATACTGACGAAATGGCCTCTTCCCGGTTCTCTCCCCAGGAGAAGCAGTGCCCAAACTGGGAATCGGCAAATTCATGTAAGCCTCCAGTGGCAGCCACGCTGAAATAGCCCCACACGTTCTTGCTGCTGCGGAAATTCAACTCCTGGACCGTCCCAGAGCTCGGCTTAAACCCCTGGAGCCCAGGCAGAAAAAGCAAAATGGAAGAAATAGTTACTCCAAATATATTTTCATCAGAATTAAATCCTAGGAAAACCCAAGAGCCCCGCCCCCCCACACCCAAGAGCTTAGCGTGATGAATAAAACACTGATACTTCTCACTAGGGGTGCAGGTGTTTCCAGGTGAGCATGTCACTGTGTGTCATTTTTACTTAGAAAAAAAAAAAAAGTCAAAAAACCACCACCAAGTGGGACCGGTGATCACTGATGGAGCTGAGCGAAGGTACATACTGATTTTAAATGTTTGCCATTGTTGATAATAAAAAGTGTAAATAAAAGAGGAGTTGGCAGGATTTCCCTGGTGGTCCAGTGGTTAAGACTCCATGCTTCCACTGCAGGGGCCACGGGTTCAATCCCTGGTCAGGGAGCTAAGATCCCACATGCTGTGCAGCACAGCCAAAAAAAAAAAAAAAAGAGGAGTTGGGTTTCCAATTCCAGATTATGAAAATTTCAGCAGGTAAGGAAATCCAGTGTTAGCCCTTGTTGATGCTAACACACACATAATTCCCTTTGAGGGGATGACCCATCCCCTTCTGAGTATAACTGTGGTAAAGGGGGGGATGGGTTGGATCCTCTTGCTGGGATTAGAACTCTTGAAGCTTGTGATGGAGGCATTCGTTTTGGCAGACATGCCTGGAGGCAAGAGATGGAAAGTTTCAGGTGCCTGGGCTATTTCTACACGTGATCCTCCATCCTCCCAGGCACCTGTGAACAAGGCATCAACCCTCTGAAAATTTCCCCTTTTGCTTGTCCACCATCAGAACTGACTGTTCGCCTGTAGCCAAAGATCCCAAACTAATACAGTCACTGTAGTTTAAAATTCTTTCATTAAAAAGGTGGGGGTGGGGTGAGAGGACTTCCCTGGTGCCGCAGTGGTTAAGAATCAGCCTGCCAATGCAGGGGACACGGGTTCGAGCCCTGGTCCGGGAAGATCCCACATGCCGCAGAGCAACTAAGCCCGTGCGCCACAACTACTAAGCCTGTGCTCTAGAGCCCACGTGCCACAACTACTGAAGCCCGCGAGCCTAGAGCCCGTGCTCTGCAACAAGAGAAGCCACCACAATGAGAAGCCCGCGCACCGCAATGAAGAGTAGCCCCTGCTCTCCACAACTAGAGGAAGCCCAGGCACAGCAACGAAGATCCAATGCAGCCGAAAATAAATAAATAAATTTATTTACCAAAAAAAAAAAGGTGGGGGGGGGTAAAAATAAAAAAACCCAAACCTCTCTTATCCCAAATTTCTTAAATGTAGTTATTAAACAACTAAATTGTGGTAGGTTATGGAGATTATGTGACCATCAACTGTCAGTAAGCATGTAAACTTGATAGATGCCAGCTGGTTGGTATCTTAAGGCACAAGTAGGAACAAGTCACATAGGGACTCCTTAGAATGAACCAGATTGTATGTTGCAGCAAAAAGTTCATGGGGCCAGAAATCCAAGGGCCTGTGCTCTAAACTTGCCTGTTTGTCCCAAAGATGGACGTGGTCTATAAAGTCCACCAGTGGGCCTTGGCCATGGCCTCACCAAGTCCCGGGTGTGAAGGTGGTCACCCCAACCTCTCGAGCTGTAATGTGGGGTCACAATGCCCAGCGGCAGGGCTGTCATGTAACTGACATATGAAGGCATCTGCCTGGTACCTGGGACACATCACATGTGGATAAACTGTGGCATGTCCCTTCCCGCATCCCTGCGTCCTCGCCTATAAACTGTGAACCCGGATATCTCAACAGGCTAAGGTTCTGGGTCTGCCACACGCTGAGAGGTCGGAGATGGTGGAAA
Source organism: Delphinapterus leucas (assembly GCF_059928025.1). Lineage (NCBI taxonomy): Eukaryota > Metazoa > Chordata > Mammalia > Artiodactyla > Monodontidae > Delphinapterus > Delphinapterus leucas. The sequence continues at coordinate 17,803,545 of NC_143142.1, forward strand.
CTCAGGGCCCTCAGACTTGCCTCATCTGGGTTTTCGCTGGTGATTCTGGCCGCAATGACGTGGCCTCGGGCGATGGGAGGGTTGGAAGGGGTCTCAAAAGAAATGGGCGTCACCCCCCATGGGGACTCTCCATACAGAAGCCGGATATCCTTCAGCCGGTGCAGAGGCACGCCCATGGCGATCTGCAATCAAGAAATCCGTCCCAAAAGAGGGTCAGTCCCCAAACGTGGAGGCCAGTGCTAGAGGCGATGCAGGTGGTGGTAGGGGGTGAATGATTTCAGATATACTGAGCTCCTCCTGTGCCCACCAGACCGGGCGACATGGTGGCAGGAGAGGCACGGAGAGAGAAAGACAGATGGCTTGACCCTGCCCCCAAGGAGTGAACTGTGTCGCTGGGAAAAGAAGCGACAGTCACAGAACAACATCGCAAGCATCAAATAAAAGTTACAGATCCTTAGCGCTGTGGAAGGAGTTGGGGAATGGTGGTGTACAGCTGCAGAGTCAAAGAAGGTTTTGTGAAGGACACAAGGAAAGCTGGGCTGGAGGACCGAGTGAAAAACAGACAGTGACGGACACCAAGTGAACCAAAAGATCAAACTGAATCTGCTGGGTCTTTGGATGTGACACACTAAAAGGGACCCAATGGCACCTGTGTAATATCCTGCCAAAGTGTTTAAGTGACTTCCAGCAGGAAGAAATGACCAGGCAAATTCAAATGGAGGGACATTCTGCCTGAACACTTCACAAATGTCAACATCCAGGACAAAAAAATAAGACTGGGGAACGGTTCCAGATTAAAGAGATTAGGAGACATGAAAATGGAAAGGGATGTATGGGTCCTGGATTGGATCCTGGACTTGAAAAACAAAGGACAGCAACAAATTATTGGGACAACAGGGAAAACTTTCATGTAGACAGTAAGTAACATTAGATAGGTAAGTGAAGGGTGTCAAAGCTCTATTTCTGGAGTGGGGCGATCCTATCACGGTATTATTCCCAGGAGGTTCTTATCTGAAAGAGTTAGAGGCAAAGTGGCATGAAGTTCAAGCCAAAACATCTCTCAAAAGGTTGAGCGAAGAAAAAACAAAAATTATACAAAAACACAAATAGAGAGAGAGGAAGCAAATGTGGTCAGATGCTAACAAGTGGTGGACCGAGGTGCAGGGTATGGGTGTTAATTGTATTATTTTTGCAACTTTTCTGAAATTTTTCAAACTGAAAAAAATAAACAAAATTAAAAATGGAATAAAAACTCTGGGAGGATTTTTAAGAAATTAAAGTTAAATTCTAATTAAATCAAAGTAAAACTAATTAAATTAAATTTTCAGTTAATTAAATTTAATCAAAATTTAAATTTTTAAAAATTTAAAAGAAATTTTCAAGAAAGAAAGAAAGGGAGGAAGGAAGGAGATATTAGTTAAAAAATTAAAGAGTTTCTATTAATGCAAGAGTTCCTAACTCTGGGTGACATGTTCTTAGCAGGGGTGAGCCCAAGAGGGCAAACACTTGTTGTTGGGGGTGAAAATAATCTTACTCTTTCTATGTACAGGCAGACCTTGGAGATATTGGGGGTTCAATTCCGACCACCACAATAAAGAGAATATTGCAATAAAGCAAGTCACACAAATTTTTTGGATTCCCAGCACATATAAAAGTTCCATTTACACTATACTGTAGCCTATTAAGTGTGCGATAGCAGTATGTCTGAAAGAACAATGTGCGTACCTTAAATAAAAAATACTTTATTGCTAAAAAATGCTAATCATCACCTGAGCCTTCAGAGAGTCTTAATCTTTTTGCTAGTGGAGGGTTTGAAATATTGCAAGAATTAGCAAAATGTGACACAGACACGAAACAAGCAAATGCTGTTGGAAAAATGGCACCATTATAACTTGCTCAACACAGGTTGCCACAAAACTTCAATTTGTAAAAAACAAAAAAACAAACAAAAAATGCAATAAAGCAAAGTGCAATGAAACAAGGTATGCCTGTATAACGCACAGCTATATCTACAGTATCCAAACCGATATACAGTATATCTGTGATATTAACATTTCATAGGGGAGAAATTAGGGGCGGAAATGTCTAACAGGGCTCCATGAGGAGGCTGTGATGATAAAAAGGTCTATGAATGGGTACTGGGGAGGTCTACAAATGCTCCCAAATTGTATAAAATAGATTTTTCCAGGGTGAAGGGCCATGGCTTTTGCCAGTTTCTCCAAGGGCTATATGGCCAGACGAAGGTGACAAACCACTGCATGGCTCTCCGTGCTACCCACACATTAAAACAGTCACTCCCCAGGACACCAGCCAAGAGACGAGCAGGGAGGTCTAATCTGAGCAGGACAGGGGATCCCCACTCTGGGCAGAAGAAGCCCCAGGGTTCGGAGCCCATTTCCTTGCCTGTAGCTGGGCGGCCGGCAGGTTGACATCGGCGATCATTTCTGTGCAGGGATGTTCCACCTGCAGGCGGGGATTCAGCTCCAAGAAGTGGAAGCTGCCATCCTGGCTGTAGAGGTATTCAACGGTCCCCGCACTCACGTAGCCCACGGTCTTGGCCAGGCGCACGGCACACTGCAGAGAGACGGAGGTGGGCGAGGGGCTTCCAGCGGTTTTCTCGGGGAAAACGTACTAGCTCCCTCACTAAAGGCAGGCTGAGGACCTGCTGTGTGTAAACTACCTTGGAACCTCTGAGATCGTACTCCAGTAACCCCGTGTGAGGCTGAAATCATCTCCACGATGGGCCCCCCCACGCCAATTGGTCTCCTCTTGGACACCCACCCCACTTTGGCAACTTGGACTCTTGAGAGCTCTTGATGGTTCTGAGCTGAGATGCCTCCCCCCGAACTCCCCAGAGCCCACCTGCTCCATGATCTCGAACACGGCTGGCGTGGCAATGGTGGCCGGCGCCTCCTCTATGATCTTCTGATGCCTCCGCTGGATGGAACAGTCGCGCCCAAACAAGGACACGGCGTTCCCATACTGGTCAGCGAGGAGCTGGACCTCCAGGTGATGGGCGTGCTGGGCCAGCTTCATGAGAAAGACTGGGGAGCCGGGGATCTCGCTCTGCACCTGGGGGGGACGGCAGGGTGGCTGGCTCCTCCCTGGGGAAGCAGGGCTGGAGCAGGAAGTTCTCCAAAGGGGGCGCAAAACGATGGCAGGGATGCCCGCGGTTTTGCCGATCTTTCAGTTTTACCTCCCTCAAAGACATTACATTCTCGTGGTTTTTAAGTCAAATATGTGAAAATACATAATGCAGAAACTGAAATTCTGCAACAACATCTCCTAAGGATAATATGCTGTTAAGAGTTGGGTACAAATTGGTTTTCTTCTATGCGTACAGAGAAAATGTTTCTTGAAACAAAAATAGAACCAAAACACACTACTCTGTAGGCTTCTCTTCCTCCCACTTAATTCACTCTCTCAGCCAGCTCTCCTCGGTGGAACCTACAGACCGACTTACTCCATACTTTTAACATCTGAAAGGCATTGTCTCATAGGCATGCTGTCCAGAGACCCTTAAAAATGAGGTAAAAATAAGTGTTCACATGGAATTATTTCTAAGACAAATTCTTTGTAAGAGCAAGTTGCAATAACACATGGGATGATCCCACCTATGTGAAAAATAATAAAACAGAATTATATGAAGGTCTATGTAAAAGTCTATACTACAGTAAAAGTACTGGAAAGAAACCCGGTGGCTAACAGGGGTTACATCTGAGAAGGGGCAAGGGGTTGAGAGGTGATGTTGCGAAAGGGACCTTTCCTTTTTCATTCGTAACGTATTACTGAATTGCCTGAATGTTGACACCGAGAATATTTTCATATCGAACTCATGTAATTAAAAAAAGGAAGCTTGGGGGAGGCTCTGCATGCAGTTGGGGAACAGGGGGGTATATGGGAACTCTGTCCTTTCCACTTAATTTTGCTGTGAATTAAAAACTACCCTAAAGAGTAAAGCCTGTTTTTTAAAAAAGAAAGAAAAAAGCTTTAAAATCTGTACAACCCCTAAATGCAAGGTAGGATCCAGGACTGGATCCTGAAACAGAAAGGGGATATTAGTGGGGAGAAGTGGGGTGATTCAAATCAAGTCTGGAGTTCACTTGACAGACATGGATTAATGAAATTAATCTCTTAGTTGTGACAATCATGGTACTGTTACAAAAGATGTTAACAACAGGGGAAAGGAGGTGAAGGGTAGATGGGGACTCTGTACTGCTGTTGCAACTTTCCTGAAAACATAAATTCTTCCCCCCCAAATACTCCCAAACCAGCACACCCCGATGGGGACATGTGGTAGTAAAACCACTACTTTATATAATACTCACACATGGCCCACAGCTGTATAAACGGTAAACCTTTAGAGAACGCAATTTACTGGTATTTGTCAGTGCATGTAAAGTACATGCTATTTAACTAAATCCTTCTTCCCCCACGGTCTTTACCCAAGAAAATAATTCAGAAGAAGGAAAAAAAGCTAAATATTATTTATAGTATTAAATACCATATTATACTATAGTGGAACTGTGCATAATAATGAAAATGGAAGCAAGCTTCACATTTCACAAAAAAGGAAATGTTTGATAAAGAAGACAATGGCCACATAGGGAATGCTGTGCAATCGTCAGAATAACTATAAGGACTGGACAGGGTAAAACTGTTTATGATCCACAATTTGAAATTTTTTAAACGTAGAACAAAATATTGTGTAGGCCAAAGACAACTCTTTAAAATATACATGTGAATATTTTGTAATAACCTATAATAGGAAAGAATGTGAAAAAGAAGAGATATATATGTATAACTGGATCACTTCGCTGTACACCTGAAACATCGTAAATCACTATACTTCAATAAAAAACTAAAAATTTAAAAAATAAAATAAATTAAATATACACGTGAGCAAGGTCTACAAGAAAGCCTAGAAATATTAAAATAGTTGGGTTAAGAACGGGAAGATTACCGGTATGAATTTTTATAAACATTGCCAACAATGGGCATAATGGGTTTTTCTTCAATCTATAGTTAGGTCACCTTTTAAAAAAATTTTTAATTGAAGTATAGTTGATTTACTATATCATGTATGTTTCAAGTGTACAGCACAGCAATTCAGTGTTTTTTGTGTTTTTTATTTTATTTTTGGCTGCGTTGGGTCTTCGTTGATGCGCACAGACTTTCTCTAGCTGTGGCGAGCGGGGGCTACTCGTTGTGGTGCGCGGGCTTCTCATTGCGGCAACCTCTATTGTTCTGGAGCACGGGCTCTAGGTGCACAGGCTTCAGTAGTTGTGGCGCACAGGCTTAGTTGCTCCGCGGCATGTGGGATCTTCCCGGACCAGGGCTTGAACCCGTGTCCCCTGCATTGGCAGGTGGATTCTTAACCACTGTGCCACCAGAGAAGCCTAACTCAGTTTTATATATACATTTTTTTCTTTTTCAGATTCTTTTCCCTTATAGGTTATTACATAATATTAAGTATAGTTCCCATGCTATACAGTAGGCCCTTGTTGGTTATCTATTTTATACGTAATAATGTGTATATGTTAATCGCAGCCTCCTAATTTATCCCTTCCCCCACCCACTGCGTATAATGTTTTAAAAGTGGAAAACCAGCTACAAATAAGTAAATATACGATTCGTTCAGACAATAAAAATCAATTGTCTAGCAATGTTAGAAATATTGAAACTGCTAAAATGTACAAACTATCCCATCTCTCGATAGACAAATATAGACACAAACAGATATTCTCACAAACAGATACCTCTGAAATCCTTTAGAGACACACTGATTCATAGAATCAAACCATCTAAAGGAAATAGTGTACAGATCAACAAAAACCTTGGACTTCTGCGAGTAAAAATGTATACATTTGTTTTGCAACACAACACAGCAATATTGCAGCTCCCGCAAGTGTCCTCTTGATTGTGACACAATAATGTTAGTGGAAAGAATCTGGTGGCCACCAACTGAATAAACACAATTCCCAAAGACACATGGAAAAATACGCAGCGCAAACAGCTCACTTGTCTGAAAAGTATTGGGAAGTCCTCAGCAGTCTCCACCTTCCGGATGCCTTTCCCTCCACCGCCTTCAGAAGCTTTGATCATCAAGGGAAAACCAATTTTTTCTGCTGCCTGGGGGCAAAGGACAAACAGACCACTTTAGAGGTTTCCGCTTCTACCAGGATGATGAGAAGGTTCTGGCACCTGACCCCCCAGGAGCGTTTACCTCCAAGCCCTCATCGACATCTTTCACGCAACCATCGTTGTAAATGTACTCTGGGACGCTGATCCTTTGCCCCTGCTGCAGACTCTCTTCTGTCCACTCCACCGTCAGACCTGGAGGGTCACAAAGAAAACTGAATCTTCCCCAAAAGAGCATAGACACAACACAGAAACACAGGGCCTCTTCCCACCAAAGCCACTCTAGACCTGGCCTCTGGACCAGCAGAATTCAGACACAGCCCTTCAGCTTCCTGCAGTGGATTTTAATTTCCTTAAGGACTGACTCAACCCTGAATGGGAAACCAAGCTTAAGAAAATTCAGACTGAGTCTACCAAGAACAGCCATATTAACCTGAATCCAAAAAAATCCCAACTCCAGCTCTACCCTATGGAGTCATTCGTATGTGAATCATTACTTTCCAAAACCCTGTGAAGATTAAAAAAAAAAAAAAAAAACAGAAACAAACTTTTCATTCTAAAATTAAAATTCAATCTTTGGAGGAAAAAAAATCAAACTGAATAAGAAACTCTTGAGATGTTTTTCCTGTTTATTTTTTTAATTTATCCTAGAAATTCCACTTTTAGGAATTTATCCTAAGGACGTGATTAAAATGGACATAGAGAGTTAGGTACAGGACTATCAAAGCTTTTAATATTTTCAAAATTAGAAAAAAATTCATCGGAAACAACCTAAATGTATAGCTATAGAGGATTGTTAAGTCAATTACAGTACATCTGTATAATATAGTCCTATGCAGGCATTTTAAATGTTGTAAAGTGTATTTACTGACATAGAAAGATTAGTGAGAAAAAACAAGTCACAAACTATTAAATGTAAGAGGTCTGGTTTTTTAAAGGATGTGCCTAGAAAAAAGGCTGGAACAATATAACAAATGATCAAAACCGGGTCAGTCGATTATAAAGGATTTCTATTTCTTTTTCTGTACTTCTCCTAGTTTCTAAGTTGTCTACAATGACATAGGACCACTTTCATGATCATTTAAAAATTTTTTAATGAAAGAATTAAAAAACTATACTCCTGTCACCCCCTCTGCTCACATTAGCAAGATTGGGCCCAGGAGTTCCCCCGAAGTGAGGTTCAGGGTCCCTTACCGCTTCCGCTCCAGGGCAGCGTTGGGATCTGCAGCGTCTGGGCCACGATGGTGGAGGCAATCTTGTCTCCTAGTGCCCACATGGCCTCGCTGGGAGGGCCTGAGGGATTGGGGCAAAGGGGAAGGCAGACTCAAGTCAGCCACAAGGCCCAGGAAGCCAGGTGCCAACCAGGTGCACAAAGAAAAGTCCCCAAGTCCCAGCTTCCAAGGATTTAACATCAAGTTGGGGAAGAAAAAATCTATTAGTCTGCTACTTTACCAGTCAACTTTCAATACATGTGGAATGTAAACATGATTTACAACCTAAGCTCTGTGGCCTATACAAAGTTCACTAGCAAAAAGCTAGACCAAGGGGGCAAGCCAGCACCCCAAAACACTAGACCATGCAAACTTTTTCTATAACGAGCCATAAGCAATACGTAAATGAATGGGCACGGCCGTGTTTCAATAAAACTTTATTTACAAAAGCAGGCAGTAGGCCAGATTTGGCCTGGGCTGTAGGTGGCTGGCTCTGCGGCTGGACCATCAATCTCCAGAATTAAACATGAGAGATAATGAGAGTCCCATGTGACAGCCAATCAGAGGTCATGGACAAAGAATACATCAGCGAGCACAGGTCACCAGGCAGACCCTTAGGTGAATATCAGGTATTGACTTAGCACCAAGCTGCTTTATATGCGAGTCTGGGTTGTGGGCCCAGAGATAAGGAGCAGCAATAGGGATTTATTGGGGATGGTAAATGATTCCCATCACACGTAACAGATAGTGTAACTGAGCAAAGTTTACAAATTTCAAATCCAAATCCTGAAACAAACAGACGCCATAGACAATAAGTATCATTTTACCTAATAAGTAGTAGAGATGATAGGCTCTGGTCCCAGGGGGTGAGGGCATTCCAAAGGTCTGAGAACAGCCCAAGAAAAGGTGTGGCCTTATCAGAAAGGTTTCCAAACCTAGTTAGAAATCTGAACATGACTGGTATCTCAGTGCCAACAGGAACACCAGCAGAGGGTTCTGCTTGCCCGGCATTATTCTGCTGTGGTAACCATGGTAATGGCTCCTATTTCCCTGGGCTGGCCGACCTATCCACGTGACCTCCCACCCCTGGATTCATTTGCTCCTGACCATGAAAGTGTGATGTGGGGATATCAAACTGGTCCCCTCCTTATAGGGCTGTATTAAAGAGAATCTGACCCACCGAGCATCCCATCAACACCCCAATTCCCACGCATCTGATGGAGGCGCACTCTACCTAAGAAAGCAATCTCGTGCTTGTGCAGGAGCTCCGGAAGTTTGGGGTTTTCAGAAGCATGGCCCCAGCCAGCCCACACCGCCTGCAAACACAAAGAGGCATGAACAAAGGTCTTTCTTCAAGAACCCACCTACCATCACACCCCAGAAGCTCTTTGCTGGGTCACGTCAGCCCGGGATTTCAGGGTCTCCTAGGACCCAGCTCCTCCATCCCTTCCAAACTGTGTTATCAGGTTGCTCCAGAGCTCAGGGCATCACCCCCGCCGTGGGTAGACTGGGGTGTCCCATCTGACTTACCTGCACGGGGATCCTCTTGGCAATGTCCACAATCAGCTCCACGTTGGCATAATTGTTGTTGTTGGGCCCTCCTGGGACGGGGACGTACTGATCTGCCATCTTGATATACTCTGGGATTAAACAGGAGAGAAAAGAAAAGCAGGGCTGGGCTTCCCTGGTGGCGCAGTGGTTAAGAGTCCACTTGCTGATGCAGGGGACACGGGTTCGTGCCCCGGTCCGGGAGGATCCCACATGCCGTGGAGCGGCTGGGCCCGTGAGCCATGGCCGCTGAGCCTGCGCGTCTGGAGCACCGCAACGGGAGAGGCCACAACAGGGAGAGGCCCGCGTAACCGCAAAAAAAAAAAAAAAAAAAAAAAAAAAGAAGGGCTGAGAGACTGAAGTCGAGGACAGAACATCTGCAGGATGCAACCCCGCACCACTACTGAAAGGATAACCATGAAGATTCTAGGGCAACAATGGACAAATGTATATGACAGCTCAAAGAAAAGTGAGTATGACTTTAATCATGTGAAAATATATGTGTATCTGGGGACTTCCCTGGCGGTCCATGGGTGTCTGGACAAGGCCTGGAAGGCAACAAAAAAGAAGGAAACAAGCTATCAAGATAGTCGGATCAGAGGTGGGTTTAAAAAATTCTTTTTTTTTTAATTTTTGGCCTTGCCACACGGCTTGTGGGATCTCAGTTCCCCGACCAGGGACTGAACCCAGGCCACGGCAGTGAAAGCCTGGAATTCTAACCACTAGGCCACCAGGGAACTCCCTAAAAATTCTTATTTAAGGTTTATTTTAATATTGTTTAGCCATTAAACAATACAATGTTTGTTTTTAATCATGGTAAAAAACAAAACAAAACAGGGCTTCCCTGGTGGCGCAGTGGTTGAGAGTCCGCCTGCCGATGCAGGGGACACGGGTTTGTGGCCCGGTCTGGGAGGATCCCACATGCCGCGGAGCGGCTGGGCCCGTGAGCCATGGCCTCTGAGCCTGCGCGTCCGGAACCTGTGTTCCGCAACGGGAGAGGCCACAACAGTGAGAGGCCCGCGTACCCCAAAACAACAAAACAAAACAAAAAAAACAACACATAACAAAATTTACCATCTAATCATTTTTGAAGTGTACAGATCAGTACTGTCGAGTATTCACATTGTTGTGAAACAAATCTCCAGAACTTTTTCATCTCACGCATCTCAAACTCGATACCCATAAAATGACAATTCCCCATCCCCCTCCCCGAAGCCCCTGGCAACCACCATTCTACTTTCTGTCTCTATGAATCTGACTACTCTCGGTGTCCCATATAAGTGGAATCATAGAGCATTTGACTGGCTTATTTCACTGAGCATAATGTCCTCAAGGTTCATCCCTGCTGTAACATGAGACAGGATTTCCTTCCTTTTCAAAGCTGAATACAATACAATGTTTTGATTTAAAAATATTCATGTTCTTTAAAACCAGAATCCCACTTCTAGAAATATGTTCTAAGAAAACACTCATCGACGAGGCCAAAGGCTGATGTAAGAGGGTGTTCACGGGGCAGTGTTTTGAACTGTGAAAAGCTAGACTCAATCAAAAGTCGGGAGTTGGTACATCTGTACTATGAAATTCTTGAAGACCTGAAAAGAAATGATGTCGAACTTTATGTGCAGACTTGGAAAGAAACTCGAGAGCCATGCTTCCTTCCGGGCCCACCGGCCTCTGATGTTTACCCAACACGTTGTGCTGGTGACTGGAGAGGTCCCAGAGATTATAAAGCGAGAAGTCAGACCATGACCCTCTCCTCACTGAATTTTACTATCATGTTGGAGAAGATAAACAAGAGACAGACATGATAACTACAGGGTGTGAACAGCACCGGGGCTCTCTGACAGGGCTGCCCCGGAGGACTATGAGACCCAAGTCATGCGTGGAGGGGTGGAGACCTGCTGTACAAAGAGCTTCGGGGAAGCACTGCCAGCAGAAGGTCCAGAACATTCCAAGCCTCTGCAACAGGAAAGAGCGAGGCCAAAACTGATGAGGCCAGTGTGACTGGACCCAGGGATGGATGTCTAGAGGCGGGAGATGGGGCTCCAGGAGGCCAGCAGGGGCCAAGTCATGTGGGCCTTAATTGGCCTGAGTGAGGTTCTGGAATTTTAGCCTGAGCACAATGGGAGACCCAACAGCCTAAGGCTGTGGACTCAGCCCAGGGTTTCAATCCCGCCTGCATCACCTACTGGTTGTATGACCCTGGGCAAGTGAGTTACACCCTCATGCCTCGATTATCTCATCTGTAAAATGGGGCTAACAAGGAAACCTGTCCTCACTGTAGTGAGCAAAAAGGAGGCCACGTCTGTGCAGAGCAGAGCCGAGGGCCTGAACTCTGGGGAGGCTCGGGGGGCTGAGATAGCTGGTGCTGGACACAGGAGGGGGCTGATGGGACCTGAGCTGTGTTTTTAAAAGATCTGTTTGGCTGCTGTGTGCAGGGTCTGTAAAGGGATACAATTGTTCAGAGAAAAAAGCAAATTGTCCAATAGTTATTAACAGAATGATCAATGGTAATAGACATGGAGAGGTAAAGAAATAGAAAAATGAAGGAATGATTGAAAAACAGTACATACAAGTGCAAGAAGAAAACATATGGAGGAAGAAACACCAACCTACTGTAAACGTTTCTCAAAGGCGAGATTTCCGCTTTGCATGTTAACCATTGGCATTTTTATAAGACATATGGGTCACTCTTGTTGTCAGCAGAAATTTTAATTAAATAAAGAAAGGGGAAATAAATACGAGCTCAGGAGAGGTACCCTGCAATGTTGTTTGGGGTCCAGGATGGACTTGGCCCAGGTGGGGTGAAGGAGGTGAGCGCAGGTAAGGACGCGGGGACGTGGCAGAGGGGAAGAAAGTCAGGGCCCAAGTATCAATACCTGCGTTGGCTTTGAGGTCCTCGGGGGTTACCAAGACTACAAACCGGATGGCCCGCTCATTTCGGAACATCTCATAGGCCCACCTGCGGATGGAGCGCATACATTTCACGGCGGCGATACCATTGTTGGCGATGAGCACCTGGACAGGGGAAAACGAGGGAGGGGCCAGAGTTGCACATCTACCTGTGCTGGAGGCCAAGTGCTACCCCAGGGTTCATCTCACCTCTGTGAGCCTCCCATGGCACCTCTTCGTAGTTCTATGGCACTCAGCCCAGCACAGAGCAGGTACTTAAAGTCTGCTGGATGCATGAATGGATGACCCAATGGATGGATGGTTGAATGGATGATGGGAGGATGGATGACCAGGTGGATGGACGGATGGATTAATGATTTTTGATTCCTCTGTTTGGCACCATCATGTTCATGTAACATTTCTTGAGCATTTAGTATGTACCAAGCTACAGTACAGTGTATTTTACCAGCACCATTTCATTTCAACCTCACAACAGCCCTTTGAAAGAGGTTGTATTTGTATCACTATTTGGGGTTAAAGACACTAAAACCCAGAGGAGTTAAGGCACTTGCCCAAGATCAAACAGCTAGTAAGTGGCAGAGCTGGCACTCGTGGGCCCTCCACAGTATGACCTATGCTCTGAGCTGTCCCCGGTGGCTGCTTCTGTGTCCAGAAGGTTAAAGGTCCCAGATTTGGGAAGGAAGAAAGGCAGTGAGGCTGGCTGTCCCCAGCAACAGAGGGGTCCTAGTTTCAGTTCTCACTGTGTTGTGAACTTGCTGTGTGGCCTTAGGCAGATCCCTTCCCACTCTGTGCTTCATCTTCATATGAGGAGCTCAGACTGGTAAACCTCATGGTTTGGTCTCTATAAAACCAAGCTCTAGTTTTCTTGTTAAAAAAAAAAAAATTAGGTGTATAGATTCAAAGCTCCAACTTCTGTACCAAGTCCATAATTTTAAGGTCCTTCCATCTCTGACTAATCTTCATGATGGCCCTGAAGGACAAGTCCCATTGGAGATTTTGGATGTGATCGCCTCTATTTTACAGAAGGGAATGCGAGCCCAGACATCACATCCCGCGAGTGGCCACCGTAGTTTTTGCGTTCCTTTACCCCTTTCAAAAATGCCTCCCATGAATGATGATAGAACGGCTGGGCTATGGCTTCCTCAACCTAATTATCAGATCAAGGCTTTGGGGCGGGGCGGGTGGGGGTCGTGTGGGTGTGTGCATTTTCAGCCAGGGAGACTGGTGGCAGCCAGGTTGGGGGACCTATATGAGTCTCTGTGGCTCAATGCCGTACTTAGGATGCTGGGGTGAGGGCATGGGCTCTGGTTTCAAATTCCAGCTCTGCCACTGATTAGCTGTGAGACCCAGGCAAGCCACTTCCTCTGTCTGGGCCTCAGTTTCCTCATCTGTAAAGTAATACCCACTGACAACGCTGTGGGGATGGTTAAATGAGACACAACAATGTAAGCAGTTAACAGGATGCCTGGCCCAGGGGAGACCCTCAGTCAATGGTAGCTGCCGCGATTGTTGTTGTTATCATCATTATCACCACCCTCGAATAAAATGGAAAAGCAAAAGGCTTTCAGTCAAACTGAGCTGGGTTCAAGTCCTGACTTCAGCACTTACTACCTACGTGACTTTGGACAACCAATGTCGGATCCCTGAGCTCTAGTTTCTCCGTGAATACGACGGGAATGATCAAACAGCACGAGGTCAAGGGCCTTTACCAGCTAGAACAGGAAACAGTGTGAAAAGCCTTCACAAACCACCAATTTTAGCTGTTTCCTTCCGTCCCTGTCATTCTAGTATCTGGGTCTGCTCTCCTGTAAGGAGCTATACCCCTCGAGAGGGCAGGGCTGGGTTTTAGGCTCCCCTCCTAGAAACCCAGAAAGCAGCCCCCTGCACGAAGGGTCTTTGCCTCCCCACCCTTCTCAGAGGCCCCAGTCTCCTCCTCTGTGACGTGGGGTCACGCACCTGTCACTTAAGCTGTCATGAGGGTGAAAAGCTGATGAACCCCAGCGCCCAGCCCTTCGCAAGCGCTCACAAAGGGGCAGGACTTTTTCTCTGCAGCCTGAGGCTGGTTGGCCCACCTCACCCCACACCGAGTGCCGGGATCCCATCTGTACCTTCTCGATGACCCGATCCCCCCCAAAGCGCACGACGAACTCGGCAGGGGAAGCCACAGTAAAGTCTCTGTGCAGGTCCGGCTTCTTCTGTTCTCGGCCTCTTCTCACCAGGTGGAGTCCGGACATGCTGGGCCTGCCAGGGAACAGGACTGACGCATGAGCAAGCAGGTCTGGGATGCTCGGGGAGGGGGTCGGGCACCCGGCAGCTATGAAATGCACATCCACAGAGAAGCTAAAGCCCACCAGACCCCTGCTGCTTTGCAGTCCCTCTTCGGGGAGCCTGAAACACTTTACGAGGAGACTCGAGAGGTCAGATCACAAATGAAGTAGGAACGACGCCCTGACCTGCTCCAAGCTGCACGATCAGATTTTTCATCTTAGAGTCATTCTTACTTTATACGCCCATAATTTAGGAGCTCAAATAATACAAAAAAGCTTAGAACAGGGGTGCAAGTTTATGATCAGGGAAGTTCCCACATTCTAATACTTTACACTTGTTAAACAGTTTGTAACTTTCATGTGCTTTTCTGTACGTGTATATCAAATTTTTTGAAAAAACTGAAAACAAAAAAATGTATAACAAATAGAGGGTCCTTGCCCCATCCCCCTCTAGAACCCCACCCCAGAGGAAATCACGTTTGACTCTTTCTGGCATTTACACATCTCCACGGTTCTGAACAATATGTGTACATTACCTCGTGAGTCATCCATTTAAGACACCATCCATCTATGAACTTCTTATCTTGACAGATGTGGAATTAGTGCTCTTAAGCAGCCATCCCATCTGCTCCCCTTTCCCCAACCTCTCAATACAGGTATACTGCAATTTGGTAAATTCAGTATTTGGTGTTTTATGAGTCTGGGATCATTATTCACAGGTGAGGGGCTGTGGTATACCAGATGTTCCTTTTTTTTTTTCCTGTAGTGATTTTTTTTCATTGACTTGGTTTTCCTTGTATCTGTCGCTAATTCATCTCACTCCTCAGCCTCTTAGTACACGTAAGATAATTGATCAGTTCCATTGTTTTCCATGGACCACATCATTCCTGAAGGCCTCGACTCTCCTTTCATCCAGACGCTGTTCTCTAAACCCCTAGGCAACCATCAACTGGGACTTCCCTTCACTGGCATCCTTAGGATTCCCTTTGCCTTTCCTTGGGGTTTGATCCTGAATGAGGGACCACATGGCTCCCTCTTTCTTGATGGACTCCCGTGTTTTGCTGGGGTATATCTGCCAGTAGTTTCATCCAGTTAAAAAGATGGTACAATGGCAGGACACATGACAATAACGCCCCCAACATGCCTGTCTTATCCTGACTGCATAGGGTTCCCTTGCCACTATCACCTCGGAGACTCCTTTTGGCTCTCTTGGATCCCTTTTTTCTGTCCTCCATGTCTTGCTCCTCTTTGGTTTACTCTCTTGTTTCAATGGAAGACATCCTTCAGTAGCTTTCTAAGAAAAGGTGTTCAGGGGAGTAAACGTTTTGTGGCCTTGCATGTTCTAAAACTGTCTTCCTCTGCCATCACATTGGACCCGATCATTTGGCTGTGCATGGAATTCTAAGAGGGAAAACCTTCTCCTTTAGAATTTTGGAAGCCTTATGTCACTGTTGTTGTGGCTTCCAAGAATGCTAGAACCAGAGCCATGATGATCCTTGATCCTTTTGTAGGTGACCTGTTTTTTCATAACCAGAAGCTTATAGGATCTTCTCTTTGCCCCAGTATTCTACAATTTTAGGGGTGATTTTAGTGATGCGCTGAGGTGTGTGCCTACTTCCATCAGTAAGGCTGGGAAGCTGTCAGGCTCCTTCAATCTAGAAACTGAGGTCTGGGAATTTATCTTCAAATATGTCCTTGGTGGGCTTCCCTGGTGGCGCAGTGGTTGAGACTCTGCCTGCCGATGCAGACGACACGGGTTCGTGCCCCGGTCCGGGAAGATCCCACATGCCGCAGAGCGGCTAAGCCCATGAGCCATGGCCGCTGAGGCTGCGCATCCGGAGCCTGTGCTCCGCAACAGGAGAGGCCACAACAGTGAGAAGCCCGCATACCGGGAAAAAAAAAAAAAATGTCCTTGGTGACTTCCCTGCCTCTTTTTTCTCCATTCTCTCCTATTACCTGGATGTTGAAATTCCTGGACTGCCCACTAGTTTATGTATTTTTCCCCTCTCCTATTTTCTCTCTCTTTTCTTCTACCTTCTGGGTGATTCCCTCAGCCTTATCTCCTAACTGTTCAGTGGAGTTTTTAACATCTAAGAGCTTGGTTTTGGTCTGTCAATATCCCCTTTTCTATACATCCTGTTCCTATGTGTATAATATCCTCCCTGCCCCTGATGAGGGTATTTATGATAGCTTCTCCAAGTTCTCTTCTCCTGATGTGGTTTCTGTTTCTCCCACGTTTCCTGTGTCCCCTTTGTTGGTATGTTTGGGGCCTGCCTTCCATCTTAGAAACTGCACCCAAATGTTTCATAAGCTATGGTTGCTTCCTCATGACCAAGAGCAGGAACTAGAGGGCTGATGAGAAGTACTGAGCATGTGCTGGGGTCACTAGACCCTGACCTCAATGCAGGGTGATCTGGGAGGACTGTGTGTTGGGGAACCCCAAGTATTTTTAGAGTCATCCTCCCTGGCTGGTCCAATTCCCCCAGTAAGGAAAAGTTTTGGGGTCTTCTGCCTGGAGGATAAAGGTTGGCCAGGAGCCTAGGGACCAGGGGGAAGTGGGAGAAGTGTTGGGACAGGTCTGGGGGGCAGGGCAGCTTTCAGGATTCAGCACGCACACAGCACCCATCCTCCGGTTTGGGACACTGGCTCCATAGTGCCCATCGGTCTCCAGCCCAAAGACCCTCTGCCTTTCCCTCTCCAGAGATCAAACCGCCTGCCTGCTACTGGGGTGGAAGTGGGAAGCTCCCAGCCACCTGGAGCAGATGGGGGGTCTGGGATTCTTTCACCCAATCCTTCTCATGTAGATGCTCCCAGACGTGGAGGCACCCAATCCCTGCGCCTTCTGGGGTACAGGTTCTCAGCTTCCCTCACTGCTGCCTTACGGCTCAGCCGTCTTGGTTCTGCTCAGCCAGTGGCTGCTTGTTCTTCTGCTTTTCTGGCTTCCAAAATGTTGCTGCTAACTTCCCCTCCTGTTCTTCCAGGGCTTGATGGGTTTCCAGCTCTTTAAGAATATCTCTGCTGGGCTTCCCTGGTGGCGCAGTGGTTGGGAGTCCGCCTGCCGATGCAGGGGACACGGGTTCGTGCCCCGGTCCGAGAAGATCCCACATGCCGCGGAGCGGCTGGGCCCGTGAGCCATGGCCGCTGAGCCTGTGCTCCGCCACGGGAGAGGCCGCGACAGTGAGAGGCCCGCGTATGGAAGAAAAAAAAAAAAGAAAATCTCTGCTGTCATTTGGTGGGGTTTTCACAGGTGCAGAATCAGGCATTCAGCCCACTCTCTCAACCCGGAAATGGGCTATTCAAGCAGGGAGATAGCCACCTGCCAAGCCACCTGCCAGGCATTAAGTTAGAGGTTCGCCACCCAGGGGTGCATCCAGCAACTGTGTCACCAGGCATTTTGGGAGGCTGGGGCTGAGTGGGTTTGGGGGGCCAAAAGTTTTGGTGAAGAACTGATAGACCCAGGACTTCCCTGGTGGTCCAGTGGCTAAGACTCCGTGCTCCCAATGCAGGGGGCCCGGGTTCGATCCCTAGTCAGGGAACTAGATCCCACATGCTGCAACTAGGAGTTCGCATCCTGCGACAAAAGATCCCACACGCGGCAACGAAGATCCCACGTGCCGCAACTAAGACCCGGCGCAGCCAAATAAATAAATATTTGGGGAAAAAAAAAAAAAGAACTGATAGACCCTAAGGAACACTGCCAGCATGTCACTGGGAAAAGCAAAGCTGGAAGCCAATAAGCCACTGTAGGGAGAGAAAGCCCAGTTTACAGATGGGCAAACTGAGGTCCCGTCAGCCAAAGGGAATCACCCAGCAAGTCAGCGGGACTGGGGCTCTTTCCATCACACCAGGAAATGCTGGGTGTGGGCATTTTCTGTTGTATAAAGTCTATCCATGCAGGACAGTTCCCCGTGGGAAAAGCCTTCTACAAACCTGCAGTCTGTCCCTCTCACCCCCACCCCAACCCAAGCCCTGCCTATCAGAAATGAAAAAACGGACTTGTTGGCCAGGAAACAAAACCAGAAATGAATGACAGAAACCGATAATGATGCTATGCCACCACAGGATTTGTATTTTCAATTAAGACTGTCTCCGTTCAACAAGGCTTATGCATGTTGTCCGAAAGAACAAACAAATGAACAAATGATTTCCAGCCCCTGAACTGGCCTTCCTGCCTCCCACAAACTGCAAGCAGCTTTTCTTCTAAAACCTCCTAGGACTGAACTGCTGAAACGAAACAGGACTTAGCAAAGGACTCTGAAAGTCAATATCATCTTACAAATATGAACAGTGCTTTCATTATAATTACATTCCATTAACCAACAAGCAGTTCAGTTTGTTTTTAAGAACTTTCTTTCTTTCTTTTTTTTTTTTTTGCGGTACGCGGGCCTCTCACTGTTGTGATCTCTCCCGCTGCGGAGCACAGGCTCCGGACGCACAGGCTCAGAGGCATGTGGGATCTTCCCGGACCGGGGCACGAACCGGTGTCCCCTGCAACGGCAGGCGGACTCTCAACCACTGCGCCACCAGGGAAGCCCAAGAACTTTATTTTCGTTATTTCTTTAGAAAACAGGCATTCGGCCTGAGGGCCATCGTTTGCAGACCCCTGATCTAGGGAAATAGATACCAAAATGTTAAGAGCAGCTTTCTCAAAGTGGTTGAATTATGGGTGGTTTCTGTTTTCTCCTCTTTGCCTATCTTTGTTAAATCTTCTGCCATGATATATTATTTTCAGTAAGAAGAAAAAGCTATTAACTTTGTAATAGGGATGCTGAAAGCCATGGTCATTTTGGTATCCATTCAGTAAGGCACTCAGTATCCTCCACTGTAAAATGAGGATAATAACATGTACCTCATTGGATTGAGAGGATTAAATAAGCTCATATCAATACATAGAAAGTAAAAGATGGCATGTGGCACACAGTAAACTCTATATTATTTCAATGCAGTGATTCCAGGAGGATCAGGGGCTACTGATCTCCCAATCTAACCAAGAACGGCATCAGGCCACTCCTCTGCCCATGGCCTCCTCCCCAACCATCCACCCTCCCCACTCTGTCCGTGGTCTTCCCCAACTGGCTGGCTTGATCCTGTGGCTTCAGAAAGTCTGAGACATCCCACTTTTATACACGCAACATTAAAACTCAGCAATTTGACCTAAAGAGCAACAAAGAAAAACTCAACCATTAGACAAACACCATTCTGTGGCCTGGGAAAAACCATTCACGGCGCCATTTTGACTTCAAAACTGGTGACACAGCCCCTCCACCAGAAGGGTCCCAAACCCATCCCAGCAAAGTACACGGGTGAACACACAATGCTGGTGTGGCTTTGCTTCAGTGGGGCCAGCCTGAGGCTACTGGCTATTTTTATCTGTTTTTGATGAAGTTGGAGGCCAATCAACATTGGCTCTGGGGGACTGACCTTTGGCTGGTATTCGTTCCAAGGCAAGTGTGGAGGCTGAAATATTCCACGGTGACTGGAAGTGGCTTCAGGTGCGGTCAACTACACAACAGAGCTGTCAGCCAAACACCCAACACCATCAGCTGCCCAGGCATGAGACCAGGCAGGACTGCACTGGGAAGGAAGGAATAAACATCCTCAAATGTCACCATAGATTGGGCACAGGGGGGCTCCTCCCTGAATCCCCACAGCCTTATGCAGGGGAGACCATCATCTCCTGCTCACGATGAAGAAACGGAGGCTCAGAGGGGCCCACTGACCTCAAGTCACACAGCTGGCAAGTGGCAGAGCTGGGCTTCCAATCCAATTCTATCTGACCCCCGGGATCTAATTTCAAGGCACAAAGCTATCTGAGATAAATGGAAGTAACTCTGTGGTCTGGACTTTCAAAAACAAGCACTTAACATTTGAGAGACAATATGGTAATCCGGGGTTCTCAACTGGGTGCAACTTTGCTCCCTTGGGGACGCACAGCACTGTTGGCAGCCATTTTTGGTCATCACAGAGTGGAGTGTACTCCTGGCATCTAGTGGATAAAAAGCCCGGATGCCACTCAACACCCTGCAAAGCCCAGGACAGCCCTCAACAAAGAATTACAGGGCCCCAAATGTGAACAGTGCCACAAGTGAGAAAGCCCAGTAGACTAGAACCGTCCTCCCAGGCTTTGAATCCAAAATCTACTACTTATGACCTGTGTAATCTTGGGAAAGTTGCTTCAATATTCTGTGCCTTGCCTCCCTGATAGGATGTGAATATTTATAATATGAATAGGATCTGCCGCCTAGAGCACGTGTCCAGGGTTCACCACTGGGCCCGGCCTGCAGGAAAGAGCTTTAGCTGAGGTGCCTCTCTGCACGGGAGCCAGTATAAAAGCCCCAGTGTGAGGCCACCAGGCTAGGGCCCTGGCATTAACCAGCTCTTAAATCACTTACCCTACCATTTATTTCATAAAACAGGGATGGTCACTGCTCTGAGCTGATGCCCTGATGGAAGTAAAGGCCTTACTATTATCACCCAGCAAGTAAGCAAGAAAGGACATTGCATAGCCCAGGAAAGGTCGATAGCTTTGAACTCATCTTTGGACCCCCAGATAAGTGGATGCTTGGAAATTTCTCAGGCCAACTGCCCCCTCGGTGCCTCCAGAGATGGCCACTTTGGCTGGGCCAGGGGTCAGCAAACTAGGGCCCAAGGGCCAAATTCAGTCTGTCACCTGCTTCTGTACCTCCCACAAACTAATAAAGGTTTTTACATTTTTGAATGGTTGAAAAAGAATCGTACCTTGTGACATGTGCAAATTATATGAAATTCAAATTTCAGTGTCTGTAAATCATGACTGGAATACACTCAGGCCCATTCAATTACACATTGCCTGTGGGAGCTGGGGCAGTAAAAGGCAGGGCTGAGTAGATGTGACAGAGACCATACTGTCACAATGCCGAAAAGATTGATTATTTGGCTCTTTATGAAAAGTTTGCAGGGCTTCCCTGGTTGCGCAGTGGTTGAGAGTCCGCCTGCCAATGCAGGGGACGTGGGTTCGTGCCCTGGTCCGGGAAGATCCCACATGCCACTGAGTGGCTGGGCCCGTGAGCCATGGGTACTGAGCCTGCGTGTCCGGAGCCTGTGCTCCGCAACGGGAGAGGCTACAACAGTGAGAGGCCCACGTAACGCAAAAAAAAACCAAAAACTTTGCAGACTTTGGTTTTTCAAAAGCCCCTCAGGAAATTCTAATGTGTATGACATAGGAGTGAGACTACCCACAGATCAACAACCAACATTTCAACATGGGCAGCGGGCCTCGGTCCTGAGCAGGATTCCCTCGGCAGTGACATCATAACGGGATATTGTGGGGCTCACTGAAGACCAGACTCTTCTGCCTTCCGGTCCTCAACTTTATTTCATCCCAACAGAGACTCAAGTCTCTTCTTGAGCTGTCCTCCAACCACTCCGACCCACATTCACTTCTCTGTTCTCTGAACTCTGGCCCTGTTTGCACACCAAGGAATGCTGGCCAGCACTTGGGACCTTGCCTTCCTATTATTTCTGGTTCCTTAGTAGATGGTCCAGGCCTCCAGGATAGGATCCCAAATGCCTCTTAACTGCATAGGCCTCTTTTGCAACAGAATTCTGTCATCACTGTTATCACTTGTGCAAATGTTTGTGCTGACTCAGGACCGCACCCACGGCCCTGAGTGTGAGGCATAAGAACCCCTGGAAAGGCCAATTAGAATCAGCCCCATTGACAGAGGAGGAAACCGGGGTTCAAAGGGTTGATGGCACTTTTCAAGGCTACAGAGCTCAGCGGCAGAGTGCGGCTGTCTATCTCCATCTTTTTAGCGACTTTAAGCTAAGAGAGGAGCCATGCAGTGACCCAATAAAGCATCTTCATATTATTATATATACAGTGATCACATGGTCTGAACTTGCCGGGACAATTCCAATTTCATGCAAGTTCATTCTTTTGGATTACAGTGGTTTGTGTCGGGGCTTCCCTGGTGGAGCAGCAGTTAAGAATCCGCCTACCCATGCAGGGGACATGGGTTCAAGCCCGGCCTGGGAAGACCCCACATGCCGCAGAGCAACTAAGCCCACGAGCCACAACTACTGAGCCCACGCGCCACAACTACTGAAGCCCATGCGTCTAGAGACTGTTCTCTGCAACAGAAGAGAAGCTGCCGCAATGAGAAGCCCGCGCGCCACAACGAAGAGCAGCCCCCCCTCACCGCAACTAGAGAAAGCCCACGTGTGACAACAAAGACCCAATGCAGCCAAAAATAAATAAATGAAAATAAATTTTAAAAAATAAAGTGGTTTGTGAAAGCTATTCTTTTGGATTAAAGTGTACAATTAAATGTGATTCAAGAGTTATAGGTTAAACTTTTTGTGTTAATAGTTTTATAGATCAGAAAAAATGTATCCTTTGTAGACCACGTGGCCTGCTTTCGTTCCTGTAAGACTTGAGGGTTTTGGCCAGATGGGTTAGATTAAGGCTCCAAATGTGGAAGGAATGTGACTACCATGCTCCACAAAAAACTTAGTGCACAAGAATGACTGTGATTCAAATCTGGGACCCCTATCCTTCTGTGGGCCCTTTGCTCAGACATGCTCTGAGCACTCCAAGGAGGGTGCCCCTGAAGGCTCTGTTAGTCTCCTCTGCGGAAAAACCAAAAACACTGGAGGGTCAGCCTCCCTCCTGGTGGGCTGGCCACACATCTGGGTCTCTTGCCCTCTCTGAACCCTGCATCCGAGAAACTAAACAACCACTGAGGCCCTTCTGGCTCTAAGAGTCTTCACTTCCCTGGCACGCTCACCAGCCACAGTAACTAGTTACCAGTCGAGTCCTTTAGTCTTCTGACTAGTCCAACATTAGGAAGGGCTTACATTTTGAAAGAGTCTATTCAAGCACATTATGCATTAAAACCTGGCTGCCCATGAAGAGCCCTTTGGGCAAGAGCCTGAGCGGAATCCCCGTTACGCTATCACCAGCACTGACACCCTCAGTTTCCTCATCTGTAAAATGGAGATGACAGCACCCACTGAGTGTCCCATGGTGCTGTCGTAAATATGGCATGAGATCACACGTACAAAGTGTTCAGCCTGGCATCCTGAAAGCACCCCATGAAGGGTAGCAGTTAATTACTGTTACTCCCATGGGCCTTGAATTTGAATTACTAAGAAAACACCTGCTTCCCCCATTAGATCAAGAGTTCCTAGGGACTTCCCTGGTGGTCCAGTGGTTAAGACTCCATGCTCCCAATGCAGGGGGCCCAGGTTCGATCCCTGGTCGGGGAACTAAGATCCCACATGCCACAACTAGAGAGGCCCGCGCGCTGCAAAAACGAGCCCACAAGCCACAAAAAAAGAGCCCACAAGCTGCAACAAAGACCCAGCACAGCCAAAATAAATAAATTAAAAAAAAAAAAAAAAAGAGTTCCTAAAAGGCAGAGGTCATGTTTCCCAAACAGTTCTGTGTCCCTTTCTGGTTCCAGATGCAGGCCTTACACTCAGGAGATAGTCAGGTAATGTTTATGGACCAGATGGATACATCCTGGGAAAAGAACAAATGATAGGGAGAGGCTTAGCTACAAGGCTGTTCTTCACTGTGTTAGTTATAATAACAAAAAGGGAGAAAGAGCCCAAATATCCACTCTCTGTAGGAGACTGTTTATCAATTTTAAAGTGTATCCATTTAAAGGAACACTATGGACCCCTAGAATGCACCATGTGGAACAAGCGTTGGCAAATGCTTTCTGTAAAGGACCAGACAGTAAATACTTTAGGTTTTGGAGTCCATTCAGTCTCTATTCCACTACTAAATACTGCCCTTGAAGCACAAAAGCAGCCATAGATGATACATAACGTGGCTATGTTTCAGTAAAACCTTATTTGTAGACATTGAAATCTGAACTTCATGTAATTTTCACATCTCACTAAATAGTAGCCTTCTTTTGAATTTTTTCAACTGTCTTTTTTCTTTTTCTTTTTCCGCCGTGCCGCGCTGCTTGCAGGATCTTAGTTCCCTGACCAGGAATTGAACTCAGGCTGCTACAGTGAAAGCGTCCTAACTGCTGGACCGCCAGGGAATTCCCTGATTTTTTTTCAACCATTTAAAAGTTAAAAACTGGGACTTCCCTGGTGGCACAGTGGTTAAGAATCCACCCGCCAATGCAGCGGACACGGGTTCAATCCCTAGTCCGGGAAGATCCCCCATGCCGTGGAGCAGCTAAGCCGCTGCGCCCAACTACCGAGCCTACGTTCTAGAGCCTGCGAGCCACAACTACTGAGCCTGCGCGCCTAGAGCCCGTGCTCTGCAACAAAGATAAGCTGCCGCAATGCGAAGCCCGCGCACCACAATGAAGAGTAGCTCCACTCGCAGCAACTAGAGAGAAAAACCTGCGCGAAGCAACAAAGACCCAGCACAGCCAAAAAACATATAAATAAGTAAGTAAGTTACAAACTATTCTTTGCTTGCAGGCCACACAAAAACAGGCTGTGGGCCACAGTGAGCTGAGTCCACTGGTAGACTACTTAATGCCCAGTGAAAGAGCAAGTTACAACATAGTATGTTCTGTATGATTCGAGTTCATAAATTAAAGCATACCTGCACCAAAAATAAAAAAAGGCTGAAAGACTATACAGCAGCTGTTAATAAAGATCAAATGGAGGAGAGGGGTATGGGTGAGTTTGTTCTTCCTTTTTGCTTATCTATAATTTTCTGAATTTTCAACAACAAACACAGTTAGCAACACTTCGGTAACCTTAAAAAATGCAATAAAATGAAGACAAAAAAAAAAAAAAGAAATGAAATGAAGCAGAGCTAAGAAGGGCTCAGGCACAGAAATGCCTACACTTAAACTGCTCAGAAAATAACCGTAAGTGGGATGCCTGCCCAAGGGTACGTGGATTCGCCCCGGGCTTCACGATCACCAGGCTTCAAAACGACCTGCCATCAGGCAACCATCACCTTTATCGAGGCTAAGGGGAGGAGGAGGGGGAAAGCGCGGGCCCAGCCAGCCAGCCAACCTTGAGGCACCTGTGCGCTCCCGAGAGGACTTCTCCAATCAACATCACTGCCAAATCTGGCAACCACCTGCACCGTCAAGACCAGCTAGAGTTTGTGAGGCAGGCTCCATCTCCCCAGCTGCCAAACTGAAGCCGGCCTTTCTTCGGCTGGGGGCGGGGAGTGGCGGGTGGGAGGGACCCTGCAGGAGTTTATAAAAATAACTTGCTGTACACCTGAAACTAACACAACATTGTAAGTCAATTATCCCCCAATAAAATTTTTTTTAAAAAAAGATAACAACGGTCATTAAAGTTGAAGTCTTACTTACTTTACTTTGCGATCGGGGAAACAGACCTTGCCCTTGGCGGGACTCATGTTGACCCTCCCGCCGCCCACCAGGCTCCTGCTCGGATACACAGCATGCACCCCCTACCCCTGTGAGGCAGACCCCTGTCCCGGGGCCCAGCCAGGTAGCGACAGGGAGGCGGAAGCGCGGTCCTAGAGCGCCTCGGGCCGGGCGGCGCACCACCCTGCAGAAGCCCAACTCGGCGCAGGTCTTCCTCCATCCCGAAAGGCGTCCTGGCCTCCTGTCTCCGGAGCAGACGCGCCCGCCCAGGCCCCGCCCCGACCAAGCGGACCCCGCCTCCCTAGAGGTCCCGCCCCCTGACCGGGCCCCGCCTCCTGTCCCGGGACAGGACACGGACCCCGCCATCTCCCACACCGGGTCCCGCCTCCCCCCCACCCCGCCCCGGACCAGCCAGTAGCGCAGCCACCGCTGACCTTGGGCGCCGGGAGAGTGTGGCCCGAGACTTTAAGAAACCTCTTGGCACCCCAGCTCCCCGGACTGGAGTAGAACAATTCCAGGATGGCATACCCCCCTACAGACTGGCAGCTGGGAAAAACTTGCAAGCAATTCACGTGCTGGAATACGCACACAATAGGGAAGTGGTGGAAAATATGGGTTATTTAAAATGTGAGTCAGATGTCACCACGGTGCCTGGTAAAAGCCCCTGCAGTCAACTTTTGGCTTCCAATTTCCGGTTTTTGCTTATTCTTTCACCTATACTTCCAGGGACGTGTCTGCTCCATGCCTCCCCTGCCCTCAGTGAGCTTCTAGCACACACTTGGAACCACCTGGGTCCCCAGCTAAAATAAGGGCCTCCAAGACAGGAAAGACGCAGCTGCCCTGTGACCCTAAGTAAGTTTCCTTCTGATAAGGTATTTACAGAGTGTTCTTCGGTGCCTCTGTCTCATTTAATCGTCGCAGCAGTCTTACTGTTTTATTTCCGTAATACAGATAAGGAAAGAAGACGCAGAGATGTCTATCGCCCAAGGCGCCACAGCTGGCGACTTGAACCCAGGCAGTCTGATTCCAGTTAGAATGAGTGAATGAATGAATGCTTCTCCAAGTAGTTATAATAAATAAAAAGGACCCGACACACTGCCTAGCAAGCATTGCAATAGTAGTAAATGTAGCTTATGTGGATAGCAAACCCGAAAAATCAGAAATAAAATAAATGCAAAGGAATTCTCTTCTAAAGGCACAGCTAGGGCCACACATCCAGGGGGCGCCATCCAGGCGGCCACAAAGTGAACAGTAACCTTTCCCTGGAGTCGTGTAAGCAGCCTTGCCTGAGGGCACTGGTTAGCTGGTTAGTCCTCTAACTATACATTCAACAACATTTCAACAATAATTTTAAAATATATATATTCAATATCTTGTAATAATCTATAATGGAAAAAATACGGAAAAGAGTATATATATGTATATGTATAACTGAATCACTTTGCTGTACCCCTGAAACTAACATAATATTGTAAATCAACTATACTTCAACAACAACAAAAAATTTTTTTCATAAATAAAACAGATGAACAAAATTCTTAGTTCTTCAGAGTTTCCAGAAGCTTCTTCATGGCTTTATCTTTTTTATTTTTGCGGTATGCAGGCCTCTCACTGTTGTGGCCTCTCCCGTTGCGGGGCACAGGCTCCGGACGCGCAGGCTCAGCGGCCATGGCTCACGGGCCCAGCCGCTCCGCGGCATGTGGGATCTTCGCGGACCGGGGCACGAACCCGTGTCCCCTGCATCGGCAGGCGGACTCTCAACCACTGCGCCACCAGGGAAGCTCTTCGTGGCTTTATCTTTAGTCCCTCCAAAAAAGAAAAAAACCTGCCGTAGGCTGATTTTTTTTTTTTTTTTTAAGTTTCAAATAAAAACCCAAAAGTACTCATGACCCAAATGGCCCACACTTCCATGTAACCACCTCAAAACAGGAAAAACAATTAAAATCAGGAAATGAAGGTATTTCAAAACACCCTACCCTACCCCAAGTCAGTTAGGCTCTTCAGTTTACTCACGTTTTTCTAGATATTTACTCTCTATTGACAAACCCGAATACTCATTGACACTGGATATTTCAACTTCTCTGCTTTGCATCGTATCCTTCTATCAGAGAGCTTGACCTGCCTCTTCAGTCCATCTTCCTCTGTGGACACAGGTTGCTATATCTTAAAGGTGTATGCCCGGTGGGGCTTGGAAATAGCCGTGGCCACATATAAGAACTTTGGGAGATGCCCATTCAAATGATGGCAACTGAAGGATGGACTGGGAGTTTGGGATTAGTAGATGCAAACTATTATACATTGAATGGATAAACAACTAGGTCCTACTGTATAGTGCAGGAAACTATATTCAACATCCTGAGATAAACAACAATGAAAAAGAATGTATAAATATATGTATGAGTCACTCTGCTGTAGAGCAGAAATTAACACAACATTGTAAATCAAGTATACTTCAATTTAAAAAAGAAAAGCAAATGATGGCAACCGAGGCAGCCTCTGGGCTGTCCACTCCCAGCACTTCTGCTCTCATGATCTCTGCACCCTTCTGAGGTAGACACTGATGTTATCCCCCTTCAACAGAGGAGGAAACTGCAGCGGAGAGGGCATGGGACTGTTCTGAGATCTGAACCCAGACCTGTCTAACCCTCCACACAAAAGCAAAGACTATGAGAGCCACAAAGGACTTAGAGCATCCAGTCCAGCCATGGAGAGGGTAGGTGACAATCCCACGAATGCACAGCTGAAGGCTGCCTGATAAACTGCCTCATCTCCTCACGCTTCCCATTTATAGAAAGAACAAGTTAGGAGGAGGGCGGAGGTACTTTTTCTGGGGCCCAGGTTAGGCGGCAGCATCAACACTGGGAGTTTGAAGACCACTTCCTGATCTGCATCTGCTGAGGGTCTGGGTTTGAATGGCTTAAGGGCCTATGATATCTTGTTGGGAGGCCTCAGACAGACCCCTGCACCTCTCTGGGTTTCAGCTTCTTATCTAGGAAGTGAGATGACTGATTTGCTTTTTCCTCCCCGTAATTTTTATACTGTTTTATTATTAAACATTGTTAAAACTTCTTATAACAATGATATTTACAGCAGAAAGTTAGAGAATGCAGAAGAAAATTTAGATGACTCATAAGTGTACCACATAATTAGACAACTATTACTATAGTTAGACAATGATTACTATTTGGAGACATTCCTTACAGTCTCTCCAGCCACACACACACACACACACACACACACACACACACACACACACATTTATTAAGGATGAGTATTATGCACCAGGGAATATTCTCAGCACATGACATACATGTGCCCACAATCCCTTACTAGAAATTCCCAGGGCCCAATGTATTTTAGAATTTGGAAATTTTTCTAGGAAGGTAAAGCCTTATGTGGCACATTATGGGGTTAATATTTCACCAGCAGAAGGCATAAATATTCACACAAAATGGGACAAGACTATAAATAACTTTGCATCAAGGCAGGTTTTGCTAGTGAGGTCACTGCCAACTTACAAACTTAGGTTTCAGAACTTTAAATTTCAGGACTGCAGTTGCGTGATCCTGAATGCGTCCCATCCCACTCGATCCACATACGCACCCCACAGGGTAGGATTATCAGGGTTACGGGAGAGTAAGAGGCGGCTTTGAACCTGGTGTCTTAGCCCAGGTCCAACGTGTACTAACCACTTGGCTGCTTGCTAAACGTGTGGGATTGCCGTGTAACCTTCATTTCACAATACGTGAGCAGCTATTTTGCTATTATACATCATGGGATGTTCTCATCCGCTCTGTTTTGAAAGGTTGCATGGAAATTCCCACCCTGGGGGACTGCTTCCAAGTCCAAAGAAAGACCAAGTTCCAACTCCTGGTTTGAGATGAACCCAAAAGGAAAGAGACGGGAGGGAAGCCCTGAGCAGACAGCACAGTCACTGAATCTGTAATCAATCTATAATCGTAGCCAGCCCTTGTCCAGTTGGAAAATGGAAGGGAAGTGTGAGGTTGCATAACTGGATTAAAGGGAGAAGAAACATTTGAAATTGGAGTTTCACCTCAGAACCAGTCTACAAATCACAAGATTTATACAAAAAGGATTTTATGAAAACAGAAATTCTACTGCTTCTAAAGAGGGACAACAAAACGCCTAGTCATCTGTTCATCCATCCATCCATCCACCAACCCATCCGTCCATCCACCCATCCATCCATTTATTCATTCATTCATTCATTCATCCCCAGACTCATTCACAAAGTGTCTTGCTTGCCCCAGGAATTCAGAATTCTGTCTTTGGCAGGTTTGGGTTGCTTGTTTCATTCACGCATTTGGTGAGTATTTCTTCAAAGTCTACCATGAACCCACACTAGGCTAGGCAGTGGAGAAAAGCGGAGACCCCAAAAATATGGCCCTGTTTTCATGGAGCTTGTGGTCCAATGCAGGAGACAGGTAACAACCAAGTAAACAAATAAAGAAACTAAAGACATGATCTCAAGGAGCGATTAAGTTTTCACGACACATCAGGGTGATCGATCAAGAAACTAGGGGCACGTGGGCAATACTGTAAAGGTGGGCCTTGACTCCCTGGAGATCCTTCCACATGGGATTCTTGTGCCAGGTCATTAGAAACAGCGAACACATGCGAGTCCCCTCCATCAGAGGCCCCTGACTCGGGGACTCAGCTAGGGCTGGAAATGTTCTAATGGAAATACCAGGATTTTGGGAAGCACCAGCAGAACCACCTGAGTTGCCCCGGTACTAAAGTTCAAAATCCTCAACTTTGAAAAGCACATGTATTGGGGGCAAAAGAACTGTGTGCCCTGTGAGCTTTCAGGGGTCTGGTCCAGCCTCCTCATGCTGCAGATGAGGCATTGGAGGCTCAGAGAGGGGAAGAGGCCTACCCAAGGTCACACAGCACATTGGCCCTCCCTGTGCCCATCACCCCACAATGCACCTTCATCTCTATGTTTCGGTGCCTCTGGTTTATAAAATCCAAGATCCTTCTACCCCTCCCCCAGTCCTTTGCTGGGACAAGGCAGGAAAAATGATTCACCTACAATGCTAAGTTTTATGCAATGAACATACAAGGGCAGAAAACTCACTTCTTGTTTTGGCCCACAGCCATATGCAAAGATAGGCTCTCAGTTAAGTATCGTTTACCTTTATAAATTTGCCAGTCCAGAAAAGCTGTTTTTTTAAGAACAAACCAGCAAAGACCCCTCAAAATAGTAGTGGAAGACAGGGAGAAGAAACTTGGGAGTCTTCCCCCCGCCCTACCATTTTAATCTACCATTTATTAAGTGCTTTATTCTCTTGCTAAGCACCTTAGAAATATGAGTTGATTTAATCTTCAGAACTTTCTTGGAATCCAAGACTCAGGAGAAAATAATAATGTAACATTTATTATTTTGGCAAGCCTATTTGCTTGATAAGTTCTTAATTAGCACCAGTAGGAAGAATTCACACAGTTGTTTCCTTTTTATCAATTAGGGCTGGGTCTGTGCCATACAAGACAACAGCCACCAGCCACGAGGCTATTTAAATTTAAATTAATTAAAACTTAAATTTAAAATTCAGTTCTGGGAATTCCCTGGCAGTCCAGTGGTTAGGACTCTGCACTTTCATTGCTGAGGACGTGGGTTCGATCCCTGGTCAGGGAACTAAGATCCCACAAGCTATGCAGTGCAGCCAAAGACAAACAAACAAATAAATAAATAAATAAAATTCAGCTCTTTAGCCACACTAGCCACATTTCAAGTGCTCAATAGTCACATATGATGAGTGGCTGCCATACTGAACAGCAGAGTTCTAGAACATTCCATCCTGGAACATCCCAATGTGGCAGAGAGTTCTGTTGGACTGCTCTGTTCTGGCTTGAAAGTTGCCTCTTCCAAGAGCTCTTCCCTGACCCGACCACATCTTTCTAAAACATCCCCACAGGTATTTCTTCTGTAGCCTGTTTCCTTCCTGGCGTTGAACATACTTGGAAACTATCTTATCAGTTTACCTGTTTATTTGTACATTTCCTATCTCCCTGCTAGGACTCTGCATCTTGTTTCTTGCTGGAGCCAGTGTGGTAAATGTATCTCACCATTCCTCCTCCTTAGATGCCACTTAGCAACCCCTCACTGGACATCCACATCTAACATAATTTCTGATGCTTTTTCATTTGGGTGAATTGGTTTAATAAACTGTTTTTCCCTAATCCCTGCTGAAACCGTCATAATGAGGGAAAGAAGGGTCTGGAAGGAAGAGAACGTTGGAGATTACTGGAGAACACACTGTGACACAGTGGAATGAATCCTGCTGTCCAACAGATCTGGCCTCGAAACTTCGCTCTGCCACTTCCTAGCTGCATGATCTTGGAAAAGGTACTTTGCCTCTTTTTTTTTTTAACCATTTTTAAAAATTGAAGTACAGTAGATTTACTGTGTTGTGTTAGTTTCAGGTGTGCAGCAAAGTGATTACACACACACACATATATATATATTCTTTTTCAGATTCTTTTCCATTATAGGTTATTACAATATACTTAGTATCATTCCCTGTGCTATACAGTAGGTCCTTGCTGTTTATCTGTTTTATATATAGTAGTGTGTGTATGTTAATCTCAAACTTCTAATTTATATCCCCCCCGCTATCCCCTTTGCTAGCCATAAGTTTGTTTTCTATGTCTGTGTGTCTGTTTCTCTTTTGTAAATAAGGTCATTTGTATCATTTTTTTAGATTCCACATATAAGTGATATCATATGGTATTTGTCTTTTTCTGTCTGACTTACTTCACTTAGTATGATAATCTCTAGGTCCATCCATGTTGCTGCAAATGGCATTATTTCATTATTTTTTAAAGCTGAGTAGTATTTATTTCACCTCTCGGAGCCTCAGTTTTCTGATCTGTAAAATAGGGATCCACCACCAGCCTTGTACCATTGTTATACAGGATAAATGGGTAATTTATATAAACTGTAGGTAGAAGAGGGGTAGGTAGAAGTGGGGAAGCTATGGGTGAATTCGAGTGCTGGGTGAAGTGGGTGCTGGTGGGAAAGGAGCTGGGGAGGAATGTACTGCTTACTGAGCACCTACTGTATACCAAGCTCTGTGCATACTTTATAAACATTATCCGATTTAACCCTTCAGAATTTTACAGATGAGGGACCGGGGCCAGGAGAGGCGATGTGCCACGCCCAAGGTCACACAGTGCGGGGTGGCAGAGCCAGGGTGGTACTCAACTCTGACGTCTGACTGTTCCTTTAACCCTTCCAGAAACTCAAAACAGTCTTCCCCTAAAGATCATCAGTATAGGGAATATCTGCATTTTTCTCTTTTTTCTATCTCCAATTTCCAGTAACCAGGGTTAAAAATGTTCCAGCCACCATGGTCACCGGGAACATGGTGCCTTTGTAAGAGCCCATGTCCTAGTCCAGGTTTTCCTCATTTTAGCAGAGAGCGTGCAAGAGCTGCTTAAAGGAAGAGACAAGATTCCACTCCCAGGGCAGAAGAACAGACTGGAAGCAGGAACAAACACTAGAACACAGCAGAGGTTCTTTCCCGCTGGCAAAGTCATGGTTGGTGGCTCTTTTGTACTCTCTGCTCTCCCATATTTTCCATGTTTTCTACCCGGAATTACCGTATTCCATTTGTAATTTGGGACTGGGGGGTGGCAAAGTCTGATAACAAGAACAACAGAAATGAAGCCACTGACTACACTCCTGGGACAGTCCCACCTGTGATGGACCTGTAGGTATTTGTTTCCAACAATCAGTCTGATGGATGTGTAATAGTATTTGAATTTCTGCCCTTTTTTTTTGGCCGTGCCGCATGGCTTGTGGGATCTTAGTTCCTTGACCAGGGATTGAATCCAGGCCCTCGGCAGTGAGAGTGCAGAGTCTTAACCACTGGACAGCCAGGGGATTCCCTTGAATTTCTGCTGTTAAGGCATCACTGGGGGAAGGCATGTTTTACAGTTGTTAATTACCTATTGGATGAATGAACAAATGAACGAACAAGTAAATGAATGTCTCATCAGGAGTCAGGGAAACTGTCCCTCCCTTTGGGTTCCCATCATTGCTCTGGCTCTTGCCAACCTGAGCTCATTCTGCTTAAATTATAACTAGTTGTTGCATACAAGGTCATCCTCCCCAGCCAGACCGCGATCTTCTAGAAAGCCAGTTTCCTGGCCTGGGGCCCTGTACACGCAGTAGATGCTCAATAAATGACTTTGATAGGAGGGAGGGAAGGAAGCAGGGAGGCTCATGTCTTCTGCTTGTCACATAGCTACCCTCGCAGGTAGCTTGGCTGAGCAGGGAAGGGTGTGGACCCCACCCTAACTCTGCGCCTCCTGGTTACGAGGACAGAGGGTACGTTACCTTATAGCGGGGACAGGGGTCTCAGTCTCGCTTGCGGTCTGAGCAGCCTCCAGGGACAGTGTCCCCAGGCTGGCTCGGCTGCCCTTCCGGGAAGATTCTCTGAACGAGCCAGTGCCAGAGTCCTCATCGGAAGAGTTGTCGTCAAAAGAGCCCAGGATGAAGTTGGTCATCAGTTGCCTCTTGATGTACGCCCGCCTCCTGTCTTCTTTGGAGAGGGTCCTGACTCGCTGGCCCTGGGGTCTGGCTAGCACGGACGGGCCACTGGTATTTGGGGTCTCCAGGCCTTCGTTCTCTGTCCCGTTGGCTTGGCGTGCTGGGAAGGGGTCATTGGAGGAAAGGGGGTTTCCTTGGGGATTCTGCAGCAGGGGTGGCTGGGAGTTTCTTTGCTGGCAGGCGTCTTTGGGACCTTTGTGGGATGCTGGCTCAGCCTGGTCAGGGGTCTCTGGCAGAGAGCTGCTGCTGCAATTTTCCTGCAGTGGCTCCCTGGAGCTGTCTGAGGCTGGAAGGGGCTCCTGACTTGTGATGAAGCTCACCTTCAATTTACTCTTGGTGACTTGCTTGGAGTCCGTCATTTTCCCCCAGCTTTTTAACCAGGAAAAGATCAGGCAGGAGAAAATCAGATAAGATAGAAAAAGAAGCAGGATCATTCACAAAATCTGTAAGGGAACAAGAGAGACGTTTTAGGATTTATGTAATCGTGTTATCTAGCTCTTAAAGGAGGTGGTGGTGAGAGCCAGTTAAGGTTCTGTGTATTCGGCTGAGAGAGCTGGAGGGGAAAAGCACTAGACAGGGAGCAGAGAAGGGGTGCTCCTCCCGGCTTACATGCTCTGTGGTCTGCGGCATGTTTCTTTTTTTTAAGATTTTTTTTTTTTTGATGTGGACCATTTTCAAAGTCTTTATTGAATTTGTTACTATATTGCTTCTGTTTCATGTTTTGGTTTTATGGCCACGAGGCATGTGGGACCTCAGCTCCCCGACCAGGGATCAGACCTGCACCCCCTTCATTGGAAGGCAAAGTCTTAACCACTGGACTGCCAGGGAAGTCCCTGGGACATGTTTCTTAACCTCTCTGGATCTCAGTTTCCCACCTCTAAATAAACTAACACACACTCACCATAAATCATAAACATGCATGTGAGAGAGAACTAAATGAGATCAGGTACATTAAAAGACTCTGTCAGAGCATCATTAATCATAATATCCCCAGAGCGGAAACAATCTAAATGCCCAATAACTGATGAATGGATAGACAAGATGGGGTCTATCCATACAGTGGAATATTGTTCAGCCACAAAAAGGAATGAACCACTGGTACATGCTACAACATGGATGAATTTGAAAACACCATGCTAAGTGAAAGAAGCCAGTCCCCAAAGACCACATATTGTATGATTCCATGTATTTAGATAATATGCCCAGATTAGGCAAATTCATAGAGATGGAAAGATCAGTGGTTGCCTGGGGCTAATGGGATGGGGGTGAAAGCTAAAGGGTACAGGGTTTCTGTCTGGAGTGATGAAAATGTTCCAAAACTGATTGTGGTGATGGTTGTACAACTCTTTGAATAGACTAAAAACCATTGAATTTTGCGCTTTACGTGAGTCAAACAGTATATGAGTTATATCTCAACAAAGCTTATCTTAAAAAAAGACTTCATTATATTCCAATTTGTAGATGAAAAGGATTGTTGGCTTCTATGATCGTCATCTCCATCACTACCAGGATCATCAGTGTCACTGTATTATTATCACAATCATCATCACGGTCTTGGAAAGAGGAATGGGCACCTTGTCGTATTTTCTTTGTAGCGCTAGTACACCTGATGCAGGTATGCTCATAGCTAGAATGAAAGTTCAGCAAGACCAAGGAGGGTCTGTTCTGTTCCAGGGCCTAGAACAGCACCTGGTACAGAGTGAGAGCTTAACAATGGACAAAAATTCATTTTGTTGAATACATGAATTCAGATATTCCGATTTCTAACCCATGCCTCTGACCACCACACTAACTCTACCCTATTAATGAACAGGTAATTATTATTTGCAGGAAATAGTTTAAAAAGCAAACAAATGAAAACGCAACCTGAACGTATTGAGATTTCTGACCCAATTTTGCCATAATTATCCAGTAGAAGCATTAAAAAAGCGGGACCAGGGCTTCCCTGGTGGCGCAGTAGTTAAGAATCTGCCTGCCAATGCAGGGGACACGGGTTTGAGCTCTGGTCTGGGAAGATCCCACATGCCGCAACTAAGCTCGTGCGCCACAACTACTGAGCCTGTGCTCTAGAGTCCGCGAGCCACAACTACTGAACCCACGTGCTACAACTACTGAAGCCCACGCGCTCTAGAGCCCGTGCTCCGCAGCAAGAGAAGCCACCGCAATGAGAAGGCTGCACACCGCAACGAAGAGTAGCCCCCACTCACCACAACTAGAGAAAGTGAGCGCGCAGCAACAAAGACCCAACGCAGCCAAAAATAAATAAATTAAAAAAAAAAAGGAGGACCACAAAACTCAAGCTTATCACTTTAGTATCTAAAAGGCATTTTCTTTTTATTTATTTATTTATCTATTTATTTAGTTGCACCGGTCTTAGTTACGGCAGGCGGGCTCCTTAGTTGTGGCATGCAAACTCTTAGTTCCAGCATGTGAACTGTTAGTTGCGGCATGCATGTGGGATCTAGTTCCCTGACCAGGGATCGAACCCAGGCCCCCTGTATTGGGAACACAGAGTCTTAACCACTGTGCCACCAGGGAAGTCCTGCATTTTCTTTTTAAATTTCAATACAACACTCTTAAGGGAAGTGGAAAGTTCTCAAGATTTCCCAGAACTACATGATCCAAGTACTTCTTGCACAGTTTGGGCAACAGAATTTGCTGAAATGTTGTCAGGGGTATTTTCTAGGTAATACACAGGGTCAGGAGATTTTTTTCTTTTAAGATCATCAAGTTTCCTTTTAAAAAAAAGTCAGTCAAGGGTTTGTTCAGTATCAATGAACAAACCACATTAATAGAACAAAGGG
The DNA here is from genome assembly GCF_059928025.1 of Delphinapterus leucas. Lineage (NCBI taxonomy): Eukaryota > Metazoa > Chordata > Mammalia > Artiodactyla > Monodontidae > Delphinapterus > Delphinapterus leucas. The sequence goes on from NC_143142.1 coordinate 17,840,310, forward strand.
TCAGGAGATTTTTTTCTTTTGAGATCATCAAGTTTCCTTTTAAAAAAAAGTTAGTCGAGGGGTTGTTCAATATCAATGAACAAACCATATTAATAGAACAAAGGGAAAAAACACATGATCCTCTCAAAGAACACAGAAAAAGCATTTGACAAAAATCCAACACCCTTGGGAATTCCCTGATGGACCAGTGGCTAGGAACCTGCGGTTTCACAGCCAAGGACCCGGGTTCAATCCCTGGTTGGGGAACTAAGATCCCACAAGCTGCACAGCACAGCCAAAAAAAAAAAAAAAAAATCCAACATCCATTAATAACAACATTCAGAAAAGTAGGAATAGGAAAGAACTTCAAAAGAATAAGGCACATTAATGAAGAAAAACCACAGAAAATATATACTCAATGTTGAAAGATGGGAAGCTTTCCCCTAAGATCTGGAACAAGACAAGGATGCCCACTTTCACCACTGCTATTCAACATCATACTGAAAGTCCTAGCCAGAGCAATTAAACAAGAAAAAGAAATAAAACGCATCCAAATTGAAAAGACATAAAATCATTTCTATTCACAGGCGACATGATTCTTTATATAGAAAATCCTAAAGGACCACCAAAAAGCACTAATAGAGGTAATAAATTAAGTAGTTGGTGGCTACAAGATCAATATGCAAAAATCAGTTGTTTCTATACACCAACAATGAACAATCTGAAAAGGAAATTAAGAAAATAACTCCATTTATAATCACATCCAGAAGAATAAAATATCTAGGAATAAATTTAATCAAGAAGGTGAAAGACCTATAGACTGAAAACTATGAAACATTGCTGAAAGAAATTAAAGAAGACCTAAATAGGGGCTTCCCTGGTGGTGCAGTGGTTGAGAGTCCGCCTGCCGATGCAGGGGACACGGGTTCGTACCCCGGTCTGGGAAGATCCCACATGCCGTGGAGCGGCTGGGCCAGTGAGCCATGGCCGCTGAGCCTGCGCGTCCGGAGCCTGTGCTCCGCAACGAGAGAGGCCACAGCGCTGAGAGGCCCGCGTACCGCAAAAAAAAAAAAAAAAGACCTAAATAAATGGCAAGACATCCCATCCTCATGGATTGGAAGACTTACTATTGCTAGGATGGCCACGCTACCCAAAGCAATCTACAGATTCATATGGCACTGCAAGGGGCCCCAAATAGCCAAAGCAATGTTAAAAAAAAACAAAACAAATTAGAGGACTCACACTTTCCAATTTCAAAATTTACTACAAAACTATAGTCAGTGTGGTATTAGAATAAAGACAGACATATAGGGGCTTCCCTGGTGCGCAGTGGTTGAGAGTCCGCCTGCTGATGCAGGGGACACAGGTTCGTGCCCCTGTCTGGGAAGATCCCACATGCCGCGGAGCGGCTGGGCCCGTGAGCCATGGCCTCTGGGCCTGCGCATCCAGTGCCTGTGCTCCGCAACGGGAGAGGCCACAACAGTGAGAGGCCTGCATACCACAAAAAAAAAAAAAAAGGATCAACGACCTAAATACAAGAGCTAAAACCATAAAACGCTTAGAAGAAAACACAGGGGTAAATCTTCATGATCTTGGAGTTGGCAATGGATTTTTAGATATGACACCAAAAGCATGAGCAACAAACTTAAAAATAGATAAATCAGACTCATCAAAATTAAAAACTTCTGTGCACCAAAGGGCATTATCAATAAAGTGAAAAAACAATATACAGAATGGGAGAAGATTTTTACAAACCATATATCTGGTAAGGGTCTAGTATCCAGAACACATAAAGAACTCTTACAATTCAGCAACCAAAAGACAGACAACCTGATTTTAAAACGAGCAAAGAACTTGAATTGAAATTTCTCCCAAGAAGATATACAAAGAGCTCATGAAAACATGAATCCTTAGTAATTACGGAAATGCAAATCAAAACTACAATGTACCACTTCACACCCACTAGGATGAAAGAAGCAAGGGAGGGAGGGAGGGAGGGAGCGAGGGAGGAAGGAAGGAAGGAAGGAAGGAAAAGAAAGAGGGAGGGAGGGGGGAGGGAGGGAAGAAGGGAGAAAGAAAGGAGGAAAGACAATATCAAGTGTTGGTGAGAATGTGGAGAAGTTGTAAGTTACTAGGGGGAATGTAAAATAATTCAACTGCTATGGAAAATGGTTTGGGGGTTCCTCAAAAAGTTGACCATAGAATTACTACACAACCTGGGGATTTTACTCCTAGGCATATCCCAAAAGAATTGAAAACAAGGACAAACAAATACATAAACACACGTGTTCACAGCGGCACCCCAACTTTCTGACGCTCAAGCCTTGTTCCTACTTCTGGGTTTCTCAGTCAGTGCACTACTGACATTTGGGGCTGGATAACTCTTTGTGGTGGGGGCTATCCTGTGCATTGTTGGATATCGAGCAGCATCCCTGGCCTCTACCCACTTGATGCCAGTAGCACCCTCCCCCCTCTCAGCTGTGACAACCAAAACTACCTCCAGACATTGACAAATGTCCCTGGGGGGTAAAATTGCCCTCATATGAGAACCCCTGGTCTTAACTCCTATACCTCTGCACTCCTTCCCCCCTGCTTCTAGACTGTGAGATGGAAGCTTCTGGGGAAAAGGTGTATTTCTTACTCATCTCTTGCATACAGTAAGTTCTCAAGACAAGTTTAAAAAGCACCAGCAAGAAAGGTCAGAGTCCTGAAATTACTGACTCACACGTGTTCTCTGGTAATTGACAGATGGCATTGCCAAAAATGGTGCAAAGGCTATCCTGGCTTTACTGGAAGTTCGAAAGCTTAAAGCCCTACATCCTCCCCAAGCAGGAGGTTATGGTAGTGCATAAAGTTATTCAAGACTGTGCCAACTAGCCACTTCCCCCCTCACACCCTCTGCTGGCCACATGGGCCAAGTGCTTTCACAGCTCCACTGCCCACCCCCTGCAAGTCAGCCAGTGGGTACAGACCTCCACCATGGAAACAGCCTGTTCACTGGTCTTCCCTGGCCAACTCAGAGACCTTTGGAAACACAGACCAATTGTCACTCATTTCTGGATCCTTGTGCCCAGGCTAGTAGTGCTTGGTGCATAGTAGGTGCTCAAAAAGTATGTACCGAATGAATGATAAATCCATGCACACCCACTGAGCACCAACAGATGGCTTGAGGCAGGCAGGAATTTTGGTTTCAGGATCTCATTTCTGAAGCTGCATTCAGGAACACCAGGGGAACAAGCTGGGTGTCTCCATGGCAGTTCTGAAGTAGAGTGCCAAGCAGAAGACCTCATACAAATGTGGCCAATTTTAGGTACACTTTAAATGTACACATTGGAAATTCTGAGAAATAAGAAATACTAAGTGCATTACATTGAAATGCTGAGCTTCCCCCTACCCTAAATAGAAAAATACTTGAGTTATTGCTGAGGAAATAAAAGAGAAAAAATATGCTACAGTGGTTCAGAGTTTGGGAACCCTGAGAATGAATACTTTACATTGATTTCCATTGGAAAACCAATCAAACTATGCGGTTTTGCATAACACAAGCACTTTGGGAACTTGCTGGCTGGATGAATGGATGGCGGATGGGGACTGTGGGTGGAAGGATAGATAGGTGGTGCTTGGAGAGGGGTTGAGTGGATGGCCAGGTGGGCAAGATGGCGAGACACATGCATGGTAAGCAATTGAGGGTTGGTGGGTGAAGTTACCAAGCTCTAAATTGGAAGTTTTAATGAATGGAGGGACTGGCAATTCTCCCCAGTTCAGCCCCCTCCCTCACTCGACAAATCCTTTATGATCTGCTGTTATTCTGATAGGAGCCAGTGGGTCAAACATCCCAAACCTACCTTGCAGAGGTTACCCGCACAAAAAACCTCAGGGTCTTTCCCTTTTCTTGGCAATGTGATGATGGTGGACCCACAGGCCACCACATGAGAACTTTTCCCAAGTAAGTACATAGAGACAAATGGGGAACTCTCTGAGAAAGCTCCCAAAGAAACCCTCTGAGCCTCAGTTTCCTCGTCTGTAAAATGGGGATGCTGAGTCTTGCCCCCTTTACCTGTCTCACAGTTGCTCTTCAAATAACCTATATAGCATTGTGTCAATGCTATCAGAAGCATCAAAAAGCCACCAAGTGCCTTCAAGCTTCCAATCCTCAGAACAACTTGGTGGATCTTACGATTGCTATGGTCTTTATTACAGTCCCATTTTACAGTTCGGTAAACTGTGGCTCAGAGAAGTTCGGTTCCTTGACTTTGCTCACATCCAGGCCCAGTGCTCATACCTTTCCCACTGCTCCACCATTGAAACTGGATAAAAATAAATTCCATAAAGCGGAGGGCGTTCCCACAAGCACCTGGCTACGACCCTAAAATCAGATACCTGGCTGTGTACCTGGAGGGTGGAGCCAGATGTGCACAGTGGTCTAGAAGGAGCACTGTGCATGTGGTTCAAATCCACAGACAGTCAAGGCCAGAGAAGTCCTTCCAGTGAACCCTGTGGACATGCCATGCTGAGCTGCTGCCCTTTGCTGAAACAACCCAGCTGACCTGAAAACCCAGCGAGGGCCGAAGCTATTTTTGTTTGTTGCAAACCGAACTCAAGCAACAGCTGCCTGGTGCCAGAGCAATCGTGGCCCTGACGGTAACGAATGCAGGAAACTGCTCGCTTCCAGCAGGTGCTGGCTGGCAGCCAAGCAAGGGCTGGAGAGGGATGGGGGTCGGGAGTTTGCTCTCCAGCCACCTGCCTCCAACACAGCCACCCATACCTGGCCTGGCCTTTGAGGGGCAGAGGAGGGCAGAATGTCAGCATTAAACCAGCCATCCTGTTCCCCACTCGGTCGTTTCCTCCCACCAAGATGAACTCCCGATTGCTCGCTGCCACTTACCGCCCCTGTGGTCACGGCCACCGGCTCCATTCTCATGTGGGTCTGACAGGCTCCCACAGGGTGCCTGACGGAACTGGGGCCGTGGAGTGTCACCTTTCAGCAGGAGGCTGGTGTCATGCATCAGTCCATGGGGAGGAGTTTGGACCAGCTCACAATGGACACGAGTGAGTTTTCCCCCAAGTCAGGCGCCCTTATCTGTCATCCACCAATATAAGCCATTTGCCAAGGTCCTCGCCCTTCCCCCTCCCCCAGCTTCAAGCTCAAGTACTTAAGAGGCTGTGTATACTCTCTGGCCCACAGGGCCACCTCCCCCTGGCTTGCCACACTCCTGGACTTAGAGCCTACTTAGCTGCTCGTGTGATCAGCCACCCCCTTGCCCAACGCTGAGCCTCTAGAGTTTGTTTGTTTTTAAACATCTTTATTGGAGTGTAACTGCTTTACAATGGTGTGTTAGTTTCTGCTTTATAACAAAGTGAATCAGTTATACATATACATATGTCCCCATATCTCCTCCCTCTTGCATCTCCCTCCCACCCTCCCTATCCCACCCCTCTAGGTGGTCACAAGGCACTGTGCTGATCTCCCTGTGCTATGCATAGTGTTTTAAACAAACACTCCCATAATCACGCCAGCCTCCTGTTCCCATGTGTTCATCTGTAAGACACCTGCTAGAAGGGGAGCATGAGTCCCAGCAGAACCTGGGTTTGGCCAAGGTGATATTGATGGAAAGAGAAGCAAAAGCATCAGGACGAAGTTCGAGGACCCTCTGGCTGGCAGGCGACGGTGCAACGACGTTTTGCAAATTCGGAGATCATTAAAGTGATAGAGGAAGCTATGCCGGGCCGCCAGTGTGGTCAAAGCTGCCAGGTGGATACTTCAACCTGCACTCCAGTCCACAGGGCAGGGGGCATCACAGGTCACCCTGCGTTCCCCAAAAAGCCACTTAGCCTCCAACCTGCAGCCTAAGAGGGGGACACTTGGCGTGTCCAGTGTCCTTGCTTTGTAGGTGAGCAGAGGCCAGAGGTCACATGTGAAGTTAACGACACAGCCGTGACTAGCACCAAGGTCCCCTGCTCCAGGCCTGTGTGGGGTGATATTCACAGTAAAGAGCCACTGTCGGGCTTCCCTGGTGGTGCAGTGGTTGAGAGTCCACCTGCCGATGCAGGGGACACGGGTTCGTGCCCCGGTCCGGGAAGATCCCACATGCCGCGGAGCGGCTGGGCCCGTGAGCCATGGCCGCTGAGCCTGTGCGTCCGGAGCCTGTGCTCCGCAACGGGAGAGGCCACAGCAATGAGAGGCCCGCGTACTGCAAAAAAAAAAAAGAGCCACTGTCCTTGGGTACCTTGTTGGGTGCCCTGATCTGGGTTCTCACATCAGCTCTGCTGCAGAGCCGGGATGGAGTTCTATGCTATGCAAAGCAGCATAAGGACGCAGCTCCAAGATGGAGTTCTCGACAGTCCAAAGTGGTCACCCATGCAGGGCGCTGAGCACAGGGCCAGGCGCAGGTCATCTTAGCGATCGTCATTAGCGATCTGAGCTGAGAGCCTCAGGCAAGATAAGTCACCGCGTGGTGACACCCTGCTACCCACAGAGTGTTGCCTCGGCTAAATCATGTCCCCTCTCTGAACCTCAGTTTCCCCATCTACTGGGTTGGCCAAAAAGTTCGTTCAGGTTTTTCCGTAAGATGTTAGAAGAGGAGGGAGAATCCCCAGCCTCACCCACCTCATAGGATTACTGGCAGGATCAACCAAGATCTGTATGGTCGCTAAACACCACCTTCCCCTTCCTGGTGAGCCAGAACGGAAAAGCGGCTGGTGATGGTGAGTAAGGGTCCTCTTCCACCAAGGGACAGAAGTGGATTCACGTGGGTGGGGGCACCCGTCCGACACTGGTCAGGTGCCTGGATGGGACAGGCAGATACATCAGAAACAGTCCTTGGACTCACTTCAGCTTTTCAGCCCCGCAGGGCAGGTGCTTTCCCAAAGGGGAGGCATCTCTGGGGCTTCAGCAGCCTGTGTCAGGCTGAGTTAAATTCTGTAAATTAAATTCTGTCTGTTTCCTGATCAGTGGAGATGGTCCTGAGAAGTGTGTGTGTGTGTGTGTGTGTGTGTGTGTGACTTTTTATGTTATTCAGAGAGAGGATTTTCTTAAATGCCAATACAGGGGTTAAAAAATGGAAGAAAGGGGACTTCCCTGGTGGTGCAGTGGTTAAGAATCCACCTGCCAATGCAAGGAACACGGGTTCGAGCCCTGGTCCGGGAAGATCCCACATGCCATGGAGCAACTAAGCCCGTGCACCACAACTACTGAGCCTGCGCTCTAGAGCCTGCGAACCACAACTACTGAAGCCTGCGTGCCTAGAGCCCATGCTCTGCAACAAGAGAAGCCACCGCAATGAGAAGCCCATGCACCGCATCGAAGAGTAGCCCCCGTGCGCCACAACTAGAGAAAATCCGCATGCAGCAACAAAGACTCAGTGCAGCCAAATAAGTAAATAAATAAATTTTAAAAAATTTTTAAAAAGGAAGAAAGAAATAGAATCTATACGAAAAAATAAAACTAATAAATGAGTTTAGAAAAAAAAAAGGGGGAAGAAAGGATAAGTTAAGGAGAAGAGGGTAGTAGGCGAAGGAGGTTATCCCTCTAATAAATCGGAGGGAGTGTTTTCCTGCCACCAGCATTTTCTGGTGCTAAGAGCTTCACACACATGATCTCATCAACTCCCTGCAGCCCCTGCAAGAGGTCCCGCTTCTTCCTCCCCTGTTATAGGCTTCATCACTCCCCAGGTTCACACTTTTAGGACCCAGGTGGCCTCCCTTTGTAGCCCACACTCCTAATCTTCACGCCCTCTGCTCTCTGTGCAGAATTTCCTTCTATAAACCCTGAGAAAGGTCCTAAATCAGCGGACCTGAGAAGTGAGTGTCAGGGGGTACTGCTTGGTTTCTTAGAGCCACGGGTTTGTTTTTAAATCTCTGAGTCCACTCCCCGAAGAAACTAAAATGCAAACAAGAAATAAGTAACAAAACTACTTCTCTAGCCTTGGGGTTTTTCTCCTGGGAAAGGCTTTGGGGGAAACAGGAGAGTTCAATCCAAAGGAAAAAAAAAAAAAGCTTTTCAAATCACGATTTAGCCACCACGCAGTGGTTAAGAATCCACCTGCCAATTCAGGGGACACAGGTTCGAGCTGTGGACCGGGAAAATCCCACATGCTACAGAGCAACTAAGCCCGTGAGGCACACCTGCTGAGCCTGCTACTAGAGCCCGCGAGCCACAACTACTGAGCCCACGTGCTGCAACTACTGAAGCCCGCATGCCTAGAGTCCGTGCTCCACAAGAGAAGCCACCGCAGTGAGAAGCCCGCGCACCGCAACGAAGAGTGGCCCACGCTCGCCGTAACTAGAGAAATCCCACGCGCAGCAACAAAGACCCAACACAGACATAAATAAATAAATAAAATAAAGATAGGGATCCGGCCAAAGTTACTAAACCAGGAGCAGCGATTAGCAAATTGGTTCTATTGTGAAGGATAGTCATTTGTTTTCTTTAGTATTTTGGCATCTGAAGAAGAAATATGACAACATTTCGGGTGACAGGAGAGGGAGGTGTAGCTCCCTAAAAACTGAGAGACTCGAGAGGTCACACACCCCGTGTAATCTAAAAACGTCACCTTCCCCTGCAATTATGGCTGAGGGCATTGGTACAAGGTCATGATTCCTTACCCCAGAGGAACCAATCAATGCTCAGAGACAGGAAGAGAATTGCAACCCTCACCTCTAAGAACAGATTCTGTTCTCTGTTATTCTTTAACTACAAACATTAACTAATAAATAACAACAAATACACCTCCCATTATAATGAGCACCTTGCATTCAGGATCTCATTTACCCCTCACAGCATCCCTACAAGGGAAGTACTATTCTTATCCTGTTTCACAGACCAGGCATGAGAATCCAACCAGGCGTTGAGAATCCAATGCCCAGAGAGGGGAAGTGAATTTCCCAAAGTCACACAGCTTTGGAGGTAGATAGAATCCAGCCCTGCTCTGCCTGGCTCCAAAGCCTAGATTGATAAGAGGTGGAGGTGAGCAGACTATTGATTCAATTGATTAACAGGCTACCGTCTTGGATGGGGGGAATCAGAAGCCTGAAAGAGACCCAGGGAGGGTCAGCAGTTCTGAGACTTATCACCTGTCAGAACATCTAGGTCTCTGGAAAATTTTCAGCGAATACTGAAAAGCCTAAAGTAAGCCTAAAATAAAAGCCTTTAGAGTAAGCCTAAAATATCTACAACCACTTGATCCTAGAATCGAGCAGGTATGCAGCCTCAGGGGCCACCGATTTGAGAACAGCTTCCAGTAGGAAAACACATTTGAGAAAAGTCTGTGAATTTCAGTTCTCCCCCAGTTCAGAAAAGGTTCAGATACCACAAGTCCCAGGGTCCTCCAGGACTGCTGACCTAGAAAGGGGCACTTCCTCGGTGCCTGTCGCATTGCAGGTGCTTGATTAACACCTGGGGAGCCAAGCCAAGCTTTTGATAGGGTTGACCTGTGCGGGGGCCCAGCCCGAACGGTTCCAGATTGGCCCCTGCCTCGAAGAAATGTAAGAGGAGCGGGTCCCCCGCCTCCAATGGAAAACTTACTCTGCTGTCTCAAAGGCCTATAGGGCTCATATGTTCCGAGCCTGTCTCACTTGAGTCATCCCTGTAGAAACTGCCGAAGTCAAGTGTCCCACACGCCTGAGGTCCTGGTCCCCTGCCACCTTTGCAGATGGAATTCTACCCTCCTTCCCCTCTATTCTTTCTGTGCTGGGAATTTGCGTTCTTCAACCATCACTCGTTCACCGGCGGGTAAGTACTGGGCACCTGCCAGGCATGGTGCTGACTGCCATAGATACGGGCCAAACAGTGCAGGAATGGTCCTGCCCACGCAGGGTTTACAGTCTCATGGGGAAGCAAGTAAGATCATGGAGGACTGTAAGGGCACGACCAGGAGAATCACCACAAAGGACAAGCGCTTGAAGAGCCAGTAACAGAGGCCCCGGTCTGGGTCTGCAAGGGAAAGCTTTCTCAGGAGTATCTCTGCTGAGACGGAGGGAGTGTGATTTCATCAGGCGAAGGTGCCAGGGCAGGAAGGAGGAGGAATAGTGTTGGAGACAGACGGAGCAGGAGATACAGAAGCCTGGAATCGGGAGGAGACAGAACCTCTCCAAGAACCCCACAGTCGGCCTGGCCCTGAGAAAACAGTGAGGTGGGTGTGGGGCAGCAGACAGGGATGGAGACTGAGGCAGGGCCATGAGATGCTTAAGGGAGTCAAAGCTCCTTCTTGGAGCTATGGAGGGACAGCTACAGCGTGGGAGCCGAGAGCACATGCTACAGTCCGGCCGCCTGGGGTGGGATCTTGGCTGTGCCACCTACAAGCAGAGCGGTTAACCCGAGCCTTAGTTTCCCCAGCCCCAGCAGCCCACCGGGGCGATTAAATGCACTCACACAGGTAGATTGCTTAGGCTGGCATACATGAAGCAGGCAACCGGGAGGAGCTGCCGTGATTGCTAGAGCAGCAGTGCTGACGGTCCCTGCCTTGGGGACCAGGGATCTTATGCAACACTTTCCCCTGATGTCGAGCTGTTATGTGATGGGCACCTCTTCCACCTGTTGCCCTGGCTCTGCCGGCTGAGGGCCTCCACCCGGGCTAGTCCAGGGCAGGGCCATTGCAGCATCCAGACTGAAAGGCAGTGGTGTAACTCAGGAGGAGGCGTCCTCCTCCCCATTGGAGCCATACACCACCCTGGGGATAGCGGCTCCCTTCCAAGGCTGCCCCAGAGCTTCCTGCCAGCTTTGGAAATCTGGTTGCAAACGTCGGAGCAGAATCGACTGAGCCCCAAGGATGATTTGCTCCCTAAAAAGAAGCAACCTCTCCTCTGTCCAGACCGAAAAGCAAAAATGGCTGTAGATACAGAATCAGAGAATCTGGGGATTCAAGCCCTGGTGCCATCACAAGGAAAATCTTTAATGGTTTGTATTTGACTCTTGGGACCTCAACTTCCCAGTTTTGAAAACATGCCAACCTCATGGGGCTCCTGCAAAGACTGAATAATGAGAATGCTTGGGAGAGCTCGTAGGTTGTGTGGAGAGCAGTAGCAGTAGCAGTCTCGAGGGCCACTTCCTGCTAAGGTACAGCGACACAGAAAGGTCAAGGGGCAGGGAGAGGGTCTGAGGGATGGCCCAGCCCTTGGGACGCCCCCACACACCGGAATCTCAGTTTACAGTCTCATGAAGTGTAAGCAGGTCGGCCTCACTGATGGATCAAGTTTTGTGCCAACAATTAATGTAGGTCATTTTTTTTTTTTTTTTTTTTTTGCGGTACGCGGGCCTCTCACTGTTGTGGCCTCTCCCGTTGCGGAGCACAGGCTCCGGACGCGCAGGCTCAGCGGCCATGGCTCACGGGCCCAGCCGCTCCGCGGCATGTGGGATCTTCCCGGACCGGGGCACGAACCTGCGTCCCCTGCATCGGCAAGCGGACTCTCAACCACTGCGCCACCAGGGAAGCCCAATCTAGGTCATTTTGGAGTTTGAAACTAAGACCCCTATGGGCAGCACAGTGTATTGGTTGGAGCACAGGATCTGGAGGCGCTAGATTCTGCATTTCCTGTGTGACCTTGAGCAACTTTCCTCGCCTCTCTGAGCCTTGGTTTTCTTGAGGATTCAGTGGGGATGGTTAGAATGCCTTCCTCATAGTTTTGGTGAGGTTTCAATTCACTAATACATAAACAATGCAAATCATGAAAGAATGTTTCATTTATTCATTTAACATTGGTTGCACTTTCCATGATGTATCAAGCCTTGTGCTAAGGGCTTTACCTAAGATCAAGTTCAAGCCACTGTTATCTCTCACATGGACCATTGCACCAGCCTCCTAACCCATCTGGCTGCCCCTGTCATGTCCCTCCAGTCCACTGTGCACAGAGAAACTGCAGGGAGCGTGTAAAATGTTCACAGGCTTCCCTAGTGTCCAGATTATGATTTCTAAGTATATTTCCTACTAAAAGGAACCAAGACCCCTTGGAGAAATGGCTGACTCCAGGGCTGGGGCAGAAATGGAAACACAGAAGGCACCACGTGAATGGGCTTCCCTGCCAAAGAAAAGATATTTGGGGCCGAAAAAAGATGACAACTGCAGTGGATTGAAATACATCAAATATATTTTCGAAATCATGAGGTCATAATGTTACTGAAAACAAACACAAAAACGACCTCATTGACACATTGGAAGGTTGCCATGGCACCACTTATTACTTTGGAAACTGACTTACAAAATAAGGGGTGTAATCAAGCATTTATCCTGCCTTTCCTATAGGAAAAGACCCTGTATATTTCAAGGTTACCAAACGGTGGGTGAAAGTTTTAAGTTATAGCTAATAAACGCAGAAGGATTGGTAGAGGTAGAAAACCACCATCCACAATCAGCAATGAAATAAAATGTTTTAGGCTCCGACCATCAGTGGCTTGTAAAACCATCTGGTGAAAGGTTGATGGGGATTTTCGCAGTGGAGATCAGGCTGCCATCCCCAAACTCTGTGATGAGTCAACATCACTAAAAGTGGGATGACTATGGAGAGGGTGTGGAGAAAAGGGAACCCTCTTGCACTGTTGGTGGGAATGTAAACTGATACAGGTACTATGGAGAACAGTGTGGAGGTTCCTTAAAAAACTAAAAATAGAACTACCATATGACCCAGCAACCCCACTACTGGGCATATACCCAGAGAAAACCATAATTCAAAAAGACACATGCACCCCAATGTTCATTGCAGCACTATTTACAATAGCCAGGTCACGGAAGCAACCTAAATGCCCATCGACAGACGAACAGATAAAGAAGATGTGGTACATATATACAGTGGAATATTAGTCATAAAAAGGAACGAAATTGGGTCATTTGTAGAGACACGGATGGACCTAGAGACTATCATATAGAGTGAAGTCAGTCAGAAAGAGAAAAACAAATATCGTATATTAACACATATATGTGGAATCTAGAAAAATGGTACAGATGAACTGGTTTACAAGGCAGAAATAGAGACGCAGATGTAGAGAACAAATATATGGACACCAAGGGAGGAAAGCTGGAGCGGGGGGGATGAATTGCGAGATTGAGACTGACATATATACACTAATATGTATAAAATAGATAACTAATAAGAACATGCTCTATAAAAAAAATAAATAAAATAAAAATTTTAAAAAAAAGTGGGATGACTAGACATTCTGTTCTAGTCATGTGACATGACACAATGCACTGGATTTGGACCTGAGTTGATTCAAACCTCTAGACTTAATACTTATTAAGAGGGACAGAGGATGAGCTCCCTGGTGGCCTAGTGGTTGGATTCTGGGCTTTCACTACCATGGCCTGGGCTCAATCCCTGGTCGAGGAACTGAAATCCCGCAAGCCGCATAGTGCGGCCAAAAAAAAAAAAAAAGAGGGACAGAGGAACGCGCTAAAAGACACTTGGAGGAAGCTCAATCAGCCAAATCCAGGATGGGGAGAATTCTACAGGACAAATGACTCCATTTCTTCAATAAGTAACTGGCATTTAATAATGGTGAAAAAAAATAAATAATGGTGGTGATTATTGTAGATTAAAAGAGACAATAGGACGTTTTGTGGGTCCCAGTTTGAACAAAACAACCTCGAAGACACCTCTGAGACAACTGGAAGACACTGAGCATGAGCTGGATACTAGATTAAGGAAAGAGCATTAATTGTGCTGGAGGTACGGGACTTCCCTGGTGGTCCAGTGGGTAAGACTCTGCGCTCCCAATGCAGGGGGCCTGGGTTTGATCCCTGGTCGGGGAACTAGATCCCACTTGCATGCTGCAACTAAGAGTCCGTATGCCCCAACTAAGAAGCCCGCATGCTGCAACTAAAAGATGCCGCATGCCACAACTAAAAAGATCCTGTGTGCTGCAGCTAAGACCCAGCACAGCCTAAATAAATAAATAAATAATGGTGCTGGAGGTAGATAATCATGGCAATGGCTTTTTAAAAATGTCCTTATAGGGCTACCCTGGTGGCACGGTGGTTAAGAATCCGCCTGCCAATGCAGGGGACACCGGTTCGAGCCCTGGTCTGCGAAGATCCCACATGCCATGGAGCAACTAAGCCTGTGCACCACAACTACTGAGCCTGCGCTCTAGAGCCCACGAGCCACGACTACTGAAGCCCGCACGCCTAGAGCCCGTTGCTCCATGACAAGAGAAGCCACCGCAATGAGAAGACCGTGCACCGCAACAAAGAGTAGTCCCCGCTCGAGGAAACTAGAGAAAGCCTGCGCACAGCAACGAAGACCCAACGCAGCCACAAATAAATAAATAAATAAATTTTAGAAGTCCTCATCTCTTTTAGAGATATGTACTAAGTATTTATCTGGCTCTGAGATTTGCTTGAAAATACTCCAGAAAAACAGAACTCGAGCTACTGATATGCACACTGAAGTATTCAGGGGGAAAGGCACTGATGTTTGCAATTTATAAGAAATGTGTAATTCCCTGATCGGGGAACTAAGATCCTGCATGCCGCGTGGTGTGGCCAAAAAGAAAAAAAAAAGAAATGTGTAAAAAGTGTAGGTAGAGGGCTTCCCTGGTGGCGCAGTGGTTGAGAGTCCACCTGCTGATGCAGGGGACACGGGTTCGTGCCCCGGTCCGGGAAGATCCCACATGCCGCGGAGCGGCTGGGCCCGTGAGCCATGGCCACTGAGCCTGCGCGTCCAGAGCCTGTGCTCCGCAACGGGAGAGGCCACAACAGCTAGAGGCCCGCGTACCGCAAAAAAAAAAAAAAAGTGTAGGTAGAGAAACAGACATGTGACCAAGCAAATAGAGTAAATCGGGTTTTTAAAAAATTTTTTTAAAATTAATTTATTTTTGGCTGTGTTGGATCTCTGTTTTTGTGCGTGGGCTTCCTCTAGTTGCGGCGAGTGGGGGCTACTCTTCGTTGCAGTGCTCGGGCTTCTCATTGCGGTGGCTTCTCTTGTTGTGGAGCACGGGCTCTAGGCACGCGGGCTTCAGTAGTTGTGGCTCGCGGCCTCTAGAGCACAGGCGCAGTAGTTGTGGTGCAGGGGCTTAGTTGCTCCGCGTCATGTGAGATCTTCCCGGACCAGGGCTCGAACCCGTGTCCCCTGCACTGGCAGGCGGATTCTTAGCCACTGAGCCACCAGGGAAGTCCTGAGTAAATTGTTAATGGCAGAATCTAAGTGGTGGGTTTATGGGTGCTTGCTGTAAAATTCTTTCAACGTTGTTGTATGTCTGAAAATGTTCATAATAAAATGTTGGGAGGAAAAATACAGGGGAAAAGGTGTATGTGTGACTAGGAGAAACTAGAAGAGCAGAAAGTCGATAGTTATTGAAGGTGGGTGGTGAATATGTAGCAGCTTGTTGTGCTATTCACTCTACCTCTGAATGTGTTTTTCAAAAAGGTTAATTTTCTATACTAAAAAGTTTAAAAACACATAAAGCAAGATGTAAGGCACCCAGCCTGCTGGTTAGAACCTCAGTACCAGTAGTTAATACTTACTAATACTATGTGTCAGGTTCTGTACTGAGCATTTTCTTTCATTTTTTTTTTCTTTTCTTTTTTTTTAATTGAAGTGTAGTTGATTTACAATGTTGTGTTAGTTTCCGGTGTACAGCAAAGTGAATTGGTTATATATATATATATAAACTGATTATATATAATCAGTTTATATATATATATACAGACATAAAGGAAGGGATGTCAATTATATAATTATATAAGGATGTCAATTATATAATCAGTTATATATATATTCTTTTTTATTAAAGGTTATTACAAGATACTGAATATACTTCCCTGTGCTATACAGTAGGCCCTTGTTCTTTATTTATTCTCTATATAGTACACATCCCAAACTCTTAATTTATCCCTCCCCCACCTTTCCCCTTTGGTAACCATGTTTTCTATGTCTGTGAGCCTATTCGTTTTGTAAATAAGTTCACTTCTATCATTTTTTTAGATTCCACATATAAGTGATATCATATGATATTTGTCTTCATCTGACTTACTTCACTTAGTTTTAAAATCTCTAGGTCCATCCGTGTTGCTGCAGATGGCATTATTTCACTCTTTTTATAGGTACCACATCTTTTATTTTTTAATAGAGCTTTATTGGAGTATAACTGCTTCACAATACTGTGTTAGTTTCTGTTGTACACCAAAGTGAATCAGCCATATGCATACACATGTCCCCATGTCCCCTCCCTCTTGTGTCTCCCTCCCTCCCACCCTCCCTATCCCACCCCTCCAGGCGGTCACAAAGCACCCAGCTGATATCCCTGTGCTATGCGGCTGCTTCCCACTAGCTAACTATTTACAATAGCCAGGACATGGAACCAACCTAAATGTACCACATCTTCTTTATCCAACCTTTGTCAGTGAACATTTAGGTTGCTTCCATGTCTTAGCTATTGTAAATAGTGCTGCTTCAAACATTGGGGTGCATGGATCTTTTCGAATTAGAGTTTTCATCTTTTCTGGATATATGCCTTGTACTGGGCATTTTCTAATCATGACCTCACTCTGCCCTGTGAGATCAGTGTCACCAGAAGCCATATTTTATTGAGGAAGAAACTCAGGGTTAGAGAAGTTAAGCTCGCCCAAGGGGACTTCCCCAGTGGCACAGTGGTTAAGAATCCGCCTGCCAATGCAGGAGCCACGGGTTCGAGCCCTGGTCCGGGAAGATCCCACATGCCGCAGAGCAACTAAGCCTGTGTGCCACAACTACTGAGCCTGCATGCCACAACTACTGAGCACACATGCCACAACTACTGAAGCCCATGCTCCGCAACAAGAGAAGTCACCACAATGAGAAGCCCGCTCGCTGCAACTAGAGAAAGCCTGTGCACAGCAACGAAGACCCAAGCCAAAAAACAAAAAAAACTCACCCAAGGTCATGCTGGCAGTGAGCAGCTGAACTGAACTTGCACTGCTTCCCATGGTCCACGTGGCCCTGGTGATCTGGCCACAGTGGTCCCCTTCAGTCCCAGAGGCGTTGGCCCATGTTCTGGAATGCTCTTCCCTTCCCTGCCTCCTTCCGCCTCCTGGCATGGTTATCTCTTGCTCCTTTATTTTTGTCTTTGGCTCCAGCGTTCCCCCGCTAGACTTGCCCTGACCCCCTATGGGTCTGTCTTATTCTCTATGACACATCCCTTCCCTTGTCAATTATCACCTGCTGAAATGATACCATATTTTCACTCATACTCTCATCCATCTGCCCCAGTGGCATGTAAGCTTCCTGAGGACAAGGACCAGCTTTGTCTTGCTCTCCGCTCCCCAGTGCAGTGCCTCACACACGGAAGGATTGGTAAGTACCTCTTGGACGCATGGATACCCGCACCTGGCTCAGGTGTGTCTGGTCGCCCAGCCCTCCTGCCTCCCAGCCCAGTCCTCCTGCCCCAAAGGTGTGAGTGCCAAGTTGAGGCGCGGGGCAACCACCTGGACAGGCACCCTTCTCCCCCTCCCTGTGATATAAGGGACTGCAGGAGATAGAACACCTAGAATGCCCAGCATCTGCTCTGCGCCCTCCCGGCACTCATCACAGCGTGCAGTTGTGTGTGAGGTCACTGTTACGTGCATACCTGTCTCCCCGCCTTGAAAGTCAATTCTGGGAGGGTAGCCGGGGCCTGAAACCCAAGTCTACCCAGGTTTAATCTTTCCCCACCCACCCCTTTCCTAGCAAGCAGGCATCTGAAAAAATGACTCTGGAAATAGGGCTCTTCGGTAGATCCGGTGTAGACACAGCGGGAGGAACGTAAGCAGTTCTTCGAGAAACCAATGAAATTGTTGAATAATAATGAAGGCTAAATTTGTTGCACACTTACTACCTACCAGGCATTATGCTGCGTAGTTTACATTTGTCATCCCTTTAAAGGTCTGCAAAAACTCTACGAAGGATGCACTCCTGCCTTGCGAATGGAGACGAGGTGCAGAGCGGGAGTCTGTTGCCCAAGGTCACATCATCAAGTGGCAGGTCGGGGACCCGAGGTGGGCTGTCCAGCTGCTGTGTGTGCGTGTGTGTGTGTGTGTGCACGCGCACATGTGCTTTCTCCATCCCTCCTCCTATACCCAGCTCCACCCAAAGCTGAGTCAGCGCAATCATCTGTTAGCAGGTCTCCCTGTTCCACTCCACCCAGAGCACTGGGAGCCTGAGCTCCGTATACTCCACACTCACACACACACACACACAGCCTTTGAACGCTGCTCAGGAGTTCAAGCCTGGAATCTTATCCTTCCACGATCCTGCCTCCCAGGATTCTTGAAAGGAAGGGAGGAAGGCATTAAATTGTTCCATGCTTCTCAAGAGGCGGCTGTGCAGTACAAAACACAGTCCCCATCCTTGTCAAATCCCAAAGTCACATCCTGGAGGGTCCCACTGCCCGTGAGCCCAGGAAAGGCTCTGACAAGTCCTGCTGGAAAGGGTCTGGGTTCCCCACAGGCAGCCCAATGTTTCCTGAACTGCTTGGAACCAGAGGAGTTTTTCCATGTTGCACCGGTTATTCCACAGCAGGAGGGCTCCGAAAGCCCCACTTTATTGGGAGTGTGGAAATAAGAGAGCACAGCTTTCCTTATAACAGAGTGGAGGAAGCCTGCTAAGAGAGGTGTTTCCAACAACAGATTATTCTAGTTAGTACTGGAGCCTGCGACTGATTTACTTCTAAATAGAAAGGAGGGTGCATTCAAGGTTTCCCTCTAATATCACTGCCACTCATGATTTAATTTGATTTGAACAGGTGGCGCTTTAGTGAGTCCAACAGGACTGGCACAAAACCCCGCAAGAATGTGCTTGTTTTCCTGGGGCCCCAGCACAGGTCGGGGTGGCTAAATGTGTGCTGGGTGCCCCAGGGGGGCAGAGAGTGGGACTTCTGATGTGGGAGTGACCTGGGTGGAGGCTCTGACATTTGTCATCTGACTGACCTGAGCCTGTCACCAAAATTCTCCAAACCTTGGTTTCCTGCTGTGAAGAGGAGTAAATAATATCTCCTTACCAGGAGTGTCCTTGTGGGTGAACACCTGGCACATGCCAACCACTCAGTAATCCATACCTCGGTTTCCTTGCTGTACCCAGCAGCCCTGGGTCCCTAGAATAATGGAACATAGACTATCTTCCTGGAGAACCATCTTACTCTATGGTAATAAGCTTACTGTTATAATAACAAAGAGATCTATTAAAACAGAATGTGAACTGTACATGATGTTTCCAGATAAAATGCAAGATTTCTGACCATGCTTCCAGGCTTCCCCAAGGAACAGATAACACTCTCCTCCGAAGTAAGATCCCTGAGTCAAAATACGGAGGAAGCTTTAGAATAAGGTATCCCAACGTTTCTATGGGGATAAGACTTTGAGGAAACTCCATTTCAAAAGATTAAAATGTTTATTTCCCCATAAAGATCAAGTATCTTGGAATTCCTTGGTGGTGCAGTGGTTAAGAATCCACCTGCCAATGCAGGAGCCACAGGTTCGAGCCCTGGTTCGGGAAGATCCCACATGCCGCAGAGCAACTATGCTTGTGTGCCACAACTACTGAGCCTGAGCTCTAGAGCCCACGAGCCACAACTACTGAGCCCATGTACCACAACTACTGAAGCCTGTGTGCCTAGAGCCCGTGCTCCACAACAAGATAAGCCACCACAATGAGAAGCCCGCTCGCTGCAACTAGAGAAGGCCCGTGCACAGCAACGAAGACCCAACGCAGCCAAAAATAAATAAATAAATTTATTTTTTAAAAAAAGATCAAGTATCTCATACAACCTCATAGTCTAAATTCTGTCTCAGATCTGAAGGTTACTAGAGTCTGAGGGAGTTCACATGACACCAGAGCAGGAGCAAATAAAACTCTTTTGCATGAATATAAAACGCCTTCCGAGAGCTCTTCAAATAACGTCACGATCTGGGGATGTTTGCACCTCTGACCACCTGACTTAGGATTGGCTGGGTCTTTCCATTTAAAATCTGG
Organism: Delphinapterus leucas; assembly: GCF_059928025.1. Taxonomy (NCBI): domain Eukaryota; kingdom Metazoa; phylum Chordata; class Mammalia; order Artiodactyla; family Monodontidae; genus Delphinapterus; species Delphinapterus leucas. The sequence continues at coordinate 17,860,200 of NC_143142.1, forward strand.
AGAAGTCAGTAAAGAAATCACATCTTGTAAAGATCCCCCAAGACACTGTTAGAAGGAAAAATTATTTAGAAAACAATGTCTATACCTTTCAGCTTTTAAATTGAAAGACCTGCTTCCCGGGAACTCCCCCTCAGTCCTGCCTGTTTATGTTAAAATAACAGTAATGATTGACGTGAGAGATATGATTACGCACACAGTGAATGCCCAGAACAAAACGTCTGAAGGAAACAAGTCCTGGGAAGCTTTATACCAAACTGTGCCTTGTAAAAGATGAGGGGATAGTGCCTCCCAGGAGGAGGAGGGACAGACAGAGGACGGTTCACGAAGACGCCTCATTTTACTTTGTGCTGCTTCAAGGCTTTTACTCTGTACTACGCTTCTTAAAAATGAAAGAAAATTGTGTCTTTCTAGCAACAGAGGACCACCAGAAATGCTTTACTCTCAGAGTCTGCTTTTAAAAAAAAAAAAGAATAACAGTCTGAGAGATTGGACATCTATAAGAAACAGAATTCTCTTCTTCTTTTTTTTTTTTTTTTTTTGCGGTACACGGGCCTCTCACTGTTGTGGCCTCTCCCGTTGCGGAGCACAGGCTCCGGACGCACAGGCTCAGCGGCCATGGCTCATGGGCCCAGCGGCTCCGCGGCATGTGGGATCCTCCCGGGCCGGGGCACGAACCTGCGTCCCCTGCATCGGCAGGCGGACTCTCAACCACTGCGCCACCAGGGAAGCCCCAGAATTCTCTTCTTGAAGACAGAAGCTTTGGGGGCCAAAATCTCCCAGAATTGCCTTGTAGGTAAAACTAAAGCCTAAACTATTTTGGTGTGTGGAGCTGATGAAAGTTTGCACAGGGATCCCCAGCAACATAACCATTTACAGAAGCAAAGAAAAGGTCCTTCATCTACATTACATTTTGAGCCCTTTACATCAGCTTCCCGCAAACAGCCGCGCCTCTGTGCCCGCATGCAAGCCTCTGTCCAGGGGCTGCCCTCACTATGTGTTAAATTCCTATTCACATGGATGCTGGCTGAATGGTCAGTGACCCCAGGGAGGGGAGGAACTCACTTACCACTATCTCTCCACCTTTTCTCCCGTGTCCTCTCAATTGTGCGTTCAGGCTGAGGTTTTCCGGGTTCCCTGTGAGCCGAGGACCTGCATCTCAGCCAGCTAGTTGCTCACTGCCGTGACTGTAAATGTCACTTTTAGATTAACTGGCCCCTGCCATTTAAAAATATCCCCAGAGCGCTTAACTTTCAAGACTCTGAAGAGGAGGCATAACCCAGGTGAAATGGGAGCAGTTCTGCCTCCCTCCTTTTAATCCCATCACTCGCTTTATTTCAAAATCCCTAGATATCTAAGCCACGGCGCAGCTAAAGTCCAAAGTCATTCTGGCCCTCCTGTGACATGCTGAAAATTAACCCCATGCAGGTTGTTGGGTGTTTGAGAAATGGCTTCTGGAACAAGCCCACAGTGAAGGCTTGAATGGGTTAAGATGATCGTTATCAAAAACTCTTCTGGCTCCTCTCCCCGGAAGAGATTTTGTAAAAACCTCTCCAGGAAGATGCCACTTGATGAAATGTTTCCTATTTTTCGGGACTTGTGGGGGAAAAAGAAACAAAACAGCTCCGTTCCCAGCCAGGGTCAGCTGGCTCTCGCTCAGGCTGGCGGGGAAGACAGAAATCCAGCCTATGCCACAGTGACAGAGTGTTCTACAGCTCGAGGAGAGCCCGAGGCATGTAGGATAAAGGTCACGTCCAGGTCCAAGCCAGAGCAGGGAAAGCAGAGGCCACACAAAAGGGCATTGCAACAACCGATGGGAACATACTGTATATCACAGGGAACTCTACCTGATGCACTGTGGTAACCTAAATGGGAGGGAAGTCCAAAAGGGAGGGGATATCTGTACGTGTATGGCTGATGAATTTTGTTGTGCAGTGGAGGCTAACACAACATTGTAAAGCAACCATACTCCAATAAAAATTTTTTTTAAAGTGGGGGTGGCATTGCATTGTGCTCCAAGAAAAGCTAAGGGGGACCGCAGTTCAGTGGCTTGGCAAGTGGAAAAATCTGTAAGGGCCCTGAACTGATGCAAAAATGATTTCAATAGTGACTGTGCAGGTGCAGCCTTCACCATGCCAGAGCAACTTCATTTCTGGGCTTGTTTTCCAAGAAAGAAGAGTTATCAAATAGTGGACTTCTTGGAATTTTCTTCATTGGACTTGTAAGCGGGAAGCATATTTCTCACCTGCTGCCGTGTCCTCTTGGAGCCTGGGTATCACAGCGGGAGCCTGGGAGAGCAGCACATGTGTTTTATAGGAGCTGGGGATGAAATAATGCAGCTCGAGGACTCAGCCGATGACGGTGCTTAGATTATTTATCAAGCCTACTTCACTCTAGAGTAGCTCATACAATCCTTCAGAAGAAGCATCTCTCAAAATATAGACATGGTCTCCTATGTCTCTGGGGAGAGCCATCTGTGACTCAGGGAAATTTCGTTAACACTCCATCGAAAATCCCTCCTCGATGACTCCAAATAATTGTGATCTGGGCAGAGTGTCAGGAGTGGTAATGCTATTGGGATTTGAAATCAGGTTGACTTGAGTTTGAATCCTTGCTCTGTCACCTGTGGCTTTGGGCAAATAGCCAAGCCTGTTTCTTCATCTAATTACTTCACCACGTGGTTGAGAAAATTAAACGAAATGGTGTGCACTGAACTTCTAGCATGGTGGCTTGCTCATAACAGGCACTTAATATTTTTTTTTAATGAAATTCCTTATTCTCAAAAGACTAGAAACACTTCCCCCTCCTGTTCCACACACACAAAGAACTCCTTCTGTGGCTCAGTTCTCCCTGGACACTCTGTTTATGGCATAGCATTTTCTAGAAGCCAGATCCCCCCTTCATCACCCCAAACACCACTAACTGAGAGGGACACAAGGACACAGGAAGTACACAATTGAGGAGCAATGTATTGATCTCTGGGGATGCCCCTCTCACGAATATCTGCATTTCCAAACATACTTCAGAAATTTAAAAACTGGTTCCCACTGAGATCAAACAAGGTCATTTACCAGGACCCTCCTTCAAGTAGCCCAGAGCCCCCACCAGTTCTTTCTTGTACACCTTGAAGCTTTGACAAGGATGAAAAGCCACTGTCACACACACAGACACCGAAAAGTTTGCTTCTCCAATCCAAAACTCTTAAGGCTTTTTATACCAGGAGCAAACTGAAGCCAAAGAGGAATTTTAAGAGGGAGAGAATGTATTGTCTAATAATGAAAGCATACCCACAACATGCTACAGTTTAAAAAAAAAAATTCCCACTCCTTGTCCTTGCCCCACTGGACTTAAGTCACAAACAAGATAGTAGCTTTCACACGATTAATTTATAACTTAGGGTTCCCAGAACAACGTTTTGCATAACTGAATGTCTCGTGTTTCCAAAAGCCCTCAGCAGATAGATACTACTCTCCTTGCCTGAGAAGGGAATCATTTGTTGGCTGGGCTCTCACAGGCTCCCACAGCAAGCCACGCGGAACTGGCCAGGCAGTGGGAGGACGCAACAGATGGGCCCCATCACTGCTGCCATCTGAGTGGAAGTACTAGAGCAGGGAGCCAAAATCTACGGCCCGTGTTGCCTGTTTTCCTATGGCTCCCGGGCTAAGAGTGGTTTTTACATTTGTTAAATGCTTTATAAAAAAAATCAAAAGATTGTGACACTCACAAATCATATTAAATGCGAACTGCAGTGTCCATAAAGTTTTATTGGAACACAGCCACACCATTCATTTACATTTTGTACGTGTAAATGAAGAGTTGAGTATTTCCCAGAGACGGGATGACTGCAAAGCCTAAAATATTTACTATCTGACCCTTCATAGAAAAAGTATGCTGATCCCTGCTCTACAAAGCCAAGACTGCCTTTGTGAAAATTAGTAAGAGGAAACCGCAACTGAAATTGGAAGGCCTGTAGAGGGAGCTCTCACACCCTCCCATTCCTCATCAATTACCCCAAACAGGAAGACATCAATTACAGATCCCAACCAGAAGAGACATACCTAGCACTCCCAAATACAACTACTTTACTACTCCAGCAGGAGGAAGATTTTCTTCCCGCCCGGTAACAAGCCCAGCCAATGGAAATGGCCACAGCTCAGCCAATGAGAAGCTGTTATCACCTGAACTTTTACTTTCCTCCAATGAACTTTCATTTTTCTCGTGTTGATTTCCTTGTCCCACCTTCCTTTCTATAAAAACCTGCCGTTTTGTACAACTTAAGTTCTCTCTCTGCTTGCTAGATGAGATGCTGTCCGATTTGTGAATCATTTAATAAAGCCAATTAGATCTTCAAATTTACTCAGTTTAAATTTGTTTTATAACAGATTGGTGGCAGTGAGGGGATCCAAAGCAAACTCCTGATGACATTCGGGGACAATGAGCAATGGTTTGCGTTCACTGTCTTTCTTGCCGTTTGCGAGGGCCATTGGTAAGTTCCCCTCTGTTTGGGCTCCACCCTCTTTGCGTTCAAGCTCGCAACCCCATTGGCTTTCCTTTACAGGGCAGGTCATCTTGAGCTGGCAGATGGTTCTACCTGAAGCTAAGTCCCTAGCCTTTAAGACCACAATTTCCCAGATGGAAAAATCCCAGCCCTTCAACTCCCTTCTGGATTCCACTTTGGGAACTGCTAACAGTTTAGTCTACAATTCCCCATTTATTTGGAATCCTCCCCCAGATTCCACCTTGGGAACTCCTGGTAGCAGATGCAGCTCATTTGTTTGGAATCAACCCACAGTCCTCATTCTTTGGGGCCTGGAGGTTAAACCCTTTCCCCACTCCCCAGATTATTAGTGAGGCTCCAAGAAACCCAAAGACTTAGCTAAAAGAAACAGATCCTTTATATCCAAAGAGGTGAGCTCACCACCTTCCAACACACCTGCTTATTTTGTCTAAGAACTGTGGTCCCAGAAGCTGTAGATATCTACAAAAATGGCAAAGTCTTAATAAAGACTACATAGAATTACAATGGCCATCCTGGGGAATGTTCCAGTCAGACAAGATTCTTCATTTAAGAAATACGCTAGATAAAAAAAAAAAAAAAAAAAAATACGCTAGAGAGAAAGGGATCCCAAGTTGAACAAACAGATGGGACACCTATTTCAAATGGTATGCGGAAGCTACCAAAATGCTTCAGGATTCCAAAATAGTTTCACTGGAAGATTCATTGCAAAAGGATAATTAAAACAATTAAAGATGCAAAAGTATTTAAAACAACACCTAGGCCTCCCCCTTTTCACCCTCTTAGCAGTTCATTATCAAAACATTGGCCCAGGGACTTCCCTGGTGGTCCAGTGGTTAAGACTCCGAGCTCCCAACGCAGGGGGCCCAGGTTCACTTCCCTGGTCAGGGAACTAGATCCCGCATGCCGCAACAAAGCTCCCGAGTACCCCAAATAAATAAATATATAAATATTAAAAAGAAAAAACACTGGCAGAGAACTTGATGTCTCAGTTGTAATCACCTGGGACAGTGGGAAAGTGGTTGTCCTTAAAACTTCATGCAAATTCTTCAACATCAACTTAAATGCCCCCATATGGGCGCCTACCAAAGTTGACGGGACGCTGAGGGATTTTCTGGTAAACTGCTGTGTTATTCCCTTTAACAGCCAAGGGGAAACTACAAATACAACTCATGTTCGCACTGCCAGTAGTATTTATTGTTTGCCCTGGCTAAATCTTGACAAGATGTTTGAAAGGATTCAATAACTTTATGATCAGAAAAGTGGAAGCTGATATTCAGAGCCTGATGTAATTTTTTTAGGCTCCTCCCCTAAGTTAAAATGAACTGTGTACCCAGAGAGAAAGAAACAGTCCAACAATAAGTGGAGGGGTCTGTCCATCCTTTTTGCCAATCCCCAAACCTCCCCTATTGTAATAGATCAGGACATTATAGAACTGTCCTGCACAAAAGAAGGAAAACTTATAATCTGTTTCCATCTGTTTATATATTTGTGTACATGTATATAAAGGTATCTAGATAGATATATAGAGATAAATAGGTAGATATAGATATTAAATGTGAGATATTTTTCTACTTCCGGATGGTATTGCTAAAATTATTTTGTAAAAGAGCTCTATTTAGTTGGTTTGAAGGTCAAGCACTTTTAAAGATTGGGCATTCTAAATTCTCAGAAAAATAGAAACTAACCCAAATGCCTCATGTGATCTGGGATAATCTTCAGTAAATAAAAGCTAGTTTAAGTTTGTTGGCTTAAATAAAACAGGCATGTCTTTAGAGTTTTTAGCATTAAATATAATACTTTTATTCTACCTAGGCTTACAAATTTGTCAAGAAAAATAACTCGGTATGATGAAATTTTCATAAGTAATCTAAACATAACTGCTAAGGGCAAGCAAATTAAATAAATGTAAGATAAAAGGTTTTTTAGGTGAACTTTTCAGATAAGTTTCACAAATCTTTCCGGCAACCTGAAACTTTAGAATTTTGCTAAGTTAAGTTAAATGATAGAAACTTATTGAATATATGGATCATTCCCATGTAAGATAAAATATTGAATATTAATTACTGATCATAGGTTTATCTGCTTTTGAATTCCCACTGCAGAGAAACGAAGTGGATCTATTAGTAAACATGTTTTAAGCCACACCAAAAAGCATGTTTCTATAAACTATTAAAAGTATTTATAAATTTGCCAAGCCACAGAATGCTAATATTAAAGACAGTTCATAATTACTTCTTAGTTTTCACTAAAAATTAAAGATTTCTCAGGGCTAAAAATTCTAACATATGTTATTGAAACTACTAGAAATAATAAGGGAAACAACCCTGTATGCAAGGAAAGGATGTGTTTTGGGTAAGAAAAGGCATGAAGAATAAAGATGCATTTCTGTTAAGGGAAGTGAGAGTAATTTTGTCTAAACTAGAACTTCTGCTTATGAAGGACAAATTTACCTTCTGTAGTCAAGTGGTTTAAAATTTGGATTGCTACCAGAAGGGTTCTGGAAATAGGCTTCAATATTATGTAAAATTAAAGCTTAATTTTCTTTCATCTGCTGAAAGAACAAGTTTTCTGGAATTGTTGATCTGCTCCTGATAAAAGATTGTAAAACCTTTCTCTTTAAAAGTAATTTGCCTAGAAAGCAAAGATTTTGTGTTTTACCACAGTGATCTCCTGTGCTCTTTGTCATCAGGTCCTTGGTTCCTCAGGAAAACTGAGTCTTCTTAATATTAAAAGAGCTAAAGTTTTGCTAACACCTGTATAACCTTCTATATTTTCCTGTTAATTTTATTTTTGTCACTTTGGTTAAATAACTAAGTAATGTTTTACAGTAACCTGTGATCCTATCTATGCAGTGTTTTTAAACCTTTTTTTTTTTTCCATATTTTTAACAAGCTTCCCCAAATCAAATTCTAAATGAAGTCTTTTTGACCTGGAAGAAACTTTGGGATTTTCCCACAGGGCCCCTGGAACTTACCAAAATATTTGTTAAACTAATTAGGCTTATTTGATATGTTAAATTACACGAGAAGCACTGTCAAACAAGAAATAGTACTAAACATTTTTTTTTTAATATTTATTTGGCTGCACCAGGTCCTAATGGCGGCATTAGGGATCTTCATTGCCGTGTGTGGGATCTTCGTCGTGGCGTGTGGGATCTTTAGTTGCGGCATGCAGGCTCTTAGGTGCGGCATGCGGGATCTAGTTCCCTGACCAGAGATCAAACCTGGGCCCCATGCATTGGGAGTACAGAGTCTTAACTGCTGGACCACCAGGGAAGTCCCCACTAAGCTTTTTCTATGTTGTGTTTGTACAGGTATGTAAGTGTTCCAGAAATTGTGTGAAATTCCTAGAAATCTGATAGGACCTGGTACAATGATTATCACTTGTAATTCTAGTTATTATCTTAAAATGTTGTATGACATCCTCTGGGACCCCAATAGAAAATGGGCAACAAGTAAACGATCTTCTTATTGCTATTCTCTTACTTTCTGAAATTGCTGTCATCAAAATTAAGACTCACACTAAAAGGACTGAACCTGAGTATCAGGGAAATGTCCTGGATGACTCATTCAAAGGCAACAGCAACAGAATCTATAAAGACTGTTAACACATGTGGATGCAATCCGTTCTGCTTCTGCAAAAAATCATCCCTCACTGCCAGACTTCTGCCATCCTGATGTCCTTGTAAAATGGCAATGGTCTGCTCCTGAATCAGAGAAATTAAGGTGGGTAAACAATGGCTGTAAACTAAATGAATGGTCAGGGCTCTTGGAAACCCAAGACGGCTGTCTGGTTCTTCCTGGAACCCTGGCAAATCCCTTTTTTTATTTTTCGTTTGTGTTTACATTCCTTCATCCACCATTGTACATTTAAGATGACTCAAATTATGAATCACCATTGGTGGGGAGACGTCTACAAAACTGCAAAAAACAGACTACCAACGATTCTGATCTGCCAGGTCCATAATCCTGGAAAAAATATTCTTGCTCCTGGAGCCCTGAGACCCTTGAACACCTGCAGCTGGACTTCATTCAACTGCCACTTGGCCTGGCTCCACCCTAGAAGTAATTTCAATGGAATCCCAAATGCCACTGTGTTTAAATTGTTCCAAGGGCCCGTTTTATAAAGTGAGAGTACTAAGCCCACCTAACCTTGTTCTTTGCTTCAATCTAACCCGACCCTGGGATGGGAAAATGAGGTCTCTCGAGTATCTATATAAGAAACTCTGTGGGGCAGCCAATGTAATCAGGCCATTTGTAAGCTTATTGACATACCCATGTATTTAGACAGCCTTTCAATATGTAATAATACAGTATACGAGCCTTGGTTGAATGATGCTAATGCCTCTGTAACAATGAACGGGTCCATAGATACTGTCACTTACGCAGGAGCCTTATGCACACCTCCTGGCTACATCTTTGTATGTGCAGGTTTTGGTTTAGAACCATCTTTATGGTTCTGTGTAAAGATGGTTTTGTTATGTTGTTTTAAATTCTGCTCTGCATACTTGTTCAGTTTTCTACCTCCTGTTTGTTGGACCTTAGTGAAAACGATGTGCTTAATGAGGTGATGCTAGCTCAGCGCTTTGAGATGATTTCCAACGCTTACAACCTTGACAAAATACAGACTTGGGATAAGAAATGCCTGCGAGTTCTCCCTACTACTGTCTCTTGTTACTCAAATGTGGCCTCAGGCAGTTTCTGGTCGGTGCACTTTCCCTCCAGTGTGGGACATGACACCCAGAAAAGGTCTTTCCTGGCACCGAGGAGTGAAGGCTGAATTTGGAAAGCCTGTCTCTGGATCAGTGATGCTTTTCGAGGAAGATCTTGATCAAAAGGCGGTAAATGAAAATTAATAAAAGGAAACCTCAACTAAAACTGGAGTTGCGAGGGCCTGGAGAGGAAGCTCTTATGCCCTCTGGTAACTGACTCTGGTCGGATGCCCCAAAGTGTCAATCACAAACCCCAATGAGAAGCCACTGTCACTTGGACTGACTCTCCTCCAATGAACTTTCATTTTTTTCGATGATTTCCTTGTTCCACCCTCCTTTCTACAAATGCCTTCCACCCCTCAGAGTATGTCTCTGCTAGATGAGATGGTGCTTGACTCATGAATCTTTTAATGATGCCAATTAGATCTTCATTTACTCAGCTGAACTTTTTAACACCTTTTACACATCTCTGCATACCCAGTGACCCACTGCTATAATCATAGCAAATCTGAAAACACGTGAAAAAAAGTTACAACTACACAGCTAAAAGTTCATCAAAATTAACCTTGTTTCTAAAAAATCAGTGATCGAATTTGTATTTCTTTTTCGGGGGCGGGGGTGGTCATAGACCATTTAAGATGCTGCTCTGTGTTCTGTTTAAAGTGTCACTACACTTCCAAGGTTCAATATAATTTCTTAAAAAATTAGTTTGCAGGGGCTTCCCTGGTGGCGCAGTGGTTGAGCGTCCGCCTGCCGATGCAGGGGACACGGGTTTGTGCCCCGGTCCAGGAAGATCCCACATGCCGCGGAGCGGCTGGGCCCGTGAGCCATGGCCGCTGAGCCTGCGCGTCCGGAGCCTGTGCTCTGCAACGGGAGGGGCCACGGCAGTGAGGGGCCCGCGTAACTCAAAAAAAAAAAAAAAATTAGTTTGCTTTTCAATTATCTGTGGTACCTCAGAGCTTTCTGCTTCCTCCCTACTCACAGCACTGCATTAGGAGATCGGTGTTAAAACCTCACTGATAAACATTCTTCTCTCACTTCTTCTTTGGATAAAGGGAATCCGTTGGAACGCTTAGTGGAGGACCCCAAAGTTACCAGAGGGAAAACTGCAAATGCATCTTCGTGCTGATTTTGCACAATGTGGGATCATAAACCCTTCTTTTCAGACATGAGAAAACTGAGGCCCAGAGGGGAAGTAATCTTCTCAAGCAAGTTTCCAAATCCCTGCCCTCCTAAGAAACGTGTTAGACTGGACGTTCTCACTGGATGCGGCCCTTCTCGCGCACTTAAACACGAGCACCCGCGTTCCCAAGGCTTCTTTATTCTTTTTGCTCCCTTCATCAGACAGCAGGGGACACCGACCTTTTCTCTGGATGTTCCACCCCAGCTACTGGAGCCAAGTGCTGCCAGGTCAGTGGGCCACCATCAGGGGGTCTTCCCAGTGCCTTGGCCTCACACCTCAAGCCCAGAGAAGAGTCTGGAAAATTAGCTGAGGGAGGGTGGGGGGAAGCTGCCCTCGCACTGTTGCAGGGCTTGGCAGTACACGCAGCCATGGTGAGCATGCCAAGATCCGTGGAGAAATGCTTTTTCCAGTCCGAAGTGGCTCCTTTAGGGTCCCAGCAGACCCCGACACCGTTCAGCCCCCATACCCCCTCCACAGCGCCCTCGCCGACTCCTGCGCGCGCCCCTCCCGGGAACCCGGCCCAGGGCTTACCGAGGCCTGGCGCGGAGGGGCGGGGGGAAGGGGGAAGGAGGAAGGGTGGCACGGAGGCGGCCCTTCCGGCCCACACTGGTTGTCTTGGCGACCGCGGGCCGCCCCAAGCCAAGAGCAGCCTGAAGGGCGTCCGCCCAGGGCCCAGAAGGAGCAGGTACCCAGCGAAACTTCAACAATCTTTTATTTCCAAACTCTCGCGGGGTTAACCCTTTAACCCAGCTAACAGCAAAACAGCGCTCTAACGGCATCTGGGATGGAGGTGCACACCTAATAAAGACTGCCTCTTAAAAAAGGATTAAAAAATATATATATGTACACATCTGCGTTAAGTATCTTTTTTAAAAAAGCAAAATTCACCAGTGTTGCCGAAAAAAAATCCCAAAGTGATTTCAGTCTAACCGCACCCCTACCCCCCACACACGAAAAAACATTGGCAGTGTATGCTGGCACAAGCCCCAGACGAGATGCAGCTAGGAAAAAAAGCATCTTTCCTCTTAAAAAAAAACAAAAACGTTTCTCCTCCTTTCTGTTCAACCTCCATACCTTATTCCCAGAAACACCCAAAGAATTACATAACTAATTGCATAGACTAGACCCAGTTCACTTTCCCCAGCCTCCAGAAGTGAAAGTTCACACCAAGGATGGTTCCTTAGCAATTTTTGCCAGTACGACGGTCAGGAACTCGATCCCTAATTTCTGGGAACTTGCAAAAACCTCAGGCTTCCTGAGGGCTCCGTGAAAGATCACGGGCCAGTGTACCTGACCAAGACTGGAACGCCAGGCTGGGTAAAGAAAGGGGGCCTTTCCAAATAAAAACACCCAACACCACAAAACCTAAAGTCTAACCTGCCAGGTAAAAACAAGTAGAAGCTGGCTGTACCAAAAAGGTGCTTATCTCCTCCCTGCTTGAAAGTAATAACAAAGGGGAACAGAGTCCAGAGTATTTGACCTCATCTCCCTTCCAAGAACCTTGACCCACAGGCAGCATATTCCAGGCCAGAGGTCCCAGGGAGATTTTTGTGCTTCTGGCCAGGTAAAGCTGCTCCCAGGCTGCCTGGTTCACTGCTGCTCCTCGGAAAATGTGTGCCCTTGTGCAGGGTGCTGAAGAATTAGGAGGGAAATTGTTTTTTGACTTTGACTTCGTAAATGACAGATACTTCAATCACAGCTTCTAGAAAACCACTCAAAGACCCCTGACCCCCAAGGGTCAAGGTCACAGATCCTTCCAGTTGATGGGCTCTTTGCCGGACTTCTGCAGCAGCTCATTGGTTTTAGAGAAATGCCTGCATCCGAAGAACCCCCTGTACACCGAAAACGGCGAGGGATGCGCGGTCTGCAGCACGTGGTGCCGCTTCTGAAAGAGGAGGAGACGGGGAGTGAGATTGTGGGGACACTCTCAGGACTTTAAAAAAAAAACCACTCTGGCTGTGGCGCTTTCTGTCAGCTCTGCCGCTCCCCTGTGACCGCTCTAAATTCGCCCACTTTCCTCACGGTGTTTGGTTTACTTGCAGCATCCACACAGGTCCGTGCGTTCATCCTCCACTGGTTGGTAGAGCCACTACCTGGGCTAGGCCCTAAGGATGCAGAGCACCCGTCTCTGCCCTCCAATGGGCACTCTCGATAGGACTCGTAGGTGCCCTTGTCCTATGACCCAGCAGTCCCACTGCTGAGACTGTTACTTGGTAAAGGACACCATGATGCACACATCTCCACAAAGATGCAGGCATGAGGAGGTGCACGGCTCCTATCAGGTAAAACCTACTATAAATCCAGTGTTATGCAACAGATTACAAATATTTTTCTAAACTTCTGTTAACACAACACCACACAGCTACTAGAAGAACAAGATCAAGCTACATCTGCTGACACAGGGAGACCTCTAAAATATGTCAAGGGGGAAAAAAAAAGCAAGAAAAAGTGATAAATGCATTAAATTAAAAAAAATTCTTTGGTAGGGGGGATAAGACCCAAGACACTATTTATAGTAGTTCCTTTAGGTGAAAGATTGTACCTTTCTATGCTGTTTGCATTATCTCACCACCAAAATAGAATACTTAAAATTTTTTAAAATGTCAACTGTAGTTAACGTAGGAAGATTCTGGACCATTTTTGCTTTCTTCTTTATTCTTTCCTGTATTTAAATAAAAATCACCCAACAGGGCTTCCCTGGTGGTGCAGTGGTTAAGAATCTGCCTGCCAATGCAGGGGACACAGGTTCGAGCCCTGGTCCAGGAAGATCCCACATGCCGTGGAGCAGCTAAGCCCGAGCGCCACAACTACTGAGCCTGCGCTCTAGAGCCCACAAGCCACAACTAGAGAAAACCCGCACGCAGCAATGAAGACCCAACGCAGCCAAAAATAAGTAAAAATTAAAAAAAAAAAAAATCACCCAACAAATAATCGTATTTCAAGATACCCCTGCCTTCAAGGCTGGGTTGAGGAGGGGCCATCAGTGAAGCCGGGCAGCCCAGTGTGGGTCAGGGCATGGAACCCCTGGCCCTGCCACTCAGCACTGGCGCAGCCCCAGGGAAGTCACTGACCCTCCCTAGGCCACAGGTCACTTTTCACCTGTGGACTGGAAGTTAACAGCAGTGTCAGCTCAGGAAGATCCCGTGAAGAACAAAAGATGGGTCGTGCGCGCAGAGCATCCCGGGAAGGGATGCAGGCCAGGTGCTCAGCACAGGGTACAGCATATGGGGCAGGCCCCTGAACACGAGAGCTGTGTGCATTATAAAGGACCAGTCAGCCAGCCTCCAGGGAAGGAAAAGACCTCTACATGCTGGACAGAGGAAGCAGGACGTTCAAAGGCAGGCAGGGGAGTAGGGAGCGGGGAGAAGTCCAGGTGGTTCAGGGGGCCTGGAGTTCACAGAGGGTGACAGGCAGGCCGGGGCCGTGCCCAGACCCCAGCTCATGAGCCCAGGTTGAGGGCTTCCAAGGAGAAGGCGTCTGAACGCTCTGCTCTGGGCAAGATGAGATGGGGCTGACCTGAGGCTAAGTTGGGCAGGTGGTGGGGTGGCTGAGAAGAAAGTCTGTGTATGACTGGTTGCAGGAGGTGGGGATAGATACAAAGGGTGGAGAGGGGGAAGGAGAGGGGGAAAGAAAGGGAGGGGTCAAGAATGATATGCGATTTCTGGTTGGGCAACTGGGTAGACAGCGGTCCTTTTTATCCTTGGGCATCCAGGGGCCCAAGTTTAGTGAGGGATGGACGAGGAAAGGAGAATGGGAAAATGTTGCATTTGATGTGCTTTCAGGTCCCTAGTAAGGCAGCAGCTGAATATATAGGTCTAGTGCTCAGGAGACACCCCGGGTTACAGATGTGCAACTTGGTTTTTAATGGTCAATCTACCAGTTTTTTTTTTTTTTTTTTGGTTGCACCATGCAGCATGCAGGATCCTAGTTCCCCAACCAGGGATCGAACCCAGGCCCTCTGCAATGGAAGCACGGAGTCCCAACCGCTGGACCGCCAGGGAAGTCTGGTTTTTAATGGTCAAGCTACTTTAACAACTGTTTACTTTCAAACTGAACCATTATTAAGATTACAGATACACTGAGTAAGGGCGCTTCTGACCACAAACCTCCCTAAGACACAGACTGGAAATCACTCCCACACACACTTCATTACCGAGATAATCAGATCTTAGCAGTTAGTTCGTTCATGCCAGGTTTTATTCCTACTATTCCCTTCACGAAAAGAAAAACACCTCAAAACATCCTGTTCATTCACAGAGAACCTTTAGAGAAAGCAGCTCTTCCATCTGACCTACACGCCCCCTTGCTGCTTGCATCCATGTGTATAAAGACACTGGACGGGGCTTCCCTGGTGGCGCAGTGGTTGAGAGTCCGCCTGCCGATGCAGGGGACACGGGTTCATGCCCCCGTCCGGGAAGATCCCACATGCCACGGAGTGGCTGGGCCCGTGAGCCATGGCCACCGAGCCTGCGCGTCCGGAGCCTGTGCCCCGCAACGGGAGAGGCCACAGCAGTGAGAGGCCCACGTACTGCAAAAAAAAAAAGACACTGGCCGGAGATGTCAGACAGTAAAGCCCAGTGCCTACCCGAGGCCAAGAAGAGTTGGAACGGATGGGGACTGGGAGGGGAGGCCTTGAAATCCTTTAGTTTCTAACCATGTGAATCTACTACCTTAAAAAAGGAAAAAAGGCCTAAATTATGAAATAAAGGTAGAACTCCACTTAAGGGAAAATGGAGGAGATAACTGACATGTGAGTCAAGTCTCTAAAGCTGATGGCTGGCTTGGAACCCTGCCACCCTCGCCCGTGGGCTGGGCAGGCCTCCCCACGGGCCCGCCCAGGTGAGCTGGCTGCTTGGATCAGAGTCCGAAGCTCTATTCACCGCAAGTGGGCAAGTGACCTCGCCTCCCTGAGCCCCAGTACAAAGCAGGGTCAGCGTATCCCTCCCACCCCCAATAGCCTGCGTCGAGGTCAGGAGAGATGCTGTGTGAAAAGTGCTGGACTTGCTCCTGACACCTGTTTGCACGTATCTGATACACCATAAGCTACTGCCATGTCGCCTCGGTTCATCCCTTTACCTCACTTATGACGTGTTTATGCTATGATTTCTCCCCCCACTCTCACCGCCCAATTCAGTGCCTCCCAGTAGCCCAAGCTAAACACTCCTCCTTCCCGTCTCCCTCCCTCCCAGCCCCATGCCCCCTCCTCCCCTTGCCAGTCTCCTTCATACCAGCATCACCTCCAGTCCGGTCACAGGCATCCCAGAGAGAAATGCCAGTGCTCAGCACAGAGGGGAGGCAGGATTAGGATGGTTTTAGGACGGGGTTTAAGGGGATGAGGCAGGGCATTCAAGGATGACTTCTGGTTTTTAATCTCAGCAACCAAGTACACGCAGGTGGGTCGGGGGAGGATGCGGTGGGGTGGGCAGAGACTGAAGAGCTGGGTTGGTGTCGGGGACCAGCAACCAGGGCCCAGGTTTAATAATTATCGCTGACGGTGTTTTCATGGGGGGAGGTTACACTTGCGATTAAGTGGAACTCTTCATGTTTTCCATATACCCTCAAACTTGTTGAAAGCAAGAGACTTACCTCGCTCATCATCTACTGCATCGTTTGTTACATGAATGGAACCTGGGGACGTGTGTTACCTTTCTGTGTCTGCAGCAAGTTTATGCCAGTGTTACCAACTGCATCTAAGCAGAAGCTGGCCAGCTGCTCTCCTCATACACAACTAATCATTTCGTCTGAGTTCTGTTCAATTTTCTTTCTTTCCTTTTTTTTTTTTGGCTGCGCTGTGTGGCATGCAGGATCTTAGTTCCCTGACCAGGGATAGAACCTGTGCCCCTGCGTTGGGAGCACGGACTCTTAACCCCTGGACCGCCAGGGAAGTCCCTGAATTCTGTTCAGTTTTCGATGGGAAACCTAATCCTAATTATCACAGTTTTAAGGGAAAATAAGCTTCATTTTAGGACATGATCTTTCTAGGACCACATAAAGGGACTGCTAGAATTCTCTAACCTGTTTAAAAAAAAAAAAAACCCAAAACATACCCTATCAATGGCACTGCCTTTCTTCTGAGCATAAGAGCCCCAGAGCAGGAAGACAAGACCGTTCGAGTTCTGATTGAGCCAGGACACAACAGCATCGGTGAACTGCTCCCAACCTCTCTCTTTATGAGAATTGGCCTGATGCGCCCGGACGGTGAGGACGGCGTTGAGCAGGAGAACACCTGCGAGCACACAGCGAAGGAGGTTCAAGGGGGGCTGAAACGTGGAATCTAAGATTCGACACAAATGAACATATCTACGAAACAAACTGACTCACAGATAACAGAGAACGGACTTGTGCTTGTCATGGGGGGGGATGAGGGAGGGATGGACTGGAAGTTTGGGGTTAACAGATGCAAACTATTATATATAGGATGTACAGCACAGAAAACTCTTCAATATCCTTTGATAAACCGTAATTAAAAAGAATATGAAAAAGTATATGTATATGTATAATGGAATCACTTTGCTGTACAGCAGAAATTAACATTGTAAATCAACTATACTTCAATAAAATTAAAAGAAAAAAAAAGGGGGAGGCTGAAACGAGTTGGCCTAAACACCCAATAATGGGCTCAACACATGACGAAACCACCCCGAGATGTAAGCTGGTGCAGCCACCTGAAATCAGGTGGTGGAGAAAGCATTAGGACGTGACCAGCTGGTGCCTCTGTGTGAGATTCATTTTCACCTCTGCACTTTCAAGACCGAACTTCTGAGTTTGCAACAGTGACCGTGCATTATATCCATCATCAGAAAGAATTGTTTAAAAAAATATACCCTGGGCTTCCCTGGTGGCACAGTGGTTGAGAGTCCGCCTGCCAATGCAGGGGATACGGGTTCGTGCCCCGGTCCAGGAAGATCCCACATGCCGTAGAGCGGCTGGGCCCGTGAGCCATGGCCGCTGAGCCTTCATGTCCGGAGCCTGTGCTCCGTAACAGGAGAGGCCACAACAGTGAGACGCCCGCATACCACACACACAAAAAAGAAAAAATACCCTAACTGATATGAAATAACCCTGGAAAGTAACACAAGGAGGCCAAGACGTTTCACTGAAACAAAAATCTCACTGCAAGGAAAGAGCAGATATTCTTTCCTTATCCTGATTATAGTTTGTTAAAAAAGGAGAAAGACGTCCCACAGATAGGTATTAAACACACAAAACATAACCCGTGTGTCAAAATGAGAAAACTTGAGGCCACCTTCTGAATGGTCGAAGTTGAGTGGTTCAACGTAAAATATGAATGACAAGGAACCAACTTTTCCCTTTCATGCTATGATTAAAACATGAAAAACACTGGCTGCAGGATAAAAGCGAGATACATTTTTTTTCACTAGATTAGATTACTGGTTTATTACAAAGGATATTAAAGGATGCAGTCAAGTCGGATGAAGAGGTGCAAAGGGCAAGACAGAGGGAAAGGGCACGTGGCTTCCATGCCCTCTCTCAGCTTGCCTCTCTCTCCAATCTCCATGCGTGCACCAACCCAGAAGCTCTCCAAATATCATCCTTTGGGGGTTTTAT
Source organism: Delphinapterus leucas (assembly GCF_059928025.1). Taxonomy (NCBI): domain Eukaryota; kingdom Metazoa; phylum Chordata; class Mammalia; order Artiodactyla; family Monodontidae; genus Delphinapterus; species Delphinapterus leucas. The sequence continues at coordinate 17,878,179 of NC_143142.1, forward strand.
GGAGGCTTCATTACATAAGCATGATTGATTAAATCACTGGCCACTGGCAATGGATTCAACCTCCAGCCCATCTCCTCTCCCTGGATATCAGGGGGTGGTGAGATACATTCTTTGACTGACAAAACCTTAGCCATTTTATTAGAGCTCTCTGGTTCTTCACGGGTATCTTTTAAAAATATAAGCAAGCTAGACAGAAAAGACAGTTGAAATCCATCCAAAACACATCTAGCAGTGGCTGGTTTACCTTGCCTGGCCCATCCGGATAAATCTCCATGACCAGGATGAACAAAACCATCTATGTCTGTAGACAGTTCTTTATAAATGTTTTCCAAACTGAAAGCAAGCCAGAAGAAAAACAAACAAAAAGACAGAATCTTAAGCACAATTCGGAAAGTCCAGGACCCTCCAGCACACACGCGAGTTAGTCTGCAAAGCCAGCCCTCGCGGGGGGGGCGGACAACAGGACGCACTGCACTGATTCATGGGAAACGCTGCCCTTCCTTTAGACAGGCACACCTGCCAAACGCCTTTACTTCGGTCAGTGCTTGGGTTTAAGGAAGAGAACTTTGGAAAACCTAAGCAAATTAGCCCAGGAGTTACCACCCCACTCCCAAGTGATGGATTTAGTTTATACCTTTAATGTTCATTATTTGTAAATGATATGTAAAATCCTCCAAGGCAGGGGTTCTTAACCAGGCATGATATGGCCGCACAAGGGACTGCTGAAAACGTCTGAAGACACTTTTCATTGTCACAAATGGGGTGGGGATGGGGCGTGCTGCTGGCATCTCGAGGCCAAGGGTGCTGCTAAACATCTTACCACGCACACGGCAGCCCCCCGACCACAAAAACCCAGCCCCACATGTCAGTAGTGCAGAAACTGAGAAATCCCGCTCCAAAGGCTAGTGACGGTCCCACAAACAGGTGCACCTGTAATTTGAAAGTGATCACAATTGGAGCTGAGCCACCTGTAAAGCCTGCGTACCTGGGCGGGGGTGGCACGGGCCTTTGAACACTAAAGCAGAGCCCATGAGCTTGATTGGGTCCGTGATATGGATCCTGTCCCAGGACGACAACCTTCACCTGTGAACACCAGATGGCGAGGATCAAACACTATAGTACAGGCAGTCTGAACGGACACCTTGGCTGGCTGATAACTTATACAAAAGACTCCTTATACTATGAGGACAAGGGCAGGCCCCCCTCCCGGCCCAACTAAGAGCCCCCAGAAGGGAGCAGGTGACTTGAAACCATCACTGCATTACCCAGTTATCCTTCCCTCAGTCACCTGCTGCAGTGCCCCCTCCCTTCTCTGACCCACGTGTTTGAAACAAGCTGGGGTCAACTTTGCTTTCATCCCCTTCGTTTTTCAAATTACAAAAGGAAATACGCCCTTGTCACAAGTACGTCCATCCAGAAATATATCAAGATCTCCCGGTCATCCCTACCCCGTCCTGATCCAACCATTTATAATCACCTATTGATATATAATGAGGGTCATTGTACTCATCGCCCTACATTTCTGTGTTTCTCACATCATACACTGTAGGCCTCCTTTAAGTCAACAGAGCTCAGCTGTTGATGGGCAGTCAGCTGGTTTCCCAGTTTTTTCCCTTAAAAAAATAATGCAGTAAACATCCTACTACATGTATCTTTACATACTGCTGCTTTCATTTCTATGGAATAGATTCAGAAGAGTGGAGTTGCTGGTCACAGTATTAAGTGTATTTAAAATTTTCATCGACATATGCCAAATTGCTTTTCCACGAGCTGAAGAAACTCCAGTTGCCCAGCAGCAGCATATGAAGGAGCCTGCTCCCCTGGACGGGTACGCCGCGGAGACACCGTGGGTTCAGCTCCAGACTGTCTCATTAAGCAAACATCGCGATAAAACAAGTGACGTAAATTTTTTGGTCTCCTAGCGCATACACGATATGGTAGTCTATTAAGTGTGCAATTGCATGTCAAAAAAAAGTACGTATCTTAATTAGAAAGTACTTTATTGCTTAAAAAATGCTAACCATCATCTGACAATGAAAGGTCGCCACAAACCTTCGATTTGTAAAAATCGCTGGACCTGCGAAGCGCAATAAAACAAGGTCTGCCTGTGTCCTCTTAAGGGATGGAACCAGAGGAGAATGAGGTCACTGTCACCGTCAGTGGTGTGAAAATACTACTAGGCCTTTTGATCGGGTGCCCGCCCACCCACCTCTCTTCATTCCCACACTTTTGCCGTGTTCCTTCTTAAGACTCTCCTTCCGTAGCCAACATACACTTTATCCTTCAAAATCCAGCTTCAGACGTTCCCACAATCAGGCAGCTTTCATGGGCCTCTCCATTCCTCCGGTTGGTACTCACACTGCCCCTGGCATATTCCCCAACATGAAGCAACCTGTCCGAGCGGGGAAGCTTTCCAGTTCTGGTCCCGGATAAGGACCTCAGAGGAGCCAGGTAACATCCCCTACCCTCCACATGCTCATTGGCAAAGAAGCCCCACCGGGCCATCTGATCCTCAGAAGTCTCATGCACTTTTCTTAGTCTTTCTTTACAATATTGCTCATTGGTACTCAAAACAGGACATACTTCAAACAAGGGGCAAACTAGTACTGAATTTAATAGGACTTGTTTTTTTTAAGCTTCATAAACAAGGAGGTGCGTTCGAAGTGCCTGCTCTGAAATGAAAACTGTGAAGTCTGCTAAGTATTAGGAGCGTCAGCCTTATCACGATGGCTTCTTCAGCAATTTCACTTCTCTTTGATTTAACAGGTGCTTATTAAATCACGGGATTCCTACCCTCAGCTTACAAAATCAGTAAGGCAAAAGGAGAACAAAAAAATGGAACACCTCCAATGCAAGCAGATACTAAAACCCCACATCACAAAGGAAACCCACATCACAAATATAGTGGGGGACAGGCCTCCTTCCGGGAGGTGCCAGAGATGCCTCTAGTTGGTTTTCAAAAGACAGAAGTAAGGAGAGGGTCACCGCCCTGTCCAGCTCCAAAGGAGGAGAATGGAAGGTGGAGGTGAGGCTGGGAAGCAGGAAGTGGCCGTATTCACCCTCAGCTTTCATAGTTTGCACCGTGGGAAGCCACAAACAAGCTTCTGACAGCGAGCAGCCATTGTATATACACTGAACCAAAGCAAAGGAATCTGTTAACAGGAGATGTGTTCAGGCCACAAGTCAAGAGTTTGAAAGCATCAACGGTAAAGGATGGTGTGGTCAGACAGAAAGAACACTGAGCCGCAAGTCAAGGTGGGACCCCCGACAACCACTTGAAAAAGACTTAACTGCTTCGTGCCTCAGTTTCCTCACCACCACACTTTACCTCTCACGGGCATGGGGTTGGTTTAAGGATAAAATAAAATACAAGTGAGAGCATACAGACCCACGGTTTACATACATACTTTTCTTTTTTTGCTTTATGAACGGCACACAGTAAAAGTTAAACAGGGTATGTACAGGCTAAAATACGGCCCGCCAAACCTCACAATTTCAGTATTTTATTTATTACTGAATTATGGACAGTGGCTTAACTCCAGTGTCCCTAATTAAAAACTACCATTTGAGTCCTACTCCCCTTTTAGTAAAATTCATCCACAACTTGTACTTACATCTCTTATGTCACACATTTGGGTCCATGTGAAGACTTGCTGCGGGGGTGGGTAAACAGTGTAATGTTTTCTTTCTTCTGCAACAAATCCCATAAGCTGATGTAAAGATAAACTAGATTTACAATCAGATTCTCACTGGAAAGCATAAGAATTCAATAAGAAAGCTTCTAATGCAAGCTACTGGAAGAGCTTTTAGCTAGCTCTTTGCCAAGTTTTATCTCCAAATTCTGCGTAAAAATCAACAGTTCCCCTCCCGACATTTTAATTCCCTTCTCCTTTCTTTGGGCTGCGTCAAAGTTGATTGGCCTGACAGCCTTGATTTCCTGCGGGTGCTAACCCCTCCCTCTTTTGTTTAAAGGGCAGGTTTCATTCAGTCGGGTTTGTGGTTTTACCAGGCCACTCTTTCCTTGGGAGCAGACTAAACAAACGGGTTAAAAGAAGCTATGAGGGCTTCCCTGGTGGCGCAGTGGTTCAGAGTCCGCCTGCCGATGCAGGGGACACGGGTTCCTGCCCCGATCCTGGAAGATCCCACATGCCGCGGAGCGGCTGGGCCCGTGAGCCATGGCCGCTGAGCCCGTGAGCCATGGCCGCTGAGCCTGCGCTCCGCGATGGGAGAGGCCACAACAGTGAGAGGCCCGCGTACCGCAAAAAAAAAAAAAAAAAAAAAAAAAAAAAGAAGCTATGATATCACCTCATAGTCTTTTAAAAATCTTAAACTGGGCAGATTCAAAACATCATGGCTGTATGTTGAAGGAGGGAAAGTAGGAGCTCACGAAAGCAATATCCTATAAACGTGGGCTTGGCCTGCTATATTTACAAGTGCCCGCAGTCTCCAACTTTACCTTAATAAAATATGGTTTCCCGAACTCCCCGCTGAGGTGCTTCTTCCAACTCTCACCAAAACCTACAGGCACATTGCGCGCTGCGAGTCTGAGCAGTGCGGCGGCTTTGTTCCTCTGGATGCGGACCAACTGCTCGGGGCTCAGTGGCGACGAGGGCGGCGTGCCGGGCTCCTCCTGCCCAGCCCGGATCTTCTTGGCGGGGCTGGCCTGCAAGCGGTCCCCGCAGAAACGGGTCACGAGCTGCAGCGCACCTCTCCCGGGAGCCCGCAGCTTCCGTCCCCAACCCAACAGCCCAGGGTAGAGGACACCCATTCTTGGGGTTTCAGCCCCGCTCGGCAGGCTCGTACAAAACCGGACTCTGGAAACCCAGGGCTGATCCCAGTCCGGCACTAACAGGCCGCTGCCCCAAATTTCGAGTTTGGTACCAAAACAGGGCAGGAAAAAAGTCTGTGAGCAAGGCCCGCAGCGCCTCGCTAGGGGTTCGCGGAGAAGGGGCCCAGCACCCAGGGCCCCGCCCCGCGGGTCCCGCCACTAGCGTCCCCACGTGGTCTTTTCGCGGCAAAAACCCTCCCCTCCAGGACCCACCCCCCTCCCTCCTCTGATTGGAGGGTGAGCCGGGCCCCTCGCCTCTGATTGGCGCCGTGGGCCCCGAGGTTCGCCTCCATTGGCTGACCCCTCAGCATGGCCGCCGATGAGGCGCCACGGCGGCTGTTTTGAACACGTGGAGGCCCCAGTTTACCCAGTCAGCCCCATGTTCCAGCAACCCCTCGGTCGCGCGGGGTCCGCCGCCCTCCTCGCCCTCTTCGCCCTCCTCACCCTCCCTTCCCCCTGACCCCCGGCCCCACGAGCGGTCCCCGCCGCGCCTTACCGCCTCATCCCCGCTCTCAGCTACCGCCGCCACGCCGTTCCACTGCTCGGCCGGCTCGGAGCTGCAGGCACGTCGCTTCCTGGAGGGGCTCGGGGAGAAGAAGGAGTAGAGGGTCTTCTGGCCAATCATCCTGGAGCCGAGGAGGGAGCGAACGCGCGCTGCCCGGGGACCCGCGAGCTTGGCGCTAGCCGCGGCGGTCAGCAATTGGCGCCAAGCAACCCGCGCATGCTCCGACCGGGGGGGTGTGGGCGAGGGGGCAGCGGAGGTCCTAGTGCGCATGTGTGGGAGGGGCCGCTGGGTAAGGTCCCTGAGGCGAAGTGGGGCTCAGAAAGGTCTTTAGAGCGGGCGGGGTTCCTTAGGTCGGTTCACTCAGATGTTTACTCTTTCATTCATTCTTCTCACCCATCATACCTCTGCCTTGGGCAAGTCCCTCCACCTCTCAGCCTGTGAAAGAACTTAAAAGTACCCGCCCCGTGGGTTTTTTTGTGGGAGTGAAATTAGCTTTAAAATAGTAATTGTTAAAAAAAAAAAAAAAAGTAATTGTTTTGCTTTTAGTTGTCCAATTTTCACGACCTGTTTTACTGACGACAAACCAAGGTCTAGAAGCCTAACCTGTAAGGTTTGGGGGAGACTTTAACAGAGGTCATTAAGGTTAAACTCCAAACTAGTCATCCTCTGAAAGACATCCCCATACACCTGGGATTCTTCCCCTCTCCCTCCCTCCCCACATCCAAACTGTGGACAGGTCCTCTTGGGTTCATCTCCATAATAAAGCCCAAATTCAAATGCTGTTCTCAATCTCCGGTCTACTAACTACAGTCCCAGCGGGTCTTCTCTTTTCCTACCTAATCATCTTTTTGAAATGTAAATTACACCATAATAATCCCCAGGTTAAAATCCTATAGCTTCCAAATATGTTTGGAATAAAATCCTTGCTTCTACATACATACAGATGGTCAACAGGCACAGGAAAAGATGCTCAACATCTCTAATTATTAGAGAAATGCAAATTAAAACTACAATGAGGTATCACCTCACACCAGTCAGAATGGCCATCATTAAAGTGTCTACAAGTAGTAAATGCTGGAGATGGTGTGGAGAAAAAGGACCCCTCCTACACTGTTGGTGGGAATGTAAATTGGTGCAGCCACTATGGAGACCAGTATGGAGGTTCCCTAAAGAAACTAAAAATAAAGTTATCATATGATCCAACAATCCCACTCCTGGGCATATATAGGGAAAAAACTCTAATTCGAAAAGGTATATGCGCCCCAATGTTCATAGCAGCACTATTTACAATAGCCAAGACATGGAAGCAACCTAAACGTCCATTGACAGATAAATGGATAAAGAAGCTGTGGTATATACACAAATGGAATATTAGCCGTAACAAAGAACAAAATAATGCCATCTGCAGCAACATGGATGGACCTAGAGATTATCATACTAAGTGAAGTCAGAGAAAGACAAATATCATATCACATATGTGGAATCTAAAAACATGATAGAAATAAACGTATTTACAAAACAGAAATAGATTCACAGACATAGAAAACAAATTTATGGTTACCAGAGGGGATGGGGCAGAGATAAATTAGGAGTTTGGGGTTAACATGTACACAGTACTATATATGAAATAGATAAACAACAAGGATCTACTGTATAGCACAGGGAACTATATTCAATGGAACCTATAATGGAAAATAATCCGAAAAAAGAATATATGTATATATGTATAACTGAATCACTTTGCGGTACACCTGAAACTAACACAACATTGTAAATTAACTATACTTCAACTTTTAAAAATGGTTTTAAAAAAAATCCCTGCTTCCTACCAGTTGGCAAGGCTGCTTCACCCTCTCACGGAAGCCCAGCTGCTGTGACATGATGAGTCTGGTTCTCAGCACAGTCACCAGGCATACCCAGCTGTCCCTTGTGTGGTCTTACACCTTGCATGCACTGTCCCCCTGCCTGGAAAACCTCAGGTCTCAGCTCGAGACCCTGCCTCTGAAGGGCCTTCTCCTCCTGCCCCACTTTCTAGCAGGTCACTCTATTTACAGCTTCTGTACTATCTAAGATGATCTTATTGGGACTTCCCTGGAGGTCCAGTGATTAAGGCTCTGCGCTTCCACTGCAGGGCACATGAGTTTGATCCCCGGTCAGGGAACTAAGATCCCGCATGCCTTGTGGTGTGGCCAAAATAAAATAAAATAATCTTATTTATTCTCTCCTTGTTTATTTCTGTCTCCATCTCCAACACGTAACCTGGGTGAGGGCAGGGACTTGATTCTGTTACTGTTGTGTTCCAGCGCCTAGGACAAGGAGCTTGATGTGTAAGAAGAAGAGATGTTCATAATTTAAAATTATTTTTAAAATAAGAAAATAAAAGCCACTGTGAAAAAGTTTGGCAGCTTTGTATAAAGTGACACATACTCTTACCATGTGCCCCTGTGATCCCACTCCTACGTATTTACCCAAGTGAAATTGGACTCTATATTCACATGAGAGCTTGTACATGAATAGATATAGTGACCTTATTTGTATTTTCCCCAAACTGGAAACAACCCAAATGCCCCTCAAGTGGCAAGCGGGTGGACAAATTGTAGGGCATGAGTACAAGGGCAGCTTACTCAGCAATAAAAAGGAATAAACTGATACGAACAACATGGATACATCTTAAAAGCTTTAGGCTAAGTGAAAGAAGCCAGACACAAAGCCTATATATTGTATCATTTCATTTACAAGAAATTCTGGAAAAGGTAAAACTCTAGGGACAGAAAACACATCAGTGGTTGCCAGGGGCTGGGTAAGGGGGTGAGTTGATAACTAGGAGATTTGGGGGAATTTTATGGGATGATAGAATTCTAGATCTTGATTGTGGTGTGGTCACACAACTGTTTACCTTTGTCAAAATCTGCAGAGCTGGACGCTAAGAAGATTCAAAACAAAGCCCCCAACCTCTTTTCATTCCATTGGCCAAGAGAGAGAGTAAATAAAAATTGGTGATAATAAAAGCTGACATTTGTTTGAAGCACAGAAGCCCTTCTCACACATCCTCTCATTTACTCCTCATGGTGTTCTCATGGCATAGGTTTTGTAGTCCCCACTGTTTAGAGAAGGCAGTTCAAGCCCAGAAGGGTTAAGTGACCTGTAGGAGCCACACAGCTACAGTTGAGGAGACAGAAATGGAAGTTACGTGGTCTGATTGCAGAATTCGTGCTCCTATCTGCGACAATATGCTGGTTGGCCCAACTCCCTGTCAGGAAACGAAATTAATCCCCAGGGAGAGATGATACCGAACAACAGCTGCCAAACCATCGGGGACCCTGCACTGCTGCGGAACAAATAACGTTACCCAGAAATACGGCGGTGCTTGCAACACGCCCGGAGGGCCAACAGGCGGCGCCCGGAGGCCGCCCACCGCTTTGTTTTGCAGATTTGCCTGGATTTTCTCCAGTTCGCGGCTGAAATCTACCCGGAAGCAGTTCTGTGGAGGGGGTAAGTGTTTCCTCTTTCCCGCAGGACCTTTCTCCAGTGTCTGGGAGAAGCGGAGCTTCGCGGGAGCTGAGATTTTAAAGAGACCCCTAGGCGCCACCCACCCCCCGCACGTGTTACAATTCTTATTTTCTATCAGAATTCGGCGTGCTGGTGTATGACTACGTTTAACCGTTTTTACATTTAGATTCAGAATCTTGTCCGTGTAAGGATCGCAATACTTACCTGTTTTAATACTTGCGTGGGAGGCCGGCCAGTTATCTACCCCCCACCCGCCAGCCTGTCCTTTGCAGGGTGGAAGGGAGAGAGAGACGTGCTTTTCTGGGTGACTTTGAGGAAACCTCTCCCCCTCTCAGTGTGTCAGTTTCCCCATATGTAAAGTGAGGGTTTGGGTTGCAGTTTCCAAGTTTGCCATTGGCGTGCGAATTCCGGGGGGTGGGTGTTTCTTTAAAACTTCGGATATTTGCGGGTGGAGGGCAGGCACACGTGGGTGTTGCAAGCTAGGCAGCTGATTCTAATACCTACCCAGGTGTGGGAGGGATCCTTCCAGCTTTAACCTCCTCTTACTTCCTTTATAGGACATGGTGTTAAACTTTAAAATGGGAACTTAAAAACTGGAGGAATGCCACTGTGAGACCACTTTGCAGAGTGGATTTTGGCATTTGGGACAGAGCCTGGGCAATCTCTCTCTCTCTCTTGGCCTGGCCACTGGCTACCAGGTGTTTGCTTTGTGGAGACTAGATGGACAGATTCCTGGTGAAGGGGGCTGTCAGGGGCCTTATGGGAAAGAGGGGGCAAGAGCAGACCGGAGGAGGCCCAGCAGGGTCGGCAGAAGAGGAGGGGACCAGCAGGAAAAAGCCCAGGACAGCAGCCCCGGGGAATGGGGTCCACTCGGCAGGCCTCAGCTGGAGGCACATTGCAGCCGAGGGCCTGGACTGCGATTACACAGTCCTGTTTGGCAAGGCCGAAGCAGATGAGATTTTCCAAGAGTTGGAGAAAGAAGTGGAATATTTTACAGGTAAGCAGGGGACGGTGGGGTGTGTGTGGAAGGCTTGTTGGATAAAACTAGTGGTCCGTGTTTAGGGAAATCTGAACCCAGGAGCCATTAATTACAGATGAGTTTGTTAATTGACTGAACACATATTCCGGGCACCTCTGGGCCAAGCAACTTGCTGGGTGCTTGGGATACAGACTTAATAACAGGGACCTCCTGTCCGCTGAGAGCGGAGAGATGGTAAATTACCAGGTAATTCCTATGCACGAGGTTCTCAGCATCACCTGGAGGACTTTGTTGCTTGTGAGAACGCCATGGCTTGCCCTGCCCCTGTAGTCTAGTGTCTAGAGTTTCCGGGTGCTGCTGATCCGGGGACCACACACTGAGAACCGCTGCAATGTGGCAGAGCACAGGGACGGGGAGATGTAGAAATGCCCACGGGAGACCCAGCCTCCATCCTGAGCTGAATTAGCACCATCTTCCATCGATGCCCTTTGTCCCCACAGTTGGCAAAATCACCGTGCTAGCGTGTAACCTGACTTCATTTTGCTCCAATTTCAGCCTCTATATTACGGTTGTAGTGAGCAATTAAGTTAGGGTGTTTTTATAAAAAACTTGGACTAGGGCTGTGTATCTCCAAGTGTCGGACAAGAATCACTGTCCTTACATGAACGTTTTGGACGAGCCACAATGATTTTTGAGGAGGGGGTCCCTGGTCGGGGTATTAGATGTTATTCCTCTTTTACTTCCTTTTCTGAATACTCAGGGAGTGTGGATTGTCTGAGGCGCTGCTATGTTTCCCCTGCACAGGTGCGCTGGCCAGGATCCAGGTGTTTGGGAAGTGGCACAATGTCCCAAGGAAGCAGGCGACGTATGGTGACACTGGGCTGACCTACACCTTTTCAGGCCTTACTCTGTCTCCAAAGCCCTGGGTCCCTGTCCTAGAGCGCATCCGGGATCGCATTTCTGTAGTGACTGGACAGAACTTCAACTTCGTGCTTGTCAACAGGTGACCCCCTAACTGTTTGTACCTTTTACTTTTTAGGACAGTGGACTGAATTCTATAAACCTGTCTCTTCCAAAAAGAAGAGTTTAGGATTCCACCGTACTTTACTCATTTGTACAACAAATAACTCTTCAGTGTAGTTAGGGGAGTAGTAGTGGAACATAAGCAATTAGTCTTTATGGAGCTCTCACCATGGCGGGAGTGAGAGGCCGCAAACTGATGAACAGGTGAACAAGATAACTTCAGACGTTGATAAGTGTCTCGTAGAAAGTTAAACAGGCTGATCTAAGAACGGCTGGGAGGAAGGAGTCTGGGTTTCTCAACAGCAACGCTCCTGATGCTTTGGGCCAGATAATCCTCTTCCTGGGGCTGACCTGTGCATTGCAGGATGTTGGGGAGCATCCCTAGCCTCCACCCACCAGATGCCAGTACCACCCTGTGAATGAAAAACGTTGCCTGCCATAGCATCCAACAAAGGATGCGGAGCCATCAAGCCCCTGTAGCCCTGAGGGAACTCAGGATGGAGACATACCCATTGCCAAGCCCTCAGCCCCTGCAGCCACCACCAGTGTGCCCCCTGAGGGGACTCAGGATGGGAAAGGACAGGATACTGGCCCCAGAGGGCTGAGGTGCATCGCAAAGGAATGATTTCAGTGAGCCCAGACTGTCCCATACACAGAAAGGCACTAAATTCATTAGCTCGAGATGTCTGGTTTTCTTTTAATTATCAGTAATCTTTTGATGTTCTAATGATTGTCGGCTCCCCCCTTACCTCTTCGGAGCAGTCCCCCAGAGCTGGCTGAGAGGCTGCCTCCTTTTAGACTGTGCATTTTTTTCAGGGGTCCCTTTGGTCAGAGCAACCAGAATGTCTCCAGACATCGCCTAGTGCCCCCTGGGGGGCAGAGTCACCCTGGTTGAGAACTCTGGGTTTAAGGGAAGATGGTTAGAGGAGGGTTCACGGAGGGGTGACGCCCGAGCTGATAGCTAAACCAAGAGAGAGTGGGAGCCACACAGGCACCTGGAGGGAGAGCAGAGGGAGCTTGGAGTGTCTCGAGTGGAAATCCCGCTGGTGGTGCTGGAAAGCAGTGATGAGCTCAGAGGCCGGCGGGGGCCAGACTGTGCGAGGAATACGGGTTTTAAGTGTAGGGAGAAACCGTCTTACGCGATGAAGGTTTACACATACGAACCCTGCGGGAGAACTCTAAGACTTGTGTTTGGCCTCTGTTGGTGTGCTTTGTTTGTTTGATGGCTTGTGGGATCTTAGTTTCCTGACCAGGGATCAAACCTGGGCCCCCGGCAGTGGAAGCGCAGAGTCCTAACCATTGGACCGCCAGGGAATTCCTTACTGGTTTTAAAGCGTGTGATCAAAGAGGGCTGATAACAAAGTGAAAGGCTTGCCTCATCTGTGGACCAGATGTAGCCCTCCAGCCGCTGCAGAAACCTGTGCTCGTGGCACTGTTTCCCTGCAGGCAAACGAGGGCTCTGGGTGTGGGTGTGTTTCCACAGAGGGCTGTTCTGTGAACTCTGCTTGTTTTCTCACTGCAGGTACAAAGACGGCCGTGACCACATTGGTGAGCACAGAGATGATGAGAGAGAGCTGGCTCCTGGGAGCCCCATCGCCTCTGTCTCCTTTGGGGCTTGCAGAGACTTCTTCTTCCGGCATAAGGATTCCCGGGGGAAGCACCCCTCCCGGAGGCTGGGGGTGGTCAGGCTCCAGCTGGCCCACGGAAGCTTACTTATGATGAACCACCCAACCAACACTCACTGGTACCACAGTCTCCCCGTCCGAAAGAATGTTCTGGCTCCCCGGGTCAACCTGACATTTCGGAAAATCCTGCCTATTACAAAGTAAAAACGTTTTTAACAGCTAGTACTTCTGTTAGTTCCTTCCTTCTCTACTCCAAGAGGGAGCTGGCATTTCCTTTACCAACAGGGAACATGGAAAAGGTTGAACCCAAGCGCAGGGCTTCTTACATACAGTGCCGAACTCAGAAAGAGGATGTTTGTATCGAGTCGGTGAATTATGAAAGAAGACCAGTTGATTTTTTTCCTAACAAAATGATTCTTTTATTGCTATAATACACAGCAGATACAAAAGGTACCTTTAGCAAAAACATAAATCAGCAGTTATTATGGCATAAACTACGAGTTTAACTTCGGTTTTTGCAAAAAGAAGCGACTTTGTAAATAACTTAAAGCTAGAAGTAAGAGTGTTTGGCTGCTACTTAATGCCTAATGATTTACAAAAAATGAGAAAGTCACCTTTAAGTCAGGGGAAGAGACTTTGCACGGAGATCATTCACATTTACAACTGTGGCTCAATCCCTCCGACCAAAGATCTGCTTACAACTGAACGCTAAAAGGATGAGCCCCGTTCATCTCTCTTTAACGGCAGATTGCAAAGCGTAAGCAGTGGCAGAGCAGCAGTTGCTCCAAGCTACAACTTTGCCAGGCAGGTTAAAGTCACGTGATTGAGCATTTGTTTCCCCCAGACCGCGGGTACCACGGGGACGTGCCTTTCACCGTCAAAGCCGGGGTCTGTAAGAAGTCGGGAAGGGACGTCTGCCATGAACAGACCAGAAGCTTTGTGTGGCTCCTTTCTCCCTGAGGTGTGTGGCCTGGAGAACTTCACAGTCCGTTCTGTCAATAGCAAGAGTTCCGAGTCCTCAGGATGCACGCTGGGCCTGGGGGAATGGGGATCACCTGGGCCTCTAGCGCTTTCAGCTGACACCAAGGCCTTGTCTGGAAGTGTCTGCCAGCTGGTCCCCACCAGGGGAAGCACAGTCCTCAGCCTGACCTCAGGTGACCTTTTGGACACGTCTGATTCCAAATCTTATCTCTGAAGAGTCAGTGCATTTGTTTTTTGTTTTAAATAAAAGAGCCTAGCTAAAACATAGATACCCCTGTGTCATCAAAATTCCTTCGGCCCTGGGCTGCCTTCATTAGACTTACCTGAAGAGAGGGGAGGATGCCCAAGAGAGGCCTTTTGTATGAGGCTACTGGAAACGAATACATTTAGAATATGGACCTAGAACAGAATGACAGTACTAGATATCAGCCATAATTTTATGTTCAAAAAGTTTTTTAAACTTCTTTTTTGTGGGAAGGGCTGGACTTGGATGGTCATGGAATCTAACTCATCACTTTACAGATGAGGAAACTGAGGTCCAGAGAGGCAGCAGCCCCAAGGTCAGTGCCCTTCTTTCAGAATCCAGCTCTCCAATGGAGGCCAGGATTGTCTTTCTGACACAGCCCCCGGCTCCACCTGTAAACCTCAGGAGCTCTTCATGGGCAATAAATAAATAGATGAGAATAGCTGTCCACCGTGGGGTCCTTGTGTGAGAAAGGGTTTTCTACAGAGCGGAGGAGTCCTAGGTGTGGCACACAGGCCACCGAGTTCTGGCTGTTCACACAGTTATATAATATGCGATAATCACACCTCGGAGTCCAGGATACAAAAGATAACAGCAAAGAGAAAGCTGGTCACTTGTAACTGACAAAGTAGAGAAAGAATTTCCCCGAGGGGCGGATTTGGCACATGAGCTTTTACTACATATAAAGAATCGAAAGCTTAGAAAAAGACATATAAAAAGGGAAGGCGGGTGTGCATCAGGCGTCTTTTAAGTGTTCTGTTGCTCTCTGTTCGGTAACTTTGGAAGGTACAGAGCTTTTCAGAAACTGCTTATATGATGCCCAGATGAGGTGTGTTTTCCAGGAGGGACATGCTACGAGAGCAACTGAGAGTGAAAGGCACTTCTTCGAAGTTGTTGCCTTTAGTAATTTCACTAATTCAACCATTTTTATGGGACTGCTTATTAAAAATAAAAGATCTATGCTGAAACTCTGGAGGATCAGACAAAGTTAACTCCCCTCTGAGAACACCTAATGTATCAATCTAAAAACGGTGGCTTCTGGAGTCTGGTTTCTTTTAATTACCTGGATCAGGTGAGTGACAAGACACGCTCTAGACACAATGACTGCTTTCCTAGCCCGGCACCGCTGCCCTGGTACGCACGGGCAGAGCTGTGCGGGGAGCCTGACCTCGTTTGAATCGGGGCCACCAGCTCCTGTGTGGAGCCTGCTCTTAGAACACGCCAGAAGGCTGCAGGACTCTAGTGGGGCTGCTTGCACGTACACACCACAGCACACACGCACACGCACACACACACAGCTTGGACGGAGCCATCAGCTCTAGCTTCGGGGCCAGGGCAGAGTCATTCTTCAGACTTGCACTCCTGACTCTGGTGCTGCATCTTGGAAAGAACACGCTCGTAAAACAGCAGGTAGGCGCTGGAGGACAGCACCTCCTGCAGGCTGGCCTTGCGGACGGTGTCGTCAGAAATCCACAGCCACTGGTTGCTGGTGGAGAGAGGGTTCTTGGCCGAAGGTGGGGACCGTCGGTAGGTCACGAAGTGTCCCGAGTGCATGTCTCCGTGGTGGACAACAACTGCCACCAGCTGGAAGAGGTACGTGGAGGAGCTGAACGGTAGGAACAAATGCCAGTGGTTTACAAATACAACAAGGAAGGTTTAGAGGCAAAGCAAAGAGGAGGGCTTCCCTGGTGGCACAGTGGATGAGCGTCCGCCTGCCGATGCAGGGGACACGGGTTCGTGCCCTGGTCCGGGAAGATCCCACATGACGCGGAGCGGCTGGGCCCGTGAGCCATGGCCACTGGGCCTGCGCCTCCAGAGCCTGTGCTCCGCAACGGGAGAGGCCACAACAGTGACAGGCCCGCGTACCGCAAAAAAAAAAAAGCAAAGAGTAAAAAATCCTAGGTGTTCAACAATAGGGGACTGACACAATGGTCAGCTATACAACTGAATACACAATTCAGCTATACAACTGAATACTATGCAACCACTGAAATAGAGACCTGTATTTACTGGCCTGGTAAACTGTCCATTCTTTGAGTGTATGTACGTTGTGTAGTATATGCATGCACACACACACACACACACAGCTTTACAGGTGGAAGACAAAGATTTAACTGGTGATCTATCTTTAGGTGGTGTCCCCAAAACTTTTAAAATTTCTTTCTTTATATTCTATGTACATACTTTCATACATATGTACATGTATACACACATACACATAACATTTACATTTTATGGACTTTATAATTCTTATTTTTAAAGCCATCAGTGAATGAGGCATATGCGTCTAAAAAGTGGCTCACCTGTAGTCAGGAACAGCTGGGAGGGGGAAGGCCATCGGGGTTGGCAGCGTGGGCAAGAAGGATGGGGAGCAGGTGCCGTTCATGAAAATCTGTGTTTTGGGGCCCCCCGGGTGACTCCGAACTGCAAGAGAAAAAGGCCGAAGGCAATGAAAGTGAGCAGCAGCTTTGGGTAAACAAGACATGGTTTGGATTAGCTTGAAATTTAACTCCCCAGTAAGGCTACAGAGGAAAAACAGACACGTGATTTTGTCCTATGCTGATTCATAAAACTTCCTTTTTGTCTCTGCCTGTTTTAATCCCCAAATAGGAAAAATGTACCCAGCTCCTAGCCTCCTGCTCACTTTGACAACTCTGTGAGTCTTTGAGATTCCCAGCCCTGTTTGCTAAAGACCTGCACCCCTGCCAGGGAGAAGAGGAAGCCAGGGCAAGGAGGTCCTGGATTTAAAACTGGGCCCTCTTCCCACCCCAGCTGCTCCCAATGTTAAACTATTGACCTTTTGAGAAAGGACAAAGCTCGGTCTCCCTGTGAATGATGTCCTGCCACACAAATGGATGTAGGAAAGAATAATGGTAGTAAGGGGTGTTAGGTGGGGAAAGTCTGGGGTGCAGGGAAGACAGTCCTGGCACACAGGTGGCGAGTTCAGGCTTGGAGCCTTGAAAGTCGGTGAGTTTTCCTCATTTACAAAGAACTGAACATATTACATACAACACCTTTATAAAACTGTCCCAACAGGGCTTCCCTGGTGGCGCAGTGGTTAAGAATCTGCCTGCCAATGCAGCGGACACAGGTTCGAGCCCTGGTCTGGGAAGATCCCACATGCCGCAGAGCAACTAGGCCCATGAGCCACAACTACCGAGCCCGCGCGTCTGGAGCCTGTGCTCCACAGCAAGAGAGGCCGCAACAGTGAGAGGCCCGCGCACCGCGATGAAGAGTGGCCCCTGCTCGCCACAACTAGAGAAAGCCCTCGCACAGAAACGAAGACCCAACACAGCCAAAAACAAATAAATTAAAAAAAAAACAAAAAAAACTGTCCCAACACTTCATTCCAGTACCAGATCCCCCATCTGTTGTTTGCCCCTGGACCAATCAGCCTCTGGGAGCCTCAGTTTTCTCTTCAGTGAGACAGAGTGATAATAGCTACCTGGCTTCACTGGGACCCGATCAATAATTAGCTTCAAGGGAGGATGGTAATGGGATCAGACAAAAAGCAATTCAGCAAAGAAGTATCAACCCAAATAAGATGTTCAGGGATCTTCAGCCAGGACATTCCTCCCCACAGTTCCTGTCTAAACGAGGTGACTGTACTGGGGAGAAGAAAAGAGAAGAAATTCACTGGAATGAGTTGAGCCAATTATTGTTTAGTCAGAAGACCAGAAAGCAACCTTTTGCTTTCCTGCCTATAGTTTTTCATTTGTCAGAGAGTTTTTAAAAACTAGACATCTCATGACTGTATCATTTAAACCTCTTTTACAAAACCTTTCCCTTCCCACCCCCAATCCTGCTGTTCTCAAGAATTTAAGCAGCCGTTGGGTGAGCCTGGCCCTTGTGGCACAAGGAACCCGCAAATTCCAGCTGCGTTGGCCCCTCGGGCAGGCACCTGGCTTGGGGGCTGCCGGCCCGTCTTGCAGCTCCAGCGCAGGCCCTGCCTTCTCGTGCAGCTCGGGGCTGCGGTGAACGGGTTTGTGTCCGAGCAGGTGATACTTGTAGATGTCCATCATCAGGAACTCGTTGAACTGCACGTGCTCGTGCCGCTTCAGGGGTGTGCCGTGGCTGGACCAGCTCAGCCGCTGGAGATGGATGCACAGACACTGGGGGAGCTGCGGGTGGGAGAGACGGAAAGAGCCGTGGGTTGGGAGCGGGACCCGGGGGGCCCTCGGGAGCAGAGCCGGCCAGGCATGCGGCATGGGCTCACCTTCCCTAGTTTTAACTGTTTGACAAACGTGGTCCTCTGGTGTTCCACCTTCTCGCCATTCAGCGTCCCTTTTGCTTCAATCTGAAATCAAGGAAACATCTCTCTGCAGCAATTCTTTTTGGTTTTTTTTTTTTTTTTTTTTTTTGGCAGCGTTGTGCAGCTTGCAGGATCTTAGTTCCCCGACCAGGGATCGAACCCACACCCTCGGCAATGAAAGCGCCGAGTCCTAACCACTGGACCGCTAGGGAAGTCCCTCTGCAGAAATTCTTGAAACAGGACCCCTAGGGACAGCTGTGGGTCAGGCTGGCGTTACAAGTGCATTCACTGGGCACTTGACGTCCACCTGCTGAAGGAACTCAGCCGCCCAATTATCTGTGAGTTGTCTTCACTCTTTTAGTCATTAACTAATGGTGACCGTGGAGGCAAAAGAAGTAAAGAGGCCGCACTGAAACTGACACTAGCATGTCATTTGTTTCGTTCTGTGTCTTCAAAATTTCTGGCCCCCACAGTTCCTCTTAATTCAGAGGGTGATGTTTAATTGCTCGGGGGAGTCGGCCAGGTCGCTCAGCTGAGGCAGATGTGAAAAAGGCGGGTGCGGAGGGAACTGCAGTGAATTGGAGTGGGCCTGTCCCACCTCAAAAGATGGCATTCAAATTTTTTTCTTTAAACATTTTGTGGATGAAACCAAACTCATCTGGGAAAAAGATTTGGTCCGTGGGCTGCCAATTTCCTCAGCAACTTAGATGGATGTGGCTGTGGCTGCAGAGAGCCTCTGGGGGTAGTCGGCAGAGCTCAGGGCCGGCGGTGTGGGAAGCGCTGTATCAGGACACGTGGGCCGGCTCAGGAAATGGCACTTGGGGTTAAAGCCATACCTTCGTACAGTTGTCACATACGACATCCCGCACGGATTCCGACGAGATGAAGTGGTGAAGGCAGTGGTCCAGGGTCAGTGGATGACCCTACAGCACAAGAAGAACATTCATGGTTACAATTCAAGGAGAGCTAGACTGAAACTGTTAACAGTGTGAAGCCCAGAGCTTTATTCTGCTTAGGCAGGCAGTGAAGCTTCACAGACACAACTGGGTGTTTCCTGAACAAATGGGGAGCCCAGAGCATCTTGGATTTGCTCTTATGGATAGATTCAAGGGTATGAGGACATAACACTGCAGAAAATTATGGGCTTCCATGTTCTTGTAGATAGCTTTGAATTTGAGATTAATGTGTGTGTGTGTGTGTGTGTGTGTGTGTGTGTGTTCAAAAAAGCCAAAATTTCTGCAGCAAGAGAGAAAATGCCCACCTTCTCCCCCCAAGACAGGCCATGGTACCACAGATTAAAACTAAGATGGGTTCAACCAACCATGTGTCTGAGTCATGTGTAGTAGCTGAGCTACACGAAATGTCTCAAAGCCCTTTCAGATTCAAATGTCTCCAAAACAGACCCCAAGTAAACCACAGATCAGTACATACCCATGTGGCAGCTGGAATACTTAGTGAAAGGCTATCGAAGGTATCAAATCGAACGGGACTCTGAAACACATATTGCAGAAAAACCAAAAAGGACTTAGGTTCAATTCAAAGCTTTATAGATGGGAAGATATACGCCTATAAAACAGTTTAATATTTACATGCCCAACAGTAACATAGTCAAACATAATGTACTTACCTAGAAGCAAATTCTATTAAGAACAACCTTGTAAACGTAAGAACTACAATAATACTAAAGGATATCTTGGAAAAACTATACAATAGCATACCTGTCCCAGCAATTTTGGGATTTTTATCCTAAGGAAATAACCATGGATAATAAAACTACAAGGATGTGGTTATCACAGCATCATTTATGACGGCAAAATGTGAATGGGTGAAAATTCTAGGGGGTGATTAAATAAATTATATCATATCCATATATTATAGAATGGAATACTATATTAAAAATAGTGCAGTAGAGGGGCTTCCCTGGTGGCGCAGTGGTTGAGAGCCCACCTGCCGATGCAGGGGACACGGATTCATGCCCTGGTCCGGGAAGATCCCACATGCCGCGGAGTGGCTGGGCCCGTGAGCCATGGCCGCTGAGCTTGCGCGTCTGGAGCCTGTGCTCCGCAACGGGAGAGGCCACAGCAGTGAGAGGCCCGCGTACCACAAAAAAAAAAAAAAAAAAAAAAAAAATAGTGTAGTAGAACTACACATAATTATATGGAAAGATGTGCATGTTATATGCATGTTATATTATTAACTGCAAAAAAAGCCCCAAAACAACAAATGATAAAACAGGGTTAAGAGGTCCTGCTTTCGGACTTCCCTGGTGGTGCAGTGGTTAAGAATCTGTCTGCCAATGCAGGGAACACAGGTTCAAGCCCTGGTCCGGGAAGATCACACAGGCCGTGGAGTAACTAAGCCCATGTGCCACATCTACTAAGCCTGCGCTGTAGAGCCCGTGCTCCACAACAAGAGAAGCCACCGCAATGAGAAGCCCGCGCACTGCAACGAAGAGTAGCCCCCGCTCACCACAACTAGAGAAAGCCCGCATGCAGCAACGAAGACCCAACACAGCCAAAAATAAATACATAAATAAATAAATTTATTTAAAAAAAAAAAAAGAGTTCCTGCTTTCGATTACAGCACAGTAGGTTGGCTAAACTAACTCTCCTTGACATAACAATTGTAAAATCTGGACCAAAACAAAACAAATTGAACAACTGGAGGGCTACCAAAAGCAGGCAGAAATGGAGAAGTCAATTCGTGGAGAAAAAGGACCTCGGTGGGGGAGATTTGCTATGTGTGGCTTCTTTGCCTGAGGGTCCCCCCTAATCCATGCAGTTCAGTGTTGGGTGGGAAAAAGCAGCAGTCTTACAGAATTAAGGTATCAGGAGACAGAGTTCAGGGCTGGTACAGAGGCTGGAGGAAATCCCAGAAAGAGAGGAGCCAGGAGAGGATAGGCCCTACAATCTGTGTATGAGCCCTGCCTGATTCCATGGCTGATCCCTAAAGCGCACAGACACGGAAGAGACTCCAGGGACTCAGCAAGAAGCTGCGGCTGGAGGCTGAGAAAACTGAGCAGAGATTCTGCCGCCCAGTGTTGGAGAGGGGGGGTTTGGAGTTTAAGCTCAGCCAAGGCAACTGCCTGCTAGAACAGAATTCATTATTTCTCAGAGAGACATACCAGAATCCAGAGTCTCTTCTACAGTGTCAATATTAAAAAATTACTAGACACACAGTACAAAGAAAGAAGAAAAGTGTGACCCATGGTGTGTAGGGAAGAGGAGGTGAGGACCTGGATGGTGCAATTAGCACAAGGACCCTAAAGGAGTATATTATAAATATGCCCAAGGACATAAAGGAAGAGAGAGTTATTCAGATCTAGCGGAGGACAAATAGAGGATCTCAGGAGAGAAATGGAAATTATAGAGAACCGAAAGAAATCTATAATTAAAAGGAACAATAACTAAAATGAAAAATTCACTGGACAAGCAAACAGAGATTGAAGATGGGAAAGACAGTCAGGAAATTTGAAGATAGGTCAATAGAAATTATCTAAATTGAAGGACACGGAGGAGAAAGACTGAAGAAAAAAGAACCAGGCCTCAGTGACCTGTGGGACGATATCAAATGGACTAACAAGTCGAGAAAGGGGCATACATTTTTTTGAAAAACATAGTGGCCAAAAAAATGTTCAAAGTTGGTGACAAGCATAAATGTACATAAATGTAACCAAACCAAAACAACAGCAACACTGTCAACCCAAAATTCTATACACAGCCGAACCAGTCTTCAAAAAGAAGAAGGGCAAAACAAAACCATTTTTATATAAATGAAATCTACGTGAATTTGTCAACAGACCTGCAAGAAATGTTAAAGGAATATTTTTAGACTGAAGGGAAAAAAATATCAAATGGACCTGGATCTACAGAAGGCACTGAGGAATACTGAAAATGGTAAACGTGAAATTTTTTTCTTTTAATTTCTTTTAAACACATATAACTGTTTAGAGTAAAAATTTTTATGACAGTGTTGTGGGGTTTATAATGTATGTACACGTAAATAATATATACGACAAAGCACAAAAGATGGGGTAACAGAACTATACTTTCATAATGTTCCTACATTTTACACAAAGGAATATGATATTAACTCTAAATAAACTGTGATAAGTTAACACTGCATGATGTAATGACACACACACAAATGTAAAAAAAATGTAGCTAAAAAGCTAACAGAGGAATTACAATGGAATACTAAAAAGTATTCAATTAACCCAAAAGAAGGGAGGAATGGAGGAACAGGGAAACAAAAACTATATGAGACAAGTAGAAAACCAACGGTAAAACAGCAGACCTAAATCCACCCTATAAATACCTACGTTAAATGTAAATGGACTAAACACACCGAATAAAAAGGCAGATAGGAAGCTGGATAAAAAGGCAAGACCCGATTATATGCTCTCTACAAAAGCCACACTTTAAATACAAAGACAAAAGATAGGTCAAAAATAAGAGCACAGAAAGAGACATACCATAGAAACACTAGTTAGATGGAAACTAAACAGACAAAATAGACTTCCAGACAAGGAGTCTTACTAGAGATAAGGAGGGACATTTTATCACGACAGTAAGAGTCAACTCATCATAATTAATTCATGTGTATGTGCCTAACAGCAAAGTCTCAAAAGAAATTCAGCAAAAATAGAACTAAAGAAATAAAAAGAAACAAATTCTAGCAAACACTTAAGGAAAAAGCAATACCAATATTACCCAAAGACCTTGAGGAAATAGAGGCAGGAATACTTCCCAGCTAATTTTATGAGGCTAGCATAACCCTTATAATAAAACCTGAGAAAGACATTACAAGAAAATCATAAACATGAAACACGAATAGCCTTCAGAAAATGTTAGCAAACCAAATCTAGTAATATATAAAAAGAATGACATCACAATAAAATGAAATTTATCCCAGAAACACAAAGGTAGTTTAACATTAGAAAAATCAATCACTGTAATTCACCATATTAACAGAATAAAAGAAAAAAAAAAGATCATCTCAATATATGTAAAAAAGTAAGACAAAATCCAATTATTAGTCATGATAAAAACTCTCAGCAAACTAGGAATAGAAAAGAACTTTCTCAGTGTGATAAAAGGAGAATATAAAAACTCAAAGATAACATCATACTTAATTACGAAACACCAAATATTTGTTTCTTAAGATTTGAAACAAGGCAAAAGTGGAAAAAACCCAATGTCCATCCGCTGATGAATGGATAAACAAAATGTGATCTATCCATACAATGGAATATTATTTGGTAATATTTGGTAATAAACAGGAATGAAGTACTGATACATGATACAACATGTGGAAGAACCCTGAAAACATTATGCTGAGTGAAAGAAGCTAGTCTCAAAGCACCATATGATTCCATTTATATGAAACGTCCAGAATAGACAAACTATATAGAGACAGAAAGTAGATTAGTGGTTTCCTAGGGCTGACAGAGTGTGGGGAGAAATGAGAAATGACTGCTAACGGGTACAGGGGTGGTTTTTTTGTGTGTGCGGGAGCAAGGGGTGGGTGATGAAAAATATTCTAAAACTGACTGAGGTGACAGTTGTACAATTCTCTATTTTTGCATCATGCTCAAAATTTTGCATAATAAAAATTTTAAATCTCAAAAGCAAAACACACACACACACACACACCAAAAAACCAGCCCTAGAATCTGTTGTGTTCACCATGGGTATAGACCCAACCTTAGGACTCAAAACCCTGCCAATCACAATGGGTCTGCTGCTCTTGGTACAGAAGATGCCATCTGAGAATCAACTGATATGTCAGCACTGACCAAGGGGGGGCAGTGGGTCCACCAAGCCTACAGACCCCAGAAAAATCACAGAAGCCAGACACCAATGTCAGTCCTCATGCTCTGGATCCTTCATGAATCTTTTTTTTTTTTTTTTTTTTTTTTTGCGGTACGCGGGCCTCTCACTGTTGTGGCCCCTCCCGTTGCGGAGCACAGGCTCTGGAGGCGCAGGCCCAGCGGCCATGGCTCACGGGCCCAGCTGCTCCACGGCATGTGGGATCTTCCCGGACCGGGGCATGAACCCGTGTCCCCTGCATCGCCAGGCGGACTCTCAACCACTGCGCCACCAGGGAAGCCCCATGAATCTTAAATAAAACCTTGCCAGAAAATATCAAGTATTGGTATTGTATTTACCTGGTGCTCACAGTGTTTGCAGACCATGTTACTAGTAAGTCTTCCATGAAAAGGATGCTGGGACTTCCAGTGGCTGGATGTGGGATGAGGTGACCCTGGAATACAGAACACCTTTGGATAGGCCACCTCTAGCCCTCTGGCACCAACCTCAAAATTCACCCCCCTTCTTAGTATGTGGTAGACACACCTTCTTTAGGAAAAAAAAAAAAAAAGTTCCTGAAAAGGACACTGAAAGAGGTTCCCTTATTGAAATCCATCAAAAACACAACCAGTTCCCTTCACAGGAGAATTTACACAGGTCCTTAAATGTGGTTTCTATATAATAGGCACAGCCACATTTAAAAAAGAAATTTGTGTTTGATAATGTCTTTTTACAAACATTGTTTCAAATGTTTGAGATGTCACAAGAATGATACCACTGGTGAACATTCCATAAAGTGAGATAAACCTCTGAAATCATCAGAATAAGCAAGTTCTGAAAAACGCGAGCTTTGGGGGGGATAGGATGGGGGCTAGCGGAATAAACACAGCAGCGTGGTGTGCTAGTCGGAACCACGGGCTCCAGGTCAGGCCAGCCTGGGCTGGGTCCTGGCTTTGCTTATTAGCCACGTGACCAGAGCCAGAGACTTCATCCCGGTAAGCCTCAGTTTGCTGGAAATGGGGATAATTATGACCCCACTATCCTCCACACCCCAACTTCATAGAGCTGTTGGGAGGCTTAAGTGAGATATTACGGTGCCTGGCACACGGTATGGACCCAAAAGAGAATTGTTCTCATTACTACCAGTGTGCAAAGGAATTGATACGTCATTTTTTTTTAAGTGTTAAGAAAACAATAATTTCCTTCCAAGGAGGAAGGGATCATTTGCAGGAATAGTTGGCCAAAGTGTAAATGCTGAGGACACAGCAGCTTCAGCTTATTAAGTGCACCAGAGGACCAATTCAAGAAGGTAAAGAAAAACCCTAGTTTGAGGGAGAAATAAGTCCGCTCAGAGGAAACTGAGCAGGGCTCGGGTGTGATGGAACAGTTCAAGATGTTCACCAGGGGGACAGTTTAAAACTGTTCCCAAAACACAGGTTCCTCTCAAGTACACACACTCCAAGTCAGAATGGGTGTCACCAGAAAAAACATTATTTTTAGAAAACATAAAGCAAATTATTGTCATTTCTAAAAAGTACACATCTCACGTGTTACAGTTCAATGGAAAATGACTACCTCTGGTGTGGCAGGTGATCTGTCTGGGAGTCATTTCTGACTGCTGCTGTAGGGGACGAAAAAGAGAGAGGCTGAAAACCCTACTGCAATCTCTCTGATCAGCCACCCTCACCCCACTCCCTAATCTCACAAGTTTCTGTGCTGACTGCACAGTTCAAAATCAACTTTATTTATTTATATATTTCTTTACTTTTAGGCCATGCCGCTCGGCACGTGGGATCTTAGCTCCCCGACCAGGGATCGAACCCGAGCCCTCTGCCTTAGAAGCACGGAGGCTTAACCACTGGACCACCAGGGAAGTCCCTCAAAGTCAACTTTAAACCAAGCTTCCTAAAAGGGGCCTAATTATGCTCTCTGGTTGGTTACTGTACCTGTTCCTTCACCAAATGCAATTGAACATACTGCCTCTCTGGAATACTCCCCCCCTTTTACCAATTAACTTTTATCAACTCCCTAACATTTATAATGTGCCAGAGAAATAAATAAGATTCATTTAGCATTCCTGTGGCTCCTTGTTCTCCTGTATTAAATGGGGGGGGGGCGGAAATACATTCTTTCATCTCAAGCCCAACACAGATTGCAGCAGGGAATCGTTTTTAAGAGCTCGACATCCCTAACCAAAGTCACCAATTGCCAAGTGTGACATTTAAGACCCTCCCCCAGCCTCATCCCACTACTGGGTTTTTATCGAATCTTACTTTTGAGTTTAAAGTTACACGAAAATTACACTTGTATTCCCTGTACCTGTTTGATATGCACAGACCACATTCATTGTATCGAGAGCGTTAATGGTTTACCTCTAGGGAATGCACGTCAAACAGATGTGTGACCCGGGGCTGGTGGTCCCGCTCATCCTCCAAAGACGAGGTAATGACATGGAATAACTCATGAGCGTCCTGTCAAAGGGCAAAGCATTCTTCAGAGCGGCCCGAAGAGGCCGCGGCAACGTCAGAACCACCCCTGTGTGGACCACCAGGAAGACCCCCTATGGCTAAGGTGGGCAGAATTTGCTTCCCACCATCTCAAGGCCCAGTGCGTTAAATGGAAATGGTTACATCCTAGACATTTTCACCAGTAAAGGCCCTCAAGTGAGAGGCCCAAGGAGAGAGAGAAGGAACGAATGCTGGGTGGGCAGGCTTCACGCTGATCCGAGCCATCTCTGAGCCTGTTTTAGCTTTACTGAGAGGGCTCTGACCTCTGCTCTACCTGACTACTGTTTTGTTTTCACTGTGGTAAAACACTCATCCAATTTAAGCTTTTTAAGTGTACAGCTCATTGGCATTAAGCACATTCACACTTGTGCTCCCATCACCACCGTCCATCTTCAGAACTTTTTTCGTCTTCCCAAATGGAAACTCCACGCCCACCAAACACCAACTCCCCAATCCCCCGCGCCCCTCGGCACCCACCGCTCTGCTCTGCTGTCTATGGGTTCCGCTTATATCCTCAGGTAAGCGGAATCACACCGTATCTGTCCTTTTGTGACTGACTTGTTTCACTTAGCACCATATGCCGATTCAGCTATGACGTAGCACAGAATTCCCTTCCTTTCAAAGGCTGAGTAATACTCCACTATGCACACCTATCACATCTTGTTTATCCATCAGCCATCCATGGGCAGGTGAGCTGCTTCCGCCTTTCAGCTGTCGTGAATGATGCTGCTGTGAACCGGGCTACACAAAATATCTGAGTCCCTGCTTTCAGCTCTTACAGGCGTACACCCAGAGCAGAATTGCTGCCTCATGTGGCAGGGGACTATTTTTTAAGGATCAACTCAAACGCCCCTCTCCCCAAAAGCCAAAGCCACCCCGACTCTCCTGGGATGGGCAGCCCGTCCCCCCTGAACTCTGATGCGGCTGATACTCACTGGGCTGCCACTCTTGGCTCCGTCCACAGTCACCAGAGTGATCTGTTTCTAAAGGCAAATGACTTTTCTCTTCTGCTTTCAACCTCCCGATGGCCTCAACTGCTGCAGTGAACGGCTCCCTTCTTAGCTGGCTGGCCAGCCCTGACACGCCCCGGCCCTAGAACCTTCTCCCCTCCCTGCCGCGCCCCAGCCCCTGGCCTTCTCTTGCTCCCTGAATGTGCCAAGCCGGCTCCCACCTCAGACCTGGGTCTTTCCCGCGCCCGGGTCTTCACGCCTTCACGCGGCCGCCTCTCTCTCATCCTTCAGGGCTCCTCAGGGAACCCTCCGTCACCAGCCCTCCCTGACCTAACCTCACCCCCGGCCATTCAGCAGCGGCCCCACAGGCTCTCCCTCCAAACCACCCGCTGAATCCCTGAGGTCTCTCCACTGCCCTGCCTCAGCCCCAGCCTGAGCTGGACCCTCCCCGGCCTGGGTGTCTGCACGCCGCCAGCTTTCCTCTCTGCTCCCGTCCTGCCCCCCTGCACCCCTCCTGTACACAGAGGCCGGCGTGGTCCTGTTCACATGTTAGGTCCGGCCAAAGCGGTCCCCTGCCAATGCTCCGAGTGGCTCCCCCTGCACGCAGAGCAGAAGCCCAGCTCCAGCCCTCGGCCTCCCAGGCCCTGCAGTCCCCACAGCCCCCTCTCCTCCACTGCTTGCCCTGCCCTTCCTGCCCTTCTCAACTCTGTGTCCTTGCAGCTGCTTGAGGCTTTTGCCCTGGCTCTGCTCCTCCGGCTGGCACGCTGCGCCCACAGCACCCCGGGCCTCGCTCCTCTTTAGACTCCAGGTCTCAGCTGAAACCTCAGGTCTCTAGAGAAGCCGCCCCCTCTAAAGGAGTCCCCCTGCCGCTTTCCTCTCACCGCCAGTCCTCCCGCACTTTCTCACATCACCTTCTTAGCACATGTTAAAGTTACCTGTGGGTGGTCTGCAGCCCCACCCTCACTACACCGCGAGCTCCTTGAGCACAGGGCCCCTGCAAGTCACGCTCGATACTACCACCCAGCGCCCTCAGCAGGCCCTTCCCGAGGTCGGCGTTCAATAAGCATCTGTTGCACATGTAAATGAATCCCCTCTGAGGCTGTGACCAGCAGTTGGCGAGAGAGTGATGGAGAGTCCAAGGTAAGTAAGGCGAGGCTCTTGCCCTCAGGGACTCACAACCCAGGGGCAGACATGGCAGCCTCGCTACTATCTAGCAGTGCAATGCTATGGCCCTGTTATGACCAGTGAGCCCTGGACATGGAGCTGAGGGAGGATCATCTCTTCCTGCAAGGCTCGGGGAGCCTTGACAGACCAGGCATCTGGGCCAGCCCATGAAGCATGAGCAAGGGTTCACCACAGAGAAAAATCCCAAGACAGGATGGAGTCGGATCCAAAACCTATTCTGTCACCGTCAGCCATGTGATTACTTGGCCTTGAGAAAAGGAACAGTATCGCAGAAGAGCTGAAGAGCAGCCACTTTAGCGCCGGACTGGCTTGAATCCTGGCTCTGTCACTCAAATAGCTGTGTGACTTTGGGCAAGTCACTTGGCTGCTCTGAACCTCAGTGTTCTCATCTGTAAAATGGGGATAGTAACAGTAACTCCTTACAGGGCTGTGGTGAGGATTCAATCAGATAATTCACATACCTGGCCCAAAGCACCCCACAGCTCTAGCTTTAGACACTGAAAAGTGGTTGGATGACCAGATCATTAATAGTGAAGGTGTGGACAAGGCCCCATGCTAGATACTCTGGGTACCTTCAAAGAGGAACAGAACCAGAGACAGACAGACATGCTTTCTCCTTCCCATACATACTACGGCACTCTGCGGCTCAGTGTCAGACACTGGAAATACTCCCCAGGAGCAACTGGGACTTAAGTGGGTCCTTGACAGAAGAGCAGGACTTAGAAAAGGAATGTGGGCAAAGAATGTCGCCTGTCATATCAGTAAACAAAGGACGTTGCTGGCCACCAAAGCATCAGCTCCTGCAGCCGCTCCCTACTGTGTCCTCTGAGGGGATTCAAGATGGAGAAAAGCAGGATACCGGCCCTAGACAGCTAAGGGGCATCTCGAAGGAATGATTTCAATGAACTCAGACACTTGCATCTTCCCTTACACAGAAAAATGCTAAATTCATTAACTTGACATGTCTGTTTTTTCTTAATTAACAGTAATCTTCTTTTGTTCTGACTACCTGTTTTTGTTTTTGTTGATTTTGCAAACACTTGATATATCCTGCTCCTCCCTTACCTCTTGGGAGCAGTCCCTCAGAGCTATCTGAGAGGCTGCCTCCCGGGCTTAAGTCCTCAGGACGTCTGTCAAATAAAACCTAATTCTCAACTTTGAGGCTGTGCATTTTTTTTTCAGCCGACAGGTATCTGATATTAAGGACTAAATCTCAGTCACTGTCTCAGTTTAGAGAAATGTAAAATGTAGCTAAATAATTCCAGTTACCAGAGGAGGGTTTAAAAAGTATTCTCTAAATGGAAAAATATTTCAACATATAATGGATCAGTCGAGAAGCACTGTTAAGAAAGTATAGGATACTCTCAACGTCGTGTTTAAGAAGTAACACATACATGGCTTCAGATGGAAGTGGAAACAGAGATCATCTCTAAAGAAGAGGGGAGAGAGGAAGCCTTCCCGCCTCACTTCTCCGTTTTTACATGCCTCCTGCTTCAGCCCCACAGTTTTGGGAGCCCAGGGGCTCTGGTCCAGGGGCTCCCTGGGGGAGGCAGAAGCAGCCAACCCAACGCTGGCCAGGGCCAGCCAGGAAATGTGGCGGCGGGGATGGACCGCCGGAAGTGTACACCAACGGAAGTGGAAGTTTTGGTCCCTAGAGCTTCACTCTCTCAGCCTCAGCCTCGTCCTCTGGGGAAGAGGAGGAGGGTGGCCAGTACCAAAGAAGACAAGGAAGCTGTAGTCGTGGAAAAGGGGGGTGGGAGTGGCTGGAGGAAGGCCCTGGGACTGCATATGACAGCTGCTCAAGGTTTGCGGCCACTTTAAGCCAGCTTCCGAAGACTGATTTTTTTTTAATGAAGGTATAGTCTAGAAAAGAGTCTCACCCAAACCTCTGAGCCTCTAAGGTAAAGCCACCTGCTTCTCTCTAATAGGCCCCAGATGTCCCCACCATCCACTGAAATGCAAAGTCACTCAGGAACTAAAAAGATTTTCCCTCTTTGGCAGCTGTGTGCTCACGCTCTATCCTGTGAACCTTCCCTCTCCCCTGATTGCGAGAGCAGGAATAAAGTTCACAATCTGGTCTCGGGACACTAAGGCTGTCTAAAATGTCACAGAAATGTCCACGCAGGTCAGACAACTGCAAGGTCAATGCTGGCGTTTATTCTTCCCGCTGCAGCAATGCAGCTGTTTCTGGAGCTCAGGCCCCACCTCATTAGCGGGAAAGATTCTCCAAGGAAACCTGCTTTGAATGTTGTGTTCACCTGCTCTTCAAACGAAGAGATCTGCCATCTGTACATTCTTAAGACGTCCAACAAGCAGCTTGCATCCAAGACCTCTTCATCAGTGACTTCTTGGCAGGATAAAGCTGGGAACGAAAAAGGTAGCACGGTTATTAAGTGAACCAGCATGACAACCAACCAGAAAAGCTGCACAGCACAGCGTGTCAGAGCTAATTAATAACGTAAGGGCTGTAAAATTCGCCTTGGAATCGTGTCTCTTTCATTATTCTTCCTTGTAGTCTTACCCAGTGCTTCGTACACTAGCAGACACTTCGTGTTTGTCGAATGAAGGTAATGTTTCATGAGGCTGTACCATTTAAATGAAGTAATTGACTTTCAGATATCTGAATTACTATCATCAATATAGATTTACTGTTGCAGGATTTGTAGTGAATACAATGATTTTAACTCACAACTCTGAGGGACAGGGGGGCCTTTAAACAACCAGCCTTTAAACAACCATCTGGTCCAACCCTACACTCACCGCCCTAACCCCTCTCTACAGGACTCTCTCCTGTGGCCATAAGGCCTTCTCTTGGATTTGTTTGCATTTGAGTTTCTGATTATCACCGCAAAGCATCAAGCTCTATGAGGCAGCCTGAAATGGTCTTCTGAGTGGTTTACTTTTCAATCAAGGTAGAATCAAGCCTAATAGACAAAAATAAAAGTCTGATGGGCTTATGAATTTATATTACAATTACATCTAGATGGGGGTTGGCAAACTTTTTCTGTAAGGGGTCAGCTAGTAAACATTTTAGGCTTTGCAGGTGTCTGTAGCAACTACTCATCTCTGCCCATGTAGCACAAAAAGCAGCCATAGGCGACAGATAAGTAATATGTAATATTACATATTACATAAATAATATGTAATATTACATATTACATAGATAATATGTAAACAAATGACCATGGCTGTGTTTCAATAAAACTTTATTCACAAAAACAGGCGGTGGGACTTCCCTGGTGGTGCAGTGGTTAAGAATCCGCCTGCCAATGCAGGGGACATGGGTTCGAGCCCTGGTCCGGGAAGATCCCACATGCCACGGAACAACTAAGCCCGTGAGCCACAACTACTGAAGTCCGCGCACCTAGAGCCTGCGCTCCACAACGAGAAGCCACTGCAATGAGAAGCCCGCGCACCGCTACTAAGAGTAGCCCCCGCTCGCCGCAACTATAGAAAGCCCATGCGCAGCAACAAAGACCCAATGCAGCCAAAAATAAATAAATAAAGTTATTAAAAAAAAAAACAGGCGGTAGGCCAAATTTGGCCCAAGGGCCATAGTTCGTTAATTCCTGATCTTGACCACCCCCCGTCCCACAGCATATTATGGACCAGTATATCACACTGGGCCAGTGCTGCTAGTGCAGAGGAGACAAAAATACAGCAGCCTGCCCTCTCAGTGCAGTTTCTGGGAGCTCAGTGATTCTCCAGATAAACTAAGCCAGCCTGTTTCTCCTCCTTGATTTGCAGTCAGGGAACTTGAGAGATAGCTCTGAATACTTCAGACTCTGACTCTGGAGGGTCTGAACACTGCCAACGCCACCCCTCTCAGAACATGGCTGGTGCCGTGGGTGGTGACCTGCGGTGGAGAAGCAGCAGCGTTGGCAGCCAGTAGCCAGTCATCAGTGCAAAATAAACCCTGAGGTCAGACCTTTACCCTCCAGTATGAAGGAGACCCGTCAGGAGAGGTCCTGTTCCTTCCTTCTTCCTCCTACATTCCGAGGCAGCCCTTCTGTTAGCTTTTACCCTCCCAAGGAAAATCTGAATGTCCCCTTCAGCCCAATTTTGCCTAAAATGCTGTGTGGCAATGTGGCAATGTCTACTAATTTTCATATCCTACAATCCAGCAGTATGACTTTCCCAGGATCTACCTCAGGAAAAGAGGTGCCTATGTGCACGATGGGCATGTACAAGGATGTTCACTGCAGCCTGTTTATGTAGACAAGGCACCGGAAGCAAATGGCTAATTAAACCGGGATATCTTGCGATTATGGATGCTATGCAGCTGTAAAGGTGTGTGACGTTTGTAAATCACATGTTTGATAAGGGCTTGAGTCCCAAAATATATAAGGAACTCCTAAAACTCAACAACAACAAAAATACAGAAAACCAAATTAAAAAATGGACAAAAGATCTGAATAGACGTTTCATAAAAAAAACACAAAAACCCCTAGAAATGGCCAATAAACACATGAAAAGGTGCTCAACATAACCTATGATTAGGGAAATGCAAATCAACACCACAATGAGATATCACTTTCACACTCATCAAAAAGACAAGGGGCTTCCCTGGTGGCGCAGTGGTTCAGAGTCCGCCTGCCGATGCAGGGGACACGGGTTCATGCCCCGGTCCGGGAAGAACCCACATGCCGCGGAGCGGCTGGGCCCGTGAGCCATGGCCGCTGAGCCTGCGCGTCTGGAGCCTGTGCTCCGCAACGGGAGGGGCCACAACAGTGAGAGGCCCGCGTACCGCAAAAAAAAAAAAAAAAGACAATAACAAGTGCTGGTGAGGATGTGGAGAGCTGGAACATCTGTGCACTGCTGGTGGGAATGTAACATGCCAAGGCTGCTGTGGAATGCAGTATGGTGATTCCTCAAAATAGTAAACAGAATTACCATTTGATCCAGCAATTCCACTTCTGGGTCTATACCCCCCAAAGTTAAAAGCACGGGCTTGAACAGATATCTGTATACCAGTCTCCACAGCAGCATTATTCACAATGGCCAAAAGGTGGA
Source organism: Delphinapterus leucas (assembly GCF_059928025.1). NCBI lineage: Eukaryota > Metazoa > Chordata > Mammalia > Artiodactyla > Monodontidae > Delphinapterus > Delphinapterus leucas. The sequence continues at coordinate 17,911,591 of NC_143142.1, forward strand.
AACAACCCAAGCATCCACTGACCTATAAATGGATAAACAAAATGTAGTGTGTATATACATACATATACACACACAGCGGAATATTACTCACATCCAGCCTTAAAAAGGAGTGAAATTCTGACACATGCTACAATGTGGATGAACCTCAAGGACATTATGCTAAGTGAAACAAACCAGACATAAAAGGACAAATATTGTATGATTCCACTTAAATAGGGTACATAGTCAAACTCATAGAGACAGAAAATAGAATAGTAGTTACCAGGGTCTGGGGGTAGTGGAAACTGGAAAGTTATTGTTTAATGGATACAGAGTTGCAACACGGGAAGATGCAAGCTTTCTGGAGATGAATAGTGGTCATGGTTGCACAACAATGTGAATATACTTAATACTACAGAACTGTTTACTTGAAAATGGTTATGGTGGTAAGTTTTACATTATGAATATTTTACCTCAAATATTTATTTATTTATTTATTATTTGTTTATTTATTTTAATTTTGGCTGCATGTGGCCTTCGTTTCTGCACACGGGCTTTCTCTAGTTGTGGAGAGCGGGGGCTACTCTTCGTTGTGGTGCGCGGGTTTCTCATCGCAGTGGTTTCTCTTGTTGTGGAGCACGGGCTCTAGGCACGCGGGCTTCAGTAGTTGTGGTGCACGGGCTTAGTTGCTCTGTGGCATGTGGGATCTTCCCGGACCAGGGCTCAAACCCGTGTCCCCTGCATTGGCAGGCAGATTCTTAACCACTGCGCCACCAGGGAAGCCCCTTCACCTCAATTTTTAAAAATGGGCAAAGGATATGAGTTGGCAGTTCACAGAAGACAAAATACATGAGACCAGTAAACTCACAAAAAGAAAAAAAAAACGGTGAATGAGGCAGAGCTACAAGTAATGAAATGGCCATTTTTCTAATACATATCATGTTATTTGGTCATAAACAAACAAAACAATATATCATTTCTGTGGGTATTTAGAAACATAGTTAAATGCACAGAAAGTGGTTTGGAAGGTTACACTTATCTTTTACTTTTGGGAAGGAAGGAAGGGAGCGGGTAGTGATAAAGAGAATTTTAGCCTTATTTGTAATGCTTTAATTTTTCAACAAGAAGAATTTACTCATGAATTGCTTATATAATGAAAAACTATTTCTAAAAACCAAGATAAAAGACACTGAGAAGCAGAAGCAGAGAAGGAAGAATATAATGGGAGGACAACACCTAACCCTACATTATGACACCTATGTGGACGTGTCAGTTCTTCACACAGTCTTTGGGATGGTATGTTTTTTTTTTCAACAGGGCAGTAAAAGAAATTACTTTCAAGTTGCCTCTTCTTTTTTTTTCAAGTTGCCTCTTATACAGAAGAGCAGAACTTACTTTTCATACAGGTTTCTGTGTCAAGCTGAGATCATACCTCAGTGAAGCAATATTTAGCTGAGTGTTTTTAAAATCCAATTTTTTTTCTGACTGTGTAATACACACTTATTATTGAAAGTTTTTTTTTCATGTTTTTAAACTGTCACCTGCACCATGCCAAAATAGCCATGGCTAACATTTTGGCTTTTTCTGTCCAGCCTTTATCTGTGGAAATTTTTGCTTTGGCTGAAGTAAAATTATACCATATTTCGTACCCCACTCTTTCAAACTTAATAGGATAGCCTATGCCCTCTCCCAAATTAAAAACAAAACAAACATTTCATAAAGATGATTCTTAATGGCTATGCAACATTCCATTGATTGCTTAATCATTCTACTGCTGGATAACCATATTCTTTCCTTTTTCCCCCCCTTACCACTAGGTGTTGGAGATCTTTGCACATATAGTCGGCCATCCATACCCACTGGTTCAGCATCCTCAGATTCAACCAAGGATTGAAAATACTAAGGAAGGGAACCCTGGCGGTCCACTGGTTAAGACTCCGCGCTTCCACTGCCAGGGGCCCAGGTTCAATCCCTAGTCGGGGAACTAAGATCCCGCTGCACAGTGCAGCCCCCAAAAAAGAAAATACTCAGGAAAACAAATTCCAGAAAGTTCCCCAAAGCAAAATTTGAATTTGCCAGGCACCGGCAACTACTGACGTAGCATTTACATTGGATCAGGTATTATAAGTAGCATAGAGATGATTTAAAGCTTATGGGAGGATGTGCAGAGGTTATACACAAACACTACACCATTTCATATAAGGGACTTGAGCATCTGCAGACTTTGGTATCTGCGTGTGGGGTGGTCCAGATGCTACAGGAGGAAACCCAGCTCTACAGTCAAAAAAAGTGGTTTCAAAATGAAGTTAGATTGGTGGCTTCCTAAAACCTTTACCAAGCCCGTGCACACTGTGACTCTCCAAGCTCGGGGCCAGTATTGGGCCATTCCCACACTTGTTTGCCCTGAGAACTCCACTGCAGGCTAGTGTAAATCATCATCCACCAATTACTTGGTCAAACGGTACTGAACATTTTGCAAGCTATTACTGTGTGGTTCCACTGTTTTCCAGAAAGGCTGCCCCAAGTTACGCCACCACCAGCATTTATGGACGTGTCACCCAACAGCTAGCTGGTCAGGATTGTGGATTTTCCAATCTTTGCTGACAGGCCAAAAAATGGTACCTCACTATTATGTTATTTATATTTCTTTGATGATGGCCAAATTGCTTATTTTGTTTGTTAGATGCATTCTGTATCTATCTCAATACAATCTGTATTATGTCTTTTGTGAATTACCTTACTTCCTAGGCTAAGACACTTTTTGTTTTTAAACTTTGATGTTTGTGAAACCAGAGTACTTCTTACAGTCAAAATGCTTAAATGGAAGTGGATTTTTCTCCTTCCCTAAAAAGCTGTTACTAAACTGACAAGTTTTAAAATAAACGATTACAGCTTTGATTTTAAAAAAAAACACCTGTCTCTAACTATTGGGCCCTTAGTGCTTTTATCATAATGATAGGTATGATCTTTTTCTACATAAAGGCCATTAACCTTTTGCCTGCCATCTGGGCTGCTGCTCTGAAAATGCACAGCACGCCCTTTACATTTCCAGGTAGGTACCTTTCAAGAGATGCAACAGTGTCAAGGACAAGCGCTGGTGTTGGGGGGACTCCTCCTGACCCCTGGTGTACTGGGTGGTGAACTCTTCCAGCCACTTGATGAAGGTGGGGCAGGCAGACAGGCCTTGCAGCAGGGAGTTCATGAAGCAGGTGTTCCCCAGGTTGACAAGGCCAGGCACAAGCCCTAAAAAAGTGGGGGGAACAAGAGAACAGCGCATCGCATTGGACCATCTCCTTTATCTTCTCCCATTTGGGACCCAGAATTCCTGCACCGTGGCCTTGGATTGAAAACCCCTACCTCAGAAAGTCCTCATCCACAGAGAGCTGGGGGCCAGGCATCCTGTCCTAGCCGAGGCCCAGTCCTACCACTGCTCCTTCAGGAGACCGTAAGCCGCAGAAGGACAAGTCCGGGCCGCGTGTGACTACTGAAATGCACCAGAGTGTCTGGCACAGCCTGGTTTCCATTGAATGTTCAGAAACACTTAGTAACCTCTCTCTCTCTTTCTCTCCCTCACTCTCTCTCTTCTTTGTTAAGAAAGCAATGTTTCTCACAACAGAAGGAAACAATTGTTCTGTTCCTGTTCCCCAGGACAATGATTTTGTTCTTATAATCAGTGGGAAAGACACCACTACTGCCATTCTGATCAGTCCTTCTGCAAAGAGATCAACAAAATCTGACATACTTCCCTCTTCCGCTGAAATTAAAAAACAAAAACAAACAAAAAAAACTTTTTATTATGAGAGCTCTCAAACATGCACAAAAGAAGAGTAGATATCTAATGAACCCCAGTTACAACCATCCCCAGAATTAACAGTGATCAACATTTTGCTACACCTGTCCCTTTTATGTATTTATTTATTTTGGCTGAATTTTAATCAATATAAGTAGAGCAACACTGACAAAGGGGGGCATTTTTAAAAATAAGGAAATAGATTTTTGTGTTAGTGAAGAAACAAACTTGAAACATTTACTAGTGACTAGCAGCTATTCAGTGAAAGCACAAAGGCGTCACTCTATTAGGCAGCTGTACAACTGAAAAACACAATGGCCATAGCAATGAGAACACTTAGACAATCAAGCCACTTGAAATTTTTCATTACGAAGCATGTCTCAAACTCATGACCTTAGTGCGGGTGAAATATAAATCTTTTTACTACGGGGTATAACATAATGAGTCATTAAAATTAACTTCTGTTTAAAAGAAAGTACTACTGACAAAATTGAAGATACAAGAGAACCAAAAATGTCTTCCCCTTTCTGTACTGTTTTTAAACAATAAGAGTTTGGGTCCAGTCTATAGACCATGATCCAAAGGCTTCATTCTTACCTTTTCTACGCTTCTTTCTTTCTGTAATGGGACCCCAAATAACATATATTCCTGCTGCTAGCGCAGCGGCAATTCCACCTATAACACCCCAGTTCTTCATGAGTTTATATCTAAAAAAGAAAATAAGTTTACTGTCTTTCCTCATCACAAATGCAATATGTGTATATACAGGTACAGGTACACAGAAATAACATTTCATCAAAATAACCACTGTCCTGCCAAATACCTAGCTTTCAGATTAAAGTAATATACAGTATAGGATTATGTCTTGAAAATCAGCACATTTAGACATTAGGATTTGAAACCTAAGTCAGAGCACAACCTCCCCAGAGCCCCACCGGCCAGGGCTTTCCTCCTGCTCTGCCTCTCATTCTGCTGCCATACCGGTCGCCACCCCGGCCACAGCCAAGCTCCCACCCCAGGGCCTCTGCACTGCGTTCCCTCTGCCTCAGATGCTGTTTCCCCAGGTCCCACTGCTTGGCTCACTCCCTCCCCCTCCCTTCACTTCTAACAAACTACTAGAACCTGCACTCGTGGCCCTTTTACCCAGTTCTATGTTTTCTTTTTACCACAGAGCTCACCACCTTCCAACCTAACTTTCATTTATTCACCACGTTTATTTTCGGTCTCCCGCAACTGAAATGCAAAGTCCCCACGGGCAGGGATCTTTGTTTTACACACTAACATATCCCAAGTGTTTCCAAGTATTTAGATCACATAGTAGGTTCTTGATAATACTTATTGAATGACTGGGACCTGGAGAAATATAGAAATGGATTTATCTTTTAGGTTATTAAACGGGGTAAGGGAGAGGCATACAATAGTATAAAAGATCTTCTAAATATTTATTATATTACAGTTTTCTTCATTTGAGGCTTGACTCGAATACTGAAGTTATTCTTTTACTACAAATAAAGAAATTTCATCAGTAACTTAAAACACTGTCTTCATACACAGTTATGTATTTCCACTAAATAAGGCAACCAATATATGTACCTACATGTATCTGTGCAATATATACCTATATATATGTGTTAGCTACATATATGTGTGTGTGTGTATGTTTAAAATATTCTTATCCCCATGTGTGGATCATGTGAATATTGTTTTGACCTCAACTCAGTCAACATTAACTCAGGGAAGAGCCACTGGTAATACTAGTAACTCTGTCTACAACAACCAACATTTTTCCAGTGTCATGGCTGATGTGATACACAACTGATGACTGAATTTCAATTAAATCTTTGTTCTCCCAAGACAGTGGCGGTAGAATGCGCACAGAACTTGGTTAAGAAAGTAGAATTCCATAATCTGGTTCAGTTCTGGTACTGCTATTCCCTATGGTGTCACTGCACCTTCTAAGCCTCAGCTTCCTCATCTGTACAATGGGGACAATTGTGAGACCTACCTTACAGAATTATTGTAAAGACTGAATAGGTGCTAATGCATGGGGTGCATAGTAAGAGCTTAACAAATATTAGCTGCTGCAATTATCAAGTATTATAATCTCAGCTTCATTCATGAAAGTTATTCTTGAAGTTTCTTAATGCAACATTGTGCTGACTTTTACACAATAGGTATATTCACGTGAGGCCACGTGGATCTGAACTCATGTCTGTTGGGCTGCCAAGTCTGTGCTTCAAACCAGGAAGCTCATGGGGAAATTGAAGGACAGACTGTCAAAAGGATGGGAGAGAGGGCCTGCCTAGGTCCTAAGTAGGGCATGGATAAAAAACCCAGGGCCAACTCTGGAAACTCCACAACACGAGGAGAGTAGTGGGGCCTGGGAGTGAAAAGATCTGGCTTCTCCCCGCAGCTCTGCTATCAGCTCAGCTGTAGGACCACAGGCATGGCCACTGCAAGGCCCGTGTCCCAACTACAGAATGGGGGCACTGGACAGGATCGCCACTGAGGACTTCCAACCCTGGGATGATAAGCTCTTTAGACTGCTCCAGTTCCAGAGGGAGGAAGCTGACCTGAGCAATGGGTCTCAGTCATTTAGGGTCACGAAGGGGGCTTGGGCGGAGGGACGGAGCCACACTGCTCAGCTCTGAAGCCTAGAGCCCGAGGGAGGGTGGATAAGACAAGGGACATAGGGACACTGACAGGGTTGAGAACCCGTACTATTGGGGGTCCTAGCAGGAATGTGGGATCTTAACAGGACTGGGAGCCTTAACAGGTTAAGGGGTCCTGATTGGTTTGGGTGCCCTTGCAAGATAAGAAGCCACTAATTAGATTAGGGACCCATACAGACTAAGGGATCCCTGGCAAAAGTGTGTGCGGGGGTGTGACACGAAGACGGGTACTGACAAAGTGCGGGTGGGGGGCGCTAGCAAGCCCGCGGCACTTTACAGGGTTGTGAGAACCATGGCAGGACTGGGGAGCTTGACAGGTTGGGGAACCCTAGCAGGCCAGGTACTGACATGACTAGGGAGCCCAGAAGGATTGGGGGTATCTTGAAAGGATGAAGGGGTACGGTAAGGCCTGCGAGGCGCTGAGAGCTCCGAGGGGGCCATTGACAAGGCTGAGGATCCCTGCAAATTCTGGGGACAATGACAGGATTACAGGAGGCACTGGCAGGCGGAGGAGGGGGGTGGAGGGGGCACTGATAAAACTGGGAGCGCCAGCACAATTGGGGAGTGCCGACAGAATCGCCGTTGCCTGGAGGCCCTGGAGGCCCATCGCCCTTCCCGCCCCAAGGCCTGGGCCTCCAACACTTCGGGACGCAGAAACCTCTGGAATGCTCACTCCGGCCCCTGGGGACCCTTACTAGGGCGTGAAAGGGCCGCCACAGGCCAGCCTCGGTACCCTGGTTCCTCTGGTCCCGGCCTCCCCGGCCGTCCCGCCCCCCAAAGCTCACCTGACGGCCGCCCCGGTCCGTAGGAATCGCTGGATGGCCCTGTCGGCCGCGGTCATCGCCGCCTCAGCCCGGCAGCTCAGCATCGCGGCTGCGCGGGAGGCCTGCCGCCACCCCCGCCGCGATCTCCGCGGCCGGACCCAGGGCTGCGGGGACTCCCGACACGGCGGAACCCGCGGCCAAAGTCCCAGCTCCTCCGGGGAAGGTACACAGAAGGACGGGCTCCCGGAAGAAACGGAAGTGGTTCTCGCCGGAGGACTGGAGTCGACGGACCACCGCCTTGTTTTTCTTTTTCCCCCTTAGTCACGGGCGTCTTCGGCGGTTACTAAGGGAGACCGTGCGGCCCGGGGTCGTTTGGTTTTCAAGTTTTGCTCGGGCCCTGTACATAGTTACACATATCCCATTTGCAGAAGGGGCCCTGGGTCATTTTTATTTTTCGGTGTAAAGAGGGCGACCCCCGCCTGAAAACGGGATCACAACTTGGCCACCGTTAGTTATAATTGTCGTCGGAGTGGAAATGGATCGCAGAGGAAGGGCCTTTAATGAGCATGTGGCACATCTCTGACGACACCTATAGAGAAACCGAGCGAGACCTTTAATAATAACAGCCACCAAACTTATTGTTTACTTAAATGCATTGCTAAGTAAGTCACATGCATTATTCATATTCAGTCTTCACAGTTTTTACATCCCAGGAAATACAAGAAATTTAGAGAAAAAGTCTTTTGACACAGCTTGTAAGTGGTGGAAAAAAGTTTGGCAGGCAAGTCTGTGTGTCTCCAGAATAGCAGTGTCCAATAGAAATATATGGAAGTAAACATTTTAAATTTTCTAGTAGCCACATTAAAGTGAAAAACAACAGATAAAATTAATTTTATCAATATCTTTTACTTGACCCAATGTGTCCAAAATATTGTCATTTATATGGAAAAATTAATGAGATAATTTACATTCTTCTTCTGTACTAAGTACCTCTCAATTTGAACCAGTCGTTTTTCATGTACTCTATAGTCACAAGTGGCCAGCAGCTACTGCACTGGACAGCACTGGAGCCAGAGAGGATTTGCCCTCCCTTTTAATCACTTCCCCCAACTCCAGAGCAAGTAGTTGCAACTGCTTTAGTAAGGAAATCAAAGTTCTAGCTCAGTGGTTCTCAGAGTTTTTGGTCTCAGGACCCCTTTATACGCTTATAAATTATAGAGAGTTTTGTTTAAGTGGATTATACCTAACTATACTTATACTATTAAAAATTAAAATTGAGGAATATGGAGAATCCTGACTCATACACTGGGTTTCACACTTTCCTTGCTGTAAACATAATAATTGAAACCGCTTGCCAAACACTTGCTAGCAGCTAGATCCCTGTGCTAAGTACCTACGTGCACTGTCCTATTTCATCCTCTCCACAACCCCACCAAGTAGGTTCTATTAAAATCTCCACTTCAGGGGCTTCCCTGGTGGTGCAGTGGTTGAGAATCTGCCTGCCAATGCAGGGAACACGGGTTTGAGCCCTGGTCCGGGAAGATCCCACATGCTGCGGAACAACTAAGCCCGTGTGCCACAACTACTGAAGCCCGCGTGCCTAGACCCTGTGCGCCACAACAAGAGAAACCACCGCAATGAGAGACCTGTGCACTGCAACAAAGAGTAGCCCCCACTCGCCACAACTAGAGAAAGCCCACGCACAGCAACGAAGACCCAACACAGCCAAAAATAAAAACAAATAATTAATTTTTTAAAAAGATGACTTGCTAGAAAGTTGTGTTACATGTGCATAAGGTATAATGTATTAAAAAAAACTCCACTTCACAGAATAGGAAAGCCCAGAGAAGTAAAATGACTTGGCCAAGGTCACACAACTGGTTTGTGACCAGACAGGATGTCAGGCAGATCTGTGTGGATCTAAGGTCTGTGTCTTAGGCTGGACACTTCTGCCTCAGACTTGAGTCCATCAAGATGGGACCATTACTACCCCACACTGTGATCAGTACTCCACATTGTGTTGGTTTCAAGTACCCACTTGGGCACATGGTCTTGATTCCAGCTGGGGTAGTTAGGAAGGAAGCATAACTGGTTCTTACACCTTTGAAAAGATGCTCCACCTTACTTGGTAATAAAAGAAATGCAAATTAAAACTCCAATCAGAAAACATTTTTTCCACCCATCAGATTGACAAAGCATGAAAAATACAATACACAGTGATGGTAAGTATATGGGGAAACAGACACTCTTGGGCATCCCTGTGGGAGAGTAAATGGGTGCCATCTTCACCCTGGGCAATTTGGACTATTTACAAAAATGACAAATCTGCATACTCTGTGACCTACATATTTATCACACACACATAAGAATAAAGATATTTATTGCAGCATTGCTGCTAATAATAAAAGACTAGAAGCATCTAAATACCTAGAAAAATTATAGTAATCCCGTGTAGTGGAGTACTATGTGCTATGAAAATAATGCACCAGCTCTTGTGTACTAATAAGGGAGACTCTAAGATGTGTTGTTAAGGGAAAACAGTAAGGTGCAGGGCAATGGAAGAGAATGCTATTATTTGTGTGAGAATAAGATTAAGTGCTTATAAATATAGAGATAATTAAGAAACTGGGGACACTGCTGGCCTCTGGTAAGGGAACTGTGTGACTGAGGCCACCTTTTGTCCTTTGAGAATTTTGTGCTATGTGCATGCATTATTATTCAAAAAATAATTAAAAATTTTAAACTTGAAAAGCATCATCAAAACACAGGGGAAATATAGCATCAAAATTGTTACTCCTTCTGGTAAAAAATGCTCATTAGAAGCTCATTAAAAGTGAAAAAACAGGCCACCCAATAGGATAAATATGATTCCAAATTTGTAAGAAGACGTCTATGTATGTGTCCCTGCATCAAAAAATGGCTGGAAAGCTATACCCCCCAAATGGTAACTCTGGTTATCTCTTTGTGGTAGATTAGTAGTAAGTTTTAGTTTCTTCTGAATGCTTTTCTATGTTGTCTGAGTTTCTACCGTGATCATTTATTTCTCTCATAATTAGAAACATTTTTAAGAGATGACTATATAAGTCTATCTTTCTTTATGCAGTAGTTCTGAATTGTTGCAGCCTTTGTAACTCAAACCCTCCTTTTCTGATTGATCTCCAATCTCCAGAGAGATCCTAAAATCAGCTTTTCAGCTTGCTTTACCTCTCAGATCCTCACAATAAACCCGCCTTTAAGCCTTCTTGGGAGCTCTTCAATATAAATCCTTTATAAAAATAATTGATTTGCAATAAGTAATTGTGGGAATTATTACCTAATTTATATGGTTGATCAGTTCATATTTCACATACATTCGTTTTCTTAAATCAGCAAGCCCATGCAAGTTTCCAAGAACTTGGATATGGTTTTTTGCATGTCTCCTCCTATTTGATGTTACTTTTTATGTTGTCAAACAGTGCCTGGATTCCTTTTTTACTTTCCAGTAAGAATGAGATTAGCTTAAAAGTCACTTCCTCCTGTTCAGACAGAAGCCCTGTAAGACTTTAGCCCATTGCTTCCCAGAACATCTGATCATAACATCTTAAAAGTCACAATTATTTATTTTTCTAATCAGGAAGGACCTTAACCGAAGAGGCCATGAGAGGCCAGCTCATCTGACTCGTGAGGAAACTGAGGCCCAGAAGAGTTAATTGATAACAGAATTAACTTCTGCCATCAGTTAAACTAGTCACCCCATTTCCTGGCAGAGACTCTTGTGTTTTTTCTCTACTGTCTTTTCTGAGAGTTTCAAACATGGGGAACAATACAGAAGGGAAGCTGAGTGTAGTAGCCAGCCTCCAAGATATGCCCCAAAGACCCCCTTATATCCTGGATTCATATCCCACATCAAATAAGGCTGACATGTGTAACCAAAAGATTATTGTGATAAGGACAGTATGTAAATTTTAAGGCCAGGTCATAAAAGACATTCTCACATCAACTTTGCTTTCTCTTGGACCACTTACTTTGGGAGAAGCCACTAACCATGTTAGCTGTGAAGATGCTCAGGAGAGGATCTTCTTATGGAGAAGTCTACTTGTCAAAGAACTGAAGCCTCCTGCCAACAGTCATCACCAACTTACCAACCATGTGAGTCCGCCATCTTGAAAGTGGACCTTCCTGTCTCATTCGAGTCTTCATATGAGACTGCAGCCCTGGCTGATATCTGTCTGCAACCTCATGAGAGACCCTGAGCTACAACCACCCAGATAACCTGCTTCTGGATTCCTGACCTACAGAAACTGTGCAAGATAATAATTGTTAATATTTTTCGAAGATGCTAAGTTTTGGGGTAATTTGTTATGCAGCTATAGATAACTAAGACACTAGGAGCAATGTTCCTCAAAATGTGGGCCTTACACGGCTTAGCTCAAAAATCCCCTGACTTCCTGGTTAAAAGTGTAGGCTCCTGGCTCCATCCCAGCCAAATGGATCAGAATGTATCAGTGTGATGCCCATAAATCTGCATTTTGACAAGCTTCAGCTATTTGGATAGCATCCTAAAATTTTTTGGCCATATCCAGACGTCACCTTTACTTTTAATTTAATTTTCTTTTTGTCTGTAGAAGTCACTTTATTTTCTTTTCATTTTATTTTTTTATTGGCGTATAATTGCTTTACAATGTTGTGTTAGTTTCTGCTGTACAATGAAGTAAATCAGCTGTATGTATACATATATCCCCTCCCTCTTGAACCTCCCTCACATTGCCCCCATCCCACCCATCCAGGTCATCACAGAGCACCGAGCTGAGCTTCCTGTGCTTTATAGCAGGTTCCCACCAGCTACCTATTTTACACATGGTAGTGTATATATGTCCATCCTAATCTCCCGATTTGTTTAATTAGTTTAGTTTAGTTTTTTTTAATCTATATCACATAAATATTTTAAAATTTCTTTTGTTTTTAGATTGTTTTCACATTTGGAAAAAAACATATTTTTCTAATATACATAAAAATAAGTATCTGTATTTGATCATTTAAGTAGGCTAAATGTTTATCCCATGTATCACCTAAAGTCATCTCCATTACACCCAAAAGTAAACACTCTATACTTGGTAGAACACTGAGACAGAGGAACAGAGATCATTTGGAAATGATGAGAGTTATAGCACCCCACACGTTCTCCGGAACTGGACCAGTTCTAGGCGCTGGCATCTGTAGCATCTCCTTCCATTCTCACCACACTCTTGGACAGCAGGCAGGGTAATGTATGATTAGTGCCGCTTTTACAGATGAGAACACAGCCACATACAGGTGGAGAGGCCGGTCTAAGGTCACAATGCTTGAATGCAAGCCCTGTCTCCTGTCTTCCTGCTCAAACTTTTTTGCAAGATACACTATTCCCCCGTGGCCAAATAACCCATAGAGATCTAGAGAAAAGGAAGGACACCTAAAAATATAGAGGGCATACTATTGTGAACGAATGTTACGAAACACACCAATTTACTGGAACTCGATCATAGACCTAAGTGTAAAAGCGAAAACGATAAAACTCTCTGAGGAGTTTTTTCATAGGAGAAAAATCTTTGCAACCTTGGGGTAAACAAAGATTTCTTATGTCACAAAAAGCACAAATCATAAAAGGAAAACAATCTGATAACCTCAATTTTATCAAACTTTAAATTTTTCCTCTTTGAAAGATACTGTTAAGAAAATGAAAAAGTATGCCACAAATTTCAGAAAAATTTATAATACATATATCTAGCAAAGACCTGTATCCATAACGTGTAAAGAACTCTTACAATTTAGTAAGAAGACACACAATTCCCCTCAAACTGTCAAGATATTTGGACAGACACTGCACAAGAAAGAGATATAAATGGCCAATAGGCACATGAAAATATGGTCAACGTAATTTGTCATGAGAGAAACAAAAATGAACACCACAATGCCATACCACTATACACTTATTAGAATGGTGACAGTTAAAGAAACTATCAATGCTGTGTGTTAGTGAGGATTTGGAGCAACTGGAATTCTCATACATCACTGATGGGAATGTAAAATGATACATACACTTTGGAAATGTTAAAGATAAACATAATCTTACCTCAATGACCCAGCCATTTCACTCTTCCGTATTTATTTATCCAAGAGAAATGAAAATGAAAATCTACACAAAGACTTGTACATGAATGTTCACAGCTACTTCATTCATAATAACTCCAAATTTAGAAAATCCAAAATGGTCATTAATTGATGAATAGGTAAATAAAATGTGGCATATCCATACAATAGAATATTACTCAGTGATAAGAATGCACTACTAAAACAACACAGTAACACTTATGAATCTCAAAGCCATGCTGAGTGAAAGAAGTTGAGACACAAAAGAATATGTACTTTATGCTTCTGTTTATATAAATTCTAGAAAATGCAAATTAATCTATAGTAATAAAAGCAGCTTAGTGGCTGTCTGGAGGCAGAGATGAAATTTTGGGGTGATGGAAACATTCTGTATCTTGATTGTGGTGTTGTTACACTTTTTCTTTGCAAGGGCATATGGGCTATTTATACATCTTCTTTGAAGAAATGTCTATTCATATCCTTTGCCCACGTTTAAATTGGGTTATTTGTCTTTTACTGAGTTGTAAGAGTTCTTTACATATTTTGAATGTAAATCTCTTATTAGTTATATGATCTTCAAATATTTCTCTCATTTGGTGGGTTGTCTTTTCACTTACTCCATGGTATCATTTGCAATATAAAAGCATTAACTTGGATATGGTCCAATATATCTGTTTTTTGTTTTTTCTTGTGTCCCTTATGCTTTTTGATGTCATGTCTATGAAACCACTGCCTAATTCCAAGTCATAAAGACTTATTCCTATGAGTCTTAGAGTTTTATCTAAGAGTTGTATAGTTTGAAATCTTGCACTTAAAAGTATTCAAAACCTTTTAGGCATCTCTATGTTAGATCTGGCTTTTGGTTTGTATGGAGTTGAGTAACCAACTGTCAAGGTTTGCTTGGAGCCCAGCACTTTCCAGGACATGGAACTTTCAGTGCTATAACTCAAGTCCTGAACAAACCAGGGTGAGTTGGATCCATTACCAATAGACCTCCAACTTGCCAACCCTGATATAAATTATTATCCCTACTCTCTAGGGCTTAAAATAGATACTGAATCTCCTCACTTGAATGAAAGATGTTTGTTTTCAGTTTACCAATCATTTATTGAGTGCTCAAAATGCAAAGCCCTGGGGTGGAGTGTAGCTAGGAATATAAAATTCCAATTTCAGTGTCCATAAACAAATTTTATTGTTCCAGGCCCTTGGGGTACATCAACAAACCTTTATGGAGCTTAAATGCTAAAGGGGGGGGAGACATTCTAGTGGAAGGGGGATGGGAGAGCCATTAAACAAGATGAAGAGGATTTTGAAGGCAGGGATTTGGTTTTATTAATCTTTGATTCCCCAGAACTGTAGAAATCACTCACTAATGCTTGTTGAATGAATGAATGAGTAGCTTTCTCCTACTCAACGTACATTTTTTTTTGTGTGATTCATTTCACAAGACCTCAGCTCTGTGGGACTTCCCTGGTGGTCCAGTGGGTAAGGCTCTGTGCTTCCAATGCTGGGGGCCTGGATTCCATCCCTGGTCAGGGAAGTAGATCCCGCATGCATGCCGCAACTAAGAGTCCGCATGCCACAACTAAGAAGCCTGTATGCTGCAACTAAGGCCTGGCGCAGCCAAAATAAATAAATATGTAAAATAAAATAAAAGACCTCAGCTCTGTGATGACAATGTCATTTCTAACTTGTTCTCTGTCATATGCCCGGTGAGTCTTACAGTGCCTGGCACACAGTAGGTGCTCAATAAACAATGCTTCAATGCATGAGTACGTATACAATTTTTTCATTCTCTGCATTTGTTATAGCAGCCTGGGTTGCAAGAATATTATACCAGTAACAACCTTAATGAATCCCTACAAATAAACATTTAGGGAGGCTTCGTCAAGCAAAGAGTGCTCATTGGTACCTAGACAGCCATTTCACAGGCTGGTGTGCCCCACAGGCATCTCAGTAAAACACCACCAGCCACAGACAGCCTGTAAATTCCGCTAACCAGAAGGGCTCTCCCCGCCCCCTCTCCCCGCGCAGCTAGCCCTGCCCTTCACCTCCTCCTCTCCGCCCACTCTCGCCGCGGTCTCCTGGCGGCGGCGGCTTTGTCTCTTGGGCTGGCCCCTGGCGGCTCCCTCCCCGGAACAGCTGCCACCGAGGGAGGAAGCCGCGCGGTCCAGAGCCCTAGTGCTGAAGCCCCCGAGCCCTCGTCATCCACCACCACCATGTAAGGGCCATGAAAAGGGCTCGTCCTGGCGCAGCGCGGACATGGAGGAGGACTTATTCCAGCTAAGGCAGCTGCCGTGAGTATCCTGAGGGCGAGTGAGACGCAGACAGGTTTTCCTTTAAAAAAGGAAAACCTGCAGAGGGGCGTCTCAGCGTGGCTTCCTGAATTTAAAGGGAACTGTTTCAGAGGAGAGAATTAGGCCTGGAGGAGACAAGCCATTTTCCTACCCCATCAGCTCAGCATCTGTATCTCTGACTCAGTTCCATTTTTCAGATCCGTCGGAATCTTATGGGGACCTACCCATGTTATGTTTTCCCTTATAATGGCTCTCAATCCTAAAGGCATTTTGAGGTCTGTGTTTTAAGAGAGCATTAGCTGCTGTTTTGAAATGCGGACTGAATTGATGAGTCCATGCAATGACATCGGTCCTTTCCAGTCCTTCTCCTATGCTGTGAAATTCGTAATTTTCCTGCAAGGTCTTTTAGAAGGGAATGATACTGATGTTGCAAACTGGTTTCTAAAAAGCAGGGATTCCTTCCTAGAGAGGAGGCTTCTGCAAAGTCTTGTTGTTTATGAAGTGTGTGAATGAGAGGGCTGTGCATCGTTGCTGAAACCTCTTGCCTTCTGAATGAACGGCTTTTGTAACAGCTAGCTAGAGTGAGACTCACTGTCGGCTATCCTTGGGACCTCAGGAATACACTGCTTAGAGGATTGGAATTTTTCAGGGATGCCAAATTTGCTCTGAAAATCTTGGGGGAATACAATCAAGCGTGGCAAGTATAGGGAGCTTGTAAAGGGGCTTCCAAATGTCTCCTACCACAAGCTGATGGTGATTTGTTAAGCAAATTCCAAGAGTATGAGATGGGGCATTAAAAAGAACATTAATGGGGGTTTTGTTTTAATTTTTAGAAGTACTAGCCATTTGGATGGTAAAACTAGACACCATTTGGAATTGTTGGAAAGGATACATTGTTGTTAGTATGTGTGTATTTTCTTGACTTAAATGTTTTTTTCTGTCTAAGCCACTGAGGAATTCTCCCAAGTGACTTTTAGCGTGACTGATACAGCTCTCTGAAGCTATAAGTACTGAAGGTATTGTAGTGTCTGCTTCTCAATCAGTATAAAATTAATTTTCATTAATATTTTTAATTAATTAAATATTTACTTTTAAGCTTTTATTAATTGATCCTCAAATAGCATATCTTATGGAACACAGCATTATTTCACAAATGCTAAAGGACACTCAGTTATAATATCCAAAGCTGATGTATGAATACATAAAAATGTACATATCTGAGTGCAGATATCTCAAGGAAAACATACCACGTTCATTGAAAATAAATATCATGTTTAATATTATCATATTATATATGATAATAATATTATCATATTATCTCTAAATAAAAAAATAATTCAGAAACGAAAATATGAAATTTGGTACTCAGAATAAGAATACATATTGGAACTGCAGTTTTACTGGGATAAATTTTCAAATGCTGTCAGAGCATGTGAACTTTGCAAATTACTCAAAGATTCATGTATATTTAATCTAATATATAGACATGACACTAGAATGACAATTCCTTCCTTAATTTAAAAAAGTAAAATTAATAAGAAATTTTTACTTCAGCTTTAAATTAATTTAGTTTTTATACTAATATATAATATAATGTACTAATATAATATATAGATAGGGAAAATAAAGTTCAAAAAGAAGCACAAAAATAAAAGTAAGTCTCTCTCTTCCCAAACCCCAGTGTTAAGTTTCTTGATTATTTTTCTGATCTTTATACACATAAATACATATAATATCTATTAGAGAGGCCAAATTGTGTGCTGGTTAAGAGCACTGACTCTTGAGAAGACAGACTTGGCTTCAAATCCTGACTGTGCCACTTCCTGGCTGTGTGACTTCGAGCAAGTGACTTAACCTTTCTGAGACTCAGTTTCCTTAGCCATAAAATGGGAATCATAATAGTACTTGATTCAGAGGGTTATGGGGAAGATCAAATGAGATAATGTGTGCTAATGCCTGGCAGATACAAAGAAGTCACACATATTAACTATTATTATTATGACATCTGAAAAAGAATTTATAAAAACAAAATCTGCAGACTCCTTATGCTGGACTCCCCAAAATGTAATCTGCAAACCCCAAAGTACATTTTTTTTTTTTTTTTTTTTTTTTTTTTTTTTTTTTTGCTGTACGCGGGCCTCTCACTGTTGTGGCCTCTCCCGTTGCAGAGCACAGGCTCCGGACGCGCAGGCTCAGCGGCCATGGCTCACGGGCCCAGCCGCTCCGCGGCATGTGGGATCTTCCCGGACCGGGGCACGAACCCGTGTCCCCCACATCGGCAGGTGGACTCTCAACCACTGCGCCACCAGGGAAGCCCCCAAAGTACATTTGAATGATGTCAAAATTAGCCCTGAAATATGTTAACCTCCATTTATAAAAAAGAATAGAAGAAAAGGAGCAGCCATGTGAATCTGAGTGGGTTACACATCACGACATAGGTGTTTTTTAAACCACACCCTGTATATATTATTCACAGATTGCTGGCAACAGACTGCCTGAGAGCAATATGGATTTTTAAAAAATCAGAGTGCCTTGTAGAGGGTGGGCAAGAGTGGACCTTGGAACAGGCTCAGTCCCGCAGGAGGCCAAGTGTTAATAGATTATAAGCTGCTAAGTAGTTTACAGGGTCAGGGGAGGGGGAAGAGGGATGAGGGTGTCTAAGAAATAGTCCTTTCCTGCTGTTAGAGGCACCTTCACACAGCTCTAGGATGGGTCATTTGAGACCACAAACAACCTCTGCTTTTCACCTGCTGTCCACTCAGGCACAGCACCATGTACAGGAGATTCAGAAAGCTGAGATTTTATATCTAGTTCTGCCTTACTGTGAGATCTTATGCAAGTCAGATTGTCCTGGGTCTCTCCTTTCTAGGATGATTTCTTGAAAGCAGGTTATGCAGACTACATTGATTGATTGATTCATTCATTCATTCAGTGATTTTTCCAGGGTACCATCCTAGGTCAAGGGATTCTACAACCAAGTAAGATACATGGTCTTTGCCCTCAAGGAGCTCACAGTCTAGAGCTTCAATGTCCAATACAGTAGCCACTAGCCACATGTGGCTATTTAAATTTAAATTATGTAATTAGTATGTGAAATAATTTTCATGTATAATACACAATATAAAATTTGACTTATAAGTAAAGTAGGTGATGTTTGAAAAATCCGTTCCTTAGTTGCCTTAGCCACATTTCAAGTGCTCAGTAGCTACATGTGGCCAGTGGCTGCTGTAGTTGCCTTGTGACAGCATGGGTCCAAAACATTTCCGGAACTGCAGAAGGTTCTATTGGACAGCACTGGTTCGATGGGAGAAGCAGATGTAGAACACACAATTGCACAATAATTATGAGAATTGTTTTAAGGGCTACAAAGGACAAGTGCATGATGCAACAAGAGTAGTTCTAGATGGCGGAGGGGAGGGTCAGAGAAGGCTTCCTTGAGGAAGTGACCTTGGAGCTGAACCCCCAGACATGTGTAGGAGTCAGCCAGAAAAAGAGATAGGATGGAGCATTTCAAATAGAGGGAATTGTGTGGGGGAAAAGCTCGAAATCAGGCTAGTGGAGCTTCACGAGCAAGTGGCGTGAGGGAAGGATGCAGAGGATGGCAGGGACCCGGCCACACAGGGCCCTGGAGTGAGGACAAGAAATTGGAGCTTCATCCTGTGTTTGCTCAATCCACTCTCTCTCCTTTCTTACCAACCCCGTCTTTCAAGACTGAGCTTAAGTCCATCACCTCCATGAATCTCCTGACATCTCCTGGGCTTCAGCAGCAGCAGGGGTAAAAGTATGGACTCTTGAGTCAGGCAGATCTGGGTTCAAACCCTGGCTCTGCCACTTAGCATCTGGGTGGCCTTGGACTAACGACTTCATCTCCCCAAGGTTGGGTGCTCATCGGTAAAGTTGGGATAATGGCCATATCTGCATGGCAGGGCTGTTGTGAGAATGAGGGAGGTCACCACTGGGAAGCTCCCAGTACAGTGGCTGGCTCTACGTAAGGGCTCAACCAGTGGTGCTGGTGTTATTTGTCTTCCTGACTCTGGACTTGTCTCCCTTATCCTCCAGCTTGTTCAGGTAGCAGAGTACCTAGAAGCCATGGTCTCCTTTTCAGAATACTAAGGAATGTCCTAATGCTAGCTCATGGAAGCACATGTCCAAACTTGAACTCCTGATCTCTCCTGCACTCTGCTCCTCTTTCAGTCTCACCCAAACCAGTTGATGGTAACTCTGTCCATCCCATTTGGAGTCAATTTTGACCCCTCTTTCCCTCTCATATTTCACTTCAATCCATCGGGAGATTCTACTGGTCCTGCTTTGAGCTACATCTAAACTCCTACCACTTCTCTCCACCTCCACTGCTAGTCCTTGGTTCAAGCCTCCATCACCTCTCACCTGGGTTGATTCCAGTGGTCATCTTTCTGGTCCTCCTGTTCCTGCCCTTGTCTCCCTACAGCCCATGCTCAACACAGCACCAGAGGGATTCTTTAAAAGTCAGGTCACATCCCTCCTCTGTTCAAAACCCTCCAGGGCTCTTCTCCTCTCCCACCCCCTCATGCAGCCATTCTGTCTCCTTGTTTTACCTCAAACACACCAGGTAGGCTTCTGCCCCAGGACCCACTGTTCTCTCTGCCTAGAAAGCTCTTCTGCAGAGTATCTGCTTCACCTTTGTCAAGTCTCAAATGCCACCATCTCACCAAAGCCTACCCTGACCACCTCCTTAAAATTTGCAGCCCTCTCTCACAGCCATTAGGATGGCAACTACCAAAAATAAATAAAAATAACAGGTGTTGGTGAGGATGTGGGCAAATTGGAATTCTTACACACTGACTGTTGGCGAGAGTCACAAATGGTGCAGCCTCCATGGAAAGCAGTAGGGTGGTTCCTCAAAAAATTAAAAATAGAATTACCATATGACCCAGCAATTCCACTTCTGGGTATATACCCACAAAAGAATTGAAAGCAGAGTACTGAGGAGATATTTGTACAGCCAATGTCATAGCAGCATTATTTGCAATAGCCAAAAGGTGGAAGCGGCCCAAGTGTCCCTTCATGGATGAGTGGATAAACAAATGTGGTCTATCCATACAGCGGAATATTGTTTAGTCTTAAAAAAGAAGGAAATGCTGACACATGCTACAACATGGATAAACCTTGAGGACATTATGCTAAGTGAAATAAGCCAGACACCAAAGGACAGCTGGTGTGTGATTCCACTATATGAGGTGCCTAAAGTAATCAAATTCGTAGAGACATAAAGTCGAATGGCAGTTGCCAGGGGCTGGCGAAGTGGAGTAGGGGGATCTGCGTAGTGGGTACAGAGTTTCAGTTTTACAAGAGGAAAAGAGTTCTGTGGATGGACAGTGGTAATTGTTATGCAACATTGTGAATATAGTTAATGCCACTGAACTGTACTCTTTAAAAACATGGTTAAAATGATAAATTTTATCTTATGTGTATTTTACCATAATTGAAAAAAATTGCAGCCCGTTTCCCCCATCTTCCAGACCGTGTTCAGCTTTTTCTTTTTTTATAGCATTTATCACCTACTAACGTACCATGTAATTTGCTTACTTATTGTTTAGTGTCTGTCTTTACTTACTAGTGTGAAAGCTTCACACACGGCGGGGGTCTAATGTATCCCAAGAAGGTGGGGCATTGCCTAGATTCCATCTGATACTGGATTTCAGTATAGACCAGGCCAAAGGATTAAATAAAAACTGTATGAGGGCTTTCCTGGTGGCTCAGTGGTTGAGAGTCCGCCTGCCAATGCAGGCGACGCAGGTTTGTGCCCCGGTCCGGGAGGATCCCACATGCCACGGAGCGGCTGGGCCCGTGGGCCATGGCCACTGAGCCTGTGCGTCCGGAGCCTGTGCTCTGCAACGGGAGAGGCCACAACAGTGAGAGGCCCGCGTACCGCAAAAAAACAAAACAACAACAACAAAAAAAACTGTATGAATGAAAAAATCAGAAAAATCTGTCCATCAGCTTAATCATTCTCCTTAACAGTGGGGGCCACCATTATTAAGTTTTACCAGCTAAAGCGCTGAGTCCCCATGGAAAGATCACACATAACCTTGTTTCATCCTATTTGCCATTCTGCTTCCCCATCCCCTTCCATTAAATCAGGGAGGTTGAGAGAATGCAGTTTGACTTACTGATTACATGACTATGTTCTTGAAATTGTCCCAGGCAAGTTCTTTGTGCCCATAAGGATTCATTCTTGGTTCTAGGGAAGGAACTGGAAGCAGGTTTTGTCTCCTCTAAATGAGGAGACTGCCGCACAGAGAGACAGGACCAGAGTAGGCGGCTAAGGCACACGCAGGACTTCATGTTGGCTCCCATCCCCCTGAGGCTCATCGGGGCAAAAGGAAAGGATTCCTGGCCAAGGAGGAGAGATGGGAGTTTCATTGTCACCCACCTCAGGCAAAAAGTAGGGAGTTATTGTAATAGCCTAGGAATCCTCAAGGTTAACCCACCACAGGCTTTTAAAAACTCAAGCTCCATACAACTCAGTAACAAAAAACCAAACAACCCAATCCAAAAATGGGCAGAAGACCTAAACAGACATTCCTCCAAAGAAGACATACAGATGGCCAATAGGCACATGAAAAGATGCTCAGCATTGCTAATTAGTAGAGAAATGCA
This sequence comes from Delphinapterus leucas, assembly GCF_059928025.1. Classification (NCBI taxonomy): domain Eukaryota; kingdom Metazoa; phylum Chordata; class Mammalia; order Artiodactyla; family Monodontidae; genus Delphinapterus; species Delphinapterus leucas. Next base: position 17,933,837 of record NC_143142.1, read on the forward strand.
AATCAAAACTACGATGAGGGGACTTCCCTGGCAGTCCAGTGGTTAAGACTCCGAGCTTCCAATACAGGGGGCGTGGGTTCGATCCCTGGTCGGGGAACTAAGATCCCACATGCTGAGCAGCAAAATAAATAAATAAATGAAAATAAAGATAATACTAAGTTTCTTAAAGCAAAACAAAACAAAACAAAAAAACTACAGTGAGGTATTCACACGGTCAGAATGGCCATCATCAAAAAGTCTACAAATAACAAATGCTGGAGAGGGTGTGGAGAAAAGGGAAGCCTCCTACATTGTTGGTAGGACTATACATTGGTACAGCCACTATGGAGAACAGTATGGAGGTTCCTTAAAAAACTAAAAATAGAGCTACCATATGATCCTGCAATCCCACTCCTGGGCATATACCCAGAGAAAACCATAATTCGAAAAGATACACGCACCCCAATGTTCATAGCAGCACTATTTACAATAGCCAAGACATGGAAATAACTTAAGTGTCCATTGATAGATGAATGGATAAAGAAGATGTGGTGTATATATACAAAGTGGAATATTACTCGGGCATTAAAAAGGAATGAAATAATGCCATTTGCAGCAACGTGGATGGACCTAGAGATGATCATGCTAAGCGAAGTAAGTCAGAAGGAGAAAGACAGATACCATATGACATCACTTATATGTGGAATCTAACATAGGATAGAAATGAACTTATTTGCAAAACAAAAACAGACTCAGAGACATAGAAAACAAACTTACGGTTACCAAAGGGGAAAGGGAGTGGGGGAGGCATAAATTAGGAGTTTGGCATTACCAGATACACACTACTGTATATGAAATAGATAAACAAGGTCCTACTGTATAGCACAGGGAACTATATTCAATGTCCTGTAATGAACCGTAATGGAAAAAATATGAAAAAGAAACTGAATCACTTTGCTGTACACCAGAAACTAACACAACATTGTAAATCAACTATACTTCAATTTAAAAAAAAAAAAAACAACTCTCAGGCTCAAAGCTGCTCACACCCCATCATTTCAAACACATGCCAGCCAGCTTCACCTCTAGGGAGTATGTGTTTCAGTGACTCAAGTGGAACAGTCTGGAGGCCAAAGAAAGAAAATCTCCTTGCAAAGAGGCCATTGCTTAGGTGGTCTTAGGCCTTAGAGAGGGTTGTTCAAGGGCCTGCTGACCCTGACAGTGGCTTTACAGCCCAGCCAAGCTCTTTGGGCTGTATAAAAGAATAACGGATCTGAATGTGAATCATTATGTGATCTTGGGCAATTCATTTAACTTCCCTGAGACATGAGAGGGTGCCTGGGCCACCTTCAAGGGCATTTTTGGCTTTTTAAAAAAATATTTATTTATTTTATTTTATTTTGGCTGCGCCTGGTCTTAGTTGCAGCACACGGGACCTTCGTTGAGGCATGCGGACTTCTTAGTTGTGGCATGCATGCAGGATCTAGTTCCCCGACCAGGGATCAAACCCAGGCCCCCTGCATTGGGAGCGTGGAGTCTTACCCACTGGACCACCAGGGAAGTCCCCATTTTTGGCTTTAAAAGACTGTGATCCTAAGCTCTCTAGACGGATGTGCCTGGTACCATCTGGCTTATGGTGATTATTCTGGTGTCATTATTAAGAACATCTCTTTCTTAAACATGGGGTTTTTAACCTCAACGCTATTCACATTTTAGACCAGATGACACTTTGTCATGAGGGGCTGTCCTAGACATTATAGGATGTTTAGCAGCATCCCTGGCCTCTACCCACAGGATGTCACAACCACCAACTGCCCCTCCAAGTTGTGACAATCAAAACTGTCTCCAGACATTGCCGGTGTCTCCTGGGAGACTGAATGGCTGCCCCATTGAGAACCACTGCTTGTTGAATGAAGGAGTGGATAAATAAGTTGCAAAGACAAACTGCCTGGAAAGTTGTCCCCCAGGCTTTCAGTTCCCCCAGTTAGAAGTTGCCCATCCCCCCACTGAGGCCACATCACAGAATGGTTAAGTGTGTGGCCTCTCTGCTCAAGTAGACCTGGATTTGAATTCCGACTTTCCTGCTGACTTGGAAGGTAACCTTGGGCAAGTTACTTTTCTTCTCCGGGCCTCAGTTTCATCATCTGTAAAGTGGGGATACTAATAGCGTCCACCTCACAGGGCATAAGGCTCATAAAATACTTAGTGGAGCTCCCAGCACGTGGTGAGGGCTTAACAAATTTTAACTATTATTTATTTGTGTTCATTGCCTTTTGTCTAGAATATAAGCTGTTGGTCCATTATCCAGGGAACAAGCTCAATGGTATTCAGGTCAATGGGGGGTGGCAGGAAAATACAAAAAAATAAAATCCACAGAGAACTATATTTTCCATTAATTATAGACTTCTAGACATTCAGGAACGGAAAGGACCTTAAAAGTCATCACTCCAACCCCTTATACCTCATATTCTCAATTCCACGCAAGAGGGGATCCAAGTGGTGGCTTCTAAACATCTGTGGCCACCATCAACATCTTATTAAAATTCAGATTCATGGGCCCTGCTCTGCAGAGATGCAAAAGCTTTACGTCTGGAGAATGGCCAGGAATCGGCATTGTAATTGGTTCCCTAGGGGGTACTCTTGGCCTCAGAGAAGCATCTGCTATTGGTTAAGATCATGGGTTCTGGAGCTTCTCAGGCCAGGAACCTAGGATACTATATACGCTCTAGGGGACTTGGACCAGAGCCTCAGTTTACTTGTCTATAAACTGGGGATATTAATAACCCTCCCTCCTAGGGTTGCTGAAGAGATTATATAAGATATACATATGCTAGGGACTTCCCTGGCGGTCCAGTGGTTATGACTCCATGCTTCCAATGGAGGTGGTGTGGGTTCGATCCCTGGTCGGGGAACTGAGGTCCCATATGCCATGCAGCGGCAGCCAAAAAATAAACAACAACAATGTGACTAAACCAGCCAAGATGACTAAATATAATGCCACAAAAACTCAAAAAAAAAGATATATATGCTATCTATATATTTACTGTATATAATTATATATAGCATTTAGGCTTGCCCTTGGCATGCTGAGTGCTTACGTATTAAACATCATTACTCCTGAGTCCATACACGTGAACACCTGCCTTTCCTAGACCTTTCATGAAGGGGAGCCCACTACCATCTAAAGTCCTTTCTCATCTCTGGACTTCTCTACCTGAGAAGCCTCCTTATATTTTGTTGAAATCTGTTTCCCTCTTTATATCCAGCAGTTCAAGCTCTATCCTCAGGGTCCAACTTGCACAAGCACCTTCTTTCACATGCCAGAAGTTCAAATATTGGAAGACAGAGGTTCAGCCCCTGAGAAGACTCTAACCAAATCAGACAGATCAGCAAGTCCCCAGGTCTTATCCTGAAGGAGACAAAGCAAGTCCATTTGTCAGTGACCCTGGCAGTTTCTCTGCTCCAGGCCCACAGCATCTAACCCCATTTGTCAGTAGGTTTCAGATTCCAAAGAAGTCCCAGTGTGATGTAGCTGAGTATCTGGGACGGAGCTAAGGGGCGCTGGTCATCAGGGTTTTTTTTTTTTTGCGGTACGCGGGCCTCTCACTGTTGTGGCCTCTCCCGTTGCGGAGCACAGGCTCTGGACGCGCAGGCTCAGCAGCCATGGCTCACGGGCCCAGCAGCTCCACGGCATGTGGGATCTTCCCGGACCAGGGCACGAACCCGTGTCCCCTGCATCGGCAGGCGGACTCTCAACCACTGCGCCACCAGGGAAGCCCTGGTCATCAGTTTTGTTGACTGAGTTCCCCAAACCTGAGGACACTTGTTATAACTCGGCCCTTTGCTGTTTAGCTTTGCAGATGGGCCTCCCTGTGTGGCTGTTTTCCTCTACTGATTGGAAGAGTTGGGGGGTCAGGGTGGGGAGGTGAATAATAAAAGCTTCAGCACCCCACTGCCCACCCACCCTGCTGTACCCCCTGGTCCGAGCCACCATCACTTCTCACTCAGCTGACCACACAGTCTCCCTGCTTTCTCTCCCCATCTTTGTGTGTTAATCATGCTTTTTATTTTCTATGTTCTGATGTTTTGACATCTTAGGGCTTCAAAGGTCCTGGAGGGCACTCCCCTCCCAGGGTTAATTAGTAAATAACTCAACCTGCCAGTGTACTTTTCGTATGCAAACCAAGCAATCTAGACCCATTAATCCACCTGCCCTAATCACTCCACAGCCAAATCCCAGACAACTGGAGACAGTCCCTACGCTCAGAGCCTGGAGAAATTACTCAGGCGAGCCAGTCCTCAGCCTGGTGACCCTGCGTCACCTTTTCCTTCCTATGGAAACCACAATAAAGACTCTTGCCCATATTTTCCCCTCACTCTTGCCTCGTTATTGACCCTGGTGCTTTCCCATTTGGCTTCCCAGGTGTGGTGTACCCCCTCTTCTTGGAATCTGTGAGTATAACAGAGTCTAATCTTTTCAAAGGCAGTTGTCTCCTGATCTGTTTGCCTTGCCACACCTAAATAATAATAAAACCTGTATTTTAGGGACTTCCCTGGCAGTGCAGTGGTTAAGACTGTGCCCTTCCAATTCAGGGGGCACGGGTTCGATCACTGGTCAGGGAACTAAGGTCCCACATACTGCGGGGCCAATAAATAAATAAAAGTGTGACACACAAAAAAATTTTTTAAAACCTATATTTTAAAACAATCTCCCCAATCTATTCCTCTTCTTGTAGAAAAATGTGCCTGAATGATCTTCCCTAAATCAACTCTGCTCATCTTCCACTGTGTCACCCCTACTTGAAACCTTTCAGTGGCATCCCATTGGTCTTAGGATAGCATGAAAAATCCTCCCTGTGGTCTCCAGAGCTCTCTATAATTCAGCCTGTTTCTCTGACCTCTACTCCTTCTTCCTACCTCTGGGTCTTTGCACTGGCTGTTCTCTCTCCTCCTCCCCTGTCTGTGTGGGACTCTCCTGGCTCTCAGACCTCAGGGAAGTCTAGCCTGACTACTCTCCCCTCCAGTCATTCTCTGTTCCCTGTCTGTCTCCCTCTCAAGATTCATTGATTTACAGATGTATAGTGATCTCTTGTTCCTAGTACATTAACCACCTTCCCAGCTAGGGCACCTACTTCAGGAGGGCAGGTGTATTTTATCTCCTATCGTATCCCAGCCTTCAGCACATAGTCAGCACTCAACAAGCTTATTAAAATACTGAAGAATGATGGTGCCAGGCTCTTTGAGATGTTCTGTTAACTCCTTTAGTCTCCATGGCAACCCCGTGAGATAGGAATTACCATTTCCCTTCTACCAGAAGGAAACTGAGACCCAGAGAAGTAAAGTAACCTAACCTCATAGCTACTGAATGGGGTGGGCAGGGGATTCACACCCAAATCAGTCTGTTTGCAGAGTTGGGCTCTTCTTTCTATGACAATCCCCCTCTCTTCAGACATTAAATGCTACCCTGTAATAGTCACACTTAGGTACAAGCTTCCTTTTCAGTCTGACAGATTCATGAACTCAGGGGATAAGTATCCAGAAGCTGAGATGAAAAGAAGTCAAGCCTTTACCCTAATCAAGTCTCAGACCCTAACTTAAGGTACGGAGGTGAATTACATCATGGTACAAGCGAGATCTTTGGGTTGACAGCTATTTCCTCAAGCTCTTATCTTCTTTCAATAGCAAAATTATGTAAAACAAATGTTCCCTGCTATTTTAGTAAATGATATGCTATATATACACAACAAATGCCAAGAAATTAGCCAGCTTGTTTCGAAGCCCTCATATATTTAACATATGCCACTGCTATTTTCTTTTTCTGTCATACTTTTTTTTTCCCCTTGGGAAATCTTGGCTCCTGTAGCTGATAACTGCTTTCAGGAACCCAGCCGATTCAAAATGTAGTCTGGCTTTCGGACTATAATTTCATGTCAGAGGTCTCTCTTTACATTCGTCTTAAAACAAGTTGTAATAAATAAAGGGCCCTGGCTTCTAGTGAATTGCCAGAGAAGGAAGGTGAACACATCCTGGTTTAAAACTCCAGGGAGCTAAGCCATTTTCTCAAAGTCGAATTTCACAAAGGGCAGTGTACTCCACGCTCAAGGCAGAAAGGTGACTTGAACCAAGCTGGGTTGGAGGAAAGCCAATATTGACACCATGCCCCTCAGTTTCCCCTTCATCAATCTCAGTTAATCTTCACGGCCGTCCTGCAAGCCTGTCCTCATCCCATTTCACAGCCGAACGAGTCTGTAACATGCTTAGCTGATGTTACAAGACCAACAAGAGCTCTGTGAATAGTCGCTATTGTGATGTATATTGATTATTTAACTAATAGATGTGCAGGTTAAAAAATTTACATATTGCAGCGGGATCCAAAATGAAAAGTTAAAAAAAAAAAATTTCTTTTCCTTAAAACTCCCCATTCCCATCCAATCCTCCTTCCCAGAAGCAACCAGTCTTAGGCTTCTTAAGTATCCTTCCAGAATGTTCGACTGTAGAAGCAAAAATATTCTTGAGCCCACTTGAACATGCACAGATTCACTAGGGACCTGGTTAAAAGGAAGATGCTGATTCAGTAGATCTGGGTCAGGGCCCGAGACTGAGCATTTCTACCACGTCCCTAGGGGAGGCTGGGGCCTCTGGTTCGAGACCACACTTAAGTCTTAGTACCGAGGACCTAGATCACGGGACCATAGTCTAGCACATTTCATAAGGAGCCCCAGTGGGAATTCCCTGGTGGTCCAGTGATTAGGGCTCAGCACTCAACTGCCGGAAGCCCAGGTTTGATACCCGGCTGAGGAACTAAGATCCCGCAAGCTGCATGGTGCAGCCAAAAAAAAAACAAATGAGCCCCAGCAATCTTTTCCTGTTGGTTCTTGCAACCAACGTGTATGTGTGTTTATTGTGTGTGTGTTTATTGCGTTAAAACATACATAAAAAAGTTACCGTTTCAACAATTTAAATTGTACAGTTAGCGGTATGAATGACGTTCACAATGTTGTGTTACCTTTCCCACCATCCATCTCCAGAATTTTCTTATCTTTCGCAACTGAAACTCTGTACCCGTTAACCGCTAACTCCCCATTCCCCTCCGCACCAACCCCCATCACCTGGTGACCACTGTTGAACTTTCTCTCTCTGTGAATTTGACTATTCTAGGCCCTCTCAGATAGGTGGACTCGTACAATGATTGTCCTTTCGTGCTGGGCTTATTTCACTTAGCACTATGTCTTCAAAGTACATCCATGTTGTAGCACGGGTCAGAATTTCCATCCTTTTTAAGACTGAATAATATTCCATTGTATGGATAGACCACACTTTGTTTCTCCATTCATCCACTGATGACCACTTAAGTTGTTTCCACCTTCGGCTAATGTGGTACAGATCAATATAAATAAATTTTTTTTTAACATTTTCTTTAGTGGATGTGCCATCATCTATCTAATTACTCCTTTCCTGAAGATTGTTTCTGGTTTGGTATCACCGCAGCAAAGCTGCAAGGAGTGTGCTAGCACCAGAAGAGACTACAGCAGAGTGGCTGGGAGCAGGGACACTGAAATCCAATGGCTTTGCCAAAGCCTAGACACTTACTGTGTGACCTTGGGCAAGCTCCCAGCCCCTCTGTGCTTGAGTGTCCTCATCTGTCAAAAGGGGACAGTGAAAGTGGGAATAAATAAGATAATCGATGCACAGTGCAAACACTAGACTTGACACACGCAAGCCAGCAATCCATAGCTGCCGTTATTCGTATGGTAAATCGTCGCCTACTGTGCCTGTCCCCACAGTGAACTGCCTGCAGAACGCATTCTGGGTGGGAGCTCAAAGCACTGAAAAATTTGAAAGATAACGCGGATTACCTTCCCAAAAGGTTGCAGTGGTCGCTATTAGTCACAGAAGGAAGCACAGAGCCTTGGACGGTCCTGGAGGAGAGGATGTGATGAGAGGGAGAGTGTCAGGCCACATAGCCATCTCTTTCTGTGACGTTACCTGCAGAGTCAAGGGCGAGCCATGCGCCTTCTCCTCACCCCTGAAAAGCCATTGATAATGCACATAAATGTTCATTTCCTTACTGCGCTTGATAATTCTCTACATTTCTATCTTCTACAAATACTTTGGGGGACTGTTTATGTTTTTGATTTGGGAGGTTGCTTCCTGGGGACAGGGTGTCCTACTCCTTTGTTGTTCCCTCCTGGAACCCACTTCGCGCCACCCCTTCCTTGGTGGCTTGCAGAGTTGAAATGTCACCCCCCGCCCCCGCTAGCCTCTCACTGCATCAGGTTCGTTTTATTTGCAGCTTTTCTCACAATGTGCAGGAATATCTATGTAGTAATATATACATCCACATGTATTATAAATACATATTTATTTATATTTACAAACATTAATTTATATATTGATCTATAAATGTATAAAATAATGTATAAATATTATATATAAATTTATAACTATATACAAATATATATACGTATGTAATTATTTACATATAAAAATTACAAAATACATGTGGATAGATACATAAAATTTTTTATTGAGGTATCGTTGATTTACAATATTATGTTGGTTTCAGGTGTACAACATAGTGATTCACAACCTTTAAAGATTAGACTCCATTTATATTATTATAAAATATTGGCTGTATTCCCTGTGCTGTATAATATATCCTTGTTTCTTATCTGTTTTATACATAGCAGTTTATATCTCAATCCCATACCCCTGTCTTGTCCCTACCCCCTTCCCTCTCCCCACTGGTAACCACTTGTTTGTTCTCTATATCCACAGGTCTGTTTCTTTTTTGTTACATTCACTAGTTTGTTTCATCTTTTAGATTCCACATATAAGTGATAACATACAGTATTTGTCTTTCTCTGTCAGATTTATTTCACTAGGAAGTAATAATATCCATGGCAGTGCTAAGGGTTGAGGGTTTGGGGCTTTTGGGGGGAGGGGGAATAGCAAAATACACATAAGATAAAATTTACCATTTTAACCATTTTTAAGAGCACAGTTCTGTGGCATTAAGTGCTACACATCGTTGTGCAACCGTCACTACCGTCCATCTCCGGAAAGTTTTCATCTTCCCAAACTGAAACTGTACCTATTAAACACTAAGTCTCCATTCCTTCCTCTCCCAACCCCTGAAACCACCATTCTACTTTCTGTCTCTGAATTTGACTCCTCTAAGTATCTTATATAAGTGGAATCATGCAGTATTTGTCTTTTGGGGACTGGCATATTTCACTTATTAGCATGTCTTCAAGGTTCATCCATATTATAGCATGTGTCAGAATTTCCTTCCTTTTTTGTTTCTGTTTTTTGTTTGTTTTTTGGCTGTGCAGCTTGTGGGATCTCAGTTCCCTCACCAGGGATTGAACCTGGGCCCTTGACAGTGAAAGCACGGAGACCTAACCACTGGACCACCAGGGAATTCCCCTTTCCCTTCCTTTTGGAAACTGAATAATATTCCATTTTATGTATAGACTGTATTTCGCTTGTCCACTCATCCACTGATGGACACCTGGGTTGTTTTCACCTTTGGGCTGTCGTGAATAGTGCTGCTGTGAACATGGACGTTGTACAACCTTCACCTCTATCTAATTCCGGAACATTTTCATCACCGCAAAAGGAAATTCTGTACCCATTAGGCAGTCACTCCTCATCCCTCTTTCCCCAGCCCCTGGCAACCACTGATCTGTTTTCTGTCTCTATGAAGTTGCTTCACATAAATGGAATCATACATGTGTGACTCTCTGTGTCTGGCTTCTTTCACTCAGCATCGTGTTTCAAGGTTCATCTGTGTTGTAGCTTGTGACAGCGATTTGAGGACTTTTTACAGTAGTTATGCTGGAGGCTGCTCACGGAAGCTCTAGTGAGCAGATTGTGAAATATTCAGAACATCTCAGAGCCTGTTATTTAACCACTGAGAGCTTAAAATTGGTCACAGTGGGAGTATTTACCCCACAGATATTGGCAAATGCTACACATCAGTATGGTTTGGGGGCTTTGAGACTCAGTTTGTAGGCACTGGCTTCAGAGCATCCCCATAATCCACATCAGCATCCCTCCAGAGCTACCCCCAAATAAATTTTGGGGTGGCCAAAAACTTCGTTCGGATTTCCCCATATTCTGCAAAGAACCGGAACGAACTTTTTGGCCAACACAATACATACTGTGAATAAAATGGTGCTCTTGCTGTAAAAGTGTTGCTTAAATGAAGCCCCAGATTCCAACTTCATGCCAGATATCTAAGCCTAAGGCAGTCTGTCTCCTGGCCTTTGCTCCCAGGTGACACCTGCCTTCCAGCTGCAAAGGAAGCCCCAGCCCTGGACTGCAGGGATATTTGTCTGAGTCCCGTGCCACAGGGGTTCTGGGCCTCTCGGGTGAGGAGCGTAAGCTGCAGGCACCCAGCTCAGCCAACAGAGTAGGAGCCTCCGCCCCTCAGCACTAGGGGTGGGGAAGGTGGGGTGGGCAGAATTGTTTGCCTGCCTCTAATGCGCTAATTCGGTCGCTGGATCAGCCAGAGCAGCACCACCTGGGAACGTGCTGGAAATGCAAAATCTCAGTCTCCAACCGAGACTTTCTGAGTCACACCCTCTTGGAGTGGGGCCCCGACTTCTGTGTTGTGACCAGCCCCGCAGGGATTTCGAGGCTCCATCCAGCTCAAGAGCCCCTGCACAAATGTGACAACCTGAAGAGCTGTCAGCCAGGCTGGAATCGAGCTGTGCCTTTCGATTCCTGCTCCAGGTCACGTCGTTATCCACCCTCTGGCAAGCCCACCCACACAGGGCAGCTGAGTTCGGGCTTCACATTCATTCCCCAGACACAGGTGAATGCTCGCAAGAGGCACTGATGCTTAGTGATTAGGACCCAGGGCTCTAATACCAAAGACATCCAGGCTGAAGCCTCAGTTCTTTCAAGCTGTGTGACCTCAGGCAAGTGTCTTAACCTCTCTGAGCATTTGTTTTCTCATCTATACAATGGGGATAATAACATTAACTCATTCGTAGGTTGATCATCAGGGTAACTAACAGGAGATAATGTAAAAGGCAGAGCTCTTAGCATTTAGTAAGGGCTCAATAAATAGCTGTATGGTTGGAGGGCTATTATTTGTAGCAGATACCTTTGGTGCCTGTCCCAGATTCCCTTTACCAGATTGATCATCCCCCAGCTGCTGCCAATCATGGGTGCTCACAGCTCACAGCTGCAGTCACCTCTGGAGGGTTTCCCTTGACTGAGGGGAGCCACTTCACCTGGGGATACCTGGGAAGTTATGCCTTCCATCCCTGGGGTGGCATGACCAGTGATTGACTGATTCGAGCCAAGCCCCCAGACCTCTGGGTGGGACAATCTCCATGGTACAATTCACACTCCAGAGCTCCCTGTGGATCACATTTCATACAATGGAACATTATCCAGCCTTTAAAAAGGATGGAAATTCTGACACATGTAACAACATGAATGAACCTTGAAGATGTTAAGTGAAATAAGCCAATCACGAAAAGACAACTGCTGTATGATTCCACTTATGTGGGGTCCCTAGAGTAGTCAAATTCATAGAGGTAAAAAGTGGAATCGTTCTTGCCAGGGGCTGGTGGGGAAAGGGGATTGGAAGTTAGTGTTTAGTGGGTACAGAGTTTCAGTTTGGGAAGATAAAAAAAAGTTCTGGAAATGGACAGTGGTGATGGTTGCACAATATGTAAATGTATTTAATGCCACAGAACTCTACACTTAAACAGGGTTACAATATTGAATTTAATGTTATGTGTATTTTACCACAGGTGAAAAAAAAGAGAATTCCATTTTAGGATCTGCTTCTAAGGAATTCGACCTATGACAAAACTATTACACCCAATTTATAGCAAGGTAAACTGAGGCTCAGAGTGACTATAGGTATATTTATGCTGTGGGGATGGTAATGGTCACCACCTCTCAGGGTTATTGAGAGGGTGAAGTCCAATAACGATGCCTGTAAAGAGCACTGATCAAGGAAGAGTATTAACGATGAAAATGTGTGAGAGAGAGACTGGAAAAGAGACATGGTGGCTTCAACTGAATTATGGTCAAATGTTGGCAATTTCATATGGTCCAACCTACTAGCAGTGTCTAGCCTTTAAGCTGGACAGCAGAATCAAAGACATTTCTCTCATTGTTATCTATTCAATCTTATATTCTTTAAATATTTCAAAATAAAAGATTTTGGATGGGGGGAATGGAGTAAATGGGGAGTAATGGAAGGGTTTGAATGGTATCCTGTCTTTGGCCAGAAACACGAGGTTTTGATCAGACAGACCTGGGGGTGAACCCTGGCTCCATGCCTTTTTAGCTCTGTGACCAGGGGTAAGTACTGTGACTTCTGGGGCCTCAGTTTTCTTATCTGTAAAAGGGTGATAATAATACCAACCTAATAGAGCTGTCGTGCAGAGCGAGTGCATGGAAAGCAACACCTAGAACGAGGCACAGGTGCTGCTAGACGGTGGTGGGTGTGGTGGAGAGTGCAGTGGTGGTAGTGGATGGGATGGAGTGTTTGCTCCAAGCTTCAATCCCAGCCGATCCGCCTGCAAACCCTGTGCTCTACGCTCTGCCGCGTATTTCCAACACAAGATGAGATTAACAGCTGGAGCTTTCCAAGCCCAGCCTTGCCATCAAATGGAGTTTCAGGTATTTACAAAACTGCCGTGATTTCATCTGTCTTTTCTCCAAATTCACAAGCAGGGAATGTTGCCCAGCCTTCTGGAATCTGAAGATTTACCCTTTCTATGCCAGAGTACCAGTTATTCTTGGTGAAATGTATGGAATAACGCAATAATTAATTGATGATAATGTTGATAGCAATACTTTTTACTTAGAAATGTCTCCATTTTTACCTTTTAAAAACGTTGCCCAGATTTGCCCTCCAGTCCCTCGTCAGCCCTCTGCCCTTCATGCCCATGTCATCGCAGACCCCGTTTTTCAAAGCTCTGGGAGAAATGGGCATTACTCATTCCATGTGACTCTCTCCTGGGAGGGTAGGGACTCATCTCTCCTGTTGCTGCCGTCACCCTGAAACTCACCACAGGGCTGGCAGAGAGCAGGAGTTTTGTGTTTGGGGGTGAGGAAGTTGGAGGAGACATGTATTTTTGCCTCTGAGTCCCAGGTTAAGAAGTTGCTGCTCAGAGAAGTCAAGGCGTTTCCGAGTAACAAGAAGGAGCACAGTGTGAAGGAATGTATTGTGTCGAGAGTGGAGTCCACGGGGTCTCAAACTCAAATGGCTACAGAGCCAGACAAAGGGGACAAAGTGCCAAGTGAGTGGAACACAAAGCAGGTATAAAGATAAGTGGCAGGAGACTGTCAGGGCTGGAGGTTATTTGGAGAGGACAAGACTGTGGTCACTTGTGCATCGTGTGTCCCATCTAGCCCTGGTCTAGCCGTGTTGGTCCCTTATTAGAATGTGTGCCCCAGGTGGCCAGATAGTCTACTTTTGAAAGAGATGTCGGGAATCTGGATTTTTATGTGAATTCTCCTAATTTTAAAACATTGGCATCCACTTTAAATTAAAAAAAAAAAATACTGTGTGGGCAACTTTTGGTGGGCATAATGTTACCCTTAGGTGACCAAATTGTTACTTCCATTAGATATAGATAGAGGAACGTAAATTCTGAAACACATGTACTTCCAACCAGTTTTTAGGTCTAGCGCAAGGATATCCTCATTCACATAACTTACCATGTGAACAGGGCTCCCCCTGGAGTTGTGCAGTGCCCAACCCATCCAACTCTACTAGGCAGCCCTTAAAGTTGTCACCCTCCCCACAGTCCAACTCAACAGAAATGCCCACCCCCACCTCTCCTCCACCCATTCAGCTCTCTAGACCATGAGAGAAAAGCTTGTCGCCTGTCTTGGACACAACAGCTATACTGCAAGGCCATTGAGGAGGAGTTCTAGCCATCATGACCAGATTTGCTCTGTCCTCTAGGGTGGTGAAATTCCGTCGCACAGGCGAGAGTGCAAGGTCAGAGGACGACACGGCTTCGGGAGAGCATGAGGTCCAGATTGAAGGGGTCCGTGCAGGCCTAGAGGCCGTCGAGCTGGATGATGGGGCAGCTGTGCCTAAGGAGTTTGCCAATCCCACTGACGGTGAGGGGACCCTGAATTTGGGGCATCGGCCCAGGCCACAGTCAGGGGCTCTGAGGTACCAGGGTTGCCTCTCCAGGTGGTATGCTCAGAGGGATCTTGTGAAGGGGCAGGTAGGAGGACCTGGAGGCCAGGGGTGACATGTGGGGCTGGACCTACATGGCTTTCTTCAGCAGGCAAGGTTATATCATAATCCCTGGCGGTCAACAACATTGACTAACACTTGGCTGAGGATGGCAGCCCCAATGATGATGATGGTGATGGTGATAGAGATGATAATGATGATGGTGATGAGATGGTGATGGTGACGGTGATAATATGATGATGGTGGTGGCAATGGTGATTGTGAAGATGACAGTAGCGGTTAGAGCAGCAGACACAGGCTGAGGATGTCCTCTGTGCCAGGCACTGTCCTAAACACTTTACACATATTACCCATTTAATCTTCACAACAGTTCCAGCTGTAAGTACTACGGTTATCTTTCCCATTTTCCAGGAGAGGACACGGAAGTACAGAAGGTTAAGGACCTTGCCCAGGGTCACACAGCTAGAACTTAGCCAAGCTGGATTTACACCCAGGAAATCTGGCCTCAGAGCCCACATTCCTACCCATGACCCTGTGCTCCCTCTGCATACAGATGGTCAAACAAGAGACTTGAAGCCGTGCTAGGGGACCTGGTCTCCCCTCACCACCTGACGATGCTGATGGATGAAAACGTTCTATGCATTCCTGAAAGCAATTCCCAACAAGAGAGAGGATTAATGGCTTGAGCCCAAGGCCTGTTGTTGGCAGATCTAAGGAGGCAATGACTGGGGAGGAAGGGGAGGCAGAGGTTAGAAGCAATGGCTTCAGGTTCAGGCTGATCTGGGCTCAATTCCCAGATCTCAGTGTGCCAGCTACGTTAACAGTGGGCAAGTTCATGTCCTCCTCTGTAAAATGGGGCTAAGACTGAGCCTTAACTAGTAGTTGTGACAGGGAGTAAATGAGATAATGTACATCAAGCTCTTAGGGCAGTGCCTGACCCACAGGGAGCACTCCATAAAGACACCATTATATTATTACTATTACTGTTCTTATTATCGATGATGTTATAGAACTCACTCTGCTTTCTCCTCAGTATTTTTACTGAAGGAAACCAGACCCTGCTGGGGTGATAAACACCAGCTCATACTTCTAGAGAAAATTATGATTGCTATAAGGGGCCCATGATTGAAATTCTAATAAGATGACAACTCCCAGCAGAGGCTGATGAGATCCTCAGAGGCCCCACAGGAAGGCCACCCAGCATGCTCCTTTAGTATTTTTATTTTTTAGTTAGCTCTTTATTTTGGACTTTTTTTTTGGCTTTGCTGTGCAGCATGTGAACCTTAGTTCCCCGACC
The DNA here is from genome assembly GCF_059928025.1 of Delphinapterus leucas. Lineage (NCBI taxonomy): Eukaryota > Metazoa > Chordata > Mammalia > Artiodactyla > Monodontidae > Delphinapterus > Delphinapterus leucas. The sequence goes on from NC_143142.1 coordinate 17,949,304, forward strand.
AGGGATTGAACCTGTGCCCCCTGCATTGGGAGCGCAGAGTCTTAACCACTGGACTGTCAGGGAAGTCCCTGGATTATTTTAAATTTACAGAAAAGTTGCAAAGATAGCACAGAGAGTTCTCGTATACTCTTTTTGTCTTTCTCAAAATCTTTTTTGTCTGTTTGTTATTTTTTCATATACTCTTCATGCAGCTTCCCCTAAAGTTAACATCTTACTTAACCATGGCACACTTGTCAAAACTAAGAAATTAACACTGGTGCAATACTATCCAGGAAACTCCAGACTTCATTCAGATTTCACCAGTTTTCCCAGCAGTGCTGTTACAGGAACCAATCCAGCACACCACATTGCATTTAGTCTTTTCGTCTTTCTCAAAACACTTATGAGCTTCTAAATTATATCCTTATGTTTTTCTGAGTATACAAATAATATGTGTTTATTTAGGAAGCATTCAGCCATGATCGAAATGTACAAAAAAGTGAATGCTGACAGATAACCCTGTCGACAGTCTGTGGACACTTAATCTTGCTCCCCGTGGTCCATCTTGCTTTGTTTTCTTAAAATTAGTAATATATACTGTATGCATCTTTCTATATCTGCCCGTTTTTAAACAGATGGGTTGTATTTCATAATGTAGATATATAAACATTTAAATATAATATATAAAATAATTTAACCAATTCCCTGTTGATAGACATTCTGGGTTGTCCAGTTTTTCCTTTTGTAGAAACAATGTTGCGTTGGACTTTGCAGCAAGATATACCTTCATGCTTGCTGGAAGGTTTTTCTAGGATAAGTTCTAGAAGCAGCATGCACTGCCTTTAAAGAGCTTGGCCAGGGACCCTCCCCCCGCCCCCACCTAGGCCCCACACACTAGGACAACTGCAAGATGCACTGACTCCTTCCTCCACCTCCCCCTTCTCCTTCCCAGATACTTTCATGGTGGAAGATGCGGTGGAAGCCATTGGTTTTGGAAAATTTCAATGGAAGCTCTCTGTTCTCACCGGCTTGGCTTGGGCAAGTATCTCTGGGGACAGTGGCCTCACCTTCAGTTTCCAAGGAACACCTGTGCTGCTCAACTGGCTTTCCATGGTCTACATGGAAGGACACAGCTCCTTCCGCATAGAGCCTTTGCTTGAATCAGCAGAGTTTGGGTTGAGTGACCCTGGGTGATAATGAAGGTCTGGGGGTTGGGGGCTGTGGAGGTTAGGTGTGGTTGACAATTGCCCTCAAGGAGAAGTTGAAGCTTCTGGTTAATTAAGTGGTTCTCAACCCTTTGAGGCTCAGGGCTTCTATAAGATTCTGATGTCATCTGTGAGGCTCACCCTAGAAAAACATGCACAGATCAAAATGTGCCTTCGTTTTAAGGGGCTCATGAGCCCTCGTCAAACTCCCTTAATCTACCTAAAGCAAATAATGCATCTAGACCGTTAATACAATTGAAATTGATTTTTTGTGACTAGTGCAAGACTGAGATTTAACTACATAGTTTTCCAAACAGTCATCAATTTCCCCACATCATTTTTCCCACTAATTTGCAGAGCCGCCTTTATCATCCACCGCATTCCCACGGCTACATGGGTTTGCTTCTTGACTCTCATTTCTGTGCCATTGCTTTGTCTGTTTAATCCAGTAAAGGTACCACTGTATTTAGCCACCAGGGCTTCCCAGTATGTTTTAATAATGTTAAAAGGTCACTCATTAACTATACTGACAATTCTACATGAACGATGACCAAAGAGAAACTAGTTTTTAATTGAGCTATAAGAGAAAAAGGTCATTGTCTCTCTACCTCTATAAAAATGTTTTTCTGATTTTCGAAATATGATACCTTACCACTTCATTCGGGGAGTGCCCCTAAGTTTTTCCAAACACGGGAGAACACACACACACAAAGAATGTTGAATGTCTAGTTGTCAATTCCTGCATGGCACCGCACTGTTTTAACTACTGGAGCTTTCAGTGTTTTTTTGTTTTGTTTTGTTTTTTAACATCTTTATTGGGGTATAATTGCTTTACAATGGTGTGTTAGTTTCTGCTTTATAACAAAGTGTATCAGTTATACATATACATATGTTCCCATATCTCTTCCCTCTTGCATCTCCCTCCCTCCCACCCTCCCTATCCCACCCTTCCAGGCGGTGCTTTGTTTCAGTGTGTTTTTAAAATTTAATTTATCTATTGTATTTTTGACCGCTCTGCAGCGGCATGCGGGATCAGCATGCAGGATCTTACTTCCCCGCCCTGGTCAAACCCGTGCCCCCTGCATTGGGAGGGTGGAGTCTTAACCACTGGACCTCCAGGGAAGTCCCAACTTTCAGTGTGTTTTGATGTGTGATAGGGCACTCAGCAGAAGGTAGAAGAGGGATTTTTGTACACACTTGCTTGGGGTCGTGGACTTGGTGAGGGGCCAGCCGGCCCTGGCCTGGGCAGCATCCTGGCCTCATGATGTTTGCTTGCTCCCTGCAGATGGCTGACGCCATGGAGATGATGATCCTGAGCATCCTTGCGCCGCAGCTGCACTGCGAGTGGCGGCTGCCCAGCTGGCAGGTGGCGTTGCTGACCTCGGTAGGCAGCCCAGCAGCTCTTTCCTTTTGTGCACATTTCTGGTCTCCCCGGGGGGAGGGGTGGTTTCTGTAGGATGTCCCCCTCCTCCTTCTGCTGCCAAGGACTCAACAGAAAAGACTTAAACCCTGAATGGAAACACCATTACCTCAGATTCCTCCTCCCTTCTGCATCTCACGTATCCTGGCAGCTTTGCAGCCAACTCTAACCTCTCCTGGGGGTTCCAGCTACCTGGGGGCCCCAGATATCCTGCTCAATTGCCAGGAAGCTGGAACGCACCTGATCGTATCACTTAAACCTTATAAGCCTCACTCTTCCAAAAAGATGCCAGTTCCTCCCATGTGAGGGTGACTTGAGGATTGGAAACAACATAGTACATGTTCAGTAAATCATAGGAGCTGCTGCTCCCTGGAACTAAGGCTTGGAGGAGCATGAGTCAGACGCTTAATTTTTGTCAGAGATAGTTCAACGGCAATCTTCTAAAAGGGAGGGGAATGGCCAGGCTGGATAAGAGGATAAAAATAATGATACCCACAAAAGCTAATGTTTATTGAGCATTTACAGTGCAAATGGCTTTATATACACTGTATACAATATATGTGCAATATACATTGTGCTTTTTAATCCTCACAATGCTATGAGGTAGGTACTATTATGAGCTGAGGAAGATGAGTGCAGAGAGGTTAAGTCACTCACAAAAGGTCACACAGCCTAGCTAGTGGCAGAGTCATTGCTGACTAGGAATGTCTCCCAGAATGCTGTTTTTCTATGGACAGCTGTTCAAGAATGGCCTGAGTGCCTTTGGCCTTTGGCAACAAGGCAATAAGGAACTTCATAAGCGCATACATCTGGATTTTTGTGGTTTAGTTACCTTGAGATGAGGGACCTTGAACGAGACACTTTCGGCTCTGCAAAATGGGGGTGCAAAATGGGGGTGATAACGCCTGTCTGACTTCGGATGGTCGACAAAAGCCCTAGAGTGCCCAGCACATGGTAGAGGTCGGGTAAATGACGCTTCTTTCTTTCCTCATTCTCACTAATACCTCCTAAGGAATAATCACAGGTCTGTGTTTTTGTGATGCGAGGCCTTTTTGATCCCTTGTCATTGGTTCCTAACAGCCACCATTTATCAATGAGCACTTATATGCCAGCATCTGTGCTAGGGGTTGTCCATGCTTTACCTCTTTAAACCTCTCAACCTATGAAAGAGGTGCTGTTATTACTCCTCCCATTTCTACAGATAAGGACACTAAGTCTCAGACAGGTGCGATGACTTGCCCAAACTCACACAGCCTATCAGAGGCAGAGGCAGGATTGAAATCAAGGCCAGGCAGACTCAGAGCCCCTGCCCCCAGCTTACTGCCCTGGATCACTTTCCTATGGTATCAGGTTTGGACTCATGGGCTAGTAAAGCAGTGAAGTTCCATGGTCAAGTTTTCTGCAGAAAAGTTAGGGCACTGCAGGAGCTGCTTCAGCTGCATAAAGTACATAAGAAGGATGAGACTGACCGTCGTTGCTGTCACAGGCAATACTGTGTGAGATTACCGTAATTACTGTGATATATAACCAGTACCCTGCGGTGCCTAGGTCTCCCCTGGGAGAGTGAGAATGGGGGAAAATGGGTGTTTACAGGGATGCTTGACTCTTTCGGGATGTAAGGATATCATTTAGCACATGACTAAGGCCACACTTTACCCCAAGACAGTAATCATCAAACACTTTTGCTCTCGCTAATCTAGAAAAGAATTGTGTAAAAACTATGCAGCCCCCAGGAGTCTCACAAGTTTTTAAATTGACGTTAAAACTTTAAAATTATAGTTGCAGCATATATAATTTCTGGAGTATTGAAATATTAAAAGTTCAAATAAAACTTTCATATCACTCTTTTCATTTTTTATTTTTTAAAAATTTATTTATTTATTTATCTATTTATTTATTTTTGGCTGCGTCAGGTCTCCGTTGCTGCGCGTGGGCTTTTTCTAGTTGCGGCGAGCGGGGGCTACTCATTGTTGTGTGTGGGCTTCTCATTGCAGTGGCTTCTCTTGTTGCGGAGCATGGCTCTAGGTGCGTGGGTTTCAGTAGTTGTGGCTCACGGGCTGTAGAGTGCAGGCTCAGTAGCGCATGAGCTTAGCTGTTTGGCGTCATGTGGGATCTTCCCAGACCAGGGCTCAAACCCATGTCCCCTGCACTGGCAGGCAGATTCTTAACCACTGCGCCACCAGGGGAGTCCCATATCACTCTTTTTAATGTGTCCAATGGAATTGAAATATTTATCTGCTACCCACCATCACCTGTGTAAAAATAACATGAATAAGCTCTTCAGAAGAATTTGGAAATTTTGCATTGTCTTGTTTTCTTCTTGAACTGGTATTTTCATTCCATTTCTCCATATAATTTTATCTTAATGTAATGTTTTATTATGCTTGAAAGTACTTCATTTGTCACCCTATCATAGTTTTTGTGACATTTTAAGTTATTGTTTTTAATTTTCTGAGATCATAAGGCTCTGAGTATTAACATTTTTCTCCTGCAGTAAGTTATCATGATAATTTTTAGTAATAAACAACAGATCAAAACAAGATAGAATTAATTTTGATAAATAATTGCTAAACATAAGTCACCTTATCAGGAACACACCTCTTCATGAGGGCTACGGAGTGTTTCCCAATTATGTCATGCATTCTTGAATCATTACTTATTGCTAAAATGAGACAGGGTTCAGCCACTAGGCTACTCCTACTTTTCATATTTATTGAATGGATACGAATATGAAAGGCTTTGTTCACATATAAAAACTTTGGGGGGAGGAAACTGAAGGAGTTTTGTAATAACTCAATAAACTAATGCCACTTGATGTTTTCCAACAACTTCCAAGTTTCGTGCCGAAGAGCACACGGCAGTCGTTTATGAAAAATTATTTTTAGTGATCTAATTTTCTGACAGCTTGATTAGGCTCTCCTGCAATTTGGTTAAAAATAATAAAATGGGGCTTCCCTGGTGGCGCAGTGGTTGAGAGTCCGCCTGCCGATGCAGGGGACGCGGGTTCGTGCCCCGGTCCGGGAGGATCCCACATGCCGCGGAGCGGCTGGGCCCGTGAGCCATGGCCGCTGAGCCTGCGCGTCCGGAGCCTGTGCTCCGCAACGGGAGAGGCCACAACAGTGAGAGGCCAGCGTACCGCAAAAAAATAAATAAATAAAATAAAAAATAATAATAATAAAATGGAATTGGAATCAAGATGACTTGCGAAAGGATTTGTAACTGTGTCATTGGTGTCTCCTTCTGGAGGCATCCTGGAGGGTTTAACCTCAAAGCAATGTTTAACCTCAAAAGGTGCATTGGGAGGATGCGGTAGGGAGAAGTGGGGGAGGGGTGGTTGAGAAAGGGAGGAAGGAACTGGTGAGACCCCTAACCTGTTCTCAGGAAAGAATCTCTATGGAAGTTGAAGGCCTGGAAATGAATTCCTTTAAAACTGTCCAAATCTGCTTCTCCCTTGGAACACCTCTGTGTAGCCGGTTTGGAGCCCTCTGCTCTAAGTCATGCCTGGAGGAATGCTTTTGGGTTCAGACCACACTAAGAAGTGCCATTCCCGTCTCTGGGCCTCAGTGGCCTTATATGTAAACTGGGGATAATAATAGTACCCACTCCTTAGGGCTGCTGTGAGAATTAGGTAAGACATATGTAAAAAGCATTCAGTGTGGTGTCTGACACTTGGTGAGTGCTCCGGAAAGGATAGAACAGTGAAGAGAGCTCTAGTCGGCCTGTTTGGGTTTAAGACCTGTCTCTACCCTCTCCTCCCTGGGATAAGAGCAGGTTTCTTAAAACTTCTAAACCTCAAGCTACCCATCTATAAAATGGGTATGAGCATTTATAACTCATCTGCTCTGATCAAGGGTTAACAACGGAACAAGGACTTTACCCAGCACACAGTGAGCACTCCATGGTTGCTGTCTCTTGCTAATGGCTTACAACTCCCATCCTAACCTCCTGTCTCCTGTTTTCATATCCTCCAAACTCTACCTTGCAACCTTTAACATTTTTTTAGCCATAAGACATTTCTTGGGTTTGGTGAGAAATTGGTAAAATACTAGCTCTGCAGCCATGCAGCCTGATTCCAGCCCAGGCTGCATCACTTACACTTGTGTGACCCAGCCCATGTGACCTCCCCTCTCTGAGTCTCTGTTTCCTCATCTGTGAAATGGGGATAATAATAGCACCCGCCCCATGGGATTGTTGTGAGGCTTAAACAGTAATATGAAGCATGTAGACTAGTATTTGCATCTCAACACGTTCTCAGTAAAGCTTGCTTCATTCTTATTACAGGAGTGTGACGTGACACTTTCAAATTGGTGTTCCTTTTCTCCACGATGCTCCATGTCATTATCTAACAGAAACTGTCTTTGCCCACACAGGTGGTCTTTGTCGGCATGATGTCCAGTTCTACCCTCTGGGGAAACATCTCAGACCAGTATGGCAGGAAAACAGTAAGGCAACTTCTCCTAAGCTCGTGTCCTCTGGGTTATCTTTGTGATGGCATTGACAAAGTAGCAAAACTTATGCTGACTGAGCATTTGGTGGGGGTCTAATTAATTCAGGGATACACTGAAGGGCAAAGAGAAGACGTTGCTCTGAGGCTGTGGACTCTTGAAATCACATATCCCTAGTGGGACCCAAGGATGTGCATTTCAGAACATGGAAGATGCTGGTGGTGCCCACCCCCATCCCCTTGGCGCTCAATCTGTCTGTGCCACAGTTTCCTCATCTGTAAATGGTATAATAATAGTCTTCCCCATAGGGCTGTTACGGGGAGTAAATGACCCTTGTGACAGAAAGCTCTTGACACAGAGGAAATGTTTCTTCAATTTCCATTATCCTTCCTATTTGCCAAGCTCACGGTGCCAATAAATGGCAAGGCCGGTGTTAAAATGCAGGTGCCTCTGGCTCCAGAGTTCACATCCATCACCTTGACCTTGGCCGCTGGGAGACATCACTGAACGATTCCCTGGAATTCAGTTGATTAGTTGAACATTCATCCACCCCAAATAGATGAAGCCTGGAGGGGGCTGTCTGCAGAGGGTTCCTCCAGATCTCCTGAGCAGCTTGCTAAATACCACACCCAACATAAAGCTGGCGTGACCGGAGAGAGAGAGAGAAAGTGCCACCAGACTGAAGAGCCTCCTTCTCCCCAGCATGGAATTCTGGCCCAACCTCATGGAGGATGGATCCGGCTCTAATTATAAAGCTTCCCCAGAACTCCTCCAGGACCAGCAGGAGAGCCAGACAGCTGGCGAGCCTTGGCAAGCTTGGAGAACCTCCTCTTAGCTCCCTGATCTTCCTTGGCTCAGCTGGGAGGTTTCTGTGAGGGCGTCTGCTGTGTGACTTTGCAGGAGGATCACATGTGGGGTTAGGACTCGGTGGAACGCTTTTCTTTCTTTCTTTTTTTTTTTTTTTTTTTTTTTTTTTTGCGGTATGCGGGCCTCTCACTGTTGTGGCCTCTCCCGTTGCGGAGCACAGGCTCCGGACGCGCAGGCTCAGCGACCATGGCTTACGGGCCCAGCCGCTCCGCGGCATGTGGGATCTTCCCGGACCGGGGCACGAACCCGTGTCCCCTGCATTGGCAGGCGGACTCTCAACCACTGCGCCACCAGGGAAGCCCCGAGAATGCTTTGATTCCTACAGAAGTTTATACAGCCGGGGGGCTTGTGGCAGCCGCAGAAAGGAAGGGCGACGTGTGTGGCCTTGCGCAGATGGAGATAAACGCATCCGGGTTCATAACGTAGCGCCCCCTGTCGAGCGAGGTAACCTTGAGACAGCTGTTTTACCTCTCTGAGCCTCAGTTTTCCCATCGGCAAAATAGGGTTGACAACAGTAGGAACTCAAAGGATTGCTGGGAGGATTAAATAAGAAAATGTAGGGCTTCCCTGGTGTCGCAGTGGTTGAGAGTCCGCCTGCCGATGCAGGGGACGCAGGTTCATGCCCCGGTCCGGGAATATCCCACATGCCACGGAGCGGCTGGGCCCGTGGGCCATGGCCGCTGAGCCTGTGCTTCCGGAGCCTGTGCTCCGCAGCTGGAGAGGCCACAATGGTGAGAGGCCCGCGTACCGAAAAAATAAAAAAAAAAAGAAAATGTATATAATACACTTAGAACAGTATTTACAGATGCATGGTTAGCCCGTGATTAATGGTAACTACTTTTGGTTGGGACTCGAAAAAAAAAGATTTAGAATGTGATCAGGTCATCCTCTAGTTCAAAGGCTACAGGACCACGTTATCTCTAAGGAGGAAAAGGAGGTGGCTGGCAGGCACTGGGCCTCTCTTTTCAATATTTTGAAGATCCTCGGGTTTCCTTGCCTGTGACTATTTTCCTTGTGCTTGAGAAAGATTGGCGAGTACCAGGAGGCTTGAGCCAGACAGTCCTGCAGGAGACTGAGCAATGCTCATGGCAATGAGATCAGCATGCTCCTTTGGGGTTGCAGGCCTGGCATCCAAGTGGCAGCAAGATGAAAGCCTTTCCAGGCTCCAGGTGGCAAACAGGTGGGCCATGAGCCAAATGTGGCCCCCAGATGTGTATGATTTATCCCATGCAATGCTTTATGGGATTTTGAATCAGTTGCCTCCGTTTCAAAAATCACATATTTTTGCATAAAAGTAAAAAGAGGTGTGGGTTTTTGGAAAGCTGCGTTATCCGGCAGCTTGGGATCCACACTCTGTGATGTTAGCTTTCGTCTGGAGCTGAGGCTGGCAAGGCAGGGCAAGTTCTCTTTCATTCACCCAGGCCCACCTGTCCTCACTGCATTTACACCTGCATCATGTGCGTATGTTCTCTGCCAGAGGTAATGGGGAGCCATCAAAGGTCCTGGAGAAGGGGAGTGGCTCTTTCAAAGTACAGCTTCGGGCATTAGAAATCCTGGCTCCAGTTTTGACTCTGCTGATCCTGAACAAATCACTCAACTCTGTCGGCCCTCAACGTGCTGATTTATAAAGTGGTCATGAAAATAACGTCTTTCCACAGGCCACTGTGAGGATCCAGTGTAATGATGGGGCTGCGATTTAAGAAATGCAAATGAAAGTTCCATGAAGTCAGAGACTCTGGCTGTCATGTGGCCTGTCCTAGCCCAGGACAAAGCCAAGTGCTTAGCAAGCAGTAGGCTGTCAATGTGTGCAGAGTGAATGGATGAATGAATGAATAATGTATATTAGGACCTCAACTGCCAGGCACACAACAGGTGCTCAATACATGTATAGTGAACAAATGAGTGAATGAATGAATGATACATTTCAGTACCTCTAGTGCTGGGCACACAACAGGTGTTCGATACCTGTGTATTGAATGAATGAATAATATATATCAGTATCTCTAAGTGTCTGGTATACTGCAGTCACTCAATACATGCTTATTGTTGAATGAATAACTGAATCAGCAAATTAATAAATGTATAATATCCATCTATCTCTAGAGCCTGGTATACAGAGGATGCTTAATAGATATGGAAGGAAGAAAGGAAGGGAGGGAGGAAGGGAGGGAGGGGTAACAATCTAAAAGGCAGAACAGATGTTAGGTAGAATGACAACTGTAGGTGATGAGAAGCCCAAAGGACATTTCTGCAGAGTCCCCAAGCAGTGCTTAGATGGGGCTTGTTGGCACTGCTGGTGCCTTTGCAATAGCTATAACAGTACTTCCAAATGGTTGCTGAGTCCTCATTTTCTGGGCAGCTGGAAAGCCCTGGCATAGGCGGGCAAATGCAGAGCCAGCTGTACCCTGCTATGACCTGATAGGACAGATCAGCCTGCTTGTCTCTGCTGCCTGGTATGGGGGCACCCGGTGACCTCACTGGGATAGCACAGTTGCCGGGCAGCCCCGTGAGAGAGGCTTGGCTGCCATGTGCCAGTCTGGGTGCCCTCCTCTCTCCCCTCTCCTCTCCTCCTGCTGTTTTCCTTCTGTTCTTTTATTTTCTCTGCTGCTAATGATGTCTTGTTACTGATTCAAGACTTGTTGGGTTCCAAGGAAGAAAATCCCTATTAAGTTAGCTTAAGCCAAAAGAAAGGAACCAAGTATATGTGTGGCAGGTACCAATATCATAGCCCTGGGTTTAGGGGAACAGAAAGGTTGCTTTATTATTTATTGATTATTATTGTTATTCATTATTACAATAGATCCAGGTTTTCCTGGCCTTGAATAATTCCTGCTCCACCTGTTCTCTTATATACTTAATATCTTTCTTTATATCAACATTTTTTAAAATCCTTAAATGCATGTTTTTTGAAAAGGAAACTTGATAGAGAGTCTTAAGTGGGAAATCAATAGCAACTGCAGTAAATAGGAAGTAGCTGCAAAAATAAATACAAAGAAAACAATGTTATAAAATTCTAGCTGGGGGCTTCCCTGGTGGCGCAGTGGTTAAGAATCTTCCTGCCAATGCAGGGGACACGGGTTCAAGGTCTGGTCCGGGAAGATCCCACATGGTGCGGAGCAACTAAGCCCCTGAGCCACAGCTACTGAGCCTGCCCTCTACAACCCGCAAGCCACAACTACTGAGCCCTTGTGCCACAACTATTGAAACCCGCGGGCCTAGAGCCCGTGCTCCGCAACAAGAGAAGCCACCGCAATAAGAGAAGCCACCGCAATAAGAAGCCCACGCACCGCAACGTAGAGTAGCCCCTGCTCGCGTCAACTAGAGAAAGCCCGCGCGCAGCAACGAAGACCCAGCACGGCCCAAAATAAATAAATAAATTAATTAATTAAAAAAAATTCTGGCTGGTATGGTTGCCCCACTGCCCTCTCTGTTAAAGTGAGAGATTAGCAGATGTTTAAAAAGGTGTTAAAGACAGACCAGCAGGGTTAAGAATCCATCTGCCAATGCAGGGAACACGGATTCAAGTTCTGGTCCGGGAAGATCCCACATGTCTTAGAACAACTAAGCCCATGAGCCACAACTACTGAAGCCCGCGCGAATAGAGCCCTTGCTCCGCACAAGAGAAGCCACCGCAGTGAGAAGCCCGCGCACCACAGCGAAGAGTAGCCCCCACTCGCCGCAGCTAGAGAAAGCCGGCAGGCAGCAACAAAGACCCAATGTAGCCATAAATAAATAAATAAATTTAGACAAAAAAGACCAGCACCACATGGATACTTCCTCTTGGGCGTAATCAGACAAGTGAAGGTTAAAATGAAAAGGAGATCGCCTGCTTGCAAGGCGATGCAAAGTTATTTAAAACATTCTCTCTTCCACCTAAAATCATTTTCCAAAAGACCTGAAATCATCTGGTAGACCTCCAAATTCCCTCTCTAGTCACTTTTAATTCATTTTCATTTTAAAGCTAAAATTAGTATGTCTCACACTTTCTCCCTGAAGCATGGGGGTATGGGGAGCTGGCAGAAGGGTGAACTCAGTCCTACAGATTTAGGAACAGTGCTGCAGAAGGAGGTCTGCTCAGACCTCATGTGGCGGGTCTAAAATTCATGTTAAATTTGCATTCTACTCCATAATACATTTGGTGTTGGTTGTGTTATAAAAACTCTATTTTAAATTACATTCACCCTTAATGTTTTCTCAGTCTCTAAGGGTAATTGACACTCCAGGAATATGTACCAGGTTTGTCCTGCAGTATTGTGTTCCTAGGAGGTTTTCAACCCCATCAAATACAATGTCTTTTTTTTTTTTTTTTGGCTGCACCATGCGGCTTGCGGGATATTAGTTCCCTGACCAGGGATCGAACACAGGGCATGGCAGTGAAAGCACTGAGTCCTAACCACTGGACCGCCAGGGAATTCCCTACAGTGTCCCCTTTATTTAAAAAAATTATAAAATTTTTAATAGTGCCCCTAATAATCCAGAAATAATTTCAAAGATAAAATAACCTAGTTGCTTACACAGTTTTAAAAAAGAAGTCAGGGACTTCCTTGGTGGTCCAGTGGTTGGGACTTCATGCTTGCACTGCCAGAGGCCGGGGTTCGATCCTTGGCCAGAGAACTAAGATCCCGCAAGCCTCGCGGCGTGGCCAAAAAAAATTAAATAAAAAAATAAAAATAATAAAAAAGAAGTCAGTTATAATGCTCTAACTATGATACAAGGGAGAAAATTTTTAAAGGAGGTAATTAATAAATTTACTTTCAATATGCAAATATTTACACACAACTCTGCCTAGATCCTAAAAGGAAGTAGTTACTATTTGCCCCAATTATAAATAAGTTTGGATTTAAAGGAATCTTGTCAATGCTTTTTCTTTATATCTGACGTTTTGAAATAAGATTCAGATCAATCTATTCATAGATACACATAGAAGCCCTATGAATGCAGACAGATGCCGAAGTGTTCCCTCAGTCACTCAGCTATCACATGCAGCGTTGCCATTGGCAACACGGTTTTCTGAAATGATGGACCATTTTGTAAAATTCTGGATAAAACAAAGTGTATCCTCCTTTGATTTACCTAGAAGTTGCATTCCTGAAAAATTACGTGACCCACCTTCCAAAATCCTGTTTATATGTAAACTAGAGTGAAGATCTAGGCGCTGATAACCATAAACAGTTTTCAACTGCACGACGGTAGGGTGGGAAGTTTGACTGGAGCTGGTGCAGGACACAGGATAAGTCTTTATTAGGTCTCACGCGCTGTGAGACATCTAACATCTCTGGGATGTATCTGTTAAATGCCGATCATTGGGACAACCAAGAATGACCCACAGTTTTCCCCCACACCCCCTCAGGGTGGGTGCCACCCATGCAGAGAACCCCGGGCATCCCCTTGGCTGTGTGGATCACCCTTTACCGTGACCCTATTGGTGACTTTGAACATGTGCAGGGGACATGTGACCTACAGATGCTGAGAAGCCCTGTGTCTTCCTTCTCCTCAGGGGCTGAAGATCAGTGTGCTCTGGACCCTGTACTATGGCATCCTCAGTGCTTTCGCGCCCGTGTACAGCTGGATCCTGGTGCTCCGGGGCCTGGTGGGCTTCGGGATCGGAGGGGTCCCCCAGTCGTAAGTAAAGACCCAGCTCTGGCCACCCAGCCAGGCAGCCAGCCAACTATGTTCATGGCCTCAGAGGGATGCAAAGATGGTACATACACTAGGGCTTCTGGTATCCAGGGGCTCTGATGGAGCCAGAGAATAGTGTCATTGTCAGTATTATAATGATTACCAACAGCAAAAGCAACACGGTAGCTGGAAGGTCGTAGATGTGAAATAATAAAGATAATAGAGCTAGCACTGATTGGACGTTTCTCTTTGACACAGCACAGCAGCCCCAGAAGATGTTGGGGGGACGTGTTGAATTAGTGCAGTCTCCACTTTACAGCTGAGAAAACTGAGTCTCAGCGGGTGAAATCATTTGCCCAAGTCACACAGGCTGCAGGTGGAACTAAGAACCTGAGTCTGTCCGCCTGTAACATCTGTGCCCTTAACTACACCGCGTGCTGCCTCTTACCCTCTTCTAACCTAACCAGGAGACAGGGGGTGGGGCTAATTATCTGTAAGTTATGTGTTATTTTGTTGTTGCTGTTGTTATGATGCTGACAGTAGTCAGACTTGCAGGAAGAGGTCACTGTCTCCTGGGAGACTGGGGAATCCTGAAGCAGAGGGTGGCAGGTGGTGGCAGGTGGGCTGAATCTAACCTGATTACTGGGTCTCTAAATAAAGTTTTATTGGAACACAGCCGCACCATACATTTATGTATTATCTACACCTGTTTCCATGCTACAGCAACAGAGTTGAGTTGTCTCAGTAGAGACTGTATGGCCTGCAAACCTGACATATTTACTATTCAGCCCTTCATAGAAAAAGTGTGTTTAGGAATTCTCTGGCAGTCCAGTGGTTAGGACTCTGCGCTTTCACTGCCGAGGGCCTGGGTTCCATCCCTAGTTGGGGAATTAAGATCCTGAAAGCAGCAGTGTGGCCAAAAAAAAAAAAAAAAAATAGTGTGTTGACCCCACTCTCAAGGATGGTGATTAATAGCCAATATTTAGTGTTTATTAAGGAGCAGGTGCTGTTCTAAACAGTTTGCCCAGATTGTCTCATTTAATCCCCCAAATTTCCCTATGAGGTAGATTATATTATTAACCCCATTTTACAGATAAAGAAACTGAGGCACAGAGAGGTAAAGTAACTTGCCTCAGGTGACACAGCTACAAGAGGCAGAGATGGAATCTGAACCCACTCCCTCTAACTCCAGAGCCTGGGCTCTAACCATTGCATTTTACTGCCTTGCTATGAAGGATTAAAAGGATTTGGAAAGGCCCAGAGGAGACTGGGGAAGATGTAGGATATCTCATAGGAAGGGAATTTCATGAAAAGAGGAAGCCGTAGCTGAGTCTGAGGAAGGCTAATGGTCCAGTTCAGGTAGCTTGTTAGGCTGAGATACATGAGAATTGAAAACTGAGATGGGACAGGTAGACCGGGGCAAGCTTCTTAAAGGTCTTGAATCCCAGGCCAAAGGGATTGTCTATAGACAGTGGGGAGCCACTGAAAGTTCTTGAGCAGGAGAGGTACTTTAAAAGTATTAATCTGGCAGTGGTGGGTTGGACAGGTTGGAGATAAGGAACCCTACTGCAATAATTGAGGAAAATTTTGCACAAGGACCAGGTGGTTTCTTTCTAGTTTGTTCATTCATTCAACCAATATTTCTTGAGCTCCTGCTATGACGTGGGCCAGTGCTACGTCCTGGGCGTACAGCAGTGAGCCAAACAGGCACGGTTCCTGTTACAGGCTGGCGTCCTGGGAAACAGACTGAGATAGAGATTTGTGTGCAAGAGGGGGCCAGGATCAACACCTGTAAGGGAGTGAGAAAAACGGGCACGGGCAGAGGGAGAAGCTGAGTGGCAATGCGATTGTAACAGCTGATGGGGGCCTCAGCCAATCCTGTAGGGGTTCGGAAGCTGGGATGGCTTTTTAGGGTTGTTCCAAATTGAGGCATGGGGGCTGGGCCCTTGTACCCTCACATCAGCCACCTTGGATGTGGGCTGTCCGCGAGGAGGGAACATGACCTTGGGGAAGTCAGCTATTTTTGGCCAAGGCAATTCCTGCAAGGGCCTCAATTCTGAGCTCTTAGCAGGCAGTACTCCTGGTCATTCCAGAGGGACCGTATGCCTCAGCCCTGAAGGGGGAATCCAGGGGGTGCATCACAGCATCCACTACAGTCCATTCCCTGGACTCTTTGGATGTGCTCACATCGTATAATAAGTTCACCCCGTCTGGGAACAGCTCTTCCAGGATTCTGGTTGGTCTTTTCCCTGAAAAGACTTATAAAAGGATGGCTAGTGAGACAACCTACAGTCCCTGCTATGGCTTCTGGCCTCATGACTGCAGCCGATGTGTATTATTCTCTGCCCTCTGCCACCTATTCTAGATTCTCCTCACCTTTGGCTAGTACCTCTGCTGATCTAGATGAGGCCCCTTGTTACCACGCCCTTCTCAGGTCATTGCTGCTGCCCGTCCATTTAACACCAAGACTGGGCAGGGGGATTACCAAGAGACGTCCCGTGTATCACCTAGGTACCCAAGTAGATAACAGTAATCCTACCACCTCCTGATGCTTAGGATCAATTCCTGGGACAGAATGATGACTCTCTTTCATGGCTACTCATTTCTTGACACAAGGAACCCAAAGTCACTAGGTGATAGCTTTTGTTTAAGTTATTGGATTCTTGCTGCGTACCCTGGTGGAAGCATATTCTCTCTGGGAACCAGGACCTCCAGACCCACAGAGCCTAGAAGATGCAGAATGGAGGAAGCACAGACCCCCCCAAGTGGGTCACTGGGAATGATGGCAATGAAGGCCACTTCTACTTCGACTCTTAGATTTCCAGAACCATGTCTTCTTTCTACACAGCGCCATGTAATAATCATTGATTTAAGGGTATATTGTGTCCTAGAAGTTAGTGCCCCGTCCTCACAGGGTATCATCTCCAAGCTGACACCTCCACGGCACCTACAAAAGGCTGCTCGGTCACTCAGGCCAGCAGCTCCAGGGTGGCATGTTATGTTGAAGGACCAGTGGATTCCATGGTCATATACCCACTGCTGCATCTCCTTTGTTATACATCGGCTCCCTTGGTCCCATGCACTAGGGGATCCTGTGTCAATGGGTCAAATACTTGGAAAGCCCTCAGATAATAATGCTGCCTGAGACCCTGTGGGCAGGAAAGGCAAACCAGTACCCAGAATATGTGCCATTTCCGGTCAAGATGAATCACTGCTTCTTCCCAAATGGAAGATGTCCAATGTAAAAAACTCGCCACCAAGTGACATGGGATGGTTCCATCCTGAGGGCTCCATGTTGGTCTCTGTTGCTGGCAGACTGGCTTTTTGGCAGCAGAAATGGCAAGATTGGCTCTGGTGGGTGAAGATAGGGGTGATGCACCACTGCAGCCCCTGCCCTCCGAGGGTCAACAGCTCAGTGATTGACTTCTTGAGCCTCCGGAGTGTCACGGTTTGGGGAGGCTGGGAGAGGTGATCTCAAAGGAGAATGCTAATACTGAAGCAGGGTGCTTGGATCATGGGCTCCAAAACCAGGCTACCTTGGCCCTGTCACATAATAGCTGTGCATCCTTAGGCAAGTCATTAAGCCTTTCTACACCTCAGTTTTCTCATCTCTAAAATGGGGATAATAGCATACCTACCCCATGGGTCACTTAGAATGTTAAATGGCAACGCATGTGAAGTGCCCAGGACAGTGGCTAGCAGACACTCAAAAAATGTCAGCACTCAGCTCGTCTGCTGAAGGCTTTGGTAAGAGGCTCAGGCATCAGTGAGCTGGACGATGGACTCGGTGTATAATTATGGAAACAACAAATGTGGAGGAAAGGAGATGTGAGAACATGGACTTAACACAGGGACAAATCCAGACTGTCTGCCACTTAGAGGCTCTCAGTTCAACTCCGTCCTTCCCACCCTTTTTCATTATTGATCTTCCAGGGCTGTGCTCAGTAGGCATTTGTCATGGACTCCTGGATCTGGGATGAGCTTAGAAACCACTGGAGCTTAAAGCAGAGGCCATTAAGCCAAGCCCATTAATCTGGGCTGGCAGGGGCTTGTGGCCAATGTGCTCCACTTCTGGCCTGACTCCACGAATTCCTGTAGTTATAGCCACTGTCCCATTCATTCATGAGCCATTCATTGACTAGGGGACCATTTTCCCCTCATGCTGGAAGGAATGAGATCACAGAGGTACACATTAAATTCCTTTCCCAGGGATGCTCGGGGAGATGGCAACAGAACAGCCTCCAAACAGCCCCCTGGATTTTCTTTCCATATGATGAAAGGGAAAGGAACCAGGGATTCAGAATGTCCACAGTGATTCTTTTTCAAGATGGTGCCATGAGAAACACTCTTTTCTACGTCCTCTTCTTCCACATTTTCTGGAAGTGACATAAAAGGTATAAGAAATAAATCTTGAAGAGTGCTGGAAAGCAAGAAAAAGGTGCTATCAGCAGAACAGAAATTTTGAGGAACCTCTGGAAGACTGTAAGCAGATGGGATTCCAATGGCAGAATAACTAGAGGAGAGAAAAAAAAACATCCCCTAAGACTGTGAAGGGAAGAGATCTTCAGGCAGAGAGTACAGGACACCAGGGAAATAAAATTAAGGACACAGAGCAGCGGGAAGGGCCTTTACCCCCTTACTGATGTCGTGAAGGTTCTGAGCTTGCCTACCTGCTCCCTTCCCCCACACCCCAAATGTCTTGCCTCCCCATTTAGCTGTTCATTTACTTAATGCTGCTATAGCCCTTCTGTCTGTTTATTGAGCTATTACTGCATTCCAGGCACATGACCATTTTAAACCCACAAAGCCTTAAGACGTAGATATGATTACCTCCATTTTACAGGTAAGAAAACTGAGGCTTTAAAGCAGTAACATGTGTAAGGTCACACGGTTAGTAAAAGGAGGGCAAATAAAAACCACGAACAAAATTACAGAAGAGGGACTTGCCTGGTGGTCCAGTGATTAAGACCCAGCACTTCCATTGCAGGGGGCACGGGTTTGATCCCTGGTTGGGGAGTTAAGATCCCACATGCCGGGTGGCGAGGCCCCCCCCAAAAAAAAATTACAGAAGAAATATTTAGCCACCCAAGAGACTCACTGGTTCCCCAGCACTTTCACGCCAGCTATTTACATAAAAATAATCATGTCTTAATTATGCAAAGCTCTTATCTAGTTATAAAAATGGCTCCCCTAAGTTCATTATTTGGAAACATTTAGTCGAAGATATTTTTTGTGTAATTAAATGTAACTAAGAGTTTCCATTCATTCAGAAGGACTTTACCCAGTTGTGCCACCTCACAAAACCAAGTGAATAAGATTTTGCTATATAATTGTTAAAAGCTCAACAATCACAAGTCCTTATAATGTACTCAGATTTTTAGTATAAATACAAATTATATTATTAAAAATTTTTAATTGAAAAATTGTTTTTCTTGCAGTTTTATTGAGATGGAATTGACATTCAGCACTGTGTAAGTTTAAGGTGTACAGTGTAATGACATATATCTTGCAAATTATTAACACAGTAAGTTTAGCTAACATCCACCAATTCATACAGAAATTATACTGTTAATAAGGAACCCATCCCTCTGCCCTAATTTTTGCCTTTCTAACTCCTCCTCTCCCTTTATTTCTTCTTTCTTTTCTCTCTTCCCTCAGAGTAGGTGTTCACATTGGTCCTTGGTGATAACAGTAGCATTAGTAGTGATGGTGATAATAATAATGTCAGTGGAGTGCTTGCCAGGTGCGGGGCCCATGCTAAGCTCTCTCTTCACACTACCTCTTCTTGTCCATTGGACAACCCTACTATCCCCATTTTACAGCTGAGAAAACTAAGGCTCAGCGATCCTGAGGGATTTGCTTAAGGTCAGATGGTTTTTAAGTGGAATGTAGAGTTACCTTTTGTTGCTTTGTAACAAACCACCCCAACACTTATGGCTTAAAATGGTAACAATTTATTTAACTCATGATACTGCAGTTTGGCCATTTGCTTGTTCTGGTCTCTGCAGGGCTTTTACTCTTGTGTCTTTTGTCTGCTGGTGAGTTGGATGGGGACTGGCTAGGCTACTATCGCCACAGCTGACTCACCTCTGCTCCACAAGCCTCTCACCTGCCTTCCCCTTTGGTGACCATAAGTTTTTTTTCTATGTCTCTGAGTCTGTTTTTGTTTCGTATATAAGTTCATTTGCACCTTTTTCTTTGTGTTTTTTTTTTGCGGTATGTGGGCCTCTCACTGTTGTGGCCTCT
The DNA here is from genome assembly GCF_059928025.1 of Delphinapterus leucas. Lineage (NCBI taxonomy): Eukaryota > Metazoa > Chordata > Mammalia > Artiodactyla > Monodontidae > Delphinapterus > Delphinapterus leucas. The sequence continues at coordinate 17,969,085 of NC_143142.1, forward strand.
CCCGTTGCGGAGCACAGGCTCTGGACGCGCAGGCTCAGCGGCCATGGCTCACGGGCCCAGCCGCTCCGCGGCATGTGGGATCCTCCAGGATCGGGGCACGAACCCGTGTCCCCTGCGTCGGCAGGCGGACTCTCAACCGCTGCGCCACCAGGGAAGCCCTGCACCTTTTTTTAAAATGCCACATATAAGCGATATCGTGTGATATTTGTCTTTCTTTGTCTGACTCATTTCACTTAGTATGGTAATCTCTAGGTCCATCTATGCTGCTGTAGATAGCATTGTTTCATTCTTTTTTATGACTGAGTAATATTCTATTGTATAAATATATCACATCTTCTTTATCCATTCCTCTGTCAGTGGACATTTAGGTTGCTTCCATGTCTTGGCTATTGTAAATAGAGCTGCAATGAACACTGGGGTGCATGTATCTTTTTGGATTATGGTTTTCTCTGGGTATATGCCCAGGAGCGTGATTGAAGGATCATAGGGTACCTCTATTTTTAGTTTGTTAAGGAATCTCCATGCTGTTCTCCATAGTGGCTGTACCAATTTACATTCCCACAAGAAGGAAGAGACTTTAATCCAAGCAAAAGAGTTAAATGTAACTTTATCATTATAAACAGTACATTTTTGTTTTAGAAAATGCAAATAGGCACCGAAAAATAATAATCACCTGTAATTGTACATACTGCCTCACAAAAAATATACAAGACACAGGTTGGCACCAGGGCAGATGGTTTATTATTTCCAGTAGAGGGTGCTGTGTATTTCAGCAGAAACGCGATTTACCTTTGAGATGGAAGCCTGCCCTACCTGGCATCCTACCAGTGAGTGTTTTAGCCGCTCTTAAAGATGAATACCCCAGGTAGCTGCCCACCTGTTCTGCCTTGAGACCTGTCTCAGAAGTTGCTTCAGATTGGTGTCTAGAATAAGCTGGTTCACAAATCTGTCCTTGGCGCTGCTCTATCCCCCAAAGACCAAGGAGAAATGCCAGATGGAGATCACAGGTCATATCCTTCCCAGGCGTGTGATCCAAATGGCAAATCTCTAACTGCCAAGTGCTGTAAATGCGATTATTTGCAGTGGGGAGTTGTTTGTGCCCGTTTCAGCTGCTTCTTGGCGTTGCTAATTTCATTGCTTATTCTTCAGCTCTTCAATATGATTGTAATAATCCCCATACTTTGGGTGAAGCTCAAGTGACTCTTTCCCATCATGAACTGCTATAAATAATGGCCAAACGTGGGGCACAACAATTACAGGAAAAGATGTTCCTTGTGGCATAGGTTGCAAAAACAAGAAGTTGAAAACGATCTAAGTATTAATTAATAGGGTCACGGCTATTAAAAAATAATCTGGTAGTTCTACATAGATTACTATGGAAAGATTTCCAGACTGTCTTATCAGGAGCAAATCCTGACACAGAAATTCAAAAGCAAAGAGTTTCCTGTGGGAGACACTGCAACACATTCTCCAAATTGTCCCATTCGAGGGACGAGGCAACTGTCATTTGTTAAGAGCTGCTCCTGGGAAGTTTAAATTCCTTGGCACTTCTGGTCTGCCACATGGGTTGGCAAAGCAAGCTTTAATGACCAGAGAAAGTGCTCAGGGAAGAGGTGCGAGTGCTGGCAATGGGAAGGTGGACTGGCATAGCCAGAGGTGGTGAGAATCGGGGCATTTGTATGGGTGGAGCACTGGCAGTATAATGCATGTGTGAGCAGAAGGGAAGGAAGGAAGGGAGGGAGGGAGGGAGGGAGGGAGGGGGAGGGGAGGGGAGAGAGGGAGGGAGGGGGAGGGGAGGGAGGGAGGGAGGGGGAGGGAGAGAGGGAGGGAGAGAGGGAGAGAGGGAGGGAGAGAGGGAGGGAGGGAGGGGGAGGGAAGGAGGGAGGGAGGGAGGGAGGGGGAGGGGGGAGGGAGAGAAGAGGGAGGGAGAGAGGGAGAGAGGGAGGGAGAGAGGGAGGGAGGGAGGGGGAGGGAAGGGGGAGGGAGGGAGGGAGGGGGAGGGGGGAGGGAGAGAAGGGGGAGGGGGGAGGGAGGGGGAGGAGGGGGAGGGGAGGGAGGGAGGAGGAGGGGAGGGAGGGAGGGAGAGGGGGGAAGGAGGGAAGGGGGAGGGAGGGAGAGAGGGGAAGGGAAGGGAAAAAAAGAGAAAGATACTATGTTGTTTAAATTTATTATTACTGTTATTATTATATAATTAATTCCAGCATATATTCCCCGTACTGTACATTTCATACCTGTGACCCATTCATTTTGCAGCTGGAGTTTGTGCCTCTTCACGTCCTTCACCTAATTCTCTGCTCGCCTCCCCTCCCCACGGCCCCAGGAACCACCTGTCTATTCTCTGTACTGTATCTGTGACTCTGTTTCTGTCTTGTTATGTTTGTTCATTTGTTTTGGTGTTTAGATTCCACATGTGAGTGGAATCATACAGCATTTGTCTTTCTCTGTCTGACTTATTTCTCTTAGCATAACACCCTCTAGGTTCATCCATGTTGTCGCAAATGGCAAGATTTCATTCTTTTTTGTGGTTGATATTCTATTGTGTATATATATATAGATAGATAGATATAAATGCCACATCTTCTTTATCCGTTTATCTGTTGATGGACACTTAGGTTGCTTCCACATCTTGGCTACTGTAAATAATGCTGCAATGAACATAGGGGTGTACATGTCTTTTTGAATTAGTGTTTTTATTTTCTTCAGATGAATACCCAGGAGTGGAATTGCTGGCATATGGTGGTTCTATTTTTAATTTTTTGAGGCATCTCCATACTGTTTTCCGTAGTGGCTGCACCAATTTACATTCCTACCAACAGTGCACGAGGGTTCTCTTTTCCCACATCCTTGCCAACGCTTATTCCTTGTCTTTTTGATGATGGCCATTCTGACAGGTGTGAGGTGATAGCTCACTGTGGTTTTGATTTGCATTTCCCTGATGATTTGTGATGCTGAACATCTTTTCATGCACCTGTTGCCATCTGTTACGTCTTCTTTGGAAAAATGTCTGTTCAGTTTTAGATTTATATATTCATTTACATAGAAAAGGGGCTGGAAGGTTGCAAAGCAAACTGCTATTAGTCATGGCTTTGGGGAAGGGGAATGGAAGCAGGGGTAAGGAGGAAGAGGAGAATTCATCCTACACTCTGTCTTCTTGCATATTGCTAAATTATTTACAATGAGAATGCATTCATGTACTAATTCTGTGCCTAAAAAAGAAAAGAAGACTGCATGTTGTAAGTTCATTATAAAACAGATCCTTGACATCTAAGGACAGGATTAGCTTTGCCCTTAGAATACGCCACTGCACATTTTTTTCATGGTTAGTAATTTGATTTTAATTTGGTGGGGAAAATGTAAACATGCTTCCTATTTTATTATCAGTATTGATGTTTTTAAAATACGATAAGCACACCGTTTGGAGAAGAGAATAAAATTTCCGAGTCATTCAGGGTAATCACTGTAATCTTTTACAACCACTGCAACTGGTCTCCATTCCCAGAGCTGAGTGAATGAAATTCCTCATGGTTTTTGTTGAGAGAGGCACTCGTAGGACTATACATTGGAACAACTTTTTAGGAAGCCCTTTGATGATATCAAAAGCCTTAAAATGTGTACCCTTTGACTCAAATTCTTTTACAGGAATATACCCTAAGGAAACCACATGCAAGCAAAGATTTAAGATGAAGGATGCTTATTGAAGTGTTGTTTATAATTGTGAAACCACCTAAATAGGGAAGCGAGTGATGGGCTGCATAATATAGACAGACCTAGGTTAAAATTTTGGCTCTTCTACTGACCAACTTACTAGCTACGTGATCCTGGTCAAATAACAACTTATCTGGCCCAGATATAAAGATGGAAATAGGGATTAAAGATAGACACACACAATGGGAATTATAATTACCTACCCCATTGACTTGCAGCATTTATTGAGTGAGATAATTCATGTAAAATATCTAGAAGAATGTTTGGGCACATAGTAGATCCTCAATAAAAGGTAGCTATTATTAAGGAAAATATGGTTCATGAATATGATAGAATATATGTGTAAGAGGATTTAAAATGGCATGGAAATACTATTTATAAAGTCAATAAAAATAGGGTTCAAAATTCTTGAATATGATCTCAGATAGGGGTTCAAACAGAGAGAAAGAGAGAGATGAAGAAAGGAGAGAGAGAAAGAGAGGGACAGAACACCAAAACAGAGAGAGAGGATTTACTAAAACGCACTGCGAAGTAAGACTAAATGACATTGACTTTTTCTCCATGCTTTTCTCTACATAGAGTATATCTGAACTACTAAAGCCCTAGCTATCCCTCTGAGGCTCCTGAGAATTCTTCCTCCTCTGGACAGAGGCATCTTTTATCATAACCCTAAGAAAGACTTTTACCAGTGATAGAACTATTTCTAGATCTTAATGGTATTGCTGAGGCCAACAATTAAAAAGATAGATGCTTTGCAGGGAAAGGTGTCATGGGTTGGGTTTCATAGAAGCAGACAGACTGAGGCAGAGATTTTTGTACAGGTAATTTATTCAGGGAATGCTCTCAGGAGGATCCTGTAAAAGAGTGAAAGAGGCAAGAAAGGTGAAGGGAAGAAATTAAGCAAGGATGTGGTTTCAGGTGACATCTAGACTCAGCTTGATCCCATAGGGAGCTGGAGTATTCATTGTCTCATAGGGTCTGTCCCATCTTGAGGCAGGGAATGAGCCTTTTGTACCCAACACTAGTCTTCAGCCTGCCCTGGAGAGAAAGGGCATAACTCCCAGATATCTCTGCAGTGAGGCCACTCCAATTACTCAAAAGCAATCCTAAGAGAGGGTTGCAGGTATGAGCTGTTAGGAGCAGCATCAGATAGATGGGCCCCATGATCTAGTAAAGGGATCCCAGGAGATCTAGATACACCATCTGCCTCAAAAGGGTTAATGGAAATAAGCCTCCCTCTACCCCTCCTCCCTTATGAGGAGTCAGGAGAGTAAGTAACACGAGGTCATCTAGTAGCTTGGTTGTCTGGCTTAGGTGGGAGATGAGGGGAAAGAGAAGGGCTTATCTTCCTAGCACAATGGAGGGGAGCATGGGGAGTAGTTTAGAAGTTTCCTTTTCTTCCCAGCATGCCCATTAGCTGAGCAAGTGAAAGGGAGGGGAGGAGGATATGGAGGTAGATGGAGAAGGCAGCCAATCTGGTTGCGACATTGGTTACATTGAGTAAACAAGTGAATTGATTGAGCAGATGGGAAATATTTTGAGGATAATGAGACACAGAATTCTCAATGTTGGAAAAGAAAATTACAAAAATGGAAATTTAAAGGTTAGAAAGAATCCTAAAGTGTTGGACTGGTACTGAAAGTATCAGTATGAACTCATTGTTTTTAAAAATACATATACACAGATATTGAAATAGATATAGATGTATGGTGTGCATGTGGGAAGAGAGAGAGAGCGAGAAATAGACAGAGACACCCAGAGAAAGGATGGATGAATAGATGATAGATAGATAGATAGATAGATAGATGGATGATAGATCTCTTAGCTGTGTCCACTGGGAGGGCCTAGAAGCAATGGGAACCCCCATAGCAATGAGCACACTGAACACTCAGATCTTGGTTTCTAAACACCATCTTCTGCCAAAAGGAACCAGGACTTCTTAGAAAAATGACTGACCCCATGGTTGGGGCAAAGAAAGTACTAGATGAGCCTGGACATCTTTTTGTACAAGAAAGTAAGAAAGAGCTCAAGGAATGATGGAGACATGTCAAAAAGACATAGGAATCATCTTGAAAGGGCTTCCACTGACCAGATCTGGGACAGGCTGAGCATCAAAATAATAAAGGCAGTAATGGATTACAACCCATTAAATAAAACAGGAATCCGCAAGTCCATACTGATGAAATGAATGGATAGGTGGGTAGGTAGATAGATAATGGATGGATAGATAGATGAGACAGGAGAAAAGAAAGCTCTTCCTTACAGAAGAATGTCAACCAATAAATGTAGAAGGAGTTATGGAAATACAGTTTGTCATCATAGTGGTGGTTGATTCAGGCAGAAATAGTCAAAAGATGGAATGCTAAAGCTGGCGAGTAGAGGCTCTGTGGGGAGCAGGATACTGACATAATCTCTGAATGTTCCCCCTTAAAGTACTTCTTAATCACAAATGGAAAATTGATAACTTTAGGATGGAAATATCTATCAGAAAACTTGACCTGGTGATGAAAGTTAATATCACCAATGATGGGACTACTTGACGTCATGTCCCCAGTGTGAGGCACTGGGAAGAGTTCAGCATCATTTCTGTGAGGTTCTTGCCAAGAAGACATGGGCTGAGTCTAGTCACAGGGAGACATCAGATGGACCCAGGATGAGGGGCATCCTGCCGTACGAAAGGCCTCTACTCCAAGACTATTCAGGACTTGAGTGATAGGGAAAATCTAAGGAACGGTTCTAGATTGAAGTTGCCCATCATCCCACCACTCTCTTTTCACCTACATTTATTGGGTTTTGGGGAATGCTCAATGATAGTAGGTACTAAATTTGAGAATCATATGGGGTGGCGGGGGGAAGTTGGTTAAAAATGCTGATGCCAGGACCCCACCCCGAGAGTCTGTTTCTAAAGGTCTGGTATGGACCCTGGGGATATGCATATTTAGCCATCATCCCCAGAAATCCTGATGTAAGTGGTCCACAGACCACCCTTGGAGGAAAGTTGGCCGAGAAATTCAGAAAACCATAGCGATCTTCCCACTCAGTCCCGACCTTAACGCCCTTTCTGTCTTTTGCATTCCCAGGGTGACGCTGTATGCTGAGTTCCTTCCCATGAAAGCCAGAGCTAAGTGTATTTTGCTGATTGAGGTAAGGAGGATGGTCTGGGATTCTGGATATTACTCAGTGTCTGAGCAGGAGATTCCCAGGTTTCTTGAGCCATAGGACAAGGAAAAGGAGTTTAAGAAAAATATAACAGATCCATTATGCAAGGATTTAAATGGATCATTTATGTTGACTTCAACATGGTTGTTTTGCAATATGGATAAATTCTTCCATTGACCAGAAATTCAATCTACCACCCCTGAAAAAAAATGGTAGCAGGCAGGTAGTATGTCCTTCCTGAACTAGAAATGACTTTTATCTGAAAGTTGGTGCTGAACATTGTAGCTTGAGTGGACCAAACTCCTGCCCCCCCCACCAGATTGACTCGTGTCTTGTGTGAGATCGATATTCATGGCCACGTCTGTGGCCAGTAGGCTGCCTTAAAACTCTCTTGGACCATCCAGTCCCTCTCAAGCCCTCCCTCTGCCAGGGTCCTGTGACCCATTTTCCAACCATGATCTGGAAGATCTCAGGGCAAATACATAGCTGCCCAACAGCCCTCCTCCATGCAGTGGCAGTATTATTTGTCCCTGCTGGACACTTAGGTCCACAGTCACGACTGTCCCTAATCACCATGATTACATGACAATATTGATCACACTGATCCACAGCCCAACTTAACCATCCTGACTGTGTCTACCCCTGACCAATCAGGGTGGTAGTCAGCTGGTCCACACTGGTATGGATGAACCAGTTTAATATTGAAATGCATCTGCCAGATGATCCTGAACCCTGACTGGCCCTCATTGCCTGACAGCCTGTCCTTTCTAAGGATTCCCTAGAGCTCCCCATGATGCAGCAACTAAAGTCTCGTGAGGGTTGGGGGAGGTGTGTGACCAGGGTTCATTCTGATTGGCCAATACTGTATGGTGTGCACTCTGATTGGTCAGTTTATAAATTGTTAGCCATTTTGACTGTCCCTCTGGTTGTCAGCAATTGAAATGGACTGTGGTTACTTTAAGCAAAAGGGGATTTAGGAAGGCTCTTGGGGGCTCCCAGATGGAGAAGATGAAGGCCGATGTTTTGGAATGGACAATGGTTGTAGACTCAAAGTTGCAGCAGGAAACAAAATACTCACATTAGGATAATTTGAAGAGGGTTTCTTTTCTTTTCTTTTTTTTTAAATTTAATTTTATTTTTTATACAGCAGGTTCTTATTAGTTATCTATTTTATACATATTAGTGTATATATGTCAATCCCAATCTCCCAATTCATCCCCCCACCACCACCTCCGATTTCCCCCCTTGGTGTCCGTACGTTTGTTCTCTATATCTGTGTCTCTATTTCTGCCTTGCAAACGGTTCATCTGTAGCATTTTTCTAGATTTCACATGTATGCGTTAATATATGATATTTGTTTTTCTCTTTCTGACTTACTTCACTCTGTGTGACAGTCTCTAGGTCCATCCACGTCTCTACAAATGACCCAATTTTATTCCTTTTTATGGCTGAGTAATATTCCATTGTATATATGTGACACATCTTCTTTATCCATTCGTCTGTCGATGGGCATTTTGGTTGCTTCCATGACCTGGCTATTGTAAATAGTGCTGCAATGAACATTGGGGTGCATGTGTCTTTTTGAATTATGGTTTTTTCTGGGTATATGCCCAGCAGTGGGATTGCTGGGTCATATGGTAATTCTATTTGTAGTTTTTTAAGGAACCTCCATACTGTTCTCCATAGTGGCTGTATCAATTTACATTCCCACCAACAGTGCAAGAGGGTTCCCTTTTCTCCACACCCTCTCCAGCATTTGTTGTTTGTACATTTTCTGATGATGCCCATTCTAACCAGTGTGAGGTGATACCTCATTGTAGTTTTGATTTGCATTTCTCTAATAATTAGTGATGTTGAGCAGCTTTTCATGTGCTTCTTGGCCATCTGTATATCTTCTTTGGAGAAATGTCTATTTAGGTCTTCTGCCCATTTTTTGACTGGGTTGGTTGTTTTTATAATATTGAGGTGCATGAGCTGTTTATATATTTTGGAGATTAATCCTTTGTCCGTTGATTTGTTTGCAAATATTTTCTCCCATTCTGAGGGTTGTCTTTTCGTCTTGTTTATAGTTTCCTTTGCAGTTTATAGTTTGCTTAAAAGCAAAAGCTTTTAAGTTTCATGAGGTCCCGTTTGTTTATTTTTGTTTGTATTTCCATTATTCTAGGAGGTGGGTCAAAAAAGATATTTCTGTGATTTATGTCAGAGTGTTCTTCCTATGTTTTCCTCTAAGAGTTTTACAGTGTCCAGTCTTACATTTAGGTGTTTAATCCATTTTGAGTTTACTTGTGTGTATGGTGTTAGGGAGTGTTCTAATTTCATTCTTTTACATGTAGCTGTCCAGTTTTCCCAGCACCACTTACTGAAGAGACTGTCTTTTCTCCATTGTATATCCTTGCCTCCTTTGTCAGAGATTAGTTAACCATAGGTGCGTGGCTTTATCTCAGGTTTTTCTATACTGTTCCGTTGATCTATATTTCTGTTTTTGTGCCGGTACCGTATTGTCTTGATGACTGTAGCTTTGTAGTATAGTCTGAAGTCAGGGAGTCTGATTCCTCCAGCTCCATTTTTTTCCCTCAAGATTGCTTTGGCTGAAGAGGGTTTCATAAAGGGACTATTTATAAGGTCCCTGAAGGGGCAAAGGGAGAGAGTAATTAGCAGCCCAGAGAGAGAGAGAGAGAGAGAGAGAGAGAGAGAGAGTTGTATGGCAAAGGCTCTTGGAAAGGAGCTGTGACCTTCAGCTAAGGGATGCAGCCAGCGCATGACCACCCTGCAGAGAAGGAGCCAGAGGAATAAGCACCCGATTCCCTCTTTCCTCCCCATCTCCTGTGTGGCTCCCCATTGGCTGCACCCAATGTGAAACCAGAGGACAGGGGGACTGTGAATGCAGTCCATACAAAGAGCAACGTGGAAAAGGATGGAATGTGATTCAGAGAAACAGACAGAAGATATTCAGCCCCACAGGGGAGAGACAATTCTGATAAAGGATACCGGGGCACTATTGGGCAAGGGAGATGGATGTGAGTAGACAAAAACCAATGTGTCCACTACTCTACTGGCCTCACACAATATTGATCATATTGATCTCCTTAACCAGAGCTGCCACATTGCACACTCCAGTGGGCACCATGCAAATATCATACAGTGTGGATGGTACCCTCAGGAGATAGACAACATGGAGGCCCTGGCCCAACCATATGAACCACAGGAAAAGTGATGGCCATTCTGACTTTCCTGACCCCCAAGGACCCCCTTACCAACATGGATAACGTTGTCTACAATGATCCTGAAATTGCTCACTGTGTTGACCAATGCTGCCCCATTACTGACCCCCATTCTCCCATGCCAGGTGTTCTGGGCCATCGGGACAGTGTTCGAGGTTGTCCTGGCTGTGTTTGTGATGCCCAGCCTGGGCTGGCGTTGGCTGCTCATCCTCTCGGCTGTCCCACTCCTCCTCTTTGCTGTTCTGTGTTTTGTAGGTATCCTTTAAGACATCTCAGCCTTTGTTACTTGGTCTCCTGCCATTCATTATATTTTGGTGGGGAGGGTGTGGAGGAGGGTACCAAAGCCACTTTTAAGATTATTTCTTTGAATCAGGAAATGAGACAAAGGTACAGGGCCTGGGGTGGGCCCAGTATGGGGTGTTGGGTTTCCTCCAGGCAGACACTGCTGGGATATTCTTGAGGGAGATATCAAGGGGATGGGGGATACCTTGCTCCCTCTCCCTGCACTACAAGAGCTACACTTAAGGTGAGTGTATTTGGAATAGTTGCGATTCTTAAGTTGCAAGTGACAAAACCCAGTTCAAACTGGCTTGAGTGAAAGAGACATATGATAGAATATTAAATATCTGGCTTCAGGCATGGCTGGGTCCAAGGGCTCAAATGATCCCACCGTCTCACCTCTGCATAAACTCCCCCCCACACACAGCGAGATCAGACCGCACGTTTATCATTTCATGTGAAGACCACATCCGTGAAATGCTTTACAGCCAGTGGGCCCCAAAATAAGCCTGTAGGGAGGTAGGTCTCATCTATGATAAATAACATAAGAATTACTGGTAATGACAATAGGTATTAATAATTACTTAGCATAACAGTGTAGCAGGCCCTGTGCCAGGCTCTTTATATGCATTATCATATTTATTCCTCCCAATAACCACAGGAGGTAGGACTATGATGAACCCCTATATTAGTTAGGATGGTACCAGCTGCTGTAACAAATAAAGCCGACACATTCAGTAACTTAACACAATAGGAGTTTATTTCTCATTCACAGAACAGTCCAGAATGGGTGCTTCCATTTGACAGGTGTGATTCTGGGCCCAGAGTTCCTTCCAGTTTGTAGCTCTGCCACTGTCTAGGGCTTTGGAATCTTCTACATGTAGACTGAAGAAGGGCAGGTAGAGATGTATACTTAAATAACTTGGCCAGGAATATTCTGCTCTCGTGCCATTGGTGAAAGCATGTCACGTGGCCATGCCTAGATGCAAGAGGTGCTGGGAAATGTGGTTTCTGGCTGGGCAGCCATATCCAAGGACAACTCTATGCTATGGAAAGGGAAGCATGAATTTTACTGGATGCTAGCAATCTCTGCTATATTCTCATTTTACTGATGAGGAAACTGAGGCCCAGAAAGGTTGATTGACTTGTCAAAAGACACACAGCAAATAAACAACAGAACTCATTTGAACCAAATCTTCTGATTCCAAGTCTCACACTCTCTCATTTCACAGATTGCTGTTGCTTTGTTTTATGGCGAGATCTCTATCTAGTCACTTGGGGTTGGGACTCTAGTAGGCCTAAAGGTCCTTCTGATTTCTTTCTGTCTCTTAGACTGAGTTTGCAAGACGATGCTAAACACAGGTGAGGTGCAGTTTCTTGAGAGATAGGGATGATGATGACGATGGTGAGAGTGGTGGACTGTTTTTCTTTTTTGGTGGCAGTCTTAATTTAGTTCAGCTGTCACCTGCAACTCAGCAGCACCAAATTACAGTAACAGCAACGGCAACACAAACAGATACATTAACCCATTCCGGGCACTGTGCTAAGCACTTTGTTTGGATTATCCCATTGAATCCTCTCAACAACCCTAAGAGGGAGGATCTATAATTATCCCCATTTTATGGATGAGGAAATGGAGGCACAGAGAGGTCAAGTTATTGCTCAAGGTCACAGAGCCATTATAATCAATGGCAGTGCCAGGATTTGAAGCCAGGCTTCTGGCCCCAGAGCCTCCGGCCTTAAGGACTCCACACACACATGAGAGTGTATGGCTGTGACCGAGCATTCTGTTCTGCCCTAACTGGCCACGTCTTGGTCTCCTGTCCTCATAGTGGCTGCCAGAGAGCGCAAGGTATGATGTGCTGTCCGGAAACCAGGAAAAGGCCATCGCCACCTTAAAGAGGATAGCCACAGAAAACGGAGCCCCCATGCCTCTGGGGAAACTCATCATCTCCAGACAGGTCAGTGCCTGGCGGACTGACTGTGCATGTTGCTGCACGTGCTGGGAGCATGTGTATGTGAGTGGGTGAGGGGTGCAGTGGGCAGGATCTGCAAAGGGAATTTGGCAACTTCAGTCTGTGTACTTTCACTGCCAAGTCCTAAAAGTACCACCTGGAGAAGTGATTAGCTAAATGTAATATAATGTCCCATAATGGGTCCCGTAACTACTCCTGCTTCAGTTTCATCTTTCAGCACCCATGAAGTCTGATTAGCAAATGTGATTGATTGGCAAAGGCTTGACAGTAAAATCACATTAGGAAGTGCCACAACAGACTTAGATCCAAGACACCAAACTGCCCCTGTGTAGACATCCTTAATGCGTGGTGCATCACTCCCCAGGCAACACTATCAGGGAATCCACCACACTACAAATTGATGAGCACTTACTGCAGGTGCAAGTGGGGAGAAGGGAGCCAGATTAAAGGCTGCAGTCCCTGCCCTCAAGAATCAAGCATGTGGCTTAGAGAAACATCACAAATACCCTTAAGCAAACAACAGACCCTACAAGGAAATTATTATTATTTATACATTTATTTATTTACTTTTGGCTGCATTGGGTCTTTGTTGCTGCAGCGGGCTTTCTCTAGTTGTGGCGAGCGGAGGCTACTCTTCGTTGTGATGTGCGGGCTTCTCATTGCGGTGGCTTCTCTTGCTGCGGAGCACAGGCTCTAGGCCTGCAGGCTTCCGTAGTTGTGGCACACGGGCTCAGTAGCTGTGACGCACAGGCTTAGTTGCTCCGCGGCATGTGGGATCTTCCCAGACCAGGGCTTGAACCCATGTCTCCTGCATTGGCAGGAGGATTCTTAACCACCGCGCCACTGGGGAAGCCCTATTTTTTTTTAAATAATATCATTTTTCTGACTGTTTCTATATTAGGCAAAAAGAACTGAATGGAATTTCACCAGATTGAGAGGAAGTGCTAGGCAGGGTCTGACAACATAGAAACCAGGAGACATACCCCAAATTTGCTTTGGGAAGCACAGGGTTGGGGTAGGGGGCATCCCAGAGAGTCTGGGGTGCAGGAGGCTCATTTAGTTGCCTTTGGGGAGGGACTGCATTCTCCGCCGTCCCTCCTGTGGGAAGATGCTCTGGGTGGAGAAAGCATACAGTGATTTCAAATGTGTGTTGCAAAGTGACAGTGGCAAGGCTGGATGCTCCAGTTGTGGGCTTCTCTTTGGAAAGGAGCTGCTGCTGCAGGGGCCTCTCTGTGTTCCAGGGTGCCCGGCAGCGGGGCCTGTTTTTGTTTTTGTTTTTGTTTTTTATGGAGGTCACTGGGGCAGGTGCGTAGCTGATGCAGCCAGGAGCAGCCAGGCCCAGAGAGAGAGTTCTCTCAGGTCCAGGAAGGCTCCAAGAAGGTGGTGAATCCCCCATCACCAAAAAGAGAAGAGAAGGATTTTCCAGAAAGCAGACCAATTCTCCAAAAGCCAATTTCTCTTGCCAATGTATCAGTTTACCAAAAACGTGTTTTAAGGATTATTCTTTTTGAATATATTTAGTAAATAGGGAGAGATTTTTCCTATGTATATACTAATACATATATTAACACATAGGAATATATTTTTCCTGTGTTTTTATTAATACATATAATATATTCCTCAATAACTATATTAATGAATTCATTCTTAAGTATATTAATGAATGCATCTATTCTAAAATATAGTCAATAAATACAAACATGCTCAAATATATTCAATAAGCATATTAATGAGTATTGTCTTTTTACTCAAGAATATATTACGAAATATTTTTATTCACAAAGACAATATTCATGGGTAGATTAAACCACCTATAACCCATAATCTTTTCTAAAAAAGCTTTTAGCATGTTTAAATAAGTGAGCACTTCTCAAACTGCTAAGAATAATATGTTCATTAATTAAATCTAAGAAGATAATCCATAGAATATAGATTCTATGAATATATTTTTTAAATTATTTTTCTTGTTGATGCTTTTAAAAAAATTTTTTATTGGAGTATAATGGATTTACAACGTTGTGTTAGTTTCAGGTGTACAGCAAACTGACTCAGTTATACATATACATCTATCCACTCTTTTTTAGATTCTTTTCCCACATAGGTCATTACAGAGTATTGAGTAGAGTTCCCTGTGCTATACAGTAGGTCCTTTACCTATTACCTATTCTATATATAGTAGTGTGTATATGTCAATCCCAATCTCCCGATTTATTCCTCCCCTGCCAGAATATATGTTTTAAAATAGAACATTGTAAAGCAAAGATTTGATAAATTAGTAAATTATATAAAATTGGCAAGTGAGTCATTTAGCTAATTGGTCTTTTGGCAAGTTGGCTTTTGGTGAATTGATTTTCAGCACATTAATTTCTGTCACCTTGACCTAGAGCTGGCTTTGGGTGGGGAGGGTGTGAAATGGCGGGAGGCATCTTGGACTGGTTGTTTGCTCCCTGGTCCATGGGATCGCCCAAGAGCCCTCAGAGGGGCCAAGCCTGAGGGGCCTGCTTCCCAGCTCCAGGATTCCAGGTTGGGGTGGGGTGTGGAATGTCTCCACCTCTGGACATCGCTGAGTCCTGGCTGAAGGCCTCTCTGGGCTGGGGGGCGCTGAGTGCCGTGGATCTGAGTACCGGGTTCTCGGAACCTGAGTGTCCTGCCCACCAGAAACCTCCCTCCCAGCCTCGGGTGTCCACTGGTCTCAGGCTACCAACCTGTGCCCACACATCCGCAGGGGAGGAGAGTAAATGGTGTTCTTTGTCTTGAAACAGGAAGACCGAGGCAAAATGAGGGACCTCTTCACACCCCATTTTAGATGGACAACCTTGCTGCTGTGGTTTATATGGTAAGAGCTGTTTGTTGATTCTCGGGTCCCCCTCCTCTGCGCCCTGTTTTGGGTTTTAACTTGGAGGACAGAGAACTCTTCCATCTTGAGCAGCATTTGCAAAACAGAGCATCACTTTCCTCACTTCTGTGTTATCCTGTTATTATTATTTTCTTAGCCTTTTAAAAATTTTTTTCTATACTATTATTTTCTTAGCGTTTTAAAAAATTTGACTCACTTTTTCTCAGATAAATGTCTTTTAAAGGGAAACTCTGTATACCTGCTTTAAGGAAAAATTTTAATTGCAGGCCATAGACAGAAGTCGCTTTAATTAATTAATTAATTCTTATTGAAGTATAGTTGATTTACAATGTTGTGTTAATTTCTGCTGTACAGCAAAGTGACTCAGTTATACATATATATACATTCTTTTTCATATTCTTTTCCATTATGGTTTATCCCAGGACATTGAATATAGTTCCCTGTATTACACAGTAGGACCTGGCTGTCCATTGATTCTATATGTCATAATTTGCATCTACTAACCCCAAACTCGCAGTCCATCCCTCCCCCAGAACTCACCTTTAAAGATAAAAAAGTGGCCCTCCCTAGCCTCGGGTTCTGTGTTCATGGATTCAACCAAGCCACAGATGGAAAAAAAAAAAAAATTCCAGGAAGTTCTAAAAAGCAAAACTTGAATTTGCTGTGCACCAGCAACTATTCACATAGCACTTACACTGTGTTAGGTATTATAAGTAATCTAGAGATGATTTAAACTATATGGGAGGATTGTGTAGGTTATATGCAAATACTATGCCATTTTATATGAGGGACTTGAGCATCCATGGATTTTGGTATCCACAGGGGGTGCTGGAACCCATCCCCCACGGATACCGAGAAGTGACCATACAGTAAAAAGTAGCTAGATTGCGACTTCCCTGGGGGCGCAGTGGTTACGAATCGCCTGCCAGTGCAGGGGACACGGGTTCAATCCCTGGTCCAGGAAGATCCCACATGCTGCAGAGCAACGAAGCCCGTGAGCCACAACTACTGAGCCCGCGTGCCACAACTACTGAAGCCCACGCGCCTAGAGCCCGTGCTCCGCAACAAGAGAAGCCACCGCAATGAGAAGCCCGCGCAACGCAAGGAAGAGTAGCTCCCGCTCGCCGCAACTAGAGAAAGCCCACGCACAGCAACGAAGACCCAACGCAGCCAAAAAAAAAAAAAAGTAGCTAGACTGATGGTTTGCCAGGGGACAGAACCACTGTATTTAAGAGCCAGACAGAGGGACCTCGGGACGGTGGCAGCGGACGCGGCCTGAGGGAGCAGCCGGCTGCCGCCTGGCCCGCCGCAGGGTCCATGGCCTCAGCAGCCATGTCCGGTGCGGTGCGGACCCTCAGCCGTTGCCTGCTGCCGCCCGAGGCCGACGCCGCCGGCGATGCGGAGCGCGAGGCGCGGCAGCGCAGGCGCAACCGGTACATCTACGCGGGGCTTGGACCGAGAGCTGCAGCTGCGCGCCGTGCGGCGCCTCGTCAGGATCCTGCTGCTGGGCCCCGCGAGAGCGGCAAGTCCACCTTCGTCAAGCAGATGCGCATCATCCACGGCCGCGAGTTCGACCAGAGTGCGCTTCTGGAGTTCCGCGACACCATCTTCAACAACATCCTCAAGGGCTCAAGGGTTCTGGTTGATGCACGAGACAGGCTTGGTGTTCCTTGGCAGTATTCTGAAAATGAGAAGCAGGGGATGTACCTTATGGCCTTTGAGAACAAAGCAGGGCTGCCCGTGGAGTCTGCCACCTTTCAGCTGTTATGTACCTGCTCTGACCACGCTCTGGAGGGATTCTGGCATCAGGGAAGCTTTCAGCCGGAGGAGGGAGTTTCAGCTGGGTGAATCAATGAAGTACTTCCTGGATAACTTGGATCGGATTGGCCAGCTGAATTACTTTCCCTAGCAAGCAGGACATCCTGCTGGCGAGGAAGGCCACCAAGGGCAAAATGGAGCATGACTTTGTCATAAAAAAAATCCCTTTCAGGGTGGTGGATGTGGGTGGCCAGTGGTCTCAGCGCCAGAAGTGGTTCCAGTGCTTTGATGGGATCACCTTGATCCTGTTCATGGTCTCATCCAGTGAGTACGACCAGGTCCTCATGGAGGACAGGTGCACCAACCGCCTGGTGGAGCCCATGAACATCTTTGAGACCATCGTTAACAACAAGCTCTTCTTCAACGTCTCCATCGTCCTGCCTCTCAACAAGATGGACCTCCTGGTGGAGAAGACCATCGGCATCAAGAAGCACTCCCTGGTGGCGCAGTGGTTAAGAATCCGTCTGCCAATGCAAGGGACACGGGTTCGAGCCCTGGTCCAGGAAGATCCCACATGCGGTGGAGCAACTAAGCCTGAGCGCCACAACGTGAGCCTGCGCTCTAGAGCCCGGGAGCCACAACTGCTGAGCCCGCATGCCACAACTACTGAAGCCCCCGCGCCTAGAGCCCGTGCTCTGCAACAAGAGACGCCACCGGGATGATGAAGCCCACGCACCGCAACGAAGAGTAGCCCCTGCTCGCTGCAACTAGCGAAAGCCCGCGCACAGCAACCGAAGACGCAATGCAGCCAAATATAAATAAATAAAATAAATAAATTTATATTTAAAAAAAGAAAGAAAAAGAAGAAGAAGCACTTCCCAGACTTCAAGGGCAATCCCCACAGGCTGGAGGATGTCCAGTGCTACCTGGTCCAGTATTTCAATCAGAAGAGACGGAATCGCAGCAATGCACCTCACCACTGCCATACACACGGAGAACATCCGCTTCGTGTTTCACGCTGTGAAGGACACCATCCTGCAAGAGAACCTGAAAGAATATTATGTTACAATGAAAGAGGATGCCCCTCACTCTTGTGGTCCTTGAGCAGCCTGGCTGGCCACAGGCCAGATCTCCTCGGTGTCCCGGAGCGGGTTTTTCCCGAATCCGTGCCCTCAACACCTGGCTCAGGGATGCTGGGAGGCCCACCACGCCGCTGCGCTCTAGGCCAAAGGATGTGACACTTTGATGTTAGCTACTGAATCCTGGGGACTAGTGAAACTACTGAAAACCCCAGCGATCACTTTGGTATTAATGTGTAATGCCTAATAACACAGCTTTCTTTCTTTTTACAGAAACTATTGCTTCTCTGACACAATGTAATTGAGGACTGCGTGTGTGTGTGTGCACGCATGCTCTGTCTTTAATGACAGAAACACAAAACCCGACGTCTTTGCAGATGGCTTTTCTCTCTAACTCGTGAGTGCTTCGTGAGGAGCATTACCTGGTGGAGGTTTGTAGGAGGTGAAAGGAGGTGAATCGCGGGCTGTCCCCGCCACCTCCCCAGGGGAGCGCGTTGCCTTTTAAGTCTTTGTGCCAGTTGGTCCCGGCTGTTAGATGAGAGGGTGGGAGTGAGAGCTGGCGGTGTGGACTTGACTTAATGTGCCCACAACCTGCGCTTTCTTCCCGCCCTGTCAGATCACCCCACGACACGACAGGACACGGGGTGGAAGGTGTGCACACGGACGCTGCCGTGAATGGCCCCCTCCCCTCTGCACAGGGCAGTGCCTGCTGCTTCTGTGCCCACCCTCCCCGCCCCTCGCCCGCCCCTCAGCAAAGACTTAAACCAACTGGCCTTGCAGAGGAGTTGTCTCCGAGAGACACCTGCAGTCCGCTGCAGGGAGCCTTTCCTTCTTTGGAGGAAGCGGAGAGCTCCTTTCCGCTCAGGGGCTTTCAAGAGCTGGCGGCATTGCCAGCAGAGCCTTCGTTAACACCGCCCGGCTCCGCGCTGCCTTCCGGTGGCCGGCCGAGAATCGAGGTTCTCATCAAGGTCTCTCGCTTCTACTAACATACACACATCGCAGGGAAACTGTCGGACGTGATCTCCTCTGAGTGAAACTGCAGAGGCTGTGAACGTTGACGCGAGCTGGTCAATCTTGCACTCAGTTAACTTGACCGGTTACTCTGTCCAGGTGTCTTTCACTGTGTTTAAAACTACATTGCATTCCAAACTGGTCCCTGCTGTGTATTACTCTACTCAAGAGTGCCTGGCGTGTTGAGGACTCTGTCTAGCATTTAAAAGAGAAAAAAGCTTCCTCTGTCAGTGGCACCAGAATGTTCCTGTGGTTTAGTCACCGTCCCTGGGCCCCATCCCCAGGCCACACTGTTCCCGGTCCTGCGTCCCTGGTGAGTGACTCGCTCGCCTTCACCCAGCAGATAAACAGGGATCCTGTGGCAGATGCAGACCCAGAAGGAAAGGGAGGAAAAAACTGCTTCTGAGTCAGCCTTGTTATCACAGGGTTTTAATGAGGAGACAACATGAAATCCCGTCTCTCTGGGCGCTCAGAGCTTCCGGTGGGTGTTGGCTGGGGGTTCGGCTCTTTTTTTTGGCTGGAGAAAAGCTGCTGGTTTTGTACTGCTTCCTATGGCTCTTCATGAACTGAAAGGATGTGCCCCGGGATCGGGGCCGTTGACCGAGGTTTAAAGGAAAAAGAACATTGTCAATGGGCTGCGTCAGGGCGGCCCGAGACCCCGCTGTCACTGCTCAGAGGACCCTGTCCCGGGGCGTGAGCGCTCCTCACCCGCCGGGTTCCAGGTCTTACACGTGTGTCGGGACCCACGCGCTTCCTTACCAGCCTGGAAACACTCCCCGTGGCCCTGGCGGAGGCGGCGGCGGCGGCGGCCCTCGCGGTCGGCGTAGCCGGTGGAGGTGCCTGAGGCTCGCTGGAGAGTTGGAGTCAGCACAGTCGGCAAGCGCCGTTTGTCCTTGAAACCTTCTGACGCGGTTGCTGGTTTGCTTTCAGAGGCGGAAGCGAGTTGGTATAGACAGGGAAGCCGAGCGGACTGGGAAGCAGGGGGGGACAGCCCGAGGGCGGTGGGCCCTGCCCCGCCAAGAACTGACCCACTCTCCCCCCTGTGGCCGGGCTCCCCTCTCTTCACGGCTCCCAGCCCTCAATTCCGTGATTGGTTGGCATCCGAGAAGAAGATGGCTCTTTGCAAGGTCAACTAAACCATTTACAGCCTTTCTACACATAGATTATAGTCACTTTTCTCTCCAAAACCTTAGGCTTTTCTATTTTATTTTAATTTCACTGTTACCCTCGATTATTGTCTTTTTTTTTATGGAGATGTTAGAGAAGCAGGAGATAGTTGTGCCATCTATTATTACAAAAGTGTAACAATAAACTTCCTCAAACTAAGATATTTTCCTCACATAAGGACACGTAAGGACACGTGTACGTTTTTTACTGAAATATTTTTTTAACCCTTCAGTTTGTAGAGCAATTGTTTCAGAGATATTGCATTGCAGCTTTGTAATTTATAGAGATCTCTAGACTCCTTATTCTTGCAATATTTTTACTTCTTTGATAAAAAATGAGTCAGTTTATTTCAACTCCAAGATCAGGAAATAACCTTGAAACAAGATTACTAGTTATGACTGACTAACTTGGGCATCCTGGGAACAGACCCTAACGTGGTATTGTGAGTAAAGGCACCGTTAGGATGAGAGCAATCGGGGTGAATGGCTCACCGCTTACACATTGCACAGCATTTTAGCATTGGCAGGAGGGGCTGGTTTGATGATCTGACCACCTTCAGTTTCTGGATGTTTATTAAGATAAATCCTTAGTTTTCCTTTGCTTAATAGAAAATATCAACTCAGCATTTGGAGCCAACATTAATTTTTCAGTCCCCAAAATTCAGAGCAGTTGGATAACTCAAACCCTAATGTTCCTTGAAGGTTCATTACTTGTCGATCACAGTTTTTATTTCCACATGGGACACAGGAGCGCTGTCACCAACACTGCTGTGTGGATGCCTCTGGAACACGACTCCAGGACAAGGAACAGCGGCAAATACATGTAAAGACACGTGTGTGTGTGTGAGGGAGGGATCCTGCTGCCCTGAGACCTGGGAGCCCGAGGAGAGGACCTGGTGATGGACGTGGACATGTCCAGAGACCGGAGGCTGGAGGAAGCCCAAGGGAAGGGAGGGGTGGGAACTCTTTCTCTGCAACCCCGTGGGGTGACTTTCCCCGTCACAAAACGAAGAAACCACTGACGCAAAGTGTGAACGATTCCCAGTCGACAGAGCTCATGGAGCTCAGGATTCTCATGTAGAAAAGGCACATATGTATTGTCCAGTGGCCACTGCCCGGGTAGGCGTTGTGTGCGTCCACGTGTGGGCCCCTAAACTGCCCACGGTGGGGAAGGCAGAAGCGCACCTTCACCCCAGAGAAACGTGCACTCGTCATTATCCACGTGGCTGAGGGCAAAGCTCTTTGGGTTCCAGTTTCCCCATTTGTAAAAGTTGGACTAGATCATGATGCTCAGCTCTGGCGCTGCAGTCTGATCACCTGAGGGGCTTTGCAAAGCCCTGGGCTGAGCCACTCAGAGGCCGTGCAGTACAGGCTTCACGTGGATGCACTCTTGGTTTCCTGGGTGGTTGCTGTGCAGCCGGGCTTAGGAGCCATGAAGTAGAGGACCATGGAGGACTCCCACCAGGCCGCTGGAGTTGCGGTCCACAATGTGCTGGCCCCCGAATCCTCCCCTCGCTGTGACCTGCGACCTGCCTCGGGAAGAAAGTGATGCTGGGTTTTCTGTTGTGGTTTAAGTGAAGAGCAGGAAGTTCCCACTAAGCTTTCGACTGTGTGTCGGGTGGTCCTTTCGGGCCTTTTGACGCCACCTTCTCCATAAGGTACATCAGATGCGCTCAGCAACCTCATTCTTCAGTGATGCCTGGAAATTTAGGGAGCTGTGTTTGAAGAAGAAGACAAGCCCTTTTAAAGTCTGCCTGGCAGCCCTAGGCAGAGGTGGGCCTTGTGTGTGGGATTCTGCATTTCATGGACTCGGCGTTCCGGGCGCAGGCCCTGGTGCCAAGGTTGGTGCTGGGCCTGCAGCTGGGAGGGCTGAGAGCTCAGCTCCCCCGAGAAGGGGCTGCTTTTACTGACCGCATTTGTGAAGCACCTCCTGGGCCTTGAAGAGGGTGGTGGCGAGTCCCCAGAGGAAGGAGCTGCTTGGTTAAGGCGGCTCAGAGGCCGGCACTTGCTGTGTTAACGTCCCTTAACGGCAGGTGGCACGTGATACGCGCTGAGTTCAGGGAAGTGGCGAGACTCGCTGTGGGTGGAGTGGAGCCCGTGGGGCGTGGAAGGGCCACTCCGCCTCCTCGGTCCTGCTGTCGGTGTCTGGTTCCTACCTTCTGCTGGAGGAGGACTTCAGGTCACGCAAGGCCCGGCTGCTCGTGTGGGCCCTTGCTCTCCTGCCAGGTCTTGCCCTCCAGAACCCGCTAGAACTTAGAGGCTGGGTGTCCACTGGTGCTCAAGATGGCATATCGAAATAGGTGGTTTTGGTTTCCACACCATGTTGGCATCTCTTCAGGTGAAAACTACTTTAAAGCACAGCAGGTTGCTACCTGCCCGAAGCACCCCCAGTGCCTGCCTCTCGCTGGATGTCATGGGATGCTTCATACCCAGAGCGGCTCCTCGGTGTGGACCGCACACCTGCAGGGGTTCTGCTGAGCCTGACGGTGGTCGTGAGCCCCTAGGAGAGTGGAGCGCTGCTCAACGTGGGAACTTCCTACGCGAGGCTCCCACCCCGGGTCACAGCAGGAAGGAGCGCCATGTTGCCGGGCCCGAGTGAGTTCTCAGACGTCCTGGCAGGATGGATGTTCCTGGGAATCGGCGTCTGAGTACAGCAAGGGGGAGGAAATGGGGTGGAACTCAGAAATAGACCATGAGATTCCTGCCCCAAAACACAGTACTCGTAGGCAGCAGGGCCCTCCCCGGAAGCCAGCAATTAGGGTGTGGAGTAGATGAGAACAGGAGGGAACTGCTGTTGTATCCCATCCTGACCTGTGGTGACTCCCTCGTCCTCCTCAAATCCAGCAATGACCTTGGCACGTCACTGTGAGGTTCTTATTACAGGGACCCGAAGACTTTGCATCTGTTGCCGTAAACGCGGCCCTGTGGCTCGCTTCACAGAGAAGCGCACACCTGGCTCCCCCTGGAAATTGGGTTCTCCGCTTCTGATCTGGTTATGAAGGTAGTGTTTTTATTCTGGTGGTTTTCTTTTGTGTGTGTGTGTGTGTGTAACACAAACCACAGTGAAACACTAGAGCAGCTACTGGGTGTTCCTGGACCAGCCCGAGTTTCCTCCTGGGCGGGCGAGCGGCCGGCACTCTGACTGCACGGCCAACAGAGTGTAGACAGGGCTGAGCCGCACGGGGTCACAGTCGTCCTGGTCAGTCTGTTCCAGGCTTGTCACTCAGGCGCCTTTTTATTAACACTGAATTCACTTTATTTTGTGCTTTCCGAAGCTGATTAATTCCCCCAAATGAACATAACCCCAGCTATTCACAGCCAAGGTGGAGGTTTCCCACGGGACCGAATTTCCCGGCAGGTCGCAGAGCCAGACCGCTCTGGTGACCGGGGAGGCGTGGATCGCGCATCCCACCTGGTGAGGCTGACCCAGAGTCCGGCCGAGGGAAGTCCAATGTAGAGGCAGCTGAGAGCATGACCCTTGTGAGTCGTGGGAAACGGGCCCTCAGCTCTGGGTTCTGGTGCTTCCTGGAGCTGGTCCAGGAGCTCAGCTTTTCAGCCGACTTCAGAATTTCTCCAGTCGGGAAGGAACTGAGAATGGGGTTCCGGGAGGCCCCATTTTGTGATGCTCAGCACCCACCCTGAGTGGTGACAGGCCCGGTGTGCCGCCGTGGCAGCCTGGGTGCTTTAAGGCATCTCACGGAGCCGCCACGTGTCCCTGGGCCCCACCCTCTCCGTTCAGTGGCCGGGCCCCCGGGGAAGCCTCCCGAAGCCTCGGGGTAACGCTGGAGGTCTCCCCACCACCGCCTGTCAAGCTGCCCTCAAAAAAGGTCGGTGCCCACGGTGGGCAGAGAGCACTGTCACCTAGGAGACTCTGGAACTCAGGTCACACACGTGGAACCAGCCTTGATCTGACAGTCGGGCTAACAAAGCCAGTTCTCCGTGGCTTCCCTCCTCACCCAAGCTTTCTGGATGAGCGCGGGCACCTTTTCCAGGTTCACCTGCAAACAGGTGGCCAGAGCTCTCGCTGCGGAGTCTGTGGAAGCCGGGGACGAGGCCCGTCCCAGGAGGGCTCACGGGCAGCCTGTGAAACTTTCTCCCCATCATCTTAACTGTTAGATTCTCTAACAAGCCTGTTTATCGAGAAATTTAAAATAGATCTCTATTGAGTCTGCCCATCTCTAGGATCTTAAAGCATTACCTTTTGACCTGTTATGCAAATGGCAAAACATTCCGAGTGTCTTTTCCTTCACTCCAATCGAACCAGCTAAAATTGGCAGGCACGTTATTCTCTGTTGACACCACTGCAGCCAGGAAGTTCAGTGCTGTGTGCTCGGCCCCCTCCTCTCTGCCACGTCCTCCGCTGTGCTGTGCTGTGGCCCCTGTAGCACGTGGGGGACCCCGCAGAGGGTGCAGGGCGGCAGGGGCAATCGGAGGCGGCGGCGGCTGCAGAAACGGAGCTCTGAGCTCTTCCGGGGTCTCTACACTCAGAAAGGAAATTCAAGGGCAACAGCTGAGTGCTGGGTCACTGGCACCGCCCCTGGGGTGTCGCTGCAGCTCCACACCCGCCCCCATAATGGCACCGACAGTGGGGAACAGGCCTCGGTTTACGGATGCTGTGTTCCAGGTTAAGAGATACACGATGCAGTGTAAAAAGTGTATTGTATAGCTAGGGGGGTTAGTTTAAACGTATTTTGTATATACGACTTTTATAAATCTGTTAAGATTTGCCTTAAATTACAAAAAAAAAAAAGACAGAGAGGGGAGGTGTCAGGGACTCGTTAGCCCGTAAATAAGACTGAGATACCATTAAAGAATTGAAAGGAAACTTAAAGGAATCTCTTCTTTTCACAAAAAGATTTAATACTTTTGCTGTATCCATCCCCCTCTCCATTCATATTGCCTTGGGTACCACCAGCAGCACAGGGCCAATATCTTGGGAACCACTGATTTGGTCAACATGGGCATTCTTAGAACTTCCAGTTCTTGATCCACTTTTTCTTAAATAACAACCTTGGCATTGGCTGGGGGGCATTTGTGGTGAGTAATTAACTTATAGTCCACAGCTAGTCAAATTTCAGCCCTTCTTTCAATTCTTTCTACCATGAATGCTGTTAATTTCTCCAGCATTAACAGTGCACAAAATTACCCCTGTTGAGGCTATGTGTCCTGTTTTCAACAGTTCTCACTTTTCCTATTTACCTTTGAGCAGAGGTGCTAATTAGCAGGGGAGTGTCCTCAAAGAGGTCAACTGCAGGGAAGAGGAGGGGAAAGCTTTGATAATTCCAAAGCCGGGGGCTCCAGCTCTGCACCCCCCGCCCCGCATTCCTGAGAGCTGAATCAACTCACCACGCCTTTATTAAACACCTGCTGTGTGCCCAGTACAAGTATGGAGCTGGCAGGATATTTTCAAAGGTGGGGAAACAGAATTGAGGGTGTCTATCTTTGAGCGCATGTGACTCTGTTGGGGTGACACTACTTAAATACTGAGTAATTAATGAGAGACTAATTTTAGAATACTATAGAAATCACATTTGCGGGCACATGTTGTAACTCAAGGAAAGTAATTATCGGCTTCTGATTATGACTGAGCTCCCACATAACTGTACCACGGGATGAGAATATTCCGGCCCTACAGACTTGAGTATTCTGGTTCCAAGGACAGTCGGGAATTAGTTAACTGCGTCATTCTGATCTGAAATGCTCAAGAAGTCTGCAGACTCCGCATTTGACTGGGCACACAGCAGGCGTTTAATAAATGCTTGGTGAGTTGATGTAGCTCTCAGGAATGCGGGGGGGGGGGCAAAGCGGCATAAAGAGAAGTAATCACCTGAGGACATGTCTTGCTAATAAAAGAAACAAAATAAATGGAGGTAAAGCACAGATGCTCATAGACACAGTTCAAAGCTAATGGCAGCTTGAATCTGAAAAAGAATGTATATATAGGTATAACTGAATCACTTTTTTTGTACAGCGGAAATTAACACAACATTGTAAATCAGTTATACTTCAGTAAAATAAATTGAAAAATAAAAAGCTAATGGCAGCTTGATGCTGAGGTGCTGAGTGTAGTTCCCGGGAAAGGGGCTTGGTGGCGCTACTCTCGCTGCTTGGGGCAGGTGCTGCCTCTATAAAATAAGCGCTGGATGCTGTTTTCGCTTTTCCCTTTTTTCGTAAAAGTGAAAATCCTCTTCGGATTTCTTCTGGCGAGCAAAACCAGGTACTAATGTAGGTCTTTCGTAAAAGCGAAGTGCAGTAAAGCAAACTTTTGAAAAAGTAGGGGCTACCTGTATTATTAAATATATCTCCCTCCTCCTCCCTATTCAACTCAACCCAGAAGCCCTGACATCTGTTGGCATCTGTCAAAATGACTGTTTTCTACCAAATTTTGGTTCCCCCATTTTTTTCCCCTCCTTTTGCCAGTTGACTGAACAGCCTTGGAGGTAGCTTTATCTGTGATAGAATTCAGTTCTTGATCTTTCAAAGGACACAGGATCACTTCCCTTTATCGCATCATTATGCTTTGTACCCACCATCTTCCTGCTCAAGCAGCCCAGGAAAGCCCCGCAAAGGCCCAGTGTGGCCTGAGCCCAAAGCCTAGTCTCTGCTGGTAGAGCTGCAAGTCCTTCCAGAGGGGTTAGGGAATGGGGAGCTGCATTTCTCCCATCATTTCCTTACCTTTCTTGCTTCCTTCCTGGCAGGTTTTCCAATGCATTCTCTTACTATGGATTAGTTCTGCTTACCACTGAGCTCTTCCAGGCAGGAGATGTCTGCAGCAGTGAGTATCAACAGCCCTTTCGCAGTTAACACCGTCCCCTCCCGCCCCTGCCCACTTCCAACACACGAGGTCACACACACGCACACCCCAGCCCAGGTTCTGCCCTCACAGGGCCTGGCCCTGCACAAACTCCAGGGAGAAAGTTTCTGCAAAATCTGAGCATGAAAGAGCTGGGTTGTGGTTTCCAAGACGCTCTGTAGAAACCTGGACCTTCTTGTCACGGTAGACCTGACATTAGAGCAGAATCACATCTTATGTCCCCTAAAGAGGTCCGTGAAGTACAGCCCTGAGTTTTATGGCTGTGACCCTGTGTAGCCATCCTCTGCGTGTGCATCAAGTCTGAGAATCAGGCTGGAGCTCGATCCTGGCCACACAACAGAATCAGCGGGGGGAGCTTTTCCACAAAGGCAGTGCCATTTAAACAATGCCCAAACCAATTTAATCAGTGGCTTTGGGGGGAGGGCCCAGGCATGAGTAGGTTTGAAAAGCTCCCTAGGTGATTCTGTTGTAGAGCTGGAGGTGGAAAGCACTGGACAAAAGGAATGAATAAAGAGCAAAGTCTCTACACAGATGTCTGGACTTCAAACCAATCTGTCTTTTAAGGGAATATTAGATTCCTAGCATTGAACCTGGGATGGGGGATAAAGGGATCAAGTTCTTGCCTGTTTGCGGGATTTGTCCAATTTTCTTTTTCATATGAAGCCTCTATAATCTGAGTTAATAGTTTTGTTTATTGGTATAAGGATTTAATAATACAGCGGAATCACATCTCGCTGGGAGGTGTGGGAGAGCCTTAACCGCCCTGAGAAGCAGTTCAGTTATAAATTCTGGGTTTGGTATTGATTGAGCCTAAATCCTTTGCCTCTGTGGCCGAATACAAGTTCGTGTGCCTGACACACAGTGAGGCCAAACAAACTGAAACCATTGTAGTTTGGAGCAGAGAAAGGTTTATGGCAGGGCTGAGCAAGGAGGACGGGTGACTTGTGCTCAAAAACCCTGAACTCCCCGATGGTTTGGCGGGGGGGAGAAGTTTTTAGAGGCAGAATTTGGTGGGGGGGACGGCCGCAGGGTATGTGACTTTCTTCTGATTGGTTGGTGGTGAGGGAACAGGGTGATGTTCCAGGAATCTTGGGCTCAGCCTGAAGTTACCATCCTCAACCTGGGTGAGGGCCTTAGTTCCTGCAGAACTCAAAGATATTGTTATGTATATTCCTTGAGGAGGAACCAGGACTCTGCCCCAAGTCTGCACTATTGTTTCTTGACAGCTCCTTCCCTTTCTCTGCATCCCCTCCCTTCCCTGATTAGCAACTGTTTGAACCTGCCCTTTGGAACTCAGGGAAGGTCTAGGAGGCTTGAATGAAGTCTATTCCTACAAGCAAGAAACGGGGAGCATGGAAAGGATTCATACCCAGGATTTGCCCCACAGCCTCCTGCTTGGTTTCACCGTAACAGTGGACCTGCTTAAGCAAAGCAGAGGATCCACTGGGATGTTATAGAGGAAGGGTTGGCAGAGTTTTTCTATAAACAGCCAGATAGTAAATATTTTAGGCTCTGTGGGCCAAACGGCTCTGCCATTGTAGCAGAAAAGCAGCTATGGATAATATGTAAACAAGCAAGCCTTGCTTGTGTTCCAAGGAAACCTTTTTTTTTATTTTGGCCACGCAGCACGGCTTGTGGGATCTTAGTTCCCCAGCCAGGGATCGAACCCAGGCCCTCGGCAGTGAGAACGCGAAGTCCTTACCACTGGACCTCCAGGGACTTCCCACCAAGGAAATCTTTTTCACAACCACAAATTTGAATTTCATGTCATTTTTATGTCATGAAATGTTATTCTTCTTTTGATTTTAAAAATCATTAAAAAATGTAAAAACCATTCTTAGCCTGCTGGCCAGGCAGAAACAGGCAGGAGACCAGATTTGGCCTGCAGGCGGTCGTTTGCCACCCCGTGTTAAAAGCTCACTCTTGGGCTTCCCTGGTGGCGCAGTGGTTGAGAGTCCGCCTGCCAATGCAGGGGACACGGGTTCGTGCCCCGGTCCGGGAAGATCCCACGTGCCGCGGAGCGGCTGGGCCCGTGATCCATGGCCGCTGAGCCTGCGCGTCCGGAGCCTGTGCTCCGCAACGGGAGAGGCCACAACAGTGAGAGGCCCGTGTACCACAAAAAAAAAAAAAACTCACTGTTACACCTGGGTGGGAAAGTGATAGGGAAGGAGCAGTGGATTGTGTTATGAGAGGAACTCTGAACTTAGGGCACCCAGATCTTTTATACCAGATAATAAGCCTACCAGCTCTTTGTTCTGCAGAAAGATGCTCTATCTTCAAAGGCCATAAGGAAACCTGCCCTTTGCACCAGAGGGAGATCCTCTCTATCTTTCAAGGCTGTTTGCTAAACTAAAATCCTTGAAAAGATAGTCCAGAACAAAGGCAGTCAGTGCCTCCGCTTATAAAACAGGCAGAGAACATGAGAGACCCATGGGGAATTGTCTGCTAACACCAGTAAGAGGTTACAGTTGGTTCAAAGGAGAATTCAAAACACACATGTATATAGGCAATCAGAAAAGCTGAAATGGATTTACACTTAGAGGCAAAAATTGGCAGTGTGCATAAGGCAATAATCAACCACATCACCACCAGACGCCGCTTGCATTTTTATGGACAAGAATCATTTGCACTGGTATTCTATAATGCGAAGTTGTGAAAGCGCTTAAAGATCATGAAAGCTGAGATAACCTATAAGGGTTCACAAGACAGGACATTTTGCCCATTTCGAAGTCTTTGACTCTGTTTCCTAACAAATGATTTGGGGGAAAAAAGATAAAGCAAGGTAAGGGATGTCAGGAGTGTGGAGCAGAGTAAGTGGCCGTGGGCAAGTCAGAGTTTTAAGTGGGGTGGTCAGGATGGCTTCAGTGAGAAGGTGAGATTTAAAGAAAGCCTCGAAAGGGGTGAGGAAATTAGTCATGGGGATATATAAAGTGCAATGGAGGATGAGAGCAGCCAGTGCAAAGGTCCTGAGGCAGGAACATGCCTTGTGTATTGAAGGGACAGCAAGGAGACCAGTGTGGCTGGAGTAGTATGAGCAGAGCGAGGGAGATTGAAGGTGCAATCGAGGAAGTAATGGGGGCCAGATAATATAGGTGGGGGTCGTTGGGGCCACCCTAGAGTCTGTCTGCCACAAAAGCACCTAGTATGTGCCAGTTCTGGGCTAAGCACATTGATATGCACAACCTGCTTTCAGTGTCTCAACCGCCTTGCCCCAGGGTTTATTAGCCCCAGGATTATGAGGAACCTGGGGCTTAAAGAGATGAAGCTCTAACACTGCTGGTTGGGATTCACACCTGAGTCTGTCTGAGTCCTGAGCCCATGCTCCTTCCCTGGCATCCCAACCACATCATACCCAGGGAAGGAGGTGTGGAGAGCAGGAGGCTGCACCCCAAGACTGCGCATGCCTCTTGCTCTTTTTCTCTCTCTCTCTCTCTCCACCTTCCAGTCTCCAGCCGGAAGAAGGCAGTAGAGGCAAAATGCAGCCTGGCCTGTGAGTACCTGAGTGAGGAGGATTACATGGACCTGCTGTGGACCACCCTGTCTGAGTTCCCAGGTGAGGGACCTGTGCCACGTGGGCTGGGGCAGGGCCTCCTGGGAATAAGGCTTTACCTGGTGCCGCCTGGAAGCAAATCCCATTTCTTTTTTTTTTTTTTACGGTACGCGGGCCTCTCACTGTTGCGGCCTCTCCCGTTGCCGAGCACAGGCTCCGGACGCGCAGGCTCAGCGGCCATGGCTCACGGGCCCAGCCGCTCCGCGGCATGTGGGATCTTCCCGGACCGGGGCACAAACCCGTGTCCCCTGCAGTGGCAGGCGGACTCTCAACCACTGCGCCACCAGGGAAGCCCGCAAATCCCACTTCTAAGGGAAGCTGGGGATTTGTTTTCAACCCTTAGCTACAAGTTGGCAAGAACTGTGAAGAGGCTGACATTTTACTCAATTTGAAGGCTAACAAGTTAAGCTGCCCAGCTTCACACACACACACACACACACACACACACACACACAACACACACACACACCGGCAGAAGACACAAGACCCCTGGGTCAGAGACAAAAGACGATTACTCACGACACAGCAGGCAGCCTGAGTAGTATGTTAGCGCTGGCTCCTCTTGCCCTCAAGTCCCATGGGGATGATGAGGACGGGTCCAGGTGAATCTTACACGTGCAATGGATTTGCAACACAGCTCGGGCATCTCACACTTCGGGAACCCAAATCTTTTATAATGGGCTGCCGGAAACCTGCTCAGCCTTTGCCTTGGAGAGAGGCATCATCTTTATTACATTGGACAGTAAGCAGACCTTCCCCTTGCTCTAGAAGGAGGCAGTATCTCTGTCTTCCAAGGCTGTTGGCTCTACAAACAACCTTGAAATGCTAGCTTGGAACCAAAGGGCAGCTAGTGCCTCTGCTCACAAGCTGTGCAGAAATACAAGAGACCCGTGGGGAATTGTTCCCCAGCACCAGTCACACTGGAAAGGATCGGTGGGGTGTTAAAAATCCAAACCTGTACATAAAACAAAGGTGATCTATCTTTTTCCTTTAAAAAAATAGTAGTATGACAACAATAATAATATCTGGTATTTACTGATTGCTTACTGTATATGTATCAGGCACTGTGCTAAATATTTTACAGATATGGTCTCATTTCATCTTGTGAAGTAGTATCATTCCCATTTTACGTCTGAAGAAACTGAGGATTGGAGAGGGGTAGCAGAAATGGTTCCTGCCAATTGTAGCTGCCAATTTCTGCATCTCTGTGCCTGAGGGCTATCCCAGGAGGAATTGAAAGCCTCAGTGTCTAGAAGCAAGAAAGGTGGCTGCAGGTGCCAGGGAGTTAACACCTGGGAACAGCCTTCAACCAGTGTATAAATACCCCAATTTCCTCACCTATCAGGTAGAATTCTAAGGTGCGCGTTCCACACTGACTCCCAGAGCCCTCCAGTAGAATCCAGTAGCAATTTCCCATGGTGGTAACTTGCTTGATATGCACCCTTATTAGTTGCATCCCTTCCCAGTTTCACTTCTCCACTCTCCTACTGGTGCTTCCTTGGATGACCTCCCAAGTAAACACCTTGCACTTGGACCCTTGTCCTGGGGTCTGCTTCTGGGAAAACCCAACTAAGACACTGTGTCCTACAGCTGGCAGAGCTAAGACCTGTGTTCCCACCCCAGAGCCCAGAGTCCACTCCTATACTACATTGTCTATCTTTCCCACATAGCTTAGCAGGTAACATTAAAGCCTCTGGAGTTAAACCCAGCATCGCCAGCTGCCATTTTCGGGACTTCAGGCTTCACCATTTCTATGATTTTACCTGTCTGAAACTCAGATTCTTCCTCCCTATTATTACATGTATTGTTTTGTTGTTTTGTTCACTGACACATCCCAAGCTCCTAGAACAGCTCCTGACACACAGTAGGTACTCAAAGTATTGATTGAATAAAAGTGGGAAATGGGCTATTAGCATGCTTTGTAGAGGTTTTTTTTTTAAACTGAAGTCTAATTGATTTACAATATTGTGTTAGTTTCAAGTATACAGCAAAGTGATTTGGTTATTCATATATATATGTGTGTATGTCTATATTCTTTTCTTTATTCTCTTCCATTATAGTTTAGAGGTTTGTTTTGATGATTGAACAAGATAATAGATGTAAAAGTGCTTGGCCCAGATTTTATTATTATATTATTATTATTATTATCAAGCAATATGCTATACCACCTCTACTGAGGTAGAGAATGTTATTTTTATTTAGTCCTACTTCTCCAATGAAGAAATTGATGTTCAGGGAATTCCCTGGTAGTCCAGTGGTTAGGACTGCATGCTTCCACTGCAGGGGTCATGGGTTTGATTCCTGGTTGGGGAACTAAGATCCCACATGCTGCCGGGCATGGCCAAAAAAAAAAAAAGGAAGATTGAGGTTCAGAGAAGGCAAGGGACTAACCTAAGACCACATGACAAGTTAGAGGCAAGATGAGGCCTTAGAACCTACGTGTTTCTGACGCCCAGCCCAGGTGTCTGCTGCCTGGTTTCAGTGAATGCCACTATTCAGGCTCCCCTTGGTGCCTGTATTAGTTATCCATTGCTGTGTAACAAATTATTCCAAAATTTAGTGGCTTAACACAGCACGTATTTATTACAGTTTCTGTGAGTCAGGAGCCTGGGCTTCCCTGGGTCCTCTGCTTCAGTGTATTTCACAAGGCTGCAATGGAGGTGTTGGCCCAGGGTCTGTGGTCTCATCTGAAAGCTCAGCTGAGGCAGGGTCTGCTTCATGCTCACTCCCCCGGTTGTTCCCCACTGCCTGTTGGCCAGAGACCACCTTCAGTTTCTTGCCAGGTGACCTTCTCCGTCAAGGCAAGTTCATGAGAAGAGCCAGGGAGAGGGCAAATGCCAGCAAGACAGACGTCAGTCTTGCATAAGCTTATCTCAGAAGTGACCTCCCTAGTGACATACGGATGTATGTCTTTAAGACTGGCATGAATTGATTTTAAAAAACTGTAATCCTAATCACTGACTAAGATTCACAGATATACCTTGCAGTAGACATATAACTCAGTGCATTTTTTCTTTTTTTAATAAATTTATTTATTTAATTTTTGGCTGTGTTGGGTCTTTGTTGCTGCACGCGGGCTTTCTCTAGTTGTGGCGAGCGGGGGCTACTCTTTGTTGCGGTGTGCGTGCTTCTCGTTGTGGTGGCTTCTCTTGTTGTGGAGCATGGGCTCTAGGTGCGCGGGCTTCAGTAGTTGCAGCGCACGGGCTCAGTAGTTGTGGCCAGCAGGCTCTAGAGCGCAGGCTCAGTAGTTGTGGCGTGCGGGCTTAGTTGCTCCGCGGCATGTGGGATCTTCCCGGAGCAGGGCTTGAACCCGTGTCCCCTGCATTGGTGGGCGGATTCTTAACCACTGCGCCACCAGGGAAGCCCCTCAAGGCATTTTAAGCAGTTTGTTAGCATCTAGTTACATTAATGACATTTATGGAAAGTATAATTTTAAGTGATTGCTTTTACGCTGTTTTAAGTCTTTTTGTCGTAAATATTGATATAAAAACATTTTTTTTTTTTTTTTGGCCATGCCACATGGCTTATGGGATCTTTTTTCGCCAACCAGGGATCGAACCCAGACCCTCAGCAGTGAAAGCACAGAATTCTAACCACTGGACTGCCAGAGAATTCCCGATATAAAATTTTTTGACTCAAAAAAAGAAGTGACATCCCATCACTTCTGCCATATTCTAGTCATTAGAAGTGAGTCATGAGGTCCAGCCCACTTGCAAGAGGAGGGGATTACACAGCGTGTGGTACCAGGAGGTGGGGTTATTGGGGCTCATGTCAGATGCTGCCTCCCATGGCTCCCCTGCTCCCTTGCAGGTGTTCTTGTGACTCTCTGGATTATCGACCGCCTGGGCCGCAAGAAGACCATGGCCCTGTGCTTCGTCATCTTCTCCCTCTGCAGCCTCCTGCTGTTTATCTGTGTTGGAAGGTAGGTCGTGAACTCAGCTCTCTGGCCAGCAGGCTTACTTCTCAGCTCGTGGTCAGGTCTTTGTGCCTGCAGACTGTGGATTACATCCCTGGGGCACCTGAAGGAACCCCCACCCCAGCCCCTCACTAAGCCTGAGGCTCTTGGCTGGACAACAGATTGGGCTCAAAGTTGGGGCCTCTGATGGGAAGGGGGGTAGGAGGGCATTTTGGTCCAAATTTTGCTCTGACACCATTACATGTAGACTTTTGACATCATCTCCCAGTAAGATCATACAGATAGCTGTTTAATTCATATATGGGTTAAAAGTGTTCATTTGTTCCATGGCAATATTTCAAGGTCTTGTTTTATAATCCCCTTCTGGCATTTCTCCATTTTTTCCATCTATCAGGAGCCTCAAAATATGGAACTGGCCTGTGTTGATCTCCAA
Source organism: Delphinapterus leucas (assembly GCF_059928025.1). Classification (NCBI taxonomy): domain Eukaryota; kingdom Metazoa; phylum Chordata; class Mammalia; order Artiodactyla; family Monodontidae; genus Delphinapterus; species Delphinapterus leucas. The sequence goes on from NC_143142.1 coordinate 18,004,009, forward strand.
GAGGCCCCAGACCGAACCACAGATGAGAGATCTGTGAAAGGTCTGGAGATGTCGCTTAGATCTGGAAATGTTGATATTCAAAGACATTATGGGAACAATGGAACAGAGGGCTGGGGATCACGATTATCCTCAAAATACTGAAGAGAAGTTTCCTTTCCCTGGTTCAGCTGGTTCCTGGCTCAATTCCTGCCCCCACTAGGTCCTATCTGGGCTTTGCATTATTTACATCACTTCACCCCAGCCGTGCCCCACCCTGGGCACCACCATTTTAGCCTGGAACTTTGGAGAATGATGAACTTATAAAAGCAGGTCTTCCAAGAGACCGCTGGGATGCGTGTGGCTGCGTGCCTGCCTGATGGTGTGTTGGGTGAGGTGGGCTTTGCCAGTTTCTAGGGTGTAAATTCTACCTGGGCAGATAAAACTTTGCTGAAAGAAACTGTCAGAAAAAATACTTGCTCATCTGCTTTTTTTTTCTCTTCCCAGAAATATGCTCACTCTGTTACTCTTCATTGCAAGAGCGTTTATTTCTGGAGGCTTCCAAGCAGCCTATGTTTACACACCTGAGGTAGGAGGGATGCCTGGGAGCAGCCGGGGTGGGAAGGGGGCGGGTGTTTTCTCCGGAAACACCCGGCCTGGGCTCCTCTGAGTGAAATTTGTCCTTGAGTCTGAGTGGCGGCTGTGAAGGCCTTCATTATTTCAGGCTTTCGTTCAGTCATTGTTTTCTGCTTACAAAAGCTTATGGTCAGTGTACAAGTTCCAAATGTTACAGAACTGTATAAAACCCCCAAACTAAAGGGCCTCACATTCTGCCTTCCTAGAGACCACCTTCTTGAATGGTTCAGTGTATATTCTTCCAGATTTTTTCCTAATTTATGTTCGTGCATGTATCAAATTGGGTAACTGAGCAACTGAGATGAGTTTAATAAAGGACGGATTACAGTGGTGTAGGATAGGGCTTAGGGAAACCAAAAAGTGATGGAGCAGCGCCCAGAGCTCACAATGAGGTGGAGGTGGCTGGGGACACAGCTACCACCCAAGGCCTGTGGGGTGTGGCGATGGGGTGTTACAGGGTCCCAGGAGGGAACTGTGCGGAGAAAAGCTGTGACCTTTAGTTGAGGGACACATGTGCCCTTAGGCAACCTAGACCGGAAGGAGCAGGAGAATAAATACCCTGGCCTCTCTCTCCCACCTCCCGCCCATCTCCCACTGTGGCTTCCCATTGGCTGAACCCAACTGTAAGGCAGAGAGCCTAGGAGCGCTTGGTGGTCCACAGTGGCCAGCCCCCAGGGCAGAGAATGAGGTGGGGAGGGGTAGAGAGAGGTTCTGGAGGGGAAGATGGAAGACAAGGAGCACAGGACATATGGACCTGCTTTGTTCGTTTTAATAGCTGCTGTACTATACTGTCCTGTACTGTATGGTAATCTACACACTATGTTATTAGGTACATTCCTTTACTACACTGTATAATATATATGCTATGCATCAATATTATATACTGTACTTTGTTATAGAATGTATACTTAATATTATATAATATACTTTATTATACTATATTGTATATATTACATACCACACTATATTATATAGTATAGTATGGGCAAATCATAATTTTGTAACAATTCTCCTACCAATGGATATTTGAATCATTTTCCAACTTTTCACTATTATAGTGTGGAGGTAAATAGCTTTACCTATCCTTGTGCACATGTGTGGTTTCTTTAGAATAAATAAGACGTGGAATTTCTGAATTAGAGCCTATAATAAACATTACAAACATTGAGAAAGATTGAAAAAAAAAAAATCAACCTCTAAAATGTTGCCTGAACTTACAGTCCATGCAACAGCGTCTCAGAGTGTCCATTTTCCCACATGGGGATTATGGGTTACTTGTTTTGTATTTATTTTATCTCATCTTATTTTAGATAGGGTCAAAGGGAGGGAGAGGATAGTATGTACCAGGTGCTGTGCCAGGGGAAGAAGCCATCTAGATTGTCCCTCAGGTCTGCACAGCACTCCAGAGCCCTCACTTTGAGTATCATCCTGAGCCCTGCTCCCTCCACCCCACCTTCCAGGCCCAGCTCCAATGCTGCTGCTCCGGGAAGCCCTCCAGGATCCACCCCCCCCCAACTTCATTTTGCCCTCAGTGTCTGTGTGCCTCTTTGGTATTTTTAGTCATGCCACCTTGCTTGTCCCCCAGGGAGACTCCTACTAAGGCTCCCTAGGGGCAGGGCCTGGGTCTCCTACTCTGTGACTCTCATCTGGCCTAGTGTCCCCTCAACAAAGGCTTGTGGATTGATTGCTGGAGCCTCCCAGAAGAGTACCAGGAGAAGGCTGCCTGCCCTGCAGGGACTGGGAGGCCCAAGGTCTACGAGGGCAAATACCAGGGCTCAGCAAACTATGACCCGCGGGACATATCCAACCTGCTGCCTGTGTTTGGATAGCCCAAAAGCTAAGAATGGTTTTTATGTTTTTAAACGGTTGAAAGCAAAATCAAAAGGATATTTCCTGACATATGAAATTTAAATGTCAGTGTTCATTAATAAAGCTTTACTGGAACACGCCCCAGCCCTTCACGTGCTGTTGTTGTCTACAGCTGCTTTTGTGTTACAGGGGCAGAGCTGAGTAGTTGCCGGAGACCAGATGGTCCACAGAGCCCAAATTATTTACTCTGTGGCCCTTTAAGACAAAGTTTGCTGACTCCTGGCTTCAACTAATCCAGCTGGCTATTCCTAACAATGAAGAATTGGTTCAATAAATGAGGATTGATCCTAGCGATAGAATCCTGTACAGCCCATAAAAATTATGCTACTGGCGAAGACCAAATATGGACATGGGAAATGTCTGCAGTCTTCTTCTAAGAGGAAAAATTCTTCAAAGCAGCGTATACAGAAATACCGAGTGGATGACATTATACCACTGCTAGGATTTGGTTTAGTGTAATTTAGGAGGGGAAGGAGGTGAGAGAGGATGATTGAAACTAACACAGGCCCTCTAGGCTTGGTCCTAGACGACTGATAACGCCATTCTACTTTAGTCTGTGCTTGAAATTCCCCATGGTAGAAAGAAAGAAAAAATAGGAATTTAGTATTTATTCATTTATTCATTTGGATATAACCACCCAGGGCAGGGAGGACCCCCTTCCTAGGTTCCCACCCCCAGCTTGGCGTCTTGCCCTCATCGGTTGAGTTTCCTGTCCCCTTCGGGATGAGACTCCCCACCCTGCCCTCCCACCCCTTCTTGGTATCACCAACCCCTGAGGGATTGACCCTAATTCAGGCCCACCTGCCCCCAGGGGCAGGGTGTGGGGCGGCGGTTGGGATTCCCATCATTCCCGAGCCGGAGAGGAGGGAGGGGGCCTGCATTTTCTCAGTGCGGCCACTTTGGCGGCTGTGTTTCAGGTCTACCCCACAGCGACCCGAGCTCTGGGCCTGGGCACCTGCAGCGGCATGGCAAGGGTGGGCGCGCTCATCACCCCGTTCATTGCTCAGGTAGGTGTCACCCCAAATACAGAGGGGGTGCGCGTGACAAAAGCCATTGCGTGGCAGGCTGTTACTGTACTCTGAGTTTCTGCCCTGCCCTTGGTGTGAATTACCTGATCTCATCCTAGCAGCCCATCCTACGAAGAAGTATTGCTTGCAGATGAGAAAACTGAGGCTCAGAAGGGTCAAGGGACTTGTCCAAGGTCGCACAGCTGTGAAGTAGAGGAGCTGGGAATCAAACTCAGGTCTTTCCGATGATTTGGCCAAAAACAATTTGGATGAGAATAAACAGGCCACCATGCCTTAGCGGGAAACAAATGTCCCAGGCCCTGGTTTCTGAGTTGGTTGATTTGGTATCGTTGCAGAATTTTGCAGCTCTTTGTGTCTCGAAGCATTTCTCTCCTTTTGGGGGGAGCTTGTTTGGGAATCTTTTTGCTTTTTTAATATCCAATTCATTTTTTCCTGTTTTTATCACTTTTTAAAAATTGAGGTAAAAGTCACCTAACATAAAATTAACCATTTTAATTCAGGGAATTCCCTGGTGGTGAATGATTTGGGGAATTCCTTGGCTGTCCAGTGGTTAGGACTCCGCGCTTCCAATGCTGGGGCCCAGGTTCAAACGCTGCTCGGGGAACTAAGATCCCGCAAGCTGTGCAGCGCAGCCAAATAAATAAATAAAATTTTAAAAATAAAGTGAACAATTCAGTGGCATGTAGCACATTCACAATGATGGGCAACCACCATCTCTTATCTAGTTCCAAAACATTTTCCTCTCCCCCAAATAAACCTCCGTATCCATTCAGCAGTCACTCCCCAGCTCCCCCTCCTCCAGCCCCTGGGAACCACTGGTCTGCATTCTGTCTGGATGAATTTTACCTCTTCTGGGTATTTTGTGTAAATAGAATTCCAACACGTGTTTTAGCAAACCGTTGTGTTTGGCCATTGTACGTCACTATTAACTAGCACTGGTTGACAGCTTGCCATGTGCCTGCATGGTGTCAAGTGAGGCATCTTCTCATTGGGAGATGGCTACCGCTCTTCTGCCCGTTCGGCAGATGAGGAAATGAGGTTTAGCTCTGCTGCGTGACGTGCCCTGGGACATAAAGCTAGGAAGTCAGCAGACATGCTGCTTTGGGAGAGAATAAATAGACTCTTGAGCCTGATGGGGTCTGGGTTCAAATCTCAGCCCCATCCTTAGTCTTTGTATGAACTTGGGTATGCTGCTTAATCCTCTTTGAGCCTCAGTTTTTCCCTCTGTAAAATGGGGGTGGAGGACATACCTGATAAAACTGTCGTGAGGACTCCATGGGAGTCCAGTGATAAAGAGGGCTTACGAGAGGGCCTGGCGTTCTCAATATTATCTGTGTGGTTGGTGGTGCCTGTGCGTCAGAAGGGATGCTCTCACCGGCATGCATCTCCCTCCCCCCAGGTGATGCTGGAATCGTCCGTGTACCTGACGCTGGTGGTTTACAGTGGCTGCTGCCTCCTGGCTGCCCTGGCCTCCTGCTTTTTGCCCATTGAGACCAAAGGCCGTGGACTGCAGGAGTCCAGCCATCGGGAGTGGGGCCAGGAGATGGTCGGCCGAGGGACACACGGCACAGGTGTCGCTAGGTCGAACTCGGGCTCTCAGGAGTAGTGACCGATGGGGGGCTGAGCTGGTTTTTGAGGCTGTAGAGAGCGGGGAGCTGCTGGAGCCCGGCGGGGGCACCGATCGTCACTGCCCACATCAAGAACTCACCCAAGGGTGCCACCTGGACCAATGAGGTTTTGTGTCTTGACTGTTTTCTCATATTTATCAAGATCCATCTGGGGCTGGGGAGGCATTTGCTCTGGGGGGTTCTCCGTATATGTGTGTGTGGGTTTGTTAATAACCTGTGGATCTGCATGGGAAAACTGCCACCTCAGCAGTGCCTGGTGACGCCGGTAGCCAGCTGGACACCATCCAGAGTCAGCCGGTCCCAGCCTCGGTGAACAACAACCGAAAGGTCTTTGTAGATACACTCCAGGCCGGGACCCCTGTGAGACTTGCCACTCACCTGCTGGACCTGTTCTTAGGTTTCTCCTGCAATCCCCGGCCCCAGGCTTTCTTCTTTGAAATTGCAGGTGACCTGGGTGTGGCCTGAGCAGCTTTTTCTTGGGTCTGAGAAATGCTCCCAGGGAAGGGGCCCCTCGCTTTGCCTTCCCAGGGCTGAGTAGTGGAGACTCTGGCCAATGGACATGCATTTGAACTTGAGCCGCGTGCCTCCACCTGGCCCCCTCTTGGAGTTGCTGTCCCTGGCTCCAGGGGATCCAAATGTGGCCACGAGGACAGCTGGGCTTGCACTAGATGACAGCCTCAGAAAGCTTTTACCCCCAGGAATTGGGGATGGAGGCAAAAGGGAGGTGAGAACCAAGCCCACGACCAAAGCAGGGGCCTCCCCTTTGGAAGCAGCAAAAGTCGCGCCAGGGGGCTTCTTTTCTGGCCCCCTCGTTGGTCAGGCTGATTGGTGACTCTTGGGGCAAGAAAACAGTTAAGTCAGGTTTCAGTGCTTTGGAGTTTGAGCACGGTGGGTGGCCAAATGGACCGAGAAACAGAAAGATGCTCCCCCCAGCCACCTGCTCCTGTGCGGGCCAGGGGACCAGGAATCCTTCCTCCCTGGATTCTCTGCCATCCCTGCTGTCAAGGGGTGGCTTGGTCTTTCCATAGAGGCAGCTCCTGGGGTTCCAGCAATGGACCCCACGGCATGGATACCGTGGGTAGGGAGGAACGGGCGGGCCCAGATGTGTGAAACGTGTACATTTTCAAAGAAAGAGAAGGGAGGTCAACTGGATTTGGGGGTTGGCCTCCAGAGGAAGGGCTGATGCTGTGTCTCAGCAGACAACATCCACCTCCAGGATTTGGTTTCCACGAGCCTTTTCCCCGCCATGAAGGCAGGAACTTAGGGAAGGAGAGACGAAGATGCCAGATCCCATCAAAGGCCAGAGAAGACTGACCGTCTGCTTGGAGATATCTGCTTGAAGTGAACATTCCGAGGAAGCCAAATGTGTACGTTCACCTTTATTAAAACATGTTGGTGACGGACGTTGCAAGGGTTGAAGTTTGTTCGTTTGTCACAACGTCCTAGTGATGGTTCAGCTTAACGGTGTTGCCAACTTTATCCATGTAGGGTAAGCTCAATGCTTTCATTTGCTTTAATATGACAGTCTTTCCAGCAAGGGGGAAAAGGTGCACAGTTGGCGGCCAACTTTGAGTCTGTTGGAAGCAACACTTGCTTCTAATGGTGTGGAGGTCGCAGTGGGTGACTTCTTCAGGCCCAGGTCCTAGATCGACTGCAAATCATCCCACATCCCTGAATATATGTACTGCAGCCCTCTAAGCCCAGGCAGTCAGAGGGGGCAGCTTGGCAGAGCTTCCTTTCTCTGACACCCACATCTCCCTGGACCACGAGTGGCTAAAGCTTTAATTATTTCTGGTCTGCTGAGCTCTCCTGGGTAACTAAGAGCCTATGCTTGTCTTTTTTGCCTTCCAGCTGGCCAGACACTGCCGGATGAGCAAGTCCACTTGCTTCACCCTCAAATAACCTGGAGGATCTGGGGGCTGCGGTGGCGAAGGAGGGCTTGGTGGGCAGAGATGTTTTCCAGGGGCTGGAGTAAAGAGGCTTGTAGTTGTGGGTTTTCTCTTGTTGAGAAAATGAAAGGTGAAAACTCTTGGCCTTCTAAATTGCCTGCCCTTGTATAAAATCGATATTATTGAATGATACAAGAGCTGCCACAAAAGTTGCCCAAACCTCTGGAATGCGTGAGACCTTTAGCTGAAGACCTTTGTATCTAATTTTGAACTGTCCAGAAGCTCCCCTTTTCAGTACTGGAAATGTCATCTGTTTCTCTCAGTGTTAGGAAAGATTTTAGAAAATGATAAAAAGATGTTCAGTGTAGCCAGGGTTATATGGTTTCTTTCTTTCCCTTCAAGTATGCTCAGGGATACATAAATGGGATGTGTTGGCAGTGAGATAAAACAGTATCTTAGAGATGGGCTTTGAAATGAATATGGATGTGCATTATTTTTAAATAATGTTAAGCAACAGAGAGGCTTGAAGGATAAGATCATTCCTTGGTTATAGTAAACATCAAAGGACTGGGATAACCTTGAGCTGCAAGCAACAGTAAAACCTACCAATAGTAGTTTAACCCATTAGAATATTAATTGTTCATTTGACAACAAGCCCAGAGTCAGAGAGTTCCAGGGAAGGTTCAGCAGCTCAACAATGTCATCAAGGACCCAGCTTCTTTTTGCCTTTCCTCTCTACCGTCCTCTGCATCTTGCCCATTGACCCTATGTGTGAAACCTCATGGTCACAAAATAGCTGTCAAAGTGCCAGGCATCAAGTTTTTTTCCAAGATGTTAGAATGGGGAAGGAGCAGTCACAGAAGGTTTTCTTTCTAAAGGGCCTGTTGTTTTTGGTTGGAAAGGGAAATCCCGCAGCAGATTTACCATTGCTTTGCATTGGTCAAACCTGGGTCGCATGCCCATCCCAGCATGAGCCCTCCCCTAGGGCTGGGGAAGGAACGGCCTATCTCCCACAGGATCAAGAGATACCCACAGCCTCTTGAACACAAAATTGAGATTCTGGTAGAAGGAAGACAATAGTGGTGGGATGGGAGATAGTGGAGAGAAACCTTGACAGAGTTCTCATCAAGGCTGTTTTAGTTGCAAGGAATAGAAATTGTACTCAGATTAATTCAAATCAAGCAGTACAGCTTTAATATAAGACTGGGAACAGTGGTTAATTTCCTGGGGACTATAAACGCGGGAAACGGAAGTGTAAGGAACAACAGGAAGAGGGGAAGGTTGTGGCAGAGTATGGGACATGGGGGGGTTACTACTCAGCTCCGGTTGATTTTGTTGTACCATAGAATCGCCTGGTTTCCAAGACAAGAATCTGGATTCTTATGTGAAATCTCCAAATTTTAGTATGTTAGATCAATTTTTTTTTTAATTTTATTATGTTGGATTGTTTAAATTTTTAAATGTGTGGCTCCAATAAAATTCATCTGTAGGCCAGATTTGGTTGATGGGCGACCAGTCTGCGGCCTCTGGAAGGTTAGAAAGATCGCTGAAATAAATGGAACGGGGACCTGGAGAGCCACCAGGGCCTGAGGCAGCCCTCTCTCTGGGTCCGTGGCCCTGGTTTCTGTCCCTCTCCGCAGACTGGCTTCCTACTGACCCCTCATGGCTGCTGCATATGCCTGCCTGACTATGCATATAGCTCGGGCTCACCAGGGCTCGGCTCTGCAAACACATCTGACTCAGCTGTTCAGTGTCCCGCTTCTAAAGTCTCGGGAGGGAAAGCTGATTGGCCCAGTTCAGTGTTGGTTCCAATCCTGGTCCAATCAGTTGGGTCAGGGAGAGGTGGGATCAAGAGGCACGAACATGGCAGCTTTGGCCATGACAACTAGTGGTGGCACAGACAATTAATGGTATGCCTAGAACCCACAGCAGCACATAGGTAAACTTTGGAGTCTGTTCATTATAACTGTATTTTGGGTCATGGCATGGCATGTGGTCAGTATACACGGAGTATCCACCATGTATCGGCACGATATTTAACACAGAGGTTGCGAAAAAGAATTGAGACATGGTCCTTATCTTCATGTGCTCACAGCGTAGTGGGGAGAGCGTAGATGGGTGGGACACAGATTGATATGGGCGCTAATGGAGGGATGCAGAGTATTGTGGGAGGCACACAGGATGCCAATCCCAAAGCTCTAGAACATCCTGAAGCACCTTCCAGCTCTTCAAAGATTCGGTGATTACAGCCGGATTTAGTCACCATTGGTACTTTACTATATTCTGATTCCTTGACATTGGAACATCTGGATACATCACGTATAATCATTCTAAATTAATCAAGAGTATTTTGATGATGAACCACTTCAAGTACCCCTACCCCCACCATGCCAGAGAACAGAGCGCTTCCCAGATTCATCAGTAAGAACACAGTTCCACCCGCAATAGCATCAAAAAGGATAAAACGCTTAGGAATGAATTTAACAAAAGGAGTGCAAGACTTTTGCAAACTACAAAACATTACTGAAAGAAATCAGAGATCTGAATACATGGAGAGACATTCCATGACCATGGATCAGAAGACTTAAAATTGTTAAGGTGTCAATCAGTACTCCCAAAATTAACCTTATGAATTCAACACATCCCTGTCGAATTCCCAGCTGGCTTTTTGGGGCAGAAATCGGCAAGCTGATCGTAAAATGCATATGGAACTAAAAGGACCCAGAGTAGCCAAAAAATATCTTGAAAAAGAAGACTAAAGTTGGAGGACTCACACTTCCTGATTTTAAAACTTAACTACAAAGCTACAAGTAACCAAGACAGTGTGGTCCTTGTACAGCAGAAACTAACACAACATTGTAAAGTAATTATACTCTAATAAAGATGTATTAAAAATAAAAAAAGACAGTGTGGTTCTGGCATAAGGGTAGATATACAGATGAATAGAATAGAAATGAGAGTCTAAAAATAAACCCATACATTTATGGTCAATTGATTTTTCACCAAAGTTCCAAAACAATTCAATGAGAAAAGATAAACTTTTATAAACTCAGCAAGCGGCCGAGCATTCATTGTAAATATGGTTGTAGATCACCACTGGGGAAGGAGCAGGAATGTTAAGTGAAGAAGAATGAAGACATCAAGGCAAATGTCCTACAGCGCCATGTGGATTGCAGACTTTCCCCATGCACCTTCTATTCTGAATTTTGGAATGGAATCAAGAGGAAACCACACTGCAAAGAGGTCTTTACCATTTACAAAAAGGAGGGTCACTTTGGGTCTGAATAGAGACTTTCCTGGCCATGTTTTTTTTTTTTTTTGCGATAGATGGGCCTCTCCCGTTGCAGAGCACAGGCTCCGGACGCACAGGCTCTGCGGCCATGGCTCATGGGCCCAGCCGCTCTGCGGCACATGGGATCTTCCCGGACCGGGACACGAACCCGTGTCCCCTGCATCGGCAGGTGGACTCTCAACCACTGCGCCACCAGGGAAGCCCTGGCCATGTATTTTTGTGAGTTCACTGTGTTCTGGGCCCTGTAGTGTTCCTGCTGACAATGAACCTCGAGCGGTAGGGGTCACTTTCCCTGGGGAATTTTAGGATAGGCAATCACTTTAGTCAAAAATGGTGTTCCACTCCAAGCACCAGGAAGTGTCCCTGACTCCAATCTGGTGAGAGTCCCCTGATCTTGGCCCAAATGTGGCTGTGAGGAGGAGAGACCTGGTTCCTTTACAGTGTGTTTGCAGTAGTTGGGGAGGAGGCCAACCGATTCCTTCGTGACTATATATTTCCCCCCAACCTGGGATTCAGTGTTTCATGGTGGTTGAAAGTGAGGCACTGGAACCACATAATTTCTGGCCCTGAATCTCCATTCTACCCCTTCCCAGCTGCTGGCCTTGTATTGCCTCTCTGTGCCTTGGTCTTCTCACCTACGAAATGGGAATAATAGATACTTCCTGGGAGTGGTGGGGGTAGGTTGTAAGGAATAAATGCGTAATGTTTGTAAGAGTTGAGCACCGGTAGCTCGTTAGAATGCAAAAAATTATAACTATAATAAAAATAATAATTGTTGTTATTATTATTAGGGCAGGAATTCTAAGATCTTGGCTCTCATACCCTGCTTAGCTTAGGGCCAGCCAAAATCTTCATGGCACATGCTCCATGAAGAGCCCATCAGGTGAAATGACATGGATATAGATGGCATGGGCCAATCAAGACCCCTTCACAGCACATAGGGTGTCACTGGTCCCAGATGCATGAGGAATACTAGGCTCTGGTTTTTACCAAAGCCCCAGAGAGATAAAAATTCACCTCAGAGGCTGAGGCAGATAATTAAGGATGAAGATGCTAAGGTGCCATCTGGGCTCATTCAAAGCTCTCAAAAACATCTGGAAGCCTGTTTGCTATCCCAGAGTGTGCTAGCCAGAAGGTAAGGGACACATTCAATCTGCTTGGTGAATTTAGTTATCTATAAAGGGGTTCCTTTGGGGATGACCCCCAAGGGGTCCTCCTCAAGGGTTACATAGTGCCCGTGGGGCCGCTAGTGGGCAGCTGAAGCCATTAGGAGTGCTGGATGTGGAACAGGCATCCCATGTTGCTAGTTCAATGGCTCTCCTCGTCTGTCTTCTCTATACCCCAGTTCTATGTATCAATTCCTGCAGTGAAATCTGATACCAGTTACGTCAAGTGCATTCTGTGGCCTTAGGGAACCAAGGTTGCAACAGCCTCAATCACCCAGATCTCCCTCACTCGGGGCTCCCTCACACTCTCCCTCGCTCAGAGTTCCTTCGCCACTTGGATATTCTGAGTTTTCCTTCCTCTGAGGACTCATGGGATAATAGGACTCTCCTTCAGGAATTGACCCCGTGGTCTCCTCTCACCTTGTGCTTCTTGCAAAAAGGAGTCAGGTGGAGTGGGGGGTTAACGATGGGTGCGATGATTAGTTGGCTGAGGGGAGCAGGGAGTTTTTGTGGGGGAGGCGGAGGTCACTGCCATCTTCAGAGGTGGGATGTTGGCATCCTGAGCAAATTCCTTTCTTCCAGGATTTTCCCAAAGATCTTGGCCACCTCCAGGGCACAGCCCCAGTGGATGGTGAGCCCATAGCCTCCGTGGCCATAGTTGTGGATGACCTGGGAGAGGCAAGAGAGAAGGTCCCTAGAAGATTCAGGAGCTTCCTGAAGTATCCTAGGTAAGCCTGGTGGTACCAGAGCTCCTCTTGGTACCATCCCTGGTGGGATGTGGGAACCCCTGGAAGGGTAGTCAGGGGGAGTGTTTGGGGAGTTGGAGGTCAACACCCTAGACTCCTCTTCTGTTTAGGAGGCAGACCTGCTTTAAGCACTCAACACAGAAAAAGTAGAATCACCTGGAACTTGAGGTCTGAGATTCCCCCCACCACATCAAATTATTTGAAGTTCCCTAAATCGCTTTCCTTGTTCCCATCCTGCTCCAGACAGGATGTTAATAGGTAGACTCTTCTCCCCACCAAAGAAAAGAAGGGGCACTGTATGGATGGACCCTGGAGAGAGGCAAGACGCTAGGGGGGGTTTTCAAAGCTAAAACCATCAGCAGGGAGTTCAACTCTCTCTGTGACTCTCCCCCCAACCCCACTGCCATACACACACACACACACACACACACACACACACACACATATGGCCTCTCTACAGACACACAACCCTCTATGGACACATGACACATACACAAAACTCTTCTATACACCCCACCTCCAAAGGATCAGAATAAAGGAGGAAGGGTGACCTAGATTCCTTCAGCCCAGGACAACCCCTACCTTTTCAATTAGGCCAATTCCTACCCCATGAGACAGGACACGAGAGGGGAACCCAGAGAGATGATGGAGCAGCCACAACGTGTACATCTGGGAAATGGCCCTGGACTCAGATTCAAACCACATCCCAGCCTTGCCCCTCACCACTGGTCTGATGTAGGCAAGTTGACTTCCACTTCTGGGAACCCCAGTTTGCTCATCTGAAGCATGGGGTGAACAGTCCCTATCCCAAAGAGCTGTAGGGGAGATTCAGTTAGGTCATTCGTGTCATGGACACAAAGTAGATGCTCAATGAAGTCCCCTTTTCCTTCTCTTCGACCACAGGCTCTAGCAAATGGAGGCACTGCCCTCTATGTAAACTTGAGCAGGCCCTTTACCATCACTGAGCCTCAGTTTCCCCATTTATAGAGGAGGGGATATTAGCCACCACTGCCCCCACCTCAGGTCAGCATGACTGTTCCCCCGAAAATGCCAGAGACTTCTTAGGAGTTGGGGGATGGCATTGCTTTCCTTGCCGGGAGAGCATACCTCTGTGTTTGAAGATCCAACATGAAGCTGTTCTCTTTCTAGTCGAACCTGGGGGCGTACTGGCCGGAAGCCAGTGCATTCACTAACAATTTTTGCATCCTGGAAAGAAAATTGTTGGTAATTCATCTCTGGATTTTTTTTTTTTTTCTGATGCCATTTTTAGGTGATAGAGAGTTAACTTTTGGAACTTCATTACCATCACCACCACCAGCACTATCATAGTCACTTTTGTTAATTACCAATAAGATCATCACCACCTTTATCGGCCACCAACATCATTACTATACTACTACCATCTCACCACCAGTTCTATCAACTATCCCATCTTTATCAGTCACCGTCCCCACCAGCCACCACCATAATATCACCTCATCACCATCATTATCACCACTCTCAGTGTTTTCGTCGCCATCAACACCAGCCACTACTTCCATCCTGTCTTTTTCGCCATCACTATGGCTATCACCACTAGCAGGCAGTTGTGAAGACTGAGATTTCTGCAACAAATACATCTGCTCCTTGTGAAGACAGACTAAGGTGTTTAAGGAATGTCACCTCAAGAGAGAACAACTCTTAGCCATGACCAGATAGGTTTCATCAACCCAAGCAGGACTTCCCTGTACATTGTCCAATTCTGGTATAATCCAGAATCCCGTGTTGGAATTATTTTGCCCAGTTACCCAGTCATGATATCTTCCCATCTTCAAGTGTCCTTTTGATCATCAAGCTGCTAGGATCCCGGTCTAGGGCACTGATATCTCTCCCCACCTTACCTTCAGTGTGGGCTCCAGTCTGCAGCAGCCTTCCCAAATGGTGTTGTGGTCCTGGATATTGTTTGTCTCACTCCAGTTCCCCAGCTGGAAGATGCCTCCAAGAGTCACTGCCTGGATCCTTGGTAAAAGTGGGCAGGGTCAAGGATGAAGGAAAACAAAGCCTTTGAGATAACGGGGGGGGGGGGGGGGAGGGTCCTTGCCATGCTCACCCTTACCACCATGTTTGCCTAAATCAACTTCAACATTATCATCCCACAGGTGCCAAAAACAAACTTATGGTTACCAAAGGGGAAACATAGCGGGGAGTGATAAGTCAGGAGCTTGGGATGAACACACACACACTACTATATATAAGATAGATAACTAACAAGAACCTACTGTGTAGCACAGGGATGTGTAACCTATTGTGTAGCAATAGGTTATTGCAGACTACTCAGTAGTCTGCAATAACCTGTATAAGAAAAGAATCTAAAAAAGAATGAACATGTATATGTATAACTGAATCACTTTGCTGTATACCTGAAACTAACACAATATTGTAAATCAACTATACTCCAAAAAAATTAAAATATTAAATAAACTTAAAAAACATTATAATCTCTGCTCATAATACCGTCAAAAAGAATAAAATACCTAGGAATAAACCTACGTAAGGAGGTAAAAGACCTGTATTCAGAAAACTATAAGACACTGATGAAAGAAATCAAAGATGACACAAACAGATGGAGAGATATACCATGTTCTTGGATTGCAAGAATCAATATTGTGAAAATGACTATACTACCCAAAGCAATCTACAGATTCAATGCAATCCCTATCAAATTAACAATGGCATTTTTTACAGAACTAGAACAAAAAATCGTAAAGTTTGTATGGAGACACAAAAGACCCCGAATAGCCAAAGCAATCTTGAGGGAAAATAACAGAGCTGGAGGAATCAGACTCCCTGACTTCAGACTATACTACAAAGCTACAGTCGTCAAGACAACATGGTACTGGCACAAAAACAGAAATATAGATCAGTGGAGCAGGATAGAAAGCCCAGAGATAAAGCCATGCATCTATGGTCAACTAATCTCTGACAAAGGAGGCAAGGATATACAATGGAGAAAAGACAGTCTCTTCAGTAAGTGGTGCTGGGAAAACTGGACAGCTACATGTAAAAGAATGAAATTAGAACACTCCGTAACACCATACACAAAAATAAACTCAAAATGGATTAAAGACCTAAATGTAAGACTGGACACTGTAAAACTCTTAGAGGAAAACATAGGAAGAGCACTCTTTGACATAAATCACAGCAAGATCTTTTTTGACCCACCTCCTAGAATAATGGAAATAAAAACAAAAATAAACAAATGGGACCTCATGAAACTTAAAAGCTTTTGCTTTTAAGCAAAAGCAAACTATAAACCGCAAAGGAAACTATAAACAAGACGAAAAGACAACCCTCAGAATGGGAGAAAATATTTGCAAACAAATCAACGGACAAAGGATTAATCTCCAAAATATATAAACAGCTCATGCACCTCAATATTAAAAAAACAAACAACCCAAGCCAAAAATGGGCAGAAGACCTAAATAGACATTTCTCCAAAGAAGACATACAGATGGCCAAGAGGCACATGAAAAGCTGCTCAACATCACTAATTATTAGAGGAATGCAAATCCAAACTACAATGAGGTATCACCTCACACTGGTTAGAATGGGCATCATCAGAAAATGTACAAACAACAAATGCTGGAGAGGGTGTGTAGAAAAGGGAACCCTCTTGACTGTTGGTGGGAATGTAAATTGATACAGCCACTATGGGGAACAGTATGGAGGTTCCTTAAAAAACTAAACATAGAATTACCATATGACCCAGCAATCCCACTGCTGGGCATATACCCAGAGAAAACCATAATTCAAAAAGACACATGCACCCCAATGTTCATTGCAGCACTATTTACAATAGCCAGGTCATGGAAGCAACCAAAATGCCCATCGACAGACGAATGGATAAAGAAGATGTGTCACATATATACAATGGAATATTACTCAGCCATAAAAAGGAATAAAATTGGGTCATTTGTAGAGACGTGGATGGACCTAGAGACTGTCATACAGAGTGAAGTAAGTCAGAAAGAAAAACAAATATCATGTATTAACGCATACATGTGAAATCTAGAAAAATGCTACAGATGAACCGGTTTGCAAGGCAGAAATAGAGACACAGATATAGAGAACAAACCTATGGACACCAAGGGGGGAAATCGGAGGTGGTGGGGGGGGGATGAATTGGGAGATTGGGATTGACATATATACACTAATATGTATAAAATAGATAACTAATAAGAACCTGCTGTATAAAAAAAATAAAATTCAAAGAAAAATCACTGCAATTGCCATTGTCATTACCATCAAACTTCACCACCTCCACCATCACCATTAACATCACTGTCATCATTGTTATCCCTTCTAATGTACAGCATAGTAACGATAGTTAACAATACTGTATTATATACTTGAAAGTTGCTAAGAGAGTAGATCTTTAATGTTCTCACCACACCCACAAAAAAACTATAGTTATGTGAGTTGATGGATGCATTAACTAACCTTATTGTGATAATCATTTCACAATATATACATATATCAAATCATCATGTTGTACATTTTAAATGTACACAATGTTCTATGTCAATTATATCTCAATAAATCTGGGAAAAACATTGTCATCTCCATCAACAACATCATCTTCACTACTGCCTTCTTTGCTACCATTAATACATCACGATCAATCCCATTCACTACTTCCACCACCACCATTAGCATTGCCATTGATACCGTCATCTCCGCCACACCACTAACATCGCCATTGAGGCAGTCAGCACAGTCACAACATTAACATGGCCTTTGAGACTGTCATCTCTGCCATATTATTAAAAGTCATCATTGGTAAGTGTCATCTTCATCAGCACCAGCTGCCACCCCCAACTCCCACTCACCACCACCATCAACACTGATCTCCTCTGCTGTAACAATACTATCTCCACTACCACCATTCCTCTATCCACATTATTATCCTCATCAACCCCGTCACCACCACCATTATTGCCATTCACAACACTGCTGGTGTCACTGCCATCACGTCCACTACCTTTGTCTCCAGCATCACCACTACTGTCATCCCAGATCATGTTCAAGATAGAAGCCAGGAGCCCAGGGGAACTCCCTGGTGGTCCAGTGGTTAGGACCCTGCACTTTCACTACCGAGGCGCTGGGTTCGATCCCTGGTCGGGGATCCCACAAGCCGCGCGATGTGGCGGTTAAGGCTGAGACCTGCCTTCCCAGAGGTTTAATGGCTCAACCTCACTTAAAAGCATTGGAGGAAGAAACCTGAAAAGAAGAAAGAGCCCTGGAGCAGGCAGCGGGGGCATAAAAAGAGCAGGAAGGTGCTCCCTCTTCTGCCCTACAATATCAGATTTTTACCCTGGGATGATGTACGGGGACTTATAGATGCCTCTCTCTGGGTCATGGGTGATAATGAAGTGCTTCATCCATGGGGCATCCACCTGTTGATTGAAGACAGAGAAGTCTCATCAGAAGAGTTAAATCAGTGGGCTCCCATCGCCTGCTCCCCTCTATGACCAGATGTTCTGACAACAGTGGCAAAGTCATTCCTTAGCCCTCAATGACCCCTCTGTCCCAAGTCTGCACCAGACTGCTTGCTTTTGTGGGAAGAGCTGCCCTGATTGAGAGCCACCCCAGTCCCTGAAGCATCACACATTCTCATCCACAGAAAAGCCCAACACACGTGTAAATGCACGTATACATTAGCCCACCTCGGGAACACACATACCTATGAATGCACTCCAGTATTCACATGGGCACACACATGCACACATACCCACAAATAGGCATGCCTCAGACACATGCACACATACACAGTGAGAGGTGGTGTGGGACAATGCTTACACACCTGGGCTCTTAAACCAGGTTACCTGTTGTAATCCCAGTTCCATCACTTACTGTGATGTGAACTTGTGCAAGTTACTTAATTCCTCCGTGCCTCAGTTTCCCCATCTGTAAGATGGCGATGGTGATGTGATAGAACCCATCTCAAAGGGTTGCAGCGAGGATCAAATTAATTAACACAATGAAGTACTTGGGTCTGTGTCTGGCACTTAGTAGGCATTCCATAAATGTTTGCTCTTTTTATTATGGCAGGCATATGCAGCTTCCACATATAGACAGACAAACACACACACACACACACACACACACACACACACACACTTTACTATTAAGAAGAACCCCGCCCAAGAAGTATGTTTGGGAGGGTCGTGTTGGTTCTTCTTGTTTCTTTAACATGCAAATTCCCTGAACACTGGGGGGTTCCTCTAACAGATGTCCCCCGATTCAGCCTCTATCTTTGGAGATGAAATAAAGAGGCAGAAACAATCTTTCTGTCAACAAAAGCTCATCCCTCACCTTCAGACTCACCTTAATGATCTGCCCCCGGCCTGGCTGCAGCAGGGGATCTGGTTGCAAAGCCCCAGCCCATACCCCAGTGCAGTTGATAATCACATCAGCGTCTCCTCTTGCCACCTGGTAGCAACCAACAGGGCAGGTGGGATGGAAGGGGATGAGGACCTTAGTATCCCTTGCATCCTCCCAGCCTGCAACTCTCTGCTCCCTGTGGAACAGCCAGGAGGGGACTCAGTGAGGAACCCATGGACCTGCCTCCAAATTCCGCTCTGCCATTTACGTACTGTGTGACCTCAGAAATGTCCCATCACCTCCTCAAGTTTCAGATCAGATTCCTTAACTATAAAATGGGGCCGGTAACATCTGCTCATAGTGTGCTGTATGACTCTGCCTATAAAAGTGTTTGGAAAAGAATACTACGGAACGGGGAAACCTTCTTGGAACCTTCTAGAAGAAGTCAGAAAGGACACAGAGATAGTCTTCTCCCTCCTTCTGACTCCTTTTTATTTCATTCTCTTGTCTTCTGCTCTGCCAAGACATCTGAGGAAGGCACATTGGAAGCCCCAGCTCCGTGCATTGTATGGGAAGCTCCACAGCTCAAGGATGTAGCATCATGGGCACCCAAACTCCCAGCCCAACCCCAGTGACTCCCCTCACAGGTCAGTCCTGGGTCACACTGCTGTTTTTCATGAACCAGTGTTTGCCACACTGGGCTGTGAGCCCCTTGGGATTGAGAGCTGTGTCTAAGTCAAGTATGTATTCCAAGTGCCCCTCAGGGCTTGACCTAGAGCAGATGCTCGAACACGTTAGTGGCTGCAAGTACAAGAGTCTTCCATGTGCCAAGCACTGTTCTGGGTACTGAGGTTGAGTGAGGTCACACAGCAAAGCCCCTGGTGCGTTGCCAGTACCTGCTGATGGCAGCTGCTACTGCCATTATTATTGATGGTGGTATCACTCTGGAGGTAAGTCAGTGGAGGGCCTTGACTTTGTAGGAACATCATCTCAGATGTTGGTAAGAAGCAACCAAGCATCTGGAACTTGGGGGTGTGGTACAGCTGTTATTGAGAAGAGGCAGCCAGCTCTCTGGCCCTAAAGCTCACTGAGGCTCAGATATAGATATAGCCCCCAATGGCCACCATGATCCCACTGCCCCTTTGCTTCTGACACCAACATCAAGGCAGAATGCCTGAGTCCTTCTGGGATTAAAAATAGACCTAGAATCTGGGACAGACCTCAAAGGGATGCTAGGAGCCTGAGAAGGGGCCCCCCAACCCTGCAACAGGAAGCAAAGGCCTCCCCTCTTCTCCTCTCTCCCACATCCAGCCCCTTCCAGCCCGGCAGCTCACCTCCTCAAAAGACTCCACCTTCCTTAGGAGGAATTTCACTCCTCTCTCAGTTAACCTGGGATGATCAAACACATAAAAGAAAATCCAGTATTCAGTTCTCTGTCCCATCCCTGCAAGAGGATGGCGTGGGGGACATTTCCCAAAGAACCTTTTGTGGGTGTTAGTCCCACGGGATGCTCCTTGAGAATATGGCTGTGCAGTCCAGTTCATGAGCACCTTGATGGACTAGTGGGCCACGAAATGTCCCTTGGGAAAGCTGAGATGGTCCAAGCCCCACGTTGGGCAGATGGAGATGGGAGAAGGGCCTTGCTGAAAGTCATACAGCGAGTCTATGATGGGATTAGGACTCAAACCCAGGCCTCTTACTGCCACCACCCTGCTTTGTATTATCAAAGGGAATGAGATGCAGGGTGGAGGAGGGGCAGGGTTGGGACAAAGCCCAATTGCTTCTTTATCTGAAGCAGAGCATGAGGAAGGAGGTGGGCTGGGGACACCCACCCCTCCCTAAATTTCACAGAGAAAAAATGTATGTCCCTATTTAGAAATATAGTAGAAACATTAAAAGAATAGGAAGTAAACCACATGCAAGCTAACGCATAGTATCAGGATTATTTTATCCACGTGGTTTCCTCAAGATAGAAAAACTGGGAGCGTTCTTTCCTGGAAGGGGCTGGATAAGAGTCATAAGTGTCCCAAGGTTAGGAGACATAACCATGTTTTAATACAGTGGTTTCCAAACCTGGCTGATAATTACAATCACTCAGGGAACTTCTTACAATACAGATTTCTGAGCCCCACTCCAGAGAATCTGATTCAGTAGATATAAAGTGAGGTCCTGAAATCTATATTTTTAAAAACCTCCCCAAGTCATTTGATAAAAGCCACCATCCATTCCAGTTTTTTAAAAATCTTAATAAAATACTAATATATAGGAAATATATGGAATCTTCCTTAATATGAATCTATGTGAATATGAGTACAAATTGTATCTCTCAAGCTAATGTTTGCTAACTTAGAACACTACAAGATTCCTATCAACATAAGGAACAAGACAGGGACATCCTCTATCATCTGTATTAGTTAGTGTTATTCTAGAGGTACAGCAATTAGACAAGAAAAAAAAATGAGGTATAAAAATAAAAACTGGACTTCCCTGGTGGCGCAGTGGTTAAGAATCCTCCTGCCAATGCAGGGGACACGGGTTCGAGCCCTGGTCTGGGAAGATCCCACATGCTGCAGAACAACTAAGCCCGTGAGCCACAACTACTGAGCCTGCGTGCCACAGCTACTGAAGCCTACGTGCCTAGAGCCCGTGCTCTGCAACAAGAGAAGCAGCCACAATGAGAAGCCTGTGCAATGCAATGAAGAGTAGTCCCTGCTCACCGCAGCTAGAGAAAGCCCACGCGCAGCAACGAAGACCCAATGCAGCCAATAAATTAATTAATTAATTAAAATGTTAAAAATTAAAAAAAAAAACCAACTTATGTTTTGTAGATGATGTAAATATATCTGGAAAACTTAAGAGAATCTATTTAAAGCTATTACACAGCCATCACAGATTTTAGTAAGGCTGATAATAAATACTGTATCACATGTAAAAAGCTTCCCAGGTGGTTCCAACAAGGTGTGGAGGCCACTGTCTTAGTGCACAGAGGCGGTCAGGAACAAGGATAGCTCCCACTAAACCTAAAGGTTTTCATCAACATTTGGCGTTGGTCAATATAAAGGCAAATCCCACGAACAATCATCTACTACAACCCTGGTCCCTGGGAGGTGCTTTCCTCAAAGTGAAGCCGAAAATCTCACCTTTCGGTCAGCCACTGCAGATACTTCCTTCCCTCCAGAATCAGGCTTGTGTTGAACCAGCCATAGCTAGAGTCACAGGAGGCAAAAGGTGGGAATAAAAGATCAGAATCACAGCTCTATTTGAAGGCTATCATATGGAGGTGGGAGCT
This sequence comes from Delphinapterus leucas, assembly GCF_059928025.1. NCBI lineage: Eukaryota > Metazoa > Chordata > Mammalia > Artiodactyla > Monodontidae > Delphinapterus > Delphinapterus leucas. The sequence goes on from NC_143142.1 coordinate 18,025,891, forward strand.
GTCACATTCTTTGGGCCCCCAAAGGGTGGAGCAAGGACCACTGGGTGACATTCAAGGAGGAAGTGGTTTTCAGCTCAAAGCAAGGGAATATTTTCTATCAGACGAAGCCATTCCTGACATTGGGGTGTGCAAGTGGAGATCAATGTGCATCTGTAGAGAGGGTTTAGACATGGGGTGAGGTGAAGAGAGGACCAGAGAGGCATCAGGCTATAGTGAAAAGAATAGAGGGGTTTGGACTGGGTTGGAATCCCATTCTGGTCACTTAGCTGTGTGACCTGGGGAAGTGACTTGGCCTCTCTGAAGCTCAGTTTCCTCATCTACAAAATAGGATAGTGTTATGGAACTTCGGGGCTTGAGATCTATGATTCCGTATCCCCTACCTCCCTAGTCTAAGGTGCAGTTTGGGTGGGTGGGCTCTCTGAAAGAGCTGGACAGAGCACTGGGAGACCAGAGTATGGGGCTGTAGACCAGGGATGGAACAGGAAATTTGGTGCCTCCATCTTTTGGACAAGTCTATCTGAACTGTGGGGCCTCAGCTCCTTCACCCATGGCAGTAACCTTACCTGTAATCGGGAAACATGTCCAGCTCTCTCGGAGTCAGCTTCCGAAATCCCAGAACTACATCCTTCCAGTAAGGGTCCTTTAGAAGAAGAGAAGGTGGCACAGGGATGGATGAACATCAATAAGAATGATAATAACAAAATCTTATATAATGTTTTCTGTGTGTAAGGCGCTGTTCCAAGCATTTTACTCATACCAATCCAATAATCTTTACAATAACCCATTGAGGTAGATACTATTTTTAGTTCCATTTTGCAGATGGGCCCATTGAGGCTCAGAGAGGCTAAGTAACTTGTCTAAGGTCACACAGCTAATAAATGGTGGAGCTGAGATTCGAACCCACACAGTTTGGCTTCAGAGTCCATGTTCTTAACCATGATGCTATATGAAGGGTAAGAATAAGGCTGAGGATGAGTGATAGGGTAAGGGTCATAAATAGGGGAGAAAAAAAGGGGCGACAGTGAAGGTCACCAAAGGATGAGAGTGGGAGGTAGCAGAGTGGAGGGCCAGACAACCTGGGGGGAGATTTTGGCCTCACCACTGACCACTTTGAATTCTCTGAGACTCAGTTTTCTTATCTGTATAATGGAGTTAATAATCACTCTTGGAAGGTAACAGATTAATGAAAGTAATGCCCTTAGCACAGTGCTAGACATTGAATAAACCTGGGAGAACTGGCATGGGATTCTGGGCACCCAGCCAGACCACCCTCTCCAAACAACCTGAGAACATCCCCCATGGCTTTGCCTTTCATTCGAGCTGGGTTCAAATTCGAGCTTTGCCACTTAAAGCTTTGTGAGCTCAAGTAAGTTACCCCAATTCTTGGAGCCTCTAGTTTCTCATCTGCAAAATGAGGACCATGATAGCACTTAAATTCCTGGTTATGATGAAAATTTAATGAGTCATTAGTTATAAAGTGGTTAGGACAGGGCCTGGCACATAGTAAGTACTTTAGAAGTCTGTGCCAGGGTGAATGTTTTAGTCCATCTTGATGGAAAGTCCTGGAACCTCCAGGGGAGCAGGAAACCTTTTGGCTTCAGCGTCAAGTGCCTCCCACTCCATACCACTCAAGAAGGGCTAGTTTCCCTGGTTCATCAGAAGATTCTTTGGTCTCTGCCAATTTAATAACAAAGTTGAAAATGAAAATGATTTTGAAAGCAAAAATAGAAATTAAAGTAAACCTGTTTTGAACACAGGAGACTTTGCCTAAGAGACTCAAAGTACCACCACCCCCCACCCCCTGGTCTCTGATCAAGGCTCTGCCCTATGGTTTATGGTCAGGGACTCCTCACTCACCGGAACGGCTTCACGGAAGAGGTTGTAGCCTGAGACTGGGGCCAGGCCCATGTCTGCAGCATTGGGAGAACCAATGTGGCTCAGGAGATAGTTGAAGGTCTGCTGGTTCCAGCGCCTAGAAGGATCCCCCAGATCTCAGTCACCTAATGAAAGCTCCAAGGGTTGGCTTGCATGGGGCTGTGATCAGGTTAGTGGGATGTGTCCAGATCTAGAAATCCACCACGTTCACTCTGCAGTGCCCCAAATGCTACGGGTCTTCCCCCTCCCCAAACTTTCTAATATTTTCCCGTTAATAGGATAGAGGAGAGGGGTAACAAAGAATGCTCCATCAACATAGAGAACAGTCTTGTGGTTGCCAAGGGGGAGGGGGTTGGTTGGGGGAAGGATGGAGTGGAAGGTTGGGGATAGCAGATGTAAGCTATTGTATAGAGAATGGATAAACAGCAAGGTCCTACTGTACAGCACAGAGAACTGTATTCAATACCCTATGATAAACCATAATGGAAAAGAATATGAAAAAAGAATGTAGATGTATGTATAACTGAATCACTTCGCTGTACAGCAGAAATTAACATTGTAAATCAACTATACTTCAAATAAACAAAAAAAAAGGATGCTCCATCATAACTATTTGGAGCCTACCTCTGGCTTGGGATCACATAGCTGCGAGTTTAAATGAAAGCTTTGACTGCTTTGGGGACTGTGAACACCGTGGTTCAGGCTCACTCTGGGCACCCCCCACTGTAAATGCCAGTGGCAGGCATCACTTACTCTTCTGAACACTTTCTCTCCCCTCCCTGGGCACACAGCTCAACAACATTTCCTAGACTCCCTTGAAGATAGGTGTGACCATGTGGCTGCGTTCTTGCCAACTGACCCTAACGTCTCCTCCCAGGTGGTCCTCATGCTGTGCTCCTTCTACAGGCACTGGCCCGTGGCAACATCGGAAGCCACAAGGAGGATGGCAGAGCCATGAGATGGAAGGAGCCCGGGCCCCTGAATTGCCACCTACTGATCAGGAATACTGGTTTTGGAATTTATGGGCATGAGAATGAAACTTCTGTTTGAGCCGTTACTCATTTGAGGGTTCCTTTGTTGAAGCAGCTGGTGGTTTCTAAACTGACAATGACCTCTGCCACTTTGCTAAACTTGAACATCCATCCACCCACTTAGAGGCATTCCTGATGGACAGATGCATTGAGCATCCCAGCCACCCAGTTTAGGTGAGGGATGGAGACAAAGTCTCCATCTATCTGGCACACATGGCTTCTCAGCCTTTTGGCCACGATCAAGTATAGCATCTGTCTGGCCCACAGCAGGGACAGTATTTATGCGTATTGTCTTTGTAGCATGTCAGGCCAGAGCCTCCACAAAAGGTTGTAATTGGTGATTGGAACCCTGAGAGGGAACATCCTCTCTGCAGACTCAGCCCCTCTGGCCCCAGGCCACCCTCTGGGACCCTCACTCACGCCTCCTGTGGGTTGCTGGGCTTGGAGAGGTAGGGCTGCCAGAGGCCAGCAGCCACATCAGTGTTGGTGAGCGGGGTGAAACGTTCTGCGTAGACCTTCACGTCCAGCGACTGCAGGACCGAGTGGTAGCGCTCATGGATGCAGAGGGCGGTGGACAGCCCGATGACGCCCGCTCCGATCACTACCACGCGCATCGTGCCAGCCTGCGGGGGGAAGTCAGGGTTGAGGCATGCCAGCACCACCATCGCTACCATCCACTGACGGCTTAGAAGATGCCAGACACCGCCCAGCCCTTTTTATACTTGATTCCCTCAGTGGCCCTTACACATGGGAAAATTGAGGCACAGAGAGGCAAAGCAACTTGCCTAAGGTCACACAGCCAGTAAGTGATGCAGCTTTCTCTGGGGACTCTCCTCGAATACCCTGTCCCCAGGCTGGGGAAAAAAAAGGGCCCAGCAGCGTGCCTGGCCAGCTGTAGTCTGGTTAGTCTAATGGTTAGGACAATGGGCTTCAAATCTCAGATCTCAGCTCTGCTCCCTGCTGGCCATGACTTTGGCCAAGATGCTTCTCAAGCCTCAAATTCTTCTTCTGGAAAATGAGAAAAATAACTCATGCCCCGGAGAGTAGATGGGAGTTTTCCACAAGATGGCAAACGTAAAAAGCTTAACACAGTGTCTAGTGCAGAAGAAGTGACTTCCTGACATTTGCGGAGCACCTACTGTGTGCCAGCCCCTGCACTAAGCGCTTACCAAGCGTCATTTCGTCTAAGTCTCTCACATTCTTAGAAAGTAGGTGCTGGTGTTATTGGCCCCATTCTACAGATGAGGAAACGAAGGCGCAAAGAGGTGGAGTAACTTACCTGAAGTCACACAGCCAGTAAATGGTGCTGCCAGGATTTAATTTTAATTCAGGTAAACTTGATACACACTGCACACCTAGTGTGTGCTAAGCTGGCCGCTAGTGGATGCAGCTGTGAGCAAGTCAGATGCAATGTCTGGCCTCAGAGCTCAGATCTTCAGCACATCCCCTCCAGGCCTGCCTTGGGGTGCTTGGCTGGCTGGGTCCTCAGAAGTTTAGAAGACCTACCAGCTTTTGACCTTGAAGCTGCTTGGGACTGCACAGCAGGGAAATATTGTGCAGGCTCCTGCTAAGGCAGAACAAGGGGACTTTTTGTGCCCGGAAGAGCCAAATTCAACTTTCCCTCCTCTCTGCTCACAGCTCTCCTCCCACAGACCTCGCCTCCTGGCAACTGCGGCCCATGGCCCTGAACGGCAGGACATTCTCAATATGTCCTAGTTTTGTAAAGGGGAAAATGGCTCCAGCCCACAAGAACTGGACTCTGTTGGGGTTTCAGCAGCCAAGTTGGAGATAAAACCAAAAAGCGGAAAAGCCTCGTTCCTCTGGGTGATTCTGCTTCCAGACTCGAGCCTGGGCTTAGTTGCAGGGGGACCCTCTCAGAGACCCCTCGCCTCCTCCCCCATCCTTTGCCTCAGGAGATGCAATCTCCTCAGATGTGAAATAGGGTTAACCCCATCTCATGGGGTCAGCCTGAAGGTTAAATGACTAGCCTGGTCAAAGTTCCTGGTACAGGGCCTGGCCTCAATCTGTGGTGGCCTCCTTCTGTCCCCTAGCACCTTGAAAATAACAATGGGAAAAACACTGGCTGTGGAGGAGGGGAGAGGAAGGAGGGAGAGTCAGACCTGGCTTCACTGCCGGCTTGCTGTGTGACCTTGGCCAAGTTACTTCCCTTCTCTGGGCTTTCTGTCTCTGCCTATCCTCTGGAAATTTGACCACTTTTTTTTGTGTGTGTGTGTGTGGTACGCGGGCCTCTCACTGTTGTGGCCTCTCCTGTTGCGGAGCACAGGCTCCGGAAGCGCAGGCTCAGCGGCCATGGCTCACGGGCCCAGCCACTCCGCGGCATGTGGGATCTTCCCGGACCGGGGCATGAACCCGTGTCTCCTGCATCGGCAGGCGGACTCTCAACCACTGCGCCACCAGGGAAGCCCTTGACCACTTTTGACATTGACAGTAAGAAGGCAGGAATAGAGGGTTTTCCTGTATTTTCCAAATTCCCCATAATGAACCCAGGAGGCGGTGTGGCTTGGAGAGGTGGCAGTAACAGCCCAGGCTGGGGGTTAGACAGCCTGGCTCTGGCACACACCAGCTGTGTGATCCTGGGTAAGTCACTTCACTTGACTGAGCGAGAGGTTTCTGAGCAGGGAGAAAGAGACTTCAGACCGAAGCCATCACATGGCACGTCTCCAATAACAAGGCTGTGGCAAAGCCTCTGGTTAGAGATGGTGGCACATGCCCAAGAGAAGATCATGACGGGGGGACCCAGAGCAACTTCTAGAACCAACTGGCCAAGACAAAGAGGGACGGGTAACAGCATAGGGCTCAGTTTCTCCAATGTCTAAAATTCTAAAGATAAGCAAGATGGCATCGTGCAGAAGGGGAAACTGAGGTTCACAGAAGGGGAGCCACTCAGTCAAAGTCACATGTTTGCAAAAACTCTGTAGAGTCTTGGGGTTTAAAAGTCTCCGTGAAAGAAAAGACCTGGCCATGGGGAGATTACAATAGCAGCGGCTAGCTTTTCGACTTCTAGTAACACAATGATGTGTTACTCGTTGTGCTAAGAACTTGACATGTGGGACTTCCCTGGTGGCACAGTGGTTAGGAATCTGTCTGCCAATGCAGGGGACGTGGGTTTGAGCCCTGGTTCGGGAAGATCCCACATGCCGAGGAGCAACTAAGCCCGTGAGCCACAAGTACTGAGCCCGTGTGCCACAACTACTGAAGCCCTCGCGCCTAGAGCCAGCCCGTGCTCCACAACAAGAGAAGCCACCACAATGGGAAGCCCGTGCACCACAACAAAGAGTAGCCCCCGCTCGCCGCAACTAGAGAAAGCCCGTGCGCAGCAATGAAGACCCAACGCAGCCAAGAATAAATAAATAAATAAATAAAAAGAAATTGACGTGCGTTATCTACTTTAATCTTCTAACAACCCTCAGGGTTGTCCTTCTGCCCATTTTACAGATGAGGCATCTGAGGCTTAGGCACCAGCTGGTGAGAAGCAGAGCCCAGGCCGGCTGACTCTCAAGGCTGTGTGCTTACACCCCGTGCTAATCCCACAATTTGAAAAACCATCAAGTCAAGCAGGTGAAGAAAAACAGTCAAGGCTTCCGAGTCCTGCGTTGAAAAAAAACACGAAATACAACGAGCACAGGAATTTTATTGTGTTGGTGGTAGGCATAGAATTGAAAAGGGAAAATGTGTGTCCTAAGTCAATTATCTTAGTTAAATAAATGAATCAGATTTGATACTGATTGTAGCAACCATGTGTGTGTGCATGCATTTAACTGGAATATAAATGCATAAGGTTCTTATCAGAATTGGCAGTCACACTGTAGGATCTGACAGACCCAGCCTCGGGTAAAATCATTCATGCATGTGGGTAATGAACTCCTGGACTCGTCTGCACACAGCTCTGTTATCGTTCAACCATTTTCTTGCTGTTGCTGACGTTTTTATTAGTGTTGCACTTTTCTGCTTTATGCCATTACTTCAAACAAGCGTGCTTGGAGTGTGCATTCAGGAAGATGCAAACAGCTGGGGTTATTACGTGTGCTTGTGTGTGTGTAATTGTAACGTCTATGTATTTGTGGAGTAGGAAGGGAATTTTGGCCGCCTGCCACTTGCCCGACACATATAGATGCAGTACAGACATCCTCTTACTTTATCCTCTCAACTGCTCTAAGAAGTTCTAGGGACGCAGGACTGAGGTTCCGGGAGAGGAAGTCACTCCCCCGAAGTCACACAGCCAGTGTGGGACAGCGTTCGGATCTGGACCCAGTTCTATCTGAGCTTTTCCGTGCTGCGCCATAGAGCTCTTTAGGCGGCCGGCAAGAAATTGGCGGCTGACACCTTCCGCTTACTTTTCAGTCTTGTATTTGTTTGCTTATAACTTCCCTTGTCCCGAGAGCGAACCTTGAAGCAGCTCATGCCTTTGATGGCTACATGTGCAAAAAATAGGAAAGACTTGCTTTTTTAAAAAAAATGAACAAGTCACGGGTGAGGTATTTGAATGAACGTAATCAGCTCCGTGTGGCTAACCCCTATGAAGCTTCAGAGTTTATCTTTAAAATGGAAAACCAGGCTACCAGCTCCCAGCCCCCCAGACAGTAACAATGACCATTTATTGAGTACTTGCTATGTGCCAGTTCTGTGCTAAGCCCCTATAGTCCTCACCTCTTTTCATACTCAGATTAACCCTGGAAGAGGTGAGTTATGACCCTTATCTTCCAGATGAGGCAACTGAGGCTTGGAGAGGTGAAGGCACTTACCTGTGGTCCCTGCAAGGTTGTCACTTGCGTCAGGCTCTAACATGGACCTTCTCTGCCGACACTGGGAGGACACTCAGATCTGCTGCGCCACCACCCCTGCCCCCACTCACCTGGCGTGCCAAATTTCTGGAGAAAAGAGGCAGCTGCTACGGGTGCAGGGTCCTATCTCCTAAAGGGAGGCTCCCGAGGCTGGGGCGTCCTGTCCTCAGCTGGGACTGGAGCTCAGGGTCAAAGTCTGAAGTTACAGACAGGGCACAGCAAGGGGTGGGGCTGGGCACCACGCTGCTCTCAGGGGCTGGACCTGGGCCAGGCTGGGAGACCTCACCTCCCCTCGCTCCGGTCCCTGAAAAGTTGCCTGACTTTTCTGGCTGATCCTAAGTCCCCGTGGACAGGCCTTTGGGGAGGGAGGGAGGATGGATGGGGGTTCTTGGAGGGCTGATGGGCACAAGGAGGTTTGTCTCCCGGGCCAGCTGGAGACGATCCTCTTTCTTCCCTCTTCTTGCTGCCACCCTGGGGGAGGGGAGTCTGCACAGTGGGGGTGGTCAGCCTGGCAGCCCCTGAGGTGAGGACAGAGGTATAGGACAGGGACTCCTAGGGCCAGCCAGCCAGCCTAATGCCATTCTGGGATCCTGGGTGGATGAGGCCAAGGAGAGATTCAAGGCGATGCCTGTTTGGGCTGTAAAGATGTGTCGTTCTTTGCTCCTGTATCCCAGAGACACGAATGGCTGGACGCCAGGTCCCTCCTCTGCCAGAGCTAGACATGGAGCAGTGATTATTAGAGCTCAGAGAGCATCAGGCTTCTCACCGTATGGATGGGGAGACTGAGGCCCAGAGAGAGGGACCAACCAGCCCCGGGTGAAGCATCCTTTGGGTCAGCTTTGAAGGTCCAGCCTGTAACCCCTTACCTTCGGCATTATCAAATAAAAACGTGCAGATGACATAAGAAAATGCATGCAAAATACTAGTGCATACTCTTTTCTCTAATAATAAAAAAATGGGGTGAACTCCACCTTTTACTTATATGCTTCCATTTCATTTGAATTTTTTTTTTACAATAGTCATGTGTCACTTTTATATCCCACAACCTTAGGGAAATTCCTTGTGCCTCTAATTCATTATGGGAGCATTTAAAAGTTAACAAAAGTTAGCCAGATAACTTTATTCCCATTCCCATTCTAGCAATGATTTGTGTTTTGTGAATTTCAGTGTGCCAGTTCTAAATACCTTACCTGGATTATCTCATTCAATCTGGCAGCAGCCGTAATAGTAGGTGCCGTTATTATTAACTCTCTCTTCATAGTTGGAATTAAAAAACTTGCTCCCAGTATCCACTATAGCTAAAAATATGTCCATCCTATAACCCAGCAACCCTACTTTTATGTACGTACCCAAGAGAAGTAAAGACATCCGCCAACCAAAAGGCTTGTACAAGAACATTCATAGTCCCAAAGTGGAAATAACCAAAATGTCTATCAGAATGCATAAACAAACTGTGTTTTCAGACAGTTCATGCCATGGAATATTATACAGCAAAGCAAAACTTAAATACTGCTACACACAATAACTGGGTGAATCTCACAATCACTACACTGAGTGGAAGAAGCCAGGCAGGGAAGAGCGCATACTGTGTGCTTCTACAGATGTGAAATCCAAGGAGAGGTGAAACTAATTGATGGTGATAAAGGATATGGGAAGAATGATTACCTCTGGGGCACAAGGACATTTTCTGGGATGTTAGAAATATGTCCCTTAATCTGGGTGGTGGTAACAGGAGTGTATGCCTATGTGAAAAGCCATCAAGCTGCATATTTAAGATTAAGATGAATGGATTGACAAAATTAGAAAGAAAGAGTGGTGGGGGGGAGGGGGAGAAAGGAGAAGGAAAGAAAGAAGAAGGGAAGGAAGGAAGGAAGGAAGGAAGGGAGGGAGGGAGGAAGGGGGAGGGGGAGGGAAGGAGAGAGAGAAAGAGAAAAAGAGAGAACTTGTCCATAATAATATGGCTCACAAGCCCAAAATTGAAGCCAGGTTAGGGTTCCCAGATCTAGCAAATAAAAATACAGGACACCCTGTGTTATATCTGGCAACCCTCACCCCGGCAGTCTGTGTCCAGAGGTGGAACACTCAGCCACCATCCTAGAGAGCTTTACTGAGAGTTGAGAAGGGTTCCAGGCACCCAGGACTCCCACACCTCAGAGCCGGAGGTGGGCCTTGGCTTCAGAGTCCTGTGCTGTGTGTAAAAAGCAAATTCAGTACAGTATCTAATATGGGAAAGTGAAGTGGAGTGACACCCATTGTTTCCATGATCCAATCTATAGAAAGTAAAGTTTCACAGAATATTCTTGGCTCTTGGAATGAATAGAAGATATTCCCTAGGAGGCATGTGAGATTTTTATCTTTATCAGAAGGGAGCATGAGTTTCGTTTTGTTTTGAAAAAAGGAGGACTTCCCTGGTGGTCCAGTGGTTAAGACTCCGTGCTTCCACTGCAGGGAGCACAGGTTTGATCCCTGGTCCGGGAAGATCCCACATGCCACGCAGCGTGGCCAAACAAACAAGAAAATGTTGAGAAACACTGAGCTGGTTGAATCTGCCCATTTTACAGTTGGGTAAAGTGAGGCCCAAAGAGCGGCGGGGATGTGCACGTAGTCCCACAGAGGTGTAGGGCTTACTCAGTCTGTTGATCACAGGGACAGTGAGAAACTACTCTGAAGTCCAAAGTTCACTGATCATACTGATAGGAGGTTCCAGAAGGCCCCCAAAGGACCTTTGGAAGGAATTTCTGTTTATTTGGCTGGAGCTGTTGGAATTGAAGATTCTTCTGACCCACTGGCTGGTTGATAATGACATGGCCTTCTAGCAGCTCTGAAATACACTCAGGCCAGGACAAAAGGATCCTTGGCTGGGAGAATTCTCTGCAGGAGGCAGAACTCTGTGGAGGGCCAGGTGAAATTAGAGAATAACCAGTTAACCCCATACACCCACACATACATTCTCAGATGAAATTAGCTTTATTAGAACCTTTCTAAGTATTAACATCATCATGACCTTTGTAAATGTATAAAATACAGAAGGTAGAGAGAAGAAAGTACTAATCACCTGCCACCAACCCCCGCACCAAGAAACAGGGGCCGTTAACATTTTGGGCAAATGTCTCCAAACGTTAACATAAACACACCTGGGTGACAAAAATGGGCTCACGTTATACATGCTGTTTTGACTTCCGTTCTGTTCTGTTACCAGTATGGCATGTCCTGAACACCTTTCCATACAACTGTAGAACAACGGTATCCATTTCACACAGGTTCCCATTGTATGCGGATGTAACAATTTTTTAAAAAATTCTTGGATGTAACAATTTTTAAAGTCGGTCCCTATGGGGACTGTCCTTGTCATTTTTTGATGTTACAAATATCCTAGATGCGTTTCTTGGCACACCTGTCTATTTCCCTGGGGTCGGGTCCTAAAAATGGAATCATTTTGCCAAAGAGTTTGCACGTTTAAAATATTGATCCATTTTGCCAGACAGCTCTCCAAGAGGACTCTATTAACTGACAAGTTTAAGGAGGCACGCACCCTCAGGTGCCCACCCTGTACTTGCACCATCCTGAGAGTGAGAGCCTCCTTAAATTTTACACACATCCCCACTTGCCTCAGCCTAGTTCCAGCCCTGCTAATAAGACTGCAAATCTTTTCATACATTGATGGACCTTTAGATGTATTTCTTTATAAAGGCCCCTTTTTGGCCCATTTTCCTCTTGAAGTGTGTTGGCTATTTCTCTTATTAATTTATAAGAACTCCCTTTATATTTATGGGTATTATCCTTTTGTTGCAAAGATTTCCCTCAATTTGTCTGACATTCAAAGGTTTTAGAACTTTTTGGGCAGCAACATGGATGGGCTTATCTTAATCTTTAAGATTATCTTACTAATCGAAGTAAGTCAGAAAGAGAGAGACAAATACCATATGCTATCACTTATATGTGGAATCTAAAATACGACACAAATGAATATATCTAAGAAACAGACTCACAGACATAGAGAACAGATTTGTGGTTGCCAAGGGGGAGAGGGGTGGGGGAGGGAAGGATTGGGAATTTGGGGTTAGCAGATACAAAGTATTATATAGAGAATGGATAAATAACAAGGTCCTGCTGTTTAGCACAGGAAACAATATTCAATATTCTGTGATAAACCATAATGGAAAAGAATATTAAAAAAAAGAATGTATATATATGTATAACTGAATCACTTTGCTGTACAGCAGAAATTTACACAACCTTGTAAATCAACTATATTTCAATTAAATAAAAACCTTTTTGGAGTCAAATCTATTCCTCTTTTTGTTTTTCCCTTTTATGGTTTCTGCCATTAATGTCATAGTTAGAAACCTTGCATCCCCTCCCCTCTCTGTCCCATTTTATAAATTACTCATGCAGACTTTGTAGAACTTTTGAGGGTTTTTTTTAACACTGAAATATTTGATTCATATGGAATTAATTTTGGAGAAAGAAGGGGGTTAAGGATCCAGCTTGACTTACTAGATAATGGCACCAAAACTGTTAGTTGACTCACTCATATTTTCTCTACTGATACTTCCCTGCTTTTATTATTCACTAAATTTCCTGTGTGTTTGGGTCTATTCCTGGACTCTCCATTGATCTGTCTGTGGCTTTCTAAACCAGTGCTCATGCTGTTTTAATTTCTGCAGCTTTGTCACATGTTTTAATATCTGGTAGGACAGATCCCTTCTTTCTATTCTTCCTTTTTGGTGACTAGTGATTAAGACCAGGGACTCTGGAGTCAGGCAGGCAGACTCAGCTGGTACCCCAACCTTGCCCTCTCTACCTGTGTGGTCTTGGGCTGGTACTAAAGGAAACCAGAGAACAATCAGGAAGGCACATGGCAGGAGGTCCAAGAGCACATGTTAGTGTCAAACACACATGAGGTCAACCTGAGCTCCATTCCTCATGGTCCCCAGAATCTCAGACAAGTCTCTTCTTGAAGCTTTATATGTAGAATTTGTGGTAGGGGGTGGGGGGAGGGAAGCTAATAACAGTTTCTTGCTATTGGAAGAATTAAATAACAAGGGACTTTGCCCTATTGTGGAATTAAGATGAAAGAGTGATTTAAGATGACACGATGCACAGTATATGTTCAATAAATGTGTTATAAAACAAAATTCAACTGAGTAAAATGTTAAAGCTCTAGTTGGCTTTAGTCAACGATTTATGAATTGGGCAGTATCCAATCTAGCAGATAGAAAGGGGTTCCCAGGAGCTATACAAAATGAAAGACTTGTATAAATAGAAGGGAGCAGGAACAAGGAAGTTATACTGGGCAGAAAAGCAGATTGGATATTGCAAGGTTACTTTCCTTTAGGGGATGGCAGGGATCTACCAGACAGATAACCTAACTAGTGCTGATCAGGTGATTCCTGGCTGGCTGATTTAAGATTCCATTTCTGGGAAAAACAAAACTGTAATTAAGACGCAGTTGGGTGATGTGGGGCTTAGCATAAATGACTCCATTTGGGGCTTGTTGTCTTGTCTTTAACAATTGTCATTTCATTCAGTTATCTCTTATCAAGATCCCTTACACCCAAAAACATCAGGTTGGGATTTTCATGGGAATTGCATTGCATTTAACTTAGAGTGACTGATAAATCTACTATAAAGTCTTCCCCTGCAAAAAAAAAAAAAGAAAGAAAGAAAGAAAGAAAGAAAAATCCTCTCCATCTGTCCATATATGTCTTCTTTTCGTTCTTTGGTAGAGTTTTATAACTCTTCATAGTTTTCCTCCAAAACTGGGATGCTACTGCCATATAGTGATTGGTAACCTACTTTATTTCCCCAAACTTAATATTTCATGAAACTGTTTCTCCAGTAGTGCATTATATTGTAACATATTTTTATCTGGCTGCTATATTAGTTATCTATGGCTGCATAACACATTATCTCAAAATCTAGCAGCTTAAAACAGTAGTCATTTATTATCTCACATGTTTTCTGTGGGTCTGGAATCTGGGGGCAGCTTTGCTGGGTGCTTCTGGCTCAGGGTCTCTTGTAAGGTTGCAATCAGGATGTCGGCTGTGTCTGCAATGCCATCTGAAAGCTTGATCGGGGCTGTAAGATTTACTTGCAAGGTGGTTCACTCACGTAGCTGGTAGATTGGTGCTGGCTGTTGGCAGGAGGCCTCAGTTCCTCACCATGAGGACCTCTCTCCATAGGGCTGCTTGAGCATCCTCAGGACATAGTGGCTGGCTTGATTATCCAGAGGGAGTGATCCAAGAGAGAGCAAGAGAGAAGCCACGGTGTCTTGTATGACCTAGCCTCAGAAGCCAGAAGCTGCCACATCTGCAACATCCTAGTGCTTACACAGGTCTATTCATTGTGAAAAGGTCTCCAAAATGGCATGAATACCAGGAGATGGGGATCATTGAGGGCCAGCTAGGAGGGCCATCAGATGCACGTACCCAAATTTATTTAACCAGTGACCTCTCATGGGACGTTTAATCACTCCAAACTACAGGCTGAGATTCCAAGGCCCAGCAAGGGTCAGTGTGCTGCCTGTGGTCACACAGCAAGTTAGAGGCAGAGTCAGGCTAGCCCAAGTCCTGTGAGTACACTCACTGGAGAGGGGAGGGGAGGCCTGGAGGGAGGCAGAGACTCCCCAGCTCTCTGGGGAGAACCCAAGTTAAATCAAGGGGTGAGTAGAGGAAAGGAGGCTTTCACCAACTCCACACAGGAGCGAGGAACTCGCAGCTGCCTGGCTGTTGGTACCTATCAACCCACCCAGAGAGATGCCTTATCAGGAGCCCTGGAACCCAGCAACTGCCCAGACCCGCCCTGGACACTGTGGGCCAAGTGGCCAAAGCTTGGAGTCCCAAACACCATTCCCTGCACATGGGGGCACATCCAAAGTTTCACCTCTCAGGCTAGAAAGGCCAACTACCTACACATGGGCCCCGGGGGGCTGGTCAGCTGGGATTCAAATCCTAGCTGTGCTCTGGGCCTCAGTTTCTAGAACCAAGGAAATGATAATATTAGGTGTATTCATTTCGTAGGGCTGCTGTAACAGAGCACCACAAACCCAGTGGCTTAAACAACAGAAACTTGTTGCCTCACAGTTCTGGAGGTCAGAACGTCAGAAACCAAGCTATTGGCAGGGCTGGTTCGCTCTGGGCTGTGGGAATCTGTTCTGTGCTTCTCTCCTGGCTTCCTGTGATCTACTGACCATCTTGGGTGTTCCTTGGCTTGTGGCCACAGATTTCCCTGTGTCTCTATCTCTGTGTTAAATTTCTCCTTTACCTAAGGACACAGTCATCTTGGATTAGGGCCCACCCTAATGATTTCACCTTAACTTGATCATCTTCACAGACTCTATTTTGAAATAAGGTCATATTCACAGGTCCTGGGGGTTAGGACGTCAGTGTCTTTGGGGCGGACACAATTCAACCCATGACATTAGGTAACGTCAATGAGCAGGATAGCAAAATGTGCTTTTCATGTACATTATTGTACTCAAGCCTCAAAACCAACCCATGAGGTAAGTGGTCCCATTCTTATCCCCATTTTACAGAGCAAGAAAGTGAGCCTCAGAAAAAGGAAGCACCTGACAGCTCCAAAGTCAGGAGGCCAGTTTGAACCAGGCAGATCCCAGGACCACCACACCTCCCTGGTGGGGTTGTCATGGTGATTCCTCTGCTCAAATGTCACCTTGTCCAGAGGCTTCTCTGACCACTTGCCTAAAGAGCTCCCTCCACCACCCTCTCCCCCAGACTGATTTTTACTACTTGACGTCATAGTTCATTTATTTGACACTGATCTGTGCATGTCATGTTCTAAGAACTTTACTGACAGGGATTCATTTTAAAACGACACATTTAAATATTCGTATATTATATGAATATATTAGCATATGTTATAGTAAATATATTTACTTTTTTGTTTGGCTACATCTCCCACCTGATTGGACACCACCCAATTATATTCATATATTTATTTAAATATTCATATAGTATATGAATATGTTATATTTAAATATTCGTGTTTCTATGCATATCTTAGCCTATGTTGTAGTAAATCTATTTACTTATTAGTTGTTTGGCTATATCTCCCACTTGATTGGACACCGCCCAAGGACAGTGACTCTGTGGTGTTCCCTGATGGACCCCAAATCCTAGACTGGTGCTCAACAGAGCGTAGGCACTCCATAAATTCTCGTTGAATGTACTGAGTGAATGTGAAAATGATACAATGTCCAAGAATTGCCTGGAACATATTGGATTATGACATCATAATAATTTTTTTATAGTTGTTAAATAACAAAACTTTAACTGAGTAAATTTTAAAGATCTAATTGGCTTTGTTGAATGATTCAAGAATTGGTAGCATCCCATCTAGCAAGTAGAAAGGAGCTCCAAGGAGCTGTACAAAATGGAAGGCTTTTATAGCAGAAGGGGGAAAAGAATGGATTGTTTCAGGCTTAGGTAACCTACTTATGGAGGACAGAAGGGGGCTACATGGAAGATTACCTCATTAGTGCTGACCAGAAAATTCCAGACTGACCAGTTAAGACTACATTCCTGGGGGAGGTTGTAACTGCAATTAGGTTAGGTATTAAGTCTTGGTTTGCTGATGTGGGGTTTAGCACAAGTGACTCCATTTTGAGCCTGTTGTTTCTTTTTTAACACAGTATACGTGTAGGTTGGTTTTATATTCATTTTCTATGGCTGCTGCAACCAATTACCAGAAACTCAGTGGCATAAAACCATAGGAATTTATTTTCTTATCGTTCTAGAGGTCAGAAGTCTAAAATCAAGGTGATGGCAGGTCTGCATTCTTTCTGGAGATAATGAGGTAGGAATTCACTCCTTTGCCTTTTTCTGCTTCTAGAGACCTCCTGCATCCCTTGGCTCACGGCCTTCCTCCCATCACTCCAACCTCTTTCTTGTGTCATCACGTCTCCTACTTCTCACACTGCTCCTTCTGCCTCCTTCTTATAAAGACCCTTGGGTTTATATCAGGCCCACGTGAATAACCCAGGATAATCGCCCCACCTCAACACCCTTAATTTAATCACATCTGCAAAGTTACACATGCCAGGCATTGGAATATGGACATCTTTGGGGAACCATTATTCAGTCTACCAGAACTTTGCTACCTCTGAACTGCAAATTAGTTGCTCTAAAAAGGGAACTATCAGGAGAGTTCTCTTCCCTTCTCCCCTCCTAGGCTATCCTGGAAGAACCTCTGTCTTTGAGGTCTAAAGTAGAAGAACATCTGTCCCAATACCAGCTTCACCACTCCCTAGCTATGTGACCTTGGGTGTGTGACTAAACCACTCTGTGCCTCCACTTCCTCAGCCATGAAATGAGAACCACAACAATGTGACAAGAAATAAATAAAAAGGCTCAAGGCAGGAACAAGCAGAGGGGCAGCAGGAGCATGGATAAGGGGTACCTACCTTCCAGCCTCAGGTCAGGGAAGGCTTCCTGGAGGAGGTAGCCCTGGAGGTAGACTGGGGGACATTCACATGTTAATAAACCCCTGTCCCCAACACACTGGCAAATCACTTTGCCTACAGCCTAGCAGACAGCAAATAACTCCATAACTTGCTGTTTTTAGTCCTTGCAAAACTGAGCTGAGACTACAAGGTCAAAGATAATTAAATAAATCATGATGAAAAAATAATTATGATACCGAATGGAAAGGGCTCTACTGGATGCAAGAAAACTTTGGAGCTGCCTCTTTCAGTGGGTTCCCTTCCTCCACTCCTGAAGCCTAGACCAGGGGTCTCTCACTTCTCTTTTCCCTGCCCCACCCCCTTACAGGCCACAAGTCAGGCCCACAGGCCTTTTCACAGAAGGGTTTTCACAAAAGGGTTTAGAATGACCAAAATTTTAAATAAAGACAGGGTCAAATAAAGACAGGATCAGTAAAAATGCCTTGCTGTGCCTTGCTGGAGCCTGTGGCACTAGGAAGATCAGTAATATGGTACTGATCCCTTTTCTTTTTTTGGCCACGCTGCTGCATGGCTCGCAGGATCTTAGTTTCCCAATCAGGGATTGAACCCGTGCCCTCTGCAGTGGAAGCACGGAGTCCCAGCCACTGGACCACCAGGGAATTCACCCAACCCCATTTAAAATGTTGACATTTCCTTCATCGAAGATTTTTTTTTGCATAAATTTTGATTCTTTAAAAAATAGTCTTTCTCTTGGTTACTGAGGTTTCTTCTTATTGTTGTTTTCGTTGCCCCCTTATATTTTGTGCCCTCATCTTGGTCCCAGCCCAGCTCCTGAGGTTTTTCTTAGAAACCATGTGACAAGTCAGAGAGATAGTTGTGACAATGTTGAGTGACACATGCTGTGTGTCTGGGGGTAGGTGGGGGGAGAGCTATGAAATCCTCGGAAGGACACTGAGTCCAGTCTGGGGGGGGCAGGGAGAGATTTTTGGAGGTGGTGTCTGGCAAGAGATAGTGTGGGAAGGAAGAGGGCCCCTCAGCTGTAAGAGGAAGTGAGAAGGGGTGGGATGGTCTCTGGACCAGTGGGGGTGGGTAGAAAGCTAAACTGGGCCAGGGTAGAAGGATTAGGGTTTAGTGCCTTCTTGGTGGCAGGATCAGATCTTTTTTTTTTTAATTGAAGTATAGTTGATTTACAATGTTGTATTAATTTCTGCTGTACAGCAAAGCAATTCAGTTATACATATATTCTTTTTTAAAAAAAATATTCTTTTCCATTATGGTTTATCATAGGATATTGGGATTTTTGGCCACACCATGCGGCATGCAGGATCTTAGTTCCCCAACCAGAGATTGAACCCATGCACCCTGCAATGGAAGCACAGAGTTTTAACCACTGGACCGCCAGGGAAGTCCCTATCATAGGTTATTGAATAAAGTTCCCTGTGCTATACAGTAGGGCCTTGTTGTTTATCCATTCCATATATAAAAGCTTACATCTGCTAACCCCAACCTCCCACTCCAGCCCTCCCCCAACTCCCTCCCCCTTGGCAACCACCAGTCTGTTCTCTATGTCCGTGATTCTGTTTCTGGTTTGCAGATAGGTTCATTTGTGTCATATTTTAGATTCCACACATAAGTGATACCATATGGTATTTGTCCTTCTCTTTCTGACTTACTTCACTTAGTATGATAATCTCCAGTTGCATCCATGTTGCTGCAAACGGCATTATTTCATTCTTTTTCATGGCTGAGTAGTATTCCAGTGTATATATGTACCACATCTTTGTTTTTTAAAATTTATTCTATATTATTTTTATTTACATGTATTACATAATTACATTTTTAAAAACATCTTTATTGGGGTATAATTGCTTTACAATGGTGTGTTAGTTTCTGCTTTATAACAAAGTGAATCAGTTATACATATACATATGTTCTCATATGTCTTCCCTCTTGCCTCTCCCTCCCTCCCACCCTCCCTATCCCACCCCTCCAGGCGGTCACAAAGCACGGAGCTGATCTCCCTGTGCTATGCGGCTGCTTCCCACTAGCTATCTACCTTACATTTGGTAGTGTATATATGTCCATGCCTCTCTCTCGCTTTGTCACAGCTCACCCTTCCCCCTCCCCACATCCTCAAGTCCGTTCTCCAGTAGGTCTGTGTCTTTATTCCTGTCTTACCCCTAGGTTCTTCATGACATTTTTTTTCTTAAATTCCATATATATGTGTTAGCATACGGTATTTGTCTTTCTCTTTCTGACTTACTTCACTCTGTATGACAGACTCTAGGTCTACCACATCTTCTTTATCCACTCATCTGTCGATGGACATTTAGGTTGTTTCCATGTCTTGGCTATTATGAATTGTGCTGCTATGAACATAAGGGTGCATGTATCTTTTTGAATTAGAGTTTTGTCTGGATATATGCCCAGAAGTGGAATTGCTAGATCATATGGTAATTCTATTTTTAGTTTTCTGAGGAACCTCCATACTGTTTTGCACAGTGGCTGCACCAACTTACATTCCTACCAACAGTGTAGGAGGGTTCCCTTTTCTCCACACCCTCTCCAGCATTTGTTATTTGTAGATTTTTTAATATTTATTTTATTCATTCATTTATTTTGGCTGTGCCAGGTCTTAGTTGCGGCACATGGGATCTTCTTTGCGGCATGTGGGATCTTTTTAGTTGCGGCATGCAATGCGGGATCTAGTTCCCTGACCAGGGATCGAACCCCAGCTCCCTGCGTTTGGAACGTGAGTCTTACTCACTGGACCACCAGGGAAGTCCTTGTAGACTTTTTGATAATGGCCATTCTGACCGGTGCGAGGTGGTACCTCATTGCGGTTTTGATGATCAGATCTTGGTATGGATTTCTCGATGGGTAGGAGAGGAAGGTTATGGAGGGAAGACCAGTAAGGAGGCCTTGGCATTTGTACAGGGAGCGGTTCTCAAACCGAGGTCCCCATACCAGGACCTTCAGCATCACTAGGGCATTATTAAAAACTGAGTGAATCGCCAACTCCGGAGGGTGGGGCCTCCAAATCTGTATTGACTCCAGGGAATTCTCAAACCTTCCCATTTGAGAACCACCAGCTTAAGGTTCTCGACCCTAAAATCCCACACCCCTTTTACAACTAGTGTGTGATGATTCCTTTCTCATTGGCAACAAATTCATAGATGATAAAGCCCACCTCCACATGTAATGTGAAAAAACAAAATCTATAATGCCCTAACATAAAAGGAAAATTCATCATGACGAAACAACATCCATTTCATTATGTAAAATCTTGGGCACAACTCCCCTGGAGGACACAGGGAAGTCTCAGTAGTGTGTCTGGTTTTTTCTTTTTTTTTCTTATTGAAGTAGCGTCAATTTACAATATTGTGTTGAAGTGTGTCTGTTTTTAATGAATGTGTTCAGAGTTGAGAAGTAAGATAGTCACTAGTCAACTGAATATTGCCCATAATTTTGTCTTACACTCGACATTTTAAAATAAGTGCTAAATAAATATGGCGGTCTGTCTACAAGAGCACAGCTACACATGTCTGCTTGTTGGGTCAACTGCTCCAATATTAGGAGTGGTGTTTCCCTCTATAAACTCTTTTTCCCAAATGGTGAACAACTCCGGACAAAGCTCTCAAACAAAACAAAGTATATTCTTTCCTCTATTTAAACATAGTTGCATTTCTGAAAATTCAGTGAAAAATACTTTGTGTTGATATGTAAAATGGAATTAGGTTCTGGCTTCAGATAACTATGAACGGTGTTTTCACCACACAGGTGTCTTGTGGGAATGAAGCAATTCTCCTTGGGCGGGGGCAGCATCACTGTCCAGTGCATTGCACGACTTTTAGCGTTTTTAGCATTCCTGGCTCCTGCCCTCTAAACGCCAGAACCTCCAATAGCTCTCCCCATCTGCAAGACATTAAAAAATATTCCCACAAGTTAAAAAACAAAACACCACCAACAAAAACAAAAACCCCACAACACTCAGTGGGGGCTATAGTAACCCCATAGAGAACCACCTTTGAGATGAATGATGCTGAGGGAATATGCAGGAGGTCCCAGCCCCCGGACCTGGCGGAAGCAGCTGGAGGGATCCAGGAGGCTGTTGGGTTGCTGGTTTGGCAGTGAGACGGATGGGAGCAGGACTGGACCAGTAAATTTGCGGATGCTTGTGAACCTGCGTGGGGCGACAGAGGGGAGGGAGGGGATTTGAATGAAATTGAAGCTATTACTAAGTCAAGCCAGTACCACCTTTTTAGTATCTTACTCCATGTCCCTCTCTCCATCCCCATACTGGTCACCTCCTCCCAGGACAACAGCAGCAGCCCATCCCTGGTCTCCCTTCACCCCTCTGCCCCACAGTCCATTCTCCAAGCGGCAGCCAGAGCTTTCTAGAGTGCACCGTGACTCTCTCCCTCCTCCCTTCCCTAGGATCGGGCCTCTGATGGACAATCTCCTTCCAGTTTCCGGGCCTTTAGCTCCCCCCATCCCCCAGTCTCCCCTCCCTTCACCCGTTAATCCTGCTCATCCGTCAGGCCTCTGAGCAAATGCCCCCTTTTCAGAGAAGCCCTTCCTGACTTCCCAAGGAGTTGGCTGGGTTTCTGGACACATAGAAAGAATTCACATAAAAAGACTGGCAAAATAATTTTTTTAAGTGCCTAGTAATTTGACTCACTTCTGTCAAATCCCTGAGGGCAGGCCTAATCTATGTTGCTCACGGTTGAATACTCCGTGCCTGGCACTTAGTAGGTGCTCAATAAATATTTCATAAATGAATGAATGAATGAACTAATTAATTTCTGCAGACCGCTCCTCGGGGTTCAAGGCGCAGGGACCAGGAGCTCTTTATTTCCTGGTAGCTGCACCTCCCCGCCCCGAGCATTCCAGGCCGTGCGGACGCCGGGCCTCAGTTTTCCAGCCTGCGAAGGGGGCTGGCCTCCGGGGGATGGATTTGCTCGCCACCGGGCGCGCCCCCGCTTCTCAGACTGGAGGGCCGGGCGCGCGGCCGAGGCGCGCGCGTCGGGCGCGCGGGAGACGTGACTGGCCAGCCGGGGCCTCCCGCCGCCGCTCGGGGGATCCCGCGCCGCGCACGCGCGCCCCGCCCCGGCCGCTGCCCCTGCCCGCGCTCAGGCCCGGCGCGCGCCGGCGCGGGAGGCGGGAGGCTGGAGGCGGGAGGCGGGAGGCGGGGGGCGGGGGGTGGGGGCGGCGACAGACGCCGGCAGGGAGGGGCGGGCCCGGCCCGGCTCGGCCCGGCTCGGCCCGGCCGCCCGTGAGCGGCTCCTGGAGCGCCCTGGGCCCGGCCCGGGCGGCGGCGGTGGCGGCTGCGGCTCTAGTCCGAGGCTTCGGCGGCGCCCGCGCGCCGCGCCGCAGCCATGGCCCTGGTGACCCTGCAGCGCTCGCCCACGCCCAGCGCCGCCTCCTCCTCCGCCAGCAACAGCGAGGTGAGCCCCGGGCCCGCGCCCCGGCCTGAGCCGCCGCGCCAGGCCTGGGCCGCGAGTGCGGGGCGCCCGGGGCTGCGCCAGGGCAGCTTTAAGGGGTTCTTGGCCTGCGGGGCCGCAGCCGGACGACCCAGCCTTGGCAGCCGGACTGGGGTGACTGTGCGGGAGGCTGTGAGCGAGTGTGACCCCTGTTTGGGGGTGACTGTGCAGTGAGACTGTGTGTGCGGGTGTGACCCTCGTCTGGGGGTGACTGTGTGACCCCTGTTTGGGGGTAAGTGTGCGTGAGCCGGTGTGTGTGACCCCCCATCTGGGGGTGACTTTGTGTGTGTGGGACCCCCATCTAAGGGTGACTTGTGAATTTGAGCCCCGTCGGGGGGGGTGACCGTGAGTGTGTGACAGTGTCTCTCTTCCGGGGGTGACTGTGCGGGATACTGGACGTGGGACCGGGACTCCTGATTGGGTAACTGCTTGAGATGCTGGTTCTAAGATTCAGGACCCTGTGGCTTGTCTCGGCCCTTTCCCTGTGTGCCCGGCTGAATGTATGCATGTGTATGCCAGCCTGTGTGTGCCTCTCCCTGTGCGTGAATCTGGCCTGTCCCCTGGGAACCGTGCCTGTGTGATGCTGGGGGAGAGGCTGCCGGGTGCCCCTGTGGGTGGTGAGATTGTTTCCCCCGACTGCACGCCCCTGGAGTTCTGGCTCTGGGTGTGAGTGGCCGTGCCTCTCGGGGGCCGGCGTCACCGTGTGACAGTGGCTGAGTGAGCCCAGGGTGCTGGGTGACTGTGTGTCATGTCTTTGTGTGCAGCTGAGTCTGGGTTTTTCTTGCTGTGATATCTTTCGGGGCTGCATGTTTCTGTGCATCTGGCTGTGCATGTGGCTGCGGCCGACTCGGGTTGCTGGGATTGCACCAGTGCTTTCTGGGGCTGAAAGTGCATCTTTGCACTGTGCGGGTTTCTGTGCGTCTGCGTGTGACCCAGCCTGTCCTGGACTGGCGCCTTCTTGCTCTGGGGTTACTGAGGAATTGGTCCTCTGAGTGCACAGTTGGGTTGGACCGTGCTAGTCTGGGCCTCGGGCCTCTGTGCAGTAGAACCAGTTGGGTCTAAACTCACATCTGTGGCCAGACCGAGTGCTGACCTGCAGACACCAGCAGGCTGGAGGAGGCCGCAGGGAGCTGTTTAGGGAAGGGAGAGGAGGCTGGAGGAGGGGCCCTGCAGGCCCAGGAAGTGGCCCCGCCAGCATCTGGGCAATTCAGGCCCCTTCTCCCTGGGGGGAAGTTGACTGATAACATGGAAAGGTTTGTGTGTGTTTGTGAGAGAAGAGGACCTGTTTGTGGTTTAACAGCCCTGCCTGTCCCACCAGCTCCTGGTGGGGAAGCTCTTCAGCCTGTTTTGCTGGGACTGGCACTCTCAGAGTGGCTGCAGGGTTGAACCTCACAGCCCCCTTCTCTCAAGGAGAAGCCATTAATGAGTTATCTTGTCTACAGACAGAAGATTCTAACAGTCCCTGCTCTGCATGGTGGCCAGTAGCCTGTGGCTGAGGAGTCTGCAGTAGCTTCTGGCCTCCCCACAGAGACATCTGTTCCCCTACATCATTTCTACTACTGCTGTCTTGCAGTTTACAAAGTACTTCTCTGCACTTAATCTCATGGTCCCTTCTCAAAAATGAGTGAAGAGTTCAGCTCCGGGAAGAGGTTAGACAAAGAGCCTCTCAGCCTAGGTCTCTGATTCTAAACCCCACATTCCCTGCGTTACTTTGCACCTGATCTATTTCTGCTTTAGACACATTTAAACTTTTTCATTTTATTATCTCATTTTTTAGCTGAGATAGAATTCACATACCATAAATCCACCACTGTAAAGTGTACAATTCAGTGGTTTTTAGTATATGCACAAGGTTGTACAAGCATCACCACGAATTCCAGAACATTTTCATCACCCCCAAAAGAAACCTCACACCCCTTAGCCATCACCCACAGCCTCCCTCCCACCACCCCTGCCCTGCTGTAACCGACTCTAGGCAACCACTAATGTACTTTCTGTCTCTATGTATTTGCTTATTCTGGGCATTTCATATAAGTGGAATCATACACTATGTGGCCTTTTGTGTCAGGCTTATTTCACTCACCATCATGTTTTCAAGGCTCATCCATGTTGCAGCACGTGTCAGGACCTCATTCCTTTTTATGGCCGAGTAATATTCTATGGTATGGATGTACATTTTGTTGGACATTGGGGTTGTTTCCACTAGGCACATTTTAAATTATTATAGCCTTATTTTCACCAAATGCCAGTGACCTCCAAAATAAGAATAAAACTCAACCAGCTTTTATTCAACTTCAGTAAATCAGCGGCATTAGTTGCCCAGGGAGCCAGCAGAGGCTGGGATGTTCCCTGGAAGGAGAGGCTTTCTTCCATGTGGGGCGAGGCACACAAGATGCAAGAAGGAACAGAGAGGGTAGGCGTGTGTGCACAGGATCAGGAGACGTGAGCCAGGCCGGCTGTGCCTCTGGTCTGACCTTCCTCAGGTTACTTCCCTTCTCTGGGCCTCAGCTCATCTGAAAGGGCTGGCTTCCCTCTAATGTGTGTTCTTTGGCTTTCTTCTCTGGAATAACTGACCTTGTGTTGCCTTTCATCCTGAGAATCTCAGAGAGTGAGCGAGAATTAAATGATTTTGAAGCCTGTATCCCCCCCGCCCCCCATCATTTCCTTACTCCTCAAAATGTGCATCCTTCGTTGAGTCAGAGACACTCAGGGCATTTCTTTCCTTCCCCAGCCCGTGGTCCTGCTGCACGGCGTGAGAACTAAGGGAAGTCACAGCCCGACCTGCAAAGCAGTGCTTCCCTCTTTTTAAGTTTTGTTCCTTCCCCCCCTGTCTTTTTTTTTTTGCGGTACACGGGCCTCTCACTGTTGTGGCCTCTCCCGTTGCGGAGCACAGGCTCCGGGACGCGCAGGCTCAGCGGCCATGGCTCACGGGCCCAGCCGCTCCGCGGCATGTGGGATCTTCCCGGACCGGGGCACGAACCCGTGTCCCCCGCATCGGCAGGCGGACTCTCAACCACTGCGCCACCAGGGAAGCCCCTCCCCCCCCCCCCCAGTCTTTAATTATCTCATTAATCTTGTCTCATTCTTTTGTGAGAACAGGCAGAGAGCCCAAGAATAGGTAAAGCAGTAGCTCTCAGGAATGGGTTGTAATGTTGTGATTTTTTTTTTTTTTTTTTACGTTGTGGTTTTTGACAGATGTTCAAGGTGACTAATTTTCATGGGCAGATCTCCAGTCCCTTTGAGGTGGTGGGGTTGGATCAGGGTTGCTCAGCCCCAGCATTGCCGATGTTGGGTGAGCCGTCTGTTGCAGGGGCCCGTCCTGTGTGTTGGAGGAAGTGTAGCAGCACTCTGACCTCTACCCACTAGATGCCAGTAGCATCCTCCCAAAAAAGGCTCCAGCCTCGCCTGGCGTCCCCTGCTGAGATCAGTTGCCCCCAGTTGAGAACCACTGGGTTAGACCCAGCAGTCTCTTCCAAGTTTGTTCCTGCGGTTGTGTGAGTTGTTTTGTGTATGTTTCACTTCGGCACCGAAGTTGGTGGCCCTGTGGTCAGCAGAGCTGTCCCCGATGTTTCCACTTCTCCTTCGTTGTCGGGTAGGGAGTGTGAGAACTAACTGATGGTCTCTGTCTCTGCCCAGTGCGTTACATACATGATCTAATGACAGCGTAGGACCGGGACCCTCTGCTGGACTCATTCCTTGGTGAAATTGACACCTGTGGTATGTGTCCCTTGCTGCCCAGACCTCTCTCTACATGATCTCCGTAACCCTTTGCCCACCACCGCTGGCTTCTGTCTGGTTTCTGTCCTCAGTCAGCCTTGCATCTCTTCCAGCCATCACTGCTTTCCAGGTTTCTCTCTTCCCCATTCAGTGGGCTCCTCTGTGTAACATACAAAACATGGCCAAGTCCCAGCGGTGCAGAGTTGTTGGGATGTGTGTTTTCTTCTCATTTAAGTTTTCTCCTTGAAAGAAAAAAAAAGAAAAATTGCAGTCAGGGCTTAAATTGTGGTTACTCTTGGAGCCTCTAACCCTCTTGGCCTTGTAACATTTAGGAAATATTAAATGTCCCTTTCTTTCATGTCTATAAATAAACCAATAGCCTAGAAAGTTTTATATTAAACTTTGAGCCTTTTTGAGAACCACCAAGAGCTTCATGACCCACAGACAGCCTGATCCTGGCCACGTTCCATTAAGAAAGACTTGCCTGGAATGGTGGTGGTGGTGGTGGTGGTTTTATTTATTTATTTTTTAACTTGTGTGTTGTGGCTTAAAATGGTGTTGATCACTCAGCTGTTGCCTAGCTTGAAGGGAGGAAACAGCCTCTTAAGACATTGCCCCCTCCCCTTAAAACAGAAAAACAGGATATGCTCCAAAGCAGCCTTGGAAAATGGAGAGCTCAGGGCTGAACAAGCATGTGGAGTAGCAGCGCCGGCCAGGAGCGCTCTGTTAGCAGGCATCCATCTGCGATGCCTTGGAAGGCATGTGGGGAAACATCAGGAAACCTGAAAATTCCTCCGCGGAAATTACTCAGGGGAGCAGCAGAGCAGGATTGGTAAGGAGAGGGTGCGGCTCTTTGGAAGGAACCAGGTTTCCTGGACATCTGTATCTTTTGCAGACACCAGAGCAGGAAATGTGAGCCTTGTGTCTGAGGCTTGTCGATAGCGGCATCTGGGCTGTGACATTCTCTTTCTTTCTCTGCAGTTGGAGGCTGGCAGCGATGAGGATCGCAAGTTAAACCACAGGTAAGCAGACTTAGTGTTTTCGTCCTGAAGTCTTTCTTCCAAGCAGGTAAGAAATACTCTTGTGCCTTTCCAAAAGGGAGGACCCTCGAGAAAGACTACACCAGCTTTTTAGTAGTGCTTTAAAAACGATCCAGAACACACAGAAGGAGAGCTTTACAAGTGATCTAGACATTTAACTGTAAACAGCTTTAATAACATTATGTAACATTTAGAGAAGAAAAAAAAATGATTGCCAGTGTTCCACCCCCCTTGCTTTACCGTGATGACGAGTATCTTTATAAACTTCCTTCCAGATTTTACTTCTGCTTTAAAGAAAATAATCATTTTAGTATGTTCTCACTTTTCCATCCTGCTTTTGGGAAGGTATTCCTTTTGAGGTAAGTACATTGCTGATTTGAAACAGACATTCAACCCCTCAGTTTATTAATTCAAGGTGTTTTGTGTGTGGGTGTGTGTGCGCACGCGCGCGTGCGTGTGTGCCAGTGAGAAATCTTTACGTAAACTCATTTGAGAAGCTTCTCAAGCTTGTAGCCCTCGTTTGCTGTATTCACAAGTAGACGCCAAAAGCACGTTTGTTTTTCTTTGCCAAAAATTGGGTGTTTTGTTGGTTTACAGAAGATTTAGCACTTCATTATATAATGTATTCTTCTGCACCAAAGAACTAGTCTTAAACTCTGGCTCTTAGAGTGTAAAAAAGTAAACATCTAGATTAAAAAAAAAGAATTAAACAGAATTTAAAGGATTTTTTTTTTTAAATGTCTGTTTCATCTTGGGAGGAGGAGGAAAATTAATTGGAAAAGGAAATATGTGTTCAGAAACTGGGGTCAGCTGTTCATTACCAAGAGCAGGCTATCCGGGTTCAACTCACCCGCGGAAGTGGTAGAGCTCTGCCTCGCCTGTCTTTGAAGTTTTCTGTGTGTTTGAGGGAAGGGAGGCACCATTTTTTCTAAAGCTCATATGTGTAGAGAAATAGTTGTCTTATTACAATTGTGGGTCCTCGTTTTCACGTTATGCTGGAGGGAGGAACAGCGGCAGTGACACGTTTGCTCTTCAGACTGGGGGTGTGGGTTGCTGAGAGTCTCGAAGGCTGGAATCAGCTGGATTCCCAAGTGGGGGAGGGGGAGGGGAGGAGTGGAGTCTGCTCTGGAGACTGTGGGGGAGGGAGAGCGGGGCGGAGGGCCTGCTGCCCGCCTCGTGGGGCCCCATCCCCGCACCCCCAGCTCCTCACCAGCGCTTACATGGACTTGGACTCTTCTCCCCCTCAAGCCGATCCTTTTCTTCCAGGCCTCTTGCCCCAGAGATGGCATTTAAGCCTCTCACTTAGATGGTCTTCCGTTTTTTAATTGCCCTTCCTGAACTGACAGCATAGTGTTTTGAATTGTTTCCATTAATAAAGAAGTTACAAATAGCAGTGGTAGGAAAATGTGTATGTGCTGCTGGCCAATAAAAGGCCCCTTTCTCTGCACAGCTTGGAGCTGGAGAGGACCGTACAAAGGGAAGTGATGGCAGCTCTCTGCATTGCCAAATTTAACCCTCACAACGACCCCGGGAGGTGGGGTATTCCCCCCAGGTCGCAGGTGAGGAATCCGAGGCCCAAGGTTGCCTTCGAAGCGGGGCCTCCGTTGCCCGCAACACCTGAGTTTGTCATAGGACATCACCTTTCCGGGGACCAGTTTCGTGGTTCAGTTGAGCAGGTGTGTTGCACGTACAGGCGTGGGAACTTGCTGAGCTCGCCCAGGTGGGTAGAGGCCGCAGCAGGGCGAGAACCCAAGAGCCCTGCTGACTTGTGATGGTGCCTCCTAGGAAGTCAGATCGCCCTGGTGACCACCGTGAGTCCCTCTGTGCTGCTCTCAGTGGGTCCCCAGTGCCATCGTGAGCTCTGGGAGACCTGGGCTGCAGGGGGGAACCTGGTCTCTGAGCCCATCCTCACAGGCTCCCCTTTCCTCCCCTCTTCCTTCACCTTGATGTCCACGCCCCGTTTTAGGCAGTGGACACCGTCCTGGTTTCTAACCCTCCGAACCAAACGAGAAGTCCTGCTGTCCTGGTGTAAGCTTTGACTGAAACTCATTGGCATCTGCGTGTGGATTTGCATTTTCAGGCCTGTGCTCTCTAAGCTTCTCCTAGAGAAAAAAAAATGTGTGGAATGGTCCCTCATTGGTTGCTTGTCTTGGGGAGGAGAGTTGGGGAGAGGAGATTTCTCTTTGCTTCACATTCATCCTGAAGGAAATCTGGCCTGGTTTGGTTTCTGAAGGGCGCTGGGGAGGGAGAGAAACTGGGGAGGCCGCAGGATATGCCTCTCTCTTTGCCCCTTTGTCTACCCTTAATTGACAGTTTCATCTTTCGGGTCCTCCAAGAAGTGATCTTAGACCCACGTGTAGCCAGTAAATTGCTGAATCCGTGGGTTGGATCTTCTGTCTCACCTGCCCTTTTCCTCCCCTGTCCCCCCCTGGTGGCACCATCAGTCAGGTCCTTGTACCTCCCCTGATCCACTGAGGGGCCACCCATCGACCCATCGCTCTTCGTCAGTTTATCGTCCCCACTGTCAGAGGGACGCCAGTCTGGAAGCGCCCATGCTTCTTCCTCCTGGTCGCTACGCTGTTTTCCTCCTTCACCCTCGTCACTGGCCTTTCGTCAAATGAATGTGCCATTTTTCAGTCCTACCCCTGCTCCCTGACCAGGCTCTTTCTCTAAGCCAGTT
Organism: Delphinapterus leucas; assembly: GCF_059928025.1. NCBI lineage: Eukaryota > Metazoa > Chordata > Mammalia > Artiodactyla > Monodontidae > Delphinapterus > Delphinapterus leucas. The sequence goes on from NC_143142.1 coordinate 18,055,943, forward strand.
CCCTTTCCAGTTGGCCACAGTCCTCATGGCCAGTTCAGCATGCTCCCATCCCAAACCTCTGTGGCTTCCCTCTCCTTGGCAGGTGGCTCTTGATTTCTCTCTGTGCTGGGTACCATACCTGCCTTCCCTGGCAGGTACCTGTGTTTTTGTCTCGTCCCTAACTGCTGGTGACATCTTAGTGACAGGGTCTTAGTTTTCTGCCTGCACATAGCACTTCAGCAGTTTAAACATATTAACTTTGTTTTGATTCTGCAGCGAATTGCATTCATGTGTGAGAAAGATGTGTCGAGGAAAGACGTGGGCTTTGGAGTCAGGCAGATCTAGCCTCGGACCCTGGCTTCTGCACTAGTAGAGGTGCCAGCATGCACCTGGGAGTCACTGTGCCTCTGTGGGTCTCCGTTCTTCCATCTGTAAAATGGATAAAGCTATGACCTTTCAGGGTTGGCGAATACTTTGTGTGGGGCTCCTTGCACAGAGCCAGGTCCACAATGGGCGTGGAGGACAGTGGCTACATTTGGTCTTCAGAGGATGGTGTTCCTATCAGTGTTAGGTTCACAGCCCAGAAGTAGAGGCTCTGACCTCCAGCAGGTGCCGCGTCCACTGTGTGGGGCTGAGAGGGCCGCCCCCGTGGCTGTCCTGTGACTTGGACCAGCCTGCGTCCTTTACCCAGTGACATCCCTGTAAGATGTAAACAGGAACGCACCTTCTGCAGAATCTTTATTGTCATCCGGATGGTTTCTCCAAAGGCCTTCTGGCGGACATCTCGAGACCTGCTTACCGCCCGTCCAGAGGGAAGCTGAGTGACGCAGAGCCGTAGACCCAGCTCTCGCTCCCTCTGTCCTGCTCTCTGCGTGTGCAGATGGCCGCCGGCCTCCAGCGATCCCCTTTGGGAAGCTGCGCTGTTCAGACTGTGGGAACTGGTGAGCTTATGGCCTGCTGGCAGCAGCTCCTGGCTCCCTCACCATCCTGGGAGTCGCCTCCGTCTGGCATGAGGCGTAAGTGGTTGTGTGCCAGGCGGGGCCCTGGGGAGGGAATATGGTTGTGTTCTTTCCAGAGTGTGGATCAGGAGTGAGTGTTCTGCTGTTTTTTTTGTTTTTTTGGGTTTTTTTTGCGGTACGCGGGCCCCTCACTGTTGTGGCCTCTCCCGTTGCGGAGCACAGGCTCCGGACGCACAGGCTGAGCGGCCACGGCTCACGGGCCCAGCCGCTCCGCGGCATGTGGGATCTTCCCGGACCGGGGCACGAACCCGTGTCCCCCGCATCGGCAGGCGGACTCTCAACCGCTGCGCTACAGGGGAAGCCCTGCGGTTTTGTTTTTTTTGGGGGTCTTATCATCCAGTATTTCAAGTCAAGCACATGAAAATGATCATTAGCGTTCTTTTAATTTCTTTTCTTACTTGCCCAAGCAAACGTTTGGGCCAAAGCAGCAGGACTTTGTCTTCTCTGTTTTATCTGGTTTCAGTGGTAAACTGTGAACTCCCTTACAACTCTGCCTTTCCCTCTACCCTCTCCTCCTTCCGGTCTTGACCTGGAAATCCCCAGAGGACCCCGCTCTCCATATAAGCTTTTCTCCCTCCCCGACAGCGTCAGGAAGTGGTGGTGGTTGGTGTGTCCTTGCTCTTCAGATCACACTTCCCAATCTTTATTCACAACCTCTTCTTCGAGGCCTGTCCACCCTTTGAGGTTTCTCTCTGCCTTTCTTGACGGTTTCTTAGCCGTCAAGACTTGACTGTGACTGTTGAGAGTCTGTCCATTTAAGTCCCGGCAAGAGGTGTCGAGCATTTGCGGCATCCAGGCTCTGTGCAGCAGGCCGCTGTATCAGCTGTCTACTGCTGTGTAACAAGCTACTCCAAACTCAGTGGTCCAGAACGATGCACGGTTATTTCCTCACAGCTCCTGTGGGCCAGGAACCCGGATGTGGTTGAGCTGTGTCCTCTGCTGGGTTGAGCTGTGTCCACATGGCTGCAGTCAAGGTGTTAGCCAGGGCCGGGATCTCATCCGTGGCTTGGGTCCTCTTCCAGGCTCACACTGGTTCTTGGCAGAATGCGTTCTCTTGCAGCTGTAGATTCCACGGCTGGTGGCTTGCTTCAAGGCCGACAGGAGAATCTGATGCCATCAGGGAATGCCATCAGGAGAGGGACCATCCCATCACCTTTGCCATAGGGTATAACCTAATGAAGGGAGCAGCTCTCCCATCCTGTTCCCTGGTCCCAGCACACTCAGCATAGGGGGCTCATCCAGGGTGCCTGCCCCAAGGCCTGGGGTCCTGGGCAACCTCAGAATCTGCCTACCAGTCTCAGTCTGTGGGAGTTCTTGAGATGCCCCAGTCTAATGTAGAGAAAACAAGACATGTAACCGAGTAGGTTTCTGTACAGTGTTACAGATGTGGCAGGGTGTAAAGGCATCACTTATATAAAGGCATCACTGGCTGGTGGGAAGAGGCCAGGAGCCCCAGGGAGCCGGCAGGAGTCGACCACATGCCAGAGACAGTCATTTTCTCCACTCAGCACCTGTACGCTCCTTCACACCTGGAGGCTTGGCATCTCGTGTTTGCCCCATGTTGCATATTGACCTCTGCAATAACACCTCCAGTGACCCTTAGACATTTTTTCCATGAGCTTTGGCCTTGGGGAGGAACAGGCCTGGGTTTGGCTTCCACCTCTGTCATCTGTCACCTCACCTGGCTGTCATATGACCTGGGCAGGCCTCATTTTCCAATGGGCAGAATAACCTGTGGCATCATAGACGTTCCGACAAATGCCCCGCCTCTGCCTCCTTCAGGTCGCTTCCTCTGGTCACTTCTGACTCTTCCTTTTTTTCCCCACAGGCGTTTATCTCTCCTTAGTATTTCCTTGAGACTTGGGACTTGTGTAGTATTTACCGAAGTACATAAATGTTCTCTGCTAGGAGGATCAGCTGTATAATTTGTGGAGCCCAGTGCAAAATGAAAATTGTAGATCCACTTTTTAAAAAGTGATGAAGAATTTCAAGGTGGCAACAGCAGAGCATTAACCAAGCTCGGAGCCCTTCTGAGCACGAGGCCTTGAGCCACTGCCCAGGGCGCCTGCCCACTTGACCATGAGCCCACCCTAAGGACAGAGCCTTCCCCGCCTCTCCCATCACCTCTCCCGGTGCCTGGTGTGCACTGGATGGGCCATCGAGGTCTTGTAAATTGAATTTTCCAAGTTCTATCTCATGGTGAGGAACTCAGAGTGGTCTTGGACAACACACAGGAAGCGAAGGACAGAGAAATTTTTCCTGCGATTTCCCCCTGCAGTTTGGCAATACAGGTGCTGTTAGCGCAGTCTCAGCACCCCCGTCCTAATCCGCTTACAAGCCATTCATTCACCAAATCCTTACTGAGCACTTACTGTGTGCCAAGCACTGTCCTAGGAGCTGAGAATATAGCAGTGAACAGAGCACAGAAATCCCTGCCCTTGTGGCTGACATTCTGTTGGGGGAGACAAGACAGTAGGTAAGATGAACAGGTACATTAAGTGTGTTAGCAGGTGCTGAGGAGGAAAAGTCAACCAGGGACGGAGGCTGTGGAAGTGAGCCCTTCAAACGTGCTGTGCTCTGTGAGTTGCCTCATGGGCGTTGTTTTATTTAGTCTGTGTAAGGAAAGCACCACTTCTGTTCCCATTCTCTGGATGAGAAGACAAAGCCTCAGGGAGGTAGCTGGCCTAACTTCAGTTAGCAGGAGGCGATGGAGCCAGGACCCTCATGCTCCGAGTCTCTGACTCCAAAGCCTGTGCTCTGAGCCCCAAAATTCGAGAGCCACCTCCACAAGCCCGCCTCCCGTGGCTTTGCCCTCCTCCCTTCTGGCCTGAACCCCAGGGGCCCCACCGTGAGACGTGTGCCCTGTCCTGTGAGCTCCCTGACCTTGACCTACAGTGAGGCTTGCAGCCGATGCCCCTTCCCATGCAGTCGCCTGGACGGGTAGCAGGGGAGGGTGGGGGGTGCTCCTCGTGGCTCCCGTTCAGCGGGGGCCTGTAGGTGCAGGCACTGGGCTGGGAACTGGATGCAGCTTGTCTCGTTTCTGTCACCCCCACAAGGTGCCTGCCTCATTGTAGGAAACTGCAGTTCCCAGGGGCTGGAGCCAGGGTTTAGATGCAGGTCGCTGTGACTCAGAAGCCTGTGTCCCTTCCTTGCTGCTCCTGTCCCCACAGGGTACCTGCAGGTTTGTGTTCAGCTCATCCCGTCCTGTCCCCACCCGCGTGGCTTTAGAGGCAGCTACCTCCCGTTAACTCCCAACCTGAAACCCTGGGGTGCACACGTGTAACGTCCTGGGGCCGTTGTACCATTCTGCCCTTCCTTTCGGTTTAACTCCGGTATTCTTCCTGGCAGTTGGTTGGAACGTTTGATGTTAAAATCAGAATTCGCCTTCAGCATGTGTTAAATAGTTTTTGTTGTCGTTAGAAAACTCATCCTAGAATGGGGACACGTGAGAACAGAGGTGAAGAGTTAATTTGATTCTGTTGGAACGTAATTAAAGTTATTAAGGTTAACTTAAAATGGATTTTGCTCAGAGTCTAGTAGGTTTCATTAAACTTTTGAAATACCAGTGCTTAGACTTCAAAAGAAGCCTGGGGGCTTCCCTGGTGACGCAGTGGTTGAGAGCCTGCCGGCCGATGCAGGGGACACGGGTTCGTGCCCCGGTCCGGGAAGATCCCACATGCTGCGGAGCGGCTGGGCCCGTGAGCCATGGCCACTGAGCCTGCGTGTCGGAGCCTGTGCTCTGCAACGGGAGAGGCCACAACACTGAGAGACCCGCGTACCGCAAAAAAAAAAGAATGCCTGGAAGCCCTGGTCTCATTCTTCCTGTGCACTTAGCACACCAGGGGAGCGTGTTTGCACACCAGGGGAGCCTGTGTACAAACCAGAGGAGCGTGTTTGCACACCAGGGGTGCCTGTGTGCACACCAAGAATGCTCGTTCATGCGAGCTCTTTCTTCCTGGGTGATCGTGGTACCCGATCACCCTCGTGGTAAATGGAGCAGAGCTGTGAGAGGGAGTCGGAAAACCTAGGTTCTGTCCTATGATGTGTCATCTGCTGTGCAACCTTAGGCCAGTCACTAAAGGTCTCTGGGCCCCCACTGCCTCCTTTGTAAAGTGAAGAGATGAGATTAGATTATGGCTTCCAAATGCAAGGAGAGTCCTCACTCACACCCACCAGTCTAGTTCTGTGTTACCTTGTTAGCACTTCTAAACATTCTCGGTAGCTTTCTAACAGGCCGTCCAGAGTTCCTCCTTTCTTCTCAGGCTGAGAGCAAGGTTAGCCCTGTGTGAGGCATCTCGCCAAGTCACGCTGAGGTGGAGAGAACTGGTGTGGCTGCTGAGAGGAAGTGGACCCTCTGTTCGGACCCACTTCCCCCTCAGTGAGCATCAAGCCAGGCGCGCTTCACCCCGGAGCAGGGCCACACGCATGGCGGCGGCCGTCTGAACAGAAGGGACTCCCGCCTTTAGAGTTCATCCTTGGCGTATGTTGTGCTGTGGTCAGATACCCTGGATCTGGGCAGTGTAGTGGGAAATTCCTAAGACTAGGAGGATATCCACGGGAGTCTTTCTGTTTTGAGGAAGGCTGCAGGAAGAAAACAGGATTCATCAAAGAGGACTAATCGAAGTCAGGAGTAGCCACTTGCAGGGCGTGCTGAGTGATGGGGCTGGGGGCTGGGGGCGAGAGCACGCGTCTGGCCCACACGGCGTCCACTCTGGGGTGTGGAAAGCCTGGCGACGGCCCCACTCCTGCGGCAGAGGCAATGTGCTGGTGAGGGCACCCCCGGCCGCCCTGCCCCGCCGTGCCGTGCGGGGAGAGGATCAGCAATGCCCAGACTGCCGTGTAAATTACGGAATCGTGCCGTTGGCTGTGCCTCGATGCGGCGGGGCTGCTGGGTCGTGTCTGTACCCACCCCCTGACCGCCTGTGTGACTGTGACCTCGGGCCAGCCCCCTGCCCTCCCCGAAACAGGAAGGGTCCTCCTCTGTTCAGGGGGCTTGTATGAGGCTGGGAGGGCGTCTTGTACAGTGTGTAGTGTCTGGTCCTTGCCAGCCACAGGGCACCGGTATTTTCATAGATGGTGGGAAGCGAGAGTCCCTTCTGCCGCCTTCCTGACCGTGTTCCCCCAGACCAAAGACCAAAAGGTCAACTGAGTGGAACCCAAGGGAAAAAACAGCCAACGCCTGACCTGTTTCCCTCCAGGTTACACTGAGCCTGGTACCAGGCGAAGCATCATGTCTTGTCTGCCTTTATTTATTTATTTGTACAGGTTAAAAAAAATTTTTTTTTTCCTTGAATGGCTACTTTTGAAGCTATTTTTAAAAAGACTTTGTTTCAAATAAGGCCTCAGAGGCCCCGCCTTAGGAAACGTCTGGTGCCCTCCCTGTGGGGGGGCCTCCCCTCGCTGGCAGAAGTGATTCCCACACGCTTGCTGAGAGTTCTCAAGGCATGAGTCCCCAGATCGGGACCCACAAGGGAGGGGACTGTTGACGTGCTTCGGAGAGAGCCGGGCCCGCTGCCGCCTCTGGAAATTGCTTGTCCCTTCTTCCCAGATGTCCAAGCCCGCTGTTCCGTGTCTTGTCTGAAGCAGCTGGAAGTTGGGAGGGGCTGTTCGCTTCTGGGGTGGAGGCCGCTGAGCCATACGGCAAGGGGGCTTTCTCAGGAGCCCGCTCCCCAAGCCCGAGCGCCCTGTGCAGGCCCCACCACATGGAGTGGGAGGGAGATGGAGATGTGTTGCTTATGAAGCAACCTTGTAACGGCGGCAGTTTTTTTTTTTGTTTTTTGTTTTTTTTGCGGTACGCGGGCCTCTCACTGTTGTGGCCTCTCCCGTTGCGGAGCGCAGGCTCAGCGGCCATGGCTTACGGGCCCAGCCGCTCCGTGGCACGTGGGATCCTCCCAGACCGGGGCACGAACCCGTGTCCCCTGCATCGGCAGGCGGACTCTCAACAACTGCGCCACCAGGGAAGCCCAGCAGTTTTTATTTAGAGTTATATTTGCCTTATCAATCCAGCCAGTGTATTGGGTTGGCCAAAAAGTTCGTTCGGGTTTTCCATAAGCTGTTATGGAAAAATCTGAACGAACTTTTTGGCCAACCCAGCATGTTTGGTGCCTGTATGTGTATTGGGTTCTGTGCTGAATGCTGGGGATTCCATGTTAAATAAAAAAAGAGTCCTTACCCTCCAAAGGTAACATGTGTGCTGTGCCCAAAAGCGATTTGAAACAGCTTATAACATTCAAAGGGAACAGTATGATTTAGAATTGGAAAAGTGGAACATGGTGAACATAGGGGAAAATAAAGCAAAGTGAGGAGAAGGTTTGTGTGTGGGATTCAAGGCATAATGTTGGTATAGTTACCAGAGTTTGGCTACACATCTGACTTTGAGCTTCCTGGGAGTCAAAGCAAAGAGAGAAACAAGATCAGTTGCTTGACTCATGGTGTCCTTAAAATACCGCCAGGCCAGTTTCTCTGAAGAACTGTTCCTGGTAGATACCTGCGGATGGGTATTCGTGAGGAGACCCAGTGAGATGGGCAGACAGGCAGGTTGTCTTAGGTTTGGCCCTGAGGCCCACAGGGAGAGCTGATGCCACGGGCCCATCCCACCAATTAACCTGGGTATTTGTTGTCTTGAGAGGTGAGGTCAGCTGCAGCGCTTGGTGCCAAATCTGCTGGCCACCCCAACCGTTGAAAACAGGATGCTGAGTCACATCCTGCAGGTCTGCAGCGTCCTGACTTCGCGTGCCTGTCACAATGGGAGGCTCACCCGGGCAGGTTGGCCCCCCACTTTTCCGAAAGTGTGGTCTCAGAGCAGGAAAATGCTAAAATTAGGTCTTACGTGGGCCAGGGCCATGTGTGTGCAAGGCTCTCGAAATCTGGACAGCCATAGACCAAGAGGAACCCAGAGAGGGGAGCTTCCCATCATCCTCCACTGCCTTAGGCATGAAGCGAGGCTGCTGCTGTTATGGAAACACAGAGGGGAAATGGTCCTGAGGCAGGGAGAGAGCTCAGGTGCTGCGGGTCAGAGCATCCAAGAGGGAAGCAGGAAGTCAGGACGTCTGCCAGTGATGATGACCAGTGAGAGGGTCTTAAGTTTTTAATCACTGGCCAATAGAGAAGAATTAAAAGGAGTGTTTTTGCCAAAATCCAGTTAAGTGGAATTAAAAAAACTTTTTAAAGTAATTTTAAAAATTCAGAAACAAAAACGTACATAAAAGTTGCAAATATAGTACAAATAACATTTTTCTAATCCTCAGACCCCATTCAGGGTCCACCATTTGTCCCAACGGTGTCTTTTGTAAAGGATCCAGGTCAGGATCGCCTGCTACATGTAGTGGTCCTGTCTCTTGACTCTCCTTCAGTCTGGGGCATTCCTTAGTCTTCCTTTGACTCTCGTGACCTGGACACTTTGAAGGGAGAGGCCCAGCAGTTTGTAGAATGTCCCTCAGTTTGGGTTTGACTGATGTTCCCTCAAAATTAGATTCGGGTCGTGCAACACCATGTGTCTCATCACCGGTGATGTTCACCGTGGTCCTCAAGTGGCTTTGCCCGGCTTCTTTACTGCACAGGTATTCTTTTCCCCCTTTATCAAGAAGTGTTTCTTGCGGGGGGAATACTTTGAAATTAGGTCAGTACCCGATGCCCCCTCAACTTTTCCATTTATTTACATCTGTGTGGACTCCTGTTTGTCTGTTTCATGCATCGGTTCATAGTCTGTTAATTGTGTTCTTGACTTCAAGGTTCAAATTGTCCCCGATTTAGCCTGTGAGGTCTCATTCAAGCTGGCTTCCCTGTCCCTTGACGTATCCACATCTTCCTTTAAGCACTGCCTTATTTTCTGACACCAGATGGCAGACTTCATCTTGTACTTTCCATCCCCCATCTCTGGAACCCCTAATTTCTCCAAGGAGCCCTACCTAGTTCCTTTTAGTAGAGAATGGAATTTCAAAACCAAGGCAGGTGGTGATTATTTTGTGAATCACTGTCTTGTACACCTGGAACTAACAGTGGTGTTAGGTCAATTATACTTCAACAAAAAATTTTTTTAATAAAGAATTTATGAAGCATTTTAACCCCTGTGAATAATAATTGGAAGGGATAATTGATGGATGAGATTAGGAGCTGGGGCTGGACCTAGAAATCTGACGGTGGAATGCAGAACATGGAAAGTGGTAGATACAGGTTGTCACGTTCCATTTATTTGGGTTTTAGTTGATCCATGGGCATATCTGAGAACTAAATGTCCACTAAGTTAAAAAAGCAGAAAATATTAATTTTTTTCATGTACTCTATATAAAGATTCCTTGAAGCTCTTTCTACTCTCTAAAAACAAACAATATTAATTAAGGACTTTTCTTTTGAAGAAATAAAATTATACCAAATTAATCTGGAAAACAAAAACAAAGAAGCTGAGGTAAGTGTACTTATTATTACTGTTGGGGGCATTGCTCTCCACAGGCCCCTTCAGTGGGCAGAATTAGGGGATATGTGGAGGTACGTGCACACGCAAGCACACACGTGCACACACACGTTTGCATCTGTATTTTTTTCTCTATTTAAATATATTGAAAACCATGAATTCAAGCTAATACCTTCAATTCTGATCCAACATCTCTGGGTTCATTCTAGTTTTTTCTCTCTCCATATTTGTAATCCCTTTTCTTTCTTTTTTTTTTTAAATAAATTTATTTGTTTTATTTATTTTTATTTTTGGCTGCATTGGGTCTTTGTTGCTGCACATGGGCTTTCTCTAGTTGCGGCGAGCAGGGGCTACTCTTTGTTGTGGTGCATGGGCTTCTCATTGCGGTGGCTTCTCTTGTTGTGGAGCATGGGCTCTAGGCACGCGGGCTTCAGTAGTTGTGGCTTGCGGGCTCTAGAGTGCAGGCTCAGTAGTTGTGGCGCACGGGCGTTGTTGCTCCGCGGCATGTGGGATCTTCCCAGACCAGGGCTCGAACCCGTGTCCCCTGCATTGGCAGGCGGATTCTTAACCACTGTGCCACCAGGGAAGCCCCTGTAATCCCTTTTCTGATAGTGAGGACCCTGGCTCCCCTTGTCCCTAAAGTGTTTACTTGTTTGATCAACCCCCCTACCTGCAGCCACCTCTCCGCTGCTCACCACACCCTCTCCCTAACCCAGAGGCCTGCCTTGCTCTGCCCACCAGATGGTTTTCGGTCTGAATTGTTGGGGAAGAGAAGCAGACTTACTTTCTTCACTCTGTGTTTCCCCATGGGTGTCAATTTGGCAGAGGTTCGATGCTTACAGGTGAGACTCCTGGTGTCTTCTCCTGCCTTTTCCGCTTTTTGGCCACGTGAATTTGGACAAGTGACTTGATGTCTCTGAGCTTCAGTTTCCCCGTAGGTGGATGCTGAGGATTAGGTTAATATGTATGACACGCCCAGCATGACACACAGCAAAGATGTTCCTTATCGGTTTTATATTTACTGAGTGCACATCTGAGGGGCGTCCAGAGACGGAGATCGTAGCCTTGGCTCTCAGGACTCCAGTGATGAGGAGGACTTAGTTGTGTTGTTTGAAACACTTGGCTGCCAAGAGGACCTGACTGTAACTGCATTTATGCAGTGAGTCTTCTGTTTTTTCCAGAGGTTGTAATGCTTAGTTAGAGGTGTCTGATAATTGATTGAAGCTTGAGAACTATTTTCCCAGGTTACATGTTTTAGTTGAGTAATAGGGCATCTTTTTAATTTATTTTTTTATTTTTTATTTTTTATTTTTTCTGGTACGCGGGCCTCTCACTGTTGTGGCCTCTCCCGTTGCGGAGCACAGGCTCCGGACGCGCAGGCTCAGCGGCCGTGGCTCACGGGCCCAGCCGCTCCGCGGCATGTGGGATCTTCCCGGACCGGGGCACGAACCCGTGTCCCCTGCATCGGCAGGCGGACTCCCAACCACTGCTCCACCAGGGAAGCCCTTTATTTTTTTATTGAAGTATAGTTGATGTATAATATAAGTTACAGGTTACAATATAGTGATTCACAATTTTTAAAGGTTGTACTCCATTTATAGTTTTAAAAACTATTGGCTACGTTCCCTGTGTCGTACTGTATATCTTTGCAGCTTATTGCATAACGTGCTAGTTTGTACCGCTTGATCCCCTGCCCTTATATTGCCCCTCCCTCCGCCCGTCTCCCCACTGGTAACCACTGGTTTGTTCTCTGTTATCTGTGAGTCTTATCTGCTCTGTTCATCCTGTGTGTGCTGAGCACCCACTGTTGCAGCTGCTCAGAGATGACCAAGGTGAGTTAGTCACAAAATGCTTTGAGGCTGGAGAAGGGTACAGCTCGGCCAGTTTATGAGTATTTACTTCTGAGTATCGACTCTGTTATATGTCAGGCAGGGAGGGAGACTTAAAAAATTACGTGTCCTGGCCCTGGAGTCCCATCGTGAAGTTAAAATATACTGGTGTGAAGATAACATCGCCACCAGTTAGTAGGTAAATAGGGCCAGGAACATAGTTTGGGGCCTTGGGTTCCTATCCCTTTCTAAGTATATGACCTTGGATGAGTGACTTACCCTCTGAGCCTCAGTTTCTTCACCAGCACGGTGAGAGAAGGTGCTGTAACATGTCGAAAGGGAAGAGCATGGCTTGCAGCTAGGGTGGTGAGGGAGGGCTTCCTGGAGAAGGCGTGAACGTTGGAAGGTGGACGGGACGTGGGGAGGCAATCAGGAGAGAGGAGACTGTGCTAGAGACCCAGAGTAGAAGAGTTGATGATGACAATGACATGGACGGGGATGGAGCAGAGATCGCATGGAGTGTGGGAGGAATAGTGTAAGAGCTGATACAAGGAAGCTCTTTATTATAAATCACTTTCGCTGATTGCATTAGAAGCTCCCTGAGGTCCGAGAGTGCCGGATGACTGAAATTTAGTTAGTGACATGGCGTGGCTAACTGGCTGCCGTACAAAGCAAGCACAAGGACTCTGGGTTTTATAGATGATGCCGCATCATTGGAAGTTCTGGAGCTGGGACGTAATGTAACAAGAGCAGTGGCTGGGAGCTAAGGCACGGGGTCCTCTGTTCTCTGCCCTGACTCTCATTAGGCTGCAAGCTCCCGGTACAGCTGTGCTGTCCCATATCATAGCTGGTAGCTGCACGTGGCTAATTCAAATTGAATTAAAATCAAATAAAATGACAAATTCAGCTCATCAGTCACACTCATCGCATTTCGAGTGTTCAGAACATAGGCCTCTATGGCCGGTGGCTGCCGTATTGAACGGCACAGGTGGAGAAGATGTCTTTTGTCTTGGAAAGCATTGCCCTGCAGGGACCCTGAGGACCAAGCACAGAGCCGGGCACACAGTGAGGGGATGTGGCATGGCTTACGGGGCTGGGGGACTGGAAAGGAAAGGGCGCCCTGGAAAGGTTAGGACTTGGCGATCCATGAATATGGGATGGGCTGCATCCCAAAGAAAGGGCCGAGAACCGGGGACAGTTGACACAATTCGTTCTTGGAATTTTTGAGTTATTTCAAAAACATTTCCTTCGTGTGCCTGTTGTTTCTGGCTGGCTAGGTCGCCTCTGCTGCCATTGCGTTTCCTGCACAGGGTGGCCTTTCTCCCTCTGTGCTCACGAAGGGGGCTTAGATGCCGGTGTACCAGACGCTCTCGGGAAGATAACACCGGCTCCGGCTTCCACAGACGGGGCCTGAGGGCTCTTGGGGGCCATCGGGGAGCTATCCCAAGGTTTGTGAAGCCAATCCAAGGTGTGTTATTTGCTGTCTCGCTTTTCCGGGGTGTGTGGGGGGGGCAAGTCCCGATTCTGCGAGCTTGTTGGTATATTCAGCTGCTTGCTCCTACCCATTGGTAGGAAGGAGTGCTGTGTAGCTGGCTGCAGAGAATGTCTCTTACTGTCCAAAATACTTCTGGACATTCCTTCTCTCTGAGAGAAGCCTACGCCTTCTAGCCAAACAATACATGCCCAGCAGCAAAGACATCTGTAACAAGCCCTGCCAGCATTTCTTGCCAGTGACCCCATTCCCTAAGTATAAGGCCCTGCAGAGCTGGAGTTTCCCTGTTGTCAGCATCCTGTGTGGAGGGGAGCTTTTGGGGGGCTCTAGCTGATCAGTGTGTCAGGTGAGTTGTTTGCTTAGGCCCCGAAGAGTGGCATATGGGACAAGGCCTTGCTGAATGCCCCGTAAAGGACAAAATAAAAATAAGGCCTCGGCACAGCCCGGGGTCTTTGTGACTTTTGAACTTGAGTTGAAAATGAGGGAGGCACCCATGGGAGAACAGTGAAGAGAGTTTTCCGTCTCCACCTGCAGGCCGCTTACCTTACTCCGTGTACAGGTCTTCCGTCTCCTTTGCATCTTTACAAACTTCATTTTGGTAGGAAGGGGGTTCTGGATCCATCTAAACCATCGCCAGGAGTGGTTTTAAGGTAGACTTGCATCCATCCAGCTCTACCTGCTGCTCCTGTGGCTGCAGGTCACACCGTCCTGCCATCTGACCTCGGGATTCTACAGGAAGAGCCCTGAACTTGAAGCCTGTCTATCTCGTCCGGCCCCTTATGGGCCGTACGACGGCAGACACGTCGTCTATCTTCTCTGTTTTGGTTCTTTCATCAGAAAAGTGGCACTGTAAGAATTAAGTGAAGAAACGTAGGGACAAGCTCTCTGTAAATTATGAAGCCCCATTCGGATTGGAGGTATCGTTGACTTACTTAAAATAACCCTCGATGAGTGGCTACTAGGCCTTCGGGTGCTGAGCACTCCTGGCTCAACCACTCACCCAGGGTTTGATTCTTAGCTTTGCACGTTCTGAAACTGGAGTATTAGTTCACCCAGGGATGATCAAGTTCTGAGAAACCAACTCATGCTAACCAGACTTATAAGGAACTGACTTATAAACCTGAATAGACATTTATGAATTCTCAGTGGAACCTATTACCACAGAGACCAGATCCTCCTCCCCTGTTCCCTGGATGGCACGTGTAGCAGAATCTTCCTACTCTCCTGCTCCTTGCTCTCTTTGTCCCTGTTTACAGGTCCTTCGAGGCCCAGCTTGGTGGTATTTCAGGGAGATCTCCCTGGACCCCCCGGCTGGGCTGGGCATCCCTCCCTCCTGTGTGTGTGTGTGTGTGTGTGTGTGTGTGTGTGTGTGCGTGCGTGTGCATATATGGCACCTTATACATCCCTGCATCGTGGGACCTGCTGCGCTACATTGCAGGTACTGTCCTGCGTCTGTCTGACCCACTAGACTGTGCTGTTGCTCCGGGGCAGAAACCGTTTCCGTTTCACTTTGAACTCCCAGGGTTTAGCACTGACCAGGCACGGTAGGGGCACAGTCAGTATTTAACCTAGATGGAATTAATGGAACCTCCTCTTGGGAGTGTTCACGGGCACCACCTTTTCTGTAGTGACAACTTTATATGCATTCCATTTTTTTCTTGAATTATCGTCAAGCCCACTGGACAAACCAGTCTACTCAGTAATCACTGGGCAGAGCTGAGTGCGATCGAGAGTTAATTGTATCCATGCAAAAATATCAATAGTTCAGTTCGTTTCAACCAGGCCAGTCAATTTGAATCTTTTTTTTTGAAGTATAGTTGATTTACAATGTTGTCTTAATTTCAACCTTTTTTTGAGCTTATACTTTTTTTTTTTTTTTTTTGTGGTACGCGGGCCTCTCACTCTTGTGGCCTCTCCCGTTGCGGAGCACAGGCTCCGGACGCGCAGGCTCAGCGGCCATGGCTTACGGGCCCAACCGCTCAGCGGCATGTGGGATCTTCCCGGACCGGGGCACGAACTCTCAACCGGACTCTCAACCACTGCACCACCAGGGAAGCCCGAGCCTATACTTTTATGCTCATTTTCTCTGGGGTTTTTTTTTTTTTTGCAAGAGGTAGCATCAGAAATCCTAAAATCATAACCGGTTAATAACTTCCTGTTTCGTCATCTATAAAATGAGTATAACAATGCCTGCTCAGCCTGCATGGGAGAGCTTCATGAAGATCAAATAGGCTGACGTTAGCCAGAGTGCTTTGTCAACAGCAGAGCTTATCAGAGGTCTGAT
This sequence comes from Delphinapterus leucas, assembly GCF_059928025.1. NCBI lineage: Eukaryota > Metazoa > Chordata > Mammalia > Artiodactyla > Monodontidae > Delphinapterus > Delphinapterus leucas. Next base: position 18,070,956 of record NC_143142.1, read on the forward strand.
CCCTCATTATGATTGTCACCTCAGATGACTGCAATGCAGGGCTGCCTTTCAAGGGCAGGAGCACCTGTGAGTCTGAAAGTATTGGTAGAAGAAGGGCACGTGCAATTATCTGCTAACCTGTTTTGCTGCTTCCAAGGAGGGTATTATTTTGTTTTTTTGACCTAGTGTGACCTCCCTACATTGCACCTGATTGTGGGAATCTCCTTCCGAGAGGACCACACGTTTTTATTGGTGTTATCTTCCACCAGCAGAAACATTTATCGTGTACCTACTGTGTGTAAGGTACTCTTACGAAGGCCACAAGGGGAGCCAGTTTCCTCTGTGTCTTCTGTTACTGTTAAGTTCAGGGGTTCTTAGCCCTGGATGTGCGTCGGGACAGTTTCCGGGACTTTTATAAAAGCAGATGCTGAAGACTTGTTACAGACCTTCCGAACTAGAATTGTCTGACGTTAGACCTGGACGTGAATGTGTTTTAAAAGTTTCGGGCTTCCCTGGTGGCGCAGTGGTTGGGAGTCCGCCTGCCGATGCAGGGGACACGGGTTCGTGCCCCGGTCCGGGAAGATCCCACATGCCGCGGAGCGGCTGGGCCCGTGAGCCATGGCTGTTGAACCTGCGCGTCTGGAGCCTGTGCTCCGCAACGGGAGAGGCCACAACAGTGAGAGGCCCGCGTACCGCAAAGAAAAAAAAAAAAAAGAAGGAAAAGTTTCCTAGGTTCTTCCGATGTATGGCGAGAGTTGGAAATGAGGAGCGTTAGTGTCATATTCTGTAGTGTGATGTTTCTGCACCTGATGTTTCCCTTCTTCAAGGAATTATGTTTCTAAGTGGCCTGGCACACATCCAAACTGCCCAAACATAGACCCATCCCTTAAGGCTTGGCTTAGCGTGGTTCTCCTTAGTCTGCAAATATTTGGCTATTCGAATGAATGGACAGAGAGCCCTGTAAGTGAATATCAGAACATACCCATAATAGACCAAGCATTAGAACCCAGAAATATGGATTCCCAGACCAGTGCCTTGTATTTTCTTAGAACTTCCATGTGCACCAGAGTCACCAGGGGCCTTGGTTGAAAATGAGGTTGCCCAGGCTCTCCCCGGGACGCTTTCAGGAGCTGGACTGGCTTCCTTCATTTTTCAGAGAGGAAAAGAAGGCCTTCCCCGCAGAGCTTGGGAATTAGACGGGGTGGCACAGCCTCTACCACGTGGTGGGCACTCGGGCAGTGGTGGTGCTCTTGCTGAGAAGCAGCTTCTTGACCAGCATGGCTGTGCTGCTCCCCCCCCCTCCAGCCCCCCAGGATCCCCATTCAGTCCAGAAGGACCGATTGATGTGTCCTGTCCCATTACTGTGATGGTGGCAGCCCTGCTGCTTGCCCCCCGGGGGCTGATGCCCAGTCTTCTCTCTCTGAGGATGTTTCCCTGCATCTTTCCCGTGCCTCTGATGCATTCACGTGCTGGGAAGGAGGACTGGGGATGGGTCCTGTCCTTACTCCTTGGTGATGCTGAGCTCGGCCGTCAGGGCAGGCAGGGCAGAGTTGGCTGCAGGGTCTCCGCTCTGATTCTCACTCTGGACGGGCAGGGGTGAGGGCGTTCCAGGGGTTAAGAAGGTGGGCGTGGGCCCGAGAGAAGTGGGTCTCATCCCATCTTGTAAAGATTACGCTCCTGCAGCTGAAGTTTCCTCAACTGCAAAATAAGCATAATCGTAGTGTATGTTTCACTTAATCCCCTTGTGTGAGGATTAATCGATAATTTGGGAGCTGGGAGAACCTTCCAGACGAGGCCCTCCCAGAAGTCTACTCCTTCACAGTCTACTCTGTGAAGAAGTGCCCTTCCTTCACAGAATGTTCCAGAACCCATCACTTAGACATTTCCTTTCCCCAGCCCTACAGGGTTCCTTTGGCAGGGGACTCATCCCATCCTGCCCTGCACTGTGGTTGGTTGCACGCTTACTTTATTTCCAGCTGCTCCTACTGGGTGGGTTTCGGGGTCCTGGCCCACACCCTCCGGGGCCCGCACCTGCCTTCCCGCTGCAGCCCGCCCTGCGCCCCTTGTTTGAGGTTCTCAGAGCACCTCCCGACCTCTACCTGGAATGCCATCCCCCACACCCCAGATTTGCCTCCTCCAGGAGTGATTAGCACGACCGAAGGATTTCCAGAACGAAACGGTGCTTGTGAAAACACCCAATAACTAACGGTGGTCGCTGCCCACGGTCACTTTTGGGTGAATGGATGGTGATATGTGACGGTTTGAACAAGGATGGGGTCCTCATGGCTCGGGGCGGGTTACTGGGCCACCAGCTGTTTTTCCTCGCGGTTTCTAATACACACCCTGCTGCTCATTCCCAAGGCCCACTGCAAAGCTGTAGGAGTAAAGTGATTAGAGGAACTTCAGCTGTTTTGCTCCCTGTGAATGGCCCTCTTTCATCAGGATGTGTAGGGACAAGGGCCTTTTTAAACCCAAATATCAGGGAAGGACGAGAGTTCCACCAGAGCCATTTGCCATCTGGGTGGGAACGCCATCGGGACGGGGACTCTGCTTCCCTGGACGGCTCCGTCCAGCCTCTTCTTCAGACGCTTATCCTTCTCTGGAGGGTGGGAAAGGCAGGGGCTGGGGGCAGTTCAGTTCATGATGTGACCACGGCAGTCCCGGACCTTTTCTGTTGTACTGACGTCTGCACCTCCAGCCAGCCAGCTCCCTACTTCTGCTCTTCAGAGGTTTCCAGCCCAAGTTAGTAAGTATCGCCACCGCTGATTTCTGCCCACCCCCCCCCCCCGCCCCTGCCGTGTCTTGGTTTCTGGATGACACTGACTGTTGCTGCTCTGAGGGCTGGGGTTTCCTGGAGGATCCTGTCTGTCTGCAGTGCCCTGCAGAAATTATGAGCCCGTGTCATCTCCTAAAACCGGGGTCTGAGACATATCTGTATTGTGGAGATAAAAGCGGTGAGGATGGAGGAGGGAGGCCAGGGGCTGAACTTGTTCTTAATCCGCCGTCAGGACTTTTCCATTTTGTTTGCCTGGGTCTGACCTCCTGGAGCTTTAGTCGCTCTCTTCAGGGCACCAGCATCTTTGGGCAGAAGGCTGATTTCTCCATAGTTGGGATGGGTGGTTTGTGAGTTGGCTTCCTTGTCCCCAGAACCTAGTAAAGTACGAGTGCCTCCCACCCTCAACCCCGAAATGGATTTCGTAAGGGACTTCCTTCCCCGGCAGGGTGTCTTGAGACTGATGGATTGAATCGGGTTCTGCGCCTCTCGTATCAGAGCCCTGGCCCCTGGCCGGGAGAGAGTGTTCACGTCAGCCGCCCACAGGGCGCAGGAGGCTCTGGGCCCAGAGTGAGCTCAGAGCAGAAGACGGGAAACAGGGTCATAAAGAATATCTGTGTCTCGTTTTCCCAAGTCCCATGACTGCCGTGCTCTGTGGCCTCTCGCCTCCGAGAGTCATCCAGTGAGGTTTTCCTCGTGCTGTATCTGCTTACTGTCTCTGCAGATGCAGGACCATCTCACGGGCTTGGGATGATGTGTTGTTCTCTGAGCTTCCCTGCAGCTTCAAATCTCCTCTTTACAGTAAATGCCTGTGACTAATTTCGGGAGGAGGACAGAGGCACAGTGTTCAGGGCCCCCGTCCACACAGCCCCCTGACTTCACGTGTAGCTGGGAGGCTGTGATTCTGTATTGGCCTCAGGAACACTGAGGAACAACTGGCCTTGTAAGTGATCACGGGATAAAACCAGCCTATGCTTTTGCATTGTTCCTTTTTTTTTTTTTTTTCCCCAAGGAAATGTAAGGGAAACCAAGGGGAATTTTTGCCCATGATTTCCAAGGCAAAGGTCACCGTCAATGGCTGGCTGTTTCCAGAGGGCTCAGGTTTCTGGTCAGTATGGATTTTTTTTTTCCTTTTTTTTTTTTTTTAAACTCATGAACAAAAAGAGGTTGATGATGCCTTGCAAAGATTTTTTTCCCCAGCTGCTTCGATGAACTGATTGTTGTTTGAAGTTTCATGTGTTTTGGAGTCTTTTAGACAGTGATGAGAATAGGTAGTAAGTGATCCGTGTCTATCTAAAACAGCATAGTTCTGAAAACAAACTCAGTTGTAGGGTTTTAAGGAAGGAGTGGGTGATAAGTTTCGGGGGTGGAAAAGTGTTGGGTAAGTCTGCAATTTGCTAAAACTAGACAACCTGGATTTTCTGTTGGCCAATGGATGCTAAAGAGCTTTTTGTCTCCCGTGGGTAAGTGAGACTCACAGAAAGGATGCTTCTCGTTTCTTCCATTATTTATAGTCCTGGGCTCCTCACCACTTGAAACTTGCAGCACAGATACGGGACTCACAGAGTGGAAAGGATGACTTGGCAGTACATGCATGATGGTAGATGCAGAAGTGCTGTCCATATGTAAAGCGTTGCCTTTAGGAAGGAGAGAAAGCCAAGTTGTCCGTAACTCAAAGGCCTGGATGAGAGGGGCAGAACTGAAACCTTCATATTTGGTATTTGAGCCGTCATGATTTTTAGCCAGTGAGAATTTAACCAGAAAAATGAACAGATTTTATTGTGGACTTCATAGTATGGAAGACAACCATTTTTCAGTTCCAGGAGCTGCTGACTTAAATGCTAGTCCGTGTGGTGAGTTTTCTTAGCTCCTAGGGTTGTATTTTAGACTTAGCTGAGTTTTTTATTCCAGGATGAGAGTGTTTAACTACCTACATTAGCTGTCTGGGGCAGTGGTGATTTTGCTGTTTTATATTACAGAAAATGTCCTTGTGTTTCTGTCAGGAATTGCTTTGCTTTCTATTAAAAAAAAATAGCACTCCTGTTACTTAGAGATTTTTTTTTCAAATCAAATTGTTTATTGGTTGCTGAAGAGAGAATGAATGATTTGTATAGTTCCCTATAATTTGAACTGTGATCTTCTTTCACAAAATTAATAAACGTGAAATGTTTTTGCATTGTAAAGTATAGTACATGTTTTATATTACTTTGAAAATTAAAAAATCATTTATAAAAGTTAATATTTGCTCAATATAGTAATTTTGGAAGATGCTAAGAAATAGAAGATAATTATAGGTGGTACAACCCTCCCCCCACAGAAAAAAAAACACTTAATTTTGGTGTATCTTATGTGTAGCTTTCAGAGATGATGTTATTTTTAAATAATTCGTGGCAATTAATAGTTAATATAGTCCATTGGTTTACACAGTCTTAATTTCTGCATAAGATAAAGATTTTGTTTTGGTAGCCAAATCGTGAAAGTGAAATTTTTTATTGTAATTTTAAAAATTATATGTTGAATATAAATGTGATTGCTTTTATTAAAATAACAAAGACCAAAGATTCATTCTGCTGAGAAATTCATTGGGTCAACTTGAGATTTTCTACAGGTTTTCCACACAGCAAGCTTGACTAAGTTAAACTGGTCAATAGCCACCCACTTTTCTTAAGATGCAAACAAATAGTGAAAGTTGATTTCATCTTCCTTGTATTCTGTAAAGGGAAGACACCAAGAAGCAGTGAGGTTGTTAAAAGTTCAGAGAGTTAGAAGCAAAGATCAACAGCAAGAGTACGAAAGATTCAGAAAGGGAGCCACCCTCTGCTCATCAGAGAGTTGGTCTCTATTTTTAGAAGATGTCGTATTACAGAGCGGTCCCTTTACAGCATCCTGCAGGATGGGGCTCCTAGCTCTGGAGGAGCCCACGGAGAACCTTGGGTGTTTTAGCCGAAGCATTATTTTATCACGTAAACTCTCCAGCAGCAGGCTTGTAGCAAAGGTTTGGGGGGAGTATGGTGTGAAATTACTATAGAAGCTATTTTATCCCATTTGCATTTTACATTGCCACTCTCCAGCCTTTCCTCTGCAGCATGTCTCTGCCCATTCTCCTCTGTGAATTCCAGCCTAACTGCGCTCTGGTTTTTTCCCCTGCAGCTTAAGTGAGAGTTTTTTCATGGTGAAAGGAGCAGCCCTCTTCTTACAACAGGGAAGCAGCCCTCAAGGCCAGCGGAGTCTTCAGCATCCCCACAAGCATGCAGGTGATGGCTCTAAATTGACGCTCTTACCCTGGGACTTATTTTCTGGGCCACAGAGGATCCCTCCATTACTGGTGGTGAGCACTTTGCTGGTTTTCAAGGCCAGGGAAATAGTGGAGCACAGGTTTGTAATGACAGGTGCAGGTAGACGCTCTTGAGCAGGCCACGCACGTTTTCCAGATGGCACCGGGAGCCAGCAACCCTTTGGCCACGGTGTCTACGTAAGAAGGTCAGCAGCTTTCTGTTTGGATATAAAGATTTCCTACTCAGTGTATCAGTTAACTGCAGATTTTAAGTTACAGGATGACTTTTTAACAAATGCACCAGAACGCCTTATAGGCAGATGTAGTCCCCTTGAAAATAACCACCCTGGGGTCCTAGATGCCTAGTCCATCATTTCTCTGAGCTTTTGGAAAACTCTCATTTGGGGAATTTCTTTACGAGCCTTGGGCATGTACAGGGGTGGGAAGTCTTTATTCTTTAACGGTGGGTTTGTTTTTTTGGAAGTAGACAGAAGTGATAAAGTGGGGATCAAACTGAGTATTAATTGAGGTCCAAAAGGAAGCAAATAAGAGATGCCTGCGAAGTAACAAGACTGGTTTTCTTAGGTGACTTGACTCTGAACCTGAAGGCAGTTTGGAGAGAGGAGTTCAGGAAACACTTGCGTACAAGTGGATCTTTGTAGCTGGTGGGGAGCCTCTGCAGGAACTTCTTGAACGGGCAGCACGTGTCGGAGTAGGAGCTGGAAAGGCCTCTGCCTTTTCAGAACAATGGCAGGTCAAAGCAGCTAGCAGTTGGGGCCAGTTATTTTTGTCACTTGGATCTTCTTGTTTGTCTCACCTCAAGTCATCCAGCCTCATTTGGGAGCTGAGTGCTTAGGTTAGAATTTCCTGTCTTGCATTTTATAGCAAACACGAAGGCTCAGTCAATATTTTCACATACTGATGTTTATAATCAAGATTTAGGTCTGTTTTAAGCTAAGGAAACAATCTTCCTGCCCAAGGAGGCAGTGTGTTTCATGGAAAGAATATTTGCTTTGGAGCCAGGCAGACCTGGCTTCTGATCCCAGTTCTACAGCTGTACAGAACCTTCATAGTCAACTTCTAAGCCTCGGTTTCCTAATCTTTACAACGAGCATCAAATATTGGTAACTCAGACGTCATGGAATTTAAAATTTACGCACATAAACGGACTTACCCTCTCTTAGGTGCTCAGCATACATTGCTGTAGTTATTGCTACGGTGACTGCTGGTACAATACCACTATAAACAGAACCTTTGTTCTTGAGTTTGCTAACGGTTCTGCCCTGTTAAGAGTGTAACTGTTGCTTGTGTCTTAACCATAACCCGTAAACAAAGCCAGTGCTCAGCTTTGTTCCCTAAGTATGAAATGTCTCCTTCCTCTAATTCAAAGAATATTTTCGTACTGTGTGTGAGCCTGGGGAAAGTGACTGCAAAACCGTCGTGTAAAAACCCTAAGTCCTGCTGGTTGGCACATCTCTGGCATGTACACAAGAGTAGGAAGGAAGCCTAGTGTGTTGGCTCTTCTGCCCTAGGGTCTAGGAGGGCTGGTGAACTCCAAAAGACGGGGGGCGCCCACTGTCCACAGATGCTCAGTAGACGACCCTGGGGCAGGCACAGACTAGACTTCACGTCAAGTCCCCTGGATGACCCACAGTCCCCTAAGCGAACCCCCATGCCGAGCCGAGTACAGTGGAGGGTTAACTCTGTCCATGGCAAGTAATTCAGCTCATGTCAGGCAGTCCAGTCAGGCTGAGCCTCACTCTTTCCAGGGCTGACCTATGCTTTAGGCTCACATTCTCTGCCTTTTTTTTTTTTTGCAAGTGCTTACTGAACACGTGAACGTAGAGACTGTGTGTGGCTACCAGGCCGGGGTTGGGATTTTTCTCTGTCAGCAATTGCACATCTCAGCAGACAGTCCCACTGTGTGGAAAACGTCCCTTTCACTGAGCCCACTCATCAGTTAAGGGGTTGGTTTCTGCTTTCGTCTGTGCGCTGCTGCGATTCGGAGTGGCTCGTGGGGGTGGGGGTGGGGCCCAGGTGGGCCCAGAACCAGCCATGGTGGTTGTGTGCCATCCCAATCACGCTGGTGACATGACAGGTGAGGGTGCTGTCGGGGACAAGATGGGAACAGGGACCGTTACTTCCAAGTCGTCCCTCGTAGGACGTGGTGCCAGTGTAGGGTGTCTTCCACTGTGGGATCCTGTAAGAGAACAGACGAGGGGGCACGTTTTCAACGACCTGATTCCTCTCTGAGGCAGGAAGTACCATTTGGACATCATTTGTCAATCTCCCCTAAAATTCAAAGGACGCTTTTGCAAAAGGAACCCATCCAATGGATTGATTCCTCTGGGGTTCTAATTGTGATCTATAGGGTAATTTTTTTTTTTTTAAAGATAATTCTCTTTCTTCAGGGTGTTGCATAAATTGAAATGAATATGGATTTTCTATGAGTTACTCCCTGCACTTTCTTCTAGATCAGCATCTTTACAGATGAACCATTTCTTCAGAAAGAACCCCATGCAGACACTTTTTTTTTGAAATACACATAAGCTAGGAAAAAAGTGGCACTGGAACCACCCTCGCTACTTGCTAGTTACGAAGCTCAGGTACGGGGGCCCCTGTGCCTGGGACACACAGCCCTTCTTCGGTGAGGTGGATCCTGCGTAGCTGTGGAGACTCACTGCCTCAGAGAACCTTTCCTCCCGTCCCTATAGCCCAGAGGCACCCCTGGGACCCTGGGGCCGCTCAGAGATGTTCAAAAGCTGACTCTGGATTACTGCCTCTTTTTTTTTTTTTTTTTGTGCTACGCGGGCCTTTCACTGCCGTGGCCTCTCCCATTGCGGAGCACAGGCTCCGGACACGCAGGCTCAGCGGCCATGGCTCACGGGCCCAGCCGCTCCGCGGCATGTGGGAACTTCCCGGACCGGGGCACGAACCCGCGTCCCCTGCATCGGCAGGCGGACTCTCAACCACTGCGCCACCAGGGAAGCCCCATTACTGCCTCTTTTAAATAACCAAGGAGGTACAAAAAACGAGTACATAATTTTTAGCAAGAAAAAAATGACATTGCTGTTTAATCAAATTATGTCTCTGGGTACCCAGCACGTACCTGCTCGCTATGGAGTCACTTAAACATTTCCCCTCCTGGTTGTAGAAGTCATGTCTCTCTCTTACGGAAAATGTAGGAGTTGAAAGCAGGAAATGACCCCCAGTCCTTTTTCCTTCAGACCAACCCTTAGCAAATCCCTGTCTTCAGCTGTGTCTATAGTTTCTGCTGCCCCCCCACCCCGCCGCAAAGTCATGTTTGCCTGAATTTAATAACATTTCTCCTCTAGACTTGTCTGCATTTTCAGATTTTCAATATGCAACCCGTATTGCAATTATTTCAGAAAATAAAAGCAACTTTTAAAAACGTGGCAATAAACTGTCTCACCCATCCTCATGCAGAACATTCAGGAGTGGACTAAGAGAAGTCCAGGTCTTCTTTCAGACCCTCGGAATCAGCCTATTCTAACCTATCCTGCCTAGAAAGTGGGTGGGTGACCTTTTTTAAACTTTCTTCATTGATCCAACAGGGGACCTGCCTCAACATCTTCAAGTAATGATCAACCTTCTGCGTTGTGAAGATAGAATCAAGCTGGTAAGAAGAGACGCGAGTGGCAAGTTTTAATTTTTAATTGTGAAATTTGGTAGGGACTTATTGACGAGCAGGGGCTTGGGGGGGTGGGGCTCTTACATCAGAGCAAGTTCTCCCAAACCGTTCTCAAAAGCCAAAGCCCGCTCTGCTCCTCGGTACCCAGAGGTGCAGACAAAGGGGGTGTCAGGTCTCTGGGTCAGTCTGTGCTAAGCTGGAATCATCATTCACTGGAATTTATTTGTTAACCCCTTTAACAAACTTTGGGGGTCTCCTCTGAGCCAGGTACCATCCCTCATGCTGGGGATATAAATGAGACCTAGGAGTTTTCATCTAAATTCCTAAACTCACGGGGGAAAGGTAGAAACAAAAGTCTTTGGTCTTGGATTGGTGAAGGAAAGGGGTGACCATCTGGCAAGGCAGGCCAGTAAGAGCATCTCTGCCTGTCTAGGCCGTGCGCTTGGAGAGCGCCTGGGCTGAGCGGGCCCGCTACATGGTGGTGGTGGACAGCAGCGGGCGCCAGGACACGGAGGAGAGTATCCTGCTGGGAGTCGACTTTTCCAGTAAGGAAAGGTGAGTCTGATGGACGGCGGCTCCTTTCTCTTATGGGGGCAAGAGTTGCTTCTGGAAGAAGGTTTTCAGGGTCCCACATCCACGGGGGCGGGTGATGGTAGGTGATGGGGTGATCAGGCACTGGGAACGGTGGAGCCCCTGATTTTAGCTCTTGTGTGCCGAGTGCTGTGCTAAGTCCAGTCTCTGCTCTCAGAGAGCTCAGGGTCTGCACTGTGCTTAGAGATTTAACCCTGGGTCCTATCAGGGGTGCCCTAGAGGAGGGCACCTTAACCAGGAGGGCTTCCTGAAGGAGGTGACAGCTGTGGCGAACACCCCAGGACAAGCAAGAGTCAGCCAGGTAAAGCAGGAAGGCACCCTCCAGGCCGACCATCCCATATAGAAGTATGTGATTGATCGGCGTTGTATCGAGCGCCTTATGCAGTATTAATATCCCGTGGATTCCCAAGTACTTGTTGCTGGGTCCTGGGTCAGAGGCTTGAGGAGAGGTTTGGAATTTCCCAATAACTGGAGGCCAAGTTAGTTATATCATAGACCCTGTTATGTGTGCGAAATGAAGGTGCACGACTCTCCTTACATCTAGGATAAGTTAATGCGAGTGAGCTCATTGCAGAACCTGAATTTGTTAAAACTGGATTAAAGTAGACGCCCTTTAGTCATCATTCATTAATTTTCTCGTTCATTAAGCAAACCATTCATTTGCCTTCTCCTGTGTATGAGGCAATAGGCTCAGCCCAGGAAAACAGAGAAGCAACAGTAACCACGGTTCTCGGCCTCAAAGAGCCGGTAAGCTCAGGGAGGGAGGGAACCATCACCAGAACCTGGGGTGATGGGCCCAGTGATGGGGAAGTGTGGGGTTCGTTCCACACTCGTGGCCAGGACTCCATTGCTTGTCACAAGTAAATGAACTAAAAGGGAAGGTGTTTCCTTTATGACCTCGTTCCCAGTACATAGGAGCATTCTGAGTGAGTTTCTGCAGCTCACTTAGGGACATGAGTCCAAGCTGGCGCCCGGAGCCTCAGCTGGTGGGGAAGTCTGGATCTGGAAGGATTTGTGTCAGGACGTGCTTTAAGGGGTGAACTCCGAGGAGCCCCTTGGAGACCAGAGGGCTCCGGGCTCCAGGTTGGGATGCTCCCAGGCAGGTGCCCTCAGAAATGGCTGGGGCTCCATCCGTTGGTCATGAGGCAAAGAGACGTTCAACGGTGTTACGGTTATGTTTGTTCTTGGAGTGGCTGGCCGGCCTTTCTGAGGGCCTTTGGGGGCAGGACTTCCCCCACCGTGTGTCATCCATCCCAGCAATGCTCTCTGGCCCTGAGCTGAAAGCTGCCTCCCTGGAGAATGTGCCCATCGTCTCAGCCCGAGCCACCAGGGCCTCATAGGAGGCTGCCCCCCGCCCCATCCAAGTCATCTCTGTGGCTTTGCTCAGAGAGCGCAGAGCAGTTAACCCGATGCTTCATAAGCATCTTGCCCCGTGGGGTAGGCGGTCCTATGACTCACGTTTTACAAACAAGGAGTCAGAAGCCCAAGAGGCTGGAGTGGTTACACCAAGGCCGTCCTAGTAACAGAGCTGGGACTCACAATTGGGTTTTTATTGTAGACCTGTGGTGTAGACCCACTCATTCCCTTCCCATTCGTTGTCCCCTGTGCCCCCTCGTTCACCAATCTGTTCATACCGTCACGTTGCGTGCCCTTGTTCGCACACGCTTTCAGTGTGCCAGGTGTCCTGCCAGGTGCCCTGCCAGGCATGGGGGCTACATCGGTGGGAGAGACCGGCCTCTGCTCCCCTGGAGCTCACAGTCTAGATGGACGGAGGTTAGACACACGAGCACCCTGAGACCGTTCTTTACACACAGGCCCACGTGCTCATTCTCACCCACTCTCTGACGCGCCCTGCCCCTCCTCTGCCCGCTGGGCACCAGCCTCAGTTCTCAGCGTGTCCCCGCTCCCTGGGTCCTCTCGCCTCTGCTGCACACTGCGCTCAGGCCAGCGTCCCCTCCGCTGTCCCAGCCTGTGCCACAGCCCAAGCGCAGGCGCCAGCTCCAAGGCCAGTGCTGGTCTCCTGTGTTGGGGAGGTGGGTGAAGGGGCTTCAGAGGGTGAACGGGAACCACATGGACCTTCCTGTTGTCGGACCGGATGCAGCGTCCCCCACGCCCAGGCATAGGGGCCGGGAACTGGGCGCTTTTATCCATCTCCAGCTTGAAAACAAAGCCCTTGTCCTTACAGAAGCCTTTGGCCTGCTGAGAGCATGATACATTTGTTTTTCTAAATTCCTGCCATGAGATTTTGTTTCCTTATTCAAAAAAAGAGAGAGATGAGGTGCCCCCAAAAGGACTCCCCGCAAGGAGAGGGAGTCCAAATGCAGTGTCAGGAGAGAGCATGGGAATGACGCCAGCCACAGCGGGCTCACGGGTTCTCCCTTGGAGTCACATCTACACATGATTCCTCTGGGGATCAGAGCAGCTCCCCTGCAGGGGCCATCTGGGGTTATTTTGTTTCAGATTCGGGAACACCGTGGGTGCTGTGAGCACGAACACCGTCCTCCACTTGTTAGTGTTCTGCAGCCCGTAAAGGACAGGCCTGTCTCCTTCCTACACCTCCAGCCCCCGCGCAGGCCCCGCCCGCTTCTCTGTCCCTGCCGCACCGGCCCTGGGGACCGGGGACCGCTTCCTTCCCCTAGAGGTACCCCCACCCACCCGTTTTATCCTTCAGGGCTGTGCTTCCTCTAAAAAGACCCAGTTTCCCTGACCACGTGTCCCGTCCCCACTTCCCATATATATGTAAACCCACAGACCCTCCTTCACTGTAAAAATCTCACTGTCACTCACTACAGGGCTAGTGGAGACTCACAGCAATAACAGATAAGGGGACGTGATGGAATTGGCACAGTTCTAACAGTCGTGTCCTGGTCTCTGGTCTGCACTCTTGACTCCAGGTTGAGACCCTGAGCGGAAGTCTTCCGTGGCCTTCTGCCCACCGTGTGTAGCTCTCACCAGGCTCTTCCCCATCTCTGCACTTAATGGAGGAGGGCAGTTTAGATGCTGCCCTGGTTTCCTAAGGACCGTTTCGTCTCCGCCTGCCCCGGACCTGGGCCTGTGGCTCCCCAGTCTGTGCTCCTTGTAGCTCTCTGTGCCGTTTTCTCTCCTCATTTCCAGTCCCTGGTGTGGGTCGTCGGTGCTGAAAAAGGGCGAGTGTCCAGGTCTGCCCACACCCTCCCAGGGCACCCTCCAGCCTGGGCTTTCTACATGTCTGTCTTGGGCTCCCAGCGGCCCCCTTCTTGCCCCTCCCCAGTGCGACACAGCTGAGTAACCCTGGGAGCTCTGAGTCTCAACGTCAATTTTATTTTGCAGCTCTACAAAGGAAACATCGTTAACCCATCAAGAATGTGTAGGACAAATGTAAAATAGTTAGCTAGTGGGAAGGAGCCGCATCGCACAGGGAGATCAGCTCGGTGCTTTGTGACCACCTAGAGGGGTGGGATAGGGAGGGTGGGAGGGAGACGCAAGAGGCAGGGGATATGGGGATATATGTATACATACAGCTGATTCACTTTGTTATACAGCAGAAACTAACATAACATTGTAAAGCAATTATACTCCAATAAAGATGTTAAAAAAAACGGAATGGGTAGGACTGCAGGGTGGCACCAGAGAATTTGCCCAACACAAAAGGCTTAGCCCACTTTGACCCAAAGGGCTTGAAACTACCTTCCCCACAGATACAGAAGCAGAGGGTGGAAAAGATCCCCCGTGGCTGCCGAAGCTCTGGAGGGAGAGTGGGTTCCTTGAACCCCAGAGCTGCCTGTGCGCACAGTCGCGTGTGTGTAACTGTACTCCCTGGGGGGCTGTTAGGCGGTAGCAGAGATGTCAGCACAGGGTCCCTGGAGATTGTCTGAGCTGCCCTTGGCAGTGACGGCTGTTTCTCACAAGCAGACTCTTTTTCAAATGCCTGAAGAGTTTTCATAGTGATCCGAGGAGACCCTCTGATAAAGCCCTTTCTTTTCCTCTGTGTTTCTCAGCGGCGCCAGGCTCTAAAGTGGTCAGGTATCATTTCACTGTTAGGATGGGCAAAACAAAAGAAGATTAAACTAGATTTTAAAACAGCAGCTGCACAAAAGGTACAGAAGCAGAGGTCCAGAAGTGAACTCCAGTCATGGTGTTGGCACTCTCCCCTCCCCTGTCACTCCAGGACAGGAGGCTGGGGGTGGCTGCCATGACCTGCCTGTGTCGCCCGGACTGTGTGTGGCCTTGTGCCAGGCGTGTGCCAGCCATCAGCGGCTTCAGCCCTGCTGCAATGTGGGCGTGTGGTCAGCTGGTTACTCCTGGCCCCCGAGAGCCGCAGCTGAGACCTGGCATTTATGGAGCTGCAGCCACACCAGAATGCTGGGGTCAGAGTTCCCTGTGACTGTCTCTAAGCTGGGGTCACTGGCCATCCCAGACCCACATCTTCTGGAATTCAGTGGTGAGCAGTCCTTGCAGACAGCCTTAGAGCTTCTCCCAGATACACACCTAGGCAGCTGGACGCAGGGCAGGTGGTGGGTCCCCCATGAGCTGGACAGGCTGGGTGGAGACACAGCGAGGGAAGACCACGTGCAGGCGGGTGGACCCTAACTCTAGGTGTCTTCTCTTCCCTCCCATGTAGTAAAAGCTGTACCATTGGGATGGTTCTCCGACTGTGGAGCGACACAAAAATCCACCTTGACGGAGACGGGTAAGGAGATCTCTCAGAAGGCTTCTTTCACTGTAGACTTTGAAACATGCGTGAGTTTGGGCATCGTTGGATAATCATTAACAGCAGAGTCACACGTGGGACATGTTTACCACATCAGGAGAAATAACATTGCCCTTCCATGAGCCACACAAGGCAGGGTACATTTGGGACATGATATAAGGGAGTTGGGTCACGAAGTACCAACAGAAACATTTACGGGTTATCTGCTGCTGTATGAAGTTCAAGAACAGCAGTGAACAGACATTCATCCATTTGCCTTGATTTGTTAAATGGACGCTCGCTGTGTGCCCCCCATGGGCTGGTCCCTGCAAGTTCACAGACGAGTATGATGCAGCAGGAGCGCCAAGTCTCTGAGGGCTGCAGGGAAGACACACAACCAGCAGGTGCAACAGTGTTTGAGATGCCATTTGGGGGGCTGCAGAGGAGGAATCATCCAGGTGGGCCTGGGCAGGTAGACCAGGGCCAGGGGGCCGTCCGGATTCTGGGGGGAAATACTCAGGTACTGTCACGAGTAGGAAGAAGCAGGAGAGGAAATTATCTCTACTTGAATTCTAGCAGTAGAAGTTACGTTGCCTTGTAGATAGAACGGGGAGGGAAAGATAAGAATTAGATTTATTGACGACATGGGCTTATGGTTTACATTTTTCCTTTTTAAACTTCTGTCTTCCACTAATGTATTTTTTATGCAAGTATAAAAGACACAGATGGAGTGTGGGGCACAGGAGGTAGGGGGCGGGGTGGGACAGTGCAGGCAGGTGAAGCGAGATGGTGTCCAGTGCCGCTGTTGCCTCACACCCTTTGCTGGGCTTTTAGTTTTTGGCTGACTTTGTATTGATGGGTTAAAAGCCAGTCTTCCGGATTTAAGAAGCTATCTTTTTTTTTGGGGGGGCTTTTGGCTTTTGCCCTTGTCTCTGTGGCCTGTGGTCCCTCATCACACAGCGTGAGACACACTTGTCCTCAGGGTGTCCACGACGGGCTGTCCCCCCCGCCGTCTGGCAGGGATGTGGTCGGAGGGTCTGACTTCTCACCACACTGTCCTTTGTTTTTCATTCTCAGTGGATTCAGCGTCAGCACGGCAGGAAGGATGCACATCTTCAAGCCCGTGTCTGTCCAGGCCATGTGGTAAGTGTGATTTTAGGGACTTTTAACTCCTTAGAAATATTTTCCTAGCTGACAGCACAAATAAAAAAAACCCACCTACTTAGAAGCACATTTAAGTATGTTTATTTTGTGTGTGGGGGGGGCAAAAAATATGTATCAATAACAAAATTTACCATTTTAAGGACACAATTCAGTGATATTAAGTACATTCACAGTGTTGTACACCCATCACCACTATCCATTTCCAGAACTTTTTCATCATTCCAAACAAAAACTCTGTACTTATTAAACAGTAATTCCTTATTGCCCCCTCCCCCAGCCCCTGGTAACCTCTATTCTACTCTCTCCCTATGACTTTGCCTATTCTGGGTCCCTCACATAAGTGGAATCATACAGTATTGGCCCTTTGGTATCTGGCTTCTGTCACTTAGCATAATGCTTTCAGGGCTCATCCGTGTTTAATACTTCATTCCTTTTTAAGGCTGAGCAATAAATTTATTGTATGGATGTACTACTTTTATCCATTCATCTCCTGATGGACATTTGGGTTATTTCTACCTTTTGGCGACTATGAATAGAGCTGCTGTGAACATTGGTGGACAGAGTATCTGATTGAGTCTCTGCTTTCAGATCGTTTGGAATTTCTAGATCATGTGGTAATTTTGTGTCTAACCTTTTGAGAGACCACCAGACTGTTTTCTGTAGCAGCTGCACCATTTTACATTCCCGCCAGCAATGCACAGGGGTTCCAGTTTCTCCACATTCTAGTCAACACTTGTTATTCTTTGCCTTTTTTTTTTTCATAATAGCCATCCTTATGGGTATGAAGTGGTATCTCATGGTTTTGGTTTTCATTTCCCTAATTAATTAGCCTTGAGCATCTTTTCATGTGCTGATTGGCCATTTTGTATATCTTCTTTGAAGAAATGTCTATGCAAGTCCTTTGGCCAGCTCTTAATTGGGTTGTTTGGTCTTTTTGTTGTTGGAGGTACCTTGTTTTTATGTTTCTACCGTCCCTGCTGACAAAATGTCATTTTAGCATAAATTCACTGGTCCCTTGTCCCTGGCACACCGAGGGTCATCAGTTTGCTCCATGGAGGCAACAGCAATGCTCTGCTAGGCATTGAGCATCTGCGGAGGCATAAAACGGACAGAATTCCTGTCCTCCTGGAGTTTAAAGTCTGTTGAGGGAGGTGACCATAAACCCAGAGCAAAGTCCTATGTTATACTGAGGGGTGGGTGCCGGGCTGTGGGATACCTACTGCAGGGTGCAGGGGCCGGGGCAGGGTAGGGCCTCCCTGGGCACCTGCATGGGGGGTGAGGTAGCTGTGGGTGAAGACTGCCTTCACCTTCCAGACCTTCTCTGAACCCGATACACATTCTAGAGCCTCCTCATCCTTGGAGGGCTGCACAGATCACTCATACAGCAGACTCCACATGGCAGTCTCCCTCAGATAATCTGGAAAAGACTCGGGAGAAAGCCGGTGGCCTCTGATGAGAAGAATTCTGCCCTGTGTTTCAAAATAATTACTCTTTTCTCCAGGACAGGGAGTGATGCAGGATCCTCCCATGGGCCACGCGCTAACATCGTTGCTTCGTTTTTATGTCTTCTGTTCCTGCAGTCAGTTCAGGATCATTTGGGGGGAAATCACGAACTCATCATTCTCTAGACGTCCCAGATGTTCCTTTGTGGCCCTGGATAATTTGTTATCTCTTTCTCTACGAACGAGTAAAAAAACAGGCCCATGCGTTTTTCCAAAACTTCAGAACGAGAATAAAATTTCGTAAATATTCAGCTCAAGTTTCTTGCCTCCCCCAGTCTAGAGCTAGGACAGATGTGGACCACTGGGGAAAGTGAAGTGGGTTGCAGTGGTTTTTATGCCGTGGTTGAGCCGTTGATTCTCTGATAACTTCTCCATCCAAGGCCTCGCTCGTCCACCCTTCACTGATACCTGATTCACTGAGAAATACTCAGCCCATATTTTTGTAAAAAGAAGTAAGAAAAGGATAAGTAAATTAGCTGTTACCAATGTATACGTTTTCAGTACTGTTTCTCCTGCCCGACTCTGCCTCCCAGAACTTCTGCAGTTAGTTCTTGTGAGTGTCTCATTTCCTTACGCAATCTAAGCGTCTAAGCTGTTATAACATTGATGGGGGGGAGCTAGAAATTAAGTGACTGGGAATGCAGTCACATATCTCTCCTGCATGTTGAGGATGCTTTCCTTCTAGCTGCTCGGCTGCATTGCGGTTCCCACATTCAAGGTAACCACAGCCTCAGAAGTGAATCTCAGTTCCTGGGAGTTCATTGGCGGATGTAAAGTGACCCGGGAGCCTGCCCGATTGGGAGCGTTAGAAAGCTTTGTCGTCTCCTCGTTGGGGATGGTGACAGGCGCCGTCTCTGCTCTTGGGGTCGGTGCCTGTGTCCCAGAGACCCGCGGTGGTACCTGGCGGCCACGTGTCCCCCTCGTAACCTCAGATGTAAGAGCGACTCCAGCCCAGCTCCCCTCGTGCCTCCCGGGCCTGACCCTCTTCCCCTCCTCACCCCAGGTCTGCCCTGCAGGTCCTCCACAAGGCCTGCGAGGTGGCACGCAGGCACAACTACTTCCCCGGGGGCGTGGCGCTGCTCTGGGCCTCCTACTACGAGAGCTGCATTGGCTCCGAGCAGAGCTGCATCAACGAGTGGAACGCCATGCAGGACCTGGAGTCCACGAGACCCGACTCTCCCGCCCTATTCGCGGACAAGTGAGTGCGAGTGCGGAGCCTCCGTCCCCGCCCCGGTCCCCGACCCCGAGTCTGCACGGCTCACAGCCCCATTGTCTCCCAGAACCAGCATCCCATGCAGGGGTTCCTGACCTGCAGCCCGTGGGTGTCTTTGGCTGGGGAAGGGTCTGACCACCGCCGCCCCCCCGCCCCCCCTTTTAAAATGATAGACAAATTCGGGTGTGAATGCATTTCTGGGGAGCAGCTCCATAACGTTCGTCAGCTTCCCTGTACCGGTGCTCTGGTCCCTCCTCCTCAGGTCCAAAGTCTTGATTTCCAAAGCCTCTTCCTCTGCTTATAAGAGTGTGATGAATGTGATATCCGGTTCCTTTGGTCCCAAAACACAACTGCACGAAGGCAGGCCGAGGACGGCCGGCTCTGAGGCGGCAGCGCTGCCCCACGTGGCCCGAGGCCACGCTCCATTAACTCTAGTTCCAGAAGGAGGGAGCCACTCTCCCCTTCTCTCCTGGTTGGGACCCTCCTCCCCAGAGCGTCATGTTCCTTGGGGGATACCACACGTAGGAAGGCTGTGGACCGAGGGGGGCCCCCCGAATGTGGGGAGGACCGGCTGCCACGTAGTATGAGGCCTCAAGGAAACTACGAGAGCATTGGTTAGGATACATGCCTTTGGACATATGAAGGGGCGTGACGTACGAGAAGGATTGTCGTGGTCCGTGTGGCCCCAGGGTTAGAACCAGGCTGATGCGTAGAAGTTGCAGGGAAACACATGGATTTTGGTTCCATGTAAGGAGGTAACAGGAGCTGGATGCAGCTGGGGCCATGGGCTGCCTGAAGACACAGTGATGTCCTCAGCAGAGTCTAGGGGGTCTGGGCCATGGGGATGTCGCATGGCGGTTCCAGCATCCGGCCCTGAGAGGCTGAGGCTCTCCAGACCCGCAGGACGAGTCCGCTTCCCAACCACTGTTTGCCCCCTTGGTCTGCCGTCCTCTCTGATGGCCCCTGGGTGACTTCCCTGTCCCTCTCCCCTTCTCGCTGAGAACGTGCCCAAGCCGTGTTCCGTGTAGCCCGGGAGCAGCTGGGGTTTCTGTGAACGCCGACCGCAGGCTTCTCGTGGCTTCATGTGGCTTCCCATGGCTCTGCGCTTTCCTGAATGTGATTTCTCTCCAGGCCAACTGAAGGGGAGAGGACTGAGCGTCTCATCAAAGCCAAACTCCGGAGCATCATGATGAGTCAGGACCTGGAGAACGTGACGTCCAAGGAAGTAAGAGCGCTTCCCTGCTGGGTGGGCCGGAGGTCATGGGCATCCCTGTGTCCTGTTGCCCTAGCGCAGCCTAGGTCGGGTAGATCTAAGAGGTTGAAGTTGCCTTTTTAAAAAGCCATATACAATCTGTTTATTAATTAGTGTTTATTAATTAGGTATCACAATTATCCTATTGTGATACCTTCCAAAGCAAGACGAAACTGCCTTTTAATGTTTTTCTCGATTACTTTTTTTTTTCTGTTGCCCTTTGTCCAAGGAACGCAATGAATTGTAGTAACAGCTTAAACTAAGTAGATCTAAGAGGTTGAAATTGCCATTTATAAAAGTCATGTACAATCTTTTTGTGAATTAATACATAATAAACCCTATCATGATACCTTCCAAAGCAAGGTGAAATTGATTTTACGTTTTCACGGTGATAGATTTGATAGCTGGAAAAGCGTAAGTTTTTTCAACTCGGTAGAAAAGATCCCAAGGGAATCAAATTCCTTCTTTCAAATAATAAACGTCCCGCAGTCAGGTTCACATTGAGGCCGAGTAGCCTGCATTCCCACCACCCACGTGTGTGTGCAGCGTGTTTAAGTGCATATACGCTTACTCTGAAAAAAGCCCAAAAAACACTTTTGAAAACAGTCATAGTTCATGTTGTGACTTTATTACTTCTTTGGAGAAACTGTTTTTTGTTTTTGTTTTTTTTAAACAAACCCCCTTTCCTAATATTTTCCACTCCGCAGATCCGTAATGAATTAGAGAAACAGATGAACTGTAACTTGAAAGAATTCAAGGAATTCATAGACAACGAGATGCTCCTTATCTTGGGACAGATGGACAAGCCCTCCCTCATCTTCGACCATCTTTATCTCGTAAGAGGCACAGCGCACGGCAGGGTCTGGTTTGGGAAACGTAAATCAGACCTTGATTTGTTTGGAGTTTGCAGCAAGTCATAGAGGGGGAGAAACCTGAGTTCCTGGAGCCTCCGTCCTGACTTTTACGGGAACTCCCCTCTTGACCCCTTTTCTCTGGCCTGCAGCCTACGGGTTTGCTCGAGAGCCAGATGTTTGCGCCGCAGCTCCCAGCTGAGCTGCGGGGAGTTGGTTGAAAGCTCTCTGGCTGGCAACCGTTTTCAGATGCACACCACTCTCCACCTTCATCGGTCACTAACAGAAACCCCCTCCAGATGGTCTGCGAACTAAAAAAAACCCCAGTTACTAAAGGGAACACCCGCGCCTAACCCCAGAATTATGCCTCCTCGTCCCGAGACATGAGAAACAGCAGAGGAGACAGACCAAATGCCTGAAACGCAGCATCCCTCCCACACACCCCCGCTTGTCCCCAAGCTGCCCCCTGCCCTGCTCCCAGAGCCCGTGGAGGCAGCAGGCCCTGCTGACACGGCTGGCGGGGCCTGCACATCCCTCTCTTCACTCCGTCCCTCAGTCAGATTTTCTTAAAGCTGTAAGTCTCCATAGAAGGCAGCTGGCAAGTTTTCAAAGTCAGGGGGTTATAGAGGAAGGCTCGCTACTAGTTAGTGAGGCAGCATGGTGCGATGGAAACCGGACCCACCCAGCAGGTTCCCACTCCCCAGCCTGACCAGCCAGGTGCCCGGGGGCAAGTCTCTTGGCCTCTCCTTTCCTTCATCCTGTACCTCAGGGGATGAATATGAGGATTAAGTTAGTACATATTTAAAGCACTGAGTGCAGTTTCCATAGGCACTCAAAAATGGTACCTATCGTTAGAGCAGGAATCACATCCTTGGAAAGTCGAGGACGTGTATTTGCTGCCCAAGGCATGAATGACTGTGTTTTCTGCCTGTAGGAAGTAATCAGTAGTTCCCCAAATGTGTATGCCATGATACATATTTAATGTATTAAATATATATTTAACGCATTTATATATATATTGATCTATATACATAGATCTATAAATGTTCAATGTATATATATTTAAATGTGTAAAGATGTGTGGATTTGAAGCCTGAATCTTGAAAGCAGCCCCGGCTCTAAATCCTCTCTGGGAAGTTGATTGTTTTCCCTGGTGGACACAGAACTGAAGGCACCTCGGCCCGTCTCTCCACTAGGTGGTGATCGCGGCAAGAGGATGCTCACAGGCTTAGCAGAGCTTTTGTTATTTTTTCAGTGTGGTTTGGTGCTTTATGTCACTTTTTCCATGAGAGATACTAAAGGAATTTTTATGTTTGAGCCTCTCCCTCCAATATGAAAATCCAGCTAGTGCCCACATGCTGCCAGCTCCATCGGGGCCCCTGCAGCCCCTGCATCTGGAGCGGTCCACCCTCTTGGGAAAGGAAGCTTATAGGGAGACCAAGAGGGTGCTTTTGCTTTGTGACTCTGTGTCGATTGCATTTCCTAAGAGCAAAGTGATGTTTTTTTCTTTGTTTTTCCCTTTCGTGTTCTTTGCCTGCTCAGAAATGGGGGGTTTTGGGTTTTTTTAAATACCATTTTTAAAGTATGAAGTTAAAACATGTTACAGAAAGTTAGGAAATATAAGTTGAAGGAAGAAAATTTAAAAGCGTTCTCAATTTCACAAATCCAGAGGCAGTCACTGGTAACACTTTGGTATGTTTGCTTTTCTATCTAATGGGTTTTTTTTTTTTAATGCATTTATAGCTTCTTAAAAAAGAGAAAGAAAAGGAAAGAACTGTACTGTTTGATTATATAGTTTTGTATCCTGCTTTAAAAATTTTTTTTTCATTATGTGGTATTTCCCTGTGTCATTAAATATCCTCCAAAAGTATGATTTATTTTAATGGCTCCATCATATGATTTCTTCTTGTCGGACCTTTGGGTGGTTTCTGCTGTTTTGTTATAAATAACCGTAAATATCCTTGTACATATACCTCTGTGAATTCTGGGTGTTTCCTCGGGGTAGCTTTTTGTAAGTGGAATTTCTAGGTCAGAGGGTGGGAACTTTTTTAATATTGCCAAATACTTCCCAGAAAAGGTAAACCAATTCCTGCTCTAATCAGTGGTATGTGAAAGCGCCCTCTCCCTCGTGGGAGGTCAGAGGTCACTGCCTCTGGTGACAGGACCCTGCTGGAGTCTTAGGAAAGGGAGTGATGAGAGGGGGCAGGGTTTCCTCGACCAGCCCCTTTCCCTGACAGTGCCACGAACTCCTGGGGAACCTGCTCTGATATCGGCCTCTTTGTATCAGCTTTCTTATCGGCCTCTGAGTCCAGGGGCCCATGAGATAGCCATCACCGTCAGGGGTAGCGCACACCGTGCATCCCGTAAGCAGCTCTGAGGCTGACGTGTGACACTCACGGGGGTTTGTGTGATCTGTCCCCCAGGGCTCTGAATGGAATGCATCCAATCTGGAGGAACTGCAGGGCTCAGGGTGAGTCTGCTCCCCTTGTCTTCCCTCATCCTTCCAGGCAGCTTAGAAACACTCAGCTCAGCCGTCCATTCGAAGCCGAGCCCTGGCGCTGCCTGCCTGCCTGGAATTGCCCACCCCAATCTCCAAAGCAGCTGCCAGCCTGATTTGCATAGCTAAACAGATGTGCTTCAAAAGGCCACCTCCTGAATAATTCATGGGTTTTAGATTTTACTGGGGTTTAGAAATGTGTGTGTCAGGGAGAATGATTCTAAATCACCCTCAAATAGTATAGGACAGCCTGGGTGCTGATTCGGCCACGAGCCCCCCCCCCTCCCCCCTGCCCTGCAGAGATGCTGAGGGCACCAGTGTGGACACATTTCCCGGTGGGCCAGTCAGCAGCCCTGCTCCCCGGACCACTCCTGGTTCTCTCTGTGGTTGTACTTTTGAGCCTGGTGGGAATCTTGCAGCTAAATGCTCAGCGTTGGCCAGAAACACATGCCTGTCTCAATCTGAGAAAGACTCGGCAGCAGGGATAAAAAGTGCTTAAACCTAGACCTTCAAGAACAGACGTCTGGACATTTTTTAAAAAAACAACACAGCCACAAAATCACCATCCTGTGGGTCTGACATGATGGCATTCTTGAATTACTGCATTTAAAAGTGAAGACTAAACAAAATCTTAAAATATATCTTTAGAACTACTGGTTAAGATGTGTTCTTTCAAGAGAAAGTGATCTTAAAGTATAGGGTGATGCTGTCTATGCTTTATCTTGCTGGGAATAAATAAATGATTTTAAAGGTTTTTCTTTTTTTTCCAAAGCATTTATAAATATTGCTCTTATGAAATCTATTTGAGGTGTTTTCAAACTCCTGAAGTTATGTTGGTCTTCCAGGAATGTAAGTATTAAGGTTAGAGAACTATAGAACCTGAGTTAGCTGGGTTAGCAGACCCTCCCAACTATAGTATTAAGGTTAGAGAACTATAGAACCTGAGTTAGCTGGGTTAGCAGACCCTCCCAACTATTTATTTATTTACAGCCTGCCTTGTTTCAAAAAGGAGTTAAGGCAGTTCCCAAGGACATAAAAAATAGATGGATATATTCAGCTTTTTAACTACTTACAAGTGGAGACGTTGGTTTTATTTATTTATTTATTTTTCTTTTGCTGTACGCGGGCCTCTCACTGTTGTGGCCTCTCCCATTGCCGAGCACAGGCTCCGGACGCGCAGGCTCAGCGGCCATGGCCCACGGGCCCACGGGCCCATGTGGGATCTTCCCGGACCGGGGCACGAACCTATGTCCCCTGCATCGGCAGGCAGATTCTCAACCACTGCACCACCAGGGAAGCCCTGGTTTTATTTTATTTTTTTAAAAGCCTCTGTATACTCGTAATAGTTACGAATTTTGAAACTTTAAAGGTGTTAAAAAATGTATTTAGGTCATATGTGTGATTACTTTCCAGAATTAACGTTACTTAGCAATGCTTTGGATGGAGCTTTCTTTTTATAAGTTTTTTAGGCAGAAATTTGTTTTTTATCAGAAATATAATGTATTCTCATCATGTAGAGGGTATTTAGAAGATACCAAAAAAACCCCCAAAGACCACCACTATGAAGTCCTGCCATAAAAACACAGACCCTTTATAAATGTGTATTTAATCTTTTCTCTGCTCGGTTTGTCGTTACTTTGGTTTTTGTCGATCCACATTCTGATTCTCCAATTTGTTCTTTTTTTTTTTTTTCTCATTGCAGTGTTGACTACATTTTAAACGTCACTAGAGAAATAGATAATTTTTTCCCTGGCTTATTTGCGTATCATAACATCCGAGTCTATGATGAAGAGACCACAGACCTCCTCGCCCACTGGAACGAAGCGTACCATTTTATAAACAAAGCAAAGTAAGTGGGCGGAGAAGAGAAATCAGGCTGGGGAAGAAGCTGACCGGCAGCTGCAGGGTGGGCAGACATTAATGGTGACCCCAGACACAGCTGCCTCCTGGCTTGAGGGGCCTGTGACGTCTGATGGGCCTCTGGTTTTAGAGTGCTGGACCCCAAGCATCGAGAGGGCCAAGTCATTGATCTTCTCCAGGGGTCCCCAAACGAGCTCGTTCTCTTTCACCTGCCGTGACATTTGACCCCCGTTTCATCATTAGCACTGGCTGCAGGCAAGGCCCCTGTACCAAGCGGACACTCTTGGGAGCTCTGTGCATGGGAAGTCACAGAGCCAGAGGAGAGAGGAGGGCGGGCGGATCGTACATGACTCAGAGCACCTTTGGGGCTGCTTCCCTGGAGAAATCTACTCAGAAATCTACTCAGGCAGATGCCCTGAGCTGTGGCCCACCTCCACCTGACTTAGTGTGACTCCTGTTCACGTAGAATGGGATGGACCATCAGAGGTCCCCACTGCCCCGAGCCTGTCACTGCTGTCACATGTCTTTTGTCCTCACCTTATTCTCCTGTGGAACAGCTCTGTCTCACTGAAGTCAGGACCAGAAAGAGACACCTCTTTGAGATGCTCTCAAGAGACACCTCCTCTTCTGCTTTGCACCCAGGTCAAAGCTCCATGATGTAGGACCAAATCTTAGTTCCCCTGGGTTCCTGGGGGATAGACTTTGGCAGTCCAAAAAAACCCCTGAGGTTTGAGGATGAACTTTAAGCTTGGGGTATAGGAAATGAGCCTGCTCCCGCCGAGCAGGTGTGCTGCTTCTAATGTAAACAGGCAGGCTGGCCGGCCTACCTCCTGTACAAATAAACTTTCACAGGTGCAGCCCTCCCTAGCCTGGTGCCCCTCACCTTTGTGAGCAGGCGACAGCTAGAGCAACAGTGTTCCTGGCCTTGCCATGTCTGTTAAATCAGCCTCGCCTGGGTTGGTACCGTCTCCCTACAAAAAGCCTATCGGCCCATCTGTTTCCTTTGGCTTTTTTCTCTGGTGGCCAAGTCAAGTGCTGCGGACTCACGCTGGCTCCTTGACTCTCCTGTCTGCCGAGGCAGTCTCTCTGCCAGGGGCCCGGTGGCTTTCAGTTCGCTGACCCTGTTTCTCTACAGTAACCTGCTCCCTGTCTTCATGTGCTCTAGCAGCTGAGTGAGTAGCTTGTGCAGATACCCCTTTCGCTGCCCAGTTGCTTCATGCCCGAGGGGCTCTGGTCTCCCGGCCGATCCCAGCCACCTGGGAAGGCGCCCGAATGGGGAGCTTTCTCCCAGCAAAACTTGGCCCAGGCCAGATTGATCTCGATTTCCCATTGTATGCTAATTGATTTTGAAGTGAAGTTATTTCCTACTGAGGGTGTGTGGACGTCCGCTGCCTAAAACATCAGGACCTCAGAGGGTTTGGGCAATGAGATAACTTCAGGGTTTAAAAAAAAAAGATCCACTGTGCCAGACCTGAGAGAATGCAGTTGTATCAACTTTTGCCTTCTCCCCCCACCCCCACGGCTGCAGGAGGAACCACTCCAAGTGCCTGGTACATTGCAAAATGGGCGTCAGTCGCTCTGCTTCCACGGTCATAGCCTACGCGATGAAGGAATTTGGCTGGCCCCTGGAGAAAGCCTACAACTACGTGAAGCAAAAACGCAGCATCACACGCCCCAACGCGGGCTTTATGAGGCAGCTGTCTGAGTATGAAGGCATCTTGGACGCCAGGTGGGTGCCTGTCTGCAGAGAAGAATTGGCAGAGCCGAGCTCCAGAAGCCCTGCCGCCCAGCCGGCCGGGGCTGCCGGCCACATCCCAGCCGTGCTCCCGTTTGGCCCAGCGGTGGCTTCCACAGCCAAAATCCTGCCTCTTGGGGTGGGGGGGAGCCGGTTTGAGAAAAACAACGATTGTTTGGGGTTTGATCAGTGGTTTCCAGGAGGGATCTGTGCTTATTGTGTTGGCACGTAAAGCTGTTTTGCAGCTGGAGGGAGCAGGGCACGGCTTCTAATCCAAGGCAGGACTCCGTGTGAGTCTCGGCCCGGGGCTGCCCCGTTTCCTGAGCACTTGCTCTGTGCCAAGCCTGTGCCAGGCTTCACCGCAGGGCAGCTCCAGGGACTGCAGAGGCAGCCCCGGGCCCACCGCTGACGAGCTGGTAGCTCAGGGGAAGCTCATCAATCTTCCCCCCACCCCGCCCCACCCCCCGCCTCAGTCTCCTCTTCTGAGTTAAGAACTAATCCCCCTGATAGGATTGTTGTAAAATTTCCACGAACACCGTGCAGCTGCTTCGCTAGACCCGGCTCACGGTCAGTGATGACACAGCTGCTTTGTAATTCTCTACCCACCACCTCCACCCACCCACCCCACCATGAAAAAGGTCTGCAGAGGACAGGGGATCCCCCATTTATGGGGAGTAAGGAACTGACGCTGGAGGTTAAGGTGTCCCATGTCACACAGCCAGTGGGCGGCCCAGGGATCGGGGGGCACGCCCGGGTCTGTCAGCCTCTGGGGCTCCCGTGCAAGGTGATCCTGCCCCCATGGAGGGGTCCCCCAGTGACCCCAGGTGGATCGCTGCTGGACTTAGGGGCTCACTTTCCCCCTGTTCCTTTTCTGTTCAATCTGTCCAAGGCCTCCCTGGGTTGTTTCTGCCCGGTGTTGTGAGGAGGCCACAGGCTAAGTCCACCAGCTTCTTGGTCACGTTTGGGGAAGCAACTGGCGGGTCTGGCGAACAGCTCCAGACATCTCTGGACTCCTTCACTGTCAACCAGAGAGCGGCTGGACAGGTGCTCAGGCAGGGCCGAGGGGGACGGCGGGGGAGGAGGAAGGGGCACATCCTGCTCTCGCCTCCGGTAGCCCTTCAGTCATTTGCTGCCATCAGGGGTTTGCAGGCCAACCAGGGGTTGCCAGGCCAGGTTCACAGCAGCACAGCACTGACCTTGAATTACAGCCCCGTCTGAGGGCCCACTTGGCCTTGCGCGGAACGTGCACACAGAGCAGACGGCCGTGAATGACCGTGTTGCTCCCTCGCATTGAAGAGCAACAGCAAACCCTTCGTTTGCACGTCCTTCTATGTTTACTTCTTTCTCCTCTTAACCGTCACAACCCTGGGATGTTGGTGATCCTCTGAGGTTAATGGAGGTGACTCATTTACCTGATTTCACTCTGAGCCTCTTTCTTCTTTTTTTTTTTTAACCCTCACGTTTAAGAAATGTGTCATAAAAGTAACAACACAGCATTAGAAGACTTATTTTAAAAACTGACCTGTAATCTCTCTGACCTACACAAATATTTCCAATTTTCTGGCATCTCCCCAGCTTTATTCAGGTGCATTACGTGTTTACATGGTCACGTTAGTGTGTATAAGTCTTTATCGACTCTCTACTTTGATCCGCGTTATTTCCCTACGACGTAAGTAGGAGAGGATGGGGTTTCTTATTTGACAGATGGGGAAACAGAGACGGAACATCCGTGGCATGACCAGGAGAGCTGGGACACTAGGACCATGATAGGATTCCAGGTCCAGACCCCCTTCCCATGTCTGCGGTACCCTCATCACGTGACAGAGTTGTTTACGTGATCCCACATGGATCATGCGTACGGGAGCCATGATGACTTAGGGTTCTAAGGCTATTTCCGTCGTTCTCGAATTTCTTGGGGGTAAATGAACCGAGAGAGGCTTTACCCAGGTGAGCCCCTGGTGTCCACCCGGGCCTTGGACTGCCCCTTGCTGGCTCCCCACCCCCTTCCTCCCAGGACCCTTGGGCACTGGCGTCTGCTGACCTTCCTCTGCCTTCCTTCCCCAGCAAACAACGGCACAACAAGCTGTGGCGCCAGCAGCCTGTGGATGACCCAGCGGGGCCTGGGGACTTCCTGCCAGAGACCCTGGACGGCACCCCGGAAGCCCAGCCACCCTGCCTGGATGCCGCCGCCCAGCCTGGGTTCCCAGGCAGCGGGACCCCGGGGGGACCCGCTCTCCCCTGCTGTCTCCGGCGACTCTCAGACCCCCTGTTGCACTGCCCCAGAGACGAGACGGGCGGCTGGGTCCACCTGGAGGATCTGGAGAGGGATGCTCTGCTGGAAGAAGCCGCTCAGCCGGCAGAGGCATCCAAGCCGGCCGGACACGCCCCAGGAGGTCCTGGACTCTGTGAGAAGGAAGTGAAGAAGAAACTAGAGTTTGGGAGCCCCCACGCCCGGGGTGGCGCGTCGCCACAGGTGGAGGAGATGGAAAGGGAGGAGGCCCCGGGAGCAGGGAAGTGGGGGCAGCCTGTTACTGAGCTCGATAACCTGCTGAATTGGGAAAACCTAAATAACAATAACAGCAAGAGGAGCTGCCCGGACGACTTCGAGGTAGGCCTGGGGCTGCGAGGGGGTGGCGGCACGCACGCCGTTTCTGCCCCGGGGGCAGCCCCCCCCAACAGCTGCCTCTGCCAGCTCAGTGGGTGGCTTTCCGCGCGATTCTGCAGGCCGATGGGGATGATAGACGACGGAGGACCCGGGACCCCTGGGGAATGGTGATCATCCCCCATGCCCTCCTCACCCCGGTGCCTCATTCACGTCCGAGGCAGAGTTTCAAAGTCTTTCCTTTTTTCTTATGTAAAACATAAAACATATAACTTATGGGAGTTTCCTGGCGGTCCGGTGGTTAGGACTCCGCGCTTCCACTGCAGGGGGCCCAGGTTCGATCCCTGGTCAGGGAATTAAGATCCCGCATGCCACAAGCCATGGCCAAAAAACCCCCACAAAACATATAACTTATCACTCAGCTTCAGCCTTTACCAGTGTATGGCTTTTCTTCCCATCATCTCACCCCCATCTGCGTTCCCATACCCTGGATTCTCCTGAAACGAATCAAATCCCAGATCTGTCGTTTCCATCCCAAATGCTTCCGTTTATAACCTAACCATAACACCGTTGCCACCTTGAAAAAGCCAACATCATCAAGTATCTAGTCTTGCAACTCAGACTCTAATGCTTAATTAACTCCAGCAGTCCCTTGTAGCTCTCATACTTGGTGGGTTATTCGCCACAGGGCTTTTGCCTCAACCTGCCACTTGCTCAGAAAATCAAGAATTCCTCCAGCCTTTTTCCTCCTCCAAGTGGCCCACGCGTGGAGGCTAGTTTCGTGGAGGGACGTCCTCTGTTGCCTGGTCTTGGGTTTTGCCCTCTGCTCTGCTGCTGGCTCGCCCTGGCCCGGGGGCAGGAAGCTTCATTTCCCGTGGCCTGACCACCCACCTCCTGGGCCAGCTGTGATTCTCTAGTAAGAGCACTGGGGAGGCAGATAGAGGCATCCCCTTGTACAGAGAGTTCGCCCTCATCACGTTATAATGCAAACAAAACTGGGAAGTTAAATCTCCCGTACTCCAAATCAGGACCCAGATTCCAAACTGAATAGTAATTACTCTCGAATTTCCCTCACCACTCACCTTCCCTTTAAAGAGCAAATGCCCATCAAGATAGATGATATAAAACCTCTCTGTCCGGGACAGTGGTACCTCGGTTGGTCCGAGATGACGTAGCTGTGAGTCGTAGAATGGGGACCACGAGAGAAGCCTGGATAAGAAGATAAACGAAGGACCCAGCCTTCCTTTTCTGGCCAGAGTGTGGATGGGTGACATTATCTAGGGAATAGGACCTAGAGACAAGCATCCATTCACTTGTTCAAGTTGTGTTTATTAACTCCGGGGCCAGATTGGTGAGGGGGTACAGCTGTAAGGTAGCTCAACACACGTGGTCTTACAGGGAGATGGGAGGTAAACATGTAAGGATGTAACAAAACATACAGGTGGTGCTCGGTGTGGTGACACAGGTAAGGTGGGAGGGGAGGGGATGAGATGGAGCTGGCCGCACAGAGAGCCAGGAGGAGAATCTTCTGGGCCCCAGGCCCCTGAGGGTGGAAAGCTTGGCCTGGTTGAGGGGCAGTGGCTGAGGCGCAGTTGGGCAGGTGGCCGGGCACGCGGGGCCTCGGGGCATGATGGCAGGGCCCTGCGCGTTTCCTCCCAGGGCGCTGGGAAGCACGGGAGGGCATTAGGTGGTTGGTGACAAGGCCCCTCTGGCAGTGGTCTGCAGGCAGACTGATGGGGTGAGATGGAAGCCAGGCATCTGAGATGGGGGTGGCTCAGAGGATGGGACAGGGACCGAAATGCACAGCTTAGGAGGCATCCAGAGACAGGGCCCTCGGAGGGCGGGGACTGTCTTGCTCGTAGCCCCTGCGCCCAGTGCAAGGCCTGGCACAGGACAGGCGCGCTCCCTAAGTAGGAGCTGGATGAATGAATTCCCTCCTCCCTTGTCTCCCCATGAGCTCTGAAAGGTGCTCTCACATCTCCCACCGTGGTAGATTTTACCACGGTTTAGAACATTAGATTCTAAAGGTTTTAGAAGAAACAAACATATAGACACGTTGGTCAAAGCTTCAGGAAAATGTCTGTGTTCGGTCCTCACCACAGGGGTGACCAAGCCCCACTGGTCGACCTGGAAACCAGCCCCAGGAATCCTGACCAGGATAGGGTCCCGCAGGAGACCCGGCCCCCTACCTGCCCCACCAGGTGCTCTCCACACGCCCCCTTGCAAGCCTCCAGGAATCGGGGCTGGGTTTCCCATTGACTCCTCCAGGACTGGACCGGACCCTGACTCCTTAGCTTGCGGGGACCTCGGGCTGCCACACAGGATGGTATGAGTCCCTGACACGACAGAGGAGCAGGGAGAAGCCTTTTGCCAAGAAGGCTTGGTTTTCAACCGCCTCAGGAGTCTCACAGTGAAACAACTCGCGAGGGAAGAGAGTCACCCTCTTGCCTCCACTTCTGCGGTTCTCGGCTGGGTCTCGGCCCAGAAGAGCAGCCCTGGTGCCTTTCGATGGGCGCATGAGGGAGTGAGGGCTTGGCCTGCCCATCAGGAGGAGGGCGGGGTGGAGAGGCCCACGTTGAGCTCGCGGAGACCCCCAGTGACCAGAGGCGGGGCGTCTCTTGGGAGGTGGTGCAAACGTGCTTTCGGCTGGTGTATGAAACCCACCTCTGCCTGGCTCCCTCATCGGGGTCGTGGGCACCCGTGTTTGGGTCTGTGTTAGAGTCTTTCCCGAACCGTTTCTGCCTTTTGCCACCCCTCTGTGAAGAGCACAGTTAGATGGTGGTCCCTTGGAGCCATGCTCTGTTGTACCAGACAGGAAGGGTTCTGTCTTCAGGCTGCAGACTCCAGACCCTTTCTGAAAGGGAGACAGTTACTGTGCCAGAAATGTTACTTCACTAATTCCCACGAGGCCGTGAGGGGAAAGGGTGAGGCGAAGTCACTCTGGTTTCCAGGCAACACCAGAGGCTGGAAAGGGTCATTTGCTGCAAGTGGCGGAGGCGGAGTTGAGAAGGGAGGCCCTTGGAGGCCCTGCTCCTGGCCATGTGGCCGAAGGTTTGCCCAGGATCGTGGGCTCGTAGCTTCCGGGAAGTTCGATCCAGTGTCTCTAACTCATCCCCAACCTGCATTAGTCATGGTCATATGGGTTCCGAGAGGGCTGTATCCCAGCCCCAGCTGAAGCGAGAGCACTGCCAGCCCAGTGCCTGCCCCAGCCCCGCCTCCTGCCCTTCTTGTACTTTTCGGGCTTCGGCTTGTGTCACGCCCTCACGATGTTCTTGTCCCTTTCAGCATGATGCGATCTTTGGGATCCTTAACAAAGTGAAGCCTTCCTACAAATCCTGTACCGACTGCATGTACCCTGCAGCCAGCGGGATTCCCGAGGCCTTCGGGGAGCGATGCAAGAACCCCAGTGCTCCCGCCATCTGCACCCAGCCCACCTTCCTGCCCCACCTCACGTCTTCCCCCATGGCCCATGTGGCCAGCAGGTCCCGAGCTTCAGAGAAACTGTCCTCTGGCCCAACCGAAACTCCCCCATTCCTACCACCAGCAGGCTCGAGGAGGCCAGACATCAGTGGCCCTGGGGCCGGGGCTGCCCCAGAGCTACCAGCCAGCCTTTTGGAACCTTCCAGAGAGACTCACAAAGTCCTACCAAAGTCCCTCCTTTTGAAGAATTCTCACTGTGTTAAGAACGCTCCCAACATGGAAGTAGCGAAGGACGACTCGCCACCCAAGAAAGATCCGAAGCCAGCCAAGGACCTGCGGCTGCTGTTCAGTAAAGAAGCCGAGAAACCGACAGCCAACAGCTACTTGATGCAGCACCAGGAATCCATCATCCAGCTGCAGAAGGCGGGCTTGGTCCGCAAGCACACCAAAGAACTAGAGAGGCTGAAGGGCACGCCGGCCGACCTGGCGGCCCCCTGCAAGGATGGCCCCGCCAGCAGGCTGGAGGCCAGCATCCCCGAGGAGAACCAGGACCCGGCTCTGCCTGGCCAAGCCCAGGGCGACGAGAAGCCCGAGGCTGGCCCCCCTCTGTCAGAAGGAGCCCCACTGAAGAGCCCCCCGCTCTTCCTCTGCCGCCCAGACCACACCAGTCACTTCTCAAAAGACTTCCTGAAGACCATCTGCTATACCCCGACCTCATCCTCCATGAGCTCCAACCTGACCCGGAGCTCAAGCAGCGACAGCATCCACAGCGTCCGCGGGAAGCCCGGGTTGGTGAAGCAGCGCACGCAGGAGATCGAGACCCGGCTCCGGCTGGCGGGCCTCACGGTCTCGTCCCCGCTCAAGCGCTCTCACTCCCTCGCCAAGCTCGGGAGCCTCAACCTCTCGACGGAGGACCTGTCCAGTGAGGCCGACGTGTCCACCGTGGCTGACTCCCAGGATGCCAGGTTGAGCGAGTCTTCCTTCTTGCATGAGCCCCCAGTGGCCCCCAGGAACCCAACTGCAACCTCTAAACCATCAGGGAAATCTGCCCCGGAAAACTTGAAAAGCCCTTCGTGGATGAGCAAAAGCTGACCCGCCTTTGGCTGCGTTTGGACTTCTGTGATCCCTCCTTTAGTTTCACTGTGGATTTTGGTCCACCCCTTCTGTCTTGATTTCCTTTAAATAATTGGCGTTATCCTTACTTTTCCTCCCCTCTTGCGGCAAAGGGGAGAAGAAGAAACAACAATACCTAACATACAGCACAAGAAGAAAGGGGAGCATTGGTTTTGTGGCCTGGGGGAACCAGCAGCTGTTGACCAGTAGACTCTGACTCCAAATGAGGTGTTCCGGGTGCTTCTCGTGTGTTGAGAAGAGCATTTATACAGCGATGCACACACATCAAAAATCCTCTGGCACAGGGCTTCCCTGGTGGTGCAGTGGTTAAGAATCCGCCTGCCAATGCAGGGGACACGGGTTCGAGCCCTGGCCCGGGAAGATCCCACATGCCGCAGAGCAACTAAGCCCGTGCGCCACAACTACCGAGCCTGCGCTCATAGAGCTCACACTCTGCAACAAGAGAAGCCACGACAATAAGAAGCCCGCTCACCGCAGTGAAGAGCAGCCCCTGCTCGTCACAACTAGAGAAAGCCCGTGCACAGCAATGAAGACCCAACACAGCCAAAAAACAAAACATCCTCCGGCACAACCTGCAAAGGAATAGCTGTGGCATTGGCATCGCCACCACGGCACGTGTCCTAGCTCATTCAGGCCCTTCTGGGAAAACTCCTGGATGGCAGTAGAAGTCCTACCTCTGATCCTGCTCTGCTTTTTATTTTTAAACTCCAGTAATGACCAAGGCTCATTCCAGGGAAAATTGCTGTGTCAGAAAAGATTTTTCCGAAAGAGAACTTTTTGTTGTGCGGTTGTCAGGACCCCAAAAAGTATTAAGACTTTTAAGGTGCCTGCACCAAACACACTGCTAGTTAAAGTGACACGAAGGCGCGAATGCTGTTGTCAGACCAACTCCAGGGTGAGTGGAGGTCCTCTGAGCAGTTGACTTGCCTGTCCTGGCGTGTTGTCACAGCTGAGTGACGTGTGTCTGGCCGGCCCTGGGGTGAGGTGGGGGGAAATGTGTGTGGGGTCCTCAGTTTGTTGCTAAAGGTCAGTCTTCAGTTGTCCCCCATCTGGGGAGAAGGACCCACAAAGTATCATTGAGTCTTATCTGCTGCGGAACCCAATGCGGTCGTGTTGTGGTTCGTAGGGACTCAAGTGTCTGGCGGGGCCGGGGATTCTGAGGTGTGCGTCACCCCGTCAGGAGCCCCAGCACTCAGGTTCATTAGGTCACATGTACTCATGTTTGGGGAGGAAAAGGAGATTTCAGCAGTGAGGAACGCTCAGTCACTCTCAAGGAACAACTTAGCAGCAGCTTCTCTGAGAAGCGGGACTGGGGGAAGCCTTGGTAGGTGTTTACCGTCGCCCCTTCCCGCGGTGAGAACGCTGCTTCCTGTTTCTCTGCGGCTCTTCCCAGTGGGCAGGACAGCACGTGGTCCTGAGTGGCTCTGGGAGTAGTCCCTCTACGGATCTTGAGTGGAGGGACTCCTCTGATGTTGGCCGGCAAGACAGGATGTTAAAATATTTTGGAGAGAGAGAAGAGGTCTGTTAAGTTTAATTCAGGGGTCAGCAAACCATGGTGTACGGCCCCAAGAGCTAAGATGGTGTTTTACAGTTTTAAGGGATTATCAAAAAATTAACAAGTAGGCGACAGAGACCATGTAGCCTGCAAAGCCTAAGCTAGCTACCTTGCGATCAGGCTCTTTATAGAAAACTTTTGCCGAGCCCTGGCCAGTGAAACTAGAAATCCTTCAAGGGCCAGCCAAATTCCAAACGTGGGTAAATGAGTCGCCATCTTAACGTTGGTCAGAACTGGGCCCCCAAGAGTGGCCCAGGCAGGGTCTTCAGGAAGAAGGCTAGTCCGTATTTCAACTAGTGGGTAGAGTTTTTGCAAAAACCCTCTCTCCGGAAACTTTTTCTCCCTGGCCTTATTTTTTTTATTAAAGTATATGTTATTTTACCCTATCGGAATTTGTTTTCCCACCACTGTCAACTGAAATCAGCTTAAAAGGTGATTATCCACTTATTGCGGAAAACCCAGTTGGGTTTCTTCCTCTCTCTCAGCCAACAAGAGCACAGTCTCAAAAAATATATCAGGTTCAGTGTTTTGCCAAATTAAATTTCATGTGGTGGATCAACTTTTGTGTCAAAATAATTCTTTAAATTTGATGATGCCAGGTTTATGTTGGTTTTTTAACCATGCCTGGGTATGATATAGTTTTGAAGACCTTAATTTTGAAAGCCATAATTTTTCTTATCCAGTTAAAGGGGGGGAGGAGGATTACGAATACTAGTGGGTCTTTGGCTCTTGGCAAAGTTATCCATTCGCTGTCAGGAGCTAGTCTATCAGCATCTAAACAGACCAGGGCCCAGGTGCCCATCATCAGAGCAAAATGAAGCATTCTTGACGGATGACGCTGTAGCCTGGAGAAGAGGGTGAAGGTTTTTCTCTGAGACCCAGATCAGTGGCACACAAGCATATGGCAGATTGCTATTTTAAATGTTACGCTAACAAGACAAGAGCATTCTCCCAGGCTTGGAGACACCTTGGCAAAGACAGATTCATACCGGTCTCTGAAAAGAAAGCTTACACCGTAAGCTGTGCCACATCTTGACCAATGCTTCGTCTGTAAGCTTAGCAGATGGGGGAAATTCCGAACGTAGGCGGCAGTGGTTTGTGCTGTGAAAGCCATTGATTTTGGCGACCGCCATCTTCGTGGAATGCCTTTGTCGAACTAGGCGAGAGCAAAAGCTTTCTAAGTAAGCTCAGTACCCTGTGAATTCAGCTGCATTTCCTCTTCCACCTCACCTTTCCCTCACTTGCACTCTCATTCACGTGGCATGCCAAAATTAGAGTGAACTCCTCTAGGCCTTCCTCTTGCAATGATACAGGGAGGTCTTCTCATCAAGTTTTGTTGTGTCGAAGAGGAGAGGTGGTCACAGAGAGAGGGGAAACCGTGCTGCCCTTGATCGGGACCTGACCTTGCCGATTTCCATGTCTTTGTCTTGTAGCTACTTCAGGGCCTTGGAGCAATGTGCATCATTCCATGAACTTCTTGACAACAAGGTTCTTGCCCCCAGTCTCACCTGCCTCCTTGGTCTCAGTGCAGGCACCAGTGCCAACCTCTCGGCTGCCAGACAGCTCTCTGCTGGGTGGAGGCACCCGGTCCATCAGGCGAGCAGGTTACTCTGTCTAGCTCCCTTCCGCTCCATCCCACCCTCTCCAGCTAAAAAGCATTCCAGCCCTTTCTAAAGCCTTTTCCCTCCTGGATAAGCCCAGAGGATGCCTGGGATGGAGCCAAAGAGGCCATAGAATTAACATCGTCAGGACAACCCTGTACGTCGGCACTGTGCACAGGTGCCATCCCAGGAGACTGATGGATCCCCTGCTCCCCTGGGGCCCCTGCTCCCTAGTGAGAGGAAATGCTGTCATGTAGTCGAGAGCATGTGAGTAACCTCACCCAAAGTGTCCGAAGAGCGACTTGCTGTCTGTTGGCTGGAAACGCTTGGTGCCAGAACACATTTCCCAGAACCCTGCTCTGGCTCGCCACCCGGCAGGGCTTCCCCGCACCCACGCGGCCGGCACAGTGACGGCCGCCCCTTCACCTCCGGCAGGGGAGCCAGGCGGGCAGGAGATTTGTGACATCGGGACAGCGTGGTGCAGGGTCACCGGCTGCTGTCCCACCCCCAGCGTCTCCCCGACGCGGCATGCCAAATGAAGGTACTTATGGACCCCCGTGCTCAGCTACTTGGTCTTTTTATTGTCTGCTCTGCAGTTGAATACGTATGTGTATGAGTTCACTCTGCACAAATATATATATTTGAATCTGTCTATCTATCACTTGAATCAGAGCATCACGTGCATCCCTCCTCCCTCGCGTACACGCACACTGTGTCACCCGAGCCATGAAGCGGGTCACCTTGAACGGTCTGGAGCGATGCAGTGCGGTGCTGCCCTCGGTGGGTGTGGATGTGACCACCTCGTCTTTGTCTTGCAGTGGGTGCTGCAGCCCCGGCCTGTGTCGGTCTCTTAGCAGGAGTCTTAGAACCAGACCCCCGGTCCTCTGCTGTCCTTTCTGTCGGCCGCGCTGCTCACGGAGATGGCCGCTCTCCCTCCCTGCCTCCTTCCTGACACTGTAATTATTGTTTTACAATCGAGTGCCTTAATAATAGTTTACAAATACTATGTATTTATGGGCAACCGTTAAGCTCTCGCCTTCTGTGATTGGATACTTTGCCTCGTCAGTGGTGGTTAGCGTTTTAGGGCTGGAGCTTGCCTGCCCCGTACTTGTGCTGATCTGTTGTGCGGCGTCTCGCACCTGCCCGCAGCCAGGCCAGGAGCGTTGCTAGAAACGGCGCTGGCGGTTTCTGTTGGCAAGGCGGGCACGGTTTCAGCCACGGCCCGGTCCGTAGGAAGCGAGGAAAGAACGGCACTGGTTTGCTGGCCAGCCGGGGGGGTGGCGCGGTCCAGGCTCCCCCTGGACCGCAGCCCAGCCCCTCCCCTGTTCCCCCCGTCACACAACTGTACCCCTGTTCAGTAGAGTCTTTATTGCCACCGAGGCCCCTGTTTTCCTCTCTGCTGGTGTCCTGAGCTCTCTGCAACAAAACGCAGGCACAGGCCGCCATCAGGAGCTCCGCAAGATGGGCTGCCCTTTGGTTTTCAGAAGCCGCCCGCGGGTTCCAGTGTGTTGTGTTATGATATCAATGATTTTTTTTATTATATTGTTTTTCTTCTTGTTTTTTTATATTATATATTTAAAAGGCAGTATCTTTTGTACTGTGAATTTGCAGTAGAAGATGCATAATGCACTTTTTTTTTTTTTTTTACTTCTGTTGGTGTGTACTGTAGTCTTTGTGCTTCTTGTGATGAAAATAAACTTTTTCTTTATAAATGCCTGATGACCTCCAAACTTGTGCCAAAAAGCAACAGCCTCTTCAGCCCTTGCCAGGAGACTTGGTTGCAGCTTCGTCATCATGATGGCCGGTCTTGACTGAGCATCTGCCGTATGCTGGGCCCCATGCTAGACACCTGGACAGGTGAGACCAAAGAAAGAACCAGGGGAAGAAGGTCAGCTCCTGCAGGAATCATCCTTTTTCCTCCTGATCTTGCCAGTAAGGAAGAGCAGGTCCAGTTGTGGGTGGTCACTCGTATACCAAAAAAACCTGTCCCGTCCCTCCACCCCACCACCCAGGGTGAGACTTGGACTTGGGGTGGCATCTCTCCCGGCACAAGCTCTAAAGCTAGAGGTGTGCTCAACAGAACCACCTTAGCTGCTCA
Source organism: Delphinapterus leucas (assembly GCF_059928025.1). Classification (NCBI taxonomy): domain Eukaryota; kingdom Metazoa; phylum Chordata; class Mammalia; order Artiodactyla; family Monodontidae; genus Delphinapterus; species Delphinapterus leucas. The sequence continues at coordinate 18,110,378 of NC_143142.1, forward strand.
CACGGGAGAGGGGACGGTGGGAGCTCACTGCGGCTAACGGCCAAGGCAGGAACCCCAGGGAATCCCAGTCGCTGGACACAGCAGAGGCTCATCTCGTGCTCAGGTCACAGTCCACGGCAGGTCAGAGCTTTTGGTGGCTCTCCCCCCTTGGTGTCTAAGCCAAGTCAGGCTGCTTCCAACAAAAAACCCTGCCTTCTTGGAGTTCTGTGCATCTAGCCGTGCCGCAGGGTAAAGATCATGGGACTCACATTCCCTCTTCACCGCCTTTGGGTGCCACACATTACATTCCAATGCGCGAGTCACATGGGTGAGCACTGACCATCTGCCACTAGTGCCTTGACGTGACCATGAAATTCCAGTGCCTGTGGATCCAGAAAAGACTTTGTTTAGTTCACCTAGACTTACTCTGCCCCTCACCTGGACTCACAGGACCAGAATGCAAGTTTTTCACTTTACAAAAAGAATTAAAACCGTCAGGCGGACCAGATTACTCTCATTTGCCGATTACCACATTGAGCCCTTCTAGGAAAATCTACACGTGAAGCCAAAGTATGGTTAGGAATTGCTTATTCAGTAGGAAATCAAAGCAAAAGGTGAGTGGCGTGACTGTACTCCTTGGTGCCACCAAGCTGTAATGCAGCCCTCTCTGTAAGAGGTTTTTGGAACTGAACCACTGAGGGTCATGGTTCAGGACGCTCATCCTAGGAAAGGCTGGAGACACCTAACAAATTCTCTTCGGGCTGCAAACATGAAACAGAGGCTGAGGATGGGGCCCAGCACTCTGTATGATTCCCATGGATTCCCTGGGAATTCTGATGCCATGTTTAGAAACCGCTGAAATAAGAACGTGATGCAATTGAGTAGGCTTTCCCTTTGCTAGTTACAATCACATTCCACACATGCGTTCTGGAGACAACACCCACCCACATCGCCCTTGCAGAATGTGGGTGTTCCCAGATCATCAGATACTCTTTCACTCAGGTCCTCGGAGAACCTTCCTATAACTGACTGCTTTGATCCTGATTTCGTCCTCCTAGTAGCAATCCTGAGGTTGAATGTGATCCCAGGTCTCGCCGGCAGGGGGCGTGGTTGTGCAGGGGAGGAGCTGCATGCTGGGGGGTGGGGGTGGGGGAGGCCCCTCTTGGCAAGATGCTTGGAAGAGGTTCCAGAAAGCAGACGATGGAGGACAACGTGGCATTTCAAAAGGATTCACTTCATGGTAGGAAAGCCCTTTCCAAAGGTGTCCAGCCGCAGTGCACAAAGCGAGCTCTGCCCAGAAAACACCACTCACCCACCCCTGCGCCCTCAACGAGGGAGCAGAACCACACTTCTGAGCCTTCCGCGTACCCAGCACTTTAAAGAATCCCGCTGAATCCTCCAAAGTCCCTGTTGACGTTACCCTCAGTTTACAGTTGAAGAATCAGGCCTGCAGAGTGTAAGTCATTTGTCCAAGGTTACATCTAAAAAGTGGTGAAGCCAGGAGGTACTGCTCCTTCCCCACCTGAAATCCTCTGGGAGCTGCCCCCCACCCCAGAAGTAGAAAGCAGCAAGCTGAAGCTGCATCTGATCTCCCTGTAGGTACCAGCAAGAAAACATCCGAGTCAGAAATGAAGCCTCCAGCCCTTGGGAAATCTGACCCACTTCGTGCTCCGAAGGCTATCCGGGCGGCACAAGGTGTGTTTCCCTCCCCCAAGTCGGATTCATCGTATTTTGCCTTTAAAGGGAAGCTGCTTATGCACCCTGAAGTATACTTGCAAAGGGTCCCGTTTTAGCCCCAAGTTCCTTTTTTTGTAAACGGTTTCAGCAAGTCAAGTGTCAGCATTTGCGTGAGCAGAAACCGCAGCACAGAAAAGGATGCACGGGAATCTGACCCTAAGAGATAGATTCTCCCACAAGCGGTTGGAGGTGCCGAGCTCCCTCTGGTTTTGAAATAGGATGTCGCAACGGGTGAAGGACAATGCTACCTACCTCAAGGGGGCAATAATTTGAGAATTAGCTGATAATGTATGCAGACCTCTTCTGCCTGGCACACCACTTGCTGAGTAAGTCAGTGGCAGCTCTAACTGTTGGTACTGGCAGGAGGGATGGAGGGGAGGGAGGGGAAAAAGAAGTAAACTGCACTGAGCATCTACTACTCGCAGGTGTTTCATGTGTGTTGCTGAGTTGATCCTCACAGTAGATGTGACTGTTTTACAAACGAAGAGGTGGAAGCTCAGAGAGCTTAGGTCACCTGGATAAGGGCCACACAGCCAGGAAGGGACAGAAGCCTGGGGTGCCTGACTCCAAACTCATACACTTTCTACCCCACCATCTTCTCTCCAAAGAAGACAGCCCTTAATGTACTTAGTGCATAGTAAGCACTCAGTAAATATCAGATGAGAGTAAATGAACGAAATATGCTGTGAAAATGGGGCCCAAGTTTCGTTCACCAAGGCTGGGAAAGCTTGGGGACACCCATGACCGCCTAAACCACGTTCTCCCGGGACAGGGACATGAATCAGACACCTCTGGGGCCCCAGCACACTGGGCTTGGCACACTGGACTGAGCCCTAGGTCAACACCAGGCATTTACTATGCAGGAATCAATGAATCCTGAGTTTTTAGAGACCAGAAGAACCTGAAAGGTCATCCAGACCAGGCCCCTTTGTAACATCCATCCATTCCGTCATCCTCTCCCATTCATGTGCTCCTGCCATGTGCCAGTTGCCCGAGAGAAAGAGGAGCCCGTCTGTTTCACCCCCTGGCAGTCCTGATGGAAAGCCCATCTGTAAAAGCTAGGAAGGAAATACACCACCTGCCAACAGCAATGGGGTTAGATGGGGAGGATTCGAGGTGGACGTTTTTTGCTTATATCTAATAATAATCTTATATCTAATAATATATCTAAAATAATCCCTTTGCAACAGGATTATTATGTTACTTTCATACTTAAAAAGGAAAATGTAAAGATTTAATAAAAGGTTGCTTTGGCATTGAGCTACAAGTTGCCCTCCAAGCTCCCAGGCTCATGGTTCTAGGGAATTCAGCACAGCATTTTGCGGGGAGGGCCTCTTCTCCCCTCTGATGGGGTAACATGGGCCCCCTGGAACAGAAATTGCGCTCAGATCACTGAGGCTCAGGGGTGCCAGGTAGGGGCTCACTGTCCTGGCATGTGAGCTTTTCCAGGCCACAGTGCCCACCCCCTGAGCACTTGGGGCCTGGCTTCCTGGGCAGCTGCACAGGACTCTGAACTCACAGGGGCCGTGTGATTGGTCGATGCTCTGCTGTCACTGTCTTTAATTCTTTAATGAGGGCCAGGCCTTCTCATTTCCCACTGGGCCCTGCAAATTATGTCGCCGGTCCTGGCAGCGTCATCACGCTGATCAAGGGCTTTGGAGAAAGACAGCCCAGGGTCATGCTCCCTAACTCACCCACTCTGTGACCCAGATCACTAGCTTAACCTCTCTGTGCCCCCTTTTCCTCATTTGAAAAACAGGAATGACCTCATAGTGCTGCTGCAAAGATTAGCGCTGTGTCATCAGCACACAGTGAAGGCGCGTGAATGTAGATATTATTTGCTAGATGAAGTACTGAGCACGAGTCCCGACACAAAGCACTCCCTTCGTGAGTAGTTGCTATAATCGTGGGAAAGACAGTGATCCGATGCCCACAGACCAGCCCTGCTGACGGCAGCTGCTCTTCCCACGCTGCTTCCTTAGCATCCTCTGAAGGGCAGAGGGAAGCCGACACGAGCCCACTGGAGGAGGGACTCAGCTGGGCTGTGCACATGCGCCCTCCTCCTCCCCTGCCACTGACCCCTCGGAGGATGCCAGCTCTGCCTGTCTCCTGATACAAACACCATTTGTCTCCGACCTGGACCAAATGGTTCTTTGCAACAGGCCTTTGGGGAAGGGAACGGTGTGGGCGGCCTGTGAGTGCGGGCTTGTCCCTGTTGCAATCCAGAGGTACATCCTGTTCTGGCGTTGCCATGGCACAGCCAAACATCTGCCACAACAGATGGCTGAGGCTGGCGGCTGGCAGCGGGGCTGCGGACTGGTGAGGGCCCGGACATCGCCCCACCCCGCCGCCACTCACACGTACGCACAGACTTGCACCCACACGCAGGCACACACACCCGCACACACGCGAGTTGGCCTCTTCCAGGACAGACAGATTTCCCATAGAGGAGAGTTCCCAATTCTTGGTTTTCTTCCTGGAGGTCCTGGAGAACAGCCCTGGCAGGACCGGGCCGTCCCGAATTCTTATCCTGGTCCAGCCCACAGCCAGGCTCCCAGAGCTGCCCCAGGCTCTGGCCTGCTCCCCAAATGGAATTTGCTTTCCTGGTTGGTATTGTCATTTTTCCTGATTCGGAAGTCAAGCGCAGTCATTGTAACACAGTCACGTGATGTAGAGGAGTGACGATAGCTGCCCTCGTGGTGGCAGGAGCGCGTACCTCTCACTAAAGCTACGCAGGCAGAAAGTGCGTGCAGCAGCGTCTGACTCACAGTGCGCGCTGCACACACGTCTGAGAGATAAAACAATTGTTAACATGATCTGATTCCGTCTGGCCATGCAGGGATTAGAAACACGTTTTCTAGCGGAGAAAGCTGAGGCTGAGAGGTGACATTCCCTGCCTAAGGTCCCATAATGAGTGCCCAATGGGATCTGAACCCAGGTTATACCAACACTAGAGCTCTAAGCCCAGAATCTTCCACCCTCCCAAACCCCCACCCTCTGCTGCTTCTTGAACATCTTGGGGGGGTCCCTTCCTCCCATCTAATCACAGGGCCCCAGCCCTGACCTCATTCCTGCTGGAGGTCCCAGTGGTCCCCCCGAGGTCACAGACCTGGCCCTAGACTCCCTGCAGCCACTCCCTGTCTGAGGCCTTTGGGGTTTCTTTTCACTGGTTTGCCCTGTGTTCTTAGGCTCCCAGGGTCTCGGCGCCCTCTGCCTGTCCCCAACCAGGGCCTAGACCTCAATGGTGTCACACCCCTTCCCTCCCTGCCCACTTTCTCTGCCCTGCCGTGAGGGCTCAGTTGGGACCATAATGTGAGTAATGACAGGTGACATTTCTTGAGCCACACTGGACAAGGTGGACTTTGTCACCATTTTTCGGATGATGACACTCAGAAGGTAAATGACTTTGGGGCCAGGTTGCCCAGCCAGAAGGTAGACAGAATTCCAGAGCCAACTCCAGGAAGCCATCCCTGGCAACACCTCGTCCCGCCCCAATTCTGGAAGAGGTGGCTCTTCTGTCCGAGTACCCCATGGGCATGCTCAAGACCATGGACCCCCTAAGCGCAGTGGCTGGGGCAGGTTTATTGTGATCCACCCTGTGCCTGTACCTGACAGAGTAGATGCTCAATAAATGTTTGTTGAATGAATAAACAAATGAATGGTGGAGCTGATCTCTTTTCCCCCTCTTAGGCCAGGAGAAGTTTGGGAGAATCAAGCCTGAGTTTGAATCATTCCTCTGCCACTTCCTGGCTGTGTGATCTTGAACCAATTACCTAACCACTCTGAGGTTTCCCTCTGTGGGGAGGGTTGGAGATGACCTACAATGACTGCACATAGTAGATGCTCAGTAAACACTGTAGAGAAACAATTGAGGCTCAGTAAACAGCACTGTAGAGAAAAAAAGGATTCAACTCTCAGCTTCGAAATGGACTATCTATGTGACCTCAAACAAATCACTTTCCTTCTCTGGGCTTCATTTTCCAGATACATCCTGTGGGGATGATAACAGCACCCGTAGCTCAGTGGTGGTGAATGAAGGGACATAGTGAGTCCCCTATAGTAAGTGAAGTAGCAGACAGCTTGTGTGATGGAGAATGAGCTCTTTGCGGGCAGGGATGGCTCCTACTCTCCCACCCGCCCCTCGGGCCCCACTCAGTGCCAGGCACACAGTAGGTGCTCAGATGCCCGAAGGAACTGAATCTTGTTTCAGTTCTTTGTGCTGCAGCCCCAGAGAGCCAGCGCCGGCTCCTGAGCGCCCTCCCCTCCAGGCCGACTCTCCTGTGTTTTTCCATCCCATTTCCGATGAGGTGGAGACAGAGTACCAGCCCTGCCCCTGCCTCTGTGCTGATCCTGGTGGAGGTGGGGTGGCAGCTGCTCCTCCAGGGCACACCTCCCAGTGGAGGCTGGGAAGAGGGAGGAGGGAGGGGGAGAGGAAGTCCCTCCAGAGTTAGCCCTGCTTTCTCAGGGGCCCAAGGTCCTCCGGAGAGTGAGGCTTCAAGCCCAGCACCCCTACTCCTAGCTGTGTGACTGTGAACATGTCACCTCACCTCTCTGAGCCTCCCTTCCTGTACAATGGGGCTGTTGCTGACACTGGCACCCCCCTAGGGTTGTTAGGAAGCAGGTAAAGTGTGGAGTATACCGTCGGCACTCCATAAATGCACCGGGCACTGCTGTCTCTCAGTTTTTACAGCTCCTGTCTTGCAAAGATGGGGAAACTGAGGCCCACAGAGGGCCAGTGTCTTGTCCAACGTAGCAGAGCCTATATCTTGCTGGTTCCAGCGCTGGCCTTAGCCATTCTCCCTATGCAACCCCAAATAACCAGCAGGGCTGGGCGTCTGGGTAGACCAGGCAGGGGGCTCCTGGGTTGAGGGGCTGGGGGGAGTGGAGGAGAGCACAACAATAACAGACTCCCTTGCTGAGGGCCTACTTGTTTTCTCATCAAATCCTGAAATACCACGATGAAAGTGGTATTACTGTCATCCCCATTTTACAGATGAGTAAACTGAGGCTCAGAGAGGGGCAGTCACTTGCTCAAAGCACACAGTGGTGGGAAGAAGGGTCTTGACTTCAGCCTCAGATCTGTTTGTTGAATGCAGGAAGAGGCAGTGGACAATCGAAGGACACTGAGTTCCGTGGTTTGGGGAGTTCAGTCGCCTCCCCCACCCTGGGAGGAGAGGTAGGGGAAAGACACAAGGTCAGTAGCATCTAGGGTTGGGCTGTTATTAGATGCTCACAAAGTATGGGGAGGGGGAGCCCTGTTACCCTTATCCACCTACCCCCGGTTCCAGAAGCCTCCCAGGGGTGGCAAATGACCATCAAGGAGCCTTCTGCAGCTCCCGGAGGCGGGGCGGGGCAAGGCGGTGCTCGGGGAGGTGGAAGCGGGGCGTTGCCTCCCGCGGCCCCGCCCACAGCGTGTGGCTGGAGCCTTGCCGTCCGACCCCACGCAGAGGCCCACCGGGACCCGCACCGGCTGTTGCGTAAGGACTTCGGGGGAGTGCGCGCTGCGTGGGCCTCCCGGAGCCCCCGGCCTCTAGCGTGCCTGCCGGCCTCCAGGTGCACCATCTCCAGTGCGCCCCGCAGGGGACCTCGGGAGCCATCTCTGCCTCCGATTCCCCACGGAAGGACCCGCTAGTACCAAGGTCCGAAAGGAGGAAGGCAGAACCCCCCCCACTCGAAAAGGTGAGCACCTTTGGGGGTGTCCCTCCGCTCCATCGGACCTGCAGACTGGACAGTTATCCCTCGGGGGCATCCTCACATCTGCATTTTCAGTACTGCTGCCCATTTGCTAGTGACTTAGGCAAACTCCTGGCCCTCTCTGACCCTCGGTTTCCTTATCTCTGCCACCAAGGCTTGGACTTTGACCTTCCACCCATAAAACTCGAAGACAAGACTTCATTTTGTGAAAGGTTGCGGGATTATAATAACACTGCCTGGTCCATACAAACCTCCTTTCCCTTATTGAATTCTCACAGTAACCCTCCCCGGGAGGTGTTGTTACCCCATTTTATTGATGTGAAAATGAGGGTCCTGGGACTTCCCTGGCGGTCCAGTGGTTAAGACTCCGTGCTTCCAGTGCCGCGGGCGTGGGTTCGATCCCTGGTCGGGGAACTAAAATCCCGCTTGCCACACGCGCTGCTCCCCCTCCCCCCCAAAGAAAAGAGGGTCGTGAGTGGGTGGAAGAGAGTTGCAGAAATAGGGCCCAGCACAGTGGGCAGTTGCAGAAATAGGGCCTTCCCCCTGCCGCAGGCCTGAGTTCAAAGCCCCTTGCTCTTTCCACTGAAACACCGCCTCCTCAGATCATCTCCTTGAACCCTGCAAGGGCTGGATTCTCAGAGGAATGGCCAGGGGGTCCTTGCTCCTGTTTCTGGTCACCACTTTCAGGTCGCTGAGACCATCTTTCTGCATTATCCCCAGGGAACATCCTGGGGAGGAGGGACAGCTGATGTGGACATTGCATCACTGGCCCAGCCTGTCTGTGACCCAAACCTTCCACACACGATGGAGGAGGACCCCTCACACAAGTCTAAACAGGGACCCCCGATTTGGGAATCAGAGTGAGGTGAAGAAGTGGGGGTGTGTGGGCAGCTGGAGGTGACAAGTATTCTGGGCAGAGGGAGGTGCTGGTGCAGAGGCCCAGAGGTGGAGGCCAGCACTCTGGCTTCTACAGACTCTAAGCAGTCAGTATAACAGGTAGAGCCTAGAGCTATGGGCCAGGTGCAGACCCTGCAGGGACTTGTGGGCCATTGTCAGGGGTCTGGACTCCATCCCAAGGGAGCTGGGGAGCCAAGGAGGTTGCATACTGTGGAAGGACATGGTTGGTTTTCCCTCCTGAGCCACACTGTCTACTATGGTAGCACTAGCCACATTGTTATGGACTGAATATTTGTGCCGCCCTCCCCCAAAGTCATGTTGAAGCTCTAAGTCACTACGTGACTGTATTTGGAGATGGGGCCTGTGAGGGGAGATAAAGGTTAAATGAGGTTGTAAGGGTGGGGCCCTAAGTCTATAGGGCTGGTGCCCTTATAAGAACAGGAAGAGACACAGCTCTCTCTCTCTCTCTCTCTGTGTCATGTAAGGACACTGTTTACAGGCCAGGAAGAGAGGTCTCACCAGGAACTGAATTGGCTGGCACCTTAAATTTGGACTCCCCAGCTTTTGGAACTGTGAAACAATAAATTTCTTTTGTTTAAGCCACCCAGTATGATTTTTTTTATGGCAGCCCAAGCTAACTAATACACACATGGCTCATTAAATTAAAAATTCAGTTCCTCAGTTGCACTAGCCACATTTCAAGTGTTCAGTGCCTACATGTGGCTACCATATTGGACAGTACAGATATAGAACATTTTCACCGTTGCAGAAAGTTCTATGGACAGCACTGTGCTGGAGAGATCACTCAGGGTTCTGGGTAGAAAATGTTTTTGGAGGAGGAGACCAGTGAAGACGGGGTGCCGGGAATCCAGTGAGAGATGCCGGTGGCCAGCGCCTGACATGGTGCCAGAAACACCGCAGGTGCTCAGTAAAAGCCCACTGAATGGATGCATGGGCTGGATGAGAGTGAGGTGATGGGGATGCAGATGAGAGGATGATCTCAGGAGCCCGGCAGGAGGCTGAATTGATAGACTGTGGTGACTGGTTCAAAAGCCAAGGATGGCACCTCTGTTCTGGCTTGGGCAGCTGACTGGATGGCGGGGCTGTTGCCTAAGATGGGAACCTAGGAGGGAGGCAGGTGGGTGTGGGGGACGAGGACGAGCTCGTGTCTGGGGTGCTGGTGCAGTGGCCACACGGAGGTGTCCGGGAGGCCATTGGATATTTGGACCCAGAGGCTGGCAGTGAGGTGTGGGCTAGGTGGAGATTTGGGAATAGATGGGCACACCTGAGAGAGGATGCAGATACAAGAAGAAGGGGCCGGAGGAGGGCCCTGGAGATGCTGACATCGGAGAGGTTGCCAGAGGAGCAGCAGCAAAGCCAGGGGTGAGCAGTGCCGAAAGGGCCAGGATCACCGGGCACCTGTCGACCAGGACCAGCAGGCCCTGGATGCAGCCAGGTTGCTGGTGACCTTGGGAAGAGAAGATTCGGGAGAATGGGAGGGAGAAAGAGAAGAGGACAGCGACAGCTGGCCTGGCCGACCGGAAGTGAGAGGTAGGCCTTATTACTCTATCCTTTTTAAAGTGCTGCAGGGGAGGCACAGAGAGACAAAGTGACCTGCCCGAAGTCGCTGCAATTCTTGAGAAGCTTGTTGGTGAAAGAGTTAAGGCTGTTACTGAAGGTGATGCTGGGTGGGGGGAAGGGAAATTTTTCCTGGAGATGGGAAAAACCCTAGCCTGGTCACAGGTTAAGGGGAAATGGGGATGGGGTGCTAAAGACTGGGGGAAGAGCAGGTGCAGTTAATTCAGTGAGGTCCAATAATTGGGGTTTGAAACCTGTTTGACCGTCTACACCAGATCCAACAGTTGATCTGAACGTCCCAGCAAGGTGGCTGTGTCTTATTTAACCCCATTTCGGAGGTGAAGAAACTGAGGTCAGGGGGGTTCAGCAATCTGCCCCCGTCACTTTGGGCACCTTCTCCTAATTCCACAACGGGTCCGCCTAGGCCGGCAGGGCCTGGTCTTGAGTCCAGCCCCCCTGGCTCTGACTCCAGGGTGCATCCCCCACTCTTCCTCCTTTGGGGCTAAACAAACCACAAAGTGATAAACAAGCAGCATGATTTCCAAGTGGGAATAATTTAGCCAGAGAGAAGGAGCAAGGAATGCCACTCATTTAGTGCTGGTATTTCCAAACTTACAACACATATATCCTGTCGTCACCGCATTCCCGAATATGGTGTCCTGTGACTGTATAATCCAACAGTATAATCCTGACGACCATTCACTGTGCTCTCATCGTGTGCCATACACTTTGCAAGGCATTTAAATGTGATCTCGTTGCACCTCACAGCACCCATGAGAGGTAGGCCTTATTACTCTACCCTTTTTAAAGTGCTGCAGGGGAGGCACAGAGAGACAAAGTGACCTGCCCCAGGCCACACAGCACGTCTTTGGCAGAGACGGAAATCAAAACGGGGTCTGTCTGCTGCCAAAACCTGTGCTCATTTGCCAAACTGCTTCATCTGTGTCCAGATTATAGCAGGAAGGCTTCTTCGTTTTCTCTGTCGCCTCTGGTTTGCTGACGGAGGCAGAGGAAGAGTTGGCATCCAATTCTCTCACCCTATCAGCCTCTTCTTTAGGGATAAAATTGTCCCAGGCTCTGGGATAGGACTCAGTTTGATCTGCAGGGAGACTGCAGCAATCTGGCTGGAAGAAACCTGTATTTGCATCCACTAAAAGCTTTTTGAGATCCAGGAGCGGTAGGGAAATAGGGACATATGGGGCCATAGATTTCCAGAAATGGTCTCATTTTCTTTGCTATCCCTGGATAATTAATGTGTCGGGGGATCAAGAAAATGGCTGATCATTTTCCACTGAACCGGTGGAGGGGGAGGGAGCAGGGGATGAACGTCTGTTCGTAATTAACAGGAGAAGGAGTCTCCTATGGCCTTTCCTGCCCTGGATGCTGGAGAGGGCCCTCAGTGTCTTAATTGGTGTAGGTGACAGAGAGGATTAGAGAAGTGAATGAGAGCTGACCCCTGACATCTAGCTGGGCAGTCTGCTACTTGGGATTAAACCCTATAGCTGGCTGCTAAACCTCTGTTTGGAATGATAGCCTGGTTAAGAGGGTGTTTCAGCCACACAGGTACTCGGAAACCAAGGTGCTCAGCTTCAATTTTCTGGGGGTGTTGAGGAGAAAGAACCCAGCAGGATGGATTTATAAATGAAGAGCTAGCTTCCTTCCTACTTCACTCAGTCCCACATTGGGACACCCTGAACCTCAGTTTTCTTCCCCTATGACTCAATCCCATGCCCGCCCACAGAAATAACCATTGCTCAAAGTGGGATGATGTCTTCCCAGTTTTCCTCTGGGCATCTGCACATATGTAATCATTATTCCGTTGTGTGGCTGTGCTGAAGTCGACTCAGCCAATCTCATGTAGAAGGACACATAGGTTGTTTACAAATTCTTACTATTGTAAACAACGCAGTGATGAACATCTTCGTGCCTAAAACATTTGTAGCACCTGCCGTCTTTCCTTAGACCTGGTTCTCAGAAATGGCAGCCTACCTTCAAGGGGGGGGGGGGCCAGCGATCCACACCTCCTAGTATTCACACCCTTAATGTCACCTTCCATACTGAATTTTGCTGGCCTGAGTGGACAGAAATAACAGTGTGTGACTTTCAAGGCTAAGTTATAAAAGGCATTGCAGCTTCTGTCTTGGTCTCTTGAATCTCTCAATCTGGGGAAGCCAACCGCCATGTCTGAGGACACTCAATCAGACCTGAGGAGGAACTGAGGCCTCCCACCAACAGCCCCACCTGCTTGTCAACCATGCAGGTGGACCAACTTGGAAATGGGAGTGGGGTCTCAGGCAAGCCTTTTGCTGACTGCAGCCCTGGCTTTCATCTGACTGCAACCTCATGAGAAGCCCTGAGCCAGAGCCACGCAGGGAGGCTGCTTCCAAATCCCCAGCCCACAAGACATGATAAATGATTTTGCTGTTTTAAGCCAATATGTTATGGTTGATTTGTTTCACAGCCGTAGATAACTAATATACTAAACCGAAGACTAGAGCATTCTTTAGACTCATGATGCAGAATGCCATTTTTTTCTTTCCTTTTTATTATTTTTTAAAATTTTTATTGGGGTATAGCTACCACGTTCTTTATTTTTTTTAATTTAATGTATTTATTTAGGCTGCACTGGGTCTTCATTGCGGTGCACGGGCTTCTCTAGTTGCCGCCTGCGGGCTGTAGAGTACACGGGTTCAGTAGTTGTGGCGCGCGTGCTTAGTTGCGGTATGTAGGATCTTAGTTCCCGGGCCCCCTGCATAGGGAGCGGGGAGTCTTAACCACTGGACCACCAGGGAAGTCCCCATCTTTCCTTTTTATATTGCCAGATTGTCAGCACTTACTTTGACATGTAATTGACCTGGTGGTCTAAAGTGACCTCTTGATAGGAGATCCTATCAGCTCTGGGCATGTGGAGTACATTTGGAAAGCCCCGTACGTGACCAACAGCCCTTTCCAAACTGTTCCCATGTGAAGATTGGTTTTTGATTTGTGGCCGTGAGCCCTTCCAGGGAGAGATGTCCACAGCTTGCTTCTGTGGCCAGCTAAACCATCTAATAACCTGAGCCGGGCAGCAGAGAAAGCCCAGTCTGTTGTCAGTGAATTGCTCCTTGCTTTCTCTGAATTCTCAAAAGCTTTTTAAGGAGTGGAAGCAAAAACATCTGGCTCGCAAAGGAATATTTCATCAGAGGCCATGCAACCAGGATATGGGTTATCATGAGCAAGGCGGCTTCCATTTCTCTGGCACATGTGCTCAAAAGATTCCCCACGTGATGCACAGACCCGAGGAACCTGCCTGAGCGCTTGGAGAGATACCAAGCGCTCATTCATTCAGTCGTTGGTATGCTCAGTAAATATTTATTTAGCATTTCAGACACTGTTGAGACAATTCGAAGGAGTGTAAGTTATAGTTTTTGTGCTTGAAGTTATTCACAGAGGCAGCAGATGGAGTAAAAAGTCCACAGTTGTTATAGTTTGTACTGGGCTCAAATCCCAGCTAGCCTGTCTACAAGCTTGTGACGCAGGACAGGTTTCTGCACCTTTCTGAGCCTCAGTTTCCTCTTCTAAAAGGAAAAGATAATAGTATTTATTTGCAGTGGTTTGAGGATTAAATGAGATATGCCTACGAAACAGTACTGGACCTGGATCCTGGCATGAATTAACAAGTATTGAGTTTATTACTGTTGGTAGTAAAAGGTCCCACAATGCCTCAAATGAGCCTGCATCACAAAATACGACACTCATATACATACACACACACACATATATATATATATTTAATTTTATTGAAGTATAGTTGATTTACAATGTTGTGTTAATTTCTTCTGTACAGCAAAGTGACTCCGTTATGCATATATATACGTTCTTTTTCACATTCTTTTCCGTTATGGTTTATCACAGGATATTGAATATAGTTCCCTGTGCTATGCAGTAGGACCTTGTTGTTTATAGTAGTTTGCATCTGCTAATCCCAAACTCCCAATCCATCCTTCCCCCACCCCCCTCTTTGGCAACCACAAGTCTGTACTCTACGTCTGTGAGTCTGTTTCTAAAAAGTACTGAGTTTCTTACTGTTGGTAGTAAAAGGTCCTGCAGTGCCTCGCATGAGCCCACATCACAAAATAAGACAGACTCCTATTTGAATCCCAGCTGTGTGCTGTGGATCAAATGCCTGTACCGCTCAGAGCCTCAGTTCTTGACCTGTAGACTAGGCATAATCAATGTACCTTGCTGGGTGGTGGTGCAGATTAAATAAGGCAGTGTCTGCATATGGACACAGCACACGGGAGACCCGTAGTATATGGTACTATCTCTGTGAGGGAAGATGATCAGAAAAGCAAATTATTCCAACGCAGTGTAATAAATGTTGTAACAAGGTCTTTCCCTTGGGTTTTGAAGGCTGGGTGTGGATTTCTGAGGAACCATCCTGCAATCCATTTGTGTAGCTAGGAACTTAAAGAGCGAGTCCTCATTTGACTTTGGGGCAGGAACTCTGGCTGCAGAGGCAGGACCCTGGGTGGTGGGCAGATGGTCCTGGAACTTCCAGGAATGATGGAGTTGTCATCAGAGTCCGTTAGGCTAGGGTCCACGATTCGGCTCACCATCGACTTAGCTAAGTGAAATTAATCAGTGCAGTCACCTCTTTGAGCCTCATCACTACTTCATCCATAAAGTAGTGTTAATGATGACAGCTGGCATGCGCTGAGTGCCAGCTACGTGCTGGACCTTGTTTTCAGTACTTTATATTCATTAATGCGCTTAGTCTTCGCACCAGCCCCATGAAGCAGCTGCTATTATCACACCCCCATTTTACAGATGGGGAAGGTGTGGCACAGGGAAGTTAGATCTCTCGCTGGTCAAAGGCCCGGCCAGGATTTAAACCCCGGGCAACCTGAGTCCTCAGCCAGTGCTCTTTTAACTCTGTAGCTTTAGATCCACATGATGGGATTTAGGGAAGGATAAAATTAGGCAACGCATAAAGAGTCTGTAACATAGGTTACGCCCTGTAAAGGGAGTTGCTGGGTACTTTTTTTTGCTATTTTATTCCATCTTGTACAAGCAAAGTATTTTTTCATTCATACATATTTTAGAAAGGTCATACATCCCCCTAATGCTGCCATCAGATACACAGAAGAGGTGGCTAGGACACAGAGGGGACTGGTGAACGTCTGAGGGTCCCCCGGTGAATGGTAGGGTCTCGAAGAGTTTACACCCTCTAGCTTGTTGTGTGGGTGTCCACCCCATGCACCAGGCTAGACACATCTCTCCAGAGCTTCTGAGCAGCTGGTTACAGGTCTTCCATGCTAATGAGGCCAAGGGCATGGCCCAGCTCTCCCAGCAGACCACTGAGCTGACCCAGTGAACACAGCTATCACCCTGCCAGCTGTCTTATCAATAATTGGCCCTATAGGAATTCCCTGGCAGTTCAGAGGTTAGGATTTCAAGCTTTCACTGCTGTGGGCCTGGGTTCCATCCCTGGTCAGGGAACTAAAATCCATAAGCCACACGGTGTGGCCAAAGAAAAAAAAAGTTGGTCCTGCGTCAGGGGGCCAGAGATGTCAGAAGGTGCCTCACTGCATGGTGTAGGGGAAAGAGACTGTGTGTTGGCTCCATGACCTCAGGCAAGCCTCTCTGAGCCTCAATTTCTTTGTCTGGAAAGTGGGAGGGTGAGGGCTATGTATCAGTTACCTACTGCTGTATAACAAACCATCCCAAAATGTTAGTGGCTTAAAACAATATATATTATTTAGGTGACCATTCTGGGGGCTGGGTGGCTGTAGGTTTGTGCTTACATCTGTGGCCAGCTGGAAGGTTGGCTCATGGCTAGATGGTCTAGGATGTCCTCACTCATACGTCTGGTGGTTGGCACCTTCTGGCTGGGATGTCTGAGCCTTGGGACTCTCACCATCAAGCAGGCTAGCTGCTTCTTCCTGGGTGGCTGGGATCCAAGGACAACAAGACAAGGCAAGCTCCACACAGTTTTCAAGCATTTCCATGTGTTGGGTTTGCTCATGTCCCATTGGCCAAGGCCAGTCACATGGTCAAAGCCAGAGCCAGAGTGGAGAGCAGCTAGCTCCACAGGGCATGGCTAGATGGAGGAGAATAATTTGCATTTTTACAATCTACCACAGTGGCCCTGGCAGAGATATTGGAAAGAACAAATGAAAAATGATGGGATTTTGAACAGTAATTAAGATCATAGAAATCATTTATTGGCACATCTGGGCTCAAAGCATGTTGAGTGAACAATGCTCACTTTCCAGACGAGGGAACTGGGGTTCAGAGAGGTTGATAACTTACCTAGAGCCACACAGCTAATTAGAGTGAAGGAGCTGGACTCTGAGCCCAGGGCTGATTCCAAAGCTCACGTTCATAGCTTTCCCTTCTGCTGCTTTTCCCAACACAGAAGAAAATGTAGTTCAGTACAGACATGAATAGGGACTCATAGAAGCCTCTATGTGGGTTACAAACCCCATTTCTCCTGTCCCACCTTGAAGGTCTGGCCTCCTTTCAAAGAAACGCTCGTCATCTGAAGTCCTAGACTGAACACAGTCGAGCCTGGCACAGAGTAGAAACCAGAAAGCATTTGCTTTGAATAAAAGCTATTGCCACCCATTCCCTTAAGAATTTCAGCATCATGCAGACGCGGAGGGAGAGCTGCCTAGACTCCCATGTCGCACGGTTCCTTCCTGCTACTCGCAATTTTGGTGACAAGAGTGTCTGTGTTTTGTTTCACAGCGTTCGTTCTCCCATCTCAGCATCCCTTTGGGAAAAGCCATCTATTCTCGCCTCTCAGAAAAGCAGGTGCACTTCCTCGGGGAGAGAGATGATCTTACACCCAATTTTTCTGCTGGGAAAGGCAGCAGCTAATGGGGGCTACAATCAAAACCTGTAAATGGAAAGGGAACAAAATCCAAACCACTTGACAGAGGGGGTCCCGTGGCCCTGCTGGTGTGACTTCTCTCTGTGTGTTCAGGGATTCCTGATTCTGTAGGAGAGCACGGTGTCCTTGAAATTCCAAGTGCAGCCCTGATGCTGGAGAGTGGGAGCATGGGGCCTTCCTGCAATTGGTTTCTTTTGTTTCCATCAAGTCAGAAACTCAACTTGATTCTTTTTTTTTATTTTTGACCACGCTGTGCAGCTTGCGGGATCTTAGGATCTTGATTCTGCAAGATGGAGTCATAATCTCAAGTTTCCTCCTTTCCTGGAGCCTCAGTTTCCTCTTCTGTAAGATTGGCATGTAATAGGCCCTATCTCCTAGGATTGCTGTGAGGATTACACGAGATCTTTCCTATAAAGCCCCTAGCCCAGCTAGACTTAATAAGGCTCCATATATCTGAGCCCTGGGTTTCTCAGTCTCACCACTACCAACTCCTGGGACCTAAGATTTCTTTGTTGTGGGCTGGGATGGAGGCTGTCCTGTGCATTGCAGGATATCAAGCACTATCCCTGGCCTATACACACTAGACGCCAGTAGCACCCTCCTAGTTGTGACAACCAAAAATGTCTCCAGACGTTGCCAAATGTCCCTGTGGAGGGACATTTGGAGGGGGAGGTGGGGAGCAAAACTGCCCCAGGTTGAGAACCTCTGGTCTAAGCCTTTATTGTTGTTACTAATGAACACTAATTCCCTTTTTGTGTGAGTCTGACGCATCTGATTTGGGAGGTTGAGCTTTGGAAGCTGCAGCTCATGCCGCTGCGGACAGTTGCAAGGTTTCCTATCTCAATAATGAGATTTACGCGGATGAGTGAGCACTTTTTGTGCCAAGATTCATGTTTAAATTTTGAAAAATCTTCACAGGAGCATTGTCTGGAAATTCTTCCAGCTAGGTTCTGCTGAGGTTGTCAAAAGGTGACATTGGGTTTGGGGTCTTGATAGAACACCTTGAATTGATAGAATTCCTCCTCCCCCTTCAAAAAAGAGAATTTTTTTTCCAATTTTATACCGTTGAATGCAGTTTGCAAAAGAAGTAGGAAACACAGGACAGGAAATGGAAAAAGGAGACTCACCATAACTGGAATCCTGTCACTCAAGATAATTTCCGTTACAATCTGTGTAAAGAAAATTACAGGCCAATATCATTGACGAACAGACGCAAAAATACTATTTTTTAAAATTAAATTTATTTATTTATTTTTGGCTGTGTTGGGTCTTCGTTGCTGTGCGTGGGCTTTCTCTAGTAGTGGCGAGCGGGGGCTACTCTTCGTTGTGGTGCACGGGCTTCTCATTGTGGTGGCTTCATTGTTGTGGAGCACGGGCTCTAGGCATGCGGGCTTCAGTAGTTGTGGCACGTGGGCTCAGTAGTTGTGGCGCATGGGCTTAGTTGCTCCATGGCATGTGGGATCTTCCCGGACCAGGGCTCGAACCCGTGTCCCCTGCATTGGCAGGCAGATTCTTAACCACTGCGCCACCAGGGAAGTCCTCCAAAATACTATTACAACATGTGTGCGTGTGTGTGTGTGTGTGTGTGTGTGTGTGTGTGTTTTATAAAAAATGGGACATACTGTTTTCTGGCCTGCCTTTTTCATCTAACAGCATCTGGAACATTTTTACATATCATTAAGCAACAAATATTCTTCCATGAAATTCTTTTATTTTTCCTGCTTAAAAACTTCCTGTGACTCCTGGAGGCCTGGAAATAGTCAGGATTCATAGGGGGAAAAGGATGAGGCCACACTCCCTGATTCGTGCTGTACAGGAGTTACGTGGAGACATATAGGCAGAGACCATAGATCCCATGAAAGGAGAGGGCAGTGCTTGGGTTCTGGGAAGTCATTTTTGCCTCCGGGGAGAGGTACTGACATTTTTGGCTGCTGTGCGTTCTCTCCTGCGCCTAGCCCCATCTGTCTTTTTGATCGTATCCTTCATTTATAGCATCCTGTCCAGTCCCTGCCCTGGAATGCATCTCCTCTGGTTGTTTGTGTCGAGGGCTGTTTCCCTAGCAGACAGTGGTGTGATAAACATCCTTCCACATATACAGTTGATCCTCATTATTTGCAAATTCAACAACTCCTCGTTAAAATTTGTGACCCCAAAAGCCATACTTGTGGTCCTTTTGTAGTCATTTGTGGACATGTGCATGCACAGAGTGGAGGAAAATTTGTCACCCCGTGCACACATTGCCAGCTGAGGTTGAATGAGGCAAAGCTCTGTCTTCTTGTTTCAGCTTGTACTGTAAACAAGTATCCTTTCCTGGTATATTTAGTGCCACATTTTTAGCCTTTGTGTGTTTTGGCATGATTTTGCTACTTAAAATGGCCCCTAAGCATAGTGATAAAGTGCTGTCTAGGGTTCCTAAGGACAAGAAGGCTGTGATGTGCCTTATGGAGGAAATATATGTGTTAGATTAGCTTCATTCAGACATGAGTTATGGTGCTATTGACTGTGAGTTCAGTGTTAACAAATCAAATACATATATGTATAAAATTCAGCAATGTACAGTACATATTAAATAAGGTGTCTTTAAACCAAAGCACACATAAAACCAGGTTATATATTGATTGGTTGGCAAAAATGTGGCCAGAAGCCTGTAGGAACCTAACCTTTTATTTCCCCTAGGAGCAATAATTCAATATTCACTTGCTCAGTGTTTCTGTTGACTTTATAGAATATAACTACGTAGAATAATGAGAATTGATTGTACCTTTGCATGTCACCATGATTATTGCCTTAGGATAAATTTCTGACAGTGGAATTACTGAGCCCGAGTAGAATACCTGTTCTGAGGTCAAGTTTGTATCAGTTAGTTCCTGCTGTGTAACAAACCTCTGTTTTCACCTCTGTAAAAGGCTGATTTAAAAAAGCCATATTAGGGCTTCCCTAATGGGTTTGAGGTCTGGTCCGGGAATATCCCACATGCCACAGAGCAACTAAGCCCATGCACCACAACTACTGAGCCCGCGCTCTAGAGCCTGCAAACCACAACTACTGAAGCCTGTGCACTTGGAGCCCGTGCTCCGCAACAAGAGAAGCTACCGTAATGAGAAGCCCATGCACTGCAATGAAAAGTAGCCCCTGCTCACTGCAACTAGAGAAAACCTGCACATAGCAACGAAGACCCAACACAGACAAAAGTAAATAAAATAAATAAAAAATTTAAAAAGCCATATTAATTCTCATCAGCTTAGTATGAGGATTCAAAGAGTTAGTGCCTAGCAAGTTAGTAACACTGGGCCTGGTGAGGACTAAGTGCTTAATAAATACAAGCTCCATCATAGTGTTTATTTGTATTAAAGATCTGTGGCAGATACTCTCACAAACACAATCACAGGTTAGTATTATTTCTCCCCATTAAAGAGATGAGGAAACTGAAGCCCAGGGAGGTAACATAACTTGTCCAAGGTGTCCGAGGCCCCAGGAAGTGGCAGGGCCAGTCATTACATCAGGGCTTCTACCAGCAACTCAATTCAGCAGGGCTATTGTGCATGGACTTAGCTTCCAGCACATGCCAGGCCCTAAGCCAAGCATGCAAGTTGCATTTTCTTCATAGATACATTTTCTCATGGATGCTCCCACAACACCAGTAGGACAAAAATTAATCCAACATGGATCACAGACTTAGATGTGAAATGTAAAATTATAAAACTTTTAGTGAAAGCATAAGAGAGGGACATCCCTGGTGGTCCAGTGCTTAAGACTCTGCGCTTCCACTGCAGGGAGCACTGGCTCAGTTCCTGGTCAGGGAAGTAAGATCCCACATGCCGTGTGGTGCGGCCAAAAAAAAAAAAAAAAAAAGCCTTGGAGAAAATCTTTGGGATACATGCAAAGCATTCTTAGATCTAACACTGAAGCATGATTCCTAAAAGGAAAAATGGATAAATTGGTCTTCATCAAAATTGAAAACATTTTTTTCTGTGAAAGACTCCATGAAGAGGATGAAAAAACATAAAGCAAACTACAGACTGGGAGAAAATATTTGCAAACCACATATCCAGCAAAGGACTAGCATGTAGAATATATACATATATATAATGCTCAAAACTCAACAGTAAAAAACCAAACAGTCCCATTTATAAATGGCAGAAGAGGGCTTCCCTGGTGTCACAGTGGTTAAGAATCCACGTGCCAATGCAGGAGACATGGGTTTGAGCCCTGGCCCAGGAAGATCCCACATGCTGCGGAGCAACTAAGTCCGTGTGCCACAACTACTGAGCCAGTGCTCTAGAGCCCACGAGCCACAACTACTGAGCCCACATGCCGCAACTACTGAAGCCTTCGCACCTAGAGCCTGTGCTTCTCAACAAGAGAAGCCACAGCAATAAGCCTGCGCACCGCAACGAAGAGTAGCCCCGGCTCGCCGCTTTTAAAAAAATAAATAAAAAGTAAAAATGGCAGAAGACATGAAGAGATATACAGATGGCAATAAGTACATGAAAAGATTTTCAACAGCATTAGCCATTAGGGAAATGCAAATTAAAACCACAACGAGGTATCACTATATACCTATCAGAAAGGCTAAAATAAAAAAGAGCGACAACACCAAAGGCTGGTGAAGATGTGGAGAAACTGGATGCCTCGTAGATTGCAGGTGGGTGGGACTGTAATATGATATGATCACTCTGGAGAAGAGTTTGGCAGTTTTTTAAAATACTAAACATACAATTACACCCATACCTCATTTTATTGTGCTTCACTTTATTGCATTTTTTTACAAATTGAAGGTGCGTGGCAACCCTGCATCGAGCAAGTCTACAGTGCCATTTTGCCAATAGCATTTGTTCACTTCATGTCTCTGTGTCACATTTTGGTAATTCTTGCAATATTTCAAACTTCTTCATTATTATTACTATATTGTTACGGTGATCTGTGGTCAGTGATCTTGGATGTGACTATTGCAAAAAGATTATAACTCGCTGAAGGCTCAGATGATGGTTAGCATATTTTAGCAATAAAGTGTTTTTAAATTAAGGTATGTACATTGTTTTTTAGACGTAATGCTATTGCACACTTAATAGACTATAGTACAGTGTAAACATAACTTTTATATGTTCTGGGAAACCAAAAAGTTTGTGTGACTGGCTTTATTGTGATATTTTCTTCATTGTGGTGGTCTGGAACCAAACCCGCAATATCTCTGAGGTCTGCCTGTACCATACGACCGAGCAATAGTACTACTGGACATTTTTCACAAAGAAATGAAGACTTACGTTCACACAAAAACCTGTACATGAATGTTTATAATGTTCATAGCAGCTTTGTTCATAATAAACCACCCCAAACTGGAAACGACCCAGATGTCCTTCAATGGGAGAAGGGTTAAACAAACTCTGCTCTATCTGTGGAATACTTCTCAGCAATAATAAGGAACAAAAGGGACTTCCCCGGTGGCTCAGTGGTTAAGAATCTGCCTGCCAATGCGGGGGGTATCCCTGGTCCAGGAAGATCCCACATGCCGCAGAGCAGCTAAGCCCATGTGCCACAACTATTGACCTTGCACTCTAGAGCCTGCGAGCCACAACTATTGAAGCCCGTGCGCCTAGAGCCCGTGCTCCGCAACAAAAGAAGCCATCACAATGAGAAGCCCACGCACCGCAACAAAGAGTAGCCCCTGCTCGCTGCAACTAGAGAAGGCAGCAACGAAGACCCAACGCAGCCAAAAATAAATAAATTTATTAAAAAAAATAAAGAACAAAAGAAAAATGAAAAGATAACAGCAACAAAAAATAATAAGGAACAAACATGTAACAACCTTGATGCATCTCCAGAGATTTACACTGAGAAAAACCAGTCCCCAAAGGTTGCACACTATATGACTTCATTTGTCATTCTTGAAATGACAAAATTATAGAAACTGAGAACAGATGAGCAGTTGCCAGAGGCTTAGGAGGGGATGGGGGGAGGAAGGAAATGGGTGTGGCTATGGGTGTGGGTGTGAGAGGTCCTCCTGTTGATGGAAATGTTCTGTATATTGTATCAAGATATCGATATCCAGAGTGTGATATTATAGACTATAGTGTTTTTTTAACCTCTTTATTGAAGTATAATTCTTTACAATGGTGTGTTAGTTTCTGCTGTATAACAAAGTAAATCAGCTATACGTATACATATATCCCCATATCTCCTCCCTCTTGCGTCTCCCTATACTATAGTTTTGCAAGATGTTAACCACTGGGGGAAACTCATAAAGGGTACATGTGATCTCTTTGTATTATTTCTTATACTTGCATGTGAACCTACAATTATTTCAAAATCTTAACATTTACTTAAAAAAAGGCATCCTAGGGAATTCCCTGGTGGTCCAGTGGTTAGGGCTCTGTGCTTTCACCGCAGGGGGCCCAGGTTCGATCCCTGGTCAGGGAACTAAGATCCCACATGCCTCAACTTGTGGCATGGCCAAGAAAAAAAAAAAAAAAGGCACCCCATACTATTATATACAGAATGGATAAACAACAGGGTCCTACTGTATAGCACAGGGAACTATATTCAATATCCTGTGATAAACTCTAATGGAAAAGAATGTGAAAAAGTATGTGTATATATGTATAACTGAATCACTTTGCTGTACAGTAGAAATTAACACAATATATTTTTTTGAATTTTTGAATTTTATTTTATTTATTTTTTATACAGCAGGTTCTTATTAGTTATCCATTTTATACACATCAGTGTATACATGTCAATCCCAATCACCCAATTCACCACCACCCCCCTCCACTTTCCCCCCTTGGTGTCCATCCATTTGTTCTCTACATCTGTGTCTCAATTTCTGCCCTGAAAACCTGTTCATCTGTACCATTTTTCTAGGTTCCACATATATGCGTTAATATACGATATTTGTTTTTCTCTTTCTGACTTACCTCACTCTATATGACAGTCTCTAGATCCATCCACGTCTCTACAAATGACCCAGTTTTGTTCCTTTTTATGGCTGAGTAATATCCCACTGTATGTATGTACCACATCTTCTTTATCCATTCGTCTGCCGATGGGCATTTAGGTTGCTTCCATGTCCTGGCTATTGTAAACAGTGCTGCAGTGAACATTGGGGTGCATGTGTCTTTTTGAATTATGGTTTCCTGTAGGTATATGCCCAGTAGGAAATTAGCAC
The DNA here is from genome assembly GCF_059928025.1 of Delphinapterus leucas. NCBI lineage: Eukaryota > Metazoa > Chordata > Mammalia > Artiodactyla > Monodontidae > Delphinapterus > Delphinapterus leucas. The sequence goes on from NC_143142.1 coordinate 18,134,305, forward strand.
AATATTGTAAATCAACTATACTTCAATAAAATAAATTTTTTTAAAAAGGCATCCCATCTGTAGCCAATCAATCAATTCTAGTTCCTATTTCTCAGAAAGAAGCACTCAAAGCAGTGAGAATCAAGATTGATCAATTGAGGGTGAATTTTAATATTCCCCAAGCTTTGTCCTCTTCTGTCACTCAAGCAGAGGTCTTGCTTACTGAGATTACTCTAGTAATCTGAGATTACTTCCAGTCACTCATTTAATTAATAGTATTATTATTTGTAAATGCTTCCACAGGGCTAATCCACCCAGCTTCCATGTTGCCCTGGCAACCTAAGGCTAAGGTCTCCATTTGCTACTAAGAGAAACTAGAAAAGTGATTTGCTTAGGAGCTTCCAAATGCAGGTCCCACAGTTCTTTCTTCTTCATATAAGACCTGGCATGTGTATCATGTGGGATATGGAATCATTCTTCTTTTTCCTGATCATTAAATTCATCTTCATCTAGCATCGATCTTTTAAGGCTACTTCAGAAATCAGGTTTTGAGAGCAGGAAAAGACTCTCAAATCCAGCATCTTACCTGGACCTGAATCTCTCCATTTAGGGCCGGTTTGGACAGAACCAAGGTTTCCTTTCGGGCCCACGAAGGAAAGGAATTCAAGAACAATGGGATGATGAGGGAGGAGGGATTTGCAAAGAGTTATGCAATTTTCCAGCTGCTTCTGGGAGTAGCAGCTCTCCACTGACCACATTTGGGTCAGGTGTGGTGAGGTGGCATTGCTTCTGGCTTTAGACGCTTTCTGTGCAAGAATCACCTCCCCCACCTTAAGGATAAAACTGGAAGGCAAAGGCCTTGGGATCTTTCTCAGCGTATTCTATGGTTGCAGTATTGTGGTGTCATCCTGGGGGAATTGATGTCCTGGGAAGTTTTACTTCGAATTTTATCATTTATAGAACTGGGAGATGGGAATCCACATGTTTTAAATACCTACTGTATGCCAGGCACTATGCTGGATACTTCTCCATGATTTAATTCATTGAATCTAAACTCCTGAATCTTCAAAACCACTCTCTGAAGTAAACATTTAGACGAATCCCACTATATAGACGAGGCGAGCAGGGCACGGAGAGGGGAGGTGATTTGCCTGAGGTCACACAACTGGTAAGAAGTGGAGCCTAGATTTAAAGCCGAGTCTGTCAGAATCTACAGTCCATGTTTTTCTCTTTTGTCATGCTGCCAGAGAGGCATCTTTAGTGTAATGACTAACTGACGGCTTATGCCGAGTCAGGCACCCTGCTAAGTGTATTACTAACCAGGAGCTCATGGAATCCTTCCCAAGGTGCGTCTGCTATTATCCCTATTTTACTGATGAAGAAACTGAGGCTTAGAGAGGAGAAATAATTTGCTGTGATAGCTGTTTTGGTTCAGGTGGGCCCTGATTTACATAACACATATTTCTGTGGCTGATGCTTAACATGAAAAATTCCCCTGCTGTGAACTGCAAAAATGCCTTGGTTTGGGAAGTAAATAGCCTACCCCATCAGCAGGTCTGCTTTGTTAATTCAGTTCATCAGTCCCAGTTTCCCCAAACCTTGGCATTTCAGAGCTTGGTATGTGAGAAAGGAACTCTGGCTATAAAGAGGACAACTTCACGCTACAGGTCAGGAGATTCAGGCTCACAGAGATGAAGGGAACTGCCTCAGGACACACAGTCTGACAGCAGCAGAGATGGACTGGAATCCCGGTGCTCTGACTTTCAGGCCTGGGCCGCCCAGTTATTAAGAGAGGGTCTTTGGCCAGTAAAAGGAAGGGAGGGACCCTGTATCCTTCATTTCCTCACCTGCGAAATTGGGTCAAGATAGGCCCTTCTGTGTAGTGGGGGCGGGGGGATATGTGGGTGTGGTCCAGCCTAGGGGCCGCCACCTTGTGCTAGCAAAGTGACAAGGTCTAGTGGAAGGAGGATCATAGCGTCGCGAATCCCCAGAAGTGGTGGTGGGAGGGTGTGAGGGCAGCAGAAGCGGAACTTCGGGAGCCAGAGGCGGGGATTCGAGAATTCTGGGCGGGGCTTGGAGAATTAACGCTGTTAGATGGGCAGTGGGCGGGACTTGCGATGCTGCGAATAGGGTTACCAGCCCGTGGGCGGGGCTTCTAGAAATTGGGGCGGGGTTTGTGACGCAGAAGGGCCAGTTCTGAAGGAATGAGAGGGGAGCTGGGCTTAGGGAGCCAGGAAGCTGGCAAGGGGTTTGGATGGGGCAATGGGCGGGGTTCAGAGGAGCTGATGTTACGGTTTTAAGGGACTCTGGGGAAAATTTTGAGGAGCCGGGGCATGTGGCCCGGCCGGGCCGAATAGGTCAGTGGGCGGGGCTCTAAGGTAACCGCTCCTGGTTCTTTGGGGTCAGTGGGCCTGGCCCTCCGGCCACTCAGAGGACTAGCGGGCGGTGCTTGCACTTGGGCACCGCCTTCCTCCGCGGCACTCCTGCATCCCTCGGCGCGACCAGAGGGGGCGCTAGAAAGAGTGAGGCGTGGAACGCCGGGTGGGAAGCGGGCTTCCCCTCCCGGAAGTGGGCGTGGTGCTCCGCAACCTGGCGGCCCTGGTTGGGCGCGGTGCGGCGCGGGGGCGGGGCCTGCGTGCAGCGGCGGGGGCGGGGGCGGCTGTCCGCGCCCCTCCCCCACGCGGCGCTCAGTGCCAGGCGGGAGGTGGTAGCGGTTGGAGGTTTCTCCGGGCTTTGCAGCTGGGACTTCGGCGGCGGCGCCTCAGGCACCTCAGCCCTGGTGAGCTGCGCGCGCCCGGCGGGGCGGCTTGGGAGCGAGCCGGACGGGCGGACGGACCTGTCCTTTAAGCGTGTGCCGGCGCCGGCTGACAGGAGCGGGCGGGGCGTGGGACAGGGCCCGGTGGAGCGGACAGGGCTTGGTGGGCGCGCGCGGCGCGGATCCTTGGGCCGGGGGTCCGCCCTGGCCGGTGTACATGGGGTAGGGGTAGGGGCTGCCGCGGGAGACTTGGGATCCGGTGGGGGAGGGAGTTGGGGACCGAACCGCTCGGCCTGGGGAGAGTGAACCCAGGTTCCTGTGGGGAGGAGGCTGCCCTGGGGAGACTTTTAGGGATCCGGAACCCTCCTGGCCGGGCGAGGAGCTGAGGGGGGACGAGGCTGCCCCGGGAAGGATTTTAGGGGTCAGGGCTCCGCCAGGTTGGGTGGGGTCTTGGGTGGGGAGCGGCTGCTAGAGGCTAGGGCGCAGAGCCCGGGGGGCGCCAGGCCTGGGAGGCGGGACTTGAGCCGCCCTGGGGAGCGAGTGGGTGGGGGGTGGCTAGGGGCCGGGCTCACGTGGCGCCGGGGGAAGCTGGTCCCTGCGTGGGAGGGGCGAGGGCGGCGGTCCGGTCTGGGGGTTGCCAGCTTTGGGGTGCGAGGCCGGCTCTGGGCCCTGAAGAGCTGGGTTGGGGGTCGGGAAGGGCGGGGCAGGGCTGAAGCTGGGGTGATGTGGGTGGGGGCGACTCGGGAGGAGGATGAGCCGGGCGTCGGGAGCGGAGGGCTGGGAGTGGCGGGGGAGGGGCGGGGGGGCGGGTTGGGAGAGGAAGAATGGGACAGGAAGGCTGCAGGGTCGGGGGCCTGGAGCGTCCGCGTGAACTGGGTGATTCAGAGATAACGCTCGTCTAAGAGCGGAGCAGCTGGCGAGGGACGCAGTAAGAAGGAGCGAGGTGCAGGTGGGGCTCCGCTGCGCCTAAATGACTGAGGATGAACTCAGATGTAGAGGTTGGAAATGCAGGGACCGAGCCCTCTCCCGCCTGTACACACAGGCGCGCGCACACAGCTCTGTGTCTCTCAAATGACTTGAATGTGTTGGGAAGTGGCAGGCTGCGGGGAGAGCCGAGAAGAAAGGGGCTTCCTCTTGCAGGGAGGCGCTGGCCCTGCCGTCCTTTTTTGGGAGTGTTCAAAGGGTTTTTGATTGCTGGAAAAGGAAACGTACGCTTTACTGCATCGCGGTTTAGAATCACATCCTATATTTGGCCTTAATGTAGGCTGTCCTTGTTTTGTGGTGTCTGAAGTCCTTGCTCTACATGTTGCAAACGTGGGATTCAGTGTGAGATGCAAATTGCAAGTCGCTCATCTCCCCCAGGAGAGCAAGAGGCCTTTCTTTCCTATAATACATTAAAACGGAATTGAATATAGTGCGCGTTTGTAAACTGGTACTGGGTGGCGAATGTGTTTACTTTTGCAAATAGTTATCACAAAATATAATATTAGGCCGTCTCACTGCAGCCTTCCTGCCCGGGATTACATCCTCAAACAGTACTTGTAGGGCTCGTAGTCACTCTATGTAATAATGCATTTCATTGTCCTTATCTGGCAGAGCTCTCCTGACACCAGGCCTGCTAGAATAGACAGAAACACGATTAAGTATAAGCAGTTGCTTTGCACCGTCTGTTCAGTTGTGAAGGCAAATAGATATCTGTTTATATGACTGCACTTTCTTCATTCCCTATAAAACTGAAGAAATGGGAAAAATCTATTTTGGACTTGATTCTGTATATTTCAGAAAACTAAGGAAACTAATTTTTTTTGTTTTTTGGCTTGGAGGTACATTTCAGAGTCACAGTGTTTGGATATGAAGCCTAATAGTAACTCTTGGGTCTGAGAGGTTGCATAAATAAATAGGGGGGGAAAGTGAAATAAAAGTGGGAATTGTATATTAGGCCTTGAGGTGCCATGTTTTGTGGTAAATGTTTGTCGTGTGTACTGGGTATAAAGGTTGGGTACACACCTTTTTGACAAATCTGGAATGTGCCTTGTCCGTATTTGTTTTTCATTATTTGTGGAAGGTACATGAAAGCTTGATGGATTCTAATAGACACATACCAATGAGAGATCACTGCACAAAGTATTGAATTTTTCATGATCATTTGTTACTTTGCCTGTAGATTGTGCTAATCAGAAGTTATGTCTATTACTTTATATATAATTTGGGATTAGATTCAGGGTTGACAGGACTTTCGGTGTGTGTGCTACTTCATTATTTTTTTAAAAATTGAGGTATAATTGACATGTAACATTATGTTAGTTTCAGGTGTACAACATAATGATCTGATATTTGTATACACTGAAATGGTCACCACAATAAGCCTAGTTACGGTGTGTCACCATACAGAGTTACTTTTATTTATTTTGTGACGAGAACTTTTAAGATTTATTCTCTTGGCAACTTTCAAATACGCACTGCATTATTATTGACTATAGTCACCGTGTTGTCCATTACATCCCATGACTTAGTTCATTTTATAACTGGAGGTTTGTACTTCTTGACTTCCTTCACCCATGACATACAACACTCTTTAAATACTTGGATTTTTTTGATGTAAGTTTTATGCTTAACGCAGCTGTCACTTTTGAGATTCACTCCAACCATGAGGAGAGTCACTCAGATGCCTATGAAATGGAACATTCAAAAGGATAAGTGATCAGTTCTTAGTTATGTCACTGGGGGTGTGGAAATTCTATGTGATGGCAAATTATTTCTTAATACTTTGATTTGTCACAAACGGTGCTTTAGAAACATTATATTAACCAGGTTGTTTTACCTTTGACTTCTTTTTTCAGAGGTGGAACAATAATAAATTTGAGTGCCACTTTCAGATTCAGGGTACAAATCCTGTTTGTTTCCTTTTGATGACTTCCCAGTGTCACCTTGTTCCTGTCAGAGCTCTTTTCTGACACTTGTATGTCTTTTTAAACTTAAGATGCCTTTTCTTTATTAAAACATGGAAATACTCATGAATATTTCAGTATGACCTAGTACCTAGAATGTTAAGTAATAGAATCTCTCTGGGTTTTCATTGCCCTAGTTCAGATGCTTTAAAATGAGTGAACAAGATTCTACACTGCTTTTGAGAGCTTATTTTGTATTTCAGTGGCACATAATGGAATCTTCTTTGTTTTATAACCACTTTATTGAGATATAATTTACATACCATACAGTTCACCCATTTAAAGTGTACAATTCAGTGGTTTTTAGTATATTCACAGAGTTGTGCAGTCATCACCACAATTTAATTTTTTTATTTTTTAATTTTTAAAAATAAATTTATTTATTTTTGGCTACGTTGGGTCTTCATTGCTGTGTGCACGCTTTCTCTAGCTGCGGAGAGAGGGGGCTACTCTTCTTTGTAGTGCACGGGCTTCTCATTGTGGTGGCTTCTCTTGCTGCGGAGCACGGGCTCTAGGTGCGGGCTTCAGTAGTTGCGGCTCACGGGCTCTAGAGTGCAGGTTCAATACTTGCGGCACACGGCTTAGTTGCTCCGTGGCATGTGGGATCTTCCCAGACCAGGCCTCGAACCCGTGTCCCCTGTATTGGCAGGCAGATTCTTAACCAATGTGCCCCAAGGGATGTCCCACACCACAATTTTAGAACATTTTCATTGCCTCCAAAAGAAACCCCATACCCATTAACGGTCCCCTGCCCCCTCCCCCCAGCTCTTCTCCCTCACCTGCCCTAGGCAACCACTTATCTATTTTTTGTCTCTATGGATTTCCCTTGTTTTGGACATTTCATATAAATGGAATCATGCAATATGTGGTCTTTTGTGTCTTTTATTAAGCATAGTGTATTCAAGGTTTATCTATGTTGTAGCATGTATAAGTACTTCATTCTTTTTCTAATGGTTGAAAAATATTCCATTGTATGGATATATACCACATTTTGTTTTTCCATTCATCAGTTGGTGGATGTTTGGGTGTTTCTCCATTTTGGCGATTATGAATAATGCTGCTGTGAACATTTGTGTCCAAGTTTATGCATGGATATATGTTTTGCTTTCTCTTGGGACTTACTGGGTCATATTGGTTACTCTGTGTTTAACTGTTAGAGGCGCTGCCAGACTTTTCCAAAGCAGTTGCACCATTTTACAGTCCCACTAGCAGTGTATAAAGGTTTCCGTTTCTCTACATCCTTGCCAACACTTGTTATTCCCTGACTGTTTGATGCTAGCCATCCTAGTGGGTGTGAAGTGGTATCTCATTGTGGTTTTGATTTGCATTTCCCTAATGGCTAATGATGTCCAGCATCTTCTCAAGTCATTAGTGGACAATTGTATATTTTCTTTGGAGAAACCTCTGTTTAGATGCTTTTGCTCTTTTTAAAATTGGGTTATCTTTTTGTTGTTAAGTTATGAGTTATTTATATATTCTAGATACAAGTGCCTTATCAGATATATGACTTGCAAGCATTTTCTACAGTTTGTGAGTTATCTTTTTTTTTTAAAATAAATTTACTTGTTTGTTTGTTTTTGGCTGTGCTGGGTCTTTGCTGCTGTGCACGGGCTTTCTCTAGTTGTGGAGAGTGGGGGCCACTCCTCGTTACGGTGTGCGGGCCTCTCATTGCGGTGGCTTGTCTTTGTTGCAGAGCACGGGCTCTAGGCACGTGGGCTTCAGTAGTTGTGGCACATGGGCTCAGTAGTTGTGGCTCGCAGGGTCTAGAGCGCAGGCTCAGTAATTGTGGCGCACGGGCTTAGTGCTCCGCAGCGTGTGGGATCTTCCTGGATCAGGGCTCAAACCTGTGTCCCCTACATTGACAGGCAGATTCTTAACCACTGCACCACCAGGGAAGTCCTGAGTTGTCTTTTCACTTTCTTTTCTTTTTTAATTTAATTTAATTTATTTTTGGCTGCACTGGGTCTTCGTTGCTGCACGTGGGCTTTCTCTAGTTGCAGCGAGCGGGGGCTACTCTTCCTTGTGGTGCGCGTGCTTCTCATTGCAGTGGCTTCTCTTGTTGCAGAGCACGGGCTCAAGGTACCTGGGCTTTCAGTAGTTGTGGCTCGAGGGCTCTAGAGCGCAGGCTCAGTAGTTGTGGCGCATGGGCTTAGTTGCTTCGCGGCATGTGGGATCTTCCTGGACCAGGGATCGAACTCGTGTCCCCTGAATTAGCAGGCGGACACTTAACCACTGCACCACCAGGGAAGTCCCTCCTTTCACTTTCTTGATGGTGTCCTTTGAAGTAGAAAAGTTTTTAATTTTGGTGAAGTTTAATTTATGCATAATGGAGTCCAAACCGATAATGAGTTAGAAATTATTTAGACCTTAAAATCAGATCCTCACTGGTAGTTTGGTTATATAAATTAAAATCCAAATGTGAAAGGATTAGGGAAAGATTTGAGTTAGTTCTACATCAAAAAGGGTTCATCAGGGAACATATAATTACCTGTTTAAATCCTCTCGTGGTCTCCCACCCCATTGTCTGTGGTTAAAGTTCAGACTTAATATGGTGGTGGATGAGGACAGCTCTGATTTCAGCCTGTCTCATCTCTCACTGCTCCCCTTCCTGTGTTTTCATCTCCATTGCCACTCCCTGAACTGTCCAGCCTTAAGATCTTGTGATGCGCTTACTACTCGGCTCCCCTTACACCTGGTGAATCCCTCTTGTCCTTTGGGATTCTCCATGAAACCTTCCTTAGTCCTCACAGGCAGACATTGTCCCTGCTCTCATGCATCAGACATTCATCACTCCTGTCTGCTAGGAGGAACTGGATTTGAACTTGAACCTACCGTCTGAAAGGCGCCTTCCCATAGAAGGCAGAATGTGGGAGAGAAAATCACATGGAAAGCAGACCGAGATTCTGTTGCTCACAGCGTGGTCTCTAGTGCCTACTGGATATTTGCTGAATGAAAGATTATTTTTATTGAAGTTAACTGGAAAGATCCTGAGGTCAGTGGGTTTCTCTGGTTATTATTTACACCTTTGTTGCCTATGTTAAAATAACGTGAAGTACAGGAGTAATTCCTCTCTGCCTTTCTGGCACCCAAGTCCAGCTCTTACCAAAAAATTGCTCAGATGTAAACCGAGTGTTTGAAACATTTTCCTGAGGGCAGAATATTCTTGTCCAGGTTCTTTCCCCCTAATAAACAGTGATGACTGGCGCACAGTCTTCTCAGCAGGGCAGATGGCCAGGGAGCACATTTGGTTTGGGATGACTTACCAAGACCAAATGCAGCAGGCCTAGCCGGGTGGTGTTGAGGCAGTCAGTGCTGGAACTACCCCAGTGCACGCCTGATGGTGGGTGTAAATTGGGTTTTAGAGGTGCATACTTCCTTCCTTTTCATTCTTTTGTTCGTGCTCTTCTCTCAGAGCATCTGGTTAATACTTTAATTAAAAATACTGCACTTAGTATCTTCTTGAGAATTAGGAGAAACCAGTTGGCCATTTGGGGTAGGTTTTCTGTGTGTTCACTGAAGGGATTGGATTGTGGCAAGGTAGTAAAAAGAAAAATAAATTTCAAATTTGTTCTTTGTCTCCTTAGGATCAATGAGCTATCTGTACTTATATAGTTTCTTGCTCTAAGAGTTCTGTCTAGAGAAATTGAGGCAATGAAGGGTGCAGACCTTCAGAGCCAGACTGAGCTGGGTTTCACTCTCTGCTATGATTTTGTCAATTAACCTACCTCCCTGAGCCTCTTCTGTAATATGGAGTTGCTAACGGTACCTTGCTGGGTTTTGAGTAGACACCCAATAAGTTTGTGTTCCCTTTGTCTTCACTCTTAAATGTCTGTTTTGGTTTTTTTCTTAATTAATTTATTTTTGGCTGTGATGGGTCTTCCTTGCTGCGCGTGGGCTTTTCTCTAGTTGCAGTGAGTGGGGGCTACTCTTTCTTGCAGTGCGTAGGCTTCTCATTGCGGTGGCTTCTCTTATTGCGGAGCACGGGCTCTAGGCCCGCGGGCTTCAGTAGTTGTGGCATGCAGGCTCAGTAGTTGTGGCTCGCGGGTTCTAGAGTGCAGGCTCAGTAGTTGTGGCGCACGGGCCTAGTTGTGTGTGGGATCTTCCCAGACCAGGGCTCGAACCCGTGTCCTCTGCATTGGCAGGCGGATTCTTAACCACTGCGCCACCAGGGAAGTCCTTAAATGTCTGTTAATGAATGGAACTGGGGAGAATCAAGTAGGGTAAGTTTAATATATTTTATTTCCGATATTAAGCTATTGTTGTGTGGATTCCCACTCCTGCCTCAGCATTTTAGACTTCAAATCAAACTTGAATCATTGGAGAGGAAAAAAGTGTCTAATTTTAGGATAGGAAGGTAGTGTTAAAAATGAGGCAGTTTTTGGCCATCTATCTGAATTGGAAATGTCTATTCAGACAGACTTCTCTTATTCAGGCCTTATGCTGCTATTCAGTCTGTCTGTCTGTCTATTTTAAGGAAAAAGGTTTAGTTCCTGGCAAAAGATTGATCTTTTTAGGGTTTGGAAGGAGATTGCACTGCAGGGTGTGAGATGCTCATGGGGTTGAGTATGATGTGAACGGCAGCATTGTGATACAATGTAACATTCTGTGTGGGAAAAGAGCCTCCATAGTCTCATGGGATGTTAAATTAGGCCTGTCATTTGAATCTTACATTAATGACAAAAATTGTTCCTCCTGTTTGCCATGGTCAAGAAAAATCAAATTAATGCAAAGATCGGAGTGAGAGAAACTACTATAAATGGGAGTAGGAAGGCTTGTATTTTGTATGACTGAAGGTGGGTATTTCACAATACATATTTTTCCCCCTTCGGTCATGCAGTTATCTACATTTTAAAAAATTATGAATAATGGATCATACTTTTAGCTCCAGTATCTCACCACCTTTTGAAAAATATATCATATTGGGGGTTTGGGAGATAATTTCTCACGCCCAGAGGTCCTCAACTTGATGCCTGTGAGGATCAGCTCTAGACCTTGGTCAGCCCAGCTGCCTGGGCTCCAGCTCCCTGGTGACTCTGAATCACAGCCAGAGCGGAAGGTACCTTGCTGCCTTGTTCCTCATCTGATGGACGAGGGGACTGTGGTCACAGGTGCTTGAAAGACTTGCCCAAGATCAGGAACTTGACTGTCTCTCCCTTCTGCCCCCACCTCCTTCCATGGGTAGTGTGAATTCATTTTTGTAGTAGGTGGTGTGGATTTATACTATGGTGTGGATTTTCTTTTTTAAACAGTGTGAACCCAGTGTTCTTACCCTGAGTTTTAGTCCTTGACCCAATGCAACAATTCCCTCTTAAGCTTCTGCCACAGTCTTTTGCCAGATTTACAAACTGAGCCTACTCACTGTTTATCGCTTCAGTTCACCATCACAATTGGTAGTTAGTACCAATGGGTTCCCTCCCCCCACCTCACATCTTCAGATTGTACATGTATTAAGCTATGAAGCTTGGTCCAGATTTTCAGGGTTTCTTTTTAGATGCAGTTTGGGGAAACTTGAAAATACGTGGAATCTCTTGGAAAAGCCTTTGGTAGACTTCATTTCCTAGTTTACATGTAAAGTTCCTTGACACTATTTTATTGATCCCTTTTTGTGTCCTCAATCATGCAATCTGACCATTAGTATGCAGTCTTGGTAAGGATTTATCTTGGGTGTTTCAAAGACCAATTAATATTGCAAAGGTTAGCCCCATTAAGCCATCCATATATGAAAAGGCTGATTTTGACAGGAACAACATCCAGCCAGTACTGGAACTACAGACAGGCATAATGAAAACCCCGTGGCATTGGCAGAAGTTGACCATTACTTCACAGCGTGGTCATTCTATCTCTGGGGAACCAAGGCAGCCTGGTAATCTGGGCACGTGGCAGTTTGGTGTAAGAGCCTTTTCTGCCCCATTGTGGACTCATATGTGTGTCCCCACGTTCTGACAGTTGCTGAGGCCTTCATTCTGGATGAACAAAGCTGTAGTTTTTCAGTTTCGTGAACGGCCATAAACACACATGGGAAGGGAAGTGTTGGGAGTGTGAAGCCTTTGGGGGTGTATTTCCACTCTTGACATTGTCAGGGTTCTTGACAAGATTCACAAGCTCCCCCTCTGTAGGACGAATGTTTACTCACCATTATTTGCTTACTTCACATGAAAGATACTTAAATTCCTTTTCATAATGGTCAAGCATTCTTTTCTAGTTAAAGACTCTAATTCCTTTCATTCTTAGGAACTTAAAGAATTGAGGCTGGTTTATTAATGTAAGAACTCAAATGCTGCCTGAGCGGTGACTGAGAAACACACATAAACTTGAGCTATCATCTCCGTTAAGCAGAAGGATTTATTAGGAGACTGACTAGTCACTTTACAAGCTAGATGGTGAATTAATTTTGCGGTTAGTAGTGTCTTTAGCTTAACAATGTCATCCGAGTTTTTCTTGGCAAGCAAGAGAAAGGCCAGAGCCAACAAGTGCTGGCCACAGCTCTTTGGGGTGATATTTAATAAGATGCATGTTGTCTGTTTTAGAAATAGAGTAACCATCCCTTAGGCTCTCTCTCTTATGGGAACCGCTGTTGCTTTACAGTGTTACATAGGAAAAGGGAAATTGGAAGTATTTATTTATTTATTCATTCATTCATTCATACATACATACATACATACATACCCTGAAACGTCCCTGGTCTTCTTATGCAGTATAGAGCTGTCATACATGCACTGGGCTGAATTATTATACATCGTCAGGTGGAACAAATGATACATCTTACCTGCGAAGGATAGTTGTGAGTCATGTGGTTCTCCAACCATGAAAGGTTGAGAGCCCAGAGGCAGCTTCTGTTTTGGAGGCAACGTGTACATTCAGTCCCCAACCCAGGGCTGGGTTGTGTTCCAAAGTCTAACTCAGTTATTTGGAACTGAGAAGGCATTTTTGGGTACAGATTCAGTGTTACAGTGGTGGGTAGGTTCCCAGCCTAGACTGAAGAAATCTGTTTAATTCACAGCACAGCTTTTTAAACTGTTAATGATGATAGCTGAATTCTGGATCTTGGAAGCTGGGAGTCATGTGACAAAGAAGTAAGGAACCCTGCTCCACCCCAGATGCCTGTCTGTGTAGGCTGTGTGGCATCCAGCAGCCTCATGCCACAGCAGCCCTCCAAGTTCATCTTCCTTCTCTCTTAACTTGAAGCTTCCACTCCCCTGGTTAAGCTGATCTCCTTTAAATAGTAGTCGCCAAGCAGATGGTTCAAATTCATTTCTGCTAATGTGCTCCTGGATGGCTACAGTTCCTACTAGGCTAGCACTGTTATTCAGTGCTAGAAGGACTACGGGCTTTGTCTTATTTCACTCATATCTCAACCCTTTTAGAGCTACAGTGTTAATATTTTTACAAAGGAAGCTCCTTATTGATAAACATCATCTCTCTGAAATGTTGGCATGTAGTCAGTATAACAATGTTTCAAGGGGAAAGTTGAAGGAAGGCGAGTGGGGTCAGACAGAGCCCATATAGAAGGCTAGCCCTGTTTCCTGGAATCGGGAAGAAGCCTTGCCTGCTTTAGAAAGGTTCCTCCTGTAACCTTGAAGACAGTGAATCTGCTCAGCTTGTTTCAAAATACACAGGATCCTTTTTTTTTTTTCTCTCTTTTCATTTGGGAAACACAGCTTGAAAGGGTCTTATGTTTTAGCAGTGACTGGTTTCCAGGACCTCTGAGAAGTAGATCAGGGCAGGGTAATGGTTGTGAGTTGGGGCAGCTTGTGCTACCAGAGCTGTGTGCTGGTCCCCGACTATATCTCTGTCCCTTTATAAACTCTTACCACAAAGCCCCTTCTTTCCTCAGAGGGAAATAATTGATCTTTCCTTTTTGTTATTGCCTCTTTGAAGGGTTTGGATTGTCTGGTTTTTAAGAACGTCTTATTCAAGCATTTTATGATGCTAAGTGTGGTAAGGATCAGGGACTTGATTTTTCTGGTGCAGTTAGAAAAAGTCTTGTTCACAAAGTGTTAATGGCAGGCTTAATATTTTGATTTACTTTTAAAAGATATAATAGTTTTAAAAATACATTACAAGCTTCTTCTAGCCCCCAAGTATGTAATTCTTGACGCTGAATTCTCTGTGTGGAGCCTGAGCTCTGCGGGGGGTTGAGAGGACAGGGTGGTGGGGAGTCAGTGTCTCTGGGACACTGGGTCGAGGCCCTGCCCGAGGGTTTGTGAAATAGCGCTGGGCTGACTCAGAGGAGGTGTAATTGGGGAAGAGTAGTGTCAAATGGATAAGGGAGATGGCCCAGATTGTCCAGGGTCATGAGAACAGAATACACATTTATACGGTGTGTTTGTGTAAAAGGTAAGCATAGTTTAGATATAGAGCTATAAAGGTAGCTGGAAGTGTAATTTGTGGGTGTCCCTAACGTTACTGATTTCTGTGCTATTCCTAATTACATTTTGGGTTAAATGAGTAGAAATTTTAAGTAAACATAAGTGTGGAATTATTATTTTCCACTTTGTGAAAGTGAACACTAGTACCCACTCTATGCCACGTTCCGTGAAGGCAGAGAATGTCACAATGTTTTTGTGCCTCCGTTTCCAAGTGGGCTGCGTGACACATGGTAGGTGCTCAGTAAATGGTAGTCGAATAATTGAATTTCAGTTTTACATGGTACACTTGTGATAGTGATTGTTAGTCTTCCCATTTTCCTAGAAGATGAAAGGAAAAGAGGAAATTTTCTGTGGTGTAGAAGGACTACTGATTGTAAACATTTGCCTAGTAAATTATCTTATGATAAGCTAGTCATCATTTTCATTTAAATAAGTGTGTTAGCATATACACACATTTATTTACTGAAACGTTTTATCTGTAAAGCAAATTTTGGAGTTCTGGTTATTTAAAGTGTGAATTCTGATGAAAAATAGGGTGGCATCACATGTTGGTACTTTATTGCAAATTTACCTAACTAACTTCTTGAATAAACTGAAAGTACTAGTGGCATGGAGTTCTTAGGGCTTTGATTTGTGGTTTGGTTAGCAACTTCGACTTCAGAAAGAATCCATGAAGGAACGTCCTAGTGGAAGTGTGCCTTCACCTGGAGAGTTTTGTCAAAACAGATATGGGAAGAACCCTAATTTGTATCAAGATGAGGATTTAAAGTTAAGGTAGCCCTCGAAAAAACTGAGTTTCCCTTTCTTGTCTTTCTCCTTTCCTCGAGTTTCTTATCTTTTAATCGACTGCCTGTAAAGTGTCTGCATTGGACGCTGAGGGGCCCCTAGGCCCAGCCCCAGGGGAATCACAGGGCAGGTCTCAGCTCATTTCAGTGGCTCCTGGATCTCCAAGGATTTAATGTGCTTGGGTTCATTTAACTTGAGAAATTGACAAGAACCAAGTACTTTAAGAAAGGGTGAATTGGGCACCCTTTCAGCTGTTGAATCATTTAGGAGTTCATTTGTGCAATATTAAAATTTGAAAATCTGTAGGCTTTGGTTTATATCTTTTTTTTTTTTTTTTTACGGTACGCGGGCCTCTCACTGCTGTGGCCTCTCCCGTTGCGGAGCACAGGCTCCGGACGCGCAGGCTCAGCGGCCATGGCTCACGGGCCCAGCCGCTCCGCGGCATGTGGGATCTTCCCGGACTGGGGCACGAACCCGTGTCCCCTGCATCGGCAGGCGGACTCTCAACCACTGCGCCACCAGGGAAGCCCTGGTTTATATCTTATTAGTAACATGTGATCACAAAAAAAGAATCATTCTGTAGCTGCGTTTTTGTGTGTGTTATTTCTGGCCGTTTTTAGAGGTTACTACAAACCATACATGTAATTT
This sequence comes from Delphinapterus leucas, assembly GCF_059928025.1. Classification (NCBI taxonomy): domain Eukaryota; kingdom Metazoa; phylum Chordata; class Mammalia; order Artiodactyla; family Monodontidae; genus Delphinapterus; species Delphinapterus leucas. The sequence goes on from NC_143142.1 coordinate 18,149,790, forward strand.
GTTTGTTGTAAATGTAGTTTTTTAGAAGAGTACTGTTAGGGGTGGGAAGCCCCTGGTCTTTCTGCTAACCTTCTACTCAAAATGCTTAGAAAAGGATTCTTCCTGCTTTCATTTGAGGCGTATGGAATTTCTCTTTTAGTAGTTACTATTATGCAGTCCAATTAATTTAACATAAAGGATTAAGGACTATGATTTTCTTTTCAAATCTTTATCCAGTTTGGAGGGAAATTGGGATGGTTAAGGTTACAGTTTTACCAGCTAAGGCTGGTAAAAGCTTCTAGTAATAGAGAATTCACTCCCCAAATACTTAGCCCAAATGTTTCCTCCTGAAAGTGAGTTTTGTTTGTCTCCACTTTCCCGGAGGTATTTTCATTTTATTGGTAAAAGGAGATGTGTGGCGTTTTCCCCCTAAAGAACTGAGACCTTCGGAAGGTGTTGGGTGGTGGTAAAGTATTTATTTGGTAGTAACTACATTTTCCCCAGTTTCTTGTACTCTGTTGTAGACACTGATATTCTGAGTTTTTTGTTTTTCCCCTCTTTAGAAGAGAGGTGTGCTGATAAGGAAATAGTTTGTAATTTTACCAAAAAGGATCAGACAAAACAATTTGTCTGAAGGTGCAGTAAGATTTCAAGAGGTACAGGCACACCTCATTTTATTGCACTTCACAGATACTGTGTTTTTTACAAATGGAAAGTTTGTTAGCAACCCTGCATCCAGCAAGTCTATCAGTGTCATTTTTTCCAACGGCATATGCTCACCTCATGTCTCTGTGTCACATTTTGGTAATTCTCGCAATATTTCAAACTTTTTCATTATTATACTTGGTATGGTGCTCTGTGATCAGTGATCGTTGATGTTACCATTGTAATGGTTTGGGGGCATCACAAATCATGCCCATAATAAGATGGTGAACTCAATAAATGTGTTTTCTAACTGCTCCGCTATCTGGCCATTCCCCTGTCTCTCTCCCTCTCCTCAGGCCTCCATATTCCCTGAGACACAACAATGTTGAAATTAGGCCAGTTAATAACCCTACACTGGCTTCTAAGTGTTAAAGTGAAAGGAAGAGTATTATGTCTCTCACTTTAAATCAAAAGCTAGAAATTATTAAGCTTAGTGAGCGAGGCATGTCGAAAGCCAAGATAGGCTTACAGTTAAGCTTCTTGGGCCAGTTAGCCAAGTTGTGAATGCAGAGGAAAAGTGCTTGAAGGTCTCCAGTGAACCTGGAATGATAAGAAGCAAAGCAGCCTTATTGCTGATATGGAGAAAGTTTTAGTGGTCTGGAGAGAAAATCAAACCAGCCACAACATTCCCTTAAGCCAAAGCCTAATGCAGATCAAGGCCCTAACTCTTTTCAATTCTGTGAAGGCTGAGAGAAGTGAAGAAGCTCCAGAAGAAAAGTTTGGAGGTAGCAGAGGTTACTTCATGAGGTTTAAGGAAAGAAGCTGTCTCCATAACATCAAAGTGCAAGGTGAGGCAGCAAGTGCTGATGTAGAACCTGGAGCAAGTTATCCAGAAGATCTAGCTCAGATTATTAATGAAGGTGCTCACTAAATAACAGATTTTCCACATAGATGAAACAATCTTCGACTGGAAGAAGATGCCACCTAGGGCTTTCATAGCTAGAGAGGAAAAGTCAATGCCTGGTTTCAAAGCTTCAAAGGACAGGCTGACTCTCTTGTTAGGGGCTCATGCAGCTGGTGACTTAAGTTAAAGCCAGTGCTCATTTACCATTCTGAAAATCCTAGGGCCCTTGAGAATTATGCTAAATCTACTCTGCCTGTGCTCCATAAATGGAACAACAAAGCCTGAATGACAGTACGTCTGTTTACAACATGGTTTCCTGAATATTTTAAGCCTACTATTGAGACCGACTGCTCAGAAAAAGATTCCTTTCAAAATATTGCTGCTTGTTAACAACTCACCTGTTCACTCCAGAGCTCTGGTGGAGAGGTACCACGAGATGAATGTTGTTTTCATGCCTGCTAACACAGTATCCACTCTGCAGTCCATGGATCAAGAAGGAGTTTCGACTTTCAAGTCTTACTATTTAAGAAATACATTTTGTAAGGTTGTAGCTGACACAGATGGTGATTCCTCTGATGGATCTTAGCAAAGTCAATTGAAAACCTTCTGGAAAGGATTCACCTTTCTAGATGTCATTAAGATCATTCATGATTCATGGGAAGAGGTCAAAATACCAACATTAATAGGAGTTTGGAAGAAGCTAATTCCAGTCATCATGGATGACTTCAGTGGAGGAAGTAACTGCAGATGGGATGGAAATAGCAAGAGAAGTAGAATTAGAAGTGGGGCCTGAAGATGGGACTGGATTGCTGCCATCTCATGATAAAACTTGAACAGATGAGGAGTTGCTTCTCATGGATGAGCAAGGAAAGTGGTTTTTGAGGTGGACTCTACTCCTGGTGAAAATGCTGTGAAGATTGTTGAAATGATAACAAAGGCTTTAGAATATGACATAAACTTAGTTGATGAAGCAGCAGCGGAGGATCGACCCCAATTTTGAAAAAAAGTTCTAGTGTGGGTAAAATGCTATCAAACAGCTTTTCATGCTACAGAGAAATCTTTCGTGAAAGAAAGAATCAATCGATGTGGCATATGTCATTGTTCTCTTATTTTAAGAAATTGCCGGGAATTTCCTGGTGGTCCAGTGGTTAGGACCCTGTGCTTTCACTGCCGAGGGCGCGGGTTCAATCCCTGGTCGGGGAACTAAGGTCCGGCAAGCCGCGCAGCGTGGCAAAAAACTAAGAAAAGAAAAGAAAAAAAAAGGAAATTGCCACAGCTACCCAACCTTCAGTAACCACCACCCTGATCAGTCAGCAGCTATCAACAGAGAGGCAGGACCCCCAACCAGAAAAAAGATTATAACTCTCTGAAGGCTCAGATTAGATAGTTGGCTTTTAACAATAAAGTATTTTTAAATTAAGGTGTGTACATTTCTTTCAGGCATAATGCTATTGTACGCTTAATAGTGTATAGCTACAGTATAGTGTAAACATAACTTTTATACGCACTGGGAAACCAAATACTTCTTGTGACTCGCTTTATTTTGAGATTTGCTTTATTGCGGTGGTCTGGAACCAAACCTGCAATATCGTTGAGCTGTGTGTGCCTATATGCTGCTGCTTTTTCTATAGGATGGCTGAAAATTCATTTTTATTTTAAACAGTGTTAGTTTCATTTTCAAATAGCCTGTTCAATATGTTTTTTGTTTTATGGTTATTTTTTGGCTGCGTTGGGTCTTCATTGCTGCGTGCGGGCTTTTTCTAGTTGCGGCGAGCGGGGGCTACTCTTGGTTGCGGTGCGCAGGCTTCTCATTGCGGTGGCTTCTCTTGTTGCAGAGCACGAGCTCTAGGCGCGCGGGCTTCAGTAGCTGTGGCAAGTGGGCTCAGTAGTTGTGGCTCACGGGCTTAGTTGCTCTGCAGCATGTGGGATCTTCCCGGAGCACGGCTCAAACCCACGTCCCCTGCATTGGCAGGCGGATTCTTAACCACTGTGCCACCAGGGAAGCCCCTGTTAAATAGGTTTACCTTCGAGCTCTGGGCACCTCTATGGGCAAACTACCTTAATTTTGAAGCCACAGATCCAGTTATTAATCTGAAAAGGCACAATAAGTAATTTAAATATTTTCGCTACGTTTTTGCTCTTTTCAGACACCCTACTTGTAAAGAGAAGGCTCTTGGGAGCTGCTCCTAAGAAGTGGTTCTTTGTCCTGTATTGACTCCCTGCCCCCGTGAACTTCTGTGTCCCAGTGTTTGTCGTAGCAGCACAGTGACGTTGGTGTGAATAATTGATTGTGGTGTCTCCTCCTGGAGACTGTCAACTTCGTGAGAGCCGGGCCCGTCTCCTTGCTTACCATTGCATCTGCAGCGTCTAGCATCACGCCAGGCGCACGGTCAGAGTTCAGTAAATAGTTGTTGAATAAATGCGTCATGAGTGACTGGGATTAAAGACCTCTTCAGCATTCACAGTCGATCGTATGTGTTTTGTGTATAACCCCGCGGGTGCTGCTAACTCCGTTCTCCTTGAATTGTGTGTGTTTTGTTAGGGGATGTGAACTGGATCCTAGTGAAAGAAGCGTTCTCTATAGATTTGTAGGCTTTAGATTATAATAATTATATTAATAATAGGACCCTAGAAATAATTTATTTTAGTTCTCCTATTTTATAGATGAAGAAACAACCAACCATAGGACTAAAATGATTTAGTGGTTAGGTGACTGTGTCAGGATAAGCTAGTCTTGCATCCAGGCCAGAGTTATTCCTACTCTTACCTCCCCTTGAAATATGGTCAGGAGTATGTTTATTTAATCACTGCTTGCCCAGGGTATAGGGTATTAAAAAGGGAAGACAGAAATTCTTCAGTTGAATGAGATTACTCTGTTTTTTTTGACATTGCTACTTTTGCTATGGCTAGCCTTATGAGGGTCTTCATAAAAATGCCTTAAAAAATGCCTTAAAAAAAACACCACAAAACGATCTTGGAGTCCAGTAATTTCATTTCCTGGTATAAGTATATTGCCAAAGAATTATGAAAATTTTATTCCAAGAGAAACTCCATCTGACTAAGTAGTGGAAACAGACTTAGCAAGTTTGAACAGTCGTACACAGTGTGCTTTCCCCCAGTTGTTGATAAGAAAAGTAGGTCATCAGTATAGAAAGAGTATTTTGAAACACATTCGTCATTAATTTTTAAGTGAGAGTGCTGGGCCAGTCATGGTGGTAAAAGTTCTGCAGTTGGGATGAGAGCTCTTGGGATTAATTTGGCTCTTTGAAGAGAGAGGCAGAGTCGAGCTTCCGAGCCTGATCTCCTGTGGGGCACTTTAGGGAGATGCTAGCAGCTCAGAGGATTCTACTCAGTTCCACCGCGTTGTCTGGGCAGGCAACGCCTGCTGCTGTCTCTGATGGGGGTTTCTTCAGCAGTCCTTTCTTAAAGCTCCAGGGAGGGGTATAGTGGGTGTGTTTATAAAGATGCTGGTGATAAGCAGAAAACTGGGAGATAGAGGGATTGTAAACATGTCATCCTGACACATTATGTTCTGAAAAATCTGCTCTTCCTTTGATAATGTAGTAAAAAAAAATTCTGTCATTGAAGAGCTAGAGATGACCCCTACAACCTTGTAATCTCATGTGTTAGTAACTGTAAAATTCATGTCGTGTCATTCTTCTTTATTTTAAGGGAGTTCCAGGCCCTTTTCGGGCATCTTTTAGTTGTAAAGGGTCTCTCTTTAATACAAGTGTGAGAGAGTGGATTTGAGGATTTGGGGTTTCTGTATTTAGGATCTTTTATCTGTTGCTATTTTGCTCTCCATGTCACGCTCATTTCTTTTTTTTTAAATTTCAGCCTTACTGAGTGTAGTTGACACACCGAATTGTAAGATATTTAAAGTGGGCCTCGCGGTGATTTGATGTACGTACATAGCTCGTTTGGTCTCTTGTCAGACTGAGTTTTCAGCAGTCACTCTCAGAGCTGCACGTCTCACTCTGTCATTGGGGAGCGGGGAGCGCCTGTGTTGATGGCAGGCAGCCCCCACTTCTTTTTGTAACCAGTTCCTAAAATGAGTACAGAATTGTAAACTGTGAAAGTCGAGTCCTTTTCTTAGAAAGCTTTAAAAAGAGTAAAAACCTGTCCGTTGCACCTCACCTTTTAGAACTTGTTCTAGATGTGTTGATTCCAGCCTTTTAGGCATGTCGGTTCAGGCTCTTGGACAGTTGAGCACAGAGCCCTCTGGCCTAAGCCTGAGGGTTTTCAGTCAGAAGCAAAGATTGGTTTCCTTTGGCACAGCTAATGCGCTCTCTCGTTGGTCTCAGCATATTTGAATGCGAACAGCCAGTTTGTGTATTGTATAAAGTGTGAGCCAAGCGCAGTTTCCTATTTAAAAACGGCACCAACAGGCCAGGTGGAACTGTGAGCTGTGGAGGCAGCACCCCATGGAGCGGTTCTGAGAGGCATCACTGGCTGACGTGGGAAAGCCAAACTGTATGTGTGTGTGGAGTTTATCACTGAAAAAGTATGAAAGTTCAGGGGGTGAAAAGTTGAATTGCTCCGTACTTTGTGGTTCGAGGTCATCGTGTCTCTCTCCGAAGTCCTTTATCTTTGGGCGAGTCACACAGTGTCTCTGGGCTGAAAATGAAAGTCCGGAACTGGTGACCCTTTTTACTCCAGGCTTCTGTGAGGACCCAGCCTGGATGTTTCTTGGTAAATCCGACTTGCATTTCTTTGTCTTTTCATTCCAAGAAACGTTTAAAAACCAAAATGATAATGGGTTCTTGAGTCGAAACAAAGTGCACTTAGAGTCGGTACGCCTCCTTCTTGGCATTTTAACCTAGTACCTGGGTGGATAATGGGATGAAAGCGTTTGGAAGGCTATAATGAGCGTGAATTTTCACCCTTTACTTTCGCCATTCTTGGTGTCATGATAAATTGAACCAACATAAGGGCTGTTCCATACTTGCAGTCAGTTGTCTTAAGTGGAGTGCAAACCTTTCAGCCTTAGCTGCTGTGTATGAGGAATGTTGTGTATCTATCTGACTTTCTCCTGTGCTTTATATAAAGCAAATTGTTGCATGCGGTCTGTTTTCTTCCTTCGTAAAACAACTTCTATTAAAGTAGGTAAATTAGGCGTATTTTTCTTGAGTATCTCATATATGAATCTGTTAACTAAGGAATTGGATGCAGTTCAAATGATTTGTTAGGTGAACTCTTCAAGTGTCACTGATGAATTTTGTTTAAGGACATTCAAAAAAAAGCACAGCCGTCTCATATCCAAAAATGATGAACGTTGAATTTTTGTATTTAATCAGAGCACCTCCCGTATTTGCTTTCGGTGTCTGCTTTCTTGTGAATGTGTCTTCTACGTAGGCTTACATATTACCTTTCTAACTTCTTACAAAGAATTTTTAACTGTTGGCATTGCCATTTAAATAACTGATTTCGGGACATTTGTTTCCTCCTCTGCTGTCCTGCTTGCCACTTTCTATTAAATAACGTGTCCGATCTCTCCCACATTAAAAAGGGCCAGAAAAGCATCAACTTAGAGGGAATGTGTTCTTTCCCTATTGGGACATTCTGGAGTCTCCTGTGGTTGCTGCTGGCTAGGGGACATGCTCAGCCTTCTGAGTCCTTGAGTAATTGACGCTCTGGAATGGTCTCAGCTAATGTGCCGAGCAGGATCTTGCTGCTAGTAGGGGTTTTCCTGTATGTGTTCCTAGCAGGATGTGTTTCCTTTCATACAAACCATAGAAGTGCATCTGCTGGAATCTTTAAACAGGAAAATGTCAAAATTGTCGTCATTTTTTACGAGATTGATGGAAGTAGACAGAGAGAATAGAGAAAAGGTAGTAACATTTATTCAGGTGTTTTGAGTATATTTTATTTGGTGCCATTACAGTATTGTAAACACCCTGTCTTGTTTACATTTTTCCCTCCCAACACCCAACACATTTCTTGTATGGCCTGTGAAATAAATTTTCTCTGTAACTTGACTAGGCAGTACCATAAGAAGCATGCCTTCACACTCCCCTGGAGGTTGAGGATGATCAACTGACTGTAAGATGGAAATTTTCTTCTGAGAATGATTTTCATCAAACTTTACTCTGATGCTTATAAAATAAGTCCTTAAACCATGGACCTTATTTTTACAGCTTGTTCTTGGTTAAGATGTTTACCCAACATGTAAAGAAAATTTTAATCATTTTTGTTTCCTTAGATGAGCTGCTAAGTATTGTGGATCTTGGTAGTCAGCTTTTAGATTTTCTTTATTTGGAGCTGAAAACGAGAATATATTATCTACCCATTAGAAATTTATGTAGGAATGTAAAATTGGTGCAGCCACTATGGAAAATGGTATGGAGGTTCCTCAAAAAATTAAAAATAGAGCTACCATATGATCCAGCAATTCCACTTCTGGGTATTTATCCAAAGGAAACTAAATCACTGTCTTGAAAAGATATCTGCACCCCTGTGTTCACTGCAGTATTATTTACAATAGCCAAGATAGTGGAAACAACCTAAGTGTCCATTAACAGATAAATGGATGGGAAAATGTGGTATGATGGAATATTATTCAGCCATCAAAAAGAAGGAAATCCTGCCATTTGTGACAACATGGGTGGATATTGAGGGCATTATCCTAAGTGAAGTAAGTCAGATAGCGAAAGACAAATAACATTTCAATATATCAGGGGTCCACAGCCTGTTAGGAATCAGGCCACACAGCAGGAGGTGAGTGGTGGGCGAGCGAGTGAAGCTTCATCTGCTGCTCCCCATGGCTCACATTACCGCCTGAGCCATCCCTGCCACGCCATCTCGCCTCGGTCCGTGGAAAAATTGTCTTCCATGAAACCGGTTCCTGGCGCCAGAAAAGGTTGGGGACTGCTGCTGTATATCACTTAACATGTTGAATCTTAAAAATGAAAACAAAAACAAAACAAAACCCAAACTCATGGAGACAGCACATTTTGGTGGTTGCCAGAGGTGGTGGATTAGGGGGGTGGATGAAATGGGTGAAGGGGTCTAAAGGTACAAACTTCCAGTTATAAGATGTAATGTACAGCATGGTGACTATAAAAAAGATAGATAAATTAAAAAGAGGTTTACTACGATGGCTGCTGGACAATCAAGACTTAACTCTTGCTTGGCCTTCAGTATCATCTAGAAACTTGGGCAGAGGAGACATGTGTCTTTGTTTCTAAAACTGAGGTTTCAACCACATCTTAGAGAGAGCATTTCAGAGTTGGGCCTGTGCTCTCAACCTGCTCTCACATTGTCTTTCAAAGACACCTCAGTTTTTATTATAATGAAAACCATTCTAGAATAGTCCCAGTCTTATTGGAAATTTGGGCAGGCCTATTATTATAAGGCCTTGGGTAAGGTTTGTAATTCCCAACATTTTGTGGAAATTAAAAACCACGTTGCATTTTTTCTAAAATCAGTTTATTTTGAAATTTGTAAACATTTCTTTCATTTGCTTAATGAACGACTTATTGCTACATTGTCTCCCTCCTTATTACTACGAGGATCCTTTATTACTGTGATAATTGCTAAGAAAGGGCCCTATGCAGTTTGAAGAATTTGTACTTGAAAGACCTAATGAGCAGGCAACCTCTCCAAGGTTGAACTCTGACAAGACATTTAAAATTGAGAACTTCCCTGGTGGTCCAGTGGTTAAGACTCCGGGTTTCCACTGCAGGGGGCATGGGTTCTATCCCTGGTGGGGGAAGTTATGCATGCCTTGGGGTGTGCCACCCCCCACCCCCACAAAATTGAATGTACTCTATCCTTGGACTTTGTGTCTATGTATTAGTTCAGGATTCTTTCACTTACTCCTTTTAATGTAACTGAAAATTAGATTTCTTTATAAAATGCTTTAGTTTTGGGGACACTCTAGTTTATAATTTGGAACAAGATATTTAATAAAAGAACGCCTAAGTTTGATGATATGACGTTTGGAAATTTATAGCCAAGCGTTTAAAAAATTGGTGAAACACTAATAGCATTTGATAATGCAGGCCTCTTTCTCGAGGAGAGGGTTTTTTTTTTGTAGTAAACAGCATGCTGAGGTGGGAGAACATAAAATTTTGTAAAGGTTCCTTGATAACTGATACTAGTTCATTAACGTGAAAATCATACTTTTGGCTCATAATCAGTAGGAAATTGATTTGGGTTTTCTCCCTTTGGGTAGGGAAACCTATTAGCAGTCTCTTAAATAACAATTGTTGACATTTATGGGACAGTGCTTATTACTATGCTTCAGATTCTATGCTAGGTACTTTGCAGGTTTTTAAAGAACAGCTTTATTGAGGTATAATTCACATATCATACAACTCACCCTACTTGAAGTGTACATCAGTGCTTTTTAATATGTTCACAAATATGTGCAACTATCACCACAAATTACAGAATATTTCCATCACTTGGGAAAGAAGCCCTGTGCTCTTTAGCTGTAACCTGCTATTCTGCAGTACCGCTTCCTCCCCTCCAAGCAACTGCTAATTTACTTTCTGTGTCTCTAGGTTTGCCTATTCTGGGCTTTTGTGTGAATAGAAATCATAATATGTAGACTTTTGTAATTGGCTTCTTAGCGTAATATTTTCAAGGTTTATCCAAGTTGTAGCATGTATTAGTAAGTACTTTATTTTATTTTATTTTTTAAATATTTACTTATTTATTTAGGCTGCGCTGGGTCTTAGTTGCGTCATGCAGGTTCTTTAGTTGCGGCATGCAGAATCTTTAGTTGTGGCGTGCGAACTCTTAGTTGCAGCATGCATGTGGGATCTAGTTCCCTGACCAGGGATCGAACCCGGGCCCCCTGCACTGGGAGCTCAGAGTCTTAGCCGCTGGACCTCCAGGGAAGTCCCCGACTTTTTTTCTTTTTAATTGCCAAATAACATCCCATTGTGTGGATATATCACATTTTGTTTTTCCGTTCATCCAGTGGATATCCAACACATGGGTTGTTTTCACCCTTTGGCTGTTGTGAATACGCTGCTATGAAAATTCCTGTACAAGTATTTGTGTGAATACCTGTTTTCATTTCTTTTGGGTATATTCTTAGTTGTGGAATTTCAGGGTCACATCATAACTCTGTTTAATCGTTTCAGAACTACCAGACTGCTTTCCAAAGCAGCTGCACCATTTTACATTCCCGCTACCAGTGTATGAGGGTTCTGATTTCTCTGCATCCTCATCCATACTTGTTATTCTCTGGCCTGATATTAGCCATCCTAGTGGGTGTGAAGTGGTATTTTATTGTGGTTTTGATTTACATTTCCCCAATGGCTAAAGATGTCCAGCACCTTTTCATGTGTTTATTGGATGTTTATGTATCTTTTTTGGAAAGATATCTATTCAAGTACTTTGCTCATTTTTAAATTGGATTATTTGTCTTTTTATTATCGAGTTGTAGGAATTTTTTATATATTCTAGATACAAGTGCCTTATCAGATATATGATTTACAAAAATTTTCTCCCATTCTGTGGGTTGTCTTTTCACTTTCTTGTTGGTGACTTTGAAGCACAGAGGTTTTTAATTTTGATGAGGTCCATTTTGTACACTTTTTATTTTGTTGCTTGTGCTTTTGCTGTCATATCTAAGAATCCTTTGCCAGATCCAAGGTCATGAAGATTTATTCCTATGTTTTCTCCCAAGAGTTTTAAAGTTTTAAGCCCTTATAGTTATATCTTTGATCAATTTTGAGTTAATTATTTTATATGATGTGAGGTCAGGGTCCAGCTTCTTCTGTATGTGGCTATTCAATGGTCCCAGCACCATTTGTTGAAAAGACTTATTTTTCCCCTCATTGAATGGTTTTGGTACCCTTGTCGAAATCGCTTGACCAAAGATGTATGAATTTATTTCTGCGCTTTCAGTTCTATTCCGTTGGCCTACATGTATGTCCTTGTTCTGATTTTGTCAGATTTCTGCGAGATGATCATGTGATTTTTGGTTTTTATCTGATTGATACATGTTACATTAATTGATTTTCAGATGTCACACCAACCTTGCATTGTGGGATAAGTCCCACTTGGTCATGGTGTATAATCCTTTTCATGTGTTGCTAGATTTGGTCTGCTAGTATTTTGTTGGGGATTTTTGTGTCTATATTTATAAAAGATATTAGTCTAGTTTTCTTGTGATGTCTTTGTCTGATTTTGGTATCAGACTAATACTGGCCTCATAAAATTTGTTTGGAAATTTGTTCCTGTCTATTCTTTGTAAAAATTGGTGAAGAACTGGTATTAATTCTCTAAATATTTGATAGACTTCAGCAGTGAAGCCATCTGGACCTGGGTTGTCAGATGTTGTTTTTAATTCTTATGATGGGTATCATCCCCTTCATTTTATAGATGAGGAAACGGAGGCTCGTAAAGGTTAGTGGCAGAGCTGGGATTTGAATCTGGATTACGGATGATAACAATAGCTGACATTTATTGTGTATTTAGTTATGTGTTTTTAACCAGACAGGGTACTTTAACGAAATCATCTCCTGCTGTAGTCCCATTAGCAAGTGCTCATTTAATGATCACTTTAACTTTATATGTAATGTACCCATTTCCAGATAGAGAATCTGACACTTAAGGAGATTATGACTTTGCCCTACTGAACCACGGCCAGGAAGTAAATGGTACAGCTGTGCTTCTCACTCACAAGGTTGCCTGACTCTGGAGCCTGCCCTCTTAATTGCCTTTCTCTACTGTGTGCAGCAAAAGCAGCTGTGCCACATGTGGGCAGCTGAGCCCAGATCAGATTCGACCTTGGATGTGAACGGCCTGGCCCAGACAGCACAGCACTCCGGGAGCCCCGGCTTTTCTCACTCTCTCTGCTCTGTAGCTAACTGTCCTCCATGGTTGTAGCAAAAGAACCTATCATTCTGACTTCGTGTAGTTAGATGAAAATTTGTGTAACATATGTCACTCTGTGTAATACAGAAATGACTTTTAAAGGTGTGTCAGCCAGCTGGCAGATTTGTGTGATGTCTTTCAGTGAAGACATTCAAAGCACTTTCCATATTTATGTTAATATTCATATTGTTGGTGAGATTAGATGGTATCTTGGCCTATTTGAGTGGAGAGGAAAGATTGTCTCCATTTTTCAGGTTGAAGGGCTTCCTCAAATGTCCGTTCACATTGATTAGTGGGCCCCAGAAAACTGACCCAGTGCCTGTGTGGGTAGCGGGGCTGGGTGGGTGGCGGACCTCACAGAGGGTGGTGAGGGCTGACTTCCTGTGGGGCAGGGGGGGTGCTATCTCAGCCAGGCAGCCAGCCTTCTGGGAGCTTCCAGAACACAGGGCTGGAGGCTCCCCTGTACAGGACCAGGTCGTCTGTGTGGTACCTGCTGGTACCCGTGCTCACCTGTGCTGGTGTTGTTCTGTCCAGGGCCTGCCCTGTGGCTTCTGGGGCGGGTGAGGGGTGGCCCCTGACGGTGCAGCACTCAGGAGCAGAGCTGGGTGTCTAGCTGCTCCTAATTAGGCTTTTGGTCAGTTTTCCCTGCAGCTCCTCTCCCACATCTGTTTCCCTTCTGAGTGCTCGGTGGTTTCACGGTGGGCCTGGTGTCCTGTGAGCCGCTCCTCCTGAGACCTCAGCTGAGTGGAGAACACTCACTTCTGTCAGTTACACTTGCCTGACAGCTTTCCTCTTCCACGGTTTTGTGGTCACATTTGCTCTCTTGTAGGCTCCTTTCCAGTGTTCTTTCGCTTGTCCTTTGGTGTTTATACCAGCTTTTATTCCTTTCCTGTCATTTTGTTAGGATTTCAGGAAGGAGTGGAGGTAAAACGCCATTTGTGTTTCTTTTGTAGATTACCTCTTCATGTACTTTGTGTAATTTCCTACTGGGATTTTCATGTTTGGAATCTATAAAAACTTTATATATGAAGGATATCAACTCTTTGGCATATGGTGTAATTCTCCCTTCTTCTTTGTTAACTTTACTTTTGAAACACTTGCTGGAAGGTAATGGCAGGGATTCCGGCTTCTGCTCACTTGTGCAGATGGTCGGGTAGGGAAATGGATCCTGAGACCAGCTGGCTGTACATTGGCTTTTGTGTGGATGTGCTTTTCTTTTGGTTTTCACCACCTCGTGGAAGCTGTCTTATCTCCTCCAGTTTGAGAAGTATTCATACTGTTTCACACATGGAGGACCCCGGCCAAGTGGAAGCAAGTCATTTGCCGTCTCCTCCACCAGGTGCTCTCAGCCTCGGGTCCTGGTGGTCAGCTGGGAAGGTGTGGCAGCAGCTGGGCTGAGGAACACGCCTGCTCACCAGCCTGCCAAGGCTTTGTCACCTCAGCCCAGCCACACGCCCTAGGCTTGGAGAGAGGCCGCTTCTGCACATGCCTTGAAAGGGTAGAAGGAGACTGGCAAAACTAACTTCTCTCCTTTTGTGCTTAGCAGTGGGCCCAGAGCCACGAGGAAGGGAATTCAAGGGGAGGAATTAGCAGCAGCCCCACATGTGTCCCATTTGGCATGAGTGGACAGGTGTTAGTTAGCCCTCCTGTCCTTGGGGATCAGGGGCACTTGTTTTCAGCTGAGCTGTGAAGGTTTGACTGTGTTCCATCTCCACTTGTGTTTTCTCGTGGCTCCTTCCTCCCTAGCCTGCATGAACAGAATGTCCTGGCATTAGCAGATGGGAAAAGGACACTGTGGTGCAGCCCAGGAGACCTCAGGCAGGTGGGGCTGCTGATCCTAAAGCCTGAACGCTGTCAGCGCACATGTCAGTTGGACAACCCAGTGGAAGTTGGGGTCCAAAATGACCCATGAGGAAGCCTGGGAACACCAGCTTGGTGTCACTTCCTGTCCCCTAGGCCCTCTGGTTTACTTGGGAAGTGGCTGTGGTGAGTGATCAGCTCTGACATCCTGGTTTCCATTACGCTCCCTGAGTTTTTCTGTTCCTCTGTCTCACTGCCGCTGCCGGGATCACTCCAGGCCTTTCTCAGGCCCGGTTCACCATCACAGCCTCTTAGCCCATCCCCTTGCTTTTTGCTTCTTGCTGTCTTAAGAGGTCCAGTGTGCTAGCGTTAGACCTCTTGTCATCCTCGTCTCTACTTTCCATTAAAATTTTTGCTACTCTTTTCCAAGACGTGGCTTTTGCCCCATGGTAGCAGTCAGACTTCTGGTAGCAGTCAGCACCAGGAGTTTGGTTCCGAGTTGCTCTGATTGTCCTGCCTGTGTTGGAAGCCTCTTGAAGGCAAGGGTGGTTTGCTTGTGCTGAATTCTCCACTGCATGTAGTTGGTCTTGTGGAAACACTCGTGAGCAGTCTCCGCTCTCAGACCAGAGTGCTGATGTCTGGAGAAAAAGCTGAAAAATGGAAAAATTGCCTTGGCAGACTGAGGAAAAAGCCACAATATCATAATTTGGGGGAGGAAGGATTCCTCAGTTTCAGATCTATCAGATAACTTCACTTTGGAGTTTCCTTATCTGTAAAAGGGGAGGGTGGGTTAGAGTGGATTGTCTTTCCATTCCCACCCAACTCTGAAAGGCTAATTTCCCTTCATTCTTTTTTTTTTTTTTTACATCTTTATTGGAGTATAATTGCTTTACAATGGTGTGTTAGTTTCTGCTTTATAACAAAGTGAATCAGTTATACATATACATATGTTCCCATATCTCTTCCCTCTTGCGTCTCCCTCCCTCCCACCCTCCCTCCCCATCCCACCCCTCCAGGTGGTCACAGAGCACCGAGATGATATCCCTGTGCTATGCGGCTGCTTCCCACTAGCTATCTACCCCACGCTTGACAGTGTATATATATGTCCATGCCTCTTCCTCGCTTTGTCACAGCTCACCCCTCCCCCTCCCCATATCCTCAAGTCCGTTCTCCAGTAGGTCTGTGTCCTTATTCCTGTCTTACTCCTAGGTTCTTCATGACATTTTTTTCCCTTTAATTCCATATATATGTGTTAGCATACGGTATTTGTCTTTCTCCTTCTGACTTACTTCACTCTGTATGACAGACTCTAGGTCTATCCACCTCATTACAAATAGCTCAATTTCGTTTCTTTTTATGGCTGAGTAATATTCCATTGTATATATGTGCCACATCTTCTTTAACCATTCATCCGATGATGGGCACTTAGGTTGTCTCCATCTCCGGGCTATCGTAAATAGAGCTGCAATGAACATTTTGGTACATGACTCCTTTTGAATTATGTTTTTCTCAGGGTATATGCCCAGTAGTGGGATTGCTGGGTCATATGGTAGTTCTATTTGTAGTTTTTTAAGGAACCTCCATACTGTTCTCCACAGTGGCTGTACCAATTCACATTCCCACCAGCAGTGCAGGAGTGTTCCCTTTTCTCCACACCCTCTCCAGCATTTATTGTTTGTAGATTTTTTGATGATGGCCATTCTGACTGGTGTGAGATGATATCTCATTGTAGTTTTGATTTGCATTTCTCTAATGATTAATGATGTTGAGCATTCTTTCATGTGTTTGTTGGCAGTCTGTATATCTTCTTTGGAGAAATGTCTATTTAGGTCTTCTGCCCATTTTTGGATTGGGTTGTTTGTTTTTTTGTTATTGAGCTGCATGAGCTGCTTATAAATTTTGGAGATTAATCCTTTGTCAGTTGCTTCATTTGCAAATATTTTCTCCCATTCTGAGGGTTGTCTTTTGGTCGTGTTTATGGTTTCCTTTGCTGTGCAAAAGCTTTGAAGCTTCATTAGGTCCCATTTGTTTATTTTTGTTTTTATTTCCATTTCTCTAGGAGGTGGGTCAAAAAGGATCTTGCTGTGATTTATGTCATAGAGTGTTCTGCCTATGTTTTCCTCTAAGAGTTTGATAGTTTCTGGCCTTACATTTAGGTCTTTAATCCATTTTGAGCTTATTTTTGTGTATGGTGTTAGGGAGTGATCTAATCTTATACTTTTACATGTACCTGTCCAGTTTTCCCAGCACCACTTATTGAAGAGGCTCTCCTTTCTCCACTGTACATTCCTGCCTCCTTTATCAAAGATAAGGTGACCATATGTGCCTGGGTTTATCTCTGGGCTTTCTATCCTGTTCCACTGATCTATCTTTCTGTTTTTGTGCCAGTACCATACTGTCTTGATTACTGTAGCTTTGTAGTATAGTCTGAAGTCAGGGAGCCTGATTCCTCCAGCTCCGTTTTTCGTTTTCAAGATTGCTTTGGCTATTCGGGGTCTTTTGTGTTTCCATACAAATTGTGAAATTTTTTGTTCTAGTTCTGTGAAAAATGCCAGTGGTAGTTTGATAGGGATTGCATTGAATCTGTAGATTGCTTTGGGTAGTACAGTCATTTTCACAATGTTGATTCTTCCAATCCAAGAACATGGTATATCTCTCCATCTATTTGTATCATCTTTAATTTCTTTCATCAGTGTCTTATAATTTTCTGCATACAGGTCTTTTGTCTCCTTAGGTAGGTTTATTCCTAGATATTTTATTCTTTTTGTTGCAATGGTAAATGGGAGTGTTTTCTTGATTTCACTTTCAGATTTTTCATCATTAGTGTATAGGAATGCCAGAGATTTCTGTGCATTAATTTTGTATCCTGCTACTTTCCTTCATTCTTTACCTTGATCTTTCTCTTGAAATTAAAACTGTTGAGCTGTTTCTGGATCTTGAGTTAGGAATTTTTCATTTCTTTGTCATGCTTGCCCTGACACATTTTGCAGTTTTCTCTGGCTACGTGCTGCTAAAGGAAATTTGGATTTGCCATTTGGCTACATTTTAGGAGAGCAGACAAAATGCCATACCATTCTGTTATTTTTCAGCTTTTCATTTGTAAAAGTAAAGCTTTCACTAAGGGGCATGATTTTAATGTACTTTTTGTTCTGCCACAGACACGATGAGGCGAGTGGTACGACAGAGCAAGTTTCGCCATGTATTTGGACAAGCGGTGAAAAATGACCAGTGTTACGATGATATCCGGGTTTCTCGAGTGACCTGGGATAGTTCCTTTTGTGCTGTCAATCCCAGATTCGTTGCCATAATCATAGAAGCGAGTGGGGGAGGAGCGTTCCTTGTACTCCCTTTGCACAAGGTAAGTCATCTGACTTTCCATCCTGTGAGACACCCTCTGGTAATCTCTGTTTAGTCTGTAATAGATTGATTTTGGAGATTGATAGTCACTAAGCATTGTGTGATTTCTAGGAACATTAGACTTGGATGTAATTGAGCTTAAGTTCCACACGCTTTACTAATAACCACATCAGTTTTTCTCTGACAGAATCATTAAACAGAATGGCAAATTCTGTTCTGGGTGTGCCCTCTACGGATGAAAAAGATTCTTATAATGATGCTGTGAGCATGGACAGGCACAGGAATTTTATGATTTGGTTCATAATCATCCACGTTTCATAAAAGTTTTTCCCCAAAGTGCAATTTTAGAAACAGTTATGTTTTTAAATGGGCAGAAATTGATAAGATCATAAGGGAATCTTTTTTGTGTGTGAGGTCATGAGGACTGAGACTTTTTGGTTTTGCTTTGTTTTTGGTTTTGAATGGTAAGTGGGATGAGGGCTCAAGAAAATGTCCGCGAACAATGCAGATTTCAAGTCTGGACAGTAGTAGGTTTCAGCATAGGATCTAAACAGCGTTAACAAGCGGTGGAAATAAAGGCTCTGTGTTGAAAGTGGTTCTGTGTGAGTTTGAACCCGCTGGGCTTCCTAGTTCTCCCTTCTCCTGACTTTATCCTTCCAGAGAGCCCTCTCCAGTATAGGGGAGAAGATTGGAGATTTGTAATTTTCTGCCTGTTCTTGAAAATTGTAGATGAAAGTCTGTACTAGCTTTAACAGGAAATCCCAGAATGGCAAATAATGGGGGGTGGGAAACACCATGAAGAGAGAGCTTGGAAAGAGTCATTTTCTGATTAGCTTTTAGGAGGAAAATAAGTTTGGTGAGTCCTGAGCCCTAATGATAAGGATGCAAATGTTGGGTCATGTTACAGCTGTTTCCACTCTGCTGGGAACAGTGGGTCTCCCTGAGTCTGAGCCATGCCTAGTAGAGGCATGTCTCATCGTAATGGACCATGTGATTCTGAAAGTGGTTACAGTAACATGAATTTCTGTCAAAGTATTGTATTTTGGTGTTTTTTCCTTAGGAAAACTCTTGCTGGGAAAACTTCCAATTCTCTTGTACTTTTCATTCTCTCAGATGCTCATGACTAACTTGTTTTATTTTAACATCTGATTTGTATCTCAGTGGCTGGATTGATGTGATATTACACAATAGAACCATCTCACTACAGAGGAGATGGATGCCTTTGGGGAACAAATCTGACATATGTTTCCAAACGTACTTTCTTATTGGCGAAGTTGTTAATCATGTCTAAAGGAGAATCTTTTCATTAAATTGAAATTAAATTTTCTACTCAGATACTTTTGCTTTTGTGGAGGAGATTGTTGTTTCAGTGATGAACAATACATTACACTATTGTAGCTGTACTTACCTGATTTGGGAGTGGGGGTTGGAGTTTAATGCCAGTCGCGTTTGATCTCCACGACTTTCTAGTCGATTTGTTCACCAAGAGCAAGGAGCATTTGGAAACTTGACTTTTCAGTTGTGGGTCTTATGGCAGCCAGCTGAGAAGACACCTCAGCTTGTCAACCAAGGTCAGGCACTGAAGTACCGTGATCTCTTTTGAGTTCAAGAGGGATAAATTTATGACTTTTTGCTTCAAAGAAGGAGAATAAGCCAATTAAGAAGCCCCAAATAAACTTTTGAATGGCTAATCTTCCTCCAAGTTCAGACAGTTCTCTTCAAGTCCCACATTCACAAAAGGCTCTGTGAGCCCACCTTTGCTTTCACAAACCGTGGGAAACTTAGAGTTACACTTATACTGTTTAAGGGAGCCCTGTGTGCAGGTCCTAAGCTAACTGGATCTTATGCTTTGATTTTCAGTTGCATTAAGTGACCAATACCTAATAAATAGGTTTTATTATTTTGTTCTTCAACCAGCTGTATAGGAATTGGGACAGAATAAGTTGCTTCAGAAATTATCATGTTTGAACGAAACATTGGTTTTTGGAGGAGCCTCGAGGGTCTGTCTTTTTCCCAGGCTTATAATACATCCTGTGTGGCTCTACTCCTTAAATATTAATTTGTGTTGGAAGAGGTGACATTGGCATAAACTAAGCCCAGTGGCACCCATTGGAAATAAGGTCAGTACTTGGGGTTATCGACTTTTATAATCGACGGGTTCACACGTACTCTGGGATTTTTGTGTATTAAAGTGTGTGTATTGAGCCCTTAGGGTCAGTGTGGCATCGAGGAAGGAACATGGGTCTGGAGCCAGGGGTTCAATCCTGTCTTGGTCACCGACTTGTGGTGAGACATGGATATGTCACTCTGTCCTTATGCTCTCCCATATCTCTATCTGTAACGTGAGGGGCTCTATATAAAAGTGATTTTCTAAATGGTTCTGAAGAACTTAGGGGCAGGATAAAGATACAGACGTAGAGAATGGACTTGAGGACACGGGGAGGGGGAAGGGTAAGCTGGGACAAAGTGAGAGAGTGGCATGGACTTATATATACTACCAGATGTAAAATAGATAGCTAGTGGGAAGCAGCCGCATATCACAGGGAGATCAGCTCAGTGCTTTGTGTCCACCTAGAGGGGTGGGATAGGGAGGGTGGGAGGGCAAGAGGGAGGGGATATGGGGATATATGTATATGTATAGCTGATTCACTTTGTTATACAGCAGAAACTAACACACCATTGTAAAGCAATTATACTCCAATAAAGATGTAAAAAAAAAAAAAGTGGTTTGCTAACCCAAAATTCAGCAAAGGAAACACTGTTGTTCCTTTTTTTTCCCTCCTTAGTGCCAACACGTAACTTTGGGAAGTAGATGCCTTTTTACTCGTGGCTGCTTTTCCTCCAAGGGCAAGGCTGAGCCCAGCAAAGAAAAGTGGTCTGTGGCTCCTGTAGACAGTTCTGTGTCTTGGGAGCTCTTAGAAGGATCCGCTGTGATGGCAGGGCCTAGCCCGGAGCCCCGAAGTGTCAGGTGACACCCACCTTTCTTTTCTTCCTAAGACCCTGTCCCTTGACTACTTACTACCTAGGCTTTTAGAAAATAGAACTATGTTCCACGTTGTCAGAAAACCTGCATTTCTGCCTGCATTAAAGGGCTGATTGCCCTCTGGATATCTATTTCCTTATAATTTTAGTATAATAATGAATATTTGAATACGGATCGTAAGTTTTACATTTTTACAGATATTTCGTTGTTCATATAGTACGAGGTCTTCACTGTTCTTTGACTATGCACATGTAGTTTGATTGTCTATAGACTGAGTGTCTGCTGGGTGCCATCTTTGCTCTCCAGGAGCACTGCATCTACTTTTCATTGTGGTCAGTTTCCTGACCACCCCCCGGCCCCCAGGAGATTGCTGGTACTGCGGTGTTTGTCTCACCTTTAGAAGTGCAACCTTGAAGGACAAAAACACTGGGGACCTGAGTACATGGTGAACCCATTGATCCTAGTACAGGACTCTGCCCTGGAAAAGAGATCCTACAACTTCAGTGTCTTGGCAACTTTGAAATAGTTTTACAGTGAGGTGCTGCTTTTGTTTAAAGGCAAAGAAAAACCAAATTCCCACATATAATAAGAAGTGATGCTTGAAATTAAGATTGTGGGAAATGATGCTCTGGGTGTGTATTGGGCTCCTGTACGTGTTGATGGCAGTCTAGGATTTCTCTAAACATGAACTTAAGGAGGTGGGTATGGTTTTTAATCACTATCTCAAGAGACTTCTGGCAGTGTGTATGTGTGTGTGTGTGTGTGTGTGTGTGTGTGTGTGTGTCTGTGTCTGTGTCTGTGTCCCCCCGCTGCTTTTTTTTTCCTGGTTATAGTCAGCCAGGTTGGTTTTAGTGATGCTTTGGGGGCTTTCTGTCCATGTTAATATTGAATATGTGTGTACTGATCTTAAGATGTATTGTGACTCTTTCTGAAAGGCTCCCATTTTAAAACATGGCCTTCCATGAATTCTTCTTCAAAGTTAGTTAGCGTCAGCAGGAAATGGGACTTATTGCAACCTCATGAGGCTTATGATTAGATTCCAGGAGAATCATGGTCTCTGTCTTCCAGGACTTAAAATTAAAAATGGAAAGAGTGGTAGAGACAAATACATTGACACATACACAGCAAGAGGTAAGCTTAGGAATGCATATATGTTTATTTAAGTGTATGGTTTATGAGGTTTTTGTTCGAAAGGTTTTATTAGAGAAAGTAGGATTTTAAGAGATCACTGCTGGGGGAATACAGAAAGTGCTCAGCCCTGAGGTGGGGCGATTTAGATTAGCACACATGATTCAGGGTTTCTTTTGTCATGCTTCCCTCAAGCTGTGGCATGCTGTTCAGTCATGACTTCTCAAGGTGTGGCTTAGTACATTTTCTTATTCTTTGGTCTTTCATAGGATGAATAATATCAGTCTTGTTGAACAGAAGTTGGCTTTGTGGTTTTGGCCGTTGCGTTCTCCCCACAACTACACAAGCTGCCTTGTCAGGAGCACACAGGTTCCAGCTCCCTGTGCGCTACCACGTGGGCACGAAGGGCACGAACGAGGCTCTCCTTGTGCAGGAGCCACGCTCGTGATGTGAGACCAAGGCATTCCCATCCCTGTTGTGAGCCATGGTGGCTCCTACAAACAGCAGTGTTAGATGTGTGTGGGCACAGGCGTGCACATACACACTAAAACTTCAGATCACAGTGAACCTGGAGCAAGGGTTGAGGGAGTTGGTTAGAATTCTATGCTCTTGATGTCTTGACATCCACTTGGACGAGGATGCAGATTGGAGGGCTCCTGTCTTCCCTAATGGCTTTCTCCCTTCCTCCCTTGACTGTTCTTACTTTGGAGGATTGGAGTGATGGCTAATTTCATCTTCCCAGTAATTGCCTAGGAGAGCAGCTCTGCTCTGGGCCATGATGGGATGGGTGTGGCCAAGTCTTTGTCAGCCTTTTGGGTCACTGTCTCCTCTCTCTTCTTGCTCCTCTGGTGTAGCTGTGAGGTGCCTTCTTATACACAGTTATGTTTCTCCCATATATTTTAATAACTGTGTGTGGGAATATTTGGGATCTTGCTTTATTTATGTCTGTGAACTATCTTTTCAACTCATTTTGTAGTCTTTCTCAACTAGAGTTTTGTGAAAGAATTCAGCCCCTACAGAAAATCATTTCAGTGAATATTTTCTTAGTTTTCTCAAGAAAGGGACATAGCTAAGCCTTATAGATGGATAGGAGAGAAATTAATCCATTATATAAAGTAGCTGCCTTAGGGCATTAGGACTTAATTCCTTCACAGAACCCAGGTTGACAAGGGCTGCTTTAGAGTATTTTTCTGTCATGTTTATTGAAGAAGAAATTTATTGAGGAAGAAATCTTGATTCATTTCAGTCAGTATTCTAAGTGCTCCTTCTTAATGTTTAGTATCCAACTCAAATTTTGTCTCCAGTTTGCTGAGACAGTGGAAATCATCCTCTGGGATTCCTTAGCTGCTTGTCTCATGCCACTAGTACCACAGTGCATTATCACATTGTAATGTAATTATTTTCTTAGCCACATAACAGATAACGGGCGGGTGGTTGGAATTATATGCTCTTGATCTCTTGACCTTCGCTTGGATGGAGGATACAAAATGGATGGGTGTATGGTAGGGTTCTCCAGCATCTCACCTTACTGTCTTGTGGTAGCAGCCTCCAAGATGGGCTCCAATGGTTCTTGCCTCCTTGTGTCTTGCCGTTGTGTGGTTCCCTCCCACATTAAATAGGGCTGACCTGTGTAGCCACTAGGATATGGAGGAATTGATGGAGTGTGACTTCTGAGACTCGGTCATAAAAGCATATTGGCTTCTTTATTTCTTTTGGAGCTTTCAGGCTGTAAGGACACTCAAGCAGCTCTGTGGAGAGGTCCATAGGACCGCCCGCCAATAGCCAGCACTGACTTACCAACCACGTGAGTGTGTCATCTTGAAGGTGGATCCTGCAAACCTAGCTGACACCTTGACTCAGGAGAACCCTCAGCCAGAACCACCCAGATAAGCTGCTTTTGAACTCCTGACCCACAGAAACTGTGTGAGATGAGAAATGCTTATTGTTTTAAGTAGCTAAATCTTAGGGTAACTCATTAAGCAGCAGTGATAACTAAAACATGTACAGTTGACCCTTGAAAAACCTGCCAAGGGGGTTAGGGGTGCAGACCCCTTGGCAGTTGAAAATCTATATATAAGTTTACAGTTGGCCCTCTGTATCCATGGTTCTGCATCTGCGGATTCAACCAACCGTGGATCTTGTAGTACATATTTTTTGGAAAAAATTTGCATATAAGTGGACCTGCATAGTTTAAACCTGTGTTGTTCAAGGGTCAGCTGTATTCTCAGGATGTGGCACTTGACTCAATAATGTTAGGTCACACAATGCACAAATAAATGAGTAATTCAAAGCGGCCTAAAAGGCCTTTGGATAATTTTAAACACTCTTTCCACCTCTCCTTTTAAAAAAAAATCTGTATAGGTAGATACATACATATAGATATACAGCATTCTATAATAAATCTTAAATGAATAATTGAGGGATTCTGTAGTAGTAATATCAGAAATATTACCAAAGCTCTATGAAGAGCGAATTGTTGTTTAAGCTTAAGTGAAATCTAAAACAGTACTTTAAAAAAATTACATTAATTCATTCACATACTTATTTCTCAGACATTTGAGCACCTGCTCTGTGCCAGGACCTGTTTCGAATCTTGCTCTTAAAAAAGCTTTGCTAACAGTTGACCTCGATCTCTCCAATGGGGAGGTTTGTCTGTGTCTAAAGGGCTCTGACACAGCGATGGGAGATGAGTTCTAAATGAGACTCAAGGAAGATGTCACAGAGAAGGTTCTGTTGGAAGTTGAGTTTCTCCTGAGTGTAGGAGCCAGGGATGAAACAGAAGAGGAGCCCAACCAACTCACTAAACTGATGTGTTAGAAGAGGGGCTCTGTTCCCAGGAGGGCGAAGAATGAGGGGGGCCACATTCCTTCTTTCTGCGTTGGGATGGCCTTTTCTCGTATTGGAGAAATGGAATGAATGCTTGATTGGAGGGGGATTGGGAGGAGCTGTAGGACAGCTTTTTGGTAGAAAAATTACACACTTCTTGGCTCTTTTTTTCCTTCACTTCCAGTGTAAATAGTACAAAACTAGTGTTTTCCTTCACCGTTATATGGAGAAGAACCAGGATAAGCACTGCTCTGCATTTTAGGATTTTTGTTAAAACTGGATCTACGTGGCATCTTTCCACTGTTTCAGCTTCAGGAAAAGATAGTGACTTCATGTTATATTCATAAAAATAAGGCTCCAGAGTGACATCAGAATGTGCTTGGAGGGTCCCCTTCATATATGATGTCTTAGTTTTTGCACACGGTGGGGTTGCTGTCATACCTCTGTTCTACAGTTGCAGAAATTAAAACTCAGGCTGAGTGACTGCCTGGAGCTGTGGGGTCTTCCGTGGATTAGAACCTAGGTCTCTGAATCTTTATTTGGTTTGTACATGTATATATATATATTTTGTTTTGTTTTGTTTTGTTTTTTTGCGGTACGCGGACCTCTCACTGTTGTGGCCTCTCCCGTTGCGGAGCACAGGCTCCGGACACGCAGGCTCAGCGGCCATGGCTCACGGGCCCAGCCGCTTCGCGGCACGTGGGATCTTCCCAGACTGGGGCACGAACCCGTGTCCCCTGCACTGGCAGGCGGACTCTCAACCACTGCGCCACCAGGGAAGCCTTGTACATGTATATTTTTGATTAACATTATTTTCCCACTGAGTGTGAAAGATTTTTTTAATAGAAACCGTGGTCTAATTGACACTTAATCCTTTGCATTCTTTCTCTGGGATTAGAAGACTTAATAACAAAAACACTAGCCTGTCAGGGCTCTGATTCTGGCAGCTCAGAGAATTGTCTCAAGGTTTGGAAAGTGCTTGGTCTCTACCATGCCTTTCGAGTAGACAGTGGCAGTGATGGAGTCGCAGCAGCTCACATCATTGAGGGCTTCCTTTAAGAGCCAGGCGCCGTGCTGATAAGTGCCTTCTTTCATGGACTAGTTCAAAAGAAATGGCAGTCTCCCGATGGTGCTTTTCTCTGTGACCCCCAGTTACTGCCAGCACCTGCTGGATTTGCATTGGCTGCGCCTCCCCCTTACTGTACGCTGCTGACAGGCAATTTCCATTCTCACAAATAGCGGTGCCCCATTTTGGACAAGGGTGGCAATGCTAGTAGCCCTTTGTACAGATGTGGACATCTGGCACAGGGTAGCTTTGGTGTGATGGGCAGGGGCTTTTATTCAGTGCCAGTGTCCTGATGTGTCCTGGGATGCCCATTCACCGCCTCCTGAAATAGACGCTGTCTGTCTGCTACCCTGAGCACCTTAACTGTCAATTGTTTGGGCTGTGAAAGGCTGGGAGGCAGGGCAGGGCCAGCAGTGGAGGATGCGGGGTGGGGGGCACCAGGTGCAGAACAATGACTTCCAAATTACTTCCGAGCTGCCAGCCCCACGAGCATTGCACGGCCTCATTACCACATGAAGTGCCACAGAAGGACCTTTTCATCTGCTCCCAGTGACTGTTTTCCACAGTCTTGTTGGGTGGGTGGGGGGATGGGAGGGGGACACCCTACTCACCCCCAGTTAACAATGGAGCACAAAGTCCTGGCAGAAGGAATCTTACCATGTACCCTGGGGCTATTTTTGATTACAGTGAGTGGCTGTGACTCAAGATTGTGCCCTGGCAGATGACGGCTCCCCCCTCCCCTCCCCTGCCTTCCTCCTACCCCCTCCCCTGGAGATGAGCAGGCAGCCTGTCCTTTGTGCGTTTCCTTGGCCGGCCTCTCACGCTGCTGCAGTTCACTGATATGTCCACAGCAGCCGGCCTGCAGGCCTGACAGGGCTCTGACAGTGGTTTTTACCATATATGGCCATCAGAGCGCTGGGGCTGTCAGCCGGCCAGGATCATTTCCTTCCTTTGCTTTGATTGGCTGCCTGGCTCGGAGAATGGTGGGATCTGGGAGTGTGTGGTGAGGGGAAGCCACTGAGTCAAGTGCAAAGAACATTTAACTCTTTCCTGGTTTTCTGGAGCATGAGTCTGGGCTGAGCACATGGGCAAGTGCTGCTGCCAGAAGCCACCTTGTATAAACGTGATGATGACCCAAGTCAGGGAAGCAGCGAAGAGCAGGTTTCTGAATACTGATTACTCTACTAAAATAGACTCCAGGTGCAATGGACAGATTTCTGCTGTCCCCGTTTGTCCAGAAGCCTCTTTATAACCATATGTAGTAAATGTTCTGCTCTCACCAAGTTGAATTCCATGCTAGTTGGGGGTGGGACCTGAGCTGAGTCCAGGGAAGGCTGAGCCTGGAGGGCAAGTGATGAGCACAGCACGTGTTGGCTTTCTCAGAGGAACGGGGACTTGCGTTTCCTTTCTGGCTGAGCTTTAAGTCGGGAGTAAATGATACAGGCTACTGAATTGGGTCTCTGCTCCAGTCCTCCTGCTGTTTACAACCACTGCAAGATGTGAGCTGCCTCGGCCATGCAGCCCAAGGCATTTGCCTAAAGAAAAAGAAAAAAGAGAGCTGTGATATTTTTCTGTTTTTCATCCCCACTTCAAAAAGGGTGGGTTTTTGTTCTGAGGCTTGTGGGTAAACCAGTGCAGAGCTGGGATTGGAAGGGGTAGCTCTGGGGCTTTTCCTCATTCACCAAGGGTCCCATGGGAGGAATCTCCAGTGTCATTGGAGATGACACTCAGTACCAAGGGTTAGGCAACAAGTTACTCTCCTTTCTGCTTGGATATTAAATGCTTTGTTTTAATTTCCTATATTTGCACTTAGTTCGATAGTTCTTTTGCTTTCCAGTTTTTCCTTTCGAGCTGAATTGTATTTTGACTAGGTTCTACCTCATCTTGGGCTCCTAGTTTTTCTTTGTTCTCAGACCAGAGGGATCGTATGGAATTACTTGTCTGCGTTGATGAGGATTTTGCTTTATAAATTTTCTGCTAAGTCAGGAAGTTAAGAAATAGAGCTTCTCCATTTGCTGTTGTGTATTTAGGTGTGGTTGAGTAAGGAAGTGCCAACTCTTCCACGTTTTTGCTTTGTGATAATAAAATATCCATAGTTTCATAGTAACTGCCCTCAAGTTCTTAATGGACTTTTAAAATGGTCTGTTCACTATTCAACGCAGTTTTTAAAGAGGACCTGTGATGCCAAAATGGTTTGCTTGGCATTTTCACTTGTGCCCGTAAAGACTGTTCCTTTTCACTTACAGGCAGGGGAGGGCTCTCAGCACCATGCTGCCTCTCCCTGGCAGCTGTGGCGGCTGGCTTACTTTCCAGGACCCGGTAACCCAATCTCTATGTGCTATTCCAGAGCACCTCCTCTCACCCTCAGGGTTGGCGTTTCTGGTTCCCTTAAAGTAAAACCTCCCCAGAATGTTTTATTCCTGGGCCACGAGCTGTCACTCTTGGTGACCAGCCTGTCAGCAGGCCCTGTATTGTGTGCATCGGTCTTCCTGGTAAGTCGCAGGGGTCCCTGTCTTGCTCTTCTGGCCAGTCTCTCCCCTGTGCCACGACCACTGTCACTGTAGCTCCTCCCTGTGAGGGAGCAGGGCCTGAAGAGATTGCAGTGGAACATGTATCCACATAAATAATACTGTTCCAAGAAAAAGGAAGTTGAAAAAAAAGGAAAACCCACTTCAGTAGATATCCTTTTTTGACTCCTTTGAACTCTGCACAATATGAATGGAGGCCTTATGCCCAGGCTGCAAACTTTTCCTTTGCTTCCGAGCACATGTTTGACTTAACCGTTCTCCTTGTGGAGGGTTCAAGAATTCTCAGGGTATTACTCCAAGGCCAGTAATGAGGCATTACCTGCCTTTGAAGAGATCTTTTAATGTATGGACAATATGATAAAGTTACTGAACTTTGGACACATCAAGTGATTTTGATCAGCATTTTTTCCTAAAATGAAAACCTGTATGAATATAAAGTAGGGAATGAACAGTTTGAAAATCTTTGTTCCTTGAGTCACGGTGGGGGGTGGAGTGGGGCCTGTTTGGGCCTTACATCTGAGGGTGGTGTAACCAGTTTGGATAAATAATAAGCTCAGATTATAGTAATGGATTATAAAGTGGCTGGATTATAAGA
Organism: Delphinapterus leucas; assembly: GCF_059928025.1. Classification (NCBI taxonomy): domain Eukaryota; kingdom Metazoa; phylum Chordata; class Mammalia; order Artiodactyla; family Monodontidae; genus Delphinapterus; species Delphinapterus leucas. Next base: position 18,178,437 of record NC_143142.1, read on the forward strand.
AGAATGCAGATGAGAAGTTTGGAGGGAGGTCCTGGGAGGGAGCTTCCTGCTCTGGACTAGCTGAGGGAGATGGCCTAGGAAGCGGTCACAACCCACCGCCCCAGACCAGCTTGCCTTTCTAGGACTGAATCCAGAGTGTAAACTAGAAGGACACTGTATGTCGAATACCCTGAGCATCTGAAAGGGGAATATTTGATTTGAGTGATAAAAGTAATGGGTGTCACTTTTTGGCACCATAGGAGTTTTTTTTTTAACTTTGTGGAAATGTATGTTAGTTGTGAGAAAGAGTAAGCCTGCTGGGTAAAGTGTTATGTGGCTTTAACCAATGTTACTTTTGGAAGGAACCAGTAATTATTAGATTGAGCCTCGTTGGCACCAGTTTGGTAGTATCTTCAATCTAATATTGAGTGAGCTAATGTGTGGATCGAAAACAATTACCATGTGAGGGGTCTGTCTTACACTAAGAAACAATCATTCTGAATGATTAATGCAAAGGTCATATGGGAAGCATCCCAATGTTGTATTTTGAGACTTTAGGAGGGTGAAAATGTCTGCACCTGTAAAATACGCCATTAGCTTCCTTGAAAATACATCCTAGGGTGGAACTCCTTTATAGAAACATCTATGAGAAGATTTCTGTACGTGTCTGTTTGTACATATTAGAATTCTTTTGATTGAACGGTAGTGTCTTCGGCGTGTGGGATGAGTGCACTTCCTAAATATGGATTCCTTTTTGAAAGGAGATATGACAAATAAGTAAGATAGGACCTCCCTGGTGGTGCAGTGGTTAAGAATTCGCCTGCCAACGCAGGGGAAACGGGTTCGAGCCCTGGTCTGGGAGGATCTCACATGCTGCAGAGCAACTAAGCCCATGTGCCACAACTACTGAGCCTGTGCTCTAGAACCCGCAGGCTACAACTACTGAGCCCACACGCCGCAACTACTGGAGCTGTGTGCCTAGAGCCTGTGCTCGGCAACAAGAGAAGCCACTGCAATGAGAAGCCTGCGCACTGCAACGAAGAGTAGCCCCCGCTCGCTGCAACTAGAGAAAGCCTGCGTGCAGGAGTGAAGACCCAACACAGCCAAAAATAAATAAATAAGTAAAATAAAATTACTAAAAAAAAAAAATAAGGTACACTATTTGATATAAATGGAAGCAGTTGTGGTTTCCTATTCAAACTAATGGGAAATATCTTTACAACTAGAAATATCGTTTCTTAAGAGTTACATTGAATTTTGTATGCCTAAGGAGGAAATGTTTTTGCCAACTTATTTAAAATTATAAACATTCCTTCTTAGAGCAGTTTTACAAAGATATGTATTTACTGATGCTTCAATTTTGATTTTTCACCCCTCCCCCCCACCCCCCCCCCGAAAGAAGGAAAGCAAGCCTGTAGGAGGAGAGTATTGCCTAACTCTGTGAGCTTAGTTGAAGCATCAGTCTCCAGGAGCTCTGCTGAGGCTTTTGGCGGCTTTGAAATTTTTGAGGACCTTCCCCATACCCAAAGTGAATGATAGTGCCGGTGTCTAGGTGGTTTTCTGCCACCGTAAGGGTTGCTAGCCAGAACATGTCAAAGCCATCAACCTCAGCTTGGGCCGCCACATGGAAATTGTGCTGTCACACCTCTCCCTCGTGCCAGCTGTACACACACTTTGGAGGCTGCATTTTCCCTGGGGCTCATATTGCTGGGCCTCCTGCAGGCCACCGGATCTTTTAGATAATAATAGTCCTTAAGCCAGTGCCCTGACCTATTTCACCAGTGTCCCACAAGTGTATGAACTGGGGTCTGGGCCAGAGCCTTTGGGAACCTTGGTGTTGGTCATTTTCGCCACTTGAGTTGACTTGCTGGTAATTCTCATCACTTGGAGTTTTAGCTAGAGAGGTACAATAAAAGCTCTATGGCATGTGATCGGGATAACTAGTAAGTAATCAATACATTTGAATATTTAAAGCAAGAAATCTGAATCTCCAACTGGCTAGTCTCAGCCAAACTTTCAATTCCATGCTAGCAAAGTAGTAATATTCTAGATGATGTAACTGAGGTGATGCATCCTTAATGAAACAGTGGACTGATTTGTTAGTAAATGAAATTATTCTATATGTAACCCTTGGGAAATTGATGAGTAGTTATTAAATCACTGTTCAGCCAAAAAAGATACTTTAAAAGGTGTTATTTAGTTGTTGTCAGTCTTTCTCCCAGCCTCAGCATTCATTTAAACTTGCTGCTTAGACGTGCAGGTAGGCCGTGTTGTCACCATGACTTGCAATGATGTCTTTCTGAATGGTCCTTCACAATCTAGAATTAGACATGGATTCCTTGGTTTATTCACTGGATGATAAATGAGGATGTGTCATGATTATGAATGAGAAATGCATTCTCATTAGATCCCAGGGCAAAATGACTTTCAGAAGTGATGTGCCCTCATCTTTACCATATAAGGCCGTTATTGTATGGTTTCCTTCAGTTTCCATGGACTTGGGCTCTCAGCAGTTTATAATTGCCCAGCTCCGCCCTTTTAAAGATACATACTTACGGGTGAAATACGTTGTTGTGCTTTAGGTTTGATTTTGTTATGGGTAAGAAGCTATTTGGAGGTGCAAGCCCTTGGAATCACAGCAGCTGATAACCTGACTGTGTGTGGAGCACACCCTGTGTGTAAAACCATCATTGCACATTTAAAATGGCATTTTTTTCTCATACTTCGTTTTGTTCCTCTATCACTGTCAGACATTTAGTCGATTCCCTTTCTGTTGTGCTGCAGGATGATGCTACTTTCCCTGTTTTATTTGTTGTAAGGATTTATGATGATGTTATAACCAGAGGAAGCAGCTGTTTGCAGGGTATCATTTTTTATTAACTTGTGTTTCTGATGACCAGCTGCCACTAATTTCAACATTACTCTTGTGCCTTTTTCACAACCCCATGGCATAGTGGAAATTTTCTTTCTCTGTAGAAACCTAGTAGGATTGTCAGTGATATTTTAGATCTCTGCTTCTTGGTTCCTATTTCTTTACTTAGAAAGTGGGAATAATAGGGTTGCTGTTTCATGAAGGTAGTTGTGATAATGCACATAAAAGATTGTCATACAGTTCTTAGCATGTAACATAAGCACTCTGAAAGTGCTAGCGATTTTTATTACTAATTATTTGTTTTTGATAGAAAGGGGGGAAATAAGTGGCAGTTGTCTTTTGAATTACATTCAAGTTCCCGTGAAACTGTTGGGCGCTTTATTACTTTTATGCTATAGACTTGTCGGGGCTGAGTTGAGAATGGCAGAAATGCTTCTTACTATTCTCAGATATCTTACTTGATTGAAGAATACTGGTGAGTAGCTATTTACTTTTGGCCAGGGTTGTATAATTTTAACCTTAAAAAGAAAAGTCATTTAGTAAGCTTCTGAGTATAATTAAGAACAACTAGTATTAATGTACTACCAGATTCCCCTCAAAATTGCTGTATATCTGAGCAAAAGCTCTTCCTAGCCCAGATTGAAAAAAATTATTTGGTGTCCTTGGATGTTTAGAGTTCAGTGACTATACTCTGCCATCAAGGATGCCAGATGGGGTGTGCTGGGGTGAGCCTCAGGATGCAAAGACCCTGGGATACAATAAAACATTTCAGGTAGAAAACCTCTTTTCCTTGGGATTAAAGGGTTTTTTTTTTAGATTTTTAAAATAATTAATTAACTAATTAATTTATGGCTGCGTTGGGTCTTAGTTGCAGCGCGTGGGATCTTTGTTGAGGCATGCAGGATCTTCACTGTGGTGCGTGGGCTTCTCTCTAGTTGTGGCTTGTGGGTTTTCTCTTCTCTAGTTGTGGCGCACAGGCTCCAGGGTGCGTGGGCTCTGTAGTTGCGGCACGTGGGTTCCAGAGCACGTGGGCTCTGTAGTTTGCGGCTCACGGGCTCTAGTTGAGGTGCGTGAGCTCAGTAGTTGTGACATGCGGGCTTAGTTGCCCCACAGCATGTGGGATCTTAGTTCCCTGACCAGGGATCAAACCCACGTCCCCTGCATTGCAAGGCGTATTCTTTACCACTGGGCCACCAGGGAAGTCCCATAGATTTTTTTTTTTAATGTAAATTAATAACAATACCTTGGTGTGTTTCTCAACTTTATTATATTTTAAATATTTTTTAAAAATAGGAAACAAAATAATAGGACACTCATGTACTCACCTACAAGATTAAACAGATGTTAATATTTTGCCATGTTTGTTTCATATCTCCCTTTTTTGAAAACAGTAAAGCATAACAGATGTAGCTAAACTACCATTCTGCTTTCCATCTTTTCTCCTTCCCCAGAGGTAATTGTCTCCTCAAAGTTGATATGTATCATATGTTTGTACTTTATTACATGTGTATGTACCTATAACATAGACTATTATTTTGCATGTTTTAAACTTTTATATAAGTGATATTTATTCTCACACCAAAGGACAGTTACATTGCTTCTGCTTTTTTCACCGTTTCCAGCAGTGCTTCCATGAATACCCTTGTGCAAAATATGGGAGCGTTTCTCTCGCACAGACCATCGAGAAGTGGTATTGCTGAGGGGCGGGCAACTTCAGCTCCAGTTGTTTCCAAATTGCTCTCAAAAGGAATCGTAGCAGGATACTCTCCTGTGCGTAGTTTTTATGAGTTCCTCTTTCCAAACATGTTTGCCAGCACTTGTATTTAGACTTCTAAATTCTTGCCAATTTTAATAGGTGTCAAATATTACCTTATCGTTTTAATTTGCAGTTCCCTGATTACCAGTGAGATGGAGTACTTTCCATACATCTGTTGGCTTTTCAGGCTTCCTTCCCTGTGGATCCCTGTTCATATCATTTGCCCCTTATTCTATTAAGTTGTTTATTGATTTTGTCAGGTATATATTTTATGTATACATACATGTATATATGTATGTATATACACACACACACATAGATATAAAATCTTCTCCCAATCTGCAACTTGTCTTTTCACTTTACTTGTGTTTTTTGAGAACAACCCACACTGCTGAATTTGCATTACTTTTTTCCCCCTCCTTTTTTTTTTTTTTTTTTGCGGTACGCGGGCCTCTCACTGTTGTGGCCTCTCCCATTGCGGAGCACAGGCTCCGGACGCACAGGCTCAGTGGCCATGGCTCACGGGCCCAGCCGCTCCGCGGCATGTGGGATCTTCCCGGACCGGGGCACGAACCCGTGTCCCCTGCATCGGCAGGCGGACTCTCAACCACTGCGCCACCAGGGAAGCCCTCCCCCTCCTTTTTCGAGGGGAGTTTGCATCAATATTTATAAGTCACATAGGCCTAAGTTTCTCTTCCTTACACTGTCCTTCATATCAAGGTGGTACATTTCTTATGTAGTGAGTTCAGCAGTGCGCCTTTATTTTTTATTCTCTGGGAACACTGGTTTGAGATGATTTCTTCCTTGAATGTTTGGGAAAACTCATCTGTAAAACCATCTGGGCCTATTATTTTTGGTATTTACTGATTGATTTTGGGTGGGCAGTGATGTATGGAGTTACAGTACTGGTTCTTTTTTTTTATTATTATTTTTGGCTGCGTTGGGTCTTCATTGCTGCATGTGGGCTTTCTCTAGTTGTGGCGAGCGGGGGCTGCTCTTCGTTGCGGTGCGCAGGCTTCTCATTGCGGTGGCTTCTCTTGTTGCAGAGCATGGGCCCTAGGTGCGCAGGCTTCAGTAGTTGCAGTGTGTGGGCTTCAGTAGTTGTGGCTTGCGGGCTCTAGAGCGCAGGCTCAGTAGTTGTGGCACACGGGCTTAGTTGCTCCGCGGCATGTGGGATCTTGCTGGACCGGGGCTTGAACCCGTGTCCCCTGCATTGGCAGGCAGATTCTTAACCACTGCACTGTGGGAAGCCCACAGTACTGGTTCTTTTATGATTCTGGGTCTCTTTAGGTTTTCTGTTTATTGAAGGAGCTTTGATACATCACACATTTTCTAGGAGCTTACTTATTTCATCTGGAATTTTAAGATTTGTTTTAGCTATATCCCACAAGTTTTGATATGGCATGTATTTACTGACCAATTTTAACCTTTTTCTGTTGGCTATTATGACTTTCTATGTGAATTATTTAGTAAATTAGAAATTTTTCGGGGACTTCCCTGGTGGTGCAGTGGTTAAGAATCTGCCTGCCAATGCAGGGGACACGGGTTCGAGCCCTGGTCCGGGAAGATCCCACATGCCGTGGAGCAACTAAGCCGGTGAGCCACAACTACTGAGCCTGTGCTGTAGAGCCCGCGAGCCACAACTACTGAGCCCGCATGCCACAACTACTGAAGCCTGTGCGCCTAGAGCCCGTGCTCTGCAACAAGAAAAGCCACCGCAACGAAGAAGCCCCTGCTCACCACAACTAGAGAAAGCCCGCGCTCAGCAATGAAGACCCAACGCAGCCAAAAATAAATAAATAAATTCATTTTTAAAAAAAAGAAAAGAAGAAGAAGGCTGATACCGTTTATGTTCCTGGTACGGTAGGAAGGGTAGGAGTGATGTGGAGGACTTGGATAGGTTGGCAAACACTTTAAAAAAAAAAAACAAACTTTTCAGATGCTTTGGAGATTTTTGGCTTGTATTTTTCTGTTAATTTTTAATTGTATTGCGTTGTACTCAGAACATGTTCTGTACAATATTGATTCCTTGGTAGTTTTTGAGATTTGCTTTGTGGTATTCTAATTGGTGATTTTTAAAAAAATGTTTATTAGTGTGCTTGGAAACAAAAAAAAAATGTGTGTTTTAAAATGTTGGCTATGGGCTTCCCTGGTGGCGCAGTGGTTGAGAGTCCGCCTGCCGATGCAGGGGACGCAGGTTCATGCCCCGGTCCGGGAAGGTCCCACATGCTGCGGAGCGGCTGGGCCCGTGAGCCATGGCCGCTGAGCCTGCGCGTCCGAAGCCTGTGCTCCACAACGGGAGAGGCCACAGCAGTGAGAGGCCCCCGTACTGCAAAAAAAATAAATAAATAAAAATAAATAAAATAAAATGTTGGCTACAAGTTGTATATATCCGTTAGATCAAGCTTGTTACTTTTGTTAAAGCCGTTTATATTCATACTGAGTTTTGTCTGTTTGATCTCTTAAATCTTTATTACAGTCTCTTAAGATTATGGTTTTGTCATTTTCCCCTTGTACTTCTGTCAATTTCTGCTTTAATTATTTTGAAATTTATGTAGTTAGATGAGTTAAAGTCCATAGTGACTATAGCTTTTCTCTGAATTGTTTCTTTAAATGTTAAAATGTAATCTTAAATAATGCATTTCACCTTAAAATCTATTTGTTCTAGTATAACCACCTGGTACATATTTTTATATCCCTTCCCCTCCTTTAGTTGCCTTTTTGTATTATTATTTTGTAAATGTGTCTTATAACTGGTTTTAATCTGATCTGAAACACCTCGTCTTTTAGCGGGTGAGTTTAAGTCATTCATATTTACCGCAGTTTGTGATTTATGGTTGTTTTTATTTCCACCATCTTATTTTGTGCTTTCTAGTTTTCATGCTTTCTCTTGCCTTTTTTTCTTTTTATTTCCTCTTTCTCTTATATTGAATGAGTTTTTAAAATTCCACTAACCTTCCTACCACTCCATACACTTTTTGGAAGTTATATATTCTCTTTTAGTGTTTACCCTTCATTTTAACATACTTACATGACTTAAAGTCTAAAACTAGTCAAATTTTCTGCCTTTTTCTAGGGAAGGGCCCTGAAACCTTTGAATTCTGATCATATCTTTCTATCTTACATGTTATTGTTGTTTAGTGTTTTAGTTCTGCCTTGTCTTACCTGTACTCCAGTTAGTCATAATTACTACTGTTCTATACAGTCAATGCCTATTTACATTGACCACATTTACCAATTTGTTTGCTCACTTCTTGTTTTGGTATCCCAGTTCTTTCTTCTGGTTCACTTTCTTTTCCTGAAATAAGTCCTTGAACTTAGTTCTTTGAAATTAATTTTGAAATTCTTTGAGATAAGTCCAAGAACTTAATTCTTTGAATAAGAGTCTTTAAATGGTAAATTTTCTGTATCTTTTTGTTTAAAAATGTTGGGGTTTTTGTTTGTTTGTTTGGTCATCACTTTTGTTTTTTTGTTTTTTGTTTTTGTTTTTTTTTTTTTTTACGAGGGCCTCTTACTGTTGTGGCCTCTCCCGTTGCAGAGCACAGGCTCTGGGCTCGCAGGCTCTGCGGCCATGGCTCACGGGCCCAGTCGCTCCGCGGCATGTGGGATCATCCCGGACCGGGGCACGAACCCGTGTCCCCTGCATCGGCAAGCGGACTCTCAACAGCTGCGCCACCAGGGAAGCCCTGGTCATCACTTTTGAATGATAGTTTATCTGGGCATAGAATGCACAGGTGGTTGTTTTTCTTCCCATTTCTGAGATAGCTTCTGATGTCTTTGTTTCTGTACTTGCTTTTGAGAAGTCTGCTCATAGCTAGTCTAGTTATTCTCTCTGTAGGTAATCTGTCTTTTCTCTATGGCTGCTTTGGTTTGAGATTTTATCTTTGTTTTAGGTGTTCTGAATTGCACTAGGATATTCTACTTGGGACCTGTGCTTCTTCAATCTGAAGACTTATGCCCTCAGTTAAACTTGGAAAACCCTCAGCCCTCATCTCTTCAGTTTTTTGTTTCTCTTGCATTCTCTCCTTCTGGAATGTCTGTTGCAATGCGTGTCAGACCTCAACCTGGCCTTTGTGTCTCAGAATGTTTTAAATTACTAAATATCACACATTCAAGAGAGTAACTATATCTATAGCTTAAATAATAATAATACATAATAAAACAGTAATAATATTAGAAAATAAAACACCTGTGAGTTCACCGCCAGCACCTTGAGTAGTAGACCATTACGTGGGGTAGGAACTCCAGGGGAGGAGCACTCACAGGGGGAATTAGGTAAAACTACCTGGCTTGGGTGCTTAGTAGCAGCTTCTTCTTTAAGGAAGGATATGGTCAGGGGTGTTGGTAGAATGGATTCCGGCAGTTGTTAAATTTTGGGTAACGTATTTTGAGCACTAGAGGTGCTGGGGCGGTACCAAGTGCTTTACCTTGATTGTCTCAGTTAATTCTCACATCAGCTCTTGAAGAGAGAATTCTAGCGTTCTCATTTTACAGGTGAGAAACTGAGGTCACCAGATGAAGTAATTTGGCCAGAGCCTCAGGGGAGAAAATGGCAGCGCCACACCCCAGCCCTGGCAGCCTGGTCCCTGACCCTCACTACTTCTCGGCCTGTCAGTGACCCACGTGGCTTCTCATACAAGACCCAGGTTCTCTGTAATATTGTGTTTCTTCCTTGGCATTTTCGTTTACGAATTCCTGTTTTTGGTGATGCAATTCAGGAGACCGAAACTCTGGGTTGAATTAGTTTTGCAAGAGAAAGGGGGAGCGTGTGAAAAAACCCAGGCCTCAGGTCCGTAAGCTGGTGCACCTTCACACCTCAACTCAGAACTCACCTTTCTGCGCAGAAAACCTTCCCAAAGGCTGGAGCCCCCGCACAGCTGCTTGAATGTCCTTCTTCTGTGTTCCTGCCGCCTTGGGCCTGTCCTGGTGCTGCACGTCTTGTGCTGCGCTGTAACTGGAGCTTTAGATGGACTCCACGCTTGGCCAGGACGTGGAGGGCGCCCTGCTCACCTCTGTGTCTACAACACTCAGCTCAGTGTCTGGCCCAGAGTTCACGGATAACACACGCTTGTAATTCTTTAATGATTGAGTAAGTTAACATTATACAGGAAGAACTAATAATGAGTGCCAGATTCTTATTGAGTATTTACTGTGTTCTGGGTACTCTGATTAATTTTTTACACACCTTATACAGATGGTTGTAATGCTAGGTTATGATTTACCTCATTTCTCATTTACTCCTCACGGTAATCCTGGGAGGTAAGTATTACTGTTACTCATTTTACAGATGACAAGCTGAAGCTTAGAGAGATTACCTGTCTGAGATCACACACTGTTCAACCAAGAGAGCCTGGACTTGAATCCATATCTGTCTGACTCTGGAGCCTGTGGTCTTTGTGCTTTAGCACACTGCTTCTCTGGAGATTTCCACAGTTAAGTCAAAGTGGAGAAATCCAAATTTACTGATCTTGAAAATTTTCCAAGAAGCCTGCCCCCGTGTTGTGACAGCTGGCCATAACAGGAGAGTAGCATCAACCAAAAAATAGGTTCACTTTTGCATTGTGGTGATTCCTTTCTGTTCACCTGCGTTTAGCATATGTAGAAGAATGTCAGCAAGGACTGGCATTAACCTTTTTAAAAAGAAGCAGCCTTTGTACAGCTGTTGTTGTAATAGCATTTGTCTTGGTTAACACCAGACAAAATTGGTCCGATAAGCCAGATTGGCTTGTTAGGTTCAAGTGTGTAACATGAGCACGTTGTGATGGTTGCTATGACCAACATTAGAAGTTGTGTTCTTAATGAGATGTGGATCTGGGTAATGGCTGAGAGCTAAGGTGGTTAATTAGAAGGCCCAGCTGGCGTTTCTGTTGACGGAAGAGACCGAGACTTTGAAACGTACTTTGTCCTTCGGCCGCTGAGCAGTGGTTAAGGCTTTTCTTTTCATTACCTTCACTTTGCTTGCTCACTGGAAGTGCCATCCACTTCCAGAACTGTTAATTTGTATATTCAAGGGCATTAGCTTATCATATTAAAGGTTATATTTTACATTTTGAATAATACCAGGTTTGGTTTTTTTTAAAACAGTAAAAACACACCTATAATTTACAATAGGCTATTGTTAGAATTGTATTGTGGTAAAAAGACTCTTGTATTCTCTTTTGCTGTGTCTATTAATGCCGTTGATTAAATAAAATCTCTGTGGTTCTGGAAATGTAGATCCTTAATTTGATGGAGTATCCTTGGTAGTAACTGTTTCTAGAAATGCAAGTTGACATTTCTTAACAGTTGACGTTGGCTGATATGAACGTCATAATTTGTAGATTCTTGAGAGTTTGGGGTAGAAGTAATAAAGGAGAAGTGGGTCTGACAAAACATAAAAACTCTGTAGCATTGATGTTACATAATAGGTCTGTTTCTCTCTCCTTTCAGACTGGTCGAATTGACAAATCCTACCCCACAGTGTGTGGTCACACAGGACCAGTGCTGGACATAGACTGGTGCCCACATAACGATCAGGTCATTGCCAGCGGCTCAGAGGACTGCACGGTTATGGTAAGTTCCCTCGGTGTGGTGGGCACACAGGCCAGCGAGACTCACCTACTGCCTTCAAAGAGCGTGTGTGTGTAGGCTTGAAATGCAGAAAATCATAGAGCTTTGATTGTCCATTGGACTATACAAGAATTTAGCGACACTGAAGTTTAACTGCAGATAAGCCGTTTTACAAGTTTATATCAAGGAGTTGTACTCTCTTGTCTTTTTTCTTCTTTTGCTTGTGTGTGTGCACATACTTGTTAACAGTTGACACATCTGCTTGATGGGAAGATTTTAGGGAAAGTAAAATGACTTTCAAATAATTCTGTGAATGCCATTACACCACATGACCTCCCTCCCCTCTAAAAAAGGAGAGATAAAACTGCTACCACAAATTGCATATTACAGTGAAATACGATGCCAAAGGTTATATAGATAGATGGGATATGAAACAGATATTGAAAGATAATAAAGAGTTTTTGTAGGTGCTTATTTCCAAGCTAATGTCTAGTGGACCCTGGTTAACGAAGTCCTTTCTATGCAGATGTACAAATAACCAATTTGAAAGGTTGTTAAAGTAAGTTCTGTATGTTCCCCAGTTTAGATTCCAAAGGTAGGTTATGTATGAAACCAGGCTTTGGAGTACTTGTGAATGTGAAGCTTCTTGTTCTTGATTATGTTCTTCTTAGCCTTCAAATGTAATTATGAGTTTGGATCCATTTTTAATCCTAGCGCAACATCTGCTGCAAAGACTGGGCAAGAGCGCAGACAGGGAGCCCTGAAGTCATGCCTGGAGTGGATGCAGGTCGTCCCTCAGGCAGCCTCACACCTGGCAGGTGGAGAGCTGCGAGAACTGCACTCTGGTTATCCCCCTCTTGGTTTTCTGTGCACTGAACCAGACTTAGAAGCATTGTTTGGAAGGCTTTGTTAATTACAGTTATTTTACATAAAAGGAAATTAATTCCTGAACTGTGCCATTTAAACGTTTACCCATTTTTCCTCATGGACTTTTGGCTAAGGATAACTCCTCCTGTGATCTCATGATTTTGGCAGCCAAAGTGTATTAAAGAAATATGCTGCTATTAAAAGGAATTGTTCCATTTAACATGCCTTGCTAAATTGATCATTTGAATGGCTACAGACGCATTTTGCTAAGGGGAAGGAACAGTATTTAGACCTGATGCCCACATCTTAAACTGAGAGTCTTAACCTTTCTTGGAGAAGCTGGTTTGATCCATCCCTCCCCATCTCCAGCATTATCTGTCACATTGCCCTTTAAAAAAAAAAACCTTTGCATTATAAAACACACTAAACGAGCAGTTAAGTGAGTTCAATTAAGTGAAAAAGTGAATTGAGGGACTTCCCTGGTGGCACAGTGGTTGGGAATCTGCCTGCCAACGCAGGGGACACGGGTTCAATCCCTGGTCCAGGAAGATCCCACATACCGCGGAGCAACTAAGCCCGTGCACCACAACTACTGAGCCTGTGCTCTAGAGCCCGCGAGCTACAACTACTGAGCCCACGTGCCTAGAGCCCACGCTCTGCAGCAAGAGAAGCCACTGCAATGAGAAGCCCGCACACCACAACAAAGAGTAGCCCCCGCTCGCCACAACTAGAGAAAGCCCACCCACAGCAACAAAGACCCAATGCAGCCAAAAATAAATAAATTAAAAATAAATAAATTCATTAAAAAAAAAAAGTGAACTGAGTTAGGAGGTTTATTACTGAGTGAACACCCTGTGACTGCCACCCAGGTCAAGAAATGGAACTTTCCCAGGCTTCTCAGTCTCTTCCCTGTGCCCCATCCCAGTCCCCATCCACCCCTCCCTCTCCAAGTAACCAGTAAAACTCACTTCCTTGCCTTTCTTTGTGGTTTTAATCACTCAAGTGTGCGTCTCTGGACGCTAGAGCTTAGTCTTCCAAGTTCTAAAAACTTGATATGCCTTTTAAGTCTTTCCTAATCTACAGGTTCCTCCTCCATCCTTTTCTTGTTGAAGAAGCCTGATCTAAAAAAAAAAAAAAAAAAAAAAAAAGAAGCCTGATCTTTGACCTGTTGCTTCCAGAAGTCCAGAGTTTGCTGATTGCACCCTCGTGGTCCAGTTCAACCTGCTACTCTGTCTTTCAGATTCCCTGTGAGTTGGCAGCTGGATCCTAGAGCATGATTAGATTCAGATTCCATCTCTTTGACAAGCCTAGAGCTCGTGCTCTGGTCTCCCCTCAGGAGGCACGAGGTGTCAAGATGCCTGATTTTTTGCTCTTTTTTGATTTGTGCAGTTATTGATGCCCAGCACCTAGATCCAGCAACTCATTAGGGGGTCTCAAAATGGTGATATTAAATGCTGTGATTTTGTTTTCAGTTTTCAGCTGGTAAAATTTTTAAGGTGATGCTCTCTCTTTTCTACTATTTAGTTACCAGGAGTATAGTTCATATAGGAAAGCAGGGTAAATGCTTGATTCTTTCCTTTTATTTACCCAGTTTTCAAAATAATGAATTGGTTCTTTATCTTCCTCAGAAGGTGACCAATTAGTTTTTCATTTGGAGGTTTTTTTCCCCCTTTCATTTCATTTTGAACTGAATGGGTTTCAATCTATTACAATTCTTTTCTCAAAGCTCAGGGGATTCAGTCTATGTTAATGGGAACCTCTTCACAGTTCCTGAGTCCTTCTGAAGTGACCCTACTTGTTTCTGTTGCTTCCTTGCTCTTCTGTATGTCCAGGTGTCCCAGGCCCATCCCTGACCACACACCTCAAATCCGCCACTGCTCTCAGAAGCTCTGGTTTGTTTTAATGGAAAATGGAGTTTCTAGATCACTCTCTGAGTGCTTAGGGATGCTCACTGTTACCGTAGCGATCATTGTTTTTAAGACTTTGCAGTAAATTTGGCTAGAATATACATATATATTTAAAGATATAATACCTTGTGACTTCGTCTTAATCTTTCCAGTTCAAATTCAGGACTGTATAGTTTTTACCTAACTTCTTTAATAATACATCTCTGTCTCCTTTCTTTCACACCAAGAATCCTGGTTCTCAGGAGTTCAGGATGAATTAGAATATCCTAATCTATCTCATTTGCTTTTTCACAGTATACATACAATAGTCTCACACTAAAAATACTAAGAGTATCACCACCATTATGATTACTGAAAGCAGTTTAAAAAAAAAAAAGGCACTTGGATCATCTGAAGCTCCTTCTCTAGTAGATTCTAGACCCCAGTACTCTGGAAACCAACCAGAGAGGGCTCCCTTCCAGGACAGGCCCCACCCTGAGGAGCAGTTCCAAGGGATGGAATCAAATAGGAAAGGCTCGTGGGAACTGTATTCTCTAAGTTCTTCTATATTGACAATAGCTTGTTGTGACCTTTATACTTAAAGGTGAATTTTTCTGGATATAAAATTCTTTGCTTGCAGTATTTCCTTGAGTATCTAAATATTTCATTTTCTTTTGGCATAAAGTGTTGCTGTAAAAAATCAGATGATCAGAAAAAATCTGATTTTCTTTTCCTTATAGAGTATATGTTCTTTTTGCATAGATGTTCATAAGATTTTTTTTTCTTAAAATGTAGTAATTTTACTAGACTATTGTTGGTTATTCTGAGTTGGTATTTCTGTGTGTGATGTGCTCTTTCAATATATGGTTTCAGGTCTTCCCCCCCCCCCCCCCCACCGCCGCAGGAAAGTTTTATTGACTTAGAGTCTTCAGTATTTGTTCTGTTCCTTTGCTTTGGTTTTTCCCTTCAGGGACTCCTGTTATCCAAATGCTTTATCTTATTTACGTATCTTCGATATTTGTCAGTTTCTCTCCAAACTTTTTTTCTTACTCATTTCTTTTAGGCTAAAATTTTTCTGCTTTTTACCTTTTATTTCTTTGGGGACATTATTTATGTTTATTTGCTCTTAGCTTCTTTGTTAGTCTTCGTTTCTAAAGTACTTTTCCTTTTATTTCTATTTTTTTTCTTGATTTCCGCCACCTTACTTTTGAGTTTCTCAAGTTCTGATTTATGTTTCCTGTCTTGTATTGTTTTCTTAATAATGTCTTTCGAAATGTGTGTGATAGTTTTTATCTTTCTTTGGAGCTGGTCTTACTAGCATTCCTGTACTGTCTGCAGGGATGTATTCTCTTTTTTTCTCATAGTAATTTTGGAGGCTTGATATTTTTTTTTTTTTTTTTCTCCCTCTCTTATTTTTATGTGAATTTAGTTTTCCCGAGCTTTCAGAAGCTGGCTTCCTTCATAAAGCTGTTCTAACTTCACAGAGCTCCCTCTTCTGTCCTTTTCAGGTAGTGTTCAGAAACATGGTGTCTTGCTGTCAGATTTCCTGACCTGCTTTTTTTTGGTCTTTCTGATTCCTTTGTCCATCTTATTTCTGTCCTGCTCAGATTTGATTCCATTTCTTGGAATTTCCACTCAGTGTGGCCCTGTCTTAGGAGGGAGTCCTCTCTGGTTGGTGTCTAGGGTACTGGGGTTTAGATTTCTCCAGCCCCTTCATACCTTTTTCGTTTCAGGTCCCTGTTCTCACCTGCTGTTGGAGAAGGCAAAGCCTCTTCCCGTTTCCGTTGTGGCCTCATATTGGCCTGCTCTTCTCAGATCTGTGGGGCACCCCATTGCTGCCCTATGATTTTTTTCGCACAGAGGCCGACAACACACGGGTTGTGTGGCTGTTGGTGGTTTTCCTCCACACACTTGGCATTTGGGTTATCACCTAGTTTTGTGTATATATTGTCCCTGTGTTTTTGTTTTGTTATCTGCCAGCTCTATGTTTTTCTTGAGGGACTTGGGAAGATCCCAAAACTGTGCTGCCACTGACACCACCATTGTCCCAGAATCCTCTGACGTTGCCCCGTTATTGGTATTGCCAGAGTGAACATTTTGTAAATTAAATAATGCTTTGGGATAAATCTTCCTCCTAGTTTTTTTTCACTCCCTTAACTATGGTGCTGATATTTTAATCACTTAATGTCTCCCAAATAATTTGTTATTATTATTGGGGTAATTACAAAATGCTTTAACAACTCAGCAGTTGAAATAAAATTTTAAAGAAGTATTTGATCTTCTACCCCACCTGCTTCTTTTTTTTATTTTTGAATTTTATTTTTTATACAGCAGGTTCTTATTAGTTATCTATTTTATGCATATAAGTGTATATATGTCAATCCCAATCTCCCAATTCATATCACCACCCCCCCCATCCCTGCCACTTTCCCCACATTTGTTCTCTACATCTGTGTCTCTATTTCTGCCCTGCAAACCAGTTCATCTGTACCATTTTTCTAGGTTCCACATATATGCGTTAATATACGATATTTGTTTTTCTCTTTCTGACTTACTTCACTCTGTATGACAGTCTCTAGGTCCATCCACGTCTCTACAAATGACCCAATTTTCTTCCTTTTTGTGGGTGAGTAATATTCTGTTGTATATACGTACCACATCTTCTTTATCCATTCATCTGTCGATGGGCATTTAGGTTGCTTCCATGTCCTGGCTATTGTAAATAGTGCTGCAATGAACATTGGGGTGCATGTGTCTTTTTGAATTATGGTTTTCTCTGGGTATATGCCCAGTAGTGGGATTGCTGGGTCATATGGTAGTTCTATTTGTAGTTTTTTAAGGAACCTCCATACTGTTCTCCATAGTGGCTATATCAATTTACATTCCCACCAACAGTGCAAGAGGGATCCCTTTTCTCCACACCCTCTCCAGCATTTGTTGTTTGTAGATTTTCTGATGATGCCCATTCTAACCAGTGTGAGGTGATACCTCATTGTAGTTTTGATTTGCATTTCTCTAATAATTTGTGATGTTGACCAGCCTTTCATGTGCTTCTTGGCTATCTATATGTCTTCTTTGGAGAAATGTCTATTTAGGTCTTCTGCCCATTTTCTGATTGGGTTGTTTCTTTTTTTAGTATTGAGCTGCATGAGCTGTTTATATATTTTGGAGATTAATCCTTTGTCCGTTGATTCATTTGCAAATATTTTCTCCCATTCTGAGGGTTGTCTTTTTGTCTTGTTTGTAGTTTCCTTTGCTTTGCAAAAACTTTTAAGTTTCATTAGGTCCCATTTGTTTATTTTTATTTCCATTACTCTAGGAGGTGGATCAAAAAAGATCTTTCTGTGATTTATGTTAAAGAGTGTTCTTCCTATGTTTTCCTCCAACAGTTTTATAGTGTCCAGTCTTACATTTAGGTCTCTAATCCATTTTGAGTTTATTTTTGTGTATGGTGTTAGGGAGTGTTCTAATTTCATTCTTTTACATGTAGCTGTCCAGTTTTCCCAGCACCACTTATTGAAGAGACTGTCTTTTCTCCATGGTATATCCTTGCCTCCTTTGTCATAGATTAGTTGACCATAGGTGCATGGGCTTACCTCTGGGCTTTCTATCCTGTTCCATTGATCTATGTTTCTGTTTTTGTGCCGGTACCATATTGTCTTGATGACTGTAGTTTTGTAGTATAGTCTGAAGTCAGGGAGACTGATTCCTCCAGCTCTGTTTTTTTCCCCTCAAGACTGCTTTGGCTATTCAGGGTCTTTTGTGTCTCCATACAAATTTTAAGATTTTTTTGTTCTAGTTCTGTAAAAAATACCACTGGTAATTTGATAGGGATTGCATTGAATCTGTAGATTGCTTTGGGTAGTATAGTCATTTTCACAATATTGATTCTTGCAATCCAAGAACATGGTATATCTCTCCATCTGTTTGTGTCATCTTTGATTTCTTTCATCAGTGTCTTATAGTTTTCTGAGTATAGGTCTTTTACCTCCTTTCGTAGGTTTATTCCTAGGTTTTTATTCTTTTTGTTGCAATGGTGAATGGATTGTTTCCTTCATTTCTCTTCCTGATCTTTCGTTGTTAGTGTATAGGAATGCAGGAGATTTCTGTGCATTAATTCTGTATCCTGCAACTTTACCAAATTCATTGATTAGCTCTAGTAGTTTTCTGGTGGCATCTTTAGGATTCTCTATGTGTAGTATCATGTCATTTGCAAACAGTGACAGTTTTAATTCTTCTTTTCCAATTTGTATGCCTTTTATTTATTTTTCTTCTGATTGCCATGGCTAGGACTTCCAAAACTATGTTGAATAATAGTGGCGAGAGTGGACTTTCTTGTCTTGTTCCTGATCTTAGAGGAAATGCTTTCAGTTTTTCACCATTGAGAATGATGTTTGCTGTGGGTTTGTCATAAACGGCCTTTATTATGTTGAGGTAGGTTCCCTCTCTGCCCACTTTCTGGAGAGTTTTTTTAATTATTATTATTTTTTATTTTTTTTAACATTGTTATTAGAGTATAATTGCTTTACAATGGTGTGTTAGTTTCTGCTTTATAACAAAGTGAATCACCTATACGTATACATATATCACCATATCTCCTCCCTCTTTTGCGTCTCCCTCACACTCTCCCTATCCCACCCCTCTAGGTGGTAACAGAGCACCGAGCTGATCTCCCAGTGCTATGCGGCTTCTTCCCACTAGCTATCTGTTTAACATCTGGTAGTGTATATATGTCCATGCCACTCTTTCACTTCATCCCAGCATACCCTTCCCACTCCCCGTGTCCTCAAGTCCATTCTCTACGTCTGCGTCTTTATTCCTGTCCTGCCCCTAGGTTCTTCAGGACCTTTTTTTTTTTTTTTTAAGATTCCATATATATGTGTTAGCATATGGTATTTGTTTTTCTCTTTCTGACTTACTTCACTCTGTATGACGGACTCTAGGTCCATCCACCTCACTACAAGTAACTCAATTTCGTTTCTTTTTATGGCTGAGTAATATTCCATTGTATATACGTGCCACATCTTCTTTATCCATTCATCTGCTGATGGACACTTAGGTTGCTTCCATGTCCTGGCTATTGTAAATAGAGCTGCAGTAAACATTGTGGTATATGACTTTTTGAATTACGGTTTTCCCAGGGTATATGCCCAGTAGTGGGATTGCTGGGTCATATGGTAGTTCTATTTTTAGTTTTTTTAAGGAAGCTCCATACTGTTCTCCATAGTGGCTGTATCAATTTACATTCCCACCAACAGTGCAAGAGGGTTCCCTTTTCTCTGGAGAGTTTTTATCATAAATGGGTGTTGAATTTTGTCAAAAGCTTTTTCTGCATCTCTTGAGATGATCATATGGTTTTGCTTCTTCAGTTTGTTAATATGGTGTATCACATTGGTTGACTTGCATATATTGAAGAATCCTTGCATCCCTGGGATAAATCCCACTTGATCATGGTGTGTGATCCTTTTAATGTGTTGTTGGATTCTGTTTGATAGTATTTTGTTGAGGAGTTTTGCATCTATATTCATCAGTGATATTGGTCTGTAATTTTCATTTTTGTACTATCTTTGTCTGGTTTTGGTATCAAGGTGATGGTGGCCTCATAGAATGAGTTTGTGAGTGTACCTTCCTCTGCAATTTTTTGGAAGAGTTTGAGAAGGATGGGTGTTAGCTCTTCTCTAAATGTTTGATAGAATTCACCTGTGAAGCCGTCTGGTCCTGGACTTCTGTTTGTTGGAAGATTTTATTTTTTTTTTGCGGTATGCGGTCCTCTCACTGTTGTGGCCTCTCCCGTTGCGGAGCACAGGCTCCAGACGCACAGGCTCAGCGGCCATGGCTCACAGGCCCAGCCGCTCCGCGGCACGTGGGATCTTCCCGGACCGGGGCATGAACCTGTGTCCCCTGCATCAGCAGGCGGACTCTCAACCACTGCGCCACCAGGGAAGCCCTGTTGGAAGATTTTTAATCACAGTTTCAATTTCATTCCTTGTGATTGGTCTGTTCATATTTTCTATTTCTTCCTGGTTCAGTCTTGGAAGGTTATACCTTTCTAAGAATTTGTCCATTTCTTCCAGGTTGTCCATTTTATTGGCATAGAGTTGCTTGTAGTAGTCTCTTATGATGCTTTGTATTTCCACGGTGTCTGTTGTAACTTCTCCTTTTTCATTTCTAATTTTTTTGATAGGAGTCCTCTCCCTCTTGATGAGTCTGGCTAAAGTTTTATCAATTTTGTTTATCTTCTCAAAGAACCAGCTTTTAGTTTTATTGATCTTTGCTATTGTTTTCTTTGTTTGTATTTCATTTATTTCTGCTCTGATCTTTATGATTTCTTTCCTTCTGATAACTTTGGGTTTTGTTTGTTCTTCTTTCTGTAGCTCCTTTAGGTGTAAGGTTAGATTGTTTATTTGAGATTTTTCTTGTTTCTTGAGGTAGGATTGTATTGCTGTAAACTTCCCTCTTAGAACTGCTTTTGCTGCATCCCATAGGTTTTGGATCATTGTGTTTTCCTTGTCATTTGTCTCTAGATATTTTTTGATTTCCTCTTTGATTTCTTCAGTGATCTCTTGGTTATTTAGTAGCTTATTGTTTAGCCTCCATATGTTTGTGTTTTTTACGTTTTCTTCCCTGTAATTGATTTCTAATCTCATAGTGTTGTGGTTGGAAAAGATGCTTGATATGATTTCAATTTTCTTAAATTTACTGAGGCTTGATTTGTGACCCAAGATGTGATCTAATCTATCCTGGAGAATGTTCGTGTGCACTTGAGAAGAAAGTGTAATCTGCTGTTTTGGGATGGAACGTCCTATAAATATCAATTAAATCTATCTGGTCTGTTGTGTCATTTAAAGCTTGTGTTTCCTTATTAATTTTCTGTCTGGATGATCTGTCCATTGGTGTAAGTGAGGTGTTAAAGGCCCCCACTATTATTGTGTTACTGTCGATTTCCTCTTCTATATCTGTTAGCAGTTGCCTTATGTCTTGAGGTGCTCCTATGTTGGGTGCGTGTATATTTATAATTGTTATATCGTCGTCTTGGATTGATCCCTTGGGCATTATGTAGTGTCCTTCCTTGTCTCTTGTAACATTCTTTATTTTAAAGTCTATTTTATCTGATAATGAGTATTGCTACTCCAGCTTTCTTTTGATTTCCATTTGCATGGAATATCTTTTTCCATCCCCTCACTTTCAGTCTGTATGTGTCCCTAGGTCTGAAGTAGGTCTGTTGTAGACAGCATATATATGGGTCTTGTATTTGTATCCATTCAGCAAACCTGTGTCTTTTGGTTGGAGCATTTAATTCGTTCACGTTTAAGGTAATTATCGATATGTATGTTCCTATTACCATTTTCTTAATTGTTATGGGTTTGTTTTTGTAGGTCCTTTTCTTCTCTTGTGTTTCCCACTTAGAGAAGTTCCTTTAGCATTTGTTGCAGAGCTGGTTTGGTGGTGCTGAATTCTCTTAGCTTTTGCTTGTCTGTAAAGCTTTTGATTTCTCTGTCAAATCTGAACAAGATCCTTGCCAGGTAGAGTAATCTTGGTTGTAGGTTCTTCCCTTTCATCACTTCAAATATATCATGCCGCTCCCTCTGGCTTGTAGAGTTTCTGCTGAGAAATCACCTGTTAACCTTATGAGAGTTCCCTTGTGTGTTATTTGTCGTTTTTCCCTTGTTGCTTTCAATAATTTTTGTCTTTAATTTTTGTCAGTTTGATTACTGTGTGTCTTGGTGTGTTTCTCCTTGGGTTTATCCTGCTTGGGTCTCTGTGCTTCCTGGACTTGGGTGGTTATTTGCTTTCCCATGTTAGGGAAGTTTTCGACTATAATCTCTTCAAATATTTTCTCTGGTCCTTTCTCTCTCCTCCTTCTGAGACCCCTATAATGCGAATGTTGTTGCGTTTAATATTGTCCCAGAGGTCTCTTAGGCTGTCTTCATTTCTTTTCATTCTTTTTTCTTTATTCTGTTCCATGGCAGTGAATTCCACCATTCTGTCTTCCAGGTCACTTGTCTGTTCTTCTGTCTCAGTTATTCTGCTATTGATTCCTTCTAGTGTAGTTTTCATTTCAGTTATTGGATTGTTCATCTCTGTTTGTTTGTTCTTTAATTCTTCTAGATCTTTGTTAAACATTTCTTGCATCTTCTTGATCTTTGCCTGCATCCTTTTTCCGAGGTCCTGGATCATCTTCGCTATCATTATTCTGAATTCTTTTTCTGGAAGGTTGCCTATCTCCACTTCATTTAATTGTTTTTATGGGGTTTTATCTTGTTCCTTCATCTGGTACGAAGTCCTCTGGCTTTTCATTTTGTCTGTCTTGCGTGAATGTGGTTTTTCCTTCCACAGGCTGCAGAATTATAGTTCTTCTTGCTTTTGCTGTATGCCCTCTCCCCACCTGTTTCTTAATACCTCATGTTCCCTTTTGTTCTCCTGAAGATGAAAGACCAGTGTACAACAAATCAAATGATTTCAAACAGCAACATTATTAATTTAAAAAAAAAAAAAGCAGAAAAGTTCTCTGTAGCTTCCCAAGCGTAGCCTCCTGGTAATGATAGCCCAGGACCTGCAACTGTAGATGGATATCAAGGTCCAGCTCCAGTAGAGAAAGGATGCTGAGATAAGCCCAGGTCACTTAAATGCTCTCAGCCTCAGTTGCCTTACATGCTTAAAAAACTAAATTAAATAGAACAAGCCAATGGAGAGGATCCAGGAAGTATAATGAGTTACTGTTTTTTTACAGTGAGTTTTTATATATAATTATAGTGGATTCATGGTAGTAAGAATATCTTTAGCAAATAATTCAGTAGAAAAAAACAGAGTAGAACCAATTTACCAAATGATCTGTAAAATGATTAACTTAATTAAAAAAATACTTTTTGTGTTTATAGTATAATTCCATTATGTCCTCTGCATTTAAGCAGTGATTTGTTCACTGTGTGAGAATTGATTCTGTGGCAGTCATGTTACATTGATTGCAGTTTTAGAGAGGGAATGCCAGCCTTATGGTTCATTCCTCCATCTTTTAGAGATGGCTTCTTTAAGCAGCCAAAAAGTAAATTATATTGGCATGGTTTGCCTTTGGTGTACTACCTTTTCTTTTCTTTTCTTTTCTTTTTTTCTGTTTTTTGGCCGCATTCCTTGGCATGTAGTGTGGGATCTTAGTTCCCCAACCAGGGATCAGAACCTGTGCCCCCTGCAGTGGAAGCATGAACTCTTAACCACTGGACCGCCAGGGGAGTCCTGGTGTACTACTTTTTTTTTTTTTTTTTTTTTTTTTTTGCGGTACGCGGGCCTCTCACTGCTGTGGCCTCTCCCATTGCGGAGCACAGGCTCCGGACGCGCAGGCTCAGCGGCCATGGCTCACGGGCCCAGCTGCTCCACGGCATGTGGGATCTTCCCGGACCAGGGCACGAACCCGTGTCCCCTGCATCGGCAGGCAGACTCTCAACCACTGTGCTGCCAGGGAAGCCCCATGGTGTACTACTTTTGAAGTGATGTTTTGTATGAGCAGATAGCAATGATATAAACCCCTCTTCCCAGAAACTATACTCTGCTCCTAGGTTTTCCAGGTTTTTGGTACTGTGAGCTCTTTTTTCTAACTCTCCTCACAGAGAGTTTTAACGATTGTAGCTGTTAAGTATTTTACTTGGGAAAATTTTAGCTCTAAGAAAATATCAGTGTTTAAATAATACAAAGCGCAGCCAAGGGGAATCCCCTGGCGGACCAGTGGTTAGAACTCTGTACTTTCACTGCTGAGGGCCTGGGTTCAATCCCTGGTGAGGGAACTAAGATCCCACAAGCTGAGTGGTGCGGCCAAAAATAAATAAATAAATACAAGAGCAGGCAAGGCAAGTTTAGTGAATGATGTTGATTCAACACTGTCCCTTATCTGCAAACACAGGTGCAAAAACTGGCGAATTCAGACAGTGGCGCTGCCTGACTGGTTCTTCCAGAGTCTGGGAGAGGGAAAGATCTTGCAGGAGGAGCATCTTATTTGCCTTTACCTAGATGTTCTGATTGGTCCCAAATGATGAAGTTTAAATGGACACTTTTCCCTTTTCTCAAATCAGTCTTAAACTCCTGTGGAAATCAACAAAAATAAACTCCCCCCTTTTTTTTTTTTTTTGGCGGTACGCGGGCCTCTCACTGTTGTGGCTTCTCCCGTTGCGGAGCACAGGCTCAGCAGCCATGGCTCATGGGCCCAGCTACTCCGTGGCACGTGGGACCCTCCCAGACCTGGGCACGAACCCGCGTCCCCTGCATTGGCAGGCGGACTCGCAACCACTGCGCCACCAGGGAAGCCCTAAACTCCCTATTTTACCCATTTTTGCTTCTGTTGTAAATTTTCCTATTGCAGTTTTTGCCTTGAAATAAAGGTAGAAGTGATGTGGTTGGTGATGGGAGCGCATTCCCCAGGACTCTGGTCCTACTCAGTCATTCAGCAGGACTTCTTGTTATTTCCATTCTGTACAGATTGCGTCTGGGCCATTGGCCAAGTGGGTATTGTAACCTTGGCACATCGGAACCCAACTCTCACTTCTTGATTTTCTCAAAACCAATGTTGTTCTCAGTGTCATGGTTCATTTACGGATGTCCTGACTCTCTGCATCCTGCCCCTTGGGGTGTTGGATCAGTGGCTTCTGCAGGGGGTTTGCTGCTCTGCAGCTGCTGCAGAATCTCAGGCTCTCCCTGTCTCTTTAGATCAGCTCTTTCCTTCATTCTGCCTTTGGAATTGGTTTCCTCTACATTTTAAAAATGCGGCGTTTGGGGGGAATAGCCGTTTTTATTGCTGTAACTCTAGTGCCTAACCTGGTAGCAAGTTCACGATGGGTGATTAAAACAGGGAGGCAGTGTCTGGAAACACTTTGTGTTTGCTTTAAATTTGCGCTGTGTTTGAGAAATAAAACCATCAAATAAATGTACTTTAAAATGACTACTTGAGAGAAACCCACTCTTCTTAACTTTCCTCGCTTTTTTTCTTGTTAGAACTGTTCTCTTGAGCTGTCCTTTTTCCATATTTAGAAATTCACATGGGAAAAGGATGCCAGTGATACAGTCATTCCTGAATGGATGCTTCAAGTTGTTTTTTCCAGAACCATGTTGGGCTTTCACCGATTGATTCTCTTTTTCATCTGGAAGCCCTAGAGACTAATTGTGCTTTTCTCCCTTTCTTTCAAAACAAAACAGGACAAAACATTGCCGTAGTAATGTGTTGTCCACATAGAAAATTCCAGGAATACACAGTATTATTTTAAAAAAAAGAAAAGAAAAAATCAGGAGGAGAGGGGATAGCTTGTAGTGGCTGCTGTGCTGAGATGCCCACTCAGGGCACAGCAGAGGGTGTTTGATGCCACTTTTCCTCTCTACTCACCGCATACGTTTTTGGAAGAGCCGAGTGGTATGAGAGTCCTAGCCGCAGCCACGGAACAGAGAGAAGCTGACGGACCAGCCTGGAAATCAGAGCCGATCTCATTTGTGCTAATTGGCCCGGGCATGAACTGGAGCTTTCACACATATGATATCTTGGATATAAACAGCCCTGCAGTTGGTACAGGGCTGAATTAATTTGAAGACAAATTAATTTCATTCCATAGAATCCTGCTATCCAGACTTAAAATTACATGTTGGGGTCATGGGGGTCACAGTTCCAGCAAGAAAAATAATCATGAACATATAGTAGATCCTTTTTTTGCCAAGTGCCGTTTTAAGTGTTTATGTGGTGATTATATTTAACCATTGTTAACAGCACAGTAAGGCAGGAGCGTGTCCCATTTTACCACTCAGGAAACACAGGCCCAGGGGGTGACAGTTTTGTCAAAGGTCACCCCGTTTGCAGTAGTTCACATTCGGGTAGTGCTTGGGGGTGCAGAATGTATCAGCTCATTTGACCTTTGCATTTACCCCTGAGGAGGCAGAGCCGCTGCTGTCCCCCGTATGGAACAAGGAAATCAAGGTTCCCGGAAGTGAGGCCCCTCCTTAATGCTGACACATCCAGTTAGTGTCCCAGCTCTGGTGGAGACTGTGTCTTCTAATGCTCCAGGCCAGCATCCTTTCCACCACACCAGGCTGCATCCCAGGTTATGCACAAGAAAACTAAACAGGGACCGAATGGGACTTCTGCAACTTCTCCAGTCCAAGCTGGAAGGCCGTTGCCGGCTGCAGCAGAGAGCCCTACAGAGGGCAGAGAGCCGCGTACCGACAGGCCTGTGAGCAGGGCCAGCAGGCCCGAAGCAGGGCTGTGTCCACTTCGTGTGGAAGGACTTACAGATGTGCCGGCCCTTCCCCACAGGCCGCCTTTCTCCCCACATAGGCCGGAATGCCATTGTCTTTGCATTTCATCGTACAGGCTTTTCTGGTCACTCTCCCCTGCCTCTGGGAATCCTCATGCCAGTGTTATCTTTCTTACTCTGGTGACTTTTTCCTGTCAGCCCCTCATCCAGCCTCTTTGGAGCATCAGCTCTTTAGAAAATTGCTCTCTGCATCTGTGTTTTTTATTTTGAAACTGGATCGTTGATTTCCTTCCTTCCTTCTCCCTTTCCATCTCTTTTTTTCCTTTATAAATTTATTTATTTATTTTTGGCTGTTTTGGGTCTTCGTTGCTGCACGCAGGCTTTCTCTAGTTGCGGCGAGCGGGGGCTACTCTTCATTGTGGTTCGCGGGCTTCTCATTACGGTGGCTTCTCTTGTTGCGGAGCACAGGCTCTAGGCACACAGGCTTCAGTAGTTGTGGCTCGCGGGCTCTAGAGCACAGGCTCAGTAGTTGTGGTGCATGGGCTTAGCTGCTCCACAGCATGTGGGATCTTCCCGGACCAGGGCTTGAACCCGTGTCCCCTGCATTGGCAGGTGGATTCTTAATCACTGCACCACCACGGAAGTCCCATCTAAGTGCTTTAGATTCATGTTACCACATCGGTCTCCAGACAACCCCACTGAGGGCAGGTTCATTATTATCCCCATTTTATTGGCGAGGAAACTCAAGGCCCAGATAGGTTAGGTGAATGTCCCCAAGGTCATACAGCTGATACGTAGCAGAATCAGGATATTCTTCACCCCTGCACCGTACTGGGGGCACAGACTGTGTGCCAGGCACTATCCTAGGACTTTCTTAACTCAGTCCTCACAGCAGCCCTAGGAAGCACAGGTACTGATGCTTCCCTGTGCAGTGATGTTGAACTGTTTGCCGAGGACCATCACAGTAAAAGGCCTGGGCAGGATTTGAACCAGGGTCTCTTTGGCTCCAGAGCCCATGCTCCATGCAACTGCTTGTCTTTGCTGTCTTTTTGACTTTTGGCCTCATAGACAGCTCTGCTTTGTTAGACCGTAAACCCTTTGAGAGCGGGACCTGGGTTTAGTTGTCCTTCTCCGCTTGCCTGGTAATGGGCCTGCGTTACAGTGGCTACTCAAGAAAAGTGCTGCACAAGTGAGTAACCGAGGTAGTGAGATGGGTTAGGTGCCTGGATGAAATACATAAGCCTCATTGAGGGAACCATGGAACCTGCTAAAAGTGAGATAAAGAAAGGGACAGAGAGTTTCCTCATTTTTAAAATTATATAATAAACGTTTTGTTCCATCATTAACATCTCCTCGCCATCCAAGGAAAAGATGCATGAAGAAGCTAGAGAAAGGAAAAGATTAAGTCCCATTATGAGCTCTCATGTTTAAGACAGGAAATGCTGCTTATATCCAAAGCCTCCCATCACTCCACGCCTCATTAGGGATTTAGAACACACACTGCTTAATCTCGGGTCGTTCAGGCAGTGAAGGTTTTACTATCCTTGTGGGAAAACCCAGCAGCCCGTGGTCACAGTGCCCCCTGGAGACGACAGGTGGAATTACCACGCTTTCCGTCCTAAGCCTATGTCGGAATTCATATTGCAAAATGCATTTCCTGTTGAGTCTCTGAAGTCTCGTTTCATAATTGTTTCTCTGCCGACTTCCTGCTTTGATTAAACCAGTAGTTGTTTTCTGTTCCTTCTATTCACAGTTTCAGTCCTGCTTTACATTCAAATAGCCAAGTTCAATGTGGAGCTGTTTTACTGTTCATAAACCCTTGAATAAAAATAGGTGAAAGCAAACAGATAGCTCTGGAGGGTAACAGATGCCCACGCTCGGAGTCTGTTATGTTTGGTGGAGAGAGACAGTGGTCTGGGTGAGGGGTTGGGAGAGGCAAGGTAGGTTCCCTTTGCCTTCCACACTTGTTCATGTCTGCCGTGTTTAAAATCTGCTGAAAGATGAGCGTGCAGGGGAAATTGGGTGACGTCCTAGACTTATGCCCTCAGAAGGCAGGTTTATGAACAATCACTTAATTCACGACTTTCCTGCGGTCCTCAGACTGGCAACATTTTTGTTCTGATTTTTTTCAGGACGACAGAACCGAGCTGAACCTTAACCACTCCTAATTCAGACTCTACCTTTCCACCAAGCAGTCGAAAACAGACAGTTGTTTGTCTCCTCCTTAAAAATCCCCAGCAAGGGAAAATTCTGTTTCTCACTTGTTCCACTGTTGAGTATGATTTTTTTCCCCCTGGCAAATTCTAAATTTGTTATGAGTTCCATAAGATCTTTTTTGGTAGAAGATTTACTCGTTTTAATCTTCATACAGAAGAAGATAATTGTTTTAAACTTTAGCCTGTTCACAAACTTAAATGTTACTTAATATCTGGTTTTAACAGCTTTATTGAGGTATAATTCACATACAGCTTACCCACTTAAAGTGTACAATTCAGTGGTCTTTAGTATATTCATAGATATGTACCACCATCACCACAGACAATTTTAGAATGTTTTCACCACCTCAAAAAGAACCCCCCCAAAAACAGAGACCCCGTATTCTTTACCTATTGCACCCCTCCCCCACCCCCAGCACTAAGCAACCACTAATGTATTCTCTGTCTCTATAGATTTTCCTTTCTGGACATCTCATATACATGAATCCTACAATATGCGGACCGTCATCACTGGCTTCTTTACTTAACCTAACATTATCAAGCTTCATCCATGTTGTAGTGTGTGTCAGTACTTAATCCCTTTCTGTGGTCATATATTCCTTCGTGTGTCACATTTTCTGTATCCATTTATCAGTTGCTGGACATTTGGGTTGTTTACACCTTTTGGCTGTTATGAATAATGCTGCTATAAAATTTGTGTACAGGTTTTAGTGTGGACATATATTTTCATTTCTCTTGGGTAGGTACCTAGGAGTAGAATTGCTGGGTCATAGGTAACTCTGTGTTTGATCATTCGAGGAACTTCCAAACTGTTGCCCAAAGTGGCTGCACTATTTTTCATTCCCACCAGCAGTGTATGAGGGCTCTGAATTCTCTATACCCTCGCCAGTGCTTGTTGTTATCTGTCTTTTTGATTCCAAACTCCTAGTGGGTATGAAGTGATATTTTATTGTGGTTTTGATGTGCACTTCCCTGATGGCTAATAATGTTGAGCAGCTCTTCACGTGTTTCTTTGCTGTTCACATATCTTCCTTGAAGAAACACCTAGATTCCTTGCTCATTTAAAAAATTTGGTTATTTTCCTTTTATTGTTGAGTTGTAAGAGTTCTTTAAATATTTGAGATAAAAGTCCCTTTTCGGGGGCTTCCCTGGTGGTGCAGTGGTTGAGAGTCTGCCTGCCGATGCAGGGGACACGGGTTCGTGCCCCAGTCTGGGAAGATCCCACATGCCGCGGAGTGGCTGGGCCCGTGAGCCATGGCCGCTGAGCCTGCGCGTCCGGAGCCTGTGCTCTGCAACGGAAGAGGCCACGACGGTGAGAGGCCCTAGTACCTCAAAAAAAAAAAAAAGTCCCTTTTCGGATAGATATATGACTTGCAAATTATTTTCTCTCATCCTGTGGGTTGTCTTGTCACTTTCTTGACAGTGTTCTCTGAAGCACAAAAGTTTTAAATTTTGATGAAGTTCAATGAATGTTTTTCTCTTGTAAGAAGATTTCTTTAGTACATGCTACAAAGCTATTAGCTATCTTTTCATTTTCTCAATGTAGAATTATAGAAAATATGATGTTTGAAAAACTGCACCACCCCCCAAGAAGGTTTGGTGGATGGAGTTTGCTTTCCCCTCAAGAATCATGGACTTAGCTAGGGGTTTTCACTCCAATGCGTCTCTTCATGGGTGCTTCAGTCATTTTGTATTTTTCTTTCAATTTTTTGGTATGCTTCTAACTGGAGAGTTTTGAACTTAACAGGGAATTTATTTTATTTTATTTTTTATTTTTTAATTTTTTTTTGCGGTATGCGGGCCTCTTGCTGTTGTGGCCTTTCCCGTTGCACGGAGCACAGGCTCCGGACGCGAAGGCTTAGTGGCCCTGGCTCACGGACCCAGCCGCTCTGCGGCATATGGGATCTTCCCGGACTGGGGCACGAACCAGTGTCCCCTGCATTGGCAGGTGGACTCTCAGCCACTGCGCCACCAGGGAAGCCCCATTAACAGGGAATTTAAAATAAAATCTCTACTAATAGTAAATAAAAGCAGAGAGGTCTAACATTTTTAGACCTTATGGATATTCTGCTCTTTGCTCTCCTGCTGCATTTGAAAAACAGCTGTACGTGTTTCACCACATTCTGCGTTTCATCCAAAGACCACTGTATGTTCTGTTTATGCAGAGCAAGGCTTCACACTGGATGGTCACAGTAAATGTGATAG
Organism: Delphinapterus leucas; assembly: GCF_059928025.1. Classification (NCBI taxonomy): domain Eukaryota; kingdom Metazoa; phylum Chordata; class Mammalia; order Artiodactyla; family Monodontidae; genus Delphinapterus; species Delphinapterus leucas. The sequence goes on from NC_143142.1 coordinate 18,208,988, forward strand.
CGAAAGCCGATCGCTTTCATGTGGATGACCTTTCTTCCTTTGCCAACAGGTATGGCAGATCCCAGAAAACGGACTCACCCTTTCCCTGACTGAGCCCGTGGTCATTTTAGAAGGCCACTCAAAGAGAGTCGGCATTGTGGCCTGGCACCCGACGGCCCGCAACGTGCTTCTCAGTGCAGGTAGGAGCCGAGCTGACCTCTGCTTTCCCCTTGCCCTCACTTCTCGTGGCCTCTGTGTGGAGGGAACAGCAGACGCATGCTGACTGTGCTGGCAGTTGTGAAGCAGATCATTGGAACCCACGACAGGGTGCCTAAATGTGGGAGTTCCCCAACACCCGTGTGCATGTGTGTGTGTCGAGGCCACTTGGGCAAAGCCAATGGAACCTGTGGACTTCCTGCCTAGAATTAGGAACAGACACATGCTTACTTATATAATCACATTTCAGCAGAGTCGTGGTTCCTGCTGGGGCCCTCCGTGCCTCCATGGCCCTCAGTTGTAATTATTCCTGATGTAGTAGAAGGAGCCCAAGTAGGAGCCAGGAGCCCTGGGTTCCAACTTTGGTGTTGCCGCCAACTTTGGGGTGATCCTGTTAGTCAAATACCCTCCTTCCTTTTAAAAAATACTTTCATCTTTCTCCTTATACCTGCAGTCCATGTGTACTATGGAGAATATATATAAACAAAAGGGAGAAAAGAAAAATCATTTACAATCCCACCACCCGGAGGAAACATCATTATTACCCTTTTGATGTCTCTTTCCAGAGATATTTCTGTGCCCATAAACAATTTTACATACAAAGATGGGTTCAAACACTTTACATGTGACCTGCTTTCTGCACTTGCTGGTACACTGTGGTTCTTTTCAGGTGCCATTACATGTTGTATGATATTTTTAATGATTCCATTAATAGTCCATTGTCTGGATACCTGTTTATTTAGTCAGTCCCCTATTTTTGGACACTGAGGTTGTTTCCGATTTTTCACTGTTAAACAGCACTGCAGTGAACCCTTGTGACCAAGTGTTAGTGTTCCTATTGGTTTCCCACTTGTGTAGTTTCCAAGTTTCATCTTAAAGAAATCTTTTTCTTTGTCTAAAATCTGAGATTTTATCTGCTTTTATAGAAGCAATACAAAGGACAGGAAGGAGCTTTGTGGGGTGATGGAAATGTTGATCTTGACTGTGATGATGGCTACATGAATATGTACATGTATCAAAACTTAACCAATGTATACTTAAAATAGGTGCATTGTATTTCATGCAAACTATACCTTAATAAGATTGGCTTATTAAAAAAGCAGTGCTAATGTTAGTGGTAGAATTTTAAAGATCTTTCTCCTCACCAGTAAAAAGGAGAGGAGCAGTTCAGTTTTTAACTGGGTATGAAAGGTATTTGTGACGTAGTGAGTTAAGTTAAAAATTTAATGCCTGGTACCTATTGAAACCAAGAACTACTTTAAAAAAAAAAAAGTAAGTCTCTTTTTTAAAATCACAATTGACTATAACTGGGAAGCCTTCCAGAACCTCAGTCTGATAAGGAGAGAAAACAATTCCAAAGGTGGAATTCCCTCATGGAAAATACCCTACTGGCCGCCTCATCGAGGTCAAATCTAGGGTATCATCAGCAGACTGAGCCCAGTCTCCCTTTTACACGCAGAGGAGAATGGTTGATTGCACCGTTGTGCACAGTTTTGCATAGTTTAAGACTATGTGATCCATCCACAGTGGCTGAAGTTACTCATTTGCCTATGATGAACGAGGCAGAGGATGGGTCAAATCTCCATCGCAGAGTTTAGCTCCAACTTTTCATACTGTCTGTCGTACAGTTTTTTTCACCCATTTCCTACTTCTGACCCTAGGTAACGTAGGTGTCCTGGTTATTAGTGGCTAATTTTTCTAAGTGCTTGCAGAATTGGCTTATTGACAAGAATCCATCTTCAGGATGTCCGTCCCTTATTTTGCTTCATCCTTGAGCTAATGTCCTGGAAGCAGCAAATGGTGCCTCTTTTTAAAGGGGCCTCGGGGACTTGGGGCCAGCCCTGGAGGGAAGGGAGGATGGAACTGAAGAGCTGAGGGGCTGTGGCTCAGTGGACCTGTGGCCTCTTTGGGGATCAGGTTCTGAATTCACGTGCCTACTTGACGACACTTGACGACACTTGACAACAGTTTGTGCTTCTCAAATCAGGCCAGTCTTGGCCTATTTTTCTCCCCTTTTAAAGATAAAGATCTGCTGTGAGCAGATGGCTAGGCATTTCCCTTCACTTGTAATTTACATGCTTTTGTGCAAGACCATGTCTTAACAGCATGGTTGATGGGAATAACCTGCTATCCAGTCTTTGTCTTGAGCCTCCTAAACCACCATTTAAACCCTTTATTTTTAGTTCCTCTGGAAAAAAAAGAAGCTGTATTCGTTCTGATGCTTGTTTTACTAGAAAAGGAAACTTAAGATCACTCAGGGTCCACCAGCCCAGTTAACTCTTAAAAAAAACCATAGGGTTCAATTTTCCTGTTGTTCTTTGTTTGGTTGGTGTTTTTGTTTCACATGAGCCCAAACTTCACAAGCTGTATTTTTCCTTTAATGTGTTTCTTTTACACAAATTTCTTTTTTTCTTGGTCACATCAGTTTTTGACTGCCAGTAAGTAAGCCTTCTTATAATTAGCATCTCCATTTCAATACATAGGTGTGTTTATCCTCCCTGTATTTGTATCGATAGTTTTCACAAATGTGTTGTTGTGCAGGCGTTTCTTATCCCTGCTTGCTTTCAGGCTGTGATAACACCATCATCGTCTGGAACGTGGGGACGGGGGAAGCCCTTTTAAACCTGGACGATATACATTCGGACATGATTTACAACGTGAGCTGGAACCGGAACGGCAGTCTGATCTGCACAGCCTCCAAAGACAAGAAAGTGAGAGTAATCGATCCTAGGAAACAGGAGATTGTTGCTGTAAGTATTCTTAGGAGAAAAGCCCCAGTATGTGTAGCGCTTTAGGGAGTGAGAACTTTCTGCGTTTTAAGGCAGACCGCAGGGGCTGGGACTGCCAGTCCGTGGACCTTTGCTGTGTGCAGACGCCAAACTGTGAATCAGAAGAGTCTCGGCCAGGCTTCTGTCTCCCAGTTGCCCTTCTCTCCAGAGCTGTGCATTTCTAGCTTTTACCCAAGCCTTCCCTCTCACTTGGCAACCATTTCTCACAAAGAAACAAAGTTTTCTTTATCAGTTTGCTTAAGAATGTGCAAGTCTAGAGCAGCTAACCCACAGAGTTTACTGCATGCTGGCTTAGGACTGCAGATGGATCTGTTGATTCTCTCCGCTGCTCCCCAGTCGGTCTTTAAAGGGCCTGACAAGATGCCGTGGGTTCTCTCCACAGCTCAGCGTCCCCGTTTCTGCCACCTGAGCTAGGCCTCCACAGAATCACAAATCACAGCAAAAGATGGACACTCGGGCCTTTAGTCAGGTTGATACTGCAAGTGTTGAATCCAGAGGTGCCTCACTTCCACCCCACTCTGCCTCGTCCCGGCCCTTCTCTGAGAAGGTGGCTCTTGGCCAGTGATAATTCTCAAGAGTCGGGTGACAGGCATGGCTGGTGCTTATCAAGGCCCCATACCCCGTGCTTTCTCCACTAGAACCTTCCAAGGGGTGGGGCTGGTGGGCTCCTGCTGAAGAGATGAGGCTAAGGAACGGGTTAGCCAGACTCCACGTTCTGTCCTGTGAAATTGCGAGATGCTGTAGCGACCGTCCACCTTCAGGTTATTATCATACTCTTGAGAAACAAAGACTTGGCAGAGCCGTTTCGTGTGTTTTGTTTTTGCAGAGCCTGGACTTGGGTTGGTGGCAGGGGCTGGTGGAAGGACTGAGGCCTTTCAGTCCAGACCTGGCGCGATTGCTCGCTCACCAGCCAAGGGGCCTTGGCCAGATCCCTTGGTGTCGCTTTGTTTCCTCCTCCTTCAGGGAGGGGAGGTGGCCAGTACTGACACGCTCGTGCACGTACGTGTACACGCACACACACACACCTTTGACGTGAGTGCCATGTGGGGTGGCGGGGTTCACTGTCTGAGCCCCCGCTCTCCCCCACTTTTCCTTCCTGCAGTCTGACTGTGTAAGCTGCCTCTTTGCTCTCTCGCCCAGGAGAAGGAGAAAGCACATGAAGGAGCCCGACCCATGAGGGCCATCTTTCTGGCTGACGGCAACGTCTTTACCACTGGTTTCAGCCGCATGAGCGAGCGGCAGCTGGCCCTCTGGAACCCGGTATGCCCCTTCCCAGCCCTGCCACCCCTTCCCCAGCCTCGAGCTTTCTCTTTTCTGAGCGGGCCTTTGGGTTGGTCAGTAGATGATAGGGTTCTCAGTGTCGTTTGCTGAACTCCTGCTTGTCTTAAGTTGGATGTGAAGTTCTCATCCTCACTGGAGACTTACTGTGAAATGTATTTTAAAAATGCATTCTTGATACTCCCAAGGAGTCTCTGTTGACTGTAGATTTTAGAAAGAATGCGTGAAGAATCCAGTGTTTTAGACTTGGGAAATAAGTTCTAAACTTAGTTAAAATATTTCCTAAAGAACATGATCAAATGTCTAAATCAAAATAGTCATGCTTGGGAAAATGTTCATGACAGCACAAGTGGGAAAAACGTACTGAACTGCATATATGGTATGATCCCAATCTGTGTGTGCTTCTATGTTGGAAGGAAATAGGCCAAAATGGTAATTGTTTCTACCCCCCACTGGACCGTGGGATTACGGAATATGGGATGATTTTTATGTTTTTCCTTGTACCTTCTGATTTTTAAAAGAACATGAGTTTATTTTTGTAATAAGAAAAAAGTACTTTAAAAAAAGAAAGCAGTCACAAAGGAGATAGGCTCTAATCTCTGTCATGGGATCACACTGATGTGTGCATTATGTTGCCAAATTTTCAGTGAGTTGGATCTCATCTAGTATTCCTATTGGTAATTACATGTATGAATATCATATGTGCATTGTTTAAACTTTCATTATTTTAGGGAAATGGGTAACTTAATTAGGGATGAAAATGTATCATCTTATAAAAATTCACCTTTTAAAAATGTGTGTGCGTGTGTGTGTATTTTTTTTTCCCAGAAAAATATGGAGGAACCAATTGCTCTTCATGAAATGGACACTAGCAATGGGGTGTTGCTACCTTTCTATGACCCCGACACCAGTATCATTTACTTATGTGGAAAGGTAAACAGTAATTTTGCTGTTTGATCTTAAATTTAATCCTGTAAGAAGAAAAGTTTATCCTTCAGAGATTTAGTAGATGAGCAATTGTATAGAGAATAGTGCTCCATGGGTATAAGCTTTTGAGGGCCTCAGAGACTCTCCAGAGGGTTCTCGCTCCTGGAGTTCAGTGTTAAGGCCCAGTCCTTGCAATTACATGGCCTGACTCAAGTGTCAGGAGGTGACAGTCGTTACAAGAAGACCCCACACTGAACTCAGGACACCTTCCTGCTGCCTGATGATTTCTGCCTAACTAAAGTGTTGGTAGCTTTATTATCATTACTGTTACTTCATTTTAGAAGGTAAAGACCTCAGTATTCCTCATTCTTCTGTAGGCTCAATTTCCCTTAGAATTTTTGTAGTTGAAATAAATGAATTAATACAAATGGAGCTGTTGATATGTTCCCTTCCCCAAACCTGTCAGATAGTCCCTTGCTGGGGATGAAGCTGGGGGTGTTTTACTTCTGTTCACAGTTGATGGAGTGGGCTGCAGACCTGCTTGACATTTTTATAGGTCAGTTATTTAGAAACTGAGATCTTGTCTGTTTCCTTGAAAGTCATTTTACTTGAGATGTTAACAGCTGCCATAGACTGCATTGTTACCCAGATGTTACTAACACTGGGTGGAAAGTTACTGTGAGTATGTAGAAAACAAATAGTGTATGATTAGCTTGTCTTCCATTGCTTTAGATAGTTACATCATTGAAACAAATGGAAATATGAGAAAGGAGAGGGTTGTTAGGGCAGAGTACTGCCTAGCTATTTATCACTTCTTCTTACACACACATCTCTCCCTTCAGGCAGGACTGCCTTCATTGTTCACGTTCATGTAACTGTGCAGACAGTTATTTACACTGAGAGAGGCTAGCCCGTTCTTCAGGTCTTCAAAAAAAATCTGACCATTCTAAGCCAAATTATCACAGAACTTGACACATTGTAATGGGATAGCATTCTCCTCTGAAGTTAAAGGTTACTCACTAAAACTAATGTCTCTTCATTAGAAAAATCTTACTTCTTATTATCCGATTGTCTGGTGTTAGCGCCCTCAGGTCTGTGCCCATGGAGGTATGCTGAAAAGTCAGTAATTGCCCGCTAGCCCCTCTTGGTCTGCTGTTTGTTTGTTGTGGCGCAGTTGTTGGGCGGAGGTGTTAACCTTTCTGCCCCGACTCTGACTTGGGGCCAGACTCAGTGCAGGAAAGTCAGAACCTTCAGGAGGAGGCAGAGGAGGCTGTTTAAAGGGTGAGCTAGCCTTGCACAAGCGAGGGCTTGCTCTGCCAGGAAGAGAAACCATCATGTGCTCGAGGCAAGCCTCGTAAGGGGAGGAAAGGTCAGCCAGCGTAGCGGAGTCCCAGTCAGTGCTGGGTGTATAGAGGAGAGAGACACCCACCTAAATCAGATATTTCGGCTAACGTGAAACGCAAACCTGTCTCCGATTCCTTGTAGGGTGACAGCAGTATCCGCTATTTTGAGATCACGGACGAATCCCCGTATGTCCACTACCTCAACACATTCAGCAGCAAGGAGCCTCAGAGGGGGATGGGTTACATGCCCAAGAGGGGACTCGATGTCAACAAATGTGAGATTGCCAGGTAAAGAATCGGTATCGGAAAGTGTTCAGCCTGCTTACGCCATTCGTGTCCATGCCTGAGTCTTTCTACCTGTGTGTGTGCAGAAGAATCGTAGAATTAGTATCTTGTTTCCTGCCCGTTCTTAGAAACGTGGAGTTTGAAAGCAAGAAGAAACCCTTCAAAATCATTTCATCCAGCTGTGCCCTCCCCATCCTTCAGATGATAAACTTGAAATGCAGCGGTTAAGAGGCTTCACTGGGGCGTATCACACCCTAATTTAAGTAGTGAAACCATGTTGCTTGTCTTCAGGCTGAGACTGTGGCCAGTGTCCCCTGGGAGGCAACCAGGAAGAGCCTGTCCCTGGGATGGAAATGAGGGATGGTTTTTCTGCCCTGCAGAGGGACCAGCCAGGTTCCAAACCGGGTTGTGGAGCCCGCAGATCCGAAACTAGAGAAACAAAGTTCCACAGCGGGTGTTAGGTTAGCTTGGCTTAGGAAGCTTGGCTGTGTTGTAACTTCTGCCTCTCTGGACTACTCTGTGGAGTTTTTATAACGCTGCGTTTATATGGACATTTTTCTAAGCGTGCTGACCTGGTCACACAAATAATTGACACGTCTTTAAAAATATAAGAAATCTTTATGAGCCCTTTTTTTTAATATTAATCACTGCACGGTTCTTTTTGCTTTTGTTTTTTTTATAATACCTTCAACTCTATAGCTAGAAAAATGAAGGAAAGCTGTCACAGATAATTCTAAATTGTGGTTTAAATCAAACTAATCAAAATGTGGTTCAAAACAGATTGAATCTGAATTTCAAAATTACATTCAGGATTTGGGAACACATTTATTTTACTGTCATCTAAAAGTTTAAAAGACGTAGTCGGCCCTTTGTATTTGCGAGTTCCAAATCCAAGGATTGAGCATATTTGGAAACAAAAGTTCCAGAAAGTTCCAAAAGGCAAAACTTGAATTTGTGGCGCATGGGAAACCATTTACGTAGCATTTACTTTGTGTTTACAACTGTTCACATAGCATTTACGTTGTACTGGGTATTGTAAGTAATCTAGAATGACTTAGAATATAAAATGCTATGCCATGTTATGTAAGGGACTTGAGCATCCACAGATTTTGGTGTCCGCGGCAGCTCCTGGAACCCACCCCCCGCAGATACCGAGGGATGACTGTATAAGGAAGTCATTCAGGACGCCTCCTGTTTACTCAGTATTTCTGGGGCGTTGGTTACGTGTTGGGCGCTGTGCTAATCACATGGCCCGGATCCCCTTTCTCTTTGTACCCGTGCTGTGAGGCGGGTGCTGGTTTACCCCCCATGTGGATGAGGAGCTCGAGGCTGGGTCAGGTGGGCACATGCCCAGGTGTGGGGGGTGGAGCTGGCCATCCAGCCCAGGCCAGCCTTCCCACCACTGGGCCAACCGCACAGGTTTTGGGCTTGGTCTTCCTACTCTTCCCACACCCTGGATAATTCCAGATTTTTCTTGAGTGTTATGCATGATGTGGTTTGCTCAGATGCCAACATTTAATTCTAGGATTGTTTTCGTTTCCTTTTTAAAAATCCTATTTACACTTAACGAAAGTTCAGCCACTTCTCGTTGGCAGAAGACGTGGCATCCAGGTCATAGGTACTCTCTGAGACATGGGTGTTCACTGTCTTCTGGCTTGGTAATTGTCTTCTGGCTTGGTAATTTTCTCATAAGCGGTTCATTGTCGGTGGTGTTAATCATTTCCCCACAGTTGATTTGCCCCCAGGTAATTGGAACTTGACTGTCACCGTGATGCATAGGCCTCTGTTCGTGTCTCCTATCCGCTGTTCCCTAGCATAGCTACTCTCAGCTTCTATTTTCTCCTCTGTGAAATGGGAACGCTGAATTCTACCTGCTCCCCACGATGCGTCAGATGAGGTGATGGGCAAACACAGAATGTACGAGTGAATTATTAAGCCTGTTACTTGGCCTCCTGTTTCACTTAATGCAACTTTGCCTTTATTTCTTCTTTGAAGATTCTTCAAACTTCACGAGAGAAAGTGTGAGCCTATTATCATGACTGTCCCCAGGAAGGTAAGTGCCCAGTTGTCTAGGCAATCCATGTTTTTAAAAGGTTTTAAAAATCCCAGAGCTCCCTTCCTTACCTGTGGATTTCTCCACTGTGTCTCGTGTAGTCTGACCTTTTCCAGGATGACCTGTACCCTGACACGGCGGGGCCCGAAGCGGCGCTGGAGGCGGAAGAGTGGTTCGAGGGGAGGAATGCAGATCCACTCCTCATCTCCCTGAAGCACGGATACATTCCCGGCAAAAACAGGGACCTCAAGGTGGTCAAGAAGAACATTCTGGACAGCAAGCCCACGGCAAACAAGAAGTGCGACCTGATCAGTGTCCCCAAGAAGACCGCAGACACGGCCAGCATGGTAAGGACCACAGGGCCTGGGGCGTGCTGGGCCGGCTCAGCCTGGCCCTCCCGAACACGCCTGCCAGCCTGGGCGTCTGCGGGCACTGTCCCCGCTGGACGGATGGGGTTCAGTAATGGTAACAGGCACTGTTTGTAGGAACCACCTTGATCACGTGACATTTATGAGTTTGACTCCTTTAGCTCTCTTTTTTATGATGACCAGGATAGAAGTCAGTCTGTTACCGATGCCGGGAAGATGAGGTCTCAGGAAGGAGGGAGTGGTGAGAGATTTAAAAAGTTGCTAAGTGTTTGAGGGGCAGAAGGATCTGGGGTGAGTGGGACTTAGAGGCAGAGATGATCCTGGGCATCTTGGCAAGAATCGTTTCAGGGGAGTGATGGAGACCAGAGGCTGACAGTGAAGACCCCTGTGGCCACGGGAGAGCAGGGTCGAGCCAGGGAGGAGAGGGGGCTGGCGTCTGCAGGCTGTAGAATGGAGTTCTGGAGGCCAGGAGGGGCCGGGAATTGTCGATGTGGAGGTGGCAGAGACAAGAGGCAAAGTGCCCTCAGGAGCTAGTGTTTTGACTGTGACCGAGCAAGCCACATGAGGCACCACAACTTTGGGGACTGCAGGGTTTCCTGCAGAAGAACCAGCTCCACGAGGGAGAAGCTCGGGCTCTTTAGAGGAGCAGGCAGGGCAAGGGATATAGTTCCCAAGGACCTTTCTAGGAGCTGATAGGAGCTCAGTAGCCTCTGGAGGGTCACCTGTCACCCTGGTCACGTAGAAGATGCTCCTGCTGGAGTTGGCTGATCGGGGTGGTTGGGATATGGGGCAGCCTTGCAGGGATCAGTCTCTTCCTGCAGTTTAGTTGTGTCCCAGGAGTCTCCATCCAGGTAGGCGCACAGGTGGGGCCAGGAGCTGTGATACACTGTTGCTTTGCTGTGGGTGCCAGTTGGCCCAGCCAGCATTCCTGGCGTTCCTACAAGGCTCAGCCGGGCTGCTGCAGCCTGCCACTTCCAAAATGGAAGGTCACAGTTATACCCCGTGCATTCCACCTGTGCTGAACGTTGCTGCTTTTTAGTCATCCTCTTCCCTCCCCTCTTTTTTTGTTTCCTTAGCAAAATGAAGCCAAATTGGATGAGATTTTGAAAGAGATCAAATCTATAAAAGACACAATCTGCAATCAAGATGAGCGTATTTCCAAGTTAGAACAGCAGATGGCAAAGATAGCAGCCTGAAGGTCCACCCCCCACCCCGCAGACGGAGCAGGAACGCGCGCTCGTGGCTGGTAGTTGGTGTGGTCCCAGGGAGGGCGAAAGGGAGGCACTGCCACTTGGAGACATTTCAGATCTGTCGACCAGCGATAGGCCACATTCCAGTAAGGACTCAACTCGTCTCCCAAATTTGCAGAAACAAAATGTGGTTTAAAAGCTGAGCTTTTTACCAGAAAGCTTTTTTTGATGTTTTAAGTGTTATGTGACTTGTGAACTTCTAAAAGACAAAAGTGCTACTTTGATAATCCCAGATATTCTGAATTTTAGAAAACCAACCAATTCTGATTCAGTGTCCTGCCCAAGTACCTTTGGTTTTTTTTGTTTTTGTTTTTTACAAACAGGGACCAATGCCACATTGCTTTTTATATTTCTTTTTTTTTTTTTTAATGTTGCCAAAACCAAAAGTAGCTTTTTTTTCTTTGTATTTTGCTACTTTGCAGTATTTGTGTGTGGGGTTTTTTTTTCTCCTTAATTTGAAAGGGACAGCACTGTGTATGTTTATAAACTAAATGAAGATATTATTTTGTATAAACATTCATCTGAGAACAATCAGAGCAGTAGCCACACTGCTGGCTTCTTTGCAGCACAAACCTGGTCATCTTAATGACTGTATAGAAGGAAGACTTGAAAAATCACGTGGGTCCATATTCCCACCCCTCCCTTTCCATTGAGTCTTCTGATCAAAAAAAAGCTCATATCGAATCGTTCCCTTTCTCTTTTCTAGAAATGGGGTGGTTGGACCAGAATGGAACTTTGCTTCTTGGTTATCCTGTGCTTCAGATGATTATAATCGAACCTAAACTAGCCTGTGTTTCTGCGGTTTTGTTACACACATAGAATCTATTATCTTCATCACTTTAACGTCATGTTCCAGGTTTTGGTCAGTACTTGACAAGGGTGTCCAGGACGAGGAGCCACATGTGCTGTGGGGTGTTCCTTCTTGTCCCTTTCAGCAGCTGGCCTGGCTCCCGAGTACCCTGGGATGGGGTGAGACAGACTAGGGAACCTGGAGGGAAGCGTTCGCCCCACATGATCCTCTGCTTTCCCGCGTGTCCCGTGCTGCCCCCTTGCTGTGCTAGACAGGTCCCCCACACCCCTGCAGCTCCTGCCCTTTCTTCTCCCTCCTGTATGCAGCCCCCTCTCTCAGGGCTCCCTTGGCCGTCCCTCCCTCCTCCTGCCTTTCGGTGCTAACTGCATTCTGCTAAGCTGAGGCCAGAGGGTGCTGTTGAATATTGATATTGAGACTGGGGAGGAGGGCCGAGAAGGAAGCAGACGTCTGCTGTAGCTTTGATGGTGCAGCTGGTCCCTGCGCACCCTCTTCACGAACTCCCCCGCACCCCCCTGCAGCTGCACCGTGGCTGGATCCGAGCACAGAGACTACCCAGCCCTCGGCCAGACACTGATCTCCCATGGCCTGCCCCACTCCCGGGTTAGCTGGGACGTCTCTCCATTTCCATTTTCTCAGAGTGCGTGCTTGAGGAACAAGATTTAAAGAGCCTCTGCTTTGGAAGGGCTGAGTGCCTGTGGTGGAACGGGAATCGTGTCAAGCATTAGGACCACGGCGGGGACGCTTGCACGTGCTCTTGCTGGCGTGGGGACGGTTTGGGACTGGCTGGAAGCGTCTGTGCTCAGGGACCCAGGCTGAGGCAGAGCGTGGCGTCGGTGGGTTGGGCTGCATGGTCAAGCCATCCTCGTGTTTGAATAGAGAAGAAGGTACCGTGTTCTTTACCAGTCGTAGGATTGCCGTCTCCATGGTTTCAGGGCATCTGAATGTTTGGTGTGGTTTTGTGTGTGCGTGCGTGTGTGTTTTAAATATTAAAGTGGATAATGAGGTGTTAAGAAAACAATAACAGTGATTTATATTCAAACCTGTATGTGTTTCTTTATCAACATAATCTGCTGAGGACCTTCATTTTTAAGATTCAGAAGTGTTCTAAGGTTCAGACACCCAATTAATTAAGTGAACAAAATTTTTGATGGCGGTGAAACACCGTAGGGAATGCGGTTCGGAGAGAAGAGGAGGGTGAGGGCGAGTTATCCTGATCTTAGTGTGTAGTGTAGGCTTATTTAATGGACGGACTCCCTGCCAGTCTCAGTGGGCGCCTCAAGCTCTGTGGATTATTTTTCCTGTTTTGCCTTTTTTTTTTTTAAATCCGTGCTATCCCGGAGGAAAACCAGTGAATTACTCCTAGATCGGCTCTTATAGAGCGGCCATCGTATTCTGTCAAAACACTTGCTTCCATTTTCAAAGATAAAAAAAAAAAAATCATTGGTTACCAAACGGTGTCCGTGTTTATTTCGCACGCCCACTGTCTTTGAGGCAGCACGCAGCTTGCTGCCTGACCCAGCGTCTCTGACTCGGTGGAACCACCCTCTCAGGGGGTAAGTACGGGGCACATGTGGGTGGGCCCCAGGTTCCGCAGGTGGAGTGGGGTCTATCCTGCCTCCAGCCTCTGCCAGGGGCGGATCTGGGGCAGATAGCCTAGTCTGGATGAGCCCCGAATTGTGAAGGAGGGATGAGACTTGCGTAGAGTTCAAGTGAGAAGAATAGCCACGTCTGGCCACCCAAGGAGCCCACTGCGCGGCCACCATGGGTCCCACGACAAGCTGATTCCCTGGGAATGGGGGCCTTGGAAAGCAGCTCTTTCTTCAGTAGGAAGCCCAGTACTCCTGGCTTAGCTGTGCTTTTTATTCCAGCAGAAGGTTTTCAAGGTCACTTGAATTTCTTGGCCCTCTCTCCTCTTCCCTTTTTGCACTGAAACATTGTCCCATGACATCTCAGTGATGGTAGCAAAGAATTTCCCTCCATTTGGTTTTTCTAAATGTCACTATGATGACTACTTGGCACAAAGCCTCCCGTCCTCAAACACCCTCTTCCTGAAGTTGCTGTAGTCTGTGAGGAGAACGGCGGCCAGGGTCGTTGTCAGCCCGTCTGTGGTTGCAGGAAGTGGAAGTCGGCTGTTTCCGTCTGCAGCCCCTCGGTGCCCCCAGTCAGGGGGCAGATGCGTGGTGTGGGGCGTTTACGACCGACTGGTTTCTCACCTTGGCCGCCTTGCTCCTTTGCCAGAAGACCCAGGGTTACCACGTTAGCCCCAGACAGACAGCCAGGCCCCGTCGAGGGAGAACTTCCATTTTTTAAAGCCTAGTTCCCTTGCTGTACTTGGTGTTCTGTGTCCAGAAGAATTTTGGTTGGCTCTTCAGAATCAGTTAACTCGAAGCAGCCCTTCCCTTTCTGCTGATAGCACATTCCCACGTCCTAAAGCCATCGTTGGGTCACAGACCCGAGACGGTCAAGGACACACACCTCTCCTTCTGCAGGTGGGCAGCTGCACAGTGCCCTTTGTTCCTTTTTCACATGAAAAATGATTTTTCCTCCACTGCTGGAGGGAGCGTGTGTAAATTGGTACTCTTGCCGAGGGCAGGTTGACAGGGTAGATCAGGAGTTTTCGACGTTCTTGCCTGTTAGCCCAGGATTTTCACCTCTGGGAATTTTGTCCCAAGGACAGTAGCGGGAGGCATGTTTGGGAACTGGACGAGTGAAAATTAGTCCAGCAGACGGTGGCTCAGTTATTAACCACCCCGGAGTAGATTGTTTTTGACAAACCCTTTTAGGGATATGTGCCTATATTGATAATAATGAATATTTCTGTGTAGGGTAAAGACCACAAATGTTGCTATGTAGGGTAGCAGTTGTGGGTAATTTTTCATTAATTGGATTTTTTCTGAATTTCTAAATTTCCTATAAATATCTTTATTCCCAGAAAGAAGTTATTAAAAGTAATGTATGAGTGAGAAATTAATAGTACCTTAAAGCAGGCATCGTAAGTCAGTGGTGGGGAAGGAAGTGGTGGGACATTAAAGTCGCTCTGGGGGCAGGGACTCCTTAGTGCCTCCCAGCAACACCAGTGTCCGTGCTTAATGGGGTCAGTAGTTTTGTTTTCAAATTTAAAAGTAAAAATAAGTCCCTTTTTATCTAGACTTCAGACTGGCAATAGAATAAATCACAAGGGAAAAGATAGGTTGGCTGCGTAAAAATCGAATTACATATTCAATATGTCCAAAAAGCAAAGGCCACGGAAACCGGGAAATATGTTTCCAACCAATACAATATGGGATAATATATTTTAGTATGCTTAATCCGAGTCCCAGCTGCCGCCTCTGTTTGAATGGGATGGTTTCACCTCCCTGGTGGAGTGTGTCCAGTTTTAAGTCCGAGAGGGTCTTGACGTGCAGATAGCAGTGTTCTTTGTCCCGCCCCCAGGAATTTAGTCCACCAGCAACTGGTTTAACACAAACTTAGAAGTGGAAGGAGTTTGCTAGGAGACGCTGGTCATAGTGTGCTTGGGGCAAGTTCCTGGAATGGAAAAGTGGAGGGAGAGAAATTACTCCAGGTCCAAAGATCCTCAGGGGTCAGGTGGCTGCCAAGTTTGGTAGATGGGGGTTGCAACCTTGAGGAAGGTGAATTGAGAGAGGCTGGTGGGCTCTTTGAGATTCAGTGTAGTTTCACGTTACTGCATGGAAATGAAACTGGGTGAGAAAGCTGATTTTCAGAGCCTGAGTTCATGAATGGGGGGCAGGGAGTGTTGGGGGGAGGAACCCAGCTTCCGTGAGGGGAGAGCAGTGCTGGTCCAGTTTCCCGGGGAGCCGGGTCAGACCGGAAGTTAATCCACTGAAGCACTCAGCTCAGGAGGTTGGGAAGCAGTTGAAAAGCAAGTGGACGGATCTCTTCTGCTACCAAAATCACTAGGTGCTGAGTTTTTTGTTGTTGTTGTTTTAATGGAGGCTTCCTCATGCTGATCTGAAAGACTCAATGAATATTTTTGGAAAGGATGATGTGGTGGGTTTGGAGCAGCCCTGGAGAGAAACGATTCAGACAAAGGCCCGGCAGACAGCTGTGGGTATAGGGAAAGCTTTGGGTTGAAAGAAACGGACAGTCATCAGTGTCTGAAAGGGGAAGAGCAAGGAGCTGGCCTGGTGTCGGGTGCTCTGCTTGAGGGCTTCAAACATAAAGTTAGTACCTTCCCCACCTTCACGGCCAACTAGTCCAGGTGATGCAGACCGATCACAGTGTGAACGGGTCACGCACAGAGTCCCGGGGCCCCTGAGGTGCTACAGCAGCTGAGGGGGCAGGGCAGCCTTCACCTTCTTCACAGCCCTGCTATCTTCTCATTACTCATTTCTAAACCACCCCTCCCCACCATGGTTCCATTCATCTTGGCATTCACTGAGGAAATACGAGATTTTAAGGGGCCTGCAGAAAATTGGAGTGGAGCCAGTGACCAAGTGGCCCAGCCAGGAAACATTGTTTGGACGGAAGCTCAGTTCCCTGAAGGTCGAGAAATCAACCTTCAGGGTTTCAGCAACAAAATCCAAGCTTTGGAGCTCTAAGCGACAAGGTCTGAGAACTGGGAAGTTGCCCCATACATAATAGAAAGTTGTTGCAGGTTCATTTCTGTGCCAAGACGCTATTTGGATTGTAGAAGGTAGACAAAGCACCTCCTGGTTAACGTACTGCCATTCTCAACTGCAGTTCCCAAAGTGACAAGCGAGTTCTTACTGCCCTGGCCAGTTTCTACCAGGGCAGTGGATTAAAATGTCACAAAAGACGGCAAGGTGGAGATCCCATATGGGCATCTGGGCACCTGCCAGAAACCCCCCCTTGTAGAGTGACCAGACTATTGTTTGAACAGCCTTGTAACTGGTTCCTCTACCTCTGCCCACCTGTTCCCTTTTTTGCTTCCAGAGTGATGTTTTCTAGAACAGAATCTGTCAAGATCTCTGAGAGAGACACAGGTGGTTCCCCTCTTATCTCTAGCTCTTCAGCTTCCCCTAGGAGAGCCCCCTTGACTTGCCCCTTCCTCCCTCCCACCTGGTTCCTGTCTCCTCTCAGCCACTCGTGTTGGCTCCAGCTTCAAAATACATCCATATTCCAGCTACTTCTCACACCGCTGCTGTAACCCTGCTAGTTCATGCCCCCATCATCTGTGAAATGAGCTGAGCTGCTTCTGTACTGTGTTCTCCAGAGAAACGGAACTAATAAGATGTGTCCATATACATAGTGAGAGATTCATTATAAGAATGGGCTCGCATGATTACGGAGGCCACGTTCCCATATCTCCAGTCAACCAACTGGAGACCCAGTGTTTCAGTTTGAGTCCAAAGGCAGCAAAAAGCCAAGCTCAGAGGCAGTCAGGCAAGGAGTTCCTGCTTACTGAGCCTTTCTGTTCCAGTCTGGTCTTCCACTGATTGGATGAGGCCCACCCACTCACTCACTGCTTTCCTCAGTCCACCAATTCAAATGTTCATCCCACCCAGAAACATCTTCACAGACACACCCAGAATAGTACTTGACCAAATTTCTAGGTACCCTGTGGCCCAGTCAAGTTGACACGTAAAAGTTAACCATCACATCTTCCAAACCAAGCTTCCTGTTGTCCCCTGCTTTAGTCTGTTCTCAACACAGCAGCCAGGGCAACCTCTTAAGGTATGAAGGCAGGGTTGGGTAAACAAAGGCCCACAGGCCAAATCCAGCCCACTGAAAGTTTCTGTACAGCCCACAAGCTAAGAAGAGCTTTGTTACATTTTGAAATGGCTGGAAAAAAAACCCAGTGACAAGTAAAAATTACGTCAAATTCAAGTTTTAGTGTCCATAAATTTTATTGGAACACAGCCACGCCCATCTGTTTGAGCAGCACCTATGGCTGCTTTCACTCTGCACCCTCAGAGTTGAGTAGTTAGGATGAAACCCAGTGGTCACAAAGCCTGAAATATTTACAATCTGGCCCTTTAGGAAAAAGTTGGCTGACTCTTGTTTTTAGGCCCAAAACCCTCCATTGGCTTTTCATCCCACTCAATAAGGGCTGTAAGATCCTCCCAATAAGTTGAGGCTGGCCCTCGACTTCCTGACCTCGTCTCCTGATGTCCCCTTGTCACAAGGCCTCCTACCTCTGAGCTTTCACATGTGCTGTCCTCTCTGGACCACCCATCCTTCCCCCCACCCCCAGTGTCTGCAGGGCTCATAACACCTATCACCACCAGCTCTATCAACTCATTGGGTTTCTGTCTCTCCCAAATTGAATGAGAACAGGACAGGAACTTGACTATGCTATTCCTAGATTCTGGCATATGGTGTTAATAAATACTTGTTGAATGAGTGAATTGAAAATATAGACGTTATTATCTGAGATGGGGATACCTATTGGATTATCTGGGCAACAGTGCTTTGCTTCCAGATTATGACCCTCCCCTGACCACAGTCCACCCAGGCTGGACCAGCGAGCCCGCCACCTTCAGTGCCGGCAAATCTGAGTTCTCCTTTACAAAGGCCTGGGATTTGGGGGTGCAGGGAGCTAGCAGGCAGGACAGGTACACAGTGATGGAGAAAGCGCTCTGGGTCCCTTCTGCTCCCTAAGTCCATGCCCGAGATCCTGCTGCGTGAGTTACCCCAGGAATCCTACTGCCACCTAAGCCAACCTTTGAGTTGAGTTTGTCTGCAACCAAAACTCGTGCCTCATGCAGCTCTGTCTCCCTTATCAGAGCCCGTTGAGTTCTGAGGTCCAGAGTTCTTCATCTTTGTACCTTTAGGGCCAAGCCCAGGCTTGGGGTGGCTCCTTGGAGACATTGATTTCTTCAGCTGCTGTGCTCCTTGGAAAACTCATGGAGTCTAGAGCACTTCAGATTTGACTGCCGTCTGGCCTTCTAGGTCTGGGACCAGCCCCTGCGCCGGCCACTGTCCACCCTAAGCTGACCCAGTGAGCCCTGGAGAGTCCCTGTCCACTCTGGAGGACTGGCTTACTTTGCAGGCTCCCATCCCAGCAGCCAGCTCCTGAGAGGCAGCCAGAATCAGGCTGAATGTGAACTCCTCAAAGTTCTGTTCCCATTTGAGAGGGGAATTGTTGTAGGAAGGGGGACCCCTTCCAGGGCCCAAGAGTGGACTCTTGTCTGACAGTCAGAAATGAATTGTCCGAGGAGGCACACGTGCTGACAAAGCAAGAGACTTTATTGGGAAGGGACGCCCAGGTGGAGAGCAGTAGGGTGAGGGAACCCAGGAGAACTGCTCTGCCACGTGGCTCGCGGTCTCGGGTTTAATGGTGATGGGGTTAGTTTCCGGGTTGTCTCTGGCCAATCATTCTGACTCATGGTCCTACCCGGTGGCACACGCGTCACTCAGCCAAGATAGATTCCAGCGAGAAGGATTCTGGGAGGTTGGTAGGGACATATGGACCGGCGTCTCCTGACCTTTCCCGAATTCTTCTGGTTGGTGGTAGCTTGTCAGTTCTGCATTCCTCACCAGGAGGTCCTGTTGCCAGGTAACTCATGCAAGTGGTTACTGTTGGGCCTTGCCAGGGAGGGCAGTTTGGGTCATTGGTTCCCCTAACAGAATGACGTCCTGGCTGTGGTGGCGCCCAAAGCGGCCGTTTCCCCTTCGGACATTCAAATGAACCAGTGGCAGCCTGTGAGCCCTCCCTTGGGTCAAAGAGGGTGTGTGGGGAGGAAGAAGGGAAGGGCAGGCATTTGGGTTTGCTTCCTCTCTGCCTCTCCAGGGCTGGGCCTTTTATTAGAATATCCCTGTTCTCTGTTTCATGAGACCTTTGCTTTCACTTGAACAAAGTGTCCTGTGGGTAAATTTGAAAACTGCTGCGCTGCCAGCTGGACTCCTGTTTGTCTGAGAGGAAGCCACAGGCTTTGCGGTCTGGCCCACCTGGGCCCTTCCCTGAGCCCCAGCTTCCTAGGAGGCATGATGGCCACTTAGGAAGGCAGGCATGATTCTATGGGACGCCACCCCCGTTTTCCTGCAGTTTTTTCCATTTTCAGGGAAATGGGCATAGGGTCCTACAGGAAGTGGACATCTTGTGAGGGAGGGGCCCCACGGGTCCCCAGCAAATTACAAAGATGATTGGATCTCAGCTACTCCTGGCCTGTCCTTGCCTATCCACATATTTCCAGAAGTCCACAAGTGTTTTTTTATTTGTATGTTTTTTCTCGTTTTCCTCAATAACTGACCAGCTTATGTCTGGTGAATACCACGATGGAGCTAAGCTGTGCTGGCTTTGGCCACCTAATGCTTGCTCTCTTTGTCTCTATGGTATTAAGTTTCATAAGGACGGTTTCCCACTGCACTCCACAACCAGAAACGACTAAGGAGCAACAACCAGATAGGCCTGTACAAGCAGAGCTGTACAGGCAGTGGTGAGGCCGTTGGGACTGGGTGCCCACCGTGAGGCTGTGACCGTCACCCTGTGGCAGCTGCAGCACTTTCGCCCATCAGCTGACGGAAGCACGACCGCATTTAGCGCACAAATGATCACCTGGGAGGGTCCGAGTATAAGGAGGTTGTGGACTGTTTGGATATCAAATCCTTCGTCGTCCAGTTGGCGGCCCAAGGAGCCACGCCGTTCCCTTTAAGATGGGGCTGCTCCAGCAGTAACAGGCTTTAGTTAATGCCCAGGACCACATTTTCCCAAAAGGCCCATAAATGGGTCTTTGTTCCCAGGCTAGCCCACCACTGGACTCTGGTAGAGAAAGGAACTTAACACGCGTTGGCTTTGCTGATTGTAATTCCTGCTCCACACCCCAGCTGCTCACTTCAGGTTAGAGGGTGGTGGGGAGCATTGCATCCCCTTGGACCAGTCATCGCAGGCAGGGCCAGCCAGGAAAAGCTGGAATTACTTACATATTTATTCAACAACCTTTTATCTGATTGAATGCAGGCTCTGTAATCAAACCCTGGTTCTGCCACTAACTAGCTGTGTGACCTTAGGCAAATTACTTAAATCTCTCTGGGCCTTGGTTTTTCTCATCTATAAAATGGGAATACTAATAGTACCTACCTCGTGGGGCAATTGTGACGATGAAACAAATTAGCATATATCAAGAGCCTAGGACACTCTCTGGCACAGAGGAGCACCTGATAAATGTTAGCAGTGTTTATTCCTATGTGCCAGGCTCTGTGCTTGGCCCAGGAGATGCCACAGTGAACAAAACAGACATGGTTTTCTCCTGGGGCTTCCGGGGAAATAGACATTTATTAGATAATCCCATGTACATTGGAGAGGGGCACAGGGTTCTGAGATTGCAGAATGGGACAGGGTGGACAGGACAGGCTTTTCCTGAGGAGGGGGCACATGAACTGGGTCTGAAGAGTGAGGAGGGGTTACCCAGGTGATGACCAGTAAAGACTGCTCCAGGCAGAAGGAACTGCGCATGCAAAGACCCTGTGTCAGGGGGAAACATAAAAGGAGCTAGAAAAGAGCCGGAGCAGAGAACAAGGGGGCATGTGAATGAGATGAGGCCAGGGGTGAGGGGGGTGGTTAAGCATTGCCAGCCATGCTGGTGATTTGAGTCTTTATTCTAAAAACAATGGGGAGCCATTGAAACCTGCATAGGGAGAGAGTTCCTGCAGTTGGAGCAAAGAAGGGGCTTCTGCTCTTAAACATTGAGGAATGGCGTCCTGAAACCTATGGCAGGTTTTGCTCTTGAGTTTTAGGGTAAATGGACTCAGGGAGTCAAAGAGGTGAGGCAGTTGGCCTCTGCGTATATTGGCAGCCCTACCTGTTTACTCTCAGGCCTTAACTGAGTCCTTACATTGTTTTGCACTAAGCATTCAAATCTCCATTTTCCAGATGAGCCAACCTCAGAGAGCTCAAGTGAATTCCCTAAAGCCACATAGAAAATGTGAAGCAAGGACCCAATTCTCCTGATTCTTAGGGCTGTGTTTTCTACCTGGCTGCATTCAGTGGCCCTACCTGGTAGCTTTTGGCCTGACCACTAACCTGAAGGCCCCAAGAGGGCAAGGACAGTGTGTGTCCTGCTTGTGGCTTATCCCAGTGCCCGGCGCTTGTCAGGGCTCAATAAATGTGCCCTGCACTGAGAAAGCCAGCAGTGTAGTCTTAAGGGGACCAGTGTTTCTTTCTGCCCATCAGTGGGGACCAGGTGGGTCCCTTTTCCAATCTGGTTCTCCTCATAGCCAGTGACTCCCATTTTTCTAGGCCAGGGGTCAGCAAACTGCAGCCTGTGGGACAAATTCACCTGTTTTTGTAAATGAATTCCACCTGTTTTTGTAAATAAAATTTTGTTGGGACACAGCCATGCTCATTCATTTACATATGGACCACGGCTGTTTCCATGTTACAACTGCAGACTTGAATAGTTATTGACAGAGCCACAAAAGTGAAAAGATTTGCTCTCTGGCCCTTTACA
Organism: Delphinapterus leucas; assembly: GCF_059928025.1. Taxonomy (NCBI): domain Eukaryota; kingdom Metazoa; phylum Chordata; class Mammalia; order Artiodactyla; family Monodontidae; genus Delphinapterus; species Delphinapterus leucas. Next base: position 18,230,657 of record NC_143142.1, read on the forward strand.
GAAAAAGCTCCCTGATTCTATTCTAGGGAATGCATTGTTCTCTTGAGAGTTTAGTCTGTGATATGAGCAGGTTCCTTAAACCCCTCCAGAGAATCTTCCACGGAGATCTTCCGTAGTCAGGCTGAGGAGCATTTGGAGAAGTGATATCGTTGGTCCCATCGCTGTGGCTGGGGGGCATTGGGAAACCATGGCTGGCAGCCCCGAAAAACACAAGCTTAGGGGGTGGGAGGAGCTGTCCCCCAAAGACCCCATAAGGTTAGAAACAGACAAAAGCAGCAGATTGTCTAGCCATCCTGAAATGTAGGGTATCTGTAAAGTCCTCGTAGAATTTAAAATCTGTTTCCTGATAATAAAGCTGACATATACATCATTATATACATTTTTCTATTTAAAATTATAGAAAAGGAAAATAGAAAGGGCCACTGTCATGCTTACAGGGCACTCTAAGCTTTTTTTTCAGTCCGTCCTCTAAGCACCCACACCCCTGAAAGTATGCTGTTTATACATTCTTAGACCCCTGCTTTTACACCTAACAAGGTGTGAGTGCTTTACAAGCATTCAGCATAAATGGGACTTTAACACCTGCGTCTTATCCCATTAAGGGACAGGTTTCCATTGCGTGGGACTTGAATGTTTCTTCCCAGTGTTTCTTAGGTGGAATACCATTGCTTCAATCTTTGAAGGCATTCTGGAGTACTTTTCTGGGTTCCGTTTGTGGAAGTGGAAACCTGCTCACTTTGAATGCTTGCATCTTACAGGTGTTTATGTGCCACGAGGTGTGCTGTGCTTTCATGGTCTTCGCACAGGCACCGAGAACCAGTATCCTCTTAGCGATATTTCCTCCTCTACAAGGCAGATTTAGCAGCACAAGTCTTCCCTTGACATAGCTTTACCTGCTGCTAAGTTATTGCCTTCCCCCTTACATAGAGCACTTGCTGGTATAGAGAAGATTCACCAGCACTCAAATACTCAGCCAGCACGATCCCAGGCCAGGGGTGGAGGTTTGGGGGCTTTTCTCTGTCTCCCCGGACTCTGCCGCTGACTCTGTGTGATCTTGAGAAAGGCACAGCCTTGCTCTGAGCCTCAGCATCCCCACCTCCAAAGGCTGCCGTGAGCCTACGAGAGGATAGATGCACAGTGTCTGGCGCATAGCAGAGGCCAAGGAAATGTTAAGCGTTTGTATTACGAGGCTTTGCAGGGGAGGAAACTGAGGCTCCAGAGAAGTGACTTGCCTAGGTCACGCAGCTTGTAAAAGGCCAGTTACGAGGCCCCTGATCTTGAGAGTGGTCCCTTCCAGGGCACTGCTCCTGGCTGGTTCTCACAGCTCACAGGGGCATAAGGGACTGGCGGCTGGACAGTGGCAGAATTAACTTTTCCCCAGGCTGTGCCCAAATCTTCTGAGAAGCAGCTTGTAGCTGCATGGGGGTCAGGGAGGAAAGGAGGCATCTGGGAGCTGGGGGGCTCTGCATCTGCTTGCTCTGGACCCCCTGGCCAGTACCCCACCCCAGTGCCGCAGGTGAAGCTAACAACCTCTGATACCCCATTCAGAATAGAACAAATGATCAGGTCCCCTGGCCCTGTGGCCTGGGAGGGGCTGGTCCCTGCTCTAGGACAACCAACTCATCCCACTTTGCCTGGAGCTGACCCAGTTTTAGTACTGGAAGTCCCATATCCCAGGAGCCCACTCAGTCCCAGGCGGGCCGGGATGGTCAGTCACGCTCTACTGTGTAGACTGTCAGCCCAGACAGTCTGGGTCTTGCCTGCTGCAAAGTCATGGCTGTTCCCCTCTCCACCCCGACAGGTGGGCGATTGGCCCGCTGGAAGTTCCTGTCAGAGCCGCCCTCGTGCCCCTCTGACTTGGTCATCAGCATCCTCCCCAGTTCTTGGAGGACCTTCCATCTTTGGAGGTTTCCTATTTTATAGATAGAGAACTGGGACCTGGATGGGGGGAAGTCACCCCAGGGTCACACAGGTCCCTGATTCCTGGTCCGCTCGCTCTCCTTGACCGCTGCATCTTAGGGATCTTGCCATCGGCTTCACACCTGTGGGTCTGGTGATGGGCTGTTGTTCAGGATGCGCTGGGATTCGGGGTGGACATCCAGGGCAGATCCTAGCAGAGAGACTGTCCCGCCCCCAAAGTGCTTGTGAACCCAGGCTAGAAGAGACGTACCTGGAATGCTTATGGTCGGGGAGTGGCCTTCCTCTCCTGGGTAAGGCTTTCAGAGTTTCTCAGCCCCTGCCCCGGAGGGCTGGCTACTCCCCCACCTGCTGGGGAGGAGCGGGAAGCTCTGAGTGTCTCCCTTCCTCTTTGGGGCCTTCAGCTTCCCTGTCTGTACAGACTGAGTTTTGGGCCCCTTCCAGCTGTAGCTTCCTAAAGTGATCAAGGTTCTGTCATGTGAACAACCCACTGGGGCTCTGATTTTCAGTTTAAAACAACCTGTGTGCAAGGCAGGATGTGAACCTCTCTCTGCATGTGTCCTGAGCCCCACCTTGTACAAAGCCACTGGCCAGACCCTGGGAGACAGCCCTTCCTCCTTGGCTTCCTTGAGAGTCTGTGCGTTCTCAGGCCTCCCAGCCTTGGCTCCTGCTCTACGCTCTCCTTGGGCTGCTGCTTTCCTCCTGGGCTGCCCGCCCAGCCCACCCCTGCTTGTCATCTCAAGGGCCACTTCTCCTTGGAAGAGTCTCCTGACAACTCCCCCCCCGACCCAGGGTGGGTTAGGGGCCCCTCCCTGGCTCACCCCGGGGTGACGTGACCACACTGTGTCCTAACGGTCTGTTTACCTGTTTACTTGCTGGCTTCCCCACCATCCTCCTTTGCATCTGGTCACTCCCTCCCTTCCAGGATGGGTGCCCTCTCACCTCCACACCCCATCCCCGTGGAGTAGTGCTGTGGCATTTCTTGCTGTGGCATTTCTCAGCTTGGGCCGCCCCCCTCCCCCACCAACTACCCCTCCCCTGCAAGTTTCCATGTGGTTCTAGGTGTTTTCATGGTTACAGGAACCCAAGAGTGGCCTCGGGCTCAGCAGGGCCCTTTCTCCTACTACACACCCAAGCTCGATCAACGTCCCCAAAGCTGCAACAAACAAGGAGGTGTGGGCCGTCACGTGGCCTTGAGTAACCACACTTTTGCTTCCTTCTTTTACACACGGCCGTTGGGGGTTGGAGCGGTCTGAGGCCACAGCAGAGGTGCCACAGCCGTGCTTGGCAGCACAGGCTGGGTCCTTGTTACTAAAGCAGAGAAGCCGCTTCTCCTGGGCCCACGAGGCAGCCATCTCGTGCTCTGCTGAGCACGGTAAGTGCCAGCTTGCAAAAACCACAGGGAGTGGCTGGGTGGCAGGGTCTCCAGGGACCAGCAGGCCTGCCTGACAGCCAAGGGCGGGCTGGGGGGCAGCCCCTGGAAAGGACACCCCAAAGCCCTGGGCACTCGGGATTGAGGTCTGCCTGGAGTTGGTAGCCTTATTCTGCTGTTTCTTCCGGATCCTGCTCTGCCTTTCCTGTCAGGTTTGCCAGCAGCTGCCGGTTTAGGGGCTACTCTGAATTCAAAAAACTGGAGAAATCAGGAGCATTTCCCTAAAAATCATCCTACTCCTTCTTTCATGGTTGGGAAGCCAAAGCCCAGAGAGGTGAAGGGATTTGCTCAGGCTATGGATCCATAAAAATAGTGTTTCCAAACTGTGTTCTTCACATTCTTATAGGATTGAGAAAATGATGCTTGTCCACAGCAAATTATTAAAATATTAGTTTTAAGATACTACTGCTAGCAAAGGAGAAAATAATAATGATTAGAATACTCCTATTACTTTTGTATCTGGGGTGCTTTAGGGGCATAAAAGAGAATGGTGGGGGGCTGGTAGCTAAAGCAGTGTCCCCTTACACACACACACACACACACACACACACACACACACGCCCATAGACAAGGATCAGGGCAGGCAGGCTCTGGTCTCCTGGAATTCTTTTTTCCTCAGGAGGTGGCTCCCCGGCCCCCGGGCAGGCCACACCCTACATGGTAGATGCCTCCCTCACTGGGCTTGGCCGGCAGACAGGGGAGATTGAAACTCAGTGGAATGGGCTGGGATGCCAGGCTGAGCATTCCCTGGGAACCTAGGCCTTCAGAGGGGCCAGGGAATCATCTGAGAACCCTGCCCCCTTTTTACAAATGAGAAAACCAAGGCTCAGAGGGGGGAAGCAGCAGCCCATGGCAGCATGGCTGGGAGGTGGCCGAGCTTGGACTTGTGGTGGCCCCATCTGGCTGCAGGACCCTCGTGGAGCCCACAAAGAGCCAAGGCCTCTGTCTCTCAGTCTCCTTTGCTGAGCTGGAGCAGGAAGACAGTGGGGGTGGCCTCTGGCTAGAAGGAAATAGGATTGTTACCTGTTGTACTTCTTGATGCAGGATAGGCCACTAAATCAAGAGACAAGGTGTTGGGGCAAGGAATAGTGACTTTATTTGGAAAGCCAGCAGACTGAGAAGATGGCCCACTAGTGTCCCAAAGAACCTTCTTACCTGAGTTAGAATTCAGGCTTCTTGTATACTAAAAGGGGAGGGGGTGTGGCTGGTTGTTGCAAACTTCTCGGTGCTGGAATCCTTTGTTCTTGCAGCTGTCCACATAGTTCTGGCTGCAATGTTCCTGTAAACCTCCAACAAGACAATTGTTATTTTCTGTTCTGCAACTTTTTAATCTCCATATGAATGGAAAAGTGTTATACCTTTAAAGGTCAAGCCCGGGAATATTTCAAGCTATAGATGACATTCTTTTACAAAGGTGCAGAGCCAGTAGGACTAAGCAGAGGCAACAGAGCACAAAGGTTAGAGCTAAAGGAATAGATCCAACATGGAGTCAGGCTTGTTCTTCTCTGTTACAATTCCCTACTGTCAATGTCCATTCCACAATCTTGCAGGATAAGGGGCGACGACCACTCTGGCTACTTCCTGCTGAACGGGGGTAAGGAGGGGGTGATGGTGGAATGGAATTTATCAACTTGGAACTGGTAGTATTCCCGAGTCCTAGGCTGGGTATAAGCAGTTTGCATTATGAGGGTACTGCTCCCCCTTTTTATGGCCCTGTCACAACACTTAGACAAGCACTTGAACATATATATAAACTCCAGCACTTGGGATGAGGGCACCTAGGCTGCTCTGCCCTGAGCTGTCTTTGCATATTTCCCCTGTTGGCCAAACAGATAGCTTTATTAAAGCATTTCCTTTCCAACAAGTACAAGTGAAATGGGAGAGTAAAGTCATTGTTACTTATCTGGTAGGAGGCTGGTAGGATCTTAACAGCAACTTAAGATCTTCTGATGGCTTGCAAGTCCAAGTCTGCAGACCTATTGGCTACAGATTCTCCTGCCTGGGCAGACACCTATAATGGCCTACCATCCAATATTTCAAAAGGGCTTAATTTAAGCTTGCTTCTGGGAGCCGCTCTAATCTGTCGCAGGGCGACTGGCAAGGCCTTATCCCAAGGTAAATGAGTAGTTTCCAATCAATATGATACCTGTTGGGTTATACTTGTAGACAAAAGCAAGCCCATTGTCACTTTGGCGTTAGGCAATCCAAACTGAGGAATAATTTGCCTTTCCTGGGGCACCATCAGCCCACACTTCTCATCTTACCTTTCTGTAGACCTCAGGGGGATCAAGTTCTGTCTGTTTTTCTGAATTTTCTAGGAGAGCCCTCTGTAGGTGTTAAAGCATGTTCTGGTGGGACTCTGATATCAAGTTGTCCTGGTGAAAAAGTCACTTGAGCATTCAGTTTACAGAGGCAATCTTGGCCCAGGTTGGGGATAGGGCATTCAGGCATGTACAAGAAACTACGTTTTAATATCAGATCTCCTAATTGACACTCCAATGGTTTGAAATAAATTGTCAGCTCTGTACTTCCCCTGATACCCCAGTGACTGGGGTAGACTGGGATGTTCTCTGTGCCAACTTAGTGCTTAGCATGGAATACGTTGCCCCTGTGTCTACCAGAAAGTCAATCAGTTTTCTTCCCACTGTCAATTTTACCTGGGGCTCCTGTGGGGATATTTGAATTGAGTGTCATAAATCCAGAGGAGCCCCTGGGTCTCTTCATTCATCATCTAAACATTCTTCCCTTTCTACATCTGAGAGGCCCCACTCCTTTCCTTTTTTAGCCCTCCTTTAAAAAAACAATTTTTTTTTAATCGAAGTATAGTTGATTTACAATGTTGTGTTAGTTTCAGGTATACAACACAGTGACTCAGTTATACATATATTTATATCTATTCTTTTTCAGATTCTTTTCCCTTATAGGTTATTACAAAATAGTGAGTATAGCTCCCTGTGCTCTACAATAGGTTCTTGTTTATCTATTTTATTTATAGTAGTGTGAATATGTTAATCCCAAAATCTTAATTTATCCCTCCCCCACGCCTTTCCCCTTTGGTAACCATAAATTTGTTTTCTATGTCTGTGGGTCTATTTTTGTTTTGTAAATAAGTTATTTTGTATCTTGTTTTTGAGATTCCACAAATAAATGATATCATATGATATTTGTCTTTCTCCGGCTTACTTCACTTCATATGATAATCTATAATTTCATCCATGTTGCTGCAAATGGTATTATTTGGTTCTTTTTAGGGCTGAGTAGTATTCCATTATATATATATATATATATATATATATATATATATATATATATATATACACCACATCTTCTTTATCTATTCATCTGTTGTTGGACATGTATGTTGCTTCCACGTCTTTAGCCCTCTTGTTCTTTAATTGCAGGCATTCTCTCTCTCTCAGTGTCCTTTCTCTTTACAACAAGTGCATTGTTCTTTACCTAGTGCTGGCTTATCTTTCTCAGAGCCTCCTGTCTTCCAGGGATCCAATGCAACAATTAGAAAAGTACATTTCACCTTGTGCCTTCTTTTTCTGTTTATGTTCTCTGCTCTTGAATACCTTAAAAGCAAAGTCTACCAACTGAGAAAGATTCATTCCAAATGCACCATCTAATTTTTGTAACTTTCTGTCTGGGTATCTCCTGATATCTGGGGCACTTTGCCTGATAAAGTTCATGTTTATCTTTCTAGTATTTTTAGGGCCCTTGGGATTGGCATCAGTATAATGTCTGTAGATCTGATAAATCCTTTCCAAAAATTCAGAGTGATCTTCATTTGATTTGTGCTGAATTTCTTGAATATTTTCAAACTCTTTTGTTTGGGGACCCCTTTTCGAAGCCCTGCCAAGATGCACTTAGGGCAGTGCTCTAAAAAGGGCATTGCTGCCTCACTGAGGATCCCAATTTGGTTCAACTGTGGGTGCTGCCAGGTGGGCTTTGGGTGTACCATTTGGGTCCATTAGGTGGAGCTGGTACGCTTCTTCCCTGGCCTTATCAGTGACCATTCTCCTTTCGTCTCCTGTAAGGATCATGTTGAGAAGAATGTGTATGTCTGTCCAGGAAGGGTGATGGGTGGCAAAAATGGAAGCAAACAATTCTGTCATTCGGAAAGGATTCTCCCTATAAGGAGGATTGTCCAATTAAACAAGTCCAGGGTTGACAAGGGACTGTGCATCCACAGAAACCCAGCCAGGTGGCCATTTTCATTTATGCCCCCCTACGGGATAATTGCCCTGCTCTGGGATGGCTCCCAGTCCAAACTGGGTGCCCTGTTGGGTCTTAGATGGTGATACCAGATAAGGTCCCTGTGCCCAGGAAAATAATTGATCCCTATAAGGAGAGGGAGCCAGTCTGACCACTACTTGAGCCCTGGGGTTGGGAACTGGGGCTGGAGCAAGAAGAATGGGAGGCAGTGGAAGAGGTGGAGGTACTGGCATAGTGGCTGGAGTGGCTGGGACCCAGCTCAGCCAGGAGAGCGTTTAAGGTTTGAAGCAATGTATCCTCATTCTTGTTCCCTTCCTTTTCTTCCTGTGTGACAGCTCTTGCCTCGGGTTTCTTTTCAAGCCTTTATACCGTAAGGCGACAACTGTCTGACTTTTTCTCATCCTGATGTAATAGCACAAATGCTTGCATGTAGGGGATTTTATCATTCTTCCCTGCTTCTTCACAGAATAGCTCTAATTTCAGGATTGTATTGTAATTTAGAGAGCCGTTCAAAGGCCACCATTCCTTAGATCCTAACAGGTACTGTGGCCACACACTGTTACAATAAAATATCATCTTCCTCTTACTCATGGGCTCATAGCTGTAATCCCCAGAGGACACTCTTTAGGGATAGTTGAAATATTCCCCATCTTTTAAAGACAGAAATACAAGATGGAGTTGGGCTTGTTCTTCTCTGTGTCTGTGTGTTGGTCCATCTGTCTACAGACAGACAGATATCCCCTGAAAGTTGTCAGTTGTTAAACTAAAACCAGGTGTAAGTCTCAGTGAATTCATTGGTGAAAGGACCTCACTTCCTCCGTACCAGGCTAGCAAATTTAGGTACGACAGTTGAGAGTTGGGTTTTTTGGAGGGTGGGAGGGAAGGCAAAAGAAATCTTAGCTATCACTATGGTTTGTGTCCCTGTAAAGGGTCACAGAACATTCAACAGATATATCTGCAGTATTAAAATTTCATGGGGGCAGGTGGTAATTAGGAAAAGTAATGTCTGGAAAGGCTCCTTGATAGGGCTGGGGTAATTGATTAGAAAAGGTTGGGAAGTGCAGGATGACAAATGTGAGGCCAAACTCCTGCAGGTGGCACGTCCTGTGCAACTGTATGCCTGTTGCCCAGCCTCACTCCTGTGTCCACTCCTGCAACACGCCTTTAATGAGCCCCCAGGATGCCAGGCCTGTGGGGGCCAGGGATCCTGTGGAGACTTGTGGTCTGGTGGGGGCATAGGGCAGCCACAGTGCCTGTGCTCCAGTGGGCCAATGTCACAGCGCCCACCAAGCACTTGCCCGTCTGCTAAGCCCTGGGCGTGTAGCGTGAGCCGTAAGATGTCTGTGGTTCCTGTCCTCTTAGTGTTTATGAGCTGATGGGAATGAATGTTTTGAAAGTAAACAAACATTTTTAAAAAATGGTTTAAACAACTGGACTAATGATGCCTGGGCAATCTGGGAAGGCTTCTTGGAGGAGGCAGCATTTGCTTTGGCTCCGGAGAATGGCCAGGTCATGTTCACAGGTGGTACAGAGCTGTGACTATGAGGTGGGCTCTGGAGCAAGACCAACCAGGTTTAAGTTCCTGCTCCTTCTCTTACTGGCCATGTGACTGTAAGCACCAAGTGGGCCTCAGTTTCCCATCTTTCATGTGGGGTTAATACGAGGAGGCTGTGGGGCCCAAGTGAGCTAATAGTTCACGCATAGCTCTTAGAACAGTGTCCAGCACATTGTCTACACTTGATACACAAACCAGAGGAGACCAAGGCTGTGTATGGCACCCAGGACTTACTGTGCAGACAGGTTTCTGGGGCTCCTGGCCCCAGCTCTCTCTGAGTGACAAGGTCAGAAGTGTGTCAAAGCTGTCCCAGGGTTGTAGATTTTTCAGGGATGTGGCCTTACATGCAGAATGACAATGACAACACCTGGCCTTTATTGAGCACTTACTTTGTGCTAAACGCTCAACCTGGATCAGCTCACTTTAACACATAACAACCCCACAAAGTGTAGGCGCTTCTGGTATCTTGTGTTCCAAGTGAAGAACCTGTGGCTCAGAGAGGTGTGTTCAGTTGCCCAAGATCACACAGCTTGTAAGCCACAGGGCTGGGACTGGATCTGGTTTGTTACTGGATTTGATTCTGAGCTGGGCCAGGTCCTGTCTGTTACCAAACCAAAACTGGGGTCTGCTCGCTTGTGTGCAGTAAAGCCAATCTACTGACACCATGTTGTGGTGAAGGAAAGTGCAGCGTTTTTTGCAGGGCTCCAGACAAGGAGTCTAGGACAGCTAGTGCTCAAAAAGCCCAAACTCTCCGATGAGTTTTAGCAAAGCAGTTTTAAACGCCAGGTGAGGGAGGGGAGTTCCAGGGACTGTGATCAGCTCGTGCACAATTCTCTGATTGGTTGATGGTGAGGTAACAGGGTGGCATCACAGGGGTTAACATTATCAATCCTCATGCGCCAGGTCTGGGGTCATCAAGTAGTTAATTTCTTCCATCTGGCGGGGCGGGGGGGGGGGGAGTGGTGGGGCGGGTAGGGGGTGGTGGTGGTTAGCATTTGTAAAACAACTCAGGAAATGTGCATCAGATACTGTTATCTAGGTACTTCAGGGAGGAGCTAAAGCAGGGCATATGGGGGAGGGGTCTGTCCTGGGAAGGCCCCACAGGGTCCTGCTGGGTTACATGTCCAGTGCAGCAGGACTCAGACCTGTGCTGCGATCTGGGGGGACACTTGGGCCCCCGCTGGATCCCCTCTCTCGAGGCTGCTCAACCCACACCCTGAGACGCTCAGTCTTTTGGATCCTGAGATTTCAAGCTCTTGAACGCTGGGACTCCTGGGATTCAGGATTCCAAATGGGAGGTCCCAAGCTTCTTGAGTCCTACAAGCACCTTTCCTGAGTGGTCCAGGGCAGCCATGTGGCGTGGTCTCCGGAGCTGGGGTGTGGCCCCTGGCAGCTCGCTCCTCCACACAGCCTGGGTGGGGCTTGGGGCAGAAGCACCCCGGTTTCGGGTGAAGACGAAACGGGCAGTGTCTGACCTCCTCCGTTAAGCAAGCAACAAGAAAAATAGGATGTGGCATCTCCTTGCGCCTCTCTCTGAGCCCTGCCCACCCCACTCCTGTGGTAAGTGACTGTTTTCCTGCCATCAGAGGAGAGAAGAGGTGAAAGGTGGGGCCTGAAGGAAGTGACCTCACTGCCCTGAGCCTTGCTTCCCTAATCTGTGTAACGGGAACCATAGCAGCCAGTGCTGGAGTGAAGATGAATGAGGCCCCCAGATGATGAGATACTGAAATGATCCATCCGCAGTGGGGGTTTTATAATGTATCATAAATGTGTTTTAGCAAAGATTAAAGTTATTATCCTACCTGCCATACACAGTGCTTACGCTCTGCTCCTCTCCTTGTTAACTGCGTGCCTCTTTGGAGCCACAGAGCCTCTGGGAGCCATGTGGGTTTCAGTCACATGGGCTGAAGCCTGCCCAGCCACGGCCTGGCTAGACGCTGCTGTGTCCCTGGTCCCTTCCCCTTGAAGCCCACAGTATGGCAGGTACTAGGCACCTGGATTGCCTGAGACTGACTGGGACGAGGGATTTTCAGTGCTAACACTGCGGATGTCTGGGATAAGCTGGTCGCCCTAGACAGGCCCAGGCAGGGAGATGCTGGTTTCCCCAGTGCTCACGGTTGCATCCCAAAGAGGCGGGGAGGTCTCTGCTCTCACACAGGTCTTTGCAGCTTCCTTAACTGCTTCCCTAATGTAGGGAGGTAGGGAGGTCGCCATCTCTGTACTCTCCCTGAGTTGGAGGCCCCCCTCTCCTCTGCTCCTCTGTCCACAGCGCCCCTGCTGGATGCCAGCATCAGGGGATCTTCCCTACAGCATCTCATTCCATTCTCATCTTTGAGACAGTATCGCCCATTTTACAGATGAGGAAACTGAGGCTCACACTTGGTGAAGCGATCTGCTCAGGTTACACAGCGGATAAGTGGTCTCTCCTCCACCCCAGGCTGCCTCTGTGTGCAGGGGACTGTGGGGATGGGTGCAAGGGGAGAGCCCACATTGGGGAACACAACCTGGTCCCTTCCATAGTACCCTCCCAGCCTCCCTGACTCACCCAGTTACCTCCCTGACCCAGGAACTGGTGGGTTGCATCTTCTGTTTTTGTTTCTCCCTCTCTGCTTCCAGGAAGTGACTGAGGGCTCTGCCTTCCAGGAACCGAGAACTGCCCAAGTGGGGGTGGTGGGTGTGAGTCTTCAAGTTATGAAATATGTCCCAGAGCTGGTGGCTTATTCCTAAAGTCCCCCACCTGCCGGAAAGTGGGGCCAAGGTTAGGCCATATTCTCTTCCCCCAAGAAGGAACTCGACCCCCTGTGCAAAACAGTCTGCCTCCCAAAGGCAAGTTCAGAGGCAAAGAGTGTGTGTGCGTGCGTGTGTGTGTGTGTGTGTGTGTATAACACACTTATTAAGCACCTACTGTGAGCCTAGAACCTTTGAATCCGTCATCTCATTGCATTCTCCCAACAGCCCTGTGAGATGGGTAGTGTTTGTTTTTCCCATTTTACAGATAAAACTGAGGCTCAGAAAGGCAAAGATCTGGGTCAAAGTCATTCCTCTTGTAATGGACAGAGCTGGGACTTGAACATCATTTTGTTAGACCCCAAAATCTGTGCCCTCAATCTTGTGCCCTTCATAGCACCCAGTACAGAGGGGGCTGACCTTTCTGGGTGATACGGCCTTCAAGGTCCTCCTTATTCTTACTTTGCCCTCCATTCCCCAGCTGGGTCCCCAATAGCAGCCACAAACCCATCAAGCTAAGCTGTTTTCCAAGCCTTTGCTCCTTCTGCCCCTCCAACTAGATCAGGTCTCTCCACAAAGCCTTCCTGAGTCCTCGCTGGCTTCGAATCTGATCTCTGGCACTCGGCAGCTGTGTGGCTTTGGGCAAGTTGCTCTACCTCTCTGAGTCTCATCCCCCCTCAGTAAAGTGAGGACAACTGTGAGAGCCAGATGTGTCTGGTGCAAATATCATTAAGTTTGGTTTAAGAAATTATTTTAAGATAAAATCAGGCTGGCATTTTAGAAACCATCATAATTCTAACTAACATGTGAGAGGTTGGATTGAGCCTAGAAGCTGAGGGATCCATGAGTGAGTTACAGTCACTCAAAGAATGATGAACAATTGCTCTCTGCCCCGAATTACATGAAGTGCAAGGAAGGCTATTGAATAACTGGAAAAGAATTTGAAAAAGAATAGATATATGTATCAATACATGTATACTTGAATCACCTTGCTGTACACCTGAAACTAACACAACATTTAAATCAACTATACTCCAATTAAAAAAACAAACAAGGAAAGGTACTGGAAATTATCCAGGCTCTGCCCCAGACACTGTGCCTGGGACTGCATATTGCTGAAGGGTGTTATGTCAGGGAATCGAGTGATATATGAATCCTGCCCCAGAACACAGCTGTTGGTCACCACAGGAGTCTCAGCTGCAAGAGTTTGAATCCCACAGATACCAGCCAGTGCCAGGGGGAGCGTAAGGGGAGAGAGGGAAATCCAGAGGGCGTGAGCGTTCACAAGGCCAAGTAGAAAGATCAATGAGATGTCCAAAGGGAAAGGCACTGCCCTTTCTGGCTACCTGTTCGGGAGGCTGAGGGGTGATACCAGGATGGACAGTGGCCCTCCCTACTCACAGGCAAATGAGATGACTGTCAACTCGCTGAGGACAGCCTCTTCAGAAAAGATTTGAGTTTATCTCCTGGCCCCAGATAGAGCAGTTGATGGCTCTGGGCCCTTGAGGACTTATGGGATAGATTTACTGAAAGAACTGAAGTAGCTGCCCTTTGTGGGAGCTGGAGATGGGAGCAAAGTGCTAAGGGCTTTGCAGGTATCACCTCATGTTATCCTCACAATAGTCTCCAGATAGGTGCTGTCATCCCCATCATGTAAGTGAGGACCCAGCCAAAGGGAACTGGGCCAAGCCAAGACACCAATAAAGGATGAGAAAACTGAGAATCTGAGGGACAGGACAGGGCTGTGTGGGATGGGAGCCAAGATAAGGAAAAGTGGAACAGAATGATGTGGAGAGAAGAGTCAGGATCGGACTCTGAGAAGCCTCAAAGGGCCAAATGAACAGCTTTATCCTGCAAACCTGCAGCCACCAAACTTGCTCATGGACCCCATCAGTGGATGATATAGGAACATTGGCCTATTTATTAATTGTATACAAGTACCACTGCACTCATAATATATTATAAATGTACACAAAAATAGAAATTAAGAAGTGACATCAAAGTTAATATAACTAGAAGATCTAATATTATCTTTCCGCACCCCAGTAGATTGTCTTGCCCACAAATAAAAAGTTTTAATAAAAATAAGGAGGCAAACGCATTTCTATGCACCATGTAGAGGGAGTTGAAGGGCTACCCCCCAGACGGATTCATTGATGTTGGTAAGTAATAATAGCTGCTATTTGCTGAGGGTCTTCTGTGCACCAGGCATGTGCTGGATCACAAGGATGCCCCAGGCCAGATGAGCTCCCAGCTGTGGCCGTCGAGGGTGCTTGGCAGGTCCAGGGGTACAGCTATCCTGACATCCCTCTGTCCGTATCCCCCTCCAGGTGCCATGTTTCTGAAACTCCTATTGCTCCTGGCCCTGCTGGGCCCTGGAAGCAGCCTCCAGCTGTGGGAGACCTGGGAGGATGGAGCCAAGGAGGCCCCAGGCCCCCTGCTTGTCCGTGGCCGGAGAGAAGTGGATGAGGACGACTCCGACATATATGACTATGACATACAGACGGACCCTCCAGAAATGCTTAACTATAGCACCGAGGCCCCCAAGCTTCTGCCTGTGATGGGAACATTGGAGCAGAGAGAGTCTGCAGGGCCTTTAACACCTGAGCCAACCACTCTCGAGGTGGCCACAAGGGACCCTGCTGTCCTGGATGCAAGAGGGGCAGCCACTGGGAATGTGAGCATGGAACTGGTCATACTGGTCACTCTGACCAAAGAACCAGTCACTGTAATCCCTCCCATCATGGAGGTTCCATCCACAGAATCAGCTGCAGTGGAGGCCCTGTCCACAGGGCCAGCAGGCAGAGCGGCACTGGCCACAGAACCTGCAGCCACAGAGGCTCTGTCCACAGAGACCCTGCCCACGGAGCCAGCAAGCACAATGGCACCGGCCACAGAACGCACAGCCATGGAGGCCCTGTCCACAGGGGCCCTGTCCACAGAATCCACTGCCATGGGGGGCCTGTCCACAGAATCCACTGCCACAGGGGCCCTGTCCACAGAACCCACTGCCACGGAGACCCTGTCCACAGAACCCACTACCACGGAGACCCTGTCCACAGAATCCACTGCCACAGAGGCCCTGTTCATGGGACCCACAGTCATAGAGGCCCTGTCCACGGAACTGGCCACTACAGCAGTTCTTTCCATGGAGCCCACTACCACAGGGGCCCTGCCCACAGATCCAGCCACTGTGAAGACCCTGCCCACAAGACCTGCTACCACAAGGGGCCTAACCACAGCCCTCGCTGTGCCCTCTGACCCTCCCAAGAGCACCATTGTGGCAGTTGGCAATTCATCTGATAACTTGATCTACAAATGGAAAAATGGTCAGAGTCTTTTCCCCCGGAGCTCTGTGGCCCCAAGCTCCACAGAGGGCCTGCTTGACCCCAGCTCGGTGAAGCAGTGTCTGCTGGCCATCCTCATCCTGGCCCTGGTGGCCACCATCTTCCTCGTATGCACCGTGGTGCTGGCCATCCGCCTGTCCCGCAAGAACCACCTGTACCCCGTGCGCAATTACTCCCCCACCGAGATGGTCTGCATCTCATCCCTGCTGCCCGAGGGGGGTGAGGGGCCAGCTGCCATGGCCAACGGGGGCCTGCCCAAGGCCAAGAGCCAGGGCCTGAAGGCGGGGTCTGGGGAGGACCGCGAGGGGGATGACCTCACCCTGCACAGCTTCCTCCCTTAGCTCCCGGCCAGGCTGCCTGAGCAGGACCAGCCCCCCAAGCGGCCTCGCTGGGCCGCCACCCATACCCAGGCTCTATGCCATGGGTCCGGGCTTCCTTGGAGCCGCCTGGGGATGGGAATGTTTAGGGTGGGAACCCTGGCCGCCCTACACGGGACTGAGAGCAGTCAAGGTCCAGGCACCAAAGCAGGCCTGGCAAACGGAGCCTCCAGTGGAGGCTGGAGAGGCCGCCTCCACCTCCCTGCCTCCCATGTGTTCTTTTTTTTTTTTTCTCCCATGTGTTCTTGGCCCCCTCTAATGCCTCCCACGGCTGCTGGAATCTCATCCCCATGTGCCCAGGAGGACTCTGGGTTCCCTGCCCACACCCCCACTGCCACTTTCTTCTGGTGGCCATGGTCACTGCACAGGAAGGGGGCACTTTTGGGGGGGTTACACCATTCCTGAGTTCATTTCCTGTCACTCCCGGTTTGGGGTATCTCTCCCAGGAGCCCGGGGTGAGGGCTGGGCATGTGACGGCTGGGCAGGCTTGGAAAGCCCAAGGCTACAGGCTTCTTTGGGACTTTGTGGACCAATGAACTTCCATCTGATGACAGAGTGACCCCTGTCCCGCCCTCCCTCGCCTCCCCCTGTGGCCTTGTTTTAGGGTGGGCTCTGCCTTGTTCCCCGAAGTCTCCCAGGGCCCAGCTCGGGGCCCGGGAGAGCACAGACACTCAGTAAATGTTTGGTAAACAAGCGATGGCTGAACGAACTCTTCAAGGTACCAAGGTGCCTCCTTCAGGTGGAGAGTTGGTCCTTTGCTGTTCACGCCCAGCCCCAGGCCCCTCAGGAAGACCCGTGTACGGGCTGTTGCGGTTACTTCAGGAGGCATCTTGCTGTACCCTTGGGCAGCTGGGAGGTGGGGTTCAGGCTGTTGGAGGACAGAGGGTGCTGGCCTCAGGAACCACTTTATTCAGCACCTCCCGTGACCCAGTTCAAGCCTACGGAATTTGATTCCCCCGCCAAATCTCAGCCAGATACCCCTCTAAACATCAACGCCATCCTCCGCAGAAGCCCACCCTGACCCCTCTGTTCCACATGGGGCCCATCTCCCGTTAACACCCAGCGGCCCCTCCTCACAGGGGGAGCCTGGCTACACCCTACAAGGCCTTCCTACAACTGACCACCTGTCATGTAGAGTTGGGGGCCAGTAAACTTTTTCTTAAAGGGCCAGACCATAAATATCTCGGGTTTGGCAGGCTTCTTGACTCTGTCATCATGGCATGAATGCAGCGATTGACTCTGTGTCATAAATGAATGTGTTTGGCTGAATTCTATTGAAACTTTGTTTACAAACAGGCAGCAGGCTGGGTTAGGCTCTAAAAGTTAGCTTGTCCCCGACTTAAGTGTAGAGTGACCAGATGTCCCGGTTTGTTTGAGACTGCCCTGATTTTAGCACTGAAAGTCCTATATCATGGGATATAAGACTTTCAACTCCAGCAATCAGGACAGTGCGTGGCCCTATTTAAGCACTGAAACCCACGTGGACCCTGAGGGTCAGATCAGGAAGCCAAAGGCTTAAGAGAAGTGAAGAGCCTGGCTTACTTCCTGACCGTGGTTGAGCTGGGATTCAAACTCTTGATTTTTGCTTCCCAATGCCTTTTAGTCATTTTTGTGCAGGAAGAAGGACAACACACACACACACACACACACACACACACGGGCCTCTTTGGGAATGCAGGACTCCTCCACTCCAGGGCATAACCTGTAGAGAGAGGGTTCAGAGAAAATGTTGAATCTCAGGGGTATTGGCTGCAGCTCGGAGAGACGGGTTGGGGGAACAGGAGAGACTGTTCCCTTGGAAAGGCAGGAGGAACACGAAAGGCAGCAGGGCCGTGGGGGACAGAATCAGGGATAAGCAGAGAATTGTCTGCTTCTACCCTCCCCCACCCCACCTCTGAACCTCTAGAGCAAGTGTGATACACAGGAAGTTGTGTTCAAGGTGCTTTGGCAGGGGCGCTGGCGGAGAGGGTTATCTGCCGTGGGCGGGAACAGCTGACCCTGCAGAAGGCCGGTTCCTAAGGGAACAACAGGAGTTCACTTCGCCTTTGGCAGTGATCAGAAAAGTCAGCGGGGGGAGCTCCACATCACGGCGGTGGGGACCCAGAGGCTGAAGGACTTGGGGGCACATTTGGGCAGTCCCTCTGGGGTCTTGCTTCCCCGTCCATCTGGGCAGGGAGCAGGTCTCTGCGTTCGCCTGAGGGCTCCCGGAGCGCCTCTGCTCCAGGACGTTGGTTCTCCATCTCTACTGGAAGAGGACCACCCCTCCGCCGCCTTCTCTTCAAGGTGCAGGATTTGTCAGCAGCAGGGATGGTGGGTGCTTGAAGCAGCCACCAGGGGGCGCCCGCCACCAGCTCTTGGAGCCCATGGCAGCCTGGAGCTCCCTTGGTCCAGTCTCTGAGGATGAAGGAGTGATGGTTCAAACAGGACCCAGCTGCAAACCCAGTGGGGTGCTGGTATATATTTAACAACTGGCTCGTTGGGTGGGTTGGTGCCCAAGGTACGATTTGCAGTGCTTGCCAATTTCCTTGCTGTAAATGCTCCCATGGCTGACTTTGAGAAACCAACCATTTATATGGTAGATGATACAAAAAGGTAAATAATGCCAACAGGGTAGGTAATAGTAGGATGTAGTAAAATCATGAGGCAGTGATGAGTTTTGAGTATTGAGGACCTTGGTTTTTAATATAATGTAATTTAACTGTGAAACGACTGACTCACAAAATTCTGAAAATTTGACAGCTGGCTCTCAGAAACTGGTATAGGCTGGCTCCTGCATCTCAGTGTGTCCTTCCCCTTGTCCAGACCTCCCCTTGCCCTTGAACATCACCCCCTGAATCTCCCCATCCGTCCACTGAGCATGAGAATCTACCTCATCTTCATGGATCCCCTCAAACAGCCTAGGAAGGAGGAACTAGGATTCTCCACATTTTACAGAAGAGGAAACTGAGGCTCAGAGAGGTGAAGTCACCTGTCCCAGGTCTTACATGAGGATCTGAGATTGGAACCCAGACCTGGATTAGAAAGCCACGTTCTTACCACTAAGTTACGCTATCCTTGAGATCACAGCGGGGTTCTAGGGGAATCCCATGCCCCAAATTCCCACCCCTGAAGACCTGTCCTAGCATCTGGAAGTCCCCCGTCAGTCACCCTTTGTGGCTTCTGGTAGCTGAGGGAAGGCATTGGGACTTGGGAGAGTGACAAGGCCGAACCCAGCTTGCAGAGAGCAATGACACAACAGAGCTGGAACCCAGGACAGAGAGAGATGGCTGGGACAGGAGCTGGAATTTACTGGGCACTCAGTCCATGCCCAGCCCCACGCCAAATGCTTTATCTGCCTGATCGTATTCAGGCCTCACGACAACCTGTGATGTTGGGACAATTATTATCCCACTTTACTGCTATGGAAGCTGAGGTCCAGAAAGCTAGACCGCTGGCTCTAGCAGGTCGCACTGCTAAGAAACCAGACTCTGCTGACTTCACCTCTGGTGCAGGGAAGGAAGGAGGGTAGACAGGAAATGGGGGTCAGGAGGTGGCATGCTAAGTTTACTCCAGTCCCTTGTCCCTTTGGAGGGGGGACTGCCAGCCCTGCAGGTGGTTCATCTGGCAGCTGATCTGGGCAAAGGCTTCCCAAACCCTCCCTCCATATCCCACCCCCAACTGCCACTCAGCCAAGCCTTCCCCGATGCCTGGGATGGCGTAAGTGCTCCATAAGCCATAGCTGTTAGGATTATAAAATGCAGAAAAAAGACTGGAAGGAAGTACACCAAATTATTGAGAGATTAGCCATCGAGTGTGGGATTATAGGTGAATTTTATTTGCTTCTTTCGACTTTTCTGTGTTTCCCTAATATTTTTCAATGTACGGAACAAAACCTAAGTGTTTAGGAAGTCTGGGGGTCCCAGGTCTCCCCAGCTAGTGAGTAAAGCCGTTGTTCTTTAGCTAGTAATGCCCACACAGGAAGGCTCTGAGCTTGTGGTCCTCACCTGGGGGTGACTTTGCCACCCCAGGGGACATCTGGCAATGTCTGGAGATACTTTTGATTGTCGCTACTTGGAGGACCATTACTGGCATCTAGCAGGTGGTCAGAGACCCTGCTAAACATCTTGCAGTGCACAGGACAGCCCCACACAGCAAAGAAGTGTCTTGTCCGAATGTCAGTGGTGCTGAGGTAGAGAAACCTTGCTTTTCCCACTCGGCAGTGAGAGCCCCACGGAGCTCCCCTTCTCAGAAGTTTTTGGAAACCCAGAGGGGCCTCTGTGTGGCCATGAACTTGGTTGTTCCTTTTGGTGGCTGGAAGGCTGTAGCCCTAGCTACCCAGGCTCTTGCCACTTGGGGGGCCCGCAGAGCCAGTGCCCCATGCCTGAAGCTGGCAAAATAAGGATGCTGTCGCTGAGCCTGGCAGGGGGACAGCCTTGGAACTGTTTTCCTAGGAATGAAGGAGAGAGGAACAGGCCCAGGGCAGGAGACTGGAGAACCAAAGGGGCAAAGACTAGTCACTTTCCCGGGCACATGAACCCTGCGGGGGGGGGGCGGGGCGGGACATGGGCAGATGAATCAAGGTCCTCTCCTGTCTCAGCACGGCTTCTGGGCTGCCCCCTCCCTTGGGGAAGTCCTTCCAGGAGACCCTGTTGTTCTGCCTTGTGTCCGGCCTCCAGGGCCCCTAGAGGGACAGGCTTCAAGGGATCTCCCCCAGAGTTTCAGTGGCCCCTCAGCAAATCACTGGATACAAATGAATCTGTAGGACAGTGGGGTATCTAATTCCACCAGCTGAAGCTTCTGGAACATGACTCCTGCCCTGCTTGGACCCCCGTATCACCTATTGACAAACGTGTTGGCTGGATGAGTGCAGGAAAGCTGTCACCTCTCATTCTCACTCCGCTCCGGCCCCCATGAGACTTCTTGTTCTTTCTTCCTCACATGCTCCTGCCCCAGGACCTTTGCACTTGCTGTTCCTCTGCCTGGTGTCCTCTTCCCAGATGTCTGCGTGACTGGCATCTTCTCATCCTTTATGTCTCAGCTTGAACGTCGCCTCTTCAGAGGGGCCCTCTCTGCATCCCTGCCCCCAACTTTTCTTGAGGACAACCCCATTTTCCCCTTCCAGGTACAGATGACCATCTGGACAGACGTTATTGATATATGGATTTTTGCTGTGCAAGGGCGGGGCCCTCTGTCCCTCACGTTCACTCTCTCCTTTTCACTGCACAGTGCCTGGCACACAGCAGGGGTTCAGGAAACATTTACTGAATGGACAAATGGGCAAGGAAGGTTGGCGAGGGTGTGAGAATGGAAGCAAGGCCACGTGACTGGAAGAAATCAAGGGAAGCTTAGGTTTGAGGCTCAGAGTCAGGCAGACTGGGCTCGGATGCCCGCTCTGCTGTTTACAAGTTGCTGGACGTTGGGCAACTCTAACCTCTTGGAGCCTTCCACACCTGAGAAATGGGGAGAACGGTCCTTGCTATTCGTACGGCTCTGACATGGCTGGCACACTACAGGGGCCCAGCTGGGGCCACCCTGGAGGGATAGTCCCTGGCTATGGGGCAGTCGTGGACCCTCTGAGGGGAACTGTGGGGCCTCCGCGTCCCCCCAGGCCTGTCCCCCCAGCCCCTGTGGTTTGCCTAGCAACCCCCGCCCTGCTGAGCTTGCCGTCTTTTGGCCTAAAATTAGCTCACAAATTCCTTAACTGCCTGGTTTGTGCTTCCAACTGACAATTCAAACCAGATGTTTCCAGCTGTCGGGGGCCCTTCCCCCATGGCCAGCGCCTGCGTGTGCCCCGGGGAGGTCGGACCCTACCCAGGAGAGATCAATCCGCTACACGCACTCAGGGCCCCGGCAGCAGGGCAGGTGCAGGAGCCAGCCTGGACCTCTGGGCTCACCCCTCCAGGGATGGGGGCCTACTCGCCGGCTGGCCTGCTGGTGGGTGAGGGCTGCGGTGAGTAACTGCTCTGCTCTTTTCCGTCCAGGAAACTTATGGAGCGCCTGCTGTATGCCAGGCCTCTATTCGCTGCTGTCCAATGCTGTGAGAAAGATTGTCAGTCCGAGGTGCCACCTGTGTTGCTGTTGTTATTATTAGTGTATGTATTTAGTGCCAGGTACCAAGGCTCATTGCATTCTCACAATAACCCAAGGAAGTGAGTGTTACTATTACCCCCATTTTACAGATGAAGGAACTGAGGCCCAGAGTGGTGGGATGACTTAGCCCAAGGTCACCCAGCTCTGAAGCAACAGAACCCAGAGGTCCCTGAAGGGCAGGTGGTCTCAGCTCACCCTGGGTGTGTTTTGCCTCCTTGCTGTCACCTCCATGTGGCCCTGTCCCTCCTGGTGGATGGATCTGGGGGTTGTGGAAGACCCTCTCTGTCAGGCTGTCCCTCGGCTCAGGTGCAGAAGGCTGACTCATGGCAGCTGCCAGGAGAGCTGGTTCATTAGGGATCCCCGGGAGCCACGTTTCTGGTCCCAGCTGAGTCAGAAGCCAGTGGCCAGGCTTCGCAGGGGCTTTAGGTGGAGCCCCTTCCCCTCCCCAGAGGTGGGACCCAGAGCCCTCTCTTGGTGAGGGTCCTCAAGAGAAAGGGTACGTGTGTGTGTATGTGTGTGTGTGTGGCATCGGGGGTAAAGAGGAGAGGGGATTGATGCAGGGGGAGGAGAGGGTTTCACACACATGGGGAACCATGGTTGGCCTTCACTCATAGAGCCAAAGCCCCTGCCAATGCCCACAGAGGCCCGATCTGGCCCTGGTGCCCTCCGACCTCACTTCCTCCTACTCTCCCGCTCACTCACTCTGCTCCAGTTTCATTGGACACTTCTTTTCCACGCCTTGAAAATGCCAGGCGCCCCCTACCTCAGGACCCTTGCACTTGCTCTTCCCTCTGCCTGGACTGTTCTTCCTCTGATCATCTCCCTGACTCACTCTCTCACATCCTTCAGGTCTCTGCTTGAACATTACCCTTTCCCTGCTGTATTTTCCTCCATACCCCTCACCACCATCTTCCATACTGTATATAATTACCAAGTTACGTTTTTAATCATTCTCCAGTCCCACTAGAATGCAAGCTCTGTGAGGACAGGGATTTTCATCTGTGCTCTCAGCTGTAGCCCCAGTGCTCGGCACATAGTACGTGCTCGGCACATAGTACGTGCTCGGCACATAGTACGTGCTCAATAAGGATTTGCTGAGAGAGAGAGAGAGAGAGAGAGAGAGAGAGGAAGAAAGAGAAGGGAAGGACAGGAAAGAAGAAAGGAAGGAGGGGAGAAGAGGAAAGATGGGAGAGAGGGAAGACGGGACAGACGATCTCAGTGTAAAGTGAGGGGACACAGAGCAGGAGACACATGAGACAATGTACTGAGTGTTTGGGTGACTTAGGGCCCTGAAGCCCAGCTCCAAGCCCTCCCCACTTTGCCCCTCTGCTCAAAGACAGGCAGCCCCCCCAACCCAGTTCCAACAGTGCTGCAAAGGCAGTTCAGAAGAATCACCTCAATTCCTGCTCGTGATGGAGGGTGGGGATGGGCAGCGGGGGCTCCTGGGGAGTGCCCGCCCAAGGGCACCCCGTGGGCAGCTGGCAGAGCAGGAGAGCAAGGCCAGGTCTGCAGCCGGTGGTGCGTGTTTACACTCCTGCCCTCCGAGATGGCTCCCATGTGGGGTGCACGGAGCTGCTCCTTGCACAGGGCCTTGGGGAATGTAAATGTTTACAAGGCAGCGTGCAGCTGGCCAGGCCACCATGGCCACAGGAAGCCAAGGATCCTACTGGCTCTGGTGCCCCCCCCCAAAAAGGAGAGAGATGCAGTGTTCTTAATTTTTAAAGAAAACTTTGAGTCATAACCTACGTAAAGCACGACCGTCTGAAGTGTGCAGCTTGATTTTTCTGTGTGCACGTGCCCACGTAACCACCACCCAGACATTGTACGTCTGCAGCCCCAGAAGTTTCCTTTGTGTCTCTTTCCAGTGAACACCCCCCAAGGGTAACTGCTTTTCTGACTTTTGTCCCCGTAGCTTAGTTTTGCCTTTGTTCTAGAACTTCCTGTAAATGGAATCACCCAGTCTGTGTTCGACTGGGTCCATTTCTTTTGCTTGGTGTGTCTATGAGATTCATCCAAATTGTCCACCTCCCATCTTTTCCTTCCACTGGGGGAAAGTGTCCACTGCATGGACCACAGTCTGTTCATCCATCCTCCTGTTGGTGGACATTTGGGTAGTTGCCAGGTTTTTTTGCTATTATGGATAAAACGACTATGGACATTTTTGTCTTCGTGTGAACGTGTGTTTTCATTTCTCTTGGGGAAATACCGAGAGAAGAGATTTCTTCTTCTCTCATCTGGGAAGCACATGGTTAACTTGATAAAACCCACCAGACTGTTTTCCAAAGTGGCTGTGATATTTTTCTCCCCCCGTGGTGGTGGGTTGTTTGCTGGGGTGGGCAAACAAGTGGAAAATTCACTTCGAATCACAGAGAGAGAGAGGTTGGAGGAGCCTCCGCTGACCCTTCCTGGTGCAGGAAGGGAAGCTGAGGCCCAGGTCACACAGTGCATGAGGGGCAGAGCCAGGAGCAAAGAAAGCAGGTCTCTCAATTTCCAAGCTCGAACGACTCCTTGGTGAGAACCGATCAGCACCCCGTCTGGTTTCCCTGGAAGAGGCCTCATGCCAAGCCCTTTTCCACCACAGGGCCTTTGCATTTGCTGTTTGTTTCCTTGGCCCAGGAAGCTGTTCCTTCTCCTCCTTGAGTGGTTGATTCCTCTTATCCTGCAGATGTCGGTGCTGATACCTCTTCCAGGAAGCCAGCGCTGACCACAATTGCTAAAATAGCTGCCCGGACACCTGCCCCTGCCCTTCCCAAGATATTTCCCGTCTCCTCGGCCTTTTTATCTCCTTGATAGCATTTTGCAGTGTTAGGTTGTCTTTCTGAATTGCCAGCTGACTTGCTTCTCAACTGTCTCCCCTGATAGGAGCTCCTTGAGACAGAGCAAAATTATGTCAGTGAATCCCCTCCCTGGGCCTCAGTTTCCCCATCTGTAACATGGTCAGGTTGGACTAGAGTCATTCAGCCAGTGGAGGGGCATTTACTGAGCACTTACTGTGTTCCAGGCACTGGTGCTAGGGATACAGTGACAGAAAAAGCCCTCGTTCTGGACCAGAGAAGCTGAGAGTCTAGAGGCACATGGAAACAGGCCTTTACAGGCCAGTGTACTCTAGGCAGGGAACAGGGGTGCAGGAGCATAGAAAAAGCTGCTGATCTCCCTCCCCAGAGGCTGGGGTTCAGGGAGGGCTTCGTGGAGGTGGTGATGACTGAGCTACAAGATGTGCAGGTGGGTCAGGCATGGGGGCCCGTGGAGGGCAGCACTTCAGGCAGAGGGAACAGCCCGAGCGGAGGTGCATCAGCGTCTGTCTCATTCACAGCTCTCTCTGGGCCCGGCACAGTTCCTGGCACATGGAGACACTTGGGAAAGAGCTAGGGAATAAAAGAACATCTCTAGTTTACAGATGGGGAAACTGAGGCCTGGGGAGGTTTCACACACACTCTGCCTCCTTGGAGCCCCCGACTGGAGGCCTCTGCTCCATGGGTGTCCCTCCGAAGGCCAGGCCTGTGCTGTGATGTAGCTGCAGCCTGGGCCTCTCAGCCACATGAAAGGCTTGGG
Source organism: Delphinapterus leucas (assembly GCF_059928025.1). Taxonomy (NCBI): domain Eukaryota; kingdom Metazoa; phylum Chordata; class Mammalia; order Artiodactyla; family Monodontidae; genus Delphinapterus; species Delphinapterus leucas. Next base: position 18,255,851 of record NC_143142.1, read on the forward strand.
ATATTTTTGCCTGGAGAGCAGGCCCCAGTGGCCTCGGGGGCTGTATAATTATAAGTGGCTCTGAGCCCACAAGAGGCTTGAGCTGGGGGCTGTGGTGGGCCAGGCGGCCCTCCCCAGGCTTAACCCGGGGAGGACTCTGGCAGAGACTCAAGTCTGGGTGAGGTTTTCCCTCCTGCCTAGCCCTGGCTGTTCAGTGGGGTGGCGGGGGGGCATGGTGGGCACAGGGTGGGGTCTCTGAATCGCCTCAAGGCTGGGCAGACGACCCATTGCTCTCTGCCTCTGAACATGCAGGTCGCAAGTGAGTGGCCCGGCCACCTCCATGCCCCAGGCCTGCCCTTGCCTTGGAGCCATGGTGCTGCGGGCTATGGGGGTCACCCGGGCCAGACCCCGCAACAGGTCCTGGAGCTGGAGAATGTGGACCGTGAGTCCCTCAGGACGGATGAGGAGTGGCTGGAGCCTGGGGATGTGAGAGTGGAGGGCAGAGTGGTCATTGACATGGCATCAAGCACTTACTGAGCACCTACTATGTTCCAGGCACTATCCTAGATGCCGGAGTTACGGCGGTATTCAAAACAGGCAAAGTTCCTGAACCCCATACACCTAGTTCATCTATTCAATAATCTTCAGGAACTGCTCTGAAGGTGCTGGATTCCCATCTACCTCAGGGCCTTTGCACATGCCATTCTCACTGCTAGGAATCCTGTCACACCCTTGCCTTCCTAAATACCTCCTCATCTTCATGAGTGACTCTACTTTCACCTCCTCATGGAGGTCCCCAGGAGCTCCAGGACCAGACTACTCCGCCCAGACTGGCCTCCCATAGCCCCAGAAATGCCCCATCCCAACTCTTAGCTCAGTCTGCAGTCAGATATTCATTTCTTTGTCTACTTGCTTATTGCAGGTCTCCTCTCTTGGTGCCTGTGTTTGCTCATCACTGTCTTCCAGGGCCTGACACTGGGCTGGGTGTAAAATCGATGCTCAAGGAATGTTTGTAGCGTGAATAAAATTTAGAAAGTTACAGCATTGGAACCTTACCACTGGCAGGCTTGTGGTGGGCATCTAGACTGACCCCACATTTGGCTGCAGCCCAGAGAGGGGCAGAGGTTTGCCCAGCCACCCACAGCTGATGCATGAGGGGGGGTTGGAACTCAGGGATTCTTCTTTCTCCCATCAGTGACTGACATTTTGCTCTTCTGTCCTCAGGTAGAAGGTTGAGATGTTTGGCTTAAGGAGATCATGTGTGTGTGTGTGTGTGTGTGTGTGTGTGTGTGTGAAACATGGTCTGATAACACTTTAACGGGGTCACTAGCCTGGCAATTTCACTTCCAGCTAAGACACAGAGGGGCTGGTGAAGAAGCAAGGGCTCTGATCCCCAACATGCTGTTGGATCCCAGGTAGGTCACGCCGCCATGAACCTCAGTTTCCACATCTGTTGAATGGGCTTTGCTTACTCATTCACCTCTCTCCCCCTAAGGTCTTCTGGAACCCGCTGGGTTTGACGCACAATGATAGGTTCTATGGGGGGAGGAAAACCCAGTGCTTTGGAGGGTGGAGGATTCCAGCCAGCTCTGCAGGGAACAAGTAATCATAGGCAACCGTGGTGTGAGAGACAGAATAATGCCCTCCCCCCCCCCCCAAAGATGTCCACATCTCAATCCCTTAAAACTGTAATATGAGTTTGTCACCTTACCTGGCAAAAGGGATTTGCAGGTGTGATTAAGTTAAGGCTCTTAGGGAGCTGATCCCGGATTATCTGGGTGGGTCCAGTATCATCACAAGGGTCCTTAAAAGTGGAAGAGGGATTGGAAGAGAGAACCAGAGAGGTGGCAGCGTGAGAACTCAGACCCTGCAGCTGACTCTGAAGATGGAGGAAGATGACTGTGAGCTGAGGAATGCAGGCAGCTTCTAGAAGCTTGAAAAGGCAAAGACTCAGATTCTCCCTGTGAAGACTCTGGGATAAACAAAGCTCGGCTGACACCTTGATTTTAGCCCAGTGAGACCCATTTCTGACTTCCAGCTGCCAGAACGCTAAGATAATAATGGTGTGTGGTTTTAAGTCATCAGGTTTGTGATATTTGTTATAGCAGCCGTAGGAAACTTATACACTTGGCACCTGGCCAATGCTTTTGTATTGTCCAGCACGTTTACACCCTCTGAGTCCAGATTTTCCCAGCAGCCTTGTGAACAGAAAAAATTCTCTAGCCTCGTTTCACAGATGATGAAAGAGGCTCCCCATGGGGCAGGGCCTGGTGAGGGCAGACCTAGAACCTGGGTCTCTCTGTCTCTGGTCTGGGGCTGCTCTGGCCCCAAAGGAGGAACACAGAATGGGACCGCGACTTAGTCTGGGGCCTCTGGGCCACCCGTGCTGGAAGCAGGCCCTGTTCAGGTTAGTTGTACCTCTGCCCCTTGATCTCTTGGGATCCAATCCCCCTCAGCCCTCAGACTATTAGGGCAGGGGCTCCTCCCCAGGCGGTGGGCCCTGGGGCAGGTCTGGCCACTCCTGCTCACCTGCCATCTGGTCTAAGATGGGGCTGGGACACCCCCTGGCCATCTTCAAGAGAGCTCAGCTGTTACAACATGTCTGTGGGCAGCCACTTGCCCCAGGGGGCCTGTGTGCACATGAGTGAGTGTGTGTGTGTGTGTGTCCATTGGTGGACGGTTCCCCATTCCCTTAGGATGCAAGGTTTGGGGTGATCTCAGAGAAGATGGGAAATTTTCTAGTTTTATTTTCCAAACAGCTGCCCTTTCTTTGAGCAGGTGAGTCGGGGCTGCTGGGACCATAGAAGGGAATAGCTACAACCTAGGGCCTTGGTTCCTAAAGGGTGGTCATGATCTGTTCATTCACGTACTCCCCCTGCTCCAAACCTTCACTGGCTCCCTACCGCCTCGTGGATGAATGCCATTCTGAGACTTTAGCCCTGCCCGGTGGCTGCTCCCACCCTAATCACCAGCTCCCCCTTTCGTCCACTTCACGCTCCAGCCCTTGTCCGTGCGTGGCGTTCCCAGCCACCTGCCTTTTATCCACACTGGTCCTTCCTCCTGGGATGCCCTTCCTGGGTCTCCTCTTCCTGGGGCTCTGCTCATTCACAGCCACATCCTCTAGGGCGACTTCCTTGCCTCTTTCTCTCAGGGGATCTCTCTCCGTCCTGGGGTTCCCCGAGCCCTTGGCCTCTCTCCTGCCACAGACCCATTTCTGTTTTGTAAAAAAATAATTTACATATGTGTGCTTCTCCTTGGAAGTCTGCGAGCACCTTGAGGGCTGGGCTGTGTCTGATTTACCTCTGAAATCTGCTCAGCACTGGGCCTGGTGCTCTACAGGTGTTCATTAAGCATTTGATGGATGAATGAATGAATGGTGCAGGAATGAATGAATGCAAAGGACTACTGTCCCACTGGATTCCTCAGGTCTGCCAGAGGGCCCGATACCCTGGGTGAGCCTCTTGAATTCACCCTGCCTTATTTTCCCCATCTGGGAAATGGGGCCACGACTCCTGCTCTGGCCATTCCATTGGGGTATCACGAGGCCACAGATCTCACGATGTTACAGCCGTAGGGAACCCAGAGGGCTTCCCACCCACCCCTGCAAATGGGGAAACAGAGGCCTGCCGAAGGAAACGGCCTGACCAGGGCCAGACAGTGGGTGCCAGGACTCGCTCCCTGCCTCAGGCCTGACCCTCCATGCATCCCTTAAATGCAGCCCGGCTCCCACTCTGCACCCTGAGCCTCGGAAAACCTGAGTCACAGCTGGAACCAAGTGCGGGGAATTTTCCTTCTCATTTTCAGGGACCTCGGAACCTCCTTGACCTCATCCCCTTCAGAAGGGGAGGCAGGATCCCAGCTCTCTGGGCCGTGGGTGCTCCACATGACGGCCCTGTCTGTGTGTCTGTTTATCCTCAGACTGCCCTGGGGACCGGCGGTCAGGGAGGAAATGCCCCATCTGGTGTCCCCGGGGCGTGGAGGGGACGCCCACGGGTGTGAGCAAGGGGGGACTGTGTGTGTGGCCGAGCTTGGCCCCGCCCCTGCCCCTGTCCCCACCCCAAACCCACTTAATGAAATCAAGCTGGCCCTGCCGAGGGGAGGGAGGGAGGCGGGAGGAGGCGGGAGGAAAGGGGCGGGCGGCGGCAGCCCAGAGCCGCGGCCACAGGGCACTGCCACGGACTTGCTCTGCTCCACCTGGCGGGACACCCTGTGTGCAGAGGAACTGGTGAGTCCTGGGGGCCCCTCCTCTCTCCAGGGAGCCTGGTGTGTCTTGGAGTTTAGGGGGCCAGTGTGAGTGCTTTGGGGGGCTTCTCTATGTGTGAGCTTTGAGTGTGTGTTGGATGCTGCCTACTTGTGTGTGATCTGCGCTAAGGGGGCGGGTGGCGGGATGTGTGTGCACCTTGGATGCCTCCCGAGTGCGGTGCTGGGTTGGCCGGAGTGTTGCGTGTGTGCAGTTGTGTGTGGGCAGTTGGTTTCTTGCTGTAGGGGATGTGTTGTTCTTGGAGAGTGGGCACCAGGGTAGGTGCTCCCAGGGTCTGCGGGAGGGTGGTATGGATGGGGGTGGTCCCGTCCATGGGGATACACGGGGGCGGTCAGGGGGTACATATGTGCACATGTTGTCAGAGAACCAGCCCGTTGTGTGTCCACGTGTGTCCTCTGTGTATCTGTGCTGGTGGGCAATCTGGGGTGTCGAGATGTTATGCGTCTGTGTCTTTGTGCCTGTGTTGTGTCTGTGTATTGTGTGCCCGTGCTGCTGCCGCTCTGCGCGTGTGTGCACGTGTGCGTGCGTGTGTGTGTGTGGATTTTGAGCCTTCAGGATGCCCGTCCCTCCCCAGGCCTCCCATCCAAGGGGCCCAGGTCCCTGTCCTCGGCTGCCCCAGAGCAGGGGGTGCAGAACTTCAGCCAGAACCCCTCCCCACAAGGCCACTAATTGAAGCCAGGTTTATGGGGGCCACCCCTCCCCCTCTGGCCACTAGTCTCTGAATGGGGGTGGGGCAGCCACTCTGGCCCATCAGTCTCAGGTTCTGGGGAACTTGGCCTTAGGGATGGATTTGCCTCATCTGCCTATTCCTGACCTCAAGTGGGGCTATCACATTTGAAAACGATAAACTCTATGGTGAGTGAGCTGGGCTCTGAAGAGAGTCCCTGCTCCCAGCTAGGAGTCCTGGATAGTCACGTGGTACCACTACTTGCCGTCCACACTGTGCCAGCCACCTCTATTTCTCGTCCTAACAATAGTCCAGGAAGGTGGCCTTATCCCCATTGTACAGATGTGGACACCGAGGCCCAGAGAGATGATCTGCCTGGTCTCAAGACACACAGCTGGGAAATGACCTCCTCCCAGGTATTCGGAGCCGCCTCTCCAGTCGGGCTCTGCCCTGACTGGCTGTGCGACCCTGGGCAGGCCTTTCCGAGTGTTGGGCCTGGGTTTCCTCTTGGGTTAAACAAGAGGGGATGGCCTGACCCCACCTCTTAATGGCCTGTGAGTTTCCACATCCTGGAAAAAATGAGGACGCAGGGAGGAGGTGGGGGCAGCTGATGGGCAGAACGGTCATTTCAGAGCAGCCCAGGCCCGGGTGCCCATTCTACAGAGAGAAGACTGAGGCCCAGAAGGGTCAGGGGGCTCGTCAAGCAGGGTCACACAGCCATCTCCTGTGAGGCCCGGCCGGCTCCCGCACTTTGCCGGCACCTTTCCCCCGGAGCCCTGTGGGGAGGGTTGTGGTGGGTGTGGGGGACTCTGAGAAGTCGGGGTCTTAGCCTTTAAGATCCAGAGGTAGTTTCTGTGGCCTCTTTCCTTATCCTCTGCCCCTGCCCCCAAAAATCCAGGGGAAAGGAGGACTTTTCTCTGTCCGAATCACTGCCGCACATTCGTGTGTGGGTGTGTGTGCGCGCGCGCGCGTCTGGTCCTGGATTCCTCACTGGCCACTCAACAAGATTTCACTCAACGAGGTAAAAAAGTTGCTCTTTCCTGGAGAATGGGGGGAGACAAGGAGCAAATTTACACATCAGGTGAGAATAATCATCATTTGTCAACCTCGGGTGGGAAAATTGGCTGATCCTGCATCTCTGCTGGGGTAGGAATTCGACGGCTTCTGAATTTCACCTTCCCTCGGGGAGCAGCTGCTCTGCGCCAGGCACTTTCTGAATGTGTTCTCATCCGGTCCTAACAGCTCAGTGAGCCAGGCCCTGTGCTTACCTCCTCACTCTGCCCCCAGTCTACAAATGGGGAAAGTGAGGCCCAGAGGGCCCGGGCAGCAAGCTAGGCCCAGATGGAGCTAGGATTCTAATCCTGGCCTAACCGGCCTTATCACTCTGCTGCCTGCAGAGCTTCAGTACAGAAACTCCACAGCCGTCCCCCCAGGAAAGTCCCCTGGTCTTCAGGCCGCACTGGTCAGAGTTGCCGTCTATGGTGAGAAGTTTCAGCTGCCACCATGAAAGGTCTCTCCCGGGCTTGACACAAGGCGGGGGAAGGCAAGAGAGAAAAACCCCAAAGATCAAAGCTCTTTGTAGGAACCTATGCTAGCAAGTGTCAGAGAGTGGAGGGCCCAGGAAGGCTCCTAAACTTTGTGGAACACCTCAGATCCTGGTTCCAGCTGACAAGTGATGTCAGCCAGTGATGTGAGCCCATTCCTGGGCCAGCCTGAGGCACATGAGAGAGAGTGTGCAGGGTGTGTGTGTGTGTGTGTGAATTCTCAGAGTCACAAAGGAGGAGGTTCAAATCCCAGCTCTGACACTTAGCATCTGTGTGCCCTTGGGCAGGTCACTGTCTGTCTCTGAACCTCTGTTTCCCCATCTGAAAAATGGAGACAATGTTAGGGCCCAGGGCTTCTCTGGAATTGCACCCACAAAAGGGGCTTAGATGAGTAACCTGTGATAAAAGTACACAGTGACCAACTCATTTAAAATGAACCCCTGGGTGAGTGTTGCCTCATTTGATGTCCTGGGAATTATCTTTTGTGTTTTGCCATCTGAGCCAGTTTGTCCAAATTCGTGTCACATCAGGTGGCCCCGGGTCACTTGGAACAAGCCACTCAGTGGCCCCATGTCATTCCTACATCATCTTCTGAATCCCCAAGTCAGCATGAGTTGGTACTGTCACCCCCTTTACGGAGCTGGGCCTGAGGCCTGGGCACTCAAGGGGACCTACCGTCAAGATGTTGGGCACCTGACTTCCTGCTCCAGCCCAGGAACTCGCTGTGTGGCCTGGGGCCTGCCCCTTGCCTTCTCTGGGCCTCTGTCTCCCCATTTCCAACCCCTGGAGAGGGCACCTCAGTCGGGGCATCGTGAGGCTTTTCCATCTTGGCACCTGTAGCCCCATCCAGAGTCCTGTGCCCTCTGCTGGGTGGGGCAGAGGCTCTCAAGGGGCAGCCTGGGGTGTGCAGGAAGGGGTTCCTGGGTTTGTCTGAGAGGCCAGGCTCACTCACACTGGCTGGGAGATGTACTGCTTTAGAAGCCGACTCCTCCGTAAAGCTGGGCCATAAGGAATGTATTAGTCAGCTGGGCTGTCTGGGCCGGGAGGGTCTGGGGGCTTCACGTCGGGAGCAGCTTTCCAGCGGGGGGAGGGAGGTGCGGGGTTCATCTGGATCCCATTTGGTGGCGGCCATAGGACTTAGGCTCCAGCTTTGTTCCAGGCACGAGGGTTCCCTCTGGGCCTCCAGGCCCTGCTTTGAGCCTCGAGGTGGGGGTTAGCCATGGGGCACATGCTCACACAGGCCTCTGCTGAGCTCAGAATTGGGATGCTTCAAAACCTATGAATCTTCCAGAGACGGGACCGCAGAGGAGCTGGGAGCAGCGAGGATGGCTTCCCAGAGGAGGGGGCAGCTCTCTCAGTTATTCACTGAGCCCTACCATCCTCTCTCCCTCCATGCCTGCATCCAAACCCCAGCTCTTCCTCAGCAAGTCACTTAATCCCTCTGAGCCTCAGTTTCCTCACCTGGAAAATGGGGAGAATGTAGTACCTGCCCTATTGGGCAGTTCTCAGGATTCAATGAGAAATTCCATGTAAGAAATGTAAAATAGTGTCTGGCACATGGCAAGCAATGAAAGGGTAAGTTCTTATTCATTCAGCCAACTCCATCAATGTGCGTTTATTGAGCACCTGCTGTATACCAGGTATGATGCAAAACCCTGAGGGTGCCGAGATAAACAAGATTTAGCCCTTGCCCTCCAGAAGCTCAGAGTGAAGTCGGGGGGACCAGTGTAAACCCCGGGATGGGGCCCATTGTATGGTGGGGAGGCTCAGGCCCGGGGAAGGGAAGCGACTTGCTGGAATAGGTTCTGTGTCTGCTGCGCCTCCTCGGGGTCCCCTGAGGATGGGGCCCCGCCCTGACATCTCTCCTGCCTCGTTTCCCCACAGGCTCCAGGCAGCATGGTTTCCGCGGCGGCCCCCAGCCTCACGGCGTCTCTGCTGCTCCTCCTGCGGGTCCTGCCCACGGCGTCCTACTCCGTGTCCCTGCGGGCCACCTTCCTGGAGGACACGGCGGGCAGCGGGGAGGCCGAGGGCGCGTCGGCCTCCTCCCCGAGCCTCCCGCCGCCCCGGACCCCAGCCCTCAGCCTCACCTCGGTGGGGCCCCAGCTCACGCCCCTGGCGGGCCCCAAGCCCCCCACCAACTTCCTGGACGGCATCGTGGATTTCTTCCATCAGTACGTGATGCTCATCGCCGTGGTGGGCTCCCTGGTGTTCCTACTGCTGTTCACCATCTGTGCCGCTCTTATCACCCGCCAGAAACACAAAGCCTCTGCCTACTACCCCTCATCTTTCCCTAAGAAGAAGTACGTGGACCAGAGTGACCGGGCCGGGGGCCCCCGGGCCTTCAGCGAGGTCCCCGACCGTGCCCCTGACGGCCGGCCCGACGAGGCCCGGGATTCCTCCCAGCAGCTCCAGGCTGACATCCTCGCTGCCACCCAGAACCTCAAGTCTCCCGCCAGGGCCGCCCTGGGCATGGGGGACGGAGCCAGGATGATGGAGGGCAAGTCGGAGGAAGAGGAGAAGGGCAGCCGGGAGGCGGACCAGGAAGCCCAGGGACATGGGGTCCCGGCAGAGAAACCAGAGGCGCCGCCAGGGGAGCCCTGCTCGGCACAGGCGGATGGGGCTGTGGCAGCTGCTGGAGGCCAAGGGGAGCCAGAAGCAGCCCCCTCATTAGCCCTCGGAGCTGGGGGCCCAGCTGGTTCCCTCGAAAACCCCTGTGCTTGCGGCAGTGTCCCCCCCAGCATCTAACAGGCCTCTAGGGCTGCCGGCCCTGATTGTCAGACCCTGGTGGTCACCTCCTTGGGCACAGAAAGGTCCTCGGCCCTTACCGTGCTCCGACACCCCCTACTCAGCCACTCCCCGCGGCAAATCCTGGCACGTCTGATCCTACTACAGCAGGCAGAGATGCTGGTCTCTGTTCCACCCTCAGGAATCTCATCCACTTCGAGAACATTTGTCCCCGCAGCCCCAAGGTACAGCTCCTCTGGGGAGATGGAGCTGAGGATGTGTCCCTGTCACAGCCACGTCCGCTGGGAAACATATGTCTCAGGTCCCTTTTGACAATGCAAACGTCGCTGCTTTCCATCGAAGTAGGAAAGAGAAACAGAATAACTAGGAGTTTTGGAAGAGGTTGAACAGATGGGAGATGCAGAGGTGCCTGGGGTTGAAGCAGGGAGAGGTGCCGCAGAGGATCAGTCAGGAGGCTTCCGTGAGGGGTCCTGCACTGATCACAACAGGTTCCTAAGTGAGCATTTCCCAAACTGGGTTCCCTGGAAGAAAGATTTTGAGGTCCAGTGAATGAACTGAGGAAACATTGCTTCTCTGCTCTGCGTACCCCCCTTGGAGCCCCCCAAGGCTCTGACAAGTCCCGCAGTAAAGGTGCCCATGGAATCTGATTTCGCTTAGCCTTTCCCAAAAAGCTTTTGGCCGCGGAGTACTTTTGTTTTTGTTTTACAGCCACAGAGTAAAATCCTGAAGAGAACACTCTGGAAGTTACAGCTCCAGGTGTGCTCCAGGGCGCCCCCTCCCCAGTTCCTGGTTGGTCCGGGGTGAAGGCTGTGGAGGTGGAGGCTCGGCCTCTCAGGGGCTGCCTCTCATCCTGCTACTGCTGCGGGCATGGGGCAAATGAATTGAACTTTCTTGCCAGGGCCCCAGAGCAACCTAGAAGTGGTGGGGGGTAGGGCTGTGTGTGAGGGGACCCCACTCTGGGGGAATCTGAGGGGATCAGGGAGGGTTTCCAACAGGCTGGAGCAGGGGGACCCTGACCCCCTGCCCTTCACACACACACACACACACACACACACACACACACACATATCTGGCAGCCTGTGCCCATAGCATTCTTTAGTCTTCGACAAGGGAGCCTGAGCTCCGTCCTGATTTGGGGAGGCTCTGGGGGGGGTTCCTCTTCCCCATCCCTCCGTCCCCCCTCCCCCCAACCTCTGCACAACTCTCCAGGTGCTAGGATGTAACAAACTAGCACAATAAACCTTTATTCTGGCCTGAGCGTCACTGGTTTTCTTGGGGCGGTAGCGGGGGAGGAGTGAATCTGCTGGGAGGTGGGAAGCATTTCCCCTGGGCTGTTCCATGGGGGTGGGGCAACTTTCTGGGGCCAGGGGCTGAATGGGCAGATTGGTGTGGGAAACGGAGGGAGGGATGGATGCTCCATGGGAACAGGGGCCGGAGCTGGTGCCCCATCAGCCCTGGGCTTGTGGCCACAGAGGCAAGTTCCACGCATGCCTCTGCTACTTACTATGTCTGTAGGAGAACCACCACCTCTCCGTTTCCCCCAAGGGGCAGTGGAGGGGCTTGGGGCTGAGGTTTCGGTTTCCCCTGACCCTGCAGAGCGGCTAAGGACTGGCCCGGGTGTTAGGGACAATGCCACACTCGCCGCACCCTTGGCCAGTGGTGCGTGGGGCTGGAGGCAGCCCTGGCTTGTGTCTCCTCGCCCACCAGCCTCCTCCCCGCCTTTGATGGCCATCCCTGCGGCCACTGCTCCCCCTCCGTGCTGGAGCTGCCAGCTGGAATCCAGATGCGGCTGGGCTGCGAGCACGTGCTGGATCCCTGGGGTGATGGGGGCAGGGAGGCCATCCTCCTGCAGCCCCTCTCCTCCGCCGACCCCACATCCATCCGGAGGGGGCCGGGGTTTGGGTTTCATAACACACAATGGCCACTGTCCTGCTCAGTAGGGAAGGCCCCTCCCTCTCTCAGCCCAGACAGGCTCCCGCCCAAGAATGTAGGGAGAATCGAAATACAGATACCGAATACCCGGGTGCTGTGTGGCTGGGACCAAGTCACTCAGCCTCTCTGGGTGGGACAGGCTCTCTCCTTCTTCCTGAACTCCTGCGGGGTCCTAAGCGCTGGGGTGTGGCTGGGAAGTGCATGAAGCTTCCTCATGACAGGCAAAAGCCAGGTAAGACAGAAGCGGACTTTGGCGATCCCTGGGGAGCAGGCGGGGAGACATCTCCCAATCAGCAGCATCCTGGTCAGTGGCTCCCCATTGGTGCCCAGTGGTCCCTCCAGAGAACGTGGAGTGTGTGGCCTTAGCCACAGCCTGTGTCCCCAGGGACTGCTGGGGGAGATAAAGGAGGTGGTCTGAGCCCCAGTGCAGGAGTCAACCTCTCCCTCACCTCTGAGCTTTTACAGCTACTATTCCCTCTGCCTAAGACACCCTTCCACCCCCCTCCTTGCCTTGCTAACTCTCATCTTCTAGCTTCTGGCTTAGATGTCCCCTCCTCCTGGGAGTCTTCCTGGATGCCCCGCACCCAGCCTCTCTTCCACAGTCCCCTGGGCTCAAGGATGATAAAAATTGCTTACAATTAAGGGACATCTGTTATGTGCCAGGCATTGCTCTAAACAGGGGACATCATTAACTCGTGGCAACCCTACGAGGTGGGCACTGTTATTATCCCCATGTCACAGATGGGGAAACTGAGGTCCAGAGAGGGGAAGTCAGTTGCCCAGGTCCCACCGCCAAGATTCCAGGCCTGCAGTCTAATTCTGGAGTCTGAGTTCTCCACTGGGCTCTACTGCTTTTCTGATGAATGAACGAGTGACAGTGGCCCCACTACCACTGAGGCTTAGAGCCGCTCCACTCTGCTCCCGCCTCTGTGATGGAGTTACCCAGGAGGGGCCGTTTATGCACACACATCTGGCTGGCACCAAGCGGGGAGTGAGCCGCGGAGGGAGACCGTGGTAGGAGCGTGTGTGGCTAGGGCCAAGTGGGGGTGGGGGGAGAACGGGGCTTAAGCGTGTGGGTGAGGGGTTCCAGTGTTCCCAGGTATCCGGGAGGCTGCCAGGGCACAACCAGGGCCCCACTTTCCCAGGGCTTTTAAAACCTCACGGCGGCCCCCAGCCTGGGAGTCTGTCCTGGGGCCAGGCCCTCTGCTGCCGTCGAGGGGGAGAGGGAGGGCGAGCAAACCCACCCCGAGACATGAACCCTAGCTCGTGTGGGAATGGGGCTCCTGGTGACGTGTGGTAGGGTTGGGGGTTGCTGAAGAGCCCTCTTTCCCATGTCCTGTGCTGCTCTGATCGCTCGGCAGGCTGGGCATAATCTGGCTGAGGTCATGTCCGGGGTGTGGGCAGGAGGGGCAGAACCCACACTTCCCAGGCCGTTGTGTGCTGAGCACATCATCCTTAACCTTCTGGGGTGCTCAGAGTGGTTTGGGCTCTGGGGTGAGGCCACTTGGGTCAATGCCAGCTCCACGCTTTCCTGGCTGTGTGACCTTGGGTGAATCACCTCACCTCTCTGGGCCTCTGTTTCCATGTGTGTAAAGAGAGGATGATCCTACCCCACCTGGCAGGGCTCTCCACCTGCACAGTGGGATTACCTGGGAGCTTTTAAAAATCCTGACTCCTGGACCCCACCCAGACCAATGAAATCATCGTGTCTGAGGGTGCGGCCAGGCAGTTGTCACAGGCAACATTCACAGTCCACGAGGAGAGGGGCCTGGAGGTCTGTCCACCACTGTCTCCCTAGCACTCAGCACGGTGCCTGGCACATAGCAAGTGCTCCGTGTGTGTGCGCATGTGTGTAAGGCTGAAGGAAGGCATCGTGCCCACACATCCATAACCACATTTAACCCTCCCCACACTCTACAGAGAGAGGAGCAATATCATTATCCCCATTTTACAGATGAGAAAACTGAGGCTCAGAGGGTGTAGTGACTTGCCTGAGGTCACACAGCCAGGCATAGCTGGTATTTGGACCCAGGTCTGTGGCTCCTCAGCCTGGACTCTTCAGCGCTGAGTCTCCTGCCTCATTTTAGAACTCTGTGGTCCAAAAGTAGAGCCCCTCCGCTGATGGTAGGGTGGGCACGTGCGTTTTGTATCCATTGCATTTCATCTTGGGTCCCCCTTCTTTGTTCCAAGCCCACCCTGCCTCCCGGGGTGGTGACAGTGACTGCCCAGTGCTTGTCTCTGTTTTCATTCATAGACACTTGGAATCATCCAGTTTTCCTTCGTTGGGCTTAATTAAAACTCTGGATTCCAAGGTGGCCCAGGAGTGAGTAGCAGGGTCCTAGATCTTTTGTTTTCCAACCGTAATTCTTTAGTGAGCACCTACTCTGTGCCAGGCATTGGGGAGAAACTGTTAACAAAACAGATCTGAGGCTATATCCTCGTGGAGGAGATGAAACTTCATAAAAGAATCATCCAGATGCAGCCACAATGATTAATAACAGGCATAGCCTCCATTTAAAAATGGACAGTTATTCACTTCTGGCGCTTTACCCATATTACTTTTTACAGCTTTACCGAGGTATAATTGACACACAATAAAATGTACATATTGAAGTGTACAGTTTGATAATTTTGACATATGTGTATAAAGCCATCACCACAATTAAGATGATGGACATATCCGTCACCCTTTGTAATCTCTCCTTACTGTTCCTCTGCATCCCCCACCCCAGTCCCCAGGCAACTATTGATCTGCTTCCTGTCACTATGAATCATTTTTATTTTCTGGAGTTTTGTATAAATGAACCATACAGTTCAGTGTGTGCTCTTTTTTTTTTTTCTTTTCTTTTCTTTTTGGTCTGGCTTCTTTAACTCAGCATAAATATTTTGAGATTCATTCATGTTGTTGTATCTATCAATATTTCCCTCTTTTTTATTGCTGAGTAGTATTCCCTTGTGTGAATGTATGAAAACTTATCTGTTCACCAGTTGATGGATGTTTGGGTGGTTTCCAGCTTTGGGCTATTACAAATAATGCTATGAACTACTGATATTTTTTTATCTCTTCCTCCCAGCCTTCTTAATGAGATGATGGTTAGTTCTCCCCATTTTACAGATGAAAAAAATGGAGACTCAGAGAGGTCAAGTAATTTATCCAAGGTCACACAGCCAGTAGTTGGAGCATAGAATCTTAAAGAGTGAGAATGTTTGAGCTACATGACTTTAGGGAACCGCTAAAGTTCAGAGAGCCTCAGACCAGCCCCTCATTTTATACTCGGGCATCTGAGGCTGGGTCTCGTCCAGAGCTGGGTGAGAATTTGGGGCTCCAGTGGGCAGTCTTGTGCTGTGTCTGGCTCTGCTCTGCTTTATCCTGGCTCTTCATCTGGTTTGGGGGAAGGATCTGTCTGGAGTGGGATAGGGATTTGACATTTTTTCAGGAGGTTTTAATTTTAGGATTCCTCCGGCTGCTCAGAAATAGCAGGAAGGATTTGGTGCTGGCTCCAGGGCCCGGGAGGTTCCCCCGCAGCTGCTCCCCCTCCCCAGGCGGGTGCAGGGTTTATGGCGGCAGCTGCAAAGTATGAAATAGTCCTGCTCGTAAATCTGCTCTTGCCAGGGTCCCTGATGCCAGAGGCCTCTGCGATGCTCAGCATGGAGTCCCACCAGCCGCTGGGGACCTGCAGGGACACTGAGGGTGCCCTGGCAGGCCGGAGGGTCCAGGTTTAGGGTGTCTACCTGCGGCCTCTCCCTTAGGGTTTGGGGAGCCCAACTCAGCTGGAGGGGCTGGAGAGGGGAAAAGACTGGGGTTGCATACGGGGGATTGGGAACAGCGACGGAAGGAGGAGGTAGTGGACACGGAAATAAGGAACCAGGAGACCCAATTAAGGGTCCTTCTAGCTGTGTGACTTGGGCATGTCACCTTTTTGAACTATGGGTTCCTCACTTGTAAAGCTGGGGCCACAGCCCTTGCCCTGTCTCCCCACAATACTGTGAGGTTAATAGATGTGAATGCACTTTACAAAGTGCAGGGCAGGGTAGCCTGGTGGTTAGGGGTTCAGATGACCCGGGATGGAATCTCAACTCTGCCACCTCCCAGCTGTGTGACCTTGGGCAAGTCACTTAACCTCTCTGGGCCTGAGTTTCCTCATCTGTGAAACGGGACCTTGGAGGGTTGGTGGGAGTTGAGTTCATTCCCTTAAAGGGCTTAGAACAGGCCCCCACGAGTGCTCAGTGAATGTGGGCTTTTGTTAGCTGTAAACTGTGAAGTGCGGTGTCCCACGAAGAGAAAAGAGGGAAACTTCTGTGTCTAAAGGTCTGGCTGTTCTGCAAGTTACCTCTTCTTTCCAGGTCTAGGTTTAGAAGCTTCAGAATCAAGAGATCAGTGATTCTAGATGCTTGGAACTTTAGAGTCTAAACATCTATTCTTGGGGGGCAGGGCAGAGGGTCCTAGAAGGGTTGGTGAAATCTGAGCACTTCCGGCAGCCAGGGAAGTCCCGTGAGCTCCACGGAGGGGGTGACGGACGTGGCCAGAGACAGAGACAGGCTGCTGTGGCCCTTTGGGTGGAGAAAAGTCACCCTCACCCTGTGGGCCCCTCTGCAGGGGTTTGGCGACCAGTGGGGGCTAGGGGTCATGCTGCAGCTGTTCCCCCTATCCCTCTGGGGTGCGGTGACCCCAGCCAGGGCTTGTACGTTGTCTGGCAGGCACAGCTGGAGGCGTGGCCGGCAACACGGGCTGGGGAGCCCAGGGACTGGGGCCCATCTGGGGCAGGCACTGGGGCTATTTCTAGGTTGGAAAGGGGAGGGGGACCCAGTGGGATTAATTGCCTGATGACCTGGAACATCTCTCCTCCCCTCTCTGCTGTGTTTCCCTCTATAAAACAAACGAAATGCTTAGACTGGCCAGAAACTCCTTCAGGCACCGTGGGGGAAGGGCAGAAGGTGTCTACATCTCCGAAAGACTGGGGTTCGAATCCCAGCATTCATATCCCACCTCCAGACTGCGTGACCTTGGGCAACTTCTGCCCTCTCTCGGAGCCTCAGTGTTTCACCTGTGAAACCACAGGTCCTGCCCTGCTGTGAGAATCAGATAAGAAAATGCTGCTTGAGCACGTGAGAGACCCCCTGAGCCCCCAAATCTCCCACCTGTGCCCTTCCTCAGGGTTTAAATCCCACCACGAGGGCCTGGTTCCATCACTGCTTCAGCATGCACTGTGTGGCAAGTGTGGCACTGAGCACTTCCTACACACTGCGTCTTCACAAAGCTGAGGGCGGTACAGATATTATCCACCTTCTACAGAGGGAGGCACGGAAGCTCAGACAGGCCAAGTGACTCGCCCAAGGTCACGCAGCCAGAAAGACCCTGAGCCAGGCTTTGAACGTCCTGCGCTTGTCGTATCCCATAGGAAGTGCTCTAACCACAGCTCCACACGGCCTACAAGCCTATTCATGAATGAATGAGCGCATGAATGCAGAATAATGGGGTTGGAGGAGGGGGCCCAAAGCCAATGTGTCCAGACTTCCATGTGACCCCACAGCTCAGCGGGTGGCAGGGGCGTCACCACAGCTGCCGGGGGCTGCATCCACCGTGGTCTGCAAGGAGGAAAGGCAGGAAAGAGGGCTTTGACCACCACGGGCAGCGGAGTCTGGCCCCTCCTGTTCACAAACTGCGCCTGCGCGCGCCTTGCGTGGGGCGGGCACTCCGCTGGGGGGAGGGTGGCACCCCAGCCCCTTGCGCCACCACCCAGCAGGCGGCCTGTCTCCCCTCGCTACCGAGTGTGCTGAAGGGGCCTGCGAGGCCACGTGGCCCGGGAATGACCAAGCTAGTCTGTCGAACGCCAGCCAACGCTTTGCTCCTGCCCCGGACGCTGCATGGGGACGCCGCCGAGAGTCCACCGGGTCCAGGGTCAAGCTCACAGCCCTGAGCTCTCTGGAGGCGTGAACTTGGAGGTGGGGACCCAGGCAGGCACTGGCCCTGGGTCTGGAGCCCCGGGGTGGAGGTCTGGCTCTGCCTAGTCCCTGGCTGTGCCGCCTGAGGAAAGTTGCTCACCCTCTCTGGACCTCAGCTGCCTCTCCCACAAAGGAAAGAAGGAGGCTTGATCTGGATTTCAGATTCCACCCAGCGGCGGGCCTCGAACTCTGTTCCCGTGTGAGCCGTTATTGTCAGCAGCTGGGGGAGGGGCTGCAGGACGCCATTTTTCCTGAAGCAAAAAGAATCACTCAATTCTTGGACGAGAAGATCTTGGAAGAACCTGGCTTCTTTACCCTCTCGAATCCATCCCCAGGGAGATCAACGTCCCCCCACGTTAAGAGACCCCCTGGACGAGTTCTCCCAGCTCCTTTGACGGTCTCTCCAGCATCTGAACAAACCCTCAGTCTCAGGAAGCCCTTTTCCATCTAAGGTAAGTTGAGCCGGTTGGGCCCGAGGGCCGATTTCCCTGCAGCCTGGCCCGTAGCACGAGCTCTGGCTGGAAGGACGGGGCCAGCCACTGGGGAGCCAGTTAGAGACACTTCTGAATTTTTCCCCTGGCCTCTCACAAGAGAAGAACATCTCATCTTTGTACGGATCTGATCTCCGCACTGTCTGGTTTTGAGTAGACTGCGGGGAGAGAGAGGGGGGCCTTTTGGAGGGTCGTACTGTCACATCTACCAAGGTTGTCTGTGTCCTTGTCCTTTGCCCCAGAGATTCTCTTCTGGAATCTGCCTACAGAAATACCTGTGTGTGCGCCCTGAGATGGGATGTCGGTGCCAGCGTTGTTTAGAATAAGTGACAAAAAGGGAAACCCCTTGTGTGCCCATTGCTGCGGGAGGCTTAAGGAGATGGTAGTCCTGTTGAGTGGGAGGATATATTCAGAGAAGATTCGCTTCTGGGGAAAGGGCCTGGACATAAAAACTATCGTCAACATTTCCCAGTTTGCTTTTCACATAAATGAGTTCATGTGAAAAATCACTACGAAGTCGGTTTGATCGGCTTCCTTGAACCAACGAGGGAGCGTCCCTGCGCAGTAAATTGTTGACGGATGCGGTACCCCAGGGGCGAAGGGGCTTGTCACACAGCGGGTGAGTTGGGAGAGGGCTCAGGTCCTGGGTCTGGCCTGGCAGCTCATCCTCCTTGTGGTCTGTGTTCTATCTTACGTTAGGGGAAAGGGCGGCCCTGGCGTAGGGGACTCACACCTGGGAGTCACCTGTTTGAAGTGTGAGCCCAGACTTCTGCTACCCGGGCTCCAGGTATCCCTAGAACAGAGCCAGTTCAGGGTGCCTCTGGGTCAGGTGTAGGGCAGAGTGGGACCTGGGTGAGCTTGAGAATGGGGATCACAGGCGGCAGAGCTGGACAGCCCTTGAGTCATCACATGGTTCCCAGGCCATCCTGCACGTGGGTGTCTTTGCAGACACCAGGTCCTACTGGGGGGCTTGCCGAGGCAAAGGATACAAGCATCGCGTTTTCAGAGTTGCTGCCAAATGACTTTTCCAAAATGCGTCACCAATTTCCATAAGGGTGGTTCCGTTTCCCCATACCCTTGACGACACTGTGAGTTTCCAGTCAAAGAGATGAGAAGTGGTATTCCATTGTTGTTTTCGTTACGCTTCTCTGATTACAGGTAAGAGAGGAGCTTTTAACCTCACGGAGTTCCTCTCCTATGAATTACCTGTTTCTATCCTTAGTTTCCACGTGTATTGGTGGGGTACCCACTGATTTTCAGCTTTTTGAGCTGCAGAATCCTGTGTTTGAACAAACTCTTCCTAGGAATCCTAAGTTAAATGAAAGCAGAGCTGCATCCTGGAAGGGGGGGTTGGGATACCCAGAGGGCACCTGTTTGCCCCCTTTTCCGCCTCTGCAGGGGCCCCTAGGGCTCAGTGGAGCAGAGTTTGCAAACAATTGGTATAGTCCTACCACTCCAGCTACAAATGGGGAAACAGACCCAAAGCCACCCAGAAAGGTAACGGCCGAGTCTGGTCTCCAGCGCAGATCACCTGACTCTGTCAGTGTTCATTCAAGAACGATCTCTAGGTAGATGATCCAGCCATGAGTGACAGTTTCCTCACTTCCTGTCTATGCCCTTCACTTGTTTTTTGTGTGATGCTGGTGGTAGATGTGGAGATGATGGCGGTGGGGATGGGGTGGTGGAGGTGATGGTGATAAGGTGGTCATGATGTTGGTGGGCGTGGGTGGAGATGGCGGTGGTGGAGGTGGCGGAGGTGCTGATGGAGGTGATGGTGGTGGGGATGGGGTGGTGGAGGTGATGGTGATAAAGTGGTCATGATGTTGGTGGGCGTGGATGGAGATGTCGGTGGTGGAGGTGGCGGAGATGCTGGTGGAGGTGATGGTGGAGGTGGCGGAGGTGATGGTGGAGATGATGGTGGAGGTGGCGGAGGTGATGGTGGTGGTGAACATCCTTGCCTTGTCCCTATCTTCATGGGAGTGCTTCCAAAGTTTTCCCATGAGCATGATGTTTGCTGTAGTTTTCTGGTAAATGTCCTCTTTTCAAGTTAAGGAAATTCCTTTCTATTCTTAGATTGCCAGGATTTTTGAGTTGCAGATGGGTATTGAAGTTTATCACATGCTTTCCAGTCTCTACAAAAATGAGACAGTTCTTTTCTCTCACCGTGGGGCACTGGATGGAGACATCCCTGGGACAATCTGGGTGAACTGATTTTGCCTCAAGCCCGGAACCTCGCTCTCTCTCGTCCACTTTCCCTGTCCCTTCTTTCTCTCTCCCTAAACACAGACACTTTTCCAGGCCCGAGGAGCCTGACGGTAGAGGAGGGTGAGGCATCAGAATAGAAATGATCTCCCCGTGCTGGGTCAGCGCTTTCTGCCTGCCTGACTTCTGCTGCCGTTTCCTGTGCTAATCCCAGGGGGGACCAGCCCCCCTCCCCATCTGGTTCCAGACATAGCTCGAGACATTCTGAGGGTGCATTAAAATGCTGGTGGCAGACAGACAGGGGAGGATCTTGAAGCCCCGCATTCCTCTCTGGGGTGCCGGAGGAGGGGTGGGCGCGGGGCGGGCGTGTGGTGAGGCAGGAATTTGTCTTGGTGGGGGCGGGGTTGGTCCGGGGTGTGGGGAGAAGGGCTGGGTTGCTAGGCAAAAGCGGCAGAGATGAATCATGTTCTGGCGTGAGCTGGTTATGGGCTAAAATGAGAAGTTATCCAAGGATGTGGAATCTTTTTGTTTGAGCTGGAAGGGAATATGGAGGCATTGGGTTCAGCCCCCTGGTTTTGCAGACAGAGGAACCGCAGATACAGAGAGGGAGAAAGGTTTGCCCAGAGAGTAAGGAACGGGCGTCTTGCCTCCTAGCTTTTTCCAGGGACTGTGGCCAGAATAAGGCTTTGGCACCAACTCCTGTATCGTACGCGGTTACCGTTCTAGGCATCCGAGATTTCATGAATCCTCAGGCATGCTTTCCCTGAGGAAGAGAAATCCAGAGCGATACGCTCTGGGATGGCTATGAACAGTGTCATGCCAGGGTGGATGGGGGAGGCCTGTCTGGGGAGGTGGCATTTGAAGTGAGACCTGGATGCAGGCGGCAGCCCTGAGAAGCTCTGGGAAGAGGGCTGCAGGCAGAGGGACCAGCCAGTGCAAAGGCCCTGCGGTGGGAATGAGTTTGGTGAGTTTGAGGGACAGCAGGGAGGCCAGTGGGCTGAGGGAGGCAAAAGCGGGGACAGGCAGGGCCTTGGAGGCCGGAGAGAGGCTTGATGGGAAGCTGTTGCCTGACATTAATCAGGGGGCGAGATCCCCCTCGTGATTCCTTCTCCTGCCCTGTGGTGCCTGCTAAGGGCCTGTCCTGTGGATTAATGAGCATTTAATAAGCACCTACTGTGTGCCTGGCTGTCCTGGGCGCTTCGCCTGTATGGTCTCATTTCACCCTGCAACGGCCCCTCCCAGGCTGACCGTCGGAGGGGGACAAATGGGAGAGGCCCACACTTGCCCATAGCCGCTCTGTGCAGGCCTCGCGGACCCAGGCTCTGTCCCTTGAGGCCCTCTGCTCAGCCAGAAAAGGACTGGCCTGCACGAGCAGCTTGTCCTTTGGTTCAGCTTCTTAGGAAAAAGAGTGGGAAAGGTTGAGAGGACTCTCAGATCCCGGCGGCCGCCCCAGAAGACTTGCCAGGAATCAGGGCCACGCTGGCCCGAGCCTTCGGGGTTGGAAGGGATGAGCACCCACTTGAAGGGAGATGGTCCCCAGGGGCCTGCTGTGGTGGGAAAGTGAGTGAGAATCCGGGGCTGAAGGGCAAATGAGACAGTGTGAGAAACTCCCCCAAAGCTCCTTTGCCGCCAGATGGTAAGCCCAGCAGATGCCTGGGATTCCACCATTAATGATTTACACTAAGCCTGGCTTTTTGCTGTCTTCCTGTAAGATGCAAATCTCCTTTGGAAGAAAGAGTGAGAAGATGAAGTCTCAAACCCAATATTGTGATAAAATTCAGAAATAGTAAGTGGTAGGGGCCTGGACAACTCCGAGGGGCCATCAGATTTAGAGCTCCCCACAGGGTCAGCGGAGACTTTTGGTGGGGCTGCCCTGCTGCCCACCTTCTCCCTCTGCCCACTCCTGCTTTCCAAACCAGGCTTCCACAGGTGTTGATCCCAGGAACACTCCTGGATAAACACCCTGCACGTTAACTCCATCTAAGAGTCAACTTTCTGGGGCATCTGGCCTGTAACAGTGAAGGTGATGATGGTGTTTATAAAGTTGATACTGATGACCATGACCGTGATAACGATGGTGTTGATGACGTTGGTGATAATGTTGGTACTGATGACGATGGTGATGGTGGATGAACCAGCCCGCTCGGGCTGCCATAACAAGATACCACAGACGGCGCGGCTTGAACAGTAGGAATTTCTTTTCTCACGGTTCTAGAGGCTGGAAAGTCCAAGGTCGAGGTTCTGACAGGGCTCAGTTTCTGGTGAGAGCTCTCTTCCTGGCCAGTAGATGGCCGCTTTGTCCTCACATGGCCTCTGAGCGTGTGTGGAGAGACCTCTGCTTTTAAGGTCTCACCCTTATGACCTCATTTAACCTTAATTACCTCCTAAAGACCCTATCTCCAAATATAGTCACAGTGAGGTTTGAGCTTCAATATATGAATTTGGGGGAGGGGGGTGCCATGTAGTCCATAGCAGTGATGTTGGTGACAATGATGGTGGCAGTGACCACGATGGTGACAGTGTTGCTGCCGCTCATGTTGGTGATGACGATGTTGCTAATTACGATGGCGATGGTGGTGGTGATGACAATGACAATGACGACTGTGATAGTATTGAGGATGGTTATGGTGTTGATGATGGGGGTGATGGTGGTGACGACGATAGCTAACATTTATTGAGTGCTTATTACATGCCTGGCACTGTGCTTTTTTTTTACTTTACGTGGGATCATTCTTTTAATCCTTACAACAGACCTCTGACTTAGGAGCTAGTATCCTGCTGATTTTTCAGGAAGGGAAATCAAGGCTCAAAGAGGTTAGGTACCTGCCTACAGTCCCATAGAGAGCTCATGGCAGAGCTGGGATTAGAACCCATGTCCCTAGGTCCCCATCCAAGGTTGTACCTTCATATCCTGTGGTTCGGTTCAAAGGGGCCGTGTGTGATGGGGGGTGTTTGGGGGGGTCCAGCCTGATTTCCCCACTGGGGCTCCCTCTGATCCGTCAGCCTGAGGCCCCGGGGGGCAAGATGGAGGCCCCTGGAACCTCTTTTGCACCAGCAGCTCTGGGGCATTAAGGATTGTCCTCACCTGGGGGGCCTGGGCCTTCTGGAGTTATTCCGGGATCTGGGCTTCTCTGAGGTGAGGCCAGGGGCTGGAGTGTCTAACACGACATTTCCAAAGATAGCTGGGCGGGGAGGGTGCTGGTGGTATTTGAGGCTGTGCCCTGTGTCTGACCAAGCACTGTGGAGTGAGCTTGCCCATCAAGCCACGTGTGACAGAAGTCACTTCTGTGTGTCCCCTGCACAGGGGCAGCCAGACGACGACTTTCTGTACTTTTGGAGGCCTTGCTGGGAGGGTGCGTCTCAAGGCAAAGACATCATAGATTGGAAGCTTGGAAGTTATAGTATTTTACTTTACATTTATTTTATTGTATTGTGTTAATTTCATTTAATTTTTAATTTAATTTTATTTTGTCATGCTGCGTGACTTGCGGAATCTCAGTTCCTGACCAGGGATTGAACCTGGGCCCCGGCAGTGAAAGTACCGAGTCCTAACCACCGAATCACCAGGGAATTCCCTATAGTATTTTAAAAACAGTAATAGTAGCAGTAGTAGTGACAATAGTAGTAATAGTAACAGTTGCTATGAGGAATAATAAGACCAATGCTAATAATAATAATGATAACAGCAGTAGAGAGAATAGACCAGTCGCAAGCTGAGAGCTTGGGCTGGAATCCTGCTGCAGCCACTTCCTGGCTCTGTGATCTTGGACACATCCCTCTACCTTTTAGTTTCTTCATCTGTAAAATGGGATAATCATAGAATTTTAGGATTTTTGTGCAGAATAAATGAGCTAATCTATATAAAACACCCAGCAACTGTGTCTGGTATGTAGCTGGGGCTGAAGAGTCATGCGTAATCATGACAATCACAGTAACGTCTATGAACTCTTCTTTTTTTAAAATTTGTTTATTTATTTTGTTTGTGGCTGCGTTGGGTCTTTGTTGCGGTGCGCGGGCTTCTCGTTGTAGTGGCTTCTCTTGTTGCGGAGCACAGGCTCTAGGCGCCTGGGCTTCAGTAGTTGCGGCACATGGGCTCAGTAGTTGTGGCTCGCGGGCTCTAGAGCGCAGGCTCAGTAGTTGTGGCACACGGGCTTAGTTGCTCCGCGGCATGTGGGATCTTCCCGGACCGGGGCACGAACCTGTGTCCCTGCATCGGCAGGCGGACTCTCAACCACTGTGCCACCAGGGAAGCCCTGCACTCTTTTTTATATGCCACATGCTTTACATGCTTCATCTCATCTAATGGTCATGTCAACCAGACCAGGTAGGTGCTATTATCATGCCATTTTGCAGGTGAATACACGGAGATTTGGGGTGGTTGAAGTCTCTTGTTCAAGGTCACACGGGGTAGGCGGCGTTTGAACCCACCGGCTCTGACACCAGTGCGCCCAGCTCACTCTGCTGTACCCTGCTGCTGGGCAGAGACGGTCTTCTCTGGGGAGGTTGGCTGATACCATCTTGAGGGATGGAGGAAACAAGTGGACAGGCTCCAAAGCCACCAATGAGAGATGTGCTCCACCTCCATCTTCCGGTTGGGGCTGGGGCTCATCTGCAGGGTCCCCCTAACTCTGCCAAGACTCAGTGGGACCCGAAAGTCTTCTGTCCCATCACGAGGATGGACACAGAGTCTACTCTCTTGTCTCAAGTTCAAGGGTCCTTAGTCATCAAAAGTCACCCCTCATTTGCTTGGCCTTTTAAGAAGATGCCATGATAGAGACAGCTAGTTTTGACAGGACAGTTCTTAATGGGAAGCTGTGAAAGTGCATTTTGATGTGGTCCCAAGTGGCCAGAATCCAGGAATAACATCTAGGAAAGGTTACATTAGAGATGTGGTCATAGCCATGGTGGGGGTGGGAGGTGGGCAGAGGACCTCAGCTGGAGCTCTAACCTACCACTTCCTTGCTGTGTCATCTGAGGCAAGCCGTTTCACCTCTCTGAGCCTCTGTTTCTCCATCCAGCCATCCTCCCACCCACTCACCCATCCATCCACTCGCATACCCTCCATCCATCCGTGCATCCATCCATCATCCATCCACTCAGTAAGCATTCATGGGGCCCCTGGTAGGTCAAGAGCTGTACCAGAAGCTGGGTCCCATAATTGAATTGCTGTCGTCAGTGGAAGACTAAATTATGAACCATCATACATGGAATGCTGGGAAGCTATTAATAAGAATGAGGCAGGTCTACAGGAACTGATATGGAGAAATACAGCTAAGAGGAAAACAGAAAGACATAGAAGTATACGTAGTATGCTACCATTAGTGTAAAAAACAGGGTCTATTTAAACACTTGTGTAGTTGAATATGCCTAGAAAATTTCCAGAAGGACACCTAAGAAACAAGTACCAGAGATTGCCTCTGAGGAGGGAGATTGGGGAATTAGTAGGGGTGGCAAGGAAACTTATATATCATCCTGTTCCCTTTCAGGCTGTTTGAATTTTTGAAAATAGTATATTATCTGTTTAAAATTGAAAAAAAATTATTAAAAAAAAAGAGTCTCTGAGTAATGATATAGAAAGATAAGAAAAGAGCAAAGTACAAAACCCATCCATGATATTTATGGGCTCAGGGAAGGACAAGAGACTGTAGGAACAGAGAGGGCACCTAGCTCAGCCTGGGAGAATCAGGGGAGACTTCCCAGGGGAGGTGGGATCTGAGATGAGGCTCCTAGGCTGAGTGGAGGTTAAGGGAAGATGCCTGGCGAGGGCATTCGGGCGGGGGATGCAGCATAGGGCCTGAAGGGAAGGTTCAGTGTGGCTGGAGCTAAGTGATCGATGTGGTAGGAGGTTTGGAATTTGTCGGAAGGACAGCGGGCAGCCATGGATAGGTTTCAAAAAGAGGAGGGACAGGGTCAGAGTGGGGAATGGATCCCAGCAGTGAGGCTGGAGGCAGGGAGGCCAATGCGGAGGCTAGGAGAGAGACGATGGAGGCCCAGACTAAGGCAGATGTGTGGGGTGGGAGGGGCAGAGAGGGAGGTTGGAGATGGGAAGTGACACCTTCTCCCAGGACCTTGAGTCCCCACGGAAATCATTTCAGCAAACTGCTTTGCAGAGTGCAGAGCACTTCACAGTGGTTCTCACTCAAGGCTGCACCCTGGAAACTCCTGGGGAGCTTTGAAAAAAATGCCAGTGCCCAATCCCCACCCACACAGCATCAGATTTAATCAGGCGTTGGAGTTAAACTGGGCTCCTGGATGACTGAGGCGCAGCCAGGGCCGTGGCGCGTGGAGGTGAGTTGGCCAAATGAATGGATCAGGGCTCACCCTGCGTGGGCATTCACCTTCCCGCCAATGCTCAAGGCACAGGTGAGCCTCGGACAGTGTTGAGTTCTGCCAGAAGGAAATGAGGCAGAAGCATGGCCTTTGGGGTCACCCAGCCCAAGCCCAACCTCGTGGCTTGGGAGTTGCTGACCTCCTGAGCCAGTTTCCTTGTTTGAAATAATGCCCACCCCAGGGGGCCATCCCGAGAATGGACGGGATTACAAATATAAGAGTCTGGCTCAGAGCACGGGTGTGTGAGCCTGCTGTAAGTTACACGGCGGGGTCCCCCGTGGAAGCGTTTATGTGGAGGTGCTGAGATCCACAGGATGCCAAGATCTCTGGACCTGAGCTCACCCAAGGAAGGGGACACGGTGCCCTCGCGTGGTTGAAACTAGCTGTGTTCTTAATGGAGCTTCAAACAAAATATTCATTTCTTGTAGCTGCACGTCCACACATTTTGAGGTTTGGGCTATTCTGGTAATATTGCCGTGCTGCCTACAAGCAGCTTCTGACGTGTAGAATTTAGCCTCAGCTCTCAGAGGATGTAACCGGGACAAAAATGTCTCATTTAAAAAAGTCACAAAGAACAGCGGTGGGGAATTGCAGGGCGGCCACATATAATAAAGAGAGAAGCGCAGCCTTAGAGGGACTGTGAATTAAACAGTAGAACACGCCACATGGGACAATGTGACATGGCTCCACCCAGCAGCTCTAATTTGAGATTCTGATGAAGGCCCTGCTCTGTGGGCTTCCCCCCAGGCTGGGGGGGGTGGGGTAGGGTAGGGGAAGGGCCTTTGAAGTTCAGTGTCCTTTCCCAGAACCCAGAGGAGTTTTTTTTTTTTTGCTTTTTTTTTAAAACAAAGAAGGTATATTTAAGAGAAGAGGCAGCCAGCCTATGCCTGAACGTTGGGAAAAACAAAAGCATCTTACTTTTGAAGTTGGAGATTTGAGTCTTAGCTGGCATTTTGAGATCATGTTTCACTAGAAAATTGGGCCTTTAGTGGGGCTTTTAGCTGGTGCGTGACTGTGGGCGCCTCAGCATGGCACCCCCTGCCTGTCCACCCTGGGGCCAGATGGGTAGGAGGAGCAGTGGCTAGAACAGCTGTTACTTGTCCCTGAGCCAGGGACGTATGCTTTTAAACTTGAGGTCACTGTACACGTAGACAGTTCACAGTGAACTATTTGTCACAGCTGTGCAGGTGTGGACAAAAGAAGGTTCTTCCCAGGGGCTTGGCTCACCCGCCTCCACACAGAACCACCCAGGAGGTTCTCAAGAGTCGGGTATTGGAACTACTTGACGAGACCTACAGCAGAACCCCGGGCCTAGGAGTCGGCATCTAAATCTCATCCCTCAGGCCTCTGTGGATTTGGTCCACAGCTTCAGGGTAGCGTCCAAGCCATTGTTGCTCAGATTTCAGGATTTCACAAACTAGTGAAATTACAGACAGAATCTTCTGGACTGACTTTGAGTTGTCAGCCTGTTATATTGTAAAGAATGAAAAGTGATGGTCATCTCCTTTCATCTTCCGCCTTGTTTCAGAAAACATTATCGACATCTGGCTTTGTTAAAATCTCCATGCGTGGTCTTTACTGCCCAGTTTGCTGGGAGAGGTGCACGAGTCATCACCGTCCAGCATCTGTGAACAAACCCCAAGGGGCTGAGGGCAGCCCTGTGAGGTGAGTGAGGGACCCAAGAGACAAGGCTTACCAGAGGCAAACACTGCTTTATATTCCTTTATTTATTATACATATGCAAATCTGTTTTATGTACAATATTTGGTCCTACCAAATAATCTTACCAAGGCATTCTACTGGTAATCTTCCCCAAAATAGATTCAGGTAAAATTAGATATTTGTGCACTTCACGACTACCCAAACCTACTGATTTCAGTTTGGGGGCCATATGCATAATTCGAAATAGACATACACTAGATTAAGGCGATGAAAGTGAGCGGCCGGAAACCGCAGGACTCAGAACAACTAGGCTGTGTGTTTTGCTTGCATTAGAGTTACAACGTGAACTGCAAATGCTGTGCGGATCTCATAGTGCTTTTATTGTAGTGCGAGGGCTTCTGAACACCTACGTGACTGCACGGCGTGGGTGGGGGGGTAAGCAGCCCACGTGACCTGCGAGAAGCTTCGCCGGGAGCTCATTTCTTTTCCACCTCTCCTTTCTTGGGTTCTTGTTTCAGTTTGAAATCAGCCAGGGCGGCCTTGATGGCATCTTCGGCCAGCACTGGAAGTAAGAGAACGAAAGAGAGCCTAAGTTTCTAGAATCTGCAGGAATAGTCTTAGGAAGAGAATCTTTAAGAGCTGAGGTAGTGGTGCTGGGACAGGCTTAACAGAGTCACCTCACCAGGGTGCTGGGCGAGGAGCAGGCCTGCAGGCCGATGGCTGTTTCCTGAGCCGGATCCCTCCTGCGGGGCGGCTCTGGGGACAGACTGTGCGGCAAATACCCGAGGTTCTAGGATAGTTCCTTGGCCTCTTGGACGATCATGTTTTCTTGCTGGGATAGGGTGAGGGCTTTATACATAGTGCCTGATGCACAGGAGGGACGCAACAAATGGTAGTTCTCAGCTGCTCTCAGGGAAGTCAGGATAAATGCGGTGGACGCTGGTGGCGCTGGATGGCATTACTTAGGTCGTGCCAGTTTGTGCCTGGGATGGCATTTGCCAGCACTCTCTAGTGATCCCAAGTGTGGAAACTTTTATTTTGGAGTCGATATTAAAAGGGAGGCTTTGGGGAAAATAAACATTGAGAGAGCTGGAATGATAGCAGAGAGCGTTGGCTAAAGGTTTCAGTACCCAAGAAGGCCTAATGAAAAGGCGGGGGGTTCCTCTGAAACCACGTGAAAATGTTTACAAGCTATGGCCTTTATTCACGGGTATTTGAAATTCCAGCGCAAGTGGAAAGAACTCGGGTCTCAGCAGACCTCCATCCCTGCCGCGGCACTCACTTCTTCTCTTGTGAGTCCTACCCTGGCAGGAGGCCTGGCCCTCTGCTGATTTTTAACTAATTTGGTCAGTAAATCTCCATCAATAAGTTTAGGCTACTGTTTCCCATAACCTCCTTTCCCTAGAAGGTTGAGATTTGAAAAGCTTTAGACTGAAATGGAAAGCCAAGTATAAGCCTTTAGGCATCTGGGCTTTCTCTTAGGGAGAGTACAGAGGGGGATACTGCACAACTGGGCTTAGTCATTGCATATGCACAGATGCAGACCCCGACAGTGATGGCATCTGGAAAGGAAGTGAGGAAATGCACAACAAACAGGATTATGGTGAAAGCGGCATTTTCTCCTTTACTGGTCCCAACTTCACCACAGCCGGGTGAACAGCACAGATTCTGGAATCAAAGACTGGGGTTTAGACTCTGGCCCTCCCACTGAGGAGCTGTGCGACTGGGGGGCTTTAACCTGAGCCCTCGTTTCCTCCTCTGTGTGGGGAGAGGTAATGACACCTCTGGGGACTGGAGGATGTTCCTGAGGGTTAGAAGTGAGGCCACAACGTGCTCGGCACGATGCTTGGCCCACACCACCCCCGCAGGACTCCCCTGGAGGCCGCAGTGAGACCCTGGGCTCTAACCCTCTGGAGACTGTGAGAACGGACTCCATGAGCTGTAACCCTCGGAGGCTGTAAAGGTGGACTCCACAACCCGAAAGGACTCGCCATTCCCCTGTCACAAATCAAGTGGATGCCATTACAAAACTGCCCTAACTGTCTGAGCCCATCGGCATCCTGGAGGGGACACTTACTGGAGCAGTGCAGTTTCACAGGCGGGAGGCACAGCTCCTTGGCAATGTCCGTGTTTTTGATGGTCAAGGCTTCCTCCACCTGAGAGGCAGATGGGACAGACGGGAAGTTTTAGTGATGCTCTACCTGGTGGGACAGAAAATAAAAAGGGCCAAAGAGGCCCCCACGACAGGGTGGTGGTGGGGGACGATTTCCATTTAATAACCCCAGACAGAGGACTCCCACTTCCACGTCCAGGCTGCAGCTCGGCTCCTCAAGTACGAAGTATACGCACCTGCATTGCTCAGCTGGGGTGAGCCAGGCCCGCAGAGATGCTGCCACGAGCCAGGAGAGTGGACCCTGGGAGGAGTCTCTGAGGGATCTGCTTGAGGCCAGCAACTTGAGCCTTTTTTAAAAGGCAGTGATGTTCTACGCTGGTTTTGTGACTCTCAGCTTCTCTGGTGTCCTTATACTAAATGTTCAGAATAAATCCCATCAACCCTAAGTGCTAGATGGCGTCAGGGAGGCGGGAGGGGTGGCACCCAGGCTGGCAGCACCCGGGCCAATGGCACAGACAGCTTCTGGAAGGAGAGCTCTTGGGGCTCATCCCCTGCCCCAAGGAGAACCTTTCTCCTCTAGGCAGACTAAAAAGGATGCCTGGGGTTTGTCGAGAGCCCAGGGGCATAACAGGAGGCAGGTCTACATGGAACGGAGCCCCGCTGCCTTAAGGAAAGCGATTTCCCCCCCTGCCCCCCAATCTCCCAAGTCCACTAACTCCACTGAATTATGCTTCAACTTCTGTTGCTGGAAACTCAGATGGGAGTCTCTCAGGGTCAGAGAAAGGCCCTGTCCCCACTTTCTGATCACATTCACGGGACCAGGCCCTGGGAGCACAGGTGCCCTGTCTCCTCATTTCCTCTTTCCCTGAGGATAGTTCTGGACAAATCACTTCACAGCCACCTCCGGCCAGAACAGGTTAGGTCTCTGCTTCCCCGGCCCTGAGGACCTTGCCGGCCAGGAGGCCCTGAGCCACGGGGAGCCGGCGGCATGTGGCCTGGCACACACCTCTGTGACTCAGCTCCCAGAACCTGGGCCCTTGGGGCTGCAAAGGTGAGCCCCTACAGTTTGGTTTTTCTGAGAGGTTTTAATGGCGACAGGATTTTAGAAAGGCTAGTTTGTTATTTCATGAATCCTTGTAAGCCACCTGCACTCCCTCCTGAAGCACAATGGGAGGAAACAAACAAAACAAACCACAAGGGAACTGCCCCCAGAGCAGACTTAGACTTCTAAGAAATGATAACAGCGGTGACCCTGGAGAAAGCCAAAGATTTGTTTTCACTTCTTTTGTGTTAGAGGGGGAAGTGAGGATCTTTTTTCGATTTAGTTAAAAACAAAACACCACCAAAACCCCCAAATAAAAATGATCAACAACAAAAAACCCCAAACTAAAAAACACTTAAAATTATCCGTAATTCCCAACATGGAGAAGAATTTAATAAAAACCTCGGTAAGCAAAATTAAAAAGAAAATTCTTAGCATATTTAGAAAAAAAAAATCTTAGGTTTTTGGTTTGTTTGTTTACACTCACTACCCTTCCCTTAACTGAGAGCCAGGTTTGTGGAGAATGTGACTTAATTCTAGTTTGCGGGAACCTACCGTCTTCCCCTTTACCCATTCGGTGGCTAGAGAGCTGGAGGCAATCGCAGAACCACAGCCAAATGTTTTAAACCTGGCGTCCACGATCTTCCCCTTTTCATCCACTTGAATCTAGAAAAGAGGCAGGAGTTAGCAGAGGTTCTGGTGTGCCCCATAGAACCTGGTGCTCATGGAGGCCCACGGGGCGCTCCCTCCCTGACAGCTTTGGTCCTGCTTTCCGCACTTAAAAGTCTGGGCGCTAATTACTGAGTTTCCTCTATTCCAAAGAGCTCAGTGATGAGAAGATAAAAGCAGGAACTATACAGAATTATACAGGCCTAGCTAGTAAAGATCAACCAAAAAATATGCCTCCTGCTGCCCCCAATCCTAGCCTGATTTTTGGCTATGAGGTTCTCCTCCCAGCTGCTGGGTCAATGTGCGTCTTTAAACACCAGGAGAGTCTGCAGTAAAGGTCTCTGGATAATGCTTTTTCCTTTGGCGCCAGACTGCATGTAGTAGTTCCCTCCTGCCTTGTTTCTGTTTTCCAAGATAGTCATGAAGCTGTCTGGCGAGCTGCCCACCACGGTGACGAAGGAGATGTGGAGAAAGCTATGGTTCACCCAGAGCGCCGGGCACTACCTGCATGTCATCTCCAACGTGGGGGAGGTTTGATTTATTGCGTTTCCTGTCTCTTTGGGGATTGCTAACTGAACAGTTGTGGTTCTCCTTTGATTGGTAAAATTCACAAAAGATTTCACTTAGCTAAACTGGAATTTAGGCTGGTACAGTGAGCACAAAGGTGAGATCGGTTCACTGTGTCAGAAAGGGTCAGCGTAGTTTACTAGTATGACTAGCATTCAGCCCCTGCGCGAGTCATTTATAACACTGACTTGTCCCATCTCACAGGAATTGAGATGGGGACCAGATGCAATGCTGTACACGTAAATGCTGTCAACTACGGAGCACTGTACAAGCAAAGGGGTCACCGTTACCACCAGTAAAGATGGGAACCAGGGGTACCTGTAATTTCATGACATCGCCACACGCTGGAGCTCCCACCAGTCCGGTTCCAACATTTTTAGACGTCTTATCGAGGGACCCCACGTTTCGGGGATTTTCATAATGATCAACAACCTGAAACGAGAGGGTGAACAGAAATCACAGTCACTCTTTTTTGCTGTTGGTCTCCCCGACTTTGATGGCCAAGTCCTTGAAGTCAGCAAGCTGAACCTGGCAGGCCATCACTAAATACCAAATTTCACCTGGGAATGAATTCAGAGATTCCAGAGAGTGGCAAAAAAATCAGCAAAATCCTGTCTTAATTCCGCAGGGTTTTGAAGCACAAATAATTACTTGACCTTTAACCACCCAAGTCACCAGAGTTGGGCTCAAACAGCATTTTTGTAATTTCCAAAGAAAATCTGTTCTCAAAGGATAATGATTACTATTCGAAAATCCTAAAAGTAAGTATGGTCCAGAAATGGAAGGGTTTCCCAGAAGCCTCAAGGAGACTGTTACAGGAGGAACAAGGCTATGGAATACGTTCCTTTGTGTGCGAAAATAAATAATAAATATCTCATTACTGTATTTCAGGGCCCTGAAATCTCTCTGGTGCAGCAGCGCACCCTGGTGGTAGAAAGCCTTGTGTCAACAACACACATCCCTGGGGCGGGGAGGAGTGAAGTCCGTGGGGAAACGCGCGGAAGCCAGAACAGAATAAACATCTATTCAAACTGGCACACGGAAGGCTTTAAAAACCTTGAGGTTTGTTTACTAGTTAGCAGTAAGTATCCCGATCTTTCCAGTCCCCTCCCCCACCTCCACCCCAGCTATCCAACCACGGATTTTGACTCCAAGCCCAAGGACCTACAAGATAATGTCCAATCTGGACTTTCTGCCCCGGGTTGATTCACCGCATTCTTTAGTCAACCGGTTCCCGAGTGAGAGAGTCTCATGTTTAGGGACTTTCCACCCCCGGAAGTTAAAGGCTGCAAACTATGCACCTATCTCTACTCACAGCTCACCACCACTCCAAACAGAAAACAAAAATTAAAACGTTATGACTGTTCGTTACATGTCCATCTCCACTCGGAGGCTCTGAGCCCCTGCAACAGTAACATCACCCTAAGTGGCCTCCCTGTGCCAGACACCCTGCCGAGGACTCCGCAGGCATGGTCTCGAGTACGGGGGGCTGATAAGACCCCATTTGACAAGTGGGGAAACAGGTTCAGCGCAGGGCACTGACTTGCCCAAGGTCACCTGGCCAGGGCGGTAGCCTTGGCTGAAGCCGGACCCCGCGCCGCTGTGTGTCGGGCTGGCAAGTCATTGCAGAACCCTGCTTCCTGGGCTGTTGGGGGTTTAAAGCCTGGATGCCCGAGATCGCGGCCAGAGGCCGGGCCCACGGGCAGTGGCCATTAGATGAGCAGGAGCTGTCATTTTTATTTCAGGCGCGGTTAGTGCCCCTGCGCAGGAAGGGAAAGTTAGTCCAGGCGGATTCGCGCGAGGGGCGGCCTCTCCGTTGGGGCCCGGGGCGGCCCGTACCCTGGGTCGCAGTGGGGCCTCTCGGGCCCCGCAGTTCCCAGGCCCCGCAGTCTTTCCTAGGCCGGGCCTCCGCTAGGATGCCCGCACTCTCGGTTGTCCTCGCACTCCCGCCCCCGCCCGGTCCCGCCCGCTCCTACCTTCTTGTGATAGAGCCGAGCCGGAGCTGACAGCTCCCGGACCGGCAGACGCGGGGCCCGGAGTAGCAGTGCCGAAGTCGCCCGCCTCATACGTCCTGCTCCAGCCGCCGCCATTTTGCGAGCTTGCGCCTGCGCAGGCCGAGTGCGAGACCGAGGCGCGTGCGCGAGTCTGTTCCTAGCTTGGAGCGCGCTCACTCTAATGTCCCGGCGACTTCGCGCCTGAGCCCTCCCGCTCCGTGCACGTGTACGCGCTTTGGTCCCGCCTTGACCACGCCCCTCCGGGGCGGGCGGGGCGCGGAGCCCGGGTTGGACGCGGAGCCCAAAGGTCTGGAGTCGCAGGAGGGTTTGTCCTCCGTGATGGGTTCTGGATCTGAGGGGCTTCGGGCTGGAGTTCGGGACCCAAGTTTGCGTTCACAAAGTCCACCGCCGGAATGCGCAGAGGATCAACCAGTCCACCTTTCTTAGCCCTGTTTTGCAGCTTAGGAATTTGAGGATCAGAGCGGTGTAGTAGCTTGTCCTAGGTTGCCCGGAGAGTTAGCCTCAATTGGGATTCAAACTTGAACAATCCTGAGTTGGAATCCCGTTTCTGCTCCTAACTGGCTGTGTGATCCTAGGTGAATGACAGCGTCTTTCTAAACCTCGATCTTCCCTTTTGTACTAATTCAAGGACAGTTCTTTCATCCATTAAGCAAATATGTGCTGAGTATCTACTTTTTGTCAGGGTGCTTTGGGAATCCAACGGAAAGAAAAACATATAACTTCTGACATAATTAAGCTTGCTAATGAGGGAGAAAGGCAATAAATAGACACACCAAGGCTTTCCTACGTCAAAGTGGAAAGCTTAGCTAAACGAATACTTTGCCCTGATTTTAAAAAGTGTGTATGTTTGACTCTATTTCTCTCTATATAAAAAAGCAAACTGTCACAATTTATATGACAAGGCATGGCAATGAAGAGATTCTAAGTAAATGTTTACTAATGCAGTTTATTAATATTGGTTTGCAGAATATGATCCTATAAAACCAGAAAACGCACATGTGTATTTAACTGCTAGGCACCAGGCATTACATAAAGGGGAGGAATCTCTTTGGGAAGAGAGTTTTTCTCATGAATGGTGCAGTCGATCCTTCCCCGAGGACTTAGACATTTCTATGCATTTGAGGCTCAGTTACTGGGGAGACTGAACCACGCGCCAGGTCAGAATAGGCGGTAAGGCATTAATTCCAAGAATCATTTTGACCTTCTCAAGATGGCGGCAAACCCTTAATGTCAATCATCACGCTCACTCCATGACTTCCTCTATGGCTTCCACTTCCTGTCTAAGGACCCAACTTCTGTCCGAAGTTGTGGCGAAACACATGCCCTGTTAGTGAGTTCTTTTTCCTCCAACAAGAACTATTAAAAGTATATAAAATAGCATGAGTTTTGTGTATTTCGAGGTTTCGCCGTCATCCGTGGCTCACAGTTTCTCTCTAGGTGGCAGGAGAGCGCCGTTTTGATCAGGCGCGCGCCGCGGGCAGCTTCTACTTCAGTGGGTCTTCGGCGGCAGAGTGAGGACCCGGGAGGCACTGGAAGCGCAAGATGGCGACGGCGGCCGCAGCATCGGCTTCGGAAGCGGAGGCTGAGCCCAAGGCCGAGGGGGAGGAGGCTGAAGCTAAGGAGGCAAGGACGAGGAGGAAGGTGTTATCGCGGGCCGTGGCCGCCGCAACGTACAAGACCGTAGGGCCGGAGTGGGACCAGCAGGAGGAAGGCGTGAGTGAGAGCGATGGAGATGAGGAGTACGCCATGGCTTCCTCGGCCGAGAGCTCCCCGGGGGAGTACGAGTGGGAGTACGACGAAGAGGAGAAGAACCAGCTGGAGATCGAGCGGCTGGAGGAGCAGGTGAGCGCGGGGGTGGGCGGCGGGCTCCTTCCCTCAGGTTCCCAGGCCCCGGCCCGCCTCCCTTGTCCTCGGCGGTAATAAAGCCGCCAAGGCCGCCAAAGCGCAATTCATCAGCGCGTCTCCCGTCCTTCGAACGCTTACTGCTTGCCAGGTGATTTGCAACCGTTATCCCATTGAACCCTCGCAAGAACCCGCTGAAGGAAGTAGTGTATTTCCCGTTTTGTGGGAGGAAACTGAGGCTCTTGGTGGAGGGAATTCTCTTGCTCAAGATTACAATTCCTGCAAATGGCGAAACAGGCTTTGAACTTTGAAACGAGTCCAGAACTCCCGCTTTTAGCCACACCGTTCAGCTGTCCAGCACGAGAAATAACATTTTATTTCTAAAAGAGAGTTATTTGCCTGTAGGAATGACGACGCTGATGAACTATGGCGTGGTCGGGAAAATATTGACGGTGACGGTGATAATAGAAACGGAAAGGGAGCGATTACAGCGTCTGGAGCCTAAGGCCCCAGTTCTGGCTCTTCCACCCTTGCGTGCGCTTGGGCGAATTTCTTAATCTCTCTCAGCCTCGGCTTCCTCGTTTGTAAATTGGGAGAAACGATTTCCGCACATACGTTTGTTATAATGGTAATTAAAGCCCGGGGCCTGGCACTAGTAGCTACGTGATTTCTAATCTGTAACCTTGTGAGATACAGGTGGTGGTATCTCTTGTGTAATCTAGGATTCCAGCAAGAAGTAGGTGGCACATTCAAATTAAGAAAGTTTGAGTAAAGGGACTACTGTGTCTAGGGCAGGGAAATCAGGAGTAAAGGTTCGGTACCCCAGGGCTAGTAGTAGCAGGACCTTTAGGTGTCCACCTTTAGGCCTGAAGAGGTGATGGGAGGGACTGGTTTTCCAAGTAGTTGTGTGGAGACAACACCTGAGAGGAGGTGAGACGTTTGTTCCAGGGGTGCGGCCCCAGTTTCCCATCAGGGATTGGGGTGGGGAAGAAGTACCCTGACCTACTGCTCTGCCTCTCTCCAAACAGTCTGCTGGTGCTGTCTGCTGGAAGCAAGACAGCCAGAGACCTCATCAGTGTGGTCCACACAGTGGGTCACAGGACGGGGAAGAGAGAGGGTGGAGTGGATTTGGAGGGGCAAACAGATGGAGCACATTCTCATTTTACAGATGAGGAAACTGAGGCACAGAAGGAATGATGAAATGATTTGCTTAGTCACTCGTAAGGGGTTTTGAATTTTTCAGGGTTGTCTGTGGACTGAATGCCACACTGGCTATGAAATTACTTAGTGATGTGAGGTTGTTAGCCTGGGTTTCTCACTTTGCTGGGTGTGAGATTCCTTATAACGTCCTCTCTGGAGGTGATGTTTTTGTTAAGTTGTGAAACAGTTATATTATCTTTTGGTATACCTGTCCCACTTGTCATTGCATCTGAACCAGCTGGGGGTAGGCAGGTGGTTACCATTTCTGCTTTTTATAAATAAGCACGCCGAAGTCCATTCAGTCTTTTATTCATTCAGCAGTGTAATACGAGGTGCCAGGCGGACTGTGTCCCTGTCCTGGTGGAAATCTGTTCTTCTGGCCTGGGGCCTTTCAATGAGCTATTAGCTTACTCGGTAGGGGAAAGAGGATTACCTTTTTAGGGGAAGGGGAGGCTTGGAAGCAGAGCGATTAAGTCCTTGATGAGGTGAGGGTACCCAGCTTACTAGAGAGGAGGGTGGGTCAGGGCAGAGGCCACCGGCCTACTGGTATTGTGTAGTTGCCAGCCCTGCCTCAGGCCACCAAAGGTGACCACACAGGATGGGATCTGGCAGGTGATGGTGAATTGAAGAGCCTCTGGCTTTATCCTCTTTTCTGGAGGGTCTAGAAATGGACTTTTCCAATTTTTCCAAAACTCCCTCCCACCTCCTCCTAATCCCACAGCCTCTAGTTCCTGCTGTAACGACTCTCCTGGTGGAGCATGATGGTCGGTAACTTCCAGAGAGGCCTGTGAAACCCTCAGCCTTGTTGTATTTGCAAGTTCCAGTTCTCGCCCTGAGTGTGTTTATGAAAGCTCGCAGTTAGTAGTATCTGTCCATGTAACAAAAGCGGAGATTTCCCACCATTTGTGTTTTTGGCCTGAAACTAAAAGTGGCACCTCATGGTGTCTTACAGGTCATGTCAGCGCTCTGAGCCTGCTGTGCCAATTGGTAAAGGGAGGGTTGTAGTAGTGCCTCCCTCACAGGGCTGTTGTGTAGCTTAAGTGACAAGAGGTGTGTAAAGCTCCAGGCACAGTTTGACACACAGTAGATGCAGTGATGGGACCTGCTCCCTTCTCCTTCCCCCGCCCTTTCCTGAGATTGCAGCTAAGTGTCCTCTCCACCAGGCCTCTCTGTCACCTCTCTGCCCCCAGTCCAGGGCCAGGTTGTGCTGTTAGGGAGTTAGGAAATTTAATTCGCAGAGCACTTGCACGTTGGCTAAGCCTTCTCTTTCTTTAAAGAATCCTTTGTCGTTAACAGTGTTCTGAGACCAGACTAGACCGGCACATGTGCTCATTTGTCAGTGCTGGTTGAACACTCTGGAAGGTCTCTTAAATGCATGTCAGTGTGCATTTAATGTACGTGCTCTCAGAGCACATCTCCATATATAGTATCTTCATTACTTGGGCCTAAAAATCAGAAATTTAGATCAAAAACCATCCTAGAGACAGTTCCTTTACTTCAGTGAGTTTTGTACGTTTCTCTTCTGACCTCCCTCTGGTGTTCACGGGAGGGCCGCTTGCATAGACATTACTCAGGCTGGCTAGGCAGGACTTGCCCACCCCCCTTCACGCTCAGAAAACACATTCAGACCCAGGTGAGTTGCGAGTGATGGGGTGACAGGGAGAACTGCGCCTGCTCCTTCGTGAGGAGAGTACATCTTCCATGATCTTCAGTTCTTTCACTGTGGTTACTTGCGTGACACACTTGACAGCCAATTTTGAGACATCAGTGCATCATGGCAGTCCATTTGAGATGCAGAGGTGTACTCCAGTGCCTTCCGGTACAGACAGGGAAACAGAACCCGTGGACGTTAGAACACTTGTGTCCTGACCTCGTCCTGTCCTTTTACAGCCTATCACATAATCATGGGATGGGTTCAGCCTGTCAAGTTTTATAAATCATGAGCAGGAGAACATTGCTAAAAGATTTTTTTTTTAATTATAGGTCATGGGCTTACCTGATATTGATTCTTTATTACCTACTTGTGTGTAATTTGATCCGTACAAAGCAGTTCACATCTGTAAGTTGTAAAGGATGGTAATGAGATGAGCACCCTTGCTCTGCCCCTTGCTCTAAGAGTGGGGACTTCATCAGTACTGCTGCCCGTCCCCGCGGCTTCTCCCCGGTGCCAGTGCCCTGCCTTGACCCCATCCCCTCCTCAAACCCAGGTAACTGCTTTTTTGAATCTTGAGTGCTTCCTTCTCTTTAAAACATGTATAGTTTTATCCTCTAAGTATGCATTCCTAAGCATATATTGTCCACTTTTGTTTGTTTTTGAGCTTTTAAAAGAGTGTATCATGCAGTGTGTAATCATCCGGGACCGCGTTCCACTCAGCAGTGTGTTTCTAAGATTCAGCCTCCTTCTTGCAGGTGCAGGTTATCCATTTTTACTGCTGTGTGTTCAGTACCCCAGGGTGTGAGTAGCCCACAGCTTATTGGTTGTTCTGGCATTTGAATTGCTTACAGTTTTTTTTTCCTATTACAAACAAGCTACAAGGAACATTGTTACTGTTAAACTGTGCTAGTCTCAAACCGTGTAAGAGTTTCTCTAAGTCAGTATTTTTCAAACTGGGGCCATGGTCATGGGTCATGAATTCATTTTAGTGGATACACCCAGTGTCCCTCTGTGATATACTTTCTGGTTGCGTGGGTCTGTTTCTGGGCGCTTTCTAGTGTTCTGTTGGTCAGTTTGTCCTGTGTCAGTTCCGTGGTCTAACTCATTACTGCTGAGACTTGCTACCTGCTGAGACAGATCCTCCTGTGTGCAGTTTAATGCAATAACTAGGGTCTAGATTACTAAGAGTATATTGTCAAATGGCAGTGTTAGTCGAATGAATTATAGGTCATCTGTCATCTCTGGAGAGGGAAATATTTATTGCTGAAATGTGGCAGACGTTGGAAGAGTAGATACTAGTCTAGTCATGGTGTATAGACTTAATGTAACCCCATACCCCAACTTGTTTGAAAGCTTTTTTTTTTTTTTTTTAAAGATTTATTTTTGGCTGTGTTGGGTTTTCGTTGCTGCGTGGAGGCTCTCGCTAGTTGTGGCAAGAGGGGGCTACTCTTCCTTGCGGCACGCGGGCTTCTCATTGTGGTGGCTTCTCTTGTTGCGGAGCATGGGCTCCTGGCACATGGGCTTCAGTAGTTGTGGCTCATGGGCCCTAGAGCTCAGGCTCAGTAGTTGTGGCGCATGGGCTTGGTTGCTCCGCGGCATGAGGGATCTTCCCGGACCAAGGCTCGAACCTGTGTCCCCTGCATTGGCAGGCGGATTCTTAACCACTGCACCACCAGGGAAGTCCCTGAAAGCTTTTTTAAAAAATTAAACTTTTCATTTTGAGGTAATTGTAGGTTTCCCTCCAGTTGCAGGAAATAATACAGAGAGATCCTGTGTACCCTTTACCCAGTTTCCCCCACTGGTGACCTTTTGTAAAACTATAGTACAGTCTCACAACCCCTGTATTGACGTTGACAAAGTCAGCACACAAATTGGCTCTGTCACCTCAGGATCTCTCCTGCTGCCCTGATAGAGCCACAGTTCCTGACCTCTAGCACCCGCTA
Organism: Delphinapterus leucas; assembly: GCF_059928025.1. NCBI lineage: Eukaryota > Metazoa > Chordata > Mammalia > Artiodactyla > Monodontidae > Delphinapterus > Delphinapterus leucas. The sequence goes on from NC_143142.1 coordinate 18,296,652, forward strand.
ATCTGATCTCCATTTCTACAGTTTTATCATTTCAATAATGTTATGTAAATGGAATCATATAGTATGTAACCTTTGGGGATGACCTTTTTTCACTCAGCATAATTCCTTCAAGATTCATCTGAGTTGTGTGTTTATTTGTTCCTTTTTATGGCTGAGTAGTATTCTGTGGCGTGCGTGTTCCATGGTTCGTTTACCCATTCACCCATTGAAGGACTTCTGGGTTCTTTCCAGATTTAGCTGTTAGGAATACAGCTGTTATGCACATTCCTGTACAGATGTTTGTGTGAACATAGGTTTTATTTCTCTGGAAAAACACCCAAGGGTGCAGTTGCTGGTTGATGTGGTACTTGTGTGTTGAATTCTATGGGAAACTGCCGAAAACAGTTTCCTGAGTTGCTGTGCCCATTTTATATTCTCATCAGCAATGTATGAGTGATCCAGTTTTTTTGCATCTTCTCTGGCATTTGTTGGTGTCACTGTTTTTCCTTTTGGCCGTTCTGATAGGTGTGTAAGGATAGCTCATTGTGGTGTTAGTTTGTATTTCCCTGACCGTTATTCATGTGCACTCACTTGCCATCTGTGTCCTCTGGATATATTGGGTTGGCCAAAAAGTTCATTCGAGTTTTTCTGTAACATCTTACGGAAAAACCCAAAAGACCTTTTTGGCCAACCCAGTACATGTTGGTTCATGTCTTTTGCCTACTTTTTATTTTACTTGGATTGTTTGTTTCTTACTGTTGAGTTTAGAGTTATATCTTTTAGATATTATTAGTCCTTTGTCAGATATGTGGTTTGTAAAATTTTTTTTCCAGTCTGTAGCTTGTCTTTGCATCCTCTTTTAACAGAGTCTTTTACAGAGCAAAAAGTTTTAATTTTGATAAACTCCTAACTTTCTGAGTGTTTTTATCGTGAATGGTTGTTGGATTTTGTCAAATGCATTTTCTGTATCAATTGATACCATGATTTTTGTTCTTAGCTTGATATATAGTGGACTACAGTGATTGCTTTCCAAAGATTGAGCTAGCCTTGCATACCTGGAATAACTCCCACTTAGTCATGGTGTATAATTCTTTTTGTACATTGAATTTAGTTCTGTAAGTTTTCCTGTCCACTCTGTGCTAGCTGCAGTCCACTTATTTTAATTTGCTGTGTTTGCATTTTCATTGAGTTCTGTGTATTTTAAATTTTCTTTGAGATTTCCTTTTTGACCCATAGATTATTTAGAAGTGTATTGCTTAATTTTCAAGCATTTAGAGATATTTCTACAGTAATTGATTGTTGTTATCGGAAAACATACTCTGTATGATTTAAGTTTTTAAAAATTTGTTGAGGTTTGTTTTATGGCCCAGGATGTGGTCTCAGTGAATGTTCCTTGGGCACTTGAGAAAAATGTGTTATTCTGTTATTGTTGGGTAGAGTGTTCTATATATAGCAATTAGATCATGTTGGTTAATGGTGTTGTTGAGTTCTTTTATATTCTTGCTGATTATCTGTTTGGTAATTCTTTTAGTTGCTGAAGTGGGGGGTGTTGAAATCCCCAATATAATTGTGGTGTGTCTGTTTCTTCTTTTAGCTCTATCAGTTTTTGCTTCATCTATTTTGAGGTTCTGTTGTTTGGTGCATGCACTTTTAGGATTGTTTTGTCTTCCAGGTGGGCTGATCCTTTTATCATTATGTAATGTCCCATTTTATCTCTGATAATTTTCTTTGCTGTAAAGTCTACTTGATGTGATATTAGTATAGTCACTTTTTGCTTCTTTTTGTTTAATGTTTGCGTGCTGTATCTTTCCCCATCCTTTTACTTTGAACCTACCTACATCCTTGAATTTGAAGTGAGTTTCTTGTAATCAGCATAGAGGTGAGTTGTGTTTTTATCCACTCTGCCATTCTCTGTCTTTTAATTAGTATGTTTAGATCATATACTTTGAAGGTAATTATTGATACGCTAGGTCTAAAGCCTGACATTTTTTATTTTCTGTTTGTTTCCTGTGTTGCTTGTTCTCCTGTTTCTCTTTTCTTGCCTTCGTATGGGTTATTTGAACATTCTTTAGTATTCCAGCTTGATTTATTTATAGTGATTTTTAGAGTATTGCTTTATATAGTTTCTCAGTGGTTGCTTTGGGTATTTCAGTATATTTGACTTACATGGTATCTATGTTTTACCCCTGAGTGAAGTGTGGAAATCTTCCTATTTAGGTCCCTTTACCATTCCTCCTTTGAAATGTCATTGTTTTGGGTATCATATAGCCTTAAAATTTTTATTTCCATTATCATACGATTTAGAAGACTCATGAAGAGAAGGATCATCTATTGTATTTAGCCATATTTCTGCTCTTTCTTCCTTCCTGATGCTCCAGGATTTCTCTTATCATTTGCTTTCTGTTTGAAGAAATTCCTTTAGCTATTCTTTAAGAATAAGTCTGCTAGTGACAAGTTCTTTTAGTTTTCCTTTGCCTCAGATGTATGATAGCTTTGGAAGCAATTATCTTAATTTATTAACTTTTAACTTGAAATATAAACGTTTTTGTACCTATCACTCAGCTTCATCAGTCTGTTGCCATTTTTGTTTCTCCCGATAGGGATTTTCATTTGTTTGTTTGTTTAGTAAAAGAAAAGGGCTCTTACTGATGTACCTGGCATGTGCTACAGCGTGATACTAAATTACCTTTCAGTGGGATATCAAGGGTAGGAGGGAGGCTCAAGAGGGAGGGGATATGGGGACATGTGTATGCATATGGCTGATTCACTTTGGTGTACAACAGAAACTAACACAGTATTGTGAAGCAATTATACTCCAATAGAGATCTATTAAAAAAAAAACCTCACAAGAACCTTACGAGCTAGAACCTAGTGGTGTATCCCATTTTACAGATGAGGGAATGGAGACTTAGAAAAGTTAATAACTTGCCTCAGGTCATACTTTGTGTTTATTTATTTGCTTCATTAGAATGTTTTCTGTATTTCAGAGAGAACACACATGTGTTCTGACAGGAATTGAGAGTGTTAAGTTTATTATAAAAAGCTCTTTCTTGTGGATTTTTCTCCCTCTTCCTGAAGGTAAACGTTGCCTTGCTCTTTTCGTGGCTCTCCCACATTGCACATATTTTGTGCTTGTGGCAGACATGTGTCGTCACCAATGGTGAAAAAAGCTGAGTGTTTGTTTTTTTTTGGCGGTATGCGGGCCTCTCACTGCTGTGGCCTCTCCCATTGTGGAGCACAGGCTCCGGACGCGCAGGCTCAGCGGCCATGGCTCACGGGCCCAGCCGCTCCACAGCATGTGGGATCCTCCCGGACTGGGGCACGAACCCGCGTCCCCTGCATCGGCAGGCGGACTCTCAACCACTGCGCCACCAGGGAAGCCCAAAGCTGAGTTATTTTGATGATGGCATTCTAAATTTCAACTTCTGTTCCTTTTTCTTCTAGCTGTCTATCAACGTCTATGATTACAACTGCCACGTGGACCTGATCCGGCTGCTTCGGTTGGAAGGGGAGCTTACCAAAGTGAGGATGGCCCGCCAGAAGATGAGCGAGATCTTTCCTTTGACCGAAGGTAAGGCTTCCACAGTTGGGCTGCTTTTATAAACACAGAGAATTGAAGAGTGTCCTTTTTTTTCAGTGCTGAAAGTGGGACAAGCTCCTTATAGAAAATTTGGAACATATAAGTATAGTGGAAAGAAGAAAACCCATCATCCAAAGTCAGCGATTTTTAGTTTATCCTCTTCTAGTTTTTGCTAAACATACTTGTGGTCATGCGATACTGACTCATGTTTTGAATCCTAATTTCTTTATCCTAACTTTATCATAAAATATTTCTGTGTAATTAAACTTTTCCCCCATTTCCTTTCTGTTTCCTGTTCTAGTATTTGTGTATTTAATCCATTCTCAGAAACAGATAACTGTAAATGTATTATAACTAAACTTTCATAAATAATTTTTAATTTAAATGTTTCATACCTTATTTGTTCCACAGTAGTTGGGCATTTAGGTTATTTCTGCTTATTTGAAACATAATTACACTGAGCATCTTTGTAGTTAAATCTCCGTGAATATACATAATCGATCTTTTAGGGAGAAGTTGGAAAACACAGGTCCTAGATCCAGTTCTGTCCCCTTCTCCCTCCCACAAAGCATAACTGCAGAGCATAGAAGCTGAAATCAGATTGCCTGGCTATATGTCTTTCTAGCTGTGTGACCTTAAACAAATTATATAAACATTCTAAGACTCAGTTTTGGAATTCCCTGGTGGCGCAGTGGTTAGGAGTCCGCCTGCCAGTGCAGGGGATGCAGGTTCAAGCCCTGGTCTGGAAGGATCCCACATGCCACGGAGCAACTAAGCCCGTGCGCCACAGCTGCTGAGCGGGCGCTCTAGAGCCCGCGAGCCACAGCTACTGAAGCCTGCGTGCCTAGAGCCTGTGCTCCGCAATGGGAGAGGCCACCACAGTGAGGGGCCTGCGCACTGCGGCAAAGCGTGGCCCCCGCTCGCCGCCACCAGAGAGGGCCTGCGCTCAGCACGAAGACCCAGTGCAGCCAAAAATAAATAAATGAATAAACAAATTTATTAAGACTCAGTTTTCCCAGCAGTAAAATGGGGATAACAGTAGTTTCTGCCTTGTAGTACATTGATTGGAAGAGGCATTCTGTGCACAACATTTATTAACACATGCTTGGCATGTTGTAAATGCTTAGATAGATGCCATTGTTATTAATGTCCCTGTCACCTACCTCATAGGTTTTTGACAAAGATTGAATGAGAAAATATATCAGTGCTTCTCAAAATATAAAATGCCCAGCCACTCTAGGGATATTATGACTTTAGTGATTGATCTTCTTTGGAAGCATAAGCCTTCTATGTGCTTGGTGCAGGTTTTAAGAATTGAATTTCTGTGAACTGGGCCAGGTTGTATAAGGTGGATGAACCGTACTCGTGCTGATGCCTCACGGTGCAGTCCCTGCTTTCAGCCCGCCCTTTGGTGCTGGGGGTGGTAACGCAGGGGACCCTGGTGTCTTGTAGAGCTCTGGCTGGAGTGGCTGCATGACGAGATCAGCATGGCCCTGGATGGCCTGGACAGAGAGCACGTGTACGACCTCTTCGAGAAAGCGGTGAAGGATTACATCTGTAAGTTCCCTGCGGGCTCTTCTGAGGGTGTCAGGTGGGCTCATCTGGCATCACTCTGCCTCCGTGGATTGTACTGTGAGGTGTTGCTACCCAGTAAAGAGCATTCGTCCAGCGGTTGGAAAGATTGGAGTTCATTTATTATTATCATTGTTTGTGGTTTTCAATTGAGGCTTTAGGTTTTAAAATACAAGTAGAAGAAATATTTGAAGGAAGGAGGTGAGTATACTCACCCCCACCATTTATCTGGCAGGGAGAACTTACCTGGTATTTCCAGATGACTAAAGGTTACCTTTTACACATTGATTGGATTTTTAGAAGCTTTGGACAGAAGGCTTTTTTTTTTTTTCCAGTACTAAAAAACTTAAACATTTAATTTTGACATTTTTATAGGAAATTGCAAACATAGTACAGAGAAGTCCTATGTGCTTGCTTGATCCGGTTTCCCCCAATATCTTATGACTATAGTACAAACTCAACACTGGGAAATGGACCTTGGTACGATGTGTGTGTATACACACATTGTATACACACAATGTGATATTTTATCCCACCACTGCATCAAGGTGCAGAATCTTCCATTACCACGGAGATCCCTTGTCTGCTGGTCTTGACATTTTACCAGTGAAAGTGAAGTATGGATGCCTTCCCTCCCTTAAAATTCCGTTTGATGGGGGCTTCCCGGGTGGCGCAGTGGTTGAGAGTCCACCTGCCGATGCAGGGGATGCGGGTTCGTGCCCCGGTCCAGGAGGATCCCACATTGCCGTGGAGCGGCTGGGCCCGTGAGCCATGGCCGCTGAGCCTGCGTGTCGGGAGCCTGTGCTCCGCAACGGGAGAGGCCACAGCAGCGAGAGGCCCACGTACCGCAAAAAAAAGAAAAAAAAAAAAAATCCCGTTTGATGGTATAAGTCTCTAAATATTTTCTCTACATACATCGAGGACTGTATCACACAATGCTATGGACAGAGTGTTCTTAAAAATTATTTTAAAATGTTTCCCATTTTTAATTAAATATCCTTTTTCCTATCTGATTTTCCTCACTCCCTCTGTGGGCATTTCCCCTAGTGAGAAGCATAGACCCTCTGTAAACTAGACTAACCCTCACTAAGGGCTTCAGCTCCAAGAGCTAGTTCATTTCCATTTTCGTTTTGCAGCCCATATGGCAGCTCTGTACTGGTGAGCAAAAACAGAGTAGCTCACAAACCTTAGCTAAGTTTTTAGAAATGACTTATTTCATTGAGAAAGCAAGCCTAAGGAAAACACACAGCAGTTCTCATGTTGGCTTTATCTTTTTAGTATTTTTATTTTACAAGGTTAGTGTATGAGCATCAAAAATTATTTTCAGATCTCTGAAAAGTGACTTGATAGGCACAATACGTACAGTAAGAATCGATGCATTCATACAGAGTTTAATTCATTGGTCTTAATGCTGCAGGAGTGAGTATATAGAAAGTTTAAAAAGTGAAAGAAACAAGGTAACCGGGTCTTTTTTGTTGTGTTTTAGAGATTTAAAATCTCTAGTAACAGGATTGGTGCTTTTAATTTTGTTTTTCACTTTGATCAGAAGGCTTAAAAATGAATCAAGATTTAAAAGTTGAAAAATTCTAGGCTTTGCAGTCTTTCTGAAAAGTCACTCAGATTTGTAACTATTTTCATTTAAATCTTTACTGGATTTCTTCAGTTTTAACAAATGAGCTCTATAATCAGTCATATTACATATTACCACTTGGCATGTACTGTTTATGGAGTCAGATCTCAATGGTTATACCTAGTAGGGCCATTAAGATAGACTTTCTTTTTGGGCTGCAGTGTTGGTACAGGGAACCTGGGATACTTGTTGGTGATGCTCTTCCCTTTCTCCATGAATGAGTACTTTTTTGGTGGGCTCATTTCTTCTGTTGTTCATCAGAACAAAAGTTTTGATGTTTGAGCATTTCGTATCCTGAACTAATAGAACACTTCTCATTTTTAGGTCCTAACATTTGGCTAGAGTACGGCCAGTACTCAGTCGGCGGGATTGGTCAGAAAGGTGGCCTTGAGAAAGTGCGCTCTGTGTTTGAAAGGGCCCTCTCGTCTGTCGGGTTACACATGACCAAGGGACTCGCCATCTGGGAGGCTTATCGGGAGTTTGAAAGTGCCATCGTGGAAGCTGCCCGGGTGAGTGACCAGTGCTTGCCTTGGCCACCCAGGGCTGTCCTCGTAAGTGGTCTTGGAGAAACATAGTTAACAAAACGGTCTTTGCCTGTCACTTAGTGGGTGGGCAGTAAATAAAATCACGAGTCTTTGTGGAGTAGCAAGAATGTCTTCTTTGACTAAAAAACAGATGACCCTACAATTTTTTCCTGATATTTAAACATACTCCTGTTTTAGTTACTGGTTTCAGGTGACAGTACAAGGATAACGAAGTCATTCCAAAAAAAAGATTTTATATGTGTGTGTGTATACATATGTATGTGTACATATATATGTATATATACATCATGTCCCATAGTAACTGAGAGATTTGATCCCATCATAATTGCGGTTTTTAGACTAGACTATGATTTATAGAATTTTACAGTCCCCTCCCTAGTGTCTCTTTTCCACTCTGTGTGTGACCACAAAGTTGTTGTTGGTACACCGTGGAGCCCTGTCCTTAAGTTAGATCACTGTGGTTAAAGTAGCCCAGTCCCGTCTTGATTGTGTCCCTGTTGAGAAATGTGCAGTGGTGCTCTCCCCTTCCCTGGACTAAGGCGTTGGGACTGAGCCTCTGGCTGACACGTGCGGCTGTCTCGAGTGTCAGTCGTGACCCCACATGGAGTCTGCTCCCACGCTCCCCTCGGTGTTCATGCACTTTCCGGCCACTGTACTTGTACTCTTGACCTCCCTTCATCTGGGAGTCTGTTCTCCTCTCTCGCCAGCTCTGGAGAGCCTGTAGGAGCATCCCTGGTGCCAGCTCCTCCAGGAGCCTTCCCTTGATTCCCTCCCTTCATAATGACAAACTCAGCCCTGAAAACCAGCTTGAAGCGAGCTGCCATCCTTTGATACTTGTGACGCTTCGCTTTTGTGATGCTTATGCTGTATCTTGTTGTAGTCCTTTGGGTACATTTCTTTTTCTTTTTTTTTTTTTTTAACATCTTTATTGGGGTATAATTTCTTTACAATGGTGTGCTAGTTTCTGCTTTATAACAAAGTGAATCAGTTATACATATACATATGTTCCCATATCTCTTCCCTCTTGCGTTCTTGGATTCCTTCTTGCTCTCCCCTCATAAACACTTGCTAGGGAAAACATTCACTTTTGAGCCTCGTGCAGCATTTGGCACAATACCTCATGTATGAGAGGTCCTATGAATTTTTTTAGTGTGAACTAAAGATGTGCTGAAATATTTTTTGAAGTAGGAAGAACCAGAGTTTGTCATTTACTACGAATTTGCTTCTTTAGCCCATAGCTGGCTTCCTTTCCCCTTTTGACCGGGAACAAACCTTTGATTCACAGCTGGAGAAAGTCCACAGTCTCTTCCGGCGACAGTTGGCGATCCCACTCTACGGTAAGAGAAAGTGACCCATCCACAGCCAGTCCTTCGTCGTTCTTAGAATGCTTTGGAGCATGTCACGTGATTAGGCCTTTCCCAGCATCTCGTGAGGCGAACGTGGCTGGTGTTGGTATTCTCATTGGACAGTATCACTGTGGACAGGGCCCTGGGGAAAAACATATCTTGAATTGTTCATGCTCAAGTGGGTTACGAGGGTCAGGGGCAGGACTAGAAGCAGACTTTCTGACCCCTAGTTTCCTGTATTAAGACATTGTCAGGGAGGCAGAGAGAGGGTCTCTGAAAGGAATAGGGAAACTGACTCCCTGTGTTTTCTGGGGGAACTTTATTGAGTAAGAGCTCCATTATGAGCGTTTTCTCTTCAGAAGTAACCTCCATAACAGTGTGGGGCTTGTAGGTGGGCTAATATCCTCCTCCTGTGGAGGTGAACTGGTGGTCCAGGAGCGCAGTCGATTGGAAGTGTTCCTATCTGAATTTCTTGGGACTTGGGAAGGAGTCTTCTTTTGTGTGAACATATTTTGGCAAGCCAAGCCTTTGAGCTTGAACATGAGCAGCGCTGGGAGGACTTCCGAGCATGGGAAGAATTGGGTGCTGCCATCTTGTTTGTTCCCCAGGTGTGGTTATGCGTTGCACACCCTCAGAGCCTCTGGCCAACTTTTTTTTTTTTTTTTTGCGGTACGCGGGCCTCTCACTGCTATGGCCTCTCCCATTGCGGAGCACAGGCTCCGGATGCGCAGGCTCAGCGGCCGTGGCTCACGGGCCCAGCCGCTCCGCGGCATGTGGGATCTTCCCGGACCGGGGCACGAACCTGTGTCCCCTGCATCGGCAGGCAGACTCTCAACCACTGCGCCACCAGGGAAGCCCCCTCTGGCCAACTTTACTTGAGCCCAGGTGTTATTTCTTTTTACTTCCTGGTTTATTTGGATTGGATTTGACAAATTATGAAATGGCTCTCCAGTCAAATCTTTGGGTGACAAGCAGAAAAGGCTAGAGCTGAGCTGGCTTCTATGTTTAATCTCACATACCAGTGTGAGGCAGTACAGCTTGGTGAGCAGAGCATGAACTTGAGTCAGACTGCGTGGGTTCAAAGCCTTGTTCTCCTGTTAACTGTGGCCAGTTGATGTAACCCTCTGCTTATGTTTCCTGAACTGCAAAGTGGGAATCATGGTAGAACCTCCCTGGTAGAGTGGTGAGGATCGAATGAGGTAATGGATGTGAAGTGTTAGAACATAGGGAGCAGTAGGTAAGTGTGGTTAGAGCGTTGCTGTTAGTTTCATTTAACTAGGTGGTAGGGCTGCCCAGGATGGTGCTTTGAGACAGAGTCTAAGACCAAGTCAGGGCTCAGCAGAAGAGCTCAGGATTCCATAAGTAAGAGCCCTGTGGCCACAGATGTGGGAGGGGCCAGTGGCACCTGAGTCTCAGGGTTTACTCTGTGTTTGAGTTGATAAAACCCAATGGCAAGACCCATGGGCTGAATCCATCTCTCAATAGATATGGAGGCAACGTTTGCAGAGTATGAAGAATGGTCAGAAGACCCTATACCAGAGTCAGTAATTCAGAACTATAACAAAGCACTACAGCAGTTGGAGAAATATAAACCCTATGAAGAAACACTGGTAAGTGTTGGTCTCTTTTACAGTAAACGTCTCTCTACAAACTTTTCCCTAATTGATAGTTGCAAGTAAAACAGTATCTTTAACATTTGTTTTATTGTGAAATATACTATAGAGTGTATAAATGTGTACATTCAGTTTACATCCTAATAATAAAGTGAACATCCATGTACCCACCACCCAGGTTAAGAAATAGAGCATTGCCAGTACCTTAGAAGTCTCCTATGTGCCCCTCTCCGATTGCCTCCTCTTCCCTCTCCCGAGAGGTAATCACTTTCCTGACTTTTGTGATAATCATCCCCTTGCTTTTCTTTATAGTTTTACAACCTATGAACGTATCCTTAATTAATATATGGTTTAATTTTGCTTGTTTTTGAACTTCTATATAATGGAATCATGCTGTATATTTTCTTTCAACATGTTTTTTGGGTTTTACTCATGTTGATAAGTATAGTTTTAGTCCATTTGTTTACACTGCTGTAAAGTTGTCTGTGTATAAACAATTTATTTATCTGTGTTCTTAGGTGGTTGGGTTGTTTCCAGTGTTTTGCTAGGAGGAGTAGTTCTGCTCTGACTGTTCTTGGACGTATCTCTTGGTACACATGAAAAAGAGTTTCATTCCATTACGTCAGAATGGAATTGCTGGGTCCTAGGGTGATGCTGAACTGTTTTCCAGGCTATCAGTTGCTACTCCCGCCTGCAGTATCTGAGAGTTCTCATTGTTCTGCCAACCTGGGGTATTGACATACTTAAATTTTAGGCAATCTGATGGATCTCAAATTATAGTTTTAATTTGCACTTCCCTCATAACTAATGACGTTGAGCATCTTTTCACACCTATTGGCCATTCAGATTTCCTTAAAAAAAATTTTTTTTGAAGTACCTGTTAAAGTCTTTGGCTCATTTTTTTTTGGTTTGTCTTTTTTCTAATTGATTTTTAGGAGTCCTGGGTCTTAATCCATACTTTTGGTTGTATGTATTACAGTTTTTTCCTCCCAAGTTTGTGGCTTGTCTTTTCCTTTTTTTTTTTTTTGCGGTACGCGGGCCTCTCACTGTTGTGGCCTCTCCCGCTGCGGAGCACAGGCTCTGGACGTGCAGACTCAGCGGCCATGGCTCACGGGCCCAGCCGCTACGCGGCATGTGGGATCCTCCCGGGCCGGGGCACGAACCCGTGTCCCCTGCATCAGCAGGCGGACGGACTGTCAACCACTGTGCCACCAGGGAAGCCCTGAAGACCAATTCTTAATTTTAATCTAATTGGATTTGTCATTCTTTTCCTTAGGGTTTGTGCTTAATAAATCTCTCCATACTCCGAGGTCACTAATATACTTCGTTCTGTTTTTCTTCTGAAAGTTTATATTTTGTCGTTCAGCTTTAGGTTTTCTTCTGGAATGGATCTTCGGGTATGGTCTGAGGCAGGGTCCAATTCCGTTTTTCCATATGGAGAAACAATTGTTCCAGTGCTGACTTTGATAATTCCATCCACCCTCACTCATATGCTGCCCCACATCTGTCATGGATTAGCTTTCCATTTCTGTGTGGGTCTATTTCTGGGCCCTCTGTTCTGCCCCACTGGTTTATATTACACTGCCATAATGACGATAGTTTTATAATTAAGTTTCGATCTTTGGTAGCATGAGTCCCATCCATGTTGTTCTCCTTCAAGAGGGTCCTGGCGTTCTTTAGCTCTTAGTACTTCCGTTAATAGAGAATCAGCTTGTCAAGTTCTATTAAACAAACAAACAAAAAAAAAAAAACTTGATTTTTTTTTTTTTTTTTTCCCTACACTGCACCACATGCAGGATCTTAGTTCCCTGACCAGGGATCGAACCCGGGCCCTTGGCAGTGAGAGCATGGAGTTCTAACCACTCGACCGCCAGGGAATTCCCTTGAATTTTTGATTGGAATTGCATTGAATCTGTAGATCAATTTGGGGAAGAAGTTATATCTTTTAAATATTGAATCTTCCAATCTGTGAACATGGTATAGACCTCTGCTATTTAAGTCTTGTCTATAAAGTTTATAAATTTATCCAGTGTCTTGAACACATTTTTAGATGTATTTCTAAGTGTTTTTTTTGATGCTATTATAAATGGTATCTTTTTAAAGATTTTATTTTCTAGTTGTTTGTTCCTGGTATATAAAATGCAGTTTTTTTAATATTAATTTTTTAATCAAACTTGCTCAATCCTTATTAATAATTTATAGATTTGGGGAGATTTTATGTGTTGACAATACACACGCAATATTATTTGTAAATGGCATTTATTCCCCTTTCTTGGTCTTAGAATACTTTTAACTTCATTTACCACCCCTCAGACTTATGCTTTGTTTTCTTGTATTTCTTGTCTTTTAGTTGACCCACAAGGCATCGTTATTAATGCTGCATTTTGCAGTTCCAGTTTGTTTACATTTATGCATGCATTTCCCATTTTCTTTGCTCGCTCTTCTCACGTCGTAGATCTTTCACCTGCAATCACTTTTCTTTTGCTTAAAGTCTGCCCTTTAGCATCTCCTGCACTGGATATTTGCTTGTAACAGATTTTCTCAGTTTTTGTTTGTTTCAAAAGGTCCTTACTTTGCTCTCCTTGAGAGTTAATTTCTCAGGATATAGAATTCTAGGCTGGCAGTTCTCTTCTCTCGGCAGTTAAATATATCTTTTTCTCTTCCGGCTTCTGTTGTGCTGCTGAGTCAGCTGTCCGACTCTTGCTTCTTGGAAGGAAAGCCTTGTTTGTTCTGTGGCCACTTTTAAGGTCTCATTGGTTTGGTTTGCTGTCTGGCAGTCTCACTGCAGTGGGTCCAGATGTGGATTATTTTGTATTTATCCTGCTTGAGGTTTGTTGGGCTTCTTGGCTCTGTTTCCGGTATCTTTCGCGGCCTGGTGAGTGAGAACACAGGCTCTGAGAGATGGGCTGCCTCAAATCTGAATTTTATCTCTGGGCTAGTACTTAGCCTCCTTGTGACTCAGTTGCCTCGAATGTAAGATGGCTACAGAAATGATAGCTGCTTCCTACGATTGTTGTAAAGATCAAATTCTTTAAATTTATTTATTTATTTATTTTAGTTTTGGCTGTGTTGGGTCTTTGTTGCTGCGCACGGCCTTTCTCTAGTTGTGGCGAGCGGGGGCTACTCTTCCTTGCAGTGCGTGAGCTTCTCATTGTGGTGGCTTCTCTTGTTGCGGAGCACGGGCTCTAGGTGTGCAGGCTTCAGTAGTTGTGGCTTGCGGGCTCTAGAGCTCAGGCTCAGTAGTTGCGGTGCATGGGATTAGTTGCTCCACGGCATGTGGTATCTTCCCGGACCAGGGCTCGAACCCGTGTCCCCTGTATTGGCAGGTGGATTCTTAACTACTGTGCCACCAGGGAGGTCCCAAGATCAAATTCTTAATATTATCTCTTAAACTGGCAAAAGCTTAACCTTCCCTTAGCTTAACCACTTTCACTTAGATTTTGTTTGCAGTATTTCTTGTTTCTTGGCCAGTTTGTTGTTGATTTGCAAGAAGCTTTTTTTTTAATATTTAATCTAGTATTTTCAGTGGCACAGTGTGTCTGGGTAACTGATTTTGTCATTCTTAGTAGAAACTGAGTCTCTCCAATATCATCTTTCTAAGTTCAGAGCATGCGTGCTCTCTCTCTGGTCTGCATGTGCTCCCTCTCCCTTTTTCACGTGTAAATGATTGGTATTTAGTTGCATTTCACAAAGCTTCATTCATGAAATCCTCAGGCAGTTGAATTTTGTTTTGACCTTCAGCAGAGTGTGGCTGAGGAGAAAACAAGTTGAATAAGAGGATTTTGTTTAAAAAGAATTTTAATTGTATGCCTTTGGATCAGTAAACATTGAGCATAGCCTCCTCCATCTCCTGCATATACCTGTACTCTGGCAGGAGCTGGTATTTGGAGTGATGAACCTGAAATAGCACAGGGCACCAAGCAACTCTGGTATGGTTGCATTCACCCCACTCAGTAGGCCCAGAAAGTGATATCTGTTTTGAAAGGATGGTTAGCAGTGGTCGTTGGCAAAGATGTTTCTCTTTCATTCAGTTCCTGATTGATGGGAGATTTAAATTCCCTGTGGTCTGGGGATGGAGTTTAAAAAGGGTTTACGGAGCCTTTGTAACTATTGCCATGAAGAGGCACTTTGGATTCACTTTCTGCTCATCAATTTATAGACCTGATATGCAGAGGTTCTGCGAGTGGGGATTGGTGATTCTTATCTTGGTGTGGCCGTTCTCACCAAAATTTACTGCGGAGCTGTGTGTGCTTTCTGACAGTGTCACATAGCTCATTCCAATTTCATTGCCATTCTCCTTTGCCCCAGTTGCAAGCCGAAGCACCCAGGCTGGCTGAATATCAAGCATACATCGATTTTGAGATGAAAATTGGAGACCCCGCCCGCATTCAGTTGATCTTTGAGCGCGCTCTGGTCGAGAACTGCCTTGTCCCAGACTTATGGATTCGTTACAGTCAGTACCTAGTAAGATAACCTACCTGTTCTAATCTCACTTTATTTTTTACCAATTTAGGTTCCATTTAAAGAAAATCAGAAAGAGTGCCAGTAGTTAGCTGCATGCCGCTTCTCTCTGCTTGACTCACTAAGGAAGTCTCCTGGTGTTTTAAGTTATTTTAAACTGATAACTGTAAAAAAATTTTTGCATAGCCTTACTGTTGCGGACTTTATAACATATTAATTTTTCTTTTAACTTATTATCATGGAAAAACGTAAATACATAAATGTAGACAGATTAGTAAAATGAAACTGCAGTTAACCATCACCCAGCTTCAACACTTAATTAATGGCACTAGTCTAGTTTCATCTACAATCTTACTAGGTTCCTTACCTATTTTCCTCCCTTCCATGTTATTTTGAAGCAAATCCAGAAATCACATTTTGATGGTAAATATTTCAGTGTGTATGTATAACAGATTTGAATCGGGATCTAAACAAGATCCATACATTAGGATTGGCTGATGTCTCTTAAAGCTCTTTGATCTCTAGGTTCCCCTCTCCACCTCTCTCCTCTTTTCCCGCAAAACCCCTTGTGATTTTTTTGTTGAAGAAACCAGTCATATTAAGGAAATGTCTTTTGTCGGTTGTGCTGGGAATGTCTCATGGATGGTGAAGTCTTAACAATAAAGTTTTCTCTCCTGACCCTGGCATTCTTTATCATAGGATCGGCAGCTGAAAGTAAAGGATTTGGTTTTATCTGTACACAGTCGCGCTGTTAGAAACTGCCCGTGGACAGTTGCCCTGTGGAGTCGGTACCTCTTGGCCATGGAAAGACATGGAGTTGATCATCGAGTGATTTCGGGTGCGGATGTTTTTGTGGGAAGACTTCTAAGCTTTTTGTCCTGAGTCAGAAACATTGAGCTGTGACAGAAGTTATTAAATCGGCGTTCCCCAGGCGGTTACTTTGGGATATTGGGTATTAGTGACAAGAAGGGCTCTAAATGGGAGATATGAAGTAGTTGTATTTTTTGACTTATTAGAACTTTTTAATGTCTTAATATTCATTGTGATTTTCCAGGGAGTCATGGTCTTTTCACCAACTTACTTGACCTGGAGCACTTTAATGCAGGGCACCTTGTGGGATGTGCCCTTTCTAGAACACAGTTTGTACACCACTGTAGTAGCCTTTCTTTTGAACATTTCTCTCTAGCTCATTTCATTTTTGTTGCATCCCATTATTACTATTTAAGCCATATGGAATTTTATAGTCAGTAGCAGTTTTTAAAATCATCTTGATAACTTCTTTTTGAATTGGCAACAAATCCTGGCTTTTTCTTCGACTCCAGTGACCTTCGAGAAAGCTCTGAGTGCTGGCTTCATTCAGGCCACTGATTATGTGGAGATTTGGCAGGCGTACCTTGATTACCTGAGGAGAAGGGTCGATTTCAAACAAGGTATTGAAGTTTATGTGTTTCCTATCAGAACTGAGTTTTTCCTTAACATGTGTTTTGGTAGGATGTCCAGTTGCCCAGATATCCCATGGTGGGGCAAGTGATATTGGTCACTTTTTTTTTCCTCAGAAATTTTAGCTATTTCAGTTTGTAACGAATCATGCTGTTTATTGTAAAGGGAGAGAGTAATGGTCCTTACGGTTTACACTGGCTCCTGCCAACTTCTTTAGTCTCATTTCTCCCTTCTCTCCCTTCTGTGTATCCTAAATAGTTCTTTACATGGGACTGCTGTGTTCCTTTTAAATCATGGAACGTCCATGGCATCCCCTGCCTTCCTCTCTCCTCCTCCTTCAAAAAAGAAAAAAAAAAAAAAAAAAAAAGAGCAACCAGAACCACACGCCCCCACCCCTAATTGGTGCTTGCTTCCTCATGCAGGGAGCTTTTAGCCATTCTGCCGGCTCGGGGAGACCCCCTCTGCTGTGGTCCCGCACATGGCGCCCTTGTCACCTTTGTCCTCGTACTGTCTGTGATGTGCTGTCTTCCTGTATCTGCCTCCCCCCACTGTGTGATGAGGGCAGGGCCTGGCAGTTTTATTTCCGTGTCCCCAGCATGATGCCAGGGAGCTTCAGTGTAGGATTGAAAAGAACAAACCAGACGTGGCATGTGGCTTCCTCGAGCCGAACCTCTCTGCACTTTCTCACAGACTCCAGTAAAGAGCTGGAGGAGCTGCGGTCTGCGTTCGCCCGCGCCTTGGAGTACCTGAAGCAGGAGGTGGAGGAGCGTAAGTGGGCCTCCCGCCGCGGCCGCTCGTGCTGCCTCTTCTGCTCCGTGTACCTTTTTAGTCAGAGGCGCTTTGCCTCTCAATTACTTTCTGATTTCGTCTACTTCTGTTCTTCAAGGTTTCAGTGAGAGTGGAGATCCAAGCTGCCTGATCATGCAGAACTGGGCTCGGATTGAGGTAAATGTTTTTGACACATTGTCAGTTTCATCCCCCTTTGAGGGACCTTTGTCCGATAGTGTGACCGAAGCTGAGTCAGGATCCCAGGTGACGGTCTAGGCCCTGTAAGGATTCATGTTTATTTCCTTGCTCGACACACATTTGTTTCTATCTTAGGGAGACCCCTAGCTCCCAGCTCAAAGTTGCGCAGCAGCTGTCTGAATGCCAGGCACTCACTTGTGTGTTCCCTTCCCGCGCTGTGCCCCATTGGTGAGCACGTTCCCAGCGTGAGCCGCTTGCCAGGCCTTTCACTGTGTGCCGGGGGATGAGATAAGCCCTGTCCCTGTGCTAGTAAGGCTTCAAGCTAGTGTGGAAGACAGACAGTTTCACAAATAATCAGAGGATATAATGAGTTGAATGTTATTGCTGAACCAAGGACCCCAAGGTGAGTAAGACGTGAACCCTGCCCATAATCAGCTCGTAGGATTGTAAAATTCTAACGTTTTGTCCTCTGGGGGAGAGTCAGGTATCAGGTAGTTGGTGGGTGGGATGGTTGTGTTGAGACCACGTTAACGATGCAGCAACTGCGGCTCAGAAGTTAAGAGCCGGCATCTGCTCCTCGATCCATCTTTCTTTCTCTGCCTTGCCCTTCAAATAAAACACTTACAGTTAAGCTTGTTAAAAATAGAAAACGCCTGGCCAGTACTGTCGTGAGTGCCTGTGGGCTCCCAAGTGTGGTTCTCGAGGTGAACATGGGCAGGCAGCCTGAGGCTTGTTGCTGCAAAAAGGCTGACATGCTTGGGCTGGGCTGTTATCGTGGGGGGTGGCCCATGAATGTCCAGGGACTTAAGTAATGCTGATAGTTTTGGGGTGAGTTTTGGGGTGGGAGGTTTTTAGCCATGTGCGTCTGAAGTGTTTTGTAACAAGTGTCACCATCATAAGGTCTGAGTCCTCTCCTAACTCAGTCTGCTAATGCGTGCAGGCTCGACTGTGCAATAACATGCAGAAAGCCCGGGAGCTCTGGGACAGCATCATGACCAAAGGGAACGCCAAGTATGCCAACATGTGGCTTGAGTATTACAACCTGGAAAGGTAACCGGCCGGGATTGGGGGCGGTGCTTGTCAGGTGTGACCCGCATGCCCCCTGCCTATGCAGCCTGGGCCTGCTTGCAGTACACTGCTTCTCTTTATCGTCCTGTCTCTCCTTGGTGGCGGGGGTTTATGGGGCAGGGCTACAGAGAACCAAAGATAATATTCTGTGCCTGGGCTCTTAGAGCCATGCATTACTTTTTTTTTTTTTTTTTTTAACATCTTTATTGGAGTATAATTCATTACTTTCAATTTATTTTGGTTTGTTTTGATTTTTGGACATGAATGTTTTATTTGACTTTCGGGGGAGCTGTTTATTTTTTGTATTTGTCTATAAAAGTAGGAAATACTAAAAAGCAGAGAGGAAAAAACCCAGGTTTTTTTGCAGTGACAGGCCCACATACAACCACCATTAGTTAATGGTTTGGGTATGTTCTTTGAGACTTTCCTATGCTTAAATTTTTAAGAAATGATGATGCAGTTATAGTATACATTTTCTAAACCTCTAAAATTATTTTAAATGTTTATAACATGGAGAAGGTATAAAGAATATGACCAGCTTTTAAATTCAGTATATCTTGGACATTGCATGTCTATAAATACATCTTTTTTCTGTTCTGAACATTTTGGTTTTTTATCCCTGATTTAAAAAATAGTATGTGGGCTTCCCTGGTGGCGCAGTGGTTGAGAGTCCGCCTGCCGATGCAGGGGACACGGGTTTGTGCCCCGGTACGGGAAGATCCCACATGCCGCGGAGCAGCTGGGCCCGTGAGCCATGGCCGCTGAGCCTGCGCGTCCCGGAGCCTGTGCTCCGCAGCGGGAGAGGCCACAGCAGTGAGAGGCTCGTGTACCGCAAAAAAAAAAGAAGAAAAAATGAAAAAAATATTATGTGCTCAAGTTAAAATTGAACATTTAAAAAAATGTGAGATAGAAAGTGAAAGTCTTAAAATCCTTCCCCAGAGAAGATCACTGTAAAAACTTCTTGAATATTCCTCTAGATCAGCGGTTCTCAAGTGTTTTGGTCTCAGGACCCCCTTTACACTCTTAAAATTTGAGGACCCCCTCAAAAGCTTTTGTTTTTGTTTATGTGAGGTATATTTATTAATGTTTTTACCATGTTAGAAAATAAAACCGAGAAATTAAAAAATATTCATTTAAAATTCACAATAAATTCATTACATTTAACATTTTTATGAGAAAGGACTGCTTTCCAAACTCCAAAATAATGCAGTGAGAACGTGGGCTGGTTTTATACTTTTGTAAATATCTTTAGTCTGGCTCAGTAGCAGACAGCTCGATTCTCATGTCTGCTTCTGCGTCCCCTCTGTTGTGACGTTTTCATTGAAGATGAGGGAAATTTGGCCTCACACAAATAAGAGGTTAGGAAAGAGAAGGGGGTATTTTTCAGATAATTGCAGATATTCTTCTTTCACACTACAGCAAAATTTATTAACAAGTCATAGTCATTTGCATTCTGGAATCTGAAGCCATATCAATGAATTTTTCACTCTGTTGCATTAATATCCATTGGTCTGTTTTGCACTGAGCAGACCTTTTATGGACGCATGATTCTGTGACATGCGGTGTGTGTGTGGAAAATGCTGACTCGTTAAGTCCTGCAGCTCTTCCAAATATTGATGCGTTTCATTATCCCATTTGTTATATCTGCACTGATCTTTGTAGAAAAGCCTTACAAGTAGGAAGCTGTCAGACTCACGGTGACAGATACAAATTTTCCAAAGCTCTAATTTTCACTTGAAAGCTCCAGTCTTATCACCGTCAACAAAAACTCTTAAGTGGTTTTCCTTGAACTTATAGCCTCACTTCGTTAATTTTTGAAAATGTCTAGCAAATACCCAGGTCTGAATCACCATAGTTTTTGTCACTCAGCTGTTCTCTCAAGTGAAAATGATGTTCCATGAAAAAAAGTAACTAGTCCAGCTTGCAACTCAAACAGTAGCCCATTATTTCTTTGCTACAACCATTGTACTTGGGTATAAAGAGGTGCTTTGATGTGTGCATCCCATTTGTCACACAGAATATTAACAAGGTATGCACTGTCTTGATTTGTGCTAAGAGCCACTGTAGCTTTTGCACTCTCAGTGCAAATGTCAACACAGTGGAAAAAGTCCAATAAATGTTTCGGTATTATTATGAAAGTAGTTTTGACTTTGCAGACCTCCTGAAAGGGTCTTAGGGACCCTCAGGGGTCTGAACTGCTGCTCTAAATTTTTTCTGAGTGTCCTAATATGTATTTATAATGTTTATGTATATTTATAAAAATTTTAAAACAGAAATGAGAACATAGTATCTCATAACTGCTGGGATGAACAGAATGTTGTTTTAGATATACTATCCTGATGAGCAGTATATATTTCCATGTCAGTGTAGGAAGATCTGACTCTAGGCATGAAATCTGACAGTCCCCTCTGTCAGTGTCTCTCCCCTCGAGTGGGACCGTGTCCTAGAATTTCTCTAGGGACTTTATCAAGTCACCCACAGCTCTTGGATTGCCCCATGCGTTGCACATGTGAGTGCAATAAAAGCAGAACGCCTGGCTGAGGACCACTGTCCCCAGTGCGTTTTCCACTAGCACTGACTTGCTAAGGGAAAGAGTGGCCTAGAAGAAAGCCTTCATTTTTTTTTTTTTTTTTTTTTTTTTTTTAAGCCTTCATTTTTGACTAGAGGGGCTCTCTGGGAAAAGGAGAAAGCATTAAAAGTATCATTAGCACAAAGAGCATGGCATCTCAGAAGCGTGGGCTTTGATGCCGTGATGTTAGCTGTGTGAAGACAGCCCTCCCTCTGCGCCTTCCGCTTTGTGTGCTGGTGGCCCGAACTGTGTGTTTTCCGCCTTAGGGCCCACGGTGACACTCAGCACTGCAGGAAGGCTCTGCACCGGGCCGTCCAGTGCACCAGCGACTACCCAGAACACGTCTGTGAGGTGTTGCTCACCATGGAGAGGACAGAAGGTGGGGACCTCGGCGCGCTGCCTCTGGCTTGGGGTCTGTCCCTTTTGCCATTTGGTTTCAGGTCTTTAGGCTTAAGGACAGACTGTGTTTACGGCTTCAGCCCCTCAAGGGGCCTCTCTGATGCGACCGTCACACGGTGTTCGCCAGTGAGAGGGGGGAGTCCTGTAGCCCTCCTCAGACTCCACGTGCCAGGGGGCCCGTGACGATGCTCTAGCGCAGGCCTCTCAAGGCTCTCTTTGGTGGGGGCTGTTGTGTGCGGCATCCCTGGCCTCCCGCTACCCACCAGTAGCGCTTTTCTTGCCCCCAGTCCTGACCACCAGAACCACCTGCAGGCGTTGCCAAGGGTTCCCTGGGAATCAGGAGAGACTGTGCTCCAGCACAGCGCCGACAGGCACGTGGCGAAATGCGCTCCCTGGTCACGTGTGCCTCTCTCGTGAATTTCAGAGCCTCAGTGTTCAGTTTCCATGGGCGTTAGTCTGGATTTCGGGGTATGAACCCCTCAGAACTGGAGATAGACACCCAAACAGCAACAACAGTAAGAAAACACCCCAGCATTTCTCATTTGAGGAGCTCTTAAAACCTTTCGGTCTTAGTACAGGTGTCTTGTACCTTTTGCATTAGAATGTTTTCATAATCTTTGCCACAGAGAGCCCATAATAGAACCTATTCTGGTTTTCAAGTCTCTTTTCTAAAAGAGAACGGATGTTCTAAACACACCTGGAAGGACTATTTGAATTCTGAAACTTGAAACCTATACAAATGAAATCTTAAAATGGGGAGCCGATTCTCCAGTTGTTACTGTTTGATGGAAGAGCTTTCTTCTGGAGGTGCGGGACAGTAAGAAAATTTTATATTATTATTATATCCTTCAAAATCTGAAGAAGTGAAAGTTTGCTTCTCTTCCTCTCAAGGTACTTTAGAAGATTGGGATATAGCCGTTCAGAAAACCGAAACTCGACTGGCTCGCGTTAATGAGCAGAGAATTAAGGTAACGATGCTCTTTATTTCAAGT
This sequence comes from Delphinapterus leucas, assembly GCF_059928025.1. Lineage (NCBI taxonomy): Eukaryota > Metazoa > Chordata > Mammalia > Artiodactyla > Monodontidae > Delphinapterus > Delphinapterus leucas. Next base: position 18,318,812 of record NC_143142.1, read on the forward strand.
CTTTGAACCTCTGAAAACTATTTTGACTGTGTTTGGTATGAATGTTCCTTGTCAGAACCTTTGGGGTCGTCCTGAGAAATGTCTCTTACTCAGAGTATTAACTATGAAATGTTTGAATGAACATTTAAGCCTGTCTTTTTAGATCGGCTTAAAGCTTTAGCCCCAACGATAGATACAAACCAAAACAGGAATTTTGGCCCTAAAGGTTATTGGAATAGACGAAGAAGCTAAAAGAGGAGCCTGACATACTTAGCCTAGCGATTGGAGCATGAACACCCCCAAATAAATCAGGGCCTCAGTTTCATAGATTTTTTTTTCCTTTCTTTTGGTGAGTCATTCATGGGGATGTTGTGAGACATACGGTAGACTTGAGATGCGGCTCCCAAGAAGCCTGAAGAGGCTGGGGCGCAGCTGGGGAGGTTGGGAGCAGCCCTTCTCCTCGTCCTCTTCCTGGTCGCCTCCCTTCTCCCGGGTGGTGGCCGTCCTCCCTGCGCTCCCACCTCTTCCATCACGAGCCAGTAGACTTCGTGTAATCGCCACGTACAGTGACGCGTCCTATCCCGATTCTCCAGGCTGCGGAGAAGGAAGCAGCCCTCGCCCAGCAAGAGGAAGAAAAGGTTGAACAACGGAAGAGGGCCCGGGCAGAGAAGAAAGCGTTGAAAAAGAAGAAGAAGACCAGAGGCTCGGACAAGAGCAGAGCTGATGAGGATGATGAGAAAGAGTGGGGCGACGACGCGGAAGGTGAGGCCTGGTCGGACGCCACCTGGGACATCCCGGAGCTCCAGACAGGGCGCAGAGCAGCACGGAGAGCCTTCTTGCATTTGAGAATAAGTTGCTTGCAAGGTGCCCACCACCCTCCCTGTCCCTGCCTGCCCTCTACGTGGGTGCCGTCTTCCCCAGCTTGACTCCAAGGCCCTGTGCCAGGCGCCACCCCGTGTAGACACACCCCTGCCCATACTCCCTGGGCTTCGCTCCCTACCCTGTTGCTGACACCACCGCCCTCTTCCTGAGTGGTGCCTCCTCTCCCTCCGTGGGCTCCCACACCCCCACCCTGTCCTGTCACTCCCCGAGCATGGACACCGCCTTATCCTCAGGCCCTGGCGCCCTGCACCGCCGCCGCAGCTGGGCCCTGCAGTGACACCAGCCTTACTTGTCCCCATCAGGTTTTGACAGGTAGAATTTTCCAGCCAGTGTTTCTGTCACCCCTGCCATTTCAGGCGTGGGCAGGTGTGGGTCAGATTTGTTTCAGCAAAACCAGTCAAGGTAAAGAATTGTCTCTAGACACTAAAGGACACTAAACATTTTTCTAGTTCAGAGTTGTCAACCAGAGGGAAATAGTAATGGAGTCATTGTTCAGTTGACCAAGAATTTCTCCCCGAGTCTTTTTGGGGCCTTCAGAAATGGTAGCTCACTGCGCTTTAGGGCTTCTGGTTTAGCAGGGGAAGGCAAACGGGACCTGTGGCCGCAGTGACGTGTAATAGGGACTTGGGGAGATGTAGGTCTGAATCATGGTGGAGGCGAGGGAAAACACTAGGGGCCCTGCAGGAAAGACTTTGTGGGGAAGTGACGCTGCACCTTGGCATCTGGGGGAGGAGTGTGAGAAAGAAGGGAAGGGGCCAGCCAGCCAGGGTCAGCAAAGCACAGGGCACAAAACAGCCTGGCATTTTCTCCGAGCAGCAAGTGTCTGCCTTTGGGCCCTGATGCATGGCAGAGGGCTGGGTGCTGGGGTGGGTGAGGCTGGGGCAGCAGGCAGGCCAGCAGGCCCAGTCAGGGTGCCCTGGAATGCAGCGAGCGTGCCACGGTCAGGCTCCATCGGGAAGGCAGTGGGAAACTGATGGGAAGGTCTGGAAGCAGGGGACCCTCACCAGTTGGGTTTCAGTGTTGTCCCCCTGGAGGCAGTGGGAAGAGTGGGTTGGAGTATGATGTTGTTAAGTTCTGTTGAAGGACAGAAGACAATCGTGAACGTGGGTAGGAACTGTAGCACCACTTTGTACTGCTTCCAGGGGTGCCCCGGGGAGCACATACTTCAGTGTCACCGGAGGTGCTTGTTTACCCGCGGTCCCCAGGCTCTATCCTCCCTTCGCTGCCCTGGGCTGTCTAGGATGGGGGTCCTTGGGATTTGCCAGCCCAACTTGGAGACCCACTGACCTCTCATATGATTAAGCGTGGCCGATGAGGACTTAGGTTATCACTTGCACCTGAGTTCATCCCCTCACACGAATGTAACTGGGGCCCGGAAGGGAGTGGGATGAGTCGGGCGGGTCAAGAGAGACCTGGCTGAGGGCGGTGGGGGGCGGGTCGTATAGGGGGAAGAGCCCTTTCCCTGCCAGCCGCTCCGCTTGCACTGACAGGAAGGGGTTAGTTAACTAATAGTCACTGCTTTTCTCCCGACCTATTGTAGAGCAGCCTTCCAAGCGCAGGAGGGTGGAGAACAGCGTTCCTCCCGCTGGGGAAGCTGAGCTGGGCCCAGAAGCCGACCCGGGCCTCTCTGGGAGCAGCGCCCCTGCGGCCGCAGAGCTTCCCTCTGAGCAGAAGGAGCAGCGGGCGGCCACCCGAAGGAGGGATGTGCCCAGGGTGCTGCACGACAGCAGCAAGGACGGCGTCACCGTCTTCGTCAGCAACCTGCCCTATGGCCTGCGGGAGCCTGCCGCCACGCTCCGGCCGCTCTTCGAGGCCTGCGGGGATGTGGTCGAGGTCCGCCCCATCTTCAGCAACCGCGGGGACTTCCGGGGCTACTGCTACGTCGAGTTTAAAGAGGAGGCGGTGGCCCTGCGGGCCCTGGAGCTGGATCGGCAGACCGTTGAGGGGCGGCCAATGTTTGTCTCCCCCTGTGTGGACAAGAGCAAAAACCCAGACTTCAAGGTAGGTTTGTGGAATAAAGCACGCCTTTACGTAGGGTTGCGGTAGGACGGGGTAAGCGCTCTTTTCCTGCAGCAACTCATATTTAGAATACACGTGGAACATTTGTTAAGAACAAAACTTCCGCGTTAACCGGGTCAGTTCTGTTCTGGTTCACTGAGGTCTCAACTCGGGGCTGGGTCACTTCGAACCGGCATTACTTGACAGAGGACGGTACAGTTAGGAACTGTGTGATGGCCGCTTGCCGCTGGATGGTTAGGAGTGACGGGACTGTGCCAGGTGTTTTGTATGTTACCTCACTGGGTCGTCACCCAGGCTCTGGGAAAAGTGGCTTCACTTGCCATTTTACAGAGGAGGAAGTGGAAGCTTCGAGAAGTTGAGTGACTCGCCCGGGGCGAGTTGACAGTTCCCAGCACCCGGAGCCGGCTCTGGCTGGGCCAGGCCTGTGGACGAGGCCTGACCCCGTGTCGTGGGGAGCTGGGTTGGGCCTCGGGTCATCATTTCCTCTCCCCACTCCTCCCTGTAGGTGTTCAGGTACAGCACTGCCCTGGAGAAGCACAAGCTATTCGTCTCGGGCCTGCCATTCTCTTGCACAAAAGAGGAACTAGAAGAGATCTGCAAGGCCCACGGCACTGTGAAGGACATCCGGCTGGTCACCAACCGGGCCGGCAAACCCAAGGTCAGCGTCTGAGCAGACGGCAGTCGCCTCCCGGAGTCTGGGCGAGCCTTTGTTCAGAGGTTACTTGGTTCTAGAGTGGGTTCTGATCTGTCTACTAGGAAGCAGACGAGAAGTTAACAGGATAGGTGCACTAGGCTTTTTTTCCATTTGGAGTCAGATGAACTGACTCCAAATGTGGCTCATTGTACTTAAAAGAATAGGGTGTTTGAAGAAAAACTACCACGAATTAGCAGGGGCTCCAGTGCAGCTCCCAGGCTGTGGGGCCTTGGGGTGAGGTGCCCCCCCTTGCAGTCTCCTCCCTCCTGCCCAGACCCCTCTTTTCACTAGGCCTCTGGCCATCTCCCCGGGTCCCTGCACTGGCTTCCCCCTTACCACGTCCTCCCCTTCTCCGGTCCCCTCAATCTCTTGTGAAATCCTTGATGACGTTTTGAGTAGTTGTTTAAGAAGAGTTTGGTTTGACCTCTCAACCCCCGTCCCGTTTATCCAGGTTAATCGAGAGTTGAAGAATATGAATAAGGGCGTCCCCAGGCACAGGGACATCGGGGCTCACCTGTGTCCAGGACCCCTCATCCATTTGCTAGATTTATGCTGGTCCCTCTCTCTCTTTTTTTGGCTGGAGCAAGCACAAGATGCACTGAACTTAAAAAGTTATCTGAAGTTAGTCAGTTGCAGAAATAGGGAGGGAGACTAGGGCTGTGAGACCTATAGACAAAGGATGGCGGTGGTGGGGAGGGAACCCAAGGGTCGGGGGCCCGCCCTGAACCGGCTGGTGGACCTCAGGGAGGAGGTTGTGCCCTGCAGCACTCACCTGGCCGGGCTTTTGCAAACTTTCAGGGCCTGGCCTATGTGGAGTACGAAAACGAATCCCAGGCATCTCAGGCTGTCCTGAAGATGGATGGCATGACTATCAAAGAGAACGTCATCAAAGTGGCTATCAGCAACCCGCCTCAGAGGAAGGCTCCGGAGAAGCCAGAGGCAAGGAAAGCCCCGGGGGTCGCCGTGGTGCCGCGGCAGATCTACGGAGCGTAAGTGTTGTGTGCTCGTTGGTGCAGACTTCGTCCTGGCCTGCACCACGGTGACCGAGTTTCCCCTCAACACAGTGAGTTCAGACGGGAGGTCAGGGCCTGGCGTCCCTGGGGCGCTCACGCTCGTTCCCAGGGCAGGGTGTCGGCAGCAAGTCCACGCTGAGGGCCAGGGAAGTGGGACCCTCTCTCGTGTTCGCCAGTTTACTGGTGATTGATTGATTTATTAAGACAGTGATTACGTTAAAGTCCCCTTTGGCAGGTGAATCCATATGTGTAGGTTCCATACCTGACAGCCATGTGCTTGCCGTGCTAATCTATATCTCCACCTGTAATCCAGATAGAAGCTCTGTTCTCACCCGACAGGGATGAGGCAGCAGGGTGCGAGGTTATTTGGTGAGGTCTGCAAGTTTACAGCCATTTTTATCCACCCTGTGTGTGACGGTATTACACAGACGTGGCCCTGGCCAAAATTGTGGAAAAGGCAGAGTTGGTTAAAGTGATTTTTACCTAATAGCCGAAGTCAGGGAGAACAGGGCTCGTCTTATTACCTTCTTGTTTTTTGTTTTTCACCTTTTACCTTGCGGTGATCTGAGACCATCCTGGCTTATTTTCATCAATTGTCGCCTCAGAAGGTCCGTGCATTGTTTGCTCTTCCAGGCGGGGGAAGGGGAGGACCCAGCTCTCTCTGCTGCCCCGCGCCCTGCAACGCCCAAGCGCCACCGCAGCCCAGGCTGAAAACGGCCCTGCCCCACCGCCGGCGGCCACCGAGGTACCCAAGATGTCCAACGCCGACTTTGCCAAGTTGCTTCTGAGAAAGTGAGTGGGACTGTGCGAGAAGGGAAATGCCTTACTTGATGCTGGCCGGGAAGACGCCCGGTGCCCAGCTGTGCCCTGGCTGTGCAGGACCCAGTGCAGCGCCTGTGACCACACGCTTGCTCTGGTTTAGGTAGGACGGGAAAAGGGTGTCCAAGGAAAAAAGAGGCTTTAAGTGCTCCCTCATATTGAGGGCGAGAGGATGAAAATGGTCACTCCACAGGCTGGGCGCAGGGTGCAGTTTCCTAAGATGTGTCTTAAAGAGAGAGAAACAGAAGTGAAATGCGAACACACCGTTTTGAGACACCCCCCCCCCCTTGTCCAAATATTTTTGGCCACCTCTGGTCCCCTTTTTATAAGACACTTCTCTTACACCCTGCACAGCACAGGTGCCCATCGCTCTTTTAATTTTTAAAAGACAAAATGGCAGGTGTTAGTAATTCACCAGAATGGCCTATTTTAGTAAAGGGGTGGGGGCAAGGGGCATCACATAAAACATCTGATGGGCTTTTGTTCACGGGGGCTGTGCGTTTTTATATTACGTATTTGTAAATGACACGTCAACCCACTGTTTTGTTTCCTAAAAGCAAAATACTTGTGACATTTGTATAGGAATTCTGTGCGCCATCTGCTATGGACGTTTTTCTTTGCCTAGTGACTAAGTGAACTGTGTTCTTTGTCTAAATACTGAGTTTCAGCCCTTTGGTTTTGTTTAAATAGCATTGTCAAGTGCAAACTTAAATTCTCCCCATTTAGCTTTGTTTATTAAACTGAAGTTCTCTTAAAAACTTCTTGTCGAAAGGTACTCAGATGTGCATTCAAATATGTATTTTGAAATGAGTGTACCTTGGTTTACCTAATGGGTGTGTAAATAGAACTTTTGTAAGTCAAATCCGCTTGGCACTTTGATTTAAACCATTTCTGCTGTGATATCTTCGGTTTTAAACTTCAGTTTACAGCAGTTTGGCGCTTAACAGCTCTCAAGCTTTTTTTTTTACCCACATCTTTTATCCAGTATTCATTGCTTTGAAAGTGACATTGGCAGTTCAGTAGGGAAACTGACTTTATAAAAGGCACTCTGGGGAAAAAAATCGGAATTCTTTCCTATGTCATGAAAATCAGCTCATTTATCTGTTTCTAAAGGTTTTATGCATCATTCAGGCTGTCCTATATTTTTTAACTTAACAATTGAACCAGATAAGTAGTAAACTAAGCCCCGTGTGCCTGTCATCGAGCTTCAGCATTGCTCAGCTCATAGCCCGTCTTCATCTCCACCTCCTGCCCCTCATGTATCCCGTGTTCTGGAGGGATATTCACCTAATAATACTGTAGCACGTATCTCTAAGGACTTAAAGGCCTTGGTTTTTATCATTTCTAGAAACATTAGCAGTGATACCTTAATGTTATCAACCATCCAGGCAAAGCTCCAATTTCATGTTGTTGATTGATAGGTTCTCTGTACCTCATCTTTATCTTCTGCACAGAACGTTAGGTGTTTCTGAATTCAAGCAGCGGCTGTGAGCAGTCAGAAGAACCTGTGTTCTCTGGGCTGGCCGGCCATCCACTTCCCTGCAAGAGGCCCGTTCTGTGGGTGAGAGGATGTGGGTCAGTCGGGGACCAAGGGGCCATGGACCTTTCCTTAGCAATCCAGGTCATGTGGTGGTAAACGGTTTTGTTCTCTCGCTCTTGCCAATCCTCTGACCTCACCCTCTCAGATGTCCACAGGGGCTTGTTACAGAGGTGGACCTTCAGACTCGAGCAGGACCCGATTTAGGTGCAGGGTGTTGACTGTTCTAGAAATAGATTTTCAGGAACATAGGAGTGGGTTTATGTAGTCCTGGGGGGGGAAAACTGATGGTAAATAGATACATGAAAAACCATTTCAGCTACTCGTGTCTTAGTGCAAGATCAGCGATACATCCCTGTCAACGTAACCAACCAGTTCTGTCTCGGTGTCTTGTTGAAATAATTACCATCTTGGATCTGTTTTTCTCCCAGAACAATATAAAGAATAGGGCTAAAGTTCTGAAAGAATCCCTCCTTCCCCCTTAGGATAGATGTGTGGGAACATCTCTTGAATAAGGTAGCAAAGTCTCAGGCATTTATGTAACAAAATACTTTATTAGTAATTTGTTAAAATAATACCCTTCACATAGCTAAAGTGCAAATTTCTCCCTCTGGTACAAAGCAAGCACTTCTGTCAGGCTTCCTTGGTGTGCTTATAAAGAGCAAGACGACTAGAAGAGTTAAGGTTTAAGAAATACCTAATGGCAGCATACAAATACACTTTTTATCAAGGTTTGAATAACTATTACTTGGGGCCAGTTCATACATCTTTTCACTTTACTAATCTTTCAGAAATTCAGACTAAACAGCAGCAGCCAACTTGGAAACTTGGCTTTAGTTACATGTAACATTTTATCTTCTAACAAGTTGCCAGGAACATAAGGCCACTCCAAGGCAATCTGCTCTGCTTCCGAGGGGACAGTGGCTGTGGGGCAGGTGAGTGGATTAAAGGGACGCATCCTGGCTGTGGTCAAAAGTGCTTCTCGGCTCCTGTGAACTGGCGCTCTGACTCCTCACAGATGCTTGTTGGGGACTGACTGTCTTCAGATTTGCAGCAGGATTTAATTGTTAGGTGACAAACCCAGAAGAAGAAACATCTGGTCTGAATTGCTGCAAATGTGAGAAACATCAATACAAAGCACCCAGGATAGCCACGCCCCTGTTCTTAATTAGAGAAACGGCCCACGTGGCAAAATAACAGCCTCTGGTACTGGAGTTTGCAAACTATGGCTCAAAGAACCTTCCTTGAAATAAGCGAGGTATCTAACTAGATACTGTAAACGTTCATTTCATATCTCAGAAATTTGCTCTACCGGTAAGGATTAGTCACAACACTAACCTCTTGGTAGGGGAGCCAATGCCTGTACGAAAGGAAGCTTTCAGTCACTTCTCACAACTGCGACCGGGTTCTCCTCAGCCGTGCGGACTTCTCTCAGGTACTCACAGACCCTCGCGGCCGGTTCCAGAAAGGGCTGCAAGGGGTTACTCCTCCGGACCTCATCCCACAGCTCCCCCACCTCAGTGCAGTGCAGATTCTGCTCCAGAACCTGTATTCTGGTCACACAAGGAGCACTGATGCCCCCAAAGCCTGCTGGGGCCACCCCAAGGATCGGGGCCACCAGCACAGACAGCACACGTTTAACCAGCTCTGAGGGAAATAAATAACTGGGCTCAATTATAAGTTATCTTAGGGACAAGGCTTAATAACTTAGTTTCCTTCTTTAAAGAAGCATTTGGAGATAAAGAATTTTAAGTTTCTTACCCATCTCCTTTTACTCTGGGAGATGACTAGGTTTCTAGAATCGCTGAGTTTCTTGGATTTATTCCCCCCGGGACATCCTTTGCCACCAAGGGAGGATTTAGAGCGTTAGGGCTTCACAGGCAGCGTCTCCTTGAACCTAGAGTGGTTGGGTCTGGCCTCTGGCAGTGCCACAGGGTACTCTGTGGTGGCAAAGAGCAGGGTGTCCAGGGTTGTCTCCGTGCACTTGGCAATGAAGCGGATGAACGGCCTCACGTCGCCTTCGTTGGCCACCTCCAGCACGTGGTAGTACTCGGACCTCTGCTCCTTGCGTATGGTGATGGGCGGGTAGCCTGCCTGCATGAGGATGAGGTTCATGAGCAGGCGCGAGGTCCTGCCGTTGCCGTCGATGAAGGGGTGGATGTAGACGAGTTTATAGTGGGCCAGGGCCGCAAACTCCACCGGGTGCAGGTTCATGGCGTCCTCCGAGTTGAGCCACTGTATGAACTCCTGCATCTGCTTCTCCACCTCCTGAGGGTGGGGCGGGACGTGGTGGCCCACCAGGACCTGGGTCGTGCGAAAGCGGCCAGCTTCCACGGGATCCACGTACCCCAGCACCCGCCGGTGGATCTCCAGCACGTCGCTGATGCTGACAGAGCCGATGCGGGAGAGCAGCGTCGTGTTGACGTACTTCATGGCCGCGTGCATGCCGATGACCTCATTCTGCTCCTCCAGGCTCTTCCCCGGCACGGCGTAGCGGGTCTCCAGGATGTGCCTGATCTCTGAGAGGGTGAGAGTGTTGCCTTCGATGGCCACTGTGTGGTAGATGTGGTGGTAGTACGTCTCCTCCATGACCCGGCGCAGTGCCGAGTTGCCCTTGGGGATGGACATGACCTTCTTCACTTTGCTGTCGATGATGCTGAAGTACCGCTGGTCAATCTCCTCCACCAGCGGCAGCGTGCGGTCGCGGTTGACCAGCGCCTTCTTGTGGTGGGGCGCGATGGTCAGTGCTCTGGTGTACAGGTAGTCAGCCTGGATGATGTCCCTGTCCTCTTCTGAGAAGATGCCGAACTCATTGAGCGCGTCCACGAAGCCCGGGTCCATGTTGAGGGCGTGCAGGAAGAGCTTGTGGGCTTTCTCCCGCTTGCCCTGGCGTTTCATTTCCAGGGCTTGGTTCAAAGCTGCTTTGGCTTCTAACTTGCTGGCTAGAAAAGAGTCAAAGAGGTGTGGGTCAGGGAGGGGCAGAGGACGTTCAGGGGCGGCGTCACCCCTGACAGCTGGTCTCCTCCATGGCCTCAGGGGGCTCTATCCAGCCATGTTGTACATGCCCTTCCCATATCTGTATGTGCAGACAGGTTTGTTCCCTACAGCCCAGTGGGGCCCTGTGCTGGTCGCTGTCCACTCAGCCCCAAAGCCATTCTCTACCGTGGGGGCAGCAGCCGGGCTCCTCGGCCCCCTCCTCTGACCTGCCGTCGTTGAGTGGCTGTGTTTTCCTACGGCCGCAGCTCCTGTCAGGCGGCCCTCCCCTACCTCTGCTCCAGCTCGCAGCCGTTCTGGTGATTGCGGGTCCCTTCTTCCCCCTGCCTCCACCCCTGCCCCTTTAGGCCCTGGTTTTCAACTGGACCCTGCGGTACCTCTGGCCCTTTTCTGCTGGCCCTCCCACCCCCAGTGCCAGCCACACCTCCTAGACTTCTTTTAGTTCCTCAAGTGCCCAGGGCTCTCCTACCTTGTGGTCTCTGCCTGGAACACACTCCCCTCAAACCTTTTTCCCTTGGGTCTCTCCTCAGGCATCCCCTCCTCCAGGGAGCCTTCCTGTGTGCTCCTATGGCTCCCTCTGCTTCCGTATCACCACATGTATCTCAGCCACCTATCACCTTGTCTGTCTGGCTAGGAGCTCAGGGCTGACCCTGTACCCCGCACACACGACATAGCTGGCCCTCTAAATACCTATGGGATTAACGAGCGTCGAGGCGAGATGGCCAGTCTTACCTGGAGAGGCCTTGGTCTTGACCACCAGCGGTGCTGCATCCCTGGAGGTGACACTGAGCTCCGTGGATGGGCTGGTGCACTTGGTGACAGCAGGCTGGGCCCTGTCCAACTTGCTCCTGAGCAGGTAGAAGCCTTTGAGCACAGCCAGACACTGCTCCTCCATGGCCCCCAGCGGCAGCAGCAGGGCCATCAGGGAGCCCAGCACCATGCTCAGCAGTATCACCCACAGGAAGCGGCCCCAGACTGAGACCCATTTTGGTTCAGTCACCGCCATCACTGAAGCCATCGACATGAGTGTCATCTGGACCCAGGGGTGGGCCCCTTGCACATGTCCACAGTGGCCTGGGAGAGAGCAGGATCTGCAAGGAACCAGGAGTTGTAGGAGGTGAAGCAGGGGAACCGATACCTTGATGACACATTTCTGGCTTCAGGGGAGGCTTGGAGACCCCACGGTTCTTAATTCACTGTGACCAGGGGGTGGGGGTGAGGCAAGGATTAGGTGCCACCTCCAGGGCGGTGTGACTGTGAAAAACAGTGCTGCCACCCAACTGCTATTAAACACCTACTGCATGCCAGACCCTGTGCTAAACCCTAAGGACCTCACACATACCCTCCTGCAATCTTCAACAGGAACTGAGGCTGCCCAATTCTCCAGCGGAGACCGGCTCAGAGAGGTGAAGGCCCTTGCCCAGAGTCACCCAGTGAGCAAGTAACGGCCTTGGGTTATGGCTCAAAAGCCTCCCCACTTAAGCGTCAATCTGTGGCCTCTGACTCGAAACACTGGGTGCCCTAGACACATAACACACATCTCCAGAACAGCTAAGGTAGTTCTAAGGCTCATTCTTTGGTAAGTACAACTGTTTGAAGGCCTGATTTATTGCCACCTGGGCAGTCAGCTCTTCCTGCCCTCACCCTGATATTAGCCACAATTCTGTTCCCCGCTCTGGCCTTCTTTTCCTGGCCTGTCCAGGAGGCATCCCGCCTAGAGTTTGGGCAGTCTGAGCATCTCAAGAGGAACTCAGGTTGTGGGCCAGAGGGGGTGACCACTTGCCTTCTGTGACAATGAGCAGGTGCTTGGGGCTGGCAGTGGGAGTGGAGGGATCGGGTCTGCAAACACCATCATACTAACAGTAGGCATTTATTAAGCAACTACGGTGTGCTGGGCATTGAGCTGAGTGCTAGCAATGCCTTATCTCACTTACCCCTCACCACCTCACGGAGGAAAGCTGCCCCTAAGCTCCACTTTACAGACGAGAGAAACTGATACACAGAGAGCAAGTCAATTCCCACACAGCCTGCAGGGAATAAACAGCGGCATTCGGGAACGAATTCCCAGTGCACCTGGGTCCAGAGTACCCAGGTCTTCACCTCTTTTATCATAACCAGGGCCCAAGCACCCGATCCCATCTGCTCCTGGTACTGGACCAAGACCCAGAACTGACTGATAAGGTTTCTGGGGGAGCCCGGCTGGTTGATACAGAACATCTGAAAAGGCGTGGTACGAGCTCTAATGGGGAGGTACGGAAGAGAGTGTGGGTCACTGCTTCGTCCAGGTGGTCGGCGCGGGCTCCTCGGCGGGGTTGGAGTTCTCCGAGGAGGACGTGCGTTCTGGGGGCACGAATCTCTCAGCCCTCCCTAGCTAGGAAGGGGGAAACCGGCTCCAAGAGGCGAGGACACTGGACTAAGGTCATTCTGAGAAGCCGCCCCTTTCCGAACCCCCCCCCCCCCCCAGGGCTCGCTGCCCCGCTGCACCCTTCCCGGTTCACCCCCTCCTCACCTCGCGCCACTACCCGGTCCTGCTCTGCTGTCGCCTTCTCAGCACTCGCAGTCTCGGCTGGCCGCCGGCTCCGGAGACCTTTGCCTTCAGCCCGTGGCCCCGCCCTCGGCGACTCTCCATTGGCCGGCCCGCCATCCTCTTCGCAGCGTATTGGCTTCCTCAATTTGTCTGCGCCTCGCATTTCCGGGTTCCCGCTCTGCCTCCGCTTTCCCGGGAAAGACGCGCCGTGGGCCACTCCCATTGGCTGACTCCTGTATTGGTCTCGTGCCCGTAAGGACCAATAAGCAATAGGAGAGGCGGGGCGTGAGCGACAAGCGGGAGCCCCAGGTGCGGAAAACCCCCGCCTATGCGGTTTTGGGGCGCTCTGGGTACGGCCTGAAAACTCGAAGTTCCAATTGTCTTTCCCTTAAGTTTCTTCCTTCCGCGGGCCCCTCTCGCCGCCCCCTGGGCCTCAGTTTCCTTAGGTGTAAAGTGAGAATGCTGATGGTTTACAGCTGTCCACCCTGTTAGTCTGACTTAACACCCCGCGTTCTCAGCCTCCTCTCTGGGCTACCAGGGTTGCCCTCTTCCCCCGTCTCTCACCTTCTTTTCCTCCTGACTTTTAAATTTACATCCTCTTGAGAAGAGCCTGGCTGGTTCTCTTGCTTCCCGGTGTGGGCAAAGAATGTTGCCTGCCATTTCAGCAAGCAAAGAACTCTGCCTGCCATTCTGGTAGACAATGGATTATGGCCATCCCTCAAGCCATCCTACGTTGCAGCTGCCCAGAGGGTTTGTGCGCCCTAGGTGGAACTCAAGATGGAAAGAAACAGGATACTGGCCCTAGATAATTAAGATGCATATCAAAGGAACAATTTCAATGAGCCTACATTCTTCCATCTTCTTATAGAAAGGCACTAAACTCATTCACTTGAGATGCTTTTTGTGATTAGCAGCAATCTTCTGAGTGTTCAACAGCACCCCCAACCCCCCCGCCCCCCCGCAAAAACTCATATCCTGGCTCCTCCCTTACCTCTTTGGAACAGTTCTTCAGAGTTGAGAGGACTCTGCAGTCGTCAGTAATGTCCCTGAACAAGAACAATTAAACTTTCAGGTTATATGTTTTGTTTTTCAGTCGACAGAAGTTTTCTCCTTGAAGCAGAGAACTGAAAGCTCCATTTTAATTCACATTTTTTTTTTTTTTTGCGGTACCTGGGCCTCTCACTGTTGTGGCCTCTCCCGTTGTGGAGCACGGGCTCCGGACGCGCAGGCTCAGCGGCCATGGCTCACGGGCCCAGCCGCTCCGCGGCATGTGGGATCTTCCCGGACCGGGGCACGAACCCGCGTCCCCTGCATCGGCAGGCGGACTCTCAACCACTGCGCCACCAGGGAAGCCCTAATTCACAAATATTGACATTAAACATCCAGGACGTGCCCAGAAATGCTACAGTACATGAGTTAAAAATATATATATATTAGCAGTACAGATTCTGTAGTCAGGGAAACCTGGGCTTAAATTCAGACTTTGTCACCTTGGCTGTGTGTTCCCTTGAGCGAGTCGCAGTTTCCCCACCTGTAAAATGGGGGCAAACAGCCTACCTCACTTTTGCCCTCAAGTTTGGGATTTGCAGAAGGCCTGACACCAAAGTAAGCTCCTCTTGTCTGATGCACAGCAAGCCAAAATGCTGAGAAACTGAGGTTTGCAATGAAGAGGATTGATTCGCAAGACAGCCAAGCGAGGAGACAGGAGAACAAATCTCTGATCTGCCTCTCCTTGAAGGCAAGGGGCTCCGGGTATTTATGAGATGAAGAATAAAGCTGCACGGCGGAGGCATGGGGAGCAGGGGGCAGGTGATTGGAAAAAGGTGTGATAATTATCATCCTGCACAGGCGTAAGCTACAGGCCTCTGCACGTTCAAAAGGTCACGGACAGACCCCCGCCCATGCCCAGGTGAATGGTGGATGGACCCCTGCCTACTCGCAGGTGAATGGTGGGTAGTCCTATCCAGTCTCAACCAGCTCAGCTGAACGAGACACAGCTGACTCCAAGTTCCTAGAAAACAACTTGGGCAAATACCTTATTGTTTAGCTATGGGCTGCTTGGAGGACAGGCAAGTCTTAGAACCTTAGTGGAAACAGGTGAAATGGATTTAACTCACGGTTGCAGTTCCCCCTATTTTTGATCATTCCTTAATCTTGAGGAATAAAGGCAAAAACCATTCTGGCTACTTCCTGCTGATAAGAGGTGCAGCTTGTGGGATCAAACTGCTTGGTACTCACTCGAAAATATTCTCTTATTCCTGGATTCAAGTTAACATTTTGATTTTAATAAACAATTACTACCTACACACCAGCTGTCAAGGCACTTATAGGCCCAAGATTGGTAACTGAAACCACAGACGAAGATGTACCCTGAGGGGGGCACACAGAATGTCAGACATCTGACATTCTTAGATATTAAATATGGAAGGGACATAGCCTGGGAAAATTAAGTACAGTTTCTACAATATCCTGACAAAGTAGAACCTTGCCAGGGGTAGACACCAGGTCTTTAAAAATCCAAGGACATGAGGAGAGGACCAAATTTCAGCTTAGTCAAGAAAAAACAGGGGACAGGAAATTCTATTAGCCTAATCTGATATGTTACATCTGAAGACACCGTGAAGATAGGGAGAGTCAAAAAATTAATGACAGGCACAGTCAAGGGATCCAATACAGAATGATCCAATACAGAAAAAAGGTTTTGGATGACAGGTCCAGCAGCTAAAGGGATTAGCACTTCTCAAACTCTGGCAAAAGTAGGTAATCACTGAATTGTCCTTCCAAGCCTGGGAGGTTAGAAGCCAAGAGAAGGCATAACAAAAGAGAACAATCATTCTGGTAATCTAACAAGTTATTTAAATTGCCTTCTGAGAATTACCAAAGCCACCACTGCAGCAATCCCACTCACCTTGATTTCTTTCTTGCAGCTTCTTTCTGAAAAAGAAACTTAAGATCCACGAAGGGGTTCACTTGCCCCCTTGGAGAAGTCACTGTTGGGGGTCTGGAACCAGCCAAGGTTTGGATGATCTTGGTTGCAGTTTTTCTTCTGCAGCAAAAGCATGGTTTCTGTTTCCCCATCATGTTCCTCATAAGGTCTAGTCCAGTGAGGATGGAGCTGGTTTTCCAGATGTTTATTCTTCCAAGATTCCAGTCTAGAGGTTCCTCGTCTCCCCTAAGAGCTTCCTAAAAGGGGTTCTGCTATGAGTCCAAAGTTGGGGATCCACATGGGGCAGAACCCGGCCACCCCCAGGAATCCCCGGGGGTCTAGAGTTTCCACTCTATCGGGGAGCAAGTCTCTCTATCCTTGTGAGAGTTCAGAACCCAAGTATTTAACAGAGGGCTGAGAACTCTGCCTTTTTTTTTTTTGGACCCATGATAGCCTCTTTCAATCAAGAAGTTCAAAGTCAACACTGTATTCTGCTCCTAGGTGTTTGTCTTACTGGTAATCAAAAGATCGTCCACAATACTGGAGCAGGGATCCCTTCTTTAGCGGAAGCTCCCTCAAATCTTTTGCCAGGATTTCTCCAAACGTCGTGGGGGAATTTTTAAACCATCCCCCCGCCCCCTAGGAAGTAGTGTCCAGGAGTACTGTTTTTTAACTCTTGTATCTAGACCTTCCCATCTGCAAGCAAACAACTCTTGGGAGTCAGAGCTCAAGGGTATGCAAAAAGAAAAAAGAAAAGCCATCCTCCGACTCCAATATGGGAAACCAACAAAAGCCTCCAGACAAAGTAGTGAGCAGGGTGTATGGGTTAGGGATCACTGGGTGAATGTCTTAGGCGTAGCAGTCTTTACTCTCTTCCCAGGACCCCCATCCCCTCTCACCTCCTGGCTCCCCTTCTGCAGTATCTCTTCCGGAATGGTCACAGGCTGTCTTTTGGGGTTGGAACGCTAGAGTCTGCAGTGGGCGAGCCTGCTCAGGGGGTACGTTAATGTCTATTTGCCCAGATGCAAAGGTAACCCTGGTATTTAGTGAGTCTTGTCCCAGAAGGGGAATGGGGCATTCAGGCATGCGTAGAAAGCCGTGCTTCAGATGGGTTTTCCCCATCTGACAGTCTAGTGACTGGAGAAAGGGCTTTTTCAAGGTTTCTCCCAACACCCCAGTCACTAACAGTCTCAGAAGAAAGTTTGGAAGGCCAGGTGTTTAAGACAAAGTAAGTGGTCCCCGTATCAATCGGAAAATCCAAAGGGTGATTCCCCACACAGGCACAGTCATCCGGGGCTCCACATGCGAGATACTGATGGACTCGACGGGATTTAGAAGAACCTCTGTCATTCTTTTTTTTTTTTTTGAATTTTTTTTTTTATACAGCAGGTTCTTATTAGTTATCCATTTTATACATATTAGTGTATATATGTCAATCAACCTCTGTCATTCTTGATCACCTGCCACACCAACTGTTTACCTTTAAGTCTTATTGAGGATGGGACGCTTTTCCAGGGTCCCTCCTGTTTACAATATGCACGCTGGTGGGGTCCCACTATCGGATGCACCATTCAAGTGGGAGCTTGGGGCCTCTTACCTTTTGCTGAGTCCCGCGTGGGGGGTCATCCATTTGGCCCGGCTCTTCCCTGTGTCAAGGCAGTCACCAGTGGAGTGGCCAGTTTTATTCTCCGTCGTTCCCTTTTCTACTGAACCTGGTCCCTGCCGTGAAAAATTCTGAAGGCAATTTAAACAAGATGAGACATAGGCATCCCTAAAGCCCCTTCCACCTTTTGTCATTTCCTCTGTATATCAGGGGTGCTCTGACCAATAAGAGTTATATTAGCCATCTTTAAATTCGGTGGAGCCTCAGGGTCTATACCTGTATATTGCCTGTAGGCTTTAAAGATCCAGTCTAGAAATTCTGGAAGATCCTCATTCGGTTTCATTTTTACCTCCTGTACTTCACTGAGGCTTCTTTGGCTCGGCAACCCTCCAAGAATGCAGTCTCCATGACGTTCAAGTTCTAGCCCATCCCCAGCATTCACCTCCCAACTGGGGTCTGCTGTTGGTACACTTGCCGTGGCTCGTACTGGGTTACCAGGGATTTCTGTGTGCAGCTGATCTGCCTCTCCCGTGGCTTTATCCAGCACCATTCTATGTCCTTCTGAAGTGAGGAGGGTACTTCATAAACTTTGCCTGAACCTTTGTCTTGGGGGGGGCATGCTGCACGGCACGTGGGGTCCTAGTTCCCCGACCAGGGATGGAACCTGTGCCCTCTGCAGTGGGAGCGTGGAGCGCCCTAACCACTGGACCTAACCACAGGGAATTTTGAACATCTGCCCAGGTTGGGTTGGGGGTTGCAAAGATCGGTGAAAGAAGATCTTCCATTCTCTTTGGGTCGTCTCTGTAAGCTGGCATATCGTTCTCCCAATTAAATAAATCTGAAGTTGAAAAGGGATAGTGGACCCATATCCATCTCATAGGCTACCCAGTCTCAGCATTCACACCCCCAGTGGGGACTTAGCTTAAGGGATATTGCCCCACCCGAGTTGGGGTAGCTCCCTGGCAGGTATGGGAGGGGGAGACCATTCCTATCTGTTGACTCTTGGAGACCAGGGGGCAGAACTCGAGCCTGAGGCTGTGGCTCAGACTCTGGCAATGAAAAAGCAGGAACACCATCGTCTGGGGATAGAGAAGGAGCAGTCACAGTGTCTGACTGACTTCACAGCAAGTGGTCCTCCCTGCATTTGAATCAAGCAGAAGAGGTTTCTCGTTTTCTCCGTCTCCCCTTCCTGTTGGACCATAACCCTGTATCTCCTCTGCATAGGTTTATCCTGATACAACATCAGAGACCGTATATAATGCATCTCATCCCGTTCTTCTTCCCATTTACAAACTAAATCTAGTTGTAGAGTTGTAATTTAAGGATTCTTTTTCAGACCATTTTGCTCCAGAGTCTAAAGGATATTGTGGCCGTGCAATGTTACTAAACAAACAAAACAAACCATTTTTTTCTTTTCCATGGGTTCGTTACTCAAAGTCTCCCAATTTGGGAGAATGCAGCTAGAGGGCTGCACAGGGGACTTGAGTTAACATTTCTCATTTTGGAGGGGCTTTGCTTCCAGGTGGTTACAGCAACAAAATCTTTCTAAGGGTCCTTGCTACAGGCACCAAGAAGCTCAGTCCCCAATAGCCCACCTTTAACAGGGCAATCAGACAGACGGACATAGATAAGACCAGGCCAGAACAAACAAGACCAAAACCCAGAGCCCCAGGCCTTTCACCCAGGTATGGAGTACCTGGTAGCTGTGAGTCTTTTATGTCGGCTCCAAAATCCTACGAGGTGGGCCTCCAACCCATGACTGGGTGATCACTGCAAAGACAATCCATGCACAGGTGTGTTTCTTTAACGAGATCACCCCAAAGATGTCTTCCAGACTCCCAAGCCCCCAAACCATCTCTTCGTTGCAAAACAAAAATAAGCACCAAAGGTCAGTGGCACCTCGCTGGGGAGATCCAGGGGAGGGTCCCTGACACGATCAGACTGGGAGCTGCTGGGACTCGTCCACAGGCTCCCAGTACCAGTGAGGGGCTGACGAGTCACAGGTAATAGGTGTGTTTGGACTTACCTCCTGGATGGTCCCCCAAATCTGCTCCCAAACCAGGTTCTTGCCTGACACACAAAAGCCAAAACGCTGAGATGCCGAGATGTGCAGCAAAGAGAGAGCGCTCCTGGGTACAGAAGCCTTTCCGTGTCCCTCATTTCTTATGTGTAGGAAAAAGGTTTCAGCCTCCTAGACGTTCCCTAATTAGAGGAAGAAGGGAATGCAGAAACAAGGGAGGCTCAGTCAAGAAACGATAGTGCGATGAACAGAGTCCTAGTTCCTCCTCAAGGGATACACATAACAACCTGATACATACCTCTGAGTTCTTCTACAGGAACTAAGCCCCCCACCCCGGCGGAGGATGGGGCTTCACACGGAGCACAGGGTCCCTCGACCACCTCGCTGTGCACCCATCAGAAGAAAGTCGTGCACCCTGCAGGCCTCCCCCCAAAGGTTTCCTTTAAAAACTCTTCCCTGAAAACCAACAGGAGTTGGGATGTTTTCAGCATGAGCCGCCCATCCTCCTTGCTCGGCTCTGCGGTAAACCTTCCTCTGCTCCAGCCTCCGACGTTCTGGCTTGGCTGGCCTCACCGTGCACTGGGCACACAAGCTTGGGTTCGACAATTTCTTGCGAGGCAGTCAAGAAAGGAGGTGAGAGAACAAATCTCAAATCTGCCTCCTCCAAAGCAAGGGGCTCAGGGTGTTTATGGGATGAATAGCAAAGCAGCAGGGCGGCTCCAGGTGTGGAGAGCGTGGGGAAAGGTGATCGGAAATAGCTGTGATAATTCTATGCAGTTGTAACTAAGCTACAGGCCTCGGCAAGTTCAAAGGGGCCCTCACCCATCCCAGTTGAAGGGTGGGTGGTCCCATCCAGTCTTAACCGGCTCAGCTCGAACTACACACAGCTGACTCCAAGTTCCTAGAAAACAACTCCGGCAAACATATTATTTAGGCTCCGTGCTGCTTGGAGGACACACAAGTCTTCCAACGATCTCCATTAGTGGAGGCGTGTGGAGTGGATTTAACCCACAGCTTCACCTGGGGCTGCTCCCCTGGGCCTCAGTTTCCCTTGGTGTCAAATGAGGGTGCTGATGGTTTACACCTGTCCAGCCTGTAGTCTGACTTCACAGCCTGGCGTTCCCAGCCTCCTCTCTGTGCTACCAGGGCTGCCCTCTTCCCCCGTCTCTCACCTTCTCTCTTTTCCTCCTGACTTTTTACTTTGCATCCTCTCGAGAAGAGCCTGGCTGTTTCTCTTGCTTCCTAGAGAGACAGTGGTTTTTTCCTGGAAGCAGAGAGCTGAAAAACCTTATCTTAATTCACAAATATTGAAATTAAACATTCAGGACATGCCCAGAAATGCTAAGCATTAAGATGTTAGCAGTACAGATTCTGGAGTCAGGGAGACCTGGGCTCAGATTCAGACTCTGTCACCTCTGCTCTGTGTGACCTTGGGCAAGTGACTCCAAGCCTCAGTTCCTCCACCTGCAAAATGGGGACAAACAGGCTTCCTCGCTTTTGCCCTCAAGTTTGGGATTTGCAGGAGGCCTGACACTTCAAGATTTGACCTCCTTCCTCCGTGATGTACAGTCGCCCTGGGGAGCCAGTACCGGGCAGTGGTTGTGGGTGTCACCGATGGAGCCACATAGTCCTGGGTTCAAATCCCAGCTCTGCTACTTGCTGAGTTACATTCAGCAGGTGACTTGACCTCGCTCATCTCCCCTTTGCTTTTCTGTAAGACGGGGGAAGTGTGTTGACAGCACCTCCTCATAGGGTTTTGTGTGAGGACATCTGGCACAAACACTTGATAAGTATCTGCTCTTGCAATTATTTCCAGAAAAGACACCAAGTCATCGCTGCTTTGTTATCTGCAAAAGAAACTGTCAAAGCAGCTAGGTTACTCCAACCACTGGGGAGAGACCCCATTGTCCTTTTCTGGGTCTCAATCTGATTCCAGTTTAGGGAAGCCACTGACCCAGAGCTCAAAGGGAAGTGTCCAGGCCCAGGCCAGAGGTTGCTGTCACGAAGGGGGCACACTGCAAGGTGAGGGACCCAACAGCTCTGGCCCTTGCCCTCTGGGCTCCCTGTTTATATGTGCTAACTGGCCTCCACTTCCCCCAACTCCCAGCCCTTGGCATGGAGCACAGCACTTAACAGATGCTGAGAAATTTTGTTGGCTTGAACAAGAAATAACCAAAGCGGGACAAACCATGGAGTTTTTAAGATACACAATCAGGAGGGTGGTTATTTCTGGGGCTTCTTGTTTCTATCTTTTGAACAAAGGCCATGAACATTGTTATCTTGGAATGCCCCGAATTTCACTTCGGATGGCACAAGCAGTGATGTCCTTGTAAACACCTTCCCCAGAGGAGGGCCTTCTCTGCCAGCTAATTATGGGGGACAGCTGACGGAGTGGAAAGCAGTGAGGCTCTGGGGTCAGACAGACGTGTGTGTTCAAATGCAGGGTCCTCCACTTACTGGCTGGATAACCTTGAGCAGGGCACTTAGCGCCGCCGAGTGGGCTGTCATGGAGCTTGTAGACCTCCGTCCCCTCCCAGTCATAAGGTGAGGTAACCACCTGCTTTTAAAGGCACCATCCTCTCTCCATTCCTTGGAACGCCAAGTGTAAACTCTTGAATGAGCTTAGACCATGGTAGCAAACCTAGAAGCTATATGAGAGCTGATAATGAGAAATACTGCCTGGAAGTGAGACACTAGGGAGAGGTGGGGAGTGTGGAGAATGTGAGAACACTTGTCCAAAGTGGGCAGCAGCTTCTCGGCTCTAGCCTACATTTACCATGCTGGGGTGCAGCCCAAAAGTTGACAGATTTTCCAGTTTTTCCAAAGAAGTGTCAGGCCTAGATTTTAAAGCAAAATGTCTTTATTTTTTAAACAGTTGGCCTGTCTGCCCACTGGCTAAAGTGGGCTGCCAGATTGTAATCCCTGTTGCAGGCTTTTCAAACTTGCAGGAGATGGTGGTAGGGAACACAGGAAGAAATACCACAAAAGAGCATCTCAGCAAATGGCTGCACTACTGTCTGTGGACATCAGGGGGCAGCACCTCACCTGTAATCACTTCCTCCATTCAATCCCCCTGTCAGGAGATCCACTCAATTTTTCTTTCTCTATTTTGTCTACATTCAGCTGTGCACAAAATATGGTCCCTGAAGCAATACTGAAAAGTGGGCTTTCTCCATCCTAAGCATTCTGTATTGGGTGGAAATTGCCTCCCCGTGGTCCACGGAGGAGTTTTCTAAAAGCTTACCTTGACACTTGACAAAGAACCTGGAAAGTGGCCGCCTGGGAAATGTGTCCATTATGCAAAACAAAACCAAACCAAACAAAACCCCTTCTGCGTCTTTAAGAAACAGCAGTCAAGTGCTTCCTCCTGGCAGAGTCGAATTCCAAATGACTCACCTTCATTTAAAAGAAAATACACCTACACTGGTTCTCTCTCCTCACTTGCAGGTTCCTCTTATTCCTTTGCCTGAATTTTTTTCCCCTTCTTCCAACCTAATGCTGCTGTCAAAGAAGAGGCCCCAGCAGCCCTCCTCCCTGACTACTGATCAATTCTTCTTCTTATACATACTCAGCATAGGGTCAGGCCCAGTTTCTGAGGCATCCCCCCCGAGAGACAGGGGTTGGGAGACCCCGTGGAGGTGTCCCTGGGCTGATGGCTCATGCTCTGAATTTAGGATGTTTCTCATGTCATTCGGTGTTGAATTGATTTTCACCATCGAATGGATCTCAGACATGCAAAGAAGTGGTATTCTCAGAGCGAGTCATTTGGGGAAGCCATATATATATCTTACTTCCAAAAAATTAAAACCTGTGTTTCTTATTAACTAACCAATGAAAAGCAAGATGGGATTATTATAGATGTAATAGAAGGCACAAATAAACAACAACAAGGGCTTCCCTGGTGGCGCAGTGGTTGAGAGTCCGCCTGCCGATGCAGGGGACACGGGTTCGTGCCCCGGTCCGGGAAGATCCCACATGCCGTGGAGCGGCTGGGCCCGTGAGCCATGGCCGCTGAGCCTGCGCGTCCGGAGCCTGTGCTCCCCAACGGGAAAGGCCACAACAGTGAGAGGCCCGCGTACCACAAAAAAAAAAAAAAAAAAAATCTTTTCCGGACTTCCCTGGTGGCGCAGTGGTTGAGAATCCGCCTGCCAATGCAGGGGACACGGGCTCGAGCCCTGGTCCGGGAAGATCCCACATGCCGCGGAGCAACTAGGCTCGTGAGCCACAACTACTGAGCCAGCGCATCTGGAGCCTGTGCTCCGCAACAAGAGAGGCCGCGGTAGTGAGATGCCCGCGCACCGCGATGAAGAGTGGCCCCCGCTCACTGCAACTAGAGAAAGCCCTCGCACAGAAACGAAGACCCAACACAGCCAAAAATAAATTAATTAATTAATAATAAAAAAATTATTAAAAAAAACAACAAGAAAAAATATACCCATGCACAGGGAGTCCTCTGGTCGCCTAGTGGTTAGGATTCCGGGCTTTCACTGCTGTGGTGTGGCTTCAATCCCTGGCCGGAGAACTGAGATCACACAAGCTGCGCGGCCTGGCCCAAAAAAACAAGAACAAAAAAACCCCATGCACCAATATGCAAGACATTTTTCTCTGCACATCTATTTTTAAATTAAGAAATATTTCAGACACCCAGAAGGCATGGATAATACGAGTACCTGTGTGCCTGCCACCCAGTTTAAGAAATACCATATCATATTAGCAATGCACCCTGCAAAGCCCCATGGCATCCCCTCCCCCATCAAAGCCCCATGGCATTCCCCTCCCAGGGGTAACCACTAGCTTGAATTAAAGCTTATTATACCCATGCATGGCCTCTTGCTTTTATTCATATGTATGTATTCCTAAATAATATATAGCAATTTCCCATTTACCTGTTGATGGGCATTTGGATTGCGTCTAATCTTTCCCTATTACAAACAGCACTGTAGTGAAATTCTTGTATGATTTTTAGGGCACATGTGTGGAAGTTTCTCTCGTGCAGAGTTTCTCAAAGAATCACCTGGGGAACTTTTTTCTTTTAATAAATTTATTTATTTTTATTTTTGGCTGTGTTGGGTCTTCGTTGCTGCACGCGGGCTTTCTCTGGTCGCGGTGAGTGGGGGCTACTCTTTGTTGCGGTGCGGTGGCTTCTCTTACTGCGGAGCACGGGCTCTAGGCGCACGGGCTTCAGCAGTTGTGGCTCACAGGCTCTAGAGCACAGGCTCAGTAGTTGTGGCGCATGGGCTTAGTTGCTCCGCGGCGTGTGGGATCTTCCTGGACCAGGGCTCGAACCCGTGTCCCCTGCATTGGCAGGCGGATTCTTAACCACTGCGCCACCAGGGAAGTCCCCATCTGGGGAACTTTTAAAAATACACCCCCTACCTTGGCCTGCTCCGGACCAATAAAGTCCTCCAAAATTCCCCTAATACTTCAGCATTTTTATTATTATCTAGAGCTCAATATTTGTTTACTTACAAAAAAATACAATAAAATGTACAAATCTTAGGTCTGCCATTGATGATTCTGACAAATGTAGATGCTTATGTAATGCAAACTCCTTAGGAGATACAGAAGAGTACTGGAACCTCCAAAGTTCCCTCAAGTCTATCAATCCCTGTACCCTGCTGCCCTCACCCCCACCCAGAAGCAACCACTCAAACTCTCTGAATCTTAACTATAAGTGGAAATAATTGTAGCTGTCACACTATCTCATCATTGGTAGTGATAACTACCATTCATTAAGCACTTACCATGTGCTAAGTAGTTTATATGTTATTATTTTATTGGATTTTTGTAACGATGCCATGAAGCAGATATCCTTAAACCCACTTTATAGAAGGTGAAACTGAGGCTCAGAGAAGTTAGGGAATTAGCCTGAAGTCACACAGCAAGCATGTGGCAGAGCCAAGGTTCACAACCAGTCCTCCTGACTCAGAACTCAGATTTTAACCACTTTGAGACCCTACAATTGCAGAGCTGACAAGTTACACTTTAGCTCCTCAATTTTACGGGTGGGCAAACTGAGGCTGATAGAGGGGAAGGACTGAGCCAGGACACAAATCCAAAACTCTAGATTCCTTATCCACCAGTAGATCACTTTTTTTTTTTTGGCTGCGTCAGGTCTTAGTTGTGGCACATGGGATCTTCATTGAGGCATGCGGGATCTTTCATTGTGGTGCATGGGCTTCTCTCTAGTTGTGGCCTGTGGGTTTTCTCTTCTCTAGTTGTGGCACGCAGGCTCCAGGGCACGTGGGCTCTGTAGTTGTGGTGTGCAGGTTCCAGGGCGAGTGGGCTCTGTAGTGTGCGGCACGCAGGCTCTATTTGAGGCGCGCGAGCTCAGTAGTTATGGTGTGCAGGCTTGGTTGCCTAGGGGCGTGTGGGATCTTAGTTCCCTGACCAGGGATGGAACCCGTGTCCCCTGCGTTGGAAGGCGGATTCTTTACCACTGGATGACCAGGAAAGTCCCAGTACATCCCTTTCTTATGTAAAAGTACTTTTGGAAAGAGAATGAGGAGCAAGGAGGGAAATATCTTAAAAAGCCATCTTTTCTTCTCAATTTCTGGCTATCCTAGGGGCATCTGGATCCATTCTGTATGTTACCCATTGCTGTGTAACAAACAGTCCCCAAACTTAGCAGCTTAAGACAACGATGAACATTTATTATTTTTTACATAGTTTGTGTATCAAGAATCTGGGAGCAGCTCTGCTGGATAGTTCTGACTCAGGGTGTCTCTTGAGATTGCAGTCACAATGTCCACTCTGGGTCTGCAGTCAACTGAAGCCTTAACTGGGCTGAGAATCTACTTCCAAGGTGGCTCACTCATGGGGCTGGGAAGTTGGTGCTGGCCGGTGGCCAGGGGCTCTAGTTCCTCTCCGTGTATGTTGCTCCACAGGGCTGCTTGAGCCTCCTTACAATATGGTGGCCATGTCCTCCCAAAGTTTGGGGTTGAAGAACATGATGTCTTTTATGACCTAGCTCTGGAAGTCACACACTGTCACTTCTGCCTAGCTCTCTGGGTCACAACACAGACCAAGCTTGGTGCAATGTGGGAGGGGACTACCTAAGGTTCACCAAGAGGTGAAGATCATTGGGGGTCATCTTGGAGGCTGCCTACCCTACTCCCACTGCCCCTGCCCCTACTCAGTCCCAAGAGGTCTGCCCAACAGCCCGACAGCCTGGACTTCAGGTCCCCTGGGCTTCTGCATGTGTGACCTTCTCCACCTGTGACAACAGTGGGCTCCCAGTTACCAACTGCCTTTCCCCCAGCTGTTGTTGAATGAAAGCTTTCCGGCCATGTTACTCTCATTGGCCAGAGTTGCTGCCTACCCCTGCCTAAAAATATGGTTGTGTTGACATGGAGACCGGCTCCGGTACTCAAGATGCTGCTTTAGATCACAGCTTCTAAAAGATGTGACCAACACCCTCTCCTCTTCCTGCTTGGTGATGGTGACTCAGGATGCACTAGGCCAGCATGGAGTGTGGACCCTGAGGTGCCACTGCCTGCATCCTCAGATTTCCCTACTTCACCTGATGCCAGGCTGCCCTTCCTGCAGCATCTGTCAGCGAGGCAGGCAGCACCTGGGGGATGCTGGGTAGAAGGCTGCAGACCCCCTGGGTGCAGATCACCGTCCCTTTGGACACACCCCTAAAGCTCTCCTGAAAACTTCCTGTTGCCATAGTAACGTGGAGACATGGAAATTGATATGGGTGCCTTGGTAGGCAAGAAAGCCAAGATTTTAATAATGCAGTCCTCTCCTTCAAATAGATAAGAATTCCTAGGAGGGCTTTGGAGGGACATCAAAGGGTCTCATTCAGGTATTGAGGAAATGTTCTTTAAAAATTATTGTGAAATAAGTGCAGCTCTAATCAGGGAGATGGTGGAGGGTTTGGAGGAATTGGATGTATAAGTTTAGAGCCAAAGCAACTTAAAAAAGGAAAAAAAAAAAAGCTTTTCTGAGATATAATTCACAGAGCAGACAATTCACCCATTTAAAGGTATACAATTCCATAGTTTTTAGTATACTTAGGGTTGTAAAACCATCCCCACAATCAATTTTAGAAGTTTTTATCGCCCCCCATCAAAGAAACCCCATCCCTTTTATCAGTCACTCCCATTTCCCCACACCATCCTCCCTCAGCCCCTGGTGATCTATTTTCTGTCTGTATAAATTTCTCTATTCTGGACATTTCCTAGAAACGGAATCACACAATATGTGGTCTTTTGTGACTGGCTTCTTTCAGAGTTTTTATTCTTTGCTTCCTTAAGGTTCTCCATAGTTTCTCCAACAAAGGTGTCTCCATTCTCTTTAAGAACAATTCATTGTCTGGAGATGCAGCTGCCAAACTAGCCCCCGGGGTTGGAGCTGGATGGAAGGGAGCAGATTCTTCCGATGCCCCCAACCCTGGCCCTTCCTGTTCCTTCATGAGATATAAGCCATGCGCGAAGGGATTTTTGGTAGCTGGCAGCAGGGAGCTGAGCGTTAGTGACACGGGCCGCCTGATGGATCGCCTTGGTTCAGCCTGGAGGTTAAAACACTGGCTCTGAAGACTGACCTGAGTTCAAATGTGGACTCCACCATGTCCCAGCTATGTGACCTCAGGTGAATTACTCCACCTGCCCGAGCCTCAGTTTCTCTAGCTGCAAAGTGGGACTAACAATAAAACCTATATCAGGATTGTATGGGAAAAGAAACCCCATCACGCTTTTAGCCCACCTGTGAATCAACTGTTTTATTATTTACTTAACATTTTTCTTTAAATCAACTTTTAAACACAGAGCTTCATCTTAAGGC
Organism: Delphinapterus leucas; assembly: GCF_059928025.1. Lineage (NCBI taxonomy): Eukaryota > Metazoa > Chordata > Mammalia > Artiodactyla > Monodontidae > Delphinapterus > Delphinapterus leucas. The sequence goes on from NC_143142.1 coordinate 18,346,612, forward strand.
AATGATGTTGGTGACATCATGGGTGCAAAGTGTTTTTTCCTAACACATGTTGTAACTGTATTTAAAAAGTGTTTGTCCCACCAGAAATTAAACTTCTTAAACAAGGCCAAAATTTTTTGTGTATTTCACTTGCAGATAGCGCTCCAGAGCAGTGCCTGGCACATAATAGGTGCTTAACAAATGTTCGTTGAATGAATAAATGAACCAATGACTTTAAATTATCCTCCACACTTTGGGAAACATTGAGATAATGCATAGAAGGCGTGCTTGGCTTTTGGCCCACGGTGAGCATTTGATAATGTTGGCTATTATGATTATTAGCTTGGACAGTCAGAGGAACTGGGGTCCTCAGGTTGGAAGACCACCTGCCCTGTCCCACCCAGCAGCCATCTTCCTGCCCCTTTGGTTCCAGGGCGGGAGGGAGGGGGTGGGACTCAAACTCACTGAGCCTGAGACACCTTTTGGCTCCTTCTGAGTACTTGGTCAGATGGCTGGACTGAGCTGAACCTCGACAATGGGAAAGAAGCCGTGGCATCTAGATGGACATGTTCACGGTCCATGAGGGCTCAGGGTACACAACGGCCATATCAGTCCTTAGCCATTATTTATTATCGTTGCAGGCACTTCTGTGAAGGAGATGGCAGGCGTTTGGCCACATAGCTACTTCCAGATGTCCACCATAAATGCTCTGTACTTGCTTAGTTTCCAGGAACATAAAACCCGCTGTCAAAGGACTTGCCCAGAGCCTGTCTTTGCTGCATTTTTGTTCTTGTTTAGTTATTACATTAATCTCCTGTGATTACAGAGCCAACAGCTGGTAAGGATTTGCATATGGCATGAAATTAAGTTAGTTCGTTTTAATGTCTAAACTGAGCAGGGTGTGAATTTGTCTGGTGAAAACTCTGTCTCCCTTATCTGTGTTTGTACATCTGCTTTGGGCACTAGCTTCCAAGGTCTTCAAGTCTGATTTCTCCTCACTTCGCTCAGCCAGGACATGGGATTGGCTGCCCCCTCTAGAATTCCAGAAAGGATTTTGCACTTGGGGCTTAGAATGTTCTCTTTTAGGTTTCAGGAGGAACTAAGACTCAAGGGCTACTGTGAAGCGACCAGCATTCTGGCCCCCAGCTTTGTGTCTTTTTTGGCTGTGCTGCCTTGGGCAAGTCACTTTCCCTCTCTGGGCTTCAATTTCTTCATCTGTCAAATGAGAGATTGGAAGCAGATAAATGTTCATTATGGGGGTGACATTTGGGGTGGGACGATATTTCATTGTGTGGGGTTGGGTGGGGTACTGTACAGTCTTTAGCATCCCTGGTCCTTGGGTATCATATGCTAACAGCAACCTCCCGATCACTGCCAACCCCAAAACACTCTGCCCATTTCCTAATGCCTCTGCAGCAATCATAATCAGTGCCCTGCTAGCATCCCTGGACCCCTTTACTGTTTTTAGGCACACTGCCTTCCAGTGCTATCTCTCCAACAACCAGCACCTGTGTCTCTTTGCCAGCACACTGCCCTCAGACTGCCAGAATCCGTTTTGCTTGAATTTATGTTCCCTACCCTGTGCGCAGCCCTTAATCAATGACAGAGATGTGTGGGAGGGGGGATAAATACTTCAGCTCCCTCGCCTCTGACCTGGTCAACTCTAAGATGTGACCTGCAATGTCCCCAGAGCTCCCTGGGGGATTGAGTGAAGGCTACCTTCCATGTGACTTTGTCTACTGGTTTGTCATGGGGAACATTCCCTAATACATCACCTTTACACAAATTCTTAGCAAGTCACTTTTGCACAAATTCTTATCTTAGGACCTGCTCTAGGGAACCCGCCCAAGGCAGCCTCCAGGGGGCGCTGAAAACCCACCACTGATGACCTCTGAACTATGACCTCACTGATTTATTCATTTGACAGATTTTCGGTGTCTAATATGTACCAGTCCAGGGCTGTGTATATGGTGGTGAACAGGATGTGGATCTGTCCTGGCGAGACTAACAGACAGTAGTAAGTAAACTCAGAGGGTGTCCTGTGATTACTACAAACCAGGTGCTATGACAGAGAATACAATGCGGTGATGGGCTTTATGTCAGATGACTGGGGGAGGGGTGGGCTTCTAGGACGAGGGGACATTTATGCTGGTCCTTAAAGGAGGAAAAGGAAAGAGTGAGCCAGGTAGAGAGCAGGGAAAAGAGTTGGTCAGGTAGAGGTGGTGGTGGTGGTGGTGGGGGGGGGGTGAGCCCCTCATCACAGGTGGGAGTGGCCAGCTTGATACTGCAGCCTGTGTCGACTTTTCCTCCTTCCCCGTTCACTGCATCGCTTCTCACCCCTGCGCCCTGAGATCATGTTCCTAAATCAACCACGTGCGCAAAAGACACTGCTTTTGGTGAAACTGTTTCCAGTTTTCACTATTGCATTAGGGTTCTTCAGAGAAATAGAACCAACCAGAACTAGTAGGAGAGCTGTCTCTCTTTCATATCTATGTCATCTGTAAATCATCTATCTGTCTGTCTACCTACTTGTCTTTCTTCCTTCCCTCCTTTCTTTCTTCCTATCATCTATCATTTATCTATCTTTCTATCTCTCCATCAATCATCTATCTCATCTATCTATAATCTATTATGAAGAATTGGCTCACCCAGTTATGAAGGATGAGAAGTCCCACGATCTGCCAGCTGTATGCTAGAGACCCAGGCAAGCTGGTCGTGTAATCCAGCCTTAGAACCAGGGGAGCCTATGGTATAAATCCCAGCCCAAGGCAGGAGGAAATGAGATGAGACGTCCCAGCTCCCTCAGCAAGGCAGGAAAAAAGGGACAAGTCCCCCTTTCTCTGCCTTTTGTCTCTCAGCTGACTGAATGATGCCCACACACACCAGGAAGGGCAATCTGCTCTACTGAGTCCACCGATCCCAAAGCTCATGTCACCTGGAAACACCCTCACAGACACACCCAGAAATGATGTTTAATCTGGGCACCCCGTGGCCAATTTGACACATGAAATTAACCATCAGGGCTTCCCTGGTGGCGCAGTGGTTAAGAATCCGCCTGCCAGTGCAGGGGACATGGGTTCGAGCCCTGGTCCGGGAAGATCCCACATGCCGCAGAGCAACTAAGCCCGTGTGCCTGTGCTCTAGAGCCTGCGAGCCAAATCTACCGAAGCCCACATGCCTAGAGTCCGTGCTCTGCAACAAGAGAAGCCACCACAGTGAGAAGCCCACTCACTGCAACGAAGAGTAGCCCCTGCTCTCCACTAGAGAAAGCCCGCGCGCAGCAACGAAGACCCAACACAGCCAAAAATAAATAAATAAATAAATTTATATTAAAAAAGTAACCATCACAACTCTAATGAACAGTGCTGCAGTGGACATCCTTGTACCTAAGAGTCTTTGGTTGTGAAAATAGTTCTGGGGAATAAATTTTCTGTGGTGTAATGCCTGGGTTGAAGGGTTTGCCCATTTACCGGTTTGATCACTGTCACCAAGTTGTCCTTCAAAGCTGCTAAGCAATTTGCACTCCATAGCTTCCCTGATGTTGAATATTATTAACCTTTAGAATTTTAGACAAGTGAACAAGGGGAAGCTAGCACTTCACTGTTTTAACTTATGGATCTTTGATTATTAGTTTAGAAGCCATTTGTATACTTCTGAAATTGTAGTTGTATGCCCTTACCTCAATTTGGGGCGGTTAGGTTTCTACAATTTTTCATATGGATTGAAGGACTTTTTTTTTTTTTTTAATGCTTTTTTTTGTCATGTATGTTGCAGATACTTTTTCTGTTGGTTATTTTGCACTGTTTCATTTATTTATTTATCTTATTTTGCTACACAGAGGTTTAAATTTTGATGTGGTCAAATATGTCAGGGTTTTTCTTTGTATATCTGGATTTTATATCATGCTTAAGAAGTCCTCCCTTTATATGGAACCACAAAAGACCCAGAATTGCCAAAGTAATCCTGAGACAAAAGAACAAGTCTGGAGGTATAAACCTTTTGGGCTTCAAACTATACTACAAAGCTACAGTAATTAAAACAGCATGGTACTGGCACAAAATCAGACACATAGATCAATGGAACCAAACAGAGCGCCCAGAAATAAACCCACACACCTATCTTCAACAAAGGAGGCAAGAATATGCAATGGAGAAAAGACAGTCTCTTCAACAAGTGGTGTTGGGAAAGGTGGACAGCTACATGTAAAACAATGAAATTAGAACATTCCCTCACACCATACACAAAAATAAACTCAAAATGGTTTAAAGACCAAAATCTAAGATGACACCATAAAACTAGAAAAGAACAGAGGCAAAACGTTCTTTGACATAAATTAGCAATATTTTCTTAGATCAGTTTCTCAAGGCAAAAGAAAAAAAAGCAAAAATAAACAAATGTAACCTAATCAAACTTAAAGGCTTTTGCACAGCAAAAGAAACCATCAACCAAATGAACAAAACCTACAGAATGGGAGAAAATATTTGCAAACAATGCAACCAAGAAGGGGTTAATTTCCAAAATATACAAACAGTTCAATATCAAAAAACCCCAAACAACTCAATCAAAAAATGGGCAGAAGACCTAAATATATATTTTTCCAAAGAAATAATATATGTTGGAGAGGATGTGGAGAAAAGGGAACCCTCGTACACTGTTGGTGGGAATGTAAATTGGTGCAGCCACTATGGAGAACAGTATGGAGGTTCCTTAAAAAACTAAAAATAGAACTACCATATGATCCAGCAATTCCACTCCTAGATATATATCCAGAAAAAAATTAAAACTCTAATTTGAGAAGATACATGGAAGTAACCCAAGTGCTCATCAACAGACAATTGGCTTAAGAAGATGTGGTATATATACACAATGGAATATTATTCAGCCATAAAAAAGAATGAAATAATGCCATTTGCAGCAACATGGATGGACCTAGAGAATATTCGGCTTAGCGCAACAAGTCAGACAGAGAAGGACAAACACTATATATCACCTATATGTGGAATCTAAAAATAATACAAATGAATCTATATACAAAAACAAAACAAACTGGGGCAAAAGCCCAGGTCTTTCACCCAAATGGCAATAAAGCCAAGGGGACTTGGTCTTGGGTTGGTTCTTCCAGAAGACCTGGAGACAAGGATTTACGTGTCCCAGGGGAGTGAGGAAGGCAGGGCAGGGAAAGGGAGGAGGCCAAACAAGGCACAACTTCAGCAAGTCCCGTGGAGGGAAGCCTTAGCCTGATCCCACAGGGGAGCCCTGGCGTGTGAGTCCCATCCTAGAGTCACCCAATGCCTAGGAAGAGAGCTGGGCTTCCATACACATGCACCTGGCAGTCATCAGTTAAGGGCTGCCTGGGAGAAACACTTGGGCAGTTCTGGCCCCTGCAGGTGCCAGGAGAGAACCTCCAGCAGCCGAGGGCGGTGCTCCAAAGAAGAGTCCCAGGGACTGGCCGGTGGGAGTGAATGTAAAGGTAAAAAGGGATCCGACTGGATCTAAGCAGAGCACCAACATAGGCTGGTACAGACCAGGTTTAAGGTAGATGACGGGATGTACTGGAAAGACTGGACATCAAAAACTTCTGGATTGACTCGTGTTCTCTTATCACTGTGTGACCTCGGGCAAGTCTCTGAGCCCCAGTCTTCTCATCTGAGAAACGGAGGCAACTACTTGTCTCCCCCACCCCTTGCCCCAGGGCTTTGTAAATTGTAAAATAGGACACAAATGTCAGGTGTTTTCCTTTCTCTGTGTTGAGGGTTTATCTATTTCATGCCTTTGTTCTATATTTTAAATCAAACGGGATTATGTATTGTATTAGTTTTCCGGGGCTGCCGGGACAAAATACAGAGACTGGGGCAGAGCAGCAGGCAGGGGCAGTGCTTAAACAACAGAAATACATTTTCTCACAGTTCTGGAGGCTGGAAATCTGAGATCAATGTGCTGACAGGGTTGGTTTCTGGTGACAGTGCTCTCCTTGGTTTTCAGATGGCGTCTTCTAGCTATGTTCTCTTTCCTCTGTGTACACGGGGTGGAAGAGGGGGGCAGAGAGCAGGGTGGGGGGAGAGGGCAGGAGAAGGGGGAGGGAGGGCGAAGGGAGGGAGGGAGGTAAAGGAGAGAGATTGAGACAGAGGGAGAGAGAGATGGATCTGGTGTCTCTCCCTCTTCTTATAAGGACACCAATCCTATCAGATCAGGGCCCCATCCTGTGACCTCATTTAACTTCATCACCTTCTTAAAAGCCCCATCTCCAAATACAGTCACAGGGCTTCAGAGTATGAATTTTTTTGATGGGGGGTGGGGTAGACACAATTTGGTCCATAGCACATATGTAAAATGCTTGCATAACGTGTAGGAGATGCTCTGTGTTAATTTCTGCCCCCACCCGCCATCCTCCTCCCGACCAGTATTACATCCCAGGCCCTGTTCAGAGTTGCGGAACTGAGTGGGAAACAAGACAGACACTGTTCCTACCTTCATTTCCTCGGAAAATATCTGACCTTTCACTCACGGTGAAGCAAAATCAATAAACTCAAGATTGAGCTTAAGATCCCCAAAATAGGGCTTCCCTGGTGGCGCAGTGGTTGAGAGTCCGCCTTGCCGATGCAGGGCACACGGGTTCGTGCCCCGGTCTGGGAAGATCCCACATGCCGCGGAGCGGCTGGGCCCGTGAGCCATGGCCACTGAGCCTGTGCTTCCGGAGCCTGTGCTCCGCGACGGGAGAGGCCACAGCAGTGAGAGGCCCGCATACTGGAAAAAAAAAAAAAAAAAATACAATGTTTGAAATCAGAGCTGGTACACCCAGACCTAACAATTGGGTCTGCCTCATGGCTATATTTTCTGGGGGGGCCCAGATTATGCTTAAAAGTTTTAAAAATAGTGGCTAATTTGAAAATAGGATTTCACTTAAAAATGCCTAGTTCCAGCTTCTCTTGAAGTAATCAGATGAGCTGCGGCCCCAGGCTTGTATTCTTGTGAGGCTTGTGGGCCTGGGTGGCAGAGGTTCCACCCCTGGGGAAACAGGGTGATGGTCTCTGATTCATCCCATTCCCTGCCTGGTCTGGCTCAGCAATTAGTACCTGCCTGTCCCTGTAGATATTAAGATTTACAACTACTGGTTTAACTAAATATGACTCAAATTGAAGAGCCTGACTGTGGGGTCTTACTTTTTCCAGATGGAGAAGGGGGTCAGTAAAGTCTTGTTTTCTATTCTCTTTTCATGAGCTTAAGATCATTGAATGTGGGGTGGGGTTTGGGGTGAGGGTGGGCGTTTGTGGGAATCGGGCATCAATATTGTGGTAGGCTGGTTGCATTAATGGTCCCAATTAATGTTCTACCTGTATTTATGCAGTTCGTTTTATAATGCTCACTCCCCTCCTTTTCTGGCTCTGGGCTTGACTGTGTGACTTTCTTTGGCCAATGGCATGTTAGCAAGCATAATGCAAGCAGAGGCTGGAAAAAGTGCTTGCCTATTTCCACTTGCTCTAATGGACTCCTGCAGTCACCATGAGAATGTGCCTGGGCTAGCCGGCAAACGTGTCCAGACCAGAACATGAAAGGCATGTGCATGTGAGAGGCATGTGTGAGAGCCCAGCTGTTCCAGCTGAGGCCATCAGCCAACAGCCAACAGCCAGCTGACTGCCAGACACGTGGGTGAGCTCAGCTGAGGCCAGACCTGCCAGCCAACCTGCAGACTTGTGAGCAGTAATAAAAATAGTTGTTTTCAATCACTGAAGTTTGGGGATGTTTGTTACATAGCATTATTATAGCAGTAGATAACAGCTACATTTGCATTCTGTATAGACTCCCTCCCTCCCTCCTTCAACTCATTTATTGAGCATCTATGATGTGGCAGGGATACAATGGTGAACAAAATTAGATACAGTCCTTGCCCTTAGGTTGTTGACAATATTGCTCCTACTTCTATCACCCACTTTGAAAGACTGGATTCAATAAGGAGGTGACTTATTTTGTGGTTAGAACAACACATTCTGTTCTCGGCTGATCTGGGATGGGTCGTTTCCTGTAGAGTGCTCTGTTCCTTCTCTCTTTCCCATTTTAATTGTTCCCTGAGCCTCTGCAAAGATCACCACTGATGGAAATAGCTCTTCCAAGTAATGCAAATCCTTTCAAAATGATGTGTTCAACAGGAATGTTCTTAAGTAATTTACGTAAAGAGCGAGAAATTCCTTGTATGTTTTTTATAAGGTAGGGGGAGCTTTATGTACTGTAACATATGATGTATTGTGATAAATTATGCTTTGGTCTGAAGTCTATGGAGAATAGCACGGCATTTCTCTGAGTTCTGGGAAATATACTATAAATAAAAGTGGTGGCTTATTTCTTGGCTGGGCGTTTTTTCTAATAATGTAAAGAGATGTCAATGCCCATTTCTTAAGGGCAAAATATGATGTTCTCTTCCCTTCTCACCACCGAGAAAGAGTGACTAGGGCTTGCTGAGTCCTTCAGACTCTTACCGGAAGGGGTGTGTAGTCTAGAGCCTATGTCAGAGTGTGGTGCTCATGTTTCTAGCTGGCCCATCTGAGTTCAGGCAAACTGGGGAAGTTGGCACCCTCTGACCATGGGCTCCTCCTACCTCCTTCTTCCCTCTGGATGGCATTCCCAAAGATGTGTCAGCTCTGCTTTCAGTCTGCTGTAGGCAAATCCTTCTGTGAAAATGGAAAGGCCAGTCATGGTCCCATTCCCCACTGTAAAGCTACCCAAATGATAATTCACAATCTCTTTAGCTGTATCCCTCTACAAATAAGCCCAGGTGTAATTCCTTCCCTGGGTTTATGCATTTGTAAAAGATGCATCTTGAAGACAGAAGACAGAGAGAAATGGGTTTCTCTGGTGGCATTTCAGGCAGTGTGATGGGAAGAGGGAGGCCCCACTCTGATTTGGTGTGTTCTGGGGGGATGCTGTTGCATGGCTCCTCGAATGTGTTACGTGGCTGGATGCCTTCACTGCCGGCAGGTAAAGGAAGGAACTCTGAACTGGGTGTGAGTCCTGGTTTAGTCACTTTATTGTGTAGCCTTGGGAAAGTCAAGTCCACTTTCTTGGCCTCAGTTTCTTCCTCTGTATAATGAGGTGGCTCTTCCAGCTCTGACATTCTGGAATTTATTGAAGCCAATAATGTCTTGCCTGTGTGTCTGAGTGTGAGAGGGGATTTTCCTCCAATTCCTTGTCTTCATCTTGGGGACAAATCCAGAGTGTGTGAATCAGTTTTCTTTTGAATGAAAGCCTCAGAAACTCAGTTCAGTTTGGCTGAAGCAAGGTGATCTGTTAGCTTAAGGGACTAAAAACTCCAGGGCCTGGCTTCAGGCATGGCTGGATCCAGGTGTCCACCAGAAGGCATTGTGACTTAGTCTCTTTGTCTCTTATCTCTGCTAGGTTGGCTTGTGCTCTTAGGCAGGCTCTCCCTACACAATGGTGAAGATGACTGCCAGCCAGTAGCACCAGACTTTTATCGTACTAGTTTAGTAAGCCAGAAAGAAAGGGAAAGCCATTTCCTCAGATGTTCTAGCAAACGTCTCATGGCTGTTATTTCGTTGGCTTAGCTTGAGTCACATGCCTACCACTGAATCACTCTGATCAGCCAGACCTGGGTCATGGGCTCACCTTGGAGATGGAGGCAGGGTCAGCTCCATCTAAACACTACCAAGGGAGAGAGGTAGAGGTTCCCCATAGGAAACTGAGGCTCTGAAGTGAGAAGACTGGGGAACGGGTGCTGAGCAGAACTGAACAACAGATGCCCAACCCCAGGGCCAGGCAGGGATCTTATAGATGGAGCTTCAGAGGCTACTGGGCATTTTCTATTCCTGAAGTTCTGGGATGTCAGAGCTCGAAGAAAACTCAGGGGCTAGGCAGCTCAACCCCCCTGCCTCCCAAGCTTGCATTTCACAGATGAGAAACTGAGGCTCAAGAAGACAAGTCCATTTCCCAAAAGTCTCTGAGTATGAAACATCCATGTCTTCCACAGCCTCACGGGGTGTGTGGCCAGTGTTCCCGCTGATCTCTGTGTCTCTGAGTGGCTCATACCCAGCACCTCATGAGATGGAGCCTTACCCCACGACCCTTCCAAGCTTGCAGCATCCTAGCACAGACCCCCTACCACCTATCACTCAAATGTGGTCCAGAGACCAGCAGCAGCAGCATCGCCTGGAGGTAGAAATGCAGAATTTCAGGCTCCGCCCCAGACTTTCTGAATTGGGATCTGCTTGTGAACAAGGTCCCTGGAGGATTATGAGAGGTTCTTGTCTAAACCAGGGACAACAGGTTTCCCGGTGCCTGTGAGATGCTCCATTCTTACATCTGGCCAGGATTCCAGTCAGCCCTGAAAAGGGCTCTCTTCCCTTACAACCTTGCAGAAGAGGGGGATGTTGAAGGTGGTTATGTGCTGTAGGATGCTCTTGGTCGGGAAGGTACTCCTCAAACCTGACCCGCCTCTTTCCTGCTGCTGTCTAGGCACGGTTGCCATGGTAATTGTTCTTCCCATCAACATCACCAATGGATGTGAGAGAGTCCTGAGACCCGGGGTTGGGTCCTAGGGCTTTGATGAGCTCCACAAGTTGGGGAAGTTCCCTTTCTGGGCTTCACATTCCATTAGATGGAGTTAGCAATTCTTGCTTTGCTCTTCCCATAGACCCAACGCCAGGGTCAAGTGAGATCAAGGACATGAACGTAAGATGAAAGCCTGAAGTGCCATAAAATCCACCACCACCTTCCTTGACCTTGTGAATTTTGAAGTTGCTTCTGGCTTCACTGGCTGGGTAAATGTCATCGGTATTGATATAGCCACAAAGAGCCCAGGCCATTAAGAAGAGCTCTACCAAACATTAATTACAATGCTCAGGTCACATCTAGCCGAGGCCAAATGTGGCTTCTTCCCTGGGCCCGGGAACCATTTCTGGGAAACAGGAGGCCGCATGGTATTTTATCAAACATTTATGGCTACTGGTTTAGGGGGGTGAGTTTACAAGGCCCCGTAGGCTGAGCATCAGGAAATTAAATTTCTTGCATTTTGACTCAAACCTAATGACGCCGCCAGCCACGGGATTTATGAGGCTGTAAAGTCTTCAGCATGTTGCAGGCTGGAGGCCTTAATGATGGCTTCCGGCCTGTGTCCTTGAAAAGAGGCATCCTCCAGGAGCTCGGGGCTCAGTGGCCCGTTGGTTCAACACACAGTGGGCAGGCACCTACTGTGTGTTGGGGGTCGGTGGTGAACAGCACAGATTATGGGACCTACCCTCCTGTGGTCCGCAGCTTCCTAAGCAGACAGGCATGGCCAAATGATTGCACAAATGAACACAAAATTGCAAACCGTGGTTAAGGTTTGAGGAGAGACTCAAGATGATACGGAAATGTAGATTGGGCTGCACGGGGGACCCCACAAATATATGTCCATGTCCTCACCCTAGGAAGCTCTGAGGGTGACCTTATTGGGAAAAAAGGCTCTTTGCAGATGGAATTAAGGATCTCGAGATGAGATTTTCCTGGATTATCCAGGTGGGCCCTAAGTCCAAGACAGGTGTCTTTATAAGGCAGAAAGGGAGGGACGTCCCTGGCGGTCCAGTGGTTAACACTCTGCGCTTCCACTGCAGGGGGCGCAGGTTTGATTCCCTGGTCGGGGAACTAAGATCCCACATGCTGTGCGGTGTGGCTAAAAAAAAAAAAAAAAAAACAGAGAGCGAGAGAAGGAGAGAAGGACATGCGAGGGTAGGGACAAAGGGTGGAGCGATGCAGGCACAGGCCAAAGGACACTTGGAGCCACTGGAATCTGGGAGAGGCAAGGAAGGATTCTTTCATAGAGACTCCAGAGGGATCAGGGCCCTACTGACACCTTGATCTCAGACTTCTGCCCTCCAGAACTGTGACAGTACATTTCCGTTGTTTGAGACCACCAAGTTTGTGGTGATTTGTTATGGCAGCCCATGGAAACTAATACAGGTGTAATAACAAATTACGACCTCACTTGGGAAATCAAGGACAGCTTCTGTGAGGAAGTGACTTTTGAGTTGGCAGATGTAGCGTAAGTAGGAGTTCAGCTGGCAAAAGGAGTTGGGTTAGAGGTGAGAATGGGGACAGGGAGGGGAGAAGTGTTTATGAAGAAACAGCATGTGCAAAGGCACTGAGGTGGAGGAACTGACCTTGCTCTGTCCACAGCCCCTCTCGGTCATTCTGTCAGTTCTCTAGAAGCATCAAGCTCTGTCCGCAGGACCTTTGCCGTTCCCTCTTTCCTCCAGGTTTTCCACGAGTCGGCTTCATCCTTCAGATTTCAGCTGAAATGAAACTTTTGGTGAAGCTTTTCAAATGAAACTTTTGGTGAAGCTTTTCATGACCACCCTAACTAAATACATTCCCTCCCTCATTCTTTATCCCATCATCAATTTGTTCCCATTATAGCATTTAAAATAATGGTGATGAGAATGGCTGAGACTGAAATAGCTCTCACTGTGTCCAAGGCACTCTGCTAACCACTTTACAGGTACCATCCCTTAATTTTCACCCCATGCCTATGGGACAAATGCTATTTTTTAGTGGTTGTTAAATTCCCATTTTACCAACCGGAAAACTGAGGCATAGAGAGGTTATGTCACACGATAATAAGACGTGGAGCTGGGATTTGAACCCAGGCGGTCTGGTTGCAGAACCTGTATTCCTGGAAACGATGTTATGCTTGTCCAAATCTGGAACTGAATGCTTCTTGGCCATGTACTTGTTTGTGGTCACTCTTCCCCCCACTAGACTGTAAGCTCTGGGAGGGGTGGTCCCCGGTCCATCTCGCTCACCACTGTGCCCCAGAGCCCAGCATGACCTGGGCTCATGTCCAGCAAATCCTTGGTGGCTGCCCCCTGACTTCTGTACCTTGAGCCCCCCTGACAGCAGGGTCCCCACACCCTCGCCATCGGGCTCAGCAGGTGACAGCGCTGGGCCCTGCGAAGCACTGGTCTTCCACTCCAATTCCTGCCTGACCTGGAGTCCTCAAGGGAGGTGTATGGCCCTTCTCAGTCTCCTGTCCACTCCTTCCTGGTGGGCAGTGGGAGGAGACCCCGGTGCAATGTTGCCAAGATGCACAGAGGGTCACTGCTGCCCCAGAAACCTGCCCTCACCACACTGAGTGGGCTGTAGGGTGTTAGGGGCCGGCAGGACTGCAGCCCAGAGACCACTCTTGTGGCTCCAGCTCCTGAGGCCAGAGTTTGGACATCCAGATTGAAGGCCCCCGTCTTCCAGGAAGCCCAGATGTGCTGCTGCAGATGTCCTGAAGCATCATTCAGTGACATCCACAGCAACGCTGCGTAAGCAACCGCGCTGCAGGGCAGTGGTCACCGCCTGACCGTGCACGTCTCACTGATTCACGTGCTGATGACCCGCGGTGCAGCCAGCTGTGGCTCGGCTGGGCTGGGCTCCTCCACACCTCTGGCCTCTAGGGACCAGCAGGCTATCTAGGGCACTCTCGTGCCGATGGCCGAGGCACATTTTAGGTCTTCGCATGTGCCCTGTTCACTAGCATTCCGTTGGCACCAGTCACATGACCAAGCCCACCATCAGTGTGTGTGGGGGGGGCGGTGAGGGCAAATTAACTGCTTCTCGTGGGAGGAACCTGGCAGAGGGCTAATTTCTCAGCACTTCCGTCGCTGAGAGTGTGGACCAGAGGCCCCTGAGGCAAGGAAACACAGGCAAATGATGGAAGTCGGAAGTGGGGCCTCGCACGCGTGCAGCGAGTATGTGGCGATCACCGAGAGCTTCTGCTGCCACCATCAATTAAGGACAAAGGCGGATAGTGGCTCGGAGGTGGGCCACTCAGGGGCTGTCTTCCTGGGATTTGGATCTTGAACACAAAGACCAAAGAAACCAACCAGAGTTCATTAACCTCTAGGCAGATGTCCCAAATGTATCCCGTTAGTTTCTGCCACTTATGACACCTCCCCTCCCCCTCCCTGAGCTGCCCTCCTGGAGCCTGGAGTTTCAGCTTTTCTTTCTGTTCTATTTTTATTCATTCACCAGGATTTACTGAGCACCTACTATGTTCCCTGCCCCCCAACACCCTGTTCAATCCCAGAGGGGAAAGTCATTCACCCAAACTTTAGAAATGAGTATGGACCCACCCTGTGACACTAGAGCACACAAAATGTCTCATTTCTTCCATTTTCCCAAATCAAGGGGAAGCTGGATCAGCCCTGCCCTGCTTGGCTGGTGAGATGTTCTTAGGGACCTTTCCCCACTCTAGGTATTAAGAGATCAGACAGCTCAGGGGTGTCCTGTGGAGTCACTGTGTACTTTCTCCTTGCCTTGACCTGTGTGTCTTTTGGGGAACGTCCATGAGTTCTCCACGTGGCCCTTGGCAAAAATGATGACACTGTTACAATAAACAGGGTCATGCACTGTGTATACACCCAGCATTTACCCCATGGGGCTGAAATTGACTGCTTATTTGCCTCCCTGGCTAGGCTGGGAGCTTGGCGAGAGCAGAGATGTGGTCTGTCTTCCTCATTTCCATCTGCCCAGCAGTGCTCAGTACATAGTAGGTTGTTCATAAATATTGAACGATGGGTGGAAGAACCCCTGGATTTGGAGCAGAAGCTCCGTTTGCTTTACCCTGCTGTGTGACTGTGAGCAATTCGCTTCTCCTCTCTGTGCTTCCGTTTTCCTGCTTATAGAGCGAACAGGTTGAACTTGATCATCTCCGAGATGCTGTCCAGTGCTAACATCCTCTCTGCATTCAGGCCAGCACAGGGTAGGGTTTCACTTCCTGCCCCCTTGTCATTGGGCAGGGTCATGTGACCAGTTCTGGCCAATGAGTTGGGAATTGAAAGGACAGAAGTCAGTTCTGGGCTGGAGCATTTGATTACTGGTGAATGATGCTCCACGGCTCTTTCCCTCTGCCCCGGGCCACTGCAACTGGCAAGGCTTGAGGCGGAGGCTGAATCCTGCAAGAGGGGCTGTGGAGCCAAGGTCTCGGTTGAATGCAGCAAGAGCACAAAATAAACCCGCATTGTTAGAAGTAACTAATCTGGGGGATTGCTTGTTCTGCCTGTCTGCCTGACGTGGCCTGTCCTGCCTGCTACAGTTACTCTGGGGGGTCTCCGAGGGAGCTGCCAGAGGGGGAGGCGGCAAAAGGAATGAGTCAGTTACAGGTTGAAGCTAAAGAGGCCATGACTTGCAAATGGATATTAGGGATACAGGAAAGAATTACTTCTGCTAGGCTTACCTGGGTCTGTACTTGAAGAGCTTTCCAGACCACAGATTGGGCTGGAAATTCCTCCCACAATCTCATATTAGAGAATAAATTCTGTTCATCTTTTTTTTTTTTTTTTTTTTGCGGTACGCGGGCCTCTCACTGCTGTGGCCTCTCCCGTTGCGGAGCACAGGCTCTGGACGCGCAGGCTCAGCGGCCATGGCTCACGGGCCCAGCCGCTCCGCGGCACGTGGGATCTTCCTGGACCGCGGCACGAACCCGTGTCCCCTGCATCGGCAGGCGGACTCTCAACCACTGCGCCACCAGGGAAGCCCCTGTTCACCTTTTAAGAAATAGGTCTCTTAGGACTTCCCTGGGGGTCCAGTGGTTAAGACGGTGCTTCCAGTGCAGGGGCCGTGGGTTTGGTCCCTGGTCAGGGAACTAAGATCCCACATGCCATGTGGTGAGGCCAAAAAAAAGAAAAAAGAAATGGGTCTCTGTTTTCACTTTTCATAGAAGGCAAAAGAAAGTTCACTCCAGAGGGGTGAGGGGCCTAGGCCTCCCTCTCACACGGCCAAGGTGCTGTCTGCTGGCAGCGTCACCAGTTACAACGGAACACGGAGGGTGCCGCTCAGCTGGCCTCGCAGTGGGTGTTAGGGAAATGGACTTCGGCTTGATTATATTATCTGGCTGTCCCCAAAGAGGTGAGAAAATAGGCCTAAATCCCTCTGGTTTTGTGCCTCATACGCTCCCATCACCCCCACGGCCACCTTGTATAAGACACAGCTCAATCAGAAGAGGGCTTTTTAGAACAGCGGCCGAGAAAATGGGTTAGCTGGGGAGAATCTTACTAGAGTGAGAATTGTGCCAGGAGACGGGAATGGGAGAGTTGCCGTTTAGCACCGTATGTTCTCATTTAAATGACTGTGCATTGCTGGAAAGGGACAGCACTGTTTCAACAGGACAAAGGAGAGAGGAGCCCTGTGGACGATCCTGGGGACCAGAGGGCGTGGGTCCTGTGGCAAAGGACAGCTCAGCCTTGGGTGTGTGGTTGCCGCTCCCACTGGCTGCATTCTCTGGAGAGCCTGGGGCTGGGTGAGGGCGGCCGTTCCAGTAGGACGTGCCCTAGCGTTTGTCCCAGTGCGTAGAGCTGAGCTATACAATGTGGCAGCGACTAGCCATATGTGGCTATTTGCATTCAAATTAGTTAAACTGAAATAAAATGAAAAATGGAGCCCCCCGGCCGCACTAGCCACGTTTTAAGTGCCCCATAGCCACGTGTGGTTAGTGGCCACCATACTGGACAGCACAGACACAGAGCATTTCCATCACCACAGAAAGTTCTGTTGGGTGACTCTGGTGTCAACTGTTAGGGAGACTTAAAATGGAAGATATTCAAGCAACAAAAAAAGGAGAGGGTCTTTACTGGCTCCAGCTTAAGGAGCCTAGACGCCTCTCACTTCTGGCTCCCACTAAGTGGCAGAACTGGGGTAAGAACCCAGATCTCATTTAATTCCCGCCCCCCACCCCCCTTGCCATCTTTAACCTCTATGTAACCTGGACTGCCCGAGGCCGCTACGAAGCGGCTTATTTTGCTCAATATTCCTTGAGCGAGGGAGCGGAGGTACATGTCCACTAACGCTGACAAGTCATCCACTGAGGGCTACTCTCCTGGTGTCGCGTGCGGCATTAATTCCAGGCACTGTTGACTTGCCACGGGCAGCCAGAGAAAGTTCAAGGCAGGGACGCAGGGGCTGGCACAGCAGCGGGACGCTGGGCCAGGGTGCCCAGATGTGGTTAAGTGTGGAGGGATAGGGAGGGTTCCTGGAGTGCCTGCTTCAAGTGGCAAGAGAGTGAGGTCAGACAGATCCTGGGGTGGGTCTGGCAGAGCCAGACACTGGCTCTGCCCCTTACTGGCTCTATGGCTCTGACCTTTTCTCTTCTTGCCCTGTCTAATCTCTCTCTGCAGTTCGGGGGCGGGGGTTCCTTAAAATAGGAATTAGACCATGTCCGTGATTTCCCATTGATTTAGAATCAAATCCAAATTCTACTAAGACCTATAAAGACCCATGTGACTTGGCTCACCCCCTACTCCCCACCGTTATCTTCCTTCGCAACCTCTTATTTGTACCTTCATGGCCCTCATCACCACCTGGAACCATCTTTCCTTGTTTGCTTTCCTGGTTATTACCTACAGCCCCTCGTAGACTGGAAACTTCATGAAGGTAGGGCATGCTTATTTTATTCCTCACTATACGCCCGGTGTCTGGCACAGTCACCAGAGATGCACTGAAAATATTTATTGAATAAAAGAAGGGTCTTATAGAATAAAAGAAGTGCCTGATGCTTAACAGCTTTGGAGCCTCAGTTTCCTCATCTGTGAAATGGGAATAAACTAGAAATAATTTGCTAAGATCATTTGTAAGGTAGAAACAGAGTTATGAAAAGTGCACAGTATAGTGGGCGCTCAAATTGGCAGTTACTATTATAGAAAACTTGCAAGTTCAATACTTGCAAGTAACGTTTTTTCTCTAAGCCATTTGAAAGAAAGTTGCCAGCCCGAAGCCCCATCATAACTGAATACAGTAGCCTATTTTCCTGAAACGAGAAGGCTCCCAGATAATCACAATAAAACTATGAGGAGGATCAGGACATTAACTGATGCGTGACTACCACCTAATCCTCGGACCCCGTTGAGGACCCACCATCTGTTCCAATGACGTCCTTTGTAGTAAAGGGTCCAAATCAAGATCACCCGCTGTGTGTAGTGGTCCTGTCTCCTGAGTCTCCATCAGTCTGGGCCACTCTTTAGTCTTTTTTTTGACTCTCAGGACCTGGACACTTTTGAAGAGACAGGCCCACCGTTTTGTAGACTGTCCCTCAGTCTGGGTTTTTCTGACATTCCCTTTCAATTAGACTCAGGTCATGTGTCTTTGGCAGGAATAGCGTCAGAACGATGCTGTGTCCTTCTCATCCAGTCCTGCCACGTGGCATGTGACTGTGTGTGTCCCATCCCTGGCGATGTTCTCTGTGGTCATGTAACTACGGCGGCTCCTGCCAGGCTTCTCTAGTTACTCTTTTCCTCTTTGTCCTTAGTAAGTGTTTTTGTGGGAAGGTTCTCTGAGATGATGTAAATATCATATTTTTATTTATTCATTTATTTATACCCGTGTGAACTAACTCTTTGCTCTTTTCTTTAGCGGGCTATAATCCATTCCTATGGGCATTTATTTTGATGCTCAAATAGCCTTCTCACTGGCACATGAGAGCTGCCTTCCACGTCCCTTGACATGGCCTCCCTGTTGCTTTGAGCCTTTTTTTGCTTTTTGGCCCAACAATGTTCCAGGGTCCTGTTGTTCTCTCCCTGAGGTACCCCTGGAATCAACCATGTCTCAAAGGAGCCCTGATTCCATTTAGTGGAGGATATCTAGAAATAAAGACCTTTGTGTTAGTGTGTTTACTGCTATTGGTGTATCGCTGTTCTGAGGGTCTCTCAATGGACAAATCCAGGAGATGTGTGGGTGTGCGTGCGCACACGTGGGTGTGCGTGCGCACACGTGTGCATGCGTGTGTGTGCATGCTTACATCTATATTTATTTCTAGATTTCTTCTATGTATTGAAAACTGTAAAGTCACATTAATACCTCTGATTCTAATCCATTACCATGCAGTTCATTCTAGCTTTCTCTCCGTATTTGTAACTTCCTTCTTTGATGGTGAGAAATCTCACTGCCATTCTCCTCGATATATTTAATTGTTGGGTCAATGAAACAACTCTCCTATTGTAGCTGCCACCCCTATTTACATGGACATCCTTGTCACCCTACCCTCATGCAGATACCCTCCCCAGCATGCTTGGGCTCTGACAGCAATTATTATTATTGCTGTTGTTGTTGTTGTTACGATCATCCTTGGTAGGTTGATGGGGCAGTGGAATAGATGGGGGGCTTCTCTCCCTTAGGCAACCTGCTTTGATCTGGCCAAAGGAGCCCATCCTAGAGGCTCATGGGTGCCTGTGTTTTTTATATTCATAAGACGCTTCTCCCCAGCCGCCGCTAAGAGGTCAAAGTAATGAAAAATCCTTCAAAATTACCCAACGTTCAGGAATTGACGGCTGGTTCCAAGTGCCATGTCTTTTATTCTCTTTCACCTCCCCCGCAGAAATCGAAGGGAGGGAAAAGTAAGTAGCAGCTGAAATGATCCCCTACTCACTTTCTATAAAGAGGAAAATTGGCTGGTCTAATAATCGTGAATATTAATGTATAGCCAATTTCACTGAATTAAAATGATGATCTATAATTTTGCCTCAGAGCTTTATGGAGGCTATTTCAATGACTACGAGTGGAGTCTGGGTACTTTTCAGAGTTCACGGGTTTAGCTTAACTCTCTCACCCCCATCACTGGCTTCCATGGAGGATGGATCCCATACTCTTCCCCGACCAAATCGCTCAGCCCTCAGAGTACACATCTGTTTTTAGCATCCAATACATATCACTGTCTTGGCAAGTGTATGAGATTCTGCACAGCTCACACCGATTACCTTTTTCCTGAAAACTGCTCCCCCACTGCTCCTCTGATGCATGAGATCCCTGGGATGGGTATCCAAGTGGCTATATTTGTTCAGTGAAGTTCTACTCTCCCTGGCCAGAGCTGAGTGGCCAAAGCGGGTGTGCCTAGCTCCACATGGGCCAATTAGATCCTCTTCCCTGGGATTTTGGGAATGGGACTAGGAAGGCCCAGGGTCAAAGGGATGCTTTTGAGCGGAACTCAGGAGCTGTAGGCAGCTATCTTATCTTCCGTCACATAAACTGGGTGGCCCAAGTGCCAAGAGAGAAACAGCCTGAGTGCTGGACATCCTGAGGGCTTTCTGCCTCTCCTTCAGTCCCTCCTGGGTCCTGGCACGTCCTGCCCTGGGTTCCCTGAAACACTTCTGTATCTTTATACTGAAGTCCCCTTTTATTCCTAACGTTAGATGTAGAAGGCTTCTGTCACCTGCATCTAGAGAGCTCCAGCTAACGCAACTGTCAACGGCCAGGCGTCTGTGCTTATTTCTGAGACCTGGGCAGGCATTCCTGCCAATTCTCGCTGTCTACAGCAGCACTGTCTCCACCAGAAGAAAGCCCCAGCCTGGGCCATGGAATGGAGCATCGGGTGTAGCCTCCAGCTCTCAGGTTTCTATCTATCCATGGACAATTCTGTTAAAAGAGAAAAAAATAAAACATAAGATCAGGCTAGTGGAGAAGATCACTCAGAAGGTTTGGTGGGTTTTATGCCAAACAGTGGGTTGCCTGACATGTTATTTTTTTAGATGCTTGTTTGGGGTTCTTGCAGACACAGCTGCTGTGTGTCAGTGGCTCTCTTTGCTGTTTCCCTATGTGCCCTGTCACTCTCCATCCCCTTACCCTGCTGTATTTTTCTTAGCACCCATCACTGCCTGATATTAAACTACCTGTTAGTTCATTGTGTACTGACTTCCCCTTCAACCAGGGCCGGGACCTTGTCTATCTCGTTCAATTCTGTACCCCAGTATCTAGAACAGGGTCTGGCACATACTAGGCGACTAACAAACATTTACAGGATGCAGAAATGAACGAATGAACGAATGAATGAATTTAACCCCTCTTTGGTAAACCCCAAGCAGAGGCTCTGGCTAGTGACCAAACACATCACAGAGGTCTGAATGTTCTTTTGTTTAACCTTCTTCCCGGTACGCAAGGGCCACTCGTAAGGACAAGCTCCTTTTCCTGGGTGCAGCCAGAGAATGTGGCTTGGAACTCAGTCTTTGGATTCAGCACACTTGGGTCTGAATCCCAGCTCCGCCACACTGTGTGCCCCATGGGTAAACTACTAAACCTCTCCAAGTTGCATTTCTTCATCTTTGAATTGGGGATGATAACAGTTTCTATCTCATCAGGTTGTGCAAATTCCGTGAGCCAATGAATATCAGTTTCTTCGCCCTGTAACTGGCACACGGTACTTGCTCAATAAATGTGAGTTATTATTATAGCTCCGTTCAGAGATATCAGCCTCCACTGTTGCACAGCACTGGTTCATTTGTTCATCAGTCCATGAACTGATCAGTTAATTCATCAACGTGTATCAGGTATTTGTGTGCGTTAGGATCCAGGGACGTAAATAAGGTAACAAGAGGATATGCCTCTCCCAAGGAGAACATGCATTATAGAAGAGAACTCTGAGACAGAGGACCAAAGTCATGGCTATCTCTTTGGCTCTCCAGGGCCACCAACACAGGTCCTTAGGGTAGGGTTTTGAGGTAGGACCCAAAGCAGTGCCGGGTGGTTTAGAGAAATCTTGGAATTGAGAGACATGGGTTTGGTTCTGGTTCCAACTTGCTGTTTAAACTTGGGAAATGTAATGCACCTTGACTAACCCATTTTCCCACCTGGAAAATGTGGGTGTGGCACTAGACCAGTTGGCTTCAAGCCTAATGTACATCAGAATTGTTTGGGGGTGATGATAAAACACATAGTACAGGGCTCTTCTCTGCAGAGAAAGATTCAGATGTTGGAAGAAATGATGTTCCAGGTTACTGATGCGGCCCTCGAAACACACTTTGAGGAACTGTGAAATAAGTGATAGTTAAAGTTTCCTCTCTGTGGTTTGGTGCTCTTAAACATAGCATAGTTGGCACCTTTAAGATTATACCTTCTGTAGAAGCTGAGGATAGGGTGTAGCCACTCGCCAGGTTTTTCCTCCTCTCTCACTCAACCTTTAACTCCCCAGGGAGCTTTCCATGGTCTGAAGTTAGTCCAGGGCTGTGCAGACATTTCCCCACTTGGCATCTTCTGGGTGGCTGATTTTTGACGAAGGGAGATCAAATCAACAGGAAGGGCTCCCCCTCCTGCCTGAAGTTGTCCCAGCCTTTCCTTTGAGTGGTGAAAGAGGAAAACAGTGTTCTTGTTTCCACGCCAAGTTGCCAGGGCACTGGTTTCCATGACAGCAGAGGGGGAAATGAAAGCCAGGCTCTCACCTACAGAGGAATTAAAAGCTACCCTCTTGGAGAACAAATAATGATTCCAGGAGGAGCCTACAAATTGGAGAGTGTAGGTTTTTGTTTTTGTTTTTTTGCTGTACGTGGGCCTCTCCCTGTCGTGGCCTCTCCCGTTGCGGAGCAACAGGCTCCAGAGGCGCAGGCTCAGTGGCCATGGCTCTCGGGCCCAGCCGCTCCGCGGCATGTGGGATCTTCCCGGATCGGGGCACGAACCCGTGTCCTCTGCATCGGCAGGCAGACTCTCAACCACTGCGCCACCAGGGAAGCCAGAGGGTGTAGGTTTTTGATTCATTCAGCCACATAGTGTAGGGCGCCAGGGAGGAGAAGGCATGGGGAGCACTGAGGGAGGGGTGGTTTGTAGGGACTTTTTGGGCAGAAGGCTACATAATAATGAGAAGTAGGGACTTCCCTCATGGTCCAGTGGTTAATACTCTGCGCTTCCACTGCAGGGGGCGCAGGTTCGATCCCTGGTCGGGGAACTAAGATCCCCCATACCGTGCAGCATGGCCGAGAAAAAGAAAAGGCAATAGCAATGATAACATTTCACACGTCCATCACAGTTTAAAACTTGTGGCAGCCACTTTAGACCCTCAATATGTACATCCCATGGATTTTACTCAGGAGGAAATGGGGATGTCACACGGAGAAGTGATTCATATACTACCTTCATGCTGCCTCATTAGGGCTTGGGACTTCTCATCACTTCACTGGACTTCTCCAGCAGTGCCCAGGCACTGGCTCTCCCGCTCATCCAAATCTACTAGGCCCCTGTCTCATTCCCTCTCACCACTGATAATGACACATCTAAGAAGCAAATCTTAGCTAGAGAGCGATCATGAATTGAAAAGCTATTGTCTCAGGTCAAGTTTATTCCTGGAGGCAGTATCCTAATCTAAACTGATGACTCCAAAGGCGAAAGGACTGACACTTTGCCAGACCGTGGAGGAAAGAATTTTTGAATCCAGGTGTGTTTCCCCATTCTGCTTACATGAACAGCTGCTCCTATGCACATAACCTTGGAGGACTGTTTCATATATCCTCAGGACAACCCTACAAGGTAGGTACTATTATTATCCACATCTCACAGATGAGGAACACGAGGTCCAGAGAGGCTAAGCAACTTGTCAAAGTTCACACTTCTAGGAAATGCCAGAGCTGGGATTTGAACCCAGGTTACTGACACTCCAGTTGGACATGAGCATCCAGTTCAACTGGACAAGAAACCAGGATAAACCCTTCAAGAAGCTCAGCTTGCGTGAAGCCTCAGGGCACTTCTAAGGCTCTGCTGTGATTAATTTCAAAGTGGTTTCCATAGTCAGGAGAATTTGGGATCACAGAAGCGCATCTGGAAAGAAGGGGTTAGGGTTGGGTTCACTTTGGAACAGTTACTCAGCACAGAGTGACATGCAGTTGGTTGAAGCCTGAGGTAGGAAATACAGAAGCCTCAGAGTCATGCTTTGCCATTCTTGGAGGACCTGAGAGCATCTTTAGGCTTATCTCCTCAGACTCCAGAGGCTGGGTGGCGATGTTAGGAGGGGATTTTATCTTTGCAGAGACTCCAGGAGTGTGACCTGGGGGAGAATTAGGGTCATGACATCATAAGAGGTTAGGATCTTCAAGTATCAGAGATGAATAGGACCGTAGAAACAGTCAAGTCCAACATATCCCAAAGTGTTTTTGTGTCTATCAGCATGGATATATAAGATGATTTGGGTGTTGTATTAGTCAGGATAAGCTCACTAATGCTGTAGTAACAAGCAAACCCAGAAACGTCTGTGGCTTAATGCAACAAAGTTTTATTTTTTCCTACCCAAATTCTGATGAGGGTCTGTCAACCCTCCGGGGTGGTGGTCCTCCATGCAGTGGCTCAGGGACTCAGGTTGCTTTCTGTGATGCTGCCATTTCATTGTGTAGCTTCCAGGACATTCAGGCAGGGGAAGAGAGAATCAAAGGGCTGTATGTGCTATAAAAAATGACTATAGATGCAGAATTTAAACATCTTTGCTCTAAACAAGAACTGACTTGCAGGCAGGAAGGAGGAGGGTATTCACCAGCTAGGGGGTTGGGACCACCCAGTTCCTTTTCTTAGCATACTGCAATCACAGATTTTCATTTATCCCTAAATATAACCCAAGACTACCTCCAAGATTTTCTCCGTGGCTAGCAGGGGAGAAGATGCCTTGACATTCAGGAGGCTTCATGACATTCAGTAGGGGAGGGAACGTGGACCTTGTAGCAAACTCCTAAAAGGCTATTACTTGAAAGGGATACTGATGTTATATATTTGAAAGATGGAGCCACAGACAGAAACTCTAATGCATGCATACACAAAGATACACAAACACACTGAGGCCAACACACAAAGACACCCAATTCACACATACATTCAAGCACACACAGGCACACTCACACCCACAACGACACGCTGACACTCGCCTCCTCGCTGTGTGATTAATCTTCCCAAGCCTGGGAGGAGAGGACCTCTTTCCTGAGGTCACGGGGGCAGTGAACTAGGTCTGGAGTGTATAAATCTGGCGTTGGCAGAAGAATGAGCTAAACCACCCCCATCTCTCTCCCACTGTTGTCCCATAAATCTCTCCCGGCCCCTGCCCCGCCCTCCCGGCAACAATCCTCATTGCCACCTCTCCCAGGTTTATTAGATTTAGGTGCTGGAGTGGTTTGCTTGCTCCCCTGCCCGGCAGAGCCTGCCTGACAGGGGCGAATTTACCATCCCTGGAGCCTGCAGAATCAATATTGCTTTCTCCTTGCTTGAGGAACAAAGTGGGATTTTGGGGCATCAGCCATGCTTGGTTTGACCTGGGTCCCTGCTCCTTGCAGAAGAAAGGGAAGAGGTTTCTGACACAGGGTAGAAGGGCCCTCTCCCCAGCTCACTATGATATGGCCACCTGTGGACCCCAGGACCCAAGGCCCTGGGGTCAAAAAAATTAAGGCAGAAACAAGCTGGGAGACTTCTTGGAGACATCACTCAGCCCGTGGCCTCCCCAGCGCCAGGACATATCCTGGGAAGTGGGTGAAAGCACCGACTCTGCACTGAACCTGCCTGCGTCTGAAATCTCAGCTCACCTGCTGAGCAGCTCTGTGACCTTGGGCTAGTTATGGAAGCACTTGGAGCCTCGGTTTCCCCATCTGTAAAATGGGGGTGACAATGGTACATCCCTTACAGCGCGGTCATGGGTATGTGACACGCTTAAAGCATTTTAGTACAGGGCCAGACCCTGGGAGACAGAAGTCTACAAGTGTTGGCCGTTCTTCTCAGACTTATAATGGCATGTTATGACAGTCAGGTAAGAGCCACAAACCCAACTCAGAGAGAAGCATTCACAATGATGCTAGAAGTTTCAAAGAGACAATGGCTGCTGAGTCCCCACCCATCTCATTAGGAGAAGCCTTGACTGTACCAAATATGCCAGGACCAGACCCACTGGGGGCCCAAGCCAAGTGACAAACAACACCCCCTGGGGTCGATGTCGATGGAGGGGTGGGACCAGCGTCAGGGCCTGCTGGCTCGTTTGGTTAACTGACTCTTACTTGGGTGTTTGGTGCTGGGCACAGACGTTAGTTACCACGTGGAGCCCACATGGGTCTCCCTTTCTCTCTCTTCCTCCCACCAACTCCCAGTCTTTCCTTCCTTTCTTCTCAGATCTTTATTGAGCACCTACTAAGTACTGGGTGCTTGGACAAAATAGGCCCGGTCCCCGGCCCAGTAGTGTTTATATGGTACTCTGGGAAGACAGACCATCAACAAATAAACATACAGGTGAACAAGGTAATTGCATGTGGTGAGAAGTTCTTTGAGAGAGCAACCCAGCTGATAAGATGGGGGTGACTGGGAGGGATTTTACATGAATCGCGGAGGGCCTCTTGGAGGAGGTGACATCTGAGTTGAGACCTGAAGGGGAGAAAGACCGGCTGTGCAGACACCTGGGGGGCTGGGAATTCCAGGGAAAGAGAAGAACAAGTGCAAAAGCCCTGGGGTGGGGTGGAGAGCTGGGGGTTTCCAGCAAGAGGAAGAAGCACAGGGTGAGTGAGGGGAGTACTGCAGGAGAGAGGTCCAGGGTGCACAGATCGCATCCTGCCCTGCAGACCAGGGTGAGAAATGAGGGTTTTATTTTAAGTGCGGCCAGAAGTCATTCGCTGGAGGCTCCAAGCTGGGGACAGACACGTGATCCAATTCATATTTTAAACAGAGGACTCTGGCTGCTGTGTGTCACTGATTGGCCTGGGGAGGAGCGAGGGTGGAAGCTGGGACAGAGGGAGGTGGTGGCTGCAGAATTCCCGGTGCCTTGGCCCCAGGTGGCCTCAGTCGAAAGGAAGAGCTGGATTCCCAATGTATCATGAAGGAAGAGCCAATGAAACTTGCTGACAGGTTGATTGGATTGGGGTAAGGGGGACAGATTTGAACTTGTCTGTCTTCATTTAGGCCCAGTTCTATTTTAATATTAGCCTTTCTATCATGATTAATATTATCATGCCTCAGATTCCTGAGAGGGCGGGAGGAACGGACCGTAATGGAGACTCGAGGGAACTGATGTCAGAGGTCTGGGCTGTAGTCCTGTCTCTGCTATGACCTGTTAAGGGATACTGGCTGAATCACGACCCCTCCCCGCCTTGGCCCCCGTGTCTTCCCTGTGAAATACGCAGGATCATAGTGTCGAGCAGAGGGAGGCTTCGAGGATAACTTGAGTTCAGGTACTATGAACTTCTGGAGTGTGGAAAGCAGTGAGATAGATGTGCGTGTGGTGAGACTGTAGCAGGAAGTCTGCATCTCTTTGCTGGCCGGCCCTTCTCTTCCCTCTTTTTTCTCACTGTGGTTCTGAGGACCCTTTTCTCCTCTGTCAGCTGGCACCAAAATGGAGTGATAGGTGGAGGCATGTGGATGCTTCCTGCCCATCCCCAGGCTCAGAGAATGTGTGGGGACACAGGGGAGAAGGAGAGGATGTTCTGAGAGCCTTCCTGAGCAGAAGGGCCTGTGTGGAGGCCACTGGAAGGGAGGAGGGCTTCCACCGTGATGACCAGGGAGAAGAGGCCAGGGGCTGAGTGGTGAGCAGTCCTGGTAGGGGGGACTGACCTTCTGACCCATCCTTTGGGAATAATTTGCCATACAATTATTTTGGCAATTCTCCAGCCCCCTAAAGAGAGGGCAGGGAGCTTGGAAACCTTGTGCGGAGAGGGAGAGAATGGTAACCTTTTTCCCTGACTAGGGGCAACTGACCAGAGCCCCCAGGAAATTTCCCATGAGCTGGGGCATCGAGGGCCCCTGTCACTGTGAGACGTGTACGCTTGGGACTCAGCAGTCCCACCTGGGGAACCTCTTTTTAGACATCCATGAAATCATGATTATGTCCAAGGATGTTTAATGAATCTTCTCCTCCTCTGGAGACATCCTAACTGCCCATCCATCTAGACTTGTCCAATAAACAATATCACATCCACACTAGGGAATACTATGCAGCTGTGAAAAAGGATAAGGTCAATCTCTGTGTCACCCTGATGGAACAGCCTTAATACATAATGAAGTGAAAAAAGGCGAGTTGTAGAATCATGTGTATAGTATGATTCTTTTTTGTAAGTAAAACAGGCACAGAGAAGGGAACTCTACAATAATCTGTTAACGTTGGCAACTTCACAGGGGTGCGCTTGGAGAATGGAGTGGGGGAGATTATTGACTTTTTCTTTAAATTTCTAGCACATGACAATGAGCAGGTGTTACCTTCACAATTACAAAACTGAATGTGTGTTCTCGAAAGTTCAAGATGTTCTCAGATTCGTTAAAGCTCCAAGGAATTTTGAATCTGAACCCCGGTCCCTGGTAAGTATTTGGAAAACATACTGGATGCAAGATTGAAAGATGCGTGAAACTTTTAGCTCAATATCTCCTTTCTTGGACGGTCTGTCAAAGTTTAATGAAACAGGAACCTTGATGCAGTCAGTAATTAACGGAGACCTCATCGTTGGAGGTTCGTATTGAACATAAAACAGCCTCACTGAGGCAGGAGATGGATGGGCCCCAGGGTGAGCCGCTGCAGTTGGTTCCGTGTGGACCGATACTCCAAGATGAAGATAGGAGGGGAGGCTGTGCCCTGCCCAGACAAGAGGCCACATATTCCTCATTCATGAAGTCAAGAAGCCCTTCCTGACTAAAAAGCTCCTTGGAGGTCAAAAGGGGAGTGATGGCAAACTACCCATAGGCCTCTTCACTGGAATCCATCTTGGCTAAGAGATGCACATGTACACATGGGAGGATCCTGAGATAAACCAAATACGGACTCAGAACCAGGCAAATCAAAACGACTGGCCAAAGGGAACCCAGAAGAAATTCCCCGTGAAAGTGATTTAAACTACCCGAGGGCGTGACCCTCTCTCTGAGCCCACACGTGTGCCCACACGTACCGTACTCTTTCGCCTCCTAATAAACACTTTACTTGTTTCACTACTTTCTGTCTTCGTGGGAATTCTTTTCTGCAAAGCCGAAGGGCCAGGGCCTTGTCACTGACCCCTGGTCTAGTGGTTAGGATTCAGCACTTTCACCACCTCGGGGGTGAAACCTCAATCTCTGGCCGGGAGCCGAAACCCTGCTTCAAGCCGCTGCAGGCCGAGGCCACCCGAGCTCATCAACACCCAACACGTTAACATCCTCCTGCTCCAGCTGGTCCAGGTCAAGGCTAGCTGACAGCCTGGAGACAAGTGGTCATCGAGTGTCCTCCCGTGACCACTCTCCGCCCCCCCGGTTGACAATTCCACTGCTTTAGTGAGAGCGCGATGGGTGAGCAGGTGCTTCGGGTGATGCTGTAACGTCCAGCTCTGGCAGCTGTGATGGGTGAGAGTGACGTTACTACCAGAGGGAGCTGCTGCAACTTGGGCAGAGCTGTTCACTACGGACAAACCCTCTTACAAATAAGTTTCCTTCTCCTTCAGCAAACAGGTTGTTCGCTGGTCTGTTCTGATGTCACCTCCAGAATAACTGTTAGGTGTTGAGATGTGGGGGTAGGTGGAGGGGTGTGGATGCATGGGGGCGCTTCCCTCTTCCCACCTCTTGTCTGGCCACCTCCTTCCCTCTGTCGGAGCCGAGGGCCCTCATTCACCACTGGGATTCCACACTGGTCCAGACTTCGCCCATCACCTGCCCTGTCTGTGTCTCCCCGAGCCAGGGAGGACACCCTCCCCCAAAACAACGATTCATTTTTGGACTCCCTTGTTCATGTTTCCATTTCACAGGTGATGAGAGATCAGTAATGCTATTCGTCCTAAAGTATTCTAACAGGAGCCTCCGTGAACACAATGTTGAATCAAATGAGTGACTCGAATGGAGAAATTTCAGGGATTCTGATAAAGCAAGGGATAGAAGAACTTAGGGCTAGGTAGCAAGTACTGGTTGTTAAATAATGTTTCCCCCCCATTTATAAAAGGTTGTGTGTGCTCAATGCATAACGCTTGGAAAACACAGAAGGGCAAAAAGAAAATTAAATACAAAATTCCTCTATAATTTCTCCAGTCAAAAATTACACTAGCAACACACAGACACGCACACACACACACACACACACACACCCTACGTATATATTTACCCAAAATAGTGGACTTCACATATTCTTCTGTTCTTTTCATGTGGGCATTTGCCCACAACTATATTCTTTCAAACTTTTTTTTTTCCCAAATGGAAATATTTTAAACAACACAAAATGTAAAAAAATAAAGATCTGCTATTACCCCAATCCTCTGGGTAACCATTATCACTTAAAAAAAAAATCTTCTTTAGGCTTTCTTCTATGCACATGTGCACTAGAGTGTGATACTTATAGAGTTTTGGCTTCTTTTTGCTGCCCTCACTTCCTCAGCACCTATAGGAATGTCTGGCGTGTAGTAGGTGCTCAGTAAATATTGTTGAATTAATGAAAAATATAAATGCATATTTAATAGTGTTCCTGGAGTAGAATCAACTCCCACATTTCTAAAAATCAAAGCTTGGAAAACCTTCACTTAATACATTATATGCATTTCCTGCTTTCCGGGAAGGAGCCTGGAGTTTACCTTTGAGAAAGACCACCTCTTGACTCTGGGTGTGAGCAGTTGGTGAGCAGAAAAGAAAAATACCTGTCTGTCGTCCTTGGGGAGGCGCTAAAAGCCCAAATGTTGAAGCTGCGGACGGAACTGTTAACTATTTTAAAAGGATTCAAAGCCAGCTGTGTGTGTTAGCAGAATGTTCCCTGGCAGGCTGGGTACATTCTCCAAACTTGAGAGTTGGGCTGCTCCAGTGCGCTTGTTTGCTCTTGATAGATGGGGTGTGTTTTCTTATCCAGACATCTGCTCCCCAAGAGCTGGGGATTGAGGGCCAGATGACTGAAGTATGCATCTAACTCACCCAGGAGGCTTTAAAAAATGCAGATTCCCAGGCTTACTCTGTGCAATACCTATCTACTGTTGCATAACAAATTACCCCCCCAAACCTAATGGCTTTAAACAACAATGAATTTTTGCCTCACTTAGTTTTTGAGGGTCAGGAATTAGGGAGTGTCTTAGCTGGTTGGTTCTGGCTTGGGGGCTCACATGAGGTTGCATCAAGGTGTGGGTCAGAGCTTGGCTAGGGCTGGAGGATGCATCTCCAAGGTGGCTCTCCATGGCTGTCAAGTCTCTGCTGGCTCTTGGCAGAACTCAGTTTCTCGGCATGTGGAAGCCTCCACAAGGCTGCTTGAGAATCCTTGTGATGTGGCAGCCGACTTCCCCCCAGAACAATTGATCCAAGAGACAGCAAGGCAGAAGATGCAATGTCTTTTATGACCTCACCTCAGAAGTCACTCCATTACTTCCACAAGGGCCTACTGGTTACACAGATGTTATGGACTGAATGATTACGTCCCCCCAAATTCATATATTGAAACCCTAATCCCCAATGTGATGGTATTAGGAGGTGGGGTCTTTGGGAGGTGATTAGGACATGAGGGTGTAGCCCTCATGAATGGGATTAGTGCCCTTATAAAAGAGACCCCAGAGAGCTCCCTCACTCCTTTCTGCCAGATGAGAACACAGCAAAAAGACAGCGGTCTGTGATCCAAGAAGTGAGCCCTGACACCTTGATCTTGGAGTTCCCAGCCTCTGGAACTGTGAGAAACAAGTGTTTGCTGTTTGTATCACCCAACCTATGGTATTTTTGTAATAGGAGCCTGAGCTGACTAAGATAAAAGGTCAGGCCTATTCAAGGTGGAAGGGGGCTACACACAAGGATGTGAATACCAGGGATTCACTGGGAGGCAGGAATCACAGGGGACCATCTTGGAGGCTGGATGTCACAGCCTAAGAGAGTGTGATTTCCCAGGTGTGTGGGGTAGAGCTCAGGGGTCACCTTTTTCAAGGGGCATCAGTTGTGCATGCCTGCCTGGCGTACATTCCCCCTCTTCTGGCAACACCACTCTGAGTTATCATGGGGAGCCATCTCTGCTCTGAATCAGTGGGGTCTGGATTAGCCCCATTCCAGGTTCCTGGATAGGCAATGGTAGGCCTGGCCATTCGGAGCACTTATTGCATCCCCCAGCACAATGACTGGTTCAGGTAAAGCCTGTGACCCCAGAACTGGTCCAATCAGAGTGAATTCCAGGACTTCTAAGAGAGTTACTGACACAGAGGCATTCTTTTCCTTCTTGGGTCCCTAGCTGGTGGGATTGTAAGCAAGGAGCTTCTGTCAGTCATTTGGTTATGCTGGGGTAAACACCTCCCTAAGGTCACAAATAGAAAAGAACCATGTCTTGATGCTGTCTTGTAAGTACCTGGATCAAGCCACGCTTGAACTTCCAAGTTATACCAGACAGTAAATTCCCCTTTAAGCTTAATCACTTTGAGTTGGTTTTCTGACACTTGCAGTCTTGCAACAATGTAGCAACTGAGGTGAAACCACTTTGAAATGCCAAAAGTCCCCAATGGATGCAAATTATCTGTGTTAAATTTTCACGCATTTGATACCTTTGATGGGGATAAGGCAAGGTGATATTTTCCTGGAGCACTCTCCCATTCCCTTGGGAAAACAAATTATTTTCTTTGTTTTGAGAAGCCAGGCATCTGGCCACTCTCAGAGAAATAATACAACTCTATTTCCCAAAGTGGGGTCGTGTCTTTAGAATGGCATATGTATCTGCTCCGTTGAGCCTAATATGTATTGAGCACTTACTGTATACCAGACACTCCCCTCTACAGAAATTAACTTGTTTCCAATTCTTAGAAAAAAAACAACCAAATCCTGAATGAATAGAATTTATACTTTTGGCTTTTTCTTCTATCGTTTTCCTGCTAGATCATTGGCTCTTGCTACTAGCTTGTATTAGAATTTGGCATGAGATGATAGTGGATTTCGCACAAAATTTTATGAGGCAGGATAATTCATTGAGATATTAATTTGTTTTGTTTTGCTACAGGAAAAGAATCATGAGAGTAATTTGTAAATTCTCCTCTGTGCCGGAAACTGCTAGGAAAGGGGGAAAGAGAACGGGCACTAGGTAGGCAGACATGCAATTTCCGGAGGTTTGTTTCCTTCTCTCTCTCCTTTTCTGTCTCGTTAGACATTGTGACAAAGTGGAAGAGCAGTCGTCTGCAGGCAGAACTGTTCCAGAGAGAGTCAAAACCTACCCTGTAGCCAATGACCTACATACATAGTCTGTGAATCCACACCAGGCAGAGGGACTGGGTTGATGAGAGCTTTCAGGGATGCTGTAGGAGAGTGCAGGGCTCTGATGCCGTTGCCTATCACAGACCGTCACCACTTATAGGTCAAGGATGGGCAGCTCAGATGATGCTGGCAGCCCATTCCAAGAAGGCATTCGTTATCTCAGGGAGGAACCTCAGTCCATTCTGTTTGTCCTTCAGCCGGCAGCTCTTGGCTGAGGTCTCAAAAAGGGAGAGAAGGAGATGAGTGACTCCGAGGTGTGGGGAAAAGGCAGAAGCAGTGAGAGTGGGAGGGAGGTTCCTCAACACCAGAAAGGGGTTGGTTGGAGCTCTGTAGGTACCGTGATGCTACACGGGATCCTGGGGAGATGGCTGGAGCCCCACTGGAGGTCAGGATGGGGAGGTGTGGAATGGCTGCGGTACACTGAAGGAAGATGGACCCCCCATGTTGGGGCTCTCAGTTCCTATAGCCAAGCTTAAACGATTCTGTAAGAGTTGGATGATAGCCCATCAGGGACACGTAGGGGACTGGAGACCAGAGGCCCATCCTTTGTTTCCTGAGCCCTGTGTTAAGCCTCTCAGATTCCAATGTGACCTTCTGAGGTGGAAGAACCACCCCAAAATATGGAGATTGAATTTCTTATCCACTCCACAGAATGGGGCTCAGAGTGGATTAAAAACATGAGCCGGACATTCACTGTATATTTGGTTTTGCAGGCTGGGTCTTGTAAACATAGCTATCATTTGCTGAATGTTTACTAGTGCCAGGCGCTGTAATGAATATTTCAATTTACGGTATTGTCTTTACCCCTCAAAGCAACCCCAGGGTATTCGATATTATTGCATTTTATCAGTGAGGAAACCGAGTCTCAGAGAGGTTAGGTTGCTTGCTATAGCAAATGTTGCTGGTGCCCCTCTACATACCCTGGTCTTCCATCCCCAGCATGGGCAGCTCTTTGCCTGAAGGCTCTCACTGGACCACCAGCGTCCCCAGGCACAGCAGGCCAGAAGTGCCAGGGAGTTAATGCCCCCGGGGGGCAGCCCTCGAAGAATGACCTATAGGAGTTGCCATCTTTCTGCTTGGATGAGCTACCTTGCTGACTTCCTTGATACACACCCTGCGTGGGCTCCTTTTCTTCCCCAACCCCCTGCTGGCGCCTCACGAGGTCATCTCCCACATCAGCTACTTGCACTTGAACCCTTGTCTTGGAGTAAGTTGCTGTGGGATCCCAGACAGAGACACTTGCCCACAATAGGTAGTAGATTGAGGAGCTGGGATTTGAGCTCTGTTCTGCCTCTCTCTCTGATGCCTGTGCAGTTAGCTGCAGCTCTAAGCTTTCTTCTAAGCTTGATATACCAGCATTTTGGGAGTCTGCAAGGATGCTATGAAGTTCAAGTTCTCTGCCCCTTGACAAGCTTGAAGGCACTGATCTTACTGGACGTGTGCGTGTAAGGCGAGCATTGACTATGCAGACCCCCCATCTTCTTTGCAGTAGAAATGGCAAGGGAGAGCAGCTTCCACAGGTGCATCCCAGTGTGGAGTTCTTCCACTCTTTGCGGGGAAGGAGGAGGGAGGACTCTGTTGCTCTAAGGAAGCGCCTGGGTGCTAATGCTGACTCTAGTTAGCATGCTAGCATGCTGCCCGAGTACATCTTCTGCAGGCCAGCCATCTCTCAGCTGGGCGATAAAGTAATTTAACTAGGGCTGTCTTCCAGGCTGGAGCTCCTGGAGATTGCTCCTCATTTATCACAGAGGAACAGTCGGAATCCGCAGCCCCTGGGCTGCCAGCACCATCGAGGCTGCACACCGTTGACCTTTGAATGGTGAAGTTCCGCGACGGGTAATGGAGTTGGAGCCCTTGCGCTCCAGCGGCCGTGAAAGCTCTTCACAACCCAGTCCTCTGTCTGATGTGAATTCACAGGCTTCTGTGTTTAGTCATTGGCAATGGGGTGAGAGTTGATGGACCCTGGGAGGACTCTCCTGCCTACAGATGCTTGCTCTGCTGGTTTGTCGTGATGTCTCTCAACAGAGGAGGGATTGGGGCGGGGGGGAATAAAAAGAATATTTTTTTGAGTACTATTGCGATGTTAATTGTGTTTGCTTATATGCAGGGGTCTGCAAATTTTTTTTTTTTGGTAAGGGGCCTGATAGTAAATATTTTAGGCTTTGCAGGCGATTGCAAATATTTTAGGCTCTGTGGCAACTGCTCAATCCTGCTGTTGTAACACAAAAGCAGTCAGACAATATGTAGATCAATGATTGTGGGTGTGTTCCAATAAAACTTTATTTACAAAAACAGGCAGTGGGCTGGATTTGGCAGGCCAGCTGACCTTGGCCTACAAGATTCCTTTTCTCTTACCCTCTTTCCTACAGGGCTAGATTTTCCTTCTACCTCCCTTGTGTTTCTGAGAGACTGACTCCACCTCCAACCATCGGGGGTGGATTTTGATTGGCTTAAGCTGATTGGCTCATTTCATTTTCCTGGACACTGGTTGATTCCAGGGTGGGCATGTGACCTCAGTCAGTCCCATCAAAGTGAATGTCAGGACTCTCGCTTGTAATGTTGGGAGGAAGACATTCTTCCTTTGTGGATTGTGTGG
This sequence comes from Delphinapterus leucas, assembly GCF_059928025.1. Lineage (NCBI taxonomy): Eukaryota > Metazoa > Chordata > Mammalia > Artiodactyla > Monodontidae > Delphinapterus > Delphinapterus leucas. The sequence continues at coordinate 18,382,043 of NC_143142.1, forward strand.
GTTTCAAACATGAGGGCTGGAACTGCCGCAACTATTCTGCTTTTACGAGGAAAGCCTTTTGTGGATGATGTCAACGAAGGACTAAGAGAATTAGAAATGAAGAGTGGGACTTGAGACTTTCCAGTTATATATTACTTTGATAAGATGCCAGTTTGAGATGAGTTTTATGTATTTGCAGCAGTAAGGATCTTAACAGGCTTTCATGTGGCTAACCATTGTGCTTTACAGATACCACCTAATAGTTGTCTATGCAGAAGGCCTTCTAATCCCTATTTACCAGATGTTGAAACTAAGACATAAACAGATTAAGTGGCTCTAGAGTCACGCAGTATAGACACCATCATGCATGACCATCTGGGACCCCTTTTCTATTCCTTTATTTAGCACCAGACCTTGCCCCTCTGACAACTGTGACTGATGGCTCTTGAGAGGGGCATGTGATGCAAGCTGAGCCCATCAGAATCCTTCCCTGGGAATTTTTCTCCCTGGAGCTGGAGGAAAAGAGCCTTTTCTTCTCTGGTTGTGCAACTCTCCTTTCTAGAAACTTCTTTCCCACCCATTTCCGTAAGACTGTGGAGGGAGCAACCATGTTATTACATGACTCTATCTCTGATCCTAGTTGATGAAACTTGATGAAAGCTTGACCCAAGAAGGACTAGTCAGTGCTGTGGTTGTTTAAATATATATCTACAAGTTCTCTGACATCCCTTATTTCAAAAGGTGAAAAATTTCCCTCCCCATGAACGTGGGCTGGACTTGGTGCCTTGCTGTTAATGAATAGAATGATGGTATGTGACTTCTGAGACTGATCATAAAAAGGATAGTTTCTGCTTGATGTTCTCTGTCTTGGATCACTCACTTCAGGAGAAGCCGACAGCCATGTTGTGAGGACACCCAAGCAGCCCATAGAGAGGCCCATGTGGTGAGGAGCTGCAACAACCAGCATGAACTTGCCAGCCATTAGAGTGGACTATTTTGGAAATGGATTCTCCAGCCCCAGTCAAGCTTGGAGATGATTTCTGGCATATGAGAAACCCTGAGCCGTCACCACCCAGCTAAGCTGCCCCTGGATCCCTGACCCACAGAAACTATGTGAGATAATAAATGTTGTTGTTGTATCAAGCCACTCAGTTAGAGGATAACTTGTTACGCAGCAGTAGATAACTGATATAAGACCCTTCACTGAGACTTTTGGGCTTGGGATTGAGAGTCAGGCCAAGTGGATTTGGAATCTGTTGGCAGCCATATTTACCATCATAAAGATCAGTGTTTAAAGAAGCCAATTATCAGAGCAAGAGAGTGAGATGAGAGAGAGTGAGAAACAGAAGAGAATGAGCAGAGAGATGAGCCGTGGTCCATGTGTGTTGTTTCTTCTTACCTAGCATCCCTTCCACCTCTTTTAGGGATAACACCCTGATTTTCCTTGGCAAGAACCACCTGTTTCCCACTCTTAGTTCATGTGGGCTGGGTAGAACTGATTCCACACTCTGTTTCCAGGGTGAGAGTCTAACTTATATAGTTTTTGTACCTATATGAAGGAGTTTCTGAAGCCACAGTTATATGAGACAATAAGCACCCCCTGACCCCCACCACCCCACACACCACTTTTTTTGGCTAAAGCTGGTCACTTGGGTTTCACTTACAAGTGAAAGAGACTCTACTGAAACAGAAGCAGAGATGAGCAGCAGACAGAGATAAAGACATTTATCCAGGTACCAGTTCCTGGATTTAGCTGTTCCTGAAACCCACCCAAGTCCTGCCTTTCATAACAACAGCAGGGGCAGCGGCAACAACGAACATTTACTGAAAGCTTATGATAAAGTCCACCTTTTGCTAACTTAGTTTCTTTCACTTGCAACCAAGAACGTCTTAAAGGCTACAAGAGCCAACACAAAAACATCTGGAAGGAGAGAGAATGTGCACTTAATTTAAAGGGAAATGAAATTTAAAGATTTACAAGACACAAGTGGGAAATCATGCCCGACTATAAGTGTGTCATTTGTAAATTCTGCCTAGACCTTCTCTGTGTCTGGGGCTCCTTGTGGTGAATAGCACAGCCCCACAGGGAGGCTCTAATGGATCACAGGCCAGGGAGATGCAGGCTTGGGGAGTGGGCAGCGAAGACAAAGCAAGGCACATGTCTGAAAGCCTTTCAAATATTTAAAACTGGGACCTAAATCTACCTTCTTATTACAGGAGATGGCACTGGAAGGGAAAAGATTTTCAATTGATAAACCACTTTCCTCCCTCATTTCTGTATTTTTTCTGCTTAGATGTCTTTTTCCTTTTTGTATAGGATGCAAAATACAAGTCCTCCCTTCCCTCTCTCCAGATGTATCCACTTTTTAGAAATATTTTCATATTTATTTAGATTGAAACAGACTTTCTTTTTCAGAGGAGTTTTAGGCTCACAGCAAAACTGAGAGGAAAGTACAGAGACTTCCCGTACACTCCTTGCCTCCTCACAGGCACAGCTACCTCCGCCACTGAAACCGAGCTGGACCCTGGGGGGCTCCAGGGTCCAGGAGCCTTTCTATGCAGCCTCCATGACCTTCCCTGAGTTCCAAAGGGCAGGTTCAAACAGCTGCTAAGCAGGGAAGGGAGGGGATGCAGAGACAAGGGGGGAGCAGCTAAGAAACAATAGTGCCGCCTTGGGGCAGGGTCCTGGTTCTGCCTCAAAGGATACACATGACAACATCTTTGAGCTCCTTACAGAACTAAAACCCAACAAATGGAAGATGTAGCATTCTTCATTCCAGAGAAGACCAGCTGAGGCCAGATTAAAGGAACCAGAGAAGCTCATCAAGAGATTACCTGAGACCAGATTAAAGGAGTGCAGGCCCTGCACACACCCTATTCTTATCGGCAACCCCAGCCTTGAACTATTGCTATAAAACTTCTGGCCAAATCCTCCTGGGTTGGGACACAGTTTTCAGGGGCAGGAGCTGACTGTGTCCCCCTTTGCCTGGCAAAGCAATAAAGCTATTCTTTTCTACTTCACCCAAAACTCTGTCTCCGAGATTTGATTCGGCACCAGCGCACAGAGGCTGAGTTTCTGGCATCACCATCAACACCCCCTACCAGAGGGGGACGGTTGTTACAACGGGTGGACCTACGCTGACACATCATCACCCGAAGTCCACAGTTTACATTCGGGTTCACTCCTGGTGTTTGGACAAATGTATAAGGACACGTATCCAGCATTGTAGTGTCATACAAAATAGGTTCACTGCCCTAAAAATTCTCTGTGCTCCTGTTACTGAATTGAGTCATATGGACCCTGCTTGGGCTCTCTGCCTAGGTGGGGGAGGGTTCTTTTTCCATTAGGGTCTGAGTAGGTGAATAAGGAAACAGAAGCTGAGATTGACATAGCACAAGCTTTATTCAGTGGTCAAAGAATGGAGAACCAAGAACTAAGTTCACAGATCAACTTCTTGCCCACCGGAAGAGAGGGATGTAATTTTAAAGAGTAAGGACAAAACGAGGAGGAGTGGGGCTAGTGATGGGGAGGTGCAGGCATTAGTCTACCGGGGAAGGGGCAGGGCTTTTTCGAGGGAGTGGGGTGCCACGTCCTTTTTATCCTTTTTTGGTCCTTAATGTCCAGTCCTGGATGCCGGGAGGTGTGTCATTTAATATGCTAATGTAGTAAAATCAGCATATAATGCGACTCAGGGTCTGTTGGAGGTCAGATTGGAGGCCAACTTGGTCCCAGCTGGTTCTGTCTGGATTTCTTTGTTGGGAGACTTCTTTCTTACCTCTGGACCCTTTAACTTAAAGATTTATGCCAACTCCTGCTAAAGGAGGGGGCGCTGGCAGGCTGTGAGCAGGGACACTCCTGCTAAAGGCGGAGGCTGATGGGTTTTGAGCAAAGACATGGAGCAGCTCTGGCAACACACCTGCCTATTCCCTGCTTGGTATCTACTTCTTAATAGCTTGGAGCACACCCTTGCAGGTTTGTCTATGCACTTACATACCTGAGTGTGGGCATGTGGCTCTATTGTAGTCCTGCATTTCTTTTCTCGTTAATACTACTTATTATAATTTACTTACAGATCTATGACTTGCTTTTGGTCACTTATCAATAGGTCTTGTGAGCACAAGGAGCTCTGGCTCATTTTCTAAGGAGATATTTAATATTCCAATAGAATATGACCCATTTTCCCATTGATGGCCATTTAATTGTTCCCGGCTTTTTTTGTGAGCGCTTGTTTCATGCACACTCTTGTCCATACAGATTTGTGCATATGTGTTTCTGTAGAAAAGACACACTCTAGGAGTAGAGTTGGGAGGGTAGAAGGTCATGCAGGTTTTGAGTTTTGATGGAGCTGCTGCTGCATTGGAAAGGCTGTACAGGTTTCGCCATGGTGAGTTCCACTCCTGGTACCCTCTGCCCTGTCCACGGAGCGCAGTCTCCACCACTTTGTTGATCTGATCGGCAAAAAGGATATCCTTTTGTGTTTCTTTAAAGCTTTTTTTTTTTTGGCTGCGCCAGGCGGCTAACAGGACCTTAGTTCCCCAACCAGGGAATGAACTCAGGCCCACAAGCAGTGAAAGTGCCGAGTCCTAACCACTGGACGGCCAGGGAATTCCCTCCTTTTTTGTTTTAACTTTAATTTCCTTTATTTTTTAAATGTTTATTTATTATTTTATTTATTTTGGCTGCGCCGGGTCTTTGTTGCGGCACGAGGGATCGTCATCGCGGCACGCGGACTCCTTAGCTGCGGCGCGCAAGCGGGATCTAGTTCCGCGACCGGGGGTCGAACCCGGCCCCCCGCCCCGCATTGGGAGCGCGGAGGCTTACCCACCAGACCACCGGGGAAGTCTCGAATTTCCTTTGTTTTTTAAAAACTCTCAAACAAGTTTCTTTTTCTTGACCCCAGCCAGCATCTCACTTCCTCGGACTCAACACCACAGTCCGTTTTTTTCTCTGGGGTAAGCCTGGCTGAAAGAATTCCTTTCAAGCTCTGGGGCCTCGAGACTGGGTTCCCTCAGCGTGTGTAATTAGCACAACCTAATCGGTGGCTTTCAACACCACGTGCTGTGTTCCTTTCAGTACTGTATTCCAGGAGAGGAGGAAGATGGCTTTGATCACTTATAGGCCTTTGACCTTTGAGATTCCCCTGGGGGGTTGGCTGCCAGGGGTTCAGCCGAGAAAATGAAGTAAGAATGATGTTGAGGGCCTGGAAGGGCTTCCTGGGACCCCAGGGACCTGCTGAATTGATGGTGGTTTTGCAATCAAAGGCCAAAGAAAAGTCCGTAGGTCAGGATTAGGGGTGTAAGCATAGCTGGCTTAGAATGGGGGTGGGAATGGGATGGGAGTGGAGACACGTGGAATAAATAATAATAATACAAAATGCACATGTGTCAGGTATAGTGCTGAGCACCTGAAAATCATGCCCTCATTTAATCCCCACCATAACCCTGTGAGGTTGGTACTAGCGTTACCCCCCTTCATAAATGTGAAAACCAAGGCTTAGAGAGACTGACTGCTTTCACAAAGACCACAGAGCTGGCAGGTGGCTGAGCTAGGACTCCACCTCCTGTCACCTTGCTCCCTCTTAACTATCACGAACACTGCCTCCCATCTCGAGGTCATACCTGAGGAGCCCTGTGTAGCCCAATGACACACCTGGACCTGTATGACTTCATTTCACATAGACCGCCTGTGATGTAGGTTTATTATCTCCATTGTACAGTGGAGGAAACTGAGGCTCAGGAAAGGAAAGTGGTGGAATTAGGACTTGAACCCCAGGGTTCAATTTCCAGCTCAGTTATAGAAACCGAGTAGGGCCGTCCTGGGTACAGAAGCCTTTCTGCGTCCCCCGTTTCTTTGCAGCCCCGTTTCTTGAGCCTCCTAGACCTTCCCTGAGTCTGAAAGGGCAGATTCAAGCAGTTACTAATCAGTAAGCCAGAAACAGAAAAACAAATACCGTATAATATCGCTTATATGTGGAATCTAGAAAAATGGTACAGATGAACTTATTTGCAAAGCAGAAACAGAGTCACAGATGTAGAAAACAAACTTAAGATTACCAAGGGGGGAAGGGAGGATGGGACCAATAGGGAGATTGGGGCTGACATATATACACTACTATATATAAAAGAGAAGACTAATGAGAACCTACTGTATAGCACAGGGAACTCTACTCAGTGCTCTGTGGTGACCTAAATGGGAAGGAAATCTGGGAAGAAGAGTGGATATATGTATACGTGTAACTGATTCACTTTGCTGTACAGCAGGAACTAGCAAAACGTTGTAAAGCAACTATACTCCAATTTAGAAAACAACAACAGATACTAATTAGGGAAGGGAGGGAATGCAGAAACACAGCAGGAACAGCCAAGAAACAACAGTGCAGCTATAAGAGGGGCCTGCTTCCTCCTCAAGGACTATACATAACAAAATATCTTTGAGTTCTTCTGCAGGAACTAAGGCCCTCCTCACCCAGGTGGACGATGGCAACTCCAGGCTGAGCACAAGATTCTGGGAACATCACCCTGCTATCTCACCAGCAACCAATCAGAAGAAAGTCACACGCCCTTCAGCCCTCACCTCAAATTATGCCTATAAAAACTCTTCCCCGCAAAACCATCAGGGAGTTCCAGGGGTTTTTCTGAGCACAAGCCACCTGTTCTCCTTGCTCGGCCCTGCAATAAACCTTTCTCTGCTCCAGACTCCGACATTTCGGTTTGTGTGGCCTCAGTGTGCATCCGGCACACAAACTTACTTTTGACCCCTTCACATCTGAATAAAACAAAATCCCTAAAGGTTAATATTTTTCTTGTTGAACATTTATCCTAGCCTTGCAGATAAGCACAGACAACTTACCAGCCAGCATCATCACACACTGGTAAATAAAGAAAAAATGTTTTAAAGAAATAAAATAACTATTATTCTGTGTCACTAAAGAAGTAATACATGTCCATCACTGGAAAATCACAAGATGGAAACAACCAAAAAGTATATTAAAACGATTCATACTCCTATTATCCAGAGTTACTTTTCTATCCTTTTGGGTGTATGTTATTCCAGTCTTTTTCTGTCCATATTTCTCCACCCCTCACTTTTTTACTTAACATGTAATGAATATTATTTTCATAATTACCTTTTTTTCAGTTTGCCAGCAGTAAGTTCATCTACGTGTTGAAGTCATATGTATTGTGTGTCTTAGATGCTTCAGGTTCTGAACACAAGAAAGGGGGGGCCCTGCCTCATGGTGCTTACAATCTACAGGCAAAAACTATTTAAACAAGAAATTACACAAAAATTACTTACTTATTCTTGTGATAAGTGTTACAAAGCAAAAAAGAAAGAGAAAGAAAGGAGGAAGGGAGGAAGGAAGGAAAAGGAAAAGGGAAGGAGAGGGGAAGGGAAGGGAAGAAAAGAGAAGAAAAGAAAGAAAAGAAAAGAAGGAGTTTTTGAGAATATACGTTCATGAACCTTAGCTGGGTGAACTTGTAAGCTGATCCTTAGTGGGATCAGGGGAGGGTCCTCCAAGGAGGGGACAATGAAACAGAGACCCAAGGATAAGTAGGACTTAGCAAGTGGAAGCATGGCAGGAAGGGCTTTCCAGCAAAGGCTCTGAGGGAGGAAGAAGCTGAGAAACAGAAGGCCAGTGTGACTGCAGTGCAGTGAGCAAGTCGTGTGTGTGTTTGTGTGTGTATGTGCACGTGCACAGGGGTTGAGAAGCTTGTGGCGGGGGGTGGGGGGGGGTGGGATATGAAACAACACAAGGTAGGAAAGATGGGCAGGGGCCACACCCCTTTTCACTTTATAAAGTGTAAAGAATTTGTCTTTAATCTAAAATCAATGGAAAGCCATTGAAGAACTTTAAAGCAGGCAAGGGACACAATCAGCTACTCGGTTTAGGAAGAGCCCTTGGGCTGGGGGCGGGTCCAAAAACGGAGCGGGGAGATCCAGTGGGAAGCAGTTGTAGTGATGCATGAGCTGGCAGAGGGCGGTGGTAAAGGCAATGAGGAGAGGTGGATGGAATCCAGAGACATCTAGGAAGGAGAGTGGAGATGGGGACTTGGCTGTGGATGGGATGTACAGGGGGCAGGGGAACTGTTCAACACCATGGGTTTTGAACACCACGGGTTGATGGATACAGGAGGAGAAGCACATGGATGGGGGAGGTCTGGAGTAGGGATGCAGGTGATCAATTTAGGTTTGTGCAGGCTGTGTTTGAGACGTCTTTGAAACATCCAAACATCCCCGAGCGGCCGTCAACTGACAGGTTATTCCTCTCCCTGCAGGGTGGGCAATTTACAATTACTAAAGCTGATTTTCTCTCTGCAGTCAGGAAGCAAAGAGGGGGAAAAAAGAAAACAACCCAGACTGCACTGTGGACACTCAAGATAAATTTTGTTCCACTCTTGTGGCCATAGTAGAGAACCCGTCAGGCAAGGGAAGTGTGTAGGGGGACAGAGAGGAAGGGGTTCTGCTTTATTCCCATTCTTCAAAGATTCTAGGATAGCAGTCACACATTTCAACTGAAATCCACAACGTTTGTTGAGTACCCCGTACATGGCAGGCTTACTGGTGAACACAGGAATTCTGTCTTTCTCTTAGCGCCTCCCTGGAGAAGACTCAGAAACCATCCCTACATGGTCTGGAGTGGAGAGACCTTATTTTGAGTAGTGGCAAAGACAAAAAATTAATCAGGACAAGTAGTCAAAACTAAATTAGATCCACATGCTAAGCAGAAGCTCCATCTGCTCTGCCAAATGATTTGGATTAAATAGAAATATGTTTTCTTTTGCCCCCCTCGTCAACCTTTTCCTGGTGTTTTTTTCCCTCTAAAAGTAAAGAGAAGTCTAACAAGTGCCTCAGTGAATGATGTGGAGTTCTCCTGGAGTTTTCAATTTGGCTGTATTGATTTATAAGGTCTTTTCAACTACTGAATTCTTGGTGGCAGTGCGCAGGGCCAGAGTACGTGAGAATCATGCTCCATTGATCGCAGGTACTTAGAAAGGGGGCATTTATGTGTCTGCTTTAGATGGATGAAGTTGCAAATAATGAAGCTTCCCACGCAACATTTATTAAATGAAAACCCAGAATTCATTAACACAAGAACTTGTATTAGAAAGAAAGGGGGGGGGCTGGAGAAAAAATAGGGACTACAGTAGTTATCATGAACATAATATATGAAGCAATTTGAATTCAAGGGAAGGCAATTTAGAATCTTATTAAATTTTCTTCTCTCCTTTTATTGTGTGAGCATGGTTGGGTGGCTTCTGGGGAGTCATTGATCAAAGCACAGGTGCACAGGGAGGTGGGGACTGAAAAAGACCAGTTCCCAAATCCTTGCTCTAGTTAAAAGGGGACTGTTATCCAGTGCCTAGGATCTGGCTCAAATCAGGAACTCAGTAAATATGAATGATAAATAATGAATGAATGGATGGCTGGCTGGACCAGGATTGGGAGAGACCATTAAACATTAGCTGTGGTTGCCAAGAAGGCTGGCACAGCGGTTAGCTTAGCCCTGTCAGCCTCTGTTTCCAATTCATTTCACTCCTTCACTCATTCATTCATTCATTCTCTCACTCATTCAACATTTATTGAGAATGGACCATGTACAAGGTACTAAGTTAAGTACTCTATTAATAGTTTCCTAGGGCTGTCCTAACAAATTACTACAAACCAGGTGGCTTAAAACCACAGACATTTATTTTCTTAGAGTTCTGGAGGCTATAAGTCCAAAATCAAGGTGATAACAGGGCATGTCCCCTCTGAAGGCTCTAGGGAGGAATCTTTCCTTGCTTCTTCCAGCTTCTGGTAGTCCTGGGCATTCCTTGGCTTGTGGCAGCATCCTTCCAGCCTTTGCCTCTGTCTTCACATGGCCATCTTTTCTGTGCCTCTGTGTCTCTAGATCTCCCTCTCCTTATAAGGACATCAGTCATCAGGTTTTGGGTCCACTCTAATCTTGTGTGACCTCACCTTAACTTGGTAACATCTGCAAAGACCTTATCTCCAAATAAGGTCACAGTCACATGTTCTGGGTGGACATAACTTTTGAGGGGACGCTGTTCAACCCAGTATAAGCACTTGGGGAAACCCAGATTGGTGCTTGCTAACAGTTGAACAGGGGACATAAGAGAAACACACATATTCAGTATGTAAATATATAAACACCTCCCAGTTTGCAGGATGTCAAGCTGGTGACCTGATTTATCCCCTTGAATCCTTCCTGCTCTTGCTGAAATACGGAGGGTGATGCTTCTTTTTAGAGATGAAGAAAAGAAGGTGCAGAAAGGTGAAATCACCCAGCTGGTAAATGGCAAAGACAGGGCTTTCTGGTTCCTTTTATATGCATGTTGTAGGGAAGTGAGAAAATGCAGGTAAGTCTAAAGAAAAAAAAATTGTAATCCAACCCCACATAGGTAAACACTGTTAAACTTTGGTGTGTAATCCTTCTGGAATTTGCAGTGGACATTTTCTCTGCCTGCCGAGCATCCCCATTCCCATCTTGGGAACCGGCCCACGCATGTTGCTCCAGAGCAGGCTTCTGGAAGCCTGACCCAATCTTGGCTACAGTTGATTAAGTCCTGACTGTGTGACTGACCCACACTGAGTCAGTCAGTGCCGTGACTGGGACTTGGAATAGAGACCCGGAGGTTCCACCCTCAATCTTGCTGATCCCTGTGGTGAAGCAGGTGAGAACCTCGAAGGGGCAACACTGCCTTGTGATGTAGGTTTAGATGCCGAGGACAGTGATCTGCAGTGAAGGAGCGGGAGGGGGCCAACGTAAAGAGAATTCAGAGACGTTTCCATAATCCAGCCACGTGCTACCCTGGAGCTTCCTCAGTAGCCTTATGGAGATCCCTGGAAATCTCTCTTCTCCAAATCAACTAGATTGAAAGGGTTTCTGTTACTTGCAATCAAAAATCCTATGGCAGGGCTTCCCTGGTGGTGCAGTAGTTGAGAGCCTGCCTGCCGATGCAGGGGACACGGGTTCGTGCCCCGGTCCGGGAAGATCCCACATGCCGCGTAGCGGCTCAGCCCGTGAGCCGCGGCCGCTGAGCCTGCGCGTCCGGAGGCTGTGCCCCGCAACGGGAGAGGCCACAACAGTGAGAGGCCCGCGTACCACACACACACACACACACACAATCCTATGGCAAGTAGCAGAAAAAAAAAAACAACCCTAAAGTAGCTTAAACCATAGACATTAAAGGTGTAGGTGTTTATTTTCTTTTTGTCCTGCCTTCCCTGGCAGTGACTTCCCTCACAGTCACGAGATGGCTGCTGCAGCTCCAAGAATCACATCCTCACAAGACAGTGTCCAAAATCAGGAAGGGAAGATAGCTAAAGCAGAAAGGAATTTTCCCTGCCTATACCTCTCTCTTATCGAAGGGTGAGAGGAAGATAATTTCCTGAAAGCCTCTCTGCAGATTTCCCTTATGTGTGATTGATCAGATCTGGGCTACATGGATACTTCCAGACCAGTCAATGGATGAGGGCAACAGACGTGCTACGACTGGTTTAGACAAATCTTCACTCATCCCCTGGGGCTGAAAATATTTGTCCAATACTGCAAAGTTGCACTCATAAACTCTTCCATGAGTAAGGAAGAAAGCGATGGAATGGTATTGGGAGGGAGCCAATAAAGTGCTCCCCAGCGCTAATAAGTTATCTCTACTGTTTTCAACCTATGTTATTCACTTAAAATATTGTGACCGTCTTTCTGTGTTGATGAATATACAAAATGCATGACTTTATCCATTACAATACAGGACAGTGATTCTCGACATTGGTATACAGCCAGTGATTTCTGCTGTCTGATACACCCACCTCTCTGCTGCTGCCTTGGCCACAGTCCTTTCTCTGACCCAGCTGTCAAAACCAATTGTGTCTCTGTCTTCCTCTTCCACTTCCTTGTTGATTTTTCTTCCTCAGGTAAGACTCGGGTTTCCAGAAAGGGTCATCTGCTTCCTCCCTCCTTATAGCACTCTGCCCATTTCTGAGGGCCCTGAGGATGGACAGCCAACACCTAAGGCTTGGCCAGGTGAGTCAAGAACTGCAGAGAGGATGGATGCACAGGGCTTTGGGGTAGACACTGGGGTCTCTCTCTGGAGATGCTGGGTTCTGATTAGGGAATCCTTGGCCCCAAAGTGATTTAAGTGAGTGCCCAGCACAAGCTGACTCAAGCAGTGTGCCTTTGAATTTTGTGAATTTTGCAAATTTCCTTCCAGGAAGGGAGGGTGAGGCAGTGTGGCATCATGGTTAAGTACACAAGATACATGCACCCCAATGTTCACAGCAGCACTAATTACAATAGTCAAGACATAGAAGCAACTTAAGTGTCCATCAGGAGATGAATAGATAAAGAAGATGTGGCACAAATATACAACGGAATATTAGCCATAAAAAAGAATGAAATAATGCCATTTTCAGCAACATGGATGCAACTAGAGATTATCATACTTAGTGAACTAAGCCAAAGAAAAATATCATGTGATATCACTTATATGTGGAATCTTAAAAAAAAAGATACAACTCAACCTATTCACAAAACAGAAATAGACTCATAGACACAGAAAACAAACTCATGGTTACCAAAGGGGAAAGGGTGGGGAGGGATAAATTAGGAGATGGGATTAACATATACACACTACTATATATAAAACAGATAACCAGCAAGGACCTACTGTAGAGCACAGGGAACTCTACTCAATATACTGTAATAACCCATAAGGGACAAGAATCTGAAAAATTCCTGTCACACACACATATATATAACTGAATAACTGTGCTGTACACCTGAAACTAACATAACATTGTAAATCAGCTGTACTCCAATTAAAAAAAAAAAAGCACACAGACTTTGGACCTGGGTTGACCTAGGTTTGAATCCTGCCTCTGCCACATAGACACAAATTGCTTAACTCCATGACTCTGCTTCTTCCTTTGTAAAATAGTGACAATAATATCTTTTCTGCAGGTTATAGTGTAGATTGGTGACAATGCGTGTAAAGTGATGAGTAGAGGGCCTGGCGTGTAGAAGATGCCCCAGAAATGAGAGCTGCTGTTGGTGTTGGGACAGGATTTTCCCAGTGACCGGTTTCTCTCCTTGCCCCCAAGTCTCCACAAGAGGGAAGGACGAAGAACAACGGTGCCTCTCAATTTCCTCGTCCGTTAAGAGGGAAAATAGTTAAATGGGGTGTTGTATGTAAAACACCCAGCCGTTGTAAGTACTTGGTAATAATGAACAATTAAAATGAACACTGCCATGACTTAACACTAGTCTGGTGTTTCTTTTTGCATATAGCAATTATTTTCCTAGTGCCTTCTAGGAGCCATGCCCTGTGCTTGGTTCTGGGGGTTTAACAGTGACCCCGAAAAACGCAGTGATGTGCCATCCCACCCGAGGCCGAGACATTCACCTTTGCCTGGGGAGTAGATATCTGTGTGCCAGGCCCTTTGAACACAGCTCTCCCTTCGGCACCCCTGCAATCATGGAGCGGGGAAGGGATGAAGGATTGAGATGGGAGAATAAGTGGGAATAATGATTCTGTCAGGAAGAAGCAAGAGCCACCAAATGCAAAAGGACATAGGGGTCTCGCTGTTATGGCAGCAAAGGGCAGAAGCTCTTTCAGGCAAGCCTTCTGCAGCCCCAAGAGATGTTAAAATGCATCCAATTCAGTGGGCGAAATAAGCTCAAGCCTGTACTTCTGAGAATCCAGCTCTTTGGGGGTCAGGAAACGTGAGCTGTGTTCAGACAGCTCTGGGAGCAAGGATCCACCTGTCTCCTTGGTTGGCTGCACTGGACCAAAAGAGGCCAGCCAGACTGGAAGGATGCTGGGGAAATTTAGGAAAAGAGAGCACTGGCCACTGTTTATGACTGATTCCACCTTGCAGTGGCTGTGAACATGGGCTCTGGAGCCAGAATGCCTGGGTTTGACTCCCTGCCCCTCTCCCCTAACCAGCTGTGTGACCTTAAGAAAACTACTCGTCCTCTCTGAGCCTTAGTTTCCTTGCCTATAAAACCGGGATGAGAATTGTACCTACCTCGCAGGGCTGCCACAAGGATTAAGTGAGATGACGCATGTGTAACGCTGGTTATCTCATTAGATCTGCACAACCAGCCTGCAAGGCAATGCAGGATCTCTGCGCCCATTTCACAGATGGGAAAACTGAGGCTCAAGGGCAGACGCTGGGTTGTAGTTGTCCTTATTTGTCTAGTATCTATTAAGTCTTCAATAAGCGGTGGTATCACATATCATTCTAGGTATGTGACCACTGATTGCATCCACTGAATAAGGACTTGAAAAGATCCTGATTCCAAACCTCATCTTCCATGTGAATAACTCAGTGGAGATGGGGAGTGCCCATTATAAATATGCTTGTCCGTCAAGTGGTGGTGATGTGGTAAGCATTACTACTACTGACTGAGCACTAATTATATGCCAGGCACTATGCCAAACATGTGACAAGCATTCTCATGGGATACTCAGTCGCCCTGCGAATAGGTTATTTACTTCTATTCCATAGATGAACAAACTGAGCCTTATAAAGGTTAAAGAACTTGCCCAAGGTCACCCCTCTGGTAATGTCAGAGCTGGGATTCCCACCCAGGGCTTGTCTGACTCCAAAGTCTGAGCACCGGGTCTACCCTGCGTTGCCCAGAGAAGGTAAATGACTCACCCAAGGCCACACAGCGAGCAGCAGTGCAGCCGAGACAAGATTAGGACTCTGGCTGCCTTTCTTCAGTTCTGCCTTCTCCACCCCTCAGTTGACTGCAGTCTACTTCACTGTGCCTGGAACTTTTCCAAACCCCCAGGGAAGGACAGAAAGCAGGAGTCGGGGAGCGGGGGTTTCAGCTGTTCCCTTCAGACCTCCACAGTGGTCAAGTGACTTCCCAGGTTGGATCCGATTTCCAGCCAGAGCTGAAATGTGTCAGGTGTTCGACAGCAACAAGTCAAGCCCGGCCACATGTGGCGGGAATGGAGGGGGCTCATGATTTGCCAGTGGCGTCCAATTACCAGCAAACTGTCAGAACACGCCACCCTGGTGTCAACGATGGCTCCATGTCGGAGCCAGATAGCAGGCGTGGAACGAGGAGGGGGCATTCCCCCGGAGTCACTGCCATGGCCCCGAAGGGGGCTGCCTTTCCATCTCAGACCCTGAAGGCAGCAAAAGGAAAAAAAGAAAAAAAAAAAAGGTGCATCTGGTGTCTCTGTGGACTTGTGGCCATGGGGTCCTGGAACAGAACCATCGTACGTGGATGGGAGGCAGGGCTTGGGAGGCAGAGCTGGGTTGACCTAGCTGCGTGACCTTGAACTTATTTATTTATAAGAATTTCTTTCTCCATTCTAGAATAAGAATAATGCTACCTTTCTTGTAGAACTGTCAGGTAATTTTAATGAGCGAGTCCTGATAAAAGCCTTAGAAAGGTACTTAGTAAGCACTCAATACACAGCAGACACAGGCACCTGTGCGCCATTTCTAGCTTCGTGCTCATCCCTGACGCCCAGTCCTAGCCATGCAACGATAGTTGTGGAACAATTCAACAAAATGGCTATTTCTTGCGTATCTCCAATAATGGGAGTTCAGTCTTTGCATTGCGTCAGAGCTTTGTTCTCTGACTAAACAACAGCTTTGTTGTTTGTCTTATTATGTTCTTCCTGCTTTCAAGAGCAACATGGGGTGGTGGTTTGAATTCCTGCTTTGCCACCGACAAGCTGTGCGTGAACTTGGGCAAGTAACTGCACCACGCAGTGCCTCGATTTCCTCAAAGGGGACTAGTAATTCCTCCCTCCCAGGGTTGCGGTGAAGTTCACATGAAATTTAAAGCTGATTTAACTGTGTGTATATACGTATACACATATATGTACAAAGACACATACATGTGTCTATGCATCTATGCATGGCACTAAGTACATGCAACAGTGCATGGTAAATAGTTTTTATCTAGTGTTGGCTGTTCTTACAATAATATTATTTATTTATTAATATCAGCTAATTAATTATTAATAATATTAGCATAGGGTCTGCCCCATGAGGCTGGACAGAACGAATGTTATACTCTATAGTCAACATCCAACAACAGTCACTGAGTATCTGCTGTGTGCTAGACATCATGCAGGGTTCCTGTGACGGTCACAGAGGCTTGCCTCTCAGACCCTCCTCTGAGGGAGCTTGGTTGACCAAGAGCCTCCTGCTGTTACATCTTTGGACCACCCCTTATGTTCACACTGGGCTGTGTTCCTCCCAGATGCTCCCAGCCAAAGACTGAAGGCTGTGGGGTAATAGAACCTGGCCAGTCCTGCCCAATACGGAACCCCTCCAAACCGGTTTCCTGAGGCTGCCGTAATGAATTGCCACAAACCGATGACGTAAGACAAGAGAAGCGTATTCTCTCACAGTTTTGGAGGCCGGAAGTCCAAAGTCAAGGTGTTGGCTGCATTCCCCCCAAGGAGCCACTGTTTTCCTTTCTGCCACTACTGCCCAATTTGCATTTTCCGGAATTCTCTGCATGTGGGATGACACAGTATGTATTTCTTTTGTTTACCTTCTTTCACCCCATGTCATTACTTTGAGATTCATTCATGCTGTTGCATGAAGTAATGCCAACTCTGACTCCTACATGGGTTTTATTTTTGTGAGGCTCAGATAAGGGAACAGGTGCGAAAACTACTTTTAAAATAATAAAGCCACATAAGTTGTCATATGGGATGATTTGGAAGCAACCTTCTGCCTAAAATATCTATCCTCCCCGTTTCCCACTTCTTTGCCTAGTGAACTTTTCATCACCTTCCCTCGCACATCCATCCTCACTGCTGTGAGTGCTGGCAGCCGACGGCTCACGGCTACCCCACGCTCAGTCGAATTGCCTTTGTTGGATGAGAGCTGCCTCCTCTGAGAGGTTATCAGTGACTGACTGATCAAGGCGGGACGGCGGCTGGGCTACCACTCATGGTCCAGGGCTCCCCACAGGATCAGACTGAAGCTAGACTCCAGCGGGGAACACATCTTTACTTACCTCCCCACACCCTGCCCTATGCCGCGTCCCTCGGTCCCCTTCTCCCTCAACAAACCCTTTGCACGAATGCCCAGCTCAGTCTCCGCTTCTAAGGAATCCACCCTAGGGAAGCTGGGACAAGAAGTGGCCCTAGGAAGCCAATTCTAAGCATGGAACTCTGGAGTCGGAGCGCTTGCTGCTTTAACGGTAGTGGGGAACCCCTCACTGGGGACAGGGGGAGTATTGATGGACCCGGGCTTGGTGTAGCAGGACCGTCACTAAGACTTTCAGCTGGGGTGGGTTTTGGGGGAAGGGGGTACATAATTTATGCAGTGTCTCTGGCATTTGAACGACACAGGGGAAATAAAAACTGTAAGAATTAGAAAACTGAACAGCCGTTCCCTTGAATCACTGGATTCATGGAACAGAGAAGATGGCAGGCTCTGATCTATTCATTATCATTGAAAACCATGTGTAAGAGTCAGAGTGCCTCCTTGGGAACATTTAAAGAGACGAGCTGAAAAAATAAACAAATAAATTAAATAAAATAGATAGCCAACAAGGACCTACTATACAGCACAGGGAACTCTACTCAATATTCTGTAATAAGCTAAATGAGAAGAGAATTTGAAAAAGAATAAACATATGTATATGTGTAACTGAATCACTTTGCTGTACACCTGAAACACAACATTGTAAATCAACTGTACTCCAATATAAAATAAAAATTTTTTAAAATAGAGACCAGCTGAAAGGCAGACCGAACTGAAAACCAGGTACAGGACTCAATTGTGAAAGTTACTGAACTTCAGAGAAAGCTGAAGTCTCAACCTAGGCAAGTCCTCTATGCCAAAGTCAGCGCCCTGATAGGGAGGGAGTGAGACCCTGAGAACTGGGGTGAGGGTATCTGGGAAGGGGCACTTGAGAGCCTCAAACCCCCTGCAGAAGCAGCCCACTCTCCCTTGTCAGAAGATAACAGCCTCCCTTTGCTTGAAAATTATGCAGAAATCTCAAATGAGACAGCTACCTATAGGATAATACTTTCCGTCCCTGTCATCTGATGCCCACTACCTTTGGATATCAGACCTATGGATGTGCTTAATTGTTGGCATGACCCTCATATTCACATTGGTTCTTTGACCTGTGAAGTAGGTTACTGTGGCAAGAAAGGCCAAGTGGAAGCCCCTGAAACTGCTTCCTCCAAGTCAAGAGAGTAAATAAAAAACAATATTCTACGGGGATGATGGAGATGAGCACCACCCCCAAGGATTTATAGAATGCACAGATATTGGCCTCACATTTCTTTTCTAATTAATCAGTCTAGCTCCCGCAAAAACCAGGCAGATCATGGCAGATAACAGTGGATGAACTCAAATATAATCAGTAGTAGCCCTGATCACACTGCATGCTAGTTGCAGATTCTTTACTAGAAAAGATTATCCCAGGGCTTCCCTGGTGGCGCAGTGGTTGAGAGTCCGCCTGCCGATGCAGGGGACACGGGTTCGTGCCCTGGTCCGGGAAGATCCCACATGCCGCGGAGCGGCTGGGCCCGTGAGCCATGGCCGCTGAGCCTGCGCGTCCGGAGCCTGTGCTCCGCGATGGGAGAGGCCACAGCAGTGAGAGGCCCGCGTCTCTTCTGTGAAGATGTACGGCTATTGATCTGGTGAATGCATTCTTTTCAATAACTGTCAAGAATGAGAATTAGAAGCAGTCTTCATTTGCATGGGACAGATAACAGATAAATTCAAGGTCTTTCCCCAGGGTTATGTTAATTCCAATTCTCTGCCTCAGTAAAGTCCAAAGGGGCCGAGAAACTCTGCAGCACAGCGCATCGGTCTACTACATCGATAACTCTGTGTTCATCTACCCTGATGAACACAAAGTGCTAAGTACCCTGGACGCCTTGATAAGACAAATTTGCTCCAGAAGGTAGGAGAGAAAACCTATTAAGATTCAGGAGCTTCATGCAGCTCAATATCAAAAACACAGACAACCCAATCCGAAAATGGGCGGGAGACCTAAATAGACACCTCTCCAAAGAAGACATACAGATGGCCAAGAAGCACGTGAAAAGATGCTCAACATCACTAATCATTAGAGAAATGCAAATCAAAACTACAATGAGGTATCACCTCACACCTGTCAGAATGCCCATCATCAAAAAATCTACAAAGACTAAATGCTGGAGAGGGTGTGGAGAAAAGGGAACCCTCTTGCACTGTTGGTGGGAATGTAAATTGATACAGCCACTATGGAGAACAGTATGGAGGTTCCTTAAAAAACTAAAAATAGAACTACCATACGACCCAGCAATCCCACTACTGGGCAAATACCCTGAGAAAACCATAATTCAAAAAGGCACACGCACCCCAATGTTCACTGCAGCACCATTTACAATAGCCAGGTCACGGAAGCAACCTAAATGCCCATCCACAGACAAATGGATAAAGAAGATGTGGTACATATACACAATGGAGTATTACTCAGCCATAAAAAGGAATGAAATCGGGTCATTTGTAGAGATGTGGATGGACCTAGAGACTGTCATACAGAGTGAAGTAAGTCAGAAAGAGAAAAACAAGTATCGTATATGTGGAATCTAGAAAAATGGTACAGACGAACCAGTTTGCAAGGCAGAAATAGAGACACAGATATAGAGAACAAACGTATGGACACCAAGGGGGAAAAGGTGGGGGTGGGTGGGATGAATTGGGAGACTGGGATTGACATGTATACACTAATATGCATAAAATAGATAACTAATAAGAACCTGCTGTATAACACAGGGAACTCCACTTCGCTATACAGTCGAAACTAACACAACATTGTAAAACAACTATACCCCAGTTTAAAAAAAATAAAACAACAAAATAAGATTCAGGAGCTTGCCATATCAGTGAAGATTTTAGGGGCCCAGTGATCTGAGGCACGCCAGTGCATCCCCTCCTAAGTTGAGGACAAGTTACTTTGCACCTTGTACCACTAAAGAAGCAGCACAATGCTTGGTGGGCCTCTTTGGGTTTTGAAGACAGATTATTTCACACTTGAAAATAACCATTTATTGTATGACACAAAAGGTTGCTAGATTTTTAGTAGAGCCCAGGGCAAGAAAGGGCTCTGGAGTGGGTCCAAGCTGCCGTCTGAGCAGCCCTGCTGCTTGAGCCATATGACTTGGCAGATAACATTGAACTAGAGGGATCTTTGGTAGAGAAGGATGCTGGGGCTTGGAGTAAGGCCTTGCCATCTGTAGTGGGTTGAATTGTGTCCCTCATAAAAATATGCTGAAGTCCTAACCCCTGGTACCTGTGAATGAGACCTTATTTGGAAATAGGAATTTTTCAGATGTAGTCAAGTTACCGGACTAGGGTACACCTTAAATCCAATGACCTGTGTCCTTATAAAGAAAGGGGTATTTGGAGGCACACTTACACATTCACAGGGAGAGAACTGAACGTGAAGACAGAGGCAGAGATTGGAGTGATGCTTCTACAAGCCAAGGATTGCTGGCAACCACCAGCTGGGAGAGAGGCAAGGGATTGTCTGTCCCTCAGAGCATCCAGAAGGAACCAACCTTGCTGACATCTTGATTTTGGACTCCTAACTTCCAGAACTGTGAAAGAATAAATTTCTGTTGTTTTTAGCCTTCCAGTCTGGGGAACTTTGTTACAGCAGCCCTGCAAAATGAATATGCCATCTAAGCCACTGAACTATACACCATCTAAAGCACAGACGCATACGCCATGTGAAAAGCCACACCCACCTTTCTGCTGGGCTCTGCTAAACACTGAGTGTCTGGCCATGTGATACCAAGTGACTAAGGGAGACTGGCCGCGATGGCAGGGTAGAAAGACCCTGAGCTCACCTCCTCTCACGCACACACCAAAATCACAACTACCTGCAGAACCAGCACCTATGAAAAAGGCTGGAACCTACCAGAAAAGATCTTCTATAACTAAAGATACAAAGATGGAACCGCAATGAGACAGGCAGGAGAGGCAGACTCACGATATAGACAAGTCCCATTCCCCCAGGTGGGCGACCCACACACTGGAGAATAATTACATCGTAGAGGTTCTCCCACAGGAGTGAGAGATCTGAGCCCCAGGCCGGGCTCTCCGGTCTGGGGGTCCTGAGCCAGGAAGACGAGCCCCCAGAGAGCATTTGACTTTGAAGGCGGGCAGGGCTTCATTTCAGGAGTCCCAGGGGGCTAGGGGAAACAGAGGCTTCATTCTTAAAGGATGCACACAAAATCTCACGTGCACCGGTACCCAGGGCAGAAGCAGTAAGTTGGTGGGAGCCTGGGCCAGACCTACCTGCTGGTCTGGGAGTCTCCTGGAGAGGCGGGGGAGGGGGAGGGCAGCTGTGGCTCACCCTGGGGACATAGACACTGGTGGCAGCAATTCTTGGGAGCTCCTTCCACCGCAGGGATGCTGACACTGGCAGGCACCCCGGAATCCTCCCTCTAGCTCATTAGTGCCAAGACCTGGCCTCACCTGACAGCCTGTAGGTGCCAGTGCTGGGACGCCTCAGGCCAAGCAACTAACTCAGTGGGGACACAGCCCCACCCATCAGCAGTCAGGCTGTCTTAAGACTCCCTGAGCCCACAACTGCCTCTGGACACGGCCCTGCCCATCAGGGAGTCCAGGACCGAACTCCAGCCCGGAATCCCCTGGGTCCTGGCCCTGCCCTCCGGGAAGCTGCTCTAGCCTCTGGACCAGATTCACCCACCAGGGGCCAGACACCAGGTGCAAGACAACCACAGTCTCGAAGCCTGCGGACCCAGCCAGCTCACAGCAGGCCAGACCCTGCCCTGGGACCAGCTGGGCCCCAGCCCTGCCCACTAGCAGGCCAACACAAGCTATGGGACACCCCGGATCTCATACCCAAGTGTGTCAGGAACTGCTGTGTAAGGTAACATACTCACAGGTTCTAGGGTCCAAATAAAGCCCATATACTATGTTTGGTTGATACGTCTCTCAACTCTTTTAAGATCTATAGGTCCCTCCTCTATAGCGTTTTCTGTCCGTGCAATCTACTGTTGAAGACACTGGGTTCTTTTCCCGTCAGTTTCCCCCAGTCTTTATTTTGCTATATCCTAATGGTTTCTTTAAAGTACTCGTCTGTTCTTTGTTTTCTCCTGTAACTTGGTAGTTGGATCTAGAGGCTATATTAAATTCATGTTCATTTCTTTTTGTAAGACGACTTCATAGCAGGTACTTTGTATTTTTTGATGATATTAGTAGCTATTGGTGCCCAGTGCCTAAATCTATTCATTCTCTAGGGGTTGCAAAGAGGGTGATATTCTAATGCTATAATTCGGTGTTCGTTCATTTATTTGGAATATATCTACGAAGTGTCATCTACTACCTGGCTAGCCTGAGGTACAGTTCTTTTAGAAGAGCCGGGATAAATGCTGCTTCTTTCCCTTTGTCTTCTATTTTTCACAATAAAGAGTTGGTTCGCCTGCATCCTCCACCGGTGACCAGTGAGTTTCCTTTTGAATGTAATTATGAAGTCAAGGATTTCAGCATATTTGCTGTCAAACCCAGTTCTATATTCTGGTTTTAGAACAACAGGTCCCAAATTTCCTCTCACCAAGAATCCAACTGTTTTATCCCCAAGACTCCTCAACTGAAAATATTTTGATCACTAAATCTACTGTAGAAAATAATAATTTATAAGTTGCTCAAATTTTAATAAAGATATAAGTGGGGCTTCCCCGGTTGTTCAGTGGGTAAGACTCCGTGCTCCCAATGCAGGGGGCCTGGGTTCGATCCCTGGTCGGGGAACTAGATCCCACATGCCGCAACTAAGAAGCCTGCATGCCGCAACTAAAGATCCCGCATGCCACAACGAAGATCCTGCATGCCGCAATGAAGACCCAGCACAGCCAAAATAAATAAATATTTTTTAAAAAGGTATAAGCAAGAGTGTGATAAGGTGATGATTAGCAGGGGAGTCCCAATGTGACTGTGCACTGCCAGCATTCTGGCCAAAATAAAAGATTCTTTAGTCAACGTGGTCTTGTCCCATACCATGAACCTCTCTACAATACCCTTGCTCCCGTTACTGGCTATGAGAAACCCTTGTTTAAAACTACCGACTTGTAAACAAAACAAAACTATTGACTTAATAACAGCCAACATTACTGAGTTCTTACTATGGGATGGGCAGTGTTCTAAGTGCTTCAGTGTAACAACTCATTTAATTTTCAGTCACCCTAAAAGGCAGGCATTATTATCATCTCCATTTTGTTAACGTGAAAATTGAGTCACAGAAAACCGAGAGGTGAAGTGACTAGACTGAGGTCACACAGCTGCTAAGTGATGGAGTTGGGGCTGGCAACCTTGGGCTCATACACCCATGTGACAGTTATTGGCTGAGTAGTAGCCACATCCTTGAGACTGGGCGTGTGCCCTTCAATTCACTCAGTACCCGTCTGGCCTCTTCATTCATTGCTAGTACTTGCCTGGCCTCTGCAGGCCTCTGAGTTTGAGATCTCTGACACGCGTCACCACCCCTTTACAAGTCTTCGGATTCTGGGGAACTTTAATTGGGTTGGTAATAAGAATGGATGCCTCGTCCGAACCTGTCCAGGGAATAGAGTTTTATTTGTCCTGGATCCCACGCTGGGCTGGATTTATAAACGCAGAATTCCAGGGCCAAATTTAGCAGAGTGAATTATTTTGTTTTCCCAATGTAGGGCACAGCATCTAATTTGAGCTTATCTTAGTAAATGCGTGTGCAATTACCCAGCGAGGTGATGGGTGATGGACACGTTCAAGATGGGATCTGGCAACACTGGACCAAATAATTTCCTTTTTTTCTTTCTCCTGCCACAAGAAACAGTTTTCTTCCCTGTAGACTGTCTTGGTGGATTCAGTTCTTCCTTTGGTCCCTGGAGACCACACTGAAGGTGTGGCTCAGAGGCTAGCCAGCAAGAGCCCTGCACCATGGTTATTTCTGTGTGATTTGGGGTTATTTCCTCAGGCATCCTGGGCCCTTTTCCTAAGTAACATAAAGAGCTGGACGTGTTTCCCAAAGACGTTTGAGTCTATGCATAAGTGGGGGCTCTGGGACCGGGTCTATTTCATTTCCATACAAGTGATGGTAACTGCCTTTAATTGAGCACTTACTACCTGTGAAGTATTTTACATATATCATCTCATTTAGAACATACCACAATGTAACACGCACAAATTGAGGCTTGGAGGAGTGAAGTGTTTTTTCCAAAACCCACGCAGCTAATAAGTGGCAGAGCTGGTCAAAACCCACAAAAGCAGATTCTTTGGGAGGCAGAGGACTTCCCACTTAGAAGGCTGGACAATGTCTTGGCAGGGGCTAGAGGATTTTCTCAGCAGGGAGGGAACTGGTCAATAAAATCCCTTCTCATTATAATATTCTGTGAGTTCAAATCCCTGTGACAATGGAAGCAAAGTCTTTTTGGCTACTTCAGAGTTTTATTTCCAGGTGCTGGCATGTGAAACATCGGACACTTGTATTATTGAACTAACATGGGCAAAAACGAATGATAGGAAGAACTCATAGAACCAAAGAATAGCTGAACAACAGATTCCATGAATGAAAGGGATTTGGGCATTCTGGGTGGAGCTCCAGGCAGAAACCAAGGGCTTCAGGTCTTGGTGGTAATAATGTATCAGCTCCACCTACTTCTAATCTGTCTTCACTGTGCTTAAGAGCCAGATTCCTAGGAGAGAATGCTTGGTACAGACTGGGTCATGTGCCTGCTTCTCAACGAAGAGATGATGGGGTACTTTGACAGCTCCCAAAGAACAGTGTTCAATGTTGATGGGTGGGCGGGAACAGGTCCCTGTACAAGAATGAAGGTGCTGGTAGCAGGTGAAGAGGAAAGGATGCCAGCCAGGCAAAATTCAGCAGAGGTCCACTGCAGAGGTTATCCTGGGAATGGACAGGGTGCCATGGGGTCCTGGGCAGCTATTTTAGGAGCTGGGATTGTGTCTCCCCATCTGTAGAATAACCATATCAGAATGACCTCACTCTTGCCACTTAAGACCCTCTGACTCCTTCACTGAACCCCACTCTACCAAGGAGTGTTGGTTTTTTCCGACTCCTGCCCAGGTGTAGTCCTGGGAAACACAGCTGTGTCTGTCACTTCGTTCTTCCCCTCTCCCTTTGTTTACCAAACATCTCAATGAGATGCAGGAAAAGGATCTTTACCGTTGGACGTTTAGGGGCTGTAACTACATGCCCGTGGAAATCCTCTTCTCACTTTCCCTCCACCATTGAGTACCCATCTTAATCCTCGTCAGGCTTCATTATGCATGGATAATAAAGAGACCTCGGGATTGTACAGTGATATTGTTGATAAGCTGAGGAAAGTGTGGGGACCGCCTTCTTGGCCACATCACACCTCTCTCCTGCTGAGTCTTTTGTTTCTGTCAATCGCACCTTCCCCCTTAGCAGTCAGAGCTCAGGCCCTAAGCCAGCGATTCTCTTCCTTGGCTGCAAATTGGAAATATTTTGGGGAGCTGAAGATACTGAGATCTGGGGCCCTACCTCCAGAGATTCTGATTTAATTGGAAGTGATTGTAATATGAAGCCAGGAGTGAGAACCACTGACAGGTTATGGGCTAGTACTTTAGGCTACTGGGTCTCCCTCCCCTAGGAAAATGCAGATTCTGGGATAGCAGCCTTGTCATGGGCCTTTGGAGATATTTCATAGTGGTGAAGCATATACAGACAGATATCCCTGGGTTCAAATCCCAGATCTTCCTCTCACTAGCTGTGTGCCTTTGGGCAAGTGTCTTAACCTCTCTGAGATGTAGCTCTTCATCTATAAAGTAGGATCAGTAATAGAACCCCCCTTATAAGGGCGTTAGGATTAAATTAACTAGTGTAGAAGAAAGCGCTTGGCACAATGCCTGGAATAGAATAAGCCCACAATAAATATTAGTTGCTGTTGTTATCATCATCACCATTAATTATCTGGCAGTTCCTCACACTTAAAGCCTCAAAACAGCTCTATATGATTGGTACTATTATTACCTCCACTTACCATATAAAGAAATTGAGACTCAGAAAGGTTAGGGAACTTGCCTAAGGTCACACAGCTTGTATACTATAGGGTCTTTTGCAGCCTGCTCCAGGGCTCTGGCATGTCCGCCTCTGCTCTTAGCTACTTGGAATCAGGCAGTAACCTCCAGATAATCCCTATTCCCACTCTAGGCAAAAGGGAATGAGCCCATTTTGCATCCCCTCCTTCCTTCTATTCTCTTTCCAGCTGGAGCAGAAACATGCCGATGAGAGACATTCCCAGTGGCTGCTGCTCCATCCTGTTGTACAGAAACGGCTTGATCACAATGACTTCTCTCCTCTCTATTAAGTTAATAGGTATTCGCATGTAGGCTTGATCCTTATGAGTGTACAGGCTGAGTGTGTATGCGACCTGACAAGAGCACAGCAGGCATGGAACAGAAGTGCTCCCCAAAGCCCGAGGGCTGTCATGCTTTCACCAATCTTCCCTTAAGCAAAGAACAAAAACCTCACACCATCTCAGGAGAAGGGCTGAAGGGTCCTTTACGGTACAAGGAGTATACAGTGAGGGCTGCCAGCCTTCTCCAAAGGGGACTCACGTCATTTGACTTACAGGAGAATTAATGGAGTTGGGGGTGAGAGAGAAGTAAACCCACAGCAGATGAAAACAGTGAAGAGGCTGAACAACGATGTCAATAATGATTAGGTGGTGAGAGAAGCTGGGGGCCATGAGCGCCTTGTCCCCTGCTGTTGGGGGAAAAGCAGGGATGATCCTGAACAAAGGGGAGAAGTAGATGGATTTTTTTTTAATTGAAGTATAGTTGATGTACAAAATCATATGTTACAGGGCTACAATATAGTGAGTCATAATTTTTAAAGGCTATACTCCATTTATAGTTATTATAAAATATTGGCTATATTCCCCCAGATGGACTTCGATGACGACGAGGTTGATGATGGTTAGTTCATACAGAGAGCTATTCTGTGCTGGGCATCATGTGAGTTCTTTATAAGCACCATCCCACTGAATCCTCTAGACCTGCACCATTCAATATGGCAGCCACTAGCCACACGTGGCTTTTCAGATTTAGGTTTATATCAACTAAGATTAAAATTAAGTTCTTCAGTGACACTAGCCACACTGCAAGTTTTCGGTAGCCACATGCGGCTAGTGGCTTCCATATTGGACAGTGAAGATATAGGGCATTCTTGCCATCGCAGAAGATTCTACTGGACAGCGCTAGTCCGGACCCGATCTACTCATCAATACCACCTCGGAGCTTACTAGAATGACAGAATCTCAGCCCTTCCTATGGATCTACTGAATCACCAATTTGGAAAGTTTGGTGTTTCTTCAAATGTATTTTTTTTCTGCCTCATTTTCTCTCTCTCTTTTCTTCTGGGACTCCAACTGCCCTTATTTTAGACCTTCTGATTTTGTTCCACGGACCCCCTGAGGCTCTGTTCATTTTACTTCTCAATCTTTTTCTCTTCTTACAAATGGTTCATTTCTACTGATCTGTCTTCAAGTTCCCTTATCTTTCCTTCTGTATTTCAGTTCTAAAATTTCCGTTTGGCTCTTTTTCGCATTTTCTATTTCTCTGTTGCGATTCCCCATCTTTTCATTCGTTATGAGCATATTTTTTAAAAACATAATCAGACATAGTTTTATAGTGGTTTTAAATCCTTGTCTCATAGTTGCAACATCTGGGTCATCTCAGGGTTGGCTTCTATTGTCTTTTTCCTTGAAAATGGGTCACATCTTGTTGGTTCTCTACATGTTGAGTAATTTTGAATTTTATCCTGGATGTTGTGAATGTTTTGTTGTGGAAGATAATCGGTTCTGTTATATTGCTCCAAAGAGTGTGGCTGTTTTTGTTTTAGCGGGCAATTACATTTTGTTAGATGGCAAACTCTGTCTTACCTGCATGGGCAGCAGGGGAAATCTTAGTTGAGGTCTTTAATAATTAGCTGTAAGCATGCTTGTGCATGTGTGGTCTAGGGGTCAGCCAGAGATTTGGACTGAGCCTATACCCAACCCAGTATTTTAAGGTATCCCTTCTCTGTTCTCTCTTTTCTAGGATTATCCCTCGTTTTGACTGTGGTTGCCAGAAATTTGGCAAGATTTTCTAAGCGTTTGAGCTGCCCTGTGCTGGGCCACAAGCGTGGCCTGCCCTCAGGCCAGAATAACTCAGTGAGAAACTGTCCTGTGCTCGTCCCGTCCCCCAAGACTGGACTTCCTCCTAAATCTACCTGGTTTCCTCCCGACCCCACTCCCCACCCAGAGACCTAAGGTACCTTTTTGTATTTTGTTCAGAGTTTACAGTCATTATATATGGCATGGTTAGTCTGTTAAGCTCTAACTCTGCCCTATGCCAAATAGAGCCCTAGGCTTCCTGAATCCGATTCTTCATCGTAACAAGGTCCCAAAATGATTCTGGTGCAGCTGAGAAGCTCTAAATCACCCTAAGAGGAAGGTACTTCTCTTTCTTATTCTCGCTTTACAGATGAGGAAACTGAGGCTCAAGAAGGTTTCTTAAAATGGCAGAGGACACAAGAGTGAGGACATATCGGATTCAAACCCATCAGGAGTCTGACTCCAGAGCTTAATCACAATGCTGTGGCCTCTCTCCTCCCTAGAAACGGGGGTGGAGGCAGGGGCTTGAGGTACAATACTTTGAAGTAGGGTAGGAATCGAAAGATCAAAGAGGCAAGGAGAAAGCTGTAAGTTACTGTATTTGGTCATGCATTGGGAGACGGATGACCCATCACGAAGTCTGAATTAGATGGATCTCATTCATTCATCAATCTCTGCTTGGTCCTGGATCACTGGGATTTAATACCTTTGAGTCCCCAAATCTGGCATGAGGTGACATCGATCCTGGGAGCCTTGCATCTCGAAAACCTCAAGTTGGAGACCTACTTCATGTTTTAGTTGATGCAAGTCACTTGCTCTCCATACAAAGTAGAACATTAGGCATTAATTGAACATGAAAATTAAATTTCATTCTTATCATTTCAAGGAGTTCCAACAGGACTCCTGCCTTGCAAGTTAAGAGGACTTTAGTATCCTACGTGATCACCCTCTTCTTTTGCATTTCACATCTGAACTGTCAACTGTAGAATGGGGTTACTGTTTTCGGTATCCTATGTAGTGGTCCAATTCATCAGCCAGAAAATGTGTAGAGGGCATGAAATATATGTCAGCAGCCTTGTGATCTTCTCTCCATCCTTCCTCTAAGTTTCTGTCCTCAGTAGAAGCCTACTGACAGGTCATCTGGATTGGTATTTAAGTAACATCTAGAATCTATGGAGAAAGATGGGACGTGAAACTGGCCTGGACATGACTTCAGAAATTATCTGCTCCAAACATCTCATTTTATGGACGAGGAACAGAGGCCAAGAGAAGGTAAATGTCTTAGCCCAGGTCACACAGCTATTAATGGGCAGAGCCAGAGGCTTAATTCCGGTCCTGGTCCCGCCCACCATAAATCAGACAAACTAGGGCTTGGGGAAAGATGTGGCTGTTTGGGTAGGGGTCAGAACTGACTGCTGATGCTGGCAGGAAAAATACATTGCCAGGGATTTAGAACAGCAGGTGGGAAATGGGCATCCGGGTGGGATTGTGGCAGCTGAGGAAAAAGTCAGGAGCAGCTGGAGAAAAGGAGTTTCACCCTCCAGAGCTCCAGGACACATAGACCCAGTAGCATGGGTAGTACTAGGGATTGTTGGGACCATGAAGAGCAGATGGGCGTTTGGTCTGGAGGATACTGAAACTATCTTAAAGGGCCAGACCCCAATTGTCTGTGGCCCTTGGTGTTCATGGTTGTAGCAAATGCCATAACCTCTGGGTGGAGCTTTCCTTGGAGACTTGGGTGTCCCGTGGACTCAAGGGGCCTCAGCTCCTCTTAATCTGCTCTCTGGTCCGGGGCTTTCTTCTCCTTTACACTTCCCTTGGTGCCTTGCACAGTGCTAGACTGTGTGCAGATCTCAAGTTTTTCTGGAAGGTCAGAACTGTGCATTTCAAGTTTTCTCAAATGTCTGCCCTCATGCACACACTCGGACACTAGATAAAAGCAGTTAGATGGACCAGTATTGTAGTGGGCGCTCACGTCCCTTAACCAGACCACCGGGCTTCAAATCCCGGCTCCACTACACACTGGCTGTGTGATCTTGGAAAAGTCACTTAACTGCCCTGTGCCTCAGTTTCCTCACTGTAAGATGGGGAAAATAATACAAACTTCCTACTTGATAAGGTTGTCCACAAAATTAAGATGGGTTAGTTTATGTCAAGTACAGTCTGTTCTCATGATTTGTGGTAGTTACCTTCTATAAGTCCCTGCAAACACTGAATTAGTGAACACTGGACCATTGCTCCTGGGGGAAATACAGGATTGGGTTCTTGCAAGTCTCTGGTCACGATATTTTCATCAATCAATGAATACACAACCTTGTTTGATGTATGTTTCTGTTTAAAGACACCTTATTGGGGACTTCCCTGGTGGTCCAGTGGTTAAGAATCCGCCTTCCAACGCAGGGGACTCGGGTTCGATCCCTGGTCAGGGAGCTAAGATCCCACGTGCCGCACGGCTACTGAGCCCGCGTGTCATAACTAGAGAGCCCATGTGCTGCAACTACAGAACCCACGCGCCACAACTAGAGAGAAGCCCGTGCTCTGCAACAAAGAGCCTATGCGCCGCAACGAATAGATCCCGAGTGCCGCAGCTAAGATCCGAGGCAGTCAAAAACAAAAAATAAAAAAATATTAAAAAAAAATAAAGACACCTTATTTAATATATATACTTGATTCATTAACATTGAACTCACAGCCAACAACACTATAATTCACGCCTGAAGGAAGCTTATGTAACACGTATTTTCCTCCGAAGGCACATCGCAGCTTTCTTGTACTTAGGAACCCTGGACGGCACTTCAGCACTGCGCTTGGGGCCACTTTTTAAACGTGGAATCACCAAACAGAAAGCGCAAAATGCAAAAATGCCACATTAAGCCGACGGCAAAAAAGAACACTTGTTTATAGTACGAGAGCAGATACAAGGAGGCAGCCGGGAACACGCATGGCCGGTGACTCAATTTTTTTGCTACTCTGTGTGTGCCTGTGAAAGTGCCGCAAATATTGATTTGGGGGTTACAAATAAATTTCAGCAAGCAGGCGAATTCTCAAATATGGACTCCAGGAACAATGAGGATCAGCTCTGCTTAGCTAGAGCCTGGCGTACAGTAAGTACTCAATAAAGGTTTCTTATGATTATTAAGAGCTGCAAAGTAGGTGGCTCATGGAGTTCATGTCTCTGTGGGAAAAGAAAGGGCAAAATGGAGAAGAACCTCAAGGCAGACTTCCTGCCACCCAGAGGAAGGGGTGGCTTATAGTGGAGTCACCTATGCACCATTTAACCTCTAGAAATTCAGCTCTTTGGGTGTGCCAGCTGGGCATCTTGATTCCCTTCCTGCTGGGCAGGGAAGCGGGGAGTAGCGTCAGTGCGTTAGAGCAGTGGTTCTCAAGATGTGGTCCCTGGGCCAGCATCAGCACCACCTGGGAATGGTTAGAGATGCGACTTCTCGGCTGTCACCCCAGACATCCTGGATGGACAACCTGAGGGCATCGTAACAAGTCCTGCAGGCGATGCTGGTACTCAAGTTCGAGACCCATCGCTTCAAGGGCTGGTGTTGGCTGCCTGGTGGCAAGCCTCGACTGTTTGTCATCCTCTGCATTATTTGTGAGCTTCATTAATATGTAAATGTCTGCCAGCTGATTGGCTTCCCTGCCATGGTTCCATGCATCTCATAAACCGTCATCTCTGCATTATTTATGAGCTTCATCAATATGTGAATGTATGCCAGCTGATTGGCTTGCCTGGCATGGTTCCACGCATCTCATAAACCAGAGGCTGCTAGGCTTTCTTGTTTAGTAATTCTCCACCCGTGGACCATTCTGTAGCTGCCATGAGATGAACAAACCCTCCGCTCTGAGGGAAATGAACCAGGCCGGCTCCCATATTCCCAGAATTCCTGCTGCCTTTAAGCTCTGCTGGGGCCCAGGGAATTACAAAGAGGCTTGCGCTCTGGAGTCCATGGGTTGGGGTTTGCGTTTCAGCTTTGCCAATTCCTATCTCTGTGACAAGAGCGAGCCCATTTCCACATCTGTGTGATGGAGGTGGTAGGATCTTAGGACTTATTTGTATAAAAATGATTTTGGTTCTTGACTTTTCCCAGTCTTGGCCTCCAAGGAGTTCGGTGACATGCCCAAGGTCACACAGCTCTCTTGTAGAATCAGGCTAGAAACCAGGGGTCCTAGGTCCTTGTCTAGCTTTCTTTCTCCCATACAAAGATTCGTAGCCCTTCATTAATTCATCTGGAGGCTCGTGTTGTGTGCAGCATCGCCGATTCAGTTGTTCTGCTGCCGACTGCCTGGGGCAAGGGGTCAGTTTCAGGAGTCTCGACACATGGCCACTAGCCTGGCCCTCTTTGGAGACTGAGGGACTGGGCAGGCAGGAGACAGAGCTAGCTGATCAAAGTAGTTACTGCCCCCACCTTGGAATATGAACCCTGGACATCTGCTTTGTTCTCCACTTGTCTGCAAGTTGCCTGGTTGGAGGGGGCAGTCAAGCCCCCACCCTTTGCATGCTCCGTTCTGTCCAGGGAGATATTTCCAAGCTGGGGAACTGGTGGTTAAGAGCACATATGTTAGAGTCAGACAGAAGACAGTCATATTGTCTGTGTGTCCTTGGGAAAATTGCTTAACCTCTCTGAGACTCAGATTCCTCATCTGTAAAGTGGGACTAATCATAGTATCCACCTTACAGCATGGTGATCAGGATTGACTGAGACAATCCTTGGCACAGGGCCCAGCCCAGAGTGCCCACTCAGAGGTAATCATACATAACTTTCAGATGGGCATCCACCCTCTCAGTATTTCCCAAAGGGCAGGATAGACCCCAAACGTGGGAAAAGTGGAGGAGACAGAAGAAACTGTTCGGTCACATAGAGTATCTGTCGAGGTTGGACCAGAGAAGCAGAACCAGTGGGAGGTCTATATTAAGGGATTGACCGCAAGGAATTGGTTACATGATTGCAGGGGCTGGCTGGCTGGCTGGGCAGGTCTGAAATCCACAGAGCAGGCTGTGCGGAAGGGCAGGCTGGAACTCTCGGGAAGAAGCTGGAGGCCAGGAGCAGAATTTCTTCCTCTTCCAGGAAACCTCGGTTCTCCTCTTAAAGACTTTCAATTGACTGAATCAGGTTCCGCCCAGATGATGAAAGATAATCCCCTTTACTTAAAGTCAACTGGTTATGAACACTAACGACATCTACGAAATTCCTTCACAGCAAACGGCAGGGCTTGGGACACCTGCCACCCAGGCACCCAGGCTGTCTCTTGACTGACAGCTCCCCAAACTGCTCAGAATGAGGGAGAGTCATTCCTCAAAAAGGCCAATGCAGGGCTCCACAGAGGATTGAATTTGGAGCAAAGAAACAAACAAGAGTTCTACTACTAAAAGCAAAAAGAAATGACTCCCAGAGGCCTCTTATTTTGTGCAGAGATAAATAAATTAGGAAAGGAGAAAAACAAAACCAACAAGCAAATACCTTCACAGCAACACCTAGATTGGGTGCTGCTAGATTTGGTCTGAAATAATGAAGTACTGTAGCTTAGCCAAATTGACCCATAAAACTGGTATCATATGTCAAATATTATATATGTATGGATTACATGCATGCACACCTGCAATGGATTTATGCTCTGCCTCTTACCCTAAGACTTGCCTTTTAAAAAAAAATCAGCGGTGGGGCTTCCCTGGTGGCGTAGTGGCTGGGAGTCTGCCTGCCGATGCAGGGGACGCGAGTTTGAGCCCGGGTCTGGGAGGATCCCACATGCTGCGGAGCAGCTAGACCCGTGTGCCACAACTACTGAGCCTGCGCTCTGGAGCCCGCGTGCCGAGAGCCCGTGCTCTGCAACAAGAGAAGCCACCAATATGAGAAGCCTGCGCACCTCAGTGAAGAGTGGCCCCCGCTCGCCGCAACTAGAGAAGGCCAGTGCGCAGCAACGAAGCAGCCAAAAAAAAAAAAAAAAATCAACGGTGCATTATGGCTATTTTTCCTAACTTTATTCACGTCAGCGCTACCTTATTCTTTCTGTATTAGTGTGATCTTCCTTGGGAAAGTGATGGATTCCACCCCACCCCAGCCTCAGTGTTTTCATCTGTAAAATCGGGGTAATGACAGAATCTGTCTTAAAGGGTTTGCTGTGATTCTCGCTACTGTTACAGCTATTCCATTGTTTGGATGGGTCCTAATTTGTTACCTAGTCCTCTATGGGTGGACCTCTGGGTTGTCTCCACTTTCTGCTAACACAGCTCCACAACCCCTTATCCAAACCTTCCGGGGATGCCTGTGTTTTGGGACTCGGGTTTTTTTTGCTTTGTTTTGTTTTGCTTTTTAACTGTTGGAGTAGAGTTGATTTACAATGTTGTGTTAGTTTCAGGTGTACAGCAAAGTGATTCAGTTATTTATATATATATATATGATTCTTTTTCAGATACTTTTCCCCTGTAGGTTATTACACAATATTGAGTATAGTTCCCTGTGCTATACAGTAAGTCCCTGTTGGTTATCTATTTTATATATAGTAGTGTGTATATATTACTCCCGAACTCCTAATTTATCCCTCCCCCTCCCTTTCCCCTTTGGTAACTATCAGTTTGTTTTCTACATCTGGGGACTCAGTTTTTTAAAATTTCAGACAGGTTTTGGGTACATATATCACACACTATGTAATACTACTAGGGGAGCTTGGGGCAGCACCTATAATCCATATGCTAATAAATTCTTCAGTGAAACCCATAAATGTTCCCACCAAGTGGGATAAATATAGACTATGAACAGCCTCACGTCGGTACAGGGCCAGGGTTGCTGCCAAGTGAGTGTCAGCTCCAAGCTTCCGGAAACGTGTTCAGTTTTCAAAGCCTCTTGGATTTTCGAATTACAGATAAATACAAGACCATGAACTTGGGCAAATATTTCTGGAAGATAAATTTCTAGCCAAGATGTTGCTGGGTTGAGGAGTCTGTACGTTTTAAAACTTTAAAACTGAGGAGGAACCAAGATGGCGGAGTAGAAGGACGTGCTCTCACTCCCTCTTGTGAGAACACCAGAATCACAAGTAGCTGCTGGACAGTCATCGACAGGAAGACACTGGAACTCACCAAAAAAGATACCCCACATCCAAGGACAAAGGAGAGGTCACAATGAGATGGTAGAAGGGGCTCAATCACAATAAAATCAAATCCCATAACTGCTGGGTGGGTGACTCACAGACAGGAGAACACTTATATCACAGAAGTCCACCCACTGGAGTGAAGGCTCTGAGCCCCGTGTCTGGCTTCCCAACCTGGGGGTCTGGCAATGGGAGGAGGAATTCCTAGAGAATCAGACTTTGAAGGCTAGCGGGATTTGACTGCAGGACTTCAACAGGACTGGAGGAAACAGAGACTCCACTCTTGGAGGGCACACACAAAGTAGTGTGCGCATCGGGACCCAGGGGAAGGCGCAGTGACCCCAAAGGAGACTAAATCAGACCTACCTGCTAGTGTTGGAGGGTCTCCTGCAGAGGCGTGGGGTGGCTGTGGCTCACCGTGGGGACAAGGACACTGGCAGCAGAAGTTCTGGGAAGTACTCCTTGGTGTGAGCCCTCCCAGAGTCTGTCATCAGCCCCACCAAAGAGCCCAGGTAGGCTCCAGTGTTGGGTCGCCTCAGGCCAAACAAACAACAGGGAGGGAACCCAGCCCCACCCATCAACAGTCAAGTGGACTGAAGTTTTACTGAGCTCTGCCCAACAGAGCAACAGTCAGCTCTACCCACCACCAGCCCCTCCCATCAAGCCTCTTAGATAGCCTCATCCACCAGAGGGCAGACAGCAGAAGCAAGAAGAACGACAATCCTGCAGCCTGTGGAACAAAAACCACATTCACAGAAAGATAGACAAGATGAAAAGGCAGAGGGTTATGTACCAGATGAAGGAACAAGATAAAACCCCAGAAAAACAACTAAATGAAGTGGAGATAGGTGACCTTCCAGAAAAAGAATTCAGAATAATGATAGTGAAGATGATCCAGGACCTTGGAAAAACAATGGAGGCAAAGATCGAGAAGATGCAAGAAATGTTTAACAAAGACCTAGAAGAATTAAAGAACAAACAAACAGAGATGAACAATACAATAACTGAAATGAAAACGACACTAGAAGGAATCAATAGCAGAATAACTCAGGCAGAAGAACGGATATAAGTGACCTGGAAGACAGAATGGTGGAATTCACTGCTGTGGAACAGAATAAAGAAAAAAGAATGAAAAGAAATGAAGACAGCCTAAGAGACCTCTGGGACATTAAACGCAACAACATTCGCATTACAGGGGTCCCAGAAGGAGAAGAGAGAGAGAAAGGACCAGAGAAAATATTTGAAGAGACTATAGTCGAAAACTTCCCTACCATGGGAAAGAAAATAGCCACCCAAGTCCAGGAAGCGCAGTGAGTCCCATACAGGATAAACCCAAGGAGAAACACGCCGAGACACAGAGTAATCAAATTGGCAAAAATTAAAGACAAAGAAAAATTACTGAAAGCAGCAAGGGAAAAATGACAAATAACATACAAGGGAACTCCTATAAGGTTAACAGCTGATTTCCCAGCAGAAACTCTATAGCCAGAAGGGATTGGCATGATATACTTAAAGTGATGAAAGGGAAGAACTTACAACCAAGATTACTCTACCTGGCAAGGATCTCATTCAGATTCGATGGAGAAATCAAAAGCTTTACAGACAAGCAAAAGCTAAGAGAATTCAGCACCAGCAAACCAGCTCTACAACAAATGCTAAAGGAACTTCTCTAGGCAGGAAACACAAGAGAAGGAAAAGACCTGCAATAACAAACCCAAAACAATTAAGAAAATGGTCATAGGAACATACATATCAATAATTACCTTAAACGTGAATGGATTAAATGCTCCAACCAAAAGACACAGGCTTGCTGAATGGATACAAAAACAAGACCCGTATATATGCTGCCTACAAGAGACCCACTTCAGACCTAGGGACACATAAAGACTGAAAGTGAGGGGATGGAAACAGATATTCCATGCAAGTGGAAATCAAAAGAAAGCTGGAGTAGCAATACTCATATCAGATAAAATAGACTTTAAAATAAAGATTGTTACAAGAGACAAGGAAGGACAACATAATGATCAAGGGATCAACCCAAGAAGAAGATATAACAATTATAAATATATATGCACCCAACACAGGAGCACCTCAATACATAAGGCAACTGCTAACAGCTATAAAAGAGGAAATCGACAGTAACACAATAATAGTGGGGGACTTTAACACCTCATTTACATCAATGGACAGATCATCCAAAATGAAAACAAATAAGGAAACAGAAGCTTTAAATGACACAACAGACCAGATAGATTTAATCGATATTTATAGGACATTCCATCCAACAACAGCAGATTACACTTTCTTCTCAAGTGCACACGGAACATTCTTCAGGATAGATCACATCTTGGGTCACAAATCAAGCCTCAGTAAATTTAAGAAACTTGAAATCATATCAAGCATCTTTTCTGACCACATCGCTATGAGATTAGAAATGAATTACAGGGGAAAAAAGTAAAAAACACAAACACATGGAGGCTATACAGTATGTTACTAAATAACCAAGAGATCACTGAAGTAATCAAAGAGGAAATCAAAAAATACCTAGAGACAAATGACAATGAAAACACGACAATCCAAAACCTATGGGATGCAGCAAAAGCAGTTCTAAGAGGGAAGTTTATAGCTATACAAGCCTACCTCAAGAAACAAGAAAAATCCCAAGTAAACAATCTAACCATACACCTAAAAGAACTAGAGAAAGAACAAAAAAACCCAAAGTTAGCAGAAGGAAAGAAATCATAAGGATCAGAGCAGAAATAAATGAAATAGAAACAAAGAAAATGATAGCAAAGATCAACAAAACTAAAACCTGGTTCTTTGAGAAGATAAACAAAATGGATAAACCATTAGCCAGACTCATCAAGAAAAAGAGGGAGAGGACTCAAATCAATAAAATTAGAAATGAAAAAGGGGAAGTTACAACAGACACTGCAGAAATACAAAGCATCCTAAGAGACTACTACAAGCAGCTCTATGCCAATAAAATGGACAACCTGGAAGAAATGGGCAAATTCTTAGAAAGGTATAACCTTCCAAGACTGAACCAGGAAGAAATAGAAAATATGAACAGACCAATCCCAAGTAATGAAATTGAAACTGTGATTTAAAATCTTCCAACAAACAAAAGACCAGGACCAGATGGCTTCACAGGTGAATTCTATCAAACATTTAGAGAAGAGATAACACCCATCCTTCTCAAACTCTTCCAAAAAACTGCAGAGGAAGGAACACTCCCAAACTCATTCATGAGGCCACCATCACCCTGATACCAAAACCAGACAAAGATACTAAAAAAAAAGAAAATTACAGACCAATATCACTGATGAATATAGATGCAAAAATTCTCAACAAAATACTAGCAAACAGAATCCAACAACACATTAAAAGGATCATACATCATGATCAAGTGGGATTTATCCCAGGGATGCAAGGATTCTTCAATATACGCAAATCAATCAATGTGACACACCATATTAACAAATTGAAGAAGAAAAACCATATGATCATCTCAATACATGCAGAAAAAGCTTTTGACAAAATTCAACACCCATTTATGATAAAAACTCTCCAGAGAGTGGGCATAGAGGGAACCTACCTCAACATAATAAAGGCCATATACAACAAACCCACAGCAAACATCATTCTCAATGGTGAAAAACTGAAAGCATTTCCTCTAAGATCAGGAACAAGACAAGGATGTCCACTCTCACCACTATTATTCAACATAGTTTTGGAAGTCCTAGCCATGGCAATCAGAGAAGAAAAAGAAATAAAAGGAATCCAAATTGGAAAAGAAGAAGTAAAACTGTCACTGTTTGCAGATGACATGATACTATACATAGAGAATCCCAAAGATGCCACCAGAAAACTACTAGAGCTAATCAATGAAGTTGGTAAAGTTGCAGGATACAAAATTAATGCACAAAAATCTCTTTTTGTGCATTCCTATACACTAATGATGAAAAAACTGAAACAGAAATTATGGAAACACTCCCACTTACCATTGCAACAAAAAGAATAAAATACCTAGGAATAAACCTACCTAGGGAGACCAAAGACCTGTATGCAGAAAACTATAAGACACTGATGAAAGAAATTAAAGATGATACCAACAGATGGAGAGATATACCATGTTCTTGGATCGAAAGAATCAATATTGTGAAAATGACTATACTACCCAAAGCAATCTACAGATTCAATGCAATCCCTTTCAAATTACCAATGGCATTTTTTTTTACAGAACTAGAAAAATAAAATCTTAAAATTTGTATGGAGACACAAAAGACCCCGAATAGCCAAAGCAGTCTTGAGGGAAAAAAAAAACGGAGCTGGAGGAATCAGACTCCCTGACTTCAGACTACAGAACACAGCTACAGTAATCAAGACAATATGGTACTGGCACAAAAACAGAAACATATATCAATGGAATAAGATAGAAAGCCCAGAGGTAATCCCACACATCTATGGTCAACTAATCTATGACAAAGGAGGCAAAGATATACAATGGAGAAAAGACAGTCTCTTCAATAAGTGGTGCTGGGAAAACTAGACAGCTACATGTAAAAGAATGAAATTAGAACACTCCCTAACACCATACACAAAAATAAACTCAAAATAGATTAGAGACCTGAATGTAAGACCGGACACTATAAAACTCTTACAGGAAAACATAGGAAGAACACTCTGACATAAATCACAGCAAGATCTTTTTTGATCCACCTCCTAGAGTAATGGAAAGAAAAACAAAATTAAACAAATGGGACCTAATGAAACTTAAAAGCTTTTGCCCAGCAAAGGAAACCATAAATAAGATGAAAAGACAACCGTCAGAATGGGAGAAAATATTTGCAAACGAATCAACGGACAAAGGATTATTCTCCAAAATATATAAACAGCTCATGCAGCTCAATATTAAAGAAACAAACAACCCAATCCAAAAATAGGCAGAAGACCTAAATAGACATTTCTCCCAAGAAGACATACAGATGGCCAAGAGGCACATGGAAAGCTGCTCAACATCACTAATTATTAGAGAAATGCAAATCAAAACTACAATGAGGTATCACCTCACACCAGCTAGAATGGGCATCATCAGAAAACCTACAAACAACAAATGCTGGAGAGGGTGTGGAGAAAATGGAACCCTCTTGCACTGTTGGTGGGACTGTAAATTGGTACAGCCACTATGGAGAACAGTATGGAGGTTCCTTAAAAACTAAAAATAGAATTACCATATGATCCAGCAATCCCACTACTGGGCATATACCCAGAGAAAACCATAATTCAAAAAGACACATGCACCCCAATGTTCACTGCAGCACTATTTACTATAGCCAGGTCATGGAAGCAACCTAAATGCTCATCGACAGACGAATGGATAAAGAAGATGTGGTACATATATATAATGAAATATTACTCAGCCATAAAAAGGAACGAAATTGAGTCATTTGTTGAGACATGGATCGATCTAGAGACTGTCATACAGAGTGAAGTAAGTCAGAAAGAGAAAAATAAATATCGTATATTAACGCATGTATGTGGAACCTAGAAAAATGGTGTAGATGAACCGGTTTGCAGGGCAGAAGTAGAGACACAGATGTAGAGAACAAACGTATGGACACCAAGGGGGGAAAACCGCGGTGGGGTGGGGATGGTGGTGTGCTGAACTAGGCGATTGGGATTGACATGTATACACTGATGTGTATAAAACTGATGACTAATAAGAACCTGCTGTATAAAACAAACAAACAAACAAAAACACCTAATACTAAACTTTCTTTGGGTTATCTGTATGGAAATATGTTAATATAAATGTTTCAGACATTACATGAAATTTCTAAAAATCTTATATGTGCTGGTATAATGTTATGTCATAATTCTAGTTATTACTTTAAAATGTATATCTCAGGAATAACTAAATTTCCTTGTCAATTGCATTATTATGAACTTTCATCACATCTTTCACCGTGGTCATTTTTAAGTCTTTTGTCATTTACAGACAGTTCTGGGTGGACTCTGATACCTTTGCAAAAATGTTCCTGTAAAAGGGTTTCATCTTCAAGGAATTCACGGAAAAGACTCTGACAAGTACAGGTTTCTGGTAACTATGTTCCTGATGAATTCATAAAAGTGCTCACAAAAGATCAAGATGAAAAAATAAATTAATTACATGGGACTGAGTGAACTGATGGGGATGATTATAATTTTTGTGACTTTCTGTTTGAATAAAAACAAACAGACAGGGCTTCCCTGGTGGCGCAGTGGTTGAGTCCGCCTGCCGATGCAGGGGACACGGGCTCGTGCCCCGGTCCGGGAAGATCCCACATGCCGCGGAGCGGCTGGGCCCGTGAGCCATGGCCGCTGGGCCTGCGCGTCCCGAGCCTGTGCTCTGCAACGGGAGAGGCCACAGCAGTGAGAGGCCCACGTACCACAAAAAAAACAAAAACAAAAAACAAAAAAACCCCCAGAGAAACAAAAAACACTTTAAAACTTGTTTATAAATTTCCATCCCCAACTGTCCTCTGAGCCCTTGGTTCTGAGCTGCGACTGCTGTGGAGCTGGAGGCCTGGCTCCTGCATCCCCGGGTGAATGGAGGTCTGTGGGGTGGGCTAGGGGCTTGGAGAGAGAGTGGCAGCCGCTCTGTGCACCTGCCTGGGAGACAGATGGAGCTGTGCCAGCAGAAGGAGGCGCCAGGCCTGGAGCAAGCAGGGCTCGAGGAAATAGAATGTGAGCTCCCCGCAGCATGCAGAGGGGCAGGAAAAGTCTCCAAGGAGGTAGCTGCAGAGCCTGGAGCCCGGGAGAGGCAGCTGGTGTCAGAATTAGCTCTGGCCCTCTTCCCATCCCAGAGCCATGAGTTCCGGGATGGGGCGGGGCTGTGTTTCCCTCCAAGTCTCTCCATCTGTCCTCATCTGAGGGAAAAATGATCGGGAGTGGAGACGGAAGGCCTGCTGTGGCCACAGCTGTTGGAGCGGGTGGCACGGGGCTGGCGTTGGGTGGGAGTCCTGGGTGAGCTTGGCAGGTGCTGGACACCCCCTGAATTTGTGGCAAAATGCGGGGACGTGAAAAAGTAGGAGACGGTGCTTGATCTTCTTCATGGCGGGGTTGGAACCAGCACAGCACCTAGCGCTTAGTGGGAATTTCATATGTGATTAGATGGAAGGAAGAACAGAAAGAAAAGGAACGTAAAAAAGAATAAATAAGAACAAAGAAGAGGGCTTCCCTGGTGGCGCAGTGGTTAAGAATCCGCCTGCCAACACAGGGGACACGGGTTCAAGCCCTGGTCCAGGAAGATCCCACATGCCGCGGAGCAACTAAGCCCGTGCGCCACAACTACTGAGCCTGTGCTCTAGAGCCTGCGAGCCACAACTACTGAAGTCCACGCACCTAGAGCCCATGCTCCGCAACAAGAGAAGCCACTGCAATGAGAAGCCTGTGCACCACAAGGAAGAGTAGCCCCTGCTCGCCACAACTAGAGAAAGCCCACGCACAGCAACGAAGACCCAACGCAGCCAAAAATAAATAAATAAAATAAATAAATTTATTTAAAGGAGAAAGAAGAAAAGAAAGTAATTTTAGCAGGTCAGAGTGAAAGCGATCTTTGATGATCATCCTATGTCCCTGTTCGACAGGTAGGGAAGTGGAGGCCCAGAGGGTCAAGGGACTTGCCCAAGGTCACCCAGCTCAGGGGCCCCTCCAAGCCTCCAGCCTCTTCTGTCAAACGAGTGTTTTGCTCTTGACCTGCTGTTTCTACTGGGTGGGGTAAGAAACAAAGTTCATCACATCCCTCCCCTGCTTAAAACCCTTCTGTGGCTCCCCACTGCCCTCAAAATAAAGACACGTGCCCCTGATGGGAATGACGCATCCTGTGTGGTCTGGCCCCAGCTCCCACCCTCCTTCCTCCCAGCATCAGCTTGTACCCCACCTCCTCCATCTCTGCCTCCAGCTCCCCTGCCTGCTGGCAGTTCCTCCACCACTCACACTCCTTCCCTCCACAGGGCCTTTGCACGGCCTCTGCCTGCTGGCCAGGCACCTGGGTGCTGGGGTTGGAGCACCCGCTTCAAATCCCAGCTCTGAGGCTTCTATGCTGGGTGACCTCGGGAAAGTCACTTGCTCTCTCTGGGCTTCAGCTTCCTCATCCAAAAAATGGAACTGACAGTAAACAACAAGGTCCTACTGTAGAGCACAGGAAACTATATTCAATGCCTTATAATAACCTATAATGGAAAAGAATCTGAATAAGTACACATACATCTGAATCACTTTGCTGTACACCAGAAACACAACATTGTAAATCAACTATGCTTCAATTTTTTAAAAAATTTAAAAAGTAAACTAAAAAATGGAACTGACAATAATAAAACCTATCTCATTGGCTTGTTATAATGATTAAATGAGTTAATGTATGTTCGGGACAAACACTCAGTTATTACTCTTTCTCATGGCCCTAGGATCTCTTCCTTGCTGCTTGGCTGTGATTGTTATTTCTTTTCCCATGTTATCATTTGGCTAATAACTGTCACTCTGATAGACCGTAATCTCTGGGAGGGCAGGGAC
Organism: Delphinapterus leucas; assembly: GCF_059928025.1. Taxonomy (NCBI): domain Eukaryota; kingdom Metazoa; phylum Chordata; class Mammalia; order Artiodactyla; family Monodontidae; genus Delphinapterus; species Delphinapterus leucas. The sequence continues at coordinate 18,425,807 of NC_143142.1, forward strand.
AAGTCAGTTTCATTCACAGCCGTGTCCTCAGTGTGCATCACAGCATCTGGCCCGTAGTGGGAGCCCTGGAAACGCCCAGTAGATCTTGGCAAACTGGGACATGACTTCGTGATTTTGGCCACGGAAATCTGATTTCTCCAGGTTATGTGTGTCCAACAAGCCTCGGCCACACTCCCCCCGGCCCCCACCCTGATCTCTTTGAAGAAAGACAATTTTCTCGGCAGAGGCCACTCTGGGTCCCTAGGTGTCTGGCTGTGGCCTCCGTCTGCCAGGCCAGTCCATTTAGCCCGCTCACAGCTTGTCTAATTAGATCCATCAAGATGAGAACAGAGCAATGTCTCATCCTGCGTGCTCCCAATTAACTCAGGAGCACCGCCAGCGGCCACCTCTAGGTCTCCCTCATCTGGGTTGGCTGCCTGGGGGAACCAGGAAGATGTGATCATTTCCTGGTGATGATGTGGCTGAAGGGAGGTCGGTGACCTGAGCCAGCCTATCCCATGGGTCACCCCAGGCAGAGCCCTGGGTAGGGAGGGGGCACAAGAAAATGGACCAACGTCCATTGGCCAACATCTCCAACACGAGTCTCCCCATCACCTATGCTTTAGTTTATACAACCGATTATGACCACGGATTTAATTGATTCTCCCTGGACTGGCTATTGAAGGGCGGGATCCTCTGGCCACCTTGCCATATCCTTCCAGCCCTTCGCCACTCTAAGCTCATCACCTCTAACTGGTCGTGCTGTCTGCACTGTTGCCGCCTGCAATTCATGCTCCACCTTGCAGCCAGAGTGATCTTCCTAAGGTACACATTTATCCCTCTGTCTATACCCTTCCACGGCTCCCCACTGCTCTGGATAAAGCCCAAACTTCTGATAAAGGTCTATGAGGCCATTGGTGATCCAGCCCCTCCTGCACTCTCCAAGCTCAATTCTCACCCTCTCTCCACCTTTGCCCCAGCGCCTTACATTTTAAGATTGAGGCCAACAGAACGTCTTCACTTTGACTAAGCTCTGCCCATTGCCACCTCCAGGCTCTTTGTACCTGCTGTTCCCTTTGCCAGGAACACTGTACCCCCGTTCACCTGGCTGAAATCAATGCACCAGAAACTTTCCCTGATGTCCCAGCGTCTCTCATCATGTCACACACACTGAATCACTGGTTCAGTGCTCTGTCCCCTCTTTCCGACTTTAACTTTGCAAGGTCAAGGATCAAGTCCATCTTATTCATGCATATATCCTCAGTGCCTGGCACATAGTAGGTGCTCAATAAACATTAGTCAAATGAATGAATGTGGAAAATGGATGCTTTGTGTTGTATGATCCTGAAGGGTCCCGATGACGATGACGACAATGCTAAGGTGGGCGTTATCAACCCCATTTTACAGTCAAGGAAATGGAGGCTCAGAAAAGTGGAGTACTCCAGTGCAGGGACCTTACACAGTTAGGGAAAGGCAGGAAATTCCCAGAGCCAGTCCCACCTCCTCTGTACATACTGATCTGGGAGGCCACTCACCACCACGGTGCAGGTGATCTGTAAAATCAATTGCCTAGGGTCTCACAGCTAACAAGCTGGAGGAGGTTGGATTTGAACCCGGGTTTGTTTGACCACAGAGCTCTAATGCATAGGCGCTACCAGCATCATTCCTTTTCCTGGAATTTAATTTCCGCTGTCCCTGTCAAGGTCTGAAGCTGTGCCCATTTCTCCTTGAAATTCTCTGGGAATCAAGCTTTTGGCTTTCCCCTATAGATACATATTTCTCAGGCAGCGATGAATAAAGTTGTGCATTTAGGAGAGGGCAGGTGGCTAGCACTGTTTTTTCATATGGGGGCTTTGGGAACGCCTCACAAGACCTCATTGTCCCCCAGTGCTCTACTCACTAAACAGGAAAGTTGGACGTGCCCTGAGCTTCCCCTTGGGAGAGTAGAACCATGGCAGTTTCTACCACAGTCAAGCACCGAAGTCATTGACTTTTGAAGGACGCTTGGGGAAAGAGGCAACAATTCAGGCAGAAAAACTAAACTATGTGGTCATAAATCCTCAGGAAACTGCTATTTTTCTCTCTCCTCCCCCACACCCTGCCATCTTACGACGTCACAAGATGCTCTCCAAAGCTCAGTTAACACCAAAGGATCTAGGGCATGACACGTGCTTAAGGAAGAGCAAAACTTGTTCCTTGGATGCTGTAAAATGTGCTGCAACTCCTTGATCTTGACCTTGGGTTAGAAATATGGGCATCTTTCATAAGTTGCAGAAAATCTGTTAGTTTTCTGAAAAGAGGAGGGCAAATGAAAGTCTTGAGGGCAGCCGGACAGATCCTCATTTTCAGCTGCATATGTGGGATAAGCCTGCAACTTTTGCAGCTGTCCACAGTGCAGAAAGCCTGAGGCTGATGCCCATCAGTTTTGAGGACACAGGATGGGAGCCTCTCACTAGCACCTTCAGTTTTCTGCTGGGATTGTTTGAGATACAACCTGCCTGCCAAGACCTTGAACGACCAGACCCCTGTCTCCTGCTCATGCCTCATCTGCTATTCTCCCCACTCTCTCTGCTCCAGCCACACTGGCCTCTTTGTAATTCTTCCAACATAATAGGCTCTTTCCAACATCAGAGCTTTTGGACCTTCTGTTTGCTCTGCCTGGAATGCACTTCCCCACTTTGTTCTACAAGTAGTTTCTTTTTATCCTTCAGATGTCAGTTCAATTGTTACCTCCTCAGAGGAGCCCTACACAACCACCTTATTTAAGGTGACACATGTTCTCCTGTTGTCTTTTTCTTGTGATGAGAACTTTAAAGATCTATTCTCTTAACAGCTTCCAAATATGCAATACAATGTTATAAACTATAGTCACCATGCTGTACATTACATCCCCAGGCCTTATTTATTTTATAACTGGAAGTCTGTGTTTTAACCCCTTCACTCATTTCTCCTACCCACCATCCTGACTGTGGCACCCACCATCCCGACTGTGGCACCCACCAATCTGTTCTCTGTACCAATGATGGTATTTGTCTTCCTCTGTCAGACTTAGTTCACTTAGCATAATGCCCTTGGGATCCATCCACATTGTGGCAAATGGCAAGATTTCCTTCTTTTTTATGAAGGAATTATATATATATATATATAATTATATATATAATATTCCATTGCATGTATGTGCATTTCTTTACCCATTCACCCACTGATGGACACTTAGGCTGTTTCCATATCTTGGCTCTTGTAAGTAATGCTACAAAGAACATGGAGATGCATATACTTTTTTGAGTTAGTGTTTTTATTTTCTTTGGATAAATACCGAGAAGCGGAATGGCTGGGCCATGTGGGTGGTTCTAGTTTTAACTTTTTGAGGACCCTCCACCTTCCATAGTGGCTTCACCAGTTTACATCCCCACTGGCAGCGCACAAGGGCTCCCTTGTCCAATGCACATGTTCTCCCACTATCTTTAGATCATATCCCCTGTGTTTTTTTCATAGCACTTATAGCAGTCTTTCATTTTTTAATTTATTTTATTTGTTTACCTGTTCTTTAACCTGTTCACTACCGCTTACCAGAAGAGAGAAGAATAGAGGCCTGCCCCTGGGCTCTTCAAGTCTAGAAGGATAGTTTCAGGACAGGGACTATGAAGGTGACCTCATACGTGCGCAACTCCAGGGAGTGCTATTCACTTAGGTCAGTGGTTCTCAAGTGGAGTTATCTGGCAATGTCTCGAGATATTTTGGGTTGTCATGACTTGGGAGTAGGTTGAGGCAGGTAGAGCCCAGGGATGCTTCTAAACATCCTACAATGTATAGGACAGCCCTCTACAACAATTATCTGGCCCAAAATGTCAACAGTGCTGAGGTTGAGAAACCCTGATTTAGGCTACAATGTGAACGTTACTCTTAAGTGTACCTGGACCTTCACACAGATGCAAGCAATTTGCCCGTATAAGCCCATTGGTTTGGCGCTGTCTGTGGTGCTGAAGAGGACCCACCCGCTTAGCTCAGTCCCTACAACTTGTTCAAAACCTCGCCTTTCTTGGTCCTGTCTGGATCCCTGTTTCCGACTTCAGACGGTTGTACACAGAATTATACAACGTCAGAGCTGGAAGCTTCTTAAAGATCAGTTACTCTAACCGTCTTCTTTTGTACAAAAAGGAAACCGAGGCCCAGAGCCCAGATTTGTCATTGCAACAGAAGAAGATGGTGTTGCAACAGAATATCATGTACCTGCAGCTTACGAAATGCAGGTATCACTTACCTGGGGCCCTCCCTGCCCAGGACAATGTGGACAATGACATTTTGCCAGCTGAGGATTGTTAATGGAATGGTCCCCTGACTGAGAAGCTCTGCGAAGCGATCTGTCCCTTAGTCAGGTGGGAACTAGAGAGAAAACAACTTGGAAGATTTGCTCCCTTGGTGCTCTGAAGCGGACATTATTTTCCCCATTTTAAGATGAAAAATACGGGTCTCAGAGAGGCCAAGTAGCTTGCCCAAGGTCACAGAGCAAGGAAATGGCAGGGCTGTGATTTTAACTCCATCTTTCTCACCTTCCCTCCGGATTTGCTGTTCTCAAAGTCTGTTCCCCAGACCGGCAGCATCAACATCAGCTGGAACTTGTTAGAAATTCATATTTTCAAACCCTTTCCCACACTTAATGCATCAGAAACTCTGAGATGGGACCAGCAATTTGTGTTTTAAGAAGCCCTCCAGGTGATTCTGATGCTTATTCAAGTTTGAGAACCACTGCTCTAGTGCTTTCCTCCCTTTTACTCCTCAACAGAATTTCTGCTATGGAGACAAGCCAGTAATATGGAGTTATCTGGTGTTTCCTGAGACGGGAGAGTTTGGTCATCCTGGACCCCTTTGTCCCAGGAACAGGTCATTGGGAGTCTTAGCCTTCTCTACCCTGTCCCGAGGGGGGAAGCCTTATAGTCACTAAGCTGCCTCAATTTCCCCAATGTGACTAGCTTCTGAGAACAAAAGGAGGCCTTGCCTGAGCTCCCTGGTGGCTGAGAACATCCTTGCCTGACTTGCCCACCACTGGGTCAGGCTCATGCCAATGTTCAATAAATAGCTGATGGATGCAGGTGGGAAAGACCAGCCTTGGGGACTCAGGGGGCTGCAGCCACAAGGATGTTTGGCCCCTATCAGAATGGCTTCTGACTCAGAAATCCTACAAGTGCACTGGTCCTAGCCAATACATTATTCACTGTGTGACACATCACCAGAACTGCAGTGAGCGTCCCTCAAACCCTTGTTCTGTTGTATAAGTCAAGCAATCTCCCACTTCTTTCCTCCTTCACAGAGCCCAGAGGGTTTGTGGCGGCAGCTCTCCCCTTCCTGGCCGTCACAAACCTTCCCTAGGTTGGGGAAAAGGTGACCATGCAGATCAGATCTTCCCATTTCTCAGGCCAGCTTCTCATCTTCCAAGATCCTTTGCAAGAATGACGGTAGCAAACGGAAGCTTCGATGCCTAATACTAATAGCATCTACTTTTTCATGTACCTGGCCCTGGGCTAAGGGGTTTTCCAACATTAACTTTTGGAATCCTCAGCACCAGCCTACAAGGTTGGGATGATGATTTCCCATTTTATAGATGAGGAAACTGGCTCAGAGAAAACCACTTGTCCAAGGTTCTGCGGCTGGCAAGTAGCAGGGCTGGGGACCAAACCCCGGTTACTCATACCCAAGTCTGCTCTTGATTCCCGTGTAACTGGCTGTTTCATCCTATTTCACAGCCAAGGAAGCTGAAGTGAAGGACCCTGCTCTACTCTCACGACCGGGGAGCAGCAGACTCAGGATCTGAATCCAGGTCTTTCTTTTGGAAGCAAGGTCTGTGTTTTGGAGTCTGTTTGGCCTATAGAACTTGGGACTCACTCTCAAGAGCTCCGTTAGGGGAGCCTAAGTGGATCTGAGGACAGAGCAGTGTCCTTAGTATAAATGTGTATAGCCTTGGGCAAACCCTTTACCTCACTCTCGCCTGTTTCCCCATCTATAGTTACACAAGCCCATCAACCTCACGCGCTGGTTGTTATACTCAAATGAGATAATGACCTTAAAAGACATTTTAATAATAACAATAGCAGTGGCTATACTTTATTGAGCACCTACTGTGTGCCAGGCGTAAGGTCAGGAGATCTGTAAGCTCAATCTCCTTTAATTCTCACCCTATGAGATAGGTGCTTTGATTCCTTGGGGTGAGCTCCTGGGTCTCACTTCTTTCATCTGTACAGTGGGAATGATGTTGTAAGTACCATGTAGGGTCATTTGGGTATTAAATGAGTTAACGCATATGTGATTAGAATGGAGCTCAATATATATATATATAAATAACCCAATCAAAAAATGAGAAGACCTGGGGCTTCCCTGGTGGCGCAGTGGTTGAGAGTCCGCCTGTCGATGCAGGGGACACGGGTTCGTGCCCCAGTCCGGGAAGATCCCACATGCTGCAGAGCGGCTGGGCCCGTGAGCCATGGCCGCTGAGCCTGTGCGTCTGGAGCCTATGCTCCGCAACGGGAGAGGCCACAACAGTGAGAGGTCCGCGTACAGCAAAAAACAAACAAACAAACAAATAAACGGGAAGACCTAAATAGATATGTCTCCAAAGAAGATATACAGATGGCCAATAGGCACATGAAAAGATGCTCAACATTGCTAATTATTGGAGAAATGCAAATCAAAGCCACAATGAGGTACCACCTCACACCAGCCAGAATGGCCATCATCAAAAAGTCTACAAATAATAAATGCTGGAAAGGGTGTGGCGAAAAGGGAACCCTCTTGCACTGTTGATGGGAATGTAAATTGGTGCAGCCACTATGGAGAACAGTATGGAGATTCCATAAAAAACTAAAAATAGAGTTGCCATATGATCCAGCAATCCCACTCCTGGGCATATATCCGGAAAAGATGAAAACCCTAATCCCAAAAGATACATGCACCTCAACAGTAGCTCTATTTACAATAGCCAAGACGTGGAAGCAATCTAAGTGTCCATCAACAGACGAATGGATCAGAAAGATGCGGTATATGTATATATACAATGGAATATTACTCAGTCATAAAAAGGAATGAATAATGCCCTTTGCAGCAACATGGATGGACCTAGAGATTACAATACTAAGACAAAGACAAAGATCATATATCAGTTATATGTGGAATCTAAAAAAAGTGATACAAATGAACATATTTCCAAAACAGAAACAGACTCACAGCCATAGAAAACCAACTTATGGCTACCAAAAGAGAAAGGGGAGGAGGGGTAAATTAGGAGTATGGGGTTAACAGATACACACTACTATATATAAAATAGACAACCAACAAGGACCTACTGTATAGCATAGAGAACTACACTCAATATTTTGTAATAACCTGTAAGGGAAAAGAATCTGAAAAAGAATATCTATCTACACCTGAATCACTTGGCTGTACACCTGAAACTAACACAATATTGTAAATTGACTATACTTCAATTAAAAACAAAGAAAAAAGTGATTAGAACCAAATCTGTCACACAGTAAGTACTATGTAAGTGTCCTGTCACCAAGCACATCTCATAGTTGGGGAAACTGAGGCTCAGAGAAGTAAATGACTTGCTCAGGATCACACAGCTGAGAAGTGGCTGATCAGGTCTTAAACCCACATCTTGAGACTCCAGTGTCTGCTCCTTTTCCCCCCTGTTCAGAGGCCCCCATTTGGCAGTGCCCCTTGTTTGGGTCCCCTGTCGTGCCCCAGACATCAGGGTGGGATACCCCAGCCTCTGTGGCTTTGGCCTGTCCTGTTTTGGTCCATGGAAGACCCGTGCCCAGTCTGAGCCTCCAGGGGCACGGAAATAAACCGCAGAGCCTGAGAAATAAATAAAAAATTAGCTTCACGCTCCCAGAGTCCAGAGGCTGAGGCGGGGGTTGAATTATTCAGGCTGTTTGGGTGGGAAGTGTTAGTTTTCTGCTACTGTCGCCTTGACGGCTGCCCTGACAGATTGATGGATGAGCCAGTAAAACGCTCGGAGCCCAGGAGGAAAATTCGTCATCATAACTCACTGGCGGAAGTGAGCGTTTTTTCTGCACTGGTAGCTCCACAGGCTCAGCCTGGACCGGACCCTCCCTTGCCTTCCTCTAATGAAGCTGGAGATGCCAAATGCACAGTCATCCTCGGTGATCAGGTGAGCACTTAAAGGAGGCCTTTTAAGAATGGAGCTCTTCCTTCATTTGTTATGTTTGTATTTTAAAAAGGAAGTGGTAATTTACGTAAAAGGCACAAAATCTTAAGTGTTGAGCTCTATGAGTTTTCACCTTTGTGAACATGGTATAACTGCCCACCCAGATCGAGATATGAAACATTCCTATTCTTCTCGAAGTTTCCCTCATTCTCCTTTCCAGCCAATACACCTCTGCTCCCAGACCATGCCTATCCTGATCTTTATCAGATGAGTTTTGTCTTCTCTAGAGTTTCATACAAATGGAATCATACAGCTGGTGTCTAACTTCTTTCACTAGCACTTTTTTGCGATTCATCCATGCCATTGCACGTCTCAGTCATTTGTTCATTTTTGTTATTGAGTAGTATCCCACTATATGAATATACCACTATTTCTCTATACATTCTCTTATCGATGGCTGTCTGGAATTCTCCAGGCTCTGTCTATTATAAATAAAGCTGGTATAAACACCTGTGTACCAGTCTTTGTATGGACGTGTGTTTTTCTTTCTCTTGGGCGTATACCTGAGAGAGACGGCTGTGCCTCAGCAAAGTGCTTGCTTAGTTTTAAAGGAAACAGCCAGACGAGTTTCCAAAGTTGTTGTGCCATTCTACAGCCCCCATCAGGAGTCCATAAGTTACAGTTGCTCCACATCGTCACTGGTACTTGGTATTACCAGTCTTTTCAATTTCAGCCATTCTGATGGGGATGTAGTATCATCTCCTTCTGGCGTTATTTTTGTGTGACTAGTGCTGGCAAACCACTTTACATGCACTTAGTGGTCATTTGCTTTTTTTTTTTTTTTTGGCTGTGCTGCATGGCTTGCAGGATCTCAGTTCCCCGACCAGGTATTGAACCTGGGCCATGGCAGTGAAAGCCTGGAATCCTAACCGCTAGGCCACCAGGGAACTCCCTGTATATCTTCTTTTGTGCAGTATCTTTTCAACTCCACCCATGTAGCTCTGCTTCTCTGCATGAGATCTTCTTCCTGGACCTGGGAGCTTGCAGTGCAGTCTGGAGATGTGACAGACATAACACCCCAGGGGCAATCTTCAAGCAGTAGAGATGGAATTTCATAGATAAATGACACAGCTCTCATCCCTCCAGCAGGCTGATTCTAAGGTATGTTTCCCAGTGATTCTTAGAAGGGCCCCAGTGGAACTGAGCCCAGTAGCCCATCAAGGTCACCAGCTAATTCACATACTCTTTATTAGCTTTTATTCCTTCCCCATCTCACCTCCCCACTCCCTCCCTTGTTCTGCTGCGGTTGCCTCCCAAGTAAACTGCACGTACCCAAGTCTTTGTCTTGGGATCTGCTTTGAGGGTAACCCAAACACAGATGGCAGATACCCCAGAGATGAGCACGAGGAGGAGGCTGTTACCTCCCTGGTCAGGAGCTGCGGGAGCACCGGGAGGGGGTGGTGTGACCGGCAGAAGCTGGAATAACAGTAGCCTTTTCAGGGGAAACTGATGCCTCCAAGGAGCCCAACACTGTCACACGCCCAAATCGGAGAAGGAAGGGGAGAAAGGCCGTGGCTCCTCCTTTGTCCCCCAGCCTCCAGTCTCCTGCCCGAGCTCCTCATTAGTGGAGTCCAGACAGAATCCAGATGACCCAGGAGCCTGGGAAATGCAGCCTGCGGCGTCAGGACCCCGAGATTCAGAGCTGAGCCAGGGAAGGACGGGGCACGGTTACAGGGCCAACTAGCCCAGACCCAGAAGGAAGCAAGCGGCGGGGGTCCTCTTGGGTACTTAGGGATGACCCACTGTCCTTTGCCAGTGGACACCCTCACCTGATCCAAGGATCATCCTCTTTGCTGCTTTCTTCTCCCCAAGGCTCTGTGTGGGGTGCTTTTTCGCAATCACTTAGATCCTGAGCATGACAGCTGCCCCTTTTGCCCAGACACAGGGCATGATCTGGAGCCCCTTCTTCCGGGGCACTTTGAAATTCTGCTTCTTCCGGGGTGATGGGCTGCGTAGGTATCTGTTGTCTGCAAGATTAAAACCTACCCAGGTGGAAAATGGCAGATGGGGTGCTAAGCAAAAGGATTCCTTCCGTCCGCAGCGGGAAGGCAGTCCTTTGAACCAGTGCCAGGGATGTCGGATGCCACTGCTGGCAAGGCCCGCCCTGGCAGATGGAGTCTACAGACCTCGGTGCCCTGCAAGGGAAGTTAGGACGAGGAGAAAAAAAAATTCAGACTGGAGCCTGCACGCTCCTCCAGCCCATCCACCAACAGGTGAAGTGACCTTGAGCAAAGCATCTCAACTCCCCCAGTCTCTGCTTTGCCATCTTGTAGTACAGGATCGTGATACTCTAGTACATTTCTCATGGCATGTTAAGTGGATTCATGTCCAAAGAAAGTACCTGTCAACAGGATGAAGGGAAAGAAGCTTGTTTCTGCCCCTACACATTCTCCTGCTCAGAAAAGGGGCCACTGAGGACGTACACCAGCAAGTCCAGTTTGTCTTTAGCACAGAAACGTGATGGGAAGACCACTAACGTGGCCCCCAGTGATCAATGATCAATTAAGTAGGTGCTTAATAAATGCTTGCTAAATGCATGAATACATCAACGCCGGCCCCTTACCCCTTATTCAATCTGATCTAAATTAATATGTGGTAGTCAAAGCTCCTAGGTCTTGCCCCAGCCCTTCCCACCTAACCTCCTTTACCGCTGCTTCCCACTATGCAGCTTGCATCCTACTGATGTCTGTCTTGTCATCCTCCTGCTGGCTTCTGACTTGGCTACATCCCTCTCCAGAAGGCCACGGCTTCTGTTACAGTCCTCTGAACTCTACACAGCTTCCCCCATGCCTCCTACTTCTTCTGCCCGTTCCCAGGCCACCTCGGGCCTCTGGACCCCTCTAGCCCATCCTGGCGCCTGACAACTGGGGAGCATTTGGGAGCACAGCATAAGCAAGGGCCCAGGGGTGGGAATGAGTAGGGCCTAAACAGAGCAGGGAGGCGATGGACCTGATTACAGGGGTAAGTTACCGAGCACATGTTCTGTGCCAGGCACGGTGCCAAGCTCATTACACACATTCTCATTTAAGCTGCTTATGTGTCTTACGACCCCTGCTTAGGTAGCTAAATCTCAGGCTCTGGAGTCAGACAGCCTGGGCTCAGAGCACAGCTCCCCGACGTCCTGGTAGATTGAACTTGTTAGAATGTAACCTTGCTGCCCCTCAGCTTCTCCAGAGGGAGCACCAGGGATCTAGCACCTACTCATGGGGTTCTTATGAGAATTAGGAGTTACTACGTGGGAAGTGCTTAGAACAGGGCCTGCCACACGGTCACTGCTCGGTAGATGTTAGTTATCATCAGGGTCTCCAGACTCGTGCTGTCCAATACGGCAGCCACCACATGCAGCTAATTTAAGTGAATTAAAATCCAATAAAATTCAGAACTTAGTTCCTCATCCCATTAACCCCAGTTCAAGCGCTCAATAGCCCATGGTTCAGAGAACACAGGTGTGGGGCATCTCCATCACTGGGAAGTTCTTGGATGGAGCTGCCTCAGAGGATGCATAAGAAGCTCGTATGAGTGGTTACATCTGGTGTGGGGAGAACGTGGAGATGGTGGAGACGGGTGGAAGAAAGACTTTCCTCTTTTGTACGTTTGGAGCTTTTGTTTTATCATGAGCACTTATTACTTAGCAAAACAAAAAAACACCTTATTAAGCAACCCTCTTTGTAGAGGAGAATATGAAGCTCAGAGAATGTCTAAGGCCACAGTGCTGGAAAGTGGAGGGTCCGAGGGTGGAACCTCCTGTCTGACCTAGACCTTGAGCCCTTGACCACCAGGCAGCCGGGCTGCAGATTTGAAGGGAAGTGGGGAAGCCCCAAAGGCAGGCGATGTTTCAAAGGGTCCATCCCTGGAGACTCCCAGGACCTACTCCCCTCATTTAGTCTTGAACAGGGACCACCTTGTAACACCCCTTAGAAGGATGAGTCAGATTCGTGGAGCCCATATTACAGGGACTGTGCTAAGAGCTCTGGCTCTGGAGTCAGGAGGTTCTGGTTCAAGTCCAGCCTCCTCCACTAAATTGCTGTGATCTTGTGCCTTGGTTTTCTCATCTGCAAAATGGGCACCGTAACTGTTCCAAGCTCACAGGGCTGTTGCCAAGATGAAGTGCTTGGCTCACAGCGAGCCCACAATATGGGTGAGTTAATTATTATTTTATTAAACTTTTCAAGCTGGCCTCTGAAGAAGGAATACATGAAGGGGGAGCCATTTGTGGGCCCCCTGAAGCAGCTTCTCTTCCCACATCCCTGGGAAGGGCAAATGGAAAAGGGAGGAGGGAGCCTGAAATTCTCTTAATTACCAATAGGGCCCATTCCCTGGCATGTTCCCCTCAGCCTTGCAAAGCGTGGACAGAAAAGCACGACCTTCTGATAACAAAGGGTGTGGCAACAGGCAGGAGTGGCCTTGAGGAATATGTATGAGGCTGTCGCACAGGTGTTCTCCAGATTTGCGACAGTTCCAAGGTGAAGCAGCAATTTTGTATCTACCATTAATCTTGCAAATAAATGCATGAAGTGGCCGCAGCTGGGAGTTTTCCTATTAATTGATGGCAGCTTCAGAACCGAGTTCAGAGCTCATTAGGCAGGGCTTTTGCAGGTGGTAGTCGCCACGTGGCATGTGCAGCCCGCCGTGGCCCTGGCTTAGGGGTGGGTGATGCTCGGGGCTCCCCACAGCACCAGGACTGGTATCCAGGAGCCCAAGGGGAGGAAGAAGGGGCTGCGAGGTTGGAGAACAGTGTGGTTTCACAGAGTGATCTTGGGGTTGTGAGAGAGTATGAGGTTTGGGAGACAGGGGTCGAGTCTGGGCGCCCCACTCTCCACTAGTCAGGACTCGGTCACTGCCCGCTCTGAGGCTCAGATTTCATCTTTGAAATGGAGATGATACCAATGCTTCGTACAGAAATTTACTCTGAGGGTTACGTGAGTGCTACCATTATTGTTGTGAGCAGCATTTACTCTGACCTAGGATGTGACTACTGGTTTCTAGAAGAATCTTTCCTTTAAACCCCAGTCCCATCTGCTATGTTTCAGGATGGCTGAAATACTCCCCTTCATGCTCCATCTTTCAAAGGTATATATTCAAACACACTGAGCTGTGATCCATCACTGAGAGCCCAGGGTGAATAAAGGATTGAAGAGCAGGTTGTTCAGGAGAAGGGATGGCAGAAACCAGGAGGCACTGGGAGCCCGGGGAGGGGGTGGGGGTGGGAGAGGACCCCTGACGCACGTAACGGGCTTTACAGCTTTTATGGAATGCACATGCGTTGGCTCATCTGCTCACCTCCCAAGCCAAAAAGGCAAAGAGGCATCTGTTGATGTCTCTTTGCTACTTTTCCAGCCTTCACTCCGAGTACGTATCACTCCCCCTCCATGTCGCAGGCCATCTCCTTGGTGCCTCTTCCCTCAAATGTCCACTTCACGTCTCAGGGCCTTCTCCAAAGCACTACCACGTGAAACCCTCATTTGTTCAACCAATCAGTGAACCAACCAACCATCTAATCAATCATCTTATCAATGAACTGGCCATCTAACTAGTTAACTAACCACTCAACCCAAATAATGGAACCAACCATCAACCGACTGACTTACCAATCAACAAACTAGCCAACTGATCAGTGAACGAGCCAACTAGCCAACCAACTGCTCAACCATTCAATAAGCAACTAATAAATCATCCAATCCCACAAACCAACCAACCAAACAACCAAATAACTACTAACCAACAAGTCAACCAAAATTTATTAGTTTCAGGCAAATACACACAACAAGACTCTGGCCCAGGGCAAGGGCTGCCTGCCTCCTGTCTGGGCTTTCAGCAGCCCTCCTGGTTAAGGGGCCTCACCTGTGCACTAACCTTCCTGGGTAACCCTGGGCCAGGCATTATCCCTAAGCCTGACCAGAACTTTGCCAACTGGGTTCCTTGGGGCCCGGGGTTCTGTAGAAGGGCCCTGGGACTCCCTTGGGAGGCAAGAGGCAGCCATGTAGGCGGGGACCTGGATTGTCATCTCTTTTTTCTCCTTTTATCCATTTTGTGTTGGGATTTTGAGTAAGACTTCATTTGAAGAAAGTCTTAGATGTCTCAAAAACCATTGCGTTGGATCACCTTTTCAACTCTAAGGGGGTAACGAGTGTTTCCTTGTGGTTGTAGGGGGAGGCGCGAAGGAGACCCTGGGCTCCAGACCGGGAGTTTCCAGTGGGAAGAATGTAGCGAAAGCACACAGGCGGCCGCGTGGGTCTCCCTAGGACGTGGGACTGCCGAGCTCCGGGACAGAGCCGTTGGGAACCCGATGTACTTAGAAGCATTCACAGACCGCATCAGTGAAGGGCTGAGTATAAACAATGGCTAACTGCATTTCCTCACCTGTTTCCAAGCAGAGCTGCTTCCCATGATCCAGGGTCCGCTGCAATTTCCAAACAGCCCGTGGCGGGGCGTGGGATGTCCTTGGACGCACCACCCACCAGGAACCAACTCCAAAGGATCTGGATCCACGGCTGCCCATCTGCCTGGTTCTCGGAGTCGCCACAGTGGGAGGGACGCAGAGCCGGGGCGTGTAGGAAGATGGTGTGCATCACAGCAGCCCACGGCAACCGGCCCCCAGAGGCCCCAGGGTGGGCTGTGCAGCTGGGACTTCCCAGGGGCTTCAGCCCCCAAAAGTGAAAAAACAGCCAAAGAGTTCCCAGGCCTCCCATGGTGGGAGACAGTGCATGGCGTCGGGGGCTCGGGCATTTGCCGGAATCCCGATTTGCTGTGAGACTTCATCTTTCTGAGCCTCTAGTTCCTCCTCTGTGTAAAATGGGGCCCGTCAGTGGTTACCACTGAGACGTGCAAGGTCAAGAGTAGCACACGTCTTTGTTTCCTGGGACCCCCAGTTTCTAGATGAACAAACTGGCCAAGCAGGGGCTTTTGAGAGGAGCTGGGATTGTAATTGAGGTTTCTAAGTTGATGTCTCTTTCCACAATCCCATGTTGGGCTGCACCCCGTGGGCCCGCGAGCCTTGGCCCAGTCTCGAAACCGAAGAAAGAGCCTGGAGACAGTGACAGAGACGTCAGTGGTTTGTTGGACGGGGGTCTTACACGTCTGAAGCAAGGTCTTGGAGCGACACCCCACCGTGCGCAGCAGACAGCGAGCAGAACATGGCGGCACTCTTTACCCCGGGTTGGGGGCGGGGGGAAGGAGGCTGCCATTTATACGGGGCTCATCAGTTACCAGGGAAACCAGCAGCTTGGGCACGCCCCTCCCGGCCCTCAGGTTAATGACCATCACGAGGCCAGGTGTTTCCCTTTAATAAACTAGCAGGTGGAGCCGCTCTGGGCTAAGGATTAGGACAAGCACTTGCTGGGGGGGGGGGGGCAGGTACGGTCACGTTAGCAGGTGCAGGTGAAGCAGGGGGCTGGTCCAGCAGGGGACGTACAGAGAGCAAGAGAACAGCCCCCTTGAGTGGCCCGACCATACACCCTGGGACATTTTTTCCCTCTCTCTGCGGGATGTTTTCCTTTCAGGCAAGGTAGAGCCAGCCGTGACTGAGAGAGCTTGGGTCTGGTTCCGTCCAAATACCCAGGGATGACTCCAGGGGCCTCTCGATCTGCTCACCACACTCCCTGAGTGCGGGTTGAGCCTCCCAGGGTACGTTAGCCTCCCACCCCAGCAGAGTGTGGGTTGAGCTCTCTCCCAAGGTACGTTAAACAGCCCCAGCTCACCTGCCCACTGATCAGAGGGGCTATCATTTATTCAAAAGCATCACCGGGAGTTTCTGATTTATTAGTGATGGGTCAGCTACGGTCTTCAGGCAGCTTATGGTTGTGCCATTAAATTTTCAGAGAATAAGAGCATGACGGGGAAGATAAATTTAGTGATTCTGGGGATCCTGGGAGGGCAGCTCCTAGGAGGCGCCCCACGGCCCTTCATGCTCACTTCATGAGTCCCTTTCTGCTGCCGTCATGATGAAAGGCATCCCATAAGGAGGAGATTTGCTCCCAGAACAGGAGAAGGTCCATTCCTGGAGTCACAGGCTAGTCTCATGCTAGAATCACGAATATTTGAATCGGAGAATCACAGATGGTTAGAGAAAGACAAGCTCTTAAAAATCACACAGTCCAGCCCTCTCATTTTACTGAGGAAGTAACTGAGGGCCAGGGTGGGGAAGTGACCTAAGCAGGAGCATTGAGCCAGAAGGCTGCATCCCGACTCTTTTTCCAGTGCTCCTTTTGTGGCACGAGGATACCCTTCTCCTAGAGGCAGGGATTAGCTGCACCGTGGAGGAAAAGGACTTTTGAGGGGAACTTACATCTTCATCAGCACCCCGACCTTACAGAAAAAGAAGCTGATGTTTAGAGAAGACATCTGACCTCCTGACTGTAAATTTCACCAAGACCCGTTGGTTTTGCACAGCTTCCTTAGCAACCACCTCGGTGCTTAGAATATAGCACGTGCCATAAATATTTGTTGAATGAATGAATGAGTGAATGAATAAGTGAATGAACGTTTATCAGCAGATCTGGAACTAGAACTATGTGATTTAAAAGCCTGCATTTGGTGCTGGAGAGGGTGTGGCGAAAAGGGAACCCTCCTACACTGTTGGTGGGAATGTAAGTTGATGCAGCCACTGTGGAAAAACTTTAGCCTCAGAAAACTAAAAACAGAATTACCATATGATCCAGCAATCTCATTCCTTGGCATATATCCAGACAAAACTCTAATTCAAAAAGATACATGCACCCCTCTGTACATAGCAGCACTATTCACAATAGCCAAGACATGGAAACAATGTAAGTGTCCATCAATAAGTGAATGGATAAAGAAGATGTGGTACATATATACAATGGAATACCACTCAGCCATAAAAAAGAATGACATTTGCAGCAACAAGGATGCAACTAGAGATCATCATACTAAGTGAAGTAAGTCAGAAAGAGAAAGACAAATACCATATGATATCACTTATATGTGAAATCTAAAATACGACACAGGGAATTTCCTGGTGGTCCAGTGATTAGGCCTTGGTGCCTTCACTGCCAGGGGCCTGGCTTCGATCCCTCGCTGGGGAACTAAGATCCCGCAAGCTGCACAGTGCAGTAAAAAAAGTGAAATAAAATAAAAGATATGGGGCTTCCCTGGTGGCGCAGTGGTTGAGAGTCCGCCTGCCAATGCAGGGGACACGGGTTCGTGCCCCGGTCCGGGAGGATCCCACATGCCGCGGAGCGGCTGGGCCCGTGGGCCATGGCCGCTGAGGCTGCACGTCCAGAGCCTGTGCTCCGCAACGGGAGAGGCCACAATAGTGAGAGGCCTGCCCACGTACTGCAAAATAAATAAATAAATAAATAAATAAATAAATAAATAAAAGATATGACACAAATGAACCTATCTATGAAACAGAATCACAGACATAGAGAACAGACTGGTGGTTACCAAGGGGGTGGGAGTTGGGGGAGGGCTGGAGTGGGAGGTTGGGATTAGCAAATGTTAAGCTTTTATATATAGGATGGGTAAACACCAAGGTCCTACCGTATAGCACAGGAAACTATATTCCATATCCTATGGTAAATCATAACGGAAAAGAATATATATATATATATATATACACACACACATGTATAACTGGATCACTTTGCTGTACAGCAGTAATTAACACAGCCTTGTAAATCAACTACACTTCAATTAAAAAGGAAAGCCTGCATTTGGGCTCAGTGGCCGATTTCTTCAACAGCAGCTGCACTGCTGCGCAGCCTGTCCTGTTTTGTGCGTTTCCCGTACGGTGATGAGCAGCAGGTGGGGAACTGGAATTCCCACGGGTGGACAATTTGCCTTCCAGACAGTGAAAATTTCCATCTGAGGGCTTTAAATGTCCCAAAGGGAACTTTTAAAAGGCTTCAACAGCCCCCACAATGCTTAGCCTTGTGCCGATGACCCCCTCCTCCTCTTTTAGATAAATGCCACTGCCAGGAAAGTGACTCGGAAGGCTCCAGTGCTGAGACGGACTTCTAGGGATACGTCTGAAATGGATCTGGAAGTGGAAGTCGTAGCCCAGGAGGGAGGCAGAGCCTGAGAGCTGGAGTAGGGTGGCCAGGCTGGAGACAGCCGAGAAGCAAGAGGCTGCAGGGTCAGGGGTGGACAGTTGGAGGGGAGGATGGGTATTCCTTGTCTTTACAGACCGTGCCTGGGTGATTTCACACCATCACCTGGGCAAGGACCCCGTCCCAGCAGAAACCACAAACCAGTTCTTGAAATAGGAACACAAAATCGGTCGAAATAATAGCATTGGATTCTAGTACGTCTAATTCCCAGAGACTCTGTTCAATGAAACAGACATTTTCTGAGCACTTACTGTGTGCTGCGCTCTGCCCAAGGCTCTTTGGGACTTAGGATAGGCAGGGCTGCCTATAGTTAAGAGAATGGATTCTAGAACCAGACTGCCCGGGTCTGAATCCCGGCTCTACCACTTACTAGCTGTGTGACTTGGGTGAGTCACTTAACGGAACCTCAGTTTCCTCATCTGTAAAGTGGGGCTAATAGTCATACCCACCTCACAGGGAGGTTGTGAGGATTAAAGGAGTAAATACACATAAAGCACTTGGCATGGTGTCAGCACATAGTATGTGCTCAGTAAGTACTGTTGCTAAGACGTACATGGAGCAATGCAAACGGGGTTGCAGGGACCATAACTCTCAAAGTACAAGGGCATTCGGTCCCTACTTGCAGGACCTCACTCTCCCCTCATTGTCTCTCCCAGTGCTTTCCGGAGGCCTTCCGGGCACTTCCCTTGTGTTTTGGAAGTCGTCCATCCACGTTCTCCTGCTCTGAGCCCCATGAGGACGTCCACACCCACAGGCCATTTAATTTCCCACGTAATTCCTACAGTCCACTCTCTCAGAGGTTACACATTGGCAGTCTGCACTCCGTATGTGGCTCCAAAACATATTTGGATGGGTGGCAGGCTGTTTCAAAACAATTTGAGCCAACTTCTATAAGCCAGGAGATTTCATCTTTAAAGAAAACATTTTCAAAAACAAAAAGGAAGCCCTAGCACATCTTCCAGAAATGCAGAAATGGGTCTACATTTCTGCTTGGCAGTGGAACTGAGTAGCTGCCAACCTACTGGGTGGTACAGTGTCCACTTGGCCCTAGTCCCCAGGGCGGTCTCTACTAACCCCCCATCCCCCCACCCCTCCAGCCCACTGAGTCCTATGACCAGCCTGGCCTCTGCAAGCATTCCTGTCCCCTGATCCATTCCTTTCTGGCCCTGCTGAAATGGGTCAGGGCTGACCCCACTGTCCCCTCCCCACGAATTCACTACCCTGGGAGTCAGCTCCAATGACCTCTGCTCCAGCTCCCACCCCACCTCTCACCCTTGGAGTACTG
Organism: Delphinapterus leucas; assembly: GCF_059928025.1. Classification (NCBI taxonomy): domain Eukaryota; kingdom Metazoa; phylum Chordata; class Mammalia; order Artiodactyla; family Monodontidae; genus Delphinapterus; species Delphinapterus leucas. The sequence goes on from NC_143142.1 coordinate 18,445,362, forward strand.
CTTGTGAAACAGGCACAATTGATTTGCCAAGGACGGGTGATTAATTAGAAACGAGGTCTCGCAGCATGAGAGCCTACAAGGCTGGTTTTTTTAAAAAAACTAATTAATTAATTAATTTATTTATGGCTGTGTTGGGTCTTCGTTGCTGCGCGTGGGCTTTCTCTAGTCGCGGCGAGCGGGGGCTACTCTTCGTTGAGGTGTGCGGGCTTCTCATTGCGGTGGCTTCTCTTGTTGCGGAGCACGGGCTCTAGGCACACGGGCTTCAGCAGTTGTGGCTCATGGGCTCAGTAGTTGTGGCACACGGGCTCAGTAGTTGAGGTTCGCAGGCTCAGTAGTTATGGCACACGGGCTTAATGGCTCTGTGTCATGTGAGATCTTCCCGGACCAGGGCTCGAACCCATGTCCCCTGCATTGGCAGGCGGATTCTTAACTATTGCGCCACCAGGGAAGTCCCTCTGAGGCTGTTTTGCTCTCTGAAGCCCCCTGAATTTCTCTGCCTTTGTTCTGACCCCAGATGGGGGACTCCACAGGCAGTGGGGGACTGCTGCCGTGCAGATGGTTTACCCTTTATGACAGCCATCGACCCCGTCTCCACCCCCTCCCCTTCTCTTTCTTCCTGAGATCTGCCCCCACGCTCTGGGGATGTGTCTGGGTGACAGCTGGAGGTGGTTACCGGACCTTTGGAGTCTGAGGGACACGTGTCCACACCTGGCAGGTGAAGAGGGTGCATTTTGTTGTTTCCCTACAGTTTGTGATCGCCTCCAGGCAATGCTCAGGGCCATCAGAGTGGTGGAGAAATGGTGGGGAGAAGCTGAGATCTGAGAGGTTCCCTCAGAGCCTCGCCACACTCCTGCAGTGAAACGAGAGCTCTTTAGAAATGCAGACTCTTGGGCCCCAACCCAGACGTGCTGAATCAGAATCCGCAGTTTAACCAGATCCGCCAGGCAATTCGTGTGACCAGAGCGCTTTTCATCTTTACCTAGGCTCCGTGCTTCCGTAGTGATTCTTTTTTAAAAAATTTATTTATTGGGCTTCCCTGGTGGCGCAGTGGTTGAGTCCGCCTGCCAATGCAGGGGACACGGGTTCGTGCCCCGGTCTGGGAAGATCCCACAGGCCGCGGAGCGGCTGGGCCCGTGAGCCATGGCCGCTGAGCCTGCACTTCCGGAGGCTGTGCTCCGCAACGGGAGAGGCCATAACAGTGAGAGGCCCGCATACAGCAAAAAAAAAAAAAAAAAAAAATTTATTTATTGGCTGCACTGGGTCTTCGTTGCTGCACGTGGGCTTTCTCTAGTTGCAGCGAGCAGGGGCTGCTCTTCATTGCGGTGAATGGACTTCTCATTGCGGTGGCTTCCCTTGTTGCGAAGCATGAGCTCTAGGTGCGTGGGCTTCAGTAGTTGTGGCACGCAGGCTCAGTAGTTGTGGTGCACGGGCTTAGTTGCTCCGCAGCATGTGGGATCTTCCCAGACCAGGGCTTGAAACCGTGTCCCCTGCATTGGCAGGCAGATTCTTAACCCCTGTGCCACCAGGGAATTCCCCGTAGTGATTCCTAAATGACAGGGGATTTGATTCTCACCATCCACCACCCTCCACCCTGCCCCCTGCCCAGCGCCTGGTGTGTGGTAGGTGCTCAGTAAGTTTTTCTAGATTTGAATCCTCCATAAGGCTAGGTTCCCTATGTGGTTCTGAGCCTGGGCCACAAGTTGGACTCCTCTGGGGAGCTTTACACTTTACTGGTCACCAGACCCCACCCCCAGGGAGTCTAACTTAATAGCCTGGGCATGGCTTGGTTGTGCCTGAGCGTGGCCTGGGCTTGCAGACTTGAAAACTTCCCAGAGTTCCAAGTGAAGCCCTGGCTGAGATCCACCATGTTGTTGCCTACGATAAAAGTTCTGAGTGGTCAGAATCACTCTTTCAAATCCCACAGGGAGGCTGGTGTTGGAGACCCACTCACCATCTCTCAGTTTTTCCTCAGTGTTGGGATTGGATAGCCGTTTCCCCACTGAAGAACAGATACACTTGCTGGCTTGCATTTAGGCTCAAGACATGAAATACGTATATTTGAATCCAAGGATCACGCTTGGGTGATGGCACCAGGGTGAGATGCTCACTTTGGGAGGGGCACGTGGGACCTGAAAGCTCATCCACGTACATGGACACACCTGCCCTTTTATCCCTCTCTTCTCCCACCTCCCGTAGTTAACGCCTATTCCTTCTTTAGGTTGCAACTTGATGGTCACTACCTCCAGGAAGCCTTCCCTGACTACCCACAGGGTAGGCAAGTTCCTTTGTTACTTGTTTTCAAACAATGATGCTCTTTTCAGAGCCCACTTGGCAGTCAGGCACTCAGGCATGTGAAGTTGGGCTTCATGTCTGGCGCCCCCTTCTGGACTGGAGGCTCGCTGCAGTCCTTCCTTGTATTTCCAGTGCATATCACAGGGGCTAGGTAAACACTGCAAAGAATGGTTGAATGACTGAATGAGTGAGTGAATAAATAAATGTAATTCCACATACACAGGTGGTTGAGGGCGCCATAGTTGGGGGAGAGGGTTCTTCCTTTCCACATGGCTTCTATGTAGATGGGGTTTATCCAATTACCATGAGGCATTCGGTCAAACCTGTGGTGTGCGGTGAGGCATAGCTGTGTTTCTTAGGTCTATAATTTTCCAATAATTAGACTTTCAGGCACATAGGTCTAGTGGTTTGAATACGATTCAGTTATATCTCTGTTGCTACAGAAACTGCATACGTAAGCCCTCAAAAATCTGCTTTAATCGTGATGGGCTACTGTGAATTTGTGCTATTTAGAGAACTTGCAATGTACTTTCAGGACAATAAAATTACATGGCTGGGTTATTTTTAATTTCATGGGGCAGTGTTTCTTAAGCCTCAATTGTTCCAATGCCACCTTTTTTATTTTTGCCCTGCTTGTATACCACCTCTATGGTGTCATGAATTTAATATTTTTCTTTAAATCTACTCATTAAAAAATGTGAGTAAAGTTATTCATTAAAAAAAATCAGTAAATGTAGCTCAAAAGGGAAATTTATATGACCACAGTAAATAGAAAACCAGTTATCACTTTCCTCGAATAGGAGGTAACCATAAAATATCGCCGCCCCCCATAAACAATAAAACAGTATCATTAAATATTAGCTCTGGATACTGTTGCCTGTGGGCTCTGAGCCTGAAGCCTGCTCTTTCTTTGTTATAGAGGGAAATTGGCAAGTGTCAGAGAAGATGTTGAAGACCTGTTAGCACCAAATGGAGACTTTTTCCTAGGTGTCATTAGAAGGGTTGAAAGAGAATTGGAAAGAATAATTTCCTCATGTTGTGATTCCATATGTATTTTGTGCCTTTTTCATATTATCGGGTACTTTTTGATCATGTAAATTCATTTGTACGAGCTCATAGCTTGCTCTTATAAAGTCAATAGCAAGTCCGATGCTTCAGCGTCAAGTTTATTGTAACTGATTTTGTTTTTCTCCAGGTCTTTCTTATGACATTACCAAGGTCGAGATCAGGTGGGTCTTAGGGTCTTTTGTTCTGCCTAAACAGTAAAGTTAAGAACCACCGACAGATATAGGAAACAGACTTGTGGTTGCTAAATTTGGAGCGGCTTTGGAGGAGGGATGGATTGGGAGTTTGGGATTAGCAGATGCAAACTATTATATATAGGATGGATAAACAACAAAGTCCTACTGTATAGCACAGGGAGCTATATTAAATATCCTATGACAAACCATAACGGAAAAGAATATGAAAAAGAATATATATAACTGAATCACTTGCTGTACAGCAGAAATTAACACATTGTAAATCAACTATACTTCAATTAAAAAAAAAAAAAGAAAAACCACTGATAAATCACAGGTACCTTGGAAGTATAACTGACCAGGGTTGGAACCTTGGTTTTACCATTTGTTTGACCTGTGACCTTGGGCAGAGCACTTCACTTCTCTGGCCTCAATTTTCCTACCTGTACAATGTGAATAATGGTATCAGCCTCCAAGTGTTGATGTGAAAGCTTATTAAATAAGTATTGTACGTGAATCCCCCTCTGGAGCAGGAGACAGGGTCTGTAATTGGTAGTTAGGGTTGATCCTATATGCTCCGAGCAAACAGGACAGTGTGTGTCTTACTCACTGGCACAGAACCAGTGCTGGTTGATGCTCAAGAAATATCCTCATGCTTAACCAAGTTCAGGGGTGCAGAGGGTGGGGATGCCATTTGCTCACACTGCCTTCTTTGGAAAGTCTTCTTCAATTAGATGGATTGAAAAGTGTCACTCAATTTAGAGACTGCCTTTGGGGGCAGAATGGCCCTTGAGATTCCTGGGGCAGGGGCTGTACTGGGCTGCCAATAGGAAGAGCTTCCAGTTGTTTGTTACATGGATAGTAGAAAGGAAGATGGCAGATGCGAGACCATAGAGTCACAAACCATCAGAAGTAGGACCCAGTGGCCTCATTTTAAAGAGGGGGAAACTAAGGCCTGGAGAGAGATGGTGACTTGCTTGACTAAGGTCATCCAGCCTGTTGGAAGCAGAGCAGGAGCTCGAACTCACATCTGTCTCCTGGTGTCCACCCAGTTCAGAGCTCTGTCCCTGACATCTGGTCCAGTCCTTATTTACCTCCTCCAGCTGTTGTCACATAATGATGATCTTGCTTGTCTTTATTGCCAGAACTTTGCAAAGCTTCTGGTCTCATCTCTCCTCTGGAAAGAAGTCCACATTCTCTGCCAGCATCTGCAGAAAGCAAGGGATGCTGGGAGCCTCCATGAGGGCACGTGTTATTCCACTCGGCCCAGCTCTGATCCCAGGGGTGTGAGTGTGCTCCCACCAGAGGGAGGGCCGGGCCAAGCATCCCCAGAAAAACATTGCCTGATGTCTTCCCTCCCGGGTGTCATCTGTTGGAATAAAAAAAAATGTTTATTGTTTAATATTATGCAACATCCATTGTGAATATGGAAAAGGAAAAAAGGTGTCAGGAAGCTTTAAAAGATTGCAATTCCACAACCTGGAGATAACCACTGCTAATACGTTGGCATATTTCTTTCTAGTCTTTTTTCTCTCCAGACCTATGCATTTCCGTTTCCCCCACCGCCTCGTGTACTCCCATCCTGTACACAGAGCTTTATATCTGCTTTTATCGTGGATTTGGAGAAAATATTTTTTTATATTAAAATTAACATGGCCATAGTTTGAAGTGGAAGGCAAAATGTGCTGGAATTTTGTAACTAAAATATGAAGCTTCTGAGAAAAATGTTCCGGTGGCTTAAGCTCTACCCCAGACCCTCAGAGCTGTGCATTCATTCTTCTTTACCATTTGATGGGTAGGTCTGAGAAGTTATCAGGCTGCTATTTCAAGACAGTGTTTTTATATAATATTCACCAAGCATCATTTACTTAAGATATATTTACACATTTCATATATATACTTAATCTATACTTACATATATTTATATTATCAATATACATTTATATGTCATACACTTAATAAATGATATTCATTGTGTAATAATAAAATAGCTCTGTTGAGATATAATTCACATGCAATTCGCCCAAAGTGCTTATCTCACTGGGTTTTAGTATGTTCACAAAACATACTATTTTGATGCAACTATCACCAGAGGCAATTCTAGAACATGTTCGTTACCTCAAAAAGAAACACTGTATGCATTCGCTGTCATTCTCGGTTCTCCTCCAACCCCCGACAGCCACTCATCTACTTTCTGTCTCTAGATTTGCCTTTTCTTGATATTTCATATCGATGGAATCCTACACTATGCGGCTCTTTGTGTCTGGCTTCTTTCACTCAGCCTAATACCTTCAACGTTCATCCTCATTGTAGCAGTTATCAGTACTTCATTTCCTTTTTACGGTTAAACAATAGTCCATGGTATGGAGAGACCGTATTTTGTTTATTCTACTCTTCGGCTATTATGAATAGTGCTGCTATGGACATCTGTGTCTAAGTTTTTGTGTGGACATACATTTTCATTTCTCTTGGGTGTATCGCTAGGAGTGGAATTGCTGGGTTCTATGGTAACTCTGTTTCTCCTTTTTAGGAACTGCTAGACTATTTTCCCAAAGTAATTGCATCATTTTATGTTCCCATCAGCAGTGTGTGAAGGTTCCTTTTTCTCCACATCCTCTGCAACACTTGTTATTACAGTCATCCTAGTGGGTGTGAAATGGTGTCTCACTGTGGTTTTGATTTGCGTTTCCCTAATGACTAATGATATTGAGCATCTTTTCATGTGCTTCTTAGCCATTTGTATATCTTCTTTGGAGACATGTCTATTTAAATCACTTGCCCATCTTTAATTTGGGTTATTGGGTTGTCTTTTTATATTGAGTTATAAAATCTCTTTTAATATTCTAGATACAAGTCCCTTATCAGGTATGACTTGCAAATATTTTCTTCCATTCTGTGCGTTGTCTTCACTTTCTTGATGATATCCTTTGAAGAACAAAACTTTTTAAATTTTTATGAAGTTTCAAGAGTATTTTCAAGACATGACTTTACTTGATTTAATGTTTCATATTAGTATGCTACAATTTGTTTAACACCTGCTGCTGAAGACTTGCATTGTTTTCAGTTTCTTTGCTGTTCTTAATCGTGTTAAGCTGTATGTCTCTGTGAAGAAATCTTTGTCACAATTCTGATGCTCTTCTTAGGACAAAGTCCTGGAAGGGCAACTACTCTGCCTAGGATTGTGAATGCTTTGACGCCTCTTACAAGATTGCTTTCCAAAAAAGTAATGGTCCCGTGTGCCTTCCTCTGCCCACCACCCATCCCTATAATGCATACGAGTGCCTAGTCAATGCAGCCTCTGGTACTATTATTTACAAAGGAAGACTTCTTTACCGAATTCACTGAATTTTAAGATGTGTATTTTCTAGCTGGTCTGGGGGAAAAACTTGGGGGTTGATCAGAGGCAAGTCTAGGTAGAAGAGATGGCTAATTAGATCCCGGACTGTCTTCTAAGAGATGAAGTTTCATTACTTTTGCGTGCAGACAACCGTCTGGGATGAGAAAGCATCTTCTTTGCAAAGTTCCTTGGGGAGCTGCTTCAGTGCTTGGAGCAGGAAACGGCAGCTCTAAGAACACTCTGCTGGCCGGCAGTGGGCACCCTTTAATGTCACTCGATGCTCATTCTTCTTTGCATCATTAATGTACCTCTCCCTTCCTGGGACAGAAAAAGAATCCATTCAAGCGATTCCCAAATTCCAGATTGGAAAATTGGAAAAATCTGATTATCAGACAGTTTGGCAACCCGTGGTTTGAAACGGTCATTCAGTGAATGATTCATTCAGCAAACATGTCTTGAGCACCTATCATGCACTGGCTACAGTACGAGACAGTAGGGACGGAGCTATGCATCAGATTTATGATCTCATATTTACAACCATTTCAGGTTCAAAATATGTTTATTTACATATTTGGAACTCTTTTGAAAATCTGATGAAAATGCTGGACAAGCACACCCCCCCCCAGAAAAATCTGTGCCCCCACACACGTGATTTTATGTGTTTATGTCCACCTGAGAGACCACCAATGGATTTCCTAGGGGGGCCATGGATCCCAAGTTCAGAGTCATTGTTATATTCCAGTAAGTAAGAAAAAAAAGATGCCGTGTCATATTTGTGTTATTATAATTATGTAACACCCTGAAGCTTGACTCCGGATCAAGGATTTCCTTCCTCATACTGCAGGATTTGTAGACTTTGCCATCTGAACATCGGTTCCTAGGTTCTCTGCTGGGGTCGTTTGAGATGCTCCAGCTTTAGCAGAAAGTTTGACAGACATGGTCCCGGCCCTCATGCAGCCTGCAATCTGGGGGAGGAACTTCTGTCCTCACTTGACCTGGGCCACCCGGGGGACATCTGCTGAACCTCAGCGGGCTGTTTGTCCTCTGGCTCTCACTGACAGCGTGTCAGGAAGAAACAAGGGTGACAGAGCTGAAGAGGGGACATGCAGGTGGCGGTGGTGTCAGGGTGCACCAGGTATGATGACCTCCAGTCAAGGCAGGGGCTGCGGGTTGTTGAGTCCAGCCTGGTGTTTTAGATGGACATCAGAGCCCAGTTAGGGTTTTGGGAACCAACACGCCTCAAATAGTGGAAACCAAATCCAACGTGTTACATCTGTGGGCATGAAACAAAGCCAAGGAGCGTGGCCACCAAGATCCTCCAGATCTGGGAGGTCCACAAATTACTTTGTGTGAGGTTTTCCACACCACGTCACCAAAATCCCGTGAAACCAATGAGGAATGGCGGGTTCTCCCGTTTGCCTCCAAAGGAGCGAATCCAGTCAGACATAGGAAGACATCTTTCTGGGGTAAATAATTCACAGGCTTCCTCTGTCAAATTCCAAATGAGCTCCTGGGCCGCCCTTTCTTTCAGCCCAACATCACACAAAAGGAACACGAAGGGTTCTGAACCAGGGGGCAGCCAGTTGCTTCAGAACAGGCAATAAAGCAGCACAGAGAGAAACCTTAGTAATGAAGCCTCGATGTCTTGGTGCCCTGGAGCAGGTCTGAGAACAGGCAAACCTGAGAAAATAAAGGAGGGTGTTGATTTAGACCCGGGCCAGCTCCTCCAATGCTCACGATCCTGTGATTGTGTCCTCATGGGTCACAGGCTTTGAGTAGCCAATGAAAGCTATGGGACCCTCTCTCCATATGTTACTACTGCGAATAACTTGTTGAGGTTTTTGGACCACTGGAACCCAACCGTGGGTTGCTATGTGATCCCTGGAAAGCAAATCTTAACATGTATCGTCCACTGAGGGAGACAAAATGTATACGTACTGTAATTACTGCTGTTAAAGAAGGTATGAATGATACAAATCAGGCAAACTTTCTCTCAAAGGGCAAGACAGTAAATACTGCAGGCTTTGTGAGCCATTCGGTCTCTCGCTGCAACTGCTCAGCCCTGTGGTTATAGCATCAAAGCAGCCAGAGATGATCCATAAATGAATGGGTGTAGCTGTGTTCCATTAAATGTTTATTTACAAAACAGGCAGTGTTTTTGCAAATAAACAAAAACAAAATATGTTTATTTACATATTTGGCTTATGGGTAATAGTTTTCTGACCCCTGATAATAATAACAGCCAGTGTTTAGGAACACTCTTCATAAGCCAAGATATGAGTATGTCTTATTATATTATAATAATATGATATATTATGGGCTATTATTATCCCTATTTTACAGATGAGAGATTAGTGTTGCAAGTTGCCCAAGGTCACTCGGCTGGTAATGGACGGAGCTAGATTCTGATTTTATTGCTTTGTTCCGAAGAGATGGTCACAAAAGGATACGAAGGGTAGGAGGTAGGAGACAATGATGATGTTGATGATAATAACAATAAACATTTATTCAGAGTCTGCTGTGTGCCAGGTGCTATGCTAAGTACCTTATCTGGGTTAACATAAGTCATCCCCACCACAACTCACTGTCACTATTATTACCCATGAGAGGGAACTGAGGCACAGAGAGGTTAAGCCACTTGCCTTAGGTCACACAGCTCATCAGTGGTAGGGCAGGATTCAAACTCACACTGTGCTCTCAACCTCCTTCAGTTGCTGTCTCAAAGTCCTTAGGCTATAGAGTTACCTGCTCTCTCATCTGAGAGGACGTGGGCTCTGACCAATTAGAAGGCAGCCCTGAGTCAAGATTCTGGGCCCGCCGCTTGCCTGCTGTTACCCCTTTAGTTCTTGGATCAGAGGGTGGTCCTAGGAGAGGGTCCTGTGTAGCCGGGGTTTCCCAACTGGCCAGGAAGTATTTTGATATTTACAGAACCAGCTCAAGTCGTCCAGCTGTGCTCCTACAAGGTGCGCTGTTCTGAAGATGCATTCCTAGGTGGGAGTAGTGGATGAACACAGGGAGGGAAGCCCGGGTGCTGGCCAGGAATGTCAGGGGCATCTGGGCGCCTGGAGGACATGCCAGTTGAAGGGAACCTGAGGCTGGGGCTCCTGAGGGTCAGTAGGACCCCCAGCCCCCTCCCTCAGAGGCAGCAGACTGAGTTCTGGGCTTGCCTCTGAGTCAGAGGCCCCAGCAGGAAAATAAACTTTCTGTACTAAGAGGAGGAGGGAACAGCTCACTTTTTAAAAATAGGAGAGGCAGCCCCGTTGCTATGACAAATTTCTCGTGTTGCTCCATGTTTTTAAATTAAAAAAAATTTTTTTATGACCCACATAAAAAGGTACACACAGCCTCTTTGTAAAAATACATGGAAAAATCTTCATCTTATGCCCAATTTGAGTGAGACTCAAGGGACTATGGACCAAGAGAGCTTGTTTTAAGGCCTCTGAAGGTTCCGGGACCTCTGACGTTATAGGGACCGCACCCCATACCATGGCAAACCTCAAAATGTCGCTACGGATCCCATTACACATATGCATTTTTGCTAAAAGTATCTGAAAAGGTGTTAAAGTAATTCACATATATGGGGTTTATGAAGAATAAATTACTTTTCGTGTCCTTGTGATTTGTGCTTTTCTATTTCTAAACACAAGTGCCGTTGGATAGCAGGTGACTCACTAACGTGTTGTAGACATTTAATCAGACATTTATTAATTTTGAGTTTGCAGTTGCCTTTTGATGTTCTAGGGTCGATGTGCTTGTGAGTTCAGGTTTCAAATATCTCTGTAGGCCCTTGACAGGTTTGTAGATCTCAAGGTTCTGGGCCTCTAATGTGGGACCATGGAGGTAGGGGCCAGAAGCAACTCCTTGGGTCTCAGTTTTCCCATAAGCAAAATGGGAGTGGTTCACGAAAAGATGTGCACAGAGAGAGAGAGAGAGAGAGGGAGAGGGAGGGAGAGAAAGGTAAAGCAAATGGGGAAAAATATAAATAACTGGAGAATCTGGGTGAAGGTATAAAGGAGTTCCTTGCACTACTGTTGCTACTTTTCTGCAAGTTTAAAAGGATATCAGAATGATGGCACATATCTGGAAAAGACACAAACTCTAGTCTGAAAAGACACATGCGCCCCCATTGTTCACTGCAGCACTATGTACAGTAGCCAAGACATGGAAGCAACCTGAGTGTCCATTGATAGATGAATGCATAAAGAAGATGTGGTACACACAATGGAATATTACTCAGCCATAAAAAAGAATGAAATAATGCCATTTGCAGCAACATGGATGGACCTAGAGATTATCATACTAAGTGAAGTAAGTCAACAGAGAAAGACAAATATCCTACCATATCACTTATACATGGCATCTAAAAAAATGATACAAATGAACTTATTTATAAAACAGAAATAGATTCATAGACATAGAAAACAAATGTATGGTTACCAAAGGGGAAAGGGCAGGTAGGGATAAATTAGGAGTTTGGGATTAACAGGAACAAACAACTATATATAAAATAGATAAATAACAAGGACCTACTGTATAGCACAGGGAACTATATTCAATATCTTATAATAACCTATCATGGAAGAGAATCTGAAAAAGAATATATATATGTATAACTGAATCACTTTGCTATATACCTGAAACTAACACATTCTAAATCAACTATACTTCAATTTGAAAAATGAAACATTATATCAAGATGAAAAATGAAGAAGTCCCCCCACCCAAGGTGGGAGGGGGCAGGGTCAATGGATGAAATGGAAGTTTGAGGCTGTGCTCAGATGGAGCCTGGGGACAACCAGGGAACTGAGGGGTGTGGCTCCCTGTCCCCTGACCCCTCTAGCCAAGCATGTCCATTTTCATGTGCCTTATATTTTGGGGATCCAGATTCTTCTGGAAGAAGAGGGTTCTCTAAAGAAAAAGCCAGATATCAGTGGCCGTGGAAGTGCTTGAGGACGGAGGCAGGTCTAAGGACATGAAGGATCTTGTCTAGCCATCTCGGAGGCCTTGGGTTTTCCTAACAGTGAAGGGAAAGAGGCCAAGTCATTGGCTGTAGATTGTGGGCGAGGCAGGAGGAGGAGGTGGGCAATGGGAGGAGAAACACGTGGAAGTGCCGGAAGACGATGGTGAGTTTGAGTCTTTACCAGCCAGTGCTCAGTAGGTGCCAGGTGCTAATCTAGGTCCTTTACAAGCACTAACTCCTTTGCATCTCAGGATACCCTGCCAGGCAGGCACTGTTACCATCCCTATGTAACAGAGGAGGAACCTGAGGCTCAGAGAGGTGAAGTCACTTCCTCAAGATCACACAGCCAGGCAGTGGCAGACCCAGTGTGGCTTTACTTCTTCCCTGTTAAGAACACAGCAAGAGGGACTTCCCCGGTGGCGCAGTGGTTAAGAATCCGCCTGCCAATGCAGGGGACACGGGTTCAAGCCCTGGTCTGGGAAGATCCCACATGCCGCGAAGCAACTAAGCCCGTGAGCCATGGCCACTGAGCCTGCGCTCCAGAGCCCGTAAGCCACAACTACTGAGCCCGCGTGCCACAACTACTGAAGCCCACGCACCTAGAGCCCGTGCTCCGCAACGAGAAGCCACCACAATGAGAAGCCCACACACTGCAATGAAGAGTAGCCCCTGCTCGCCGCAACTAGAGAAAGTCCGGGCAGCAACGAAGACCCAACGCAGCAGAAAAAATAAATAAATGTTCCTTTAAAAAAAAAAAAGAACAGGGTCTTTGGTGAATGATGCAAGGCCAGAGCAAGGAGGGAGGATGGGGGAAATGGGCTTCCAGAAACAACTCACAGAGTTACGGCAACGCTGTGTATTAAGCACTTGCTCTGAGCCCCATGCCATATACGCGACATGTATCATCTCGGAGAATTCTCCCAACCAGCCCTATGAGGTGGAGATTATTCTCCATTTTACAGAAAGGACACGGGAAGCCCAGAGAGGGCAAGTGCCTTACCCAAGGTCACACAGCAAGGAAGTAGCAGAGATGGGATTCAAACCCAGATCTTTCTGACCTCAAAAGGCTGTCCTACAACATTGTACATCAACTATACTTCAATTTAAAAATAAATAAATAAAAGGCTGTGTTCCTGAACTGCCCTAATACGCCGTGGCTTTGGTGTATCTGATCCGTTTCTAGGAGCTCACATAACAGCTGGCCCTTGGGGAGGGATGGGCAGGCATGGGGGCTACCTCAATCCATCAAACATTTCCAGTAAGGGTCAGGTCTAGTGTCAGGAACTGGAGCGACGAAGTCCAGAGGCTGAGACAGGTGTGCACATGGCAGAATGAAAAAGCAGTGTGATTTGAGAAAGGATGGATGTGTTGGCCAAGTACAGACCCACCTGGCAGAAGGAGTAATCAACTTTCCCAGGTAGGTGGGAAGAGAAGGGACAATCCTGGAAGGCTGACTGAAGGAAGGGACAATTGAGCTAGGTTTTGAAAGATGACCAGGTTACCAGGTGGCTGGGCACAGGGCGGTGAGAGAGAGCATTACTGGCAGAAGGGGCAGCTCAGGCAAAGGTGCCAGGATTTGAAACTGCACGATGGGGTCAGAGTTGAAGGAGGGGAAGAGGTGGGCCATGTGGCTGGGGAGATGGGCAGGGGCAAGGTAATAGAAAACCTGTGTGTGTGTATGTGTGTGTGTGCGCACGCCCTGTGTAGCAGAGGTGAGAGGGTTCTCTGGGAACTGGGAAGCTTGCCTGCTCAGGACTTGCTGTGTGGCTCTGAGCAGCTGCTAACCCTCTCTGGGCCTCTGTTCTGCCCCCTGGAAAATGGAAGCTTTCCCAGAATCAAGCTACATGCTGTCAGGTACCACCTGAGAGCTGGGGAACTGCAGGCAAGGGGGCTCCAAGCTTCTCCCATCCCCGTCCTGGAGAAATGGGCCAGAACCACCTTGCCGGCTCTCCCAGCCCCCCCAGGCATCCGGGGTGGTCTCCCCCGCTCCACTGCCAGAGGCAAACTGTCTCTTCCAGCAGGAGGGGCTGGGCGGGTGGGGTCTCCATGGCTCACAGGGGAGCGGTGGGCCTTATTGACCCCTCACCAGGACAGTCCTCTCCCCTGGTCTCATAGTTGAGGCTTCCTCATTCCTTATCCCACCCAGGCTCCAATTAGCGCTGTTAACACTTCCCAGCTTGGATGAAAGCCCAGGGCCTGGATGCTTGCTGAGTGGACAGAAACCTGGGCTGCTAGCATCCTCCCATCTCTTCTTCCTTTTCAACCCCCCTCCAATTCAACATCTCACCTCAGACAATCTCCGACAGCTCGAGGGACCCGCCTTCACCCAAGAAGAATTAACCCTTGCTGTTACTTGAACCCAAATCAAGTTTGCAATACAGTTTTTGGCTGAGGGTGTGACAAGTGTCCAGTGATACTTGGCCCAGTGCTCAACTCTCCTGTCTCGATAACTCTGCAGCCCTCTCAGTGGTTAAGAACCAGGACTTGGCTGTCAGGAAAAACTCTGGGTCCTCAGCCCAGCTGGCCTGGGAGGTTGCTGACTGGTCATCCATCTCTTCATTCATTTAACAAATCCTTATTGAGAAGGGACTACATGCCTAGCACCAGTCTCTGCCCCCATGGAGTTTACCTGTGGAGGGGGAGATGGGTGGTATATTCCCAGCACAAATGATCACCACATTATGACTGAGGTTGGTACTGCTGTGGAGGTCAGGATGCTACAAGAATGGACAACAGGGGTGCCGACCTGTCTCAGGGGGTCTGGAGAAAGTGACGTTTCAATTGACATCTGAAGGTTTGTCTCCTCAAACTCTTTTCAGCTTTGCCATTCCTTTGTTTTCTCCTTCCTGGGAGATGAGGCTGGCAGGAGCCCAGTTATGGGGGATTTTGATCAACCAGATTAAAGACATTGTACTGGGGAGCCATGGAATGTTGTTGAGCAGTGGAGGGACACTGAATGAAATGGAGCATCAGGAAGGTGGCTCTAGCAGCATCCCAGGGGAGATTAGAGGGCCTGTATTTGGGAATGTAGGCCTCTTAAGGCCCAACAGAAGGGGGAAAATCCAACATTTACTGAGTGCTGTGTGCCAGGCTCTGTTCTAAGCATGTGGTGTGTATCAACTGATTTCATTTTCCCTACAGTCTGAGGTTGGTTCTTTATTACTCTCATGTGCTGAGTAGAAAGCTGAGATTCAGAGAGGTTAGGAATTGCACAAGGCCACACAGCTAGCAAGTGGAGCAGGTACTCAAGCCCAGATCTGCCTGCCACCAAGGGCAGTGTTCTGGTCTTCTCTGGAACAGCCCTTGTATTCATTTCCTACTGCCGCTTTACAAATTACCACAAATTTAGGGGCTTAAAACAGTACATATTCTCCCACCGTTCCGGAGGTCAGAAGTTCAAAATGTGTATTAAGGGGTTAGAATCAGGATGTTGGCAGGGCTGGCTCCTCCTGGAGGCTCTAGGGTAGAATCCATTCCTTGTCTCTTCCAGCACACAGGCTGCCTGCATTCCTTGTTTTGTGATCTCAGATCTCTGCTTCCTTCATCACCCTACTGCCTGCTCCTCCCTTTTATCTCCTGCCTTCCTCTTCTGAGGCCCCTTGGATTATACTGGGCCCACCTAGATAATCCAGAATAATCTTCCCATCTCCAGATTCACAACTTAATCACATCCGTAATTTAATCTCACGAGCACTGAAGGAACCAGAGAGGATAAATGACTTGCCCAAGGCCACACAGCCCAAGGCTGAAATGGAGTTCTCATTCGGTGTGGCTTGTTCATGCCTTAAAGAAAGTCCAAAATAGGCACAGTTTGGTTCTATAGAGAGTCCTGCACGTCACAGAAAGCACCTCTGAGGCTCCCTTTGCTCTGAGAGCCTCTCTGGTGAATCTGCTTTAGCAACTGATGATCGGGAAGATAGAGGAATCATTTAGCTTTAACTAGCATATTAGGGATCCATGAACAGTAAAGATCAATCAGAAATAAACACAAACGAGTGTGGGAATTGAGATACAGATTAGATACACACTAGGATCTGCCAATTCCTGGAACAAACGGGGCAGGGCTGGAACCAGCCCCTGGGCCTTCCAGTCCAATGGGATGGACTTTTGTTGGAGGACAGAGCGGGATGAGAAAGCCAATGCGGCCCCACCCCACTTCCGTCTAGGGCAGGCATTGCTAATCAATCACTGTGCTCTTCCCAGCCAGGCTTGGATGTGGCCTCAGATTCCCTTAAACAGAGAGCTCCAGGACTCCAGAACCAACCAACTGGAGTTGGGCATCAAGATGAAGCCTGATCGGGCTTCCCTGGTGGCGCAGTGGTT
Organism: Delphinapterus leucas; assembly: GCF_059928025.1. Taxonomy (NCBI): domain Eukaryota; kingdom Metazoa; phylum Chordata; class Mammalia; order Artiodactyla; family Monodontidae; genus Delphinapterus; species Delphinapterus leucas. The sequence goes on from NC_143142.1 coordinate 18,461,515, forward strand.
GAGAGTCCGCCTGCCGATGCAGGGGACACGGGTTCGTGCCCCGGTCCAGGAGGATCCCACATGCCGCGGAGCGGCTGGGCCCGTGAGCCATGGCCGCTGAGCCTGTGCTCCGCAACGGGAGGGGCCACAACAGTGAGAGGCCCGCGTACCGCAAAAAAAAAAAAAAAGATGAAGCCTGATCTGCATGCACCCCTATGTTCATAGCAGCACTATTCACAATAGCCAAGGCATAGAAACAACCTAAATGTCCCTTGACAGATGACTGGATAAAGAAGATGTGGTGTATATATACAAGGGAATAGTACTCAGCCATAGAAAAGAATGAAATAATGCCATTTGCAGCAACATGGATGGACCTAGAGATTATAGTAAGTGAAGTAAGTCAGAAAGAGAAAGACAAATACCATATATCACTTATATGTCGAATCTAAAATATGACACAAATGAACTTATCTGTGAAACAAACAGGCTCACATAGAGAACAGACTTGTGGTTGCCAATGGGGAGGGGGTTGGGGGAGGGAAGTATTGGGAGTTTGGGATTAGCAGATACAAACTATTATATAGAGAATGGATAAACAACAAGGTCCCACTGTAGAGCACAGGGAACCATATTCAATATACTGCGATAAACCGTAATGGAAAAGAACATGAAAAAGAATGCATATGTATGTATAACTGAGTCACTTGGCTGTACAGCAGAAATTAACACAATATTGTAAATCAACTAGGCTTCAATAAAATAAATTAAAAAAAAAAAAGAATGAAGCCTGATCCACCACCTTGGAACGACACAGTTTCTATGGGAATAAACAGAGGCGTCTTTGCAGGCCCTGAAGAGCACCACGTCTCTCTCAGGCCCCAGTATTCCTATATCAGGCCTTAGATTTCAGAATCCTATTTAAAAAAAAAAAAAAAAAAACCACACCAAAAAGTCAAAAAACTCACCGGAAGGCTTTTCACTCCAAGGAAGAATACGCCAAACTTTCCCGCCATGTTCAGAATGGTGGCCCAAGACTGTGGCTTTGGATTGGTCGGAGCAGCGCGACTCCGCCTGTTCCTCGCTGGGCCGGGTGGGGCTGTGAGCTCCGACTTCCACCTCTGGGCCTCCGGCCTCCGGCCTCCGAGGCCTGGCTGGCTGGGAGCCCAGCGTCCTCCCTCAGCCTGGTGTGGCTCCCAGGTGATAACACCTGAGCCTCATTATTATAGCCTTGGGTTGGCTTGGGAGGCGTGAAGCCGGGGGGCCTGCAGCAGCAGCACCCAAGGAAGGAGGAAAAGGCAATATCCATAAATCCATCCAGAGGCCGGATTCTCCCAGCTCCCCTTTCAGGATCTCCCCTCCCCCACCCCCAGTGTGCTCCATCTTCCTGGAAGGCTGCTTCCTCCCTCTCCTTCCCCCCTCCATCCTCTACTTCCTCCCCCTTCCTTCTCTGCCCCCCGCCCCCCCACCCCCACCCCCCCGTCCCCTGCTCCCTCATCCAGAACAGATGAGGAAACTGAGGCTCAGCGAGGTGAAAGGACTTGCCCACACAGCTTCCAGGGGTGGAGACAGGGATTCAATCAAATCGGGTCTGTCTGATCCCAAGGTCTCTGTTCTTAACTACGATTCTGTGGATTGAGAAGGTGACCTGTCCTGGGATCCAGAATGTATTCTTAGCGGCTTTTCCATTAAGAATACAGATGGGGCTTCCCTGGTGGCGCAATGGTTGAGAGTCCGCCTGCCGATGCAGGCGACACGGGTTCGTGCCCCGGTCCGGGAAGATCCCACATGCCGCGGAGCGGCTGGGCCTGTGAGCCATGGCTGCTGAGCCTGCGCGTCCGGAGCCTCTGCTCCGCAACGGGAGAGACCACAACAGTGAAAGGCCCGCGTACCGCAAAAAAAAAAAAAAAAAAAAAAAAAAAGAATACAGACATTTTCTGTATCAGTGGTTTTTAAACTTGAGCCAGCATCAGAATCCCTTGGTGACTTGTTAAGAGCCTGCATTTCTAACAAGTTGCCAGGCAAGGCTGCTGCTGCTGGTCCAGAATCCATGCTTTGAGTACCACTGGTCTGTATTAGTAACAAACCTTTAGATGGTGATGTATAGGATCCCTCTTGCATGGTGGAAATGTCCTCTCCTTTGGACCAGGAGACTTGGGGCTGCTGCTCTACTGCTAACTGTTGGGTGACCTTGGGCGAGTCCCTTGCGTTCTCTGGATCCAATGTTCCCATCTGTACAGTAAGGATTTGCGTGGGCAAGCCTGGCAGAGTGGGGAGGAGGGGAGTTTGGAGTCAGGCTGGGTCTGACTTCTGACCCTAGGAAGCTGTGTGACTTTGGGCAAGTGACTTAACCGCTCTGTGCTTCCAGTTATTATCTCTGAAATGAAAGCATTAAACCAGATAGTTTCTAAGTGTAAATCTCACTGAATTAAGGGTTGAGGATGGTGGGGAGAGAAGATGAGGTTCTCGGGCTGGTCATATGGTGAAGGACATGTTTCCCCACTTGCCAAAGTTCTGGAGGCCTAAGAAGAGCAGATGTCCCTTCTTCCCCCTCTCTCCCTCCTTTCCTTCCTACCCCTTCCTTCTTTCTTTTTTCCCTCTCTCCCTCCCTTCCTTCCTTTTTTCCTTTCCTTCTTTCCTATGCACCCTCCTTCCCTTTTTCTCTGTTACCTTTTCTCATCCCCTCCCCCACCCCTCCCCTTCTCTTTTCCTTTTTTCACAGGTTATTTTCAGCAGCCCCAGCTTTGGAATCAGACAGACCTGGGTTCAGTCATGCCTCTGTTGGCATGATCTGGGCACCCTTGCCAAAACGACTTTCCGTCCGTGGCCCCAGAATCCTCATCTGTAAAATGGGCAAGTGTCACCTCCTGCAGCGTTGTTGGTTCACTACTTACTCCATGGAAAGCACCTGGCACAGGGCAATGCACACAGTGGGCCCTTCTGTTAGTTCTTTAGTTTGGAGGCTAAAGGCAGGGCTCTGGAGCCAGGTGGCCTGGTTGGAATCCCAGCTGTGCCACCTACTAGCTGTGTGGCCTTGGGCAAGCGACTTAACCTTTCTGTGTCCCAATTTTCTCATCGCAAAATGGGGGCAGAAACAGTGCCTGCTTCCTTCCTTCATAAGGATTAAGTACCAAGTTTCTAGCACACTGCCTGGCTGTCAGCTATTTAGATAATTCACTGATGATGGTGATGTCGCCAGGCACCGTGCTTAGCACTGGGGATAGAGCAGGGGACAAAACACAGACCCTTCCCCAAGGAGTTCCTAGTGCAAGGGAAAGAGACACCCTAACAAGCTGGGACAACATTGCATCAGTGCTGTGATGGGCGGAGACCAGAGCAGTCCCCCAAGGGGCAGGGAAGTCTTACCTGGGAGGTGGCCCCAAGCTGAGACATGAAGAGAGAGTGGGCGACTCTTTGAATAATAAACATGTTCATAGGAAATTTGTATAATAAAGTAATTGGACAAGTGTGCAATGGCGTGCTCACTATAGTCGGAAAGTTGAAAGTAACCTGATCATCCACCCTCAGAGTATTGTATTGATTAAATAAACTACGGTACATTGAGTAAATGAAACAATTAGCAACTTTTAAAATATGGTAAAGTATATATACATATACACATATATTTTATATATATAATCATTGAATGCAAAACCAGGTTACAATATGGTACACAGAGCATGACTGAGCCACTTTACGTTTATATATAAAATATATATGTGCATGTGTTCAAACCAACGTGTTAATGATATTTATCTGTGGGGAGCTGGGTTTAGGATGAAAGCAGAATTTATATTTAAACAACACAAGGTCTGAACATCGTTAAAGGTTTGATGTAGTTTGTTAGTTTTCTAGAAGTGGTACATGAACGTAGGTATATTCCAATGATGGATAAGAATTTTGCTTCCCTGTAACATTTACTAAAATCAAATATTACAGAACATTTTAATCTTTGTTCATTTGATACTTAAAAAAAACCCACATTGCTATTTTAATTTAAGCCCCCCCCCCCTCAAAAAAAAAGGAAGCAGGAGGTCATCAGGCCACGAATAGGGGCAGGAAGCAGGAAGGGCATCCAGGTGGAATGATGCACAAACGCCTGGGGTGAGGAGGTGGCCCAAGGTGGTGGGATATCCGGCAGCTAGTCTTGCTTGTACGTAGACTGTCTGGAGCTCCGGAGGCCCTTGCTGGGAGCAGACGTGCTTCCCACAGCTGCCCGGGGCCCACATGTGCTCCTGGTTTGTGCTCAGACGGTGAGCACAGCTCCCAGCTCCCAGAGGGGCGGGTCGTCCCCAGCAGGCCTCGCCATCAGCCACCACCCACGACAGGCAGGCTCCCCTGACAGCCCCGCTCCACGCAGCTGGCCGCCCCCGCCCTCCGGTCAGCCCGGTTTCCTGCCCCTCCCTCTCTCCTCCCTCCAGCTGTTTGGCAGAGGCCTGTCCCATTCAGGACAGCAGCCCTGGTGAGCAAAGAGCGCAGGAGCCTCCGGGGGATGAGAATGTTCTAGGGGGGCTGAACTCTGGTCTATTTGAGGGGCCCTTGAATGAATGGATGCACTGCTTTCTGGGCAAACGGCCACAGCCAAAGGACAGTGTGATTTCAAGAAAGAAGTCGGGGAACACGGGTCTCCTGCACAACCTCGAGTGGTCTGAAGTCACCGAACGCTTGGGAACACCTGGGCAGAGAAGACCGGCCACAAGGTATCACGCTCCACTCTGACATCACCCAGAGGCGCCAGGAAAGGGGAAATGGTAATAGAGAGAGAAGTTCTTTGGTTCTTGGTAAAATGTAATTTTTGTCAAAATGGAAATAGCTTTATTATGATTTTCAGATTTCCAAAGTAATGCATGCTAATTGTAAAAAACCAGCGAGGTCACCATAGTTACAAGAGCAGCGAGCTCAGTGTTTCCCTTCGGTTAATGCTCACAACAACCCTACAAGGGAGATGCTTTCATTGTCCACATCTTATAGGTGAAGAAACTGAGAGTCAGGTTGGGGGGGTGCGGGGCTGGGCTCAGATCCAAATGACATGAGAGTCTGCATAGCCCACCTTCTTAGCTGCTGGACTGTCCTACCGCTCCGCTGTGGAGAGGAAAGAAGGGGTTCCTAACCCAGAGGTGAACCTTCGGGTGCCTCTCTGTAGAACTCTCACTCACCCTCTCACTACTTGACCTATGATGTTTGTTGAGTGCTTACAATGTACCAGACACATAGGAGTACCTAGATGTGGACACACACATGCTTTTCCAACGTCTCGTTTCGTACCTTACCTTGTCCTTAACCACGGATCATGAACCTGCATCTGTATTTTCTATGTCCTCCAATATACATTTTAATGGCTGCACAGAGAGGGTGAGTTGGGATTTATTAATCATTCCTCCATGTGGTTGCTTCTTCTTCCTCTTTTTTTTTTCATTATTATAAACAGCACTGCAAAGGCTGCTCCTAGTACATCATCTTTGCGTGTTTGGGCCTATGGATACGTTTCCTAAGGTGAAATTCCTGGCTCAAGTGTTCGCGTGTTTTTAAGTCTTTTGAGGCTATCGCCCTGGAAGGTTGTGCCGGCTTGCACTCCCTTGGCACAGTATTGGGGTGTGATGTTCTCACAGCCTCACCCACACTGGTTGCTACCCATCTCCTAAAACTTCCCTGATGGGAAAGGTGAGAATAACATCTGGCTGCTTGACTTTGCACTCCTTCATTCATGCTGAATAACCTTTTTAATCTTATTGTTCATTTTATGACTATCCTGCTCAAGTCTATTCCCATTTGTTCCTTGCCGGCATGTTTGTCTCCTTTCTTATTGATATTTAAGAGTTCTTTGTATATGAAGGATATGAACCCTTTGCCAGTGGTATCTGTTGAAAATATTCCACTCCCCTCTCTGCTTTCAAATTAGCACATTTTAAATGGGTGAGCCATTTGGACCAGCGTTTGGCAAAGTTATGAGCAAACAGCACATCATTATACTCAAGTAACTGTTACTTGATGTCAGTCTGATCATTCAGACCTATGTGGTTCAGAGAGGCCAGCGAGCAAGTGGCTGAGCCGTGGGTCTACCTTCTCTCTCTATGCAACGGCCCAGCCCCCAGCTTCCTTTTTGTCATCCCTGACCTCCTTTTCAAGACCAATCTTCCCTGTAGTTCTTGCTGTCGAATTACACTGAGTCGAATTAGACCCAGGACTGCTCAAAGGGCAATCCTGGGACCACGAGCATCCGTTTTTTGAGTCAGAATCTCTGAGGATGGGGTATAGGAGTCTGCATTTTGAATCAGCACCCCCAGTGATTTTGACACACCCTAAAATCTGAGAACCACTGAGCTAAGTGTCTTTTCTTTTTGTCCTTTGTCCAAGTTTCTGGGTTCTTTGTTGCACACTGAGGCTTCTGTTTTTCCTTTCTAAGCAAATATCTATGCTCTTCTGCGAGTCTACATGCCCTGTGTCAGCAGCTGAGGCCAGGAGACAATGGTGGAGAAGAAGCAAAACTTGGTCTTGTACCACAGAAAGTCAGACCACATCATCCAGCATTCGGGCTTTGACATTAGTTTAAGCCACAGAGCCCTTTCTTCTGATGAAAATATATGGAGAAGTAAAGTTTGAAGACAGATAAAAGTGATGTTTTTCTAGTAGAAACAGAAGTGGAGGACTCCAGACGGCAGCTCACTGAACCTCACTCTCACTGCCGAAGGGCCTCTCGGAATCCTCATGGCTTTCGGGGGCAGGTTGAAAACTGCAAAATCTACTCCGAATTGTTAAGACACCAAAGTTCTTAACCATTGCCGAATTTGCTGTGTGACCTTAGGCAAGGTACTCTCATTCTCTGGCCCTAATCGTCTCACTTGTAAATAAGGAGGTTGAATGTTGTATTAGGGTAGTAGGTGCAGTAACAAATAGACCCAAGCACGTATAATGGCTCAAACAAAACAGACGTTTGTTATAAGGCAGGTATTTGTGAGTGGAGGGTTGTCCTCTTCCACACAGTGATTCAGTGAGCCATCTCACATTCCGACTATCCCTTGGACATCATCACCGAGGAAAGAAAGCATGGAGGGGGCATGTTTGCTTCTTAACTGTTTTCTGCCACACATGAGAACTAGTCATGTGACCAATCTAGTTGCAAAGGAGGCTGTGAAATGTAGCTCTTGGCAAGGGTGGCTCTTTCCCATCTATGGCTGTGTACTGTGGAAGGGAGAACGAATTTTTGTGGACAGCTAGCTGTCTCTGCCACAAATACGGTGACCTCTTGGGTCTCTTCCAGTCTCTGATTCTAAATTTTCATTAGTTAATCTTAAAGTTAACATGGTGATGTTGGACCCACAAATACTTTCCTATCCTCAAAATAATCCCCATCAAATAGACTGAGTAAATTCCCACATTCCAGGCCCCCTAAACATGGATTTCCTTGAAACCTAGGCAACTGCCATTCTCTTTCCCTCCTGGAGAAAAGAAACAAAAATAACAATGTTGTTGAGCAAATCACTTTGATGAACCAAAGGTTTTTGTATCCACTATCTCATTGAATCTCCCTATAACACTACATGGAAAGGCTTCATGATTAGCATTCCCATTTTATAAAGGAAGAAAATGAGGCTCAGAGAGGTAAAGGGACTTGCCCAAAGTCACACAGCTCATAAGCAAAAGAACTGGGATTTGAACTCAGAAAATCCAACTTCTGTCCTAGGGTCCTACTGCACGTTGAGTGCACGTGTGCAAGGCTCTGTGTGTGTGTGCCAGTGCATGTGTGGGGTTAGGGTAGGGGTTTTCCTTGGGCTGTATTTCCCCAGGGCGGGGTATAAGGAAGTGGAAGTGAAGGAATCATTGTCCAAGTGCCCAGAATGGGCCAAGCTTGCTGTTTAGAAGGCAGCTGGGTCGTTGTCTTGGGCCGAGGAAGCCCCCTGTGACTAAGTATTATAGTCACTGGCCAGAAAAAAGAGAAGGGGGTGGCGTGTGAGGACACAGCTGAGGCTGTGTGTGGGTCCTGGATGCCACCGAGGCCTTAACTGGGCCAGGCGCGTAGTAGGTGCTTGTGGATGATTTCCTGCGTGAATAAACCCACGGAGGAGTGAAAGCTGTACCTGTGCGAGAACCTAAGATGGGTCAGCCCAGTCCCTGTTTTTAAGGCCTTTGGGGGAGGGGAGGCAAACTTGTCACATAGACTTTTATTCAGTCACTCAACAAACATTTATTACCACCTGCTCTGTGTCTGGCACTCCACAAGGCAGGGTGATGAAAAAGACAGGATTCCTGCCCTCATGGGACTGTGGAGGGGCTGTGAGGGTAGTTACATTGGCCCCGTATTAGATCTGAGGAAAGTGAGGCTCTGATTGGTTGAGCAACATTCCCAAGGTCACTTGGTGGGTAAGACCCGGGGCTCTGGTTCCCAGGTCAGGACTCCTTATGTGTCCCTGGCTGAGGGCGAGGCCGTAGCCTCGGGTCTGGGATGCAGGGTTGGCTTCTGGCTCACAGGACGTGCTGTTTTCAGGCAAAATTAGGACACCAGTTAATTTACAGTACTTCTCTCTTGGAACCTCTGTATTTTTGCAGCGTTGGGCACAAGCATGATAGAGGAAGAGTAGAATTTCTTGCCCTGCTGGGTGGAAGCCAGAGGCCATGTTCATTCTACACGGTGCCGTCAAAGAAAGAAACATTAATGTCAGGCTGCCATCGGCTGACAGCATGACATGGCATGAACTCCACAGCCACCTGCTCTAGGGTTCAAACCCCGTCTCTGCCCTTTAACCTCCCTCCCCCTCTGAGTCCTCATCTCTAAGAGGGGGGGGATACTTTCAGGGTCTACCACTTCACAGGGTTGTTGGGGGTTAAACGAGTTAATATACGTAAAAATATACACGAGCACAGCACATGGCCAGCTCAATGAAGGCGCTTCTATTTTAATTCCCGGGGAAGTGGGCACTGATATTCATGTTTGTACGCAGGGGGTGATGTGGACATCTTGTGCCCTGTGACCTCGGGTTCCCAGGACAGGAAAGGTCATTTCAGTCAGTCTCCTGGCTTCATGACTTGCCCCCTGGGGGAGTCCTAGGCTCCGTGGGCAGTGGGGGGGTGTCCCACCCACCACAGACACACTCTGGCGACCTTGGAAGTTTTAGCAGCTGACGCAGCAGAAGGGTCAGCTGCTATCCAGGCAGAATGTCAGAATCGGTTCTGCTTTCTTGGGGTATGTGACTTGGGTCCTCTGATCTTGGCCCTGGGATCCCACTGAGAGCAGCTCTTGTGCAAGGAGGTGGGTTGGGTGGGTGGGGGGTGGGGCATCTGGTGCAAGAAACAGTGGCTAGCGTGCTCAGTATTTCCTCCTGGAGCTCAGGGGTCAGAGACACAGGAGGCCTGGTGGGGTGTAGCCAGGCAGACCTGGGTTCTGGTCTCTGAGCCTCAGTTTCCTCTTGTTTCAGAGTTGTTGAGTTCTGCAGTGTTCAATCAGTGATCTGGGGGTGGTGATTAGGGCCAGGGGACATTCAAAATATGCCCATCCCTTGTTATCAGAATTTGTTTGAACAGTTTTCAGAATCTACGAATTCCGGGGTGTGGGATGAACGAATTGTTCAGATAGTCAGTGTGTGAGCCTGTTGCTGCTATAACAACCACTGCAAACTTTGTGGCTTAAAACAATACACATTTATGATCATACCTTTCTGGAGGTCAGATGTCTCAAATGAGTTTCACCTGGGCCTTTCTGACTGAGGCCTTTTCGATTGTTGAAGACACTCCCATCAGTGCCTGCCTGGTGCATTCAGCGCCCGAACTACCACGGGAGCAAAGAGGGGGTAGCTTTGATCGGGACAGTCAGGAAATAGTGTCTGGAGAAGGGAGCATGCACCTGAGCTGGTTCCAAGGATGACTGCCCTCGAGCGCCTGGAGGAAAACTTGGCCAAAAATAAAAAATATTTCTGGCTGGGAGAGCAACGTGAGCAGCTTGACAAGCGAGGAATATCTGATGTGGCAAATGGAAGCAGGGAACGGCCGGAGGGAGCCTGGATGTTCTGCAGGGCCTTGAAGGTCCCATGCAACTTGCTGGGTGGTCCAGTATGCCCCATTTCACCAGAACAGCATCTTGTTGTCCCCAGACCTTGCCCTCTCCAAACTTGGTGCTTAAACTCAAACATTTGGATGAGTGAAGATTCCAGACAATCTCAAGCGAATTGAGTTTGAAATTCCAACTTGGCAGAAGGGCATGTTGGTTAGTGGCTTCATCTCCTGGGTTGTCTGGTCCAGAAACCAGCTCGGAGGAGAGAATACTTCTTTGCATTGGTGGCTTTCTTGGCTGAATGTTGGGTCTCTTCTCCTAGCACATCCAGGACTTGCTGACAGCTGTAGGCACGGAACTTGGGAGAAATGAGGTGTTTCCTTCAGGGCTAAAGAGAGTTGACTTAGTGTGGCACCTGTGGCCAGCCCGGGATATGTTTACTGTGGGGAGAGGGACTTGGCCACTGGCCGCTGGAGACAGATGAACCGGGCTGGGCATTGAAGGGTCTGCTGGCCCCTGCCATCGCCGGGGGGTAGAGCTGACTGACGTCAAGAGCAGATCTTCGGGGAGTTCGGGCAATTTACAGTCTCTTTTATGACAGATGCGACTCACAGGGGGCCTTCTTCAATGGTCAGGGATGTGGGTCAGGAAGAAAAACGACATCCCTTGAGTAAGAAAGAAACGGCCACCCGGGGTAGAAGCGGGACTCTGCCAGCTCACGGACCTGTTTTGAAACCCACCTCTGCCCTCGCTGGCTGTGAGACCTCGGAGAGGACACTTAACTTCTCTGAGCCTCAGTTTGCTCCACTGTAAATTGGGGGTGATTAAAGGGTTTTCCTCACGGGGTGGAGGGTGTTGGCTGGCTTACGTGAGATGCAGAGTGGCACAGAGGTGGGGCTGAAGACCAACTGTGGCCTGAGCATGAGGGGCTGGCTCAGGTGGTGGGCAGAGCAGCAGGGGCCGGAAGTCCTGAGCTGTGAGAGGCTAGAAATGCCAGGTGTGGACAGTGCCAGGGTCGGAGCTTCAGCCCAAGCTTCCCCTCCACTTCCTGGCTTGGCCTGAAAACACGGTGGGGTCTGGGTAGAGACCCCAGATCACAGGTCTTTCTTTTCCTGGGACCAGTGGGGCCTGACTGGCTTAAATGGGCCTTACTTTTTCTGTGTTTCCCTGCCCTCCTGAGAAAAACCTCAGACACGAGGGAAATCAGAACCAGGACCCTGGGGAAGGGTAGGGCAGCTTCCCTGAGGCTGGCTGAGCGGTGCTGCTCATCTGCCCCGTCCCACTGGGCTGGCCCTGGCGCCACGCATCCTGTCTGCACCATAATCTCGGCCCTCTCCCAGCTCTGGCAGCTCACCCTTTCCAGGGGGCTGGGAAGCCAGCAGCGCCCCCAAATTCCTCCTTCCAAGAGCTTTTTGTATTGTTTCCACTGTCTGAAGGGACAGGTAGCTTTCATTCGCCGAGACCACGCCGGACTTCTGCCCAACCCTGCTTCCCACCGCCAAGATCCTCTTCGGGGGCCAGTCATTCCTCAGCTGGTGTCACACAGACCCATCAGAAATGTGGGAGGTGGGGCAAACTGTCTCATTTTACAGCCGAGGAAACTGAGGCCTGGAGAAAACATGTGTGCTCACCCCTCCTCCATTCCCTAATTCACAGCCTCCCTCTCTGCCTTGGGAACACGTCCCACCTCCAGTGGCCCTGGCTTTCTGTGCTTTGACGGGGCCCTCAGAGTAATGGTTCAGTTTGGAGTAAGGCAGACCTGGGTTCGAATCCCGAGTCGCTTGATGACCAGCTGGGTGATCTCGGGTCGGTTCCTCTCTCTCAGCCTCGGTTTCCCCACTTGTAAATGAGAGTGTTGGCAGGTTCTGCCCTGAGTTGTGTGGTGAGAATTAAAGGAGATAATCCATGTAAAGGGCTTAGCACTGGGTCCCGCACTTAGTGGGTCCCTGCAAAGACTTCTGGGCCCTGAAAATGGGGTACGTGGCAGGTCCTTGGTAAATACTTCCTGAAATGAGATTGAATTCTTTAATCACCCCCTTCTGCTCCAACCCCCAGACTGTTTGGCAGTTATTTTTTTCCTGTGAAGGATGAGGCTTAGAGATTGAGGATCAGAGAGGTTAATTGGCTCCCTAAGGCCACACAGCTCACAGAGAAAGGAGTCAGGCTCCTGAGCCTTGCCCTTCGTTTACCTGGACACCACAAGGGCTGTTCCTATTCTCCTGGTCCCTTCTCCAGAGCTCACCTACCCTCCTCCTCTGTGATTTCCAGCCCTTTCCACTGATGCCACAGACTCTCCCTACACCAGTCAGGGTTATCTCATTTATCTTTGATAGCTCGATCAAGACTTATGAGTCTCATGCCCCATCCCTCAGAAGACTCTTCTCATCCAGATGTTGCACTGAAAACCAAAGGGATCAACTCCTTCACCCTGAGGTGTTTGCAGCTGGTGACAGCTCGCAGGAGAGGGGGTTGTGAGCCTGGCGCCTTAAGCCAGGACAGCATGTCCACAGTGGTGGACCCTCAGGCTTTTGGACACGGGGGAGGGGAGCCTTTGGCCCGGGATCTTCCTGGAGGTTAGTAAGCAGCAGCCTCCCCTGCTTCAGGGACCTGAGGACAGGCAGTGACTGAGTCAGTTCCATAGACGTCTGTGTTACCACTTCCTCATACCTCCACTGGGACCTCTCTGTTCCTCCCTTTTCTTGTAGAATTGCGTTGACGTTTTTTTTTTTTTTTTTTTAATGTGACAAAGCTGCATATCAGCGGAGCTCAGAGAAACCGAACAGGCCTGGGAGGCCGTGAGGGTAAGTGTTGCAATCTTGGCACACCCACGTCTACACTGCGTGCCTGCCTGCCTGTGGCCTTCTGCCAGAGCCCATGGGCTGCGGTGACTGAGGGTGGTTAAGGCTGTGTCCTGTGACCTGGATGAAGAGGCTGGGGTCCCTCTCACCTTCTGCTGAACTGGTAAAACTGTTCCCTCACTCGGGCATCCTTCCTTCCCTGTGTGGGCATTGGAGCCGGTGCCGGGTGACCAGGGGGAGAAGCATGGCTCGTCAAGGTGTGTTTGGAGAGGCAGGATGGCACGATGGTCAGAGCTTCTGGAATCCGACTGCTTGGCTTCAAATTGCTCACCTTCCTAGTTCTGCAGTCTTGGTTTCCTCATCTGTGAAATGGGAACGACACTGCCTCACAGGGCCTTTGGTGGGGGGGACATGGATCTAGGGGAGGGCACATTTTATTTTATCTTATTTATTTATTTGTTTGTTTTTTATGGTACACGGGCCTCTCACTGTTGTGGCCTCTCCCGTTGCGGAGCACAGGCTCCGGACATGCAGGCTCAGCGGCCATGGCTCACAGGCCCAGCCGCTCCGCGGCATGTGGGATCTTCCTGGACTGGGGCACGAACCCGTGTCCCCTGCATCAGCAGGCGGACTCTCAACCACTGCGCCACCAGGGAAGCCCTATTTTATTTTTTATCTTTGTTATTTTGGTATTTGCCGTGCCATTTGTTTAAAGGAAAGAACCTGGGATTGGGGAACTTGGAATTGGGCGTTCATGTGGGAGACGCACTTAGCTGGGGTCCCAGAGCTCGGTAAGCGTGTGGCGTTCACAACTTTGTCTCTAGGTGTCCGTGTCCCCGGCGATAGGGCAGATTTAGTGAGAAATCTGCCCCTTTCTGCTTTCTCGCTGTGGCGCTTTGGCAAGTTGCTGTGCCTCCCTGAGAGCCGTGTTCTTGAAAACTGGGGCTGTGTCAGCTCTATCTCTGGTGGTTGTAAGGATGCAGGGCTGACATCAAAGGTGGCCCTGGCCCTGGGGCAGCCATCAGTTCTGGAAGCGCCTGAAAGGCCTCTTTGGGCGTCATCTGGCTCCCCCGGGGCGGAGGCGGCAGTGGTGTCTGGCTGGTTTCTCCCCTAGGATGTCATATGGAAATGCTGGGGGCACCCCAGACACTCAAGTTCCTTAGGGGGCTCTGAAGCTCATGGGGTGCGGAGCAGGGCCACCGTGGGGAGCTGAGTAGAAGGCCGGCTGCCTGGCCCCTGCCTTCTCAATGTACCTCCTGCTCCCAGGACCCCTCCACCCCTTCTGGCTCTCCCTCCACTCCTCTCCCCTTCCCCCTCCTTTTTTCGGCAGCCAGTGCTCTGAGCCAACCGACATCTTCCAGAGCTGGAGTGGATGGAGCATCTTTGGTCAAAACCAAGCACTTACCTGCACCCTGAATCGTGGGCCCTCATTAACCCTTAGTGAGGGAATGAACACATGAGCCGCAACAGCAGAGGGCCAACCCCTGATATTTTGGGGGACAGCATCTGGGGCATCACTTGAAGTCCTCTCTTTCCCTTACGCAAAACCAACCCTCACTAAAGTTATTTTGAGGTCGTGTGCCTTATTTTTAAAACACACATAATTCCTTTGAGGGCATACGCTTTGTAAAAAAAAAAAAGAAAAAAAAAAAGCATGGGACTTTTGTGTTCAACACCGTAATATTCCCGTCCATTTAAAGACCAAAACTGTGTCCCTTGGAAACCTTTGGCTCGGCTCCAGGGAGAGGCCCCTCACCTGATTCCTATCTCTGTGGTTCATTTGGAGAAACTTGGGGTAGAAATGCATGGATCGTCAGGTCTGACAGGGGACACTCTCAGACAACTGAGTCCTCTTCCCTTGCTGCTCTGCTGTGTATGTGAGGAAACAGAGGCACAGAGAGGTTAAGTGACTTGCCCAAGGTCACACAGCTGGTAAAGGCAGAGCCAGAGTTTGAACCCAGACAGCATTAACCACAACACTTGCATTCCCAGAAGAGGAAACTGAGGCCCAAACGTGATGTCAGAGAAAGAAGCCTGGGTGTCCAGACCATTTCTTCAGCTGTGCTGGCTCCTGAGCTCGGGCAGGGTCTGAGCCCCATGTCCTCAATGCTGCACCAGAGGGCATCTTCAGGGTCATCTGAAATACCTACAGGTTCGAGGCTCAGAGAGGGGAAGAGATTTGTGTAGATTCTTTGAAAATTAGGAGCAGAGTTGGGCCTGGAACCCAGGCCTCCTACCTCAGCGTGGTTTCCCTCCAGGGAAGATTCAAGGACGTGGGTTTGGATGGGAAAGATAGAGCTGCTTTGTGGGTCTCACTTTCCCCTGATGTCCAAAGGGGGGTTGAGAACCCCGACCCACTGGAACCTGTCTGTGGCCAAGTTTTTACCAGCCTGCAGAGAAACAAAAAGAGAGAACACAGACAATCGAGCGATTGTTTTATTCATAAAGTGAAGTATTTTCAGCTGAGAGGGATGAGTCCACGTCTCATCGATTTTTGTCAGTATTAACATACTGTTTGTTTTCGGAAATGGTGAAGATGGTCAAAGACAGCTTTAATCCTGCCGTGCCCTTTCTTGGCAAACCTAGAAAAGTGGTAAGTCTAGGACAGTCTCAGAAGCGTTTGGGAAATGTAACTGGTTCAGGAGCTTGCTTGAGCTCAGAGGGTCTCTTGGGCTCCTTTGAGGTGAGGGTAGGCACGGGTGCGGCTGAGGTGGGGCGCCCAGAAAGAACTGAGAAATTGGGCGTGGAGATGAAGGCTCTGGCTGCCAGCGCCAGGGCTGGACTTCAGAGAGGGGGATGTACCTGGCACACCATGGTTTCCCCACAGGGGCAACAGGATGCAATGGTTGCCATGTGAGGCCTCCGTCATGACTCAGAGTCCAGGCAGTGGGCGGGGAGGGAGAGGACTGGGGGAGAGAGAATGAAAGGCGGAAATGCTGATCGTGGGTCAGAAGGACACAGGAGGGGGCTGGGAAGGGGCGCAGGGAGCCTGCTCTGGCTGGGACAGAGGGCGAGGTTTTGGTGGGAAGGGGGCTGAGTGGGGAGGAGTTGAGAGGGGGTCGTAGGGCCTCTGTCGAGGTGGTGGATACACAGGAGAGGAATGAGTAAAAGACAGTCCCAAGAGGCTTGTTGTGGCTTCTGAGCTGGATATCTGTCTTAGGCAGGGGCTCCCCAGAAGCAGAGCCTGAGGTGAGGATTTGGTGAATGGGAGGTGGTGAGGGTGTGTCTCAGGCAGGGCTGGGATTTGGTGAGGGAAGGGAGGCAGGGTCATGCCATTTCAGGGTTGGATCTCATCCTTATTGAACATTTTGATATTTTGCTCATCGTGCCTTTTGTGCATTAGCTTTGATTTTTCAATGCTGCATGAAAGTATTATTTATCCTGATTAGTGGGTTTGGGGGGGGGCACACCCTTAAATTTGCATTCAAGGATCGGGCACAGGGAGGATGTCAGCAAGGATATGGTCTCAGGTGGAGACTAGCCTCAGCCTGATCCCCGGGGGGTGGGTGGACTCTGGAGCCTGAATTGTACCCCATGGCAGCCGGGGAGAAGCAGCTCCTGCTTGGCTGAGGGCAGTTCTCAGGAGAAGGGGGCAGCAGTGAGCTGTGATATCTAGCATTCTCTACAGCTGTGGGATGGGTGCCCCCCTCTGGTAAAGGGGATCTGGGCCACCAACACCTACTACAATATTCTTTGTGGTTCTTTGAGAGATGGCAGTAAAATTTGAATTATTTATGAGTGCTTATGGCTGCTGGACTGTTTCTTTGAATGTGACTGTGCTAGAGCTTCCAGGGCGCAGCTTCTATTCCTGTTATAGAATGGATGAATGAATGAATGCTTGCAGCAGGGAGGGTGTCCGGGCTTGGGGAGAGGGGAGCAGGATGGTGGGCGGAGCTAGTGTGGCTGTGGCCCTCACCTGAGGGGTGGAGTCATTTCAAGTTGCTCGTTCATTTCCTTAGAAGGTGGGAGCTGGGGAGAGGAAGGCCAGAGTGGAGTAAGTATCTATGATTCTGGCCATGGAAAGAGGAGCAGAGGGAGGAGGAACCTGGCTTTGGGTTTCTTAGGACTTGCAATTACATCTTTGTATTCCTAGCTGCTTGCCTGCTACCTGGCAGATAATATGGGCTCCGTGAGGTTTCCTGAATGTATGAATGAGAAATATGTAATCTGTGAGCAGGTATTTACACCTCAGTGTGAAAGAAGCTCTGAGAGGAGGTTTTGTATACTCACACTCCCTTATGGCTGTACCACATTCATGTCTGGGGCAATGCCAGGCAATCGTACGAATCGTAATCATACCTGACGACACTAATAATAGAAACAGTGATAGATTCTTTACTGAGAACTTAACGTGGACCAGGCATTGTTCTGGATGCTCTGTATTCCTTCTCTTATTTAATTCTAATACCAACTCTGTGAGGTATGTACTATTACTGTTCAATCTTGCAGATCGGGAAAGTGAGGCACAGAGAATTTAAGTGACAAAGAAGTCTCACAAGTCGTAAGTGGCAGAACTGGGATTTGAACTTGAATGGCCCAGCTCCAGAGCCTGCCCTCTTCACTATCACGCTGAGCATGGCTTTGGGTTCAAGTCCTGGTTCCTCCATTTTTTAACTGTGTGACCTTGGGCAAGTTGCTTGACCCCCTCTGAGCTTTAGTTTCCTCAGTTGTGAAGTGAGGGTAGTGTCAGGGCTCTTGGGAGGCTGGAGCAAAGTGAGGGATGGGAAGGATCCTGAGGGCTCATGGTGATGGTTCCCACGGCTCAGCATCACGGTGGTTTCAAGGGTCCCCACTTGTGGCTACAAACTGCGGGGGCTCTTGGAAACCTACACCAGTGAGACGTTGCCAGGATTCTTGGCTGGAGGGTGAGGAAGAGGGATGAGGGAGACAAAGGCTCTTCTGTCAGCCACTTGGGGCCCGTCCCAAGTTGGGAAGATGTGAGTCCTGTAAGGGAGAGATGAGGAGTGCCTGGGCGTGGGGCAGGCACTCTGTTGCCCGCCAAGATTTGTTCTTCATGAGAAATGGGTGGAAAATTATTTTGGATCCTTTCCTGAGGGGCGGGGATGGCCAGGGCCCATTCATGGAGGGGAGAGGTTTCTCCACACCCCAGGAATGCGATCACGGCCTTATTTTAAAACAGAATGAAAGCAGAAAACAGCTTCAAGTCGACAGCTGCTGTGGGCTGCTCAAGGCGGCCAAGCCAGCTCCAGAAAATGGCTTCCCATGGGCTCAGGCTCCAGGCTCTGAGCTCGGGGTCGACCCCAGAAATCTGCTGACTGGTCCGTCACTACCCTGCTCTGTGCCTTCTCCAGCCTGAGTGCCTTCTTCTCTGGGAACCTACAGGCTCCAGATCTACCCTTTGGGGTTGCTGAGGGCGCCTCGGGCCTAAATCTGTCTCCCACACTCTGCAGATAGATTCGTACACCGCAGAATTCATTTCTGATCCCAGATTCTGATTCATTTCAGTCCACGTGGCTCTGAAGCTTTTTTTTTTTTATGGATTAAATCACAGCACGGCCAGTGAAAAGGAAGGGCTTAAGACTTGTTTTCTCATCATAAAAGAAAGGGTTTGAGAGCCCTAGACACTATTAAGAATAACTGGGGAATGACACACACACACTGATTTCATTTAATACTGTAACACATACATGATGATGAACTCTAACAGTAAGAGACTGGAAACAAGCCAAGTGCCTGTGCCCAGGAGACTGGATAAGTAAATGAAGGCAAATCCAATAATGGAATACTATGCAGCCATCAAAAAGGATGGGTGCTTTTTACACACTGATATGAAATCATCTCCAAGGTATATTGTTAGGTAAGAAAGACAAGCTGCAAAATAGTGTGTGTAATAGACCAACTTTCATGTAAAACAGGGAAGAACTTGGAGATATATTTGTATTTGTTTAAAGACAATCTGGAAGGAGACATAAGAAACAAAAGGATTTGGGTGCAGTGGGGACTGGGTGTATGGTGGCAGGATAGAATGAGGATTTGCATTCTAACCTTTTTATAATTTTAGATAGTTTTGAACATCACCAATTCGATGGAGTTGTGTAGCCTAGTCAAAAATTTAAGTTAGAAAAGCCAACTTAGAATTGTGAATGGACACCCACTAGGCTAAAGCAAGTGCCACTGTGAAGAGATATTATAAACGCTAATGTCCGTGGCTTTCATCACCGTTATCTCTTTGACCACCACAGGAACATATTTGGGATTTTAAGTCTACTCTACCTGACTCCAGCTTCCTCAATGTCACAAGGAGAAAGTTCCTTCTGGTCTCCTTGAACCTGGCTTGAGAGGGTCCTGTTTGAGGTTTATGTAGGACCCACTTTTTCTTCAGCATCCATGTCATCCTGGTGGCTGACATGTGCTCCCAGCGGCCCCCTGTGGCCACGGCCGGTCCAGCCGATGTCTCACTGTGGATTTGCCATCTCATTCCAAGAAAATCCTTGAATGCTTGACCCCTCGATGAAGTGTCTGTAGGAAAAAAATATGTCCTCATGGGCTAATATTCAGTGGACACAGAGATCCTCTGGAGAAGGTAATGACTGAAAACCCATGCTTGTAGGAGTCGTGAGTGTCCTTGTCAGCATCCTTTTACCATAGAACAGGGTAACAGACAAGCAAGCCCAGGGCAGTGAGCATCATGACACCCCAGGCCCGTCTCCGGCTGGTGGAGAGCGTGGCGGGGTTCTAGCATTTGTCACAGAGAATAATGTCCTGCTCTCCGCTGCCTATAGTATCAAGACATCAGTTCAGAGAAACGGCATCAGCGAGAATGCCTTGAGGGCCACACACTTCAGACCCTTTCCCAGACATTCTAGAAATTTCTTCCCATTAAGCCAGCAATGCATAACCCTGGATGTCTAGACCAAAGCAAATAGTCACTCCTTCCCTGGCACATCTGGGGAAAGCAGCTCCTACTGAATGGCCTTTTGGGGCAGAGCTGCCAGCTTACAGGAGGGGGTATTGTATTCAGGCAGCCAGTGTGTGGAAGCCTCTCCTGAAACATCTGGAACCTCAAGCCTGTATCTACCATCAGCACATCTCTGAGGATGCTGGCCTGCACATCATGCTGTGTCCTCTCTACACGGAAGGTCCTCTCTGGTCCCCGAAGGTTTCGCCTTCCCTGAAGTGGGTTTGTTTTGAGCCAAGGGGCACGTGACTCCTGTAACTGGTTTTTCTTTTCCAGATTAGGAGTCTGTGAGTCCACTGTGTGGCCCACCCAGGCTAAGTATTTAGGACATTACTTATTGTCTGCATTTTTCCCCTCAGCCCTGGCTCCGTTTTCTGTCTCCACCCATGTTTCCTTTCCTCCTTTCACTCTCACTTTTAATTTACGTTCCCTTGGATACCTGAGCCTCTTCGGAGCGTTATCCCACCCTTGGGACCAAGCCGGTACCTAAGCAAACAAAAAATTTGACAAACCTGCAAGCAAGAGCAGCCTGTGAACACCCCTCCCCCTGCCCGGGGAAAGAGCAGTCCCAGCTGTAGGAACCAGCAGGTAAGGGGTTAAGAATGATGCAGAGGAAGTGCTGGCCAAGGTTAAAGTGAGGAAGTGGCCGCTGCCAGGGGAAGGAGGTGGCCGGCTTATCCTGTGTGACTCCAGGCTGAGGGGAATGTGGCAGGTTGCTGGAGTTCAGTTTAGTAAAAAAAGGAAGAGCTTTCTAATGACTTGATGGGTTTTTCTAGAAGTTCTGCTGTGGGGATGGGGGAAGAGAGAGAAGGGCAACCTTCTCTGGAAAATAGCAGAACCCAGGGAGAGTTTGTTTTCTGATGATTTTATTTCTGAGTGATGACTCGAGGGCCTAGGGGATGCCCGAGAGGAGTTTCTAAGTGGATGGTCCCTCACTTTGAAGTGAAACCAAGCCTCAGAAACCAAGCAACTTACCGGGAGGGCTCCCCTTCCTGCTGCCTGTGTGATGATGTCTTGTGTCTTTCTAAGCTCTACCAGGCACCGGGTTTGGCCCACTCTGCTCTCTACAGCATCCCCACGCCTAGCACAGTGCCTGGCAGAGATCTGTCAAATTTAACTGAATGAAAAAATAAAAGTTTTTTTTTTTTTAAAATGATGACAGAGCTAGAATAACAAAGTCGATGTTATCCGACTCCAGAAGTAGCTTCCTTTAAACATCACAGCCACGGGGTGTGTTTGTTGGAGCTGGGATTTTCATATAGGCAGGGCCACCTGCCTGTCCTGATTTGCCTGGAACGTTCTGGTTTTAGCACCAAAAGTCCTATTTCTCAGGACACCCCCAAACTGGGATGACTGGTCAACCTATATACCCTGCATTTGTGATCTCACGTAAGCCTTACACTGGCCCGCTTTGCAGATGAAGGGACTGAGTCACGGCCTGAGATCTCAGGGGTCAGGCTGGCCTTGGCGCCTGGCTTTGCTGCAGCTGTGTGAGGCTTAAGCCCTCCGCTGCCCTGAGCCAGTTTCCTTTTTCTGTAACATGGGGGTGGCAGACCCCTCGAGCCTATAGCCTCTCCAGCAGTGGCTTTTAAGGATTCTGACATTTCCTCTGGGCTTCAACTGTCTTCCCAGTGAGACCCTTTCTCAGGCAAGGCTGAGTTTCTCCTTGGGAAAAGGTGACAGCACAGTTATAGGGTCAAGGGGGAGGGCAGCCTGTCCCTCCTCCCCCCAAGCCTGGGAACAGGGTGGGATCTCCTACATACTCCACCAATGCCAGCCCTTCCGTCAGCTGCCTGGGCTGGAGCCAGGCAATTCCAGGGGGCCAGAGCCTGCCTGAGTGCCCCAGGGGCCCTGTGCCTGGTGCTGGCAGCCTGGGCGGGGCGTGGCTGGGGCGGCTCAGGCCTGCAGGATCTCCCAGGGGTCCTCCGGCTGGATGTGCCTCTGCAGCCCCCTGCCTGCTCTGGAGCCTGGTGTGTGGCGACTGCACTGGCCAGAGGTGGGTAAGTCGGGTCACTGAGGGCTCTTTGAGGTGGGGTTGTGGGTATGTGAGACACGGCTCCCCTGCCTGCCCTGTGCATGGGGGAGTCAGCGGGTGCAAGAACAGAGGGCCTTGCACACAGTGGAGTCCCCAGCCAGCAAGCCACAGAACATCAAGGGCAGTCACGGTGATTGAAGGTGTGGGCCCCCGTGTCAGAACAGCACAGGTTCAAATCTTACCTCTGCCTCTTCCTAGGTGTGGGATCTTGGGCTAGTGGCTTTGCTTTTCTGTGCCTCAGTTTCCACATCTGCAAAATGGGGATGAAAATACCCACCTTAAAGGTTTGTTCTGAGTAGAGGCACTGGGTACACAGTTGGCGCCTGACAAGTAAGGGCCACTGTTATCACCACCTCCCACCCCCAGCCTCTCAGTGGTTTAGATTCCTCCCCTACCAGGGCTGCACCTGGGAACCCGGGGAAGAAGGAGGGAGAGGAGGGAATGTGGCCTGAAGGCTTGTCACGGCCTAGCAGTGAAAGAGGCCAGCAGCCCACCCAGGACTCTTAGAAGCGCTGTGATAAGGACAGGAGAACATTTTAAACAGCTGTGTGGATTGCAGCTGGGGTGCACTGGAGCACGGGCTCTGGAGACCACAGATCCAAGTTCAAGTCCTGGCTCCACCAGGGCTGTCTGGTGGTCCTGACCAGGTTCCTTTAAGAGCCTCAGTTTCAACACCTGTTAAGTGGGGATAATAACCATCCCCGTCTTGGGTGGGGAGCTGGTCAGGCTACGGGGAGATAAGGAAGGCAAAGCATCCAGCCAGATGTCTGGCACATGCCAGCAGGATCATTCTCTGTCTTCTTACCATTTGCTCTCCGTTCTGCCTTTTTGTCCAGTGCGTAGCGAGGCTGGGGGGAGCAGGACAGGAAAAGGTTCCTCTGACCCCCAGCACAGCAACCTGTAAGAGCAAATGCCCAGAGGCCTTGACCGCCACGCATTCAAGGGGCACTGGGCTCCTGGGGGCACAAGTGAGTGGGTCGTCTTGGAAGGACTGGGGGTCCAAGGTTCCCCCCTGTGGCCCCTCCCTGAACCCAGCTGGCGGTTTCCCATGAACCCTGCCGCCCTGTCCTGGGTGGGTGCGTGCATGTCGCTGACCTCCCTCGGGCTGGCGAAGGGGAACAGAGCTCAGTGCTCACAGCCAGGGGCCCTCCCTTCCTCTTTTTTGCAGCTTATCTCCACCCAGCCTCCTGATCTGGGCTGCCTTTTCCCCTTAACATCCCTTCCCTGAAACTTAGTAACGTCAGGATCAGGCACGCGCGCACGCGCACATGCCCCCCACATAGATGCTTTTAGCCTTGTTTCATCAATAGTGAGATAACAAGAAACAGGATCTATGCTATGCGCTCTACGTATGTCGAGTTATTTAATCCCAGAATAGTTCAGTGCAAGAGGTATTACAATTTTCCCCACTTTGCAAATAGGGAAACTGAGGCAGAGGGCAGGTAAATGATCCTCCACTGCTGAGATTAACCCCGGGCAACCTGGCTCCCCAGCTGGGCACTCAGCCCCTCCACCATCTGGCCTCAGTGAGAGCCTGAGCTTGATGAGCTGGATGTCTAACCTTCCCCCAAATCCTATTTCAAGGAATAGCTAATGATTACATAATAGCAACATTTCTGCCTTTTGTCTTTCATAGCTCTGCAACCCCCATAATTCCTCCACACTGCACCCCAACTTTCTTTGCTTTCCTACTCTCTCTTTCCTCCACTCCAAAGTCTTCCTCTCTCAGTCCAACCTGTCCGTTTTAGAGATGTGGAAACTGAGGCCTGATCAGAGAGGGAAAGTGCTTGCCTAAAGTCACACAGCAAACCAGGGACACCATGGGAGGTTCTGTCAGTTTGTTCTCTAAGCTTAGCCCTCAATGCACTCCTCAGGTTTGCTGGAGTGGAAGACAGGGAGGGGAGGGATCAGGTTGCATCCTTGAGATGTCCTGCCACCCCCATCATTTAGCATGAACTATTCTCTCCCTCGCTTCTCTCCACACCCACAACTGCTCCAGCCTTGCCCCCAACCAGCCTGAGCCAGTGAATGGTGGTGGTGATGGGAGTGTTGGCCCACAGGCCATTGTTACTTTTACTGCAGTTAATTGTGGGGGAGTTAAAAGTAGAACTCTAATGGTGGAATTCGAGGCCTAGCAACAGGGTTTACCAGGCATCAATTTTTGGGTAGGGGATGCCTTTCTGAATCCAAAAATCAGACCCCAGAGGCTGCTCTTTCATCTGCACCCGTGTTCTTCACTTACCTGCCTCTCACACCCATCCTAGGATTAGCATACCTTGTAAGCTACTGGTCTGGCTGCCCCTTGGCATTTCCTCCCTCCTGTCTCTCCCCATCCCCAATGACACCCAAGGATGGGGAATCAGTGTTGCCATGGTGACTAGATTTCATCTGTGGCCATCAGGGATTCTCGAGCTGGGGTTGGGTCTCAGCCCCTGGGACTGGCCAGTGTGACCTGGCTTCTTCCATGAAGACTCATTTTGGTGTATCCTGTCCCTACTCCTCTGCTCATCCAAGATTTTTCTTGGAGCATTGGCAGTTGCCATGGAAACGGCTCTTGAGGCAAATGTGCCCGTGCCAGCTGAGGAAGAATTCCCTCAAGAAAATGGGGAGATTGCCAGACTCCCCGGCTCTGTGATGGGGCCCTTGATTTCTGAAGCCTCCAAAAACTGCCACTTCTGAGTGGACCTGGAGCTGGTGGGGGATTCTCACTCAGTTCATCAGGTCTTTTGCTAGCCTCTTGCCTCCAGTCTCCCCTCTTCCAATGCAGTCTCCGTATGAGCCACCTGGGCTAGAGCTGGGGTTGTTTAGAAAAATGGACACCCCTCTGCTTAAAAACCACCCATGGCTCCCTATTGCCCACAGGATAAATTTGGTACCTTGCAGGAGGTCTCATAATCTGAACCCCTCTTCTTTTCTCAGCCACGTCTCCTGCCATCCCCCCAAAATTCCCGCCACACACACACAGACACACATGCACAGACACCCACACACAATCTAACCTCACATTACCCAGCCTCTGTACCTTTGCACACAGTTTCCTCTGCGGAGATGCCTTCTCCCTCCACTGCTCCATTAAGCAAAGGCTTCGTACCCCTCAAGCCTCAGCTCAAATGTCACTTCCTCCCAGAAGCCTCCCCTGATTTCCCTGGCTACCTTCCCTTTGCTTTGTACAGAGCCAGGGCCACAAACTCAGCCAGCAACAAGGTCAGGCAGGAGACACGATTGACTAACATAAGAACATTCTCCACTTCCACAAAGAAATCCACACTCTCCCATTAAAGCTGAAAGTGAGAATGACTGTTCATCTTTCTCTTATCTTGCTCGTGTTTCGACAACAGTAGAGAGCCAGGGCAGGCTCCATGGTGAATCACACCAGACTCATTGCCCCAGAGTCAAGGGGTTGAACATAGGGAGGCTGCCAAGAACCCCATCCTGTCTGTGATGCAGGCCCAATAGGGCTGGTTTGCTGGAAGTCTGGATTTTAGGTGACATCTCAGAGCACTGACTATGCCATGTTCCTGCACCCACCTCCCCTACTTGGGGGCATAGACTCCCACAGTCTTCAACAAGGAGTGTGACACTTAGGAGGTATTCACTAACTGCTTATTGAATGGATGTTTGAATGAATGGATTCATGCTGTTTCTTGAACCTGCTAAACCTGCTCCTGCCTCAGGGCCTTTGCACTTACCCTTCCCACTGCCTGAAGTGCTCTTCCATCAGATAGTGATATGCCTCCCTCTCCCTGTATTCAAGTCTGCTCAAAGGTCTCCATATCAGAGAGGCCTTCTCGGAACACTCTGCCTAAAATAGCACCCCGCCCCCATCTCTATGCCCCACTCCTCTTTATATTTTAGTTCATAGCATATATCATCATGTTCTATTCGTTTCATTTTTCCAGCACTTCCATACTGCTTCCAATGAACTAGGCATGCTTCTAAACATTACCAACATAAACTCATTTAATCCTCGTAACAACCCTATGAGGAAAGAGCTATCACCCCCATTCTTCAGATGAGGAAACTGAGGCACAGAGAGGTGTGGTGACTTGCCCACAGTAACGCAGCTGGTGAATGGCAGGGCAGGGGTTCAAACCCAGGCAGTTTGGCTCTAGAGGTGTTTGTCCTCTTTATTACAAATTTGTTTATCTGTTTGTTACCCAATCCTCACCCTTGAGAATGCCAGCCCCTCCAGGGAAACAATGTGTCCATTTTGTTCCCTGCTGTAGCCCCTGGATCTGGATCTGGATCTGGGCTTGGCACACAATAGGTGTTTAATAAATATTTCTTGGAAGGATGGAGGAAGGGAGAGAGGAGGA
This sequence comes from Delphinapterus leucas, assembly GCF_059928025.1. Lineage (NCBI taxonomy): Eukaryota > Metazoa > Chordata > Mammalia > Artiodactyla > Monodontidae > Delphinapterus > Delphinapterus leucas. Next base: position 18,487,544 of record NC_143142.1, read on the forward strand.
TCGGAGAATTGCAGGGAAGAATCCTTGGCCTTCTGAGCTTTCCGTTAGCCCAATGTCAAGGCCATCTTGTCGGAAGTTTCTCAGCCTCCTGGAGGGTTTGAGTCAGCCTGTCTGGAAGGGACCCCACCTCGCCCTCCCTTCCCCTCCCTCACCCTCCAAGAGGGCTTCTGTTTTCTGACCTCTCCCAGGCAAAGGTGCCAAACCGCACTCCTGGAACCCCAGGCCCATGCTGCGCACACTTCCTCCTGTGACAGGGCCATGGAGGAGGACGTTCCAGGCCAGAGGCAGGAAGTCTCCGAAACAAAGTGGCCTGGAGTGAACAGGGCTGTTGGGCAGACAGTGAGGGGCCTGGGTGGGGCTGCTCTCGTCTAGATGTGCTGGGGCCTCATGGCTGCTCAGGCGACGAGCAGATGGGACATGGGAGAAGGCTGGAAAGGGGTCTGTGATGTGACGCTGCAGCCTCCTGGTGTCTCCAATTTACCCAGTGTTCCCTGACATTCTGGGAATTCTAGAAAAGGCTGTGTCCTGCCAAGTTCTCCTTGGATCCTAAAATAAAGGACCCCACCAAGAGGGTGGAAACATATTTTCCAGTTTTACCGCTGTGAGATAAATCCCCCCCCTTTCCTGTAATATTACTAATTACTGGTATTAATAGTATTGGTAATTGTGATCATGGCAGGCACAATGCCAAGCACTTTACCAGCCTTGTTTTATTGTATCCTCACAACTCCTAGAGAAAGATGCTATGGATGAGGAGCCTGAGGCTCAGAGAGGTGAGGCAACCTATACAAGGTCACACAGCCTCTAAGTGCTGGAGGTGGAATTGAAATCTAGTTCTAAGTGATATGGAAAATGATTCCAGGGAAAACCAGGAGAGGAGAAGCCCAAAGTCCAGCCTAGAGCTCCTGGTTATACCCATTGCTCAGTTTCTGGGTAACTTTGGGAAAGATCATGAAACTTGTTTGAATCTCAGTTTTCTTATCTGTTAAATGGGCATAAGGGGGAATTGGCATCGTCTGAGGCCCTATGAGCGGCTGGCTGTTTTGCTAGGTGCTTCATATAATCATTTTCCTTCATCTTCCCAGTATGTTGGGCCATCTCTATGTGCCAGGTTGGAAACGGAAGGTTGGAGATGTGGAGAATGGGCCCGAGGCCACATAGCCCGGGCACCTCCTTGTTATGCTTTAATGCCCTGTGCGGCCGGAAGTGGGACAATGCTTGTTTTAACCGAGGGACTATAGTCAAGTTGAAAAATGCTTTGCAGAAGCTCTGGCAGAGGAAGTGGGGATGCCAGGAAGGGAGAAGGGGCCGAGACGGGGAGGGAATGGCAGTAGCCACCGTTTCCTCATCCGGCCCCGGGCGGCATCTGGTCTGGAAGGAGGAGGCTGAGAGCAACCGCTGGCTGGCTCCCAGCCCTCCTCTGCTCCCAGACACCATCCGGGCTCATCTTTGAGCTCTGTGAGTTTGCTGGTAACACAGCCCTCTGCTTTGGTTCAGCATCCGCGAACTGGGTATTCGGCCTGGCTCTCTCCCCTCCCTCCATGAGACAGGGATGCTACCGGGCCTCACAGGCACGCCACCATCTGATTTTTCTATGCAAACATTTGCTGAGCACCTGCCGCGCACCAGATACCACGTTCACCTCATCGTTTTGTGATATGCTCACGGTAACCCTAGGAGGGAGGTAATAACATCAGCCCCATTTTACCAATGAGCACACTGAGGCTTGGAGAAGAGAGGTAATATGTCCACAGTCACTGAATGAGGAAGGGCCTTTAAACCTGGTCTGGCTGACTTTCAAGTATGGGCTTTTAGCCACTGTGCAGCTGGGAAAGGGGAGGGGGGCGAGTCTGAGACAACACTGTCACAGTCAGTAAGGACCCCAGACTTGGGGTCTTTGTGGTGGGGAGGCTTGTAAATTAACCTTGAACTTCCATCCCAGAGATCTTAATCCTGCAAGGGGTCCCAAGAGATCGCTTCATCCAGATCCCTGGATTTTCTGAAAGGAAGGTTTTATTATTGCCATTTTATAGGCAACCCTACTATAGCTCAGAGAGGTAAAGCAACTTGTCTGGGGTCACACAGCGTGGAGCTGAGCCATGCTGTCTTTTTATGGGCACAAGGCTAGGAATAGACAGACACTTGGTCCATTCAATTATGGCATATTTTAAAGCTGGAAGAGAGCCTTTGATGCCATCAACTCCAACCTCCTTGTTTTATAGTTGTGGAAACCAAGGCCCCAAATGGTCAGGGATTTATCTAAAGACATTTGCCAAGTAGATCCTGTAAGGTATAAAAGAAAGAGCACTGTATTCTTAATCTGGGTTCAAATCCTACCTCTGCCTCTCACTAGCCACGTGACTTTGGGTAAGACTCTTAACCTCTCTGGCCTTGGCTTCCTCAACTCTAAAATGGCCATAATAATCCCCCTGGGTTTGTGTGAGATGATACACATAAGGTGCTTCTCAATGTCCTGGCATATATAGTAGGTGCTCAATAAAATATTGATATTTTGGTGATTATTATAATATTTAACCCTGGCATTCTAGGGTCAAAAGCTCTTTACCAGAATGTCCAGGAGTGACTTTCAGGGGCCTGGTAAGGTTCTCAGAGTAACAGAGAGAGAGGGAGGGGCTGCAAAAGCAGATGAGGCCGGTCTTCAGCTTCCTCGCCCTTCTCTCCCGCAGCAGGTTGGGGCACTAAAGATGGGGACAGTTCCTTTGGCTGCTCCCTTCCACGCATCTCAAGGTACCCAGAGGAGAAGCCATGCTCTGGGGCGGTATCAGATGCAGCCTGGCCCTCAGGGCTGAAGGTGGGCTGTGCTGGCCTGGATTTAGGGGGACAGGAGCTGGAACTATGACAACTCGCAGGGCACCCAGGAGCCACTCAGAGTCTGGGCTCCAAGCCCACGCCATGAGCAGAGCACTGAGGGCATCGCCAGCACTGGGGAGACGGCGACCACCACTGGCAGCCTCCTCCGACCACATCCTGAGCGGCTCACGTAAAACCCCTGTGCCTGCTGCCTTCCAGATACTCTGTGTACACAGCTTGGGGATTATTTACGTGAGTGGACTCAAGGCTGACTTTAGGTGATTAAGCAAATGGGATGCCGGGCCTCCCAGTCCAGTGGGTTATAAGCATGGGAGAAAATCTGTTTACAGGCCACCTCCAGGGGCTGGGGCACTGTTTACGGGGGAGAGACCCAGGCTATTTCCCTGACCGCTTTGGATGTAAGCTGAGTGGCCGGGAGAATTCCTAGTGTTTGTGCATTGGACCCACAGTGGGGGCCAGAGTAGCCTTTTGGCCTGGAAAGAGAGACATACGTCCAAACAAAGAGAGACATACATCCAAACAACATACGTCCAAACAATCTTGGACATATGTCCAAAGAGACACATACATCCAAACAATCTTGGGGGTCTTTTGTGGCTGGAATAGCTGCTGGGTCTGCAGTAAAATAGTGGGGCTGGGTTTGCAAGGAAGAGTCCGCCCTCTACCTGGGCCAGGAATCTGCTTCCCAGTCAGGATTCTCTCTGGGGCTGGGGTCCAGCCTCCGCTCAGTCCTAGGGTAGGCAGGGGCTAGACTACTTGTGCCTCCAGGACATTGGTAAGCAGTTAGCATTGTTCTAAGAACAAAGGGGAGCTGCCAGGGGCTTTTAAGCAGGGAGAGCTGTGATGCGTTTGCATTTTGAAATGGTCTCTCCAGCTACTAGGTGGAAAATGAAATTATAGTGGAAGTGACGTGCTTGTTAGGGATCTCTAGCACTCACCCAGGCGGGCAGAAATGATGGACAGATTTGTGAGCTGTTTAGGAAACAGACGTGTGGGTGTCGGAGGGGGAGACACAGAGAGTCTGGATTCTGGGTCAGGGTCTCAGCGGGAAACAGATGACCCACTCAAATGAGGACTTGATGAGTGCTTAGGCAAGGGAGGACTTAGAAAGTGTGGTCAGCCTAAATGATGTATCCTTGTATCTTAGACCTGGGGTCTAAGATACAAGGATACCTTCCTGCCCTTAGGCCGAGGGGTCAGGGAGGGACTGCTTACTGGGACCCAGGTTGTGTAGCTGTGACCGACTCATGGAGACCCTGCAGGGAGGGCACTGGGACAATAAACACCCAACCTGCTTTCTTCCTGTCCTGCAGCCCCTGCTGGGCCTTCATGGACTGAGTCAACTGGAGGTCAGAGGGCAGGGAGTTAATGATATTATTCCTACAGCTCAGCCTGCAGGGCACAGAGCAGGGAGCAGTGAATCTGAGGACAGCACATTGGGGAGAAGGCATGGATCATTCTAATGGGGGGGATCCAGGCAGCGGAGTGGACATTTGGCGGTGGCGGGGCAGCGGGGGCAGTCTTCCTGCTTCAGTGCTCCCGTCAGGCACTGGAGGTTTCCTGGGGCCTCTGGGCAAGCAGGTTGCCCACATCGAAGGGCATAAGCTCCTTGCTTTTTCCCACCGCTGCAGAGTCCTAAGCCCAAACGTAGCCCCATCCCAACCCAAAGAAAATGGGGTAGGTTGTTAGGCAGCCAGCTCCTTCGATCCCCACTACGGTGACTCAGCCAGAGCTCCCGGGTGTGGGCGTGGGACCAGGGAGGAAATTTTCTCCCAACACAGAGCTAATTCTGTCCCAGCACTGGCAGCCAGGGCTGTGGCTGGAACAGCTGCCGCTGTGTGGTTTCGAGATTCCTGAGTCTCTCAGGGCTAGGGATCCAGGGATGGTAACCCCTGAGTATCTCTTGGAGCCGGCAGTGGGGCTCGAGGCCCCCTCTCTCTGCCCTGAAGGATGAGGGACTGGTGGACGGGACCAGACAGGGGACTGTGGCAGAGGCCAAGGTATCAGGACCAAAGCTGGCTGGCAGGGCCTGGGGGAGGTGGGGACACTGCCAAGGAGGGACATTTGTGACCGGGAGAGTGGTGCCTGGAAGGCCCCATTATGTTTCACCTGCTGGCTGAGGCTGTGATCTTGGGCAAGTAGAAATAGCCAAGGTTTGGGGGTCAGAGGGTCCTTGGTTCAAACCCTGGGCTGATGCTTAAAGGCTGTGTGAGCTCGGGTGAGTCACTTCACCTCTCTGAGTGAGGCTTCATTTGCAAATCTATGTCACAAGCTGAGGGCCTGAGGGCGGAGTGCTGAGGCATAAGGTGTGTCAAGCACCAGGCTGGCTTCTAGGCTCTGGGATACATCACGGGCAAGACAGGCTAAGGCCCTCTTCTCTGAGGCTTAGGGAGGGTCAGTCCCTCTCCTGGACCTCCGTTTCCCGGCTACAAAACAGAATGCCCTCTGAGGGGCCTCCCAGCTCCTGAGAGCCTGTTGGAGGCTCTGAAAGCTGGAGGAGAGGCATCCGGGGCCGCCCGGCCCGGACTGTCAGGGTGGGCCATGGGGGAGGTGGGAGACGCGGACAGGAGCCAGGGCAAACATGGGGGGAAGAGTTTCCAGTTTCCCCCATGGGCTTCCACGCCCACGGGCCCTGATAAAGCCCCTGCACTCAGCCTGGGGCCTGCAGCCAGGAGACGGTTAGCCATAGGCTGGAGACGCAGCAGCCGGAAGGCAGCGGTCTGGGAGACAGGGTGGCAGCCTGCGGTATAGCCCACTAGGCACATAGGTGAGTGATGCCGGAGGGTGAGGGGTGGCTTGGCCTCTCAGGCGGCAGGGTGGGGAGAGAGGGAGGGAACAGGGAGACAAAGAGAAGACAGGGAGACTGCACAGAGAAGTGAGAGGCAGGGCGAGACACAGAGACAGGGACAGACAGAGAATACAAGACGAGACAAAGGGAGAGAGACCAAGATAGAGGCTGACGACGGAGAAGCAAGCAGGGAGAGACCAGACTCGGACAGAAAGGGAGCAAGTCCTTTGCGGTCTGGCAGAGGGGCGTGGCAACGACACGGAGAGGAAGCTGAAGGCCACGTCTGCCACCCAGATGGCTCTCAGCCCTGCTGTCCCCTGAGCCCAGGGGACATAGGCCAGCAGGTGGCAGCTGGAGGAGGTGGGGCCCTGGATTCCTAAGGACCTGTGTTCAAATCCCTGCACTGCCACTAACCAGGTGTGTGACTGCAGGCAGATGACCCTTCTCCCACTGCTGCCTGGCCTCAGACATCCCCTCGGTAAATCAGGACTGATGACAGCGACCTTGCAGGGTTAGGGGGAGGTCCAGGTGGGAAGAGCTGTGCCCATGGCACCCTGGCCTCCTCTCCTGGGCCAGGGCGCAGCAGGCTCCATGCATCCTTGAAGGATGGATGAATGAATGAGCCCCCCTCCAAAGGGTTTTTCCTGCAGCACCTGGGATGTGACATGCTCCCCTTAGGGCCATTACCTAGAGGCACGGGGGCTTGGGGGAAACCCAGGGGAGCCTCGTCTTGCCCCACCTGGAAAATGCACACCCTGACCTCGTGGGGACTCTTGGGAGGTTCCACTGGGGCAATGACTAGAGGATTCTGGAATGTCCCGAGGAGGCGAGGCAGTGGACAAGGAAGGAGAGTGGGTTTGGCAGTTCATCGGGCTCTGACCTTCCTCCTGTCTGGAATGACGAATTTGGCCTATCTTGCTTACCTGAGCTATCTGTGTGACCTTGGGCACTTAACATCTCTGGCACAATTTCCTCTTCTGTAATAGTGCTTAGAACCGTGCCTGGAATTTGGTGAGGGCTCTATACACGTTTGCTTAATAAAAACTAAGCAAAGAACATCTGTCTGAGGTTTCTGCTCTCTGTGGTGGGAGGAACCAGATGTGGCCTTGAGCTCTCCCACCCCTTCCCCAGCAAAGGTCTGTCTGCCCTGGCCAGGTGGGCAGGGCAGGACCATCTGTGCAGGGTCTTCTGCCTGGTCTATCTGGTCTCCGGCAGGAGGAATCGGGCCTTGGCCACCGCACAGCCACCTCTGACTGGGTTGACGCTGTTCCTTTTGTGGGCTCATCCAAGTTCATTCCCAGCCTGATGGAGAACGCTGGCAGGGCGGGGCTCTCAAGGCCCCGGGCGGGGACAAGGCTGCTTGTTTAGTCCTTCCCCTGCCCAATGTGGCTTTATGAGGGATTCAGTGACCCAGGCATGGGCTGGTCACTGCCCAAGCCTGAACCCCGGGGGCAGGCATTTGGGGTGTGTGTTCGTTTGCTTTGGGTTTTTCTGGACCTCAGGAGGGGAGGGAAGGCTGACATAATGACACCCCTCCACCCATCCCCATCTGCCTCAGAGGCCTCTGGAGCCCCCGCCCTTGTCTTATTTTCATTCTTCTCTGCATTCATTTCCTTTTTCCCCTTTTCCTTCTCCCTCTCCCTCCCACCCCCGCTCCCAAGGAGCTATTCTAATCTGTTCAGCGTGTATCTCGTTATTTGGCCCTGTTCTTGCAGAACGTGTGTTACTGCTTTTGGAGGCTTGTTTTCAGTGTACTTACGTGCTATTTGGGTAGGTGGTTTTAAATAGCTGTGTTCTTTCGCTGTGTGTACACTTGCTAATCTGTTGCTTCTAACAGCTGCGTAGCTTTTTGCCTCTCCCACACCGGACGTAAGCAGCTTCCAGCTTCCAGCCGTCAGCAGATGCCCCTGCGCTGCCCGAGACGCCTGGATCTTTGACCGTTTTGGGGCACACAGCCTCCCCGTGGGCTCTTGCTACTGACAGCCCGCACCTGTGGCTCTTTGTCGGAGGACTGCCCTCGGGCACTGGGAGGGCCTGGGACTGCCCCCGCCTAGGACAGGATGGAGGGATATAAATAGCCTTCTGGAATTCAACCTCCATTGTTCCCTGACCCCGGCATGAACCAAGCCACCTTCCCCGGGGATTTTGCCTGGCCCCCTTGTCGGACCTCCTCCCTTTCCTAATCCTACTTCTCCACTCCCTTACTGGGTTTTCCTGGAACACTTCCTTAATAATCACCTTTGCAGGAAGGCTTATGTGAGGTTTGCTTCTGGAGAACCAATGCTAAGGCATGCCCCTCCAAACACCTCACATGAGCTGGGGGGCACGCAGGGGTTCACGGGTACCAGCAGCAAGGCATGAAGCCTGTGCCAGCCCCAGGGGGTCTCCATCCCAGCTTTCTAGAACCTTTCCACAGTTCTCATTCGCATGTCTTTGATGATCAGTTTGTCTAATACCTCGGTTTGGAGGTTTCCCTCCTGTAAATTACCTGTTTATATCATTAGCCCATTTTTCTGCTGGGGTTGCTGTGTTTTCGGATTTGCAGGAAGGTGTTCCCTGTACATTCCAGGTGGCAATCCCAGTACAGAGGGAGCGATCTGGAGGAACAGCAAATAGCAATGTTAAGTTCTAACAATAATGACAACTATGTAGGTGTTATTGGCTGAATTGTGTCCCCTCCCCCAAATTCATATGCTGACGTCCTAAATCCCAGTACTTTGGGAATGTGACTGTATTTGGAACAGGGTTTTTAAGTGGTGATTAGGGAAAAGGGAGGTCATTAGGGTGGGCCCTAACCCAATCTGCCTGATGTCCTTATATGAAGAGGTGATTAGGACACGCACACAGGGAAGACCATGTGAGGACACAGCAATATCCCGAGGACCCACTTGGTGCCCACATCCTGCTCTGACCTGAGATACGGAGCCTGAATAAGACCCAGTCCTCCCCCTCAGGTAGCTTGCAATCTAGTCAGATGTGTGAAGCCAGTAATAATCATATAAATACTGCGTGCCCCGCAGTGGGGAGCAGGGTGCCGGCAGAGCCAGAACGGAGGTGTATTAGTGTCCTAGGGCTGCTGTAACAAATTACTGCACACCGGGTGGCTTAAAACGATAGAAATGTATATTCTCTCGTGGTTCTGGAGGCCAGAAGTCTGAAAACAAGCCATCGCAGGCTGTGCTCCCTCTGAAGTCTCTAGGGGAGGACCCTTCCTTGTGTCTTCCAGCTTCTGGGGCTCTGGGTGTTCCTTGGCTCATGGCTGCATCCCTCCAGGCCCCACCTCCCTCTTCACATGGCCTTCTCTGTTTCTGTGTCAAACCTCCTTCTGTCATTTCCTCTTATAGGGACACTTGTCATTGGATTTAGAGTCCACCTTAATCCAAGATGATCTCATCTTGAGATACTTATGTTAATTACATCTGCAAAGACCCTTTTTTCCAAATAAGGCCACGTTTGCAGGTTCTGGTGAATGTATCTTTTTTTTTTGAGGGAAGACATTTAACCCACTGCAAGGGGTGGGGGGAGGGATGCCAAGGGAAAACCGGCTGGAGAGGAGCCTGGTTTTCAGAGATGAGTTTGAACTTGTAGAGGAAATTTAAAAGGGAATAGAAACTCTTACACTCTGAAAAAAAGAGTGATTTTGATTTTTGGCAGATGCCACATAGCAAATGTGTTACTTCACTTCGGGAAGCTTTGTCTCTCCACAAAGTGGAGCTCTCAGACCTCCCAGGGCCTTGACTCACATTGGGTCTTTCTCCATCATCCTCACCAAGCCTGGGACAAGCTGAAGGGCCTTAATGCGTGCTCCCAGCGGTCCTGAGAAGTAAGCAGGGCAGGGGTTATCATTCCCATTTTTCAGATGGCAAAATCGAGGCTCAGAGATGGGGAAGAAACTTGCTCCGGTGTCATAGCGGGTCTCCTGCCTCCCCTACCACCTCCTCCCTGGCATCCCCTTCTGGGGACCTATGGGAACTGTCCCAAAGAAAGGACTGCCAAGACAGGCTTGGGGAGTCTGTCTCAGGAGCCTCAGAACAGATCAGCTCTAGGTCCTGGTTCCAAATGGGTGTGAGTTTGGGATCACACGAAGAATCTGGGAGCCGCGCCAGGACAGCTCATCTGTCCCCTGGGCTCCCTGGGGAGCTGAGGGCAGAAAGAAGGACAGTCTGGCTACAGGCTCGCTTGCCCGCCTGGGCTGTGATGGACAGTGTCAGCTTTGGCAAACGATTCCCATCTGTGCCCCAGACCTCAGCCAGATTGTCCTGAAAACTGGGGAACATGGGTTCCTTGAGGGGCTAAGAAAGGGGAGCAAAGAGGAGGTTTCCCGGGAGGGTGGAGCTGGGGACCCTGGGGCATCAGCAAGGGTGTGAACAGACATGGAAAGATGTGCTCCACTTCCTGGAAAGCAAGATGGTTAAGAGCAGGGCACAGAGTCCCAGCAACCTGGGTGTGAACTGGCTACTAGCTGACTGTGCCTTAGCCTCACTTCCTTACCTTTACCTTGGGAGTAACAGCAGTACTACTGCTGGGGTTTGTTGGGGACGTATGAGCGAATGCCACTAAAAAGCTTGGTACAATGTTTGGGCTAGAGTGTGCCCCGATTTATCTATCACAAGGAACTAAAACCAACATAAAGTATAGCTAGATGTAGACATCAGAGCCAACCCAAACCAACGCAGGAATTGCAGACCAGCAGGATGAATGGGCTTGCTGCCCCTGACCTGCAGATGTGACTCTGAGCTTCCTTATGGCCACATCAAAAAGGGAACCGTGATCCTTTGTAGAACTTTGTTTATTAAGATTGAGGAAGCAGCCTAGTTCCTCAGAGGAAATAATGTTTTTCCTTACCTTGAATTCTCCAGGGCATTTCTCACTGGGCAGGGAACTTCATAAAGGGCACCTTGAGAGAGGCAGTGGGTAGCATCACTGTCCAGGACTAATACAGCATCACAGATGTGATTTCCCTGTGGTAGCTGCTTGTAGGGACCTTGAAGGCAAGGCAAAGGGAGACTGGGGAAGGCAGCTCCATGGGAGGATCAAGAATGTGATGAAGGTCTGGGCTCTCAGGGTTCAAAGCTAAGGCTTAGAGAGCTCAGAGAGGTGGGATTGGGACTCCTAATCTCTCAGGGAAGCAGGGGGAACCCAAGAGACTTTTCACTTGGGATCCTTGGAAGTCAGCCTCTGGAGTCAGATTTCCCAGCTGTGTGGCTTCGGGCAAGTTGCTTCACCTCTCTGAACCTCAGTTTTCTTAACTGCAAGCTAATGTATCCTTGTAAGGCTATTGCAGAGCACAATAGCATATAGGGAGTGCTCAAATAAATGTTAGCCACACACATATTATGTATACAATGTTAGTATATACATATTATGTATGTATACTTATACCCTTTTTTCCTAAGCTTCCTGGTTATAGAGGGTTTAAGGAATCTGAACAATGAGAATTTTACAGCTCTTTACAATTGGCAAAGGAGTCATTGTCATTTCTTATGACCCTTCCAAGAGCAATGAGGGAAGGGTTCTTACCCCTCTGGAGAGGTGAGGAGACTGGAGCTTAGAGAAGCAAATTCTTGCCTGTATCGCCCTTGACCTGCCCTTGAACCCAGAGCTGGGGAGACAAGCGGGCAAGATGCACAGGTCCTCTGGCCTTCCTGGCCCCTCCCACCATTTTAGAATGGCAAAGGCCATTTTAGAATGGCAAAGGCCATTTTAGAAGGGAGTTAAGAGTAGAAGACTGAGGGGGAAAAATGATGATAATAATAACAACAGTAATAATGACAGTAAAAACATAGTGCTTACCCCATAAGAGACCCTGTTCTTAGTACTTTGCATGTGACATTTAATCCTCTCAACCATTTGAACTATTACGATCATACCCATTTTATAGATAAGACAACTGAGGCACAGAGAAGATACCTGGGTGGCTCAAGGTCACAGGGAGTTCATGAAGGAGGAGGATTTGGATGCTGGTAGCTAGGCCGGGCCCCAGGGTCTGTGTCCTTGACTGCTCTGCTCTACTGCCCAGGCTGGGGGCAGTACAGGACAGGAGGGATGTACGTCGGGATAGAGCAGAGGCCGAGGCTGAGGGCAAACCTGTGACTGGCGCCCCCCTGCAGGGAGATCCCAGGGGCTCAGGCAGGGGGGAGTGGAGGGGAAGGGCACACACCTATGGGGGACACTGACATTCCTGGGGGGATGAGGGGTGAGGAGCAGTTGGACAGACATGCCGGGGGATGTCAGCACCACCCTGTGCAGGCCCAGCCTGGCCTCCACCCTGCTCAAAGATGAAAAGACCTGTGACCTCCGACCCTGAGCTGCTTCCAGCCCAGCCGGAGAGCCAGATGTGATGTCGCATTTCTGCAGCTGCTTCAGTGCCAATTGCTGGGTCCTGAGACCTTGCTGCTCTTCGCCCTCCTCTGGGGGCTCAGACACCGCCCCCCCCCCCCCCTAATGAGGGGGGGATGCGGGGGCGGGGGAGACGGCCTGGCATGCCCTCCCTCCTCCCTCCTTCCCGTCTTAACTCACAACTGCCCTTTAAAACTCAGCCCATACGGGCTTCCCTGGTGGCGCAGTGGTTGAGAGTCCGCCTGCCGATGCAGGGGACACGGGTTCATGCCCCGGTCCGGGAAGATCCCACGTGCCGCGGAGTGGCTGGGCCCCGTGAGCCATGGCTGCTGAGCCTGCGCGTCTGGAGCCTGTGCGCCGCAACGGGAGAGGCCACAACAATGAGAGGCCCGCGTACTGCAAAAAAAACCCCCCAAAACAAAAAAAAACCTCAGCCCATAGCCCACCTGCCACAGGAAGCCTCCGATGCCCAGGTTAGGGGATGCCCCTCTGCAGGGCTCCCTGGGTGCAGCCTGGCCTTGCTGAGGACACAGCACCACCTCTGTCTTGTCCCTTGTGACTGACCGTGAGGCCCCTGTGGAAAAGCAACCTGGGAAGCCACGGCCTCGTCCCTGGATCCTGCACAGCCCGGAACAGGGAACGCGGACATGCTCATTCCTTCCTCAAGGACACACTCGGTGGCTGTCATGAGATCAAGATTTCGCAGCGTGGAGTGGCGGGCAAGATCCCACATTCTGCAGACCTGGTTCAAATCCAGGCTCTCCCACCCCCTGCCCAGATGTCTTGGGCAAGGGTCTTCATCTCCTTCAGCCTCGCTGTGGCCCCTCCTGGGTCAAAGTGAGACCATCTGAATCACATGCTCAGCACATACATTATTATCGTGAACACCTGTCACGTTTCCCCCAGTTGTGGGAGTCGGGGGAGGGGGCAGCTGCTGCCTCCCCATCTTCTCTCCGCATCCCACAGGAAGTCCTTGGGGACCCCTGGTTGGACACCTCTGGATTCTTCACCCAGGCTGTAGAGCGGAATGATGCCCGCTCCTTTGAGCCCAGAGTCCTCAGTGGAAATTTCCAAGTGGCTTTTATTTAATAAAAAGCGAAAGATGACTTTTATGCAATAAAATACAACCTCAAGCCCATCAAGCAGCAATGATGAATTTATATGGAGAAGGGTTGGACTTATTTATAATGAAGTGTCGATTGCCAGTGTCGCCAGGCTGAAACATCTTGTTTAGAGCCCATTTGTCAGATGGGGAAAACATGGGTGGTGGAAAGTGCATGGGCTCTGGGTTGTCAGCGCCCTGGGTTCGGATTCCAGCTCAGAATTCAGCTGTTTACCCTTGGGTTGCAATGTAATCGCTAATATTTATCGAGTGTGCCAGCGCTGAGCCAAATGCTCCAAACTCCTGATTGCCTGTAATTCTTACATCCTTTCTGTGAAGTAGTGAGTATTCCCATCTTACTGATGAGGAAACCGAGGCTCAGAGAGGAGAAGTCGTGTGTCCAAAGCCACAGAGCTGGCAGGTGGCCAAGGCTGGGTGTGAACGATGCATGAGACCACCTCCTCCAAGATCTCCCAAGCTTGCAAACTCTCCAATCTTTGTTCCTTCTTCCATACGTTGGGAAAATACCCAACAAGGTTGTTATGGGGATTGTATGAAGTACCAGTTCAGCTTTCTGGCATATAGTAGATGCTCAGGGAATGTATTTGTGTCTGTCTCATTGGACCGTTGTGACACCAGGGCCCAATTCTTGGTAACAGAGGGCCCAGAAGATGCCCGGTGAGAAGGATGCTTCTCTCTGAGCCTCAGTTTCCGCAGCTCCAAACCAAGAGTAGTATCACCTGCCTGGAAGAACCTCTGGGAGGATTTAATGTGATGAGGAAATTATAGTTCTTGGCACAGAGTAGGTGCTCTGGGCAGTTCCTCTTCTTGTCTCCTGTGTCCCCAACACTGCCTGAAATGGTGTTTTCTGGGTCCTGCCCTGGCAGTGGATTTGTATCGAGCCATCCATACTCTCTCCCCTGCACCCATCCCTGAATCGGGCTCTCGTCTCTGGATGTGCTGGGATGGGGGGGTCGGTGGAGATGGGGGTTGGGATGAAGGGTTCAGCTGTTGACCTGGGTTCAGGGGGCTCCACCACTTCCCAGCTGGGTAACCTCGGGCACATCACTTAGCTTCTCTGAGCCTCTGCTTCCTCCTCTGGAAAGTGGGAGTAACAGTGATACATTCAACCTCTGGCTCTGGGTCCACCCAAACCTCTGGTTCTTAGATCCAGAGCCAACTTCTGTTCCTCATTCTTCCCTGCAGGTGTTTCCAGCTGTGTTTGGGAACTGATTGGCCAAGGACCCACATTGGAGAGCTTTGGGCATCGTAACAGTGAACGGTAAGGGACACGGGATCTGAACTCATCTCTCCAAAGGGCATCAGTGGGGGACGAGGATGAGGTGGGTGCACTGTCAGTGCAGCTGTCCCTGGGTTTTGGAAATATGGTCGGAACCAAGTTCGCAGCACTACGCACCTCTCCTTCATTGCGCTTAGCATTGTTGCGATTTTTTCCATGATTTGAGGAGTTTTTTTGATGAATAGTTGTCTCCCACTAGACTGTAAGGGAAAGGGGAGGGTCCCAGAGAGGAAGCAAAAACATGGTGGTCCAGAGGGACCATAGACTCTGAAGCTGGGGCCTGACTCCTGGCTCTGCCTCTTCCCAGCTGTATGACTTTGGGCACGTGACTCAAGCTCTCTGTGCCTCAGTTTCCTCATCTGTAAAATGGGGTTTGTAACAACTTTCATTGAGTTATTATGAGGATGAAAAGAGTTTACATACCTCAACCCTTTAGAATAGTACCCGATATATAGGAGGTGCCTGAGAGGTGTTAGTCCAGTAAATAAAATAGCAAAGCCACCCAACTGGCCTTGCTCACAGCCGGGGAGGACACGGTCAGTTGCGCTGGCTTTAACGTCAACCTTTTAAAGCCAGTTCTCATCAAAGTTCCCCTAATGACCCCTGCCTCCGCTTGCAGAGAATGGAGGATGAGGACAGCAACACCTCCCTCACCTATGAGTACGTGTACTCTGATGATTTCGACCCCATCGTGGTTTTGGAGGAGTTATCTCCCCTGGAAGGCAGGGTGGTCAGGATCTTCCTGGTGGTGGTCTACAGCATCATCTGTTTCCTCGGGATCCTGGGCAACGGCTTGGTGATCATCATCGCCACCTGCAAGATGAAGAAGACGGTGAACACCGTCTGGTTCCTCAACCTGGCCGTTGCGGATTTCCTGTTCAACGTCTTCCTCCCAATCCACATCACCTACGCCGCCATGGACTACCACTGGGTGTTCGGCACAGCCATGTGCAAGATCAGCAACTTCCTGCTCATCCACAACATGTACACCAGCGTCTTCCTGCTCACTGTCATCAGCTCCGACCGCTGCATCTCCGTGCTCCTTCCCGTCTGGTCCCAGAACCACCGCAGCGTCCGGCTGGCTTACATGGCCTGCATGGTCATCTGGGTCCTGGCTTTCTTCTTGAGTTCCCCATCCCTCGTCTTCCGGGACACAGCCCATGTGCACGGGAAAATATCCTGCTTTAACAACTTCAGCCTGTCTGCCACCAGCTCTTCCTCGTGGCCCACTCATCCCCAAGTGGACGCTGTGGGCTTTGGCCGGCACGTGGCGGTGACCATCACCCGCTTCCTCTGTGGCTTCCTGACCCCGATGCTCATCATCACCGCCTGCTACGTCACCATCGTCTGCAAGCTGCGGCGCAACCGCCTGGCCAAGACTAAGAAGCCCTTCAAGGTCATCGTGACCATCATTATCACCTTCTTCCTCTGCTGGTGCCCCTACCACACGCTGTACCTTCTGGAGCTCCATCACAGCGCCATGCCTGGCTCCGTCTTCAGCCTGGGTGTGCCCCTGGCCACTGCCATCGCCATTGCCAACAGCTGCATGAATCCCATTCTGTACGTCTTCGTAGGACAGGACTTCAAGAAGTTCAAGGTGGCCCTCTTCTCCCGTCTGGTCCATGCTCTGAGTGAGGACACGGGCCACTCCTCCTATCCCAGCCACAGAAGTTTCACCAAGATGTCATCCATGAACGAGAGGGAGACCAGCATGCTCTGAGCCTCGCCTGGAACACCCCCGTCCCCCGTGGATACTCCCAACCTTGGAGGCTCAAAGCTACGCCTTCTCGAGACCACGGCAAGAACATCTTGGGCGCCCACAGATGCCCGCTGTATTTTGCATGGGGCTGAACTGTGTTTTGAACTGGGAATCCAGGGCTCAGAGCTCCTTTCTTCCAGGGGTACGGCGGACAGAGCATGCTACGGTGCTCAGCCTTGGAAGAGCATCCCGTGCATCCTGGGAGACCAGCCTTGACTGATGCAAAGCAAAAAAGGGAGAATTCTCAAAAGCACTGCCATGAACTGGGATGGGCATAAGACAGAGGGATCAGTTACCTACCTGAGTGCTTCCCAGGAATGACAGAAACGCTTTTCAAGGTCCATTCCTGGTGTGAGCAGAGGAGGTCAGAGCAAACCCAGTGTGATGTAGGTCACGCCTCGCTCATATCCCTCTGTCAATAGCTGGCCAGAAATCCTGCCACTCAAGCCATTCCTCTGGGTTAGGGTGTGTGGAAATGCACACACCTTCTCCAGGTTCCCTGGGAAGAGAAGGTGACATATGAGCACAGGAACTCCCGGGACCATGCATTTGACTTTCAGATCAGCTGAAAAGACAGGCAACAGGTCCTGAGGAGCCATGGGGCTCTTTGTGAGGGCAAGAGAAGCAGGGCTGTGATGAGGACTCAGGGGTTTGGGGGAAGGAATGAAGAAAGAAAAGACCTTTCAAAGGGTGCGTGACATGTATCAACTCACCCTCGAACCTCCCAGGGCGATGGTGCTTTGGGCCGTAGCTATTTTGGGGTGGGGGTGATGCCAGCCCCTTGTCCCAAGCCCTGTTCTCACTTTGCATTTGTTACCCTGGGCTGGTTCGAGGTGGGCAGCTTCACCAGCAGCCTCCACCCCATCACAGGGATTCCTCCCTCTTCCCTGATCCACTGGTTCCTGCTGGAGATGCTCAGAAGAAAACACTCCAGGGCAGGAGGCAGATGGGAGGATGGTGGGGGACATCTACGCCTTCCCAACTTCCTCAAAGCCTGGCTGGAGGCTAGTCCAAAATCAGCTGCAGGAAGCAACCTCGGAGCACCTCACGGGCTGAAGCTGAGTCCGAGGGCTCAGTCCCCGAGCTTGAAGCAGAATCTGGAGCCTGGCTCACTGGACTGTGCTCCTGAGACGCAGGGCCGGGGGGGCCCACAGGCCTAGGGCCCCTCCTATGTGCAGTCACGTTGTCTTTTCTGGGGCCCACACCTCCCTGTGCTGCAGTGTCATTGTCCCATTTACAAACGACACAGCTGAGGCTCAGAGAAGGGAAGTTACACACCCGACGTCACACAGCTGGCCAGGGGCACAGTTACCCGTCTGAACCCAGCTCCGTCTGGTCCCAGAAACTCTGTTCTTTTATGGAGAATGTATCTACTGAGAATATTCTAGACTATCCTGGTAACCTACATTTATTTAGCACTTCTGTGTTAAGCACTTTACATGTGTATCTCATTTATCCCTCACAGCAGCCCTGAGTTAAGTACAATTATCCCTTCCCTTTTATGGATGAGACATCTGGGGCTCAGAGTTTAAGTAACTTGCCCAAGGGCACCCAGCAGGTCTCTGTTAGAGTCTGGCTAGGTTTGAACCTAGGTCTGTCTGGCTCAAATAAGTCGGCAGAGGCTTGGGGTTTTGACCATAAATATATATGCGCCCCTCAGCAGATTAATGTAAACATCTTAAGGGCTTTAAAGGCAGCTTTGCAAATAGTTTTCAAAAACGATACAACGTGGCAAAGAAAATGTACTTGGCTCCCAGCTCCCTTGGCATCCATTCACAGCCACCCACCCTGGCTCCCACCTCCTGTGTCCCCCCCAGCTCTCTGGGGGAGGGCAGTGGGGAGAGAGGCCTGACGGGAGGGCCCTTTGGCCTCCAAGTGTCCATATTCTGCTCTCTTCCAAGTTTCTTTGTTGCGAAGCCACTTACAAGATACAGTGAACAGATGTAACGTCAACACAGCACGGGCGGCAAGTTCCCGAGGCCATGGGCTGTTTGGAATCACACCTCATTAAGAGACAAACTGTTCCTTCCCTTGTTGGGTCAGTGTGTTGGTGAGGCAGCTGTGAACTGACCCCACTGGGGCCTCCGATTGTTTTGAGCAACCTGAACTTAGCTTGAGCTAAGGGAGCTTTAAATATTGCCCAGCGCCCCCTGTCACCCCCTTTCCCAACTTCACAGGGGAAGCATCCAGGGCACAAGATGGAGTGGGACGTGTTCCAGGCCCCAGAGACAGTCACCAGCCACTCGGGGAGGACCGTGCTCTTCCTTGGGGCTCAGCTTCTCGTTCCTTCCGGGCTGCGTGCAGGTCAGGCCAGGCTGGGGAAGCCAGGAAATCATTTTGTCATTGGAAAAGCTGATGAACAGAAACGAAATGAAAGCCAGCTGTTTTCCTCCTCGGAGCCAGGGCTCGCTCTTTCTGGCTGCCCCACCAAGTCTTCCTGTTCTGATTGTAGTTCCCCATCAAATGCTTAAGTGCAGCCATAACACCCTTTTCAACCTTGTCCCTACAGCTCCTGACGACCCCACAGGTCACACATACAAAGGCCCTGCAGTTCACAAAGCACGTTCACCTGAATTACTCCACAGGCAGCCAACACGGTTTGTGCCTGAGAGCCCTCCCTCCAGGGCCAGGACCCGCCAGTTGGAGCCTCAGTGCTGCTTCCTGGGTTTGGTGGGTGGGTGGAGGGGGCACGGGGCTGTGGGCAGAGGGACAAGCAGAGAAGATGCTGTTTGAGGGTGGGGGAGAGGGAGGGAGGAGGGAAGCACAAAGGAAACAGAGAAGGACAATGAAGAAAAGAGATCTGGCATTTATCAAGCATCTACCATGTGTCAGGCACAAAATCTCATCAAACCCTCAAAAACGGTCCTGTGAGAAGAGAATCATCAGACCCGCCTTGGGGAGTGCAGAAAGGGAGGGTCAGGTTGTGGACCTCACTTGTTCAGGGTCACACAGTAGTAAATGGAACTGGGTCTGCTGCCTGAATTCCCAGCTTCTTCAGCCCTTGGGAGGATGGAGAGGGAGGGGGGAGGGGGAGGGGAAGGGAGAGAAGAAGTAGGAGCAAGACAAGAGGGAGGGGCTCAGAAGAGGGGACCGACCCAGGCGCTGGCTGAGGGAGGAGTTTGCCTTAAGCCCTTAAGCTTGGAGAGCTTAGGGGCCAGGATGGGTGGGAGAAGAGAGCAACCAATCATGAGAGCCACAGGGCCATTCAAACTCAAACCACCCAGGTCTTTCCCATTTTACAGATGAGGGAACTGAGGTCGTAAGAGCTGCCCTTCGAGAAATCTGCAAAATTAGGTGGTGCTGGCTTGGATGGAGTGGTCATTGATTCCCCAACTCCTGCCTCTGGCCTCCGTCTCCCGTTCCTTCCTGACATGCTGTGATGCTCTGGCTTTGGAAAATTGCTACTGGGGCTGGTATCCAAGACCAGGGGAACCAGGAAGCTGCTCGTCAGACCTTGAGGTAGGGGGCTTGCTTGCTTCCCCTCTCTGAGGACAACATTTCTCTTAAATAAAGAAACTGAAGCAAGCGTGGGGCTCCATGCTGGGGGGTCCTGACCCTTGCCTTCCCCGCCCAACTCGTGGAATACCACCTGAGGCTCAGAGAGGTGAAATGTCCTGTCCAAAGTCACACAGCTATGTTGTGAGACAGCAGGAGAAGCCCTGAAATTCCCGACCTCCCATTCCCCAAATTTTGAACTTCAAGAAATCCACATCTCGAAAAATATTCCCTCCAACTCATGTAATTTTCCTAGAAACCAAGGATATGAGACAGGTAGTGACTTACCCAAGACAAAATAGCAAGCCATGGCAGAGAAGGGACTGAAACCCAGGACTCCTTACTCCTAAGTCCATGCATCGGGCCACCCAAGGACAGATGCTGCCATTCACACATTCATCTAGCCATCCTTTCAAACACCCATCCATTTCCGTAACCATCTGTTTATAAATCCACCCATTCATCCACTCCACAAACATCTATTTAATACGTCCTCTTTGCCAGGCCCTGCAGGCACTGGGAATGCGGGGATGATCAGTACATACACCATCTCTGTCCTCCTGAGCACATTCATTGGCCGGTGGTGACAACCAATTAAAAAAAAAAAACATACCCCAAATGGAAAACAACCATAGTAAATGCTACCCACATATTATAGAGGGATGTGACCCTGTCCAAAGGCCAAGGAAATTACCTGGGGGAAGCGACACCTGAGATGTGAAGGATGGGTAGGCACTGATTCAGTGGGTAGGTGCTGGAGAGGGTGTTTCAGGTGGAGGAAACAGCATGGGCAATGGCATTGATGTGGGAGGGAGCAGAATGGCTCTGAGCGACTGAAAGTGGGTGGAGGCTGCAGCAGAGCAAGTAGAATGAATAGGGACCAGATAGGATGGAGAGGAGACAGGGCCAGACGGTGGGATGGGGGTGAAGGGGAAGCCACGTTTAAGGGAGTAATGTGCTCAGACCTGCCTATTAAAAGGATGCCCGATGCCCAGCGCTGCTCTGGGGGACAAGATGGAGAGGGGCGAGAGGGGAAGCGGGAGGCTGCTGCGGCATCCAGGTGAATGCCCTGGTGCCTGGACTTTGGGAGCCAAGGTGGAGCTTGAGAGAAACGGACTATTCCAAAGCTAGTTAAAAGCTACCCAAGCTTTCTCCAGGGACCGGTTAGCGGGAAACCAACCCAGGGCTCGTTTCAGCTGCACAGAGACCTCGGTGCATTGCTTTATTGACGGAAATTAATTGTAAATATTATTCAAATGTACCTCCCAATGCACACTTATATTTCTCAGGGGAGCCCTCTGAGCAGTTAATAAAGCCCTATAAATAATACATATATTAACCTAAGAGGAATGGAAGCATATTAATGCCGCAATTGTGGGTGGTGGCTGAGGGGAATTTAAGCAGACGACACTCCAAGTGCTTGAACTTGGGGTTTAACCTTGGAGGTCACCGAGTTCTGCCCTGGGGGATCCTCCAGACACCCTGCAAGCACTTTCCTGTCATTAACTCATTGAATCCTTACAGCGATCTTTGTGGTAAGGACCATTACCATCTGCCTGTACAGATGAGGAAACTGAGGTTCAGAGAGGTGAAGTGACTTGCCCAGTGTCACACAGCTAGTAAGTGGTAGAGCTAGAATTCAAACCCCAGTCTCTTTGGACCCTAAAGCAACTTGCAAACATAAACTGTCCTCTGAAGAGACTCCTCCCTGGAGAACGATGGCAAGCATGTGCTCTCTCTCCAGTGTCAGATTTTGAGGCGGTGAGAGTGGGGGAATCTGAGAGATAGGTTTTTCGTTTGGAGGGAGGAAGTGGTGTCTGGGTGGCTTTGTCACTTCCTCCTGAGCCTGAGAATCTTAGGGTTGTTGAGTTTGGAAGGAACTCTGCTTCATCAAGTTCATCCCTTCCCATCCCCCCATTTTGCAGATGGTGAAACTGAGGCTTTTTTGTAATAATATTGGGACCTCCTTCCTACCTCACTGACTGCTGTGAAATGAGATGTGTGTGGAAATGCTCATGTGGATCATTTTTAAATACCATTATTCTACAGACCTGGACATTCACCAAGCTACCCTCTTCACTTCTTAGTTTGTTGACAAGGGCTTTGGTGCTGGTCTGCCCTGCAGGACCCCTGCCTAAGACCTGGGAGTCACTGGGAGTTTCCAGCAGAGTCTTCCTTCCAGGGGAAACAGGAGATCTTGGAAAAACCTGGTACAGGGCAGAGACATGCTGTGTTTGGGGCATAAACTTTACCCTTCAAAATTGTCCTGGGTATGGGTGAGAGATGATCTCTATCTTGATGTAGATGGTGGTTCCATGGCTGTCTTCATATGTAAAAACCCATTTATCTGTACATATAAGACTAATGCACTTCACAGTAATTAAGTTATGCCTCAATTAGAAGTATTTTTAAAAATAAAATAATTCATGGCGTCTGCGGGAATGACTTCCCACTTGCATTGGCAGCATAGACAGACCCAGGTTTGGGGGCTTCCCTCTGATTCAAGGGAGCAACTCAGAGGGGGGTAATCCCTGCAGGGTCTATCCAAAGAGGCAGGACCTTAGGAAAGACTGAGCACACCCTGCCCAGCTCTGTCCCCTGACTCAAAGGGCTTCTGATGGTTAAGGTCCAGGATCACATGGGCTCAGGAGTCAGACTGAGTGGGTTGGAACCTCAGCTCCACCATTTACATCAGCTAGGGTCAGGGCTAAGGTTAAGGCTCTATGACCTTGGGCAAGCTACTCAACATCTCCAAAGCCTCAGTTTTCTCATCTGTACAATGGGTATAATAGGAACTTGCAGCTCACGGGGTTGCTATGGGGATTAAAGGAGATGTGGCATGTAAGCATTTAGCAGGTGTTGGGCTCACACTCGCTGCCCTCTTTCATCTAGACATGCATCCACCCCATCACTGGTCTCCCCACTTCCAGCCTTGCCCCCCGACAACCACTCACCACAAAGCAGCCAGAGTTAGCATCCATCCGTCACAGAGTACAATAATCCAAACCTTTTACTGTGGCTTACAAGGCCCTAGAGGACTGACATCACCTCCTCCATCTTTATCTCGTGATGCTCCCCAGTCACGCATTCCTCTCTGCGTCCCCAAAACAAAAGAGGCAGGTTAACAACGGCAACAACGCTAACACATCCAAGGCTGTTCCCACTTCTGGCCTTCGTGTCTGCTATCCTGGGACCTCTGTTTGCATGACTGGTTCCTCCACCTCCTCCAGATCTCAGCTCCAGTGTCACCTCCTGAGAGAGGTCCTTCCTGACCCCTTCCCCCACTTAAAGTAGCCTCCATCCCCATTCACTGTCTATCAGATCTCTTGTTTCATTTTCATCATGGTACCTCCTGCCATCCGGATTGATTTGATTTATTTGTTTAGCTGCCTTAAGACTGTCCCCCTACTGGGCAGCGAGCTCCATCAGGGCAAGGTCCGTACCCATCTTGCCCACCTGTGTATCCCCAGCGCCCAGAGTGGTGCTTAGCACAGAAAAAGTGCTCACAGTATTTCGTTGAACAGATGAAAAAATAACATAAGCTGATGTTATTTTTATCATCATTATCATCATCTAATTTCATGACGATCATCATTACATCATTTCCAAAGTACTTCCACATTTTTTCCCATATTGATGGAACTTGGAAAGGGTAGGACTATCCCCCATTTCACAGACATGGAAACTGAGGCCCCAGGTCACCTAGTTTGGAAGTGGAGAAGCCACGGTTCTTTCCCTTGTACCGTTAGGAGCGGTCACAAATGAAGGAGGCTTCCATGAGTGCTTCTACCTCCCTTGGTTTTTTCCCTTCCCTTTTGTCTGATTAATTGCAGCCTGAAACTAAAGGAACCAGATGCCTCCCTCATCCTCTTTCCCCTCCTCCTACTGTTTTGTAGTTCTTTTCCGGACCAGGACTCTGTTAAGGATTTGGCTGGTACAACCATGACCACAAGCTTCCACTTAGAAATCATGGATAGAGCAATCAACTGGGCCCCAGGTCTGTGTTGGGCACTGGGTGATACTACAGCAGGAAGCACAGCCAGATAATGATTCCCTGATGCCCAAGTGTCCCTGGAGCCCAGACGCCTAGCTTTGGAAGGGGCGGATCTGTATTATCTTCTCCCTGGCTTCCATCATACAGATGTTTGACACACCTATAGAGTAAACATCTGGATAATAGAATGAGTTTCTGGTTGGCTCCCAGATGCTGGTGCCACAGAGCAGGGACACACACAGGGAGGTGGGAAAGGGGGCTCTCAGCCTTGGCTTGTGGCTGCTAACAGCCTATGAGCCCCTGGTTCACGGCAGGCAGTTTACGATGCTCAGGGTCCAGCGCTTTACTGGGAAGGTTTGACTCATGATGGGATTTTAGGCAATTCCACATCCATCATCCCATTTCATCCTCATTAGAAGCCTGAAGCGTAAAAGCGTCTTAACTTTGGAGATGAAGAAGCTGAAACTCAAGAGCTCCAGTTTCCTAGAACCACACAGATATCCATTAGGGTACTTATTGCCATCTGGAATAATTTCGTTTATTTCTGTGTTTAACTGCCTTAAGGCTGTTCCCCTACTGGGCGGTGAGCTCCATGAAGGCAGGGATTGGTGTACATCTTGCCCACCTCTGTACCCCCAGCACCCAGAGCTGTGCTTAGTACACAAAAAGTGCTCACAGTATTTTTGTGGAACGAATGAAGAAATAAGCACAGCTGATGTTACTTTTATCATCATCACCATCATCGAGTTTATGACAATGGCTATGACAATTCACCATTTCCAAATTGTTTTCACCTTTTTTTCTATATTGATGAAACTTGGGAAGTTTCATTGATTTTTATTGAGCACCTACACTGTGCTGGGCTCTGGGGATATGACAGCAATCACTATCCTCACTTTCCTGAATCTTACAACATATTAGTATGGAGAAGAGTTGAGATTTGATCCCACGCCTGTATTGCTTGGTGGCTCATACCCTTTCACTAGATATGCTGCTGCTTGTGTTCAATAAATGAGGTACGAAGAAATTAGTACAGAAGGGAGAGAAAGGCTTTCTGTTATAAAGCCTTGAACCTCCCAGGAGTTAGAGAAGACTCACATCTTGCCTGGGAGTTGCTGAACTGGGATTGATTCTGGGGGCCAGGATACATCTGTCAGCGACTGCTCCCCCATCTCTGACTCCTCAAAATAGAAGAGTGATTTGATCCAATATTCCTTCCCTCCTTTGAAAGAGCATCAGGGAGCTGGCATTGCTTAGCCCAAACGAATGGCATGCTAAAGGTGGAATTGCAGGAACCGAGAAGGTTGAAGGAGCCAGAAATTGGGAATGGAGCGGGGGCTTCCCTGCTCCCCTTGCAAGCTCACCATAGGGACAATGGGTTTTCAGCTTGTTGGAATCTTAAACGTCACCCCTTTCTTGTTCCTGGATTTCCCAGGTGTGTCACCTGCTTATAAACCTCATCCTGGTCCCCTGGCCACAGCATCTTCAAGGATGCAGACAGTTCTATGGAAACGGCTTGCTCAAGCTGAACACGTCAAAGCTGACAAGACCCTTATGGTCAGTCTAGCGGAGCCGCTCCACTGGATCCCTGATGGGACTCCACAGTTCATCGGAGGTGGGCCAGGGCAAGAACCCAGATATCCCCACAGCCGGCTCCACTGTCCTCTGCTCTTCAGCGTGGTTGTCCATCCCCTTCAACAGCTCCATCTTTTTCTCACATTTTGGTTCAGACACATCAATCTGTGTCAACCACATATTCCTTTATAGAGCATTAATTGCTCAGTTGATTTCCTAGCAAACCTAGTAAAAGAGCCACAACTTATTTAGGCAACGCCCTATTGAGGGACATGTAGATTGTTTCCTTTTTAGAAGTGTCATTGTTGGCCATTATTGTTTTTGTAACTCCCTGATGGATTCTCCCCTGAGAAGCTAGGTATAGCTGAGCTTCTGAAGCCTGACCCTCAAGCCCGGGGGAAATCTGCAGATCTGACTAATCTGAGCTTTCCGCACACCAGCCCCACCTCAGGTCTGGACCCCACCTTCTCCCTTGGAGGAGAGGGACACGCTCTTTGGAGGCCTTAAGAGGAGCTCAGCCAGCTCAGGAAAGAGAGGCGGGTGCAGTAGGCAGTGATCACACGCATAGCCTCTGGAATGAGGCCAGGTTGATTGGGCAAATAACTTTTCCTCTCTGAGCCTCAGTTTCCCCATCCATACGATTCGGAGTGTGGGGGAAAATGTCTTGCAGGGTTGCATGAGGATTCAATAACATAATCCATGTCAAGAGCTTATCACAGCATCTGGACAATATTACACGCCCCCAAAGTTGCTAGCTCTCGCTGTTGTAATGTTTTATTCCATTTTTTCCCTTTTACTGGAGCTACCAGACTGCACTTGCTTTGTTATCTCTGGGGGCCGTGCCTAATTCAGACCATTGTTTCAGGAGGCTGCGCAAATCTGCTTAAATTACGTATTGGGGTTGCACCTCGAATGCTTGCTGCAATGTTGGTGTGTGAAGAAAATGTAATTTCTTTGTCTGCAGCTGATCTGGTCTTCCTTATGACATCTGTCCCAACTTCTCCCACCCCCCTGCATTGGCAGAAAACAAAACAAAAAACAAACAATTAAGCTTTACCCATGTTGTGGGTTGAAGTGTGTCCCCCAGGTTCATGTGTTGAACTCCTGACCCCCAGTACCTCAAAATGTGACCTGCTTTGGAGATAGAGTTTTCACAGAGGTAATAAAGTTGAAATCGGTCATTAGGGTGGGTCCTAATCCAATATGACTGGTGTCCTTATGAAAAGGGGAAATTTGAACACAGACACATACAGAGAAAAGACGACATAAAGAGACAGAGGGGGAAACAGCCATGTACAAGCCAAGGAGAGAGACGTGGAGAAGATCTTCCCTTCTAGGCTCTCAGCAGGAACCAACCCTGCTGACACTTTGATCCTGGACTTGCAGCCTCCAATTGCGAGACAACGTGTTTCTGACGTTTAAACCGCCCGATGTGTGGTAGTTTGTTACAGCAGCTCTAGCAAACGAGTCTAACCCCGTTTTGACATTTTAGTCCAGGTGATAGTTATACAGGTTCCTGAGGTTAAGTATCCTCCTGCTTTTCTCCTGGGGTGGTTTTGGGCATGTGGAGGGCGGGGCTTGGTCTCATGGTCCCAGGGGATTGTGGAGGAGTCCAGAGCTCCTGAGGGCTCCCTGACCCAGTGCGTGTGGAGAAATGTCTCCATTCTCCCTGGTCCTGTGTGTGTGATTATAAGACCAGGGAAAGAGGATCTTGCCCTGGGCTTGGCTGGTTAGCTTTCCCGTGGCTCCCCTGAATATGAACCCCAGCACCCCTCCTCTGCCCTCCTCCCAGTTTGGACTGAGGTGAGGCATCCCAGCTTGTGTGAAGGTCACCTGGTTCTGCCCCACATCCATACCACATGAGAACTGAGGGTGCTGAGAAAGCCAGTGAGATGAGGCTGTGATCTAGAGAGCCCCCCTGTCCTCACTGTACCTGGGGCAAAGCTGCAAGAAGGAAGGCCAAGCAAATGTCTAGGCAGTCCTCTCTCCTGAATCCTTCTCCCCTTCTCCTTCTACGACTCCTGGTTCTGGAAAAAGAAGCATCTTTTCTTTTCATCTCCCTATGTTGTATTCCCCTATCATCTGGTGGTAAGCCTCGGAGTTGTAGCAGGAAGGGGGTCTGCTCTGCACCCTGGCAGAATCCAGGAGCTAGGCTTTCTTTTGTGTGTTAAAAGAAGAGAATAAAGGAAGTTGGAAAATCCTTCCTCAAGACAACAGCCCGCCTTTAGTCCACAGCTTTGCTGCAAATCCCATTGCGTGTGTCAGAGCAGAATATCCCATCATTCTTCCTCTTATACAACAGGTCCAACTCTCTTCCCACGCGCACAGCCTCTTGGGGCCAATTGGACAAAGATGTTGCATTTGGAACACTAATAATAAAAGCTTCCTTTTATTATCATTTCCGGAAGAGCCACCTGTTACCATTACTTCTTGACTTTCTGCTGCTCCCAACAGGGTTTGAGTCTTAAAAAGTGGAATGAAAAAGTCATAATGATCACTATTAAGATCATTATTAAGAACTTTCAACCATTATTGACAAATATTCTACATTTCACATTCAGAGGAGGAATGGAGGCTTGGAGAGGTGAAGTCACTTGACCAAGGTGACTGGGTTGGGGAGATAGTATGGCGATGGGAGTTGAACCCACCTTTGTCTGACTTCAAGCTGTTTATCCTTGCACTAGGAAGAGTGCATCATTGCAGCCCAGGAATGGTGTTGCTGTAATCAGGGTCCTGTGCACAGCCGCATGTGATTTTCTGCCCACTTAGGTGAGCTGCTTCCCAGATTTCTGAGGCCTGGGACTCAGCCAGCGTTAGTCTCCTAATGCATCTGTAATAGGATTAATGTTGCCTGGAATCCTGGGCATCCTCTCTCCCTTCCTGAGCTCTCTGCGTCCCCTGGGTCAGAGGGTTGCCGGGAATTAGAGACCCATCCTGGATCTTTGGAGACTACAAGAACAGATGCTCAAGCCATTCCCCAAACGTTCCATGTGCAGTGCTGTTTGCAGCCATTCTGGCTTACAAGAGGCTTTCACCTGCCTGACCTCACTGCACCCTAAAAGTTTACTGGGACAAGGGGGATGAGCCCCAATTTTAATGAGGAGGAACCAGGTGCTCAGAGAGGTCAAGACATGTGCCCAAGCAACACAGCTAAGGAATAGCGGTGCCAAGACTAGAGTTTAGGACATGGCAGCTGCCAAGTTCTTGGGCTCAGTATTGAACTTGATGACCCGGCCACCAAGTGTCTTCTACACTTTGTGCCTCAATTTCTTTCTTTTTTTTTTTTTTTCATCTGCAAAATGGAGAAGCAGTGCAGGTTCTGAAATGAGGTGCTAAATCAGAAGGCAAGACACTTGTGTTTGAGTCCTACCTCTGTCACCGGGTCTCTGTAACTTTGAGGTGGTCATGTTCCCTTTCTGGATCTCAGCCTTTCTTTCTGAAAAAATAGGGAAGGGGAAGGAGATGGGTTTTGACAGGAATGCAGTTATCAGAAATTAGCCTATAACAGGTACCTACTATGTACCAGGTACTTAAGACACACATCACTTCATCGAATCCTCCCCAAACCCGGGGAGGCTAGCATGGCTATACACATTTTATGGATGTGGAAACTCACGTTTGTGTGTTTCCAGAGGCTTGCTCTTGGCCAGACGACCTCTAAGGACCCTTTAAGCTCTGACATTCCAAGATTCTAGGCAGAGGGTTTAGACAGATCAGGACTCAAATCCTGCCCTTGCCACTTCCCAGTCGTGGGACATTCTGGACCACCAGCTTCACCTCTCTGAGTCTCAGTTCCTTCATCTGCAAAATGGGTCCATCGTGTCCACCTGTTGGAGTTACTGACATAATTGAACGATACACTACATATAAATCCACCATCCAGCATGTGGTAGACGTGGATCTTTCTGTCCTTTTCCTGCCCACACTCACGGAATGTTTGAAAGGAGGAGGAAGAATCTCTTCTCTCTGCAGCAAAATCCCTTCCCCTCCCTCCTTCCCTTCTGTTCTGCTCTACCACACTCAAGTTCCAGCAGTTGCGCTTAATTGGATTTAACTTAATAGTTTTATAGATGCCTTTTGGTTCAGAGGACGAAGAGGCCTCTGGGTAATTTGCACATTTTTAACAAACCAAATAAAGAGCTGATAAGCATAAACAAGTGCGTTTTAATTGGATTAAGGGAAAGCTTTGCTTGGGGACTGCAAACCACAAAGGAGCTGGAGAAAAAAAGGGCTCTTGGAGATTTCAGACTTTCTGCTTCCTTGGACCTCCAAAGCACCCTGCACAAGGCTCTGGTTTCTTTCTAATAAACTGCGTTCTGGTGTATTTGTGTCCATGTCTTACTTCCTACGTGAGATGGCAGCATCTTTCCCCCACCATCGTTCCCCACCTGCTGCTATACGCCATGTGACAAATGGTTCAACCCTCTGCCTTTGGTCTCAGACCCACCAAAGTCCTGACTATTCCATGCTTCTCTTGAGCAATTCATTTAATCCTCTAAGCCTCAGTTTGCTGTGAAAGGGGTTAGTGGTGTTCTCTGAACTGTAAGGTTAGTGTGAGAATCACATGCTGGGAAGCTGCCTGCTTCTGAATAGGTCCAGGAAAATGGCAGCCACTAATAGCAGGGGGAGGGATCAAAGTCCCTATTCTCATGGGGGGTCACATATCTGTGAGCCAGATATTCTAATACTTATTGTCCAAAACATCCCCAACTGATGGGGCAGGGGATTGTTTTGTCATGTGAATCCCTGCACAAAATTTAAATATGCAGACAACTAAATCCTCATACACTCCTTCCTGGAGGGGATATAAAACAGTGCAGCCTCTTTGGAAAAGTTTGGCAGTCTCTTTTATTAAAGTTAAACATCTATTTACCTTGTGATCTGGCAGCAATTCCATTCCTAGGTATCTACTCAAGAGATTGAAAACATTATGTTCACACAAAGACCCACATGTGAACATTTGTAGTAGCTTTATTGATAATAACCAAAAACTGGAAAGAAGTCAAATTGCTATAAATTGGTGAATGGGTTAAAAAAAAAAGAGTACTCGGAGTACTACTCAGGAGTGAAAAGGAATGAACTATTTACATATACAACATTGAGTATAAATCTCAAAAGCCTTATGTTAGCTAAAAGAAGCAAGACTTGTATGACTCCATTTACATGAAATTCTGGAAAATTATAATGATAGAAAGCAGACTAGTGGTTGCTAGAGGCTATGGGGTGGGGGGCGGAGGGAAGGAATCAGCTGCAAAGGGCATCAAAGAATTTTCTGGGGGAAAATGGTAATGTTCCATAGCATGATGGTGATGGTGGGGACATGATTGTATATGGTGATGGTTAAAATTCATCAAATAGTATAGCTGAAATGGGCAAATTTTGTTATATGCAAAATATACTTCAATAAAGCTGATCAAAAAGCAAAAGAAAATATTGAGCCCACGGTGGAAGACATACTGATATTGACAACAATAATAATTAAATCCCTTCAGTGGGTCAGGCTCTCCACATACACGTCTCACTTTCTAGACCAGAAAACTGAAGCTCAAGAACATGAAACAACATTTCTAAGGCCACACACCTGGGAAGTGGCAGAGCTGGGACTTGAACCTGGGAAGGTGAAGGCACCTCATCCAGGCTCCAAGACCAAAGAACTGGCCATCCTGTTGCTTGGGAATCAGGCCATTTGCTAGGGAAAGATGCAATCCTAACACCTGAGGGGGCGCTGGTTTCTCCTTGGGGATTAGCTAACAATTACCAAATCCATGCCGCCAATGAGGTGGAAAGCAGCCTCTGATAACAATAATTAGCACTGAAACATTGCTTTTAAACATTAGCTTGCTTTGAAGGTGTGTTTATTAATTAAACACTTTCCATAGCCCTGGGAGGCAAGAGAAGAGTGGATGGCTGGCTTTCCAGGGCAGCAACCAAGAGGAGGAAGAGGGTGTGATTTTCCCCAGGTCGGGCTCCTGCCAGCCTCCCATCAAGACCCAGTGGCCTTAGTCCACTTAGCCCATCAACACACAGAGAAAGGGCACGTGGTGGGTGACTGTTCTCCGAACCATAGTTTTGACAAAAGGGAACGTAGGTGTGAAATACAGTTTGAGCAAACCTCTTTCCCCCTCCAGACCTTGTTCCCAGTGGGTTGGCATGTGTGATTCTAAGTTGTACATATGCCCCTAGTTGTCCTATCCTAGGGATGATTGGATCATTAGGGGATCGCCCAGTTCAGTGCTCTGGTTTTACAGAGGGGCAGGAGACTGGGAAGTCCAAGAGCAAGGTATCAGCAGATTTGGTGTCTGTTGAGAACCCAATTCCTGGTCTGCAGATGGCTGCCATGTTGCTGTATCCTCTCATGGCACAGAGAAAGTGATCTAGTGCCTCTTCTTCTTTTTATGAGGGCACTAATCCCATCACGAGGGCCCCACCCTCATGACCTAACCTAATCCTAATCACCTCTCAAAGGCCTCACCTCCTGGTACCATCACACTGGAGACTGGGGCTTCAAAATATGAATTTCAGGAGGACACAAACAGATAGTTTACAGCTGTTCTTGATCCCTCAAGTTAGCCAATGGCAGACAATTTTCCGGGTTATTACAAACTGAATTAATTCCTCATTTGCAAGAATCTTCCACAACACCATGAATAATCATAGTAATGATAATAAAGAGAATACGTTTGCACTTTTTATTCCCTCTGTGT
Source organism: Delphinapterus leucas (assembly GCF_059928025.1). Classification (NCBI taxonomy): domain Eukaryota; kingdom Metazoa; phylum Chordata; class Mammalia; order Artiodactyla; family Monodontidae; genus Delphinapterus; species Delphinapterus leucas. Next base: position 18,519,432 of record NC_143142.1, read on the forward strand.
ATAGAGTACTGTGCCCAGTACAAGAAGTCCAGTAGTTATATTCCATGATAATCTCCATTTTAGAGATGAGGAAACTAAAGCTAAGAGATCTTTGGCAGCTGGTCCCAAGTCACACAGCTGATTCCAAAGGTAAGTCAGTTTAGTCTGATGCTGGAGGAGCTCCATACCCCGCTCCCTGCCCATTTCACTGAATGAGTGAATGAATGAATGAACAGCTCCCCTTTTATTGTATTACACCAGGGTTTGCCAGCATTGGCACTATGGATATTTTGGGACAGATCATTCTTGGTTGTGGTGGCTGTTCTGTGCTTTGTAGGATTTTGAGCTACATCCTTGTCCTCCACCCAAACCAAAAATATCTCCAGATATTGCTAGGTATCCCCAGGTTTAAATCCCCCTTGATTGAGAACCACTGTATTAGAGATTAGGATTTCACATTTGGTTTTGATTGAAGATAGGGTTCCACTGCCCTAATTTGGAAACCACTGGATTACATGATTTCTAATTTCCTACTTTAGGTCCCAAAGAGCCTAAATGCTCCTTGAAACTCTGTGCAAAACTCGGTATGCATGGGTATATGTGTATGCTCACATTTTTCTGGAGAGACAGTTCATGGTTTTCATGAGATTTATAAGCTGATGTGACACCCCCTTCCCAGTCTGATGATTAGACCTGTGAGGTTTTATGCCCCTCTTTGTTCTTTCTTTGGTCCCCCCACTCAAATTTCTCCTCCATCATCATCATGAAAGGGTCTGAGGCCATTTCTTCTCCTCCAGCACAGTCTGTCCTGGGGAAGAAGCCGTCACCCTGCCTCTGTCGGCTGGGAGGAGTGGTAGTGACAGAGAGTAGGAAGGACTTTCCAGAGAATCACTGAGCTGTGGAGTAAGAGATTATTGCTTGGCAGTTGCCATGGGAACCTATAAACCAACCTTGCTGCTGAGAACCCAGACTTGTCTGGAGCACCAGCTTCCAGCCTTGTCTCTATCTCCTCTTCACCCGGTGGTTCCTCAACCCCAGAAAGGCCAATCCTCTGCATGATGTGTTTTCTTCCCTCATCTCCCATTGCAGCAATCTTCTCTGTGTTGACCTGAAAACCACCCCTTCCTTCTCGGCTCTGCGCTCATTTCTCCCCCTGCGAGGCAGCATTGTGGCTAAACATATGGACTCTGAAGCTAGACTGCCTAAATTCAAAGCCCAGATCTATCATTTCCCAGCTGTGTGACACTGGGCAAAGTACTCAACCTCTCTGAACCTGGATTTCCCTCACTGTAAAGTGGGGAGACTAAATGTCCCTGTCTCCCAGAGTTCTGGCGATGATTCATACCTATGAAGCTCCTAGCACAGCGCCCAGCATACAATTAGTACTAAATAAATATTAGCTACTGTCATCACTCTGAATAGTTCTTCATTCTCCTGCCTTCCTGACCATTGTCTGGGCAGGTGGATCCTTCTAGCCACTCACCATAAAGTCTGTGATAGCTGAGAGGCTGGTGGATGGCGTTAAATGTAATCGATGTATTCATTCTTTCACTGGGTCAACGTTTGCTCATCTGGGCCAGGAAGCACGTGGAAATCCAGAGGCGAAGACAAGGTTCCTGCCCTAACAGAGCTCATGCCCTGAGCACTGAGAGAGAGAGACATGCACCAGCTTACTGAAGAGATCACAACAATGGCCACATCCAGAGTTGTTAGAGGAGGAGTTGAATTTCGTCTTTGTGATCGGGGAAGCTGCCTGGAGGAGGAAGATCCTGAGCTGAGTCTTAAGGAGGCTTTCCAGGTAGAGGGGGCAGCATGAATAAAGGCATGGAAAAGACTAGAAATAGCACATATGTGCCTGTGTGCTTTGGGCAGTGGTATGCTGGCAGATACTTAACAACTGGCTCGCCAAACAAAACGAAAAAACCACTCACCTGATTTGTAGCAGTTGCCAATTTCCATGGTGTAAATATTCTCACCATGGCCAATTTCAAGCTACCGATGTGATGTCACTGAATGTGAATTTGAGAAGAGATGTGCACAATGGGCTTTTGAGAGCTAGTGTAAGTGGGCTGCACCACACCATCGGCTTTAGGGGCTCAGGCTGGGGGTGAGAGAATAGAAAAACAATTCAGTATTACTGGAGAGAAAATTCAGGGCAGCTAAGGGCCTGCTTTGGCTGATGACTTGTGGTTTTTCTCTGAATATCCTTTAAGAGTCCGTGATAGACTCATTCAGAAAATCAACAAGCATTCTGGTCACACCTGCTGTGTGCCAAGCACTGTGCTAGTTCTAGGGATACGTAGATCACGATGCGTGAAAAGCCATGGATGTAGGGATGGTAATAACAATCCTTTGAATGCTTCTACCATGGAGCATAGATCGGAGCCAGTAATTATCAACAAGACAATTGTAAATACGACTTTGCCTCCCAGCAAGCCCACCAGATCCTTCACATCCACACCTGGACTCCATCTTTTGGGAAATCTGATCCAGAAGGTCTAGGATAAGGCATGGGCATTCCACGTTTTGGAAGCCCGGGGAACTCTGACTATGGGTTGGGCGCCTAACTCAGGTCTTGGAAGAGAATCTGGCCTCTAAGTTGCTTCCTGTTCCCTCTCAACCCCGACATTAGGACACACACAAGTCTTGTCCCCCCCTAAGATCGACCCCCCTCTCTCACTTCTGGAGGATTGTTCATTCCCCATAATTGTTTAGCAAATGATTCCAGAATACACAAAAATCATTTTGTTGCAACACATTCCATTCTATAATGACATCATTTCAATTAGCTGGCAGAGGCCTGAAATAGAGATGCATGGTACTGCTCGGATAAATCACCACCTTGGTTTGAAAGTGGATTTAAGACAGCCGGGGTGGGGGGTGGGGGGGCGAGTGGACAGAGGGGATAAATATTTCATCATTTCTTCCCTTCTTGATGTTCTGCCAGTTTGTTCTCATTTCCATGCTTCTCCCCCTGCACGCCGGCAGATTGCAGACTGTAAATTTGAGGGGAAATAGTAAATGTGCAAACGTGATAAATAAACATGTTGGTTTTGCGGGGACGGATATTATTATCATCCAGATTTACAGCTCTCCTCGCCTGCATGCTTTATTGCATTTGGGGAAAAGCAGAGCGAGGTTTTCATGTTACATTGATCAACTTTCTGCCCTTCGCCCCCGTAACCCGCTCTGAGTCATTTAAATATCAGCCTAGACCAGGGACACAATCCGTTTCCCTGGGAGTGAATGCATCTTGACAGGTGCTTTCTTTGGGGATAGTTATAGCTGCAGAAGCTATCATCCTGTAGGGTGCTTTTGTTTCCTCCCTCCCCCTTTGTCATTTCTCTAAAACTGAACATATTTTTGTTTTCCCTGTAGGAAAAAGTGCCAGATGGATGATTTAAATCTCTCTCTCTTCCTGTCTCCTTCCTGCCTGTCTCTTTATAGTCTACCCTCTTCTGTCCTCCATCTTCGGGACAGGTTCTGGATCCTTCGAATCCAAGTGTCACCACCAACGTTTGGGCCACACGATCAAATTACTTACCGTCCCTGAGTCTCTCACCACCCTCGGGGCCGTGCTTTTTTCTCCGGGGCTCCTTGTTGCCAATTTGTAGGGAGAACTGAGTGAGATATTTCTGTCTGTTGCCACCTTCCCTCCCACAACGTCACCCCAACTAGATGGTGAACTCTTGGGGACAGGGAGCTATGTCAGTTTACCATACCCCCACCCCCACCTGCTCCTCTGCCCCCCCTGTTCTCCATCTCAGTCAAAGGACCTCCTTCTGGAGATGCACAGACAGAATCTTGGTGCCCCTTTACCTTCCTGGCCACCTCCCCTTCCCTGAATCCAGCCTGTCACCAGGTCCTGTGGACTCCTTCCCCAGCTGTCTCCACTCTCTCTGCCTCTTTCTGACCCCACAGCCCCTCTATTTTTTTTTGAGTGTCCCCAAAGTGCCAGGAACTGAGCTGGTCTCTGACCGCTGTCCCCTCTCAAGAGGACCAATACAGCAGCCTCTATAGCAACTGCCCCATCTCCAGGCTTGCCCCCCGCCCTCTCAGTACTTACTGTAATAGCTAAGGGATGGGGCAGTGGAGCACGTGCCTGCAGATTCTGTTGCTAAGGAAACCACTTCCTTGGTTACCGGCCTGGGTAGCATTTGTCTCACTGGGTCTGGATCCCACTGAGTCGCCCCCACTCTCCAGGAAGATGAGGAGGAAGAGGTGGGAGAGAACAACAGGGGTGGGGAGGAAGGGAGACAGGGAGCAAGAGACAGGCAGAGACACAGAGATTAAGAGAGACAGGGAGAGAGTTGCTTGCACAAAGAGAAGCAGAAATCAAGAAAGAGATTACGATGGAAGAGAGAGAGAGATTCAGGGATGGGGGGAGGGAGAGAGAGAGGAGAAAGACAAGAAAGAAAAGAGGTTTAATGAGCAGCTGGAAGAAATGAAAGAGACCACAAAGAGAGAAATTGAGAGCAGGAGGCAGTGTAAAGAAAAACAGTGACGGGGGTGGGGATGGCCAGAAAACAAACCAATGCAAGAGAGATGGGGGGAAGGGAAGAAAGCCTCTAGGAGGAGCTGGGTCCCTGTAGGACCTTGCCCCCCACCATCCCCTTTGCCTCCCCATCCTTTTCTCCCACCCACATTGTCTACCAGGGATACGTTTGCAGCGGCCTCCAGGGTTCCTGGAGAAATCAGGAGGAAATCCCAGCCGTCAGCAGATGCTGGGCCCTGTTTGTTCTCCTTGAGTTCTGGAGGTGTACCGGAGGTGACAGCAAGATGAGAGCCTACGTGTCCCGGCTTGCAGGCCAGGCATGTCCCCTGCCCTGGGGACCACTGGAATGCAAAGCTTTCCTTCCTCCTCAAGTGCCAGGGTTTGGGTGGCACTTTTTGGAGAGGGCACACAGACACATCAGACACTGGGCGGTCATCACACCAGCCCGGGGGATGCAGCATCACCACACAGAAGGGCAGTTGAACACAGAGGCAGAGACAATGTTACACACCAAGATACACAGTTCTTCACAGGCAGTTAAAGTTGCACAGACATCAAAGCAATTATGCTCCCAGAACATTCTCTGTCTCTGTCTCTTACACACACACACACACACACACACACACACACACACACCAGAAAAACATTCCATTTGTGACCTCGCCTTACATGACAGTCTATCACGTGGTAGAATTATCAACAAAACTTGTTTTTAATGATGGTGTTGACCTGAGGAATCTTCAGACAGAGGCTGGTGGTCTGAGGTGACCACCAGCAAAGAACTGGCCCAGGTCTTGGACCCAGAGTCTCCCAGAGAGAGCTGACCTCTAAGAGGGAAGGGAGGCCAAGCCCTCTAACTGCTTCGTGAAAGAAGACTAGAAATTTGCCTGGGGGAAAGAAACACGGTACAAAATACATTCAGAGCCCCCTGGCTGGGCCCCGGGGTGGCCCGAATCCTACAGATGAGGGGCTCAGGGAAGAGAACCACAGGTCCAATCCCCTGGCCCTTCTCTTTGCATGGCCACGTTCGAAGGGGTGGAATGTATTAGTCATATTCCTCTTAAAAAAATATATCTCTTTACACTCGCCTTCTCCACAGTCTCTTGGCTATTTGGGAATGAGCATTTATCTGCACCCCAAGGCTTCAGAGGTGGCTGCTTGGGGGGCTGCTCCAGACAGAATAGCAAAGAGCTGTGACCTATGGCTTTTGCACCTACACGGTGGGGGGATGGTGTAGGTGCACAAATGTGGGCTGGATGCGAAATCACTGGTACCCAAGGTGGGGGGGAGAGATGGGATCCTGGATCTCAATGCTTTCTGAGATAGATGATCAGTGATTCAGGTCCTCGGGGATCCTTTGGTTTGATGTCTCAGCATCAAAAGAGCAGCGTTTGTATGGACATGAACAACCACCCCACTCACCCCGTTCCTTAACCCCCTAAGAGAAGCTGGCCTATGACCAAAGGGAGGTCTATGGTCTGGGAAGGTAGTGGGGGTCACTTTCGCTCATGGTTCCACCTGATTTGGAGCACTCTTGTTCTCTCTCCTGGATAGCAAGGGACCTACTGGTAGGGGTCAGAAGGGCAGTGTCAGATCAACGTGTTGGACCCCACGGTGGGGAGGTGTGTTACCAGGGCTCTCATTCTCACTCAGATTCTGCATGGGGCTTGTGGCCATCCTGGTGAGATAATGGTTGGTGCCTGAGGACCCTGGAAGTGGGTCACCACCTGGATACAGCTGGGGAAGAAAGGGAAGAATTCCAGCCCTCGAGGTGGACAGGAACCGGGTCATTTCTCAGGAGCGCTGTGACCTGGTAGGGGGGTGGATTGGGATGTCAGTGACCCCACGCGGTGGCCCCAGTTAACCTGCTCTGAGCACCATTGCTTCCCTGATCCACCCAGAACGTCAGAAACCTAAGGCCGCAGAGAAACCTCCCAGCAATCTTTCTTCAAACAGAAGTGGCTAGGATAAACCCTGGCGTCAGCGCTTCCTGGGTGGGGCAGAGACGGGGAAGCTCTGAGTGCTCAGCTCAGCACGGAGGAGAGTCTGGGGCCACATTTTTCCATGTCATTCTCTTTAGCTCTTGCACCAGGGTTCTCAAAACCTGCAGTGGGGCACCCTTGTCTCTGGGACACCCATGAGCCCTCCTTCCCACAAGTGGAGCCCAGAGTGGTGGGCACAGGGACACGGGAGACAGAGAAGGGTCCATGTGGCTAGAGCTCCCTAACCCAGTTGCCCCCTCCATCTCTGGGGGCGCGGTGTGAGTAGGTGGGGCGTGCCTGCACAATCTCTTCGCTTGAGCCTCCTTTGTCATGCAGGAAACTCAGGGAAAGGCAACAGCAGCCATGGGGATTGTCCCCAAATCGAAGAGGGGACTGATGGGTGTGGGCCCCCAGGGGTCTGGAGTCCCCAGGGCCTGCTTGGTCTGGACTGCCAGCTCCCCGCCCCGCTCCGACCCATCATCTGGGGTAGTAGTCATCGGGAACGCCCGTGAGGTTCCTCCCTTTAAGGGCCGCATCCACCGTCTTGATGTAGGCAGAGATGGTCTTCTGCATGTCCACCGTGTAGGGGTCGTACTCCAGCTTCCGGAGCCCCGAGCGCTTGAAGTTGCCGTCCTTCTGGCTCTCCACACACAGCAGTCGGTCCTCCCTGACAGCCACACCCAGCAGGCCGACCATCCGGCCCAGCTGGACGAAGAGGTCCTGCTTCAGGTCCTCAAAGTGCACCACCAGCACCTTCTTGCCGAACTTGAGCCAGTCCAGTGTGTGCGTGGCCCACCACGGGGCGTAGTTCCTTACGAACTCTGGCCACTCTGTGGACAGAGCAAGGAGGCCCAGGTCAGCGGGAGGACACAGGTCAGATGGCGTTGGCTATTCACGACAGCGCCACCACTGTTAACCCTTAGATCACCAAACTGGCCTCCCTCCTCCCACCTCGGGGCTGCTGCTTCTGCCTGGAATCATCTTAGCCCTTCCTTCTCTCTGGGGAGAATGACATCTGTCTGGTGCTTACTCCATGCCAGGCACAGACATATATAAATCCTTGTTACTCTATTTTTATATTTTAATATATATTGATCTTAATATAGAGTGTAATAAATATACTAATAGAGCTATCAGTTCACTTATTCCTCACAAGAACACTGTGAGGCAGGCATCATCGTTTTCTTCATTTACAGAAGGGGGAACTCAGGCACAGAGAGGTTAAGTAACTTGCCCAAGGTCACGCAGCTAATAACTGGCAGAGCCAGGATTTGAAACCAAACAGTCTGGCAGCAAAGTTTGGGCTTTCCACTACCAAGTTATCCTGTGTAGTAACAGTATCTTCTCCCAGGATAGCAATAGGGCCTTTGTACAGAGAAGTGGAAAAAGCATACAAAATTTTCAGCATGGTGCCCTGTACCCAGTAGGTGCTCAGTAAATGTTGGCTATTATTACTGTGATTATTCTGTTCTCAGGTGAGATGTCATCTTCCCTGACTCCCCAGGCTCAGGCAGGTACCTCCTCTGGGCTGAGGGCAGTTTAAATCAGATTATTTACATTGTCATTTTGACACCTTTCTATCCTATCTTTCTTTCTTTGCTTTTTATTGAAGTACCACATACTGTTTCTTTGTGCTGTTTGTTCCCTTGCCATGGTAAAAGGACAGGATGGATTGTCACCCAGATTGGGAGTGTGTGTTTGGGATCCCCTGACTCAAGAAAGAGACAGGCTACAACAGAATGTGGGAAATTCACCAGAGAGCCCTGGAGAAGACCTCAGAGAGACGGCCAGCCAGCCAGCCCCAGGAGCTGTTGAAACTCTGATAAAGGGAAACCCAGGAGGGGGGTCTCGGAGGATGTTGGGAACAGAGAGAGGGATTTGCAGCCTCAATTCTGAGCCCCAGCTGGAGAATCACAGGGCCTGTACTCCGGAACCCTGAAGCCATACCCCCTGCTTCTCACAGGGGCAGCACCACTCTGCACCTTCCAGACAGATATGTTTACTGAACGAGGCTCAGTGAGTCTCCCAAGCTGCGTTGGGGAGCCCAGCTGGTTCTTAATAACTAAATCCTCATGCTTTGCTGGATGATGGATACCCCTTATCTCATTTAATCATAGTAACTACCCTGAAAGGAAAAGACTACTGTTCATTTGTCACCAGTGAGGAAACTGAGGCTCAGAGACGTGAAGTAATTTGCCCAAGGTCACACAGCCAGGAAGCATAATCCAGACCAGCCCTGCCTGATTCCAGGCCCCCACCTTTCCTAGGCACCAGCAGCCTCACCCCCACTCCCTCCCACTGCCTCACACCCAGCAGGGGCTTAATAAATGGTTGTTGAACTAAATTGAAATTCCCAGCCGCCAAGCTGTGATGTGATAAAGGGCTCCTCTTTCTTTGCAGAGCACATCAGAATCTGTGGTGAGGCTCCTGCTCCCCCAGTGACCCCCTGGAACACCACAGCTGCTTGGGAAATATTTATGCTGATGACAAAGATATATATTTTTTTGCGGTACGCGGGGGCCTCTCACTGTTGTGGCCTCTCCCGTTGCGAAGCACAGGCTCCAGACGCACAGGCTCAGCGGCCATGGCTCACGGGCCCAGACGCTCCGCGGCATGTGGGATCCTCCCGGACTGGGGCACGAACCCGTGTCCCCTGCATCAGCAGGCAGACTCTCAACCACTGCGCCACCAGGGAAGCCCCTGACAAAGATAATTTTTATCCTTCAAATAGATTATTTACAATGTATCTAGCTAACTGGGCCCGTACTGTTATAAGACCAGATGTATCTGTGTGATTAGGAAAAAATCTAGCATGTGTATACTCTGCTTTACTTTTTGAGAAAGAATGTCCCCATTCCTGAGTCATCTCACAGCGTCCCTGGTGATTCAGGACAACTGCCGCTCCCATGGCAGAAACCCAGATGGATGCAGAAGGCACTCAGTTACTCAGTCCATCTGGATGGACTTCCAGGCTTAGCCACTTGTGACCATCTCAAGAGGTTCCTGGAGGGTGGTCCTCAAGAAAAAGGAAGGGCCTGTCTGCATGATGGCCTGGATCCCCCAGGTGGTGCCCCTGGCCTTGGACACAGGTGAGGGGGAGATGACATGGCATCCCTGTGACTGCAAACTTCCCTGGGGTGGGAATGTATGTTGCCTGAGCACCTACTGTGTGCCAGGGCTGTGCTGGGCACTTTGCACGCACTACCTCTCCAGTGCCCCTGGAGAGTAGGAATTACTCTAGCTCCATCTTACACACGGGAATGAGCCTGGCTCCTGCCCTCCTGGCAAACCCTTTAAGAGCACCTGATCTGATCATCTCCAGCACTCTTCTCGCCCCAGATCCTAGTCTACATCCGCTTACCTCACCTTCAGGTGTCATCTAAGACACGGGTCTGTTCACAGAAGACTTTGGAGTCAGACTGCCAGGGTTCAAAACCCAGCTCCTCTCCATATTGGCTGTGTGACCTTGGGGACGTCAGGAGGTCTCCTTGAGCCTCAGTTTACCCATCTGCACAATGGCAACTGTGCTAAGAACTCCATCCTAGACATGCCATACAGATGGAATGGAATAAGATTTGCAGACCCTGGCACCAGGCCTGGGACATAGCAGGCGCTGGATAAATGTTGGCTACAACTATTCTTGATGTTGGTCCCCAGCATCTCTGAGATGCCCCAAGTGGCCCATCATTTTGGGGCAGCAGATACTCGCCCCCTCCCCACCCCTTCCTAGAGCAAAGATCCCTCACTTGAAGCTCCTGAATGACTTCGCTGGAATGAAGAAGAACAAAAATGAAAATGAAAAACAAAAGCCCTCATTTAGCTCAGGATTCCCGGTAATTGATGGCTGCCTTCAAATTGGGTAATAAAGGCACACTATGCTATGGACCACAGGTGATGAGTGCTGGTTCTGCCAGAACTGTCCCCCACAAGGGCCCGGCGGGACATGCGCTGGCCACTCTCTGCTTCATCTTCTTGTCAAAGGGAGGAACCGGGGTCTGATTAATAGCTTAACTGTATTTAATTCTCCACGGAATCATTAAACACGGTCTCTGTTTCATTAAACAGATCCAGGACAATTCACCTTGTGTAATCATATCACATAAAACTTTGCTTTGGGCCCACTCCAGGGATATCATAAAATCAACGTTATGGAAACAAAAGCCGGGGGTGTGTGGGTGGTGGTGACACGAGCCTCGACCCAGCTATAACTGGGAGGGGGACACAGGTGAGTGACCTCTCAGCAGGTGAGACACCTCTGCTCTTAGGTGGGAGTAACCCTCACATTCCTGGCCGAGGGTGTCCTAAAGCAGTGATTCTCAAATTTGAAAGCTCACAAGAAGCTTCTGGAAGGAATCTTGTTAAAATGAGAATTCTGATCCAGTAAGCGTGAGGTGGGACCTGAGAATCTGCATTTCAAACTAATTCCCAAGTGATACTGACGCTGCTGGAGCAGGCAAGGGTCTCAAACTCAAGTGCCTACAGGGTCAGATGTTAATGCAAATGAGAGGAATGAGTGGGTGGGCTCCGTGGGGATGGGGTTCTTTGGGGAAGGCTCTCAGGCAGAGCACTTGAAGACCTGGGTCAGGCCTGGGAGGAAGCACTGGGAGAAGGTCCCTCCCAGCCCAGACTAACGAGGGGGCCCCAGGCCCCCCATAGGAGGTGTGTGTCCTGAAATCTCCTCTTTCCCATCCCCTGCAGCCTCTGGGCTCAGCCTGTCCTGACACCTCCCTTATCTTTGGTTTTAAAGCTCCCAACTGTCTTGAATAAGGAAGAGGCAAGGTGGCTCCTGGGAATTAGGAAATTGCCTAAACCTGAGACGAGGGGTTATGCCAGGAGCGGGGAGCCTCTGAATGTACCAGAATGTCAGCAACACCCCGAGGTGAGAGACAGCCTGGTAGCTAATGCCTGGCTTTGGATCTCAGCTCGCTCAACTCCTGGGGCCTCCGCCACACGACTCGCTCCCTTCCTGGGATGGTGATTGTGGCAGCCCTTCTTACCTCCTCGGGTAATTAGAAGATTTAAATGAGATAATTATTGCTAAGTGCCTGGTCGCATATGAGCTTCCCAAGTGAATTCCCTCCCTTTTTACTTGGGGCAGTAGGATGCTTGGGAGGTGGAGAGCTGGACTCTAGTCCTGCCATTATGTGCCCGAGGACTCTGGCAGGCCCTGCCTCTCTTGGGCCTCATTTTCCCCATTAATAGAGAATGAATCCGTGGTTCTCAGGCCTGCCTGCACACTGCTTTAAAAAATACCAGTGCCCAGGCTCCACTACAGTAATCATCTGGGGTGCAGCCTTGGAACTGGGACTTCCCCACATCCTGGGATTCTGATGTGCTGCTGGGGCTGAGGACGCCTGGGTTCAGCGATCTCCCAGGTCCCTTCCAGCTTGACAAGCAGAACATCTGCTCCTGGGACAGGATCCTGCCGTTGGCACCTGCAGACTTCTCAGCCTGGCCCCAAACAGTGGTCATTTTTGATTGTTCTACAAATAAATAATTCAGAGGTCTCTTTACCCCTGGGAACAAATGTCATCACCTGTCCAAGCTTCCACCCCCTCACTGAGAGAGGCGGTGAAGCAGGGGAAGGGACAGACAGGCCCCTTGAGCAAACTGGGAACCCAGGGCACAGTTGGTCAGGCAGGCCCAAGAGTTTTCATCAATGACATCAGTGCTGAGAATGTGATTGGCTGAGTTAACGTTGTCCTGCCTGCTCCGGTTCTCTCTGGGGAGGGGCTGGAGCGTGGAGCAGCTGGGGGCCAGGGGGAGGGTTTGGAGGAGTGGGAAGCACCCCTGGGCCTAGAGGCTGCAGCAGCCTGGTTCCTTGAAGCTGGATGAGGTCGGCTGGGCTCACGTTCACAGAGTACTTACTTGGCATCAGGAGCTCTGAGTGGGGGGGATCTGTAGCCACTGACGTTCAGTCTAACTCATTATCATAGCTCAGTGGTTAAGGGTACGGGCTCAGGAGCAAGACTCCCTGGGTTCAAACCCCTGCCCCACCACTTCCTGGAAAAGTGCCTTCACCTCCCTGAAACTAGCTTGCCCCATCCATGACACAGGGTGAACTGTGTGAACCTAACCCAGGCATTAGCTACCAGGCTGTCTCTCACCTTGGGGTGTTGCTGACATTCTGGTCACGCATGGAGGTGACTTTCATTATGGTAATGGAGATATGGGTGATAACTGACATGGGATTTTGAGGAGGTTGGGTCTGACTTTGGAGCTCTCCCCACTACTGTGGGCTGCTGCTCTGTACTGAGACGTTCTTCCATTCTGGAATCTACTAAGCACCAGAGGTGAACATCAAATTCAGATCATCTTAATGAAGTTTAGCGCTCGGAGACTGACACTGTCACTTCCCAGCTATACCTGGGGCAAGTCACTTAACCTCTCTGAGTTTTCCAATCCAGAGTAGTGGAGGGGGTTCATAGAATGATGATCTTAGGAGCTCATAGGTGACCTCATGGCCACTCAGCCACTGACCTTGGGCTGGATTCAGATCCCAGGAAAGGGCTCTTGAATACGAGGGTCCACTGAGTGTTTTTAAAGGGTTAAATTCTTGGGTTTTACTACCTCCACTTTATAAACAGGACAATCTAAGTTCATGGAGGTGAAGGCACTTTTCTAGGAAGTGGTGGAGTTGGGATCTGAACTCAGGGAGTCTTGGTCCAGAGCCCATGCCCTTAACCACTGTGCCATGGTAACAACCTAGCTCACAGAGGGTGATGCTGGTGGGTATGGTGGGATGTGCAAAGCATACCTCCTCATCTGTAAGCAGGACCTGGACACTTACACACATGCCCTCAAGGATGCCCTCCTGGATTCCTGGCAGGAGACAGCACTAGCCCCTCGCACTGCCCTCTACACCCTAGGGCTCCACCCCCCCCACTCCAAAGCAGTACCTTTGCCCTTCCAATGGGCATGGGCAGCAAAGCCGATGTGTCCGCCGTACTTGCGGTTGAACTCTGCCATGAGGGCCTTGTAGGGGTTACGGATGAGCAGGATGGCTGCGTCGAAGGCCTCGATCTCCTTCTGGCCACTCTCGTGCGTCTTGATGCAGATGGTCCTCCCGCTGCGCCAGTGGTCCCGCTCACCTTTAAACCCTTCCCACAACCAGGGGAATAGGGAACGTGGCACTGAGCTGAGGGAGACAAGAGGTCCACCCCACCCCCTCCTGGACCCCTTCAGGAATCCTCAGACGTTCATTTGTCTACTCATTCATTTACTCACGTACTGATAGAGCACCTACTACATGCCAGGCACTGTGCAGGGAGAAAATGATTTACAAAAACATCCATGGGTCTTAGTTTTTGAGAGCCACATAATTTGAATAGTGACACAAATCAATGTAAAGTCACTGCCGTGGTTAGAGCTTCAGAAGAGGAGTAATCATGCCTACGTGCCACGAGAGGGGCCTGACAGTGATGTGCTGGAGGACTCCTCTTTGGGTGGAGTCTACATCTCTACCCCACTGATGCTGGGCACGCCGTATGACTGGCTTTGGCCAGCGGATTGAGGGCGGAAATGGGTCTCTGCCAAAGTCTCAGGATGCATCACATTTCTGTTCACTCTGTGTGTTTCTGCTGTCACTGTGAGAAGGACATGCCCTGGAAGCCTGTTGGTCCCAGATGGTGAGAGACCCATGGAACAGACACGGGTCCAACCTGCAGTCTGCAGCTGAGCAGCCCAGCCAGCCTGGCCAAGATCACTGACCTAGTCAGGCAGCATCCAGAAAGACTTCCTGGGAGAAGGGGTGCTTAGGCTGAGAACTGAAGGACGAGGAAAAATTTACCAACCCAAGTGAGGAGGGAAAGGTGGTGGGAACAGCAGGTGCAAAGGTCCTGTGGTGGGTGGGAAGAAACGTGTCACACATGAGCGACTGGTACAGGAGAGCAGAGGGCAAGAGGGGGATGTGATGAAGAGTTTTAGTACTGGACCAGAAAGACTACACAGCACTTAAAAGGAATTAAGCAAAAGGAAGGAGGGACCGGATCAGGTTCTCATTTCAAAAGCTGAGGAACTGAAAGCCATTCTGGGTAGCTGGAGGATGCTTCTATAGCACTGACTCCATGCTGAACACTGCTCTGAGCCCTTTTCATGTAGTAGACAACTGATCCTTTCAATAATCCTTTGTGGGTTTTATTTGATAGATGATGAAACTGAGTCCCAGGGAGAGCAAATAACTTGCCCAAGTTACAGAGCTAGCGAGAGGCCCTTCCAATGGGCATGGGCAGCAAAGCTGATGTGTCCGCCATACTTGCGGTTGAACTCCGCCATGAGGGCCTTGTAGGGGTTGCGAATAAGGTTCAAAGCTAAGCCATCCTGCCGCCCAAGACTGTGCTCTTCTCCATCTTGGCCTCCCATGCCCATGAGAGTTAAGGCATTTGGATGGGCTCTTCGAAGCCAGTTAGAATGCTAATGTATCCATACTAGACCTTCAAGACACTGGCTGTGTTTCCAACTCAAATGAGTGATCTGGGACATCGTGTCACCTCTTTGGGCTTCAGTTTCCTGTATGAGGTGCCCAGCATACAGTAAGTGCTGAAGGAATGACTTAAATGGAGGGAAGGTCCCAGGCACATAGTAGGTGCTTAATAAGTGTCTAATGTTGACGGAAGCAGGTGAGGTACCCAGGACATGATACTCAGGAAATGTTTGTGGGATGTAAGTGAAGGGAAGGTACCAAGCACATAGTAGGTCTCGATAAACATGCCCAGGTGAGCTGAGCAGCACATAGTAGGTGCTCAGGAAGGGGTATTCCCATGCCCTCCCAGGGGGTCCTTCCCGAGCTCCTGCCCCCGTTCCCTGTTCCCCTCCGCCTCCTCACCTTTGTTGTAGAGAGAACCGTCGAAGTAGTAGCTGCCGGTGTAGAAGCCGGTGGCCAGCTCGATGAGGTGGCGAGCCCACGTGTTGCCGGCACCTGGGAAGCTGGCCAGAGCGATGAGCTGCTTGGACTTGGCTGGAAGGAACCTTCTGTCCATGCAGCGGTTGTCTGCAAAGGGCAGGGCACAGACAGGGGTCAGTGGCAGGGGCACATCAGAAGGAGCCTGTTTAGAAGGGACCAGGGTGTGAGTCCCGTCCCTGCCACTTCCCAGCTGTGCGACCCGGTGCTTTCTGGGCCTATTTCCTCATTTGGAAATGGGAAAATGGTTATATGAGATAATATATGAAAAAGGATAAGCACATGGTAGGGATTCAATAAAAGTCAGCCAGGAGGATGAGCCTTCTCTCCAGCCTCAGTTTCTCCCCTGTCCCACTGAGTCTCTTATCACCCCCACACCTGCCTCCAGATTAAAACTCACAAATGCCGTCCATCTGCATGGGACTGAGTCCAAGGTTTTTATCTTGACCTTCAAGCCCCGTGTGGCCTGGCCCTTGCATCCTCCCAGGCTCACGCCACCCACATGCTCTCTCCTCAAACTCCCCCACCTGCCAGCCACTTGGTTCTTTCACTGTCTCATCCGTGCTCTGCTCCTTCCTGACTTGGCAGCTTCAGGTGCACTGGTCCCTCAGCCTTCACTGCCTCCTACCTGCCTTTGACTGCTTATTATCCTGCTCTCTGCTGAACTGGACCCTTCCTTCCTCCCTTCCTTCCTTCTTTCCTCCCTCCCTCCCTCCCTCCCTCCCTTCCTTCCTTCCTTCCTTCCCTCCCTCCCTTCCTTCTCTGACTCCCTGGGCTATCATTAGTGTACTATGTCCATCTCTCGTATTACTTTCTGCTACTGTAATTCAAATAATTATTCGTTTAGTCAGGAACCCTGCCCATATTGTCCTTTGCTGATTCCCTGGCACTTTCCATACTATCTGGCATCCACCTAACCATCCATCTACCCATCCATCCATCCATCCATTCATCCAAGAAACATTTATTATCCTTACTTGCTTTCTCACAATAGCCCTTCGAGGGAAAAGTTTGAAGTCCTAAATTTAAATTCCAATTCTGCCATCTCCTTGCTGGGTAACCTTGGAAAAATGATGGATCTGAATAAACCTCAGTTTCCTCACCTGTAAAATGGGAATGCTGATAATGATGACATCCTGGGGGTTGGTTAGGAGGGTTAGAAGAGAGAATGGGTGTTGAATGTTAACACAGGGTTCACATGCTGTGAGCTCTTAGTATTGATGCTGCTAGCCAGAGACCAGGTCTCTTCCCCACCATGCACATTTAATCTGTTTGTTCAGAGGAGAGCAGATTTTGGAAAAAAACAAACCAAAAAGCATCTTTATCAAGCCAAGTAGGTGTCTGGGAATGGTTTTCATGGGAACACATTGCAAAAAGGAGCCTAGATGCAAAACTTTCTGGAGAGTGGTTATGTTTTATATTTTGACAGAGGTGTGGATTTCATAGGACCCAGTTGGCATCAAATACTACACTTAAAAGTTGTGCATTTCACTCTATGTAAATGCTACTTCAAAAAATCATAAGTGGGGCTTCCCTGGTGGCGCAGTGGTTGAGGGTCCGCCTGCTGATGCAGGGGACACGGGTTCGTGCCCCGGTCCAGGAAGATCCCACATGCCGCGGAGCGGCTGGGCCCGTGAGCCATGGCCGCTGAGCCTGCGTGTCCGGAGCCTGTGCTCCGCAACGGGAGAGGCCACAGTAGTGAGAGGCCCGCGTACCGCAAAAAAAAAAAAAAATCATAAGTAAATATTGAATTATAATTAGTGATATGCAGACTGAAGTGTAATGATGTTTGCAACTTACTCCGAAATGCATCCAAAAATAAAAATTGAGGGATGGAGAAATGGAGAGATGTATGATAAAGTAAACAGAACAAAACGTTGACAGATGTAAAATCTGTAGGATAAGTCTAGCAGGTTCATTGTGTAATTCTTTCCATTTTTTTCTGGAGGTTTGACATTTTTTCATAATAAAATGTTGGGAGAGAGAAAGAACCTGGCCGCTCAATTTCCCCTGAAAACAGAATTCTCCATTCAAATACTGCCTGGGCGGCGAGGATAAAGCTGGTTATTTTCAGCACTAAAAAGGAAGTTTATTTGGTTCTTAAGCACCACAAATCGAAACAGATGCTGGAGGCAGTGTTGTATATAGCTTTGGAATCAGACAGACCTGTGTTTCGATCTAGGATGATCATGGCCTAGTTGTGTGACACTGAACAAGGCTCTTCACCTCTCTGAGCCTCAGTTTCCTCACCTGTAAAGTGGGGCTAATAAACCTTACAGGATTAGATGGATAATGCATGTGAAGTATTTGCAGTGTATGTTGAGAAGCTGAGATTAAGAGTGCAGGCTCAGGACCCAGATTGCCTTGGTCTGAATCCCAACTCTGTTCTGTCCTAGCTGTGTGACTCTGGCCAAGCTCCTCAACCTCTCTGTGCCGAGTTGCCATATTTGTAAAATGGTAATAATAACAGCACCTATGTCATTGGACTGTTATGAGGATTAGATGAGTTAATTCAGTCTAAAGAGCTTAGTACCCGGCACACAGTAGGTACTCAATAAATGGCAGCCATCGTGGACCAGACTCTTGGCAGCCTCATGAACCACATGACTCTCAAGCCACCCCAGTGTGTAGGGCCTGCAAGTGTGACATGGGAAATTGAACACCAGTAATGGCCTGGGGCCAGGCACTGGGAATGAGCAAACCCATCAATCAGGGGCTACTGAAAAGGCTCCAGTGTAGGTTCTGTCCACATCAAAGCTGTTCGTGGTCATGGGATAATTAAGCTGTGTATGACCCTTCCCCCAAGCTGGGGTAACACAGTTCTGCACAGAGTAATCAACACTTCCTGGAAACTAACAAACACTCATCCTTCCTCACCAGAGTGTAAATAAAGCCAAGGGCCACACTGGCTAAAAACATTTCTGCTCACTGGGCTCTTAGCAATATTCAGCTGCCATGGAAGCAGCCGCAGTTGGCCACCACCGGTACCCCCATCAGGCCAAACAGGGCACAGGCTGTTGGTGAAGCTGCCACTAGCTCTTACAGCACCTTTGTAAAAATCAGATAAAGGTTCCCTCCCCTTCCTCTGGGCAGATGTGCTGCCATCCAGAGAGCACGGCATGACAGGCAGAGCGCAGGCTGGCTTTCAGGCATTACTTTTCTTCTAGGTTATGCCTGTGCAGTGCTCAACCTGCCCGACCATATATGGCAGCCTAGTTCCTGGGAGATGAAGAGGAGGTCTAGCCCAGTGGTGTTTTGTTAGCTCTCCAGGCTTCAGAGGGTGCGGGGAGTGTCCTTGGCACTGTGGGCAGAGGTTTCTAGCAGGGACTTTGGAGTCAGAGACCTGAAAGCAAATCACTCTTGTAGATGTGTGATTATGGCCAGTTCTCAATCTCTCTGAGTCTTGGTTCTCCCATCTGTAAAATGGGGATGGTATCATCCTGATCACAGGCTTACTGTGGGCTTCCCATCATTAAATGAGATGAAGCTTGGCATAGGACTGCACATCGCAGGTGGACAGTTTTTTCAGATATTGGGGTAATCCTTCACGGGTTTCCTTTGGGCTGAGCATCCCAGCAAGGCACCTTTCCAAGTGCCACCACCCTTCATGATGCCTCCATCAGGAGAAAAGATTTTCATCTAGTAATATTACAAACACCATGACCTCAGGCAAGTCCTTCACCTGTGCTGAGTCTCAGTTTCCCTACCTATAAGGTAGGCATAATGACTATTCCTGCCTCACAGGAAAGCTGAGGGGAATCAGTGAGAAAATGCATACGAAGGACTCAAGACTGAGTCTGGCACAAAGAAAGTCCCTAAGTGCCACCATCACCACCACCACCACCATCGTCACCACAGTCTGGTACCCCAATAGATGGAAGAGGAGATAAACATTGAGTGTGGGTTCCACTAGCAAAGGAAGAAGGATAAAAGCGGAAAGGATGAGTGAGACAGAGAAAGAGAAGAAAAAGTTATAGGTAAATTTGCAGAATCCTAGAATTGGAAGGCTAACAATCTACAGCTTCATTTTACAGATGGAGAAACTGAGGCCCAGAAAGGGGACACGACTCGCCCAGGATCATGCAGTGGGTCTGTGTTGAAGACCCAAGTCTCCTACTCCCAGATCAGATGTTTTCCCATTCAATCTCACAGCCCCCATTACAGGAAGAGCCACCAAGGGGGTCTTCAGTATAAGGGATAGAGATGAAGGTTTTCAGAACCATCCCCCTTGCCAGGGGCCCTCCCTCCATTGCCCATGCAGGATCTCTAAGCCTGGCTATGCTCACCAGCCCTGCCTCTGCCCTCTGCCCTCTGCTCTCTGGCCTGCACAGTTCTCTTGCTGAAAGACTGGCTGGAATGGACTGGCTGGAGCATCTCTGGGAGGGAGGCCGCTGGGAGAGCTTCTGGGGGTCTGCTGGGTCGGGGCAGACCTGGCTTACCTTGGACCTGCGTCTGATACACAATGAAGTAACTGGGTGTCCCGCAGCTCTCAAACTCCTCCGCGCTGCACTTCTGGGCACAGAGCTGTTCGTCCTCTCTCTCGTGGAGGGGAAATCGCGTAGTGGGGAAGCCACAGTGGCAGGCGGTGCCTGCAAGGGCTGCCAGTGGGTACTCCTGGGGTTGAAGCAGGAGAGGAAAGGGAAGAAAGTCACCAAATCCCTGGACAGCCCGGACTCTGGATGCAGAACAGGATTTGCGTTCCAATCGTCCCCTTCTCCATCACTCTCCCCAGCTCAAGGGTCCCCAAGCTTCAGCAGCAAGATTTTGCCTATCTGCGTACCTCCTGTACTATTATATTTTCCAGCTTTTTTGAGGTATAATTAAGTAAAAAATTGCATCTATTTAAGATGCGCGACTTGACGTTTCAATGTATGTATACATTGCAAAATAATCACCACAATCAAGCTAGTCAACACACCCGTCACCTCACATAGTTACCACTTTCTTTTTTACTTTCCTGTACTATTATTCATTTATTTGTTTCCTTTATGGGTCAAGTCACTTTTTAAAATTAATTTATATATATATATATAATTTTTGGCTGTGTTGGGTTGCTGCACACGGGCTTTCTCTATCCAAAGGAACTATTTATTACTCCTGAAAGTAGCACTGGTTGAGAAGTATCATTTCCATACATTTCCATACTGTAAACCCCAATACTACAGAAACAAAACCACGTGATTAAATTCTAACTAGGCACTCTGCCTGCCAAGAACTTGAGCCTGGGGTCGACTCTGTTTTTCCTGCAAAAGGGAGATTAGTTGAGGGGAGAGAGGTGTTAAAGATACTTTAGCACTGAAAAGCAGCTTTCTCCTGGAGGTCTTGAAAGAAAACTGAAAAAGAAAAGTTTTTCTTATGGCCATGCATTATGCCAGAGTAAATCCTCTGTGTCTGACAGTGATATGAAGCCCATGCTTTGGGAAAAGCTGTCTGAATTCTTTCTTTTAAGCCAAAGAGGATGTTGATACCTACCTGTAGCCACAGTCTTTGCTGGGAGAGCTGCTCCTAATTATTTGTTCTATGAAAGAGCTAAGTGGGAGCAGGCTGGGCCTGAGATCTGGAGGGCAATGGACTGTCCTTGGTCCAACTTGCTTCTGCTCAGACGCATGAAGCTGAATTCTCCCTGGCAGCTGGTCCAGGCATAATGTGGTAACAAACCAAGGTCGTACCGCCATGGCTGGTTCCGGTGAGCTTTGCCATGGTAGGTAGGTTTGGTTTATTTCTCACAGGTGTTAAATATGAGCTACAGCACGTAGCCAAAGATCAGAGAGATGCTGATACAGGTGGGTGGACCTGGGCTGGGACTGATGGTATTTTCTAGCCGGTGACCCATGTTGAAGCCTCCTCTGACACCCTAAGTCTTTCAGACCCTCCACCACTTGACACAAGCAGCTCTGGACCCCTGTCCACTTAATCCCCTCAATTTTCCTCCTGTGACGCCCTAAGGAGATTAGAAGAAACTAGAAGAGGGAGGTTTGCAGTGGGGTCTTCCTGTCGCCCCCCACCCCGCCCACGCAACCTGCCCACACCTTTGCTTCCCTCCAGTCCTATGTGCAGCTGGACCCTCTTCCATACTGGTTTGCCCTGTGACCTCACTGTCTTGTGTTTGTCCTCCACCTCTGGCTGATCTGTAGGTTCCTCCAGAGCCCTCAGGACAGAGGAATGTCCACCTGGAGGGGATGCCATGGGAGGGGGATTCCTGCCCAAGAGAGAAAGCTGGACAAAAAGATGGTCGAACCTTCTTCATTCTTATGAACATCGCCCCTGACCTTCCAGGATGCCTCTTGGGAGCAAAGCAAGCACTCAGGAAATGTTTGGTGACTTGAAGTGGCCTGGCTGCCCTTGAATGGTTCCTGGAAGCCTCTCTGCGGGGTCTCTAGGGTAGCTCAGAAGTCAAGAGAACAGATTTGGTGTCAGTCCCGGTTCTGCCACTTGCTTGCGCTGTGAGCTTGGGCAAGTGACTTCATCTGTCTGAGCCTTGGTTTTGTCATCTGTGAAATGGGGATGAAAATTCCCAACACGTAGCTTTGTTGTGAGAGGTAAACTGTGTGACCCGTGGGGCAGAGGGCTGCATGGAGGAGGTGCTCGGTAAGTGGCAGTTTCTATGATGATCCTTTCAGTCTTCCTGAGACATGCTTTGTGAATTAGGAGCCTTGATGAAAGAAAAGCCAAGCAGGATGAGTCAGAGCAGGTGGGGGCATTCAGCAGTTGGGGCGCACGCTGAGCACCCAGGAAGAGCCACAAAGTTGGCCCCCAGCAAATGTCAGCGTCATGGAGGATAAAGACCATATCTTGTTGACTTTGCACCCCCAGCACTGAGCACAGGGGCCTGGCACAAAGCAGGTTCTCATCAAATATTAGCTGAGTGAATGAATGAAATGGGCAACCACCTTCTTGTGGTTGGGGAAGGGTGGTTCTCCTTTGGACCCTCGTGTAATTAGCTCACCTTGAGTGAAGGAGGGAGGTCCTCAGACATCACTGAATGCCAGCGATGAGCCTAGCTCTGTGCTGGGTATTGGGAGTGGTCACAAAATGTTTTAGGCCACAGTCTCTGCTCTTGTGGCGTTCCCTGTCTGGCTTGGGAGGAAGGATAAACAGTCACCCATCAAGGATCTCAGGCTGAGAAAGGATCAGCCAGTTGGATCATCCAGTCCAACTGATATCCAATGTCCAAAGTTCCGTATGCCACAGCTGCTCTGCCTCTGCTTACATACCTCCAGTGATGGGGAACTCACTCTGTCCCAAGGTGGGATTGTCCTTGCCTTTACCCGGCAATCTTCTACACACGCTTCTCGGCCCAGTTCACATGTGGCCCTCATTCCTGAGCAGTCCTCACTATTAGAACAAACACACTTCTTTGGAGGGAAAGAAATGGGCCCCATGTAACTCCTACCCTTTGGATCCACATGAAACAGTCAAATTCCCCCCATGTCACAGATCACAGTAATGACCTCTCTCATCCCAGCTGGGCTGCTGCTCCTCCGGACAAGCATCCCGTTCCTCCAGCTGCTCCACACCACCCTCCCCAGAGCTCCGTGCACAGAACCAGGCTTACCTTCTCTGTGCAAAGGTCCACACACTTGTCCACAGACATGTTGGGCATGGCAGCCGTCACGGGCAAGGCCAGGGAGAGGTTGTCGGGCCTGCGGAAGCAGCCTCGGAAGACTGCACTTCCATCTGGAGAGACAGAGGGAAAAGAACTAGTCAGATGTAGGCTGGGAGAGCCACCTTCTAGGCAAGAGTCTCGCCCAAGGTCACGCAGTGAGCCACAGTGGAGACTCATGAGCTAGAAAATTCAAAGAATGTCCTCAACCCTGGCATCTCTGTCAACAACACAGGTCACTGAGATGTTCTTGCTGGGCCTTATAATCCCCTTTTCTTTGTCACCACTCCTATGTCTCGCTTTCTCATTCTTGGTGGTGGCAACTTTTCATTTAGGGAAATGACAGATGCCATGGAGGATTTTCGTGATCTCATCAGGAGAGGGTTGGGCATTTGAGGACGGAGGGAAGAAAAGGGTCCAGAGCTCTCCTGCCCCTCCTTCCAGCACTGGGGTGCCCCCTCTCCCTCCCATTGTCCTGGGCTTTAGGGGAAAAACCGGGGCCTCGGGAGTCTCTGCCCCACTCAGTGCTCTAAGGGACTGATTTGTTGGAGAGATTCCCCTTCAGATAACCTAATCTGGAAACATCCCAGCTACGCAACAGAAAATTCAGAAGACGTTGCTATCTCTTTAATAGAAGTCATCCTCAAAACAATACTCAGAGATGTTGTCTTCAGCTGGGTTTACTTGAAGCCGAACCTGAGACAATGTTTTATGGCTTCTCAGGAGAAGCAGGACAGGGCAGGGGAGGAGCTAAGTAAGCATGTGATCTTGGCTGGGTCCCACCTCCAGCCCGGAGGGTAAACTGTACCACAGAGTTGGTCCCACTTTAAGGAAAGGGGCCGACCTTGGCCCTATGTGCCCCCCTCCCCAACGTCTGTCATTTGGAAGGCTGCTGGGGCAAGGGTCATTTTTCAGACAAGGGGGCAGATGTGAGCCATTAGTGGTAAAGAGGATTTGGGTGGGTACCCTTTGCATCCATTACAGGTGTACACAAAGACATCAATAAGGATGCTCATTGCAGCATTTATTTAAATTAACAGGTGAAAGACTGGAAGCAACCTTGCTGTCCAACAATGAAGTACTGGACAAATAAAGTAGGGAATGACAACACAATGGGATTCTATGCCCCATCAAAAATAATGATGTTAAAAGTTACTTTAAAGAGATGAAGATGTGTTCAAGATAGAATGTTAAATAAAAACTGAGACCATGAAACTCCACATATTATAAAATATCAATTGTGTCCGCAAATTCTCTCTCAGTGTAAATCTCTGGAGGGACATAGACTAATACGTTAACAACCACGGTTATCTCTTAATAGCAGACGTGATGGTTAAGTTTTGTGTCAACCTGGTGAGGCTATGGTGCCCAGTTGTTTGGTCAGACATTGGTCTAGGTGTTGCTGTGAAGGTTTTTTGAAGATAGGATTAATATCTACAGTTCGTTGACTTTAAGGAGACTTAACAGAGATTTCCCTCTAAAACGTCAGTGGGCCACATCCAATCAGTTGAAGGGATGAGGGGAAAAAACGAGGTTTCCCAGAGAAGAAGGAATTCAGCCTCTGGATGTCAGGCTTGCCAGCCTCCACAGCTGCATGAGCCAATTCCTTAAATCAATCTCTTGATTTATATATTTGCATATATCTTACTGGTTCTGTTTCTCTGGAGAACTCTGATAGGATATAGGCAATTTTTATTTCCACCTTTTTGTAAAACTCTTTTCTAACTTTTTCGACAGTGCATAGTTATTTTTTAATGTAATAAAGACAAATTTAAAAAATTATAAGTGGCCCCTGTCAAATTTATCTAAAGACTCATGGTGCCCATTTTCAATTGGGTTCCACTGTTCTCAAATCTGAGCTGTATACACTTTTCTAGAAGCACAGCTTTCACATAAAATAAAGGACACTGTTGATGCAGTGAATCAAAATCAGGAGCACAAAAGTAGGTGCCATTTACTGAACACCTACTATGTGTGATCCACTCTTCTGAGAACTTTGTGAATGCCATCTCATTTTACCTTCCTGGGAACTCTGCAGGGTCCATAGTAAACTCTCATTTTACGGATGAGAGACACAGGGCTTAGAGAGGGGAGGTTATGTGACAATACCAGGGACGCACTGTTAGCGAAAACGTGCTAAGGATTATCTAAGAAAGACAATGCTAATCCTTGGGGAAAAGTGAAGCAAGCTACAAAAATCAACAACTCTGATACAACTCTGTCTTCCCCTGCACAATCCTGGGTTGGGGAGGGTCTCAGATCCCCCAGGGTGGTGGCAGAGGGCTCCAGGAAGGAGCCCTCTTTTTTTTTTTAGCATATACGTATATATCTATATTTAAGTGCAGAGAAAAGGATATGAAATTACTCCCCGGGCAGAAGGATGGTGGAGGAGGGGGGAGGGAGTCTAGGAATGAAAATTTTAAATCTCAGCTGTCAAAGGCACCCTAGTGATTACCTCTACCACCTGGCACCATGTAGCCTGAAACTGCTCATCATGGAGGCAAATCTAGCAAGCTGAGAAGACATCTGGAATTGGGTTAAATGACTGATTTCCGGAGCATGCTGCAGGCTCCCGCCACCCAGCACCATCTCCT
Organism: Delphinapterus leucas; assembly: GCF_059928025.1. Lineage (NCBI taxonomy): Eukaryota > Metazoa > Chordata > Mammalia > Artiodactyla > Monodontidae > Delphinapterus > Delphinapterus leucas. The sequence goes on from NC_143142.1 coordinate 18,544,984, forward strand.
CCATTCCCCACCTCTCACTCTAGGCTGCTGCGAGAGGCTGGTGAGAAGTGATGGTGGTGGACGCTGTGGTCCAGGCCTCAGTTTCCCCACATGTAAAAGATAGGGAAGGGGTTAGACTATGCAGTCTCTTCTGTACAGGACAGCCCTCCATCCCCCAAATGAGGAACTGCTAGACCCCAAATGGCACTAGTGTCCCGTGGGGGAACACGGGACAGTCTCCCATCCCGTGGCCCAGGATGCACCGAGGGACGCGCCATTTCATCGGTCACCCTGAGGAAGAGTTAACGATGCTCAGAGAATGTGCCGTACGAGGTGAGGATGCGGAGGGGAGTCAGGCGTTTAAGCTAAAGATTTACAGCAATGAGATGAGAAGCCGGAAGCAGTGTGGACGAAACCTCACGTAACCAGAAAACTTAGTTAGCTGGACGCCAATCAGGTCCCAGGGCAGAGACGCTGGCCTTACTCTCAGAAATAAAGGGACTCGCCTTTTCTCTTTAGACTCCACCAGTGTTTACTGAGCCCGCACGGATGCCAGGCTCCAAGCTGGGTGCTTTGGCTCCACTGAATCTTCGCAGCAGCCACGAGCAGTAGCTGCCACGGCTGGCTCAAGGAGGCACTCTGGCTTCCAGGGTCACAAAGCTGTCTAAGGACAGAGTGAGATCAAAGCCAAGTTGCTCTGTCTCCCAAGTCTATGCCTCTTCCAATAATAATAATGCTACTATGATGATTAGATGCTTATAGTCATATCATAATATCATTGTTATCATCACAGCCACTGTATATGGGTCACGTGCTATCAGCCAGGAACTAGGTTCAACTGTTCACACATGTGGCCCCGTTGAACCCTTGCATCATTCTGGTGGTATAAGGATCCCCATTTTTACAGATGGAGAAACTCAAGCCTCAGAGGACTGAAACCGCTTGACACAAGTCACCCAGCTTATAAGAGGCAGAGCTGAGACTGGAGTCTAAGTCTGAGATGCTTCCATTCTTGACGATCTTATCGAATGCTCTCGCCGTACCAGGCGCTGTGTAAGCACTTGATATACTTTATCCTCCTAATTCCTATAAAGAAAGTCTCACTCTCTCCATTATACAGAAGGGGAAACAGAGGCTCAGGGGGTAAGTGGCTTGCCTAAGGGTCACACAGCTGACAATTAGCAGCATCTGGATTCTAACCTGGGAACATCTGAGCTCAGAGTCCTCACACTCTGGGCTGTCCCTCTTTAAGGAACCACCCCCAGGCCCTGTTTGAGCATTTTCAAAACACTGTGACATATATTCACTCCCCTTTGACCACTAATCATTCACAAAGGCTGTCACTCTGGGGTCTCTCAACTCTGGAGTTGGATTCTCTTTAAGCACCTAAAAATGCCTAGAACTTGACACTGAGTCTCTAGAACCATATTCAAGTTGTTAACCTGCCCCTTCCCCACCAGGACCCTATTCGAGGGACCACCTTATAATCCTCCTGGGCCCCAGCTGGGGCAATGGTTTTGGGGTTGAGGCCAAGGGAGGCCCCTTCAGGACTGGTGTGGTCCTGGGTACCCTGTAGGGGTGCAAAGCCCACCACCTTTTATCCTATAGGGTGGATCCTTCCTGGAGCCCTCTTCCACCACCCTGGGGGGTCTGAGACCCTCCCCAACCCAGGACTGTGCAGGGGAAGACAGAGTTGTATCAGAAGGCATTGGGGGTTTGGGGGTATGTGTGGGTGTGAGGGAACCAATGGGGCAGGAGATGCAGACCATGAGGGTAGCTTGGGCCTGGTTGTAGTGAGGGTGTGTCTGGGAGGTGGGACACTTGTGCACAGTGTGTGTGACAGGCAGTGTGTGCATCTTGTGTGTGTGTGCGCGCGTGTGTGTATGACTGGGTTTGTGGTGGTGTGAGTAGAGATCTACCTATTTGGGTGCGTGGATACTGAGCTCTGAGACTACAAATGTGCCCCCGTGGACCTGGTTCATCTGAGCGCATTTGGGTCTGTCCACGTGGGAGTCTAGGACCCTGTGTGAGCAGGTGTATGTCCACCTGCCTGCCTGGTCTCTTGACAGTGGGCACTGGGCTGTGGCTGTGTGCTTCGGGCTGTGACTGTATGGTTGTGCACTGGACCTCTATGGGATGAGTCTTATCGAGGGGAGGAGACATAATCTTGGAGGCTCTCTCTGGGTTGCCTGGCAACCATGTACCAGAGAGAAGAGCTCCCCCTATTCTACCAGAAGGCCTGGCTGAGCCTCAGCCAGCCTCCCACTGGACTGGCCCAATGCCACCAGGGTTGGGCATTTCCCAACAACCCCTGAACAGCCAGCACCCAGATTCGAACAAAAACTTTCGTCTCCTCAGTGCAAGGCCACTTCATGCTTGAGCCACACGAGAGAGCAGAACAGGAGGGTGGGCCCCTCTGCTGGAGTCCAGCCCAGACTGAGTCTCTCCCCAGGGTGTCAAGACCACAGAGACCCTTCCACCTGGAGCCCACAGACAGGTGCACTGTTGGTATCGGTCCAGTTCCTGCATATCACAGAACAACTTGCATATGGGTCTCTGTACAGGAGTGTGTGTGTCTGACCGTAGGCATGTGAGAGCAGGAGTCCACCCATGGTAGTCTTTGGAGTCACCTGCTATTAGGGGCTCACCCTTGGATCCTCTTGCAGATGTGACCTTGAGTAACTGAGGGCACTGGGGTATCACTCAGGGCCCTGTGAGCCCACAGGCTCTTCATCTAGGCCTCTGGCCAAATGTTCTGCCCTCCTATCACCCCCAGCTGGATGCCTGTCTCTTGGGCCAGATAAGCACGCATCTCCAGGTGGCCCCGAGGGCCCAACTCTGACCCAGGGGCTCCAGAAGAGGCCATCCGGCCTGGCACCACACCAGAAGGCCATGGTACTTCCCAGGACCGTGGTACTTTTCTGGATGAGCTGCCCTGGCCAAGGAGCAGAAGACCAGTGGCTCAGAGACACGAGTTCTAATCCTGACTTTGCTTCTCGTCCCTGAAAGGTGGCATCTTCACCTGTCAAACGGGCAGCTCTCCTCCACACAGTGCACACAGGCAGCTCCACCCTTCTTCACTGACCTTGGCATGTTTCCTCTCCTTTTGGAGGCTCAGTATTCTCATCTCTAAAATGGAGGCATAAACACTGGGTGGATCATTCAGAGCCGGACATGAATGAGATTTGTCAGTACAGTGGAAGGGACAGGCAAAGGGCTGTGAATCTGTCTCCTTATAGGAAGTAGAATTCCTACCCTGGCTTCTCCCCAGATGATTTTCTCCTGCCTTCCTGGATGCCAGGAGGCCAGATTGCAAGTGTGGGAAGAGGAAGGAAGACTCTGTAAGCCCAGCTCTGCTGAGACAGGTCTCCCTTTGACATTTAAGCATCCGCTAATGAGTCCCTGACCCTCCCAGCTTAGAAAGCAGAGCTGAGCTGAATGCCCTGAATACCAAGTAAGGTGACGTTTCCAGAGGCCTTAAAGGGCCAGAGAGGGATCAGAAGCTGCTGCTGTGAGTCTCTCTTTGGTCAAGGTGTGCACTGGGGTGGTGGTGGGAGGGGAACAGGTTTGGGAAGTTAGTTCTAGCAGCAGTAAACCTGCTGGATGTGGGGTCTTCCTACAGTCTTGCCCATTCTGCTTTTGGAGGGAAACCACATGGATTCACAGAGAATTCTGTGATGTCTAACGGGAAGGTCGGACTCCCAGGGATCTGGGGAACACTTTGGAGGCCACCTCTCTCTGCAGGTTGCTCTCCATTATGGCTTGGTGATTGGAACACTGAGAACATGCACAGTGGCCAACACGTTGAATCCTCCTGCTACCCTCATTTCCTCCATCTGTAAAATGGGTTGCGTCACCGGTTCTCCACACCAGTGGTGAGAGGTTTTCTTTTCTCTTACGTCTGAAAACAAAAGAGAAGTGGCCAGCCTGGGTCCCTTGACCTTCCTAACACTCTTCCTGTGATACAAAGAATTTTGGACTTCCACAGCAGTAGGTAGGTGCCTTCCTGTTTGCAAAAAAGCTCTCGTGCCCAGCAGAAAGGGCCTTGGTTTTTAATTCAGACAGACCTGGGTCAGCAACTTACTTAGCTGTGTGTCCTTGGACTGAGCCTCGGTTTCCTCATCTGTATATGGGGATGATTATCTCTACCCTGCACAGGTGGGACAGAAGGCGACGCAGTGACATTCACAGTGCCTGAGACCTACCAGGATTCAGTCAATGTGTCTTCCTGCTCCTTCTTCATTGCTTGTTCATGATATGTGAAGGGTGGCTAGATCGCAGGTAGGAGACACTATCAGTGCCCCATTAATACACTCCTGGCACTCACCATCCCAGTACAGGCTGACAGTGACCTACTGTAAACACCTAGGGTATGTGAGGGACAGACTGCACTTGCCAGGGAGTTAATCTCCCTGGGAGCCACCCTCAGCCGATGATGGGTGAACGTTGGAGGATAAATACTGCAGCTTCCTGCTCCTCCAATGGGACATCTCTGAAGCACGCTCTCCACCACCTCCCGCAGCTCCCCGGTGGGATTAAGTCTCAGCTGTCCTCAGCAATGAACTGCTTTGTAAAGGGCAAGTACTGGCTCCTTCCCTTCCCTTTCTCACGTCTCCACTCCCCTGGAGGTGCATCCTGGGGTCATGATTCAAGTAAACCAGAGCTCACATTCTTGTCTCTGGGAGAACCCAACTTAAAATATCTTGGATCTTTGAGCATTCTTAATTCACAAGGGAAATCCTGCACAGAGTTCAGAGCCACTGCTCTTCACAGCCTGTAGCCTGTGAGAATGGCACTCCCTGGAGTTGTGCAGTACAGAGTCCGTGGGCAGTAGCAGCAACCCTGAGTAGTGTCTTCCTAACGACCAACCCTTGCTGAAGAATAGCAACAAAGGTAATAATAACAGCTGTTTACTGTATGTCGTTAGTGCTAAGTATGTTACACATATCACACCTCAATTAATCCTCACAACAACTTAAGAGGTAGAGGATGCTATTATCCTGTTTTGCAGGTGGAGACCCCGAGATGTAATAAGATTTGGTCACTTTTCCAGCTCATACAGCTAGTGGGGAGCAGAGTAGGGATTTGACCCTGATCCTATTTGACATCACATCCTAGGTTCCCACCTCTCTGCTATTCTGCAGGAGGCCTGCTGAATTCCAACATGGTTGGGCTCCAGAGACCCCATGCCAGCCACCTGAATTTCCCAGAAACCCTCTGAGGCTCCACAGTAGGGGTCCAAGGATCACAAAAGCCCATGCCCCACATTCTGATAATGTCAGCTCTTCGTCGCCAGGCCAACTGGGATGGTGCATGACCTCGGAAGCTTGGAGTTTCTACTAGCAAGAGGCGAGCAGAGCAACTGTTCATCAACTCCCTTTACTGGGGGCAGATGAAGAACATCCTGGAACCAGCTGCAAGTATCTCTGAAGTCCATCATCTCTTTGTTCTGGGGCTTCACAAAGATGAGGTAAATCCCACCAGGCATCAGCTTAAAGGCAGGCGTGGAAGAGTTCTCCTTGGTTTGAAAGAGGCCATCACCCCCTGGGTAATTAGGCCAAGCTCTACTGCATTAAAGATGCTGGTGAGGAGGAAAGGCAGTGAGCTGGGAGCTGTTAATGGCTACCTATAATCAGAGAGAGATTGAATTACACAAAGAGCCTAACTGTCCGAGGAGAATTCAAACCAGCTATTTTTAGGCATCACCAGAGGCTCCTGTGAGCTGTTGGAAATTCAAATAGCTTGAGTTGGGTGCTACTCGGAGTGAGTTGAGGAATTTTCATTTCAGGAAGGAGGGTGCATCACCACTACTTCATAACAGGCACTGTGCTATGTGCTTCCTCAATTTTATCTCACTTGGTGGCCAGAGCAATCTTTCAAGGTTGGAATTGTCCCCATTTTACAGATGAGGCATTTGAGGCTCAGACAGAATGAGTGGCTTGACCAAAATCAACACAGCAAGTAAGTGAAGGAGTTGGGATAGAAACAATGTCTGCCTGATTTCAAAATCTACAATCATTGCTCCCATAGCCTTCCTGGATTACGGTTCATGGAGAAGAGCAAACCAATTCTCCCCCATCGTGATGCAGAAGGAGAAAAAATTTTCTAGCTAACATCTCCTTGGCCCTACACAGCAGAACACATGAAGACCCATATGAATTATAAAATTCAGGGGTCCCAGGCATATATCAAGGGAAAGGAGAGGCCTCCAGGCCCGGCAAAGAAGGAGCTAGACATAGCCCATCCATCCAATATGACTTTCCATGGTCATCTGAGGCTCCTCTCAGCAGAACTGGTTAAAATGGAGTATCAGTGAACAAAAAATACAAGCATTGCACAACGTTTCCCTTCGAACCTTCAAAGACAAAAAATCGCCAGAACTAGCAACAGTACACAAGAGCCACCAGGTACAGTGTGACCCACGAGTCAAGATCTACTGTTTCAGTGATAACATGAGCTTCATAATACTTTCACCAAGATAGAAAAGAAAAAACAAGAGGGAAAAGTGCCAAGTCCTGGGAGAGGCTGGTCTGCAGTCATGGGGGTTTTAGGCAGCACTAAAGGATTGTCAGCACCACGGACAGCCACCCACGGGACCCACATACATATTGTATATTTTGTGTAATTCTAATGAGCCTTGCAATGCGAATCTTGCAAGAATCTTTCAGGCAAATGAAATCTCTTGCAACACCCTATAAAGCCATAATACTCTCAAATCACCAGCAGGTCTCTGCCCCTGGGAGGAGAAGCTACACTTACTGACACATTTAGCAAACTGCTGTGAAAAAATGTAATCCAACCAAGAAGGAAGTCCATTTCTCGGTTCTTTTCTAACAAGGGCAAAGAGTCCGTGTGCCCGAGTGTCTGTGGCAAGAAAGAATAGCAGGATGCCCGCAGACATTTGCTCTGCCAACCTTTTAATGCGCTCACTACTACAGGAGCATTCCATCACCTCGGAAACACGCAGGCTGGCTCCCCACGCAAGGTGGACACCCCACCAGCGTGATGCTTGGGCGATAATAAGCCTCCTTTGGATCTTCACAATCATGAAGAGTTCTGTGCCACTGCTCAGGGAAACACAATTAGGACACGGTGTTAATACAAACTAATGACTCTACAAATGGAATCTGGTTTCCACCATATCTGTTTCCTGGAGTGTTTGCTCATTGCCCTCCCTAATGTAATACATGCTAGTGTCGTGTGCCAGTGGAAGGCCTCCCTTTCTGACTTATTTGTGTATAAATCAGATCTCAGGAATGGGAAGCCACTGAGTCAGAACAAAGGCACTGGATATTCTGTATGGTGTAGAGTCAGGACGCAGGGCAGAAGGAGAGGTCAGGGGTCAAGGAAGAAAGGAGGTAAGTTAAATCCAAGGAACACTCCCAAAAGAGAGGCAATGGGGTCCAAAATCTAATACAAGAGGTCAAGGTGTCTACAGCACTATATAGAGTTAGCACTCAAACTAGGAGTCAGAGACCTGGGTTCCAGCCTATGCTCAGTCCCTAAGAAGTGCTGTGGCCTTGGAAAAATCATGCCTGCCCATAATGTCTAGAAATTACCTCTCAGCTTTTGCACACTCTATTCCCTCTGCCTAGATCTCTCCCCCACCCTTTGGCAATTTCTTGAGTCTGGATATCCTCCTCTTTTACACCAGGCAAAATCCTATGCATCTTTCAAGGCCTTAGTCAGTCAGCCCTCTTCTGTGGAGCCTCCCGCAGGGCTGTTCAATTTAGCCACTTGTGCTGTCTGGGCCTCAGTTTCTAAAGCCGTAAAATGAAGCATCAGTGAGGAAGGTGCTTCCAACAGGTCATTCAAAACATCACCTTTGATGATCCTTTTGTTCATGGCTGAATACACGACTCTCCCTTTCACCTGGAAATCTTAGAATGAGATTCAGCTCAAATGTTGCTCCTGTGGCTCCTATATATACCTGCCATGCTTGAACAGATCCCACTCGTCTTGGGTCTGTCTCTCCACTAGACAGTGGTCTCCTTGAGGGCAGGGACTGTGCTTTATTCCCCATTGTCCTCTCCATGCCTAATACACATGGGAGCAATCAAGTGTTTAATGAACAGTCCCCATGCTCTCTCCAAATACCATGTTGCCAACTGGGAGCCCACCAGGAGTCCCAATTTGACAAACCATCTGTCTCCTTATCCAAGCCATTTCCACTCTCATCTCAGCTACAGTAGCCTTGAGATTAGTAAGGCTTAGCTTTCCTTCTGGAGTTTCCAGCTGAAGGTGCCCAAGCTTCCAACCTTGTACAGTGACGATTCAGAACAACTGGGGTGGACTTAGAGAATCCAGGACTCCCCTCTCAGTAGAAATGAATGGGTTCCCCGTCTTCGACATAAATACAAAGATTCCTTTCTCAGATAGAACAAAACACCACTGCAGAGGTGGGCAAGCTGAGGGCCACAGCAGCATTCCCATCAGCCTCAGGGGTTTCTCACCAGCCACCACCCAGACAGCCCTCCCACTGCTACCAGGGCAAAACACACCCAATTGTAGCGGGATCTAGTGGTCTCGGTGTGTTGAGGTTTATATATTTCACCTGATGACTGAAAAATCTTTGTTGGTCCATGAGAGTGTTATTATACCAGGTGATCTCAATAGTGTGTGTGTGTGTGTGTGTGTGTGTGTGTGTGTGTGTGAGAGACAGAGAGAGACAGAGAGAGACAGAGAGAGACAGAGAGAGACAGAGACAGAGACAGAGACAGAAAGACAGGAGAATGTTCGTATTACCCAGCCAATCTGAACATTAACCAAAAGGAGGTGTAGCTGATACTGGCTGATGACATACACAGCCCAATTCTCCCAATTTATCTAGCTCAGCATCATCCACTAGAATGTTCTAGTGGCATCAGCTTTCCCTCTAAATACACACAACTTTAAGGCCATCTCTTCATATGGTCAACATCACCATCAAAATAATGTAAACATTGGCATAAAGAAATCAGTATTGGGGATGATAAATCTGCTATCAAATTAAAACCTCATTACACTAATGGCCAAACCAGAGACTTGCTGTATGGACATCATCCAGCCTGGATTTCACACACCCTCCCCGCCCTCTGCCAGCCAGACCTGCAGAGCTGGAGGAACTGAGGCAACGATGGGGAGGCAGATGGTGCCTCTGTTTCTAGAAATCAGCCACTTTGTAAACTGGCGGCACGCGGGACCCCATTGTAAAGCAAAGCTTGAACAGGGCTTCAGAAACACGGGGTTTGGAAAACAGAACACAGTGTCAAGCACACCAGCAATGAATTCTTATAAACAATGACATTCATACGGAAGAGGCCTTTCTCTGCATGCAGACAGGCATTAAGGTTCTGCCAAATCCACCTGGGTGGGCAGGCTGACATTCTGGGTGGAACTTGTCAGCTCCATGGAGGTCTAAGGCCTTATTTTTCAAGGTGTGGTCCATGGACCAGCAACCTAGCATCACCTGGGAACTCCTTAGAAATGCAGAATCTCACCGGCTGAATCAGAATCTGCATTTTAACAAGATCTCCCTAGGGTTCATTGGAGCATTCAAATTTGGGATTCTTAGTTCTGGATTCCTATTCCTACCTCAGGACTGCATCAGAAGAGTAACCAGGACAAACCTCAGCCCTCTGTCTTTCGTCAAGGCCATTAGCTCTTCGTATAGGTCTGAAGGTCACCTTTGAGGTCACAAGACTGTGTGACCTTGGGCAGGCTTACTTAAATTCATCAAGCCTCGGTTTCCTCACTGTAAAATGGAGATAATTAACCATGGTAACTGCCTGAAAAGTCTGTAGGGAAGGGAAACAAAATCAGGCTTGCAGTGGGCTCAGCACGTGCCTGGCACACGGAAGATGCTTGATAAATAGACATTAACTGCTATTAAACACCCAGAGAGGGGACAACGGGACAATATCCACAGAAGAAGGGGTGGCTCTTGTCCTCGGCTATTCATCCCCTTCCCTCCCTCAGTTTGGAAACTGGAGAGTTTTTCCAACAAGACTGAAGCACTGGCAGGCGAGGGATAAATTCTCTCTACAGGAGCATTAAAGACATAAGCTCTGGAGTTGGTTTAAATCCTCTGCTGTTTGTGTGACATTGAGCCTCTGTCTCTTCATCTGTAAAATGGGAGTGGGTGAATAACAGTGCGATTTCAAGGGTCATCGTGAGGATTAGATGTGCTCTCCCATAGAAGGCACTTGGAAAACGATGAAGTGTTTGCTGTTGTCATTGTCATTGTCACCATCGTTAGACACAATCTGCTTTCAGAAATTGAGGAAGGACAGGCCAGCTCGGGCTCTAGCTGTTTGTTAAGGAGGAAGAGGGGCATGGCTGGAGGTGAGGCTGGGGCAGGATGGTGGCAGCCTTGGAGGGCAGCCGAGGGCTTAGGAGCGGTGGGAGCCGTGGAAGGTACAGGTGAGCGCTCAGGTGGGTGAGGGCAGAGAGGGGAGGGGCTGACTCACGTACACCTGCGGGCTGACTCCTGGGCCAGCTGCAGCCGGTAGACGGAGAGGCGGTTGGCGCCACCGCACACGCTGCCCCGCTCGCCCTTGCAGTCCATGTCACACTCCGCCTCGCTCACGTTTGTCGCCTGGATCTTGTGGCCACAGTAGCACTCGGCGCCGAACTCCAGCCCAGCATACAGGTAACCCCTGGGGGAGGCTGCTGTCAGGCCAGGGTAACTGCCACCATGGAGACCCCAGGGACAGGGTGACTCACCTAGTGAGGAGGCCTGGGGGACGGGAGGGCTCCGGGGACCAGGAGGTCCCAGGGGAAATGGAGAGACAGACGATGGAAGGGGGACAGGGGAGACCTCACGGGACAGGAGACAGAGGCTTCCAGGAGACAGGGAGATCCCAGAGGAATAAGGAGACTGGGGTGGGGGTCTCCCTATCTCCCTGGAAGAGGGGAAACAAGGAAGACTTTGGGCATCAGGGAGACCCAAGGAGATCTGAGGTACAGGGATACTCCAAGGGACAGGGGGATCTGGACTGAGAATAAGGAGACCCTGAGAGGGTCAGGGAGGCTAAGGGGTTAGAAAGTCTTGGAGGTGGGATGGGCAGGAAGCCAAGAAGGAATACAAAGAGGTCCCTGGGGGACAGGGAGACTCTGGAAGGGACAACACCCCAGGGACCACCTGCTCCCATCCCTGCCTCATGTCTCACACCCCCATACACTTACCCACATAGACACACAACATCATATTCACACCCATCTACATATACCTTCAACACACAGGACACTTGACACACACACCCCTCTGGTCCTGTGGTCCCTCTGCCCCACCCACTCTCTTGCTCTTCCCTGTCTAGAGCCACAAGCCAATCATATCTGCAAAGTCCAGCCTCTTTATTCCAGGAAACATCCCCCAGGAATGATGCCTCTATGTCCCCTGAGAGGAGCTGGACCCAGGGGAGGGGGCAGGGACTCTCGTATGTCTTTGGAAGGTGGCAAAACCAAGGTCACGTATCCAGCCAAGTAAAAAATTCCTTTCCTTAAAACAAAAAAAAAAATATCCAGGCACTGCAAGATTGTCAATTTTTTTTCATAGCTCTGGAATCATTTCCTAAAAGGGACTTTTAGTGAGGACCTGTTCTGTAAACAGATGAAAAGGGAAGTGCTTGCTCTACCTCACAGGGTAGGTATGAAGTGGTGGGGGAGAGGGGAGTAGGACGGCCCCTGCTCAGTCCTCTTGCCCACTGTGGCCTCTGAGGCACTTTCCAGAATCGTGAAAGCTCCTTGGGGGAGCAGCCTGCAAAATACTGGTCATGCAAGGCTGGACCTATGGGAGGTGTCAGCTCACGCCAACACTCGGGACTTTTGGGGGCTGGCTGGAGGGACAGACCCACCCAGACTCATGTCTCCAAACACCCCTACTACTCGGGTAGCGTGTGGTCACACGGTCACCTGGGCAGATGCAGTAAGAGCAGCTTAAACTATCTGGGCATCTTGGAGCTGGGCCAGCCTCCTTCTTCCACCTGTCTGTCGCTGTCTCTCTCAAGCCTTGGTTCTCAGGTGCCCTTGGGGCCCGTCTCACATAAATGGACCCACTGATAGAAGGAACAGTGGACAGCAGGAGTTTCTAAAATTTCCCAGCTGGTGTGAAAATCAGAGCAGTGGTGCTCCAACCATAGTTCCAGGACCAACAGCATCCAGTGTCACCTGGGAACTTGTTAAAAATGCAGATTCTTGGGCCCTACCTCAAACCCACCAAATCAAAAGCTGCGGGTGGGGCCCGGCAATCTTGAGAGATTCCAGGTGATGCTGACGTGTGCGTCCTGGAGCTCACAGCCTAGATGGAGTGACAAGCGCTTAACCAGAAAACGCCGGCATAGTGAGATGAGGGTTGAGATGGAGTAAGTCCCAGATTGTGGAAATGCAGAAGAGGCCCCCAACCTGCCTGGAGTGTCAGGAGAGACTTCTCAGAGGAGGTGACAGCCAAGGTGGAGCTTCAGAAGATGAGTCAGATCAACTCGCGTAATTCACTCTGGTTCAGCGCATACTTGTGGCTGCCCACATGGGTTTCCAGATGGATGCAGAGATGAGTCAGCTGCAGCCATGCCCCCAAGGGGCTCCCCAGCTACTTGGGGAGGCAGAAGCAAGAACAGGTTTGGGCCACAGAATGCCAATAGCTTACACTTGCTCTCTTCCAGGCACTCAAATATTTGCTTTGCAAATATTAACTCTTCAACTCCCACAAGACCTCTCTAAGGGCATGGACTCTGAAATTCACTTCTGTCTCCCCACCGTTCAATAAATAAATTTAAGAATCAATATCCTCAAGAGCTTGGAGTCTTTCCCAAGCTGGAGATGGTCCTGGGCTCAGGATTTCAATGGTGAACTGTTATGAAAGCTGATTATAAAGGGGACAGTGTGTCCTAGTCAGGAACTGAGGGAAGAGTCCCTTGGCCACCCACTTGCCCATTTCCACTCCAGCCATGCAGTGGAGCTCCTTCAGAGCTTGTGATCAGGCTAGAGCCTGAAGATGAGCATGTTAGAGGCCTCTCACAAGCCATCACACGTCAGGGGACCCAGGGCACAGGGGAGAAGAAGGTCAGCTCACTCCACAGTGTCTCTAGGGCAGCAGTGCTGGTTCCCAGGCCTGGACTGAGGGTGCCAACTCGCCAGTCCTCTGGGGCCTCATCCACTCTTGGAAAGTCAGCTCCCTCCCCCCAGTGCATGTTCTAATCAAGAACATCATTTTATTCTTAGATTGGAAAACACTGTCTGGACAGGTGAGTGTTTCTCCCTGGTAGAGAAACAAATAGTTTCTTGGCTGGTAAACCATTAAATAGCCCTGATCCCGGGCTCCCACCTCACCCTTCCCACGGGCATCACACAAGCCTCATGCTCACAGACTCACACTTGCCTGCGTGTAAACACCCACTTGTGCTTTCCCCACAATTCGGGACCCTTGCAAACATATCCACAGAGACTCCTGCACTCACAGCTACTGTTATTTAAAGACAGTTAGGTATTGGCATTAAGCTTACAAACATATGACCCTGCATACTGTACACTGCAAACTCACTCCTAGGCAGAGCCTCACAAATTCCCACAGACCAACTCCCTGCTCAGTTGCACGCACGTATGCATATGCACGCACGCACGCATGCGCGCACACACACACACACATCACCCTTTCCTTGTAGCCACATGTTCATCCTCCATCATGCCCTCCCACGGAAAAAGAAAGACCACCACAGGTAGGAATCTGAGAAGGAAGGGGTCTGAATGCCTGGGACACTGGTGGGGCCCTACCGTTCTGCACAGTTGTCCTGGCAACGGAAGATGGTCATCTTTTTGTAGTCGAAAAAGGACACGCCTCGAAGGGCCCGGCTCTGGGTGTCATCCAGGTAGCAGCCGATGTACTTAGCTTTGGGGAGATGAGAAAAGTCAGATTTGGCAGAGGGGACAAAGCTGAAAGGGTTTCAGGAGTACCCAGTGTGCCTCTGGCTATGTGGCCTTGTTGACCTTTTGGTACCAATTCCTTCCTCTGAGCAGTAAAGTAGAAACAAGAGAGACTGAAACTCATGTGCATTGGCAGAACATGATCTATAAGGGCAGTGGTGTCCCATGGGTGAGGCTGTGGGCCCTGGAGGTCAACAGAGAGGAGGGAGGGACCTTTCCAAGGCCAGGGTTAAGGTCATGCCCCTGGGCTCTACTGGTGACAACTGGGCACCCAGTAACCCAAGCCAACATCATTCCCTAAGCACCAAGCAGGTGAGACCTGTATTAGGACAGCTCTGAAGAGCTTGATAAGTTGACAGCCTGTTATCATTTCTGCAAGATGGCTTAAGGTGTTATTTTCCCTTGGAAGGAACACTGGCCTGGGATATCTCAAGATCTAGGTTGTCGTATCACTTTGGTTACATTCTCGTGCTGACCTAGTGCATTTAGGCCAGTTACCTCCCTGAGGCCTAGTTTTCTTCATTGTGGGGATGAAAATAACAGCCCAATGAGGTTAACATGGACTTATTTGTGTAAACGTCTCTACCACAGTGTCTTGAATATAACAGGCACAAAGTTAAGGTGAGTGGAATAAAAAACCAGCTAGTCACAGTGCTGTATAAGTACTTTATAGTTTGCCCACCTTGTGGGCCAAGGTGAATGCTTTCATCCGAAAGGAAAATTTTAAATAATGTAAAACAGCTATCTAAGTACAAACCATTCACTTAGTTTTCTTAAAGTAGTACACGTGTTCCTGTACTTCCTGGTAAATAGTACACAAAGATGGTACTTTACAGTTTATAAAGACTTTCCCCATAGGTCCTTATAATCATTAATTTGGACGTGCACTTTGCTAACTGCTTTACATATATTGTCTCAGTGAATCCTTAGAATGACCCTATGAGGTAAGTATTAATATTCCCACTCAATGTAGAAGAGGAAACTGAGGCCCAGAGAGGCTAAGTCACCTGCCCAAGGAAACACAGCTTATACCTGTGGAGTTAGGTTTGGACCCAAGCAATCTGGCTGCAGAGCCCATGTGCTGAACTACTGCTTGTTTCTCTTTGAATCCGAGGATCTTTGCAATGACCCAGGTGCAATGGACCCTTGGCATGCTTAAACTGTTTTCTTAGATGATTGAACAGAGGCCCAGAAAGGTGAAGTGAGCTGTCTGAGACCTGAAACTAATTGATGGTAGAACAAAGACTTAAATCTAGATCTATGGGACCCCAAACCAGTGCTCTTTCCACCCTTGCACTTGGAAATAACTGAAGGTTAGACCGAGGACCCAGCCAGCCCTTGGAATTAAACGGCCCTCATAGGGAACGACTGAGGGAAATATTACATGCCACTTGATCTCGTTCATGGGTGGGCTGCTGTCTATTTAAACTGTGGGCTTCTTGTCCCCCTCACTCATGGTGGAGAGCAGGGTCTAGCAGAGGATACAGGCTCATTATGGAGCAATTGTTTCCCTCAACACCACCCTGGTAAGTGCAGAATTTGTTAGCCTCGCTGGAGATGCGTCTCACCCCTGATCACCCTGAATTTCTTTCATAAGACAGAGGTGATTTGGTCAACTAAGAACAGTCCGTCCATCTTTAAAAGAAACATTGCCTCCCTGGAGCGGGCACATCAGATGGTGACAGCTCTGGAAAAGCCTACATCTTGTCACTGTGCTTGTTCAACAATGTATGTCCCTCCTGTGTCACAGAGGGAACCACGGCCCTGGGGCATGGATGCTTGTTTACATCTGGGCTGGGAGTGAGGACTTCCACGGGCCATGGTGGTGACAGCTTCACACCAACTTTAGCTCAATAGGTCACTAGAGGACAGAGTGTCCAAGGATGGGCAGGAGGAGGAAAAAAAGGAGGAAGGAGAGGGAGGGAGAGGGGAAGGGGGGAAATGGTTGTTTTACTTTGTCAGCATGAGGTCACTGTCATCAGATCAAAAACTGTGTGTGTGTGTGTGTGTGTGTGTGTGTGTGTGAGAGAGAGAGAGAGAGAGTGAGAGAGAGAGAGAGAGAGAGAGAGAGAGAGAGAGAGGAGAGAATATGTATTGAGTATCTACTATGTGCTATCTACTTTACTAAGTGCCATGCCTTATTTAAAAAAATTCAGTCCTCACACGCTTCTTATTAACCCATTTTATAGGTGAAGAGGCTGATCCTAATGACTATTACATCTCTCTGTCTTAGATGCAAACCTTTCTTTTGGCATATGGTATATGTTCTGACTGGTAACCACTCATGTTACTCCATGTTACTCGTTTTTATGTAGAATTCGAAACTATGTAGTCTGCCTATGTTACTACAGTTTGGAAGTGTCTCACTTAAAATTTAAGCCCTGATCTGTCCTCCATCCATTTTACATTTGGGGGTGGGGGGCTTCACTTCCATTTGGCCCACAGACTTCAGGATCACAAGGCACCACACTGAGTTCTGATGGAGAGTAACACTCGTGACCCAGAAATGCCAGGCTTGGAGTTGGGTGTACTATGACCATGGGTGGTCTCACCTTAGGGTGAGGGTAGGTGCATTTGGCCATATATGGGATAGTGGATTGTGTTAGATGAGATTTTTATAATCAAATTAATAGGAGTGCGAGTGTATGTACACACACGTCCTCTGCGGGGTTAAGGGATAGACTGTAATGGTACTGTTTGTACCTTCAAAGCACCCCCTCTTCCTATTTTTCTGTTAACAGATCTTAGCTGCCCTGACCATGAGGAGGCACTGACCTTGAAAGAGCCAATCATGTTGCACCTGCCACCAGCCAGTGATTGATGGCTACAGGGAAGGGCACATGACCCATTCTTTGGATTTTTATAGATTAAAGCTGCGAGAAAGAAATCTGTTTCCCTTGGGTTATGACACTGGCATCCTCTAAGCCCAGAGCTACCGACAGCCACAATCCCTGGCATCAAAGTCAGTCTGTACAGGAGAAGAACCAAACTAAGTCAGAGGTGAGCAGAGACGAGAGTTAGGAAGAGAAGGGCACAAATCACTCATTTGAAAATCTAGCCCCTTTGGTAGTTTGGAGACAAGACACAATACATTTTCTTCTTTAGCTTAAGCTGATTCAAGATGGGTTTTTGTCCCTTGCCACCAAAGGTGCACTGACTAATATGCTGATTGTCAAGCTAAGTTGCTTAAGTCCACCCAGCTTGGAGAGTCTAGACTACACCATGTCTAGGCTGCTTTTTCCCATGTACCACATTCAGTCTCAGCTTGGGAGAAGGGCTTCTCCATTCTCCAAGAGAGGCCTTCCTGGAGGGATGATGGGAGAGGGAGGGTCTTTTGGGAGAAGAGTTGAGATTTGACCATAGGTCCAACTGCCCCTAAGCCTGGGCTTTTAAATGTCATACCACCCCTTCCCTAACCCTCCCACAGGCCAGGCAACAGACTGAG
The DNA here is from genome assembly GCF_059928025.1 of Delphinapterus leucas. Taxonomy (NCBI): domain Eukaryota; kingdom Metazoa; phylum Chordata; class Mammalia; order Artiodactyla; family Monodontidae; genus Delphinapterus; species Delphinapterus leucas. The sequence goes on from NC_143142.1 coordinate 18,562,304, forward strand.
ATGTCCTACCTAATAGGTGCTCAAAGACTTGTTGGGTGAACAGATGACCTTCCATTTCCTCATCTGTCAACAGGAGGAAAAAAGAGATACATGGTACCTTCACTGATGCTCTGGAGAAGAATGGGCGTGTTACATACTGTGACCTGATGGACGGGCTGAGCTCTTTGGGTCAGGCAATGGATATTGAATCTGTTTCCTCCTTGTCCTGGGCAAGTGCTGGTGACTCTTTCCCCACTGACCCTTCAGTGCAGGCTGTGGCCAACGTAACCGGTGACCCTGTCCCTGGAGTTCTATCACCCTGCTAGCAATGAGCTCACCAGCAAGGGTACTGTCCAACCCACTTCCACCATTTTCCAAAGGCCCGCCTCAAGCTCTGCTGTGGTGGCAGAATCTCCCGGAGATGAGGTGGAGATCGAGTATGTAACACAGGGACAAAAATCACAGGTCACTCGAGGGTGAATTAATGGCCGAGTTCACATAATCTATCAGTTTATCTCTGCAGCCATCTAAATATTGCTGAAATGGCCAAGTCCTGTCCCAGTCTGCCTATTTATCTCAAGCACAGAAACCAGTGAGGGGTGAGCCCAGGAGAGCACAGGCATCCGGAAAGGAGCTCTCCTGACTGTGTTTCTTCCCCTTTCCTTTACTTTTTTTTTTCTTTTGCTTCAATTAATCTTCCTTTTCAAGAAATTTTGCTCTCTTCAATGAAAGTAATTTGTTAAAAAGATAGCTACACATATGCTAATTTGTATTCCTCTTATTTACTGTCTGTGAGTAGATTCACAGACAGGAGGCACTACAGTGTCCTGCAAGAACAGTTTTGGAGTCCACCAGATCGGGGTTCTAATCCTGACACTGCAGTAGCCTTGTAGTATTACTCAAGCTCCTGCCTGAAAAGTGGGAATATTTATGGGTTGAATTGTGCCCCTCATCAAAAAAAAGAAAAAAAGATAGGTTGAAGTCCTAAGCCCAGTACCTCAGAATGTGACCTTATTTGGAAATAAGGTCATTGGTGATGTAATTACCTATGAGGTGATACTGGAGCAGGTGGGTCCCAATCTAATGTGAATGGTGTCCCTGTAAGAAAGTGGCTCTCTGAAGACCCAGAGACACAAGGAGAAGGCCATGGGAAAACAGAGGTAATGACTGGCGTTATACAGCTGCAAGGAAAGCCAAGGGCGCCTGCTGATGCTAGAAGCTTGCAGAAAGGCTTGGAACAGATTTTCTCTTAGAGCCTTTGAGAGCCCATCTTCATTTTGGACTTCTGGCCTCCAGAACTTCAAGGTAATACATTTCCATTGTTCAAGACACCCAGTTCATGGTATTTTGCTATAGCAGCCCTCAGACTCTAATACAGGGGTAATTTTAAGATTGATTGTAAGATTGATCTCTTCATGGAGAAGAGAAACTGTATATTCCTGCTGAGGATTCTCCGCCATCTTGGAAAGTTGTCCTTCAAGAGGATCACTCCAGTGCTGTCTGGGTTTCTTTGCAGAGAGAATGGAATTTCCTGCCCATATCTAGGCTTCCCTGGGGTAGAAGGGATGCATCTTTCACTTTGGTCAAGGTCCATGGATCTCGAAGGCTCAGCTCAACTATCACCTCCCCCAGGAAGGCAGCCATGATACAGCCCCATGACCGAATGGGATCCCTCCTTTGGGATCCCAGAGTCCCCTGGCTTACCCCACCTTAACACTTTTCTGAAACAATTTTCCAAGTATTGTCCATTATTTTTTCAAATTAGAAATAATTTAGGCCCATTGGGGAAGAATTTTTAACAAAGTGAAAAAGTGCTATCGTAGGGGAAAGCAGGATATGATGCTATATATACAACATTCTATTCTTTAGAAATACACACATAGAGGAAAAAGACAGGAAGGTAAAGGTGATACACCAACAGTGTTGACTGGGACTGTTGCTGGATGGTGGGACTCTGGGCTATTTTTATTTTCACCTCTTTTTTGCTATGTATTCTAATTTTTCTACTTTGATAATCAAGAAAAAAGTTATTTTTGAAAACATAATTTACCTTTTACTTGCCTGTCTTCCCCCAGGAGGGTGTGAATATTCCTCAGAGGAAAAAAAAAACCACTGCTTGAATCATTCTTGTGTCTCCACCTCCCAGCACAGGGCGGGGCATACAGACGTGCAGTAAATATGGAATGAATGAATGAATGAATGAATGATTGCAGTTGGGGAGTCTATAGCTCAGCGGTTAAGAATAAGAGCTTTGGATTCAGACAGAATCGGGTTGGAGTCTGCTCTGCCTCTTAGCAGCTGTGTGACATGGGGGGGCAAGTCATTTATTCTCTCTGAGCCTCTGTTTCTTAATGTATGAAAAGAGTTTAATACTTCCTACCTGATGTGAGGCTGTGTATGAGCACACAGTCTCCGACACAGAGCAGACCCTCCATAATCTGCAGAGATCACATCTTCGGCTGGAGGAGATGGGGAGTGGGTGCCCTGCTGTCCCATCCAAAAATGCTGACTAAATATCCCCGTGTCCTTCTTTACACCCAGCCCACCCGCTCTGTAATCTGCGGGGAACAGAAACAGCACAGACTTTGAAATCAAACTGGATTTGGCTCCTGGCTCTGGTCCCAACAACTGGGTCACCTAACGTAAGTCAAATCATCTCTGCTTTCTCCTACAGAATTACAATATTAATAATAATAGCCGGCACATACTAACTGCTTACTGTGTGCTGAGTACTTGTGTGTTGAGAAGCGAGACGATGTAGTGCTTAAGGTTCAGGTGTAAGATTCAAACCACCTGGGTTCAAATCCTGGTTTACCCCCTCCTCCAGCTGGATAACCTTGGGCAGGTTACCTAGCCTCTCTGTGCCTTAGTTTCTTCCCTGTATGCGGGAGTTAATAACAGTGTCTACTTAATTGAGTTGCTACGAAGATTACATGAATAGATGCAAAGGGTTTAGAACAGTGCCTGGCATTCAGAGAGCATGCTATTGATTTATTTTATATAATCATCACATCAGTCATCTGATGTTAATTACTTTTTATCTCCCAAAGGAAACTGAGGCTCAGAGAGGTGAAGTGACCTGCCCAAAGGTGCACAGCCAGCAAGCTGCAGAACTGGGATTTGAACCCTCATTTGGCTGCTCAGAGCACAGGATTTCGCAAGCCTAGCAAGGTGACTGGCGCATTGTAGGTGCCAGCTCCACCCAGGAAGTCAGACTTCCTGCCCAGCCCCAGCCCAGCCTGGGAGCAGCTCCACCCTCACCAACTGCGCCGTGATGGGCTCCGAATCCTTTACAGCTTAAGTCTTGCATCACTGCATCAAGCAGAGCCCTTGCCAGCTTCAGAGAAAAGCCAAATGGGTGTACCATCAGGTCAAAGAAGCATCTCGTTTTTATTAGCGTTAATCTAATATGTTGTATTTCCTTGCTGAACTCGGAATAAGTTAATCAAGGACAGTCTGAATTTGTGTTTTCTTACTAAGACCACCTGATTCTAAAGCTGCCTGATGAGAGCTCTGGGGTCCAGGCTTCTTTCTTATTTTCTCTTCCTTCTCTCTTTATATTTTATAAAATACATAAGATTTCCAGAGGCAGCGGGGATAGCGTGGTAGAGAAGAAGGCTCACAAGCTTTGGAGTTAAATGGACCTTGTTTCAAACCTCAGTTCTTCCACTCACTACCTGTGTAACCTGGGGTAAGTGACCTCTCCCTGAGTTTAAAATGTTTCCATTTGTAAAATAGGATAATAGTCTGTAACTTTTTGAGTTGTTGTGATAATTACATAAGGCAATGAAGCACTTATAACATGGTCTAGCCAATAATAACCATTCGATAGATGTTTAGCTATTACTTCTACTACCAACAGCAGAAACTATTAAGTGACCTATTATTATAAACCAGGAGGTGTCATAAGCATTTTACATATATCATTCCACGCAAATAACATATGAAAAGCAAGTGGGACAGTGACTGGCATGAAGCAGGTGCTCAAGAAATGGTAGTAATTACTCGTGGCAGCGGGATTTCATTCTCATAACAAATGGGGGGATGTTGTTATTGTCGGTGGATAAATCAACCGTGCCACTAGGGAATCATATTCTACCAAAGGACCTCGATAAACACAGGCAATTACCATTCACATAATGGCCATGACAGGGAGTAGAGAAGAGGAACCTTCGATCAAGCCTGGAGGTGGGGTCAGGGACAATTTCCTGGAGGTGAGCTAAGCTGAGATCTGGAGGAAGAGTAGAGCTAAGCCTGTGGAGACACTCCAGGCAGAGGGCTGGTCATTCATTCATTTGTCCATCCAATCACTCATTCATTCAACCAGTAGGTACTGAGCGCCATCTTTGTTCCTGGTGCTGTCCCAGGTGCTGATAGAATGAGGTGACAGGACAGGCACTGTCCCTGCCTTCTTGGAGCTGACGGTCTAGTAGTAGAGACAGACTATAAACAAGAAATTGAGTAAAAACGAGATACTTTCAGATAGCGGTAAGTACTGTGACAAAAATAGAGCTGGGGAATCTGGTCCTGACCAGGCACAAAGTGGGGCTGCTTTAGGACAGTCCAGGAAGGCCTCTACAGGGTGGCCAGGTTTGACTGAGGTCCAGGAGGAAGGGAGGAAGGGAGCCATGCAAAGATACGGGGAAGAACACCCCAGATGGACAGGACTATCTATACAAAGATTCCGAGGTAGGATAAGACTTGGTGTGTTCAATGACCAGCAAGAAGGACAACGGGGAGGAGTGTGTGGTGAGGAGGGGTAGGAAACGTTATAACATGAGGCTGGATTGGTGGGCCATGGTGGGGACTCTGGAATTTATCCTAAGTATGATGGGAGCATATCCTAAGGCACAGGCTTGTGGCAAACTTTGGGGTTTGCAAAGTAGCAGAAGGAGTTTGGTGTGGCTGGGGTGAGACGAAGCTTACTGATTGGAGAAGGTAGAGAGGGAACCCACATCATGATTTCTCCATCAGTGTAGCACCTCACACCTCAACTGTGCCTACAAGATGGGGTCCCTTACCCAGGTAGATTCACAAGAATTTCCTGATCATCCCTAAGAATTTACTGTGTGCAGGCAGTGTGCTAAGTGTTTCCATAACCATGTCTCATTGAACTCTCCGGAGAAACCTGGCAGGGAGGGGGTCATTATTCCCATTTTACAGATGATAAGACTGAGGCATGAGAAGGTAGAGCCACTTGCCTGGACCACACGGCTGGTTGGAGTGGACCTGGACTATGAATCCAAGTCCTCCAATCCATTCTGCCACCTCCCACAATCCCCTTCACCTCCCTGTGAAGTTTTCGAAGAGGCAGAATTCTAGGAAATTCCTGAGGGTGAGACGGTAGGGTCTTCTGGATGCTCCTGAGCCAGGTGCAGGGTGGGACTGAAGCAGGGAAATGTGCTCCCCGGGATGAGTCCCCTCCATTAGTCCTGCTTCTTTCCGCGGTGGGAGAAGGGGTTTTTCATAGGTTGAATCACAGCAGAAGCGTGACACGTGGCAGGGAACACAAGGGCTAGGGAGGTTTTCCTTCTGTCCTGATTGGTCGTAGATCCTCCCAAACCATCTGTCCCAGATTCTGGAAACATCCATTCATGTTAATCTCATGAACTGCAGGGGTTGTGGGGTCCTCCCCAGAATGCAAGTTAGATGGGGAGACGTCGGCTGCTCTGGGAGGTAGTCATAGAGCCAGCATCCAGGTCAGATGGGTCTGATTTGAACTTACCACTTACCAGTTATGTGGCCCTGGAGAAGAGTCTTCACTTCTTCAAGCCTGTTTCCACGTCTGTTAACTGGGCATAAGTCCATATTCCTTGTTTAAGTCCGTGGAGTGTAGTAAAAATCAAATGAGGTAATGCACTTACGAAGAAAAGCCCTTTTTTTTTTCTTTTTTTTGCAGTACGCGGGCCTCTCACTGTTGTGGCCTCTCCCGTTGCGGAGCACAGGCTCCAGACGTGCAGGCTCAGCGGCCATGGCTCACGGGCCCAGCCGCTCCGCGGCATGTGGGATCTTCCCGGACCGGGGCATGAACCCGTGTCCCCTGCATCGGGCAGGCGGACTCTCAACCACTGCGCCACCAGGGAAGCCCAAGAAAAGCCCTTTTGGACTGTGACAGGCTAAGAAAATGCAACGAAATATGCCCAGGGCGATGAGGTTCCCCAGGTGCCATCACTGAGAGATCCAGCAAAGTGAACTGAGAAGCAATGCAGTGGAGCAGAAGCTCTGTCACTAGCTAGCTATGTAAACTTGGGCTCCGGTGCCTCAGTTTCCTCACCTTTAAAATGGGAATAACAGCACCTATCACATAGAATTGTGGTGATAATTCAATGCATGTCAAGTGCTTAGAAAAGTACTTGGCCCTTAGTAAGTGCTCAGTAGATGCTAGGTGTTTTGATTTTCAAGTGTATGTAACAAGGGCTAAAAAAGCCTGCAGGGGAGGGTCAGACTTTGGACTCTGACAGATTCAGGGTTCAAATCTAAGCTTGGCTGTTTACAAGCTGTGTGACCTTGGGCAAGCTACTTAATGTCTCTGAGCTTCAATTTTCTCCTCTGTGAAACCTCTTGCATGTATGATGACTGGTTCCTCTTAAACACTGAACACTGGCAGCTGTTATTACGTTATTATCATCATCATCCCCCTTCCCTTCTCCTCAGCCACCTTCCAAGCCCAGATGCTCACCCCTCTCACCTCGCTCCTCCTCCTTCTCCCGAATGACCCTCCCCTTGAGGGCCCGGCTCCAGGCTCCCCCGTAGTCCACCAGCTTGGCTCTCTCATTCCCGTCCTTGCCCTTGAACCAGGGTCCATACCTGCGGGCGATGCTCGAGGTTTCACCTGTATCCCGGAAGGCTCTGCCCAGATTTAAGTCACCCAAAAAGGGCAGCTCAGCGCCCTCCGCTGGGGCCCCCGCAGCGGGGTTGGCCTGGTTCTGGGAGACAGCAGGCTGACCCACAAAACCAGAGTGAAGGAAGACGAGGCTCCCAGCTGTCAGGTAGAGCACCAGGAAGGTAAAGAAACGTACAGGTTTCCTGCGGAAGTACCGCTGGAATTTGAACCAGAGCTTGGCCATAGCGGGATCATTCCGGACTGGATCGTTTCGGCTCCGCTGGGGGCTGGGGGGTGTGATCCAGGGAGGGAATGGAGGCAGTGCTCTGCTTCTCAAGCTTCCCTTAGGGATGCAGTCCCTGGGGGTCTTCAGTCTTAATCCGTCTGCGAAGGTGACTGCCAAGATCAGAGCGGGAGGGCAAGTCCAATGCCTGGCTGAAGCCAAGAGAATAGAGGACAGAGTTCACCAGCCCTCCCGGAGCCAAGGTGAGCTTCTTTGGGCCATGAAAGGGGTTCTGAGGCTTGGGACACGCAGGAGTTGGTCCCATTTTCCTACATCTTGTTCTTTGCCTCAGCGTTCCCAAAGAACTTTGAAAATAGCAATCGGAGGAGGATTTTGTGAGGCTTCACCAGCAGCTGGAGTTCGCTTCTTGCCCTTTCTCAGTTGCTCAGGCCTGTAGGGGCTGGATTATTTCACTGAGGGCCGTGTCTGGCCTCTTCCCCAGCTGGGGACCACGCTCTGTGTGCCCACCTGGCAGAAACAGAAGCTAGCGGGCTTTCATCCGGTTAAGCATTCGGGCTCAGGGCCATCACCTGCAAAACAGCACAGGTACAGGCATAAGAAATCTCCTCATAGAGGCCAGAACTCGAAGCGTTCTTGAACATTCTCAAAGGGGGATGCAGAGTCAGAGAGGGGAGGAAACCAGCGGCTCAAAGCACCCAGCAGTGCTGGGTAGAAGCGAATCCTACTGGGTCCTGGTTTGAGGGCAAGCTTTATCTTGGACAAGCACAGGTTCTTATGCCCCACACGTCTGCATATTTGTCAAATATACACTGATTCGTGGGTTACCTCAAGGCCAAAAAGTACTTCCTAGGTCCTTGCTGAACTGTCTGCTGGACCTGGCTGGTACTGAACCAGATCAAATTCATTCATTTTTTTTCCCAACAAATGTTTAGTGAGCACCTACTGTGTAGCAGGCACTGTCCTAGGTGCTGGAAATAAAGCTGTAAACCAGAGAGACACAGTCCCATCCCTCACAGGGCTCACATTGTAATGGGAGAGATCAAATCCATAGCCCCTCTCTTCTATCCAAGGAAGAAAAGAAGGAAGGAAAGCAGAATTATTTAGCAACATACGCATTCACTCAGTATTTATTGAGTGTCTCTGGTATGCCCTGCTTTGTGCCAAGCCTTTTATGTGTATTAATGATTCTTCCCCATGTTCCTGTGGGAAGTAACTATTTCCCATTTTACAGATGAGGAAACTGAGGACACACAGCTGGTGAGTGGTGGAGGTGGGATTTGAACCCAGGATGGTCCAAACACAAAACCGCAGCTCTGAACCCCTGCCTTTTTGACACTCTTTCTCCAAGTGATGGTCTGGGCATCACTTGGGAATCCAGAGACAGCCCCTGAAGCAGCAGCCCATCTCCACTGCCTCCCAATGACCAGCAGTGGCTCACCCTTTGAGGGTCCCTCAGAGTGTGGTCTGAGGAGCATCTGATTCAGAAACACTTGGCAGCCTGGTTAAACATGAAGTTTCCTGACCTCTCCAACCAGAATCTCTGGTTGAAGAGGACACCTGCAGGTGTAACAAGGTGCCCTCAGGTGATGGTAATGAGCACAAAGGTTTGAGAACCACGGCTTTATGAGTCAACATTCAGAATCATCAGCCAGGAGGAAAATAGAATCTAAATTAGAAAATAGAAGACTCCACTTGGCCTATGTTGTTTCATTTTACCACCAGCAGGGGGCCTCATGACAATCTTGGCCAGTGCAAAGAATTCAGCTGTCAGCCAGCGGGTGATTTGAATGGTAACAGCCCCTACCAATCCAGACAGCAGCATGGGAGTTTAACTGTGGTTCAAGGTAGAGTCCAGTGTCCCTCCATATGCCATCCTATTAATTCAGGAACTAAGTACTGAGCACCTACATGCACCAGCTACTGTTGCAGGCACTTGGAATAATTAAATGAACAAAACAGCCCCAAATCCATGCTCTCGCGGGGTCAAACTATGTGTTCATCCATCCATCCATCCATCCATCCATCCATCATCCTTTAATCTATCCAGCAGTCCACCTACCCATCTGTCAAGTCACAATCTATTCACCCATCCATCATCCATTCTTTAATCTACCCATCAATTCACCTACCCCTCCATCCATTCATCATTAATCTATTCATTAATCCATCCACCCATCCATCCATCTATCCATTCATCTGAACTGTAGCAGCCCACTCATCCATCCAACTCTCCACCCATCCATTCATCCACCCATTCTTCCATTCATTTAACAACATGTGTTGCTTGCCTACTGTATGTGTGCTTGGAATGCAGAAATAAATAACTCAGAGTTGCTGCTTTCAGAGAATTCAGAATCTACTGAGGGAGCCAGCAATTTAAACAATCACTATACTAAATCACTATACTACATAGACAATGATAAATCCCATAGTAGATGTATATGTGATATAGAGCAGCAATTAATATTAACAGCTAATGTTTACCAAGCACTTATTATGTGCCAGATACTGCTCTAAATGCTTACATACTCTGATTTAATCCTCATAACAATTCAATGAGGGAGATCTGTATCTACTTTACAGAGGCGAGGAATGAGGCTCAGAATTATTAAGCAACTTGTCCAGGGCCACACAGCTGTGAAGTTGCAGCTGGATTGTGAACCGAGGCCCATCTGATTTCACAGCTTGTATTCCTAACCACATGCCTATTCCGGACTTATATCCCTTTGAGAATATGGCGAAAACTACAGACATATGCCCAGAAAAGAGCCCTTGCACATAAGCTCCTAGATTTTGGCTTACAATGTCAAGGGGTTTCTGGACCCCGGGGTAAGAAGCCCTGGAATACAGGAGCCCAGAGAAGTGAGGGACTGTAGCTGCCCTGAAGGGCTTCTCCCAGGAGGGGTCTTTAAGCTGGCAGGTCTTGCAAGGGGAGTCAGCTTTCTGTGTGAAGGAACAGCAGAAGGACACCTTAGGGAGGAGGAAGAGCACACGCGGCCCGCAGGGCACTGGGGTGGAGGCAGCCAAGGAGCTTAGGGCATGGTGAGAATGCAGGGAAGCGCTGGGTGGGGTCAGACCCTGGGGAGCCTTGAATGCCAAGCTCAGAAGTCTGGACTGTGCTCTAACTGAAGTTTCACCAGTCTCCTATCAGCTAGAAAACCTCCAGGCAGTGGGTTGTGCCCCACGGTATTTCGTGTAGATCACACACATGGCAGAGACTTCTGCAGCTGGGACAGGATGAAAAAAGGCCAGCAGCCCTCAAGGGAATGGGCAGGGGACACCAGCCCTTCCAGAGACAGGCAAGCAAGAGCATGGACTCTGGAGGCAGACCGACCTGGGGTCAAACCCTCCCTCTTCCGCCCGCCACCTATGTGATTGGGGCAAGACACCTCTTCTCACTGACTGAGGCTCCTTTCCTGGGGAGTGGACAGTAAGAAGCTTGACACCACCCCCGCCCCGCAAATACTGCCGGCAGGATTGCATTAAAAATTGTAGGAAGACTGCCTGGCACATAGTAGGTGCTCAAGAAAAGCCTCCGGCCACTGTCCCTCTCGTGAGCACATGTGAGCTGCCATCAGAGCCACTTGCTACAGCAGCACATTTGCTGCGGGCATGAAGACAGTAAAGATTTCAGCTGTTCTGTTCCCTGTGGCTTTTTGTCTTTCTGAGGATATTTCTGGGTGTAGTTCTTTTTTGTTGTTCCCTTCTCATTCTTTTATATTTCAACACATCTTTCCTCTAAGTGGGTGCCAAATGGGTTTTAAGAGGATAATGAGCTCATTAGAAGCTGGCAGGGAACAGAAAGAGACTGAGGCAGCAGTGGTGGGAAGAGCGAGCGGGGGAAGGGGGGTTCTGACGAGTCACCCACACCATTCTGCCAGTGCCAGGAGGTGGGGGGGGGTCACCTGGACGGAGAACACTCTGGAATCTGAGCCCTATGTAAGTGGGACCCGACCTGTGCTCTCACAGTGTCAGCCCCAGCCTCTGGGACACAGTAGGTCCCCAAGAAACACTAGTGCAGAAAATGAGTGAGAAGACTCAGAGGACTGACCTCTCCCTGTGGCTTAAACCTACACCAATGGGTCCATGCCATGTGCCAAACGCCCCGCGTGACAGCCTAAGGGAGCCGTAAATTCAGGGCGCTGTGGAGGCAGCTCTGTGTGGTCCTGGGGTGCAGGGGCCCCCACTGAGCCACAGTCCCACTTCCCCCAGGGAACTTTCTCTCTCATGCCCATCCATCATCCTTTCTCTCCTGTCTCTCCCTCTCTCTCTCTCCAAGTCTCTCTCAATCTCTCTTTGCCTCTGTCTGTCCAGACAGAACTGGGGAATGAAGCTGACTGCCATTGGCTGAAAACCTACCATAGGCTGAACACTGTGTTTAAAGGTTTTACAAACATCTTCTCACAAACTCCTCCCTCCTGGCAACCTGCAAGGCAGGTGTGATGGTTCCCCGTACTCCACAGCTTGTGTCTGTCCAACCCTGGGCAGGGGGCATGGCTTGGCCTCCAGAAAGCCCCTTCACCTCTCAGTTTCTGTTTGTTCATTACATGCTGGAAGCCAGAATCACATTAACATCCTCTCCCGTCACCTATGGGTGTGAGAGTCGGGAAGGTGTCTTCAGCTCTCTGAGCTACCGATTTCTCTCTGCAGAGTGGGCGGCCCATAGAATCTCCCTCCCGGGGTTTAGGGAGGCCTTGAGGAGATAACCCATAGGGGCGGAGTTGACACTCGCTAAAAGCTGGCTGTCATTGCTTCATATCTCTGTGTTTTACGTGAGACCGCCCTCTGAGCCTCAGTTTCCCCATCTGTTGAAAGTGATGGATGCCCCCTACCCTGCCTCCAGGGTAGTGTGAGCTGCCACGAGGGTGAGGCTGAGAGGCCCCCTTTTGCGGGCATGACAGTATTTGGTTACTGTAGTTCGTGTTTCCAGCCGGAGCCCTGGAGTGTCTAAACACAGCCTATTTTTAGCACCAGAATGAACCTCGGGTGCTGAGCTGCCAAGAGAATGATGGACAGGGCAGAGCTGCCCTGTGGGAAGGGAGACCAGGAGGTGCAACCTGCCCCGTGGCTCCCTCCCTGGGAGGGGCCGTAGATTCTGGGGAGCAGGTTAGTCTGGCTAGAAGCCCAGGAGGCTGGGCAGGAGCTGGCTCTCCCTCCACAACTCCCTGAACTTGACTTGAGGGCATAAGCCCAGGCACCAACTGACCCCTTGACCATCCAAACTTGCCAAGAAATAGCTGCTGAGAAACCAGGTTTATGACAGTTCAGTTTCTTCAGTTTTTCTCCAAGAAACTGAGAGCCCAGGCCAAATAATAACAATATCAGAAATCACTGGTATTTGTTAAGCATTTACTATGTGCCAGGCACTGTGCTGAGTATCTTATTTCCATTGCACCACTTGATCCTCACTAGAACCCTTTGAGATGGTTATTAATCTCACTTTCCCCATCCATAAAATGAGGGAAATAATAGTACTTATCTCATAGTGTTGGTGTGAGGACTAAATATTAAATTGAATTATTAGGTAAAAGTGTCACCTGTTACCTCTTATTATGATCTGTAGAGAATATATGTGGTTTTGCCTCCCAATGCCCCTTTTTCCTGGTATAAGGATCCCATTTGCCTTCACAGGGCTTCCTCGTCATTAATTCTCAGCTCATATGGCTTGGGCAGAATGGAATCGCCTCCCTGGTTGCTGCAAACACTCTCATCCTTATCTCCTGATACACGTGTACAAGAACTAATGTAGGGTGTGTATATACCTAGGAGTGAAATTGCTGGGTCCTACTGTGAGAGCATCTTATGACTACCCTGAGAAATGCTGATTTGTTTTCTAAAGTGGCTGTAGTGACAACTCCCCCCAGTAGTGTATGAACATGCCTATGGCTACAATTCCCGTCAGCACTTAACGTTGTCACCCTTTTTCACTTCTGCCAGTCTGGTAGATCTGTAATAGATACTGTATGTGACCTTCCTATAGAGTTGACTTCCAAATGCCATTTGGAAGCAGCCTCAATGAGTGACTGATGGGAGTTGGTGTATAAATGCCCCAGCTCCCTAACCCCACTGATAGAATAACTCTGAGGCTGTGTTTGCACAGGCTCCTTGAGTTTCCCCAGCCTCAGTCACCCTGAGTGGTAACTGAGTTGACAGCACCACACTCTATTTGGTGTTTTCCCTTCCCTGTCTTCCTTGCCCACTCAGGGAAGGAAAGGGGTTAGCGTGCTCTTCACCTAAATAAACTACTTACTCATGCAATCCATTACTTGGAATATATCTTGAGTTATCCAATCTTTTCCTTATCATTAGATGTGTAAAATATTTCCAGTTTTCATTCCTTGTAAATAAGTCGTGCTATGCTAAACCTCCCAAATGTAGATCTTAACCAGACTCCTGGAAGGCAATATAGGACCTCTCATGAATGTGAAGTGTAGGCATAATTGTACCCATCTTACAGATGAGGAAGCTAAGGCTCACAGAGATTAAGTTACTTGCCCACACATACGGAGAGCAAGAAGTGGGGCATGAATTCAAGTGCAGAACTAAGTCTCAACATCATGATGTAATGGCACGCATGGAGCAGACCACCAAGAGAGCTAGCCCTTTCTCTTACACTCTGCATCTCTCAGTTGAATCCCAGCCTCAAAGGAAGGAAGCTTCCTGAGCTTGGAGACATCCCTCAAACACTTCTTCTCCAGGTAAATGAACCCCCCACTCCTTTAAATCAAAGTTCCTTCCCATCCTTCTTGCTCCTGGACCAGTCACTTGGCCAGTGAAAGAGGTAATGAAATAGTCTGAGAAATACCATTATAATTGCCAGTCTTGTGGCTTTCACTCACGGTCTTTAGGAATCCAGAAATTAATTACCCCAACAAACGCTGGGGAAGAATTTCGCACCCCTACCTGGTGTGTGAACCCCCTCCAGGACACACCCTCCCACTCATGGGTGCGCTATAGTGTAAAGAGCCCATCGTGCCCAGGATGGACATATTGTGTTCTTTTCTCCAGTTTTTGGCCACTCTGTGCAAAGCTGCAATGGGCACTTCTGTACGTATAAACTTACTTCCTGGGTAAAAAAAAGGGGATTGCTTTCATCCAAGATTCCACATATTTGTGTGTGCACACAGGGGGAACCTTGCTCCGGGCTCCTGATCACAGGACGTGTTGCCTCCTGCATCCTCACCTATCTCCCAGGAAGAGTCTCCAGAACCCCTACACTCCCTTCCCTTGGTTTCCTGGGCAGAGACTCACCTGCCACCACCCAGCACTCACAGCTCACCATCCATGTCCATTTTCATCTGTCTTTCCCAAAACTCGAGAAAATAAATAAGAAGGCAAAGTGCCATTAGCTTAAAGTCCTTTAACAACCAGCCATCTGCCATGATGTAATTAAATAAAAAAATCAGAGGGAACATATGGTGCCCATTATAAATAAATATTAAAATTTTGTTTCCCTGGGTAATGACTTCAGTGCCTCTTGCTCCATGGGCAAACTTTATGGCCATCATCACTTGTTACAGGAAATCAGGCTGAGCCATAGTGAGAAACATGGAAAGAGGTCATATCTAGTGTCAGACGTTTCTGGCTTGAACCTGCCTCAGCCACATGGTGGCTGTGTGATCTTCAGCAAGTGGCCTCTCTGAGACTCAGTTTCCTCGCTTGTAAAACAGGACCAATCTACTCTGCCTCATTGGGAATGTATAAGGGTTAAATGAGCTAATGTGTTTAAAATACATAGCACGTGCTAATATTTATTGAGCACCTACTATGTGACAGGCACTGTTCTACATATTACGTTGTTTAATCCTTAGAACAATCCTATACGAAAGGTCTCATTGGTTAGCCTCATTTTGCAGATGAGAAAACTGAGGTTCAGAGAGGTTAAGTCACCTGTGCAAGGTCACACAGCTAGGAATGGTGGAGCAGAGTTCAAACCCAGGCAATGTGGCTCCAGAACCTGCACTCTTAACCAAGGGGACTCAATAAGAGTTAGCTACAGTTAGTCCTCAAAGGTACACTACACAAAAACTAGACATCGTCTAACCAGATGATCCAGCAATCATGCTCCTTGGTATTTATCCAAGGGAGTCGAAAACTTATGCCCACACAGAAATCTGCACATAGCTGTTTATAGCAGCTTTACTCATAATTGACAAAACCTGCAAGCAACAAAGATGTCCTTCAGTAGGTGAATGGATAAATAAACTGTGGTATATCCAGACAATGGAATATTATTCAGTTTTAGAAGGAAATGAGCTATCAAGCCATGAAAATACATGAAGGAAACTTCAATGCATATTCCTAAGTGAAAGAAGCCAATCTGAAGAGGCTATATGCTGTGTGATTCCAAATATATGACATACTGGAAAAGGCAAAACTATGGAGACAGCGAAAAGATCAGTGGTCGCCGGGAGTTAGGAGGGGAGGGATGAATGGGTGGAGCACAGATGATCTTTAGGGTCGGGAAACTCTTCTATATGATACTACAATGGTAGATACATATTATATATTTGTCAAAATCTATAGAATGTACAACACCAAGAATGAACCCTAATGTAAACTATCAACTTTGTGTGATAATGATGTGTCAGTGTAGGTTCATCAATTGTAACAAATGTCTCCTCTGCTGGGGGACGCTGATAGCGGGGGAGGCTGTCTGTGGTGGGGGGCAGCAGGATGTCCGGGAAATTTCTGTACTTGCTGATCAATTTTGCTGTGAACATAAAACTGCTCTAAAAAGTAAAGTCAATTTTTAAAAAGGGGAGGCAATTATATACTTGAAAAGGCATGGACCCATTGGAGTAGATGTCAGTGAGCCATCTAAACTCTGAGCTGGGGAGAAGGGAAAGAGTTGCAGGAAGGAACAGGGGTGGGGCAGGGGATAAAGGTCATGATAAAATGACAGTTCCCCTTGTCCAGTGGTTTGATGAAAGGGTCACCCGATCCACTGGTCTTCCCTGTCAGGCAGCTGGCAGCCCTTCTCTGAGCCCAGATCACTTTCCTCCCCGACAGGGACTTCTAAAGAAAGGCCCTAAATCCCTATCATTAAGTCATCTGGAGTCCTCCTCCTCCAGGAGATGCTGTCTTGTGGGTCAATTAGTGCACATTTGCATAGAGGTCCTTAATAGGCTGCTAATTGTCTGGGGGAGATAATGGATGACTCTACTGGTTCCAGGCAGAATGTTTACCTACAGGGGCAGACCTACAGGAGGTGGCAGAGAACAGAGAAGAAGGAAGGAGGGAGGGGAAGGAATGGGATGGAAGGGAATGAACAGAGTGAATCATTCCTGACTCACATGCAGTAAGGAGTATGATTTTGTGAACCTTTTGCTTTAGTTGTGTGCGTGTATACTGGATCCTAATGTAAAGTGCATTTCTCCCTGTAGGTCCATAAAAATCATTTGAGAGAGAATAGTAGGGAAGAGCTACTTTGGGTAGAGTGGTCACAGAAGGACCTACTGAGAAGAAGGCATTTGAGCCAAGACCTGAAAAATGAGAGAGAGACAGCCATGGGAAGATCTGGGGCAAGACTCTTGCAGGCCGAGAAGACACAACGCAGACTGCGAGGTGGGAAAGGGCCCCAAACATCCCAGGAACTTCAATCAGGGGTGGGGTCAGAGTGGAGAGAGTAGGGGCTGGGGAGCAGGATCCCATCCTGCAGGGGCCATGGATTCTGCTCAGGACTGTTTCTGAACTGCAGTGTGACCCACACCTGTTTCGTCTGGTACACAACGTGGAGGGTGGAAGAGGAGTCCCCTAAGGACCCTCCCTGCCCCAGTGGGCTATGGCCATGCCTCAGTGGCTCAGAGAGGCTGAGAGAGTTACCCAGGGTCACACAGCCAGGCCAGGGCTGAGTTGGTTCCAGGTTTCTTCCCAGTGCCCATGCCTCTCCCTGACAGCCCCCATCACCTCCCACCCTACCATGACGGGTGACTTGCCGCTTGCAGGCTCCATGCTGGCCATGGAGGTTTAAGCTCTAATTTAGGAATAGTGACAGCTCTCATTAGCAACTCTTCCCAGAGAGGAATTTTCCACCAGGGGTTTCACCAGCAAGAACAACTGTCCCCACCCTCCAATCAAGCAAGCCTAGTTTTTCTGTCTAAGCCAGTGTGTAGGTGTGTATGTGTGTGTATGTGTGTGTATATATGTGTTGGGGGAGGGGTCTCTGCCCACAGCCCACTTGTACGGGTTCAAGTTCTCTTCCAGCATGGAACACCCAGTGCCCTTGGAGGGGTCACCGGCCCCCTGCAGCTGACTCAGAGGAGGACTAACAGGTAGGCTCAGGGCCCATCAGAGCTGGAGGGAGGACCCTTTACAGTCCCCAGGCCAGCTTCTTTACTGACAGATAGGGAAACTGAGGCTTAAAGGGTAAGGTGGAGGGACTCCCCATAGGCATCCAGTGACTTACCCAGACCCAGACCTTAAGCCTTGGCACCTTACCTGGGGAGGAAGGAAAGTGGATGAACCACTATTTATTGCACACCTACTATGTGCCAGGCCCTTCCATCTAAACTGTGTCATTGACTGTCCCCAGTGACTCTGTTCGGTAGGTTGGTTTTATTCTCACTGTACAGATGAGGCAGTCGAGGTAGGGAAGGTCAGCCAACTCACCAGAAGGCAGAGCTGGGGAGCGGCAGAGTGAGACTCAAACCCAGGCCTGTCTGACTCCAGGATGTTAATCATAACCTCCTGCAACAGCGCCCTCCTCTGACCTCTGCAGGGTGAGTGGTTTGATTCAGAAGCCCTCACGTCCAGGGGCCTTTCTCTAGGGAGTCTGCTCGGTAAGCTGGCACCCTTCTTGGGGCTCCTCAGCTGGGAATGAGGGAAGTGAACCTCTTCTAGAAGGCATAGGGGTCCCCAGACCCCTGGGGTATCTTCACCATGTCCTTCCGTGGCCCAAGGAGTTCTGGCATCCAACAGAAAGATGTCCCATCCCACGCGGGCAACCACTGCCAGAAACTGACCAACACGGCAGCCTCTTGGTTCACCATCTGGACACCACTGAGGGGGCACACAACCACACAGGTGCATGTGCCAACCGAGACACGCGTGTGTGAACATGTGCATCCCCCACGTCCCTCACAGCACATATGCATACGTACCCATCCCTACTGGTCCATCCCCATTTACAGCACGTGGCAAGAATCCTTCAGCCCACTTCACAGATGAGACACAGAGGGCGCTCTGTGACTTGCCCAAAAAACATGTTTAGTGTTGAAGGTAAGACAAGAAGCTGAAGCTTCTCGCTTTGACCAAACATAGTTTCTTAGCCCCTGGGATTGTCAAAAGCATAAGCCAGCACATGTCTTCAAAAGTCTAGGCCAGAGTTCCTCAACCTCAGCACCACTATTCTGAATATTGGATAATTCCTTGCTGGCAGGGGTGTGGGAGGCCATCCTGTATACTGTAGCATGTTAAAGCAGCATCCCTGGCTTCCATCCGTTAGATGCCGGTGTTGTCCTCCCACAACTCCCCAACCCCCCAGTTATGACAATGCAAAATGTCCCTAGACATTGTTCTAGATCTTGCCCTTGTGAATAAACAAAGAGTGGACCAGAACACCACTCTTGGACCCATCTGAGTCCAGCTTTTCAAAGTTGCAGTCTCCAATTCTAAAGCTCAATTCTAGATTTTATCCTAGTGCTCTTTCAAAAGATACTATTAGAAGTTTCCATACTAGAAGCCCCGACTTCTAGCATTCTGTGCTGGGATTCCAGGGTCAGTTTCAACGTTGGCAGGTTCTCTGGTTCTGAAATTGTGTTCTAAGCCCCTAAGATCCCATCTCCTCCCATGTCGAGGTTGAAACTCTCCCTGGGAGATAGCCATGCCTCGCTGCCTTCCAGCGACCAGGATGAAAGATGCACCCATGAATTATATACTTCCTGTCATCTCTAAGTTGCTCAGCAATTACAGAACACCAAGGGTCATGTGCTGGGAGCAAGAACCTCCCCTTCAGCAGAGAAAAACAGCTGGATGGAAACTCACCAATGTACATAAAGATGTTACCTCTTGCAGGGTAGGTGTAGGAGTAGTTTTTTTTTTTTTTTTCTTTCACTTGGCTTATCTGCATTTTCTTTTTTCACAATCAGCTGGGGTTTAGAGAAAGAGATGGAGAGTGCATGTGCACTCTGATGTCCGTTAGACTTGGGCTGGAATTGGCTTCATCACTTACTAGCACTGAGAACGTGAAGAAGCCCCTCACCTTTTCTAAGCTGCAGGTTCCTCACTCATAAAATGGGATGAGGATGACAGTACCCACTGCATGGGTTGTTTAGAGGGTTAGTTCAAGTAACGCGTGTAAAATGCTTAGCTCGGGGTCAGGCGCGCTTGTGGGTCTCAGCATAATCACAATTACAGTTAACTTCATTTTTGAATCAACCCAGGCAGCTACAGCACGGCTGAAGGCACATGGGTTCTGGACTATGTTAGTAGTTCAGCTCTGTCACCTTATAAGTCAAGACCTTGGGAGGGCACGTCCCTTCTCTGAGCCTCCCTTTTCCTGAGGTGTAAAATGGGCAGGAACACGCCACTTCTCAAGGTCGCCCACAGGCATCTGGCGCCAGTCAGTGCCCGACTGTTATTACCCCATTCCGGAGGGCTGGCGGGCACAGAGCCAGGCGGGGTGGGCCTGGGGCAGAAGTTGGAACTGGAGGAGGCACCTTATCTCTCAACTTATTTCTGATTCTTCTACAAGAGAGGCCTCCCCAGCTCCAACATTAATAGGTCGCTGCTATCATGATGTCCTTAAATTTAGAATATCCCCCCACAAACACACATCCACCCACACACCCCCAGGAATAAATCTGCCAGGGTGGGAGAGAGGAAGGTCTGTCTCATTACCGACCTTCCTCATTCCAGGAGGAAGAGGGAGGCAGGCGAGCTGGCTTGACGCTGGAGGCTTCAGCAGCCAGGGCCCTGCAGGGAGGGAAGCTCCCCTCTTCCCCGCCCAAAGTGCTGGACTTGCCAGGGTGCTCGGATGCTCGATCCATGGGGCTCACCAGCAAGGCTAGTTCAGTGAAGGGGTGGACTAGATGATCACTAAGGTCTGTGGGTTTGAATGTGGATACCCCTGCAGACAGGCTGGGTGTCCTGGATGAGATGTGCAGCCTCTCTGAGCTGGGGTTTCCTCATCTATAATTGAAATTGTTGCAGGGTCATTTTCAAGGGCATGTGACCTGTGTGGTCCCACAGGGCTCTGCACTTGGTTTTAATTGTCTTCTGTCACTGTCTGGAATTTCGTAATAATTTTTGGACAAGGGGCATTTTCATTCTGTAGTGGGCCCTGCAAAGTAGGTAGCTGGTTTGGGGTAGTTTTGAAAATGGAAGGAGGCTCGTGACTGAAATTCCTAGCCCCGTGCAGGGCACCGGGTGGAGATGCAAGCCTGGTCTCTCCCTTCCTTTCCTCTTCCTGCCCCATCTTTCAAGCTCATTCTATGACTGTGTGGCCCAGGGCAAGTGGATTACCCTCTCTGTGCCTGCAGTTTCTCCTTCGTAAAACACAAAAACTACCTTAAATTTTCTTCTGGTTCCTACTTATTGTTCCCTCTCACCCTGGCAGTTCTAATTACAATTCACTCACTCACTCACTCATTCATTCATTCAACAAACATTCACTGAGTGCCAGCCATCTGCCAAGCCAAGGTTTGCTGCACGGGCCTGGCCTGAACCAGCAGATCCACCCATGGGGAGAGTTTATCGTGCACAAACTTCACAAATGCATCATCTGTGGGGGAAAATGTCTCTTTCCTCATCTCAAAAGAACTCTGTTCTGATCCACAGGATCCCAGGATTCTCCCCACAACTCCAGTCTGGTGCATCTATACAAGGGAGTACTACTCAGCCATAAAAAGGGAATAACTATTGATAGGTATTTGCGACAGCACTGATGAATCTCCCAGGCATTATGCTGAGTGCAAGAAGCCAGACTCAAAGGCTATATGGTTCATCTACATGACGTTTTAGAAAAGGCCAAGGGAAAACAGATTGGTGGTTGCCAGGGGCTAGGATCAGGGGAGGGACTGACTACAAAGGGCCACAGAGGAATTTTTGAGGGTGAAGGAACTGTTGTATATCTTGATTCTGGTGGTTTGTTACATGGTTGAATGTATTTGTTAAAAACTCACAGAGCTATAAACTACAGTGGGTGAATTTTACTGTAGGCAAATGATACTCAGTAAGAAACGTTAAAAAAAAAATATCCCAACCCACTGTGCTTTTTCCTACAATGCTGGCTGAGCCCGGAAGGGAAGGGATGCTTCCAAGAGAATCAACACCTGCTCACTTCTCATCCCAGGCTCCTGGGATGCTCACCTGGAGGGAAGGGATGGCTCAGCCAGGGCAGGGACAGCTCCCATGAGCACCTGGGGTTCCCGTCGTGACTGTCATCTCATTGTCTGCTCTGCTCCGAGAACAGGAACACATTCAGGGTTATTTTTGCTCTGAGAAGTACCAGCCACAGGGTACTTTCTCTGCAGGCAGCCGCCACCCCCTGCTGGGTTTACAAAAAAAACACATTTGCACGGGGTTTTGTTTTTACATTTGCTTCAGCAGCCTGGATTCCATTAAACGTGGGGAGGGCTGATCACCTGGCTGGAAGCAGCTGATGGGAGAGGGCAGGCTGATGGAGGATGCTTTAGGTAGGCATGCATTTCCTCCCACTCCAAGGGAGCCCTGGGGTCTCTGTGCAAAGGCGATAAAAGTGCTCACCGAAATCACTTGTGCATGCACCAGCATTTCCCAGCCTCAGCCCCACTGACATTTGGGGCTGGATGATTCGTTGTTGAGGGGGGCTGCCCTGTACATTGCAGGCTGTTCAGAAGCATCCCCGGCTTCTGCCTACCAGCATCCCTCCACCAGACGTGACGATCAAAAATATCTCCAGACATTGCCAAATCGCCCCTGCTTGAGAACCACTGGCACACGCGTGAAGATACACACAAGCAAGCTCAACTCAGCATCCCTCTGCCTTCCAAGACCCACCTAAAGAGAGCACTGACACTCTCTCTTGCACCTCTGCATCCCTGGCTCTTTCCGTAGTGCCTAGAATGCACATTTTGGAGGCTCAGAGGCATTTTGTGGGATGAGCAAACCATGGCAGCACGAGTGATACTGACGGCCACCAGCTGCCTTGGTTTGGAGGACAGTGTCCCGCAATCAGACTCTGGCCACCATACGGGTTTGCACCATGAGTCAGGTTGTTCCCACATCACCTCACCTGGCCCCGGGATCGAGGTCCATGATTATCCCCATTTTCCAGGTAAGGAAACTGAGGCACTGAGCTAGTGGTGGTAGAGCTGGGATTTGAGCCTAGAGATGTCCGATGCCAGGGCCCAGTCTCTGATTATCACACTCCATTTAAGGCAGCTGCAGCCTTAAATATTTTTTAAGGATGAGATGGGGAACAAATAGTGACAGTGATTCCCTCCTTAACCAAACTCTACTCAGGCTTCCCTGAATTCTTTTACACATAGGTGTCTCTGCATTGTCCAATTTTATTAAGAATCCTGCTGAGTCAGTTTAGCAGAATTCCCATCCTCCACATCTGATCTAATAGGTTTTCTCACCCTTCACCAATCCCAGGTAATGTCAGGTCACCTGGTCTGCCTTCAGCACTAATCCTGTTAGGTTGGTTTAGTCAGAATCCTCCCCTATTCCTGATGTTTGCTTTTCATAATTTTCCATCCACTGATCCCCCCCACCCCACCTTGCTTTTTAGCTATAAATGCCCATTTGCCCACGCTGTATTCAGAGTTGAGCTGGTTCTGTCCAGATGTCTCTTTTCTCCCATTGCAATAGTCCTGAATAAAATCTGCTTTTCCACTTCAACTACTATCCAGCTCTGGTTGTTTTTCAACAATAGATGCAGATACATGCATCTATTGTTAGATGCATGGGGGAGGGAATGTGGTTGAAAAGCAGAAAATCTGCTAAGATTTACAGAGTAAGGAGTGTGGACTTAGGTGCAAGACCTACCAGCATCCAAATCCCACTTGGCCACTTACCAGCTCTGTGAGCTCAGGCAAGTGGGGGGGGGGGCTCATTTTGGCATTTGTAAAGTGGGGACAATGACAATAATACAGGACAGGATTTTTGTAAAGATTAAACGAAATAATGTTGTAAAGTGCTTACTGGAGCCTAGAAAATGGCCTGAGCTCAATAAATATTAGTTGGATAGATACATTTAATAGGCTATGGGGAGAATGGACCCAGATAAGGTGGAAACCAGAGGGAGAGGTGAGTTTACATCAAAACACCCAGCAAAGCAAGGGTGTTTGAATCCCAGACAGTCCCCACCACACACACACACACACACACACACACACACACACACACACACACGAGCCAGAGCTGGTTATTCCTCAATGCCCTCCTGCCCGATTGGACCAAATAGAGGTCCACTGTGTGTGTGCTGACCAATGACAAGCTGCCAATTAGGTAAGTGGCCCATGCAGGCCCTTCTACCATAGGAGTCAGAAGCCTGCTAACCCCTGGAAACTGCAGAGCCTAATTCAGCATCCCTTGACCCCTTCTCAACAGACGTGCTGAACACAGGCAACTCTGCGTTCAGAGTCTCAACAGAGACTGCCTTTGTGGGAGACACCAAGAGGCACCACTGTCCCTCCAGGCCTGACCGAGGGACAGGACAAAGGGGGACCCCCTGGGCCATCAGCCATAGAAGGTTCTGCTTCTCCATGTTAATTCAAGAGCATCCACGGCTCCTGCTGAGCAGCTGAAGAGCTCCGTGGAGCCTCTTTTCAACTGAAAACAGTAATTTGCAAGAGCTCACAATGCAAGGAGCAGACGGAATGGCACAGTTGCACCACAGCCAGCCTTTCTCACAGCCCAGAGCCTGTGGCGCCACTTCGAGGACCAGCAGCTGCTGCAGGCTGGTGGGAGGGTCTGGGGACAGGAGGAGGGCACATCTCGACAGCTCCCAGGAGCAAGATGGGGCTTTCACAGTAAAGGGGCAGCCAGCATGTCATGCCTGGTGGATGTTTCCTAGGGTTGCTATAACAAATTACCAAAACTGGGGGGCTTAAAACAATAGAAATTTAGGCTCTCATAGTTCTGGAGACCAGAAGTTCCAAATCAAGGTGTCAGCAGGAAGCAGGATTGGTTCCTTCTGGAGGTTCTGAGGGAGAATCTGTTCCATGCCTCTCTCAGATCTCCTGGTGGTTGCTGGCAACCTCTGGCATTCTTTGGCTGGTAGATACATCACTCCAATCTCTGTCACCATCTTCACATGCATTCATTCTTTCTGTGTGTCTGTGTCTCTGTTTTCGCTTCTTATAAGGACACCACTCATTGAATTAGGGCCCACTTGAATCCACTGTGGCCTCATCTTAATGAATGACACTTACTTCCAAATAAGGTCCAATTCTGAGGTTCCATATGGATATGAATTTGGGGGAGGGGGCACACTCTTCAACCCAACATACCAGGTACTGAATTTTACTTCTGCCACTTGCAGCTGTGTGTTGGTAGACAAATGACTTAACCTCTCTGGTCCTTTCCCCTCATCTTTAAAAAGAGATAATTATAGTATTTTTGTGATGATTGGGTATGATGATGCAGTATGGCAAGTGGCTCCAGGCACAGACTCTGGAGCCAGATGACCTGCCACCAACTTGCTGTGTGACATTGAACAGGTTGCTTAACCTCTCTGCTCATCTGTTCCTCTGTCCATAAGGATGAGGAGATTGAAAGATATCATGCTCCTCCTCTCCCTCTCATAGCTCTTAAAGGTCCCCAGTGGTACCACAGGGGTCCATGGAACCTCTTAGGATTTCCAAAACCCTAAAAATTATACTTTAATCCTCAAAAATGTACAACTCTGTGCTTTTTTTTGGCTGGAAATGGATTGACTCAGTGTTAGAGTCCATTCTTAAGACAAGCAGAATTCCTCATCAGTAAATATCAGTGTCTCTGATAGTTTTTTTTAATTTAGTGAAAAAAAATATTTAAAATCATGAAGTTTGTTTGAGAAACAAAAATATTTCCAAACACAGAAGGGAGGAATAATAAGTCAGTTCTTAGGTCTGGAGAGGTTTGAGCTCTGTGGGGTTAGCTGATATCAGCTAAAGGAACAACAATAACAGCTCTTAGTTATGAAATGCTCACCTCGTGCCAGGCATCTTATTCACTACTGTCCACATCACCTCTCACTTACCCACAAAACAACCCTATGAGGCAGATATTCTTATTACCCTTCCTTTATAGGTGAGGAAACTGAGGCGCAGAGAGGGGCAGTGACTTACCCAAGGTCATACAGCTGTTTAGGGGTTAACTGGAGATTTGAATTCAGGTTTGTTTGACTCTAGGGCTGAAACTCTTAACCAAGCTGTTAAGTCGCCCCAGTTGACTATAAGCTTCAGAGCAGAGAAACACAATATGAGCCGTACGCATAACTTAAAATGCTCTAGTAGCCACATTAAAAAATGTAAAAAGAAACAGGTGAAATTAGTTTAACAATATATTTAATTTAACCCAATATATCTAAAATATTGTCATTTCAACATGACAGAAATATAAAATAATATTATCAATGAGATATTTTATATTCCTTTTCTTCATATGAAGACTGCAAAATCTGGTGTGCATTTTACACATACTGCACACCTCAGAGTTCAGTGGCCACCATAGTGGATGGTGTAGCTCAGGAGAGCTGGATACCTGTTGTGGATTTGCAGAGCTGGAAAAACTATCTAGACTCATCAGACTCCAAGTCAAGAAGCATCAGTGCTGCTGCCCCGTGGCCTCCTTATGTGGGAGGGAGGGGAGCTGAACAATTTGTTTCTCTGGCATCCAGACTAGTCTAGGTACTAGGTGACTCATTCCATGTGCCCAAGACCTCCAGCCCGACCCCCACCCTCTGGGCAGCTCCAGGCCACCCCCTCTGAGGGCCCTGCTGGGGGCTGACTGAGTCCAGATTGTTCTTGAGCCAATCTGGGCTCTTGTGGACCTTGGAACCCAGCCTAAGCCCAGGAATCCTGTGGATCAGAAACAGCCCTGCCTAAACAACTTCTGCAAGCCAACAAGACTGAGAGTCTACGCCTGGCTTTGAACCGCAGCTCAGATACTCCTAACTGGGAGAACTTGCCCACTGTTCTGTAACATTGGTATCATCTAATACCTCCTTCTTCACAGGGTTGGCAGGAGTGTCAAATGAGGAACTATAAGTGTCACTTTTATCTCCTGTACACTTATGTCAAACATTGACTATGTTACAGAGAAATGCTATTTTTCTCCCCATTTTACAGATGGGGAAACTGAGGCTCTGAGAGATGAAATACCTTGCCCAGCACCACACAACTAGCAAATGATGGATTCAATGATAATAGACCCTTTCTCATAAGGTGGTTGTGAGGACTAAATGAATTAGTAAAGTAAATGAAAGCACTTCGAAGAGTGCTGGGCACATAGTACATGCTCAGTAGACTCTGTCCCATCACCACCACCATCATCATCACCATCGTTATCACCACCCTCACCATCACGGTCATCATCATCACCCATGTTATCACTGTTATCCTCACCCTCATCTTCTACCTCCCCATGTGTATTGTGAGCACAAAGCACAGTGTTGGGCACAGAGTTGCCAAGCCTACCTTGAGCAAGTTTCTTAAGCAGGTTAAGCAATAAATTAGGTTAAATCCAACCAAAAAAAGGTAAGGCTGAAAGATAATTCTTGTTTGAAACACACACACAAACACACACACACACACACACACACACTCCCAAGAGTATTTTCTTTGGCCAAAGAACACTGCACCACACAGCTTTGAAAATGCCTTTGGGGAGAGAAAAAGAAGTCACCCGCCACAGGTCCCGTGGAATTTATTCTCTCCTTCCCAGTACAAGAAGGCTCAGGAGCCTGTGCTCTAGAGTCCGTGAGCCGCAACTGCTGAGCCTGAGAGCCACAACTACCGAGGCTGCGTGCCACAACTACTGAAGCCCACACACCTAGAGCCCGTGCTCTGCAACAAGAGAAGCCACCGCAATGAGAAGCCCGTGCACCGCAACAAAGAGCAGCCCCTGCTCGCCACAACTAGAGAAAGCTGGCACGCAGCAACAAAGACCCAACACAGTCAAAAATAAATAAAATCAATTAATTAATTAATTTAAAAATATGTATTATTCGGGGGTTTTAGTATTTACTTAGCATCAAAAAACCATTGTCTCTCTCTTTTTTTTGACATCTTTATTGGAGTGTGGTTGCTTTACATTGTTGTGTTGGTTTCTGCTGTGTAACAGAGTGAGTCAGCTATGCATGTGCATGTGTCCCCATGCCTCCTCCCTCTTGTGTCTCCCTCCCATCCTCCCTATCCCACCCCTCTAGATGGTCACAGGGCACCGAGCTGATCTCCCTGTGCTGTGCAGCTGCTTCCCACTGGCTATCTATCTTACGTTTGGTGGTGTATATGTGTCCATGCCACTCTCTCGCTTCGTCCCGGCTTGCCCTTCCCCCTCCCCGTGTCAAGTCCATTCTTTACATCTGCGTCTTTGTTCCTGTCCTGCCCCTAGGTTCTTCAGAACCACTTTTTTTTTTTTTTTTTTTTTTGGATTCCGTATATATGTGTTGGCATGCGGTGTCTGTCTTTCTCTTTCTGGCTTATTTCACTCTGTGTGACAGCCTCTGGGTCCATCCACCTCACTGCAAATAACTCAATCTCATTTCTTTCATTGTCTCTTTATATAACATTATGTTTTTGAGATTTACTGTATTGATAAATATATATGGAATTTGCTCATTGAAAAAAAAAAAAAGAAGGCTCAGGAAAAACAGCCTCCAACTTTGGCTTCTTGGCCACTCATGGGGGAAGATGCCAAGTGAAATAACCTCCCTTGGGTCTTTAATGGGCCACTCAAACAGAGGGGGCCTTGTATGGGGTATTTTATTTATTTATTGTTAGCACTACTGCCAACCAAGTTTATATAGAGTTGCTATAGGTCAAGGTCTGGGCAGAACCAAAGATGCCCTCTCTGGCTGCCTTTCCTCTCACCCAGGGAGGTAGCCTCTTGATGACTTCTTCATTCTTCCACCCCTGACTCCACAAAGTTTATCAGCTCAGTGTCTTGATCCCCTCCCCAGGCTGCTCTTCTAATTAATTCTTTAAAGCCAGTGACACCAAGGTGATAATGAATTTATGCGCAGGTATTTGCATGTTAGCGGGATCTTCCTGAATTTCAAGGCTCTGGGTGGGTGGGAACTGGAGAGAGTAGAACATGGAATTTCAAAGAAGGGAAGTAACTTAAGCACTGCTCAAACTGTTATACAGGAAGCCTCCCACTTCCAGTTCACGCTGGCCTTGCAAACTTGACATTTATGGTAAGACCTGAGATAATCATGCAATTCTGGGCTCTCAACAGAACTAGGGGGATTCCCTAGAACATGCTGAACTGGGACATTTGTTCAACATATTCTATTGAGCATCTGCTATACACCAGGCACATTTCTAGATAGTGAGGTAGAGGAGAGAATGAAACGAAACCCCAGTTTTGTGTATTTTACATGATAAGAGAGCAGAAGCTTTATTTCACTAGCTTAATATTCTGCCTGAATTTCAGTCATCATTGTTTTAAGCTAGCATTTACTGAACCTAGCCCTGTGTTAAATGCTTACAAAAATCACCCAATGTAATTACTGCAACAACCCCATGAGACAGGTACTACTCACATTATCCCCATTTGACAGATGAGAAAACTGAGGCACAGTGAGGCTGACAAACTTGGCCCAAGTCATTCACTGAGAAACTGGAAGAACTGGGACTTGAACCCAGGAACCTGGGGCTAAGAATTACATGGAGGGGCATCCAATCTAGTTTTGAAGTGAGAAATCAGGCTGTGACCTGAGAGATGTGTAGGGGGTGCCTGGTGAAGGAGGTGGGGCAGGAGGAAAGGACACTTGGGGGAGATGGGGAGATAGTGGCCTGGGGGAGGGTAAGTGACCTACTTAAAGACTCTAGGTTGAAAGTGGTAGAGCATGATCTGGCCCCAGGACTCTGCCTCCAGGCCCATGTTTCTGCTCCTTTTTTATACCCTTGACCTTGTGAGCCCTGCTCTCTAACCAGCTAAGCTAAACCAGGGCTCAGTAAGAGCCCAAAATAGCTATGGCTTCCAGGCAAAATTAGTGCGGAGTCAATCTTGCCCCATTCATCACTCTGACTCCAACCTTGTTATTTTCAGGCAACACAGCACTGGGAATAAGTTGAGAGAGAGAGGTGGTGGGGCGGCGGGGAGAAGCGCCTTCAATCTTGTTACATCACTAGGTTTCTAATGGAAAATTTGTTTCTTTGAGAAAGTTTTCAAGACACTACTTAATGCAACTACAGCATCCTTTGACCCTTGCCCCCCCTTCTTCTGGCTTCAACACCCTACAGAACCCACATCTCCTCCAGCCAGTGTGGTTTGAGTAGGGTTAACCCCACATTCAGCTCCAAAGATGAGTCCTGACTAGACTAAGCCAATCAGTGTAGCCATCTCCCTCTCCCAACACAGTGATGGGCTCAGGAACAGGCAGATAATCTAATTAGAACCAATGAGACTGGCTGGGAGAAAGAGGTTCTGATTTCTTATGGATTAGGGCATATAGGAGAAATGAGCTTGGGCTCCTGGGGACATCTTGCTATTATCGGGGCAGCCAAAGACCAGGGTAAGGTGGAGATGCAGAGAAACTAAGATATGATGGTTTTCGTTTGAGCCTGGATCAAGCCACACCTAAAGCAAGATACTTGCAGATTTTGATGGTTTGGAGCCAAAATAAATTATTCTCATTTTAGAAAGTCCGTCCGAGTTGTGTTATTGACACTTTGAATATAAAAACAGTTTTACTTGTGTCAGAGCTATTACAGGATTCCCACCCAGATTTGTGAACACCTGCGGTCTGGGCCGTGGGGAAAGCAGAAATCTGGGATGGAATTGAAGTTGGATGGTGAGGGGCTTTCTGAGACAAAGATTTGGGATGATTATGAGTCCCCAAGAGGCAGAATCAGTTCTGCAGAGAATTTAAATACAGCCTACGGCTTCCTCAAGAAAGAAGAACCGTAATAATGGCTTCTGTCTACTAAGTATCTGGCTATCGTATTTTGTGCATTACCTAATCTGATCATTCTTACCATCCGATGAGGTAGGGGTGAGTATTCCCACTTATAGATAAGCAAATTGAGACCCAGAGAGGAGAACTGGTATACCCACTGCACTCAAGGTGCACAGTGAGTAGACAGCAGAACTGGGCTTGGAACTCAGGTGGGTCTGTCATGGAAACACCTGACCCTAACATGTCACCACCTCTCTAATAGCAGGTGCCCTGGGTAGATCCTGTTTACCCTCCAGTGGACGGGTTTACTTTGAGCGTCTGTGAGCAAATGACAAAGCGAGTGAGTTTCACCAGGACCATTTTCTCCACTTAACCTTGGCAGGATTCCAAGGGCAATAAACACTCCCCCAGAATGGCAGAGGGCTGTGCTGAAGCTAACAGATGACTCTGCTGAGGAGTGGAAGCCCTAACAGAATCGCAATGCAGGAGCGTCCTGGGCGTTCATTCCCACTGCCAGCCATAAGGTTCATGAGATGTCCCCATCATGATCGTACCAAGATCAGAGTCATGGAATGAGTACCTTACAGGTACAAGAGAGGTCTCAGGCTCATAGTCCCCAGCCACTAACAGCGTCTGGCTGGAATTGATCAACCTTGTTTTGTTTCGTTTTTTAGCATTTATAGTGATTAACCTCTATTTAGGGGAAGTCATATTGATTTTACATTCTAAGGTAAGTTCGCTTCTTAAGTAAACGGTTTTCATTTTTTAAAAAGTAAGTCAATTCAAATAAGCAAATGTGGCAAAAATCACAAAGGTGGTGTGCTCATAAGTCTGGGAGATGTCTCCACCACACCGTCGTATGAACCCCAAACTTCTGTCTCATCAACTCAGCAAACGGGAGGGTCTAACAAAGAATGAAGAGGCCCGAGTGGAAAGGAGAGTGGGCCCCTCTTTCCTCCCCATCCTCTCCCATGTCCCACCCACCCCAAACCTCTGAGTCAGAAGATGCTCTGCTAGGCTGGGTTGTCTCGTAATTCCAGTTACCACTGCAGTATGCAGATGGAAGATGGGTCTTCTGGAGAGAAAGCGGATTTGGGCAGGGAAGGCATTTCTAAGATGAGCTCCAGGTTGGAGAACCAGCAGGGTCTATTAAGGCTAAGCATCTTCCTAGCCCATGACCCTGCGATTCCGTCCTCAGGCACACATCTAAAAGCAATGAGTGTTCTACCTACCAAGAGGCTTGTACAAGAACATTCCTGGCAGCTCTGTTCCCTACGGCCCCAAGCTGGAGAAACAACCCACGTGTTCCTCAACAGGAGAGTGGGTGAAAATGAAACAAAAAAAGAAATGAACTGCTGTGGATGGAATAAATATAGAGGGCAAAAAAGAGGAAGGACTTGTGTATGATGACTTGGGCAGGGGACAAGATACTGGTGCTGTGGGGAGGAGATATAGAGGACCCCCTGGGATATGACAACCCCATTTATTCTCTTGTGAGACAAGCATTATTACTACCTTCATTGTGTATGTGTGTGTGTGTGTGTGTGTGTGTGTGTGTGTGTGTGAGTCTACATGCCAGAGATGGAAATGGAGACTCAGAGAGACAAAGCAACTTGCCCAAGACCACACAGCACTGAAGGGGCAGATACTGCACTCTGCCTCTAGTGCTCCTTTGACTACTCAGTCTGTCCCGGAGGCCCTGGGCAGAAGGACCATCCAGGGGCTTTGCTGTAGGCAGAAGGCTGGGGGCACCCTCACAACATTCTGGTTCGCATTTCGCTGCTTGGAGACTCGGGTTCTTCCCCAAAGTGAAACCCTGCAGCCACGTTAAAGGGCTGTCTTCATTTCTGGCTGTGTCTTGGCAGGTGATGCTCTGGCCTTGAACCTCCTACTGTCTCCCCGTGCACTCGTCACCACCCACTCCATTCCACCACCACCCCCACCCACTCCAGGGGCAATTTAATCTCTGGGTGTCCAGTTCCCTGACACGGTCCCGGAAGGAGGTCAGTAGGGTCAATTGCATCATTAGCATAAATTATTGACCCATGCTGTGGCGGCCACTGAAGGGCACTGTATGTAACCCATGCCGGGGCCCACAACCTCAGACAACTGGTAGGTTCAGGTTGTGCAGAGAACGCAGAAGAAACTTGCCAAGTGTAGGATGTTGGCTGACCTCGTTCCAGCCTCAGACATCCCTACAGCTGGGTGTTTGCATGATCTCAGATGAGCCTCCCACGGATGACAGGACAATTTTCAGAGGGTTTAATTTGTGAGTGATTTCCCTATATGTTTCTCTCTTCCCCACTTCAAGCAGGTATCTGATCTTGTTGTGACACCGGGCCTCAGGGATATATTTGCAGGGCAGGAAA
The DNA here is from genome assembly GCF_059928025.1 of Delphinapterus leucas. Taxonomy (NCBI): domain Eukaryota; kingdom Metazoa; phylum Chordata; class Mammalia; order Artiodactyla; family Monodontidae; genus Delphinapterus; species Delphinapterus leucas. The sequence continues at coordinate 18,594,754 of NC_143142.1, forward strand.
TAGAAGCAGCCCATGAGTCAAAGGCTGTTCTGCTCTTTGTAGGGGGCCAGAGGGTGGTCGCAAACTCAAATGCCTACAGGGGCCAAGGAAGAGAATGGGGGTCACATGTCAGTTGATGCAGAAGAAGGAATGGGAGACCCCACAACCCTCTGAGAGGGCAGCACCTGGTACTCAGCTCCAGCCCAGAGTTACCTGGGCTATTCCAATTTTTGGAGAGATATTGAACATCTGGCTTTTTATATAAAATATTTCACTTTTTAAATCTTGGAAGCTAAATTATTAATTTAAAAAACACAGAAAAGGCAAAATTATGGAGATAGTAAAAAGATTAGTGGTTGCCAGGGGTTGGAGGGAGGGAGGGATGGAGCACAGGGATTTTTTAGGGCAATGAAGTTATTCTGCATGATTCAGGAATGGTGGATACATGTCATTATACATTTGTCGAAACCCATAGAATGTACAACACAGAGTGAACTCTGATGTAAACTATGGATTTTAGGTAATAATAATAATGTACCGCTACTGGCTCATCAGTTGTACAAATAACCACACTAATACAAGATGGTAATCATAGGGGAAACTGGGCAGAGGGGGCATGGGGGTGGGTTGAAAGGATATATAGGACCTCTTTGCACTTTCTGTTCAATTTTTCTGTACGTTTAAAAATAAAGTCTATTAATTAAATAAACAAACAAACATCACAAGCCAGAGTGAAACATCTGGGGGCCTCGTTCAGTCTTACAACTATTAGCAAACCCTATTGAAAGCTCATTGATGGGCCTACAGAGGGGTCTTGGGGAGGAGGCTGGGGGAGAGGAAACAATTTCTCTGTGACAGAGAACCAGGCCAGAGGTCGCAAATAAGTCCTGGCAGAGCCCCAAGGGGAGTGGGTGGACCCTTGATGCCAGAAATACCGATCTAGGCACAGATTCCCCCGTTCCAAGCTTGGCCCAGAAGTAGCAGTTTTCAGACTTGGAGGAAACAGGATAGGTGAATGGGTTTTGATGGTGACCAGGTAGACCCAGTAATGATGAAAATTAAGCTTCTTGCAACAAGAAAGTGGATGCTTCTGGCACACCTGAATTTGTGGCCTTAAATAGATTCCTTGATACCCACCACCCACACCTTCCCACCTCAATGGAATTCAGCAATCCGTCAAACCAAATTCTTAAGTGTGCTGTCTCCTCAAATACACAGACAGGGCTGGATTGCAACCCATTCTTAGAAAGGCTCTGCTCAAGTCCATCCAAAATTCATCCACTGATCCCTCTATTACTGGGTCCAGCTTGTGACGAAACCAACATCTACGAAGGCTCACTTCATAAGTATCCTTTTAAACAGTTTTAACAGCTACTACTGGTAGGGCTTACAAGGTACTGAGCCAACCCGATCGGTTAACCTATGAGTAACCCATCGTGCAGGGGAGGAAACATCTCTGAGATACTAAATGACTGTTCTGAGGTTACCTGGGCGAACATGGCAGAGCCAGGTGTGCACCCAGCACATCTTCGCCTCCTCTTTGTGATGAACTGAATCAACTGCCTTCATGGTATCTCCATCTGACAATCCATTCCCACAATGCAAAACCAATGAACAATTATATTTTTGGTTCACGTGGGATTGTTAGCGTTTTGGCAAGCATTTAGGAAGCATCTTAAAAATAGTTTCAAAAATATTACATTTGAACGATATTTGAACAGCACAGGTGGCTCATTGATGCAGAACGATGGGGTAGGGTGTCCTGTATTGGGGAGGGTGGTCAGTGTATATGGAGGGTGGTCAGTGTATATTTCAAAGAACCTAACGTGCCTTCTTATATATGGGGTCAGCAACAGTCCCCTACATCCCCTGAATGGCCTGGGAAAGGCATGGGCTTTTAATGGATCATCTACATCTTCCCCAGAAAATGTGCAAGGCAGGATGATAGCAACATCAATAGTTGTCATTTTTAATATTTATGGAGCACTAACTATGTGCCAGGCACTGGGCTGTGCCCTTTGCATAGATTATCTCATTTCAATCTCATCACAAACTTATGAATTCAGTTCTATTATTATCCCCATTGAACAGATAAGAACATTGAGGCTCAGACAGGTGAAGTACCTTGCTCAAGGTCATGTAGCTCCTATGCAGTGGCTCTGGGATTTGAACCCAGGTTTGCAGGACTCAAAGAGCCCATATACTCACCACTAACTTTATGGGGGTTTCCAGTCTATGAGGGACATTTCAGCACACATGGACCTCTTGACACTATCCCACACATCATACTGACTTTTCTTCTATCAGTCAATCAGTCATTCAACAACCAGAGAATATACTGAGTCCTTATTCCAGGCCTGGTGTGATGGCTACAAGACTGAATAAAATAGTCTCCCCACTAAGAGCCACAATCTATGTGTGCACATGGTGCTAGGTGAGGTCCAGGAAGAATGAGTAATGCTGGTCCTGGGTTGGATGGATCCCTACGATGCCGCCAACTGTACGTCATATTCCATGGAATCCATGTCAAAACTGGCCTTTCTCATCTTCCAGTGTCTGATTACTAACATACCAATGGGCGTAGGGCAAATCCATTTCACATCTGAGCTAGAGGGAACCTTAGGGATCGGATTGTCCCCACCACACAGATTTGGAAACCAAGGCCCCAGGAAAGAATGAGGCTTGGCTAACGTCACAGACAGATCCAGATCCCAAACCCAGGTCTCTTCACTCCCCTCTGAGTTCCTTCCACAAGAGCATTGTGACAGTTAAAGTTATGTGTCCACTTGACTGGGTCACTGGGTGCCCAGATATTTGGTCAAACACGACTCTGGGTGTGCCTGAGAGGGTGTTTCTGGATGAGATTAACATTTGAACTGGTAGCTGAGGAAAGCAGATTGCCCTCCCCAATATGGGTGGCCCCCACTCTTGGGACTGGCAGTAGGAAGATTTTTTTTTTTCCCTGTGAGAAGCTTCCTAGATCCCTTTCGTGGTGGGCAGAATTAAGACCCCCAAAGATGTCCATGTCCTAATCCCCAGAACTAGTGACTCTGTTATCTTACACGTAAAAGGGACTCTGCAGCTATGATTAAGTTAAAGGTCTCAAGATGGGGAGATTATCCCAGATTATCCAGCGGGTACAACATCATCACCAGGGTCCTTAGAAGAGGGAGGTGGAAGGGTCAGAGTCAAAGAAGGAGATGTGACATGAGAAGGTGGACTAAGGGAGAATTCACTCTCCGGCTGACTGTCTTCAAGCTGGGACACGGGTCTTCTGCCTTCAGACTCAGACTCAGACTGGACCTTACACCATCAGCTCTCCTGGGTGTCCAGCCTGCTCACTGCAGATCTTGAGACTTCAAAGCTTCTGAAATTGAGTAAGCCAACTCCTTACAATAAATCTCTGTCTCTTTCTGTCTCTGTTTCTGTCTCTCTCGGTTCTGTTTCTCTGCAGAACACTGACTAATGCAATCACTGTGCAGGCAGCAGGCTGGGATTCAGGGCATATTTGCCATCTAGGAAACCTATTTGCCCTTTCCTGTGGCAATCCAGAGTTCTCCACCATGTGGGATACACACGCTCATAGTATTCTATGAGGTACTTTTAGGTGGTTCACACATCAAGTTTCCTTAAAATGTCAATAGTTCTGTAATTATTTTAATGGGAATACTTAGAAAATGTATAACTGAACATCGAACCTTGATTTTCCATGTATTATTACTTAGGATGAAGCTGAATAAAATAGTGAGTTGATGGAAGATTCATTTAAAGAGAAACATGCAGTTCTGGGAAAACCCCTGAAGGTAGATCAAGAAATGCTGGAGTTTGGGAACATCATTCGTCTGAAAAAGAGATGTTAATGGAGGGGATTTTGAATTCTTGGGCATGGCAGTGGGAAGGTATTTTCCCTCTGAGAAGTTTGCTAGATCCCTTTCATGGTAGGCAGAATTGAGACCCCCGAAGATGTCTACATCCTAATCCCCAGAACCTGTGGCTCTGCTACCTTACATGCAAAGGCGACTTGACAGATACGATTAAGTTAAGGGTCTTGAGATGGGGATTATCCAAGAGGCACAATGTCATCACGTGAGTCTTTAGAAGAGGGAGGCCGGAGGTCAGAGTCAGAGAAGGAAATGGGACATCAGAAGCCGAGACCCGAGTGATGTGATTTCCGGCTTTGACGACGGAAGGGGGTCATGAGCCAAGGAATGTGGGCAACTTCTAGAAGCTGGAAAAGGCAAGGAAACCATTTCCTCTAGTGCCTCCAGAAGGAACAGAGCCCTGCCCGTAGCTTGATTTTAGCCTAGCGAGACCCACTTTGGACTTCTGAGCTTCAGAGCTATCAGAGAATAAATGTGTGCTATTTTAAGCCATCAAGTTGGTGGTAACTTGTTACAGCAGCAATAGGAAACACATACACCCTTCAACATCTCTAAGGGGCCGCTTACACACTCTGAGGACACCCAGAGGGATCCTTCAGTCTCCCTTCCAGTGCCCCTGCCTTCCCTCCTTCAGTAACAATGAGAACACTTTCGGCCTATTGCCACATCTGTGTGTTGAGCATCACACGTTTGCTAGCTGAGGAACGCCTTCCAGAATCGAGGCAGGTGGTAGCGTCACCTGTCTTTCATTCGCCCCTCCACACTGACTCCTCCCCTTCTCCACCCTGCTCTCTGCCTTAGTTGCGGTGGTCTGCGTGGACCACATCAACGGGCTCTCTGACTTCCACTTGGGTTTGGCCAATACGAGGGCAGGAGATGAGAAGGTGGGTAGAAAATGGTCAAGGCATTCCCTCCCCCAGCACCACTCTCTCCCTGTGGGGCCACCAGGCTTGGCTGAGTCCCTCTACCAAAGACCACGGTCCCTCAGGTGGCCCTCTCCACACACTTTTCTCCAGGTTTCTGTCACCTCTCTCGCCCTCTGCCTTTTCAGGACTAGAGGTGGTAACAGCTCCCCTCTGGCACAAACCCTGATGTGCTGCACCATCCCTTGCGATTTCCCCACTTCACGATAGTGAGACATTGCTTCCCCCTGGCTTCTGCTGCGACCATACACGATGCAAACATGACACAGACAAGTTAAGTCACTTGTCCAGGATCCAGAGCCAGGCAGTGGGAGAGACAGCACTGGAGCCCAGGTCTGTCCAAAGCCCTTGGCCAGAGGTTGCCAGGGCAGCCCATGGGCTGTGGGCTGCAGAGAGCCAGGGAACAGGTTGTATTTCATTTTCCAATTTGAGTTCATGGCTAACAGCTAATGATTTGGAGCTTTGGAATACAAACCCACAGGTCCTCTTCTCTTGAACGATAAAACGAACCAGCACAGTTTGTTCTAAGTGCTTTTGTGTGTTAGCTCATTTCATCCCCTCAATGACCCCAACGAGGTAAGTACTAGCAGTAACTCAATTTTCTATATGGGGAAACTGAGGCACGAGGATTAAACTCACTTGTCCAAGGTTACTCGGCTAAGCAAGCAGAAGAGCTGGGAGCTGAACCTAGCTCAGCGATCAACTATGGTAAACTGAGCCCCACGTGACCTGCGTTAGGTCACCTGCCTGGCCCCTGAGGACATCTGAGTTTGCAACCCCTTCCCTGGGTTCTTCTTCCCAGGGCAAGAAGACCGAAGACCTCCCCTCAGCCTCCTGGGATGGGCTTGGCTCATTCCTGGCAGTCATTTTCATCCCAAGCACTCTTGGCCACCGAGAGGGGGAATTCGTCATCTCAAATGCAGCTCACTTGAAAGGGCTCTGCTCACGGCTGTCTCAATTGCCCAGCACCAGTGCCGCCTGACCCAGTATTTGTCCAGCCTCGTGCATTTCTGATGGCATCCAGCGCCTGGCTGGAGCCAGTGGGCGCCCGTGGTTCCCATCCCTGTGCCCACGAACACACAGAACCCTTGTTCTCCTGGCCCCCACCCTTCCCAGCACAGGCTGGACCCTTGCCTCGCTTGTCTGAGTGGGGCCTCTAACTTTGTCCTGCCTTGGGCGCCATCCCCTATGTGCCTGCCAATGGGGAAAACAAGCCACGCAGAGGCGCTTCCTAAAAAAATCTCAGAAATCAGAGCTGGCTGGGCCTCATTCTCCCAGCGCATTGCCTTCGGAATGGGCGGTTTTCCTGGGTTTTGTTTCCTCTCTTTCTCTTCTCACTCCTCCTCCAGTTTCTGCTTCTGTGCACCCCAGGGGAGGAGGGTCTGGCTAAATGTCCTCATTGTGAGAGTAACTGAAGTGCCCCAGACACCTTGAGATGGGTCCAGGAGGCCAGAAAGGGGATCAATGGTGCTCTTATCACAGAGCAGCCCTTCTGATGTCTGGCCCCAGTGTGGGCAGGGGGAGGGCAGGGAGAGAGTAAAGAGAGCTGTTGGAAAGAACAGGTAGGACCTTGGGTGGGGGGTAAGGCAATTTCTAGAAAAAAAGATGAGACGTGTTATCTGGCCAAAGAAAGCAATTAATTGGCCATTAGCCTCTGGAGTAGGTTTTCATCTCCCAAACTCCCAGAGATTAGAGAGGGAACTGGATTAGTCCCAGGGGGCACCCCGGTGGAGTCCCTGGCCAGCACGGTCACTAAATATCTATGTGGTGACTTTGTGTGTAAGGCATTCTGGGAGATGCCTGGGAGGGCCACATGGAAGGGGACACCGAGCAGAGTGAGCCCTACATTCTAATCCTGACTTTGATTCTAACTGGCAATGTCTCCTGGCAAGTCCCTTTCCCTCTGGGCATCATCAATTTCCCCAGATATAAACTAAGAGGGTGGGTCTAGGTGATCCTGGCTCATCCACCTCTGACCAAGCAACTGGGGAATTTCTCCAAGAGTTCTCGAACTGGAGGGTGGTGATGGTAGCACAACAGTATGAATGTACTGAATACGCTGAACTGTACACTTAAAAGTGGTCAAGACGGCAAATCTTATGTGTATTTTACTGCGATTTAAAAATTGGGGAAAAAAGGTAAAAAATTTAAAAAGAATGGATTTACCATCTATTAAGTAGGTAACACTATACAAAGAAGGTGGCAAATATGACAGTGCCTGCCTTAAAGGGGACACTTTACCTCAACGAAGAGAGGTTTTTTGTTTTTTGTTTGTTTGTTTTATTCCAAAAGTCTGTAAACTGCACCCACAGGGTCAAATCCCAGATCCAGCTGCCCGTGTTTGTAAATAATGTAAAGAAGGTTTTGTTGGAATGTGAAAGAAAGGAAGGCGGGGGTGTGGGGGGGTGAGGAAGGAAAAGAAAGAAACTCTCTACAGCAGTGTGTGTAGCATACACTCTTATGTACCTTATATATATCCCCTTCCCTCTACTTGGCTAACAGAACCCCTATCTTTCGAAGGGGGAAGCGATTTGCCAATTCTCAGGGAACGCATTATGAGTGATCTAAACCAGTGGTCTTAACTGGGGGGCGATTTTGTCCCCAGGGGACATGTGGCAATGCCTGGAGACATTGGTTGTCACAGTCAAAGGGGAAGGTGCCCTTGGCATTGGACAGTGCTCCAACCCTACAGCGCACACAGGACAGCACCCACAACCAAGAATTCTCCAGCCCCAAATGCCAACAGGGCCGAGGTGGAGAAACGCTGCTGTAGATGGCAGGTCAGTAGCTAGACCAGTAAACCAATAAGTGGGACCTCGTCGGAGCAAGAATCCTAGGAGATGGCGTGTGACACGGTGAAGAACAGTCAGAGGAGCCTTGAAGAATGTGGACACTGGGCCCCAGCGGAGCAGAGGCTGAGCCCTGGGGGCGGGATGAGAAGGAACAGCACCATGGAGGGGCCAGGAGCCCCGATCTCAGGAGAAACTCAGGTCAAAGGAGGGTTTGTGAGGCGAGGACCCAGAGTCAGACGTCAGACCTTCCCGCCGCTGCAGCAGGAGGCTAGTTCATGACTCCAACAACGGGTTTTTCTTAAGAGCTTCTCACGGAGGTCTGCCCAGCGTGCCCACTCGGCCTGGCCACAGCTAGACACACTGGGCTCGGGGCCTGACTTCCCAGAGGGGGCTGTCTGTGTTGCTTCTGGACCCAGGATGGGTCAGGATGGGATGGGCAGAGAGCCTGCCGAAGGGAAGGCCAAAGTGAGGACCAGGACCCGTTCCCAAGCACGCACCTACTGCACCCAGGGCCCGCCCACTCCTCTCTGCACCACCTCCTCCCTCTTCTGCTTCGGAGCTACAGGCGGACCGGATGCAGGATGCAGGATGCGACACTCCATCTCCTTGTCTGAAGGAGCCTTTCCTTGAATAGATTCCCACTCATCCTTCCCATCCCCATATCCACATCTCTTCCTTGGAGAGCCCCTCTTGAACCCCTGAAATAAACTGAGTCTCCTTCCTTTAGGTTCCCATAATACGCCAGCCTTTCCCCTTGGAAACGTTCATGATGCTTCCCTGAAATTATTTATTTGAAATCTGTCTGATCAGAGGGGAAGGAGAGCAGAGTGGTTAAGAGCACAGCCTTCCACATCAGACCAGTGCAGCCAGGCCAGGAGATCTAGGTTAAGGAGGAAGAGGTTTCACATGGCCAGGGGGCTTTGTGAGATTTACGAAGTCTCCTTGTAGGGCACTTTGAAATGCAGCCTTGATACTTAACATGTCAGTGGGAATCCTTTGATCATTTCTCCTTCGCAGACAAGAGGGAAAGGAAAAGCACTTTGGGGTGATGCCATTACCTAAAGTGTGAGGGGGGAGGGGTTGTGCAGCCTTGACTCCTGCTTGGGAGTCAGCCTCAGACTCCTGTGTCAGACAGGTCTGCTCTACTCCTGGCTGTGTGACTCTGGGCAACTCACTCCACCTCCCTGATCCTCACAATCCCCACTTGTAAAAACAGGATGACGTAGTCATCTCACGATGTTGTTAGAGGCTTTAACGAGGCGATCCATCCAAAGCACAGTGCCTGGCATGTAACAAGTGCTCAATAAACAGCAGTTGTTATTATATAACAGTATCTGACACTTGAAAAGACTCTGAACTTGATTCCTAAAGACCTGGATTCAAACATGGTTCCACCACTCATTCCTGCAGGGTTTTTACTCGCATCACTTAACCTTTCTGACCGTCCTCTGTCATATGATGAAAGGAATATGAGCTCCGGAGAGGATAAAGAAAAGGGCTGGGATCATCGCCATAATAAATACAATGGTAGTTCTATTTATTGATCCATTCACTTCACTATCTCCCAAACCCTTCCCTTGCTCAGGCCCCCATCGTCTCACACTCACTCATTCATTCAACGAACATTCAGTGAGCATCACTATGAACGAGCCAAGCTTCACATTCTAGGCACCGGGGAAACAATGATGAAGGACACAGAAATCCCAGCGCTCACAGAATGGAAATTCTTGTGCGGTAGTTCTCAACTTGGGGTGGTGTTGCTCCCTTCCCCTGCCAGGGACACTGGCTAATGTCTGGAGACGTTTCTTTTGGTTGTCACCTCCTGGGGAGGAGATGCTACTGGCATCTAGTGGGTATGGAGGCCAGGGATGCTCCAAAAACTACCCAGAATGCCCAGGACAGCACCAACAAGAATTATCTGATCCAAAATGTCAGCAGCTCCGAGGCTGAGAAACCTTGCTCTTGAGGGAAGAAGCAGAGCGTAAACAAATAAATATGTCAATCATATGGTAGATTAGAAGGTGACAGGAGCTGTGGAGAAAAAGCAGAAAGAGGGTGCGGGATGCCAGGAATGGGGATGGAGGTGGTGAGAAGGGGCTGCATTTATTGAAAGCCGTATGTGGCGCAGGAGATGAAGCACAAAGGTGACTCCGAGGCTTTTGGCCTGAGCATGTGGAAGGATTAATGAACAGCCCTGCCCAACAGTCTCTTTATAGCCATGCTTAACCCCTCCCTACCCGCACCTCCCACTGCCAGTTCCCCCTCCATACAGCAGCCCGGGCAACCTTTACATAGAAATTTGATCCACCCCCACCCAGGTTTCCCAAATGCCCGGTGGGTACCACCCAGACCCAAAAGGTCATCCATGACCTACCGTTCCAGGTCCCCTAGCCCTCTCCCCAGCCCTACTCTTCTCCACCTCCAGCCACAGTTCACCTGATTCACCTCCATAAACACACCAGCCTCTCACCTCTCTCTCCCGTCAGGAACACTGCCTTCCTCCCTCCCCCATCCTTCAGCCCTGCCTGACCCTACTCCTCTTGAAGGGCTTGGTTCAGATGTCACCTCCTCCAGGAAGCCCTCTTGGAAACCCTCCACTGGATGAGAGACCTCCTCTGGGCTTCCACAGCCCCCATGCATCCTCCACCAAAACACTGATGTGCTGGTTTGTAATTCCCTGCCTCCTGCACTGGGCTGTGAGCTCTGTGAGGTCAGGCGTCAGAATCTTGCTCACCATGGACCAGCAATCCAGGTTTGCCTGGGACTGAGGGGTTCCCAGGACACTTAGATGTTTAGTGCTTAAACTGGGAAAATCCCGGGCAAACCAAAACCAGCTGGTCACTCTAATTCTATCCCTGATGCTTAGCAGAGTCCAGCCCAAGGTAAGCGCAATTCATATTTGTTTAATGAATCTTAAGTAGGAGACTTACAAATGTTTCCTAAATGGATGGATGAAGTTCATTGTCAAGGAGTTAATAATCCAAAACCATCAGCCAGACTTCTGGAAGCCCCTGGCAGACCTGGTATATCCTGCCTCAAGCTCAGGACCATTACAAATCACGGTGTTTCTGCTCTCCAGCTAGGGCCCAGGTTCAAGAGTAGGGTCCAGGCCCACCCTCCTGTCTGCACAGAAATGGAGGTCAGGGTGGTAGGAAAAGATCTGGAGCAGTGAGTCCACCAACCTAATTCTCCTGGATTGGAGGCCAGCCCACCCTGGGTCTGGCGCTCAGCTGCCCCACCTCGGAGCTCCACGTCCTCGTTCTTTTTCCTGGCCCAGCCCTGTTATCTGACCCTCCATCCAGGACAGCTGATCCCCCATCTTTTGGTAGCCTGAAAAGCTAGAAACTTGAAAATGCTTCTCAGGTTTTATTTTTCTCTTTCTTTCGTAGTTTCTTTTTTATTTTCCTCTGGGGCCATCAACTCCCCTGCCCTCCAGCCCCCCTGCTTATCACAGTCTGAGAAAAAGGGGCTAACTGTGTCCTCTGGCCTGGTGGCCTCTGTGTTAAGACAAAAAGTTACTGGGTTGTTTTTGCACATGTAAATTTGGACCCCTGTGGCCTTATAGGACAGAGAGGGGCACATCCCACACCACATATGACTTTTTTGTGCTGAAAGTAGAAAAAAACTTGTTTAAACAGGATAGCAGAGATGTTCTCTGTGCATAAACCAAAGCAGGGTGGTCCAGATGGAGTCCCCCCAGAGGTATTATCTGTGGTGGTGGTGGGGGACATAGGGGGTCTTTCCATGGAACCCATGACCCACAGACAAAAGAAAACATAAAACAAAGATGTACAATTTGATGAATTATTGCACAGTGAACACACACCCATGTAACCACCTTCCAGGGCAAGAAACAGAACCTGGCCAGCACCCCAGAGCCCCTTCTGTGCTCTTTTTTTTTTTTTTGTGGTACGCGGGCCTCTCACTGTTGTGGCCTCTCCCGTTGCAGGGCACAGGCTCCAGAAGCGCAGGCTCAGAGGCCATGGCTCACGGGCCCAGCCGCTCCGTGGCATGTGGGATCCTCCCGGACGGGAGCACGAACCCGTGTCCTCTGCATCGGCAGGTGGACTCTTAACCACTGCGCTACCAGGGAAGCCCTGTGCTCTTTTTAAATCACCCCCCTCCCTTCCTCACCCAAGATCATAACCATCCTATTTCTTCCCTGTTTTTCTTTATAATGCTTTCACCAAGCATGCACGCATTCCTAAACTCTGGCTTCTATTTTGAGCTTTCTGTAATTAATATTGTATAGTATATGCCCTTTTGTGTCTGGCTTCTTTTGCTAGGCATTACTTTCGCATGATCCATCCCTCTGTGGCATGTAGCTGTAGCCTGTCCATTTTTGCTGCTGTGTACTATTCCATGTTATGATGGAAGCTCATTTTACTTGTCTATTCTACCATAATGGACATTTGGGTAGTTTCTGGTTTCTCACACTTATGACTACAACATATATAAAAAGAACATATATACTCATTTCTATTGAGTGTATATCTCAAAGTAGAATAGCAGATTAGAGGATGTATCATGCCATTTAAGAAAATATGGTCAAGCAGTTTTCCAAAGCAGTTGTACTGATTCACACTCCTATCAGCAGCATCTGAGGGTCCTAAGAGCTCTTTTTAAATTTCAGTTAATAACCACAGCATTTTGCTGTATGTATGTGGCAGCCTTGGAGTGTGAGCATAGGAACGGTGCTAACTGGCTTCCAGACGCCCCTCAAGTGGGCAGTCTGGCAGAGGTGACACAGGTTAGTTAAATCATCACACAGCGCTGTAATCACAAACCCTGAAGGAAAGAGATGAATCCTGTCAAGTACACAGCAGGGGAGGTCTGACCTGGCCCAGGGGAGCCCCAGAGGAATTCTCAGAAGTCATGCTTCACCCAAGACCCTAAGGAGGAGTTGCAATTAACCAGGTAAAGAGGGGTGGAGGTGGAGAGGGATGTATGCTGGGCGGATGGCACGGCATGTGCAAAGGCCCTGAGGTGGAAGGGAGCAACGTGAGTTTAAGGAGCTGAGAAAACAAAGGCCCAGAGAGATCAAGAAAGTCTCCTGAGGTGACACAGCAAGTTAATAGCAGAGTTGGGTCTAGATTCCACTACAAAGGGGTCCTTGGTGCCCATGGGTTAGTGTGAATGCAGCTGGTTGACTTAGAAGGTAGGGCCCCTCTCAAGAGGCAGGACTACTGGATTCAGGCACACTGAAGTCCAAGTCTCAGCTCCACCATGTCCTAGCTGTGTGACCTTGGGCAGATCCCTTCACCTCTCAGAGACTCAGTTTCCTCATCTGTAAAAAAGGAGAGTGATGTAAAGCCACAAGCTTCAGGGCTGCTGTGAGTAAAAGAAGGGGACTATGCTTTGAAAGGGTCTGCCATAGAGAGGGTGCTAAGTACATACAAGGAGCATGAGCCTCTATCTCCCTTTCACCAGGCTGCTGGGGCTGGAGTTTTACAGGAGGAGCTAAGGTTGGTGAGTACCTGCTATGTGCCCGACACCCTCTCAGGAGACAGGAGCTATGATGACCCCCCAGGTTGCAGATGAGAAAACCAAGGCTCAGAGAGGTGGAGTGATTTGCCCTGCGTCGCACAGCAGGAAGTGGGACGGGAGAGCCAGGATCCAACCCTCCCTCACATGGAGGGATGGCAGCTGAATTACCTTCGCAGCCTCTGCAGAGGAAGTTTTATCCCAGGAAATCAATAGAGTGAAGCAGGAAATCAGAGAGAACCTTAATAATCTCAGGCAGCAAAATGAACTGCTTCTAAGCAGCCGTTCTCACTGAATCCGATCCACGGAGCCTATTACAAATGGTGTAGCTCAGAATAAAAAGGTCTTCCAGTGGTCATCCAAGGGGATGCTGACGGCATGCAGCATACAAACTGATTCAAAACAATGGGCTGGTGTGTTTTCCAAGGGCATCCCCAACATGTGCTCACTGTGGTTCAGAAAGAACAGGCTCCGTGTCCCCCAGATGGGGGAGACCTGGCTCTACAGCAGAGGCCCAGCTGAGCCCACAGACATGCTTGTTTGGTCTATCCTGTGTTTCAAAATCGCCTGAATTGGTGACCAACATTTACAACCACAGAGATTTTGTGTAATACCTTGGAGTCTTCTTGGAAAAAATCCTTGAGAGATGTGGCCACCTGGGCTCTGTTCTTGTGGGGAGATAGTGGGCTGGGGTGGGAGTGGATGCTCCCAGTAGATGGTCCACTTGGTTTCTGGTTCACCACTGACCCTCTGCTCTGTCTCGCTCCTAAGGGACCCACCTACCCCTGGAGGCATCTGGATTTGTGTCCACTCCCTGCATCCTTTGTGCCATCACGGCTTTTAGCCAGTGAAGTGATCCATGAGGTGTGGTTTGTTGGGGGATGATGGCTTTTAGCAACCAAAACTGGAAGGGAAGTGACAGGTCCAAGGTTCATAGGGGCCAATGGGATGTCCAGGTTGAGTCTTCTGGTCATGGGTGTCTCCCATAGCCCTGAATACTTGAAGAGCCCCTCCCTGGCCTATATTATCACCATGCTAATAATAACATCGTAGCAGTAGCCGTAGCAATAACATTTACTGAGTACACTGCATGCCGGGGTCAGTGTTAAGTACATGGCATGATCAATATCATTTAATCTTCACCTCACAACAACCCTCTGAGATGAGGACTGCCAATAGGTCATTTTAGTGTGACCAGCATTTACTTCCTCTTCTTAAGTTAACTGGGTCCTGATTTTCCTTTGGGGACCCATCCTACTCCCACTTTTGGTCTTTGTGGTTCAGGAAACCACAAAGGTTGATTCACACCCTCCCCACCAGGAGGATCCAAGGTGGTCATATGACCCCCATCTGACTGAACAGCATAGTCCATTTCTCTGATTCCAGGAGACCTACAAGGTCTCAATTCCAGGACTTGTGGGAACAGGGCTTGCAGCCGACACCATGTAATCATGGAGTTACTGGTAGGCATTTGTGCACAGATGAAGATAGCCAGAGCCAGCTGGAGAAGGAAGCCCACTACAGAGAAAAAGGAGAGTCAAGAGACTGGGAAGGACGGCGAGAGAGAGAGAAAAAGTGAGAGAATGCCCTGAGACTCTGTCAAAGTCCTGGATCCTGCCAAACCTGAAGCTAGTTGCCAGTTACATGAACCAATATAGTCCCTTTTATGCCTGAGAATAAGAGTGTAATGATATTTACGCTGGATTTTCTGTCACTTACAACTAGAAGAATCCCACGAATATAAATACTATCATTATTTCCATTTTACATATGAGTAATTGGAAGCTAAGGAGATTGAAATAAATTATCCAAAGCCACACAGCTGTGAATTGGTAGCGCTTGGATGCGAGCAAGCTTTCCCCTAAACCTAAAGCTGTTAGGTCAGAAATCTTGGTTTCTTACAGGGCTGTCCCTCTGTCTCTAGGAGCCAAGAGTTGGGGATTTTAGAAACAGCCTGTGTTCAGAGCTACTGGTACACTGTGGTGTGTTGGGGGAGGCCAGGAAGGGCTGAGGAGAAGCTGCATCAAAATAAAATATATAATTATTATTTAAATCAGTTCAGATGCCATAAGGAGAAAAATCAAAGCTTTCTGTGGCATTTCCCCCCATGCCATTTTTAATTCTATCTTATCAAAACACAGCTGGGACTTGCTTTTCAAAAGGAAAAAACTCCCTTAATTAAAAAAAAATTCTCTGATTAAAGTTAAAATAGCCCACGGGCCATCAGGTGACAATGGAAGGAAGACAAAGGCATCTCAGCAACTTAAAGCAAATTAAAAAACTAATTTGTTGACTCTTTTTGCCAAAGCTCACCTCTCCCCTGGAAAGCTGTGTATTTTGCATAATGAAGCTAAAATCCTGAAATCACTGCTGTCCACCCAGCTCCTTCTTTGTGGGGATTTCAACGGGCTCCCACCTCACGTGGGGGTGTGGTTTCTTCTTATTGTTCTGGTCAGGGTTTAATAGACTCATTTCACTCACTGTACTTAAAACCTTTACAAGGCTCCCCACTGCTGGAAGGATAAAGAGCAAAACACTTATGGGGCTGGCAAGGCCCTGAGAATTGTCTGCTTGACAGTGTACCAACTCTTCTACAATCTAGAAGCCTTTGGTTCATGCCACTTTCCTCACCTCAGGACCTTTGCACATGCTGGTTCTGCTATCTTCCCAACCTTTTTCACCTGATGGATCCTATTCATCCTTCAGAGCCCAGCACATTTTTCTCTCTCGAGGAAGTCTTCCTTTCAAAGGCCCTAATTTGTGCACCCCCAGTGTCAGAGACCTTCCTTCCTGGCAGTTACTTCAAGGAATTATATGCAGGTTAGTATCTTGTTTTTCTCTCCACCATCTCCACAGGGTCTGGCACACAGTAGGTGCTCAACAGAAATTTGTCCAATAGACCAATGGGTAAACCTTGGTGAAAGGGAGTGCATGGTACCAGCGTGCCATGGGCTCCTCAACACTGGGGGTCTTCCCTTTGCTGCGTCCAAAGCCCCATCCCATATTCTCCCAGGTTGTTTCAAAATCTGCTTGCACACCCACCTTTGGGTGTGCATGGTGCTTCGGGGCTGAGACCATACTGTACGGAGAAAGGAACACAGGCTCTAGGGTCAGACCCGGGTTCAAATCCCAGCCTCTCTAGACTTTTAACTTATTTATTTATTTTTATTCTGGTAAAATATACGTAAAATAAAATTTTCTACATTAACCATTTTTAAGCATGCAGTTTAGTGGCACTAATTACATTCACATTGTTGTACAACCATCACCACCGTCCATCTCCAGAACTTTGTCATCTTCCCAAATGGAAACTGTACCCCATTAAACACGAACTCCCCATTTCCCCCTCCCCCAACCCCTGGCGATGACCATTCTACTTCCTGTCTCTATGAATTTGACTACTTTAAGAATGTTGTATAGAGAGGGCAGACAGCAGAAGCAACAAGAACTACAATCCTGCAGCCTGTGGAATGAAAACCACATTCACAGAAAGATACACAAAACGAAAAGGCAGAGGGGCTATGTACCAGATGAAGGAAAAGATAAAACCCCAGAAAATCAATTAAATGAAGTGGAGATAGGCAACCTTCCAGAAAAAGAATTCAGAATAACGATACTGAAGATGATCGAGGACCTCGAAAAAAGAATGGAGGCAAAGACTGAGAAGATGCAAGAAATGTTTAACAAAGACCTAGAAGAATTAAAGAACAAACACCTAGGAGAATTAAAGAACAAACAAACAGAGATGAACAATACAATAATTGAAATGAAAAATAAACTAGAAGGAATCAATAGCAGAACAACTGAGGCAGAAGAACGGATAAGTGACCTGGAAGACAGAATGGTGGAATTTACTGCCACGGAACAGAATAAAGAAAAAAGGATGAAAAGAAATGAAGACAGCCTAAGAGGTCTCTGGGACAACATTAAACACACCACCATTCTCATTATAGGGGTCCCAGAAGGAGAAGAGAGAGAGAAAGGACCTGAGAAAATATTTGAAGACATTATAGTTGAAAACTTCCCTAACATGGGAAAGGAAACAGCCACCCAAGTCCAGGAAGTGCAGAGAGTCTCCCACAGGATAAACCCAAGGAGATATACGTGGAGATACATAGTAATCAAATTGACAAAAATTAAAGAAAAGAAAAATTATTAAAAGCAACAAGGGAAAAATGACAAACAACATACACGGGAACTCCCATAATGTGAATAGCTGATTTCTCAGCAGAAACTCTACAAGCCAGAAGGGAGTGGCATGATATATTTAAAGTGATGAAAGGGAAGAACCTACAGCCAAGATTACTCTACCTGGCAAGGATCTCGTTCAGATTCGACAGAGAAATCAAAAGCTTTACAGACAAGCAAAAGCTAAGAGAATTTAGCACAACCAAACCAGCTCTACAACAAATGTTAAAAGGAACTTCTCTAAGTGGGAAACACAAGAGAAGAAAAGGACCTAAAAAAAAAAACCCAAAACAATTAAGAAAATGGTAATAGGAACATACATATCAATAATTACCTTGAAAGTGAACGGATTAAATGCTCCAACCAAAAGACACAGGCTTGCTGAATGGATAAAAAAACAAGACCCATATATATGCTGTCTATAAGAGACCCACTTCAGACCTAGGGACACATACAGACTGAAAGTGAGGGGATGGAAAAAGATATTCCATGCAAATGGAAATTAAAAGAAAGCTGGAGTAGCAATACTCATATCAGATAAAACAGACTTTAAAATAAAGAATGCTATAAGAGACAAGGAAGGACACTACCTAATGATCCAGGGATCAATCCAAGAGGAAGATATAACAATTTAAAATATATATGCACCCAACACAGGAGCACCTCAATACATAAGGCCAATGCTAACAGCATAAAAGAAGAAATCTATATTAACACAATAATAGTGGGGGGCTTTAACACCTCACTTATACCAATGGACTGATCATCCAGACAGAAGACTAATAAGATACACAAGCTTTAAATGACACAATAGACCAGATAGATTTAATTGATATTTATAGGACATTCCATCCAAAAACAGCAGATTACACTTTCTTCTCAAGTGCACACGAACATTCTCCAGGACAGATCACATCTTGGGATACAAATCATGCCTCGGTAAATTTAAGAAAATTGAAATCATATCAAGCATCTTTTCCAACCACAGTACTATGAGATTAGAAATAAATTACAGGGAAAAAAATGTAAAAATACAACCACATGCAGGCTAAACACTACGTTACTAAATAACCAAGAGATCACTGAAGAAATCAAAGAGGAAATAAAAAAATACCTATGGACAAATGACAATGAAAACACGATGATCCAAAACCTATGGGATGCAGCAAAAGCAGTTCTAAGAGGGAAGTTTATAGCAATACAGCCCTACCTCAAGAAACAAGAAAAATCGCAAATAAACAATCTAACCTTACACCTAAAGGAACTAGAGAAAGAAGAACAAACAAAACCCAAAGTTATCAGAAGGAAAGAAATCATAAAGGTCAGAGCAGAAACAAATGAAATGGAAACAAAGAAAACAATAGCAAAGATCAATAAAACTAAAAGCTGGTTCTTTGAGAAGATAAACAAAATTGATAAAGCTTTAGCCAGACTCATCAAGAAAAAGAGGGAGATCAATAAAATTAGAAATGAAAAAGGAGAAGTTACAACAGATACCGCAGAAATACAAAGCATCCTGAGAGACTACTACAAGCAAACCCATGCCAATAAAATGGACAACCAGGAAGAAATGGACAAATTCTTAGAAAAGCACAACCTTCCAAGACTGAACCAGGAAGAAATAGAAAATATGAACAGACCAATCACAAGTAATGAAATTGAAACTGTGATTAAAAATCTTCCAACAGACAAAAGTCCAGGACCAGGGGGCTTCACAGGTGAATTCTATCAAACATTTAGAGAAGAGCTAACACCCATCCTTCTCAGACTCTTCCAAAAAATTGCAGAGGATGGAATACTCCCAAACTCATTCTATGAGTCCAACATCACCCTGATACCAAAACCAGACAAAGGTACTACAAAAAAAGAAAATTACAGACCAATATCACTGATTAATATAGATGCAAAAATCCTCAACAAAATACTAGCAAACAGAATCCAACAACATATTAAAAGGATTCAGGGGGATTTATCCCAGGGATGCAAGGATTCTTTAATATACGCAAATCAATCAATGTGACACACCATATTAACAAATTGAAGAAGAAAAATTATATGGTCATCTCAATAGATGCAGAAAAAGCTTTTGACAAAATTCAACACCCATTTATGAAAAAAACTCTCCAGAAAGTGGGCATAGAGGGAACCTACCTCAACATAATAAAGGCCATATACGACAAGTCCACAGCAAACATCATTCTCAATGGTGAAAAACTGGAAGTATTTCCTCTAAGATCAGGAACAAGACAAGCCTGTCCACTCTCACCACTATTATTCAACATAGTTTTGGAAGTCCTAGCCATGGCAATCAGAGAAGGAAAAGAAATAAAAGGAATACAAATTGGAAAAGAAGAAGTAAAACTATCACTGTTTGCAGATGACATGATACCACACATAGAGGATCCTAAAGATGCTACCAGAAAACTACTAGAGCTAATCAATGAATCTGGTAAATTGCAGGATACAAAATTAATGCACAGAAATCTTTTGCATTCCTATACACTAATGACAAAAGATCAGAAGGAGAAATTAAGGAAACAACCTCATTCACCATTGCAACAAAAAGAATAAAATACCTAGGAATAAACCTACCTAAGGAAGTAAAAGACCTGCACTCAGAAAACTATAAGACACTGATGAAAGAAATCAAAGATGACACAAACAGATGGAGAGATATACCATGTTCTTGGATTGAAAGAATCAACATTTTGAAAATTACTATATACTCAAAGCAATCTACAGATTCAATGCAATCCCTATCAAATTACCAATGGCATTTTTTACAGAACTAGAACAAAAAATCTTAAAATTTGTATAGAGACACAAAAGACCCCGAATAGCCAAAGCAATCTTGAGGGAAAAAAACGGAGCTGGAGGAATCAGACTCCCTGACTTCAGACTATACTACAAAGCTACAGTAATCAAGACAGTATGGTAGTGGCACAAAAACAGAAACATAGATCAATGGAACAGGATAGAAAGCCCAGAGATAAACCCACGCACCTGTGGTCAACTAATCTATGACAAAGGAGGCAAGGATATACAATGTAGAAAAGACAGTCTCTTCAATAAGTGGTGATGGGAAAACTGGACAGCTACATGTAAAAGAATGAAATTAGAACCCTCCCTACCTCCATACACAAAAACAAACTCCAAATGGATTAAAGACCTAAATGTAAGCCCAGGCAGTATAAAGCTCTTAGAGCAAAACGTAGGACACTCTTTGACATAAATCACAGCAAGATCTTTTTTGACCCACCTCCTAGAGTAATGGAAATAAAAACAAAAATAAACAAATGGGACCTAATGAAACTTAAAAGCTTTTGCACAGCAAAGGAAACTATAAACAGACGAAAAGACAACCCTCAGAATGGGAGAAAATATTTGCAAACGAATCTATGGACAAAGGATTAATCTACAAAATATATAAGCAGCTCATGCAGCTTGATATTAAATAAACAAACAACCCAATCCAAAAATGGGCAGAAGACCTAAATAGACATTACTCCAAAGAAGACATACAGATGGCCAAGAGGCAGATGAAAAGCTGGTCAACATCACTAATTATTAGAGAAATGCAAATCAAAACTACAGTGAGGGGGCTTCCCTGGTGGCGCAGTGGTTGAGAGTCCACCTGCCGATGCAGGGGACACGGGTTCGTGCCCCGGTCCGGGAAGATCCCACATGCCACGAAGCAGCTAGGCCTGTGAGCCATGGCCGCTGAGCCTGCGCGTCCGGAGCCTGTGCTCCACAATGGGAGAGGCCACAACAGTGAGAGGCCCGCGTACCCAAAAAAAAAAAAAAAACAACTACAATGAGGTATCACCTCACACTGGTTAGAATGGGCATCATCAGAAAATCTACAAACTACAAATGCTGGAGAGGGTGTGGAGAAAAGGGAACCCTCTTGCACTGTTAGTGGGAATGTAAACTGATACAGCAACTATGGAGAACAGTACGGAGGTTCCTTAAAAAACTAAAAATAGAATTACCATATGATCCAGCAATCCCACTACTGGGCATATACCCAGAGAAAACCATAATTCAAAAAGACACATGCACCCCAATGTTCACTGCAGCACTCTTTACAATAGCCAGGTCATGGAAGCAACCTAAATGCCCACTGACAGATGAATGGATAAAGAAGATGTGGTACATATATACAATGGAATATTACTCAGCCATAAAAAGGAACAGAACTGGGTCATTTGTAGAGACGTGGATGGACCTAGAGGCTGTCATACAGAGTGAAGCAAGTCAGAAAGAGCAAAACAAATATCGTATATTAATGCATATATGTGGAATCTAGAAAAATGGTACAGATGAACTGGTTTGCAAGGCAGAAATAGAGACAGACATAGAGAACAAACATATGGACAGCAAGGGAGGAAAGTGGGATGGGTGGTGGGATGAACTGGGAGATTGGGATTGACATATATACACTAATATGTATAAAATAGATAACTAATAAGAACCTGCTGTATAAAAAATTAAAAAAAGAAAAGAATGTTGTACACGTGGAATGATACAGTATTTGTCCTTTTGTGTCTGGTGTATTTCACTTAGCATAATATCCTTAAGGTTCATCCTTGTTGTAGTATGTGTTAGAATTTTGTTCCATTTTAAGGCTGAATAATATTCCACTTGTGGATGGACCACATTTTGTTTATCCCATGCCGATGACACTTGGGTTGCTTCCACTTTTCCACCATTGTGAATAACGGTGCTATGAACATGGCTATATTACCTGAGAAAGGAATAGTAGAGCATCTTCCTCGGAGGGATGTTATAAAGATCAATGAGTGGGACTTCCCTGGTAGTGCAGTGGTTAAGAATCCACCTGCCAATGCAGGAGACATGGGTTCGATCCCTGGTCCAGGAAGATCCCACGTGCCGTGGAGCAACAAAGCCTGTGCACAACTACTGAGCCTGCGCTCTAGAGCCCACTAGCCACGACTACTGAGCCCACATGCCACAGATACTGAAGCCTGCGCACCTAGAGCCCATGCTCCGCAACAAGAGAAGCCACCGCAATGAGAAGCCTGCACACCACAATGAAGAGTAGCCCCCTCGCCACAACTAGAGGAAGCTCGCGCGCAGCAATGAAGACCCAACGCAGCCAAAAATAAATGTATATTAAAAAAAAAAAGATCAGTGAATGGAAACACAAAAAGGGCAGAGCACACGTCCCAGCACGTAAAAGCACCTGTATCAGTCAGGGACCATCAGGTAATAACAGACGGCTCACCCCAACGGTGTGACCAAGGACAGTTATGATGGGAGGGCAGAGTGTGGGGAAGCCACTAGGGGTGGGTAGTGCATCCCCTGGGGCCTGGCAACAGACAGGGGCCGTGAACACCCCCAGGCCAGAAGGGGCAGGGGAGGGAGGTTCCTGAATGCCGAGGACCGCAACAGGGGCTATCAGAAGACACCACCGCCATCACCTGTTGCGTTTTCCTCACTGCACTCATCACTATTTAAATTGAAGCTCTTCCGTTATTTATTCACGCATTTTTGTTCTAACTCCCATTCCTGGAGTCACCCCTAGGACAGCAGGGCCTCTCTTTGCTCAACACTTTATCCCCAGGGCCTAGACAGACCTTGGTACATGGTAGGTGCCCAGTAAATATTCATGCCTGGTGCATCTAAGCACTCAGTAAATATGTGTTGAATCAACAAATGTGGAATAATTCATTCACTTTTTTCACCGTGGTAGCCAAATAGCTACCCTCCAAAGATATCCATGTCCTAATTCCTGGAACCTAGGACAATGTTACCCAACATGGTAAAAGGGACTTTGCAGATGTGAGTAAGTTAAAGATCTTGAGATGGGGAGATGATCTTGGATTATCCAAGGGGCCCAATGTCATCATGTGTCCTTATTACAGGGAGGCAGGGGATTCAGAAGTCAGAGATGGAGATATGACAATGGAAGCAGAGGTCAGAGTGATGTTGGGCCATGAGCCAAGGAATGTGGGCAGCCTCCAGATGCTGGAAAAGGCATGGAAGTGGATTCTCCCCTAGAGAGTCCAGAAGGAACAGAGTCCTGCTGACTCATTTTAGATTTCTGATCTCTAGAACTGTAAGAGAATAAGTTTGTATTGTTTTACATCTCTGTGCTTGTGGTCATTTGTTACAGCAGCAACAGGAAACTAATATGCTCACATGTGAAAGTAGCATGGGATCTAAGGGGCTGTGGACCTGTCATGGGTTGGGATGTAGAAGGCTCAGGTTCTAACCTCAGGTCTGCCACCAACCCTCTGCAACCTCGGGCAAATCCCACTTTTACAGTGTCCGGGGCGGTGGGTGAGAGGGCAGATGGGCTGAATTTACTTAGTAAATACTCATAGCAACCCTAGAAGAAGGCACTATTATTATCATTCCCATATTACAGATGAGCAAACTAAGGCACATGCCTTCCTTATTTTATTTCCTAAGGTGGTAAACTGAGGCTGTGTCAACACTGTTGACATGTGTTCATTCTGGGGCCAGGCTGAGGAGGCAGCAGCTACCCTGGGGGAGCCCTTCTCCCAGCCATGGCAGAAACATGCAAGGCCCCTGAGGCCTAAGCTTGGAATGGACACACTGTCACTTCCACCGGTGACCAAACGTAGACACATGGCCAAACCCAAAGTGAAGGATCAGGAGCATAAACCCTGCCTGCCCCTTGAGTGGGAAGAACAGCAACGCTGCACGGCTGAGGGCGTGGATACGGGGAGGAGGGAGGAACTGGGGCCAGTGATGTATTTACCCCAATAACCAAACACTAGGCAAACCTCGGAAAGGGTTCCCACACTGCACTGCCCCGCTCTCCTCACCAGCTTCTGCAGCCCCTGCCTCAGCAGCTCCTGGTCAAAATCCGGAAGACCCTGAGCAGTAACATGCGCAGTCTGTGGGGACCCATCCCCATCTTCCCAACATCTGGACCTGCTCCGGGGAGCCGTTCATCTCTGGCAATTTCTTTCCTCACTTGATTTGTTTATTTAAGGAAAACAAGTTGCTCCTAATTAGAAACTGCTGTCGAAATGTTTGGTGCATCCTAGGCTGCCTACGTTCAGACCTTCTGCCTAAAATTATACCTGCGCTCTGAACATCTGTGAGTCTGTTCAGCGACTGGCCTAAGTGCAGGCTTCTGGTGAGGGAGACGTGGGCTATTGTGGGGGCCAAAGGGGCTGGAGGCAGAGGAAGGCACGGGCTTCAGAGCAAAGGCACTCAGGAAAATGAACATCCGACGTCCCAACGCTCTGCTCAGACCTGGCACCACCGATCGCTGAATCAACACTCGGAAGGTACACGCATGAGCACAGTTCAGAGGTGCAGAGCAGACAGAAGAGGAGCTTTAAAGGTTCGGAGATGTGTTCTGTTTGGACGCTCTTGGCTGTGTTTACAGCCCCGCCACCCCACACCTTTATAGCCCTGCGGACACTCAGACACACCTGCAGAGATGCACATGCTCAGAAGCGCACACGTACACATGAGACATGCACAAAAGTTACACTGCCCCACGGACAGGCAAACACACGCAGAAACACACATCACACACCCAGGGACTCATAAGAAGATGCAATGCAACACCCCAGGTACACACATTCAGAAACTTCTGCACGGAGACATGCACAAAAGTCACAGTGCAACATCCAGGAAGACACGTTCAGAGACACTCACGTGCACACCGAGACACACTCAACGTGACACGGCAACGGACTCACCCAGAGAAACACATGCATATACACAGAGATACAACCAAGCATGCAATGCTTCACACAGGTACACACACTCAGAAACACGTGTGTACACGCAAAGATACACAAGTTAACACTGCAAGACACACAGGTACACACCCACAGGAACACACACATACGCAGACACAATCAAATGTACCCTCCACCACTCAGATGCACACGCTCAGAAAGTCACACGTATACATAGAGACACTCACAGGGGCTGCACCATGGCAAACAGTCACACACACATACACAGAGAGAAGTGTGCAGTGCTATGCACATATATGCATTCAGAGACACAAAGGTACATTGAAAAGCATGTAGATAGATACGTGTGTAAGTTTACGCTTACATCATTGAACACACATGTGTACATGCACACACATGCAGGCGCTCACAGATGCCCACACAGATGTGCAGACAGCACGTACAGCTACCAAAGCATGCGCCCAGGCCGACCCGCACCGCTCCTCAAACACAGGGATCAGCACACAGACCCTCACAACACACAGCTGCATCTGTGCAGCTAATCACATACATACAACTGCTTAAACACTCACAAGTGCATACGCGTACCCACACTTACACTGACTCACATAGGCACGCGCACACGCACACACACACCCACCCATAAATCCATGGACATGCAATCTCATGAGTACACTCTCATATTGACACTAGTCTCACATGTGCCCACACACACTTAAGGCTTTTATGTAAGTCATACTCACATGCGCACACGTACACATACCTACATGAGAATGCATACATATGCACACGTTCACACACATGTGTCTACACAGACACACACATCCTACTCGGCCAGGAAAGCAAAGTGTTCATTTTCTGCATCCTGAAAGGCGAGCCCGCAGATCGAGCTAACACATGGTGGAGTTCCTCCTGCCCCAGCCCTGACTGCATGCCTGTTAACTCACTCCGTGTTGGCCAAGATGAGGTCTGCCTTCCCCATCGAGGTTTTAGCATGGTCCCAGAGAAACCCTAGTCTGGGGAGGGCAGACATACTGAACTTCTCTGTCCTGGGTCCCTACGCAGCTGCAAAGTTGAAGCCGTGGGGACAGCTTACCTCTGTCTCCTGTTGTTCTGGCAATGCAACAGCTGGATGCATCCAGTCCTCTCAGACCACCTGGGGCTCCCCACTAGGAGCTGCTGGACCAGAAGCGCTTTTATGAGGAAGCAGTGAGGGGGCGGGGACTGCAGGTGTCAGGTGATTGGAGAGAACAAGGACCCTGCTCCTCAGTCAAGGATCACCTGGTGCTCAGATAGGACAGGGCCAGCCTCCCCAGGGATAACAGCACCCAGATGCCCGCGCACAAGACCCCAAAACAGACAGCCTTGCTGCTGCATCCGAGTAGCTCCAGTCTCACTAGATACACTAAGCACTTTCCATGCACCATCTCAGTTTGTCCTCCCAACACCCTTCTGAAGTAGGAACTATGAACTCCTCATTTTACAATGGAGGGACCGAGGTTTGGAGGGTGAAGTGACCGGTCAAACCAGTTGGATCTGAGTCCTAGATCTCTTAAACACTAAATTACATTGCCTCCTGGGATTCTGAAAATTGCATCTGTGACAATCACTCAGGGCCACAAGAGTGTCTGAACTGGGACTTCTGAGGATACGTGAAATTTCTTCATTTTACAGAAGCAGTAATGGGCCCAGAGAGGTCTAGTGATTTGCCCAAAGTCACATAGCAAATCGAGGGCAGACTTGAAGTTCAAACTCCTGACCCAAAGATGGGGTTTCCCCAGAACATCAAGTACTGGCCTCTGACACCCTGGAGGAATCCATGGGTCCCAGCAGCCTAGAGAAGCAGCTCCTAGCCTGGCCCCAGGTCAGAATGCCAAGCAAGGGCAGGAGGTCTTCAGACTCCCACCTCATGCCTCAAGTGCTGTCCAGGAACCACACAGCAATGCTATTCCCTAGAGGCAAACGCCAAGAATGACCACAGGGCCAGGGAAATACATCTAGCTGTCAGGTCATGGCCAGAAGCACCTCCACTGCCTGCCTCACTGACCAACTAGTCCATCGATATGACCCCAGCCCCAGGCTGGAACCCTAGGGAGGAAGCATGATGCCATCTAGGGGGCTGTGACCACAGGGGTGGCTCCAAAATGATCCTTGGAGACCAGGTGGCCTCTTTGGAGTATGTTTTTCATTAGAAGGAAAGATAATCTGGCCAAACTCATGAGCTATGTGCTGGGCTCAGCAGAGCCTCAAGGGGCCTGGATTGGGTGGGGGGTACCCACACCCTCAGAGCTGGGGATGAGAGTGCCAGGAGCCTCCACCCAAAATGTCAATTCCAACCCCTTTTCTGTAAAAGTCTGTACCTCCCCCAGGCTCCAGTATGAATGGTCTCATTGAGCAGCTCAGGAAACTTCCCCCAAATCTTTTGCTCATCTAAGGAGCTGCAAGGAACGGGAGGTGATTCCCTACCGCTCCTAGTATCTCTGCCAAGGAGGTGATTCTGCTCCTGTGATGACGCTTGGGGCTGCTGGAAGGGCTTGGATAGGGGCGATCTGGCTGAACGGGCCCCCGCCCCCAGTTCTTTCTCCTCCTCCTTACACGTACACACACACACACACACACACACACACACACACACACATGCCAGAATGGACATAAGCAAGACTGCAAAGGACTCTACACAGAGCCCATCACCCGGGCAGCCCTGGATGCTGGCTCCAAATGACGGGGAATCTCATTCACCAGAGTATCACCCCCAACAAGCACCTTGTAAAGTCAACTTGAAAACACGTCCAGCTCCTTCTCCCTCAGAACTCTGAACTGGCCAAGAAGGTGGTGATTCATGAACCAAATGAAAGGGGCCCACTGCCTTCCCCCTGGCCCAGCTCATCCTGAGAAGCCCTGGACGTGCCTGCCTTGGGGACCCAGTGAGATGCCTGGAGGAAGGACGCCTGGATGAGCCGGAACGTCCACCCCTCTGCCAGAGGAGAGAAAGTTTGTCATCTACCCAGAGCTGGGCTGTCACCACTCAGGGTTCTTTACTCACCTGGCTCTGGGCACTGAACCCCAGCCTCCAGGAAGCGGCTGGAACAGGCAGCCCAGATGGGGGACAGGAATCCTTTCACAGCAGCTCTGCATCCCCTCCATTATGGTGCCCTCCTAACAGGTCCAGGCCCCTCAGCCCTTACCTGAGGGTCTCAGCCACTTGCAAACTCTGCCAGGGGAGCCCAGCAGGCGCCTGGGGTCTCTCTCTCTGTGACTCCCGCGTCCCGCTTCGTGCGCCCACTCTGGGGGCACCTTCCCAGCTGCCAGCTGCTGCAGTGGCATCAAGGAAAGCAGAGACTGGATTTTCTTTCTCGCCACCAAGGCTCTTCCTGGCGGGCCCGGGGGTCTATTTCTCCGGGTGTGGTGCAAGGGACATCCTCCGCGCCTCCAGCGGGAAAGTGGAAGAGTGTACGTCCTGGGTTGCAGCGGCGACAGCGGTGGCCTGGGACGAGGAGGTGGTTGGCGACGCCAGCTGGAGCGCCGGGGAGGCGGGCGGAGGCGAGAGGAAGTGAAAACCGGGCTCCTGCGAGCCTGGCGCTCGGGCGGGCTGGCGGGCGGCACTGCGGGTGCCCCGCGCCAAGGCGAGGCCCCGCGCAGGCACCCGCCCGGGGATGCCCGGGCCCGCTGTGCGCCGAGCACGGGCTGCGGCTGGGCGCGGGTCTCCCGCCGCCTCGCTTCTCTCTCTCGCTGCCTCCCTCGCTGCCTCGCTCGCCCCCCCGGACTTCACGTCTGGAGCCCGAGCTCCCCGCGCCGCCGCCGCCGCCGCCGCCGCCGCCAGCAGCGCGCCTCAGCCCGGCGCGCTCCTC
Organism: Delphinapterus leucas; assembly: GCF_059928025.1. Taxonomy (NCBI): domain Eukaryota; kingdom Metazoa; phylum Chordata; class Mammalia; order Artiodactyla; family Monodontidae; genus Delphinapterus; species Delphinapterus leucas. The sequence continues at coordinate 18,623,561 of NC_143142.1, forward strand.
CGCGCGGAGCCACAGCACTGCCTACCGCTTAACTCCTTGCGTGCCACCTGGCCCTCCCGCAGCCTCCTGGGGAGCTGGGCAGAGCCGGTGCCAGGCCTGTTGCGGAGCTGGGGCAAGGGCCTCAGCCTCCGAGCCTCAGTATCCTCGTCTGTAAAATGGGCTCTAGAGACCCACGTCATAGGGTTGTCTGGAGAATTAACTGAGACGATTGTGGGAAGTGCCAAGCTGCCTGGCATTGAGTAAGCACTCGATAAACGGCAGAGTATTTGTTATTGTTGCTGCTGGTTTTGTTCAAGAGGCTTAACACGGTGCCTCACAATGGTAAACCTCCAATAAATGGCACTCTGGTTTTTTTTTTGGGGGGGTGGTGGTGTTAGTTTGTTGTTTTACAAACTACACAGGCAGTAAGTTTAAGCCGTGTGACCTCTGGCTGATCACGTACGCTCTCTGAGCCTGTTTCAGAAGATTCCTTCCGAGTTCTGTGGTGTTGGACAAGTCTCCCCTCTGAACCTCTGTATCTTCCTCTGTAGAGTGGGATGGTAGATAATGCCGGCCTTCAAAGGATCTCCAGTGAAACTCTGGGAAAGGAGCCCATCTCATGGAAGAGCGACCACTGAGTGAGAGCCTCCTAAATGCCAGACAGCTGGCTATGTGGTTTCAACCACATCTCCTTAAGTCATCAAAACAACCCTAGGAGGCAGCTAGTTCCATTTTCATCTTTCAGATGAGAGAACTGGGGCTCAGAGAGGTTAAGAGACTCACCTGGCTTAGCACAGCTAGAAAGTAGCAGAGCTGAGATTTGTACCCTGGACTTTCTGACTCCCAAACCATTATCTGTTAAGCTTGGGACTCAAGGAGAGGCTTTAAAGTGGCCCTTTGCAGACTACTCCTCATTGAGACTAGCAAGAAGAATTCGTATCTGCATTTCTTTTATCAGAGCGATTGTTTTCCCAATTATAAAATTAATTATTGTTTAATGCAGATCATTCAGAAAACACTAAAAATATGAAGAAAAGCTAATCAACCTCACTCCCATCACCCAGAGATAATGATTATTAACATCTTGATGTAGTTCCTTCCAGTCTTTTTTCTATACCTACAAGTAAAAGTGGTTGGCACAAAGAGAATCATCCATTCTGTATCAGGAGATGGAGAGGGCTTGGCAAATGCAACTCATAAACCCTTTGCTAAGGCTGAGCTCCCAGTTTTACGTGAGAAAAAGACACGTAAATGCTCACTCAATGGCGGCCATTGCTTTTTATCAGAAAGAAGTGATCTGAATAATACTAGTATCGATGGCCAAGAATTGCTGAGTCCTTGCTAAGCAACAGGCACAATTACTGTTAATTCTTTACAAACATCTTAGGTGGTAAATATTGGAATTGGTTCATTTAAAGATGAAGTCACAGAAAACTGAGGCCCAGAAGGGTGAAGTCATTTGTCCAAAGGCACACAGCAAGTTCATGGCAGAGCTTGAATCAGAACCCCAGCTTTTCTGCCCACCCCACCACTGGGTGCCAGCATTATTCCAAATGGCAGACCCTCTGCACCTTTCCCATGCCCTCCTCTTCCCACCACAACTCACAACCCTCCTGCTCTATCCTGGAGACAAACCTCCTCTGGGGAAATGTCCGGGGACTGGCACCTGGTCAAGGAGCCCACTACAGGATAGTAGGGGGTCTGAGAAGGGTGTGATTAACCTCCAGCCACTCCCAGTCCACCTCTGCCAAAGCCCACTTCTTCCTGTGCCTCCCTAATCTCCCTTAGGAATGGGAATTGGGCTCCTCACAAAGTGGAAGGAGCCGCAGGCTTGAAATCCAGCAGGTGAGGCTCAAGTGCTAGGCAAGTGTCTTTGGGTTGGTCACTCACCCCTTGGAGTCTCTGCTTCATCACCCATGAAAGGACTAATAATGTCTTTCCTGCCTGCTTCTTAGGGTTTTGGGAAAATAATAGATTGGAAAGCACCTTGAGAGTGGCAAAATCATAAATATATAATGGTGATGTTATAGTCATTACTGTCGTCATCATACAAGCATATAAGAACAGAGTACCATGGCACTGTGAAGTGCTGAAAAGTGGGAGCCCTGGAGACAAGTTTGGTTTTCCCCATATGGATGACCCATCACAATGTACTGAAAGAACTGTCTTTCCCCCACTGATGTGTGGGTCCACGTTTGTTGGATATAGCATATATCCCCACGTGCATGTAGACTGGTTCAGGGCTCTCTATTTGGTTCCATTGGTTGATTTGGTTATCTTTACGTTAATATCGCACGGTCTCAATTACTATAGCTTTATAATAGTCTTGACATCAATAAAACATGTCCTTTCGTCATTCTCTCTGCAAGATTATCTTGGATATTCTTGGCCTTTTGAATTTGCCTATTAATTTTAGAAGCAGTTTATCAGGTCCCTCATACAACAACAACAAATTCCTGTTGGGGTTTGGATTGGGATGACATTGAGTCTACATATCACTTTGAAGAGATTTGCCATCATTACGGTATTGAGTTTTCCAATCCCCCTACCTCACACCATATACAGAAATAAATCCCAATTGCATTGTAGATCTAAATATGAAAGGCAAAACAACAAAGTTTCCAGAAGCCTATAGCAGAGGCAGTCTTTATAACCTTGAGGGTAGGAAAAGGCTTAAACAAGGGAAAAAGCGCTATTCATAAAGGAGAACACTGATATATTCCATATATTAAAATCATAAGAGCTTCTCTTCACTAAAAGACACCGTGTGAGAGAGTGAAAACTCAAGGCATAGAGTGGAAGCAGACATTTCCAACACCCAGAACTATGGGCTCCTATTCAGAACTTATAAAAAAACTTTCCACAAATCAATAAGTAAAAGACAGAAAACCAAATCAAACGCTCAAGAAACTGGGACAGAGGCTTCACAAAAGAAGATGTTCGGAGAGCCAATGAACTCATTAAAAGGTGTTCAACCTAATTAGAAATCAGGGGCATGCCTATTAAAACTGCAAGGAGATACCATTACACTAAAATTACAAAAATTGACAATCCCAAGTGCTGGTGAGAATGTGGAGCAATTGGAAATTGAATGTGCTGCTGTTAGGAGTGTAAATTGCTACAAACGCTTTGAAAAATTGTGTGGCATATCTACCAAAGCTGACTATATACCCGCCTCTGACCAGCATTTCCACTTTTAGGTATATATCCAACAGAAATGAATGCTTATGTCCACCAAAAGACATTTACAAGAATGTTCATAGACAGCAATTTTTGTTGCTCACAACAGCACGTTTTAACGACACACATGAACATATCTATGAAACACAAACGGACTCACAGACATGGAGAACAGACTTGTGGTTGACAAGGTGGGGTGGGGGAGGGAAGGATTGGGAGTCTGGGATTAGCAGATGCAAACTATTATATATAGGATGGATAAATAACAAGGTCCTATTATATAGCACAGAGAACTATATTCAATATTCTGTGATAAATCATAATGGAAAATAATATGAAAAAGAATATATGCATAACTGAATCACTTTGCTGTACAGCAGAAATTAACACAGCATTGTAAATCAACTATACTTCAATGAAGTTTTTTTAAAACTATCACATTTTAAACTAATCTCAAGTAACTCAAATGTTCACAAAAACAGGTTGGATTCACTGCGTATAATAGCTGGTGGAATACTATACAGCGAGGAAAAGGCCCAGATTCCAGATATACACCACAGGGTAAATCCAACAAGCATAGCGTTGAGTGATAGAAACTAGACACCAAGGAATACCCCTATAGGATTTCACTTACATAACGTTTGGATGAAGGCAAACTCAACTGGAGGTTGGAAGCCAGAATGGTGGCATCTCTGAGGAGCATGAGCGGTGTAACTGGGAGGGAGCACATGGGTTTTCTGGAGTGCTGGACATCTTTTCTCCCTTGATCCAGTTGGTACCTACACAAATGTTTGTGATAAGTCATTGAAAGTTATGTTTGTATATTGAGTATTTTTCTGCATGTGTGTTAATTCAACTTTTGAAAAAGCTGTTTTTTAAGTGACAATCCTTAGGCAAAACAGAAACAGGTTCAAATCTGTGCTATGGTACCTTCTGGCCATGTGACCATGGTCAAGTTATTGTATCTCACTGAGCCTTGGTTTCCTCATCCAGAAAATAGGAACAATAATTGTACCTACTTGATGGGGTGCTGTGAGAATGATAGGGGTTCAAGTGGAATAACAGATGCAAAGCGCTGCATTCGACCAATATTGGCTGATGATCATGAATCATATGCTGCGGTAATATATATAAAAGTATTATGTATAAAGTAAAGGAGTGCCTGAGAAATAACGGAAAGCACTGAGCTTGAACCTCAGCGAGGGTTGCCAGGTAAAAGACAGGATGCCCAGTTAAATTTTTAGGACAAGTCTATAATTTTACATGGGACGTACTTAAATCTTTTTTCATTGTTTATCTGGAATTCAAATTCAATGGGGTGTTCTGTATTTTTATTTTGCAAATCTTGCAATCTTAACCTCATAGTTACCAGCAGTGTGCCCTGAAGTAAGTTGCTTGACCACTCTGGCCTCGGTTGCCTAATCTGTAAAATGGGAATAAAGGTCCCTTCCAGTATTGACAAGAGAATGAAACTGATTAAATTAGACTTGTTGCCGGCATGCATCGAACACTCTGTATTTGTTCCTTTCACTTCCCATCATCTCCATCCCTCTTCTTCTGTTCTTTTCTTTCCTTGCCTAAGTCTTAGGGTTACCAGAGCTCCCCACAAACATAGTTTAGCCCCCTTGCTGGCCTTTGAAACTAAGAGATGGCGACTAGCTATAAAAAGTAAGTAGCAAAGTTGTAGGGGTTTTTGGACTAAAACACACAGTTAGTTTTGGCAGGAAGGGCCAGTCTACTGCTTCTAGGCTCAAACACCGGGCAAAGTCTAATTTGAGGGGAGGACTTGCTCCACTCTCTGCTTATCCCTGCCATCATCTGTGTTTCAGGTTTCTGAGAAGAGTCTCATCCTCTCTCCATGCCATCTATTTCAGCTCAGAATGTTATTGTTTCTGGCTAAAGTCTGTTGCAGGACTCAGAGAAGAGAGGCAATAAACAAAGCGATCTTTGAAATAAACGATAAAGATCAGAACGGTGATGTAAGAGAGTTTCCGAGCATAAGAAGAGGTAACACCTCTGAGCTACTTTCATAAAAATGAGCCACTAACCCATACATCACTGTCATTTGGACCCCAGCATCTAAAAATAGGATTTGCTCTAATTTCCTGAGTAGCTGATGCAAATGGAGAGAATATGAGAGTAGAGAACGGGCTGTGTCAGGCGGTAAGTAACCCCCCACTTGATGGCATTTTTCTCAGGTGGAAAGGAGGAGAACTTGCCTCCAGAAATGCTAGGCAAATCTTGGCAGAAGTCAGAAGGTTAAGATGAAGGATGCTGGAGTTAGCCCGACCTGGGATGCAGCCCCAACTCTGCCACCTCCTAGCTGTGTGGCCTTGGGTAAATTAATTAACATCTCTGGGCTTCATCTTTTAAAAAATAGAGAATGAGGATTTTGTGTGGATTAAATGATAGGCATATATAGACTGTTTCCCACAGTACATGTATTATGCACATAAACCGTGACCTTTTTATTATAATGTTTCCAGATGTAGAGGACAAATCTAAGGCGATGTGAGGATGCCATTCATTTAGGGCTCTGAACAGAATTCCAATTCAAGCATGTGTGGGTTTCCCAGAGTCAGACTTTTTTTTTTTATGCATTAAGCAACTGACTCACACATCACTGTTAATGTGAGGAAAAGAGACTAAGGTTGAGAAGGGGGAATTGCAAAGGTTGCTGTGATTTTGTCCTGGTGCAGATACACAATGAAGGAGGTCTTCTAACTGCAAGGAGTTTGGGCACGACGTCCAGGGTGGGCTGGTCACTCCCTCTAACACCCTGCATTTCTGCTTCTTCCGTGGAATCTCTCTCTGCTCCTTGACCCCACCATTCAGAGCCCTACTGTGAGTTCCCAGCATCTCCCATCTCATCTGACAGCAACTGGTGCTTGGTCAACCATGCAAACTCCCAGAGATCAAGAGTTGTGTCTTTTAACCACTTCTCTTCGCCTAGCACCCAACACAGTGCTTGGTACATGGTAGGTTGTCTTAGACCATTTGGGCTTCTATAGCAAAAATATCATAGGCAAGGTGGCTTATAAACAACACAAATTTATGTCACAGTTCTGGAGGCTGGGAAGTCCAAGATTAAGGCACTGGTAGATTCAGTGTCCAGTGAGAGCTCATGTCCTGGTTTATAGATGGCCATCTTCTTGCTGTGCTCTCATATGGTGGAAGGGGGCAAGGGTTTTTTGGGGGGTCTCTTTGATAAGGGCACTAATCCCATTCCTGAGGGCTCAATTCTCATAACCAAATCACCTGCCAAAGGGTCCCACTTCCTGATACTATCACATTGGGGATTAGCTTTCAACATGTGAGTTTTAGAGGGACAAAAACATTCAATCTGTAACATAGGTGCTCAGGAAGACATAGATGAATGAATAAAACTGTCCAGTATTCCCACAGATATATACAGATTAAAAGAAAACCTGGTGTGATTAAGAAAATTCACCCATTAAAATTTCAGTAAAAGGGGGAAAGAGACATAAATGTAGAAGAATGTATACTGAGGCACCTTTTAATGGCAGAGCAGTGGGAAGAATCTAAATGCTAATCAACAGGAGAATGGATGGATCATTTCTGGTATATCCTTGAAGGGAGGCACTATGCAGCAGTGAAAATGAATGAACTAGAACTCTACGTATCATCATGAATAAACCTCAAAAATTAGTATTGAGTGAAAAGAAAAAGCTAGTTGCAAAAGGACACAGACAGAATAATACTATTTAATAAAGTTCAAAAGTCTGAAAAACAATTCAGAATATTTTTATGAGTGCATACATGTAAAAGTATAGAAACACATGCGGGGGTGATGAACATCAAATTCAGGGGATAGGTTACCACTGCTTAGGGGGAGGGAGTGGGACTGGGAGGATTCCAGAGAGTTTTAACTATGTTTTTAATGTTCTATTTCTGAGATTGTTTGGTGGATGCACAGAAAATGTTCTCTGCAGTTTTTGGTGTGCCTGAAATATTTCATTAAAGGAAAAAAAAGAAAACTGAAGCAGCAGTTGAGAGTGAAGGCTAGAATAGAACTGGCTTAATTCCTATCCCCGTTCTGATATTTGCTGTGTGTCTTGAGTAAGGAATTTAGCCTCTCTGAGCTTCAGTTTCCTCAACATTACAATGGGGATAATAAACCTTGGAAGTATTAAATGAGATAATGTATACAAAAGCTGAAAACCAGGCAAGCACTCAGCAAATAACTGTTCATATCATAATTAATTGTCAACAGCAGTCAATTTCAAATCATTTGAGAACTGGAAACATCTAACAAGATCACTCATTTCTAATCTGTCTTTGCAGATAAAATGGTTGAGACTGGAGAGGTTGAGCAAGTCATCTGAGGTGGTGGGGTACGTGGGAGGCAGATTTGAGAATTTGAGGAGCATCTGTGTGAGGAGGACCCCCTCTGGGTTAGGTATGGGGTCTCTGCTCCAAAGCTCTTCCTACGAAACCTGTAGAAACCCTCACTTCCTTCCAAGGGACCGATGATGGTCATATGTGAGACCTGCTAAAACTGAGACATAGACCCCAGAGGCAGGGGGGATCTGTCCTGGTGTGGCTTCACCCCTTCCTCTCCCAATCCCAAAGCATATTGATATCATCATGAACGAGGTTGAGAAGAAGAATGTTTACGAGCTCATTCCTTTCTACTTTATATTTTTTTAAACACAGACATGCATCACTCTTCACAAAAATACACTTACTGTAACTAGATCGCACTATTTGTAATAGCCCCAAACTGGAAACAACTCAAATGTCCGTCAACGAAGAACAGACAAATATTGTTGTATTCATTCAAAGGAATATGATCCAGCAATGAGAATGAACAAACTACAGCTGCTACCACTGCACAGATGAATGTCACAAACATAATGTGAACAAAAGAAGCCAGCCCCAAAGATATCGTCTGCTGCCATTTATATAAAGTTCAAAAACTGCAAAACTAACCAGGCTGCTAGTAGTCAGAATAGTGGTTACACCTGGGTGGGAGGCTGCTGATGGAAGTGGGCTGGGAGGTGCTTCCAGGGGCTGATAATGTTCCTTTTGTTGATCTGAGTGCTGGTGACATGGGTGTGTCCTTTGTGAAATGCATGAGCTGTACACTTATTATTTGTACACTTCTGGACATATATTACACTTCAATTAAAATGTTCCTTGGGCTTCCCTGGTGGCGCAGTGGCTGAGAATCTGCCTGCTAATGCAGGGGACACGGGTTCGAGCCCTGGTCTGGGAAGGTCCCACATGCCGCGGAGCAACTAGGCCCGTGAGCCACAACTACTGAGCCTGTGCGTCCGGAGCCTGTGCTCCGCAACAAGAGAGGCCACGACAGTGAGAGGTCCGCGCACCGCGATGAAGAGTGGCCCCCGCTTGCCACAACTAGAGAAAGCCTTTGCACAGAAACGAAGACCCAACACAGCCAAAAATAAAAATAAATAAATTAAAAGAAGGCTCAACATTAAAAAAAAAAAAATGTTCCTTAACATAAAAACTTGCCAATTCCAGTCTTTCAACCTTTATTAGTTACTGAAGCCTATGTTCCATCACAGATCAAGTCACATAATGAAGGAGGTAAATGTAGGCCTCTAAATTAGCATCCTCTCTTAAGCCTTGACCTTGAACATACCAGCTGAAACCAGCTTTCCTTTCTGGCTCACTGAAAAGGGGGATTGTCTACCTAGGACCTGGCCAGGTGGAGACAAGGGCCATTACTCAGGACACCCGATCCAGAGAGACAGGCAAACCACCCAAATTATCTGATTTGGCAGCTTCCTGGGATCAAATGACCCAGATAATGGTCAAACTGCCATGGTGACACCACACGTCCCAGCCAAAACACCCACAAGGTAGACTCTTTCCCTGGGGCCATATTTGTGGGCAGAGAGTCCTATGCCAGCCCCGGGTCTAATTTCTGCAAGAGGAGCTTCGGGGGCTCTTTGAGACTCTGCAGAAGCCACAGAAAGGTAAGGTAGTCTGGATCCCTGTGGGGCTCCAGGCAGGCCTCCTTCCTGGTCCTATGCTGAGGCTCTTCCACGGCCTCCCCTGGACACAGCTCTGAGCCACAGAGCATGGATTATCTCATTTAATCCAACAGCCCTAAGAAGGAGGTAATATCCATATTATTATTCCCATTTTGCAGGGCATGAAACTGATGCACAGAGAGGTTAAATGAGTCACCCTATAGTGAACACCAGAAAGGAATGGAATCATTTATTTTTTAACCGATTCCCTCACCAGCCATGCCTTCTGCTGCCATTACTTCCTCTTCCTTCCTCCAAGGATGCTCTTCTAGCTACTCATGCATCAGGCCTCAGGGAGAACCTCACTTCGGCGGACAGTCAGGGAGTCCGGGTCCTCTGTGAAGCAGGCACCAAGATGGAAGGAGATATACATGGGATTTATTGGAGCAAACTTCCATACAGGTTAAAGAGAGAGGGAGCAGGATTCAGCAGAGAAAGGCTTCAGACTATGATGCAAGTTTGACATCAGGAAGGGAGAGGGAGAAGGAGGAAAGGCTGTGCAGGAAGAGCCTCAGACACAGCACAACTGTGAGAAAGGCTCAGGCAGCCCAACTGGAGCCCCAGAGCAAAGACTACCCATTGGTGGAGCCCAGGTTGGGCAGGGATGGCTCAGGCTGCTAGTCTTCAGACCAGCAGACCCTTGGATAAGTCATCACATTTTACAGAAGGCTAAATGAGCATCGGTTTACTCAGCGCATTGGTTATGAGCCGGGGTACAGAGCACCTCTTAAGAGCATCCATTTTAATTATTTGTTGGATGGCTGTCTAACCCACTGGGCTGTAAGCTCCACAAGGGCAGGAATTAACCTGTGCATAGAGCAAGGCTGGCGTGTCGTAGATGCTCAGTTAATATCTGTGGACTGACAAACTCTCCTGACCAGCTCCTCTGGGTTTGTTGATGGCCACACATTTCCTGAGGATGTTCCATGCGGCATCTTTGTGATAAGGATGAGGGATTAGGTGTTGGATCTGGGTTTAAGTTTTAGACCCGGCTCTTCTGATCTGTGTGACCTTAAGCAAGTCAACTCCCTTTTTTTGAACTTTTGTGTATTCATCTATAGAATGGGGACAATAATATCTACCCATTAGATATTATTGATATTTATCTGTTTCAAAGATCAAATGAGATACTGCTATCACAGTATTTTTACCATTATTGTTACACCAAGGAGACATTTATAGATGGTTACTTTTAGTGTTCGTGCTTAGTCAAACAAATTAGAATAAGCCTCAGTCTCCAAGACATGAATGTTATCTCAGAGTATATCATTATTTCCATGGAAAAATCATATTCAACATACACTGACACACCTTTCATAGAGAGGAACAGTGCCAAGCAGAGACGGTCACATCATCATTTGTGGTATATTCAGTTATGTGCCCTTGAAGCCGGGATCCATAGCTTACTTGTCTGTGTGTTGTTCACACTCAGCAAGGAGCTTACACATCAAAGAGACTCCGTAAATGCACATTCCTCATCCCCATCTGGAGGCACAGCCATGTGACCACATGCCGCCTATATTAGTTGATTTAATCCTCATAACAGCTTCCCTGTGCACAGTACTGTTCCCATCCTCCAAACAGAGAAACTGAGTCCCATCGAGGCAAAGCTACTTTCCTAAACTTGAAGAACTTCCAGGTTTCGGGCCTGGGACAGCCTGGCTCCACACTGGGGTTTTTCCACCGGGACACATGGCTGTCAGCCTGGCAAAAATGTCAGTCCAAGATGCAGTCTAAAATGCAGTACGGCACCCTCACTGTCCCTGGAAACTCCAGCCTGGCCTCCAGGGAAATGTTCTTGGAAACCAGCCTTTCTGGCATCTTCCAATTTGGACACACGAGTCTCCTGGGAGGAGAGAGAGCCATGGGCTTGTGGGTTGGTGGATTTTTACCTTGGGGTTCAGGAGAAGCCAGTGTGACCTGGTTGCAGAGTTGCTCTAAGAAGCTTCAGTAATTTGAACGTCTTCACTGAGCTTTTGCCAAGCAAACACACTCAGGAGCAACCGTCCATTAATAACAACAGCAACATTCGCAGAGCTCCTGCTACGTGCAGGTCTGAGGTCTACTGGTCTCAGGCCATCACATCCATTTGACTTTGCAGCTTCTCAACTACCATGCAAGGTGGGTATCCCTACTCCCATTTTCCAGATGGGGAAAATGAGGCTCGGGAAATAAGGTAAGCTACCCATCACAGAGATGGGAAGTGGTGCTGCTGAAACCCGGGCCCAGCCCGGCCAAGGCCTGAGCATGAGACGGGGAGAAAGGACACCAGCAGGCAGAATGGAGCCTGGAGTTCCACCACCCATCTCTGAGGCAGCCGTTCCTTAAGGAACTATTGGGACAGCCTCATCCTTGGCACCCTGCCTTGCATCACCAGCTTGTCCACCCTCCAAACCCAGCCACAGCAATATCTTAGAACACACACAGCTCTGACTACACCACTCCCCTGCTAAAGACCTCCAAACGGCTTCCTGTTTCTTACAGCTGAAAGCCCAGACTCCTTCACCCAGCACTCAAGGCCTCCTGAAGTCTTGCCTCAAGCCCACTTCCTGCACCCCTTCCCTCTGCTCCCGTCCACCCTCCACAGCAGACTCTTCATCCCTCTCCCACATGCCCTGCTCATTCCCCACTTCACCTTTGTATGGGCTATTTTTCCTCCCCAAAATCTCATCTCCTTCCTACCGCTTCTCCATCCAACAAGTTCCTGGTCATCTTTCAATTTCAAATGGTGCCTTCCCTTGGGATGCCTTGCTTTCTAGAATCCCATTGTCTCACTTAACGTAGCAGGGTCAGGGAGAGTAGAAGGATACCAGTTTGGCCAAAGGAATCTTATTATTCTCATTATGCCTTTTGCCATAACCAGAGGAGGCAATTCCATAGCCTGAGTTTAGCTCAAAGAAATACCTTTCAACAACCATTTACAGAAGCTGGGAACCCTCCTTCCACCCTTCTCCCCACATTTACCGTTCTATTTGCTCAGAAGAGCATTCCCCATCTTTGTGAGAACTGCTCCTCCCCACTCCAACCTCTTGTGTCAAGAAGAAGCCATCCCTGAATATGGAGGGGCATCTTTGAGTCTAGCTGGGCCAGTCTTAGAATCCTATTGCCCTGGCCACAGTGATAGGTCCAGAAATTGGCACATGACCCAAGCTCAGCCAATCAGAAAACTTTCCTGGGAGCTTCTGCTTGATGTTGGTGGGAAATAGCCCTATTTCATGTGGTCAGAGGAAGGCTCTAGATTTGGAGGTCCAGAGCTACTTGTGAAATTGGTTTGAGCCCAGTGAGGATGACTAGCTTGAAGGAATGAACCAGAATGCAGACAAAAGGCTAGAGAAGAAGTATGTTGCTAAACTAGTTCCTGGCTCCAATCCTCCCCAAGATCAGCCATTAGGTCATAAGAGCCAATAAAGTCTTTGGTAGGTTCAAGTTCAAGGTGAGTTTTGGTCACTTACAACCACAGCGTTCTAACAAACATGGTTTAAAACTCCTTCTCCACTTATACTGTGTAATAAGGTAGTCAATAAATATGTATTAAGGATCTGGCGTGGACCAGACATTCTGCTAAGTGATGAGGACACAAAAGTGAAGTAAAAATATGGTCCCAACCTAAGTGTCCATCAACAGAGGAATAGATAAAGAAGATGTGGTACATATATACAATAGAATATTACTCAGCCATAAAAGGAACAAAATTGTGTCTTTTGCAGAGACTTGGATGGACCTAGAGACTGTCATATAGAGTGAAGTAAGTCAGAAAAAGAAAAACAAATATCATATATGAACACATATGTGTGGAATCTAGAAAAATGGTATAGATGATCTTATCTGAAAGCAGAAATAGAGACACAGACATAGAGAACAAACATATGGATACCAAGGGGGAGGGGGGGATGTTGGGATGAATCGGGAGATTGGAATTGGCATATATACACTATTGATACTACGTATAAAATAGATAACTAATGAGAACCTCCTGTAGAGCACAGGGAACTCTACTCGGTGCTCTGTGGGTGACCTAAATGGGAAGGAAATCCAAAAAAGAGGGGATATGTGCATATGTATAGCTGATTCATTTTCCTGTACAGCAGAAACTGACACAGCAGTGTAAAGCAACTATATTCCAATTTAAAAATATACATATATGGTCCCTGCTGATACAGAGCTCACTGTGCTAGCCACATGTGGCTATTTAAATTTAAAAATAATTAAAATTAGGTAAAATTTTAAATTCAGGTTTTGAATCTCACTTGCCATATCTCAAGTACTCAATAGCCATAGGAGGCTGTTGGCTACAATAAAGGGCAGCACAGATAGAGAACACTGCCATTGGCCCAGAATGTTCTATCCAACAGCGCCGGTCCAGAGGCTTGCTGGTGAAAGGGTTATTCCTAAAACTAGCAGCATCAGCCTCACGCGAGGCTCCTTGGAAATGCAGAATCTCAAATTCCATCCAAGACCTACTCAGTCATAACCTGCATTTCAACAAGACTGTTGTGGCTTTGTTAAATCCAACCCCTGGGGGGCTGGACGTTGAGCCACAGTTTTTAAAAAAGAGTCACTAGGGAAATAGAGACGTTTGTTACTCACAGGTCCCAGAGGCCACAGGCAGCCACTTCAAGGGGCCATGAGAGGAGGGCAAGGCAGAGTGCACATGCCTTTAGTAGGGTCCACAGATAGAGCGCTTTGGGGTTCCCAGACTGAAGCCAGATTTGTCAATTCAAACCAGAAAGAGTGGAGTTTGGGGGAGCTTCATGGTCCCGGGAGGCAGGGGAGGATGTTTGCCACAAGGGCCTTTGGGGGAGTCATATCAGGAACTTAACGTTTACTCATGACTCTTCAGACTGTTGTCTAGGACATGCACTTGTGGAAGGGGCTAGTGTGAGTTCAACATCCCTGTAGGTTACTTGGCCATGTAGAATGGATGCCGAGGCAGTGATGCTAGGAAGTAGTTTACCTAAACCTCAAAGATGCCCGAGTGATTCATGTGCACATGACAGTTTAAGAGACCCTGTCCTGACAGCCACTCCTAATTCAGTCCGCCTCTGACTAACTCTGTCACAGCCCCCCTCCCATGAATGGCAGAAAGGGTCCCAACCTTGAGAAGGACATGCAGGCTCACCTGGCTATCGGCTCACTGAGCCCTGCCCAAGCCATAAAATAACCTCTGTCGGGTGTCTGTCCACAGAGCAAAGGCTCAAAGGACTGACGCCAATCTTGAGCTGAAGAGATTCCCTCCCATCGCCCTCGCCATGTCGATAAATAGGACGCGAGTTAATAACCACCATAGGGCTGGGCGGGCAATGCCACCCAAGGGGTGATTTTACAGTGATTCATTTCTTCAGGGTAAAACCGCTGCAGAGAGCTGGAGTGATCCAGGGTGTAGGTTATGTTTTTATTTTTTCAGAATGAGGAAGAGAGCCCTCACTGTGTAGCATGAGAGTCCTGCGTGTTCTCATGCAGTAAAGGATTTGCCCACCCCTGTGTGGGCTTCAGGCTTAGGGGCTGTCAACTAACCCAGCCTGATTCCCAGTGCGCTCTTTAAAAAACCTTTACACACACGCACACACACACACACACACTTCAACTAATTGGTGGCACCCAACCATAACCAAGAAGAAAGGCAACCAGCTATCCATTTAAATTGCAGATTGTGATCTTTATGCTTGAAATGGTTTCAGACATCCTGTTTATAGCTTTGGGGTTCTGGCACTCAATAATCTCCAAATTATTTTCTTCAGTTTTTTTTGGAATGGTTGCTATTACGCATTGCATTTCCACAATTTCTGGGCCTCACCCCCAGCTGGTGTCTCCCGAGAGTCTAGGTAATTTGAAGATGCCTATAGCCTGACTCCCTTTCTGTAATATCATTTTAATTCTGTTCAGGTGAACCAGCTGTAGACGCTGGTTTGCCAAGGTTGGCCCTACCCCATTCACAGAGGAGGGAGGTTTTAAAAAGACTGGGGGTGTGTAGGGTGTCAGGGGGAGAAACAAGGGCTTTTTCTCCAAGCTGTAAAACTCCTCTGCCCCAAAGATCTTTAATGCGGGCGTCTAGGCTAGCATTCCCTAAAGTGTTAGTAAGTTACAAGGGAAGATGTTAGAAGGTGTCACAAGGTAACTCTGGGTTCACTGGAGATGAAAGGATTCCTTAATGTGGGACTTCTCAGGGCTAAATGCTAAAGTGCATGGGGGGAACTCCCTTTGTGTGCGGTGGGAAGGCAGGTCTACTGGGTCAAGTGTATTTAATCAGAGTGTAGCAATTTTCCTGGATGGTCTCATAAAAAGCGGTCCACAGCCCTCCTGGGAGCCGCTGCCTGTTCTGGTTACTACTTCAGCAAGGCTCCATACGAACCCAGGCTCAGGTGGCCCAGGACATCACTTCTGCCACATTCTACTGGTCCAGCGACTCACCATGGCCCAGATTCACAGAACAGGAAATAGCCTCTGCCTCTTACTAGGATGTGTGGCCTCATCAATCTGCCACCTGGCTCCTGACTTCCCAGACAGCTCAGGAAAGACTCCGAGTCAGAAAGAAGAGCGTGTGAGCCCTGCTTTTGGCATCCTTAACATGCCCAACTCACCCACCACTCCGCCCACAATTGCACCCGAAGACCTAGGAGTCGGAATGGACATTGTTTTTCCTGCTTCCCCCCTTCTCCTCTCCCCACACCCCTCCCCCCGCCCCCAAGCATCCTGAGAGGACACACAGAGACTTAGAATTAACCTGTTGAGGGTAACAGCACATTTGATTCCTCTCTGAGAAGTGATACCTGAAGAAGGGTTTGATGACTGATGAATAACTCTAGCAAAAATAAATAACAGATAATAATAAAATAAATAAGCATCGTGTGCTTACTGTGTCCCAGGCACTGCGTTATTCAATGAGTGATACACTTACTCATTTAATTCTCGTTATAGCTCTATGAAGCGGCTACTACGATTATTCCCATTTTACCGATAAGGAAGCTGAGTCATTTGCTAACGGCTAATAAGGAGTGGATCAGAGATTCCAGGCAAGATCTGTCTTCCTTCACATCTGGTATTCTGACACACTCTCTACAACAGACGGGATGGATGGAAGGAAAATCAGCCTGTATCTATGATGGTTACTCTTTTTTGAGATTTTTTGATGTGGATCATCTTTAAAGTCCTTATTGAATTTGTTACAACATTGCTTCTGTTTTATGTTTTGGTATTTTTGCCCCCGAGGCATGTGGGATCTTAGCTCCCCGATCAGGAATTGAACCCGCACCTCCTGTATTTGAAGGCGAAGTCTTAACCACTGGACCTCCAGGGAAGTCCTATGATGGTTACTCTTTACGTACGGAATACCTTCTGTATGCCAGGCTCATGGGTTACTATTTATTGTGTACTTTCTGTATGCCAAGCTCTGTTCTAAGAACTGTGTTTACTCATTTAACCCTCATAGCAACCCCGTCATGTAGGGATTATTGATGAGAAAAACTCAGTTGAGGAAACTGAGGCACAGAAATGTTAAATAACCTGTCCCGTGCCACACAGCTTGTTACTGACCGAGTCAGGATTTGAACCCAGGACTCCAAGTCCAGAGCCTGAGTTCTTACCCACTCTGTTGCCCTAGAAAAGGGCCTTTGTTCAGTGGTGTATGGCAACAGTTTGGATCAAAATGCCAAGTCTCAGTTGCATTCGGCTCTTCCGGAACCTTCAAAAGCCAGAGCTTCAGCAAAGCTGCAGCAGTGTCCTGCCTGCCTCCTGCCTTGGCTTTGAGGACACTACCTTTCAGCTCCTCTTGCCCTCCTTGGGCCAGCCCCTGCGTGAATCAAAGCATTCGGGCAGGCGAAGGAAAACTACAGCCGGGCTAGGAGCCCAGACTCAGGGGTCCTGCTTGCCAGACCTGTCTCTTTGAACAGCCCCTGTTACG
Organism: Delphinapterus leucas; assembly: GCF_059928025.1. Classification (NCBI taxonomy): domain Eukaryota; kingdom Metazoa; phylum Chordata; class Mammalia; order Artiodactyla; family Monodontidae; genus Delphinapterus; species Delphinapterus leucas. The sequence continues at coordinate 18,640,640 of NC_143142.1, forward strand.
CCAGCCCACTGCTCTGACACCAGAGATGAGAAATTTCAGCTAAGGGGCTCTGAAGGCCCTCAGCAGGCCCACCCCACATTCCTCGCATTCCCCACTGCCTGGGGCGGAAAGAATTTCCGACCAAACTTGGCAAGCCAGGAAAGACTGTGGTCGAGCTGCTCCCTCTGGAAGGTGCTATGTAGCCCTGGCAGCCCAAAGAAACTTCTTCCTCCCTAAATTCACTGCTAAGAATAACCAGGCTACCTCCACACCCATCCATGAAGGCTGCAGTCTTTTCTGAGCTCTCCCTGTGCTCAGATTAAACCCTCTCTGGCAGGAGAGGAAGCAGACAGTGAGCCCGAGAGCGGGGGTTTGAATCAATCTGGTTTGCGTGTGTCCAAAGCACATTCTCTTGTTTTGGGGGAACCACCCATGTCTAGGGCATTTCTGGAGATGAGAACTGTTTTCCACTAGGACTGCATCCCTGGTGCAGGGAGCAGACCCTCAGACCGTCCACGATAGGTGCTGTCAGCGCCCTGCTCGTATTCCCACACAGTCATTATAAGCAGGGCAGCAGCTTCTCAGTGCAAACCCGAAGGTCTCTCTGCCTGGGGGTTTTCCCCGAGCCAGGCTGATTTTGCCCCCAGGAAATATTTGGCAATGTATGGAGACACTTTTTAAAAAAATTTTATTTTATTGACATATAGTTGGTTTACAATGTTGTGTTGATTTCTACTGTCTGTTACCCTTGCAGACCATCTCAGAGTGGACTTTACACATTTCAAGGGCTCCCTAGACACACGTGGCTCGTGATCCGGGGCCCCTGTACTAGACAACACTAATGTTAGACTAAGACTTTTCCACTCACAGATGCTTGGTGATGAACAGGTCTGGCTGGGAGAGAAAGAAGATGAGGAGAAACAGGAAGGGAATTTTCCAGAACATACAAACATCTCCTAAAAAGGTCTGGAGCCCCGTCCTCTGCCTCTTCCCGCTGGGGGGTGGGAGACAGCATCTGGATGCTGTCCCTTTTCTCCAAGTTAACTTTGCTTCCGGGCACCAGTGGTCAAGGAGGCTCGAGGGTGGTGGACAATGGCCACCAAGCTCAGGGAGCTTGTTCTCTGCCAGCTGCCAGCAGCGGGAGCTCAAGGTCCCAGGGGAGGGCCACAAGACCCCCTCAATCAAATCAAAGAGACTGTTCGCATGAGCCTCATCCAAGGCTGGCTCTTGCAATAGTTTTAAATCACCTTTGGCTTAGGGAGGTTGAGTGCCTGCTCGTTTTATCAAGTGACGACTCCCTGGACGAGACGAAATCCATTTCCACGGCTAATACGACAGAGCATTTGGAGAGTATTGAATCCATTAGGAACCAAAGTGGTTTCCCACTGTCACCAGCTGAAATCTGCATGACGATACAGCTCAGGGCCCAGGGTGGAGGTCCCGGGATCCGTGCACAGATGTCCAGACTGACTGCTAAGTCAGGGCATCTGTTAAGGGCACATAAGACAACTATGAAGTAGTTAAGGGCACAGGTGCTGGGGTCAGGTTGCCTGGGTCTGGAAAACTGGTCCAAGTTCCAGCTCTGCTGCTTGCCATCTAACAGGGAAGCAATTTAATCTCTCCGAGTTCCTTTCTTCATCCATAAAATGGATTAATAATTCTTATTCTCTCTGGACGACCTTCCCCCAGACATTCCCTTGACTCTCACACTCATCTTTTTCAAGTCTTTGTTCAGGTGCTACCTCCTCCAAGAAACCTTCCCTCCCCTCCTTGTTAGAAATCACAACTCCACCCGTGGCACTCTTTTCATCTCCATTCCTGGCTTTATCATGGATTTATACATTTTGTTTGTTATCTGTCTCTCACCAGTGGAATTTCAGTTCTCACAGTGGCTGGGCCAGATTCCAACAGAGAGCAGAAGTGTTCCAGTCCTTGTGACCCACAAGTTGGGAACCATCACAGTCACGTCCTCCCTATTCTATAGGCTGAAACAAGGGACAGGGCCAGCCCAGATTCAAGGGCTTTTAGGGAGCAGCTGCAAAGTCACATTAGGAAAAGAGTGAACAGAGGGAAGGGTAGAGCAATGCGGTCATTTTTGCATCCGTCTATTACACATAACTTTGAAGTCAGGAGTTATGAATGCCCCCCTTAGGTTTTGGGTAAGAGTCCCCAGTCAGCAAACATCCAGGAAAGGCCTTGGCCCTCTCTGAAGGTGTCCGCAGCCTCTTCCTCAGCTGTATTTGCATATTGTGATTGGCTCCCCTACTTCTCATCTGTCCCAGCAGGAAGAGCCTTTTCTTGTCTCCGGCCCCCAGGAGAATGACTAAAATCCCACACTCGGCCAGAACTTAATATGCGATTCCTAGAGGCGGAAACCTGACTTGCCCTAATTTTCCATAATTAATTCATCAAGACACCTGGTGTGGCTGCTGCTCTCTGCAGGGACTCCCTGGCGTCCTCCCAAACCGCCCAGTGAGTCCCTGCTCTCCTCATTTCATGGGGGAAGGGAAGCTACGGTTATGGAAGACCTACAGTGAGCCCAGCCCTAGGGTGGGTGTTTTATACGTGCAAATTCCTTGACCCTCTTAACAGCCCTGCCACGTGGATGGTATGAGTCCCATGTTACAGATGAGATGACTGAGGTCACTCGCCCAAAGACACACCGTTGGCAAGTTCCAGAACCTGGGTGATGGTTACTTGGTTACTTAGGGGTCCATACCCGGGCAGGTGCCAGAGAAATTGTGGCTTAAAGGCGGGATCCTCTCTCTGGTCAAGGCTGACCTCCTTGGGTGATATGATTTGTCTCCCCTACTGCTTGTCACAGTGTCTGGAACCCTTCCATTAAGCATTTCTTTCACTGGGTATTTATTTCTTTTTCCACCACTGCCACCAAAAATTAGCACCAGGCAAGGAGACCCTGTTAAATTACAAATTCTGTGGATCTACAGTTAGTTAAATACACAGGTTTCCTGAACCTCCCTTCAGACCTGTGAAAACGGACTCTTTGGGAATGAGGCCCAGGAATCTGCATTTTGATGTCCTCCTCCCTATGATTCTGACGCTGGCTACACCCTGCACAGAAAAACGTCTACATTGTTGACGCTAAATTTAAAAAAAGTATGTTGAGTAAAGCATGACCCTGTACTTGACAAAGAGAAGAGATCTCAAATGGGTACAAGAAAGAAGTGTGGAAGAATATGTTAACAGTGGATAGTTTCCACTCAGGGTGGGGTGGTAAGAGCTCGATTGCAGTTATCTGCCTGGTGTGAGCACTGGGCACTGAGGATGTGTTCCCTTGTAACCTGAAAAAGCAAGAAGGATCCTTGAAGGCAAATATCCTTGAAAGAGAGAGCCGCATTAGCAGCTGGAAGGCAATATTGAAAAGAAGATTTCTGGCCGTGGCAGCTAGCTGAGGACAAAGCCTTGTGGGAAAACAGCTTTGGGGTAGGCACCTGGGGGAGTAACGGGAGAGGTGTGCAAATCCCAGCGTGAGGGCACCAAAAGCCAAGTCTTTCTGTTTCCATAACCTGTAATCTCGATCTCTATGCCAGGCCATGTGTCTGATTGCAGTGACGGCCCCAATCTTCCACCCCTCCCTGTGCCCATGTCCTTGACCATGTGACTGCAGTGCTCCCCCTCCATGACTCAGTTTAACCATGTGACTTGCTTTGAACAACGGGATTTTAGCTCACACATAGTCACATAACTCTGGAACCCTATACCTACACCAAACCTTGTAAATATTAGAAATAACTGATTGAACTATATACCAGGAATCCTGTTCAGTGCTTTAATCGTCACAAGACAGTGCAGTGGTAATCATTACTATGAGATTTTTTTAAGAACAAAAGATAGTTCTAGAAAAAGATGGTAATTCAGGTAAAAGATAAAATCCATACTATATTAGGATAATGTCCGTACTATAGTAAAGAGCTCTCACAAATTGACAAGAAAAATAACAAATGACCCAACAGAAAAATGAGCAAAGGATAAGAATTCATGGAAGAAATTTGAGTGGCCAACCTATAAATACAGGAAAAGATGCTTAAATTGTCTAGAAGTTAGGGGAATGCAAATTAAAGTAAAAATATAATACCACTTTATACCCATTGAACTGGCAAAAATTAAAAAGAGCTATGACACCTCCTGCTGGCAGAGATGAGGGGAAAGGAAACTCATGAATGGCTGGTAGATGACTGGAAAGTGGTCCAGGAAGTTACCTGCTCCCCTGAATTAACTAAGATAGTTAATGTCAGAATCATCATTTAAGTCTGGGTGGTTGAGCCCCAAAGCTTATGCTATCAACCACTGAATAAATGGAAAGAATTTAGTGATCTAATCTAGAGGTTTTCAAGCCTTCTCTCTTTTTTTTTAATTAAAGGAGCAGAAGCATCTCTTCCAAGAACATCTTACAGAAAACCCCAATCCCATGAAAGAAATAATAAAAAAAAAACTGCCATGCTTGAAGCTGGCTGTGAGGGTCCCAGTCCCTGGCTCTGTCCCTTTCTCATTGCAGAGCCAATGAGTCTCTAGAGCTCCATGGAGCAGAGTTTGAAAACAACTGGTCAAGCTCAACCCCATCATTTTACAGACGGGGCAACTACACGGCCCAGAGAGGGTAGGAATTGCTTGAGGTCATACAGCTCATCATGGCAGAGCTGGGACTAGGACCTGGGTCTTCTTGCCATGAGAACAGCACTCTTTCTGCTATGTAACTCTCAAAGTTCTTAACAATTCTGTCATAATCACCCTCAGAGTTATCATTCACTGAGCATCTCCTAAGTGTCCAGCAATATGCATACATCATGTCCACTCCTGAACAACCAACGTAAGGTAACTGAGACAGGACATACCGAATGTCACATACCTAGGAAGAGATGGGATTTAAGCCCAGGTCTCTCTAAATTAAAAATGGGAGTGCTTTCCACTGTACCAGACTGCCCCGGGGAAAGCAGCTGGTGACTATGGAGACTGTGGGGGATGTGAGAGGGGCTTTAGCCTGGCACCAGCATGGATGGATTCCCCCCTCCTCCCATCAGGATCTTTGCCACCTCCTGGCAAAGTGGGGTATCAGCTCCCCACTCCCTCAGTACCCAGCACTGCCCGTGGGAGGTGTTCAACATCTATCTGTTTGCTAACTGCTCATTCTCAGAGGTCAGCGATAAGTCACCTATGGGGAGAGGAGGCTGGGGGCAGAGAGTCCTGGGTCCGTAATCTAATTCAGACATTTCTTAGCTTTGTGACCCCAGACAAGTTAACCCATTTCTCTGTGCCTGCTCCTTTATAGCTACATTAAGGTTCTACGGTATAATGCTATACTGACTGGGAAGCTTTGGGATGCAGATAACAAAAAATCCCACCTATACTGGCTAAAACACTGAGGAAAGCTATTATCCTTCATAACAGAAAGTTCAAGGGTAGAGTGGCCTTTGGGGTTAGAGACTTAGTGGCTCAATGATGTCAGTGAGGATATAGTTCCTCTCATCTTTCCACTGTCAGAGTTGGCTTCATCTTGTATCTTCTGGCACGGAGCAAGACGGCTGTGGAAGTTGCCGTTGTCACATCTGCACATACTATAGGCAAGAGAAGAGTGTCCATCCCTTCCTATAGCTCCTTCTTAGTAAGGCAGAAAAGTTTTTCAAAAGCCATGAACAGGCTTTCCCTCATTTCTCATTGGGCAGAACTGGGTCCCATGTTAACTCCTAGACCAGCTATTGACAAGGGAATAGTATTGTGGTGATTAGTTTAAACTGATCATCTGTAGTGCAATGGCTGATGGGAAGCCAACTCTACCTTGAAATATTTAATGAGGATCTGGTGTACAATGAGCATCGTCTGCTTCTTTCAACGCTAAATCCCCAGCCCCTTGGACACTGCAGACACTCAGCAGTGAGGGAGTGTATGAGTGAGTGAGAGAATGAGTGAATGAAGCATTTCTTTCCTCTCTCTACTTTCCCCAGCTGGATTATCTCTTGATGACCTTAATGCCCAAATGAAGCCACAAAAGATGGTGTAACTGGGACAGATTAGGAAATAATTTGAACTCTCTCTGGAAAGCACTACTGAAGTAATGAGGTGATCTGCATCCCCCCGCTGAAGTTTCCCATATCCAAAATTACTCATCAACTCATCACCAGGCTCCCCTGGGCTAGGGTGGACACCATATGACTGACTTGTTGATTTTGTTTTTGCTCCTACTGTTTTAGATTAACTCTTCCTGGCATTGAGATGGCATTTTGGAAGACTTGCGTATGAACATTATTAATAACAGACATTAGTGTCCAGAATAAATAGCCAACTGGTTTTGGCAGTAGAACGACCAAAAGTGTCAGCCATGTGAAATCAAACGGGCAGTGCTCGTCACTGATCATGGGAATTTCGGTGGGCACTATGTAACACGGGGGCTGTTGTTTTCCCTCACGTTGGATGTACAGTGGGGTGTGAAGGCAGCTGCCTTCATATTCCAGTAGTAAGTTAGGCTTTCCCAGGGAATTCATGCTGAAAGCTACCTAACAGAACCCCACTGGAATAAGACATACAGTGACCTTGTGGCAAGTCTTTAGGACATTCTTTGACCAGAGACAACCATAGGAAGGAGCTCAAACCTCAGTTTCTCCATCAGCTAGACTGGGAATTTGGAAGACTTGCTAAACCTTGAGAAACACAGGAGGCAATGCTAGGTGGCTCATGGACTCATATGGAGCACAATCATGTTATGAGTTTTGGCAATTCTGGAAGTGGTATGATTTGCTCATAATTCTTGGTCCTTTCTATACCCTCACTATAGGTCACGGTGGTTGGAGTGTACCTTCCTACCCCTTCCTACTTCCTTTGCTATTGGACTGGACCATGTGACGTGCTTTGGTCAATGGGATATGCCAAAGTAACTGTGGCCAGTTCTGAGCTCAAGCCTTAAGTGGTGCCTGTATTTTCACACACTCCTCTTGAAATTTCTGTTCCCTGGCTCTAGAAGGGCATGTTCTGGGTGGCCACTGGGTCTCAAAATGAAAGAGAAAGGGAGCAGGCTTAAACCCAAGAGCCATCCCCAGCTGATCCATGGAACCGTAAGAAGAAAAAATAAATTCTCTTGTAAATTAGGCAGCTTGTTGGCATTATTGCATCATTATCACAGCAAAAGCTGGCTCATATAGAAATCCGATTACTATTAACAATAAAAATAATTGCCAATAATAGATACTGGGCATTTACTATATGGCAGGCTATTCTTGCCATATAGTAAATAACAACTCCATGACACAGGAATTGTCATCCCCATTTTACATATGATAAAACTGAGGCTCTGAGAATTTAGGGAACTTGCCCAAGGTCACACAACCAGAAAGCTGCAGAGCTAGGATTTGAATGGCCCCACAGGCTGCGCTCTCCCTATCTTCTCTGCCACCCAAGGGAATGATCAACCAGGCAAGTGTAGTTCTTTCAGGGCACAAGACCACTGTCCTGCCATCTGAGCACAGGTAGGAAAATAGGAGCTTTTTCTGGAGTGTCCCTCTCCAGAGACCCATTGGAGCTGCCCCCAAACTTGAAACTCTTTGGAAGGTCTGGAGCCATCCCAGGAGGATGCATCGTTGCCATCTGGAAAGGTCTTGCTGCCTGCTGCTATGTGAGCATCCTGTAGGGACAGCTAAGAGCAGACTTGCTCCCAAGTCCCTCCCCAATGCAGGGACTGGCATTTGGTTCTTGGAAGCATTTATTGAGCACCTACTACCTACCAGATGGAAATGGGATGGCATGAAAAACCTGACGCTCTTTCTAGATAAGGGAAGGAAATACATTTTCAAAGCCCTCAGCATCACATCCCAGACTCTTCTCTGGTTTCAAAAAAACTGTATTGTCATTTGTGGTCCCCCCCCTCTCCCTTCTACCCTTCACTCACCCTAGACTCAGGCACATGGAAACTGTTTTAATCTAAGCCTTTGCTGAACTTGTTCCTGCTGCCTGTGGTGCTCTTCTTTCTTTCCCATTTCAGTGATCAAATTTCTGTTCATCCTTAAAGACCCAACTCAAAGGTCACCTTCTCTGAGGCCCCTTCCCCAATCCCATCCTCCGGGCTCTTTGTTTTCTATGACAGCCCATCTTGATGGCTGATCTAGACAGAGGTCTGTCTTTCCCACAAGCCCACAGGTTTCCCATGGACAGAGACTTGCTCATTTTATATCACTTCCCAGCCCAACACACAGCATGATACCAGGTGCTGCGATGATTCCCATCTATTTGGAAATTATGCGTTTAATGTTGTAGAGCACATGTCAGTTTATAAAGAGCTTGCCAGTCAGCTCCAGGGTTGACTCCTGGACCTCTTACCTTGCAGCCCTGTGACCGTGGGAATTTGGTGACCTCTCTGAGCACCTGCCGAACAGTATCATTGGAAGATTTCAGATCATCCACAGAAAGCAACTAGCAGAGTGCCTGGCTTGTAGCCAGCACTCAAGAAATGCAATCTACTCATAGGACTGCTGCTGTTGTCTATCACCACAGATTCTGGGATAATAGATAATGTTTATTTCAGTTACCAGCAGTCAGAAAACTTTTTCTCTAAGGGTCAGAAAGTCATTATTATACCCCAGGTGGGCCATGTGGTATCTGCCGCACTACTCAACTGTGCTTTTGTAGCGTGAAAGCAGCCATAGACAATATGTGAATGAAGGCATGTGGCTTTGTGTCAATAAAACTTTATTTGCACAAACTGGCAGTGGGCCGGATTTGGACCGTGGGTTGTAGTTTGCTGACCTCTGCCCTAGGAAACTAGAGAGAACCAGAGATGGAATGTCCACTGGACCTGTTCAAGGCTGCAGTTCTTCAGTTTGGACCTTAGGCTGCATAATTAATTGTAGGGGTCACTGCAAAGGGAAACCTGGGGCAGTGGAGGGAATATTCTTGACTTGGCAAATGGAGGAAGAAGTCATAATGCATCAAAGCCTGGGCTTTGGATGCAGATAGACATGGGTCCAGAACCAAGCTCTATCACCTGCTGTGTGTGACTTTGGGCAAGGAAGGGACTGCCTCTCTGTTCAAGCCTCAATTTCCTCATTTATAAAATGGAAATCATAACAACCCTCATTTCACAGGCTTTGGGGAGGACACATCACATCAAGTGCTCAGCTATCTCACCAGAATTTGTAAGAACGTCTTCAAAATGCCAAAGGGAGCATTACCTAGACCCTGGGCAGCAGGAAGGGAAAAAATTGAAATGGAAAATGCTGACTTTCTATTAGCTTTGAGTACATGGAATTTCTCACCAAGACCTTGTAAACCGCTTAACTTTCAACAAGGCTGACATTTGGGGAATGATAAGCTCAGGTGTTGTTTGTAGCCAAGAAGCTTTTTTTAAAGAGGACACTGAGGGTCTCAGTGTGGCAACCCCACACCTGTAATCCCACCTAAAAGAGATGCAGGCAGAGGATGGGGAGCAGCATCTCAGGGGCTCCAGGGTCCAGCCTTCACTGGGGTCTGGGCACTCCGATGCCCCCAGAGTGGTGGGATATGCAGATGGAAGGCTCATGGGTGGGTATTGTTCTCCTGATGATCTGAAGCGGAAGGAAATTCAGGTGGAAAAGCACAGATTGACACTGGCGAGCAAGAGGATTAAAAAAGGATTTTAGAGGGTAAAGAGAAACGAAGGCTGATCTATCGGATACTTCTGTACTCAGAACGCCAGGTTTTCCCCCAATTCCAATAAGCTCTTTAAAAACTTCATGAGGTTTTTGTTTCTTTGCATATTTATTTGGGTCCCAAGGATAAACTCATGAAAAGCTGCTTCTCTTCGTGGGCAAGTCCTGGGGGAACATATAATTTGTACAGTTCAGGCTAATAAATGACACAATGTCAACATCTTCAGTCACTAACGCCCCACAGCAAACCCAGGCCTTATTAACGAGGGGTGGCCAAAATAAGAGAGGAAACCTTTCTCTCGCTTCATTCCTTCTTTCTTTGTTTCCTTCCTTTCCATTTTTGAAGAGCTTCCCAGTGCCAGGCACTGGGGACATAGAGATGAAAAGGTCACTAGAAGGTCAAGGTCAGGTGGGAGAGAGGATGCTTTAATGGAGAGTTGTAAGGCAGTGGGATGGGTGCTCAAATAGGGGCAGCGTAGGCATCCTCGGGCAGCATTCACAAAGCAACTGCTGTATCCTGACAGGTGCACTGGAGACAGGAAAGGGGCAGGTAGATGCTCCAGGACAAACCCTACCCCGTGCCTTCTATGCCCCCATTTAAACTGGAACCATGAGAAAGGGCTGGCCTTAAAAACTTCATACCTTTACCTATAAAGGTGAAAAAACTAGTGACTACCTGATGTCCAATGATGGGGGGCCAGTGGTTACTTAGTGGCATATTATGCAGGCATTAAAGTAATAAGGATGAAGACTGTATAGCAACGTGGAAGAAAGGCTTACAAAATAACACTGGGAGTGGAAGGTGAAAAGCACATTTTACCAAATGAGAAAGCAAATCTCACTAGGATCTGGTTGTCCAGGAGAGCTGAATCTGGAGAGAGAGTATGCTGGTGATTGGCTTAAATGCCTACCTCTCCACTGTATTTGGACGCTTGGAGAGCAGGGACTGTGATGTCCATAACTACATGTCAATATCTATCTATCTATCTATCTACCTATCTATCTATCTATCTATCTATCTATCTATCTATCTATCTATCTATCACCATCTCCTAGCTCTGTGGAGGGGACATAATAAATGTAAGAGAGAAGAAAGGATGTCCATGCCACTCACCCCTGCATGCTGGACAAAGTGTAGTATCTTGCACGTAGCAGTTGAAAGATCAATAATGAAAGATGGAAGGAGGGCTGGATGAGCAAGGACAGAAAATGGGTGGTGAAAGAGGAATAAAAAAGGAAGAAAATGGGTGAAAGAGAGAAATAAGGAAAGAGAAAGATAAAAGAGGGTGAAAAGGAAGGGAAGGAAAGAAAAGGGTGATTTTGCCTCGGTTTAACTCATTGCATATAGTCAAGAAGATAACCTCTGCCAGGATCAAGCTGGAATCTTATACCTTGCACAACTAACTCCCCTGAAAAGCTGTTGTCCTTGGTGGACCCAAAGCCAGAGCTCTTGGAAGCTGCAGCCCAAGGACTCCCTGGGACAGCCTTGCCCCCAAGGCAGGCTCATGCCAACAAGCCCAGGGCAGAAGAATGGGGCTGTTCCCTCTCAGTGAGACCCCAAGCTTTGACCAGTCTCAGGCTGTTGGGTCCCCAAGTGAAACTGGATCTACCTCTGGAGGCATTGACAAAAAGCAGGGATTTTACTGGAGGTTTAGTGGGGGCCAGAGGATGGAGATTACAAAGCGCATCTGAGAGTGAAGCTTCCTAAAAATCCCCTTCAAGCATCTCTGTCTTCCCCAGATTTCCGTCTCTTTTGGCAGCTGCCACACCTCTCCCTTCTCCTACTCTGCCAGCTTTCTCCGGTCAACCTCGTTTCTTTCCACACCTTGCTTCTCCAAACCCCCCTGCACACACAGCGATAAACACCAAAGCCAGCTATTAGCCATGCCCACCCTTCTCCAGCTTCTCCAAACCTGCTCCTAATTTCTTCTCCTCGCGTCTGACGTTCCTCAAGCATTATTTCCATCAAGCATCACGTTGGAACGTGGTTAGTGACTCTTTGGTGAACAAGATGGGCTCTAAATTCCAGCTTAATCTTTGCAAGCTGGGTGACCTCAGACAAGTGGCATCATCCCTCTGGGTCTGTTTTTCCATTGATAAAATGAGCACAATGTGAGCACATGCCCACAAAGATTGCTGAGTATTAAACAGGATGATGCAGGCAAAATGCTGGTCTGTAGAGACTGTGCAGTAACTGTTAGCCATCAGTACTATTATTTATCCACTGGAGAATTCTGTGAGGTCAGTAGGGCAAGGACTATGATTTCTATTTTGAAACAAACAAACCAAGGACCAGAATGGTGAACTGACTTGCTCAAGGCTGCACAGGACAAGCAGCCAAGCAAGAGGTCACATTCTGTTCCTTGAGTCCAGAGCCTTTGGACTTCAGCCCAGCTCCTTGAGGTCAAGTCCTGAGAAGGCAGGTGCTGGTGGGTGGGGGCCACGCAGCTTGGGCACTGTTTAAGTGTTCTGGGGAGAAGAGCTTCTCCTTCCTGGCTTCAGTTTTCAGAGCCTCAACATTAAATTATGCTAATGTATGACACGGGATTGTGCCACTTGCTAGCCCCTGACAATGACATTTCTTGCAGGCTCGACTCCAGAGAGCCCATTTTGCTGTTCTCAGCAGAGTCTGGAGTGACCTCTTCTATATCCTTGGCTTGAAACAGGAAATTCGGTGTCCTCACGAGCCATTTCTCACAGTGGCCACTCAGGGACTTCCTAGGTCGTTTCTAGTTTGGTGCATGGTGCCCCTCTTTGGAGTCTACGTTAAAGCACAGAATTCAAAGGCTGCCTGTTACTGGACACCTAGCTAGCTGCCAGAATTCCCTCCCTTTCCCCCGTCATCGTCACACTTGGCGCTTCACAGTATAGTGTAGTGTTTGAGGAATTCTAGAGTCAGACAGATGTTGGTTCAAAACCTAGGAGTGACACTTACTGACTGTGTGAATTTGAGAAAATTAATTAGCCCCTCTGAGTTTCCATTTCTTTGTCTGTAAAATGGGTATATGGGTAATGGAAAGCAGACCAATAATACTTCATAGGACTGTGGCGATTCAGTGAGATTGTGTCTATGTTAGCTATGACTGGAATAATGCTGCAAAACAAATAACCATAAAGCCTTAGTAGCACATGACAATCAGCAATCCACAGAAGAAATAATGGAGCCAACACATACATGAGAAGGCATTAGTAAACAAAGTCAAATTAAAGATTAGAATATACCATTTTTCACCTGTACCTAAATGGCAATTTTTAAAAAAGATATACTTTACTTTGTAGAACAGTTTTTAGATCAACAGAAAATTAGAGAAGAGAGTACAAAGAATTGCCGCTATTAAGACCATCTTACCCTAATGTGGTATATTTGTTACAACTGATGAACTGATATCAGTACATTATTATTAACTAGAGTCCACATTTTATTCAAATTTCCTTAGTTTTTACCTCATATCCTTTTTTGAGGGCGTTCAGAATCCTATCCAAGATAGCACATTACATTTAGCCGTCATGTCTCCTTAGACTTTCCTCTTTTTTGATGACTTTGACAGTTTTGAGGAACATTGGTCAGGTGTTTTATAGAATGTCTCTCTACAGTGATATTTTTTCCATGAATTGACTGGGGATATGGGTTTTGGGGAAGAAGACCAGAGAGGTAAAATGCAATTTTCATCACATCATATCAAGGGTACATAGTATCAACATGACGTATGAATGTTGATACTGGCCTTGACCACCTGGCTGAGGTAGTGTTTGTCAGGTTTTTCCACTGTCAAGGTACTTTCTTCCCCCTTTCTATACTGTACACTTTGTAAGGAATTACATGCACAACCCACACCTAAGGAGTGGGGAGTTATAGTCACCCTCCTTGAGGATAGAGTATTTATATAAATTATTTCGAATTCTTCTGGGAATTTGTCTCTTCTCCCTCGTTTATTAAGTTATTCAATCTATTTACACCAGTATGGACTCATGGCTATTTATTTTATACTCTGAGATCTAATCCACTGCTTCTTTATTTATCTTGCTCAAATTGTTCCAGCTTTGGCTTTGGGAGCTCTTTCCATTGGCTTCTATGCGCCTCTGACATACTCCCATCATTTTTTTTTTTTTGAGCACATCCTTACAATTAGGCAGTATAAGATGCTCCAGGCTCACCTTGTATATTCACTGCCTCAGTCATTGAGTCAGTTATCTCTCCAATGAGCCCTCGTTCTTTCTTTTTTTTTTTGAACAATGATATTATAAACCAAGATCTGGGCATTACATGTTCATGTTGGTACTCAGGGGTCATTGATTCTCCGCCCTCTCAGCTGGCAGAGCAAGAAAATATATGTGAGTATACTAACCTATGTATATACATGTATCTAGAAATATTTCTGTATGGAATCATCTGTCCCTATATTAAGGGAAACATGAATTTATACAGATGTCTCCAGCTCCAATCCATTACCACATGCATCACTTAGCCTCCGACTCTTGCTTATCTGTAAACCGCCACTCCAACAGTGAGAAGCCTGGATCCCACTATGCTCCACCCATTCGCATAATGCTTCAATTCCAGTATACATGTACAGCAGTAGCAGAATTGCTAACCTGTACCTCATGGAAAACAGCGTTATCAACTACAGCACAGTACTTATGTGCGGTGACTTTTGCCTTTAGTCTTACAGACTCTGCTCATTTCCAAAGTTCCTTAGGTCAGCACTTTTTCCTCTCCCCCTCCTTTAGTGTGGTTGTTTCATACATTTGTAAAACAGTTAGATTCTTTACCCCAGTCTCCATCCCTTCCTGTGATCCCTGACCTCCTAAATGACTTTTTTTTTTACTGCATTCTTTAAGGTTCACTCTTCGTGTTCAAAAGTTCTCTGCGTCTTGACAAATGCATACTATCTTGTATCCATTGTTACAGTAATAATGCAGAATACTTTACTGCCCTAAAAATCCTCTGTGCTCCACCCATTCATCTCTCCACCTAAACCCCTAGCGTCCACTGCTCATTTTACTACTGCTATAGATTTGCCTCTCCCAGAATGGCAATGACATTTTTAAGTGCTAATACAGTCATACCTCGTTTTATTACACTTCACTTTATTGCACCTCACAGATAGTGCTTTTTTTTTTTAACTGAAGTTTTGTGGCAATCCTTTGTGCAGCAACTTTATTGGCACCATTTTTCCAAGAGCATTTGCTCACTTCATATCTCCTTGTCACATTTTGTTAAGTCTCACAATATTTCAAAGTTTTCATTGTTATTATATTTGTTATGATGGTCTGTGATCAGTGATCTTTGATGTTGCCGTTGTGATTGTTTTGGGGCACCATGAACTGTGCCGATATAGGACGGCAAACTTAATAGATAAATGTTGTGTGTGTTCTGTCTGCTCCACTGTCCGGCCATTCCCCCATCTCTCTCCCTCTCCTCAGGCCTCCCTATCCCTTAAGACACAACAATATTGAAATTAGGCCAGTGAATAACCCTACAAGGGCCTTTAAGTGTTCAAGCGAAAGGAAGATTCGCACGTCTCTCACTTTAAATCAAAAGCTGGAAATGACTACACTTAGTGAAGAAGGCACGTCCAAAGCCAAGACAGGCTGAAAGCTAGGCTCTTGCACCAAACAGCTGAGATGTGAATGTAAAGGGAAAGTTCTTGAAGGAAAGTAAGAGTGATAAGAATGATAAGAAAGTGAAACAGCCTTATTGCTGATACTTAATGGTATCGATAGAAGAGCAAACCAGCCACAACATTCCCTAAAGCCAAAGCCTAATCCAGAGCAAGGCCTTAACTCTCTTCAATTCTATTAAGGCTGAGAGAGGTGAGGAAGCCACAGAAGAAAAGCTTGAAGCTTGCAGAGGTTGGTTCATGACGTTTAAGAAAAGAAGCCATCTCTATAATACAAAAGTGCAAGGTGAAGCAGCAAGTGCTGATATAGAAGCTGTGGCAAGTTATCCAGAACGTCTAGCTAAGATAATTGATGAAGGCACCTACACTAAACAACAGATTTTCATGCCCTGGGATCAAAGGCAAATCAGACATGGATCTGGCCAAGTTCAGGAAGGGATGTTACAGAAATGTCACAGGCACAGATCACCTTAATACCAGGCAGACAATAAAACACAACACTAGAGAGAAGTTCAAAAAACATGGCATTCACTTCTAGTGGGGCTTGGAGCCCCAGGGAAGATCTGGGAACTTTATGCAAAGTGATGTCCAGGAAACTGAACAAAGAAGCTGCCCTGAGGTGGAAAACATGGGGATGGAGAGAAATAAGAAGCAATCCTATGAATGTGAGGCTAGTTTTCTGACATCATTTTATTCCACTTTTCATAACAGAATTAGCCTTATCATTTTTATGACTCGGATGTCATGCTAGTAAAAAAAATAGCTGCATGTATTCCAGTGTGGGGTTGAAGTGTAATTTACTCAATCAGTCTCATTGGCTGGATTTGGGGGTCATTTTCAAGTTTTCACTACTATAACTGACCGTACAATTAATATATATTTGCATTTGTCCAATTTTTGTCAGGATAAATTCCTAGGAGGGAAATAATTGGATCAAAGAGTATGTACATTTCAACGTTTTCAGTATATACTGCAAGATTTCCTTACGTGGACCAATTTATACACCATGGCATGAGTGGTCATGTGTCCACAATGGCCTAGTTACATATATAATTATTTTTCATCTGCTTGCTCCATGGGATGATGGCACAGATGATGTAAGCTTGTTTGTTACCATTCTTCTTCATATCCCTGCCTCCACTGAGCTCTGGGTAAAAAACTCAAAAATCCCCTGCATGCCACATCTGGAAATGTCCCTGGACTCTCTGTCTTTCCCCATGACAACCTGAAAGCAGATGGCTTATCAGTTCAGCCTAAAAGCAGCATCTTTGTCTTTTTCAAGTCAGGTACTGAAAACCTGGGCTGGGGGTGAGGAAGCCTGTGTTGTGATGGAGGGAAGACCTGGCCTTTAAGAAGAATATTTTATTCATGCCCCTGGGGTGTACTGGCATTTCTGCAGCCGTGTCTGTGTCTTTCCCTCACCCAGATCACTTAGGGTCTGCCAAGATGGAGCTCTGTTATGGGCGTCCTTGTTACTCTGGACGCATACATCACACCCCAGATATTTGTGAGCTGATGTTTCCATAATTGGGGGTGGCAGGATAGTGGGATACCCTGGGATCTTGTGGGAAGAGGCTTGGGGTAGCATTTAACAAAGAACACGATTTCTAGTTCCAAGCCTCCCGATGCTTTGAGTAAACAAGGCTCATTAAAGAGGAAAAGTGAAGCACAGAGAAGGGGAGACATCTGTCTGGGGTCACACAGCAAATCACCCCGTCGAAAAGCCTTACAACCCTGAGTCCCATCAGACCTGGTTGCCTCCCCCATGGCAAATCCCTGGTTCTAAATCTCAGCACGCTGTGTGTCTCATGCAAAGGGTTGTTTACAATGTTGCATTACCAAGCTTTTAAAAGTCCAGATGGTTCCAGTTGTGGGGGGTCTACAGGCCATAAAACTGTCATCCTCAGAACTCAAGCCTCTCTCATGGTAATGATGTAATCTGTTTGCAGAAAAAGTCCCCGGCCCAGGCTGTCACAGAGCACTCACTCCCACCGAGGCCAAGCCAGGGTAGGGAGGATGCATGATGATTCTCTGCAGAGTAACTTTCCTTCATCTGTGCTCTCCAGCACATAAAGGGCCTGATGTGCTTGAGGACAGCAGGAGTCAAACCTCTGGACCCATTTCATCTCCTACGTCTCCTTCCCAAGCAGAGCTGCAACAGACACCCTTTGGTCCCCTCCAAGACCCTGCACATGACTTCATGCTGCCGGGAATGCCCTCCCCTGCTGTCAGCCTCAACACCAGCTTATGACTGCAGGTGCAAATCTTGCCTCTGAAGTTTTCTAACTCTCTGACCCAGGATAAACCACTTCATCTGTCTGAGAATTTATTTCCTCATCTCTAAAATGGCATCAGTAATCGATCCAGCATCCCAGGGTTGTTACAAAGATTAAGCAAAATAATCCTCATGATCTGAGGTTGAGAACATTTTGGTTGTAACAAAATCCCAATATGATCAGCTGAAGCTAAACAGAGGAGGGTGAGGATTTACTCAAAATGAGAATAAACCCAATCTTAAGCTTAGGGTACAAAAAAGTCATGTTGCATTTACATTTCCAGTTGATCCCTCAAGACTCCCCCATGCAAGAAGTCCAACATCTTCCTCTTAAAAGTCCCACCCGCATCCTTACCCCACGACGACCCTTCTTGGGTGGTTCATGCATCCCGGGGACAGGGCATCCACAGGGAGCAGCTTCCACAGCAGTGAACGAAGGCTGGAGTCCCGACAGGGCACAGCCGCTAGTGTGCTTTGCTAACCGGGCTGCTGTGAAGATGGTTCCGACATGGCAGCAGTGCTTTGGGTCCAGACTTCTGCACTCACCTGATGCCACACCCCCAGGTACCGAGCTAGCCCCCAAATCACAGTGTTCAGCTCAGCTTTTCCAGTCACATTCCACTTCCAAAGAATCCAGCATGTTTGTCTTATTTATCACTGCGTGGCCAGCAACTGGAACAAGGGCCTGACACATAGTAGCTGTTATACGTTGAACAGATGGATGGATGGATGCATGGATGAATATATGGATTAATGGATGAATGGATGGGTGGATGAATGGTAAGCGTGGCAGGGAGAAAAGAAGGAAATAAGGATGATGGAAGGAAGGGAGGGAGGGAGGGAGGGAGGGAAGATGAACAGATGGATGGTTGAATAGATGAATGAATGTATAAATAGATGGATATATGGATGAATAAATGGATGGATGGATGGAAGGATGATGAGGATGGCAGGGAGAAAAGAAGAAGAAAGAAGGGATGATGCAAGGAAGGGAAGGAGGGAGGGAGGGAGGGACGGAGGGAAGAAGAATGGATGGATGAATGACTGGGTGGACAGACAAACCATGGTGTGAAATATCAGCCCCGAGTCATAGTTAAGAAAATATTACAAGTGAATACCTTTGGTAATTCAGCATTTTTAGTATAGCCATATACATTATCTTTTTTTAATAGAAAAAGTAAATCAATACATTAAAAATCATAGTCTAAGAACTTGCTGATGCTGCATTAATGTGACACCTTCACATGCGTTACCTTGCATTATGTAATGATCACAATTACACATGTAAATATATTTTTAAAAAGATGCCAGTTTAACTACAATGTTGTGATTTCTATTGATGCCCCGCGGAAAGAACTGGGTCAAAAGTTGCCAGAAAGGGAATGAGAGCAAACGTGTATACTGAGGATCCACTGAGTGTCAAGTTGTTTACGAAAACATTACCTGTCAGACCCTCTCACCTCTGCTCGGAGGGTAATTCCATGCCTGTTTTTCAGGGGAGAGAACTGACAGGCAATGAAATTACAGGTCCTGCCTGAGACCACAAGGCTAGTAAATGGCAGAGCTGGCTTTGAATTCAGCTCTGATCAGTGCCAGACTCTTGCTGTTGTCACTCTCCCTGACATGGCCTTCCTCGGAAGAGGGCCTTATGGAAGGGAGGGAATGGGGTGCCCATCGTTCAAGGACTGTGCTTACCTGTGTTAGCTCATTAACTTCCCAGGAATCCCATAAGGAAGGGACTATCATCCCCATCTGGCAGGTGAGGAAACTGAGTTTCAGAGCTGAATGTCACTTCTGAGGTTGTTGATTCAATCTTCACGAAAGCTCTTTTTCAAGGTCAGCCGGATTTCATGACAATATGGCCTCAGCAAAGACAGACAATGGACTTGGGGCTTCACAGACTTGCTGGGTGCCCTAAATTCCTTCATTACACTCTCCATGAAGTCACAGCACTTTGGCTCTGGTTAAAATGCAAATCATACCTGCAAGGGATAACATGGAAAGCCATTATCAGCCTGGAATAAAGCCAGGCCACGTTCGTGTCCAAATTTCATTCTCAATACCTTTGGGTTTCTTTTTAATAACTTAAAAATGTTTTTTTGCTACCAATTCGTGTTCATTGTAGAAATTTAGGAAATGCAGAGGGGCAAAAAAATAAATGAAAAAAAAAATTGCCCAGAATCTCCCTGAGGCAGCCATTTCTTCTCATTACATCTAGTAGCAGTTTTCAAATTTTGTTCTGGGAAATCACACATGCCCCACTCTCCACCCAACTAATTAAGGGACTAACTCTACCCCTGGCTGGTGGAGGGGGAAGAGCCTGTGACCCAAAAAATGGACAATCAGGGCTTCCCTGGTGGCGCAGTGGTTGGGAGTCCGCCTGCCGATGCAGGGGACGCGGGGTTCATGCCCCGGTCCGGGGGGATCCCACGTGCCGCAGAGCGGCTGGGCCCGTAGGCCGTGGCCGCTGGGCCTGCGCGTCCGGAGCCTGTGCTCCGCGGCGGGAAAGGCCACGGCAGTGAGAGGCCCGCGTATCGCAAAAAAAAAAAAAAAAAAGGGACAATCAGAGCATACCAGCCCTGGCCACAGTGACTGGTTCACAGAAAAGAGAACAAACAAGCCCAGCTAGCACTGCCCAGGACTTTCCCTAAAATCATTAAAAAAGAGGACTTTTTCTCCTGGTCCTAAGCTGCAAACAGGCTGAGAGCAGAGTGGCTATTCTCGCTACAGTCTGTGGAGAGGTTGCCTGAGAATGAAGCCAACTCCCTAGAGGAGAGGAGAGCTGAGGTATGTGGAGAGAGAGATTTTTGACATTGAGCACCTGGATCCAACTACACCTGAGGCCAACGCTTTTTATTTTCAAGGTTTCCATTTTTGTTCATTTGTGCTCAGTTTTTAAAAACAAAAGTATTAATTTGAATCTAATAACAGATCTTCACTGCTGCATGCAGGCTTTCTCTAGTTGTGGCGAGCAGGGGCTACTATTTGTTGTGGTGTGCAGGCTTCTCATTGCGGTGGCTTCTCTTGTTGTGGAGCACGGGCTCTAGGTGTGCGGGCTTCAATAATTGTGGCTCACGGGCTTAGTTGCTCCACGGCCTGTGGGATCTTCCCGGACCAGGGCTTGAACCTGTGTCCCCTGCATTGGCAGGCGGATTCTTAATCACTGCACCACCAGGGAAGTCCAAGGCCAATTCTTTAATAGACTTTTCAGTTATTAAATTAAACCATATACAATTGCCAATATTTGACAATTCTTGACCTAAAATTGACAATTTCAAACCCTTCAACTTAATACATGAGCCAACAAATTCCCTTTCCTACTTAAATAAGTTTAAATTGAGTTTCCGACTCTTGCAACTGAAAGGGTCCCATCCAATACACTCATCATCCCAAGAAATTCAAGCTTCACGTTTTGGTGTGTCTCCTCCCATATTTATTTCTTCCAGTGTATACGTTTGTATAATATAATATCAATATAATACAACAAATTTATGATATTTTAATTTAACTTATCATCTGTGTAATTGTTCAATACCTGCTTCCCCCTATGGAATGTTTCAGGAGAACATGTTTTATTCCAGCCAGTGTCAGAACCATAGTAGATGCTCAATAAATATTTGTCAACCACACCAATACATGTATATACTAAAAAGCAGAACCAGAGTGAGAGAGTGATTTCAGGAAAAGCCAGTCTGCAGCCAGGCATACAGCTATCCTATAAAAGTGAGATATACGGTCCCATTAGAGGAGGGCCCAGATGCACAGCAAACAATGAAAACCTGGAACCTGCATTAAAATATAAATGGGAAGCTAGCTAAACCTGGCAGCCTAGATAGAAGACTGGCATTTGCTGAGGGAAATGTGTTGTTCAACTCATCAGCCTTTTAAAAAGTTGGCAGGGGGCCAGGATGGAGAGGAGCACAGAAAAGAAATCCAACAGCAAGATCCACAGAGGGTTGTTGTTTTTTTTTTTTCATGAATCTTCTGAATGTGCATTGCTCAGACCATAGGCCCATGACTCATTACTGCTTCCTTGAGGTGGTATGGCAAAATGCAGGGGCAGAAATGAAAGGCAATCTACTGAGCGAACCATCATGCCACTACAATTACCATAGGCTCACTGATTATTAGAATATGGAGATAAGTTCTGTTATTGCTGCTGCTGTTGTTATTGGCACCATCATCAATACTCACATAAACAACAGTAAGAGTGGATGGTGGCTATTGCCAGGCAAGGTGCGAAGAGGTTCTTGTGCATTATCTCATTATCTCTTACAGCACCCTATGAGACAGGTACCCATTTTACAGATGGGGAACTGAGGCTCAGAGATGTGAAACCACTTGCCCATGGGCACATAGTTGCTAAGGGCAGAGCTAGGACTCAAACTCAAGGTCTTCTGACTCTTTCTGCTCTATTGATTTTCTAGATGATCTAATCAACTCCCCTCATTGTACAAGTGAGGGCAAGGAGGCACTGTAGTTCTGAAGTGGGAGAAGATGCCAAATAGCTATTAGGACCTTTACATGATTACACCAAAATATTAAACCTTTAGCTTTTCAGAAGTGATCCTAAGCAAAGAATGCGGAGGGTCCTGGTGTAGTAGGACCCAGGCGGGGTCAATCAGAAGATACTTGCCGACGTTTGCATCACATGAAGGTACTGATTGGGAGGGCAGCCATTCTGGAGGTTGAGTCCATGTGACCCATGACCTGACAATCCACTGCAGAGAAATCCACTCGGGGCCTTACAGGGGCACACATGAGGATGCTTGCCACCGTGCTGTCTGCTGGGGCAGCAGGTGGAGGCCCTCTAGTATCTGCCCCTAAATAAATGGATGAGTAAAATATGATGGGCCCACACCAGGTGGAGCTTCTCATCACAGTGTAATGAAGAAAGTAACCAACAGGATGAAACCCACAGCACAGTACCATTTAGGTAAATGAGAAACATATGCACACAAAACATGTTTTCCAGGAACAAATACAAATAAAAAGATACCAAACAGATTAGACTGCCTGCCTGGAGTGGGGGGAATGAGAGTGGGGCATGAGGATCAAGGGAATGAATGAATGGATGGATGGATGAATGAATGTATAACACATAGGACGCTTGCAGACAATAATGGGAAGGCACCATAAACCAAGGAATATGAGTACCTCAAGCCTTGGCACCCTAGATTCAAAAAAATAAATACAACCCAAAACAAAATCCATTCTGCTAGGCTCTGTTTTCTGGGAAGGGAGTGGAAAGACCTCATTAGATGATAGTAAGAGAAAAACTGTGACAATTCTATAAAAGGGCCCCATTTTTAAAAAATGTGTGTCGTGTGACTTTATACAGAAAACAGTCTGGAAGGATCTGTGTCCATGTGCTCACAGGGAGTCGCTAGGAGCAGGGATGAGTCTGCACCAGTCAGCCTTGTCTACGGCACACCCAGCTGGGCTGACCCATGGGAGGACTCAATCACACTCACATAATCACATACTTGATTCTTCGGAATGTGAAATGCACGCTTTTCTCTACACCTTTATATCATCTGCATGTTTTAGAAGAGCACAAATGCTTTTATAATCAAAAAGGAACAATAAAGCATTTTCTGTTTGGGAGGAAAATGTTAAGTAAGAATGAACATAGGGATTCTGAGGCCAGCCGTGTCTGAGATTCCCATCTCCCCTGGCAACCACTGAGCATCTATTTTCAGGTACCCATGAGTATGTCTTTAGCGCCCACTCAGAGCACAGTTCAGGGCAGAAGGCTCCAGAGGGAAAAGGGGACTGCAAGTGGGAGGCGTCATGGTTTGTAGCAGAGCCTGTGGAGCTTGACTCCAGACTAGCGTGTGATGCGGGGTAAGTTCTTTGACCTTTCCGAGCCTCTGCTTCCACACCTGTAAAATGGGCACAATACCAGCATGGCATCAGGATTAAATGAAAGAATGCATGGGAGGGGGTTAGCACCAAGCCTAGCACAGAGCAGGTGCTCAACATGTAATCATCTTGTTATTGTGGCTTCCTGGGGAAGCCTCTCAGCTGGCAGGAACTGAGGGGACCGAGGTACAGAGTGCAGACTGCACTGGGCCCTGCAGGGCTCTTGTTTTCAGATTTCTGCTTTTAAGCCATTAGAGTTGGGGAGGCTCATGCCTTGTCCTTCCCCGGCCTCCCTCAGAGCTGTGCCAAGGGAAGCCTTAATTCCTGGATAAAAAAGGCAGTAAAGGATCATTTGGGCCAATTTCGTCAGTGGGGCACTCCGTGCACTGGGGAAAAGATACAGAATTATAACACAGCCCATGGTTTCCAGGCTGTGGCCCCAGACAGGGTGATTAGAAATGAAGAGATGGGATTCCAGATGCAGAAAGAGGAGGAGTCATCTGAGGACATGAGCCAGTGCCATCCAGACCAAAGCCCTGGGAATAAACAGACCCCATGCACACATCTATGAAGTTCTGGCAGAAGTATTGGCCCTGGGGAAACACACACACACACACACACACACACACACACACACACACACACCATCTCAGGGAGCTCTATTTAGAATCTTCTCCTTTCACCTAAATCAAATCAGAGATGATGTGCCAGATTGCCCAACCACAATTCATGTTTTTTGCTTTTGCCTTAAAAATAGTACAAATATCTATAACGTACCGAGTGGTTACTATGAGCCAGGCGCTCTGCTAACATCTTTACAGGAATTAGTTCATCTAATCCTCCAAATAGCAAGTATCAATTAGGATTCGAATGTGTTGCAAGGGCACAAAACAAAAGAACAGTGGCTTAAGAAAGTTTACTTCTTTCCTATGTTAAACAAGTTCAGAGAGTTGGTTCAGGACATGTGTGAATGACTAGAGTTCCTTCCTTCTTGAGCATGTGGCTTTCTCCTCATGGCCCAATATAGCTTCTTGAGCTCCTGCATCACAACCACATTCAAGCCAGCAGGAAGGAGGAAGGGACAAAGAAAAGCACTTGTCTCTTTTAGGGTCGTTCCAGAAAGCTGCAGGTGACATTTATGCTTACATCACCCCAGCCAGAATTAGTCACATGACTACCCCTAGCAGTAGGGAGTGATGGGAAATGAAATTTTTACTCTGGGTGACCATGAATCCAAACACAAGTCAGGGAAGGAAATGGGAGAATGGCTACTGGGTGGAGGGAGAACACTTGTGGTCTTGGCCACAGAATTAATAATAATTCTGCTTTTCAGGTGGGGAAACTGAGGCTCAGACAGAGGCACTAACTTGTCAAAGGTCACCCAGAGAGTATGTGGCAGAGCCAGGGGTTGAACCAATGTCTGTCTGATGCTGAGCCACTGGGTCTTTTGAAATCTATATAAAAAGATAAAGATGGGAAATTCCACCAACAGGAGAAACCCACAGAGACACACCTCCAAAATCACCAGCTTCAGGGCTTAGATTTTATATGCAGAGTTTCAAACCAGAGCCATTTTGACAACTGAATCCAAATCCCCAGGAAAAAGTTGTTTTTAACGGTGGCTGTGAAGAGCCTTAATCAAAGCAGCCAAAAGAACGCCACACCTGCGGGACTCAGGGAACAGGCTGTGAATTTTGTTTAGAATGTCCCTTCCTGGTCAGTTAAAACAGGGGGATTCATGGCGGCCAGGGCACCACACCTGGAGGTCCCTCTTCAAGGTGGGGGCAGGAGTGTTTTCTGGGGGCTGACAGTCTTCTGCCCTCTCTGTCTCTGAGATGCAGATAATCATAATTATCTGAATTGCCTCACAGGGCGGGGAGACCATGAAATCCCACTGAGGAGCTGGAGAGGAGAGACACCTCCAAGGTGTCCCACCTCTTTATCGGGGCCGACAGCCTGGCCCCATGGCAGCCTGGCTGTGGAGCTGAGTCCTTGCCTCCCTTTCTCCGTCCACACCAATCAGTGGTGCACATCACCCCATAGGAGAGGAGATGCGAACAGCGACGATCAGAGCTAAGCCGCTCAGCTGCAAATATCTGGCTTCCTCATTAGAAAGCCTCCATGACAGAGGGATGTACATTATCCCCAGTTTACAGCAGAGAAAATGGAGCCGTAATGACTTAAAGTAAAACGGTACAACCACTTTGGAAATCTGTTAGTTTCCAATAAAGTAATACACACTGTTACCATAGAACTCAGCAATGCTGCTCTGATGTATCTAAATGCCTAAGAGAAATGAAAACAGAGAGACCTCTACAGGAAACAAACTAGATGTCCACAAACAAGAGAATGGATTAAAAAATAATTATTATGGATCCATACAATGGAATACCACTCAGCAATAAAAAGAAAGGAATCACTGATGTATGTGACAGCATGCACGAATCTCAGAAATTATGCTGAGTGAAAGAAGCTGGTCACGAAAGAACATACACTATAGGATTTCATGGATCTGAAGTTCAACAGGCAAAGTTACACTATGGTGATAGAAACCAGCATAATGCTCACCTCTGGGAGAAAGGGTACTGAGGAGGAAGGGGCACAGGGAAGCTTCTGGAGTTATTTTATATAAGTTGACCTGAGTGATACAAGAAGGTTGCATTTGGCAAAATTAATGAGGCTGTAGACTTAAGATTTGTGCCTTTCACTGTATGTAAATTATGCCTTCATTGAGTACAGTGTGGGAGCGAAGGGGGGCGGATATACAAAGAGGTGAAGGGACTCAGCCTTCTACACAGCTAGAAATGACAGAGTTGTGCCATGAACCAAGTCAACCTAAACCAAGCAGTGAAAGAATAGCTCCCACGTTTTTTGCAAGGATTGGGGGGATCTCTGTGTAGGTCATACATACTTCCAAGCGTTCTCTCTGAGCCAGGCCCTGTGTTGGGGGCTGGAGTGAAGATGCACATGACAGCCATGGTCCTGTCCCGATGAAGCCTCTGCCCCAGGACAGAGGAGAAGTAGGCATCCCAGGGCCATGTGGGGAGGTAGAATCCCTGGAGGGAACTAAGTCCAGATTTCCTAGAGGAAGAGGCAGCAAAGCTAGAAAGGAATAAGGGAAGGAAGGAATGTGATGCAGGTAGAAGGAACAGGTTGGGTAAAGACCCATGGTGTAGAAAGAGAGAATGTGGTCCATCTGGGGAAGGGACCGCAGTAATACAGCCCTCCTGGAGCTTAGAGTGGGAATAGGCAGAGATGAAAAATGCCGTTAATAAAAAGAATAAAAGTGCCTACACTTATGCACTACTTACTCCGTGCCAAGCACTCTTCATATATTAACTCATTAAATCTTCACAAGAACCTTAGGGATTAAATTGCCCCCATTTCACAGATGATGAAATTGAGGCTCAGAGGGGGGAAGTAACCTGTCTAGGGTCACAAAGCTGCTAAGTGGCAGCGACAAGATTTGAATCCAGGTCAGCTGCTCAGAGTCACTCTGCTGCCAGCTATGGAGGTGGAGAGGGACAGATTACAAACACCCTAACCAGCTATTTTAAGGTTTCATCTTGCGAGCAGAGGGAGTTACTCAGCCCCTCTCTGAGCTTCAGTTTCTGTGTGTGTAAAACATAGATGTTAATAATTTCTACCTCAAAGTATGGTGATGGGGCTTAAAGTGGATGAAGAGTGTAAAGCAATGAGCGGAAGGCCCTGTTTGTATGACACCATCCTACATATTAGCTATCATTATTCTCTGGCAACAATCATTGAATAGCTGACATGCCAGGACCTACAATGTGTAGGCACACAGTGCGTGAATTACCTCATTTAATGCTCATAGCAGCCTGTGAGTTAGAAGCCATTATCATCACACAGCCCACAGACGAAGGAAGTGAGGGGAGAGAGATTCACAACTCGTCCAAGATAATGCCACTAACAAAGCAGCACAAGGCTCCAGCACAGCTGATGACAGCCATACACGGCAAGCGAGCACCAAAGCGATCAAGTCCCAGCTGAGATGTGCTGTGAGTGCAGTTTATTTTATTTACTTATTTTTGGCTGCATTGGGGCTTCGTTGCTGCGCGCGGGCTTTCTCTAGCTGTGGCGAGCGGGGGTTACTTTTCGTTGCGGTGCGCGGGCTTCTCATTGCGGTGGCTTCTCTTGTTGTGGAGCACGGGCTCTAGGCGCGCGGGCTTCAGTAGCTGTGGCACGTGGGCTCAGTAGTTGTGGCTCGCGGGCTCTAGAGCACAGGCTCAGTAGTTGTGGTGCACGGGCTTAGTTGCTCCACGGCATGTGGCATCTTCCCAGACCAGGGCTGGAACCCGTGTCCCCTGCATTGGCAGGCAGATTCTTAACCACTGCGCCACCAAGGGGAGCCCGCTGTGAGTGTAAAATGCAGCCAGATTTTGAAGACTTCGTTTGAAACATCTCATAATAATTTTTCATATTGAATACATGTTGACATGATAATATTTGGATGCACAGGGTTAACTAAAAGAGATTATTAAAATTAATTTCACCGGTTTCCTTTTACTTTTTTTTTAAATGGCTACTAGAAAATTTAAGAATTCCATATGAAGTCTGCATTAAATTTCCCTGGGGCGGAGCTGCCCTATAACCATTTTGCTTCAGTGTGTGGGGGGAACCATGACGCTCACCTCTCAGGCTCTCCACCAGGTGCTTCTGTTCTTCTGATGTTGCTGTACTTCAGCTTGAGCCCATGTGCTAATGAAATGACTCGCTTGTCCCTCATGGCTGTGTGTGTGTGTGTGTGTGTGTGTGTGTGTGTGTGTGAGCGTGCATGCATCCTCTTCAAAGACATTTCCTGCTGGGTTCCCTCTTTGCCAGTTTTAGCAACACACCAGCTTGCTGAGGGTGGGAGAAAGAAGGCAGAGGGACCCCCTGTGCAAACCCAGTGTCACAGCCCTCCACACCCTCTCCTACTGGCTGCTCCATCTGATGGCCAATGAGCCCCGCGGTTCCAGGTTCTTGCCCCTGGCAAGGTTACTGAAGTTGAGATCGGCTGTCCTCCCTTTCCTAGGGAAAATAAAAATATTCTAATTAAAGCTGGGAAGGCCCCAGGAACAGTAGTGCTGGCACCAGGCTGATGGATGTAATTCAGTTTGGAGCATGAAGAGCAGGACTCTAGGCTCTCGCCATTACCAAGCCGACTGGAGGGCAGAAATGATCCAGAAGTGGCTTTAATGAATGCAGGGCAGCCCTCGTTGGGGTGGAGGTGGGGGCTTGAACTGAGGGGCAGAAAGAGCCCTGTTCTATCTGCAGCCAGGGAACAGGTGAGGTCATGGGGTGCGGGGACCCAGATACACCTGGCTCCTCCCACCCTCAGTTTCCACATCTGGGAACAGAAGCTTGTTTTGGTACCCTACCTCCTAGGTCCTCGTGAAGACTGAATGTGGTAATGCAGGTTCAGTGTTCACTTGGGACCTGGCATAGGAGTATGCACTTAATTAAACGGGAGCCGCACTCTTTATTCCCCTTCCCTACATGGCACAGAGACACTAAGTGAGCAGGTGCTATTGGAAAAATGGTGCCAATAGACTTGCTCAACCCTGGGCTGCCACAAAGCTTCAATTTGTAAAAAACGCAGTATCGGCGAAGCGCAATAAGGTGAAGCGCCATAAAAGGAGGTCTGCCTGTACCTGGTACGTGGTGAAGGTTCAATAAATATTAACTGTGATTATCCTTTCCTTCTGACAGGTGAGGAAACTGAGACTCAGGGAGGAAGAAGTGATATGTCCGGGACAGCACAGCAATCCATCAAATTTCATGAAGCAAAAACTTAGAAGAAACTAGACCAGTGTCATTCCAATAGAAATATAGTGAGAGCCCCATATGTAATTTCAGACTTCTTGTAGCCACATTTTTAAAAGAAGTAAAAAGAAACAAGTGAAATTAATTTTAGTGTGCTAGTTCATCTATCCCAGTATACTCCAAATATTACCATTCCAACATGTGTTCAGTGTAAAAAACTAAGGAGATATTTTACATTCATTTTATCTAGTAGCTACATTTAAAAAAATAAAAATAAGCAGGTGAAATTACATTTAATGATATATATTATTTAACCCAATATATCCAAAATGTTATTATTTCAACATGCAATCGATACAAAAAGGCATTAATGAGATAACTTCCCATTCATTTTATCATACTAAGTCTTTGGATTCTAATGTGACCTTTCATACTTATGACACATCTCATTTTGGATCTGCTGCATTTCAAGTGCTCAGTAGCAACATGCAGCTGCCATTGTGTACGGGGGGAGTCAGTCTGCATCTCTAGCCCTGTGAAGTATTAATAGCCCCATTTCTGTAGATGCATAAATGGTTCCTGCAAGGTTAAGTGACTTGCCCAAGGTCACACAGTTAGAAACGGCGGAGCCAGGTTTGGCGCTGTTTGGCCTATTCGATATAACGCCCCTGGGACCTGGGTCCTTCCACCTCCTGTGGGGCCCTCACATCTGCCTCAGGGTTGTCCACCCCAAGCCATCGATTACCATCATGATTTATGGCCCTCTTGCCAGGCAGTCCTGGAGACATAATTGATTTTTTCTGCCAGTGGAGGCCTGCCTGAATGCCCTCACCTCCCTGCACCGCCTCTGCTTGCAGCTCAGACTATCCATCGATTCCCCGCTCATCAATGGTGCCGTGGAGTAAACTACAGCTACACTTAGATTCGCTTAATCAGGCACTTGGTCAGGGTAGACCCATCTGACAATTTTATTGGGCCGGGAGCATCGTATTTCAGTGTCTGTTTCCACCCCGTGTTCTTGTTCCTAGATCAGCCTGAGTGGATGTTGGAGCTGCTGCTTTATGCATTACGGCAGGGCCCATGCTCCTTCCTAGTAAGAGGAAACCCTCTGATTGGAGTGTCATTGGTTGTCTGACATGGAAGGGGGTCACCTGTCAACCAACCGGCATTTATTGAACAAAATCTGTGAGTTCAGCTTTCAGTGGGATAGCATTATTAATGCCTGTACCTGTAACAACAATGCTAGCTAACATTTATTTAGCCCTTACTATGTTCCAGCATGTTGCACATATACAAACAATATTGCAGGGTTGGTTCTATTATTATTCCCATTACTTCAGGAGAGGAAACGGAGGCTCAGGAAGGTGAAGGGGCTTTCCCAAGGTCACAGAGCTGAGGAGGGATAAATTCGGGATCTAATCCCAAGCAGTCTGGCTGCCTCCAAGAGCTCACTGCCTTGTTAAAGAGGTGAGATACATACTCAAAAAATTTGATGAATAAAAGTAGGGGGAAAGCAATAAGGAATATTGTTTCTGAACTAACAATAATAATAACAACATAGCAAATACTTATTAGAAAACTTACAATGCACCAGGCTCTGTTGTAAGAGAGCATACCATATCTCATTATTATTTATATTAACATACCATATCTCATTAAAGCTCTGCAAAACCCTAGAAGTAGGTGCTATTACCATCTTATTTTACAGAGTGAAATAAGTGAAAGGAAATCATACAGGTAGAAAGAGGCTGAGACAGAATATCAGCCCCAGAATCTACATTCTTGACCACAGTGTTCAGCTGACTCCTTCCCCCAAAGCAAGTGGTCTCTTTTACACAAGCGTTCAGTATGAATTTTAGGAAGAACCCACAGCCAAGTGGATTTTTGTCTAACCCCATAACTATCATAAAGAAAAAACATCCAGTGGGGAGGATTTGGCAAAGAAGCTGCTGCAGAAGGGAAAGAAAAAGCCACATCAAAATACGAAGATCACAAGGGGGTGTCTGTATAATGAGGACACGTAGCTGGAAGTAAGGAGGCACATGGGGACGAAACAAAGAGTTTATGATAATTTTTAAAAGGGCTTCACAAGTTAGAATAAAGCCTTGTGCAGTAGCATAAGGTTCTGGAGTATTGACTGGAATTGTTTTCCTTACAGCTCATCCTTTTCCCCCATTCAGGCAGCAAGTGGCTGTCAGGGCATCTCTGCCTGAGAAAGAATTGACACAGAAGAGTAGACATAATTAAGCAATCAGGTTCCTGGCTTGTGAGTTTTGAAGTCTTTCTCCTGAATCAGAATCTCTGGGGATTTGACCTGAGCAAAGCTGAAGTTTTAGTAAGTTCCCCAGCTGATTCTGATGTAAAGTGTAAGAAGCACTCTTGGGCAGCCGATAAAATATTTGGGAGAATGTTTAGTAAGAACAAGATATCCTATTCTTAGAAAAGCTGCCCTGGAGTCGAGGAATTAGAGAATAAGAACCAAAATGCTCAGATATTATTAGAACTCTGAGAAAGAACTCTGTTTCTCACCCACCTGACTCCCAGGTTAATTTGGGGAGCAATGAAGGATGCCGGGTAGATTGGGGCACCTGAGAGCAGCAGGCACCTGCCCCAGCCCTTCCCTTGGGTGTAACCTGAGGAGGGGAAAAGGTAAGACCTCACAGCTCTCAGTGCCCAGCATGGGTACGTCTGCCCTGTGAACCTGAGACCCATCCTTCTCAGACTCCTGTGCCAAAGTGCAGCGTGGAAGCAGAAGAGTAAAATCCAGGTGCCGAAGTGGGTCCTGGAGACTGAGTCTCCTGGATCCCAGAGTGGTATGAAAGCCACAGAAGGGCTCCTACAGACTAAGCTGAGGACCTGAAAGGACCTTTTGGTCAGAAATTCAGACTCATTCAGCAGTGACCTAGATGGGCAGAGGCATGAAGAGCACACAGGCCGGAGGGAATAGACTAGAACAGAAGGATCTGATCCCCATCTCACTGCCACACTTTGTTACTATGAATGTTCCCCAGGGAAACCCCAATTAGACCTAGTCTAGATTTCTGCTCTGAGGCAGAATGGGGTCTGTAGCTGACGCTATTAGGACCCCACCTACATCCCTCAGACCCTTTGCCATTTTCATGCACACGGTCTCCCCGTGTGCTTTGACACCCTATGGCCAGCACCTACATCTCTTTGTGGCAGGGCTGCCCCCAGGCTTCCAGAACCCCCGTGGCTCTGCCCACCTAGAGAGCCCAAAATGCCCAGGCGCTCACATTCCCCAGGACAGCCCTTAACTAGTGCTGATGACTACAGGGAGAAGGAGACACAGATCTTCCAGCTTCCATGCCCCCAATCTGGAACATTCTGATGTGTGGCCATTACTGTCCCCAGGGCCCTGTGGTACTCAGTGAAGGTTACCCTCCATGGGACCTGGCTTGACCCTTTCCCTTGAGAGTCTATTTAGCCTACTCCTTGATCAGATTTTCCTGAGACCACTTCCTTGTACGTCACTTTTACATACATCCTCATCTTAGGGTCTGTTTCTGAAGAAGCTGATGTAAAACAGGGGCTCAAAATAAAACTGAGTTTATTAGAGGAAAAAAATTAAGTTACATTTTTATGCTCGCCTGAGTTTATAGACTAAGATTGATAAGAGTACACTTATTAACAAATACCTTCATAAAAGCTACTTCTTTTCAGCACTCACACATTTCCATGAATGATCTCATTAAACTCACGAGTCAGGAACCATTGTTATGCCCATTTTACAGATTTCAAGAGGTTCAATAACTTGTGGTTCAGTGGCTACTAGGAAAGCTGGAACCGTTGTCCTGACCACACGCTCTATGTCTTGGTCTGGCTGAAGTCCCACCCTCTAAACAGAAGTGCTAAGGAAAAGTCAGAGACACAGTCACTGAGCTCCTCCTACACCTACACAGGCAGTTCTGGGCCATAAGAAAGAGCAGACCTTACAGGCAGCCTCTGTACCAGAAAGGGCAGAGCACAGGCTCAGAGTATAAAAGGCCCTGAGTGAGTTTAAATCCCAGCTTCAGCACTTACTTGCTATGTGGTCTTGGACAGGTCCTGTCTCTCAGCTCTGTGCTTCAGTTTTCTCTCTAGCAAAATGGGGTTAAAATTATTTAAAATGCAGATCTCCTGGATAGTGATTCAAGGACCTGGTTGTGGGTTCCTGACATCTGTGGTCTTAAAAATCCCCTGCCAAAGTATGCTGATGACCACAATTTAGTTTGAAAAGTATCAGAAAAATAAGAAGGCTGGTTGATTGACAGATAAGTGACAAAGCAAATAAATAAATAAATAAATAAATAAATAAAATTCTTTCAGCTTTGCTACATGTTTGAAACTTTTCATAACAAAATGTTGGAGGGAGCAAACTTCCCAAGGAGGTTTTTTTTCTGGTGCAAATGGTCCCCGTCTGCTTCTTATATAAGTCACTGATGCTCAAAGCAAGAGAGAGGCAAAGCAGGAGAAGACAAGAGCCGGTAGTGCTTATCTTTCTAGGATCCCCTATCTTGGGCATTTCAGTCTTCAATTTGCATTTTATTTTTGTTTGGGAGTTGTCAGGTCCAGAGAGCATGTCCCCAACAAGGTTTTCAGCTGCAAAGGAAGGCTGGTTTTGATAGCAAGATAGTGGGAGCAAGGCTACAGGTACCTGGGGAGAGACAGAGATGGATATCACTGGGCACAAGATGTATCTTGCAGTCACCAGATGTGACTTCGCTGTGGGGCCCACGATATTTCCCAGTGCTTTGGAAATCACTCTCATTCATCACCCTTTATGCTTCTGATTCATCTTGCAGGCAAGACAAGTCATTTTACGCAGAAGCAAGAAGGATTCCTTTAATAGCCCTCTGAATAAGTGGGCTGTTTATTCTCTCTTTCCAAAGGCTTCTGTCAGTTCCTGCTGGATCCATCCAGGTTCATCTCAAAGTGCTTCCCTCCGGCAGACAAAACCACAAGCGGTTACAAACCACATTGATAATTCACCCAGGCTCAGAGAGATGACCACACCATAGTCAAAACAGCGGGGGTCACAGTTAACAAGGCACCTTTTCATCAGAGGTACCGGGGAAATGACAAGAGAATGCTGGGCACCAGTCAAGGGCTGAGAGGTGGAGAACCAGCATCTATTCTGAAGTTTATCTGTTCTCTTTTTATGATACAAAAATTAAGAGAATGGACTTGAGGACACAGGGAGGGGGAAGGGTAAGCTGGGACGAAGTAAGAGAGTGGCATGGCCATATATACACTACCAAATGTAAAATAGATAGCTAGTGGGAAGCAGCTGCATGGCACAGGGAGATCAGCTCGGTGCTTTGCGACCACCTAGAGGGGTGGGATAAGGAGGGTGGGAGGGAGACGCAAGAGGGAGGGGATATGGGGATATATGTATGCATATAGTTGACTCACTTTGTTATACAGCAGAAACTAACACAACACTGTAAAGCAATCATACTCCAATAAAGATGTTAAAAAAAAATTAACTTGACTTCTTGGTAGCAGTTCAATGCCCAACACACCAAAGCCAGCTACTGTCTTCAGCACAGAGCTGGACCCACAGTAAATACTCAACAATTTTTTTAATGAATAAATGAATGGAGAATATAGAAAAATACATTTGCCTTCATGGGTTAATAATATTATTATATTATATCATCATGTGTTGAATGGACTGTGTGCCAAATTATGGTAGACTGTTTGCCCAAAAAATGGCTCTAATTATTTCCCTCCCTGTACCTATAACCCTTGGCAATACGACTTGGCATCTCCTCCAATCAAGAGACAGAGTGTATTTTCCTGCCCCTGAATTTTGATTGGCCCTGTGATTTGTGAACACATCTTGGTCAACAGGACGTGGCAGAAATGACTGGGTGCCAGTTCCAATCCTAAGCCCCAAAAGGCCTTGGGCATGTGCCCTCACTATCTTGGCACCCTGTCATTAACCACTGCAGGATAAGAATTTAAGTAAAGCAGAGACAAGACAGTCCAGCTGGGACCATCCTAGATCAGCCAGTTCCTCCATCAATCCAAACCACCCAGCAATGGACTGAAATGGCATGAATAAGCTGAGATCAGCTGAGACTAGAAACACTCAGGTGAACCCAGCCCAAATTGTGAGCTAAATTGGTGGTTCTAGGATCTACGTGTTGTCCTAAGACACTAAGTGTAAAGGTTGTTTCCTTTCACAGCAAAAGCTGACTGATACACAAGTGCTGTGTTACATACCTAATATCATTTAATCCTTACAACATCCCTGCAAAGTGGGCGCAATGGATGCAGTTATCTGTCCTCCAAAATGTGTTCTTTCCTTATCCCATTGCAAGAGAGTTTTAGTTGGGACATAGCTGCCTAGCTAGAGACTAAATTTCTCAGCTCCTCTTGCAGTTATGCTTGGCAATGTGAGTGAGTTTTTACTAAAAGTCAGGAGAGTGGAAATGATGTTACAACTCCTGATTTAATTGCTTAAGATAAAATCCTTAGCCTTAAAATTCTGCTATTTTCCCCCTTTTGCTGACTGTGCTGGGATAACTGGAGTGACTATGTGTGGGAGGTCACAGAGCCCATCATCCTGAATTCCTGAATGTCCCTTGGAAGAGACATGCCCTAGACTATTACATAGGCAAGAAGTAAATGTCTGATGTCTTGGAGCCACTGTGCCATGGAGCCTGCTAGTTAAAGCAGCTAGTGCTGTACTCATGCAGTAGAGATTATTATTTCCATTTTACAGGGGAGCAAGTAGAGGCTCAGAGAGGTGACATGACTGGCCTCTAAAATTGCACTGATTGTGACACTTGCTACTTGCTACCTGTCACTATTTAGATTAAAATAAATTAAAAATCCAGTTCCTCAGTAGCACTAACCACATTTCAAGTGCTCATTCGCCACATGTGGCTAGTGGCTACCATACTGGACAGCACGGATATGGAACATTCCCATCCCCACCAAATGCTCTATCGGATGGCACTGTTGTAGAAAGGGCAGAGCCATGATTCTATTTGGGGTCTGAGTGGCTTCAACGCTTTTCTGCTCCGCCTGCCATGCTGAGTTCTTTTCAAGAGTTGCTCCCCTGGTGTATGTACATGTTTGTTTACAGATCATTATTATCTATTTGTCAGAGAGACTAGGAGCAGGGAGGGGCAGGAGACTTACAATTAAAGGGTGACGGCAGCTGGCAAGAAGATCAATGAGGGGAAAGAAAGTAGTCATATCTGAAATGTTCACGCAAAGTCATCAAGAAAATATCACTTGATTTGCCAACGTTGGACATGAAACAATATAGATGTCTTCACTTCCACCCTAACCTTTAAAGCATGATGACTCACCCCAGACAAGATCAACTGCTCCCTTTTTTTTTTTTTCCCAGCCACTAAGAAAGGGACCTTTATTGATCTGTCTGGGATGTTTACAGTTGGAGAAAGCTGGGTCGGCCACCTGCAGCAGAGTTGGTGGGTATTGTTGGATATATTCACCACACTGGTCTAGCTGATGAGACGGTAGGATGAGGAGGGTGGGGTGACCAGCTGAAGAAGAGAAAAAAAACTACAGGTGATGCCTCAAAGGAGAAACTGGGTGTGGTGGCGTAGCCATGCGGCAGCATCCCACCAGACCCAGACACAGGTCAGCCTCAAACTGAGTCTATGGGTGGGTCTTCCTTCTTTTTCCCCTCACTTAATTCTAAGGCTGGCCAAGATGGCAAATACATTCACGGGCTTTATAAATATTCGTTGAGTATTTACTGTGTACAGGCAGTGTCCTAAGTATTGTAGGAATACCCCAGTGGGGGAAAAAAATGGGATCCTGCCCTCACAAATGTACAATTTAGAGAGAAAGAGAACTATCCAGGCCATCACAGTAGAGTGTGATCATTTCTGAGCTAGAAGAAGGTATGGCCGGGGCGGGGCGGGGGGGCGTGCTGTGGAAGCAAAAAGAAAGACCGCTGTTATGGGCTGAATTGTGTCCCCCTCAAATTCCTATGTTGACGTCCTGACCCCCAGTACCTCCGAATGTGACTGCATTTGGAGGTAAGGTCTTTTTTTTGGCCACACCATGTGCCTTGTGGGATCTTAGTTTCCCAACCAGGAATTGAACCCACTCCCTCGGCAGTGAAAGCATGGAGTCCTAACCACTGGACTGCCAGGGAATTTCTGGAGATAAGCCCTTTAAAGAGGTGATTAAGGCAAAAATGAGGTCACTAGGGTGGGCCCTAATCCAATATGACTGGTGTCCTTATAAGAACAGGATAGGACACAGACCAAGGCATGACCATGTAAGGACCCTGCCAGAAGATGTCCATCTTCAAGTCAAGGGGGGAGACCTCAGAAAAGAGCAGACTTACCAGCACTTTGATCTTGGACTTGCAGCCTCCAGAACTGTGAGAAAACAAATTTCTGTGGTTTCAGCCACCAGTCTAGGGTATTCTGTAATGGCAGCCGGAGTCAACTAAGCCATTCAGCTAATTCAGTGGACCAAAGGAAACACGCAGCATGAAGAGGTCTGGGACCCCAGAATGGAGTCTTGAAGAGCACCCACCCCATCTGACAATGGGAAATTCCAGCTACTGGTCCTATGCAACTCAGGCTGCTGAGGCCATCCATTAAATGAGCTGTAGATAGTCTCAGGGCAAAGCAGGGGAAAGTGATTACTAAGAAGTCTCTGAATTAAGGAAATAATTCTCTAGCATTTTTTTAATTAAAACATTCAACCCAAGAAGCTTGTTAATTTCAGCTTCAGCAAGTGGTTCTGCCACCACTTGGCATCCTGCTGCCCGCGCACTGTCTGAAGTGGCTGCCTCTGATTTCCCTAATTCGTGAGGTGCTCATGCTTTGCGTGGCAGGCGGGTGATTAGAGCCAGATGGGAAGCCAGCCCCTGCACAAGCAGATTCCTGTTGGATTTTTGCAGCCAGCAGGAGGCTGGAGGGAATCCTCAGAGTAGATGCATTTGAAGGGCAAAAGAGAAAAATTCCATTTGCAGGGTGGTTGACAAAGAGACTAACAAGACAGGCCAGTTGAGCACTCCCCACTCTGTGAATAAGAGTCATATTCATTCCCAATTAGCTCCACAGACAGACTAGTAAGAGTAGCTAATATTTACTGAGTTCTTTCCATGTGCCCAGCATTGTGCTCTTTGCCTGTACTATCTCATTTCATCCTTACAGTAAGTCTCTAGGTTAGGTAGTATTATTAGCCCCATTTTGCAGATAACGAAACTGCAGCTCAGAGAGCTGTAGTGACTTGCTTAAGGTCACACAGCTAGCAAATAGCAAAGTCAGCAAGCCAGGTTCCAAATAGTGAATAAAAGAAACACTACCAAGAACAAGCAAAACATGGACTCTGGAAACAGAGAGACTAGTTTGGCATCACTTGCCTATATGCAACTGTCAGTGGGGGTCAGAGAGGGCTGCTCTGGGAAGGGGCCATAGGGCTGAGACTTGAATGGAAAGAAGCCAACAAAGGGGAGGTCAGGGGCAGGCACTGCAGGCAGCAGGAATGGCTGTGCAAAGGCCCTGAAGCAGGAACTGTGGAGGGACCGGGGACCTTTTGGCCACTGTAGCTGGAACAGAGTAGGCAACAGGCACAGGGCAGCAGGTCAAGGTGAGGTCCAAGAGGTAGGCGGGGCCCAATATATCAAGCCTTATAAGCCAAGGTCAGGAGATAGAATTTTATTCAAAGGCCTCAAGAAGGCTTTGTAGGATTTCCAGCAGAGGGTGACGTGATGTGACCTCCCTTAGCTGTCATTACATTTATCGAGTTATTGACAGACTTGCCACAGCCTCCCCTATGTCCTGTACACTCTGAGGGCAGAAACCAGGCCCGATGCATCTTTACAACCTCCTCTCCAGGTCCTAAGAAACTGCTCTGGGCCCCTGCAAATATTTGTTGAGTGAATAAAGAAAGGAAGGAAAGATGGATGGACCTGTTTTCTTTGCATTTGTCTTAAACCTCCTCTTGGTTCTGCTGCATCGTCTCCTGGGGGAAGGAGTGTCAACTTGGCTCTCAATCTCTCATCTTTGTGAGAGAAGCCCCGGGGCTGGTGCAGGAAGATGTTCCCTCCGTCGGCGGGGGATGGATGGGCTGGATCTAGCACACTCCCGTGTGAGACCCTCGGTGCCCGAGGGGCTGAGCAAGAGTGATGATCGGGAAGCAGGGCTGTTGGTGAAACGGCCGGCCATTCATTACCAGCTGGCAGCTCAGCACAAGATAAATTGGGCCCTTGGAATTCTAACTGAACTCGCCTCCCTGGATGAAACAGCCAGGGCTCGACCCCAGCTCAGAAGCACGGCCCTGGAAGGCGCTCCAGAGAGACTCTGGGACCCAAGGCTCCAGCCAGCGCAGGATTCAGAGAGGAACCATGTTTAGGCTCAGATACCCTGACTCCAAGACGGAAGAAACACTCAGACAGGAAAAAGTCCCATCTCTGACTGGTCACTTTAAGTCCCTGCTAGCCTTTTCTCGTGCTCTCATTCTTTCTCTCTCTCCCCTGTTTTTGGTCATTTTTTAGTAATGCTTCCTGGGGCTCTGACATCTGCCTTCTGTCACACAATGCTAATGAGCTAAGGCAGGGATGGCACATACATTTCATCTGCTTGCCGGTCGAGATTGATGGGTAGCAACTGTCTGTGTTGAGAAGGCTCCTGAGGTTTAATCAGGACTCAGATGGACAGAAGCTATGATTGATTAGTGATGTCTGTCACAACATATGATGGGGAATAAGGGTCTACTACCACAAATTTTCCATTCTTTTCTAAAGGCTAGAACCTTTACACAACTCTTGTCCTACAGAGAGAAAAAGGGGGAAAAACCCCATTTTTCTCCAATGCATGTGATTTTGGTTTTAATTTTGCCACAATGGAATAATATCTGTCATAATTAAGTATGTAAACTATGCCATGTACTGAGCTAAGTGCTTTACATATATTATCTTATTTAATCTGCATGACTCCCCTAAGGTCATAACTAACTTACACGTGAGGAAATTCAGGCTTAAAAGGATAAAGTGGCTTGCCCAAGGACTCTCAGCCAGTAAGTGGCAGAACCAGGATTTGAACCCAGCTCTGTCGGAATCCAGTGGCTTAGTGATTCCACAGCCTCCCTCAGTGCCCCAATCTGCACCCCTCCACACACACGAATCTCTCCCGTATTTGACCTCTATCCCTCTTGCTGCAATAAAAGCACAGTCCACCTTAAAATCCCACAATCTAAATACAAGACCTGAGAAGCCCTGCAGTTGTGCTGCCAGTACAGCCTCTGGCCACATGTGACTAATGATACTTGAAATGTAGCCAGTCCCAACTGAGATGTGCTGTAAGATGTAAAATGCACACCCGATTTTGAAGACTCAGTAGAAAAGGAAGAACGTAAAATATTACACTAATAATCCTTTATGTTGATTACATATTGAATATATAATGCTTTTGATATACTGAGTTACATAAAATATATTATTGAAATTAATCTCACCTATTTCTTCTTCTTCTTCTTCTCTCTCTCTCTCTCTCTCTCATTTTTAATATGGCTACAAGAAAATTTAAGGTTACACTTGTGGCTTGTAAAATATTTCTATTGGGCTGTGCTGTTCTTGAGATCTGCACTCACTCCAATCCTGTAATTTTTAACAGGTAAGGAAATTGCCCACCAGCCTCACCTGCATTGATCTAAGGCTAGACTCAAGCCAGGATAGAACATTCCTTCCTACCCCTCCACTGCTCCATCTCCAATACTCTGTCCACACTGACCATGTGGTCCAGGGTCACACAGTCAGCTCATGTCAAGCCTAGGCAGTCTGACTTCAAAACCTGTCCCCCTAACCTGCACTCCACACTGGGCAGGGCCAAGCACCTGCCCCCTTGGGGAGTGTGGCCTGGGGACCACTGTGAGCTACACTTAGGAAGGCAGGAGTTTCTTCCTCTTAGAAAACTACATTATACAATAAATTTCTTGGCCAAGTCTCCAAGAGAGAATTCTGCCGGAACTAAAAACGATTCCAGTTTCCTTCAGGGGAAGCCGATATTTTTGATCCCATCAGAAAAGATACTCAGTGTGGTTCTTGTTCCATTTTGGACTTCTACTCTGCTCAGTCCAGCCACACCTTCCACTCTGTCTCATCCATCCATTTGCAAATCATAACGGAGGACCTAGCACGCATCAGGCACTGTTTCAGGGCACCGGCAGCCAACATCCTAGCTACAGTTCTTCCCTCTGAAGCAGACAATGTACTGTATTTTCAGCTCCTTTCACAAAGCATCACTTTTTTAAAAAATTTGGGTACTGTGCTGAGGTGGGGAGAAGCAAGAGGTGGGTAAGAAATACCCTCAGCGCATCACTCAGAGCGGGGGTGGATTAAATGCAATGGACAGAGAGCTGCACTGAGGTCAGCCCAGCTGCAGATGGAGGGAACACAGCAAGTTCTGCAGCCAGAGCCATCCTCCTGCCTCACCTCTCTGCAGCACCCCGGTCTGCTACAATCTGATGGCGTGATCATCAGCAATCAGGAATGGAGGCCTCTCTCTGCATGAGGCAGTTCTCCTAGAATTTTCATCACTCCCCAAAAGGTTTTCCTCTGGCTCAGCAAAAAGCCTCGCTGGCAGCCGGCTAATGGCCTGGCTGACTGCAGTTCCACCTTTCAGGAATTTGGGGAGGAGGAGTTCCATTTTCAGAGGCCATTGGAGCTGAATTTGGCTTCCGGGGCAAAGAGATGCAGCTCTCGATGGAACTGTCTGTGAATGGTCCCAAACAGAGCCGCATCTTGCCAGGGCCTGGAGTCGAGCTTCCCTTGGACACTTAGGGGTTTATTCTTCCCTGCTAGGTTTTGAAGGACAGAGAAACGGGGCTACTAAAACCCTCCACATGGAGTTGCTATGAACTGTGATCTTGTGTGTAGAGGATTTGGCTTGAAACCTAACCACAAGAAGTACCTTGAGGGTCACTTATTGCTTAGTCAGCCTACTGGGTCTCTTGAGGGAAGCCTGGTACCCACAGGACTCTGTTCTAGATCACATGACCACGCCCTCACCCTAGTCACAGCTGATTGGACAGAGATGGGCACATGACTTAAGGGTTACCAATCCTGAGGCTGCTGGCAAATAACATCTGTGGTGGCAGCTTCAAAAGAATGAGGAGCTAGACCAGTGCTTCTGGGGGGATAGGATGTATACACAACTGGTGGCAGATATATGACTTGAAATTTTTTTTAAATTGTTATGCTTTTATTTTAATGTATATCAGGAAAATGCTCGTTCCCCATTTATGGTACTCATTAAAAATTTCCTTTATGATACATAATATTAAAATTCACAAAGAATTTTGTTGTTGTTGTTGAATGTATTAAGTAAAATTTAGCCCACTGGTAGGTCAATGGCAAATAATGCGAGAGTGGAAGGTGAATGACACATGGCAAAGTCCAAAGGCCACATTCCTCCCTCAGGATTTGGAAATGAGAGAAATAGATGATTGAAGGCACTGGTGAGGGGCTGAAGGTGATGCGCTGAAGGTGGAGTTGAGTCAGAAACAGCAAAACCAAGGCTGTGCAGGCTGCTTGTGAGGGAGAGGGGAAAACGAGGAGGGTGGGAAACTGGTTGGTGGTGAGATAGGAGACTTGAATAGATGTGCGTAAAGGAAGAGACGCACACTGGAGATGAAGGTAGAGATGGAGAGACAGAGACAAAGAGAAAGACAGCCAGACAGAAGAGAGAAACGGAGACAGGTGGAAATGCCCTGAGTTACCTATCTCCATGGGTTTCCTGGGTGTGCTTCCACTCCACACATGTCCTCATAGTGAATCCTGCTTGTTTCCTGAGATACCTTGAGTGGGTCTCTGTTCACATCAGAAAGCCCACCATAAATGGATGGATAGGAAGGAATTGTATTTTGAACATCCTTGGGCACCAGCCAGCATGTTTAAACCTAGAATGGCAGGCAATGGGGAGCCACTGGGTGTTCTTGACAGAGAAACGTGGGGGACTAGGGAGAGGCAGGTGAGGTGCCTAGAGAGAACTTCAAGGACATACTTGCAAGCTCAGATATCAAATACCAGAAGATGGCTGATTTCTATAGCTCTTCTTGAAATTTCATGGAACTTACTGATCAAAAAGAGCATCAGCCATTGTGTGAGGTCGTACTCTGTCCAAACCATGGGTGGCCATCTCTATAACTTTGTTACTCTAGAAGCAAATTGAAAGAACCAGTTGGATATAATTTAAATTTTGCTAATGTGTATTTACTATCTGCACCCAATTATCACCAATCAATATAACTGTTATTCCTTAATGGGTGAAAACTGCAATGCCGGCGCCCCAGATCGGCATGGGGTGTTGCGTCTAATTGGGGCAGAAGTTACACAGGAGCATAATGAAAATGTAAATTCTCACACGTTAATCAAACAATCATTTCTATAACCATAAGACAGCTGATTCTAAACTTAATTAGTAAATAAACAAAGTTAATCAGTGAGCAGACATATACTAATCACATATGTGTCACAAGAAAAGAAATATTAGGTAATAATTCATTAAAATATCCCGAACCCCAGCCACTCTACAATCCCCAAGATTAGTCTCCCAGCTTCAAAGGAAGCAATATGCAAATGTTTATTAAAGCAGTTTTTTTATGCTTTAGGGTCTAGGAGGCACCGACAAGCAAAGAAATATATTACTGAGTACAATAATCGCACTGCTTTAAACAACAGAACCAAGAATTGGAAATGTACTTATGTGACATAGTGGACCGTCCAGCTCACTCTGAGCTTAACTATCAGAGTTTAGTTCTCTTCAAGTGAGAGAGAGGGAAAAAGGAAGCTAATTCCAACGCAGACATAAAAACTGTAAGAAGACATAAAGCAAAGCCGATTGCATTTCTCTCTCCACTGCACATCCTTAGCTTCTTTTCAAAACTGCTGCCTGGTAAAATTTTGGGCCCAAATGTGGATTCTTCTCCTCAACTTACCTTGGCTTCTGGTTGGTTCCTGGAACTTTTACTGTCCTTGATGGATCTGTGAGGCTCTCCCCAACCATCATGCAGCTCTGATGATGGTGCAAACCCGTCCAGAAGTTTCCAAAGGGATCTTTGCTTTCTCCTCCTGGAAATAGAAAATGTGCAGAATGAAGAAATTTGAGTGGCTGCTGGGAGAATACCTAATACGAAAATTTCCCAGGGAGGAATATGGATTT
Source organism: Delphinapterus leucas (assembly GCF_059928025.1). Classification (NCBI taxonomy): domain Eukaryota; kingdom Metazoa; phylum Chordata; class Mammalia; order Artiodactyla; family Monodontidae; genus Delphinapterus; species Delphinapterus leucas. Next base: position 18,684,942 of record NC_143142.1, read on the forward strand.
GGCCAAGATCAAACAACACAGCTGAATGCAACAAACAGCTAACACATAGGGAGCACTGTCAGTGAGCTATACTAGTGCTTTACACATTGCTATGGTCTGAATGTTTGTGTCCCCTCAGACTCTATATGTTGAAATCTCAAACCCCAAAGGTGATGGTTTTAGGAGGTGGGGCCTTGGGGAAGTGATCAGGTCATAAGGGTGAATAGAATTAGTGCACTTATAAAAGAGATCCTAGAGAGCTCCATAGCCTCTTCTGCCATGTGAGGACACAGAGAGAAGTCTGCGACCCGGAAGAGGACCCTCACCCAACTGTGCTGGTACCCAGATCTCAGACTTCCAGCCTCCAGAACTGTGAGAAATAAATTTCTGCTGTTTATAAGTCTTCCAGTCTGTGGTATACCGGTTATAGCAGCCCAAAAGGACTAAGGCACATACCTTAATGTGCTTAACCCTCACAACAACCCTATGAGATAAGTACCATGATTATCATCTCAGTTTGCACAGACGAGGAAACTGAGGCACAGAATTCAAGAAACTCGGCCTGTCACATAACATGCAAGTGGTGGAGCCAGGATTTGTGCCTGCGTAGCCAGGTTCCAGAGCCCATGGCTCACTGTTTATGTTCACTGGCTGAGTTTGGGTTTTTCTACATGGCCTATCTGTGCTCCCAGAGTCCTTTGTGCTTCCCTAATTGTATCATTTATCAGTTGATGTCATTGGGAAATTACTTTTCAGTAGGTAATGCATTACATTAGACATTTAAAGACATATCAAAAGTTCTATGATGAAAATTCCCTTTGACACTCCTGCCCTCAGTCGCCCAGTTCCCTCCCCAGAGGTTCCCAGTGGTTCTACTTTCAACTTCTATGTAAGCAATTACATTGTCTTAGTTTGGGTTTCCTCAAAAGCAGACCTCAAGGTAAATATTTGGGCGTAACCAATTTGTTTGGGAGATTATCCTAGGCAGCATGGTCAAAGAGTGAGGGAGTGAGACAGAGAGGGGAGGAAATCCAAGTGTATGTGAATGAGCAGGTTACCACCATGGGTAATTAAGTCCCTCTGGGACTTCTGGAAGGCAGTGTAGACCAGGTTTCTCAGTTGTCTCCAGCGAGGGGTGAGGGACCTGGGGTATTTATCCAAAGCCAATCCCTTATTGGTTGAGGGTCACCTCAAGGTGTTAATTCTCTAGAAAGAGCCTCTGTGTGCACTGAAACGGCCTGCAGGCAAATGCTATACACACACACGTTATTTTCTCTTTCAGTACATGTGGAAAAATATTAATATGCACACTGTTGTGTATTCTTTAACCTAACAATGAATCTTAGTAATCTTTCCGTGTCAGTAAGTAAAGAGCTACGTGATAAATTCTTATATAGATATACTGTCGTTTGTCTAATCGGTCTCCTACTCTTGGTCACTTGGGTGATGGAACTTTGGAAACTTTCATTACTACAAATAATGCTGAAATGAATAATCTAGTACACGAGTCATTTTGTACATGGATGAGTAGCCACAGGTTAACTTTCTACAAGTGGAATTGCTGGGTCAAGGGGAATCTGTAGTGTTAATGTTGTCATGCTGCCCTGCACAGGGGTTGCACCTATTTAAATTCCACATAATGAATGAGAGTATCCTGCTCTGTGATGATTAGCAACTTACTTGTCTTTTGTTCCTTCTGTACTTTGGGCTTCTTGGGGCAGCAACCATTTTGGATAACACCTGACACATAGTAAATGCTCCATAAATATTTGGATGGGTGGGAAGTTGAGTGGATGGGTGGATGAGTGGAAGGATGGATGAATGGATAAATGGATGGATGAATGGATAGACGAATAGGTGGATGGATGAGGGACAGATGAATAGGGAGATGGGTGGATGGATGAGTAGATGAATTACCCCGAAAGTATCCTTCTTGAGGAGACCAAGACCCAATATAAAAAAAAAACAAACTAGGAACTAGAAATTAATTACACCAGGTAGCTCTCCTTCATTATATGTTCTCATAGCACACTTTGTGCTCCTGGGAGTAGCAGGAAGAAATTCAGCCATGTCTGGCCAGAGGCAGGCTGCTCACAGGGGCCATGCCAGCACAGGCCAAGGCAGGTCAGTTCCTGAAACTTACTGGGATGGTCATTGTCAGCAGCCCTGCTGCCCTTTCATGAGAACAGAGCTGCTGCTCACTCCAAAGTCAACAGTGACAGCATCAGGATTCAGTCGTAGGCGTCAAACATACTGTTCTTACTTCGATTTCAAATTATATGTCAATTAAGAGAGCCAACTTGTCTAAAGATGCTTTTAGCTGCACCCAACTTAAGATGGAGAAAATATCCATTGTTCATACCAAAGAACAATATTATAATTTAGGGTGTAGCTTTGACTGAGAAGGAAAACCCCAGTCCCCCTTCAGCCTGTGTCAGCAAGACCCCCACACTCCATACTGCCTCTCTGCTCAATTTTCTCTCCCCAGCTCCCCACATCCTTCCTTTCTGAAAACTTTGCATCTTTATTCTTTCAAAGACACAGCTGGTCGAGGGACTGGATGAAGAATTTGGTTCTCCTCCTCACTTGTTCCTGAACAGATCTCCTTAAGCTGCAGTTTGTTTATTTCCTGGAATTTTTGCCAGCCAAGCAGACCCCAGGGAGGGGCACGTGGGAACATCAGGAAGACACTTGAGTCCCATGCTTAGAGCCAAAGCATCCCCATTGTTAAAATAGCATGCAAAGTAACATTCACTTCTTCCAATGTAAATCTATAACACATACTTACTATGGCAACTCAGAAAGTACCAATAAACAAAAAGAAGAAAGTCAAAGTCTACCCAGGCCCTCATGCAGAGATTACCACCTTAACATTTTTGTCAGTAATCTCACAGTCTTTTTTTCTACCCACGCAGTCACTTTTCATCACAAAAATGGCATCATATGGTGCAAACTCCTGTGGTCCAATTTTTCTGCTTGACGTTTCGTGAGAGTCATCTCCTGTCTTTCAAATAGACTTCCATTATGTTTTTTTTTTATACAGCAGGTTCCTATTAGTCAACAATATTATACACATCAGTGTATACATGTCAATGCCAATCGCCCAATTCATCACACCACCACCCACACCCCCTGCCGCTTTCCCCCCTTGGTGTCCATACGTTTGTTCTCTACATCTGTGTCACAATTTCTGCCCTGCAAACAGGTTCATCTGTACCATTTTTCTAGGTTCCACATATATGCGTTAATATATGATATTTGTTTTTCTCTTTCTGACTTACTTCACTCTGTATGACAGTCTCTAGATCCATCCACGTCTCAACAAATGACCCAATTTCGTTCCTTTTTATGGCTGAGTAATATTCCATTGTATGTATCTACCACATCTTCTTTATCCATTCGTCTGTCGATGAGCATTTAGGTTGCTTCCATGACCTGGCTATTGTAAATAGTGCTGCAATGAACATTGGGGTGCGTGTGCCTTTCTGAATTGTGGTTTTCTCTGGGTATATGCCCAGTAGCGGGATTGCTGGGTCATATGGTAGTTCTATTTTTAGTTTTTTAAGGAACCTCCATACTGTTCTCCATAGTGGCTGTATCAGTTTACATTCCCACCAACAGCACAAGAGGGTTCCCTTTCCTCCACACCCTCTCCAGCATTTGTTGTTTGTAGATTTTCTGATGAAGCCGATTCTAACTTGTGAGGTGATACCTCATTGTAGTTTTGATTTGCATTTCTCTAATAGTGACGTTGAGCAGCTTCTCATGTGCTTCTTGGCCATCTCTATGTCCTCTTTGGAGAAATGTCTATTCAGGTCTTCTGCCCATTTTTAAAAAATTTATTTATTTCATTTATTTATTTTTGGCTGCTTTGGGTCTTCGTTGCTGCACACGGGCTTTCTCTAGTTGCGGCGAGCAGTGGCTACTCTTCATTGCAGTGCACGGGTTTCTCATTGCGGTGGCTTCGCTTGTTGTGGAGCACGGGCTCTAGGTGCGTGGGCTTCAGTAGTTGCAGCACACAGGCTTCAGTAGTTGCGGCTCACGGGCTCTAGAGTGCAGGCTCAGTAGTTGTGGCGCACGGGCTTAGTCGCTCCACAGCATGTGGGATCTTCCTGGACCAGGGCTGGAACCCGTGTCCCCTGCATTGGCAGGAGGATTCTTAAACCACTGCGCCACCAGGGAAGCCCCCCATTTTTTGATTGAGTTGTTTGTTTTTTTAATATGGAGCTGCATGAGCTGTTTATATATTTTGGAGATTAATCCTTTGTCCATTGATTTGTTTGCAAATATTTTCTCCCATTCTGAGGGTTGTCTCTTCGTCTTATTTATGGTTTCCTTTGCTGGGCAAAAGCTTTTAAGTTTCATTAGGTCCCATTTGTTTATTTTTGTTTTTATTTCCATTACTATAGGAGGTGGATCAAAAAAGATCTTGCTGTGACTTACGTCAAAGGGTGTTCTTCCTATGTTTTCCTCTAAGAGTTTTATAGTGTCCGGACTTACATTTAGGTCTCGAATCCATTTTGAGTTTATTTTTGTGTATGGTATTAGGAAGTGTTCTAATTTCATTCTTTTACATGTAGCTGTCCAGTTTTCCCAGCACCACTTATTGAAGAGACTATCTTTTTTCCATTGTATATCCTTGCCTCCTTTGTCATAGATTAGTTGACCATAGGTGCATGGGATTACCTCTGGGCTTTCTATCTTGTTCCATTGATATATGTTTCTGTTTTTGTGCCAGTACCGTATTGTCTTGATTACTGTAGCTTTGTTCTATAGTCTGAAGTCAGGGAGTCTGATTCCTCCACCTCCGTTATTTTCCCTCAAGACTGCTTTGGCTATTCGGGGTCTTTTGTGTCTCCATACAAATTTTAAGATTTTTTGTTCTAGTTCTGTAAAAAAATGCCATTGGTAATTTGAAAGGGATTGCATTGAACCTGTAGATTGCTTTGGGTAGTATAGTCATTTTCACAATATTGATTCTTTCAATCCAAGAACATGGTATATCTCTCCATCTGTTGGTATCATCTTTAATTTCTTTCATCAGTGTCTTATAGTTTTCTGCATACAGGTCTTTTGTCTCCCTAGGTAGGTTTATTCCTAGGTATTTTATTCTTCTTGTTGCAATGGTAAATGGGAGTGTATCCTTAATTTCTCTTTCAGATTTTTCATCATTAGTGTATAGGAATGCAAAAGATTTCTGTGCATTAATTTTGTATCCTGCAACTTTACCAAAGTCATTGATTAGCTCTAGTAGTTTTCCGGTGGCATCTTTAGGATTCTCTATGTATAGTATCATGTTATCTGCAAACAGTGACAGTTTTACTTCTTCTTTTCCAATTTGGATTCCTTTTATTTCTTTTTCTTCTCTCATTGCCGAGGCTAGGACTTCCAAAACTATGTTGAATAATAGCAGTGAGAGTGGACATCCTTGTCTTGTTCCTGATATTAGAGGAAATGCTTTCAGTTTTTCACCACTGAGAATGATGTTTGCTGTGGGTTTGTCATATATGGCCTTTACTATGTTCAGGTAGGTTCCCTCTATGCCCACGTTCTAGAGAGTTTTTATCATAAATGGGTGTTGAATTTTGTCAAAAGCTTTTCTGCATCTATTGAGATGATCATATGGTTTTTCTTCTTCAATTTGTTAATATCGTGTATCACACTGATTTGCGTATATTGAAGAATCCTTGCATCCCTGGGATAAATTCCACTTGATCATGGTGTATGACCCTTTTAATGTGTTGTTGGATTCTGTTTGCTAGTATTTTGTTGAGGAGTTTTGCATCTATATTCATCAGTGATATTGGTCTGTAGTTTTCTTTTTTCGTAGTATCTTTGTCTGGTTTTGGTGTCAGGGTGATCATGGCCTCATAGAATGAGTTTGGGAGTGTTCCTTCCTCCGCAATTTTTTGGAAGAGTTTGAGAAGGCTGGGTGTTAGCTCTTCTCTAAATGTTTGATAGAATTCGCCTGTGAAGCCATCCCGTCCTGGACTTTTGTTTGTTGGAACATTTTTAATCACAGTTTCAATTTCATTACTTGGGATTGGTCTGTTCATATTTTCTATTTCTTCCTGGTTCAGGCTTGGAAGGTTATACCTTTCTAAGAATTTGTCCATTTCTTCCAGGTTGTCCATTTTATTGGCATAGAGTTGCTTGTAGTAGTCTCTCAGGATTCTTTGTATTTCTGCGGTGTCTGTGGTAACTTCTCCTTTTTCATTTCTAATTTATTGATTTGAGGCCTCTCCCTCTTTTTCTTGATGAGTCTGGCTAATGGTTTATCAATTTTGTTTATCTTCTCAAAGAACCAGCTTTTAACTTTATTGGTCTTTGCTATTGTTTTCTTTGTTTCTATGTCATTTATTGCTGCTCTAATCTTTATGATTTCTTTCCTTCTGCTAACTTTAGGTTTTGTTTGTTCTTCTTTCTCTAGTTCCTTTAGGTGTAAGGTGAGATTATTTATTTGAGCTTTTTCTTGTTTCTTGAGGTAGGCTTGTATAGCCATAAACTTCCCTCTTAGAACTGCTTTTTCTGCATCCCATAGGCTTTGGATTGTCGTGTTTTCATTGTCATTTGTCTCTAGGTATTTTTTGATTTCCTCTTTGATTTCTTCAGTGATCTCTTGGTTATTTAGTAACGTAGTGTTTAGCCTCCATGTGTTTGTGTTTTTTACATTTTTTCCCCTGTAATTCATTTCTAATCTCACAGTGTTGTGGTCAGAAAAGATGCTTGAGATGATTTCAATTTTCTTAAATTTACTGAGGCTTGATTTGTGACCCAAGATGTGATCTATCCTGGAGAATGTTCCGTGCGGACTTGAGAAGAAAGTGTAATCTGCTGTTTGGGGATGGAACGTCCTATAAATATCAATTATGTCTATCTGGTCTATTGTGTCATTTAAAGCTTCTGTTTCCTTATTTATTTTCATTTTGGATGATCTGTCCATTGGTGTAAGTGAGGTGTCAAAGTCCCCCACTATTATTGTGTTACTGTCGATTTCCTCTTTTATAGCTGTTAGCAGTTGCCTTATGTATTGAGGTGCTCCTGTGTTGAGTGCATATATATTTATAATTGTTATATCTTCTTTTGGATTGATCCCTTGATCATTATGTAGTGTCCTTCCTTGTCTCTTGTAACATTCTTTATTTTAAAGTCTATTTTATCTGATATGAGTATTGCTATTCCAGCTTTCTTTTGATTTCCATTTGCATGGAATATCTTTTTCCATCCCCTCACTTTCAGTCTGTATGTGTCTCTAGGTCTGAAGTGGGTCTCTTGTAGACAGCATATATATGGGTCTTGTTTTTGTATCCATTCAGCAAGCCTGTGTCTTCTGGTCGGAGCATTTAATCCATTCACGTTTAAGGTAATTACTGACATGTATGTTCCTATGACCATTTTCTAAATTGTTTGGGGTTTGTTTTTGTAATTCCTTTTCTTGTGTTTCCCACTTAGAGAAGTTCCTTTAGCATTTGTTGTAGAGCTGGTTTGGTGGTGCTGAATTCTGTTAGCTTTTCCTTGTCTGTAAAGCTTTTGATTTCTCCATCGAATCTGAGTGAGATCCTTGCTGAGTAGAGTAATCTTGGTAGTAGGTTCTTCCCTTTCATCACTTTAAGTATATCATGCCACACCCTTCTGGCTTGTAGAGTTTCTGCTGAGAAATCACCTGTTAACCTTATGGGAGTTCCCTCGTATGTTATTTGTCATTTTTCCCTTGGTGCTTTCAATAATTTTTCTTTGTCTTTAACTTTTGCCAATTTGATTACTATGTGTCTCGGCATGTTTCTCCTTGGGTTTATCCTGTATGGGACTCGCTGCGCTTCCTGGACTTGGGTGGCCTTTTCTTTCCCATGTTAGGGAAGTTTTCGACTATAACCTCTTCAAATATTTTCTCTGGTCCTTTCTCTCTCTCTTCTCCTTCTGGGACCCTTATAATGCGAATATTGTTGCGTTTAATACTGTCCCAGAGGTCTCTTAGGCTGTCTTCATTTCTTTTCATTCTTTTTTCTTTATTCTGTTCCTCAGCAGTGAATTCCACCATTCTGTCTTCCAGGTCACTTATCCGTTCTTCTGCCTCAGTTATTCTGCTATTGATTCCTTCTAGTGTCGTTTTCATTTTAGTTATTGTATTGTTCATCTCTGTTTGTTTGTTCTTTAATTCTTCTAGGTCTTTGTTAAACATTTCTTGCATCTTCTCGATCTTTGCCTCCATTGTTTTTCCGAGGTCCTGGATCATCTTCACTATCATTATTCTGAATTCTTTTTCTGGAAGGTTGCCTATCTCCACTTCATTTAGTTGTTTTTCTGGGGTTTTATCTTGTTCCTTCATCTGGTACATAGCCCTCTGCCTTTTCATCTTGTGTATCTTTCTGTGAATGTTGTTTTTGTTCCACAGGCTGCAGGATTGTAGTTCTTCTTGCTTCTGCTGTCTGCCCTCTGGTGGATAAGGCTATCTAAAAGGTTTGTGCAGGTTTCCTGATGGGAGGCACTGGTGGTGGGTAGACTAGACTTCCGTTATTTTTAACAATTGCATAATAGTCTGTTGGATGGCTGTAACTTAGCTGATTTACCCTTCTCCTCTTGTTGGCCATTTAAATTGCCCCTTTTGATTATTATAAATTGCACTACTGGCAAGAATTAGTCTTTTCAAGAGCTTTCTTTTCCCCCAAATATTTCTGAGGTTTCTCAAGGGTGACCATGCCACAGTTGATGGCTATCATGGAAGAGGGAACGTGGCCTATTATATCAAGGGTGACACCTCATTGCAAGAGGACACAAGGTACTTCTCCTTCAACACTGGTGGGGATGGAGCTCCTGCTCTTGGGGAGGTGATGTGGGGCTTTGCCACTGCCCTGATGCCTCTTAACGTTCTGGTCTTCTGCAATTTTCACCCTGACCTCTCCTCTGCCCTTTATTGATCTGTCCCCATCTGGGAGCAAACCCTTATTTTTATTCCCAGGGCACAGCGAAGACTAGACCAGCAAGTCTACCAAGAAGTTGCTGAACTTCCAGGAGGTATTTACAACCAAGCACGCAATTTACTTCTGCTGCTCAAGGTGGCTTCTCTCAGAATCCTCAGGCTCCAAGCCCATCCTATGGGCCTTTACTGGCTGCCCCTTGCCTGGATGCTGTCCTGCCTCCAAAACCCATGGGCAGCGGATCCAGCCCCACCGGGAGTGCCTTTGAGCACATCTGCACTGCTGGGGTCCAGACCTCCTTGTCTAATATGCCACCTCCACTGTCCTCCTTTCCTGCCCACAATTTAACTGTGGGTATATGGACATAAATGAAGACCACCCAAATGAAGAATAAGTGAAGGCTACTTCTTTAGAGATGACTATAAAGTAGAGGAATCAGCCACAGTGACTTGCATTTGGCAAAAACTCAAAGGCCAGCAGAGAAGTGGGAGAGCTTTATAGTGGAAAAAAGGGAAAACTTCTGGTATTCCCTAGTTGTTGGCACGGGGAGGCTGGCGGCAGGCATGCTATATGCACTAGGAGAAGGCATCCTATGTGATTGGCTAGGGGAGCTTATTTTCCTTTCTCTGGCCAGTCCTAAGTTGGAAGTGGGGGCAAAACTGGGGAACCTGGCAGGTTAGTTATTGATCAAGCCCTTACCATTTGGGGCTAATCGTTGCAGAGGCTGTAGGTCAGAGTTCTATTCTTATATATAGTCTGGCCATTGTCCACTTGTATATTCAGTCTCAGAATTGTCAACTCCCTTTATGAGAAGCCTCACCGGATACCAATAAGGGGAGGTCTGGCTCCTCAGTCCCAATACAAGGTGATCGTATCAGAATAAAACCACCCAGCATCAGTACCTTTCCCAGAGTCTGAGTAATTCAGTCTTCCCTAGCACTGTAAAAAGAAAAAATTCCACTTATATCAGCAGTTGCCTAGAAAACATTCAAGCTAAGTGTCGTGTCTCAACACAAATGGTTGTAACCAGCTGAAGGTGGTATAAAGGGCCACAAGCTCTTAGTGACCCTGAATGCCAGGCCTCATTGGAAGTAACTGAAGACTCTCTCCTGACCAGTGGATCTGTGTACAGACCCATGGACCCATTCATTCTGTCCACAGGGCTAGCTCCCAACCAGAAATTAGCACAGCACCATGAAAATTCCTTTCTAGCACTTACAGCTCCTGACTTCATCACCTCTTCATGATGTGCTCAGTGAAATTCCCCACTGGCTTAACAAGTTAATAGACTCTGTTTCGTAATTTTTTTTTTTAGCTCTGTGGCATTTGTGTATTTTCGACTACATCTACATGACCTCAACTGCCGAGTCCAGGCTGGGCTCCCCCTGAGCTGGACCAGGTCGTTTTTGAAGTTGGGCTTTCTCATCCTTTTTGTGGCCACCAGGACATCTGCCCCAGCTCCCCATCAGCAATACTCATCATGAGGGCACGGCAATCCCTGAAGACATGCAGTGGCATCTGGGCCTCCTGCACAGAGCTGGCTAACCCCATACAGGAAAAAAAAATCCACCTACCCACCCCAAGTAAAACAAAGTCTCCAGAGAATGAGGAGGACCTTGGCCTAACCATCTGCGTTCAGGATAACGGCGAATTCACAGCTTTCCCTGAAACAACTGACATCCACTTGCACTGGTCTCGTGAAGCCAAAGGGTCTGCATCCAGGTGGTTTTTCCAGAGCGAAGGAACAGCGTGCCCCACAGGACATTTAAATCCCCACCACTTGCCGAAGACGGCTTTCAGTTATAAACTGAAAGTTTTTCCAGCCTCTGCTAGTCCCAGTGACGTTTATATACCTTTGTGAGAATCAGGCAGGGCACTCTGTTATATCCATGAAAGTAGAATGGTGTAATCCACCATTTTAAAAAAATAAATAAATTTATTTATTTTTGGCTGCATTGGGTCTTCGTTGCTGTGTGCGGGCTTTCTCTAGTTGCGGCAAGCGGGGGCTACTCTTCGTTGTGGTGCGTGGGCTTCTCATTGTTGTGGTTTCTCTTGTTGCGGAACACGGGCTCTAGGCACGTGGGCTTCAGTGGTAGTGGCACGTGGGCTCAGCAGTTGTGGCGCACCAGCTTGGCTGCTCCGCGGCATGTGGGATCTTTCCAGACCAGGGATCGAACCCGTGTCCCCTGCACTGGCAGGCAGATTCTTAACCACTGCGTCAGCAGGTAAGTCCCTCCACCATTTTTTAATCCATAGATTTTCCTGGTACATTTAAAATGGGGCTTTAATTGGCCTACCAACAACAAAAGTTTTACATAATACGAGATTGTAAACTCTGCAAGATTTGGGGATAGATTTATCAGTCTCTCATTCGCACAGAATAATTTCTCTGGAACCTTGATAATAGTAGACACCTAATAAATATGTTTTGATTGAGGGAATGAAACTAATTTCTCAGGAGTGTTATAGGTCAAGAGAAAGATTTGGGGACCAAATACCTGAGGTGTATATGCATTTGTGGAAAGAGAGAGAAAGGGAGGGAGGGAGAAAGAGTAAGAGAGAGAGGGAGATAGATAGATAGATAGATAGGTAGAGAGAGAGAGACAGATAGACAGACAGGTCTTCAAAGTAAACCCTGATCTGATTTATCAAGAAACTGAATGTTCAGCGAGGGTAGACTAAAGAGAGATGAATTCAGGCATGACAACAAAGAGAAAGGTAAAGGCCTTTCCATTACTGTGTGACCTTAGACAACTATCTTTACCTTTCTGATCTTGATTTTCTCATCTGAAGAATGAGGATCTTCAGAGTCTTTCTGATGAGCTCATTCATGTAAAGCGCTAATCACAGGATTTAGCACAGAGTAAATCTACATAAGTATGAGCCGTTAAAAAAGAAAGACTATATTTCACCAAATCTAAGATGCCACTGATTGTACGACATGTTACTTCATGAACCACTGGTAATGAGGAAATGGTGCCAATTACCCCATGACACAATGCCTTCATGTCAGTTGATGGTAAGAAACATCCTGACTTCAGAGATGTTAAAATGTAAGGAAAATGTGCATCTTAGAATCAATGAGCTAGAATGTAAAGATAAAATTCATCTTCCTCAATTACCCTCTCTAGGACAATTTTGTACTTCTGGCAAGCAGTCCTTTCCAAGCATCCCTTCATTCACAGAACACAAACCCCAACAGAACCTCCATGATCTTCTCACTTTAGAGACAGCAAGGTCACCTGGCTCTCAAGGTGAGGGGGGCTGACCTTTGCTCACTCACGGAGGCTGAAGCAGGAGAAGTGGGTTAGATGCGCCTTCTCCTCTGGCCCAGGCTGGTGTCATCCCCCGGCCACACAGCATGTGTGTTTACAAACCTGGCTTGCTGACTGAGCTTTTGATATTCACCCTACGGGATTCAGACTCATCATGATAAGGAGAGAATCCAGCTTTACAAGACACTCAGGACCTGACTCCACTCTCTGTGATCTTTGGCAACTGCCCAGGGCCTGGATTTTAACCTCCCTGGAAAGCCATGATTCATGTCCCCCTTCTCAACACTTGACAGCAGCCTCCCAGAGTCTGCTGAGACCTCTCCAACAGGAAATCAAAGTGTGTGGGCATTTCAGAACTGTATCCTCCTGCTGTCAGAAACAGGGGTGGAGGGTGTAGTCCAGGATCCCCAGCAAGGAGACACACATGGAGGCATCCTAGCCCCCAAGACTGAATGAACCATGAGTAAAATCCTAAAGTAATGGGTCTGGAGTAATGAATTCCAACCACAAAAAGGATAATTATCAACTACTACTATTGAAAATGTACTGGTTATGTGCCAGACAATGTTCAATGTACTTTCCAAGCATCACCTCATTTAAAACTCACACCCCTTGTGGGTAGATAATCATAAGGTCCATTTCACAGATGAGGACACTGAGGCTCAAAGTCACAAACCTAGAAAGAGTTGGAATGAGGATTTGAAGCCAGGTAGCAATGACTCTTACCCAAGACCCCTGGGGACAGGGGAGGGACATGATATGAGGCTAGAGAGGGGTCTGCTAGAGTCCTGTGTGGCTATCTGGGGACAACTTTATGCTTAGCAGCAGGAAAGGGTTTTCAAAGCGTTCCAAGCATTTGTGGCTTGAAGATGGTAAAGTTCTCCATCTACCACCTAAGCGTTTATTTCTCACTCACACGTCTGTGAGCCAGTTGGAATCTGGCTGGTCCAGGCTGGGTTCTGCTGGCTTTGGCCCCGGTCAGGTCAGATCCATATCTGCTCCATGCGTCTCTCATCCTCCTTGGACTAGCAGTCTGACTCCAGAGGCATGTTCTACTCAGGCTAAAGGAAGGAGCTTGAGGGGGCCAACCCCACAGCACAAACGCATTCTAAGTCTCTGTTGGGATGACATCCTCTAATGTCCTCTTGGTCAAAGCAAGTCACACGGCCCAGCCCAAGTCAAGGGGTGGGATGCACGGTCCTCCTTGCAGATGCGCAAGGGAGTGGATATTTGCTGAATAAAGACCGGACACCCTACATCCTCCTCGTGGGATTTTCTTTCTGTTTTGCGATCATCTGGCCATTATTATGGCAGAAACCATTTCCTTGGCATAGTCTGGGTCACGGCACCCAAATTATTGATGCATGGTTTTCTTTTTCGCTCGCAAACTTTGGTCTGTCACCTCCAGCTATAAGCTGAGTTCCTCCTCTGAATTTTATAACTCTAGCCCCCCAGTCTGAACGGTAAGCCCCTTTTTAATTAAAGAATCCTTATTCCTGAGGAAGCAATGCTCTCTCTAGGCTTGTCGCCAGGTAATAATCACTGCCTCTGACATGTAACTGATAGACTCTCCTACCTGGAGCCTCTCCACCAATGACCACAGTGAGCCAGTCTATTTCTCTCTAGCTTGCGATCTGGGACAGCTTCCAGGACAGATATTCATTGCTCACTGGGCCTCAACTTGCTGCCTTAGAAACTCCCCCTTATTTGGCTACTCCCTGCAGGTAAGTGTTGTCATCGTGGCTTCTCTCAGACCCTTTAATGTGCTTCTCTCTGGCTACCCCTGTGATCCCATGACTTTGAGTGACCCACCCTGTTTCCCGATCTGCAAGCATGTACGCTTCCTTCAAAGGGAATCTTTATCTTTCTTTTTTCTTTTCCCCTGAGCTTAGTTCAAACATCTAGGTCGTTAGAACTTCACACAGCCCTTCTCAGCAATCCAGGGTGCCCATGTGCCCCAAAGTCTCCCACCAGGTGTAGCCCTTCCCCTGGATTGCTCCACTGGGCATAGTGGAGACCAGGCACTATTTCCCATCTTCCACCAGCACCACTGTCTCTCTCACTGCCCCTCCCAGGAGCCCATTCTAATGAGCTGAACTTCCTCTGTGCTGATGGGCCCATTAGTCCAGGATGAAGAATAAGGTGTGAATGGCTTTCACCCCCTTGGGATGCACCATATCAGAGGGGTCTTAGTGTCGCTGCTTGGGCATCAAGCTTCGAGAATCTGCTCCTTTGCTTCTCCCTATGACCCATGTATCCAGGTGGCTGGCCTGGATTGGGGATGGATTTTAATCTTCCCATTCAGAATCCCCACGCCCCTATGACAACTCAGGCCTTTCCATTAGCATAGTGTCATAATGCTAGACCACCTCTTCCCTTGGGGTGAATTCTCTCCCTGGGGGCTCCCTGACTGATGGCAGGGGTCACATTCTAGCAGAGATCCCTACTTATCAATCAAAGTCCACTTTTACATGAAAAATTTTTGTTTCCTGGAATATAAGTCACAAATCAACCCAAAGCATGACCAAGGAGAGGAGACTTCAGGGAATTTGACCTGGAAGGAGAAACACTTTTGCCCAAGGCAGATCATTAGCACATCCCCCAACAGAGCTGAAAAGTCAATCTTTCAATGTGTCATGATTAGATTTCCATTTGGAGTTAACATCTTCCCAACTGCTGAGATCTAAAAAGGCCTCTGGCCCAAGCAGCGGGAAGACAGGAGAAAAATCAGCATCGTTATTAATACTCTGTATGTAATTTCAAGGGGAAATGCTCGGGAATCGGGGGTGAGGAAGGAGGGGGCCACACAAACCAAAATGCCCATGTCCTTTGAAAGCGGCTGTGATTGATTGAGTTACGTCCCTGGTTTGCAAGTGTCCTGAGTGGTCCCCTCTCTGGTGCAACCAATTATCTTCCTGCCTGCAGGAGCCACGGGGTGCATTAACAGGAAACCAAGGTGATTTACACAAAATTGAAATATCTCCTCTGGGACAAGAGCAAAAACTGCAATTCAACCGCACTTGGCTGACTCTGGCCTGAGCACCACGAACTTTTCATTTGCCGCTACAGGAATGTTCTGCTACAGGACATTCCAGCTCCATCTGTTCACTCAGCCATAAATATTTTTCTCTACCACCTGACCAGAAATCCTGGGGAAGGCATGGAGTTCCAGATGGAGAGCCCAGATGATGGACAGACCGTGACCTTCTCAGGGTCCTCAGGGATGCAGGGACATACAAGGGAGCCACAACTGAGAATGCCCACGATTGGACAGAATTTACAGGAAACTGTGGGTCACCTGAGCCAGCACCTCTCAAAGTGTGGTGCTCATGGCTAGGTGGTTCGGGGTAGGGCAGTAAATAACACTGACAGAAAGCCATTCTCTTTTGGGTCTTAAACAGTAATGAGAAAAATCAATCCTTCTCAATTTCCTTTCATCCTTCTGATTAAGTCAAGGAGAAGTCTCTCTTTGGCGATAATAGGTCTCTAATACCTAACACCTGCTAATCTGTCCTGATATAACCAAGAGTCATCAAGAACCAGAGAAGAACCTCAGGCAGGAAACAGCCTCCAGCCAGAATTCTGTTTAAGACTTACACCCGGAAATGGCATAGCATCCCTTCTGTCATATGCTTTTGGTTAAAGCCAATCCCAGGGCCAGTCAGATTCAACGGGAGGGGACAACACCAGGATGTAAATATTGGAAGGCATGGTTCACTGGGGGCTGCTAATATCCAGACACCCACTGTACCCACTTCTAGAGTCCGAACCACTCACTTTGCCAGAGGGTTGGAGACCCCATTTGCAATTTAAAAAAAAATCTATTTCATTTGTTTCATATATTCCTGTAAGCAACACATATCAGCTCGGGCCTACTTTGTGCCGGGGCCAGAAGTCATTAAGGCACAATCGAACAGAATTTTGTCAAGACCAAGACCCTCGACTTACTCTTTGTCTAGTCCCCACTGGGCCCAATCCAGCACCAGACACAGAGCTAGTGTCAATCAGTCACAAATCTCGCCTCCAATGCCTACGGCTCTGTGAATTGCAGCTGGTCAGTTAACATGCTTCAACCTCCACGTCACCATCTGTAAAAGGGGAATGATGCTTCTTGGCCAGGTTCTTGTGGGAACCGATAAGATTAACATATGGAAGCATTTAATACAAGTTGGTGAATGAATGTGTGCATGAGTGAGTAAGTGAATGAATGAGTGAGTGAATGAGTGAATGAAAGAACAGATCCAGAATCTCTTCCATGCCAGGCATGGGGCAGAGATCAAGGGGTTGCAGAGTTGAGGGGTTAGGATCTTGAACTCTGGGGTCAAAGTGTCTATGTCTAAATTCCAGCTCTGCAGCTCAGTTGCTGCATGACCCTCTCTGGGTCTCAGTTTCCTCATCTGTAAAATGGAAACAAGGGGAAAACTATCTGCCGAGCTTACAGTCAGCATCAGCTGTCATGAGGGATCCAGAGACCAGGAAGTTCTGCACAGGGCAGTGGGCAGGGGCCCTGAGTCCCTGTTTTCCTGCCTCCCAGGGTGCAGGCCTGTAGAGGCTGTGAATGCCAGCTGTCTTGGCAGCTACTAATTCTGGACAGTCTCCACGTGTAACTCAGACTCCGCAGAGAGAATCTGTAAATAAGGCCTCCCGTAAATCACAGCTAACCACTCTCATCAGGCCCCTCGTGCAGCCTCCAGATCCAGTAAAGTCAGGCCCTGTTGCCTGACCCGTTATGCCGCCCCCTCACCCTGATCAGAGACCCTGGGAGGGCTGATGTTCTGAGACCCGTGTCCTGACTGTCTCCATAAATGTGGAACTCACGGGTCTCCATGCCGCTGTGATTCCACCCTCTCCCTTCCCTGTCCATTTAGGCCATCTGATTCATCTCTCCAATTTAATAAAAATAGTATCCTCCCAGGCTCCCGCCAAGGCCAGAGACAGGCAGGATACCTCCAACGTTTAAACCAAGCCAGACCTTAATTAGTCAGCAGCATCAATATCACTTTTTCCTGTGATTAGCATTTCAAAGTAAGTTCCACAACTTGGGCTGTCAGCGTCCAGGAGCCTGGCAGAAGGTTGTTATGTGCAGCAGGAAAAAAACAAAAAAAATCCCACCACGGAGAGTGCCTGGGCTTTCAGAAACTCAGCAACTCTGCCGAGGCCCCTTCCTCTCAGCTGCTGACCCCGTGCCAAGTTCCCCAGCTGGCCCCATGTTTCCCTTTCTGTCCGTGGGCCTGATCTTTACACTCTGAGGTCTGGGTCAACAGAAGGTCGGTAGAACCACCGAGAGCTGTAAACTGAGGTCCACAGGCTAATTCTCCCAGGTGATGTGTTGTCTTTCTAAACAGGAAATTGTACACAAAAGTCTCCATTTCTGGCTTCTTCTGGGAAGTGCCAGATCTGGCCACACGGAGCCCACCTTTCCTCCTGTAGCAGCATCATAAGAACTGAGTAGCAGCTGCCACTTTTAGACAGACACGAACCCTCCAGTTTGCCACGGTCCCCATCATTCCCTACTGTCCGGTACCTGGCTCTCACATCTGTTATGTGTGGGGCCTTGGTGAAAACTTGAGTTTTTGTCCCCTGTTATTGGGGCTGGTTGGATGAGGCAGGAAATTCTGGATGGCCCACAGACCGTTCAGAGGCGAGACCAGGGGTAGCCCTCTCAGGAAGAGGAGGGGAATGCAGGTGGGGCCAGAAAGATCTCACTGGGTGTGAAGGAAAAGCCTGGCAGAGGGCATAGGACCCGCTCAAGCAGTCCCTCTGCCCCATCACCCCCAGCTTCTCTCTCCCTTCAACTCAAATCTCATGAAAATCTCTGAGACTGGGGGTAGAGTAGAATGAGCACCTGCACAAGTGACAGGACAAATGGGTCCCTGCCCAGATCTGTCATTACCCTGATGGATCACCATGGACACATTTCTCTGTGCCTTGGTTTCCCCTTCCATAAAATGAAGCCGTTGAATTGGCTTACTGACCTCCGAGCTTCCTTCCAGCTCCTCGTCACTTGTCCCAAGGAAGAGGCTGTGACCAGAGGCTCTCTGAGCTCTGGAGAGGGGAAGAGTGACACTCCCCAGTGGATTTAGACACCTCCCCCTCAATAATCACTAGCACTTGCTCCATTTGTTTATATAAATGAACATGTTCTGAATCTTCGGTAAAGGGCTTTGACTACTGTGCAGCTTCAAGTCGAGTCCCCAGCACATGGTTCCAGGAAAACGGCACCCCTAGCACCTCCCAGAGAGAAATTCTGGCATTAATACTGAGCCTCTTGCTCAGGCCTTGACCTCTGTCTGCTTTCAACTCTGCCAGTCCACTCAACACATGTCTTAAATTTGTTTTAAGCATCTTTCATGTGCTAGGAAGTGTGCAGGGTCCTAGGGCTTTGGTGTCTAAGGGAGTGTAGGGAGAATTCTGTTGCTGACTCCCATGGCTCTCTGTGAGAGAGAGGGGGTGGGGGGAGAGGGAGAGAGAGAGAAGGAGATAGAGAGAGAGGGAAAGAAAGATGGAAAGATGGATGAGTGGATGGATCTATGGAGAGAGGGAGGGACTCCACTGATAAAGTTCTTAACCAACCCCCTGACCTTCTTATTTCCTTTTCTCTTGTTCTATCAGTGTCTCTCATATTCTACCCTCTTCTCCCACCCTCCCTGTGCTCTGCAGGTTGAGTGGGTAAACGAGTTCGGATCAGAGACCTATTCTCTGTCCCCTCATTTGCTTTTCTGGGTTTGGGTCCCACTTTCTGGCATCATGGCCCACTCTTTCCTTGACCCCCTCACTCCATGTGTCCACTCAGGACTGCCCAGGAGACCCTGCTGCTCTAGCCACTGCCCCGAGGAGCAGATGCCCCAACTCACAGGCCAGTGCCTCCCCCGCTGAGAAACTGGCTCCCCATGGGGACCTCTAGATTCAGAGATGGGTGGGAGGGGAGAAGAAGGGCAGTGAAATTGAGAATGCTTTTGAGACCTCAGTGATGGCTGGGCTGTAACTGGAGATGGCATTCTCTCCCCTCCTTCCAGGCTCCAAGCACTCTTCTGAGAATATTTGCTTTGGCATCTGCTGGAAGCTGGCAGCATGCAAGCGGTATAGAAGGCTGCTGGAAGGAAGGGCCAACAGCCAGCTTCTTTCTAAGTGAACCTAGCTCCTCCCTACCCTCCCAGCATCTCCTGAGGAAGAGGCTTCCTTTCTTTTGAAGGGGAGCAGAATATATACCAAGGTCTTTTAGGGTCAAGAGATAGTGTCTGATAGAGACATCTATCCCCTGAGGCATCAGCCCAAATCTGGACCAGGACAGTGCTGTGGGTCTGGAGGACCTACCCATTGGTCTTGGTCTGCCTATTGTACTCCTCCACCTGCACAAAAAAACTACTTTTCATGGATGGCCCCATGCTCCTAGGCTCCCGTACCGCCTCCATTGACAACAACCACTTAATAATGACAGTAACAATAGTAGCTGATTGTTTCAACAGTACACACATTGGGTAACAGCCATGCTAAACTCTCCAGAGCCACTAAACTATTTCATCCTCCGAACAGTCCATCAGCCAGGTATTAATATACTATCAAATTCACACCATGTACTCCCTGTGTGATCTGGACAATGTAGTTACCCTCTCTGAGCCTCAGTTTCCCCATCTGTAAAATGGGAATGATGACACCTGCTTCATGGGGCTGTTGGGGGACTTTTTCTATGCCTGCAAAAGGCTTGACCTAAATCCTGACTCATGAAAGTGGAAACTGACTTTTCAGAGGGGTTAATTATTCAGGGACACACAACCAGCATTAGGGGCCAGGTTTTCCTGCCCCTAAAACAAGTGCACTCAGCCAGTACACTATGCTTAAAATCAGAGTTCTCTGCAGCTGGACTGCAGAGATCCATCATGAGCACGTAAACTGTAATCCCCGTATGCCACTGCATTTTAAACAGAAATCGAGAGTAAGCGGTTCACATGGGACTGAGCAGCTGGTGGTCATGTCGTTATCCAGCAAATCATGCTTCTCCCTAAGGGACATTTGCAGCAGAGTGGTCTGAGGGAGGCCGGAGATATTGCAAGGCCTCCTCAAAGCAGAGGAGCCCCTTTGGACATATGTACAGACCACATCTCTTAATGTTCCCTCTGACTTTGACAGCAGGGAAGAAAGGATGAATCTCTCAGCTCCATGCTTCCCAAACCTGGCTAGGTATCACATCACCTGGGGACTTGACGAGAACGTACATTGGTTGGCCCCATCACCAGACCTGGTGATTCAGACGCTTCAGCATGCGGCCTGAAGATCTGTATTTCAAGGGCATCATCACAAAACTTTTTTGGGGCAGCAGAAAACTACCACTACCACTGTGTCCTTGAATCGTCAACAACATCTCTGAGGGGTCTGGATTTTTAAACCTGATGAGGTTACTGAAGCTCAGAGAGATTAAGAAAATTCGCTCAAGACCATACAACTAGTGTATCAGGATTAATTCTACTCTGAGAAGAAAACTCAAAATTTTAAAGGTGGTTTAAACAAAAATTTAAAGATAGTAGTTTATTTCTCTCTCACAGAATCAAAAACTGCAGTTAAGGAGTTCAGAAACCTAGGCCTCTTCTAAGCTGTTGCTCTGCTAGCTCAACACAAGTCTTCCCCCTCATGACTCAGAATGGGTACTCCAGCTCCGGTCATTATGCCCATCTTCTAGCTTCCAGAAAGAAAGAAGAGAAGGTGATTTCTGGAAGTTTTAGATATCACTGCCTTTTGACTCTGTTGGCCATAACTTACTCTCATGGTCATGGCCAGCTGAAAGGGAGACTGGGAAATATAGTCCTATTCCCAATTTCAAGATTGAGAGCAGGAATTTAAACTACCAAGTGGCATGTGGTTTATATTTCTCATCTTAATCTTAACAAGGCCCAATGAAACAGATGCTATTATTATCTGTGCATGACAGATGAAGAAGCTGAAACTCAGAACAATTAAGAATTTTGCTCAAGGGCTTCCCTGGTGGCGCAGTGGTTGAGAGTCCGCCTGCCGATGCAGGGGACACGGGTTCGTGCCCCGGTCCAGGAAGATCCCACATGCCGCAGAGGGGCTGGGCCCGTGAGCCATGGCCACTGAGCCTGCGTGTCCTGAGCCTGTGCTCCACAACGGGAGAGGCCACAACAGTGAGAGGCCCGCGTACCGCAAAAAAAAAAAAGAATTTTGCTCAAATTAGATGGCTACTCCTTAGCCGGGTTAGGGTTTAAACCCAGGTGGGCTTACCCTGAATTCTATGATTTCCCCTTCCTTACATGATGCTGTGATGCCAGCAGAAGACAGAAGGGAGAATCCTCTGTTAACAAAGCTTCATCTTGGCAAAGATACCTTCTATCCAGTTTTCAATCCATGCACTTGGGGAAAAACATCACAACTTCCCTATCACCCAGGATCAGGAAGTAGAGAGGTGGGTTGGTTCTGTAATGTGAAACAACCCCTGACAATAATTGGGAAAATGCCATGCTGCCGTGTGTGTCTCACACACGCTGGGACCCACAGGCTTGGCTGCTGTGGATGGAGACACCCTCTGGCTTTCTCAACCCCTCCCTCTCCCCCTCCTGTCCACCACCTACTCCTCCTCCTTCTCGGATCCACACAATGGACCAGATGATGTACATTCCCAGGAGCCTTATGACTGTCACCTGCTCCCACAAAGGGCAAAGGGAGAGATGGAGAAGAGGCATTGTTGTCTGTAAAGGGACAGATAGAAAATAGGGTTTCCACGCCATAACGTTTCTGTTATGACCACTCAACTCTGTCAGTGGAGCATGAAGCAGCCATAGACAATATGTAAATGAATAGCTGTGTTCTGATAAAACTTTTTTACAAAAACTGGTGAAGGCTTGATTGGACCCACAGGCCATAATTTGCTGACCCCTGGCCTAGTGGTTACATGCACAGACTGGCATCCATCAACACTTCCTACAAATCCTACCTTCTAGTGTAGATGGGAATTATCTACCTAATCTTGGGCCTCAGTTTTCTCATCTCTCCCATGGAAATAAATATACCTACCCCCACTCCATGATTAATAAATTCTCTGTTCCCCAACAGGCAAGCTTACTCTGACCCCAGGGCCTTTGCACTTGCCTTGCCATCCTTTCCAGCTCTTGCATGTTGGCTCCACCTCATCATGAAGTTTCTTAAGTCACCTTCTCAGAGGCTTCCCTGGCACCCCTGTCCAGAGTAGTGAACCTTCCAGCCTGGCACATAGCAGATACAGAAGCCAACTTATTTAAAAGACATTGATTCTTTTCTAGATAAGGAAGGATATGATTTCTGCAGCCCAGGAATTCCCTGCACTGGGAATGCTACCTTCTCTCCTTTTCCTGAACCTTCAGAGCAGGTCACAGGTGGGATCTAAAACTCAAGGCAAGGAGAATCAGTGCACCTTTCTCCAGCATGTACTTTTCAACTCTGGGCACTTCCTTCTTCAATCAAGTGGCTGGCAGGGTCGGCAGACAAAAGTAAATGATGGGGTGACCTTCAAGGCCCTTCAACCAAGCCGCGAGTGCAGAGTTTCGCTGTCTGGTGACCCATCCTCACCCTGCTGATGGGCCTTCCGTGAGTCACCCAGAATTTTCCACCTAGATTTATGAAATCCATTTTCTCTGAGACAGACTAAACAGTTTAGAGAGAACCAATATCATTAGGTTAATGATTCCCCATAAATAATTCCCCACACAGCCCAGTTAATCCCACAAATGGAGCATTAACGGTGGCAGGTCACTTGCTGGCCCTTCACAATTCCCTGGGATGACCATGGCTTAGGCAGACGGTGCTGCCTAGTAAGGTCCTGCTTATCGGGGCTGGCCCACTCCGTTATAATCCTCCATCAGCCACTTCAGGGTTCCCGCTGCAGCCTGGGTGTGATGTCCTAAATGAACATCATGGATGGGAATTATTTTCTGTCTCGTTTCATCCTTGGCCATGACTTTTCATTTTCCATTGATGTCTGATTTATTTATCTGTTTATGAAGCAACCCGTTTGGCTTGAAGTGACAGCGATAGGCATTTGATCAAATCGAGTCACAAATCTCATCTCCCACCATCCTGAATTTTTATTCCATCATTACTTAACAAAATAGAATTAAGTTGGGGAGAAAGCAGGCTCTTGCATTATGCATTGGCCTCATTTCAGTGGTCTTTATGCTGTCTCTTGGGGTTGCAGCTTTTCCACATTACCAAGTGTTCTCAGAGGAAAGCAGTTGCATCTCTAATGCCTGAGAAATTTTGTTCTCCACTCTGATTTGCCTGGGTTCTGAAAGTTGGCAGAGCTATCCAAGGGATATGGATCAGATTGTCTTTAGCCAAGGTGGTTCCCATGGGACAATACCCTATAAGGTTTTTCCACAGAAGAGCAGAGCTTCCCAAAATCTAACCTCCTTAGAATCAAGGTGTGTTTTCAATGTGTCCTATAAGCCCTGCTATTCCTCACCCAAACAGGCATGGAGGGCATAGAGCATACGATATTGGTATCATCATCATTATCAAAATTACTGGAAACTAATTATCAAAGTTCTTGCCAGGTGCCAGGCACTCTGCTAAGTGTTTCTCATATTTATCCCCATTCTACAGATGAGAAAATCGGGTAAGGGACAAAACTAGGACTCATTTCTCATCTACCCACCACCAGAGCCAGGTTCTTAACAACTCTGATTCTGCCTCACAAGGAGGTACTTCATTTCTTGCCAAGGAGGAAGGGAAAGTAATAAATATCTACTGGGCACATATGTGTTAACATTTTCCACATTACCTCATTTTATTCTTTATTTTAATTTATTTTTTAATTTTTAAACATTTATTTAAAAAACCATAATGGTACAAAAAGGTTGAAAGTAAAAGAATTGGAAAAGATATACTGTGCAAATATAAACTAAAAGGAAAGTATATAATAACAGATAGAGTAGATGTGAAAGCAAAAGCGTTACTAGAAATAAACAAGGGCACTTCATATCAACAAGACCAATTTACAAGGAAGTTTTAAATTTGTATGCACTTAACTTCAAATTATATAGAGCAACAGAGCTACAAGGAAAAAATAGACAAATTCACTATCATAATAGGAGATTTAACATACTGCTGTCATTCACTGATAGAGGATACCTCTTTCAGGATCAGTAGACCCCCCCCAAAAAAATTAGTAAGGGTATAAAAAACTTAAATAATGTGAGCAGCAAATTTGATTTCACAAGCAGATATACAGTCACTATGCTCCAAAACTTGAAATTACAAATTATTTTCAAGCACACTTGGAACATTTTTAAAACTGGCCATATTGTGCTATAAGGCAAATTTTAACAAATTTCAAAGTATTAAAATTATACAAAGTATGTTTCTTGACTTGTAGTTAAGCTACAAATCAGTAACATAAAAGTAACTAGAAGTTATGAAATACACTACTTCTAAGTAACCCCCCCCAAAATAAATCACAATTGGAGTGAGAAAATAATTTGAACTGAATGATAAAACAAAATATTACATACCAAAACTTGGATGTGACTAAAGCTGTGCTTACAGGAAAATGTATAGTCTTTTTTTTTAATTGCACACATGTCTATAAACCTAATAAATAGGTTTTCTCTATTTTTTTCATACAGCAGGTTCCTATTAGTCATCAATGTTATACACATCAGTGTATACACGTGAATCCCAATCTCCCAATTCATCCCACCACCACCCCACCTGCCACTGCTTTCCCCCCTTGGTGTCCATATGTTTGTTCTCTACATCTGTGTCACAATTTCTGCTCAGCAAACCGGTTCATCTGTACCATTATTCTAGGTTCCACATATATGAGTTAATATACGATATTTGTTTTTCTCTTTCTGACTTACTTCACTCTGTATGACAGTCTCTAGATCCATCCACGTCTCAACAAATGACCCAATTTCGTTCCTTTTTATGGCTGAGTAATATTCCATTGTATATATCTACCACATCTTCTTTATCCATTTGTCTGTCGACGGGCATTTAAGTTGCTTCCGTGACCTGGCTATTGTAAATAATGCTGCAATGAACATTGGGGTGCATGTGTCTTTTTGAATTGTGGTTTCCTCCGGGTATATGCCCAGTAGTGGGATTGCTGGATCATATGGTAATTCTATTTTTAGTTTTTTAAGGAACCTCCATACTGTTCTCCATAGTGGCTGTATCAATTTACATTCCCACCAACAGTGCAAGAGGGTTCCCTTTACTCCACACCCTCTCCAGCATTTGTTGTTTGTAGATGTTCTGATGAAGCCGATTCTAACTGGTGTGAGGTGATACCTCATTGTAGTTTTGATTTGCATTTCTCTAATAATTTGTGATGTTGACCAGCTTTTCATGTGCTTCTTGGCCACCTGTATGTCTTCTTTGGAGAAATGTCTATTTAGGTCTTCTGCCCATTTTTGGCTTGGGTTGCTTGTTTTTTTAATATTGAGCTGCATGAGTTGTTTATACATTTTGGAGATTAATCCTTTGTCCATTGATTCGTTTGCAAATATTTTCTCCTATTCTGAGGGTTGTATTTTCGTCTTGTTTATGGTTTCCTTTGCTGTGCAAAAGCTTTTAAGTTTCATTAGGTCCCATTTGTATATTTTTGGTTTTATTTCCATCACTCTAGGAGGTGGATCAAAAAAGATCTTGCTGTGATTTATGTCAAAGGGTGTTCTTCCTATGTTTTCCTCTAAGAGTTTTATAGTGTCCGGACTTACATTTAGGTCTTGAAGCCATTTTGAGTTTATTTTTGTGTATGGTGTTAGGAAGTGTTCTAGTTTCATTCTTTTACATGTAGCTGTCCAGTTTTCCCAGCACCACTTACTGAAGAGACTGTCTTTTCTCCATTGTATATCCATGCCTCCTTTGTCATAGATTAGTTGACCATAGGTGCGTGGGATTACCTCTGGGCTTTCTATCTTGTTCCATTGATATATGTTTCTGTTTTTGTGCCAGTACCATATTGTCTTGATTACTGTAGCTGTGTTCTATAGTCTGAAGTCAGGGAGTCTGATTCCTCCACCTCCGTTTTTTTTCCCTCAAGACTGCTTTGGCTATTCGGGGTCTTTTGCGTCTCCATACAAATTTTAAGATTTTTTGTTCTAGTTCTGTAAAAAAATGCCATTGGTAATTTGATAGGGATTGCATTGAATCTGTAGATTGCTTTGGGTAGTATAGTCATTTTCACAATATTGATTCTTTCAATCCAAGAACATGGTATATCTCTCCATCTGTTGGTATCATCTTTAATTTCTTTCATCAGTGTCTTATAGTTTTCTGCATACAGGTCTTTTGTCTCCCTAGGTAGGTTTATTCCTAGGTATTTTATTCTTTTTGTTGCAATGGTAAATGGGAGTGTATCCTTAATCTCTCTTTCAGATTTTTCATCATTAGTGTATAGGAATGCAAAAGATTTCTGTGCATTAATTTTGTATCCTGCAACTTTACCAAAATCATTGATTAGCTCTAGT
This sequence comes from Delphinapterus leucas, assembly GCF_059928025.1. NCBI lineage: Eukaryota > Metazoa > Chordata > Mammalia > Artiodactyla > Monodontidae > Delphinapterus > Delphinapterus leucas. The sequence goes on from NC_143142.1 coordinate 18,711,570, forward strand.
AGTTTTCCGGTGGCATCTTTAGGATTCTCTATGTATAGTATCATGTTATCTGCAAACAGTGACAGTTTTACTTCTTCTTTTCCAATTTGGATTCCTTTTATTTCTTTTTCTTCTCTCATTGCCGAGGCTAGGACTTCCAAAACTATGTTGAATAATAGCAGTGAGAGTGGACATCCTTGTCTTGTTCCTGATATTAGAGGAAATGCTTTCAGTTTTTCACCACTGAGAATGATGTTTGCTGTGGGTTTGTCATATATGGCCTTTACTATGTTCAGGTAGGTTCCCTCTATGCCCACGTTCTAGAGAGTTTTTATCATAAATGGGTGTTGAATTTTGTCAAAAGCTTTTCTGCATCTATTGAGATGATCATATGGTTTTTCTTCTTCAATTTGTTAATATCGTGTATCACATTGATTTGCGTATATTGAAGAATCCTTGCATCCCTGGGATAAATTCCACTTGATCATGGTGTATGATCCTTTTAATGTGTTGTTGGATTCTGTTTGCTAGTATTTTGTTGAGGAGTTTTGCATCTATATTCATCAGTGATATTGGTCTGTAATTTTCTTTTTTCGTAGTATCTTTGTCTGGTTTTGGTGTCAGGGTGATCATGGCCTCATAGAATGAGTTTGGGAGTGTTCCTTCCTCCGCAATTTTTTGGAAGAGTTTGAGAAGGCTGGGTGTTAGCTCTTCTCTAAATGTTTGATAGAATTCGCCTGTGAAGCCATCCCGTCCTGGACTTTTGTTTGTTGGAAGATTTTTTTTTTTTTTTTTTGCGGTACGCGGGCCTCTCACTGCTGTTGCCTCTCCCGTTGCAGTGCACAGGCTCCGGACGCGCAGACTCAGCGGCCGTGGCTCACAGGCCCAGCCGCTCTGCGGCACGTGGGATCCTCCCATACCGGGGCATGAACCCGTGTTCCCTGCATCGGCAGGCGGACTCTCAACCACTGCGCCACCAGGGAAGCCCTGTTGGAAGATTTTTAATCACAGTTTCAATTTCATTACTTCTGACTGGTCTGTTCATAATTTCTATTTCTTCCTGGTTCAGTCTTGGATGGTTATACCTTTCTAAGAATTTGTCCATTTCTTCCAGGTTGTCCATTGTATTGGCATAGAGTTGCTTGCGGCAGTCTCTTAGGATACTCTGCATTTCTGTGGTGTCTGTTGTAACTTCTCCTTTTTCATTTCTAATTTATTGATTTGAGGCCTCTCCCTCTTTTTCTTGATGAGTCTGGCTAATGGTTTATCAATTTTGTTTACCTTCTCAAAGATCGAGCTTTTAGTTTTATTGGTCTTTGCTATTGTTTTCTTTGTTTCTATGTCATTTATTGCTGCTCTAGTCTTTATGATTTCTTTCTTTCTGCTAACTTTGGGTTTTGTTTGTTCTTCTTTCTCTAGTTCCTTTAGGTGTACGGTTAGATTATTTATTTGAGCTTTTTCTTGTTTCTTGAGGTAGGCTTGTATAGCCATAAACTTCCCTCTTAGAACTGCTTTTTCTGCATCCCATAGGCTTTGGATTGTCGTGTTTTCATTGTCATTTGTCTCTAGGTATTTTTTGATTTCCTCTTTGATTTCTTCAGTGATCTCTTGGTTATTTAGCAACATAGTGTTTAGCCTCCATGTGTTTGTGTTTTTTACATTTTTTTCCCATGTAATTCATTTCTAATCTCATAGCGTTGTGGTCAGAAAAGGTGCTTGATATGATTTCAATTTTCTTAAATTTACTGAGGCTTGATTTGTGACCCAAGATGTGACCTATCCTGGGGAATGTTCCGTGCGCACTTGAGAAGAAAGTGTAATCTGCTGTTTGGGGATGGAATGTCCTATAAATATCAATTAAATCTATCTGGTCTATCGTGTCATTTAAAGCTTCTGTTTCCTTATTTGTTTTCATTTTGGATGATCTGTCCATTGGTGTAAGTGAGGTGTTAAAGTCCCCCACTATTGTTGTGTTACTGTCGATTTCCTCTTTTACAGCAGTTAGCAGTTGCCTTATGTATTGAGATGCTCCTATGTTGGGTGCGTATATAATTGTTATATCTTCTTCTTGGACTGATCCCTTGATCATTATGTAGCGTCATTCCTTGTCTCTTGTAACATTCTTTATTTTAAAGTCTATTTTATCTGATATGAGTATTGCTACTCCAGCTTTCTTTTGATTTCCATTTGCATGGAATATCTTTTTCCATCCCCTCACTTTCAGTCTGTATGTGTCCCTAGGTCTGAAGTGGGTCTCTTGTAGACAGCAAATATATGGCTCTTGTTTTTGTATCCATTCAGCAAGCCTGTGTCTTTTGGTTGGAGCATTTAATACATTTACATTTAAGGTAATTATCGATATGTATGTTCCTATGACCATTTTCTTGTTTTGGGTTTGTTTTTGTAGGTCCTTTTCTTCTCTTGTGTTTCCCACTTAGAGAAGTTCCTTTAGCACTTGATGTAGAGCTGGTTTGGTGGTGCTGAATTCCCTTATCTTTTGCTTGTCTGTAAAGCTTTTGGTTTCTCCATCGAATCTGAGTGAGATCCTTGTCAGGTAGAGTAATCTTGGTAGTAGGTTCTTCCCTTTCATCACTTTAAGTATATCATGCCACTCCCTTCTGGCTTGTAGAGTTTCTGCTGAGAAATCAGCTGTTAACCTTATGGGAGTTCCCTTGTATGTTGTCGTTTTTCCCTTGCTGCTTTCAATAATTTTTCTTTGTCTTTAATTTTTGCCAATTTGATTACTATGTGTCTCGGCGTGTTTCTCCTTGGGTTTATCCTGTATGGGACTCGCTGAGCCTCCTGGACTTGGTGGCTATTTCCTTTCCCACGTTAGGGAAGTTTTCGACTATAATCTCTTCAAACATTTTCTCTGGTCCTTTCTCTCTCTCTTCTCCTTCTGGGACCCCTATAATGCCCAGCTGTTGCTGTTCTGCGGCAGTGAATTCCATCATTCTGTCTTCAAGGTCACTTATCCATTCTTCTGCCTCAGTTATTCTGCTATTGATTCCTCCTAGTGTAGTTTTCATTTCAGTTATTGTATTGTTCATCTCTGTTTGTTTGTTCTTTAATTCTTCTAGGTCTTTGTTAAATATTTCTTGCATCTTCTCGATCTTTGCCTCCATTGTTTTTCCGAGGTCCTGGATCATCTTCACTATCATTATTCTGAATTCTTTTTCTGGAAGGTTCCCTATCTCCACTTCATTTAGTTGTTTTTCTGGGGTTTTATCTTGTTCCTTCATCTGGTACATAGCCCTCTGCCTTTTCATCTTGTCTATCTTTCTGTGAATGTGGTTTTTGTTCCACACGCTGCAGGGTTGTAGTTCTTGCTTCTGCTGTCTGCCCTCTGGTGGATGAGCCTATCTAAGAGGCTTGTGCAGGTTTCCTGATGGTAGGGACTGGTGGTGGGTAGAGCTGACTGTTGCTCTGTTGGGCAGAGCTCAGTAAAACTTCAGTCCACTTGACTGTTGATGGGTGGGGCTGGGTTCCCTCCCTGTTGTTTGTTTGGCCTGAGGCGACCCATCACTGGAGCCTACCTGGGCTCTTTGGTGGGGCTGATGACAGACTCTGGGAGGGCTCACACCAAGGAGTACTTCCCAGAACTTCTGCTGCCAGTGTCCTTGTCCCCACGGTGAGCCACAGCCACCCCACGCCTCTGCAGGAGACCCTCCAACACTAGCAGGTAGGTCTGATTTAGTCTCCTTTGGGGTCACTGCGCCTTCCCCTGGGTCCCGATGCGCACACTACTTTGTGTGTGCCCTCCAAGAGTGGAGTCTCTGTTTCCTCCAGTCCTGTTGAAGTCCTGCAGTCAAATCCCGCTAGCCTTCAAAGTCTGATTCTCTAGGAATTCCTCCTCCCATTGCCGGACCCCCAGGTTGGGAAGCCAGACACGGGGCTCAGAGCCTTCACTCCAGTGGGTGGACTTCTGTGATATAAGTGTTCTCCTGTCTGTGAGTCACCCACCCAGCAGTTATGGGATTTGATTTTGCTGTGAGTGCGCCCCTCCTACCATCTCATTGTGGCTTCTCCTTTGTCTTTGGATGTGGGTGAGTTCCAGTGTCTTCCTGTCGATGATTGTCCAGCAGCTAGTTGTGATTCTGGTGTTCTCACAAGAGGGACTGAGAGCACGTCCTTCTACTCTGCCATCTTGACTGCTCTCTCCCATTTTATTCTTTAAAAAAAAAATTTTTTTTTAAGAATTTAAAAAAATATTTATTTTATTAATTTTTGGCTGCATCGGGTCTTAGTTGCGGCATGCGGGATCTTTCGTTGCGGCATGGGCTCTTCATTGCGGTGCATGGGCTTCTCTTTAGTTGTGGCCCGCGGGCTCCAGAGTACGTGGGCTCTGTATTTGCGGCACGCAGGCTTAGTTGCCCCGAGGCATGTGGGACCTTAGTTCCCCGACCAGGATCGAACCCACGTCCCCAGAATTGGAAGGAGGATTCTTAACCACTGGACCACCAGGGAAGTCCCTGTTTCATTTTATTCTTAAAGTCTCCCCCAAAAGAAAACCAAACAAATAAATAAATAAAGTCCCCTGTGACATATACATTAGCCAATCTTACAGGCAGAAAAGCTGGGGCTTAAAGATACTAAAATAATCTGTCTCTAAATCCAGGATAACAATGATATCCAGCCAAATGAGGGGTCTTGAGACTAAAGGTATCTCGTGATGCAGCTTCTACAGCAGGGGGTCCTGGTGCAAGGTCCTGAGATGGTCCTCAGCACATTCATGACCTTTTTTTTTGCACAACACGGTATGCATGTGCACATGAGGATATTTTCTAAGGAAAGCCTCATAGCTCTGATAAGATATTGGAGGGGGTTCTAAACCCAAAATAGATAAAGAGATACTGGTCTAGAAGACAGCTTATACATGCTTGTTGACTTCAGGCAATCAGCCGTCAACACACATCTTTTCAGCACGTACTCTGCATGGAATACTAGAAAAATATAAAGATTGATATCCACCCATGTCTTCAAGGAGACAAATAACAGGAGGAACAAGATCAGGTCTTATCATTTCCCTGCTTAAGCCCTTCCACTGGTTTTCCAGCCCACTGAGAATAAAATCCAGACATTTCACTGTGACCTACCAACAAGGCTCAGTAGGACTCCTACCTTCCCAACTCTTCACATATTGGGTTTCTTCTTATCCTCAGGACTCAGAACAAAGGTCATTTTGGAGAGAGCCTCCTTGAACTCATGTGAGTCTAGCATATGCTGGGTTTCCCCTTAGCTGTATCACAATCTCTGATCGTTGTGTCTGTGCGCTTACTTACTCAATGTCTATCTCCCCAGCTAGAATAAAAGCTCATGAGGGCAGACTAGTCCATCCTGGTCACCATTCCCAACACCTGACACTGTGCCTGGCACAGACTTGGTGATCAACAATATTGAGTGGATGAAAGGGCATGTCACTTACCACCATTGAGCCTCAGTTTTCTCATCTATAAAGTACAGGTTTGGACAATGGATGGTTTGCAAATTATGCTCCCCAGGTCCCAAGTGCCTCCTCAAAGTCCCTCAAGACCCCATAGGGAAAAAGAGGTAAAAATAGTGATGTTCTTGGCCTCCTAGCCCCACCCCAGCTATGTATTCTAAACAGTGCCACTTGGGATAGGATTTCATCTGAATGCAAAAGAATTCTTCAGCTTAAACCTGAAGTTTTAAACTGTTGGACTCTGAGCATCTTTGCAGCTCTAAAATCTATGACCTGTAACTAAAAAACACAAAGAGTGGTACAGAGGGGAAGGAGCCCCCAGGAGTTTTGGGGTTCGGGGAGAGATACCACACAGATGGGCTAGTCCCAAAGACCTAATGGAGGGAGAAAGGACTTGAAGGACAAGTTAGGAAAACAAGAACGAGGAGGCATAGAGTTTTGAATCATGGCAGTGAAGAGCATCTAGAGGGGACATTCAAAGAGCAAGAAGAGTCCTAAGACAGTGGTCTTGATGGATGGTCCCTGGATCGGCAGCATCAGCATTGCCTAGAACTTGTTAGAAATGCAAATTCTCAGGCTCCATTCCAGATCTACTAAATCACAAACTATGGAGGGGGTGGAGCCCAGAAATCTGTGTTTTAACAAGCCCGCCACACGACTGGATGCACGTTTAAGTTCTAAGGTTAAGGGTAAGGCAAGAAGGGTGAGATACCTGCCCAAATCCAACTAGAAGGCAGTCATGGAAGAATCCTGGGGGATGACTTAGTGGTTCTAAGTGGTTCTAACCACCTTAGTGGTTTTCAACCCTGGCTTCACATTAGAATCACCTGGAGAGCTTTTCCAACTCCTAATGCCCAGGCCACATGCAGAGAAATTAAACTGGAATCACTAGGGATGGGAGCAAGGAGTCTGCATTTTTTTAAACCTCCCCATACAATTGCACTGTACAGACATGGCTGAACAGCATAGTGTCTGTGCTTTCTTGTAGGACAGGTAGCAAGGGGAGCCAGGACCCAGTATACCTGGAAATTCTGCTTGATAATGTAACCTGCTGGGGTTCACTGTGCTGCTACAGAGAGGTTGATGGTGGTACTGCTCAGGAGGGAGAATTAATTTATTACAAAGGGGAGAATGCATTTAGTTAATTAAGGATGGTAAATGTGCCTCATAAGTAGTTCTGTGAGAAAGAGGGTGGAGGGAGAAGGACAGGAGAGGTATAATCATGTGGTTGTTTAAGTTATCTCTTGCTGCTAGAAATAGAATGTACTGGATCAGTAGAATTAGAAGAAAAGGCTTAATAATGAAAAAGAAGAGAATGAACACCGAGGACATCTCAAGAGGAATATTTTAGAGTGGAGTTTGAGAGGATGTTATGCAGAAGACAAGGAAAGATCATGCCTGTGTCATAGTGGTCAGGACTACGAGATCTGGAGTTCTACTGCCTGGGTTCAAATCCCATCTCGGCCATTTCATAGCTATGTGACCTCAGGCGTGTTGCTCAACCTCTCTGGACCAGTCTCTTCATTTGTAAAATGGGTGGGGGAGGGGTAATAAAAATTTCTATCTCATTGGGTTTTTGTGATGATTAAATGGGTTAATCTACACAATGTGTTTTTTACAGCAGCTCCTGGCACTCTACAGTGGGTTGCTATATTAATTGTTCTTGTTTATAAGGTTGTGGATAACAAGGGATGCACTGACCCAGGAGCTCAAGGATTTCTTGGCATGGGGCATGCTTCTTTTCTTCCCCCAACAACACGGCTGTGACTCTTGAAATAAGCCATGTGTTCATGAATCCATGTAGTCTCAAGAGTTCTACCTGTGTTGACTTCTTAACAATTGCAGAGATTGTTGCTTCAACTGCTCTCCTGCCACTGGTCACCATCATAGAGTGTCAAATCAGCCCTAAGGGCATACAAAGAGCCCAGAGACCACCAACCAATAGAGTAGCTGAGCTGACATCAGAGCCCTCTCAACACTCCAAATCCATAGGAATGCTGGATAAAATATAACAAAACTTCACATACATAGCTCGGATCAAAAATAAAGGAAAAGAGAATCCCAGGTGCCAGAAAGGACAAGCAAACTAAATGAGCCCAAAGGTCCATGTGATATCAGAACTGCATATACCTAGAGAGTCATAATACCAATGCCTGGAGAGCAGAGCTGCAGCCACAGGATGGGAGCTGATAAGGCCCAAAGCAGGGAACCATAAAGGGCTTTCTATCCATGAAAGGGGCACTAAAAAGTTCTACCTAGTGGCTTAAGCACATAGCTTTCAGGTGAATTGGCCACCCCAAACCACAGGTGGTAAAACACTCACTGAGAGAAATTTAAATATCAAGGCTGTGCCATGAGGTTCCCCAATCTTGGCTCCCTGGGAATCCCAAAGAAAAAAATCCCCACTGAAGATGAGCTCACAGTTAAAAATGATAAAGTACATAAAGAAACCAAGCCCCCACAAGAGTCAGAAGATGCAACTAATGAAGGAATTCAAACCATAGAAACTAAATTCACAAGACCTCTTTAAAAGTCTCTTTGAAGTTATTTGAGTAATAAAAAAAAAAGGAAAGAAAATAGGGTCAATAGTAGCTACAGATCATTAACCATAGACACAAAGCCTGCATGAAGGAGACTGTTGCCTGTTCAGTTTCTGCCTGCTGATTTTAAGGATGTGATGCAGGAGAGTGAAAAAAGATACTCATACATGTGTAGGCTGATATGGCCTTTCTAGTCTTTCTAGAAAAGTCAAGTTTTCAACATGGATCAGAAGCCTTAATTATTTTTGCACACACTTTGGAGAAACCCACTTTTAGGGATTTATTCTAAAGAAATAATGATGGATATGAGCAAAGATTAGCTACAAGGATATTTTTTTCTTTAGTGTTGAACAATTGGAAACATCCTAAGTGTCCAGCAGCAGGGATTTATCAAATAAATGAGGATATATCCAGATGTTGGGGTTCTAGGCAGGCATTGAAATGGATGCTGTAGAAGAATGTTGAATGACATGGAAAGATGTTCATAACATTGTAAGTAAAAAGAAAACAGACTTTTTTGTAATTGCATGGGCCATATAATTCCATTTTTATAAATGTAGGATAAATACTGTGGTTTAATATTTAACTATGGAAACTCAATTATGAAAAATAGATGTAATACTGGAAACAAAAGTCACAAACAGGATTATCTGTGAGCGGTAATACATTATGCCATTGATGGAAACACACCACTGGCCCAGTTGAAAAATGAAAATTGTCTTTAATGGGAAAGGATACAAAAACTTTTGGAGAGCATTGCGTGAAGCAGAAAACAACACAGCTCCTCACAGACAGACACAGATTTACAGTTCTCCTGGAGCTCAGCATGAGGATGACAGCTGTCAATAATATGACTGTGTGGAATGAAGGCTCTCCCCATGCATTGCCCTCCAAGCTTCTCCTCTTATCTGCCCATTCTGGAGCTCCTGGCTACCTGTCTGCTTGAATTCAGGTGAAAGTCACTGATGCAAAAGAGCCTAGAACATTCCTTAGAGTTCGCTGCAAGACTGAGTTAAGAGGTGGTGTCTTCTCCAGGACCATCTCGTGGAGCATCACGGCCACCTGAATTCTAATAATGCTGGGATTACAGGAGATTTTCCTTTCTGTCCTTCTTTTTGCTTGTTCATATTTTCCAAATATATTATTCTGTGTATTAGTCACCACAAGCTATAGGGTAACAAAATAATCCCTAAATCAGTAGCTTAGCACAAGAACTGTTTTTCTTCAAACTAAAAGCCTGATACTGTAACTATACCATACAGGATACACAGCTATGAAGGTTGAGGCAGCAGGGGAAGAGAGAGCATAGAAGTGGCACAACAGCTGCTAAATACCTTACGACAGGAGAGACACATCATTTCTGCTTACACTTCACTGGCTAGAATCCATTGGATAGAATTCCCAGTGCCCACATGGCAAGTTACTGGGAAGTATATTCCTCACTTGTACTAGAAAGTCTACTACACTATGTATAGAGAACACTGGTAATCCTGACCACCTCTTTAATAAATACTATTTTTAACACACTTTCTAAGGTGGGGAATACTGTCCCATTAGACTTAATATAAGAAGTAAATCCGGTACAGACACCAGGGCGGGAAAAGGGGGGTGGGATGAATTGGGAGATTGGGATTGACATATATACACCAATATGTATAAAATAGATAACTAATGAGAACCTTCTGTATAGCACAGGGAACTCTACTCAATGCTCTGTGGTGACTTAAATGGGAAGGAAATCCAAAAAAGAGGGGATATACACATACATATACATATATATACATATAGCTGATTCACTTAGCTGTACAGTAGAAACTAACACAACATTGTAAAACAACTATACCCTAATTTTAAAAAAAAGGTAAATCTGTATGTTGTCTCTACAGGAAACCCATTCACATAGGTCGCTGACTTTTGTAGAATAAGTGGATGAATTTCCAGGTCTTGAGAAGCTCTAAACAACCCATTATTCAGCCCCCTCCCACGGATACCTAAACCTCCCCCTCCTAGGGAGAGACCAAAATCAGAGAACAATTCTCTGTATTACAGTGGGTCCAGGCTGGTCACCGGGGAACAACAGTGTCATCACAGCCCCAGTTGTTTTCCATTCTTTTACACTGCTACCCTCTGCATGGCCTCAGGATGGCTGGTTCTGCTTGAGACATCCTGGCCTCCCCAAATTTCATCCAAAGAGGAAAAAGAGAGTCTCCTGGTACAACAACTTTTATCAAGAAAGGAACCTTTTATACCAGTCAGGATGGCCATCATCAAAAAGACTATAAATAATGAATGCTGGAGAGGGTGTGGAGAAAAGGGAACCCTCCTACACTGTTGGTGGTATGTAAATTGGTGCAGCCACTATGGAGAACAGTATGGAGGTTCCTTAAAAAACTAAAAATAGAGTTACCATAAGATCCTGCAATCCTACTCTTGGGCATATATCTGGAGGAACCATAATTCTAAAAGATACATGCATCCCAATGTTCATTGCAGCACTATTTATAATTGGCAAGACATGGAAGCAACTTGTATGTCCATTGACAATTGAATGGATAAAGAAGATGTGGTATGTGTATATACAATGGAATATTACTCAGCCATCAAAAAGAATGAAATAACGCCATCTGCGGCAACATGGATGGACACAGACATTATCATACTAAGTAAAGTAAGTCAGACAGAGAAAGACAAATATCATATGATATCACTTTTATGTGGAATCTAAAAAAGTGATACAAATGAACTTCTATACAAAACAAGTATAGACCCACAGACATAGAAAACAAACTTACAGTTACCAAAGGGGAAAGGGGGAGGAGGGATAAATTAGGAGTTTGGGGTTAACATATATACACTAGTATATATAAAATAGATAACCAACAAGGACCTACTGTATAGCACAGGGAACTACACTCAATATTTTGCAATAACCTATAAGGTCAAAGAATCTGAAAAAGAATAGATACGTATATATGTATAACTGAATCACTTTGCTGTACACTAGAAACTAACACAACACGGTAAATCAACTATACTTCAATTTTTTTAAAAAAAGAAAGGAACCTTTTCCCAGAATCCCTCCACTCACACATCTAAACCAATCACTGGCTAGAGTTGTGAAATGACCGTAATTGTATTTAAATAACCAACATACACCACCCTGGAACTGGGAAAGGGGCCATGCGGTACATGAAAGCCTACTACTTAGTCCAAATTGAGGTTCTATTAGCAAGAAAGAAAAGAGAAGTGGGAAATCAATAGTATTCTACAGATGTAATAGGCAGTACTTGTAGGTCAGTATCCATCTATGTATTCCCTCAATAAATGTTTCTTGAGTGACTACTCAGTGCCAAGTGTCATGGTGGGCATTATGGAACCAGAGAGGGACTAGACACATTCCCTACCCTCAGTGAATTTTCAGTCCAGTAGAAATGGTTAGGCATTAATTACATAACCACAACAGATTGTGATAGATGGCCAGATTGATGTTTATGCTATATACGGAAGCATGGAAGAGAGACTTGAAGGCAATCATAGAAGGCTTCTCAGAGGAGATGACATTTAAGCTGGACCTCGAAGGCTGAGGAGTTCACCAGTTAGACAGTATAGGGAGAGCAGTCCAGGGAAAGGCAGAAGTGAATGAATACATGACTGACTGAATCAATGAAAAAGACAATACGAAAAGATACTTCAAAGAAAAACATGCCTGGTAAGAGAAGGCAGTGTGAGCTTTGTGAAGGCCTAACCAGTAAGGCCTTCCAGAACGTCAAGAGGAGTCTGTGGGTTGTAGTACCTGTGATTATATGCACTACTGACTATGTAACTTCAGAGTAACTGCAGGGAAAGAAAATGAAGTGCATTCAAGTACAGGAAGACACCTTCACCAGAAGTAATAAATCTGAAAACCCTTCCAGACACAGACCTTTATGGGTGTGAAGTATTTTAGGGACAGTCAAAATCACGTAACATAGAGCAGTGCATCCTAATGCAGTGGAACCTAGGAACCACTTTCCCTCCTGCCTTGAATCTTTCCAAAAAGTTAACTCTTTGGTGGCCAGTCCTCTTTCTGGCTATGGGGGAGGTTTAAGCAGTATTGTGAAAGCAAATGCGGGGACCTAGAGGAGAAAGGTGGCCAGGCCCCACTGCTGTGTCTCCCTGGGAATCTGGAAATGCCCAGCCACATGGACTGACTGGAGACTCTGCCAGCCTGTGTAATTTTGTTGTCATTTTTTTCTGAAAATGATAATCAGCTGTTTTCAATGATTAAAATACAGGCTCACCTGGAGGCAGAAGGATGGACAGTTTGACCTCTCAAGATCTTCCTTCAGCCTTATATTTCAGGAGAGAGCATGGCAGAGGGAATGTGATACAATAAAGAATGTATCTGCTTTGTTCTGGGTTCCTGGCACAGTGTTTCAAAATCCTTGGAATTTCTTAGTGATAGTAGTAGCTTTTGTTATTCATAATGAGCCCCTTTTGGTGTGGGGGGGCGGGGGAGCATGGTGGGGCGCTGGTGGCCAGGGGAACCAACAATGTGATTGGAGGGTTGAACCTTTCAGCCACCCGTTGGAGAGGGGAGGGGAGCTGGAGATTGCATTCAATCACCATGGTTTAAATTAAATCAATGATTTAATCAATCATGCTGACATAGTGAAACCTGGATAAAAACTCTTAGGCACCAAGGCTTAGCGGAACTTTCCGGTTGGTGAACACATCAGTGTGCTGGGAGGGTGGTACACCCTGAACCCATGTGGAAGGAGTATGGAAGCTCTGAGCCCCCTCCCCTACCTTGCCTTATGCATCTCTTCCAATCAGCTGTTCTTGAGTTGTATCCTTTATAATAAAACTGTAATTTTGGGTATAGTGCATGCAGTGAATTCCTTGAGTTGTTCTAGTGAATTACCAAACCTCAAAGGGAATTATGGGAAACCCCAAATTTGTAGCAGAAGCATGAGTGGCTAGGGTACACCTGGGACTTGTGGTTGGTGTCTGAAGTAGGGGCAGTCTAGTGGAGCTAAGCCCCTTAGTCTGTGGGGTCTGCACTAATTCCAGGGAGTTAGTGTCTGAATTGAATTGAATTGGGCTGAAGTGAATGACACCCAGCTGGTATTGGAGCTTAGGGAATGAAGATGATGGTTGACACTTACTGAGTACTTATTATGAGCCATGTGCATATAAAATCTTTCATGTGCATTTTCTCAAATAAGAGTCCAGACCCCGCCCTGCTCCCAATATTGATGGTTGCAGTTTACATCGTAGATTCCTCAATATGTTATATATAGCTTTAAACCAGGTCGCACATTCCTTAGAATGGCCTTCAACTGGCCAGGGATTTCACACCTTTAGTTTTAGGTATCCCTCCCCATCTTCGGCCTTTCCAGCGAGCAGTTACAGATTTGTAAACACTCCAAGGGATGCTATTTAAAGACAGCCCTTTGTAAATCAGAGTGCTTCTGAAACACAAATGGATGTAATCACTCCCTAATTTGCCTGGTTTGTGGGTTTGAATTTGCTTGCTTGCTTTATTTAGACTCTTTTGAATCATTTCGTGGGCTGAGAATCAACAGCTTCAGCCATAAGTGCTCTGACTCTGTTTTGTTTTGTGCAACACCAGGTGTAATGTCAGACGAATAATGTTATTTTTTTCCCCAATGCTATACATTACACATCCAAGTGAGCCTTGTCTTTCAAAGTTCTCACCTCGAGGAGGCAAATGCTTTCCCCACCACTCCGTCTTGAGTACCTGGAGCACCCCTGGAGCACCCCTTCCCCCACTCCCTTCCCTAGAGCCTGAGGGCTCTTCCCACACAGGAATTGTACTGTCTGATTCCATATCAAATGTAGCACATGACTGGATTCTACACACCCCCCACTCTCCTCTCCATGGGTCTCGACATTCCAGTTGATGGGAAAGAATGGAAGCAAAGAGAAGAGGGTTGCAGGGGTTCAGGCGCAAGAGGGTTCAGGGGTTCAGGGCTCAGACTAGGGTGGTGGCAGTGGGGATCAGAAGAGGTGAACTATTTTTGGAGCCCACCACTCATTGGATGTATGGGATGTGGCAGTGAAGAAAAAATGGGTCACTTCTGATCTCTCACCAAAATTCTCAGTGACACTCAGAGCCCTTGTCATATTTGGTAATCAGAATTATTTGTGACTGTTTTTCTATCGTCTATCTCCTAGACTGTGAGCTCCAGGAGGTCAGTGAGTAGCAGAGGGCTTAGCACCCCAGAGGACTCAGTAAATATTTGTGGAATGAAAAAATGAATGAACATCTTATCCCCCTGATAGAAGCCCATATGCACAAACACAAACTTGCTGCATCCAGTGATCGAGCTTCCTATTTTGGCTCCAAAGCTTGAAAGGTCAGAGGTCATGGACACTTTTGAGAATCTGATGGAAGCTAGAGAGCCTCTCCCCTTTCCCAAATGTGAACAGAATTTTGCACAGTACTTCAGAGATTTCACTGACCACACATGGACCACCCAGAGTTCTTTGTTAAGAATTTCTGATCTCGGGCTTCCCTGGTGGCGCAGTGGTTAAGAATCCGCCTGCCAATGCAGGGGACACGGGTTCAAGCCCTGGTCCGGGAAGATCCCACATGCCGCGGAGCAACTAAGCCCGTGCGCCACAACTACTGAGCCTGCGCTCTAGGGCCCGCGAGCCACAACTACTGAAGCCCACGCGCCTAGAGCCCGTGCTCCGCAATGAGAGAAGCCACCGCAATGAGAAGCCCGCGCACGCAACGAAGAGTAGCCCCTGCTTGCTGCAAATAGAGAAAGCCCGTGTGCAGCAACGAAGACCCAACACAGCCAAAAATAATAAATAAAAATAAATTTATTTTTTAAAAAAAGGAATTTCTGATCTCTAATCCAAAGCTCTGGTTTTATAAATGTGCCCAGAGAGGGGAACTAACTTGCCCAAGATCACATAGCTAGAAAGAAAGAAGGGGAAGGAAATGCTTTTTGAGCTATAAATGATCAGGACTTTTCTCATTTTTCCAGATCCCTCACTTCCTCTGGGCAGAGACAGCCAGCATATTCATCCAGAGCTGGACTTTTCTGCTTAAAAGTCCTTTCTTTTTGGCATGGAAATGTGTCTTCAGAAATTTTTTTTGGACCAAAATCTCCCCAAACTAGGTTTGAGGCTTTGAGAAGAGAAGAGCCACATACTGATATGCATGTGTGTTGGGAGAGTTTGGAGAGAGTGGTTTCTGTTGTTAGTTAGGGAAAGTACTTTTCTTTTTTATTCTCTTTTTACTGTTTTCCTAAGTGTTTTTCTGACTCAGAGGGGAACCAGAGCTCAGTTCTGCTCCACAGGATTAGTTAACAATCTTTGACAGTGCTGCATTCTCAGTGGAAGTCAGAACCCCTGCAAAACACTGAATTATTCACACCAAACAGGTCACATTTGCTGATGGAGCAAGTAGAATTTTGTGTCATGGAAAGACTCATTAAACTGAGTGCTTTGGCAAAGCAAGCCTCACTGGGGTCTAACTTGTTGGCATTGCTTGACATCTGCCTCCCAAAAGTAATGGGGGCCGCATCTACCTAATGGGCAGAGAGAGTGAGCCCATTTCTGTCTGTGGCCAGAACACATGTCTCATGGACCTGCCCCAAGCCCTGTCCTTCATCCATGCTATCAGCATTTGGACCTTGGAGACTTGCATGCTCAAAGCTCTGTGGAAGGCAGAAAGACAAGACTGGTCACTTTTTGGATGAGGATCACTAATCCAATGATGCTATCTTTATCAAGAATCATTTGGTTGCAAGGAACGAAAACCTCCTTAGACTGACTCAAGTAAAAGGAGATTGATTAAGTGGATAAAGGGTAATCTTGTGGATCTCAACGATGGAGAAAACCCTTTTTAAAATTTTATACAGCAGGTTCTTATTAGTTATCTATTTTATACAAGTTAGTGTATATATGTCAATCCCAATCTCCCAATTCATCCCCCCACCCCCACTGGACCTTTTGAGAATCAAAACTCATTAGGTAAACTATGTGTTTTCTCTCCTCTCTCTCACCATACGACAAGATGCATGAATAAATCCAGTAAATGGATACATAGGAATCCAAGTGCATCAGTCATGGCACTGCTTACATACAGCCCCTGATAACTTGGATGTAGCCTTACCTCAGCTGCTGGGGGGAGATGCAAATGCATGTTGCTGTCCATGGTTCTAAACAACCACTGAACACAATTTTCTTTTTCCCTAACACTGGGACCCAGATAACCTCATCCAAACTGGCTCAGGACATCTTAATCAAATTTTGAAAGAGGTGTGAGGGTAGAGAATGAAAAAAGAGGAAGATTGGGAAAAATGACAGGCCATTAGAGGCAAGCATGCAGGACCACAGTTCGCTAGAGATGATAGGAACCAAGCATGACCATTGGCTAGGTTATACCAATGCACTCATGGGTTGTTTTGTTGTTTTATCTTCTGTATTGATGAATAATCAGGTATTCTTCACAGTTGAAGGACAAATAGAATTACCAGCCTTGCTCCATTTTTTTTTTTTTTCCCACACTTTGAGGCTTGCGGGATATTAGTTCCCCAACCAGGGATTGAACCAGTGCCCCCTGCTGTGGAAGCATGAAGCCCTAACCACTGGACTGCCAGGGAAGTCCCCAGTCTTGCTCCATTCTGATGCCATACTCCAAAGTGTCAGGAGCTCACCATTTTGTAATATCATCTAATTCCAGAGGTGTAAGAATCTCGGTTTTTGAAAACATTTCTTGTGTCAGACTTAACCTGCTCTCTTGTAACCACCACCCTCTGTTCGCAGTTCTGCTGCCTCTTCCACATGACAGCCCTTCAGACAATTAAAGCCCACCCTCACCTGTCCCCAGGTCATCCTTCCCCAATTGATCCTAGGACTCCTGTGCTATATCAGCTCATCCTGACTGAGCATCGCGTGGAACCCAGAGATTAAAGTGAAACTTCTGAGATGGGAGTCTGTGCTAAAGACAGCATCTGAATGTCCAGTTTCAAGCAGTCCCAAGTCCTTCCCAGGTACTGATCAAAGGTCCCCGCACTCTGCACAGAGCAGCGTTTCATCTGAATCCGCTCCTGGATGTGGGCCATGGCATTAAGACATCAGCCTGGCCTCCTTTCTCCCTAACATTAGACAAAGCGGGAAATGCTGTCATTACAGCAGAAAGGAGGCTAAACTGATGGCTACATCTTCACCTCAGTTCTCCTTGCTGCATCCCACATTCTATCCCATTGTCTCCATGAATTAGAAAATACAACCATCTGGGTGATATCCACTGATCTGTGGTCCCAATCATAATATGTAGCCTTTTGTTCATGCAGTGAATATTCACTGAACTGCTATTGTGGGCCAGGCACAGATGGTTCAAAGACTCCTAACATCCAGACCCTGCTCCAAAGAAGCCCATGATCTGGTGAAGGAGACAAAAACATGTCAAAAACAAATGATTACAATAAAATGGTCCTTTGAGAAAAGGACCAAATTTGACACATAAGCAAGTTGCTTAGAGGAATTATGGAAAGAGGATAAGTTCTACTCAGCAGATAAGAAAAGGCTTTGCAGAAGAAATGACATATGGTCTGGGTACTGATGGGTGAATCAGAGTTTTCTAGGGGGCAAAAAGGTGAGAACAAGATTCCAGACGGTATTTGTCAAAGCACACAGGTGTGAGAATGCAGGGACAGTTTGGAGAAGGACTGATGGCACCATGGGGTGAGAATGTCGGATTCACACCACTTAGGTCAACCAACTAATAGGAATGAGCCCCCACTAAGGGCCAGGCACCAAGGATATAGCAGTGAATATGCCAGGCTTGACCCGTAATTTCCTGGAGCCTCTACTGCTTCAGAGAAGAACTTCAGGAGATGATGTGCCCATGGAGATGCTTCCATAACACCTTGCACGTCCTGGGGTAGCACACATCACTCTCTAGAGCTACTGTCTGTTGACCTATGATTAGACAATGACTTCCTTAAGAACAGAACGTTGTGCCATTTACCACTTCTGCATCCCCTATGCCCAGCGGTTTCTGGCACACACTGGCCACTCAATAGACGTGCGATGGAAGAATAAATGAAAAGCTGGTAGGGCCAGTTTGTGACTGGCCTGTCTTTCCTCCTCAGCCTCTTGAGGAAGAACTATTACTGGTACCTGTATTCAATGCAACAAGGCAGGGATTTTTTTAAAGCAGCAATGATTGCATTTCCCTAATCCAGGACTGAATTAAACACTACCTTTAACATGGGTTGTTAAAAATGTTTTACTTCTCCGGCTGGCACTTAGAAGTCAGCTCTTTCTCAGACATTCTCTTCCTTCATTTACTTCTTATCAGGGACATCAAGACCATTGGCATTTAAAAAGCACATTATGTTGGCTCTTTTCTTTCCAAGCACTGCAAAAGAAGTGATTTGACCTTTCATAAGGAAAATGGAACCCTGAGCTTCCCCTACATGGCAGTGATGTCCGGGATTTCTTATCTCCGTGTCAGGAGACCTTCTCTCCAGCCTGGTGGGAGTGAGGCTGGGAGATGGATGGAGCCTATCTGATACGGTCCCTCAAGAGAAAATGCTGAGGGGAAGGTTTATTAATAGTGCAGACCAGCCCTGCCGTAGGCAACTGTGAGGAGGAGGCGGGAGAGCACTGGCTCCAGGGTCACAGTGAACTCTGCTGACATTTCATTTCTTTGACATCTGTGCAGAGAATCCCACGCTATTGTCCTGGGGGGATGAAAAGGAGAGGATGGCCACAGTCAGAAAACTAAAATGGAAAAAACTGACTGACCCAGGAGCCCAGACAGATAGAATGAATTCCCTCATGGGAAAGGGCAGGTCTCAATAAGTCTCCTGTTTGGCTTGGAAATATAAGAAATAGATCTATTGCCATCCTCTGCTCATGAGAGCTCCCTTTTGTGATTACTTTTACATGTAGCAAGAATTAGGAGTGTGTGAGTCCTTGGAGTATATTGCTAAAATTATGGCAATTTTTCCTCTCACTGTGCCCATGCTCTTTGCAATGAGACTCTGCTGCTTCTCCCATCAAGGTGTGGAGCCTCTTCCCCACTCCTGGAACCTGCACTGGACCCTGTGACTAGCATTGGCCAGTAGAACATGGTGGAAGTGTTACTGTGTCAGTTCTAAGCCTGGGCCTCTAGAGACTGTGCTTACTTCCATTCTCTCTGGGAAACTTTCCTGGCCACCACATGAACAGCCTGGGCTAGCCTATGGGAAGATGAGCGATCAGAGCCATTGAAGAACATTTACCCCAGCTGAGATCTCAAACATGTGAGAGTCCAGCCAGGATCACTAAAACTGCCTACCCAACCTGTAGCTTGAACGTGGATGCAAGAATGTATCCAGGTAAGATCAGAAGAAACACCCAGCTGAGTCCACCCTAAATTGCCAATGGCAGAATTTTAAGCTAAATAAATTGTTGCTATTTTAAGCCACTGGGTTTTGAGGGCATTTTGTTATACAGCAATACCTAACTGATACATTTGTATTCTTATTCGAGCACCCCTAGAGGACAGGAGAATTTAGCACTTAGATGAGAAGATACCAGAACTCTAAGCTGGCATGTAAATCCCATGAAGGCAGGAACCATGTTTTCCTGGTTCAACCCAATGGGCACAGCAAGTGACACAGAGCAGATGACAAAAAAACCTTGTTGTATTGAGTCTGAAAATTGTACAGAAAATTGGGTATCTTCAAGAGGATGCCCTCATGAGAATTTTCCCAACTTGCCTCCTGGAGTAATTATCACCCTGGTTAAAGCTTCAGTAAGAATGGCTGGCAAGATCAATTGAGCTTCTTGAATTTAATCTGAAGAATTGTGTGTCCTGGTTAAGAAGAGCCAGCAAAGAGTTAAAACATCTCTACCACATACACTCCCTGCCCCATCCATTACTCCCCCAGTTATCTAAACCTATAGTCATTCTTGACATCCCACCCCCTCCTCTCCTTCATTCAGTCTCCATGTCCTGTTGCTTATGTCTCTTACATACATCTCAATCTATTCACTTCTTGCCACCACCGTAGTTTAGGCTTGAACGATCATATCAGCTCTTAAACTCGTCTCTTAATTAGTTGCTTGACCCCTTCTCCCCGGAACAGCAATTATGATCTTTCCAAAGCACCAGTCTGATCATCCCTCCCCTGCTAGCCTTCAGTGGCTCCCCATTTCCCCCAACAGGGTTTCTTAGTCTGCGTATGCCCACTGATGACTTTCCTCCCTCCCTTCTCCTTGTTCTCTGTTTCCAACAAACCACATGCCTTTCCTGTGATACTGAACTATTTGTAGTTCTCCTGTGACATTCTTGAGCTGGGATAGTCTCTCCACTCCCTATCCTACTGCCCAGCTATTTCCTTTCTTCTTTTAAGGGCTTTCCTTAGATGTCATAGTTTCCTTCCCTGATCCTCAGGCTGAGTAAGATGAAAGGATCTCCTCTGTTGTCCTTCAGCTTCCTGTCCACTTCCCAGATCTCACTGAAGTTCCAGTGCCTGTTCTTCTCTTCCCTCCCCCTGCCACTAGCCTATGAACTCTGTGAGGCTGGGGCTATTTCTTTCATCTGTGTCTAGCAAAGGACCTGACTTACAGTAAGTGGTTGATAGAATGAGTGAATGAATGAACCTAAAACAAGAGGGACAGGGACTTCCCTGGTGATGCGGTGGTTAAGAATCCACCTGCCAATGCAGGGGACACGGGTTCGAGCCCTAGTCCGGGAAGATCCCACAAGCCGCGGAGCAACTAAGCCCGTGCGCCACAACTACTGAGCCTGTGCTCTAGAGCCCGCAAGCCACAACTACTGAGCCTGCACCCTAGAGCCCGCACACCACAACTACTGAAGCCCGCGTGCCTAGAGCCCATGCTCCGCAACAAGAGAAGCCACTGCAATGAGAAGCCCGTGCACTACAACGAAGAGTAGCCCCCACTCTCTGCAACTAGAGAAAGCCCGCGCACAGCAACGAAGACCCAATGCAGCCAAAAATAAATTAACTAATTAATTTAAAAAAAAAGACAAGAGGGACTTTTGGCAGCCCCTCCTGAGAATGAATCAGACTTGAGGGAATCTTCTAGAGAGAACTAGAAGAACCAGTTCCCACTTCCAGGTTACATGATCTTCTGGGAAGTGGATTAGAAGGAAGGATGAGCAGTAACGCATGTCTGAATCAGGCACAAACATGGAGCAAATTCACGAATTGGTAGCTCTCATTAGACTTCAGTTGTCAAAAGTGAGATTTGCTAACAATCAATAAGGGTTGGTGTTGATCAACAACTTGTATCAGTCGCTGTACTAAGAGCTTTACAAGTCTCATCGCATTTACTCATCTCAGCCACGCCGTGAAGTATGTTTTATCACCATCCCCCACTTTTCAAGTGAGACTCCAGAAGCACAGAGAGGTTAAGTAACTTGCCCAAGGTCACTCAGTCAATGGATTAGGTTAAGCAAAGTCATTTTGCTTGAGTGCAGGTTACACAGTCTTTATCTGATCATCTGCTATGAAATGTATGATGTGGGAAATTCAATACAATTATACCATTTAAACATACTTTGCTTGCTTATGGATACAGGCCAAAATAAAGCATCACATTCAAATAATTAACCTAGTCAATAGAAGAGTAAACAGGATGCCGATCAATATACAGAGTTTTTTTTTTCTTTCTGAGATTATCAATGCACTTTTAAAATTGAAGTACAGTTGATTTACAGTGTTGTGTTAGTTTCAGGTGTGTATCAGTGCACATTTTTTGCCAAGACATAAGCATTCTATTTCTGGCCACCAGACTCCTAAGAGTGAAGAAGTGAAAATTATATATGCATTTAATGTCCCCAATTAGAGTACTGCATGTCTATTAGTTTCTACATGTAACATCAATGTTGTTTCCCCATTTTCCCTCATATTAACTGGCCCCCACTATAAACTAGTCACTTTCCCTGCAATTCTACAAACCTTGCCACCTCCTGGGCCCTTATCCATGTGGCTTCCCTTGCCTGAAAGCCACCCCCATCTAAATCTGTCTTTTAAGGTCAAGTTCATGACCACCTCTTTCTGTCTTGCCACACCTTCTCATTCTAGGAAATATGATATGGGGCTCAGTGCTCTTTCCATTCCATCTTGGGCTGGTCAAGGAGCATCCTCCCCATCCACATGTGTTTTTATTTGGCCTGCATGATCTGGCTGCACAGATTTAAAATTTGAATTAGTTGTCCACTTCCAAAAATCAAGAAAGTTTACATAAAGATCCAGCCTTCTGATTTTCTTGAGAAGTCACAAGATTTGATAACTCTGTAACCCTATACCTTCATGGCTAAAGATACCCAGAACTGAGTAGCTGCTTCCTTCGACAGGGTACCACAGATGCTGGTGTGCCCCCCATCCCTCCTACTCCCTCATCACCTACCATTTATGGGCACCCAGAAGGCCGACTGACTTCCTGCTTGTCCACTCATGCAATTCTTTGGGTGAAGATTCCTTCTGCCTATGGAGGCTGCTCTGTCTCATTGCAGGACAGACCAGAAGTGCCAGGGAATAACTGTCTTCTCATCTCCTCCCAAGAGCAGCTCTCAACCAATGATGGCAAGACGTTGGTGAGCTTCCCTCATCATCTAAATGTTCCTGGGTTCCAACATCCTGGCGGTCTGCTTATTATCCAGTGATGCGTAATAATAACCTCCAAACACAGTAGCTTAAAACAGTGTATTAACTCTCACTGTCCTGTAGGTCACCTGGGCAGTTCTGCTCCACCTGGTATCAGCTGGCCATTGGGTGGCTGCACTCATGTGCAGGTCCATTTAGGCTGTACCAAACAAGATGGCTGGAGTGAGCACCGGCAGGGAGTTAGTGCTGGAAGTCAGCTAGGGGTGCAGCTGGGGATGACTAGCAGCATGTGCATACGTGGCCTCTCCATGTGGCTTAGGCTTCTTGCAACGTGGCAGCTGGTTCCCAAGAGGGAGTGATCTAAGAGTGAGCATTTCCAAGAGACCCACGCAGAAGTGACAGGTGTCTCATAAACTGACCTCAGAAACCACATAGCATCCCTCCACCACCATCTCCCCACGCTTCCTCAGCCTCTCCTTCCCATCTTTTGAAAGCTGCTGTGTGAGGCCATGAGGTCTGGCACTGCTGCAGCCAGCTCACAACCATGAGGTGGGGGGCTGCCAAGTGGTCAGAGAATTGCAGAGCCATTCGGGAGCTCAGAGTCCGGCATGAAATCTTGGAACTACCTCTCTTCAGACCTCTTCATGATGGTGGTAACTGTGCTTAGAATTTGAACCACAGTTAGGCTTTCTACTACTCATGGCTAAATGTATCCAAACTGATGAACCGACTGACTTCAAGTATGGGACCCAGGTGGGTGTCACTTTTCTATGTTCCCCAGATTCTGATTTATAGCTCCTGATGTAGTCGTTTGGAGATGTCAGGAATTGGGAGAAAGGTTGCAAGACAAGGCTTGGAGGAATGTCTTCTTGCAAAATACCTAAAGGACCCTGATGGAGAAATAACGCACTCTGCTGAGTGCCTCTCCAGAAGTTTCCCCTGGAGACTAAAACCTCAAATGATCCAATTTAAACAGTTTATTCTGGCTGGACAGTTAAGAGCAGTGTATCTCAGTAAACCAGCACCCTTAGAATACTGCCTAGCCTTGGATAAGAGCGCTCTTCAATGGCACTTAGTATTGAAACCACCTTGGGTCCTTGCTAGAATTCAGATTCTTGGGCTCCCTCTCCTAAAATATTTGGATTCATAGGTCTAGGGTAGGGAAAAAGAATCTACATTTTTATTAAGGATTTCAGGTGACTCTGATGTGAATGGTCGATGGATCTCATCTTGTGCTTTTCAAACTGTATTTTAAAGGAAGTAATTTGTTGGGTCGTGTGTGTGTGTGTGTGTGTGTGTGTGTGTGTGTGTGTGTGTGTGAGATCTATATAAACACCTGTGATCAGCTGAATTTAATTGGACCACAGCTGGTGTTGATTGCATATTTTTTAATGTGGCTTTTGAATACTCTCCCCTAGAACAGCCTTTATGACTGAACATCGGCATTGGTCCAACCTTGGCTGTCAATTTTAAGGTTTATTTAAAGGCACATGACAGCTGGAGCTTTTTATTCTTTACCTAAATGACACTACATATGGACTTGGGAGTTTTAAGTGCAGCATGTTGACAGGATAATTTCTACCATGATTGGGCAGCTGCCAGTTAGTTTTTTGTTTTTGTTTTTGTTTAATTTTATTTATTTATTGCTGCATTGGGTCTTTGTTGCTGCTGTGGGCTTTCTCTAGTTGCATCTAGCAGGGGCTACCCTTCGCTGCAGTGCGTGGGCTTCTCACTGTGGTGGCCTCTCCTGTTGCGGATCACGGGCTCTACACACACAGGCTTCAGTAGTTGCAGCACATGGGCTCAGTAGTTGTGGCGCACGGGCTTAGTTGCTCCGCAGCATGTGGGACCTTCCTGGGCTGGGGATCAAACCCGTGTCCCCTGCATTGGCAGGCGGACTCTCAACTACTGTGCACCAGGGAAGTCCTGCTGCTGGTTGGTTTTAAAAACTGTGAGTTGCTTGCTCTCAGAGTCAGCTTGGGCAGATTATGTCATGACCCCAGGTCAGCAGAAGGTTGTCTACCCTGAAAATAGTCATCAAGCCTGCTGCAAGCCTAGATGAGTCTCTGTATGTGAATCAGAAAAAGGTGCCTCTTTCCTCAGGCAGAAAGGACTTCTCCTGGCTTAGTGAGGGGTATGAAGGCTGAAGAGTGAAGGAAGGAGGCTCCTAAAACAAAACAAAACAAAACAAGAGGCAACCAAGGTATTGTTACAATGAAGGGGAAGGGACGTTGGATGTGTTCCCTGCCACTGGAAAAGAGGTCTCAGTGTGCTGACTTTGTATATGATCCAGGTATCCTTATGCAGTGCACAACCCATACAACTACACATGACAGCCATGTACGAGTTAACACAAGTCTTGTTCAGAACTGGAAGGGCTCCAAACATCAGACTGGAGGCTGTGCATGTTGGTGGAAAAAATAAAAACACAGCAGCAATACCATTTAATGAGCCAGATGGTAGAGGCCTCTTCTGTGAAGGGTGACCACAGGGAGAGAGACCTGTGATGGCATTAACCTCTGAGCAGCCATGTGAGTTTCTCTCCAAGGCCACAGTGGATCATGGTCACATGGGATCCATCTGAGAATGTGTTCTCCATCAGGGAACAGTCCATGGGGGTCTGGGTCCAGCAGGAGTGAACACACCCAGGATCCCTTCCCCACTTGGGGTACTAGTACCCTAAAAAGTCATCCTTTGAAGAACTGCCTCACTTCCACTCCAGTTTTAGTGATTTGGGTGCTGAAACTCACAGCAGCTCCCGAGATGAACAAATGACCCAGGCTTCAGCAGTCAGGATAAATCTCCCGGGAAGAGCTTTACTTTGGATTCCACAGACTATGGAATCAGCTGCAGGGGCAGCATAATGCTAAAAGTGTGGGCTCTGAAGTCAGATTTCAACTCCACAAACATCTAGTCGTGCGACCTTGAGTGTCTTAACCCTTCTGGGGCAGACAGACTCTGAAGTGGCCATGGTCCCCACCTCCCAGTTACACGCTGTGTAGCCCACTCCCCTTGAGTGTGGGCAGGACCTTGGTCTGGCTTCTAACCAATAAATATGACAAAGATGATAAAATGATGTCACTTCTGTGATCATATTATGTTAAGACTGTAACATCTGTCTTGCTTGAAGTCCCTCTCCCTGTGACTTGGAAGAAGTAAGTGGCTATGTTGGGAAGGAACTGGGGGTGGGTGTCTCTGGCCAATAGGCAACAATAAATTGAGATCCTCAGCTCTATAGCCCATGAGTAAAGGGCTGCTGCCAACAACTGTGTGAGTTTGGAAGCAAATCCTTCCCCAGTTGAGCCCCAGATGAGACCGCACCCTGACCAACACTTCATTACAACCTCGTAAGACCCCAAGCAGAGAACTCTGTTAAGCTGTGTCCAGAGCCTTGACCCACAGAAATAGTAATATAATAAATGGGAGTCGTTATAAGCTGCAAAGTGTGTGGTAATTTCTGCAGCAACAGATGACTAATACACCCTCTCAGGAAGAGAATGGAGAGATAGTCACGTGGTTGAGAGTAACGCTTTCAATATGATGTCAAGCACCCAGCAGATTGCTGTGAGACTGTAGGATACTGCAGGGGTGTGCCTGGCACACAATAGATACTCAATAAATTGCACTTCCCTTCCTCCCCTCAGTAAGACCAGTGTCATAAGTTGGCGACCTTGGAATAAGTTGGCAAACTCTGTATTGGAAGTTTCCAGGGTCACCCTAGGAAAACCAGCAGAAGTTAAAAAGCCAAGCTTCTTTTGTGGAAGGTAAAATCATTTTACATCGTCCAAGAGGCTTCACACAAGGCAAAAAACTGTTTCATAATCCTGCCATGTAAACCAGCTGGGATTTTCCTTCACATAAATTGGATTTTGATTTATATGTCAACAAATGCCCCCAGAAACCTCATCATTTGAAAGTTCATCAATCTCAGCTAGAACTGCAGATATGGCCCTACAGGTACCTCCCTGGGAAATACAGCCCTCGTTTACTAGCCCACACGCTGACAGGGGCATGAAAGAGGAAGCGGGAGGCAGGAGAGATAGGATCACCTACCGGGGCTTTGCAGTGTCAGGCTGAGGACTTGAGGCCCCAGAAGAGTGTGAGAGAGCCTGGTGATTTGGGGGACCTGCTTGAAGGTGTGGCACGGCTGGAGCATGCAAGGAGTGCCAGCTTGAGATCAGGGAGATAGGGAGGGGCCAGGTTATGACTAGCACTGAATGCCAGGACATGGGGCTTGGGTTTTGAAACAAGAAAATGGCATAGCAGATACGAATCTTCAAAACAGTGTTCTAGCTGCAGTGTGAAGGACAGGATGGAGAGACATGCCTGGGGACAGAGAGACCAGCTGGGATGCCACTGCCATCCTTTATATGAGCAATAATGGCATCCTGGACGGTGATGGCAGTCAGGGTGAAGAGAAGGGGATGGATGGAAGGACTCTCGGGGGATTCATGTTGGCAAACCTGGTGACTGATAGGACTGGACAGAGAGGTCTGGTAGGACGACACTGATTTCTGAATTAAGTCAGAGGACGGTGGCAGCATTTACAACCCGAATTGTGGAAGAAAAGTAACATAGTCAATGACCAACCGGAAGTCTTAGAATAGTCCCAGAAGAGGTTTACATGGAAGAGAAAAGAAAATCTCAAGTCAGGAGAGTAGAGCCTCCAGCTAAGAGAAAATTGCCCCAAATCAGCTACTTCATGCATTACACCATGCAAAGCCCCCGTCACAGACACTTTGTAGAATGTCCTCTCTGGGGACATTATGGCCCAGCTACAAATGAGTCACAACCTCCCTTTTAAAGCTAATAAGGCTCTTCTTATAGAGTAGTGGAGCCATGACTACTTTGGCAGCTCTGACATAAGGGATTATATTGACGTGGTTGAACATTTTACTGAGCAAGGGAGGTGTTTGGCTGGCCAGTAAAACTGAAAATATGTGCTGTGGGCTTGGGGGCTTGTCAATTCCATTTCCACTGTCCTTTCTTAAGTGAAGACTATACCAAGTCCCAAAAGACTGCCCTTCAATCCACACGGCACATGGTCAATTATCCAGTATCCAAGCTCAGAGGGTCTTTGTGAGGACTAGAGGCCATGATGGGTGTAAAGGACTTGGCACAGTTTCTGGTACAAAGGATGAGCTTAGATTTCCCCGTCACCAGCACCATCCTTACTGATGTCACTAACATCATCACTGTTATCATATAGTGTGGAGCTGATCAGACCACTCCCCTGCTCAAAAGCCCTCTCTGGCTCCCCACTGCACATAGGAGAGAGTCCACACTCAGCCTGGCCGTCACTATGCGACATCATCATACCAGTCCAGGTTTAACTTCTTCAGCTCCTGAACACCTGTCCTACATTTTAACTATACAACCATGTAGGCATTTGCAACAATTTGCCAAACAATAGGGAAGGGAATTAGACATGAATTAGACTTTCACTGGCCTCGTGAAACTCATGCTCTATCTGTAGATTAAGACACGCCTAATGAGAGTCCAGAGAAAGCTAAATGTTGGGCAAGGGACAACTTTATATCTAACTGGGGATTTAGTGCCTGAGCCAGGTGGTCCCTGATGAGCAGGAAAGAAGTCTGTGGAAAATCCCCTTGCCTAGACCCAGTGCAGGGCATGATACCAGGCATTTCACACAATCATTCAGTTTGGGGCCAGGCACTATTCTAGGTATTTGACATATATTATCTCATTAAATGAATCACAAGTCTACGAAGTATACAATCTCATCCCCATTCTACAGAAGAGGAGCCTGAGGCTCAGGGAGATTAAGTAACTTGCCTAAAGTTTCCCAGTGGATAAATGGCAATGTCAAACAGAGCCTAGATATTTTTAACTGCAAATATCTTAGTACTTTCAAGACCACTGGAGTGGCTTTCAGGTTTGGATTGTCATTGGAATTTACAAGACACATGATAGGCTCACCAGGCATGAGACTTCTTTCACCTTAAGAAGGGATACAGAATAAGGAGCACAGCAGCATCTTAGGCTAGCAGCATCACAAAGGCCTTGGACATCCAGAGCCAATGTCCAATGTCCTAATCACCATTCTGGTCTAAAGCACGAGAGCTGGTGTGACTGTGGGTCACACTGGCATAGGGAAGCTTCAGGATCTTGGAGCCTTGAATACCTTGCTAGTGACGTAGTGCCCTGAGGGGCACATGTTTCTCATTCTTCAGCAGCTGCACTCCATAAACTACAGGTCATGTAATAAGGAAACCCGACAAGCAAGTACAGTGGGCTCCGAGACATCATTGGATCAGTGATGAGCCTATAGCCACCCCAGGAACAGCATCATTTGTCTCTAGTGGATACATTCCTTCCGTCATTATCAGAAAGAGTCCAACTTTCCTCAAGCATTCCTGAGGATGGAAGAAAGATTTACTGTTCACCTGTGAGCCCCAGCCCCTTCCTTCTGATGATAACGATGATGACCAACACTTATTAAGAACCCACTATGTGCCAGCTCTGTGCCAAACTTTTTATCTGCATTATTTCAACTAATCTCCATAAGCCAATAAAATAGGTCCAGTAAATATTGTTCCCATTCTATAGATGCAGAAACTGAGACTTAAATAGAGAGATTCCGTAACATTCCCAGAGTCACACCTCTAGGAACGGAACGTGCCAGAATTTAACCCTGGTGCACTTGACTCCCTAACTGGTGTACCTAATCAGTCTGTGAAACTGGATAATGGAGTCAAAACCAAGTTCATCCCTCCCAGTTAAACTGGTTGCGTGCCTGAGTCCTAAATCAAACGATAAACCAATTCAACTGGAAAAAAACATCTATTAAACTAGTAGATTGTCTAATTTGGTCAGTTCCTGAACCAAACTGACAAGTCATTTCATTTAAAATAAATGAGCTAATAGTCGTGTGTAGAGGTGCCATCATGGCTTAGTTGCTTTGCCCAGTTTTATCACATAAAAGCTGTGTTCCTGAAAGCGTTCTCTGAGGCACTAGAGCTTTTGCAGGGGCTGTGCTGTGGTCAGACTCTGGCAAAAGTGGAATTAAGCCTTGTTAAGGGGATCATTTTAATCTCAAGAACCTTCAACAGGATGCTTCCTATACGTTATGAATCTCTTCTTG
This sequence comes from Delphinapterus leucas, assembly GCF_059928025.1. Lineage (NCBI taxonomy): Eukaryota > Metazoa > Chordata > Mammalia > Artiodactyla > Monodontidae > Delphinapterus > Delphinapterus leucas. Next base: position 18,741,228 of record NC_143142.1, read on the forward strand.
TCAGAAGTGCGAGGATTCCCCCAAATCCTGTTCCCACGGGCCCCTCTTTGGGTGAGAATATATTCCCAACACACACTGGGAAATGCTGCCCTATCCTTCTCATCTCCCTGCTCCTCTTGATTTTTCTCTTCTCAGAACTGGAGTCTTTCTTCTGCTCCCATCACTCCTCAGGTCAGCTCCCAGCTTCCCAGAGCCCCATCTGCAGCGCAGCAGACGTCACGAAGAGTACAGTTACCCAGGGAACAGAGGCATGGACTTCACGTTGCATTATGTAGACCCTGCCTAGCCACTGTTGAGTACATCAGCTCAAATAAATGATTTACAAAGACTACTAGAGCAAAAGAAATGCGAGTACACATACGCACGCACACACATGTGCACACACACCCCTATAAATGTTATTGGCTTTCATCCACCAGGATGCCTTTGAACAGATCTCATAAACATTAAAAAAATGTTTACTAAGGTGAACAATGTACTGTAATATCTCCTGAATAATTTGTGCTCTCCGGAGCACCCACTGCGGTATTTTCTAGTTTTTGTCCTCTCCGGCAGCTGCTGGCCACTCCGAAAGAAACGAGCTTCCAACTGTATTAATAGCTTTTTCACCTTCCTGCCGCTGCTCCCTCTAAATGGCTTGCCGTGATCTATTCATGAAATAAGTAACTGCTACCTTTCACGTCTCCCAAACCTTCCTTGTGCCTGGTGAGATTACAGAAGTCAGAATCTTTCCAAGGAGCTCTCTAAATGCCTGTGTTGCAGGAGAACCCAGGAAGGCTAGCTCTGTGTGAAGTCAGTGGAAACTAGGTAAGTCTGGACATCGTTTGGTCACAGGGGAGTTCCCACAGGGCCTCGGTACAATGTGCTTCAGTGTGCCGGTATGTTGGATGAAGCCTTCACCGGGTTTGTTATCCTTTCCACCAGTTCCCTGTGAGTTTTATAGCCACCCCTCTGTCTGTGGGAAGCCACAACACACGTGGCAGGTGAACATTCCATCCCCAGAGTCTAAAAGATGTGAATCCAAATCCCAGCTCTGACACTCACTAGCTGTGTGACCTTAGGCAAGTTGCTTTGCCTCTCTGAACCTCAATCTCTTCTAGTTGATACAAACAACAACAAAGCTATAATACTGCTTTTGTTGTTAATTTTATTATCCCCACATTGGAGCAAATGGATCCAGAGAAGTTCAATAGCTTGCTCATGTGCACACCTGAGTGTGAGTGGCAAAGGTGGGAGTTTAATCCAGTTTTATCTGATGCCAAAATCTGTGCTCATTCCAACTACATGCTCAGCACCAGGAAGGCAAGGCCTTGTCTGTTTGTTTCCGCTATGTCCCTAATTACCAGCCACGGGAGGTGCCCAAGTCTTAATCACCTCTTGCAACTTACTTGGTAGGCAATGTTCTAATCATTTCCTAATATGCCCTTATTTAATCATTACAACAACGATATAAGCTGGGTACTGGTATTACCCCCACTTTAAAGATGAGGAAATGGGTGGATAGATGGATGCATGAATTCCATTACTGTTTTCCAGATTAACCTGATCATAGAAATCACCTAGGTTCTTACTAAAAATCAGATTCCTGGACTCCCCATCACTTCCTCTATCCCCAGGGCTTCTGTTTCAGTAGGTTTCGGTGGGCTCCAATCCTGGGATATGTACACAACAGAGTCCACCCATGAGGTCTGATGAGTTTTTTAAACGAAACGAGGGTCTAGTTCTCAAACAAAAATTCTGGTCCAAGGATGATACTCATAAGCACCTGCTGAGAAGGAAGTCAGTTCTTATAATTCAACACAGTCTGGGGAAGGAGAGCAGGTCTTGGAGTCCAGCTGACCTAGATATGACTTCCCACTTGCCCCTTAATAGATGTCTGATGGGAACCAAGTCACATAACCTTGCTGAGCATCAGTTTCCTCAACTGCAAAGCCTGGATAATCGTCCCTTCCATGAATGGTTACGGTCATATTTAGCAACAATATATTTACGATGTCTCCATGATGCCTAGAACATGGTCGGAGTTCAACAACTAAGAACTGATTACAAATCGTGTAGGACACAGCATGATCCAGAAAGGAAGCTTTTGAGCCAGGTAGACTTCATGTGTTTATTCAGCAAATATTTAGTGAACATTTAGTGCTTACTGTGTGTCAGGCACTGTGCCCAGAGCAGTGAATACAGCAGTTAACAAAATAAATTAAATACCCTGCCCTGAGGGATAGTCAAGTAGGAGTGAGACAGGCAATTAAATATATGCAAGATAAATAAGGAAATTATATAGTAAGAGATTGTGTCTTAGAAGGCAAAAAGTGCTTTGGAGAGAAGAACAAAGGAGGGTGAGGAGAAACAGACATGGGGGCAGAGAGAGAAATTTTAAAAGGATGGTCATGATACGTTGCATTGAGCGAGGGATATCTGGATAAGATTTTAAAGAAGTAAGGACTCGTGGTTTGCCATATCTGGCATTTGAATTCTAGCTTTTCTATTTACTTTCTGTGTGATTTTGGGAAAGCCATCTTATTTCTCTAAGTCTGCGTTTCATGATCTGTAAAATGGGAATAGTGGTACCCAGAGTCATCAGATTTCATAATAATGTATACTGGTTTTTGTGCATAAGTTATTTTTAAGAAAACTGGACAAATAATGGCTAACATTTATCAGGCACTTCCTCTGCCTACCAGGTCCTCTCCCAGGCATTTCATATGCAGTATCTCACTTTAATCCTCACCATAGCTCACTGAGGTAGCATTCTAGTCCCATTTTACTGATGAGGAAACTTAGGCCCAGATATCTGAAGTGACTTGCCCAACTTCGCTAAACGAGGAAATGGTACAGCCAAGACAGGGACCTGGATCTGACTCACAAATCTACTTAACCCTCTCCCTCACTTACTGACTGTGTGACCTTCAACACATCACCCCCTAAGCCTTCATTTCTCATTGTTTAAGAATCAGAGCACTGCTTGTTTTCACATCAAATGATGTGAAATCAAATCATCATCAAATCTTCATCATCAAATGATGATGCCTTGATTACCGTCTTAATTCAATCCATGTATCTGAGGCTGTCTGACAGGAAAAGACAGATGCCTAAACTCAAAGAGGACATAAAACAGCATCCAGACACACTTGGAAAACTGATTTCACCTCTAACCCAATTTTGATCAGTGGCAGAAGGTGCCTGGTTCCCGCTACTGGGAAGGATTTTAAGATCACAACTAGTCTGAGCAGGCTGTACTGCCATGATCTATTAGTGATGTCTGGCACAGATGAAGAAGTGGAGAGCAGAGGTCTGTGTGATGCAAAAGTCACTTCTGTTGGTCCTAAATGGAAAATCCAAGTACCCTTGCAAAATTAAAACCTGCCCTCGTATTTTCTTTGATCCAGGTAGAGAGAAACTTAACTTACTTGAAGCCAGTTACCAACTTTGACAAAGTGAACATGAACTTAGGAGTCATCCTCTCCATTTTCTGGACATTATCTAGTTCTTGACGTTTATCCATCAATTAAAATATTTTTGGCAACATGGTAAAGACACGAAAATGGTTTTCAACTATTTTTGAATTGAACATAGAGGGAAACCAAAGACATTTCCTTGGTTAGAAAGGAATCTAGTTCTCTCTAGAATTACTTAATGAATGGCAGCCCAAGAAAGGCAGAGAAGAGGGCGTCTCCCAAACTGCTGATTCAGGAGCCTGTGCCCATCTCAACGAGGTCAGAGGGTCTCCCGATTTACAACTCACAGCACACCAAGGAGACCTTAAACCAATATGCCAACCAGGGAATGCGCCAAGGCAAGCAGACTCCTTCCTACCTTCCGAGAAGAAGGATTTATATAGAAACGTGCTAAAAATAACTCCCAGGTGTGACAGGCTGCGTTGGGTCAGGCAGCTCTCAATTATCTGGGATGGAGGCAGCCTAGGATGCTGGTAAAGTGAAGTAAAGGAAAGCCCAGCCATCGTGTCTATCTAGCCTTAGGGTTCAGTGCAAAGGCTTGGGAGTTTCAGACAGATCTGGGTCTGGATCTTGTTTGAACCACTTCCTGCTGTGTGACCTTGGGCAAGTCATTTCACCTCTCAGAGCCTCAGATTCCTTATCTAGAAAGCAGAGAGCGTTACATAGAGTAGTTCCTCGGTATCCGTGTAAGATTGGTCCCAGGACCACGCCCCCTGCAGATACCAAAATCCCCAGGTGTTCAAGTCCCAAAGGTGGCCCTTGGTATTGGGGATGTGGAACCCACTGACACAAAGGGCCAACTGTACCTTCTTCCCAGCATGTATTTTGAAGATTAAATGAAATAAAGAACACAGCACTCAGCAGAGTGCCTGCAACATGGTAAACCCTCCATCAATGTGAGTTTGCTTATTGTTTTCCGAATGAGGGAGGGGAGCATATTTCTATTTCTTAATGAGTGTAATGCAGGCTAATAGTAAAGTGAGTCAGAATCCCCGTATTAAATTCAAGAGATGAAGTGGGGAAAGCTGCTAGGTAAGATAGCTAGTTCTCACTCTGTCCGCACCTGCTGTTCAGGCTTGGAATTTTCCCCCCCATCTCTAAGATGTGGATGGCCCATTTGTCACAAAGAAAAGGGTAGCACATGGTTCAAGACACAGACATAGGTTTCAATTCCCGGCTCTGCCTGTTCTGAGTGACTGAGTCTTGGTTTACGGATCTGTGAAATGGGGATGATGATAACAACACCAGCCTCCCAGTGAAATGAACAAAATAAGCACCACAAAATTTTAGTAATACTAATCCTTAGCTTCTTTAACAAGATTATTATTATTATTTAAGTGATTATAGCTCAGGTACTACCTTGCTTCAAGAAGCCAGTGGTGGCAGCAGGATGGAAAGCAATCAAATTGCAGTGGACAATTTGCCCCAGATATGCTGCATGTAGGGAGCTGGGAATTGCACAGGGGCCTCCAACACCCCAAGGCTCTCCCTCCCTCAAACACCCCATTCTCCCCTCCCCTCCAAAAACAACCAAGATTATTCAGAGAAACTTTGAAAAATATAAATGCCCACTTCTCACCGCTCTGTAGTTCAAATTCCAAGAAACAGCAAAGCTCCTATATCAGCACTAATTAAACCGCCAGCTAGTAACAGTCCCATCACTCAACCAGTAAATCTAATTCCTATCTGTTCAGCAGGGATCCCTGAACCACATAAACCCAGGCTGGAGTCTGATGTAACCTTAAAGGACTCTTGATAGCTTCTGGAGTCTTTCTCCTCCCCACACATCTTGCAGCATCGAGAAGGTCTACTCTGTGAGTTACTGGGAGAAATAGCTTCCCTTGGCACTTTCCACATCTGTCTTAATTTTTAAAATTATATTTGTATTAAACCCTGAAGGAAAATGGACTTGCAAAGTTCTCATTAAACAGGGAACCACGCACTGCCTAAAACAGAGAGATGAAAAATTTTTTTGAAAGCAACCCTCACAATTTGCCTTAATGAGCTCTCCCTGCACTGCTGTATTAGAGCGTGTGCAAATAAATAGAGCACGTTGTGAGTGGTGGATGCGCAGATGGATATGTGAGCAGCTGATAATAGTTCTGGCAGCCTCCAGTTGGGATCTTTCTTCCTAGGAACTTAAAGCATTGGGTGCATTACGCCACAGTCTTTTCTCCCCGGCTTAATGCTGGGGTGGAAAGACAACTCATCCCTGGAACCTCTCACGGAGGGAGAGTCACTCCCACACAACAGTTTCAGAGGAAGCTGCGGGAGTCTGCTTCCTAGGAGAATACACAGTGTTTATCGAGCAGCTACTCTGGCCAGGCTTGTTGCTAAGCGCTTTTCCTGGCATCCGTGGTTATCAGCTGTGGTAAACTGGATTATGGCTCCCAATGCCACATCCTCCCTTAAACAGAATTATACACCCACGCTCTTTGCCATGTGACTTGTGGGTGGAGTCTACTACCTTGCCGCATTAGCGCTTAGTCACGTGACTTGTCTTGGCCAACGAAGTATGGGAGGAAGTCTTAGTGTTACAGTTCCAAGCTTCAAGAGGCATCACGTTTCCAATCTCTTGCACTCTTGCCATCACCATAATAAGGGACCTGCCATCCCCCATATGAGACACACAGCCTAGAGTTATAACCAACTGAAATTAGCCAAATATTAGCCCGTTGGCACACACAGAAGTGAAAAAAAAAAGAAGGCATACAGATGGCCAACAGGCACATGAAAAGATGCTCAACATCACTAATTATTAGAAAAATGCAAATCAAAACTACATTGAGGTATCACGTCACACCAGTCAGAATGGCCATCATCAAAAAGTCTACAAATAATAAATGTGGGAGAGGGTGTGGATAAAAGGGAACCCTCCTACACTGTTGGTGGGAATGTAACCTGGCTCAGTCACTATGGAGAACAGTATGGAGGTTCCTTAAAAAACTAAAAATAGAGTTACCATATGATCCAACAATCCCACTCCTGGGCATATATCCAGAAAAGACAAATGCACCCCAATGTTCACTTCATTATTCAAAAAGACACATGCACCCCAGTGTTTACTGCAGCACTATTTACAATAGCCAAGACATGGAAGCAACCTAAGTGTCCATTGACAGATGAATGGATAAAGATGTGGTGTATATATTTACAACAGAATATTACTCAACCATAAAAAAGAATGAAACAATGCCATTTGCAACAACATGGGTGGACCTAGAGATGATTATACTAAGTGAAGTCACAAAGAGAAAGACAAATACCATATGATATCACTTACATGTGGAATATAAAAAGACAGATACAAATGAACTTATTTACAAATAAGAAACAGACTCACAGACATAGAAAACAAACTTATGGTTACCAAAGGGGAACAGGGTGGTGGAGGAGGGATAAATTAGGAGCTTGGGATTAACAGATACACACTACTATGTATAAAATAGATAAACAACAGGTCCTGCTATATAGCACAGGGAACCATATTCAATATGTTGTAATAACCAATAATGGAAAAAAATCTGCAAAGGTATATATATACACATTTTTTTAAGATTATTTTTTTGATGTGGACCATTTTTAAAGTCTTTATTGAATTTGTTACAATATTGCTTCGTTTTATGTTTTGGTTTTTTGACCCAGAGGCATGTGGGAGCTTAGCTCCCTGGCCAGGGATCGAACCCGCATCCCCTGCACTGGAAGGCAAAGTCTTAACCCCTGGACCGCCAGGGAAGTCCTGACACACACACACACACACACACATATATATATATATACACACACACACACACAAATATATATATAACTGAATCACTTTGCTGTACACCAGAAACTAACACAACATTGTAAATCAACTATACTTCAATACAAAAAAAAGGAAGAAACTAAATCAGACCTCAAACAAATCATCAGTAGGTTAGGTTTGGGTTTTTGTTGTTGTTGTTAATGTCGTCTTGGTTTGAGGTTTACTTGTCTGTGAAATGAAATGGTGACGACAGGGTGTTTTGAAAACAGCCATGTCCCTAATAAGGCTTAGACCAGTGCATGTCAAACTGTCTGCAATGAAGGGCCAGCTTTGTTTTTTCCCAGGACATCACGGACTAATCCTAGTCGTGCAAGGAGCTGCTACTTGTCACTCGATCCTACTCTGCGTGAGTAGTACCCACTCACGCCACAGGCAGCTCACCACTGAATTTCAACAGCACTCTGACTGGTCTACACCTGGTTCAACAAGGCAAGTGCACTTGGCCCCTGTGCAGGGCTAGATTGCTATGGAAGTTTCTACATGCCAGTTCTTGATGTCTTACTGATCTTGTCCCAGAGCTGACAAAGCTCAGAGGCACAGCTCAGAGACTACACTTTGAGTAGCACTGGACTGGAGTCAAGCAGGGCTCTCACCCCTTCCCAGTCCTGGGAAGAGCCCAAAGATGACTCTGACAAGCTGAAAACCCCTACATCAGCCACTTCATGCTTCTTTCCAGCTCAGATTCATGAAATGCCAACTGAGGCAGGAAAAGGCTTTTCACTGTTGGAGATATAGTGTCCAAGGTGGGATCCCACAGGAGCTTGGGGACCAGAGTGGACTGACCTTGACATTCACAAAGTATAAGTTTCAGGACTGTCATCTGAATGCACTGCCAAATAAACAGGTACTCCCATACCTAAGTTTCATGACTAATTTTCTTAAGAGGGTCGTTCACACTGTATCAACTTCAGTTCCTCAAATCCGATCTGACCCTGCTGGGGACTTGGGCTGAAGTTCACCAAGCCATTAGGTCTACAAGGTGAACCAGCACATATGCTGCAAGTCTGCAGGCAGTGATGTTTTACCTGTACTCTAGCTGCCTTCTCAAGGAGGAAGTTTTAGGTGTGTGGCCAAAGAACCCTGGAGTGGGATTTTGGCAATGCCATCTACTTGCTGAACTTGGATGAGCAGCTGTACACTTCTCAGAGCCTCAGTTTCTTCACCTGTACAATGGAACAAGAACAGCACGCATCAAAGTTTAACGGGGATACAAGCTCACGGGCTCAATGCAGGGCTGCATGTCTAACAGAGGCAGCGCCTAGCGATTTAGCACTTGGCCTCTGGAGGCAGAACACTCAAGTTCAAGTCCTGGCTCTGCCACTCACTAGCTGTGTGACTTTGCAAGTTTTCCCACATCTCTGAGCCTCAGTTTCCTCAGCTGTGAAATAGGGCTAACATTATAATTCCCTCCCGGTGTCACTCTGAAGATTAATAAGATGGTGCCTGAAAAGGATTAGCGGACTCCACAGGGCAGAGTGGGTGCTTATAAATGGCAACTAGTATTATTGTGCAAACGCAGGCTTTGGTCTGAAGGATGTAGGGAAGATGTCAGAAGGCCAAGATTAGGGTTAAGGGATCCCATGACCCTGGAGCTGAGTTATGCCAACAGGCTACCCAGACCCACAACCTTGGGCTGTCGGGCCGACAGAGCCCGCGCCCCACAAAGCCAGCCTGCCATAGGCCACCAAGGCTGTTTCCCTCTGCAGAGAGCTGGCAGCCGTGTGAACCTGTTCTCAATCCACTCCCATATCATTCCCCTTAACATCTCCCTGGGAGCTGATTGATGGCGACAGGCGACAATCTATAGCTATGTGACCGAATGTTTACTACCAGCCCTCTAGGAAATGATTACTTCGAGGTAATTTTGAACCTCCAGACTATGATGCAGTGTCTCATATATTAAACTGAAGTGAGCAGTGTATAAAAGTATTACAAGGAGACCTTGTATTTCACAGTTTACTGGGGAAGGAGCACACAGGGGCTCCTTGGTCTGAAATTGGTTTCAGGGGAAGGCGAGCGTGGAGGATTCAAATTCTTTGCATCCAGCCTTATGGAAGGAACAGAGAATTCAGCTTTGAGTCTACAAGACCAAGGTCAATGCCCATTTTATCCCCCTGGAGCACTCCAGGGGTGACCCTACAGCCCTTGCCACTGAGGACCCGCACACTATAATCCACACTACCAAGGCTCTAGGACCCTGCCACGGCTGCTTCCAGAAGCTGGATGGGTTTCTTCCTGCCCCTTGCACAACCATTACCAAAAAATGGGTCCCTTGGGAGTACCTCCTTCTTCACAAACCTCTCTTTCATATGAAAGTTTTCTAAAGGTTAGACATATCGACCAATGGAACAAAATAGGGTCCAGAAATCGACTCACTCATAGTCACCTGACTTATAACAAAATTCCCTGGAAGCAGAGGGAGAAGGATGTTGTTTTCAATTACTGGTGCTGGGTCAACCCATGCTGGAAAAGAAAAATTCAGCTTGAACCCTACCTCACACCATACAAAGAAATCAGTATCAGATGTATTGTACAGCTAAATGTGAAAAGGAAAACAATAGAACATTTAGGCAAAAACACGGGAGAGCGTCTTCATGACCTTGGGGTAGGCAAAAATGTCTTAAATAAGTCACAAAAGTGCTACCTGAAGGGGAATACTGATAAATTGGACTACAGCCACAACTGTTGATAGTAATCAAAAGATACCATGGAGGGAATGAAAACACACCCAGGAGAATGGGAATGGATATTTGCAAATTCAAAAAGGACTTTTAACCAAAGTATTAAGAAGAACTACAAATTTGTAAGAAAAAGGCAGACAACCCGAAGAGAAAAATGGGCAGAAGACATGAACAGGAAGTGCACAAAAGATGGTCTCCAACTGGCAAATAAGTACATGAAAAGGTGCTCAGATATTAGAGAAATACAAATTAAAACCACCATGTAATATTTCTCACTCTTACCAGAACAGACTAAAATGTAAAAGGCGTAGACACCAAATGTTGGAGCAATTGCAAACTCTCATATATTATCGGTGGCAGTGTAAATTGGTATAAACACTTTATAAAATGATTTCACAGTACCTGCTAAAGCCAACTATGCATATTATCTTTGACTCAGCAATTCTACTCAAAAGAAATGCATATATATGTTCACCAATAAACATGTACAAGAATATTCATAGCAGCCCTACTTGTATTAGCTGAAAACTGGAAACAGCCCAAATGCCCATTAACAGTTGAATTAATAAACTAACTATGGTATCACCACACATTGGAATACTACCCTGCAATAGGGATGAGTGATATATGCACAATATAATTTATATTTCCATATTCCATATATATATAATTAATTCTATTAATTTCCATATATATCTTCATATAATATATAACTTTATATAATTCCATTTCTATAAAGTTCAAAAACTAGCAAAACTAGCCTATGCTTTAGAAATCAAGATAATAGATACTCTTGGGGTGACTGGAAGGAGGCCCAACCGGGTCTTCTGTGGATCCGGTAAAACTGTTTCATAGTTTAGGCACTGGTTACAGGACGATGTTCAATTTATAAATATTTAGCAAGCAACATACTTAGGCTTTGTGCGATTTTCTATATATATATGTTACTCTTCAATAAAAAGTTTACCCCTCCCCTCCCCAAAAATCCAAATTTTCCAGCACTGGGTCCCAAGACTAGACCACAAACTTACAAGGGAGATGGCGAAGTGAGTTTTTGGCTTTTCTCTTGGGGACGTGGGACTCTGGTCAAGGGAAAATTCCCCCACCCAGGAAGGACATTATATTGATGCTCAGTGGCCAAAAGGCATAAAAAATGGCCACTAGAGGAGATGGAGGGGGAGAGGAGGAGAGCATCCATCCTTAAGTGCCAGGCACTGTATTGAGTAGCTCTGTGCACATCTATTCATTCAAGCCTCACCTGGGCTCAGGGGGTAAGTACTTCATCATCCCATGAGCTAAGCACTGCTGAGGCAACTGAGGCTCAGAGAGGGGCCAGAACACGTGCCCAGGTCTCAATGGCTCCAAACCCAAGCTCCCAACCTCCAAGGGTAGCCTGTAGATTGCCTGCTTACTGTGCAGGAGCAGCTGTCATCCCAGGGCCCTGTGTCTCTGTGACCTCCCAAGAGAAACGTGGGGACCACGTGGGCAAGAGGAGCCTGGCCTTCTCAGCGGGTGAGTACGTGCTACCCTCCTGCTCAGCCTTGTCTCTGCCTTTAATTGGCACAACCTGCTCCATAGCAAGAGAAATGTTTACAGTGTTAACAAGGCAAACTGTTAATTAAGACAGAGGTACCTTCAGGGGGTTTTAATTTAGGGTAGGCACCAACCGGGATAAAGAAGACATTCAAATCATAGGATGTGTGCATTTTCTATACCCAACTGGCTACCTTGCAGAATTTTAATAAAGATGATTTCTGCTTTCTCGTTATGATTTCAAGCTGCCTGCAAACAAGGCCTTTGCTGTCTCAGAAGGGTTTGGAGTCTGTACTTGGGGTGCTGATAACTAAGGGAAGATATGTGAGGCAGTGAAGGGGATGGTGAGGAGGTAAGTAGTCTTGGTTCAAATCCCAGCTCCATCACTTACAAGCAGTGATGAGTCAGTCACTTGGCCTCGATAAGCCCCAGATTCCTCAGCTATATAATAAGGTCAACATGCCCAGCTAATAGGGTTATTGAGATTATAAAATTAGTATATATGTGTATATGTGTGTGTGTGTCTGTGTGTGTGTGTGTACACACATTATATAGGTACATATACATATAGATATACACATCTCATTTCGCACAGTTCTGGGCATATAGCAAGTGCTCAATTATTGTTAGGACTCTGCTTACAGCTCACTGTCCTGGGTTCAGCTTTGGGAAACTGACCTAGATGTTGTAAACACCTTAACTTCAGAGAAATTACCTAAGTTGCCCAAGGTCTCACAGCTAGTAAGGTTTGGTACTTGGCCAAAGTGAGGTTAGGTCCCAACCGTGTTTGACTTTTGAGTCCCTCCTTTTTCACGGCCATCTATTCCAGGTGTGACCTGAATTTAGATATCCCGGTGCCAGCCCAGAAGCTCCGCGTGGAGTAATTTGCACAGAGGTCCCAGCCAGGCACACAGCGAGAACACCTTTTGTTAGAAAGCGGATGACCTTCACGCCATTGGCTCCCCAGTCCCATGGGGCTTTCCACTCTGGCTGCTGTTCTTGGTCAAGGATGAGATAGGTTGTGGATTTCATAGCATCAGGAGGCTCCATTAAGGGTTGAGGCATAGGAAGAGGTCAGAATTACCAGATCCTCTAAAAACAGCTGCAAGGACTCCCCTTGGTGCAATCATCCTTTTCCCACACTCCCAGAGAGTGACGAGGTGACCAGTGAGACTGGGTCAAAGTGTTCTAATGCTGGATTCCAAAATAAACAAAGCTGAGCCCCTCTAATGTCTAGAGTTCAGTTGCTTGAGCTGCATCCCTGCCCATCCCAGCTCTGGCTTCTATGCATGATTGGATTCCAGCCATGGGACTTGGGATTCAGATGTGGATTCAAGTTCATCTATATCCCGCAGGGAGTCAAAAAGACATGAGTTTAATCTAATCTTCCACAACATTGATATACTTATTGTTAAATTACACACATAATCCTATACTAATACATCATGTGCATTATGGAGATGTGTCTATTATAAAACATGGAGAAGATACATAAAATGTAAAAGGAAGAAATGGAAAATAGATATAAATAGACAGTCTAATCCTTTCTTCCCACACCCCTGTACATATAGTCGACAGTCTTGTTGACCGTTCCCTTTCCCAGGGGGTATACTCATTCATAAAAGAGCTGTCCTCTCATCTGAGCAACTTCCCTTGGCTAAAGGGAGATGTCTCACTTTGAAGTTGACACCCCTCACCACCCTAGGGTCAGGTGGCTGACAGAGGGACACAAAAGGTCAGCCCCCTGTGATGCAATTCACCTGCCAGAGATCCCGTATGGACCAGGCTGAACCTAGACTCCAGCTGACATCACACCCTTGCGTAGGTTTTTCCCTCTTCTCCATACTGCTTCCCTGACTCTCGCATAGGTTTCTCCTGAGTGCTCCCCACCCCAGTAAGTCACACGGATCCAAATCCTTGCCTCAGGCTCCACTTCCAGGGAACCTGAACTAAGACAGTACATTATAAACTGAACTAAGACAGTACATTATAAAACATGCACAGAAGTATAACTTTCAAAACAGATATAATAGAAAATACACAGAAACAGAAGTTCTTATACCTTTTTCCCACACCTGGGAGGATCCTCCTGCGTTGCCCCCAGTTTGCAGATGCCCCACTCCAGAGACCACTGCTACAGGCAAGCTGAGCCTTGGCAGGGTTTGAAGGAGGAAAGAGGCTGGGGTCAAATCTGTGGTTTGAAAAGAGGTCTCTGGTTGCCCGATAAAGAATGGAATGGGACGGGGGGGAAGGTTGGAAGCGGGCAGAGCAGGAGGAAGTGGCTATAGGCATCCAAGCAAGACACAATGGCAGCCTGGACAAGGGTGGTGGGAGGATGGAGAAAAGTGGCTGATGGGAAAAAGACTTAGGAGGTGGGATCTCCAGCATGAGGAGGTTGAGTGACTGTCAGGGGACAGGGAAGGAGGAAAGGGACAGAATGCCTGGGTGTCTTGTATCAGCAGTTGGTGCACTGTGCTGTGTTCACTGAAACCTTGAGGAGAAGCAGGTGCATGGGGTGGGGTGGGGGAAAGAAGAGTTGCATTCTGGACTCACCTCCACCACCTGAGCCAGGTTCTCTATCCTTGAAGGGAACTAGGAGTTCAGAGAAGAGCCACACACATTCTCCATCATGGGAGTAAATACCAGGGCACACACCACAAAGCGTATTCAAGAACGCTATAAGACCAGATGCAGTTTATTTTGTTGGCCCTTTGTTGAGCACCACTGTGTGCAAAGCTCCTTGCTAAGCCTGAGGCAGACACGAGGCTGAAGACACCAGGGGTGCTACCCACCAGAAGCTCGTGGTCCTGAGGGAGAGACAAACGCACTCAGGCAAGGTTCCGGGAGCCCTCACTAAGAACCCTGCGGACTTTGGAACCACATCTCCTGCTGGGGTCCTATCCTATCTTCTCAATTTAATTATTGGTTTAGCTTGGGTATGTTACTTAATCCCTCTGAGCCTCAGTTTCCTTGCCTGTAAAATGAGGATGAAAATCGTGATACCTACCTCGTGGGCTGCTGTGAGGATTAAATAACAGTAATAGCAGTAACTAGCATTTACTGAGCCCCCAAAGCTCCAGCACTGTGTACCTGGCACATAGCAGATGCTTGACAACTATTTGTTGAATGAATTAATTGAGCACTTACTGTGCTCTAGATGCTGGGGAAACTCAATAAATGTTATTTTTTATCCTTTTTTTTATTACTGAATTTTCTCAGCAACTCTATGAGACCAACATGACTGTTTCCCCCTCTCTCAGGTGAGAAAACTAAGACCCTGGGACTTTAAGTGCATCATCCAACATCACACTGCTAGTAAATGACCGAACAAATCCAAACCCAGGATCCAGTCTAAGTCTGGAGCCGGTGCCCTTGGACCAAAGATGATTAATAATTTAATGTATGTGAATTACAGCCTGGTTCAGGGCGTGCTGTGTGTGTCCCCTCAATTCCAGAAGCCTCTCTGAGCCAGGTTTGGGCACCGGGACTCTTTCCTGTAAGTAATAGGGAGCCCCGGGAGGGATTCGATCAGGGGCCTGATGTGATCACATGTGTGATTAAAGGAGATAATTCTGGCTCCCATGCAGGGCCGGAACTAAGGTGAGGAGAGCGAGGCACCTACCTCAGGCACAAAATTTAACAAGAAGCTGAAAAGACTCATTAACACGATAAATAAAGACAGAATCCGTATTACTGATATTTCCTTTCTCCCCAGGCTTCAATATGGCTCAGCAAAGCCCTGTTATTGATCCTGTCTTAATTTAAAATGTTGGTACTTTGTTCATCATAGATTTTTTTGCAGTAATTAAAAAATATGGCATTAGAATATCATTGCTCTTGATTGCCGAGTTTTTCTGGTGTCCCCTTAACTTTGTGCCTGAGTCCAGGTCCTCCTCCCATGACTTATTTATTCACATTTCCTCAAAGCAAAACTTGTCCAAGTCTCATTTTCTACATCTGTGAAACAGGTATCTTAATACTTAACCTCTCAGAGTTGCCGTGAGTACTAGATAAGATTCTGCAGGTTTAAGCCTTGCTTTGTGAACAATGAAGTGTGTGACTCAGGGAGGTGACTGATCTCATGAAACAAGGCACCTGGCAATGCCCTTGGCAGAGCTGGGAGTCATTCAGGATTTTCTTTCTAAGCCTCAATTTTGGTCACACTGTCTCCCATCCTATTCCCTCAACTGCACCTTACAACCCCCGCTGCCCACCCCACCCAGTAAAGACAATCACACAGAGTGGCTTATTCCCAAAGAAGTTCTAGAGCCAGAAGAGTTCCCCAAGAATTCACTGCAAAACAGAGTCTTGATCTTTGACAAAATCCACTCTGAACCAGGCAGCTGAAAACAAACATTGCTTCTTCCACTGGTGTCAGAAAACCATATATTGTGTTTTGAGGCCTCCTGGAGAGGGCTGAAGTATTCTTTTTCTCAGGAGAAATTAAACCTGGCCTCGTACACTGCAGTTGGAACTGCTTCCAACCCCACATTCAGGATATTTGCTATTCTGATTGTATAAGCTCGAGTCAGGTACACACGCTGGGGCTTCTGAATATATTTACAAGGAAATCAGCATAATACACAGTTAATATTCAGCATTTGATTAATCCAAAAGCTCCGCTCCATGTTCCAATTACATCCACTGCTCCACTACGTGGGCCGGGTTTTGCTTAAACGCATTTGGAGTCAGTGGAGCGCAAGATTTACGGAGGCTGCCGAAAGGATGGTGCTCTGATGGTAATAAGTTATATTCCTATTATGTGGTGGGCAATAAAGAATCTGATATTTATTGTTCTGGATTTTCGAGAAACTCTTGGAAAGAATCTAGGCTGCTGGAACACAGTGACATATTTCACAAACAAATGTCTCCACTGCGGTTTGACTGTTTAGAGGAGCTGGGGCTGCCTTAGAAACCCAGCACCCTAAAAACTTTTTTTGATTTTAAATTTAAAAATTAAAAATTTTTAAATTTAAAAATAAAGGGACTTCCCCGGCAGACCAGTGGTTAAGACTCTACACTCTCAATACAGGGGACACAGGTTCAGTCCCTGGTTGGGGAACTAAGATCCCACATGCCGCACGGCACAGCCAATAAATAAATAAATAAATAATAAAAATTAAAATAAGTAAAAATAATTTTAAATTTTTAAAAAATTTTTAAAAATTAAATAAAAAAAAAGAAACCCAGTACCCAAGTACTCGAGTAGGTCAACCAGCACCTCCATCATGGTTGGAAGTTTCTCACTACGCTTAGAGAGACACCTGGTTCTGTCCTCCTGGAAATCACAGGCTGTGTGACCTCGGGCAAGACCCTTACACCTCTCTAAGCCTTTTTCTCCATCTGTAAAATGGGAATAGCAATAGTAACCTCAGAGTTCTGTTGCCAGGATTAAATGAAATACTGAGCGCGCACCTGCTTAGGCCGGTGCCTGGCATGTAGCAAGCTTCTAATGGATGGTTTTCAAAGAAGAACTGGAATTGACAAACGAATAAGTGGATCAAAGTTAATTTCTTCAACTCATGAGGGCACTTATTAGAACAGTGTGTCCTCAAAAATGTGGTAACCAGGGACTTCCCTGGCGGTCCAGTGGTTAAGATTCCACACTTCCACTGCAGGGGGCACGGGTTCAATCCCTAGCTGGAGAACTGAGATCCCACATGCTGCATGGTGCAGCCAAAAAATGAATAAATAAATTGTATTAAAAAAAATTTTTTGATGTGGTAACTGTACCACTCGGAGGTGTAGGGAATGATTTTTGATGGAACATGGATGGTGAATTTTATTTTTAAAGTTATGTGCTTATTTTAGTGGGTCTTGAGGGGAAATAATAAACACTCAACCTCATGATTTTGTGAACATGACTGCTTGAGCCAAAACTATAGAGGAATGACTACTAGAACAAATCTTAGAAAAAAAGAATGTGTAACCAAAGATAGGGCAAAAACCTTGAAGGTGATATTAAAATAACTGGGGTTTGGGAAGCACTGTTCTGAAAGGAGAAAAATAAAAACTCTTGGGGTTAGCAAAGCAAATCTTGGGGTCAGCATAAACATATGTTTATGTTTTAAACATAAAAAAATCAGGAACCATGAAGGGTAAGATTGTGGGTATCTCAGGGTTGTTCTGAATTCCCCAGATGGTACCCACTGCCTATTCCCACCCATCCCCCACCCGCAGGAAAGCACATCTGGAAGTAAAGCATTGAAAACAGCATCATTATAGAAAGAAACTTGAATGTTCTCAAACTTATTTTTTAAGCAAATAATCTGTCGCCTTTGGTATTTCACCAATAGCTCAGACTATTTTCCAACGTCCCTGATAACTTATGGCCACCCAGTGGTGATGCCATGCTGTGGCTGAGAACTGCTGGTCTCCAGAACCATGCCACGTGGTTAAATTAAAACCACCTTGGGTATCAAGAAGCTGAACTCAGACTGTAAACGGAGAGAGTTGGCTCCAGCTCTTTCTGCTGGTGTTTCAACATCTAGAGTGCTGCTAAGGCCTTTGTCCTCTGCTCTCCTAATTCCAGAGCTCCCCGCTCCCTGGAAGAGAAAGTCATTCCAGGCTGGAAACTGCAGAATGACAAGCTTCTGAAGCAGCAAGCATGGGGTTAGGTTGGTTAGCGGGGCGGGGGGAGAGAAGTTCTCTCATGCACATGGTTAGGGGGAGAAGCTCTTTTCCTTTGGCAAATGCTAAGCAGCTGACGGCTTTTCAGATTGCCAATGGCGGGGGTTCTCACTCAGAAACTGGGGTAAGATTCAGGAGGTCTATGGACCCCCTGAAATGACTGGCAAACCAGTGAAACCAGTGTGGGGTGTGTGTGTGTGTGTGTGTGTGTGTGTGTGTGTGTGTGTGTGTGTGTCTGCATGCACACACATGCATTTGAGTACTTCCCCAGGGGAAAGTCCATGGCTTCCACCAAACAGTCAAAGGGGCTGCTTTGGGTTTTGTCAGCTGTTTGGAGCTTCAGTGATATGGAATCTTAATGCAAAAGGTAAGAGAAGGGAAGGAGATGCATCAGTTAAGAGAGGAGAAGGTGGTTTGGGGTGTGACTGGGATAGAAGAGGTTTAAGAAATACTTCTGTGGAGCATGAGTCGTCTCCTAGTGTTGAGGAATTACGATAAATGAATGTAAGTTATTTTGAAATTATTCTTGGGATCATGAGACTGTTCCGTTGATCTCAACAGCTCTTGAGACTGGGTCACATGGATCCCTGAGGTATAAGCACTACATCAACACTTCTCTCCATCTCTCTTTTCATCTTCCAGGTGCTCATCCCCTAGAAGGCAGGAACTCTGGCTAATGACACATCATATCCTCCACCACCTCCAAAGCTGGTGCTTTGCCACATCCTTGTGGAAGGAGTGACTGTGCCGATCTTTAGGAGTCATTGGTCAGAAGAGCACGAGCTTTGCACCCAAATGGACATGGACTTAAATTGTGATCTCCATCATGTAGTCAGAAGGTTTTCTTGGGCAAGTTATGGAGCCATTTTCATCCACAGTTTCCCATTTGAAAGATGGGGGTGAACATTTCTAGTTGGCATGGCTCTCAAGATGATTAAATGAGTGAGTGGATTTCATGAGCTTAACGCCGTTCCTGGTACATGTGAGGCACGCAGCCAATCATAGTTATTGCTCTAAAAACACATTTGTTTGAAAGACCGACCCTACTTAGTTGTTTAAAAATCATTTAGGGTCAGCAGCATAAATCTCAAACAGAAAGATTTGCTGAGAGTCTTCTGCATGCTTTCTGTGTAGGGCAGCAATAATGCAATTCTTGCTTTCATAGGCTCCCGAAGGAGAAGCGATGGGTAAGCTGCACTTCGCAAGCTCAGTGAGAGCTCGATGCCATGAGCACCCCCCTGGACTTGGGGTCAGAGAAGAATTCCAGATGAAAAGACATGAGAGAAGAAGATGTAAGAAAAGAGCTGGAGAGGTAGCGAGGGAAAGGTGCTGAAAGAGGATTGTAGGTGAGGGACCTCCATGTGAGGAACCCTGAGCCAGGAAAGGGCTTGGTGAGTTAAAGGATCTGCCAAGGATCCCAGTGGGAGGAGACAAGAAATCCCTCAGAACGTCCTGTGCTAGGACTACTGCAGGGTCTCCAACCTGTTCTCAGTACCATCCTTCCAGCCGCCTTCTCCGTCCTGCCCACAGCAATCAGAGGGATCACTGAACAATATAACTCGGATCCTGCTGCTCCTTTTCTTTTCTTTTTTTTTGTGGTACGTGGGCCTCTCACTGTTGTGGCCTCTCCCATTGCGGAGCACAGGCTCTGGATGCGCAGGCTCAGCGGCCATGGCTCACAGGCCGAGCCGCTCCGCAGCATGTGGGATCTTCCCGGACCGGGGCACGAACCCGTGTCCCCTGCATCGGCAGGCGGACTCTCAACCACTGTGCCACCAGGGAAGCCCCCTGCTGCTCCTTTTTATGGCTCCCTACTGCCAACAGGATGAAGTCCAAGTTCCTTTTCTTACCCTAACTGACCCCTGCCGACCTCATCTCTGGCCCTCCTGACACACCAGGCTCCTCTGATTCACCACACACACTGTGTGTCAGCCTCCTAACAGCATCCTTCCTCTTCCCTGTCTGGCCCATGTTTGCTCCCACCACAGGGCCTTTACACCTGCTCTTCCCTGTGCCTTGAATGCTCTGCTTCCTCCAGTTCTGGCCTTGGTGCCTCCCTCTCTCCATTCATGTGTCAGCTCTGCTGTCCTCTCCTACTTGTTTTCTCCACGTAGATCCCACAGTTGCCCTCTGTCACATCACCCTATGCTTCCTTCACATTCCTTACTATCTTCTAACACTTGGTTGCTCTGAATCAGACCTCTACATAAAAAGAAACAGAACTTTCTTCTCCCGACTCTACAGTGGCTACATTTATCCAGCGTCATCAGGGCATCCATGGGTATTTGCCCCAATTGCCATGGAAAACTTGATTTCAAATCCAGAAAATCCCTGACAAATCATAAGGTCCAAGAATTAGAAACTCTGATTAACTGGATTTTCCCGTCAATTGAAGGCTAATCAGGAAACCTTTTGCGTTTTAATCCCTCTGGCTGGTTATCTTTCAATACCATGTTGTGGTTCTCTCCTGCTCTGAATCCCAGCTCTATCCTTGAGGAGCTCTGTAGCCTTGGGCAAGTTACTGAATATCTTAGTTACCTATTGCCACATCACAAATTTCCTCAAGCTTAGTGGCTTAAAACCACATGCAATCAATATCTCGCTGTTTCCATGAGTCAGTAGTCCAGGCATGGCTTAGCTGGGTCTTCTCAGGGTCCCACGATGCTTCAATCAAGGTGTCAAGTGGGCTCCTTCCCAGAGCTCAGGGTCCCCTTCCAAGCCTGCAGCAGTATTGGCAGAATTCAGTTCCTTGTAGCTGTAGGACTGAGGTTCCCATTGTCTTCCTGGTTGTCGTCTGGGGCTGCTCTCAATTTCCAGAGGACACCTACAGTTCTTTGCTATGTGACCCTTTGTCAACATGCTAACTTCCTTAGCATTAACTTGTGTAGTGTTCACCAAGATCCTCTGAAGGAGATGCAATTATTATTCCTACTTAGCAGATGAGGAAACTGGGGTTTAATAATGTGCTACGATTGGTACAAGGATATCCATCTGGCAAGTGGCAGAGCCCAAAACAAAGTCAAGTTGGTCTGGCTACAAAGCCCATGTGCTTACGTAACCACTACAAGATTCCGTGTGTTGTATCTTATTAAAACCTAGCTGAGGGCTTCCCTGGTGGCGAAGTGGTTAAGAATCCGCCTGCCAACGCAGGGGACATGGGTTTGAGCCCTGGTCTGGGAAGATCCCACATGCCACAGAGCAACCAAGCCCGTGCGCCACCACTACTGAGCCTGCGCTCTAGAGCCCACGAGCCGCAACTACTGAGCCTACGTGCCACAACTACTGAAGCCTGCATGCCTAGAGCCCGTGCTCCACAACAAGAGAAGCCACCGCAATGAGAAGCCCGCGCACCACAATGAAGAGTAGCCCCCGCTCACTGCAACTAGAGAAAGCCTGCGCGCAGCAACCAAGACCCAACGCAGCCAAAAATAAATAAATAAATTTATATTAAAAAAAAAAAACCTAGTTGAGTTTTGTCTTTTTTATTCTAGAGTATAGCTCTTGCACACAGGATGTTCTTGGGAAAAGGAGCCAGGTCTCAAGTTATATGTGTCCTAGATCCATAACACAAGTTGTAGCACATAATGGGTAATTAATAAACGTTTGCTAAATGGATGGATAGGGTGGGCAAGTGGTGGATGTCTGGATGTCTGGATGGATAGATGGATGGATGGATGGATGGGACAGATGGGTGGGTCTGAAGGGAGATGGAGTGGGTAGAGGAATAGATGGATGAAGAATGGGGTGGGTATTAGGTTGGATATGGACTGGGCAGTGGGTGGAGGGATGAACGTGTGGCTGAGTTGGTGGGAGATGGGTATGGGTATGAGATAACTGGGTAGAAACAGATAGTAACTTCTCTCTGAATAGCTTCCTAGACATTTTCTACTTTCCCCCTGTAATCCTCTTATACTGTACACATGATGTATCTACAAAATTCAGGCTGGCCTAAGTTCGTCATTGGCTTGATACCCATAAACGTATATTTGGATTCAAGAATTCACAAATCCTAGGCTATTACAGGGACTGGCAGTGCCCTGTTTCTCTAGAATGGAGCAAGCTGAATGGCTGTTTAATAGGTGGATGACCCCCGACCACCAAGAGGTTGATCCTAGGAAAAATTCCCTGCCCAGTGCATCCCAGAGCTTCGGAAGGCTGAGGGATGCCTCAGCTCCTACCTGCCTGGAAAGGAGAAGAATTTTACTTTTCTAAGAGCTGATGATATCCCACTGACCGAAGAACTGTGCATAGCCCTCCCAATAGCAGGGGTGGGTAACCCAGTGCTGTAGCATCAGATGGAGCATTCTGTGATATCCTAGCCTATTCCGGAGTCTCAGTCTTTACCCTGAGCTCATTTGGGACATGTGTAGTTACAATAACAGTTTAACAAGCATTAGCAAAGTACTCTGCCAAGGACATTAATGTACATCCCATTTAATCTTCAAAGTGGTCCTAGAACCTGGTGCTGATATTCTCTCCATTGGTTCAGGAATCAGGTGAGGTCATCCTTCAAGGTCACCCAGCTGCCAAGAGGGGAACTTGGGCTTCACAACCACTTCGATCTGACTTTAAAACTCTCGTTCTGCACTTGTGTTCCAAACTGCTCCCGTCCAAGGAGAAGAAACGCCTTGTCTCTTGACTAGCAAGATACTTGGAGAGGACAGGACAGAGATGGGCCTCTTGTGAACAATCTCTTGGAACACATGGTTTTGATAAAGACATTGGGAGGCAACAGATTCAAACAAATATTCTCTAAATCCCCCTCTCAACCATAATAATCTTGGGAATGGCTCTTGCTTGGCTGATGTATTGGGGAGGGGGGAAATTCCTGAAATAACTGTAGGATTGTTCAAGGAAGCCCTTCTGGCTAAGTCCACGGAGAGATCGCAAATACCATTCCCCATCACTGGCCAGAGCAAGAGAAAACCAGGGAGACTGAGAAGGTGCCCAAAGGGCTGTACATAGATGGGGCTCCTTGTGCAAAGCCCCACAGTGCTTTGTTAATTCAAGTGCCCCACACACCCTCTTTCGCTCTTAACTGCACTGCCAGCTTGGGGTAAATAAGAATCAGATGGACAAAAGTCACGCCATCTTCCTGCTGAGCTCACACTGTATCCTGTGCATGGTGCTGAGTTATCTTTATGTGCGTCATCTCGTTTAATGATCATAGCCGCCCTGGGCAGGGACTTCTATTACTATCCCTATATATGAAAACTGAGGCTCAGAGTGGTAGAGTAACTTCCCAAGGTTACTCAGCTTGGAGGTGAAAGAGGCAGGATTCCATGCCAGGTCTGCCTGACTCCACAGCCTCTTAAGGACTGCAATTGACAGCCCCGCATTGCAGTAAAAACAAGGGCTTTGCAAACAGACTCATTTCGTCCTCATCTGCGCAATTGGTTCAGTTAATTGCCCATTTTACTGAGGAGAAAACCCAGCATCAGGGAACAGGGCCCAATTTCCTCAGAGAAGCACAGGTAGAAAACAGCACAACGGAAATACGAATCCAGTTCTGTCCACTCCAGAACTTAATGTCTTTCTTCCATGCCTCACTGCCAATCAAATCTACTCTCTCAACGAGACGATGTCCTGAGCAGGTCCCAATGGGAACTCTGGGCAGCTCTGTCCACAGCCCCTGGACAGAGGTCGGCCTCCTCCACCCTCTGCCTCGTCTCTCCTCTAATAGCCTGGCCCCTCTCCAGACCCTGCAAGCTCTCCACCCCCATGTCAACTGCTTTTCAGGCTGCCTGTCACCCATGGTTTACAGCTCACTCGATGAAGAGCAAATTTGTATTGATCTCAGAACAACTCAGGCTGTAAATAACTGGTCATGATTGGCTTGGTCACCTCAAGATGAAGATCTATCCACTGCACCAGGGGTCTAAATCTAATTATCATCCCAGAAAACCCACTGGCAGTATGACCCAATGTCTACGTGAAAAGAACTATTAAGGTGGCCAAGAGCTACCTGTAAAAATACATACCACATGATGCAGAGCTGGCCCTGGTCTTGGCTGATGGATCAAAGTCTTAGCGGCTTACTTTGGCCATTGAATTAAGTTTGAGACCTGACCGTGAGCCATTTCTGTTACTAATAATAGTGGTAATAATGACCATGGCACAACAATATAGCTAATACTCACTGACCACTTTCCATGCAGTATTTCATTCTCACAAAAGCCCTGTTACTTATTAGCTATGGGATTCTGGGCAAGTTACTTAGCTTCTCTGCACCTCTGTTCCCTCAGCTGTAAAATGAGGAATAATATTAACAGCTCCCTTATCACAGTGGGGGAAAGGTTAAATGAAGTGATTTATGTAAATTGCTAAGATCAGGAGCTAGGTGTACTCTTACCCTCACTATTCATAAAGAAACAGAAGCTCAGGGATGTTAAGAGACTTGCCCAAGGTCACACAGCCAACATGGGGCTTTATTATAGATCACAGTGCATTGTTTATAAAATGTTCAACTGCCAACACCGAAAACTAGAGATGACTTCCTGTTTCTCTTGAACATTGGGGAAAAAAACTGGCAGCACTGGGCTCACCTTTCTTTCCACCATATTTTTCTGCTAACCAAATCTGTTCCCTCCCATCAGCTAAGCCCAACAATGCCTAAGTCTGCCCACAGACTCTTGAAAAAAAAAAATTCTGGGATTTTGAGGTTTACTAGAATGCCTGGATCAAATGCCTGAGTGCCGTGGAGCAGATGACGCTGGCCAGCAGCTGCCACCACTCCACGGGGTTAGGGCTCCTGGTTTACCACAGCTCCCAGCACCCCCTGCTGCCCTACACCTGGCCTACTTCTCACGTTCACAACGCCTGCCTGGCCCCTGGAGGCACCTGAGACTGTGGAATACATTAGCACACTCGAACCCCTGAGGGATGTGCCATCGTCACTCCCAGGTGCAGAAGCACGGTCAAGGAGACCGTGACTTGCCCAAGGTCACCCAGTCAGTGAGCGTCAGGACCGAGATTCCAACGTAAGCCTACCTTCTCCCAGAGCCAACCTTCTTTGTCCTTTGCCGAGTTTCCTTCCCAGGCTCACGGGCTACGTGAAAGTCTGCAGGCAGAGACAGGAAAGAAAAATCAATATCAATCTCTCACCCTGGGGAAGGAATGTAAAAAGAGAGAGTCTTCAAGTCGTCTTTCAGGTCTCACAGCCTCTCCTGAAATGACTCTTCTGAGGACAAAGGGCTGTTCCCAGTGGTTAATGGCTTGGTCTGTGAAAGACCCATATCGGGGAGAACACTGAGCTTACATGTGTCCCTGTTCTGTGACCGTCACAAAAAGGCTCCCACGTTCAGGTTGCCGTCCCTTTTTCCATCTTCAGACCTTGCAGGAAAGAGGCAAGGAGGGCTGTGGCTGACAGCCACCCCACGCCCAGCCCCGACCCCAGTAGGTGACAGCACCTAGGCCCGTGAAGAGACGGCTCCCCCAACCCCAATGAAAGCAGTCCCCCTTCCTGGCCCCAAGGCTCGGGAGGTGGGTGGGAAACGGAGGCGGCGCCCGGAAGAGAGATTTCATTTTCTCTCCTCTTCCAGAGCTGACAGCTTGGACAGCAGCTTCTGAGGAACAAACTTTATTCTCAGGCAGACCGATAGGCCTGAGCTTTAAGTGATGCCATGAATATTTATGGCTTTTCTCCCTGCTTCTTCCTCAGCCTTGGCCATTACACAAGGTTCCCCTCACTGCCGGCAGATGCCTCATTATTGCTCCGCGGAAGCCGCTTCTCTGTCCCCGGGATGAAGAGCCACCAGGTGGCGCTGTTGTCTCTCGTGAATGTCGGCGACGATAAATCTACATCAGCCTCTGTAGTTTATGGAGTGTTCTAAGAGCTTTACACAGGTTACATCATTTAATCCTCGAAACGACCCCGAGGAGGAGGCAGTGAGGCGCAGAGAGGAGAAGCTACTTACCCAAGGTCACACAGCTAGGAAGCATCGAAGACAAGATTCAAATCTATATGCCGACGGCAGAAAATTTCTGTAGCAAAAATGTCAGTATACAAACACCGACTGTCCCTGCCTGGGAAAGGCTATGTTTTTTTTTTTTTTTCCTGAAGTTATGTCCTTCTTACGTTTAGGTGTTAAGATGGATTTTCTTTTTTGAAATGATGGAGACAGGATGCGTGGTGGGTTTTCATGTCTTTAATAAGCAAAATTCTAAATTTCCTATCCAATGGACCTAGAGATTATCATACTAAGTGAAATAAACCAGATAAAGACAAAAATAACATATGATATTGCTTATATGTGGAATCTTAAAAAAATGATACAAATGAACTTATATACAAAACAGAAATAGACCCACAGACATAGAAAACAAACTTAAATTACTGAAGGGGAAGGAGGGGGGAGGGATAAATTAGGAGTTTGGGATTAACATATACACACTACTATAGATAACCAGCAAGGACCTACTGTATAGCACTGGGAACTATACTCAATATTTTGTAATAAACTATAAGGGAAAAGAATCTGAAAAAATATATATACGTATAACTGAATCACTTTGCTGTACACCAGAAACTAACACAACTTTGTAAATCAGCTATACTTCAATTTAAAAAATTTAATAAATAAAATTTCCTATCCAAAACTTTTTCCCCACAATTTTCAAGCCCCAGATATTCAAGATCAAGGACCATTTCCCTTAATGGACAAGCTCTGGTGTTCAGTTAGGAGGAAATTCAAGTTTGTACAACAGAATTCTGTTGGTGCCCCAGTCACACAGGAGTACAATCAGTAACGCATCGTCTGGTACAAGTGGATGTAGACAGGGGACCCAAGCTCTCTGGGCCTCAGTCTCCTCACTAGTAAGATGGGATAATCACAGCAACCCACCGTCTCATGATGAGGACTGAGTGAGATGATGCGTGTAACTGGCTTATCACATTATCTGGCCAACAGTAGGTAATCTGGTGTCTGATTTCCTTCCTCTGTGAGGTTCATCTACCTTGTTCCATGCAGTTGTGGTTTGCTCATTCTCTTCGTGTGTAGTGTCCCACTGTGTGAATATGCCACGCTTTATTCATCCTGCCATTAATGGCCACGTGGACTGTTTCACGTCTGGGATTCCACAATCTTAGGGATTGTGGTCCTATGAACATTCCAATACATGTGTATTTGTGAATGTAAGTACACATCTGCATTGGGATTATGCAGAGGGGAGACTGTGGTGTCCAAGGTCTGGATGTAATCACTTTTAGAAGATACTGACACATACCTTCCCAGAGTGTGTGTCAACTTACCCAACTGTCAGCCCTGGAGGAGTTCCAGTTCCTCCACATCCTCAGCAACACTAGATATGAGAACTTCTATATACTTTCGACATTCTGGCAAATGTGTGGAACTGTCACATTGGGGTGTCAAACTACATTTCACTGAAGAATAATGAGCACATTTTCATTTGAGTTTTAGCAATGGATATCCTCTGTTGGGAAATGTCTATTCACGTCCTTTGTTCATTTTTCCTTTTTTTTTTTTTTTTTGCCACATCCTTTGTAGGAAATGTGTTTTGCAGAAAGCCTTTTCCATTGCACTTTACTGTTTCTTTCACTTAATGGTGTCTACTGATGAATGGAACTTCTTATTTTAAAATAGTCAATTTTTCCCTTCATGGTTAGCACAATTTTATCCTAGTTACATCATCTTTGCCTACTCCCAAAGTCATGAAAACATTCTCCCTTGTTTTATTCTACAAGTGTATTGTTCTACCTTGCATAATTAGATCCACAATAGACCTGGAACTGATTTTGAGGTTGGTTTAAAGATTTCCATATGGAAAATTTATTGAAAAGCATGGTCAAGTTTATTTTTGTTTTCACTTCCAAGAGTGAGGTGTTTTAGCTGCAATCATCTTTAAGTGCTTGTTGTAGAACCTGCAGTAGTTTATTCATTTATTCAGCCAACATTAACTGAGGTTGTACTTTGTGCCAAGCTCTGTGCTGGGCACTGTAGTCACACGGGTGCTGCCCTCAAGATTCCCTGGGGAGTAGACACAGGACATACAGTCCATTGAATGGATCTGTCATTCACCTCTGTATTCTCCAAGCCCCACACAGTGCCCAGCCCATAGTAGGAGCTCAATAAACAGCAACTTCCTTGGGCAACAGAACAATATTATGTCTCTGGCATCTGGACTTGGACAAAAACTTTGTCAAATCACGGCCTGTCCAGTTATGTGCTGTGTGACTCTGGGCAGGTCACACCATCTCTCTGAGGCTCGATTTCCTGGTACGTAGGATGGGAATTTACATCGCAGGGTCTCCTGGGGGTTTAAGGAGCTAATCCATGAAAACAGACTGGCACACACTGAGTGCGTGACAAGTTATAGTTTTTGGAGTTAATATTGTCACCATGATGTCAACAAGCCCTGGTAAATACTACGGTCTCCATTCTCCCTTCTGGAAAATAGGGAGGACGGACCACATCACCTCTGTCTCCTCCACACCAGGACCCTAACGGATCAGACACGGCTGCGGTGAGACCTTCAAGATGGCGGAAGAGTAAGACGCGGAGATCACCTTCCTCCCCACAAATACATCTACATGTGGAACAGCTGCTACAGAACACCTACTGAACGCTGGCAGAAGACCTCAGACCTCCCAAAAGGCAAGAAACTCCCCACGTACCCGGTTAGGGCAAAAGAAAAAAGAAAAAACAGAGACAAAAGAATAGGGACGGGACCTGCACCTGTGGGAGGGAGCTGCGAAGGAGGAAAAGTTTTCACACACTAGGAAGGCCCTTCACCGGTGAAGACAGGGGATGGTGGGGCGGAGGGGCTGGGCACGGAGGTGGGGGGGGCTTCGGCGCCGCGGAGGAGAACGCAGCCACTGGGGTGCGGAGGGCAAAGCGGGGAGATTCCCGCACAGAGGATCGGTGCCGACCGGCACTCACCAGCCCGAGAGGCTTGTCTGTTTCCCCGCCGGGGCAGGTGGGGGCTGGGAGCTGAGGCGCAGGCTTCGGAGGTCAGACCCCAGGGAGAGGCCTGGGGTTGGCGGCGTGAACACAGCCTGAAGGGGTTAGTGCGCCACAGCTACCCGGGAGTGAGTCCCGGAAAACGTCTGGAGCTGCCGAAGCGGCAAGAGAATATTGTTACGGGGTGTGTGAGGAGAGGGGATTCAGAGCACCGCCTCAATGAGCTCCAGAGACAGGCGCGAGCGGCGGCTATCAGCGCGGACCTCAGAGACGGGCATGAGAAGCTAAGGCTGCTGCTGCCGCCACCAAGAAGCCTGTGTGGAAGCACAGGTCACTCTCCACACCTCCCCTCCCGGGAGCCTGTGCAGCCGCCACTGCCAGGGTCCCGGGATCCAGGGACAACTTCCCCGGGAGAACACATGGCGTACCTCAGGCTGGTGTAACGTCACGCTGGCCTCTGCCGCTGCAGGCTCGCCCTGCGCTCCGTACCCTCCCTCCCCCCAGCCTGAGTGAGCCAGAGCCGCTTAATCAGCGGCTCCTTTAACCCCGTCCTGTCTGAGCGGGAACACGCCCTCACGCGACCTACGTGCAGAGGCGGGGCCAAATCCAAAGCTGAGCCCCGGGAGCTGTGCGAACAAAGAAGAGAAAGGGAAATCTCTCCCAGCAGCCTCAAGAGCAGCGGATTAAATCTCCACAATCAACTTGATGTACCTGCATCTGTGGAATACCTGAATAGACACCGAATCATCCCAAATTGAGGCGGTGGACTTTGGGAGCAACGATATATATATTTTTTTCCTTTTTCTCTTTTTCTGTGTATGTGTATGCTTCTTTGTGTGATTTTGTCTGTATAGCTTTGTTTTACCGTTTGTCCTAGGGTTCTGTCTGTCCATTTTGTTTGTTTATATTTTAGTACAGTTTTTAGCACTTGTTATCATTGGCGGATTTGTTTTTTGGTTTGGTTGCTCTTTCTTTTTTCTTTTTCTAATTACTTTTTAATTTTAAATTATTTTTTATTTTAATAACTCTATTTTATTTATTTTTCTATCTTTTTTTCTCCCTTTTCTTCTAAGCCGTGTGGCTGACAGGGTCTTGGTGCTCCAGCTGGGTGTCAGGCCTGTGCCTCTGAGGTGGGAGAGCCGAGTGCAGGACTTTGGCCCACCAGAGACCTCCCAGCTCCATGTAATATCAAACGGCGAAAGCTCTCCCAGAGATCTCCATCCCAATGCTAAGACCCAGCTCCACGCAACAACCAGCAAGCTACAGTGCTGGACACCCTATGCCAAACAACTAGCAAGACAGGACCACAACCGCCCCCATTAGCACAGAGGCTGCCTAAAATCATAAGGCCACAGACACCCCAAAACACATCACCAGACGTGGTCCTGCCCTCCAGAAAGACAAGATCCAGCCTCATCCACCAGAACACAGGCACCGGTCCCCTCCACCAGGAAGCCTACACAGCCCATTGAACCAAACTTAGCTACTGGGGACAGACACCAAAAACAATGGGAACTATGAACCTGCAGCCTGCAAAAAGGAGACCCCAAACACAGTAAGATAAGCAAAATGAGAAGACAGAGAAACACACAGCAGATGAAGGAGCAAGGTAAAAACCCACCAGACCAAACAAATGAAGAGAAAATAGGCAGTCTACCTGAAAAAGAATTCAGAGTAATGATAGTAAAGATGATCCAGAATCTTGGAAATAGAATGGAGAAAATACAAGAAACATTTAACAAGGACCTAGAAGAAATAAAGAGCAAACAAACAATGATGAACAACACAATAAATGAAATTTAAAATTCTCTAGAAGGAATCAATAGCAGAATAACTGAGGCAGAAAAACGGGTAAGTGACCTGGAAGATAAAATAGTGGAAATAACTACTGCAGAGCAGAATAAAGAAAAAAGAATGAAAAGAATTGAGGACAGTCTCAGAGACCTCTGGGACAACATTAAACGCACCAACATTCGAATTATAGGGGTCTCAGAAGAAGAAGAGAAAAAGAAAGGGACTGAGAAAATATTTGAAGAGATTATAGTTGAAAACTTCCCTAATATGGGAAAGGAAATAGTTAATCAAGTCCAGGAAGTACAGAGTCCCATACAGGATGAATCCAAGGAGAAACACACCAAGACACATATTAATCAAACTATCAAAAATTAAATACAAAGAAAAAATATTAAAAGCAGCAAGGCAAAAACAACAAATAACATACAAGGACATCCCCATAAGGTTAACAGCTGATATTTCAGCAGAAACTCTGCAAGCCAGGAGGGGGTGGCAGGACATGTTTAAAGTGATGAAAGGGAAAAACCTACAACCAAGATTACTCTACCCAGCAGGGGTCTCATTCAGGTTTGATGGAGAAATTAAAACGTTTACAGACAAGCAAAAGCTAAGAGAATTCAGCACCACCAAACCAGCTTTACAACAAATGCTAAAGGAACTCCTCTAGGCAGGAAACACAAGAGCAGGAAAAGACCTACAATAACAAACCCAAAACAATTAAGAAAATGGTAATAGGAACATACATATCAATAATTACCTTAAATGTAAATGGATTAAATGCTCCAACCAAAAGACATAGACTGGCTGAATAGATACAAAAACAAGACCTGTATATATGCTGTCTACAAGAGACCCACTTCAGACCTAGGGACACATACAGACTGATAGTGAGGGGATGGAAAAAGATATTCCATGCAAATGGAAATCAAAAGAAAGCTGGAGTAGCAATTCTCATATCAGACAAAATAGACTTTTTTTTTAACATCTTTATTGGAGTATAATTGCTTTACAATGATATGTTAGTTTCTGCTTTATAACAAGGTGAATCAGCTATACATATGCATATGTTCCCATCTCTCTTTCCTCTTGCGTCTCCCTCCCTCCACCCTCCCTATCCCACCCCTCTAGGTGGTCACAAAGCACCAAGCTGATCTCCCTGTGCTATGCGGCTACTTCCCACTAGCTATCTATTTTACGTTTGGTAGTGTATATATGTCCATGCCACTCTCTCACTTTGTCACAGCTTACCCTTCCCCCTCCCCATACCCTGAAGTCCATTCTCTAATAGGAATTAGACTTTAAAATAAAGACTATTACAAAAGACAAAGAAGGACACTACATGATGATCAAGGGATCAATCCAAGAAGATATAACAATTGTAAATATTTATGCATCCAACATAGGAGCACCTCAATACATAAGGCAAATGCTAACAGCCATAAAAGTGGAAATCGACAGTAACACAATCATAGTAGGGGACTTTAACATCCCAGTGTCACCAATGGACAGATCATCCAAAATGAAAATAAATAAGGAAAGGGAAGCTTTAAATGATACATTAATTGATATTTATAGGACATGCCATCCAAAAACAACAGAATACATTTTCTTCTCAAGTGCTCATGGAACATTCTCCAGGATAGGTCATATCCTGGGTCACAAATCAAGCCTTGGTAAATTTAAGAAAATTGAAATCGTATCAAGTATCTTTTCCGACCACAATGCTATGAGACTAGATATCAATTACAGGAAAAAATCTGTAAAAAATACAAACACATGGACGCTAAATAATACACTACTTAATAACCAAGAGATCACTGAAGAAATCAAAGAGGAAATAAAAAAATACCTAGAAACAAATGACAATGAAAACACGATGACCCAAAACCTATGGGATGCAGCAAAAGCAGTTCTAAGAGGGAAGTTTATAGCAATACAATCCTACCTCAAGAAACAAGAAACATCTCAAATAAACAACCTAACCTTACACCTAAAGCAATTAGAGAAAGAAGAACAAAAAACCCGCAAAGTTAGCAGAAGGAAAGTAATCATAAAGATCAGATCAGAAATAAATGAAAAAGAAATGAAGGAAACAATAACAAGGATTAATAAAACGAAAAGCTGGTTCTTTGAGAAGATAAACAAAATTGATAAACCATTAGCCAGACTCATCAAGAAAAAAAGGGAGAAGACTCAAATCAATAGAATTAGAAATGAAAAAGGAGAAGTAACAACTGATACTGCAGAATACAAAGGATCATGAGAGATTACTACAAGCAACTATATGCCAATAAAATGAACAACCTGGAAGAAATGGACAAATTCTTAGAAAAGCGCAACCTTCTAAGACTGAACCAGGAAGAAATAGAAAATATAAACAGACCAATCACAAGCACTGAAATTGAGACTGTGATTAAAAATCTTCCAACAAACAAAAGCCCAGGACCAGATGGCTTCACAGGCGAATTCTATCAAACATTTAGAGAAGAGTTAACACCTATCCTTCTCAAACTCTTCCAAAATAGAGCAGAGGGAGGAACACTCCCAAACTCATTCTACGAGGCCACTATCACCCTGATACCAAAACCAGACAAAGATGTCACAATGAAAGAAAACTACAGGCCAATATTACTGATGATAATAGATGCAAAAATCCTCAACAAAATACTAGCAAACAGCATCCAAGAGCACATTAAAAGGATCATACACCATGATCAAGTGGGGTTTATCCCAGGAATGCAAAGATTCTTCAATATACTCAAATCAATCAATGTGATACACCATATTAACAAATTGAAGGATAAAAATTATATGATCATCTCAATAGATGCAGAAAAAGCTTTTGACAAAATTCAACACCCATTTATGATAAAAACCCTCCAGAAAGTAGGCATAGAGGGAACTTACCTCAACATAATAAAGGCCATATATGACAAACCCACAGTCAACGTCATTCTCAATGGTGAAAAACTGAACCATTTCCACTAAGATCAGGAACAAGACAAGGTTGCCCACTCTCACCACTATTATTCAACATAGTTTTGGAAGTTTTAGCCACAGCAATCAGAGAAGAAAAAGAAATAAAAGGAATACAAATCGGAAAAGAAGAAATAAAGCTGTCACTGTTTGCAGATGACATGATACTATACATAGAGAATCCTAAAGATGCTACCAGAAAACTACTAGAGCTAATTAATGAATCTGGTAAAGTTGCAGGATACAAAATTAATGCAGAGAAACCTCTTGCAGTCCTAAACACTAATGATGAAAAATCTGAAAGAGAAGTTAAGGAAACACTCCCATTAACCATTGCAACAAAAAGAATAAAATACCTGGGAATAAACCTACCTAAGCAGACCAAAGACCTGTATGCAGAAAACTATAAGACACTGATGAAAGAAATTAAAGATGATACAAATTGATGGAGAGGTCTACCATGTTCTTGGATTGGAAGAATCAATATTGTGAAAATGACTATACTACCCAAAGCAATCTACAGATTCAATGCAATCCCTATCAAACTACCAAAGGCATTTTTCACAGAACTAGAACAAAAAATTTCACAGTTTGTGTGGAAACACAAAAGACCCCAAATAGCCAAAGCAATCTTGAGAAAGAAAAACGGAGCTGGAGGAATCAGGCTCTCTTCAGACTATACTACAAAGCTACAGTCATCAAGACAGTATGGTACTGGCACAAAAGCAGAAATATAGATCAATGGAATAGGATAGAAAGCCCAGAGATAAACCCACGTACCTATGGTCACCTTATTTTTGATAAAGGGGGCAAGAATATACAATGGAGAAAAGACAGTCTCTTCAATAAGTGGTGCTGGGAAAACTGGACAGCTACATGTAAAAGAGTGAAATTAGAACACTCCCTAGCACCATACACAAAAATAAACTCAAAATGGATTAAAGACCTGAATGTAAGGCCAGACACTATAAAACTCTTAGAGGAAAACATAGGCAGAACACTCTATGGCAAAAATCACAGCAAGATCCTTTTTAAGCCGCCTCCTAGAGAAATTGAAATAAAAACAAAAATAAACAAATGGGACCTAATGAAACTTAAAAGCTTTTGCACAGCAAAGGAAACTATAAACAAGACGAAAAGATAACCCTC
Organism: Delphinapterus leucas; assembly: GCF_059928025.1. Classification (NCBI taxonomy): domain Eukaryota; kingdom Metazoa; phylum Chordata; class Mammalia; order Artiodactyla; family Monodontidae; genus Delphinapterus; species Delphinapterus leucas. The sequence continues at coordinate 18,776,176 of NC_143142.1, forward strand.
AGAATGGGAGAAAATATTTGCAAATGAAGCAACTGACAAAGGATTAATCTCCAAAATTTACAAGCAGCTCATGTAGCTCAATGTCAAAAAAACAAACAACCCAATCCAAAAATGGGCAGAAGACCTAAATAGACATTTCTCCAAAGAAGATATACAGATTGCCAACAAACACATGAAAGAATGCTCAACATCACTAATCATTAGAGAAATGCAAATCAAAACTACAATGAGATATCACCTCACACCAGTCAGAATGGCCATCATCAAAAAATCTAGAAACAATAAATGCTGGAGAGGGTGTGGAGTAAAGGGAATCCTCTTGCACTGTTGGTGGTAATGTAAATTGATATAGCCACTATGGAGAACAGTATGGAGTTTCCTTAAAAAACTAAAAATAGAACTACCATATGACCCAGCAATCCCACTACTGGACATATACCCTGAGAAAACCATAATTCAAAAAGAGTCATGTACCACAATGTTCATTGCAGCTCTATTTACAATAGTCAGGACATGGAAGCAACCTAAGTGTCTATCGACAGATGAATGGATAAAGAAGATGTGGCACACATATACAATGGAATATTACTCAGCCATAAAAAGAAATGAAATTGAGTTATTTGTAGTGAGGTGGATGGACCTAGAGTGTGTCATACAGAGTGAAGTAAGTTAGAAAGAGAAAAAGAAATACCATATGCTAGCACATATATATGGAATCTAAAAAAAAAAAAAATGTTTTAAAGAACCTAGTGGCAGGGCAGGAATAAAAACGCAGACGTAGAGAATGGACTTGAGGACACGGAGAGGGGGAAGGGTAAGATGGGACGAAGTGAGAGAGTGGCATGGACTTATATACACTGCCAAATGTAAAATAGATAGCTAGTGGGAAGCAGCCGCATAGCACAGGGAGATCAGCTTGGTGCTTAGTGGCCACCTAGAGGGGCGGGATAGGGAGGGTGGGAGGGAGACGCAAGAGGGAGGAGATATGGGGATATATGTATATGTATAGCTGATTCACTTTGTTATACAGCAGAAACTAACACAACAATGTAAAGCAATTATACTCCAATAAAGATGTTAACAAAAAAAAAGAAAAAAAGAAATGGCTGTTGTGTTGGGTGGGTGTAGAGTGGCATCTAGTGGAGAGGAAGAAAAAGTTACAAAGTGTCATAAGGATGTTTGGAAAAGAGTTTTCAAGACTGGCAGAAAAGCCAGGAAGGTGACTGGCACGTACTTGTGTCCCCAGCAGGGGAGGTACACAAACTGCCCTCGGCTTCACTCAGGACTCCCTCGCATGTGCCTGAGCCCCACGTACTAATGGAAGACTCCCCCCTCCCCCTCCCCAGGCCTCTCTGGGTGCTGGGTCTCTGGGTCCTGTGGGCTCAGAGGCTCATCTTCCATGTTCTGCTCCACCTGCCCCATGTCCAGCTAAGGGCATTGCCTCCGCTGCCACCAAGTGCCCAGCTCTCAGGATAATTAAGAACAGGTAAGTTAGCAATGTTCAAACACATTTTTCTGTTTCCACGTTTTGCTACTCCTAGTGCAGGAGCAATCTAAGGACTGACTCCAGCCTTTTGTTTTCCCTGTTTGTAAACAAATCAATTTTCTTTGTGGTCCTGACAGGTCATTGGTCTGCAGCACCTTCATGTGACAGAGTCAGGCAGGACCTCTGTAGGTTCAGATCACAATTTTACTGGAAGCAAAACCTGCGAAGTCTTCTTAAATAATGTATCACAAAGTCTTCCACTCTGTGAACACAGCATATCTTTCCATTTATTTGTGTCTTCTGTATTTTGGTTTAGCAATGCTTTGTAGTTTGTGGGAGATGGGATATCTCTGCAGATGGCAATATGGGGACAGAGGTACCATTGCTGGACACCAGTAGGTGTCCATGGACAGAAGGAGGATGTGGAACTAAATGGAAGAGTATTTTCCATACTATGTGGGACATGAGGCCTTAAGCAAAGTAAAGAGGAACAATGAATCTCCAGATATCATGGAAGAAACTGGTCTGATTAATTTGACTGAGTAAATTGTGCTTAATTTGTGAAATAACAGTTTTGTTTTCAAATTACAAACAACTGAACATAATCTTACTGTTTTCGCCTACCTAAAAATGTATCATAAATTAAGTATCTTTTCTTTCTCTGTATACATTTTTTGTAAGACCGAATTTTGGTCCTATTTGATAATGATTTATCATGTGATTAGCAGACACAGAGAACAGACTTGTGGTTGCTAAGGGGTAGGGGGGTAAAGGAGGGATGGACTGGGAGTTTGGGATTAGCAGATGCAAACTATTATACATAGGATGGATAAACAAGGTCCTACTGTATAGCACAGGGAACTGTATGCAGTATCGTGTGATAAACCATAAAGGAAAAGAATATGAAAAAGAATGTATATATATATATATATATATATATATATATATCTGAACCACTTTTCCATACAGTAGAAATTAACACAACATTGTAAATCAACTATACTTCAACAAAATTAAAAAAAATTTTTTTTAATATCAAAAAGAAATCACGTGATTAGATGACTCTTACAGATTCAATGTTTTAGCAATGGGAATAAAGACTCGGGGAGATGGTCTGTAAGAGGCCAGGTTAATTCTAAATGGTTGGATTAAATTGTATTGCATCTAGAAAGTAATCACCCGTGTTTGCTTTTTGCTGGATTCTTTGGTCATTGTAAAGACAGAGCCCAGCGCTCCTGTATTATCTAATCAAGAAAAACGGAAAAAGACACATCTCTAGCTGAAAACTGTGACACGTGTTCTGTGAGGTGGGGGCTAAATTTCAAGTGTAAAAACAAAAGACAGTGGAAATAATTTATCTCAATATAAGAACAAGTTTATACAGCATGCAACCAGTGAGCTGGGCTTTCAGTTTTCGTGGAGCCAAACACGCTCATCTCTGGGCTGAAAGGAGGGCATGCGGATGTCGCTGGAAGAGTGAAAACAACATAGGCTGGTTTTTTGTTTTTTACCTTTTGGCCCCGCTACGCGGCACGGGGGATCTTAGTTCCCTGACCAGGGATCGAACCCACGGCTCCTGCATTGTGAGCGTGGACTCTTAACCACTGGACCGCCACGGAAGTCCCCTGTTTATTAATCCTGTAGATGTAACTTGTAGGGAATAGGAGGACCCTGATGACCGCACTAATGGGCAAATGCACAGCATGTCCACGAGGTGGCGCGAGGACGGTATTCTGTGACCTGTGGAAGGATGTACGGTATTTGCCTGCGGTGCTCCCAGCAGCTGTGCTGATGAGCATCTTGCGTGGCGGGGATGGCTGGGTGCTGAGACCAGGATGAAGACAGTCATGGTTTGGGGGAAAGTTAACAGAGAGCAAGGAGCTGAAGTCTTGGAGCAATGACGGGGTAGGCCCGGCAGCTATTGCGTCCCTGCAGTGAATCCATGTATGGCCCTAAGCAAGATGCTGAAAGAGCACAGTCCCCAGAAGAGAGGTCCAGCAAGGCAGCAGTGTAACCAAGGAGACGCCAACTCTGGTGATGGAAGCAGAGGGTGGAACCTTCAGAGAATCAGCTCAGGACACGTGGGAACTGTGGGTGAGCATCCACGATTCTGAGGAGGGTTGATGGGAGGCCAGAGGGTGAGGAGCTACCAGGTCCCACCTGCACGGAGCCAGGGGTGATCCAGGCAGTGGGTGGGCTGTGAGGTCGACACCTGGGGGCAGGAGCATCAGACAGCAGGTGTGCCAATTTTTCAGATGTTGGTTACTACTATAATTAATTTTGTGAATGATGGAAATATTGATGGCATCATCGCTTAAAATTCACTGTGGATAACGTTTGCTTTGTTTTACCAAGAGCTCAAATTGACCTTTTTTAGTCTTTTATATTATGTACATATTATTTTGATAATGTTATTTAAGAAATAAAATTTCCAAATTGTGTTACATTTTTAAACAATATTGAATATTTTAAAATTACATTTTCAGAAGTTTCTTTTCTGAGTGTTCACCAATCTCACCACGTATTGCTTTCGTCCAGTGTTTATTGATGTTGCTTTGACCTTGAGGAAGAGGTTTACATTATCAACAAAATTAAATCTAGACATTCTACTTTATTGTTGCATGTACATATATAATTATTACTGTATAAATATATATAAATACAGTATAAATATTAGATACATATATGTATGTATATGTGTGTGTAAATATTTCATGCTTAATCTTTAGCCAGTGCAATAGTGGGTTTTTAAAACAAAAACAACTCTCATTTTAACTTCACTTGATGGCTTTTTAAGATTTAAAAAGTTCATTATCACATAAATCATATCAATGTTTTGTTAGGTCAGTCTCCCAAGGCAATAGAAGTAAAAGCAAAAATAAACAAATGGGGCTTAATCAGACAAGTTTTTATACAACAAAGGAAACCATAAACAAAATGAAAAGAAACCTACGGAATGGGAGAAAATATTTGCAAATGATGTGACTGACAAGGGATTAATTTCAAAAATATCCAAACAGCTCATACAACTCAATAACAAAAAAAAAAACAACCCAATCGAAAAATGGGCAGAAGACCTAAATAGACATTTCTCCAAAGAAGACATACAGATGGCCAACTGGCACATGAAAAAATGCTCATGATCGCTAATTACTAGAGAAACGCAAATCAAAACTACAATGAGTTACCACCTCACACTGGTCAGAATGGCTATCATTAAAAAGTCTACAGATAACAAATGCTGCAGAGGGAGTGGAGAAAAGGGAACCCTCCTACACTGTTGGTGGGAATATAAATTGGTGCAGCCACTATGGAGAACAGTTTGGAGGTTCCTCAAAAAAAACAGAATTGCCATATGATCCAGCAACCCCACTCCTGGGCATATATCTGGACAAAATTATAATTCAAAATGATACATGCACCCCAATGTTCATTGCAGCACTATTTACAATAGCCAAGACATGAAAACAACCTAAATGTCCATCAACAGATGAATGGATAAAGATGTGGTGTGTGTATACACACACACACACACACACACACACACACACACTGGAATATTACTCAGCCACAAAAAAGAATGAAATAATGCCATTTGCAGCAACATGGATGGACCTAGAGATTATCATACTAAATGAAGTAAGTCAGAAAGAGAAAGACAAATACTACATGATATCACTTATATATGGAATCTAAAATATGACACAAATGAACTTATCTATGAAACAGAAACAGACTCACAGACAGAGAACGGACTTGTGGTTGCCAAGAGGGAGGTGTCGGGGAGGGATGGATTGGGAATTTGGGATTAGCAGATGCAAACTATTATACAGAGAATGGATAAACGACAAGGTCCTATTGTATAGCACAGGGAACTATATTCAATATCCTATGATAAGCCATAATGGAAAAGAATCTGAAAAAGAATGTATGTATAACTGAATCACTTTGCTGTACAGCAGAAATTAACACAACATTGTAAATCAACAATACTTCAATAAATTTTAAAAAAAGATTTTAAAAGTTCAGTGTTGTTATTATTCACTCCATTGTTTATTCATGATATAAATTTTCACTTGCTTTAGCTACAGTACTTAGAAAATGTAGGTCCAGGAAGAACGGATGGCATGTTTTCCGAATAATCATGTTGTGTTGTGATCTAAAGTAAAGTGAGATGGAATCTGAAAATGTTTTATTGCGATCTGATTCTTCTCCTTGGCTTCATTTCCAAGCAATGAGTAGAAAGAAGGAATCTTATTGTCTTGTTTTACCCCTTGATTAAATGTAAAAAAATTTAATGATCAAAAATAGTGAAGCTGATTTTCAATATTTTTTAAACTCATAGAAATGAATAGGCCATGAGGGCAGTTCACAAATTGCAATAATTATTTAATATCTTTAGAAATTACTGGGCACTCTCAATGCAATTTGATGGTGTGTGTCAAAGATCCTGCACAGGTGTTAGTGACAACTGCAGACCCTTTGAACATAATAAATGACCCTCTGACTAATAAATTTGTGCTAAAATGAGCAGCAACCCTCAGGGGTCGTTATATCACCATTTACAAAGGGATGGGTACCTCCCTTTTCTGATGCAGGTTCCAGGACTCCATTCTACTTTCTGAACACCCACCACAGTCCAGGACTAAGGTGATACCATCTCTGCTCAGTTCAGTAAACATATGTGTCTACTAAGACCTAAGACTTGACCCTGTTCCTTACAAGATTATTTGAAATTACAGCAGTTTCAATTCATATGCAGCCAATGTTTTTAGGAGAAGATGCACCTACACTGCCCTCCCTTCTGCTTCAAAACCTGTAATTCCGGTTATAAGATAAATAAGCACAAGGGATGTAATGTACAACATGATAGTTATAATGATCACAACCTGCCGCTGACCAGCGAGAGAAAGAGGATCTCACCGCCCAGGGCCAGAAGGGAAGGGGTAAGGAACTGAAATAGCACCGACGAATGGTGTCAGAACGACCAAGACAACTGATGGTTGCAAGGCAAATTTTATTGTGCTACAGTTGCAGATTATATAGACTAGAAAAGGGAAGGTTGCCTTCCCCCTCCCCGTGTCCTCAAGTCCATTCTCTACGTCTGCGTCTTTATTCCTGCCCTGCCCCTAGGCTCTTCAGAACGGTTTTTTTCTTTTTTAGATTCCATATATATGTGTTAGCATACCGTATGTTCTTCTCTTTCTGACTTACTTCACTCTGTATGACAGACTCTAGGTGGGCTACTTTAAAGCGGTGCCTCTGCCTCCTCCCTGCTGAGGGCCTGGACGGAAAAAGCGCGGGCAATGCAGGCCACGCCCTGCGCTGAGGCCCCGCCCCCTCAACACCGTGTCCAACCAGGGCCTCCTGACTGGGGATGGACTGGGGAGGGCCCCGCCCCCGCCCCGCCCCCGCATGCCGGAGAGAAGGCCAATTCCTACACCAAGACCCGCGCCATTTTGCGCCGCCTCTTGGCACTCTGAGGGAAGCAGATGTGCCAAGGAGGAAGGTTGGGCCCAAAAGGAGTCCCAGCAGGCTTTCCCCAGCCAGACTTTGCCCTTTATGACTAACATTAAGCTCTACTTATATGTGCCAGGTGGTATGCTGAGTGCTTTATTTGTGTAATCACCTGAAATCTCAACAGTCCTGGACCCTGGAAGGTGAGTCAATTAGTCCTTATCTTGGAGTCTCACTGCAATGGGGGTGCTTCTTTCTGGAAAATAGGGGGCTGGAAAAGTACCAAATGATCCCGCTGCGAATGAGATGCCTCATTTTTTTGTAATCAAAAGTTTTTATTTTGAGATCACTGTCGATTCACACGCAGTTGTGAGAAATAATACAAAGAGATCCCATGGATCTTTGACCCAATTTCCCCTAATGGTAACATCTTGCAAAACAATAGTACAGTGTCACAACCTGGATATTGACATTGGTCCAGTCAGGGTACAGAATTGATCCGTGACTACAAGGGTCCCTCATATCCCTTTAATTCCCACATCCTCTTCCCTTCTCATGCAGCCTCTCCTTAACCCCTGGATTCCACTACTTTTTTTTCTCTGTAGTTGCAAGAATGTTGTGTAAATACACCATACAGTCCTTTTGAGATTGGCTTTTTTCACTCACATAATTCTCTGAAGGTTCATGCAAGATGTTAGGTAAATAGTCTGTTCCTCTTTACAGCTAAATACTATTCGGTAGTATGGACGTTCTACAGTCAGTTTAGCCTTTCACCCACTGAAGGACATCTGGGTTCTTTCTAGTTTTTAGCTATTATGAATATAGCTGCTATAAACATCCATGTACAAGGTTTCTGTGTAAACATAAGTCTTCATGTCTCTGGGAAAAAAAAAAAGATGCTCAATTGCTGGGGCATGTTTAGTTTACTGGTAAAAACTGCCCAAATGTTTCCTGGAGTGGCTGTACCATTTTACATTCTGCCAGCAATCCATGAGAGATCCAGATCTTCTCCGACCTCAGCAAAATTTGGTGCTCTCACTGTTTTTTATTTAGCCACTCTGATAGATGTATAGTGGTATCTCATTGTGGTTTTCATCCCTGATGGCTAATGAATGTCAAAAATTTTTTTTTCTCTGTAAATTCCTCTTTGGTGAAATGACCATGTCTTTTACCAATTTTAAAATTGGGGTGTTTTGTTTTTTGTTTTTTCTTTTTTGCGGTACGCGGGCCTCTCACTGTTGTGGCCTCTCCCATTGCGGAGCACAGGCTCCGGACGCGCAGGCTCAGCGGCCATGGCTCACGGGCCCAGCCGCTCCACGGCACGTGGGATCTTCCCGGACCGGGGCACGAACCTGTGTCCCCTGCATCGGCAGGCGGACTCTCAACCACTGCGCCACCAGGGAAGCCCATGATTTCAAGTATATTCTTAATTGCTTATTTGAGGACTTTTACAATGGCTGCTTTAAAATCCTTGTCAGATACTTCACCACCTCTGTCACATCAGTGTGGGCATCTACTGACTGTCTTTGTTCAGTCCGTTTGAAACCTTCCTAGTTCTTGATGTGATGAGTAATTATCTATTGAAACCTGGACATTATGAGTATGATGAGACTCTGGATCTTATTTAAATGTTCTGTTTTAGCTGGATTTTCTGACCCTGCTCAAGGGGAAGAGGGTCTTGACTCATTACTGCCAGTTGAGTGTGGAATCCAGGTCTCCCAGTTGGCCTCCATTAACCCTCGAGGGCTGAGGTTCTCCTTACTGCTGGTCAGGATGGGACAGGAGAGTGGAGTTCCAGCTCCCCACTAGGGCTCCAGTGATACATCGGTGGGAGGGAGGGGTATGAGTGCCTCATTAGTGCTCCCCATGTGACCTCACTGACATCAAGGGTAGGGAGAGTGGCCTTAGTAACACTGAGTGGTGGTAAAAGCCTCCTCTGACATCACCCCAGCGGGGAGAGGGAGGCCACCTCTTTACGGCTGGGTGTTGTTGGAAGTCCAGGCTCTCTCCAAAATCCACTGACACTGAAGAGTGGAGGACTTCCTCATCATCTGGCAGGGATGAAAGTCCTGACTCCATACTCAGTCTTCTCTGGCACCACCATACCCCCTGTCCCGCCAGAAGGGGGTTGTAGTGCCTCATTACAGCCTGGAGAGAGTGGAAGTCGAGTTTATTTACTCAGTCTTTGCAGATATGGGTGGGTGACTTATTCAGACTAATTACCCCTGGTTTCTACTTTGTGCCTGGATCAACTTCCCTTGACCCTGGGATATAGATGAAAAGCAGCTTCTTTGAAATGTGGCCAGACATTCTCATTGTCTGAGAACAATGAGGGAAAGGGTCAGAAGGAAGAAACAGGGCTTGCAACCCAGAATAAGTACTGTAAATTATTAATCCCTATTAATGTTGGAACTGAATAACACACTCTGGCACAGCTGCAGAGGATAGCAGTCGTGAACATGAGCTTGGGAATCAGATAGCCCTGGGTGCAAATTCCAGCTCTTCCACTAATTAGCTGTGTGACCCTGGGTAAGTTATTCAACATCTCTGATCCTCATCTATAAAATGAGAATTGTTAATGTAACACGTTTTGAGTTCATACTATGAACAAATAATTGCTATTTTATGCCACTTAGGACCCCATCACAACACTTTGGGATGATTTGTTACACAGCACTAGAAAACTGATACAGAAACCTTATCCTCCCATTTTACAGACTGAAGAAAGTGAGGTTTGCTTGAAACCGTGGAGCCACAGTTCAGTCTCTTTCCACTACATCATCAGGGTGAGGCCCCTTCTGACATCCCCAGCCCCATGAAGCAGGGCCAGTTACTGATAAGACAGGGGGTGGGAGACTCCAGTTTCCATTTCCGAAACTCTCATCCACTCACTCTTGACTCTCAGTTTTCACATAAAATGGGGTCACAGCACCTCCTGGGAGGCTTACTGTGAATATCTTTTCAGGTGGGGGATTCTGCCTTCTTCCTATGAGACTTTGGGACTGGCCTTCCCACTTGGGGAATCAGAGGCTGAGACACCTCCCTGTGTCTCCTTGAGGGTGCACTGGAAACAGTGCACCTGGAGACCTGCAGGCACATGGGGCCCACAGCCAGGACCCTCCTCCTGGAGCCTGGAAGGCTGTAGGAGACTGGGGGGTGGGGGGAGGTGCCAGGCTTGGAGGAGACAACATATACAATGGGACCAGGTGCTAAGGCTCCAGGTCCATGGCTGGAGCTGGAGCAGTCCTGGGGAGAAAGACTGATGGGCCTCTGAATGTTGCCTGGTTGCACAGAGCAGAGGTTGGTTGGGCGGGTGCCATGTGGGTGTGGCCCCCTGCAGTTCTAAATGCTGCCCTGCTGCTGCTCCTTGGGGCTGAGCTTGTGCAGGGGAGGCTTCTGCCAACTAGATGTGGGCATGGGGAGTGGGGTGAGGTTAGGGCTGTCCTCTTCTGGAGCTCTGAGAGCTTCAAAAGAGCCAGAAGCCCAGAAGATGCTGGCATTGTAGCCCTTCACCATTTCAGGGTTGGGGGAGGCAGGCTGAACTCCCTCAAACCAAGAATTCACTGTATGTCCCCGAATCATCTACTGTCTCTTCCTTCATTCAACAAATAGGTCTGGGGCTGAGGTTAAGACCGTTCTTCCCACCACTGTGTGATTTGAGCAAGTGACTTCACCTCTCTGAGCCTCAGTTTCCTCATCTGTAAAATGAAGATGACAGTAACACCGCTTTCATAGCTTTTTGAGGATTTAATGAGAATCCAAGTAAGGCCCTTAGCAAGGCGGTATTAGTGTTGATGCTCTCCTCCACGCCACACCCTCCCCACTCCCTCAGCCCAGGAGACCCCTGCCTGGTCTACCCAGAGGCCCAGCCCTGCTGGTTATTTGGGGTTGCCCAGGGAGAATGGCTAAGGCCAGCGCTGGAACCAGCAAGATATAGGCTCAGTGACATCCCTCTCTGGATCTCAGTTTCTCCATCTGTGGAAGACAAGAGCTGTACTGTAAAAAATGAGAGACAGCAGTGCCTGGTGCATTTATGGAGGGCCAACGGTATGCTCCACACTTCACCACCTTCCCTACAACCCTAAGGGGCTGCCAGTGTCATCAACAGCCCCATTGTACAGTCACACAGCTAGGAGTAGGGGTGCTGGGCTTGAAGCCTCACTCTCATGGCTGAGGACCTTGGGCCCCTGGGAAAGCAGGGCTAACTCTGGAGGGACTTCCTCTCCCCCTCCCTCCTCCCTCCTTCCCAGCCTCCACTGGGAGGTGTGCCCTGGAGGAGCAGCTGCCACCCCACCTCCACCAGGCTCAGCACAGAGGCAAGGGCAGGGCTGGTGCTCTGTCTCCACCTCATCAGAAATGGGATGGAAAAACACAGGAGAGTCGACCTGGAGGGGAGGGCGCTCAGGAGCTGGCGCTGGCTCTCTGGGGCTGCCAAAGAACTGAAACAAGATTCAGTTCCTTCGGGCATCTGAGCACCTACTGTGTGCCTGGCACTGAGTGGGGCCCGAGGGGCGGGTGGGAGAGTAGGAGCCATCCCTGCCCCCAAAGAGCTCATTCTCCATCACACAAGCCGTCCGTTACTTCACTTACTATAGGGGACTCACTATGTCCCTTCATTCACCACCACCAAGCTATGGGTGCTGTTATCCCCAAGGGTTGTATCTGGAAAATGAAGCCCAGAGAAGGAAAGTGAGTTGTCCAAGCTAGTTGGTGTTGGAGTTGAGAATTATGATTCTTTTTTTTGAATCACACAACTTATTATTATATATTGACTTTCTAAAGACAAAACAGTGCTTTTGGTCTCCAACCATATTTAGTTGCTATTTATTCACGTACCTTCAATAATCTTTCTCTTTCGCTAACGTTTGCCTAGTATAACTTCCCAACATTTTAATCAAAAGTACATATGTGGGGGCTTCCCTGGTGGCGCAGTGGTTGAGAGTCTGCCTGCCGATGCAGGGGACACAGGTTCGTGCCCCGGTCTGGGAGGATCCCACATGCTGCGGAGCGGCTGGGCCCATGAGCCATGGCCGCTGAGCCTGCGCGTCCAGAGCCTGTGCTCCGCAACGGGAGAGGCCATAACAGTGAGAGGCCCCTTTAAAAAAAAAAAAGTATGTATGTGTACTTATATATAGTCATGTCTTGTATGGTTTATCTAATCTGGATAAAAGCTTTTTAACTCTCATGTTAAGCCCATTTAAATTTAGTATGAGTGAATATTTTTATATTCATATTTATTTCTATTATAATTTTGATATATTTGTATTTATTTCTACTATGTTTTTTGCTAATTGTTCTGATGGTTTGATGCTTCCTTTCTCCTTTTCTTTTTTCTTTTGGATTGACTAACTGTAATTTTTACCATAGTACTATTATGTAATTTTAAATTTACTCTTAAAACTTTAACATACAAAATTAGCTTACAATGCAAAGTAATCTTTGTGCCTACCTCACTCTGAACAAAATGAGAACTCTTCAAATCTGATTGCCATCCTTCTCACCCTACATGTTACTTCAGTAGTTTGCTTTTTTTTTTTAACTCCCAATTTGGAAAATACTATTATTTCATTTGGTGAGTACTTCATTTCTGCTCACCAGTGTTCACTGAATATCCCAACATCTCAAACTTTCATTCTGAGATCATTGTCCCTTTAATTACCTCAATTTGTCTCTGAAAAATCACCTTTACTGTTTCTTTTCACTGTTATTTGAATACAAGTAAAAGTCTATAATTCTACACTGATCTTCTTTTGAATCTTAGCATATGAAAGTGTTATTTCAGTTCCTTTTGTTTGTACTTTTGCTGGTTGTTCTTATGAGATAAGAATAGCCCTTTCTCGTCCCTCCGTTTGTTTTTCTTGAGATGCACTGCAATATAGCTCTACATGGATTTTTTATTTATTCACGTGCTAGGGTTTTCATCCTGCTTTCTGAAGAGGAGAATTCACATATTTTTTATCACATCTAGGAAATGCTCGGCCGTGATTACTTCCAGTGTTTTCTTTCTCCCATTCTCTTCATTTTCTCCTTGGAATAAAGTTGGAAGATGATCAAAGCTTCTCATTCTGTGTTTCATATTGTTTTACCTCTTTATTTGAGCATTCCATTTCTTTGTATACTAAATTGGGAAAATATGTCAGACCTAATGTCCATTTCTATGTTTCTTTCTTCACCTATCTCTAATCTTCTGCTATAGCTCATTAAATGAGTTTTTAATTTTAATTTCTGTATTTTTCACTTCTAGTAGTTCAGTTGTTTCCTTTAATAATCTGCCTGGACATTTCTGATCATCTGTGATTCCTTTCCATGTTTTTAGTTCTGCATTTAATTTTTAAAATATTTAAAAGGTCTTTATGATTCTGACAATTATAGAATCCCAAGCCCTTAGATATCTAGTCAAACAGGAAGTTATAGGTGAATTTTCTAGATAAAGAACTTTGGCTGTGTTTCTGCAAGCCATTGTAATCCCTTTAGATGGTACAGGTTTGTGTCCTAGGGGGTGGGGTGTGTCTGTATGTGAGTTCGTGTGGTGCAGTTTTGTGTGTGTGTGTCTGTGTGTGTGTGTGTCTTTCCCCTATATTCCTTTTACACAGCAAAATTGCAAGTGTCAGCTTTCTCAGTAAAATATCCCATTGCCATTGCCTCATGGGTATATGTGTTAGGTGTACTGCAATGTCATTCTGACGCTAACCACCAAGAGTTACTATCAGATCCCACAAGTTAAGGACAAAGTCCTCCATATGACTGCCGTTTCTTCAGATACCAGCCACATTTTGTGGGTTCCCAGGCTACCCAAACTTCCAAAAGACTGGCTATAAATTCAGGGGTTTCCATGACCCCCTCAGGTTTGATAATTCGCTATAAATGACTCAAAAAACTCAAGAAAGTGCTATACTTGTTATTACAGTTTTATTATAAAGGACACACATAGGGCGAGGCCTGAGGGGGTCCTGGAAGCAGAGCTCCCATCCCCTCTCCCTGTGGAGTCAGGCACGTCACCGTCCCAGCACATCTGTCTGTTCCCCAAACAAAAAACACCACTAAGCTTCGGTGTCCATAATTTTTATTGGGGTGTCACTCTGCAGGCATAATTGATTTAAACACTGAAGCCAATCTCTGTCTGCCCTCCCCTCTCCTAGTCTTTGACCATGGTTACCTTATAGCAAAATGATCATACCTGTCTGAGCATCTACATTTGGAGTAGCATTTACATAATAGATACAGCAATAGTACTGATGTGAATATAGCTAATATTTGGAGGAGCAAGTGTAGGGTACAGATAGCAGGTTTTTAACTCAAATGTATTTCCCAATACATTTAACTATCAGTATAAGTATTATAATCTTGCCAACAATGCCAGTGTTAGACCGCATCTCAATATTATAGATGCAACCTGAAAAATGAGTTCCTTTTAGTTATGAATAAATAGTCCAGCCCATCATCATATTACATGACCAAATGTCTCCTGGGCCAGGGCCACAGAGGTTTGCAGGCTTCCGTTTGACATTGTCAGGTTCCAAAAGAAGGAGTGGTCTCAGCTCTATGTGGCTTCAGCCTTTCAGGCATCTGGCATAATTGAGCTAAGAGCCTTTTTGGAAGAATACTGGATTTCCCTCTCTGCATAGCCCATGTATTCATTCCTTTACCTTCGGCTATTACTTCTGCTTCTCTCCATTTGTACAGAATGAATGGGCTATTTCTACCGCTGGGCAGTATAAGAGCATGCACCATTAACCCCATTTTGGCTTGAGGGAGTGAAACCAGGACTTACTCAATCAGGCCCTTAGGAAAATTGACATAAACGTGTAAAAGTAGAGTTACAATTTCTTGCCTAGGACCCATGCCTACTTCTGATTGTAGTTACAGCCCAGTCCTGTGACTACTATTTACATCAGGTAGGGGAAGAAAGTTGAGGTGATGGGTGAGGAAAAGAAAAATATATAATCATACCATCATCCTCCCCCAGTGGGAAGAACTGCATAGTCAAAGCAGCATCCCCTCCCACGCCCTCTCCCTCAGATCCACCACAAAAGCAGAAGGATCTGTCTAGTGGGGAAATGCCTTTGGCGCCTGTCACGGTGAGAGTGAGCAAACGCTTGTGAGGGCACATAAGCAAGTCTGTTATGCCTCTATCTCCCCCTGTTTTAGACAAATCAGTGCTTTAATTGCCTATTCCAATCTTCTACCAAACCATTACTCTGAGGATGAGCATTGTGTTGCTCAGTGCAGGACCTTCTGTTCTGACTCTTTTGTTGTAGTGTGAGCATTGGCATGTACCACCTGATAACATACACTCCAGTCCATAGTCAGTATCTATTCCTGTCAGGACTTAGGTACAGCCCCCTGGGGCCCCAGCATTAGTCCAGTGTAATCCACTTGCCAGCTTTCCCGCTGGGGAATCCACTCCACGGCCATCAGCAGTCTGTGTCTCTCTTGTCGACAGACAGAACAGTTCCTGGCATTTTGTGTCTCAGAGGGAGCAAGAGGAATGCATGCCGATTCAGTCCATGGACCGAGGAGGCCACCTCAGGCAAGCACATTAGTATATCCAAACTCATCGATTCCAGTCATCTTACAAATCTGAAGAATGGTTTTTCTGATGGGCATTGACATATCCTACTTGAATTCAGTCTTCAGATTTCCATAGTGATTTCCATAGGGCCATGCCCCATCTGGGCATCCTTCTCATAGGCCATTTTTCCATTGCCTTTTGGCCTGACCATATGGCCAAGCTATTGGCCACCACCCATGCATTAGTAAAAACCCAAACAGCATGCAGTATAGGGGCATGGAGCTAGTTTATTTTTACCTTCTTTGATCAGAGTGATGGTCTTCCAAACAGGAAACTATCTCTTCATCTTGCAACTGTCATCTAGAAGCTAAGCTGCTCTTTTTTGGTCAGTCAAGAGCTGTTTATAGGGCACTGTCCCAAGTGGCAATGGAATCAGTAGCTCCTCATGTGATTCCAAAGTCAGTCCTAGAGAAAATGAGTGTACTTGCCCACAAATACACTGAACAAGTCTTTGCAATCCCCTCACAGCCTGCTCCTGTGCAAACCATTTCCATTTTATTATGGAACTCACCTGGGCATTGCCCTCCCTATTAGAGTGTCCCTCTGCTATCACCCAAGATATTATGGGTATTTCAGGTTTCAAGATTATTTTATGTCCTTCAGTTGTAGGGCAGAGTCAGTTAATGTCCAATAGCAAGATAATAATTGCTCCTCTTACAGAAATTCTCTAGTCTGTTATCCCAGCAGTGGTCACTGGGAGGGGAACACAGGGTTTTGCCATAAACCCCAGTCTACACTCTTACATGGGTCTACTGTAATGAGAATTTGTCTGTACCAACACTTAAGCTTCTATTTTATACTCTGTAGGTTCTGACATTTTTACTGCTTCCCATTTAGCAATTAGTATTGCTTGAAGAGTGGACTTATGTGCCTTCTGTTTTATGCCAGGCAAGGGAAACATTCCTCAGTCAGACCCAATATCCATCCCTATAATATGTTCAGGTAACACAGACACAGCCACTTTACACAGAGCCTGCATAAACATTCCAGTTTTCATCCAAACTTTCTACCTTAATCCGATTAAATCATGCATTTCTTTTATTTTCTCAGTTTAATTGTAGGCTCTTTGAGGTCCTGTCTCACGCACAGATTTGGGTGCTACACAGTGCATGAAGTTCTTTTGTCAAGGAGCCCAGGAAACTTCCCTTCCTCCCTCCCCAATCATTCCACCCACTCGTGTGCATAAGACTTTGGGTCCCCCAGCAGAGCCATGAGCCAAGATACACTGGCCCCTTTGTCAGTCTTTATCTAGGTGAGTCTGCTTGACTGTCATCCCAGGTGACTCCCAGTTGGGTTTCTCACTGTAGTCTTTGCCTCCTGACTTTTAAAATTGCTCCAAACTGGGATAAATAGAGTGGAAAGACATGTTTGAGGACCCATGTGGACCCATTGGTCCACTCATCCTTTGATGGTGCTCCATTAGGACTTTTGTTTCAATGCCATTAAGGTCAGCTTTATTCATCCCATTCCTCAAAAACCATGCAAAGATTTCCATTCTGCTGGGATAAGTCCCTTGACTCTCCCTTCTGCCTTTTGCCGTTGTTTAAAGTTAATTAGTCTATTTTTTAATTAGCATCTATAAGACCCGTAAGGGGAAAACTGAGACAGAAAAATCTCATAAATCATTTTGGGGTGCTGTTTGATTTGGCAGCAGTTAGGTTACAAGACGTGTCCACGCAAAAGAGGCTCTTTAATCACAGCACTTGCCATGTCCTGGGTAAGGGGCATACTCTGTGGATTAAAATCCTGATCTCCATAAAGCCAGTGTAGCATGGCTTGTGTGCAAAGCATTTCAGCTGCTTCATCTGAGATGTCCTAGTTGGCATTTATAGGGGGAGTCAGACAGTCTTTCCTGTCAGGGGAAACAGACTTCACAGGACCTTTTATCCAGCCCACAAGGCTGTTGGGAATAACCTTTGGTGTGTCTGAATCATGCACAACCTTCTGTGATTGTTCCATAGTGACATGTGGGTCCTGGATCAGAGCAAACACACCCTTCCACTGTGCAGCCTTCAAAGCCAGAGACACAGCCCCCACATTAATCCTCTCACGTGCCATTTCAGTACAGGCTTTTCAGGAAGCTGATGATACCAATCCACAAAATGAGACAACTGCACACTCTACCTCCTGGTTTCAGTAATTTCTTCTTTTTGCCATCCTCGACCTGGACTACCTTTTTGATGACCAGAGGTCTCAGAGGTCCTCTCCCCTGTGCAAAATCTGAGCTTTGTCAACACCAAGATCTGACTCAGAACTTTCTTTCAATTCAGTTTTAGCTATTACAGATAACAGTAACCAGCGGACTACATACTGAACTTTTTTCTTGTTATTTTACAATTCTTATGCATCCAGTGAGCCAAAACCCCAGGAGCTGGGTCCATCATCTCTAAACTCTATTGTTCACTTTTGAGTAAGGGACTGCAGCACAACTGCTATTCCATACTGTAAATGACCTTGTGGTCACCCAGGAATCAAAAAATCCTCACCCGCCACCCTTTT
Organism: Delphinapterus leucas; assembly: GCF_059928025.1. NCBI lineage: Eukaryota > Metazoa > Chordata > Mammalia > Artiodactyla > Monodontidae > Delphinapterus > Delphinapterus leucas. The sequence continues at coordinate 18,794,190 of NC_143142.1, forward strand.
ATCCTTTCTCTTCACAAACCACATGTCTCAGTGGGTCAGGGTCCTTGTAGTGGATCCCCCATTTCTGACACCAAATGCTGTGTTTCCCCCCCTATTCTGGGCATACATTAATGTGAGTCTGATGCTCACCACCCAGAGTTAGCATCAGATCCCACAAGGTAGGACAAAATCCTTCACAAGACTCTCCTTCCATCAGACACCAGATGCAATTTGGGGATCCCTAGCCACCTACACTTCTGATGGACTGGCTATATATTTAGGGGTTCCCACAACCCCTGGGGTTCAATAATTCCCTGGAAACAATTCATAGAACTAAGGGAAGCACTATTCTTACAGTTTTACTATAAAGGATACACACAGGTGAGGTCTAAGAGGGTTCTGGATGCAGAGCTTCCATGTCCCCTCCCTGTGGAGCCCTAACACATCACCCTCCCACCACGTGTTCACCATCCTGGAGGTTCCAATGTGTACAGGTGTCCAGAGTTTTTACTGGTGTTTCATTAGGTAGGCACGATTAATCAAATCTTTGGCCGAATGACTGAAGTCAATCTCCAGCCCCCTCCCCTCTCCCTGGAGGTCACTTTGGCTTGAAGTTATAACCATCTAATCCTGCAGTTGGCCTTTCACTCCCATCCTAAAGCCATCCGGGGATCCAAAATGAGTCACCTCTTTGGCCTAACAAAGGCTATCTTAACATGCAGGAAATTCCAAGGATTTTTGAAGCTTTGTGCCAGGAGCCAGGGACAGAGACCAGACACCATCTTTATTATACTATAGGATGTATGTCCAAATTTATCAAACTGCAAACCTTCAGTATGTACAGTATACTGTATGCTAAGCACACCTCAATAAACTGGGACAAAATACTGTTGCCATCCAGGAAAACATTCACAGAGTTCTAAATGGACAAAACTGTGGCTTCAGAATCACTATTACTGAGACATTAAGTATTCGTTTAATAATAAATCTCCACTCTGAGTTGGCCTTTACATTCCCCTCATTTTGGTTGATCAAATACAAGAAAAGAATCTCTAACTGTATTTATTTGACTTATGAGAAATGGGAGGCTTGAGAACGTGGGGGTATTCTGCAAAGCTGTACGACCAGCAAATAGGGAACCAGGCCCTGTAGATTAACCCTTCAGTTCCAAATCCTGTGGACTTTCTCTGGTGCCTCTGCTTCTTGGGACAGACTCTAAACTTCTCCTATGAGTTTGGCATATCAATTATGACTTTAATCCTTGTTCCCAATCCTTGTGTGGGATGCTCAGCAGGCCTGAGATTGCAGGAATCCCAGCCCTTGCTCCTTCAGATACTTTAACATTAAAGGGGTATTTTCTCAAGTATGCCCCTTCCTGTCCCTCTCCACATTCCCAAAGCTTCTTTTTGTTATTACAAGAGGCTTCAGAATTAATCCTCCCCCATCTCAGCTGGGCGCTGGGGCAGCATTCCTTCCTTTTGCAGGAGCCCCAGGTGAACCCACATGTTGCACCCAATTCTGGAGGAATCTGAGAAAGGAGGATCCTCCAGGGATAAATGAAGAACCTATACTCCAACTCTCACCAACTAAAGTCTAGTATTTTGCTCCAGAAAATGTTGCCAAGAATAGGAAATGCCATTCTGATGTGGGAAATCAGTCTCCCATCACTTATGCCAGCCCTGGTTTCTGTGTGCTGGGCACGAAACACTGTACAGAGATCTCTTTCAGGGACTGAGCGTCAGGGTAGGCCCTGGGCTCCCTTCCTGGGAGGCTGAAGGGGAGGTTATGCATTGCAAGGTGGGGAGAGGGGAACTCAGCAGTGGGACAGGAACATCGCCACTCATGTCCCAGTCAAACCTGCCAGAGGAAATAGGATCTGGGTTTCTTCTGAAGCCTTAGCAAGTAACAAGTCAAGGGAGTTGTTTGAAGTCAATGCAAATATAAAATGAGGCAGAGTCTGACTTGAGGATCCTTTTGTTTCATGGCTCCTGTGTGAAATGCATGGCATTTTAATAGAATTTGATTGTCCTACAGGAGTGTTGAAATTTTTCCCCACAAAATAAAAAGAGGAGACTAGTTGATTAAAAAGATCAATTTTTACCCCCAGAAGCAAGTTTCTTATAACAAGATTGTCCTAGAAATCCTTCATCTCTAGATCACAGATTCCCAGGGGTGCTTGAGGAGACCCTGGCCATGTGTGATTAAAGGTTACAGCGAGAGATACCAAGAGCAGCTGCCCATAGGAGACATCAGGGCCCAGAACCTTGGGCAGGACCTTGAGAGGGAAAAGATACGGAGGGACACAAGAAAGACACAAGAGTACCCAGGCCAGGGAAGGAAGAGGGGTGATAGATTCCAAAGTCTTCAGATGGGAAAAATCAGTACAGCATCACCACCTGTGTCCAGCCATGGCCATCTCTACCTCTGTGCTCCTTCCATGTGGGGATGAGGGAGGATGAGGTGCAGTGGCTGCAGTGAGAACAACAGGGACATCCACCTTATTTTCTGCAGAGAGGAGCTTCCTTCCTATTCTGTTGTCTTCTGCATCAACTGGAACATACCCGGCACTTTGCATCATGGCAGTTGGTGAGAGGCAGAGAAGAGGAGTCAGGTCTGACATGGGTCAGCAGGAATGGACTACAGGGTCTGGCCAGAGACAGGAGAGTCTGAGACCTCTTCTCCCTCATGCTGGGACAGGGACCAGTTTTTACTTTTCATCAGCTTCTAGAGGTTGCATGACTGCTACTCCTTTTCTAGACAATATTAACCAAGGATTTTCCGGCCCAGAAAAGCATTTAAACTGAAGAGAGCTCACAGCATGTGGCCAGGCAGCTGTAGGAACACTCCAGGTGCAGTGGAGGTGGGGAGGGCCACAGGCACTAGCACCAGGCAAGCTCAGCAAAGACATGAGGGATGTTCCCAGAGTCGAGGTAGTCCTTGCTACTCTTCTCTATGACTGAGAGGCATCAATTTGAGAGTTTCTTCGAAATCGTCTTGGAATTCTCAGGCCTAAACTCTGTGTCCTCCCACTCTTGGGGACAGGAACCTTGGACGTAGGTGACCACTGCAAGGGCACTGCCTGTATCTTCCTCATCAATTCTCACCCCAGTGGTCAGCCTTGGACAACCCTTCTTAGACCCCATAAATGTCTAATGTACATCCCCCCACCCCGGACTGGGATCCAGTTCAGGGGTGGAAAGGGTCCCTCCTCAGCTTGTCCAGGCCTGCTGGGTCCACACCAAGTCAGGGGCCTGCCCAGGTTCTAATCCAGATCAGGAATGAGACGGGTGGGCTCCTGAAACATCCCTCCCTCACCCCTGACCCTGCTGTTCTGATTACATCAGCACAGGTGTGCCCGGTCTTGCTCTTCATCTCTGCTGACAGGTGGGCCCCCTGATGGGAATCCTCTAGCACCTGGGTGTTGACCTTACTGTCTGTGTCCCCAGGGCCTCACTTAATGCCTGGCACGTGTGCGTGAGTCCAGGAAGGACCTACAAATGCATTGTCAGATAAGACCAGCAAACTATACTTACAAGGAACAAGGCGGAGCGGGGGAGACTATGTCTTCCTCATCTTTGGATTCTATAGCTGTGACATCCAGTGTGGTGTTCCCTTGCCAGATTTGCCTGTTTATAACTAACTAATTAATTAATTATAAATAAAATGAACATTCAGTCCATCCATCACACCAGCCATGTTTCAAGTGCCTTATAGAGTTATGTGCTAGCAGCCACTGTATTCAACAAGGCAGAGAGAACATTTCCATCCTCACAGGACACTGTCTTGTGCAGCTGACCTGATCTGGGCACAGGTCTGTTGGTTGAACTCATCTAATTCAAAGTGTTTCCATCACAGGTGGAATTTCAGGTTGATAAATTTGCAGGTGACAGTGGTACTTATCCGGTGGGAATTGGGGTAGTGAGAAGTTGAAGAGGGCTCCTCTCTCTCATTAGAAGATTTGCAACTATGATCTTGGTGAAGGGCTCTGGCTCCAGGGAGCCCAGGGAAGGCTGAGAACCCAGAGGAAAGAGCCGGGTGATGCTGAGTGAGCCAGCATGGCCTCCACTGGAGTAGAAGGAAGGAGTGAGCTACTCTCTCTAACAACCTTATTGCTCAAGTTTGTGTTTCTAAAGAATGGCTGGAGGAGAGCATATATGACTCAAGCAGCGAGGATGACGACTCTCCAGGTAGGGAACAAGGCTCAGCTGCTTTAGTAGGCTGAGGAAGAAAGGTATAAGATCAGAAAGAAGAGGAAACATGGAGGCTTGTTTTGTGTTTTCCGTATTTTTAAAAATTAATTTATTTATTTTTGGCTGCATTTTATTTTTGGCTGCATTGGGTTTTCATTGCTGTGTGCGGGCTTTCTCTAGTTTGAGCAAGCGGGGGCTACTCTTTGTTGCGGTGCGCGGACTTCTCATTGCAGTGGCTTCTCGTTGCAGAGCATGGGCTCTGGGTGCACGGGCTTCAGTAGTTGTGGCTCGTGGGCTCTAGAGCGCAGGCTCAGTAGTTGTGGCACACGGGCTTAGTTGCACCGCGGCATGTGGGATCTTCCTGGACCAGGGCTCGAACCCGTGTCCCCTGCATTGGAAGGTGGATTCTTAACCACTGCATCACCAGGGAAGTCCCATGTTTTCTGTATTTTAATGACCTAATAGGAAGAGGTATTACGTCTGTGGGCTTTGAGGGTGCTGTGTTTGTAATCACCTTTCCTGGCTTTGTTATTTAAGATAATCATTTCCAGGAGACCAGTTCTTGCTGCCTTTGCCACTGCCAAACACCAGAACCTTTGCTTACGTTTGGTTGGCATCTCTTGAGAATAAAGCACAAGTGTTATTGGGTTGGGGTTTGGGGGTTGAGCTGGGATGAGGCCATCTGGTGGGACTCGACTCCCTCATGAACACTTGAACCTGGAGACACAGTTCTTCGTGTGTGATCCCGGTGCCGGGTGAGAAGCAGACTCTCCCTCTGCACATTCAGGTCTTGAGGCGGCACCTTCATGTCCTGTCCTCAGGTTTACTCCTGGTTTAAGGGCGCTCCCAGGGATGGGGAGGTTAGAGGTGACATCCTCCCAGCTTCCTGCACGGGTTCCTGGGTGCTCCTGGAGAGGTGAGTGGGGAGCACACCCTGGAGCACATTTCTCGCCTCCACTCCTCACCCACAACCCAAATCCTGGGACCAGGAATGAGGCCCATGTTCAGCTGCCCCTCGAGCCCCTCCACGGTTGGCAGGAATTCTCGAGGATGCTGTGAAGGGTTGCCGGGCTGGCCCCACACACTTGTCCTCATAGCCCTGCTGACCTGGTCCTCTGGGACTGACCTGCCCCAGGACAGAGCGTCTGGGAGGCAGGGCCAGGGGTCGCTTCTCCTCTCAGAACCCACTGCTGCAGACAGGCAGCGCTGCCCCTGCTCCCCCATACCCCAGCCATGCCCACCCTGTGCTCTTCCCCCAGGCCGGCCCAGGTCCCCTCCTCCCCAGTCCTTCCAGGACTCCGGGGAAATCTCTCAGGTACTGTTTACTCATGTGGGCATATATCCTCCTGCTGGAGAACCCTTGTTGCATAGCTTGCAGACCAAGAGAATTTGGACAAGTTACTTTACCTCTAAGCTTGTGTTCATCCCCTCTAAGGAGCTAGAAAACTTACGGGGTTGTTGTGAGGACTAAGTATCTAGCAAGTAACTAAGGTCATCGCCTCAGGCACAGGACAGATAAGTTGTATGTGGAATTGGCTGCCATTCTGTCCCAGGAGGCCCATCAAAACCCTGGGTCCATGACAGGTGCTTCCTGCATTTGGTTGGATTGGTTCATCGATCCATTGATTGATTAGGGAGAGTGGCAGGATACCCACAATTGTTCCTGCAATGTTCCCATATGTTGGAGAACAATATGGTTGGTGGAGGTTGTCAAGGAGAAGGGACTTTAAGCCGACAAGGAAGGGAAGAAGTAAGGAAGAGGAGGGAGCTGGGAGGAGGGCAGCGTTATGCACAGAAAGCCGTGGAGATGTGACTGGCTGTTGGAGGCACAGGAGGACACAGGCATGGCTTCCTGGTCATAGTTACAGAATTCGAGGGCTGGAAAAGGGGCCCTAGAGATCCTAGACCCTCGCCCTCATTGCAGAGGTGAAGCCATCCAGGCCCTGGGAGAGATGGGGACAGAAGGGGCCCCGAGTTCTGACCTTGACTCTGATTCTCAGCTCTCCTTTCACATGCCCCCACCCCCAGCATCGTTGCTGTCCTTGGCACTAAAACACTCCTTGGCTGACAGTGCAGACTCTGAACGGGAGGGCAGCAATCCGCATGTAACTTACTCTTTCATCTCCTTTACATTTTCTCTCTTTTTCTAATCCATAAGCTCCTCTGTGTAGCTCTTCCCTGTCCCCTCCTTCCCTCTTTTTAATGATTCTCATCCAGAAGGACCTGTTCTCATCCAGGCACTTGAGGTCCTGGGATCTTCTATAAAATCTGTACAAACCCTCTGCAGCCGTCCTCCTCCACTTTCTTAGCATTGCCCTGGCTCCAGAGTGCCCGCCCACCACCCTGTCTGTATCACTGAATCGTGTTGAGCAGCCCTGAGTGCCCCCCCTCCCTGGGGCAGGAGGCAGGTCAGAGTCAGAATGACTGGGCCCACCCTGCTGGAGCCCCCCCAGCCCCACCTGTGAAGTCTGGCTCTGCCCTGCCCCCTCCCACCACTGCCACTAATGGGTGTAGTCCTGCCCTGGGCGCCTCTGACAAGTGCCATTGTTTTCTCTCCAGCTGTCAAGAAATTCTCTCCTACTCTATTAGAATGAAGGAAGGAGATAAAGTGGAAGAATAAGAGGAAATGGGAGCATGAAACAAGTGAACTGCGGAGGGGAGGCAAATAAGGGCACATGGGTTCCATTGCTTCCTAACTTTCTTTCTGGCACTTTGGTAGAACCAGCCAAACTGAGGAGCACATTGGGGCGGCCAGTATTGCATGCAAGGGAGACAAGAGGATGGTAAAAATCTATGCAGACAAATGAAGGGTGCCCTGAGAACATCTTTCCTGGAAGCGATAACCCACTCCACATAACCTTTTAAGGTTGCTGGGCCAAACCCTCCAATGGCTCCTCCATTTGGAGGGGAGGGCTGTAGGTTACTGTAAGGCCACCTGTGCCTGACTCCAGGCTGCGTTGTTCACATCATACACGTTTGTAAGAGTCTTCCAGGATTTATTTAATATCTTGGTAGTGCGGGACCCAGCTCTGCTCCACCAACCCCCTTAACATCAACAGGGGGCATCCCCCACTCAGCGGCTGAATGCTAGATCCGCTAACATTGGATATGATGAGATAGCATGGTGAGGCCCTGACCCTCCCCCTCCCTCAGGCCTCCTAGGAAAAGGGTGAGAAGGACAGTGGCACCTGGGACTCCTTCTCATGCAATCAGGACAGCTCACGTGGGCCAGCTTAGAGCCCTGTCTGCCCGTAGTAGTCTCAGGATCAAGTAGGGGACTCTGCAGGATCCACACCCAGCTGGGAGGGAGCCAACCCCTGGGGGCCCCTCAGCCTCTACAGAGCCCTGCGGAGGGCCTGAGTCACCTCATGGCAACGTTTCTCAGGCTGAGGCTCTGTAGATTTGTCATATGTATATAAGAACAAAACAGGCACACAAAAGTGGAAGGAAACTCAATGCCATACTCATTTGGGATAGGGTAAGGGGGCAGAATTATAAATCGCTTATGTTTCTTTAATTTCCAAATTTGTAAATAAGTAAAAAAAATTATATATTTGATTATATTTCATTTTTTATTTATTTTTTAAATATTTATTTATTTGGCTGCATCAGGTCTTGGTTGTGGCATGTGGGATCTTTAGTTGCAGCACATGGGATGTTTAGTTGTGCATGTGGACTTCTAGTTGTGGCATACAAGCTCTTAGTTGGGGCATGTGTGATCTAGTTCCCTGACCAGGGATCGAACCTGGGCCCCCTGCATTGGGATCACAGAGTCTTAGCCACTGGCCCACCAGGGAAGTCCCTATTTCATTATATTTTATTTTATTATTTTTTAAATAAATTTATCTATTTATTTATTGGCTGCGTTGGGTCTTCACTGCTGCGCACCGGCTTTCTCTAGTTGTGGCGAGCAGGGACTACTCTTCGTTGCGGTGCGCGGGCTTCTCATTGCGGTGGCTTCTCTTGTTGCGGAGCTCGGGCTCTAGGCGCACAGGCTTCGGTAGTTGTGGCACGTGGGCTTGGTAGTTGTGGCTCGCAGGCTCTAGAGCACAGGCTCAGTAGTTGTGGCACATGGGCCTAGTTGCTCCGCAGCATGTGGGATCTTCCCAGACCAGGGCTCGAACCTGTGTCCCCTGCATTGGCAGGCAGATTCTTAACCAATGCACCACGAGGGAAGCCCTCATTATATTTTACATAGCAGTGTTTTCTATAACCTTTTCACATTGGAGTACTTAGGCCATAAACCTCATTTTTTTATTACCACTGAATAATCTTTTTCTAAAGTGAAAGAAACAAGCAAGGCTTGGTGGGGATGTTAGGAAAAAAATTATTGGGGATAAAATGTGACTTAATTGTTCATTTCCACTGTGCAGGTCTCCTGATGGGTCGGGTTGAGTAGGGCTGGAGGGAGAGGGTCACTACTTCCACCTGTGTCATCAGACCTCCCACTCCTCACAGCACCCACACTTTTCACCCTGGAGCCCCAGAGCCTCCCCTTTCCTCTGCATCACTTTCACTGTTCAGGGGACCAGTCAATTGAACGCCACCCAGCCAAATGCCCAGGTTAAATCGCCCCTGTAGGACAGGTCTCTATGCTACCAGCACACACTTGGCAAAGAGCAGCAAACAGGCCCCAGTGCCCTGAGGATGTGAGCCCTGGGGATGTCAGGGCCCAAAGTCACTTCCAGGGTCTGAGTAGCCCCCTGGGTCCCACACACCGACCCCAGGGAGCCCACCTCCCCACTGACTCCAGTCCCTGCCTTTGTGTGGCAGGTTCTGGTCTGACACCTGTGAAGACCGTGACCTGGAGGCCTCAGCCTGAGACTCAGGGGGGATGGAGCTTGTGCAGTGTCTGGCAGCTTAAATGAGACACGAGGCCAAGGAAGGAGGGCCGCCTCTCTGCTCCGCCTCCGCTCCTGAGTCAGCTAGTGGGTGCCGGTTACTTCCTGTCCGAGCTGTACAGATTTAGCATTAATTTTAGATATATGTTTTATTTTTAACACTGGAGGCTTTTACATCAAGCAAAATTGATCTCCTCCTTGGTTTATTTTTTAAACATTTCTATGTAAAATAACACACAAGTATAGAAAATCACCCTCCGCAGAGGGAGGGCTCAGTGAATTACAATGGGCGCTCCACTCTGGGGAGCAGTAGTTTTTCCCTCTGTAAAAGCCCAGATGCTTCTGAGAAGCTCCTCTCAGCTTCCTTCCTCTGGCCTGAGACCTCCACAGCGGAAATCCCAAAGGGACTGGATTCTCCCAGCCCTCCAGCGCCCTCCACTACTTTCTGATTGTGCTGCCACACTCATTTTGAGTTATTTGTGTGTAAATCACTGCACTTGGAATATACATGGAGTAACTGATTTCATTCTTATAACCAAATAAGTTAGCACTGATTCTTCTCTCCTTCTACAGGGGGCTGCCAGGGTGCTGGGGACGTCCTGTATATTGAACTGGGTGTTGGTAACAGATGTGTTTATATTTACAAGAAACCATAAAGCTCTACGCTTAAGATCTGTGCCCTGTACAATACACCAAGTAAACTTCAATTAGAAAGAGATCCAAAAAACTTTCCCCACAAAACAAACTTCAGGCCCAGGTGGCTTCCTCTGATTTCTATCAAACATTTAAGACAGAAATGATGGCTGTCTCCTACACACTCTTCCAGAGAACAGATACAGAGGGAACACACCCGCACTGCTTTCATCGGACCAGGAGAATACTGATGTCATACCAGCAGCAGATATTACAGGACAGGAGAAATGACAGGCTAAACACTTCTGAATGTCGATGTCAAAATCCAAAAGCAAATATTAGCAGTCTAAATCTAGAGGTTTTCAGAAAGGAAGGAAACTGGGATTTCATGGCGGTATTTCCAGTGGTTGATGTGCACAGGATCACTGGGTGTTTGGGTGCTGCCTGGGAACGTGAAGAGAAGGGGCAATGCCATCGGGTTAGTGGAATGAACATTTGGTGACAGAGATTAGGAGGGCCTGGGTCATCCTCAGAGACAGTCCTGTGATGGGGTCTCTAGGCTGTGGCTATGGAGGGGTCCCTCTAGGAGGACATGGGCCTCCTGTGCCACCGCAGGGTCTAGGGATGGATGAGGAGTTTGTAGGGGCTGGATTTTGATGAGGAAGGATGAGCAGGGAAGGTGCGCCCTCGGAGCCAGTGCAGCCACGGCCCCTCCCCAGCCAGACCGTAGCCCAGGCTACTCAGACAGTTGCTCACATCAATAGTCAGGCGACAGTGGGGCACGCCAGCTTCACCCACTAAACCACCAAGCACAGCCCAGCAGGCCACTGTCCTCATTAATCAGCACTAACTGTGTATCCAGGGCTGGTTGTTGAAGACCAAGCTAATTTGTTAGAGACGTGCCATGTGGGCAGCTGGCTTGGAGAGACCGGGGCTCTGAGCCACGTGGAGACAAGCTGACCACTGGTCAGACCACCAGGAGGCTCACCCGGTGTGTGAAGATGATGAGGGAGGAGGGACGTAGATGGGACCCTGTGATCCTTCAAGGGACCTTCTTTCAGGGATATTTAACAGCTGTGGGGTCAGGGATCAACATGTAAGGGAGGCAGCGGGTCAGGCATGGGCCCTCCTGTTGGCTCAGACCCCTCCTGTCCTTGGAGCAACCACGGGGCAGGCAGGAGGATTGGGGGGATGGAGGGAGGGGAGCCCTGGGCTCAGGAGTCCAGGGCACCATCTAGAGGATTCAGGGGTTCGGGGATTTCTGTCCCAGGGAACCAACTACATTCCTGTCCCACATCCATCTGTCATCAGCTTTGTGACTCCGGGAAAGTCACTTAAAATCTCAACATTTTAGTGCCATGTACCATAAAATATGGATCACAGCACCTGCCGTGAGTTCCCCACGGGGCTGATGTGGGGAATCACAGGAGATGATAACAGATACTCTTCACAAGCTCTAAAGCATCACACCCATAACCTTCCCCGCTCCCCTGCCCTGTGGCATCCAGGTCCCCTCTCTGGAGGCAGCACTACCACATTTCTTGCTTATTCTTCCAGACATTTAATATTTGAACACTTAGGTAGCACTTATGAAGTACCCATCATTTTTCGTCAGGGTCTACCTGATTTGTTGTATTAAGCTTCATCATGTAATACTAATAAGTGGGCCCTATTAACATTTCCATATCACAGAACAAGGAACTGAGGACAGAGGGTCTGCATAACTTTCCCAGGTTCATGTGGCTTCTGGTATGATTTGAATCCAGACCATCAGGCACCAGCCCCCACTCTGTCGGTCACTGTGCTGTGTTCCTTTTCTATATTATCTCACTAAATAAAGTCATGTCCCCGTGCAGTCAGCCCACTGGCTATTTTAAGTGCACCCCACAGTGCAACACCCTCTTCCCAAGCCCAGCTTTGATTCGCTTGACTCCCCTAGACTCCCCTAGGAGGCTGGTGAACAAAGAGAACAGACGTGTGACCTGGGAATGAATTGACACCTCTGCATGGTCTTCTCCCAGCAACTTATCAATAGTTCTTTCAGTTTTTGTTGTGTTTTCCAGGATCATGACTCGGGTACCAAGAAGAAAAGGAAGATTATAAAGGAATCAAACACAGGATGCACAAGAATATCATCTGTGATCAAGATAATCTGCTGGCCATCCGCAGCGGTGGTTCAGGCACATCAGAATCAGCATCTGGCCAAACAACAGGGTGGGGACCCAAATAGCACCCCCACTGACCACTCCATTGAAGGTACTGTGGAACTAATACCAGCAAGTAGATTCAGGAGCAATGGCTGTAGTTTGTACAGCAGAGCCTGGATCTGGCTGAGGGATGATTGGGCAGGGAAGGTGCCCACTCAGAGCCCATGCAGCCACTGCCCGCTCTTAGCCAGGCCTTAGTCCAAGCTGCTCAGACGATTGGTCAGTTTCTAGTCAGTGAGACCCTGAGGGTCTGTAAACTTCATCTGTTAAGCCACCAAAACACCAGCCCAGTAGACCCTGTTCCCAGCTAATGAATATTAACTGCTCATCATCCAGGTTTGGTCAGTTGAAGATGATGCTAATTCTCTGTGCAACTGTCATGTGGGCAGTTGGTTTGGAATGTCCTGAGTTCTGAGTCAGTTAGGGAGTCAAGTAGACTACTGGTCATTCAGGGTGGTCACCTGACCACCAGGAAGTCTCACTGCAAGTCAGCTGCTAGAATCAAGTGCTGAGGGGGAAGGGAGGGGAGATGCACACATATTTGGATACTCCGGTCCATCAGGGGGTCTGCATTTGGGGGAGAGGCATTGTATTTGGGGTCAGGAATTGAAACGTAGAGCCAGGAGTTGGGTCCAGATTTGAGCCATTCTCTTGGGCCAGGCACCTCCTCCGAGTACCAGCTGTCTCCTTGCAGCATCCTTGGGGCAGGAGGATGTGGGAAAGGGAGTGAGGAGAGCTCTTGGTTTTTGTATCCAGGGCATGATCTCATGTCCATGTGTTCAGGAATCTCTATCCGCAGGGAATCAACTCCCTCCCCTGCCTTAGACCCATCACTCATCAGTGTTGTGACTCTGGGCAAGTTACTCAATCTCTCTAAATTTCAGTGCCCTGAACCATAAAATATGGGCCACAGCTCCTACTCTGTCCAACCCATAGTGCTGATGTGAGAATCCCGAGAAATAACAGATTCTCTCCAGTATTGAAAGTTGAGTATTGAAGTTTCTCACTATTATTGTTGAGGAGTCTGTTTCTCTTTTCAATTCTGTCAGTTTGCTTCATGTCTTTTGGAACTATCTTGTTAAGTGCAAAATGTTTATAAAGTTTCCTCCTTGAGAAATGGACCCTTTTGTCACTCTAAAATGTCCTTACTTGTCTCTAGAAAAAATTGCCATAATGTTTGTCTTATATAATAAAGCCAGTCTAATTCTCTTTTGGTTAATATTTGCTTGGTATATGTTTTCCCACCTTTTTACTTTAGATCTCTTTGTATCTTGAATTTAAAGTGCAACTCTGTAGATAGCATACAGCTAGATCATAGCTTTTTATCCATTCTGCCAATGTCTGTCTATTGGAGTGTATAAACCATGTATGAATACATTTTATTTAATCACTAATCAGGTAGCATTGAAATCTGTCATTTTGCCATCTGTTTTCTGTATGAGTTATATCTTTTTGTTCTAATATTCCTCCATTGCTGCTTTCTTTTGTGCTGGTTATTTTCTAGTGTACCAATTTAATTCCCATGTTGTTTCTTTTACTATAGATTCTGGGTTATAGTCCCACTATAGTCCTTAGTGGATTCCCTGGGGACAATTAACATCTTAATTTATAGCATTCTAATCTGGATTAATACCAAATTAATTTCAGTGACTTACAGAGACTTTACTCATCTGTGGATCTGTTCCATGTACCCTTCTGTATACTGTTACTGTCATATAAATTACATATTTTATATGTTGTGTGTTCAGCAATGTAGATTATTATATTCTTATAGTGTCCTTTTTAAGCAGATAGAAGAAAATAGTACATTGTTTATATGTTTATACTATATACATCTTATGTACTTATATTTACACTTTCTTTTATATTTACATATGTAACAATTTCTTTATGTAGATTTGTGTTACTCTGTTGTCTTTTCATTTCAGCCTAAAGGACTCCATATTTCTTATAGGCCTGGTGATAGCAATGGAGTCTCTCAGGTTTTATTTATCTGGGAATGTCTTAATGTCTCCTTCATTACTGAAGGGCATCTCTAGTAGAGAATTCTTGGTTGACAGTCAATGTCTTTCAGCACTTCTTTGTGTTTTTTTTGGCCACGCTGCGCACAGCTTGTGGGATCTCAGTTCCCCAACCAGGGATTGAACCCGGCCCCTCTGCAGTGAAAGCGTGGAGTCCTAACCACTGGACTGCCAGGAAATTCTCTTTTTTAGCACTTTTACTATGTCATCCCACTGCCTTCTGTTCTCCATGATTTTTAATGAAAGTCGGCCCTTAAACTTAGTGGGGAGCCTTTGCCCGTGATTAGTCACTTCTTTCTTGTTGCTTTCATGATTCTCTCTTTGTCTTTGACCTTGAACCATTTTAGTGTGATGTGAGCTTATTCAACTTGATGTTCATCGAACTTCTTGAATATTGATTGTGTTTTCCATCAAATTTGGTGAGATTTTGGCTGTTACTTCACATGGCCTCCCTTTCTCTCTCTCATGTCTTTTTGGGACTCTTCTTTATGCAGGTGTTGGTATGCTTGATAGTATTACCCAGGTCTCATTAGGCTCTGTTCATTTTTCTTCCCTATCCCCCCCCCTTTTTTTAACTTACTGTTCATCAGACTGGAACTCAATTAACCTGTCTTCAAATTCGCTGATTCTGTCTTCCTCCTGCTCACATCTGTTCAGCCCTATTGTGGGTTTGTGTCCCCCCAATTATATATTAAATCTCTAATGCCCAGTACCTGTGACAGTGTCCTTATTTGGAAATAAGGTCTCAAGTTAAGATATGGTCATATGGGATAACTGTGGGCCCTAACCCAATGGCTGTTGTCCTTATAAGAGCAGGGAAGTTTGGATACACAGACACAGAGGAGAGAAGGCCCCGTGATAATGAAAGCAGAGATTGGAGTGATACAGCTGCAAGATAAGGAAAACCAATGAGTTCCAGAAAATACCAAAAGCTAGAAAGAAGCAAGGAAGAATAATTTTCTAGATCTTTCATAGGGAGCATAGCCGGGCCTACAGCTTGACTCCAGACTTCCAGCCTCCAGAAGTGTGGAACAGTAAATTTCTGTTGTTTTAAGACGTGTGGTTTATAGTAATTTGTTACAGCAGCCCTGGGAAACTAATCTAAGCCCCTCCAGTGAAATTTTCAGTTATTACTGTCCTTTTCAACTACAGATATTCCATTTGGTTCTCTTTTATAATTTTATCTTCTTTATTGCCATTCTCTACTTCGAGGAATATAATTTTCATATTATTGTTTAGTTTTTAAAATATGATTTCTTTTAATTCTTTGAACATACTCAAAAAAAATTTCAGGGTTCATAGCAGCACTATTTACAATAGCCAAGACATGGAAGCAACCTATATCTTCATCAACAGATGACTGGATAAAGAAGATATGGTGTATATATATATAATGGAATATTACTCAGCCATAAACAAGAATGAAATAATGCCATTTGCAGCAACATGGATGGACCTAGAGATTATCATATTAAGTGAAGTCAGAGAAAGACAAATATCATATGATATCACTTATATGTGGAATCTAAAAAAATGATAGAAGTGAACTTATTTACAAAAATAGACTCACAGACATAGAAAACAAACTTATGGTTACCAAAGGGGATAGCAGAAGGAGGGAGTAGAGATAAATTAGGAGTTTGGGATTAACATATACACACTACTATGTATAAAGTAGATAAACAGCAAGGACCTACTGTATAGCACAGGGAATTATATTCGATATCTTATAATAACCTATAATGGAAAAGATTCTGAAAAAGAACACATATATATATAAACCAAACCATGTTGCTGTACACCTGAAACTAACACAACATTGTAAATTAACTACACTTCAGTTTTAAAAACTGGTTTAAAAAAATAGCTGATACAAAGTATTTGTCCATTGTCAGGAGTTTCATGAAGATACTGTCTACTAGGGTTTTTTAACCCTTGTGTGTCAGCCTGTTTTGGTGGGGGGACGAGAACACCCCCAGGCTATATGATTCTCTCACTGAACTCAGTATATTGTCATACTAGTTGCTATCATTTATTACAATGACAGCACACGAAGCAGAATAAGCTCAGGGGAAAAGTGCATGCAGGAGGTCCAGAGGAAACCAGGCACAGGCTTTTAGGAATCCTGCTCCAGTGGAGTCACACAGGCACACTGAGCTCCTCCAACAAAACTTGTGACAGCACATGTGAAATGTTGGCTTCCAGGGAACCTCATTAGAGACTGTGTGCCCAGAGGTTGTTACTGGGGGCTGGTCATTTAGTCATCCTCTGCCTAGCACATACCTAAACTCAAGAATTTCAGCAGGAAAGAGATGTTCAGCATAAAGCACAGTGTTTGCAAAAACAGCTTGGGCACAGTGAGCCACTCTTACTGGAGAATGGTGGGGACTGTCCTGATTCCAAGTTCCCAGACTCTAGCCAAGGGCCAATCTAGCAAGCAGGCCTTTCTAAGGAAAGCAATCTCAACCCTACTATGTCAACTCTTTTCTGGACCACACTTTTTTTTTTGGTGGGCGGGGGGGCATAAACTGGACATTTAAAATAATATCACATGGAAACTCTGAGAATCAGATTCTCACCCCTCCCCAGGATTTGTTGTTATGCTATTTTTTTGTACTTGTTGTGTTTTTGGTTTTGGGGTTTGTTTTTTGTTGTTGTTTTGCTATTGACTTTTCTGAGCAAATTCACTAAGTGTATTCTGTGTCGTGTGTGACCACTGTCGTCCCTGTTTTGTTACTTGGTGGTCATTTGTTGATTGGATAGAGATTTCATTAACAGCCTGGAACCAAGAAGTCACCCAGTCTTTACTGAGGGGCTCTGTGAGCATGGGGATTTTTGTCTTAGCACTCAGCCAGGCAGCGGAAATCCCCACCTAAGCCTTCACTTCCTGCTTGTGCAGAACGTCAAGGTCAGCCAGAGGTGAGAGCTTAGGACCTTCGCAGGTCTTTCCTGAGCGTGTGCACAGCCCTGAGTATGTGAGCCAATTCCTCATAATAAATCTCCTTCTATCTCTGTTTGTTTCTCTAGAGAACTCTGACTAGCCCAGGCTCCACATGACCTCTACAGCCAAATGCATACTTCTTAGGATGTGTCATCTTTACGACATGGCTGCACCCTTCCTTCATCTCATCCAGACTCATCTAGAGTCACTTCTCCTGACCCTGTCCACACTGCCATCTGCCACACTTAGGCCCAGTGCAAATTCTATTATTTACTTGGATGAACAACCAAAAAAATTTTTTTCTGTTGACATATGCTGTTACCAACACCTAGAGCATTTTCCCCCTTATTTCTCCTTCTAGCTCATTTCCATAAATCCTAAAGATATCACCCTCTGGGGTCAGGTTTCTGTGTCCTAAATGCTTCCCCCAAGCCTAAACCCTCACTGGGGTTTAACTCAATATGTGCTCCCACGGCACCCTTCTAATTCTCACACTGTTGTGTTCAGGGACTGGTAGAAAAAGGTGAAGGTGGGGCTTTGGAGGCACAATTGAGGAGACTGACATCCAAAAACATAAACTGTGTGAGAGCATTACTGTTCTAGTGTTAGGGACCCCAGGAAGTGGCCAATATATGCTGTAATGGTGGATAATCCACAGGACTGAAAAATTAGATGATTGCATGGAATTGAAAGATTGTTAGGAAGAAGTTGGGCAAGTAAATGTCCCTTTAGCTACTCTTGGCATTGTTTACAGTTCCTTTATGGAAAAAATCGGAGGTTAAATAAACATATTTAACCTAGCTCCTCTTCATTAATAAATACATGTAATACACATCATCAAGTAGATCTCAGTAGGTTTAGAACTGTGCTGCATATAAATATTTTTGAATGAGTAATTCTAAACATCCTTAACTGGATTTATTGAGTTTTGTTGGCAGTCCCAACTTTAAAAAGCCCCTTCAAGTACCCAATATTGTCTACTCCATATCTCCTCAGGGATCCATTGCACCCCGATGCTCTGGGCAGCGAGTAGGTAGCCTGAAGCCCAAAGGTCTTTCTCTCACTTCCCTGTGGACCTTGAGCACAGTGCAAGCACTCAGCTGCTGTCCCATGCTGAGCAGTAATGATTAGCCTCATCTCCAGGCTGGAGACCAGAGAGAGAGAGGCCAGTCTGCCTTGACCCAGAGCCCACGAATCTCTGTGATTCCTGAGAGTCGGTTAACATACTTGTGGGTCAGGGGCTTGAGGACACAGCCTGAGTGTTGCTGCAGCCAAGCTGCTCCCTGGTTGCCCATATTGTTGCTATTTCCAGTACAGGTGATGGTGGTCATCTGTCCTGGGCCCTTGGATGCTGAGGGTGGCTAAGTCAGCCCTGCCTGGGCCGTAGACCCTAGAGGGAGAGAGGGAACAGTGAGCCAAGTGAATGAGGGTACAGGGCAGAACTGAGGGGTCCCCCACAAATATTCCACCCAGAACAGGTCAGCCCTCACCTGCTGCAGAGAGGGAGGAGAATGGTGAGGAGAGGGGTGCAGGTCATGGGGCAGGTGCTCAAGAGCTGTGCTGCCTGAGACTCCAGTGGGTGCTCCCCTAAGTCTCTTATTCTGAGGCACCCATGGGAGGGAGGAGTTCCTACATTCACATGTGTCCCTGTTCCCCGACATGCTCAGCCCTGGGCAATGTCTCTGTGGCAGGTTAATGGCCCCTCCAAAGATGTTTATATTCTAATCCTTGGATTCTACCCAAATGTTGCCTTATATAGGGAAAGGGAATTAATGTTGCAGATGGAGCTAGGCTGCCTATCAGCTAACATTAAAATAGGGAGAATATCTTGGATTATCCAAGCGGTCCCAACATCATCACAAGGGCCATTAAAAGTGGAAGTGGGAGGCAGAAGAATCAGTGTCAGTGGGATATGAGAATGACTTCATTGGCCATTGCAGGCTTTGAAGATGGAAGCGGGGCCAGGAGGCAAGGAATGCAGACAACTTCTGGAAGCTAGAATGAAGGAAACAGACTCCTAGAGCCTCCAGAAAGGAATGCAGCCCTGCTGGCATTTATTTTAGCCCGGTAATGCCCACATCAGACCTCTAACTCAGAGTCAGGACATTCATTATTCTTAGATTATATATTGTATTGCTGCTTAGGCCAAATTCATTCCTAACCTACTCAGTAACGTGAAACTTAGGTACTATGATACACTGGAGAAAGTTTATCTGTAAGCCTTTGGAACAATAAAGCTTTCTCCTAGAAATATTTGATACCCAGTTTCCTTCATCTAATTTATAAAGGACTAGTAGGCTAATAAAGTCAGATGGTGTCCTGGTCACAATACTTCTGTTCATCTTACAAAAGCAACAATTTTTTCTAATCAGTAGATTAAGAAGCCTAAGACCATATTTTTAAGAACAAGACTGAATTCAGTGATTTTAACATGAATACGTTTAGTGAATCACATTTTAAATTTATAATTCTAGACATTATAGTTTTATGAATAATATTTGTATTGCATTTATAGGAAATGTTCAGAAAGTGCTCATTACTTTGAATTTGTTCCAAGTGATTTTTGTAGCTCTCTAGAAATGTACTACCATAAATGTATTATCATAAATCAAATTCTAGCTTTAGAAAAGAATGTGTTATCTTTAATCATGGAGACCATATCCTATATTTATCATTATTAGCAATACAGCTAGGTAGGACGTTACCTGGATTACAGTATATTTAAAAGACTTGTTTTAATTTTATTTCTTATAAGATGGGTTCAAATTGCAAACCTAAATTGATTAACCTATAATCAAAGCAATTATATTGTTTTTAAACATATCCTTTCTGATGTATTTGAAGCCCCCTAACTACCCCACCTCAAAAAGAAAAAATACCACTCTAGGAGTATAAGAGAATGAAAGTTTCACATATTGTTTTTTTAGTTAATTAAGTTATTTATTTATTTATTTTTGGCTACGTTGGGTCTTTGTTGCTGTGTGCGGGCTTTCTCTAGTTGCGGTGAGCGGGGGTTACTCTTTGTCGTGGTGCGTGGGCTTCTCATTGCAGTGGCTTCTCGTTGTGGAGCACAGGCTCTAGGCGTGTGGGCTTCAGTAGTTGCGGTGCGTGGGCTCAGTAGTTGCGGCTCGCGGGCTCCAGAGCGCAGGCTCAGTAGTTGTCACGCCCGGGCTTAGCTGCTCTGCAGCATGTGGGGTCTTCCCAGACCAGGGCTTGAACCCGTGTCCCCTGCATTGGCAGGCGGATTCTTAACCACTGAGCCACAGGGAAGTCCCACATATTGTTTCTTAAGTCTATTTACAGATAGTTTTAAGTGGAAAGAGAAAAAAAAAATGTGTCTGCTTTCAGGAAAAACATGATAGCTTCATTTAAACAACTTATTCAAGACTTTCTTCTGATGATGGTACAGCTAACACAATAATGTCACACTTAGAACATGCACAAGAGAATGAATTAAACAGAAATGCTAACAAAGCCTTTAATTTACCTTCTTTGTGGAAAAAGTGACAAAATGTTACATTCCTGAGCCACCAACTTTTAAATCGCAAAGCTCTCCTTACTACAGCTCCACCAGAAAAAATTCAGATTGCCATGCAGATACAAAGAACAAACTATTTCATATATAGGTTGTTTCTTTCATACAAAATATTAAACACAAATAAATTCCCATTTAATTTTGCCACTTTTATGTCTTCACTGTCCTGAGAAAAAGGTTGTTACAAAAATAAAGTAGGTATGATTTTCCAAGTAGAATTTACTTGTTCATAGATATATATATTCTCCATGTGACTAATGCCCAACCTTTTTTAAAAATTAATTAATTTATTTATTTTTGGCTGCGTTGGGTCTTCATTGGTGTGTGCAGGCTTTTCTCTAGTTGTGGTGAGCGGGGGCTACTCTTCATTGTGGTGCACGGGCTTCTCATTGCGGTGGCTTCTCTTGTTGCGGGGAATGGGCCCTAGAGTACGTGGGCTTCAGTAGTTGTGGCATGTGGGCTCAGTAGTTGTGGCTCGTGGGCTCTAGAGCACAGGCTCAGTAGTTGTGGCACATGGGCTTTGTTGCACCACGGCATGTGGGATCTTCCTGGACCAGGGCTCAAACCCGTGTCCCCTGCATTGGCAGGCGGATTCTTAACCACTGCACCACCAGGGAAGTCCCCCAACCTTTACAATTAGAGCAGCATTGCTTGGAGTACAGAATATTCAGGCATGTTTAATCATAAAGTCCTTGTAACACATTTGAGAGGTAAATTCCAAAACAAAACTGTCACTGTCAGTTCTCCAGCCTGGAGAAGAGAAGCCTCATGTTAAGTTAGTGGTGGTATTGAAAATAGCATAACACACTTGGAGTCTCGTCCGTGTCCAGTCAAGAATGGTTTTAAGCTCTGATCGTGCATCTAGGAAAAAATTTCAGATGTACAGATGCAGAATGAGAAAATAAATTTACAAATTGTGATTTTCAACATCCTATCATGCTTTCTTCTCTATGTTAAAGGTAAAAGAGATGTTTTGACAGAGATCCATGTGGTTCTTGGTGAAGACTCTGGCCCACCAGGTAAGCCAGCTTATGGGTATAATGGCAAGGAGCAGGGACTCAGATGATACCCTTTAGGAGAAAGATTAACCAAAACAATTTTCTTACCTTTATGTCTACTTTCCCTAAGTTTAAATTTTTATAGATATCCAAGGTTCAAAAAGCAGATTCAATTTTGAACAGTTTCACAGATCTGAAGGAAAATCAGTATCAAAAAATACTTACCATAGCCACTATGGAGAACAGTATGGAGGCTCCTTAAAACTAAAAACAGAGCTACCATATGACCCAGCAATCCCACTCCTGGGTGTATATCCAGAAAAGATGAAAGCTCTAATTCAAAAATATGCATGTACCCCAATGTTCGTAGCAGCACTATTTACAATAGCCAAGACACAAAAGCAACCTAAATGTCCATCAGCAGATGAATGGACAAAGATGTGGTATGTGTATACAATAGAACAGTACTCATTCATAAGGAATGAAATAATGCCATTTGCAGTAACATGGATGGACCTAGATATTATCATACTAAGTGAAGTAAATCACAGACAAATATTATTTGATATCACTTACATGTAGAACCTAAAAAATAGCATACAAATGAACTTATTTTTATTTACAAAGTAGAAACAGACTCACAGACACAGAAAACAAACCTATGGTTACCAAAGAAGAAACTGCAGGGGGGAGGGATAAATTAGGAGTATAGGATTAACAGATGCACATCACCAAATTAAAGAAAAAAAGTACTTACTGAAAAATTGTAATACATGTGGCATAATTTGTAAGTTAGACTCTGTACTGCATCTGGGCTCAAGTAAAGCGTGTCATGGATGACATTATAATGAGTGGGAGTGACAGTGCCAGTGCCTTCTTTCACAGACTGACTCACAATAAAAAAGTCATACCTAGAATTATAGAACCTAATTGGTATCAAGCTTATTTTAGAAGAAAAACAGTGTAGCAAACCTAGTCTCTGAAGTAACAATTTACAGAAATCTATGATACAGAGTTTCCTTTATATTTAGAAGCCTGGCTAACTGTTGAGCAATGATTTGCTAAAGCAAATCTACAAAGGACAGTGAAATCATTGACAATTAATAACGCTCATGGGATTTAAACTCAAAAGCATATGCACTGATGCCTAGAGGCAGCAAACATCAAATTAGCACGTTAGACATGGTCATAGGTAATGTGATTCAGAGGTTCAGGGAAAGTTGGGAATATCCATCCCTGCAAATCACCAGAATATATTCAAACTCCCTAAATTATATAAGTGGTAAGCTTAACCAATTTATTGTAAATATTGAATGTTTATATCATTTTATGTTATACTTTATGTTAATTGTACTCTTCATTTGCTTTGTTTTCTTCAATCCTTTCATGCCTTCTACTAGAAAAATCAGTGTTTCTGCCTTTCTTCAAGCTTAATTCATTTCTCCCTATCTGTTGGTATGAATATCCTGTTTTATTTCTTGCTGTGGTTTTGCATAACTTTCTCATTTGCATAATTCACTTTACAAGTCTAAAGTTAACCAGAAGTTCTAGCCTTCTTCCTAACAACGGAATCATCTTAGAACGATCAATAAATATTTGTCTGTTTTTAAAATTCTCTGAGAGGGCTTCCCTGGTGGCGCAGTGGTTGAGAGTCCGCCTGCCGATGCAGGGGACACGGGTTCGTGCCCCAGTCCGGGAAGATCCCACATGCCGCAGAGCAGCTGGGCCCGTGAGCCATGGCCGCTGAGCCTGCGCGTCCGGAGCCTGTGCTCCGCAGCAGGAGAGGCCACAGCAGTGAGAGGCCTGCGTACCGCAAAAAAATATATATAATAATAATAAAAAAATAAAATTCTCTGAGAAACAAAATGATTGAAGAAAGAAAAAATTATCATCTAATATACCTATCATTTTTAACCTTCTTTAGGTCAATTCTTCCTTTCTCGTCCAAATCACGCAAACCTTAAAAAATTCTGTTACTATTTGAATAAAAAGGAATCTTTAAAATAAAGATGGCTTACCATTCCGTCCTAGTCACCTCTAAATCAATAACAATTCCTGGAGATGGATTGTCAAGTCTTCCTTCATCCTTTTCAATAAAAAATCTGATGTTTATTTGTTTCTTCACCACGATGAAAGTTAGTCTGACACTTAAAAGATTATGATCAGTGTCACTCTGTTTGCTCTGCGTTATCTCAGAAGCATTCAGAGTGTCGAAAACAGCCCACACGTAGGAGCCATTAAAAGGAGTCTGCAGATGGTAGCTCTCCACACACCCCAATTTTACTGTCTTAGATCCAAGAGCCTGATTCAGGAAGTAAAGGAGGAGGTTTCTATTCATAGCCATTCAGATCCTAGGGGAAGGGTCCCTTCCTCCCAAGGTCAGGATTACTTGTACTGTCTATGCTGGGCACCAGGCTTCACTGACAAACAGGTGAGGCCAGAGAAGGGAACTGAGAGGAATCCCCAGTCCTGGGACGTACAGAACTCCAGGATAAAGGAGCTGGATAAGTACAAACCATTGACAGGCTATGTTCATGGACTTTTAGGAATATCTGAGGTTAGCAAGCCCTTCTCCATCAAGGTTTGAAAGGAGATTAGAAAAAGAGAAAGAATCATGGGGTTCCATATGGAGAAACAACCTGCTACTGCAAGGCTTCAGTTCTGCTTTCTCCTCTGACGTGGGCATGGAACGCAAAGGGGGAAGGGTCTGTTTTTTCTCCCCCCCGCCATCCACTGAATCCCTCCATATCCAGCTTTCCAATTCACACATCACAATTGTTGTAGATATTTCCCCCTGCCCCCAGAAACTAAAATGTAAAGCTTACAAAATCTGCACTTCAAGAGTAATATACCCACTTTTGTCCTCTGTAAGCATTTTCTAAGTAGGACTCCATCTGTCTTAGTTTTTGGTCAGTCAGTGCTTGAAGCTGTCCATCTCCCACTCCATCTCGATACACAATGGTGAATGTGGCAGAGATGAATTTTGTTCATACCAGAGCTTCAAGGCAGCTGAAAGGAAGCCAGAAACACATATAAATAAACCATAACTTGGAACAAAGTGGCCACTATTTTTGACAACTTCTGTGTTCATTTGTCAACATGGTAGCTTTCAGGACACTGCTTAAGTCCTCAGTCTAGTCCATACTTAACAAGAGTATGAAAATTTTGAGCCAGATAATTCTTTGTGGTGGTCAGGGGCAGGGAGTGTTGCTGTCCCATGCATGGTAAGACATTTAACAGCATCCCTAAACTTCTGTCCACTAGATGCCAATAGCACCTCTATCCCCATTGTGACAACCAAAAGTGTCTTCACTCATTGCCAGATGTCCCAGGTGGGGGAGCAGTATCTCCACCAGTATAGACTCAAGCCCTCCAGCCTCCACCAGGCACTGACTGTGCAAGCAGGTCGTCAGCCCATTGACAAGCTCCTGCCCCGATTGCTGGATGATGCATTGAGAGAACCACCTGTATGGAGAAAAATAAGCCATTAGTTTGGAAAACAAGATTAATTCAGAATCAAAATGATGAAATTAATCTATGACCAAAAAAAAATTCACTATCAGTAGTTGAGGATCCAATTAAAGATCCTTTTTTTTTTTTTGGCGGTACGCGGGCCTCTCACTGTTGTGGCCTCTCCCGTTGTGGAGCCCAGGCTCCGGATGCGCAGGCTCAGCGGCCATGGCTCACGGGCCCAGCTGCTCTGCGGCATGTGGGATCTTCCCGGACCGGGGCACGAACCCGTGTCCCTTGCATCTCAACCACTGCGCCACCAGGGAAGCCCTAAAGATCCATTCTTCATCCCGCTGCAGAGATCCAGGTATTGGTCTCTTCACATATCTTAGGCATTTTGTAACATTTTGAATGTACAGAAAGAGTAAGATAGAATGGAAACATTTGTTAACATTAACTACAAATTATACATGCTTTGAATACATATGACTCATATTGTTTCAGCTCCTGGGGAATTCCACAAAGTGCAAACCCAGTGTTTCTCTGGAGACTCCTACTTTAGTTCAATGTCTTAAACAATGGTTCATCCATATGAATCTGCTTTGGAGGGAGCAGTTTGCTTCAAAACAGTAATAGCTATTGTGACCACTGCTCAAGGTATCAAGTAAAATCACCTGTTTGTCTCGAGTTTCTATCCCCTTATTGCGTTTTTGTTTGCTTCAGAGTATTAGGATGACCTGATAGGGCATGATGTATGTTTGCCTCTTCATCTGAATCTGTACTCCAATGGACGGGATCAGGTATTTTGGCTTTACATTTTCACTGCTGCATTCTCAGTATTTACACATAGCAAGTGCTCAAAAATATCTATTGCATGAATGCAAGCTTAACTTTTTACCTATTATCACATTTTCTACTAAAAAAGGCAGAGTAAATCCATGTTACTGTATTTAGAGTATGACTGGAAAAAAAAAGATCCTTAAAGGATACTGTGGAATTATACCTGGTGGGCCACAAACAGCATTGAACATAGTGGTGGTTTGTGACTGTCCCACATACCACAACGCACAAGAGAAGAATATGCAAACCCATCTGCACTATGGGTTTTATTTTCTACTCTAAGCACAGAAAATAAAAGGTCCCTGGAGAAAAGGAGAATCATAGGATATAGAAGCACATCTCCTTATTCAGGTACATTATATACAAATGTATGAAGACAAGATCTTATTATACCTACAGGCCACTGAGTATGTTCCCATATGTGTCTTCACCCACGTATATCCTAAGTGCTTCCTCATGTGTCCCTATGCAGAGGCTTACTGATCAAATTCTGCGGTTGGCAGAATTCTACCTGTCCTCATCCTTGGAACTTGTGAACATACTGAGATCTGGCCCCTGTGGTGATGTTATATGGCACAGTTGACTTTAGGATAAGGAGTCTCCAGATGGATGATATCCGACATCCTGAGCTCCTTTAAAATCAGCAAGTTTTCTTTAGCTGATGACAGAAGAGGAAGATGGAGAGATTCAAAAGAGAACAATAGCACAGTGTGAATTGGCGGGTTGGAAGTTGGAGGGGAGGCAGGGAGCACATCAGAAGGAACATGGATGAAACTCTAGAAGCTGAGACTAGCTGTAGGTGACAGCCAGCAAGGAAGTGGGGTCCTCTGTCCCACAATCACAAGAAAATTGGCTCTGCCACAACGACGTATGCTGGGAAGAGGATCCCAAGCCTCCAGGTGAGAATGTGGCTTATGTGACACTTTTCACTCAGCCTTGGGACTTCCCTGGTGCTCCAGTGTTTAAGAATCTGCACTTCCTCCGCAGGGGCCATGGGTTCGATCCCTGGTCGGGGAACTAAGATCCCGCATGCTGCGCAGTGCAGCCAAAAAAACAAACAAAATCTCAGCCTTGTAAGGCCCTGAGAGCCACGCAGTGCCCAACATCTGACCCACAGGACTGTCCATGGTCATGTGAGTGTCGTCTTAAGCTGCCATATTTTGTCATGGTTGTTAGGCAGCAATAGAGAATGATCAGAGGCTTCCATACAAAATGTTCTGGGAGCCTAACTTTGCCAGAAGATCAGGAGAGCACATCTCTAAGAACAACTTGTCCATGGAGCTTGCCAATAATGTGTGTTAAGTCCACCTCTCCTATCTGGCCTCCAGATAGCTCCCCACTAAACACTGTCTGCCAAAGCTTACCCACCGCGTCAAGTCTGGATCGATGCTTGCCACAAATCCTGCGACTGACTTCCGTCGATGTACAATACCGTGGAAACAATCGATACCGATGAACATTGCATTCTGCAACTTAAATTTTAAACAAGGTAGCAGATTGAGTTAGAACACGAAGCAAATTTCCAATTAAATAGGACCTTAACAAATTGTACCAAAGACAGATGAAAGCAAGAGAAGGCAACAAAATCCCCACGTACTTCTATATCCACCTTCCAGAGGGCACCTCCTAGCTTGCAGTTCATCTGCAGGGCAATCTTTGTAGCGATGGTCTCTCTAAGGTCCGTTTCAACACACACTGGCTTGGAAGCGGGTAATTGACACACAGGTGTCTTTTTATGCCATCATAAATTTCTTTATTTTCAGTGGGCAGCAAGAAAAGGACCTTGAAAGAAAGCAAACATGACATTCCCCAAAATGCAAGAACACGGTGACGTGAGAAATGGATGCGTGTCGAGGAAGCTATATAGGTGGAGCACTGACAAAGTAGAGACTATTTATTAAATAGATATCTGAATCCATGAGGGTGAAGGGTCTAGAATCACACTGCATTCAACAAGTGTGAGTGTGAGTGTATGGAAGAGACAGGCTGCGAGACAGGCATTTGGAAATATGCATCGATCCTTTAAACGTGCAAAA
Organism: Delphinapterus leucas; assembly: GCF_059928025.1. Classification (NCBI taxonomy): domain Eukaryota; kingdom Metazoa; phylum Chordata; class Mammalia; order Artiodactyla; family Monodontidae; genus Delphinapterus; species Delphinapterus leucas. The sequence goes on from NC_143142.1 coordinate 18,821,861, forward strand.
CACTTTCATCCTAGTCATTCCATTCCCAGGAGTCATTCCATTTCCAGAAGTTTATCATGAAGTCAACATGGATGGGTTAAAAACATAGACTGAACTATACCGTCCTCAGGACAGTCACCGTCGATGGGATGATCGCTGTGTGGGGTGCTTCCCAAGCATTCTACTTGATTCAGTTAATTCTCTCACCAATCAACTGAGATAAATACTGTTATGTGCCCCCACCAGCAAACAAGCTTGGGGGCTGTTGTGGAAACTGCCTGATTTACAAGCAGCAGAGCAAGTTTCCAAACCCTCGCCAGGACCTCCAGTAGGACACTGAGCAGTTAGGAAGAGAGGCTACTGCTTGGCTTGTTTCTGACTAATGGGAAAAATCATCAGTATATATATATATATTTTTTCAATTTTATTTTTTTTTATTTTTTTGCGGTACGCGGGCCTCTCGCTGCTGTGGCCTCTCCCGTTGCGGAGCACAGGCTCCGGACGCGCAGGCTCAGCGGCCATGGCTCACGGGCCCAGCCGCTTCACGGCATGTGGGATCCTCCCAGACCGAGGCACGAACCTGTGTCCCCTACATCGGCAGGCAGACTCTCAACCACTGTGCCACCAGGGAAGCCCAGTATATTCTTTTTAACATAATGATGCTTATAGAAGTTTTTGGCAGACGTTCTTTATCAGATTAGGGTAATTCTTTTCTCATTGTAGATTGAGTTTTTTTTTTCACATGAAAAAGTATGAGATTTTATTAAATGCATTACCTGCGTGGACTAAGAGAAATATTCACCACACTATAATTCACCACACTAACCAGTTTTTAGAAAAATATAAACAACCTGTTTCAAACTTAGTGGCCCACTCTAGCCCATGGTGTTCTCCTAATATTTCTTTAACCACCAACTGTGAACTTTGGAAATCACACTTCCCATTTCTTATAGCTTTTGTAAAAAATAAACAAGCCTCAATTAAATAGAGTCAGGAGACGAGAGGGGGAGCTCTCATACCCTGCAACCATAGCAGAGCCCAACAGGAAGAAGAAAGACTTCTTTTCTTCCCTGGCAAGACCTTGGCCAATGAAAAGCCATGGACTCTTTGTTTACTAAAGCCCTTCCAACTTGCTTTTCTCTTCTATGAAGGGGTTCTCCTTTCCTCATCAAGTGGGACTTGCACGTGGCTCGCCAGGGTTGCAGACCCCAAATTGCAATTCTACACTGATCCCAAATCAACCCATCTTTGCTGAAGAAAAAACCTGCAGTCTATTGTTTTAGGTCCAAAAAACAAATCAGTTCTGTTGTCCCTATTTCCATTATTTGAAAGGTAGGATTGCGCTTACTTTCTAATGCCTCATCTATGAATTCAGCAGTTTTTCCCAGATCTCATTACAGCCCTACGACAAAGTTGTCATCTCTTATGAGACTCAATTCCTAGCAGGGCATCCTGAGACTACCCTAGTCATTCAAATATTTCAGCACATCCATTTCACTCAAGTAAATCTGCTGGAACCATTTTCTTATGTTTACATGTAAGACTCTATATATCAACACATGCCAAGAAGGTAGTTTGCCCTAATGTGACACACTCCCTCAAATTATTACTAATCCCAGTACTCTGTGATGCTAACATGCATGAATTATCTATTACAACCTATGTGTATGAACTGCTATGTGCCAGGCATGGTGTGAGGTATAAGAGATATGTATTGCAAAGAGCAGAATCATAGCTCTCCTAGTCCTATGAAACTCATAGTCTATTGGGGAGGGGAGAGATTAATAAAAATCACCCAAATATATAATTACAAACTGGGATAAGTGTTATGAAATACAAGTACATAACAGAACAGGGTGACCTCACAGAGGCCTGATGTTGCAGGTCAGTGTATGCACGAGAGGGAGGGGTACTGTTGGGATATCCAGAATGGCTCTTTTTCAAAACATTTTATGAAGTATAGTTGATTTACAATATTGTATTAATTTGTGCTATATAGCAAAGTGACTCAGTTATACATATGTACATTCTTTTTCATGTTCTTTTCCATTATGGTTTATCACAGGATATTGAATATAGTTCCCTGTGCTATGCAGTAGGACCTTGTTGTTTATCCATCCTATATATAATAGTTTGCATCTGCTAATCCCAAACTCCCAATCTTTCCCTCCCCCACTCCCTCCCACTTGGAAACCACAAGTCTATTCTCTGTATCTGTGAGTCTGTTTGTTTCATAGATATGTTCATTTGTGTCATATTTTAGATTGCATGTATAAGTAATACCATATGTCCATCAACAGATGAATGGATAAAGAAGATGTGGTGTATACACACACACACACACACAATTGAATATTACTTAGCCATAAAAAAGAATGAAATAATGCCATTAGCAGCAACATGGATGGACCCAGAACGGCTCTTCTTAGTCAAAGATCTTTGAGATAAAATTTGTAGGATGAACAAGCAAACATCAGCCTAGGTGGAGGAATCAGCACACATAAATTGAGAAGGAGAGAGGTCCTTAACTCTCTCACAGCCTCACCTCCCTTACTTCCCCAGCTTGCATTCCATAGCCTGTCACAATTACATCCTCACAAATGCCATTCATTCCTTCACTATGCCTTCATCATGCTACGTTGGCAAGTCTCAAACCCTGGTAAAATCCAGCTGTCTGTTCTGCCCATGCAACCAACAGCCTAACCCTGCTGAGTGGTTCTAGAGTCAGTCTGCCACAATCTAAAAGGGGTGTTCTGTTCAGATGCCCTAGTTATGCTTCCTACCCATTCAAAAAACCAACATTTCACACTTTCTCATCTCTTCTCAAATCTCCTATACATCTCCCTCATCGCTGCCCATCAACTAACTCAGCCAGTGATCTTGCTTCATACTTCACTGAGAAGTGAATGTCTGAGGATTCAGACAGGAGTACACTTATATTCTGCCCGGTGTTTGCCTTCTCTCTACACATATGTATGTTCTTCTTGCCTTCCGATTACTATGGAGGATGTGTCCTGCTCCAGAAAAGGGTCTGTAATCTCTACTACAGCTATGGATTCTAACCTCTTCTTTCCTTCAGGGATTTTGTTCCTATCATTACCCCTCATTTATCTTGCCTTCTGTATTAACAATTTCTCCTTCTCTATTGGACAATTTATACCAGGATAAACACATACTGTAGTATTCTCTAACTTAAAAAAATCCTTCATCTACGTAACATTTCTCTTCCCTTCTACAGCAAGTGTTGCTAAATTTTTCCTTCAGTACCTTCCACCTGGACTTCAATTGCCACCATTACACAATTTGCTCTTGGCAGTGAACTCCATGCTATCAAACTCAATATACTCTTCACTGTGTGTTTTTCCCCCAGCTCTATTGAGGTATAATTGGTATACAAAAATCTGCCCATAATGTGTACAGTTTGGTGAATTGGGGCATATGTATACACTCTCATTTAACCTCATCTTAACATTCTACAGAGACGCATATCCTTCTTTCCTGAAATATTTCATTCTCTTGGTCATCTATATATTCTGCCTAGGTGACTGCATATCAAAATCCAAGGACTAGGTAAGAGCTAATAATTCCCAAAATGAAAACTCCAGGCTTTACACCGTGGGACTCCAGACTCATCCGCATGCCCAAAGAGCATACTTTATTTACACCCTTTGGCAGAGAGATGATACTGAACTCACCACATCTGTACACGAAAGAAAAGAGTGTCCACTTAGGTAGGTTCAGGCTATAGGACTGAATTTAACAAAGAAATATGAGTGAAAGTAGTGCATCAGCCTATCACTTTCAGTCTAAGGGACCTAAGAGCCAGGATGCTGCTTCTACCTCTTTTCTTCTAACATGACAACCTTGGAGTCCTCTTGTTGAGATGGTAGAGCCACAAAATGGTAACAGATGAGATCACTGAGTCTCCGTGACTCTCATTAGACTTTATTCAAGCCAGAAATAAACCTTTTAAAATTAACTTATTGATATTTCAGTTTGCAATTCCATCTGTGCCTATCTCATCCCAGAACAATCCCCTCACTTATTACAACCAAGCCTTCACTATGTCCCCTCCATTTTCACCTACTTCTCCCACCCTGCTCCAGGCCACCATCATCATTTAAGTCAACTGATTTAATAACCTCCTCACTGGTTTCCCTGCCTCCATTTTTACCCCCATACAGCCCATTCTCTGTATATTAGACAGAAATCTTACAAATATCTACGCAGTATTATTTGACAATCAAATCCAATTTACTTCTCCAGAGAACACTCCAGCCTAGTTTGGGCTCTGGGTACACAATGCCCACCCCGAAAATAGTGCCTTTGTACTACCTCTTCTCCCTCATCCGCACCTAGCTTGCTCCTTGCTTCCATTTATATATCAGCTTCGCAGAGAAGCTTTCCATGACCTTGCAGACTAATAGCCACCAGATATTCTCCATAATACCACCCAATTTTAATTATCTCCATATCCCTTATAACTATTAGAATAGTTTTCTTCTTGTTTGTCATCTCTCTGCCATGAGAAGGCAAGTGCCTTAAGAGCTGAGAACTAAATTGTCTTACTAATGTATACCCAAGATATACAATAGGCACTAAATGCTCTTGGGATTGAATGAACAAGTAATAAGTGTGAAACACAAATGAGGATAATGTCATGATAACCCTCCCTTGAAAGGATGTCAGAGGGCTATGTACCTGCAATTGTTCCAAGTAGCTATGTTTTGAGTCCCAATATAATACAAGCTTTTTAAAAAACATCCATTTATAAGTTCTTTCCATTTGCCACAAATATCTGCCGTTCCTTTAATTACCTTTCTCTCATCTGCTAAAGCTAGAAAACCAACCTCACCAACTGGCCTGAGTTTACATTCCTTTAATTACCTTTCTCTCATCTGCTAAAGCTAGAAAACCAACCTCACCAACTGGCCTGAGTTTATTTGTGAGCACTCAAATTAAAAATATAGGAGGGAGGGCTTCCCTGGTGGCGCAGTGGTTAAGAATCCGCCTGACAATGAAGGGGACACGGGTTCGTTCCGTGGTCCGGGAAGATCCCACATGTCGCAGAGCAACTAAGCCACCGCAATGAGAAGCCCACGCACCGCAATGAAGAGTAGTCCCTACTCGCCGAAACTAGAGAAGGCCCGCGCACAGCAACGGAGACCCAACACAGCCAAAAACAAATAAATAAATAAATAGAGGAATCCATGAATTATGAGATTTAGCACGTAACAGACATCATCTCAGATTGTAATTGGTCGTTTTTTTCTTCTTTTTGAACCAAGTTCTGTAGGGCTGAAACTCCTACATAAAGTTCTCATTTCTGAAGTCTTACCATATTTTATTTTCTACGTAACAATCCATCTACATGTTCAAAACAACCATAGCCACTTCTAAGCCTGACAGAGAGGGCCATCTTGGAGCCATTCTAATTATGTGACATTACCCTATACACAAAACACTCGAATACATGGATAATAGATATAAGCCAAGCTATAATACCCCAAAAGGAGAATATATACAAACACATATATATGTGTCTAAATAAGACTTGAGAAATATACTTAACTGTATAATATGAAAATTTTTAAGACAAGTATGTTTGAAGAAATAAAATTTCATACCTCCCTGTAATAGTCTACAAAGGAGGTTTCACTGCCATCTGATCTTGTAACTGTAGAGCTGGGAGACTTCTCCCAAGTAATACCATCCACCCTATAGGTTCTGTTGTCATACCTGTGAAATAATCGTAATATATGGTATTATTCCTGACGTTATTGCATGGAACCATGTAAGAAAGAAGTGGTTTAAAATCCTACAGGTAATTGCAGGATATATAGCTTTACTAAGATTAATTCACATAACATGCAATTCAGCCACTTAAGCGTGCAGTCCAGTGGTTTTTAGTATACTTACTGAGTGGTGCAACCATCACGCGATTTTAGAATATTTTCATCACCCAAAGAAGAAACACCTGAACCATGAGCGGTCACTCCTTGTTTCCACCCAATTCCCCCGGGCCTTAAACCACCACTAGTTTACTTACTGTCCCTATGCACTTGCCTACTCATCACATTTCATATAAATTGAGTCATATAATACGTGATCTTCCCTGACTGGCTTCTTTCACTTAGCATAATATTTTCAGGGTTCATTCATGCTGTAGCATGTATTGCTACTTCATTCCATTTCACTGACAAATAATATATCATTGTATAGATATACCACATTTGTGTTTATCCATTTACCAGTTGATGAACATTTGGGTTGTTTATGCTCAAGCTAGTATGAATAGTGATGTTGTGGACATTCATATACCAATTGTGGTGGATATGTTTTTATTTCTCTTGGGTATATAACCTGGAGTGGAATTGCTGGGTCGTATGGTAATGCTATATTTAGCACATTGAGGAAATGCCAGACTGTTTCCCAAAGAGGCCATACTTATACCAGCAGTGTATAATGGTTGGTTTCAATTTTTCCACATCCTTGCCAACACTTGTTAATATCTTCCTTTTTAACTTTTAGCAATCCTAGTAGATAGGAAGTGGCATTTCATTGTGGCTTTAATTTGCATTTCCCTGATGGCTAATGATGTTGAGCATCTTCTCATATGATTATTGGCCATTTGTATATTTTATTTGGAGAAATGTCTATTCAGATCCTTTGCCCATTTTTTAAAGTTGAGTTTCCTTGATTGAGTTGTAAATATTCCTTATGTATGTAGATACAAATTATTTATTACATGTGATTTGCAAATATTTCCCCCTGTTCTGCCAGTTGTCTTTTCACTTTCTTGACAGTATACCTTAAAGAACAAACATTTTATTTGGTTAAGTCCAATTTATTTGTTTCTTTGGGCATTACTTGTGCTTTTGGTGTCTTATCTAATAAGGTTTTTGCCTAACTCAAAGTCAAGATTTACTCTTATGTTTTCTTCTAAGAATTTTATATTTTTACCTCTTTTAGTTAGGTCTATCTCGAGTTAATTTTTTAGTAAATTTGAGTTAATTTTGTGTATCCTGTGATGAAGGGGCAGGTGAATATCCAGCTATCCCAGCAATACTTGTTGAAAAGACTGTTCTTTCCCTGATTGAATTATCTCCATACCCTTGTTCAAGTCAACTGACTATAAAAGTGAGCGTTAATTCATGGATTCCCTATTCTGTTTCACTGGCTTTTAGGTCTATACTTATACCAGCGTCACACTGTCTCGGTTACTGTAGCTTCATAATAAGGTTTGAAATTAGGAAGTGCAAGTCTTCCAACTTTGCTCTTCTTAAAGATTGGATTTAAGGTTACTTAGCCAAAACATCCTCTTACCAATTAAGATTTCTGGTGTAGAGGGAGATTAAAAATAAAAACTTCCTTCAAATGGAAATTTGCTAGTAGATTATAATTAAGCACCAATTTTTAAAAATAGCTAGACAAAGAGAAAGGAAAAGAGAAATTTGGAAGATGCATACTCTCTTGAGTGCAAGTGAGCGTTCAGAGCCAACAACTGAGTTAGCAGTAGGACTCAGAAGAACCTCAGAGTTTACAATTGACACATGTTCCTCTCCCATGCTGTATAACCAGATGAGAAAAATTATCCAGTGATTCTTGCCATTTTCATGCTATTTCTACTTCTGAATGTCTATATTTAATCATTCAAAAACCCTAGGAACATCTCTAATGAAAAAAAGTCAAAGTGATTGGATAGGTTTCCAAAAAGCAGACTTACTTTGTAAGAACAGATGACCCAACTAACTTTTTAAGAATTTTCTCTTTTGCATCTTCTCCTCTGGCTTTTTCACGACTGTGTGATATTAAATCATAAGCAGTTTCCATTCGGAGCAGTTTATGGCTCACATCAGCACAGAGGGTAAGACCAGCTTCATATGGAAGAATGGAAGTAATATAGCCAGGCCAGATTTACAATCTGCAAATAAGTTAGATGTGGGTTTCAAGATCCCAGCTCTGGCCGTAAAGCCAGGTATTAGGGAACCTAAACTCACTGTCTAAAATTGATACTTTTAGAGTCAGTTTTAATCTCTTATTTTTAATAATCACTGGTCTTTTGAAGGACCTTCAAACAGAGATTTTTACCAGATGCGCTAGTTATAAGTAATACATCATCTTTGTTAAACCATTTTTATTATCACCTATGGGCTTAAACTGTTATATATACTCATATGTGAGGATATATATGATATATACATATGTAAATTATATACACGTATACCAAGGAGTAATACATACACATAGACACAAGTGTTATGATTGACAATATTTTCAGAGAAATTACCCAAGTTTGAGATGATTATTTGGTTCTTTAATGTAGAAGTTTATAGGATAAAATAGTAAGTCTTTCTCCCAATGTTTTTTTCTGCTAAAGTTTTAGAGGGAACAAGAAATTTTAAAAATTACTCAAAACTTCATTATCGGCATTTGAGACATATTGTACCATTAAAAAGGTGGTAAAAGATATATTTTTTACCTTTGTACTAAATTCAGTTTAAGCAGTGAAATGAGACACTAGAGAATATCGGTGATAATCAAACATGGCATGTGGGTTTGTTACAAGTCCTATGGGCAAGGGATGTTCAGGATATCTCCACAAACTGTTGCACAGGAATAGTGGGAGTTTGGCTCTAATAGAGTGAAAAATGGGAGAGAAAGAGCAATGTCAGGAAAATGTAGAATATTACTTAACCGTTTCCCCTAGTGAGTGAAGTAATAATAAAGAGTTTCCATCACGTATACGACGATGTCCCAATAACTTTCCAAGTTCAGAGAGTAAAGCTTCACGTTTTCGTCCATCCTCTATGTCTGGCATATAGATGACATTGTACTTGTGTGAATTCCCATGGGAACAAGACTTCAGCTGGACATGGTTCAAAAATAGCATTACCGGGCTACCTAGCATGCCTGAAAAATGGAGCCACATGTTAATCATGAAACAGAGTGGCTGATCAGACCCCAAACAATTTCGACACCACAATATTAAGAACCAAAGTTAGATCCAACCAGGAGATTGACAACAAACAACATAAGCAATTATATACACCTGGCCTCCAGAATCCCTAACATCAGTTTAGGTGAATCCTTATGCAAGCCCACATTTAGGAAGTTCAAGGATCAAGGTATTTAACGATAATAAAAATAGCAAACGGAAACCTCTGCCAAAAGCAGGGGATTAGGGGAGGGGAGCCACGGTATGTAATAATGTTTAGTTTTCTGGGTTTTTTAAAAATCTCAGCACAACCGAAGAACTGGGTCATTCTATCTTAAGTGGCTATAAAAGGAAGAGATGAAAATGAAGAGTACATCCAGGACTCTTAAGTCTTTGTTTATGCAAAAGTGAATGTTATTACAAAAATGTGAGAAGGTGAGAGGGTACCTCCACTTAAGGTGATGGTATAAAGCATCATAGATACTTAAACAACTCTATAACATTGTATTGTTAACGATCAACATACCTTTTGTTGAGTCTCTAACATGGCCTAATATCTGCTGAGTATTCACCACAAAGTCTCGATAATCCCTGCCAACATCCCTCCTCTGCCTCAGCGAGGATTCCTGCAACCCAGATGCCAGTTGAAGTTCCTCTACATGTAAACAAGCATGAAACTTGTTAATTTACACAAAAAGGGAAATGTAAATAGAAAGGACAATATTACACCCCAGCTATTAAGAGTTAAGATTGTTTGAGGAAGAAAAGATATCAAAGGATCCCAACATTATTTTAGCAATGGGTCATCAGAAAAGAAGAGTCTTACTCAGAAGCTTTTCCCAACAAGTCCCCAGTCCACATCGGTGTTTGCCTTCGCACCTCATTCCTCCCTGCTCTAATATTTGTCTTGTTTCATCTGGTTTTGGTTCAGAATACAAGATTCTTCAACTGGAATATTGTTCAACATTAAACAATGAATTCTATGGGCTTCCCTGGTGGCGAAGTGGTTAAGAATCTGCCTGCCAGTGCAGGGGACACAGGTTCAAGCCCTGGTCCGGGAAGATCCCACATGCTGCGGAGCAACTAAGCCCGTGCACCACAACTACTGAGCCCACGTGCCACAACTACTGAAGCCCGCACGCCTAGAGTCCATGCTCCGCAAGAGAAGCCACCACAATGAGAAGCCCATGCACCGCAACAAAGAGTAGCCCCCGCTCGCCACAACTAGAGAAAGCCCAGGCATAGCAACGAAGACCCAATGAAGCCAAAAATAAATAAATAAAAATAAATTTTAGAAAAATCTTGCAATATGTAACAACATGAATGAACCTTGAAGACACTCACAAAAGGACAAATACTGCATAATTCCACTTATACATTGAAAATAGTCACACTCAGAAGCGGAGAGTAGAATGGTGGTTTTCAGGGAGTGGGAGAAGGGAACTAGGGATTTGCTAATCAACAGGTGTAAAATTAGAGTTATGCAAGATAAGTTAGTTCTTGAGATCTGTGGTACAACATTGTGCCTATAGTTAATACTGTGCTGTACATTTAAAAATACAATAAGAGGGTAGAACTCTATTGTTCTTACCACAATAAAAATTTAAAAAATGTTTTAAAAAGGTGGTTGGAGAATCAGATCTAAGGTTTCACTGCATTACCCAAATCCTTGGCAAACGACAACATCTGAGCCTGTGGGCTTACCTGTATAATGATAACTGTTCACCTGTGAGGATAATACAATGTAGGTAAACATTTGAGGAACTGCTCAACCTTTCAGTATAGCGATTCACGAACCCAAGAAAAATCTTGTTCCCTGAACTAGTTAACTTATAGTTGTCATACCAATGCATTTTCTAAATTTGAAAAGCAATTACATTGAATTAGCTAATGAATAATGACCTCTATTTCTTTTTCCATAAGTCTTAAAATATAAGGGGAATAAAGCATTGATAGCCAGATAATTCACTGCAGGAGATAGTTGAGAGCTGTACCTTCTTCCCATCCTGCCAAACATCACGGGAACACCGAGGCTGTCTGTCTAGAATTTTATCACTGTCATGTACCGTCACGTATTAAGTATCCTCTACCCCTCACCATATCTTTCTTCTTCCCTCTTTTTACCTGAAGGCTGCGGTGTTCCGTCTGCTTCTGTTGGTGGTCCAGCCCCAGCCACGTGGCTAACACCCCACAGCTGCTTGAGCCTAGCCTGGATTTGACGAGGTTGCTGAGCCTGCAAGTTTTTGGAGATAAAAATAAAGAGTAATGTTATCCATATGTTCGACCGTCACCCAAAAATTATCATATGCCTGCCATGTGCCACGATGCATGTATCAGAGCATAAAGCAAAGGAACTTGCTTGAAAACCTCATATTCCAGTGACAGAAAATAAATTGATGACTAACTTATATGGCATGAATATGATAATTGCTAGGGAAATGAAAAAAGTAGAACAAAGCCAAGTATGGAAAATTGGGAGTTATTGGGAAGGTGGGGTATGAAAGGGGCTGGTTGCATTAATTCATGGGGGACAAAGCAGAGCCTCAGTGCGAAGTTGACGCTGAAACAAAGACTCAGAGGCAGTGAGTTAACAAGGTTACACAAGCCTCAGGTGGAGGAAAGAGCAAGCTCCTAAGGAAGAATTGTTCAAGGGAGAGCAAGATGAACAAGGGAGGGGGAAGCAGGGGGACCTGGGGAGGTAGTGGGAGGGAGGCCATGTTAAGGAAATCTCCTGTGACTCTGAGAAAATGGGAACTCTTACAGGCTGTGGGTTGGACGTGAATCCAATTTACCGGCTCTGTGCTGGGAACAGACTGAGGATGAGACCAGGGCAGAAGCAAGAAGGCCAGTTACGAGGCCATTTGTGGGGTCCAGCCAGGGATGCTGGTGGTTTGGCCCAGAGGGTGGTAATAGAGGGGATGAGAAATGATCAGAGACTGGATATTTTTTGAACATCAGGGACAACAGTATTTCCTGATTGTTTATGTGAAGGGTTTGAGGTCAAAAGAGGATGAATCCAAAGACTTTGGCCTAAACAACTGGAAGAAAGGGATTTCATCAGATGAAGTAGTTAGGAATTGTCTGGGAGGGCAAATCAGGGGCGTGAGACATGCATGGGGATGTTCGTTTAGTGCAGGAGAGGGAACTTGTCCACATACCAGATCGCACCTAAAGCCATGATACTGATAAGATGACCAAGGGTGTGAGTGCATGTACCAAGGAGAAGAGGCCCAAGGACTAGGTCCTGGGCATATGGACAGGACAGGAGGAGAACCCAGCCAAGGGAAGCTACAGCAGTGGCCAGTGAGGTTGGTGGAAAACCAAGGGTGTGCGGTGACCTGACCAGCACATGGAAGGAGTTAATCAAGGAGAAAGGAGGGCTCAACTATTCCAAGTACAAGTGATAGGCAAGACCAAGGAGGACCTAGGACGGACCTGGGGATTTGACAAAGTGGAGGATACTGAGGAAGCCTGACAAGAGCCATTTCAGTGGAGCAATGGGGAGAGCACCTGATTGGAGTGAAGGGTCAAGAGGGAGATAAGGATTGGAGTTCAGAAACGAGACAAGACTTCGTTGATGGGAAGCAAAGAGAAAGGAAGTAATTGTGAGGAAAGCAGATCCAGGAGAGGATTCTCATTGGATGGCAGTCAACTCAGCTGGTTGTAGGCAGATGGGGATGATCTAGGACTTGGGAGATAGGAGAATTGCAGGAGAGATGCCAGGGGATAGAGAATTGGCTAAGGGGCCCAGGAGATTTTTCCTTTAGGTAGGAGCAGAGCCAGTGCCCTAGGGTCTCGGGTGAGGGGCCAAGGCCAGGATGTGGAGATTCGGTGAAGACAGCATTGAAGTTCTGCTTTGACGCTTTATTTGTCTCAGTGTCATAGGAGTTGATGTTAAAGGCTGAAAATTAAGACGGGGGAGGAGCAGCAGGAAGGGTTGAGGCTTGAGCAGGTGGGGGAGGCGAAGAAACAGGACCTGATGGGGTCATATGACTGCTGGCCAGCACTGGGACCCATCAGAGGTCAAAGCAAGACCCCCTAAAACATGCAAAGTGGATGCGGGATAAGAGAGGACAGAAGTGCATAGAGACAGCAGGGATAGCAAGTTTTAAACAAGACTAAAAAATTCTATCCAACTCAGTCTGTTCAAACACTTGCCTGAAATTGCCCATTTTGAAATCACTTCCCAAAGAGGAGTCACTGGCTGAGACCAAGAGATGTAGATGACTTTCCATCCACTGGGGTTTGGAAGAAGGTCTGTTTGCATCTATGAAGATGCACATGAAAGGGAAGGGGTAGAGAGGATATCCGGGTAGAGAGGATATCCAGGTAGATAAAGCCTACCCACACCGACAGCCATGGAATCTGAATTTTCTTACAAGATGCATTAGTTCCCTCTCAGCAGGAGAGAACTCTAAACCTGAACTGTACTGACTCAGCAAGGCATCTTTAGGAACATTAGGAAGCTCACTGCTGTGCCACGTCTCACTATGTCAGCGAAGCTCCGTTGTAGGTCAGTTCTGGGTACTTCAGGACCCCCTAGCCACCTCAGGCTTAGCAGGCTCCACGGATGCTGGATTGCACGCTCTACCTCGGGCTCGAACCCTGGCCCTGCCGGTCATTGCTGTCCCGAAGGTGATGACCCTGAAGGGGGGAGGCCCTTAAAAAACATGGTTTTGTTAAACATCTCTGTGTAGTTGCCTGGGAACTTTTTTTTAAACTACGACTTCAAATAAAGCATCAGGTTTCTAGCTACACACGTTTTCCAGTCACACCAACAAGAGGGACTGCCCCTAACTTGTCAGAGAAGTGTCCTGTAGTAAAAGACAGGGGACCTGGGCAGATACTTATGGGAATTTAAGAAAATTGTTGATTATGATTCTTTTCCACACACAGATTCACGAGACACTATGGTCAAAGTGCTTTCTAGTACAAGTCAGGTGTGTACTGGGTTCTTCTTACCTACTAGGCATCCCCATAGCACAGTGAGGAGCCTGGGTGTCCCCTAGACTTTCTCTAACGCACACACACACACACACACACACACACACACGGTGTCCCCTAGACTTTCTCTAACACACACACACACACACACACACACACACACCTCTAAATTGCTACTCCACCCACCTATCTCCAGTCTTGGTCCTCAGCCCACACAGCTCACCTACCCTCCTTCCTCTTCTGCAATTAGGAAGATCTGTGCATGATGCACCCACAGTTTTGTGCCCTCGGGTCCCTCTCCTCCAGCCCCACAGTGTCTGAGCGCCGATTTCTGCAGGGTTAGAGGTGCAAAGCTCCTTCTAAAAGGGTTAGCCCTTCCCAGGACACAACCCTGTGCCCCCAAAGCAGTCACCAAGCAGGGGTGGGATTGGAGGGAGAACTAGCCTGGCCACTTTGTGGGATGCGCCTCACCCCGAGCAGGGCAGGTGCCCGGTGCAGGCCTACCTCAATTTCATTTTCAACCCTGCTGCCCAGCCTCTTCCGGCGCCGCCTCCATCCTGGCCCAAATGCAGCCAACTCTAAGCTGCACCTGGTGAATTAAGAGATGCTCCGAGTGTCAGTGGGATGGGAAGGTGGGAGGGGGAGTGGCTCTGCCTGCCCTTGGGCCCACCTGATCCCACCCATCAGCCATCCGCAGATTAACCTGCCGAGTGACTTTACCAAATGATGTTCACTTGGAACTCCAGAAACTTATGTCCTTAGCACTTAATACTTGAACTAAATCCCTGCTGTGGCCAATATAACTAACTCAGTTGTAGCTACTGTGGCTGTCTTTGGACTCAAACCTGGGCTCATCCCTAGTTGTCTCCCTGGCACAGATCCCTACAAGTGGATTTGCAGTGATATTTAAGCTAACTATTGGAGGTTGTTTTTGTAAATGATATTTGTTGTATCAGTCGTTTTGTTAATTGCCTCCAGGTTCTGTCATTCTTTGGCTTTGCCATTTAAAAATTTTATTAGGGCTTCCCTGGTGGCGCAGTGGTTGAGAGTCCGCCTGCCGATGCAGGGGACGCGGGTTTGTGCCCCAGACTGGGAAGATCCCACATGCCGCAGAGCGGCTGGGCCCGTGAGCCATGGCCACTGAGCCTGCGTGTCCAGAGCCTGTGAGAGGCCCGCAGCAGTGAGAGGCCCGTGTACTGAAAAAAAAAAAGAACTTATGACTAAAAAAATAGTTATGACTGAGAACCATAAACAAAATGAAAAGACAACCTATGGAATGGGAGAAAATATTTGCAAGAGCTTTATTTCCAAAATATACAAACAACTCATACAACTCAACAACAACAAAAAAAACAAACAACCCAATTGAAAAATGGGCAGAAGAGCTAAATAGACATTTCTCCAAAGAAGACATACAGATGGCCAATAGGCACATGAAAAGATGCTCACTTTGTTATAAAGCAGAAACTAGCACACCATTGTAAAGCAATTATACTCTAATAAAGGTGTTTAAAAAAAAAGAAAAGATGCTTAACATCACTAATTATTAGAGAAATGCAAATCAAAACTACAATACAAAGAGGTACCACCTCGTACCAGTCAGAATGGCCATCATTAAAAGATCTACAAATAACAAATGCTGAAGAGGGTGTAGAGAAAAAGGAACCCACCTACACTGTTGGTTGGAATGTATTGATAAGTTGGTGCAGCCACTATGGAAAACAGTATGGAGGTTCCTCAGAAAACTAAAAATAGAATTACCATATGATCCAGCAGTCCCACTCCTGGGCATATATCTGGACAAAACTATTATTCAAAAAAATAAATGCACCCCTGTGTTCATAGCAGCACTATTCACAATAGCCAAGACATGGAAACAACCTAAATGTCCATTGGCAGATGAATGGATAAAGAAGATGTGGCACATATATACAATGGAATACTACTACTCAGCCTTAAAAAAAGAATGAAATAATGCCATTTACAACAACATGGATGCAACTAGAATTATCATACTAAGTGAAGTAAGAAAGTGAAGGACAAATACCATACTATATCACTTATATGTGTAATCTAAAATGCAGCACAAATGAACCTATCTATGAAACAGAAACAGACTCACAGAGAACAAACTTGTGGTTGCCAAGGGGAAGGGGGGTGAGGGAAGGATGGATGGAGTTTGGGGTTAGTAGTTGCAAAATATTACATGTAGAATGGATAAACAACAAGGTCCTATTGTATATCATAAGGAACTATATTCAGTATCCTGTGATAAACCATAATGGAAAAGAATATGAAAAAGACTATATAGATGTATAACGGAGTCACTTTGCTGTATAGCAGAAATTAACACAACATTGTAAATCAGCTATACTTCAATAAAAAAAAATTTAAAAAAAGAAGCTATGACTGAAAATCTTGGAAATAAGGAGAACACATATGCTTGTTATGTCAGTAACAACTAAGGAAGCCAATTACAAGTTCTAGTAAAATAAGTTTGTGCAAGGAAGTCGTGGGCCAAATAGGAGGCCAGTGAAAATGAGGCATGACTTTGAGCCTGTGATGGGTTATAAATTTAGAAAACCATTTGATACTTGGATGGAACAATTTCCTTAGAATGACCCAGGACTGGTATTTCATTGTGTCCAATGGAATATTATTCCATTGTGTGTGTGTGTGTGTGTATGACATATATATATATAATATATATATTATATATATATATAACATTTTCTTTATTCATGCGTCTGACGATGGAGATTGCTTCCTTGGATTAGCTCTAGTAATTGATGCTGCTATGAACATGGGTGTACAAATATCTCTTTGAGATCTTGCTTTCAATTCATTTGGGTATACACCCAGAAGTGAAGTTGCTGGGTCATGTGGTAATTCTATTTTAAATTTTTTAGTAACCACCACACTGTTTTCCATAGTGGCTGCAGCATTTTACATTCCCACCAACAGTGCACAAAGTTTCCAATTTCTCCACATCCTCACCGACACTTGTCTTTTGTTTCTTTGATAGTAACCATTCTGATGGATGTGAGGTGGCACCTCCTTGTAGTTTTGATTTGCATTTCACTAATGATTAGTAATGTTGAGCATCTTTTCACATGCTTGTTGACCATTTGTATACACTTTTGAACAAATGTTTATTCAACTCCTTTGCCCATTTTTGAATGGGGACATTAGTTTTTTGTTATTGGATTGTAAGAGTTCCTTATATATCCTGAGTATTAACCCCTTATGAATGATTTGCAAATATTGTCTCCCATCCCCTGGGTTACCTTTTTCACTCTGTTGATTGCGTCATTTGATGCACATAAGTTTTTAATTTTGATGTAGTCATTTATCTATTTTTATTTTGTTGCCTGTGCTTTTGGTGTCACATCCAAGAAATCATTGCCAAACCCAACATCATGTAGATTTTTGCCCTGTATTCTTCTTCGAGTTTTATAGGTTTAGCTCTTACGTTTAGATATTTGATCAGTTTTGAATTAACTTTTGTATATGGCATAAAGTGAGAATCCAACTTTATTTATAATTCCATGAATATTTGTGGCTTTTCTGCTTATTTCTCCCTCAGCCTTGGCCATTACACATGGTTCCCACTCACTGCCCGTGTGGATGCCTCCTCCGAAGCAGCTTGTCTGTACCTGGGATGAAGAGCCACTAGGTGGCGCTGTTGTCACTCGTGAGTTTCGGCGACGATAAATCTACACCAGCCTCTGTAGCAAGGGCTTTAATTTACATAGGTTAAATCATTTAATCCTCACAATGACCCGGAGAAGGAGACAGTGAGGCACAGAGAGGCAAAGTTGCTTACTCAAAGTCACACAGCTAGGAAGTATCAGAGACAAGATTCAAATCCATAAGCCAGGGGCAGGAGGTTTCTGCAGTGAAATTGTCAGTGTACAAACACCAGCTGTCCCTGCCCGGGAAAGGCCTTTTTTTTTTTTAGGGCTGAAATTAGGTCCTTCTTATCCTTTAGGTGTTAAGATGGTTTTTCTTTTCATTTTTTAATTTATTTATTATTTTTGGCTGCGTTCGGTCTTCGTTGCTGCCCGCGGGCTTTCTATAGTTGCAGAGAGCAGGGGCTACTCTTCGTTGCGGTGCGCGGGCTTCTCATGACAGTGGCTTCTCTTGTTGTGGAGCACGGGCTCTAGGCGTGCGGGCTTCAGTAGTTGTGGCACACGGGCTTAGTTGCTCCGCGGCATGTGGGATCTTCCCAGACCAGGGCTCGAACCCATGTGCCCTGCATTGGCAGGCGGATTCTTAACCACTGCGCCACCAGGGAAGTCCCGGTTTTTCTTTTATGAAATGATGGAGACAGTGGATGTGTGGTGGTTTTTTGCGTCCTTAATAACCAAAATTAAAAATTTCCAGGAATTCCCTGGTGCTCCAGTGGTTAGGACTCCACGCTTTCACTGCTGAGGGCACAGGTTCAATCCCTTGCCTGGGAACTGAGATTTTGCAAGCCACGTAGCACAGCCGGAAAAAAAAAATTTTTCCTATCCAATACATATTCCCCTGCAATTTTCAGGCCCCAAATATGCAAGATCAGGAACCATTTCCCTTAATGAACAAGCTATGGTGTTCAGTTAGGAAATTCAAGTGTGTACAACAATTCTGTTGGTCACGCAGTCCAAGTGGAATACAGTCAGTAATGTGGCACATATATTTATAAATGCACCAAACAATGAGAAATATAACAAAAATTTTTTTGTATCATACCCAAAGCAATAATTTATGAAGAGGAAGAGATAAATTTCAAACAGAATCAATGATTAGGCTCTTGGATTATTTGATAATCAAGTTAAGAAGAGGAGTAAACCCTAAAATATTGAAGGAATATACAAATCTGACCGGTTTCACAAGAAATCAGGATAACAGAAAACTATAGGTTTTCATTATAGGTTATTAGCATTTTTATGTATATTTATTTTTTACCTTTTAAAAAAATCATAGTTCATTTACAGTGTTGGGTTAGTTTCAGGTGTACAGCAAAGTGATTCAGTTATACATACATATATATGTCTTTTTCAGATTGTTTTCCATCTATGTGGAAAGAAAAACAGACCTTTTTGAATCAGGAGTTTGTGACAAACCACAGCAAGGCATTCATGTGGCATTAGGACATTTAAAAAAATTAATCCTGTAGGTGGATAGTTGTGGCTTCCTCAATATCACTGTGGGACTCCTCTTGTAAATGACAGTAAAACCACTTTTGTACACCACCACCCATATGTGCAAGTGTAAGGCCATCTTCCTAGGAATAATTGCTCAATTTGAGTTTAATTTCTTTACCATTTGTTTTTCTGATTTCACAGGTTCACCCCTTTAAGCCTCCAAAAATCACATTAACTGGATCCTTTTTTTTTTTAAACATCTTTATTGGAGTATAATTGCTTTACAATGGTGTGTTAGTTTCTGCTTTATAACAAAGTGAATCAGCTATACATATACATATATCCCCATATCCCCTCCCTCTTGCGTCTCCCACCGGCCCACCCTCCCTATCCCACCCCTCTAGGTGGTCACAAAGCACCGAACTGATCTCCCTGTGCTATGAGGCTGCTTCCCACTAGCTATCTATTTTACATTTGGTAGTGTATATGCCACTCTCTCACTTCATCCCAGCTTACCCTTCCCCTGCCCCATGTCCTCAAGTCTATTCTCTATGTTCCAAAATATAGTAGAGGGAGGAATACTCCCAAACTCATTCTACGAGGCCACCACCACCCTGATACCAAAGCCAGACAAAGATGTCACAAAGAAAGAAAACTACAGGCCAATATCACTGATGAACATAGATACAAAAATCCTCAACAAAACACTAGCACACAGAATCCAACAGCACATTAAAAGGATCATACACCATGATGAAGTGGGGTTTATCCCAGGAATGCAAGGATTCTTCAATATACGCAAATCAGTCAATGTGATAAACCATATTAACAAATTGAAGGAGAAAAACCATATGATTATCTCTATTGAGGTAATATTGATTATCTATTGAGACGCAGAAAAAGCTTTCGACAAAATTCAACACCCATTTATGATAAAAAACCCTCCAGAAAGTAGGCACAGAGTGAACTTACCTCGACATAATAAAGGCCATATATGACAAACCCACAGCCAACATCATTCTCAATGGTGAAAAACTGAAACCAATTCCTCTAAGATCAGGACAAGACAAGATTGTTCCTAACAAAGGCTCTGATGCTAATCCTAACTAAGGCCTGACACTACTCCTAACTCAGGCCATGGCACTAATCCTATCTCAGGCCCTGACACTGTCCCTAACTAAGGACCTGACACTACTCCTAACATAGGCCCTGACACGGTACCTAGCAAAGGCTCTGATGCTAGTTCTAACTAAGGCCCTGACACTACTCCTAACTCAGCTCCTAGCATGATAACTAACAAAGGCTCTGATGCTACTCCTAACTAAGGCCCTGACACTGTCTGTAAGTAAGGCCTTGACACTACTACTAACTCAGGACCTGATACTGTCCCTATCTAAGGCCCTGACAGTACACCTAACTCTGGCCATGACACTGACCCTAACTAAGGCCTTGACACTGCTCCTAACTCAGGCCCTGACACTGTCCCTAACTGAGGCCCTGACACTACTCCTAACTCAGGCCCTGACACGATACCTAACGAAGGCTCTGACGCTAGTCCTAACTAAGGCCCTGACACTGTCCCTAACTAATGCCTTGACACTACTCCTAACTCAGGCCCTGATATTATACCTAACAAAGGCTCGGATGCTAGTCCTAACTAAGGCCCTGACACTGTCCCTAACTAAGGCCTGACACTGTCCCTAATTAAGGCCCTGACACTACTCCTAACTCAGGCCCTGCTAGTCCTAACAGGGCTTTGAGAAGGATAGGTGTTAGCTCTTCTCTAAATGTTTGATAGAATTCACCTGTGAAGCCATCTGGTCCTGGGCTTTTGTTTGTTGGAATATTTTAAATCACAGTCTCAATTTCAGTGCTTGTGATTGGTCTGTTTCTTTTCTATTTCGTCCTGGTTCAGTCTCGGAAGGTTGTGCTTTTCTAAGAATCTGTCCATTTCTTCCAGGTTGTCCATTTTATTGGTATAGAGTTGCTTGTAGTAATCTCTCGTGATCCTTTGTATTTCTGCAGTGTCAGTTGTTACTTCTCCTTTTTCATTTCTAATTCTATTGATTTGAGTCTTCTCCCTCTTTTTATTGGTGAGTCTGGCTAATGGTTTATCAATTTTGTTTATCTTCTCAAAGAACCACCTTTTAGTTTTATTGATCTTTGCTATTGTTTCCTTCATTTCTTTTTCATTTATTTCTGATCTGATCTTTATGATTTCTTTCCATCTGCTAACTTTGGGGGTTTTTTGTTCTTCTTTCTCTAATTGCTTTAGGTGTAAGGTTAGGTTGTTTATTTGAGATGTTTTTGTTTCTTGAGGTAGGATTGTATTGCTACAAACTTCCCTCTTAGAACTGCTTTTGCTGCATCCCGTAGGTTTTGAGTCATCGTGTTTTCATTGTCATTTGTTTCTAGGTATTTTTTGATATCCTCTTTGATTTCTTCAATGATCTCTTGGTTATTAAGTAGTGTATTATTTAGCCTCCATGTGTTTGTATTTTTTACAGATTTTTTCCTGTAATTGATATCTAGTCTCATAGTGTTGTGGTTGGAAAAGATACTTGATATGATTTCAATTTTCTTAAATTTGATTTGTGACCCAAGATATGATCTATCCTGGAGAATATTCCATGAGCACTTGAGAAGAAAGTGTATTCTGCTGTTTTTGGATGAAATGTCCTGTAAATGTCAAGTAACTCCATCTTGTTTAATGTACCATTTAAAGCTTGTGTTTCCTTTTGTATTTTCATTTTGGATGATCTGTCCATTGGTGAAAGTGGGATGTTAAAAGTCCCCTACTATGATTGTGTTACTGTTGATTTCCCCTTTTATGGCTGTTAGCATTTGCCTTATGTATTGAGGTGCTCCTGTGTTGTAACTGGATCTTTTAAGGCCCACGTAGCTTCCCCAAATTGTCTTTTGAGCTTCAAAATTAAGTTGTTGAGAGAACTCTTCCAGCCCAGGAATTCTTAAGGACTCCCTATTTCCTATGGGATAATGGGTGGGGGGCTCACCTAAAAATAAGCCATGAAGGAGGTGCATCCAAGTGTCAGTGATGTGGTTCCCTGGTGAGCAGATTATTGTTTATGTGATGGTTCTTCTTTTGTTTTTTGTTTGTTTGTTTGTTGGGTTTTTTTGCAGATCTGCCCCAGATATGAGCTGCCCCTTTGCAGCACTCAGCATTACAGCAGAAGTGAGTGGGTCCCTGAGAACCACAAGCTGCTATGGGGGAAGCGTGGCCTGAACACCTGGGGCCCCCCTCAGCAAAACACCTCCATAGCGACCACAGGACCTGGCACTAAGAATAACCCTGTTTTTGCAGGCACGATTGCCCCTGCCTTAAGTCAGAACCTGGAGGTACTCCAAGGCAGAGCCCCCTTGTTGCAAGTAGGGAGCCCGGTGACACCAAAGGCAAGACTGTGCTGAGATGTAGGCTCTGGCCTTTGCTACCGGTGGCCCTGCTTCTGCCGAGGGCACAGTGAGGAGCAGCCTTGTCATTAGGGTCCCCTCATCACCTGCCCAGGCTCTTTTGGACACAGAACTGTCAGGCTATCACCCAGCTCATTTTCCTCTGGTTCAGGATCCACACTTCTGGAGTCTAGGAAGCAAAAGCCGACCTGAAAAAACAGTTTGCTTGAGAAGCAGCCAGAGCTCGGGTTCCTGTATCCTGGACCTTGCTTCTGCTCTGTCTTCGTTTCTTTTATAATTTTTTAAAATTTATTTATTTATTTATTTATTTTTGGCGGTGTTGGGTCTTTGTTGCTGTGCACAGGCTTTCTCTAGTTGCAGAGTGCGGGGGCTACTCTGTTGCAGTGCGCAGGCTTCTCATTGCGGTGGCTCCTCCTGTTGTGGATCACGGGCTGTAGGTGCTCGGGCTTCAGTAGCTGTGTCATGCAGGCTTCAGTAGTTGTGACTTGCGGGCGGTAGAGCGCAGGCTCTGTAGTTGTGGCACACGGGCTTAGTTGCTCCGCAGCATGTGGGATCTTCCCGGACGAGGGCTCGAACCCATGTCTCCTGCATTGGCAGGCAGATTCTTAACCACTGCACCACCAGAGAAGCCCTGTGTCTCTGTTTCTAACACAAATTTATCTCTCATTTGTGCATTCCTCCAGGAAACTGGAAACCCAAGACCTCGAAGGGAGTGTGAAGAGAAGGAGGCAGAATGAGACCAAGCAGAAGATACCTCGTGCCCAGATCTTGGTTTCTAATGCCACACTCCAAAAGAAGAAACTAAGGCGTCCTGGAGAAGTAGCTGATTCACAAGGAGGCAAGATTCACAAAACACGCAGGTACTTGCAATTCCTGCTGAGACCCTACCCCATCATCTTTATTATTATCATTATTATTTTCCATTTTGTGCAAAGGTACCAACATATGTTCATAACAATTTTTTGAAAAGCACACTGCTGGAGGGACTTCCCTGGTGGTCCACTGATTAAGACTCTGTGCTCTCAATGCAGGGGGCACAGGCACGGGTTCAATCCCTGGTTGGGGAACTAAGATCCCACATGCTGTGTGGTGCGGCCAAAAAAAAACCCAAACGTACTGCTGGAAAGAGCACACAATTCAAAGTAAGTCTCCTTCCCATACATTAGTAAAGGGAGAAAGACCCATCGGCAAAGAGAATGGAGCCACACACAGCAAGAGATGCTATTCGGCTTGTCCTTTTCTTCTGTCAAATCCGCCCCGCATATCTTTCCATCAATTTAAGTGACTCAGAGTGAGTGTCTTTCCTGTCTCAAGAGCCTTGACTAAGATCTGCTTTAGCAGCTCAATAACACAATTTTATCACTTCAGTAAATTAACAGTCATATGTACTTACATGGCATGTACACCAAGAGTCTCCATAAACACGATGTCATTTGATTCTTATCTTCACAGGTGCACTGGGAGATAGATAGACAAGTAGAATTAACACCTCTCCCATTTCATAGATGAGAAAAGTGAGGCTTAGAGGATAAGGAATGATGTTCAGAAGGCAATGCCTGTGGCACAGGAACCAGGACATCCTGGAGCCCTCAGAGACCATCTGGAACACTTTTCTCTCCCACCTTCTCCAGGCCTCACTCATAGGCACACTCCTGAGCCACATACTCTTCGTTCTGCTTCAGTAACAATGTTCACACCAAATAACTTCAGCCCTCTGGCTACAGCTGACTGGAGCAGATAGGGCCACCTGACCCAGGATAGAGTCAGTTCATTGGCTAGGCTAAGCCAATCAGATTTTGAAGTTTGGAGACTGGAGACGGGTTTTTTAATAAATTTATTTATTTATTTTTGGCTATGTTGAGTCTTTGTTGCTGAGTGTGGGCTTTCTCTAGTTGCGGCAAGCTGGGGCTACTCTTCATTGCAGTGTGTGGGCTTCTCATTGCAGTGGCTTCTCTTGTTGCGGAGCACAGGCTCTAGGCATGCGAGCTTCAGTAGTTGTGGCATGTGGCTCAGTAGTTGTGGCTCATGGGCTCTAGAGCGCAGGCTCAGTAGTTGTGGCACGAGGGCTCAGTTGTTGTGGCTCTTGGGCTCTAGAGCACAGGCTCAGTAGTTGTGGCGCATGGGCTTAGTTGCTCCGCGGCATGTGGGATCTTCCTAGACCAGGGCTTGAACCCATGTCCCCTGCCTTGGCAGGTGGATTCTTAACAACTGTGCCACCAGGGAATTCCCTAGAGACTATTATTTCTTGAGCATTTTCTGTATGCCAGGAATATAGCACTTGGCATCCATTTCATCCTCACAACAAGCTTATATTGATCATTATTGCCCCCATCTTATAAATGAGGAAACTGAAGTTCAGGAAGGTTAAGGGACATGATCAAGGTCACACAGCTGGCAAGTAGCTGAGTTGAAATTCAGTCTTGTGTATGTCTGACCAGAGACTGTGGTCTTAACCAGTATGTGGTGCTGCCTCCCTGAGTGGACCCCAGAGCTTTCTCAGCCACCCCGCTTTCAACACCCCAGTATTCAATTTACTGACCAACATGTAATTCCCCAAATGTATCTTACTGGCTGTCACCTCTGAACCCTGCATGTGTTATTCCTTCTGCTTTCCATGCCCTGGATCTGTCACCTCCTAACAGCCAGACCTTGGGCTTTGTTACTCCATCTCATTGATCTCAGTTTCCTTGTGTGTAGAATGGGAAACACTGATTGTAACCTTTACCTCGTAAGGACAATATGAGGATCAAGTGATGACTGTGAAACCACTTTATAAACTTCGGCAATACTCCCCCAAACTGTCTACAGATTAGTACAATCCTTAGGGAAAATCCCAACACCATTTTTGCAGAAATGAAAAAACTGATCCAAAAATTCATGTGGAATATCAAGAGTCCTCAAAGAGTCAAAACAATCTTTAAAAAGAACAAAATTGGTAGATTCACACTTCCTTACAGTTATCAAAACTGAGGTGCTGGAATAAGGATAGTTATATAGATCAACTGAATAAAATTGGGGGCCCAGAAAGGAGACCATACATCTATGATCGACTGGTTTTCAAGAGGCTGCCAAGACCATTCAATGGAGAAACAATAGTTTCTTTTTTTTTAATTGGAGTATAGTTGATTTACAATGTTGTGTTACTTTCTGCTGTACAGCACAGCAAATCAGTTATGCATATACATATATCCACTCTTTTTTAGATTCTTTTCCCATATAGGTCATTACATAGTATTGAGTACAGTTCCCTGTGCTACACAGTAGGTCCTTATTACTTATCTATTTTATATATGGTAGGGTGTATACATCAAGCCCAATCTCCCAAGTTATGCCTCGCCCCACACTCCCCCCCTGCTAACCATAAGATTGTTTTCTACATTTGTAACTCTACTTCTATTTTGCAAATAAGAACTTATTTTGTAAATAAGTTCTGTTTTGTAAATAAGTACCATTTTTTAAAATTCCACATATAAGTGATATCATATGATATTTGTCTTCTTTGTCTGACTTACTTCACTCAGTATGACAATCTCTAGGTCCATCCATGTTGCTGCAAATGGCATTATTTCGTTTGTTTTTATGGCTGAGTAATATTCCATTGTATATATGTACGACATCTTCTTTATCCATTCCTCTGTTGATGGACATTTGCTTCCATGTCCTGGTTATTGTAAGCAGTGCTGCAGTGAACACTGGGGTGCATGTGTCTTTTTGAACTATGGTTTTCTCTGGATATATGTCCAGGAGTGGGATTGCTGGATCATATGGTAGCCTTATTTTTAGAAACAATAGTTTCTTGAAAAAAGGGTACTGGGACAACTGGATATCCACATGCAAATGAAGTTGGACCCTTACCTCACACCATATATAAAACTTAACTCAAAATGGATTGGAGACTTAAATATAAGAGCTGTACCTATAAAACTCTTAGAAGAAAACATACGGGCAAATAGGCATAACCTTGGTTTTGGATATAGTTTCTTAGATATGGCATCAAAATCACAAGCAACAGGGACTTCCCTGGTGGTCCAGTGGTTAAGACTCCATGCCTCCAATGCAGGGGGCACAGGTTCGATCCCTGGTTGGGGAACTAAGATCCCACATGCCCTGTGGAGCGGACAAAAAAAAATTTTTTTTAATCACAAGCAACAAAAGAAAAAATACATAAATTGGACTTTATAAAAATTTAAAACTTTTTTTGCACTATCTCAATAGGCTTCTATCAAGAAAGAGAAAAGATAGCCCACAGAATGGAAGAAAATATTTGCAAGCCATATATGTAATAAGAGTCTAGTATCCAGAATACATAAAGAATTCATACAACTCACCAATAAAAAGACAATTCAATTTAAAATGAGCAAAAGACTAGCATAAAACTTCTCCAAAGAAGTTATACAAATGGCTTACAAGCATATGAAAAGATGTTCAACATCATTAGTCATTAGGGAAATGCAAATCAAAATCACAATCAGATACCACTTCACACCCACTAGGATGACTATAATTTTTAAAAAGGAAAATAGGTTTTAGCAAGGATGTGAAAAAATTGAAATCCTTGTACATTGCTGGTAGGAATGCAAAATGGTACAGTCACTATGGAAAAGAATATGGAGGTTCCTCAAAACGTTAAGCATAGAATGACCATGTGACCCATGTCTTAGTCAGTTTGGACTGTTATAACAAAATACCATAGACTAGGTGGCTTATAAACAACAGAAATTTATTTCTCACAGTTCTGAAGACCAGAAAGTCCAAGATTGAGGCACTGACAAATTCAGTGTCTGGTGAGAGCCCACTTCCTGATTCATAGATGGCTATCTTCTTGCTGTGTCTTCACGTGGTGGAAGGGGCCAAAGAGCCCTCTGGGGTATCTTATAAGGGCACTAATCTCATTCATGAGGGTTCCATCCCCCTGACCTAAACCTAATCACCTCCAAAAGGTCCTACCTCCAAATACTGTCACACTGGGGATTAGATGTCAACATATAAATTTGAGGGGAACATCAACACTCGGTCTATAGCACCCAGCAATTACACTCCAAGTTAAATAAAAATATTTGTCCACATAAAATCTTGTACATCGAAGTATACAGCACTATACATAGCAGCATTATTCACAACAGCCAAAAGGTGGAAACAATCCAAATGTCCATCCACTAATGAATGAAGAAACAAAATGTGGTATGTCCATAAAATGGAAATTCTTAGGCCATAAAAAGGAATGAAGTACTGATACATGCTACAACATAGATGAATCTCAAAAATATGGTATGTCAAAGAAGCTGGACACAAGGCTACCTACCTACTGGATCATTTAACTTACATAAAATCTCCAGAACAGGCAAACTGATAGGTACAAAAAGCAGATTAGTGGTTGCCAAAAGTTGGGGGAAGGGGGAAATGTGGAGTGACTGCTTAATGGGTACAGGGCTTCCTTTTGAGATGAAGTGTTCTGGAACTAGAGAGTGGTGATGGCTTCATCACATTGTGAATGTACTAAATACAACTGAATTGTCCACTTTAAAATGGTTAGAATGGTGAATGTTATGTGACTGTTACCACAGTAAATTAAAAAGGCTTGCTGATGGATAGAATGTGGAATGAGAAGGTAAGAAGGAAATCAAGACTCTCCTGGGTTTTTTTAGGGAGTTATGGACTGGAGGAGCCTTAAGTACTCACTGTGTTACAGTCTCCACCACATCCATTCTCTTCTTTGACTAGGCATGCTCATTCCCGCCCCAGGGGCTTTGCACCTGCTCTACCATGTGCCTGGAATGATCTAGATCTATATTTATTGACATAGATAGATGTTCTTTTTTTTTTTTTTTTTTTTTTTTTTTGCGGTACGCAGGCCTCTCACTGTTGTGGCCTCTCCCGTTGCGGAGCACAGGCTCCGGACGCGCAGGCTCAGCGGCCATGGCCCACGGGCCCTGCCGCTCCGCGGCATGTGGGATCCTCCCAGACCGAGGCACGAAGCTGTGTCCCCTGCATCGGCAGGCGGACTCTCAACCACTGCACCCCCAGGGAAGCCCGAGATGTTCATTTTTAAGTGAAAAAGCAGGTCACTTTTTTTTACAAATGTTCATGTAAACAGATGAACACATTACATAGAATAATTTTATCAGCAAGGTGTTTTCAACTGCAGGTAAGAGAAAACTCTAGGTCAATGACTTCACAATAGGGTCATGCCGTTGTGCCAGTAATCAGTGTATTGCTTTTCAACTCCAAATTCTTTCTTCCATAGTGAATGGAAGTGTTCAGAGGTCTTTGGCCATAAGCCACAGAAGCTGACTTTGGCTAATTTAAGAAGAAAAACGGGCATTCCCGGAGTTCAAGGGAGGCTCCTCCATAATAAAGACTGCATTAAGATTGTCTTTTATACTGAGCACGATGCTGAGATTTCTCAGTAGAGGGCGCTAAAGAGACACTGCAGGAGAAACAGGCCTTTCTCGCTGGTTCCCACAGCTGCACCAGTGGTCAGCAGCACAGGTATGAGGCAAAGCCTGGGTAGCTGTGAGTCAGATGGTGGAATTCTCAGACCCTGAGGAGGGCTTTGGGATCTTTCCAAGCTGATCTTAGGTGATGGCGCCCCAAGTGGTGAGTGGTCTAACTTCAGCGGAGAGAGCCAAGCTCCTGGTTCAGAAACCTGAGCAAATCCAGGTTCCACAGATGCCCATCTTCCTGTTGCTATTAAAGCAAGCTTCATCAAGTCCTTCTTTTTGGAAGAAAAGCTCCAGGTTTTCAAGGAGGGACCATCACAGGTCACCTATCCATGCCTAGTGCTTGGCAGAAGGAAAAACATGGGTTTTGAGAAATGGCTCCCCATAGTGGGGCCTGGGCATCCTACTTTTCTAAAGTACCACAATTATCCTAGGGGCACAGTCAAGGATAGAACCACTGGATCAATCTCTTGAGCCCTGAGGTCAGAATTCTGACTGCTGTTCACTTTGTGTATTACCATTTTTTTTTTCTTTTGCCAATAGGCAACTGTTTCTCATACTCTGGGCACCTGCACTGGAGATAGTGAGGTGGGGGGTGTGTGACTGAGACTCCCCTCCCTCAGAAGGAGCAGGCTGTGTGACCCAGGCCAGACCAATCAGATGCTTCCTCTCTGGAACAGGGCCTTAAATAGGTGGAGCTCCTGTCACCTGAGTGGTGGTGCTCTAAAGTCTTTGTCAGATGACTATTCCCAAGAGTCTCTTTCTGGCCTTCCAGAGCTGCCTTGGTTTTCATCCCATTTCTGAGTCTTCCAGCCTCCCTTGGACTCTGGGAATGCCCATTATCCTTCCAGTCTATTCCCTTTTGCTAAGTTAGCCAAAGTCAGAACCTGTGGCTTATGGTCAAAGGCTCCTGACACTGACAAATGGAAAAGAGGGGACTCTGGATCCACGGCTACAGGGAGAGGGCACACTCTGAGCTGTCCTCAGTCCTTCTGAAAGGAAAACTGAATAGTGGGGGCCCCTCTGGGGCAGGATGCAAATCCTAAAGTGGACTTCAAGGCCTTACAGGACTTTGGCCCACCATTGTGCTCCTTGTTTGTGCCACTCCAGCCCCACTGGCTTCTCAGCTTGTCGTCACACTCAGTGGGCGTACTCCCACCTCAGGGTCTTTGCACTTGCTGTTCCCTTTGCCTGGAATGCTCTTCCTCCAGAAATCCCCACAGCCTACTCCTTTGCCTTTGCTCAAATGACATCTCTTCAGTGGGGCCTCTCTCAGCTACCCCACTTCAAAATACAAAGCCCACCCGTCTGGGCCCTCCCTCTCTGCTTTGCCTACTTTATTTTTCTCCAGAAGCTTCCATCCTACTATATCATCTGCTTATTTATTTTGTTGTCTATTCCCTAAGCCCCACAAAGTGAGGCATTTTGTCTGTCTTGCTCACTTCAGTATCCCCAGCACAGTAACCTGGCACATAGTAGGTGCTCAATAAATATAGATCTGAGATGCATCCTGGGTGGATGCAGTCAGGAACTTGGTGGAACAAACCTTGGTCCCAAAGAGCCCATTGCCTGCCCAGCCCTGGAGATCCTGGCTGACAGGTGCCCCTATTGGGGTCCTGCCAGGACCCCACTCTCCCAATGACCTGCATGTGGGGGAGGGAGCCCCTCAAGGCTTGGCATCTCCTGGATGGAGAACCAGTGTGCCTTGGAAGATTCTTAATAATACCGCATACCTCAAAGATATGGCGGGTTCAGTTCCAGATCATCACAAAAAAAGCGTGAATAGCAAAATAAAGCAAGTCACACAAATGTTTGTTTCCCAGTGCTTATAAAAGTTATGTTTACACTATACTGCAGTCCATTAAGTGTGCAATAGCATTATGTCTAAAAAAATGGACATACCTTAATTTCAGAATACTTTATTGCTAAAAAATGCTGTCATCCAAGCCTTCATTGAGGAGTCGATCTTTTTGCAGGTGGAGGGTTTGAAATATTGTGAGAATTACCCAAATGTGACAGACACAAAGCAAACGAATGCTATCGGGAAAATAGCACCAATACACTTGCTAAATTCAGGGTT
Organism: Delphinapterus leucas; assembly: GCF_059928025.1. Lineage (NCBI taxonomy): Eukaryota > Metazoa > Chordata > Mammalia > Artiodactyla > Monodontidae > Delphinapterus > Delphinapterus leucas. The sequence goes on from NC_143142.1 coordinate 18,852,800, forward strand.
GCCACAAACTTTCCATTTGTAAAAACAACCCCACGATATCTGCAAAGTGCAATAAAGGGTAGAAGAGACACAAGCAACACTTCAGTTGAACATAGACTGAAACCTATAAGTTGGCTGGGAAAATGTGAACACTGACTGGATATTTGTTGTTATTAAGAATTTAGTGTTAATTTTCAGGTCTGATAATGAGATTGGGGTTTTGTTGTAAACAAAAAGAGTTCTTATATTTCAGAGATACACACTGAAATATTTATAGATGAAATGATAATGGTGTCAGGGGGTAGGACACAAATGACATATAAAAAAGAAAAGATTGGCTGTATATTAATAACTGGGGATGGGTAAATCCGGTTTATTATGCTATTCTCTCTACTTTTATATATGTTTGAAAATGTCCATGGTAAAGTTTTTAAAATGAAAAAAAAAAAGCAAAGCAGAATAAAACGAGGTATGCCTGTAATAATAATAACAACAACAGTAATAGTAGCAGCACAGCTATCTTTTATGGTTGCTGGCCTTTTGTTCCTAGGTGTGCGCTTTACATTCAGTACTTCATTTAAGTCTCATATTATTCCCATGAGGTGATCATATTATACCCACTTTAAAGATGAGAAAACCGAAGCTAGTAGAGTGTCGATAGTAGCCCCACCGTCTCCCGCCACTTCCAAGCCTGGCACACAGCAGACATTGAATAAATGATGCTGTCCTTCCCGGCCCCAAAGAAGGCGGGTGGGCATGGAGCGGGGGGGGGGGCGGTCCCTCAGGAGGGAGGTCCAGGCGCGGGATGCGCGGGACGCGCCGGATGCGCGGGGGTGAGCATGTGTGTCGGGCCGCGCGGAGCCTCAGCTAGGGCCTGGGCGGCCCAGCGTGGCTCTTCCGAGGGTGGGGCAGCCGCGGCCCGGCCTGACGTCTGGCGCCTTGACCGTCACTCGGCGCTCGCCCCGCCCCGCCGCGGCCGCAGCAGCCGGGAGAAGCCCCTAGGAGCCACCGCCGCCGGCCGCACTCGGATCGCAGCGGGCGCAGCCATGGCTTCAGGGCTGGCGGGTAAGGGGACGCGGGGCGCGGGGGCGGCGGGAGGGCAGCCCCGAGCCGCGGCCCCCAGCCCTCGGCTGAGCGGCAGTTCCCCCGTGTCACCCCACAGAGGCGGAGACCCGGCAGAGGTTGCTGCGCACCGTCAAGAAGGAGGTAAGTGCCGGGCGGGGGCCGGGGGCGCGACCCACAGGGCAGGGAGCCACCGCAGCCAGCCCGGAAAGCGTCTGCAAAGGAGCGGTGGCCTCCTGGGGTGTGGAGCTACCCTGCGTTGGTGCTGACCCCACGGAGCTAGAAGCGGGTGAGCTTGGGGGTGGGATTATTGGTGGGGGGCCCTGGGTGTTTTTGTGCTGTGTGCAGGGGCGACTGCTGCGTGAGGGCCCTCCAGGTGGAGGCACACCTGGATGTGTCTGAGTAGGACCCCCTCTTGTGGAAGAGCAGGTTGGTGGGTCTCGCCAAGGTGAGAAAAGCACTTGGTGGGGCTGACAGGGCATGTTGCTGGGGGCGGGCTGGATGGGACTGCAGCAGGAGCACCAGACTTTGGGAAAGGGGAGGAAGTCACTACGGGGAAATAAAGCTTCCCACCTACCCCTCCCCGAAATTCTCAGTCCTTGGAGCCACCCCCAGGAGCCAGGGGGCTCCCTCCCTGAGAGTCCCAGGTCAGTGGGTTACTCCATTTGAGGCATGTGCGCATGCTCCCCTGGCAGGCAGGCCCCCCCTGACCCCCACCCCACCCCACCCTCGAACGAGGGTGAGAATTAGTCAGGGTTCAGCTGCCCCTCTGCCCCTTCCCTCTCCCTGGGGTTAGACGGAAGCCCAGTCTAGCCTTAGAGTTAATAGTTCATGACTTCTCGGAGAGTGGGAGAATCTATAGTGATGGGTGCCTGGGAAAGCATTTAGATACCTGGACTGCGTGTGTTTTTTTGTGTGTGTACGTGCATGCACCTGTCTGTGTGGGTGAGGACACGTAGCTGTGAGTATGTGTATCTGAGAACATGTGTGCATCTGCCTGGAGATATCTAAGTGTATCTCTGTGTGTACATGCATCCGTGTGTCTGTGTGTTTGTCTGTTTTTGTGATTATGATGTGTATCTGTGTGATGTGGGAATCTCTGTGAATGAGTGAGGTTGTGACTGTGTGTGTGCATGTGACATGGGATGCATGAGTCTGTGTGTGAATGAGTGAGCTGTGACCATGCGTGCATGAGTGAGGCTGTGTCTGTGTGTGTGCATCGCCCTCCTCATGTCACCCGCATCCCTCCACGTGGGACCCCATTGCTGCTGAGCCTGCCTCACATCTGCATCCTGAGTGCTCAGCCCTAGACCAGGAATGGCCGCAGACCTTGGGGGCTGACCTGATCCTGTGCCTCTGTGTATGTTGAGGGTGTCAGTGTCTGGTAACAGTGCTGTCCACCAAGAAGCCCCTCCCCGCATGGTGGCAGATACCACCAAGGGCAGCCTGGAGGCTGGAACCTGTTGCTGCCCCTCCCTGCTTGGGGAGCGTGGGCATGTGTCTGTGCATATGTCTCAGTGTGTGGCATGTCCCATTGTTGCTAAAAGAATCAGCTCCAGGCTGACTGCACATTCTAGCGTTTCTGAATAAGAAGACGTACAGGCTACATGGAATCCCTCAGAAAGGCCCAGAACTTTTCAGCTCAGGCCTCTTAGAGACCCCTGTGGGGACCTGAAGAAAGCTCTGTCTAGACCCTCTTTCCATCAAAACCTACATATTCTGATTGTTTCGGGGGGAAGTGTGTATAGACCTCCCGCCCAAAACCCTTCAGGTTAAAAACATACAATTTTTTTGTTCATTGTTTAATTAAACCTAGGTGTAATATGTGCTCCCCAAATGTTTTCACCTGGAGTGGCTGTGTTTTTAAGGAAATGCTTGACTGGTTCAACAAGAGGTTGGGGGAGGGGACCTACAGGCAGAAGAGCTTGTGAACATCTTGAAGGGAGTGCTTCCCTGGCTCTGGGCAGGCCTCCAGCTGGGGCCCTGAACCCAGCTCTGCTACCAGCTCCCTCGATGCCCTGGACGAGTTCCTTCCCCTCTCAGGGACACAGTTTCCATATCTGGAGGAGGGAGCATTGGTTCAGTGTCCCTGGAGGTCCCATCCATGTCAGTCTAGTTTGGGTTATTGGCCAGGCTGTGGGGGACTTTTCCCCTGGTGGCCAGCGGTCTGAGGCTGCATTCTCTCTCCTGGGAGCAGCTGAGTTTGGGGCTTGGGATGAGCTTTCTGCCTGGCTCGAGGCCGAGGCCATCCCCTGGTCAGAGGGACCTCTTGGCATCCTGCTTGATGCCTGGGTGGGGGGCGGGGTGCAGAGGCAGAACCTTGCAAGTTTCGGCAAAGGACCTCGAGTGCCCATTGACCCCGATCTGCAATCAGAAGGCAAGACTTATAGTTGCAAGTTGATAGCTGTTTCTAAATTTTGCATTTCGTGGGGCACATCGTTTTAGTAATTAGTGCTTCCACTTACTGGGGGCTACTCTGTGCCATATCCTGTGTGCACAGTAATTTTATGAAGTGAATGAGGTTGTTCCCACTTTCAGACAAGGAAACTGAGGCTCAGAGAGGAGAAGTGAATTCCTCAAGAGCACACAGCCCAGAAGGGACTTATCCCCCTGGCCTGTCTGGTGTTAGAGCCAGGCTGTCTTACCCCCTAAATCAGAAACATGCCCATCCACATCTACACAGTGCCACAATCTCAGCATGTGTGGGTGGTATAATTTCCATTGTACAGATAAGAAAACTGGCCCAGAGAGAGTAAGCGAAGTGTTTCAAGGGCACAGAACCAGTGAAGGGGAACAGTCTTCTGTCTGTGAGCCCCCTGTTCAGCATGGGTGCCCCCAAGGGCGTGGTGACAAATCCATGCCCCCCAAAGCAGATCTCCTCTCTCCTTTCCTTCCTCTGCCTACCTCTTTGGAGAGCATCTCCAATGGAATGGTGAAGGGGAGCTCTTTGCTTAGAAAACTGGGAATTGATTGAGGTCTTCCTTCTCTCCACCCTCTGGGTTCAGAACCACATCCCTGCCTGTCACAGCCTCGCCCAGAGGCCCCTCCCATCCTTCTTTCTGGAAGGGGCGGCTTAAGAGTTTCTGTAGATAAACCAGGCAGGTCTGCAAACTTTGTCTGAGCCACTGAAGCTACAAAGGCTAGTAGAGCCTGTGGGGCTGGAAGTTCCATCTAGTGCTGACTCAGCTGGGCTCTGTGGATCCCACAGTGAACAAGATCGGCCCTGCCCTCTGGGGGCTTACATTCCAGTACGGTGGACAGACCCTGACAGACATCCGAATGTAACTGAAAGGATGATTGCAGGCTGTGCACTGAGGTCTGAAGTAGAAGCACTTGGCATCACAAGAACATATAACTGCATGCAGGTGGCTCAGGAGGGCTTCTCGGAGGAAGTGATGTTTAAGATGTGTGAAGGATAAGTAGGCTTTTTAGGTGAAGGGATGAGGTAGCAAGAGACAGAGGAAAACCATTCCTGGCAGAGGGAACTGCACATGCAAAGACTGTGGCTGGAGGGAGCACTACAGACAAGGAATGGAAGGACTAGGAAGTGGCTGGAGTGCAGAGAGAAAGGACAATGGTGCCACATGCAGAGGGGGCAGAGCATGTGGTCCTCTCCTAAAAGCAAGAGGAAAGGAGTGGGGAGGACATGAGGAATATGGAAAGAAGAGGGTGGAGCCGAAACTCATTGCTTAACAATTGTACAACTTGGACAAGCATCTGTCTTTACCTTCACACGTATCTGGGTTTCAGTTTATTCATAATGGGGGTGAAAATTACTCACCTCTCAGGGTAAACCATGTGAAAACACCCACCACGTTAGTCTGAGCTTCTCCAGGACAGGAATCTTTTTATTTTCTGTCTCCCCAGCACCACCCAGGGAAAGCTGGGGACAGCGTGGCCTCAGCATAATTTCCTCCAGTTAAATCCAACCAACTCTATCCTGGCTCCTTCCTGGCTCGATTAGCCCTCCCCTCCTTTTCCCTCCCTGCCTCCACCCCTTAATTTTGTTTTGGTTCCCAGAGCCTCAGGGACTGGCTTCCCGTTGCCATGACGACTGCCACTAAAGGAGCTAGTCACGTGACACGAGTTGATAAGGGAAGCAGAGTGTCTAACTGCCTTGTTTTCCTGCCTCAGGGCTGGGCCTGGGAGGCCTCTTAATTGGAGGGGAGAAGGCAGGGGCTTGTGGGCCAGGAGGAGAGACCCTGGGAAAGAGGCAGGGGGATGAGGTGGGTGCTAGAGAGGAAGCTACGTTTAGCTCTGCACACTGGAGCTGGTGTGAGGGCTGTCCTGGGGAGCCATCATCACAGTGGCTGAGCTGGGCTTGTCTGGGGACTCAGCCTCCCAGCTCCTGAGTGGGGGATCATGAGAGGGGAGGTAGGTGGGACGTGTTGAGAAGGTTGGAGGAAATCAAGAGGGAAACAACTGGTGTTAGTACTAGGACCCTGTGGTCCTAGTCTAACCCGGTGGTTCTTAGTGAAGGAGGGGGCACAATTTTGCCACCCAGGTAGGATTGCCACATAACATACAGGTCACACAGTTAAATTCAAAATTAAGATAAACAACAAACAATTTTTTAGAATGAGTATGTATTGCTAAATCTGGCAACCCTACCCCAGGGGACATTTGGCAACATCTGGAGACATTTTTGGTTGTCATAGCTGGGGGTGCTACTGGCATCTAGTGGGAAGAGACCAGGGATGCTGCTCAACATCCTACAAAGCACAGGACAGCCCCCATCACAAGGAAGTATCCAGCTCAGAACAGCACTACTTTGCTGACTGGTCCCCACATGCCACCTTCTTTACTCAGAAAGACAACCTTAAGAGGGAGAATAACCATCTCCTTCACTTTATAGAAGAGGACCTGGAGGCACAGAGACGGTAAGCAGCTCGCTTTAAGGTTGCACAGCCAGCCTGTGGAGAAGCCAGGATTCAAATCCCACATTCTCAGGATCTGAAGGGTGGCCTCGTGGCCTCTGATTCACAGAGGGCAGAGGTAGGGAGCTACAAGCTACAGCAGAGTCCCCGGAAGCAGGCTTGGGGGTCAGATGTGTGTAGGGGAAGGAGATGAGTCAGGAAAGGTCCGTTAGCCCCAGCTTGTGCAGGGCTGCGGATGTCAGGCGGCAGCCTTTGCTCCATCAGACAGTAGGGAGCTCTAGAAGATTTATGAACAGGGGAGGTCTTGCTTGGAGTTGTACTTCAGGAAGTTCCATTTGGCAGCAGGGGCCAGAACAGACCCTTTCTGCCAGCTCTTAGAAGAAAACTTCCTCTCTTCTTTCCTTCTTTCCACAAATATTTATTGAGCATCTACTAGGTGCCAGGCATTGTTGTAGGAACTGCAGATTGAGAAATGAACAAAGCAGCATCCCTGCTCACGTGCTCTCGTGAAGCTTACAGTCTAGCTGGGGGACAGATAACACAATAAATATAGTGACAGGAGCTATGAGGAAAATAAAGCAGGAAAGGTGGTGGAGAGTGGTGACAAGCGCACTCCAGAGGGGGCACTCTGGGATGGCCTTTCCAACAGGGTGACATTGTCTGCTTGGCAGACATCTGTGGGAAGGGTGTTCCTGACAGAGGGAACAGCATATACAAAGCATTTGAGTGGGGAACAGTGAATAGTGAGGAGGCCAGCGAGGCTGGAGCAAAGGGAAAAAGAATGAAGGAGGATGAGATGAGGTCAGAGAAGGAACAGGAGGCCCATCGTGCAGGGCCTGTGGCCCTCGGAAGCTTTGGCTTTTACTCTGAGTGAGGTGGGAGCCGTGGGGGGATTTTGAGCATGGGGGGAGTGTGAGTTCACCTATGTGTGGCTGCAGGCAGGCAATACATGGAGGGGACAAATGAGGATACAAAGTCATTAGGCAAGAGAGGAAACTTCTATCTAGTTCTTTCCGAGCTTTCCATTCTTGGGCTGGAAATCACAACCCCACACTCCTCTGCTGGGCCAAGTGGAGGTTCCGAAAACGCTTGCTGATCGAATGAACAAAAGCAGGAATACTGGGTGGGATATTTCGGGGCTCTCTGTTGCTTGCAGGGTTGACTCAAATCAGTTGGTGTGTGTCGTGTTTTCGAGCTTAAAACGGCAGAAGTTCTCATGAATAATGCAGCTATATCCACACATAGTCTGGTTTGATGCTTTTTTTGTATCTCTGGCAATGTGGCTTCCGGGAGCTTTGGATAGTGGTGGGCTTGGGTTTGATGTGACGGGGGTGGCAGGAGGGACTCTGGCTTTCCTGCTTAGATATGTCTCCCGTGAAGTCTGGGTGGATCCCCCCTGCAGTAACCTCCTGAGGGGCTCTGCGAGAGGGTGGTAGCTTTTGCTGCTGGTTGGCAGGTGGGAAAGTGCATTTCTGTCACCCACTTGGACCCACAGTTGTTGGCTGCAGACCCCAGGATGGGAGGTGAGGACACCTGAGTCCTTGTCCCAACTCTGCGCCTAACGACCTGTGGCCTCTTAGCGGGTCCCTTCTCCCTGTCTCATTCTCCTGCTTTCTAAGTGGACAAGGTCGGACGGCCCAGGGATTCTAAGAACATCGAGCCATCTAATTTGACCGGCATCTCTTTACAAGAGCCAAGCCTCTCCTGTGTTTTCTCTACTCTGAATTTGCCAAGTCTGTATTTAAGACTTATTATACTCAGTAGCTGATAAGACTTTTGGGGAGCCTTCACTCAAGGAAAACAAGGGCTCGACTAAAGCCATTCTAATGGGATCAAGTTTTTTTAAACAGCATTTACTGAGCATTTTATATGAATGACTTCATTTAAGTATCTCAGTGCCCTGTGGAGTGGATAAAACGTTCTCCCTAATAGAGAAGGATATTGAGGCACAGAGATGGCAAGTAAGACCCCTGCGGCCGTGGAGACTGTAAGTGGTACAGCTTGGGGGTCTGGCTCCAGGACCCAGCTCTGCACTCTGGAGCCAAAACCAATGTGGTTATAAGCTATGAAGAGAGTGTGGAGTTAGGGATAAGGCCAAGCTTTGGAGCCAGACAGCCTTGAGTTCAGGTTGCAGCCCTGCCGTTTAGGAGCTGTGGGAATCTCTCTGGCTTGAGTTTCCTTGTGTATCAGATGGCCAGGGCATCATCTACCACTCGTTTATGCTGTCACACGGGGGTTTGACAGTATTTGTGGAGGGACCAGGCACAGTGCTTGGCTCACCCAGTTAAGAGTGAGATGGAACTCGTTTGCAGAAGGACATTTTGCTGCCCTTTCTGGTCACGTTGAACTTGCAGATGCCCTCAGCATGGGATCTTGATCTCCTTGGGTAAGCCTTGGGCTGGGGGTTGCCAGGACCACAGCAGCAGTGCTGTAGCCTAGGAAGGGGATCCAGTGGGACTGAGCCCTTGAGTAGGAGTCTGCAAGGCTGAGTCTTGACTGATGGCATTGCCATCCTCGGGTGGGCAGCTGGAGGTTCCCTCTGTGTCTGACTGCTCATCGGCCCCCGTGGAGGTAATCCCTCAGCCTCAGGAGGTCAGAAACCCTCGTGAGCCTGCTGGCCCTGCCTCTTAGCTGCTGTGAGCCCCCGGGTGAGGCAGCTAGGAGGGCTGAACTCCAATGGGGGCAGCGTATTTTTCTTTCTTTTAGTAGTACAAGAAGATAGGAGATGAATAGTTTTTTTTGTGCTTTTTCTTCACAAAATCTTGAAGGAACTCAGATTCTGGGCATTTGTGAAGGACAGTAACAGGTCCTATTGCCGTAGACCCCCATACAAAAATCGGATAACTGAAGCCTCAAGAGATCAAGGGACTTGGCGATACTTGGGGCATTGAATGAATTCTCCTCTAATTATTGTTATTTAGTGAATTATGTTGAAATGGAAAGTTAGAATTAGAGCAGCTATCATTTCTTTTTTTTTTTTAAGAAATAAAGACATTTTTACTACTACCATTTATTAAACGCTACTCTAAGTGCTTTACTCTCTCTCATTTAATCCACAAAGCAATCTTCCTATAGAGTAGGCACAGATAGCAACTCCTCTTTACTGGAGAGGAAATTGAAGCTCATAGAGGTTAAGAAACAGGACTAAGTAAGGTCACACAGCTGCAAAGCAGCAGAGCAGGGTGTTTTAGCCAGCCCCGTCCAATTCAAGTTGGATGATAACTTGCTAAAAAAACTAGTTAAAACAGTAAATGAACACATAAATATAAAGCAGAAAGGGAAAGAGAGGCTAAGAAATGGATCTCTTGGTTCAAGGGTTTGGGAAGTTTGTAGTGATCCGGCTTTATGTACAGCTGTATCCAGGGGTTCCAGTGATGTTATCAGGACCATCTCTCTGTGCTGCTTTTGTCTGTGTAAGCTTTATGCTTCCTCTCTATGGGGAGGTAGAGGGTTGCCCAGCCGCTCTCAGGAAACAATATGCCAGCTTGACATCGAGACAAACAGAGCTTCTCCTTCCCCACGGTTCTAGCAGAAGTCTTAGGATTACATCTCATCCGACCAGCCTGGGTCATGTGCTCCTTTTGTGCCAATGGCTGTGGGATGGATTGCTCTGATTGGTCAAGCCTGGAGGGGTGAAGTGTGGAGTCAGCCCTGTGAGAGTAAAGGAGGGGACCCAGAGGAGAGTCAAGGTGAAATGACCAGACAGGGAGATGGTAACTAGGCCAACAAACCACAGACATCCACCTTCACAGCCTGAGGGTCCTGCATTTGGAGCTCAGCCCCTAACAGTAGAGGTGGCCACTCTGATGCTCCGACAGGGAGATGGTAACTAGGCCAACAAACCACAGACATCCACCTTCACAGCCTGAGGGTCCTGCATTTGGAGCTCAGCCCCTAACAGTAGAGGTGGCCACTCTGATGCTCCGTGCCTGGCTGTGATCCCAAGTGCTGCCTGGGGACCTGCTGTGCACAGGTGTCTGCTGGATCAGAGATTTTTACTCAGGGGTGTGCAAAACCCTGAAATTGTACAAACACTTTGTACTTGCTGTATGGAGAGGGTATCCTCCATTATCCTCAGGACCTGTAAAAGATCCACAACCCAAATACCCTAATACAGTTGGTGTCCTTTAATATGGTTTTAAATAAACCTTTCACAGATTAAAAAAAAAAAAAACATCCTGGAAGATGCTGGGATAAAAAGGTGAATACAGTACAGTTTCCCAACCTCCACGTGCTCAGAAATGAAATAGTGTCTCCTAATTTCTAAGCCAGTGAGTCCTCTAATAATAATATCAATCTCTAATAATAATCATAATGAGCATTTATTGGGCACCTACTATATTCTAGACCTGCACTGTCCAATGTGGGCTACTAGTCACGTGTGCCTATTTACATTTAAATCAAGTAAAATTACATTTTAAATACTGTTCCTCAACGGCACTAGGCACGTTTCAATAGCCCCACGTGGCTAGTGATACCATATTGGACAATACAGGGATACAGCATGTCCAGAAAGTTCTATCATGTTCTAGACGTTGTGCTAAGTGCTTTATATCCATTAACATATTTGATCTTTAAAAAATCCTTAATAAATAGGACCTACCCCTACCTCAGAGGTAGGGGTAGGTCCTATTTATTATCCCATTTTACAGATGAGTAAACTGAAGCACAGAGCAAGTGAAGTGACTTGCCCAAGGTCGGAGAGCCCGTAAGAACCAGGATTCTAACCCAGCCCTTAAACACATTATCTCACTGCTTTTCCTCTTAAGGTTGGCTGGAGGTGGTTAGTCCATTTTCTGGTCCATCCTGAGTGTGAACCATCTGGGTATTCCGTTTCTTTCTTTCCTGCAGCCGCCCAGACCCCCAAATTTTGGGCAGCTTTCCAGAGAATCTCTGCACCCTCTGGAGTCCGTGTGTGCCTTCCTCATCCTTGAGGCCCGTGGGTCTGCGGAAACAGGGCATGTTGCCAGGGGAGCCGCCACACTCAGTAGGCAGAGCAACCGGGAGAAAGCTGGCGGGTATCCATGGTGTGGGCTGAGAATGTGAAACACGCGGGCCCTTTTTCCTGGGGATGGGGGGCGGCCGGGGGATTGTCTTCAAGGCTTCTCCATGTCCATCCGTGGCTGGGTGTGGGAGTGTTGGCCGGAGGGACCTTTTGGCCAGGATGTCCCCAGGTGAATGGTCTTAGAATCAGGCACTGGGGAAGACTCCTTGTCGAGGGGTCTGGGGCACCTGTGCAGGGTGGCGATGACAGACCTGTTGGTGGGAACCCCATTCTCAGCCCCAGAGCACCTCTCCTTCCAGGCCCCGCTGGCTGGCGGGTCTTTCTACTCTTCGGAAACAATGCCTGGTGCTTATTTATAGCACGTCAGTAAACTATTAACTGGGGCGGGACCGGCAGCAGCCCGGGAGAGGCATTTGCTTCTCCTGCAAGCCCCATAGCCACCTTTAGGGCGTTTAAGAGTGAGGAACCAGAGGGAGGGCTCTTCTAACCCTCTGAAAATCCACATGCCACCACTTCACCGTTTATTTATTTATCCGCTCATTCCCATCACACGGATGGGACTGCAGAAGGACACCCCTGTGGCTTTGCCTTCCTTACCTGTGTGGATGTGGTGGGCAGGGTGGAAGGATGTGGGCGTGAGGGTGGGGCAGATCAGTCCTGGAACTGCAGGCGAGAGAGAATCCCCAAAAAGGAAGCTTCGATCCATTCCCTGTGGTTGCTGAGGTCCTAGTGCCAGACACCTTCAGACCCCTGCTCTGCGAGGCCCCAGAGCGCCCTGCAGACCACACAGGCTGAAGGCGAGGAGGAGTCCCTTTGGAAGGAGACTCAGTCTGTTTGCCCAAAAGCTGGGACCCCCGCCGACATCCTCCATGAGTGGCAGAGTAAGGTAAAGACATTTTTTTAAGAAACAGACTTTATTTTTTTATAGCAGTTTAGGTTCACAGTAAAAATTAAATGAAAAGTACAGAGATTTCCCTTACACGCCCCACCCCACACATGCACAGCCTTCCCCACTATGGACCCCCCACCAGAATGGGACATTTGTTACAATGGAGGAACCTACATTGACACATTATCACCCCAAGTTCATAGCTACACTAGGATTCAGTCTTGGTGATGTGCATGCTGTGGATCTGGACAAATGCATAGGGACGTGTATCCACCATTATAGCATCACACAGAACAGTTTCACTGCCCTAAAATCCTCTGTGCTCTACCTATTCATCCTTCTCTCCCCCCAACCCCTGGCAACCACCCATCTTTTAACTGTCTCCATAGTTTTGCTTTTTCCAGAATGTCGTGCAGTTGGAGTCATACAGTATGTTGCCTTTTCAGAGTGGCTTCTTTCATTTAGTAATAAGCATTTCAGCTTGGACATTCTTTTCGTGACTATGATTTTCCTTCGGGAACCGACGTGTGGCAGAGAGAGGGAGCTAGGAGGTGCCTGGTGAGCTGGGAGAGATGGGTCATGAAAGATGATGGCTGGGGCAGAGGTGGAGCTGGCAGGCGCTGCTGTACCCTGGCTGTGATTGTGACATTGGGCTTCACTGGGCTGAGGGAGCCGGTGCATTGGCCACCTGGCTGCTAGCGTCCCCACCGTGACTTGGGACTCCGGAGCAGGAGACCTTGATTCAGATCCCAGCCTCTTCGCAGGCCAGATGACCTTTGTCCCTCCCAGGTCTGCTGCTTCGTTGGAAAAATGAGAATAGTAGCAATGACACCTATATTATTGTGAATCTTTGGGCTCACATATGTAAAGCTCCTACCCAGCTTGTGGGAAGCATCCGTAGGTGTCTGTTGAATGAATGAATGAACCTACTGTGTGCCAGGGTCGGTGCAGAGCAGGTAGTCATGGGTCTGAATCCCTGCCCTGCCATTTGAAAACCTTGTGCTCTTGGAACGTCATTTAATCTCACTGAGACTCAGTTTCCTCGTTTGTAAAATGAGGAGGCTAATTGTATCCATTTCTCCAAATTACCACAAGGATTGGATGAGATAAACCTCCTAAACACAGTGCCAGGCGCACAGTGAGCACTTTATAAATAAATGCCGGTTGTTCTTACATAAAACAAATGCATAAAGCACCTACTATGTAGCTGCTGTTGTGTTTAATGCTTTATATTGAGTTGTCTGAGGTGTTTATATATATTTTGGATATCAACCCCTTATCGGTAATATCATTTGCATATATTTTCTCCCATTCCGTAGGTTGTCTTTTTGTTTCATCGATGGTTTCTCTTGCTGTGCAAAAGCTTTTAAGTTTAATTAGGTCTCATTTGTTTATTTTTGCTTTTATTTCTTTTGCCTTTAGAGACAGATCCAAGAGATATTGCTACAAAATGTATTATGCCTTTGAGACAATACTAATATCTAATACAAATACTGATATAACACTAATATGAATAACACCCATTTTATGGATGAGAATGCTGAGGCTCAGAGAAGGGACATGATTTGCCCGAGATCATGCGTGCATGAGCTGGGATATGAATTCTGGAAGTTTGATTCCAGAGTCCAGTGCTCATGGCTGTGCAGTGGGTGTTACTCTAGGAGCTGGGAAAGGGAGGGGACATCACATCAACTCGAGGGGGTCTCAGGAGGGAGTAAGAAGGTCACGTTATCTGCTTCTGGAGCACTGGGTGGTTTTTCCAGAGCTGGAGGTGGAGGTAAGGGTGGGTGGGGAGGTAAGGGTGGGTGGGGATGTCAGGTGGAGGGTACTGCAGAAGCGAATGTCAGGTGGTGGGAGTCACATGGGTCACACAGAAGGAATGCATGTGTGACTGGGAAGGGACAGGATTTGGCAGGAAAGGCAGGTGGAGCCACACCATGGGAATAGTTATAGCTTGCCAGGCGGTCCCATCCAGCCCCCACATCTGTGTCTGTGCTTTGGAGCTTCCCAAAATATTCCTTTCCCTCCCCCCCCCGCCCCACCCATCAGCCTCAGCCCTGTTCCAGCCCCTCCCAACTCTCACCTCCTGCGTGCCTCACCCATATCAAATTAAAAAATACAGAGCCGCCAGCTATTTCCATGTAGTGCTTTTCCCTGCCACACTGTCCGTACATCTGTTCCTTCCTTTGAGCTCCAGGGCACCTCTGTGGGGGCAGTAGCAGGAGGAATTTTTTTTCCCTATGCTTTAGAGTTGGTGAATCCGAAGCCCAGAAAGTTCATTTCTACTTGTACTTCAGATCTTGAGCATCACCTCCTGCAGGAAGCCCTCCCTGACCTCCCCACCCACCCAGTTTCCTTGTTATCTGTTCTCATAGAACCAAGTTCTTTCACTGCAGAGAAATGGTCTCGCTTCGTCATTATCTACCCATTGGTGTGATTTAGTTAATGTCTTTCCACCTTGCTGGACTGTGACCTGCGTGAGGACAGGGACTCTATCTGCTTGCCACCTGATGCCGCACACATAGGAGGCGCTCTGTGAATGTTGACTGACTGAGCAGTCAGTTTTGACAGTTTTGGTTCATGTGATACGTTATGGGAAGGCAGGTGTTAGCGGAACGTGGAAGAGGCATGCTTATCCCCGCTTGGGGTATGGAAAGTCCAGGAAGGCTCCCAGGAGGAGGGGACCCCTGGGCTGAAGCCTGAGTTGCAGTTAGCCAGCTGGAGCATGCATGGAGGGGCATCTGGCAGAAGGCACCACGTAGGCAAAGGCGTGGAGGTGAGCCCATTGCGTTGCCTTTGGGGACCTGCGTCCTGAGGCAGGGCTGGAAATACTGGCCTCTTAAGGTATCTGCATCTTGTTCTCAGCATCTGGGGTGCCTGCAGAGTGGCCCAGCCTATCCACCTCTTACCCCCCTCACCCCAGTCATTGTCGAGGGGGCCTTTGAGCCACCCCCCTTTTCTCCCCACTTTCCCCACATGCTGAGAGTTTTGTTTTGTTTTTTATTTATTTTTGGCTGCGTTGGGTCTTCGTTGCTGCACGCGGGCTTTCTCTAGTTGCGGTGAGCGGGGGCTACTCTTTGTTGTGGTGCATGTGCTTCTCGTTGTGGTGGCTTCTCTTGTTGCGGAGCACGGGCTCTAGGCGCGTGGGCCTCAGTAGCTGTGGTGCACTGGCTTAGTTGCTCCGCGGCCTGTGGGATCTTTCCAGACCAGGACTCGAACATTGGCAGGCGGATTCTCAACCACTGCGCCACCAGGGAAGTCCCTGAGAGTTATTTTTAAAACCACTTCGAAGGCCCTCCAGGCATCCTAATCTAACGGTCCTCTCCACCGTGAGTTTCTTGTAGATGTAAGAGTCAGGCTGCCTAGGGGGCTCCATCTCAGAAGCTGTTGCTACCTAAGCATTACTCACCCACCTGCACCACCAGGCACCTACCACCTGAGACCCCAGCTGGTGTGCGGATGCTCTAAGGCCTCCTAGGAGCAGGTGGCAGCTCTGGTGATGTTTATTTAGGCCTCCTATGTGCCACAGGCACTGTGCTGGGTGCTTTAAACCAGGGGTCCCCGTGGCCCAAATGCAGCTTGTTTGTGAGCTGCCCTTGAGCCAAGAGTGCTTTTTACATTACAAAGGGTTGTAAAAACAAAAGAGACTCTGTGATGTAGACTGTAGGTGGTCTAAAAAAGAGGTTTGCCAGATTTAGCAAATGAAAATTCAGAAAGCCCAATTAAATTTGACTTTCAGGGAAACAGTAATGTTTTAGCAAAAGTATTTACCATTCGCTATTTGGAACATACTTACACTGTATATATATATATATTATATATATTTGTTATTTATCTGAAATTTAGATTTTACTGGGCATCCTGTATTTTATATGGCACCGCTATCCTAAAGCCTGAAGTATTTGCTGTCTGACTTATTACAGAAGAAGTTTGCTGACCCCAGCCTTACACACATAGAAGTTTGCTGACCCCAGCCTTACACACATAGCAAACGAGATCAGGCATCAAAGGGGCTTAGGACACTGCCTGGACCCCAGCTCCATAAGCACCGGCTACTGGTATTCGTGTTATTGGCATAATCAAAGTGATCACCAAATATATATTGAACTGCTTGTCCGAGGGGCTCAAGGTTTACTTGGGAGAGACGGACACTGAACGAATAAATCCACAGACGTGTAGTGACGATCAGACTGTGATAAGTTCTAGGGTGCCATGCAAGAGACTCTGTTTTAGACAGGGCGGTTCTGAGCACTGTGCCTGTTTTGTCTGTGGAATCCTCACATAGCATCCGTGTGAGGTGGTGCAAACATCATCCCCATTTCACAGATGAGGAAACCGAGGCCCGAGGTTCCCCAGCTAACAGCAGAGCTGGACTTTGACCTGGGCCTGGTGGCTCCCAAGCCCATGTTCTACTCACGTCACTAAAATGCCTCCCTTTATATGGTGCCAGCTGTGTGCTGGGTCTCATTTGAGGTCCCCTGCCTGTATTTTCCGTAATCCTTGTGACAGCCCTGCATACTGGGCCATGTGATTCCCATCGGGGCTTAGAGGAGTGAACACAGCACAGTGTGGAGAGTCAGGGAGGAGGAGCAAGTCGATTTGGAAGCTGGCAGGGTTCCAGGTGGGCAACATGAGGGTACCTGGGTGTGCGCAGGTGGCAGGTGTGAGGAGGAGAGACACAGGGCAGCCCGGGGAGCCACCAGGAGCCCCCCTTCCGGCTTTGCAGATTGGCCCGGATTTCCCTGTCTCCCTCCTGAGATTAATCCTCCTTTTATGCTGTTTAAATATTTGCAGGTAGAGGGAGGGAGGGATGGGGGAGGGCGGGGCATATTTCTGAATGGTTGCCGGATGGGGCCAGTGGTGGGGTGGGGTAGGTGCTCTGAGGCCTGATGTGGAGGCACGGCTGGGCCACAGCCAGAGGAAGTTGGGGTTGGTGAATAGAGCTGAAAGGGCCCCTTAGCAATTGGCCGTTCACCTAACTAACTAACCCTCATGAATATCCACCGTGGGCCACTCAGTGAACCTGACCATCGCTATCATCTCAAGAGTCATTACTGTTTGTAGCATCCCTACTATGTGCCAAGTACAGTCTCCACAATCTCATTCAAGCCTCACATTACCCCTGTGAGGTAGGGATGCTAAGACCATCCACCCCATTTTACAGATGGGGAAGCTTGTCTAGCATCATGTGGGCAGTGAGTGGCCAAGGATTGGACCCCAGGTCAGTGACTCCACCTCTTGGGCCCTTAGCCTCTCTCAACTGCCTCCTCACATCCTGTCCTTAGAGCTGAGAAGCTGGTTCCAAAAAGAGTGAGCTCCCCATCGTTGGAGAAATGCAAGCAGTTGTTGGAGGACTCCTTAGAATGGAGCTGGAGAGGGATCACAGTTTCCCGACCACTGTGACCTTTGAGGTCCCCCTGCCTCTGAAGGGTCCCCACAGTGGGATGTAGTTGGCAGAGTCACATCCAGGTGACCCAGGTCTTCTGACTCCCAGTTCAGTGCCTCTTTCCATCCCCAAGTTGGGAGACACTGGAGAATCCCTCCTCACAGGTTTCTCAGCACCTTGGGATTTCAGAGGGCCTGACCCAGGATTGGGCAGGGCTGGAGGCAGGGCTCCAGGTCAGGCCATCAGACCTGGCTTCAAGTCCTGGCTGTGTGACCTGCAGGCAAGTTGTATAAACTCTCTGTGCCTCACTTTATCCATCTCTAAAATGGGGATAATAATGCTCTCATGAGGATTAAATCAGACATTCTATACAGATCACCTGGCACTTCGTAGATGCTCTTAGTATACATTCTCTTTTATTCTAATAACAAAAGCAGAATGACAGAACAAAAGGAGAATAACAGAAGCATTTGGTTCACAGTGGCCTCTGCTTCTGCAGTGACAGACAAAGTATTTGTTAGAACAAAGGCCCTGGGTCTGAATCCTGCTGCCTCTGCGTGACCTGGGTCAAGTTAGCTAATGTTTGTGTGTCAGTTTCCCCATCTGTAAAATGGGAATAACTTGGGAAATGACCTCATGAAGGTTGTGCTTACAGATAGTCCCCGGAACACAGCGAGTGCCCAAAAAAGTGAGGGTAAGCTTTAGCGTCATAAAGCTTCTACTGTGTGCTAGCCCGGCCTGCCCTTTCACCAGTCACATCACATTTAATTCTCAGCACAGCCCCAGGGGGTGATAGGTTCCACTTTACAGATGAGGAAACTGAGGTGCCAGCAGGGGCACGACTCGACCGAGCTCACACTGGACGTGAGTGGCCCGGCTGGAATGAGAATGCAGGTCTGTGTGGCTCTAGAGTGGCGCCAACCATAGTCACTGCCTCTGTGCCGCCCAAATGGGGCGGGATTCCTGGTCCAAAGCTTAGAAAATCACACAGGCCGCAAGGAGCCAGGATGGCACCCTGCCACTGCCACCGTCTCCAAACCACCCCACGGTCCCTCAATCTGTCTGCCTCCAACGTGGACCAAGTTCAAGACCATGTCTGGGGGCCTGAGAGGGGGAAGGTGGTTGAGCTAATTTCGGAAATCTTCTGCAGCTGCCAGTCCCTCTTCCCCCGTCCCCAGTGCTGACCTGTCCCGGGGGATGGGTCCCCCCCTCGCAGGAGTGGGCAGCAGCCTCTTTCTTCTTGCGGCGAGACCATGCCCTCTTCTGCAAGACTCTCAGTGACCTTCTGGGGGAGGCTCCCACAGCGTTGCCTTTTAATTTCCTCTCCTGGCCTCCGGCTGTCAGCCTGTTATGAACTTCCGGGAAGATATTCTAGCCCACAGCTGGGGGCCAACGGAGGTGGGGAGGGGCCCTCACTGCCGGAACCCCTTGTTCAGGCTGAGAACGCCCTGGGTGCTGCATTCTCCCCTCCACCACCCACCCCAGATCCATCCCCAGGACAGGAGGCCCAGAGCCAGGCAGCCACGGGCTCCTCCCTGCAGCCGGCTTCCCAGCTGTGTGACCCTTTGAATTTCAGGATCCACAGCTGTAAGCAGCCGGCCTTCTCCGCTCTGCAGATTCTGGAGTTGAGACAACGTGTGTGTGCAGTCAGGGTGCCGATAGGAAGCAAGTGCTTCCCCCAAGGTGAATTTAATAAAGGGCTGTTGACTAAGGCAAGGGAAGGATGCTGTGAGGCCCCGGGAAGCATGCAGCACCCCATGATATTAACGTTGGGGAACCAAGAACCGCTACTGCCCCCAGTCTGATCAGGGTGGGAGGGAGAGGTTCCCAGAAGGGGCAGGCTGTGTGGGGAGGGTCCCCAGAGACAGCTGTGACTGCTACGCCTCTTTCTTAAGGATTTGGGGGCAGCTCCTTATTTTATATCCTCCCCCACCCTTCCCCACTCTCCCCGCCTCTCCTTTTCCATCCCCTTAGATCCTTGAGTACAGTCTGAGCGTGCTTGAGATCACCTGGAGGGCTTGATCACTACCCCAGAGTTTCTGATTCAGTAGGTCCAGGGTGAGGCTGAGCATCTGTATCTCTGACCAGTTCCCAGCTGGTGCCGGTGCTAGTGCTTCTGGGCCCCACCCCAAGGAGCTCTGCTCGTCCCCATCGCACTTACCTCCCACCTCTCTTAGCTTGTGGCTCTTTGGACTAAGGGCCCCTTCAGGGCAGGACTGTCTTACTCCATCCCTGCAGCTCTGTCCACCTTGAACTCAGTATCCGAGGGCTGGTTCTCTTGCCGCCTGCCCAGATGAATCCACCTGCGTTTGTATCACTTGCAACTTGTCCCTGTAGATTGCTGTCCAGACATGTTGATCCGAGGTCAATGCTGAGATAGAGATCAGGATGCAGGAGGTCTATGAGGGCACGCTCTTGGGGTCAACACCAGGAGAGGTGAGGCAGAGAAACAGGAGTGGGTGGAGGGAGAAGTTGGGCCACGATGTGGCCTCCGTGGAAGCCTCAGTCAGCCCTGTGGAGAGCTGGGACGGCCCTTCAGAGCTGTCCCATGTGAGGGCAAGGATGCCGGATCTTCACACCCCACATGCATCATTCACTGGATGGGCCACCCCGGGAAGGACTGCGACCTTGGGGGAGGCCCTCTCTGCAGCTGAGGTGACCCTGTTTCCTAAGGGACAGCAGCCCTCCCAGCAGCTGGCAGCCTCCGGTCCTCATGGGATCTGAGTGGTGCATTGCAGCATCTGCCACATCATCAGGACCTTCTCATGGCCCCCACCGCCATCCTCTCCCTACCCCTGAGTCCCATGGCCCCTGTACCCCACACTCTTCCTTCCTTTCCAGCCCCAAACCAGAAAGCCCTCTTGCTATCACTCAAGCACACAGAGCCCCCAGTAAAGACACCTGCCCATGGTTTGGCCACCAGCTGACCTCTGAATCTTAATTTTGCTTGGCCAGGCCATCCTGCAACACAGAGAAGTCAAAGCCCCCAGGCCCCATCCTCTTTGTACTACATCAGTGTTATCTGCCACATGTGATGGTTAGGGATGCACCAGGCCTTCCAGAGAGAGGGAGAGAGGAAGACGGCAGATGTATTAGTCTGCTCGGGCTGCCATAACAAGGTACCACTTGGTGGCTTAAACAACAGAAATTTATTTTCTCACAGTTCTGGAGGCTGGAAGTCCAAGATCAAGGTGTCGGCAGGATTGGTTCCTTTGGAGGGCCAGGCGGGAAGGGTCTGTTCTGGGTCTCTCTCCTCGGCTGTTGATGGCTGTCTTCTCCCTGTATCTTCACATGGCCTTCCCTCTGTACCTGTCCATGTTCAAATTTCCTCTTCTTATAAAGACCCCAGATGATACCAGATGAAGGCTCACTCGAATGTCCTGATTTTAACTTAATCACTCTGTAAAGATCTCATCTCCAAATACTGTCACATTCTGAGGTCCTAAGGGATAGGATTTCAACATGAATTTGGTGGGGGGCCGGGGAGGGACACAGCTGAGCCGATAACATTAGGGGAGGTGACAGTTTACAGGATTGGAAAGCAGGTGACAAGGAAAAGGAATGGGAAGAGGTTAAGGCATCCTGGGCAGGTGTTTGAGGCCAGAGGGGTGGTGCCAGCCTAAGGGCCCCTACTAGTTGCTAGCAGAGCCGGAAGCTAAAGCTGAAGGGTGTTTCACGCATCCCGAGGACGCTCACAGCCTCCTTTTGTGGAGGGAGCCGATGGGGCCTGGTGGCCTCTGCGCTAACCGTGGGGAAAGAGGCAGGCTGGCAGCAGGGCCTCTGCATCAGAGCCACTCCAGAGGGTGACAGGCAGATGGCCGCCTCCAAGGAACAGGAGGACGTTGCCAGGGGGGCTGCAACCTGCTTAAGAGAGGGCTGGCCCTCTGGAAGGAGCTGAGGCCTGCCCTGAAATGGAGTGGTCACGCTTTGGCACTCCTCCCACCCCCCAGAGCTGACCTGCTGCTGCAGGGAACACCAGCCCGGCAGAGCCAAACGTTCCTGTGCTGGGTCGGTGAGCTGTAAAAACACGCCCCTCCTGTGTGTTTCTCCTTTGCTCTCACCTGTCCCCACACAATACTCCAATACGCAGACTGTGGGTTTTCTGCACAACAAACAATCCCCCAGTGCCAGCTGAGCATCCTACAATTAACTCAGTTCTGACACCATCTATCGGAGATGGCATCCGATCCCACAGGTTAAGGGCTCAGTCCCACAAGACTGACCCCCCAATTTCAGGTACCAGTTGCACATCTCAGGTTGTTCCTCGTACTTCTGGCAGACCTGCTGTAAGTCAGGGTTCGCACCTCCTAATCCCATCACAGTGCAAGTTAGGATTTCAGCGTATGAATTTTGGAGGAACCTAAGCAGCCCATTGCAAGGAGTATCCTCCCTCCTCCGTCTCAGTTTCCTCCTCTGTGAATGGAGAGGGTATTACTGTGAAGTTCTTGTGATGATCCAGTGAGGTGAGGCAGGCAGGAGAGAGCTTTGCAAACTGTGACACACTCAGGACTTACTTACACACTTGCTCATTCCATCCCACCTGCTTATAACTCCAAGCTCAACCTCACCCCATGTAGACTGCCCTTGGTGGCCGTGTTTCCCCTGCAAGGTTAATTTTGTTTATTGTTTTTAACTTGGTTTTACCTGCATACATGTGTTTGATGGCAGGGACTTGGGATGCATGGACCAGATTTGATATGTTGACGGGCAGCAAAGAGGTCATGGTCATCATTATTAAAATGTTACTATTTATTGACCACCTACTATGTATCAGGCATTATGCTGAGTGCTTTACCTATACTTCCTCATTTAAACCTCCCCGTGGGAAGTATGCATTCATCCAACAGATACTTATTGAGTGCCTACTATGTGCTCTTCTAGGTCTTAAGAATAGGGCGGTAAGTGATGTATATGGGTCGTGGAAGTCAAGAGATGCCAAGAAAGAAGCAAAATACATAGCGTGCTAGGGGCAATAAACACTATGGAGAGAAATAAGCAGAAAGGGGGTATGTTGAATGCTGACTGGGGTGGGGTTGAGATTTTAAATAGGATGATCAGGGGTGGTGACATTTGAGTGAAGAGTTGAACCGTGTAGGTTTCCAGGGAAAAAGCATTCAGTAAAGGGAACAGCAAGTGGGAAGGCGTGAGGTGGGACCATGCCCTCTGAGCTGGGCAGACAGCAAGGAGACATGGGGTACGTGCAGTGAGTGACGGGACCAGTGGGGGAGGAGGTTGGGAGGACAGTGATGGACCCAGGTTATGTGGAGCCTTGTGGGCCATCGTGAGCACTTGGGTTGTCAGTCCAGGTGAGATGGGAGCCACGGGAGAGCTCTGAGCACCGGAGGGATGGTGGTCGGACTTACCCTGTTTTTTCTAACTAGAAAATATTTATTTATACTACATTAACACATACATGCTTCTTAAAATTGTGGTAAAATACAGAGAACAGAAAATTCACATCCTTCACCATTTTTAAGTTCAGTAGTGTTAAGTATGTTTACATTATTGTGTAGCCAGTGTCCAGAACTCTCTTTATCTTGCAAAACTGAAATTCTGTACCCATTAAGCACTAACTCCCCATTTTCCCCTCGTCCCCACCCCAACTTCTGGTAGCCCCATTCTACTTTCTATGCATTTGACTACTTTAGGTGCCTCATATAAGTGGAATCCTACAGTATCTGCCTCTTCGTGTCTGGCTTATTTCACTTAACATGATGTACTCAAAGGTTCATCCATGTTGTAGCATGTGTCAGAATTTCCTTTTTAAGGCTAAATAATACTCCATTGTATGTATACACTACATTTTGTTTATCTATCATTGTTTATCTATCATGAACCCTTGGGTTGTTTCCACCTTTTGGCTATTGTGAATTACACTGCTATGAACATGGGCAAACAAACCTCTCTCTCTGTATATAATATCTAAATATAAGATCATGTCATCTGGAAAAAGAGATAATTTTCCTTCTTCCTTTCCAGTGTGCGCCCCTCTTTTGTTTCTTTTCTTGCCTAATATATCTGGCTGACTTCCAGTGCTATGTTAAATAGAAGAGGTAAAAGCAGGCATCTTTATTTTGTTCCTGAACTTATAGGAAAAGCTTTTTCAGGCTTTCACCACTGAGTATGATGGTAGCTGTGGGCTTTTCTTATACAGGCTTGACTCGGAGATAATGCAGGTTTGGTTCCAGACCACCACAATAAAGCAAATATCACAGTAAAATGAATCACATGAATTTTTTTGTTCCCCAGTGCATGTAAGTGTTATGTTTACACTATACTATAGTCTATTAAGTGTCTATTAGGTTATTCAATCTGTTGGTATCCAGTTGTTCATAGTATTCTCTTATAATCCTTTTTATTTCTGTGGCATCCCTTGTAATGTCCCCTCTTTCTATTCTGATTTCAATTATTTGAGTCTTCTCTCCTTTTTTCTTTTTTGTAAAAAAAAAATTTATTTATTTATTTTTGGCTGCGTTGGGTCTTCGTTGCTGCGTGCGGGCTTTCTCTAGTTGCGGAAAGCAGGGGCTACTCTTCGTTGCAGTGTGCAGGCTTCTCATTGCGGTGACTTCTCTTGTTGTAGAGCACGGGCTCTAGGTGCACGGGCTTCAGTAGTTGTGGCTTGCAGGCTCTAGAGCACAGGCTCAGTAGTTGTGGCGCACGGGCTTAATTGCTCCACGGCATGTGGGATCTTCCCCGACCAGGGATCAAACCTGTGTCCCCTGTATTGGCAAGAAGATTCTTATCCACTACGCCACCGGGGAAGCCCTCTCCTTTTTTCTTAGTCAGTCCAGCTTAAAGGTTTGTCAATTTTGCTGATTGTTTGAACCAACTCTTGCTTTTGTTAATTTTTTCTGTTCTCTATTTTGTTTATTTCTAGTCTTGATTTCCCTCTGCTAGCTTTGGGTTTAGTTTATTCTCCTTTTATAGTTCGTTAAGGTGTAAAGTTAGATTGCTGATTTGGGATCTTTATTCTTTAACGTAAGTATTTCCAACTGTAAATTTCCCTCTTATCACTGCTTCCCTTTCATCCCATAAATTTTTGCATGTTGTGTTTTCATTTTCTTTTGTCTCAAGACGTTTGTTGATTTTTCTTGTGATTTCTTCTTTGACTCATTGTTTAAGCGTGTGTTTAACTTTTCATTTATTTCTGGATTTCCCAGTTTTCCTTCTGCTGTTGATTTCTAGCTTCATTCCATTGTGATCGGAAGAGATACTTTCTTTGATTTCAGTCTTTTAAAATTTATTAAGACTTGTTTTGTGTCCTAACACAGTAATCTGAAGACTATTCCATGTACACTTGAGAAAAGTGTGTATTCTGCTCTTGTTGGTTGGACAGTCCATGTGTCTGTTAGGTCCAGTTGGTCTATAATGTCGTCCAAGTCCTCTGTTTCCTTATCGACCTTCTGTCTGGTTGTTCTGTTGACTTACCTTTTAACAAGATCCTTCTGGACACGTTAAGACAGCCTCTAGCATGTAGATGCAGGGAGACCAGTGAGAGGTTACAGTGTCAATCTAGGAGAGATATGACTTGGACCAGCATCACTGGCACCTGGGCAGTGCTGTTGGAGGGGAGGAAAAATGGTTGGACTCTGAGTCTGTTTCAGTGGTGGAGCCAAAAGAGTCAGTGAAACAATTCTGTAGAAATTGGAGCTATAGGTAAAGGAGTTTGCCTAAGCTCCTACAGCTAGTAAGTGGCTGAGCCAGGATTTGAACCCAGGTCTGTTTGGCTCCCAATTCTTGGCTGTTGATTACTCACTGTGCTTTTGAAAGTACTCCCGATCCAGCTGCCCGGACACCCACCCCCATGCCTCCCTGACAGTCCGCTGTCACCACTATTTTGCCTGAACTCACTCCCTCTGCCTCTATTCCCAAAGGATGTCCAAGTCTAGGTGCTGGGAGCAGAGAAAAGAGGGAGGCAGGTACCTGAGGCTGAGGAGGGCAGAGAGGGGGCCAAATGCTTTGAGACCATGTGGGCTTAACGGCATGTTGTAGAAGGGGCTCAACCCCTGGAGTCGGATAAACCTGGGTCCAAGCCCTGAATCCACTCGTCACCAGCTGTGTGACTCTGGGCAGGTTACTTCACCTCTCTGTGCCTTTGTTTGCTCCAGGGGTCATTATACTGCTACTCCGTTTACCCATGATTATAGTGACAAGAAAGCATGTTTTTCAACTGGAATATTCTACCAAAGCAGAAGTCAGTCATGATCTTTCAAGCCATTCATTCCTCAAACAGAACTTTATTGAGCACCTACTGTGTGCTGGAACCACAGTTCTTAAGCAGGGAGACACGGAGTGCTTGCCCTCATGGGGTCCACAGCTTGGCAGGGGGGACAGGTGCTGACAAAATCATCACAAATCTGATGGATGTTACAAAAAGCAGCCACTGTGGGCCCCCAAGCAAGGAAATTTAATCTTAACAGGTGGTGTTTCAGGCAGGACCAGAATAACGGTAAAGGAGACCAGGTGTGAGGTTCTCGGTAGGGCAATGACCTGCATGCAGCTAACGTTTATCGCGGTACGCTGCACACCAGGCTCTGTACTCAGCACGTGGGGCGCGTTACCTTGTGCAGTCCTCCCGTTGCCCCTTGTAGGCGCTGTTCCTACAAGCCCTGTACCCAGTGAGAACACTAAGGTTCAGAGAGGCGGCATGAGTTGCCTGAGGAAATACAGCTAGTAGCTAGACGGGTCAGGGCATGGCAGCTGGAGCCAAAATGAGAAACATTTTTATAAGTTGGAATTCCAGCTCTGCTGCTTCCTAGCCGTATGGCCTTGGGTGGGCTAGTTCATCTTCCTGAACCTCAGTTTCCCCATTTGTAAGTGGGACCAGTTCCGCAGGCTCAGTTAGATAGTTTTCAGACTTTGAAATGCTGCTGGCAAAACCAGGCTTAGAGCTTGCTGGGCTTGGTGGCCGGGAGCTGTTCACGGTGCGGGTGCTGACTTGGTTGTGTCGGGGGAAGTGCTGTGTCAGCTCTCAGGTGGTCACTGCCATGTGTTTTTCCAGAGAACATGGCCAAGGATGCTTTGGGTTCTGTCTTCCCCTCCAGAAGGCAATCGGAAGGGAGAGAGAGACACTGAGAGCCTGAGACTGCTCTCAGACAGGCACGTGGATGGGCTGGCCAGGCCGAGTGTAGGTGGGCTGCAGGGCAGCCAGAAGGGAGTAGGGGCTCATCGATGGGGGTGGATTCCGGATCCCCACGTCACAGCCCCAGAGATGTAGAGCTGGGACCAGGTTTTGAGGTCATCTCTTCTGACCTCCTCAACCTCCAGGTGGGCAAACTGAGGCCTTAGAGGGGAGAAACACTTTGCTAAAGTACTACAGTGACTCCAGACACAGTGGGGCCCAGAATCCAGCAGAGCAGAAGGGCATTCAGGCCACCAGAGGGCCACCTCCATAAGCAGAGGCATGGCTGCCCTTTCAGCGCTGTGTCCCCTGTGCCTGGCACACCACAGGTGTTCAATAAATATTTGTTGAATGAGTGAATGTAGTATGAAAAACACACAGCCTGGGGAGTCACACCCAGCTTGGTTTCTGTCTCCACTCTGGGCCAGCTCTATGCTTCTGGGTGAATTTCTACACATTGCTAAGCCTCTGTTTCCCAAAATAAGATCACAAATCCAGCTGGTAGGTACCTGAGCAGGGATTTGAACTGTGGTCTACAGGATTCCCTGATTTTTCATACTACACCTTCCTGTTTTTTTTAATATACCCGTTTCATTCATTCATTCATCCACTCACTTAGAAAATATTTATGGAGACCTACTATGGACGAGGCACTGTTCTAGCCTCCATGGATACAGCCGTGAAAAAAAAGGCAGACAAGGCCCTGCCCTTGGGGAAATTATATTGTAGAAGATGGAGACAGACAGTAAACAAATCGGACAGGAAGTACTCTGAAGAAACCATAACAGGGGATGGAAGGAGTTAGAGGTGGGATGCCTTAGATGATGTGGACAGTCAGGAAGGAGAGGACATTTTTCGTGACACCTCAAGAGAAGCCCACTATGCAGAGAGCCTGAAAAAATAATTTAGTGGAGTGTGGAGCTATCAGAGGCCACAGGCCCTAGCCCTACAGAAAACACAGCAGGGAGGATGTGGAAGGAAAGCAGTTACCAAAACATCCCAAGCAGCCTGAGAACACCGTGGGGGGTGATGTAGCCCTTTGAGGTTGCACCCCGAGTGGGTTTGGGTCTCCCCCTCTGGTGCCTCTGCCTTCCAGGTGAAACAGATTATGGAGGAAGCCGTCACGCGCAAGTTTGTCCACGAAGACAGCAGCCACATCATCTCTTTCTGTGGTGAGTTAGTGGCCTTGAAAAGCAGCTTTTTTTCCCCTCTGTGGGCTGCCTTGGGGATGTGGCGTCTTTCTTTGAGCAAAGTTCTCATGTCATTCTTTTGCTTTTTAACTGCGAAGTTATTTTTGGATTCTAAAGGGACTCCATTAGGGAATTTGGAAGTAGAGAAAAGATTTGGAAGTAGAGAAGAAATTAAGAATGACATCTGCACCCCGGGAAAAGGTAATCATGGTTGACACAGAAGGATGCCTTCCCTCCCGTGGGTTCCGTTCGCACTGATCCTACCCCAAGCGACCAAGGGTCTTGCATCTAAGGGATGGGCTCTACATCCTTTCCTCACCCAGGTAAAGAGAGAGGATGAATGAGGACTTAAAAAAAAAAGAAAGGAATCAGGAACCATAGACACATCCCGAGGGATCTCTTCCAGCTGGCTCAGCAAAGGAGGCAGGCTCAGAGCATGACTGAGACTTCTCTCCTTGAACCTGCGAGGCCCACAGGGTTCCAGGAATAACCTCGCTGCCCGGTTCTTACTGTACTTTCACAATGGCTAGAGACAGGTGTCTTACCGTGTCCCTGAAGTCAGGATTCAGTGCATAAGCAGTGTGTACATATACGTGGGAGTGTTTCTTTCTCCCTGAAAACCTTTTTATTTAGTGATTGGAGTCTCATAACAAAGGACAAGCTGTAATGCTCCCCTCACGGTCTTGGCCCTATAGAGGGGCCCATCAGCCTCCATCCAGATGGCCGGGGACACCACCCGTGGGCCTGCAGCTGGCCGAGCACATGCCATGACCTGGGAGACCACTGACGTCAGCTTAGCCCCTTGCAGCCCACCTCTGTTCACATCCCACCTCTGCCACTTCTTGGTTGGGTGACCTTGGGCAAGATCTTATTTTTTTAGGTGATAATGCATTTAGTTAAATAAATATATATATATACACATATATATATATTTTGGCTGCACCTCCTGGCTTGTGGGATCTTAGTTCCCTGAGCAGAGATCAAACCTGGGCCCATGGCAGTGAAAGCGCCGAGTCTTAACCACTGGACTACCAGGGAAGTCCCAGAAATACGTTTTATGTATATATTGGGTTGGCCAAAAAGTTCATTCAGGTTTTTCTGTAAGATGTTACGTTATGTATAAAAATACACATTTATGCGTGCACATATATATACACACACATATATATGGGAATATATATCTCTCTATATAA
The DNA here is from genome assembly GCF_059928025.1 of Delphinapterus leucas. Lineage (NCBI taxonomy): Eukaryota > Metazoa > Chordata > Mammalia > Artiodactyla > Monodontidae > Delphinapterus > Delphinapterus leucas. Next base: position 18,881,502 of record NC_143142.1, read on the forward strand.
ATATAGATCTATATCTCTGGCTTTCTTTTTTCTCCTGGACATTTTTATTTGCAAAAGACATGATATGCATGTCTATTTTGGGACTCACTAGCATACCTACCAATTAAAGACTTAGAAGACTAGAGAGTGATAAAAATCATAATAATTCTCTAACTCTGATCAGAGTTTGGGGGTGAGAGAAATCTGCTGGCCCTAAATGAGACCTGAGGGATGGATGTCCCTGAGGATTCTTTTGTCCATTGTTCCTTATGAGCCATTGTCGGAAAGTATGGAATAATGTCTACCAAGCCAGAATGGATCATGAACTTAATCAGTATAAAGAAATGAAAGTTCTGGGTATGTAAGCAAAACTGAAGATACTTTAGAGATCATCACCCAGAATATTTTAAATCCATGAGCAGATTAGGCAACATGTGAACAATCCTTCAAAGCCAAGTCATTGCTAACAACAACAACAAAAACAACACAAGCAGTTAAACTGAAACCTCTCAGTATTTCTCCTTGCACATGGCATGACCTTGGCCAGCCTCTTTTTTTTTTTTTTTTTTTTTTTTTTTGCGGTACGCGGGCCTCTCACTGTTGTGGCCTCTCCCATTGCGGAGCACAGGCTCTGGACATGCAGGCTCAGCGACCATGGCTCACGGGCCCAGCTGCTCCGCGGCACGCGGGATCCTCCCGGACCGGGGCACGAACCCTCACCCCCTGCATCGGCAGGCGGACTCCCAAGCACTGCGCCACCAGGGAAGCCCTTGGCCAGGCTCTTGAGTGCTGGTGTCCTCTTCTGAAAAGACAGTAACTAGAACACTTGCTTAATGAGTTTTGCCACGGGGATCAGGGAAGGTAAACCTTAACACTGGCTGAGTAGGTGCCCAAGAAGGGGTAGCTCTTATTATAAATTAACATTTTCCCATAAACATTGATTATGCTCCAGTGCATACCAGAGAGCTCCCAGTCTGCTGTGTAAGACGGAAAGTAAGAAGATAAATAAAGGCTGCTGAGAGTATCAGATGTAAGATAGGGGCCATCAGAATGGCCTGCACAGGGTCTGTTTCTTAGAAGGGAACACTGAGGACCAGAGGGGGAAAGTTATTTGCCTAAGGTCACACAGCAAGTTAGTGGTAGAACCCAGGCTACACCCTAGGTCTCTTATTTGAGGAGGGCTGGGCAGGGCCTCCAGGGGAAACACAGAAATGGGAAGATTATGACTGAATCCTCTCTTCAAATGCCCTTTGTGGAGGCACAAGTGTTGTGAGCACACCTTGGGTTCAGATGTGGGTTTGAATCCCAGCTCCATCACTTATTTGCTGGGTGGCCCTGGGCAGTTCAGTTTACGTCTGGGAGCCTCAGTTTCCACATCTGAAAAATGGATGGTTTTACTTTCTGCCTGGCTGTGGCAGAGATCAGATGAGATCCATAATGTTAGCTGTTACTGGAGTCACAGTAGTAATGACAACAGTGCGACTCCCTAACCGGAATAAAGCTCAGCAGTCACATGGTCCAGGCTCCCCTCCCTCATTGACAGGAGTAATAGCTAACATTCTTAAAGCACACACTATGTGCCAGGCTCTGGGCAAAGTGCTTTCCGTGCATTTTTTCCACCTCATCCTAACAGTAACCTCACGAGGTTAATGTTCATACCATCCCCGTTTTACAGATGAGGAAACTGAGGCACAGGGAGGGGAAGTAATTGACCCCTGTCACACAGCTGGTTATTGGCCAGGAGAGAATGTGAACAGAGATGATCTGACCTTGGGCGGCAAGCGTGGGTTCACCCCTAAGCCCCCTTGCTCCCTTTTGAGGGGCTGGATGGTGGAGAGGTATACGTGCTTTTTGCTATGATGCTGTCACGAAATTTGTGATTCTGGGGTCCCCGGATCTTCAAGGTACCTGTGTGTGTTGGAAGCTCAGAGCCAGGCTGGACACTGGGGAGCATGGGCAGGGCCTGCTGATCGTTGTGTCCCTGCAGCGGCTGTGGAGGCCTGCGTCCTGCATGGCCTGCGGAGGCGGGCGGCTGGCTTCCTGCGCAGCAACAAGATCGCAGCTCTCTTCATGAAAGTGGGCAAGAGCTTCCCGCCAGCAGAGGAGCTGAGCCGCAAGGTGCAGGACCTGGAACAGCTGATAGAGAGCGCGTAAGTGCTGAGAACGGGGTAGAGGCTAGGGTACCCCCAGAGGATAGCCCCTGCTCCTCCCCGGGCTCGGTGAGAGCCTGCACCCTCTCCACTCTCCACTCTGCTCCTCCAACCCTCCAGATTCTTTCACACCCCAGGTCCTTTGCACACACTGTACCCTCCACCCAGTTCACGCCCCTCATCTTCCATGGCTGGCTCCTTGTCATCCTCAGGCCTTCCCCTAACTAATGGTAAATTTCAACCCTCACCCCATTTCCCTTTTATATCCCTCTGTTTATTGTCTTCCCAGTTGTTATCACCATCTGTAATTTATTCATTCATTCGTTTACTGTTTACTTGATTGTTGTCTGTCTCCCCCACTTGACTCTGAACTCCTTGAGGGCAGGCAGCTGCACCTGTGCTATCCCCCATTAGGTCCCCAGTGTCTGAGACAGTGCTCAGCACCTGGGAAATGCCCAAGAAACAACTGTAAAATGAATAAGTGCCTACTCTGAGCCAAGCCTGTGCCAAATGCAGGAAGATCAAAGTTTAACATAACCAACATGGTCTCTGCGTGGACAGATGCTCACAGTGAAGCAGCCATTGAAGGGGATGTTGTCTTAGTGGCTGAGTGTGTGTACTGGGGGGAGGCTCATGGCCTGAGAGTGTGTACATGAGGGCCTTCCACCCGAGCCACCCCCAGCGTCCCAACTGCACAACCAAACCCCCTACCTGGAGCCTGGTCAGGGATGGCAAATAGATTTCAAACCCATTTGGTCCTAGTAGCTGCACAGAGAGTTGTGTTGTGAAAGATTCTGGAGCTGTGAGTGGACTACATGGGAAAGAGGGCATGGATTGATTAGCCATGCCTGTTATGGGCAACAGAAGGGAGAGAGAGGCGTGCATGTCATGTGTTTGCCCTCTCTGCCATGAGTGGTTACTCTGGATGAGAAATGGCCCTTTGCTTGCCCTTTAGGCCCTGCCAGCCCCGGGCTGCTGGCCAGAACTGCATGATGGGTAAGGCTATAGATTTGGCATTGCCAACTCCCATTTGGAATCTGACTCCTCAGCCACCTGGTCTTTAGGTGCCTTCCAATCCATCTGCTAAATTCCCAGGTGTTTGCTGATAACTTCTTAAAAGGGATGGATTTCCATGGACCTTCCATAACATTGGGAGCAACTTTCTAATGGAGGAATGAGAGATGTCCATTCCAGGTGTCCATTCATTCATTTGTGCAATCGTTCATTCATGGACATATTTACTGAGCCCTTTGTATATGCCAGGCACTGTGCTGGGCCCTGGAGATACAGGCGTGAAAAAGGGCCAAGGCTTGCCACTTGGCAGACTCAATATTTTATTTTAAAAGCACTTGCATTGTCCATACCCTCGAGGTCACAGTGTGGAGGGGAAGACAGAGAAGTGAGTGGGAAGTTAAGCTGCAGAGGTTGAGGGAACACAGAGGAGGGGCCCCTCCCCAGCTTCAGCTGGTGCAAGAGGGCTTCCTGTAGGAGGGGGTGCCCTCGCTGAGACCTCAAGAGTGAGAAGGAGTCAGCCAGGGAATAGGGTAGACGGGGGAAGCCGGGAAGAAGCAGCAGCTCACGAAAGTCCTCATATGAGAGCTTCGCAGCCTCAGGGATCCACAGATATCTCTGTCTGGCTGGATCATGGGGTCAGAGGCAGAGAGTGGTAAGGAGGTGGCTGGAGAGGCAAACGGGCAAGGTCATGGAGTGCCCTGCTAGTCATGTTAAAAAGCTTCCTTCTCCAGGGCAATGGGGAGCCACCAAAAGATCTATAATCCAAGACTCTTCTTGGCCAGCACTCCTTTCCAGCCGAGAGAGAGAGAAAGTAAGAGAGAGACAGAAATTTCAATAGGGGCAAGACGGGTATAAAGACACAGACCTACTAGAGAATGGACTTGAGGATACGGGGAGGGGGAAGGGTAAGCTGTGACAAAGTGAGAGAGTGGCATGGACATATATACACTACCAAACGTAAAATAGATAGCTAGTGGGAAGCAGCCGCATAGCACAGGGAGATCAGCTCGGTGCTTTGTGACCACCTAGAGGGGTGGGATAGGGAGGGTGGGAGGGAGACGCAAGAGGGAAGACATATGGGAACATATGTATCTGTATAACTGATTCACTTTGTTATAAAGCAGAAACTAACACACCATTGTAAAGCAGTTATACTCCAATAAAGATGTTAAAAAAACAAAGAAATTTCAGTATGAGAATCTGGCTCACCCATCAACAGTGTAGGAAAGTGTCAGTTTTACCACATCTTCACACTCACTCGGTATTATTTTTTCAACTCTTTTCCCATTCTCCAGGAGCAATATGGGCTCTTGTTGTTGTTCTAATTGGCATTCCTTGATTTCTTAGAGAAGTTGGACACTTTCCCATTTGCATATTGATCCTGTTGGATTTCCTCTTTTGTGAATATCTATTCTCTTCCTTTACTGGTCTTGAAGGCGAAACCAGATCCAGGGCCTCCAGGAGAATGTGCGAAAGCTGCCAAAACTGCCCAACCTGTCCCCACTCGCCATCAAGCACCTGTGGATCCGTACAGCCTTGTTTGAGAAGGTCCTGGACAAAATTGTTCATTACCTTGTGGAAAACAGCAGGTGAGCGGAAGACACCTGGGTGCGCTCTGCCACCACCTGCTGGCCTTCTTAGGAATTGCACTCTCTCACACAAAGCTGCTTACGCTTTGCCCCCTTGATATACACTTGATGTAAAGGTGATTAAATAAGGGCCTTCTGGATGTTTGACTCTGAACTAGCCTAGCTTAGAACCTTGGGAATATTTGGGTGCTTAATAGCAATGCAGGGTCTTTGGAATTGGGGTGGGGTGTAAGGATCTTGCAATCTTAGAGATGTTCCTTTTCCCATGAATGAAGCCCACATCTATTCACTATGTGGCCCTAGGGGACTCACTTAGCTTCTCTGTGCCTCTGTTGTCTCTTCTGGTGAATGGGACAGGATGGGAATTGCTGCCACCCTGGAGAAGAGGTGAGAAAAGGAGTTAGTGAGTACACAGCATTTTGGAAATGCATAGTGATATTTTTTACATTTTCTCTCCTAGCTCAGATTGACATGGTATAAAGGTTTTACAGTGTAAGTCCTCTTGGCAAACATTCATCCATGCATCCATTCATTCACCCAATAAATATTTAATGAGCATATACTGTGCGCCAGGCACTAACCTAGATGTTGGGGATACACTGGTCTTGCCTGTCATGTTTATGAACTTGGATATTATGAAAAGAACAGTGGAGATCTACTGAAGGATCTAGGATCTGAGACTCCTCGTGGCCAGCACCCCTTTCCAGCAAGAGAGACAGAAAGGATGGAAGAAAGAAAGAAATATATCTGAGAATCTTTCCATCTTTCAGTATGTAAAAATGCCTGTTTAACCACATCCTCACACAGAGTGGGTATCATTGTTCTCATCTTTTATTCTTTGCGTGTTTGCTAGGAAAATATGTATGAAAGTACAAACCAAAGTCCTTCCCCTCATGAAGCTCGCATTGTAGCAGGGAAAACAGGCACATAGTAATTGTGATAATTTGTGATGAGTGTACCAGGACAGGTGGGTGGTGTTTAACTTCCTCTGGGTGGTCAGGGAAAGTATCCCAGAAGATGGGATACTGTGAAACAGGGTGGGGAAGAGTGTTCTCAGCAAAGGGAACAGCAGGTGCAAAGGCCCGGAGGCAGGAGAGGAACTGAAAGAAATCCAGGCTCTGGAGTTCCAGTTCACCTTTTCACCTTCTAGTAAATTATAACACATCTCTGCCCCCTGTCTTGTTATGGGTCCAGGGTCTCTGTAGTTAATTGCCTTTGGCATATGACCTTGTGTTTTCCCGCTGAAAAAGTTGGTCATATTTTTTTAGTAATTTATTTGAGCAGCAATACCAACCTACTATTTCTTCATTAACACTGTATTTTGAATTTTAGGTTCACACAGAATTGAAACAGTAGTACAGAGGGTTCTTGCCTACCCTCAATGTTAACATCCTACATAACTGTAGTACAAGCCTTAAAACCAAGAAATTGCCATTGACGCAATGCTGTTAAACCAACAGTATTGGTACTTTTTTTTTTTTTTTTTTGCTATATAATTCTATGAAATTTTAACACATGCATAGTTTCATAAAACCAACACCACACTCAGGCTATAGAACTGTTCCAAAGAAACCCATCACCCGGAAGAAACTCCCTGGGGCTACCCTATATAGTCACATCTTGCTCCCAACCTACCTACTATTTTAAGGCATTATTTCCAGGTTACGATCACATAACTGTGCTGATTTTTGGAATAGAGTATGAGTGGTGGACTGGAAAGTGTCTCAAAGTATTAGCTTCAGATCTGACACCAAAATGTATAAACTTGATGTTGAGCATGTCCAGGATGTGTCATTCTGCCTCAGCCAATTTTATGGTTGATTGAAGATTTCTTTGGGGTAAAATTACAATGATATTGCCACATTTAGTGAGAACTTCACGGTCTTGGGACTTAATACATGCAGTTGGACATTTACTCCTCCCAGCATCCGCAAGTGGGTGAGTCCTGTCATTCTTCCCACTTTACAGCTGAGGGCACCGAACGAAGCTTAGAGAAGGTAGTCACCTGCCCAGGGACACACAGCGAGGGAGGGAGTGACCGAGCTGGGCTCCCACTCAGTCCGACTCCAGATCCTGTGTTCTTCACCCCCTGTTGTAGGAAGGGAAGAAGAGCTAAGCTTGCTGGGTGTAGCCTGCATCCACCTGCTGTGTGGCCTCCAGCAAGCCACTTACCTTCTCTGGGCCTGAGATCCCTCAGGAGGTCAGAACAAGGTCCTTTCCAATTCTGAAGTTCTGTTAGTTTCTAGATTGTATGAGTTTGCAAAGAATTAGAAACCAGTGCACAGCAACTCAAAAAACAAAACACTCAGCACGAACGTATTGACAACATTGCATGTTATTTTGGAGAGTCAGAGGCCGGGGGCATTTTTGAGCGTGTCAGGCCAGAGTCATCTGCTTTCGTTTTCCAGACAGGAAGGCCTATTATTACAGCTTTTGAGGACACACCACAGCTAAAAAGCATATGTTTGCCTCAATAATATTGGAAGGGCAGACATCATCTGAGCCTCTAAGTGACTTCATGTTTGAAATGGAAGATGCAAGAGAAGCAGACAGAACAGCCAGGCCTCGGCAGCCTTCTAATGATTTTTTCTGTTACTCTCATTATTAATAATAATGTATTATTAATAAGCCATGTATTAAGCAGTTATAGCCAAGCACTGTGTTAAGTGCCTTACATCTGTTGTCTCTCTCAAACGTCCTTTGGCAGCCCTATGAGACATATTGTTATTATCCCCATTTTACAGATGGGGCAGCTGAGGCTCACAGAGGTACTGGGTGACCAGAGAGGCATTGAACCCAGTCTGCTCTTAACCATCAGGTTGTAGTTGATCGTGCACCCTCCGCTGGTCACCATACAACCCTGCATGTCCTTTCCTCTCTTGCTAGTAAGTATTACGAGAAGGAAGCTCTCCTGATGGACCCCGTGGATGGCCCCATCCTTGCATCTTTGTTGGGTAAGTGGTCCAGTGCTCTGAGCTTCCTCTGGATCTCTGGTCTCAGCTCCAGGGGGCACCTCCTAAGGGCCTCTCTCGCCTCCCTCCAGCCTCTCCCTTCAAAACTGCTCCCTGCCTCTTGCTTTCAGGGTCTTGTGCTGGTTTCTCTTTAGCAGGACCCTGGGTCATGCTAGCTGCCTGGAGGGGAGAGATGGTGAAATAAGTGGTCCATCTGGTGGTAGAAGGGAGGGAGGACTTTCCAGGGAGATGGCTTCCCAGCCCCTGTCTGCTCCACAGTAGGGCCCTGCGCCCTGGAGTACACCAAGATGAAGACTTCCGATCACTTCTGGACGGACCCCTCAGCCGACGAGCTTGTCCAGAGGCACCGCATCCACAGCTTGCACCTGCGACAGGACTCGCCCACCAAGCGTCCGGCCCTCTGCGTGAGTGGGGTGGACGGTGGGGCACTGGGAGGGAGTCTGGCTGAGTTCTGGACTTGGTGTGGAGGTGGGGAGTGGACTGGGGCCTTGGTGGTCACTCCAGACCTCATCTGCCACCTCCCTGCACATTGCCAGATCCAGAAAAGGCATTCGAGTAGCAGCATGGATGACCGGCCGTCCCTCTCCGCCCGTGACTATGTAGAGTCCCTGCACCAGAACTCCCGGGCCACCCTGCTCTATGGCAAGAACAACGTTCTGGTTCAGCCGGTGAGAGTTCATCTTGGGCCCAGTTCTTCCACTGGGGGTCTGGCTCCAGGTTATAAAGGAGGAGTTCCCTCTGGCTCCTGGTTGCTCATCCATCTATCCATCCATCCACCCATTCACCATCTATTCATCCATCTGTCAAAATCTCCACCCACCCAGCCAGTCTACTCTCTTCCAGTCTCTGTATTCACCCATCACTGTATCCATGCATCCATCACTATTTCTTTATCCATCTGCCTGTATTTATATCCACCCAACCACCCATTCATTCATCCATCCATCTACCCATCATTACGTCCATACAGCCATCTACCCATTATTACATCCATCCATTCATCTACCCATCGTTACGTCCATCCATCCACCCATAGTTATATTCATCTATTAATCCATCCATCTACCCATCATCAATCCGTGTCTGCACTTGTCCATTTGTTTTCCAGTTCATCTATCCATCCATCTGTCCAGCCAGCTGTCTGTCTATCATTCTCTGCTGTAATCACTCATTTAGTTCACCCATTTGTACTGAACCTGCTATGCACCGTTTCAGGTGCACTAAAATGTGAAAAAAAATTGTGTATCTTAGAGTCGATGAAATACGGCAAGGATGCTTCCTCCCGGGGTTGCTGGCGTGTGTGGTTGAGATATTTATGGAGTGGAGCCATGCTCGGTACACCCTCGGTGCTCAGTAAATGTTAGTTGTCTGTCTCCACATGTTGTGGGGTGAATCTGGGGGGAGGAGGGCTGCCTCTTATGTGTGAGGCTTGGAGACAGCCCCCTCCGCCAAACCCCACTTGGGATAGAGCAGAGCAGGTGAGAAGCCCTGCAGGCATATTGGGAAGGCAGAGGATGGGGCTCCTGGGCGGGGAGTATGGAGAGGGTATTTGTGGAGGGCGTTCTGGGTAATATCTGTGCAACAGAACTCAGCTGCCATCTCTTTCTACCTTAAGACTGGACACAGTGATGGCAGATACATGCCTTCCGTTTTGGAAAGGGTGTTATTGAAAGGACAGAGCCCCCTTCCTGGTTCTAAAGATCCCCCCCGACTCCACCCTTGCATCAGGGCTCCTGAGCCACATGAAAGGGTGGGGTGGGCGGCTTTCACAGCTGGACTCTGTAGAACCAAACCCATCGTGGTGGTTGGCTTAGCACAGCCATCTGGAGGGAGGTTGGGGGTCTTCCAAATGGACATGGCCGTGGAGGGAATGAGCCAACCTCTTGGTTCTGGTTGTGTGCCCTTGAGTCACATGGGCCAGGGCCCGTGTCCACTGTGATGCCAGCGCTATGATCAGGCCTGAGTCCTGCTGTCTCTGCAGAGGGATGACATGGAGGCTGTGCCGGGGTACCTGTCCCTGCACCAGACAGCTGACGTCATGACCTTGAAGTGGACGCCCAACCAGCTGATGAACGGGTCTGTAGGGGACCTGGACTACGAGAAGAGGTAGGGTGCTGGGAGCCTCCCTTCCCCTCAGCGCAGGGATGTTTGTGCCCTGTCCCTTGTGCCCCGCCTCTGCCCCTGCTCCGTCTGGTTGTTATGGCCACTTGGTCCAGCCTCCCTGCAGCTGTGGCCTTGTGGGTAACTCAGGAGGATCTGGGAGCTGACTGGAAGAATCTTAGGATATAGGTATTAGGCAGTGCCCTGGGCAAACACCACCCGGAGAGGGGAATCGTAACAAAGATCTCGTGAGCCCTCAAATGGCAGATACTCCCCAGTCTCTTGCCATCTTACCCATCACTCAATACAAAAGGAAGGCCAGAGGCGTTGGTTGTGAGCACCTGGTCCAGGTCTGTGTCTCCTGTAATACCCCGCGAGTTATAAGACCCGGCGACGGCCTTGGAGTCACACTTCAAAGAGACCCGGGAACCAGGGATTCCCTGCCTGCGATCCCCTGTGTTCCAGCGCAATTAGGGAAAGTTTAGGAAAAACACAGGGAAGCCGCCATGCAGAGGTGCAGCCCGCCCGGTGATTTCAGCTGGGGGAGTCTTGGCTGCTGGTGGGGAGGAGGGATGATGGGTTTTGCTGCTCTGAGCCCACATCGGGCTCTATTATTATTATACATGTTCTTGATTTCTTCAAAACTTTTGATTATGAGGAATTTCTAACATAAAAATAGAACTCAAGTACCCATGATGCAGCCCTAACAGCCATCCCGTCATCCCCTCTGCCTTTCATATTGTCCTGCAGTAGCAAACAGACATCATGAAATTATAGGATTTCATCTATAAATATATATACATATTTGTAAGTATAAATATATATATTTACACATATAAAAGAAGGACTCTTTCCAAGGGCCATGACCAGAGCCCTATCATTGTATTCTGTGTAGTGTTAAGCCTCGGTGCGATTAACGCCAGGCTTTGGTGTGATTAATATCATTCTCTAAGCTGATCACTTCCTGGGCAAGGGTTACCGTCTGTCCTCAGAGACGGTCATTGGGAGGTGCAGTCGGTCCTCAACTGGGCCAAGTAATTCAGCTCCAGCCGGACTCCTGAGTTTCTGATGGTGGCACCTCCTGGGAGGAGCAGTGTGGGAGCCGAGGAAATGCTCTTGCCCTTGAACCTTATATCAGCTTATTCATCTCTATGTCAGGCCTTCCCGACCTCCCAGCTGAGTTCAGATCCCATGGAGGTCCCCTGAATCTCCTTCTTAGCATTTACAAAATCATAATAAATCTGTTACTACTTGTGTTCTGACTGTCTCGCCCTTTAGATATCAAATAATTGTGAAGCAAAGCAGGGAAGTCAGGGGACCTGGATTCATTCATCAAATGTTAACTGAGGACCTACCGTGTGCTAGACACTGTGCTTGGTCCAAGAGAGATAACAGATGCGTAAAAGGAGAGGAAAATCGATCTTTTCAGAGCTTACACTGTACTTACATTGTACTGGAGGAGACAACAAATAAGCAATGAATAAACGGATGTGATGGGAACAAGTCCTTGCTCGGTCCTCCCCTCACTGGATGACCTGGGGTACATCACTCCCCCTTTCTGGGCCTCAACTTCCCTCTCCTATCAAATGAGGGGGGTGGACAGGATGAGCTCTCCAGAACATGAAGGGTTCCCCAAGGGTCTGCAGGGGTTCCTAAACATTGACGTGTCTTCCACCAAACATCGAAGCTTTCAACAACACAAGGACTCTGTTTGTTGGTTGGACCTAAGCCCAGGATTGTGTGGGCAGGAAACTTTTGATGTTAATGTTTTGGGAAAGACATTGGACCAAATGGTTGCCAAGCACCTTCCCTCCAGCTCAAATCATCGGGGACTCTGTTTCTGCCTGTTTCTGCATCATCTTTTCCTCTGTGGACAGGCATATCATAAGTGCTTCAATATTTAGTTCCAGCTGAATCTGCACTTCGAAGGTCACTGCTAATGGGGTTGGGAACTTCCCCAGCCCTGGGCTCTGAACCCCCATCTATCCTTATCCTTGCCTGGAACTGAGGCTCACTGGAATAAAAACAGCCAGGGGTCAGAAATGTGCGTGTTGGCATGGGAAAGGGGGGAACCCAGGGGATCCAGCATCCCTCTGGGGATCAAGGGACAATGGCGATAAGGAGGAGGAGGTTCAGGACCTCTTTCCTCTTTTCCCAGCCAGACTTCCCTCTTACACAGCCAGGATCATAACTCCCCAGCTGGGTTTCCTGATGTTCGAGGGGAAATACCACCAGAAAGGTGGATATTTGGTCTCTGGAGTCAGCCCAGACTTGGCTCAAATCTCAGCCCTGCCATGTGGAACAGCTGGAACCCTCATACACTGCTGATGGTCCAACCACTTTACAAACAAGTTTGGAAGTTTCTTATAACATACCCTTGCTATATGACCCAGAAATTCCACTCTAGAAGCCGTTAGAACATGTAAAACGAAAACAGAAACTCAACTCTTGTTCCTTCCCAGTTGAGTGACCTTGGATAATCAATTTCACCTCCCTGAGCCTCAGTTTTTTCATCTGTAAAATGGGGATGTGGTAATGGAACCTCTGAAGAGACATACAGGGAAGAGTCAATAAGAAAATGCATATAAAGCCCTTAGCAGGAAGCCTGGCAGCTGGAAAGGCATCCCGGTCATGGGGTTTGTTGGTGTTAATTTAGATGGATCCAAAGGACCTGTGGCCACAGAGATCCTCCTTGCTGGTGTCTGGTGGTAATTGGAGAGTTGCCTTGTTTCCTGGGCATTCCAGGATCCAGCATTTACCATTCATTATGAACATTCTCTAAGCATTTTGCAGAAGTGAACAAAAAGCCCAGTCCCTCTCCAGGAGTTCATCACCCCTTGGAGAGACAGAGGAGAAAACAGGCAATTGCAACCCTGTGTGATGGGCCTGGTGTGGGAGCCCTGGGAAGGACCTCCTCACTGAGACTCGCCTTGTGAGGGGCTCGGCAGAGGCTGCTACTCGGAAAAACGCTTGTGTACTTGACCATCGTCCAAGGACATTCACTCCATGGATCCTGACGAGACTGATTCTGGTATAGACCGGTGCAGAAAGGGCCCTCGGAGAGCTTATATTCCAACTTCCTTGCTTCACATCAGAGGAAACTGAGGCCCAGAGATGGGGAAGGACTGGCTCAATGTTGGTGGCAGGAGTGGGATTTGAACGCTGCCTGACCTTGACGCCTGTGTTAGTGTCCTCCAAGAAGCAGACACCAAGACAGGATTAGACGTGCAGAAGAGATGTAATGGGGGAAGAACTTGCAAAGGATCAAAGTGAGGAGCAGGACGAGGCGGGCAGACCGAGAAGCTGGTCTTATCACTGGGAAGGGATGGGGAAAGGAAGGAAGACTGGCCAAGAAGAATCTCGGACACAGTGCAGTTCTAAGAACATTTGGCCAGATCAGTAGGGAATCCCTGGACTAAAGTTGACCATTGGAGGAGTCTCCCAGCCCACAAGAGTAGAGCTACACTGTCACCCCCACGTGCTCAGTCCTGACTAAAAGCAGCCCAAGCGAAGCATGACCTTAGCACAGATGTGGTGGTGGATCCACAGGGGTGGCCTCTGAAGCTGTTGGTTGGTCAGCTCTGCTCCCCACAGCAAGTTCTGAAGGAAACTTGAACAGTGCACTCCTGTGGCCCCCACTGTCCATTGTGTTCTGAGGGGAAGGGCAATCTGTTTCAAGACAGCAGTAGGCATCGAGCTGGAAATGGAAAACCTTAAGTAAATCATCACAGGGACGGTTCACCAAGTACCTTTTCATGCATCACCACTGTGTTAAGCCCTTCAAATATGTGATTCCATTTAATCCTCACAGCAACACAATGCAGTAGATATTATTATGAGCCCCGTTTTATAGAGGAGGAAAATGAGGTTCATGGAAGCCTTCAAGTCACCCTGCTGAGACCTGTGCAGTTAAGGCTGTTGAGTGGCTATTCTAACCACATGGACACATGGTGGCCTGGAGTTGGTCAAGACTCTTATCTTAGATGCTGGTGACAGAAAACCAAACTCAAACTGCCTTGATCATTGGCTCACATGAACTGAAAAATCCAGGGGTGGTGGCTTCAGGCATGGCTGGATCCAGGGACTCAAATGAGGACCTGAACTCTTTCCATCTCTTGGCTCTACTTTCCCAACTGTTGACTCCATTCACAGGCAGGCTTTTTCTTGCCATGGCCCTCTACATCTCCAGAGTTCTATCATCCTTACCACTACTCTCCTAGCAGAAAGGAGCATCTCTTTCCCAGAGATTTCTAACATAAATCCAATAATTGAGTCTCATTGGTTCTGCTTGCATCATGGGGCAATCTGTGAACCAATCACAGTGGCTGGAACAGTGTCATATACTGAGTGGCCAAGCCAGGGTCAGGTGCCCATTCCTGGAGTCCTTGACGTGGGGGGGCGTAGGAGAGAGGTCAGCCTTAGCCACATGGACTGGGGTTAAAGAAATGTGTGTGTAGGGGGGATTCCTTGGAAAATTGGGGTACTGGAACCAGAAGAAGGGGAGATAGAGTCTGGGAAGACTGGGACATGGATGTTGGGGATAGGTGGTCCTGGTGAGGAGGGTGGAGGAGCCCATGGATTGGGCTTCCCCATGGCGAGTTGGGCAGACATCCTGCAAGCCTGACCCTCCCTCCCCTTCCAGCGTCTACTGGGACTATGCCATGACCATCCGCCTGGAGGAGATTGTCTACCTGCATTGCCACCAGCAAGGTAGGAACTGAGGGTGAGCATGGGGCTGGGGTGTGTTCCTCCTGGATCCCCTGCCTGCCCCACCCACTTATTACCTGTGCAACCTCAGACAAGTGACTTCACCTCTCTGAGCCTCAGTTTCCCCATCTGTAAAATGGAAATCATAACAGCGTCTATTCATGGGGTTGCTGTGAGGATCAAATGACATTTGTTAAGGGCTCAGCATTGAACCCATGTATCAGGCACAGTTCTCACTATTCACATGCTTGCTATCTAATCGTTGCAACAACCCAGTGGTAGGGGCTCCGTCATTCCCATTTTAGAGGTGAGGAAGCAGCGTGGCACATTGATATACTTCCTAAGCTCCCCAGTCTGGTCTCAAACCCAGGCCTTTGTCCCTCCAAAGTCAGTGTTCTGAAAATCAAAGATTTATAGCTAGAGTTCTCCTTTATAGCTTAAGGAAGGTATATTCTGAACAAGCAGAGGGCCATCTTGCTTTATTAAGAAAGGAATCTGTACATCACCAAGACACAAAACACAGTGATTTAAATTATTTACTGAGACAGACGTGGGTTCAGATCCAGATCCTGCCACTCACCAGCTGTGTGACCTTGGGCAAGTTACATAACCTCTCTGAGCCTCAGTTTTATCATATGCAAAATAGGCAGTAATAGATATGCCTCATAGTGCTCTTTTGAGTATTACAATAAGACAATGCCTTTAACGTGCTATGCATGTATACAGTAAATGCTTAATACATGCTAGCAAGAGTCAATTACTAAAATAAATGAATAAATAAATTTAAAAAAAAAAAGAGTCAATTACTGCCCTGAAAATGGGTCTGTCTGAAAGCCTCCGTACAAAAATAGGTCAGGTCAATTTGTAGAGTGTGTTTGAGGGGCATAGGGTGTTTGGGGGTATCTTTTTCCTTTGGTGGGTGAATGCAGGGAGGCCAAGCACCTTCTTCTTGACCTTGTCCTGTAGTTCCCCAGTTGATGACCTTGGTGGGTGGGATGAGGGGGACTCAGAGGAGGCGACAGCTGCCCCTGAGCTTCTGCCCAGGCCTTTCGCAGAGCCTTAGAGCAGGACCGCTGGGTCTGGCTGGGCATGCCTGGG
Organism: Delphinapterus leucas; assembly: GCF_059928025.1. Taxonomy (NCBI): domain Eukaryota; kingdom Metazoa; phylum Chordata; class Mammalia; order Artiodactyla; family Monodontidae; genus Delphinapterus; species Delphinapterus leucas. The sequence continues at coordinate 18,897,111 of NC_143142.1, forward strand.
CGGGGGCCCATCACCATGTCTCATAGTGACTTCCTGCTGGGTCTCCTCTGGCCGGGTCGCGGTGGCAGTGGACAGCGGTGGGACAGTGGTGTTGGTCAGCCAGGACGGGATCCAGAGGCCGCCCTTCCGCTTCCCCAAGGGAGGTCACCTCCTGCAGTTCCTCTCGTGCCTGGAGAATGGGCTGCTCCCTCACGGGCAGCTGGACCCGCCACTCTGGTCTCAGCGAGGGAAGGTGAGTGATCGTGGGAGCCCCAGGGAGGCTGGGGTAGGGGTCAGCCATGGGGAGTGGCTGGCTGTTCTTGCCCATGGGCCCTTATGTGGCTGCATAGGCTCTTGCACGCCCCGCAGAGACCCTCGGGCTGTGCAGGTTGTGGAGACAGGTGAGTCCCAGGGACCATGCACTGGGATGTGTTCTTTCAGGGCAAAGTATTTCCCAAACTGCGCAAGCGAAGCCCTCAGGGTTCGTCCGAGTCCACGTCTTCAGACAAGGAAGATGAGGAGGCCACGGATTACGTGTTCAGGATCATCTACCCTGGCATGCAGTCCGAATTCGGTAAGCTGCCCTGGCCCTGGGCCCAGGGATCCACCTGTTAGCTGGTCCTGAAATTGACTTCAGCCATGTGGAACTAGAGGACAAGAGATGTGGATTCTGGGGCCAGCAGGGGGACCTGGAATCAGGAAGTTGGGGTCTTGGCAGCCTTGATTTCCCCCAAATGAAAACAAATAAGCGCTCTCTACTTAGCTAATAAAGATGTCCATGGGCACAAGGTGGCATGGGGTAGCAGCAGTGATATGGGCTCTGGAATCCTGGTTGAACTTGGGCAAGTCACTTCACCCCTCTGTGCCTTGGTTTCCTCATCCGTAAAATGGGGACCTATTCATAGCACCTATTTCATGGGACTCTTGCGAGGATCAAATGAGATAAAGCACTTGGCACAGAAAGAACACTCACATGCTATTATGTTGTTATTATTATTTTACTTCAAAATATTGTTGTAAGGATTCAATGAGATAATAAGCTGGTCAATGTAATGCCCATAGAATGAGGCCTCGCATACAGTAGGCCCTCAATAAATGGTTGTCAAGACAGCAGAGGGGGGGAATTTCCTGGTGGTCTAGTGGTTAGGACTCTGCATTTTCACTGCTGAGGGCGCAGGTTCAATCCCTAGTCGGGGAACTAAGATCAAGCAAGCCGCGCAGCGTGGCCATAAATAAATAAACAAACAAATAAATAAATAAAAGCCAGCAGAGGGGAAGGGAAGCCCTGGGCACTGGCACACAAGATTATAACGTGTCCTACAGTTTGCATGGTGACTGCCATGAAGTAGATGCTTAGTGAATGGAAACTGTTGCTATGAAGATCTTCATTACCAGAGGGCTGTGGTGACGATGAAATGAATGAATATTTGAAAAGTTCTCAGAAGGAGGCCTGACATTTGTTAAGCACTGTGTGGATGTCTGTTAAACAAATCAATAATAAGTTATAGGCTCTTTCTATAAACCTTATTTTAAATATTTAACCCTCTGCAGCCCTGTTCCTATTTGATGGATAATGGCTCTGAGATTCCCTTTGCTTAAGTGACCACGCTGGGCAGTGAGAGGCTCTTTTGAAAGCAGACACCCTCCCTGGCGAGGTTGGACTAACTGTGCCAGGCTGCTTAATGCTCCAGTTCGCGTCCACTGCTGTTGGAGCTGGGATGTGGGCAGGCTTGGTGGTAAGGTCTTATGTTGCTTGGGTTAGCCTGTGTTTTCACATGTATTCAGTTAGGAGCAAAGCCTCATGTTCCTGTGTCTTTAAGAGCCATGGAGTGTCCTGAAGTGTATTGCCATATCCGTTCCCGCCCAGGATCAGGGTCTGAAGCCATCCTAGCCTCTCTGCGGTACTACGGCTCACATGGCGCATGCCCCCGCCCCCCCTCCGCCCCCCACAGAGAGCTGATTTATCAGAGAGGCCAGTGCCCTGTGGCTGCCTTCCCAGGCAGCTCTCTCACAGGTCCTCATCCAACAAACAATTTGTAGGCTCTTGCTGGGAGCCAGGCTGGGTGCTGAATGTCTTACTTATTTGGGGAATATCCACGTTAGCCTGTCGTGGCCCTGCACGTGCCAGGGCAACAGATGCTAGCTGCACCCACCCACACCCTCTGTGCAGGCAGCTCTACTCCCAGCTGCCAGCCTTAGTGTCTCCAGCCACCAGGGTTCCTTCTGCCCTGGGGGGTGGGTGGGGTGGATTACAATCAGTGCCTCCCTGGAGCAGCCCTCAGCCAGTGTCCGGTAGGAGCTGGTGTATAAATGCCCCAGCTCCCTCACCCCTCAAGTGAGAACACGCTGAAATGTGTGTTCTGCACATGTCCTAGAGGTCCCCCACGAGATCAAGCGCCAGGTGCCCATGACGGTAACTGACGCGGTGACCAGCTTGTTACCCTCTTCGCCCTTCCCCTCCTGTGTCCTTTCACTTGTCCCCTACCTGTGCTTCTTGGGAACATCTCCCAACTTGCACTTGAATCCTTGTCTGCCTTCAAGGAAACCCCAACCAAGACAGTGAATTTAGAACAGGGCTTCTCAATCTTAGCACCACTGACATTTCGGATGGAATAATTCTTTGTGGTTGGGGGCTGTCCTATGCACTGTAGGGTGTTGAGCAGCATGCCTGGTCTCCACTCACTAGATGCCAAGTAGTAAATCTGCCCCCACCACCAGCACCACGTTGTGACAACCAGAAATGTCTCCAGACACTGCTAAGTGTCCTCTGGGGGCCAAATTGCCCCCGGATGAGAACTGCTGGTTTAGAGAAAAGAACAGAACACATTACTACTTTCAAGTCTGCCATTGCAATGTGGCCAAGTGACTGGCCCTCTCCAGGCCTCATTTCCTCATCTGTAGAACTGGGATAACAGCAGTCCCCACCCGGGATCATATTCTTAGAAGTCAGATCAATGATACATCACACACCTAATATGACAGATGCCCTGTGAGCAATGGTGGGTCTCATGTACTAAGTGACACTGTGTGCCGAGCCCACTTCTGTGCTCTCTCCATGTCTTAATTCACTTAATCCTCACCACAGCCCTCCAAGGCAGGTACCATTGTCATCACCATCCCCCCTTGTTCAAAGGAGGAAACTGAGGCACAGAAAGGTTAAAAAACTGATCCAGGATTGCCCAGCTAATCCTTGGCATGGCTGGCATTTGAACCCACATGGTCTGGCTCCAGAGCTTGTGCTTCTTACATCCACTCCATGCAGATTGTTTTGATGGGAGGGTAGGGGAGGGCATTGTGGTTTCACTCCCTCCATCCTCAAGGTCAGGTTCAGCCCACATGGAAATGGTGACCCCCATGCTTGGTTGATTTTCTCAGGACCCTGAGCGTCACAGAGTTTACAAAACAGTCATGTTATGATTTTCATCTGTAAGGTCTGTAAAGTCCTTTCTGAGGAAGTGCCTAAACCTGAAATCAGCAAACCCCTTCTTGTGGGCCAAATTCAGCCCACTGCTTGTTTTTGTAAATAAAGTTTTATTGGAACACGGCCACAGCCATCCATTTACATATGGTCTATGGCTGCTTGAAAAGCCACAGCTGCAGAGTTGACTAGTTGGGGCAGAGACCACATGACCCACAAAGCCAAAAATATTTACTGGCTGGCCTTTTGCAGAAAAAGTATACAGATGCCTGCCTTAAATGATAAGAGAGAAGAGTTTCCCCCTGTGGGAGGGAAGATGTGGCCACAGATGGTTCTAAACTCCCTTTCCATGTCTTCTCACCCCTGTCTCCACCACCTGGTTCTGTGCCTGCTTCATGTCCACAGAGGAGGCAAAGACAAGTTCTCAAGCGTTTAGGTGGGTTCACAGTCAGAGAAGGGCATTTCCAGACCCCTCTGTCGCCAAGACGGTCTCTGTACTGTCTGGTATGGGAGGTGTGAGCCGCATATGGTCCTGAGCACTTGAAATGGGGCTAGTCCAAATTGTAAGTGTACAACGCACACTGGATTTTGAAGATTTTGTACCAAGAAAAAGAATGTAAAATATCTCATTAATTATTTTATATTGATTCTGTGTGAAAATGATAACATTTGGTGGGACTTCCCTGGCGGTCCAGTGGTTAAGACTCTGCACTTCCACTGCAGGGGGTGCGAGTTCGATCCCTGGTCAACAATGGTCGGGGAACTAAGATCCCACGTGCCACGCCATGCGGCCAAAAAAAAAAAAAAAGATAACATTTGGAGTTTATTGGGTTAAACAGCACATATTGCTGATTGATTTCATCTGTTTCTTCTTACCCTTTTAGTGTGGCTACTAGGAAATTTTAAATTATGCTTGTACCTCACATTGGATTTGTATTGGACAGCACCTGCCCAGTGCAGGGTTCTCAGCCTTGGCACTGTTGACATTTTGGGCTGAATAACTGTTTGTGGGTGGAGGAGGGAAGAGTCTTATATATTATATAGGATGTTGAGCAGCATCCCTACCCACTAGATGCTAGTAACATCTAGCTAACTCCCAAGTCACGACAGAGTGTCTCCAGACATCACCAAGTGTCCCTTGGGAGGCCAACATCACCCCAGTTGAGAACCGCTGGTCTAGGGCAAGGATGGTTTGGGGAGACAACAGCCAGTAGGAAAACAGCTGAGAGAGTATGAATAGGATCTCGGGGTCTGATCCTCTAGGTTGGAATCCCGGCTCCACCACTTATAAGCTGAGTAGTCTTGGGCATGCTGCTTGAACTCTCTGTGCCTCAGTCTTCTAATCTGTAAAAGGGGATAATGATAGGACTTGAGCTCGGGAAGTGACAGCTCTTCTTAGTGGGAAGAGAAGGGGGGACTTTAGTCAAAAAGGTGAGGCTTTGAGTAAGTTGTGTCACCATTCTGAGCCTCACTTTTCTCTTCTGCAAAATAGGAAAAAAAAAATGCATCCCTTACAGGGTCGTTAGGGATAAGGCAATCCCCTGCATATAGTAGGGGATGTGCACCCAGCACAGAGTAGGCACTTTATAGGTAACAGCATTCTTTTTTCCTCTGATCAAACACAGTCCATGGGAACTAAGTGGAACAGGACAGGGGAAGGTTTCAAGCCCCAGGGAATTGGTTCTTCTCGCCTTTTCAGTGTTCCTGTCACCGCAGACCTTCCATTTCACCAGGGCTTTTTATTTTGCCTCTTAAGTTGCTTCCAGTGCCGTGGGTGGCACTTCCCCTGTCTCCGTGGGCCCTGCCTGGATGGTGGTTCCTGCGGGACGGTCCGCGTTAGTGGTGGCCAGGGGCAGTCGGTGGGCGCAGACCAAATGGGACACCACCCTCCCCACATCAAGCCAGAAGCCGCAGCCCCCCAGTAATGTCTGGGCTCTCCCCACCCCTGGGGCTGGGTGCCAGCCACCTCTGCCATGTTGTCATTTGAGTCTTGGTCCCGGGGGAGGTGGAGGCAGGAGAAATATTAATGCCCTCACACTGTCCTACCTCCGTGCTGCAGGACGCAGCTTGGAGTGTTGCGGGTTCTGTAGCAGAGGGATCCATTGATGATGTCTGCAGGGTGTGAGAGGCTGGGGGTGGAGGCATGCTTGCCACATCTGCGTGAAACTGATCAGTGCTTCCCTGAGATTGGCTGAGAACTGGGACTTTTTCCAGAACATTTTACAGGGGCCTACTGGTCTTTCTTGTCCAGCTCATTGGTCTATGGGGAGGAGTAGGGCAACAAGCCACTTTTGGTGGCCTCAAGAACCTCATTCTGTAGGCAGCTTTCCATTCTGTCAGTGGGTGGGGGCAGACGCTGTCAGCTACGGATCTGTGGTGACTAGGGGGGCCGGATCCACAGCTCCCCCTCTCCTTAGAGCCCAAGGGAAGAGGCCAGGTATTACCAGTCATCCTTGAGGAGGCATGGCTCATGGGGCAAATGAGTACCCCTCTTAATTTCCTAAAGCAGGGCTTGGCAGACTGTGGCCCACAAGCCAAATCCAGTCTCATTCTGTATAGCTCATGAACTAAGAATGGTGTTTACATTTTTTAAAAATCGAAAAAAAATCAAAAGAAGAATAATATTTTGTGACATGTGAAAATGATATGAAATTCACATTATAGTGTCCACAAAGGAAGTTTTATTAGAACATACCCATGCTCATTTGTCTGCCTTTTGTTTTTGGCTGCTTTTGCGTTGCAGCAGCAGAGTCAAGTGGTTATGATAGTGGCTTGCAAACCCTAAAATATTTTCTACCTGGCCCTTTACAGAAAATACTTACCAAGCCCTGTCCTAGAGAAAAGAACTTTTTTGCACCAAGAGGCCAGGAAATTAACTGCAGGAAGTCTAACGCCTGGTCACCGGGGTGTTTGTCCTGCAGCATTACAGATGCTGAGGTCTCCATGCATCTGGGAGAGAAAACAGTAAGGGAAGCTGTAAGTGCTCTATCCTTGGGAGCAATTGGTCAGGAACCACCAGTGTCCAAGAGTTAGGAGATCATTTGTGCCCTCTTGGTTCTCAAATGTGGCTGCTGCCTCAAAACTGTTTTTGAAACACGGACTCAAGGGCTGTATCTCCAGGATACAGCCTGCATATAGTAGGACCTACTTTAATTCAGTAGGTCAGGGGTGGGATACAGGCATATGGCTTTTCAACATGCCCCCCTCAACATGATTCTGGGGGGTTGCCAACCTATTTGAGGCTCTCTTGGTAGAGCTACAGGCCCAGGACCATGGACAGTGCAGGCACCCTCATCAGTAGGGACTCCACTGGGTCCCCTTGCTGTTGGGTGGCCTGCCTCACCTGTTGAGTCAGGCTTCCTTACATCTCACCACCAGGAGCTCCCCATGAGACCTACCTCTGGGGACTCGAGGCCATCAGCCTTCCCCAGACGTCCCCAGCAGGCTCCCCTTCCTTCCTGCCAGCCTCCTATGAGGACAACTGAATGACAACATGGTGAGGCTTGGCCTCCTGCTTGGGGATTGGGCCTGTTTCCTTGGCTCTGATCTCTTTCTGTCTGTTCTCCTTCTGTCTCTTCAGCTTTCATCGGCTCTGCCCATCTACTGGGGGCCCGAAATCTTGGTGGTGGCTTTCATTGGCTCGGATGGGCTCAAGGACCTGGTTTGGGGTCACTGTCTCCTGCTGTGACATTCAGAGTCTTTCTCTATCCCTGTGCTGGTCTGGGGGTGAGCTGCTTGCTTTGGGGTGAGGTTTCTGTGACCCACATAGGCTTAACCATGGCTCTTCCTCTGCCCCTTCTACCCACCACAGTCCCCCAGGACCTGATGGATGTCTCCGTGAGCAACCTGCCATCCCTATGGCAACCCAGCCCACGGAAGTCTTCCTGTTCACAGAGTGGCTCGGCTGATGGTGGCTCAACCAATGGCTGCAACCATGAGAGGTATGAGGGGCTTGGACTGTGGATGGAGGGAACGGAAGGATTTACCAAAGATTTGCAGATGCCCATTTCTTGCCTTGCCTTGAATTCAGAGGAGTGAACATAGGCTATAGAATCGTCCATGTCTGGGTTAAATCCTAGCCATGTGAAGTCTAGCTGTTGGAGCTTCCTTACATATATCGGTCAGGATAAACAAGATTATGATGCTGTAACAAACAATCCTAAAATCTCAGTGGCTTATTACAATAAAGGATTGTCCATCGTGCATATTCATGCTGTGTGTCTATCCTGGGTCAGCTGAGGGCTCTGGTTTCTCCACATTAAAGGGCCTGGCAGATGGAGCCACCACCATCTTGAATATTGCAAATCACGGTGACTGAGGGAAATGGAGCTCTGGATGGGGTTTAACCCGAGTGCGGCACTTACATTTTCACTCACACCTCATTGGCCCCACCAACAAGGGACCAGGAAGTGTGTCCTACCACACTCCTGGAAGGCAGAAGCTGGAAATATTACTTAATGACAACCAAACATGCCTCAGTTTGCTCTTCCAACAAGTGGGGATACTAATGCTTACGTTATGTAGCTGTTGTAAGGACAAATCACATAATGGTTTAAAGTGGCCAGCATGTGTACCTGGCACATGGTGATGTTCAATAAATGACACTTTTTAATTTATCGCATAAAGTTAAATCCCCAGATCATCTCTCTCCTTGCCCACAGGGCTTTGTCTCCTTGGAACTACGCAGCCCATTCCTGAGACTGGTCATGTTTCCCATTGACCCCGCCTGGCCTGGCCTGGGAGAATGGAATTCTTTTTTCCTTGCTGGGCCTCTGTCCCAGTGGGTGGTCCAGTCTTCAGTCATGGCCGTGTAAATGGGGGCCAGCATCAGATAAAGCCATATACTTACTTCCTGGCTTTCAGGGTGTGGTCTCTGGGCCAGCAGTACCATCACCCGAGCAGATTCTCTGTCCTTCACGCCAGACCTACTGAAGCTGAATCTGCATTTAACAAGGTCCCAAGATCGTGTGTGTACTTTTAAGCTTGAGAAGCACTGAAATGACCAGAGATTCTCACATTTTCATAGGCATCAGAATCACTTTGGGCATCACGTACTGCTTCCTGGACCACTTACTGGAGATTGTGACTGAGTAGGTCTGTGCAGGACCTAGGAATCCACATGCTGGAGAAACCCCAAGTGATTCTGTGGCTGATGGCGCATGGACAATTGACAAATGCTGTTCTAACCTAGTACCTCTCATAGTATCTGCTTCCGCATCTGTAATGATAGGGAACTCACCACCTTGCAGACGGCCAAGGCCACTGTGGGGCAGCTGTCAGTGTGGTGCTGTCCTTATGTAACCCGAGGAAGCCAAGCCTCACCAGCCTGAGGGCACAAAGAGGGTGACTTTAATGTTTAATGCCTCCACGTGCATAACTGGAGGACTTCAGCCATGCCTCCTTCCCAGTCTCGCTGGGTTTTTAACGGGTGTAATATTCCTCCACTCTGTTTTCTCCAAGAATGCACAACGCTACCTTCAGCAGTCCTGTTTTCTCCATCAATTCTGAGGCCTTCTTTCAGCCAAAACAGTCCCCCCCCCACCCCCGCAAATTCCCATGCAAGGAGAAGCTCTGAGGCATTACCTCCTTTGCAGTCAGCCAGAGTCCGAATCGCAGTCTGGCTCCACTTTGGTTCAGCGGGGTCACTTTAGAAGTCGGACATATGGCTATGGCTGATTCATTTTGTTGTGCAGTGGAGGCTAACACAACACTGAAAAGCAACCATACTCCAATCAAAAAATAAAAAGATGTCAAAACACTTTCTGCTGGTGAAAGAAACCCACTTCAAACTGGTGCAAATGAAAATCTCTTGATAGAACTGAGACATCCAGAGGTATGGTGGCTTCAGGCATGGCTGGATCGAGATGCTCCATAGAGGGATGTCTGTTTCTTTGGCTCTTGGCTCTGCTTGTGTCTATGATGGTTTCATTCTCAAGCTGGCCCTTCCTGTGCAGTAGTAAAAACGGATCCCAGCAGCTGCTGCCCTACAGCCCACTGGCTTAGGAACTCAAGCCGAGAGAAGAGTGTCTGTTTTCTAGTAGTTCCAACAAAAGTTCCAGGGCTGATTTTCATTGGCCCAGGTTGGATCGTGTGACATCCCCCCCCCCCGACCCAATAACTGTGACTCCAAGCTGAGTCATGTACTGGGTAGAATCAGCTCTACCCAAACCGTAGGGACAGAGTTGGGGAGGAGCTAACTCCCAAGCTGATAGCGGAAGAAGGGGCAGTGATGCTGTGTAGATAGAAACAGTAACACCCCCAGTCTACTTGACTGGCTGGTTTTAATCTGCTCCCTAGAGATAACGAGTTATGCTCCTCTCCAGCAAACCTGGGCTATGTGTGGATCTGTACTAAGTGTGTTCCTTTCCCTTCCTTCCTTCCTACAGGGCTCCCTTAAAGCTTCTCTGTGACAATATGAAGTACCAGATTCTTTCCAGAGCCTTCTATGGATGTGCGTATTGGCCTTATTTGCCATTGTGGTCTCCAGGGAGCATTTATTCAGTGCCTACTGCATGCCAGCAATATCAGGGGAAGGAGCCTGACTCCTATTTCCTAGGTGTCTAGTTTTGGTGAAGTTACATTAACCTTTCTTAGCCTCAATTTCCTCATTTACAGATTGGGCATAAAATGTCTCCCTTGGTCCTAAGGGGAGGCAGTGAACACTTGCTGGAAGGGGTTTGGTTTAATCATCATTGCATCTCCAGTGCCCACCTTAGAGGGTTTGTTTTCAGGCTTGAATGGAAAGCGTGTATAAAGCCCCTAGCACCTGGCATTGCATGCAGTCGGTGCTCAGTAAGTGTCAGTCCCCTTCTCCTATAGGCAGGAGCAGAAGAGTAAGATGGGCTGATCTCTTCCCCAAAACTTAAAAACTAAATTCATAATACAGGTGCTCTGATTATTTCCAATTAACAGATGAGGAAACTGAGGCACAGAGAGGCAAAGTGACTTGCCCAGGGTTACACGGCTAATAAGCGACAGAGCTGGGACTCAAACCCAGGCCTGCCTGGTGGCAAAGCCTCTGTTTTTTCCACTCTGCTATTTTGATTCTTAGCAGGTTTTATTTCCCCTATCTCACAGCCTAGATGGGGAAGTAAAATGTGTATATTTTCAGGGATTCTAGGAAAGTGTTAGTATATCCTGCTTGGGCCTGCGAAAAAACAGTGCAGGTCGTATCGGCCTGGAGAAACGGAAAGCATGAGCTCCCCAAGATCAAGGTTTTTGCCTGTTCTGTTATTACCCATCCCTAGTGCCTAACGCAGGGCCTGGTGTGAAGAAGGCATTGGGTGAGTATTTATGGAACCACAATGGAAGAGCTTCCTGGTAGAAGGGTTGGGGGTCGAGATGGGTCTTGATATCATCACATGGTGTGGCTCCTCCCTGATGATGGTTGAGAGCCCAGGTTCTGGAGCCAGACAGTCTGCATTCAAATCCCAGCTCGACACCTAGCAACGTGACCTGGGCAAGTGATGCACGCAGACTGTGCCTCAGTTTCCCCACCTATAAGATGGGCGTAGTAAGAGTGCCTGCTTCACAGGGTTGTAGTGAGAATCAACTAAGCTACGTAAGCTCTGGGAACAGCTCCCTGGAACAGAGTGTGCTATATACATGTTAGCTATCATATCATCCTCATCGTAATCATCATGATTACCCCTGTTGTTGGTAGGGGTGAGTCCTCAGGCTCCAGATGATCCAGGGTCCTCTCTGGGACTCGAGGATGAGTTGGGGGTCAGTAGCCAGAAGGAACGGGCATGGTCAAAGCGCACATAGGCCAGCACCGGCTGAGTGCTTCCTGTGGACCCGGCACCCAGGGTGGAGCAAATGAAGGGGGGCAAGTTGGTGGGAATTGCTCGAAGGGCCAGGGCCATCTTTGAAAGCAAACCAGTGCCCTCAGCATCTCCCCAGCTACTGATTGGCCAGGGCCTTCTTTATCCAGCTGCAGTTTGAACGAGTCATCCCCTCTCTCCCATTCTTTTTCTTTTGGTATGGATTGGAGGCACCCCAGGGCACAGCAAGACCGTGGAGTCACTGGCCTCTTCCTGCCTCCAGCCTGTGAATTAAATGCCTTGCTTTCCAGCAGAGGAGGTGCTGGGGCTGAGAAAGGTGACATGACTTCCCCAGGGTCACAGGGCTGTTAAGCAGTTAAGCCAGCAAGTGACTTTGCCTCTCCGAGCCTCACCTTCCTTATCTGGAAAAGGAGGATGACGACAGTTTGCTGGTCACGAGGGTTCAATCAGATTACGAGTAGGACAGTACTTTGGAGACTCCGTGAGACAAGGCAGGGGGGTGTTGGATGGTGGGCAATGACACTTTTCCTTCCTCCCCGGCAGGGCTTGCCTACTGCAGACACCTGTCCACTGTGAGGACCCACCTGTCAGCCCTGGTCAATCACATGATCGTGTCCCCGGACTTGCCCTGCGATGCTGGACACGGGCTGACGGCCGAGATCTGGGAGCAGTACCTGCAGGACAGCACAGTAAGGCTTGGCCTGGCTCGGCCTGCCGTGGGGCAGAGACTTTGCGGGGACAGAGACTATGGGGGGACCTTTTATCATCTGAGGAATAGACCCAGCTGCGTGGGGACTCAGGTGTTGTGACATCCTTGGGTTCTCCATACACAAATTGAAGGTCCCCTCCTCGAGAGTTCCAACACCCACAGCCTGCTTCTGCCCATTGGGGTGAGGATCAGGGAGGGTGGAAAATACATATGTTTGCCTTGAAGGAGTAAAGAATGAGTCAGCCAGTAAGCATTTATTAAGCATCAGCTGTATGCTCGGTCCTGTATGACGTGCTGTGACTTCCCGGCCAGAAGAATTTACAGTCCAGTTGGCTACTTAGAATGATGAGAGTAGCTAAGTTAGAGGGAGGCAGCTGGACCAAGGAAACCCCACCACTACATGAAACCGTTTTCCCTCATCTTTGTCTTAGGGCTCGAGAATTCTACCATTAGCTATTTCGCCTGGAGATGGATTTCTAAGATTTTCTTATTAGAATACAAATATTCCTGGAAGGGAAATGTTTATGTGTGAAAAGAGTTTCATGGAGAAATAATTTGGGAAACAAGCTTAAACAGCTTTCTGTATCCTGCAGGACTTGTCAGAGCCTTGGCTATGCTTATGCTTGATATGCTTATCACGCTCAGGAAATTGGGGGAGTGTGGGAGAGCATATGGAACGTTCTTTCCAATGTATGTGGCCGCAGGGACCTTCGTTGGAAAAGTACCACCTATGGTGGAAGGCAGAATCCACTCTAAGAAATACTGGTTTGCTGCCAAGTGCAGGCTCTCAGAGGAGATACCCATTTCCTCCACGGTGGGTAAATGCGGTGGCTCCGTCAGCTGCATCCCTCCTCCCTGGGGAGGGCCAAGCTGGTGAGCACCTGGCTCAGCCTGGCTTCCCCACGTTGGGGGAAGGTGCTATTCTGTGTATTAATCTGGGGATGCCAGGAGACTCAGTGGGAAAAACAAACTGATTCCCAAACCTGGACAAGCAGAAGGGTGGTTTTCTTTTTTTGCCGGAAATAGTTGTTTTTCTAAGTTACAGGAGGAATGCCTTCTTACTGTAACAATTCAAAGAATGCAGAACACAGGTGTACAGAATTTCTTTTAAGTTTTTAAATATGATCTCTCTGCTGCACCCCCCTAGTTCTGATCCCCTGAATTAATGAATAGTATCAGTTTGGTGTAGACCCTGTTATACATTTCCCATACTTATACATCCACAGATATGTCTATATAGATAAAACTGAAACTCATTTTTTTAATGAGGTAACATTATATTTTAAGTGACCAACTTACTTTTATATCAAAGGCATCTTTCAGATCTCTAAGTAAACTATTACACATTAGAACCTTAGCACCTTATATGTGGGTGGACCATAATTTAGTCAAATCTTCCCCTAATGATGGACATCTGGGCTGTTCCTTTTTCTTTTTTTAAAATTATTTCAAACAGTGCTGCAGTCAACATCTGTATAAGCATATACCTTTCTGTACTAGTTCTCTTATTTTGAGGGTAGAGTCCTAGAAATGTAACTGTTTGATGTCCATTTTAAATTTAAATAGATATGCCAGCTTACCTTTCTTGAGAGGTTATAGTGTTCATAATCCCTGGCAGTCTGTGAGAGTGAGTGCACACTTCCTGAGGAATTCGAAAGATTTATAGACTTCTGGGCTCCACTCCAGGGGCTCCAGCTTTACTGATTGAGCACCTCTAAGAGTGGAGCCCAAGAATTTATATTTTGAAAGTTCCCCTTCCCCAGGGAATTCCCTGGCAGTCCAGTGGTTAGGACTCCACGCTTTCACTGCCAAAGGCCCGGGTTCGATGCTTGGTCAGGGAACTAAGATCCCATGGGTTGCGCATTGCGGCCAAAAAAAAAAAAAAAAGAAAGTTCCCCAAATGCTCCTTGCAGTCTCCCCAGTTTGGGAGGCAGTATCCTAAGGACAAATTGGCTGAAACAATAAATAGTCAAAAATGAATATTTTTCATCTAGCACGCCTGCAACCCTTTCACAATCTGCTTGGTCGCATCGCTGTGTCAGGGTGGACTGGGCTGCAGTAACACATAGTCCCCGCTGCTTTCGTTGCTTGACACCATAGAGGTGTATTTATTGCTCACTTAACAGTCCTGGGTGGGCATTCCTGGTGAGTGGGCATCTCTCCTCCCTCTAGAGGGTCAGGGATCTTTCAGTCTTGTGGCCCCACCATCCTCTGGGGCCTTGTGGTCATCTGCTTCCAGCCAGCAGAGGGGAAATGGAAAGTGTGAAGGGAGTACACGTACTTCTTCAAAGCCCTGGCTTGAAAATGGATTACATCACTTCCTCTTACATCCTTTTGGCCAGAACCCAGTCACATGGCCACACCTACCTGCAAGGGAGGCTGGGAAATGGAGTCCAGCTATGGACTCCAGGAGAAGAGAACCCAGATTTTTCATGAAGCGTTCACAGCCTCAGCCCCAAATAGCTCCCTAGTTTTTATACAGCGTTGACAAGGCTGTCAATACAATATGAATAAAAATTCCTAACAGGAACAAAATGGCTGGTTTTGCCATTGTGGTTGGGTACATTTAAGACTAGTGTTAAAAAAAAAAAAAGACTAGTGTTAAGAAGTGAAACATGCTTTTAATTTTATAATGTGAAGTAAAGAGGTGGGAGGAAACAGGACCCTAGTGCCCTTCAGGGTAGCCTTCTGGCAGTCATTGGCACTTTTCACACACACACACACACACACACACACACATACAGATAGGACCCTCTGGTCCCCCAGTGCAACTGCTTGACAAATTGTATCTGCAAAGCCTTTGCCTGGAAATGAATTTTAAAAAAGAAAGAGGACAGATCTATTCCACGGTACAGCAAACAGTTGCTAAAGTCATTCTTGTGTGCACAAAAGCTATTAGTGTATGAAGAATCAGCTGGAAATGGCTCCTTTTCCGTTTAATTCGCTTTAAAACAACTTTCTTAGTGCTGAGTCAAGATTAATAACTCCAAGATAATATTCCCCAATAAGCACAGTACACACAATTGACTAAAAATTAAGTCGAAACGTTAATTCATTATATTCTGACCTTTGGGTTTTGTTTTTGTTTTTTACAAAAATGGGTTCACCCTCGGCCTATTCTGCATCTTATTTTTTACACTTAACAATATACACTGAACGCCCTTTTATGTAGGTTCTCATAAATGCACCTGCTGCCCTGTTACTCTCCGTGTGGTATTCCCACGTAGGGATGCAGCATTCCCCCATTGGTGGGCAGTTATGGGGGTTCCTGGGGTTTTTGCTTTATTGTATGATGCCACGATGGATATCTGGGCCCATGTGGCTTTGCTTTTTCACAGCATGATCACTGAGGGCTAAGTCTGAGAAGCGGGACTGCTGGGTCACAGAGTCCATCCCCTGGTTTCCTGTAGAGCAAATCCTTTGTTTCCCCACACCTACCACAGAGTTACCAGGAGCGGGAGCTGCTGCGTCTCATCTACTACGGGGGCATCCAGCCAGAGATCCGCAAAGCCGTGTGGCCCTTCCTCCTGGGCCACTACCAGTTTGGGATGACAGAAACAGAAAGGAAGGAGGTTGGTTACCCCTGATGGGCAGTGGGGTCTTTGGCAGCAAGAAGAGCCAGGTAATGTGGGGCTGGGGGAGCTCCGGTCCCATGGTGGACCAAGGTGGGGCAGGGAGATGTTGGGGAGTCAGGAAGCTTGGGGGCAGCACAGTCCGATAGAGACACAACAAACGCCACAGATGTAATTTTTTTGAATAACTTTTTTTCATTTTGAGGTAGTGATAGATTCACATGCACTTGTAAGAAATAACGCAGCGATATCTCATCCTTTATCCAACTTCCCCCAGTGGTAACTTCTTGCAAAACTATAATATCACAGCCAGGGTATTGACATTGACATAGATATACTGGCAATGTATCAATCATTATTTTTACATTAAAGTCCATATTTTATTGCATTTCTTTTTTGTTGTTTATAATAAATATGTATATATTTTTAATTGAGAGATAGTTTATTTGCAATATTATACTAGTTTCAGGTGTTCAACATAGTGATTCAAAATTTTTATAGATTATACTCCATTTATAGTTATTATAAAATATTGGCCATATTCCCTGTGCTGTATAATATATCCTTATACATATGTGTGTGTGTGTGTATATATATATCTCAATCTTAATCAGGCTTCCCATTTTACTTGTACTCGTGTGTGTGTCTATTTAGTTCTCTACAATTTTATCACACGTGTGGGTTTGTGTATCACCACCACAGTCAACATACTGAACATTTCCAGTGCTACTAGGGTCCTCATGGCCTTTTATAGCCAAACCTACCTCCCTCCCACTCACTCCCATCCCTAACCCCTGGCAACCACTGAACTATTCTCTATTTCTGTAACTTTGTCATTTCAAGAATGTTGTAGGAATGGAATCATACAGTGTATAACCTTTGGGGATTGACTTTTTCCACTCAGTGTAAATCTGTAGCGATTCATCTAAGTTGCTGTGCGTATCAGTTCTTGATTCCTTTATACGGCTGAGTAGTGTTCCACAGTATGGATGCACCACAGTTTAACTCCACCTGTTGATGGATAGGCAGGTTGTTTCCAGTTTTTCAGTGATTACAAATAAAGCTGCAGTGAACCTTCATATACAGGTTTCCATGTGAGCATAAGGTGGAATAAATGCTCGAATGCAGCTGCTGGGCCCGATGGTAGTTCACACTTTGTTTTGTTTTATAAGAAACCACCAAACTTCTGCAGTGGCTGTACCATTTTATCTTCCCGCTAGCACTGTAGGAGTGATCCACACCTGCACCCTCACCAGTGTTATCACTAGTTTTTATGTTATCCACTTACAGGAATGTGTACATGGTATTTCATTGTGGTTTTAATTTGCGTTTCCCAATTGACTAGTGATACTGAACATCTTTTCACGTGCTCACTTGCCATCTGTGAATCTTCAGTGAAATGTCAGATCATGGCTTCTGTTCATTTTCTTGTTGAATTGTTTCATTTTTTTATGGTTGAGTTTGGGAGTTCTTTTTATGCTCTAGATATTAATTCTTTGTCATATATGTCATTTGCAAATATATTCCCCCAGTCTGTACCTTGTCTTTTTGTCTTCTTAACAGGGTCTTTTGCAGAACAAATTTTTAGATTTTTGAGGAGGTTCAGTGTATCAATTTTCCCTCTGAGGGATTGTACTTCTGGTGTCAAGTCTAATAATTTTTTGCTTAGCCCCAAATCCTGAAGAGTTTTTCTCCTATTTTTTCCTAAAATGTCCATGATCCATTTTGAGTTCATTTTTGGATATGGTGTGTCATTTAAGTCAAGAGTTCTTGTTTGTTTGTTTGGTTTGGTTTGGTTTTTGCCTCTGGATGTCCAGTTGCTTCAGCACCATTTGTTGAAAATGCTATCCTTCCTCCATTGAACTGCTTCTGCACCTTTGTGAAAAATCATTTGGACGTACATTTGCAACAACATGGATGAACTTGGAGGGTATTATGCTTAGTGAAATGTCAGGCAGAGAAAGACCAATACTGTATGATATCACTTATACTTGGAATCTAAAAAATAAAGCAAACTAGTGAATGGAACAAAAAAGAAAGAGACTCACAGATATAGGGAACAAACTAGTTGTTACCAGTGGGAAGGGGGAAGAGGGGAGGGGCAAGATAGAGGTGGGGATTAAGAGGTACAAACTACTATGTATAAAATAAATAAGCTACAAGGATATATTGTACAGCACGGGGAATACAGCCAATATTTTATAATAACTATGAATGGAGTATAACCTTTAAAAACTGTGAATCACTGTGTTGTACACCTGAAACTTACATAATATTATGAATCAACTATACCTCAATTTAAAAAAAAGTGAAGGAGAAAAAATCAGCGGGGCTTATAGAGTGGCGTCTATTTCTGGATTCTCTATTCTGTGCCTTTGATCTAATTCCACACTATAATTAGTAATCTTCAGGTAATACCATACTGTCTTCATTACTGTAGCACATATGGAATTTTAAATGTTTTAGTAGTTACATTTTAAAAAGTAAAAAGAAACAGACACAATTAATATTTTTAAAGTTTTAATTTTAACATAATTTTAAGTTCATGCCAAGTTGCAAAAGTTGTGATGCAGAGGTCCTAGGTACCCATCACGCCGCTTCCCCCAATGGAAACATCTTATAGAACTATTATATATAGTGTATTATCAAAACCAGCATATCAAGGAAATTCCCTGGCGGTCCAGCGGTAAGGACTCGGCACTCTCACTGCCGGGGCCCTGGGTTCGATCCCTGGTCAGGGAACCGAGATCCCAAAGGCCTCGCAACCAAAAAAACCCCAAAAAACAAAAAAATAGAACATTAACATTGGTACAGTACAACCTAGGATTTCATTAGTTTTTGCATCCGCTCCTCTGTGTGTGTGTGTGCGTGTGTGTGTGTGTGTGTGTGTGTGTGTGTGTGTGGTTCTATGTCATTTTATCAGGGTGAAATTAATTTTAATAACATTTTATTTAGCCCAGTATATCCAATATATTACCATTTCAGCATGTACTCAATATAAAAATTATTAGTGAGATATTTTACATTCTTTTATTCATAATGAGTTTTCAAAACCCACTGATACTTTACACTCCATGTCTGTGTACCATCTGTGCTACGATTTACTAAGTATTTGTCTCTGAATTGATTCACTTAAAAATTTATATAACTTACTTAAAAAGGCATTTTATAGCCCTGCCATCAATGGAAAACCAATATGACTTGCCAAAAGAGAAGGAAACTCCAAAAATAAATAGAATGTGACAAAATGAAATAATTCAGCTCTACCTAGATGTCACAGGCTGCCTGAGGCCTCTCTCTCTTTGTTTAGAAGGGAGATTATAAGGTATTAAGGATGGATTAAAGACACGGTAGTGCCAGACTGGCCTTCCTCATAATCAGAAAAGTTGAATATGGAGACTTTCTCACACTGTGGTTCCATATGCTGAGGCTGTGCCACGAACTGTCGAAAATGATCTCAGGACCAGCATGAGGATTCCGGTGTGGCAGGCCCCGTGCTCGGGACTGGGAACCCAGAGGTGCATTAGATAAGGCCTTTGCCAGTTTAGGGGGGTTCATGCAAAATCAGATGGAGGCAAACTCAGGGGCTTTAAGAGCACAGAGGAGGCACCTCCACCGGGC
This sequence comes from Delphinapterus leucas, assembly GCF_059928025.1. Classification (NCBI taxonomy): domain Eukaryota; kingdom Metazoa; phylum Chordata; class Mammalia; order Artiodactyla; family Monodontidae; genus Delphinapterus; species Delphinapterus leucas. The sequence goes on from NC_143142.1 coordinate 18,916,194, forward strand.
AGAAGCCTACCTGAATTCTTTGAAGAGGTTGCTTTCCAGGCGAGGAGACTGAGGAAGGGCTTCTAGGAAGAGAGACTCCTGCATGATGCGATGTGTGTGTGTCTGTGTGCATTTGTGTGGGGAGGGGCGGAAGGGCGTGCGGATGTGGGTAGCTGGGACGTAAAGGACGAGGTGGGTGGGGGAAGCAGTGAGAAGCAGGGCTGGAGAGGAAACAGGAGGAAGACTGCCGAGTGGGAGATGGACAGGAGGGGCCAGGCTGGGACAAGCAGGCACCAGGAAGGAAGGTCATCTGGGTGAGGGGTCCTGGAAGCCTAGCCTAGGATGGCAGTGGGAACAGGGAAGTGGGCTTGGCTGAGTCTTCGGGATGTCAGTGGGAGGGAGCTGCCCATGACAGGCTTGGGCAGGGTGGACCCGGAGCCTCTCTCTGGAAGCCCTGACTAGCTAAAGGACGCCCGCCCCTCCTATCCCTGGCATGGGGCAGGCTCCCTGCCCTCCCTCTTCTCCTTCCTGCCCCCTCACACCCTTTCGTCAGCTTGTCTGCCCCACTTGTGCCCAGAGGTCTGGCAGATACAGAACCTCAGTTACCTGGGCTGTGCAACACAGAAATGAAGTAAGCTCCGATCTTCTCTGCTGAAATCTCACAAGGGAAACACTAAAAACCTGTGGCCCTTCTCTAAAGCCATTGCTGTAAGTAAAGGAAAGGGTCACTTTTATTCATCTTTGTGTTCTCAGCACCTACCCCCATGCTGGGCACCTGGGAGGCCCCTGGTAAGTGCGTTGAGTGACTGGAGGAATGGACAAATGAGGCATCTTGCTCATCGTATGTTTCGTATGCCTAGGTTGGTGCCTAGCACATAGTAGGTACTTATCAACTTAGATGAACAAGTGAATGAATGAATGAATGAAGTAGGAAAAAGGAAAAGAAGGTAATAAAGAAGGAAAGAAACAGTCTGCTCACTTTAGTATCCCCAAGGCTTAGTATACTGCCTGGCACAGAGTAGGTTGTCAACAAATATTTGAATAAGTGTATGAATGAATGAATGAATAAAAGAAGGAAGATAGGAAGGAAGGAGGGAAAAATGGAAAGAAAGAAGTTGCCTTGCTCACTTTTGTGTATCCCCAGGGCCTAGCCAGTGCCTGGCACATAGTAGGTGTTCAGTTAACATCTGTTGGATGTTAACTCCATGAATGTTGTATGGGTGTTTCTAGGGCTCAGGGTCCCAGGTCAGAGCCACCATCTTCTGGGTTGGGTTGGTTGTCCCCTGGGATCCCACCATTCCAGGTGACCGTGCATCTGCCTTGGCAGGTGGACGAGCAGATGCATGCCTGCTATGCGCAGACCATGTCCGAGTGGCTGGGCTGTGAAGCGATTGTGCGGCAGAGGGAGCGGGAATCCCACGCGGCCGCCCTGGCCAAGTGCTCTTCGGGGGCCAGCCTGGACAGCCACCTGCACCGGATGATGCACCGGGACTCCACCATCAGCAATGAGGTGATGGGTGGCTCCCCTCAGGGAGCCGGGGGTAGGGCTCTGCTCCATCAGGCTGTTGTAGGAAGTGTGAGGGCTGGGTGTTTGGGGCCTTGGGACAGAGTCCCACCCCTGGCTTTTAGGTGGAAGGTGACTTTGGAGTCAGACAGACCTGACTTCAAACTCCAGCCCCTTCATTTCTTAGCTCTGGGGCTCAGACAAGCACCTTTACTTCTGGGCCTCAGTTTCCTCATCTATGAAATGGGAATGATCATTTGTATAGGGGAGATTTGTGTACAACTCAAACAAGCTAGCATATATAAAGTGCCCAGCACAGTGTTAGACTTTCATTTGTTCAGCAAATGCTGTTGAGTACCTACTACGTGCCAGGTACTGTCAGGAATGTTCTGGAATGTCAAGAATGCTCCAGTGACCAGGTCAGACATATCTGTCCTGATAGAATCTCCAGTTTAGCATCCCAAAGCAGGGGGTGAAAAGAAAGCCAGTTCCCTTCACCAGTGGTAAATCCATCATCAATTGCCACACTAATACTGTGTCACAAACAACCCCCCAAAGCCAATGATGTCCAACAGTAAACATGCGTTTTTTACTCATGAGCCTGTGGGTCAGCCGGGCAGTTCTGCTCAGCTAAAAGGTTTGTTGATCTTCGTTGGCCTCTCACATATCTGGGGTGACTCGGCCCTGCTCCTCACGTCTCATCCTCCAGCAGGCTAGCCTGGCCATGTTCTTGCAGTGAAAGCAGATCTTAAAGAGAGAAAGCAGAAATGCACAAGCATTTTTTGTGTGTTTGCCCTGTCAGGTTTGCTAACACCCCACTGGCCAAAGCAGGTCACTTGGCCAAGCTTAGCATCAGGATAGACAGAAACTAGAAGTTTTAGGGCAAAAAGCACGTATACAGGGAAGGAGTAGAACATAGACATGCATACAACCAGTCCTTTGAGTTGAACTAAAATATTAGTTGGAAGTCTCAAGTGCAGAGCAGTTAAAGGTGGGGTTCTCTGGTTGTGGGTGGGAGGTGGAGGTCCAGTGGCTGCTATGGCCTCCGAGGAGGCTCCAGGGAGTAGGGAGTGAGCCGCCGCCCCACTTTTATTTGATAGGTAGGAAGCTGAGGCCCTGAGAAGGGACTTGCCTGAGTCAGGGGTAGAGATAAGACCACACTTACTGACTTCCAGCCCAGCAGCCCCTCCTGAGCTCAATGTGGGGACCCTGAGCCCGGATGCAGCCTCACCCACACTCCATCCAACCCCTTTTTCTCTCAGTCCTCCCAGAGCTGCAGTTCGGGCCGCCAGAACATCCGCCTGCAGAGCGACTCCAGCAGCAGCACACAGGTGACCTCCCGGAGGCCCCGCCCCTCCCCACCCATCCCCCTCCCTCCAACCTGGAATAACGGGACTGGAGGTCCCTCATATACAGGTCACTCATGGTTGATCTGTTTTAGCTTTTTATGCTAGCATTAAAAATTGAAGTTTTACCTACACGAGTAATACATGAATCTCTTTTGCCTGTTAAAAAAATAAAAATATTACAGAGAAAACTAAATTTGGCTTTGACCATCCCTAATCCCCACATGCCCTTCCTAGAAATAACATTGCTATCTTCAATTTGCTGTGTATCCTTCCAGACCCTTCTGTATGCCTTTACATACACAGAAATACATAGACAGTATGTAATATATTGCGATGTTTAGTAATCTTTTAAAATTTCTAAATAAATACCATCAGATGTATTGTTCAACAGCCTTTCATTTCATTCAGGGCAAAGAAATGTTAACACATTCTCACTCAATATTAAAGAAAAAAACAGTGAAAAATTGTGCAAAGTATGTCACCTTTTGCATAAACAGAGGAAATATTAATATATGTATGTATTTGCATCTATTTTCTAAAATGATGGAAGGATAAACCAGAAACTGAACAAATGGTTACTTAAGTGGGGTGAGGGGCACAGGGAAAGAAGCTACATTTCCCTGAATGTACTTTGTTTTCTAGTTTTGACTTTGGAGTTAGGTAAGGTAACTCCAAAAGCAATTTAATCGAAAAGAAATCTTTTTAAAACCAGAAGCACATGAAATTAACAGTAAATCAAGTTGGTGACATAACCACACAGAAGAAATATTTCAAGTGATCTTGGGACATGATCTTATACAGTCTGCCTTGATGGGATATGGCCTAAAGACACAAAGAACCACAAATAAATCTTAGATATGTGTCCTGGAGACTTTTCCATAATATTTCATATACATCTAACTAATTTTGAAAATTGATCCATAATAGTCCACCACATGGATGCTTTTTTAGCCTGTTCCTTATGTGGTTAACTAATTTTTTTACTTAAAAAAATTATGTGCACATAATTTTGTATGATAAAAGATATTCATCCTCAGAGTCAACTGCAATGCTTCCTTGTTTCTTTCTGGATTATTCTATGCTTATGTGTGCATATGGAGCAATTTTTTATTTTCTACACATGGGAGCATATATTACACCTTGTTCTGCCTCAGTCTTTTTACTGACTGTGTAGTGTTCCCCTGCAGGCATGTTCCGTATTTGAACCAGTCCCCTGTGGATGGATATTCAGGCTGCTGCTGGAAGTAGCACCACAATAGACATCCTAGTCCATCTGTCTTTGTGCACCTGGTCTGCAGGTCTTCGAGTCTGTGGACGAGGTGGAGCAGGTGGAGGCAGAATGCAGGTTGGAGGAGAAGCAGCCCAAGATCCCCAACGGGAACCTGGTGAATGGCACCTGTTCCCCAGACTCCGGCCACCCTTCCTCCCACAACTTCTCCTCGGGCCTCTCGGAGCACTCAGAACCCAGCCTGAGCACGGAGGACAGCGTCATGGACGCCCAGCGCCCTGCCCCACTGGTGATTCGACACAGGGACAGCGGTGTGGATGACGGGCAGAGCAGCGAGGCCACCACTTCCCGGGACGAGGCCCCCCGTGAGGAGCTGGCTGTGCAGGACAGCCTGGAGAGCGACCTCCTGGCCAACGGGAGCATGGACGAGTTCGTGTCCATCACTGGCAGTATGGATGTAGCTCTGCCCGAAAGGGAGGGCCCTGCGATGGAGGGCTGGAGGGGCATCGAGGTGGGGAAGCAGAGCCAGGTGGGCAGTGAGGACGACCTCTCAGAGGAGCCCGAGATGGAAAGCCTCTTCCCCGTGCTCGCTTCTCTGGCCGTGACCACTTCTGCCAACAACGAGGCATCCCCTGTGTCTTCTAGTGGCGTCACCTACTCTGTAAGTCACCAGGATTCTCCTCCACTCAATTTTCTGCAGCCTCAGGAGGGTGGGAGTGTCCCACAAACCTCAGTTATCCAGAACGACCTCTGGTTCGTTGCCTTTTCCCATCACGGAGGGTTCACTGTAGAAACCCATTTGGGAGAGAAGATAATATAATACTTAAAGAACACAGGCTTTGCAGACAAACAGTGCTGGGTTCAGATCCCAGCTTAGGTCCATCGCTTTATCTTTCTGAGCCTCAGTTTCCCTATCTATCTCATACCTTCCTCCCTGAGTTGTTTTCAGAATTAGTGAGTCAAGTCCTCTGTGCTCAGCCCATAGCGATCAATAGCAACCTTGATGGTGAGCATCCTGATTTACACTCAGGTCCAATATCTTTTAAATATTTTACTTTCTTGCCAAAAAGCCCAAAGCAAAGGACATCAACTGAAAGGGAGGTTTTTCTGGGCCAGGTGTTGTATATCCATTTTCTTTTGTTTGTTTTTTGCGGTATGCGGGCCTCTCACCTCTGTGCCCTCTCCGTTGCGGAGCACAGGCTCCAGTCGCGCAGGCTCAGCGGCCATGGCTCACGGGCCCAGCCGCTCCGTGGCATGTGGGATCTTCCCGGACTGGGGCACGAACCCGTGTCCCCTGCATCGGCAGGCAGACTCTCAACCACTGCGCCACCAGGGAAGCCCTATCCATTTTCTTTTAAAGGACTTTTTATATCTATCACAAAGAGTCAAACAGTCAGACAAGGCTGGATCCAAAAACTGGAAGTTGTCTGCCCCACCTCTGCCCATTAGGCTCTCCCCAGAGGCAGTAGTAGTTACTTATTCTGCCCCAATTATCTGGTGTTTACCCTCATGTCTGTAAATAATACACTTGTATTGCTACTTACTGATCTTTTTTTGTTTTTCTTCGGTTTTTGACATCTATTGACTTCCCACTGTGGAGGAAGAGGATTCAGTCTTCTTCCTTCCCCCCCACTGCCCCCTCACCACACGAGTGAAACCGTCCCACAGTCCCCACCCATTCACTATGGTCATAGTAATTTTAGTTAAATGACTGTTCGGTGGTTATATTATTATAAGAATTTAATGCATAATCCATGTAGTAACCTGTATATGTTTTTTCTTTCCTGCAAAAAATTTTGTTTTTCCTAGAAGTATTTTCATTTCTTCGTTTGCTTTTTATTAGTTTGCTACATATATATTGTAGCATATATATACATATATATATCAATCTTACTTTTTTCATCTATAAAATGGGGATAGCAATTCTATACATCTCATAGGATTGTGTTCTTTTATTTTTTTTCGTTTATTTTTTTAAATATATTTATTTATTTGGTTGCGCCGGGTCTTAGTTGCGGCATGCGGGATTTTCATTGCCATTTGTGGGATCTTCGTTGTGGTGTGCAGAATCTTTAGTTGCAGCCTGCGGGCTCTCTTAGTTGCAGCATGCGGGATCTAGTTCCCTGACCAGGGATCAAACAGGGGCCCCCTGCATTGGGAGTGTGGAGTCTTAACCGCTGGCCCACCAGGGAAGTCCCAGGATTGTGTTGCTTTATAAAGGAAAAAAATAAAGAGAATTTTCATCACACAAAGTGAAAGAGGCTTTCTCAGGAAACAATAGCAACAAAAATAAAGTCGAACATCTGACTGGTCCAGGTAGAGGAAGTTTTTTTCAGTGATGACAGGAGAGGGCTAGGAGGAGGAAAGAGAATCTCTGGAAGACAGCCTCTGTGAGGAGTTGGGGTGTAATTGTTCTTTTCCTCCCCTCCTGGGGGCCCGCAGCCAGAGCTGCTGGATCTGTACACAGTGAACCTGCACCGCATCGAGAAGGACGTGCAGAGGTGTGACCGCAACTACTGGTACTTCACACCCGCCAACCTGGAGAAGCTACGGAACGTCATGTGCAGGTGGCCGGGGTGGGTGGGGGGGATGGATCAGTCAGGGATCGGGAGGGGATGGCACAGGTGTGGGCTACAGGGAGCCCATTTAGAATCGCACTCTCTGCAGTTGGCACCATGCCCGCCTTGAATCTCATTCCAGCCCATCCTGACAATTATATAACAATTATAGTAATGATAATAATAGAGAACATTTATTAAGCACCTACTGTATACCAGGCACTGTCCTGAGCCCTTTACTAACATCATTTCACTTGGTCCTCACAACAAGCCTATGAGGTAAGTGTTATCCCCTTTTATAGGTGAGGAAATGGAGGCTCAGAGGGGTACCGCATTGCTCAGGGTCCCTCCAGGTGGGCAGTAGCTGTACGGGAACTCACCCATTTCTCTCGGACTCTAGAATCTCTGCTTTATTTCTTTAAGCCAGGATTTGGGGCTCCTTGTTACTTTTCATTAAATAGTAACTATTTTATTTCTTGATATATGAAAGTAACCCATGCTTATTAAAAACCTGAATCAACCAAAGAAATCAGAAGTTCATAAAGTATAAAGAGAAACTTCTCCATTTATATCCAGTCATTAATGCCACTCACCTAGAAGAAGAAACTACTGCTAACAGTTTAGTGAATATCCTCCCAAGCCATGTATATGAGATATCTATGTATACACATATATAATAGATAGTATGTTATATAATATACAGTGTTATACTATATAACATATATAATTATCCTTCATATGTAGTATATAATTATATAAATATATAGTATAATATGAATATACACATGTTAATGTATTGATATTTATTTAGTAATTAATATTTAATGTAATATAATGCTATATAAATATATAGCATGTAATTATACTATATAATATATAGTTATACTATGTAATATATAGTATAATATAATATGAATGCACACGTTTTAATTTTTTAAAAATGTTTATCTGCGTTGGGTTATACTATAAACTGTTTTTCTACAACTTGCTTTTTACACTCAACAGTGCATCCTGGACTTCTTTACGTGCTACTCTAACTCAGGGGTTTGCAAACTACTACTACAGCCCATGGGCCAAATCCAGCCTACCACTTGCTTTTGTAAATAAAATTTTTTTTAGAATTTACCTATGCCCATTTGGTTGCGTATTATCTGTGATTGCTTCTGCAGAGTTATGTGGTTGAGAAAGAGAACATATGGCCTACACAGCTGAAAATACTTCTTATCTGGACCTCTCAGAAAAGGATTGCCAAACCCTGTTCAAACCGTTCTTATTAATAGACACCACCTCTTAACTATTCTGTCTTATGGTCTCCCAAGCAATTACTGCCACTCAAAATTTAGTTGATGAGATACAAACATAATTAACTTTAATATAGCATGCTACCTTAAAATTAAATAGTGCTGGGGGGGAAGGAAGGATAGACTGACTTTTACCTAGTTATGGCACCAGGAGAAATCACGGAAGGCCTCACCGTGGTGTGACCTTCAAGATGAATTTTGGCAAAAAGAGAAGACACTGAAGAAATAAATCATTTAGCACTGAAGTTAAGGGCATATACTCTGGAGTGAGGCCACCTGGGTTCAAATCCTGTCTCTACCATTTATTGTTAGGTGTATGACCTGGTGCATGTCACTTGGTTCTCTGTGCCTCATTACCCTTACCTGTGAAATGGGATAATAATAGTAACTTTGTCATATGATTATTTTGAGAATTAAATGATACAGTACATGTATAGTGGACAGAGCATACGGTAAATGCTTAGTAAATATTAGTTATTATTATTAAGGGACAGATGGAAATTCCAGGCAGAGGAAACTGCTGGGACAAAAGCACAGCGGCATGAATGTATGCTTTATTTGTACAAAGGTAAATACCTCTGCAGCTGGAGGGAAAGAAGCACTGGGAAGTGATGTGTGAGACTGTAAAGAGGGATTGGGAGGAAACTATGAACTCCTTGGACCCCCAGTTAAGGAGTATGGACACTGCCCTGTCATGCAGTGGGGTTTTTGAGCATGTAGTGGTCTCCCTGAGCTGAGCTTTAAGAAGGACATCCTGGTGACTGAGCATAGGATGTTTGAAGAGAGTGAGACTGGGGATGGGGATGCAGGCATGAGGTTGAGGGAGTGGTCCAGGTGAGAGATGGGGACCAAACCAGGATGGAGGTAAAGGAGGAGGGGGTTGGAGAGGCATATTGTGGGGGCCATCACTGGGCATCTTGTGTCTCTCTTGTAGCTACATCTGGCAGCACATTGATATCGGCTATGTCCAGGGTATGTGTGACCTCCTGGCTCCACTGTTGGTCATTCTGGATGACGGTGAGTGTATCCTCCCTGCCCCAGACCTGGGGATGCAGTTTCCTTCCCACTACACAGAAGAGAGGTTAACCTGACTCTGTGACTCCATGGAATGGGTCAGTACAGGTGCTCAGAAGACCTGTCCAGTGAACACATCAAGGTCCTAGTGAAATAAAAAGTTCTCTTATTCCATGTTGACCAACACTTATTTCCAGGTGTCCAACACCCATCCAAGCTTTTGCTAGCCACTGGTTTTATAAACATGAGTGAGAACAAAGGAAAACTCAGACCCAGACAGCTTCACTAGTGAATTCTACCGAACACTTAACAAAGAATGAATACCAATACTTCATAAACTCTTGTAAAACAGAGAAGAGGGAACACTTCTCAACTCATCCTATAAGGCAGGTCCTTATATGAGGACCCACTGGTACCCTGATACCAATACCAGACAAAGACATCACAAGAAAAGAAAACTGCAGGCCAATATCCTTTATGAAATCAAAGGCAAAAATCCTCAACAAAACACTAGCAAACTAGAATCCATCAATATATAAAAAGGATTATATTTCAAGACCAAATGGGATTTATCCCAGGAATGCCAGGCTGGTTCAGTGTATGAAAATCAATCAGTGTAATTCACTGCATTCATAGAATAAAGGACAAAAATCACATGATCATGTCAGTTGACAAAGAGATGCCATCTGACAAAATTCAGCAGCCTTTCATGATAAAAACTTCAGCAAACTTGGAATAAAAGAGAACTTCCTCAACGTGATAAAAGGCATCTGTGAAAAACCCACAACTAACATCATACTCAATGGTGAAATACTGAACGCTTCTCACCTAAGATCAAGAGTAAGACAAAGATGCCCACTTTTGCCACAAGAGGCCCTCGCCTTTACAATTAGGGAAGAAAAAGAAATAAAAGGCATCCAGATTGGAAAGGAAGTAAAACCATGTATATTTGCAGATGACATGATCTTGCCTATAGAAAATCCTAAGGAATCCAAAACACATTAAAAGTAATAAACAAGTTCAGCAGGGTTGCAGGATAGAGGACCTATGTAAAAGTCAGTTGTATTTCTATACAATTACCATGAATAATCTAAAAATGAAATTAGGAAAGCAATTCCATTTTCAATAGCATCTAAAAGAATAAAATGCTTAGGAATAAATTTAACAGAAGTGCAAGATTTGTACACCGAAAACTATAAAACACTGCTGAAAACAGTGAACCAGAAACACAAGAACTTAGTTATTTTTCTTCCAGTGAGCATGTAATTCTTAATTGATTTGAGTTTGCAAATAGACAAACAGGTAAAAAAAAAAAAGAAAGAACAACAAAGAAAAAAGGACGACAAAATTGGATTCTCTGTCATCTCTCACCCAACAGAGAATAGGCTTTCATTATACACCCAACAGAGATCACCAAATAGGCAGACCATAAGAGCAAATCCCCAGTCATTGCTGCCACCAATTCAGATTAACTTATTTAAGGTATACAAGCCAGAAGTGAAAACAAATACATAACATCAGTAGAAAAAGAAAAAAAGAACTAGAGGGTCAGAAAAAGTTCTGTTGCCACCGAGGATGTACAGGTAAATTGATTTAATTTGTCTCCATTGGATTAATCCCCTCAAACATCTCAGTGGATGACCTTCAGAACTGATAAAATATAATTTTCAAAAAGTTAATGTGTCTCTCTCATACAAATAAAATAAACACATGACAAAGATTTTATTCAACTTATTAATGAGGAAACCAGTAAGATATGAAAACTGCCTCCAAGAGCATGTGAGAAGCTGGGCATTTTAGCAACATTAAAATAAGATTGCTGCCAGAAGGGACAAATCTGTAGAGACAGAAAATAGACTAGTGGTTGACAGGGACTGCAGGGAGAGGGAAATAGGTGATGACCTCTGATATAGAGAGAGTGTCTTTTGGGGGTGATGAAAATGTTCTGAAATTAGAGATTTTGGTTCACAGAAGTGAATATACTAAAACCAGTGAATTATACATTTAAAAGAGTGGATTTTATGGTACGTAAACCTCAGTAAGGCTGTTTTAAAATGGGAAGTATAGCTCCCAACTCTTCAGAGCTGAGCATAGTGACTTGCTTCCAGAAAGTTCAGTGTAGAAGGGGGTGGGAGGTGAGAGAGAAACTATGCAGTGGGGAAACCTGAAAACACTGCCTCTATCAGGTGGCCAAGGTCATCAACCATCCTCAATCACATTGATACAGTATACCCTTGATATGATGTGATTAAAATGGCACCTTACCTACGTCTTTCTCCCAATAACCCATAATTCCAGTCTTATCATGAGAAAAACATCAGATAAATTCCAATAGGGAGGCATCCCGTAGAATACCTGACAAGTATTCTTCATAACTATCAAGGTCATCAAAAACAAGGAAGGCCTGATGCACTACCATAGCCAAGAGGAGCCTAGGGAGAGATGACAGTTGTATGTAATGTAGTCCTTGGATGAGTTCTTGGCACAGAAAAAGGACCTAAGATAAAAAAAACTATGGACTTGAGTCAATTATGTATCATCAGTGGGTCATTAATTGTAACAAACGTACCATACTAATGGGAGATGTTAGTAATAGGGGGAACGAGGTGTGGGGTATATGGAAACTCTCTGTACACTCTTCCCAATTTTTCTGTAAATGTTAACTGTTCTGAAAAATAAAGTCTTTTAAAAAGTAAATGAGATCCTACTGTGCCTCTGGAAACCTTCTCATAACTTTCCCCAAAGTTACTAGGTGTTAAGAGAGAAAAAAGGTACCATTTTCAAATAAATTTTTTAAACACTGGGTTGAACAATATAAAAGATTTTTTAAATTACATGACTTCTCAGAGCCTTTTCATTCTTAATATAGGTAGTGGCTCTCTAAGCAGCATTTCCCAATGTTATTTGACCCTTTCTTTGCATAAGGCCTGCAAACACCCTTCCAATATTAACAATTGCTCTTTTAATACAGTGGTTCCCAGACATGAGGATTTCATGAACCCTGTAGAATTTTTTTTTCAAAAAGTTTGGGACCAAACATTGTCAACTTTTCATTATAGCAAATAGGGATCTTTAAAACAGAGCATTTTGCTGTCACCATTGTTTCCTAAAATAAAACACTTCAGTACCTCTAAAGGTGGGAAGTATGTAATTAATTGGAGAGTGTTCCTTGAAATGGTATACATTTGTACTCCATTGTCCTTATGTTTCTCATTTGGCTGTGGACTTTGTGAACCAGCTCAGGGCCTCGGACCATCACTTTGGGACCTCGGGTTCCTTGGGCAGTGGCGCAGTTGACTGTTCCTCCTGTGCTCTTCCCGCAGAGGCGCTTGCCTTCAGCTGCTTCACCGAGCTCATGAAGAGGATGAACCAGAACTTCCCCCACGGAGGCGCCATGGACACGCACTTTGCCAACATGAGGTCGCTAATCCAGGTAGGACCTTGTGCTTTTCAATAATATAACATTCCAGCTCAGCCCAATGGACCGCAAGCCAACTTAATAGCCACGCCTTGTTTAACTTGATTCAGTCGCTCAATCCTACTTAACTCAGCCCAGTTGAGTTAAACTAAAAAACTCAATTCAACTCAACCTTCACTCAACAGCTCAATCCACTACATTCATTCTCACTGAGCATTTATTTGGTTCAGGCACTGTGGCTACACCGATGAACAAGACATGGCCCTCGCCCTTAAGAGGATGTTTGATTGTATTGGTCCTTTTCTGCAAAGAAATATTTGAGTATATTTCTCTCTCTCTCGCTTTCTCTCTCTCTCTCTCTCTCTCACACACACACACACACACACACCTTTTTTGAGATCAATTCATATACCATAAAATTCACCCTTTTAAAATGTTCAATTCAGTGATTTTTAGAATTTTCATGGGTGTGAAATCATCATCACTATCTAATTTCAGAACACTTTCATCACCCCAAAGAGAATCCCCATACCCATTAACGTCAGTCCCTCCCCAGCTCCTGGCAACTACTAATCTACTTTCTGTCTCTATAGATTTATCTATTCTGGACATTTCATATAAATGGAGTCACACAATATGTGGCCTCTTGTGTCTGACTTCTTTCACTTAGCATCATGCTTTCAAGGTCCACCCATGTTATAGCATATATCTGTACATCATTCCTTTTTATTGCCGAATATTCCATTGCATGGATAGACCACATTTTGTTTATCCATTCATCCACTGATAAACGCTTGAGTGGTTCCCACTTTTTTGCTGTTATGAATAATGCTGTTGTGTACATTCATGTACAAGTTTTTATATGGACATAGGTTTTCATTTCTCTTGGAGATATACCTAGGAGTGGAATTACAGCTGCACCAGTTTGCATTCCCACCAGCAACATATAAGGGTTCCAGTATCTCTTCATCCTCACCAACACTTTGTTGTCTGTCATTTTTATTATAGCCATCCTAGTGCATGTGAAGTGGTCTCTCATTATGGTTTTGATTTGCATTTTCCTAATTGCTAATTATGCCCATTTGTTGCATCTCTCGTGCTTATTGGCTATTTGCACATCTTCTTTAGAGAAATGATGGGGTTAGGTTGAGCTAGGTTGACTTCCACCTCAAACCCTTTGCCCATTTTTAAACTCCACCTGGTTGTTAAGGGCTGTATGGTATCTGGTGTGGGGATGTAGCATCATTTATTCAGCTGTCCCCTCTAGTCTAGCCTTTGCCCAGGAGACTGATGCCTATCTTTCCTTTCTCTGACAGATCCTGGACTCAGAGCTCTTCGAGTTGATGCATCAGAATGGGGACTACACTCACTTCTACTTCTGCTACCGCTGGTTCCTGCTGGATTTCAAGCGAGGTACAGACTTCAAACTGGAAACTTGTTCTCAGACTCTTTGTAGCAGAATCTCAGGGGAAAAGGTACCAGGGAGGTGAGGCTGGGAGGTGTTGTAACAAAGCCAGTGGAAGAGAGTAATGCCCATTTGTTGAGTTCTGACTATCAGTTCACTCAACTTATCTTGCAGAGACACTATGCAGTAGGTGTTGTCACAATCCCCATTTTACAGATGAGGAAACTAAGACTGAGAAGAACTAAATTCAGAGCTAGGAATAATAAAGCCAGGATCTGAGCCCCACTCTGTCTACCTAAGCCCAGTTCCCTTCCATTCTATTAAGCTGCTTATCAGAGGCCAAGAACTCGGAAGCCCATAGAGCATCTTTCACACGTGACTTAAAAATGATGTCTGACACAGTGCATTGCTGTCATGCCAATTTGGGGTGATGCTAATAATATCTAACCTGTATGGAGGTGTTTAGTAAGGTCCAGGCACTGTGCTGAGCCATTTCTATGTATTATTTCTTCAGTCCTTTATTACTGTTAGTATCACCGCACTTACAGACGAGGAAAGAGAAGGGCTCATGGAGGGGAAGTAACTAGCCCAAGGTCACCTTACTAGTAAGTGATGGGGCCAGGATTCAGACTGAGTTTATTGGACATAGGAAGCCTTACTTTTCATCATTGCTCTATTCTATCTCTTTACCAGACCCAGAGGCAGCAGCCAGCTCTGCCTGGGTGCAGGGGGAAAAGGAGATACCCCCATTGGTGCTAAAAGAGATGGAGGGAGCAGGGAGAGAGGGGGACACTGACCAAGGGGCAGGGCAAGGACAGGTCAATGTAAATCAAATCTGCATGTGCCCGGTTCCTCCACTTACGGGATGTCAGAGTTGGAAACTTACAACCCACCTGGTTTGCATAGCCTATTCTACAGAGGGGAAAACTGAGGCTTCTGTCAAATGACAGCGTCCAGGTCTCCTGTCTCCTGGCCTGAGCTCTGTCCACTGCTCCAGGACAGAAGCGCGGACCATGGCTGGCCCGGGATCTTTCCGGAGGGAGGGCAGCACCGTGAGCTCAGTGACTGACCCTTCCCCTGCGCGTGTGTGTTGGTGTCCCGGCAGAACTCATCTATGATGACGTCTTCTCTGTTTGGGAGACCATCTGGGCAGCCAAACACGTGTCGTCCGCCCACTATGTCCTGTTCATCGCGCTGGCGCTGGTGGAGGTCTACCGTGACATCATCTTGGAGAACAACATGGATTTCACAGACATCATCAAATTTTTTAATGGTATCCATGTGGCCAGGGTCTTATCTGAGGGATGCAGGCTTCTGGAGGGCCCCTTCCTGGGGCCTGGAGAGGGATGGAGGGTCACTGAGACGGATGCACCATGAAGGGGATGGAGGAGGGTTCTCCCCACTTCTTGCAGCTATTTCCAAGTGGATGAGTTAACATCTTGTAATGCTGAGTGATCCCTGTGTGTTTTTCTCAGGGATCTGGCAGAAGGGGCCTAGGTGTTGAAATCAGGCTCAGGGGGCATCCCTGGCTCTGCCGTGAATCAGCTGTGCCATGGACACACCGCTTCCCCTCTCTAAACATCTGCTTCCTCACGTGGGAGATGGAGTAACAGTGTCTTCTTCAGAAGGTTGGCGTGTGTAGGGAAAGCAGATACGGGAAAGCAGTTGAAATGGCGTGAAAAAGGCACAGCCTTTGAAATCAAACAGAGATGGATTCTGATCCCAGCCTTGCCACCTGGGAGCTGTGTGACTTGGGCAAGTGACTTTATGTCTCTGGGCTTCAGAGTCCTTGGGGATAAAATGGTACTAACACCTCCCTCACGGAGATGTCAGGAGGATTCAATGAGACCACAAGGATATAAAGCCCATCAGTCAGATGGTACTTGGCTCATAGCTGTTACTATGAATAGAAGCTGTTGCTACTATCAATATTATCACTATTAAAACATTTTCTTAAACTAAGGAAGGTTTTGGAAAAAGCAAAAGAAGAAAAAAGCCACCTGTGATGACCTTACACTGGAAACATTATTAGTTTTCTTTAAAGAAGCTTTTTTATTTTGGAATAATTTTAGATTTAGAGAAAAGTTGCAAAGATAGTACAGAGAGTTCCCAATACCCTTCACCCAGCTGCCCCTAATGTTAATATGTTACCTGATCCTAGTACATTTGTAGAACAAAGCAATTAATATTGATATATTATTATCAACTAAACTACAGACTGACTTGATTTCACTTGGTTTTTAACTAATGTCCTTTTTCTGCTCCAGGATCCAGTCCAGGAAACCACGCTGTACTTAGTGGGTTCATTTTTTAAAAAATGTTTTTTCCATCTAGTCTTTCCCAAAGTAATGGATATTTTTATGTTGTTACCATTTCAGAATCCAGTTGTATCTAGGGTTTTTTCCGCTTAGTGTTTTAAAAACCATCTTCTATATAATCATTTTTTAAGACAGCAGAATATACCTCAAGTGACTGTTCATAACTTACTGAACCGTCCCTTCTGATTGGGCATCTAGGTTGTTTTCGGTTTGAGGGTGTGATTGAGAACCCAAAGCAATTCCTGTCTTAGCGTGGAGGTTCTCAAACTTTCTCAGTTCATGGCACCCCTGATGTCTCCGTAAAGTTTTCGTGGCACTCGGACCAAAAGTTCCATTCACTAACTAGTTAGGTCCAAACCACCTAATAAGTATATCTCTCCTAACAACTTAGTAGCCATTTGAAAAAATAATACATGTAAGTCAAAAGAAAATCGTATTTTTATTTTAAATTTAAATAAGTACAGTTACTGGGACTTCCCTGGCGGTCCAGTGGCTAAGACTCCGTGCTCCTGATGCAAGGGACATGGGTTCAATCCCTGGTCAGGGAACTAAGATCCCACACGCCACACGGCGTGGCCAAAATAAATAAATATAAATAAATAAATAAATAAGTACAGTTACTAATGGGTGTGTTCACCTGTTGGGCTTTGCACAACTTCTCAAACCTTGGAATCATTTTGAACCCCACCACCTTCATTTCCTATTCCACAGTGATTTTCACATGATAGTTGCTTTTATCATGGCAACTGCTTGCTGAAAACCTAGTTTTTGCAAAGCTAGAAAGCCGTTAATAGGAATGTCATGAAATTTGCAAACTCACTTGCATTAGCAGTTTATGTGGTGTTCAGTAGATGTGGAAGATAGCTGTATTTCCCTCAAAGTTTCCATGTGTTCACTGTGGCACCCTGGGATTCCTCAGCACCCAGTTTGGGAACCACGGTGTTAGTGTTTTTTGTTTGTTTGTTTTTCTTCTACCAAATCATTTCTTTCTTTCTTGTTTTGTTTTGTTTTTCTGAGGTTTTTTTTTAATGTTACTTATCCCTATTTTTATTTGTTTTTATTTCAACTTTTATTTATTTATTTATTTACTTGCCTGTGTTGGGTCTTAGTTGCAGAACGCAGGATCTTCGTTGCGGCATGCAGGATCTTTCGCTGCAGCACGCGGGCTTCTCTCTAGCTGTGGTATGCAGGTTGTCTCTCTCTAGTTGTGGTGCGCAGGCTCCAGAGCGCGTGGGCTCTGTAGTTTGCAGCATGTGGGCTCAGGAGTTGTGGCACGCAGGCTTAGTTGCCCCGTGGCATGTGGGATCTTAGTTCCCTGACCAGGATTCAGACCCACGTCCCCTGCACTGGAAGGTGGGGACTACCACTGGACCACCAGGGAAGTCCCCAAATGAGTTCTTTATGATAAATGTCTAAGTTTAGGATTATTCTGCTTTGAAGAGCTGATCATTTTGTGTCACTCTCGACAAAGTGATTACTGGTCCTTTCTCCCCTCCCCTCCCCCTCTCCTTCTGTTGCTTCCTTCCTTCTCTACTTCTAAGCATCTACCATGTGCCTGGCATTGCTTTCTTAAAAGGTGTCCAGTCATTATGTTTGTAGGAGGGTGGTGGGAGGACCTAATTTTTTTTTTAAACACACACACAGAGTCAGCTTCGTCTCGTTTGATCTCACAGTAACCTTGTGAAGTAGGTACTGTTATGGTTCCCATTTTACAGATGAGAAAACCGAGGTCTGGAGTTGCAGGCCTTCCCCAAAGTCTCTGCTTCCAGAACTGCCCTGGGGGTGATGCCAGATGATGATGATGATGGGGATGCCCCAGAGACCTCTCTGGGCACTGAAAGTGCGTCCCGAGGATGGACACAGAAGGAGGCTCATGAGATTTTACTTCCGCTCTTTCAGAAATGGCCGAGCGACACAACACCAAACAGGTCCTGAAGCTGGCCCGGGACCTCGTGTACAAGGTGCAGACCCTGATTGAGAACAAGTGAGGACCATGTCACCCAGGCAGCGTCACCCAAGCCTCTGCCCACCTGCCTGTCCTGCCTGCTTCTCCTCCTGGCCGCCCAGGGAGCAAGGTCCTGGCATCTGTTCCCGAGCATGGACCTCTGTGCAAAGAGAAAGTACCCCAACTTTGGCCGCCAGGCAGGTGGGATCGAGGGATTGCCCCTTCAGTTCAGCCTTACGTTTTTCTGTTTGACCAAAGATTGCCCAAGTCTGGGATTTCTCTCTTGTGGGAGTTGGGAGTTGTTGGTGTGCGGAGGGAACGTCTTCGTTCATGGTCCCCAGAATGGTCTCCTCCCTCTTCTCTCCCATCCCTCCAACTGTCTTGTCGGATGAGACTTAGGGAGGGAACTTTTTGGAAACTGGTATAGGAGAGGTCTGTGGGGCTACCTCTGTACTTTGAAAGGGGCCTTTGGAGATGTTCCAGAACGTGGCTGGAAGGTTGGCCTGGAGCAGAGCACTGTTGACATTTAATGCTTTTTTGAGGGATGCTGCCCTGTGCACTGTTGGAACTTGAGCAGCATCCCTGGCCTCTACCTACTACATGCCAGTAGCACCCTCCTCCCCAACCCCTTGTGACATCCCGGAGCACCTCCAGACATTGCCAAATAGCCCCATTTGAGAACCACTGGCTTGGAGGAGGGGCTACAAGTGTATCTCCCTCTCCACTTTCTTTGTACCTGAGCCGCCTATATCCTGAGACTTTCTTCCATTTAGAAAAGGCACATGGGGTCCTTTGCACATCTCTCTTGGGGTCCGGGATTTCAACCGTTGTATATTTCTCATTTTTTCTCCTCCACCTGGCCCAGGAGAGACTTTTTTCTTCTTTTAAAGAAAGACGTCTGCCTGTGAGAAGTGTCTGTAAGCATGAGATAGGCCTCTTCCGGGTCCTGCTCAGGGGCCCCCGGGGCAGGGCAGAGTCCACATCCCCTTCCTTTCTTCCTAGGGAGGACCTCGCCTCTCCTTCCATACATCGGGTCTGATGTTCCAGAAGCTTGGAAGATGTGTGTTGGTGCAAGCCACTTGTTTAGGGAGGCTGGCTTTTCTCTAAGTGCCCTTGCTCACTCAGGACAAAGGAGGGAAAGGAGGACAGAGGTTGGCCCAGGTAGGGTATGGCGGGTGTTTTCCTTGGGAAAGAAACATCAGCTGATGAACTGGTGCCAGGGTCACAGAGCAGACTGGAAATGGTCCCCTCCATGTCTTCACACAGAGGGTCACCAATCCCCAAACAGACCCTAAGCAAGCTAGTTTACCTGCCTACCTGTCCTCCCAAGAGGGTGGTCCTGCCAGCCCTTCTCTTCCGAGAGTGTACGAGAGTCGTCGGGAGAAACAGTGAGAGTTGGGGAGGGATGCTCATCCCAAGAATGGCAGGTAGGATTTTGGAGAGAGTAGGAGACTCGTCAAGCACTTTGAAGCATTCGCAGAGAGAGTGCATTAGTCCTTCCGTCCTGAGGAAACCAGGAAGGGGAGCAATCCCTGCCTGGCGTGCTTGTGAAGGCACTTCCCTTGGACCCAGCACTTTAGGTTGCCCTGAACTTCTGCCTGAGTATGGTCTCCTGGGCAGGATGGATGAGACTAGATGGCCCTCGCTTCCAAAGAACGCTCCGTGAGAAATGCATCTCCTCGCCCTAGTCCCCCACCTTCCCAAGATGGGAGAAAATGTATGAAAGTTCCCTCCAGATAAAAGTTTATATTGCCATTCAACTGTTCACTACAGAGGATGTTATTTTAGCAAGACCCAGGTCCTAGACCTTCCGATTCTTATTTATTTTTTGACAGACTAGTCTGAAAGTACAGCACAAAATCTCCTCTCTGCCTTCTCTCGTGGTGTTCCAGAGAGCGTCGTGGTTGTGATTTGGAATAACTCCTATTTATTTGGCTTACTGTGTTTATTTGGATCTTTGTACATTGTGTGTGTCCTTGTGTCCCTGAATCGTATGTGTGCGAGTTGTTTTATCTATGGAGTGCCCTCCTTTTCTCAGTGTTGCCAACGTATCTTGTTACAGTTTACTACAGAGTTGTGTCTATATATAGAGAAAATATATATAAACAGAAACATGTGAACCTGGGTTATTTTTTGTTTCTTTGTTTGGGGATTTTCTTTTTAATTTGAAAGAAAGAAATGCTTGCTTCTGAAGACTGTGTCCTTATACCCCACCCTCCACCCCACCTCAGTGACCCAGACACAGAGAGGGATGTATTCTTATGATAGCTCCCTGGTCTTTCCCCTGAAAGTTCAAGGCTGGTGAATCTCATCTCATCCTTTGTATCAGTTAGCTGTTACCACAAGTAATGCTGTGTAACAAACCACCCCAAATCTTAGTGGCTTCAAACAGCCATTTATTTAGCTTGTGATGATTCTGTAGGTCAACAATATGAGCTGGGTTCAGCTGGGTGGTTCTTCTGGTCTCAGCTCGACTTCTTTGTGTGTCTCTGATCAGCTGATGGCCAGCCAGGCAACTCTGCTTTTGACAATTGGCCAGCTGTTGGCTAGGATAGTGGGAGAAACTGGGCCATGTATCTCTCATCCTCCATTAGGCTAGCTCAGGCTTGTTTACATGGCCATGATGGCAGTTTCTAAGAGAGCAAACAGAAGTGTGCAATGCCTCTTGAGACCTAGGATTGGAATTGGCATAAAGTTATTTCTACTATATTCTTTTGGTCAAAGAAGTCATATGGCTGAGCTCAGATTGAAAGGATGGAGAAATAGATTCCACCAGTTGATGGGAGGTTTTGAAAAGTGACAACGAAAAGGGCTGTAAATACAGGCACGAAAATAATTGAGTATTTTTGCAAACAGTCTACCAGGTATCCCAAGGTCCATGCACAGGAGGGGTCCCAAGATGGTCAGCCATTGGACTCAAGAGTATACCTCTAAGTTGATGCCTCACTGTATCCCCACTGCTGAGCTAGCTCCTCTCTCACCCCCAGTGTTCCCATAGACCATCAACTTATCTCCTCAGTATCTATGATTCCCACTCACGGCTGCCATTCTGAACCACAGTCTTTGGGCAATGGAGACCTCACATGGATCTCCACCCCCAGCAGCCTCTAGCCATGCACCAAGGGAAACTTCTGGTTTTCCGCTGCAGACGCAAAGCTTGATTTAATCTAATGAGCACCCATCAAAACTTCAGGTTTTCTATAGAAAAAGTTAGTTTCCAAACAAGCCAGCAAAGTAAAGGAGTTTCAGGTGGCATTGGTGGCCTGGCTGAGCCCAAGTCACCACTTTCTTGGAAGATTGCCAGCAGAGGTAAGTCTGAAGCCACACAGCAGCGGGAAGGTGGGGACTTGTCTTTTGCTGGCCCACATGGGGCTCTCTTAGTGGGAAGGTCTGCTGCTTCCTGGGAGAAGCTTCTGAGAGCAAAGACTGGTCCTGATGTTCTGACCATCCTTTGAAGCCACTGGTCTCATTTCCCCAACTCCAGCCATAGCTTGGTACACATGGCCCTCCTCCTGGAGGACCCCACTATTCTTGCAGCTGCCTGGCACCACCAGACCTGGGTACCACCAGCATGCCTGTTATGTGTGTACAAATGTGCAGTTACATGCACTATTGACTTACGGTAAAGGATGACGTATTTTGTGGGAAAAAATCCTAAGAGAATGTTTTGCTTCTGTAAAGGTTTTCCTAAACACATGCATTTGCACCTTGCATAGATGTGAGAAGATGAGTCTTGGGCCACTAGGCACGTTTTCGTGACTCGAAGCAGGAATGGAGAAGGGGTCTTTGCTGCCATGCGTACGGCACACACAGTTGTCACTGTGGACCCCTCCTCCCCCCTTTTTCTTCTTCTTCCTCCGCCACCTCCTCCATCTTTTCCTCCATTTCTTTATCTTCTCCTTCCCCCATCCCTCCGATTCCTCTCCTCTGCCCCTTCTGCCTCCTTTCCTTGTAGCCATGGGCATGTGGACACTGTCCGTCACCATGTCTTCTGACTGAATGTTGCTGTTCTCATTCAGAACAACACTGCTGGGTTTAGACCCTCTGGCTGCTCTGTCATCTCTCTTCTAAATCACATTCCATTTTCTTTTCACCTCGAGCTTTCCATTTGGCTTGTGGGAGAGGCCATGGGGCAACTGAGAAGCACTTATGCAAAGAGTTTGGGAGGCCCCGACCATCCCATTTCAGAACGGCTGCAACCATTTATGCCATCCTGTTTCATCTTCCTTCTTATCCCTCCCTCCTTCTCTCCCAGGCCTGAGGTCCCAGCAGCCCATCGGAGAAAGGAGGTGAGGGTACAGTCAAGGGCAGTGGGAGGAAGTGGTTTAGATTTCTTTCCTTTTCAACAGATACTCAAGTTTGAGAGACATTAGATCCATCAATCAATGAGTCTTCTCCCCAGGTTTTATGACAGCATCAAACTCAAGTCACCTGCAGTCCACCTTTATGATTTGGACCATATCTGTGTACCATCTGTACTATTATATCTTTACTAGTCTTCTTTTTTTTTTTTACTTTTCGGCCACACCGTGTTGCATGTGGGGTCTTAGTTCCCCGATCAGGGAGCAAACCTGCACTCCCTGCAGTGGAAGTGCGGAATCTTAACCACTGGACTGCCAGGGAAAGTCCCTTTACTAGTTTTCTTTAAATCAGCTCATTTTTTAAAACTTCAAACTTATGGCAAGCCAGAATCATTTGCATAAACAGAAGATGGTTGTAAAAATAAATCTTATTTTGCCAAAATACTGTTTCCCACCAAAGGCTTTCTGAAGCTTGCTCTCTTGCCGTTAAGAAGAGATGCGCTAAGGGTTTGAGAGGTTAAAGACGTGCTAGCACCAGACGAGCCTTTCTTCTTGGAGGACTTCAAGGAGGATTGAAGTGGGAGTGACTTTCTCACCACACCAACTAAAATCAGGTCCTATATCTTTATCCACATGCTTGGGGAGGGATGACTTAGGATCCCAACTCTGCCACTTCCTGGTTGTGTGGCTTTGGGCAAGTGACCTTGCCTCTCTGAGCCTTGGTTTTCATTTCTGTGAACTGGGGGTAATAATGCCTCCCTTGGGTCTGGATTCAGTCCTGGCCCCCCTCTTTCCACTGGGACCCTCTGCCCCTAGCATCACTGGGGATGATTTCCTGGTTGGGACCTCAGTTTCCCTGAGTTCCCATCATCTGTCTTGCTCAGGTTCTCAGGTGAATCTTTGACACAGCTCCTGAAGGAGAACTGGGGAAGGGATGAGCTCTGAGCCCTCTGGGGCTATGACAGAGCAACTGGAGTTAGGTGTGGTGAGGCCATCAGTTCTTGGCAGGAGCAAAACCCACTCTGACTCTGCAGTTTGCATCGGGTTCTGCTGAGTCAGGGAAGGGCTCTCGGGTCTCTGTACTGCTGGCTTTTAAGCTGCTGGACACATTGAGAGCTTGAGCCCAGGACAGGTATAGACTCTAGAAGGAGCACAGTTTGATCCTTTTTGAAGTGCCAGCTTGCCAATCCGTTGCTAAGTCAACCTAGTAGAATTCAAATGACCTACAGAACGATGCCGTTCCCTAGGGACTTTCCATTACATCGGGGTGCTGGGCAGGAATCCTCCAGTATCTTCCTGGCTTGCTTTATTCAGTCTCGTGGGCACAGTGATTTCCAGCCTCGGCAGGTAAAGGGCTCCTGCAAACAAAGAATACCTCTTATTATGCTGAACAGAAAATAAGACATCCCTCTGTCTCTTGTCAAATAAAGACAGTGTCTGTGTAAATGCTTCTGCTTCATAGGCTGCAGATTTGCTCCCTTTGGCATTGCTGAAATTGTTGAAGGAGAAAATTAAGGAACTTGGGAGCTACTGTAAGGTTATTACATAGAGGAGGCAGCTCATCCCTAGCGCAGGTGGGTGACCTGAAGCTGAGTTTGGGCTTCTTCTTGGCGGCATCTACTTGCTGCTTTTTGCACTGGGATGCTGCCTGGGCCTCCTGGAATCTTCCCACAGAAGCCTGACTCACATCAGAGTGCTGATGGCACTTGAAACCTACCACTGGTCTTCGAGTCCATTTGGATACCATGCGGTGGCTTCCTAGGTTTCCTATTACTTTATTCCATTATTCTATTACTTTTTAAAGTAATTATTGTTTTTTTCTGAAAGACAAATGCAAGCTGCATTCTCTGTGGTTTGTGTGTTTTCAAAATAATAGAATCGCTCTAATAATATAATATTGTTATTTACAGATGTTCTTAGTTGAACATTTAAAACCAAAAGAGTTTGGTGAGCTGGGTCGGGGCAGAGATCACAAATTCAGGTGTTATTTTGCCTCCATCACAGAGTCTGACAGACCTGGATTCAAATCCCACCTCTGCCACTGATCAGCTGTGTGACTTTGGGCAAGTGACTTTGTCTCTCTGAGCTTCAGTTTTCACTTTTGTGAAATGCAGATAATAAAGCTTCCCTTAAAGAGAGAGTTTGGTATCAAATGTTTTTGCTTGCCTGGCATCCTTGCCCCATTCTAGGACCAGCAACTTCTCCCATCTTCTGGGGAAATGTATCTCCTACGTTATAACTATAGTTATAGTCTATTGAGATTGCTGACAAGCCCCTCCCCCCAAGGTGGGTACATGACTCAGTTCTGGCCAATCAGATTCCATCCCTGGGAAGAGAGCGGTTCACTCTTTCTTCTGGGCAGTCTAACTAGAGGGGTACCAGCCTGGAGCTGCCTGTGACTGTGTCTCTTGCAGGTAGCGGAGCAGGCATGGCTGCATCCAGCTACTCAAGTGAAGTCTTTAGAGCTCCATCTTTGTCTATCTGGTGGTTCCACTCTTGTCCATGTTGGCTTATACGGGTCCCATGCCCATCACTGAACCAATCATTCTGACTGGGTTTGACTGGCCAGAAGGACTCATTTGTCCATCCTAAAGCCTGGGGTGGTCAGAGAGTTGCTGAGGGTCATTCCCCAAGGGAAGATTAGGGCGCTCTTCCCAAAGAAGGGCAATGGGTCTTGATAAGCAAAGGCAACAGACTGACTCCATCCCTGGCAGAGAGAGCAATGTGTACAAAGGGGTGGAGCTGTGAAGAGACCTACTGTGAGCTCAGAATTCAGTGTGGCTGGAGGGAGAGGCGCAGGGTTGGGTGAATGACAAGAAAGAAGCTGGAGAGAGAGGTTCGGACTGGATTGTGAGGGGCCTCATGTTCCCCAAATAACAGTGAAGTTTCCACATCAGTGGGATTGTCCATGGAGGGGTGAGATAGGTCCTTACTGCCTGACACCCCCTCAATCCCCACCCCAGCACTGGACCAGCTCTCATCTATAAGGGGCACTCACTAGATGTTTGATGGGAAAATGAAAAATTTTCAAATTCTCCAAGAGGAGGAGTTATAAAAAGGGAAGGATATTTTTATTTTATTCTCTCATAGAGAATATGCACATACTTATTAAAAGATGTAGTATTTGAGTGGTGACCACGGATTCAGAATTGCCCCAGGCACTTTGCATGAATAGATTTATCCTCACCACAGTCCTGTGAGATAGGGATTATAATAATTATAGCTAAAGTTTATTGAATACTAGTGCCTAACATCATGCTAAGGGCTTTATTTATACACAGCATCTTAAGTTAATTCTCATAACAACCCTATGAGGTAGGCATTATTTCACACACACTCCCATCTTACAGAAGTATACACCGAGGCCCAGAGAAGTGAAGTGTCTTGTCTGAGCTCACACAGCAAGGAAGCAGCAGAGGTGGGATTTGAACCTGGGTGCATGGTGATTTCATACAACTGTTGCATGGGCTCTTTTTGCTCCTCCTGAGATATTTTTATTTGCTCATTTCTGGCACAAGGATGATGCTCTCAGTGTCACTGGAGAAGAGGATGGTCCTCTGCTGGACCTCGGTCACGTGGAGCCACCTGAACATGGGCAGGAGGCTAGCCAGGACTGTGTGGAAGATGGCAGTCACATAGCCCCAGCCCAGCTGGCACTGACCACCGTGGTACACAGAGGAGGCTAAGCAGGCTTCCTTGGCAAATGGGGAGGCCAAGCTGATCGGGAAAACCAGCAGGCCCACAATGGTGGCGATGGCTAGAAACAGCAGCAAGGAAAACCAGTGTGTCGGTCAAGGAGCTCTGGGCTGCCTTTCCATCCCAGGACTCACTCATCCACCCTCCTATCCCCCCACCCATCCATCCATCCACTCACTTATTTATTGGTTCATCTATCCTTTTATCCACCTATCACTCAGCTTAGCCTTCCACCCATCTGTCCATCTACTCACCCATCCACTCATTCTCTCCATTCCTACACCTACCTATCTATTCACTCATCCATCCAGCCAGCCAGCCATCCACCCACTTAGCCACCTACCTTCCACCAATTCATCCATCCATCCGTCTATCCATATTCCAGTCTACCCATTTTCCCCATCCTTCCATCCATCTATCTATTCATCCATTCTTCCAGTAATATGTTTATTGATGCATCCATCAGCTCATCCACCTACTTACCCACCCTACTCCATCCATTCACCAACCCATCCATCCATCCATGCACTCATTCATCAAAACTGTTAGGCACTCTGTCAAAGGTACTAATGATACTAAGAAAATGAACCGGACACCTCCACACCTAGAAGGCACTTCCCGTGCAGGAGAGTCACGTGACCTGCAGCCACCCTTCAGCCACTCTCGTCCACTTGAAGTTCCCTGCACATGCCTTGCTCTTTTCTGTATGCCTTTGTCCGTGATGTTCCCATTACCTGAAACAGCCTTCTACATTTGGTTAACTCCCACTCATCCTTCCAGATTCATCTCAGTGATGCCTCCTCAAGGAAGCCTTCCTTAACACCTTCCACACACTGGGTCTGGTACCTCTTGGAGTTTTTCTTTGCATCCTGTGCTCATCCTCTTGTGCCAAATATCCACTGAGTTATAACTGCCTAATACACCCCACCCCCGGTAGACACTGGAGGACAAGGACTGTATCTCCATCCATTGATTCAACAAATATTTAATGAGCAACTATTATGTGCAGAGTACCGTGTTAGATGCTGGTGATATCAAGGCAGACATGTCCTTGCCCTCATGGAGCTGATGTTCTAGTGGAGAGAGATGCACAATAATCAAGCAGGCAGATAAGATATTATCAAGCAGGCAGGTAAGTGCTATGAAAAATGGAAAGCAAGGTAAGAGGAAGGAGACTCCAAGGAGAGGGAAGCTCCCTTACCTTGAGGTCATGGAAGACCCCACTGAGGCAGTGATATTTGAGCAAAGCCCTTAATGAAGTGGGAGGAGCAAGATGTGAAGATCTGAGAAGAGAGAATTCCAGGCAGAGGGAACAAGCTTGGTTTTCATGAGCAACAGAAAGCAAGCCAGTTTGGCCGGAGCATGCTGAGCCTGGCGGAGCAGGTAAGAGATGAGGTCAGTGAGCGAATGAGGGCTTCATCAGTGGAGCCTCATCAGTAACAGGAAGTCATTGGCGCGGATAAGCCAGTCCGAGTGGCATGATTTCAGCTTTAACAGGACCCACTTGGCCAGAGTGTGGCAAACAGACTCTAGGGGGCAAGGGTGGCAGCAGGGAGACGTGTGAGGTGGTCACCTCTAAACCAGGTGAGAGATGGTGGAGAATTAATTGGATGAAGGTTCAGTCAAGACCTGAGCTAGATCATCCCAAGCCGATGTGTAAATTAGAGAAAAGCAGATGCAGCCGGGCAGACACAGCCCTGCAGTTTTCACAGCTTAGGAATTGGAGCATGGTTAGATTTCAGCAGCTCTCAGCCCTCAGCTGGATGCCCTTGTGCAGTGCACAACCTGCGCAACTGTATATGATGGTCCTGGTAAAAATGATGCAAAGTGGATGGATGGGAGAGAAACAAAGGAGGACAGACTATTAAGACTGGGTTTGGATAAGGGCAAGAGAGGGTGATGTTAAGGATACCATTCCCTACCTCCAACTTCTGGCTTGTTAAAGGACCTGGAATAGTCTACAATCCTAGGGTTTATCTCTGAGATTCAACTAGGAGGCAAGACTCTGCTTACAGGCTCATTCATCCATCCATTCATTCATTCATTCCACAAACATGTCTGGACCACATATGTGATAGAAGATTTACCTGCTGCTGCCTGCACCCCTGGCATTGGGCCGCTGCCCCTCCTTGGGCACAGCCCTTTGGGGGCTAAGGCCCAGGACAGGAAGAGAATTGCACTGAAGGCCAATAGGAGTCAACCTCCAAGGAGCATCACAGCTGAGACCTGCCAGGAAGAGAAAGGAGGGAGGGTGTTGTCTGGGGTGGGGGCAGTCTCTGCTCTCTCTGCTTAACTGATCAGCTACTGAGTCCTCAAAAATCCCACAAGATCTGTGCTATTATTATCCCTGTTTTACATATAAACAAACAGAGGTATAAGGAATTGGAGTCATTTCTCTCAGAGCACACAGCTACTTAAGAGGTAGAGTCAGAATTAAGATCTAGATCTACAACCACTATACCCTCCCTTTATTGAGTACCTGCTATACAGCAGAGTCACCAAGAGAGGCACCTTTGTAATCGGTTTTGAAGGCTGTGTAATCTTCCTTAGAGGTGCTGAACTGGGAGTCCCAACCCATTGTGCCCATCGTTGAATTTGGCAATTTGCAGTGACTTTCAACACCTTAGCTGTGGTTTTCAAACCTAGCAGCGCTTAGATAGAGGATGACCAGATAGGTGTGTACAGGTTGTGCACTGCACAACTCCAGGAGATGCGTTTGGGATTCATCACAGAAATGCATATTGACTACAGTACTTTTCCAGCAGATGGCAGTATAGTGTCCTGAAGAAGGGGCACCCTTTTCCTAATTTGTACAAAGGCACTGCATGCTGGCAGCTGCTTTCAGGATCATCCTGGGTGTTTGCTAAGATGCGGATAGCCAGACCCCACCCCGCACCTACCGAGTCAGAGGTTAGAAGGAAGGTGGGCAGAAATTGGCTTTTTTTTTTCTCTGATGGGTTTAAGAGTGCCCCACCGCCAGGTCCCAGTGAATGGATGAGACCACGCCTCACCTTCCAGGCAAAGTCAGGAATATCATCCGGGGACCTGAAGGTCCCACAGCTCTGGTTCCAGCTGTTACCCTGAGGCCAGGAGCAGTAGGTGAGGACACCAAAGGAGAAAGTGGTGGTCTGGAACCAGGCAGGAGAGATGAGGCTGAGGGCTGAGATGCAGGTTAGGGAAAGCCCCAGAGTTGCCCACACGCTGCCCACCATCAGGGAATGTCAGTGACCTAGAGGTCAAGGGACAAGATTAGTGGAAGGAGAGAAACAGGGGCTGGCAAAGGTGTCCCCCGCTCCCCGGCCAGCCAGGGATCTGGTCCTGTCTTCAGATCACAGGTCATTAGCCTCCCTTCGGCCTGGGATGCACTTGGAGGTGTTAATAACTGGGGTGAGGGTGGGTCTTTTCCCTAACAAGTTCTGGAAGTCGAAACTCCAAATTTTAGGATGAATGTTAGTGCTTAAACAGACCTTGGAGCACAACCAGTCCTCGGGAAACGATCATCACTGGTCCATGTGAGCCCCCTCTCGTGTTTCATTAATTCATTCATTTATTCCTTCATTCATTCGCTCTGCCCATCAAGGCTTGCACTTTCCAAAAGGTCTGCTTCTACCCTGCCCATCAGCTATCTCCTCTCAATCCCTAACCATTATTTAATGTGTATCTTTTTGTATGGAGGTATTTTTGCAAAATCAATATTGTTCAGTATATGTGTATTTTTCATGTATGTAAATGGCATTGTTTTATATATTGCTGTTTCATGTGGTGCCACATATGACCCTTGAGGGATAGTCAGGTGGCACCTGAACCCAGCCTTCAATGCCAAGAGTTATTTAGTTTTCAATTCTCCTTCAATCCTTCTCTTTACAACAAGGAGAAAATGTCTGTTGGAGCTAAAGGGTCTTAGTCATCTCCCAAGCATCTGTCAATCTCCTCTTTTTAAAAGACAGGGAGCCCTGAGCAAGCAGTGGGGTCTAGTGAGATTTTGGGGATGTAGTTGGATTTTCCTTGTATTTGTTGTGGTGTTTTTGTTCTATTTTTTGGCATGATACTGGTTATCCATTTTAAACTAAAATCTATTTTAAGGAGAAGGAGAGTTGATTTCAAGTCCAGTCTTACCAAAATAATAATAGAGGCTGGATGAAGATGCTGAGGCAGGATGGTGGTTTGCTAATAGCCAGCATTGTCATTGATGGTCAGAAGTGAGGCCCAGAAGGGCTGAGGCAGCCTAAGGGCACCCGGGGTCAAAAGCAGCTGAGCCAGCCAAGGGCACCTACACAGACTTTCCAGGACTTCAACCTTGGGTTTCACTTTGGGACTCTAAGCCCAGCCAGCACTTTAAACGTGGCGGGGATCCTGGGCTTGGAGGCCAGCCAGTCCCTCTACCACTTCCCAGCTGTGTGACCTGCAGCAAGTTGCCCCATTGCTCTGGGCCTCAGCTTCTCCATCTGCAAAAGCAGATTCTAAATCCCAGGGGGCATGTGGTGTTGGGTTCAATCACTGAGCAGGATGATGTGGTAGAAAGAAGCAACAAACCACGTTTCCCCCATATGACCTTGGGGAGGTCACCTCGTCTCTCTGGAAATGGGGGTGGGGGTGTTGTGAAGGTTCTAGGGGGTCAGATGCAGGTGTGCTGCAGGGAGAGGGGCTGAGCTAAGCCTGGGAAGGTAGGTCAGGGTAAGATGGCACAGGCATTTTATTCCCAGGATTAGAAAAACCTCACGGCAGCTAGCCAGCAAATGAGACACGGCCCCTTGAGGAAGGGAGGATGGATTTTTGTCCTACACCAAAATCAGCCTCAACTTTGGGGCTGGCAGGATCCCGAGGGGTGTAATTCCAGCCAGGAAGCTGGGGAGCCCAGAGCTGACTGAGGCCCGTGATTTTGCCTCTCTCTGGCTGCCCCAGTGCCTCTCCGGGCGTTTCTGACCTTGAAAGAAGTTTTGTTCTCCAGATAATGTGCTCAGTGTCACCTGGGAAAATCACACCAACCGTCCAGGTGCCCAGAAACTTAAATGAGGTATTATAACCCGAAACCACATCCGGCCAGGCTTCAATTACCTGGAATCCACCTGAGGGAAACATGAAAGGGATTGAATATTTTCTCCTCCAGCTCAGTGCTTAACTGTTAATGGCAGTTGACAATTCCTGAGCACTCATCAAGCCCCATTCTAAACTCTTTCAGTGCCTCATTCAATTCAAGACTGTGGTCCCTCTATGATAGGGTGGGTAGTACTGTTATCTGAGTTCCCATTTTACAGATGACTAAATGAAGCCTCAGGAAATGAGTGGTGGACCAGGGACTCAAACTCAGGGAATCAGGCTCCTGACTCTGGGACCTAAGCCCAAAGTGATATTAAGGAATTAGTTTAAAAGTCAAATACCCCAGCGTTTTTTAGGAGCTACCCAGGGTTAGAATTTGGTCAACCCTCCCACCTGCTCCAGCCAGTGAGCATGGATGGCCAGGGTAGCCATAGCCAGCCATGGCAGGAGGGGAACTGGGATTCGGGTATTTAGAGGTGGCTGCTAGAGCCTTGGTATGTCCCCATCATCCTGCTGTCCGTGTCCTCGTCTGTGAACTGGAAGGAATTGATCATTCATTCATTCAACTTTTATGTGCCCAACCCTGTGTGACCTTCACAGATACAGTGGTGAACAGAACATAGTGCCTGCCCTCAAGGAGCTTAGGGTTTCGTGGGCAAGGCAGACAAACAGGGTGGAAGAATATGGTCCATCATCCATCCATCCAGTCAACAAATATTTATTGAGTATCTACTATGTTCTGAGAACTGTTCTAGGTGCTGGGGGTTTAGTAGTGAGGAAAACAGACAAAACCACTGTCCTCATGGAGCTTACACTCTAGTGGGAGAGAGAGACAATAAGGAAATAATATATAAGATGCCTGATGTAAATAAGTGCCACAGAGGAAAATGAAGCTGGGAAGGGAGATGGTGAGTGACTGACGGATGGTCAGGAAAGCCCCATGAGAAGGTGACCTTTGACCCTTTTTTTTTTTTTTTTCTGTACGCGGGCCTCTCACTGTTGTGGCCTCTCCCGTTGCGGAGCACAGGCCCCGGACGCGCAAGCTCAGCGGCCATGGCTCACGGGCCCAGCCGCTCCGTGGCATGTGGGATCTTCCCGGACCGGGGCACGAACCCGTGTCCCCTGCATCGGCAGGCGGACTCTCAACCACTGCGCCACCAGGGAAGCCCAGAAGGTGACCTTTGAGTAAGAGCTGAGGGAGGAAGCCATGTGGATTTATGGGGGAGGAAATTCCAGGCAGAGGGAGGAGCAGGTGCAAAGGCCCTGTGGTAAGCGTGTACTTGGCGTGTTGGCAGAAGGGAGGAGGACCCGGTAACTGGAAGGAATGAGGAAAGGGGGAGAGTGGTGGGCCTTGTAGGCAATGATAGATCTTTGGCTTTTACTTTCTGAGTGAGATGGGGAGTCTGTGGGTGGTCTCGAGCAGAGATGTGACGTCACCTGTTCCAGTGTTTTAAAAAGATCACTCTGGCTTCTGCATGGAGGAGAGGCAGAAGGAAGGGCGAGGAAGAAGCAACCAGAGGCAACTTCAGTCGGTCAGGTGAGAGACATCAGTGGACCCGAGAGAGAGGAGAGAGGGAGGGTGGGGGCGGATTCTGGATCTTTGTTGAAGGAAAAAGGTAGGTCCGGCCAACCGGCTTTGCTTATGGATTGGACTTGGAGTGTGAGGGACCAAGAGGAGGCAAGGATGCCGCCAGGGCTTTTGACCTTGGCACCTGGAATGGAGGAGCTGCCCTTACTTGAGATAGGGAAGCTGCAGGAGGGACTGGTTTGTTAGGAGAGGTGGAGATATCTGAGTGTGGTGTAGCCTAAATGAAGTCTGAGATGTGTATTTCGCCAACCCACCGATCAACAGATGCAAACAGACACAGCGTCACACCAAGAGAAAGCCCAGGGCAATGTTGGGGCAGGCACAGAGGAGGGGCACCTGATCCAGCCTGGGTGCCAGGTGACATCCAGGCTGAGATCTGAAGATGGGCAAGTAGGGTTTAGGGGAGGATTTGACCCGCATCCCTTGTCTCATTCTCCTAGCTGCACAGCCAGGTCAGCCCTACTTCTGGTGCTTTTCCAGCTCCATTACAAGTTGGCTGTGTAAGCTGGTCAAATTATGATGTAATGTAATGGCTCCAAGCCTCTGTTTCCCCATTGCAGTGGACTGAGTGTTTGTGTGCCCCCCAAAATCACATGTTGAAATTCTAACCCCAGTGGTGATGGTGTTGAGAGCTGGGCATTTAGGAATGCCCTCATGAGGTCATGAGGGTGGACTTATGAATGGCATTCGTGCCCTTACAAAGAGACCCCAGGGAGCACCCTTGCCCCTTCTGCCATGTGGAGACATAGCAAGAAGACAGCCATCTATATACCAGGAAGCGTGCTCTCACTAGACACCAAATCTACCTGATCTTGGAATTCCTAGCCTCCAGAACTAAGAGAAATAAATTTCTGTTGGTTATAAGCCACTTAGTATGTGGCACTATGTTATAGCAGGCTGAGTAGACTAAAACACCCACCTGCAGAAAGATGGCCATATCCTAGACCAGTGGGACTTAACCTTTTGGAGGTGATGAATTCCTTTGAAAATAGGATTTAAAAGCATGGATGCATTCTTCATGCAGACTTACTTGTACACAACCCCCCCCCACACACACACAGTATTGTAATTTCAGGGGCTCATGGACCCTTAAAGCCCATTATGGTTCCTGGACAATACTTTCCTCTCTCCCCATCCTGACCTCACATCCCTCTTCCCACCAGACTCACCACACTTCAGGTCAAGACCCTCCAACGTGGCCACTTCTTCTCAGGCTCCAGCTTTGAACATACGTCTGCGACCTCATAACAGGTGTCCTTCTGTTTGAAGGAAACATTCAGGCTGCTGAACAAAGCCCAAGTGTGTGATAAGCTGGCCTGAGGGGTGTGTGTGTGTGTGTGTGTGCGTGTGCGCATGCGTGTGTGTACGTGTGTGTATTTTCCTTCCCAGTTCCTTAAATCGACAGGCTTTCATTGGGCTGCTGGGTGGGTTGGGCAAAGAGGGAAAAGCCAGCCCCAAATCAGGATGGGGTGAGGGTATGGGGTCTCCTGGGTAGGAGAAGGCATGAATAGGGATTAACCGATCTACGATTAAACACCAGGTGTTGAAATTCTTGCCACTGTGCTCTCTACTTTTCTGCCTTGGTAATTCTAGTTGAGGTATATTTCTCTGGGATCTGGATATCTACCCTGCAGGCTGTAAACTTGCGGAGAGTAGGCACTGGATCTGAAAAATCTTTGTCCCCCACATTCAGCATAAAACTTGGCACAGAATAGGCGCTTGTCTTGTCTTTGCGGTAAGTGACAGAAGTGCAGCTCCAACTGGCTCAACTAGAAACGAGAAACGCATTGGCTTACATAAGTGAAAATTCTGTGGGACAGCTTCAGGCACAGCTGGCTCCAGGTGAATAAGCAATGGACCTCTCTTTCTCTCTCCATCTCTCAGCTCCATTTTCTGCTGAGTTAGGTTCGCTCTCAGGCAGATTCTAACAGTGTTGGCTTCTGGTGCCTCCAGGCTTAGCAGCCCCAGAGAAAAAAAAGCTCCTCTTTGCACATAGTTGCCGCAATTGCTGTGATTAACGCTCACTGGACAAGCTTGGGTCCCATCATTGTGGCCAGGGAAATGGGATGCTCTGATTGGCCAGATCTAGGACCTGGGCTCAAGGATTAGGGATTGAGGGTTGGAGAATGGGGATTAGAGTAAGCATGTCATGAGGCTCACCGCACTAGAACTACATGGACTAAAGGTGGGGGATGGGTTGGTTTCTAGGAGGAAAACCAAGGTGCTGTTAGCAGAGGATGGGCCGTGGATGCTGGGAAGGTGAGAACAAGAGGCGTCACTCTGATGCTATAAATGCTGACACGACAAATGAGACACATCAGTTGGTGCTGTCAGAAGCAGGAAGGTTCAGTGATGCCTGAGATGGAGGCTCAAGTCCCAGCTCTGCCACCCACACTCAGTGTGGCCTTGGTCAGGGGATCTCTGCTTTACTGGGCCTCAGTCTTTCCACCGTAAAATGAGAGCCTCTGGAATACACCAGGGTTTTGAAGAGATGATTGCCAGGGTTTTTTTTCCCACTCATTCAGTCACGTATTTATTCTTTTTTTTTTTTTTTTTTCTTTCAATCAGTATTTGTGGAAGGGCTTTGGAGCTAGTCTGAACTGGATCTGAATCCCAGTGTGGTATCTCTCAGGCTTGATGGATGCACCTTCTCAGGTGTGCTTAGCTGTGTCCTTCCTGGCCACCCAGCGGCACTGGATGCCATAAGCCTCTGCTCACCTGCCCCTGCAGGCGGCCTGGGTCAGTTGCTGCAGCCACTTGGCCAGCTCAGCCTGCGGTGATGAGGCCTGAGTCGTGGCTTGGTCTCCCAACGACCCCAGCTGTGGTCTAGTCCGACCTGACTGGATCCTTGGCTGGGGGTTGGGAATAGGGTTCTGCTGCCTCCTCTTCTAGACTCAGGTGAAGCTCTGGGTGTAGAACTGGCTTCCCTCATGGCTGCCTGGAGGTGTAGGTAACACAGCTCAGACATGAGGAGCAGTTGGGCCCAATGGTCACTAATGGCAGACAGGAAAGGGGACGAGCCTGCAGATGAAGTTCTTGCCCTTTATCCCTGCATGTTTCACGTGGCTTCTCCAGAGATGCCCTGAGCCGTGGAACTCCCGGCCGTATTTTCTTGGAAAGCTGTGGCCAACTTAGTAAGACACGTCTTATATTTGCTCTCCCTCCTTCTCAGTCTCACAGTCCCTTTTCCTTCACTCTTGTTAAGCTGGGATTGCATCCCTGATAAGGCATTAGCTTATAAATCTTGCCTCAGGCTCTGTTTTCTAGGGAACCCAGGCTGTGATCCTAGCTGTGTGACCTTGAATGATTTACTTAACCTCTCTGAGCTTCAGATCACTTACCTGTGAAAAGGAGATAATATAGCATCTCTTATAGGATTGTTGTGGCGTTTAATGAGACAGCTCAATAAATTACAGATTTCATTATTATCACTACTGTGAATGAGGCATTGGATCGTATCATGTGAAAACATTTATTCAACGTTGAACTCCATGAATATTTATTGGGGGTCAGCTCTGATTCAGGTATTATGCTAGTCTCTGCTCCCAAGGAGCTCACAGTCTAGAAAGTGAGACAGAGAAGTAATTGGGCAATTATACTACAGTGTCATCAGTGTCTAGTTGGGGCTAGAAGACTCAGAAGCTTCGGCATGGGGGTCAGGGATGGTAATCAGGGATGGCTTCTTGGAGGAGTTGACTTTAAAACTAAGATCTGAAGGACACATAGTTTTTACAGATGATGGAGGGCAAAGTGTTCCAGACAGAGGCCACAGCATGGGCAAAGGCCTGGTGTTGAGAGAAAACATTTCAAAGAACGTACTGGCTCTCCCCTTCAAGGAGCAGGTAAATTACGGGAGAAACAAAATGAATAAATATACATCAATGAAAATGTGTGAATATGGTCTTTGCCAAGGAGTGTGTGAGTTCTAGAGCTGTCCTGTTCAATACAGTAGCTGTAGCCACGTGTGGTTATTTCGGTTAATTAAAATGAAACAAAATAAAAAATTCAGCTCCTCGGACACAATGGCCGAATTTCAAGCGCTCAGTAGTCATCTGCGGCTGATGTTGGACAGTGCAGATATAGAACATCTCTGTCATTGCAGAAAGCTCTACTGGACAGAGCTGCCAGTTCAGGACAAACATTCTGGAAGAGGGGGCAAACAATGGCAGAGAAGGGGTTCTGGGAAAGTCCCTGGGTGGCACTGTCCTCTCTCCTCAGGAGGAGAAAAGCCAGGGCTGGGAGTGGTGGGTGGGGTGTTGGCTCTGAAAACAATGTACAACCTGACACCTCTTTGGTCAGGGTGTAATCTCTGGGTGTGTGCTGGCTGGCAGCCTCTCACCTGGGAGGGAAGACACAGGAACACAGAGAGAATCAGCTAAGGTGGGGGCTGAGCCAGGAAGTCCCGCCCCTTCTGGGGCCAGGAGGGCTCTGGGAGTTGTAGTTTGGCACATCTGGGATTTCCCCTCAAAGCTTGATGTGGGTAGAACTGACACTGGGCATTTCTTGGGGTGTAGAGTTGGGGGTGGGCTGGCTAGGGCTGGGAACACACCTGGGTTTGGGGTTTCTGTGACAGGTGGCAGAAAAAGGACTGTCTTCTCCCTTCCCCCACTTAAGTTCTGGGATAGAGAGGAGAGGCCAAGATGGAGGACTAAGCTGGATGGGGAGCTGAGAGACGTCCAGTTCAACAGAATCCTCAGCCCACATGTTATGGTTCATTGAGATGTGCCTGGGAGAGACAGGAAGTTCTGATAAGGTTATGGAGGAGAGATAGCAGAGGGTACCCTATCAGCTGTTGGCCATTCATGCATTTAACCCAATATTTATTAAGCGCAGTATTTATTGAGCACTTACTATGTACCAAGCTCTGCTCTAGGCACTAAGAATAAGGAGTGAACTAAAGAGAGAAAAGCCCCTGCCTCCAGAAGTTCTAGAGAGGACAGCAGACGATTTGCCTTTGCTCATATAATATACATGTAATGCAAAAGTCCTGCTTAAAGGTTGATTTTGAGGCATTTTAACTTTCAATCCAACCATTCTCTGTCCCCCACCACAAAGACTCCGCCCTGGGAGTGGTAGTCGTATTTAAAAGCCACTCAGTTGGGTCCTACTGATGGCTGTTCTCAAGACATCCAGATACAGGAGATTATTCTAAGATGTAAGACGTTGGGACTTCCCTGGTGGCACAGTGGTTAAGAGTCCGCCTGCCAATGCAAGGGACACAGGTTCGATCCCTGGTCCGGGAAGAGCCCACATACCGCAGAGCAACTAAGCCTGTGTACCACAACTACTGAGCCTGCGCTCTAGAGCCCGCAAGCCACAACTACCGAGCCCGCGTGCCACAACTACTGAAGCCTGCGCACCTAGAGCCCGTGCTCTGCAACAAGAGAAGCCACCACAATGAGAAGCCCGCGCGCAGCAACGAAGAACCAATGCAGCCATGGGCGTCATGGGGCCACTGCCTCACCACTTCTGGGTTCCATCACTGTGGGCAAGTCTCAGGCTGCTGCTCGATAAAATGCTGATACTTACTCCAAAAGTGCAGATTAAAAGAAACAAGAGATATGATGTGTGTATCTCCTGTAACAGGGGTGCCTTCTTACACACACACACAAATTGAGAGAAAGACAGGTAAGAGAGAGCCCTGCCAATTCTCCTGAAGCCACACAGCGTGATGTTCTTTTTCCTCTCTTTGACTTTATTGAGGTCTAACTGACGTACAATAAATTCATGTATGATTTTAGATCCTTCAGTTAACTCTCCGTACATTTCCTTCCTAAGGAAGAAAGCACGAGTCACAAATACAATTCAATTTATTCGTGCAAATATTGTTTACAATGTCTGTAAGCTCCACGAGAGCCTGTATATTGCCAGATGCTTCACCACTGGGTCCCTGACATCCAGCATACTGCAGGTGCTTAATAAAGACCTGTGGAATGAAATGAGTAAAGGATAGCAAAACAGGCATTTTCCCATTCAGGAGCAACTTCCTTCGATTCTCTCAACTTGTCCAAAAACTCTCTATATGCCTCACACCTCAACCCCCACCTCAACACAATGGCAGCAGGCGTGGCATACAGTAGGCGCCCCAGCGGGAGTGAACAACCTCCTGCCAAGCCCCTGGTCGTGCGGTCCCGGGTGCAATTCCCCTGATTGCCGCGAGGCGGCACGAGCGCCTCGCGCAGACCGCCCCTCCACCCCCACCCACCCAAGCCGTCACCCGCAGCCCAAGAGATTCAATGGGCGAGGCTCTAACCGTGCGCCTCCTGAGTTCCCGGGCTGCATTAGGCTCTTGGGGGCGCAGACCCGGCGGCCGGTCGGTGTCCATTGCGGGGGATCCCAGCCAGAGCCGCGGGCTGACCCCGGGAATGCGGGCGGGGATCATGAACAACGTTCTGAGTCCGGCGCGGCGGGGTCGGGGCTCGAGGGCCGGGACCGCTTCCGGGAGGAGTGTCGGGGCAAACTCGTGACCCCTGACCTGTCTCACCGTCCCCCGGCCCCGGCGCCGGCCGAGAGCACGGGTCCGCCTGCAGCGCTCCGCCCCGGGGCCCTCCGCGCAGGCGCCGCCGGCCACGGTTCCCACGGCGACGGGGGCGCTTCCACGCCCGAGGCCCCGCCCCCAGCAGGCTAGGCTGCGCTGGGCCGCGGGCGGCGCGGGCAGGTGCCACAGACTGCGGGCAGGTGGAGGCACGGCGGGCCGGCGGCGGCGGCTCTAGGGTAGGTTGAGCGGCGGCGGCGGTAGATGGGGGCAAGCCATCCGCCCCCTGTCCCCGGTCTGCGAGGGGGCCGGGGAGGCGGCGGCCGGCGATGGCCGCCAAGTTTCTGCTCGGCTGAGGCCCCGGGAGAAAAGTTGGCAAAGTTGGCCGGGGAAGAGGTGGGGACCCGGTGGATCTCCCGGGGCTTTGGGTCTGCGGGGAGGAGGCATCTCGATTTGGGAGCCGGGAGGTCTGTCTCTCGAGACTTGGGAGTGGATCCCGCGGGAAGATCCCTCACTGGGCAGCCAATGGATCCCACGCCACCCGGTTGAAGACTTGGGAGTCGATCCCAGGAGTGGATCGGGCGCTGGTGGCCTGGGGTCCCATACGATCCCCAGCCTGGGGGTGACTGTGGACGGTGATTGGAAACTGGGAGCTGGTTTATCCCTCTCCTCTGACCCCCACTGGTCCGAGCCTTGGGAGTGATTCCGAGAGGAGATCTGGTGGCCGGGAGCTGGGGTATCGCTGGAGATCCGTACCCAGCCTGGAACTGCTAGGATCCGGACGTCCGTGCAGGTTGGAGGCCCAGGAGGTGGACACTGGGAAGCGGGGGTGCTGATCGAGGCGGAGCCCGGGGCGAAGGGATCCTCCGGGCACCTGAGGCGGTGGAGAGAGTAGAGCGCGGGGCCCCACGGGCTCCGGGGCTCCGGACGCGCCCTCCCTGCAGGGCCTGCGCACCCCACCGCGCGCCTTCTCAGGGCAGAGGCGCCCTGATGGGATTAAGGCTCAATCCCCCTGCTCCCGGTAGGCTCGGGTGGCCCCCACCCCGCTGGCGGCGCTGCCTAGGGCTACAGGCGGGACCCAGGGGAAGGGAAGCGGCCCGTTGACCCCCGAGCCGGGCCCGACCTTTCCACACCCTCCTAGCACACACTCGGCACGGAGCCGCGGCGCCGCGCCCTGAAACCCTGCTTCTCCGCTGGTCGGTAGCCGGTCGGTAGTGGGGCTGCCGTGTGACCTCCGCGCGCCGCCTAGGTGGCCAGGGCTTCCTACCCGCGGGACTGAACTTTCTCCAGACAGGAGCTGCCATTACCTTTTGGAAAGGAAAGGGCTATACCTGTTGCACAAAGAAAGTGCTTTTTCTTTGCAGCTTCTTTGTGACCTTGGACAAAACACTTAACCTTTCTGAGCCCAGGTCTCCCTTTGGGGCAAAATGGAGTGGGGGTGGGGGTCACAGTCCTCCCTCGTCTGGGTGCCTGGCAGGATTAATAGGTATAAAAGGTCTGAAACAGGTACAGGCTCTGTAAATATTAGTGGGCCCTCGTTCTGTGGTCTCTCCCTTGTCTCATGCCCTGCCGCTTCCCCTCAGGTGTCTGAAGGAAGGCTCCAGAAGCCCAACTTGCGTCTTTTTAACCTGCAGGATTAGGCAGATATTTAACTTAGTCTTCCTTCCAAAGGGGTTTAATTGCCCCTCTGATGCCCCTTGCAGAGAGAAGCTCTAGGGTTTGGCTAATCAGTAACCAGGGCATTTGGACAAGACTTCTCCCTTGGCCCAGCTTTCCCTTTGCTAATCCATCGAAGCTCCTGGACAAACATGCATTCACCCCCAGACACCGGTGTCTCATCCTTGGGACAGTTCCAGAGGGAGTTGTGCATCCACTAGCCACGGTCCTGGTGGTTTTATGGGGAATCCTTTTTAAAGGATTTGCATGCTTGACAAGGGTGCAATTATCCTAGAGAAGTGCAGGGTTTCATTCAGTACAGTGTCTGGACGTGTGAGAAGCTCATTCGGTCAACCAGTGTGTGTATTGAGCACCTACTATGTGGCAGACACTAGAAATGGTGGACCCAGGGCAATATAGGATCTGTCCTCCTGGCTTGCGATCTAGCTGTGAGCAATCAGCTTGCCCTGCAGTCCAGTGAGGCAGCTGTACTGATTCTTGATGTTGGGGGTATAACCCTCACCCCAGATTCTTAGTCTGGAGGTGCCCCACCCCCCCTTGGAGGTCCTGGGGGCTGGCTTTTATTCAGGGCTGACTTTGGCAGGAGAATGGAACAGCCCACTATCTGACCGTGAGCCTTTCTCCCCTCTCAGCATCACCAGAATACATCTCTGACCATCTCAGAAAAAGAGCCCCAGAGGAATGTTTTAAATGTGCATTCATTAATTAATTCATTCAACAAATATTTCAAGACACCATGTCAAAGAGGAGGCACACCCTTAAGGGGTAAATTCTTTGTGAAAAGAGGCAGTTGCCCAGAAGGAGAGAGCTGTGATAATGGGAAGAGGGGCTGATGGCTTCTGACCTGGAGTGGGGGATGGTGGGCAGGGGGTTTGTTTCTTGGAGAGCGTGCCCGTGGGTAGAGGATGGCGTTATGTGCTGGAAAGAGGGGACAGAAAGGCCTGGGTGCCTGGACGGAGGAGGGAGCATAGGGTGTTGGCTGGAGATCCTGGCAGGGGCCAGGGCAACCATTCCCAGGGGTTTGGACTTTATACTGGGGCACTGGGGCA
The DNA here is from genome assembly GCF_059928025.1 of Delphinapterus leucas. Lineage (NCBI taxonomy): Eukaryota > Metazoa > Chordata > Mammalia > Artiodactyla > Monodontidae > Delphinapterus > Delphinapterus leucas. The sequence goes on from NC_143142.1 coordinate 18,958,036, forward strand.
CTGTGGGAGTTTCTCTGGGGGAGAGGGATGGAGTCAGATGTGTGTTTTGGGAAGCTTGCCCATCTCTTGGGGAGGCTGGATGGGAGATGGTGTGCCAGGAGGCTGGAGACTGCTCGAAAAATCCAGGTGAGAGGTGATGACGGAACTGAACTTGGATAGAGACAGTGGTCAGTGTTGTGTTTCAAGAGCCACGCGGTTGAAGACCCCTTCCTGGAGGCATGGCAGTCAATCTGGAGAAGGAAACCCCCAGTGGAGGTGGCCTGAATATTTTAAGTGTCAGTATTTCATTCAAGTCAGCAAACCTTCCTGAGCATCTGTTGTCACCTGCCCTGGGAGGGTCATAAACACCTGAGGGGACTTTACCTTGGAACCCTCACCATCTTCCTGTGTGAGGGGGTGGGGCTCGTCATTCCCATTTTACAGATTCAGGACTCAGTGTTGTGGCGGTGAGGTCTTTGTCAGCTGCCAGTGGCAGAGCAGGGGTTTGAACTTGCTTCCAGCTTGCAAATCCAGGATGTTTGGAGTTAAGGAAGTTGAATAGAGAAGCCACAAATGTTGGTGAGGTTGGGTCAGGGTGCAGCAGGGGTAAACCCAGGGAGGCTTCCAGGAGGAGGCAGGGATAGAAAGGAGGGAGTCGGCCAGGGAGACTTGGGGGCAAACCCTGGCGCTGCCCCTTCCTGGCTGTGGTCTGAGGCCATGGTATTTGGTTTGAGACTCAGTGTCCTCATCTGTAAAATGGGCTCGTGATAGGATACTCCCCTTCCTCAAAGGGTTGTTATACAAGTTGAGAGAAGCAGTGCATGGACATTACCAGGCGTAGTGTCCACACTGGTCTGTGCCCACTAAGTAGTGGGTATGATTATTATAATAGATGTCATCACGGCATGTCATTATATATATATATATATACACACACACACTATATATATTGTGTTTCAGGCAGGTGGTGCTTGCCTCTTCCAACCTGGTGTGTTTGGTGGGGGGGTGGGGGGGACGTTGGGCGACCACGGGTGACACTTGAGCTGAGTCTTAAAGGAGGAGAGGGCAAGGATGAGGACATTGCAGGCAGCAGGAGCAGGACAGGCAAAGGCAGGGCCATTAGGAGAACTGTGTGCTCATTGGTATACCCAGAATACAGGGTGTGTTGAAGAAATAAAAGTTAGACCATTGGCAACAAAAATTCTCTTTACACCCCCTGCCACTCCCTAAATACCCAAACAGGAAGGCTTTGGCAGGTTTGGGATCGAGAGGAGGGCGGGGGAATCTCTGTCCAGGAGTTTCACATTTCTTCCCCCACTCACCCATCCAGATTATAGGAGTGTGACCCCAGACAAGCCATTCCCCTCCTGGGACCTCAATTTCTTTCTTTGTAAAATGGGAGGATTGGAGAGAATGTAGAGAAAGCACATAACACATCAGAGCAACTGCTTTTCACTGAACCCTTTACATGTGCTGGGTCCTGGGCGAAGCTCTTTTGTTCTTTTTTAATTCTTCACAACAAACACAGGCGATGCCTGTTTTGGGGACCCTTGATTCTGCAGTTTATAAAACTGAGGCTTTGAGAGGTCCTTCTGCCCAAGACCACTACCGAAACTCCTGTCATTTACAAAGAAGCTAACAAACTTTGAATTGAGAGATACACACACATGCACACACAAATTTTTTTTTCCTTCAATGTGATGGATATTTTATTGAGCATCTTCTATGGGCAATTCAAAAGAGCCTCTGCCCTTAGGAATTCAGTCCACAGAAATCTGGTCAATTGGATGGGAGGAAGGGAGGGGGAAGGCAAATTGAGATAAATATGGAAATGATTATGGATTGACTTCTGAGAAGTAGTATCGCCACATTTGCTAATTGCTCAGTTGAGTGACCTTTGAAATGTTGTATAGCCTTGTCTCCACTGAGAGTATAAAATACATCCCCAAAGGCTGATCTTTGGATATTTACATCACTGAGTCAGAAGAGATACACATACACGCACACACACACACACACACACACACAGTATAATAATAACATATAATATATATATTATTGTAAAATAACATGTAACATACCAAACACTTCAAAAATGGCAAAATGAATTTACGTTAAGTGAAAAGTAAAATCCCACCCAAGACCCCCAATCCCATTCCTCAGAGATAATGCAGTCAGCAGTTTCCCTTGACCCTCCAGAAACTTTCCACATACATATGCTCTGTTTACTTCTTTCCAAGCCCTTATCACACTCTGCTATCTTAAGTTGTTTTTTGGGGTTTTTTGGTCCACTCTGGAACCAGATGGAAAGAATTGTATCTTGGTTCTGCCACTTATTGTCTGTGTGACCTTGGGCAGGTGACTTAACCTCTCTGAGCCGCAGTTTCCTCATCAGTAAATGGAGATAATAACGGGTCTTACCTCTGAGGGTTGCTGTGAGGAGGAAATGAAAAGGGACTGGCACATGGTCAGTGCTCGGTATGTGTTGCTTCTTGTTCCTTGTGGTGGTTGTAGTGGAGGTGGTATTGCTTCCTCCCCCTCTAGATGACGCTCCAAGAAGGCAGAAACCCTATTTGTCTTCACTGCTGTTTCCTTAGTAAACAGTTGTGGAATAAAGAAATGAATCAGTATATGTGGACATATGCTTTGAACAACAACAATCATAAGGCAAAGAATTTCACGCAGAAATTAAAAATAGATGTGGCCCCATTTTAGACTGTGTTGACTTACTGCACTCTTTTAAAAAACTGAACAATACTTCAATGCATGAAGGTGCTATTAGTTATTGAGCACATGCCCTGCTGGTGAGCATTGAGTGGTTTGTTTTCTTGCTATAACACACAGTGTCACGGTGACATCCCTGCTCACGTGTCTTTGCCTACTTGTTGTAGTCGATGGGAGGGCACATTCTAAGATGGGGAACAGTTGGGATAAAGGGTGTTTAGAATGTTGATCTCACCTGCTCAGTTTCCCTCCAGAGTGGCTGTACCTTTCCTACTCCTTCCAAGGCTGGAAACACATAGTCCTTTGTGTCAGTCAGGTTTCTACCTGATAATACTGTGTAACAAACATCTCCCAAATCACAGTGATTTTTTTTTTTTTTGTCTGCATTGGGTCTTTGTTGCTGTGCATGGGCTTTCTCTAGTTGCGGTGAGTGGGGCTATTCTTCATCGTGGTGCACGGGCTTCTCATTGTGGTGGCTTCTCTTGTTGCGGAGCACAGGCTCTAGGCATGTGGGCTTCAGTAGCTGTGGCACACGGGCTCAGTAGTTGTGGCTCGCGGGCTCTAAAGTGCAGGCTCAGTAGTTGTGGCGCATGGGCTTAGTTGCTCCGCGCATGTGGGATCTTCCTGGACCAGGGCTCGAACCCATGTCCCCTGCATTGGCAGGCGGATTCTTAACCACTGTGCCACCAGGGAAGTCCCTGCAGTGACTTTTAACAGCAAACATTTGTTTCGTACTTGGGGGTCATCAGATGGCTTGGCTGACCTTGCCTGGGCTTGGCAGGGAGGCTGGATTCCAGGCTTTGGTTTGGGTTCCCGTCTGCCCTGTGTATCTTCATCTTGGTACCCAGGCTGACAGGCAGCAGCCAGCCAGGACGTGCTCTTCTGTGGTGGACAACAGATGCTCAGGAGCTCTCTGGGAACCTGCAGAGCCTCTGAAAGCCTCCCCTTGGAACTGGGAAGGTGTCATTTCTGCCCTCATTCTCTTGGCCAAAGCAAGTCACATGGCCAAACTCAATATCAATGAGATGGAAGTATGATCCTCTCATGGAGGCTGAGAGGGAGCTAGTATATATCTTCTGAGCAGGAATACAGCCTGCCACATGGGTCAGGGAGGTCCTTGCCAAGGTGGAGGGCCCGCCCAGCGGTGGCAGTGAGCATCGTGGCTCATGATTTGTGGGGGACACATCAGAGCAGGGGTCTGGGTAAGGAGACCCGGTTTGTGAGAACTCCCAGAACAGGAAGTTCACCTCTCTGAGCCTCAGTTTCCTCATCTGGAAAATGGGAATAATGCGTCTTCTCTGGCAGAGCTGCTGTGAAGCTTGAAACAGTATTGGATAAGGAGGTGCTTTCTGTGACATGAGGTGCGAAGGTGAGGGATAATCGTCTTGATGATGGTTTTTGCTCTGGACTTTGTTCCTCAGGCTCTGGTACCTGTAGCCAGTGGACTGGGAGATCCCAGTGAGGCCAAGGGGAGGCTGTGGAGGTGATCAATCCGGCTTCAAATCCCAGCTCTGCTCCTTATGGTCCTCGTGACCCTCAACCAGTCTCATCACCTCTCGGAACCTCAGTTTTCCTGTTTGTAAAATGGACACAGGGTGCTTATGACCATTAGCAAGAAGGACTGTGAAACACTTGGCATGAAGTAGATGACAAATAAATGGTCCTGTGACTGCGGAGCTGGGATGGGGGTGGGGGTTCCTAATTAGGGTGGAGTGAGGAGTTCTGCAAAACTGGATATCGGTTCTGCAGAATTGGTTATAGAATTAGATATTCCCAACCTCCCTTGGGAATAATGCAGAGACTCTGGATCCAGACTGCCTGTGTTCAGACCCCACCTCCACTACTTTCCAACTGTGTGACCTTAGGCAAGACAGTTGGTCTCTCTGTGCCTCAGTTTACTCCTCTGTAAAATGGGAGTAACAATGGTGCCTGCCTCCTGAGGTGGATGAGCATTAAATTAGTTAATACATAGTGCCCTATAATGAATGTACATGTGTCATTTTTTAAAATTAATTAATTAATTTTTTTTTGGCTGCGTGGGTCTTCGTTGCTGCACACGGGCTTTCTCTAGTTGCGGCGAGTGGAGGCTACTCTTCATTGCGGCGTGCGGGCTTCTCATTGCAGTGGCTTCTCTTTTGCAGAGCACGGGCTCTAGGCACGCAGGCTTCAGTAGTTGTGGCATGCAGGCTCAGTAGTTGTGGCTCGTGGGCTCTAGAGCTCAGGCTCAGTAGTTGTGGTGCACAGGCTTAGTTGCTCTGAGGCATGTGGGATCTTCTCAGACCAGGACTCGAACCCGTGTCCCCTGCATTGGCAGATGAATTCTTAACCACTGCACCACCAGGGAAGTCCCTACATGTGTCATTTTTACAATAATACTATTGTCATTATTACTAGTATCATTATTATGTATGAAGGTCTGTGAGGTTGCTTCTGGTCCTTGGAGCACCAGGGTCCTGGGGAAAGGAGTGACTTAGGACCCCTGCTTCCCAGCAAGTGTTTTTCCCCTTCTGCTGTAGCTGGAGGGCTGTCAGTTAATGGATCACTGTTTACATGACGTTCTGTCCCCAAGGCGAGCCTTGACTATCCACTCAGCCCCCTTCCGGCCAGGGAGGGGTCTTGGATGCTCTGAGTTTAAGGAATATTCACACCTTCCCATTGTGGAAACAATCAGCAGGTTTCAGGGAGCCCCTGGTTATGAGTATCGGCTGGAGGCCACCTGAGCTAGGTGCAGGGTTAGAAGTCACACTTACTCCTTCATTCAATGAAAATTTATCCTGTAGCTACCGCTTGGCAAATCCCGTGCTGGCCATGGGGAAAATGGGATCTGCTTGATGTCAGGGCTGGATTTTTGGAGAAAAGTTGGGTAGCGCCAGCATGGGATACCTGTGTGACCCTGTGTAGGTCACTTCACCTCTCTGGGCATTTCCCCATCGGTGAAGTGAGTCTCAGATGGGCCAAGGTGTCACTGAAGGTAAGAGAGGGCAGCCTTTTGACCTGTGTGTACCTGATGGTCTGCCTTGGCTCCTGTGCCTTCAGAAGTTTGGGGAGATGACTGAGTCTGCTGGTCCTCCATCTGCTGAGACCTGGCTTTTGAGAACACTAAATGTTATTTAGAGTAAAATAAAAATAATAAGTAGGGAGTTTTCATTCTGTCCCAGGCACTGTGCTCATCATTGTTTTATTTGATTCTTTTTTTTTATTTTTTATTTTTTCTGGTACGCGGGCCTCTCACTGCTGCGGCCTCTCCCGCTGCGGAGCACAGGCTCCGGACGCGCAGGCTCAGCGGCCATGGCTCACGGGCCCAGCCGCTCCGCGGCACGTGGGATCCTCCCGGACCGGGGCACGAACCCGTGTCCCCTGCATCGGCAGGCGGACTCCCAACCACTGCGCCACCAGGGAAGCCCTATTTGATTCTTATGTCCCCATTTTACAGATGAGAAAACTGAGGCTCAGAGACGGAGCCCCACGCCCAGGGCCTCTACTAGGAAGGGGGAATGCTGATCCTTGCAGCCTGACTCAGCCCATGTGCCTTCAATCCCTCCTTTGCTGCCTCCCTGGCGGTAAAGCAGGCCAAGCTAGAGAATCCTAGTGTTCCGTCCCATCTGTACTGTGTCATTGCTGTGTGACTCTGGGCAAGTGACTTTGCCTCTCTGAGCCTCAGTCCTCATCTGCAGAAAGAAGACTCTAGGATTTTCCCTGTGGGATGGTTGTGGGGTTAGGTGAGATAACCGTGCACATAGTAGGCACTTTAAAAATGGGATCCCTGCCCCATAAAAAGATCAGTTTAGTATTCTTAAAAACTGTCTGTAAGTTATACCAAGGAATGACTTTATGAATCACTATATAAATCTTCCTTGTTTGTAGTAGCAGAAGTAGTCATAGTAGCAGTAATTCAAAATAATAATTAGTGTTGATGGACTGCTTCTTATACTCTAGTTCCTTGTGCATTATTATATCCAATCTTTTCTCAGTGCTAGTGTCGTTCCCATTTTACAGATGAGGAAACTGAGTCCCGGTGTGGTGAACCTCCTCTCCCAGAGCTACCAGCTAGTGGCAGCCCTTTTGTGTGTGAATCTCCTTTGTGGAGATACAGCTGCACTTTCAAAGGCTCCAGGTCAGGGCTGTGGCTCTGTGTTGACGTTTCTTTTTGTTTTGCTTCCTCAGTGAAGAAAGCCCTTTCTGGGTGCCATCCTGTTTACCTGAGGCGTGGTGAGGCACCGCTGTGGGAAGGAAGCCCAGGGTGTGCAGGGCCCACCGGCAGAGGGAGGCCAGCGGGCATGTTGGGTACACCGAGGTCACTCCGTGAACTCCCGCCACACTGCCTGCCCAGACATGGAGCCTGGGCCTTAGTGGGCACAGTGCCTGCCAAGCCCTGCCCAGTGCCCTGGGCTGGGCTGCGGAGTGACTCGTTGGGGAACTCCCAGGGCCCTTTGGCCTGGGAAGCTGCCCAAGTTTGTCTCTCCCTTTCATTTTAGGCCCCAGCCCTGGAAATCTCATGCCTTTGTTTCTAGAATGGATTGCCTGCCTGCTAGGGACTTGGTTGGCATGAGAAGGGGTCCGAGGCCATGGGAGAGAATACAGAGTATATTAGAATGAGTTATGGGCCACTAGTCAGGACCCCTGAGTACCTACTTCTCTGCTGGGTGTCCTTGGGTAAGCCCCTTCCCGCTCTGGGCCTTTTTCACAGGGGGAGGGGCAACTGGATGAGTAGATCCCAGAGCCTTTTATTCCTGCTGCGCCTTCTGGGAAGACTCAAAACCAGACCTTTGAAACGCAGGGCCCAGGAAAAAACCAAAAAAACCAACAAAAAAATCCCACCCTTTGTTGAAGACCTACTGTGTACCAACTGCCTTGTTAAGGAGGTATTACATCTACGTCTTCTGTCAGTCCTCAGAGTGACTTGGGCAGGTGGTATTACTGACCCGTTTTACAGATGAGAAAACCGAGCCTCAGAGACCTGAAGCCTTCCTCAAGGTCTCTTAGCTTGAGGCAAGAAGTGGCAGAGGCTGGATCTGAACTCAGGTCTGCCACCTGGAAAACTGCCAACCCCTATGATAGTAACTCAACACAGTGGGTCCTCCCACCTCCCCATGACCATGTTGAAAATACCACCTCTCCCCTCAGAACTTCCCGGGCAGTGTATCCCTGTCCTCTTTTGGGATAGTTGGTCATTTTCATCTTTGTTATTAATTAAGCACCTACTGTGTACCAGGGCCTGGGCTGGGCCCTGGGTTTCAGAGGTGCCTGGGATACAGCTCCTGCCCTCCCAGAGGGGACAGATGAGGGGTTACAGGGCAGCGTGCCCAGGGCTGTGATGGTGGGTGTGGGGCCCATGGGGGCACCGGGGTGGGGACCCTGTTCTCCTGGCCCCGCCTCCTGGCAGCCTCGAAGCAAAACCGTTTCCCTTGACACGCTCAGACTTGGATGAGATGGGAAGCTTTGGCAACCAGCATTCCACCTCCTTCTTGGAGAGGTGAGGTGTGCCTGGTTACTGTGGGATTTAACTGCAGGGAGGAGATGATGAGACGTCCAAGTGTCGCCTTTATCCAGATGCCTTCATCTCAGCCCCTCTGCCCTCCTCCTTTTCCTTCATTAAAGGGGGGGATTGGGTGAAGGGGGGCAGCAAAAAGCTCTGGAGGAATTTTTGGAATGCCCAGAATGCTAGCTGACCCAGCAGAGTAAGTGTGAGCCATCTGCCCTGGCTTTAGTGAGCTCGGCTGGGCGACCGCAGGGGCTTCCTGGGTGTCACCCAGTTCCTGTGCCAAGGCCCGGGTCACCCCCGGGAAGGTGGCTCTTCTGTGGACCGCGGCAGCGGCCCACCATGATGACACTGCTCGGTTGAGAGCCATGCAGCCCTGGGGTCACCTGCTGCCTCTGTTTTGTCGCCAGCCCTGGGCATGGCTTCTTCTCTCTGCATGGGTGTCCGTGCCATGGAGCGTGGGTGCTGATGCCCGTCTTTCAGCCCGGCCGGGAGCTCCCAGCGAGGTCACGTAGGTGAATGTTGGGGTGAATGGCCAGTTGATGTTCGTGCTGGTCTACTGGGGTGGGTGGTGATGTTAAGTAAAGCCCCCACTGTGTGCATGCATCCTCACGGGGTTTCTATATCCTTTACTATTTACACCTGGCCAGCCCTTCTGCCTGAAGGTGGTGGCAGGAGATAACTGTTCAGTGCTCTAACGGATGATTCTCAGTTCATTTTCCAAATTAATAATTTTTATTCTCTTTTTATCCTTAGTACAATATGTTTACGTCATGCTACAGTACATGTTCATTGTCAAACATTTACAGATACAGATAAACAAAAAGGAGGAGGTAAGACTCATACAATCCCACAATCGAAAGATAACCAGGGCTCATGTTTTGCGGTGTGAGTTTTAGACTTGTGCACAGTACATGTGATGGAGAGATGTCAGCACCGCATTCTGCAGTTTAGAGTGTGGGCTTTATTCTCAGGTGGCTTGAATCCAAATCCTGGCTCTGGAATCTCCTAGCTGTGTGACCTTGGGCAGGTCACTTTCCCTCTCTGAGCCTCAGTTTCTCCTCCGTTAAGTAAGGTGGCTGTGAGGATTAAATGAGTCGATGTCTGTGAAGTGCTTAGAGAGATGCCTGGGATACAGCAAATGCTTCATGTTTACGAGCTACCGTTTTACACTATGCATATTTTTCCTTGTTTTGAGCGCTGCGCCCCTTTCTAGCAATGCTGTAATCTACAACTGGCGGGTTTGGACATTAGGCTGGGGGGGACACCCTGACCACCTCCTGGCAGGGCCAGGGCCAGGGCCAGCAGTGGGGGCTGCTGAGAACGGGGGTTGGGCCAGCTGGTTTGGCTGACACAGAGCGCTCCTGGCATGCTCACAAGCCGCCCCTGATCTTTATCGCTCAGGGATGCTTCCTGTCCCCACTGAGTCCTGGGCATTTGTCCAAATTAAAGCCGCTGGCTGGTCCCAGCAGCTGGAGGTGGCCCCTGTAAATGAGCTCACCAGGAACCCTTCTTCTTTCTCCCTTGGCGCCCGCAGTGGCTTCAGAAGGATGGGCTCAGCCACAGCTGGGAAGAGGGACAGGGTCGGCTGGCCACCTCTAAGCAGGTCTGAAACTAGGAAGTCACCTGGCACCAATGGGGACCCTCAGAGAGAGGGAAGGGGTTTGGGGAGCCATCGGGCAGGACAGTTAATGGAGCCTGGCTTTCAGAAGTGAATTTGGGGTTGGTGACATCCACTGGGGACAAGCGATGGCGTGCTTTACCAGCTCAGTGACCACGGGCGAGTTAAACAACCTCATCCGCCCTCAGTCTTCTTCTCTGTAAAATGGGGCTAATAGTAGGTCTCACCTTATAGGGTTGTTGTACTATGATATGTAAAGGTCCTAGCACAACTGGACCCATAGTCAGCACCTCAGCATCATCATTTGTGCATCTAAAACAACATGGACTGAGCAAGACACTATGCTAAGTGCTCGCTATGCGTTATTTTCTAGTCATGAATTGTCGTTGCTGTTATTAACACCGTTGTCCTGCTGTCTGATTCCACACTGCTTGGGAGTATGTTTAACCATGGCTTCACACCTTTGAGCGTGTGATGAAACACTCAGCACACAGTCAGTGATCAATAAAAGGCAACCACAGCGGTTGTTATTATTGGGTTTGCTGGCACTACACGGCAGCTGTTGGACGACAGGCAGCTCCCTCACCAACCCAACGCCTGTCATTTGGAGCGCCTGCCCCGTGAGTGTTCTTCTGGGGCTGACCTTGAAATCCAGGTTTGGGACTTCCCTGGCGGTCCAGTGGTTAAGATTCCGCGCTTCCAATGCAGGGGACGTGGGTTCAATCCCTGGTTGGGGGACTAAGATCCCTCATGCCTCATGGCACAGCCAAAAAAAAAAAAAGAAAACCAGGTTTTCCTTGTCCATTTCAGTGCCATGCCCCTGCCCCCATCGGCAGTCCTCCTGGCCGTCTATCCACTTCAGCTGCTCTGAAGGATGGTCTCCGCATCCTGGGGGTACCCCCAGGATCCTCCAGAGTGAATGTTGTACCCACGACACGGTACATCCCAAACGTCTCTCCCAAATTTGGGCGTGATTAATCTGGCTGTCGTTGTGGAGGATGGTACAAAATTTGCACCCGCAAACTGTACTTTTAGGGGGTGGATCGTGGAGGCAGGGTGTTGGGAGGATAACTGCTCTTGCGGGCTGCTGCCTCGGGCTCTGGCTACAATCTTCTGCTGGCTTGGAGTACGGGCGGGGGGTTTCCCTCTAACTGCTTCCAGAGGCCGACCGATGCTGGGAAATCTTGAGTTCCAGCGTGTGTCTACTGTGAGGGGGCGGGGTAGGCGGCTGGAACAGGCCGGGACCCCAGCTGGTTTTCCCTTCTATCTGAAATCTAAGATCATACTAGAGAAAGATGCTAAGTACTAAATATAATTCTTTGGGTAGTTCTTAGTACCGAAACAAGACAGAATCATTATAGAACACAAGCAAAAAATAAAAATACAAAATAAAAATCAACCAAAATGTTACCACCCAGGCAGATATCACAGTGATAACAACAACGAAAATAATAAGTTAATGTCTATTGAGCACTTGCTAAATGCTTTACATGCTTTATCTCACTTCACCTACTCAGGAAAAGGTATTTCTGAGAGATTTGAATTCGGGACCCGGTGCTCATGAACGCATGGTCAGAACCACCCAAAAGATCTGGTCCCCCATTGATCCTTCCGTCGACCCCCTAGGATGTGCCAGGCATGTGCTAACTCACTTCATTCTCATGGTGACTCAGAGAGGCAGGAACTCTTCTTGTTCCCATTTTCCAGATGAGGAAACTGAGGTCCAGAGAGGTGAAGTCCCTAGCCCATGGTCACTCAGGAGGTGGGATGTGAACCCATGTAGAGCCTCTGTTTTGAGGATTTAATGCATCAACTCTGTGTTTTCCAAACTCCAGTCATTCCTGTATCACCTTGAAAAGTTTTCATATTTATGTACCACCTGGGACTGTTCCTCAGTTAATGTTTTTCTTGAACTTGACTCACTTTTTAAAGTAACAGCTTTATTGAAATACAATTCACTTACCATATGATTCATTCATTTAAAGCGTACAATTCAAATTACAGTTAAAAATAGAACTACCATATGATCCAGCAATTCCAGTTCTGGGTATTTATCCAAAGAAAATGAAAACACTATCTTGAAAAGACATCTGCACCACCGTGTTCATTGCAGCATTATTCATAATTGCCAAGATATGAAAGCAACCTAAGTGTCCATCGATGAATGAATGGATAAAGAAGGTGTGGCATATATATACAATGGAATATTATTCAGCCATAAAAGGAGTGAAATCTTGCCATTTGTGGCAACATGAGTGGACCTCAAGAGGATTAACCTAAGTGAAATAAGTCAGATAGAGGAAGACAAATACCAGATGATCTCATTTGTACGTGTAATCTAAAAAGAACCCAAACAAACCCCAAACAAAAACAAGACCTCCAGTACATAGATATAAAGACCAGATTGGTGGTTGCCAGGTGGGGGCGGGGGGCCTGGGGGTTGAAATGGGTGATCAAAAGGTACAAACGTGCAGTTATGCAGTAAGTCCTGGGGATGTAATGTACAGCACGGTGACTCTAAGTTAATATTGTATTGCATATCTGAAAGCTGCTAAGAGAGTAGATCTTAAAAGTTTCATCACAAGAAAAAAACTTTTTGTAATTATGAGTGGTGATGGATGTTAACTAGACTTGTTGTGGTAATCACTTTGCAACATATACACTTGAAGCTAATATAATGTTGTATGTCGATTATACCTTAAAAAATTTTTAAATAAAAAGAATTAAGAAAGTATATAGTTCAGTGGTTTTTAGTATATTCACAATTTTAGGACATTTTTATGACCACAAAAAGAGATTTCGTATTCATTTGCAGTCATTCCCCACTTCCTTCCAATTCCCCCAGCCCCTGGTAACCATTAATCTACTTTCTGTCTCTCAGATTTGCCTATTTTGGACATTTTATATAAATGGAATCATACTGTATGTAGTTTTTATTCTAACTCCTTTTACTCAGCATAATGTTTTCAGGGTTCAGCCGTGTTGTCAAGTGTATCAGGACTCCATTCCTTTTTATGGCCGAATAATACTCCATTGTATGGCTCAATGACATTTTGACTCATTTTTTAAAAACTCAAAAATATTAAAAAAGATGTTCAACGTGCTGGTTATATTTGATCTAAAGCATGGGGAAATACATCACTTAAAGCCTGTTTTTTTTTTACTATAACTGGAGATTTATTATATTCTAATACAGATCATTTATAAATGCAATTTCTTTACTCAAAAGTTCCCTCTCTTTTTGTCTGTGTACAATTTGCAAAACTATTCTGAAAGCGGAATATATGTGCACAAGTCTGCAAAGACTGCAAATTAAGAATATGGCAAATGCTTTACAAGTTACTTTCAAAAAACTATCCGCTGTGTAACGGATTCACTTTGTTGTAAAGCAGAAACTGACACCATTGTAACGCAACTATACTCCAGTAACGATGTTAAAAAATTTTTAAAAATTAAAAAAAAAACCTATCTGCCACAACTGGGCCTTTACAGTGCCTTTTTCTTTTCTTTTTTTTTTTTTGGATAAAAATATTCCAATGCCAGCCTTCCTTCCGCTGCGTTATCACTGTGGTACATACATACTCCATGCCCTGATGTACTTGGGACCGTACCTTGTAAACTCTTAACAGGCCACCCACAAAGTGAGCTGTTTTATCGTGTCGTGTCGTTGTCATATTTGGGGGAGGGGGGTGTGATGAGATATTTTCCATTTTGTCCCATGAATGAGAAAAACACAGTCTTCTGCTAGAACAGAGGAGAGATTTAAATTTCAGCGTTGATCGCTCCCATGCTGTACGCTGCCCCCAACCACATATTGGGTAGAACGTATGAAAGTGCCATTTTTGTAGCCCAACAATGGTGGAATACTGTAATTTCATATGGTACAACCTGAGGATGACCCCACCAGGTCAGCAATATTGGTCCCTGTTTGCAGATGAGAAAACTGAGCCTCAAGAGGGAGGTGACTCAGCAAACACAGCCAGCACGGGCAGAACGGGGAGCCAAAGTCCCTACTCATTTCATATGGCCTCCCTTGGCTCTTGCGATGACACTGCTGACTCACCGGTGGTGGATGGGAGCTTTGGCTTATTTTTTCAGCAGCAGGGACGGGTTTCCCTGCACCATCCACGCTCCCCTCCGTTCTGCGTGGGCTGGCCACGTGCCTACTGCATGCCCTGCGGGAGGCCACTGGCTGGGAACCAAACAAGTCTACCCATCGCTGGTCTCCAAGGCCCCTGACAACCTGGTCCTTCCTCTCCCCATCCTGAGCCGGCGACTCGGGGCCCTTGGCCCCGCTGCAGCCGGGAACGCTGAGCCCTGCGCATCCCTCCCTGGAGGATTGGTCCACATTTGGCAACGCTGTCTACAGAGCAGGATGGCAGAATCCCCAGGGGCGGGCCTTGGATCCGGGCCCTAACCAGGCTGTCTGGATTTTTGTGCCTTTCCTTTGGAAGCCTTCCTTTCTAGGGGAGGGAACAAAAGGCCTCGAGTGCGTGTTTCTCTCAAGGTCACAGAGCCAGTTGGGAGCTGCTGCGCAGGGACAAGATGTCAGGATTCCTGCCACCTAATTCCTGCTTCTTCCCCCCGACACCCTCCCGGCCCCCTTGAGCCCCCCTGTTGTTGGAGGCACCAGTCCTTGCTGCCCCCCACAGCAGGTGTGAGCTGGCTGGGGGTGCCACACAACCCCCGAGCTGTCTGGGTGGAGCTCCAGCACCCACTGGCCACCCGCCAGGTGACTTGGGGAGCCCACCGGGCCGGTCATGGCTTGAAGATAGTCCAGCACCCAGCACCCCAGCAGGTGGAGGAATGGGTTTGGCCCTTTCCCCACCCATCCCCCGCATGCTGGGGCCCACCCCTGGCTCAGCCCATGGGCCACCTGCCTCTGGCAGCGCCTGAGTGCGCCGGGTTTTGCAGGAGAAATGCTGCCTCGGTCCTCCCCGCCCCAGTAGGACAAAGCCTTCCAGGGACCCTGCCAGTGGGGAGGGGAAGGGGGAGACCGAGGCGGGGTAACTGGACCAGCAGAATCACAGCCCAGTGTGGATGACCACGGTTCCACAGAGACAGACCCCAGTTCCAGTCTTGCCTCTGGACAAGTCACATCACCTGCCTCTACTTCCGTTTCCTCATCTGCCAAATGGGTGTGATAGGCCTGCTTCAAAGGACTGATAAGGGTTGGGCCTGTAGTAGGGGCTCAGTAAATGGCCATGTAATGGGGGAGGGGGTAGATGGAGGAGAGCAGGCAGTCTCTTGTGTCCAGGAAGCCTGGGCTCAAGTCTTTGGCTTCACCATTTGCTGCTTGTATGACTCCAGGCAAGTTGAGCCCCCAGCCTCAGTCTCCCTGTCTGTACAATGGGAATGACAGGAGAACCAATTTGAATGTGCTGTTATGAGGATCGATTGAGATGCTGCCTGTGAAGTTCTTATTAGCTTGGCATGTCTTTGGAAGCTGTTTTTATGATTATTATTAACATAATAATAATGTTTCCACAGTATCAGCATCGGATGCATCTGAGTGTGTTTATTGGATGACCTTGCAAACTTGGGGATGTTTCTTTGAAAAGGGGGAAACCAAAGGGTGATGGAGGCAGGGGGATGGATGATGTGAACCCTCAGGGGCCCTTCCTGTCCAGAGGTGCTGGATAAAATATTGGTCCAAGGCCAGGGACTCTGTGTTCTGCTGTCTGGGCCCTTGACAAATGGGGTCATTGGCCTTGGTGAGGCGAATGGGTGGATGGTAGGCAGGATCCACCCCTAACTTCCTGCTGGGGTGTGAGTCAGAAACAGAAAGGCCTGAGTGTGTCCAAGTCCCTCTAACCCTGTGGTCACTTGGGGGCACCCACCTTCCCCCCCCTTCCCTCCCCCGGGGTTCTGGTGGGGCCCAGGGGTGTGATGTGCTCACAGGTTGTTCTGTGGACTGGTTTCTCACCCTTAGATTCGCAGCGGGGTGGGGTGGGAGAGCTGGGGTTGCTGAAGCCCAGAGAGGGCAGGGTCTTTGACCTGTGTCACCCAGCAAGCTGAGGGCAGAGGGCTCTTGACTCTGGGCTCCGGGCAGGGACATTTTATTGCTGAATTGGCCTCTGTCCTCACTGAGTTTAATTTCTCCACTTTCTCACCTGCAGTACATAGTCTTTATTCCTTACTCATAAGTGGCACCTGGCATTAACCAAACCACGAAGCCAAAAATACACTCCCCTGGACCTACATATTTTTCATGTGGGTGTCCTCCAAAAGCTCAGAGGGGGGATGGTAATAACAGCCACCACCATCATATAGCTGTTAACACATTGAACACATGCTGTGAACCAGGCACGCTGCTCTGCACTTTATAACGATTAACTCATTTCATTCTCCCGGTGGCCCCATAAGGCAGGGATTGTTATTTTTATACCCATTTTACAGATGTGGTAACTAAGGTACAGAAAGGCAAAATAACTTGCCTAAGGCCACCATGGTAGAACTGGGATTTGAACCCAGGCAGCAAAATCTGGCACCAGATTTCAAAAATAAAAATTATGTTAAAATTGTGGTGAAGTACACATAATGTAAATTTAGCATCTTAACCATTTTTAGGTGTACCGTGCAGCGGCATTAAATATGCTACCGTCATCACCATCCATCTCCAGAATTCTTTTCATTTTGCAAAACTGAAACTGCACCCACTAAACACTAGCTCCCCATTCCCAGCTTCCCGCATCCCCTGATAACTGTTACTCCACTTTCTGTCTCTGAATTTCACTAGTCTAGATACCTTACGTAAGTGGGCTCAGGCAATATTTGTCCTTTTGTGTCTGGCTTATTTCACTGAGCATAATGTCCTCAAGGTTCACCCACGTTGTAGCCTTTGTCAGAATTTCCTTCCATTTTAAGGCTGAATAATATTTCATTGTACATAAACACCACACTTTGTTTATCCATTCCTCAGTCGTGTACCTGGACACTTGGGTTACTACCACATTTTAGCTGTTGTGAAGAATGCTGCTATTAACATGGGTGTACAAGTATCGCTTTGAGATCCTCCTTTCAATTATTTTAGGTAGTTACCCAGAACTAGGATTGACGGATGGTATGATAGTTCTATTTTTAATTATTTGGGGAACCACCATACTGTTTTCCACAGCAGCTGCACCATTTTACATTCCCACCAGCAACGTACAACTGCATCCCACCAACACCTGTTATTTTCTGTTGTTTTTTTTTTTTTTAAAAAACACCAGCCATCCTAATAGGTGTGGCTGGCACCTGATTTTTGTGAGAGATTCTTAGAAGCTGTATTTGTGAGGCCTCAGTTCCTGTTAGAATGTCTGCTGCATCATGGGATGCGTTTTCTGGAAATATTTTGGCCTCTCCCACCCGACTGGGAACTTTCTCAGGATGAGCCCCAGGGCCGCCACAGGGATGCTGGCCTGGGTTAGATGCTGAGGAAACGCTAAAGAACTCGATTCTCACTGACCCAGGGCACACCCCGGCATGTGTCTTTTTTTGGGAGAAACGCTTACGGCCCGGATCTTATTCTTCCGGGATGCTCTCTGGGCAACGTAGTCCCACCTTCTGGGTCACTGGGGAGGAAGCAGCGGCTGAATACCTGGCACCTGGCTGTTCGGAAGAAATACCCTCCCACCCCCGGCAGCTTTAAGAAAATACAGGTGCTGGGACCACCATTTGGAGGCTCATACTCCGTGGGTCTGGGGTGGGGCCCGAGCATCTGTTTTAAAAAAGAAATCTCCCCAGGTGATTCTTACGGGCACCTGGCCCAAGAGGCACGCCCATATAACATGTCACTCGACTCTGGCTACAGCTGAGGAATTTATCACAAAAATACCCGAGGGACATGTGTGTGTCTGCGTCTTCGCTAGAGTGAGTGAGTTAATGAATGAATGATGAATGAATGAGTGCTGAGTTCCCCAAGCTCTGTCAGCCCCACACCATCTTCATAATTTTTGCCCTGTCTCTACAGGCATACCTCGGAGATATTGCGAGTTCGGTTCCAGACCACTACAAAAAAGCCAATACGATAAAAAAAAAGCGAGTCACATGAACTTTTGGATTCCCGGTGCACATAAAAGTTATGTTTACACTATACTGTAGTCTGTTAAGGGTGCAATAGCATGATGTCTAAAGAGACAATGCACGTACCTTAATTAAAAAAATACTTTATTGCTCAGAAATACTGGTCATCACCTGAGCCTTCAGCTAATCATAACCTTTTTGCTGGTGGAGGGTTTGAAATATCGCGAGAGTTACCAAAATGTGACACAGACAGGAAGTGAGCAAAGGCTGTTGGAAAATGGCACCTATAGACTTGCTCGACGCAGGGTTGCTACAGACCTTCAATTTGTGAAAAACATAGTATCTTCGAAGGGCCAAAAAACGAGGTATGCCTGTATACTTTCTATGTTATTAGTCACCTAATACTTTAAAGCCACCCCACCTAGGTGTACTGAAACAAATCTATGTAAAAATTGGAAAAGCCGGGCTTCCCTGGTGGCGCAGTGGTTGAGAGTCCGCCTGCCGTTGCAGGGGACACGGGTTTGTGCCCCGGTCCGGGAAGATCCCACATGCCGCGGAGCGGCTGGGCCCGTGAGTCATGGCCGCTGAGCCTGCGCGTCGGGAGCCTGTGCTCCGCAACGGGAGAGGCCACAACAGTGAGAGGCCCGCGTACCGCAAAAAAAAAAAAAAAAAAAAACGAAAACAAAAACAACAACAAAAAAATTGGAAAAGTCAGTATCTCTGGCCATAAACAGAAGTTTACTTTCAAGGTACAAAGGCAATCAAACCGTGTCAGCAGATTTCAACTAAATTCAGTCATCCCTCGGTATCTGCGGGGGATTGGTTTTAAGAGCCACCCGGGTACCCAAATCCGCGGATGCTTAAGTCCAGTCTAGGATAGGCGGCCTTCCGTATCGGTGGCTTCCTCATCTTCGGATGCAACCAACTGCGGGTGGGAAACACAGTACACGGTGCGCAGTCCGTGGATGCGGAAACACCGGATGCAGAAAGTGTGTAGGCGGAGGCCAGACTGTAAATGCTGCAGCCCCCAAGGGTTTTGAGCCAGAGGACTTGCTCTCTTTATTAAAAGGTGTAATTAGCAAGTGTTACATAAGTGTTAAGGACAGGCAAGCACCCGGTGGAGATGTTCTTCTGCCTGGAACTACTTTTCCTCCATGAGTCAGTGCTATTTATTGTCCAGCGCTTGGACTATGTGGCCTCCCATGCTTCATAGCTGCAAAGTCAGGCAATGAGGGCGTGAGAGAGGAGCCAGGGTGACAGGGAGAGTGGATTCCCATGGGCGAGGCCCACCGTCTTGAGTGGCCATCGCCCCGAACTGCCCTGTGGGTGTGGGATTAACTCGAGCCCAGGGCATCCCTTGCCCCACGGCTGTCCCAGGACTGAAGAGGCTTTTATCTACAGGTTCATTGAGTTGAGACGGGTCCCTGCCAAGGAGGTCAGGTCCTGGGTCGGGCACAGAGCCCAGAGGGCGCGGACCTCGTAGCTGGGAGTCAGGAGGGAGAAGAGGCCTGTCCTGCAGCGCTGGAGTCCCTGTGGGGTGGACATAGGCATCCCGGCTCCTCGATCACCGGTGTGGAGGCCAGTGGTCTGCCTCTTCCTGGAGCGTGACCTTGGGTGAGTCCCTTGACGTTTCTGAGCTTTCCTTGGTCTCTCTGAGCTTCCCTTGGTGCATCTGTTAGATTAATTCATTTGGAAACTACTGTTGGATGCCAGCTGGGGCTAGACTCTGAGCTGCTTGCCGCAGGAAACCCGGCAGCTGAGACCCCTTCTCCCTGGGAGTTTATGGGCTGGCGGGGAGGCGGACATGGCAGGGAGGGGAAGAGGTGCAGGAGGCTTTGAAGATAGTCTGGGGGAGGCGCTTTAGCTGAGCGGTCGGCTCAGATTTTTCTGAGGCTGGTGTAACAGGTAACCACAATCTGTGTTACTTAGAACAACAGAAATGTATTGCCTTACAGCCTGGAGGCTAGAAGTCCAAAATCAAGGTGTCAGCAGGGCCACACTCCCTCAAAGGCTCTAAGGGGAACCCTTTCTTTCTTCTTCCAGTTTCTGGTGGCTTCCGGCAGTCCTTAGTGTTTCTTGGCTTGTGTCTGTATATCTGCATTTTCTTTTCTTATGAGGACACCAGTCATTGGATCAGGGCCCACCCTAATGCAATATGACTGCATTGAGACATCATTATGTCTGCAAAGACCAAATAAAGTCACATTCCAAGATTCCAGATGGACATGAATTTTAGGAGGACACTATTCAACCCACTATGCTGAGGAAGGGCCATTAAAGCTGAGACCTAAACATGTGTGTGTGGTCAGGGAGGGTGGGGAGTTGCGGGGAGGGGGTCATTCAGGCAGAGGGAACAGCATGTGCGACGGCTTTCCGGTGGGAGGGCAGCTGAGGCGAGTGTGACGGGGGCAGGGTAAACAAGGGGAGCTGTCGGGGCTGAGGGCAGAGAGACTGGGGGGCTGCAGCACGGAGCCCCGGAAAAGGGATGGATTTCATCCTAAGCGCCTCTGACGAGTTTAAACGGGGGCGTGATGTGATTGGATTCCCCTTTTTGGAAAACGGTCATCTTTTTTTTTTTCTAATTGAAGCACAGTTGACTTACAATGTTGTGTTAATTTCTGTCGTGCAGCAGAGTGACTCAGTTATACATATACATACATTCTTTTTTATATTCTTTTCCATTCACGGTTTATCACAGGATATTGAATATAGTTCCCTGTTCTGTTTTTTTTTAAAACAAGGTTATTCTAACTATAGACGGGGAAGGGGCATGGCAGTGACCAACAGTATACATGCTTTAAGGTTTACCCTAGCACATTTGCTTCCCACGAGTGCCTTAATATTCAGAGCCCTGGCAGGGAGGTAGGGCAGTGCTAATATCCCTTGAGGAAACGAAGGCCCAGAGAGGGTAAGCAGTTTTCCTAGGATCACACAGCTAGGATGAAGAGCACTCAGGACACTCACCAATGTCTTCTGTCTTGTGAATGCTCAGGCACCTGGAGGTGAAGGTCCTTGGACCTTGAAGGTCCATTTTCAGAGACAGCTGGGATTCCGGTGCAGGGGAGATGCATTGATTTCACACCTGTTGCTGCCTGTGCTGTGTCATTTGCTCAGCCCAGGGAAGGTTTAGCTATGCGATGGGGATAAGGTAGCTTTGGCAAGTTAGTGTGGAGTTAATTCCCTTGTATCTGTGAGCTGCTGGGATCCTCCCCTTCAGAGCAGAGCTCCAGAGGAGAAAAAGCAGGCCAAGGGCAATAAACACTGCCCTGTTCACCAAAGAGCATTTTGGAGGGTTGTGATAAAATCTTGGGCCAAGGCCCAAAGGAAATGGCAGGATAGTTAAGACTGTCCCAGAACCTTTGAGCTGATGTTTCTGTGACATTTGCGGTGTCTAGTCACATGGAAAAGAACTCTCTTCTTGAGAAATAAAAATTCGTATCTATTCGGATGGAACATTCCAGAGTGTGAACATGTTCATTGAACCCGTCCTGGGATTGACAACATAAATTAAGAGCCATCTCCCAGGTATTGAGGACGCTAACATCCTCCTGAGAGACAGGCTTATTTGCTGGATCTGAGATTCCCAGTGTGGGGCAAGGTCATTATTTCCTGCTCGGGTCTCTTGTTTCTTTAGTTCTCTCTTTGTCTCGGTGCTGGGGTCAGCGGGAGGGAGACGGAGGGATTGCTCTGGAATGCCCCCCTTCTGATGAGGATGTTTCTCCAACTGTGTTTTGAGAGAGCTGTGGGGTGCTCCCTGGGGAGAAAGCTGAGCCAGACACTGCTGACCCCCTCCCCAAGCCTAGCTGCTTGGATGGACCCCTTACCCGGCAGGGTTGAGAGATGCTGTGTGTGTGTGTGTGTGTGTGTGTGTGTGTGTGTGTGTGTGTGTGTGTGTGTGTGGCGGAGAGGAGTTAAACTTGGTTCGGGATCTGAGGGCTGGTTTCCTTCCTCTCCTGGTGAAAGGCCCTGTCGAATGAATCACATCCTCTCTTTAGCGTTCTGGGCCCACAGAATGTCAAGGCCAGCCTGGTGTTGTCAGAGGGATGCCCACCCAGGGGATGTCAGACTCTGGTTTGGGACTCCGTGGAGGGACTTTGGGCCACCCCAAGGGGTGATGCCTGTAGCTTCCCTTTGAGGCATGTATATTTCGTTCATTCATCCATCCATCCATGTATCCATCCATCCATCTGTCCTTCCACCCATCCACTCATTGCAAATCTGGGTGATGCTCAACCCCTTGCTGGAGATAGGTCCTTGGGTTAATCATCCACCCTTTGTTATTCCAACACCTGCCTCGGCCTGGCCCTATGCAGCCCCCAGGGACTCACCTATGGAAGAGACAGACAAGCTCCCGCACCCTGGTCTGCCAGCTTCTCCTGTAAAGGACCAGATAGTAACTATTTTCAGCTCTTCAGATCATAAGACCCCCATCACAACTGCTGACCGCCAGACACAATATGTAGCCAAGTACATGCTGCAGTGCTCCAGTCAGATTTTATTCAGGGACACTGAAACGTGGTTTTCCTATAATTTTCATGTTGACACACGAAATATTATTTTTTTGATTTTTTTCCCCACTGGTTTAAAAATGTGTGGGCTTCCCTGGTGGCACAGTGGTTGAGAGTCCGCCTGCCGATGCAGGGGACACGGGTTCGTGCCCCGGTCCGGGAAGATCCCACATGCCGCGGAGTGGCTGGGCCCGTGAGCCATGGCCGCTGAGCCTGCGCGACCGGAGCCTGTGCTTCGCAACGGGAGAGGCCACAACAGTGAGAGGCCCGTGTACTGCAAAAACAAACAAACAAACAAAACAAAATAAAAATGTGAAAACCATCCTTAGCTCACAGGCCCTACAAAAAGAGATTTGGCCCATGGGATTCTAGACAGAATCAAAGTGAGTAAGCCGACAGAAAGATCATTTTGGTCCGTGAGAAGGGTGGTACAGAGGATACAGCAGTGAGACGGAGGAAGCGCTTCTGTTTGGTGTTCAGGGAAAGCCCCTTTGAAGAAATGACATTTAAGTGGAGAACTGAGTGGAGGGAGAGTCAGCCCCTTGTCCAGGCAGTGGGAACAGCGGGAGCAAAGGTCTGAGGTGTAGGGAGGAGTTGGCGGAGTGGGGGGCGGGTGCAAGTACAAGGAACAGAAAAGTGTGCATGGCCCAAGCCAAAGGGTGAAGGGGAGAGATGGGTAGTGAGGTCCCAGAGATGAGAGCTCGGCCATTTTAGATTTTGATGAGGGTGTTGCACCTCAGTGTTTCCCCGAGGGATGGGAGAGCTGGGGTATTTATACTCCAGCTCCTGGGGCCTCAACTCCTGGCTACTTCCGGCTGTCTTGCACCCAGGCCCCCAGGGCAGGGGGAAGCCCTCAGGCAGAGACTACAGGGCTTTTGAAAATTGTGGGAGTGTTCAGGGTTGCAGATAGGACACTGACAGCATCCACTGCACTGGGATTTAGTGCCTTTTTCAAGACCTAGCTCAGGTATCTCCCCTGCAGGACGTCTTCTCCACTCCCCCTCCTGGCAACCCCTGGTCCTCCTTCCTCTGGTCCCGCTCGGCCCCCAGGTCAACCACCATCCTAGTGCTTCAGGGCTTGATGCTGTAATTCCTCCTTGGTCTGGGTTGGGGCCACACCTTGTTCCCAGATACAGGGTTTGGAAATGCCTGGTGATGATGAGTTCAGGGCAGTGAGGCGGGACCCCTGCCCTGGGGCGCTCACAGCCCTGGGGGGAGGCAGGCAGTGACAGGTGGCTGTGTTGCAGGGGATGAGGGCTGGGGAGGCTGCGGCTGAAAAGCGGCTGCTTTCTGAGCTCCTACTGCTCGCAGACCCTGTGCTTCTCACCCCTGGACATCCCTGGCGTCCCTCTGGGAGTTCCATAAAAATAGCCACGCCCAGGCTCCACCTGCAGAAATTCTAACTTGGCCCAGGACTGCATCTGGCTATAAATCTTGATCCAGTCCTTTGGGCTTGGAGTGCCAAACGCCTCTGTATTGGTTTCTTGTGGCTGCTTGAACAAATTATTACAGACCTTAAAGGCTTAAAGCAACAGACGTTTATTCTCTTCTGGTTCTGGAATCAGTTTCACTGAGCAAGAACCGAGGTGTCTGCTCCCTCCAGGGGCTGTTGGGGAGAATCCTTGCCTTTTCCAGCTTCTGTAGGCTGCCGCATTCCCAGTTCCCTTCCTGAATCTTCAGAGCCGCAGCTGAGCATGTCAAGTGTCTCTCTGCTGAGGCTGTCACATGGCCTTTTCTCTTCCCTAGGCAAATTCTCCCTCTGCGTCCCTTTTATAAGGACACGTGTGACTGCATTTAGGGCCCACCCGGGTAATCTAGGCTTATCCTCCCATCTCAAGATCCTGAACGAAAGCACATCTGCAAAGACCCTTTTTCTATGTACGGTAACAGGGATCCTGCTTCCGGGGCTTAGGACCTGGATATTTTTTGGAGCCATTAATTCAGCATCGTGCTCCTGGTCCCGAGAACGCACCTCCTGAGCCCCCAGCCCGGGCAGGTGCCTCCCCCCACAGCTAATCTTATGGACTCCTGCAAGGTTGGGTTCCTTATTTCTGCTTTCCAAGTGGGGAACCTGAGGCTTGCGGCGGGGAGAGTGATTTTCTGAAACCAAGCTTGCATTTGAGTCTGACCTCGCATCCTTTAAGCCCTGAATCGTGTTGGCCTTCATTCCTCATGCTCCAGGGAGGGGGCAGCGACCGAAGTGCTGTAGCTAGAGGGGGTTCTGCTGAGCTCCCTCTGCGGGGTCGCAGGATTCTAGAGACTACTGCCCTGGGGCTGGGAGCCTGCTTGTTATGTTTAGGGTGTCTCTGTTCCGACGCCCCTCAGTGGGAAGAATTCCCATTTCTTCTTCACATGATCCTTTTGGGGAGAAGGTCACTATTGATGTTAGTTCTTTAAAAATGGGCTTTGGGGTGATTTAACTCACCTGAGGATCGCAGTGGGCGTCAGCGCCAAAGACAGGGGAGGAAAGGGAACCGCTCTGTCCCAGTTGCTGCCCTGGGGCCCTCCGTGCCCATTCGGGCTCTGCATCACTATCCCCATTTCACAGGTGAGGAAACCCAGCCTTGGGCAGGGGGATTGCCGTGTCCAAGGTCATGCAACCAGTAAGTGGTGGAGGCAGGATTTGAACCCAGGTCTCCCTGACTCTGCCCTTTGCGCTAGTGGTGAATCACCAGGCCCGGCACGCTGCCTGATTCTGAGTGGTGGGATGGTTTTTTTTTAAATTTATTGAAGTATAGCTGGTTTACAATGTTGTGCTAATTTCTGTTGTACAGCAAAGTGATTCCATTATACACATACATACTTTTCCAGATTCTTTTCCGTTATGGTTTATCGCAGTATATTGAATCTAGTTCCCTGTGCTATGCAGTAGGACCTTGTTGTTGTTCCATCCTATATGTAATAGTTTACACCTGCTAATCCCAAACTCCCACTCCTTCCCTCCCCCACACCTGGCACCCACAAGTCTGTTCTCTGTCTGTGAGTCTGTTTCGTAGATATGTTCATTCATGTCATATTTTAGATGCCACGTACAGGTGATGCCCTGTGATATGTGTCTCTGTCTGACTTACCTCGCTTAGTATGATAATCCCTAGGTCCATCCATTTTACTGCAAATGGCGTTATTTCGTTCTTTATTAGGGCTGAGTAGTATTCCATTGTATATATACACCACATCTTCTTGATCCGTTCACCTGTTGATGGACATTTAGGTTGTTTCCATGTCTTGGCTATTGTAAATAGTGCTGCTGTGAACGTTGGGATGTATGTATCTTTTTGAATTATAGTTTTGTCTGGGTATATGCCCAGGAGTGGGACTGCTGGATCATATGGCAACTCTATTTTTAGTTTTTTGAGGACACTCCACACTCTTCTTCATAGCGGCTGCACCAATTTACATTCATGGTGGGAGTTCTGAATTGAACTTTTTCGGTCCCTTCTGGTTTCCCTGCTTCATGTCGGGAGGGGGTTCACGCTTTTCCTCTCACCCTCACATTCAGTCCTTCAGCCAGTCCCATCATCATTTTTTTTTTTTTTTTTTTTTTTTTTTTTTTTTTTGCGGTACACGGGCCTCTCACTGTTGTGGCCTCTCCCGTTGCGGAGCACAGCCTCCG
Source organism: Delphinapterus leucas (assembly GCF_059928025.1). Lineage (NCBI taxonomy): Eukaryota > Metazoa > Chordata > Mammalia > Artiodactyla > Monodontidae > Delphinapterus > Delphinapterus leucas. The sequence continues at coordinate 18,983,967 of NC_143142.1, forward strand.
GACACGCAGGCTCAGTGGCCATGGCTCACGGGCCCAGCCACTCCACGGCATGTGGGATCTTCCCGGAAGGGGGCACGAACCCGTGTCCCCTGCGTCGGCAGGTGGACACTCAACCACTGCGCCACCAGGGAAGCCCGCATCATCTGTTTTTAAAGCCATAACATCTCTTCTCTCCGTCCCACTGTCACTGAACCCGCCCAGGCCCCCCACCTCTTGCACCTGGGAGGCAGTAGGGGCCTCCACTCTTGTCCTCGGCAGTTTATTCTCCTCTGGGTGCCCGGAGTGAGCTTCCAGATGGTTCACAGCCCTGCTAAAGCCCACGTTGGAGTGGATTCCCACTCCTTCCCACAGAGGCTCTGCCTGACCCCCCCCCCCCCATCCATCCTGCCCCTCCAGATGACCTCATCCTCTCCCTTCCCACCTGCCTGCCTCTGGCCTTCCTTTTGGAAGGCTCTTTCCTGAGCTGTTTGCATGGCAGGCTCCTCCCCTTCCCTTGGGTCTCAGCTCAGGTGTCAGTCCCCTCCCCTCCCCATCCCCCCAGGGTAGAGTTGCTCCCCGCAACCCTGACTCTTATCACATAACCCTGCTTTATTGCCTTCACAGCCCTGGTCGGCTCCTAAACGATTTCTTCCTTTCCTTTTGTCTACTGAAAGCTCTGCCTTCTAGAGCAGAGCCTTTGTCAGTTTTGCTGTGAGGCTGCATCCCCCATGCACATAGTCGGTGCTTAATTAATGGATATTTGTTGAGTGAATGGTCCAGGTGAGGAGGTCCAGGTTCCAGTGTGGACCTTGCCCGGGCTTCCTGGATGTCCTTGGGCAACTTTCTTCCCCCTCGGGCTCTCCTCACCAGTGTAACCTAGAAGCTTGGGCTGCGTGGTCTCGAAGATGGAAGACTCTGGCCTTCCAGGCCCCAGGAATTCAGGGCTGGTCAGGGCTCTGGGGGGATGGGCTGGCCCAAGGGAAGATGTGGGAGGAAGGCAGACCCTGAGCCACAGGAAAGGGAGAGTCCCTGGGTGGGGAAGCAACTATTTGGGACGAGTTCACGAGGTTTAACCAGAGCTCACGAGCCCTCCTCTCCACGGCGCCCCAAGAAAACACTGGCTGTTGTCTTAGCTGCTGTGTTGGTGCCGGGAGGGTGTGCGGGGCGAGTGTCCCCCCTGCCGGGACCTCTGTCCAGCAGGCTTTGTTTGAGATTTGAACAGAAAAGAAGGCTATCCTCTTTAAAACGCAGCTCCAGAAACCTCTCTGGGCTTTGGGGATCTAGGCAGAAGATGGCAGGGAGCTTTTTTCTCACTCTTTGTTAAACATTAAAAATTTTTTTCTAATGGAACATTATACATGCCAAACACCAGGAAGAAAAAATACCCTCCGAAGTAAGCCCACCACCATTGGATAATCACCGTGAACTTTTGGCATGGGGATTTTTGTATTTTCGAGGGTGCCTTTGGTTTTCCCATAGATTATGCTGCTTACAGTCTTTTTTCAAAACCCCAGATGTATACAGCTTTGAAGCTTCCTTTTTTTCCCTCTTAAATCATGCTATTAACTAGTTTCTCCCATTACCCATCTTGGTAAACTTCATTTCGGACAAGTGCATAAAATTTCCAAAGAATACCATAGTCTGTTTAACCAAACCCCAGTCATTGGACATTTAGCTTGTTTCACATTCCTTGGTCCATCTCTCCAGCCTCGAGTACCTGGTGTTCTCTGGCCCTGGAAAACCCTGTACTTTTGGTTCCCTGAAAGGGTCTCCTGCCTCAGGACCTTTGCACAGGCTGTTCTGCTGCCTCTCCCTCTGTTGTACCTTCCTGGTGTGCCCCCTTTACTTTCCTCACAGTTTGTATGGAAACCTTTCTTGGGTTTCTCTTTGAGTTCTGCTCGGCTCCCCTCACCCCTGACTGTGAGCTGCCTGAGAGCCAGGGGTGTTGCTGTCTCTGGAGGGGTTATGGGGATTGTTAGTTTCATGCCCCCTAGATGTTTATTCTTGTGTTGTAAAAATGGGGCCTTGGCTTCCTTTGAGTCTTAACTAGTTGAGTGGCTGGCCGGGGTGGGGGGGTGGGGGGGTGAATATGTTTTATGATGGGGGTAGGGGATACATTTTTATTTTATTTTATTTTATTTTATTTTATTGTTTGGCCGCTCTGCTTGGCATGCAGGACCTTAGTTCCCCGACCAGGGACTGAACCTGCACCCCCTGCAGTGGAAGCGTGGAGTCTTAACCACTGGACCGACAGGGAGGTCCTAATATATTTTTACTTTAGCCCCCAAAGCATGAGGCAAAGATGAAAATGACCCCCACAGATGCATGACACCCCATCTAGTTCCTCCACTGACATACTCCATGTATGTGGACCCACATGACAATGGTGGTTACCATGGAGATCCACAGGTGTCATTGTCACCACGATAAATAGTAAGAGCTGCTCTTTCTTGAACTCTTAGTTTAATTAATTAGTTTAATTCAGTTACTTCTCACAGCCAGGCCCCGAGAGAGGCTCTCATCATCCCCATATTACAGATGAGGAAACTGAGGCTTGGAGAGATGTTGTAATTTGCCCAGGATCACACAGACTAGAAGTGGCTGAGGCAGTATATAAACCCAGGTGGGGTGGTTCCAGAGCCTGAGCTTCTAACAACAGCCCTGGCCCACCCCCCACCCCACACACATGCCAGACATGAGCACATGCCACCAGCTGCCTTGGGTGTTGGTATTGGCTTTGGGCTACAGAACCACTGCCTGCAGCCCAGCTCCAGTGTGAACAGGTCACCTCTGGGTGTCAACAGGCTGGCCCAGCAGGCGCTGGCTCACGCCCTGGCCTTGTCCATCCTTGAGGGGTGGAGTCATGACCTGGACTTGCAGGTGGGCAGCTTCAAGGATGCTGGCCTTGGACTCCTGCCATAGCCTGGACGGCTGGTCTTCCCACCACACCTGTGGGAAGGGCCTGGGGCTTGATGGGTGTGCCAGGCCCTTTTGCCCAGCAGGGGAGCTGAGGCTCAGGACACACAGCCAAAGTCTGTGGCATATACCCAGACAAAACTATAATTCAAAAAGCCCCAACCAAAGGCCTCCCCTTGACCGCTCAGCCCCTCTGTCCTGCTGAGGGCCTGGCCCAGGCAGTGCCTGTCACTCAGGCCAGCTTTGGGGACCCACCCTTCCGTATTTTTAAGATTGTCCCCTGTCTTCATTCCTGCCAATCCAGGAGAGCGGTTCAGCCTTTTGGGCTCTGAAGTTTGACAAGATGAGTGACCTTGGACTAGGCTTTTAATTTCCTTAAGCTTTAGTTTCCTCCTTTCTTAAGTGGGAAAAATCATGATACCTGTAGTCCTGGGGTAATGGGAGGAATCGAGGAGATAATCTCTATCCAGAGTTTATTTTAGAGCTGGGGACACGCACAGCAAGCGTGGGGTGAATGCTTGTTCTGTGGTTGGGCTTGTTATTTCCACCAGTATGGGGAGGTCCGGGACCTGGGTTTGCCCTGTCCATGCTTGTCCCCTTGCATCCCCTCCTTCCTTGGCGTGGCCACACCATATCAGCGTTTGCAGACATGGGTCTGGGGACCCCTCCCCCTCCTCTACAGAGCAGGACATGACTCATGCCTGCGCTGGTGGACACCGCCCTTGGCATAGCTGACCACGCCCGCAACTGATCTCCTGAGAGGTTGTCTCTGGGGTTTAGGTATGTTGCCAGCGGGTGGGGGTAGGGACCAGGGCTTGGACCCTGCCAGAGCTGAGACTGACCCCTAAAGAGCTGGATTCTTTAAGGATGCCCATGCCCGGGTCTCTGCCAGGAAACCAGAGTCTTAACTTGCCATGTTGTGGCTGTAGGCTCTGGGCTTTTAGTGGAGGACATGGTCTCAGATGGAGGGAACACACTACTATGTGCTTGTAAAATCCTGTCTTTGTAATTGCCGACTTGTGTGAACATTATATGTGTCCCCTGCCACCCCCAAGCTGGCCCCATCTTGTTCACAGGTGCATCCCGGCTCCTGGTACAGTGCCTGGCACATAGTAGGAGACCAGTAAAAGTGGAGTCAATAAATAAGCAGTGCCAAGCACTTTTACGTCCTTAGCAAACCTCTCAGCTACTTTTGGAACTGGATAGGATCACAAACCCATTCAACAGGTGAGGAGGCTGAGGCTAAGGAAGGTAAGGAGCCCAAGTGCACAAAGGCAGGATTTGAGTTCGATTCTGCACGCTGTGAGCTGCAACCTGAAGCTCTCTTCTGACTCAGATGCCCACTTGCCAGGTGCCGATCTCAAAGCAGCTCTCTCTGCCTCTCCCTCTACCTGCCTTGAAGCCAGCAGTTCTCACCTGGACGCACAGGATGGAGGATGCTGACATGTGAGACGCCCTCCCCTGGGAGTGGGGGACTCAGGGAGGCTCCTGGCAGGCAGGCGGTAACTCCACCCTCTCCCACTGAGGAAAGCAGATCAGGATGCAGGGGAGGCAAGGAGAGGAAGGTGTTTCTGGGAGAACCCCAAGTGCACTCTCATAGGTGGCCTCAGATCTGCTCATTGTCCCTTGTCCAGATTCAGCCCTTGCCACTTTTTGCCACTTCAGCCCAGCCAGGTTAGCAGAAATTGCCTTTCCCTCAATGCCCTGAGCTCTTTTCCAACTCTAGACCTCATGGTCTTCCCTTGGCTGGCTCCCTCTGATCCTTTAGGTTATGCAGCTGAAATGCCACCTCCTCCAAGAAGTCTTCCTTGATCACCCAATCCATGGGGCTCAACCATGATTCACTTCACAGACCTCATTCCCTTCACCTCCCTTGTCACATGCTGCCATCTTTGTCCATGTTGGCTTATCCATTCCCTGTCTTTCCCACTTCCCAACTCTAAACTCTGTGTAAACAGGGTCCTCGAGTTTTGAGTTCATCAGTATCTCCCCATCCCCGAACATGGGGCCTGGCACATAGTGGGTCAATATATCTTTTGAATGATTGGTAAAAGAGCAACTTGAAAACATTTGGCCAGCGCATACGTTGGCACCTCCCACCGTCTTGGTCATCGGTGGGTTGTGGACCGTTTCACAATGGGGTGTGCCTCACCATCACATCACGAGACCCTAGGGGAGAATGGGTGTTCTGAGCAAGTCCATCTCTTGTGAGTCAGTGATTTTAGGAAAAGACGGGTATCTTAGGTTGGGCTCCCCCAGAAGCAGAGCCTGAGTCAGGGGTGCCAGGGCAAGTGATTTATTTGGATGGTGGGACACGATTAGACTTTGCTAACAATCAAAGCAGCTGGGGGCAGCTGGGGTATGAAGTATGCTGGGAACCTCAGGGAGACTATGAAACACGCCTCTGAATTGTCCCACCAGCAGTAGAAAGTTGTCCACCAGTGCCAGGGAGGTTTGGGTGGGGCTCTGACAGCATCTACCACAGTGGGCAGGCTCTTACTCGGTGGCTGGCATGCCCGGCCTGGCAAGCTCTGGCAGGGACCTGCTGGCTCCAGCAGACAGAGGGGGATGGTGGCTCTGGTGAACCCGAGCATAAGCCCAGAGGCTGTGAGCAGGGAGAGGTTGGTTACTTGTTCCTGTTTCTGCCGAGATCTGGGGCTATTTGCACATAGTTGCCACTTTGGGTGTAAAAGGATCTCCGAGCCCAGGGAGGTCATTTTCTTGGGTTCATCTTCTGAGGAGGAGTTTTATCATAAGCAGAACTCCTGCGTACTGAGCGCCTGCTGTATACACTTCCCAAGCCTCTTTGGTTCCTTGTGTTGTTGGAGATGCTGGACGAAGTCTGCCTGTCCCTCCCCCCAGCTCTCCACGTCTTTCCTGCGCTTGTACCGAAGGCCACAGGTCTAGCCCCGCAGGCCCCCTCCTCGTCCCAGTCTCTCTAAGTGGTTAATAGTACTACTATTGACGAGGACAGTCATCGATGTGTGTGGCACCCACAGGCGTTGTCCTAAGCACTTTGCAAGTGTGGTTCCTTTAATCCTCACAAAAGCGCAGGAAATACCTACCCGTGATTCCATCTTATACTTGAGGAAGCCAAGGCTCAAAGAGGTGGAGTTACTTGCCCAAGGTCACACAGCTGGTGAGATCAAGACAGGACTGGACGCCCAGCTGGTTGACACTGGAAGTCCACGCTCTGCCCCGTCCTACAGAGGGACACGAACAGGGCGAGGAGAATGGGGGGCTTCTGGCTGCCAATCCTGCATGTTGTCCCCCAAGCATGTCGTCCACTGTGCTCTTAATAACTGCTGATTACCCTGAGCAAAATGAAGGTCTAGAAGAACTGAGTGCAGGTGGTTTTTAATCCGAATTTAGGAGACGGTTGTGTTTTCTGTCACCAGATCAGGTAGATTGCCTTTAGGGGAGGGGCTTGATGACTCAGGGAACAGACCCCTTCTGCCCAGGTGGCTCTTCTCAGAGCCCGTGGTCGGGAGGGGTGGCTCAGGGGAGGGCCCTCTCTGCGCTCGGAGGGATGTTTCTTAGCTTCATTGCTGGTGGCTGAAAGCAAGAAGGTTTTGATGGGGGTCCTTCTGTATATCTTTTAAAGATAAAAGTGAAAGGACTCGGGAGCAGAGGGTAGACCCTCCCCCAACACGCATGCACACGCAGACACACACACACACACACACACACACACACACACACACACACACACACACACACACACACACACACTGTGGACATTCCCTCCCCTTACAGCTGGGCTCCTGGTCCATCCTCAGTCTGTCATTGTCATTCACGTTAGACTTACCAGTGGGAGGCAGTGCATTGTCCCAGAGTCCAGGCCAGTGGAGACCCTGGAGTCTGTCTTAGGTAGGGTTTGGTTCCCGAGAACCAAGCTTGAGACGGGAAGCATTGATTGGATGGGGGAGGGGTGCTCTCAGGAGTGGGGGAGTGAGGGAAAGAGGAGCGGGCAGGGGAAGGGATGTGGTCTCATCCAAGTTTAGCTTCAGCCTGAACCACTGGGGGCCTCTGGAGCCACAGAATGAATCCTGCCTTGATGCAAGGGTAAGTGGCCTTTTGTATCCCATATATGTTAGTCACTGGCTATGGATGCCCTGGTTGGTAGGGGGTTTGCAGGGAGGGTTGGAGGTCTTGGCCTTTTGGAGGACAGCTCTCCTGGAAAAGTATGTATCTGTGAACAGACAACCCTCATAGCAGCTGCGGGGAGGGTGCAGCACCAGGGAAGGGGATCTGGTGGAGGGAGAAGGCAACAGTTTCTCCTGGTGGTTCTATGCTACATTTGTCCCTAATTGGCTGTGTGACCTTAGGCAAGTCACTTATCCTCTCTGGGCCCAGATTTCACCTTCTATACCTGGAGGGAGTTGCGCAGAATCATCTTGGCCCCATCCCTTTTTTTTTTTTTTTTTTTTTTTGTGGTACGCGGGCCTCTCACTGTTGTGGCCTCTCCCGTTGCAGAGCACAGGCTCCGGACGCGCAGGCTCAGCGGCCATGGCTCATGGGCTCAGCCGCTCCACGGCATGTGGGACCTTCCCGGACTGGGGCACGAACCCGAGTCCCCTGCATCGGCAGGCGGACTCTCAACCACTGCACCACCAGGGAAGCCCGGCCCCACCCCATTTTTAACCTCCATCAAGTGACTCATTTTCTCCTTCAGACATTCATTTGTTTCAGCAAATGTTTATTGTTTACCTATTATGTGCCAGGTGACTTGCTAGGCTCTGATGATGAGACAGGGGAGGGAACAGGACAGAGAGGGTCTCAGCCCTCAGGGGGTAAGACAATCAATTCAACAGACTTAAAACAGTAGGATCAGTGTCACAAAGAAGCAGAGAGCTGTGGGGATGAAAGCCTACCTGGGGTGGGAGCAGAGGTCTGGGAAGGCTTCCTGGAGGATAAGCATTTCATCAGAGAGCTGTTGCTGCATGAACGCACATGGGTACTGACATCACCCGGGAGAAACAGAAATGACCGGCATTTCCTTGCAGGTCTCTTTCCCATCTGAGGGTGGAATTCTTACAGATCCTGACTCCCTCCAGGCCAAAGCAAACTGAGATCTCCAGGCTGGGTGGAGCTGGGGGAATGGGAGGGGGCACTTGGTAGGAGATGAGGTCCTGGGGTATGTGGGAGGCACATCAGGCAGGGCTGTGGTGAGGGGCATGGCTTCATTTCGTAAGCACCTGGAGGCCATTGGAAGTTTGAGGGCTTGTTTTCTCAGGCATAACTTACAGTAAAGTACACGAATCTTACGTGTAAACTGGACACACGTTTGCATATGAACACTGCACGTAACCACCACTCATATCAAGATATAGAACATTTCTAGGCCCCTAGAAAGCTTCATTATACCCATCCTAGTCAATACTCCCCAAATTGACCTACCTTCTATCACCATTGGCTAGTTTTGCCTATTTCCTGAACTTCGTGTTAGTGCAATTTTACTGTACGAGTGCTTTTGGGTCCCGCTTGTTTTGCTCATCGTAATGTCTATGCATTTATCCACGTGTTTGCATGTTGCCATAGTGTGGTGTTCTTCATTGCTGTATTATATCCCATCATATGAATATGCTGCGCTTTATCCAGGCTACCGTGGATGGACACTTAGGTGGTTTCTAGGTTTTGGCTATGACGAATGAAGCTACTGTGGACATTCGTGTACACGTCTCTTGTGGACCTGAGCACTCATTTCTTTCGGGTAAATACTCAGGAGAGGAATTGCTGGGTCGTAAGTTAGATGCAGGTCAGCTTGAGTAGGTTCTGCCCAACAGTTTTCTAAAGTGTGCCGGTGTAAAAACGGTTCCACTTCCCCCCGGTCAACATGTCAGTCTGTTGTTTTGGCCATTGTGGTAGATGTCCGGTAGTATCTCATTGTGATTTTAATTTGTTTTCTGGATGACCAGTGAAGTTGAGCATCTTTTCATGTGCTTATTGCTCATTTGGAGATTTTTTTCTGTGTGTGCGCAGTGCCCATTCAAGTCTCTTGTCCTTAAAAAAAAAGCAAACAATAAGCCAGATTGTCTTTTTCGTATTGGTTTAGAGTTCTTTATGTATTCTGGATAGAGTCCTTTGTGAAGTATATATGTCTGTGTGTATACACATGTGCACATGTATAAATATGATATAATATTTTAAATTATATTTATAAACATAATATAGATGAAATACTATATATCATACCATTTGTATACATAATATTTTATCCCAGTCCATGTCTTGCCTTTTCATTGTCTCCATGGTGTCTTCTGATGAACAGAAGTTTTCCTTCATTTTATTTAAGATCAGTTTTTCCCATGTTTCCTTCTAGAAGCTGTACTGTTTTACCTCACAGGAAGCACTGTGAGGCGAGTGTGAAGGTGAGAGAGGGAAGGCAAGGAGCTAATAGAGGGTATGTCATGGAGACAGGGCATAATGTGCACCTCAGAGTCTTCCCCCAGAGTGGGAAGGAGCTGGGGTATTGATACACCAGTTGCCATCTGTCTATGGTGGAGGGCTGCGCATGGGGCACTGCCCAACTGGCACTTCTGGCCTGTGCTCCCATGGCCAGAAACCAAGCCAGAGAGTTGCAGGCATCTTCAGTAGGCAGCCTTCTGCATCCCGGGGTGGGTGCTGAGAGTGTAAGGCAGGACACCTGAGGTGTCTGATGCACCCTTCTCGAGAAAGGCTTGGGCTCTCTGACATTCGTATTATATTCAGAAATTTAGTCTGTTTCACTTTGTGCTTTCACGTACCTAGCATTTCTCTTTTAATTTGTTTATTTTATTTATTAATTTTTGGCGGCATTGGGTCTTCCTTGCGGTGCACGGGCTTCTCGTTGCGGTGGCTTCTCTTGTTGCGGAGCAGGGCTCTAGGCGCGTGGGCTTCAGTAGTTGTGGCACGAGGGCTCAGTAGTTGTGGTTTGTGGGCTCTAGAGTGCAGGCTCAGTAGTTGTAGCGCACGGGCTTAGTTGCTCCACGGCATGTGGGATTTTCCCAGACCAGGGCTCGAACCCGTGTCCCCAGCATTAGCAGACGGATTCTTAACCACTGTGCCACTAGGGAAGTCCACGTACCTAGCATTTTTAAAACGTTTCTTTTTTTTCTATCATGAGCACATTTATTTGATCAGAAGTCAGCACAGCAAAGGAGTCCAGACGGTGGGCTTCGTGGTCTTGGTGTCTCTGAGCCTCAGTTTCCTCATCTATAAAATGGGAGTAAAACACTAGTACCTGCCTCAGAGGTTGCCGGGAGAAGTGAAGCTTTGCCTGTAAAGTGTTTCACCTGGAAACTGGCTACACATTCAATAAATAGAAACTGTTTTTGTTGTGATTAGTATTGTATAAAGTTAAGAAATTATAAATAAGCAAAAAAATAAAAATAGATTAAAATCCCCTGTAGTCTCATCTCCCTCCCACTTAGAGTCACCCTCTCTGAACATTTCTTATATATTCTTCTAACACTTTCTGTAAGCATCCTTGTGTTCATATTTATATACCCATCCATGTGCATCTATATAAAACAAGAAATGGGATCCCCATGGTCCATATCTTACCTAAACGTTTTACAGTTTAACTTTTACTTATTTATTTGGCCAGGTAATACATTCACGAGGCTCAAAATGCAAAGTTACCAGAGTGCAGACAGTGAGAAACCTCCCTCCCATTTCTGGCCCTCAATTCACCCATTTCCCTGCCTGCCACCGCCAGGGAATGAATTTAAAATTTATTTTTAATTGTATTCCCCCCTGCCACCCTGAAACTCTTTGTAACTGCCTCTGTTGGGCAAGGAGCCCCTTATATCCTTGTAAGTGGCAAAGGTTACCCTAGAAATTGAACCATGTTAGCCTTGTGTGTTGATGGTGTCATTCTGGCCCTGTAGATAGAGGTTTTCTTAGCGCTGTATGCCAGTTGATAAAGATGATGGATTAGGGGGTCAAAGGGACACTGGCTGATCTCTCAAACATGTGACACTCCTAGCTTTAAATCACAAGTGCTCTGTGCCCGTAATGAATGGCTGGAACTGCTGTTAACCAGAACCTTTCATTAACCGAGGCCTCTCCTCTGCCTCCCTCGCCTCTCACCCTGCGTTTAAGGCAGAGAGAGAAAGAGGTCAAAATAAACAGTTCTCGGTGATGCTAAAGGTCATGACTCCTGACAGTGGGTGAATAATTCATGGTTCAGTTAAATAAGGTTGGGCCTGGGGTTGAGGCAGCCAGCCCTGTGGCCCAGGCCTCCTCCGTGTTAAGAAGGCTGAGGATTAAATTAGAAGATCCGGGGACTGAGTGCCAGCTTGTCCCTTCCTGCCCCTGTGACTCTGAGCCTCAGTTTCACATCTGTGTATTGGGAATGTACAGCGTGGTCCAATAGAACTTTCTGCACTGCCCAGTAAGGCACCCAGCCTCCCGTGCCTGATGAGCCCTTCAAATGGGGCTGGCATGACCAAGGCACTGAATTTAAAATTGTATTTAATTTTAATCAGTTGACATTTAAATTTTAGTAGCTGCATGGAAAAGTGCAGTGCCAGGACCTACCTTGTAGGATTTGATACTGTCAAGGTCCAAACAAGCAGGAATGGGGGGTTAAGAATTTTGGTGGCTCTGGTGGGGCTAACCCAAAGGACTTCACAGAGGCTTGAGCTTTGGGGTTATTTAGGTAGCCATTCAGCTCCATGCCGCCTCCTCCAGACAGTCCTCCCTTTCCTTTCTCCCCAACCAACTTAAGCTCTGTATGAGTTTCCTATTGCTGCTGTAACAAATTACCACAATTTACTGGCTTCAACAATGCAAGTTTATTACCTTATAGTTCTGGAGGTCAGAAGTCTAGTGAAGGTCGGCTGGGGTGTGTTCCTTGCAGAGGCTCTAGGGGAGCATCCATTTCCCTGCCTTTTCCAGTTTCCAGAGGTTGCTGCATCCCTTGGCTTGTGGCCCCGCATGGCTCTAATCCCTGTTCCCTTCATCACATTTTCTCTCTCTGACTCTGACCCACTTGCCTCTCTTCCGTAAGGAACCTTGTGATGACGTCGGGCCCACCCAGCTAATCCAGGATAATTTTCCTATCTCAAGAGACTTCGCTTGGTCACATCTGCAAAGATAACAGAGTCACAAGTTTTGGGGATCAGGACGTGGACATCGTTGGGGGGCATTATTCTGTCTACTCTAAGCCCTTCCTCCCGAGGGCCTCAGTCTCACCTCCCTGCTGTGGTCACTGTTTGTGGCCATGTCTGCAGCTGTGTCTGCCTCCCCAGCTAGACTGTGCTTTGAGCACAAGGATGTTTTGCCCCAAAACTTGCCTGAAAACCCAGTCTGAGCTAGACAGGTCCCGTGAGGGACAAAATGGCAAAGTGTATACACTGTGGAGTCAAACGCCTGAGTGGGATCCCAGATCTGCTAACTTACTAAGCAGTTGACCTCAGCCAATCATTTTGCCTTTTGAAACCTCAGTTTACCTATCTATAGAATGGGGATAATAATAACATCAGCCCCAGAAGGTCATTGAAGAGATTAACAGGGCCCAGCACAGGGGGAGGGGTGGAGGTGGGTGGGGGCGTGGCGTGGGGAGGGGAGGGGACGCCAGCACTTAACCCAGCAACTGTTGGCTGCTGCAGGATGAACTGGGTGGGATTGAACTGGGTGGGATTGGGAGGGAGGCTGCCTGAGTTCAAATCCCAGCTCCACCCCATGGGCAAATTGCTAAGCCTCCCTTGGCATCGTTGTCCTCGTCCATCAAGTGGGCCTAATCATGCGACCCACCCCAGAAGGTGGATTAAGTGGGGAAATTCATTTAACTCACAAAATGAGCGCCCAATCAGTGTTAGTGATCTGATGATGGTAATTATTAATGCCAAGCTTTCCCAGAGCCCAGCACTTAATAGGTTGCAGGACAAAGCAATTGAATAAACTTGGGATTGTTCATTGGGTTCTCTTTTTGGCAGCCGGGCCAGGTATATTTCTTCAGCTCCACTGAGGCCTGGGTTCTGTGCCAGGAGGGCCTGTCTGTCGTGCCCCGAGGCTGGCAGCGCCAGGCCCTGACAGGTTTACAGGGGAGCTGGGAAGCTGGCCCCAGAGGACGAGGAGGAAGAGTCATTGGTTGCCTGAAGGGTATCGGAGGCACAGTGACCCTCCTGGGAAAACCAGGAGAGGACATATCAGCCGTCACTGCAGGTTCACTGCCATGGGCGGAGCCCCGATGAGAACGGCTGGTGGGGGTGGAGTGGGGTGGGTGCAGCAGCCGGGGATGGACCTGGGACTGTTTACATCCCTGGGACACTACTTCGTCTTGACCATCCTTTCAGGCTTCCCTTGCACCTGGTTTTGGGAGGGATGCTCTTTGGTGTCTACATTCTTCGGTGCTTCTGCCTGATTTTAATCAAGGCTTGTGTAGATGACAGGCTGGTATTGGATCTTAGACCAGCCTTGAGAAAAGTATCCACTTACCCAGTCCCTGAATCACTATCTCTCCCAAATTCCTTCATCAGAGAGCTATTCCTTTAAATCTAGCTAAAAAACTCCCACCAACCCCCACGTCCCTCCATCAGGCTTCATGTTCTTTTTGTTTATTTGCTCATTTATTTATCATGCATTTGCAGAAACCTACTATGTATGTGCCAAGTATACTGATGGTGTTTCACATGCACCATCTCCTTTAATCCTCGGAATCCTTTGAGGTAGGTATCACTGAACTTAATTTACCCATGAAGAAACTGAGCTTTCAGGGGTGAAGTGGCTTGTCAAAAGCACTACTACAGGGCTTCCCTGGTGGCACAGTGGTTGAGAGTCTACCTGCCAATGCAGGGGACACAGGTTCATGCCCCGGTCCGGGAAGATCCCACATGCCGCGGAGCGGCTGGGCCCGTGAGCCATGGCCACTGAGCCTGCGCATCCGGAGCCTGTGCTCCGCGACGGGAGAGGCCACAGCGGTGAGAGGCCCGCGTATCGCAAAAAATAAATAAATAAATAAATAAAAGCACTACTACATTCACTGTGTTTACTTAGAAGACATTTGTCCACTTAACAAATTTGTACCCAAACTCCCTGTGTCCATTAGGAATGCTTTTGCCTTCATGTAACAGAAACCTTAACAATGGCTTAAATAGTACATTGTTATTTTTCACATAACAATAACAACAACAAAAATCCAGAGGAGAACGGTTCAGTTAGTTTAGTAGCTCAGCTATGTCATCAAGGTCTTTTCCATGTCACTATCCTTAAAGTATCACTTGTGATCCCATGGTCCCAAAATGGTTGCCTTGGTTCCAGGCATCACATCTTTGTTCCAGGCAGGAAAATGGGGAAGGAGCACCACAAGCTGCATCTGCCTGTTTTTGACTCCAATGCCATGATCTTTCCACTTTACCGGTGAATTCCAGTCACATGGGCTTTTTAAAAAATAATTAATTAATTAATTAATTGATTTATTTTTGGCTGCGTTGGGTCTTTGTTGCTGCGCGGGGCTTTCTTTAGTTGTGGCGAGCGGGGGCTGCTCTTTGTTGTGGTGTGTGGGCTTCTCATTGCGGTTGCTTCTCTTGTTGCAGAGCACGGGCTCTAGGTGTGTGGACTTCAGTTGTTGTGGCTCACGGGCTCTAGAACGCAGGCTCAGTAGTTGTGGCTCACGGGCTTAGTTGCTCCATGGCTTGTGGGATCTTCCTGGACCAGGGCTCGAACCCGTGTCCCCTCTCTTGGCAGGCGATTCTTAACCACTGTGCTACCAGGGAAGCCCCTGTCACATGGGCTTTTGCCATTTGTACCTAACCCCTGTATCATCATCATTTTTTTTTTAACTTTCACTTTTCCGAAAGTTAAATAAAATTTTAAAGGAACCATTACAAACATCTTACTGTAAATAGCAAACCAGTGTCACTTGTCTTAAATTGAAAACAACAGTAAAATTAAATACAATGAAAATAAAATTATATTTTAAGATCTGCTGCTGCAGCTGGTGGTCTGAGCTTGGAGCTGTGTCTTCTTTCTTAAACCTGGGAGATTAGCAGGTAGTGTAGGTGTTAAAGTCATGGTGGCACCAAGCAGAGATGGGCTCAGGAACTGCATGAGAAGGCACCCATGAGAATCAGAAAGGAAACAGTTTGCACAGAATGTCATTCACAGAAGCTTCATGCTGTGCCTGGGTGTCAAAGCACCCTAAGTGTTACCAAAGACCATCTTGTGTCCCGCATGGGCTGCCTCCCACCGCTGGGGAACCCAGCACTCTCCTATTCTGCCTTTCCCGTGCCAGGCATCAGGTAGGTTCTGGGAAGGGGAACCCAGAGCCGGAGGGGTCTGTGTCCTGGGTGGGCTCAGGAGGGATCTGTAAATCTTGCAGCGGGGAGACTGTCAGGCTTATCTCTGATACAAGGCATGATGATCAGGTAAATAGCCAAAGAAGGTTGGAAGACACTTTGGCTTAGGAAGTCAGCGCAGGCTCCCTGGAAGAGGTGTCCCTTAGTCTGCTGTAAAAGCATGAGTGGGATTTGGGCAAATGGAAATTGTGCTGTGGGTAAAGGGCTCTCCACGGAGAAGAAATAAGTGAAAAAGATACTCAGGTCGTGGGGTACCTTTGGGAATCTGGGAGTGGAGGCAGGGCCTGTAGTACAGACCATGTTGGTTAGTTTTGGCCTGTGGGTGGGTTGGTGGGGGGGGGTCTTGAATACCTTGTCCAAGGCAATGGACAGTGGGAGACATTTATTTTGGAGCTGGGGAACACATGATCAGACCTTCCCAGGGTTTGAGTTTGAACATAAGGCAGCTCTTGGGCCAAAATAAGCTAATTCCTCCAGAAACCTATCTGTGCTCGGAGGGAATTATTTATTTATTTTTCTGAAATGCAATATGCGCCTCTCAGGCTCCCTAAGGAGAGAGCATGTTATACTCAGATTTTTCTGAGTCCAGCATTGATCTGTGTGTCGTGTTGAACTGAGCTCTGAGGTTGAATTTCCTCTGCCGTGAATGTCATTTCTGGGGCAGGGCTTTCTTCCTGCCTACCCTTCCAACGCCAGGCGGGACACAGCCTCTGGGCTGGGCCCAGACTCACCTCTCCCTGTGAGCCGTTCTAATTGCCCTTGCAAATCTTACAGTCAAGTGCGTGATGATGGTCCGGCCATAAGTGAGACCCAGTAAAGCTGCCAGTGATGGCACAGTCAGCCCTGGGGCCCTGGTTTATTTCTCATCTTTACTGGGTCTGCCCCAGGGCAGAGGTTAAGAACCCTGGCCTCCTAAGCTTTGACTCAAGTTAGCATGGGACATGTTTCCCTTAGGTGTGAAGGGAAACACATGGATGTATGCTCCATTCTGCATATATCCAAAAAAGTGTACACCCTTGGAACCAGCCAGCCCACTTGTAGGCCACATTTACCTTGGGAAAGTCATTGCACGTGGGTGTTCATTGAAGTGTTGGTTTTAATAGTCAGAGATTGGAAACAACCTAAGGATACAATAGTGGAGGATGGATTCGATATAATGATGAGATATCCATGTAATGGGATACTGCAAAGCATGAGAAACAGCTGTAGAATTGTGTAGCTATTGATGTGAAAGGTATTTATGACGTATTTTGAAATTAAACAAAACAAAGCAAGTTCCTAAACAGCACACATGACCTGATTGCATTTTAGTTTTGACAAAAAGTTCCCACTTATATTGGAAATGGCCAGATGGATGGACATCAGAATGCTAGTAATGGCTGTTGGCTCTGGGTGGTGGGATATAGGATTATTAAAAACATTTTGCTCATTTATATTTTTGAATTTTTCTGCAATTACTATGTGGAGAACCTGAAGAGACCTCATGAAGACGTAGGTCTCTGCCAGAATAGCGTGAGAGCTTTAGATAACTTATAGGGGGGATGTCATATCCTTGGGGGAGTCCAGTCTCTCAGGGGACTGAGTTCTCTACAATCTAGAGCAGGGGTCACAAACTCTGTAAAGGGCTAGAAAGTAAATATTTTAGGCTTTCTGGGCCATACGGCCTCTGTGGCAACCACTCCAGTCTGTCTTCATACCTTGGAAGAAGCCATCGATAACATGTAAATTAATGGGTGTGTCTGTCTTCCAATAAAACTTTATTTACAAGAACAGGCAGTGGGCCAGATGTGGCCTACAGACTGTAGTTTGCCCATCCTTGATCCCAAGAAAAACAAACAAACCCAAAAAAGCTGCTTGCTTAATGGTTTTGGTGAGTGCTGTAGCCAGTCCAGAAATAGCACAAATAGTAGGAAGGAACAGGCCAATGAAAGTTGAAAAGGCGGATGTTTAAGTAAAGGCATAAAGGCCACTTGTAACATTCTTTCTCCAAATCAGCAGTTGCACCTGGACAAGCGGTATTGGGGTGAGGCAGTTTGGATTATGCTTTGGAGTGTCTAAGATGCCAATTAGCTCACCAGAGGCTCTGAAAAGTCTTGTGGGAAGGACAATAGTTTACACGCTGTTGAGCTCGCATTTCCCAAACTCTTTCTATTGATATACACCACAGGACCCTTTGTGTGAGTGTGAATGTGTACCACCCATATCTTGTGGTACGGGGCCAGTTGGGAAAAAGCCCCCTCAAACTGTTCCTCTGTATTCCAGAGTCTGAAAGGTCAGATGCCCTGAATTCTAATTCATTACAACTTGAGATTGACACAGAAGTCAAGGCTGTACTAATTAAGGCAGTTCTTACAGAATCACACACATTGAGTAGGAAACTTAGCTCTCACCACTTCCGTCAACACTGAATGAGAATTTTATTGAGTCCCTTAACAATCCTTTATTGAGCACCAGTTGTTCAGAAGGAATCGTGGGGGACCAGGGGATGTAGAACAGTCATCTCAGAATCTCAGAGAGCTGGGTTTCACGGGGGATGAGCCAGGGGCAGAGAAAAGTTGCATAATGCAAACCTGATAAGTCCTGGGGTTGAGCCAAACCACAGTCACAGAATCTGGCAGGGACTTGTCCAAGCTCTCATTGCAAGTTTGTGGAGGAACTGAGACCAAAACTAGGGTGAGAGACATATTGGGTGATTCCATTCCTTTGAAATACCCAGAAATGGCAACTCCTTAGAGACAGAAAGCAGAGTAGTGGTTGCCAGAGGCTGGGGAAGGGGAGAAGAGGGAGTGGCTGCTTCTTGGGTATGGGATTTCCTTTGGGGTGATGAAAATGTTTTGGAAGTAGATAGTGGCGATGGTTGCACAATACCGTGAATTTACAAAATGACACTGCTTTCACGCTTTGAAATGGTTGAAATTATGAATTTCATGTTATGTGGTTTCTACCACAGTTAAAAAAAAAAATGTAGGATGATGGAATAATTTATTGTCCAAACCTGGGCACTTTTGAGAGTGAACGCGTTCTGTCCCAGGTAAACCAGGATCTGTGATCATCTTGACTAAAATCACCCAGTTCTGACTCTCGGACCAGTGTTTTGTACCCTCCAATGCGTCTCTGACTCAACAAAAGTGCATGGTTTTTCGAAAGTTGTGCCACTCAGACTTTTCACCAAGATAGCCCCATGTTGCCCCAAGGAGAATAAGTGAACAGGCTCGCGCTATATGACTGTGTTTCTCCCGTACCTTTGGGCCTTTGCACATGCTGTTCCCTCTCCTGGCTCCAACCTCCTCCTCTGCTTGGCTGTCTCCTACCAGTCTCAGATGAGATGTCACCTCTTCCAGGAAGGCATCCCTGACTACTCCTTCTTTGGGCTTTTACAGCCTCATTAGAGCACCCCCCGATTGTAATCAGGAATGGGGTCTCCTTTGCTTCCCATTGCATTCCTAACGGGGATGGGGGCAGAGCCCAGTGTGGACCATGAGGGCTTTTAATGGAGATTTGCCTAAAGGACGTGGGTCCCAATGAGCTGAGTCACATGGTAATTAGAACTTAAGCATTAGGTTTCCTTTATATTTGTCTTTAGTTTCTTGGGTTTTCTTTATTGTGGTAAAATATAAAATTTTTATCACAAATTTAGCATAAATTTTATCATCGTAACTATTTTTAAGTGTGTAGTTCAGCAGCGTTAAGTACATTCACTCAACCATCACCACCATCCATCTCCAGAATTATTTTTCGTTTTTTTTTTTTTTTTTTGCGGTACACGGGCCTCTCACTGTTGTGGCCTCTCCCGTTGCGGAGCACAGGCTCCGGACGCGCAGGCTCAGCGGCCATGGCTCACGGGCCCAGCCGCTCCGCTGCATGTGGGAGCTTCCCAGACCGGGGCACGAACCCGTGTCCCCTGCATCGGCAGGCGGACTCTCAACCACTGCGCCACCAGGGAAGCCCCAGACTTATTTTTATCATTTCATACTGAAACTCTATACTCATTAAACAATAAAGCCCCATTCCCTCCACCCTCCGCCCCCTGGCAACCACCATTCTACTTTCTGTCTCTATGAATTTGACTACTCTAGGTGCCCCATATAAGTGGAATCATCCAGTATTTGTCCTTTTGCGAATGTCTTATTGCACTTAGCATAATGTCCTCCAGGTTCATGCACGTTGTATGTGTCAGAATTTCCTTCCTTTGTAAGGCTGAATAATATTCCACATTTTGTTTATCCATCGATAGATGTTTGAGTGGTATCTACCTTTTGACTATTGTGAATAATTTTGCTTTGAACACTGAAATTCAAATAAATTTGAAATTTATTAGGATTTTTTTCTCCATTAAGGAAGCTACATGCAGAATATACGACATACTATATATATATATATATATATATATATATATACACACACACAACATACAGAATATCTTTAAATAATACAACTCTCAGACGGGGACAGGGTGATCTTTGGGGGAGGGGCATTCTGCCTTTGCTTCACTATGTTCTATTTTAAATAAAAAAAATTTTTTTTGCTCCTCTGGATGGAATTCTGAGATGGCAGTGGATGGGGGATGTAGTGGTGCTGGGAGGATGGGAGAAAAGCAGAAAGCAGTACAAATACGAGACTTCAAGCAGATTCTCAGAGCGACTGGGAAGTAAAGACACAGAGAGGGTTTGGTGGAGGTGTGCAAATATCTGTTCGAGTCCCTACTCTCAGCTCTTTTGGACATACACCTAGGAGTGGTCATATGGTACGTCATTCTTTCTTTCTTCCTTTGGTTGCGCCGGGTCTTAGTTGCAGCAGGTGGGCTCCTTAGTTGCAGCTCACGGGCTCCTTAGTTGTGGCATGTGAACTCTTAGTTGCAGCACGCATGTGGGATCTAGTTCCTGGACCAGGGATCGAATCCAGGCCCCCTGCATTGGGAGCATGGAGTCTTAACTGCTGCACCACCAGGGAAGTCCCCATATGCTAATTGTATGTTTACTTTTTGAGGATCTGCCATACTGTTTTCCTGGGCAGTGCACAAGGGTTCCAAATTTTCCACATCCTCACCAGCACTTGTTGTTTCTGGTTTGTTTGTTTTTTTTTTTTTTTTTGCGGTACGCGGGCCTCTCGCGTTGCGGAGCACAGGCTCCGGACGCGCAGGCTCAGCGGCCATGGCTCATGGGCCCAGCCGCTCTGCGGCATGTGGGATCTTCCTGGACCGGGGCACGAACCCGTGTCCCCTGCATCGCCAGGCGGACTCTCAACCACTGCGCCACCAGGGAAGGCCGGTTTGTTTGTTTTTGGTTTTGGTTTTTTTTTTTGCAGTACACGGGCCTCTCACTGTTGTGGCCTCTCCCGGTGCGGAGCACAGGCTCTGGACGCGCAGGCGCAGCGGCCATGGCTCACGGGCCCAGCCGCTCCGCGGCATGTGGGATCTTCCCGGACCGGGGCACGAACCCGTGTCCCCTGCATCGGCAGGCGGACTCTCAACCACTGCGCCACCAGGGAAGCCCTCTGTTTTTTTTGATGGTAGACACCATAATGGGTGTGAAGCGTCCTTTACATTTGAACATCATAAAAAAGCACTTGTTCTAGTTAAACCCATGTGGACTTTGGAAGGAATCCTATGGAGGGGAGGGTGGATCAGCATACCTCCTGCTGCCCACGGCAGATCCATTCACTCCTCCAGCTTCAGTTTCCTCACCTGTAAGATGGGCTTCATAATAGGACCTGCTTCTTTTTTTTTTTTTGGCCATGCTGCATAGCATGAGAGATCTTAGTTCCCCAACCAGGGAGTGAACCCTCATGTCCTGCAGTGGAAGCGCAGTCTTAAGCACTGGACTGCCTGGGAAGTCCCAGGACCTGCTTCTTTGTATTGTTAAGGGGACGAAATGAGTCCTATCCGTAAGGCACTTAGCACAGTCCCTGGCACACGCTTAGTGCTTAATAAATGATAGTTATCTCTATCCTCAGCTTCTCTTAAAAAAATTTATTTATTTGGTTGTGTCGGGTCTCAGGTGAGGCAGGCGGGCTCCTTAGCTGCAGCTTGCAGGCTCCTTAGTTGTGGCTCACTGGCTCCTTAGTTGTGGCATGCATGCAGGATCTAGTTCCCGGACCAGGGATCGAAACTGGGCCCCATGCATTGGGAGCACGGAGTCTTACCCACTGTACCACCAGGGAAGTCCCTATCCTCAGCTTTTGAAAGCTCTGAAAGTGGGCAGGAAGGGAGCCTTGGTACCTCTACATTTTGAATTGATGGGGAGAACACAGCTCAGAGGGAGACTTCCGGTATTGAGGCCTAAAAAGAAATCTGCACAAACAACATTAATGGAAATAAAAAGGAATCTCAAAGTGAAAAGGAATTTAAAAATATAACAGTTCCACCCTTGTCCCCGACACTTTTCCTTTTCACCTGTCCCTTTCCCCTTCCAGACCTTGACCATTTGTATAAACAATTTTTGCCGTTGTCACAGCCTTGAATACAGAAAATTACCCACCTGCCACCCTCTCTCCAACAGCATTCTCATGAGCTCTTCTCACTTTCCTGCACAGGGTCCCCAGTCCTCACTTTCAAGAGATGCAGAACAGCCCCTTACACGTGGCTGAGAGACTTTCACCTTTTGTGGAGAATGTGGATTATTTCTAGGTTTTTGCCATGATAGCCATGGCAGCCATCTTTTGGAAAAATAAATTTATTTATTTATTTATTTTCATTTTTGGCTGCGCTGGGTCTTCGTTGCTGTGCGCAGGCTTTCTCTAGGTGCAGCGTGCAGGGGCTACTCTTCGTTGCGGCATGTGGGCTTCTCATTGCAGTGGCTTCTCTTGTTGAGGAGCACGGGCTCTAGGCACGTGGGCTTCAGTAGTTGTGGCGCATGGGCTCAGTAGTTGTGGCTCGCGGGCTCTAGAGTGCAGGCTCAGTAGTTGTGGCTCACAGGCTTAGTTGCTCCATGGCATGTGGGATCTTCCCAGACCAGGGCTCGAACCCGTGTCCCCTGCATTGGCAGGCAGGGAAGTCCCGCAACCATCTTTTCTGATCACAAACTCAGGCCATGTGGTGTGAAGGGATTTTTGTGCCACTTGTGGGCAGACTGGGAACTGGAGATCTGGTCTACCCGCTGACGTTGCAACTTTTGTGACATTTCAAATGGCTTCTGAGTCCTGGGTTTTTTCAAATAAGAGTTATCACCCTAAGTTCAGGGTGCGTTATTGCTGCACTTGGATGGACAACACTGCAGGGGGCATCTTTGTGTGTATGGTTTTCTCTTCCTTTAGATTCCTTCCATAGGACACGTTTTTAGACATGGGATTACTGAGTCAAAAATAAATGAATGTTTTTGGGGTGAGGTATATGGGGGGAAAACACTTGATTCATAGTCAGAAGATTTCAACTGTAACACTACCCCTCACTAGCTTGAGATCGGACTCATTTCCCTCATCTGTAGAATGGTGGTAATAAACTGAAAAGCACAAGATTGTTGAGAATATTACATGGGAGAAGGCAGAAGGTGCAGAGTCACTTAGTGTGGTCCCTGAGTCTTGACGGGGTCTCCAGTAATACTAGTGGAAAGTGAATATTGCCAGCTTGCTTTTGTAACTTACATTGTCCCTGGGAGCAGATGAGCATGTCAGTTTTCCCACACCCACGCCTGCCTTGGATACTATTATTTTCTTCTTTCAGGGATGCTCTCCCTTGAGGTATTTTTTGCACACTGACTTTATGTCCGGTGCAGCATCAGACCCTGGGGGTACAGCTGCGAACCAGACCCAGGACCCTCCTGGTCTGGAGCTCCCCCCACTCTAGAGGCAGTCACCACATGTGGGATCAGTGCTGGGCTAGGGAGAAGCTCTGGGAGTTAGATACCAGAGCAGAGAAGAGGCACCTGAACCCACCCTGGGGCATCAGGGAAGGCTTCCTGGAGGAGGTGGCTGCTTGGAGCTGAGATTAGCCAGGCAGTAGGAAATGGCAGTGTAGAGGCGGGAAGGTGAGGAAAAGCATGATGTGTCTTGTGACCTGTCTGAGGTTCATGTGTGCTGCAGTAAGTATGTGAGTGAGTGTGAGAGACAGACAGACGGATGGAGGGGGAGGTGTCAATCATGAGACTGAAGCTGGAGAGATGAAGAGGATCCAGATCCTGCCAGGACCCAGGGAAGGAGTTTGATCTTCATTCAGAGGGCAGTGGGGAGGTGTGGGGAGTGACATGGTGGCCCCTGCGTATCAGAGAATCACTCTGGCTGCTGCTAGAACAGATTGGAGGAGACACCAGCAGAGAAAGTTACTTACCTAATAACAACATTCTATGCCTCTTGCTTATTTATTTCGTTTATTGTCTTTTCCTATGTTCATGATTGTCAGCTCCATGGGAACAGGGCTTTCTGTATGTTTTGTTCACTGCTGTGTCCCCAGAGCCTGGTACATGGTAGGTGTTCAGTAACTGTGTATTGGAATGAATGAATGAATGAATGAGCTGGGGCCACAGCCATGGGGATGGAGAGGAGAGGATGCATACACTCCGTCGATATTAGACATTGGTCCCCCTCCATCTGGGGCCTGTGGATGGACAACGCTCATGCATTTACCACAGCCCTGCTTTCCTGGGGAGACCTGGACATGCACTTGGCCCTTCACACGGGGCGCCACACAGGATGGATTTGCGGATTTGGGAGCCCAGGTCACATTCCGGAAGACGCTGGAAGGTGTCAGGACTGGCTCACGGCCCTCACCAGATTGTGGCATTCCCAGGAAGCGGCACCCAGAGATGGCTGAGTGAATGACTGTGAGCTCCCAGATCGGATTTAGGGGTGTCATTATGAAAGATTGGCAACAGCTGTTCAAATGAATCAACGCCTCTGAATCTGAGAGAGAAGCTACCAAATGGTTGGGTTCCGAATGGAAGGGCTTCTCCTGCCTTGTCCCTGTGAGGTTCTCTCGGATTCCCCGGGAGCCTGTGTGCTCCACGGCTGCACCCCCAGCACCCGGCACAGAGCCTGGCTTGTAGAAGGAAGGTCAGAGGGATCGGAGGAATGAATACTCGTGAACGACGCCTGTCTAATTTCAGTGACGATCGGTTTCGGTGACTCAACCCTCAGGAACATGGTTTTCTCTGCATGAAATCGCAGGAAATGGGAATTTCAAACCTTGCAGATTAATTCAGGGAGATCGAGCCTGTGGACCTGGCAGGTTCAGCAACCGCAGAGGTACACCCACCACTACCCCCACTGCTGCCCCGCATCCTCCGTGTCCTGGTCCACTGCAGCCTCCTGACCTCCCAGATCAGCCTGGCTCCCCATCTGTCCCCCCATGCCGACCTTCACGGTTATTTGTAGATAAAACCAGACACAGCTCATACCTGGTGTCCCTGCTTTCTCCAGGGAGCTCTTATTTACCTGGCTCTGGCCATCGTGCTAATATATTTAAAAAGAGCGAGCGAGGCCACCCCAGGAATAAACAGCATCTGTCCTCTGTGTGAGTGGGCTTCTGAAATGTTTTGGAAGAGACTAACATCTCTTAAATTAAGCATAACATATGTGATGCATTTAAAGCAAGATTTTAAAGCGAACATTTCAGTTGGTTTCCTTGTATTTTACAACAGGTTAAAGGAAAACCTGAGAATCATGGGTTTCTAGGTTTGGGAAAGAGTTCAAAATATTATTTAGCCATCCACTATGGTGGTTTAAAAACTCTTTTTTATCCCCCTTTGTTCATTGATTGATTGATTCATTCATTGATTTGTTCATGCAACCGTATTTATAGACCAGGCATCTGCCTGGCATTTCAAATGGAAACTTGAGAGGGAGCCCAAGATAGAAAGGAGATTACAGATAACAGAGACACCGTTCTGGTTAAGAGGGGTGCGGACCAAGAGCCTTTCTCTTGTTTCCCCTTTTTCCTTCCCTGCAATCTGGCTACTGAGATGGGTTCAGAGATCCCGAAGTGGGGGCAACATTTGTGAGCCATCAACCCTGATTCAGCAACAGCGCTCTTGGTGGTTCTTCCCAGGAAAAGCTGTATAGAGAAGCATTCGTTCATTCCACCTTTGGGCAGATGAGCCGGTGTGACAGTCTGGGGTTAATGTGGTCACAGCAGGTGTCTGACGGCGGCCTGTCCCAGGCAGTGCATCAGGTGAAACTGGTGGGGCCTCTAGGCGGGGTCAGCAGGTTGAGCTCCCAGCTGGGCTCTTCGTAGCTCCTTGGTTCTGTCATTCAGTAGCAATTGACCTGTGGCCACACCAGAACTTGCCAGAGCCAGAGGAACTAGTTCATCTTGTGACCAAGACTGCTTAGTGTCATGAAACTCAGGACTCTAGCCCTTATTTAGAATCTTAGAAGGGTGGGGAGCAGGGCCAGGAGAATAGTTCTTCATTCATTTATTTATTCACTCAATAATTATGTGCTCAGTGCTCTTATCTGCCAGGCCACTGTGCTAGCTCTTGGGGATTCAGGGTGACTCCTGGGGGCTTCCCATTGATGTGAAATGAAGGATCATGAACTATTAAATGTAGCTGTGTAGCTATGAGGAGTCTGGCTGAGTGTCTGTGGGTCTCTCTGGACACGTAAGAGGGAGATTATACTAGGTTGGAGGGGGGCAGCTGTGTCTGGACTGCAATCTTAGGGGAGGGCCTGTGTCTGTGTGTAGTGACAGGGATATCTCAGAGAACAGGCACAGCACATGCAAAGGCCCTGAGGAGGCATGTGAGGACCTCCAAGAGATGCAATGTACAAATACTGCTGATCAGGAGAACCAGGGGAAATAGCTCCCAAATTAGCCAGCTCTTTGAGTCTTCCGGAGTTCCCTCCTCTAAACCGAGGGAGTCTTCCGGGACCACCACTCCCAATTTTAGACAGTTAATCCTCCTTTTCCTGTGCTCCCATGTCCCCCTTTATAAACCATGATGTTTATTGCCCAGTGTTGTAATCGCTTGTGTGTGTGTGTATGTGTGTGTGTGTTTCTCACACAAGACTCTGAGGTCCCTGGATGCAGGGGATATTTCTTATTCATCCTTGTGAACGTGGTAGGTGCTCAGTAAACATGTATCAGAGGAACGGGGGAGATTTTTATGGAGCACCTACGGTTTGTACTCGGCACCCTTGATGCCCACGTGTATAGATAAGGCGACAATACTGAAAAGCTGCTAGGAGCGTGAGTTTTACAAGCTGGCGGAGACACCAGCAGATGCAGTTGGAGCTCGAAAGCCTTTGCGCCGTCTGTGCACATATTGCCGGAACCCCGGAACTGAGGCTCTCGCCCTGTGTCTCCCCAGACCTGCTTGAAACTCAGCCTGCTGGGACGAGCCTCCCCTCCCCTGCCGGCTCCTGCCATGGGAGTGTGCGGACAGCCCCGTTGGAGATGAGACACGATACCGCTGGCTTTCTCTGGCAGTCACACTTCCCCAGCCAGGACCTGCCAGCTCGGGTAAGTGGGGCTGGAGTGTCCGGGGGTGGGCAGGGCTCCTGTGGGTTCTGCTAGGGAGTTTTCTCTCTGTCCTTTGAATCCTGTTCTTGTCCTGTGTCTCTGTCCGGGCTATGTCTGTGTCCCAGAGGTCACGGGAGCTGGCTTTAACGATGAGCAGTCCTGATTTGGGGCAGGACCCTGTGCACCTTAGAACTCCACCCCGAGTCTTTGCAGACGGGTTCCTCCCAAGTCTCCGATTTTCCCATTCTCCATTTCTGTGCCTCTCTTCTGCCTCTAACCCCGTCTAGACAGTGTTCTCCGCCTTGGGGAGAAGGAACCTTCTTAGCACCATCGAGCGTGTAAGGAAGAGGAAATATCAAAATCTGTCTGCCTTTCTTTCCTGCAGGCTGCTGAGTGAGTCAGAGCCGGGGGCAGCATTGTAGGGCCCCAGGAAGGGAAGTGGAGGCTTGCGTTGGACTAAAATGCCTTCTACTTTCAGCCCATCTAGACGGGGGGCAGGCTGGGGACAGTTTTGTAGGGAAAGAGAGCACTGGAGTGAAGGTGGGGTTAGGGTGGGGGACGAATCAAGAACAGCAGCTTGTCTGGCACTTTTTAAGACCAGAAAGGAAGAGGACATCATTGTTAAAAAGGCAGAGTTGAATGGGTCCAGGACTTGAGATCACGTTTCAGCTGTGTGATGGTTGGCAAGTCGGGCCACCTCTCTGAGCCCTTTCCCTTCATCTTTATAAGGGAGATAAGGATAATCCCTGCTTCTCGGGGTCGTTGGAGGATGGATGAGAGAGGAGGGCTGCTGCCTTGAGAGAGCAGAGCTCATGACTGGATGAACAAGGGGCTTGTGCCTGAGCTGCTGCAAAACTGGGGCTGGCAATCACATACCCGCCTCTTAGGGTTCTAAAGAGGATGTGATTTGTAAAACAGAGAAAGCACTGGGCTTACCTGAGGCCTCACTCTTGGTAAACTCTCGTCGTTAGCTGATACTCTTCTTACTGAGACTGTGAAGGCAGCCAGCGTAAAACAGGCGTTCAACAGAAAAGAGCCCAGAGGCAAACAATCACAGCAGCAGGTGGAGTGGGAAATGAGGGTGGCTTTCTTTTAAGGCTTCTGGAAGGACTGGGGAGGGGAGAGATAAGGGACTGTCTGGACGGTTAGAGTGCCAAGGCCAGTGACCAACTTTGTGACCGTTGGCTAGCTGTGTGAGGTGGGGCTTGTCACCTACCCTCTCTGTGCTTGGCTGTGACGAGGGTCAGGACCAGCCTGATGTGGCTGGGCTCTGAAACGGGAAAGTACTGCGGGGTGAAGGACTCTCATCAGGGTTTATGCTGGGAGCGTGTGGTGTGAATTTGGAGTCTGACCTGGGTTCGAATCCCAGCTTTGCCTCTTTACTCTCTGAGTGACCTCAGGTCGGTTACTTGGCCTCTCTGAGTTGGTTTCCATACCTGTACAGCAGAGATCATCACTTTTCACCCTGAAAGCTGGCCTTGAGATTAGCTGAGTCAGGAAAGTCCAAGAGAGTGTTGGCACCTTTTCTGTGTCCTTTGAGCCGGAATGAACTTCAGAGTCGGGCCATTTAGTCCACTGCCCTTTGCCCACAGCTGAGAGGTGAAGGCACTGGCCCAGGCTGGCCCCGTGGTCAATGGAGAGCTGTCGTCCAGACTCGGGACTCTGGTCTTTTGATCCCCATCCCCCAAATCCCTCTGCTTCAACCCAGACACTGACTGAATCTTAAATTTACTATTTTTTTTAGTGGTTGCCTCTCTGTTTCTGATGTTCGTCTTCCCCATGGATCCACAGCCGTAACCATGGTGACGCGGGTGGAGGTCGGCTCCATAAGTTCTCTGACAGGAGTGCCAGGCCTGGGCGAGCTCTCCAAGGAGGAAGCTCTGACTCGGACCTACTTCCGCCAGGCTGGCAGCGCCTCCGGGGCCCCCTCAGCGCTGCTCTTGGAAGGGAAAAGCCCCCTCAGGAGCCCAGTCCGCTTGCTCCCTCTGCCGAGACTCACCCCCAAGCCCTTCTCCAAGGAGAAGGCCGGGGACGTGATCTCCTCGTGGCCCAGCCTGAGCAGGCCGTCTCCTACCGGGGGGCTCCCCCGGGGCGTGGCGGCAGAGGGGCTGGACGAGAAGATGCCTGGCTTGGTGGGGCAGGAGGCGGGGAGCGGGGACGGCCCGAGCAGCTCGTCTCTGTTCTCCAAGGCCGCGGTGTTGCGGCCTAGCCCCAGCACCATGATCCTCTTTGAAACCACCAAAGCCGGGCCTACCCTGGGGAAGGGGGTCGGCCGGGGGGCTCCGGAGGCCGACGCAGGCGTGTCTCAGGGGCCCCCTTCTGCCTCCCGGCCTGAGGTGGCCACCAAGCCTGCCTTGCCGGCCCGAAACCCTGCGGGGACTCTTCCCCGACCGGCCTCCGTGTCTCAGGTCACCAGGCCGGCGGCCACCCAAGAGGAGACAGGCCTAAAGGAGCCTCTGTCAAAGGCCAGCAGCGTGGAGGACGCGGGTAGCCCCGCTCTGGAGCCCAGGCCTCGACTGAAGAGAAGGCCCGTGTCGGCCATTTTCATCGAGTCCATTCAGCCTCAGAAGCCAGCAGGCCCTGGCGGGGCAGCCATGGTGGGGAAGGCGCCCCCCACCCCTCCTGAGAAGACGTGGGTGAGGAGGCCTCGGCCTCTGTCCGTGGACCTCACGGCCAGGTTCGAGAGTAGAGAGGCCTTGGCAAGGAAGGTGGAGGCCATAGCAGGATCCACGGCCCAGTGGCGGGGTCCCGAGAGGCCTGACCTGGACCCCAAAGTAGATGGGGAGCGTCTGGTCAAAGCAGAGGCTCCCCTTCACGACCCAGATTCTGACTTCCTGCAGGTGGCCAGGAAGATCCAGGAACGGAAGGAGAAGCTGCTCTGCAAGCAGGCAGAGATGGGCCACCTCAGAACCATGGGGGGCTCGGCCAGGGTCACCCCCATCAGTGACCAGAATCTTGGGGAAGAGAAAGCCAAGCTGGATGGCGAGCCGGAGAAGGCACCCAGGGGCCCCCAGTCCCCTTCGCCCAGGCCTGGAAAAGGCCAAGAAATCGCTGAGGTCAAGAGCAGAGCGGCTGATGGGGAAACCCAGGCAGGGGGAGAGCGGACCCCGAGGGGCAGCGTGAAGAAGCACGTCAGCCTCTTTGGTGAGGAGAGCGCCTCAGCCTTGTCATTGGGGTCTTCGCCCCCATCAGCCCCCGCTGAGTCCCCACCGGCTGCACCGGAGCTGGGGAAAGCCGGTGTGAGCGTCCAGGAGCGGATCAAAGGCTGGGCCACCGAGAGCTCGGAAGCAAAGCCAGAGATCAGGAAGAAGGTGATACAGGCACGGCCGCTGTCAGCGGATTTGACCAAACTGTAAGTGGGAGCATCCCACTGGCTTCCCCCAGCCTCCAAGGTCCTCAACCCCTTACCAGAGACCCCTCGGGAAAGGAAATAGCAGGGCTCCAGGCTCCGTGCTGCGCGCCTTACGCCCCCTCTCAGTTGACCCACAGCCCGCAGAGGAAATGGCATTAGCTCCCATTTCTCAGATGAGGAAGCTGAGGTGTGGAGAGACAGGGGAGCTGCCCTCGTACGTTTCCTCGTACGTTTCCCTCTGTGCACTTTTCAGGGGGAAATATTGTGCCCATTTCACAGATATGGACAGGAAAGGTGAAATACCATGAGGAAGTCGGGAGCCTGGTGCAATTCCAGCTCAGCCTGTCTCCATAGCTAAGCTTTCCTTTCCTGAAGTCCGAGGACACCTAATATATGGCCTAAACCTCTGTGGATGGCCCCCAAAACAATCAGACGGGTCATGATAACTTGGGTGGGTAGCTTCACCCCTTGAGCCTCGGTCTCTTTATCTCCAAAACGGAAATGATGCTAAGACCTGCCTTTAAGGATTAAGGCAAAGACTCAGAGAGATAATGCTGAGAGTCACTCAACCCAAGGGAGCCCTCAACACGCTGTAGCTCCAAATGATACTATTAATCCTAATGGTTATTGATGATTTTCTAAGCTTGGCCTGGCCTCTGACATCTCTTGCTCCTTCGTTTTTCCACAAGTGGCTTCTCGGCCAGGACAGAGGGATGCTGCCGGGGGTTTCTGCCAGCTTGTTAATGACATGCCTGCCGCTGACATACTTTGTCAGGGATGGAGCTTCCAAGGGGAGCTCTGGGCCGACTGCCCTTCAGGCCCTGGGAACCCGGGCAGCCAGATTGGCCAGAGTTGGACCAGTGGCTCTCAGCAGTTAGAATGACCTGGAAAAAAAAATACCGATGCCTGGCCCCCACCCCACCCCCTAGAGAATCTGATTCAGCTGGTCTGGGGAGGGGCCCTTGTCGTGGTGGTTTTTAAAAGTTTCCCAAGTGATTTTCATGTGCAGCCAGGCTCGTGAACCCCTGAATTCAGAAAACAGAGAAATGGGAGAATTCCCTGGCTGTCCAATGGTTAGGACTTGGCGCTTTCACTGCCATGGGCCGGGTTCAATCCCTGGTCTGGGAACCGAGATCCCTCAAGCTGCACAGCGTGGCAAAATAATAATAATAATAAAAATTTTAAAAACCCAGAAAACAGAGAAAGGGGCACCCATGTCGGGGACCTCACACACCTTCCCTCTCTGCATCCCCCAGTGTCTCAGGTTATTCCCATCTGACAGGAGGGGAAACCAGGGCTCTGGGCTTAGAAACAACTCATGCACAGCCTCACGCCTCCCAGGAGGCAGACCTTGGACTGATGCGTGTGGGTCAAGTTTAAGCAGTTTGATTTCTTTCACCTCCCTCTTATCTGCAGCCCCCAGCCCTGAGCTAATCTTTCAGCGTCCGCTCCAGAGAACTCTTCAGAGATGGAAAAAGTGTAGCTCCAGAACTCCCCTTTCTCCCTCTTCCCCTTACAGTGGGGAGACAGGCCCAGAGAGGGATAATGACTGGGCCCAGGTCACTCGAGGCAGGCCCGTGCCCTGACACATTCCCCGACTGCCCACTGCCCCTGTGGTCGGTCTGCGGTGGGGCTGCTATTGTGAGGTTACAACCATTAATTATCCCTCCTGGGGCATCTTCACTCTTCTCTAAACGACTTCACGTAGCTATTAGGGCCTTGGGTAGCCTCTTATCCGCCCTACAAAAGACTGGGGAGGTGTTAATTATCCCCGTTTTATGAGTGAGGTCACAAGCCTGACCCAAGCTCCCTCAGTGGGGAGGCAGGAGAGCTGGGACTAGCACCCAGGTCTCTTCACCCAAGCCTGGGGCTCCTGCTACCCCGATGATGCTGTGTTTAAGGTAGGCTGTCCCCACTGGGCTGGAGGGGTTTGGCAACTGCAAAGGACATGTCCCTTCTCGGAGGAAATTGGGCAGTGTTGCTTTGATGATCTCAGTGCTGGTTTCACCCCTGGGTTCCTGAGCTAGTTACGGGGTGCGGGCTGGAGGGAGCCACAGCTGCCGGTCCCTGTACAAGTAACTTGGATCTCTGTGCCAGGTTTTCAAGTGCAGCTTCAAACAACGAAGTCACATGTGAGAAGTGTTCTGAGCTGAGCAGTGAGCCTCCTAAAGAACCAAGAGAAAAGGTAAGGAGCCACTTGGCGCGTCCTTTTTTCCCAGCAGGTAGTTATACTTATTGGAAAAAGGGCTTTTATGATCTCCAGGACCCAGGAAAGAATCAGAAACCTCTCATGAACTGTTAAGACATTTTTTTCCTTTAATGTTGGGACTTTTAAAGTCCCTTCCAGTATGATGGGCTGTGTGATTCCCCGTTACAAATATAATCGTCAGGCATTTCTTTTTGTCTGTGCAAATGGGAGGAGGGACATGGCTTTCCTGTGTAAGAATGTCTGCTTTATTAAGAAATTAGTAAAGATGTAAAAATGTTAATAGAACCCCCCCTCAATTTTCCCCCATTATGGTCCCTGCTTCTTTCCCCACCCTGATGTGTCACCTAGACGAAGAAGAAGGAGGAGAGTTACCATCAATTAAATTGCTTAAAACATATTTTCATTTAGTCTGTTTTCTTAAATATTTATTTATTTTGCCTGTGCTGGATCTTAGCTGTGGCACACGGGATCTTCGTTGCAGCATGCAGACTCTTAGTTGCAGCATGCATGCGGGATCTAGTTCCCTGACCAGGGATCGAACCTGGGTCCCCTGCATTGGGAGCATGGAGTCTTACCCAGTGGACCACCAGGGAAGTCCCCATTTAGTCTGTTTAATTTAAAAAAGCTCATAAAATAACTGCTAGGTATAACGGGTTTGTGGTTGATGCTTTCTGCAGTTTCAACTTTTCTTAAACAGCTTCACTGAGGTATAATTGACATACAGTAAACTGGACATGTTTAAAGCATATAAGCAGGTGAGCTTTGGCATCTTTGTACACCTGTTGAAGCTTTCATCACAATAAAGACAGTGGGCATTTCCAGCACATGCAAGTTTCTTCTCTGTGACCCCCCAGAGCAACCACTCATCTGCTTTCAGTTACTATAGATTCATTTGCATCTTCTAGATTGTTATATAAATGCAACCAGTGCTCTTTTTTCGGTCCGGCTTCTTTCACTCAGAATCATTATTTTGAGCTTCATCATGTCGTCATGTGTATCAATAGCCCATCCTTTTTTATTGCCGAGTAGTACTCCGTTGTATGGGTAGCCCACAGTTGGCTTATCCATTCACCCCTTGATGGGCATTTGGGTTGTTTCCAGTTTGGGGCCATTGCAAATAAAGCTTCTGTGAACATCTGTGGGAAAGGCTCTGTAGGGACATCTATTTTGTTTTCTCTTGGATAAATAACTAGGCACGGAATGGCTGGATCACATAGTTTAACTTTTTAAGAAAATTATACAGAGTTTTAAACACCAGAGCTTGGTTCCAAGCCCATTTGAATCCCTCCCATCATAAATCCCTAACAAAGGTGAGCTGGCTCTGAATGACAGTGCCTACCACTCCTGGGGTGGGCGGTTTGCCCTGTTTTTATCCTTGGATCTTCTGAGTCATTTCTTAAAAAATGGTAGAGAGGGACTTCCCTGGCAGTCCAGCGGTTGAGACTCCGCACTTCCATTGCGGGGGATGCAGGTTCGATCCCTGGTCAGGGAACTAAGATCCCTTAGTTTTCCCAAAATGGAAACCCCTTACCCAGTCACTCCTCATCCCCCACCTCCAGCCCCCGGCAACCATGAATCTACCTTCTGTCTCTATAGACTTGCCTATTCTGGGTATTCCATATAAGTGGAATCATGTATGTGGCCTTTTGTGTCTGACTTCTTTCACTTTGCATTATGTTTTCAAGGTTCATCCATGTTATGTTATAGCATGTATCAGTACTGCATTCTTTTTTATGGATGAATAATATTCCATTGCATGGATATACCGCTTTCTGTTTATCCATTCATCCATTGACGGACATTTGAGTTTCCAGCTTTTGGCGATTGTGAATAATGCTGCTGCGGACATTGGTGTACAAGTTTTTGTCTGAACACCTGTTTTCAGTTCTTTTGGGTATATACTCAGGAATGGAATTGGTGGGTTGTATGGTTAAATCTTTGTGTAACTTCTTGAAGTAGACCTTTTGCTAAGAGAAAAGAAAAATTTTAAATATGACTAAGCAATAATACATGAATATTATAACAACCCAACAGAACTAAAATGTGTAGGATTAAAAGATGACGTTCTCTTCCTCATTTCTTCTTCCTACCCTCACTCCTTCACCCACAGTTTTTTTTTTTTTAATTTATTTATTTTATTTATTCATTTCTGGCTGCATTGGCTATTTGTTGCTGCACACAGGCTTTCTCTAGTTGTGGCGAGTGGGGGCTACTCTTCGTTGTGGTGCACGGGCCTCTCATTGTGGTGGCTTCTCTTGTTGCAGGGCACGGGCTCCAGGCATGCGGGCGTCAGTAGTTGTGGCACGTGGGTTCAGTAGTTGTGGCTTGTGGGCTCAGTAGTTGTGGCTCACGGGCTCTAGAGCGCAGGCTCAGTAGTTGTGGCACACGGGCTTAGTTGCTCCACGGCATGTGGGATCTTCTCTGACCAGGGCTTGAACCCGTGTCCCCTGCATTGGCAGGCGGATTCCTCACCACTGCACCACCAGGGAAGCCCTTCACTCCCAGTTTGATTGTTATCTTTTCTCCACTGTTTATGTACACACGTACATATTTATACACATGTACACATGTAGTTTTTTAAAATGGTATTTTATTATAAATATATACTTCCTCATCCTGCTTTTCTTCCACCAGCACGACATTTTGTGTGTTCTTAGACGTTAGGACATTGGGACCTGCCCCCACTTCTGTGGATCCAAGTGCCTGTGTGGTATTCAATTGTTTGAATATTTCAGAATTTATTTAGCCAGTGCCCTTCAGATGGGCATTTAGGTTGTTTGTGTGTTCTTTCGTTTCACAAACAGTGCTGTTCTTGTTCACATAGACTAGTGCATGTGAGCAAAGCAAGAATCCTGGGAGGAAATCGGCCAGATAAAAGGAAATGAGTGTCCTAAAATCATGAGAGATATACTGAGTTGCCCAAGAATCATGCCCATTTATCTTCTCACCAACAGTGTCTGAGAGTGGCCGTGTCTGAGAGTGGCCATTTCACCACATCCTCACCCACACTGGCTATGTTCAGTCTGTAAGATTTAATGGTGTCTCACTGCTGTGATTTTAAAAGCAGCTATTTCAGGGCTTCCCTGGTGGTGCAGTGGTTAAGAATCCACCTGACAATGCAGGGAACATGGGTTCGAGCCCTGGTCAGGGAAGATCCCACATGCCGCGGAGCAACTAAGCCCATGCGCCACGACCACTGAGCCTGCGCTCTAGAGCCCGCGAGTTACAACTACTGAACCTATGTGCCACAACTGCTGAAGCCCACGCGCCTAGAGCCCGTGCTCCGCAACAAGAGAAGCCACCAAAATGAGAAGCCCTCGCACCGCAACGAAGAGTAGCCCCCGCTCGCCGCAACTAGAGAAAGCCTGCGTGCAGCAAGGAAGACCCAACACAACCAAAAATAAATACATCAATCAATCAATCAATCAATAAATTAAAGCAGCTATTTCAATCACCTCATCTCTTTCTTTCCATTTCAAACTGCCCCTCGAGGTTTTTTTTTTGGCTGCACTGCACGGCTTGTGGGATCTTAGTTCTCTGACGAGGGATCGAACCCCGGGCCCTGGCAATGGAAGGCCGGAGTCCTAACCACTGAACCACCAGGGAATTCCCTCCATTTCAAACCCTTTTACTTAAATTGGATTTTTTTTTTTTTCCACAGCAAAAGGAAGGGCATGGTGTGGACGGCGCATCTGTCCCAAGAAGCCCCTGGAAGCCTGCGACGCCCCGGGAGAAATCCAGGCAGACAGAGTGGAAAGACAGTTCTGACCAAGTCCCTGGCAGCGGTTGGAGCGAAAACGTGGTGGGGCCTCTGAGCCCTTCCGCCAGCACCCCGGATGATGACAGAAGCTTCCAGACCGTGTGGGCCACAGTGTTCGAACATCACGTGGAGAAGCACACCGTGGCTGACCTGTCAGGACACTGTCCCGCAGCCATGACCCCCAGGGACACGGCCGACGTCTTGGAGTTCAGATCCAGGTTCCTTGGGTCGAGAAGCTCTTTCCCGCAAACCACATACCCGAAGAAAGAGTGGTTGGAAAATCCCGACCCAAAGAAATCTGGGCGGACCGCCTTCTCCAACGGTGAGCCCAAACAGCATCATATGTCTTCCCTCCTGGGAAGATACCCTGTGGGCGACAAGTGCAGTAATAACCCCTGCCTCAAGCTCTTGGAAAGCCCTCCTGCATCCGAGAGGGTCGAGCCCAGGTATGACATCATGCACGCGGTCGGTGAGCGTGCACACAGCGAGGCCATCCCCATGGCGCCCGAGGAGAAGGCTGTGACGCTCCGGAGCAGCCAGTCTCGGCTCTCACTGTCCCAGGAGGTCACCCCTGCCGTGACCCCTGCTGACCCCGAGCGCAGGCTGGAAGGCCAGGTGGGGTCCATCCAAAGGGCCAGTTTGATCTGGGAAGCTCGAGGGACGCGTGAGGTCAGTGGGCCAAAGCCTGAGTTCCACCGAGAGCTAAAGGACACGTCTGGAGGCAATTGTCTGTCACCCAGATGGACAGGTGGGGTGGCCATCAGCTGGCAGAAAGCCGCTGTGGGGGTCAGTGAAGAGAGAGGCTCGGAACCAAGCCCCGAGGCCACCTCTGCGAGGACCATCCAGGCTGCCATCCAGGAGGCCCAGCACCAGGGGATCGAAGGGGCTGGAATAAAGCCAGGGGAAAGGGGTGCCCCCCAGGGGGGCCCTCTGGAGCCTCCTTCCAGGGCTAAGGGCGAGGCCTCTGACTTCCGAGCCCGGCCACAGGCAGACGTGCTACTGCAGAAGGGGCCCCTCGCCGTGGCTGGTGGCCAGAGTGGAGCGAGGCCGGCCCAGGTGCCGGAGCCCGAAGCCAGGATGCGGAAGGTGAGCCCCAGCGACCAGAGGATGGAGAGGTGGAGGCGGCGGACATTACCCCACGACGCGAAGTTCGATGAATTCAGCTTACTGGCCCCAGAGCACTCTTCCAAGGCAGAGCAGAGACGGACGGGTTATTTGACCCGCACCGCAGGTGCCTTAGGAAAACTCCAACTAGCCCACGGTTGGGAGGAGCCCCAGCAGGGGAACCCGGGCGTGTCACAGGTTCTTTCAGCAGCGAAGCAAGGGCCATCTGTGGAACCCAAGGCGACCTTTTTTGCAGTGACGTATCAGATTCCCGACACTCAAAAAGCAAAGAGCATTGTTAAGCCTGGGTCCGAAAACTTGATGGAACATTCTAGAAAAATAGCCCCACCTCTATCGCCTCATCTTTTAACATCTACCTTGGTTTCTCTGAACCATGAAGAGCTGCTGGAGACCATGGGCAGTAAAAACCAGGCTCCAGGCAGAGAGCATGACCGCGCAAGCTTTCCAAAGACCCCGAGGCCAGCGTCTCTTGGGGACAGGATTCTGGGTCCTCCCAGCGAGAGAATCTCCGATGGCGATGCTTTATGGGTTCGTCGGGGACCAGAAGACAGCGTTGGTTTTCACAGCGACTGGAAGGACCGTGGGAACAAGACATCCCCCCGTGGTGCTCCCAAAACACCTCCGGCTCTCAAAAGTCACCCGAAAGCCACCCATCTCCTGCTCAGAAGGAAGACGGAGGTGGTCAGCGAGACATTCCCAGGTAAAATCAAGGACGGTTACAGGTCCAGTGTCCTCGACATTGACGCCCTGATGGCCGAGTACCAGAGACAGCCAGCCGCAGGCCCCAGGGAGGCTCAGGAGCTGATGGGGGGGCCGCCCACAGAGCCCAGAGGCTCGAATCCTGAGAGGCCTGGCCAGCAAGGCGAGGTGGATCGGAGACGGAGGAGCCTGAAGGAGGGCCCTGAAATTGAGGGCCCCCGGAAGCAAGCCAGTTTTGCCGAAACAAACCCCAGTCCTACCCCCGGCTCGGGCAAGCAACTGGCAGAGACCCCGGAGGCAGCCACGAGCACCAAGGTCAGCCCTCCTCTGTGGGCCCTGCCGCACTCAGCTCCTCCTGAGAAATATCCAGGGGCCTCTTCTGGCCCTGCAGGTCCCAGGAAAAAAGGCTCGGGGGTCACCAAGGATGAGAAAAAGGCCTTTATCAGTAAACATCACAGTGCAAAGTGCCCGCATTCCCTGGCTGAGTCAAAGCCCACCACCTCCTGGGAGGATCTGGGCAGCGGGGCCACCATGCCACCCAGGTCCTCCCCCACTGACCAGAAGAAAGGGCTCCCAAGGAAATCCCTCGGGAGGGGAGAGGAGGGCAGTGTGACCCAGTGGGGCAACCACCCATGGGACTGTGGAAGGTCACTGCTGGATGTCAAGAGGGCCCACTCGGAGAAAGGCCCCCCTCTCAAAATCCGAGAGGGCCTGTCCATCATGCAGGAAGCCAGAGAGAGGAGGCAAGAGCAGCCCAAAGGGAGGCCCAGTCTCCCCAGGGAGATTTCAGAGGCCAAAGACATCAAGACGGGGCTCTGTCAGCAGGAGTCGGGGAATCGAGACAGTCAAAAGGTGAGTACAAACCATGTTGCAGTTTTGTCAAACGTTGTTAAACATGCAGGCCAGGGGTCTCAAACTCAGAATCCACGTGGGTAGGCCAGGTGAGTATGGAAATGAGTGGAGTCAGGCTGGGTGTGAGACGCTAGGGAGTGGTGGGGCTTGTGGCAAATGGAGAGCCCACGCCTTATCGGAAGGGGGCAACCGCTGCGCAGCCCCAGCTGGTTCTTGACAAGTGAGGAAGGTGGTGTTGAGATGGCAGATCTGATTTATCAAGAGAACCGGAAAGATCCAGATTTGTGTCTGTAATCCCCTCCCGCCATTATGAAATGAGGACAGAGTACTAAAAAAATGCTGCTTAGCCCAAGCAAAACTTGTCTGCTGGCACTATACAGCCTGTGGGCTACGAGTTTTAAAGCCCTGGGCTAGAATGATCACAATAGGTATCATTTATTGAGCACCTGCTGTATTCCAGTATGCTTCATCACGTTCATCATTGTATCCCCAGAATCCAGCATCCTGCTTGATGTTTCGTGAACGTTCAAGAAGTGTTTGTTGAATGAGCGAGCTCACGTGAGCCTCAGGACAATCCACACGAGAGGGATTGTCGTGGTTTGTGTTCCTATAGAAGCAGCCCCCTGCAAGTTGTTTTAGGAGGTGACCCCCTGAGGAGCTGGTGTGGGGAGGAGAAGTGAGTCAGGGAAGGGAAGCAGGTGATGAAGGTGTGGGCACCTGAGGCTCGTTCTCACTGGAGACCCCTGGGGAGCAGCACAGGTCACCTCTGGGTGGTCCTGTCCAAGGGGGAGGGGACCTGGAGTATTTGTTTCCTAGTTCCCCTCTGTCCTTGCCTGAGGCTGTGTCTGGGGCTTTTACCATTCAGACTCCTCTGACCTGGCTGGGGCCATGCTCAGTGGTGGAGAGGAAAATCCTCACGCAGCATT
The DNA here is from genome assembly GCF_059928025.1 of Delphinapterus leucas. NCBI lineage: Eukaryota > Metazoa > Chordata > Mammalia > Artiodactyla > Monodontidae > Delphinapterus > Delphinapterus leucas. The sequence goes on from NC_143142.1 coordinate 19,023,458, forward strand.
GGCGTGTACTTGAGTGGTGTGCAGGGCACCCATAATGTCTGCTGCAGGTATGATCACCTTGTTCAGATGGAAAAAACTGAGGCTCAGAGAGGTTCAGTAACTTATCCCAAGTCACAAAGCACCAAGTGGCATAGCCAGTGTTTGCACCTAGGTCTGGCCCGACACCCGAGCTTTCAGTGGAATGAGAGATCATGAAGGTGGGGAAGAAATCTGAGGCATGGAGTCAGCCCTCAGGAAGCTTTTGATCTCTGTGTGGAGGTGGGACACGGTGATTGACGGCCAGAAAAGGATGTGGTGCAGAGTGAGGCGCTGGAGAAGAGGCCCAGGGAGACATCCCGGAGGAGGCCCTGGCCTGAGCCCACCCTTGAGGGATGGATATGAATTCGGATGGGCTGATTAGAGGAGGTGAGGGCATTCTTGGTAGGAGCACAGCATGGGCAAAGGTTCAGAGGTGGGGAAAAAAATGGCATGCCCTGGGGCCAGTGTGGTAACTGACTACGGGGCCCTTCCTGTCACCCCCCAGCCAACCTAGAAAGGGATGTTGTGGAAATTAAGCGATAGGAGAATTCACCTAAGGTTCAGGGCATGTAAGTGGTGGAAGCAGACTTTGAACCCACGTGTCTTCCGATGACCATATTCAGGCTTGCGTTGGAATCTCCGCTCTGCCGCTCACGGGCTCAGCTGTGTGCAGAGCAGGCACTTGGCCTCCCCGAGCCTCAGTTTCCCCCTCTCTGGAGTTAGGAGTTAACGGGGATTCCTATCCTTGAGGCGCTGCTACCAGGCGGAGAGGAGGTAAAGTGCCCAGCATGGGTCAGGCAGGCAGCGGGCTCCGCAGATGCGCCTCCAGGAAGGGTTTCGCCTACCCCGCCCCCCGCCCCCCACCCCCCACCCCCCACCCCCCAGCTCCAGGCTGTTGTTATGGGGAAGCGAGAGAGGGAGGAGGCCATGGAAATGTGACACTGCATCTGTGTGCCAGCACCTGGCTGAGGGGCCCGCCGGCAGCAGGAGACTTGGGGCCTCGTGGGGGGGCCACCCCAGCCCGGCCTTGGATGTCCGCCCGGGGTGCCGAGGCCCCAGGAGCGCTCATTGTCAGGGGATCTGTTTTCTCACAAAGGGGACTGGGAAGCTTTGGAACAGCTCCCCGTTTCTCTTCTCTGCTGCCCAAAGATCTTTGGTTCTGGACCTTTAAAAAATAAGTAAGAGCAAAACAGAAGTAAAAAATGTTGGTTGTTGAAAATTCAAACCTTACAAGAGTGTATAACATGTATAGAAAAATGTCCCCCCGGACCCCTTTCCTTTCCCGTCCCCCAGATGCAGCCACTGTTACAGTTTTTGATCTTCTTGGAGACTTGCCTACACTCCAGAGTGGCTTACCCATCGCATATGTATTGATTTATAATTGTTGTATTTTTCTTATTGCAAAAGTAGTGAATGCTTGGGCACAATTTAAAATATTATTGAAACATATGGTTTAGGATGGAAAGCTCCCCCAAATGAGGACCCTCTGGTGCACTGGGACCCTCCCCTCCAGACCTGTTGGTGGTTCTTGGCCATGGGCAGCTTTGCTGCCAGGGCGCATTTGGCAAAGTTTGAGATGTTTTTTGTTGTTGTAACCAGGGAAGAGTTTGCTCCTGGCATCTACTGGGTGGAGACCAGGGGTACTCCACAACGTCCCACAGCGCAGCCCCCAACACAGAGAATCATGGAGCCCCAAATGCATGTAGAGCTGAGGCTGGGGCACCCTGGCCCAGACACAGATAGGTAAACGCATACTGTTCTGTGGAAACATGGCAGCATTCTTCAGAAAGTCTCACAACTTGCTTCGTTTTCTCTGTCGTGTATTTAAACTTTTTAAAAAATGTTTTGTAAAATTTTTAAAGATTACTTTCCATTTACAGTTATTACAAAATATTGGCTATATTCCCCGTGTTATACAATACATCCTTGAGCCTATTTACACCCAATAGTTTGTACCTCCCCGCCGCCTCATGCTTATGTTGCCCCTTCCCCCCATGCCCCACTGGTAACCATTAGTTTGTTCTCTATATCTGTGAGTCTCCTTCTTTTTTATTATATTCACTAGTTTGTTGTATTTTTTAGATTCCACATATAAGTGATACCATACAGTATGTGTCTTTCTCTCTCTGACTTATCTCACTTAGCATAATGCCCTCCAAATCCATCCATGCCGCTGCAAATGGCAAACTTTCGTTCTTTTTAATGGCCGAGTAATATTCCAGTGTGTGTGTGTGTACCACACATATACACACACACGCACACCACATCTTCTTTACCCATTCATCTGTTGATGGACATTTACATTCCACACCTTGGCAATTATAAATAATGCTGCTGTGATCATTGGGGTGCATGGATCTTTTTGAGTTAATTTTTTTTTTCAGATATACACCCAGATAACTTGCTTTAAAACTTTAACAGAAAAAAAAGTGCATATATAATCACCTTATTATTTTTTATGGTTGCAAAGTATTTCATTATGTGACTGAGCCCAAGCTTTTTTTATCCAGACTTTTGTGGATGGACATTTGGGTTGATTTGAGTTCTAGGGCTTCTTTGAGCATCTTGAGGTGCATCTCTGCTTCCTTGGGTGAGGATTTCTTGATCGACAGCCAATTCTGCTCATGTGCCCCACATGGGGTGTGATTGCAATTAAAGTTATTCCTCCCTCCCTCCCTCCCTCCTCTCCTCTCTTCCCTTCGTTCTCACTCTTTCTTTCTTTTTCACTTAACATTTATCAGAACTTTGTCCCAGGCCCAATTATAGTATTTCGTTTCATCAAATGATTTATTTTCGTTTCAAGAGAGAATATTTTCACATGGCTCCAAAAATACTTATAAAGTAAAAATTCCCCCAGACCTCTCATTCTCCATCCCTCCTGTTTCCTCCTCGTCCCGTAATCATATTCTTTTCTGCCCAAATTCTTTTAGAGTTTCTTTCCGAAAATACAAGCAAATGTGAATATGTAAGTCTTGTTTTTCCTTCCCTTTTCTATAAAAGAGAGCGTTCTCTAAGAGTGGTTGAAACTTTGGTTGCCTATGGGTAAGTCCTAAAAGACAGCAGCGCAGGGCCTTCCCCCCAGACCAATTTGGCTGAAGTCTTGGGGTGGGGCCTGCCTTTGTCAGTTTTAGAAGCTCGCCTGGGGATTCTTGGGTGGAGGGTCAATGCTGAACCCACAGATCTGCTACCTGCCTTTTTTTTTTTTTTTTTTGTATAAAGCCTCTTCGAGAACTTTTGCATTCAGCCGCAGACAGCGAGCGTCCTCATTGTTTTTACCTGCTGCATAGTAGACGTGGATGATATTTCCCACCTTTTACTATTTACAAACCAGGTATGTGCAGGTGTATCTGTGGGTTCAGAATGGCGATTGCCCTTCCACGGGGGAAAGGGGCTGTGATTTTGCAGGACTGCCAGCGTGCCATGCAGTGGAGCTGTACCAGTTCACATCCTCCCTAGTGATGACAGGGCCCCATCTTCCCTCAGCCTTGCCAGCCGGCTGGGTTATCAAACTTTTGGAGCTCATGCTCCCAGTGAGTGACCTCCATCTTGTCACTTGTGTGTGAGGCCATCTGTATTTCCTTCCTATAACCTGCTGGCTTAAGTTCCGCCACTTTCCTTTTGGAAAAAGAATTCTTCATTAGGAAGATGAACACTTTGTACTTTCATGATTTGATTTCTTCCTGGAAACAGCCCTGGACTGCAAATGGGGCAGACCTGGCATTGGGCAGACCTAGCTTTGTGACTTACCAGCTGTGTGGCTCTGGGCACCTTGCCAGACCTCTCTGAGCCTCAGTTTCCTCACCTGTAGAATGGGAATCCTGCTTGCCTCATGGACTTGCTGGAGATTTATCACAAAGTAACATATAGTCAAGTGCCTGGCCCAGGGCCTGATGTGGAGAAGGTTTGTGGAAGTCAGAGGGATGCACTTAGGGTCAACCTTCATCTCTTCACACGTCGAATAAGTGTACGAGTCTGGTGTCAGGCCCTGTTCTGGGCACCAGGGCTGCTGGGAGGGCTCAGTCCACTGTATCAGGTTGTGCCGTCCAATACGGCAGCCACTAGCCACGTGTGGGTCTTTCCATTTAAATTAGTTAAAATTAAGTAAGATCCAAAATTCAGTTTCTTCGTCGCACTGGACACATCCAAGTGCTCAAAAGCCACAAGTGGGGCTTCCCTGATGGCACAGTGGTTGAGAGTCCACCTGCCGATGCAGGGGACACGGGTTCGTGCCCCGGTCCGGGAAGATCCCACATGCCATGGAGCGGCTAGGCCCGTGAGCCATGGCCGCTGAGCCTGCGCGTCGGGAGCCTGTGCTCTGCAACGGGAGAGGCCACACAGTGAGGGGCCCGCGTACCGCAAAAAAAAAAAAAAGCCATAAGTGGCCCATGGCCATGGTATTGCTCAGCCCAGATGGAGAGCCTCGCCATAATCACAGAGTGTTCTAGCAGACAGGGCTGGTCCAGATGGGCAAGCAGAGTGAGTGAGTGGGATCATTCAGAGAGTGGTTTAAGTCCTGGGGAGATAGAGTAACCTCCCTGTCACCCCCTTTCTCTAAGGGGTGGTCTCATGGGAAGGGACTTGACAGATGCCATGTGAATGACGGGAGCACCCCAGACAGGCCAGGATCTGCGGGGAAGAGGCAGAAGCAGTGAGCGAAGATGCCCCAGCATGGAGATGAGCTGGTCCTGGGGATGCTGGCGGGACCCCAGTGGGCCCTGGGATGCTGGCCAGAGCTGAGCTGGGGAGGGGAGGAGGGCCCCAGAGCGTAAGGGGGCTAGCAAAGGGTTCTGAGCTGCTGCCACCATCTGTGTCTCAGAGAGACCCCTGGCTGCCCTCTGGGTGAGGGTGGAAGCAGGGAGGCCTGTGAGGAGGCTGCCATGGTCCCCAGACAGGTGACAGGGCTTGCACCAGGGTGGTGGCTGTGGAGGGGTTAGCAGCATTTTTTGAGGAGGTGGTAACAGCTTTACTGACATATAAATTCATGGCCCATGCAATTCACCCATTTAAAGTGTACAGTTAATTCAGTGGCTTTTAGTATATTCACAGAGTTCTGTAACCATAATCACATTCAATTTTAAAATACCTTCTTCATCCTCCAGAAAGCCCTGTACCCACTGACCAGTCACTTCCTGTTCTCCTAATACCCTCCAGGCCCAGGCAACCACTCATCTACTTTCTGTCTCTATAGATTTGCCTATTCTGGACATTTCATATAAATGAAATCACACGAAGTGGTCCTTTGTGACTGACCTCTTTCACTTAGCATAATGTTTTCAAGGTCCATCCGTATTGTAGCATATATTAGTAGTTCATTCCTTTTTATGGCCGAATAATTCTGCCGTATAGCTGCACCCCATTTTATTTATCCATTCTTTGGTGATGAGCATTTGGGTTGTTTCCACTCTTTAGCTATTATGGAGGAAGGTGGTATGAACATTCCTGCACAAGCTTTTGTATGCTTTCATTTCTTTGGCTATATACCTGGGAGTGGCATTGCTGGGTCACATGGTAATAACTCCAGGTTTCACCTTCGTGGGGCTGTCAGACTGTTTTCCAAAGCAGCTGCACCATTTTGCATTCCCACCAGCAGTGTATGAGAGTTCTAATTTTTCTGCATCCTAGCCAACATTTGCTATCCTCTGTCTTTCTGATTCTAGCCATCCTACTGAGTGTGAAGTGATATCTCATGGTGGTTTTTAATTGAGATATAATTGACATGGTGGTTTGTTAATTGAGATATAATTGACATGGCGGTTTTTAATTGAGATATAATTGACATGGTGGTTTTTAATTGAGATATAATTGACATGTAACGTTATATCAGTTTCTGATGTACAACATGATGATTCAGTATTCGTATATATTGCAAAATAATCGTTGTGGTTTTGATTTGCATTTCCTGTTGAGCATCTTTTAACGTGCTTATTGGCCATTTGTGTACTTTTTTGGAGTAATGTCTATTCAGATCCTTTGTCCAGTTTTAGATTCGTTTGTTATTTTATTATTGAGCTGTAATTATTCTTTGTACATTCTGGATACAAGTGCCTTATGAGACATAATGATTTGCAGGAATGTTCTCCCATTCTGTGGGTTGTCTTTTCACTTTTTTTAAATTAATCAATTAATTAATTAACTTCTGGCTGCGTTGGGTCTTGTTGCTGCGCACGGGCTTTCTCTAGTTGCGGCGAGCAGGGGCTACCCTTCTTTGCGATGTGCGGTCTTCTCATTTCAATGGCTTCTCTTGCTGTGGAGCACAGGCTCTTGGCGTGCGGACTTCAGTAGTTGTGGCATGCGGGCTCAGTAGTTGTGGTGCATGGGCTTAGTTGCTCCGCGGCATGTGGGATCTTCCTGGACCAGGGGTCGAACCTGTGTCCCCTGCATTGGCAGGCGGATCCCTGACCACTGCGCCACCAGGGAAGTCCCACTTTTCACTTTCTTAATGGTGCCCTTTGAAGCATCAGAGTCTTTCATTTTGATGTAGTCTAGTTTACTTGTCTTTTGTTACTTGAGCTTCTGGTGTCCTATCTAAGAAACCCTTGCCTAATCCATGAAGGTCATGAAGATATAAGCCTATATTTTCTTCTAAGAGTTTTCTCCTTTTGGCTGTGACATTTAGGTCTTTGATCTATTTTGAGTCGATGTTGGTATATGATTTGAGGTTTGCAGCATGTTTTGAAGGCAGTGTCAACTTTGTTGATGGGACAGAGAGGAAGAGGAGACAGAGGGTGACCCGAGGGTCTTGGCCTACCCAGCTGGTGACGGGGACAAGATTGGAGGGGAGGAATGGAGAGGCCTGTTTTGGGCACATGAGGTCTCAGACCAGTGTGAGCAGTGACTATAGATGGTAAGTGGGCAATGGGATCTGCAAGTCTGGAGTCCCAACACAGAGAGACAGAATCTGGACTCGCCCGTGTGTACACAGGATTTATTTAAGCCATGGGGTGTGATAAGAAACCCCAAGGGAGTGATGTAGAAGAGGAGGCTGCGTGGCTGGCCTGGGTCACACTTTCACATGTCCCTCTGAGATGCAGGGAGCCTCAGAAGGAATAGCCAGGGAGGTCAGAGGAGAACCAGAGAGCCTCATAAGGCATCAAAAAAGAGGCTATGAGGCAAGGGATCAGGAATCCAGCTATGCTCTTCACTCATGCTCTGTGTTCTTAAGCAAATGCCTTCCCTCTCTGGGCAGGGACAGTATGAGGTGTGTAAAATCCACATTCTAGAGTCCTGTGTTTACTGGCTTGTGACTCTATCCCCTTATATATAAAAATAACAGGATTCATACCAGCACACCTACTCCGTTGTATTCATGTACCATTTCTCTGTATATGTGCACATGTGTTTGGATGCATGGAAGGATGTCTAAAATGAGGTCGCCAAAGTTGCCAGTGGCAGTGATGAGGCAGGCTAACATTTACGGAGGGCTCCCCACATACCAGGCATGGGGGAGACTAAGGTGAAGCCAACCAGGCACCCAGGTCTCACGCACGTCTGCCCCCTGGTGGCAGCACTGAGTCACACGCTTTCCATGGGCTGGTCCATCCCTGAACTGAGGACGATTATTAGGGGGTCTTTCCCCACATGATCAAGGCTCAGAGAGGTTAAGGCACACAGCTGAGGTCACACAGTTACTAAGTGGCTGAGGCTGGGCTGAACCCAGACCTGCTGATCCTACATATTACCCCCGTTCATTGAGGTGGACCGCCTGCCATGGGATGGTGCGGGGTGGGGGGATGGAGCATCTGGTGCTTTAATTTTCTTCTTTGCCCTTTTAGGCCAGAATGGACTCTCTCGGTGTCCATTCTTCCTGCAAATAGGGAAGCCCCAGTAAAGTCCTCTTCTTGTGTCCTGTGCCTCAGGTGCCGCCAGGGAGGGAGTTTGCCCTCCAGGACAACGAGCCGCTGCTCTGGCAGGTGATCCCTGTGGCCGCGGGCCCCCGGAGAAGCCACAGCTTCTGCAAGGACAAGAGGAGCGGGCCCTTCGTGGTGAGTGGTGCTGGCGTGGCCAGAGTGGACACAGTTGGGAATGTCCCAGGCTGGCCCCAGGGCCTGCGGGGGACGGGGACAGGCAGGTGACTGTCCGGGAGCCTGGTGTTGTCTGGCTCTGCCATGGTTCATGACGTGGAGGGTGTTTGGTGGCTCTGCTGGGGAAGCCTTCTCCCCTCGTGGGTTTTTGGCCCCTTGTGGAGGGGTAGCCCCTGCTGCTTGGCATGGAGCGGTGAGGAGAACACGTGCTGGGGTCCGAGTGCCCTGGGTTCAAATCCCAGCACTGTCTCCTCTCAGACTCTTTGAGCAATTTTTATTAATTTCCATGCACCTCAGTTTGTTCACCAGGAGAACGGGGCTGTGATTCCTGCTTTTTTTGCGCCGCTGGGAGGATGGAGTAGGATTGCGTGGGGCCCAGCACATGGTAATTCAGACAGTGATCGATAGTGTGGTGACGACAGGAGGAAGGTGGGGTTAAGCTGCTTCTGGAGCCGGATCGCCTGGGTTCACATCCTAGCTGTGCATGCAGATGGGCACCCGGCCTCAGTTTCCTCATCTGTAAAATGGGGGTAGTAGTAGCATCTACTTCACAGGGCTGATGTGGGGTTCAGATAAGATAATTCGAGAAGTGTTTAGCTTGGTCCCAGGTACACGGTAAACACTTTAATAAGCGTTACGTTACCATTATTATTATCATTGTTGTTATTATTCTTGTTTTCGAGTGTCCTTTTGGCTGTCACTGAGCTCTGTCTCCTCAGCCAGCACTTCCTCCCTCTTAGCCTGTTTCCTCACTTGTGGAAGCAAGTAGGTAAATGAGGCGGCAGGACCCCAGGGGAGCCCCCTTCCCTGGAGCCTCAGTGTCCCCAGCTGGGTTCCAGGGCTTTACCACATCTGAATTTCCGTGATTTTCTTTTCTGTTTTTTTTTCTTTTCACTTTTGCTCCATGATCCTGGGAGATCTGCTGAGCTCTGCATTTCCTCCCGGGCCCTGGGCCCCACGTGGGGACATCTGAGATAAGCCTTTTTTAATGAGGCAACACCAGCTCTGTGCCTGAGATCATTCTGAGTGCAAGGCTGCATGCATTTCAGTGGTTATCTGTGCCCGGTCTCACGTCTCTGAGATGTGGGCTCCTGCAGCATTGAAGCCTGAGGTCCATTCCGTCTAGCTTTATGGTCACGGGCAAGAGACTTCAGTTTCCTAAACCTTGGTCTCCTCCTCTGTAAAATGGGTGAAGACACTGCCCCTGGCAGGCTTCTTGCCGAGACCTGATGGGAGAGTGAAAAGGCCTGACTGTGGGGCTGGGGGTGACAGCTCCCATGCAGGGACTCAGACGTCGGCTGAGAAGCCCTGGAAAATTCCTCAAGTGTCCAGATCTCAGCCACCGATTTCTTTCTCACCCTTGTCTCCATTCCCTCTCAGGCACTGACTCAGCTTATCTGATTTTGTGTGTGTGTGTGTGTGTGTGTGTGTGTGTGTGTGTGTGTGTGAGAGAGAGAGAGAGAGAGAGAGAGAGAGAGAAGACAAAGGCCATGGAGCGAAGAGCATTCAAACCCTGTCTTTTTACAGTCTCTGCTTGCTGGCCCCTCCCCTTTCTCCCTCTGTCACTGAGGAGCCTTTGTCCATGGAGTCGTCAGGTGGCTCCCTCCTTCTGGCCCCCAAGGCCCCTGCCCCATTACTGCCTGCTTGATCACCTCTCCTCCAGAGGTGGACGGGTTGGGGTACTGAGCCTGAGCAAGACAGAGCTGGGGCCCCAGACCTCGGTTGCCTGCTTTCAGGACTGACACCTGCAATTCCAGGTAGTGGCCACCAGGGGGTGATGGTGTTCAGCTCACTTTCTGATGGCTCCAAAAGCCTGTCTGGGGGGACCTCAGCATTGGGGCTCTGGAGGCTGAAAGAAGTAGGTTCAAGTTCTGACTCTGGCACTCTGTGACCTCAGGCAAGTGGTCTGATGGACCCCACTGAGCCTCAGTTTTTGCTTCTGTAAAATGAGGCTGGTCCTAAGTGGCCTCCAGAGTATTTCTGTGAGCAGTAAATGAGGTCACTCAGCCCTCAGGAGAGTAAATTCCCAGTTAATGCCTTGGCTGCGGGGATCACTGTTCCCGCTTTCCTTTTCCTCTCCTTCTCTTCCACCTCCCTTGCCCCCTCCTCCTCCTCCTCCTAACTCCCCCTCCTCCTGTCGTCTCCCTTTTTTCTCTCCTAGTCCAACTCTCTCATTATGAACGGGGAAACTGAGGCCCCGAGAGAGGGCCTGACGTAGGCAGGGCAACCCTTCAGATGAGGCCTGGGGTCCTGAGCCCTTGGCCCTGCCAGCTGCCCCTACCCCTCTGGAGGTAGGAGGTGGTCAGTCCTGCATTTTATACTCCGTGGTACGTTCGAGGATTCACTCACTAGTGGATAAACGCCATCCGCCATTACTCCCGTCACTGTTTTGATTGATGACTTTGTACTGTTGACTTCCAATTGAGATTCAGGTTCATCTCCCTTTTTTGAGTCTGTGCTCCAGGCCTTGTCAGTCCCCACTCCCCACTCATGTTAGGGAATATGAATCCCATTTTACAGAGGAGGAAACCGAGTCTCAGAGACGTTAAGCCACTTGCCCGAGGCCACACAGTTAGCAAACGGGGGAGCTGGAATGCATACTGGGCCTGTTTCGCCTCCAGCCTTAGCCCTGGGCCCCTTCTGCCTCAGGCCTGTGCTTTTGGCCTGGGACCACTCTGCCAGCCCCTCTCTCCCCTTGGGCCTGCAGTGCTTGGGGCATCGCTCACAAGGAAACAAGACAGCCAACCAATCCCCGGGGCTGAGAATGTGATATTTGTCCAGCACAGGGTTGGCCACCCTCCGAAGGGTGCCTGGGACCCACTGGGGCTGATGCCCTGCTGATCTGCAGAGCCCTGCCCACCCCCAGCTGGTCAGACCCTGAGCATGAGGTCAGACCGGTTCCACCCGGCCGCTTCATAGAGGCGGCAAACGAGTGAGTTTAGCACTCAGCGCCTCTCTTTTTTTCCTCTGTAAAGTGGTGGATTGCAGGAATAACAGTGCCCACCACAGTGCCCACCACAGTGCTTACTGGGTGGCGTAGATACTAGTTTATCCCCATTTTACAGGTGGGAAAACTGAGGCTCAGAGCCAGTAAGTGCCTCTCCCAAGGTCTGAGTCTACCTCATTGTGTGGTAGGAGGATGGGGCTAAAAAGAGATGATGCTTATAAAGCACTGATGGAGAGTAACTGCCTGATAAATGTTACTGTGTTTTTGTTTGGGGTTTTTTAAAAATAAATTTATTTATTTTTGGCTGCGTTGGGTCTTTGTTGCTACACGTAGGCTTTCTCTAGTTGCGGGGAGTGGGGGCTGCTCTTTGTTGCGGTACGCGGGCTTCTCATTGCGGTGGCTTATCTTGTTGTGGAGCATGGGCTCTAGGCGCGTGGGCTTCAGTAGTTGTGACACACGGGCTCAGTAGTTGTGGCTCGCGGGCTCTAGAGCGCAGGGTCAGTAGTTGTGGCGCACAGGCTTAGTTGCTCCGCGGCATGTGGGATCTTCCCGGACCAGGGCTCGATCCCGTATCCCCTACATTGTCAGGCGGATTCTTAACCGCTGTGCCACCACGGAAGTCCCACTGTGTTGTTAATTATGATTTGCTGTCAGCTGTTTTTTTCCTCTATATTCTCTCAAAGAGCTGCTGATGGAACGGGAAGTTGTCCCCTCTCTTTGGAGTTTTTTTTGCCGTTGAGGAAATGGAGGGCAGGGGAGGGGAGGTGTTCTGTCCGGGGGGTCCCACGGCAGCCAGGCTGGGCTGGGACTGGAGTTCTGAGTCCCTGGCCGGTGCTCTCTGCTCTCTCTGCTCCCCCGCTTCTTTCAGGGCCGTCCTTAGGACCTCCGGTCTGTGTGGCAGGTCCTAGTCCTGCGCCCAGCCTCCTCCCTCCACCATCCACGGGTGGTGGTGGATGGGCACACCCTCTTTTCCTCGTAAAGTGAGCCTTTGGCTTGCACTCGTGCTGGGATCGTAAAACACAGTGACTCAGTCGTGGACCACGACCTTGGGTCATGGTTCACCCCAGAGGCCCCTCCCGTGACCGTGAAGGCACAGATTCACTGGCTCTGGGGCTTCCCAGCGATGTGGCAGATGGGCCTCTGGTAACCTCAAGAATGTTCTCCCAAATCCCCAAACCCGTCAGTCAGCATTTGGTGGCTCATCTAGTGATGAGTTCACCCCCTCGTGGGCCTACTTTGTGCCAGGCCCTGAGTGAGGGGGCCCTGGAGAGTCTCTCACTCAGTTTCCTCGGGTCCACAGTCCAGGCGGGCCTGGGGGTGGCCCGGGAGGGCGTAGTTAGGTGAAGGCGGGCACTCAGGACATAGGGACAATGCATGCAAAGGCATGGTGAGGTGAAGCGAGAGGCGTGTCGGGGGGTCAGTGACCAGCCCAGTTGGGCTGAGATGGAACATTTCGGGGGTTCAGTCTTTCTTTTCTTTTTGTTTTTTTTGCGGTACGCTGGCCTCTCACTGTTGTGGCCTCTCCCGTTGCGGAGCACAGGCTCCAGACGCGCAGGCTCAGAGGCCATGGCTCACGGGCCCAGCCGCTCCACGGCATGTGGGATCCTCCCAGACTGGGACACGAACCCATGTCTCCTGCATCGGCAGGCGGACTCTCAACCACTGCGCCACCAGGGAAGCCCCCCAGTCTTTCTTTTGACAAATGTTTATCTGCATGTTACGAATAAGACACAGGTGGATAAGAAGGTAACTAAATAACTGCCTTGGGTTCTAATGGCTCTGGTTCACTGAGCCCTTACTGTGTGTGCCAGGCGCCCTGTTGCGTGCTTCACCTGCATTCCCTCGTTCAATTTGCTCATGGTTCCAAGTCCCCCCCTCCCAAAATTAGGGAGTATATCTCTCCATCTGGGGAGGTCTCACAGAGGAGGGACAATTGTTTTAGGTCTTCAAAGATGAACAAGCGTTTGCCAGATGGGTGTGGTCTGGGAAGGAGTGGTTTGCCCCTGGTGGAGGGAGCAGCTTGGGCCAGGGTTGGGGGGTGTGAAATCGCGTTCTATTCCTGAGTGTCATGCAGGGTCCAGGAGACGGCCTGGACGTCATTCCTGACACCGCCCCCCCCCCGCCCGCCCGTGTGTGTCTTAATCCTGAGCTCTGACCTTTCCCACACGTCCTGCTGATGACCCAGTGGTTCTTGCTTCTGAGCAGTGACACACCTCCTGACAACTCTGTCGTCATGCTGTCACCTTTGGACAAGGATCGGCCAGGGCAATCCCTGAAGCTTTGAAAGCATTTGAACCTGATAACTTTATTTTTTTCCTTTTTATGATCTCTCTCTTTTTGAAAAAACATTTTATTGGAGTATAGCTGATTTACAATGTTGTGTTAGCCTCAGGTGTACAGCATAGTGAATCAGTTATACGTATACATATATCCACTCTGAGCCTGATAACTTTATTATAATGACTGGAGAATGGGGGCACATTTTTTTGAATTCTAATGACAAGAATAGTAATTCTTGTGAGTGCGATCAGCTTGAGATAAGAGGGAACTCTTGATGTGGCCCCAAAATGGAGACATCAGTGGTCCTGGTTAGAGGTTCTCTTTGAATTTCAGTTGGTTGACTGGGCTGTCAAAAGAGAAGGAAAAAAAAAGCAAAATGGAAAACCATATATGAACTGCTAGAAAGAACTCATCAAAGATTGTGCTTAAAAAACAAGTTGTACATAAAGATATGACGGCTTTTTATTTGCTGGGGATGTGAATTCTCCTCCCCATACTGTGTTGCTTGGTGTTCCCACATATGAAGTTGGGCCTGTGTCCACGTCATGCTGAACTGCACCAGGAACGTGGCTCACTGGCTTAATTGAAAGGCCTAATTTGCCTCACACAGCAAGGTATCTGGAGGTGGGCAGCGGCTGACTTAGGTCAGCACCTCTGAGAGTCTCTTGGGCTTTCCCTCCTGCTTCATGCCTCACGGTCTCAAGGTGGCTGTCACTTTTCCAGCCATTCGGTCCACTTTCAGGTGGGAAGAAGTGGGAAGCCAGAGGGGCCATGTCAGCTGAGTTTGCAAGAAAGCAACAGCTCTCCCTGGAACACCCTCCCAGAGGGCAGTAATGGGTCACACGGCCACTGCTAGCAGCAAGAGGGTCTGGAAAAGTCAGTGTTCCATGCTGGAAGTTGGCCACGTTGGAAATGGCCATTGGTCGTTCAGATAGCATTGTCGGGAATTCCGTGGCGGTCCAGTGGTCGGGACTCCGCACTTCCACTGCAGGGGGCATGGGTTCAATCTCTGGTTGGGGAACTAGGATCCTGCAAGCCGCGCGGTGCAGCCAAAACAACAACGACAACAAAAACCAAATAGCATGGTTTAGTACAGTCCGGCTTCCTTGTCAAGGAAGCCTGGGGCCTCCAAACCAGGATACAGGACAAGAGAGAAAATCTACCCAGCATCTGTGTGCTGTGATGTGAGATGTGTGCTGGGCACTGGGCTTCAGGGATTGGAGGACACAATCCCCACCCTCCAAGGCCCCCAGTCTGCTGGGGAGCAAGCCTCAGGGAAGGGAAGGAAGGCTGAGGTGGAAGGAACAGGCCGGGGGGGAGCCGGCCCAGAGGCCAGAGTGACTCCTTCTGCCTGGGTGAGTCCGGATGATGGGCCAGCTCTAGGCGCGTGACGTGGAGCTGAGTGGTGAGGATCTGCAGCAAGCTGGGCTCTTAGGAGGCCCCGGAATCCTCTGACAGGTGGCTAATTTCATTTGTTAATGGCTTCTTGTCTTTCACTGTTGAGTCCAAAGGGCTGGAGAAGAATGGAGTAATTTATATCTCAGCTGATTAAAGTTCCTTTTCTGGATTAAAACCAGCCAGACCAGAAAGCTTTCATTTCCTAGGTCTTAAAATGCAAATGACCAGGGCTTCCCTGGTGGCGCAGTGGTTGAGAGTCCCCTGCCGATGCAGGGGACACGGGTTCGTGCCCTGGTCCGGGAAGATCCCACATGCCGCGGAGCGGCTGGGCCTGTGAGCCATGGCCACTGAGCCTGCGCGTCCGGAGCCTGTGCTCCGCAACGGGAGAGGCCACAACAGTGAGAGGCCTGCGTACCGCAAAAAAAAAAAAAAAAAAAAAAACGCAAATAACCAGTTGTGCCCGAGATTTTGTATTGGGAAGATTTTGTATTTATTCATTTACCCAGTTCTCTCTCCACCCACTCACTCATCTACCCTCCCAGCCATCTACCTATCCATCCTCCACCCAGTTATTAATTCATGCAAAGCTTTACAGATACCAAAGGTGAACAAGCTAACTTGTCCTCAAATTGCTCACATTCCTAGACTGTAAAGCCAGGATGGTACAAACTAGTTATTTGTTGATTTAGTCACTCACTCTTTCATTCAACAGAAATGCATGAGTATCTACTATGTGTTATGTGCTGTTTTGGGCCCATCAGGTACAGCAGTGAACAAGACGTGGTTCCTGCTCTCCTGGAGCTAATACTCTGGTGTTGGGTGGGACAATGTGGGGTTTTCCAGGAGCTTCGAGGGGGTTACCTGGGGAGTGGTGGGGATGAGCCTTCAGGGTTAGAATAAGGGGCGTGATGTTCGCCGCTGGCCGTGGAAGAGCCAAGGGAAGTTAGGACCAGGGTTAGAGAAGGTCAGAGGTGCGGCCTGGAGCGCCCTCTAGTGGCATTGCAGAGAAGGGTTGGAGAGGGTAAACTGGAAGCTTGGAGACTGGTTAGGATGTTGGAACAATTTGGGCAAGACGATTAAAAAAAAATTACTGTGGTTAAATACACATAACATAAAATTTACCATTTTAGCCATTTTAAGCTTACTATACATCTATAATAATGTATGTCATTAGATAAATTCTCGGTGTTTTGTAACCATCACCACCATCCATCTGCAGAGCTTTTCTCATCATCCCGAACAGAAAGTCTGTCTGTGCCGTGAAACACTAACTCCCCACTCCCCGACTCCCACAGCCCCCGGTAACCTCTACTCTACTTTATGTCTCTATGAATTTGCCCTTTCTGGGTACTTCATATAAATGGAATCATACAATGTGTATCCTTTTGTGTTTGGCTTGTTTTATTTATTTATTTGTCCGTGGTGTAGCACGTGTCAGCACTCCACTCCTTTCTATGGCTGAAAAATAGTCCCTCGTATGTACAGAACACATTTTGTTTGTCCGTTCTTCTGTGGATGGACACTTGGGTTGTGTCCACCTTTTGACTATTGTGAATAATGCTACTAGTAACATTGGTGTGCAAGTATCTGTCTGAGTCCCTGCTATCCATTATTTTGAGTCTATACCAGAGAGTGGAATTGCTAAAAAAAAATATGGTAATTCTACATTTAACTTTTTGAGGGTTCACCACAGTGGCTTCACCAATTTACATTGTCACCAGCAATAATGCACAAGGGTTCTAATTTCTCCACATCTTCACCAACACTTGTCATTTTCTGTGTTTTTTTAAAAAATACTAGCTATCCTAATGGGTGTGAAGTGGTATCTCCTCATGGATTTGATTTGCATTCCCCTAACAACTAATGATATTGAATATCTTTTCTTGTGCTTCTTGGCTAGTTGTGTATCTTTGCCCATTTTTGAATCAGATTGATGTGTGTATACACACACACACACACACACACACACACGTATGTATATCCTGGCTATTCGTCTCTTATTAGATACGTGATCTGCAAATATTTTCTCCCATTCTGTGGACTGTTTTTTCATTCTCTTAGTAGTGCTCTTTGATGCATGAAGGTTTTCAATTTTGATTACATCTAATTTATCTACTACTTTTTTGTTGTTGCGTAGAAAATAATTTTTTTAATTTGTGTTATAATATGTATACCAAAAATAATTTTTTAGTTGAAGTGTAATATGTATCTTAAGCCAGAGAGCCTGGGTTTGAATCTTAACTCTGCTGCTTCTCAGCCATGTGACCTTGTGTGGGTTAATATCTCTGTGCCTCTGTTTCCCCATCTGTAAAAGAGGGATAATAATAGAGCCAACTTGTTAGAAATGAACTGAGTTTAGATGAATTAATGTCAGAAGGCACTGTGAACAGTGGTTGACACCTAGTAGGTGTTTTTTAAGTGTTTGCTGTTATTACCATGACTGTATATCATATATTGAGTTTCTACATGACAGTCCCTGCGCTGAGTGCTGTACAAACATTATTCCACTATCCCATTGAATCCTCTCAAACCCCAAGAGGTTGTCCCCATGTTGTAGATGAGGAACCTGAGGCCTGGGCCCTTACACTTTGTTGAGGGCCATATCCTGGCATTTTCCCCCTGAGTGACCCCACTGTATCCTGAGGTGCTAGGAAGATGCCCATTTTAGAGATGCTGAACTCGAGGCTCAGAGAGGGGAGGTGACTGGCCCAAGGGCACACAGCAAAGGAATCGCAACACCTGGATTGATTCTTGGCCTGTGGACTCACCCCTTGCTGCCGGGGAGGGGTGAGGGCGTTTTGTGAGGACAGGGGAGTCCTGCTGGGCTGAATTCTGTTTCAGTTGTGCCACTGGAACTCCCGGGGCTCTGTGGGTTCCTGGGCACTGAGGCCACGGAGGACCCCTAGCCAGGTACCTGCCACCCGCAGAGGCCAAAGGCCAGTGAATGACCTAAACACCTGCTCCGCTTGCGAAGCCTCCCTGCTGGGGCCGGGTGGGCAGCTTGTGGGCGCTGGGAGGATATCCTGGGACCTGTTCACCTTGTCCACGTGTTAACCCATTCCGTGCCATGGCACACTGCCGCCATTGCACAGGTGAGGAAGCAGAGGCCCAGAGGGCAGAGGATGATCTCGTCCTTTAGTTTCACCTCCTTGGGAAAGTATGTTGATGTGCCCTTGCGTGAGAATGATGCTAATACTAGAATAATCCTGACTCTCATTTCTTTTTTTTTTTTTTGTAAGAAAGTAAATCATTAATGAACATACACTTTCAACTGCTAACAGTCACAATTACTTGCTTCACCTGTACAGGTGATTGAGACACAGCACCCTGGCAGGGTTGCTGGGGCCACACCATTTCTGCTTCCAGGGTGCACACAAGTGCTCTTGTGTATATGTACACACACACACACACACACACACACACACACGCCTGTGGGAACCCCAAATAAGCCCCACTCGACCCGTATTCTCATCTAACCTTGTTCAGCTGCCACTCTCTGGCTTCGGACACCTCGCTGAGCTTTATTTCCCTCATCTGTGAAATGGGGTGAAGCCCACTCCATGCCCCTCACAGGCTGTCATGAGTGGATGAGAAAGACATTGGTAAATTGCCAAGTTGGACTTAGTGGTCCAGGGCCCAGGCAGAGTTCGGAGTTCATTCCAGAAACGTTTGCTGAGCACCTACCGCACGCTGGAGAGAAGCCAGGTTCACATCGGTTCCTGGAGGATAAAATCCCATCGCACTCAGGCTCCAGTTCGTGGGCACAAACGGCCTAAAGGACTGTGTGTAGTTTGGCCCCTGGCCACCCACGTGACCTCTGCTCCCAGCACTCAATCTCCACTCACCCCACTCAAGCCACACTGGCCTCCAGAATGTTCCCTTCACATGCGGGTGTGTTTCCACCCAGGCCCTTAGCACAGGCTGTTTGCTGTCCTCCAGATTCCCTCCTGACTCCCCTCCTCTCAGGGCATCTCTCAGCTCAGTGTCACCGCTCAGCGGGGCCTTCCCTGATGCCACGTCTCTAGAAGGACCGCAGACACCTGTGTCACATGCAGTGTCCTCCCGTCACCCCGTGTCTTCCTCCCCCATCAGAGTGGAGGCTCTGAGAAGCAGGGAACACCCAGCACGGTGCCCGGCACATAGCAGACATGCAGCGCGAGGGTTTACTCCACTTCTGGTATACTCACAAACTTGTGCATCCATCATGCAATCAATTTGAGAAGACTTTCATTACCCCCCAAGGAAACCAAGCACCCCTTAGCAGCCAGTCCCTGGGCCCCTCCTTGATACAATTTATCGACCTCCTAGGATGCGCCAGGCACCGTGTTCGGTTCATTCTCACGGTGACCCTATGAGGTGGGAACTATTCTTGTTCCCATTTTCCAGTTGGCAAAGCTGGGGCCCAGAGAGGTGAGGTCACTTGCCCACATCATGAAGCCAGGAGGTGACAGAGCTGGGATTTGAACCCGCATGGAGCTTGTGCTTGGAGGATCTAACACATGAATTTGATGTTTCCCAAACCCTAGTCATTCTCATGTATCACTCTGAACATTTTTCATTTTCATGAACCACCTGGACTAATACATAGTTAACGTTTTTCTTGAACTTGGCTCACTTTTCAAAATGTAACAGCTTTATCAAGATGGAATTCACATGACATACAATTCACTCATTCAAAGGGTAGAATTCAGTGGTTTTTAATACGTGCAGCCATCACCACAGTCACCTCTAGAATGTGTTCCTCACCCAAAAAGAAAGCCGTACCCATTAGCTGCCACCCCCAGTCGGTCCCCAGCCCTAGGCAAACCCTCTCCTGTTTTCTGTCTGTAAGAATTGCCTGTTCTAGGTACCTTGTATAAATGGAATCACACAGTATCTGTCCTTTCGGGTCAGTCTTATTTTACTCAGCATTATGTTTTCTAGGTCCATCCGGGCCATGGATGGATACTCCGTTCCTTTTTACGGCTAGATAATACTCTGTCATGTCAACATACCACACTTTGATTGGCTGTGTGTCGATTGGTGGACATTTGGTGTGTTTCCACTTTTTGGCACTCCCCTCATTTTTACAGTCCCCTTGTACCGGTTTCATTTCTTCACTCTTCTAACCTCTGTCTGCACTTACTATTTATTTGGTTCCTGATCTCCTGTCTCCCTACCGCAAACAAGAATTGAGGGATTTCCGGGCTCCTGACTCCTTTGTTCAGCGCCATGTTGAATGAATGAGTGAGCAAGTGAACCAGAGGCTGAGTCAGCAGCCGAGCAGGGAGGATGGATAGGCATGTGCACAGCTAACCGGCCTGGCGAGAGGAACAGTGCTCGGACACCCTTGACTTGGTTGTGGGGAAGCCAGAAGGGCTCGAGGTACAGTGAAACTGGGTCTTGGTGGTGTGTAGAAGTCAGCCAGGTAGGGAGAGGCAGGAAGGGCAGCCCAGGCACAGGGCTCAGCCTGAGCAGTGGCCGGGGGGCTTGACCTCTTTGCCTGTGCAATAGAGATTTGTTGTCCTCGCCACACTTCTGGGAGGGGACCCCTGTGCTCGCAGGGTGGCCTTGTCACTGAGCAGAGAGGAGGGCTTGGAGCAACGCAGAGAATTTAGTCAGGGGGATGGGACAGCGCTCCGAGGACCCCATTCTTTCCACCTCAGAAACCCCCTGACCTGGTGATCCCTAAGTGCCGGCTTCAGATAGATGCATTCAGGGCTTCTGAATCCAGATTTGTGGGCGGTGTCCCTCGAGATTTTGTATCAGGGGCTACCCTCAGAAGCCAGGCCAGGCAGGGATGGGAATTTTCAATGACAAACAGTGTAGAGGGCGGGGGCCCTCCCAGGGTGGTCCTGCCCAGGGTGGCTGGACCACCCGATGTTCCAAGCAGAACTGATGACGGGGATTTGATCTCATTGTGAAATCTCACTGTTTTTATACATTGGAGAAAAAAAAATTTTTTAACCACACCCAGCCACCTTCAGTTAACACAGGCGGTATTGGCAGTCTCGATTCACATACGATCTCGCTGAATCTTTGCCACAGTTCATGGGGAAACAGAGGCTTGGGAAAGTGGGCAGGTGCCACCGGCGGGCTGGGTCCAGGGATGTCAGACTCTTGGAAGCCTCCACCTTCAAGGGGCATCAGAAATGCCCTGAGTGTCCTCCAGGGGGGGTCTTGCTACAGTTACTGTTCTCTCCCCCACCCGTCCTCCTCGCAGATTAAAGGAAAGCACCAGCTTCCTGATGCAGTGTTCACAAGTGACCACCAGAGGGCAGGATGGGGGCGATCTAAATGCTTTCAACATTTTGCTTTATTAGGAGTTTTTAACCCCTTTTGCACTAGGCCCTTCATTCTAAACCCGAAAAAGCCAAGTCTTCCACGGCCATTTAGATTTTTATTTTAACGCTTGTCACTGATTTTGGAGCACGTGTCACTCAGCTTGGGTCCCCATCAGGTCTCTTGTCAGTTTCGATTTTGCAAGCCAGTCAGGGCTGCTGGGCTGAAGTTGGGACGTTCACCTGCAGCCCTCACAGCCCTGGCCACCCCAGTTTGTTTTCACTGCTATTGTTTCTCTTTTGAATAAATTATTTTTGGGGGAAAAAAAGTTTCCCCAAAGTTTTATTTCTAAAAGAGGTGTGTGTGTGGGGGGGGGGGTGTATGTGTCCAGGGGGTGGGTAGCCCATAATGAGAGCCCCATGAATATAGAAATGGCACTTCTGACCTAAGAAGATGTATTTCCAGAGATGCTAAATCTTCTACTTGAAGACAGGGTCTCCTGAGAAGAGAAACGTTTGGTCGTATCTCAAGCCTCGGCTCCATGCCACTTCCTCTAAGAAGCCCTCCTGGGTTGCACCCTTTCCTGTGCACTCCAGGCCCTTCAGCCTCCAGTGCCATAATTTATTTCCAAGTGCTTCCCTCCTGTAGATCCTGAGCTCCCAGAGGGCAAGAACCTGGTCTCCATCATTCTCACTCGATGTCCCCACCACTTCACACTTCATCCTCAAGGCTTTCAGTGAGCGAGTACTTGAAATCTGCTAGGCGCTCTTCTG
This sequence comes from Delphinapterus leucas, assembly GCF_059928025.1. Taxonomy (NCBI): domain Eukaryota; kingdom Metazoa; phylum Chordata; class Mammalia; order Artiodactyla; family Monodontidae; genus Delphinapterus; species Delphinapterus leucas. The sequence goes on from NC_143142.1 coordinate 19,045,156, forward strand.
ACCTCACCTCACCTCATCCCCCAGCTGCCCTGTGAGGGAAGAACTTATTATTGTTGCCGTTGTGGTCGTTGTTATCTTTTTCACCGACCTCGTTTGACATCAGAAGGAACCGAGGCACAGAGAAGAGAAAGCAGGTTGTCCAGGACGACGCCATTTGGCAGGATCAGAGCTAGGATTCGAACCCAGGCCCATCTGAGTGCAAATCCCTGCTCCTGGCAGCTTCGTGCCCCAGCACAGTAGCATCATTATAGGTACTCAAGCAGGGCTCACTGAGTTAGCAGGGAGAGCTCTCTGGCTGGGGTCTGGGTGCACGCAGCCCTGCACACGCCTGCCTGGGGCTCTTCCTGCTGCCGCCGCCCACCTCCCTCCGTCCTTCGCAAGCTGCCTCCTCTTTCTTCTTTCTTCTCCTCCTTCTCCAAAAGCCTACTGAGGTAGAATCTACATCTTATAAAATTCACTCGTTTTTTAAGCGTACAATGTAATCATTTTCAGTAAATTTACAAAGTTGCACAACCATCACCACTGCCTAATACCAGAACCTTCTCGTCACCACATTAAGAAACCCCGTACCCATTAGGCCCCGGCAGCCACCGACCTACTTCTGTGTCCATCCTTGCGCCTTCTCTGGACATTTCCCACCATGAGGTCTTCCCCCCGGTTTCTCTCCCTGAGCACGGTGGTTTCGGTGCAGCCAGAGTGCCTCCGCCTTTTGTGTTGGCCTGGCTCCCTCTCAGTGCTGGTGTCTTCCCTGTCCCTCCCTTCCCTGTCTGCCTCTCCTCACGGTGGAGAGAACCCAGGGGTCAGGCTGGGCGAAAGCGGATGAAAAATGTTCTGGTTTGTTTTTTTTTCGGGGGTGTGTTTTAAGTGATTTCCAACGTCCTGCAGTTGATAACGCCCTGTGGGTTGGCCGTGCCCTGGTGGGATGGGCTCAGAGTGCCTTGTTTGGGGTAGATAACCCCCCATCCTGCAGGGCTGACCCCAGCTTGGACCCCTCCTTGTTGCCCTGCCATCCAGGGCGGCTGAATTTGATACACCACTAGTCGGTCATGGCCAAGGTGATTTGAGTCCTGACTGAGAGCTCCATGCTCTGAGCAGTTTATTACACATATTTCTTCATTTCCTCCTCCCAGCGACCTGGTGGGACAGGCACTGTCGTCATCCCTATTTTACATAGAGCTGGGGCACAGAGACGTTAAACAACCAGCCTGATATCAAAGCTGTCTAGTGCTGGGACGAGGATTCGAACCCAGGCAGTCTGCCTCCAGCATCCACACCCTTTCCCTGCACTCTGGCTGCCTCTGTGACACTAGCCATCCCCTCCCTGGGTCTCAGTTTCCCCTCCGGACAGTCTTCTGCTCTGTCTGTGCCCTGACCCTTTAGGGGATTGTCAACTCCTGGAAGATGGGGGCATGTGTATGGCTTCTGTGGGCCCCTTTTGGTGGCTGAGGAGCCGCCATCACACAGTAGGTCTGCCTTCTGTGTGTCATGGATTCCCAGATCTAGCAGTGAACTCCTTGTCAGCAGGAGAATTGGGAACCCTCTGCCTTTCAGGAAGTGGTTACAGAGCACCTGAGTGCTGGGCTGCGTGCCAGTCCCTGGGACCTCCTTGCCTGTGGGGAGCTCACAGCCCTGCGGGGAGGACAGGCTCTCATCACGAGAAGCACCTTCATATACTCGAAGAGGAGGCCCAGTGACTCAGGCTTGCTCGCTCAGAGGGCTTCCTGCGGACGTGCTGCTTGCACTGGCCTTGAGCGATGGTTGCATTTCCACAAATAGAAAGGGCATTCCCGGCGGAGGGCCCTGCCTGAGCAAAGGCTGGGAGGCTGAGGGTCCATACACGGTTGAGGAATGGGTGTCACTGTGATGGTACGTGGAGGCTGTACGGCTAAGGTCACTGAAATCCCAGCCAAGGCTGGGGTGCAGGGAATGTGGCAGGGCCAGTGGCCCATGTCCTCATGCAGGAATGCAGACCCTTGGGCTAGGCCAGCCTTCTTTTCTAGGGACGACGGAAATCTGCATTGCTACCCACCGTTGCAACTCGTTCAAATAAAACAAAATAGTGTGCCTACCTCCCCCTGCCCCCCGGCACCCCTAAAACCTGACACAAACAGAGTCACTCCTGGGGGCTGCCAGTTTTCATCCCTGTTTTCCTTCGTGAACGCAGATGTTGGTTTTTAACAGCCTCGCATCATTTTTATAGGCAAGAGATTTCTGCTCAAGGCTAAGCCCTCTCAGTAGGTCGGCATGGTTGCTTGTACATTCAGTCTTTTCTGGAATGAATGAAGGACATTAATAAGGATCTCCCGAGGACCTACTGTGGCCGGGTGTCATCTTGGGACGTGGGGAGCCAGGCTGACCAGGGTGGGCGCCCCTGGGGAACTGACCTTCGAGGAGGGATGGAAGGAGGAATCACCAGGATGTAGAATGTTCCTCCAGAAGTGGCGTCGTGGGGCCCTGTGTCTGGGGGCCACCCTGAGCCTGGGCTGGAGGCTGCTGGATGGTTAGCCCTTAATCCAGAGATCCCGGCATGAATAGGCGCGAACTAGGTGGAGAGGAAGGGGCGTGTGTTTGTTTTCCAGGGCTGCCGTTATGAATCACCACGTGCTTTGTGGCTCAGAAACAGTAGATACTTATTCTGTCTCCGTTCTGGAGGCCAGAGCCTGAAGTTAAGGTGTCGGCAGGGCCACGATCCCTCCAGGGATTCTAGGGGAGGATGCTTCCTTGCCTCTTCTCGCTTTGGGGGCCCGAGGCATTCTCTAGCTTGTGGCCATACCCCTCCAGTCTCTGCCTCCGTCCTCATGTGGCATCCTCCCCGGAGGTTGCGTCTTCTCTTCTGGACACTTGCTGGATTTAGGGCCATCCAGGGTAACCCAGAATAGTCTCATCTCAAGATCCTTAATTTATTAATAATTACATCTGCAAAGACCTTTTTCCAGATAAAGTCACATTTACAGGTTCTGGGCGGACGTACCTTTTGGGGGGGCCACCATCCCATCCGCTACAGGGAGGAACAGCATGAGCAAAGGCCCTGTGGTCGCCTGGTGCACCCGATTGGGGTGGGGCAGGTGTGGGGTCAAGTGGTAAAAGGTGAACAGGGGTCTGGGGTGGGAGGGATGGGGAGCCAGGGGAGGCATCCAGGGTGTGTGTGGGGTGCCTTGGTCACCATTGTGCATGCAGGTGGTTCCCCTGGCCAGGTGAGAAGGGTCCTACAGGGCAGGGTGGGACCAGCCCAGCTGATCAGAAGGCGATAGCCCTGACTAGGTAGGGGTCGCTTTGGGCCTGGAGTGGAGGTGCAGCAGGGGGCCCCCTGCTCCTGGGAGTGTGACCTGGTGACTGTGGCCTCCTCCAGGCTGAGAAAGCGGGACTTTGAGCGGGTTGGGGGTGGGGGTCTCCATCACTGGTGCCTGCCCACCCCCACCCGCCTCGTGGGGGCTCAGCTCTGTCTCCACCTGGGACTTGCCAGGTCTGACTTGTTTACTTTTCTTTTTATCCTTCGCACCCCTGCCCTGTCTCCTGTCTTTCTGCCTCCACCCCACCCCCTTCCCTGCTCGCACCCCACTGCCCTGCTCTCTTTGTCTCCTCGCGGTCTCTGACTTTCTTCGGGTTCATCTCTTTTCCCGCCTGTGTGTGTGTGTCTCCATCCCCCTCAGTGACCGAGCCCCTTCCCCCGATCTCTGTCATCCTCTCTGCCTCTTCTAGCCCATTTCTCTCTCGGTCCATCCCCGTCAGGCCTATGGGAGGCAGAGCAGCTGGCCGTCAGCAGCCTCCGTGTTCCTGGTGGTGGACGGTTGCTCCCTAGGACAGGCAGACTCAGCTAGGGCCACCTCCTGCTGTTCTGTTAGCGCCTCAGCGAGCAGGACCCCACTTTCCAACTGGACCATCAGCCAAGCAGTCAGAGGGCAGGGGCCAGGCTGCACCTCCACCTGCGCCATCAGCTGGGGCCGCCCCCCAACTGGCTGTCCGTTGGGCAGTGAGCGGCGGGGACCCCTCGCCTGCCAGATGTGGGGCGCCGAGTCAGAGGGGCCATGGGCCTGCTTCTGAAGAGCTCAGAAGTTCACGCCGTGGCTTCCTCCGCCGCTGAGCTCAGCTCCCCTGCTGGTGTCCTCGGGGGCTTCCTGTCAGCCGCTCTGCCCCGGGTCGGGTTGTGGGTCTGATGTGTACGGTGCACGTGGTCCCTGGGGCCGGGGGTGCCTCTGCGCCAGCCCCCGCCTGGGCTCTCGTGCGGGGCGCTCGCCGTGTGCCAGTCCGGTTCCGGTTCAGGCGAGGGCTGACCTGATGGAGGTGGTGTGGAGCCGGGGCTCTGCGGCTGCCCTGCCGCTCACCTCGGCAGCTGCCTTTGCTCTCGAGCTCCAGCTTCCTCGTGTGGCCCGTGGAGATGATAATGTTTCCCCCAGGGAAGCACCGTGAGGACTAAACGAGATGCTTTGGTATTATTCTGCCTCATCCGAAGCAGAAAACCCTGAAACGCAGGGATACTCCATCCCATTTTACAGAAGAGGTAACTGAGGCTCAGGAAGGTGGGGTGACTTGCCAAGATCACACTCTTTCGAAGGAAGTTCCCAAGAAAGGTCACCTTGGGTCAGCCTTAGGTGTGCTACAATTCGCATTTTTAATTTCTGAAAAGGATGCTCCCCCTGTTCCCACCACCCTCCCCCCAACCCCAGCTGGCAGACGGTGACTCTGGGAGCCGGTCTGTCCCTTCCTCAGCATCCCCCTGCTCGCACCCTGGGCCTCCTGCCCTCGGGAGTGGACAGAACCCAGGACTGGTTGGGAGGCCTGGGTTCCAGCCTTGGCTCAGTTTCCACCTTTCTGTGTGACCTCGACCAAGTCCCTATCCCTCTCTGGGCCTCCCTTTTCCCCCTCTGTAAAATGGGGACAACCAGGGCCTCCTTCCAGGGCTGCTCAGAAGCTTAACTGAGTCAGAAGGAACTTGACTGAGCTGGGAGGGGCTGTGTGAACCGATGGGATCCTGAGTTGATTTATTTCCTTTATATGGAAGGATTTGGGGTGGGGAGGGCTCCCCCTTGGTGTGTGGTTTTGGGGAGGAACTTGTCCTCACATGACACACTCACACACACGCACACACTCAGTTCTGGGGCTTCATCCTTGCTCTTCCCACCACTCAGCGGAAAACCCCCAGGCCCAGAGCACCCCCAGGAGGGTGCAGGGTCCAGACCACTCAGCTAGATTAGGGAGGGGCCACCCCTGGGCCCGCCCCCCTGGAAGAGCCACTGGAGATGCTCCAGGCGGGGCCCTGGGACCTGAGCGGCAGCTTCCCCGCGCCCTTGGCAGGGCCATCCTGCCAGTCCCCTGGCCACCAGCCGGCCCCTGAATGATTCATGCCACCTTGAACTTGACTCCTGGTGTGACAAGCCGAGCGGGAAGAGCCGCCCCCTCCAGAGGGAGACTGGAAGCGTGCACAATGCAGGCGGCATAACCCCCAGGCGCCAGAAATGGAGTATTATTACTGCCCCAGCTTGTTGAAGCTCTTGCGGTACCTGTGGGTGAGTGCGGCCGTCCGGACCCGTATCTCCTTTTTCTTCTCCTCCCGACTCCTGCCAGCTTTGCTTCCTGGCTCTGTCTGGTCAGCAGTGGCTCTGTTTTCTTTAAGAAATGGTGGTTGTTTCAAGGAGGAGGGGGTGTTGGGAAAGGGATGGGGTTTGATTTGGGAGGCAGAGGGGACTCATAGAAGAGGACGAGGTCCTGCCCCGGGTGGATCAGTGGGCACGGCGGCCACCCCTCCCGTCCTCGGAAAAACAGGAAAAACAAGGGGAGCGTTAGTGATCTTTCCAGAAATCGACGTTTCTTTGATTTACCGGACTTTTCTTTACTCTGAAATTACATCCTACTTGCCTTTGTGTACACGTAAAAATGTCTCATCTTTTATGAGTTGGAAAGAATAGATTTTGTTTTTCTTTCAGTGAACTTACTAAGCAAAAGTAGAAAGTTGGAACCCTCCCATTGCAGCCTCTCATCTATATAACAGAGGGAAAAAAAAAAAAAAAACTCCAAACTTTTTTTGGCAAAATGCCAAAAACAGGGAACCCAAGTGGAAGTGCTTTGTGGGGTATAAAGTGCTTTTCAAATCTTGTTTTGACTCTGAGATTGATCTGCTGTGTGTCCACAGGCAAGTTGCTTCCCCTCTCTGGACCTCTGTTTCCTCATCTGTGAAACTAAGGGGTGGGCAGGAGATGATGGTGGGTTATGTGACATTCATCAGGGCTCCGTGAACAGAGGGGCTTAGCAGGGAATCATCACAGGTGGGTCTCAGAGTTTTCCAGAACATTTGCCACCCAGCTGAGAATGCCCAAGAAAGTAAGACTTGGGACATATTATTTTTCCCCCTGCTGAATGTTTGCAAATACTTCAAATGCCGAGTCACCCAGGGAATTTTCCGGAGCTCCTAAAAATACAACTTTAGGAAACATTGTCCTTCAGCCGCTCCCCACCCCAGCCCAAGTCCCCTGCAGCAGTTGAAAAACAGGAGACACCCCTCACCCCCGCCGAGTCCTTCTCCTTTGATCACTGACTTTTGATTATTGTCATACTGTAAACGTAAGGGAACATTAACTGGTTTATTTTTTTTTAATTACAGAAATAATTTATGGGCATGGAAGAAAACTTGGGAGATATTGAAGAGCATGAGAGAGAAATTAAGCAGCCCATGATCCTTTGTATTTGGGGATTCTGCTGCCCACTGGGGCCTCATGACCTTGATGTGCTGGGCACACAGGCGCTGGGCTTCAGTGTTAGGGAGGCTGTGATATTGTGATTTATAGTAAGAAATACATATTTGGTTTTTGTTCCTGTCTCTGGCACAGGGCTCCTAAAACCCTTGGTGTTTCCAAAGTGATAAAGGTGTCTAGATATTCACACATGAGTTTATGTTAATGAGATGACTTTTGGCCTGCACCTAAGTAAGGGTGGGGGCTGGTTGCCAGGGAAACCAACCACGTGAGCTCTTCCTCTTTCCCAGGAAGCCACGTCAGATGGAGAGTGACCAGCTAAGCATCGATTATTGTAAGGGTCCTGATGGGCGGGGGGTAGCCCTCCCCATCCCTGCTGTAGACTCACGTAGCACAGAATATACATTCACCCATCACTCCATCCTCCTGGGCCACTCACTGCTCTCCGTTTTCTGCTCCACGTCACCTCTTCATAATGTTTCAAAATTTTGGAATACTTTTAGATTTACAGAAAAGTGGCAGAGATGGTTGGGGGAGTCCCTGTATACGCTTCACCTAGCATCTTACTGTAACAACCATAGTATATTGTCCAACGTAAGAAATTAACATTGGTGCAGCACTGTTAACTAAACTCTAGGCTTCATTCCAGTGGTTCTCATCCAGGGACGACCTTCAGGGGACACTTGGCAATGTCTGGTGACATTCTTTGATTGTCGCAACTGGGGCGGGGGGGTGATGGTGGCATCTTGCAGGTGGAGGTCAGGGATGCTACTAAAGATGGTACAATGCACAGGGCAGTCTCCCACCCCCCAAACAACCACCACCAACAGTGACCCGTTCCCAACAGCAGTCGCACCAAGGCTGAGAAAGCCTGCTTGATTCGGATTTCACCAGATTATCCACCCATGTCCTTTCTCTGTTCCAGGATCCAACACGGGGTCCACGTCATATTTTGCCTCACAATTTCATCCATCGCAGTGAACGAACGAGTGTAGAATATGCACGTCTCAACTTTATGTGCCCACTAATAAGGGGAACATCTGTCCACATCTGGAAACCCTCTGTAAACGTGTTGCTTAGTGACTGCTAACTACCCACATTTGTCGTCAGCCTTGATTTATCAGCCGTTCTCCCACGGTTGGACACCTGGGTTACTCCCAGGCACTCACTACACGCACAGCTTAGTGATGGTCATTCTCAGCCTTAAATCTCTATTCACTTTTCAGGTTCTTTCCTAAGTCAGCTTCTTAGAATTGGGGCCAAGCGTGGGCTGCAGCAGGTTTCTGCAGAGTTGGTCATTTGTCGGTGGGGTGTCGGTGGTCTCCTGTTGCTGGCCCGCATCCCCCACATAGCTGCAGTTCTGTTCTGGGGGGGAGGGGCGCTGCCCCCACCATCAAGCCCAGTCACGGCCCAGCATCAGCTGGGAAGTGGGGGAGGGAGATTAAGTTTCTGCTTTAAATCATTAGTAACTGTAGCTGGTGGCTACCCCTGCCATGGCTGTTTTGAGTTACTTAATCTCCTTTGTTGCTGAGATAACCCAGCCAGACTGTCCCAAGGCTGGTGGCCTTGCTGGGGCGCTAGCAGCAAGTTGGTTGCTTGTGGTTGTCAATTGCAACAATAATAATAACAACAACAGCCACCGTCACCACCACCATTCCTACTGAGCGCTCCCAGCGTCCGGGGCCCGTGCCTTTCATGGTTATCTCATCCTCACGAGAAACCAGAACCTTACGTGTTGGTCTCATTATTATCCCCATTTTGCAGTTAGGGAACCTGAGGCTCAGAGAGGTTAAGCTGCTCACTGAAGGCCTCCCCAGCTAGGAGGTGTCAGAGCCTGTATCTGAGTGCAGGTCTCCCTTTATGACATTTCAGCTACTTCATTGAGTCTGATCTTCCTGTTTCTCAGATGGGGAAACTGAGGCCCACGGGTTGAGGTGACTTGCCGGCCTACAGGAAATCCTTCGACCTGTATCAACTTTTGCAAAGTGGAGGATTATAGAAAGATGTTGCACTGGGCCAAGCTGGGCTCTGGAGGGGAGAGCCCTGGCTTAGAATCCCAGCTCCACCAACAGCAAGTCACATTGCCTCGCTGAGCCTCAGTTTCCCCATCTGTACGTGGATTGTCTGAGAATTAGCTAAGACAAGGGGCATTAGTATCCTTGGCACAGGGCTGGACTCGGAGGAGGCACTCACAATCTAGATGTTCTTGTTTGGGGGTGGCGGGAGGGCTCTGATAGAATGGGAGACACCCTCCCCCAGGCTTTCCCTGGATCCCCAGAGGCTGCCTGTCCAGCCAGCCCAGAGAGCCTGAGCTCTGACTCCTGGCTGGCCACCTTCCTTGACTCCATGTCACCCACAGCCAAGAGGGTTGCCAGAGTGTCACTTCTGACAGCTTCTTCAGGAAGAGGCTATGTGACGCGGAGACCAAGCCCAAGGGCGGAGCCCTGTGCTGTTGGTGGCGGGTCCCTTTCCGCCCCTTTCAGACGCCTCCTCCCCAGGGTCTGTGGTCCGATGGCTCCGTCTCCGTGCAGTGACAGGGGAACCACCTTGTTTTCCATGGTGGCTGCTGAGCTTCATCTCCCTGCCTTCGACTCCATGGCCAGATTTTTTTTTTTTTTTTTTTGGTGGAAAAATGTCCAAATGTCTAAATGTGGTTAGACTGGCCGTTCTCTCCCCAGGGCCTCCTTGTTGCCTGGTTACTCAGCTTTGTCCCTCACTCAGCCTGTCATCACCTCCAGGAATAATAATACCAGTCATGAGACAGGGACGTGCATTCCTCTCTCACCCTCCAAACGCTTGCACGTGTGGCATTGCGGTTAATCCTCCCAACAGCCCCGAGAGCAGGGTATTATTATTTTACAGATGTGAAGCCTGGAGCTCCAGGGGGTTGAGTGCCCACCTGATATGGACCAGCTGGCAAGGGGCAGAGCTGGGGTTTGACCTCGGGAAGTCTGGCACCAAAGCTAATGTGCTTGGTTATGGCATGCGGCTTCCCTCAGGCAGGAAGGACGCCCATCTTCACCCAGCCCCGGGCACGGTGCATAGTAGGTGCTCAGTAGACACAGCGTGTGGAAGGCGTAGTGAGGGCTGGATGGCTGTGGGCTTTATCGGGGCGCCTGGCATTCCGCACACACCTGTCCACTATTACCATTGCTACTGCTGTTATTTTTACTACTAGCTCCTGAGTCTCAGATCTTGGCGGTCTTGCTCTGTGCTAAGGGTCCGGTCTGGCTTTGCAACGTCTGTGGCTGAAATAGGAGAACTGGCTATTTTTGTGCTGTTGGAGCCAGGGCTGAGGCTTGGGCCACAGGCAGCTTGTGTCATGAGACTTGAGCCCCGGGTGCCTTGTAAACTCAGTCGCAGGGCAGAGAACTGGGGTCTTGGTCCAGTCCCCACCGAGCAGCTTGCTAATGGAGTGGAGAGCTTCAGGCAAATCTCCTAGCCTCTCAGAAAGTCAGTTTTGCTGTCTGTAGAGTGGGAACGATAATAACATCTCCCTCGTGGGAGGTCTTGAGGACTCAGTGAGGCAATGCCAGCAAGCCCAGGGCACAGTCGGTCCCGTATAAGTGTTAGCAGCTGGTGCCGGTGTAGACAGCTAATGGGTCCTCAATCCAGTTCAATTCAATTACACGCCTGTGGCAGGGCCTGCTCTCAGTGTTCGAGATAATCCGTGAACCAGACGGGCAGAGATCCCTGCCTCGGGGACTAACGTTCCAGTGGGGGGTTCAGGCAGTAAACAATGGGCGTTTGTTTGCAGGAGCACTGTATAGTATGTCAGGAGTCCGGGCGGCTGGGAAAAGGAGGAGGGCTTGGATGGGTGGGCATGCCCCGAGAAGGCAACACTGGAACCGAGACTTTGGAAGAGGGGAGGGAGTAGGCCCAGGGAGGTTGCAGGAAGAGGCAGCAGCCAGTGCAAAGGCCCTGGGGTCCATGTGTGCATAGGCAGTTCTGTGGAACCAGGAGGAGGCCAGTGTGGCTGCAGCAGAGAGCGAGCAAGGGGATGGGAGTTGTCAAGGTCATGTAGGGCCTGGTAGCCGCTCGGAAAACTTTGCCTTGTGCTCTGAAGGGGACGGAGCAGTGGAGGGTGTTCGCTTGGAGTGGGAGGGACACAGTCTGACTTGGGTTTTGAACAGACAAAGGCAGAATCAGGGAGACCAGCGAGGAGTCTCTGCAGTTGTCCAGGTGGGAGATGACGGTGCCTCAGACCAGGGAAGTGGTGAGAAGTGGACAGATTCTGGATCTGCTCTGAAGGTCAAGCCACGGGATTCGCTGATGGATTGGGTGTGGGTGAGAGAGTCACACAGACACTGAGGATTTGGGGGCTGGCGAAGGGAAGGATGGAGCTGCTGCTGGCGTCCATTAGGACAACTGCAGAGGGAGAGGGTCCTGGGGGCAGATCAGGGTTTGGCTTTGACTTGTGGAGTCTGGAATGTCTGTTAGACATCCCGCACCCTTTCCCCAGCCTCTCTCCCCCTGTCTGTATAGCGGAGTTAATCCTGTCCGTATAACGGAGGTAACTCCTGACCTGCCCACGTCTGAAGGTTGTTGAGATGCTTTGGTGGAGATTTGAAAGCACCTCCGAGGAGAAGGAAGATGCCAAGCCCATGCCAGGAGGTTCTTTAGCCCCTGAGATATTTCATGCTGATGGGCTGAAGTGAACAGCATTCCCTACTCTCAGACGGAGGTCTCTCAGGCTGGCAGCCCTTGCTGTCCCAAAGGAGCCATTGCTGGGTTTCAGACATTCCAGGGATTAGAGCCATTAGAAGGGACATGCCAGTCCTATGACTGCCAAGAGGAATGATAAATGCAAGGTAGAAGCTCTGGAGGGGTGGGAATGAGGGCAAAACACTTCCGGGAGCCAGGAGTCTGGGGTGTACTTGTTGTGTGACCCTGAGGCGATTGCCTGCCCTCTCTGGACCCCAATTTCTCTGTTGGTATAGTGAAGTATTGGGCTGGATTCTCCTTGAGGTTTTTGACTGTGCACAGTCTCCCAATTCTAGGGATCCAGTAAAGAATGGAGCTTTGGGGTCAGACAGACCTGGGTTCGAATTCAGGCTTCCCTGCAGTGTGACCTTGAGCAGATGGCTTCCTGTCTCTGAGCCTCAGTTTTTTCACCTGGGGATGAGTAATCCCCCTTTCTCAAATGGGGATTATGTCAGCATCTCATTGTGGAGACCAGTGTCGGGAGCACCTGGCACATAATAGGCACTAAATAAATGGGGGCTGTTATCTTTTTAATTCCTTCCCAAGGGAATTATCCAAACTGACTTGATACAAGAAGTGGGCTGGGGGGCTCACTGGAAGAATGATTTCCAGATGGAGACGCTAGAGGGCACTCCTGTTGTAACAAATCACTCGAGCGGCTGCCTTTTTAAAGCAAGTGCAGGGCTACCCCATTTCCACACCTGAGCGTGTGTAACCCTCTCCAGAGAGGCAGGCGCTCTGATTATCTCCATTTTACAGATGGGGACACCAAGGAAACCTAACTTGTCCAAAGTCGCATAGAGGGGAGGCCTCAGAACTGGCTTTCTAGGGCAGGGTTTTTCCCTGTTGGAGCCCATGGTCTCTCTCTGCCCCTGAGGTCTCCTGCCGCCTGAATCCTAAGGCCAGTGAAGGCTAGGGAGTCACAGAAATGGCGTTGCCACCAAGATCAGCCTCGGTGGGATAAGCCAGGCCAAGGCCAGCCCCAGACCTCCAGTTATTTCAGCTGGAAAATCCAATATGAAGAGGGTGGGGTATAGTATGGAGTGTAAACGATGGAGCAGATTTTGCCAAATTTTGCTAAATCCCAGGATGTTGGTCCTTGCAGAGAATCTGCGTCTATTTTTTTGGTAGCAAATCTGGCCTCAGTCCATCAGCAATGGAGGGATGAAAAGCTTGATGCAGACCGGTGCCCGCTCTGCCACCCACTCTTGTCCCTGGTGGGCAAACGGATTTTCCAGAGCTGAAAAGGCACATGGCTTTGGGAGTTTCGAACTGAATGAACACATGGTTTCCATCCTCGAGGCAGAACGGGTGAGGGGGGAGGCAGCCTGGGCTAGCGGGACAGCGTCACCGAGTGGGGAGCCAGGACGCTGGGCTGCTGGGCTGTGGTCCTGGCCGTGAGACCTTGCTTGTGCTGGTCACTGCCCCTTTCCCGGCCCAGCGTCTTCACCTGTGGCATGCAGTCATAGGCTCGTCTCAAAGTTGGCTTGCTGTGCTGTGCGCGTGTATTGAGTGCCTTTTCTGGGCTGGGCCCCGATCTGGCTCTTAAAGCCTGAGTAGGATGGGGGTGCGGGGGGCGGCGTGGGGGCAGGGCATTTAGGTGGCGGGACCAGCATGTGTGGAGGCCTGGAAGTTCTGGAAGCGGTGGGAGGTTTGAGGTGTCTTTGTTTGGAGCCAGAAAAACACAATGTAAGTATTTCCTCAAGGGTGGAATAGTGCACGGATGAGAAGGCTGAAAACTCTTTGCTTTCTTTTTAAGAAAACCTGGTGGGGTTTGGGTTTTTTTGTTTTGTTTTGTTTTTTAATTTTTATTGGAGTATAGTTGCTTTACAACGCTGTGTTAGTTTCTGCTGTACAGCAAAGTGAATCATCTGTATGTGTACGTATACTTCCTTGTTTTGGGATTGCCTTCCCATTTAAGTCACCACAGAGCACTGAGTAGAGTTGCCTGTGCTATACAGTAGGTTCTCATCAAAGAAAACATGGTGCTTTATGTAGAAATTCTGAGGTAGGAAGGGACAGCTGTTTGCAGACGTATTCTGTTTAATGTCATATTAATATTTTGCATTAAGCCTACTTGTATTAATAAAATATAAGCACATTCATGTTAACATCATATTATTTCACAGTTACAATATAAATACGATAATATAGTAATAGGAGATCTTCATGTACCTCTTCCATTGTGTCAGTGTATGTATTTGCTAGGGCTACCCTATCAAAATACCACAGTCTGGGTGGCTTAAACAACAGAAATTTATTTTCCCACAGTTCTGGAGGCTAGCTAGGTGTCCGAGATCAAGGTGTCGGCAGGTTTGGTTTCTCCTGAGACCTCTCTTCTTGGCTGCAGAGGGCTGCCTCCTGGTTTGTCCTCACATGGCCTTGCCTCTGTGCACCCCAGGTGTCTGTGTGTCCAAATTTCCTCCCTATAAGGACACCAGTCTCATTTTTACTTAATTATCTCTCTAAAGGCCCCATTTCCAAGCCCAGTCTCATTCTGAGGTACTGGGATTAGGGCTTCAACCTATAAATTTTGGGGAAACACAATTCAGTCTATAGCAGCCAGGCACTAGGCAAAGCACTTCATATTACTTCGTTTTATCCCTTACAACAGTCCTGGGAGAGAAACACTAATATCATCCCCATTTTACAGATGATGAAACCGAGGCTCAGAGAGGTTATGTCACCTGCAGAAGATCACACAGCTGGTTGGCAGAGGAGCTGGGATTTGATCCCATGCTGTCTTGCCTTGGAGCCTGCACTATGCTAGTATATGTTTATAATTTGACTTGAATACTAGGGAGGCCTTTTTTTTTTTTTTAACCTCTCACATTCTATTGAATGTACCCAATATTTCCTCATTGCCTCTCTGTACTCTGCCCTGTCCTTGTTTTAGGTGTAATTGGAAAAGACTCAGAGGGGGAGCGAAGGCCCCTGCCAGACCCCAGTGCTGCCCCAGCTTGCCTGGGCCCTCGCTGGCCTGTTGGCCACCTTCCCAGGAGGGGCGTGCCGGGGGCTGCCTGCTCCCCGCTCTGCCCCCAGCCACCCATGTTTGCCGAGAGCAGCCTGGGGCCCAGTGAAAGCAGCCTTTGTCCTCCAGCCGTTCCTCCCAGAGGGATGACCCTAAGTCCCAGCTTGGGAACAAAGCAGCAACCTGCCATGTGAGTTCAGGTCAGCAGCAGTATCCTGTGGAGTCTCCCAGGCTAAACACGGTGCGGGGAGGGGGCGGCCTTGGCTACGGGGTTGCAAAGTTAGGTGGGATCAAGAAGATGGCAGAGCACTCCTGTGTCCTGAGCGATGATGCCAGGGGCTCCTGTGTGCACAGAAGTTTACAGTTTATAAAGTTGTTCCATGCTTTTCCGGGTTGGTGGAGCCTCCCCGATTGTGCACATCATAAAGGGCAGGAACTCGGAGAGACAGGTAGCAGTTTTTACATGGAACCACTTCAAAACATCGGGGTGTAAGCCAACCACTATTTACTCTGCTCATAACATTCGATGGGTCAGGAAATCGGGTAAGGCTCCGTGGGGATAGCAGCTCTGTGATATTTGGGGTGTCAGCTGGGATCCCCAAACAGCTGGGGGCTGGAATCATCCAGAGGCCTCTTCACCCACCTATCTGGTGCCTGTGATGACTTGGAGGCCGGACTTTCTGGGACTGTTGTCCAGGCACCTGCCGTAGCTTGGGCTTCCTCACAACATGGAGGCTCAGGGCTCCCAGAGCAAGTGTTGTGGCCAAGAGGGCAGACCTCCATCACCCTTTATGATGGACGCAGCCTCAGAATTCACATAGCGTCACTTCTGCTGCTCTCTGTTGAGCAAAGCAGTCACAAGCCCCCCAAGATTCAGGAGGAGAGGACATGGATCCCCACCTCTCAATGGAAGGAAAGTCAAGGAATGTGCAGCCATGTTTCAAAGCTGCCACAGCCAGAAATGAAAGTAAAATTACTAGGTAATGTTTATTGAGCACTTACTATGTGCCAGGCACTGTGCCAAGGGCTTCCCATGGATGAACCTACCTAAGCCTCCCCACAGCCCCAGGGGGCAGGGGATTCGGAGCCTGATGTTTTCCTGTCAACCTTTCAACCTGAGCAGACGGAGGAACCCAGGGAGATCGACAGGGCTGCCATTTGTTTGGTGTTGAACATGTCACTGTGGGAAGTTGTGGGCCGGTTTGTTTTTTTTCCCCTTCCTCCTCTAAACTTAGAATATTCCTCGAGTTCTTGAAAATTCTCACTTAGCTGCCTGATTCATCTCCTCACTCACCAATTCTTCCCTTTAGTGTTTATTTCGAGCAGTTTCTCTCTCCCTCCCCCATCACCCCTTCTCCACCCTGCAGCTCGTGGGAAGGGAAGGGGCATCGCAAACTTCCCCGCTGCCTCCTCTCCCCAGGCTTTTGAGGAAACAGGGGGTGGGGCCTTGCGGTCCTGCCTGAGGAACCGAGGTATCACTCGGCCTCCTGTGTGTGCCGGCTTTGCTCTTCCTCCGCGGCCAAGTCTGGGGCTCACTCATCTGCCTCCCAAGGGTCTGATGTACAATAGGTGCCCAATATATGTTTGGTGAACTGAACATGTAAATGATGGAGGAAGGAAGAACGGCTGGCTCTTCAAGGGCGGAGGTTCTCTCCTGTGCACCTCTGCGTCCCTGGCACGCAGTAGGCACTCAATAAATGTTCATTGTACCAAATGAAGAAAAGAAGGAATGGGTGGATGAGACAGGGAGCAGTGACTGGGCCTTACATTTGTATCCTTGTCACGTAACGCAGTGCTGGATGCCCATTCATTCCCTCGGTGAATGAATGAATGATTGACTCCAGTGAACTCTCCACCAGGAGGGGATGTGTCTATTTCACATCTGTATTCACAGCCGGGCACACAGCAGGTGCTCAGCAGTGCCTATGGAGCTGAATGAAAGAAAGAGGGAATGAAAAGAATGACTAAGTGAAACTTCTCATTATCAGGGACCTTGCCTTGTTCATCTCTGTCTCTCCAGTTCTCAGCACAGAGTCTTGTATACAGTAGGTGCTCATTCGATGTTGAATGAATGAATGAGTGAATGAATGAAAAGAGAAACTTCTTGAGGGTAGGGACATGTCTTATTTGTTTCCCCACTTCCTAGAATGGGGCTTGGCACACAGTAGGTGCTCAATAAATGTCTGTTGAACTGAACGCATGGATGAATGAGCGAGTGAGTACGTAAGTGAGACTTTTGGAGCGTAGGGCCTGTGTCTTGTTCATTTCTTTCCTCAGGTCCTAATACCAGGTCAGGCATACAGCAGGTGCTTAGCAAATGCTTCCGCGCTGCCCCGACCTTTGTGGGAGTGTCCGTGTCCATCCCTGAGAATGTACTGAAAGGGGAAGGCCGACTGGGGGCACCTTGTCCCTCTCAATTGGCCCGCACCCTGCCCGCCGGGCCCCATGGCCGGGACTTCCTGTTGTTCCCGTCTGCACAGGTGGACAGGAAGTCCCCGAAGGCCTGCCCAAGAGCTGCTTCCTATATTTCCTTCATGCCGGGCTGCCCTCGGTGGGACCCAGGCGCCACACCGGGCCCCAGCGCCGGCTGGCCGAGGAAGAGTACCCCCCAGGGACCCCACTTCCTGACTACATTAGCACTTCTATTTTAGGGCCTGCTGAGTTTTTGCACAAGGCAAGTGAAGCCTGGGAGAATGTTCCACTTGGAGCCAGCCCCTAAAATCACCTTGTTCTTATTCTGGCCTGTTAACCCCCTCACAGCTGAGCAGCAGGAACAGAACAGAGAGTCAAGGCTTTGGGGTCTGAGAGAGCAGGGTTCAGATCTACCTCTGTGGCTTTAAAGTTGAGCCTCAGTTTTCTCATCTGTGAAATGGGCTTTATAAATATCCACACACACCCTGCCCCTCCTGTTTTCCCATCTTGGCCACATGTCTGTTCCTCTTTCAAACTCCCCGTGCTGAGGCTGCCCACTCCCGGAGTTATGATGTCAGTAGATTCCCAGCACTGTGTTTAAAAAACTGTCTGCCCTGCTTGATTCTGAGAGGCAGTGGCTCAGGCTAGGTTCCCTAGAAACAGAGCTTGAGACGGGGATTCATGTGTCCACGATTTAGTGACGGAGAACTAGAGTCGGCCTGATCCCTGGAGGTGTTCTGGAGGGGCGACAGCACCACAAAGTCAGTCCCTGCCTTGGAGAAGCAGGGTGGCTCTTCCTCCACCAGCTGAGGTCAGCTGTTGGAGAAGCTCGGGCAGTGAGCGTTGGCAGCCAGCACCACAGAACCTGGGGGAAGGGGACCCCAGCCAGTACCAGGGGCCTGGGCGGGACACCAACAGCATCTACTGCTGTCAGGCAGCCTGGAGAGTTATGGACCCAGTGCAGTGAGATGCTGGGTGTAGATTGGCTGGCATGGAGACGTCGATGCCTACTAAGTAGTAACTTGGTAAAAATGAAGAGCTCTGAAGAAGATGGAAGTGGGTATATGGGTGTAATGATGCCGTTTGTTCCTCCAGCACATACTGGTTGAGCGCGAGAGGCCAGGCTCTCAGTGGGTGCACAGGTGTGGACTCCACATTCCGTGCCTCCAGGGAGGGGTGACACCCACATAAATGGATACATGGGTAATGGTGCTGTACCTGTGATGTCTCCACACATTGGTGGGAAGGTTAGGCCCATTTTTAGGGGGAGGAAATTTAACACAGGTGATGGATGTCCAAACATTCAAAATAGTTTATTTTTCTTTGATTTGAGAAAGTAATACGAAGACACAGTGAACATTTCCAATAGTGCAAAATAGCATAGCGTTCTACAGAAAAATGTGTCTCCCTGCTACCGCCAACCTGCAGTCCCACTCCGCTAGAAATTGGTGACAGTTTCATGCATCCCCTTGCAGAAATATTCTCTGCGTACATAAGACTCTCTGTGCCTGTATCTGTATTTCCTGTGTATATACACATATTTTTAACACCAGTCAGACCTTGCTATACATAGTGTTCTATGCCCTGATTTTTCTTTTTTTCATAATGATGAGACCTTTCCCTCTTAGCACAGTAGGTCTGTCTCATTCATTCTGATGGCTTTATATTTTTCCTCTCATTGTATTTATTGAACCAGTCCCCTCCCGATGGATATGTAGGTCATTTCCAGTTTTGTGCACCGTAAACAACACTGCAGCGAACATCCTTGTGCAAACGTCTTGGTGCCCTTGTGTGTTGCATCTGTCTGCAGGGGAAATGCCTAGCCATGGACTTGCCAGGTCATGTGAAGGTTGAATAGGGTTTTCCAGGTGGGCTGGGGCTGGCAGGAGTGGGAGTGAGGGGGAAGGGGAGGTGTTCAGGTATGAAGAACAGCATGAGGACATACAGGAGCTGGAGCTGAGAGCAGGGTGGCCTGCCTCCATCACAAATGTGGTCTGGGTCCCAGCCTGATGTTCAGATGCCACATCACCTGCCGAGTTTCACTCCAGCTCTGAGAATCTGGGGGTGTAGGTGGCTCCTTATGAGGGGTCTGACACCACGCAAAGCACTTTTTCTGTCTTCTCCTTGGGTTCACATGGCACATCATCAAACAATATTGTTATCACAGTTTTATCACGGGCTCAGAGAGGTGCAGTGACTTGCCCAGGGTCACACAGCTAATGAATGACGGATCTACATGATCCCATAGGTCAGTCCTTCCACATATACCATGTTGCTCCCTGCTCTTCCTTGCTAGGAATTCCTTGCCAGGAATGCTCTTTCATTGGATGTCTATCCTGTTGGAACACAGCCTCCATGAGGGCAGGGATCTTCATCTGTCTCATCCCCTGCTGTGTCCCCACAGTCCAGCACAGGGCCTGGCACACAGCAGGCATGCAATGAATGTTTGTTGAATGACCAAGTGAGCTAGTGAACTTCTGGTCCATTCCATTCCAAGCAAAACTTTTATTTGCTTATAATAGTATTTATGATGATGATGATCTGGTTCCTTTTCTCAGAAATAGACTCGCATTTTTTAAAGCAATGAAACATCTTTCTTTGCAAACCAGTTTATCTCGTAGGAATCTGACATTTTGCATTTTTTTCCTCTGGGAGCCAAACGAGGATGTCTATTCTGTAGAATGTCACCAGAGAAAGGAATCTGAACATTTCCTTTTGGAAATTTCTGCATAAAAAGTTAAAGCGAGATGGAACTGTACTTGAAGATTTCAGTTGCCATGGCTACCGAATAACACAGCGAATAGTGTTCTTACATATGGTCTCCACTAGACCTTCAACCACTGTATCTCAGTTACAGAATTTTGGCTTTTAAGTGCATTTAATGCAGTGAGGCTTTGAGAGGAGAGTCTTGCTGCTGGGTGTCCGCTGGCTGAAGTGCTTTAACCAGCAAGTATTTTTTTGAGCCTCTCCTGGGCCCCGTCCTTTGGGGCTTATCTTCATCACCATCGTGCGGGTGCTGGAACTACCACCTCCACTTCAGAGATGAGCACACTGAGCCCCATAGAGTTTTGGATGGTGTATATGTGTGTCCATTCAATGTTTATTTGTTCGTTCATTTATTCATTTGTTTATTCTCTCAACAACTATTTATTGAACCCCTTCTCTGTGTCAGACACTGGTCTAGGCAGTGAGCATCCCTGCCCCAGCAGAGTGTATGTTCCAGTGGGAGAGACAGATAATATATACGAAAAGTAAATACTGATAAATGTATGAAGACAATAGAACAGGTTGATGTGGCAGATAGAGGCTGGGAGGAGGTGTGGCTGTAAAGGCCCCTAAAGGGATGTGGCTTTTGAGCAGAGATCTGAAAGAAGGAGCCCACCACTTCTGGGGGAAGAGTGTTTCAGGCGGTGGGAACAGCACATGCAAAGGCCCTGAGGCCAGAACCAGCTTGGAGGGGTTGAGGCCAATAGTGGGGTCAATATGGCCGGCCTGGTATTGAGCAGGGGGGTAGGGGGAGGCAGGTGGGGGCCTGGAGGGCCAGGGCAGAGCGTTTGGAGTTTGCTCTGGCCTTAGTGCAGAGCTGAGGGCGTGCTTTTGGTAGCGGCTGATGGGACAGGTTGGAGAAGGGGGCTGGGACCTGGTGCTGAGGAGGGATGTCGGGGTCAGGGTGGGGATGGGGATGGAGAAATGATCTGGTTCTGGCTGTAGTTTGGGGAGGGGAGGAAAGGGACCGTGGAAGGTTTCCAGTTTTCAGGCCAGGACAGAGAGGTGAGTGGAGGAACTTGTGTGGAGAAAGCAGATTTGGGGCCAGGCATCAAGAGTTTCCTCCTGGTGTCTTTGAGGCACATTTGAGGCACCATTAGATTTCCAAGCAGTGAGGGAGGTGGGATTGAAGGAGGTTTCACTTTGGCTTTTGAAGATGAGTGATGTCGAGGCTTTCCTGATGGGCCTGGTCCAGCGGAGGGGGAGACTCGGGTGCTGCAGGGGACAGAGAGGTGGTCAGCTGCAGGGGTGAAGCCCTGGAGTTGGTGAGCGGGGTAAGAGGAGGGGCTGGCCTGGTAGCTGGAGGGAGGCAAGGCGGGCTCCCAGATGCGGGGGCCAGAGAGGGTGGGCTCACTCTCCTCTGATTGCTTTGATTTGTTTCAGTGAAGGGAGAGGGACTTACCCATTGGTGCAAAGAGAGAACTGATTGTGCTTCGGAGGCAGGCTCCTCGGTTCCGATCCAGCCATTCGTCCCCCAGCAGGTTGCTGAGCACGAACGTTTACCGAGCACTTCCTACGTGCTAAGTGATCCCTCCACAGAGGTCCCTATTATTATCCCCATTTACAGATGGACGAGGAAACAGAGGCTCAGAGAGGTGCAGCAGCTTGCCCAAAGTCACACAGCTCTTTGGCAGACAGGCCAGGTTTTGATGCTGTACAACCTGGGAACCAGGTCTAAGGCTCAGGTTTCTCATCTTTCAAGTGGAGACAAGACCACATTGGGCTGTTGGCAGAGCATCAGTGACCTAAAAGATACGGTGGCACCTGCCCTGCACCGAACGCCGTGCTCAGCCTACGGGAGGTGCGTGAGTGATGGCCACCCCATCCTGGCCTGTTTCTGTTCACTGGGTCTCCAGTAAGTGCCACTTGCTGCTGGCATCTCGAGGCTGCACAGCATTTTCATTGCTTCCAGAAGTCCTTCTGCCAAAGGATCTCATTAAGTCCATTTTGAAATGAGAACACTTGGCAGGGGAAGAGAAGGTAGTTAGCATATTTATTATTCAGATCTGAAATAACTTGCCTGGTAAGAATGGAGAGGCACTGGGATCTGGCCTGAAACCCCGCCCTCTTCCCCCCCTGCCCTCGGAGGATGCAGGGCCTGAGGGAGGAAGGCCGGGTTTCTGCCGGCCTGCTGGCAACTAGCCTGTCCCTGGGATCCAGTCCGATGCGGGAGGAGGCTCTGAAGCTGCAGCGCCAGACCTGTTCCCGGCCTGCTGCAGATGGTGGCTGGAGAGCCGAGATGGGAATTCTTCCTGTTCTTTCTGGGATGAGTGAAAAAACAAAGTCTAGGGCTTCTAGGGAATTCCATCTGGTGTGTGCCCTGGTCTCATTAGATGGGAAGAGACCTGGCACCCCAGACACCAGCTCTGGCACCCGGGAAGTCCCAGAAGAGCCGTGGGTGCTCAGCACAGCCCACAGGGTCCTTGAGGCTGGATGAATTAAGGCCACTTGTCCCCGAGCTGTCCCCAAGAGCTGCCTCTGGGGCCTTGTTTGCCAAGTTAGGAACATGTCAGAGACCTGGTTTCTCGTCCTCAGCTGTATTATAGAGCAGGCAGAGCTGAACATCACCTTCACCCAAGACGCATGAGGTCTGGTGGGGCCTCTGGCTTCTCAGGCTCCCACCTTCCCTCTTCCCCTCTTTTCTGCTGGTCCCATTCGGCCAAGACTCACCCACCCCCTGTCCCTTACCCTCAAGGCTCCACTTACTGTAAGAGCCACCACTGTTATTTTGTATGTGTGACAGCTTTGTTGAGATATAATTGACGTACAATACAACATACATATTTAAAGTGTGTAATTTGATGAGTTTTGACATATGTGTATTCCCGAGGAACCACCATTACGATGAAAATAATGAACACGTCCTTCACCCCTAAGAATTTCCTCGTGCCCCTGTGTGATCCCTCCTTCCCTCCCTGCCCTCATGCAACCGCTGATCTCTCTATCATTATAGATTAGTTGGCATTTTCTAGACTTTTATGTAAATGGAATCGGACACCGCACGCTCCTCTTCATCTGGTTCCTTTCACTCTGCATAATTATCTGAGATTCATCCGTGGCGTAGTGCGTATCAGCGGCTCATTCCTTTTTATCACTCAGGACTGTTCCACTGCATGGATGTACCGGTGTGTGCATCCATTCGTCTGTTGACAGACAGTTGGGTTGATTCCACTTTTTGGCTCACGTGAGTAAAGCTGCTCTGAACATTCTTGGTCAAGTCTCTGCGTGGACACGTGATTTCATTTCTCTTGGGTAAACACCTAGGAGTGGAGTGGCTGGATCATGTGGTAGGTGCATGTTAAACTGTTTTCCAGTGTGGCTGCACCATTTGCGTCTCATCCCCTGAGAGTTTCCGTTGCCCTGCATCCTCACCAGCACTTGGTACACTGCTGTTATTGTATCAGTGAAGATGCTGAAAGGAGCAAAAGAACGCCCCCCCAATAAAGACGGGTCAAACCATAAGGATGCGTATTACTTCACATAATTCACCTGATGGTAGAGGGGATGTAGTGCAGTGTTCATCACACTGTGGCCTGTGAGCTAAGAATGAGTTTTACATCTTTCAAAGATTATTTTTAAAAAATCCCCCAAACCAAAAAATATGTGACAGAGACCACACGTGGCTGGCAATACCTAAAATATTTACTATCTTGCCCTTTAAAACAGTTTGCCACATCCTGGATTAGTGGATCAACCCAGATTCTTTCCATTTTTCTATGCTCTCTTCAGCATCTTTTCCCCTCGTGGTCCCAAAATGACTGCCACAGTTCCAGCCATTCCTGGGAGACTTGACAATATCCAGCTAAGGAAGAGGGGGTGTATTGGGAGGAAGACTTCTCCCTGAGTGTACCCAGCAGACTTCCCCCCAAAATCTCATTGGCCAGGATTTGGTCCCATCCCCATGCTGTTGCTGCAAGAGAGGGTGGGAAGTTAGTAGCCAGCATTTTCAAGGCTTGGCCAGGAAAGAAGAATGCTGTTCATGGCTGTATTTTTCTGTGCCAATTCTTTGATTAGTTTCCTGGTGCCCGATTGTCTTGAATGAGTTTGAGCTGGTTATGAGGACCCTATATGTCCCTGGCCTTGGTTCCTTCATCTGAGATTTGATGTCACCTTTAAGGGCTGATGAGAACTGAATGAGATTTATGTAAAGTGCCTAAAGTGTTGCACATAGTCGGTGCTGGAGGACAGTGTGGTATAATGGTCGCCCAGGGTCCTTGCTGTGTGACCTTGGCCAAGTAGCTTGCCTTCTCTCAGCCTTACTTCTCTTGTCTGTAAAATGGGTATAAGATGGTCCCCCTCCTTACAGGGTGATGCTGAAGAGTCTGTGAATTATCTGATTCAAAGTGCGCGGCCTGGGCCTGGCATGTGGTTAAGTCTTGATAAACATTAACTGTGCACCAGGCCTCAGGATGGGCCCTGGAGATACAGAAGGGAATTGAAACAGCGCTGACCTTCCAGTATCTGCAGCCAGTGGGCAGAGGGGTGTGGAAATTAGCCCTTCTATTTATGGTTAAGAGAACACTGTGATGGGGAAGCTCAGGGGTTGGGGAGCCCAGAGGAGGCACTGAGCTGAGTGGGAAGGGTAGCAGGGAAGGCTTCCTGGAGGTGGGGGCATCAGTGTGAAGTCTTTAAGGGTGGGTAGGAATTGACCAAGGAGGAGAGGGGAGGAGAGGATGGGACTGCAGTACAAATGTTATAGTGTTTCTCCCCTACCCTCCCCATCCTCTTATATGCACCCCCCGCCACTTCTCCTCCCCTCCTCGCCCCTTCTTTCTCTTCTTCACTTCATTCATTCATTCACCCATTCATTCAGCAAACACTGAGAGCCTCCAGTGTGCTAGGCACAGGGACAATAGCAGATATTAAGGCATCCAAGGTTTCTGCTCTCACGAGCCTTGGTTAGAGAGATCACATTAAAGAAACGATCAGGAAAATACCAGGTAGTATAACAGAATGTGTGAAGGAAAGGGTGCTAAGGTAGAGAGGGTCTGGCAGCTCCTTTGTGTTGGGTGGTTGGGAGGGAGAGTCTCTGAGGAGCTAGATTCAGAAGTGAGAAGCATCATGGTATGCGGGGCTACAGTCAGTTTGGGGCTGCTGGGTGGTACCTTTCCCGGCAGGAGGCAGCTGGGTGGAGGGAGCTGGGGGCCTCACCTTCATCGTCCTGGCGATGGGAGAGTTCCAGACAGCTGTGAGTCCAGGCTGGCCAAGGTCCAGGAACTCTGAGGCTGCCAGAATATGCCTTGTGCCTACCAGGTGGGTACTGTGGGGGCCTACGGGGCGACACACTTTTGTCAAAATGCCAAGGCTGCCTGGCCGCCCTGCTTCCTGCCCTCCTGCCCAGCACAGCGTGGCTCCTGGAACAGTGTGGGCAGTGCAGAGGAGGGGCTGTCTACAAGCCGAGAAACAAGGCACAAGATAATAGACCTCTAGCCGGGTCGGGAGAAAGCCGTGCCTGTGTGGAGGCCTCAGCAAGCAGGGACCGAATGGGGACCATTAGTCACAGCAGCTCTGAGATGAGAGGAGGGTGGCCGAGGGCTGGCTAGCTGGGCAATGGGAATGATAGGGGTGGGCCTGGGAGGCCAGAGGCGCCAGCTCCCCAGCACCCACTGTCCCCTTGCCCACCGAGCCACAGCTCTGAGAGCACAGGCCTCCAAGCCAGACTTCACCACTAAGTGACTGTGCAGCCTTCAGCCTCTGCGCTCACTGCCTCAGTGTCCTCATCTGTATAATGGCGATAGTTGTTCTGCTCTCACGAGATAGAACACACATCACATGAACTTCAGCACCACCTGGGAAGGAGGGGACCGTTTTTATCCCATTTTAAAGACAAGGAAGGAGGGGCTCAGAGAAGGCAAGCCACTTGCCCAGGATCACACCGTGAGGAGTCAGTCATGGGAGGCCTGCCCTTAACCATGTGTGTGTGGGGATGACATGAGATGGCGTAGGACCTGGCCCGTCGTTGGTGCTTAGGAAATATTAACCGCGTCCTAGCAGTGTTTGAATAGATGTTGATTTGGCATGTGGGAGGACGTTTTTCTTCAAAAGTTTGTTCTCCAAACGTGAGCACTCCAGCCGCAGACCGCCCCGTGGGAACCTGACGCCATCCCACCTACCTTTGCCAGGGGCCTGCTTTGTGCACCCTTACCTGGGAGGCGGGTGTCACGATTTCCATTTGTGAGATGAGGCACCACAGGCAAAAGGAGGCCACGTGAGTGCCCCAGACCACACGGTGTTTGAGTCTGCCTGGGACAGGTGGCCTTTGAGAGGAGGCAGCTGGGGTTTTGAGTTGGGCTCCCCGGCCTCCCAGAGAGGAGGGGAGCGCTGCCCGGGGACCCCCAGTAATTGGGGGCAGAGCCTGGTGGCCTCAAGCCTGGGTCAGTGGGCCCAGGGCCCACCCTCTCCTCTCCGTTCAGCCGGGGCAGGTGGGATACAGGGGGCTTTCCAAGGCCGCCCAGACCTGGGGGTCCTTGGAGCTGCCGAGGCGGCTGAGGCCATCTCAGGAAACCTTGTGCCCATCACAGTCAGGCTTCACTTGGGATTCACGGCCGCCCGAGTCTGAGGAAGTGAAGCAGAGAGGAAGAAGGAGGAGCAGGGCTAAGGCCCTTTATCCTGCCGCCACCTCTTCTGCACCCCAAATCCAGCCCTGTTCTGCCATGAGCCGGGGTGCTCACAGAGGCAGGGTAGCCGGTGTTCAGGAGCCCCGGCTTTGAGCTCAGCCCGACCTGGGCTTAAGCCATGCTCTGCACGCGGCAGCCATGTGACTCGGGCTAGGGTCTTCCTCATTCGGTGTCTCGGTGTCCTCATCTGTACAGCAGGGATTACAACCATTCTGGCTTATGCAGGTCAGGGAGGTGATGGAGCGCACAGTAGGCCCTCGGCGACTAAGAGCTACTCCAGTTCATTATCATCCTTACTGCAAAGCCCAAATAAAACCACTCTGGGAGCCAGGGATGGGGTCCCCAGCACCTGGCACAGCGCTTGGCACATAGTAGGTCCTCATTCAAGTGCTTGTTGAAGTCAGAAGGGAGGAGGGAGGGGGCAGGGAAAGGAAGCCTTCTCATTCCTCTAGCCTTTTATTATCCTCGGGGAGAGGCTTCAAATCTTAGGGTGTTGCTTAGGGGGCACTTAGCCCAGGATAGCAGGCTCACTGCTCAGGGATAAATTTCCTAGGGGACATCATGAATCCCTTGTCCCAGTTCTAATTCTTGTTCCCCAAGAACATCTTGCTCTCTTTCACTAACTGATCCAAAAATGTGCAATTTCAGCTGCTCTGGTGGAAAGAGACGTGTTGTCCAACCCCAAGCAAGGCGACCAGACAAAGACCCCAGTAGGGTCCCCTTCTCCTTCCCAGAAAGCCCGAGGAGCGTGTGGCAGCGTTCCGGAAACCACTGCCCCAGAGCCACTGGGCAGCCAGCAGCATGAATCAGGCGGGGCCCTCAGCCCAGCCTGCTTCCATTTTTGAGGAGGCCAGGGCCTGCAGCTTTATTAGACGCCTAGCTCTTCAAAGAGGGGCTGTAATTACAGACTGGCCTTGCCACGCAAGGCGGGGCCACACAGCGGGCTCTCCCCAGTGTGGAAAATGCTACTTTCCACTTGAGCTCAGGGTGGGGCCTGATAAAGCAGAGAGATGAGTTCCTGGCTGTTTCTAGAAAGATTTCCTTTCCAGATGGTTTTTCTTTCCCCCCTCCCCTTCCAAGGTTAATTAAGGGCATCTTAGGTCATTAAAATGACTATTTGAATAAGAGTGTGATAAATGAACACAAGGAAATTGTCTTGGGCTTGGTTTATAAATAATCTGGGATTGACTTGTCAGATCAAGTTATTTCTGTTTTTTTTTTTGTTGTTCCCATATCAGAATTCTTTTCCCTGTTGCCTTGGAAACAAGCCTAGGGAGAGGGATGCTGGGAGTTGTATGACTGGGGTTCAAACCTCAATGATTCCCTCATTTCACACGGTGGGCACGTCGAGTGCCTGCTGAGTGCCAGATGCTGAGATTCAAGGGTGAACAGGACACATACCTGCTGCCCCTGGTCTCAGAGTCCAGTGGGGAGACTGACGGGTAAATTGAGTTACAGCTCAGATTGTTAATGATGCTTGGGGGTCATTCGGCAAAGTGGGAGCCCGAGGTGACCACCCCCTGCCGGGGGGCATGAAGAATCAGGGGAGGCTTCTTGGAAGAGGGAGTACCCTAAGCTGAGCTGTGAAGGACAATAGATGCTGACCAGGTGAGGAACGGGTAGAATGGTGTCCTAGCGAGAGGGAACAGCATGTGCAGAGGGCTGAACAAGAGGCAGCAGAGCACATCCCAGAGACCTTGTCAAAGTCCAGATCGTGAGCGAATCCTATGGAAGATCACGGCTCCTGACATAGATTTATTGTGGGTCTGGGACAGCCATCTGCCTGGGCCTGGTTCTTCAATGAAATGAGAAGTTTGGCTGTTGGTCAGCTCTCCAAAACCTTTGCTCCATCCCACGAGGAGAGAAAACAGGTTTAAGCTGGGTCGACAAGTCAGCCCTTCCCACATATGGTCCCTGGAATTAGTCTCTAGGCCAGATGTCAAGAAAGGAAACTGTTTGATTTACAACCAGACAAGTCCTTCTGCAGGCATTTCCTGACCCAAGGAGGTCTGAAGACAACCAGAGAAGTGTGTGGAATAGTTACTGCCCTCGTGCATGGGGCTTGGGACAGAGTTGGCTATTTTAAGGGGTCTTAGAGGTGTGGATAGAGTCTGGCTTCTGTCCTAGAAGGAGGAGGGCTTTGGAATCAGACAGGTCTGGGTTCAAGTCCCAGAACCCCACTTGCCAGCTCAGTGACCTTGAGCAAATACCTTCAGCTCTTTAAAACCTCACTGCCCTTCTCTGCAAAATGGGGATAATTAATAACAGGACTCACCCCGTAGGGTTGTTGTGAGGGTTATGTGAGGTGAGGTGTATGGGTGACCAGTTCCCGGCACACAGCAAATCCTCAATTAATGGTTATTATTATTTCTACCACACCCCCTTCCTTATCAGTATAACATTAGTATATTTCGAGGCCCAGGATGCCTACTTCCGGAATGTACAATCTTTTGGGAAACAGGATGTGCAGAGAGTCATGTGATTGAGACCTCCTGGGGGAGATTTGGAAAAGACTGAAGTTGCTGAAGGTGGTCATGGGGTGCGGGGACGTCCAATAGAGGTGGAGAACAGGGGAAGGCAGCTCTAGGCAGGGATACAGGGGATACAGCATGTGAAAAAGCCCAGAGGCAAGACTGAATACGGCCATGCCCAATGGCCTTTGCACATGCCATTCAGCCTTCCTGGAATACTCCTATTCATCTTTTAAGACCCTACCCGGATTTGCTTCTTCCAGTTACCATAAATGATCCTCAGTAAATGACCATCTTCCCTTTGCTCTTCTTTCCTCAAGTTCCTACATTCTTGGTTGGGTTTCGCCTCCCCCACTTACATCCCCATCATAGTGTGTTATTCACTAGTCTGTTATAGCCCTTGGTACTTGTACTGCAAATGTTCATTTTTTTTTTCTGGCTTTTTCTTCCACCTGAGGGATTCTCTAGAGTGTTCATATTTGTATCAGATTTGGGGGAGAAAATGATACAGCCTCAGATCTGAGGTGGCCTGTTGGGACACTCTCTCCCCTTAATGGCTGAGATCAGATAGCTATCCCGAGCTCTTCAGGGACTATAGGTCCCTTCAGGGTCAGCACGGAGCTCACACAAAGTAGCGGCACAGGGAACATTTGTTGAATGAATGAATGACCGCATTCTGATTTCTGTGACGGCACACACTTGTCTAGAAATGGTGACCTCTGGGCCCCACCTCATACTGTGGATAAAATTCCCCTTTATTTCCTGGATCACAGCAGTTTCTCCAGAGTATTTTGGATTAATTATGTAAGGAGATGGCTTTCTTTCCGTTTTGATGCCCAGCAACATCCCAAGAGTTTCCTGGAGAGAACAGAAGAGTTTGCAAAAAAAGTCCTCTGGCAGGGAAAGCGCTCAGGCTGCCCCAGTTTTCAGAGAGTGACGCTTTTTATAGTCACACTTTCAGACCACATTGTACCTAAGGGGAGCCGGGAGCGGGGAGCAAGCAAGCAATCTGTCTTTCCAGCTCCCTTCTGCACCCCTCTCACCCGTTGTGGAAGGAGGTGGGACCTTGTGATCCCGCCTGCTGCTTGGTCTTCTCTGCTTTTCCCAACATTTGTCTTCGATCCAGACTGATTTGCCAAAGGCCAGTCCTCCTCTACCTTGTCCAAGGTGCAAGGCTGGGGGTTGCACACTCTACCACTTAATAGCTGTGTGACCTTAGGCTGCTCATTGAATCCCTCTGCCTCAGTTTTTCCATCTGTAAAATGGGAGTAATAATCCTATTACAAACCTCATTTCATTGTTGGGAGGAGCAGACAGTGTAATACGATGCCTGGCACACACAGTAAGGGGTTCCAACAGCATCAGTGACAATGATGACTTTGATGATTTCATCTCTGAAGATCAGAGAGGCTCAGTAACTTTCTCAAGGCCACACAGCTAATAAGAGCCAGAGGCAGGTCTACAAACCCTTAACCATGAAGCTATATTGATTTAGCATATCCTGGGCTGGGGCTAGGGTGAGGTGACTGAGGCACACACCTAGGGCCCAAAATTTAAGAGAGCACCAAAATAATGGGTTATCAAAATAAATAACTTTAAATGCAGTATT
The DNA here is from genome assembly GCF_059928025.1 of Delphinapterus leucas. NCBI lineage: Eukaryota > Metazoa > Chordata > Mammalia > Artiodactyla > Monodontidae > Delphinapterus > Delphinapterus leucas. The sequence continues at coordinate 19,075,392 of NC_143142.1, forward strand.
TTTTAAAAAATCAAAATTAATTCAAAAATCCATGGTGAACAAACTGTCGACATTATACATAAAGACAGGATCAGTGTCACTGAGTTTTTCTTTTGTCTCTGACTTCAGTATGGGTCGGCACAACACTGAACGAGTCTCTTTTTGTTGGACGATAAGGTTTTTACGAATTTTTCACAAATATAACTGTGATGAACACCCCTGTATAGCAAAATGTTTGTATAGATCATTCTCATTTCCAGACAGATTTCTGGGTGTGGAATTGGATCATGAAACTCAGGATCAAAAGGCAGGCACATCCTCCCATCCCAACCTTTTATTATGAAAAATTTCAAATATACAGAAACTGTGCAGGACATACACATATACCTACCAGACAGATTCTATAATTGCTCACCTTTTGCTCTCTTTGCCTTAGAAAAATCTAGCCATCCATCCATTCCTTAGTGTATACTTTTTTTTTTTTGCTGCATTTCAAAATAAGTTATAGATATCAGTACACTTCAGCATGCGTGCCATTAACTGGCCATTGTTTTTAAGAATTTTGATCTTCAATGTTAAATTCCCTTCAGGAAATAATATACCAATCTCCATTTCCATCTGTGGGTAAATGTATCTCTTTTACCACAGCCTGACCAACACTGGGTATTATCACTTTAAAGGTGTTGTAGGTGCTGCTTTGATGTAACGTTTTTCCTCCGGAAGGGTCTCAGTAAATTTTTCCCACCTCTGTGTCCAGGTGGTCTGTTAAAAAGTTGCGTCCCTTTCTAGATCTTTAGGTATTTCTGGTGTGGCTTTTCTGGGGTTAGATGGGGAGGACTCAGCTCTTTCTCATGACTGCTCCCACCCTGGAAGTCCCTGGCCCTCTGGGCAACTGGCCCGCCCACTGCAGGAGGCTGGCTACGGACCAGGTGAGGAAAGTGGGCAAACCTTGGTGGCCAGAAGCCCTGGGACCCTGAAGGCTGTATGGGGTGGTGGGTGGGGCCAGACACATGTATGGAGGTAGGATCTGGGGTCCTGTGCACATTTTTCTCATTTGCATCATGGGGTGCAGGCTGCTACAAGAGGCCCTTGTCTCCCTCCCCTCTCTCTCCTCAATTCTGCTCCAGCTCTTGGTTTCCCAATGGCCCAGGCACTATCCTGCCTCTGGGCATTTGAATCTCTTGTGATTTCTGTGGGTCAGGAATTTGGGAGCAGCTTGGCTGGATAGCTAGGGCTCAGGGTCTCCTGTGAGGTTGCAGTTGAGGGCCACAGTCATCCAAGGGTTTGCCTGGCGATGTGGGATCTGCTTCCAAAATGGCTCACTCACACGGCTGGAAGTGGGTGCTGCCTGTTGGCTGGGGGCCTCAGACTCTCTCCACGTGGGTCTCTCCACAGGGCTGCTTGAGTGCCTTCACAACATGGCGGCTGGTAGGACCCAGCTTTGGAAATCACACACTGTCACTTCTGCCTTATCTCTTGGGCACACAGACCAACTCGGACTCATTGTGAGAGGGAACCACTCTGGGGTGTGAATAACAGGGGTCAGGGATCCCTGGAGGCCATCTTGGGGGCCGCCTACCAGGTGACGTCACCTCCCTGGGCCTCAGTCTCCTCCTGTCAAATGGGTTCACGTGAGGATTCATGAGTTAATTCCTATGAACACTTAGAATGGCATTGGACACTCAGTCACACTCTCAGTGAATATTAGCCACAGTTATAGTGTCCTACTGGACTGGGAGCCCTCAAGGGCAGGTGCGTCCTCAGTCTCTGTATCCAGTGCCTGGCCCGGGAAGGGCAGTCTCTGAATGCTTACGTGAATCAGTGAAAGAATGAATGAGCAAACGAACATCTGCAAGGACTAGGAATCCAGAGAAGAAGGAGATCTGCGTCAGCTGCATTGTCAGACACCTCCGTGAAAAACTTTCTCAAGTGAAGCCCTTTGATCGGTGTCTAGGGAGCAAATATTTGTTCAAAACTGAGATGACGTGGGTGGGGAAAAGTGCTGGGGATGCAGTCAGACTGATCAAAGTTTCACTCTTGGACTCGGCGTTTGAACGATAAATATTTACTGAGCTCCAACTCTGGACCATGTGCTGTGTCAGACCCGGAAAATGGGGCAGGGGCGGGGATGAAACAGCCCAGACCCATGCTCTGGTGGTACCCTTGCTGTGTGACCTTGGGCAAGTGAATCTATGTCTCTGAGTCTGCACCTCCTCATCTGTAACACAGAGGGTGGATCCCTGCTGGAAGGAGAAATCTCCTTCCAGGGGGAGGAGTGTGCCTCCCCTTAGGGAGGCTGCTGCTCACCGTTTCCGGACAAGCACCCCCTCCAGTCTCAGATGCTGCTGCCTCGCATTTCCCACCCCCACCCCCCGCCACTACAGCTCCACAAGGGTTAAAGCCCAGGAGCTCATGTGACCCAGTATAAACCATGAATCATTCCTGTTCATCCCTGTGCCGCGCCTGCCCACCCAGGATGGGGCAGATGCTGTGCCCCAGGGTTGCCATGGCAACTCTGCCTGTACTGAAATACAGCCCGGCCCAGTTCCTTCCTTGGGGGACCTCGGGGGTTGTTTCACCTGGCTGGGTGTTGCCTTTTAGGGAGGAGGGAGAGAAGGCTGGAAAGGCGAGAGAGACAGAGAGAGAGAGAGAGAGAAAGAGAGAGGATGAGAGAGAGAGAGGAGCTTAGGGAGGAACAAGTGGAAAATAAGACACGGGGAGGAAGGAGAGGCTGGGAAACTGACAGAGAAATGGACCGCCAGAGGGAGACAGACTGACTGCCGGCCAGAGGTCCACAGACGCTCGCCGCCTGTCACCCTAGAGGCAGTTTCCCAACTGTTCAGCCTTCCCCGGGCCGCCTGATCTCCGACATACGTGCACACAGGCGCCCGCGTGCACGCACGAGCAGCCGCATCTCCCCTTGCGCCCGCGGTCAGGGCACAGGGCGGATAGGCTGCCGGCCACGTGCATTCACAGTCAGCTCCGCGGGACGGTGAGCGAGTTGGGACTTGGAGAGGAAGAACAAATGGGGGCGGACGTCAGCTCCCTGGGCGGCTGCCTCCCCGAGGCCCCTCCGGCATTCCTGGGCAGCGAAGCCCCTCGCTGAGAACGGGGGCTGATGTCATCCTGGGCTGCCAAGCCAGGGGACCCGGGGCCCTGGTGGCTGCCTCCAGAAATGAGCTAGCTGCCCGCCGGCCCACAGGTTTGGAACCCCCGGCCGGAGGACAGGAAACCTGCGTGGGCCAGGTGAGCAGGGCCCCGCCGCCGCCGCGGGTGCCTGGGGGGTGCCTCCTACCTGGGGGAAAGTGAGGATCCAGGTGCCTGAGGGTGCCCGGGGGCCACCGCCTTTTCCACCCCCACCTCGCGGGGACCGTCACGCCCTGGAGCCGGCGCGGCAGCCCAGTTCCTCAAAGCTCCTCGTCACCCGAGCCAGCCGGCCAGCCGGTGAGCGCTGGGAACTGGATCTTGGAGCTGCCAGCGTGTTTACTCACAACTCCGGCGGGTGGACTCGCAGCCTGACCCTGAACTGCCTCAGATTCGGAGCGAGCCCCGCGGATGCCTCCGGCTGCTGGCTCAGCGATGTTTATCTACTCTCGGGCCGGCTGAAGAGGGCTGCTGGCTTTCCTCTCCAGGCAGCCCAGAACTCCTGGTGGTGCACAGCAGGGAGAGGGGAGAGGACCCCAGCGTTTCGCGGCTTTCCTGCCTCCCCACCTGCCGGCCCCATGGATTACCTGGGAGACAAACTCACGGTGGCCCAAACCCACATGACCCAGTGGATGGGGACCGTCCGGCGGTCCTTCCAGGAGGCCCTCAACTTAGTGACCAGCACGGTGGGCCCCGAGCGGGCGAGTGGGGAGCCCTCCGGCCGGACCCCCTTCAAGCGCACCTCGTCCTTCCGACACCTCGCTTCCCGCAGCCGGGAATCTTTACGCCGCTTCTCTGCGCGAAGCCAACAGAGATTTTCTTCCCTGAGGAAAAGGCAGCCGGACTCGGAGCCACCAGATCTTGTAAGCTTATTATGTTTTTTAAAATATGAAAACAACAGTGAGAACTCCTCCCCTCCAGTGCGGCCCCTGCCCCACTCCAGGGAGGTGGTGGGGTTCCCATAGATCCAACCGGGGAGGTTGCCTCTTCCAGAATAATTGTCCGTCTAGCCCGACCCTGTCCTGCTCCCGTGCCTGGGAAAGAGGCGTGTGGTGGCGATCCCCCTGACAGTGGACTTGCTCGCTCCCCCAAAGCGGTCAGGACATTTATACCGGACTCAACGTCTGTGCGGATGGGGCTGGCACATGAGTCCGGCAGGCTTTGCCGGTTGATTTATCTGCAAGTGCCGACACTCCAGCCCGACGCAAATGCTTCCTATTTTGGGGGAGGATTAGTTGGCACCTGCTTCATCTCCTCACACCCTCCAGGGTGGCCAAGTGTCCATGTCATGTGCGTGTGGAGACTTCTGTGGTCTTATAGTCGAGCAGAATTGCGAGGTCTCATCTGATTACCCGAGGTGGTGGGCAGATTTGCCCACTGACAAGTGAATCTTGGTGTGAATGAGCCAGGACAGGGGACCTTAATCTGGGTCCTGAGATTCCACCATCTCTCACTCAGGCAAGCTTGATGGGGCTTGGGGACCAGGGTAGAATGACATCTAATGATTGAAAACGCGACTTGCATCCAGGTTTTTTCTCAAGGACCTTACTAATGATTTGAAGAGGTGGAACTGAGCCCAGACAGGGAAAGGTACCTGCCTGGGGTAGCACAGTGAGTGAGTGGCAAAGCAAGTGCCGGAACCCCAAGCTTTGAACCCCACTCAGGGCTCTTTCCAGCCAAGCTTCCAGTAAAAAGATTTCTCCAGACCTTCCTCATAACTTCAGGGAAGCCCATATCACTGACCCTCAAAGAGAGGGCCTGGTGTTTTCACATAGGAGACATCTGCCACCAGACTATGTGACCCGGTTCGCAGGAGACTAAAGATGGGTGAAGGGCTAAACCAGCTCCTTCCCTGGGTTCAGCCTTGTGATGAGTCCCGATGGTCATTTTGGGACCCAGCATTTAGTTATGGAGCTGAGGGGTGCACCAGGCTCTCAGCCAGCCCTCTGTGCACGCGAGGTCGCTGAGATCTCACGCCTGCCCTCAAGGTGCAGGATCCCGGCATCCCCTCGGCTGGCCCAGAGAGGTGTGGTGATTCTCCCAGGGTCACACAGCAATCAGAGCAGTCAGTTGCTAACATGTGCCTCATTAATATGACATCTCCTTCCCTTCTGGGTCTGTGCTGCTCTGTGGCCCTGGACAAATCAGTGGGGCCTGAATTTATGAGACAGAACCCCCACCCCAACCTTTGGAAGGGGTGACTTAGCCCGGGGAGAGAAAGCCTCTCGTTCATTCTTTCTGTCCGTCTGTCTCGTCTCTGTGTGTCTCTCTCTCGTCTCTCCTCTTTCACTCTTGTTCCCTCTCTGGCAATTCATTTAAGGGTGTGGGGCTTGGTAACATTCAGTTCTCGTGCCCTGTAGCCCTAGGCATCGACCCGAGTCCCCCCAGGCCTCATTGCCCTGCTCCCCAGTTTGGTGAATGAATGAATGAATGAATGGAGATGGACCTTGCAGGGCCTTTGTCTCCTCTGTTCACTGTTGCCTTGCAGTACCTCCGTCAATGCTAATGCGTGCTAGATGAATCTGGGCTGAATTCATCTGGTACCTTCCCATTTAGCATTTGGCATCTACCAGCTGGCATTGGGGTTGAAAGCTTGAATCAAACTTGGCCACATCCTGGTGAAGGGACCTTGACCCTTCTCAAGCCTCACTTTCCTCCTCTGTCAGTTGGGGAGAACTCAGGATCATCAGGAGGTTGAAATGGGTGCCCATCGCAGGACTGGGCACATAATAGGTGTGCATTTGTAGCTGCTTTCTGTCTGTCAGGTGCCATGATGTCCTGACTCCTCGGGATGAGGGCAGAGTTGGGATGGAGACACAAGCTGTTATGCAGAGGGCCTGGGTTTGACTCCTGGCTCTGCCACTTTCCAGCTGTACAGCCTTGGGTGGACTGTTCCCCTCTCTGTGCCTCAGTTTCCTCATCTGTGAAATGGGGGTTTATCCTCATTTCCCATTTACATTTCCCATCGTTATCACTTAAGGGCAGTGACCTGCCACCAGTAGATGCATGATGCCCATGGCCATGGTATGTGGGCCTTAAAAGTTAGCTACTGCAACAACCAAAACCTTTTCTCCCAAACCATCCCTTCAAAGATCCCCAGCGAACTGGAAAATCCACACACTCCCCTTTCACTCGGGGACTTCGCTTAAATATTTGTTCTATGGGAGGAGGAAACTTTTTAAAGCCACAGACAGTTAAGAGTTTGGGGCCACCTGCAGGAGCCGTAGCTGGGGCTGGGAAGGGGACAGGGGGCGGGATTTCAGTCTTTGGGACTTGAACTCTTACTTGATTTACCTAAAGAGTCCGTTCTGTTCCAAATCCTGCCTCAGGCTCCTATTTACTCAGAGCCGAGTAGAAGAATCTCTGGCAGGCAGAAAGTAACCCTCAAAGGCGTGCCCCAAAACGTTTTTCTAAAGGCAGCCTTGAAATAATTTGCTAATGGCCTGCCTGGGCGTCTGCCGAATAAAAGGGGGAAGAAGGGAAATAATCGCATTGTCTCTGAGCGACAAAGGCAGGAAGAGGCATGTCTGTGCTGCAGCCCAGAGCGAGCCTGAGAACAAGCCCAGCAAGCAAGGTGGACTGCAAGTGGAGGCCGGGCAGAAAATTCCAGAACCCAGGCACAATGTCAGTGCCACAGAGGCCAATGGCTGGAGTGAAAGTAGGAAGCAGGGGTCTCCAAGGCTGAGGGCTGTTCTGCAGAGAGGGCTTTGGAATTGAACCAACTCGGGGCCGAGTGACCTTGGGCAAGTGGACCCGCCTCTTCCAGCCTCAGCATCCTCATCTGTAAAGTGGGGGCTCTCCTGGGGCTTGTCGGGTGGGTGGCCCAGTGGGACGGACTAAAAACCAGCACAGCCCTGGCACCTGTTAAGCACCCGCATCCAGGAAGGGCTTAACGAGTGTGGGTGCAGGTGCCGTGATGTGAGTCCCACCTAACCAAATGGCCAGACTGGTGCCTTTTGCAAAGCAAAATAAGAACCTGGCCAACCTTTTGTGGGCATTTACTGTGTGCCAGGACCCCATAAGCATGAGGTGTGTATTATTTGTGTCCCTTCGTTCACTCACTCACATTTTCATCCCACCAGTGTTTATCGAGCACCTACTAGGGTGCCTACACTGACTGAAACAGACACAGCTCTTGCCTTTATAGAGTTGCCTTCAAGGGGACAGAACATAAAACACGTCAGCAGATAAATATGTCATGTAGGGGCTGAAAACGAGGGAACCGTGTTAAAAGATCAAGGGCTTGTCTGTAACACCAAACTCTTTTGTTGTTGTTGTTGTTAATATTTATTTATTTGGCTGCGCCTGGTCTTAGTTGTGACACACAGGATCTTCCTTGCCACGTGCCGGATCTTTGTTGCAGCATGCATACTCTTAGTTGCGGCATGCAAACCCTTAGTTGCAGCATGCTTACTCTTAGTTGTGGCATGCAAACTCTTAGTTATGGCGTGTGGGAATCTTTTAGTTGCGGCATGCAGGCTCTTAGTTGCGACATGCAAGCGGGATCTAGTTCCCTGACCAAGGATCGAACCCGGGCCCCCTGCATTGGGTGCGTGGAGTCTTAACCACTGTGCCACCAGGGAAGTTCTGACACCAAACTCTGGCCATATGTCAGTTTTCCAGTCTCACTACCGTTGGTACCTAGGGCCCAGTCATTCTTTGGGGGGCAGAGAGCTGTCCCATGTATGTATATAGGATCATCCCTGGACTCTCCCAACTAGATGCCAGTAGCGCCCCCAAGCATGATGACCAAAAATGTCCCCAGACATTGCCAGGTGTCTCCAGGGGGCAAAACCGCCACCCCCTCCCCATCCTCCGGTTGAGAAGACTGCTGTACATAATTTGGTTGGGAGACTATAATTGTATTTGGAGTATCCTCCCACTGACCTGAGCTGGGGAAGAAGGGCAAGCACCTCCTGTTTGCCAGGAGTTTGTCTCATCGAATCCGCATAGCTGCCCCTGAGGGACATGGAGTATAGCCCCCATATTTTATGGATGAGAAATCAGAAGCACAGAGAGGTGAAGTCACAGGCCTGGGGCCACACAGCTCGGATCGGTGAGGCTGGAACCCCAACACCCCAGCGTGTGTCGGCTGTGCTGGGCCCAAGGTGGCCCCTGGCTCCGGGGATTCACTGTTTAAGCACCGGCGCGCTGTGCTGGGTGGGTTCAATCCTGAGTGGGAGTATTTGGTTCTGCGTCAATTATGGCGAAATGGATGCATAAATATTCAGCAGGGCTCAGCGTCTTCCCCCTGCCGTGAGCGCGCGCGCGCACACACACACACACACACACACACACACACACCTTTTTTTAGCAAGTGGGAGAGAATTAGAAAGGAAGAGGATGTCTGTGACTCTCACCATCAGAAGCCCCGATTTCTGTCAATACCTCCTCCACGTTGACTGCCTCTTTAGGCTGCCACGATAAATGACCACACACACTGGCGGCCGAAAACAACAGAAATTTGGAGACCAAGAGTTCAAAACCAAGGTGTTGTCAGGCCACACACCCCTTCTAGGGCTCTAGGGGAGGATCCTTCCTGCCTCTTCCAGCTTCTGATGGCTCCAGGGATTCCTTGGCTTGTGGCCACATTGCCCCAATCTCTGCTTCTGTCTGCACTCCGCTTCTCTTTTGTCTCTTATAAGGACACTTGTCATTGGATTTAGGGCCCTCCAGGTCATCCATCCTGAGCTCATCTGGAGATCCTTAACTTCTTTAACATCTGCAAAGACCTTTTTTCCAAGTCAAGTCGCATTCACAGGTGCCAGGGGTTAGGATGTGGACATATCTCTTTGGAGGCCGCAGTTCAGCTCACTCACTGCTTCTACTCTGGCCTCTTGCCCTCCAGGCCATTCTTCACCCAGCAACCCAAGGGGTCAAGTTGTTCCCCTGCCTCACCCAGACTTAGGAAGCCTCAGCTTCTTACCGTGGCCCGCAAGGCCCCGTGGGATGTGGCCCTGCTTCCCTCCGGACCTCAGCTCTCACCGCTGTCCTCCAAGCTCATTTCACTCCTGCCACTCTGACCCCCTGCTCTTCTTCAGTCATGGCCTGCTCCTTCCAGACCCTGGGCATTTGCCCTTACAGTTCCCTGTGTTTGGAATGCTCTTCCCTCTCTCTTCACCTCTACAGAGAGGCTTCCTGACAGCTGAGGCTGGGGTGAATCCCCACCGTGTTTCCCTCCACCCTGTGCCCTGTAAATGTCCTCCTGGTACTTATCTCAGTCTGAACTTGCTTCATTTCACTTGTTTATTCTGTCTCCACCACTAGAATGAAAGGCCTGCGAGGGCTGGGGTTTGGGTCGGCCTGGCTCACCTCGGTATCGCCGGTGCCTAGAAGAGCATCCTGCACATCTAGCCGCTGACGTCATGTCTGGCTTCCTGAAATCCACTCTCCTTTATCCCTGTGTCTGCCTTGTGGCACCATCTCCATATCACAGATGGGTAAACTGAGGCCCAGAGAGGATCAGTGATTTAGCCTTGGTACCCACCATCTCGGAGTTGACACCAAGATTCCAGCCCAGGGTGGTCGGCGGTTCTTTCCTTATAGAGGTCCAGGTGGGAAAATCTGAGATATAATGGGGATAGAAACTATTATTCATTCATTAAGAATTTTTTGTCCATTATCTCTTCTTTGCCAGATGGAGGACAAGATAGACAGGGTTTCTGCCCTCTCAGGGCTCACAGGAACAGGGAGACACAGTAAACAAATAAGTCAGCTAATGAGTGAACAAGATACTCTCTGGTATGTGTCAGGGCTCTGAGGAAAAATGTCACAGGGTATGGGGACTGGTGGGAGTGTGATTTAGGAAGAGAGGTCAGAGAAGTTTTCTCAGGAGGTGATGTTTTAAGCAGAGACGTGAATGAAGGGAATGGGCCTTAAGAAGTTTTGGAGGAGGAACATCCTGGCAGCGGGAAAGACAGGTGCAAAGGCCCTGAGGCATGTTTGAGGAGCAGCAGGGAGGCCAGGGTGGCTGGATCAGAGCAAGTAAGTTGGAAGAAGGTAGAAAATGAGCAGTTGGGGGCCAGGTCGTGCAGGGCCTGGGGGCTCTGGTAAGGATGCGAGATTTTAGAACCGTAGGGTTACAAGCAAGGGAGCAGTAACGAGAGCAGAGTATCAATGGCCGCTGTTCATTACTGAGCGCCTACTCTGTGCCAGGCACAGGTTGTCACGTTTCTCTCGGAGACCTGGGCTTCAGGGGAATAGGGTCCAGCTACTACCACCCCCTCCTGCATCTCCTGGCACCTGTGCCGATGCTGCCCATCACTGCTGGTCCAGAGCCCTGCCGGGTGCCCTGGCCTCAGGCCCTGCCCCTTAGGGCATGGAACTGGGGTGCTAGACTTCAGCGCAGCCCCCAAGTCCAGCGCCCAGTGACTTCACCTCTGCTCTGGTGTGGATGGGCAGGCAGGATGGGCCGACCGCACCCAACTCCAGGTCTGCTCTTCACCCTGCAGGCAGCAGAATGATGTCACCCAGAGAACAATGGCCCCTTCACAGGTCCAGACAGGGCCGAAGCCTGGGCCCAGAATCGGTGCCTCTGGGAGAGACCTGGAGTGACGCGCAGGGCAGGACAAAGGCTTGGCCGCTCCACCGGGCTCTGCTTGTGTGAAATTATGTTGAGCTCTCCGCCCCTCCCCCCACACTGAAAAAGGGGGGTGCGCTCACAGTACGTGGAGAGTACAGAAAACCCGAACAAGAGCAGAATCCACCCATGATTTTAAGGTCCATGGAAACCACTCTTGGCATTCGAATGCATTTCCTTCCTGTCTTTTTTCCTCCCTTTCTCAAGCAAAATCGCCCACCTTCTGTCTCTATCCTTGGAGAACATGTGCCGGTTTTATGTGTCTTTAGTAAAGACTGTTGTGAATGCCCAGGCCACACTCCACAGTGCACACACTCCTTTGTCTATTCACCCCTCTGCCTGGGCATTCGGGTTGCTCCCCATTTGGGGCAGTCGGGAAGGACTCTGCAGGGGCGGCCCTAGGTGGGCACATCCTTATCTGGACTTCTGAGAGGTCAGCGAGGTTAAAACAAGCTCCTCTTCATCTCTGTGACCCCACGGCTCCTCTGTTACTCTCACTTTCTCTCCCTCTTTCAGCGTTTTCAAATCTCAGATGTTTTGTTCAGACAAAATGCCTCTGGCTTTCCTCATCAGGAAGTCAGAAATTTCAGGAAGGAAATCTGGGTCGGTACATAACACAGGGAATGTTATATTTTTGGATTTCATGAAGAATGGGGTCTCGGCAAGGAGTCACCAAGATAATTCCTTACAAGTGGGAAGGATGTATTGGGTCAGTTACAGTGGGCCGCTGGTGAATGTTTAACATGAGCCAGGTCTTTAGGAGTAAAGCCCTGATTTGTATGCAGCATTTGCCTATTCCTCTGGTGTAAATACTCCCACCAGGGCCCACTGCAAGCTACCAACTAGCCATCAGTGAGCATGGAGCTGGGAAAAGATGTGCGGTACATCATTAGTATACACAGTAGTCCCCCATTATGTGCGGGGGATACATTCCAAACCCCCAGTGGATGCCTGAAACCCTGAATAGTACAATACCCTATATACACTATGCTTTTGTATACATACGTTCCTATGATTAAGTTTAATTTATAAATTAAATTAAGCTTTTAGGTACTGTAAGAGATTAACAATAACTAATAACAAAGTAGAACAATGATAACAACATACTTTAATAACAGTTATGTGCATGTGGTTTCTCTCTCTCTTTCTCAAAATATCTAATTGTACTGTACTCACCTTTCTTACTCCGGTGATGATGTGAGATGGTAAAATGCCTACATGATGAGACGAAGTGAGCAGGATGACGTAGGCAGTGTCACAGACTGTTGGGCTGCCGTTGACCTGACGATACGTCAGAAGGAGGGTCGTCCGCTTTGGGTTATCCTGGATCATTGAGCCATGACGATGGTAATGGATGGATGGTGGGAGCAGACGAATCCAGTGGTTGGGGGTCCAGGAGGGACAGTGTGAGATTTCATCACGCTACTCAGAAAGGTGTGCAATTTAAAACTTATGAATTGCTTATTTCTGGAATTTTCCATTTAATGTTTTTGGGCCGAGGTTGACCGTGGGTAACTGAAACCATGGAACATGAAACGGCAGATAAGGCGGGGTGGGGACTAGGGTATAGTATGTTATTGTACAGATTCAATGTACATAAGTGACCTCAAGACCATAGATAATAGTAAACCGTAGTAATTAGGAAATGATAAGGTTTGACTACTCCTTACCTTTGCTTTTAATAGGGTTTATTCAATCATTAGTTTATATCATTAATTTTTCTTAATGGCTGTGTTTAGCAACTGGCTCAGAACTGACTCCTGAAAATTTCACAGTTGTGCCTATACCACTGTTAGTAAAGAGAGTAAGTCATGGAGTCTCAGAGCTGTGGGTTTGAATCCTGGTTCTGCCTCTCACTTGCTGTGGGACTTTGGGGAGGCAACTTAGTCTCTTTATGCCTCCATTTCCTCTTCTGTAAAATGGGGCCCACAGTATTAGTCGACTCCGCAGCTGTGCTGGAGATTACACTGAGGTAATGCACATAGAACACTGAGCACAGTGCGAGGCACGTAGTAGGGTCTCAGTGAATGTTTTCCGTCCTCCTCCTCCTCATCATCATTTAGTGTTCAACAGTTGGCAAAGCACATTCAGACAGGCATACAGGCAGCCTCCAAGTGCCCCAGAGCTTCTTGCCCTTCAATATTCACACAAAGCCCCCTCCCACCCCACGTTGGGCTGGTCTGTGTGACCAGGAGAATGCAACAGAAGTGGTGGTGTCACACCTGAGCTCAGGTTATACTTATGGTGGCTGTCACTTCTCTCTTGGTCACTCTTTCCCTCTCTCGGAGCTTTCCCTCTGGGGGAGCCAGCTGCTGTGTCTCGAGGACACTCAGGCAGCCCTGTGGAGAGGCCCACGTGGCACAGACTGAAACCCGCCAGCAGCTGCGTGAGTGAGCTTGGCAGTGTTTCCTACAACCTGCAGAGGAGACCGCACCCCAGCTGGGAGCTTGTCTCCAACCTCATGGCATCCTCAGCCAGAACCATTCGGCCAAGCCCCTGCTGGACCCTGACTCCCAGAAACTGGGAGAGGCAGTGTTTGTTGTTTCAGCTACGAAGGTTTGGGGCTGTTTGTTACGCAGCAGTAGATAACCAGTATACGTTCCTTCTCATTCATACCTACCACAACAGACAGTCTGACGGTGGCCAGGGAGTGTTACTTAATCCCTCATCTCACAGATGAGTAAACTGAGGTGGGAAGAGCTCAAGGGACCTGCCCGAGATCTGTGATGCAGTAGCCCTTGGTGTTCCCCACGGATACTTTTCTCCTCTTGGGGGCTCTTGCTCATAAGGGAGGCTGCTTGGCCAGTGTGGGCTCAGGGTCCCGGGGGCTTTTGAGCAACACATCCTTTCAGGAGTTGGCCAGACTCTCCCGGCGTGGGAGGGAATCCATTTCTTGGATCCTAAGTGCTCATCACTCCGTTTAACTCATCAAACATTCATCATAAAGGTTGGGCCATAAACAGCCACGAATTCTCCACATGGATTTGAGAGCAGGGAATACAAGAGTGGTTTTTCTCCTGCATCAATTTCTAGACCTGAGGAGCCCTCTCCAACTGTCCTGCTCCCTCGAAAGGCAGATCCTAAAACATAAATTATCACCAAGAGTTAAAAAACTACAAAGTGTGTGAATGTTTACTTTTGTTTTTTAAACATAGATTTGGCATCCTTGTCTGTCCTTTCTTGATTAAGGGGAAAAAAAGTGGGGAGATGCAGGTAGAATTAGGTCAGTCCAGTTAAGAGCTTGGCTCTCCCTTTGGACAGATCTGAGTTTGAATCCCAGCCTTGTCACTAATTAGCTGTGGGACCTTGGGCAGGAGACTTTACCTTTGTGAGACTCAGTTTCCCTGTGAAGTTCTTAGCACAGTGCCTGGAGCCTAAAATGTGCATAATAAAACTTAGCTGCTATTATTCTTCTTATAACTTTGATGTATTAGTCAGCTTAGGGTATGTTATATTGCAGTAACAAACTGCCAACTCTCAACTCTTTTAAAATTAATTAATTTTTTATTAAAGTCTAGTTGATTTACAATGTTGTGTTAGTTTCAGTTATACAGCAAAGTGATTCAGTTATACATGTGTGTGTATATATATATATACACACACACACATATATATATAAATGTTTTTTCTTCTTAAGATTCTTTTCCGTATAGCTTATTACAAGATATTGAATAGAGTTTCCTGTGCTGTACGGTAGGTCCCAACTCTCAACTCCTAACGCAAAATTTTTCTTTTTTTTTTAACCTGAATTTTTTTGAAGTATTGTTTTTTTCCCCAGTTTTACCGAGATGTAATTGACATATAACATTGTGTTAGTTTAAAGTGTACATGATGATTTGACATGTGTAGAAACTGCGAAATGATCACCACAATGAGTTTAGTTAACACCCATCACCTCACATAGTTACGCATTTTTTTTCTCATGATGAAAACTTCTAAGATCTGTTCTCTTAGCAACTTTCAAATACACAGCACATTATGGTTAACTATGGTCACCTTCCTGTACACTATGTCCCCAGGATTTATTTATCTTATAACTGGAAGTTTGTATCTTTTCACCCCCTTTATCCATCCCCCTCAACTCCACCCCCCAAAATGTTTATTTCTTGCTCACACCAAGTCCACTGCTGGCCCCGCGGCTTTCTGCAGCTGCCTTCTCTCCAGGCTCTTTGAATCTTGTAGCGAGGCCATCTGGGAAAATGTGACTTCTGTTTAGCAGTATCAGAGGGAAAAAGCTTGAGAGTCACACCAAGGCAGAGGCTGTCTTGTCCCATTTCCCAGGTGGGGAAATGAAGGCATAAAGGGTGACAGGTCTTGAGCACTTACCCTGTGCCAGCCACTGAGCAAAACAAATGCCTTATCACATCCTTGCAGAAACCCCACGGGGGGTCGTATTATTTTTGGCATCCCTGATTCACAAAGGATAAAACCTAGACCCACAGGGTAGGACGTGACCTCGCTCACAGCCTGGACTCCAGCCCAGGTCTGCCAATGCCTCATTTCTTGTCCCTCAGTGGACCTCGAGACCCGCGTACCTGTGCTGAGAGACGCCCCGGTGCCGACCCGGGTTTCACACCACAGCGACACTGACACTTGGGGCTGGATCCTTCTTTGTGATGGGGGGCTGTCCCGCGCTTCGTAGGAGATGGAGCAGCTTCCGTGGCCTCCAGCCAGTCCTTCCAGACTTTGCCAAATGCCCCTTGGGGGCAGAATCGCCCACGGTTGAGAACCACTGATGTGTGTGGTGAGAGTCACGAGCTATGAGCTGACGTCCCTGCCAGGCCCTGCGTAACCAAGTGGCCTTAACTCTGAGTGAAGCCAAAACGTTAGTAGTCGGGCTTTGGAATTTCCTAACTTTTAGGTAAAATAACCTTTGACGCGTGGTGTCATTTGGGGCAGGTGTTTCCACAGTGATAAGCGTTTTTCTTCAGATGCGAAATGGAGCAGACGAAGTCTGCTGATGGAGTTGTTAGGAGAGTGAGTTGAGATGCTGGTGGGGTGCCCTGGCACGGCACTAGCACACAGTCAGTGCTTTATTGTCCTTCTAGTTATGACCTGTCACATGGGCTTGGGGGGTGGTGCACATTTCCTAGCAACCGAAGATACTTTTCCCGGTCTGTTGAATTTCCAATCCTGTGTCTTCAGGCTCTACATCCAAATATTTGCCTTCTGCCAAAGCCAGACGTTATCCGGCAGCCCACACTCCTGTCACTCACCAGCTTGATTTCTAGAAACAGCCCTTCCCCGGGCACACCTATAATTTAACATCTGTAATTCCTCAATTAGTAGTTAGCAGTCCGTTCTGTTCTTCTCGGTAATTGCCTTCTGCCCTGGGGAGGGTAAGGGATGGATGTGGGGGCCGTGTTGAGGCAGCTGCCGCCCTCACCCACCGCAGACATCTCAGCAGGAAGTGCCTGGAAGGTTCTGAAACCCCTGGCGCTGGGTTTGAAGAGGGTACCAAGGTAGCCACCCTGGTGGATGATGGGAAGCCGAGCTTTAGTATCCGTAAAAATTTTTTCATGAGCCCTGGGAGTGAGTGTAAACAGGCCGCTGAGGGGCAGGGTGCTGATGTGGAGTTCCTCTTCCTGGAGAGGCTCCTGAACCTTGATTGCCAGAGCGTCTAGATTGTTCCGGTCCACTCCTTCCATGTTACAGCTGGGGAAGCCAAGGCCCAGAGAGGGAAAGAGACCTACACAAAGTCACACAGCAAGTCGGTGACAGACCCAGTGTCGGAGCTTGGGGTTTCTAAATTCAAAGTTGGGGCAGTCAGAGGTCGTGCAGTTCTCAACCCTGATATCCTTCAGAGTTGAGCAGCAGACGTTTATTGAGCTCTTACTGTTTGCAAAACTCTGCAGTCAGCTGTGCGAGGCACTGAAGATAATGAGATGCAGTTCCCACCTCGGAGAAGTTTTCAGAAAAGTGACTAACATGCATATACCAGCTGCACAGGCTCAAACCAGCCTCTTCTCTGCAGCCCTGGTGGTGGGCCTCACTTTCCCTCTCTGTACATGGAGGCTCCGGTGTGACCTTTGCAGCCCTCCCCAGTGGAATCAGCCTGGACTCAAATCCCTGCTCCTCTGTGTGCTGGCGTGTGACTTTCAGCCAGACTTTGAGGAAGCCTCGGTTTCCACATCCGCAAGAAGGGGATGGGAATTCCACGCGGTAATGAGGGTAAAACGCTCAGCAGAGAGCCTGGCCCGTGGTGAGCCCTCCGTAACTAGTAGCTGGTAATCGTGATGGCTTCACTCTACCTGGCCTCGCTCTCCAACCACCCGGGGCTGCTCCCAGCTCTTCGAGAACCTTCCCTCCTGCCCATCTGTGCGCCAGCCAGCAAGGATGGAGCAGGGGTATGGACTCCGCTCTCTGTTGGCGGTTTGAAAAGGTTAAGCCTCTCCTTCAAACTGCGCTGTTTTCTCTCCCAAAGGACCCTCCACCCGCAGGTGTTCTGGTTGTCAGGAGAAGGACAGAGCAGAGCAGGCGGGCCTGGCCTGCAATGACAGAGCTGGCGGCTCCCAGCCTCCTTTGCTTCCACTCAGCTTCCGCTCCCTCCTCACAGGACACACCCCACGAGGCCTCCCCGCCTCCGCCCCCGAGGTGCTCCCTGGTGATGAAAGCGTATCAGGGTCATTAACAGCCACAGCTAATTAGGAAAGAAGAGACAGCACAGAGTTAAATAAGGGACCTTCTGAGCTGTGGCTGAGGGTACAACAGTTGGAGATCCTTCATATGTATTTTTCCCTTTCTCATGAATAAATACAAGCCCTTTTGGGGGAGGCACTGAAAATAAGAACGGAGGCCGGCAGAGCTCTGCTTAATGAGTTTCCTAATCTTTTCATATAATGGGGAGCCCTGTGGATTTTCAACAACTCGGTGCCATCGGTGGAAACGTAAGCCTTCCAGGTTTCTGAGCTGAATTGTGCCCTTCAGTGACATCTGACCCCCGAGGCAAGGGAGTGGAGGAAGCAGCGTGGGTGGTTCGAGTCCTTGTGCTGCCACTTCCCATATCTGGGACCTTGGCCAAGGGCCTTGACCTCTTTGAGCAGTGATGTCCTTGAGTGCAAAAGGGAGCTAACACTGTGAGAACTGAACTCAAACTTTGGTGGGCGCCTTGGATACTGGTTCAGTAAGCAGAATCCCAGGTGGAGGTCTTCTGGGTCTTAGGTGGGCCTCAGAATCTGCCTGTATTTCAAGAGCCCCAGGTAGAGATGGTCACGTGGGCACTACGCTTGGAGAAGCAGTTCCTTAAAGCAGTTCCCTCAGTCCGCAAATATTTATCGAGCACCTACTGTGTGCCAAGCATAGTCGGAGGCCCTAGGGATCCATCAGGGAACAAGACAGAGGTGGTCCCAGCCCTCAAGGACAGTATGTTGTTACTGAAGGGCTGGCTGTGTATTTGCTCTAGTGCACCTCTTGTGGTTGGATGAATGAACGAAAGAATGAATGGCTGCATGGGTTGTTAATATTGTTCTGATCATAGATGTGTCTTTGCAGCTTCTTCCAAATTCTTTCTAGCCATTCTTGCTAGATCACAAAGCAATACTGAGATGTATTTGCCCTTTCACATCCTCAGAGCCCAGCAGTACATCTGGCACATCTGTGACACTCAGTAAGTATCTGATGGATGGGTGAATGAATGAATGAATGAATGGACACATGCATGAATGAACTCTAAGCTCCTGGGTACCCACCAGCCAGATTAGTTGGGTGGATGACTAGGGCTCAGTGGACCTGTGTTTTCTTGCTAGGGGCAGTGGTCTGGAGAGGCTCTAGGTTGTAAATCGGAGTTCCACGTTCAAGGTGTATCCATGGGGTCATGGCCGTTCTCTCCGAGGACCACAGAAGCCCCGGGGCCTATGGTGGTCAAGTCTCAAGAACTTGAGGGTCAGTCCATGTCTTGACCAGCCAGAGAAAGTCCAGCTTTGTTCTCACTACTACAGTTGGTACCCGGCTTTTCTGCACCCACCCCCTAAGCCGTCTTTCTGGACCCCAAGGTTCTCACTGCTACACTGTGCTCACAGGTCTCGGTTTACTCGGCTCTGCGGAGCTGGAGTCAGGCAGCCTTCCAGAGAGCTAAACTGGAGCCCTTTCTGAATTCCTAGGGCGTGTTGCCAAAGGAAGGCTCCTGAAGCCTCCTCAGGAGCTGGTTGGGACTCCATCCTCTGCTCATTTATTGAGCCAACTTGTATTAAGGACCTGTTGTGTGCCAGGCACGGTGCCGGGTTCACGGACCAGGCTTGACTTCACCCTCAGGGTCACCCAAGGGTGTAACCCAGAAGAGGGGGCACACTTAGTGCCCCGGGCCCTTGCATGCCGAGGCTGGGGCTTCTCCCTACTACTTCTGTGCACTTTTCATCCCATGGGCTCAGCTGCCGAGGTGCTTTATTATGTCTCTCCCCCGAGAACAGAAGTGCTGTGAGGACAGGGGCCTCTCTCTGTTTTGCTGAGTCAGAAAGAGCTAGTTAGTGACAAAAAGCAGACTCTGGGGGCTTCCCTGGTGGCGCAGTGGTTGAGGGTCCGCCTGCCGATGCAGGGGACGCGGGTTCGTGCCCCGGTCTGGGAAGACCCCACATGCCGTGGGACAACTAAGCCCGTGCATCACAACTGAGCCTGGGCTCTAGAGCCCGCGAGCCACAACTACTGAGCCCGCGTGCCACAACTACTGAAGCCTGCGCGCCTAGAGCCCGTGCTCCACAAAAAGAGAAGCCACTGCAACGAGAAGCCCGCGCATCACAGTGAAGAGTAGCCCCCACTCGCCGCAACTAGAGAAAGCCCGTGCACAGCAATAAAGACCCAATGCAGCCAAAAATAAATTAATTAATTAATTTTAAAAAATGGGGATAATGATAGTACTTCATAGGGTTGCTGTGAAGAACACATCAGTTGACATATGTGAAGCACCTAGGACAGTGCCTGGCATGTAGTTGGCTCTGAAATGTTCTTAGTATGGATATTAACATTATTATATTTGCAGCTATAAGAATATTATGAATAAAGACACAAAATATCATAACTATTTTGAGGGATGATTTATATACAGCAAAATGCATGTATCTTAAGCACAAAGCATGATGAGTTTTGACAAATGCACACACCCATGTAACCCGCAACTCTATCAAGATCTAGAACATTCTCACTCCCCCTCAGAAATTCTTTCATGCCCCTTCCTGTCAGTCCTCCTTACCTGGAACTTAATAACACTTCTTGAATGAATGAATGAATGAATGGAGATCCATTGGGTTTGATCCCAAACCTCTTAGGCCGATTGTACTTGTAACCATAGCTGCATGACTTGATTAACTGTTAGGTAAGTGCAGGAATAGGAGTGCAAAAAGAAAGAGAGTTGTGGTACTATGAAAACTTAAACTCATTGAAAAGATTCCGTAAAGGTGAACTGCTAAAAAAGAATGACTGTCCTGTCGGGACGGAGGAGACTGCGAAAGACTGGGGTGAGAAATCCAGGCGTCTAAGTGGGTTCTCCATCCCAGGATGCCCAAGCGTCTGGGCCTCCACTCAGAGCCCAGGCACCTCCCTGGCCCTGCAGCACCGGGGACCCATCCCCCGGGCTCAGAGCCCCTCTCCCCACTGCCCTCCAAACCTGTCCCTCCCCGGGAAACCGAGAGGCTCAGCACCCCAGACCTGCGAATATGAGAAGTGGAGGAGCTTCCAGAGCACATTCTGCTGGGGTTTTCACGGGGGTGGAGGGCCCAGAAGGAGAGAGGTGGATTCCAGGGCCCCAGCCCTCACGCCTCACCCACCACATCCCAAACCCAGTTGCTCCCCTATCTTTGTAATATACTGGGCTTCTGTGATTTGGCTTCTAGAGAATTTTCTAAAGCTAACAAAGGAAAAAGAAAGTGGAAAGCAGGTGCTGCGGTGCCAGCCACTGCCCTCAATCAGAGACGAGGGCACATTCAAACAAGGCTAGTGCCTTGCCAGTGACATACAGCGACCCCGTGACAGGGGCTGTTCCAAGTCTGGCTTCTGACTCCTGGTTCTGAGTCTTTCCCCGTGGTCCCGGCTGGGTGTTGTCCAGCCCTGGAAAGCTGAGTCCAGGGGGGGCCCACCTACAGCCCAAGTGATGCCCTTTTCGGGATCTTAGATACACAGGTGCCCAGCAGGTAAGGGTACCTTGTACCTTGTCAGCCCGCAGGGGGTGCCTGGTCCCCTGGCCTGCTTCTAAGGGGAGCCGCTGTGGTCCGGGTCTTTGGTTCGGCTTCTCTCCCTCCAGGGCCTGGCAAGCGACACAGGGGCTGCTCCTTCCCTCCAGGGAGAGGTGGCGATGAAGTCACCTCCAGGCCCCTGGGCTGCTGGCTGGTCAGGTGCAGGGGCCGTTGGCACCTGCTCGGGCTGATGTCACCCTGGGAAGCCATTCAGTGCCGAGGGCCGCCTCCAGCCTTGGCCGCCTGCCCGCCCTGTTGCCTGTGTCCTGTTTTGTTTGTTATGTGGGGCGGGCTCAGGGAGGGCCCGGGGTTCGGGGAGACACAGTCTTCTCCCTGCTCTCTGAGACCAGGGTGGCGCCATCCCTTTTCTTTTGGAGGCACCCCAGGCTGTGGGGCAGACTGGTTTCAGGTTCAAATCCCAGCTCTGCCACCTCCGGGCCGGGTGGCGGTGGGCAGGTTGCTTTGCCCGCTGTGCCTCTGAGTCTTCCTCTCTGAAAAGGGGTGAGGGGGCATCACCTCACAGGGGTTGATTTAAGGATGGCCGAGGATGCGTATGAATCCGCTCCGCTCAGTACCTGCCCTCGGGAATGCCTGTGAGCTAGTGTTCCGATGGTGGGGATGGTGACGGCTGCTGTTCCTCTTGTGTGGGACGTGGTTACGAACGCTGTTCGCATTAGTCCCAGAACTGATTCAAGTCAAGCTTTTCAAAACAAAACAAAACAAAACCCAAGACACACTTGCTCCCTTTTGGACCCCCACTTGTTTTAAATCAATGTAACTTAACAAGACACAGATCATCAGTAAGCAGGATTTGGGTCGTTTCCAAAACCTTCCTTCACTCTGGCAAAGCTCTCAGCCTCCCAGTTTGCAAACCATTGTTAGAGATCCACAGTTCTCAGAAAATGCAGGTACCCAGGGCCCTGCCTCTTGAGAGTCTGACATAATTGGTCTGGGATGCTGTCCAGGAAGCTGGAGTTTTCAGAGCTCCCCAGGTGATCCCAAGGTGCCACCAGGGCTGGGACCCACTGGGTCAGGCAACATAACAGAAAGAACACAGGCTTCAGAGTAAGAATGACCCAGTATCAAACCCCAGACCTGCCACTTAGCTTCTGGGCAACCATGGGCAACTGCATACATGTCCCGGAGCCTCAGTTTCCTTATTTGTTAATGTTTCTAGAGGCTGCTGGGAGAGACCTGAGGTGGATATGAATGGTACCTCTCATGAGGTTGATGAGTCAAAGGATGGACATTCCACAGACGTGTTCCCTGGAAATCAGGGCAGGGCAGGGACCCTAGACCCTTGTCCATCCATCCATCCCCACCTTGTCAACACCGGGGACCCCCATTACTGGCTTCCCCCCTTCAGTTTTATGGTCTGGGAGTTGCCCAGAATTCTTTGTTGCTACACTGGAGTTGATTCGTGTTCCATGAATAAATTCAGAGACAATTCATTTAAGAATCACTTGGTTAAATAATGTTTCTAATGCAGGACTTTTCAGAGCCTTTAATTATGCAAATATACATTAGGAACCTCCAGAGATGGTCGTTGGCTTCCCGTACGTCTGAGCTCTCTCCATCGAGAGAAGTGCTGTAGATCTGTTCCTTGACTCGAGTGGGAGAAGGTCACGGCAGGGAATGGACACACCAATTGTCAGAAGTCCGCTTTCAGAAATGCGGTTAGGGAAACGTGCCTCCAATTGGGGGAATTGGGTAGCATGCGTTGAGTACAGAATTTACAAAGGGTTTCTCTGGGTTGGTATCTTGCATAACATACTTTGGGAAACATGCCCAGTCCTTTCTTCCCCCCTCTGGAATTACATACATGGGCTTCCATTAAAAGACTCTGTTCTCCAAACTGCCTGTATAAAGTCAGCATTAATTCATTCCCCCCTCGATTTTTATTGGGCAGAGAGGAAGGTACATGCATCGATGTGTCCATCACTGCCATCTGGGCATTGATGGGACAGTCCTAAGAGGCCCTGAGATTCCAGAAGAGGATCTCTGTCCGGCCAGGGCCCTTTGTTCAGAGAAGGGGGCTGAGAGGCCCAGAGGTAGAAATGACGTGGCCAAGGTCAATACAGAACTGCACCCAGACCCAGGTTTCTTTTTGTTTGTTTGGTTTGGTTTTTTTAACATCTTTATTGGAGTATAATTGCTTTACAATGGTGTGTTAGTTTCTGCTTTATAACAAAGTGAATCAGCTATACGTATACATACATCCCCATATCCCCGCCCTCTTGCGTCTCCCTCCCACCCTCCCTACCCCACCCCTCTAGGTGGTCACAAAGCACCCGCTGATCTCCCTGTGCTATGCAGCTGCTTCCCACTAGAGAATGGACTTCAGACCCAGGCTTCTTGCTGTGATCTGTCGTGGCTGAGTACGTCGCATGCTGTTTTTACAGCCTGAGCCTGGTTGGCCTCCAGTTATTACTGAAATGAGTGGAGGTTTCTGGGAACAGAGCAAATCCATAGAGTTTAATTAATGAATATGCCAGAGGGCTTGGCATCTGGATCCCTGTGTTTACCCCAGGCTCGGCTGGCAGGCATTTCCTACTGCGAGGGGCAGGGTGGAGCCCATCTCCCTGCCCACCCCTGCCCTCCTGGTGGAGATTGAGAGAGAGAGGGAGAGAGAAGCTGAAATCTGATTCCCCTACCCCCTTCGCAGCCCGGTTCCTGCAGAAGCTTTTCTGTATTGTTTTCAGAAGCACCGGCATTTTGTTTTTAGCATTCTTTATCAGTTTGTCGAAACGAAATCGTCCCTCAGAGACCCTGGAAATAGAACGAAGTGTCTGTGACGCCGGCAGACCTAAGCAGAAGTTGTGCTGTCAGTTCTGCCAACCAGCACCTTAAACCAGACCCAGGTCCTATGGTGACCAGTAAAGCCGAGATAACCTCGGTGTCCTGAGCTCAGAGGGGGAGGCCCCTGAGGATTGCAGCTGAGCCAGCCAGGATCTCATATCCGATGGTCACGGGGCTCAGAGTCCGACAGCCCTGAGTCTAAACCCCAGATCTGCCACTTGTCAGTTCTGTGTCCTGGGGCAAACTCCCTAATGTCTCTGAATCTCAATGTCTTCTTAGCTAAGATGGGAATAATAATTTTATATATATATATATATATATATATATATATATATATATATATATACACACACACATATATACAAAGATGTACTGTAAAGATTAAATGAGCTAATACAGGCAGAGCACTCAGCACAATGTCTCATAGTAAACTCTATAAATGTTAGCAATTATCTTAATCATCGTTATATACATCCCATTTTAGAGGTGTGACAGCCGGGTCCTGGAGAGGTCCATCGACTTGCCAAAGGGTTGGCCTCACATCACGATTAGATGTGTGTCTGTGACGGTGCCCGCAGGCCCTGCCACATCCTTTATACTCACAAAGATTCGAGGGATCTCAGGCACTTGGGGCTGTTCTTTCGAATGTCTTTCATCGCTTGGACCCCGTGCGCCGCTTCTAGTAGCAGGAGCTGCTTGTTTTTCCCTCTGCCTTCACACTTTCGAAACTCCCTTCCCACTCTTGCAGTCTAGAGAATTGAAGCCAGACGTGTGACTAATCAACGCCTCTTAAGTGGGGAAATAGGACCTTTTAGATGTCATTAAAATGGCAGCCACCAAAAGACAAAGGTGCTTCTGCCCCTCACTTGGCCGCCTGATGGGCGGCAGCTCCAGAAATGGACGAGGAGAGCGTTTCCTTCTCGGCCGTCCTCCTGGGCCCTGCCTCTTCCAGCTCCTGGGAGAGCTACAAACAGCCACGCTGATGGCAGCTGACTTTCCCTGAGCGCTGTGCGCCAGGCACTGTTCCAAGGGCTTCACGTGCTTTGATGCTTTTAATCCTCACAAACATCCTGTGAGGTAGGTGGTGTCATCCCACTTTACAGTTTGGGGAACTGAGGCTCAGGGAGCTGAAATGACCTGCTCAAGGTCACACAGCTGGGAGGACACAGTCGGCATTGGACATAGGCCTTTGGACTGGAGCCTGTGAGCATAACCGTGATGCTATTCCAGAGCTGTAACCTCTGCAGTTAACTTGAGCTCTGAGTTGCAAACCACCCTTGTCCTATTTCGAGGAGGATGGGGGTTGGGGGGAGCTGATATTCCTTCTGCAGCTACTCTGGACTTTATGTGCCAGATGGTATGAGCCCCGTGCATATATCTCCCATTTCATTCTTTTTTTATATACTCCCTCCTCTCTCTTCTCTTTCTCTCTCTGTCTCTCTGTCTCTGTCACACACACACACACACACACACACACACACACGCACACACACAATTAGCATTATGGTCCCTCCTTTTTCAGTGAAGAAATCAAGCCTCAGAGACCTCATGGGGCTTCCCCAGATCACACAGCCAGCGAACATCAAGCCTCAAACCCAGGTCTGGGTGCTTCCGAGCCCATACTTTTTCCCCCATTGAGCCAGATTGTGGCGTTCCTGATCCTGTCCCCACAGAGGAGCAGGAATAATGTGAACCTGGAGCTTGGCATCATAGAAATAGCCCAAGACCAGAAGTCAGGAAGCCAGGAACTTAGTCCTGGTTCTGGCAGGACCCTGCTGTGGGGCTGCAGAAAAATCCTGCCCCTGCTTTTGCCTCCATTATCCCGTGTATGCCACAAGGGGTTGGTCTCCCGGGTTTTTAAGCCTCCTTCACATGCCAACATTTCATGCGTATTCTGATTATAGCAAAAGGTGCCTGGATGTGTATCGTGGAGAAGACGAAGCTCAGGGCAGACCTTTGAGAGTGTCCCTGAAGTGGGGGAATGCAGCACCTCTGTTCTGCATGGGTCTCAAAGTTTTTACTTAACAACAAAAGAGAAACTTTTCCCCAGTAGCCAGTAGACAGGTCCCATCACTGGGATACACTTCGTGAAGCTGTAGACATTAGGGAATCTGAAGTGGTGAGCCTCCTGTCTCTGGAGGAAATCAAGCAAAGGCTGGGTGTTCTAGACATGAGGTAGAGCTAGAATGACCTCTCAAATACTTTTCAGCTCTGTAATCTGGTGATTCTGATAAAAGATAACCAGCTGGTGAGCCTAGAGCAGGGTACCAAATAGGTCTCTGCCCACTAACTAACTCTAAACGATGCAGTGGCTGCCTGGGGTGCTGTGTTGGGGATTCTCAGGGCTTGTCAGGGCTCAGTTCTATAATTGATTATTAATGTCTGCCATGGGCAAGCAAGGGAGTGTTACTGACTTTCTCCTTTTCGCTCTTTTCTAAAGAGTAATGCTTTCTGTTTCCAACACGAACTTTTTACTGTATTTTTGAAAATCTGGGGACAGGAGGGCATGGCTGTCAGCAGCCATCCACTCCCACACCCAGAGTTCTCTGTTCTACCTTACCAGGCCCGTGGGGTCTGTCTGTAAAGGTCAGAGGCTTTAGGAAAACGTCATGGACTCATGGAACGGTTGCTATTCACCTTGGTTTCCTTCAGGCTGGGAGAATTTGGCAATAGCCAGTAATTGAGGTTAACAGAAACCGATAATAAACAAGAACACTTGAGATTAATCTCTTCTGTTTCTTGGGACGGCACCATCATATACCTGCCTAATTTTCAAAGCGTATTACTGAGTAATCGGTGAATGGGACCTGTGCTGGGGAATCAAAACAGGCATAGCCCATTTTCCTGTAAGTCTCTTTTTCTCTTTCTGCTCAATTACTGTTGTTAGCCATTATGTCCTCATCGAGTGATTTCCTTTCAAAGCAAAATAAAAGTTGCGCATCCCTTCCTGGGAGAATTTTTCCTCCTGCCAGGACGTGCGCATAGCTGGGAAAGTTTCCAGCAAGCAAACAGTTTACAGTGCGAGGGGTGGGGGGGGGGGGACCCACAGAGATTAAGCCACTTATGCCTAAGGTCACACAGCCAAAAAGCAGCAGAGCTGGGCCTGTCTGCCTTAAAGGCACCTGCTCTTAAATATGTCAAGTGAATGTCTGTCCTGCAGTAGATGTTCAGTACACAACGGTTTATTTTTCTTGTCCTTGTCTCAAAAGTTGTTCGTCTCTGTATCTGTCAGGATAGGTTAGGTTATTCTGCAGTAACAAACAAACCCCCCAAAGTTCAACAGCGTAAAACAGAAAAATAGGTTTCTTTCTTGAGTGCTCCACATGTCCACTGACACTGGCTATGTCTCTGTTTCACGTCATTGTCGCTCCGAGGCCCAGGTTGATGGAGCAGCTTGCCAGGGACATGACCAACCACAGGGGAAGAGGTAGGGCCATCATTGAGGGAAAGAGAGTGTGGCAGCCATCACCGGCTCTTAAAGGTTCTGTCTGGAAATAAATGACATCACTTCTGCTCACACTTCATTGGCTAGGGCAAATAACATGAGCACACCTGTACTCAAGAGGGAGTATAATTTTTCTGCAGGGAGAGGCAGCAGATATGTATGCCTCATAATACAGTCTGCCTGCCACAGTCTCTGCATGATCTCTGTGGGTTCGTTTGTAGAAATGAGTTTGCGCAGGCTCATCTTTTTCCTTTCCTATAGCACGAGCCACCCTTTTGGATCAATTCTGTCCTTGTTGCTTGGATTTATTAAGGAGCCCCAAGTTGAACATATACCCATTCTCCAGTACAGCACAATTCCTGATTCCGACATCTCCATTTATTTATTCATCTGTTGGTTTCATCCTAGAGGTGGACTGCCAACCTGCAATGGTGAAAGAAACCTTCAAATATAAGTCTTTCAAGGGAATTCAGAGTTCTTTAAAGAAATGCAGGACTGTGTCCCTCCAACCCACAGAAGTATTGCCAAGCGGGTTACTCCACATGGGCAGCACTTAAATCGAGTGCCTACTGTGTGCCAGACACTTCTGTGCCTACATCAGAGCGGTCTGTGGTTACAAGCTGCCTCGGGAGGTGACCTGTGTTTGGGGGCTTGGGAATTCCATCCCCTTCCTGTTCTTCACTTTGAGGGAAAGGGACAGCCAGCTTCAGTGGTTGAGCAGAGAAAAGCACCAGACAGTTATACCCCCTCCACCAGCCCCTGACTGCGAAGCAGGAGGAAGAATTAATACGGGGTCTGGGCACAGTCTTAAGGGGTCTCCCGAGCATCTGTGTTCATCTCTTCTCAGTTGGGAATGCTGGGGATCCTGCTCTGAAGATACTTATAAAGGAACGCCCGTTGCCTCTGGTGCTCAGAGAGGCAATTACATAGTAGGAAGCGGGAGCCTAGGCGCTCTTGATGTGGCTTGCCTGGGAGGGCCGCAGGAAGACGGGGACTTGGCGGTCTGCAGCCGCCAGCCTTGCTCCTGCGAGGAGGGCTCCCAATCAGAATCAGCCGATCGGCGCTAGGCATCTCCCCACATTTATTGTATTTAAAGATATGTCCATCAAAGTGGATTTCCATTTTCCAACTTCCTGAACCTGAGTTCCAGTGGTTCTGATTTAGAACACGAGTTCCTGGGTCTGCCTGGGAACTGCCGAGGTCTGGAGTTCAGTAGACGTGAATTTGAACGCTGGCTCCACTATGTATGTAAGCCCCTCTCCCTCTCCAAACCTCAGTCCCCCCCGCCATACCCCCAGCTTTAAATGAGGCAGTGGATGGTCCTTGCCTTATAGGGGCAGAAGAAGGGGAAAATGCAATGGGGGTGAGTCACGTGGCAGCACCCCCTTAAGCTGGGAAACATCACAAATGTGGTGGGTGTTTGTTCAAGATTAAGAATTAGTGAGCTGCAAATTCCTCCATCAAGAATTTCTGCGGGCAGACCTTTAACATCTACAGTACCCCGTAATCCACACTCGGCGGGGGGTGGGATGTGCACTGTAGCGACAGCCTCTGGTTGCCTAGCAATGGGAAACCCATCCCAGCTGATATTCTAATTTGTCAGAACGTTTCAGCCACTGCAATGGTTCTGATGTCCAGTTACACCAGAAGGAAAAAATCAGCATCGTGCACAAACCTGTCCACCAGTTGTAGAATCCGACCCCTTCCCAGGAGCTTCTCAAGCCCAAAGCGAGACTGGCTCTTTCCCCGTAGGGGGCGAGTGAGCCCCGTGGGTTTACAGCTCTGTCCCCCTGAACCAGCACCCCTGCCATCTTGGCCTGTGGGTCTGGCTTTGAAATGGTGTTTGGGGCTGAGACCAGCAGGATATTGCCTGCGGCTCTCAGTCCATCTGGGCTCCCTTTAAACCAGGCGGGTGAAGCCCAGGGAGCTCCAGGGAGCTGCTTTGACTCCCACCTGACGATTTAATCCCCACTCACTGCTGGTCACTTTCATTCTAGGGGTTTACACACACATCTGTCTCGGCCGACGCTCCTTAGCAGGGGCCATGTCCTCCCTGGTAAATATAACGATGCCTGGCCCCCGGCTCTCCACCTGGCCCAGTTCAACAAATGACATTCCCTGTATACCCACCCTCGCAGGCCACTGGACAAACTCATAGAGCAGTTCTAAGGTTTGGCAAAACTGAGTGTGGACTTTGGGCTGGGACGCTTTTCAGAGTCATGTGTTCTCCGGTGTAAGAAGACTGAAACTCGCCAAAGCTAAGACATATATCTGTATGGTCTTCAACAATAGCTGAGTGAAGTACGGTTACTGTCCCCATTGTACAGATTGGGAAACTGAGGCCCAGTGAGGCCAAGGGACTGACCCAGGGCCCTACTGCCAGGCAGGGGCAGAGCAGGGCTTGGAGCCCACGCTTGTCTACACAAGGGGTTCCCACTTGAAACCTCCTTCTTTCCCTGGGAAACCCCACGCAAGCCCCATTCACTGTTAGTTAACCCAGACCTTGCCAGGGTCCCCGCGTGGCTAATATTAGGACCTGATGATGTTTCAGTGCAAGAATAGAGAAGGAACAAGGGGTGTGTCCCCCACAGGAGGCTTGTGGCCCTTTTGCTCGCACAGTGTTTGACTAACCTGCCTTTACTCCCCCTTGGCCATGCACACCTGGGAATCCTTTCTCTTTAGGGACCGTGAGTGGATCCCAGTTGTCCCTAGAGCCACCTGACAGCCATGGGGCCCACCTGAGGCCTGGGTCTCCGGTGTGGGTTCCCTAATTACTGCTGGAAGCCATCCCTCGCCTTCAACATGCTATAAATAGGAAGCTGGAGGAAGAATTGGAAAAAACGCCGCTGGCTCTTTTCCCCAGCGTGCGTGGGTTGAGTTAAAACCCATCAGGCCGCTGGCATTGCAGTGTTGGAAAGCCTGAGGCGGTGGAGGGCGGCTGCTGCGGCTGAAACCCAGAGGTGGCCCTGGACTCGGCCACATCCTCTTCTGTTTTCATTCTCATTGGCAGCGCGGGCTGCAGAATTGGATTCTGAGGCTGAGAGTCCTCCAGTGGCCTGCCTCTTGGGGTAGTGACAATGACTGTGATTTCCCCAAGGCCACAGTGTAGCCCAGCCTGACTGTGACCCTGCTGACATGTTCCAGGGGGATTGGGAGGGACTGGTCCTGGCGATGCCTTGACCTTCCTCCAGGAGGGAAGCAGCAGAAACAGCCTCCAGCCTCTCATTTGAACTCCACCTCCACCCGTGGTGTCACCTGCCCAGGCCACCTCCCCTCTCTGGACCTCGGATTCCTGGACCCTAGGTGAGGTCCCAGACAGCTCCAGTGCACTCGGTGGAAAGCCCAGGCAGGAGAGCAGAGTCATCATTTGCCAGTGGTGTGCGTGAGAGCGTGCACGGGTGCATATGCAACTCTGGTTATAAATTGTGTATTAAAAAAAACCCCGGTGACGCACTGGGAAGGGTACCTGTGCAGAAAGTGAACTTCACACTGGTTGGAAGATCCTTTGCAGGTAGGACCATCTCAGCAGTGTTTGGTAGACTCTAATACTAGTACAGTATAGACAATAATGTATAAAAAGTTCTAGTAGTCACAACCAGGCATGGGCTCAGAGAGGTGAATCGAGTTACCCAAGGTCACACAGCTGGTAAGAGGCACAGCCAAGACCGGAACCCAGGTCTGTCTGACCTCAGATCCACCGTGACGCTTGGACTCCCACATCACGTGGGTTTTCCAAGATGAGTTGCTCAGATAGATCCCTTGCCTGCACTTCTTTTGTGGCCGGGGTCGGGGGAGGCAAAAAAAATCACTCTGCCTTTCCCAGACTTCCCCCAGGCCTCACCAACAGATCACTGAAATGTTATTCATCATGAAAACATCTGGGAACAATAGCAGTTCCCAGGGCCAAGCTTGCGCTGTTGGCTGTTAAAACGCTGTTTAGAATTAAAGTGGAGGCGAGGAAGGTGTAACCCAGGAGGCTGAGTTGATGGGTTGATGCTGGGCTGCCTGGGTTTGACCCCCATGGGTCTCTGGGCAGGTCACTTCGCTTTGAACCTGTTTTCCCACACCTGGAAAATGAGATCCTGACCATGGGTAATGTGCTCCACTCTCCCAGTGGGAGCAGAATATCGGAAGCCCCCCAATTTGTTTTTCACATCTGGAGATGACATTTATGAATTACCCCAGCGTGGGTCTCCATGTAGACAGTCGGTGCCCAATCAGTGTTTAAAAATAAAATAAAAGAGAACAAAGTGCAGTGGGGTCTGTTGGGGAACCAAGGGGCTGGATGCACCGGGAGGACCTCAGCCCTGGCCGCCTGCTGCCTCCCTCCCACCTGGAGTGTCCAGACCAGCCCGGGCCTCCGATTATCTTAGCCTTGCTGCCCCACGGGGGTGAAGGAAGCACCTAACATTCTGTGTGCTTAATTCGCGTTTTTATTTGGGAAGCTAGAGGTTTAAGAGTGGGCAGAGGGAATGCTAGACTTAGAATGCCACTGGGGAAATGGGAGAGGGAGGGTGAGGTGCTTCAGCCCAGGCTCCTAAGGCAGCTCACCAGGTACCAGAAAACACCGTCTGTGGTGGCGGCAGCACTTGTAACAACAGGTGCCTCGTCCGCTGCACTGGCCCATCCCTCCTCCTGGATATCTGCCTGGCAGCCGTCACCTCCTTCAGGTCTTTGCTCAAACGTCTCGAAACAGACACTTGCCCTGCTGGCCTGTTCAACATTGCAGCACCCGCTGCCGCACCCCCCAGCACTCCTCAGCCCCTGCCCAGCTTTATTTTTCTCCACGACACCAATCACCTCGCAGCACAGTCTGTTCTGTATTCTGTCTGTTTCCCCCCCAGGATGTCAGCTCCCCCAGGGGAGGGACTTACCTGCTGCTCAAGGTGTTTGCACATGGCCGGTGCTCAGGTGACTGATAGGAGGGAGGAAGGGCTTCCTGTGTCCCCGGGCCTTTGCACTTACTATTGTGTGTAATCTTTAACTGCCTGGAGAGGTGGGTTCTGTAGTCCCCATTTTTATAGATGAGGGCATTGGAACTTGGTTGCATAGTAATTTAGTAACTCGGTGCCTTCTTTATATCATCCACAGTCTTGGGGCTTGGTCCTTCCCTCCCTCCTTCCCTCTCTCCCCTTGCTCTCTTTTTCCCTCCCTCCATCCCTCCCGACTTCCTCAAAGCACCTGTATTGTGCTGGGCACTGGGTCTGGCCCTGGGAAGAGGGAGGTAAACCCAATTTGATCCCAGCCCTCAGAGGCACGAGTCTTGGGGTGGGGTGGCCAGAGCTGACACAAGCCCCTGCCACCCAGGGTCCTAAGTGCTCTAGGAGAGTTATGAGTCAGAACTGCTTGCTCCCCTGTGCTCCCCTGTGGAGATCTGGGTCTTAAAGGTAGAGTAGGAGCTCCTCAGCAGACCAGGCAGGGACAGGCATTCCAGGCAACACAGCATTGCTCGTGGCAGAACCACACATGGTCCAGTCTCCCTGAAGCAGGATCTAGGCAAGGAGGAGTGGCCAGCGAGGGGCCTAGAAGGTGTCCTGGGGGCTGCAGGTGCCCAGCCAAGGAGCTTGGACTTTATCCAGCTGGCACTGGGCCAGGAGAGATGTCAGTCCAGGAGCCTCCAGCTCACCTGGGTTTTGCCGCTGGGAGCCTGGTAAAGGGAGGGAATGATGGGGGGTGCTCAGCTGAGGTTTCTGCCCTGCCCAGGATTCTCCGTCCTGTCCTTCGTCTCCATTGCATCTCACTCCCCTAATTGCTCCGGGTTTCCCCTCCAGAGAATAACGTTTACAGCCAAGGCCTTATTTCCCGGAAGCCGAGGATAGTAATTACTGCAAGAATTCTTACAGTTCCTATAAATCCCTCCAGCTCCTCTAAAGGAGCGTCGACCTGGGTGGTGGCACTGCGGTGATCTGCACCAAGAATTCCGAAAACACTTAATTCCTAAAAGCCCCTTGTATCATCCTCTGAGCTCTGTGTCTCCTGCTGGTTTCAGAGCCAGAGAGGTGATACTGATTTACGAGCATCATAGCAATTGCAGTCATTTCCCAGGTACCTACCACTCACCCAGCACTTCACACAGAACATTAGCCCATGCAGTGCTGGCATCAGCGATGGACACTGGAGTGGTTCTCTGCTGTTACTGAAGCCCCGAGAGGTGAAGCAACTTACCAAGGGCCACACAGCTTCTAAGAGCCAGGGAGCCAGGACTGGAGCCTAGGTCTGTCTTCCCCAAGGCACCTGTCAACCCGGCATCCCTCTTCCTTGAATCCCTGCATGGTCTGTAGCTAACATCCCAGCCGCTGCCTCTCTCCTCTCACTTCTGACTTGATGCCCAAGGAATAAATACTGGGCTCCTTGAAGTCTCCTTGTCACTTAGCATCCTATTTCTTTGCCTTAACCGCCCCTCCCCTTCCCCTGGCTAATTCCAGCTCCTCATGAAAGACCCAAGAGCCACTGCCCCTGGGAAGCCTTCCTGATCTCCCCCAGGCCCTTCCTCTGGCTGCAAACATTCCAGCCCATTGCCCTTCCTGTTCCCTGTTGAGATGATCTGCTTACACGTCCACTTCCCCAACTTGATTTTAAGTTGCCCCCGGGCAGATATCTGAGGTGCCTGAGCATCGTTAGCAGAGAGCTGGCATACAGTAGGCACTGAATAAGTGCTTGTTGTCCTGGGCAAGCTCCAGGCAACCTCTGAGCCCCCTTTCTGTTGGAAAGTCCCAGATCCTGCGGCTTGTGCGACGGACATGTTTTTCTCCACCTTTCCCCTTTTGCGTGGTGGCGTTGTATAGGAAGGGCTGGATAGGGCACCACCAGTTGGCCCAAGAGGGTGGCCGCCCCCTGCCTGGCAGCAGAACCCCTGGATGGTGTTCTGACCCAGTGATGCAACCCCGGTGATGGCCCCTATTTTACAGAGGGGGAAACTGAGGCCCCATGAGACTCACCTGAGGTCACACAGCTCATTAGAGGCACGGCCAGGGACCCGGGGTCTGCCTGAGCCCAGGCCCCTTCTCTGTGCTGAGCGGAGGAGGTGGGTGGGAGTCCAGGGCAGGCCCAGCAGGACCGGGCAGTAGACATTCTCAGGCTGTTACCCTCACTTTCTCTAAGGCCTCATCTGTCTGCTCCTCTGTCCCCAGATATTCTCACGTTAACACCAAGGCTGGGAAACAGGAAGGACCCTGCCCTGCCGGCGGCAGTTAAATCCCCAGGTGGGGGCAAGTCTGCGTCTGTAGGAGACCAAGCACCAGCTCTCACCACGACAGGGAGAAGGTGAAAAGGGGCTGAGCACCATTCTGCCCCTCCCCCGGGCCAGACAGCCACAGTGCTCGCCTGCCTGGGTGTGTTCCGGGTCCTTCTCCTATTTAAAAAAACTACACAAAACACGCTCACCGTAGAGAAATGAGATCATAGACAAGCAGAAAACAGTTACTTAATATACCACCCTAGAAATATTCTTTATAACATGTCTGTATCCTTTAAGATTTTTTGCATATATGTGCAAAATGTATACATATATATGAATATGATATATACACACGCATATATAAATATATTCATATTTTGCCTATGTGCAATATATATGCAAAATATATACATAGATATATAATATATGCACATGTGTATATAAATAATCTTTTGTATATGTTTGCATATATATGCTATATGCATGTATACATATATCCATGCAAAAATATATATGCAATATATATACATATATTTGCAGATAGATCAACAAAATGGAATTGTACTGCAGGAATGCTTTCGTACCTAGTTCTCTTTCATTTTCTCTTCTAGGACTAACTTCTCATGTCATGAACATGGACCTGCAGCCTCATTTTCAGTGGCTGTACTATATTCCATTTTTCCAGTTAGGCCCACTTTATTTAGTCAGGCCCAAATTGATTTTTGGACACGTAGGTTGTTCCCAGTCTTTTTGCCGTATAAATAATGCTGCAGTAAACATCCCTGGACATTCATCTTCACGCACCTGCATAGCCAGAATAACTTGTAGAAGCCGGGTAACTGGGTCGGAGGCAAAGAGCTCTTGCAGCACACTGACTAAATCCCTCTGGTGTCAGCTAGACCTCGGTGTGAGCACACGTGCGCGCACACAGGCAAGTTGCTTAATTCCCCTGAGCCTCCGTTCTCTCCTGTATAAAACGGAGCAGCAGATATGCAACCCGTATCCATCGTTCTGAAATCCACAAAGCTCTCCTTTGTCGCAAAACCACCCTGTACCAATGTACTGACATGAGGTTATTAATAGTATTTACACACGGTGTGACTATTCATACATTTTACTGCGGAAATATTAATACGTTTGCTTGTGGGGTGTTGCACTACACCAGTGTTTATCCACTTTTTTGGGTATTTTTTTCGTTATCATCCCCCAAAGGGCCTTTTAAAACTTTTTCTTAATTGCCGTTCCATGAAATTTTAATATCATAGTTAATATTGTACACCTGTATGTGTACTGTATGCATATCTGTGCCAAGGTTCCCCCCACCAAGAACCAATTTTCACCCCCTTAGGGACAGTATCATTCCTGTAGAGAATGCATGACGTAGACCAGTAGTTCTCAACCAGGCGCGGCTTTGCCCCCCAGGGACATTTGGCAATGTCTGGAGACAGTTTGGGTTGTCACAGCTGTGGGTTTGGGCGTCGGTCGGTACAGACCAGGAAGACTGCTAGCCTCTTCCAGTGCACAGCGCCGGCCCCCCTGCAACGGGCCAGAGTTCTAAGGTTGGCAGAGCCTCCTCTAGACCCCACTGGGGGTTCCTCCCAATATACAGTGTGTGCACTCGCCTGTGGCCTTTCTAAAATCTGAATTAGAATGCATCTGGCCCCCGGGTTAGGGGGTCAGGGCCGGCGGAGCTGTAACACTAAAACCTACTTCACAGGTCGGTGGGAGGACCCTTTGGGGGCTGATGCAGTAAAGTGCATTTCTTGGCACCTGGCCGTGGTCCATGCTCACCCAGGATGAGCCAAAGTGCCCAAGTGCCGGACGTCCAGGGTCCCGCGCCTGGATGCTGTCTCCACATTGAGAAATACACGTTCGGGAGCCTTTCAAAATCACTAGGTTTGCCTTCCAAGTCCCGTTAAGTGGGTGCTGGCCCCAAGGATGCCCAGGGCTTTTCCAGCATGCCTGAAAGCTTGCGTGGGCACCAGCTCCTTGCAGATGGGTCTGTTATTTTGTTTGTGGGCTTTGACCAAGGTGCAGTGTCTGTTTGAACATGCCTCTGGGCTTGGCCAGCAGCCAGTGGTAAGCTGGCCTGGAGCAGTGCATGGGGACCAGCCCCTGAATCCTGGAGCTCAAGATGGAGGCTTCCGAGTGCTCTCACCCACTTGTGACCCAGTGAGCCACGTGATGAGCAAACGGCACCCTGAAGCAGGCAGTTCCGCCCTGACTTGGGTGCTAAGAGTTGGTCAAAGAGACACCATCCACCGGGCATTTTCCAGGGCCTCTCTGGCTTCCCGAGGGCTGCACTGGGAAGCAGAGGTGGATCAAGTTGTGAGTTAGAACAGGCGGCGCCCTAGACCCTGGGCAGGGTCTTTGAACAAAACCACAGGCTGGGCTGGGCACCAGAAGGAAACGGGGCCCTTGGCTCGGTTCCAGGCGATGGAATGTCGGCCCAACTGGTTTTCCTCCTTCACTGGAGCTGGGCACTCATAAACAAGGGAGCTGCCAGGCCCGTCAACAGCAGAGAGGTCCCGGGCTCTGCCCCTGCCCTGCCCCCACTCCATCCGTGCTCCATGCCATCTCTGCAGACCAGCCTCTTATCCTCACGGTGGGTCCTTAAGCCTTTCCTGCAGGGCTGCACCTCAGGGTGGATGGGATGGGTCTGTCCAGTCCCCAGCATAGCCCGCTGTCAGTGAAGATGGTGTTTCGCTTCACCTGTTCCTAGGCTGTTTTGTCACCTGCACTGCCTTCTCCATTCTCCCCCAACTGTTCAATCTGACTCACTTTTCAAGGCCTGGGCCATGCCATGTGCCCTCTGTCACCAGCCACTCCTGAGCCCCTGTGTGCACTCTCCTCCCCTTCTGTCTGGGGCCCCGAAGTACTTTGGGTACCTGGGATAGGAAATCATTAATCATGGGGCCCAAGGTGACCAAGGGGGTGGTCTAAGGTGGAATTGTCTGCCCCTTGTTCCTAGTAAACTTTCTGTAACAGCTTTGACATCTCCATATCAGCACTTAAAATTCTACTTCATTGTTTTTGATGGCAGCATGGATTCCCTTGCAGGGATGAACCTGTTTACAGATGCCCTTGTGGAAAGATAACTGGGTTGTGTTTGCTGTTAACCAAAAACCAAATGCTGCTGCTGTGAGCATCTTTGGGTGTGTGAGTTGATGTATGTATGTATTCGTGTGTGTATTGTATGTTATCTGTGTTTATTATGTATGTGTTGTCTGTATGTGCAATGTGTATTATGTGTGTTTGTGTGTGTTGTCTATATGTATTTGTGTATATATATGTGTATGTGTGTATGTGTTTGCATTTGTGTGTATGTGTTTTTGTGTATTTTTTTGGTGTACATGTATTTGTGTATATATTTGCATATGTGTATATTGGTGTGTATGCATGCACGTCTCTCTGGGTGAATCACCGGAAGCAGGGGTAATGGAGCAGTGCTGTAAGATTGTAATGTGCACACAGATCGTGGAGGAGGTGGTGGGTGTGTCCTGCCCGGGAGAGATGCTGGAGGATTTGGGATCCTGAGGCAATGGACAGACACACTGGCTCCCCGCTTCCTCCCCAGGTTCACACTTACGTCAAGGCTGCAATTCTGTCGCCTGACAAGTTGAGCCATCGCCTGAAATAAACATGAGAGAGATGTTTTGACATGTGATGTTTCAAAAAAAAAAACAAAAAACAGAGTCAAATGTTGCTGAGACTGTTTTAAGAATCCCTCCAGGAGAGCCAAGTTAGGGTGGATGGGAGCAGATCCTATGAAAAGGAGATGCTAGGAAACATGAAAGAATTATGTATTTACATAGAATCATACATTTTAACGTTTATTTTTAAAAACTACCAACAGCAAATGTTACAAAATACAAAAAGAGGTAGAATTTTAAAGCTATGTCTCCCTCTCTCCCCCTCCCCCCGTCACTCGGTTCCCCTCCCAGAGGCAAGTGTGATGACAGTTTTCCTATGTCCTTCTCACATATTCTGTGCATTTTCAAATATTTACGTATATATTTTTCCTCGCTCCACCTGTTGCTTCCAGCCTTGCCTTATTCACTTGACAGTGTATCCTGGAAGTCACTCCATATCAGGACACATACATCTTCCTCATTCCTTTGAACAATTAAAGGGTATCCCATGCTATGATTGTTCTATAATTTTAAAATATAAAAATACATTAAAAAAACCAAAATTCCCTTTTATCTTGGCTCATCTTAACCTTAGGACTGTAGACCTTTTATTAATAGAACTTTAGACTTAAGAGGAAATTGAATTTGTCTGTGTAAAAGTATCTCAGGACTTTTAGAATGTTCTCTGCCCCTTCCCCACAAAGTGGGGCATAGAAGGTTCCTGGTTCCTGGTTATTTGGGGGGGATTGTCCTCCCTCCCTGGATCCATCTCTCCCGTTTTGCACCTTAAAAAATTATCACAGGGCTTCCCTGGTGGCGCAGTGGTTGAGAGTCCGCCTGCCACTGCAGGGGACATGGGTTCATGCCCCGGTCCGGGAAGATCCCACATGCCGCGGAGCAGCTGGGCCCGTGAGCCGTGGCCGCTGAGCCTGCGCGTCCGGAGCCTGTGCTCCGCAACGGGAGAGGCCACAACAGTGAGAGGCCCGCGTACCGCAAAAAAAAAAAAAAATCACAGTCGCCAGTCCGCTTTCACTGTCAGCATGCTGAACATGATGTTTTAGAAAAGAGATTTGTTTTTTAAAATGTAACAAAAATTAAAATTTAAGGGCATATATGAAAACAGACGGTCCTGGGATATATCAAGAGTCTTTAAGTAGACAGTAATATCGTTCATGGACATGAGAGAGGGGTCCGGGGATCATCTGTGGATCATTCATTCACTCATTCATTCATACACTGATTCATTCATTCATTCACTCACTGATTCATTCATTCATTCATTCACTCATTCATGCATCCATCCATTGTCAGTTGCTCCCCTGACCACCGTGGCTGTCTCTTAACTTGGTGCCAGGGTTTGAGGGTGAACAGACCCCAGTGCCTGCCCTCAGGGAGCTCACAGCCTGGAGGAGACCGTCAAACAAACAGTAAGCACAGTTCAGCACAATAAGCTGTATGATGAGCTGAGCACAGGGGGATTTTATGGGGTCCAAGGGGAGACCCAGTCCCGCTGCCGATGGAGGCAGTCAGGAGAGGCTTCTTGGAGGAGCTGGTGCCTGAGCTGTGTTTCAGGGACACATTCCAGGCAGACCTGGGCCAGCACTGGCCAGCAGCTGATGGACTATACCAAGACGTCTCCCAGAGGGGTGTTTCCTGGGTGCAGTGACAGCAGGAGTTGGTGGAATGGGGCATAACTGGCCATAGACTTGGAGCCGCCTGTGTTTGAATCGGGTCCCTTCACTCACTCCTGAGACCCCGGGTGAGGCGCGTCACCTCCCTGTGCCTCGGTCTTCTCATCCGGAAACTGGGGATAATTCACAGTATCTGCCTCTTAGGGTTGTTGGGAGGACTAATCTCGGCAGCTTGGCACGCAGGAAGAGCCGTGTCAAGGTCCCTTCTTGTTGTACCTGTCCATCTGTGAAATGGGTGTGTGAAAGCATCTCCTCTGGGACTTAAGCTAGACGGTGCACATGAGAAATCTGACTTGGTGCCAGGCGTGCAGTGGGTGCTCCTTACACGTTCCTGGTTATGACTACTTTTATTGCCTCTTAGCCCACCTCCGACACCCAGAGCATAGGGTGACTGCCGGGTTTCTGGAGTCTGGGAGACGCCGCCTCCAAGGCCAATGAGAGCCTGGGCCCCCCAGCCCAGCTGTCCTTTCTGTTTATAGACTTGGAGCTGGAGGCCGTCAGGAGAGCCAGACAGCCTCCACCGACCACGGAGCCCTGCGGGGCACCCCCCGCTGGAACCAGGCACGCCTCCTGAGGACCAGCTGCCAACCTGTGTTCCCGTCACTTTAGGTGACACACTTGCCCCCTAGAGTCAGCGTGTCTCTGCCGGAGCTGTCATTTTGCAGCCTGCGTACCCGGCTGGGCCCTGGAGGAGGGCAGGTATGCTGGGGTCAGTTCACTCCGTGATGGAGGGGAGCAGCTGGCTGATGTCCGGGTCAGGAGAGATGTTGAGGGATCTGGTTAAGGCAGCCCCTTTGCTCTCAGCTGAATGACAGGGCTGTCAGGCCTCCTTGTTAGAGTGTTTGTTTAAATGATGTGCTTCTGGGAACTAAGCAGTGGACGTCGTCGTCGTCGTCATCACCATCACCATCATCATCTCACCTGGAATCTATTTGGCACTTACCGTATGCTGGGCGTGTGCAGCTCTCACCAGATGTCTTACAAAATCCCCCCAACTCCCCTAAGCGCCCTCCCCATCCCCATTTTACAGATGGGAAAATTGAGGTTTTGAGAGGTTTGCTCATAGCTACCAAAAGGCAGAGCTGGATTTGCCCTGGTCTGCCCCACCTCAGAGCCTTCCCCACCTCCAACTCATCAGAGCCCTGGGGTAGGTTCATTTCCCATCTGCAACCTGAAAGTCCGTGCTTTCCGTTGCTAATCACCAGGCACTGCTAGCTTTTCCGTAGAGTGTTTATGAAAACTGATTTCATTCAAGGAGTGAACAGCATCATTTCCTCATCAGTCAGGTGGGCAAACCCAGCAAGGGTGTGAACAGT
The DNA here is from genome assembly GCF_059928025.1 of Delphinapterus leucas. Lineage (NCBI taxonomy): Eukaryota > Metazoa > Chordata > Mammalia > Artiodactyla > Monodontidae > Delphinapterus > Delphinapterus leucas. Next base: position 19,116,314 of record NC_143142.1, read on the forward strand.
CCAAACGGGCACTCCTTTAAAGGGGAAGAAACCAATCCCTCTTCACCAGGAAACAGCTGACAGCTCACACAGGCCGGCTTGGTGAGCTCCGGACATTAGCCACCAGGCAGAGGTGAGCCATCAAGTGGCAGAGGGCCCCTGAGACCTGCCATCCCTAGCCACTAAGTCACCAAGAGAGGAAACCGAGGCTCAGAGAAGTGGGGGCTTTGCTCGAGGTCATCCAGAGAGGGAGCCAGCGCTGAGCCTGGCACCTTTGCTCACCACGATGGGTCAGTGGACCCAGTCCAGGAACAGGTGTGTTCCTGTGGGGGGAGCCGCATCACCACCGCCCAGGTGGGCCGGTTCAGCCCCGTCACTGAGGCCCAGCACATGTCCTCCACCTGTGCGTCGCTCTTGCCCTGTGCACCTCTCTCCCTGTGCCCATCTCCGCGCGCCTCCCAGTGCCGGTTGTGTTTTCTCCATTTGTCTTGCTCTCTGTCTTAGCTATGCCCCCATCCAAGCCACCACCGTGTGCCACACAAAGCCACACCTGGCTATACCTGACTACACCTGGCCAGACTGCACTGTTGTTCCCAGAGCCCATTGAGAGGGGTCAGAAACTGGTGTCCCACCAACCTTCCCCAGGAAGCACCATGCCCCACGGGCAGGGGCACAAGGCCTGGCTTGCGTTGCCACCTGAGGTGACACTGTGGACTCCGAGAAGCCCATCAACTGCACCGACGCCTCCTAGCTGGGACACAAGTCCACAGGGAGGGGACACTGCAGGTTTTTGCTGACGGCACTGGGAGAGCGTTCTGAGGGCTCCTGTCCTGCACCGTTCCTGTCCGCTTCCTTCTGGCCTGACTGCCTTACCTTGTTCTCCCTTCTCTCCTTTTTGTTTTTTCATTCCTCCCCACCTTCCCTCTTTCCTCCCTTCCTCTCTCCTTCTTTATTATTCAGTGAGCACTTAACTCTGTGCCAAGAGCTGTAACTAAGCTCCGAGAATCCAATGGTGACGAGACACAGCTCTCCCCTTTTGGAGGTTGTGTGTACTGGGAGGAACAGGCATCCAAGGAACCGTCCAAGTGCTGAGAACCCCCAGCCGAGGCCAGGGCTCGGAGGGACAGGACAAGGACCTAGACTCAGGCGGGAATCTGCTCGGAGGGGCCACCACGCACTCTGCGGTGTGAAGGAGGCCGCCCTTAGCCAGGCGAACAGCTGTGCTGTGAAGGTGCACGGGGTGTTTGGGCATCACTGTGGTTGCAGCACAGTGGAGGGAGTGAGGGTGAGAAGAGGTGACCAGGAGAGTGGGCGCTGGACATCCAGGCCCTGCGGGCCACAGTGGGACAGACAGTGCTCTTAAGAGCCTGGAGCGGGGGTTACAGGGTGGATGGGAGACACACTGGGGGACTCGGCCCATCCTTGGCCTGCTGCCCCCCTCCTCCCCTTTCTGGGCCTGAGGCCCCACCCTGGGTGCAGCTAGGGAATGCACTGTGGTAATCAGGCACAGACCAGGGGATCAGGACACCTGGATTCGAGGCGTGGCCAGGCATCCTTTCATCTCTCTGGCCCTCAATTTTCCCATCAGTGAGATGGTCATTGAAGGCCTTACAAAGGTCTCCATGTCAAGCCAGAGCTTGGAGAACGCAGCGGTTTGGGGGAGTATTTTGGGGCTTGGGTGTCAAGCAAACCAAGTTCAATTTGCAGCTCCACCACTTTTTAACTGTACCACCTTGGGTGTGTCAGGTCCCCTCTCTGGGCCTCAGTTTCCTCCCCTGTAAAATGGGTCCATTACGGTTCCTACCACATAGCGTTGTTTGGGAGCATTAGATGGCAAAGTGAAAGGTCATGATAATCACCAGCGCTCACAGTAATGTTAGCCCTTGATATTATTGTTAGTATTATTGCTCAGCCATTGTGCAAGTCTGATCTGGACACAAGGCAGGGAGGTGCCACCAGGCCCCAGGGGCACTGGGACAGAGCCAGCGTCACCCCAGCCTGGGTCCCATGACACCAGAGCACCCTGCACAGCTGAGAGTGTCCAGTTGCAGAAGGGGGAGGGGGACGCACATCTTGAATTGCCCCGTCAGCCGCAGGCCACCGAACACCGTTCTGACTCAGGCTTCCTTCCCAGGCGGATGTGTCAGACACCCCAGAATACATGCAGGCATAATATTTTCTCTTTTCCTCACTCCTTCCCTAATGACACGGCCTTTTCTGGGTAAGGAGCTCACACCTACTCAGTGCAGAAAAGTTATTTTCAGAAACATATTCCTCCAGCAAATATTTATTCAACAAGTACTCCAGGCCTGGCATGGTTCTAAGCACTGGGGCACAGCAGTGGATGAAGGAGTCCCCATTTTCATGCAGCTGACAGTCTAAAGGGTATAGATCAGGGATCAGCCAACTGCCTGTGGGCCAAATCCAGCTAGCCACCTGTTTTGTAAATAGAGTTTTATTGGAACACAGACATTGTGCTGCTGACATGGTAACGACAGGAAAGCTGAAGTTGGGACAGAGACCCCATGGCCCACAAAGCCCAAAATATTTATTATCTGGCCCTTTATAGAAAGAGTTTGCTGGGCTCTGATAGAGATTAAGAAATGAAGAGCCCCCTTCTGATTTGTTTTTAATTCGTGATGTCTACTATATGATAGCGTTGGAGGAATGATTTAATTAATTTTATTTAATTTTATTATCTGATGATATTGGGATAAAAAAATCACAAGTGTGGATACTAACGAACATCATCAATAATAGAAAGACAGCCCGTTTCCTCACCACATACAGTGCCACTGGTATCAGTTTTCTGTGGAAACTTCTGGAGGTTTCCTTTGCTTATTCTCACATGCATTTACATATTTGTTTTTACAAAGCTGGTATCAACACATGTGCTGTTTTGTTACCTTTTTAAAAAAGTAATATTTGCTAGTGTAAGGCAGACATCTTTCTGTGACAGTAAACATTCTTTCTGAGCATCACTTTCTTTGGCTGTGTTTATTCCATCGTGTGGATATATCATATTGTATTTCACCGATCCCTATCTTATTGGATATTTAGGACAATTCAGTGTTTTGCAATGTTATGTCCAGTATTTTGCAATCTTTGCTCTCCTGCGGGGAAGCGTCTGTGTTCATAGGTCTTGGTGAGTGTGTCTAATGATTTTCTTGAGATGAATTTCTGGAACTAAAATTGCTGAGTCCAGGGTATGCACGTTTTAAATTTCAGGACATGTGTTGCCACTTGTTTAAACACAGCCCTCAAAGGCGTCTGTTAGGCTGGTCTCCCCAGCCTGGGTGTTGGAAAACTGTCCATTATAGGTCCTGGGCTGCGGCAGTCGTGTTTGCCTGCAAGACGAGGGCCTAGAATTTTCACCTACCACCAGCTTGGGGCTTGGTGAGCTAGCCTGAGCAAGTGGTTTTTAAACCCGCCAAGTTTGCGAGGCTTTTTTAGAGCATTTTAAAGTGCATTTCCTCATCTGAGCCTCTTGAAGCATCCTGGACAAGGTGGGGGGCTGGAAGGAGCCCAGAAAACTGGGTTCCAGGCCCCCCAGCTCTGCCTCTCACTCCCCGTGAGAATCCCTGCCTCTGAGTTTATCATCTATCTGAAAAAGTTTATCATCTAAAAAGGGCCAGCTGAATAGACTCAAGGGTCCTTGGAGATCTAAATGTTAAGATTCACGACTTACCTGGTGGTCCAGTGGTTAAGACTTCGCCTTCCAGTGCGGAGGGTACAGGTTCGATCCCTGGTCAGGGAGCTAAGATCCCACATGCCTCATGGCCAAAAACCCAAAAACCATAACACAGAAGCAAAATTGTAACAAATTCAATAAAGACTTTAAAAAATGGTCCACATAAAAAAAAATCTTAAAAAAAAATAAATGTTAAGATGTGATGACTTGGTGTGACAAATGACAGCTGAAATTTGGATTGTGGCTGGTTGATATCCATCGGGGGTGCATGTCAAAAAAAAGACCTGCCCATGACCCAAATGCGGGACTAATTTGGACACGTGTGTTCCTCAGACAATGCTTCTCTTTATCCATCATGTATTTTCAGACCACCTTGTAGATATCTACTCATCCGCAGACAGTGAGGGCTTTTATAGCAGCCAGTAAGGCAGAACTGATTTGGAAGAACACTCTGCCTTAAAGCTAACTTAAAAACCTGACTTTCAGAAAGTTTCAGAAGAGTTTTGGACCCTTTCTGTGGTTGATCTTGAGGCCTCGTAGCCCTGGGAGTGAAGATCAAGACTTGCTGATTGAAGTGCCACCGGGGTCTGCTACAGTGACGAGACATGAATAATTTGCACTGCGCACAAGGTTACCAGGATACTAGTGGGAGAAAGTACTGACAAACAGCTTGATTTCTTAAGCCTCATTTGCAAGATCAATTCCCTTAGATGATCCTAACCCCTGGAGTACTCCAGATTTTGGGGTCCTGTGTTAAAACATAGGGACTGAGATGGCATTCAACCAAATACTTAACATCTGCGTTGTCCAGACATTGAGGCACAGAGAGGTTAAGTAACTTGCCCAAGGTCACACAGCCTGAATACAGGATCTATGTGATGGAGCCTGGATTTAAATCCAGGCATCTGGCTCCAGAAATAGTACTCATTCAAGGGAGACTGAAAAAAAAACAGGTCAATTATAATGAACATAATTTGGGAAGTACTACAGCAGTGCTCTTCAGTAGAAACTTTCTGCCATGATGGAAATGTCCTGTATCTTGTGCTGTTCAATATGGTAGCCATACGTGGCTATGGAGCCCTTGAAATATAGCTAGAGCCGCTGAGGAACTGGATTCTTCGTATTTTTAACATTTTAATTAATTTAAATGAAATTTAAATAGCCACACGTGGCTAGCGGCTATCATATTGGACAGCACAGATATAGAGACTTGAGGTCTAGGGAATGGTGGGAGCTGGCTCCTGAGCCAGCCTTGGGTGAGGGGAGTTCAGGGAAGGCTTCCTGGAGGAAGAGCCAGCAAAGCTGAAATCTGAATGACAGCCAGGTGGTGGTGGCTGCTCCAGCAGGTCTGGAGGTGAGGGATAGCCAACTGAGGAATGTGAGAAGAGGAAAGCGGGCTGGAGCAGCCAGTGGGAGGGGCTGGGAGGGCCTGGGGATGGGGGAGGGGCGGGGGACGGTGGGGAAAGAGCCCCACTAATGAAAGTCCTACAAGCCATCCTTATGGTGTTTGGACTTGACCCTGGGGGAGCTACTGAAGGGTTTTGAGCAGAAACCCTGCAGGCTTAGATTTCAGTTTTGGAAAGTGTAATAGGAAGAGAATATATGGGGACGGGGGGGAGCAGAGGTGAGGGAGGCAGGGGGACCCCAGAGCTGGCCAAAGTCTTCCTGATGGAGACTTTGAAGGGCTTGGGGATTGATCCGACACGGGGATGAGAGTGACAGAGGAGTCAGGGATGCTGCTGTCTGGAATCCTGAGTCTGGCTTTAGGCAGTGGAGGGAGAACACCTCCATCCCTGCCTGCGGGGATTACAGATCCCTGAGCGTGAATCTTAAACCTCTGCGGGAGGACCCACAAGTGGGGATGCATGGAAGCCAATGTATTTTGCTGAGCACCATTTATTCCCCCCACACCCTGCCGCCCAGAGCCTTCCAAAGGACGTCAGGAAGCATTCCCCTGCCTCCTGCCCTGATTCCACCCTTAGCATCCTTCGGAACTTGCCATGCTGATTTCCAGAGGCCCCACCTGCAGATCCCTTCCTCTATCACTCAGCACCGAAAGATCCCCATCTCTTGGGGGTTTTGAGGACCTGAGAAGAATCACACTTTGCCAGGAGTCCGTCCCCCTGCCTGACTCTGGGGAGGGCCGTGAACCTGATTCTGATCGCATCAGCTCTTGTGTCCTGAGCACCTATATGCCAGGCACTGAGCTTAACGCGTTCCAGGGCTTATCTCCCTGAAGCCTCAAAGCAACCCTTGTTTTTCCACTGAGGAAACTGAGGCTTGGATGGGCGGAGTCCCTTGGCCAGACCACCCAGCTGGGGCAGAGCAGAGACAGCAACCTCTCCCCCCGCAACCCTGAGCTGTAAGCTGTCCCTGAGCGGTCACCTTGCTGCCTTATGCTGAGCTTGGCACACACGGGGCACAGACCTAGCACGTACCTTGTAGCCGTCTGCAAGCTGCTGGGGACAAGGATGTCGAGTCCACCAGAGGCAGCCCCCCCAGGCCCCGACCTCTGGCCTCCGAATCCGACCCATGTGGTGGGTAAAGTTAGGGAATGGCCGATTCTGTGACAACTTTGAAAGCAGTAAGCAGCTGGGACCATGCTCAGTGACCACTTCCATTCCTGGGTCCCAGGGGGAATTCTCTTAAGGATACTGGGCGTCTGACCATGTCAGGTGACCTTTCAAGGCAAAGACATCCAAGCTTCCCCACCTGGGGACTGACTGAATCCCTCAGGCGTGCTAACGGCCACCCTCGCATGCTGCTATGGACTTGCAGTTTGGATGGACTGTTCCAAGGCTGCCTTGTATGTGCTACCCCTCCACCCTGCGATTCTCTGCCTAGGGAGTTCTCCTGTGGGAGTCATCAGAGATGTGTCACTTCAGCCCCAAGGATGTTCATCGTATGGTCGATTATAACAGTGAACAGCAACCTAAATGCCGCGACACTTGGGGATCGATTAAAGGAACAATGCTGTGTCGGGGCAGCGAACATTCTTCAGCCGTTAACCATGATGCTTAAAGGAGTTGACCCAGATGAAATTCTGGGCAGGATTATGGCAGAATATGGTCACTAGGTGATGGGTGACTTTTAAATATTATTTTTTGTGCTTTTCTGTAATTTTGACATGTTTTATAGCAAGCCTTTGTGATTTGGGTAACGAGGAAGAGGAATCTACAGGCAGTGAAATGAGGGTGTGTGAGTGTGGTTGTTTACCAGGGTGACTGAGAGGTTTATCCTGATTCCCTGGGGTCCTTGCACGTACCTCGCCCATAGTATCCCCTCATGGGGTACGCAAGTGTCTCCAAAAGGTGAGAGAAAGAGAATGAGGAAGGAGATGGGCATTTATGGGGTGTTTCCTGAATGTCAGGTCCTGCCCTTGGAGCTATCACGTGGGTCTTCTCATTGGCATCTTGCCACGTCCCTGTGCCCCAGAGAGGGAGACAAAAGCCCTGAGGTCACAGAGCAGAGCTTTTTCCCGAGGCTCCTGCTCACTCTGCAGGACCACACATGTTTGCTCTGCTAAGGATGGCTCCGAAGAAGCTGTGAAGAGGCGTGCTCCCCACTGGGAGGAAGATAAGCTACTGCAGGACAGTCTGCCCACCGCCACTAAGCACCTACTGGGTGCCAGGCAGGCTCTGGGTGGGGAGCAAAGGTGATGGAGTGTCCGATCTTAAAGGCTGCCTCAGCTGAGTTACAGAATCTGTGTAGTGACCCCCACCCCTGGTTCCCAAGTGCCTAGCACATGGTAGGTGCTCAGTAGATGTCTGTTGCATAAGTAACTTATATGTCAAACTTCACCTGGCACAAAAATGAGTCCAGAGTAGGCAGGGAGAGTGCAGGGGAAGGCAAGGTCACTGTGGGTTGTTGCAATGGCTTGGGGTGGGAGGGATGGATAGGAAGGGGGAAAGGTACAAGCAAAGCCACAGAGGCTGGAAGGTAAGGCTTGTGTGGGATGCAGTGAGTAGGTCTCGGTGGGTGGAATGGGCCTCTGTTTGGGGCAGGGCTAGGAGGTGGGACTGGACAGGAAACTTGGGGCTCAATTGCAAGGGGTGTTGGATCTCAGCAGGAGGACAGTAGGGAGCTGTGGGAGGTGTTTGAGCAGGAGAGGCATATGCTCCAGAGCACATTGCGGCAGGACATGCCTCCTGACCCCAGTGGGACACAAGGAGTGAGACGCTCCTGCTGCTGTTTCTGGAACTGGGGGCCAAGTTGTTCTCACCCCCTCGCCCTGTGACCCCCAACTCCCTCCATATTCCTCATCCACTGGCTCCAAGCCATCAAGAGATGGTGACTGGGAACATCCTTCAAAGCTCAGAAGCCAAGGCCATTTTTTTTTTTTTTAACATCTTTATTGGAGTATAACTGCTTTACAATGGTGTGTTAGTTTCTGCTTTATAACAAAGTGAATCAGTTATACATATACATATGTCCCCATATCTCCTCCCTCTTGCGTCTCCCTCCCACCCTCCCTATCCCACCCCTCTAGGTGGTCACAAAGCACCGAGCTGATCTCCCTATGCTACGCGGCTGCTTCCCACGAGCTAACTATTTTACATTTGGTAGTGTATATATGTCCATGCCACTCTCTCACTTCGTCCCAGCTTACCCTTCCCCCTCCCCGTGTCCTCAAGTCCATTCTCTACGCCTGCATCTTTATTCCTGTCCTGCCCCTAGGCTCTTCAGAACCATTTTTTTTTAAACATCTTTATTGGTGTATAATTGCTTTACAATGGTGTGTTAGTTTCTGCTTTATAACAAAGTGAATCAGTTATACATATACATATGTTCCCATATCTCTTCCCTCATGCGTCTCCCTCCCTCCCACCCTCCCTATCCCACCCCACTAGGTGGTCACAAAGCACCTAGCTGATTTTGAATTGCTATTGTGCCAATGGCCACCCAAGGGGCTGGAGTTTTGGTTTTGCCTTGAACATTCCAGCTGCTCCCCAATCAATAACACAGAGGCCCAAGTGTCAGCCAGTTCAACAGTCAGTCACCGGGGGATGGGCTTTTAATTTGCTGAGTGAACAAGTTAGGAAGGCCAGCACTTTGATGGAGACCTGTGGGCTTCCCAGCATGTGCCAGGTACCAGGTTAGGCCCTTTGGCTAGTGCTGTGGTTAGCAGGACCCTCTCCCTAGGGTCCAGGCTGAGGGCAGAGACCAAGTCACCGAGCAGTTGGTGACAGAGCCGGGGATCCGGGCTGCGTGGGGCACAGTGGTTGCCAGTTTGGACTTGCAGTCCAAGCCCCCTGCCTGAGTTTGAGTCCCACCTCATCATTTACTGGCTGTTTGATGGGGGGCATGTCACTTCACCTCTCTAAGCCTCAGTGTTCTCGTCTGTAAAATGGGGATTTTAATGAGCTCCACCTCATGGGATTGCCATGGGACTGCAGCTCAGCGAGGTGATATGCAGACAGCTTGATCAACACCGGGGACAAGTTAAATGCTCCACGAAGGCTGTGCTGGTGATGCTGGTGGTGGAAGCATGGCGACCGTGCGAACCTGGTGGCGGGGGATGGACGGGGGAGCACCGTAACCAGACTGATAAGTCCTGGGGGCAGTGAAGATGGAGAGAAGTTTGGCCAGGGGTAGGGTGGTGCCCACACAGGACACAGGAGGGTGACCCCTTCATCTCAGTTTGCCTGGCTTTGGCACCCGCCGTCCTTCATCCTGCGATGTCTTGGGCAAACCCGGATAGTAGGTCACCCTCGTGCCCAGCACAGACGTTTGGACCCACTTCCGAGAGCGGTAGGGAGCTGAGGTGGGTTCGAGCAGGGGGCGATGCTCTGTGAGTTACCAGCTGGGACCAGGTTCTGAGCATTTTCCCTGATAGAAACCTCTGGCTTGTCCTTGCAGGATCAGCTGAAGCAGTGTTTCTCCAGGCGGACCCCCGAGGCCAAGGACACTGACACCCTCGTGCAGGAAGCCGACAGCCAGTATGGGACGTGGCTGCACCAGCACCAGAGCGGGGAGAGGTAGGGTGTGCGGGGCGGGGCCTCTGGGCGGGAGCCAGGGTGGCCCATCTGCCTCCTGATTTCTCTGTTACTAAGTAGAACTGTTTTGTCTGTAACTATAAGAGCAAACCATTTCTTTTTATAAAACAGAAATTTAGAATGTACAGAAAACTTATTTTAAAATGATATATGAAACGTCCAGAATAGGCAAATCCATAGAGACAGAAAGTAGATTTGTGGTTGCCAGGGGCTGGGGGGAGGGGGAGAGGAGTGACTGTTCAACAGGGACCAGGTTTCCTTCTGGGGAGATGAAGATGTTCTGGAGCCAGGGAGCGGTGATAGTTGTGCAACATTGTGAATGCTCTACTGGTAAATTTCATGTTACGTGTGTTTCACTACCATAAAAAAAGTTACAAAATGAAAATGAAAATCGCCTCTGATCCCAGCACACAGATATAACCTTCATTAATGTTTTTTGTTGTCTTTCTAGACTTTTTTCTGTATGTATATTGTGTGTTTACAAATATAGGAGCATATTACAGATACGGCTCTATAAGCTATGTCAGCATTTAGTATCACCGCTGTTAGAGGCTTGTAGGGCCCCTCAGGTGTCAGCCTGGCTGGGAAGAAATATTATTATGACTGTGGCAGAAGCCTGGAGGTCACTGAGCATCGCCTGGATTCAGGAGGCAGGCAGGTCTGAACTCCAGCTTCACTCCAGCTGGCTGTGAGGTCTTGGGTAAATTAGTCATATTTGCCAGATTTCACGCTCCTTCTCCATAGAAGGGGGATGACGCGCATAAAAAGAGCCAAGATCTGTTGAGCGGACAGGCCGAGCACTGTTGTAAGCACTGAAACATAACATTTAATCCTGTCGCCCCATCTTGCAGAGGCAAAGACTGAGGCACGTGGGGTTGTCAGCAGGGTAACCTGTGCAGCAGTTGGCGTATTTCCCGGCACTTAGTAGGAGCTTGATACATTGCACCCGTTGTTTTAAAAATGCAGTTTTTCTTCTCTCCCTTGGGGGGGATCGAACACAGCAGCAGCTTCGTGGACAACCGGGAGGTGGGCTTGCCGTGTTCTCAGCTCACACTTCCCACCGGCGGGCCACAGGATTGCACGGTGTTTTGAAGTCAGGGAGACCTGGGTCGACCCCGGCATGGCCACTTACCAGCTGTGTCACTGTGTGACTCAGTTTCCTCATCTGTGGGTCTCATGCCCAGGGATATGGTGTGTCCATGGCTGAGCTGGACTCAAACCCAGGTCTCCCATCTCCTTCCCCTGCCCCCACCCGTCAGGAGCGGCCACACCCCTCTGCTGGTTTATGTCCCATAGCTGTCATTGGTACTAAAGCTGGGTGGAGGTTGATGGAATTGGAAGTGGGTAAGAAAAAGGGAAGCACAGGTTCCTTCCAGTACCCACGAAGACTTTTTGTTTTCTTTCCTACTCTGTGATGTGTGTTAATCAGTGAGCGAGTCTGGAAGCCTGGGTGTCCTGGCTTTGCGGTCGCTGTGTGACCCTGGGAGGCCCCTTCTCCCTCTGGGACCTGGCATCTCCCCCTGGGACCTGGCATCTCCCCTGTGTCCTGCGGTCGCCCCCTGCTGTCTCCAGGAGGCACTGCAGCTCCTCCTCCGGGAAAGGGCCCCGGAGCTGCTGTGCTCCCAGCCCTGAGCAGCGGCGCCACCTGCAGCCTCCTCAGTGGTATTTCCCTCATTTTTTGTGGATTTGCCTCAGTCGCACCCCACACCCAAACATCCTGCCTATTCCAAGGAATAAATTCTTCCCCGAGCTGACGAAAGCATAGCTGTGCTCCTACAGTGAAACACCAGTACACCTGGGTTGCAGGTTCTGCCCAAGGGTGCAGCTCAGGGGTATTTCAGGGCAGACCCTCCTATCAGTGAGGTGGTGTCTGGTGTGCCCGTCCCCCCTTCCTTAGGGTTAGGCTTTCCTGTGCTCTTGGCTTTGGGGTCTTTTTAAGGGGGGAGCGGAGAGCCTATTTAATTTAATGGTTTGATTTATTGACATATTTTCTATCTTGTGTGGTTCCAATTATCCAAGTGGTACTTGGAATACATTATGGGCAGAAATTCCAGGAGGAGAGGGTCAAGGACCTGGATTCTGGGGTCAGGTCTGTCCCTTTGGGCAGGCTACTTCACGTCTCTGTGCCTCGGTTTCCTCATCTCGAGCGAGGTTAGTATTTAATTTCCTGAGGTTAATCCTGTCTCCTAGGGCTGTGGACGTTGCAGGATTATAGGGTAATCACCGTAGGACTGTGAAGAGGATGGAACGATACAATTTTTAGCACAGGGCCTGGTGCATAGTAAGCGCTCCGTAAATCTCGAGTGAGTGAGTGAATGAATGAGTGGATGAGTGAATGAATGGATGGATGAAACAATGCAGGAGATTCCCCCACTCCTGCTCTCCCGCTGGTGACGGCCAGTGATTATTTGGTCTACATCAGCGCTGTGCCACAGAAATACAGTGCAAGCTGCAAACTCGAGGCAGTTTTAGTGTTCCAGTAGCCACGTCAGTAGAAAAGAAACAGGCAAAATTAATTTTAACAGTATGTTCTGTTGAGCCCAGTAGATCCGAAATACTACCATTTTAACATGTAGTCACTATAAAGTTATTAACGCGGTATTTTACGTTCTTTTTTTTTCACTCAAAGTGCTGGGAATCAGTGTGTACTGACTGTACTCAGGGCCCAGCTCAGCCCTCACTCGCCGCATTGCAAGGGCCCAACGGCCCACATGTGACCAGTGGCTCCCGTATTGGACGGCGCAGGGTTAGAGGGTCTTGAACGGGACATTCTGCACCCATTCTGCACCTGTTCAGGTGTTCTAGAGGCACCATGGACAGCACCTGGCTGGGCCCAGAGTGGTTCTCCTAGCTGGACGTTCTGTCTCTTGTTTCCTGGCATATAAAGCACAGCCCACACCCTACCTTCTGCCACTTCCCTTCCTTGAAATTCAGGTCTCTGAAACAACCTGCCCGACCAGGCCTCCCTCCCTTCCTTCCATTCTCATAGCTTGGCCCCCGAGTCCCCATCCCCGGACAGCAGTGCCACATCGGCTCAGAAGCAGCCCCCCAGCAGCCGCCTGTCTTCCCTGTCCTCCCAAACGGAGACCACCTCTGCTGGGGACCAGCACGATTGCTCCAAGGACCAGCAGAGCACCAGCGTGGACCGATCCAGCACGGACCTGGAATCCACTGACGGGATGGAGGGGCCGCCCCCAGCGGATGCCTGCCCCGCAAAGAGGGTGGACGACTTCTCCTTTATCCATGTAAGTCAGTCGTTGGGAGCACGTGCTGGAAACAGTCATTTCTTCTTAAAGGGACGTTCTAGCATCTCCCGATGAATTACCCCTTTCCCTGGTAGAATCTGTGTGCCAGGGCCCCCTGTGGTGGGTGCAGAGGGCACAGTCTGAGATGGGACTGAAGTCTACATGAGGCTTGTACCTGCCACACACCAGCTGTGTGTCTTGGGGCAACTGTCTTCACCTCTCTGAACCTCGGCTTCCTTGTCCACCTGTAACCAGTACAGTGGGTTTCACAGCTGTGAATGCAATCATATGTGTACAAATTAAAACTGAGCTGAGCCCTCACCTGTTAGGCGAACAGGCCATCTGGCCTCTCACCCCTGGCGGGTGGGAGGTGTCTGCCTGAGGCCTGCAAATCTAGGTGTGCAGCCTGGACTTCGCTCAGACCAATTCTGCTGGGGGTTCTTACCAAGGTCTTGACAAGTGGGACCATGTCCCTGGAGCCAGGGAATCCAAGCCTGTCTGTAAAGGGGATCCTCCTCAGGCGTGGGCAGCCCTCAGAACTCAGCTCTTCTGGGGCCCACGGAGAGCCACCCTACAGGATGCTAGCCACACAAGTCCAACTGCCTCCTACCCAACCCCTTCTAGACCTGCAGGGGTCAGGCAGGTTGTCCTTTTCAATCCTTGAGACACACGGGTTTTATTATTCTCCTTCCCTGACAATAGGGCTACCTGCCCACCCTCCTGAGGATGCAACATCTAAATGATGCAAAATCCAAAACAGACCCTGTCTCCTCAGTGAAGCCTCACGTCCACACCCTTAGAGATGACTACACAGATGCCCCCAGAGAAGGACCATCACTGCTTTAGGTGTGGGGCTTCCTTTAGGGCCTCAAATGGGATTCTCCTTCCTAAATATGGTCAAGGTCTCTCTCTGGCATCTCTAAATAAGGGCAGAAATGAGGAAAGGCACACACTCAGTCTCCATTGGGGCACCTCACTGTATAAACATGGACAGGGTGCAGGTTGTCAGGGTTTAGTTAGGGGATTTATTCAGTTATTCATCCAACAAATATTTATTGAGCTCCAGCCATGTCCCAAGCATTGCTCCAGCTTACACGCCCATACGATGTCACTGTGCCATAGCATAAGTCTCCTGATTTACCTTCTGGAACACTAAGCCCAAGAGGCAAAACCCCTGCCCCATTTTTATTTTATTTTTTTTTAACTTATCCTTTCATATAACCAGAGACAACACTACTTTTTTTTTTTAAAACATTAAAAAAAAAAAATTTTTGGCCACACTGAGGAGCTTGCAGGATCTCAGTTCCCCAACAGGGATTGAACCTGGGCCATGGCAGTGAGAGCGCCAAACCCTAACCACCAGACCACCAGGAACTCCCTCATTTTTGCTGATTCGGGAACAGAAGTGGCCACTGAGTGATTGAAATGCCAGTGTCCCTAAGCACAGGTCCAGCCAATTATTTAACACTGAGGTCTCCCACAGGCAGTGTTTGGAGGCTGAAAGGGGAGGCGAGGCACTAGGGAAGGAATCAGCTTCTGCACCAGCCTGAGGCTGCACGGGTGGCCCTGGGGAACGGGACCACGCCCCCTTCAGCAGCCCCTGCGTTGCTGTGGCTCCCTCCCACTTTCCCTGAGTCTGAGAAACCCGCTCTATTTAGTAGTGACCAGAGATATATGCTCTCCTCTTGAGGACGGCGGACCCTTTATGATTTCCATCTCTCCCCAACTTCCACCAGCCCCACACAAATCCCCCCACTGGACAGCATCACAGCCAGTTTGGGAAACAGCTGTGCAGGTATCAGCCCCCTCCTCCCGCCCCCAATGGGGTGTCTGTCACTTACTGACTTTGGGAAATGAGTCACTGAAATTAGCTCATCATCGCTAACTTAAAAGACCCTGGGTGACAGAATTTCTCCAAAGTGGACCTGAGAGGAAGAATCCAACATTTCAGGCCAGGACCTGAGCTGGCCAGGAAGGGAGAAGCCCATTGTAGGAATAGCTCACGGCTGCGAGCCTGAGTCAGGTGCTGCTGGAACCAGGACTTTCCATGCCTGGGCTCCCTGAATTCTCTCAACCACCCTGGCAAGGGGATACTATTACCATTCCGTTTTTACAAATAGGGACACCCAAGCTCAGAGAGGGTAAGTCCCCTGCTCTGAGGTCACACAGCTGGCATTCAAACTGAGCGGGATTTGAAGCCCAAGCTCCGGGCTCTTCACCACTATCTCCTTGGAGATCACTGAGCCAGAGGCTGCCCACCTTCTTGCTGGGCCTACCCAGGTGGTCTGCCCCCAGCCCTCTCAGCACAAAAGGTGGTGATGTTGGAAACCATCACTGACCCTCCACCTGCCTCAGCTCACAGTGTGATGCTTGCAAACTAATGCCTGGTACTTAGTAGGTGCTCCACCGGCTCCCACCTGCACCCTGAATTATTGTGGGTAGAGGAAGGACCACACTGAGAACCTCTCAGCTCGTGGACCCTGTGTGGAATAAGGTTGTTGTAAGGATTTAGTTAGATGATGTGTTCAGTTATTCATTCAACAAATAAACAAACATGTACTGAGCTCCTGTTAGGTACTGCTCTAGCTTACCTGCTCAGATGATGTCACCAGGAGCGGAAAGCCATTTCCATTATGTGCCCACTGTGTTCCAGGCACTGTGTGGGGCACTCAAGGTTTATTTGATTCTTGGAATCAGCCTACATGCTATATCTCACAGAGCAAGTAGGCTTAGAGTGTTAGGTTCCTACTGAAATGCGGAAATGCTGGCCCATGTACCACCTAAATAGCATTGTGTATCGACACAGCTATGCACACCTTCCTTGGGTGATGCCCCCATTTAATGTTTCCCATGCTTTGTTTCCCCTCTTCTTCCCTGCCACTCCCACAGCAAACTTCAGTCCTCGACTCAAGTGCCCTAAAGACCCGGGTGCAGCTCAGCAAGAGAAGCCGCCGCCGGGCTCCCATCTCCCACTCCCTCCGGCGCAGCCGAGTCAGCGAGTCGGAGAGTAGGTCTCCTTTGGAGGAGGAGGCCAACAGCACGTGGATGTTCAAGGACTCCACAGGTATGCCCCCTCTCCTCCACAGGTAGCACATTGGATAGCAGGAAGGATTTTAAACCCTGGAAGAGCTTTCTGACTTTGAAGGCTGTGGGGTATTAGAACACAATAACATAGGAAACTGTGGTTTCTTATTCCACCAAGCTTTTTAGAAACTAGGTAAAACATTTTTTTGAGGATGATATATTAGTTGGGGCTCCACAGGTTGCAAGGAACTGAGACAACTTAATAGGATTTCACTATTTATGCTGTTATCCTTATTAAATTCACCCTTATCCTCTCTTCAGGTTTGTTTGCTGGTATTTTTCTAGATTCTCAAGTTGAAAGATCAGTTCATTTATTGTCAGTCTTTTGGGGTTTCTAATAAATTATTTAAGGCTATGCATTTTCCTCTAAGGTCTTCTTTGGCTGCATTCCACGTCAAACCTTGAGCTGAATCCTAAAGAACAGATAGGAATTAGCCAGGGAAGGGTATTCCAGATGGAAATATCAACAGGATCAAAGGGGCAGAGGTGTGGAAAGAACATTCCGTGGGTGTGGCGGGGGCAGGGGCGGGTCGTTTCTCTAAGCAGTTCAGTGTTTCCCAAGCCAGAAATAGCAGGAATCAGGCTAGAAAGGAAGAGCCAGTTCGTGGAGAGTTGTGATTCCTTGCTAAGGAGTTAGACTTGATCTGTAGATGGAGAGCCACGGAAGAGTTTTAAGGAGAAGCAAAATCTCAGAATGGAGGCTGCCAGTGACTTCAGTATGCTTTTCTTTGCAACAGAGGAGAAATCCCCCAGGAAGGAAGAGTCAGATGAGGAGGAGAAGACGCCCAGAGCTGAGAGGACGCCCATCAGCCGACCCCAGAGGATGCCTGTGTTTCCAGGCATGGACCCGGCAGCGCTGAAGGTACCAGACTTCATGCCCAGAGCTATGCTTACCTGTGGCAGCAAAACAGACGGGCCCATGTTTCTCACCCTCCTCCCTCCTTCCTTCCCTCTCTCCTTCCTTGCATCCCTCCCTTCCTCCCTTCCTGTCTTCCTCCCTCTCTGTCTAATTTTTGAAATAGTTGAAGATTCATGAGAAGTTGCAAAACTAGTATGAGAGACTTCCTGGGGACCCCTCCTCACCCAGCTTCCCCCAGTGCTAAAGCATCCCATGGCCATGGTACATTATCAAGACCAGGACATCGGCCTTGGCCCGGTGCTATGAACAATACTACTGATATATTTGGATTTCTCCAGTAATCCTGTGTTTCTGAATCTCCACTTCTTTCTCTAGCCCCCACACCTGCTGCTCAGTTTAGTCTTCCAGCTAAGCCTCCATGTGCTCATCTGTAAAGGGGGTTAAAAGTCCACCTTAGGCATCAGGCCCAGTGCTGGATGTCTGGGAAACAGGAGTAAACTAGCCCAGGCTTCTGTTCTTGAGGAATCTGGTGTGCTAGGGGTGGGAGGCACATAAAATGATTATTTTGATTCCAAACAATGTGAGAAGTCAGCATTGGAGCCATATTAATCTGTCTTAAATAGCACCGCAATCCCAGTTGGACTGTGGAATCCTGAGGGCAGGGCTGGGCTGTCTCCCCACCCTCAGCTCCACCGAGCATCTCACAGGTCCTGGGAGGCAGCGGTACTTAATGCAAGTGAGAGAGGGGCCTCTTTTATCCCCAGGCACCATGTGCTTGCAAACTCGCTTTATGTCCCCAGCAACCCTAAAAAAGGTAGCTCTTTACTCCCATTTTACTGAAGAAGAAATCAAGACAAAGAAGCCTAGGTTGTTTGTGGAATTTCTCAACCCCACACTCCATGTGGCCAGGGAGCCTCCTGTTAGGGGCTGTGAACTTGCCACTCCTTCAGTAGATGGCAGCTTTGCTTTTCATGTCATTCCTGGCAAGAATAAAAAGTTGATAAACAGCAGATGCATACTTGCCCCTGTAATTCATTTTACAGGCCTTCAAAACATAAATGTCTTGCAGCAGCTGTCCTGGGCCAGAGGTTTTCTGACTTCTTTTTTGAAGCATTGGAACAAAGCTGCCTTACAGGGCAGCCTAACACAGGGGGCAGAGAAAGGCCCTGCTTACAGGAGGGAGCAGAGGCCCTAGGGAGGCTGCCGGGCTTTTTCTCGAAAGAGCCCTGGAGTTGGAATTGGGCAGACCTAGGACGAATCCTAGTTGTGGAAAACCATGTGACTTTGGGCCAACTGCTCAACCTTTGACCTTTAGGCTACTCCTCTATAAAACAGAGAAAGCCAGTCTCCATCCTGGAAACATGTGTCATATAACTTACACCTGGTGGAGTCCGGTCGCTGGATGCCCAGTGCACAGAAGCTGCCAGGCCGACGATGGTGATGACCGCTATTGCTGGGGGCTCTGCCAGCATTGACTTGGAGACAGATGCCACCTGCCACCATCATACCCCCCCTAGGAATTCTGGGCACACCATTCCAAATCATCCCATTCCCTGTGTACCCTCCAAAAATGGTGGGAATCCACCCTGCGTTTTCCCTGTGCAAACCTGATAGTCAGAAACCTCACTTATTCATATTCACAGGAGCAAAGAGCTTAAAAGAGCTGGGCCTCAGCTGTAAGATGCATCTCTTGTCTGCATCTCGGGCTCTCAGGAGACTGAAGGAGGTGGAGCGTCCTGTGATGAGGACACCACACATGGTGGCTTTTCAGCCAAAGATAATGTGATTGGGTGGATTTTTCACAGTTGTTCGATCCCAGTGGTCAAGGGTGGCCTCTTGGATTACAAGCCTGACCTCTGATTTTTCTTGGCCTCCACGGTCAGGCAGCATCTCCCCCACCCCTGAGTCTGCTGCCTGGGTCTGTTCAGATGCTGGGAGCCCTGCTGTCGCCATGCAGTGACAAGTGCCATAGGATGGGACCCTTCCCCAGACCAAGGGCGGGTTACAGACTCCACCCCTGTCTTCTCTTCCCAGGCTCAGCTGCACAAGAGGCCAGAGATGGACAGTCCCAGCGATACCCCCAGCTGGGCCCCACAGCCCAAGACCCCCAAGTCCCCCTTCCAGCCTGGGGTGCTGGGCAGCCGCGTGCTGCCCTCCAGCGTGGAGAAGGACGAGAGGTGAGAGTGTTGCTAACACATAAAAGTTAGGGATCATGCATGATACTGTTATTGTAATATAAGAGCTATGATAGAGCAGGGGTTGGCCAACTATAGCCCACAGGCCAAATTCAGCCCACTGTCTGTGTTTGTAAATAAAGTTTTATTGGCACACAGCCATCATTTAAGGATTGTCTGTGGCTGCTTTCCTGATGCAACTGCAGACCTGACACGTTGACACAGACACCCTATAACCTGCAAAGTCAAAAATACTTACTATCGGACCCCAGTGACAGAGGAAGGCAGAAGAAGAGTTCAGAACCCAGACCTGAGGAGGACGGGTGTGGAAAAGGCTTCCAAGAGGAGGGGGTGCCCGATCTGCGTCATGACAGACAAGAGAGGTGGCCAAAGTCACAGCACATGCAAAGGTCCAGAGGCCTGGTAGAACTGGGTGCTGTAGGCTGTGCATGTTATTGGAGCACAGAGTGGGCCGTGGGAAGCAGGAAAGCAAGAGGATGAGAGAGAGAGACAGGCTGAGGCAGAGATGGTACCTGTCTTGCTCTGCGGATGCCAGAATTGCTCTGGAGTCAGCTGAGGGCACCAGTGTTTCTCCAGGGCTGGAGGGACCCCCAGACCAGGAGGCCTGGTTTTGAGCCTCCACCATCAGGCAAGCCTTGCTTGGGGTCCTCAGACCCCTGTCTGCCCAGGGGACCTCTCCTTCCTCACAGACCCCCACCCCACCCCCAGCCAGGTCAGCAATGTCCCTGAGCCCTCCGGGACTGTGGAGTCAGGAGCTTTCTCTGAGATCAATAGAAGTAAGGTCTTGTGTGTACATGTGTTTGATTATAAAAGTAGTACATGCTCACCTTAGGAATTGTAGAACATATAAAATGAATATAAAGCAGGAAAGAAAATCACCCATGATGTGATACCCCGCCCCCCCGCCCCCCACCCCCACCCCGCCAGAAGACTACCACAGTGACGTTTGGGCCTTTCTCCTTCCATTCTTTTTAAATGTAGTCGCGATTACAACATAAAATATGTATAGCTTCTTTTCCGGTTTCGTGTGACGATTCTCCCACAGCCATTAAAGTCCTCATAAGTATGATTTCTTTTTCTTTAAAAACTTTTCAGATGTTTTTGTTTGACTTCATTGTTTTTGTTAAAGTGATGTGTTCTCATTACAAGCCATTCCGAGAAACAGAGAAAAATACGTAAAGAAGAAAGTGAAAAATAAGACCCTCGAAAGCGTTATCGTTCGGTCGGTGATGACTCAGTGCGTTCACTTTGAGAGAATCCATTGAGCCGTGTGCTTACGATCTGAGTGATTTCTGGATGTGTGTCCTTCAACTTTTAAAAAAGTTAAAACAAATCGTACCTCCCCCAAACAATTATTGTTATTATTCAGTAAACATAAGATCTCCCTATCCGTGTCTTACAGGCATTGTTTTAGTCAGGGTTCTCCAAAGAAACATAACAGTAGTATGTATACACGGGGGTGAGAGAGAGAGAGAGAGAGAGAGAGAGAGAGAGAGAGAGAGAGAGAGAGAGAGAGAAAGAAGGATTTATTTTAAGGAATTGTTTTTCACGATCGCGGACGCTGACAAGTCCAAATTCTGCAGGGTAGACAGGCAGGTTGCAGACCTGACGAGGAGCTGGTGTTGCAGTTCAAGTCCCAAAGGCAGTATCTTGGCAGAATTCCCTCTTCTTCTAGGGAGGTTGGTCTTTTTCAATTAAGGCCTTCGACTGATTGGATGAGGCCCACCCATGTTATGGAGGGTAATCTGCTTTATTCAGAGACAACTGGTTTAAATATTAATCTCATCTAAAAAACAAAATAAAATACCTTCACAGAAATAGCTAGTATAATGTTTGACCAAACAGCTGGGCACTGTGGCCTAGCTAAGTGGACACACAGAATTAACCCTTATGGGCATGTACCTGGGTAGAGAGACCGAAGGATGGATGGATATTTGGGTGGCAAATGGATGGATGGAAATAATTTTATGTAAGCGTGACTTTCTCCTGCAGATTATTTCACAGAATGGATGTACCATGATTTATCTAACATTCTTCATTTTGGAGCACTTTGTTTAATTCCTGTTTCAGTCATGTCGACATGGGCATCTTTGCCGCCTGCGAGTGTGGCTCAGCCCCCGCCCACACGGCGGCAGGAGAATTGGGTCCCTCAGGGAGTCCTCGGTCAGGCTCACACTTGACTCCCACTGCCTTTGTGGTTTCAGATCGGAAGAGCCCTCTCCCCAGTGGCTAAAGGAGCTGAAATCCAAGAAGAGGCAAAGCTTGTATGAAAACCAAGCTTGAGCAGGTATGAGGGGCTATGGAGGGGAGACCCGGACAGAGCCTGCAACCTGAGGAGCAGGGGACTTGGGCCGGGAGGCCAAGGCTCAGAGACTTGGGATGCTGTACCCTGGAAAAGAGAAGGGAAAACGTGGTTGAGGGTGTTCGGGGTTCCCGTAAAGAGAGTGGCAATGATCTGCTTCTTCTTAGGGAAAAAAAAAAACACAGTTGGACGGCCTGGGGTGGGTGGAAAGGGCATGGACTCTGGTCTCACGCCCTTGGCCAGCCCTTCTCACTGCATCTCAGGCCCCCTTTATAAATTGAACGGGCAGGACAGCTTAATCTGAAATGTCCCCAATTTCTACATTCCTATACAACCTGTATAATTAAAAATTAATTTGAAAAAAAAAAGAAATTAAAAAATCGAACGATTAGTATGCCCTGATGTGGGCCCCAAATGATTTAACTTCTTGAACTTTAGTTTGCCCATCTGTAAAATGGGGTAGCAGCGCCCATGTTGCCGAGCAGTCCAGAGGGCTCCCTGAGAATGGACCGGAAGTCCCTGGGGGAGGAGCACATAGCTCTTGCTCCGTCAGAGTCAGCTCTGCTCTGAGAAGCACAGGAGACCCACCACCCGTTCTCCACAAACCTGAAATCCAGAAAGCTCGCAAAACGAAGCACCTCCATCCCTTATTTAGTGACAGAACCTGACCTGCATGGATAAAATACTATTTAGACTCTGTTTTCCCCATTTTATATGAATATCCATACATAATACTGCAAGCATATTATATGCTTAATTATGGGGGTGTTGCATAATGTATGTATGTATTATATGTTACATAATATTTACATATAAGCATATATATGTCTGTATATATGTATCTAACAAACTCAAAATTTCTAAATTCCCCAATAAATCTATGCTCTAGGATTTCAGATAAGGGATCAGAGCCTGTGTTTACTTGGTGCTCAGTGCTGTACCCACGATATCTCAGTTAAGCTTCCGGCCATCCATTTGAGGACACCACCGACGCTGGCACCCTGACCTGACCCTAAATTTCACGTTCATTCCATCATATCCAGCCGCCTGCCACCTTCCCCATCCCACCCCTCGAAAAAAAAGTCATCTTTCCTGGCCTGTAGCTTGTGGGGTGGCTGCCTTGGGGAGCACCAGAAAAGTGTTTAGGGCTCAATGATGGGGAGAAATGGCATCTCTTGTTCCCCCTGCTGACACCAGGACTGTCCCTTCCTCTCCAGACAGGGGCCACTGCCACGTCTAATGAACAAGCCTTAACTGTCAGTACCCGAAGACGAGGTCCCGCTGCTGCCGTTGCTTCCTGCACACACCTGGGCCCTTCCGGTCGGTCGGTCTGTCGGTCGGGTGGAGAAGGCTGCCCAATGCCCCCCCTCACCACAGGCTCTCCCGGACGGATGGGGCAGGAAGGCTCACCCTCCATGAGCACGTGCTCTGTCTCCCCGGACAGCACTTCAGGCTGGGAAAGAAGCCAGGCGGCCCAGAAATGTCCATGCTGGTGGTTTGGTTTTGTTTTGTTTAATGTAAAAATGTGCATTTCTACCCATTTTAAACCCCTGCAGCAGCTCCAGGAACATGGATGTAAGGCTGGACCGTCTCCCCTGGGTTCTGAGTCGTGAAAGCGCCTCTTCCCCCCAACCCCCACCCAGGGCTGGTCTTTTTTTGGAAGGACATTTCCAAGGAAGATGAAACCATACATTTCCTGCTGTAACTGTGGTCCCAGCAGTACCACCGGGTTGGGGGCTTTGATCGCTCCTTTGGCGAATTCCTTCTCCCTCTCGAAGAATCAGCAGTTCTGATCTTTAAACACACCTGCCCTCATTCTTTCAAGTGTATTTATCCTCCCAGTGGGGCTGTGTGCAGAGCTTGCCTGTTCCATTGTACATCATGTTTTGTTTGCTTTAGAAGGTGATAAAGCAATAATCCAGCCAACTTTCTTTGAAATTTGATATGTATATATGTTTTTATGTTAAAGAACAGGAGGAGAGGCGTGTGAATAGTTTGCTTGAAGTATCTAATCATCTCAGGTTATCTTATCCCTACCCCAAGCTTTTTAAAAATTCTGATTGTCACCCTGGTGTACACTTTCCTGGTTCCTATTCATCCGAGCTCTGATTTCTGTAGGGTGACCTTTGTCCCTTGGCCTCAAGGTTCAAAAAACTGCAGCCCAAATGGCAGTGCCTTTCCCTCCCAAACATCAGACCCACCCGAGAGGCTTTTTCTCCAAAGTCCCTTTCTGAACACAACCTGAGCTGCTGGCATAAAAGATCTATTCCCAGTTGGTCTCAGGACAAACGATGAATGAGGGGTCCTTTTTGTTTCTTCTCACCTCTTCTTTCTACCCAACCTCCCCCCAATTCTACCTGACCAGGTGCTTTTTCTAGGTCCAAATGCAGGAAGGGAGGGTCTTGCTGAAAGCCCTTCTCTGGAGGGGAGTCCCCCCGACCCCCAGCCCAGGAACTCTGGACAGACTTGCTAGACGCTAGGTAACCAAGTATAGGCTTGCCTTGCCTCTTTTTTTTCTTGGCAACTCTAAGCTCATTCCCAGGAATCTCCAAGACCTCTGGGGTCTCCAGTCATGGCTACTCTGTCCTTGTTTTTGGAAATCCTCCACACCAGCTTTCTCCACCTCTTGAGCCCAGGGCCCCAGCAGTCATCCCAGGGATAGCCGGCCCACCGCCATGTCTGGAGTTGCCATAAACTTTGTGCCAACCTTGCCCGGGAGACACCCATGTGTGAGAGAGATGCTTGGGCAGTTCACAGGGCAGCCTGTGATTGCTGAGGGGCACTGGGGCTGAGCTTCTTAATGGATCTTTGCTCAGCAATGGACTTCCCAAGAAGTGAAAGTCTCTCCTAATAAATCCATTCTTTGCAAATGGTGTCAAAACCTGCTTGCCTTCTCCCTGGCCACCCCTCCTTCAGTCTCTGTTTGTCTCCTCAGCTCTTCCTCCCTTATCTCCCATTACCACCTCTTCCCTCTCTTGGGTACGGCAGGATGGAGACCAGTCCCGTCTCTGCAGGTTAAGACAAACACCCGGGCCCGAGAGGGGCTGTGGTTCAGCACCACGGACAGTGACCGAGGTGTGGGTGAGAGGCCCTCCCTCCCTGAGTCCTGTTGGCTGAGCTTTGGCTACCCGATGGGCGGTTGTTGGAGCCCGTCTCCCGGGCAACCTTGTGCATCTGGAAACCTCATGCATGTGTGTCTGGAGATCTGGTCCTGCTCGATCACACTTTGTATTCTCTTCATTCCCTGAGTTTGTGGTCAGTCCGCTCTCTCTGGCCATTTGGGGATTTAATCCTTTCAGGAACCGCTTCAGTTAATTTTCCTTTCTTACTCTTCAGAGATCCTTTTCATGTTTCATTTCAGTTTTGCTGTAGTGTCCAGGTCAGTAGGTCCTCTAGACACTCCTAGTGTGCTGTGACCCTGACGTCTTTTCTCGCCTGCTGTCTTTCTTTGCCTTTCTCAAGGTGGGAAGGCCCCTTGGTACCATCTTAGGCAGTAGGAAGCCACTTGGCTCTGTTCGGTCAGTATAGTGATACTCACCATGCAAAACTCTCAGTTTTGAATTAGTCGTGTTTCATCCCATGTATACCCAACAGGAAAGAAAAACACTTGAAAACAAGATTGACCTGGAGGCCTTCTGCCTATCCTCCCACACCTGGATTGGAAATAAAGATCCATTTAATTCCTTGGTGATGAGGACACAACTAACTTAACATGCCTTAATCATTTGTATGCAATCAGGTCACCCGCCCTCATCCAGCCCTCCTCCCCTGGGCCTCTGGCTTTCTTTAAATGAGAGTTTTATACAGAATGCATCAAAAATAAGATGGATAGATAGGTGATGTTTTAAATTGTACTCTCTCTCGCACACACGCTCTCTCTCTCTCCCTCCATCCCCCCACACCCTCTTTGCACATCAGCATTTTGAGAGCTGGTCTTTTGATAAGTCCATATCTTTTTCCCCTCCAGTAGATCCCCTTCTTCATGGTCTCTTGCCTAATGTAACAGAAGCCTTTGGCCTGTAAAATTCCACGGTGAGGCCTCAAAAATCAGTGTTGTGGAGAATCTCTCAGTACCACCAGAGAAACTCCAGTGGAAGAGAAGCCTCACTAAACCCAAACCCCAGTGGAGTTTAGAGTGTTGGGGGCTTTGAGTGACGCTGCCCTGACGGCCTCATGTTGTCTGGCGTTCGGGCAAAGGACAATCAGATGGGGAGGTTTTGCAGGGGACAAGCAAAGTCATGTGCTTTCAGACAAATGTGTTTTCCCTTGTGCTTCCCAGGAAGAAGTGAGGCCAACTCTAGGTATCGGAATAGAGGTGAGCCTGAGGTCTTCAACCTTAGAGGCTGTGCAGGGGATTTGGAAAAACCTTAGGCGTGATCTCCCTGAAGGAGACCTCAGCTGCTCCCACCTGGCGCTGACAGCTGCCTTGTCCATTTACATTTTTCATCACGGTACCCCCAGACTGCCCCAGGAGCTAGGTGTCGTTACAAAGCTAAAAACCCACAGATGTGTCATTGGATCACCTCCAAAACAAAATGCTTGCTTAAAGGTGACGTGGGCCTGCGTGGAAGACAGCGTCCCACTCAAGGAGAGGACTCTCAAGCCAGCCGCTCCCTCTCTCCTCCTCCATCCCTGTGGTCCCTCCCACACAGCCCTGTCCCTTAATACAGGAAGCTAGATGACGGTTGTCTTTGTGTAAACTAGCATTTCAGGGTGAGGTCTGCAGGGAGGTGGGAGAAAAACTCTATCCACCGGGAATTGCGCCGCCTCCAATTTATGCCGTGGCGAGTCACTACAGTAATGGAGAATCCTTCTATAGCCTCCGACTGTGCCTTTCCTCCTCCAACATGTGATAAAACAGGAAAGCAAAAAAAAAACCCTATGGCATCGTGATTCCATGGAGTAGGAGGGAGCCACTTAAGGGAGAGGGGACCTGCCCCACATCTGGAAGGGGGTCCACCTTGGGCCCCACCCCCTTAGGGAGTGATGGATCTGAGCCCTGTGCTGAGAAGCTGCCAGGAGTTACCCTGTTGGAATTCTGGGCAAGTCGAGGGTCTGGGAACATAGAACCGCATAGAAAACCGGTAGGCATGAATGTGCTGAGTCTTGGTCTGTATCTCCTTTGGCCCCCATCACCCCTCTAGAGATTTCTTTCTTTTGTCTAGGTTGGTTCCTGCAGGGAGGGGGCCAGAAAACCAGGTTCCTGGAAAGTCAGCCTGAGATTTCCAGCAAGGTAACCTCTCAGCCGCTCACTGCTCACCTCCCAGAATCTCCTTAAACGGTCACCCTCACACCTGGCACCACACCATCTCCCATGAATCAGCCTGGCACTGTTTTAGCAATCTCCGGCGGCGTCACACCTGCTAAAAAAAAAACCAACGTGATGCCGTTGTCTAAAGAATGAGCTCATCCCACATAGCCTTATAGATCCTGTAAATGCGGGGCTCACGAACGTCATCTGTTGTGTTACTGAAGATATTTTGTACCGTGTCGTTCCCTAAATCATACCAACGTCCTACAAGTCCTGCACTTCCCAGATGGTTATGAGCCTCAAAATGCTTTGCAAGATGGAGGGGGGAGTGGAAATATATATACGTACGCTATGTATTTTCCTAACCTTTCTTCTGGGTCCCTTCCTCCGATATTTGAGTCACGATCGAAAAGGAACTCGAGTCCTGTGTGCGAGAAAGTTGGAGCGTCCTGCCAGTTGGTGTCCTTGCAGTTGCCTTATGAACTCACAGGCTCCAGGAGTTCTGAACAGAAGGTGGTCGACCGGCACTTTATCCAGTCCCAGAAATGATCTCTAATCGTGTGACTGAGAATTCATCTAGAGAAACCTATATTTTTAACATCAAAACAAACGGGGCTTCCCGGACCTCACAGAGTATTGGATGTCTACCAGTACTTTTCTATTTTGTAACTGTAAAGAGGTTTCATACACACAGCAGAGCAGTTGGGAATCTGGTCGACTGCCCTAAAACAAAATGACCTTTGCATGTACAAAGACGTTGCATTCAGACTCTGAAAGCAGCAAATAAAGCTTTGACGCGAGCTGCACTGGAGACGTCAGCGTGTCGGTGTGTGAATGAATGGACTCCCCCATGCATGCATGCCTGTCCCCAGCTGAGTCAGCCTCTCTGCTGCGCCGAGCTGGGGGCCAGACGGAGGGAGGGCGCAGCAGGGGTCCTGGGAAAGGGGGCAGGATCTCCATTCGACGTGGGGTTGGGTCCTCATTCTGCCTCCTCCTGGCTGTGGGGTATCTCTGAACCCCCATGGTTCTCCAGAATGGGGGTGTGACAGCGATAATAGTGGGCAAAAGTTAAAGGCAGTGGCTCTCAGCTGGGTGGATTGTGTCCCCCGCACGACATCTGGCAATGACAGGAGATGTTGTTTTAGTTATCACACGGAGGGAAGGGAGATGCTACTGGCATCTAGTGGGTGGAGGCCAGGGATAATGCTTAGCATTGTACACCGTGCAGGACAGCCGTCACACCCCATCGCACAGAATGATCCGGCCCCAGATGGCAGTGGGGCCAGGATTGAGAACTCTAGGTTAAAGAAGTGCGGCCCAGGAAATCTGGGCATATAGTAGGTCTTCAGGGTCCTAAAGGAACTGATGGGCGTTGGGGAGTCAGGCCTGATAGGCTGTCGCACCCCTGTCTTCCCCCTTATATCCCCAGCAGGTGGCGGCTGCATCCCAGGTTAAGGGGTTGAGACCAGCTCTGCTCTCCATGGACACCAGAAGGAAGCAGCCTCTTGGTTTGAACTGTCAACAGTAGGCAGGATCCTCAGTGATTAAAAGCTAGAAGGTAGCGCTGTGCTGAGTGTTTTGCCTTCGTGATCTCTCAATGGCTCGAGGAGAGAGAAGCTTCTCCATTTACAGATGGAGAGGCTGTGATTCTGACCTTCATTCGCTCACCCAAGGTCACACAAGTCCACCTGTTTCCAGAGCCCAGCTGTCACCCACACCTCCAGGGATGCAAGGAGGTTGGGTTTTATGCCGACTTGAGAACGTTAGCCAAAAACAAACAGCAAAAGAAAACCCTCTTGGTTAACAATTTACCCCTTTGCCCTCATTATTTTATTCATTCAGCAATCATTAAATACAGGTTCCCCTCCACTATCCGAAAGCAGAGTGCTCCTCTGAAACCTTTCCTAGGCTGCAGTGGCATAAATTGAAGAAGCAATTACCTGAGGACACATCTTGTTCACAGATGCACAGAAGAAATGGAGATAAAGCACAGATGCTCTCAGACACTGTTCAAAGCTCTGGCCCGCTTGAAGCTGAGATACTGAGTGTGGTTCCCACGGAAGGCACTTGGTGGCGCCACTCGCTGCTTGGGGCTCACCTCGCCACTGTCATGGCTCGTTATAAAATGAACACAACGTGATTTTTGCTTTTCACCCTTTTTTTGTAAAAGCAGAAATTCTCTGGACTTCTTTCCGTTAAAAAAACAGGTACTAATGTAGGTCTTTCATTAAAGCAAAGTAGCTTAAGGAAAACTTTCGAAAAGCCAGGAAATTCTGGTAGCTATCGCAGGCAAAATTATACTTTGTTAAGCACACGCACAAAATGCGTGGATTTTTTTTTTTTTTTGGTCATAAATAAAGGGACTATCGTGATCATCTTTATTTCTGTTTAGGCTAAGAGGTGGGCCCTGGAGGAGGCCAACCCCTTCTCTGCTGTGTGACCCTGGGTGAGTGACTCCACATCTCTGAACTGTTTCCCCCTCTATAAAGTGGAGATCATAATTCCTCCCCTAAAGAGGGCTGCATGAGGATTGAACACACTGCTCATGAAGCTGGCCCAGTGCCGTGCACATAGTAGGTCTTCAATAAATGGTCACTGTTATTTGTCAATGTATAATGAAATGTGTAACGAAAATGAATCTTTGTATAACGAATCTTCTGTATAACGAAAATGAATCTTTGTTGGGTCTGTTACCACATCTCGTGGAAATGTTTGGGTGGATTTACACGCAACTTGGAGGGTATGTTCAGGGTGATCTGACTTAAAATTTAGGCCACATGGCACATGGGAAAATTGAGAGATTCTAGGACCCATCACTTTAAGACCTGGAGCCATTCCAAGGATGTCATGCACCTCAATAGGAAGATGGTGGAGCTGAGAAGCCAAAGGAAGGAAGTTGAAGACACTGAGATCTTTACACCCCGATGCCCCCTGCCTGGTGCTGCCGGGCTTACCACAAAGCTGATGCGGTCCGTCTGCCCCCAGGAAGTCATCAGAGGCCACGGCTGAGGACACAGAGGCATGGGGGCCTCCCTGGGCCTGCTATTGGGGTGAAGTGACCCGCACAGAATCAGGTGGACAGGGCGCTGCCTCAGCAAGCCAGGATGTGCTGGGCTGTCAGAAAACGCCCATAAATAGGACGGTCCCTGCAGAAGCAGACTGAGTCTGCAGACAGCATCGGCCCCTCTGTTCTTCTCAAGGCGACTGCAACAGGTTCATTCTGGGTATGCGGGGAGAGAGAGGCAGGCCCGGACCTTGGTGGTCTCCGGGGGGGGCGTGCACAGCTGGCCCCCTGCACCAACCGGGGATCCACGTGAGGGCTGGAGCCAAGAGGGAGAACGCAGGACAGCGAGCAGGCCAGCTGGTGTCTGAGGGGGTGCGCAGGGTCGAGCCCTTGGCTGTGAGCTTAGGGCAGGGGGCCTACGAAGACTGAGCACCGCTGAGGAAGGGGAATGGGCAAACTGGGGGCCTGCCACATCTGCTGAGAATCCTCTGTGAGCTGGACCTCCATGAGCTGGACCAGGCCCTGTTTCCTGCTGAGGCTGGACACAGGCAGACAGACAGCCCGCAGGCTACGCATCCCTGGGCCTGTGTCCTGAGTATATGGGCCACGCAGCCCATCTACTTCCAGGAATGTGGGGTGTAGCTGAGGCCACTGTGGATGTCTGAACTGGGCATGTGTGTGTGCAAGAAAGAGAGAGGGGCTGTGTTTGTGCAACAGGTGGGAAGTGACCGTGTACAATGACCACGGGAGCTTGTGTGTGTGTGTGTGTGTGTGCACCTGTGCGTGTGCTGATAAGCAGGAAAACAGTCCTATGTGTCTGTGTGTGCAGCATCAAGAGAATCCTTCCACGTGACTAATGCAGGCCCAGTGGTGTGCGGCACAGTCCCTAGGGATGAAGGGGAGCTGTCTGTCTGTTTGTTTGTGCCTGTGTCTCTTTAAGTGGCTGGAACAAAGTAAGTGCTCCATAAATGCATATGAAATGCATAAGTGAATGCAGAGAAACTGGACTGGAGCCGGTGTCCCAGGACCTGGTCCGGCATCATGCTTTCTCTAGATGTCTGTCTGTCCATCTCCCACCAGTCTGTGGTCTCTTCCTCTCCATCACCCAGCACAGGGCCAGGCACCAACTGGGTTCTCACGGAATCTTTGGCAAGTGAAGGAGTCAGTGAACAAAAGACTATACTGCTTGGGGTGCAGAGGCGGGAGAGGTTCCTGTAGAGGAAACCCCAGCAACGCCCACCCTCTGAGCAGGGTCTGGAGGTGCTGTGTCCGCACAGAACTCCGGGTGTGGGGGAAGGGCACGCGCTTTGGAGCCCAGTCCCAGCCCCACCTCACTGGGCCTCGGGATTGCCCTCTGTAAAATGGGGATCCTGACTCCCCTGACTGTCCCGGTCCCTGTGGTCCATAGTAGATACTAAGGGGATGTTTGCTGAATGACTGAATGACCACATGTAGGTTGTGAGCAATGACCACATCTCAGAGGCAGCCAAGTTCTGTAGCTCAGCCTCGACTCCAATCACGTCAACACCTGGTTTTGCCCGGGTGCACCTGGTGACTCTTTTGCCTTTGACTGAAGCCACAGGTGTTCCTGGGGCAATGGCGGAGCAGCACAGCGCGCCGGAACAGGCTGCCGCCGGCAAGAGCCACGGAGGCCTCGGGGGCGGCTACAAGGTACCGGGCAGGGAGGGGGTCCCGGGGGCTCTGGGCCCAGGGCCGCTCTTGGTCCTCGGGGTCAGCCTCCTGGCCAGGCAGCCTCTCTCCAGAAAGGAGCCGCAACCCTTCTGGCCAGCTTGGACCAAGAGGACATGTCCCCGCCCTGCGATAAATTCACTTCATGGCTCTGCCCCATCGTTCCTCTTCTGTGTCCTTGTCTGCAAAATGGAACTGGTCACGCGCACCTGCCAGTCTCAATGCGGGTTTCGGGAGACGCGGCACTGACTCTCCTGCCCGACCTTGGTCCAGTCCCCGGCCCTCTCTGGGCCTCAACAGCCCCACCTTTAAAGTGGGGATGGTACCCACACTCCTCAGTGTGAGAGCTCAACGTGTGTGCCAGTACCATGGCCAGCTAACGGAGGAATCTGAGAGCTGGGATTTGTTGGCTCTGTCATTTTTTTTTTTTTTTTTTAGTTTTTGGCCGTGCTGCGTGGCATGTGGGATCTTAGTTCCTTGACCAGGGATCGAACCCGCGCCCCCTGCATTGGAAGCGCGGAGTCTTAACCACTGGACCGCCAGGGAAGTCCCGGCTCTGTCCTTTCTAAGCTATCCCGGGGGCTTTAATTTGAGATGGGGTCCGGGAATGAATTGACTAAGGAGATAACTGGGGGCTTTAACCAGAAGGGTGCACACCGGGAGGGGAAGAGCAGCAAAGAGGCCTGCCTGGCTCTGGGCCTGATCCGTGGGTGAATCAGCCTTGCCCTGTGGACCCCCAGCTTCCCACTGGGGAGAGCAGCCCAGAGGCAGCCGCCCACCAGAGAAGAGGGTATCACTGCCGGCCCTTCCTGGCTCCTTTTGGCATTTGGCTTTCCCCTGACCACTCCAGTGCTCGGGAGAAAAGAGCCAGCTGGCTTATTGAGTCCATGCCTCCACTTAACTTGCTGTGCAGCCCAGGACGTTTTCTGAGCCTCCCTTGACCCTTGTATAAAATGACCAGAGCCAATGCTCCCCAGGGACCTGCTACGAAGATAGTTTGTGCTTCTAGGCGGGTGAAAGAGGCAAAACCTTCCTCTGCCTTTGCAACCACTTCCTCTGGGGTATAGGGACAGGTGAAGTTCAACTGTTGCAAACTGGAGTTTTATTTGTCCTGCACAAGGCTTTTTAAATGGAGAAATTTCACATTAAGGAAATTACAGATTTCTGGCTTCTCTTGAAAAGCTTAGAAGGGGGCCCACAGTCCCTCCTATCCACAGCGGCTCCATTGCCCTACAGTAACCCTCTGGTTATTTTGGTCATTTTGCTTTACTTGATTTTGCCCTGCCTCCGGCCAGATACCAGAATTGCAATCCCTGGATTAATGGGGGTTCCTGGAGGTGTTCCCATCCATGGCCACCAGGGGGCAGGGCAGACCTGTGGCGGTGCTGGCTTCAGGCCTGTACCAGGCAGAGCTGAGGGAGCGGATGGCAGTACCTCCCTCCAAGGCCCTAAAGAGGACCTGGCAGGACACAGGCTGGGGCTGGGAACCCTGCCCCGGTGGGATGCTCAGGAGGCTGCCCTTCCAGGTGATCGTGTACGAAATGGAGAACTTCCAGGGCAAGCGGTGTGAGCTCTCGGCCGAGTGCCCCAACCTGACAGAAAGCCTGCTGGAGAAGGTGGGCTCCATCCAAGTGGAGTCGGGGCCGTGAGTACCTGCACCCCCAGCCCCTCCTCACAGCCCTGAGCCCTCTGCAAGTCGGGAGGTCCAGGATCGAGCTCTAGATCTCTGTGGGGCCTTAGGCAACTCCCTTCCCATCTCTGGCCTCAGTTTTCCCACCTGTAAGATAAGAGCATTGAACTGTGATTTTCTTGGAATCCTTCTAACTCTCCATCTCTGAGGTCAGTAGCAGGGCACTGTGGAGAGAGAACAGAGGAAGACACCCAGCACCTAACTCAGTGCCTACTAGTGGGATTTAATAGTTTTAATAATGATGATAATATCTAAATTCTAATGTGCTTTTTATATCACTGAATCCCTCTTGACAGATGAAGAAACTGAGGCCAAAGTGGTCACGTGTCCTGTGCATGTCCACATGGCAAGCAGGAGTCCCAGCTGGACCCTGAATTTTTCAGGTGGAAAGTCCAGACTCTGGTACTACCCACTTGGGTGATCCTGGGCAAGGTGCTTCACCCTCTTGGCCTCTATTTTCTCATCTGTCAAATAGGATAATAAGGGTACATACTTCAGAGAGAGTTTTTGTGAAAGTGAATGGAAGGATGCACATAAATAATTACAATATAGGGCTTCCCTGGTGGCGCAGTGGTTGAGAGTCCGCCTGCCGATGCAGGGGACGCGGGTTCGTGCCCCGGTCCGGGAGGATCCCACATGCCGCGGAGCGGCTGGGCCCGTAAGCCATGGCCGCTGAGCCTGTGCGTCCGGAGCCTATGCTCCGCAACGGGAGAGGCCACAGCAGTGAGAGGCCCATGTACCGAAAAAAAAAAAATTGCAATATAATAGTCATAATAGCACTAACAATATAATAGTAAGAAGAAGAAAAATAGGAGGAGGGGGAGGGGCAGGAGAAGGAGGAGATGTCTATGGAATACTTAACTGTGTGCCAGGCATTGCATTTAAAATGTTTCTGAGAGACTTCCCTGTTGGCGCAGTGGTTAAGAATCCGCCTGCCAATGCAGGGGACACGGGCTCGAGCCCTGGTCTGGGAAGATCCCACATGCCGCGGAGCAACTAAGCCCATGCACCACAACTACCAAGCCTGCTCTCTAGAGCCCGCGAGCCACAACTATGGAGCCCGCGCTCCTAGAACCCGTGCTCTGCAACAAGAGAAGCCACCGCAATGAGAAGCCCACATACTGCAGTGAAGAGTAGCCCCCACTCGCTGCAACTAGAGAAAAGCCCGCGTGCAGCAATGAAGACCCAATGCAGCCAAAAAATTAAATTAAATAAATAAAAATAAAATAAAGAATAAAATAAAATGTTTCTGAGCAGCCTACACAGAGGCTGCACATAAAATAGATTCTCAAGACTCTTCCCCAGGATGGTTTTCTGACTCAGAGTCTCAACTCCCAGTATGTTCCAGCAGCTCCCTCAATACCAGGACCAGGGCTCAGTAGTAGCGTCGGAGGGAAAGTGCAGGGTCAAAAGTCAGCAGCTCTTGGGCACCCCCCTCACTAGTCTTGGGTCCTCCCGCAGGGCAGCAGAGGCGACCCAGGCCTCTTTCCTCCTGCAGGTGGCTGGCATTTGAGCGCAGGGCCTTCCGCGGGGAGCAGTATGTCCTGGAGAAGGGGGATTATCCTCGCTGGGACGCGTGGTCCAACAGCCACCGCGGTGACAGCCTCCTGTCCCTCCGGCCTCTGCAAATTGTGAGTATAGCGCCTAGAAGCAGGACGTGCCTGGAGCTCGTGAGGCAAGCTCCTTTCACAAGCTCAGCCGAGGGCTTGGCTGGCATTCTACATGAATAATTCTGTTCTCCTGCCACCCTCTCTGTGCCTCGGTGTCCCTATCTGATAAATGACGGAGTTTTTAACCAGACCTGAAAGGCCCCTCTTGGTTTCCCGGCTCTCTGGCTCTAAAATTCCTAAGGAGACCAGCTCTGGGGGTGGGCGTTATTTGACTTAATTCTTTCCTGGAACCTCCCTCCCCCTGTTCTGGGCATGGAAGCAGCCAGTTCACCCCGTGGTCTTTGCCCCCAGGATGGTCCGGATCACAAGCTGCATCTCTTTGAGAACCCGGCTTTCGGCGGCCGCAAGATGGAGATAGTGGACGATGACGTGCCCAGCCTCTGGGCTCACGGCTTCCAGGACCGTGTGGCGAGCGTCCGGGCCATCAACGGGACGTAAGGGACCTGATCCCACTCTTGCCCCTGCCCTGTCCTCCAGTTGGCGTGCCTCTGGCTCCACACAGAATCTTTGTTCACAATTTCCTACACAACTGACGTTTCCTGCTCCTTCAGGTCTGGAGGCTCTTCACTCAAGTCAGTGCATCTACACCAACCGTGCTCAAAGCCCCATTCAAGATCCCCCATGATGCGAATGTCCAATTGCTTGCATTCCGGTACCATTGGATATCCAGGAAGCCTTGACTTATAGACAGTTTTATCTTTTTTTTTAACCAAGTGAAGTCTGTCCCCCTTACCTCTCTCCATCAAAATCTTCACTCCTTTTCTGAACATCCCTAGGCCCTTGAACTCAGATATTTTTTTCCTTTTCGCAATCTTTGTCCTTCTTACCAGGGAACCCAGCCTGTAGGTAGGTGTGGCTTGAGTAGTACATAGGAGAGCAGGCTCATCACCTCCCTCCTTCTAGGCTTGATATCTCTGTTAATACAATCTTAGGATCACCATCCCTTTGTCCAGGTGACTGTATCTCACTTGCAGGCTTGTGATCTGGGGTTGGGCCTTGAAAGGTGCCACCTCTACCTGATAATAATGTATTCAACAACTTTTTACTAAGTTATCACCTATGGTCAGGGTATGGGGGCAACAGGAACTATACAATTCCTCCCTCAAGAATTTCACAGATATCTGAATTGATATGTAAAGGATATGTAAAGGATATGGAGGAGGAGATATCTGAATTGATATGTAAAGGATATGTAAAGGATATGCAACAGGAACTATACAATTCCTCCCTCAAGAATTTCACAGTCTTATAGGGATCTGAATTGATATGTAAAGGATATGTAAAGGATATGGAGGAGGAGATATCTGAATTGATATGTAAAGGATATGTAAAGGATATGCAACAGGAACTATACAATTCCTCCCTCAAGAATTTCACAGTCTTATAGGGAGACAGACAAGGAAATAGTATTCGCAATTCGTTGTGATCAGAATTGTGATGGGGGATGTACAGGGGCTCTGAGGGTCCTGATGAGGCACTTGGTTTAGCCTGGGGGTGTCAGGAAGGGCTTTCTGGAGGAGGAGATATCTGAATTGATATGTAAAGGATACTAATGAAAGAGGAGATGAAATAAGGTTGAGGCAAGGACAAGCATTCCAGGCAGAAGGAACAGCATGTGTAAAGGCTCAGAGACATGCAGGTTCAGGGAGAATAGAATAAGACAGGCTGGAGTGTGGGGTATAAAGAAGGAATGAGAGATGAGGCTAGAGGTGCTACGTGAAGAATCTTGTGGGCAGGATTAGGAATTTGAGTTCATCCCGAGGGCACTGGGGAGCCAGGGAGGGATTTAGGCAGGTGGAGAGCATGATCAAACGCTGGTTTTAAAAGACTCGGTCTGGCCGGAGGCAAGAGATTGGACCCTGACCATCCTCACCCCGACCTTGGTCTCCCTGCAGGTGGGTTGGCTACGAGTTCCCCGGCTACCGCGGCCGCCAGTACGTGTTTGAGCGGGGTGAGTACCGCCACTGGAACGAGTGGGACGCCAACCAGCCACAGCTGCAGTCTGTGCGCCGTATCCGCGACCAGAAGTGGCACAAGCGGGGCTGCTTCCTCAGCAGCTGAAGGGCGCCCAGGCCCCAGTGGCCCAGGCCCGCCCTGGGGGGCAGCAAGGGCAAGAAGAGGCGGCTCCAGGGCCGGGGTGAGGGCCTGTCTGGCCACCCTTCCCCAGAATCTGCTCAATAAAGCCTGGGGCCGGTCCCCCACCTGCCATGTTCCTCCGTGTCACTTTTTGAGGGGGCTGGGCCCCAGGTAGAGCCCAGGGGAGGGGCAGGATGAAGGAGGCTTGGGCTTGAGGGTTCTGAGAGCCCCAAGGGAGGGCTGTGAGCTGTGCTTCCATTTGAGGGGCTGGTCCTTATCAGGCAGAACCACACGTGCATCCTGCCCCGATTTTGTGTCTGGCTGCCTGTGTCTCCATCTGTCAGTCCGTCCATCCATCCATCCATCCTTCTCGTCTTCCTTCCATATTTCTATGTTTTCTTCTGTCCATTGATTTATCCATCCCTCCTTCTACCCACCCATCTTTCTACCCATTCTTTCAATTCTTCCTTCTATCCTCCCATCCACTCATCCCTCCATCCATCCATCTTACATCCCTTCCTCCCTCTGTCCATCCCTCCATCCCTCCCTCCCTCCATCCATCCATCCATCCATCCACTCATCCGTCCATCCATCTACCCATCCATCCCTCCCATCCATCCATCCTTGCATCAGTCCTTTCGCCCATTAATCCATCCATCCTTCCTTTCTCCCATCCACCTGTCCATCATTCCCCCTCCATCTCTCTGTCTCTATTCTCACTAACTTATTCCACAAGTACCAGGCCCTGTTCAAGGCCTGAGGTCACAGCAGTGAACAAAGCAGAGTCCCGCCCACACAGAGCTCACCTTCTAGGAGAGACAGAACATAAATGAACAGGTAAAGTTTGAATATAATGTCAGGAGGTGGGAAGGGCTAAGGACAAGGAAGCGGGATACAAGGATGCAGAGTGATGGGGTCGCGGTCAGAGAACTCTGAGGAGGTGACATTTGACCTCAGACCTGAATGACCCATGAGAACATTCCAGGCGGAGGAAGAACAGACTTGAAGTTCATAGGCTGGAGTGCGGCTGAGTGATGGAGACACAGCAAGGAGGGTTAAGTAAGAGATGGGGAGGGGGTCAGAGAGGGCGTGTGGTCGGCATTTAGGACTCCACAGACTCTGGGAAAGTCTGACTCTTCTCCCGGGGGCGGGAGCCATGGAGAGTTTGAACGAGGCGAGACATGGTCTGTCTTTGGGTTTAATAGGAGCGCTCTGGCTGTAGCGCAGAGCAGAGACGGTGGGACCAAGGGGGAAGCCGGGAGACCGGTTGGGGGGCTCCTGCAGAGATCCGGGCAAGCCATGATGATATGGTGCCCCGACCTGCTCTCTTCCATGCATTGGTGACTGTCACCCTGCCCAGAGATCTGCAGCCTCGGCTCAAGGGCTAAGCCCCCATCCCACCCGCCAGCCCTGAGCCTCAGTGGCTTCCTCCAGCCCAAGGGGGGACACCGTGGCTGCGCACGTGAGTCTCCTCTGCCGCCCACTCCCCGCCCCCCTCCCCGCCATGGGAATAGGAGGGACTGTCCCGTCTGACAGTCAGGCCACAGCTGGCCTCCGGGGATCACCCCTTCCATCTCCAGGAGCCAATGCCTACCTTGCTCCCCTGTTGCCCCTGCAGCCTGTTCCAGCCTCCCGCAGCCTCCCCACGGCTAAAGGCCACTGGTATGGGGGAGGCCTGGGGGGGCCCCAGGAAGACATTAAATAAAATGGGGCAATTTTCAGTTACTTCAGCCTGTGTGCTTAAAAAAATATGCACAGCTGAGAAATCACCTCGAATTATTCTTACATTGGTGTGTAGGGCAGAGCTGGGGTGGGTGAGGGCACTCAGCAAGGAGGCAGGTGGAAGGCAGGGGTTGACTCCCTGGATGTGGGGACAGCAGCACCCACCCCTCCTCACCCCTTCCTCCCACCAGCACCCACTCCTTCCTCCCTCTCACAGAGAGAGGCCTTGTTATGCTTTATCCATCAGTGCTCACTGAACACCAGACCCAGTGCTAGGGCTTTTTATTCATTATCATCTCATTGAATCCTAACGAAGACCTTGGAAGGCACAGTTATTGATCCTATTTAACAGA
Source organism: Delphinapterus leucas (assembly GCF_059928025.1). Classification (NCBI taxonomy): domain Eukaryota; kingdom Metazoa; phylum Chordata; class Mammalia; order Artiodactyla; family Monodontidae; genus Delphinapterus; species Delphinapterus leucas. Next base: position 19,155,120 of record NC_143142.1, read on the forward strand.
TGAAGAAACCGAGGCTCAGAGAGGCCGTATCACCTTCCCAGGGCCACACAGACAGGAAATGGTAGAGCCGAGGTTTGAACCCTGTATTTTGATGCTAGAACATCTGTTTCTGAGCCCTACACACTCTGATGTATCCATCAGGGGCAGAGAAACATCACAGAAAAGGAAACAACGGTTGCCACAGCAACAATTTTAATGAGAATAATAGTAGCCACTGCTCTCCAGCCCCTACTGTCACCGAGTCCACTACTGCTTTATAGAATCAGCTCTCATCTGTGATGGGTGATCATGACCTCCATTTGCAGAGAGGGATACTGAGGCCCAGGGTGTTGAAGTAAATTGACCCAAGTGCCACCACATTTAAGTGGTGGGACCAGAACTCAAGTTCGTGTCCATCTCCAAAGCTCGGGTCGCCCTGCCCACCAGCTGTTGATGCTGTAGCTGAAGCCTTCTCTGCTGCTGCAGCTTCTGTCCATGAAGGTGGCTGCTGTTTATTGAGCACCTGCTTTGTTCTAGGTTTTGGGCAAGAGGTGTCCATGCCTGGTCTCAGTTTACACCAGGAAGGCCCCTGGCAGGCTCCAGGGTTATGGGTCAGTGGAGGCAAGGAGGCCAACGCAGTACTGGGGACAGTTCCCCCTCCCCTCCCTCCCTTGGGCCAGACTTGGTCCCAGGCACTGCAGCTGGGTTAACTCTAGAGGTGGAGTTCAGCTGGACCCCATATTCAGGACAGACCCTGTCCAAAGCCTGAAACCTATAATAACCATCTGTGTCAAGGAGAGCTTGCTCTCTGCAAGTATTCCCATGCATTATCCCGTTCAACCCCACTAAAGGCCTCGGAAGCACAGAGAGGGGCAGCCAACTCCGAAGGTCACACAGCCAGGGAGCAGCAGACCTGGGATTTGACCCCAGGCCTGCATAACCCCAAAAGGCTGCTCTTAACTCCAACCTAGACTTAAATTTCCACCTAACACAGGGGCAGAGCCTGAGAGGGACAGTGAAGCAAAGGCATCCCTCAGTGACAAAAGGTCAAGGTTCAGGGCCAGGAAGTCACTTTACTTAATTGAGAGGCTTTGTAGGCTAATGGTTAGAGGCAGTACACCTGAGATGGGCTTTTTTTTTTAACATCTTTATTGGAGCATAATTGCTTTACAATGGTGTGTTAGTTTCTGCTTTATAACAAAGTGAATCAGCTGTACATACACATATATCCCCATAACTCTTCCCTCTTGCGTCTCCCTCTGAGATGGCCTTTTGATCCACATCACCCAGGTTTCTTTCCAGGCTCCACCACTTACTGTGTGCCTTTGGGCAAGTCACTTAACCTCTCTGTGCCTCCGTCACCTCGTCTGTAACATGAAGTTAATAACACTATCTAGGTTGTTTTGAGTTTTAGCGTAAGATTAATTGGCAGAAAGGGATGAGAACAACAGATAAACAAAGTGTGAGCTCTAGAAATATTCATCCTCCTCCTCATCATCATTAGAAATGATGACCCCGGGGCTCCCCTGGTGGCGCAGTGGTTGGGAGTCCGCCTGCCGATGCAGGGGACACGGGTTCGTGCCCCGGTCCGGGAAGATCCCACGTGCCGCGGAGCAGCTGGGCCCGTGAGCCATGGCCGCTGAGCCTGCGCGTCCGGAGCCTGTGCTCCGCAACGGGAGAGGCCACAGCAGTGAGAGGCCCGTGTACCGCAAAAAAAAAAAAAAAGAAGAAAGAAATGATGACCCTAGATATGGGCTCCGTGGTTGTATGAAGCAGAGAGACTTTCCAGTTACTCAGTAATGGGGGGGTCATCCTAAGGCTGCCAGCGCAAGCAAGAAAACAAGGAACCTAGGCTCCGTGGCTGGGCTTGGGGAGTCCAAGCTGTGACAAGGCTTCACGGGGAGAGTGGGACCCGGGGGGTGAGCAGGGCTCATGGAGACAGGACTGCAGCTCAAGGACTCCTAGGAGCCGGGCGGCAGACTCTGTGGGCATCCTCCTAGGGGTCCACCATTAGGGAGCCTCAGCAAATGCATCCCCCCCCACCTGCTTCTCCTGGGGTCCTCCTGCCACTCCCTGCTGCCAGCGGCCCCCTCTCCCCAGCCTTCACCCCGGATGTCTTTTATCTGCTCCTGGATGGTAGCAGATACTATGTATTTTCCCATATACCTTAGAACCTGAAATGGTGGTGTGTGGGGGCCACTTCCAGCTGCCGGCATCCGCATGCTTGTGCGCCAGGGGGCAGCTGGCATTCTGGGGAATTAATGCCTACTAGGAGCAGCCCTCATCCGATAGCTAACAGGAATTAGTGTATAAATACCCCAGCTCCCTACCCTCGGGTGGGAACTTGACCAAGCATTCCTCCCCATTTTGGAAAGAATCATGGCACCCGCGGCGATGTTGCCTGCAGTGTTTGCATCACCAATAAATCACCTCTGGGCCAATCCGCATGTCTGGCTGTATTATGTTTAAGAAGATTCTTCATGGGCATATGAAAATGTCATGCACACATTCAGTTCAATATTAACTTCTTTTTTTTGCGGTACGCGGGCCTCTCACTGTTGTGGCCCCTCCCGCTGCGGAGCACAGGCTCCGGACGCGCAGGCTCAGCGGCCATGGCTCACGGGCCCAGCCGCTCCGCGGCATGTGGGATCTTCCCAGACAGGGGCACGAACCCGTGTCCCCTGCATCGGCAGGCGGACTCTCAACCACTGCGCCACCAGGGAAGCCCCAATATTAACTTCTTATCCAAACTTGTCCACTGTAAGTAGCACAAATACCTAACTCCTTGTTTACATCATTCTGGTATAACTGTGTCCAAACCTTTATCTATCGAAATACATATTATTACACATTTTATTTTATTTATTCTTATATATTATAGTTAGGACATTTTATTATGAATTTATTCTGAAAGTATGTACATAGGTGAGTTATGGTTTCAATTTTATTTCAGGAAAGGGCTGTCACACAATAATTGTCATGAGAAGGGAGTGTCGGTGCTGAAAGAGGGGACAAGTTCTCGACTTGGTGGCCTCCGAGGCTCCTTGTAGCTCTGGCTCCTTTGTATCTAAGGATCAAACTGTGTTTGGGGACACCAAGGCCTGTGCTCTTTGTAACATCAAGAAGGTGATTTCAACTAAAAATAGAGTTACCATATGATTCAGCAGTCCCACTCCTGAGCATATATCCAAACAAAACTCTAATCCAAAAAGATACACGCATCCCTGTGTTCACAGCACAAGGCATGGAAACAACCTAAATGTCCATCGACAGATGACTGGATAAAGGAGATGTGGCACATATATACACTGGAATACTACTCAGCCCTAAAAAACCCCAAAACAATGCCATTTGCAGCAACATGGGTGCAATTAGAGATTATCATACTAGGTGAAGTCGGAAAGAGAAAGACAAACGCCATATATCACTTATATGTGGAATCTAAAATATGACACAAATGAACCTATCTGTGAAATAGAAAGACTCACGGACATAGAGCACAGACTTGTGGTTGCCAAGCGGGGGGAGGATGGGGGAGGGAAGGTTTGGCAGTTTGGGATTAGCAGATGCAAACTATTGTATACAGAATGGATAAACAGCAGGGTCCTACTGTACAGCACAGAGAACTATATTCAGTGTCCTATGATAAACCATAATGGAAAAGAATATTTAAAAAAAGAATGTATATATGTATAACTGAATCACTTTGCTGTAAAGCAGAAATTAACACCACATAGTAAATCACCTATACTTCAATAAAAAAAAAAAAATCTTAGAAAAAGAAGAAGGTGATTTCAGACTTTTAGCTTCCAGAACTATGAGACAATGCATTTCTGGAAGTCTTTCTGTGACATTATATTTATTGTGGTAAAATAATCATAACATAAAATTTACCATTTTAACCACTTTTAAGTATACAGTTCAGTGGCCTTAAACACATTTACAGTCTTGTGCAATCATCACCACCATCCATTTCCAGAAGGGTTTTTCATCTGGCCAAACTGAAAGTCTGTACTCATTAGACCATAATTCCCCCGTCCCCCCTCCCTCCAGACCCCAGCAACCACTATTCTACTCTCTGTCTCTAAATTTAACTGCACTAAGAATCTCCTAGAAGTGGAATCAGACAGTATTTGTCCTCTTGTGTCTGGCTTCTGTCACTCAGCATAATGTCTTCAAGTTCCGTTCAGGTTGTAGCCTGTGTCAGAATTTCCCTCCCTTTTAAGGCTGAATGATATTCCACTGTAAGGATAGAACACATTTCGATCCATTCGTCTGTCAGTGAACATCTGGGCTGTGCCCACTTTTTGGCCATTGTGAGTAATGCTACTGTGAACATAGGTGTACAAATACCTGCTGGAGTCCCTGGTGTATTCCCAGAAGTAGAATTGCTGGATCATGTGGGAATTCTATGCTTAATTTTTTTCAGGAACCGCCATACTATTTCCCATAGAGGCTGTACCATTTCATCCCCAAATTCTGTTGTTTCAAGCCACTAGTTTGGGGCCCTTGGTTACGGCAGTCCCTACTACGTGTCAGGCACTGGGCTTTCGGGATATGATGGTGTACGATCAGGCCACTCAAGGTGGCTGTTCTCTTGCTCTCTGTACGTCCCCTGCTGGACCAGCCCCTGCTTCACCTGCACCTGCACCTGCTCACGTGACCGTACCTGCCCCCCCCCCCCCCCCAGCAAGTGATTGTCCTAATCCTTAGCCCAGAGCGGCTCCACCTGCTAGTTTATTAAAGGGAAACACCTGGCCTCGTGATGGTTATTAACCTGAGGGCCGTGAGGGGCGTGCCCAAGCTGCTGGTTTCCCTGGTAACTGATGAGCCCCGTATAAATGGCAGCCTCCCTCCCCCCCCCCCACTCGGGGTAAAGAGTGCCGCCATGTTCTGCGCGCTGTCTGCTGCGCATGGCGGGGTGTCGCCCCAGGACCCTTTGTTTCGGACGTGTAAGGTCCTGTGTCCAGTGACTGTTGACGTACCAGGCTCAAGCCTGGGCAATTACAAGGCTCACAGGCCCGCGGGTGCAGCCCAACAGTTGGCCGGCCAACAAGGAGGCCGAGGAAACCCCCGTGAGTGCCGAGCTGTCGGGAACAGAAAGCTGCGGGGGGTGATCCCGAGGCGGCCGTCCACTAGCACGCGGGGCCCTGTGGCAGCTGGCCACCACCAGAGCCGCCTTTCTCTTCCTTACATTGAGGATGCCCTGTTCAACTCAGAGTCTCTTTCCAGTTTAGAAGTAGCAGCTCCACCCTCGGGGTTCATCTGACTGCACGGGGATGGCTGGTGAATGAGGAAACACAAGGACCTGGATTATCCATCAGATACTTGGGTGTTACCTGGACGTGTAAGACAAGCCTACCCCCGAAACAGCACCCCTACGCAATTACAGACACAGGCTTTAGGGATATTAACTCAGGGACAGCCTTGTGAATTGGACGCGGCCAGTTACTCAGAGGGGTTTGGTTAGGGTCTGTGGCAATGGCAAAATAATAAGAGAACCCTTGGGTTTCTGGTCCCAGCTATGGGAGGGGGCAGAGCAACGATATAGGGGGATGGGACCACAGCTACAGGCCGTCTACAACGCGTTACCACAGGTGGGAGCTGACCCAAGTCATCGAGCATCACAACCACTATTCTGGGTCTAGAACAGCTGTGCGTGACCTACAGGACCCGCGTGGACATGGATAGCCACCAAGGACCATGAAGCCCAGGGATGGGCTGAATAAAAATGCCATACACTCGCTTTTCCACCTGCCTTGCTACCCCACCACTGTGGGGCTATGAAGGGACCACTTGAACGATTGAGAGGGGAACTCGCTCTCAACACCTGGACCAGGAGGCTGACTTGAGCCCTGCGAAATATCACTGAGCGTCCCCGGAGCATCGTCCCGGCGCCTACGCCGTGTTAACCTAGAGGCAACTAGTCAACACTAGCTCAACTGTTGACACCGAGGGAGCAAAGGACCGTTGCCAGCCACCTGTCAGGACAACAACTCACTTTTGGCCTTGACTCAGGATCTATCCCCGGGGAACAGTTATAAAGTGGCCTGGGACTGACAGGTAAGTCCCGGTGGTTTGTGTCTGCCGCTTCGTGGAGAACAGCATTAGAAAGGGGCTTACAGATTTCCCCTGTCTTCTCCCCGACCCCGCCTAGGGCTGCTAAGGTAATTAACCTGGGCCCCTCCTGGAGAAAGGCGCCATTATATTAACCCTGTGGCCTGTTGCTTAACCACCTCTTCAGTATTCAGCGCCGGCTGTGGGGACCGAGGGTGGACAGGGGGTGTGGCCTGCAGGCAGGTGGGTTGTCTCAGTGCCGTGACTGTTTGTATTTTGCTCGATGGTCGTGATATTCCCTGTCTTGCGCCTGTTGAAGCTTACGTTTCGACCCTAGTCTGAGTGGAGGGAATCTGTTCTCAGACGGGGCGGCAGTGGTTCCCTCCCTGCGAGATGAGTCTGATTGCCGTTGTGGTCCTCCGCTGGACTTACGTGAAAAACTGACCCGACAAGCACCTGGCGTACTTGTGATGCTCCTTAGCTGCTGGTGTCTAGATTGCATTTGTGGTGTTTGGTTGCAGTGCGCCCCGGCCTGACCCCAGGGATATCGGGGCAGAGGGGTGGACCCGGATTGCAAGGGTCGTGTGGGGTCTGTAGGGGTGGAGAGTAGGGTCAGGCCCCTCAAGATGGATGTTCTCTTGCTCTGTGTCCATCCCCCTGCTCGACCAGCCCCTGCTTCACTCACATGACCACCCAACCCTCTTCATTATAGGGTTTCATTAGTCCCTGGTTATTGAGGAGCCCACCTGACGTCAATTCCCCCTATAAAGGGCAGCCTCCTTCTTCCCTGAGTAGCTGGAGATTTCTGCCATGTCTGGTCAGCCATTGGCCGCACATGGTGAGGTGTCGCTGCAGAAGCGTTTATGTCCAGTATGCTCTGTCCAATAAACCACTGATGTCTCTGTCGCTGTCTCTGGGCTCTTTCTTTGGTCTCAAGCCTGGGAAACTACAAGGCTCACAGGCTTGCGGGTGCAGCCCAACAGGTGGTGAACCAGGCAGACAATGGCCCTTCCCTGAGATGCTTATCTTGTATTTGGAATGACAGCAGATAAATGAGTAACATGATGTCAGGTGGTGAGAAGTGCTACAGAGAGACACAGCATGCCCAGGGGGCTGGTGTGTGTGTGTGTGTGTGTGTGTGTGTGTGTGTGTGTGTGTGTGTGTGTGTGTGTGTGTGTGTGTGTGTGTGTGTGTGTGTGTGTGTGTGTGTGTGTGTGTGTGTGTTGGGGGCATGGAAGGCGGGGGCAAGCAAGTCCCCTCACTCAAACCCAGTTTCCAAACCCCCGTGCTGTCCCCTCTCTGCTGCCTGACCTTGGATTCAGTCAGGACACAGGCTGTCTATGGGGAGGACGTGCAAACTGGAGGAATGCCCATGAGGCAGCGATGAGGCCAGCAGGAGGGATGTGAGAGGTTTCTCCACACCATGGGGCCCAAGGATCCTAAGGGCACCCCACTGAGGGACAGTGAGTGCTGGGACAGTCAGGGGCCTTCAGGATGAAGATGGCCCCTCTCCTCAGCCCTGCAAGATCAGGCCTCTTCCCACCTTGGCCGCCCAGCCCAGGCCCTGCCCCACCACAGCCCACCCTGTAGCTGCATTAACCTGTTTGCAGGTCTTCTTACCGCGACATTGCCTTGTACCTGGTCCCCTTCTCTTTGGAACCCTCCTCCCAACCCGGTTTCCCAGGCGAATTTCTCCTCATCCCTGAGGACTTTGACTCTTCCCAGGAGCCTTCCTGGATGGTCCAGGCTGGGGTAGGTCCCCTCCCTGACACTACCCCTTAGAGCAGCACTTGGCACCAAGCGCATGCCTGATCAATATTTGTTGAATGCGTGGATGGATGGATGGATGCTGGACCCTGCCAAACCACCTTCCTGTCCTTGTTTTTTTTTCACCAGGGCCACTGAGATTTGCCTCTGTCTGCCTCCCCCAGGGCTCAACTGACCATATCAGTGAACCCAGCATGCCCCTGGTCCTGGCAGCTGGACGGCTGATGCATGCAAAGCGGGCATCTCCTTGCTCAACCGCCTGACCACCCTGGCGCAGCCGAATCTGAAAGCTGATGACATTATTGTGCAGAGACACAATGTCTGTGGGCATTTGCTGACCTGGGCTTTGGTACGGGCTTAATCCAGCATTCTCGCCCCGCTTTCTGCAGGGACGCAGCGGTCACCCGCCTTGGCACCGGCACTGCTGGGGAAGGTATAAATGCCACCTCCCGGCAGCCGGCTCCACGGGCACTCTTGGGCTGGTGTCACTGGTAAGAATGCCTCTATTGCTTGTCTTGCCTTTTTCTCTCATCCTTCTCCCTGATGGAAAGTGTAGGAGACCCGGGTTCAAATCCAGAGGCTATCACTTTCTGACAAGGTGACTTGGGGCAAAGACCTCAAGGTGCTGAGCCTCGGTTTTCTTTTCTGTTAAATGGGAAGGGGGTCATAAAACCTCCTTTGCTGTGGGGCTCAGAGATACATAGGTGAGTGGTCTAGCACAGTGCCTGGCACAGTGTGTAATTTGGTGATGCTCTTTATTAGTATTAAACCGTCCATCAGCATCCTCGTTTTGCCAGTGGAGGAGAATATAGCTGAGGGTTTGCAGGTGGAAGGAGTAAAACCACAGAAGGTTCAGCTTCATTTCTAGGGCAGTGAGTCAGCTCTCTCCATATCCACAAACGCTCCCGGGCACCGGCTCTGTGTCCCACCTTGGGACGGCTAGGAAGCAGCCCCCCTCTCGGGGAGCTCCCAGCAACAGGTGACTCCAAAGGCACTAAAACTGGGTGGAAAGGACCCTAATAATGCCATAATTGGTGCCGTGTACTGAGCACTGAGGGGGTTCTGGGACGGCTGCCAAGTGCTTGAGCTTTTCTGTGTTATATGATTGGATCATCACAACCTGTTCATAGCTATGACCAGGCACCATCCTGTCCCCATTTTACAGAACAGGAAATTGAGGCACAGAGGGGATGACCTTCCCAGGGCCTTGATGCTGGTAAGCAGCGGAGGAAGCACCTGAGTTGAACCACCTGAGCTTAATCTTTAGTCTGAGGATGCTGCTGGGGCTGTAATGTGGCATCTTGGGCACAGTGACAGACCCAGAGGGCTGGTTTCTTAGGGGAGAAGGGCAGGTTTGCCTCCCAAGCTGCTTTAGTTGAATGTCCTCTTTTTGGGGAACATCCTGGCCTGGCCTCTGTTGTGGAAGGAGCTTCTGGAAGCCGGATGTTATCTCTGGAGAAGGAGACAGGTTCCCCCTCTACACTGGGAAAACACAGGCTGTGTTCTCTGCCCATCCTGTGGGAAGGGAGAAGAAACTGACACCCTTCCAGAATTTTCTGACGTTCTTGGCTGCTAAGAAACTCTCCCTGCTGCTGACCACAGTGCCTGAACTTCCATAATACTCACGTCGTTGCTTTCTTGTGGCAGGAGTTCCATCACAGCCTTGTGTACTATTTGGGTGGTGGAGGGGAGAATAAGGCCAATGGTGGAAAGGAGCATTCTGGGTACTGGATGTGGGGTGGGGGGCAGGAGTCAAGGAGGAAGTTGGGGATGAGGGGCAGGGGCCCAGGGGACTTTGTGAGATGGCAGATTGGGAGCTAAAACCCGGCCAGGCACAGCCAGTGCGTGGGGTTTGTCTGCCCACATTATTTTCTTTGAATCAAGAAATTTCTGTGTAATATCAATCGATGCATAAGAAATTTATGCATAATAGCATCAATTATCTGGGGCCAAATGGGTCCCCACTCACACTCTAGTGTCTCACTTTATTTTTTAGTAAAACTCATTTCTCTGTCCCCCCCTCGGAGCCGGCCTGGACACAAAGAAGCGAAGCTAAGGATGGACGTTCAGGCAGCCGCTGGCCGTCCCCACTGCCCTAGGACAACCTGAAATCAGGGAGACAGAAAACAGGACGTGGGGCTGGAGTGATGTGGCCCCGGGACATGCCGCCACCACCACCCCTGTCCCCCCCAGTGAGGGAACCGAGGGCCCAGAGAGAGGTCCTCACTGCTGCTTCCCCTATGCCTTGCCTTCCAGGTCATTCCTGCACCGGACCGCCCACCATGGCCTCAGACCACCAGACCCCAGCGGGCAAACCTCAGCCCCTCAACCCCAAGGTGGGTACCACGTGGGAGGAAGGGGTGGCAAGCACGGTGCCTCTCGGTTTCCCTGCTGTAAAGTGGGGTTGGTGCCTTCCTTTCTGGGGCTTCCCCTCTCTGGGCCACAGTCTCCCCAGCTTGCACACTGGAGGGGGTGCTGATTCAGAAGGCCCCTCCCCAGCCCACGACTAGCATCCTTCTGGCTTTGGAGACTTAATTTTCTCTGCCGTACCCTTTACCCCATTGCCCAGGGTGGGTCCCCAAAGCCGAGGCAGACCCTCGGTCCAGTCTGAGAGGGGGCTTGTGAATGGGGGGTGGGGTGGGAATCCTGACTCCACACCTGCTGTGTGACCTTGGCCAGTCACTTGACCTCTCTGAGCCTCAGGTCCCTCCTTCAAAAAATGGGGAGCGTTGGACTCATGGCATAAGGTAATTGTGAAGAGGCAAAGAAAACAGGCTCAGGGCTTCCCGGGTGGCACAGTTGTTGAGAGTCCGCCTGCCGATGCAGGGGACACGGGTTCATGCCCCAGTCCGGGAAGATCCCACATGCTGCGGAGCGGCTGGGCCCGTGAGCCATGGCCGCTGAGCCTGCGTGTCCGGAGCCTGTGCTCCGCAACCGGAGAGGCCACAACAGTGAGAGGCCCGCGTACCGCAAAAAAAAAACCAAAAACAAAATCAAAGAAAACAGGCTCAGCCTAATGCTTGTCCACCTAACGCCAGCCTTCTTTGTTTTTTCCTCCTAAGGGCGGTGGGATCTTATCCCAATGTCAGGGGCTTGTCACACTGAATCTGCCCTCAAACTTCTACCAGCAACAGTCCACCAGGCTGCCCTCCTGTTTCCCTCTGCCTCAGAGGCCCCAGGCATAGATTCCATCCTGGAACTGCCTTTTTGTCTGATTTGGGCCCCCACCCCAGTTCACCCCAATTCTGTCCCTTAAGAGGCTTACTTTCTAGAAGAAAGACAATAAATAAACTAATATATAACTTCAAGGAGTGAAAAGTGTTAGGAAGAAACAAGAGTGGGTTCTTTAGGGTCAGGGTGGACGAGGAACGTGTTAGCTAAGGTTGTCAGGGAGGACTTCTCTGAGGAGGTGACATTGAACAAAGCCCCCAGTCAAGTGAGGAAGTAGTGAAAGTTGGGGAATGGGGGGTAGGGGAGAGCATTCTCGGCAAAGGGCACAGTGAGTGCAAAGGCCCAGGGGTTGGAGTGAGATGGGTAAGTTTGAGCAGCAAGAAGCCCAGTGCGATGTGGCTTGGAGCAGCGCTGTCCAACCGATTTCAAATGGGAGCCACTTACGGACTTTAACGCTTCCTAGTAGCCATGTTAACAAAGTAAAAAGAAACGGGAAATTAATTTTCATATATTTTATTAAGCCCAATATATCCTAATGTACAGTCAGTAGAAAAATTATTAGAGAACTATTTTACATTCTTTTTTTCGTACTGTATCTTCAACATCTGATGTGTATTTGATACCCACAGCACATTTTAATTCAGATTAGTTGCCCATGTTCAGTAGACATCTAGCAGTTGCTGAATTGGATGGTACAGGTTGAAAGGATTAGGTAATATGTAAATTTTTAGCGTTCATTTGTTGATACATACAACAACAATAATAATGCTGAGCTCCTGGGCTCTGAGGCCTTGCAAATGCATGGGGAGTCTGACCTGCCTTGCCCTCCTTGCCCCTGTAAGCCCTTGTCTCCCGGGCCAGTGTCATAATCCACTAGCCCCCGACTCCCAGGTTCTTGATTCTTCTCAATAAGCCTGCAGAATAGGCATGATTCCCCATTGTACAGATGGGGCAGCCGAGGCTCAGAGCAATCACGTGGCTTCCTCAGGTTGCACGGCTGGATGCAACAGAGGCGACGTAGGAGCCCAGTTCTTCTCCTGACCCATCTGTGGTCCTGTCAGTGATCGTAAAGGCTGAACTGAGCCCGTGGAATTTGACTGTGAACCTTGCTGGGCCTCCCTCCCCTGGCTTTGTCTGGCTAATCCCCCGGCCTGGGAGAGAGGGGCGTGTTTACCCAGCCAGTGCTGACCGCCTGGATTGGGCAGCTGCTCCCCCTGGAGGCCCACTTCCCTGAACCCCGCCCCCCTTCATCCAGAGGCAGTCCCCTGGGGAAAGTGTGGCTGGCAAACGTCTGCCCGCAAGTTCTGTCTGGAATCCTGACAGGAGGCAGCTGCCCCCCTCCCCCACCTCTTAGCACTTGGCTGTGAGGCCGGAGCAGCCCTTTCAGTTTTGCTGATCTTCCCTTTTCCTGATGGGGATCCTGCCGGCCCTTCCCTGGGCTGCTGAGAGGCAGGTGAGGCAAGGGGAGTGAAGTCCTCTTAAGAAGTATCCAGAGGGGGAGGAAAGCCTGCAAAACCTGTGGGGGCTTAAGAAAAGGGCACAGGTATGCGTAGTCTTATGGGTGAAATGGGGGTGGAGGGTGGGTACGGCAGCACTGGTCCAGCTCTAATGGGGGCAGGAGAAGCTTAAGCAGCATGGTCTAGCATCTTGCTACCCCTACTCTGGTCCACAGACCAGTGGTACCAAAATGCTGCTCTACAGGAAACAGCATCAGACGAGCTTGGGCTCTGATTTCAGCTCTGCCACTTACCCACTTGGGATCCTTAGCATGTCCCTTAATATAATTATGCCTCCCACACCCAGAGCAAATATGGTGTGCTAGCCATTACGCTCCTCTGAATCCTTCCAGCAACCCCACGATGTAGGTTCTGTCTTTATTTCCCATTTTACAGATGGGGAAACCGAGGCTCAGACAGGTGAAATACTGGCTCAAGGTCTCACAGCTGGTAACTGGAGCCAAGACTGTCAGACTTTATATTTGGTTTGTGATTCCCGAGTGTGGAACCCTTCAGCATCCTCCAAGGCTCTCTCCCCTCCCTATGCCCACTCACGCCCACTGCCCTGTTCTCCCTCCTCCCCATCATGACGGGGTTCTGACTCTCTCCTCCTGTTTCAGATCATCATCTTTGAGCAGGAAAACTTCCAGGGTCACTCACATGAGCTCAATGGGCCCTGCCCCAACCTGAAGGAGACCGGCGTGGAGAAGGCAGGCTCTGTCCTGGTGCAGGCTGGACCGTAAGTACCTGGGGGGCCTCACTTGGTCAGGAGTTGCCAGGGTGAGGCAATCAGGCTGTAGAGCGAGCTGGAGGGATCCGCTCTCACTGAGCTCCTAGACTGTGCAATTAGGGAACCAGGATTTGAGGTCTTGGCAGCCTGTGGAGAGAGCTTGTGGTTTGAGGTCAGATAGAGCTGGGTTTCAAATCCTGGTTCCACCACTTCTGTGCTGTGTGACGTTGGACCAGGAACTTCTCTCTCTGAGCCTCGGTTTTCTCCTCTGTAGGATGAGGATAACCATGTCCTCCTGGGGATGATGGGATGGAGCTCTTGTGAAAAGCCTGACACCAAGGTCATCCACTTCCTTGAGGCAGGGAGACAGACACAGTGACTCCCGTGGACCTTTTTAGAGCTGCCAACCTCTGGCTCTGGGAGTGTCCTCGCTCTCCTAGGAGGTTTAAAGCTGGATGTCCCAGCTCTGCAACCACCACTCCCTTCCCAGGACCTGGGGATACTTGGTTTTCACAGATATGCTGACACCTTGGGGGGGCCAGCAGGCTTGGGACCCCTGGCCCAAGAGAGAAGGGGAGGTGACTGGTCAGGTCTGACTCTGCCGCGCTCAGGTGACATAGTTGAGCACGGCCTGCAGGGGCCTCTCCTTGTGGTTCCCTGACTGTTCCTTCTCTCCAAGAGCCTCCAGAATCAGGGGTGGCCACCAGTGACCCCCAACAACAGGTTAGTGAGTCTAGTGTGGGTCCTGGATGACCCGCACCACACCTCAGGGTTCACCGGGAATTCTGCAGTGTGTAATGACCCTAATTGAATCAGAGTCTGCTGGTGTGGAGAACACAGCCAAAGGAATGGCCCTGCCCGCCCCACTTAGCTGATGCCCTCAGAGCATCAGTGTGCCTGAGAGCATGCCTTCCTGGACGGTTGAAGTTTTGACAACTGAAGCACCACATCTGATTTTTCAGTTGCCTTTTTTTTTAGTATTTGGATGGAAGAATTTCTCAAATAGACCTTACATTCCTCCTCTGCTTTCTTTTAAAACATATAACTTTGATATTTTTATTTATTATTGTTTAAAATTAAGGAGCAGTGGTTTAGTGCAAAAAAGCCATATGACTCTTACCACTCAGAGTAACCATTAAGATTTTCATATAAACATATTTTTCTCTGTATATATTTCATCAAATATATATTAGATATATACTTAATCAAAAGTCAGATCATGCCTTACAGACTGTTTTATAACTCATTTTGAAAACTTTTATCTCAAATTCTCTCCATGTCATTAAGTAGCATTTTATGTCAATGCTTTTCAGAGAGTTTTTTGGAGGTAAATCTGTATCAGAATCACAGAAGGTGGGGAGGCTTTGAAGTGCAGATTCTTGGGTCCCAGCCCTGGCCCAGTGAATCAAACGCTTGGGCCTGGAGCCCAGGAATCTGCATTTCACAAACCCACCACCTTGTGATATTTCTGCCCAGTTACGTTTGAGAACCCCTCTCCTACTTCATTGTTTTTCATACTTTGTAACATTTCATTACGGGTTACGACATAATTTACTCAACCAGGCCCTGCCCGTTGGATGCGTAAGTTGTTTTGATTATTTGATATTATAAACAACACCGTGATGGACATCGTTACCCGTGTATCTGTGAGCTCTTTGACAACTGTTTTCTAAGGACACGTTGTCTAAAGCTGAAGTGCCAGATCAAGAGGGCATCCTCTGCTAAAAGCAGCAAGAAACACCATCTCTCCTTCCGTTAAGGACTTAGATTACTGTTCCAAAGAGTTGTCACTGTGCCAGGCTGAACTGTCTGCCTCTGCGATGAACGCCCCGGAATGCCAGGCATCACGAAGTCGGTGCCACCTTTTTCTTATTGTCCCCTTTCCTCTATTAGCCATGCCCCACCGGCAGGCAATCCTTCCCTTTAAGGATTCTCTCTTCTACCGTGGATCTAAGACTGTTAGAGTTTTGTGTAGCGTAGGGGTCCAGAGACCACCATCAAGAACCAAAGAGGAAAGAGACCCAGAGAGAAGGGGTTGATATCAGCAAGGTGCGTGAGCGTTAGATACAGGGATATTCTGCAGTCCGTTCTCGGTGGTAAAAGCTGCTTGGGCACGTTTCTTCCCAACTCCATGTTCACTGATGTCACACTGAGAGCTTGGCACTGGCCACGGTGGGACTATTTACACCATGGAAATTAGCAGATGCTACAAACAGGATTTGTTTTGTTTTTCAGAGCTGGCTTTTAATTTACCAGCATATCATTGGCCTTGGGACATGGGTTCTATACATCTGTGTTTGTTGCTAGGCCGTCTTTTAGGCTTCCTCCTTATTTCTTGGTTACGTTCCAGATGATTGAAGTCAGCACCGTGCTGGGTTCTGGATAACTGAGGTGATGCTTCTCTTGGATTTTCTGTGCTTGGATTTAAATGAGGCTGCTACTCTTTTTTTTTTTTTTTTTTTTTTTTTGCACGGTACGCAGGCCTCTCACTGTTGTGGCCTCTCCCATTGTGGAGCACAGGCTCTGGACGTGCAGGCTCAGCGGCCATGGCTCACGGGCCTAGCCACTCCGCAACATGTGAGATCTTCCCGGACCAGGGCACGAACCCGTGTCCCCTGCATCGGCAGGCGGACTCTCAACCACTGTGCCACCAGGGAAGCCCTGCTACTCATTTTGATGAGCTGGGCAACTGTGAGCTCTGGGGCCCAAACGAGTAGCCAGGGTCCCACCAGAGGAAGCCTGGAGTGAGCCTGACTTGCCCTCTCTCTCTCTGTCTCCACTGCAGCTGGGTGGGCTACGAGCAAGCCAACTGCAAAGGGGAGCAGTTTGTGTTTGAGAAGGGTGAGTACCCCCGCTGGGACTCATGGACCAGCAGCCGGAGGACAGACTCCCTCAGCTCCCTGAGGCCCATCAAAGTGGTAAGCCCCTGACCCTCATCTTCTTCCTCTCTTTGCCCGCCTGGAGCCAGCGGTCTGGGGACCAGGAAGGAGCCTTTACCTCTGGCATCGTGCCCCTTCTGACTGGCGGGAGACTTCCTGGCTGTGTGACCTCGCATAAGTCACTTCACTTCCCTGAGCCTCAGTTTCCTCACCTGTAAGATGGGGATATTAGTATCTACTGTCCTGAGATACCAGCAGGCTTAGCCTGAGAACTGCCACATCGTATGACTTCAGGGGCTTCATTCAAGATGCTCCAGGGGGCGCTGTTCACATTCTCTTCTATGTGGATGGTGCTGTCCAGGGCTGTGTGATTTCTGTCACAAAGCAATCGTTCCATAAATGATTGCCACCATAAATATTCAAAGAAATTCTGGGTTTCGGGCTGGAGGAGAAGGCAGTTTAGCTCTTGTTCACGACTCATGCCAGTGTAACCTTTCAGAGCTTCTCTGATCCTGATTACTAGTGTGTGAGCTCTCTGGAGGGCAGAGGGCCCAGTGATGCTCAGTTATACTCCCAAACCTCCCCAGCCCAGTCTAGTTCTCCCCAGAGCTAGATGGAAAATCGGGGAACATTGGACTTGGCATTCCACAGACCTGGGTTCCTCTGCTGGCTCTGGCACTTCCGGCTCTGTGACCTTGACCAAGTCACTTTACCTCTCTAAGCCTCAGTTTTCTTATCCACCAAACAGCATAAAAGTAGTTTAAAGGATGAAAGGAGATGACTAAGAAAAATGTCACAGGAACAGGAGGATGGGAAGATATGTGGAGATGAAGGAAAGCCAAAATATTTCAAGTGTCTGCTAGAGGCACGATAAGCCTATGTGTGTGTGCGTGTGTGTATGTATCATGGCTGCCATTTATTCTTAAAAAGGGGAGTTGAGGCGTTGGGAGGGAAAATGCCATTTCAGAATCAAATAGTCCCCAAAGTGTAGAATCTGGAGTGTCTTGTTACGTGAAAATAGCCCAGTAGGATCTTAATGAACAAACCCTGTTGGATGCCGTTGCCATAGACACTCACATGGCGGGGTTCTTGGGCCAGAGAGCTGCAGGTGGAGCCTGCTGGTCCCAACTCCAGGGCACCCTGGGCGCTCTCACCCACACTTGCTTTCCCCTACTTCCTGTCCACAGGACAGCCAGGAGCATAAGATCATCCTCTATGAGAACCCCAACTTCACGGGGAAGAAGATGGAGGTGATAGACGATGATGTGCCCAGCTTCCACGCCCACGGCTACCAGGAGAAGGTGTCTTCTGTGCGGGTGCAGAGTGGCACGTGAGTGCACAGCCAGCCCTGGCTCACCCCGCCCCAGGAGCCCAGACCCTGGGCTGCTAAGTCCTGCTCTGTCCTGAACTCTGGGGCTCTTATACGTTCCTGATCTCAGTCTTCTCATTGGAAAATGGGCGTTGAAATCATCAGCGTGCACATGGCTTTCAGCCCCTGAGGTTCCACCCTGATCTGCCTCTTGGGCAACACCCTGCCTCTGGAGGAGAGAAACCTTGGCCTTAACCTCAGCCCCAAAGAGCAGGACAGTAAATGGTGGGGGGGGGCAGGGTAAGGCAGAGGTGGGGAGGGTGTAGGGGGGAGCCGAAGCTGGGAATGAGTTGAGTGGTCTTAACAGAAACAGAGCTGGGAGAGGCAGGAAGTCCAGCCAGTGCTGGCCTTTGACTGCATGAGTTCCTGAGATTGGAAATAGGAAGGATCCTTCTCCACCAAGTTAAACTTCGGCACATAAACCTCAACCATCAGCATTGGGGAATTTCTCAATGTGAAAAATTTGGTTTCCATGGGGAGTCTGACGATGGGCTTTGGGCAGTGGTGTGCTGGAGACGGCTTGTACCAGCTTGCAAAAGCTGACTGTTAACTTTTCGGAACTTACGTGAGCTGGTTATTTAATCATTGGTAACTTGAAATGAGCCATCATGAAGTATTTACACCTCAGAAATTGGAAAATGTTACAAATCAAGACTTTCCCCCCACCCCAAGAGAGCTAGTTTACCAACACATACTGGCTTTCTGGGGCTTGTCAAACTCTTAGAGCGTGCAAAGTTCTGTATTCATGTTCCCCTCCATTTACTCGTTTATTCATTCATTGATTCAATTTGTCGAGTGATGTCATATGCCAGGCACCGTGTTAAGTCATCAGTAAGTCAAGGTGGGTTAAACAGACCTGGCCTCTGCCTTGTGTAGCTAGCAGTCTGGTTGCGGACAACTGTTAATAGTTTAGGAATCCGCACGAATCTGGCCTCCTTCCCCGAGGAAGGCACTCTTGAGCTGAGATCTCAAGAAAGTAGGTATCATAGAGGTAAAGAGAAGGAAGGACATCCCAGACGGTGAGAACAGCACATGCAAAGGTCCTGTGGTGGGAGGAGCCTGGTGAGTCTGATGGGCTCTACAAGGGACGGAGTGGCTGTGCTGCAGAGATATAGGGGCCCAAGTCTGAGTAGCAGAGCTAGAGGTGTCCACAGGGGCTGGATGGGCAGGTCCGTGTGGGCCAGGACTGTGATGCTTTCTGGGGAGAAGACTGTAATGGTCATCAGGTACTCAGAGTGAGTGACCCCTAAATGGTGATGGCTTCAAAGGGTGGAGGGATCATGGAGGGCTCCTGGGACCTAGCCTGCTGTTCTTTGGCCTTGCCAGGGGTTAGGTTAAGAGGCCTGTCTTCTTCTAAGCTTAAGTGAGCTTGAGATCACCCCTTCCTCTGAACCCAGTGTCAGGCCTTCAGTTAAAAGTTGCTTCTGGAGATAGTGAGCTCCCCATCAAGGGAAGGAAGAAAGCAGAGGCTGGTCCCAGGAAGGGTGGGGGTGTACCTGCTAACACCCAGTTAGTGTGAAATGATTGGGAGGCCCCACCCTTCCTAGTGGTTAAACAATTCCCTCCCTCTCTCTCCATCTGCATCTCCTGTCTCCCCACGTCCCCTCTTCCCACCTCTGGCCCTGCAGGTGGGTCGGCTACCAGTACCCCGGCTACCGCGGGCTGCAGTACCTGCTGGAGAAGGGTGATTACAAGGACAGCGGCGACTTCGGGGCCCCACAGCCCCAGGTGCAGTCCGTGCGCCGCATCCGTGACATGCAATGGCACCAGCGAGGCGCCTTCCACCCCTCCAACTAGTGCCCCCCATTTCCTCCTTCCCAGGGGCCTGGCCAGCTGCCCAGGATCCCACCAGACATCCTGGCGAGTGAATAAAGTGTGACTTGCAACTTGTCCGCAGCGGTGTCTTTTATCCCCCGTGGGAGCCGGGGTGCTGCGTGTAGTGTGTGCGCGCGCGCGCACTTGTATGAAAGACAGAGACACAGAAAGACGAGAGAACCAGAAAGTGACTGGGTGAGGGGTGGGCAACCTCTTCGAGAGTTTTCAGCTCTGCAGCTGCTTAGCTGTGTGACCTTGGGCACATTGTCCAACCTCTCTGAGCCTCCACCTGACTTACAACCCTCTTTACCCCATGAGCGGCTGGCTTGGCTGACCTCTCAGTCCTTCTTGTGTGGTTGCTAAGCAGTCACTCAAGGGCACGTGATGGATGCTCCAGCCCTTAAAAATGTATCCACTGCCTGCCATTCCCACAGAATTGCCTTATCACCTTGAACCTGGGAGTTTTCTTAGATCTGCCCAGCAGAGCCCCAAACCCTGCAATCCCCACTCCATCCCGGAGAGAGGTCACAATGACCTGTTTGTAGGTTTGTGTGTTCCTTGGTTCCTTTGTTCACAACTTGATTGGGGTTGTCACTTAGCATAGCAACTGGGGGCTGGGTTCCTGCATCCGACTGGCCTGGATCCTGATGGCTGTTCTGGAGGCTTGGCCAGTGATGGGGCCTCAGAACCTTAATGCTTCCACTTGGAAAAATAGGGAAAAAATAGTGCCTCCTTAACAGGGTTACAGCAAGGACAACATGAGATAGCCCAGGTGTTCTCTATATAAATGTTAATCACTGGTTGGTTTTCTGTAGTGCAAATATCCCCTCCCAGAGAGCAGCTTCTTTTTACTTTGTCTTTGGTATCTTTTGATGCAGTGGTTTTAAATTTTGATGCAGTCTAACATCAGTCTGTTCCTTTATGGTTTGTATCTGCCATGTCTTCTTTAAGAGATTTCTTTCTCACCCCACTTCTCACAAATATGTTCTCCAGATTTTTTTTGCCTAAAAGTTTTAAAGTTTTGCATTTCCCACTTAAATTCTCAGTCCTCCTGGAGTTGATTTTTCTGTATAGTGTGTGCCAGGGACCTAATTTCTTTTTTCTCTTTTTTTCCACTTTGAACCACCGTTGTCCCGGGGTAATTTATTGAGAAATCCACTTCCGCCACTGTGGTGCAAAGTTGCCTCTGTGTCCCATAGTAGATTGACACATATGTGTGGGGTCTGTTTATGGGCTCTTTTTTTTTTTTCTGTTCCTTTATTCTATCTGTGTATCTCTGTACTCTTACCATATTATGTTAATAGCCATTGTTGTGTGATAAATCTTGCAGTGCCCTAAATCATTCTTCTTCAAGGACGTTTTATATAGGCTTGACCCTTTATATCTCCGTATAAAATTATTTTCTCAAATCTAGAAAATGGGAAACCCTATTGAATGAGCTAAAGAGATTAAAATGATTACCATGAAGGTGGGAACTAATCAGTGCTTAACAAATTTTGCCAGCTTTGATTTGCTCCTTCATTCTTCAGCCAACACTCACTGAGTACCTGTCTTGTTCCTGGAATGGGCAGAGTAGGGGATACAAAGGAGGTAAGACAAAGCCCCTGCCCCCAGGAAGCTTCTACTCTGGGGGGATGGTAATAGCTTAAGAGTAGAACCTTGATGATGATCATGAGTTGAATTATACCCCCCTCAAAAGTCATATGTTGACGTCCTAACCCCCAATACCTCAGAATTTGACTTTATTTGGAAATAGGGTCGTTGCTGAGTCAATCAGTTCAATTTATTTGAGGTCATACTGGAGTAGGGTGGGTCCCTAAGTCAATATGATCGGTGCCCCTATGAAAAGGGGAAATTTGGAGACAGACACACACACAGGGAGAACACCACGTGAAGATGCAGGCAGAGATCCGAGTGATGTAGCAGATGCCATGAAACACCAAAGATTGCCAGGAAACCACCAGAAGCCAAGAGTCATGGAACAGATTCTCCCTCATATACCCCCAGAAGGAGTCAGCCCAGCTGACACCTTGACCTTGGACTGCTAGCATACAGAATCATGAGAGAATAAGTTCCCATTGTTTACGCCATTCTGCTTGTGGTATTTTGTTCTGGCAGCCCTAGGACACTAATACAGAGATGGTAAGATGAAGGGGCCAGCGATGCCAAGGGAAGACAGGAGTTACTGCCTAGGACATCAGGCTAGACTTCCCCCAAAGTGGGAGCGTTCAAAGACGAGCTGGCACTTCCCAGGTGAATCTTGGGGAGAACAATCCCGGTGAAGGGAACAGAGCATGCAAACTTAGGGGAGCAAGAAAGAGCAGGGTATGTTCTAGTATTTCAGGTACAGCATGTACTTCGGAGCCTGGAAGCTCCAGAGGGTTTGCTAAGCACAAGGTCCCGAGAGATTGGAGAAGCATGATGACGGTGGTGGTGATGGTGGTGAAGGTGATGGTGATGATGTGTGTTTGTGGTACGTGGCACCAAGAGGGTTTCCAGTTATCTATCTGAACATATCAAACTCCCCCAAACTTAGTGGTAAAACTACAGTCATCATTTATTTGGATAACACACATGTAATCTGGGCAGGACCAAGTGGGGACAGCTCATCTCCAAACGGAGTCACCTAGGGTGGCTTGAAGGCTGGGGTGGGTCACATGGCTGGGCGTTGTACTGGCTGTTGGCTGGGACCTCAGCTATGGCTCTCAGATCAGACACCCCAACACGTGGACGCCCCGTGCAGCTGCGTGCCTCTCCCCCAGCCTGGTGGCTGGGTTCTCAGAGCAAGTGTCCCAAGAGAAAGGTGAAAGCTGCCTGGCATTTTAATGACTTAGCCTTAGAAGTCACATGGCATCACTTCCTCCCTGCTCCATTGGCAGAGGGGTCCCTTAGTGGACCCAGGTTCAAGGGGAGGAGACAAAATCCCCACCAGGCAATGAGAGGGAGGTCAACGTATGGGACGAGGCATATTACGGTGTCTGTCTTTACCAAATGCAATCTGGCAGATGGGGAAGGGAGGCACCAGGAACGGGCTTTCACAAGGCAGGGAAGAGGGCTGGGTTCACATGGCCAGGACACACTCTGTCTCTCGGAACTCATTCTGCTCAGTAAAAGAACAGGCTGGACATGACAGCTGGTTGGGGTCACTGCCCCTCCCCCTACATCTCTCTATGTTTCTTATTTGTGTGTGTGTGTTTCTCTGTCTCGCTCCCTTTATCTCTCCCTATCTTCTGTCTCTCTTGGGACCTGTCTTTATTTCTGCCTGTATCTCTCTCTTTCTCCATCTTCCTGTCTCTATTGAACTCTCCCTCGGCCTCTCCATTTCTGCTTTTCTCTCTTTATCTCTAGCTCCCCATTAATTCCCTATCTTTCCCCTTCATCTTACTCTCTCCCTCTCTAGGTGTCATGTGTGGGCTGTGGTCTACCCCCCTCTCCCCGCCTCCCCAGCGTGGGCGGCTCTCTTTTCTCTCTGGCCTCCACAGGGCCCGCCCTGCCCCCTGCTTCCCGCCCCCCAGGAGCCATTCCCACTTTCAGCCACCAGGTGTCAGCAAAGCCTCATCCTCAGGGCTCCTGCCGGCAGGGCCCTGATTGGCCGCAGCCACAGCCGGGCAGCCACAGGTTGTTGCAGGCCCGGTGATTTCCTCAATCTCTGACCTACAGCAGCCCGTGGATTACTTCCATTTTGCAGGTGAGCAACTGAGCCTCACAGAGTGCGGAATGACTTGCCCAAGGCCACGCTGGGAGAAGGTGGAAAAGCTGAGGTCGGAGCCCAGGATTCTATCTGAGCCGCGGTCACCAGCCTTTCTGGCTACCCTTGAATCCCCACACTCCAAACCCTCCACCACCCACTCTGGGAGCCCCTTTCCCGGCTGCCGTGCTCGTTGTGCAGCGCTGCGCCCATTCTGGTCTCTCTCTGGTGCTGGGCGGGTGGAAGGCCAGGGGATGCCCTTTGACGCTTCCAGTCCTGGAGATGCTGATGGGTGGAGTGCCCTAACCCCGGCTTTAAAAATACGGAGCCTAAAATAGTCCTTCCCGTGCCTTCTCCTCGCTGGGGACTTTGATGTTGGCTGGCTGTGCTGGGCTGCCGGGTCCCAGTGTCCTGTGTCTCCTCTGGACAGGCTCTGCAGGGAATCTGGGCTGGAAGACAGTCCCGCCTCAGAGCCACTGTCCAACACAGCAGCGTGCTCCCCTCTTGAGGACGGAGTTGATTGGCGGTGGACTTGGGCACCAGGAAGCTTTGGCAGAGCTGCCCTGAAGGAGATGCTTGAAAGGGAACAGGTATGTGATTTCCCTGTGCTGGTCTCCTGAATTTCCATCACCCTTTGACCTCCTGAATTTCTGTTAAATCCACCCACTTCCCACCAATCCCTCATCCAAGCCTGCATCCTCTCTTGTTCACACAATCCCAACACCTCCTCACAGGTCCCTCTGCACTCCCTCTGCCCCTACAGTCCCTTCTCCACACAGCAGAGGGAATCTTCTCAGAATGCAAATCCAATCATGACACCCTCCTGCTTAAACCTGCCATGGCTCCCCATCACCCTTGGGATAAAGACCCTAATCATTGACTCACAAGACCTTTGAGGGCTAGTCCTGGCCTTGTCTCTCCGGCCTCCTACTACATAAATACACTTTTTTTCCCGTCCCTTGTACTCATCAAGTCACAGGGCTTCCCAGTTTGCCTAATTAGCCCTCAGGCAGCCTTCAGATCTCAGCCCAGTGGGTTCCCTGTCTTCACAGGTGAGGCCAATCCCCTGATGACATACGATTTTCTGCTCTGCTCACCTGTCTTCTGAAGGCCTAAGCACACGTGGTTGTACATTTCTTTGTCTGATTCCTTAATTCATCTCCATTCCCTCCTAGACTGAAGTCTCTGTGAAGGCAGGGACAAGGTCTAATTTTGCATTCCGTGTATCCAAGAGCCCACATGTAGTTGAGGCTTGATAGATATTGAATGAATGAATGAATGGGTGGGTGGTCCAACCCAGAGCTCGGCGGTGACTGACAGGACAACCTCCTTAGAATCAGTCCTGTCCAGGTAAAGACTGGCTGTCTAAGGAAGATCAGGCAGCAGCATGGAAAGCTCCTTCTGCTGCCTGGGCTTGTGTGGATCCCTCCTACCCCTCCTCCTTGAATTGGTGACCATCCCCCATGAGTCCTTCCAGAGCGCAGACTCTGGAATCCATCCCAGGGCAAGATGTGAACCCTGACTCTTCACAGCTGTGTGGCCTTAACCAATTGAGCCGTAACATTCTCATCTGAAGACAGGGTGCGTGAGGCTTATTCAGCGCCAGGTCCTTCCAAGTGATGAGTCCAGAGCCCGGTGCCTAGCTGCTCAGGAACAAAGGTAACTTTTCTCTTTTAATCTTTCAATGCTTCCTCCTACCCCGGTGCCATCCCAGGCGTCTCGGTCTAGAGAGTATAAGGAAAAGTATCCAATCAGTGCCTTCAGTCTAGGGCAGGGCTCTTAACCTCAGCTCTCCTGATAGGTTGTGGGTTCCAGGACTGACTGTCCGGTGCATTGTGAGATGTTTAGCAGCATTGCTGGCCTCTGTCCGCTAGATGTCAGTAACACCCTCGAATTGTAACTCCAAACAGCCAGATGCTCCTGGGGGCGAAATCACCCCAGGCTGAGAACTAGGGATTCTAGTATTAGTGACTCATCCTGGCGGAGGCGGGTAAGTATATTTTTAAAGATGATAGTGGATGAGGTATTTTCTCCGTGCCACACATGAGATAGATTCAGATAAACTGTCAAGAGCTGGAAAGCGGCCAAGTCTCCCACCTCACAGATGGGAAAACTGAGGTCCAGAGGCAAGGGCTTTGTTACTGGCAAGCAGAGAGGCTTAGGCGCCTAAAATACACACACATAAATGTCTAGGCATTTAATACGTACGTATATATTAGATACATATTTGACATATATTGTATATAGCAACTCTATTAAAAGCAGACATGGAGTCACAAGCAGGAAAGGCATTTTAGACTCTTCCTCTGTGTACCATGTGTGGACACCTGTGCACGTGCATGCACACACGCTCACACACACAAAAGTGCAGCCCAAGCTTCTTGCTTCTTTTTGGTAATTCTGGGAAGAGAAAGTGGAAGGAATTTGGAGCGCATTTGCTGCCTGCGGTCTTTTGGTCTTGAAGCCCTTGGGGGGAGGAGAGGGAAGGGGGGACAGGGCAGGAGGTGCAGATGAAACAGGTATCAGAGGGACGTCTGTAGGCTAAATAAGAGGACAGGGCTATTTTGTCCTTTTGCTTTCTCGAACTGTTTTGGGGGCAGTAATTTGGTTTTGAA
Organism: Delphinapterus leucas; assembly: GCF_059928025.1. Lineage (NCBI taxonomy): Eukaryota > Metazoa > Chordata > Mammalia > Artiodactyla > Monodontidae > Delphinapterus > Delphinapterus leucas. The sequence goes on from NC_143142.1 coordinate 19,180,686, forward strand.
TGAGAAGGGCTGAAGTTTGCCTTGAGTTTTACAAACACACCACCACGACAAGAGGAAATTATGAAGGGGAAGCAGTGAATGACCTGTCTTCTAACCTTTTGACTGCAGCCCTTCAGACTTTTCCCGGGTGGCCCTGGCGGGCCCTGGGGGGTTTTGAGTAAGCGACTGACACAGTCCCTGGATTGGCATTGGAGACCATTCCCTCCAGCTGGTGTGTGGAGCTGGGGAAGGTGGGGAGGGGCTGGAAGCCCTTTTCTTTGGACTGACAGAGGGGGCAGCAGCCTGCCCTGTTCGGGGTGGGGGGGTGAAACTTCAGGGCACCCACTCCTTGTAAGGGGCACTTGGGCGCCATGCTGTCTACTAGTAATGCTCCCTGTGGCCCAGGTCGTTATACTTTTCAAAGCACGTTTGTTTATTTCTTGCTTCCGACATTTCTCTTATAAGAAGTAAAACGTTACCAGTATTGTGCAGTGTGCCCCCCTGAATCCATAACCTTTACCTCCCTTGCCTTAAGGTAACCACTTGTATGTTTCTTTTTATACTTTTACTTCCTATGTGAATATCTATAAACAATGGGTAGTATTGTTTCTAGACTTTCCATAAACATGATACTCAATGTATCCTTTCCTAACTGGAACTTGCCTCTCAATATCATGCTTCTGAGACTTAGGTTGTAACATTTAGTAGGTTTAGATCATGGATCTTAACTGGCGGTAGGGGGAGTGTTTCATGGTACCGGCATAATGCAAGTTACTAATCCCGTCCAGTATTGACGGACTCTGATGTTCCTCCTGGTTGGGTGTTACTGTCAACGAAGCTGCATTCACAGCGTACTTTAACCCCTCTCGGAGTGGCCCTCTGGCTGTTGGTGCTGCGAGCGAGAACGCTGCAACTGAGCCTAAATAACCCTGGTTTCCTCATTCACAGAAATAAAGAGCATAGCAGTACCTACCTTCCTGGGGTGTTGTGAGGATCGATGCAATAATGTTGGTGAAGCACTTAGAGCAGGGTAGTGCCATGCAAGTGTTTGATATAATTTATGCTGTTATAACTTGAGCTTCGGAGAAAGTGTGAATGGAGTTATGTAATAGCCTCCTCTTCCAGGCTGTGTGACTTTGGACAAGTCATTCAACCTCCCTGGGTCTTTCCTTCCTGTAAAACAGGGCGTCGTAAAGGTTACGTGGGGTGATGGGTGCCATATCATAGACACCCTGCAAAGATCCGCTTTTCTTTCCTCACTTCTGTTTCCTCACCCTTGAGGGGTTCTTGGGGTACATGTTACTATCCTCTTGGACAGATAAGGAGACTGAGGCTCAGAGAGGTAGAGAAACTTTCTGCAGATCGCACAGCATGTCAGGATGAACGGGCTTTATCCAGGCAATGCCCCTGGGTTGGGTCCCTGTTGTTGTAGACCTCCAGGCCCCTCCTGCCTCCTCCCCAGATCCCATGACACCCCTGCACCATCCCACCCCCAGCCTAGACCTGAAGCGTGGCCACCCTCTGTGTCCTTGCCACCCGGTGGAACTGATACAAACAGTCCTCCACGTGGCCCCTCAGAAACAGCCACCAAAAGCTCCCGTACCGTGGCAACCACAGAATCAAAACAAGCTCTTAAGAAATGATCGTACTGGACAGGGAGGTAGAAAGCCCACCCGGCAAACCAGCGCCCCCTCTGTTGATTCCCACCGCTGGGCTTTCATCCTGCAGAGCTGACTTGGTTTGTGTTGTATCTTCAGTTAAAGGAATTCCCGCCCCCCCCCCCCCCGTGTTGTTTCCCTCTAGCTGACTAAGGCTGGGAGCCAAGAAGGGGGGTTTAAAATACACAAAGGGAACAGCACAGAGGAGAAGAACCATGAGAGAGTGGGTGCCCTGGGGGCGGCAGAGCTGAGTGGGCACTATGCCCCGTCTGGGCCCTCCCTGGCTTCGTCTTGGTCCTGAGGTCACTGGGGGCAGAGTGGTGACACCTCAGCCCCTCGTGCGTGCCCACTGGTCAGCCCTTAGTTGGCTCCTTTTGGAATTTCATCCCAAGTCCCAAAACATAAAGCTGGGAAGGCCCTGGAAGACCATCCGATCCAGTGGTTTCCTTTTTTTTTTTTTTTTAAGCAAAGAAATTGTTTTCTGGATAATCTAGCATAAGTCATGCCGATAGGCAAAGCAGATAAGAGCTTGTTGGGGTGGAAGGGGCGGGGCTGGAATTCTGCCCTTTTGGGGGCTCCCTCCCCCCAAGGGAGCGCTTTAGCATCTGCATCCAATGTCAGTGCCCTAAGGGTGTAGAAGACAAACCCAGCCCCTTCATTTACAGATGAAGAAACTACTATTATGATGGACAGTAATTGTTAGCAAACTACTATTTTTTTTTTAATTGAAGTATAGTTGATTTAAAATGTTGTGTTTCAGGTATACAGCAAAGTGATTCAGTTCCATATATATATATATATATATATATTCTCTTTCAGATTCTTTTCCCTTATAGGTTATTACAAAATATTGAGCTAGGACAAAGAGGTGGCCTGGTGTGGAGGGAAGCTCACAGGGTGTGCAGGGTTGGAGCTCTGGGTCCAAGATGTGCATCCGGCATTTGTCCTGGCTGTTGGGTAAGAGAATGATGGTGAGTGGCCGGTGAGCGTGAGGGTTGGAGGAAGGAAGCCTTGAGATCACGCTGGCGAGATCACACTTGGCACTAGGGAGCTACAGCAGGTGCTTGAGCTAGAGAGTCAAATCCTACCCTTGGCTACACTTGAGTGTTGGGACAACAGGCCCAGAGTATTTTGTTAACAGTAATCACAGCTGTGCTAGCCACTGCTCTAAGCATTTCATAGGCACGATTTTCATCATCGCAAATCCTCCTTCTTGGAGGTGGCATTAGCGTCCCGCTTTACACATGAGGTTACTGAGGCTCCGAGGAGTGAAGTGATTTGCCCAGGGCCACACACCTGGTGAGTAGTGACCCTGACATTTGAACCCAAGACTGGCTGATTCCCACGCCACATACTTATATCAGTTAAGCACAGCGACTGAAATGCTATGTAACAGACGACCACAAAATCTCAGTGCCGTGGAACAATAAGTGTTTATTTAGCTCACGTGTCTAATGTGTGTTGTTGAGCCAGGCTGGGCTCAGCTGGGTAGTCTACCCTGCTCCACGAGTCTCTCATTCTCTCCTGGGGTCACTGGGCTGGCTTGGACACATTCCTCTCCTGGCAATGGCAGGACCACAAGAAGACAAGCAGGAACGTGCACAGCCTCCTGGGACCCAGGCTCAGAACCAGTGCACGGTCACTCCTGCCTCATTTTATTCATCCAAGCAAGTCACAAGACCAAGCCCGGGAACTGCAATGTCCCTGGGGAAGAGTAGGGATATAGGGAGAGGGGAAGAACTGGGGCCAATATTGTGCACTACAGCAGTGCCTGTGCTGGTGAAAAATGTATCCACACACTCTCTGACACTCTTTTCCAAAGGTGGAGCCCTTGAGTGTGGGCTGGGCTTCCTGACTTCCTTCTAATGAACAGAGCAAGTTGGAAGTGACAGTGTGTCCCTTCCAAGGCCAGGACACTGGGACTCCCTCCTTGCCCTTTGGAGGATCATCATTCTGGGGAAGCCAGCCACCATATTGTGAGGATACTCAAGCAGTCTTGTGGAGAGACCCACATGGTAAGGACCTGGGGACTCCAGCCAGCAGCTGTGGGAGTGAGTCTTCCTGGAAGCAGGTCTTCTGGCCCCAGTCAAGCCTTCAGACGACTACAGCCTACTGACATCCTGATGGCAACTTCTTGAGAGACCCTGAATTAGAGCCATCCGGCTAAGGTACTCCTGAATTCCTGATCCACAGAAACTATGACACAATAAGTGTTTTTACTGTTTTAAGCGTCTAGGTTCTGGAGCAATTCAGTATGCAGCAACAGAAAACTAATGCAATGCCTAATCATTATGCCCACCTGTTGCTGCCATTTCAAATGAGGCTTCGATGGAAGCTGTTTTGTCTGCTGCCCGGAGGACCAGCAAAATCCCAACAATTTACCAAGATTAAGAAACCAAAAATACTCACGGTAAACTGTGGTTGTTAAGAAACATCTGTTCTTGAGATGCCCAAATTGGGCTGCTCTCAAAGGGAATGAAAATATATCAGAGGATGGGGACGGCTGTGAGGGGACCGATGCTAACCCTTTGGCAGACTCAGCTTGTCACTCAGGTCCCTCCTTGGAGCTGAGGCAGGCAGAAGAATCCGAGCAAAGGTCTGATGGAGCTGCTGTAGCAAGGCACTGAGGCTCCATCCAGCTGCGAGGGAGGTACTCACACTTATCACATCCTACTGTGTGCCAGGTACAAGGTGGTCACTGCAAACTCTGTATGTGAGGAAAAAGGGTTGGGGTATTGGAAGACTTTGGCTTCATGATGTGGACTAACAGGTGAGAGGCAGTATGGACTAGCAGTTAAGAGCCCATGGACAGGCCTGCATTTGAATCCCAGCAATGGTGCTTGCTAACCCTGGGGCTTGTAAGAGGCCAGTGACTTAAATACTCTGAGCCAGTTTCCTCATCTGTAAAATGGGCATAATAACTGTGCCTACTTGACCACTAGTTGTGGTCTGCCCAGCTTTGCTTTGTAGGACTCCTCCCGTACTCCATGTGTTCTGTCCATCCTGGTGCCCTGCCGCTGTAGCACATCCCCTTGGCCACAGTGATTGGTTTTCAGGAATAGACATATGACCCAAGCGAGGTCAATCAGGTGGCTGTAGGGAGATGTTCTTTCTTTCTTAAAGTGGTAGGTTTAGAAGGACAGGAGCGTGGGTTGTCAGTGTCAACCATAACATGTACCGTGTGAAGAAATCTTGTCTCAGACCTGGGAAGGGATGAAAGAGCCTCATGACATTGTTTAAGCTCCTGGATCCAGCCACACCTGAGACCTACGCAGAATTTTTTCCAGATGTTTGCACTAATCAAATTTCTCGAGAGAAACAGAACCAATAAATACACACACACACACACACACACACCATTGGTTTTGATATAGCTAACTATAGATATGGATATAGATATGGAGAGAAATTTATTATAAGGAATTAGCTCATACAATTATGGAAGCTGCGCAGTCTCGAGACATGTAGTCCGCAAGCTGGAGGCCAGAAGCTCTGATGGTGTCAGTTCCCGTCCAAAAGCCAGTAGACATAAGACCCAAGAAGAGCTGACGTTTTAGTCTGAGTCCAAAGGCAGAAGACCAATGTCCCAGTTCAAGACAATCAGGTGGGAGGTGTTCCCTCTTCCTTACGGGAGGGTCAGCCTTTTTGTTCTGTTTCAGGCCTTCAAGGGATTGGATGAGAGCCACCCACATCAGGGAGGGCAATCTGCTTTACTCAGTCTACTGAGTTAAAGGTTAATCCCACTCTCACAGACACACTCAGAAGAATGTTTGATTAAATTTCTGGGCACCCTGTGGCCCAGCCCAGTTGGCACATAAAATGAATCATCATGGTGGCTGAGTTATAGCGTCATCGAATGCCTTCCCCTGTTGGTTTTAAACCCATTTGAGTCGATAGGACTTGCTTGCAATCAAGAATCCTGACTGATATAAGTTCTTGTTTAATAGGGATATTTAAAAAATGAATGAGCTCTTGCACAGTGCCTGAGAGATGGTAAGCACACAAAAATAACGATCATTGATGCCTGTTGGAGAGAAACTTCAAAGGAGCAGGATTTTCCATTTCGTCCCCACTGCTTCCCACAATCCGGAGGTCAGAAGACGGGCTGGCATTTCTCCTACTTTCTCTCCACCACATCCTCTCTTTAGAGTTGGCCCATTGGTCCTGAGTAGGTGGAACAGACCCTCTACCCCCGGGAAGACTCCATACTCTAAGTCGTCTGGCACGATACTTGACAAACTAAAAGATGAGGAACGTGGAAAAATCCTTCCTCGAGGCTATGGTCTGGAGCATCACGTCATTTTGAATGTCAAAAGCTGAACATCACCTCTGTCTTTCTCTTTTCATTTTCTGAAATAAGTTCTAATCTCCCCCCAGACTAATGGATGCCTTGGGCTGTACAGATCCAAAGCTACACTCAGGGAAACAAATTAAAAAGTACATTAAAAACTTTTAAACTAGTTATCCCTGTAACCTATCTTTCTAAGAATGGTGGATATATTGTTTTTGGCCACCAGCATCCTTTCCTTGACGGACCCATGCCTCCCTCACTTCCTACGGTACCTGGAGGCTATTAATCACAGTCTTGCACCCTCTGCACCACCGGGGAGAGCATATCATGGGGCTGAGTCAGTCCTAAGACCATGGCCACGTCCTCTTGGACCCAGCAGCTGGCCCTGAGGTGGACATGGGATTGAACCAGAGCCAGTCCGAATCCTTCTTTGGGTTCTTACATCCATGATGAGAGAGAGGCAGAGATAGAAAGAGACAGGAGCGGGGCGGGGGGCGGCAGGTGGAGAGAGACAGAGGAAGAGGATGCGAGCGCCTTTTCCTTTTGGACTGCAAGCCATAGGGAAGAGGCTTGGGGCTGCCTGTGGCCATTCTTCTTGGCTTGAAGAGAGGTCAACACACAGAGGGGAGAAGAGATACAGAGAGAGAACTGAGTGCCAGATACATGGGAGGATATCACGTGAGCCCCTGGATCTAACCATGCCTGAAGCAAGCTAAAAATTCCTCCTTTCCCTTAAACCTGTTTCAGTTGAAACAATGGTCTATTTCTCCTTCAAATTCACTTTTAAAATGGTGAAGGAAACTGCAGACATGCTTCTCGCAAAGAGCTCCAGCTTGGGCCACCCTCTCGTAGTTTGGAAGTCTGCCCTGCCCCCCAAGTGCAGGCACTGGAGTCAGAAGACTGAGATGTGAGCCCCAAATACCAACTCTCTGAGCCTCAGTTTCTTCCTCTGTAAACTGTAGATAATAGTACCTACCTCCTCGGGCAGTAAGAGGCTTAAATAAGATGATGGTTGTCAAATGTGCATCTCGGGGCCTGGCACAGAGAAGTGCCCCACCTGCAGGAGCTGTTTAGCCCCCGTCCTCCAGAATACCAGCGTGCTGCTCCCTTTCCTGCCTGACCCAGTTTTTCATCCAAATTTGGCCACAGGCCCAGGCCCTGGCCTATTTTAGGCACACCTCTTTTTGTTGCAGGAAAAAGAGACCCACGCAAGTTACCTTAAAACAGGGGGTTTATTGTGGAGACAAATGGGGACAGGAATGTGGAGGGTGTGGAGGCAGGAAAACCCTTGGGACTGGAACTGTTTTGATGTGGAATCTCTTTTCTTTGTGCCTTTAAAAGGAATCATGCTACCTGTCCTTACAGGAAGGACCCCTTCCCAAGCCTGGGTGTAAACAAACCCAGGGAAGCTGGTGACTATAGTTGTCCAGAGCTAAGACTCCTTAGCACTCTTGTGGGGGGAATGGACTTTTTTAGTTGCTCATAATTTGGATTCAGATTTTAACGGCTCTCAGGACCAGCAGGGCTATCATGAGAGAGGACGTGGACAGGGTTTTTGGAGTGAAGTACAGAGTGACTGTAATTTATCGTCCAAACCAAGACACTTTGAGAATGAAAGGGAGCATCATGGTAATTACACAGGGCTGCAGACATAAACCAAGACTGCAAGCCAGCTAGGACGTATGGTTGCCCTGAGAGCGCAGAAGTCTGGGAAGGAGGGGACTGAAAAAGGCAGGTGCCTAGAATGCAAAGAGGTCTGGGAATGCGGCTGCTGCCCAGGATGTGACAGGTTCATGAGGCCAGGGCTGGATGGCTAGGAAGGCAGCCCTCGGGTCCCCAGGGACCACGCTGTAGCGCCTGCCCTGATGGTGTTCACGCTCATGGAACTTTGCTCCATCAGCCCACAGCCCCCCCAGAGGGAGACCCAGACCCTAAGCTGCTTGAAACCCATAGGAGGTCTCTGTACAGGAGATGGAGAGAAACTCCCCACTCAGATAAGTGGAGGGGGGAAGATGGATGGAGCACGTGTCCCCCCTCCCTGCAACCTGGCTCAGTGTAAGTAGCTTCTTCTGTGACACGTGGAGTTTTCCGCATCGTATCTGTGCACTCAGAACTCAGTGCATGCGAGGAGCTTCCCCGCTTCTTCCAGTCCTCTGATTTCTGGTGACTGTGCCTCTCCCTGACTCTTTCCCTTGTCTTCCTGACTGACTCCTAGCCTGGACCTTTGGCAGTGAAATCACCGCTTGTCTCAAATCTTAGCAACCTTGAAACAACCCTTTTCCACTCCCCAGGAAGGACCAGAAGCTTCTCACCTTCAGGGGATTTCAGGCCCCTCCATGTATGTACGTGGTAGTTGTTCTCATCCCTCTTATTATCCCCCCGACTTTATGTGCCCCAGGGCCCCCACCCCTTATGCACGCTCATTCATTCTCTGGACTTTCAATGACTCCATCCCCTAGATGGAGCATGTGACCTAAGCTAAGCCAGTTAGCCCGTCCTATCTCCCTGGGCACTGATTGGTCTAGGTATACGCCCAATCACAGTTTGTTACATGACTTGAGGTCCTGAGAAGAGCCTGGGGTCATCTTTTCTGATGCTCTTGGAGGGGATGAAGAATGGAATGCAGAACAGCCAGCATTGTTCTTGATGAAGGATCCACACATGGAGTCAACCCCGAGGAAGCAGAGCTAAGCGGAGAGAGAGAAACTGGATCCTGGTGACATCATTCGAGCCCCTAGATCAAGCCACACCTGAAGGTCTGCCTCTGGGCTGTTCACACACAGGCACCAATAAATTCCCTTTTCTCAGGTCCGGTTTTCTGCTACCTGCAATTGACAGAGCTCTAACTGCAGGTTGAGTCCCAGGGTCCAGAGGATGCTCAGATCAATGGTAAAGGGCTCAATAAATTACGCAGTTGCTCATACGAAGTTCTGAGCCCTGCCCTCCCATAGTGAGAATTTCCAGGCTCCAGTTAAAGCTATTAGTCCTCGTCTTCCCAGCCACTAACCCATACTCTCTTACAGAAGAGACTCTTGGCAATATTGTGAAGTAGGTCATGATGGTTTCTGACGCCCCCGTGTTCCACCTGACCTCCCTCTGAGGGTCTACAGCACCTATTTCATGAATATGTGCCCCACCCCCAGAATTTAATGGTCCCACACCACCCCTCAAGGTCCCCAACCCCAATGTTGTCTCGAAGACGTCCTGACTTCCCTGTGTTTTCCTGCACTGTACTTCCCTCGCCCTGGGATCCAGCCATTCTGGAGTCTTCCCTGGTCTGGGACTTCTTCCCACATCAGAAACTTTGCAGATCCTGGTTCCTGTGCCTGGGATTCCCCTTTTCTATTTCTTTACCAAGTTTTCTTCTATTCATCCTTGAAGTCTCAGCTGAAATGTCACTTCCCCAGGGAGTCCCCCTCGGCCTTTAATCTAGGTCAAGCCGGCCCGTTTTACATTCCTGTGGCACCTTGTACTTTTCTCTTGTAACTGTACCTCCATGCTTAGTCACTCCCCAAGGCCTATCATGAGATCTGGTACGAGGTAGGTTTTCAAAAACATCTGGATGGGTGAGTTCAACAGGCGCCGAGCGCCTCAGCAGCGGGGAGCAGAGGTCCAGAGAGAGGCAGGACCTGCCCGGGGTCGCACAGCCAGCCTGTGGCAGTGTGGACACTTGAAGCAGGACGGCGGTCAGATGCTCTGAGGAGCCCCGGTAACGGCCGCCCCTCCTTTGTTGCGAGTGCCAGCTCTGTTTACATCCCCAAAGACCTTTTCTGAGATTCCGTGGCCGCAGGCCATGTGCTGATGGCCGTGGAGGGCCGGAGCTCAGCAGGAGATGTGGCTGGCCTGGAGCCTGGCAGAGATGAGCTGGGTTAATGTTTATCCTGATCCCAGAGACATGAGTCATCAGACCAAGAGCAGGTGCAAAGAGGGTGACTGTGTGGGGAGACCCCATGTGCTTTGGCCTTGGTATGGCTACAAGGCCCAGGACAAATGGGGGCAGAAGGCCCTGGGTGCAGAGCCTGATGCTCTGCCGTGACCAGGGGACACACGTGGGTTCCAGTCCCAGTTCTGCCACTTGCCAGCTGTGTGGCCTTGGGCAAGACACCTTACCCTCTGAGTCTCCGCTTGCCATTCTGTGAAACAGGAATGTTCACAGAAACAACCTCAGAAAACAGTAATGGGAATTAAATTAGAAAATGATCACCCTGTGCTTATAGCAGTGCCTGACCCAGTATAAGCGTTCAGATTGCATCCCCTGGGCATGCCTACCCCAAAAAGCAATTCTACTATTTATTGCTTTGTTTACTTGGTTATTGTCTAAATCCCGCTCTGGACTGTGAACTCTGTGAAGGCAGAGTTCACCAGTAAATTTCTGGCATGGTGCTGAGCACATAGAAGGCACTCTAAATATTGAATGGGTGAATGGATGGGCGGGTGAATGGGTAGATGGGTGAATGGGTGAATGGATGGATGGATGGATGAATGGATAGTTGGGTGTGTGGATGGATGGATAGGTGGACGGATGGATGGATGGATGGAATGGTATCAATGGATGGATTTCTAGAATGAATGTAAGCTTTGTAAGTTTCTGTAGACCTATGACTCATCTGCTCATGTCCCAGGTTCTCCTACCTGTCTCATCCTGGTGTCCGTGGTGTCCAAGTTGCTGGGAGTGTAAAGAACAATAGAATAAGCGTACAAGATTCTTTTGTGGGTATTATTTTTAGTTTCCATGCTGCAGAGGTCAGAGTGTCAAAAACAAAAGTCTTTTCTCTCTCAAGGAGAGAATTGGTCACACCTGCGTGGGCAGCAGGTAGAGGTGGGTATTAGTCTGTTTGGTTTAACAGCTATTTGACTCAGACCTCTTGCCAGCCAGAGCGGGTGACCTTTCCTCCGAGCTCTGGGCCGCGAGCCAAGCCGGGGAGGGCAGTTCCCTTCACTCTCGAACACTGTCAATGCAGCTATGTCCTGCTGAGATTCAGTTCCCACTGACTGCCCTGTTGCCACCACAAGTGCATCTGAGAGCTTGGCAGAAATAAGAGTTCCATGGGGCTGGGACAAGGACGGGAGTGGGGAGGGGACCACAAACCAGCCATCTACCTCATATTATGTTAACTCTTTGGGGTAGACCAATATAATAATAACCCCCAAAGGGCCCCATCTCTCTGGGTTCACACTCCTTTGCAATGTGCTATCGTTGTTCTTCTCAACAAGAACAGTCTGTTTCCCCACGCTTCTTGAATCTGTGACTTGCTTTGGCCACCAGGATGTGGCACTAGTGATGCTGCGTGAGGCTCGTGCTTTGAGGCTAGGTCTTACGGGACGCTGCAGTTTCTCTTGCCCTCTGGGAACAGTGAGACCATTAGGCTGTGCGGACTCACCTACCAGTGGATGAGATGCCACATGGAGGAACTCAGAGGTGACCCATTAGACAGACAGCATCAACTACCAGACATTGAATGGGGCCAACCCGGACCCTCCAGCCTGTCTTAACACCCCGACCGAATGCAGCCGTGTGAATGAGACCAGGCAAAACTGGCGGAGGAAAAGCAGAAGCAATTCAGAGAATCACGAGACACAAGATATTGTTTTCAGGTACAATTTGGCGTGGTTTCTGTGGCAACGGAGGCTAATGAAATGCTGCTGTAACAAATAGTCCCAAACTTCGATGGCTCAAACTATGCAGATTTGTTTCTCACTTGCATCCCAGTCTGCTGTGGGCGGGAGCCCCTTTCCTTGCAGTCATTCAGAAACCCAGATGTCTTCTACACTATAGCTCTGCCAGATTCTAAGGTGCCGCCACTGAATCGCTGGCCAATGGGGAAAGAGAAAGCACGGAGGTGGCATGAGAGGTTTAGGGGCCAGTAGCTTATGTCACTTCTGACCCTAGTCCACTGGCCAGAACTCAGTTTTATGGTCATCCCAATGGCAGGAATAGGGAAATGGAGTAGCAAACACTAGCCAGTCCCAGCCCCTCTGTGCCAGGGTATAGGCTCAGTGCCTTGAACTCAGCATCTCATGAAATGCTCACAGCCCCACTTTGGGGCGGGGCTCTTCAATACTCACCCTCAGTTCTGCATGGCCCTCCAACTTGAGCCAGTGAGGAAAAAGACATATAGTTTCTGCTGTCGTGGATCTTGCATTCTAGCGGGGAAAGTTGGTCAGCAAATAAGGAGACTAATACATAAGCAATTTCAGAGAGTGATACATTCTTAGAAACGTATCAGAGTGGAAGTTTAGAGTGAGAGGTGTTATTTTGGAAAGGGTGGGCAAGGGACCCCTCTCCAAGGAGGTGACTAAGACCCTGCTGTTCAGGCTATGAGTTGCCTATTATCCACCCCCCCCCTTCTACCCGAGTAATAGTCCCACTCTAGTGCTGGGTTCAGCCATATTCTTGGCTATTTAAGCATGTTTCCTAGCCTTCCTTGCAGACAAATTGTGTGATGAGGTGTAAGTAGAAGTTGTTAGATGTAGCTTCCAGGAGAGTTCTTTAAAAGAAGCAAACTTGACTAGGAGGTGAGAATAGTTTTGCCATTTCCTTTTTCTTCCCTATGATGCAGAGGTGATGTCCGGCGCTACAGCAGCCATTCTGGACTATGAGATGAAATGTTAAGAATGATAGAAAGACATAGGAGCCTTGTGTGAAGAAGCTTTATCAGCTATGAATAGGATGGACTGAGAGGTTTCTGCAGAGAACTGAAGAACCCACTTTCAAGAGCCAGCTTTTCCCTTTTTGGCTTTCTGATCTAGATCTAGGTTCTGTGACCCTAACTGCCCTCAGCCCCATCTTCTTTCACTGCCAGTTGGGCAGATTTATCCTCCCCTTGCTGTCTTAACACGCTGCTGTACGACCCTCCGTGTAGCAGCACTTGGGGAACTGCCCTCCCTGGACCCTTGCATGGGGCATCTAAGCCAGTGTGAGCTCAGCCCCTTGCAACTAGTAATGGGTTGATCCAGGTGAAGCCAGGTTAAAAACAAATGCAAGATGATGATAGTCAGTAAGACTGTATCATATACTTGAAAGTTGCTAAGAGAGTAGATCCTAAATGTTCTCACCACAAAAACGAAACGGTAATTATGAGACCTGATGCAGGTGTTGGCTAACACTATGGCAGTCATCATTTTGCAATATATAAATGTATCAAATCAATATGTTGTACACTTAAAAATTATACAACATTATGTGTCAATCATATCTCAATAAAGCTGGGGAGGCGGAAACCAGTGCAAAGACTCATTAAGCGGAAAGCCTCTCACTAGTGGCCAGGGTGATACAGAAACTGAGCGAGGAGATTTGCTGCTAGGCAACCAGGCTGCCTTTTGTGGGAGCTGGGGGTAGTTATGTGCATGTGTGCCAGTGCCCAGGATCTGTCACTCAGATCCCTCTGCCCCACATTGTGCTGCTACCCTGAATCGACCCATTTAACTCCCTCCGCCCACGATCCCTTACACTCCTCCCAAATTGTGGAGCCTCAGGAATCACCCCAATTTACCCAATCCTAGGAATTTTCCTCTGAGCCAACCATGACCCTCAAACTGAGTAACCACAGATTACACAGCTCAGGAAGAGATCAGACACAGGTATGTAGAATAGATTTGTGCAGTTCACAGAAGATGCTTTTTGAATTCCTCCAAAGCCTGCGATTATGTACAAAGGAACCTGGAGTCCACCCATCTCTGGACCTTTGCCTGTGTTGTTCCTTCAGCCAAGAATAATCTTCCCCCAGCTTTGGGCATGACTGGTTCTTTCTTCCCCTTCAGCTCTCAGGTTCAACGTCACCTCTTGAAGAAATAAAAACACATTCACTCAAAAACTTGTTCTCATCAGCGCTATTCATAATGGCCCAAAAGTGGAAACAACCCAACTACCCATCAACTGATGAGGTTAAACGAAATGTACTGTATCCATACAATGGAATATTATTTGACAAGAAAAAGGGATGACATACTGACACATGCAACAATGTGGATAAGACTTGAAAAGGTTATGAAGAAATCATTCACAGAAGACCACATACGGTATGATTCCACCCATAATAAGTGTCTAGAATAAGCAAATCCATAGAGACAGAAGGTAGCCTAGTGGTTGCTGGTGGGTCGGGGAAAAGAGAGAATGGGGAGTGGCTACTAGTAAGTATAAGATTTCTTTCGGGGGTGATGACATATTCCAAAATCTGATTGTGCTGGTGATTGCACAACCTTGCAAATATGTTAAAAAAAAAAACCCTGAATTGTACACTTTGAAAGAGTGAATGTTGTGGTATGTTAATTATATCTCAATATATCTGTTTAACAAAAAGTCACCTCCTCAGAGAGCTCCTCCGTGATTCCTCTCTCTGAAGGTGGTGTCCCTTGATTGTTTTCTAACTCCGCCCCCTTAATTCAGTTCCTCATCCCATTGGCCACGACCTGAGATTATGTGGTCTGTTTACATGTATATTGCATGTGTGTGAGCATGCGTGTGTGTGGTTCTCTCTCTGTAGGAGCAGGCTCTGAGAGAACGGGGCCATGTCTGCCCCATCAGAGCTGTGTCCCCAGTGCTTACACAGGGCTGTTTGTTGATTGAGTATTCGTTGATTGATGGGGGAATCTTAGCATGCTAGAGCCGCAAGGGAACAGAGTGCTCATCCAATCCTCCTTGTTTTCAGATGTGGAGGCTAAACCCTGGCGGAGGGGCTCATTCAACGTCCTAGCTTTCCATGGCTGTGTTTCAATTTTCCCCCAGCTGTCTTCCAAAGATTTGGAAGTCCCCCAAACCCCTGCCCATGTGGAATACGCAGACTGTTCTCAACTTAGCCATTAAATGACAGAGATAAATGATGTTGAGGGTCCTGGTTGAGTTAATAGACACGCACGGACTTCTATGGCGATAGATGGTGTGTGGCCTTATTCTCTATAAATGCCACCCGTGTCACAGCTAGGGCACGGCCACCGCCAAGCTGCTGTCAGATGCTGCCACAGGGAACGGGGGCTTCGGCCAACTCAGCTCCCGCCGTGGGAGCTGGGTGACAGGGTACAGTAGCCAGGCCATGTCCCATCACAGCAAACTGCTCCTCAGTGAGCCAGCTGGCCCCCAGCCCGAGGAGCAGTGGGGTCCTTTGTGCCCTGAAGTAATTAATTATGCCATATGGCAAGGAAACACAACAAGATTTATAGCAGAGTCAGCGACAGATGGCCCTGAGAGAAAAACACAGATCTGTACAGAGATGCAGAGATGTCGAAACGCTGGCCCCAGACCGTGGGAGATGGGGGTGTGTGCATGTGTGTGTGCGCGCGCACACGCGTACCAGGGGAGGGAAAGGACATTTGGCTGGGAGCTGAGGCTCTGCCACTTTTTAGAGACTGTCCGTCAGAAAGCAAATACTTTATCACCCTGTGGAATGTTTTTAACTTATCCCCCTCCCCGTGTAGGGAAAGACTGGGACTCTGGCTGCCAGGGCGTCTGTGTGGGAAGAGGGAGAGACGTGAATGGAGAGGTACGGGAAAGTGGGAAAATCCTGGAGAGGATGGGGTTCTTCTTCCATGGGTCCCCTTCCGGCTTCAGCATTCTGAGTCTCTTCTGCATTTTGATCTGAGGAGTGATCCACCCCCAACCACTGCCCCGTCAGCATCTTAAACTCAACAGGTCCCAAACAGAATTCATCCTCTCTCCCTCACCCTGCTCCTACCCTGCCCTCTTCTCCACCCAGCTTCCGAAGTCCTCCTTCTAGAACACCAATCTCCCCAGGTCACCCTCCTGCTTAATACCCTCCCTCAGCCTCTTCCCAAGGCCCCAGGGATAAAGTTGACCTTCTCTGTATGGCACTCAAGTCCCTCCACAATCCCTAGTCCCTGGATTCAGCTCCCACCACCATTCCTCTGAACTAGTCATCCTATTTCAAGTCTCTGTGCCTTTGTCGATGCTGTTCCCTCTCTCCGGAATGCCTTTCCCTGCCATGCTTGCCCAGATAAATTCTCACTCATACCAGCTCACACATCTCTTCTTCTGTGGCCCCTTCTCCGATCAACTTGAACAGAGTTTATCACATTCTCCTTTGTGCCACCACTCCATTTTGAGCACTGCTCATTCATGGTGTTTATCACGTGGTTTTTACATGTGACTCCCCCGCTAGATTTGAGGATCCCTGCTTATTATTTCCTTATCTCTGAACATAACACAACACCTGGTAGCTAGGAGGTAACTTTAGGCTCTCCCCAGTTGTGGATCCTCCATAATAAATATTTCCACACTAGAAAGATAAAAGAGTAGATAAGGTTTTAACTGGGGCCAGTGATGGTAGTCAAAGGAAGAATCTAATGGAATTTCTTCCTCATTGTTGGCTGTGGAATGATCATGGCCTCCTTGTACCCACATCCTTTGTCATTAGACTTAGAAGTCCCCCAACAAGAGGTGGAGTTTAATTTCCCATTCCTTGAATCTGGGCTGCCCTCGTGACTTACTTTGGCCAGTAGAATGTGGCAGAAGTGCTGGTGCACAAATTCTAACCCCAGACCTCAAGACACCTTACAGGCTTCCTCTCATTCTCCTGGAACCCTCCCAGCTGTCATGTGAATAAGCTAGCCTGCTAGAGGATGAGACGCATGTGGAGCAGAGATGCAATATCCCAGTGGAAGCCATTCCAGACCAGCCAGTCTAGCCAACCGGCTGCACTTGTTCTGAGACTTTGATTTAGGGGGACAGTTTGTTACACAGTAATAACTAACACATTCTCCAGCATGAGCAAAGACACATTATGTTGTTACTTACTAGTAAACTGTGAAGCTTGTTTGGGAAGAAGTTTAGAATGTGGCAGTAGGGCTAGGGCTTTTAATTTTGTTGCTGGTAAAAGAGAAGGGGAATATATATATATATATATATATATAGAGAGAGAGAGAGAGAGAGAGAGAGAGAGAGAGAGAGAGAGAGAGAGAACAAGAAACAGAGGGCACAGCCCTACTGATCTTGCCATCCCACCAAGTGATGGGTCTATGGGTTAGCTAGAACTCTAAACCCTAAGTTGTCCACTGTTTCTCAAACTGAGTTTCACGGGGCATTCATCCTAAGGGATGTTAGTAGATGTTACTAGGAGAAAAAGGAAGATGTTTTGGTCAAATGTGTTTGGAAATCACTGGTTTAATGAAAGCTACGCAGGCTCCTTGATTGAATGCTCTGCTGGTACCTTTAAAAATCTCATTGTAGGGGCTTCCCTGGTGGTGCAGTGGTTGAGAGTCCGCCTGCCGATGCAGGGGACACGGGTTCGTGCCCTGGTCCGGGAAGATCCCACATGCCGCGGAGCGGCTGGGCCCGTGAGCCATGGCCGCTGAGCCTGCGCGTCCGGAGCCTGTGCTCCGCGACGGGAGAGGCCACAACAGTGAGAGGCCCGCGTACCGCAAAAAAAAAAAATTTCATTGTATGTTGTAAGGGGGAGGGGGAGGACTTTAGTGCCCGGTGTCTTCCAGGCAGATTTGACTTCTTTTCCACTAGAGTTCTACAGGATACACTTTGGGAAAAGCTGAACTAGTATAAACACCTCTCTGGTGTGTAGGACCAAGCTATGGCTTTCTTGAAAAGTGATCAGTCAACCTTGACCCAGAGCTAGGAAATATCTATTTAGACAACTGGTAGGATTTTCATTTCCATATCAATAGCTGGATTCCCTAAGCTTACATCCTTTGGGCCTGCAGAACATATCTAATCTTTTCTCACAAGTGTCTGCCCTTCCCAGCTCTGAAGATGATGACCATGTCTCCCTGCTCTCCAGGTCCCAACTTCTCTCCTTTAAACAAAACTGTGCGTGTTTCTTCAACCACATCTCACAAGGCTGGTTTTAAGCTCCCTTCATCTGGCTGCATACTCTCTTTTACTGTCCATTATGATTTAAGGAGAACCAGAACAAAATTCAGTCCGCATCCTCACCTCCCTCATTTAGACCTTATACTTCTGTTAACATGGCCTTAAAAAGCTTTAGCTTTTACGTCCATGACAATGCACTCTTTTTTTTTTTTTTTTTTTTTTGCGGTACGCGGGCCTCTCACTGTTGTGACCTCTCCTGTTGTGGAGCACAGGCTCCGGACGCGCAGGCTCAGCGGCCATGGCTCACAGGCCCAGCCGCTCTGCAGCATGTGGGATCTTCCCGGACCGGGGCACGAACCCGTGTCCCCTGCATCAGCAGGCGGACTCTCAACCACTGCGCCACCAGGGAAGCCCGACAATGCACTCTTGACTTGCATTGAGTTTGTTCTGAACAAAACCCCTTATGTTTAAGTTAGAGGAGCTTTTGCAAAATCCATCTTGTACTTGTGCAATTTTTAAGACCTAAGAATAAAGCTTTATATTTATCCCTTATAAATGTCATCTTCTAAGATTTGCCTCTTAACTTCTGTTTGGATCCTGATTCTGAAATCCTTCATATTTTTCAGTTTCTTATAAAACTCTGCCTACATCACACAGTTTAGCATGTGACCTTTGAAGTGGTCTAATAATAGCACCACGATTTTTCTCTTGGAAACCCCCTTCCTCACTCCTCATATAAGAATTTCAGGAGGAACTGACCCCACCACCATCCCAGGAGTAGCAGGTGACCAAGGTCTGGCCAATCAGAGTATGGTACCTCTCCCCATCACTGATGGGTTAATGGTTGGACACATGATGAACACCAGCAAGAACTAATTCCTCACCTCAGACTGGAGGGACTGGGAAAGGGAAGGGAAATGCCTCATTTTCCACCAGCTGTTGCCAGCTGTCTGGTCATCACACAGGGGACCTATCTGAAAGTTAAACCAATACAGAGGGAGCTTGGAAGAGAAACAAAAATAGGGAGGGAGTCAGGACCTCATGACATCGTTTGACCAGTGAATGCACAGTGCAGGTGGTACAACCCCCCATCCCCCAGGAGGAGTTGGGAAAGTCATCCAGTGTTGTTGGTTGTCTCAAAGATATGGACCAACTGGAACTCTTTGTTTTTGTTTTTGTTTTTGTTTTTTTGTGGTACGCGGGCCTCTCACTGTTGTGGCCTCTCCTGTTGCAGAGGACAGGCTCCGGACACGCAGGCTCAGCGGCCATGGCTCACGGGCCCAGCCACTCCGCAGCATGTGGGATCTTCCCGGACCAGGGCACGAACCCGTGTCCCCTGCATCGGCTGGCGGACTCTCAACCACTGTGCCACCAGGGAAGCCCTGGAACTCTTTGGAAAGCAGTCTGACACTTTTTATTAAGGCTGAACACATACACCTACCCTATGATCTAGCAATTCCATTTCAATGTATATACCTGACAGAAATGCCTACATATGTTCATCAAAGACCTGTTCAACAATGTTCACAGCAGCTTTATTCTCTAATAGCCAAAAAAAAAACCCCAGATACAAATCATATGTCCCTCAGTAATAGACTGGGTCATACAATTGTGGCCTTTTCATACCATGGAATACTATACAAACATAAGGATAAGAAAAAACCAGCTTCATATGCAATATACATGAATCTCACAAACATTTTCTCTCGTTGCTCTCAAATATCTGTCTTTGTCTTTAGTTTTCAGAAGTTTAATTATGATGTGTCTTTGGTTTGCTCAGCTTCTTGAATCTGTGTTTTGACAAATGTGGGAAGTTTTGACTATTATTATTATTTTTTTCTTTACATCTTTATTGGAGTATAATTGGACTATTATTTCTTTGAGTATGTTTTCAAACTTGCCCTCTATCTCCTCTCCTCCAGGACTCTGATGACACAAATATTAGATATTTCGTTGTCATTCCATAGGTCACGGAATCTCTATTTTTTCCAGTCTATTTTCTCTTTGTTGTTGTTTAGATCATTTCTATCGTGCTATATTTCAGTTCGCTGACTTTTTCCCTCTATCCCTCCATCCTGCTGTTAACCAATCCACTGAGGTTTTTACTTCAGTTATTCTACTTTTTAGTTTCTAAAATTTCCATCTGTTTTCTGTTTATATTTTCTATTTCTTTGCTGAGATGTCCTATTTCTTTGCCGAGGATTTCTATTTTTTCACTTGTTCCAAGCATGATCGTAATTGCTCATTGAAGCCTTTTCATCGTGGTTTCTTTAAAATCATTGTGAGATAATTCTAACATCTCTCTCGTCTTGGTGTTGACATCTATGGATTTTTTTTTTTTCATTCAGTTTGAGATCTTTCTGGCTCTTGTGATGACAAGTGATTTTTGATTGGAACCTGGACATTTTTGTATTATGTTATGCAACTGAATCTTATTTAAACCTTCGGTGTTAGTTGGCTTTTTCTGACCCTGTTCTGGCAGGACAAGTGGTAGGGATGCCACCTAGTCGCTGCCAAAGGTGGGAGAAGTCCAGATTTCCCACCATTGACCCCCAAGGAGAGTAGGGTTCTTACAGCTACTAGGTGGGGAGTTCTGGCTCCCGTTATGGTCTCCGCTAACACTGAGTTGGGGGATGGGCACATTATCACTGGGCAATGACGAAATTCCCGGCTCTTCATTAGGCTTCCGCTGACGTCACTGCCATGGGGAGTGGGCAGGACTCTTCAATACTGCCAAGCGGAAGTCCAGGGAGGGGCTCAGTGCTGGTTGGTGGGATGAAAGTCCTGGCTTCTTACTTGGATCTCTCCGATACCATCGCATCTGGAGTGTTGGGGTGCCTTGTGAAGCTTCATAAAGGTGGAACTCTACACTCCCCACTGGTCTTTGCTAGTGTGGGTGTGGGTGAGGCTACCGATGTTTCTGTGTTTGTATACAGTAGAGTGATTATTGCTTAGAAGTCTTCTGACCTATGCCTCTTTCCTGGTCCTTTGCCTACAAAGAGCTGGCTTTTGTTAAGGTTTCTTTTCAGTCTGTACTTATTGCTGTTTTGGGGTTGCCAAATCCGTCAGCTCCAACTCTGGGATATTACGAGGCCAAGAGAAATCTCAGGCTGTTACCAACCCAGATCCTTGGACTCTTCAATCAATGGAAATTGATAAGAGGTCAGATGAGAGATTCAGGCAAGGCTTTATTGAGGCCCATACTGCAGCACAAGGGAGAGGGAATAAGAGACAGGTGCCCTTGCTGGCTCCCCGAGGAGGGCAGGCTGGTCCCTTAAATGGGGAGAGGGCGGGGCCGAGCGGTGGGTGGAGAAGGAGGGGCGGCTTAGGTGGTCTGCCCACCCCCTTGGCTGCGCCGTGTGTAGGGATCATGCATAGTACCTGCTTTTGCGCCTCAGAAAGGCAGTTGGTTTGTGACCTCTTTGTATCTTATTGTTCCTAATTACCCCAACAGCGCATGCGTGGAGTTATTTTTTAGTCACTTAGAGTTTCTTTGTATTCGGTTATTCCAGGAGACATTTGTCCAGGTGCAAGGACTCCAGTAAAAGGTCTCAGCTATCTCAAGGCTACTCCCTGATGTCCTTCCCCAAGTGCTGAGGTCCTTAGCCAGTCTTTCTTCTTCTCTCTACCTTTCAAAGTCTTCTTATGTTTGTTTTACATATAAGAGCCAGGGTTTCTAGTTGTACTTGCTGGGAGGTATCGGAAAAAGTACGTCTCTTTCATGTTCCCCGAAGCGGAAGTCTTAGTTTCCATTGTTTTAAAATAGGAAAATTAGAATGCATTACATGTCAACCCCAAATCCCCAACCAATTTCCTAAAATGTAACTAAAACACAGTAAAATTGTGTTAGAAGACTGACAGGCTCTCATTTAGGACGTTAAACACCTACTACATCATCACATAATATCACTGCGGTAAACAATTACTTTGGTTCAGTGACTGCCTGGGGTAGGGTCGGGGGGAGGAATGGACTGCAAAGAGGCACAAGGAAATTTGGGGATTCGTGGCGCGTCTTTAATTTGATTGTGGCAATGGTTTCCCAGGTGTATACACCCGTCAAAAATTAGTGAATTGCATACTTTAAAAGGATGCAGTCTATTGTACGTTAATTATATTTCAACAAAGGTGCTAGAAAAGAAAATGAACAGTGGTTTTGTATGCTGTGGCTTCTCTTACAGTTGTGACATAAACTTGCATACTTTTTGTTGCCATTGGACGTACTTCTCAAACCAATCCGAATGTTCCACCAATTGTATTTAGAGTGTAGCATCGGGAGTGTTCTGTATAGCATTTTGTTTAAAATTTTGCATTGAACTTTAGAGACATACATACAATTCTTTTCCTATATAAACATCAGCATACATTGAGAGAGATATATGTTCCATGAAGTTTGAGTATGAAAAACTAAGAGGCATTCTATTGGGAAATGATAATTCAGAACTTTCTGTGGGATATGCATGTATGTATGAACATACCTATGTAGCCATTATGTTAAATATAAAGAAAAACTGTTGACAACATTGAGCTAAATTTTGTCTCATCTCTTTTGGTTACTTCATTACATTGTCCAGTGGAGTTGTGTGTGAACATTTATATGCTGACATGTGTATTTTTATTATAAATATCTTTTTTCTCTCCTTTATGTTACAGACAGGGCACGATATTGGATCTCTATTAAACTATGTGATAGGTGGATTATATTATCTGTGAATTTTATGTCAGAATTGTAAAGGCAGCATGACAAATCATTTGTTATCAAAAGATGTTGGCTTGGGCATCCCTGGTGGCGCAGTGGTTGAGAGTCCGCCTGCCGATGCAGGGGACACGGGTTCGTGCCCCGGTCAGGGAAGATCCCACATGCCGCGGAGCGGCTGGGCCCGTGAGCCATGGCCGCTGAGCCTGCGCGTCCGGAGCCTGTGCTCCGCAACGGGAGAGGCCACAACAGTGAGAGGCCCGCGTAACACCCCCCCCAAAAAAAGACGTTGGCTTAATAGTGTTGATAATCCCCGATCGAACCAAACCTAAAGATGTATTATCCCAAGCTCTTAACCACCACACTGACAGTTTAAAATTAAAATGGACTCTTGGTGCTTCCCTGGTGGCGCAGGGGTTAAGAATCCTCCTGCCAGTGCAAGGGACACGGGTTTGAGCCCTGGCCCAGGAAGATCCCACATGCCACGGAGCAACCAAGCCCGTGCAACACAACTACTGAGCCTGAGCTCTAGAGCCCGCGAGCCACAACTACTGAAGCCCGCGCACCTAGAGCCCGTGTGCCACAACAAGAGAAGCCACGACAATGAGAAGCCCATGCACCGCAACGAAGAGTAGCCCCCGCTCGCCGCAACTAGAGAAAGCCCACGCACAGCAACGAAGACCCGATGCAGCCAAAGATAAATAAATAAATTATAAAATAAAATAAAATGGACTCTTGAATTTTATGGGCCAAGGAACGCATTTGGAAAAGCTGATTTAGTTGGTATTTCTTTCTCCACTGGGAGCACCTCACTCATACAACTATAGAAGGTTTCTTCTGATTGCTTTTTGTTCCCATGGTCTGTCTTCTCTCACGGTCAAGGCTGTGAGCTTTTTGAAAGGAAAGGTTGCATCTTTTCCTGCTTATGTCTTCTGCACCTTGTAGCAGAGGAGTGGGTGACAATTGAAGTTTGTTGGCCTCTTATGTGTCCAGGGTCTGGGTACAGCCACACCCATAACATATGCTGTGCCCACCTGCGCCGGGGATTGTGCTGCGTGCTTCACAGATATGACCTTGCTGAACACCCTTTGTTTTTTTCAATTGAAATGTAGTTGATTTACAATGTTGTGTTAGATTCTGGTGTACAGCAAAGTGAATTAGGTAAGACATTCTTTTTCATATTCTTTTTCATTATAGGTTATTACTATATTACATTATAGTTCCCTGTGCTGTACAGTAGGGCCTTGTTGTTTATCTGTTTTACATATAGTAAACCCCTAATCTACCCCTCCCCTCCCTTTTCCCTTTGGTAACCATACGTTTGTTTTCTATGTCTGTGAGTCTGTTTCTGTTTTGAAAATAAATCCATTTGTATCATATTTTAAATTCCACATATAAGGGATACCATATGATATTTGTCTTTCTCTTTCTGACTTACTTCATTAAGTATGATAATCTCTCGGTCCATCCATGTTGCTGCACATGGCATTATTTCATTCTTTTTTATGGCCGAGTAATATTCCAGTGTGTGTGTGTGTGTGTGTCTCACATCTTTTTTATCCATTCATCGGTCATGGGCACTTAGGTTGCTTCCATGTCTTGGCTATTGTGAATAGTGCTGCTATGAACATTGGGGTGCATGTATCTTTTCGAATTAGAGTTTTCTCCATATATGTGCCCCAGGAGTGGGATTGCTGGATCATATGGTAGCTCTATTTTTAGTTTTTTAGGCAACCTCTATACAGTTCTCCATAATGGCTGCACCTTGCTGAAAACTCTTGACAGCTGTGCCGTATAAGTATTATTATTCTGGTCTTACAGACATGGGAAGGGCATGCTGAGAAAAAGCTTGTGCGAAGTTGTCCAGGCAAGGAGCAAGGTGTGGGATTCTGCAGCCCATGTGAAGTTGGCGTCATTCTCCCTGGAGTGCAAACAGTGACACTGACAGGGAGGCAGTGCAGCATAGTAATCAGGAGGATGGGCAAGTCATTTCACCTTTCTGAGCCTCAGTTTCCCCACCTGTAAAATGGATTAATAATAGTAGCTTCATCATAGAGTGGGTTATAGGGATTTAATGAAATGAGGTATGTCAATCACTTCATGGCACTTGTGTTTACTGGACATAAATAAATGTTAATTTTCTCCCTCTGTTCCTTCCCAGTGGGAAATTTCGCTCAATTGTGGCTCAGTAAACGGCCTTGGAGATGTCACTTAGACCCAGGTATATCTAATCCTTAAATCAAAAACATGATCTTTTTTATAAAAAACCCTCAAACTGTACCCCTCCCCCCATAAACATGTGTGATGAAAATCCCTCCTGGGCACTACAGTGTGCATGAAATTTCCTTTTTTTTTTTTTGCGGTACGCGGGCCTCTCACTGCTGTGGCCTCTCCCGCTGCGGAGCACAGGCTCCGGACGCACAGGCTCAGCGGCCATGGCTCACAGGCCCAGCCGCTCTGCGGCACGTGGGATCTTCCCGGACTGGGGCACGAACCCGTGTCCCCTGCATCGGCAGGCGGACTCTCAACTACTGCGCCACCAGGGAAGCCCCTGAAATTTCCATTTTTAAGTGTATGTTTCTTATTTTTTTGTTCTCAAAGTTCCTTGGATTGTAACAATCTGATACTAAGACACAGTTCTTAAACAGTCTGCAAGAGACCGTGGGGGAGAAAATATTCTGTCCCTGAGGAGGAAAGGAGATGGCCCCAGCTCCATCCTCATGGTACTCACAGCTGTACCTGCTTTTAACTTGGGTTTGAATCCCAATTCCTCCACTTACTAGGTGAGCTTAGCCAACTTACGAACTAGGTGACCACCTCCTTGACCTCAGTTTCTCCATCTGTAAAATGAGAATCTTGATGGTATACTTCCTGTGAGACTGACATCACCTAAAGTAAGGGACGTGCCAGGGGCAGGGAAACATGAACTGGCAAGAGGTAGAGAGTGGAAAGTGCTCACCACCTGAGGTTGGGATAGAAACAGCGGTTTAAGAGATGGTCTGCTTTCCGAGACCACACCTGGCTCTGTGCCCAGGTGCCACCCTCCACTGACACAGCCCCTCCCAGGTTCCCTAAGCCTTGCCAGCCCTGCAGTTTCCTCACCTTTCAGGCGCCAACCAAAACCTCAACAGACGACATTCCTGGGCGTGTGCTACCCTATACTCTGTGGACGCTCAGTGTATTTCTCCAGGGCGGTTGTAGGTTTCCGGCTGCATTGAGGAGTGCAGGTCTCCTGGTTCTGGATCACTCACTGCCCTGCATGCCGTAGGTGCTCAATAAATGTCATTTCCCAGGTGACTCATTAGGTGGTGAGATGAGTTATAAGAGTGTTAACAATGGTTATTACAATAATGATCCAATAATAGTTCGTTACCAAGACCCAGGTACTGCACTGGGTTCTATCTACAGCTGAACTCTGGGGTAGGCACCGTGGATATAAATTCCACCTGGCAAAAAAAGAAACCAAAGCCCAGAGAAGTCATAGAGCTAATGAGATGGGAATTTGATCCAAGTTCTTAACTACTGTGCTGACCTGAGCCTCTTAGCTTGACCATTAAAAATGAAAAGAAATAAAATTCTGACTATAAAGGCAATACGTTTTCACAAAACCTTGAAAATCACAAAAAGAACATATCTTTTAAAGAAAAATTTTATTGGCGTATAGTTGATTTACAATGTTGTGTTAGTTTCATGTATACAGCAAAGTGAATCAGATATATATATATATATATATCTCCACTCTTTTTAAGATTCCTTTCCGATATAGGTCATTACAGAGTATTGGGTAGAGTTCCCTGTGCTATACATTAGGTCCTTACTAGTTATCTATCTTATATATAGTAGTGTGTGTATGTCTACAAAAAAAAGGAACATATCTTTCCAATATATATATGCTATACAATTAGAACAATTAAATATAACACATATAAATATATATAATATATATATCATGCACATATATTTATATGTGTTGTATAATAAAGAATTTGTCTGGTTCTCGTCCACAGTTCCTGAGAGAGATAGAGCCTCTAAACTGTTGGAATTTCCCAAGTCATAGGACTGTCTTTGTTAATCCTGGGAGGCCCCAGGAGCAGCCTGAGTTTATGCTAATGAGGACTCAAGATTGGCCCCTAGATAGTTTCAGCAAGGGGCCTGGCCAGGCTGGAAGGGCCAACCACATGATTAGAGGGTTGAGGCTTTGAGCCAGGTGAGATCAGACTGATGATTCAATCAATCATGCCTACATAACAAAACCCCAGTGAAAACTCAGGGTGCAGAGGCTGGGGTGAGCTTCCTGGTTGGTGAACCCATCAGTGTGCCCTCAGGCCTCGTTTTACTGTAAGCACCTCTCCCTAAAGGTCCTGTCCCCAAACACGGTCACATTCTGAGGTTCTGGGGGTTAGGGCTTCAATATATGAATTGGAGGGGGGGCACAATTGGCCCGTAACATTGTATGTGTCTTCATTTGACTGGTCCAGATTTGTATCCTTTATGATAAGACCGTAATCGTAAGTATAGCACTTTCCCGAGTTCTAGTGAGTTGTTCTAGCGAATTATTGCATTTGAGGGAGGTAGGGGGGACCCCTACCCTTATAGTCAGTTGTTCAGAAATGCAGTGGCCTGGGAACCCCTAACTTTGCAGCTGCCATCTGAAGTCAGTATTGTTGGGGCTGTGACTTTAGTCTGTGGAGTCTGCACTAACTCTGGGTACTGCAATAT
This sequence comes from Delphinapterus leucas, assembly GCF_059928025.1. Taxonomy (NCBI): domain Eukaryota; kingdom Metazoa; phylum Chordata; class Mammalia; order Artiodactyla; family Monodontidae; genus Delphinapterus; species Delphinapterus leucas. The sequence continues at coordinate 19,207,799 of NC_143142.1, forward strand.
ATATCATCCATCCATCCATCCATCTATCTCATCCACCCATTCATTCATCCATCCCCCCACACTTCCATCTATCCATCCCATCTACCATCCATTCCATCACCCTACATCCTTTCCATCATCCTACAAACGTTTATCGAACACTTGCTCTATGCTCTATCCTAAGCCAGAATTTAAAAAGTGTCTTGCAGTGCTCTCCTCCAAACTAGAGAAGCTGCTCTCCTCACCGTCTTCACCTCCAGACCTCTCTTTACTTCACTCAGTACCTGAACCATCCTACCCATCCCCTCTGCTTACCTCCTGGCTCCATCCTCTAGAGAGCTTCAGCTTCGGTCTGTGGAGTGAACCCCGCCTAAAGAAAGTCTCACCGTCTTGGTGAAGGCGAGCCTGTGGGAGGATGAACAGACCTGGTCCAAGTGCATCACATGAGTAACACAGGGAGGTGAGTGTAACAAGAGCCAGATGCCTAAGGAAAAGTGGAGCATGCAGGGCTAGGAAGGGTCAGAGAAGGGTTTACAGAGGAAATCACATGAGGGCTGGGGCTTGGGAGGGTGAATAGACATTCCCCGAATTGATAGGTGAGGGTGGTCTCTCCAGGCAAAAGGAACAGCATGTGCAAAGGCATAAAGCATCATCTTCTGGGTCAGTGTACATGCCCACAGAATCACAAAATTTTAAAGGGGCAGTTAAGAGACCATTCAGCCCAATGCTTCTATCTTATAGATGCTAAGGCTCAGAGAATGGAAGTTATTTATCTAAGGATGCATAGGAAATTTTCTCAGAGGGATTCCCTGCTCTCCTATTCCCTTGCTGAATCACATGGGGAGCTTATTATACGGCCCTAAGATCCAAGGCTTAAGCCCAGTGGTGCTGATTGTATTAACTCATCAGGACAGCCTCCAAGGTAAGAACTATTATCATGTTTATTTCACATAAGAGGAGACTGAAGCATAGAGAGGTTAAGTAACTTGCCCTAGGCTGCACAGCAAGTGAGTGGTATAGCTGGGATTCAAACCCATCCAGAAGCTTCAAAGCCCACGTTCTTAACGACCGCACTGGGCTGCCCACCTCACCAGCTCATTTAACCGTCAAGGCATATTGTCCTCACTCTGCAACAAGGTTCCAGAAGCACAGAGAGGTTAAGTAATGCCCCATGCTGCACAGCAAATAAGTGGTGTATATCCGGGATCCAAACCCACGCTATCTGATGGTACTGACAAAGAAAAGATGCACCAAAACCCAAAAGGACAGACAGTGCAGTCATTGCTGGGAGGGGGTACTGACGAGGCAGAGAAGCCCTTCCAGTTCCTTCCACACTACCCAAGAAGGCCCTTCTCCCATCCCTGTGTAGCCCTGGGTCACGTGGGTTACGGATGCAAATACATCTGCCCTTTCTCACTCCCCTCCCTATCAATTCACAAATCACCATTTGAATTCTGCTCTCCTTGAAAGGAGCAGGTCATCCTGGCAATCAGAAATCCTGCCAGCTGGACTCCGTTCAAGTCCAGTTGCGTCTCCCTGACGGGGCAGAACCCATCCATCTGTGTTGAAATACTCAACCGTTAACAGCCAAGGGGATGCTGCCAGCACAGGAAAATGGATTGTTCCCAGACTGGCTTGTTTGGCCTCCAACTCAGGATAAAGTATGAGCAGTGACGTCAAACAAATGAAGTCTCAGCGGGTCATTTCACATCCTCCTCGGGGGCCTTGCCGCCTACCAAGGGTCCTGTTACTTCACCACCTCAGGGCCAAAAACAATGTGAATTGTGTATTCACAGATTCCTAAAAATATTACCTAAGGGTCTTGAAAAAAAAAATTAATGTTCTGTGACACGTGAATATCATTTTCCTGATTGAGGTGTTGAATATAGATTCTGTGCATTTATTTATATAGACACCAACCCGGCCTGAGGCATACCATTTTTCATTTTTCACATCTGGCCAAAACATCAACTGAGTTGTTTATATCTATTTATTTCACAGAGGTGGAGAAAAATTTCGTTCCACTGGGGTGATAAATGGGTAATTTATAAGCCCCAGTGGAAAGAAATTTTTCCACTGTATGCTAGGGAGTTCCAAGCCCCCTTCTTGGAACTCCCGTAGCATACTCAGTCTGGACCCCTTAAAGTTTAAGGCTTAAATAAACATTTGCATTCTAAGAGACAGGGAGGGACAGGGGATACTCATTCAGCTGAAGTCCCAGAACCTGAGGTTTCATTGAGAATGGGGAGGATTTTTGAGTACATCTGAGTGTCTTATTATTTTGGGGATCCCTGATCTCTTGAGAATTAGCTGAAAGGTATATATACCCTCTCTCAAAAGTGGACACACAGTATAAAGATGGACACACAATTTAGGGTATTTAATTTTAAGTATTTTAGTCAGCTGTAGCTGCAGTGTTGCTACGTAACAAATCATCCCTACACTCAATGGCTGACAACAAGCACTTATTTTTCTTGCTCATGTGGTTGGCATGTATACGGGCTGGCTTGGGTGTTTTGGTTTCAGAATATGGGTTGCCTGTGCTTGGCTCTAGGCCTTGGGAAAGTTCAGCTCTGCTCCATGTATCTGATTCTGGAGCTCAGGCTGAAGGGGCAGCTGCTTTGTGAAACAAGTTCTTTTTTTTTAATTGAAGTATAGTTGATTTATAATGTTGTGTTTGTTTCAGGTGTACAGCAAAGTGATTCAGTTATGTGTACAGCAAAGTGATTCAGTTATATATAGTTTTTCATATTATTTTCCATTAAGGTTCATTACAGGATATTGAATATAGTTCTCTGTGCGATGCAATAGGACCTTGTTGTTTATCCATCTTTATATAATAGTTGGCATCTGCTAATCCCAAACTCCCAATCCAACCCTCCCCCACCCACCCCCGCCCCCCAGCAACCACAAGTCTGTTCTCTATGTCTGTGAAACACGTTCTTTTCATGGTGACAGTATAGGAGGCTGAGAGACAAGCCACACTACACAAACATGATTCAAAGTTCTATCACCCCATCTGCTCACATTCCATTGGCCAAAATCAAATGGTCTAACTCATAGACAGTGAGGCAGGAAAGTATACACTGCCCCAAAGGGGAGAGGAAGAGGAGTGAACACATGTTGACCAATACTTCAGTTTATAATATTATCGGCAGGTCATAGACCCTTGGAGAGCTGCTCATGGATCACAGTTTTAAGAACTGGATTGGAACTTCAGTCTTGTTTGGTGATTCTCAAGCCTCAGCAAATGTAGAAACCATCTGGTTCAAAATGCAGAGCTGAGACTATCCTCCCCTAAAGATTTTGATTCAGTGAATCCAGGCAGGGCCCAGGAATCTGCATTTTAAAATAGTCACTCCTGGGGCGATGTTGATGGTCTAAGGTCCATACTTAGAGAATCACTGCCTTAGTGGGCTCAGGGCTCAGAGAGATGGGTGGCAATCCCAGCTCCACCCTAGCTTTGAGCTTGGGTGAGTGGCTTTGCTTTTTGGGGTCTCTGTTTTCTCCACTGAGAAATGGAGATAACCTCTCGTAGGGTCGTTGGGAGGATTCAGAGATGAGGCTGGTAATAGAACTAGACCAGGCCTGGAACATATTAGACCAAGAAGGGTTAGTTTGCTGCTGCTACATCGTCACCATCACCTGGTTGCTCCCAGCTCTGATAGTCTGTGATTCTACCCCACCTTACACTGCTCTTTGGCTGTAAGTCTTATCTCCTCTGATTACTACACTCCTTTAATTCTTTTCCTGAATACCCATGGTGGGAACATTTTTGCTTCTGGGTTGAATGTCCAAGTTGAATTTTACCCACCCCATCAGGTAAGGTGTTCTGGACTTCCAGTGGCAACTCAGAGATGAGTTCCTCCCCCCAACCCCACCCCCATTTAGAACCAAGTAGACCATAGCCTCTGAATGCTTAAGGATTTAGAGTGGCTTAAGACCTGTGAACAATGGCTGGCCAACATGGCAAAGGGAAACAATGAAAGATCACTATTTACCCTGATGCTCACAGCTCAAGCCTTGGTGTATCCTTTTCATTTTCTGACTTGATCTCTTATTTCTAGATGTCTGTATGTCTCCCTTGCTGCTGGTTTTTCCTTTGCCTCTGCTTGTGTTTCTCTCTCTCTTTCTCATTGCCTTTTCTCTCTTCTATGTGCCCTGCTCTCCTTAACATCCTCTGTCTCCACTCCTTCCCCCATCAGTGGTATGTCTGATGCCTGATCCACAGTGAATGTTCGATAACTGTCCGAAGAAAGGGATGAGTGAATGAAAGAAAAGCCTTCCCCCATCTGAAATCCAGTTTCCCTCCCTTGAACGGCAGCCTGTTCCACTGCTGGGCTCCTTCTCCCGGTGAATGAAGCATTGATTAGCTGAGTAAACAGCAACAGCATCCCCTTCAAAATCAACCCAGGATCTGATCCAATCCCTTGCCTTTTACAAATGCCATCTACTGCCAGAATAACTGTTCCCCAGCTGCTTTTCCTCCACAGCTGAAGTTTTCTTGCCTGAGCTGAGTCTTTATCCAAATTTTGAACCCCTTTTCCTACCTATCAAAAAAGGGTAGAACCCTATCCTACCTATCCTAAAAAAGGGTAGAACCCCTTTTTCTACCCACCTATCAAAAATGCCACTTGCGGGATTTCCCTGGCGGCCCAGTGGTTGAGACTCCACGCTGCCACTGCAAGAGGTGCGGGTTTGATCCCTGTCAGGGAACTAAGATCCCACGTGTGGCGTGGCCAAACAAACAAAAAAACCCCACAGAAATGCCACTTGCCAACCACCCCTGCCCTCCAGTCCGGCTAAAGCCGTCACATGCCCCGCTGTCTCCATTACTTTCCACTGGTTCTTCCTGTTCGCCTGCCCTTTTGCATTTCCTGTCCAGGGGTCAGCAAACCTTTTCCGTAAAGGTTTAAAGATAGTAAAAAGTTCAGGCTTTGCGGGCCTTGGGTCTCTAACTACTCAGTTCTGCTGCTTTGGCAGGAAAATGGCCATAGACGTAAACGCTGCCCATGGCTCTGTTCCCATAAAAACTTAGTTGCAAAAACAGGAGGTGAGGGCCCAACTTGGCTCACGGGCCATAGCTTGCCAAGCCTGGGTTGGTTGAGTCCATAGCCTATTTAGGCTTGGAGTTAAACTCTAGCTCTGCCACTTTCTAGCTCTGTGACCTTGGTCCAGTCAATCATCTACTGAACCTCAGTTAATCCACTGTGAAACGGGGTTGGGAAGATTCGTGGATGAATAGTTGTAGGTGCTTAACATGGAGTCTGGTAAATAATGACTCAGTAAATGCAGTTTGACTCCCAGATATTGATCTGACCAATCTGATCAACTACTATAGGCAGACGCTGCTTTCCATAGAGATTTAGATGGTTACGACTGAGAGGATCGTAGAGGTCACCTAGTCCAGAGGATGAAAACCGGCCATGAGGATTCTTTTTCACTTATCAGCTGTGTGACTCTGGGCAAGTTACTGAACATCTCTGTGCCTCAGTTTCCTCATTTGCAAAATGGGGATGGGACTTATAGGAGTGTGCCGAGAAATGCATGAATTAATACCTGTAAAATGTTTAGGATAGTTCCTGGAATAAGAGTTCAATCGTGATAATAATTATAATTATTTACATTATCATTGATATTGTTTCCAGTTTTCTTTTAGGTGGGGCATGTAGCTGGTTTCCCTGAGTTCTTAGTTCAGCTCTCTGAACTCATTTACTTTACCTGCCTTGCCTCTGAAGTTACTAGATTTTTCCACCCCTCCCATATATCATAGGCAGGAAGTCTGAGGTCTAGACCAGAATGGAAGTGACTTGGCTACATCCCCACAGCAAATCCAGGACCAAACTCATGTAGACTCCTGATATTTAATCTCTCACTGTAGGCTGCACACAGCTCTTCTCAGGCTCCAGCTACACACCTTTCAAGCTGAAATCCTCCTCTTTGAATATTTCCATGCTGGTTACCAAGGAGCTAGAGACCGCTTCTCTCTGACCCAAAGGCTGAAAGCTGCCAGTGAGGCCTCAAGCCACATTAACTGGGAGAGAATCTAGGTGATGTGGGTTTCTACCCACAGGTACTTAATTAGTGCTCACCGAGCTTAATGGCATATAATTTAAGGGGTGGGAAATCCAGCTAAAGAAAAATTCATGTTGCTCAATTGCATTTCCTCTGAGGGCCCAGAGAGACCCTTCTAGAGAGAGCCTGATTTATTACTGAACTCTTTCCACCAGAAAGTCATTGAATGTCGGCCATAGATGAAAAGTGAATCAGGTGTGGAGTGAGAAGGGCATCCTTGTGGTTACAGAAAAACCAATAAGTTCAGCTTGATTCAATCTTGAATAAGTGGCAGAGGCATGAGTTACCTTAACATTACAGGAACCATTTTTTAAAAATCACTGTTCTGCAAAAAACCCCCAAAGTTAGCAGAAGGAAAGAAATTATAAAGATCAGATCAGAAATAAATGAAAAAGAAATGAAGGAAATGATAGCAAAGATCAATAAAACTAAAGCCTGGTTCTTTGAGAAGATAAACAAAATTGATAAACCATAAGCCAGACATCAAGAAAAAAAAGGAGAAGACTCAAATCAATAGAATTAGAAATGAAAAAGGAGAAGTAACAACTGACACTGCAGAAATACAAAGAATCATGAGAGATTACTACAAGCAACTATATGTCAATAAAATGGACAACCTGGAAGAAATGGACAAATTCTTAGAAATGCACAACCTTCCGAGACTGAACCAGGAAGAAATAGAAAATATGAACAGACCAATCACAAGCACTGAAATTGAAACTGTGATTAAAAATCTTCCAACAAACAAAAGCCCAGGACCAGATGGCTTCACAGGCGAATTCTATCAAACATTTAGAGAAGAGCTAACACCTATCCTTCTCAAACTCTTCCAAAATATAGCAGAGGGAGGAACACTCCCAAACTCATTCTACGAGGCCACCATCACCCTGATATCAAAACCAGACAAAGGTGTCACAAAGAAAGAAAACTACAGGCCAATATCACTGATGAGCATAGATGCAAAAATCCTCAACAAAATACTAGCACACAGAATCCAAAAGCACATTAAAAGGATCATGCACCATGATCAAGTGGGGTTTATCCCAGGAATGCAAGGATTCTTCGATATACACAAATCAATCAACGTGATACACCATATTAACAAATTGAAGGAGAAAAACCATATGATCATCTCAATAGATGCAGAGAAAGCTTTTGACAAAATTCAACACCCATTTATGATAAAAACTCTCCAGAAAGTAGGCATAGAGGGAACTTTCCTCAACATAATAAAGGCCATATATGACAAACCCACAGCCAACATCATCCTCAATGGTGAAAAACTGAAACCATTTCCACTAAGATCAGGAGCAAGACAAGGTTGCCCACTCTCACCACTCTTATTCGACATAGTTTTGGAAGTTTCAGCCACAGCAATCAGAGAAGAAAAAGAAATAAAAGGAATCCAAATCGGAAAAGAAGGAGTAAAGCTGTCACTGTTTGCAGATGACATGATACTATACATAGAGAATCCTAAATATGCTACCAGAAAACCACTAGAGCTAATCAGTGAATTTGGTAACGTAGCAGGATACAAAATTAATGCACAGAAATTTCTTGTATTCCTATATACTAATGATGAAAAATCTGAAAGTGAAATTAAGAAAAAACTCCCATTTACCATTGCAACAAAAAGAATAAAATATCTAGGAATAAACCTACCTAAGGAGACAGAAGACCTGTATGCAGAAAATTATAAGACACTGATGAAAGAAATTAAAGATGATACAAAAAGATGGAGAGATATACCATGTTCTTGGATTTGAAGAATCAACATTGTGAAAATGACTCTACTACCCAAAGCAACCTACAGATTCAATGCAATCCCTATCAAACTACCACTGGCATTTTTCACAGAGCTAGAACAAAAAATTTCACAATTTGTATGCAAACACAAAAGACCCCGAATAGCCAAAGCAATCTTGAGAAAGAAAAACGGAGCTGGAGGAATCAGGCTCCCTGACTTCAGACTATACTACAAAGCTACAGTAATCAAGACAGTATAGTACTGGCACAAAAACAGAAATATAGATCAATGGAGCAGGATAGAAACCCCAGAGATAAACCCACGCACATATGGTCACCTTATCTTTGATAAAGGAGGCAAGAATATACAGTGGAGAAGAGACAGCCTCTTCAGTAAGTGGTGCTGGGAAAACTGGACAGCTACATGTAAAAGAATGAAATTAGAACACTCCCTAACAGTATATATAAAAATAAACTCAAAATGGATTAAAGACCTAAATGTAAGGCCAGACACTATCAAACTCTTAGAGGAAAACATAGGCAGAACACTCTATGACATAAATCACAGCAAGATCCTTTTTGACCCACCTCCTAGAGAAATGGAAATAAAAACAAGAATAAACAAATGGGCCCTAATGAAACTTAAAAGCTTTTGCACAACAAAGGAAACCATAAACAAGACGAAAAGACAACCCTCAGAATGGGAGAAAATATTTGCAAATGAAGCAGCTGACAAAGGATTAATCTCCAAAATTTACAAGCAACTCATGCAGCTCAATATCAAAAAAACAAACAACCCAATCCAAAAATGGGCAGAAGGCCTAAATAGACATTTCTCCAAAGAAGATATACAGATTGCCAACAAACACATGAAAGAATGCTCAGCATCATTAGAGAAATGCAAATCAAAACTACAATGAGATATCATCTCACACCAGTCAGAATGGCCATCATCAAAAAAATCTACAAACAATAAATGCTGGAGAGGGTGTGGAGAAAAGGGAACACTCTTGCACTGCTGGTGGGAATGTGAATTGGTACAGCCACTATGGAGAACAGTATGGAGGTTCCTTAAAAAACTACAAACAGAACTACCATATGACCCAGCAATCCCACTACTGGGCATATACCCTGAGAAAACCATAATTCAAAAATATTCATGTACCACAATGTTCATTGCAGCTCTATTTACAATAGCCAGGACATGGAAGCAACCTAAGTGTCCATCAACAGATGAATGGATAAAGAAGATGTGGCACATATATACAATGGAATATTACTCAGCCATAAAAAGAAATGAAACTGAGTTATTTGTAGTGAGGTGGATGGACCTAGTGTCTGTCATACAGCATGAAGTAAGTCAGAAAGAGAAAAACAAATACCGTATGCTAACACATATATATGGAATCTAAAAAACCAAAAAAATGATCATGAAGAACATAGGGGCAAGAATAAAGACACTGACCTACTAGAGAATGGACTTGAGGATACAGGGAGGGGGAAGGGTAAGCTGGGACAAAGTGAGAGAGAGACATGGACATATATACACTACCAAACGTAAAATAGATAGCTAGTGGGAAGCAGCCGCGTCGCCCAGAGAGATCAGCTCAGTGCTTTGTGCCCACCTAGAGGGGTGGGATAGGGAGGGTGGGATGGAGGGAGATGCAAGAGGGAAGAGATATGGGGATACATGTATATGTATAGCTGATTCACTTTGTTATAAAGCAGAAACTAACACACCATTGTAAAGCAATTATACTCCAATAAAGATGTTAAAAAAATAAATCACTGCTCTGGGCACTTAATTTATCTCAATAAGGGGATGTTGATTTTATACGAAACATCTTGGATAATGGACCTCATCATTTGTTTCTGCTGGGTTGCGTTCACAGACCCAATTGAGAGTTATTCCCTCTTGGAGAAGGAGAAAGAAGGAAAGTCTTTGGAGAGGCACAGTATTAATGAACAGAGGAGGTGGTGTGTTTGCAGGAAATTGCGTATATGCCCCCTGAATTAGCTTATGTAGAACCTTCCATCATAGCAATGCTCATGATGGAAAGACAGGGTTACCTTTGGTCAAATAGCATGGAAATGTCCTCCAGTTGGCTCATGACATGTCCATCCAACACCTTAGTCCAGTAGTAAATTTATGATGTTATTGGTCTTCAACACCCAAAGCAAGCCCCTTAAATGGACATTTGGTAAAGGTTCCAAATAATTTGGCTCTAAGTTCACGTAATGCAAAGCTGCCAGGAGAGAGGAATGGAAAAAATGGGGTCCAGGCCAAATCTACATTGACAGTATGAGCTGAAAAACCTTAAGGGGAATTGAGAACATCGTAGGATTTTTGTTGGACAGAGGAAGAACTAGCATTTCTACTAGCCTATATCCCTCCATCTCCAAAGTACCTTTCAGAGCTATGACCAGCTATACTTATGGTTTCTTACATGTTTGGCTTTCCAAACTCAGAGAGGCAAGTGTGGTGACAGGAGTTTGGATTTAGTCAGTCCTGGGTTGGAAAATCAGCTTCATCTCCTAATTGTTGGGTGACATTGAGCAAGTTACTAAATCTCTTTGAGCCTCAGAGTTTGTCACATGGCTGTAAGGACCAGAAAAGATAGATAGTCTACGTGAAGTGCCTGGCATACACTAAGTGCTCAGTAAATGTTGGCTCCCTTCCAGTGGTGTGCTGGTAAATGTTTAGCAACAAAATTCTGATTTAGCATTTGCCAATTTCCATGGTGTAAATACTTCCATCATGGCCCATTCCAGGCTATTGCCATGATGTCACAGAATTTGGAATTGGGAGGAGATGAGCCCAAATGGTTCCCGGAAGTTGGTACAAGCCGATTCCACTACACCATTGACTCCTTCTTTCTTCTCTACTGTCTCTCTTTTCCCCTCTTCCATGGAATCCTAGATTCAAATTCAGTGAGGAACTCATTTGTGTTAAATGCTCTTATTAAATAGATGGGGAAACGGAGTCCCTGGGTTCAGGGCCACACAGACGATGGGTGGCAAAGCTGGGACTAAGATGCAAGCCTGCCAACTCCCAGTTCTGGCACTTTCCACACCAAACTGCTCTTGGGATTTACCGTGGGGCTGCCGTTCCAAGCAAAATGACCTCATGATGAGATTTTTGGGTGAATGCTAAAATCAGATTCTTTGAACCAGGATCTGATAGGGTCAGCCTTTCTTTTTTGTTTGCTTTGTTTTAATTGAAGTATAGTTGGTTTACAATGTTGTGTTAAGGGGTAGGCCGCAGGAAAGGAGGGGAGATGAGACAGATATGGCCAGAGGGCTGGCAACGCCTGGCTCAGGGATCTCCAAGGAGGCACTTGTGACCAGCCAGTGGGCCACTTAGGCCGGTGGTGATGTCTAGAGGGATGAGATTCAGACCCAGAAGTTCAAATTCTAGTACTTCTGTAAAGTGGGGAGCATGCTGTGTTGGCCTCATGGGGGTGTTGAGAGAATTAAATGAGATCATACATGAAACATGCTTAGCACTGGTGGGGCCATATTGTGAGGATTTAAAATGACTGGTTCAGGTCCTTAAGCTAGTCCAACCCACTTGGTTTACGTGCCCAGAAGCTGCATGGAGAGGCATCAAGACCTCTGGGGGTCGGTGAGGCTGTACCTATAGAGTCCCTGAATATTCACGGATAATGAAGGGGCTTGAAGAAGGCACTGTGGTCATCTCATCAGGGCAAGAGGTCCTGCTCTGTGGTCCTCGCGTCCACCCCTTACCATCCATCCATCCTTACTAGTTCTGCAACCCCTTTCCCACTACACCAGGGGAATGAGTAAAGGCCCTTAACTGTGAGAGAGGCAGCTTGGAGGAGGCGGCGGCTGGGAATCAGAGGCATAGGGCTTTGGCCATCACACAGTGAGTGGTATAAAAAGGTTGGCAGGCTCCACTTCTGGGTATCTGCCCCAAAGAATTGAATGCAGGGTCTCAAAGAGATATTTGCACACCCATGTTCATAACAGCATTATTCACAACAGCCAAAGTGTGAAAGCGTCCCAAGTGTCCATCAACAGATCAGTGGATGAGCTAAGTGAGGTATATAACACCATGGAATATTAGTCAGCTTTAAAAAGGAAGGAAATTCTGCTGCATGTCACAACATGGATGAACCTCGAGGACATTACATTAAGTGTAATTAGCCAGTCACAAAAAGACAAATACTGCATGATTCCACTTACATGAGGTACCTGGAATATGTAGTCAAATGCATAGGGACAGAAAGTAGAAAGGTGTTGCCAGGGGCTGGGGTGGGGGATGGGGAGTTATTGTTTAGTGGGGACAGAATTTCAGATTTGCAGGATGAGCGTTCTGGAGATTGGTTGCACACCATCGTGAATCCATTTAACACTACTGAAATGATTAAGATGGTAAATTTTATGTTGTATTTTACCACAATTCAAAAAGATGCTCTAGAATGAGAAGGTGACAGATGACTAAGGACGCCAGTGCAGAACTGGGGTCTTGAGTGTAGGTCAGACCACCTGGGTTCCTATCCCAGCTCCATCGCCTTCTTGCTGAGTGACCTTGGGCAAGTTGCTTGACCTCGCTGAGCCTGTTTCCTCCTCTGTAAATTACCTAGATAACAATGGCACCTACCTTACAGGGTGGTTGTGAGAATGGTATGACATAATCCATGAAACATGCTTAGCACAGAGCCTGAAATATTTATTCTTCATTCAGCAGATATTCACTGAGCTCTTACTATGTGCCAGTGCTGTTTGTTCCAAGTGCTAGGGGTCCAACAGGGAACAAAACCACTCAAAAGTCCTTGCCTTTGTAGAGTTTATGCAACCACATGCATTGGCCTGGGTGACCCAGAAAGCTGAGTCCGAGGCGAAAGTGTATGTGCTGCTGCTTTATAAGAGGGTGCAATCCCAGAGAAAAGATGAACGAGGCAGGGAAGAAAGGAGAGATAGCACAGGGTGGGTGCTTAACTGGGCGCCTCTTCGTATCAAGCACTATTGGCCGCTCCATCTCATGCAACCATCTTGGTTGTTTTAGAACCATCCAACTGAGCAGAGGAACAGGGAGAAATTGGTGCATCAACTCGCCACCCAGACTGGTCAAAGTTTCCCAGCAAAGGGCAATAATTAAAAATCCAAATTGGTCATGAACGGCTGCTGAGTGAGTCCACTGCTCTCAGGTCCAGCAAAGATGAGAGCCAGGGCTTTGGGACCATTGCTGTGTGAAGCTGGTCAGAGCCCAGGCACAGCTCGTCACTCCATGGGGGCTAGAATGGAACCAGCAGTCAAGGGTCCCCAAAACAGCAGAGACCAAAGACCTGTGGTGGTGCCCGAGAGGTGTCAGGGGCAAATTATGGAATGCAGGTGCCTAGATCTGTACATGTCTAAGTGTATATTATAATTAAAAATCAGGGAGTTCTTTGGTGGTCCAGTGGTTAGGACTCCACCCTTTCACTGCTAAGGGCCTGGGTTCATTCCCTGGTTGGGGAACTAAGAACCCGCAAGCTGCAGGGTGTGGCCAAAAAAAAAAAAAAAAAAGAATCAGATGTCTCCAACATCTTTAAGACAAACAGGCTTCTGTTGATACTTCTACCTAGAAGGATTTTCATATAGAAATTTAAGACCTTTATTAGTGGCATCAGAGCCTGAATATGTTGATTGAAGGAAGCTTTCCTCTATAAAATGCAAAGTATGCCAGCAATTCCAACACAGTAACCTATTCATGGGTTTGAAATTCATGAGTTTTAGAGAGGAGAACATATTTTCCTTAACATCAGCAAATGATGATCTCTGACAGTATCAGATGTCCTCAGCCTTGATCTTTGCTGGACGATGATCTGAGTCTGTGGAAGCTTTTGTCTGGCTTTGGTTCTTTTTGGATCAGACACCCACACTCACACACTGGCTTAGTCCACTTGGGGTGCCATAAAAAAAAATACCATAGACAGAGCTTAAGCAATGGGAACTTATTTCTCACAGTACTGGAGGTTGGGAAGTCCAAGATCAAGCTCCTGGCTGATTTAGCTCCCTGAGGAGGGCTCTCTTCCTGGCTTGAAGGTGACCACCTTCTCTCTGTGTCCTCACATGATGGAGACAGAGCTCTGGTTTCTCCTCCCCCTCCTATAAGGCCACTAACCCCATTACAGGGGTCCCACCCTCATGACCTCACCTAAACCCAATAATCACCACCTCCAAAAACCACCACATTGGGGTTAGGGCTTCAACAAATGAATTTTGAGAGGATACAAACCTTCAGTCTGTAACACACACCCTGTAGTATATGCCCATGAAATAAATATATTGGGTGTCTGTTGTGAGTGTCTTCAAATACAGGGGTCCAGTCCTCTGAGCATCCAGACCAGTTCTTTGAATGATCCAAGCCATTCCTCCTTCAGAGTTTTTCAAGAAGGCAATTCAAAATGCATACTCTCAGGCCACACTCCAGGGTTAGGGTCGCTGGGATTGGGCCTATGAATCTGCATTTTAACCAGTTCTTCCCTCCTCTACCTGCCTGCCCAGAGGATTCCAGTAGCTTTTAAATCTTGAGAATAGCTTCTCTAAGCTTCTGCATCCTCTGGAGATTTTTGGAACCTGATTTAAAGCTGATGTTTCCATAATGATCATGAAAACTAGAGCTGTGTGATAGAACAAAAGCTGAGCGGGATGTGCTTGCTTTCTTCTTTCTTTTTTCTTAAACCTGTATTGAGTTATTATTGACAAACAAAATTGTAAGATATTTACAGTGCACATCATGATGATTTGATAGGTGTATATATGCATTGTGAACAATTCCTCCCATCTAGTTAATTAACACATCCATCACCTCCCATATTTTTATATTATTTTATTTTTTATTTTAGTGAGAACACTTAAGTTCTACTCTCTTAGCAAATTTCAATTACACAATGTAGTATTACCAACTGTAGTCACCATGTTTTACATTAGATCTTCAGACCTTATTCATTTTATAGCTGAAAATTTGTACCCTTTTACCAACCTCTCCCTATTCCACATCCCTACACCCCAGGCCCTGGCAAACACTTTTCTACTGTCTGTTTCTATGAATTGGACATTTTTTTAGATAAGTGATACTGTGCAGTATTTGTCTTTCTCCGTCTGACTTATTTTATAATACTTAGCATAATGCTCTCAAAGTCCATCCATGTTGTCACAACTGGCAGGATTTCCTTCTTTCTCATGGGTGAATAATATTCCATTGTGTATCTGTTCCACTGTGTATCTCATTTCTTTATCCATTCATCCATTGATGGACACTTAGGTTGGTTCCATAGCTTGGCTATTGTGGATAATGCAGTTATCATGGGAGAACAGATATCTCTTCAAGATGCTGTTTTCATTTCTGGAATGTGCCTTCTGACAGCAGCAGTAGTTGGAGCACGGATTTAATGAGCTACCATTTCAGGGAGTGGAGGAAGAGTGGGAAACGGGGAAGATAATCCAGGTGGACCAGGATTTTTAAAAAATTGGATTTCTTTTTGAAAAGGGGTGGGAGAGAGACATCGCTTCCCTGAAAACTCAAGTCCGTTGAATCAAATACACGACTCCCAGTGTCCTCATATCTGGCAACAGCTTACTGTCCCTTCTTGTAGATGCTGCTGCCCATTTGTGATATAGGGTTGATCCAACTTTTCTGGAAGGAACTGTTTAATAGTTTAATATCACTATTATTCATTATTGTTATTAATAATTTGGTATGAATACTTTAATACCTCAAGTGCCATGATCACTTGTTGAACTCGTTGGCTCCAGTTTCCCTTTCAAAAATTAATTTTTATAATAATTCTAGGCAGGTGCCAACCTCAGATTTTTTTTTTTTTTTTTTTTTTTTTGTGGTACACGGGCCTCCCACTGCCGTGGTCCCTCCCGCCGCGGAGCACAGGCTCCGGACGCGCAGGCTCAGTGGCCACGGTCCACGGGCCCAGCCGCTCCGCCGCATGCGGTATCCTCCCAGACCGGGGCATGAACCCGCATCGCCCGCATCGGCAGGTGGACTCCCAACAACTGCGCCACCAGGGAAGCCACCAACTTCAGATTTGAGTGTCTCTTGGACTTAAATGTCTGTGGTTCTATAAATTCTTGTCAGAGAGTGGATGTGTAGGACACGTGACCCTTAGATTTTCTTATGTGAACTATGGACAATGGCACATTTTGTGGTATCGGATTCCATTTAGCTGGGAAGGACAGAGCAGGAGTCAAGGCCAATTACTTATCATCGTCATCATCACCACTATTGCGTTTATGGAGCATTTACTACGTGCCAGGCACTGAACCAAGCCTTGCCCATCGCCGTAGCGTTTGGTCCTCACAGCCATTCCATGGCGTGTGTGTTCATATTACCCCCATCTTACAGATGAGGAAACCAAGACCCAGGAAGGTCAAGTAAATTACCCAAGGTCTTCAGCTGGTGTGTGCCAGAACCGGTGTACAGAATCAGGTGGTCCACCTGCAGAGCCCAAATCCCTAACCACTGGGCTTCCTGTCTGAAAAAAGCAGCAGAAGTTACAAGGCGGCTAGATGTATGTTGTGAAGCGTGTGCCCAACACCAAGGCTGTTTGTTTCTAAATCATGTTCAAATCCCCAAACAGCTTTTTGATAGTGTTTGGAGTCCCTGATTAAAAATATCGAGCAAAGAAAAGTTGTGAATACAACCATGCTCGCTGGAGAAGTAGCAAAGTAGTTTACTATTGCATTGGAGGATGAAAGGCCAAAGGAAAAGGCGGTTTCTCTTGTTATTTTTAAAATTATCATTATTATTATTTTTGAGAAGGTGCATGGAGGGACAAGAGCGCTGCTAGGTGTATCCCCGCCGCCACCTAGAAAGGCACTTTTTAAATCCCAAAGAAAATCTCCGCTCAGAGAGACGTCTCTTAGCATCCATGCCTCTCCTTCCTGAAGGCACGGGGTGATGTGATTTCAAGGATATTGACTCTACCCTCAGTGCGTGGTAGTCATGTCATTCAGGGGATAATGACTCCACTCCTAGTTCCAGAGGTAAGCCCCCCACCACACCACACCCCGACCAACCTAAGACAATCAGATAATCCCACTGTCTAGAATGGTGGTTGCTGGGAAGGTGGGGGTGGGGGAGATGGCGAGATGTTAGTCCTAGGATACAGACACTCAGTTATAAGGTGAACAAGTTCCAGAGATCTAGGGTCCAGCATGGTGACTATAGCTAACAATAATGTACTTTATACTTGAAAGATGCTCTGAGAGTCCAGCTTTAATGTTCTCACCATGACAAAAACAAAACGGTAATTATACAAGGTGAAGGGTGCGTTAACTAACCTTATTGTGGTAAACATTTCACAGTATCTATGTATTTCAAATCATCACATTGTACACCTTAAACTTACACGATGTTACATGTCAATTATATCTCCACAAACTAATAAAAAAATTTTTAATTTTTAAAAAGAAAATTCTCTTGCACACGCTTGTTTCAGAGATGGTCACACGAACCCAGCCTAAGCCAGTGAGAACATAGTAGTTCCGTTGGCCATGGCAGTTGGTTCAGAGGTGGGCATGCAACCCAAATGGGTTCAATTAGAGTGAAGCCCAGAATTTTGTTTGGTGGTTGTGATGTAGAAACCCTCTCTACTTCAGGAAGGTATGAGGTATGGAACTGTTCCGTTTTGTCACTGTGATAAAAGTGAGTCTGAAAACTAAACCATCAAGTGGAAGAAGGCAGAATCAAGACAATTGCAGAGAAATGGAGTCAGCACCCTGACCAAGCTGTTCCTGAAACCAGTCTTGACCATTTTCATTTACATCATCTGTACATCATTTACATCATCTGTACATCATCATTTACATCAACTGGTACATTCATTTACCAGTTTCATCCACAACTCTCTTTTGTTCACCACATCATTTTAAGCTAGGATTCTGTTGCTTGCAACTAAAAGCATTCTAGCTGGTACATCGAGCATCATGCCTGTGGCTTAAATATGAGCAGGTCCTAATGGGGAGCCCTGCTTTCATCGTGAGCCCATCTTTAAGCCAACTCAGCACTTAGGTTCAATATTAAAAAACCAACCAGCCAAGGTCTAACTGCAGACTATGTTAATGAGAAATGAATATTTCATTCAAATTGTTATGGGAGTTCTGGGGAAGGAATTTATGTGACGCGTGAAAAAGCAAAACCTTAAGATTCTTCATCATTCATCCCCATAGGACCTCAGTGCTGAAGACCCTTATTTCATCTCTCCTCTTCCTCCTCGCCCTACAGCTCCTCCCATCTCCTTAGTAATTCCACTCCCATCCTACATGGATGTTCTGTACTGTGCAAAGAAAACAAATAAAACAACAATAATAAAAAACAGCCATCACCTGCCCCTCCATTCTGTTCCCAACCCCAGCCCAAGGAACTCATTGAAGTATCTGCCTGACAAAACCAAGGCTCTTCCTAGAGAGTAATTCAGCTGTTGAGAAACTGTACTTCTGTATTTTTAGCTACTGTGTTCTAGAAACACACAAGGAATGCTCTTCTGCTGTCCTGTCATCTTTGCAGCCATTCCCACAAGAAAGAGGACAAATTATTACCTCCTTAAGTAAAACCTGAGCTTTGCCAAGCTCCAATTCCCTCCCTTGGGGAGTTTGGAGGAGAGAAATCACAGTGGTGTCTGAACGTGATGGACTTACCTTCTGGGGTGGGGAGGGGGATGTAAGAGTAAGGATCCAGCAGTGATGCTTTTCTATACAAACTCAGCCAGTGAAAAATGAGTCTTTTGCATTCCAGCACCTGATATCAGTGTTTCAAAAATGTCATTTGGGCATAAATCTGTGGACAAGACTATTGCTGTATTTCTGAAGAAATCCTGATATATTTATGGAATCCTGTCAAGGAAGCTCCACTGCACTTCTTTTCTCTAGTTGCTGGATAGAAGATGAAAACACTCTTGACAAAACTGGAAATCACAGTATGTACTGGGGATAAATAATACGGCAGGGTGAGATGCAGAACCCGTGTTGTTTTATACCCAATGGTCATTCTAACTTTCTGTGAAAGAAGCACAAAGGACCAACTTTCTTGCTTGGGAAATAACGGCATGCATTTCATGGTTAAGTTGTAATGATGAGGATCATTGGGAATTCTGGGTAATTAATATAGGAGTTTTATAGCCACAGTGATGAGCTAAGAAACCATCTTCTTCCTCCCTCCAAGCTTCTCCTCTCTATCCCCCAAAAGGTCTTCCCTGATGGATTTTTATAACCATTTAAAACTATCTCAGGGTTCAGACTCTTTCAAATTGGACAACAATCTCCAGTACAAACACATTCATGTTTACCCTTTAAGTGATTCACGAATAAAGAAGCTTCTATTGCTTCTCACTGGGTACCAGGCATAGTGCTAGATGCTGTGGGTGTTAAGGTGAGTGAGATGTAGGCGCTCACATCCTATTATAAGAAGTGGGTATATAGGTTTCTTTTCTTGTGACGTCTTTGTCTAGCTTTGGTATCTGGGTAACGCTGGCCTCATAGAATGAATTAGGAAGCATTCCCTCCTCTTCTGTTTGTTAGAAGAGTTTGAGAAGGTATTAATTCTTCTTTAAATGTTTGCTAGAATTCACCAGTGAAATCGTCTTGTCCCTGGATTTTCTTTGTTGCGAAGTTTTTTGTTTTTTAACTTTTATTGGAGTATAGTTGATTTACACTGTTGTGTGAGTTTCTGCCGTACAACAAAGTGAATCAGTTATACATATACATATATCCACTCTTTTTTAGATTCTTTTGCCAAATAGGTCATTACAGAGTATTGAGTAGAGTTCCCTGTGCTACACAGTAGGTCCTTATTAGTTTACCTGTTTTATATAAAGTAGTGTGTATATGTCAATCCCAATCTCCAAATTTATCCCTCCCACCCCTTTCCCCCTGGTAACCATAAGTTTGTTTTCTACATCTGTGTGTTTAGAGGGTTTTGATGACAGATTTACTCTCTTACCTTGTTATGGGTCTATTCAAATATTCTATTTCTTCTTGCGTTAGTTTTGGTAGGTTGTGTGTTTCTAGGAATTTGTCCATTTCATATAGTTTACCTAATTTTTTGGCTTACAGTTGTTCACAGTAATAGATAAGTGTATGACCCCTTCATCAATACGGAGGACAAATACTAAAATAAAGCTTGACAACAGTGTAACAGAAGCATGGAGGAGGGATGGATTCGTTTGGATTTGGAGATGGAGAGTTGAGAAATATTCACGAGAGAGGTGACTCAGACTAACTGGGTGCTGTAGGATGAATAGGAGTTGGTTAGGTGGAGATGTGGGGGAGGACATTCCAGGTAGGGAAACAATATGAGCAAACGTAGAGAGGAGTAAAAATCCATGGGGTAGGGAGAGCATAGAGTGGCTTCCATGGACCAGCAAAAAATGAGTTTGGGACAAGTTCATGAAAGGTGTTTATACCATGCTAAGGATTTTTGGATTTTGTCCCTTGATTGGTGGGAAGCCATTAACAATTTTTAAGCAGAAGTTTAAGACTATGGGCTTTGTGATGTTTCTGGAAAGATTGTTTTGGTGGCTGTATTGAGGGTGGTTGGAGAGGAGGGGCTGGGGGCCGGGGGACTGGGTTGCTGCTACCATCTATCCATCATGAAAGATGCTGGCGGAGGAATGAGGCGAGTTAGGAAGGAGAGGGAGGCTAGATCCCTGAGACCTTGAGCTGTGGAATCAGTAAGACAGAGAGGCAACTAGCGATGGGAGAAGAGAGAGGGATGTGGTCAATGTCAGTGATGCGGTGAAGCCTTCCAGCCGGCTTGTGCCCGTCCTACAGGACGACCATCACTCTTGCGTGCTTCGTACATTCTGTTTATGTGTCTGTGAAAGGAAGTTACAGACACGGCTGGGTTTGTGTTGTCACATTAATTATAAAAGCTTTAAGGGAAAAAAATCCCAAAGGGAATAAAGATTTTCTGGAAAGCATTCTTGTCTAAAGGAAGCTGCATGCAAATGGAAAAACCTTGACATTTAATTGATTTCAGTAATCGTGATGACATTGTGTTTTCATTCAGGCTGTGCAATCGGGCTTTAAAAACGTGGAAAATTGACACACAGGGCCTTGTTAGGGGAAACAAAAATGCTTCCAAGTTGCAGGGTTGAATATTTTTCTTTTCATAGGAAAAAAAATACCCTATCATTTCCAACAGTCTGAATGACACTTAGCATTATTTCTTTGTTTTAGTAGATATAATTTAAGATTTTCCAGATAATAGAAAGCAGTTGGAGAAGAGTGGATGACACATTTAAAATTACTAGTATCTTGGGCTTCCCTGGGCCCAGTGGTTAAGAATCCACCTTCCAATGCAGGGGACACGGGTTCAAGCTCTGGTCCAGGAAGATTCTACATGCCACGGAGCAACTAAGCCCACGTGCCACAACTAGTGTGCTAGAGCCCGCGAGCCACAACTACTGAAGCCCGCACACCTAGAGCTCGTGCTCCGCAACAAGAGAAGCCAGTGCAATGAGAAGCCCGTGCACCACAACGAAGAGTAGCCCCTGCTTGCCACAACTAGAAAAAGTCTGTGAGCAGCAACGAAGACCCAGTGCAGCCAAAAATAAATTAAAAAAAAAAAAGTAGGATTTTCCTGATTTACTTTTCTTACTTGAAGAGGAATAATGATGACCTTAGACATAGTGGATTGTTTTCTGCATCCCCACAGCTTAGGCATGTGACCTTCTTTACATCTTTCCCCCCTCCTGTGGTGATCACATTTGATGAGGAAGTTGAAATGCTAGGAAGTTAAATGACTTCCCCAGGGTCACCCAACTATAGTAAATGTGAGGCAAAGTGACTAAGATCTATGCTTATGCTTCCTCCTTGATCCTCCAGGGATGCCCGTGGTTTATTATTTTTAAAATATATTTTTAATTTGAGGATAGAATTAGATTTACAAACTGTGAAGACAGTGCACAGAATTCTAATATACCCCTCAGTTTCCCCTCTTACTAATATATTATTATATATTATTAATTATTACAATATATTATATAATTATTAAATTATATATTATTATATATTATTAATAATATATTAATGTATTATTAATATTATTAATGATATCTTCCATTAGAATGGTAAATTTGCCCTAAGTAATGAGCCACTACTGATACATTATTATTAACTGAAGTTCATACATTATTCAGAATCCCTTAATTTTTACCAAATGTCCTTTTCTTCTTCTAGGATCCCATCCAGGATGAATCCTGCGTTCTGTTTACTTGTGTCTCCTCAGGCTCTTCTTGGCTGTGCCAGTTTTTCAGACTTTCTTTGTTTCTGATGACCTCAATGTCGAAGAGTCCTGGTCAGGTGTTTTGTAGAATGCTCCTCAGTTGGGATTTGTCTGTTGCTTTTCTCGTGATGAGCTGGGGTAATGGGTTTTTAGGAGAGGGATCATGGTGATAAGATGTCATTCTCATCACATCCTACCAAGGATACCTATAACATGCCTTAACTTTGCTCACCTGGCTGAGTCGGTGTTGGTTAGATTTCTCCACGAGCAAGTTACTCTCTCCCCAGCCTCTGCCCCTTCCTTGGAGGGAAGGCACTGTGCCCAGCCCTCACTTAGGGAGGGTGGGTTATGCTCGCTCTCCTTGAGGGTAGGGTAGCTACTTTGGGGAATTCTTCTGTGGACACATGGATATTTTATACTTTGGGTTATAATCCAATATTCCTTTATTTATTTTGTAGCTCAAATTGTTCCAGCGATGGCCTCTGGGAGCTCTTTCAGTCGGCTCCTGTGTTCCTTTGTTACGCCCCCATTGTCTAGTGTGTGTTGTTTATGCTTAAGCACTTTCTTACTTTCTGGCACTGCCCGAGCCTCCAGACTCGTCTTATAGATTTCCTACCCCAGTTCGCGAGAACAGCCATTTCTCCAGAGATCCCTGGTTCCTCTTTATTGGAGAATGGCATTAGAAATCAAGAGCTGAGGGCCAGATGCTGGTTCTGGTATTTTGGTGATGGGTGTCCCCTTTTTACCTGAAAGTCAGATCTTTTCTCCAATTATTTTCTTTTGTTCAGAACGGGAGACTTTCATCGGTAGCTCCTCTCAGCTCTTGCTGTCTGAACGCCTTCCAGCCCTAGTTTTACCTTTCTTGGCTTCTCTGTAAGCAAAACGGCTCGGTGACTTCTAGGCGTGAATGCTGCATGGTTCTGGGCAGGGGGGAGGCTGCTTTCCATCTCAAATGCCAGCACCTTCTGGCCAATGCATGGCTCTGGATTCAGGCCACGAGAGATGAAGTTAACCATGGCTCCGCAATTCCATCCCCTGGTCATATGTGATCACTCAGAACATGTTATCTTCAGCAGAGTCTGGAGCATTTCTCCCGACATGCGCCTGACACCTCTGTGCCTGCTCCCAGCATTCTCTTACCATCTTCCTACCTCACATTGTCTTCAAGGGACATAACCTAGGAAGCTGTGATGTCCTCTGCAAGCTAGAGAAACCCTGCCATATTGGCTTATTGCTGCATGACAAGCAAGCACAACAGCTCAGTGGCATGCAGAAAGAAGCACTTTATTTTTATTGAAGTATAGTTAATTTACAATGTTGTGTTCGTTTCAAGTGTACAGCAAAGTGATTCATATATATATATACATATATATTCTTTTTCAGATTCTTTCTCATTATAGGTTATAGGTTATAAGATATTGAGTATAGTTCCCTGGGCTATATAGTAGTTGTTTATCTATTTTATATATAGTAGTGCGTATATGTTAATCCCAAGCTCCTAATTTATCTCCCCTAACCCTCTTCCCGCTATCCCCTTTGGCAGCCATAGTTCGTTTTCTATGTCTGTGAGTCTATTTCCATTTTGTAAATAAGTCATTTATATCACTTGTTTTTAGACAAGGAGCTGTTTTTATTGAATACAGAAGCTCCTTGAAAACTCTTTGGACTCCGGGGCTCCCCTGCAAGTCCTTTCATTCCCAACGTGCTGGAGGCAAGCACACGTCCCCCGTAACTCCCTCCCATTTCTTCTCGGGGGTTTGGGTAGGAGAGGAGGGAGGAGAGGAGTGGGCATGTGTATCATTTTTTTCAGATTCCACATATAAGTGATATCATATAATATTTGCTTTTCTCTGACTTACTTCTCTTAGTATGATAATCTCTAAGTCCATCCATGTTGCTGCAAATGGCATTATTTCATTGTTTCTTATGGCTGAATAGTATTCCAGTGTGTGTGTGTGTGTGTGTGTGTGTGTGTGTGTATCTCACATCGTCTTTATCCATTCATCTGTCAATGGACATTTATGTTGCTTGTGTGTCTTGGCTATTATAAATAGTGCTGCTATGAACATTGGGGTGTATGTATCTTTTCAAATTAGAGTTTTGTCCAGGTATATGCCCAGGAGTGGGACTGCTGGATCATGTGGTAACTCTATTTTTAGTTTTTTAGGGAACCTCTCTACTGTTCTCCATAGTGGCTGCACCAATTTACATTCCCACCAACAGTGTAGGAGGCCATTTTATTTTGTTTTATTTTATTTTTTTTACATCTTTATTGGAGTATAATTGCTTTACAATGGTATGTTAGTTTCTGCTTTATAACGAAGTGAATCAGTTATACATATACATATGTTCCCATATCTCTTGCGTCTCCCTCCCTCCCACCCTCCCTATCCCACACCTCCAGGCGGTCACAAAGCACCGAGCTGATCTCCCTGTGCTATGCGGCTGCTTCCCACTAGCTATCTACCTTACGTTTGGTAGTGTATATATGTCCATGCCTCTCTCTCGCTTTGTCACAGCTTACGCTTCCCCCTCCCCATATCCTCAAGTCCATTCTCTAGTAGGTCTGTGTCTTTATTCCTGTCTTACCCTAGGTTCTTCGTGACATTTTTTTTCTTAAATTCCATATATATGTGTTAGCATACGGTATTTGTCTTTCTCTGACTTACTTCACTCTGTATGACAGACTCTAGGTCTATC
Organism: Delphinapterus leucas; assembly: GCF_059928025.1. Taxonomy (NCBI): domain Eukaryota; kingdom Metazoa; phylum Chordata; class Mammalia; order Artiodactyla; family Monodontidae; genus Delphinapterus; species Delphinapterus leucas. The sequence continues at coordinate 19,232,541 of NC_143142.1, forward strand.
CACCTCATTACAAATAGCTCAATTTTGTTTCTTTTTATGGCTGAGTAATATTCCATTGTATATATGTGCCACATCTTCTTTATCCATTCATCCGATGATGGACACTTAGGTTGTTTCCATCTCCGGGCTATTGTAAATAGAGCTGCAATGAACATTTTGGTACATGACTCTTTGTGAATTATGGTTTTCTCAGGGTATATGCCCAGTAGTGGGATTGCTGGGTCGTATGCTAGGAGGCCATTTTAATGATGGCCATTATGACCCGTGTGAGGTAGTAGTTGTGATTTGCATTTCTCTAATAACTAGTGATATTGAGCATCTTTTCATGTGCCTGTTGGCCATCTGTATGTCTTCTTTGGAGAAATGTCTGTTTAGGTCTTCTGCCCATTTTTTGATTGGGTTGTTTGTAAAAAGAAGCACTTCTGTAGCTCATGGGTTTCCAGCTTGGTTGGGGTCGGTTGATGGAGGTGGGCTTGGCTGGTTGACTCTGCTGATCTCGGCTGGACTTACACTTGGTGGCTGGGCTGGCCATCAAGACTGGGCAATCTAAGGGAGGACCAGCTGGGGTGCTTCTGTTCCATGTATCTCTCATTCTTTCTCTGGTACCAGTGCCCTAGTCCACCATGTTCTTCCAGTGGCAATAGCAGAAACACAAAAGGACAGCAAAAACTGAGCGGTCCTTTGAGGTCTAGACTCAGAACCAGTACCCAGTCACCTCTGCCTCATTCTATTGTCCAAAGCAAGTCACTTGGCCTCATTTGATGTCAAAAAGTGGGGAAAAAGTCTCCATCCTTTTAGTGGACAGGGGATAGGGAGTGAATATTTCTGAATAGTAATCTACCACATTTCGCTATGCACTTCCTCTCATGGATTAGTTATAAAAATCTCAAATGAAGGTTATTTCTGAGGTCTCTAAATTTTTTTTACAATGAGCATGTGGAAGAAATGGCAAAGATTCCAGAAGCTGTGATCAATGACATACTGTTGGAAAGGTGCTGTGGTCACCGATATCCATGTTCCCCTCCTCTACCTGAGCACCCACTAGACTACATTTCCCAGCAATCCTGTATCCAGATAGGACCATGTGACTAGTTCCAGCCAGTGGCATGAGACCAAAACTGTCATGTGTTACCTCTGGGCAAAGGCAGTTAAGGCTAGGTGTGCCTAGCCTTCTCTAGGCTAGAAGGCTAAAGGCCTCCTCTGTGTGCTCTTTCTTTCCTCATCTGCTCACTGGATGTAGGAAATCCAGTGAAGATCTCCAACGCCCTCAGGCATGGGGGATCTATCAGATGCAGGAAGCCTGGGTCCCTGAATGACTGTGTGGAGCAGAGTGGCCTCCAGCCCACACTATTTTGGACCATTTTGACACAGTGTCATTATGTTAAGTCACTGAGATTTGTGTATGTTTGTTATAGCTGTTAGCATATCATGACTAATAAAATCCCCCTTCCTGATGGCCACTAGTAGTACTTGCTGAAGATGACTCCTTTGAGTTAACTCAGTAAACTATAACTTCTGTAATATCAATATTTATGTATGTGAGTGTTCATCTTTGATAAGTGATCTGAAGGTCTGTCTCAGCCATCCACCACCCAACTTTGGCAACATGACCCTCATTTTGCCTTAAGGGAATATTCCTTCTCTAATCTTAGCTGGTGTGCTTCTGGAAAAGGTGACTTCAGCCCTTGGGTTCTTCCCCGGTGGAGCACATGACCTGGGCTAAGCCAGTGAGGTCTTTGCATTCTCTTAGCTACAGTGATTGGTGCAGGAGTGGGTGCATGACCTAAGTTGGTCTAAATTTAATCTCAGGATCTTAGCAGGGCAAGTAGAAATAAAGACTGCCTCTCTTTCAGCAGGCATTAAGGAAAACGATTATAGCCATAGGAGATTCAAGTGGTCATCCTGTAATTAAAAGAGCCAACCTTAGCTGAAAGCATACACTATGGACAGTAGAATAGAACAATGAAAAGAGCAGGTCCTTGGCACCATTGTCAAGCAGCTGGATCCAGCCTTGCTTGTAGCTGACATACTGTTGAACTTTTCAGTCAAACAAAGGTCAATAAGTAGCTTTTATGGGCTTCCCTGGTGGCGCAGTGGTTAAGAATCCTCCTGCCAGTGCAGGGGACACGGGTTCGAGCCCTGGTCCGGGAAGATCCCCTGTGCCGCGGAGCAACTAATCCCGTGCGCCACAACTACCAAGCCTGTGCTCTACAGCCCGCGAGCCACAACTACTGAAGCCCATGTGCCACAACTACTGAAGCCCGCGCACCTAGAGCCTGTGCTTTGCAACAAGAGAAGCCACTGCAATGAGAAGCCCATGCACCGCAACAAAGAGTAGCTCCTGCTCGCCGCAACCAGAGAAAGCCTACGCACAGCAACAAAGACCCAACACAGCCAAAAACAAATAAATAAATAGCTTTTATGGTTTAAGCCAGTTAGTTGATTTTCATTCGTCATACCCAGCTATTCTCAATGGATTCAGCATTTATCACGTTTATAATCAAATAAAAAATTTAATCAGAAAATGTAAAATATTAAATGACATTAAAATAGATGATCTCTAGAGACTACTTCTAGTTCTAAAATTTAGAGCTTATGAATCCAAGTACGAATTCCTAGCACTTAAAGTATTTATAGTAATCTATACATAGAAATATCTTGATAACCAAAGACAGTCTAATTATTTGAAGACTTCAGGCAAAAGGATGATGAACATTCCAAAAATGAAATAGGGACCTTCTTGTACATGGGCAGAATCCCTCCATGGCTCTCCATCAATTGAACAGATTCTATAAAACTCTGTATAACCTGGCCCCTGCCTACCTCTCTGATCTTATCAGCTGTGCTGCCGCCCATTCCCCTTAGCTCACTGAACTTTAAATTCTCAGAGCTCACTCCTACCCTAGGACCTTTGCACTTGCTATTCCCTTTGCCTAGAGAGCCCTTCTGGCTTCTCCTTTTTCTGGCATCTACGCAGGTCTCAATTCCTCTTCAGAAAAACCTTTCCTGACCACCCAGCTAAAGGGAGTCTCCCTCTCTGGTGCTCTTTTTCTTTTTTAAAATAATTAATTAATTAATTAATTTTTATTTTTGGCTGTGTTGGGTCTTCATTGCTGTGCGCGGGTTTTCTCTAGTTGCGGCAAGCGGGGGCTACTCTTCATTGTGGTGTGGGGGCTACTCGTTGCAGTGGCTCCCCTTACTGTGGAGCACGGGCTCTAGGTGCGTGGGCTTCAGTAGTTATGGCTCGCAGGCTCTAGAGTGAAGGCTCAGTAGTTGTGGCGCACGGGCTTCATTGCTCCGCAGCGTGTGGGATCTTCCCGGACCAGGGCTGGAACCTGTGTCCCCTGCATTGGCAGGCGGATTCTTAACCACTGTGCCACCAAGGAAGTCCCTCCCTCTCTGGCACTCTTTACAAATCACCATCTAGTTCTTTCACAGCACTTTTTACCATCTAACAGTACCTGGTTCATCTACTCACCTGTTATCTCTGTCTCCTGATAGGATAAGAATTCTCCAAGGGCAGGGCCCTTGCCTCTTCTGGTGCCCCAGTGACTCCAGCACCTGGCACCATACCTGGCACTGAGTAACAAGTAGTCAGAACCTTAGGAGCCAAACGGAGGCAACAGTGTCCTTTGGAGCGGGATAGGGAATGGAAGGGACCTGTGATATTGTCATGGATTTGGGGATTGAGACTTCACAGGAGGGAGGGCCATGTGAAAGGGAGCAGCGGGAAGGCTGCTGATTGGTGATGGTTATTCAAGTTTATTCATAGAGTATTTCTAAAAGAAATGATGTGAGTGTGAATGTGTGTGTGTGTGTGTGTGTGTGAGAGAGAGAGAGAGAGAGAGAAAGAGAGAGAGAAGACCAGAAGCATCCTTGCCAGAATATAATAGAACTGACATTAGAATCACCATTGCATGTATCACTTAACATCTGCCTGGTATTTTGGGGTCTTGCTCTCTCCAAGCCTTTATCACCCACAAGGGCCTCTCCTCCAAGCTGCAATCTGAGAGGATCCACTTGGGGGAACAAAAGGACACCCCAGGCCATTGCAGTTCAACATTATCATTTCTTTCCACTTCCTTATTATGAGATGGGAATGAAGATAGTTCCCGTAATTTCAGAAGAAATGAAAATGATTTTCTCTGGGCTGTTGGGTAACTTCCCCCACCTCCTCTCTCTGCTGCTAGCTCAGACTCACATGCCTCTACGGGTTTTCAGGGGGCCCTTCTCCATCAAATGTTGTTATTGAATGTAAACCTCAAAGCAGAAATTCCAAAGAATGATGCTCAAGGCAGCTGTATCTTTTTTAAAAAAAAACTGGAAACAGAATATACAGTCAAAACCCACCTTTCTCTTCCTCGTGTCTCATTTTTTTCTCTTTTCCTAGTGGATAAGGAAAAATGCAGGTGCTTCTTTTAAGGCTTAATTCTCAGAAAGATAATGCTGTATTGAGCTGTAGCCTCAGGAAACTGCTTGGGAGATTGGTGTGCACACAGTCTGCTCTCGATGAACTGAAAAGAAATATGACTGTTGGAACAGAGCTGAAATGGCAGTGGTTGGATGACAAAGGAGATGAGAATTTTCTTGCTCCTTCATTTTTTTTCAATGTTCATTTTTGGAGCATTTTCTTATTGTTGTTGATGACCAGCCTCTGCAAACATGGTCCCTGATGCTGCCACATGGCTAGTGTTTAAACTGTCCCCTCTTATCTGTCATCTCAGTGTTACTCATCCATCTTTTCTGGTTCATTGGTTGATCTGATCCATGTTGTCACTATTTCAGGGAGTTCTTATGTTCTAGATCCCCGATGGAAAAAGAGGTGACCATCCACCTATCACTGAGGAGCCGTAGCCCAGAAATAGTGAATATTTGCTTGACAAGTGATTTATTACCTTTCATGCCATGATTAAAGTTTAACTTTCATTGAACAACTTCTCCATCTATATAGATACAAATAAAAACTTGGGGACGTGTGTGATGGCCCTTTCACTGGTCTCCTGACAATCTCTCTGGCTCCCCACTAATCCATTCTCCTCATAGCACTTTGTTTCGAAAACAAAAATATAGTCGTGCCACACACCTGTGTATCACATTCTATGGCTCCCTAGTGCCCTCAAGATTCAGTCCACACTCTTTATCCCAACATTAAGATCCTGCTGGGTTTGGCTTTTCATTGAGATTTCCAGCCCCATTTTATACCTGCTGTCTTTGAGGCTGGGGGGCCAGACCCTGGTGTGTCTTTGAGGGGCCAGTCAGGAAGCAGAACACGCAGTGCTGTGGACTACAGTCTACATTATAGGAATCAGAACGTACAAGGATGTGGAAGAAGCTGGGGGAGAAAAGGTGCATAAATGGGAGCTGAGGTTGAAGCGAATTCTGGAAGCTTGGTGTGGGCCAAGCTGATACGGGGGCCCTGTGAAAGGGACTGATGTCGAAGTCCATGGAAGTCTACAGAAGTCTGTGGCTGTCGCCTGTGTGAATTCACAGTTAAGCGTCTAGAGGGGGGCTTGACATCACTGTTCATCAGCACGGCCGGGACGAACTGGGCGCCGCAGGCACCTCTGCCTCTGCCTGCCTTTCACCTCTGCCTCTGCCTGCCTTTCACCTCTGCCTCTGCCTGCCTTTCACCTCTGCCTCTGCCTGCCTTTCACCTCTGCCTCTGCCTGCCTTTCACCTCCCCTAACCAAAGACAACCTTCAGAGCTCGATGGCTGCTGCTTCACCTGGGTCTCCCTGGTCCTGCACAACTTCAGTTTTTGGCAACTCTAACCCAGAAGAGGAGGCTGGGAATTGTGGTTCCCAGCGTAACCAAATTGCTAACAGAATAATCCAGAGGAGTGGGATGGCGGGGGGCGGAGAATAAAAGAGACATAGTCTCTTTTTTTTTTTTTTTTTTTTGCTGTATGTGGGCCTCTCACTGTTGTGGCCTCTCCCGTTGTGGAGCACAGGCTCCGGACGCACAGGCCCAGCGGCCATGGCTCATGGGCCCAGCCGCTCCGCGGCATGTGGGATCTTCCTGGACCGGGGCACAAACCCGTGTCCCCTGCATCGGCAGGCGGACTCTCAACCACTGCGCCACCAGGGAAGCCCCACAGTCTCTTTTGAGTCTCTGTACTCAAGGAACAGAGAGACAGAGCAGCTAGGTCCCAAGATGGTACCTGGGCAGTTTTGCTGTGTGATGTGTGATGTAATTCCCTCCTCCCCATCTACACCAAAACTTCAGTAAAATCCACACTCCTTGACTGTATGTTCAAGCTGACTTTGCTTTCTCTTCCTTTTCCTTCCTCCTTCCCCCACTTCCTCCTCTTCTTCCTTATAGGTGACCTGAGTCTGGTCTGAAATGGACATGGGAAAGCACAACTTCTGCAGAGTTGGCCCAAGCACATATACTTCCCATTTTATTAAAAGGAAATATGAATTTCCAATGTTAAAAAATCACCATCTACCCCAGCTCTCTCCTTTTATGTTAACTGTAAATCTTGTATTTTAAAGTCACAAAAGTAACACCTCCTTATTGGAAATCAAGCAACACAGAAGCATAAAAAGAAAAGAGTAAGTTCTGTCTCCCTTGTCCCCTTTCAGCCCCACTTACTCCTTACTTCATCATCGAAAAAGCAGAAGCCCAAAGAGGTTAAGTGCCTTTGCTCTAAATTGCACAACACTCATTTTGGTCTGTAATGGAGCCTCTTATGAGTGACCCATCTCTCAAAAGGCCAGACTCTGAAAGCCTGTTCTTTAGAATGTTGATAATCCACCCAAAAGGTCTGAGAGTGTCTTCACCTAAAACAATTTGCATTGATCTCTGCGGGTGCAGTTTCCATTCTACGTTGAAGTGGGCAGAATGAGTGTCATTATCAGAGCCTCCTGTGGGGTGGTTGTATCTTGGTGCGAGCGACCACAGATTGTGTCAGGGACTAGCCCCTGGTTTAGGGACTCAATTCTACAAGTCAGTTGAGTGAGGTCAACTTATTAATTTATCTTTGCAGTGACCAGGATGCTTGTGGATACATTATCTGGCTCAGGGACTTTCAAAGGCTTTGATCATGGCTCACAGTTAGAAGTCCATTTTACAAAGCAGCCCAGTACACACACATCACACACACACATCACACACACACACACACACACACGCTCACACGCACCTCTAAAAGAAATGTTTCACAAAACAATGCTTAAAACCATGCCACTCACTTTCTGCTGATCTTTATTCCATTCCATTTGACTGAAATATTTGAAAATGCTGTTTGCATCTGTCTAAATGCATTTCATGACCTACCAATTGGGCTTGAGTCGCCTAGATTAAAAAACACTGATCTAGGGCTTCTCAAAATCAAGGAGTCTTGGAAGGAAGCGAAGTTCATCAGAAAGTTGCTTGCTGTCCCTCGAATCAGAGTCGAGAGTGTCAAAGCATCTTGAAGGTAAATTCAGCAAGGCTGCCATAGCTCTGCCTGGGTTATTTCTGCTCCAGTGTGGGGCTCACTTCTCTTCTGACTGCAATGCTTGTATTTGCCAAGGAGTGATAATCGCTCCCACTTACTGAGTGCTTACAGCGTGCTAAGTATTGAAGGGTAAAAGCAAATTTTGAAAGAGGTTTAATAATATGGTAGAAATGAGTAGATAGATGTTAAGTGGGGGAAAGCAGCCCTCTGCCGAAGGTCCTGCCCCAAGACGAGTATAATGAAACCAAGTTGTTTTAACACCTGCTGCCGTCAGTGAGACATGGAAGGGGAAACATCTGTCGTTAACATCGTTGTGGTCACGCAGCATGATACAATTTGCACACTTTTGGAAGAAAACCGGCAATAGGGTTTTTACTAGGAAGGGCTGCTCAGATTCTAACTATGGAGGCTCAGGACCCCAAATCTCCCCAGTGTTGCTGTCACAAGATAATGAGAAAGAAGCAGCTGCAGAGACCTGAGAGGGTCCCAAGTGGGATGCCATGGGCAAGATCCTCTGTGATGGGAAGAGAGAGAGCAGAGGAAGGAGAGATTTTTGTTTGTTTTGCATTTGAGAACTCTAAGCAGGATGCAGGATGCACATTGCCATCTGCCTGTGATTGAATCCATGTAGGTAGTAAATAACATAGTCGCACACCCAGGTTGCGTCACTGGTCAATATCGACATCTGCAGAGCCCTTGGGCTGGGGAAAGATGGATGCCCTCTCTCCTGATGCCCGGGGTGGGGCAATCAAGGCAACCTGCTGCCAAGAAGAGTTAGGAGATCAACACCAAACACTTTATTTTAATTTACTTCGATCAAGTAAATAACAACTAGATTAAGATATAAAACATTTCCAGCCTCCAGAAGGCTCCTTCCTTCCTCTCCTAATCAATCCCCGCCAAAGGGAACCCTATTCTGACCCCTATCAACATCTATTAATTTTGTCTATTTTTCAGTTTTCTTCTTTCTTTTTTTTTTTTTTCAATTTTTGGCCGCACCCTGCGGCATGTGGGATCTTAGTTCCCTGACCAGGGATTGAACCCTTACCCCCTGCATTGGAAGGTGAAGTCTTAACCACTGGACCGCTGGGGAAGTCCCTCAATTTCTTATAAATGGTCTTATACCATGTGTATTCTTGTGTGTCTGGCCTCTATAACTTGACAGTACGTTGATATGATTTATCCATGTTGCATAGGCAGTCGTGGTTTCTGCTTTTCTTCCTGGCTGTGTAGTATTCCATTGTATGAACATGCTACAGTGTATCGTTTTGACAGTTGATGGATGTCTGAGTGGTTTCCGTTTTCGCTGTGAATAGAGCTGCTGTGAACATTCGTGTACAGGTTTTTTAGGTATACAGAAGCACTCCTTTTTCTGCAGGATATGTATATCTTGGAGTAAAATTCCTCAGACATGGTAAACATGTATTTAGTTTGAGCAGAAACCACCAAACAATTTTCCAAAATGGTCAATCCAGTTTACACTCATACCAACAGTACGTAAGAGCGCCATATGGTCTACATCCTTGTCAACATTTGGTTTTGTTTGTATTTTTTATTTGAGTCATTCCAACTTAAAACTCTGTTACATACATCATTACATGTTATATTATATGGATTTTCCCAGATCTTTATGACAAGTGTATTATTGTTCTCACTTTTTTTTTTTTTTTTTTGCGGTACGCAGGCCTCTCACTGTTGTGGCCTCTCCCGTTGCGGAGCACAGGCTCCGGACGCGCAGGCTCAGCGGCCATGGCTCACGGGCCCAGCCGCTCCGCGGCATGTGGGATCTTCCCGGACCGGGGCACGAACCCGTGTCCCCTGCGTCGGCAGGTGGACTCTCAACCACTGCGCCACCAGGGAAGCCCTGTTCTCACTTTCTGAATAAAGAACCAGAGGCCTTGGGAGGTAGAACACTTGTCTTAGGGCACTTGGCTAGTGTATAATAAAGGTGAGATTCAAACTGTGTACCTAACACCCTGGTCTTGGTTCCTGCTGGTTATCCCATGGTCAACCAATCAAGTTAGTGTTTAATTTGGGGTACTTTGGGGCACAGTCCCCATGGTGTGATTGTATTATTTCATTAAGTTTGTGCCTGTACCCTCATTCAGTCTTATATTTCCCTGTAGACTATGGTGATATAACTAATTGTTTTTCATCATTCAAAGAATAAAGTTAATTATTTAGTTTAAAAACCACATAATTTTTTAAAAACAAATAGCAGGTTACTTGAACCAGTGACCAAGGATTTTGTTCTCTTCAATGGAGGAAAGATTCCCAAAGTTACAGTGGGCAGACTCTAGGGTGACCCCCTGTGATCCCACCTCCCGCACCCTTGTATAACCCCCTCTCCTGGAGCGTGGGTGAGACACGCAGCTGGTTTTTAACCAGCATAATATGAAAAGGGGATGGGACGTGTAAGGTTATAATGCTCATTGTGAGCTGATTTGATGAAGTACGTGGTCGTGTTGGGGAGACCTGTGTGGCAAGCCTCTGAGTGCAGCTTCCAGGAGCCAGGGGCAGCCTCTGGTCAACAGTCAGCAAGAATCCAAGGTCCTAAATCCAACAGGCCATTAGGAACGAAATATTGGCAGCACCCACGTAAACGTGAAGCAGATCCTTCCCCAGTCGAGCCTCAGATGAAATTGCAGCCCTGGCTGACAGTTGATCGCATCCCTGTGTGATCCTGAACAGAGGACCCCATTAAGTCATAACCAGAGTCCTTACCTGCAGGGTCTTTGAGATGCTAAACGTGTAGTATTGCTACACAGTGATAACTAGTACAAAAGCCTTGTGTCTGCATGGAGATACAGAATGCAATACAGAAATCTAAGCTGATCAGCCAGCAGATCTTATCCAATTTAAGTGCTGGTAATAGACAACCACATCATTCCTGGATGGGAAAGAAACCTCCTTATGTAGATGCTTAAGTCCTATAACTCATGACCAGCTGATGAAGGCCTTTGGACTCAAACATCCCACGATGTCTGGACTGTAATCCCACAGTCGTGGGAGATCACTTTCTCTCTTGCACATTTGTTGGGTCGTAATGACTCCCAAGTGGGCTGTCAGTTGTGGCAACATTTCTTGAGCAAGGGCTCCACTGGAGAAGTTTCTTAATCGTGTGCTGGGTGTCCACACGGATGGCAACTGAACTGATGGGGCAACAAAGGTGGGTGAGCATAGGGGAGAGGACAGCTTCTGTCAGATACAGCCCTAGCACCCAGATCCTGCAGTGACCCCGCAGAACTTTGGCCCTGGCTGATTAGCCCCACAAGTTACCATTTGCACGTAGCATCTATTTGCATAATACACACTAGTCCCTGGCACTTCAGAGGAGGAGGCAAAACAGACATTTCTTTGCCCATCACTCTTATTTGTTTAGAAATATTAAGGCTTGGATGGATGGAGTTATCACTTGTTTGCTATCTCATTCCTATTTAAAGCAGTTTATAAGGAAAGTCCTCCAGAAAAACCCAGCCTCCCCCCCGACCCCAACCCCTACACATGACTTTTTGGGGACTGTGGTAAAGGAAGGGGAAGGTCATTAACCAGAGAGCTGCCAGAGCTCTCGTTCACATGGTCAACTGGATCACGTCACATCCCTGTTTGACTCTGTCCATGGCTCCCCCTTGCTCCCGGGACGAAGTGTGTGCTCCATGGCCCTGCAGGGTCTAACTTCTGCCCTGTCTCAGGGCTCACCTCACAACCCTTGTTCTCCATCCATGTTCTTTCTGCTCGTGTCCTTTCCCCAGCCTGCATCCTCCACCTGGTAGCCATGCCCTCCCCCTTTCTGCTCATCCTTCAGTTCTCAGGTTACATGTCACCTCCTCGGAGAAGCCCTCCTGGATCCATACCTGATTGGAAGGTCCCTGCTGTAGGCACTCTCATACCGCTGTATCCTTCTGGCACATAACATGATTTCAATGAAACAATCAATGAACTGCCAGTGAAGTGCCCCTGCTAGAAAGTTATTCTGTGAAGGTAGGAGGTACTACCTGCTCCCACTATCATCCCAGGGCCCACAATAAAAATTTGCTGACTAGGGCTTCCCTGGTGGCGCAGTGGTTTGGAGTCCGCCTGCCGATGCAGGGGACACGGGTTTGTGCCCTGGTCCGGGAGGATCCCACATGCCGCGGAGCGGCTGGGCCGGTGAGCCATGGCCGCTGGGCCTGCGCGTCCGGAGCCTGTGCTCTGCAGTGCACAGGGGCCACAGCGGTGAGAGGCCCGCGTACTGCAAAAAAAAAATAAAAAATAAAAAATTTGCTAAGTGATTGATGGAGTGAAGAAATCTATGAACAAATGAATGAATGGAGATCAATGTAATTTTTTAAATGTAACTTTTTATTCTGAGATTTTGATTGGCTTCCCAGAGGCTAGGAGAGGAGCTTTCCTCATCTTCTGATAATTATCACTTTTGCTCTGGTGTTTATGGTGGCTGGATTATGATTCCCTCTAGGGGACAGATTTCTGCTCTCAGAGGGGTCAGGTTTGGTGATGCTGGCCAAGAAGGTCGTAAGGTTGGCATGGCAGGGGGTGACATTGGCTGGTCACAGTAACAGGAAAGAGAGCTTTGGGGCTGGAGAGGTTCAGATTTTGATTAAGGAGGAGCATGGAGAAGTAGAGCGGGGTATTTGTGCCTGAAGGACTAAAGGGTCAGGGGGAGACGGGAGGAAGAGGAGAGGAAGAGAGAAAGGGGAAAGAAAGGAGAAAAGGGCTTGGGAAATGGAGGGAGCCCCAGGAAAGACTCCTTGACAGCTCTTCTTATTGCTCAGAAGAGACTAAGTGGAGTCTCTCTCAGAGAGATGCCAGGGTTGCCATTTGAGCAGAGAATTGAGTAATGGGGGGCCCAGAAAAGACCTCGAAGGAGAGGGTTCCAGGCAAAGGGACAAGGGGTAAAAGCCTCCAAAGCTAGACTTGGTTTGGCCAGAGTGATCCGGGCTCAGTGAGTAGCAGGAAGTGAGTTGGAAAGCACATTTGAATGGGATTTTTATAGCTTATTGCACACTTGAACATGTACTACGTTATTTTGTTTGACCCAGCAGCCCCATGACTTAGAGTATAAGTACATTTAGAAGACAGGAATCAGGGGACCAACCTCTGGGCTCAGACTAAAATGGTAGCTAGACTTACCATGTGACCATTTCTTAATGTATATAAATATCCAATCACTATGATGTACACCTGAAACTAATATGACATTGTATATCAATTATACTCCAATTAAAAAAATAAGACACCCTCTCCAGACTTAAATAAGCTATGAACATTTCAAAGCATGTAATTTTTCTTTCACCTTGACCCACAACAGTACATTCTCTAGTTAATGTAGCAAAACAAAAACAAAACACAAAACAAAACCAAAAAACAAACTCTAGGCTCAGACTGCCTGGATTCAAATCCTATTAATTTATTTATTGTACTTATTTCGCAAGTGACTCCAAATTTTTCTTATGTTTAAAATGAGACCAACCATCTCCATCATGAGCATTTGGGGAAGATTTAATGAGATAGTCACACAAAGTGTTCAATGTGATAGTTGGCACACAGTAAGCTCTTAATAAGTGTTACCCACTATTACTATTTCTATTTTATATAGCCAAAGTGGCTTATTTGGAAGAGCATTTCCAAATGTGTGGCTATAAACCTCCTGGAGTGATTCTGTGTCTCAGCAGATGCGTGATTTCTTTTTACTGCCTGCCACGTTGAAGGTACTCAGTAAGTATTTGTTGAATGAATGAAAGCAAGAACAAATGTGGCACGGATCAGGCAGAAAGAGAAGGCAGAGAGGAGTTTGAAGATAATTTGGTAGGCAGTGGGGAGCTATCAAAGCTTCCTGAGCAGAAGCAGGGAAGTGTCAGATGGATCGAAGGAGGGAGGGTTTGGAAGCAGGATGAATAGTTGGCAAGCTGTGGGCATCTTCTGGATGAGGAATAAAAGACTTGTTCTCGGGGCTTCCCTGGTGGCGCAGTGGTTGAGAGTCCGCCTGCCGATGCAGGGGACACGGGTTCGTGCCCCTGTCAGGGAAGATCCCACATGCCGCGGAGCGGCTGGGCCTGTGAGCCATGGCCGCTGAGCCTGCGCGTCCGGAGCCTGTGCTCCGCAACGGGAGAGGCCACAGCAGTGAGAGGCCCGCGTACCGCAAAAAAAAAAGACTTGTTCTAGAGTTTCCAGGGAGGAGGGAAGGAGGACTTTCCTTTTGTTCTTACTACTGCCTCGGGGGCCTGCGAATCACCCTGGATGACTCCCCTCCATGTTGTAACACACCTGGTGCACCTCTACATGTGATGTGCTGGTCTGCCTACCGCAGCCACCTTCATCCAGGTCTCCTGGATTGCTACCCTAGATCACTCCAGGGTCCCCTCTCATTCACCTGTCCTGTATCTCCAGCCTGCAGACTCTTATAAAAAGGCACCTCTGATGTTGACACTCTTCTCTTTGAAACCTTCTACCGGCTTCCTACTGTCCCTAAGATAGCTTCAGTTCCCCGCTGTGGCTCCCAGGCCATGTATAATCTTGTCCTGCTGACCTCTCCTCTCTAACTTGTTTCTCCTTCTTCTCCTCCTTTCTCTCAGAGCTGTCCATTTGGGCTCAGCTGATCTGACCTTTCTCTATCTAACAGAATGCTCCTGTGTGACGCCTGCTTGAACTATTTCAGGGCCTGAACTAAAGGTTCCAGTGTGATCTAGAGCATGGCTTTTCATCCTTCAATGTGCCCTGGAATCGCCTGGGTATCTTGTTATGGGGCTGATCCTGCTTTAGTAGGTTTGGTGTGGGACCCAAGATTCCAACGTTTCAGCGGCTTTGACCCCACCCGGGAGCTTCTGGGAAATGCAGAGTCTCAGGCCCTGCCCCGGACCTCTGAATCTGAATTTGTACTTCGGCAATTTCAGTACATAAGTGTCTGAGAGTGCTGGTCTAGAGCACCTCTTAAGAGCAGGAGACCCCCTTTCTGGTGGCTCCCTTGTGGGTCAGGGTTATGCCAGGCCTGGCCCAGGCACCTAGGATTTTGTTACTGAGTCTGGCCTGTTGGAATCTACACCCATGAGCTCTGACAGAATGAGACCAGTTCGGGAGCTATTACTTTCAACCAGGAGAGAAGAAACAGAACTGGCTGAGATGGGAGGTTGAGATGGTCACTGAGATGATGGGAGATAAATTCACTGAAGCCCTGCAGTGGCCTGGCCTCCATACTCTCCCCCTGGCCCACCTGGCTAGCCCCCAAACGACTTGTAAGGCATGGCATGGGAGAGCTATATGTCTTTTCTTAGCAGAATGGGGTTTGTGGTGGCCTTTGTTTTTTTTTAAAAAAATTATTTTGGGACTTCCCTGGTGGCGCAGTGGTTAAGAATCGGCCTGCCGATGCAGGGGACACAGGTTCGAGCCCTGGTACGGGAGGATGCCACATGCTGCGGAGCAACTAAGCCCATGTGCCACAATTACTGAGCCTGTGCTCTAGAGACTGCGTGGTGCAACTGCTGAAGCCCATGTGCCACAACTACTGAAGCCCACGCACCTAGAGCCATGCTCCACAACAAGAGAAGCCACCACGGTAAGTCCACACACTGCAACGAAGAGTAGCCCCCGCTCACTGCAACTAGAGAAAGCCCGTGCACAGCAACAAAGACCCAACGCAGTCAAAAATAAATAATTTATTTAAAAAATTTATTTTATTGAAGTATAGTTAATTTACAATGTTGTGTTACTTTCTGCTGTACAGCAAAGTGACTCAGTTATACATCTATACATTCTCTTCCATTATGGTTTATCACAGGATATTGAATATAGTTCCCTGTGCTATGCAGTAGGCCCTTGTTTATCCATTCTATAAATATTAGTTTGCATCCGCTAATCCCAAACTCCCAATCCTTCCCTGCCCCACCCCGCCTTCCCCTTGAGTGGTGGCTGTTCTTAGATCGATATATGATTTCCCAGCTGAACAGAAAGAATCTTAAAGGGAAGGCCACCAGGTTAAGGGCCAGAAGGGACTTGGCAATGCAGTAAAGTTCTGGCCTCTTGTGATTTACATATCCAGAGGTCATCTTCTCCCATCCTGAGAGGGAGACAAGATGGCCTTTCCAGACCCATGGAAAAGCCAAGGCCTGCCCTGGGTGTCTGAGGAGTCTGGGCAGCCCGGTTTCCCAACGTCATTGCTGGACCTGATTTCCTGCCTCTGCTGAGTTCTTGTTCTGTTGGCCTTACCACTGTTCCTTTATCACTGGCATTGATCCCAGTGTGGGCCCTGGCTCCCAACCTTGCCTGCAACCCGCCATCAAAGCACCCATAGATACAAGCCATGAAGTTGCAAGGATCACTGGAAAGGCATGACACTGTTGTGCAGAACAGCAAACTTAAAACAGCACAGAAAACAGAACAGACCTCCTATTCCCGAAGTTCTCTGCCCCGCCCCCTACCTCTGGGGGTTTTTCTCTGGCCCCTCACACCATGGAGTGCCTGGCCTTGGGTCATCTCATTGCTTTCTCTCTCTTAGTCCTCTTTCAAGTTCTCCTCCAAGTCCTTTGGAGGACTTTGCCAACAGAGTTAGGCAAGGGGATTTAGTTCTCTCCGTCCCAGGCCTAAAGTTCTCAGACCCACCTTTGCAAAGTCCAGGGGCACCAAGGCTCTTACAGGCTGGAGAGGCTTTCTTGGCCATTAGCAGCACGAAGAACCAGCAGGGACCTAGTGGTTACCTTTACCAGGAAGCACCCTCTTTATTAGGTACTTGTGGTTTTCAACAGCATTTCCCCCCTTCCTTTAGATTATCTCTGATAGAAGTTTCTTTGGGGCAAACAACCTGTAACATTTTATGCCATTCATTCATTCATTCATTCACTTATTCATTCAACACATATTCATTAAGCAAGGTCAGTGTGCTGAGTGCAGATACTGGAGGAAAATACAGATGTGCTTGTTTCTAGAAACCTGCCGATGGATTGATTGCTCACCTCACCCGTGCATTGTAGCACCGGTGATTACTAATGCTCTTGGTATATCCTGATACAGTCAAACAGAAATGTGTTTCCACCCACTTATTTAAAGGAAGGTCCTTCTGTATTGAATGTAATTTCAGTGCTATGTAAACCAAGGTCTGGTATTAGACCTTCTTGCAGATCTTTTAAGGTATGAAGTGCTAGGTACAGAACCTCCATTAAAATTTGTAAAGCTTTGCTGTTAAAATAGCATGAAAAGCAGTTCCTATGATGCATGTGACAATAAGCAGAATTGTGATCTAAGTAACAGGTGAATTGGGACAGTGGCCCTGGCGCGGCTGCAAACACCTGCAGACTTTACAGGATGAGGTGTTTGGAAATAAACCCATTCAAACCCCAAGTGTGTGCAGTTTGCTTGCAAAGTGATAATATTTAGGGGACTGTTTACCAAAAAACCAAGTCTCTCTTAGCATGGATTGAATTAAATACTGTGATATTACTGAATTAAGTGCAGGCACGTTCTGCTGGTCCCCAAAATGCTTTTTTCATTTAATTTTTTATATTACAGTTGATTTACAATGTTGTGTTAGTTTCATGTGTACAGCAAAATGATTCAGTTATACAGATACATATATCCATTCTTTTTGGAACTCTTTTCCCATATAGGTTATTATAGATTATTGAGTAGAGTTCCCTGTGCTATACAGTATGTCCTTGTGGATTATCTATTTTATATATACTAGTGTGTGTATGTTAATCCCAAACTCCTGATTTATCCCTCCCCCTCAAAAATCTTCTAATTGGAGTCTTAGAGTTGACTTTTTTTCCCATGTGCTTTATTAAGTAGGAAGCCCCAGTAACGCCCAGAATCTAAAACAAATATGACTCAGTTCTCTAGTTAGCTTTCTTCCCTTGAAGCTGTTATCAAAATTAACCCCAGGGAGTATAAACTTTAATGCATCCATCTCAGCAATACCTCCCCTGATCTTGGGAAGCCGTAGAAAAGAGAAAATTATGAACCTTGCAGGGACTCTGAAGTTTTATCAATTATCACAAGCAGCGTGAGCCCACAGTCATTGAAATCATCTTGGGGAGGGGAGGGTGAGAAACGTACTTATTTGCAACGGAGCATTATTGGCTGAGAACAAATGGGTTGCTATTTGTTTTCTCTGTTCATCCGTAATGATTACAGGCTGGCGTTGGTGTTTAGCGACAGGATCCAGCAGGTCAGTTATGACAACTTCATCACTGTCATTAGCGCCTTTTGTTTGCAGTGAACATGAAAAGCTGTTCAGCATTAAGGAAAAGAAGGGGTGGTGGGGAATGCGTGGAGAAAGTGAGAGGGTAAAGGAGAGAGCCAAGCACCCGAAATTCACACACTAGGAAGACCGAAGAAGGACACCCTGGGTGCTCTGGTCACACTGACTTCACTGGGGGAGGGGCCTCAGTTAGGGGACCCAATTTTGGACTCTATGTTCTTTTTACTAGAAGAGTCATTTCTTGTGTCTGTAAAGGCTAGTCTTTTTTTTTTTTTTTTTGCCAATTTGGGTTCCTAGAAATGCACTAAGGAGATAATGTTTTGGTAAGGGATCTTTCTGCTTCAAGGGTGGTGTCTGTGAATCAGTATCTTCTCCAGCAGGCGAGGGTAAAATGAAGCAAAATACATAGAGGAAATGCAGTGACCTTT
This sequence comes from Delphinapterus leucas, assembly GCF_059928025.1. Lineage (NCBI taxonomy): Eukaryota > Metazoa > Chordata > Mammalia > Artiodactyla > Monodontidae > Delphinapterus > Delphinapterus leucas. The sequence continues at coordinate 19,250,596 of NC_143142.1, forward strand.
GTTGGGGACCTACTGGGTATCAGGCAAGGTGCATTTTTATGAGTGTTATCTCCTTTGTCTTCTCAACAACACTGGGGTCCAGTGGCTTCATTCCCACAGTACTGATGAAAACAATAAAGCATGGAGAGGTAATATGTTACCTCTAAGATCACCCAGCTAGTCAGAGCAGAGCAGGGATTTGAATTCAGGTGTGTCTCTTGTTGCAAACTTAGTACCCCATGCTGCAACCCACCCCCTTCCTCCCGCAAAAAAGAAAGAAAAAAACCCCCACTACCAAACAAATTTCTTAACTGGGTTCAAAGAGGCAAAGTTAAAAATCTCAGTATTCAGAAGACCGTGAAAATGTAGGCAGAAGCATGTATTTATTTGACGATCTAATTATGTGAAAGCTCGGATGATAAAAAGACATATTGAAAGAAATTGTACTAATGAAATCATAGAAACGCATTATGCTTTTTTGGGAACTCACCCCTCCTCCGGGGGTGACCCTTGACAAGACATTCTGTGTTCCTGTTTTTTTGGCAAAAAAAAGTGAGTGGAAGATGAAAGTTTGATATTTGGCTCATGCAAATCTTTGTCTCATTGGTGAATTTTGGGCCCCCTTGTCGTTTTGGCTTTCTGCTGCCTGACCAAGCTCCTTTGACTCAAGTGCCTACTTCTTACACCCTTCTTGTTCTTTTCTGGACAACTTCACTGAATCTTGTGCCTTAGGTCTTGAGAAGCATCTGGTAAAACTGGCCAATTGTGATGGGAGGCATACAGGGAAAAAGGTGGGGCGGGGGTGGCTCGGTGGGAGAGGGAGAGAACAAAACAGGGCAGGGTTCTTGCGGTGACCAAATCAGGCTGCTTCTGCTGTGACATTACATTTAATGTCCAAAATTTGACCTTAACCATTTCTGATGAACTCTGTTGACCATGTAAGCTACTGACAGAACATTCACTCAAATCCTAGTGAAGTTGAGGTTCCTGGTGCAATGTGACCTATGTGGATGAATTTAAAGGATTTGCTTTTTAACCGATTAATTCTCAGCTCAAGTCTTTTTAAGATTTCCTGGATGCCCTTAACATCACGCCGGCCAGAGTGATGCGTTCTGAACGTGCACTTGTGTGTACCGCTGTGAAAAAATAAGAAGTAAATGAAAACCCCAGGCCCACGTGGGGACTGGTGACACCAGACACCAAGACTGAGGATCAGGAAGCTGGAAATTCCCTCCTGCCTTGGTGTTTGGCCTCCGGCTTTTCCACTTCCCTATATCACCCTTGTGGTGGGTCTGTGCGTACAGCAGGGCTCTCCTAATTTGATGGTAAAAACCACAAGAGCCAGAATACTAGTTCTAATTCTCAGCGACCATTTAAACATCCAAACCCAAACCTTTGCGTGCAAGGGCGCGGTGACCACCTTGGGCAGACAGCTCCTCTACCAGTGGGCTCCAAAGGGCAGGTCCGCTCCCACGAGGGAGCTCTCACCCCACTTTGCCCCGATTAGCTTGAGACAAGCAACCTTCTCCAGCTGTTAGGTTTCTCTTTGCTGAGTTTACAGGGCGGTGGAGGGGGTGGAGGGGTCAGGACTGAGGCTTAGGGGCTGGACCGCGGGGCGCTGTTCACGGGTGACCCGGACCACGGGCTTCAGCATCACCTGGGCAGACAGGTGGGGCACGCGCATTTCTGGGGCCGCCCCAGACCTCCTGAAGCATGCTGATGGCCACTGTCCAGTTTAAGACACTGGCACAGAGACCTCCCCGCTGTCCCTTGGGTGGTGGGCGTTGGGTCCAGGGCGTCCCCTGCTCGCAGGGGTCCCGGAGGAGAGGGGGTGGTGAGAGCGCAGGGAGTAGCAGGCGGGAAGTCGGGAGGAGAAGAAGGAAGAGGAGGAAGAGGAGAGGCGGAGGAGGAGAGGAAGTCCCCCATGGCCACCCCGAGGGGAGGGCGGGACGGTGCCCGCAGGGACTGGGTCGGCCGGCGAAGAGGGGGCCGGGCCTGGCCGCTCCGCTCGGGCGCAGAGGAGTACTGGCCGCAGGGCGCGCGCTCCCCGCCGACTCTCGCGGAAGAGGCGGGGGCGGCGGCGCGTGCGCGGGGCCGCGGGCGGCGCGCGGGGGGCGGGGCGGGCGCGAGGCTGAGGCGCGCGGGGCGGTAGCGGGGCGCGCGGGGGGGCGCGCGGCGGGCGGGGGCGGGCGGGGGCGCGCGGGGGGGCTGCCCCGGGGCGGCCCCCCCACGTCGGGGCGCGGCGGGCGGCGGCGGCGGGAGCGCGTCCCGTCCGGGTCGTGAGGAGCCGCCGCCGCCGCTCGCCAACATGGCGGACCTGGAGGCCGTGCTGGCCGATGTCAGCTACCTGATGGCGATGGAGAAGAGCAAGGCGACTCCGGCCGCCCGCGCCAGCAAGAAGATCGTCCTGCCCGAGCCCAGGTACCGGCTCCCCGGGCCCGCGCCGCCCCCCGCGTCGCCGCCCCCCGTGGCCGCCAGCGACACCCTGCGTCCGGGAGGGTCGGGCGCTCAGCCGCCGCTGCCCCCTCGGCCGGCGACCTCCGGGAGCGGGCGCTGCAGGGCCGGCCTCGCCGTTCCCGTCTTTGAAATGGGGCATCGGAGGGCTGTTGGGGGGACTCCGGGAGAGAGCGCCCCGAAGTGCCCAGCGCGGCGCGTGGCGCGTGGCGCGCAGCGAGCGCCCCAGCGAGGTGTGGTGAGGATGTGGTTGTGACTTCGCTGGACCAGCTCCATCCCTGTCGCCCCTTCCTGCCCCATCTCTGCCTCTCGGTCCAGCTCCATCCCTGTAGTCCTCCCTATTTCATTGCTGTGGTTCCTTCCTGCCCCATCCCTGTCCTTCTAGCCCCATCCCTATCCCTGGCCCCATCTCTGTCATCCCTGCCCTCCCCTCGAGCCCCAACATATGGTCCCCTGCCTGCCCCATCCCTGTCCCTCCTTCTGCCCCATGCTTGTCTTTCCCTTGTGCTCCATCCCGGTCGTTCCTTCCCTAGTTTCTGTTCTGTCCCCCATTCCAGCACCGGCCTCCCCTCAGCTCCCTCTGGGCGCCTTAGCTAGGGAGTGCAGGCGAGTTGCCTTTTGCCCCAGGCACTTAAATTGGTGTTTTCAGTGCTTGCTCCCCTTAAGGTCCACCAGTCCAGTCAGCTTCCTGCACTCCTTTTCTCTTTGGTGCCTCCAGGCAGTAAGGAGTGGATTCTGACCCACCCGATTTTCTTTTTGGTACTAAGTGTGTCACCTGGTGACAGATCCACTGGTGGCACTTTATTAAAAGGTTGAAATGGGACTCACTTAAAAACGCATGTTGAATGGGTGATTCCAGGCAGGAATTTGTTGTTTAAATTACCGGCAAAGGGGCCGATTGAATTGGCGAGGGTCTTGGTGAGGTCCATACCAAGTTGTAATTTTTGTCTTAAAAATGATTTATTATTGATGAAGTAGTAAACGGCTTGATTAGTTCATATCATTGGCACCACCCCAGAAAATATCATGCATCAGATTAATAGTGAGTTTCAAATAGTGTATCAAAGGATTAGCGTTGGATTTTTTTTTCCCCTTAGCTTTCCTAATTAACAACATCATGAGGGGTACAGCAGATGTGTCTCCTTGACACTAAATAGCTCTTGGTCAGTTGATGATAAAAAGAGGCATCTTCTTTATGGTGAATTTAAGACCATGCATTTTTGTAATGTATTGGAATCTAAAACCAAAGCTGTTCTCCATTTGAAAGCATCAGTTCTTCAAGTGTTATATACATCTAAGATTGCTTAAATGTTACCTTGACGTAAGAAAAAAAACATCTTTCTTGTGATGCTGAGGGCTCATCAGATTATTTTTACAAATCCCTGAGTCCAAGCCCCACGATATAGAAAATATCTTTCCCTTTGCGTTATTCGTTGTGAAAAGTCAAATTGTGTAAATGAAGACGTGCTTCCTGGATGTTTTTTGTCTCGCTTGCCCTTCATAGCCCCTGCCTCTTTTACATTTTGCAGGGAAAAACCTACTTTGATGAGTGAAGACAAGCAGGGAAAGTAAGGGAAGAGTGGAGGCCTTTCGGAGTGTTGTGAAAGCAACACTCCTGTTCCAGACTTTAACATATCCGAAGCTCGCTGATGATCAGTGCTGTTTAAAATTTCTGGCAAGTGGGAAACTGTAAAACAGTAACCCCCAAATGAAACCTGAATTTCATTAAAAAAAAAAAAACCCTCTACATTTCTATAAATGTCATATATAGTGCTTAATTTCTTTTCCTCTTTTTCTTCCTTAAGGGCAGGGAGTCCCAAATATATAAAGTGTCTATATGTAAAATCAAGAAATCTTAACTCATGGACAGTTTTTTTGGGGGGGGGAGGGTGATATATAATATTACTAAAATTAGGAACTGCTGTTCATTTTTTTTCTTGGTGTTTTGAACTTAATATGACTTCTGCTTTTTTCAATGTCCCTCTTAAGAACATACTTACGTGCTTAGGGTATTCACTTACTTGTGTGAAGGCCTTTGTTTTCGGTGGCATTCTTTGGTAATGCTTTCTTTTAGGGCAGAATCAGTGACCTGCCAGCAGATTTCTCATGACATTTTAGAACTGAGACATATCAACAGGAGAGTAATTTTAGGAAGTGACTCTTTAGTAATTGTTATTCTGTTGCTGTTTTGTTTTTAAATAGACTCGAATTAGGCCATTGGAACCTCCTCCAGAGATTCCAGTTTGTTTTGAGTTTATCTCAATTGGCTTTAGTTTTGTGCTGTGACCATTTACATAGTAACTGCCACTCCTTGTGCTGTGTTAGGATTCTGGTACATAGAGATCATGAGGTAAAACATCTTGCACGTTTTTTCTCCATGACTGTATAGCAGTTAGTGGCCTACCTGCTCGATTTTGGGATGGGGGTGAGAGGTTAGGGGGATTTCTAGCTCTGGTAAGCAAGTTAATTTCATGTTGAACTGCCTCAGCATCATGACTCAAAAGCCTAGTGTGATTTCGCTCTTTGCTAAAGGATACAGGTAACATGTTTTCTGATAAGAGTTTCTATCTCAGCTTCATTTTGGGGTAAGCCCTGTGATCACCAGTCTTGGGCATTCTTGAAAAAGAGGTTTAGCTTTGTATTTTCAGTATCTAAATGGGAAGCATAAAACTTGCCATCGGTCTATCCTGAGTGACTTTTCTTTCCAGCTAATTATTTGAAGCCACTGAGTATTCTGTGTGCTTCCTTATTTCACTTACTTTGCCTTTTCCCCAGTTTTGCACAGAAAGGCAACAGAATGAAGCAATAGCTAGCTAATTTCAATGAAGTGCGGGGTGTGCAGTCCCCTGCCTATTACGGGAGAATCTCAGAAAATGGAACGTTCCACCCTGGGGAGATTTTGCTTCTCTGAGATGGCAAGAGGCAACCATTTTGTTAGGCTGACACATTATTCAGTTAACGAACCAATGAGTGCAAATTCTGGAAAAGTTGCCTGTTTGTTCAAATTATATAGCTGCTTTAGTTTACTGAAACATTTGTCGAGCTAGTGTAGCTGATGTGCAGGCCCAGCTCATTCATATGTGCATGCCAGTTGTTTTATGCCACGTTAGAGAAGAAACGCTTTTATTTAATAGGGTCTAATTCAGAAGCCAAGGCCTACAAAGGGTTAGCATCTTAAGCTCTGGAGGGTTCAAGGCAGCTTTTCCCCTGGGCTCACTACTCTTGTATCTTTTTCCGCACAGAGTGAAATCCAGTTGACTTGAGGTCACACACACTTGCAAGAGGTTGAGTCACGTAAAATCCATCTTTCCTCTGGTGTTTCATTTCTGTTCAGTGGACATTGAAAACTTGGGATCATCCATCACAAAGCTTGTCCTTTCCAAGTATTCACACGCTATGATAGGAAGGTCTGAGAACATTTTAAAGAGCCTTTATAAGTTTCTGGGAGCATTTTAGACCGTCCTGAAAAAGGTGTGTGATACTGTTTATTCCATTAATTCAGTACCTGGTTGTAGAGGTTTTTTCCTGAGCCAAGCAGAGGGATACTGTGACCACCCTGGCTGCAGCCTCTTCCTTCAAGGGGCTTACAGTCTAGTGGCAAATACACTGGGAGTTGAGAAATATGTTTACTTTCATGTGCAATTGCTTGAAGATTCTATTTAACTGTGGACAAGTAGCACGGAGTGGCTTTTACTATTCTGTATTCACGGAACACATTATATCTGCTCAGTGTCTTATAGTAATTTGTTAATGATCTCCTTTGAAGAGCTATTTAGCTGTAATATATATAGTAATATGGTAGTGTGCATCTTCCTACTTTTAAAACTATCATGGGTAATTGATCTTGAAAAATAGCTCTGTTTTCTTCTGATGTGAAAATGGGGTTTATTCTGTAATTTCCCCAACTCCAGTCAGCGAGTGAGTGGTGGGTGACTTGAAAGATTCCCCTCCGTTTGGGTTGGAGGGTATTCTATGCCTGCAAGCCCAACTCTGAACTGAAAAGTTAAGGTTGAAAGAAGGAACAGCCTTCAGGAAGAAAGCGCTCTTTATCGTCGATAGGAGCATTTCTATGCATAAAACGGTGGTGGTGGTCTTGCTTCTTTTTCTCTATGCGACACTTTCCAAATGTAATTTGTTTTGACCTTTCAGTTACTACTTCATTCTCGGGCAAAGTTAATTTGTGCCAGCGACTTGAAGATGTAAGTGTGGTGTGTGATCGGCAATTCTTAGAAATAGACGTTCCAGTGCAGTCAATTTGGGACCCAGAATATGCCCAAGTCAAGCGTTGTGAAAGGCTTTGCGTCGAGAGCCCAGTCGATGTCTTTGAGGTACAGGCAGTCCCAGCTTTTAGAAGCGATGTGTTTTCAGAGACAGCCTCTTAAAAACACCTCCTCGGTACACTGAATCGGGTTTTGCCAAACATCTGTGTGGACGGGGACGGACACTGTTGGATCAGATGTCACAGCTCAAAGAAGGGACGCTTCCGTCTTTATCGTGGCAAGCAGAGTAAGAGATGCCACGGAGTAGAGAGGGCACCCGGGGTCCCTGCAACCCCGACAAGCGAGAGAGAAGTTTAAATTCCATGAAGTAGTGATATGACAACTACCATTTGCCGAGAGCTCGCCCTCTGCCAGGCAGTTTGCATCGTGAGTGCATCTGTTCCCCACAACGGTCCTCTCAGGTCGTTAGCATCAGCTCCGTTTTCCCAAAGGAGCAGGTGCTCAGGGAGGTTTAGGAACTCAGTCCAGGTGACAGCTGAATGTGGCCGAGGCAGGTGCAGGATTCAAGCCCAAGTTTCCCAGAATCTGGGTCCTTTCCACCTTGCTATGCCGTCTCACCAGAAAGAATAGCGAACACCCCCACGTCTCATTTTACAGGGAATGGATGAAATAGCGAAACTTTTTTTTTTTTTTTTTTGGTTGGGGAAAAATCATTCTGCGTGCCGATTCAGTCAGCTGCCAGGGTGGCATTGGGAAAGTCAGGACCGACCTCACAGACTGATCGAGAACAGCTATTCCTCTGGGACCTGCGAAAACGGTAATTATGACTAAGTGAATAAGCAGTTTCTGCCTTTTTCCCAGGAGGAGCTCAGGGGTTAAATGCCTGTTCTGTTTAATAGGAGAAGCGCAATCTCGCTGCTGTTAATGAGAAATTGTATAATAATAGACCGCCTCACCCCCTGGCCACCCAACAGGATTTCTCTCTTTTATCATTTAGAAAAAAAGGGCAGCTCAGGCTGCTTACCTCCCACCCGCCCCCCACCCCCAATTTTCCATATCTGAGAAAAGGGTAAAAGGGACAAAAGAATATTTTTGGCTTTATTTGCAGTAAAAATCACTTTCTCATTCAAATAATCTTCCTCTGTTAATAAAACTGTGTATTTGAAGATGGCTGTAGGTGAAAATGCATTCTGTGTGCCTGATGGTCTGTCCTTATTCTCTGGACTTGAGCGGTGGGGAAATGGAAATGATGTACTTGGCAACTTTTGCTTTCTGGTTGTTGAATCATTTGTCAGCTAAGTCATTTGCATGCTAATGAGGTTGTTCTGGACCGCCTCTGCTTCTCCTCTTTTTCACTTCTTTATCCTTCTCTGTTTTTATCACTGATTAGAAGTTAGAACCCCTGGGCCTTTTGGGACTGCTGTATGGGTCTGAAATGCAGCAGGCTCCCCATATCCTGTAAATATTTCTCCTAATTTTGGAAGGCTTCTTTTGGGTCACCTGTGCTTTGGCCTCAGTGTGAAGCAAAAGCACATTGTAGTACTTTATAGGACCATAAAGAAAAAGCCCCTTAGAGAATACAGTGAAAATATTTTTGCAGCTCATATATTTTGTGACTGATTGTTTGTAAGAGTCAGCTTTGACCCAGCCTTGGACTTGTACTCTTTTGCTCTCATTTCCTTCTTCCAGGGTTTCAGGAGCAGGAAAAAGTGATTCTATGAAAGTAGCCCATATGAAAGTAGCCCGGCCAGACCTTTATCCTTAGTGAACTTGAAGGCCAGTTGTCATCACTGGCCCCTCATTTTCCTGTGCCCTCCCTCCTACCTGCCGTACTGTACTAAAAGAGAAAGTTCTAGACTAGGAAGTATGACCCTGATTCCACTGGCAATTTGCCATGGGCCGTTGGTAAGTCACTTAAATTCAGTTCAGTATTAAATTCAGTGTATTCAGTTTCCCCATTTGTACAATATGATATCTATTCCTTTTTGATCACAAAATGTCCAAATAAAAATCTGTCTCTTGAGAGCATTTTCTATCCATACATTTGTGAGCAGGAGAGAACATTCATTTCAAACACAGAAAACTCAGGAGAAAAAAGATCGGAAGCAGTGTGAAAAGATAATTTTACTTTAATTTGCACCATAGGTGGTGGTGGTTGTGATTTATATGCAGTATGAGACATAACACCTTAAAAAAAGTACAAAACAGTAGGAGATAAAAGCAGTATTGCACGGAGACCCTTGTGCCACGTGCTCAGAGGGGGCGGGCTCGGGAGGCAGGACTTCTGAAAAGTTAGAATGTTGACCCCTAGACCCATAAGTAGGTGAATTTCCCAGATTTCTCCTCAGTGTTCTTCCTCTAGCTGTTTGTTGTAGTACTGTTTATCTAGAACCTTCTGCATGTGGTGCTTTGCGTGGTTCTTTTCCTTTCTTTCCTCCTTCCTCCCTTTTTTCTTCCCTCCTTCTTTCCCTTCCTTTTTCCCTCCCTTTACTTCCTTCCATCCATCCATCCATCATCCAGTAGGCTCTGGGCTGTATTGGCTTCAATACCTAAGAGTTCACAAGTGTGCCACTTTTAAATATAGATAACTAAGCAATTAAGAGAGTTGACATCCTCAAAAGGTCTTTGCTTCAGTAAAATGCACCAAAAATCATAATCTAAAAGCAGCTGGCTTCAGCGTATTAGGCATAAGGTGATGCACTCTAGTCTTCCTCAGACATTCAGAGATCGCATCTTAATAACATAGCATTGTCATATCTCATGTTTGAAAAGATCTTGGAGGGCACCCAGTCAAGTCCTGCATTGGGTGGGCGACCTCCCTCTCTAGCATCCAGCCAGGGTCATCTTTGGGGAGCATCTCTGGAAGCTCCGTGGTGTTGGAAAGCTCTCTTTGTAATTAATTCTGCGCACAGGTCTCTTGCTCTCCTTTTGTGGCCTTGCAAAACAAGTTTAATCCCGCCCCAACGTAATGCATCTTCAGACATTTGAAGGCAGCTACCCCAGCCCAGAGTGGCTGCTATGGGAAGCTGTCCCCCGTTCCTTTCGTTGTTCCTCATGTCATGCTGAAGTCTGCACATTGCTCTGTAATCCACGCTCATCAGTCTGAACATTACCTAGCTCAGTAAGAATATTAAAATTGATGAAGACTAGAAAGGTGTCTGCAGAGTTACTGTAATGAATTTAGTGATGGCAAAACTGTTAAATCCAAAATCAAGTGTATGGTCAAGTCCCTCTAAAAGTTCCATTATAGGGAGAACCTTTTTGGTTCCTTGAATGATTTTAAAATTCATTATACCAGTTTGATTAGGGGATTGTTTCCATTGGTCAAAGTTTGGAAGTTAGGCATGGGTTACATGTGTTTTGTGACAGTGACTGCCCTTTGCCAAGTGCAAAGTGAGTGCTAGGCACTGTGTATTTCTTAGATAATCATGGGCTAAACTATTTCAGGAAGAAAGCGAGCTTCAATTCAGTTGAAAAGATCATCTTCTGAGGGTTAGAGAGTGTATGTTTCATATATTCCAAAACTTACAACTCTGGTAGCTGTGGGAAGCAGCAAGTTTCTTCATTTGCAGCAAGAAAACTTTCTTGACTAACGCCTCCTTGGTATTTGTATTTTGTGTCATTAAGTCAATCCGTTGCTCTTTATAATCTAGAAAGGTAACTGGTTATATTTTCAGGTCATTTGTTCTAAATTTTCTATATCTGTATTGCTTTCAATAAGGATTTAAGTTAAAAATGAGCTGAGATGGGAAGGCATTTACACAGCTGTTAAATACTGCAGGCTTTCATTTTGCATCATGAAAATGTCTAAGGCTTTGATGACATTTTCGATGTATCTTCTTTGAAAAGTACAAGGCTTTTGCTGTTGGGTGTAGGGGTGGGGGGTGTCTATACCCCATGTAGAAATGGAACTAACCCTAATAGAAAAGGTCAAGGGACTTTCATATTCATCTTTTTTTTAACATCTTTATTGGAGTGTAATTGCTTTACAGTGGTGTGTTAGTTTCTGCTGTATAACAAAGTGAATCAGCTATACATATATCCCCATATCTCCTCCCTCTTGAGTCTCCCTCCCACCCTCCCTATCCCACCCCTCTAGGAGGTCACAAAGCACCGAGCTCATCTCCCTGTGCTATGCGGCTGCTTCCCGCTAGCTAGCTATTGTACATTTGGTAGTATATCATATTCACCTTTAAAAGGCCCTGCTTTTTTCACCTACATGTACTGTTTCTTTTCTCATAATGACACCCTAACTGGGACAGGGATTACGCAATAATCACCACAACATTAGAGTAGAGTGTAAAGTTTTCCTGCTCTCTTTTTGTGTTCCATTTTGGAACCGCTCCTTCTGTTTTGTTTCCAGTGGCCGTGGAGGAAAATTTATTATTTTATGCAAAACATCCCAAGTAGAATTGGGCTAGGAGGGGAAGGTGTTCCCTGCACAATAGTAGTTTCTAAGCAAGGGATGAGAGGATGCTTATGTTAATAACCCCCCCACCCCCACCCCCGCCCCGCCCCTCCAAAGAAAAAACTGTAAGAGTTTTGTGTTCAGGGATTTCTTAGGGTTTAATCATTTGGTTTCTTTCTTTCTTTTTTTTTTTTTAATTCCACGTGGAAAATCAGCCAGCCTCTTTATGTTTGTGTCCTTTAAATAAAGTGCCCTGCTTGAGAGGGGATTGCTATTTCAAATTAATTATTTTTTTAAAATTCAGGTTACTCTGTAAGAGAAGCTTATTTTCTCTGGCCATGTCATGCTGGAACAGTTTGATGAACTAGAGGCTGGACACTCCTTCCGGTAAGATCAGAATTTGAAGTTAAACATTATGGCCGATGGGTGTCTCACAAGTCTCTGGTATAGGATAGATGGTGGAAGAACAGTAGAAAAAGCCAGACTCCAGTTTTAAAGGGCCTCAGTGGTTCTAACCTGATAACATTCTTTCCCTGCTCTTAAGAAACATTCTCCAGACCTGGGGTATGAATTGGATCAGTATTAAAATGATCATGATGGGAGATCTACTTGCTGGGCTTAACAGTTAGGTCTGACTATGTTAACTTGTTAAACCCAATGACATCTGATGGTCATCTGTTTCATATTTATGCAAGAGATTTGAATTCAGAGCACAAAAAACCCCACTAATACTTGTGTATAGCGCCTTGTAGTTTTACACGTATTGACTCTTTCTTGTTAGTTTTTACAGTTATTCTCTGTAGTTGGTAGACATTTGAAAAAGAAAAAAGAAAATTACTCCAGACATGTCCATGTGGAGACAATGAGAGGGGTATTTTGTCTGTTTGGGGGAAAGTTGGTACTCTCCTCGGACCTGGGGGCTTCCCCCTGCCCTTCAGACTCAGAAACTGGATTCTGTCATGGCACTGAGTCTCTCTCTGCCTCTTACTGTGAAGTTCACATCAATCAGCCGAGTCGGCCCGACTAACGCCTTCTCTTCTCTTCTTCGAGCCCGGTGGTTCTTATTTAAAGACCCCTTTGAGAATCCGATGAGGTAGAGGCTCCCACCCCTCAAAGTGCACTAACTCACATGGTCGATTTACCTGAAAAGCCAGACTGTAGGTGGAGTGTCAGATTTGCTGCTTTACACTCAGTACTCATTCTCAGGACCCTTGTGCCTGAAGTCCCCATGACCTGAGAGTTCTCCCCTCGTGATAAGGCGGCCCTCGTGGAAGTGACGCTGTCCTCAGAAGGTGACACAGGTGGCGCAGGCCTGTGGCTGGAGGGGTCAGAAGGCCTAGCCCCCTGGCTCGGCAGCTGCAGTAGCTGGGACCAGGTCATTTCTCCAGGGGGTGGCTTTACCCTGGATGTGGAATCCTGGAATTCCCTGACAGTGAGAGGCCCCTGTCCACATATTCATGTTTCCTGCTCTATCTAACTGGTGCCAGGCCCCCACTGGATTCGATCCTAATTTATATTTAGGGTATAAATTCCTGTGACACATTGTATGGAGATACAGAACGTCCAGCACCTCAAATAACTGAAGCCACAGCTTGTTAGCCGAGGAGCCTTTGGCATTTCTCTGCCCTTTGTGTTATGTGTTGATTTAAAATTTTCGTTCTCCGAGAGCAAGCTTTTTCCCTTATTTTCAGATTCTTGGGAACGGCTCCACAATACTCATCATCCCCATTTTAGGAGGAAGTTCAGGTTCAGAGAGAAGCTAATTGCTCAGGATCACCTGGATAGCAAACGGCACAGTTGAGCCTCGGTTCAAATTCTGTGCATTTTAATAGACAACCTCAGCCTACCTTCCGCCACATGAATCTTCTAAACAAAGAAGTTTCTTGGATTTGGGTAGAGGAACATTGTCAATTTCAGATGCTAGTAACACAGTTTGAAATGCATTGTCTTCGTTCAGTTGGGTGATCTACTACAGGGATCTGATGAGGTGATCCAGTAGCTTACATATATTGATACTTTCATTATTTTCCTACCTCAGACACACTTTTGTAATTTCAGATGCGCTCTTATTTCAAAAGCAAAATTAAAACTCACGTCTCTCCCTGTCTGTAGGTAAATGGGGATCTTTGGCTTGAACATACTTGTCAGTTACTCTAGATGCTTTAAGGATTTTTTTATGTTACATTTATTAATCTCGTTAGTGGTACCTTCTAAATTGTGGTAGAAAATTAATGAAGCAGGTTGCCTATTAAACCTTCATACAGAAAGGTCGTTGAGCTCACATTGGGGTGGGGTTCTGTTTGTCAGAGACACTTTAGTGACCCAATCCACAACTCAACGTCTTCACCTGCTCTCCCCGAAAAAGAAATTCCCCAGGTAAAACGCCTTATTGATCACTACTGGCAGTGAAACTGGAGCACCAACTCTGTCTCTGGAAAGCGGCAATGAAAAAGGTAAAGAATTAAGCATTTATCTTACCTTTCAGTACGAACTACATTTTAAGGTAACCAGAACTCCCTAGTTGGTCATGGGAGATTCATCTTTACAGAAGAATAGCAGCAAATCAGAAGGAATGACGGAATTAGAAAAAGAAATCATCGTTTTGCAACGTTTACTGAAAGTATTGATTTAGGTAAAGATCATCAGTGTATGAAACCACTAAATGAAAGGTAGATGGGGGAATTTTAAATGGAGAGGTCAGACTCTCACCATCTGAATTTTCACATCACTAACGTTGGGGCTCAGGACAGGCCGACCCCAAAATAGGCCAAAGTGGCATACTGATTATTTTGAATTAAGGTTACTTAAGAAACAACCAATGGAAGAAGAACACTTTGACCCTCCTTTGTCTCCAGAAAGCAGGAAATAAATCTCCCATGTGAAAGGTACCCTCCCCACCCCAGGAGGTAGAGAGACATCCTTATCACCAGAGATGGCAAATTCCAGCGGGCTGAAAAGGCTGTGTAAATAAACCTTGTTATTCTTCACTAATTTACGACCCCAAGCCCAAATGTCTTTGTCTTGTCAGTTCTTCACAGATTTATTGTTTCTTTGTCTAAGAAGTATAAAAGCCACCTGCTTTGGTCCTTTCTTTAGGTCCTATTTCTGTGAGACTTCTGTACCTATGAATTAAATTTGTTTTTTCTCCTGTTACTCTGTCTTGTGTCCATTTAATTATTAGACCTGCCTGAGGAACTCAAGAAGGGGAGGGGGGAACTTCCCCCTCCCCAACGCTGAGGAGAAATAAATGCGTCTCCTTGTATGAGGCAATATGAAGACTTATGTAGTGAGTATTCCTGCCCCCAAAGGTGGACTTGCATGAAAGTCAAGCTCAGAGCTGACTTTCAGCTCACAGGACACATGGAGGTAGAAGAACAGATTGAGTGACCTTATGAGGAAGCAAACAGGCAAATCCAGAATGGGGGCTATCCTCCAGGACTGCGGTCCTGGTTTCCTCAGTAAGTCACTGGCATGAAGATAAAAAGTGGGTGGTGGGGATGGACGGGTGCTCGAGAGTAAAACAGATTTCAGAGATATAATCATCAAATGAATGTGTGGATCTTGATTTGATCTTGATTCAAACCCAACTATATGAAAGACACCTCTGAGAGAATCCTGGAAATTTGGTTTAGGAAATGGGTATTAGATCTTCAGGATTTATTGTTACTTCCAGGGTGGGGTTGGGAAGTGATAACGGATCATGCTTATTGGAAGGAAAATGTCCATAGTTTTTAGAAATGCAGATGGAAGTAGTAAAGGTAAAACAACATGTAGTCTGAGATTTGCTTTAAAAAAACGGAGGAGAAGTGAAGGGGAGGATGAAAGTAGCAGACTAAAATCTTGATAACTGTTCCTGAGGTGTTGATTGACGGGTTATGGGCATTCATTCTACCATTTTCTACTTTTTGCATGGTTTTTTTTGGCGGTACGCGGGCCTCTCACTGTTGTGGCCTCTCCCGTTGCGGAGCACAGGCTCCGGACGCGCAGGCTCAGCAGCCGTGGCTCACGGGCCCAGCCGCTTCGCGGCATGTGGAATCTTCCTGGACCTGGGCACGAACCCATGTCCCCTGCATCGGCAGGCGGACTCTCAACCACTGTGCCACCAGGGAAGCCCTACTTTTTGCATGTTTGAAAAATTTTACAAGAATTTTTAAAACCAATAGAGAAGATCGCTTTGTGTGAGGATCAAGGCTGTCTTCGGGTAGGGCTGACGATAACCTCGCTGTTGTCCCAATGTCACGTGTAACCAGCACTGGTGACTTAGGATATAAATTCCTGTGACACATCGTATGGAGATACAGAACGTCCAGCATCTCAAATAACAGACTGAAGGAAGGCTGATGTGCTTTTTGGAAACTGCATTAGATGACTGAAAGAGAGCCTCTGTGACACGGATTGCAAAGATATGGATAGAGTTGTAATAAATGCATTTGCAACCAGAGTTCTGACTCCTCCAAGTCGTGTGGACAGATTTACAACCTTTTGACTGGAAGACTTCTCATCGAGGGATGAGGAAAAAAAAAAAAAAAGATGGAAAAAGATTATCCAAGAGAGAAAGCATATTAAGCCGTGAAACTTTAGAAAACTGTATCCATTTACTCACTGAGTATGGAAGACTTCACTGAGCCTCATTCGGTCATGAATGTCTATTAAATCATAGCTCTGATGTTGACGTTTAGCATGCTATTGAAGATGATCTATCCTGTAAGCATACTTTCCATGCCTGATGAGACTCTGCAATGTAATTCTCTCTCACTGAGGTTACTTTAACAACTCTCTGTTTTTAAATTGTGTGACTATTAACTTGTCAAAACATTTCAAAATAGTTTCTTTCTTCCTTCCTTCCTTCCTTCCTTCCTTCCTTCCTTCCTTCCTTCCTTCCCTTTCCTTTCCTTTCCTTTCCTTTCCTTTTCTTTTCTTTTCTTTCCTTTTTTGCGGTACGCGGGCCTCTCACTGCCGGGGCCCCTCCCGTTGCGGAGCACAGGCTGCGGACGCGCAGGCCCAGCGGCCATGGCTCACGGGCCCAGCCGCTCCACGGCACGTGGGATCTTCCCGGACCGGGGCATGAACCTGTGTCCCTTGCATCGGCAGGCGGACTCCCAACCACTGCGCCACCAGGGAAGCCCTCAAAATAATTTCTTTAAAAGAAGTGTTTTCTAATGTGTTGCTCTAAACCAGACCTCACCAACAAATTACCAATAAGACTGGTATGAAGAAAAACAAAACTTTAAGAGAAGTCAAAACAAATCTGGATAAATGGGAGAGTTACAAGATATTTCTAGACAGGAAGACTCAGTATTGAAAAGATGTCAGTTCTCTTCAAATGAACCTATCCCAATCAGAATCCACGTGAGAATTTTAAAGAATGTGATAAGCTGATCCTCATTCATCTAGAAGAGAAAAAAGGGCAAAAATAACCAATAAAATTTTGAAAAAGTTAAACACTGAATATAAAACATTGCTATAGGAATTAAAACGGTGTGGTCTTGTTACAGGCACAGACACATAAGTCTTGTTTCAGGCACATAAGACACACAAGTGGCAGAGCATGCAAAAATCTCCTGTGTATGCATATTTATATTCATCTATATAGTAGAATTTGAATTTGGCTTATGAGCAAAAGTGAGCATTTTGAGTGTGTTGGGGAAGGAAGGGATTGTGCATGATAGCTGGCCATCAGGTAAAGTCATAACCCCTCCACATTGTAAAAAAATAAATTCCTGAGTTAAAAAAAAATAAATTCCTGAGCTCTGATGGGATGATCATCAAAATATTAAAAATAGAAAAACATGAGAGAATATATTTTTATTACTCTGGGATATAAAGGGCTGTCCCAGGTGAACCCCAAACCTGGAAACCATAAAGGAGAAAATGAATGAATACATGACACAGATGAAGAGTTCTCGTGTGATAAGTGGTATCACGTACCAAATTAAAAGATGAGTAGTTGAAAAATTCCATTGGATGATCTTATACGGAACAAGTTTTACTTTGTAAATCTGTTTGCCTAGAGAGTGCTTGTTCTCTGAGGTTCTGGCCTGGTTCACATTGTCTTAGGGAAGAACTGTGGGAGGGAGACAAGGAAGCTCAGCAATTGTATCCAAGTCAGCATTTTTGCCAGTTGTAGAAACAAAATGTCATCTGTCAGTCCTTGGAAAGGAAGTGTTTGCTTTATATATTTATTTATTTTTTGGCCACACTGCAAGGCACGTGGGATCTTAGTTCCCGGACCAGGGATCGAACCCGAGCCCCCTGCAGTAGAAGCGCAGAGTCTTTACCACTGGACCGCCAGGGAAGTCCTGAAGTGTTTGCTTTGAAAAAAAAAAGCCATGAAAATCTGGCCATTAATCTCAAGGGCGGTAATTTAGGTATTCTCGCGTAGTTAGAAAAATAAGTGAGTCCAAAAGTGGAGGCTGTATGTTGTCTGGCAGTTTTCTCTGTGTGTTTTTTTTTTAACCTGCTGCTGTCCTTTGTCCGTTTCCTTCAATTATTTGGTGCAGGCTGGCATGGCTTAGCAGATGCTGCACGAGTGGTCCCGTTGCTTTCTCTGTCACCTCATCTTTGCCAGGGGCCCCTTGGGATCTGGGGTTCAGCTGTGTTGCACTAGACTCTGTAGGCCCCTGTGATTGCCCCTGTTGACACGTACCTGTGACACTGCGTTGGGACTCCCTGCTTACTCCACTGTCACCCCTCTAGTCATGGCCCCCTTCAGGGCAGAGACCGGGTGGACCCACTGTGTATTCTGAGTGTCATGCAATGTGCCTGGCTCGTGGAAAGGAGACACTTCCTATCTTGAATGAATGATTAAGTGAACAGGCGATGGATACGAAGGTGTGTATGTTTACAATACACTGTGGGAAATGATACAATGGTGCCATCTGACATGCAGTGGAAACCGAAGTAAGAGGGCTTGCCTCTGTAGGGGTTGGCGGAGGCCAGTGACCCTGACCTGGATCCTGGAGGCTGAGCAGGTTTTCACGTGAGGAGAGGCATTAGTGGGAATGGCATTTACAGAACTACAGAGCAGTGAAGAAATCCTGCGTGGCTACCGAGTGAGGACAGAGGGAAGATATGGTTGATGAGGTGGCCTGGGGCCTCTTTGGAAATGCTCCCCATAACGTGCCAGGGAGTTTGGACATTGGGCAAAATGTGAGGCCCTTGGGATCTTTTTTTAAAAATTTATTTTATTGAAGTATAGTTGATTTACAGTGTTGTGTTAATTTCTGCTGTACAGAAAAGTGACTCAGTTATACATACATATGCATTCTCTTTCACGTTCTTTTCCATTACGGTTTATCGCAGTATATTGAGTCTAGTTCCCTGTGCTGTACAGTAGGACCTTGTTGTTTATCCATTCTCTATATAATAGCTTGCATCTGCTAATCCCAAACTCCCAATCCATCCCTCCCCCTCTCCCCTTCCCCCTTGGCAACCACAAGCCTGTTCTCTGTCTGTGAGTCTGTTTCTGTTTTGTAGATAAGTTCATTTGTGTCATATTTTAGATTTCACATATAAGTGGTATCATACGGTATTTGCCTTTCTCTGTCTGACTGACTTCTCCTAGTATGATAATCTCTAGGTCCATCCATGTTTCTGCAAATGGCATTATTTCATTCTTTTTTATGGCTGAGTGATATTCCATTGTGTATATATATATATATATATATATATATATATATATATATATATATACCACATCTTCTTTACCCATTCATCTTTTGCTGGAAACTTAGGTTGTTTCCATGCCTTGGCTATTGTAAATAGTGCTGCTATGCCTTGGGATCTTTTAAATGAGAGAATTCCATGAAAAATGGCTCTCAGGAGCAAGGAGGATGCTCCCGGCCCTCCTACGGACTCTCCTTGGCTCCAGTTTTCCCATCCTCTGATGCTTATTCCACACAGACAGCAAGGTAGCCATCAAATGAAGCTGCTTCTCTATTGTTGCTGATGCAGACGTATTTTGAGAGAAAGATAAATGGATTCAAAAATGATTATTGCAACCAATTTGAAGGGACGGTTTAGATCACCGTCCCTGATAACTCTGATTAGGTAAACTTGATGAACCCATAACTTTGTTCATCCTTCATATTGTATCTGTTCAGGGGTAACTTTTGTATTGATGGTGTGGTTCTTTTTTTTTTTTTTTTTTTGCCAGCGAAGTTCAATTATGTTTAGTGTCACTTTAATATTAGGTAATATATTGCAAAAGAAAAGGTATTAAAAACAGGATGTGGATTTTCAAAATATTGGAGGAAAAAACACAAAGGAATTCACATTTAGCTTAATTGGGCTGTGGTCTCCTGAATATAGATCGTCTCACGCGCTGTTGTTTAATGCTATGCAAATTGCATACAAGACTTTTCTGCCAAAGATCTGGTGAACCGAGGAACCTTGGGAAGAGCTGACAGTATGAAAACTCCTTTTGGGGGAGTTGAATCTTGGTATGATTGCTTAGTTATCCTATCTTAAAAGCCTGCCTTTTGGGTTTCTTGACGGTCGTAACGATAGCAGCTCTTATTTAGGCAGTGCTTCTAACAAAGCCATCTTGCTTAATCTTCACAACTGCCTTATGTGTGATTAGTTTTTTTAGGTGATGTGTCACATATTATTTGAAATATCTGTTTAGACGCATTTTACTTTGGACATCAGAATAGAACAGAATTAAACTTCACATAGAATGTAGAGACTTTTAATAATGGGAGGTATCCACAGTCATCCTTTGGCCAGTAGAGAGCAGATATCTGCTCTTTAAACTACTTTAGTAGTAGAAAAATTTTTTAAATTATGATACAATATTTATTATACTTACCTTGCATTTATGTAGCAGAACCCCAGTAGGTCATGACAGGTAGGGTTGGTATATCACCAACCAGTTGGTATTAAATAAAAAAAAAACCATTATGCCCCCAATCGGTATAGTATTATACATAGTAAGTATATATGCTTATTTTGATGAGGTGTGTAAAGTAATGGTCCAGGAATCTGGAGGCCATATTTTGATTTTTTTAAACTTTCTGTAATGAAAATTTCAAACAGGTACAGGAGAGAATCATACAATAAATTTGTCGCCACCACTCAGCTTTATCAATAATCAACACGTAACCAATCTTGTTTCATCCATACATTGTTTCCTTTAGGTTATTTTGAAGCATACCTAGACATGGTATATATCATTTCATCTGTAAATATTTCTGTATTTCTAAAAGATAAGAGCTCCTAAAATACCCAACATAAGCATAACACATTGCTACTGCTAAAAAAGTGATACTTGCTTAATATCATAAAATATTCAATCTGTATTCACATTTCTTCAGTTTTTTTACAAGAATTTTTTTTTACTTGAATTGAGTTTTAAATATGGTTCGTATGTTACACCTGATTGTTATTTCTTTCAAGTCTTTTTTGAACTATAGGTTCCCTATCATTTTCCCTCTTGAAATTTTTTGTTGAAGAAACTGGGTCATCTGTTGTGTAGAGTTTCCCACACCCAGGATTTTGCTGATTGCATCCTTGTGGTATGATGATGATAATAATATCTCCAGCTTTATTGATGTAATTCATGTAAAATAAACTACACATATTTCAAGACTGCCCCCAGATGCCAGCTGCAATATGTGTCTAAGGTCTACCTGCATTTCTGCCTAACTGACTACACATTTTGGGTTTCCCATGACCTTCTTAGGTTTGAGATTTCACTAGAACAACTCACAGAACTCAAGAAAGTCCTACGCCTATGATTATTTTTACCGTAAAGGGTACATCCCAGGAACTGCAAAGTGGTTGTTACGTAGGGCAAGGTCTCATGGGAAGAAGTGGAGTACAGAGCTTCCACACCCTCTTCAGGAGTGCCACCCTCCCAGCACACTGACGGGTTCATCAACCTGGAAGCTCTCCAGACCTCATCGTTCTAGAGTTCTCATTCAAGTTTCATTACACGGGCCCCATTGATTAAATCATTGGCTGTTAGTAATTGAACTGAGTCTCTAGCCTCCTGGAAATCAAGTGGTAGGGCTGAAAGTTCCAATCGTCTAATCACATGATTGGTTCCTCTGGCAATCACTCCTATCCTGAAGTTATCTAGGGCTTTTCCAAGTCACCTCATTAGCATAAACTCAGGTATGGGTGAAAAGGGCTCCTTATGAATAAGACATTCCTGTCACTCAGGAAATTCCACCGGTTTTAGGAGCTCTGTGCCAAGAAGCAGGACAGAGACCAAATATCAATACATATATTTTTAATTTTACTGTATATATCATTTCCAAAAGTTTGCTCTTGCCTCTTTGTTATCAAACAATATGTACTCTTTTTTTTTTTTTTTTTTTAAATCTGGCTCCTTTTACCCAGAATAATTTTTTTGAGATCCACCCATGTTATATCAGTGATGTATTCCTTTTCATTGTTGAATATTATTATATTACATGGATACCCACTCGTTTTTATCCATTTGTTCACCTGTTGGGGGCACTTGGGTTGTTTCCAGCTTTTGATCCTCACGAGTGAAGCTGCTGAGAACATTCATGTGCAAGTCTTTGTATGGGTGTATGCTTTCATTTCCCCGGGGTAAATACCTAGAAGTGGAATTGATGGGATTTTATCGTGGTTTGTGTTTAACTTATTACGAAACTGCCCAATTGTTTTCCAAAGTGTTTGTTTCGTTTTACATTCCCACTTGCAGTGTATGAGGATTCTGGTTATTCCACGTCTTTGCCAATGTGTGATACGGTCAGTCTTTTCAAATTTTAGCTACTCTAATAGGAGTGTAGTAATATCTCATTGTGATTTTAATTTGCCTTTTCCTAATGACTAATGTTGTCGAGAATCTCTTCGTATGATTCTTTGCCATCCACGTATCTTCCTTGGTGAAGTGTCTGTATGCATCATTTGCCCATTTTTTTAAGAGGGTTTTTTGTTTTGTTATTCATCAGCTTTGAAAATCCTTTATATATGCTGGATACAATTCCTCAATCAGATACATGATTTGCCAGCGTTTCCTCTCGGTCTGTGGCTTGTCTTTTAATTCTCTCCAGTGCTTTTTGAAGAGCAGAATTAAACCAAAATTCAATAACAGAAGGATATCTGGACATCTCCATATATCTGGAAATGAATCAACTCAGTTATAAATAACTTACAGTTCAAGGAAAAAAATATCAAGAGAAATTAGACAATAATTTGAATTGAATGAACATGAAAACAGACTATTAATATCTGTGAGGTACAGTTAAGTCAATGCCCAGAGGAAATTTTACAACTTTAAATGATTATATTAGAAATGTTTAAATTCAGTGATCAGACTTTTTAAGAAATTAGAAAAGTAGCAAATTAATCCCACATGTAAGTTGTAAGCATTTAAATAACAGAGTGGAAATCAATGAAATATAAATAATAGAAGAAAATGAATGAAACAAAAACTAAAGATCAGTACAGTTGATAAACGTCTGCTTAGATTGATCAAGGGAAAACAAAAGGAAAACACAGTTTAACAGTATAAAGAATGAATGAAGAGCTGTCACTAAATCTTACGGACATTAAAAGGGCAATAAAGAAATATGATCAAATTTCAGTAATTTGACAGACTGGATGAACTGGACAAATTCCTTAAAAGATACAAGTTACCAGTACAAGAAGGAATAGAAAATATGAAGAGCCCTATCTATATCTATGAAAGAAATGGAATTTGTGATTTAAAACCTTCCCACAAAGAAAATTCCAGGCTCAGATGGCTTCACTGATGAGTTCTATCAAACATTTGAAGAATTAATACTGTCTTACACCAACTCTTTCAGAAAAATTAAATAAAGGAATAATTCTCCTCTCATTTTATGAATCATATTATCTTGATACCAAAACCAGAGAAAGCTATTATAAGAAAAGAACAAGACTTCTGCACTGAAAGCTATGAAATAGTAATAAGAGAAATTATAGAAGCTTAGATAAGTGGAGAAATATGTCATATTTATGCATAGTACCCTTAGTATTATTGAGGTTGATTTCCCCCAAGTTGATCTGTAGATTCAACAAAATCCCCATCAGAGCCTCAGCAGGCTTTTTCTGGGAAGAAATTTCCAAAACTTATATACAGTGAACCTAGGATAGCCAAAAAATAAACAAAAAACAAAACCAAAAGCAATAAAACAAAGTTGGAATGCTTAGGTTACTAAACCTCCTGATTTCAAGACTTACTAAGCCTAAAGCAATCAAGATAATACAGTATTTTTGTAAGGGTAGACATATAGATCAATGCAACAGGATAGTCCAAAGATAGACCTACACATATTTAGTGTTGAATCAACAAAGATGCCAAGAAAATTCAATGGAGAAGGGATAGTTTTTTCAACAAATGATACCAGAACGATTAGGTATTATAAGGAGAAAAAGAACCTTGGTTCTTACCTTGCATCGTACTCAAAAATAACAAATGGATCTTAGACCTAAACAAAATCTAAACTTTAAAATTTCTAAGGGAAAATATAGGTTAAAATCTTCATGACCTTGGGATGTGAGAGATTTCTTAGCACAGACCATCTACCAAAGAAATAATCAGCACATTGGAACTCATTAACTAAACACTTGTTCTTTTAGAAGGACTTCATGAAGGAAATGAAGAGGCAAGGTGCAGAGTGGGAGAAAATATTATTCATTAGGGAAATGCAAATTAAAGTACAAATCAAAATGAAATACTACTACACACCCAACAGAGTGGCTAGAAGTAAAAATATTGACAACCGAAGTATTGGCAGCTAGAGCTATCATATATTGTTGGTGGGAATGTAAAATCCTACACCCACTTTTGAATATGGTTCAGCAGTTTCTCATAATGTTCAATATAACTCACCATATGACCAACAGTTTCGCTTCTAGATATTTACCCATGAAAAATGAAAACACATGCCCATAAAAAGACGTATACACAGATGTTTAAAGCAGCTTTATTTGTAATAGCCCCAAACTGGAAACAATGCAAATGTCTATCAACAGATGAACAGATAAACAAATGGTAGAATACTCATACAGTGACATACTACTTGGCAATAAGAAGGAACTGAATACTTATGCACACAACAATACGGATGAAGCTTGTTTATGCCGAGGGAGAGAAACCAAACACAAAAGACAACATATTGTATTATTTATATAAAATTCTAGAACTACAGCAAGTCATCTTTATTAACAGAAAGGAGATCAGTAGTTGCTCAGATCTAGAATTTGGGGAGAGTGATTGCAAAGGAGCATCTTTTGGGGTGATAGAAATATTTGATATCTTGATTAGAAGAGTATTATATGTGAAAAACTCATTTAACAGTACACTTAAATGTGCATTTAATTACACGTAAATTATACCTCAGTTAGTTTCAAAAAGGAAAAAAAGGAAGGGATAATGCCAGATTGTTGCCCATCATTGGATGATAGAGATTTAAGTTCTACTTTTCCCATTTGGATAATCGCTTTGGGGGTTCACTTATTGAATAATCCCTCCTTTCCCCATTTTTCTGCTTTGCCACTTCTATTATGTATCAAGGTTCCATGTATGTGTGGGTCAGTTTATATGCTTTTGTTCCATTTCCTTGGTCAGTTTGTTTATCCTGTCTTAATTACTTTAGCTTCTTAATAAGCCCTTTTATCATCATTCTTTTTCTTCAGAAATGTCTCAGCTATTCTTGAGCCTGTGTTGTTTTGCATACACTTCATAAAGAGCTTATCTGTTTCCGTGTTCTATGAAAAATCCTATTGGAATATTGATGGGAATTGTATTGAGTTTATAGATGAATCTGGGTAGACTTTGAGTTTCTGCAGTATTAAATCTTTCCATTCCTAACTGTGGTCTATCTTTCCATGTATTAAGATCTTCTTTACTGTCTCTCAGTACAGTTTGTAATTTTTCCCTGTAACATTCCTGCACATATTTTGAAAGATTTATTTCAAGGCATTTGATGTTTCTTATTCTGGTATAAGTGAAATCTTCCTTCTAATTATGTTTTATCGTGCCTTATCATTGATGTATAGAAGTGTGATTTTTTTGAATATTAATATATCCAGGGAACATTTGCTTTTGCTTTAGAAAGAAACTCATTCATCGATTTAGCAGAATTTGTCGTGTGTGTGTACGCTTTTAATATTTTTGTAAAGTAGTGGTGTTGAGGGAAAGCTTCCCCAAAGTCCTTAAGTTATTTTTCATAGTCAAGTCTCTACATGTAAGGTTGGCCCTGAGTCATGGGAAGAGGGTACTAGCTGGAGCTGTGGTGTTCCCAGCTTTAAATTTAGTCAGCTGTTTATGCAATCGTGGGTGTCAGTAAGAGGCATCTCTCGTCAAGCCAGTATCCTTCTTTTGGGCATATTTTTTATTGAGGTATAACTGACAAATGAAATTATTTACATTTAAAGTATACAATGTGATGATGTGATATACACGTACATTGTGAAAAGAATACCAAAATCAAGTTCATCAAGCCAATATCCTTGAATGAAGACATCCATGTATCTTCCATTCTAGGGATGGAGGCTGTCATTGTTAAAAACATGTCACTCTTCTCTTTTAGTATCCGGAGTGTGATGCAGAAGTATCTCGAGGAGAGACATGAAATCACTTTCGACAAGATTTTTAATCAGAAAATTGGTAAGCCTGCTTGTTTGTTTGGCAAACTGTAATTCCAGTCGTGGTATCGGGTGGCGCCACAGTAATGTAGAAATGCAGCCCCTAATGCTGTTACATGCTTTATAGCTCAAGCTGGGGATGAAGGAAATTGCATGTAATTAATAAGATACTAAATGATTACTTATGTCCCTAATAATATCTCTTGTAAGTAAGCTATTGGAAAACAGACTAGTTTGGCTGTAAGTTTTAAGACAGTTTGGGAGGTTCCCCAAATCAAAGGATTGGGTACTTGGAAACCAGGAAGAAGCTCTCTTTGGACCCGCATCTGAGGTCCTCAGCTTCTCTCACTGATCTTGTACGTTCCACGATCACAGGGGGTTGGCATGTGTCTTCATAAACCTCACCCCGCTCTTGTGTCTGCTCCCAAAGTGTGGGGCTGGCTTACTTGATCAGTTCTCACGGGTTTGTGGGTTTTGTTTGCTGCTCACTCTTGTCAGTTCCACATCAGTTTCCCTTATTCCTGCGGCTCCATTTGGGAGCTCTGCTTAGCCCGGTCACCAGGACTCCCCCTGTTGTGTACACAGAGCCCATGGACCCATGCCCACCTCTGGCCAGCGCTGGTCTCAGCTTATGCAGATGTGTGGTTGTGTAGGAGTGCTCTGCGGTGACCGCAGTTAGTGCCCTAGAGAAATTAGGACTGGACAGGAATTGCCTTGGTGGGAATTTCAAGACCCACAAGGAAATGAGACACTGCATTCTCACCTGCCTTCTCAAAGACCGGCAGTTTTTTTAAAGGTGACTGTCGGCTGGGTTAGATGAGAGCTGTTGGCCACCTGCTTTTTTTATCCCCATTCCCCAAAATCAGTTCCCCCTGTCCAGAAATTTCCTAAACAGCCGTCTGTTCTTGAGGCTAGGATTCATCATTTGGCCTGTCATCTGGCTCTGTTGTTAACTTGCCCACAGTGATGTACTAAACAGATCATGCTAGAGTTCTTCCGTGAAATACGCATAGCTGAGTACAAGAGACCAGGAAGTCTCTCTGCGTCTTGTTTGCCTCCCACAACTGCTCAGAGAAGGTTTGCGGAGGAACTGTGTCTGAGTTTTTTAATTGACTTAATACTAGAGGATTACTCTGTTAAAATTTCAAGAAATTAAAGTCTTCCTAAAGTTTCCTGGAACTCTGCTTCTGCATGTAGTTTTGTTTCCATGATTCGTAGACACAGGCTAGGACTTTCCTGGCGGTCCAGTTGTTAAGACTCTGCGCTTCCACTGCAAGGGGCATGGGTTCGCTCCCTGGTCAGGGAACTAAGATTCCCGCATGCTACACAGCACAGCAAAAAAGAAAAAAGAAATTTCCATAGACACAGGCTGACTGATCCCTTTGAGACTGAATATTCTTAGAGATAATTCTGGGTCGCCCTTCCGTGTACAGGTAAGGAGGTGTAGACCCAGGTTGATGAAGTGACTTGTTCTGATCTGACGTTCTCCTCCTCTGATAATTCTTTAAAGGCTCTTGGAAAGGAAACCATGACTGTAAAATACTGTAGAAAGTCACCCGGTAAAAACTGGAGAGGTTTTTTGTTTTTTTAGAAAGAGTTACAGTGATCTCCTTTGTTCAAGGAAAGCAGAAACCAGTGTGGAAAGTCTTTGGAAGTTTGTGAACCACTTTTTGTCACAAAGTAGCCGTCTATGAAGGCAGTCTTCTGTAGATGTGGCTTCTGTGATAACCCACAAAATACAGTGGTCAAAAGGCGGCTGGCGTGCTCTGGAGAAGCAGATGAAGAGTAGCCCGTCCGTTCTGAGGACAACGTGGGGAGAGCCCTTAGCCACATGGAAACGTTTCATCCTGAGCATCGGGATTTGGTGGGGGAACAGATTTGGCTTTCATCTCATCCTTTATTGCTGCTTCTCGTTGCTTTCATGGTGTTTGATTACCTGCCATCTATATAAATGCTCTCCTTGGCTTCTGATTTTGTACTGAAAAACAGAAAATAAAACTAGCCTGATAACAAGATTGAGAAACTCGGTAACTTTGGGAGGGAAGGCAAAAAAGGAGTTCTTTATTGGTTACTTAAATTTTTAAAAATGTTTTACAGCTTTGTTGAGATATATTTGAGATCGCATAAAATTCACCCCTTTCGAGTATACAGTTCAGTGGGTTCTCGTGCATTCAGAGTTGCATGACTGTCAACAAGTCCCATCACAGAACATTTTCAACACCCCAGAAAGAAACTCCACACCCATCAGCAGTCCCTCTCCATTCTCCCCTTCCCCCCAACCCCTAAGGACCACTAATCTAATTTCTGCCTCTGTGGATTTGCCTGTGTTGGACACGCCACATAAACGGCATCATAAGAAGAGCTAACACCTGTCCTTCTCAAACGCTTCCAAAATATAGCAGAGGGAGGAACACTCCCAAACTCATTCTACGAGACCACCATCACCCTGATACCAAAACCAGACAAAGATGTCACAAAGAAAGAAAACTACAGGCCAATATCACTGATGAACATAGATACAAAAATCCTCGACAAAATACTAGCACACAGAATCCAACAGCACATTAAAAGGATCATATACCATGATCAAGTGGGGTTTATCCCAGGAATGCAAGGATTCTTCGATATACACAAATCAATCAACGTGATACACCATATTAACAAATTGAAGGAGAAAAACCATATGATCATCTCAATAGATGCAGAGAAAGCTTTTGACAAAATTCAACACCCGTTTATGATAAAAACCCTCCAGAAAGTAGGCATAGAGGAAACTTTCCTCAACATAATAAAGGCCATATATGACAAACCCACAGCCAGCATCGTCCTCAGTGGTGAAAAACTGAAACCCACTAAGATCAGGAGCAAGAAAAGGTTGTTGCCCACTCTCACCACTCTTATTCAACATAGTTTTGGAAGTTTTAGCCACAGCAATCAGAGAAGAAAAAGAAATAAAAGGAATCCAAATCGGAAAAGAAGAAGTAAAGCTGTCACTGTTTGCAGATGACATGATACTATACATAGAGAACCCTAAAGATGCTACCAGAAAACCACTAGAGCTAATCCGTGAATTTGGTAAAGTAGCAGGATACAAAATTAATGCGCAGAAATCTCTTGCATTCCTATACACTAATGATGAAAAATCTGAAAGTGAAATCAAGAAAACACTCCCATTTACCATTGCAACAAAAAGAATAAAATATCTAGGAATAAACCTACCTAAGGAGACAGAAGACCTGTATGCAGAAAATTATAAGACACTGATGAAAGAAATTAAAGATGATGCAGATAGATGGAGAGATATACCATGTTCTTGGATTGGAAGAATCGACATTGTGAAAATGACTCTACTACCCAAAGCAATCTACAGATTCAGTGCAATCCCTATCAAGCTACCACTGGCATTTTTCACAGAACTAGGACAAAAAATTTCACAATTTGTATGGAAACACAAAAGACCCCAAATAGCCAAAGCAATCTTGAGAAAGAAAAACGGAGCTGGAGGAATCAGGCTCCCTGACTTCAGAGTATACTACAAAGCTACAGTAATCAAGACAGTATAGTACTGGCACAAAAACAGAAATATAGATCAATGGAGCAGGATAGAAAGCTCAGAGATAAACCCACACACATATGGTCACCTTATCTTTGATAAAGGAGGCAAGAATATACAGTGGAGAAGAGATAGCCTCTTCAGTAAGTGGTGCTGGGAAAACTGGACAGCTACATGTAAAAGAATGAAATTAGAACACTCCCTAACACCATACATAAAAATAAACTCAAAATGGATTAAAGACCTAAATATAAGGCCAAACAGTATCAAACTCTTAGAGGAAAACATAGGCAGAACACTCTATGACATAAATCATAGCAAGATCCTTTTTGACCCACCCCCTAGAGAAACAGAAATAAAAACAAAAGGAAACAAATGGGCCCTAATGAAACTTAAAAGCTTTTGCATAGCAAAGGAAACCATAAACAAGACCAAAAGACAACCCTCAGAATGGGAGAAAATATTTGCAAATGAAGCAGCTGACAAAGGATTAATCTCCAAAATTTACAAGCAACTCATGCAGCTCAATATCAAAAAAACAAACAACGCAATCCAAAAATGGGCAGAAGAGCTAAATAGACATTTCTCCAAAGAAGATATACAGATTGCCAACAAACACATGAAAGAATGCTCAACATCATTAATCATTAGAGAAATGCAAATCAAAACTACAATGAGATATCATCTCACACCAGTCAGAATGGCCATCATCAAAAAATCTACAAACAGTAAATGCTGGAGAGGGTGTGGAGAAAAGGGAACACTCTTGCACTGCTGGTGGGAATGTGAATTGGTACAGCCACTATGGAGAACAGTATGGAGGTTCCTTAAAAAACTACAAACAGAACTACCATATGACCCAGCAATCCCACTACTGGGCATATACCCTGAGAAAACCATAATTCACAAAGAGTCATGTACCAAAATGTTCATTGCAGCTCTGTTTACAATAGCCAGGACATGGAAGCAACCTAAGTGTCCATCAACAGATGAATGGATAAAGAAGATGTGGCACATATATACAATGGAATATTACTCAGCCATAAAAAGGAATGAAACTGAGTTATTTGTAGTGAGGTGGATGGACCTAGAGACTGTCATACAGAGTGAAGTAAGTCAGAAGGAGAAAAACAAATACCGTATGCTAACACATATATATGGAATCTAAAAAAATGGTCGTGAAGAACGTAGGGGCAAGACGGGAATAAAGACACAGACCTACTAGAGAATGGATTTGAGGACATGGGGAGGGGGAAGGGTAAGCTGGGACAAAGTGAGAGAGAGGCATGGACATATATACACTAACAAATGTAAACTAGATAGCTAGTGGGAAGCAGCCGCATAGCACAGGGAGATCAGCTCGGTGCTTTGTGACCACCTAGAGGGGTGGGATAGGGAGGGTGGGAGGGAGGGAGATTCAGGACGGAAGAGATGTGGGGACATATGTATATGTATAGCTGATTCACTTTCTTATACAGCAGAAACTAACACACCATTGTAAAGCAATTATACTCCAATAAAGATGTTAAAAAAAACCAAAGGCATCATATAACACGTGGTCTTTTGCATCTGGCTTCTCTCAACATAATGTTTTCAGGGTTCATCTACGTTGTAGCGTGTGTATCAGTACTGCCTGCCTCTCTGTACCTGATAATATTCCCATGTATGGCTATGCCACATTTCATTTATCCATTCATCCGCCAACTGTTTCCAGTTTTGGGCTCTCATGAATAACACTGCTAGGAGAAGAAGGTGTTTTTTAACGTGTAATTTGAGCAAGTGGTTCCGTGTTATTAACTCGCCCTGGGGTGGGGGGTGTGACAGGCCTGCCCTCCCCTGCAGCTCTAGTTCCAGTCTCTGAAATGCATTGAGGATTCTGTTTGAGGATTCTGTCTTCCTTTGTGTTTTCTGCTTCCCACTCTCCCTCCTGTAACCCCTTTCCCGTCTGCCATCCCCACTCCCCCTGCCCCAGTCACACGTGCAAGCCCCAGACCTGTTTTTTCTGTTGTGATTAAACCATCACCTGAAGCCGCCTCCAGGAGCCTCTGGTCTGAGCCCCCTAGTGGCATTAACGTGGCCCTGGTGCTATTAACTTCAGCCTCACAGATTTTCCCCCACTGAGAACAGCTTTGCTGGGCACTGAGGGTCTGTGACTTTTATCTCAATTAGGCCGTTAAAAAACTGAAACATGGTTTAGATAAATAAATAACTCCTCCTTCCCTTCCTCCCCACTCTGAGCTTGGAGCTGGCGAGCTGACTTGGGAGAAGGTCACAGGATGGGGGCTGGGGGATGAGGAGCGAGGACAAGGTAATGGTGCCTGACACGGATCTGTAATTACACGTGGACAGAGCTCTACAGTGAATGTGTCTGGTCCCTCCTTTGCTCCGAGGCGTTCCCGTTTTCTGGCTGGTGTGACGGGTGGGGCAGAGTGGAAGGTGGACCAGGGTTGCAGTAGCTTTGTCTGACTCTATAGGTCTGTGACGTCCTCCTTCAAGCACACCCCTCTTCCCCAGTGTCTCCCCATCTCTTCCCTCTGCCCCTTTCTGTGACTGTCTCCCTGTGTTTCCACCTTGTTGCTTTTCTGTGGTCCCTCTGTTTCTCTTTCACCCTCTACCTGGCTCCTCCTTTTGTCTCCTTCCGAACCTTCCGGCATCCCCCATGCTGCGGTTGGCGCATGGTTTGGGGGATTGCCCTCCAATGCGGGCGGCAGCCAACTTGTCAAACTGCTTTGTGAAATGAAAAATGTAGAAATCTTTCATTTACTTGGCCTCTGAGGCTTCGCTGGGGTGGCGGGCAATTGGCAGGTCTGTCAGCTACACCCCACGCTGGTCGTTGTTTCATATTCTTAGCTATAAAAGTGGGGATACAAATGGTGCCTACTTCATAAGGCCGTAGTGAGGATCCAGCAGGAAATGGATGTGAAGCCCTGAACACAGTGATTCTCAGCAGATGCTCAATGAATGAAATCTCTTAAATGAAATCGTTTATTATAAAAATTTTTAGTCCTGGGTAAAAATGGACCAGAATAATGAACCTCCATGCATATGCATCACCCAGATTCGATATGTTTCAACATTTTGTGTACCTGCTTTGTCCATCCCCTCTTTTTGTGGTTGCCTGAATATTTTAAAGCAATTAGCAAACCCCTCATAGAAATTCAGCCCTATGTGCATCTCTAAAAAAATCTGAATGTTTTCTCATACAACCTTAATACCTTTATCCCAGCCAATGAAAATGATGATTGTTACTTTAATACTGAGTCCGTATTCAGGTTTTTCTGATTAATTTAAAAATGTCCTTTTACTCTTGTGTTTTTTGAATCAGGATCCAAATATTGTTCTTGTATTGTAATTGGTAATAACATCCCATTAATCTAGAACAGTCCCCCACCCCACCCCCACCCCCAGGTAATTGACGTATTGAAGAAACTGGGCCGGCTGTATTGTAGTGTTCCACATTCTGGATTTCTCTGTTTGCTTTCTCGTGGTGTCATTTAAATTGCACTTCTGCTTCCTAAATTTCCCGTGAACTGAAAGCCAGCTCCAACAGCTGGATTAGCATGTTAGGTTCGGACATTGTAGCAAGAGGCACGTGACACGTAGGTGCCGCTCTGCCGTCACTTCTCTAAAGTGGGCTCAGGTGCGGTCAGCTCTCCAGCTCCTCATTCAGCTGTCATCTGCCATTCGTTTCATTTTCACTGATGATCTCTGCATAAATCGATTATTTTATTAGGAAGTTACGAAGCGGTGAGTTTGCTAATCATGCCATTCCTTCCACGTTGCCTGCTTTTACTCATCCACTTGAGCTATATATTTGCCTATAAAGACAGTCAGGTGCGGTTGGCAGATTTCTACGATGTCTCTCATGACATTTATTTATTTATTTATTTACTTATTTATTTATGGCTGTGTTGGGTCTTTGTTTCTGTGCGAGGGCTTTCTCTAGTTGCGTAGAGCGGGGGCCACTCTTCATCGCGGTGCGCGGCCTCTCTTGTTGCAGAGCACAGGCTCCAGACGCGCAGGCTCAGTAGTTGTGGCTCACGGGCCTAGTTGCTCCGCGGCATGCGGGATCTTCCCAGACCAGGGCTCGAACCCGTGTCCCCTGCATTGGCAGGCAGATTCTCAACCACTGCGCCACCAGGGAAGCCCCTCCCATGACTTTTAAAAGCCTCCAGGTGTTGCTCCCAGGGGTAACCCGCTGAAAGAGATTTTGCAGATATAATTAAGGTTGTGTTCTGGGTGGGCTGAATTTGCTCACACCAGCCCTTTAAAAGCAGAGAATGTCCTCAGGCCGGCAGCAGAAGTCATACAGATTGAAGCAGGAGAAAGGTGGGACGCACCCTTGCCGACTTTTCAGGTGGAGGGGGCCCCATGAGAAGGATTGTGAGTGTTGTCTAGGAGCTGAGGGTGACCCCTCCTCCTTGGCAGGCAGCAAGGGAACAGGGACCTCAGTGCTACAGCCATCGGAACTGCAT
The DNA here is from genome assembly GCF_059928025.1 of Delphinapterus leucas. Lineage (NCBI taxonomy): Eukaryota > Metazoa > Chordata > Mammalia > Artiodactyla > Monodontidae > Delphinapterus > Delphinapterus leucas. Next base: position 19,284,274 of record NC_143142.1, read on the forward strand.
TCTGCCAGTAACATGAATGAGTTTGGGAGCAGATTCCTCCCTGGAACCTCTAGATAAGAACCCAGGTTGCCAGCACCTTGATTCTGGCTTTGTGAGCCCCTAAGCAGAAAACCCAGCAGAGCCTAGTTCTGACCTCCAGAACTAGGAGGTATTTATTAGTGGTGTTTTTAAGTCACTGAGTTTGTGGATATTTGTTACACAGCAATAGAAGACTAATAGAGCAGGATCAATGCTTAACTTCTTTGTTTTTAATTGCCAGTTTCCAGAATTAAAAAGGTTAAGTAAATGACAGCTGTCTTTATCTTCCTCATCCTTACATAGAAATCATACGTCTTAAGGGACATCAATTAAGTTGATTCCTAATTTGCTGTCAGTAAAACTTACTCATTTAGATATTGACAAATGTCTTGGGTTTGGCTCATTGAAAGAATGGCTTTAAAGGGATACTGGTTATCAAATAGACAGTAAAATCAATTTGTCGGTTAAAATCAATTTGTATGGTTAAGATGTTTTGCTACCATTTTCTTCTGTGATATACTGAAATAATTTCATCATATGCAAGTGGGGCACATAACATTTGATAAATTCCATCTGTCTGTTGATACTACTCACTTCTCTTGACTGCATACCCTCTCCTGTTAGAGAAGGATGTTTCCGATTATAAGGAGACTCCAAAATAGATGCTTAATTCATAAAGTATGCAAATGTTACTCTCATATATAAAGAACATCATAGTTAAAGTAGTATGATGTCACATCATTATTGCCACGGAAGACATTTCATTTTCTCACACTGACTTCAGAGCTTAATCCAGAGTCTGAATATTAATCTTTTTGAATTCGTGTGAGAATTGGTGTCTTTGAAACATGGTTTTGGTCAAAACAAAATTTTGCAACTTTTACTCTTAAAAACAGCTTTATCGAGGCATGATATTACATGTTATAAAATTCACTCATTATGAGTGTATAATTTGATGAGTTTTAGTAAACTCTGAGTTGTGCAGCCAGCACCACAGTCTAATTTTAAAACATTTCCATGTCTCAAAGAGACACCCTGTGCCCACTTGTAGTCACTTCCTGCTCCCATCCCCAGGCAACCAATAATCTGCTTTCTGTCTCTATAGTAATTTGCCTTTTCTGAACATTTCTTTTTTTTTTTATCTTTATTATTATTTTTTTTAACGTCTTTATTGGGGTATAATTGCTTTACAATGGTGTGTTAGTTTCTGCTTTATAACAAAGTGAATCAGTTATACATATACATATGTTACCATATGTCTTCCCTCTTGCATCTCCCTCCCTCCCACTCTCCCTATCCCACCCCTCCAGGCTGTCACAAAGCACCGAGCTAATATCCCTGTGCCATGCGGCTGCTTCCCACTAGCTATCTACCTTACTACGTTTGTTAGTGTGTATATGTCCATGACTCTCTCTCTCGCCCTGTCAAAGCTCACCCTTCCCCCTCCCCATATCCTCAAGTCCGTTCTCCAGTAGGTCTGCGTCTTTATTCCTGTCTTACCCCTAGGTTCTTCATGACATTTTTTTTTCTTAAATTCCATATATATGTGTTAGCATACGGTATTTGTCTTTTTCTTTCTGACTGACTTCACTCTGTATGACAGACTCTAGGTCTATCCATCTCATTACAAATAGCTCAATTTCGTTTCTTTTTAAGGCTGAGTAATATTCCATTGTATATATGTGCCACACCTTCTTTATCCATTCATCCGATGATGGACACTTAGGTTGTTTCCATCTCTGGGCTATTGTAAATAGAGCTGCAATGAACATTTTGGTACATGACTCTTTTTGAATTTTGGTTTTCTCAGGGTATATGCCCAGTAGTGGGATTGCTGGGTCATATGGTAATTCTATTTGTAGTTTTTTAAGGAACCTCCATACTGTTCTCCATAGTGGCTGAACCAATTCACATTCCCACCAGCAGTGCAAGAGTGTTCGCTTTTCTCCACACCCTCTCCAGCATTTATTGTTTCTAGATTTTTTGATGATGGCCATTCTGACTGGTGTGAGATGATATCTCATTGTAGTTTTGATTTGCATTTCTCTAATGATTAATGATGTTGAGCATTCTTTCATGTGTTTGTTGGCATTCTGTATATCTTCTTTGGAGAAATGTCTATTTAGGTCTTCTGCCCATTTTTGGATTGGTTGTTTGTTTTTTTGTTATTGAGCTGCATGAGCTGCTTGTAAATTTTGGAGATTAATCCTTTGTCAGTTGCTTCATTTGCAAATATTTTCTCCCATTCTGAGGGTTGTCTTTTGGTCTTGTTTATGGTTTCCTTTGCTGTGCAAAAGCTTTGAAGTTTCATTAGGTCCCATTTGTTTATTTTTGTTTTTATTTCCATTACTCTAGGAGGTGGGTCAGAAAGGATCTTGCTGTGATTTATGTCATAGAGTGTTCTGCCTATGTTTTCCTCTAAGAGTTTGATAGTTTCTGGCCTTACATTTAGGTCTTTAATCCATTTTGAGCTTATTTTTGTGTATGGTGTTAGGGAGTGATCTAATCTCATACTTTTACATGTACCTGTCCAGTTTTCCCAGCACCATTTATTGAAGAGGCTGTCCTTTCGCCACTGTACATTCCTGCCACCTTTATCAAAGATAAGGTGTCCATATGTGCGTGGGTTTATCTCTGGGCTTTCTACCCTGTTCCATTGATCTGTCTTTCTGTTTTTGTGCCAGTACCATACTGTCTTGATTACTGTAGCTTTGTAATATAGTCTGAAGTCAGGGAGCCTGATTCCTCCAGCTCCGTTTTTCTTTCTCAAGATTGCTTTGGCTATTTGGGGTCTTTTGTGTTTCCATACAAATTGCGAAATATTTTGTTCTAGTTTTGTGAAAAGTGCCAGTGGTAGTTTGATGGGGATTGCATTGAATCTGTAGATTGCTTTGGGTAGTAGAGTCATTTTCACAATGTTGATTCTTCCCATCCAAGAACATGGTATATCTCTCCATCTATTTGTATCATCTTTAATTTCTTTCATCAGTGTCTTATAATTTTCTGCATACAGGTCTTTTGTCTCCTTAGGTAGGTTTATTCCTAGATATTTTATTCTTTTTGTTGCAATGGTAAATGGGAGTGTTTTCTTGATTTCACTTTCAGATTTTTCATCATTAGTATATAGGAATGCCAGAGATTTCTGTGCATTAATTTTGTATCCTGCTACTTTACCAAATTCATTGATTAGCTCTAGTAGTTTTCTGGTAGCATCTTTAGGGTTCTCTATGTATAGTATCATGTCATCTGCAAACAGTGACAGCTTTACTTCTTCTTTTCCGATTTGGATTCCTTTTATTTCCTTTTCTTCTCTGATTGCTGTGGCTAAAACTTCCAAAACTATGTTGAATAAGAGTGGTGAGAGTGGGCAACCTTGTCTTGTTCCTGATCTTAGTGGAAATGCTTTCAGTTTTTCACCATTGAGGATGATGTTTGCTGTGGGCTTGTCATATATGGCCTTTATTATGTTGAGGAAAGTTCCCTCTGTGCCTACTTTCTGCAGGGTTTTTATCATAAATGGGTGTTGAATTTTGTCGAAAGCTTTCTCTGCATCTATTGAGATAATCATATGGTTTTTCTCCTTCAATTTGTTAATATGGTTTATCACATTGATAGATTTGCGTATATTGAAGAATCCTTGCATTCCTGGAATAAACCCCACTTGATCATGGTGTATGATCCTTTTAATGTGCTGTTGGATTCTGTTTGCTAGTATTTTGTTGAGGATTTTTGCATCTATGTTCATCAGTGATATTGGCCTGTAGTTTTCTTTCTTTGTGACATCCTTGTCTGGTTTTGGTATCAAGGTGATGGTGGCCTCGTAGAAGGAATTTGGGAGTGTTCCTCCCTCTGCTATATTTTGGAAGAGTTTGAGAAGGACAGGTGTTAGCTCTTCTCTAAACGTTTGATAGAATTCACCTGTGAAGCCATCTGGTCCTGGGCTTTTGTTTGTTGGAAGATTTTTAATCACATTTTCAATTTCAGTGCTTGTGATTGGTCTGTTCATATTTTCTATTTCTTCCTGATTCAGTCTTGGCAGGTTGTGCATTTCTAAGAATTTGTCCATTTCTTCCAGATTGTCCATTTTATTGGCATAGAGTTGCTTGTAGTAGTCTGTCATGATTTTTTTTATTTCTGCAGTGTCAGTTGTTACTTCTCCTTTTTCATTTCTAATTCTATTGATTTGAGTCTTCTCCCTTTTTTTCTTGATGAGTCTGGCTAGTGGTTTATCTATTTTGTTTATCTTCTCAAAGAACCAGCTTTTAGTTTTATTGATCTTTGCTATCGTTTCCTTCATTTCTTTTTCATTTATTTCTGGTCTGATTTTTATGATTTCTTTCCTTCTGCTAGCTTTGGGGGTTTTTTGTTCTTCTTTCTCTAATTGCTTGAGGTGCAAGGTTAGGTTGTTTATTCGAGATGTTTCCTGCTTCTTGAGGTGGGCTTGTATTGCTATAAACTTCCCCCTTAGAACTGCTTTTGCTGCATCCCATAGGTTTTGGGTCGTTGTGTCTCCACTGTCATTTGTTTCTAGGTATTTTTTTATTTCCTCTTTGATTTCTTCAGTGATCACTTCATTATTAAGTAGTGTATTGTTTAGCCTCCATGTGTTTGTATTTTTTACAGATCTTTTCCTGTAATTGATATCTAGTCTCATAGCGTTGTGGTCAGAAAAGATACTTGATACAATTTCAATTTTCTTAAATTTACCAAGGCTTGATTTGTGACCCAAGATATGATCTATCCTGGAGAATGTTCCATGAGCACTTGAGAAAAATGTGTATTCTGTTGTTTTTGGATGGAGTGTCCTATAAATATCAATAAAGTCCATCTTGTTTAATGTATCATTTAAAGCTTGTGTTTCCTTATTTATTTTCATTTTGGATGATCTGTCCATGGGTGAAAGTGGGGTGTTAAAGTCCCCTACTATGAATGTGTTACTGTCGATCTCCCCTTTTATGGCTGTTAGTATTTGCCTCATGTATTGAGGTGCTCCTATGTTGGGTGCATAAATATTTACAATTGTTATATCTTCTTCTTGGATCGATCCCTTGATCATTATGTAGTGTCCTTCTTTGTCTCTTGTAATAGTCCTTATTTTAAAGTCTATTTTGTCTGATATGAGAATTGCTACTGCAGCTTTCTTTTGGTTTCCATTTGCATGGAATATCTTTTTCCATCCCCTTATTTTCAGTCTGTATGTGTCTCTAGGTCTGAAGTGGGTCTCTTGTAGACAGCATAATCTTACAGGCTGTAGACTGTTAGCCTTTTGCATATGCTTCTTTCATTTAACATGAGGTTTTGGAGGTTGATCCACGTTGTGTGTTCTGGTTTCTCGTTCCCTTTTGTTGCTGAATAATATCCCATTATATGGATAGACCACATTTTGTTTATCCCTTCGCCAGTTGATGGACATTTGAATTATTCCCACTTTTGGTCTATTACAAACGATGCTGCTGTACATCGTTTCACGTACAAGTGTGGATGTATGTTTTCATTTCTCCTGGGTATGTAACTAGGAGTGGAATTGCTGGGCTGTATGGTGAATTCATGTTTAACTTTTTAAGGAATCACTAATTGCTTTCTAAATTATACTATATTTACATTCTCACCATCATTTTATGAGAGTTCCAGTTTTTTTTGTTTGAAGAAAAAAACGTTTTCTTCCCCCATTGGGTTGTCTTGGCATCTTTGTTGAAAATTAATTGACCATAAATTTAAGGACTTATTTCTGGACTCTCAGTTTTGTTCTGTTGATGTATATGTCTGTTCTTATGCTGGTTCCACACTGTCTTGATTACCGTAGCTTTATAGTAAGTTTTGAAATCGGGAAATAAAAATCTTCTCACTTCATTCTTCTTTTTTTTTCAAAATTGTTTTTGGCTCTTCTGGATCCTTTGCATTTCCGTATGAATTTTAGCATCAGTTTTTCAGTTTCTGCCAAAAAAACCCTACAAAAAACCTACTCAGATTTTGGTAGGGATTTTGTCGAATCTGTAGATTTGTAGACAACTGTCATTTTAACAGCATTAAGTCTTCCAATCCATGAATGAAATGTCTCTACAGTTGTTTACGTCGTCCCTAATTTCTCTCAGCAGTGCTTTGTAGTTTTCAGTCTTATATGTCTTCTTAAATTTATTCACAATTATTTTAATGTTTTTGATGCTATTATGGATGAAATTGTTTCTTTAATTTCATTTTTGGTTGTTCATTGCTAGTACACGGAAATAGAATTGGTTTTTGTTGGTGATCTTGTATCCTACAATCTTGCTGAACTAATTTATTAGTTCTAGTAGATTTGTGTATGTGTGTATGTGTGTGAGTTCTTTAGGATTTTCTACATGTAAGATCCTGTCTCTGAATAAAAACAAATTTACTCCTTTCTTTCCAGTCTGGTGCCTTTTCTTTTCAATTTTTACTTTTCACTTTGATTTCTTAAATATTTATTAATGTTGGTCTCAAACATATTTAGCATGATTTCAAAGAACATTCGGGTTGAAAGAATGTATAAATTATATTTGGCATTTGGGGCTAAGGCATAAGAAATACCATGGACTTTGCAAAAAAAAGTATGTTTCATTACAAAAAGGATACATTGGAAAGACAGAAATTGCGGCCTTACAAAGTTCTTTTTAGAGGATTTTCTGAGCAGGCCCGTAGAAAGACAGACATGACATAGAGACCTCTTCTTTGAATTTGGTAATTATATTCAAAATACAGGACCACAGAAGTACTGAAAAAATAATAAGCGACACAGAAGAAAACATTTTAGGATTACTTTTTTGTCAGTTTTCAAGGAACAAAGTTACCAACCTATTTTATGATTATAAAAACATTGCTTGAAGTGCTTTGTGCTTCAAAACATGGTAGATGGCTAAAATCTGCAGGTACTTAGCACTGTGCAACTTCTGACTTGAAGACCAGAGTTAAATGATAGCACATCGAGCCCTTTTGCACGTGGTCATAGAGAGGGAAATCTTAACCCGGGAACCCCCCTTCAGGCTTTGTTTTCTCTTTTGTTTCCACCTTTGTTTGGAAGAGTTTGTTTGTGTCCCCACACAGGGCCTTCCCCAGACAAGCGGCCTCCCTGATTGACAGTCACAGACGGCCCCACCCTGTCTGATGTGTAAAACTTCCTCCAGCTGAGAGCCACCAGCCCCAAAAGAGAAGAAAACCTGGGGCCCCATTCAACTCCGCATCAATTATCCATGCCTTTGTGGTGACTTCTAAGTGAGGGAAAGAGTTAAAGGTCCATTTAAACTTTCAAACAGCAGAGGTAAACACTTGACTAAGCACAGCTAATTGGATTTTCAATTGAAGAGGCCAGGCAGCTGCAGGCAACGGGTGGTGAGGAACCCACAGAAATGATGGACACAGATTCTGCACACTTTCAACTTGCGTCTCTAAACAGAAATGCCGCCTAGAGAGGAAAGACACTGAAGAAGAGGGAAAGGCTGTTAGTCCAAACCCCACTGGCAGGCAGTCCTTTGGGCTGACTCCTTATCTGTGTTGGCTCCCACAAGCCTGGGTATTGGCGCCCCGGCTTGGAGGCACCACCTGCCCTGCCATGCAGCCTCTGCGGCTCTGAAAACTGGGGACACCTGAGAAAATTGTGGCAGCTTTCAAAGAGAGTAGAAAGGCTTAAACCAGTCCTATGAGAAATATAGTTGTCTTTTTTTATTTGTTTGTTTGTTTTAAACCAATTTATTTGGGCTGGTTTTCCTTTTACAAGACATCATTCAAGTTCTAAGATCAGCCATGATTATCTCTTCCCAGGAAAATTCAGAAGAGCCACACTTTTACTGGAATGGCACAATCCTTTAACATCTGCTAACCACTAGAACTGTAGGAACCCTGGTGTGTGACCACCAAACCCCTGATCTGCAGGCTGGCAACTCTCTCTCTGATCTTTTAGGTGGTTGCTATTGAATTTTCCCTGAGCTCTTCTGAGCCCGTGATTGATGGGAACTACTATTGGTTTAAGACCGTGATGGCCACCTGTGTACTAAACTAGTGTTTTCTGTGCTAGTTAAAATAATGTGACCAAGGTTGCCCATTCCCCAAAAAGCAGAGCCTGAGTAGGAGGTAGGCACTTCACAACTGCTGTTTTCTGTCTGTCACCAGGAAAAGTTAGTGGGGAAATGAGCATGCATCTGGGGTTTTTTTTAATTGAAGTATAGTTGATAGGATGTTGTGTGAGTTTCAGGTGTACAGCGAAGTGATTTAGTTATACATATATATATTCTTTTTCAGATTCTCTTCCATTATAGGTTATTACAAGATATTGAATGTAGTTCCCTATGCTATACAGTAGATCCTTGTTGTTTATCTATTTTACATATAATGGTGTGTATCTGTTAACCCCAAACTCCTAATTTATCCCTCCCCACCTTTCTCCTTCGGTAACCATAAGTTTGTTTTCTATGTCTGTGAGTCTGTTTCTGTTTTGTAAATCAGTTCATTTGTATCATTTTTTTAGATTCCACGTATAAGTGATATCATATAATATTTGTCTCTCTCTGACTCACTTCACTTAGTATGATAATCTCTAGGTCCATCCATGTTGCTGCAAATAGCATTATTTCATTCTTTTTTATGGCTGCATAATATACCATTGTGTATATATTGATATATACCACATCATCTTTATCCATTCATCTGTGGACGGACATTTAGGCTGCTTCCACGTCTTGGCTATTGTAAATAGTGCTGGAGTTTTTTTTTTTAACATATAAACTATACAATTCCTAGTTAATATATCATGATACTAAAATCCAGAATTTGGGGGCAGTGCACAAAGATCTTTCTGTAGCAGGTCTCCGCTTTATTTATGTGCTTTGTTGAATGAGACATTGAGAATCTAATATATTTTAAGTGCTCCATTGGAAAGGCCTTATTAAACAAAAAGGCACAGAGGGGAGACTAGCGTCAGGCCACAGAGGGATTTCTACCTGCCACCAGCTCACTCTGCAAAAGGATGGATGTGAAACCCACAGACCTCTGGCATGCCAGTGTCAGACAGCTGTAAGGAGTGTTTACTACTGCCCAGAAGTCTCCGAAATTCTTGGAAGGGGCTACTGGTGATGTTTCAGAGCCATGAGTTTAGATCCCATGGCAAGTGTGGGGAAACCACTCTTAGCCAAAAGGAAAGTCTAGCCAATCAGCCAACATCTGCAACTGACTCAACTTTGTAGCTGTCTCGTTGCCTGGATCCACATAATTAAGGGAAAATGCTACATGCTGTGGCAATATTAGCAAAGCTGGGGTCTTGATATACATTCCTGGAGAGTTCTGAGGACCTAGGAAACATGACCTCTAATGGAAGAGTTGACCGTCAGCTTTTTGAGCTGACAGTAGAGGGATGATTGGGCGGTTTTAGGATTTTAGGAGCCCCAAACGCCTGAAATTCCAGGTGGCAGTGCACTGTCATAATCTCCCCTGGCTTTAGCCCTTTGGGAAATACCTTTTCTGAGGGTTTTATACATTATCATTGATTTATTTTAGTATTCCTACTTCTGGTCAAAGTCAAGATCAGGAAATGTAGAGATACGCTATGAGGTGGTTCTCGGGCTTTGTTTGAAATCTACTAAAAATTCAGTCATTCATTCAGTAAGTTTCACTGTGTACCATGCATCCGTGAATAGTACTGCTATGGGTGCCCCTATGGAGCTAACATTCTTTGTTTAATGTATTTATTTAATTATTTATTTGGCTGCGCCGGGTCTTAGTTGTGGCGCGCGGGATCTTTTAGTTGCAGCATGCGAACTCTTAGTTGCGGCATGTGGGATCTAGTTCCCTGACCAGGGATCGAACCCGGGCCCCCCCTGCAGTCCCTGGAGCTAACATTCTACGGGGGGAGACAGACCAACGAATACACACTGTCCGCACAGTAGTAAACGTTGTGGAGAATTGTAGAGGCCAAAGGGGGGCAGGGCTTGCCGGTGTGTGCGGCAGTTTCAAATAGGGCGTTTGGAGAAGGCACCACTTATAAAGGGACGGTTGAACAGCGTCCTGGGGAGGTGTGAGGGCTGAGCCCCTGTGTACTGGGGGGAAGTGGGTCCAGGCAGAGGGCTCAGCAGGACAGAGACCCTAAGACTGGAACCACGTGGTGGAGGAACAGCAAGGAGGCTGCAGCCAAGGGGCTGAGTGCGGGGGACCGCGAGACAAGTGGGGGGTGGTTGGCGAGGCTTTTCAGGCAATCACGAGGCTCTCCGCTTTTACTGGTCATGGGATGGGACACAGGAAGGTTTGAGCACTGGGGCGGCACGCCCTGACTCAAGTGCTCGTGCAGCATTGTCTAGGTACTGTGGAAGCAAGAAGCAGGAGATGCTACAGCGCGTCGGCAAGAGATGATCCCGGCTTTGGGACCAGCGGCCAGCAGTGGAGGTGGTGAGAAGTCATCTGAAGATGGGAGGATAGATTTGCAATGAATTGTGTTGTGGTACAAAAGTGGGTGGGAGGCACAGAGGCTTGCAGGGTACCATGTGGTTGGGTTCAGTTGGAGCCAGAAGGTGAAAGAAAGGCTCAGACAAGAGCCTGAGGGTGTAGGGCGATGACTGTGTTCATGCATCTCGGAATTAAGGTAACTTGCTTGCTTTGCACAGTGGGCCATCTGCTGAAGAGTATTGTCGCACCTCCTCTGTGTTCTACATGATGCTTTTAGGTCAGCCTTAAAGTTCGGAGCTTTGTCCCAACTCTGCTCGCTGATGAACAGAGAAGATTCTTGTGATTTGGTTTCCAAGAGAAATACCAGAAAAGTGTGGAGGTGGGGGCAGAGAGAATTGCTTTAGTCCCTCAAACACTGTTTATAACAGTAGAACACAGTGAGAGCAGCTAGGACAGCTTCTTCAAGAAGCAAATCTTCTTTCTTCCCTTGTAAGATGCACTTACTCTCCAAAGAAATCTTTTTTTTTTTTTCTTACTGGAAATATTTTACTGCTTTGAATTTTTTTTTAATTCATTGTCTTCAAAGTTTGCTCTTTCAGAATTGATTTGCTTACCATATAATCTATGACTATTTCAGAAGATTGAAATTAGGTTTGTTTTGTGGCTTCTACTTTTAAACCAAGAAGTGGGTTCAGAATTGGTGATAGAAAAGAACTTCAAATGGGATAGCTTACTGGGAACATTGATTTGGGCCCTTTTCTTCTACTGTTACTTTTTAGCTTATCTCTTTCAGAATATTAGCTTATCTCTTTCAGGATATGCCTGATTTCCTTCTCTTGAGATACCACATACCTAAGGATCCAGTTGTTACTTAATTTTTCTTTGTTTACTGATAAATATGCTATATGCTTTTGTTCTTTTAAAAAGCAATTTTATTGAGGTATAAAACACAATAAAATACATCCAATTTAAGTATAGAGTTTGAGTTTTGACAAAAGGGTACACCCGCGTACCTGTTACCACAATCCCTATATGGACCATTTCCATCACTTTAAAAAGTATACTCTTGCCCATTTCTAAACAGCTCATCCCAGCCCCAGGCAACCACTGATCTGCTTCTGCTTCCAGTCACAGTAGATTATATTTGCCTTTTCTAGAACATCCTATCAGTAGAATCAAATCCTATGCTTGTGTCTGGCCCCTTTGCCTCGGCACGATGTTCTTCCTTGAGGTTCATTTATCCTGTTGCTTGTGTCGGGATTTTTGTTTCTTTTATTGCTGAATAGTGTTCCAGTGTATGGACTTATTAACACACTTCACTTTTCATGCACATCGGGTTGTTTCCAGTTCAGGGAAATTACGAGTAAAGCTGCTATGGATATTTTTCATCAAGTCTTGTTGTGAACAGACGCTGTCATTTCTCTTTGGTAAGTGCCTAGGAGAGGCATTGTTGCATCTCCTGTGATAGGTACACACAGATCTTTTTGGTTTTTTGGTCGTACCATGCAGCTTGCGGGATCTTAGTTCCCCGACCAGAGATCGAACCTGTGCCCCCTGCAGTGGAAGCATGGACCCCTAACCACTTACCGCCAGGGAATTCCCAGTACACACGCATTACGATTGTTATGTCATCTTGATGAATCTACCACTTTTATCATGATGAGAAGTCTTTCCTGGTAATAATATATTTGTTCTGACGTCTACTTTGTCTAATATTGTTATGATCACTCGAGCTTTCTTGATATTAGTGTTTGCGTGGTATGTCTGTTCTCTGATCTCTGCCTTGTAATTAGACTCTTTAGACCATTTACACTTAAATAATTACCAGTTTAGTTTGATTTAAATCTCGCATGTATTATTTGTTTCCTTGTTGCATTTTTCTTTTCCAGTCTTCTTTTGGATTGGGTATATCCTAGTAAGTTGTCATCACCACTGGCTTATAATAGCTATATAGCTCTTCATTTATTTTTCTGGTGTTTCCAGGCACCTCGTGTTCCGTGAACTCCTGGTGCCTTTGCCTCGGCAGGACCACCATGGTCTGCTTGGGTCCCCCTCCCAGCACCACATTTCAGAAAGTACCTCCAGGCCAAGAGCTGACCCAGCCTGGGGTCCTCCTAGTTTGCTTCCCTTCTTTCAGGGACTATAGCCCCTTCTGTGTCTGAAAACAGTTACTTCATATATCTTGTCCAGTTTTTTGGTTGTTATTGTGGGAACCTAAGTCCGGCTCTGGTTACCATATTATGTTCTGAAGTGTAATTTTATTTTTGAAGTAAAGTATTTGGTTCTTAGCAGGAGAGTGTGTTAAATATGTGAAATTGGGACTACCTGTAAAACCCTAGATGCATAACACCATTGTTATAACTTCACAAAGTGATGTAAAGATGGTGATGATCAGTTTCTGGCTTACGCATAGCAGCACGTGTAAACCTCAGAAGCAGAAGCTTTGAAAAGTTCTGTATCAGTACCGTTTGAATGGTAACAGCCCATAATCAAGCCCTTAGGTACTCAGTGTTCTACATGCAGTTCCTTTTTTAAAAAAAATCATCTTATGTGTGTGTTTTTAAAAAAAAATTTATTTATTTACTTATTTTTGGCTGCATTGAGTCTTCGTTGCTGTGCCCGGGCTTTCTCTAGTTGCAGCGAGCGGGGGCTGCTCTTCGTTGTGGTGCGCGGGCTTCTCATCGTGGTGGCTTCTCTTGTTGCAGAGCACAGGCTGTAGGTACGCGGGCTTCAGTAGTTGTGGCTCGCAGGCTCTAGAGCACAGGCTCAGTAGTTGTGGTGCACGGGCTTAGTTGCTCTGCAGCATGTGGGATCTTCCCGGACCAGGGCTTGAGCCCGTGTCCCCTGCATTGGCAGGCGGATTCTTAAGCACTCCACCACCAGGGAATTCCCCTACAGATCCTTTTTTTTTTGCGGTACGTGGGCCTCTCACTGTTGTGGCCTCTCCCGTTGCGGAGCACAGGCTCCGGATGCACAGGCTCAGCGGCCATGTCTCACGGGCCTAGCCCGCTCCGCGGCATGTGGGATTTTCCCCGGACCGGAACGCGTGTCCTCTGCATCGGCAGGCGGACTCTCAACCACTGCGCCACCAGGGAAGCCCCCCCCCCCACCCACTACAGATCTTATTTAGTCTTCAAAATGACCCCATGCCAAGGTTGGCATCAGCCCCATTTTACAGGTGAGAGGACCTGCACTCAGAGGTGAAGATGCTTCTCACCTGCCTGGCATCTTGTAAACAGTGATGGCTGAACTGAAATTGACCTTACAGAGTTGGGGTCTGCCCCTCTCCAGAGCTCAGGCCCTCGCTCAGTATCTGAGCTGATGATGTAAATAGATGAAACCCCTTAGGCGACAGCAGTAGAGTTCAGGTTAACTAGTGCTGAAACTTCCATGTATGAAGTGGTTGTTTTCTTCCTGAAATAGCTACTTCTTGCCAGGACAAAGCAGCACGATTAATTTCCCACAAGAAGTGGTTTCAAAAAAGCCCTCATCCTCTCTCCACCTTCTCTTTCTCCTTTGTTGCCTCCCACCTTTCTTCCTTTACTCGTTTTTTCTTTTATGTGTTCCCCCCCCCACCCCCCCGTCTCCATCTGTCAAAATAGCAATAAGGGCAACAGCAAAAAAGAACGAAATAAAACCGACCCCAGTTTAATTCATGAAACCACAGAGTGCTAAGCTTAAATGAATCATTAGATTTTTATCTATCCCAGTCCTTTTGTTTTGCCAATCAGGAAACCAGGGAACCTTAGCACAAAGAGTTGGTGAAAACCATCCAGCTTGTTGCCTCCCACAGGAGCCAGAGTCTAGGGTGTACTGACCATGGGTGGGGTGTGGGGACCATCTGACTCTGGGGTGTCATGAATATGATTCGGGTCTAAGCATCTTATCAGGGATAAGTGGGTAATGAAAGCAGGTGACAAGAAAGAGACTAACTGGGTTATTGCTTAAATTAGTTATTTAGCGAATGTTTCTTTGAGGAAGTGATTTGAAGAAGTGATTGGTTTTGAGAAAGAAGGAGCCCTGTGAGGATCAGGTGGAAGAGCGTTCTCAGCCAAGAAGGAACAGCATTCTTGGCATAGGGAACAGCATGGTAATCAGCAGGGGCAGGAAAGAACACAGCAGGTTCCAGAATCAGCCAGAGGCCAAGGTAGGCAGAGAGAGAGGTGGGCAGGAATCAGGGTTTTATTTTACGTGTAATGGGAAGCTCTGGTAGGTTTTGACCATGTCTGATTTGTTTTAAGATCATTCCAGCCTTTTTATGGCGAATGAATTATCCAAGTCAAAAGTGGGAGAGTGGAAGCAGGGAGATGAATTTGGAGGCTGCTGCCATCCAGGAAGTTGGCGGTGCTGGCTTACATCAGACGAGGACAGTGGAGATGCAAGAAGGGGGTGGATTGGGATTTATTCTGAAGATAAAACCTAACAGGTCAGCTAGTGAATGTGGGGAGTGTGGGAAAAAGAAGACTCAAGGAGAACTCAAAGGCCATTTAGGGGATAGTATACTTAGTTTCTATAATTTAGGACAGCGGTCCCCAACCTTTTTGGTACCAGGGACCGGTTCCATGGAGGACAGTTTTTCCATGGACTGGGGCGGGGTGGGAGGGAGATGGTCTTGGGATGATTCAAGCGTATTACATTTATTGTGCACTCTATTTCTATTATTATTACATTGCAATATATAATGAAATAATCATACAACTCACTCTAATGCAGAATCAGTGGGAGCCCTGAGCTTGTTTCGCTTGTCGCTCACTGATAGGGTTTTGATATGAGTCTGCAAGCAGTTGATTTATCATGGTCTCCATGCAGTCACACCTCTCTGCTGATGATAATCTGTATTTGCAGCCGCTCCCCAGCGCTAGCATCACCGCCTCAGCTCCCCCTCAGGTCATCAGGCATTAGATTCTCGTAAGGAGCACGCAACCTGGATCCCTCGCATGCGCAGTTCACAGTAGGGTTTGCGCTCCTATGAGAATCTAATGCCACCGCTGATCTGACCGGAGGCGGAGCTCAGGCTGTAATGCAGGTGATGGGGAGCGACTGTAAACACAGATGAAGCTTCGCTCACTCGACCGGTACTGGTCCATGGCTTGGGGTTTGGGACCCCTGACTTAGGGGAATGAATACATTCTATAAAGTATATTTCCTTAAATTATTCAAAACTATGAAAGGAAAGGAACTAGTTAATGCACAGAAAGATGAAGTGAACGGGGTAATTGAAAACACCGTGTCATCACGTCACCTTCATGCTCTATACCTGTCCTAAAGCCCCACTGCAGGACAAAGTCCCTCTTGTTACTGTCATTCAAGTCACCCAAACTGGCCTCAGTCTTTTTTTTCTTTGTCTTTTTCTTCTAGCATATACTCCACCGATGAGTCTTACGCTCTGTCTCCCTCTGTGGGACACCGCCTTCTGGCCTGTGCTTTTCTCAAAGATCCAGCCATTTGGGAATTCCCTGGTGGTCTAGTGGTTAAGACACTGTGCTTCCACTGCCGGGGAGAGGTGGGGGTTTGATAACCCGGTCGGGGAACTAAGATCCCACATGCCGTGCGTCACGGCCAAAAACCCCCAAAAAACAACGAAAGATCCAGCCATTTAGGGATTAGCTGAACCATGAACAGTCCATTTTCTGATGTTCCTTATGAGCCATTTATTTGGCACTTCCTGTGGCAAATGCAGGATTTCCAGGTGCCTCTTCGGTGCGGTTTCTCTAACTGGAATCCAAATTCCTTGAGACCAAAGATAACCTCTGATGCTGTTTTCCTCTTTGTGACTAGAAAGCATCTAGTTCAGTATTTTATACACCAGAGGAAGTGACTCTTCTTTTTTTTTTGTCTTTTTGCTTCAGCGTGAAATCCTTTCAACTGCCATTACTGTAAAACTCTTATTTGTAGCATTTTGTGTAAACAGTAGGAGTATAGCTATATATTCTGTGATTATTTTCTCAGCGTGAGGAGAGCATTCCAGGGGTGAAGTCATGGCCCACCAATGATACACCCAGTGTCCTGTCCATCACCTCCGTCGTGGCCCTCGTGGGCATCTGTGCACTGCTGGCACGAGTGTTAGCATGAGCACCCACAGATATAGAGGGCCCAGTTGGGCAGCTGTGTTCACGGGAGAGCAGCGGGGTGCTTGTCCCCGTCACGCACAAAGGGTGGAAGGGACTTCCCACCGCCACATCCCCACTCCTGGCAGAAGGTATAAGGCCCCGAGCGTACAAAATTACAACACGTAAACACACCATCTAACTTTTAAACATAGCTATGTCATTTAATTAACAAACTTAAACATACCTATGTCATTTAATTAACAAATTGCTAATTAACAAGTGGCTACAAGTTAAAATGAATTTGGACTAAATAATCAGAAACACCCCATTGCTCTAGTAAGAAATCATTTTATAGTCATGAGATTTCACGTCAAGATATGACAAGCCCACTCCAGCCACCAGTCACTGGAGGCGCCGCAACAGCGGCCCGTGGGCCTTCTTGCCACAGAGGGTTGGCTGTGGCGCTGTCATCACCTGGTGTTCCGCTATCAAGGTTCTACTTTTCTGAGCCTCAGAGGCTTTTGCTGACATCTTCACATTCTGGTAGAAATATTGAGAGCCAGGTGGCAGGCAGGCACTGTTAACACATAGGGGTCAACACTTTGTACCTGTTGTGGGTCGGCTTCAGGGATGGGATGAGGATGAAAGGGTCATCTGGGGACAGACGCCGTGGTAGATGAGCATTCCAAGGAAGAGGAAGGAAGAAGGATTCAGCTTTGCCGTGTTGAGAAGAAAGAGGCCCCGCTCTAAAATCCTCCGCCCCGGATTTGAGAGCTGAGTTTAACTTTTCATGAAACAATTGCCCACTTATATTAAAAACTATTCCCCAGCTGGCTCTTTGGCATTCCGAAGCTCTGAGCACACGCGAAGCATTGTGTAACTGAGAAATACCTAGCACTGGGATTCTTCTAGACGGATCCCTCAGCCTGCCGGATGAAGCCCATCTCCCCCCGCCCATTCAAGCCTCGGTGGTGGGATAAAGCATTCCTTCCACCTTTTCCGCATAGGAACGTGGCTGTGTCCAGATTCAAAGCCTCACTCCTTCCTTATCTCCATGGAAATTTCCTGTCTCTGGCCACTTGTTCTTTCTCTCGACTCTGTAGCCCATTAATCTCTCCACACCTGGCCTGTACTTCACTTCTTCCCGGAACCATCTGTGACTATAGCGCGAGCCATACTGATCTTCCCTTAGTAAATTTATCAAATGTTTATTGAGCCGATTGAGAACTGGCCATTGTGCTGAGGATTAGAGAGAAAACCACACACGAGCAGGCCATTTCCCTCCCAGAGCCCCTGAGTAAACAACTCCTCGGTGACATCGTTAGAGGCGCAGCCTTTCTTAACACTATGCCACTGAGTATTCCCAAGGCCGGCGTCACGTTTAATGGGGAGATACTAGAAGTATTGCCATTGAACGCCAGGAACGGACAAGGAACAAGAAATGGACACACTGATCACGCCGACAGGACCAGTACCCAAGAGGTGGAGGGCCCGAAGGATTCCTTGAGCAGCAGTGCTGAGTAGCAAACCTCAATACAGAAGGCCCTGGACGTGCTCGTGAGCAAAGACCTGTAACCCAGGGTGAAAATGGAACCTTAAACATATGAAAAGATTTTCAACTTGATTAAAGATTGGCAAAGCGCAAATTACTCTGAACTATTATTATTTTTCTTAATCTTTCAAATTGTCACAAGATCCGGAAGTTTAATAACACACTTTTGTATGGCCGTGGGTTTAAAAACAGGAGCTGATGCATTGCCGGTGGGTGTATGAACAGGTACTGCTCGGATGGGGCTAATTTGGCTGGGTCTATTAAAATACCAGAATGTCTATATAACCGTTGGCTCAGGAGTTTCACTCGGAGGAATGTATCCTACAAATAGGCTTGAACACATGAGAAACGACGTACGGAGAGGGTTATTTATTGCAGCAATTTTGTAAAAGCAAAATATTTCCTGCAGCCCAAATGTTCACCATTAGGGAACAAGTTACGTAACTTCTGACATTCCATCCACTGGAATAATGTAGCGGTAAGGAGCGGCCAGGTAGCTCTTCGTGACTAGTATAGAAAGACCTCCACGGTCTCGAGTTATGAAAAACAGGCTGACGGAAACAGTATGGTAGGAAATAAGAGTTCGTCTTTGCGCCTGCCGTTGTGCTGTGTTAGGAGGTAACGCAGCGCCTATAACAGAGACCCACACATGAGAGTGTCTCTCTCATCCGTAGCGGTGCAGGGTTAGCGGGAGGCCCCCCTCCATGTGCCAAGCTCTTGCCATGTTGTGGCGCTGGTGTCCCTAGGACTGCGGAGTTTCCTGCATCGAGCTGGGTGAAGGAATCACACGGATTTCTTAGCACCTGACCAAGAAGTAACACACATCACTTCCCCGAAAAGATACAAGGAACCAGTAATAGCCATTACCTTGGGGGTGATGGTGGTGGGTGCGCTACTGGGAAGATGAAGGACATGGACCAGAAGGAAACTTTTCATTTTATACCTTTTTAATTTATTTTTACAACTTTGAGCCATTTTGTCCATTCATAAGATAAAAAGAGATAGTTGCGAGTTAGTGGCCTTGAAAGCACTAAGGACCCAGGGCCGTGGGATAGCTCCTCCACCTGGCTGGGCTGGGGAGCTCTTCGAATTTTACTGCGTTACGTGATGCTCAGTTGAGGTCCTGAAGGTAAAGTGGGTGTTAACCAGGTCAAGTCTGGAGGGGATGAGAAGGGTGGGGGTGGGGAAGCGGGTAGAGAGGTGGTTGGCAAGAAGGGAGCTGGTGCTGAGAAGGGGAGTCTGTTTCAGGTGGAGTGAGGAGCGTGTGTGAAGGCACAGAGGCGTGTTGAGTGACCTGCGCTTGCGTCCGGCCGTGCTGGGCGGGTGGGCGCTGTAGCTCTGGGGAGGTGTGGGGCAGAGCGGGGCGTGCATTGCAGTGCAGATGTTAGAGGCTGGGTCTTATCCAGTGTTCTGTGCAATGATGAGTTCAAAAGCAAGGGAGCAGCATGGTCAGATCTAGGCAGCAGCACGCAGGATGAATGGGAAAGGAGACTGGTCGAATGTTGAGGTGGCCGTGCCGTGATCTAGGAAGCAATGCATCTCTCCCTGCAAAGCGAGTATGGCACTTAACTAATGCAACGTAGTTAGGTATTATCTTTTATGTATGTCTATCAGTACCTCCAATCAGATTGCAATTGCTCTGAGAACCCCTTTATTTACACTTATAGCACCATGACATAAATGCTTATTGGTTGGGCTTCCCTGATGGTGCAGTGGTTAAGAATCCGTCTGCCGATGCAGGGGACACGGGTTCGATCCCTGGTCCGGGAAGACCCCACATGCCAAGAAGCAACTAAGCCCGTGCACAAGTACTGAGCCTGCACTCTAGAGCCCGTGAGCCATAACTACTGAAGCCCGTGTGCCTACAGCCCGTGCTCTGCAACAAGAGAAGCCACTGCAACGAGAAGCCTGTGCACCGCAACGAGGAGTAGTCCCCGCTCGCAGCAACTAGAGAAAGCCCGCGCGCAGCAATGAAGACCCAGTGCAGCCAAAAAAAACCAAAAACAAACAAACAAAAAACTTATTGGTTGATTCTCTTTTGTTTTAAATAAACCTTTAATGGAATATATGTATAGAAAAGTGCTCAAGTTCAAGTGCATAGCGTCATGAATTATCACCAAGTGAACACACATGCATTAATTGGTTGATTGTTATTCTGTTTCTTCCTTGTTAAAATTATGGTTAGACCCAGTGTGTTTTACATACCTTCCCCACTTTGTCCTGGCCATGTTTTATCTGTGATGTACACACATACCCTAATTTCCATACTGCCAGCTTTAATCATTGTTCTTTGAGACGTCTTTGGGAAATATAAATCAGGTGGATTGTTGGAATAATACTTCTATTTTAAGTTATTTTAAATCTCACTTTATTTTGTCGTTTTGTTTGTTTACTATTAGATGTGCGTTAAATTGTTATAAATGAAAACAATTGACCCCAGTCTGGAAAGAGTATTGGCATGGTGCATAGCCAGAAATTTTTTTCTTTTCCATCATTTCATAATGTTGGTAAAGGCTGAAAGTAATCCAGCTATTGCAAGGGTTTAGATATACTTTTCTTGCCACTGAATTTTCACATTTTCCTCCCAGTCCCAATTTCCTTTGTTCCCTTTTGAAGTAAGAGCCAACTGCTTGGAACATTCTGTGAATTTTTCTTTGGCCACGTTCATTACCATTTGTGCTTTTGTCTACTAGACTGTTAATATTCAGGGCCCCAAATCTCTCCATTATCTAAATGAGTGATCTCATTAATTATGAGATGTGCTGAATTTAAATTGGAGGTGGGGTAGATAATTTGGATATTTAGAAGACGTATTTACAATATTCCTCAACTACATTTTGTTACTAATTTTCTTCTGTAAAGTTTTTTTGTTTTTGTTTTTTTTCTTTTTGCGGTACGCGGGCCTCTCACTGTTGTGGCCTCTCCCTCTGCGGAGCACAGGCTCCAGACGCGCAGGCTCAGTGGCCATGGCTCACGGGCCCAGCCGCTCCGCGCCATGTGGGATCTTCCCGGACTGGGGCACGAACCCGTGTCCCCTGCATCGGCAGGCGGACTCTCTACCACTGCGCCACCAGGGAAGCCCTTCTGTAAAGTTTTAAGTCGGGAAGTGAAAGTTCTAGTTTGATAAGCAGAGTCAAATAAAAAAATATAAGGTTTGCATGAAGTAGGTAAAAATAATTAACTAAATATTCGTTTTGATTTATATTTATTTATTCCTCTTGGGACTTGGAAGAAATGAAAGGGAGAATTATTCAGTGGGAATTTAAGTTAGTATTATTCATCTAGGAGGGGCATGGTGCCCTGTGGGAGTTTTCCGTGTTTACATCTGTATGCTTGCTTTCTGTATTTTTGAGTTTGCTTTTCTAGTTATCATTTCAGATTTACTTTGTTTTCACTTGTAAAGACTATTGTGTATCCTGAATGTGTCAGAGTAGTTGTTTCCAGCCTCTGCATTACCCAGAACCTTTGTAATTACTTATTTTAGTCCCATGCCTCTGTGTGTGAATGATTTTATCTTCCATACAAACTTGTGCTTTATGAAGAACATCCTGTAGAAACTGACAACCATGTTAAGTGATCAGGCATTAGCTTCTGGAAATTTTAGATCCCAATTTGTGATCGACTTAAAGCCACTATTCAGGAACATCTTTTGAGCCTTGTCCCTGGCTTAGCTGTATGTACCCAATCTTATTTTTCTTTCTTCTTCAGCACCAGTTTTTTTTTTTTTTTTTGGTGGGGTGGCAGGAAGAGTCAGGTTTATTGAGGTATAATTTAAATAAAACTCACCATCTACAATGTACAATTCTGTGAGTTTTGACAAATTCATAAAGTTGTATAACGACTACCAAAGTCAAGATACAGAGTAATTCATCACCTCCACAAATGTTCTAGTGCCCTTTATGGTTGACCGCCACACCCCACCCCAACCCCTGGCAACCACTGATCTAGTTGTTCCTGTGGTTCCTCCTTTTCCAGAATGACACATAAGTGGACTCATTCAGCATGTAGCCTTTGGGTCTGGTTTCTTTCACTTAGCACAGTGCATTGGAGATTCACTTATAGTGGATGTATCAGTAGTTTATGCCTTTGTCTTGTTGAGTAGTGTTCCATTGTATGGGTACGTCACAGTTTACCTAGCCATCAATTGAAGAACATTTGGGTTATACCCAGTTTTTTGATATTATATATGAAGATACTACAAATGTCTGTGTTCAGATTTTTGTGTGAACATAAATTTTCATTCCTGTTGGGTAAATACCTAGGAGTGTGATTATTTGGGTTGAATGGCAAATGGATATTTTAACTTTAAAGAAATGTTTTCCAATGAGCCTGCATTCCTACTAGCAGTCTAGGAGAGTTCCAGTTACTCCACATCCTCTGCTCGTCAGCAATGGCATTCATTGTCTCTCTCTCTCTTTTTTTTTGGCTATTCTAAGAAGTATATAGTGATATCTCACTGTGTTTTTAATTTGCATTTTCCTAATGACTAACAATGTTGGACATCTTTTCATGTGCTTATTTTACATTTATATATCATCTTTGGTGAAAATATTCAAATCTTCTGCTGAATTTTTAAAAATACTGGATTGTTTATATTCTCATCCTTGAGTTTTGAGAATTCTTTGTATACTTTGGATACAGGTTCTCTATCAGATATGTATATTGCAAATATTTTCTCCAAATCTGTGGCCTGTCTTTACTTTCCCTTTGTAAGTAATAAGTAATTTATGGGAGAGTACTTTGGAGACTGTGTAAATATTTTGTTCCTTATCAAACTTTTGCCCCCGGGTTTTGGCACCTATTGATTTTCTAACTCCGTCATTCCTTCTATAGTTTTTGGTTGGTATTTGATGCTAAGGAAGAGCTTCCCCTTCTTTCCTTTATTCTTCTCCTCTCTTCTTCCTTCTTTCCCCTTCCCTCCATTGTGGAGTCACAGCCCATCAGTCATCCCAGCCAGCATAGTAATTCCCCTCTTTGCCTGTTGATTCAGAGGCACGAGGAGTCCAAGACATTATATATGCTTCTCAGCGAACGAAGCTTCTGGTTGCCAAAATTTGATATTGTCAGTCTTCTGAACTCTGCCCTTCTAGTGGTTATGAAGTGGTATCTCAAAGTGATTTAATTTATATTTGCATGATGACCAACGGTATTGAGCCCTTTTAATGTGCTTATTGGCTAGTCATATTTCTTCCTTTGTGAAGTGTTCACATTTTTTGCCCATTCTTTTATTGGGTTGTTTCGTTTTAAAAATTGATTTGTAAGAGGTTTTTTTTTTTTTTTTAATGTATACATAAACGGGATATAGGCCTTTTTCAGATTTGTTTCTTTCTTTTTTTCTTTTCCCATTTGGATATAAGTTTTTTCTAGCACCATTTGTTGAAAAGACTTCCTTTTCCTAATAAATTGCTTTGCTATCTTTGTAGAAAATAAGTTGAGCACATATAAGTGTATTTCTGGATCCTCTATTCTGTTTCATGATTTAGTCTTATGCCAGTACCACACTGTGTTGATTACCATGGCTGTATAATGAGTTCTGAAATTAAGCTGTGTAAGTCCTTGAACCTTTTGCTTCTTTCTCAAGATGTTTTGGGTATTCCAGGTTTTTCGCCTTTCCATATACATTTTAGAATCAGCTTGTCAGTTTCTTTAAAAAGCCGACGGGGATTATCATTAGGATTGCATTGACTCCATAGATCAGCTTGGGGAGAATTAACATCTGCAATACTGAGTCTTCCAATCCATGAACTGACTATATCTTTCCATTTATTTAGATCTTCTTTAACGTCTTTCAGTCATATTATATAGTTTTCCACTTAGTGGCATTGTATATCTCTTATTTATTTATTCTTAAGTATTGGTTCTTTTTTGATGTTATTGCAAATGGACTTGTTTCAAAATTCCATCTTAAAACTGTGTGATGTGAGTGTATCTAATGTCATTGATTCTTTTAGCTAATGACCTTGTATTTTATGGTCGTTTATGGATCTTCCTAAATTCACTTATATATTCTAGTAGTTATTTTGTAGATAGGATTTGTTATATAGTTAATCACGTTGTCTAGGGATAAAATTAGTTTTAATTCTTCCTTTTCAATTTTAGTAAGTTTTATTTCCTTTTCTTATTGCACTGGCTAAGACCTCACAATATTGAATAGAAGGTGTGAGATTAGGCATTCTGGCCTTTTCTAATCTGAAATGCTTTGTACTTTGTTTATCCCACAGCTCAGAGAGGTCTTATTGACATTCTGTTTTATCATTGATCTCAGCATCATATTTAATTACTTTATATCATTTCCCATAAATTACAGTTATTTCATTTGTTTACTACTTTGTTGTCTGCCCCTTACACAAACCCATAAGTCTCTTATGGGAAGAACTCTGTCTTCACCAACATATAGCATGGTGACTCTTAGTAGACACTCAGTAAATGCTTTGTCAAATTAGTAAATTTTGGTAGGAACTTTTAGCAGTTATGCAGTCTATCCTCCTTCCCAGTGTTTGAATCTCCTTGGTAAAACCTAGGACAGGTATTATTTCTTACAAGATTTTTTTCATATTCTTCTTTCCCTCTTTTTCATTTTTTAGGTGGTTATATTTCAATTTCCCATAGAAACCACGTATATTTAATGCTTTCAAAAGTTCTTAATTGATCTTTTATAAAAGATAATACAATTCTTTCTACCAATTTTTGCAAAATATTTTAGTGGCAAATTGGGATAGTTTGCCTTTCCTGGATGTTGCATACACTCGGAAGTTAATCTGTATTCAGGCAGTTTGCAGTGGTTCAAATATAGAAACAAGGGTAAACACATTCCACAGTTACCTAGTAAGCAGGTGTTGGGTCACTACTTTTTATTCTTTGAAATCTGAAGAAATCGCACCGATGAAGTGAACCAGTTAGGTAAATTATTTCCTTATTTTTGCCCTTTAGCTTTTGTTCTTTTTTTTTAATGTAATTTAAGTCTAATGAAGGTAAATTGCATTCAGCCTGGAACACAACGATCTAGGATGTATCCAAAAGGCAAAATATCTTTCTTCTGGCTGCCCCATTTTAACAGCTGCTGTGATAGAAAGTAATGCTTCAGTTTATGTACAGACATGAGGAAAATACTGGTTTTTTCCCCCTGTATGATGTTCCAAATAATTCTTTGGCTTATCTTACACATTGATGATGGAAATTGCATTAAAGAAGTAGGTAAACAACATATCAAGTTGGATGTTTATTCATTCAACTCCCTTTCTTCATCCTCCTCCTTCTTTCTTTCCCCTCCCTTCCAGTTTACAAGTGGAGATTTCAACAGTCCTCCACCGATAATGGAGAGAATAAATAGACATTCAGTAAGGTTTAGAGCACCCGGACAGGCCTATCAACCAACTTGGCCTAATTGCTTTTTTACTTTGTTTAATGAAACACTCCACCCTATATACTGTTTTTCTTTTTTTTTCAAGTACCCTTGAAACATTCACCTAGAGGGACCAAGTTTGGGGCCAAAACCAAGTTTCAATAAATTTAAAAGCATTGGAAGTCCTACTGAATGTGTTCTCTGACCACAACAGAATTAAACAGAAATCAATATCCCAAAAATACCTGAAAAAAAAAAACACCCAAATATCTGGAAATTAAACTACACATTCCTGAATGACTCATGAGCCAAAGAAGAAATGACAAGGGAAATTGGAAATTATTTGAAATGAATGAGAACAAAAAGTCAACCTTTCTCTTATTTAAAATAAAAATATTAACATGCAGATCGGTAGAGATTCACATCTTCACTTCTTCCTACTCGTCTGCTTCTTGAATTCCCTACTCCCTCCATATGTTGGCCCTGCTGCAGTCCCTTGACAGTATGAGCACGGCCATGCTGCTGCTGGAGCTGTGCACCCAGCCCCTGTTAGTCTGGTCTTGCCAATCTAACCAAGTAGTCCAAATACCTTTCTTCCAGTTCCACTGAACAAACATTTACCGTTTTCAAAGGTCATGTTCCTGGAAGCATGGAGGGGAATTTATGGGGCAACAACAGACAGGCTCAAGTTATATAACTCTTATGTTAACTTGAATGAAAATCTTTTCAAAGCTGCTTCCTTCCTGTCCTACCTGGGGAGTTCTGATCTACCTTTGCCCAACATTTTAGACTTTTTGTGAGTCTTTCTTCACTTTTTTTTTTTTCTGTGACTTCTGTCTCTCCTAACAATCCTTGAATTGTTTGGACCTTCTCATTGCTTTTGACTTTTCGTAATCTTCCAGTGTCTCTGCCCTCAGTCTGGTGTCAGCTTGTCCTCTCCAGCTTCATTCATTCACTGAGGCTTGACTAGGTGCAAGGCATTGAGCTGGCCACTGGGTTTGGTCCTGGGGTGGGAGACTTGTAAATCAGATAATTAACCTGGGTGAGCACTTTGGCAGAGGCATGTTGGAAGGGCCATGCAAACATTCTTTCAACACATATTTATTGGCCTCCCACTGTGTAGCAGGCACTGTGCAATGGGGGTGGTATCCTGGGCAGAAGGTACTGATTGCTTGAAGATGAGGCGTGGATCTGGGAATGGGTGATCTGCTCTGGCACGAGGTATTTGGTAGGGACTTGGAGGGACTTGAGCTAATAAGTGGTGAGAGAAAAGCCTAGAAAGGTTAGGAAAGTACTTCTTTTGTTTTTCTTAAGGGAGTTGTAGTTCTGTTTCTGTGGCGTAGCATTTATTAGCTCCATGGTGACTCTTACCAACTTCTGTATTACCTGTATCTCTGATTTCTTTGGTTAATCTTCCACTTGTTCTGGTGCCCAGTAGCACTAAGTGGTGGTAACCACTAGCACTGTTAATTGTGCATTTTTTAAAAGTGGGAGGGGGGCTGCCAAGCGAGAAGGAGCCTCAAAGCAGGGCACCAGGTGTGTGATTCTCTTAACTTTACCTGGATTATTTCCTTTTAGGCGTTAAGTAGCCTCTTGAAACCCCCTTTTTTATTTTAAGGGTAGGGGAGGAAGAGGTTGAAACAAATGAATTTGAAAACACCCTGTGGGATAAAATTTACATTCATCGCCCACCCTGAAATTTTTTATTCTTTTTCTTTAGGTTTCTTGCTATTTAAAGATTTTTGTTTGAATGAAATTAATGAAGCTGTACCTCAGGTGAAGTTTTATGAAGAGGTAAGAAGTGACTGTTTTATCAATGCTTTTATTTCAAAAGCATATTTAAACTGTACTTTGGGAAATATTAAGACTACTAGATATCTTAGAGATTCGTCAGAAGTAATTAGTACTACAAGATATAGTTTTAGAGATGCTGACAACAACTATAAAAATCATATTTTTAAAGCTCTGTAGTGTTCTGGAATCAGTGAGGAATAGTTGGACTCAGATTCCAGAGGAGGAAGAATCTTTCAGAGGTGCACTGAGCATTACCAGCCATTTTATTTTCTGCAGAAGCACGCTGATTCTGGACACAGAAGCCGAGGTAGGGGGCTGCTACTGGGTGAAAGAGAAACTAGCAAAGGTTTTTGGTCACACATTACTAGAGTGACAAATTGGAGACTTGGTGGGAAAGGGTGGCCTCAAACCCACAGCTGGTTTTCCCAGCAGGACATTGGGAGGGGATCTGAAGAGGCAGGCCAAGAGCTTCTGGAAGACACATTGAAACCTCCCACAGCCTTGCGGTGTTAAACGGTATTGAAATGTACACCTGTTGTGGCAGGAATCCGAAAACAGAACAGGCAAGAGATGAAAACCCCACTGAAGAGCCATAACCACTTATCACCTGGGGTGGCGGCTGGTCCAGGTGTGGTGGGCAGGTGAGAATCCAGCTTTGGCCCCTGGCAGGAGGCTGCTTCTGGGAGACAGAAAAACCAGAAGAGGTTTCTGGATCTGGAGTAAAAAACAGATGAAGCTGGGAATTCCATGGCGGTCCAGTGGTTAGAACTCCGCGCTCTCGCTGCCAAGGGCCTGGGTTCAGTCCCTGGTCAGGGAACTAGGATCCCATAGCCGTGCGGTGCAGACAAACCCTCACCCTCCCGCCCCCTGCAAAACAATTAAAAACTTATAACATCAAACATATTAAAAAAAAAAAAAAAAACAACGAAGCTGGAGGAGCCCCCAAAACATGATGAGTCCCATGCTCAAGACACATGCCAAGTTTTGAAGCTTGAGTGGGCCGGGGGTCCAAAAGCTATCCTGAAGACTTCTTAAGGGCAGAACTGAATCCAGTGCTGAGGAGACAGAGGTCTCATTGAACTCCATGGAGACCCAGGCCTTAGAACAGGGACCAACCAGAGGCAGACTGAGTCCTACACAAATGGCAGGGCAGACCAGCCCAGCTCAACCCCCTGTTGGGTGATGAACTCCCTCCCTACCTGTGCAACAGAGAATAAGGGGAGCTCTCTGTCTCTTTTGCAGGTAGAAAATAACAATATATAGAGACTGTCCAATCTTCACCATACAGTAAAAAATGATTTTCCACCTAAGAAGCAAGATCACATGACTTATAAACAAGGCAATAGAAGCAGACCCACAGATGAATCAGATATTGGAGTTAGTTGACAAGTACCTAAAAATAACTGTAAATATGTTCCAGACAATAGAGAAAAAGATGGACAAAATAATTAGATGGAGGAATAGAGAGTTTCAGCATAATTTGAATGTATTGTGGAAAACCAAACAGATATTCTAGAACATAAAGTATTTGAAATTAGAACCTAGTGGTTAGAACCAATAGCAGATTATCACAATGCGAGACAGGATTAACGAATAGGGAAGCAGGTCAGTAGGTCATCTCAAACTGAAACACAGAGAAAAAAGAATACAAAAAAGAAATAAGGGCATTAGAGACATGTGAGGCATACCTAAAAGGTCTAACACATGTAAAGTTGGACTCCCAGAAAGGAAGAGAGAGAATGGGACAGAAGCAGTATTTGAAGATATAATACTAAGAATATTACAAAATGATGAAAGTCAGCAGCTTACAGATTCAAAAAACTTAGAACACCCCAAGCAGGATGAGTACAGAGGAAACGTATCTTTGCACATCAATATAAGACTGTGGAAACCTGTGACAGAGAGAAAATTTTAAAAGCAACTAGAGGTTAGAAAAAGACACCTCATTTTTAAAGGGGCAGTAATATGAACAAAACGACTGTGACATATTAAAATAAATGATTAAGAAAAAAGAAAGACAGACAGTGAAATGGCCATCTTTCAAGTAATGAGAGAAAAAAGCTGCCAACCTAGAATTCTTTCCTCAGCCAAAACTTCCTTCAAAAATGAAGGTGAAATAAAGATATTTTCAGACAAAAACCAAGAGAATTTGTCAGTAGTGAAACTGCATTACCATAAATACTAAAGGGAGCTACTGTAAGCAGAAGGGAAATTACCCCAGATGGAAATGCAGGAAGGAATGAAAGACATCATAAAGGGTAAATATGTATGTGAAATATATGAATGTTGACCATACATAACTATAATATGTTTTTAGAGTTTAAAGTGTGTGTAAAACTAAAATGTATGAGAGTAGCACAAAAGGCAGGAGAGGGGTTAATAAAGTTAAAATATCTTAAGATTCTAGGATTATTGGGGATAGTAAAAATAATAATTTGCCTTGACTTGTAAAGGATGCATATTGTAATCTCTAAGGTTAACTTTTAAAAGAATAAAATGTGTATGTTAAAAGAGAGGAGATGTGGAATAAAACAACATTGTATTAATCCAAAAAAAAAAAAAAAAAGAATAAAAGGTGGACATAAAGTAGGAGGTCAAATTGAAAATAAAGAGTAAGGTGGTAACTATAAATTCATCTATATAAATATTGATGATTACATTTAATATAAATGGACTAAATACTCCCAGTAAAAGACTAAGTTTGTCAGACTGGATAAATAACCAAAACCATGTTATATACTGCTTATAAGTGAGATGCTTTATTTATGTATTTTAAGATATTTTATTTTTTGATTAACCTATAGTTGCTGTACAATATTATATAAGTTACAGGTGTACAGTATAGTGATTCAATTTTTAAAGAAGTGGTATGCTTTAAACAGAAGGATGGAAGAGGATATGTAATATACACACTAACTGAAGCAAAGCTGGTATAGCTATACTAATATCAGACAAAGTACATGGCAATGCTACTTTGAGATAAAGAGAGATTATTTCATAATGATTGAGGAGTCAGCATCTGTATCTTACAAATAACAGAAGTTTAAAATATTTAAAGCAAAAATTGGCAGGAAGATCCAAAACAAAATAATTCTACAACCCTAGTGGGACACCCACATACTTCAAGAACTTGTAGAACAAACAGACAAAAAATTAGTAAGGATATAGAAGATCTTAATAAAGTGATGAATAAACTTGACCTAATTGACCCAGCAGAAACAGAGTTTTGCATTCTTTAAAGTACATATGAAACATTTACCAAAATAGATCATATGCTGGACCCTAAAGAAAACTTTCTACAAATTTCAAGATTGAAATTGTTCCGAGTATGGTCTCTGACCACAGTGGACTTAAGCTCAAATTTAGTAACAGAGTTAAGAAATCCTTAGCTGCCTGGAAACAAATAACTTCTAAATAATTTAAGGGTCAAAGAGGAAATTAAAATTGAAATTAGAGAATATATTAATTGAAATATATTTAAGAAATGACATATGCTAATATTATTAGCATGATCTGCCTTTACCCTAAAACATTTGAAATGGTCCAGAGAAAGCATGGCATAATTAGGGCTGATATGAGTACTCTTTGTGTCTTTGAAAATTGGAAGAATATTCCCTTTTTTCCTGGTTTATTGATAAACATGAAAATGACATTTTTCTACATTTAAAAAATTATATTAATGTATTTCCAAGAAGAATGATCAAATGATGATGCACATTTAGCATCATGTGAAAAAAAAGTAAGCTAAATCCAAAAGTCTTACACTGAGTACGAAGTGACTTTATTATTTCAGTTTGAGTCAGGCATTTTATCTGGACGAGACTCACAGCTTGATGTGTCAAAAAATTTTTTTCTTTCCTGTGTTCTTAAAAGCTTCTCTCCAATTTCAGCATGTACTCAGCTGCTTTGTCAAAGAGAAAGCAATCTCCTTTAGTAGATGAAACAGATGGGCAACCTACGTAGTTATTTCTTAAGCACTTCTGGCCAGTATGGTGGTGACTACTGCTGATGTGTTTCCATTTGAACTTTAGACATCGGAGTTTCTCTTCGTTGGCTTGTTCCGCAGCTCTTCTCTCCTCTCTCCTGGTCTGGTGTGATGGATCTGGCCTATCAGGTTATCCCCTTGGAGGAAAATGCTTCAGGGCTCCTCAGCAACTTGCTTTGTGTTCTTTAATTGACAATACCATCCACCTTGGAGTTTCAGATACAAGTTGTGTAAGTCAGTACAGCCTCCAAGATGGAAGTTATCAGTAATTCTGACTCCTTGGTTTCACCAGCCTAGTGGATTTTTTAATTTCTAGTTTTATAATCCTGATCCCTAGAAAACTCTGTTGTGAGATATCTTGCAATGTGTATGTTGTCCATTGTATTTCCATTCTTCTGTGTCCCCAGACTCTTAGTGGTTACCCATTTTCCTGTGGTCTGAAGTCCTAATTGCTTCTTCCAACACTCACATGTCTCTGCGTTAGTTATCGCTTACCTTTCCGTCTTTATCTTTCACTACCTTCTCACCTAGACCTTCCAGTAACCAATATTACCTGAACCCACCGAGCCCAGTTCTTCTTTTTATTACTTTCCTTATGTCCTTCCCCCAGCCTAGGATGCTGTTTCCCTTTCTCGGCTTGTGGAAAGCCTTGCTTCGTTTAAGGCCAAGGTCAGTTTCTGTATTCTCCAGTAAAGCCTGTCTGTACGGTCGTCCCAGTCTTCCGTGATTGCTTTGCTTCTCTGATTCTTACACTGTCTGTTGCCTGTAATGCCCGTGGGATACTTAATATATGCTTGCTGCTGGTGTGTGTGCGTCATCAGTATTTTCACTTGACCGTTGTTTGACTCCTAGACAGCAGGCCCAGCTAGGATCTAGGTGCAGCTGTGCTGTGCCCTCTCACTTGCTGTGGGATACGGTGCTGGTCACTGAGCAAACCCTGAAGCATCTACCTTGTGTCAGACCCAGAGCTTACAAGTGTGAACCAAGACACTGTCCTGTACTTGAGCTCATAGAATGGGGACTTAATATTTGAGCATCTGTTACCTTATCTATGAAATGAGGTTAGTAATCATCTCCTGCTATTTCACAGGCTAATTAAGAGTCCCAAATGGGATGCCAGATGGACAGTTGCTTTCTAAACTGTAATATCTATAATATGCTGTAACATGGTGGTAAAGAGTTCCAGCTCTAAACTGAGACCATCTGGATTTGGATTTGGACACTGCTGGTGATTAGCTGCCTGAAGTTGGGCAAGGAGTCTTGCTTCACTCTATCTGGGTTTCCTCATCTAAAAGTTAGGGTGATAGCAGTGTCTGTCCTTAGGGTTGTCATGTGTGTATGCAACACACCAGAACAGCACCTGACACGTAGCTACTGCTCGGTGTGTTGGTTTATACACTTCCTTGTTCCAGTCAGATTTAGATGCAGCTTATAAAAATATTTATATTACACCTAGATTTAATAATAAATCACAGAAAACAGAAAATTTAAGACCAGAGGTAAAGTTACTACACGGACTTTTCTTCACTCATGCAACCAGTATTTATCAAACACTAGTGCTGGGAAGCATTGTTTGGATGAACAAGATGGACAAAGTCTGAGCTGTCTTTGAGCTCCTATTTTTGTTGAAACAGACAATAAACCAGTAATAAATGAATAGGAAATATATCGGGAAATGATAACTGCTATGCAGTGATTCAAAACAGACCCGCAACTCAATGTGATGTATTGTGATTTGGTGGCCACCTTAAATTGCTGGGTCAAAGACTGACTTCTGAGGAGGTGCATTTTAGTGGAGTAATTTCAGATATTGTGTTTATCCTTTGTGGCTTTCACTTAGTTTCTTGAATCTGTCAATTTATATGTTTCACCAAATCTGGTAAAATTTGGGCCATTATAAAACATTATTTCTACCCCAGTCTCTTTTCTTTCCTCACTCTAGACTTCCAATCATAACGAGGTTTGATCTTTCGATATTATCCTAGATATCACTGATTCCCTGTTCCATTCCCCCCCCCCCGAATTTTTTTTTCTTTCTTTTCTTCAGATTAGATAATTTTTATGGAGCTGTCTTCAAATTCATTGATGCTTTTGCCAACTCTAGTCTGTTATTATGTTCCATTGAATTTTTTTTCAGAGAAGATTTCCATGTGGTTCTTTTCATAGTTATTATTTTTCTGCTATTTCCTATCTTCTTATTCGTTACATGCATATTTTCTGTACATCTTTTAGTATAGTTATAACGGCTCCTTTAAAATCCTTGTCTGATAATTCCATCAGAATCATCTTGGATTGGTCTTCACCGATGGTCTGTACTCTGGCATATGAGCCACATTTCTCTGTTTCTTCATAGATAGAGTAATTTTAGATTGTATCTTGTCCATTGATATTGTAGATACTCTAAACTCTGTTTCTCCAAAGGGTATTGATTTTTTTTTGTCTCAGCAGTTAATTTGGCTTACTCAGACTTGATGCTCTGTCTTCTCATACAGTGGGTAGCAACTGAATCTTGTTCAGTTCTTTTAGCCTTAGCTGGACTGCTGTGGGTCTGTCATGCTCACCTGTCATTATGGGGTCCACCAGAGATTTTGAGAGGTTTGTACGTAAAATTTTGGAGCTCTGCTCTGGCTCTTCATTTTCAGGAATATCCTCTCTTACCTTCCAGCTTCTGTTTGATGCCCCTTTTCCATTATCTCTGTACTTTTGGTCACTCTCCGGTGGTCCAGTGCAGTTGGGTTTTATGTATGTCCAGAATTGTTGTTAGAGTTTTAGTTCACTATTACCTGAAGGAGGACCCTGGTTTGTGATAATTTTGAATATGAAGCCAACGTGACTGGTTGATGAATTGGATGTAGGGGGTGGTGGGGACAGGGGTGTGAGCAAGAGAGCAGAATCAATGATGATTATTCCATTTTTTTGGCTTAAGCAGCTGGGAGGATGGTTTTATCATTTCTGTGATAAAGAAGACTAGGGGAAGAGCATGATTGGCTAGGGGAGAGAGGATGTGGAAATGTCTGGTAGGTGATTAAATATTTAGACGCTGGAGCTCTGGGTGAGAAGTGAGTCCTGGAGATCCAGACTTAGTCATTGGAATATAATTGGTGTTTGAAACTATGGGACTGAATAGCTTTACCTAAGGAGAATATGTAGTGGATGAAAAAGGGGTGCCCCAGTACCGTGCCTGAGGCACTCCAGTATTTAGGAGTATAGCAGGGGAGGAAGAATTACCAAAGGAAACTGAAGAAAAGGAGCCAGTGTGGCGAACCCCTGGACAGTGTAGATCCCAGAAGTCAGAGAAGAAAGCCTTCAAGGAGGCAGGAGGGGACCACTGAGCTGATTGCTGCTGGGATGTCAGGAAGCTAAGGGCAAAAAGATCCTTGATTGGTCAAGGCAGAGGTCCTTAGTGACTTTACTAGACCGTCTCATGGGAATGGTAGTGGGAAAAACGGGAGGCAGGAAAGTGGGGACCATGACAGCTGTGGACCAAAAGGGCTTGCTCTTAGGGTTCTGTGTATTTAGGCTACATGTTCAGCTGTGAGCTTTGTAATGACCAAAGCAGAAAGGGAGGACTACACAGTTAGTGAATGTTCATCATTGATGGCGAAGCTTCTGTTCTGCTGTAGTAGAGACTTTTCACCTTGAACTTGGGCCTCTGCCTGCTCAGGTTCCCTGGACAACCTGACTGCCAAGATTAGGGGTGGCATTTGCTCTGCACATCAGGACATCCTGTCTAGGGCCAATTGATACTTGACTGCATGTTCTTTTATTAGTGGTCTTAACTGATAATAGAAAGTGAATTACAGCCAGGGATGCTTTAGGCTGTTTCTTTGCCTACTAAGAATTAACCTTTTCTGTTGTTCAAGTTGGAGTTTATGAGATACGAGGCACTTACTAAAGCCAGAATTGTGGTTCAGAGCATCATTTGTGCAAGAAACCAGAATTTTCTGTATTGTCAGATTATTACAGTTCATAGAAAACTCCCATAGAATCAGCATTTGCTTAACCAGGTGTCAGCTTGCTTTATAGGTCCCCAGAACATAGACTTAGGTTTCATTACACTTGTTTTCAAGGATAATGATTCCATGAAGGTTTAGTTTTCCTAGAGTTTGTATGTTTAGGCAGAAATGTTTGCCTTTGGTTCACTAACAGTCTACCTGTTCTATCCTGGCATTCTGGCATTAATTTCTGGACCTTACTAAAACAAAACATCAAAAGAAATCTACCAAACTAGAGTCCTTGGCTTATTTTCTGACTCTGCCTCAGATTTGTGTGTCTGGCTTCTGTTTCCTTGCAGCTACCATACTTGCATCTGGCATGGTATTTGAACCTTCAGACATGTTCTCCTGAATTAACCTTGGATGATTAAGCCCAGATCCTTTGGTTATGCCAACATTGCTGAATTGCTTCTTCATTAAAAAAGTGTTTTCCTTCTGGAGAAAAATATAATTTGAAAAGATACGTGCACCCCAGTATTCATAGCAGCACTGTTTACAATAGCCAAGACATGGAAGTAACCTAAATGTCCATCGACAGGTGAATGGATTAAGAAGATGTGGTATGTGTGTGTGTGTGTGTGTGTGTGTGTGTGTATGTATGTATGTGTGTGTGTGTGTATATATATATATATATACACACACACATATATATATACATACACACACACACAATGGAATATTACTCAGCCATACAAAAGAATGAAATAATGCCATTTGCAGCAACATGGGTGGACCTAGAGATTATCATAGTAAGTGAAGTAAGCCAGACAGAGAAAGACAGACCTAGAGATTATCATAGTAAGTGAAGTAAGCCAGACAGAGAAAGACAAATATATGATATCACTTATATGTGGAATCTAAAAAAATGATACAAATGAGCTTATTTACAAAACAGAAATAGATTCACAGACATAGAAAACAAACTTATGGTTACCAAAAGATGGGGTGGGGGAGGGATCAATTAGCAGTTTGGGGTTAAAATATACACACTACTCTATATAAAACAAATAACCAACAAGGACCTACTGTATAGCACAGGGAACTATATTCAATATCTTATAATAACCTATAATGGAAGAGAATGTAAAAAAAGAATATATGTGTGTGTGTGTGTGTGTGTGTGTGTGTATATATATATATATATATATATATATATATATATAACTGAATCACTTTGCTGTATACCTGAAACTAACATAACATTGTAAATCAACTATATTTCTATAAAAATTTTTAAAAAATAAAAAGTTTTTTAAAAGTGTTTTCCTCTTGGATGGGGTATCAACCTACCCTAGTCCTCTTGCCTTTTTGTTAAATTTTAGTGTCTGTTCCAAGAAGACTCCATTCTAAGCCCAGGCAGATACAGACTTGTGAATTTCAGCCATCTCACTGATGATATTTAAGGGCAATTAAGATGATCCCAGAATTTTTCTCAGTGTGTGAACCAGTTAGCCTTCGTATAGGACGTCAGCATTGTACATATTCCTCTCCCTGCCGACCGTGCCCTTTCATTACCAGAAATTTTCATAGGATTTACTGGTTTTGATTTCAAAACTGTTAGACTGTACAGTAAAAAAGGTAACTTTTATTTCTTTTCAGTTTATACTCTCTCCCATAGGAGTAATCAGCCCCACTTTTTGTCATAGCAGAATAGAGAACACTCAGATATCATGAAAGTCAGTA
Source organism: Delphinapterus leucas (assembly GCF_059928025.1). Lineage (NCBI taxonomy): Eukaryota > Metazoa > Chordata > Mammalia > Artiodactyla > Monodontidae > Delphinapterus > Delphinapterus leucas. The sequence goes on from NC_143142.1 coordinate 19,321,076, forward strand.
TTACAACTGTCTCCTTGGTGGGAGCATTTGTTTTTCCAAAAATAAGTTATATGTAGTTATTAGTCATTATATTGAAAATCTTTGCTACAGTCTTCCTACCAGCTCCATATTTCATTTGTGTTTTCATTCTCTTCTTGTCTTTTAGATTAAATGTATTTCTGTAAATAAATAAAACTACTTCCCTGATCTGAGAACTTCTGTTTTGAGGTTGGAGTAATAGGGGCCATGTCCTCATAAAGCAAATATTTCCAAAGCTCATTTTATTATTTGGTCTATCTTAACACCCGTCAGGTTACCTCCCTTAAGTTATTGGCAAAACATACAATTTGAAGGAACCTTTCTGTTAATACTTTTAGAGTGCAGAGAAGGTTCCAGTGTGAAAAACCAATGCTTTTATCTATGGTTAATGCATTTCCAAAATATTTAGTTGATTTCTAAACATCTCTTTGCAGGAATCCTAGCAATTTATTATTATTTTTTCCTCCTGAATTTTGTAACACTGTAGTTGAGTGAGAACGAGCCCCGTCATAACTCTTAGAACTGGATTACAGACAAATTTAAATTATTTGTGGTTTGGAAAGGAGACTTGGCAAGGATGAATGGTCCATGGCTGGTGCATCGTTAAGATAATTGTAACCATGGCAGTATTTGTTTCCTAATATTGTGTTTCTAAATTTAAGCGACAAGGTTCATCATAGGAAAAAATCCATTCGTATGTTCCAAGTTGAATTTAAATTATTCCAACTTCATTATTACAACATTAGAAGTAGCTGTTTCCTGTGGAATGGCCGATTCAAGTAATTTGCTTGATGTCATGTGGAAGTGGTTTCTGCCAAGACTAGTAATATCCTTCAATAAAGTAAGTTTCTAGGAAGACAATACCTAACAATGGTAACTTTTAACCATCCAGATAAAAGAATATGAAAAGCTTGAGAATGAGGAAGATCGCCTTTGTAGAAGTCGACAAATTTATGATACTTACATCATGAAGGAACTGCTGTCTTGTTCACATGTAAGTATCTCTTTTTGTTTTATTACTCTAGTATGGGTAAATATGAGACAGCCTTCAAACATTTCCAGAATGAAAGTTAAAGTAGGAGGAAGAGGTTTAAAAATTAAATGATATTCATCCAGGATGGAACCCCTTTCTTCTGTTTTTGTCATTTGTTTCCTGATAATACCGATCCAGTATCTGTTCTTCCATATACTCTTGGTATGTTTCCAAAAGTGGATACTTTCACTGCAAACATTGATAAAATGGCTAATGCAGATCAATGGAAGAAAAAGCCAACCTCAATTCTAGACTTTCTAAAGGAAATTAAGCTTTATTGTTTTTCATTTAGCTCTCCCTTAATAGTTAGGCTAATCATATATTGATCAATAAAAATCTTAAATGCTTTCTTTGAATTAAGAAGGAGGATTGTAATTATTGTATTAATGTAGTTCATTAATAGTTGAATGATGGTTGAAACCATTTTTTTCCCTTGTATTGATAAATCAGAGAAACAATCTAATTCAGTCATTAGGATAAACTGGGTTCCTAGGAAATTATTCCACCAGGAGTGAGTGGAATAATTAATAATGAAAATTTACCATGTAATCTCTCTACATGAAGACTGTTTTCCAAAGGAGTATCCTAAGAGCCCTGGGCTGCTGTGTCCAATGCAGTAGCCACTAGCCACATGTGGGTATTTAAATTGTTTAAATTAATTAAAACGAAATGGAATTAAAAGTTTAATTCCTCATGAGCCACATTTCAAGGGCTCAATACCCACATGTGGCTGGTGGCTCCTGCGTCAGCCCAGGTTCACCACATTTCCAGCATTGCAGAGAGCCTGACCGGACAGCAGTGGTCATGACAATGATATATGTTCGTGCTTCTGTGTTTATTATGTTGTCTACAGTGCTTACTGAACTTCTGAGCTAGAGTTAATCGTAATGCTCTGTGCCTTGCTACCTTGCTGGGGAATGGTTGAACCTTGGTAAATGCCAGGTGTTCACTGTGAATGCCTCTGTAAACGTAGTTTTCGTGTAGGTCAACAATTTAGAGGGTTTTTAGCAGCGTGATATGCTTTTTAAGCTCTTCTTCTTGTGCATTGCTGCAGACGTAATTTGAAGTTTTGGGGGAGGACAGAGTGTGTAATTTTTGTCAGTGTGAGTTTCATTGTTTTAGAGCCAATTCCTCTCCCCTGTGGTTACAGCAAGATTTTCCTTAACCTAGAGTCTTTTCAACACTGTGATTTAGCTTTGCAGTCCTGACGTTTAATTCTTAGGTATATTTTCATGCATTCACTTTCTCTCATATAATATAAATTTTGCATTTTTAGGACCCCAGTATCAGCCAGTTGAGGAATGATGCATTTAATAAGGCGATAATACGATTCCTTACAGCTTTTTTTAGTCGAAGTCATCTTGACCTCCTGTGGGATTAGGTATGTCAGTTGGATGCCCCTGTTGCACAGCATCCTTCTCGACATGGTATCTAAGAACTCTGGAAGCTCAGAGGAGCAGTGGTCTGTTTGGCTTGCCCGCAGACAACCAACAGATTTTTTAAAGAATGCGTGTCGATGGAGTCCCTATAGGTTATGCTTAGTAATTTTTGTGTTAAATTTTATGTTTGATATTGTAAAACATACAGAGGTTTGCTCTGTTTTATATTTGTGGCAAAAACATTGTTTTTTTGATTTTTAAAAGCCATTCTCAAAGCAAGCTGTAGAACACGTGCAAAGTCATCTATCCAAGAAACAAGTGACATCAACTCTTTTTCAGGTAAGATTAAAGTGCTTTCCCAGTAAATGTTTCTAATTTGCTTAACAATTGGATTTGGGGCCATTCTTTGCATCTGTGAAAGTGCTGGGGGAGTTGACATATGAGGCTGTATTTCTTACGTGGAGGTTTATCTGGAAGAACTGAAGTTTAATGTTGTCTGTCTTCTCATTGAAATGTGTGCTGTTCTGCCGACATTCTTCGTGAAGGCTTTCCTGAAAAACGCCACTGGAGCGTTTCTATAAATCAATCAAGACAAGACATTGGAGGAAAAAGCCTTTTCCTGTTTGACATCCCAGGCACCTGTGAAGAGCGGGGACTTGACAGGATTTACTTTCTAGTGGTACAGGTGTTGACCCCCACGGTGATTATCCCCCAGATGAAATAGATCCATTTTCAAGAATCAAGAGTGAATGTTTGAACGGCCTTGGTGTCGTGACTGAGGAACTGGACTTTGCCCTGGCTCCTCGTATCTTGAACACAACACAGTCATGCAGATTTAAATGACAAGCCTCAGAAAACTTGATCCACAACTGATGGGCCGATGTATTTGCTGATCTTCAGATGTAATGGTTTCTCCTCCCCAAAGCCTTTTCTCTCATCCTGTGGGTTTTCTATAGAGGTGGCAGCTTGCAAGGACACGGTCAAATTTTCAAGTGGATAATGTACTTTTCATGTTTCTGTGAGTCACAAGAAATATGAAAGAATGCCATTCATTAATGTAATGATTTTCATAAATGAAAATAATTTATCCATTTCCTGGATTATTCAGTAATTTACAGAGAAGTTAAGTTGATTTTTACCTAGGTGCCTTATGATAGGTTTTATTTACATACAAAATGAACCTGATTATTTTATAGAGAAAATATTGATTTGGCTCCGAGAACATTTGGGTACAGTAACAAACCGCGTGCTGCCTTTCTGCCAAAATAATTAGATGGACTTTTCTTAAAATGTAACACCTTTTATAGTCTAGTTGGTTATAAGCTTGGGCTCTGAAATTAAGTGCCCTGGATTTCGAGACCCTGGGCAAGCTACCATACCTCTCCTCCCTTCAGTTTTCCCATCTGTGAAGCAGAAGTGAGAGTGGGCTGTCCCGCAAACGGGGGTCTTGAGGATTCAGTGCATGTGAGTTGCTTTGCACTAGGCCTGTCTGTTGCCATGCTCCACAAATGTCAGCTCTTACCAAACACTGTACATTCAAAAAGTGCAACGTGAACGTCTGCCGTTTGTTGCCTTCATGACATTTTCATGTCAGAACTTCAGTTGTCTGACTTTGATGCTGTTCGGAGACAGTCTTGTAGTCAATTACATCTAACGTTGCTAAATTATACCTCACAGTACGTGGATTTTACAACTCTGATGCTAGCTTTTCCTGCAGCATAAATAACATTTAAAAAGATAGTTCCAGATGAGATACAAAGACCACCAAAATTCCCTCTGTGCCTTCAAGGAACAGTCATTTAGGAGCTTCTCCAGTATCTTTCAAAACCACTTACTTTACTGATTTGTTCATAAGAAAATAATTAAATAATGTTCTGGTAAAATAGATATAGAATGGCTGGTATTCTTATTTCAAAGGTGAAGGAAGTAGTCCCTATTAAGTTGATTTAAATAAGAAGGTGTATTAGTGCAATTCAGTGTGACATGTACCATCAGAACATAGTGATCAGAGTATAGATAGAGGTTACATGTTTGGATGTCCTGTTTATAGAGGGACATTAACCATAAAGTTAGTTGATATTCTTTGAGTTGGAATTTCTTTTTTTCCCCTTTCTGAGTTACAATTGACAAATAAAAATTGTATATAATTGTAGGTGTACGATGTGATGTTTTGATATACGTATTCGTTGTGAAGTGATTGTCATAATCAAACTAATTAACATATCCATCACCTCACCTAGTTACATTTGTGTGTGTGTGTTTGTGTGTATGTGTGGGGGTGAGAACACTTACGATCAACTCTGTTAGCAAATTTCAAGTGTACAATACAGTATTATTAACTGTAGTCCCCATGCTGTACATTAGCTCTCCAGAACTTATTTATCCTGCATAACTGAAACTTTGTACCCTTTGACCACCATCTCCCCATTTCCCCCACTTCCCAGCCCTTGGAAGTCACCATTCTACTCTACTTTTATGAGTTAGACTTTTTTTAGATTCCACCTATGGACGAGATCATACCATATTTTGTCTTTCTGTGCCTGGCTTATTTCACTTACCATAATGTTCTCCAGATTCACCCATGGTGTCACAAATGGCAGGATTTCCTTCTTTTTAAAGACTGAATACTATATACCATTGTGTGTTTATATATATATATGTATCCATACCACATTTTCTTTATCCATTCATCCATTGATAGACACTTTGTTTCTGTATCTTTACTGTTGTGAATAATGCCGCAGTGAACATGGGCGTGCAGATATCTCTTCAAGATACTGATTTCATTTCCTTTGGGTATATACCAGAAGGGGGATTGCTGGATAATATGGTAGTTCTGTTTTTAATTTTTTGAGGAATCCTTATACTGTTTTCCATAATGGCTGCACCAATTTCCATTCCCACCAACAGTGCACAAGGGCTCCCTTTACTCTACATCCTTACCAACAACTTACCTCTTGACTTCCTGGTAATAGCCATCCTAACAGATGTGAGGTGGTATCTCATTGTGGTCCTTGATAATCAGTGTTGTTGAGCACCTTTTCATGTGCCTATTGGCCATTTGTATGTCTTTCGGAAAATGTCTCTTCAGGTCCTCAGCCCCCTTTCGGATCGGGTTATTTGGTTTTTGGCTGTTGAGTCGAGTTCCTCGTATATTTTGAGTATTAACCCCTTATCAGATATATGGTTTGCAAATATCTTCTTTCATTCTACAGGTTGCCTTTTCACTCTGGTAATTGTTTCCTTTGCTCTGCAGAAGCTTTTTAGTTTGATGCAATCCCACTTGTCTGTTTTTGCTTTTGTTGCCTGAATTTTTGATGTCACTTCCAAAAAATCATCACCCAGGCAAATGTCAAGACGTTCTTTCCCTGTGTTTTCTTCTAGTGGTTGTACACTTTCAGGTCTTATATTTAAGTCCTTAATTCATCTTGAGTTGATTTCCGTATATGTGTGAGGTAAGTGTCCAGTCTCATTCTCCATTTATTGGAGAGACTATCCTTTCTGCATTGTGTGCTTGACACCCTTGTCAAAGGTTAGTTGACCATAAGTGTGTGGATTTATTTCTGGTCCCTCTATTCTGTTCCATTGGTCCATAATGTCTGTTTTTATGTCAGTACGATACTATTTTGATTACTGTAGGTTTATCATACATTTAGACATCAGGAAGTGTGATGCCTGAGTTGAAATTTCTTATCAAGGAGAAGAAGGTAGTAAAAAAAAAAAATGCTCTGAAAGTAAATACAAAATACTTTTTATTCTTTTTGTTTGCAAAACTAACTTTAGACATAAATAATTGCACAGGTACATTTGGTGGCAAGAGTCGGAAGGGGTCCTGGCTTACATTTAGGTTCCTAGAACATGCCAGGCCCTGTGCTTGGCTCTCAGCGTTCTTAATCTTATGAAATTCTCACAGTGGCCTTGAAAATGAGATGTGACTCTCCCATTTTACAGATCAAGGGAACTGAGAATCAGGTGAGGTTGTTTGCTCACGACCCCACTGTTGAACTCTCGCTTTTGCACTGCTTACCCGACACATTTTGTAGTTCATTGTGTTGAGAGTGGCGGTGTAGTGTATCATATCCAGTCTTAAGAGTCTCTGGTGAACTTTTATTTTATTAGCAAAAGTACAGGCTGTTTTATAAAATATGAAAAAATATTAACGTAACAGTTTTTGTAAATAGAAAATCTGTGATATACAAATTTAGGCTTTTCATATGTCTTTCAACACTTGATCTCTTTTGTCTTTTGAACCTCTTGAGACTTGTGGCCCTTGGTCTTTAGCATCTAGAAGAGTTAGCGAAGATTGCTATTATGTGTCATCATAGAAACACAGGACTTCAGAGCTGGAAAGGGCTTCAGAGAGAGAGTTCAGCCTCCCCTGTTACTAAGGAGGGAACAAAGTCCACTTGGTTTTAGTGACCAGTTCCAGCGTCCCGCCCAGGACAGCAGTAGCCCTGCCAGGGGGTGGAGGTGGCTTAGACCCGTGGCAGGAAGTGAGGCTCCCAGGCGAGCTGCGGCGGTCTCACTGCCTGTGTTGGTGACTGTGGCTTCTGCAGACTTCCTAGTTTGATCACTTGCCTTGGACGGTTCCCGATCTGGTCCTTCTTTTTTGCACATTTTCAGGATTATCTACGAAGACACAGAAAACATTAAATTTGCATCATTCAGTGAGTGTAGGGTATGAAGATATTTTCCAAAACTATCTAAGTGGCTCCAGGCTGAGCTGTGAAATGTTGGTGTTTGATATTTTTATAGTTCTTGATTTGAAGTCCATCCCATGGAAAATAAGTTTATGCAGTTTATTTGGTAATGTGTAAAGTGGCATGATATTGAAGTAGATTGTTCTCCACAGGGAAAGGGCACTGCACGTGTGAGCAAGGAGCCCTTGCCGTAATCCCCGCTTAGCCGTGAACTTGCTCAAAGACCTTGGGAATAGCTGATGTAAAAAAAATTTACTCCATGGGTCCCTTGGCTTTTAGTCTTTAAAAGTCAGTATTAATGCTGATCATTTATGATGATCATAATTAACAACAATTATATAATTAATAGTAATTTATAGGATGCACTACATAACTTACAAGGCTCAGTACACAATGAAAACCTGGGGGCCCTTGTTCAGAAATTATTAAGAACTTCAGCATGACAACAGCAGGGCACCAAACCGAGCCCTGGGCTCTTCTGTGGGACTGCATGGGTCACATGCCCATGAAGCTAATTCCAGCCACTTAAGATGTGTCTGTGACTTGCCAGGAGCTGTGCTAGGCAGGAGGGATGCAGTGGCACACAGGACAGACCTGTCCTTGCCTTCATGGAACATGCCGTTGAGTGGTGTAGATTACTACAAGTAACTAATCGTGACCATGAGTCCACTGGTGAAAATTGGACAAGGCTGTGAAGGGCGAGTACAAGGTGCTGTGGGAGCACGTAATTTGGAGCCTTACCTCGTCTGAGTCTCATCCTTTTCTGTTTTTCACTTTATTATGTTCTTACTGATGCAGTGTGGAATTTCTTTTCCATTCTTTCCAGCCATACATAGAAGAAATTTGTGAAAGTCTTCGAGGCAGCATTTTTCAAAAATTCATGGAAAGGTATGAAACTTTATGTATAAAATCTTTTTTTTTCAATAGAGATATATTTGACGTGTAACATTAATCTTAGTTATATATCATTGTATTTATACTGATAAGATCTTGTACTGTGTAGGTGTACCTCATTTTACCCGATAAGTGCTGTCCTTACAATGTGTTAATTTATTCATTCAACGAGCATTTACTGACCATGTGCTATGTGCCAGGCTTTGCATTAGATTGTTTCCTCTGTACCTTATAATTTAGGATTTGTATATCTTAACATCCCGTTGACCTTTAGTTCTTTAGCTTCCAAATGGTCCAAAATTTAAATAGGCTAAGGAACCTCACAATTAAAAGTATCTTATTGGGACATCTTTGCTAATGCAAGCACGAGTCTATGTCTAATTCATTTGTTTATATGTTGAAATCATATCCTTCAAAGTGAGACAGGCCTTCTCTTGATTCTTTACGTAGTAGAATTTAAGTATCGGCAAACGTCTGTAGTCATATATATCATTAATGTACCCGATAAATACGTCCCTCTGGGTTACTCAAGCTATAGGGTATGTCTGTCCTATAAAATTCTGAAAATTTTCGGTAATGCCTATAAAAGTGTTCACATGCTTCTCAGGCACCTGAGAGTCAATCCTTCAGTATTTTGAGTGTGCCTCTATGATGATGCACCTTTGGAACTGGACTTTCTAACACTGAATCTGCATTCACACTGACTGTACTCTTCTCCATAAACTCGGCTAATTTCTAGACAGCTGTCGTGTGACTGTGCCTCATCGACGGAGCAGCCTGCAGCTGTTCAGTGGTTGCCCTTTAAGAGCAAATACTTCAGTGTAGTGGGTTTTGTTTCTCCACATGTTCATAGAACTAAAATAATTAAAATAAAATTTAAAAAGTTGTGTCATGATTGTACCAGAGTTCAAGAGATAATTTTATCTTGGAGTAGAGTCAATACTTCAGGAAATGAATCTGCATACAAATGATTACATTTTTCTGAGTAGGAGCAGAGGCTTTGCCAAAAAGCCATGGGATCAAACTGAGGGGATAGGATGCCGGCCCAGGGGTGAGACTCAACCAAGCCGTCTCCACTGCTGTTGGTTCTAAAATCTGACTTTTCCCAAACTCCTGGGTCAGCCTCACTGTTATATGGTCCCTGGTGGAGAGGGGAGAAATGGGGATGGTAATTAAAATCGGGGAAGAGGTCTTGTTAACTCCGTTGTGTAACCACCAGGTAAACCTGCACGGTCATTTTCTCCCACTGAGTTAACCATTCACTGTGTTTTTTTTTTTTAGTTTTATTGAAGTATAGTTGATTTACAATGTTAATTTCTGCTGTACAGCAAAATGATTCAATTATATATGTACACACACACACATTCATTTTCATGTTCTTCTCCATTATGGTTTATCCCAGGATGTTGAATATAGTTCCCTGTGCTCTACAGTAGGACCTTGTTATTTATCAATTCTCTATGTAAAAGTTTACATCTGTTAAACCCAGACTCCTAATCCATCCCTCTCCCAGCCTCCTCCCCCTAACCATTCCCTCTTATCACCGCAGGAAATACAAGTGAAGCTGTGTGCATTTTAGGCAAGCATGCACATTGGATTTTCTGAAACTGTTACCATTTTATATAAATGAATTATTTTTAAAGTCAGTTCATTTATATATATATATATATATATATATATATATATATATTTGGTTCTCTTTATGTTAATACATTATCAAATTAACAGTAAAAGAATCCATTGTCAGGCCAAGAGTTCAGAGTTTGGGTATTTTGTTGTTAATTAATTAATTTATTATTTATTTTTGCCTGTGTTGGGTTTTCGTTGCTGTGCGCAGGCTTTCTCTAGTTGCGGTGAGCGGGGGGCTACTCTTCATTGCGGTGCGCGGGCTTCTCATTGCGGTGGCTTCTTGTTGCAGAGCACGGACTCTAGGCACGTGGGCTTCAGTAGTTGTGGCACGCGGGCTCAGTAGTTGTAGCTCGCGGGCTCTAGAGCGCAGCCTCAGTAGTTGTGGCGCATGGGCTTAGTTGCTCCGTGGCATGTGGGGTCGTCCCAGACCAGGGCTCGAACCTGTGTCCCCTGCATTGGCAGGCGGATTCTTAACCACTGCGCCACCAGGGAAGTCCAGAGTTTGGGTTTTGAAAAGCACAGGCACTCCATAAATAGACCCTTGTAGACTTCAGCATCGTCAGGACTGGCCATGTTCTCTGAGGGCCTCATGGTTCAGGCGATTTTTCTTGGTGGCCACACTGCAGTTTCATAGTAGAGAAGTAAAGAGGAAGTCTTCATGTAGAGAACAGGCTTATGGTTGCCAAGGGGGAGGCGGGGTGGGGCAGGGGTTGGACTGGGAGTTTGCGGTTAGCAGATGCAAACTAGTATATAGAGAATGGATAAACAACAAGGTCCTACTGTATAGCAGGAAACTAGATAAATCATAATGAATAATGAACTAGATAAACCATAATGAATATATAATGAATATATATCACATGTATCCTGTGATAAACCATAATGAAAAAGAATATATATGTGTATAACTGAATCACTTTGCTGTTCAGAAATTAACACGTTGTAAATCAATTATACTTCAATTAAATTAAAAAAAAAAAAAAGAGGATGTCTTTAGCAGTGCTGAGCCTGCCTCTCCACCTTCTCCTGAGGCCCAGCAGGGACACGGGGTTAAGCTCCCAGTGGGGCTGAATCCCGGAGGGAGGCTTTCCCTCTTCTGGATGAGGCTGGTGAGCCTCGCTTCAGCAGTGAACATCAGATTGCTCAGTAATCTAAAGCCCACGTCAGGGGTTAGAGTTAAAAACACTCGTTCTGCTCACCCTCGTCGCACCCCAGTCGTCTTTGTATCTTTCACCCCTGCTCTTCCCTCCGAGGCGGCGGTTAAGTCACCTGCAAGGGCTCTGGCTCTGAAGCCCTGTGCTGCCCAGGCTCTGCCTTATTCTCAGCCCCGGTTCCTCCTCCCCACCCAGAAGTGCCCATTCTAGTGACTAGATATTGCCTAGGAATGGAGCTCAAGGAACCTCGTGGGCACACGACAGCCAGGACACCCAGCAGCCGTCTGTACTTCCTAAAGAAGAATTTGCTATCGTATTTAATGGGCAAAATATCTGTTCTTATTTTTTGATGGAGTGTGTGTTCTTTTGGCGCAGGGTATGGGTTGGGAGTTGATTCTCCTCGACTCTTCTCTTGGCCAGCAGGGCCACTTCTCTCTCCCTGGTTGTTAACCCTCCCCAGCTAGTTTGCAGGTTCATAAAATGTGACCGATCACACCCCCCCCCCGACGCCCCCACCTCCGTTGCCATCTCTGAACTCCAGAATCCGTGAGAAGGCAGGGTGTGAGCTTGCCTCACACACCAAGTGATTTCAAAGTCATGGATTTATTCACCCCAGTGTGGTTTCACCTTTTGCATTCACCATGCTTTAAAAAAAACCTCTTTGAAATAGCTCTCAGAAACTCAAAATTTATTTTACCGACCTCATAGAGATGTTAGGAGGATCAGTGAAACACTCTTTAGAAGTCATTTCAGAGTCACTGAAAAAAGATGCTATGTAATTACAAGAGTTCTTCTGCTTTGAATTCTTAATTTGATTATTAGCCTCAGAAGTATTTTTAAAAGATCCTTAGAAGGCATATTAGATGAAACCCCCAGGGACCTGGGATATTTGGATGCCTTAGGGCATCGTATTATAGTGCTGCTAATACCTGTAACTTGCACTTCATAAGAACTCCCTCCCTCTCTTCCTGCCTTTCTCTCTCCTTCCCTTTCTTCCTTTTTTAATTCATTCATTCCTTCATAGAACCCTGAATACCGTTCCTATGTAAGGAATCATGCCGGGGGCTAGATGAAGTCCAACAATCACCAGAAATGTTCTTTGCTTTTAAGGAGTATTCAATCCAGAATGCATTTCTTCTGAAAAAAAAATTAAAAGCAAACATTTTATAGATATGTTGCTCATTAATAAAAAATAATCCCAATCATGCCTTTATTAATGGGATAGATACATTTCTTACTTCATGGATGAAAAATAACACTCCTCCAGCAGTTGAGTAAACTGGGAGCTTATCAATGCAGTATGACCTCCATCTTGCGATTCTCGTCTGAGGGTTTCTCTCCTGCACTGTTTGCATCGTTGTGAGGCAGACATTGGTTTGGGTTCAGATCCGGCTCCACCCATTCTCTCTCTGTGTGACCTTGGGCAAGCTCAGGTGGTCTTGCCTGTAAGTTGGGCATCATGACGGTACCTGATCACGGAGTTGTTGAAGGAGTAGATGAACAGGGCCTGGGGCATGATAAGCACTATTTAGGTATTATATTTGCTACCCCTCTAATTATTTGTAAACAGCAATTTTTTTTGTCATTGAGAGCTGCACTGTCCAGTATGGTAGCCACTGACCACGTGTAGCTGTGGAACTCTTGAAATATGATTAGTCTGAATTAAGATGGGCAAATACCCACCAGATTTCAAAGACTTCATAGAAAAGCAAGAATGTAGACTATCTCATTAAAATTGTATATTGATTTGATTTAATTTTATGTTGAAATGATAATTTTTTGATATATTGGTTTAAATAAAATATATTATTAAAATTAAATTACGTACGCAGCTTCTGTTACCCGTCTATTGGACAGTGCTGACTCAGATAAAGATGTTACCACAGCATAATGACAATTAAAGGAGAAGCACAAAGTCTTCACTTTGAATCATAAAATAAGGCCTTAAATACCAGGCGAATCCTTTGTGAAAAAATGTTTAGGAAAACTTACTCCGTTTGAGAAGCAACACAAGCAGTACAATTCTAGTTTCTCAGTTAACCCGATAGTTAACTTTTCAGTAATTCCTTACGTTCTTTTTCAGTGACAAGTTCACTAGATTTTGTCAGTGGAAAAACGTGGAATTAAATATCCATGTGAGTATCATCTTTGCCTTTCTTTTTTTAAATAAAAATTTCCTCTGGCTCAGCTTCGTGAGAAAATATTTTACTCGGCAGCATACTCCCAAGGGTAACACACTGCCCAAACAGATGTCGTGCTTATGGCTTTATGCATGAAAACTCCATCCTCCTATACCCAATTGTAAACACTTTGAATTTTAATTCTCTTTTCTCATATTCATGTAAGAATGTGTTTATTTATTTAAGAATGGTTATTTTAAGCGGTAATTGACCTTTTAACAGAAGTAGTTGTAAAAATACAAGTCTTCTACATAATGTAATTCCCATATGCCCGTGCCTTATGCCATCTTGGTAAAGTTCCTTTTTTTATTCTTAGGCGCAATGATGTAATAAACATGATGACATCTTTTACTAGACCACGGTTTCATCTTTTTTGTTATTTTGAGAATGATAAAAGCAGTCCTCAAAGACAGGCTACTTTCTGACATTAACCCCTTAGCATTGTATCTTCTGTTAGCTTTTCACTGTCAGTAATTCTAGGGCATGTTCTTTACTTCGCTTTTAGAGTGTGCGTTTCTCTTCCCCTTTCCTTCGTGCTCTCCCTTCACATAGGTTTGCAATTGAGAAAAAGAAAAAACTGGATTTTTTTTTTTTAGTTTTTTACTTGAGCAGTACCATTGGAAGAAGTGGGGTCTTTTCTTCCGCTTTTTTTTTTATTAATTAATTAATTTATTTATTTATTTTTGGCTGTGTTGGGTCTTCGTTTCTGTGCGAGGGCTTTCTCCAGTTGCGGCGAGCGGGGGCCACTCTTCATCGCGGTGCGCGGGTCTCTCACTATCACGGCCTCTCCCGTCGCGGAGCATAGGCTCCAGAAGCACAGGCTCAGTAGTTGTGGCTCACGGGCTTAGTTGCTCCACGGCATGTGGGATCTTCCCAGACCAGGGCTTGAACCCATGTCCCCTGCATTGGCAGGCAGATTCCCAACCACTGTGCCACCAGGAAAGCCCCTTCTTCTTCTTCTAAACCTCCTCTCTCCACCCCATTTCCTGGCAGGATTGAGAAGCAAGAGGCAGTGACACATTTTTAAAAATAATCCCTTATTGGGACTTCCCTGGTGGTCCAGTGGTTAGGACTCCATGCTTCCACTGCAGGGAGCACGGGTTTGATCCCTGGTCTGTTGCTGTGGCATGCCGCAGCACGGCCAAAAAAAAAAAAAATCCCTTATGTCTGCTGTGGATCTTCCTTGTGCTTGAGTTCCTTTAGCAGACGTGGTATCCTCATGTCTTCACGTCCTCATGTCCTCTGAGCACCAGACATGAAGCTAGTGGGCCAGATGCCCCTCCCTGGCTGCAGACATGATATTTGAAGGGTTGTCTGGGGAAACCCTTCAAGCACCTGACCCTTCATTTGCCAGGATACATAAACTAGTAGGCATTTGCTGTTATCTGATGGCCTCTTACCACGAACATGGGACTATCTATCTGCCTTTGTACTGTCTGATGCCATGAAAACTGCTTAGGAAGCAGGGCATTGCTGGGATGATACTGACAAAGTGCTTATGAATAAAGCCTCTTCATAGAGTTACTCACACTTGGTCTGGTTTCATGCTCACATGCCCAGCATGAGTCCTCTCTGCTCACTGACGTTATTGATAAAACATTCACACGGCCAGCATCTGTTGGGCTTTCTGATCATATGGCCCACGGTTAGGAAAACATAGATGGCCTTGACGTGGGCCTATTTTTCTACCATTACGTTCCTGGCCTTGCTGAACTGTCCCCAAACTTTAGACTTCAGAGTAGCTGATGTTGCTTTGTGTTTTGAGTGGAAATTTCACATTTACTTGTCTTCAAAGCGTACATCGTCCAATATAAGATTTATGAGATCGGAAAACCAATCTAACTCGGCTACCACTGTGTCATCTTCCCATTTGCCTCCGTGGTGTGCATTCTGTGCAGTTTGCATAGAAGGTGGTTCTAGAATGTCCTGCCACCTTGTGCTTCTCACCTCTCAGTTTGAGGGACCAGTCACGGAAAGGGCAGGTGTATCTGAATCGCTATTTTAATAACTGTATATGTTTTACATGAAAACAACAGCATAATTTTTATGCAGTTTTACGTTTCCATGTCGCATTTTGAATTCACAGTTGACCATGAATGATTTCAGCGTACATAGGATTATTGGACGAGGAGGATTCGGTGAAGTATATGGTTGCAGGAAAGCAGACACTGGAAAAATGTAAGCTTTCTAGGCTCGTATATTTTGCTGGGAATATTAAGAGAATTTTATGCTCGCATCAAAAGGAAACCCCTGTGTAGATTTATGGAAGCCCGTGATCTCACTTCTGCAGTAATTTACCTCAGAAGGAAATAGGCTGTATTTTGTAAAGCATAGCAAACGAGATGATCTGGAACTGCTGCCTCTTAGGGCTAAATGGGAAGGTAACCAGAAGCCGTGCATCGGGAGCCTGCAGTGGTTCAGGCCGTGGGTGAAGAGCCAGGAATCCAGAGGTGGCCAAGAAGGGGTGTTATGTATGGCCTCCCAGTACGATCAGACTGCAGAGAATTCTCTGCTTTGCAGGGGAGAGACATTCTCTTCTGACCCACCTGTGATTTAGCATGTGCAGTTTGGGGTGATAGAAAACGTACCTTCCAGTTCTGTGCTGCACGGTGGGCTTTCTGATCCTAAATGATGCACTTTACTTGTCGTTCGTTACCTTTCACTAAATTTTAGTTTTACTTCATCATAACTGCTTGTCGAGGTGTTGAGGATGCCCAGCCTGTCACGTGTTGTTGTTAGAAGTAAATAATATCAATTTGTCTCTTCATACACATTTACGATTTCACCCGACTCTCGGAAACCGCCAGGGCATGGTAAATAGTCTTCTATTTTATAGGTTAAGGGTAGACGCTTCTCAGGAGTCACACAGCTAGGAAGTGGCCAAGCTCAGCTCCCATGAACCCTCAAGCACGTCCTTTGCAGCCTCCCAGCTGCCGGTGACAGTGACCTGCCACCTGCCCTTGGGGGCGGGAGGCCCTCAGCTTGCTTATTCTGAGGGGTTCAAGACCTGTGGGTGCCACCTTCTCTGTGGTCTGCAATCCAAAGGTCTTGTTAAACATCGTCACAGCAGGGTGGTGATAGAAGTAGTATGAGGCATTTTGAAAATTCTTTATCATAAAAAATATTTCAAGAACGCATCACTTCATGTGTGCTCTCTTGGGCTTTGATCCCATAATTAAGCCAATATTTGATCCCATAATTAAGCCAATCAGTGTCTCGCAAATGGATTTGTCATACAGAACTCCTGGAAGAGCGGATAAAAATATCAAATTTGAACATCTATCTCTGTTTTGCTCTAACTCATAACATTATAAGTTGTAGGTAAGTTAGGAATAAGTGGATTTTGTGTGTCCTACCACAGCCAGACAACTGGTATACCTGGGTGTTGTGAAAGAGTGTATCAGTGGGAGTTTAGTCATGCATGCAGAATTCTCAAGTCCCCAGAACCCTTGTAAAAATTTCCTTTCAGCTTTCCCTTGTCCTGCTGAAAAAGCATCTGCTTTCTTTTTTTTTTTTTTTTTTTTTTTTTGCGGTACGTGGGCCTCTCACTGTCACGGCCTCTCCCGTTGCGGAGCACAGGCTCCGGAGGCGCAGGCTCAGCAGCCGTGGCTCACGGGCTCAGCCGCTCCGCGGCATGTGGGATCTTCCCGGACCAGGGCACGAACCCGTGTCCCCTGCATCGGCAGGCGGACTCTCAACCACTGCGCCACCAGGGAAGCCCAGCATCTGCTTTCTTTAACCTGTAATTACAGAGTGTGCTGAGTAACATGTCTGTATTTCCCTAATGTGAGTTTGTTCCAAATCTTCAAAAATCTTAAGCTGTCAGCGGTTTCTTCTCAACTAACTTTAATATAACTTGAATATAAAAATCTTACTGATTCTTTTTATTATTTGAAATATGACAACTTAAGTATAGATTTAAAACAAATCAATAAAGTGCCATTTTAGGACACGGAGTTTTGGACGCACGCTTTCCCTTCCCATTTGGTCAGTCATCAACATTTTAGAGTCTTACACTCTACGAGCTTATTAAATCTTGACCAGTGCTGAATTCACAATTCCTAAATGCTAAATATGACATGTACAGCACCTCCACAAAACACACACACACACACACACACACACACACACACACAGTGGTACTAGGCAGCAGCAATACATACAAAATTTATTTCCCTGAATTTTATATCCATCTACTTTATGCTCTTATTTAACTGAAACATCAATTCATATAATAATAGAAATATCTTGATTATTGCTTGATTTTTTAAAATAGCCTTTTTATTTTACAGTTATTTTAGGTTTACAGAAAAAGTGCAGAAATAGCACAGGATGTACTATGTACCCCGTGTACCCCATGCCCAGTATCCTCATCTTACTTAGTGTGGGACACTCGTCACAATGAATAAACAAATTTGTTATTATTGACTGAAGTCTCCACTTGATTCAGATTTCCTTAGTTTCTTAGAAGCATTTTGCTTCTTTAAAACACTTAGCACATCTTTAGAAACTTCCCCCAGTATGATGCGTATCGTTTAATCCGTTTAGGTGTTTTCTCAGTGCAGATTTTTAAATAATATTTATGTTTCTAGGTATGCGATGAAATGCTTGGATAAGAAGAGGATCAAGATGAAACAAGGAGAAACCTTAGCCTTAAATGAAAGGATCATGTTGTCCCTGGTGAGCACAGGAGTAAGTATTCAATTTTCAACACTCTTGGGTTTGTTTGTTTGTTTTTTGGTTTCTGTATCAGGACAATTTATTTAAAATACAGGCTTTTTTTTTTTTTTCTGGTGAATTATGCGGCTAGCCAGTTCTTGGGGGGATTAGAATTTAGAGCAGGGAGCAGCAGCCTAAGTTAGTATAAAGAATAATTCAGGTATTACCTCTGTCTAATTTGGGAATTAGGAACGTACTAGCCACCATCGCTGTGCACACTGACAACTTGTCCCTTTAGTGAGTATTTATGACTTCCTTCTTTGTGGAATATGGTTGCAGAGATGGCAGAAAATAATCATATCAATGACAAAAAAAATATCACTTGAGTATAGTTAAGAATTGGCTGTGTGACTGAGAAAGACTAAGCCAGAGAAGAAAAAGTAAGAGAAATGTAGCTCCCATCCTTCACAAACTGATAGAGAGGAAGTGACTTGGCTTAGTCAAACCCCAGTTGTCCCTTCAGGGTGCTCCCCAGGCCGTGTTTCATTTGGAGGGAACCTTATCTTCTCAGCACTTGCTACTTTTACCTGCTGTGGACGCTGGCCTTTTCCATTTCCAGCACTACGTTTCTGCCTGTTCGATGTTTTATTTGCATGTCAGGCTGTCATTTTTAGCTCGGCATGTGTAAAAGCAAGCTTTTACGCTGTGTCATCTTGACTTGCAAAGCAGTGTCCCGTTCTGATTTCTTTTCCTGTTAGTAGTATCACCCAGGATCAAAACCTCGGCTTTTATTTACCTGTACAGATGTATATAAAGACACCCAGAAAAACCCACCATCCCAGGAACCTGGGCGGTGCCCATGTGTCCTGGCAAGTGAGACAAGGGCCCCCAGGGGAGGTGGGATGGTGCTTCCAACTATCATAGCTGGGTTCTAAATAAGGTCATCTTCACACAAAGGCTTTGAAAGACTCAGATCTTAATGGTGACTCAAAGAATTCCTTTCAGTTAGATAGCAAGGAACCTGAGACCCAGAGACATCATTTCTTTGCCCAGAGTCCCCGGACTCCCTGGACAGCCCCAGTGTTCTTTTCTCATCCCTTTGTAGGCTCCATGTTTTGTTGTTTGTCACCTGTATTCATTGTGTTGGTGTTTATATTATTCTAGCATTAGTTTTAAGTGGTTCTGGAAAGTCTACTTGCTATCGAAGCCAATGAATATCATAATTTAGCTCAACTATAACAGATGAAAATGCCATTGCTATAAATAGTAATGTCTAATTATGTGCCTCTGCCTGCCAACGTATGGACATTAAGCATTTCAAATAAGAGTTACCCTGTGTGCATGGCCAAGATTTTAACTGATTGGAATGGAATCTGAGTGGCCTGCACACTGTATTGGAATCAACGTGAATAGCATTGGCTTCTAGTATCTCTTGAAATGTCTGTGTCTTCATTTCAGACATGGATGTGTGTTTACTGCAGATTTTAAGTGCTTTATTAAAATATTAATTTTTAATGAGTTATCTCAAAGCCTTGGATATTTATTCACAGGAAAGCCTATGGAAAAAAATTTTTGGTGTTGGAAAAATATACGTACAATTTTAATTTTCATGTAGCATTTTTGTTTTACTCAGGTGAGGGAGAGTCGTTAAGTAGTTGTAGAGCTCCTCACTGGTCTACCCATAAGGGAATAAATAAAAAATTGGGGTTATATTGAGCTACTGCTTTGAGCTAATTTAAAAGACTTGTTTTTATTCAAATATCAAAACTGTTTAGCATCTTAAACATGTATAAGTATATAATTTAAAGAATTGTAGTAAAGAATTGAAAGAATTGTAATAAAGTTATTTGGAATTGGTTTTGCCAATGAAAGGCTACGGTTTATAGGATTTAAGTAATCTTTAGTTTAAAATTGCCTCCTTAGGGGATGCTTTAGATCGGCCTGTATCAGTATGATTTCCTAAGGTGTTGGCATGAAAATGAGCCAGAGTCACCCATCAGAGATTTCTATTTACTAGAAGGTTGCTTTTCTCTTTCATTCTCAAATTGAGGATTCCTACTTCTCATCCCCCAAAGAGATAGTAGGAAGTACTGTTCCCAGTTTTATTCTGTAACTTTCGGGTAGTAAAAAGGGAATCAAGGACATGTATGTCCATGACTGGGGGGAGCCGTCAGCACTTTCATTAATTAAGTCAAGTGTTGTTCATGAGAAGCATTGCTCATTCATTCCTTGATCCATACTTGAGACCTAGATCGTGCCGGGCCCTCCACTACGAGACGGGGGTCCTGAAACCCTAGTTTGGTCCTTGTTCTTATAGAGCTGCATAGAGAGAGAGCAGCTGGTGTTTATTCAGACAGTCTCACAAATGCGTTGATCATTGGAACACGTGGCAAGAGGTAGGAAAGACAGGCCCACGGTGCTCAGAAGGCATTGAGCAAGGCGGAAGTATTGTCCACAAACGCTCCTCTGAAGTCAGAGGAGGTGCTGGGGCACATGTGGGTCCCGAGCACGGAAGTTCTGGAGAGTCACAGAAGGTCGGCAGAGGTGGGGTCAGAAGTGATAGGGTAAGGACCACAAGATGAAGTTGTAAGGGAGAGAGGCAAACAGAGGCCAGACCAGACCAGAAAGAGCTTTCTGGGCCAGTACTGAGGAGTTTTAAAAATCTTAAGAGCCGTTGGAAACAAAGTGTTTGAAGCAGGAAGATAACATGATAAGCCTTGCGAGTCTGAAAAGGTTCCTCTGACTGCAGTGTAGAGAAATGTTCTGAAGGATTACTTTACGGTCTATTTTATCACAGTTTTAAGTTCCTGCAAAATGCAGTCTATTTTGCTCACTAGGTAGGAAATCAAAGAAGACAGTTCCTTGCTGAAGAGCTTTTATTTAAGTATCCACCTGTAAAAAACCCCCTAGTTCTTATTTACCTTGAATTTGTAATCAAGGCAGAACATCTTAACCACAGTTATCTTTGAAACGGTACCAACACCATCATTAAACCGCTGCCTGTTTGTCCACTTGGGTCAGTGTTCAGTTCTTTGTGTCTCGGACCCCACCTGAGACTCAAGATGGTACCTGCTCGGGGCCTGAGAGATGAGGGATCATGGTCAGCAAATTCTGTAGAGGTAACCAAGTCAAATCCCTTCAGCGGAGCTTTTATTTCATGTTGCTATGGAAACTTTGCCTTCGTAAGTAGGGTAACATAGGACATCTCTGCCAAGAGTCCAGGGTCAGAGAGCTGGGGTTTGAATCTTGGCTGGCTACCAAATTCCTTTGTGACCTCAGGCAAGACATTTCCCTTTTAGGGGGTGGGGAGTTTAGTTTCCTTGTCTTTAAAATAAAGAAATCGGACCACGTGATTTTTTTTTTTTTCTTTCTTAAGAGCCCTTTCTACTCCGGTGGCCTATGATTCTAAATCTCCAATTCATGTCCCATCTTAATAACGTAGCATCTTAACTATACTTTGACCTTTTGCAGTTTTCTCAGGGCTGTCATTAGAATGATCATACACCATCATGTTCAGAAATACCCCCTTTCCAGGCTCTGTTTGTCCTCTGGGTTAAGTGAGTGGAATTGCTCTCTCAAGCTGGGAAAGACCCAGGCTTTACTAAGTTCCTGGTCCACGCGCTTCTCTGCTCTAGAGATGAATTGTTCATCAGATCAGGAACCAGAGTATGTGGGGAACCCCATTAAGGAAGAAGCATGATATTTGGAGCAGAATGAGCCATCGCCAGCAGACTATGGAAAGGTCTGGTGAAACACTGGTGGGATTGCAAGTAGGAGGGTACCCGCCCACCGAGAACCACATGGCTTTTAATAGATAAAGGGTAACACCCTTATTTTACCTATTTAACACAAAATATATCTTAACATTAGTAAACACTAACACCTCTCAACAGACCTCTCAGGAAAACTAGGTAACCACAAAATGAATTTTGTCATTCATTCTGGAGTAACTTCCTCCAGAAGATTTGTGAAAATTGAGTTCAAGTTCATGAATCTTGAGCACATAGGAATGTGTTAACACAGATTTATCTGTATGCCCTTGATCGACAGGTATGAACAATGTGAATTCTGTTTCAGATTATTCCGTTGAAATTTGAATACTTTCTGTGGAATTTAATAATTCTTTGCTTCTGTTAAGAAAGTGGTTATAGATATTTCATGCCATTTGTTATCTGAATCAGTTGAGTGGCAAGTGTACACTGTGTATTTATCTCAGTGAACCTAGTTCTAGATCTAGTGGGGCACTGATGGATTCTCACCAGGGAACATGTGTGTGTATCCAGCACCCATGTCAAGAGATAAAAAGTTACCGGTGTTCCAGAAGTCTCCCTGTGTCCCTCCCAGCCACTCACCCCACGCCCAAGCTAACTACTACCCAGATGTCTAAAACCGTAATTTACCTTTGCCCGTGTTGAAACTTCATATAAATGTACTCTTTTTGTGTCTGGCTTCTCTCACTCAGTGCTGCTTGTGAGATGCATCTGAGTCGTTGCTCTTAGCAACAGAGCCTTCTGTAGCTAAATAGCAGGGGTCACCAGGCTATGTGTGTGGCCCAGGGACCAAATCTGGCTTGTGTTCACAGCCCATGAACTAAGAATGGTTTTTTCCTTTTTAAAGCATTGTAAAGAAAAGAAACAAAGAAGAATATGTGATAGAGACTGGATGAAGCCTGCAAAGCTTAAAATATTTACTGTCCAGCCCTTTGCAGACAATGTTTGGTGGCCCCTGTTCTATAGTATTCCATCATATAAATGTGCCACAATTCGTGTATCCATCCTCCTGTTGGTAGACATTGGGGTTATTTCCTGGTTTTGGGCTATTTTGAATAGTGCCATGAGGACCATTCTCATGTCCTTGGTGCACATGAGTCCAGATTGCTGTTGGGTAAATACCCCAGGGTAGAAATGCTGGCTCATAGGCTTTGCAGGTAGTGATCAACTTTAGCAGATCCCACTGAACATCTTGTGAAAGTGGTAGTACCATTCTGCCTTCCCAGCGCCATACTGGAAGCTCCATTAACTCCATACCTTTGTAACACTTGGCATTGTCAGTCTATTTAACGTTGGCCATTCTCATGGGTTTTAGTGATGACACATTGTGATTTTCAATTTGCGTTTCTTTAGGGAAAACTGAGGCCTAGCATCTGTTTATAGGCTTGCGGGCCGTTTGATACTCTCTTGTGTGAAGTGCCTACATTATTATTTTTATTGTTGTTGTTGTTGCTCTTTTGCCATTTTTCTACTGGGTTGTTTGCTTTTTCTTTATTGATTGTTGAGAGTTCTTTATATATTCAAGATATATATGGATTGCAAATATCTTCTACCATTCTGTGACTCACCTTTTTACTCTCTTACTGGTGTCTTCTGAAGAACAGAAGTTCTTACTTTTATTTTAGTCTAGCTTACCAATATTTTTATTGTTAGTGCTTTTTGTGGCCTGTTTAAGAATTCTTTACTTCACCCTAAGGTCCTGAAGTTGTTCTCTTTGGTTTTCTCCTAGAAGCTTTATTGTTTTACCTTGAGGTCTATATCCACCTGGGGTTGAAGTTAGTGTGTGGTGTGAGGTAGGGGTGAATGTCCACAGCTGATTGTACAGATAGCCTGTTGCTCCGGCACCACTGATTGAAAAGGCCATGCTTTCCCCCTACCCTGCTGGGTCACTTTATTACAAGTCGAATGAGCATTTACATGTGGGTCTACTTCAGGATTCTGTTCAGTTCTACTGGTCGATTTGTCTGTCCTTGGGCTAGTTCCATACCGAATTACTGTTGCTTTACCGTAAGTCTTGATATCTAGCACTATGAGTTGTCCAGCTTTATTTTTCTTCAAGTGTATCTGAACTTTTCTTGGCCGTTTACATTTCCGTATAAATTTTGGGATCAGTTTGTCAATTTTCATTTTAATTAAGCGTGCATGGAATCTAGAGATTAATCTTAGGGAAAGTTGGCATCTTTACAATTGAGTTTTTCTGTCCTCGGCTCTGGTACATTTTACCACTTTCAAAAGCTAATTTAATTTCATTTTTATTCTCAGTGCTTCAAAACAGTAATATAGATAACATTTCCCCCCATGGTATGGTTCTTCCAACCTCAGAATCAGAGATTGAAATGGATACTTGACTAGCCAGAACTGAAATGTAGACCAACAGAAAGACTAGTAAGGCAGTAATATTTTTCTGTAGAATCTGAGTCTTTTGAAAATGTAGATAGAGGAGTCATGATTGAATCAGACTGACAGAGCACCTTTGAGTTCATCTCTAATTAGCAGTGTTGTGTCTCTGTGCATTTTTCCACGGAACCAGACCCACTTTCCTGGGTCTGTTAAACTTACCAGGTAGGTGTCTGTGTTTCATGTACGGGGCAGTGGCATGGATAAAAAAAAAAAGTGTAGATGGTGTTTGGCAGTAGATGTGCTTTCCAGGGCAGCTTTTGCTTTTCTTATATATATATTTTTCACTCCAGGATTGTCCTTTCATTGTCTGTATGACCTATGCCTTCCATACGCCAGATAAACTCTGCTTCATCTTGGATCTGATGAACGGTGAGCAAGCCTTGGGAAGTCTGAATACACTGCAAGACTTTGCCATGATGTTGTTTGTTTGTGTTTTCATGATGTTTTATCTTAGCCTGCGTTGCTCCCGACAGACTGGCCATTTGGGTCTTTCAGGTAACTAAATTCCTCCTGAAGTTTAAGGAAACCTTTTATTCTTCAATTTTCAGTTCAACTTCATTTAAAAATGTTGACTGCCATTGCCCTCTGGCCCTCCCAGTCTCTCCCCAGGAAGTTGCATTTTCTAGAAAAGATTTTCATAAAATAGTTAAAATACAGTGAAACTTGATTTTCTGGAATGCAGCTGGCCTGGATGTTTAGTTTGCGTGTTCCTGGCCCTCAACTTTTAGGAATGAAATGCCTCCTAAAGATACATAGGCTGAAGATAGAAATGTATTTAAAAACCAACTTTGAAGGACTGACTTTGAGCCAGGACAGATTTTAGCCCAGTCTTCTATGCGTTTAGCCCAGTTCCACTGTACATTGATCTTTTAAACTGTGACTGATGACCCAGAGAATGATGAAAGAGTTTTAGCTAGAAAAGTAGTTTTTTAATACTAGAAAGTGACATGATATATACTCAAAGCATTTTTAGTAACGAGAGCTGAAATTAAGATGTACAGTTCAACAAATGAAATACCTTTTTTGAAATTCACTTGAAGTTTTATTACATTTTGAGTGTTTGATTTAAAATCAGACCTACCCAACAGCGTGAAGGAATTTCCACACACATTATAATGAGCAGACACAGCAGCATGTCCCCTGTGTGAGTCTATTTATGTGACCATCAGAACTGGCAAAACTAATCTATGGGGGGAGAGGTTACAATAGCTTTAATTAGGGGCTGTGAGCTGATATACTGCCTGGGATGGGCATGGGAAGCCTTCAGCAATGCTGGAAATCTTCTACACCTTGATCTGGTAGTGGTTATACAGGAATATGTGTGTGTGAACAGGAAGGTACTTATAAAATCAAGGGCAATAAAGTTGGACACACATGAACTTTCGTAGATCAATTGAGGCTCTTCTTTTATACTTTATAAGAACATTCCCTTACCCTGTTTGTAGCCTTCTGTGTCTCTGTAACTTGAGGCCATATGATGATTTGCCTTTTCCAACATTTTATTATGAAAACTCTAAACATATGGCAAAATTGAAAGAATTTTACTGGGGACACCCGAATACACACCACCTGGGTTTTACCAGTTAAAATTTTGCTGTATTTGCTTTCTCATATATCTATCAATATGATCAATGTGTTTGTTTTGTTTCCTTACTATTTATTGTCCACAGAATGAGTTGCTAAGCCACCTACTGGATCACTACATGGGTTGATTCAGTTATTAGCCAGAACGCAAGTAATCAAAGCAGATTAGCTAACCCTCCCTCCCCCTTGATGGTACATCTGGGAGCTGTGATACCTGTCAGAGAACGGTGGCTTTGTTTCATATCGTCCTGGCCATTGTCACATCTAAGTCTTCTCAATGTTTTAGTTTTCTCTAGAATTTTTAAAGCATTTGGTCAAATTACAGAAATCAATGACATATATATATATATATATATATATATACATACATATATATATATATATAGAGAGAGAGAGAGAGAGAGAGAGAGAGAGACAAAGCAGAAGCATAGTTTACCTTTTTCGACTGTATCATAACTATGCAGGATGACAGTGGTTTTTGTTCCCTTTAAATTAATGCACTGAATTTAAATTCCACGTCTCTGATTCCAGGGGGCGATTTGCACTATCACCTTTCACAGCACGGGGTGTTTTCTGAGAAGGAGATGCGGTTTTACGCCACAGAAGTCATCCTGGGGCTGGAACACATGCACAATCGGTTTGTCGTTTACAGAGATTTGAAGGTAAGGCCATTGGACAGACTCCTTCTGTTTATCGGACCTGTGCAGTAGGTGTCGTATTGCAGTTGTGGTCTAACAGGCGTTTCCACCTCTTTCATGGTATCCTGTCATTTTCCTCGTCTCAGCCCCGATAAAGGCATCACCTTTGTGATGTCGGTCTCCTCCAGACTCTGAACTCTGTTCTAAGGACTCCATCCTACTTGTCCCTGTTACCTCCGTGCCTGGTGCAGCACATATGCCAACTCAAAAACTTCAATTGGTTAATTAGTGAAAAGCAGGGTAGGGGTGTTTTGTTGTCGCCCATTTTGCAATTGATTGTAATTCCATTAATGTTCACTAAGCAGCTGGCTCTGGTTTAATGTGAGACCTGGAGGTGCACAAAGGCGAACTAGCAGAGAACATACATGTCTTATGGGAAGTATCTACCTGTGAACCAACACGTCGAAGGGCTGAGTTATAACTCATTTGAGGCAAGCCTGATCCGATCAGGGCAGAGTGGCTGACAGCCTGGAGAATTTCCCCCAAAGGGCACTCTCTGAGCCTCAGATTGTTTTGAATTTGCCTTAAAAAATCACTAATGGACTTTCAAATCCCTGAACTACATAGCCCCAGTCTTCCATGCTTGGGCTTCTTCACTGTGGTTCTCTTTAAAATCTTACTGGACTTGGAAAAAAAGGAAATAAGCGCGTTCTGAGTTTTTCCATTCCAGACCATGATGCTTGGTCCCAGGTTCTGCGTTAAGGAGGGAGTTGGGAGTTTGCTTGGTACATCCGCGGTGATATTCGTCTAGCCAGCCGCATGAAGATGGGGGAGGAGATAAACGGGACCTTGACAAACTATATAGAAATGATCGCGCAGATATATAAAGGTGTAAATAATGGTGAGAAGAAAAATGATAGCCATGGCAACTTCCCAAGGAGGTTGGGAGGAGAGTGGGTTTGCCTCCTCTCTGCTTCCTTCTTAACCTGAACCCAGGTTAACCAGCTAAAATGTACACATGATGTTCCTTTGCTCGTGTGTTTTGATTAGCTTTTACAGGTTACCTCCTAAGAATCTAAAATGGTGTATTTTAGTGTTGGGCATATTATGTTTTTCACAAGGGACTTTGTAACTTTTAAAGCCTCCTGCAAGGTTAAAGAATTACTCCCTTAGCCTTCTTCATATGAACATAAAGAAGAAAAAAAGTATTTTCATCACATTAGAAATAATTAGACACTGGTTGGCACATGACATTTTATTTCCTCATGGTGAGTTTTGCAGAAGAATAAAATACACGCCGAAGGCCCATGAAGCGCCATTGTGATACATTTTAATTTAAATCTATAACTGGTTTCTAATCATCTTGATGCAGTATTTTTGTCTTCTAAGCTATTTAGTAGGCAATGGTATTATGCAATTTCTATTCAGACTTAATTCTAGTCATTCATGACTATTCACGCTTCAGGTTTATAATGGCATGTCATTATTTTTCTTTCAAGCAAATCAATAGCTGATCTCCAGCAGAAAAATATCAAGATGACTGTAATTCAGTGTGTATTAGGGAGAGGAACTTTGTTTTCCACGATTATGCTGACTAAATCTAATCTTAATGGATACGTCTCATCAGAGTTGTGGTCAAAATCATATTTGGTCATTTGGTAGGGCCCTCTGTTGATTCTGTACTAATAAACAGAAATGACGTTTATCGGGATTAATGCGGCACTGTGGAATATTTTGATTTCTTTGGTCACTATTTGTATATTTTTACAAGATTCCTTTCTGTGCTGTGCTTCGTGGCTTCATTCTCTGAAGTCCTAGCAGTTACAGAGGCCAAGGAGCCTGTGGACTCACTCCCTTTGGGGAGAGACTGACCATTCTGGCTGGATTGCACTTCTTGCTGTGAAAAAGAAATACTTTAACTCCGATAGACTGTGGTTGTAACCCTCCAGTCTTACCTGCCCTGTGTCCCATCATCAAATGAGTAGAATCCTTCCCATCTGTCATTACCACTTTCCTGCTGAAATTAACATGAAACATGCCATTGTCGGTATCATGCCCCACTTGGATGTGATGATATAATTAATGCTAGGATTCATGTGTAGGAATGAACTGTGATAAAATAATGAGATATCAAGTGCCAATAGTTTTAGAAGTTAGCCCCTGGGACATCTTGGGGACTCTTGAAGATCACCTTCTCTTTCATTTTAGCCCGCAAATATCCTCTTGGATGAACACGGACACGTTAGGATATCAGACCTTGGTCTTGCCTGCGATTTTTCCAAAAAGAAGCCGCACGCGAGTGTGTGAGTAGTATAGCACCTCTGTCCCTGTCGTTTCCTAACTCAACTTGCCTATTCACTCAGACCCCGACGTGGTCATTTGTTCCCCCATTTTTTTCTTGCCAATAGCGATTTTCAGCATGTGGCAGTGCCGGGTCAGGGGAAGGTCCCGTATCCCAGGCTGTGGGAGAGGAGATAAGGGTGATGGTGTGCTCGCTCTCACCAGTTGGGGGAACATGCAGGGACCCACAGTGTAGCTGCCTGGGGGCAGGGTGGTCTAAGGGAAAGATAGGGGCCTCAGCAGCAGACCCAAATCCATGCTGGCCGTGTGACCCTGAGGCAGTCAGCTCACCTGCTTGACCCTCAGTCTCTTTATCTATAGGGTAGAGGTAGTAATAGACCCCTGAAAGCTTATATGCCAAACAAGGTGCACAGGCAATTGCGTAGAACTTTCCAAGGAAGGCCCAGAGGTCAGGTTTCTCTCTCCATCTACGTTTTCCTTCTTTTTCAAAAGTTTGGGGGTTTTTCGCTAAAAAGAAATTAGAGTTCTTTTTTTAATTTAAAAAATCATCTCCTTGCAGTTCAAGCTTTTAATGCAGGTCATATTGTTAGATCTGAATATTACATTCGTCCTCTAAACAACCATGCAGAGGAAGCTCCCTGACGCCCTGGCCGTCGGCCAGCACCTGTCCCCTCTCAGGGGACCCTAAGCTGCTTCCAGCAGTGGCCATGCTTGTTCTGCAAGTGTTGACACTGGCCCAAGGACTTCCCTGAACCTGAGATTGTTAAAATGACAACAGGAGTATGAAGTAGATGCCCCGGGGCTCAGGAGAAGCAGAACGGAATACGTACTGGTTTTTATTCCTATTTCTTTAGTATCAGTTTATCTGGGTGGAAGATGTGGACATATGTGCAGTTTGTGGAAAAACAGGTGACTTTTGCTTGATTTTTCTTTTTCAATATATCAGTCTTAGCAGTGAAGCTCTTAAAATTCCATTTTATTGTGCATCATTACTGTGTTGAGTGGTCTTGAAGTAACTCCCAGGAGTCTCATTTCATGCATCCGTGCAGAAAATAAACTATAAATCCTGTTTTTGTTTTTTTTTTTTTGTGGGACTAAAAATAAAGTGGTTCTAAAACTGCAGTACTTTATGAGGGGCTACGTTAAATCAGAATTGCCATTTAAAGCCCGGATCAGATGTTAATAGCGATTAGCACCGTTTCTGTAACCATGTTTCTCTCTTCCTACAGAATCTGGGATATGGTGATAAAAGCCTTAGCATTTTGCCAGCACTTGACAATTATGAGGCCAGAACCTGGGGTTGTATAAGCCTCTCCCAGGGAGTTCATCAGACATTTTTAAGAGAATCATTTGAATTTTTAATGCCACGGCTATTTGGTATGCTAATTTCTTCAATTTAGTATAGTCACAACTGAATATGAATCCGAGAGCTCAGAAGAGTTAATCTCCCAAGGGAATTAACTTTCAGATGCAGAGCTACTTATTCCCTTACAGGACCTCCCCCTCTTCTTAGTGTAATTCACATGTCAGCTCTGAAAGACGGGCTTTTGTCCATAGCTGAACAGCATCTGTAAAGGGATGGGATCGGGAAGGTTGATTTTCATGTTTAAACGCTGGTAGTGAGGCCACTACTTAAAAAGGATAAACGCACAACAAAATTTTGTATTTTTAAGTAGAGGAGGCATGTCATGGCTGAGAGCAAAGGCTTTTGAGTCAGCAGATGTGGGTTTGAATCCTCCTTCCACGTGGCACCAGCCTCATTTTTCTCCTCTATAAAGAGGTAGTAACAATGCTGCTTACTTCACGTGACACTTGTGAGGGTGAAGTCAACTCCTTCATGTAATAAGTATTTACTTCGCATTGGCTGTGTGCCAGGTGCTGGCGATGCAGCGGGGACTGAGGCAGAAGAGCTCCCTGACCTCCTGGAACCAGCAGCCCGGGGGCTGTCCAGGAAGTGACCGGTCTGGGGGACAGCACTCATGCCATGAGTTGAACGTCGGCTGTCCCAGGAATGTGTGGCCGGCTGCTCTGAATATGTTGTTATCTTCACAGAGGACCCACAGGGCATGCGTTATAATCATCTACTTCTATGGGATGGAAACTGAGGTTCAGAGAAACTAAGGAACTTGAACAAAGTCACATGCCTGGCACATCGTGGGGCTAGACTTAAGACCCAGTTCTGTCCGACTCCAAAGCTTGTGTTCCTTACACTCTGTCTGAACCCCCTGAGGCTTTGAGAGGATCGACTTGGTACGAGACTAAAGATTTGTGGCCAGAATTTCACCCTAGACCGGGCTTCTCTGGTCTTTTCAAAGCTGTAGGTGTGATGCCAGGACTTCGTCAGACGCTGGCCCGTCTGCACAGCAGCGTTGTGGTTGGTTCTCCAGCTAGGTTTAGACTCAGTCCCTCTAATGATGGAATCACATTCTGACAAACTGAAAGTGAACCATGGAGCAGCCACCAAATGACACAGAAACACTTTGTTTTTGGAATCAAACAGATCATCAGTGACTCATTGAGTCCCAGCTTATTTTATCCAGGACCACAAAGCTCAGTCCCCTGTCACCGTGTCTTCAAATGCTCAAGTGTTCTTTCAGCATGAACAGCACAGATCGTCAGTGGGAAGCGGCAGGGAGCGCTAGGTGCTGCCGTGTAGGCAGAAGCTGAAAACCGTGGAGGTGGGCAGGTCTAGCGCTCTGCTGTGTCCAGTGTCCACTCAGAGATGTCATCTGCGTTAACCCCACGCATTTATACTCGTTGAGATCTTCCCATCCCAGAACTGGGTTTTGATCCCGAGAATCGCAGGTTAAAAAGGTCACCACAGAGGTTTTCCCAGCAACAGCAAAGTTAAACCTCCCCAGAAAATGGCTTGGAGGCCCCTTGAGGAAATCTCTGACTCTCACAGCATGCCTTGCTGACCTCACGCTGTCAGACTTTGGTTTCTGGATGGCGAGCTTTGCTGAGGGATGGACCTGTGCCCGTTTTCACTGTTTGAGAAAAGTCTTTCAAGATAGAACTCGGAGGCAGAGAGGGTATCGGGCCCAGTGCTGAGCCAGGATCACTTCTCGGAGCAGATTCTCACTGTTTCCAAGCATAAGTTAAAAAGGATTATAATAACATAAGGATAGAGAATAAAATCCCTAACGTAAGTTGAGTTCTTTTTAAGAGCCAGCACTACCCTAAGCCCGTTACATACGTGTGATCCTCACGGCACCCCTGTGGGATGAAGGTGTCATTTTATCACCCATTCTATCAGTGAAGAAAATCAATGGAGGATGGGAACAGAGCTACAGTTAAAGGCTTTTTCGGGGCCATTTCAGGCCATGTCTTTGAAAGTTCCCCACGAGCCCTCTCTTGCACGCTTGGAACAGTGCGTGCTCAGATCTTTAAGGAGGGGTGGGGAGTCGCAGAATGGGAAAGGATTTTGAGTCGCAGATAACACATATTATATATAAATGGTTGTCCTCCCAAATGATTTTTCTCAGCTTCCTGCAAGTCGCCTGCACATTTGTTTGGCTGAGTCCTTTGAGCTGTCAGCAGCTCTTTAAACCGGATACGTGATTTCTCCGTCTCCGTACCTGTCGGCTTGTCCCCCCACGCCCGCCCTGCCTTGGAGACCATCGTGACCGTGGAAGGGTGGGAGATACGATGGGCATGTGTGCGAGCCCTGGTCCTCAGCACGGGAGGGTGGCGCCACACGGGGACGCCCGTGCCCATCCCTTCCAGGTCTCTAGCGCTACGGTGTGGTCACTGTTCACCACCCCCTCCCCCCGCTCCCTTCCCCGGCCCCACACATCTCCTCAGGAGAGCCCTCAAATGGGCCTGCCCTTGGTTCCTCCTGGCTGTAGTGAGGAAGGACTCCCGAGATTAACATTTCACCTCCGAGACCGTGGAGTGCGCGCATTGTTCATACTCATTTCATATGGTAGTTTATTTATATTCAGTTCTATCCTAATGAAGACAGGAAAGGTCGTTTTCCCACTGGGTGTTTGCTGAATCATATTTGGTGGAAGCACTGTCGTCCCCTCCCCCTTGTTCATAGTTGCCGACATTGATGAATGATGCTCAGACCTCTTGATGAGCTGGGAATATTTTATAAGGTCTGCAAGCACTGATAACCGCACATACCCTTTCTCCTCCCTAGGGGCACCCACGGGTACATGGCTCCCGAGGTCCTGCAGAAAGGGACTGCGTACGACAGCAGTGCTGACTGGTTCTCCCTGGGTTGTATGCTTTTCAAGCTTCTGAGAGGGTGAGTGAAATGCGTCCTCTTAGTACCATCACCATGGCATGCACTTGGATCAAAATCCAAAATATTTACATGTTATTAGGTGCTAATATCGTTTTAGATCACACAGTGATCTTTAAGCCACACACTGATCCAGGCGATGCCCACAGCTCTTTCTGCCCGTAAAAGTGAGAGTTTCTTTTCCATAAGCTTTCGGTGTTTTTGTTCCCTACCAGGAAGGTATGCCAACACGTTTAGACCTGAAACAAGACTTTGTTGGAATATTTCCATCGATGTCTTATTTGGGGAATAAGTGTTATTTTTAAATGTAGGTAATCGAAGAGGGTAGAATTTCTTTTCCCTGGAATTAATTACTCATGACTGTCTTGTGAGGTTAAAGCATTTTTTACACGAAAGGATGCACACCCAA
Organism: Delphinapterus leucas; assembly: GCF_059928025.1. Lineage (NCBI taxonomy): Eukaryota > Metazoa > Chordata > Mammalia > Artiodactyla > Monodontidae > Delphinapterus > Delphinapterus leucas. The sequence continues at coordinate 19,354,073 of NC_143142.1, forward strand.
AGAGAACCAGTTTTAAAAGTGTGCATCTGTTTGTGAACATGCTGAAATTTGTAGGTTTCAAAAAACAAAAATGAAATTGTGTAATTCTCTGTTTTTCATTTGTTATACTTGACCCTTAGTTCTAATCTACCAGGGACGATGAAATACAAGCGGAAAGAGGATGGAATGAAAGCGCTCTCCAAATATGTTCTCATATTGAATGTTTACAAATTATGTTAATATTTCCGTTAATTTTAAGAGTCTTTAGCCAATTTTAACAGAGCGCTGAATTGTTTAAGGTATGTTTTTGATTATTCTCCATTCACAGAGATACAAAAAGCAGTTTACATTAAAATTTCCTAGTCAGGATTCTCCCTGTAACGTTGCTTCTATGAACACACAGGCCTGGTAGTTTGCTAAACTTGCCATGTTTCCCTCAGAAAGCCTTATTGAGCATCGCTGCATCTTCTTATTACCTTTAGCACAATCTGAAAAGAGGCTGGATTCCCTGTCTTCCCCCCAAACTAGGTTCCAAGCACCCCGGCTGCTTCCCCAGGACCTGGATAATCTAGTTGTTCTCTGCTCACCACATTCACTTGGGAACTAAAATTGTATTATTGCTCAGAGAGTCAGGTCCTGTTGGTCCTTAATTGAATTATCATGTTTGTGGAGCCTGGATGGCCTTAATTCATGTCATCAGACTAGCTGACCTAATTAGAGAGTTTCTGCAAAGCAAATCAGAGAAAACCACTTCCCACCCGAGATGTTTCTCCAGCCAGCGGGAGTCCCTGCATGCATGGTAAGTGCATCCGGACACACCATCTTCACTGAGGTCCCCGCTGAAGAAGGGGTTGGAGATTAGAATCCACACTTAGAGAGTCACGAGATGATTTAAGAAAAACTCTGCACAACAGCAAAAGCTGAATGCATTAACTCAGGATTCAAAAGTCAGTTGTAGAATGTGGCAGGGAAACTTGCAAAATCTTGCATTTAGGGCTTTGTTTGTTTATTGATTTTTGTTTAATATTGTTATTCTGTCTGTTTATAATAATGTCCATCTGTGTAGTCTAGGGATGATCTGGCATATACCACTATTTTTTAAAAGATCTGGTAATTGGTTTGATCGTTATCTCTATGCCAGCAGTGTGATTTGTAGCTGATAAAGCCAGTTCCGTCTTACTTGGTCATGGTTCAAGTTTGGAGGACTGCACTGGAAGGTGGTAATTCGTTTATGACATCCTTGATCAGGCTTGACTGAAGCATTATGTTTGATGTGACCCCTATTGAGAGGAATCTTGGCCAACAGGAAGACATCCAGAGGATGGTCATGGGGATGGGATGGGATGGATGGATAAGAAGAGATGAGAATGGTGGCAGCTAGAAACCGTGGCTCATGTGGACAGGTTCAGAGAGCTGGGTACAGTGCCTCAGGCAGCCATCCTGTTGGCTGCAGCTGTTGGAAGGCCCATCTCATTGAAGGAGGCGTGCCCATCTGCACAGCTCTAGACAGTGAGCGTTTTCAGGAGGGAACAGACTTCAGTTTGACGCAAGAATGTCCGTTCAGCATTTGAGCTGCCCTGTGAAGGCATGTCCCGCCTCACAGATAGCCAGCTCCCCGTCACTGCCTGGTGACCATCCACTGAGCCTGAAAATGGCAAGAATCCTTCCAATGCCTAACAAAGAGAATAGACGAATCTTCCCTACGAAGATGTATGATCGTCTGCCATTCTTCCTAGCACTTGTTCAAAAGGCAATCCCAGGAATGGAGAGAACACTGAAACCAAAGAGCGGGGAAACATTTTTTGACTTAAGTGATTTAAATACAATTCGGTGAGCATTTATTGAGTACCTGCAGTATGCAAGAGCCTGTGCTTGATGCTGTGGGGGAGGGAGGGAGGGAGAGGGGGAGCCACACACAGTCCTGGAGGAACTCAGAGGAGAGTAGATAGGTACACACACACACAAAATCGTGAGCTGTATGGGCGGTGCTGGGAGAGCAGAAATGGGATCACCAGGTCTAACCTGGAAGCACAGGGCCGACTTGACAACTTCACGTAAGAGTTGGTATGGGAAGTGTTCTCTCACAGACAGGATGGCAGGATGAAGACCTGGAGCGGAAGTAGACGACGGGGAGGGGACAGTATGGAGCAGGTGCAGGTGGTCTTTCCCCATCAACGACCTGTGAGTGAGGTGGGGGGGTCAGCTGTTGGTCGCGGGGAAGGTGTGCTGAGTGAGAAGATGAGAAGATGGAGAAAATTGGGGCAGGGCCGGGGGCTACCTAGAATTCCATGCTGTGCAGGTGGGGCTTTGTTCTTAAGGCCCCAGAGACTGAGGGCTTTTAAGCAAAGGAGGGACAGAGAAAGGAAGCATCTTTTAAGCAAAGGTTGGGTTGCTCTTCAGTAAGAGGATGCTGGTGGGAGGCATGTCTAAGAACCCAGGCAAAGGCTTGAGTAAGCGCTGTGGTACTGGGATCAGAAAGGCCACAAATGACTTAACAATATCGTTCTTACAGTCCATAGTGGTTTTTGTTTTTTCAGTGGATGCTTGGCTATGGACAGATAGGAGTTTAGATTCAAGGTGATTGGGAGGATGGTCACATCACTACCAACGTCAATGGGTATAAAGTATCAGTGGTTCATATTAAGCTGATGTTTATTGAGGGCCCTTCAGGAGCAAAGCATCATGGTGAGATCTGGAGGCGATGGAGCCTTCGTCCCCTCAGCTTAAACGAGGGGTAAGAAGGTTCCATCCAGGCGTACAGAAGCACCCTATTCAGTTCTTACACACTGTACAGAGGGAGCCCGAGTAGCTATCTTTTCCCAGACACAAGGGGCCTAAGGAACTGAAACAGGTAACTCAGGAGGGGGTGGGAGGAGAGCGCGGCCAACACAGCTTCCCGGGTGCGGGCTTCACAGGCAGTCTGTCCCCCGGTATCCTGGCGCTCTCATGGGGCGGCCGCGGCATCAGTCCTCATGGGATGAACCAGACTCCACGCCAGCCACTCCCCAGCGCTCGTCCTCAACCCCAGGAGTGCTTGGCAATGCCCGGGGACATTTTTGGTTGTCACAACGTGGCATCCAGCGGGTCGAGGCCAGGGTTGCTGCTAAGCATCGCACCGTGCACAGGGCGGCCCCCGCTGCTCCCACGAAGGATCACACAGCTGAGGATGAGAAACTGCCCCGGAGCAAGTCTCTTCCCCTCCTCCCCACATCTGCGCAGTGAGGGTGACCAGTGGTCACCAAGGGTCTTCTTTTCGCTTCTGTTTTCTCTGATCAGATACTGCTCACACTGACCAGTGTGCCCCATTGCTTCCGCTGAAACACTTGTCTGAACCCCTAGTTCTGTTGTGACACCCTAGAAGGATCCCACAGGGTGCAAGGGACAGGAACCTGGATGTAAGGAAGCTGTCGAGGCCCGAGAACGTGTTTGCATCCCTGGACTCAGTGATGGACCCATCCGCTCAGGGCTGTATGTTGGGTGGGGGTCACTGCTTCCACTTCAGCTGACTGTCAGACCCTGAAGAGCATCTGTGTATAAAGAGGTGTCCATATTGCAGATGTGCGGAATCACCGTCATCATCCTCAATCTAGAGTTCAGCTCTCTGTGAAGGGAAAGAATTGACGTGACAGTAGCCTTGATCTTAAACTTGTCACCATTGGTTGTCAGACACAAGGAGAGAGCCCAGGTGGTGGTCTGGGGAGAACTGAGCTCTGCCTGAGGTTGCCGAGTTGGCTCCCATAGGGAAAAACAGGAATGTTTATAAATACTTTGGTAGCTATTGGCTTAGGTTCAAAACTCACATTTGATGTGACATGCAACCTTTTTGGTATTCTAAAATTTTTTTTTTTTTTTTGCGATAACGCGGGCCTCTCACCGCTATGGCCTCTCCCGCTGTGGAGCACAGGCTCCAGACACGCAGGCTCAGCAGCTATGGCTCACGGGCCCAGCCGCTCCGCGGCATGTGGGATCTTCCCGGACCGGGACACGAACCCGTGTCCCCTGCATCGGCAGGTGGACTCTCAACCACTGCGCCACCAGGGAAGCCCTAAAATTAATTTTTGACGTAAAGATGTGTAGTCACTTGTATTTATAAATGGATTGTTTCTGAGCTCATCTTTTCACTGTGAATGATGTATCGTGCGTGTGTGTGTGTGTGTGTGTGTGTGTGTGTGTGTTTCCCCATCATTTAGCATGCCTTGAACGATTTCCCAACTCGTTTGGGGGGAAATTTTCGGCTCTCCCACTCTCTCTGTTATTCAAAAGCCACATCTGACCACTGTACATGTGAATTCTATTCCCATAACGTCCCCCGACGCAGCCGGAGTGTTGCATGTGCTGTTGGAAGAGCTTGGCCCACGTCATAAGCTGTTGACAGGCCCGTTACTGTCTCCTATTTAAAGCGGCTGCGTCGGGGAGCAGCTGTGATCACACAGGATCTGCGAGCACCACGTGCCTCCCTCAGAATGGAGATCATTACTATAGGAGGTTTTCTTTAACATTTTCCAAAATAGAAACAGAATCTTGGGTTTTGTTCACAAAGAATAATCAAGAAGACATTGGAAACAGATGCGCCTCAGGGCTTGAAAGACCAGACTTTCTCAGCACAACAGTCCAGAACCGAAGATCCGACAAGCATTTCCGATTGTTTCTTATTGAGTCAGACGTGGCAGAGCTATATTTATCAAATGGGATTTGTAGCGATCGGGCCCGTGTGCCGGGAATGTTTTTGGCACCGCTAACTTTAACTCCCGTCCCCTCGCAAAGCCCTCCCTCTGGTCACATGAAAGAGTTTTTAAATTTAGCACGGAGCATCTCTGTCAGAACACAGTCGTCCTTCTCTCCAAGTGTCTGGGCACAGCCCTCTGCTTCCAGCATCAGACGCAGGCAAGCGCATGAGGGTTGAGAGCAGGAAGGGGTCCTCCGGCTTTGCACACAGGAGCCAAAGCAGATGGATTTGCCGAAACACAGGAGACCTTCACACAATCCCCTTTTATACGTTAAGGAACTCTGTGGGGTAGGAGCAGTTGTGTCATGAAGAGAGACTGAAGTTGTAGTAAGATTTAATAAACTATATTCCTTTTCTCTTGAACCATGAACATGTTAATATCTCTGTGTATTTTGCATACAGAATGATACAAGTCAAGTTTTTAAAAATTATAGTATCTCATAAACAACAGATATAGTTTGTTATTCTATCCCATTTGCTTTTTAAATGCAGTAATTTTACATTTTTCTCCTTGGAAACAATTAGGATGCAAAGACTATTTCCAATCAAAATCTGTTTTAAAGATTGGCGTGTGTTTGCTTGGTACTAATTTACCTTGTTTAGATTTTGTTTTCCAAATTAATGCTTTCAAGAGATGGAAATTACTGTGTTTTTCACTGCCTAGGAAAGAAAGCAAGCGTTAGAGTGCCCTCTCTTGTACAAAGTGAAAATTGAAATATTTAAATAAATACTCTGAAGTGGAATCATCATCATAGTTTAACTTATTCAGTAGCAAGAGTGGGTGGACGTTTTAGTTCTTTTTTCTAAATCACATTGATTTATGTGCCCAACATCCTTATCCATTTTATAGAGTTAACTATTTTATATGATATCTTGCCTCAGATTATGTTATATATGCCTTATAAATAAATCTACAGGGTTGATCATTTCACAGGCATGTCTTACCATCAGAAATCTCAACCATATCCCTTCTTTAATTTTCAAAATAAATAAGGTCAGGGTTTTCTAGTTTGCATGTTTACTAGTCTCTTTTAATGCTAAGAGTATCTTTGTTTTTTTAATTTATTTTATTGAAATATAGTTGATTTACAATGTTGTGTTAGTTTTTAGTGTACAGCCAAGTGATTCAGTTTTATATATATATATATGTATGTGTGTGTGTATATATATATATTTATATATATACACACACACACACATATTCTTCTTCACATTCTATTCCATTATGGTTTATCATAGGATATTCACTATAATTCCCTGTGCTATACAGTAGGAACTTGTTTATCCATCCTGTATATAGTAGTTTGCATCTGCGAATCCCAAACTCCCAATCCATTCCTCCCCCCCCCACCCCCACCCCCGCCACTGACAACCACTAATCTGTTCTCTATGTCTGTAAGTCTGTTTTCGTTTCGTAGATAAGTTCATCTGTGTCATATTTTAGATTCCATATATAAGTGATATCTAAGGTTAACTTTAAAAGCCAGCTTATTCAGCATTTTAAAAATGTAATCAAGTGTAAGAATAATTTCTTTACATAGTTGATCAAGCAGACATTCATTTTGTAAAGTTAGACTCATCCTTATTAATTTCACAGATGTGTATCAGATACCCACCGTATCCTGCCATTGTCTCGGCTACTAGCATGTACATTATTCGTTCCCGTCACCGTTTTGGTGACGGATATTGCATTATGCCATTTACAGATGAAGAGACTGAGACTGGAGGTTTCCATGACTGGTTCACAGCCGGCAAACAGCCAAGTCACAGCGTGAACTCAGGGTTTCTGACTCTTAAGTCTGGGGCTGTTTGTAAGTAGGACATGAGGGAGCAGTTCTCAGAACTCTGGAGGGTCTGGGAGCATAGGGTTAGTTTATATCTCTTATCCTCAAAGGAATGTAGTGCTTAAAATTACTGGATTCTAGGGGGGAAGTGTGTTCATCTTGGACGTGTTTTGATTTGACTGCAGTTCTTTGTATTGTACGAGGAACTAATACCCATTTTTCTAAAAAAAAAAAAAAGTATGAAAGTTACCATTATCTCAAACAGTAATGTGACAAACGCCATGTGTGTGACTTTCATAAATACCTGTTTGCTGATTTTTTTTCCAAGTGATATTTTAAATTATTTTATTTATTATTATTTAAATTATTTGCTAAAGTATATTTTGGTACCATGACTGCATTGACGTGAAGCTCAGGAGTTGAAGTAAACCTAAGCCTTTGCTCCTTCAGGACCTAATATATCTGATTGTCAATCTGATCATCAGTTTTTCTCGGAAATGCTTATATGTTTATGGCTTTTGTATTTCTGCCGTTTCAAATGAGCAGTGACAGAACGTAATACCTTGCCCAAATATTAGTCAACAATGTTTGCTGTTACCTGAAACCATCTAGTGATGGAATTTTCTTTATTTCTACAGTCACAGCCCTTTCAGACAACATAAAACCAAAGATAAGCATGAGATAGACCGAATGACACTCACCATGGTAAGGAGGTCAAAAACTCTTTTTTTTTTTGCATTATAATTTTCATGTTTCGTTCCATCACAACCAGTATAAAAAAAAAAAAAGCTTTCTTAAAGCACTGGAAATAGATGCCAAGGCAAATATCAGGGTTTGCTAACAATCAGTAAGAGCAAGATGTAGAAAATCAAGAACAAAACTAAAGAAATCAAACAAAAGGAAAAATGCAGAAGAGCGAGGAGACCTGATTCTTCTGGCCCCCGCCTGTCGATTGACTCTGAAGATGAGTAACTGTTCTGTGTTTCTTTAGGGTCAATGTTAGTTGGCAATGAATCTGCAATTTTTTTTTTTAAACGCTATCCTTATGCAAGAAATGGCCTTTAAATCTGGTCGGGGGTGAGGGCACTGTTTCCCTGGATGCATTTTTGAGATCGTATTCTCCCCCCGCCCCCCCACCCCCAGAATGTGGAACTTCCAGACATCTTCTCCCCTGAGCTGAAGTCCCTTCTGGAAGGCTTGCTCCAGCGAGACGTTAGTAAGCGACTCGGCTGCCACGGACGCGGGTAGGCCGTTGCTTCTGCCTTTCAGCGTCTTCACCTGGAAAGCGGAACAGTTCCTTTCAATACATTGAGAATCTTCCATTTCAGTTAGAGGGGGTCGGAGGGAATCACATGGGAACTATATGTATATTGGCCCACGTGTTTTCCTCAGAGTCTGCAACTTCTTCTGTTCCATGTGAACTGAACTTTAGCAGGGATCTTTGGGAAAGACTGTTTCTTCAGTTTAGGGAGGGGTTTGGCATGCACTATTCTGCTAGATTTCTAGTTTGCTTCAAAATTAATATTTGGTGCTTCATATCCCTGCCATCTGATCTATGAGGACTTGTAGACATTTGCTGTAAATCTCTTTAATGTGTAGATCTCTAATTTAGTTCTTAGTTAAATTTGTTCTCATGATTACAGAATCAGATATAGATATAATCTGTGAAAACCCCTAGGTTATCTCAGGCTGGGATAAGCATCCCCAGTAAAGTATCACATGGACCATATTCCTAGGCTCAGTGTGCAGTATTTCTAAACATCACAGTGTTTCTTGGATTGCTTCGAAAGAAGCATATTTTACGTGCTGTCTTAAAGAGCTGGAAATAGTTGTCCCTGTGTGTTCTGTAATAGGAGATAATTTTTGCAAACCGTTTCTTAGATTTCTGAATGCATATTTACTTACCACTGCTGTGACTCCCTGTCTCCCGCAGTGCACAGGAACTAAAAACGCACAACTTCTTCAGAGGCATCGACTGGCAGCAAGTCTACCTGCAGAAGGTACTCCTGCTGGGACCCCACCCCGGGTACCACCCCGACTGTGCTCTCCATCTGCATCTCTGTATGCATCTCTACGTCCTGGCTCTGTCTCCAGGGTCCGCCCCAGCTCTCCATCCACAGCCCTGCTTCTTGCTCTCCTATCCACGTGCTGCCTTATGGTTCATTCCCTTTGGAACAACTTCTCCCTCTTTGTTTATATGTAAAAATGTACGAGAAACGTTTGTCATACACTTAGATACTTTTGAGCCCAGCACCACATAATTTAAGAATTAGCATGATTGTATAGTAGCATAATCCCCCTGGCTTATTTTAAGCTACTTTTTAATATTCTCATTGATTCAGGAAAACGCCCCAAATTCAAGTTGTTGTTGTTTTTTCTCAGTGTTGATGATCATCTTTGGACTCATCTTTGCATCAACTCAGACCGTTGAGGGATGATGCTCTGTTAGTCCTGCCTAATTAGGAATAGAGTTCGGGCTCTGGTTCGGCCAGCATTGGCCTCGGGACGTTTGTGGGTGTGGGGCACCCCACCCTGCCCCATTGCAGGCGTTAAGCTTCTAGCAAACTGGGTCGTGGGGCTGCATCTCCTTTGGGGGCATTGTGAACTGTGCACTGTGATTCGTGTGAGCTTGAATGAGCCCTGCACGGACTGTGACACCTTGATGTGTCGCACTGAGATCTCTTTATAGAATAGCAGGTTGGGACCGGGCCCTGAGTCACCTAGTAGCTGAACCTTTCTTCTCTGGCTCTTCCAGTACCCTCCACCCTTGATCCCTCCCCGGGGGGAAGTCAATGCGGCCGACGCCTTTGACATCGGCTCATTTGATGAAGAGGATACCAAAGGCATCAAGGTACACCGGCGATGCTTGCTTTCAGGTTTTGTTTTGTTTTGTTTTGTTTTGGAGGGTGGGGGATTTTTTAATTGGAAATCAGGCTTCATGATTGACTTCGTACTGGCCTGTTTATGGGCTGTAACTTACAGATGAATATCCGTATATTTGACGAATGTAGAAGAGGTCAAGACCTGAATTAGAGACCACGACAGCTTTCTTTGGACTACCTATTTTACGTTTGATAAACTGCAAAGTGGTCACATTCTTATTGATTTGGATAGATTGGTGGTTGATAGAAAACTCAGACGTGTTATGAAGCAGGGAAATACAGCCGGGCGATGGCAAACGTACTTGGCCTCATGCCAGACAGCCAGTCATCTTAATTCTCCCAAATACCCCGGTTTCTCTGTGTCAGGATGAAAAGAGCAAACAGCGTGAATCATTTTGCATTTGTCAATCAAAAGTAAAATAATCACTTTTTTTTTTTTTTAATATACATAGCATCTTCTGCATTTTTCAGACTTTGGTGCCTATCATTATTTTCCAAGTAGACAGGGCATAATTAGAGGTGGTGAGCCATGGGAGAAAGTCACCCTCTTTTGGATGCCCAGTCAGAGCGTGTCACTACGTGTCAAGTTCTCTCTGCCCCCACTTTCTCAGCTTCTCCCTCTGAGAGGCTCCCCTGCCCGCGTCTTCTCAGCTGCCTGTATTTGTGGCCTTGCGTCAGCCCCCCCGGTCTTTCCTACCAGGCAGCTGTAAAGGCGATTGGGGTGCTCACGTGGCCAGTTTCCCAGGATGGCAGGGTGGGGGCTGGCGGGGAAGGTCAGGTGAAGCACAGCGGAGAGGGCCTGGTCTGAGCCGTGGCTCCCCTGGGGACAGCAGCGTGACCACTGTGCAGACGCTCGGCATCTTCTGTGGCCTGGACAGACAGGACCACCCTATAGCTTCGGGAATAGTCCTTCTTCAAAGTTATCTAAAAGGATCACTGCTGTCACAGTAGAATTTTGTCATCAGACATACTTCTCTCCAGCAAAGGACACTAAAAGGAAAACGAATATCACGTGGGAGCCTGTGAAAATTTTGTTGTTCAAAAGAGAGTCTCACGCTTTCAATTTTGTCAGCTGTATTCTGGGCTTTGGAGTCAGACACACTGGCCTCAGATCTGCACTTATTACCTAAGGGAATCAGGGCCATTTAGGGAACCTCAGGAGCATTGGTTTGCTTGCCTGTGAAGTGAGGGGTTTCATTGCCAGGCCTTCTCTATGGGTGGGTCACCTGTGTCAGCCTCCTGGCATGTACACTAGGAGTTTCTGTTGTGGTGGTTTTGCTTCTTCCGGAACCAGAGCTGAGAAGGCTGTGTCTCTTAAAATGCAGCCCAAATAATACATTGTTCTTTAAGGAGAAAAAAAAAAAAGGCTCACTTCATGTAGAGCTTTGTTTTATTCATTTTTCACATAGGCCGAGTCATAAAGACCAAGGCTCTCTGACCTTACAGGAGATGGAACCATTTGTATATAAAGCAGAGTTGTCCATTTCAGAGCAACTACTTTGGAAAGGAGGGTGTTTTCACTTTTGCCCAACTCTGCAGAATCTGCCCCAGTGTCCCTCATCGCAGGGTGCTCTCCTGACCTTGGTGCTCTAACACTGCACCGCACACGCACACACACACCACACACACACACGCACGAGCGTGTTCACACTCAGGACACACAAAGGTTTCAGCTCCAGGCTTGGTTTGGGCGTCTGAAGAAAGCTGGAAGGGGAAGAACTGTACACATTTTGATCTCAGAATCAGCACGTTAGGATAACAAGTCAGTGAGGGTGGGTGGAGAGCATCCTGATTGGGACCAGGATGCAGGTTCCTCCAGTGGTTCAGTGACTCACTCAAGGCCTGTGGGCAGGAGCCTCACCCTTGGTCTTTCTCCCTTTTCCTTCTAAATAACTTGTCTCTCTCCCGTGCTTATCTCTCAGGCAAGGGAGTGAACGAGTCAAGCGTCTAGAGAGATCCCTGCTTTTGAAAGACAGGGCTATTTTTTCCCATCAGCAGGATCACTTGTCTTTCTGCCACAGAGCTGTAACTCAAATCTGTAAAACCATTTTCTTAGCTTGCTTTCAGAGTACAGGCTCACTTAGGGAGAAGAATGAAGAATTTTGAGTAATAGTTTGGAAGAGAAATGCTATCGTTAAGTGTAATTTTTCTTAACAGCACCTCTGAAAGGCCACATTGGCTAAAGTCTCCATGTATCTCGAGACTTATGATCATACTGTTCAACTTGGATTCATTGGAAGGCTCGTGGGCTAAATGGTAAATTTGGCCTAGCGGACCTTTTAGTGTTTCTCACTTTACAGAATAATGGGAGGGTGGTTAGAAAGCCCTCCTGGCTTCTCCCTTGTAACTGTATCTAAAACCATAGGGATCTGTTTTCACAAATAAAATATCCTCACTATAATCGAAATTATTTTGTTGCCAGATTCTTGTCATCCTTTAAAGAAAACCCTCTATATGTTAGTTTTCATTGGCAAAAACGCTATGAAGATGCTGTAGAAGCTTGGGCTGCATCTGAGTGACCCAGGGATGGAAGTGAAGTGCCCATAATATATCACCGTGTGTGGATCCCGGTTGTTAGATTGTCTTTCTTTTTAAAAGATTTTATTGAAGTATAGTTGATGTACAATATTATATAACTTACAGGGGTACAATATAGTGATTAACAACTTTTAAAGGTTATACTCCATTTACAGTCATTGTAAGATACTGGCTATCTTCCCCGTGTTGTACAGTATATGCCTTGGTCACTCGATCGTCATTGGTGGAGGTTTATGACAAGTAATAAATTGTCTCTTAATGGTTATAGGCTGTTGTCTAGTTATCTTCCTACACCCAGTTATGGTACTTTTGAATCTGTTGCCTTTGTAAGCATGTTAAATCATACATATCTTGATTTCTTAAAATAATAAGCTTCTTGATTGCGACCAAGAACTCTACAAGAACTTCCCTTTGGTGATCTCTGAGCGCTGGCAGCAGGAAGTGGCGGAAACTGTTTATGAAGCCGTAAATGCAGACACGGATAAAATCGAGGCCAGGAAGAGAGCTAAAAATAAGCAGCTTGGCCACGAAGAAGGTAAAATAGCTGGTGTGTCTGAAGATATTTCTAAAGCAATGAATTTTCAAGATCTCTTGTAAAGCTGAACATAGTATCTGGGTCATAAAGTACTTTCCAGTAGAGTGGGGGAAATGCCATAAATTGTTTTCGTTTTACCTGGCTTGGGAAAGATCAGTGTGAAATGATATTTCAAAGTCTTTAATTTTTTAAAAGTTTTTATTGAAATTTAGTTGATTCACAACGTTGTGTTAGTTTCAAGTATACGGCAAAGTGATTCTGTTATACATATATATAAATATATACTTGATATTTCAAAGTCTTTAGTCCACATATAAATAATATGTATGGAGGTCATCAGCAGTATTTTGTCAATACACCTTCTTATCTTGGAGTTTGGGGGCCAGTTTGGAAGTTTTCTTCCTTAAAGATTAAGTATCACGGTGTCAGCAACAGGGCCAGCTTCCTGGGTGTCTGGCCTGTGTGGTGTCATCAGGCCGCCGACCCAGGTGAATGCTCTGCTGGCACCATCTTGACATTCTTAATAATTTTTTAACAAGCGGCCTGCATTTTCATTTTCCCCGCAAAGTATGGTGAGGAACTTAGTATTACATGTTTATTTGTCAAGAGACATAAGTGTACATACATACATTTATATTATAAACAGCATGAAAGAGTCACCAGGGCCAAACTGGGGGGAGGGGCCGAGTGGGCGCGTCAAGGACCCGAGATTATCTAAAGCCACGGGGAAAATGGTGGAAAATTCACCGTCGCCATTGCCAGAAAGAGCGACTTATGGCTTTACTCTTTTCTTAAGCTCCCAATTTGGCTTCATACTATATCTTGTGTGGGCTTTTATTCCTGAATCTTGGCTAAACTCCTTAGGCTTAACCTATTGGCCTCAAAAATACTGGGCAGTTAGTTGCACTGCCTGCGTACCTCCTCATTACTGTAGTGACTGGTTACGTGCTCTTATTTAGAATAAACATGACGAGTACCTCTCCACTCAACTCCATTCATACGATCACAGATAACTGTGCCAAAAACCAACAGCAGAAGAAATACCAAGAAGAAGCCATCCCAGCATTAAGAGATATTCCTATTAGTGAAGTAAACCAAATGTTCTTTCTTGCAGCCAAAGAACTTTACACCAAAAACTGAATTGTATGTAGACTAATACCAAACGCTTATTACAAATTTTTGATGTAAAAATTTCGACCATAGTAATTTTGACTATCTTTCTGATTAATATCCAGTATTGAAATGTAAAAAAAAAGAAGTTGAACTTCTCTTAGATTAAGTTCTATTAATATTATAAATGTTATCAAGGGGCTTCCCTGGTGGCGCAGTGGTTGAGAGTCCGCCTGCCGATGCAGGGCACACGGGTTTGTGCCCTGGTCTGGGAAGATCCCACATGCCATGGAGCGGCTGGGCCCGTGAGCCATGGCCACTGAGCCTGCGCGTCCGGAGCCTGTGCTCCGCAATGGGAGAGGCCACAACAGTGAGAAGCCCGCGTACCGGAAAAAAAAAAAAAAAAAAGTGTTATCAAATAGTAGTTACTAATGGACAGAATAAGTAAAATCCTGCATTACCATATAGCAAATATCCCTCCCCCCCAAAAAAAGAAAGAGTCACCAAGCCATATTTTTATTTACCATATTTGAGTGCCCTATTAGGATTTCCAAAGGAGAATACATAACATCCAGTATTAAATAAATCCGTCACCTTTGATTCACCAAATATTGCCACTCTTGATTTTTCTAAGACTTTATGGATTTTTGATATTTAAACTTATTGTGGTTAGTGATGAAGATAGCTTTTTGTTTTACTTCTAAGCAAAGACCTTTCTGAGGTTAACGTATAATAAGAATGACCGGAAACAATTTCAGTCTGTGAACAATTTGCTTTGGTGGGGGTATCTTGGTGCAGGATTCGTGGGTCTTGTCGACCATTCCCCAGTAGCATTTATCATCAGTTTAGAAAAGTGTCCACCATACTGGATGAATGACTCCTTACCTAAAAGTCGCCTGAGTGCACCAAGGGAATGTGACAGCCCTTTAACTGTGTTCACCTCTGTTCTGCAGGGAAAGGGGCTTTATTTCTAAGCCGTTCTTGAGAGAACGGGTCCACTGAGATCACTCTGGACCACGTTTGCTGTTACGGATTTTACACAGGAAATTATAGCCTCGGTAGTTTGCTCAAGGGAGAGCCACGATATCACTAGAATCTTGACAAATTGGACCCAGAAAAAAATATGTATGTTAATGACCTTGTTGAAGTGTAGGCTTTTAATTAGAGCTGTAATTAGATCGTCTAGCAAATTAATGAATTATTCTCACATGTAATTAAGTAATTTAGGAATAACTAGATCTTGGTTGAAGATCTCAGAAGAAGTAAAAATATAAGACGTATACTTTAAATGTACTTGACAAATGCAGACACCTTTTCCATTAAAATGGCAACTCCGTGAACCACACCCCATCACCACGGACCCTCCCGAGGCCCCTCCCTCCTTCATTCTTTTCCTTCCTGCTTGTGTCCAAGTGACACAACATGGGTTTTGCTTATTTATTACCTGAATCTCCCACTAGAATGTAAGCTCCCTGAAGGCGAGGACTTTTGTCTCTTTTATCCACTGCTGTGTCCAGAATGCCTAGCACATGCCCAGCACCTAGGCATTCATTCCCTTCATAGTTGAATGAGTGAGTGAGTGAGTGAATGAATGATTTTAGCACAATCACCAAATCCTCTAGGGAAGGCAAAGTAAGCCACTTAAAATTGACCTTTTTTTTTTTTTTTTTGAGACAATACTTTGCTGTAAAACATGCATGTGAATTAGCTTGGCCTCCCTACATAACCATATATATGAAGGATAATTAAAACCTTAAGTGGAGGAAAGACCAGTTTTTGACCCTTGTGTTACTTTGGCTTCTTTGGACAAGAAAATCCCCTCTCTTGTTATTTTTTTTTTAAATAACATTAAAGGGAGAAGCCCAATTCCGTATAAAGGCAAAGGTACTTTGGGCATAGCTTGAGCTTAATCACTCTCTATTCCTCAGTTATCACTCTACATAATGAAAAAATATTTAGCAAACAAACATTGACCCTCTCAGAGCAATAGAGGAACATCATGAATTTATCAGAATATTGAGAAACAGCCATTTAATGTGTTAGTAGAGAGATGAAGAGACCTGTTCTTTAATTTGTTTAAAGCTAAAATAATGATTTCTATAGTGTGCTGTCTTTATAGAAGCTTGCTCTTTTTCTAAAATGTGTGTCATTCTTTTTTTCTGAGAAGCATATAGGCATTCTGTTTCAGACCCTGCTAAATTTCATCGTTGTGTTCCGTGCCTCAGATTACGCTCTGGGAAGAGACTGCATCATGCACGGGTACATGCTGAAGCTGGGAAACCCATTCCTGACTCAGTGGCAGCGTCGATATTTTTACCTCTTTCCAAACAGACTTGAATGGAGAGGAGAGGGCGAGTCACGAGTAAGTCTGTGGCATCTTCCCGAGCACTCGTTTCCGTGGTGATTTCACTTCGCCGGCATGTTTTCTCAAATCTCCCTCTAGCTCCCATATCTCTTTTAGCATGTATACATGAGATTTTCATGTTCAGACATTAACTTTTAAACTTCTGAGTCAAGGAAGGATTTGGTCCTACCTGAAAATAGAAGGTGCCTTCCAGGGAGGTCAAAGCAGACAGGCTTGAGGAGGGCTGGAGAGCGGTTAGGTGGATCAAAAAAGGGGAAAAAACTGGGACTTTGGAGTCAGAGGTGTTTAAATCCACTGCTCTGTGTCTCTGGGACTTGGAGCACATTATGTCGACTGAGCCTCAGTTTCCTCATCTATAAAGTGGGAGAAGAAGAAATGATAACGACTACTACAATTGTTGCAGATTTATCTCGGGCCTGGTGCTGTAGACACACAGACACAAACACACACACAGACACACTTTTAATTTGTTGAGCAACCTTTGAGGTCCAAGCCTTATATTATAAAGAGAGAACCAGGGCTTAGAGAGGGAAGGTCTGGCACCAGTGACAGGTGTGGGTGAGGAGTGATTCCGACTGGGGTCTGCCTGTGCCCCGTGTCTCCGTTACGAGGCCTCCCTGAGTCGGGGTTGAGTAAGACGAGGTCTGCGGTGCAGGCTGAGAAGCTTGGCACCCAGGCCAGGGCACCTGACCCCCCTCCTCTTGTCTCCACCTTGCTGGAAAATCGGAAGTGGGTATTATCGCATTAGATGGGAAGATACAGCCACCCTGTAAGGTCCTTTCGAGAGCTAATGTTAGTGAACAAGAAAAGAGAAATTTCCCATCTACACCATCCCTCGTAGCAAGTGGGGCAGCATTTATTAAGCGTCTGCTGTGTGGAGCGCCCAGGGCTTGTCTCCATGGAAGGTGGCAACCCATGTGGAAGGAGTTGTGCTCTTGCGGAGGGAATGGTTGGCCATCATAAGCAGGACAGTGGTCCCAACTGTGAAAAACATAGTTGGTGTATTGGAATATGGCCCCTGTATCAGAATATAGCTCTCTACTGGCCAGAGCATGGAAAATGGTGAGCCCAAATCTGGTGTGTTTGACTTTGGAATGTGTTTTGCAAATCCTTGTTGGTGAAGATGCCGTTTAATTACAAGTGATTGCTACTGTGTATGACCACATTCTTCATAAACGACCATGATCTTCTCACTATTGCTAGTGCCGTAGAAGTCATTTTCTAAAAATTCATACATCTGGGATCTGAGTTATGATTAGTAAGACTCTATGGGGGTCCTGAATTATAACTCAGGTACTGCTAAGTATTGTATAATATAAAATATACACATTACATAGAACATGTGTATATGATGATACGTAAATACAAGATAATTATATTTTGTATAATATTACATATGTATTTTTTACATTATCGTATACTTACTAGCACCTGAGTTATAACTCATACATATATCATTATATAATGTTTATTTCCGGATAATGAGTGGCCCTGGGCGTAGTATGCGTTTACTATGCTACCTACTGGTCAGTCACTGTTGCACACTTTGAAAGGAAATTGTCTCACTTTTCAGGATATTTGAAAACTAAAATCTTCTTTTGCTTACCATTGGATATGATAAATTATCTTGGTTTTAAAAGAGTCAGCATTTAGCGTTGATTCACGAAGCTACGTAATGTGCCTGGGTAGATTCGTAAGTTTAAGTAAGGGAAAAAGAAAACGTGGGTTTATGATGGTGTTGTTTTTCATTTAGGATTCCTGGCGTATTTATCCCAAAAGACATAAAATGGTAAGGTGCTCAGAGACACGGTAGCATTCACTGGAAGCAGTGATGCTGTGGACCCAGCAGGACAGTCGTTTAAGGATGTCACCTGTGTTTATAACATCATTTTGACGTGATCAAAATATCAGTTGCTTACAAGCTCGCGTGACCGAACTTTTACTGGGCTGCTGGGTTCAAAGCCAGCGACACACCTCTCGCTCATGTAGATCGTAGGGTAGCCGCGTCACTGTTCCCTCATAGCAGGATTGATCGTGTCTAGGCAAGTGTGTGATGCAGGAGAGGTACGTGTGATTCACACCCATCCCCACGTTAGTACTGTGCTGAGGGAACAGCTTTGCTTTCTGCCTCATAGAGACGTTCCTTTCTTTGCAGCTTTCTTTGAGATGTTACATTTTGAATTTTCGTACATTTCTTTTGTAGTCATTTCCCCCCACTTCTAGAATATCATCAAAGAAAGAAAGATGCTGATTTTTTTTCTTTACTTTTTCTAAGCGGGTAGTTTTCAGTATTATTTATTAACTTAATTTAAAAAGTCATGCAATAATGTGAAGTAACTTATCGTCTTTTATTTTTACGGTCAGCAAAATTTACTGACAATGGAACAGATTGTGTCTGTGGAAGAAACTCAGATTAAAGACAAAAAGTGCATTTTGTTGAGGATAAAAGGAGGGAAGCAATTTGTCTTGCAGTGTGAGGTGAGTGTTTATTTGTATTTTTTCCAGAGGTGAAAGTTAGAACAATTATATAAACATTCAACAAAGGTGCCTGCCTGGTTATCAAACATTTTCTTACTCCATGCTTTATCACTCACGAACTTAGCAAGAAAGTTGGAAGGTACAAGGATCTCAGCAAATTAACAGTTATTTTAAAAGAAGTGTTTCTTAGAAAATGGCAGGAGGAAGGACAGGAAATAACGTGATTACCCTATCTGGAAACCATCCAGTATTTAATAGGAGCCTTGAATTTTATTTGTTCCACAATTTTCCAGATCTGATCTGATCTTTCAGCATGTTTGAAGTTGAGGTTTGTGTGTTGAAATAAACATAAGATCCCCAAGTAACTCTTAATAGGGGAAATGTCATCTTTCTCTCCCCAAAGTCCTATTGTACCTCAAACTTAATTCCTGAACACTTCTCCTGGGGTGTGGGGGGATGTTTAGTGGGGGGTGAGAAAAGAGCGTATTTAGAGAGATAAAGCAGTAGTAGATACAAAGACGTGTTTGCTTCACGACTTCAACACTTTTCTACTGGGTGTGTGTGTGTGTGTGTGTGTGTGTGCATGCGCATGTGTGTGTGTGTGTATGTGTATACGTGCTTGTAAAGAGCATATTTAGAGAGATAAACTAGTAGTTGATGGAAAAACATATGATTAATTACTTCATGACGTCATTACACATGTGAAGGCGCTTCTGAAATTTGTCAAAACTCCTCGTGTATTATTTTCTAGACTCGAGTTATTTTAGACATCAGAGATCAAAGGTGATCTTTCAACAAAGTCAAGGCAGCACTTCTCCTGTGGGGTTGTAGGAGGCTCTTCTGAAGGACTTGGTCCCTCTTCTGGGCAAGGGGCCCCTGGAGGAAGTTCCTGCGTGACCCCCCCCATTACTCACCGGCCGCGGGGTGGGACATGGGGTGTGCTTTCTCTGGGGGGAAGGGGGTTCCAAGGACTGGCCAGAGGTATCCATGTGTGTCGGCGAAGCCAGTGACACTATCCCAACTCCTCCGCCTCTTCTGTTTGCCTTCAGAGTGACCCAGAGTTTTTGCAGTGGAAGAAAGAGCTGACGGAGACGTTCACCGAGGCCCAGCGGCTGTTACGTCGAGCCCCCAAGTTCCTCAACAAATCCCGCTCGGCCGTCGTGGAGCTCTCGAAGCCGCCCCTCTGCCACAGGAACAGCAATGGCCTCTGACCCCTGGCACAGGGAGGGTCCCACGAGACGGCACCTCCTCCGGGAAGTCCACGTGGGCTGCTCGACCCGCGAAGTGGAGCCTTTGGGAGAAGTGTGAGGATGAGAGATGGAGTCGCTCACCTCCGGGGTGCTCCGTGGCTGGGGGGGCCCAGGACTCTGAGATGCTCCTACTAGGAGTGGCAACCACCCTCAGGCTTGGGGGCACCTCCTCCCCTCCCGAGGGTCTCCTGCCACGATCGCATCCATCCGCCCTCGAAACTACTGAAGAAACGAAGTTCTCTTTCTTTGCCACACACTTCTTTTGGTTATAGATGAACCTAGAACTTGAAATGATTCCTACTGATTGTGTCACTTTTTGCATCCGATATCAAATGTATCTCAGGCTTGCCAAGATGAGATCGAACAGTCTGCCGTTCAGGTCGCCCCAGCGTTGCCACGCTCTGTCCATAATCAGCCCGGGCTGGGTTTAGATGTCTTTGCTCCATAGTCCTGGCAGGATGGCAGACCAGCTGGGTGTCCTCTGTGCCCTTGAGAACCAGCCTCTCGTTGTCTGGGGGCTTGAAAGCTGCAGAGGTTTTCTGAAAGGGCTGCACCTGGTACCAGCCTGCCTCTGGCCGGGAGCTTAGGCAGCTGGGACCAAGGGCGTGGGAGCCACTCAACATCGAAGGCGTCAGATGGTAGATGGTTGGAGGCTCACGGTGGCTCTGCAGGGGAGGCAGTGGCGTTTGCATCTCACGGTGACACAGCCATTTTCAAACCATCAAGTCGGTGCACTTCCCCTGGGTGCACAGGACCGCCTGCGGGCGCCCGTCTCGGGCTTGGACTGGAAGCGGTCGTGAGACACAGCAACTCTGGTTCCCTCTGGCTGACCTCAGGAAGCATCTGGGTTACGGATGTGTCAAGGAAGGAAGCTCTGTTTTACCTTTTAGTATCATTTAAAAATGAATTTTATTGAAAAAAGAATGCTGAAGATGAATGTCAGAATGGGTTAACTGTGTATATTGACTTGCATTGTCGTTCAACTGTCGTTAGCGAATAATTCTCTGCCCTGGTGGGTTGTTCTGTGACAGCGACCGCCTGATCCCAGTGGCCTCCTCTCCCCGTGGTTCGTTTCATGTCCCAAATAAGCGCTGGTTTATAAGAACCAGTGTGTTTCCCAGCCAAGTCCTCCGTGTCATCAGACTAAAAAGAATAACAGTAATTTTCAGAGTCTGCATATTTGTCCTTTCTTAGTGCAGTTTTATGGTTCTGAGCCGGCTACTAACAGTATAAATAACTTGACATCGTAAGCGTCTGCATCGTGTCCTCCGTATTCTTAGTGGTTCCAGATCTTTGTGTTTATATTTGTGTGCCGCACTCACTGGGGAAGTGAGTCCTTTTTGATGAAACCATATCTTGAGAGTTTGGAAGATAATTACCGAAAGAGCCTTTTATTTCATAGGAGTTACCTTGGAAGAGAAACTTTGGGGTTCACTATTTATCTCAACTACTAGTTGGAATTTAGCATACATGTTCTGCTATCTGCTGTTTCCAGTATAGAAGTTGGGGGCTACTATTTACATGGATTCCCTTGATTTAAAAGGGAAGAACAGTATTCAAATTGTGTTTTAAAAAAAAAAAGTAAAAAAAACCCGCCAGAGATAGAAAAGCTGTTCATGGCAAGTGAGCATCTCCCCGGGCGTGGTTGATTGTCACTGTCACCAGTGTAGTTAGTTACTGGCTCCATCGCAGCATCACATGTGCTCGGCACCTGTGGTTCAGAGATGGGTAATTACAGTTTAGAAATCGCTGAGCCTCCTGCCTCTGCTGGACAGGGTAGAGATGTAGCCTCACGTGGAGAAGGTGCATGAACTCCTTGAGGGTCCGGGCTTAGCGTCTCACGTGCCATACCCAGGGTACCAGCTATGCCGATTCGCATCTCTGAAAAATATCATTTAAGCTCTGAAGTAGAACATAAGGTTGTCTTTCCTTTGCAAAAGAAAAATGAATTGGAAATATTCCGAGAGCCCTTTCGCCTCGCCTTAGATTTATTCCACGTGAACTTTTACACTCCCTCGCGTTTGATGGGTAACGACGGGGCTGAGAAGTGCGTTACGTGGATGTGATTTATTAAAAGTGCTCTGTGAGCTTAGGATGAGTGGCTTTCTAGGGGGAGGTCCCTGTTTGTGTTTGGGGTTTGGCAGCCCTGGAGAGGCCAGTCTTCCTCCTGAACTCGTGCCTGCAGCCCTTCTGAGGGGGTGTTTCTGCTGCCAGATGGAAGGCGCTTCCGGAACCCTTCTGTGCCAGCACCTGGTGCTCCCGTGGCCAAAGAAGTCGGTTGGTTTAGAAGTCTTGGTATACGTGGCTGTTTTAGGTCTTCATGTTTGACCCTACCTACATTTGGAGTGTTAAAAAGGGCAAAATTGAGCACAAGTGTTATCATTATTTTAGATTTATTTGGTTGGGATATTTTCACACTGTCAGAAAAAATCACTGAAGTTGATATTTTTGTAAAATTATGTTAGTAGTGTCTTGATTTCATGATTCAAAGGAATCATTAAAGCAAAGCCTAAAAATAATAGATTAAGCTGCTCTACACCATATATGGAATGAATTAAAAACTTTTGGGAATCCAAGGTTATTTTTTTTAACCTAAAACATTCTCTTTGGTGCATTTATTCCCGTATGTCATGGGGGCTCATGGTTTTTCCTTCTCTATCATGTTTAAGTACAATTTTTCAGCAAAACTGCTAGAAATCAGCTGTTGTTTCACTGCTAATGGGAATGTTTCACTTCCTGTGCCTCTGATTGGTCAATTCACGGACATGACAATTTCAAATTCTATATGTAAAGAGAAGGGGCAAATGTCCAGGCTCGCTGAAGAAAGGAAGCGTTCTGCTCAAGAAAGACAGCAACAAAGCTGGAAAAGCAAATAGAGCGATGACCACAAACAACCATCTGTTCAAAGCAAGAGTTAGCTTTGATTTGCGCTTTGAAATGTGCTGTACATATACTAAAAACAATTGTTTGGAGGCTCACACTGGCCATTAAAAAATATCATTGATCAATTGACAATGTGGTTTAACTCTCAAGAAGATCAAAGTGTGTTTTTTTCTGATGATTTTTTATTTCATTCAGAATTTATAGTTGGGCCAATCGAATACAACATTTGACTTTTCAGTGGAATTGATTTTTCTGATGTTTCAAAATGTTAACCTATCAAGAAGAAAAGAAAATTCTCAAAGTTGGACTTTTATTGCTTGATGTAAATATGTTAAAATAATTTGCAGTGTGCTGGTGTAAGATAAGGCTTATCTTGTTAATTTATATGTAATTTTTCTCAGTTTCATTCAGGGACTCATATCTGTGTCGTTCAGAGATGCTTGGGGAAGGAACTCCTCCCCTCCCAGGGGATGGATGCGCTGTTTGTACCCGGAGAGGAGTTGGGCTTCATTGGGATCTGTGACAAATGCTGGGAGGTGGATGAAGTGGGTGTCACAGAAGGCAGGATCCTGGTAGAGATGGGGCAAAGGAAAAAAAGGGATTAATTCGCTGGGAAAAGCCAATCTCCTTACACCATAAAGCACCAGGGAAATTCCAGTTGAACTTGGTGCTTTGGGGTGGTTTTCCCCTTATAACAAGAAGAGTTGAATAGTAACTATTTTAAGACTCGCTCACTTTAGTTTTGAATATGGAGCTGCTGGACTTGTAAGAGGCTGTTTGCTTTCCACCAGGACTTTCTGTAGAAATGATGTTGCCGGTTGCCCCTGCTTGTCATCCGGCACCCTTGGGGAAGGCACAGGGGACCCAGAGCTGATGCCCCATCTTGGTGTGTGTGCCTTGCAGCCAATCAGGGGAGGGGGAGAAGGCCAGAGGTGGGGTGTGGGCTGCTGTCACCCTGTCACTCAGGTGGGGACATTGCTGCACACCCACTGAAGGTACCGTAATTCCCCTACAGTAACAAGACTGGGCTTGCTGCTTGAGCCAAGCAGAGTGAGCTTTACTTTTCAAAACATTTTTTCTTCCTAAAACTCTAACATGATTTTTCCCTCCCACATCAGGTTAACTTGAGAAGCTTTAATTAATTAATCACTTAAATTCATGTTAATATGAATTTTTCGTATCCAGGCCACATTTAAAAAAATTTACTGTAGGAGGAATGAAAGTTGAAGTCTAAAATGATACTTCTTGGCTCCCTCGAGTCATAATGGCCTTTAGATTTTCTTCATCCTCAAAGACTAAGAGAGCTGTTCTTTGACAGCCGAGTAACAGGGATGCCCAGCTCTGGCAGCGTTCAAAGGCCTGGGGGCGTGAGTGACCGGCCACTTCACTGGCCTGGCTGGGTTGGCACTTACTGATAAATGTAGCACCCCAAATTTTAAATTGCCTTTATTTAAAAAAACACGCACACACTCCAGAAAATGGATTAACATATCATTCCATCAAAACCATATAGGAAAAACTTGCATTTTAGAGTTAGATGACTCACGTTCTTATAGTAAACTCTCTTATACCTAACAAATCTCAGAATCATCTCTGAAAAACCGGTAACTATGCTTCCAATTTTAATTTTGTCCTAATATAAAATGTCTCTCATGTAAGGGGTAGGGAATGGAGAAATATTTCTAATTGTGTATTCATATTCCAGAGGACTTGAAATTCAACTTCTTGTTTCTTAGTTGATTATATTCCATGATGTACATATTCTGTGTGGTTTATAAGCTAAGCACTGGCCTTTTTTTTTTTTTAGTTCTATTGTTAAATTGTATTTTTCTATGTTTTAACAAATTATAATAGATTTGGCTTTTTTCTGGGTAGCATAAAGATTGCCAAACTACATACATATATATATATATAAAAACAAGAGTTCTATTTTAGCACAATAGCTTTTTATATTATTTATTGAATCCTTCAGTTCTCATCAGAAACATTGCTTACCGCTTCTGCCCCTTTTTATTTGTATAGTTTGTTATTTAAGGAAATGCAGTCCTTTTGTTTCTGGTTTTTTTTTTTTTCCACAAAATAAAATTGAAACAAAGCATATAGCAATGTGGGGTGGACATCCTTTCTCACGGCCATGGACTGTTTTCAACAATAGCTTAACCCTCTGATCTGTGCTGAGAGGCCAGCGCACGTCTTGGGGTAACATCTGACAGTGAACTTGCGGTGAAATAACTGCTTTCATCTACCTCTTCCGAAGGCCCCCTGCTTGTTGACAGGTTCCTTGAATGCTTGATTCTACACTGGCTCCATCGTAAAAGAATTTCAGGAAAGTGTATAGCCGTCCTTCCCTCGTGAAGTAGATTTCACCGTGTAATGTAGGGGCCCCAGCGAGCGGGGCAGGTAGATACGATCGCTTCTGTATGGTCAGCCTTCAGGAGATGCAGTTCACCTGCAGAGCATCATTTCTGATTCTTCTTGTGCCAAGTCCCCCCAGTCGGTCTCGCCATTGCCTCTAGATTTGACTGTTGCACCTGATTGATCAACTACTAAACGGAAGCTGCTTCTTCCACATTCTTTAGAAACGGCCCTGCTGGGTTTTAAAACAGCACTTCCGGGAGCAGCACATTCGAACGTGACTCTTCCCCCCTTGCCGTTTCAAAATGGTTTGGGAAATGGGCTTGTCTGTGGTTAAAAGGGTCCACGTGAAATAGAGTGAAGATTGGTCCCTGTGAGAGGGGGTCCCTCCTCACATGTTGATGTTTTTCTCTCCCTGTTGCCCTGGCTGCGCAGCCATCCACGTAGTCACATATTTGCTCTGTTCATGGCCAAGTGTAATGCCCTTGAAGAAATAAATCTGTTTTCTCTCATGCATTGCTATACCAAGTGAAGCCAGTGAATTCGATATTGTAAGTCTAGATATTGTACCTATTAAATTACCATCTGTTTTTATCTTTTCCCATCGATTTTGCCAGTGGAGGTTTACGGTCGCCTCTTAGTATGCGTTTACTAGTGCACGTTTGAAATCGTATCCCACGTAAGATGCTGGTTCAAGTCCGCGGTCACCTGCCCTGTGTGTGGTGTGTCACCGTCGGTTAGTTTCACCATCTTTCACGGTTATTTGGGGGCAGTCGGGCTGGTTTTCTGTGTTGATAAATGGCTTATGTAAACCTCAATAAAAAGGATCTGTACAAAGAGACTTACTTTGGTGTGCTATTCCCCCCCCCCCCCAGCTAAAAACTACATTTCTTTATCGAGCTGTTAGGTCATCAGGAGGTGACTCATTTGTAAGAATCCTAACTTCGGAGGAAATTCATGCAGAGGCTGATTTTATTTTTTTTTTAAAAAAAGGGAAGGGAACTGCCAACAAGCATTTTTGCTGATTTCATGGATTCTTGGAGCACAGCCAACTTCAGCCTCAGGGTTTGGGAGACTACCTGCTTGTGGAAGACACGGTGCCAGAAAAGAGTCTGGGAAAGCCGGGAGGTCCATCTCGTCTCCAGTTTTTCTAGGAGCTGTGCCAGGCTCTCCCATGTACTCCCAGGGTGACTTTGGCATCCCTCCCAGAAGTTAAGGCCTCTCACTCTCCATCCCTACTCCCACGAAGACTTCAGGAGAGACCCCATGGTACATGTCACTTTAAACCAGAAATCCAAGGAAGTGGTGGCCCCAGAGCCACAGCTGCCTGGGCAGGACTGTCTGCTTGTAGGTCCACAGGTCGAGGGTAGGGTAGGTACCTCTGTCCTTGAGGTGGAAACACCTCCTGTCCCTTGCTGGTTCAGGAAAGAAGGACATCACGATTGGTCCACGGTCCACGGAGCCATCCAGTTTCCCTGGAATGTATTTGTGTTTGCCGACTTGAAAACCTCTTAACAAAATAGTTGACAGGAGCCCCAGCTATGGAGCACGTAGTCAGCATTGTAGGCAGAGGTCAGCCGCGTGATAGGGCCCTTGGTCTGATGCCATACGTAACCAAGGATCACTCCTGAGAGCTGCAGAAATCCAGTCACCCCTTGGCACCCAGGAGGAGAGAGAGCAGCCTGGGGACCCTGCTCCGAGCAAGGTCACTGGGCAACCTCTTTGGTCTTCTGTTTTCTCATCCCTAAATTAAGGGAGTTGAATTCGATGATCTTGAAGGACCATTCTAGCCCCAAACACCCAAGTTTCCGATGAAGGGTAAATGTGAGGGACTTTGGCTGTACTTGTAGAGCGAAAAGGAAATGCTCTCCCGCACATCCCAGGGCTCCTCCCACGTTGCCTTAAGGATCACTGCTGTGTCACTCTCCCCCTTAAACCGTGCCTTCCTGAACCCTGGAGCCCCTGCTGGTTTACCTGGGTGGAAACCAGGTGTTGAACTGAAGGAGAGGCTTTCTTTTCCCGGCCACTTTCTGACCATGTTGGGTACTGGAGATTGAAAAAACGTTTTCAGTCCAAATTGTTCAGGCTGGTCGTCTCCTGGGATCGGATTAACCAGATAAAACACTGAAGCTTCACCCGTGCTCGCGTGCGCAGCTTTGGACATGGCACGTGATCAGTAAAGCCCATGAGGGGAAATTGACTTAGTGGCTCATACTAATGGATCCCTAACAGGCAAAATGGGAGACAGAGCAGATAATCATGGCAAGGAGACGTTTTGTCTAACTTATGGATATCCCAAGTGAATGTTTTTTACATTTTTATTCTTATTCTTTAACTTTTGTATGTGGGTGAAATGCCCAGGTCTTCGGGTGATTTGATAGCCAGTAAAATATGTCTCTACCTGACTGTCAGTCATAGTTTTCTGCATTGGGAATTTTCAAAATTTTCTGCCTCTTATGTGTATATTAGTGAAAGATGGAAGAAGATGCATCAGGGGCTACTAGCTTGATCCTGTTTTAAACCTAACTTCTGCCTCATTGTTTCTATGTAACAGATTTGATGGTTTCACTTCTCTGTCTTGAAATGACCAAGGAGGAATGGAAAAAGAAAGGAACAGAATTATGAACATTCAATCTGTGTAAATTTTGGTCCCTCAATGTAAAATAAGGTCATACAGTCAGAGGCTTAGCTACAGAAGCTTAGCAAATACGTTTGCCCTTTGTAGTTGCCATTGAAAAAGCTTACCTTTTGCATTATAACTTTAAATGGAGTATAATCTATAAAAACCTGGAATTACTATGTTGTACACTTGAACTAAGATACTATTGTAAATCAACAATACTTCAATAAAAAACAAGTGCCACTTTAGTTAGGCTCAGCGATTAAGTTTATATGTATGGGTTACATGTAATATACATTTGATACAGTCACATTAAAAACAAAAACAAAAACCACAAAAAATAAAAACAAACAAAATAAAAAACCCAAATAAACCACATTTACATGCACCAATGTCAAAAGGTAACACTGAGTGAAAGAAGAGTGCTCTGTCCTTCCATAGGTGTTCATGCCAAGGGCACTCCTTAATTTAAAACATCTGTTCACTAAACTCTGGATACCTACTGGGTATAATCCCTTTCCTCCCGTATCAGGCCCACTGAGAAGCTCAGTGGCAGCTCTCCTCTGCTGGCAGCTCCGATGGTAGGAAAAGCTTTTACAGATCTCCATTTGGTCATTTAGTCACTCAACAAACATCCACTGAGTATCTAGCATGGGCCACACACTCTGGAATGTGCAGTGGGATCAGGATCCCCATTTTACAGAGGGGAGTCTGGAGGCCCAATGAGGTGAGGCCACCTTCCCGGGGTCAGGATTGAGCCAGGCTCTGTGCAGACATGTTATCTCTGTACCTCAGTCAGAGGGCAGGTGTCGGGGGGTTTCCTCTACAGCAGTCTCTCCCACTTCTGCACCCCAGGCTAGTCTTTTATTCATCGGTTACTTTGTTCTCCAGAGATCCCATGAGCACCTACTCAGTGCCTGGCCCTGTGCTGGGTGAATGGGAGACCACAGACTGGTGGGAGATGGACAGACAT
Organism: Delphinapterus leucas; assembly: GCF_059928025.1. Taxonomy (NCBI): domain Eukaryota; kingdom Metazoa; phylum Chordata; class Mammalia; order Artiodactyla; family Monodontidae; genus Delphinapterus; species Delphinapterus leucas. Next base: position 19,382,551 of record NC_143142.1, read on the forward strand.
CTAGAGAAAGCATGATGTGAGACCAGATTCTGGGACACCTGCTCCAGCTCAGTTTCCATACATTTGATTATTCCTTTGGGATGTATTTTTTGAGCACTTACTGTGTACCAGACACTTAAAGAGACACAGACAGTTCCTCTTTATCCCTGAGGGGACCGTGACATACAACGCTGGTCCCCGCAGTGGTCACGTGAGAGGATTCTCATGATTGTCAAATGGACAGACACACACGAGACAGTTCTCCAGTTTATCATCACACACACACAGCTCTCTGATGTCAGTGAGGATGGTAGGAGCCTCAAAATGAAAGAGGCCGATGACAGCACTTAACCATCAGATGCTGGGTGGAAGCAGTCATCCTAGTGTGTGGTGAGGTCCAGGGAGCCGCGGGGGGCTCTTAGCTCAAAGGACGGATGGAGATGATGAATAGCACCCCAAGGGGCAAAAGACATTGAGCTGCCAACAAGGGTCCCACTCAGAAAAGAAAATTAAGGATAATCAAGCGACTGAAGTCAATTGTCCCAATAAATCGTCACAATCCCTTGGCCATTTTGTGGACCCAGAACTCACTACCTGAGGAAGGAGAGGTCAGGTGTCCAGGACGAAGGACTAGCAACCCCAGGGCAGATGTGATCAGTAACAATTCCCTTAGTCTTTGCCCAAGATGACCTACAGCCACTTAGACCACCTGGACACCCTGAAGAATAGCACCAGTGATGCCATGCTCATTGCACCGGAAGCCCCAGAAGGGCCAGTTCACTTTCTAGTCCTTTCCTGCCACACCTAGGGAACAGAGCCTCAAGGCAGAAAGATAAATGCTCAGCCAGGTGACAAAATGTTGCTTATGAGGCTTCCCTAAATCAGCACGGTCAGAGCAATGCTTGACTGTCCTGGGTGGTGAAAATCTACCACCACGGGTACCAGGGGAATAAAGCAGACTTGCCAGGGGCCCTCAGGGCAGACAGATCCAAGTTAACTTAACCATCCCTGTAGGTCTCAGCTTATGAAGACCCCCAGCCCCTGGCCCAGAGATCCACCCCACCATTTAAAACCAACAGCCATGAAAAGATACAAGAGGCAGAAAAACACCATGAAATGAGTTTCAGGACGTGGCACGAGGTGGGTTCATGTTTCAATGTTAGATAATCCAGCACGACATGGAGAAAATAGGTCGAGGGGACTTGTCATCTTCAACCTCTTTGTGTGGTGCAGCCTAAGATGTCCCACACCACCCTCCATGGGACCCCTGGGGACCCTCCTCCATCTCATGTTGATTGTATAGACAGCCATTTCCAAAGCTGGCTTTACTTTGTGTTTCTGTGAACTTCTGTCAAATGCTAATTGTCAACAGCCAGAAGAAAATAATAGTTTCCTTTGGAAAACTATTGCTTAGTCAGCCATGGGGACAGCAGAGTTACAACATGTACTGATGGTTGAAATGATTCTTCAGAGAAGCAGCATGTCATGTTCTGATGACCGTGGGCTTCAGAGTCGGGAGGACCTGGATTTGAGTCCTGACTCTACCCCTTGCTAGTTGTGTGGACCTGCACGATATACTTAATCTATGGAAGCCCCTACTTCTCTCCTTCCAGGTGAGATTGGCCGAGACCTGGGGCCCTTTACCAGAGTGTTTGCACCCGGACAAACGTCTTCTGGAGCAACAGAATACAGAGGAACTATAAGGGACTAACCTTAACTGCAAGCGTGCGCAGTTGGCGTAATTAGGAACAATAAGATACAGAAAGGCCGCAAACCAACTGCTATTTCTAAGGTGCCGGGAGCAAAAGCCGGCAGTGCGCATGATCCCTGCACATGGCACGGCACCACGAGCGGGTGGGCAGTGCACCTAAGCTACGTCTCCTGCCCGACCCACTGATCTGTCCCTACCCTCACCTCATTTAAGGAATCAGCCCGCCCTCCTTGGGGAGCGAGCAAATGCACCTGTTTCTTATTCCCTCTCCCTTGTGCTGCAGCATAAGCCCCAATAAAGCCTTGCCTGAATCTCTCATCTGGCCTCTTACCAGGTCCTGTTGATTAAAGGGTCCAAGGAGCCAAGTCGGTAACGCAGGCAGTGGACAGAGCACTCTTTTAGAGCATCCTGTTTGCTGTTTCAGACTGTGCCCTCTGGGGTCAGAACTACGTGGGTTCAATTCCTGGCTCTCCACTGCTTTGGGTAAGTCGGTTCATTCTTCTGTGCCGCCGTTTCCCCATCTGCGACATGGGAATGGGGAAAACCCTATCTCCTAGGGTTGTCGAGAATAGGACATGAGTTCATTAAAGACCTCAGGCTGGTGTCCGGGTGAGTGACAGCAGCTGCATCTTCCTTACCCCGAGAGACACCGGCATTCGGTTGAGCTATTTCCTTCCCGGGACCAGCCGGGACATGGAGCCGGGCACCCAGCTGCTGTGGCCTCCAGTTATCTGCGTGGAGCGTGGAGCAGGGCCGGGAGTATGGCTGTGCCGCCGGCCGGGGTCGGGGTGGGGGTGGGGTCGGGGTGGGGGGCGGGGGAGAAGGCGCCGGCGTCGGGAGCTGTCCCCGCCCCTGTTCCGCACCACCAAATACGTCCATGCGCTCCGACTGTCTGGTCAGCGGCCACCCCGGGCTGCTGCCTCCTGTCCAGACCTGGAGCTCAGCGGCTAATTTTAGAAATGACTTGCCCACTCAGCTGCTGCTATCACATTGGCGTGGGGGAGGGCGGGGAGGTGCAGGCAGGGAAGGGGATATGAGTGCCGGCGTCGGGCGGGGAGCTGCTGCCATTTCTCCTCTGTCCCTGCTCTCCTGGCCTGGTGGGTCCCTGCGCTGGGACCTGGGGAGACCCCTCGGACGGGAGTGGATCCTGTGACCTCAGCCCCGGCTGGAGAAGGTACCGTCGGGCTGGGGTTGACAGTGTGCGCCTTGTGAGCGGATAGGCATAATTTTCCAGAATGTACTTTGGGGGCTGCGGTGGCCTCTGGTCTTGCCATGTATTTCGGGCCTTTCGGCCTCTGAGCCCTCTTCCCTTTGGTTGGTTGCCTGCTTAGAAAACAAGAGTGTTTCACGGAAGGATTTTATGACTAAACGCTGGGGTGAGGGGATACTTTTAAAGATCACCCTGGTCAGGCCCCAGCTGTTTGCTAATTATTAAATATATTTAGAGTCATGAGATAACCTTCATTTTGGAATCTCAGCCGCCAGACGGCAGGGGTTCGTATTTTCCCTCAGCTACCAGTGGTTTCTGCTTAACTGGGTGTCAGTTGACGGTCAGGAAGCCAAACGCTTCCGCTTTCACGTCTCCAACGCTGTTGAGTCTAAGCCTTGATTGTAATGGTTTTTTATTCCATTTATTCCAAATAAGCATGGGGGGTGGGGAAGGGGCTGGTGGACGGAGGCTTGAGTTTCACGTGGCCCAGTGAATTCACAGGGATCCTCTGTCCGAGAGGAGGTGTTTTCTGTGGCTCGCCCGTTGTGGGCATTTCTTTGAGTGGAGAAGTGGCCAGGCCTCAGTGAGTGGTGTGGGCACTGCGCACAGTGGGGAGGGGCTGTGTCTTCACATGGGGCTCCCTCCCTGGAGTTAGGCCTCAGGGCCACGGCCTTGGTGAGGCTTCTCCATAGAGGTGGCTGGGAGGGGAAAGTCCAGTCGGTTCCAGTCTGGCCTGGAGCCACCGGGCCGGGAGAACGGCACTGCCGCTTTCACCCTGCGGCCGGCCGAGCAGATGCCTGGCCCGCTCAGTGCACCAGCTCAGGGGGCCCGAGGGGCCCACTGGGGCTTCCTGTGTCTGACAGGACCGTGGTTCCCTCAGGGTTGTCTTTGCTACTGACTCAGGCTCTTCTGTATCTGGGTGAGACGTCCAGGGTGGGCTGTGTAGTTTAGGCTGTGGATGAGTTCTAGAAAATAATGACACAGAGAGAGAGACAGAGGAGGAGAAGGAGTGTCTCCTGACTTTGGAGGGGCTGCATGTCACCAGCGCAGATGTCTGGTGGCCCCTGCACATAGACCCGGTCACCTTGAATAGCCAGGTTTGGGCTCTGCTGACTCTGCGACCTCGGAGCAGTCCCTTCCGGGATCTAAGCTTTAGTTTCGCCTTCTAAACCCTGAGGGCCTTGGCGAGACTATCCTGGAGATGGCAACCAGGATTCAACATCCAGGGCAGCGTTTCTCCAAGGATGGGTCGTTGATTACCTCCACCGGCCTCACGGGGGTGGGGCGGGGAGGGGGCGTGTTAAACATGCAGATTCCCGGGACCATCTCAGAACTCCTGAACGGTCCTGGGGGGAAGGGGCCCGGAAATTCACAGGTTTCAAACCTGATGGGCACGTCTGGTGGTCACCAAAGCTGGAGAAACGCCTTTGCTCTGTGGGAGTTGACAAAACCCCAGGGGGCTGCTGCTTGGCACCCACCTTGTCAAAACTCACGGTATCACAGACGTGGAAAACACGCACTGTCCTCTGTTAGGCTCTGATTATTGCAAAATTTCATAAGGCCCGTGTTCAGCCAGGGGCAAGACCAAGTGCTTCTGGGGGCTTTGTGAGATGAGATGAGAAGGCCCCAACACCGGAGAGAACCTCCAGGCACGGCCAAAAGTATGGGAACTCTGGCTAGGTTCCTTCTAGGCCTTGTTGACACAGCCCTTCAGCGGCTCCTGGTTTACGTAGGAGATACAAACGACTGTCTGAATGGGCTGGTTTAGGCAGGTGGTTAGTCGCTGTATGGCGACTGTGGTATATGGCATATCCTTGAATGTTTTTAACTAATAACTTTTATTTTTTAGAGCAGTTTTAGATTCACAGCAAAATTGAGGGGAAGGTATAGAGATTCCCATACACCCCCGTCCCCACGTTCACAGCCTCCCCCGTGGTAACATTCCCCACCAGCGTGGGATGTTTATTACAACTGATGAACCTTTACTGACACGTAATTATCACCAAATCCATAGTGTCTGTGATGGTTCACTCTTGGTGGTGTATATTCTATGGATTTGGAAAATGCATAATGATATGTATCCATCATTATGGTATCCTATAGAGTAGTTTCACTGCTCTAAAAATCGTCTGTGCTCTGCCTGTTCATCCCCTTCTCCCTCCAACCCCCCGGCAATCACTGATTGTTTTACTGTCTCCACAGTATTGCCTTTTCCAGAATGCTATATAGTTGGAGTCTACAGTACATACTCTTTACAGATGGGTCCTTTCATTTAGTAACATGCATTTAAGTTTCCTCCATGTCTTTTCACGGTATCCTTAATATTTAAGCTATGTGAAATGGAATTATTTGAAAAATGGAGAAAGACGGCAAGTGGAGGGCCCCCGCCACCAGGTGCTGTCAAATCCAGCCTCACCCATTCACAGATTGGGCAGCTGAGGCACAGAGAGGGTTAGCAACTTGCCCAAGGACACACAGATTTGCAGTGACAGCATTGGGCTTAGAACAGCCCCTGCCTTCCAGTTTGGCATTCAGGAAACAGCCTGGGGCTCCCCATTTTAGGAATAATAACCCAATTTTTCCTATTACCCCCACCCCCAAAACCTTCTCCACCATCATCCTCCAAGCCTCAAACGAAAGGATTAAATCTCAGCTCTAGTTTCAACGAAAATGAACTTTATTACACAAACAAGATCATTGGGATGAGAGCTGTTGGGATATCTCATAAGCATCAAGGCAGAAGTCAGTCTCTCCCCTTCCCTTCACGCGCTCTCTCTCTCTCTCTCTCTCTCTCTCTCTCTCTCACACACACACACACACACGCACACACGCGCATGCGTACACCATTCATTCTAAAGGACCCAGAGCCAACATCAGCTTCACCTGAATCACCTCCCCTGGCCCCGTCATGACTCACCCAGCTCCGTAATTTTCCTTTCCTGTCCTACACTGTGCTTCTCCCTGATACTTAATTACTTTGAAGAAGTACAGTTTCTGGCAGTAAAGGAAAGATCTTAGAGAATCGGTGAGGTGGATTTACCAGATACTCGGCCAGCACTCAGGCTCAGGGAGTCAGGGATTTCAAGGTCCGGGGTCCCAGGGGAATTCATCTCCGCCCATAAAAGATTGTGTGCGTGCATTTTCAGCTGTTTCTTGGGTACCAGCTGGGGTTTGAGTTTCAGTTTCATGGAGGGCAACCAGATTAGCTGTCAAGTTGAGAGAGAGAGATGGTTGCTTACTGGGATTAAATGTCTCCTTCACACTGGATATTGCTGTGAGCTTGGGCATGAGTGATTAGTCCCATTTTACAGATCAGGAAGTGAGATTCAGAGGCTTAAGTGACCCAAGGTCATGCAGAGTGAAATGAAAGTGGGACTTGGTGCCTTGCTGCCAGAGACTTGTTTATTTAGTCTAGTCTAATAAACAACGTGAGCTAAGATAACCAATTATGCAACACTGTTCCACGGGGACAGATAACAAAGCCTATTCAAACTCATTATCTCGTTTAATCCATTGACAATCCAGGAGGGGGCATCATACTGTTCCAGTTTTCTGGAGGAGAAAACTGAGAATCAGAGAGGGTTAGTGACTTGCCTGGGGTCACAGAGCCACTAAGTGGTGATGGGTCCAGGAATGACTTCTCCTCTTATTCTTCTGTCAACAGTGGGTTGACTCACTTTCTCAATTCTTTCTATATCACATCTATTTATTGTTTGAAGCAAGATTATTTTGCCCTCTTTTCCCCTTAACGCTCCTCTCCACTTGACATGATTCTTCTAGACCAGGGTTTCTTGACCTCACCACTATTGACATTTGGGACTGAATAATTCTTTGTGGTGGGAGGACTGTCCAGAGCATTGTAGGATGTTTAGCAGCATCCCTGGCCTCTACCTGCTAGATACCAGTAGCAGCCCGTCTCCAGCTGTGACAACCAAAAATGCCTTCAGGCATTGCCCAATCAATGTCCATGGGTGAGCACAATCACCACCTATCGAAAACCCTGATCTAGTCTAGTTCTGTCCAACAGAAATTTCTTCGATAATGGAAATGTTCTGTATCTCTGCTGTCCAGTATGGTAGCCACTAGCCACGTGTGGAATATGTGAAAGTGCCTGGTGCAACTGAAAAGCTGAAGGTTTTTTTGTTTGGTTTGGTTTTTAATAAATTTATTTATTTTTTAATTTTTGGCCGCATTGGGTCTCTGTTGCTGCGTGTGGGCTTTCTCTAGTTGCAGTGAGCAGGGGCTACTCTTCATTGTGGTGCACGGGCTTCTCATTGTGGTGGCTTCTCTTGTTGGGACCACCGACTCTAGGTGTGCGGGCTTCAGTAGTTGTGGCACGCGGGCTTCAGTAGTTGTGGCTCACCAGCTCTAGAGCGCAGGCTCAGTAGTTGTAGTGCATGGGCTTAGTTGCTCCGAGGCACGTGGGATCTTCCCGGACCAGGGCTTTAAACCCGTGTCCCCTGCATTGGCAGGTGGATCCTTAACCACTGTGCCACCAGGGAAGCCCCTGAAGTTTTCATTTAATTTTAATTAATTTAAATTTAAATAGCCCCATGTGGCTAGTGGCTGCTGTGTTAGACAGCAAAACTCCAGGTAGCAAGGGAGCAGGGGTAGAAAGACAGCCCTGTGATGGAGCAATCAGGGGAGCCTCCCAGCAAAAGCCTGACCGCCTCTTGCCTCACTGTGGCAGGCGAAGCACCAGGCTGGAAACGGCAAATACTTGGCACAGGCACCACTCCTAACCATTCCTGTGCCAATGGCAGACATTGCTAGTCGATCACCACACACTTTCTTGCTAGGTCAGCCATAGCTCAAGATCCTTCTCAATACAACACTCCAGGCAGCCCCCAACTACAGATCAGTAGATACTAGCATTTGAGAGAAATATTATTGCTCATCCCTAGGCCAGGAGGCCCATCTGGAAGGTCCAGGATCTCACCAGGCTGTAAGGTGGCTGGCAAGGGACATGTGGCCAACCTGGGTCAGTGAGGCAACCACAGATATGGAGAGCGGAGAGGCAATGTGCTGGAGGAGCCAAGATTTTTCTATTTCTTCAAGAAACACTCAGAGCGTGATTTAGGGAGAGAGGAACGAGTGGGGGGAGAGGTGAAGACCTGTCAAAGCCAGCTGATGTGCAAAGCATTTGGAGATTTTTATTGAGCTGGGTGCAATATTGCGATTTATGAAGAAAAATACGTATTTGGTCATTCAGACCAAAAATATATATTTGGTCATCTCCCACATGGCCCAAAGCTTAAACTATTTTCTCCCTTTTTGGAAAAAAAGTAAATAATTTGCTGACCCTTATTCTAGAGAGGGTTCTGAATTGCCCACAGAAGTGGACTTGCTGGATCAAAGGAAATATACATTGAAAATTTCAGTAGCTGCGCCCTTCATACTTGCACTAGCAGGTGTATGAGATTGCCCGTTCCCCAGTATCGCCACCAACACAGAGTAGTATCAAACTTTTCCATGTGGCCAATTTGATAGGCGAAAATGGTATTGCACTACCATTTTTATAATTGTACTTACCTTAAAATTGTACTTGTACTTACCTTATTAACAGTAAGATTTAGTATTAGGGAGTAGGTGTAATAAAATATATATTTGGTCTTTGTCTCTCATTCCTGGCACAAAACTTCTAAAACCTGTGGAATTTCCAGATAGGAGTGTCTTTTGATATTCATAACAAAACCCTTTCAACCACACCTGAATTTGTGTTAATGAGGTGACTTTTGGAAAGCCTCTAAGGAAGGAGCTGGTTGCCAGGGGAACCAACCAGAATTAGAGGATTGGAACTTTCAGTCTCTTCCACCCTCCCCCCACCCCCTTGAAGGGGAGAGGGCCTTGAGGTTGAATCAATTAATCCTGTCTACATAACGAAGCTTCAGTGAAATTAAAAGAATGGGGTTTGGAGAGCTTCTGGATTGGTGTACACAGGGAGGTGCCGGGTGGGACAGCATGGAAGCTTTGCATCCCTTTCCCCATACCTTGCCCTATGCATCTCTTCCATATGGTTGTTCCTGAGTTAGATCCTTTTATAATAAACTGGTAATCTAGTAAGGAAAAAAAAAAAAAATATATATATATATATATATTTGGCTTTCCAAAAGTCACCTCATTAACATAACAAAAGGCACCTTTAAAAATTAATTTTTATTCGAGCATAGTTACTTTGCACTGTTGTGTTAGTTTCTGCTGTACAGCAAAGTGAATCAGCTATACGTATACATATATCCCCTCTTTTTTGGATTTCCTTCCCATTTAGGTCACCACAGATCAGTGAGTAGAGTTCCCTGTACTATACAGTAGGTTCTCATTAGTTATCTGTTTTATACATGGTAGTGTATATATGACTACTTTATCACTCTCCACACTTAGGAAATTCCAAGGGTTTTGAAAGCTGTGAGTCCCAAATATATAGATGGGGTTTGCAGTGCTTCTGGGTTGGTGAACACGTGGAGACTGGGGATGAGAGGTGCGTGTAGAGAACGTTGAAGCTTCGAGCCCCTTCCCCCCTACCTCGCCCTGTGCATCTCTTCCATCTGGCTGTTCCTGAGTTATATCCTTTTATAATAAACCGGTGATCTAGTAAGTAAAATGTTTCTTTGAGTTCTGTGAGCCACTCTGCAAACTGATGTAACCCAAGGAGGGGCTCGTGGGAACCTCTGATTTATAGCCAGTTGGTCCGAAGCACAGGTAACAGTCAGAGCTTGGGATTGGTGGCTGAAGTGGGGGTGGGGGGAGGGCAGTCTCGTGGGACTGAGCCCTTTACTCATGGAATCTAATCTTATGTCTGGGGAGATAGTGTCAGAACTGAGTTGACCTGCCCCCACGTACACCCTGGCACACACACGTTGGAATTGGGTCCAGGAACTTAAAAGACTGGGACTCGACCTCAGTCAATCAGTAGGCGACAGGGCTGCTGCAGAAGGCCATCATAATAAAGTCAGTAACGGCACACAGGTGTACAGAGGGCTAGTGTCACCGCCATCCCCACCCCCCTGGAAGCGGACAAGAAAGACTGGAGCTCCCGTTTGACAGATGGGAGAGTTGAGGCCCAGAGAGGTTTGGCAACAGGCAGCACGGGCCCGAGCTCAGACGTGAGGACTGACGTCTGCCCCCTGAAGGGCGTAAGCCTGCTGCGCTCACCGTGGCCAGCCTCTTGTGGAGGGAAGCGTCCCCTTGTACTGCAGGGAGCAGTCTAGGAGGACACTCCCGGGGACAGCGGCCCATGTTCTGAAGGATCTGGGAGCTATGAGAAATTGCTCACCTGGCAAATGGTCGAAGGCTCCAGACAAGAAAATGGAGGGTGCACCCCACAGGTGTCACATGGGATGCCTTATCTGTCACTCAGACAGAAGCTCAGAGTCCTTCCTGTGTAACACTCCAGACACAACCAGGCATCTGTCAGAGTTGATATGTGAGTTGAAACCTACTTGCCCCCTATCCTGATAGGAAACAGCTTGACCTTCTCGCCGGGTGACCTCAGCCAAGTGCTTCAACCTCTCTGAGACTCTTGTTTGCTCTATGGGAGTGACGCCAACCATGTGGTTGCTGTCTTGGGAATGAAATGTGATAATGGATTTCAAGATAATTAAATTTCAGGTCCCATAGGAATTTAAGGGGGCCAGGGGCTGTTTAGGTGTAAGGTTTCTATCTCAGTGCTCAGCACAGTGTAGGTTCTCCCTAAATGTTGGTGAATCATCCCGTTCTGAGTCCTGGGCTGGGGCCTCCAGGCCGGCTTTGGCCATGGAGTCGAAAGAAAATGAAAAGATTGAAAGCAGTTACCAGTGATTAAGCATGTAGGTATGTGGCCGTCCTCTTCCCATTTTACAGCTGAGAAAACAGTCTCAGAGAACTTCCTGGGCGCCCACAAGGGAATAGTGGTGGCAGGACACGAACGTGGGCCATGATAACAGATGTAGATGCACACAGCACGAGGGGACGTCAGCAATCCCCGCTGTAGACTTGCTGGCAACGGCCTGCGCTGCCCCTCCCCAGCCACGCTCCTAATCATTCATCCATTCAGTCACTCAACAAATACATATTGAGAAAGACGTGTGTGCCAGGCACTGTCCTAGGCTCTGGGGCCACATAAGCTGACAAGACAGATGGAAATGCTGAACCTCTTAGGGGCCATGTTCTGCATGGGGAGTCAGAAACTAAACAAAGAACACACAGCATGGTGGAAAGTGATCAAGTGCTATGGGGGGAAAAGAGTAAGATCAGATGATGGGCAGTGCTGGGATAGGGTGGGGTGAGGTGGAATGGAGCTATGCAGCAATTTAAATGGGATGGTGAAGGCAGGATCACTGAGAAGGTGACTCTGAGCAAAGACTTAAAAGAGCTGAAGATGTGAGCCATGCAGAAGGAAAAGCGTGTACACCAGAGGGAACAGCATGTGGAAGGGTGCATCCAGGTCACTCCTCACTGGAGGAGCAAGGGGGAGAGGCGTTAGGACAGGGACCACGTGGGCCCTGTAGGGCACTATAAAGACTTGCGAGTTTGTTCTCTGAGACAGGTGAAGTCATCGGAGGATTAGTTGCTGGGTTAGGGCTGCACATTGAGATGTGAGAGGGAAAGCCTTGAGGGCCCCGTGGGGCCACTCAGACCAGCATGTCTACATGGAAAACTGTTTCAAACCATCCCTGGCTTTGGGGGTTACTTTTCCTTTCACCAGCCTCCCTCACCTCCGAGGGGAGACTTGAGACTTTGTCCCACGAATTCGGAGCATCTGGGGCCTCCTCATGGGCTCAAAACAGCAGCTGAAGAGGCAGGTGTGAGTTTCAGGCCGGGATGAGAATGTGGTGATAAGAACACTTGCTTAAATTAAGGCTTGACAAAGCCACCCCAGTAGGATTGGCTCCTGGCCCTGGGTCAGTGGGGCTGGCCTAGTGCCCTTGAGGGGCAAGACAGGAGGAGGAAAGGCCCGAGACTGAGCTCTCTCATTTCCCTCATGTGCTCTGGACCCCTGGGCCTGCCAGCAGCCCGGTTGAGGACAACCCAGACCGTCAGCCAGGATCCCCCCTAGAGCCTTGAAGCTGAGGGCGATTCTTGGGACGCAGCCACTGACCTGGGCGGGCCTGAGCCAGATGGGAAGTGTTGCGGGGAGGGCAGTGGCCAGGGCAGCAACCTCAGGTCAGGCCTATTCATAACCGGGGCTCCTCTGCCCAGGTGTGTAGCAGAGCGAATTCTGGCTGTGAGTCACTCGGGTCCTCTCCAGTGTCTCCTAAGGGGATGAGCGGGGAGGGGGTCTTCTGTCCGCTTCTCTCCCCCAGCCCGTCTCCCCAGAGATCTGGCCTCCTGCTTGTTCTCCAGCTTTATTTACCTCTTGTGCCTCTGCAACCTGGAAAGCCCACACTATGGGGCCTTCTTCTTAAGGCAAAGACTTGGCTGTTTTCACTCGAACATGTTTTAAGGGTCTCCCGTGGGCACGTGACCTCACCAGAGCGAAAATATCCCTTCTTGGGTCTTCCGATCTTGTGATGTCATCGTTGGCAGGCCCTGCAGGAGCGCTGCAGTGTCAGCCAGCGCTGTGCTGGTCAGTGTTTAACGCCCGGCTCCGGGAGCAAAATCCCTGCTTTGTGGTATTTGCCAGTTTCTGTGGTGTAAACACTCCCTTCGCTGATTTCAAACTATCATGTGACAGCACCCCATGTGGAGTTGGAAAGCGAGGGCCACAGTGGGCTCTCGCGAGATGATGAGAGTGACTTGACATCACCTCACGTGGGGGTTGAAAAGCGAAGTCACGGTGGGATCTCGCGAGATGATGGGAGCGGGCGACATCGCCCCACGCGGAGCTGGGAAGTGAGGGCTACAGTGGGCTCTCGTGAGATGACGGGAGTGGCTTGACCTCGCTCCACGCGGAGTTGGAAAACGAGGGCCGTGGTGGTGTCTGGCGAGATGAGTTCAGCTCAGCGCCACCCCGTGAGGTTTGTCTTATCAGCTTCCGGGATGGGTAGTTGTCTCTGCGTAGGGCAGGGTTTCCGGGAACGCTGCCCAAGCCGTCTTCTATGGATAAGTCCCTGAAAGCAGCTCTTTACAGGCCAAGGGGACCTCCAAAAACTCGTGAACCATGGTAACTCTGAGTGTTGAGGATGGGGTTATCTTCCAGGAGGGGGCTGGGAGGGGTCAGTGAGGGATCCTGCTCAGAGATAGAAGTGGGAAAAGCCGAAGGGGGAAGAAAGAGGCTCCTTCCTCCCCTCTTGACCCCCTTCACTAAGATCTTGCTGTATAGTCGTCCCTCGGTATCTCTGGGGGATTGGTTCCAAGAACCCTCCACAGATACCAAAATCCATGAATGCTCAAGTCTCTTATATAAAATGGTGTAATATTTGCATATAACCCAGCACAGCCTCCTTCATATACTTTAAATCATCTCTAATGCACTGTAAATACTATGTTAGCAGTTATAAATACAACGTAAATGCTATGTAAAAACAGTGTAAATGTAAATACAACGTAAATAGTTGCCAGGGCACAGCAAATTCAAGTTTTGCTTTTTGGAACTTTCTGGAATTTTTTTCCCCAAGTTTTGTCGATTCACGCTTAGTTGAATTCGCAGATGCAGAACCTGGGCACATAGGCGGGCTCTTCATTTTCTGTGGGGTGCTTTGTTAATTGCCCATTTTGGATAGTTCTTGTGTGTGTGCGCGCGCATGTGCTGTGTTGCCCTCTGCCTCCTTTACCTCACAAGCCAATTGGAGCACCTTCCAGTGTGATTGCAAATGCTTCCCAAACGGGTCTGAGACACTGCAGGCAGGATGGGAAAAGACTGCAACCACTTTGGAAGACAGGCCAGTTCTTAAAAAAGTCAAACATAAAGTTAGCAGACAGCCCAGCAGTGTGACCTCCTGTGAAACTCCCTGAGACAAGTGAAAACACATGGGCACACCAAGGCTTACAGGACTATTCATAGCAGTATTATTCATCAGGGCCCAAAGTGGAAACAACCCAAATGTCCGTCAGCTGGTGAATGGTTAAAGAGGATGTGGTTTATCCATACAGTGGAACGCTGATATACGCAACGATGCAGAAAAACCTCAAAAACGTTATGCGAAATGAAAGAGGACACACATAAAAGAGTGCATTCTCTAGGATTCCATTTATATCAGAAGCCCAGAAAAGGCAGTCGATAGAAGTTAGAAAGTAAATTAGTGGTTGCCTGGGCCTGAGGGTGGGAACAGCTAGGGAGGCAAATAGGCATGAAGGGCCTTTTGGGGGTGATGGGATTCTGGTGAGGGTTGCAAAACTCTATAAATTTATTTTAAAAACTGTAAATTTATCAAAAAGCATCGAAGTGTATGCTCACAATGGGTGAAGCTTACGGCTGGCATAGAAATTATACCTCAGAGAAAGCAGTTTTTTACTTTAACAATTTCATCTTTTATTACTGACACCTGGATATGAGGCTGACAGGTTTTTTCCACTTTGGGCTTGCTAATTTACATCCCCCCCCAACATTTCTATTTATAGTACGCGAATAAAGGAGACCAGAAAACTCTCTTGAGCAGGTTTGTACAGACCCTGGCCTTCTAGAAGATCTGAGGTGGGATGAATAAAGCTGTTTTAAAATGTTTGCTAAGCATCCTTTTCAGTGGGTTCATACTATTCCTTTAAGTCCGATGTGCTCTAATTTATTCAACTTCTCTAGTTATCGGACGGAGACTTAGGTTTTTTAGTCGTACAAGCAACACAGTGGTGACATTTTCTGGTTGAGGATCACTTCCTCAAATTTGTTTTCCAGAAGAGGGCTTTCTAGGTCAAAAGTTATGTATGTTTGTTAAGGCTTTCAAAATGATGCTAAAAATGCTTAATCTTTTCCCCAAAGCTCTGGGTCAATTAACAGTCAAGGTGTCCTACCCTTTCCTCATTTTCACCGTCAAACCGTGGAGCCAACTGCTACCTCACAAAAGAAACACACACTCTTCTGTGGTTTTAGAAATCAGGAGAGTGGCTGTCCTCAGGGGAATAGTTACGAGACGGGGGCATGAGGGATGGTCAAGGGGCTGGTAATGTTCTATTTTTTGAATTGAGATATGATTTAATACAGTAAAATTTTCAAGCTTAATTGTACAGCTGGATGAATTTTTACACGTGCTCTACTAGCATAACCAGCACTCTGTCAGCCTAAATAAACTTAGAAGGCAGTAATCCAACACAAATTTTATTTGGGATTAAAGAATTGTAATTCGGGCACACAGATTTCGGTAGCAACGTAAACAGTGTCCTGCTAGGGAGTCAAACTCAGAGGCTTTTAAAGGCAAATGGGGGGGAGGTTTGCATTACAAAGAATTTTAATTGGAGTTGGAGGTCGAAGTTGGCCTTCGATTAACGTGATTGAGCGCTAAGGCCATCACTAGAGAGAAGTAAAAGTTCCTCACTGGGACAAATCTCAGGTGTTCTTGCAGAGTCCTTGGAATCTTTGTGGTTTGGACCAGTTCCGAAGTTCGTGGTTGCACCGGGGGAGGATGTGTGTAAGGTGCCCCTCCTTGATGGCCTGCCGGCCCCATTGTAAAACCCCTGACATAAGTGACTCCATTTTATTTCACATTTCACAACTCGCATCAAGATTCGAGACATTTCCATTGCCTTAGAAATTTCCACTCGTGGTGCTCCCACCTCCATCACTATAGATTAGATTCGCCTGTTTATTATTTTATTTATAATATTTATGTATTTATATAATATGTTTACAGTATTTATATACTATAATATTCATAAGTAAAAGAATATTTCAAATTAAATTCAAATGTACTTTTAATAATTTTAATTAAAATTGTTATAATTTTAATTAAGATTAAAATTTTAATCAATTAAATTAAATTCAGTATACTTTTAAATAAAATCATGTTTTTATTTTAAAAGTTTAATAGTTTTAATTTGGTCAGGGTGCTAGTTATATAGTTGTGTTCTTTATGTGAGAGCCACTGAGCTATACACTTACTAGTATGTACTTTTCTGACTGTGTACATCAAGAGAACGTTAAAGTGCGGGGTCGGGGGCAAGGATATCAGGGCACTGTCCACTCCATGGCCAGCAGCTCCCTGCTGACCGCATTCCTCCCAGATGTAACTGACAGTGAGTTGTGCCCGGCTTTGTGGTCTTGGTTCGTGGCATTGGTGGGGGTTAGATCTGGGTAGTACCCACGAGCTAACCTGTCCCTCTCTTCTCTCCCCTCTGTGTCCCCGTGGGTCAGTCTCGTGTCCATCACCTCATGCGCTGCATGTGTCCATAAAGCCGTATTCCGTGCTGCCCAGCAGAGAGCTTCATCCCATCCCATCTCATCTCATCTCATCTCATCTCATCTCATCTCATCTCATCTCATCTCATCTCATCTCATCTCATCTCATCTCCTCTCGTCTCATCTCACCTCACCTCACCTCACCTCACCTCGTCTCATCTCACGGTCCTGGTACTGCCTCAGCATGGCCATCTCATCACGCCTCGCCCTGTGGGAGCAGAAGGAAAGTAACGGTCAGGGCTCGGGCTGCAGCCACATGGGCCAACTGGACCCTCCAAGGACAAGTCATGGCCCCAGTGGCCCAGGCTGCCTCCTCCCACCTGGGGCCACCTGGGGCCACCTGGGGCAGGGATTCTGACATTCAGAGCCTCCCTGGGGCATGTCCAGTCCCCCTTCGGTCTTCTGCCTCGGTTAGCCATGGCCTTTCCAACCCAGCCAGGCATTAGTGACCATGCCCTTGACTCCTCCCATGGCTGCCTGGTCTCCGTCTGTTCCGCAGTAGGTGGTGGGGGAACAAGGGTGGACCAGCTGTCCAGTCTCCATCCTCATGGCAGCTCTGATGAGCATGAGGGTTGTGTGGGAGAAGTATGGGTGGGGAAGCGGGGGGTGAGGGGGCAGAGGCAGGGCTGTTGGCTGCCAGGTTTATGCCACGGGGATGGGTTTCTGAGGTCCCTGCCTTCTGTCACCATGGAGAACTGGAAACGGGCCCTTCTTCCCAGTGATTCTGCTTTTCCCTTTTGTGTTTCTCATAAGATTCCATGAAGGGCCACCTCTTTCTTTGATGCTTGTTATCTCCTCCTCACCTCATCCCACCCTGTGGACAGGATGTAATGAATTGGAGGCTGAAGGGTGGGGTGGTCGAGAAGCTTCTTTCTGGCTGCCAGTGCCCCTCCCAGACTGATCTGGGTGTAGCATAGAATAATGCTGGGGGGAGTGGAGGTTCACACCTGCTGAGTGTGCCTTTCACTCTCAGGTTTCAGTCCACGTGAGCGTGTGTCTCTGGCTTCTCTCTTCCTAGGCAGAAGTCTGCCTTATCTCCTGGCCTCTGCTTTGTCTCCTGGCCTTTCCTGTCTCCTTTAGATTCCCTTTTATCAGCAGGGCTGCAGAGATCAAGTCTCTGCCACCCTCTTGAAGAGGACCTTGATAAGGAGCTTATTTTAAACCAGTGTGTAGCTCTGCCATAAGAAGTGCTGGAGATTTTTCTCTTTTTTAAACTCACGAGCAGTCACAGTGATGCTGGTTAAAGACGCACCCCAGTCGGTCACAGCCAGCCCAGGTCTCAGCCTCCAAGGTCTCTGTGGTGACTCTCAGCCGCAATCCAAGTCCAGCTAGCTGGCTTAGACCACATTTCTGGGGTAAAATGCAGGCTTTAAAGCCCAGTATTGGAGAGCCCTTGGCTGTCCAGATTCTGGCTTAAGGACCATCAAGAAGTCATGGCACTGGGTCAGCGGAGCGGGCTATAGCCATAGGGCTGGATCCTTATATAAACCGTGGCTTCCCGCCCTTCCCTCCCTTACCATGCTCCTGGCACAGAAAGTGATTAAAACGATGAATTAATTGCTTAATCTATTAACTACAAGCTGAGATGGGACAGGAGAGTGTGGATGGTTCCCTGTGATCCATCCCCTTCTGGAAACCTGGAAAAGCTCCTTCTGAAACAGGTCTTCCCAGAGATGGGTCTGTCCCACACCAGGGAAGGGAACCAGTGGCCTTGTTCATGCAAATTCGTATTATGAGGAAACTGGGTCCAGGCAGAGATCGCACCAACTGGAGTAACCTCTGAAGCTCGTGCATTCCATTTTCACGCGCTGTCTCGAGGCTTCCCAGAGCCTCGCCGAGCCTCTCCTGCTTTGCAGTGGCCTCTTGTACGTGAGCTTGGTCGTGTATGTCCTCTTTGGGCACCTCCCTGGCTCTGTCGCAGATTCTTTAAAGGGCAGCTTGCCTCCACTGGTTCATTCACTGAGCTTTCTCCTTCCTTGCTTCTGCAAAACAGATTCGGGAAGAGGACAGGAGCCCTCCACCATCCTCGCCCCCTCCCCTTTTCTCTGTCATCCCAGGGGGCTTCATTAGGCAACTGGTCCGGGAGACTGAGAAAGAGTCGAAGGTAGCAAGACGGAGGAAACAGGCAGTGCTTGCCTCCCCGGAACAAGAGGTAAGTGGCCCCACAGGAAGGGGACCAGGTGACTTTCAATACCTACCATTCTGGGAACTTCCCTGGTGGTCCGGTGGCTAAGACTCTGCACTCGCACTGCAGGGGGGCCCGGGTTCAATCCCTGGTCAGGGAGCTAGATCACATGTGCATGCTGCAACTAAAGATCCCACATGCTGCAATGAAGACCTGGCACAGCCTAAATAAATAATTTAAAAAATACCCACCATCCTGTCCTGTGAGCATCCTTTGAGTCACTTGCCAGCTTTTGTTCCTGCAGTCCCCACTTCAGCTTGATCTGTTAAACTCCTACACCTCTGTCAAAACCCAACTCAAATGGTACATCTCTGGAAAGCTCTCCCATTGCCTTCCTTGAATTCCCACTCCACCCTCTATGCCTGTCTTAATTGTGGTCAGCATAGTAATTCGTGGCTCATGTGCCTTATTTGACTAGGCATTCCTTAAGAGCAACAACTCTCCCTCTCATTCGACTGTGTATCTGGAGCAGCTCTCATGGAACTTGACCCGTAGTGAATGCTCAGAAATTTTTGTTCACTGAGTGAATGCATGTTAACAGTTGATGTACGAGGGGATCATTTTGCCACTATTTCTGTAGAAAGGGAAACCTAAATGTTAACTGAGGATGTATAGATAGTTTGCTTTCATTTAAGCAGAAAAGATGTTCAGGTGGTATTCTCTGATTATTGCTGTATTGGTTGTTAAAATTCTGAAAGCCTTCCATAGCAGGTGGTAAATGGCCATGGCCCCAAGTACCCCAAGTGCCCCCCAGCTGCCATGCTCACCTAGGCCCCTTTCCTGAGTCCCTCAGAGTGGCCACAGCCAATGATTAAAGGCTCACTGCTTGGCCCAGAAGGGACCTCAGGACCCTGCTCCAGCTGGCGTCCCTTCTGACTGGTCGGTGTCCACTTACATGCTCTGACCAGCACTGCTGGCTGGAAGCAGTAGGTGGACGAGGTGCAGTCCCTGTGCTTTAAGGACCTGCAGATTGATCCCTGATGGTGGCCAGTGCTGCCTCCCTCCTGTCCCCCAGCTCTTCAGCCCGGGAACCCTGGCAGGATGATGAGGCTGGACACCAGGGAGGCAGGCTTGGGGTGCTTGCACCTTGGGCATATCACAGTGTTAGCAGAAAGGGTATCTCCTTGCGTCTCTGCTACGCCCTCTTGAGGGTGGGTGGATGCTGCAGCGATTGGGCTGAGAGATCTGGTGGCCTCAGGGCCTGGAGTTGGCTTGAGCCCAGTGGCCACCCTGGCTTTGCCTCCCATGCCCCTTCAGCTGTTGTCTGCCTGGCTGGTCCCCCACGTGCCTGCCCCTGTCTAGTCACAGTGGCTCTGATGCGTCGGCAAAGTCCTCTAGCAGCCGAGCGGGGGCAGCTGCTGAAACCCCGCTGCTGAGCCTTGGTGGGGGTGGTGACAGGGAGGGCAGGCTCTGTCCCCAGCCCTGGCTGACGCAGCGTAAGTGGGGGCCAAAGTCCACCCCCGCAGACTGCTGTTAGGTCGTGATGCAGTGTTACTGTGTGCCGTTTATCACTCGACAAGATTCACTGTCTGCTCAGGGGCTCACTTGATACGCTGTCCAGCAAGGGGGTGGATGGGATTATACCCACTTAGCAGAGCTGGAGGCTGAGATTCGGAGAGGTCAAGGCACTTCCTCAAGGTCATGAGGCCAGATAGAGGCAGACCAGGGCCGGAGGCTGTGTGTCCTCTGCTCTGGCAAGCTGCCTGGGAAAGGGCCAGTCTGGGGAGTGAGGTGGCTGGTGTGGCAGCCACAGAGGCCCGAGGAGGAAAGGGTCCCAGGAGCCTCCGGCTGCGCTGGCTTTGCTGCGCACAAGTTGAGAAGCAGAGCTAAGCAGAGGACAGGGATAAGCTGTCACTGCAGGGCAGGGGTGGAGACTCTGAGTATGATGGACAGGCCTCAGACGACAACAGGTGTCTGGACCATGGGCCAAGATGTTCCCAGGGCTGGAGCAGGGCAGCCTCAGGACATGCTCCTGCGAGGCAGCAAGCCCTTGCTGGGTCCTGCCAGTTTAATTTTCTTGCCCCGATCACTAAATAACTTTGGCCTCTCTTTCCTCGCCCCAACACAGCCATTTCATTGGAGCCTCATATAATCCTTGCAGGGAGCCATTAGAATCCATCACCATTTTGCAGGAGTGGAAAATGAGGCTCTGGGAGTGACTTGGTTTTCCTAAGGCCACCCAGCCAGTGAGGGATGGGGAGAGACTGGAATAACATAGGGGCAGAAAGAGATCCATATCGGATGTCAGGAGAATTGGGTTCTAGCACTGGCCCCACCACTCTGTGTGTTCCAGGCCAAATCCCATCCCCTCTCTTGGCCTTAGTTTGTGCATCTGTAAAATGGCTGGGCTGTGAGTTTCCTCTCAGCCCCAGTGATTCTAGACGCTCTTCTTCCCCCTTGTACTGAGAAGGCTGCAGGTGGGATCTGAGGGTTTTGGTGGCTGAGAAAATCTGAAGGAAGAGAGTACATACACATAGTAGAGGGGAGGGAGGTTGGGATGGGTTGTCTTGCTTGGCCCACCCCTGTGTTACTGTCTCCTCTACGGGGGTTTGGTTAAAAATAAGGCACTGACTCACTGTTCAAAGTGGTGTGGACAGTGGTGAGATTTGCCAGCTGCAGCCAATCCCCTTTCGAAGGCGGTGTCCTGCCTGGTCCCAGGAGGTCAGACTGAGCTGCCGGGCTCCGGCGTTCTCAGCCCCAGTTGCATGTTGCAGTCACCTGGGGGCCACCACCCAGACCAGCTGCAGCAGACTCTCTGGGAGTGGAGCCGAAGCGAGAGAATTTTTTAAAGCTCCCAGGAGATTCCAGCGAGTCCCAGGAAGACAAGCAATGCTGTCAGTACTCAACAGTTAAGGGCACTGGCTTCAGACTCAGAGAGGCCTGTGTGACTTTCCATTCTGGGTTTGTCTCTTGGGCCCCCTACATCTCTGTGTTTGCTCCCTTATCTGTAGGATGGGGAGAAGTTCAGAACCTACTTCATTGGGTTCTTTATTAGGTTAAGAAGGATATTGCATTATGGTGATGGAGGGCCCATTGCAAGATCTATAAATAATAGCCATTATTATTGTCATTTTTACAAAGATGAAGATGGAGACTGTGCTCTGGAGGCATCCATCACCTAAAACAGGAGAGCAACACAAATCAGCTAGAACGGGATGCAGCAGGTGGTCATGGTGCAGGCGGTGCACGAACAGACAGGGCTCTGGGACTCTGGGGGTCTGTGAGGCGGTTTCTGGTTGAGGTCTTCAGGCGCGGGTTTGTGGAGGAGGGGGCGTTTGAGCTGGGTATAGAAATATGAGTAGAATGTGGACGAGTGGAGAGGGCAGGGGCGTTCCGGGCAGCAAGCTCAACGTGAACCAAGGCTGGGAAGCTGGGAAGCGTCAGGTGTGGCAGGAGATGCCAGGCGTGGCTGAAGCATGGAGACGAGCAGGGACAGTGAGACCAGATGGAGGTGGGGGCTCCTCTTCAAGAACTTTGAATGGCAGGTGGCTGTGTTGAATGGCTTTCCTGGAGGCTCTGGGCAGCTTCCAGAATCTTTTGATGAGGTTTTAAATGACTGGCAGCAAATTGACAGGACATTAGCTCAGCGGCTGTGGCCGTGGCCCAGGTGAGAGAGAGTGGACCTGGGTCTGGGAAAGGAGACTCAGGTGTGAAGCTTTGCAGGTGGAATCAACGCAATCCTGGGACTGTTCTGGATGCAAAAGGATGAGAACCCCAGATGCTCAGGCACAAGTGTGTGGGAGGCTGGTGTTAGCAGGGTCCAGAGTGGCAGAACCCAGGCTAGGGCAGATGGTGCAGCCAGGCATCAGGGTAGAACTCCCCCCGTGGTCTCCTTCTGCAGAGGCAGAGGCGAAGCTGGCTCTGTGAGCAGTTCAGGCCACAGCCAGGCTGGTTTAAGGATGGAGGGCAGGGCGGGGCCGACATCACAAGGCACTAGAAAGACATGGGAGAGGAACAGGCAGTGGAGACCCCTGGGTGTCGGGTACCCAGATGTCTCGGCCAAGCAAAAGTGGAAGACCTCAGGGCAGATCCAGAGCCCTCACCTGGTGTGCAGGTGTGGTCTGGGGACCAGGATAGCGAAAGTAGCAGCAGATCACTTTGTTCAGTTCTCTGCAATTTCCACATCTCAGCCTACAAAAAAGTCTGGATGGTCAGGTGGTATCTGCCTGCACTGAGGGAAAACCAAAGCTCAGAGAGGATAGGTGATGTCGTCCAAGGTCACCGAGCTGGAAAGCATCAGAGCCAAGACTAGAACATGTCCTCCGATGACAGGCTCCATGTCCTTTCCCCATCCCTTCCTGGCCCAGCGGGAAGAATCAGGCGTAAATAATAGAACAGTGACAGCAGCAGCAATAGCTGCTGTTGCTGAGGACGTACCAGGTGCTGGGCTCAGCTTCCACATGCTACTGGGAAGCCTCACGCCCACCTGGTGACGTAGGACGTTATGCTTCTCATTTTATTGGTAAGGAAACTGACTCAGAGAGGGGAAGTTTTTTTGTGTGGTTTGTTTTGTTTTGGCTGTGCTGCACGGCATGTGGGATCTTAGTTCCCCGACCAGGGATCGAACCTGTGTCCCCAGCAGTGGAAGTGCGGAGTCTTAACCACTGGACCACCAGGGAAGTCCCGAGGGGAAGTAATTTATCTAAAGCCACACAGCTAGTGAGTGGCAGAGTTCAGAAGTGAATTTGGGTCTGTTGGGCTCCAAAGTCCACTCTCCTTTCATAATGTCACTTGGCCTTGAGGTTCTGAGCCAAAGCCTAGGGTGTAGGGTGCTGGGGTTTGGCCCATTGCCCGTGGATGCTTGAGGGTCTTTGGATGAATTAATGGCTGGCTGAACAAATGAGTGAATGACAAAGCTGTCTGGTCAGCAAGCAGCTAAGTATGGTTGTGGTGTCTCTTCTAGACCCCAGAGATTTCCACCAGCCAACCCAACAGTGGCACCAAATCTGGAAGCCAGCACATCTCCCAGGACGACCAGTCGAGCTCTCCTCAGAGCTCAGACATTCTGGGCAAGAAGAGTGAGGGGGCCGGCACCATGGACCCGGAGCTGATGACCAGTATCAATGGCGAGAAGCCGCAGGAGTCGGGCCCCAGTGTGACACCAGCCAGAAAAAGCCTGCCCTTCAAGAGAGGGATAAGGAGGGGCGATGTGTTGCTGATGGTGGCCAAGCTGGACCCGGACTCAGCCAAGCCAGAGCAGAGGACCCAGCCCCGAGATGGCCCCGCTTGCAAGACCCCAGCCACAGACCCTGGAGGGGAAAAAGAGGGGGAGACCCCAGGGACTCCTTGTGGCCCCCAGGCCAGCACCAAGGATGCAGCTCTGAAGGCTGAGTTGACCCAGACTGGGGATCTTGGGAACCCAGGAACTGTGCTACTGACCAAAGGCGAGAAGGATCAAGGCACAATGGGGAAAGGGGGTGGGGCCCCCCAGACCAAAGGGACGAAAGGGGGTGAGCTCCAGGGCAGGGAGGGGCTGGGTGAGGGGGGGCAGCTGGGGGCAGCGGAGAAAGGGAGAGGGGACCCCCCCAAAAAGGGGGCAAAGTGGAATTTCTCTAAGGTTGCAGCAGGTGAAGGGAAGTGGGCTGGGGCCCAAGCCCAGGTGAGAAAGTGGGGAGGTTCCCTGGGCAGAAGGAGCAAGTGGGACGGTCCCCAGAGTAAGAAGGACAAAGAAGGTGTGCTCCCAAGTAAGGCGGACAAGACAGACAGACCTCAGACAGAGGAGGGGAAGACGGGCACAGTGCAGGGGAACGTGGGGGAAGCTCCTGGAGCGATGGAGAAAGCCGCCGAGCCTCGGAGCATGGCTGGAAAGGCAGGTGAGCCCCAGGGGAAGATGAAACCGGTGGGACAACCTCAGAGCGAGTCTGGGGAGGCAGGTAAAGCCGGGAGTAAGACAGAGAAGGACTCTGAAGCCCCCAAGGAGGTGGATGCACATGGAGAGACCCCAGTTACAGCTGGGAAGGAGGACCAGCCTGAGCGCAGAGGGTGGAAAGCAGAGGACGCCTGCGCTAGAGTCAGTGATGGGGCTGGGGCCCTGGAGATGGAGCCGCAAGGACCCGGACAGCCTGCCCTGGAGAGCCGTGTGGAAAAGCCTCAGAGTCAGGAGAGCCAAGAGGGGCCAGCCCTGCAGGAGGGGAGCAGAGGAGGCCAGAGCGGAGTCTCAGACCAGGTGAGGGGGCTGCGGCCCCGGGGGCGGGGAGGGGCAGGCCAGAGGAGGAGGGGTGGGAAAGGCAGGGACAGGAGACGGACCGGGAGTGGAGGGCATGGCCAGCCTAGGGAAGGGAACAGGCACTCCCCCGACCACAAGCGGGGGTCTTGAGGACCCCGCAGCACCTGTCCCGGGGTGAGATTCTCCGCAGAGTGAGGGAACGTCCCAACCACACCTCTCGAGCCTGAGCTTGACGTTGTCGCACAACAGTTCTTCGTGCTGGTGAACAGCAGGTGGCTCGAAGTGTAGGTTCCCGGTCCCCACCTTGGAGCTTACCGTTCAGGAAGCTGTGGTGGGGCTGTGGCTTCTGCATTTAAATGAGCACCCTCACCAGCACCGGGAGATTCTGATTTCGCTGGTCCCAGACGCACTGTGAGAAGTGCCCACGTAAGGGGTCTGCCCCTCACACGGGGGTTGGGGGAGGGCAGCGTCATCTTGGTCTAATTTATGCGATCTTTGCCCTCAGGCTCCTGAGGACAGATGGTATGAGGCGGAGAAAGTCTGGCTGGTTCAGAAGGATGGATTTACTCTTGGTAATTAGGGGTGTTAGCACATCTGGGGGCTAAGCCTCTCCCTCTTACAGCCCCTGCTGCTGCCAGCTGTATTTGCCAGGTCCTGAACACAGTCTGCGGAGTAAGGGGGGGGGAAGGGGGAAGGGGCAGCTGGGACTGGGATGGGGATATGTGGCTTTGGGGTGGGAATAGGTGGATGTCATTTCACCCTTGGCAGCTGGTCTGTTGGGTGCTGTTTTCAAAGGCATTTGTTCCTTGGTAATTAATTAATTTAACTAATTCATTAAAGCAGCAAGCATTGTTTGGTTCCTACAGTGTTGCTCAAGGAACTTGGAGTCTAGTGCAAGTGGGCAAATGGATTTCATTTCAGTGGATTTCATTTCATTTCATCTTTTGCTGGTGATTTGGGGCTAGTGACCAAACGCTACGGAGAAGTTACTCTGAGTCCCATTCAGAACACGGCTGGGAAGAGTGATTGATTAGTGATGCCTGTCATGGGCCCTGGAAAGAAAACCAGCAGCCTGTATGCCATTATCTGCCGTCCCAGGTCTATATATGCATTGGGTCAGTGCACCCAACCATCTGGGTGCCTGGCATTGTGCCAGCTGATAAAAGCCCCAAATGAGTCAGACCCAGCTTCTCTCCTCAAAGAGTTTGGGGTCACAATTCAGAACCCTCCCTGTAAATAGGCTCCAAGGGGAGGTGACGCTAACCCATTTCTGACATGTCTCAGATCTCTCCAGCTCCTTGGCCTGGCTCAGCAACTCAGAATCAATCTCTCTTCTCCTTTCTTTTCATCTCCTCCCCACCTGCCCCGTCTTCTACCCTCCCCTCCTTCCCTGCTCCTCTTTTTCTCTCTCCCCCCACCCCCGCCCTCTCCTCTCTCTCCCACCGGGTTGTCTACCAGCAACGGTGCTGAAGCCAGATGAGGGAACAGCCGACCTGCCGGCAGGAAGGGTGCGACTGTGCATTGATGCGGACAAAAGCATCACTGAGGTGGATGACGATCACGTCCATCGGGTGAGCCCCCTGCCCCCTCCCGGCCTGCTCTGTACCCTCCTTCCCCACCCCTGGGAGAGATTTCCTTGTGCTGGACTGCACATAATACTTCGGCTTGATGCCCTGGGGGGAATTACAGGGACGATCACCATTGAAGCCATTACTCTGCCGGAGGTATATTGTTAAGGGCTCGTTACTCTGTCCCATGGTGTCCCCTTTATGAGGACATGTTAAGAGATGTGTTTGTCAGGTCTTGGGACTGGGAGTTCTGCTTGATCTGAGAAAGTGATTGTTTTCCTTTTTATGGACATTGCAAATCATGTTACAAAGCATGCTTCCTTTTTCACCCTGGCTGCCAGGGAATTCAGAGCCGGATGAGCAGTTTGCCATTAACCATAGCATAGGTTCCAGTGGCCTACCTTTTGGGCATCAACCTTTTGTTTTTTTGGTTGTTTTGCATAATTTTTGCACTACACCATGAATCTATCTGCGGATAAGTCGGAGTCTAATGATAGAAGTAAAAGGTCCTATCCTGATCCTTTTCCACCCCTCACAGCCTACTAATTGAGAAGGAGTTTCCTCCAGGAGTTCCATGTGGGCCTCGTTCATCTTCTTCCCTCTTTGCTCCTTCTCTGCCCACCCCGGGGCCTCTACTCCCACCAGTGCTGGGAGTTTGCAGAAGGCCAGTGTCCTCAGAAGAAAAACTGACCCATGAAAGAGCTGAGGGTTGACCCAAACACCAGAGCATTAGGCCCCAAAAACTCCCTGAAGCTGGAAAGAATGGTAGGAAGGTTTTTAGAGTGGATTCCCTAAGGAGAGCTGCAGTCATCCCTTGCTTCTAGAAGGGTTTGGGCATATTTCCAAGCGATCAGTGTATGATGGGCTGTGAGAAATGGGGCGGTTAGGGCTTGGCCTCCAGCCTCAGTGTCACAGAGCACACGCAGAGCTCCCTGACAAGACCCGGAAGAGGAGGAAACAGCAGAGGACACTTCCTCTAGAGCACCACCCGTCTTTCGTGTTTGAGGGACAGAAGGTGCTGGAGTCTTGCTGTGTCGTCCTGAGAGCATCCCCCCTCCCAGCGCCACAAGCACAGGGAGGAAGGACCATGCGGGGAGGGGGCGGCTGCACAAAGAGCAAAGGAGAAGAGGTGCCCTTGTTTCATTTGTAGGGTTTCCTCACTCTCTCCAGAGTCCTTGTGTTCTGTTCTGGTCTTTGGCACAGAGCTCTCCAGGGACAGGGTCGCCAGGGCTGTGTGTGTGTGTTTGCGGGGGGGGGGGGGCAGGAGGCCAGAGGACACTGTGTGATGGTTCACAGGCCAATCCGCCCGAGCTGGACCAGGCCGAGGACCTGGCCTCCCTGGTCAGTGTCAACGAGTCCAGTGTGCTGAACACGCTTCTGCACCGCCACCGGGCTCGGCTGCTGCACACCTGCGCTGGGCCCGACCTGATCGTCCTTCAGCCCCAGGGACCCACGGCGCCCTCTGCAGCCAAGGTGAGGGGGCACCATGGGGCCAGGGCTGGGGGACTGCACAAGAGGGGTGGGGTGGAGGGGTCCCTCTGCATCTCAGGGGAGAGCAGGGCAGCCAAGGCCCCCTGCAGATGTGTCTGTGGGCAGCATCCTGCAGACATGGATTCTGGGGCGCCGTGGGCCTTGGGGGGCCTGGGGGCCCCATGAACCCCCCTAGAGGGGGAATGAGTAACTGATAGAAACAGCAGCAGGAGTGCGAGAGAGTGACAATAGGAGAGACGCATTGCCTGTCAGCTGTGTACCAGGCACTGCTGCAAGCGCCTTCGTGCGTGTCTCCATCAGCTCTCGGGCCCACCTGACACCACAGGGACCGTGACCAGCCCCGTTCAATGGACGAGAAGCTGGGCCAGCTGCCAGACGAGCTGGCCTTAAACGCAGGCTGCCGGCCCCTCTGTGCTCTGAGCCTCATGCTGGACCCGCGGGAGTCCCAGACACCCATGTGAACGGGGAAACAGAAGCCTCGGTTCTGCCTTTATTTACTTTTCCCTGGGCAGTGTAAAATGGCCCGTTTTTTGTTAAGACGACAGTCAAAGCAAAGAAGACCTGTCAGCGCCACCTCGTGGAGAGGTCTGCAGCTACAGCCGAGTTATTTGCACCCCATCCCCCCTCCATTCACTCAGTGGCTCCCGATTGAGGTATCGATTGAGGGTCCCGTATGCCAGGCTTGGAGGGAGGAGCAGGGAAGAAGGTGGGCAGATAAATCTGCCTTCGTGGAGCTCTCATCCTCTTGGGGGAAGACGGACCCAACGTGACAAAGAGAAACGTGTGGAGGAGACAGCAAGGTGGAGGTCAGGAGGAGCGGGGACGGGTCGTGCCAGGCCTCATGCACGGTCATAGTGACTCCGCTTCTACTCTGAGCATGATGGAGATTTTCAGCAGAGCAGTGATGTGGTCTGACGCTGTAAAAGGGCCCTCCTGGCTGCTAAGTGGAGGTTAGATAGAGGCGGACAAAAGTGGAGGCAGGGAGACCCCCCGGAGGTCAAAAGTCGTATCTGTGCTCCATTCTGAGGGCTTGTTGGTGGGAAGGTTCAACACGCCGCAGGTACCTTGGGGAGGTCAGGACACCTCTCTGGCCTGGGTGTCCTCATCTGTCGATGGAGGATGAAAAGCTGCACCTTACCCTTTGGCGTCTTGTGGGACAAAGCCATTCCTAGCCCCCGAATGATGCTAAGTCCATTAAAGAGGGGACAGTGGCCCTGCACCCCCTCCCCGGGGCTTCTCTTCTCCTGGACGCTCCCCCCACCCTTAGGTCACCCTCCAGGCCCCTCCCCAGCCTGGCTGTTCTGGCCAGGGGCTTGGAAGGGCGACGCTGCACTCTCCCCTCCCTTGCCAGGGAGGCTGTGCTTCTGTTACTGCAGCCCAAGGCCCCGAGAGCCTGCTCTGGTTCCTTAGGGGCCCCTGGGAGGGGTGTCTGTCACAGGTCTCTCCGCAAGCCCACTTCTCACGACTGTGACCGTCCTCCTCGATTGCGGCGTCTGCCAGACGGCCTGGGTCAGAGAGCCTAAAAGTGCAGGGATTGGGACCCACCCTGGTAGGAGGAACTTGAGTCCCGTGATCCCCCTAAGCCCCTGTAACCCTGCGGTGGGCGTGGGTCCCCCTCAAGTCACGCCGCCTCCCACACCCACAGCTGCCTTCTGTTTTTGGCTGAGTCTCCTCTGGTTCCTCAGATGGCCACCAGGTGGGAGCAGAGACCTGCGGTGAGGCTGGGACTGAGGCCACCTTGAAGATGGGCTAGGAGCGGTCCAGGCAGGGCTGGGGGCCTCTCTCAGTGGGGGTCTGGGCCGGCTGGGTGGCTGGGAGCTGGGTGCGTGCCTGGGGCTGGCCTCTTTTGGGGTGAGTGTGCTGTGACTGCGTGGGGTGTAGATGGGCACACCTGTGTGCAGAGGCCTCTGCAGCTGTTTGTTGGGTGTGTGTGCCCTTGAGTGTGCCCGTGTGCAAGCATGCAGGGGTAGCTGTGTGTGACTGCGGGGCCTGGGTCTGCAGAATCCTCCCTGTTCCCCTGCAGGCCTGAGAAGGCTGACGATTGGGATAGCCTGGCCCTTGAACTTTATGTTTCCAAAGCGGGAGGTGGCTCCGAGGCTCAGACCTCAGGCCCCTCTGCCCGCTGTGTTCCCTTAGGCTGTGTCCCGCTAGTGTGGAGGCTTGTCCTACTTTGCCGGCTTTGGGGTCCTGCTGAGCCTTTTGATTTGTGTCAGGATGGGGACTCATTGCTGTTCCTGGGGGGTCTCGGGGTAGGAAAGGCCAACAGTGCACTGGGGGTGCTCCTTAGCCCAGGCTGGGGGTTCGGGGAGGGGGAGGGCTGCCACACCAGAGTTTGTGCCCCTGGTCCTGCCAAGCCACTGGGAGGGCGGGCGTTAGCCCACTTGTCACCCACTTAGCATCCTGGGCTTCCAAGGTCCTCCTCCAGCCAGGCCCGTTTCCCTGCTCCCTTTGGTGCCTTTCCACTGCCCTCACTACCTCCACCGCCCTCTTCCGTTCTCCCGGAAAACCACGCTAAGCAGACAGTTGTCAAGGTCACAGTGACCTTCGTGCTGCCAAGCCCAGTGGACAATTCTCCGGTCTCCTCTGACTTGACCCTCAGCAGCACTTCAGGGGCTGGTCCTGCCCCCCTCCTGCCATCACTCCCTTCCTTAGCTCCAGGATTCCGCTCTCCTGGTTTTCCGTCTGTCCCGCTGGCCCTCCCTCTCAGTGTCCTTTGCTGGTCCCTGATAGCTCCAAGTCAGGGTGCCCGTCCCTACACCTCTTCTCTCTCCCTCTTTAAACGCCCACTTCCTTGGTGATCTCATCCAAGCTCATGGCTTTAAAATGACTCCCGTTCGGTATAATTTAATTAGTTGGTTTTTTATCATCTGTCTTCTCCCAAATGAAAGCAAGCTCTACAGGCAGGGCTTTTTTGTCTTAAGTCAGGTTTATTAAGGTATAATTTAATAAGTATATAAGTATATAAGGTATAATTTAATAAGTATATAAGTATATAAGGTATAATTTAATAAGTATAAGTTAATGTTGCTTTTTTTTTTTTTTTTTTTTTTTTGCGGTACGCGGGCCTCTCACCGCTGTGGCCTCTCCCGTTGCGGAGCACAGGCTCCGGACGCACAGGCTCAGTGGCCATGGCTCATGGGCCCAGCCGCTCCGCGGCACGCGGGATCCTCCCGGACCCGGGCACGAACCCGTGTCCCTTGCACCGGCAGGCGGACTCTCAACCACTGCGCCACCAGGGAAGCCCAATGTCACTTTTTTTAGTGTTCACTTCTGTAAGTTTTTGACAAACACGTATAGTTGTGAAACTGTCTCTGCCATCAATTACAGGACAGTTCCCATCACCCCCAAAAGTTCTCCATACCCTTGTGGCCAACCCCTCCCCCATGTCCCACCCTTGGCAGCCACTAATCTGTTCTTTTGTCCCTTTTCCCTAGTTTTGCCTTTTCTGAAAAGTCATATAAATGGAATTGTACAGCGTGTAACCTTTGGAATCGGCTTCTTCTTCCACTTATCACAATGCACAGCGCATTTGAGATTCACCCCTATTGTTGCAGCTGTGAGCCGTTAGTTCTTTTATTCTATTGTATTTTATTGCACAGCTTTGTTTATCTGTTCAGAGGGGGACCAGTTGTCCTGATTTCCGTGGGAGGGAATGGCTTTTCTGGGACAAGGGACTTTCGGTGCTAAAACCAGGGTGGTTGGTTATCTTAGTTCTTTAGTTGAGGGACATTTGGGTTGTTTCTAGTTTGTTGATGATTTTGAATACATACTCAATATAACCAGTGACAGAGAGGGTTTTTTGGTGAACACAAATGTTCATTTCTCTTGGGTAAATACCTAGGAGTGGGATTGCTCAGTTGTGTGACGAGTGCACGTATCACTGTAAAAGAGGCTGCCAAGCTCTTCTCCAGAGTGGCTGTATTGTGTAGCATTGTGGGAGAATTCCACTTGCTCTGTATCTTAACCAGAACTTGGTAGGGTGTCAAAAGAATTAAAAACAGGTTTTTTAGCCATCTTAAGAGGTATATAATAATATCTCCTCACGGTTGGCAGAGACTTCCTTTATTCGCCTTGAGTAGTGTTGTGTCCCCAGTGCCTGGGATAGTGCCTGCTACGTAGTAGACACTCAATGAATATATATTTTTTACTGAGTGAATGAATGTACGGATGGATGAATGAATGAAGTCAAAGGGGCTTCCGGTATCTAAATCTGTTACAGCAAATACATAGCACACGTACTGCCAATTCCCCCATGCCCTATTCTGTTTCCATGGCAGACGTCACTAAACAGTTGAGCCATTTTATCCACCTGTTTCATTTCAGACAGGTACGATCCAGTCCTTTGTGTAGCAAGTGAGATGAGCCCCATGAGCTAATGCAGCTCTAGTTCAAGCCTCTCATTGGCGGAAGAAGAGGCCAGGCTCAGAGCAGGGTCCGAGGCTGCCCAAGGGCTCACAGCGAGCCCATGGCAGGACTAGATCTCCAGGCTGGGCTCTCCCCAGAGAATGCACGACGTCTCTGACAAGGCTGGAGTAGGATGGGAGGCATGGACGTGGATCTGGGCTTGAGGCCGGGTTGGAGCTCTGTGGAGTGCTCCCTGGGCCCCGGCTGGGTGGGAAAGCTGATGCCGGCGATCTTCCTGCAGGTTCCCAGGAGCTGCCAGGATGGCCTACCCGCCCACGTTGGCTCCCTGGCCCAGCGGGCGTACTGGGCTCTGCTGAGCCAGCAGAGGGACCAGAGCATCGTGGCCCTGGGCCGCAGCGGTGCTGGCAAGACCACCTGCTGCGAGCAGGCCCTGGAGCACCTGGTGGGGATGGCAGGCAGTGTGGATGGCAGGGTCTCAGGTACGGTGGTCTCCAGGTGACGCGCAGCTGGGACGTTGGGGGCAGTGGCGTGGGGGAAGGGAAGGGAGAGTCGGAGGGGGTGCTGGGCAGCTCTTTCTTATATCCGCTCAGCTAGCGTTCACTGAGCACCTGTGTGCAGACCCTGTGCTGACTTCCGGGCAGGGCCACCCCTAGTCTGTTGGGTACTTTTGTGTGAATTAGAAACAGCCACTCCTTGCCTAAGACACTCACTGCCATATGTGGAAAAGTCATCACACATTGACATTGTTAGAACCAAACGCTTGACCGCCGCGTTCTGAGCCATCACCCTAATAAGCATACAGGCCTGTGGCTGATAGAAATGCCGTGCCCTCAGGTGTGGCGTCCCTGTGCAGCGCACAGCCCGCCGGACTATAAGCATACAGGCCTGTGGCTATCTGACAGAGATGCCGTGCCCTCAGGTGTGGCGTCCCTGTGCGGCGCACAGCCCACCGGACTGTAAGCATACAGGCCTGTGGCTATCTGACAGAGATGCCGTGCCCTCAGGTGTGGCGTCCCTGTGCGGCGCACAGCCCGCCGGACTGTAAGCATACAGGCCTGTGGCTATCTGACAGAGATGCCGTGCCCTCAGGTGTGGCGTCCCTGTGCAGCGCACAGCCCGCTGGACTGTAAGTAAAAAACAAAGGCAAGGAGGCGCTGACAGCCGGAAGGGAGACTCGGCTGCACATCTGTGCCAGACTCCAATGCTCTGCACCACCTGCTGGCTGAGCTGGGGAGGGGAGAGGCGGAGGGAGCGCAGAGAAGGGGCTGGGGGGCTTCCTCGAGGAAATGATGTTTGAGCTGGACATTAAAGAAGGAGTGTCAGCATTGTAAATCAGCTATACTTCAGTAAAAAAGAGTGTCAATTGGTGATGATAGCTACAGTATTGATGGTGATCATGGTAAATGCTTGTGCCAGGCTCTATTCCAAGCAGGTCAACTTACTTATTATTTAAAACATCCCCATAAGGTAGACATCATTATTATTTGAATTTTATAGATGAGGCCATTAAAACGCAGGGAGGTTAACCAGCTTGCCCAAGGCCACACAGCTCATACATCCTAGCACCGAGATTCAAACACAGACATTTTGGCTCCAGAGCTGTTACCCCTGGGCCAGTGTTCTCAATGTATTGTTGCCCCTCTGAGGAGCCTTTTTAATTGTTCTTTCTCCTAATCGTCTCCCACCATGAAAATTTAATGCCGTAGATTCACCATGTATTTGTTTATGCAGTGTGTGTGTATGTGTGTATAGATATACAGACACAGACATATATATATCTGTGTTCTATTCTATACATAAGAAAGGAAAACTGCCCCCATTCTCAAGAATCAGTTTCTGCCCTCTTGGGGGCAGTATTCCCCCTGCTGAGAATATATGGCCCAGGCAGTATTGCTTTTCTAATAATAACAAACATAATAATAACACCACCACATTTGGAGCATGTTCTGAGCACTTTATTAAATCTTTTAGTCTTTGTTGCAACCACATGAGGTAGGTAAGTACTATTATTACCCCCATCTTATAGATGGGGTATCCGAGGCACAGGGAGGTTAATTAATTCACTCCAGATCAGGTGACTAACAATGGAGAGAGGCCATATTCAAGCTTGTTTAACCATTGTACTATCCTGCTTCTCCACTGGGGTTATTCCAATGCTTTATTGATCACCTGTTCTGCACCTGGCCCAGGTTAGAGCCCTGTTAGGAGCTGGGGATACAGCAGGGAGAGGCACCAGTCTTGGCCCTCCCAGAATGTAGTTCTGCTGAAAGTGTGTGTTAGGGGAGTGGGAGTCAGGCTAGGCTGTATCCAGGTGCCTAGCACATAGTGGGTGCTCGTGTGTGGGGACTGCAGGGCTTTTTGAGCCTGCTGTGATGGAGTGTTCCCTGAGAGCAGGTCCAAGAATGTTAATACCCTGCCCTCCTCCTAGAGTCCACCAGGCCCAGGAGGCCCTAGGGCAGCCCTTATCACTCAGATCGTACCAATCCTAGGTGTGTGTATCTCCCCTTCTGGGCTCACTCTTGCTCCCCCCGTGCCCCTACTTGCAGCACAGGACCAGCACAGCAGTGGAAGAGGTGTGGCTTAGAGCTGAGGTGGGGGAGTGGAGGTGGCCCCGCTGGGGCCTGGGGCCGGCTTGGGGTCCTGTGAGAGGTGGGGATGGCAGCACCCGGGCCACGGCTGATGCCCTGTCTGTGCTCCACCAGTGGAGAAGATTCGAGCCACCTTCACTGTCCTCCGGGCCTTTGGCTCTGTGTCCACCGGCCATAGCCGCTGTGCCACCCGGTTCTCCATGGTGATGTCACTGGACTTCAACGCCACAGGCCGAGTCACGGCCGCCCAGCTCCAGGTGAGGCTTCTGGGTGGGAGGGAGAGGGGGTTCTTCGGGGCTGCAGTAGCCTCAGCCCCACTCAGCAGGGCCCACGCCTCCAGCTGGAACCCTGGAATGTCTAAATGGTCCTCGCTCCCCAGGCCAAAGCCAGCTCCTCCCCACCTCGCTCAGTGCCCAGGCATCTCCTCCCCGAGCATGCCGGCTCGTCTGTGCCTCGGAGTATCACAGGGATGAAATATTCACGAGTAGATACATAATTCAGTCGCTCATTAGCTGGGTCTTAAAAGCGTAAGCCGAAATTAAACAGACGCTCGCTGGCCTGCTGCGGCAGCCCGTGTGTGACAGGCACATGGCCTGTTTGTTCCTCTCTCTGAAATCACTCGGCCCCTCCCCTTCCCCCCCCCACCCCCGCAAACATTCTGTTTGAACAGAAAATAGGATTAGGTTATTAGAAGGGTTGTTTGTATGTGGAGCTGGGAGAATATCCAGACTCGCTGGTGCCCGATAAATCCCTTTCTGTCCCGGCCCTGAAAGTCTACCGTGCATCACCATGTGGGTCAAGTTATTAAGGGCTTCGGTTGCATACGAGTGTGTTGGAGGGCGGCTGTGGGTTAATTGTTAGTATCCTTGTATTTCTTCATTGGAATGAGCCTGTTGCATGCGTTGATTCCCTGCCTGGACTCTGAATCAGTGAGACAAAGGTCTGGCATGTTTTGATTTGGAGGCGTCCAGCCAAGTTGGGGCCTTAGGTGCTGCCTCAAAGAGTGGGCCTGGGGGTTGGTGGGGGTGTACAGGCAGCCTAGCGTGGCCTCGTGCTGACCGGGCGCCTGTCCTCTCCCCTGGCAGACGATGCTGTTGGAGAAGAGCCACGTGGCCCGGCAGCTGGAAGGGGAAGGCAATTTCGAGGTTTTCTCCCAGATGCTAGCCGGATTGGACCTGGATCTCAGGTGAGCGACTGGGCTGAGCAGGGACGGCCAAGGGCAGTGAGACAAAGGGCCCCCACTCTCCAAGGCCCCAGCCCTACCTCTGCCTAGAGCTGAGAGGTGGTAGAGCCCAGTGGTTAGGAATCTGGCCTCTGATTCCAGCTGCCTGGTATTGCTCCTGGGCTGGGTGAACCTGGCCAGGTGTCACCTGCTCTGAACCTCCGTTTCTTCCTTTGTAAAGTGGAAATAGTACCTTGACTGACCTTACAGGATTAAGTGAGATAATTCACATATGGCTCTTTATACACGCTGGGGGGTGGGTGGAGGCTGTCTGCTGTGACGGTGACATTTCGGTACAGGTTCTGACAGCAGCGTGGGAGGTGGGCAAGAAACAGCAGACCCCAAATCTTCCAGAAGCTCCTAAACTCTGTGAGAGCCTTGGGTGCACCTGAGGTAGCTCAGGGCGAGGAGGCACCAGGTGGAACAGCAGAGAAGCCAGAAGACTCATCTGGGAGGGCCTTCTGCGGGAGGTGGCCCAGGGAGTCATCTCTGCCCCTCGCTGACTCCTGGGAATTCTTGGACATGTGGCTCCCTGTCTCTGAGCCTTGGTTTCCTCATCTGTTTAATGAATGAGTAAGGTTCTATCTAGTGAAGCTCCAGGGAGTGCTCACCCCAGGCGAGGGGGGATAATTTTCAATTTCCCTCTGCGTCCCCCATCATTTGTCTCCTGCCTTCCACCCCCGTCTGAAGGGCAGGCCCAACCTGTCCTGAGCCTCCTCGCTAAGGCCAGAGGGGCACCTTACCCTTTGGAGAGAGGGCAGATTAGAGAGGAAACTCCCAGTTTTCAGAGCAGGGTAACAGAGGAGTAAGGAAGCTTTTGGAAGGCCTTCACTTAAGAAGGGCCCAGTGAGGGCAGCAAGTGAGGAATATTCGGGAGGTAGGGCCAGGGCCTGAGGCAGACGCTGGGGCCGCCTGGGGCACTGTGTGGAGCCCCATGCCGTGGTGACCACCTGCCCTCCAGGCCACTGGGGTGGGTGGGTCCTCCCTTACTTCTGGTCCGTTCTCTGTTTCCAGGACAGAACTGTACCTGCACCAGCTGGCAGACAGCAGCTCCTTTGGCATGGGCGTGTGGCCTAAGGTAAAGAGGAGGTCCTTCTGGGTGTGAGTGGGTGTCTGTGTCCCCGTGGCCAAGATGGGAGGGTCCCCTGTGTGACTCGTCCCTCTGTCACTGGGGTGAGTAGTTGGCAAGGGCTGGTCATGTGGGGGAGGCAGGGTTGCCTTTATGGGGCCTGGGCTTGTCAGGGAAATGAGTCTTGTGCAAATAAAGGGAACTAGGAGGTGGTTTGTTAGAGGTAAGGGCGCAGTCTCCAGGACAGGCTATCTGGGTTCAAACCCCGGCTCTGACACTTGCTGGATATGAGACCTCAGGCATGGACCCTAGCCTCTCTGAATGTCTGTGTCCTCTTCGGTATAATAACAATAGTAGTGGTATCTGCCTCATGGACCTGTTGTCAGGATTAAATGAAACGATGTGCAGAAAGCAGCTAGCCCTGGGCTTGGATTACATCAGTCAGTGGCAGTTTTCTTAGGAAATATTGTTGATGATTAATGTGGCTTCCTGGAAGATGGGCCCTGTGAGTAGGGCCTTGAGAGGTGGTATTCAGTTGTTTAAAAAAGCACATTGTTCATTTGTTTATTCTTTTATTTATTTTTTTATATTTTAAAAATAGTTTTGAGTCACCCACCCCCACCCCCACTCCTACCATCACCCTCTGTGCCAGGCCTATGCTGAGTGCTGGGATTATGGTCCTCATCCCTGAATTTTCACCCTATCAAGAGAGGAAGACTTGGGAATTAATGCAATCATGTGGGATAAGAGAAATGCCAGAGTTTGTACAACATTCTGTACACCAGAGGATAGATGAAAGCTACTTGGCTTCAGTCAGGGAAGGCTTCTTAGCCAAGGGGACATCTGACCTGGGTTTTGAAGGATGAGTAGGAGTTTACCAGGCAGAGGGGAGTGAATCATTTCTACTCTGAAGCACTTTTCCAAACATACATGTCGGGGAAACAAATGGCGCTGGAATAATTTGGTATCGTCATGCAAAAAAAAAGAATTTCAGTCCACAAATTCACACCATGTACAAAAATTGACCAAATAAAATGGATCATAGACCTTAATGTAAAACTTAAAATCATAAAATTTCTAGAAGAAGATAGGAGGAAAATTTCTGTAACTTTGGATCGGGCAAAGGCTTCATAGATTTGACCCCAAAAGCACAGTCCATGAGAGAACAAATTGATGAATCGCACTTTGTTGAAATTAAGAACTTCTGCGCTTTGAGTGTCACTGTTAATATGAAAATACAAGCCACAGACTGGGAGAAAATACTTGCAAATCACATATCTGATAAAGTCTTTGAATCCAGAATTTATAAATGACTCTCAGAACTCATAAATAACCCAACAAAAAAGATGGGCAAAAGATTTCAGCATAGACTTCCCCAAAGAAGGTACTTAGATGGCATGTTGAAAGTATGTTAAACCTCCTTAGTCATTAAAGAAATTGAAACTGGAACCACGGTGAAATACTACTACACAATTACTGGAGTGTCTACACTTGAAAAGATTGATCATACCAATGCTGGTGAGAATGTGGGGTAACTGGAACTGTCACACCCTGCTGATGGGAGTGGAAAATAGTGCGCCACGTTGGAAAACGGTCTCTTACAAAGTTAAACATACACCTCCCATGTGGCACGCTAGTCTACTCCTAGGTATTTATGCAGGAGAATGGAAGTGTACATCCGTGCAAAATTTATTTTACATGAAAGTTCATTAGCAGTTTTATGTGTAAGAGCCCAAACCTAGAAACTACCCAAAATGTCTATTAACAGGTGAATGGGTGAATTCATTGTGGAAAACCATAAAGGTAGTATAGTACTCAGTAGTAACGATGAACTGCTGATAAACCCAAGAACATGATGGCTCTCAAAATAATTGTGCTGAGTGAAAAATCTCAGATGAAAGAGTACAACCATATAACCCCATGTATTTGAAACTCTAGAAAATGCAAATGAATCCGCTGTGACAGCAGACAGGTCAATGGTTGCCCCGGGGTTTTGGTTGCAGGAGGAGGGGAGAGAGGATTATGAAAGGGAACTTTTGCGGGGGATGGATGTGTCCATTGTCTTGAGTGCTGACGCTGAAGCTGTGGGTCCGGGGACCCCGCTTTGAGAACCACTGTTGGTGAGTCTGTTTTGACAGTGAGTGGAGTGGGATGAAGTGAGGTGATGCGGCTCCCCCGGCTTCACCTGCCTGACACCCCCCTCCACCGGGGGGACTTGCAGTATGTTCTTCTTTCATGCCTCTTCTCCCCCCTGGTTTCCGGCCGCTAGGAGCCCAGACTGGCCTCAGGACGGCAGGGGATGCGAGGCTGTCCCAGTGCTGGGTTTTCTTTAATGAGGTTGGGCCACGTGTATCCATTTGAATCAGCAAGAGCATTGTTGTTTGTTTTCTTGGTTTTGAGGAGGAGAAGGGCTCAAGCCAGGCCCTCGTGAGCATCTCAGCCTGACATGTTTGTTCACAGTTCGCATACAGGAGTGGGGCGCAGTGTGAACCCAGTCAAGGAGGTGTTTGAAGTGGCTTTCTTTTTTTGTGTGTTTCTGGGGGTTGTTTTTTTAGACCAGTTGATCTGTGGGAACTGGTAGGGTATTTCTTTGTTCTCACCCTGCTACCTGGCAGGTATGGAGAGTGTTTTCTTTGTTCTCTAAGAGCAAAAATACAAGCTGGAAATTCGTCAGTCTTTGATACAAGCCTGGGCTAGTTTTCTGGGATTGGGCCATCAGGTACTGGCTCAGTGAAGGAATTTGGTGGTCAGGAAATCCCCCCAAGAATGAGAGTTGCTAAGTACAAGCCCCCGAAGTTGCCAGAGTCAGCAAATAAAAATATGGGATACCTAGACCATATTCATCTTGTAACTGATCTAACAGCACGGTGACTATAGTTAATAATATTGGACTTACTGTACATTTGAAATATCCTGGGAGAGTAGAACTTACGTGTTCTTACCACACACCAAGAAATGGTAACTATGTGAGGTGATGGGTGTATTAGTTAACTTCATTGCGGTAATAATTTTACAACGTTTATGTGTATCAAATCCTCACATTGCACACCTAAAAATATACAATTTTTATTTGTCAATTATAATTCAGTAAAGCTGGAAAAAATACATGATGCCCGGTTAAATTCGAGTTTCACATAAACATCAAATATTTTTTTTTTAACTTAAGTGTGTCCCAAATATTATACGGGCAGGCCTGGAGGGTTGAAGTTGTATCAGAGAGGGCTACCTGGAGGAGGTGAGTACAAGCTGGTCTTGGACTGTGAGAGAAGTTAGGCAGGTGCAGTGAGGCCAGCCTTCCTGCTGCACCGAGCTCCTGATGCAGCGGCAATGCCAGGGGAGAGCCAGCAGTGCAGTGGTTGCAGAGCACAGGGTGAGGGTGTGGGCCCGGGGGGCTGTCAGCTGGAGCAGGGCCAGGTTGTGGGGAAGCCGGCCCTTGGGGTGGTGTTGGCCCTCCGTGACCGCCTTCGCTCGCTGATGGCCAGCTTCCCCTCCTGGTCCCTGCGCTGCGTCCTCCCTGCCTGCCACATTTCAGCTTTTACTTACTTATTTATTTATAAAATTTATTTATTTTATTTTTGGCTGCATTGGGTCTTCATTGCAGTGCGCGGGCTTCTCACCGTGGTGGCTTCTCTTGTTGCGGAGCACGGGCTCTAGAGCGCAGGCTCAGCAGTTGTGGCACACGGGCTTAGTTGCTCCGCAGCAGGTGGGATCTTCCCTTCCCGGACCAGGGCTCGAACCTGTGTCCCCTGCGTTGGCAGGCGGATTCTTAACCACTGCGCCACCAGGGAAA
Organism: Delphinapterus leucas; assembly: GCF_059928025.1. Taxonomy (NCBI): domain Eukaryota; kingdom Metazoa; phylum Chordata; class Mammalia; order Artiodactyla; family Monodontidae; genus Delphinapterus; species Delphinapterus leucas. Next base: position 19,423,141 of record NC_143142.1, read on the forward strand.
CCCCACATTTCAGCTTTAAATGGAACTTATTTGAGATCTGTTAGGACACCAGGACACACTTGAAATCACAAAGCTTTCATATTATTTTCTTCTCTATAATTTATTTTTCCACAACCTAGACTGATGTTTTAAAAAAGTACCAGCAGCAGTGATCATAATAATAATAATAATCCTTGCCTCCCAGCAGTTTGCTTCTGGCTGGCAGCAGCCAGGCTTTGGCCCAAGGCGCATTTATTTTTTATGACCCAGGCATCAACTGTGGAGGAATGGGCTCCAGACAGAAGGATGGGGGATCAGGCACTCCTGCCAGGGGCTCTGCCAGGAGCTTTCTCTTACTTAATTCTCCTAAGGATCCTTTGACAGAAGGGATTATTATCACATCTGTTGGTTGGGAGGAGTAATCAGGCTCAGAGAAGTGAAACTACTTGCTTAAGGGCACACAGCTTTTAAGTGGCAGAAGCAGGGAATCCAGGTTGGCCTGACTCCAAATGGTCTCTCTTGTTCGTCCCTCGCTGTCATCTCAGGTCTGTGCCCTGGCTGAAGACTGCGTGCTCTGGGATGTGCCCTAGTGTGCACTCTTGGGTCACTTTTTCTCTCTCAGCTTCAGTTTTTCCCCCTGTGGAATGGGTGGAGCAACACCCTGATCCTCGGTCTGCTCCTAGGGTAGGCGCTCAGTAAAGAATCTGGCGTACAGTCACTCTGTCCCTCCCCATCTGGGTGGCCTTGGGCAAGTGCCTTAGCCTCTCTGAGCCTCAACTTCTCCTCTGACAATTGGAGAGACTCACAGCTGCCTTACAAGGTAAAAGCACCTAGTGCAGCATTGTAGGTACTCAGTTAACCCTTCTCTTCTCCCTCCTTAAATGGACTTGCAGTGCCCGGAGAGAACGTGGGCCCGTCAGTGTTGAGGTAAAGGGAGCCCTTGGCTATGGCTGGACGCCTGTCCTGCCCTCCCCGTGGTCTCTGTCAAGTTCACCCACCTGTGCAGGCACCCACGTTTCTTTTGCAAATGAATAGAGTCAGTGTTCTGCATTTCCCTCCCAGATCCGGCTCCAGATCCAGGGGCTGGAACCGTGGGAATCCTTCCAGCCCTGGGTTGGTTGGTTGTAGAGACACAGGGGAGCCCACCCTGGCTCTGGAGGAGGGGGTGTGGTTTACATCCCCGTGAAGCAGAGTGCGACCCCGGCCCGAACTGTGTTTATAGCCAGGGGCAGAACTCCAGGGGCCGGTTCCCTCGGCCAGGGAGGCCCCTGGTACCGCACCCTCCACCAGAGAGCAGCGCCCAGCTGCAGACCATGGCTCTCTGCGGCCCTGCACCCTGTGAGAGAGGCCTGCATGTGCCCCCTCAGGGGGCTTGGCACCTAACGCACCATGTCTTCCAGCCGCGCACCCTTCTGCTAGGAGACCCTGGCTGCCTGCCTGCCCAGCGCCCGCTTCTCCTGCTCGTGCTGGTGGCTTCATACAGCGCTTCTTCCCGGAAGTCGCCTCCTTACCCCTCCCCAGGCCCAGCCTCACCCTGTGCTGTCAGTGTCTGTCTGCACATCTGTCCCCCTTATTGGACTGGGAGCCCCTCAAGGACGGGCCACGCCTGATTCACTTGCCAGGGACTAATGTACAGCAGCAGGGAAGGTGTCTCTGGAAGGCCTGACAGCCTGGGCAAAGGCATGGGGTCGAGCCCAGCATTAACTGAGTGCCATTGTGTGCTGGGCACTGTGCTGGTGCTTTACACACTTCAACTTATTTAATCCTCACAGTGGCCTGGGAGGAGGTTTGGCTGTTATTTTCATCCTACAGTCGTGGAAACTGAGCCTCCAGCGCAAGGGCAAGAGATTTGTGCAGTCACACCGCAGGGATGCAGAGCCGAGAGAACACGCAGTTCCGTCTGCCTCCATATCCAAACCTGGCCCCTCTCTGCATTGTTGGAATCTCCTGCGTGCTCTAAATGCAGCCCGGTTGAATGTGGAGAGGACATTTTGGATTTTAGTTTTTGCACTAAATTACCTGCCATCTTGGGTTAACCTTGAGGCTTTAATTGCATCAGACGAAGCCTGGGCATCTTCTGAGTCAGCTTTTACTTTTTCACTTCTTTTTTTCAATTCAGTTGAGACATACAGTCAAATGTTTATGAAAGCCCTAATTTTAAGTGTACAACTCAGTGATGATTATATTCTTACACACACCTGTGACCCCACACCAGCTCAACATCTAGAACATTCCTCATTCCAGTAAAGGCTCCCTTGAGTCCCCACCCCATCAGAGGCATCCCTCCCACCTGAGTTATCATCCGAGCTTCTCTTCCCATAGGGTAGTTTTGCCCACATCTGGACTTCATGTAACCAGAATCCACAGTGCATGTTCTTTTGTACATGGCTCCTTTGTCTCACGTGGAATCTGTGGGGTTCATACACGTGCTTGCATGATCAGTGACGTGATCTTTTTCATTGCTGCGTGGTACCCCGTCACTGTGCCCTGGCTGGACCACCCACTGTTTATCCATTCTCTTCTTGGTAGACATTTTGGCCGTGAGTTGGTTTATCCCACTGATCTGATTTCTATTTTCGTGATTTTGAGGCAGGGACTGGCTTTTGTCAGGACATTATGCAGAGGTGTCTGGCTCCCTAGAACTTTAGGGAACTGTAAACATCCTCGTGATTCTGATTGCTTTAGATCAGAAGCGTATATATTCATCCCTCCGTGTCTTCTGTTGCAGCAGAGACTGGGGGAGGTGGGGAGGAGAGAAAAAGAAGCAGACAAGCTTTAGTGGAAGTTTTCTAATTCTCCCGTTCGTATGAGCTAAGTGGCAGATGGTGGAGTCTGCCTGTAATTTAAAGTCAAATGCTCATGGCTGACAGTGGGAGCCACAATAAATGTGTTGCCACCGTCCTTTTGGTGTCCTTTCTCTGCTACTTTGCAATCTCATAAATAACCAAGAGCATGTTGGTAAGATGCCTTCCTCTCCTCCGTTTGCTCCAGCGGAGCAGCTGCAGTTGCTAGGTTGAGCTGCTTGTTGCTAGGGTTTTTGTGGTCCTGTGGTGCCCCAGAAATATGATGGATCAGTGGAACATGCTTTTGCTATTAATTGAAATGTTTCCACAGCGAATCTCTCAATGTCACTGCGTGCTTTGACATTGTCCCAATGGGTCAATGATCCTTGCAGGTTTCTTTCGCAGTTAGAAGAAGTGGCTTGAGCGGAGGGGACGAGTGGCCTGGACGGGGAGTCAGAAAGCCTGATTCTAATCCTGTATCTGATACTAATCCTGTATCTGATACTAATTTTATGGAGCATTGGACTCCATAAAATTCAAGGACCTTCCGGCTTTGACAGCTTACGGTTCATCACCCAAGCTCTGTCAACAGGCCACGTGCAAATCAGGTCCTCATTATCTGTTGGAGGATTATTGACAAAAGAATTCTCATCCCCAGCTCACTTCCTCTCAACCCAGCAGGCTTCTGGGTCGCGTCTCCTTGGCCAGGTGGCGTGTGTGGAGTTAGGAGTTTCAGACTAATTTTAATATTCAATCAGACATAATTGGGGGCACTTCCCTGGTGGCACAGTGGTTGAGAATCTGCTTGCCAGTGCAGAGGACACGGGTTCGAGCCCTGGTCCAGGAAGATCCCACATGTCGCAGAGCAACTAAGCCCGTGCGCCATAACTACTGAGCCGGTGCTCTAGAGCCCATGAGCCACAACTACAGAGCCTACGTGCCACAACTACTGAAGCCCACGCACCTAGAGCCCGTGCTCTGCAACAAAAGAGGCCACCGCAATGAGAAGCCCGCGCACCACAACGAAGAATAGCCCCTGCTCGCCGCAACTAGAGGAGGCCCGTGCACAGCAATGAAGACCCAAGGCAGCCAAAAATAAATAAATAAATATATAAATTTATTTTTTAAAAAAAGCAAACATAATGGGGATCATAAATCTGAAAAAGGAAAAGTGATACCCTACAACCCATAAACACCTGCTCATACTATTTTCTCTTTCCTGCTTAAAAATCCTCGGCAGTTTCCCTCTGCGTGCCCCGGGCATGGCAGACAGGGTCTGTTTCAGTTGCTGAGGCAGACCATTGGGTGGGGCTGCAAGGGGGGACATCCTGAAAAGGATCTGGACTCGCTGGTTTGCTGTGGGGTCTTCATCGATTGGTGTTGTCTGCCACAGGTCCAGGAGTGTAAATAGGGATGCGTGTTTGTCCATTGTGGCTGGAGTTTTAAGCCTATGCCCTTTAATACTGTGTTTGAGGCCTTCTCCATGGCACCGGCCAGCTTCTCGTGCTTATTTCCTCCCCCACTCTGTCTGCCCCACCTCCAAAAATACCTGCTTCTCTGTCCATGTTCAGTTGAACACCTGTTGTCTCCAAAGATGTCCTTTGTTCCTGTTGTCCCCTCTGCCCATCAGGTCTTTTATCCCATCCAGTTGGTCAGCTCTACCTATTTGTCTTTCAGACTTCAATCACAATCTTGTCTCATCTTCTGCAACATTCTCTTTACTCTCTCGAGTGGGATTAATTGGCCAGGCCCTCCTCTGAGATCCCACAGTCCCCCACTTAGCCTGTTTCGCACTTAGTTGTTTTTAAGTCTCTTTCCACTCCTAGCTTGAGAGGTCCTCAAAGTCAAGTTCTGGATTTCGCTCATCTCTGTCTCTCCAGAGCCCAGCATGGTGCAGAGCCTCAAATCTATTGAATGAACACACGAGTGAATAAAAATCATGTCGCCTTCCAAAGTCAGATAGAAATGATTTTTATAACTTTCCCAGCAGCCTGAGTTCTGTGTGTCAGTACTCCCCAGATTAATCGTGGGTGATTTACCATGGTCATAAAATGACCACACTTTCCCCTCAGACTGAGCCCTGCTTCCACTTGCAGGTTTGCATTTCCTCCACCGTGACGGCCTGTTTGTCTTCCTCTCTCCCCTTGCTCTCAGCCTGAAGATAAGCAGAGGGCGGCGGCTGCCTTCGCCCAGCTCCAGGGCGCCATGGAGACGCTGGGCATTTTGGAGAGCGAGCAGAGGGCCATTTGGCGGGTGTTGGCAGCCATCTACCACCTGGGTGCGGCGGGGGCCTGCAAAGGTACGTGCTTGCCGCCGGGCTCACCTGGGCTGCCGGTTGTCTCCACCAGCAGGTGCCTGTCAAGGCCCTTCTTTCCGTGAGGTGGGACAGGGTCAGCCTGTCATCTTCCACGTCTCTGGGACTGCTCTCGGGGAGGCTGCCGAACCAGGCGTGCCGAGAAGGCAGCGGGCTGGGTGTTTCAAGCAACCGCGTAACCCAGCACTGTCCAGTGGAACTTTCTGTGATGATAGGGGGAGGTTCTCTGTCCAGTAGGGTGGCCGCTGGCTGTATGTGGCTGTCGAGCTTTTGACATGCAGCTGGTGCAACCGAGGCGTTGAATTTGTCATTGCATTAATTTCTAATTAACATACATTTAAATAGCCACATGTAGCTAGTGGTTACTGTGCTGAGAAGAGACACCCTGAAACGGATGAGAGGAGGCTGGGTCCACGCGCTGAAGGTGATGTTTTCCTGTCTAGACATCTTGGAGATGCTCACACCATGTGCCCTGAAGCTCACCCAGCTCTCCTTCTCCTCCCAAACCTGCTCCCCAGCCTTAACTGTCTGTTTGCTTATTGTCCCTACTTCAAGTTGGTCTCCCTCTCCCATCCCTATCCAGTCGTTGACCTTGCCCTGTAGATACTTTCTGTGACAGCATTTCTGTCCTGACTTCTCTATTCTTACTGTTATCACCTTAGACTAAGTATTTGCTAGTCCCTTTTTTGCTTGGACTATTGAGGTAGCGTCGTTGCATATGGCTTGGCTCCACCCTCATTGTGGCCACTGGGCTCCTTTCTAAAACGTAGACCTGTTGTGCCGTTCCCTGCTTACACTCCTCCCGAGGCTCTCTCTCGTCCGCTCCATCAAGTAAAATTCCTTGCCTTGGCATTCAAGGCTCCTCGCTTCCCTAACCAGACTCCTGTGCTGTTGCGTTTGGCACTACGCGAGGTCCCGGGGAGACGGTCACTGTCAAGAGCAGTGTGGCTCCTGCCTTCGTGGGGCTTGTGGCACCTTATACTGTGATTGTGTCTTTGTCTAGCTGTTTCCTGTAGAGAGTGGCTTCCTTTGGGCCCAGAACATAGAGTTGGAATTTACTTTTTGAATGGATACATGTGGGCGTGGAGGTCTGTCCTCTGGAGCTGTGTGTTGACTCTGGCTGACGTTCTGGGCTATTCCTCTGTGGGGCAGCAGACTTCTTTGGAATATGCTGGCATGTTATTCCTGCCATTCCCATACCCGTGGGCCTTGTGGCCTGTTCTTTTGATTTTCATACACTTGAGCTGCATTGGTCCACTGATTTGACTTTGGACATTTCTAGAAGTTATGCTGAGTCAGAAATAGGTAGGGTAGGGGGTCCACAGTTGGTCCAAGCCAAGGGCAGACATGCTTAACTGGGCAAACATGGAAAAATCAAATGCCACCTGCCTTTTCCAAAAATCAGCCGTGGGCCGTGCTCAACGCCCTGACCATTTGGAAATCAGCCAGCTTTGTAAATGGACTGGGATTGGGGATGTCATTGCACAGTTCAGATCAGAAAAGCTGTGGGAAGGTTTAGAGTTGGAGCACAGGCATCTATAGATTGGGGATGTGTGGAAGGAAGCAAATCTATTTTACAGAATAGAAAACTGAGGCTCAGAAGGTCTAGGTGCAATGAACTCCAGGCTGGGGACTCCCTGATGGTGCAGTGGTTAAGAATCTGCCTGCCAATGCAGGGGACACAGGTTCGAGCCCTGGTCCGGGAAGATACCACATGCCACGGAGCAGCTAAGCCCGTGCACCACAACTACTGAGCCTGTGCTCTAGAGCCCGTGTTCCGCAACAGGAGAAGCCACCACAGTGAGAAGCCTGTGCACCGCAACGAAGAGTAGCCCCCGCTCCCCGCAACTGGAGAAAAGCCCACGCAGCAACGAAGACCCAACACAGCCCCCCCCAAAAAACACTCCAGGCTATGGGCACTTGAGGGAGGCAGATCTGAGTTCAAAACCAAACTTCTCTGAGTTTCAGAGAGGCCTTCTCTTTCATTGGGCCAAGGCTGGGGTTGGTGTGAGGATTAAATGGAGTAAAGAAGAGAAAGCTGAATTAAGCTGCTTTCCCCGGAGGCACACCCTGAGACAAAAATTGCATGTAGGCTTTGGGGGAGGGGGTATCAGGAGGAACCGATAGGGAAGTGAGGGAAGAGAGGCAGGTGATGCTGGAGGCTTAAGGAGTGGATTAGCTCTGGGAAGTGGGGGGCCAGTATCTCTCGGGACCTCTGGGAGACTCTGAAGAACATGCCTCCTCATCGAGTATTACCCGAGGGGTGAGGGAGCCGGGATATTGATCTATACCGCCTCCTGCTTCTCCCTGGTTGAAGGTTGCTCCCGGGGAGCATTCCCCCCTGCCCTTCCAGCCTGCCCCATGCATGAGCTGAGCATGTTCCGGCAGCCAAGAAAGCAGAGAGGCGCAGACAGGTACCTGTAGTGACAGGCCAGGGACACGTGTGGCGTGGTATGTACGGAATGGCCAGGGTGAGGGGTGGTGGACAGGTCATCCATGCTTCTAGCTCAAGGCAGTCCCTCAGTAGACTGTGTTGTTGAGCCTGGGTTGGGTGACTCTCCCAGGGTGTCGCAGCCACGTGCCTCTCTGCTTTGCTCAACTCAAATAGGCTTGCTCCCTCCCGGCACTTAGCAAAGCCTAGGGAGAGAACAAGGCAGTTGGGACCTACCTTCCGATTTCCATTGTCACACTTGAAACCTCTCTGCCTCTGATGTGACAAAACGGAGGCTAAGGGAGCCCCCAGTCTATTGACCTGTCACCAGAGAAGTTTGATGCCTGACTTTCTTCTCCTGAGGCTCATGGGGCACCCCCTCTGATGTGGGCTCGGGACTCATACCTGTAGCTGCCTGTAACGATAAAAGAGAAAGGCACATTTATAAATATTTTATTAATACATGATTATGGCAATAATTCCTCCCAGCCTTCCCCCACCCCACCTTATAAATTATTTTAAGAGGAGCTGCTGTCAGTCTGCCTGAGAGGCCTGCTTGATGATTTACTTACTATATATTCTGCTTTGGAAGATTTAATAATAGGTTGCTCTAAAATCAGCTATTAAGGATTTCAAAGTCATATATAAATGTCTTTGCTTTGTGTCATAACAGATCATTTCGAAATATATTAAGAATCATTTCCGTTAATCAGGTTTTTTTTTTTTTCATTAATACGATGCTCTCCTCGCAGCGCACCCAGCTTCCTTAACTTATTTTGAAAGTCCTGATCCTGTTTTTAAAAACCAATATCAGTCCCTGTGGGTAGATTTCAGGCCTTATAACTGGACTTAGGATGTTTGAACTGTTTCAGCAGTAACGACAACCACCACTAATATTGGCTTAGCGTTTGATGGTTTCAGAAGCACTTGTACCTCTCTTGTGCCTTTTGACCTGATTGGATTCATACAATAACCTGGTGAGGAAGGATAATGCCATGGGCAAGAGTCAGCCTCCTGGCTTGGCTTCTCTGAACCTCAGTTTCCTCCTCTATAAAAGGGGGCTAATGATGGCACCCACTTTGTAGGCTTGTCATGAGGATTAAATGAGTCAGTGCCAAACGTGTGGAGCACAGGACTTGGCTCACGGCTTTATAAGAGGAGGAATGCGGTTTACCTGATGTTGCACAGCTAGTATGTTCCAGAGTGAGGTTTGGAACCACAGCCGGTCTCCCTGCAAAGACCACTCCCCTTCCCTAGACTTTGCAGAGGGCTGTCAGGGTCATTCCTTGCTGGAGAATTGACCTGTTTTCCTGGGCCCTGTGCTGAGTGCTTATAGACGTGATGTTACTGCACAGCCTTAGACTAGCCCAGGAGGAGTGAGAACTATTAGATGCCCATTTTACAGATGAGGAGACTGAGGCCTGCCAGAGAGGTTCATCCTCATCCCCAAGGGCACACCGCTAAAGCCAGAGGTGGGATTTGGACCCAGGTCTGCCCAGGCACTGAGCCTAACCTCTGAGACGACACCTCTGGTCTCCCTGGCCCTGTGTGCCACTGCTTCTGGCCTCACAGGCTCCAAGGGCTGGTGATGTCACTTTTTCACTGGGGTGCCCTGTTTTTACTCATGACAGTTCTGACACCAAATGTGTGGGGCTTTCCTTATACCAACCAGTCCTCTGATTCTCCGGACACCAATTGGGTGTCCTACAATTTAGTACACTCCTGTTACTACTTGGAGTTAGTGCAGGTTACGGGCTCGGGCCCACAAGACTGTACCACTTCAAACATTGTTCATAAGTTTGGGCCACCTGTACTTCTGATGGACCAGCTATAAAGTTGGGCTCCCACGGACCCCTCCTTGGTTTGATAATTTGCTAGAATGACTCACAGAACTTAGGAGGGCTTTTACTTACCAGTGCCTGTTTATCGTAAGGCATACAACTCAGGAACAGCCAAACAGAAGAGATGCGCAGGGCAAGCTATAGAGCAAGGGGCTTCCCTGCCTTCACTGTGCGACCCTCCCGGCACCTCAATGTGTTCAGTGACCTGGAAGCTCTCTGAGTCCCATCGTTCGGGGTTTTTGGAGGTTTCATTACACAGGCATGATTGATTAAATCATTTTAATCAATCACGGCCCCAGCATACTCCTGGGGGCTCCTGAGTCTCCTCTCTTGGGAGAGTGGCATTAGGCCCCCACTGACCCCTGAGTTCCTGCAGGGCGCTGCCACCGTGACCTTCCCCCACCACCTTCTGGGTCCCTCCAGCCCGTATGACTTGGTGTTCTTGACCCCAGGAGTCTGGCTGCCTGTGGGGCTCTGGATCACCCTGTCATCAGCAGTGCCCCGGGCAGCGTCGGAGTCAGAGAGGGCACCCCCCCCCGCCCCGCCCCAGAATGTGGCAGAGCAGCGACACGGGCGTCTTGAAGTCAGCTAGTCCTGGGTTCGGGGCTCAGCTTGGGCTCTTACTTAGCTGTGTGTGACCTCGGCCAAGTTCTGGGGCTCGCCCGAGCCTCCTCTGGAAGAGGGAGAAAGGGCGGCAGAGAGCGTCTGGGGTCTCACACACGGCTGCGGTGCTAGTAATGCTCTCGCTCTGGGCTGCCTCCCATGGGCAGGCCCGGTGGCTCCTGGCTTGGCCGGTCGTCATAAAGAGGCCGTGTTCTTCCCTCTCTCTGCACTGTCTCCACCTCCTTTCTGTTTCTCAGGCTCACTGTCCCTGCTGGGTCCCTTGGGAAGGCCGTGGGAGGGGGCCCTGGGGGCTGCCTCGGTATGGCAGGCAGAAACCCCTGGGTGATTTGACGCGGGATGGTTTGCTGTGAACCAAGACTCATGGCCTGGGCTGTCCCTCAGGAGCCATCAGGGAACCACTTATCCAGCCTCGTGTTTCTTTCCTTTGGCAAAATGTGGCCCATGGAACAATCAGCTGGCAGCAAACAGATGTTCTCTGGAGCTCACTTGACAAGGAGAGGGCGGGGGAGGAGGGACACACTGGGCCCTGCAGTGGGCGGGGCCGGCAGTGAGTTCAGGCTCCTCCACTTCCTGGCTGTGTGATTTAACCTGTGCAAGAGATTTCACCTCTCTGGACTGCAGCTTCCGTGCCTGTAAAATGGTAAAACCCTGTCTACCTTCTACATCGTTAGTCAGGTAATGGCTGCATCCCGCCCACCTGGCACATGGGCGGGGTTCAGCAAGCCCTGACTCCCTTCTCTTTGCAAAGTGCTTTTTGTCATCTGTTGGCTCTGTTGGCATCAAAGCCTGCCCTGACGTGGGCCGGGTCGGGGTGGAGAACTCAAGCCCCCAGGGAATGCAGCTCATTGCTTAAGGGCACATGGTGAAACCTCTGTGCTAGTGATCGGCAGCTTCAGAACCGGGGTCCAGTTCCGGACTCTCAGTCCAGTGCTCTTTCCACAGCTTCGAGAAAGGTTCTAAGGGCCAGGGAGAGTGTGGGGTAGTGGTCAGAGCAGTCAGGAGGGACACAATCTTGAGCTCAAGTGGAAGTGAGGATTCCAGCACTTGCTAGCTTTGGGACTGGTCACGTGACCTTGCTGCATAACAAATCAGCCCCATGTTGTTCCCTGGCTTGAGCAATGATCATTTTATTATCTCCCCAAGCTCCTGGGGGTCTGCAGTTTGGAAGGGCTCGGGCTGGGCTGCGGTCAGAGGGTGGCTGACCCAGAAACAGTGGGGCTGGAGTCGCCGGGACTACCCGGGCACCTCCATCTCTCCGAGTCTCAGATCTTGGGTCCCCAGCGTGGGCCTGTTTGGGCTTCCTTGTGGCCTGGCGGCTTTGGGGCTCCAAGGAAGCTTCCAGAGAGCAGCATGGAAACTGCATCACCTCTTCTGAGCTGGCCTCAGCTATCATGCAGTGTCACTGCTGCCATGCTCTATGTCACAGCTTCAAGGGCCAGGCAGTCTAGACTCCAACCCTGGATGGGGGAGTGACGAGGTGAGAGATACTGGTGTGGCAATATGTTGGTTGAGAAAGGAACTTAAGCTTTCTGAGACTCAGTTGTCTGACCTGTAAGATGGGATTGAAAACAGTAGTGACTTCACAGGTCTGCTGAGCAGATGAAGTGAAATGTATGTCAAGGGCTAAGCTCAGTGCCAGGCACTTGTCAGAGCTGCTGTTGTGAATCAGGGCATCACAAAGCTTGGAGATACTTCCCAGCTCCCTCCTGGCAGGAGGATGCTCCTGGGATGTCTGCTCCCTACTTTTGTTACCAGTGCCCCCCAGTATCCTCTGATGCCCCTCAAGACCCTTTTCCCACAGGAGAGTAAATCAAGGAGGAACTCGGAGCCCTTTTTTTTTTTTTTTTTTAATTTTAAATTTTATTTATTTATTTATGGCTGTGTTGGGTCTTCGTTTCTGTGCGAGGGCTTTCTCTAGTTGTGGCGAGCGGGGGCCACTCTTCATCGCGGTGCGCGGGCCTCTCACTATCGCGGCCTCTCTTGTTGCAGAGCACAGGCTCCAGACGCGCAGGCTCAGTAGCTGTGGCGCACGGGCCTAGTTGCTCAGCGGCATGTGGGATCTTCCCAGACCAGGGCTCGAACCCGTGTCTCCTGCATTGGCAGGCAGATTCTCAACCACTGCGCCACCAGGGAAGCCCTAGGAGCCCTTTTTGCAGCAAGAAACAATTCTCTGTCTCAGGACCTCTTGGCTGTGTGAGATTAAAACCAGTCACGACCCTCTTCTCAGGAATGTTCCCTGAACAAAATGCTCCCGTGGTCTTGCTGTCCTGCACATCAGCCCAAGACTGGGAGTCACTTACCTGTGTTCTCTCCTTTAATTCCCACGGCAACCGTGACAGGTAGGTAGGGAGGGAATTCCCACTTGGCAGTTCAGGCTGCTGAGGCTCAGAGAGGTTATGTAAATTTGCCGAGGCCAAACAGCACCATGTGGTGGAGCCAAGGTTAGAATCAGTGCCTGTCTGCCTCCAAAGCTAGTGTCCTCCTCCTCTGTGAGGCCACTCATCTGGCCCAGTCCTTGGGTGCATTTTGGGTGCTCGGACCTCCACCTCCCCTCTAAGAGCAGCTTCTCAGCTCCGTCCCCAGTTTCCAGTCTCCGTTCCCTCACCTGGAAGGGCATCCGCTAAGCAGAACCGAGGCAGGAGAGCTCGGAATCGAGGCTAACAGCATGGGCTCTGGGGCTAGGCAGACCTGTGTTTCACCCCAGTTCTCCTGCGTGATCTGTGACTCTCTCCACCTCTGAGGCTCAGTGTCCTCATCTGTAGAATGGGGATAACAGTCCTTGGGAGGCTTAAGTTATTCAGTTTGAATGTGTAAAGCCTTGTTGTTATTGCTATTGAATGTAACACCCTTGTTGTTATTGCTATTATTATTGTTAATGGAAAACCTGCCCACCATCCAGGCATTTGCCCGGCAAAGCTTGAGTCTACAAAGGTGACTCGGGCTGGTCTTTAATCCTCTCCAATCCCTGTGGTCCCGTAGCTGTAAGAGATGTACACCATCCCTAGAAAGTCTGAGCGTCTTTGTCACTCTGCCCGCTGTCCCTCATTATTCCATAAAAATGACAGTACTGTTCAGAACCCAAAATCATAAGGATGTGTTATCTGCCTTGATGGCCCAGTTGCTTTGCTTTCCTTTGGCTCTGAAGGCTGATGGGAGGTTTAATTATTTGTCTGTTACTAAATTTGCCAGTCTACTTGTTGCTGACCCCATTGCCTAATATATTATGCAGTCGGGCCCATGCATAACCCAGGGGGGGGCCTGTAATGGAGTGATAGAGGGAGGCTGCCAGTCGGCCACCACTCCGCGCCTGTCCTAATAAAGGCATCAGTCCCTGAATGGATGGGACCGTAACTCGGGGAGCGCCGAGGGGCCTGCAGGAAGAAGAGACGATTGTAATGATGACAGGGACCCAGCCCCCTATCTTCTGCTGGGACCCCGCCCAACATCTAGCAGCCAGGGGAGTCCGTCCAAGGATAGGAGGAGGTGGCCTGATGCTTCCCAAGCCCGGATAAGATGCTGAGCACGGAAGGCCACGGGGAGTATAACAGTGATGCTGTCAACGCAAAGCAGTCACCGTATATTCAAGCACTTGGCGAAGTGTTTTACTCTTTTTATTGTTTTAAAACAACTGCACAAATCATTACTGTAAAGTTGTCTTCCTGTGAAAAATGGAAACAATACAGATGAACACAGAATGTTGAAAGCGGGTCCCCCCCACTCTCTTGATCCTCCTGACCTTAAAGGTGACCGTTGTTAAGGTGCAAAGGTGACATTTATTACAACTGATGAGCCAATACTGATACACAGTTATTAACCGAAGTCCTCAGTTTACCTTGGGGTTCGCCCTTGGTGTTGTACATTCTCTGGGATTTGACAGGTGTGTCATGTCATGTCGTGTGTTCACCATGACCGTGTGGTCCAGGCTAGTTCCACTGCCCTAACAGGCTGGCTTTTTTTTTCCTCTTAAACTTTTTAATTTGGAATCATCATAGATTCATAAGTAGCTGGAACAGTAACACATCGAGTCCCTGACCCCTTCCCCCAGTTGTGGCTGTGGACGTGGCTGCAGTCCCTCTCAAAAGCAGAGAGTGGCCGTGGCTGTGTCACTGTGTCCCCAGTGTAGGCTTCACCCTCAGGCCTTTTAGACTGAGCACGAGCTACACCTGTGCACATGACAACTACGGGGGTGGCTGGCTGTCGCTGTTATAAATAAGTTCACACCGGCTCCATTTCCACGTGCTCTGCTTCTCCGCGTGCCGGGGCCTCTCTGCCCGTGGCTCACAGCAGCGCCCCTGTTCTCTCCCCTAACTGCAGGGCTTGCCTGGCGAGGGGGCCTCAGTCGATGTCACACTTCTCCAGCTGATGAGCGTTTGGGCAGTCTCCTGCTGCTTTGGGGGGTTCTAAACAGCGCCACGTGGGCATACGTTCCTGTATGTAGAGGCGGTGCAGGGGTGAGCGTTCTGGAGCCGTGGTGGCCTGGGCCTGGGCCTGCTGGACCACGGGGCATGTTTGAGGTTGAACATTTCCATGGACACGGCTCGATTCCCCTGCCTGTATTCACAGGGGTCGGCTCACTGCAGCCTCACAAGCCCGGGGGGGATGTGGGACTGGAGTCTGGGTCTCTGAACACCTGGGCCATGGCTGCATTCATGCTGCTCCATTCCCCCCCCGTGGCCTCCTTTTCTTCATCCTTTTCCTCCTCCCCCACTCGCCCTCTTCCCCCTCCGCTCCCCCCTTACTGCTCTCCTTCCTCTGTCTCCTCTCCCTCCTTTCTTCCTTTTCTTCTTCTCCTCTATGCCTATTGGGTGGTAGGCCCTCGGCAACGCCATTCTTACATTCCAAGATGAGATTTCCATCTGATCAAGGGAGGGAGACCCAGACAGGGCCGTTGGAGATGCCAGGAGAAAATTCTAGGCAGGAGACATCCAAAGTTCAGAGGGGTCAGCCCCACCCAAGGGGTCCTAGGGCCTGAGACCCTTGAACCGAGTCTCTCAAACAGAGTGGAAATCAGGGAGGATGCTCCAGACAGAAGAGCCTCGGTGAGCAGAGGTGTGGTAGCCCGAGCAAGGCTTGGGGCCTCCGTGTCCCCATCTGCGAGGCGCCAATCCCTGGCACCGGTGCTGCGGGATTGAGAGAGGATTACCATGTGTCCCTAGAGCAGACCCCACCCCCCCCGAAGCTGGTCCCCGCCTGGGCCCTGTCCCCCGCCTGCCTTCCCGTGCCCACAGGCCCCCAGCTGGTGGCTTGGCTCCCTGCCTGACAGCTGCCACAGCCGGGCCTATTCTGGGCCACAGGCAAGGATTGATTCTGCATTTTCTAAGCATATTGAATTCATTTGTTAAGCTGGAATGGCGGCTGTGGGATGTAAACATTTATATTATAAAAGCCATAAACCGGGCTTCCCTGGTGGCGCAGTGGTTGGGAGTCCGCCTGCCGATGCAGGGGACACAGGTTCGTGCCCCGGTCCAGAAAGATTCCACATGCCGCGGAGGGGGTAGGCCCGTGAGCCATGGCCGCTGAGCCTGCGTGTCCGGAGCCTGTGCTCCGCAGCAGGAGAGGCCACAACAGTGAGAGGCCCGCGTACCGCAAAAAAAGCAAAAAACAAAAAAAAAGCCACAAACCCCTGAAGTGGCTGATGCTAGAAGGCTTCCCTGCCGGCAGCCCCAGGCTTCAGGAGGGCAGGGGGAGGAGGATGGAACCCCCGAGAGACCCGACTTCAGGTTGGCTTAGCCACTCTTGCTGGGTGGCCCTGCAAAAGCCCCTCCCCTCTTTCTGGCCTCTGTTTCCCATAAGTAATAACAGCAGCTGACATTATCCAGTGCTTACAAGGTGCAGGTACTGTTCTAAGAGCTTTGGCCATCTCAGTGATCCCCTGGAGTAGGCACCATTACCCCATTTTACAGATGAGGAAACTGAGGCTCAGAGACGGGAAAGGACTTGCCCAGTGGGGATGGATGGACCCTCTCTGGCGTCTCTTTTAGCCTTGCTTATCATAGACTCCAGGAGGCTGTGGCTCAGTGAGGACCTCACCGTACATGCATGTCCCACCCTTCAGTGACAGAGCGTAACAATACTGCTGACGGCAATGATGATGATGTTAATGATGGGGTTAGTAACTGTTACTGTTTACTGAGAATCTGCTCTCTGCCAGGCATGATTTAAGTGCTGTGCATGGTTATTCCGTTTAATCCTTGTAACCCTATATGGTGGGTTATACCCATCTTATGGGTGTGTCAGTGGAGGCTCAGAGAGATAAAGGCAGTTATCTAAGGTCCTGGACTCAGGAAGGGGAGGAGCTCAATTTGGGACCGAGGAGTTCTGTCTTTGAAGCCTTTCTTCCTGTTCTTCATGCCACGTTCTGCTGGATGGTCCACAGTGTCATCAATAAATGGGGAATTAGTAATCATACCTTTTCATATGGTCCTTGCACTGATGAGATTAAGTGCTTAGCACAGGGCCAGGCATGCGGTGAGTACTCTGGAGACACCAGCTGTTGTTCGTGGGCTTCCCTTGGGCCCCAGCTTCAAAGGAAACAGTGTGATAAGTTGAGGGGGACCCCTGCTCAGTCTGCCTTGGTGAGGGACCCTTTAATATGGAAAGAGCGTTGGACTGGGGGCCAGCCAGAGCCGGGTTTAATCCTGGCTTCTGCCTCACTAGCTGTGTGACCTCACACAGGTCACTCACCGGCTGTTGGTCCCACCCCTGAGCCTTTGCTCCTGCAGTTCCCCCAGGTGATGAGTGGCGCCTTCGACTGAGGTCTCCCTGGTGACTCTGCTTCTCAGGTCGGATTACCTGCTCTGGGGACACTCCCAGGCAGTTTCACACCCAGTGTCTTGTTTCATCCTAATAATGACCCATTGGGAGAGGAGCCATCCCACTGTACAGATGTGGAAACTGAGGCTCAGAGAGGTGAGATTTCCTGTTTGAGATCTTGCAGCCAGGTGGAAACTGCCTTTGGATGCCCGGCCTCTGGTTCTTTCCACAACTGCCCAACATCCCAAAGATGCCACGCCTTTCCCCTTAAGCCTCTTGATCAGATTAGTCCAGGAGACCCCTACCCATGCTCCCCTTCTCCTGTGAACTCCCGATGCACATTGGCATACTCAAGCTTAGAGCAGCCTGCAGGGAAGCAGCCCATTTTGGTTGGTTTAACTGGATGCTGCCCCAGCTGATTTGTCCAGCAAGCTCTCTTTATCCAGAACGCTAGAGCATCAGGGCTGGTCCACGTGTTGTCTTTCCAGTTGATAGGGCGTGAGCAGTGATTCATGTTGGATTATGAGTGACTGAGCAGCGATCTGTTGACGGCTTGTTGGCCAGGTCTTACGGGGTGCGCTGACTGCAGATGGACAGGTGACTTTCTCTAAGGTCTGTCCAGGTTTGCAGGGCTGCGTGGCACCCGGGAACAGCAGGAACAGGCGGGAGCCCTAAGAGGCAGGAAGAGACTCAAAGTTTTGGCCTTTAAGACAGTCCCATTTTCCAGGAGCCCAACAATTGAACTTGACCTGACGTCCCTGAGCAGAATTCTCAGAGTGTGATCATAATTCTAGACATTTATCCAGCAGATCCCGTGCTAAGCGATCTGCACCTGGAACCACGCTGACGCTTCACAAGGACTCCATGGGGTAGATTCCCATTTTACAGGGGAGGAAACTGAGGCTCAAAGAGGTGACACGGTTTCCCCAACATCACGTGGCTTTTGGCAGCGGAGGTGGGATTTGAACCTGCGCAGTCTGTTTCTGGAGCGCTGCCTTTTCTCGTAGCACCCACAGCCTTTTAGGCTTATCTGTTCCCTGCAGGTGGCCGCCTCCTTCACAGGCCTCCGAACTGTAAACCTCTGTGCGAGGAAATGTGAACCAGGTGTGCCGGCGTTATAAATAAGTCACATAACATTCAGTAGTTCAGCAGCAGCATGGCTATTGTTGGAAGGAGAAATAACTTGGTTATTAATAAATGCAGGAGGTCATAGTAATTGATAGCAGTTGAACTCACGGTGCATGAGGGGAGAACGGTCATGTTATTTTTTCCTCTTCCTCGTTTTTTTTTTGTATTGAGCATAAAGGGAAAAACCTGCCTTTGCAGGTCGGTCTGAGCAGCTCAGAAACTACAGTTCCATAACTTTCCCTTACTCCTTCCTTTTCTTCTTTTTTCTTTTCCTCGTTTCTCCTTTATTCATTCTTCTTTTCAAATCCCTTCCTGCCTCTTACCACAGAGTGATCTCGGGCAAGTGACTCGGGTAAAGCAGTTTGCCCGCAGCCACCTGGTTAATCGAGGGCTCTCTCAGCTAAGCCAGTATTTCCTAAACCGGTGTCTCCTGGGACATTAGATCAAGATACTCTGTAAAAGCATTCCAAGGCCAAGTAAGTCTGAACAGAACATCCCCTTCTTGGAGCGTCATATGATATACTTTAAAGGCTCTGAGATGGCCCAAAGTTAAGAAACTTGTTTCACCAAAGCAATGACCTAATTGGTATAATACAGAATTCATTTTTCCCCAGTGACACTGATGAACGTTCCATGGAACAACCGCTATGAGGAGCCCCTTTGGGAAACTCTGAGCCCCAGCCGTGTGGCTTCTGTGCCCCGCTCCATATCCCTTTGGCCACCCGGGGAGTTTCTGACTCAGCCCTGCCCTTGGTAGCCCATTGGCTGGGGCCAGGCCTCACCTCAGATGTGCAGATGGCTTCTGAATGATAGACAAAGGCGCACACACAACAGAGCAGCGTGCCAAGAACCTGGCTCCCTTTCAGAGAACCTTCTGAGGCCCTCTCTGAGCCTTGGCACTTTAAATGGGTACAGCTGCTGAGACAAGGGTTCAAGGGATAGACTTGCCTGTGGGAGGAGATCCCAGGAAGTACTGGGAGGGCCGTGAGGAAGGGAAGTAGGGAAGGAAGGCAGCCAAAAAGAGTGTCACTGGGGCTTCCCTGGTGGCGCAGTGGTTGAGAGTCCACCTGCTGATGCAGGGGACGCGGGTTCGTGCCCCGGTCCGGGAAGATCCCACATGCCGTGGAGCGGCTGGGCCCGTGAGCCATGGCCGTTGAGCCTGCGCGTCCGGAGCCTGTGCTTCGTAACGGGAGAGGCCACAACAGTGAGAGGCCCGCGTACCGCAAAAAAAAAAAGTGTCACCAAAACCAGGCTGTGGGCAACTGGGGCTCCTCCCACTAGGGACCTCTGGGGGCCAGCGTAGAGCACGCACCCGAGTTATCACACTCAGAGGGCCTTACCTTTGTCACTGCTTGAAGGCTGGGAATGTTAATTCCGTGCCACATCCGCCCATGCCCTGTGCTTCAGCAAATGCCAGTACGAGAGAAGGCCCTCAGCTGTAGGGAGTACAGGAAGCCCCAGGGGGACACTGTGGGGCAGCAACAGCTCTGCTCTGGTCCACCTACCATGTTGCCTTCTGAAGTCTGCCCCCGTTTCCTTTTGACCTGACCTACAGCCCGCGTGTATGCTCAACCTAGGTGTAACATGGGATGTTGGGAGTATCAGAGCCGCCCTTAACCCCATGCCGTGACCTGGGGGTCTGGGGACCTAGGCTCAGGTTCTCGCTCAGCTGTTTACCAGCTGTGTGACTCAGGGCAGGGCGGTATCCCTTGCTGGGTCTTGGTGGCCTCTACTATAAATCAGGCCTAACAGTATTCAGCCTGCAGACCTCGCAAGGCAGTTGGGAGATCAGCCAAGGTCATACAAGCGTCCTCCCGCCCTGTGTAGACGTGTCCAGGTGTGCATCCTCCAGGCCGTGGCGAGATGCATGGGCCATTTGTCACTGAGCACAATAATAGAGCTGGTATTTGCAAGTAGTTCTTTAATATAGAACTGTTTCAAGGGTGGGCGGTCCTATCAGACATGCATTGCATTTATGTAAATCCAGCCATGCAAAGGCAAATGTGAGGCCAGTGGTTACAGATACATATTTTTTCATATGTCATGGGCCCTAAAGGCAAGCGACCCATTTCCTTTGGTGTTCCACTGGAGGGGAAGCTGGCAGTGTCGGACTTAGGGAAACATGCTACAGTACTGTACGTTATGGGCAATTTAGGAGATCCTCAAGGGTAATTTTAAGGGTACTTGATATTTCACCTTAGACTCTGGTTTCAGTACAGTACCCCCTTATGAGAGAAAGCTCCTCTGCACAGGCCCATGGTTAGCATGTTGAGAGCTGGAGTGAGAAGGCTTGAGTTCAGATGCTGCCTCTGCCACTTACCAGGTGCATGACCTTGGAAGGTCACCCTCTCTGCGGCTCAGTGTTCTTATAAGTCAAGGGGCGATACTAGCATTGGCCTCGTAGGGCTGCAGGGAGGGTTAACGGAGGCAGCGGTGTCCAGTGCTCAAGCCCAGTGCCCGGCCCTGGGAAGGGGCACTGTAGGTGCTGCTGTCTGATGCTGTGATGTTAAGGCCGCCTTTGTAATACTGTTGGGCGTTTGCATTCTGATTCTTTTTCTTGGATGGGTGAGACAGAGGGTGGGTGACGGGTGGGGCACCATGGAGCATTTCCTGCGGGTCACCGTCACATGTCCTTGTGTGATGTTTGCAGAAGAAGAGGCAGAGGATTCCTAGATGGTGCGCATGAAAGCCCATCGCCATCGCAGAGCCGAGCCCCGGGCCCGCCTGCCACGGGGTCCTGTTTCCCACCTGTGACCGGCAGAATGGCTGCAGCCAAATGCACATGCCTGAAGTGATCTCTGCATTTGGCGTTGGGATCATTCTGGGCACAGCCTCCTCGCCTCCTGCTGTACGGCAGGAAAGCATCCCGATAGAGTGTGTGAATCCCCTACGGGGTGGGCTACGAGGCGGGGAAAAATCCACAGACCCTCCCCTCCAAGATTTTTTTGGTCCTGTCTGTCTGTTTCCATCTCTGGCTCGTTGCCTCTCCCTCTCTGTGTCTCTCTGCCTCTCTCCCTTTTGTTTTATCTTCTGTTTGATCTTTCCTGTTAGAGAAGGCAGCTCTGAGGTTCAGATGGGCTGGTTTGCGGGGGAGAGGGAAACACAGTGTTTCTCGCTCCCAAGCCTTGGAGATCTGCCACTTCGGGCAGGGCTGGCCATCAGTGAGAAGTGTTCATTTCGTCGTTGACTCCTTGTTTCATTTCATCACTCACCATGTTAATGTTTATTGAACGCTTCCTCGTGCCAGCTCTCTTAGGCCAGAGCAGTGACCACACAGACCTCTGCCGGCACAGAACAGCGGGCGGCTGCACACGGTGTGACGTCAGCACGGGAGGGTGGGAATCCCCCTCTGCCCCTCACTCCTGGAACCACCTTGGACAGGAAATGAGACCTGACCTACTCCGTTCCATATCTGAATGATCCCAGGGGCTTAGAAGAGGAAAGCGATGAGGCGGGGGAAGTGCTAGCACAGGGCCTGGCACACGGCACGCGCTCCCCGCTTGGTGGCTGTCCTCGCTCGTTCGGTGATGGCTTCACGGGGGCTGGAGCCCTCTGTATACTGGCATCTCCAACCTCGGTGTCATTCGAGGATAGCTCTGTCCCCAGCTTTGGGGGGGTTGGTGGGAAGTGCTGAGACCAGCGTGTGTCCGCCTTTCCTTGGAGGAGAAACGACCTCGGTGGGCTCAGAGCCCCTGGGCGTGACCGGCATCCGGAGTTCACCAGTTCACTATCCCTTCCACACATGCTCTCGCTGAAGCACCAGACAGATCTTGTGGAGGAGTCCTTGCAGCCCCAGGATGGGGCGATCCGGGTTGGGGTGAATGGTGCCCTCTTTGGTTTTGCAGGTGGAGGAGGGAATTCAAATTTGTCCAGCACCTTCTCAGGGCCAGGTGCTCTGCTCAGAGCCTCACGTGCCACCATCTCGCCCAGTCCTTGCAGCCCAGTGAAGAGGTGTTTGAGGTTTTGTGACTCCGTTTTGCAGATGAAGAAACTGAGGCTCAAAAAGGCTGTGAGACTGGTCCAAGGGCTGACAGCTGGGAACGACGGGAATGGGACCCAGACCCTGTCTGCTCCGGTGCCTGTGTTGCTGTCCAGTCCCCTTTCTCCTCACCGCAGGTGCTGCCCCAGGGTTCTCAGCCTCCACTGAGAAGGCGTGGCCTCCACCCAGGTCTGGACGAAGACAGAGGGGCCCATGGGGTCGGATTTGGTGCCTGGCCAGCCTTCGGGAGCTGGAAGCAGAAGTACATTTTCGCGGCAGAGCTCCCATGTGCCTCCTGGGTTTCACCAGCGGGATGCTGCTCAGCACACTTGGAAATACGCCCCTTACGTCAGGCGGGACCTAGAGAGTCCTGCCCAGTCCATATCCTGCTCCCCTTTTCAGAAACAACCATTGCTGAGCCCCTTCATGAGCTCTCCCCAGCTCAGCGAGGCTATAGGTCACTGTGGCCAGAGTGTGGCAGACTGTTTCAGAGGGTGGCAGCGGAGGTGATGGGGCAGGAGAGGGGCAGGACGTTGCCCACCTAGACAGTCATCTCCTGTTTAATTCACTTTCAACCCCATCACAGGAAGAAGGAAATCTCATTCAGGGCTAGTAGCCTTTAACTCCTCTCTGTAATACTTGCTAATCTCCCTTTTTCAACAAAGAGAAAGCAGACCTCGGACTCCCAGGTAACTGTATCTAATTAGAATCTAATGGTATTTCTGTACACGTATTGTATTTATTTCTATTTTCTATCTGTGACAAGTGATCACAGTGTTGGTTCAGAAACTGGCCCCCACTGTGTGGTGGAGGGCAGGGAGAGACTGAAGAAAGAGGCAGCCACTCCAGATTGGTGGGTGGCAGGTGTAATATGCAAGGGAACTGACATACAAGGCTTGTCTTGGATGCTGCAGGAAGGGTAGGTCTCTACCCCTGCCCGCCAGAGTCTTAAAGTTTATAGAGGCCGGAACTGGGCTCAGTCACGGAGACCTTCTGGATGGTCTCAGTAACACCCTGCTCTCTCAAGGCTGTGTCCTTGTAACAGCTGCCACCGTGGGAGTGGGGGAGGGGCTGGATGTATATTCCAAGGGCAGGGGAAGGGCTGAGGAGCTTCCAATTGCCCAGGGCCAGCTCGCAGGTCACCTGGTGGTCATATCCTCTCAATGACCTCCTTCAACAAATGGATTCTTGTTTAAGTTAGTGCTATAACATTTCCTTTCACAAGGTATTTACGTAAGTGAAAAAGATTAGTGAGTCCATTTAAAAGAAAGTCCTATTTAGGGACACAAGGATTTGACAAATTTCCTAAAGGTGACATTGCAAGGGTTGATTTTGGGGAAATAGTTCTTCCACTTAGTCTGATTTCTGGTGACTTTTCCGAATCAGTTTTCTCATCTGTAAAATGGGAATAATACTGCTTTTGAGGACTTTTGTGAAGATTCAATAATAGTAATAATAATAAGTAATTACAACTTGCATGTATTGAGTTTTTTTCTGTGTCACCCCTGGAATTCCAAGACAGACTTTCTGACTCCAAAAGCCATGAGCTGAACAAAGAGGACATGTTGAATAAAATGGGGTCACTGAGTGGTAACTGCTATCATCACCATCATCTTATCATCTCCACCATCACCTCCACTATCATCACCACGTCATCACCACCATCGTTGTTACCTTCTTCACCATTTTTTAAAGTGGCAGGGACTTTGCTGTGGCTCAGTGGTTAAGAATCCGCCTGCCAATGCAGGGGACATGGGTTCAATCCCTGGTCCGGGAGGATCCCACATGCCGCAGAGCAACTAAGCCTATGCGCCACAACTACTAAGCCTGCGCTCTAGAGCCCGCGAGCCACAACTACTGAGCCTGTGAGCCACAACTACTGAAGCCCATGCACTCTAGGGCCCAGGTGCTGCAACTGCTCAGCACACACGCCGCAACTACTGAAGCCTGCATGCTCTAGGGCCCCCGTGCCGCAACTACCGAACCCACACGCTGCAACTCCTGAACCCCATGCGCCTAGAGCCCATGCTCCGCAACAAGAGAAGCCACTGCAATGAGAAGTCCGAGCACCGCAATGAAGAGTAGGCCCCGCTCACCGCAACTAGAGAAAGCCCGCGTGCAGCAACAAAGACCCAATGCAGCCAAAAAAGAAAAAAAAAATTAAAATAAAGTGGCAGGACTTTTTTACTAGCCATGTAACCTCTCTGGTAAAGCTGAGATTCAGTCTCTAAAATGGAGGTAATAAAATGCTGTTCTTGAGATAATCAGTGCAGAATAACTGGCATGTAGGAGGACCTCGATAAGCAGTGGCCAGAGCTCCTTCGTCCTGGGTATTGTCAAGGCCCCAGATAAAGTCTTTTTCCAAATTTCCACATTTTTCTTAAACCAGGCATCTAGATTCTTTAAGATGTCTGTTTGAAGAATTGGGCCCTTAAGATCTCTTTCTGATGGATTGAGAAATCTCTGTTGGCAGCTGTGATTCTTATTTCAAAGAAGGAAACACATTTATGGGAAGATAGGAATTGGGAGAAAATTACTTAAGGATGGAACTAGTGTTTGCTTTAGTAAGTCATTATTTTTTAAAATTTGGATTACAAAGTTAGTGCAGAACCACTGCAGAAAGTTTGGAAAATAAAAAATTCCCCTACCCTCTGATTGTTCGTATTTGGATATATTTCCTTTTCGTTATTTGTCTTTATAGCAGTTTAGAGTGATTTACACAATTGATGTCATACTGTGGCGTGATTTTCTAGTCCATTTCCTTTAACATTTTGAAAATAAGAATTGACCATGTTGTACGGTCTTTGTGGCTGATATTAAGTGGCATTATAATAGTCCATAGAGAGGTTCCCCACTGCTTCTCCAACCTCGTCTGGTTACTCCCCTCCCCACTTACATCCCAGCCACGCTGACCTTCTTGGCACTTCCCTAACACATCATGCTCATTCCTGCCTCAGGGCCTTTGCACCACCTCCTCCTTCTGCCTCTAAAGCGCTTCCCTGGTTCTTTGTGTGGCCAGCTCCTTCTCATCTTTCATACCCCCAGTCCACCTATCACATCCTCATATAGAGCCGCCTCTGACCACCATGCATCCATAGCCACTCTTCAGTTTCTCTTGACCCCATCACCCTGTTTTATTTTCTCCTTAGAGGGAAAAAATAACTTTATAATTTCATCACCTGAAATATTTATTTGCTTACTTGTTTATTGTCTCCCTCTCTCAAAGACTGTAAGCTCCGTGAGGGCAGACACTTTGTCTGTCTTGCTCATCACCGATTTCCCAGAGGCTGACACAGTGCCTGTCCCATAGTAAGAGCTCCAGAAATATGTATTGAATAAAGGGGAGGGTGGTTAGATTTTTGGATATGTGGCTGGGTGGGTAGCTGAGTGGCTAGGTCAGTGGGTGGCAGGGGTGGTCGATGGATAGGTAAGTGGATATGTGGGTGGGTAAGTCTTACTGACCATTCCCCAGTCCCACGTTTAGAGTGTTCCCCATGGTATTTTTAATTGCTTTGGGAAAGTGAGCAATGCAGATGACAGGGAAATGGGACAAACATGTCTCTTGGGAAAGCGTCTCCTGCCCGGGGCCATCAGCTGGGGGCCCAGGCCTGGGCAGTCGTTCAGGCTCTTGCTGAGGGTGGGAGGTGGCGAGATTCTCCGAGGTGTTCTTGGACGCCCGCCCACCACCCACCCAGGACCTCACCACCCTCCTCCTGCTCTGTCCCCTGCACAGTGGGCCGGAAGCAGTTCATGCACTTCGAGTCGGCCAGCCACGCGGCAGAGGCCCTGGGCTGCGAGTACGAGGAGCTGAACACAGCCACCTTCAAGCACCACCTGCGGCAGATCATCGAGCGCATGACGTTTGCGCCGAGCCGCCGGGGCCAGGAGGATGAGGGGGCCAGCTCAGGTACCGCGCTGCTGCCTCTCTGGGTGGGCTGCGTCCCTGCGGGGCCGGCCCCTGGGGACACACCAGCACCCTTTCACTATCCATCGAGGATTTCCTGAGGGTCTACGGTGTGCAGACCTTCTAGGTGCAAGGGAAGCCACTCCCCTGGAAATGGACTTGGCTCCTTCTGACGCCGTGCTTATGGTCAGCTAGTTAGCTCTGCCCAGGGGTCAAAGGCTGCTGAAACCCAGGAGGGGCCCTATGCTGCAAAGAGGGGATGCTGTGGATGGTGCCAAGGGACCAATGCGCTTCCAGTGGATGCTGTATTTGCTGAGCCCCTACGCTGTAGGCAGAAGACTCACCTCTCAGTTTGAGGAACAGAAATAAGGCCAGGATGGTTGGCCCAGCTGGGAGGACAGTAGATAAAGTTGGAGAGCTCAGTGGGGTCAGCTGACACAATAGTCTGTAAACTAGGGGTTTTCTGCTCAGACCAAGGGAAGCCATGGAGGCACACAGGCAGGGGAATGGCATGATTTGTTGTATTCTTCATGAAGCTCAGCCTGGAGGAAGATCAGGGAATGAGTGGGAATGGGTACAAGTCACCTTGGTGAGGTGATGGAGGTGGGAGCAGATGGGATGTGGTGGACCAGTTCAAGGTCTAGTTTACAGTTAGAGCTGATGGCATGGGCCCTAGGTGGAAGCAGGGGGCCAGGGCACCTTCTAGGACCTTCGCCTGAGCAGCAGGAGGAATGGGGGTGCTTGAAAAGACCCGGGGGGAAAACAGGAGCTTTGAACTGCACCTGCTAGAGTGAGGTGTGCTGAGTCCCAGGTCTGCAGCCTCTGCAGCCAGATGCTGTGGCTGCGGAAGGTGAGGGTAGAGGGACCCCTTGGAGCCCCAGGGTTCGCTGCAAACTCTCTCAAGAGAAGCTCTCCCAGAGACCACAGTCTGGGCTTAGTGGGTAGCACTGTTTGGAACTGTGGTTTTGGGGTCCTTCTCTTAGAGGCCCCTCGGATCCCCGTGGCTGCTCTACCTGCCAGGGACTTCAGCTTGATGGCTGATGTCACCGAGACTCCACTGCCTTCCAGGTCTGTGCTCTGGTGTAAGCTGGGGTCTGCTTAATGGTTACACCTCCTCTCGGACACAGGTACACACATACGGGCACACAAACATACCATGCACAGGCATGCGCACACATGCATGTGCGCGCACCATCACATGCACATATGCGCACACACACACACACACAAGCACAGATGCGTGCACACGCTGCTTGGTGAAGCTGAGTCACCCTCTCAGGCTGAGGTCTCAAGGGTAGACGTTAAGCAGGCAGGGGACCGGCAAGCTTATGAGAGATGCTGGGAGGCTGTGGGTTGCCTAGCAACGACCCAGGTTGGGGGCAGAGTTAAAGCAGGGACGGGAACTGCTTTGGGGTTGCAGTGGGCTGCCTGGAATGTACAAGCAGAACTGTTTCTCTAGACACTAGTGTGTGCAGATTTGGAAATTGTGTTTCCAATTCTGTGGATGGAAGCAAAACCTAAGGGTCAATATTTGTGATCTGAGCCCTCCACTCCTTATCCCGCTTCGCTCAGTGACCCCTAATCAAGGCTGGCTGTTCTAATGGGACCAGTGTGTGTATTTATACAAAATTGGGGCTGCCATTATAATAATTTTCTAAGCTTTTTTTATTCCTCCTAACGCTATAGGCAGGCACTTTTCCATCTCATTCAGTATTCTTCTAGACCTGACTTTTAAGTGTTCCTTTGTATGGATGGACTACAAACTATCTAACCCATTTCCTATTGTTGGATGTTCAGGTTGTCTCAAAAAAGTGATTTTATTTTGCCAATTTAAGCAACAATTGGGAGAACATACATACTTAGAAATCTTTGTTGCTCTGAATTATTTCATTAGAATAAAATCCTAAGAGTGAAGTTAAGCCCAAGTATATGAACATGTTATGGCTTCTACTATAAAATTGCCAAATTTCCCTCTAGAAAGAGGGAACAACAGATATTTACTGAGTAACTACTACGTGTCAGGAATTGGGGATTTGGAGCCAGCAAACCCAAAGGTAGCCCTCACCCTCAGGGCGCTCCCTGCCTGGGTGGCGGGGCGGGGGAGATGCAGGTTAACGAAATAACCACAAAGTGCAGGTGTGCTGTGGGCAGTGCTGTAAAATCAGGGTAGATCTGTCCTCCTGTGTCCGGTTTACTTCACTTAGCATGACGTCCTCCAAGTTCATCCGTGTTGTAGCAAATGGCAGCATTTCCTTCTTTTTTTTCTTTTTTTCTTTTTTTTTTTTTTTTTACTGTTGAATAATATACTACTCACGTCAGAAATCTCAAAAAGTCAAACTCATAGAGGCAGAGAGTAGAATGGTGGTTACCAGGGCGGTGGAGGGAGGGGGAAATGGGACATTTTGATCAAAGGGCACATAGTTTTATTTA
Source organism: Delphinapterus leucas (assembly GCF_059928025.1). Lineage (NCBI taxonomy): Eukaryota > Metazoa > Chordata > Mammalia > Artiodactyla > Monodontidae > Delphinapterus > Delphinapterus leucas. The sequence continues at coordinate 19,451,307 of NC_143142.1, forward strand.
TGCAAGATGAATAAATCCTAGAGGGTAGATGAATAAAATGATCAGTAGATGAATATCTCTACTGTACAGTGTAATTAACAATACCATATTCTATACTTAAAAAATTTGTTAATCTTATGTTAAAAGTTCCTATCTCGCACGCGCATGCACACACACACACACACACACACACAAAGAGGGAGGGAAGAAACTTTTAGAGGTGATGGTTATGTTTGTGGTGTGTTTATGGTGATGGTGTCATGGGTGTATACTTCAAACTCATCGGGATGTATACATTAAAAATGTACAGGTCTTTTGGTATGTCAATCATGACTTCAGTGTGAAAAATAAATAAAATTTTCAAAAAAGCAAGGTAGACCTGGGAATTGGCTTAATGGGGTGGCGGTGGTGGTCAAGGCAGGCTTCCCTGAGGAGGTGACGTTGGGTTGAGCCCTGAGGGTTGAGCAGGAGATCACAGTGGAGGTTAGGGAGGTAGGGCCAGGTCACACAGGACCCTGGAAGACTTGGTAGGACACTTGAACTTGGTCCTAAGAACGTAAGTAATTTCAGCAGTAGGGGGATGTGTGTGTGCGCGGTGGGGGAAGATGCACTAAGGCCAGTAATGATGGCCCTGGAGCGATGACCTCGGCCCCAGGCAAGGTCCTGACCACGGGATGTCAACCCGCCCCTCTTCCCCACTGTAGGGCTCAAGATGACAGGAGTGGAGTGTGTGGAGGGCATGGCCTCGGGACTGTACCAAGAGGTCTTTGCCGCCGTGGTCTCGCTCATCAACAGGTAATGGCAACCTTCTCCTGGTTACAGAGGCGGCCTGTTTGCAGTGTATGAACGAGCCCAAACCCGGGGAGTCTGGGGAGTTTAGCAGAGTGGGGTTTTGTTGAGCTGGAGAGGGGCTTGTTGAGCCGTGTCTTATGGTGCTGGGTTTAAATTCCACCTTGGCCACCTGTGGGCTGTGTGACTTCGGCGAATCAGTTCACCTCTCTGACCTCTCCTTCTGCATCTGTAAAAATGGCTCTTTTCCTTCAGGGTCACTGTAAGGATTAAAAGAAATAAATAAAAAATTAAACAATAAAGTAAAAAAGAAATAGTGTCTGTAAACAGCTCTTCCTAATCGTGATCATAAAATACTGCAGGTATCTGCAGGTAGTACTGCCAGTAGCTTCTGTCTTCTACCGTGGTGAGTGCTGCTGTGAGCCCCGGGAAATCTTTAAGCAGTTCCAGTGTGGCCAAACCAGAGCTGGGGCAAGGGCTTCCCTCCCTCCTCTGTGAAAGCAGGAGGTGTAACTAGGCTTCTGACATCCTGTTAAGGATGAGGCTGGTGTGTAGCAACAGTGCAGGTGGGGTTCTCCACAGACACAGAATTGGCCCCCTCGTGCTGCTGGAGTAATTACCCTCTGAGACCACAGACACATTATCTAGAAACCAGGGGGATCATGTGTGCTTAGGGGAAGAAGTATTTATTGGTTAACTGCCAGTGGAGGGCGGCTGCTTCAGCCTGCAGAGGGTGGCTGCTTCCTGGTTGGTTCTGGGAGCCTGCCTCCATAAAATGGGTGTATTGGTGATAACGATACCAACTACCCTTACGTTTATGAGCACCTAGAAGGCGTCTGGCTTTCTGAACATTAACTGATTTAATCTTCATGCATGTCTATGTGGTGGCTGATCTTATTGGCCCCATTTTACAAATGGAAAACCTCAGCAAATAACAGCAAAGAGCTCAGGTTTAAACTAAGGGCCCTCCAAAGTGTATAGCTGGTCACGCTAATGATAATAATAACAGAAAACACACTGACCGCTTTACCACGTTCAGAGCCGTGGATGTCTTATCACATCCAACCCTCCCAACAGCCTTCTAAGTTCATCTCCATCATTAGCCGTTTCACAGCTGAGTTTCAGAGAGGTCAGGCAACTCTCCCAAGACACACAGCCCCTCCGTGGCTGAGCGAGGGTTGGAGCCCACGTGTGACTTTCTCCAGAGTCTCTTAACTCCTGCTTTTTGATGTGAATAATCCCTTCTCTGTCCCCCTGATAGATTTGTCAAGAGGCTCCAAGGAGGTGATGGCTTGAGAGATCTTTGTAAACTGAGGCAGGCACTGAACAAAATTGTTTTTCTATAGCAGCGTGTCACTAAGCAAGAAAAGGAGACTTTAGTCCTAACTTTATAGCCAACTTGTGGTGCAACCTTAAGCAAGTCATTTCTCCACTCTGGGCCTGGTAGAGAGAGCACGTTTCCTGAAGGCCTGCGGTGTCCGTGGGAGGCACTTTCCATACTTCAACTCCTTCTCTTCTTACTGCAGCCCCTGGGGTCATCTTACTCATCCCTACCACCATTTAACAGTGGGGGAAACCCATGCTCAGAGAGGTTAAGTAACTCTCCCAAGGTCACACAGCCTGCAAGTGGTGAGATCTGCTGGATCTGCAGACCCGCCCAGCGTGCTGCTCTGGTTTCTCCATCTCTGTGATGCAGGGGTGTGGGAGGCTTGGACCAACGGGGTTTTAAGAGTCCTTGTCCTCTCGGGGCCCCTTTCCTTTCCCCCCCAGATCCTTCTCCTCCCACCACCTCTCCATGGCCTCCATCATGGTGGTGGACTCTCCAGGCTTTCAGAACCCCCGGCACCATGGCAAAGACCGGGCCGCCACCTTTGAGGAGCTGTGCCACAATTACGCTCACGAGCGCTTGCAGCTGCTTTTCTACCAGCGGACCTTTGTCTCAACGCTGGAGCGATTCCGGGAGGTATGGCTGGGCTGGGGTGGGGCCTTCGCAGTGGCTCAGTGAGGGTGTGAGGCTGGGCGGGACAGGGGAGGGGGTGGTCATCTGGTCCTCCGGTAGGCTTTAGTTTCATCCTGTCTGGTCCGTCGATGATTAAAACCCAAACTCCAGGCCTGGCTCCTGGGCCTCTGCTGCTCCTCTGTCTCCCTCTACAGCCCAGTCTCCAGCCACAGCCCCCGCACCTTACAGTCCAGAACTTGGGGTTCCCCAGGCCTCACTCCCACTGCTGTCCCTTGTTTGCACTGACCTCTTCCTCCTCGCCCACATACCCAAGCTGAATCCTCCTCCAACAGTTAGTTTGCATCTTCCCCGTGGAAGGCCCTTCGTGCCCGGTTGTGGGTAAAGATAGTGGGTTTGCACACCTTTTGGATCATAATGTGGGAGCATCTAGGAAAGGTGAAGATGCAGTTCCCTTTCTAGGAGGCCCCCTGGAGAAACTCTGTATATGTGAACCAGGAAACCTGTACAGGCACGTCCCTGCCTGCCCTCCTTTACTTATATTTAAAAAAATTTTTTTGAACTATAACATTTACACAAATAAGTGCCTGAATCAGAAGTGTACAGCTTAGTGAATTTGTCCAACCATGCAAACTCATTGCAGCTACCACCCAGGATAAAAGGAGAGAACATCGCCAGCACCCCCGATGCCCCCTAGCATCTGCTCCCTCCTTCCTCCCTGAAGGGGACCCCTTTGGCTCCAGCAAGTGCTAATGGCAAAATCTGAGAAATGATCATATTGTTTATTAGTAGGATAATGGGTGTTAAAATTATGGTCATTTCTTTGGTTGGAGCCCAGACAGCAATGAACATGAAAACGTCAATATGAATAAATCTTAAACACATGGCATTGCTGAGACCTGGGGTCTCACCCTAACTCTGTCACTTATTGGCTGTGTGGCCTTAGGAAAGTCACTCACCCTCTCTGAACCTCAGTTTTATCACATGTAAAATAGAAATAGCAATACTCCTGTATCAGTTACCATTTCCCGCAGTAATTCTGCATAATAAACTATCCCAACACATAGTAGCTTAAATAATAACCTTTTGTTATTGCTCGCAGGTCTCTGGGTTGCCTAGGTAGCTATTCTGGTCTTGGCTGGGAGAGCGTGTGCCTGTGGTCGGAGGCAGGCTGGGTAGGTGGCTCTTGGCTGGCTCTCCCCTGTGTCTGGAGGTCAGCTGGCCATGAGCTGATCCAGGCAGCCCTTTGGCTAGGATGACTCACCTGTGCTCCAGGAGTGCCCTGTCCTCCAGCAGGTTAGCTCAGGCTGTTCTCATGGCGCTGGGCAGGGGTCCAAGAGAGTGAGCAGGAGTGCTCAGGGCCCCTTGGGACCGAGACTTGAAACTGGCAGCGTCACCTCTGCTGTTACCAGTTGGTCACAGCAAGTCCAAGGCTGAGCCCTGACCCACGGGGCGGGGAGATGGCGTCCGCTTCTTGATGGGAGACACTTCCATATCCGTACCGAGAGTGTGCATACGGGGAAGGGGAGAGGTGGCGGTTATTTTCACAGTCATTTTTACCGTACTGCCTAAAGGGGCTGTTTGGAGCATTTGATGAAGTGGGATAGGGAAATGCGTAATGTGTATTAGGCATTCCACGTATAGTAGCAGCCATCATATTTTTTTGTCCCATAATATTTCACTTATTTCTGATGATCAGAGTAAAACATGTTTTTTATTTAAAAACTGGAAAGTGCGTATAAGTGTCAAGAAGCAGAAAACACAATCTCTTTTAGCCCCACCACCCAGAGGCAACCACTGTTACCACTGTCTGTATCTTACGCCAGCCATTTTTCCATATATGGTCTTCTCTGCAGATTTCCCATCCATCTGTACACACGAGTTTATAGTCTTTTTCCTCATAGCATTATGTTATTCACATTTCCTCGCTCCATTCACAGCTCTTAGTAAGGATGCATGTTTGTGGTTATGTCTGATTCTGTCTGAACTCTCTTTTGGCCATCTGAGTTATTTCCATGTTTATGCTGTTATAAACAGCACTGTGATGAACATCTTTGAGCATAGCATTATCTGGATATTTCCGGTTACTTTTATATGCCAACTCTTATTATCCATAGTTTTTTTGCTCCATCCAGCGCCCAGCACTCAGCCCAGCGCTTATTAGGTACTACGTAAATATTAGAAAAGTTTGCCCTGAATTATCAGTTCCTGATAAAGCTCTCACCGTGATTGCTGACCACCCTGAGGATGAACAGTATTAGGATGTTATTGGGCTGCTGGTCTATATCCTTTCTTCTCACACAAGGGCTAAGGGGTGATGATCAAAAACAAAAAGAACCCGATTAAAAGTGGGCAAAGGAGTTGAATAGATATTTCTCCGACGAAGATATACAGATGGTCCATAAGCACACGAAAAGATGTTCCGCATCACTGGTTCAGAGAAATGCAAATCAAAACCACATTGAGATACCATTTCACACCCACTAGACTAAAAAGAGTAAGAAGTGTTGGGGAGGATGTAGAGAAGCTGGAACCCTTGTGCACAATAAAAATGGTGCAGCTGCTGTGGAATACAGTATGGTGTTTTCTCAAAAAATTAAAAATAGAACTATCATTTGATCCAGCAATTCCACCTCTGGGTATCTACCCAAAAGAATTTCAAGCAAGGTCTCGAAGAGATATTTGTATGCCTATGTTCACAGCAGTATCGTTTGTAATAGCCAAAAGGTAGAAGCAACCCGAGTGTTCATCAGTGGATGAGTGGGTAAAGAAATGTGATCTCTTCACACAAGGGGCTATTATTCAACCATAAAAAGGAAGGAAATTCTGACACATGCTACGACTGGATGAACCTTGAGGACATTGTGCTAAGTGTGCAATAATCCAGTCACAAAAGGACAAATCCTGTACGATTCTCTTCATACGAGGTATTTATAGGAGTCAGATTCATAGACACAGAAATAGGGAGAGGGAAATGGGGAGTTGGTGTTTAATGGGTGCAGAGTTTCAGTTTTGCAAGGTAAGAAACGTTTTGGAGACGGATGGTGGTGACAGTTACACAACAGTGTGAATGTACTTTACACCAACGAACTGTGCACTTAAAAATGATTTAAATGTTCAATTTTATGCCATGTCTACTCTTACCACGATTAAAAAAAATGGCCTTGGGGCTTCCCTGGTGGCGCAGTGGTTGAGAGTCCGCCTGCCGATGCAGGGGACACGGGTTTGTGCCCCGGTCCGGGAAGATCCCACATGCTATGGAGCGGCTGGGCCCGTGAGCCATGGCCGCTGAGCCTGCGCGTCCGGAGCCTGTGCTCTGCAGCGGGAGAGGCCACAACAGTGAGAGGCCCGCGTACCACACACACACACAAAATGGCCAAGGTGTGACGATGGAAGTCCTCACTTTTCTTTGCTCCTTCAGAAGTTTCTTCCCCTTCAGCTCATGGAAGGAGCTAATGCTGAACTTCTGTGACTTTCTAGGAAGATGTTCCTGTGCAGTTTGACCTCCCGGAGCCATCCCTGGGGACCACGGTGGCTGCTGTGGATCAGAGTCCTTTGCAGGTAACACGGCCTCTCAGATGCCGCACGGCCTTTTTAGAAATCCTGGCAGATTTGAGCCTTTGAGCTACTAGATCTCAAAACTGCCTGCACCTAGCATGACCCAAGGATTGTTAAAAACACTGACGCCTGGGACCCACTCCCTGATTCTGCGTTGATTGGTCTGGGGGGTGTGGCCTGGGCAAAGAATATTTAAATCCCATCAGGTTGAGAATCTGAGTCTGCGTCTTAGAACGCACCCACACCTGGACTGTGGTCTGAGCTGAGGGGAGTCCAGGGCCGGTGCCCAGCGGTCTCCAGCCCTGTCACCTGGAAAGATCGGGTGTTCAGAGGAAGGTGTTGTGCCCAGCAGAGACTGGGACCGTAGGGGCCCCTGGGGGATGGAGAGCGGGGGTGATGGTGGATCCAGGCCCTTGAGCTTCTTGGAGGCAGACAGACTTTAGTTTGGGGGATACCTGAGTCGTTATCTCCCTTTCCCCAGCCCCAGAACGCACCGTGCTGACCCCAGATCTGCACCTGTGCTCAACCGTCTCCCAGAGCTGCCCCCGGCCATTGCGCATCTTCGTGTGAGAGTGCTTGGGCCGTGGAACTTGTTGGGCTCCGGTCCGATCTTGGTGACCGTGGGCACGTTACTTAACCTCTCCAAGCCTCGGCTTCCTCATCACCCAAGAGGGAACAATAGATGGTATCCCCTGGGTTGTCGTGAACGCCCGTGGTATCTGGCACGTAAAGCCCCTGCAGGGTGTGTGGCACACAGTAGGTGTCCCGCAGGTTGCGTTTCTCCTGCACTTGGACACCTTGTCCTGGTCCCTTGGCTTCTCTGGGCTCACAGCAGGCTGTACCTGCCCCTGCAAAGCTCTCTCAGTCTGTGAGCCCAGCCTGCCCTTCACACCTGCTGCTACTTCTTGCTGGCACCTCTCGGCTGGTTCCCCGTCCCTGTCCTGCTTCCTCACCTGGGAGGGGCAGGCCTGAAGGGACCACCCGGGCAGTGCAAGGAGGGAAGGACCATGGCATCCCTGGGACCCCTGGGCAGTGGCTGGAACAGCTACCTTCTGGGGATGGGCTGACTGTAGGTTTCAACCCCAGCAAATAAGGCCAAGGTGAAGATTCAGGATACCTGGGATCCAGGTCCACTTCTGCCTCTGGGCCTCTCCATGTGACCCTGGACGTGTCCCTTCCCCTGTCTGGACCCCTCTCAGGGGGGTGTGGACTAATATTCCTGAATTAGGATGACCAGCTGTGCTGATTTGCCAGGGACTTTGCTGGCCTCAGCACTGAAATCCTTACGTCCTGGGAAGCCCCTGGCCCCAAGCACACTGGGACCGTTGGCCATCATATGCATCACATTCCCACTTTAACCACTTGGCACCATTTTCAGATGTGTCAGCCCGCTGTGGGCCCTCAGATAAGTCCCGCAGACTCTCCAGGCCTCTTTCAGTTTCCCGTATGCAAAGCTTCAGGATCGCCTGGATGGTCTCTGACGCTGGGAGCTAGATTTAGAATTCCGCGTCTGTGCCCCTGAACCAACTTCACCTTCTCTAAGACGTGCTTTGGGAACTTTCTTTTTTCCCCCTCAAGATTTTAGTTTAAAAAAATACAAAGACTTCTAAGAGGAAGTGATGCAGATGGGATTAATCCTTTCATGTTTGGCTGTACACGAATAGACCAGCTGCCTCTGTGGAGCCAGAGATGTGTAGTTTATAGAGTGCTTGCCCTTATTAAACCCTCACGACAGCCCTCGGAGGAAAGTATTACCACTCTCCATCTTGCAAAAGAGGAAGAATGAGGCTCAGAGAGGTGCAGTTAAGTTGCCCAAGGTCACCCTGGAAATGAAGACAGGCAGGATCTGGACCCCTGGTAACCAAGAGACTGTTAGTTTTGTGGCTTCGACACTGAGAGTCTTGCAGTGAGTGGGAGTGTGGGGTGTAGGGAATGTGGATCTAGGCCTGTGATGCCTGGGAGGCAGGTCCCACCCGACTCCCACAGGTGGGAAGGGAAACCCGGGCCTGGCCTCCGTCGGGGGATCAGGACTCCTCAGTGTATCCTGATCTCCTGCCAGGTCCGCTTGCCAGCCGGAGGAGGTGCTGAGGACGCCAGGGGCCTCTTCTGGCTCCTGGATGAGGAGGTCCGGGTGGAGGGCTCCGGGGACAGCGTGGTGCTCGAGCGCCTCTGTGCCGCCTTTGAGAAGAAAGGCGCCGAAGGTGAGGGAGCGAGTCAGGGGCGGGGTGCTGAGTCCAGCCTGGGGTTAGAATCTGTCTTTGTCAAGTCTGAGTGCAGAAACGTCTGTGCATGTGCCCGGGTGTGCTTTCATTCATTTGTGTTCATTCGTTCATGTATTCCTCAAGTGTCCTGAGCAACTACCGTGTGCTGGGTACCATTCTATATGGCAGCAAATGCACTGATGGGATCCGTGTCCTTGCTGGGGGGAGTCGGGGACAGGGGGAGATGACAGGCTAACACATAAGCACGTGTGTGGCCACCGAGCCTGAGATGGCAGGCTGGGGTTTGGTGGTGGGCAGCAGGCAGACCTCATTTCTCTGGGAGCCGGGGGCCCTCAGGGGGAGAGGTATGCAGGTAAATCTGACAGAGGGCAGGGAGCGCAGTACAGGACAAGGCAGGAGATGTCATCTGGACTCAGACCTCAAGCCCTTGCAGGCCTCACAGAAAACGTTGGTCTTAACCCAAGAGCAATGAGAAGCCAGGAAGGATTCTAGGCAGTGGCAGGTATGGTCAGATTCATGTCCTAGGAAGTTCACCCAGACTGCAGTGTGGAGACACGATAGGAAGGAGGCCAGGGAGGTGAGAGTGGAGCTGCCTGCCCCGGGGAGGTGGGCAGACTATGGAGGTACCGAGCAGGCAGCGTCCCCAGCACTGGGTGATGGGCTGGATTGGCAGGAGGAAAAGTGTGAGGCGAGATGGACACTTCGAGCTGGGACAGTGAGATCAGAGACCACAGGGTTTGGCACGTGTCAGCCTCAAGTTCAAGTCCAGCTATTCGTACTTTCACCAACGTGGCACTGAACAAATCTCATGTAGTCTTGAACAATGGGGTTGGAGCTCGCCCTGGCCTCCCTTTCACCAGAATTTCCAGTGCTGTGATTGGGTGAGAGGATGTACCTGAGGAGCTTCGTCATCAGCGGCCAGGTATGATGTCATTGATGAGGCCGAGGCTGTTGACGCAACGAAGAATATCATCCCTGTGGATCCACGAGCTGGAGGAATGCTGTCTGCACTCCACGCAGGGCCCGTGCTCTGAGCTTTGTGCAGCGTCTGGTAGAATTCTCTCACGTATTTGGAGGTCGATATTCTTACCCCCCAGGATGAGGAAAGTGAGCTCCAGAGAGAGGCTTGTAGAGACGCTTGTCTGAGATCACGCAGAGGGTGAGTGTCAGAAGGCAGATTCAACACAAGCCTTGTCTGGATCTAAATCTCTGTGAGCCCCCCTCACCTGGGCAGCCCCAGGCATGTAAGAAGACAAATACACTCTGAAGTCTTTTAGGTCCTAAGTGACATGGTGGTCAGGATGTGGGGTCATTCATTCACTGGTTCATTCAACAGATATTTCAGGAGCACCTAAAATGTGGTGGCCACTGCCCTAGGCCAGGAAATACATCTGTGAACAAAACAAAAATCTCCACCCCAAGGGACTGACATTCTAGCAGAGGAGATGTATGATAAAGCAAAAAAAAAAAAAAAAAAATCTGTAAGATGTTGAGGACCACAGTTCTGGTTTAGATCACTAAAGGAATGAGGGTTGGCAGTGAAAATGGCCAGGGATTCAGCCCTGGGACGTTCCAAGGTCAAGGGGCCAGGGACAAAGCCTGTGTCCAGCAAAGGTGGCCGGGGAGGAGTGGCCGGGGCTGGAGGAGGGGAGTGGGAGGATGTGGCACTCTGGAAGCCGCAGGAGGAGGGACGGACCGACCGAGTTGAATGCTCCTGAAAGGTCGAGTGAGGCATGGCTGAGGAGTTGCACTGACTTAGCCTGCGTGGAGGTCACTGACCACCAAGACAAGTACGACTCCAGTGGGAGCGTTGCGGGTGACCGTCTGACTGGAGTGGCTTATGAGAAATTGGGAGGAAGAGTTGGAGAAAGACGTGTGACAGCTCTCAGTGCCACTGGGCTGGGGCCTCTGTCCGGGATACACCGCCAGCACTCCTGCGCTGGATTTGCTGACAGCAGCAGAAACAGCAGTACCACCTGCTGGCTCCAGCCGCTCTCCCTGGACCGTGCCCAGAGTGTTAATACCCTGATGGCTCCTGGAGAGCTTGGGTCTGCGGCGACTTGCCCAGGGCCGACTCCTCCCCCAGGCAAGAGGGGCAGTGCCTGGGGCCCGTGGTACTCTTAGAGGCCCGTGAAAGTCTTTTGATTTCTGTTAAAAGTAGAAGAAAAGGGGCTTCCCTGGTGGCGCAGTGGTTGAGAGTCCGCCTGCCGATGCAGGGGACACGGGTTCGTGCCCCGGTCTGGGAAGATCCCACATGCCGCGGAGCAGCTGGGCCTGTGAGCCATGGCCGCTGAGCCTGCGCGTCCGGAGCCCGTGCTCCGCAACGGGAGAGGCCACGGCAGTGAGAGGCCCGCATACTGCAAAAAAAAAAAAAAAGAAAAAATGAACGTTTAGGTTAAGTACATGTTATGGACTGAATTGTATTCCCCCCGCAAAAAAATTTACATATTGAATTCCTAACCCCTAGCACCCCGGAATGTGACTTTATATAGATACAGGGTCTTCAAAGAGGTAACAACGGTTAAATAAGGTCATTGAGGTGGGTCCTAATTTCATATGACTGGTCCTCAGGAGAAGAGATTAGGACACAGACATGCGCAGAGGAAAGATGCAGGGAGAAGGCAGCCATCTCCAAACCAAGGAGAGAGGCCTCAATGAAACCAACCCTGCTGACAACCCCTTGATCTTGGACTTCCAGCCTCCAGCCTCCAGAAGTGTGGGAAAACTAATTTCTGTTGTTTAAGCCACCCAGTCTGTGGTACTTTGTTATGGCAGCTGTAGTAAGCTAATATAATACACTTATATATTACTAATATTAATCTATTTGTTTTTATACCAACAGTTGTGAAATGTAATTTTGTGTGTATGTATACGTATTTGTATACACACATATATACACACACACAATACATATCTCTCTATATCTATATCTGTCTATATGGAAATAGAGCGAGGAAGGGGCTCATGAAAGCAAAGTGCCCGGGGCCCGGGGCAGTCAGAGCGCAGCCCTGGACTGCCTCCGCTGGGGGTGCAGAGGGGGCCCTAGTGCTCCATGTGATGCTGCCAACGGTCATCTCCGTTCCTGAAGGTCACCTCTGTTTTCTGAGGTACGTCCGCCTCTGCCAGCCAGTGAACGGGGACGGAGGGGCAGGTGCAACTGCCATTTGTGGAGCCCTTAGTCTGAGCTGGGCATTGTGGGCTCCACTACGCCCCACCTCCCGGGGGCATCTGGGGCCTTGGAGAAGCCATGTGGCTGACCGGGGCCCCATAGGCACAGAGCACGGAGCTGGCGCTGCGCCCGGGAGGCCTCACTCAGAGAGCCAGCCAGACCCCTGACCCTCTCCAGGTTATGAAAGGAGCCTCTGTCTGCAGGAAATGTCTCCAGGGTTCTGGAATGGTTTTTATTTTTCCGGGGGACGGTAGACCCACAGGAAGCCGGGAGGCAGATCTGTTAAAAGCCCACCCAGGCTTTGGACCCCAGAGACCTGGGTTGGGCCTCTGCTCCACTAGTTAGTTGCAACGCGTGTGAGTTCTGGGAAATCGCCTCCCTCTCCCGTCTGTAAGATGGTGATAACCCTGGGGGCCGGTGTGAGCACGGAGGAGCTTGTGTGCGCCTAGAAGCGTTTGTACATGCTCCCTCAGCTCCCTGCGCCAGGGCTCTCCTCAGAGGCCTCCCTGACCCCTGTCTGTAGCTGTCTCCTCTTCAGCCACATTGTCCCATCACAAGACGCCCTGCTTGTTTCCTTCAGGGCCCCTTTTGGGCTCTGGTATGTTTGGTGACCCGTTTGCTTGCTTCTCGTCAATCCCCCGACCACCCAGTACGCCCCGAGGGTGCGGGGTGCCCCTGTCTTGTTCTCTGCTGTCTCCCCAGTGCCTGGAGCATAGCAGGGCCCCTGTGGATACCTGCCATCTTCTCTTCCCCACCCCTCGCTTGCTCTGCTCCAGTCACACTGGTGATCCAGAATTGAATGAAATGGAGTTCTCGAATGGAATGTTTTCGTCCTGATGTTTCAGCTAAAGACACAGAGAGTAGGGTCAGAAGTGGAAAGTGTCGTGTAGGGTGTGGCTGGGGCAGGACCCTCGGCCCCTGTCCTTTCCCTGCGAGGCCTGACCATGCCGGTCCCGGACACCCCGAGCAGGATGCTGCAAGGCTCTCGGTTCCCAGGGGAGAGATCTTGTCTGGACCGACTGAGATAGACACATTAACTCAGACATTTCAGTATTAAATATATATATATATATTTTGCCTCTAGGGCTTTCTGATTAGCTCTTATCATCGTCCCAACGTTTAATGGGAACGTTCACTCAAGCAGAACACGTGGGGCTTTCTGGCTGACCCAGCTCGCTGTATGTTGTCTCTCACCTAAGGTGCATGCTGGGCGCCAGTGACGCTTACATCACAGACCAGAGTGAGGACTGAGTGATGGAGGGTGGCCAGGGCTTAGCACACATGAGCAGCCTTTCTTCACTCTGGGCCTCCTCCCCCTCCCCAGATGCCCTTGGGGTCATCATTCGAAGCAAACTCTGTGCTAGCTGCTGGACATCATGCTGAATGGACACGACCCCTGCCCTCACGTTGCTTCCGGTCCAGGGCAGGGAGGCAGCCTTGCAAACAGACACCTGCAGCGTTGCAGGGAGTCGGGGACGTATGTCCCAGGGCCGAGTGTCTGCTCTGTCCCTTGCTCTTCTCTCTCTCATTCTTTAATCTTTTGGCTGCATTGCGTGCCATGTGGGATCATAGTTCCCCAACCAGGGATTGAACCCGGGTCCCCTGCATTGGAAGCACGGAGTTTCAGCCACTGGACTGCCAGGGAAGTCCCTTGCTCTTCTCTCAATGGAAGGGCAGGGACTGCACGTCTCTGAAGGGCTCATGGGTCACTCTTGATGCAGTGATGCTTCACTTAACCAGAAGTGTGCCTTTCTGGTAACTTTAATGATCCAGAACGTAGAGGAGGTCCAGGAAGTGAGCACAAAGGATTTCCAAGCAGCCAAACAGACGGCGGAATCCATGCCCCTTACTTAGCAGAACCTGAAGACTCTCGGACTTTGTTTATTTTGTGCAGAGTTCTAAGAAACGCAGGTCCTTCGTTTCTTAGCTCAGTGAAGTGTAGAGGAAGCAAATTAAGATTTAAGGGAGGCAGTCGAGATCCTGGATACATGTTGGCCCACTGACAATCACGGGATGAGAAAATGTAGGAAGATCATTCAGAGTAGGTACAAGAACCAAGATGGTACTACACCTTCTGATAATAATGGGTCTGGAGCCATTACTCAGCCTGAGAGCATCACTGCAATGAGAGTGATATGAAAAATGATCAGGAATTCATTCATCCATCCATCCATCCATTCATTCATTCCACAAGCACTTCCAGACTCCAGTCACGTGCCAACCATGATTCTGGGCTCTGGGGATGTGAAGGTCAACCTTTTGTGATTCCAGAACATCAGCAAAAGTTTCAATGCAGGAAATGGCAGTGACACCCACTACTGCTGCTTCCTGAGTGACTGCTCTGGAGTGACCTCACCAAAGTACTTCACACACCTTCTCTCCTTCAGACCTTATGCCACCCTGGGAGACATGTATTATTTAATCCACATTTTGGAGAGGAGGAGACTGAGGCTCAGAAACGTAGGTGGCTTGGCCCCTGTCCCACTGTAATAAATGGTCAAGTCAGGATTGGAACACAGGTCTTCTCAACTCCAAGCCCATTTGTTTCTCCCACTCTGTCCTTTGGAAGCAGGTGTCCTCCAGCATCTCCCAAGAATATGCTGTGCATTTATTTGGTAGCTGGTATTCAAGACAATTTCAGGTGGTACACACATTTTCAAAATATTTAATAATTGTGTATTTATTTCCACAAATATTAGAAAATAAATATGGCTGGCACACCAGATCTGCAGTATAATGCTTCTGTATAAATACATTTTACCGGTAAAAATGTGAGTCGATTGAAAGAAAACATTAAGTAAATAGTAGCCCAGGTGATAACATGGGTATGGTAAAAATCATGGAGATTGTGTGTGCTGATGGTAGTTGGGAAAAACAGGTATCCTGGGTTTAAGAAAGCAAGGAGGAACAGAATCGAGGTTGGATGTAATGCACATAAATGCACAAAGCAGGGGAAATATGGGTGCCCAGAACTGGTAGCTTCAGCTAGGTTGGAACATACTAAAATGGGAAAAGCGTGTTCTCAGTGATGCCAGGTGATGACAGAGTGTCCCCACCAGGTCCCAAGACTCATGCCCTGTATCTGCTTTCAGGGACCTCTGCCCTCCGGACCTGTGAGCAGCCCCTGCAGTGCGAGATCGCCCACCAGCTGGGACACGACCCCGTGCGCTATGACCTCACGGGCTGGCTCCACAGGGCCAAGCCTAATCTTTCGGCCCTGGACGCCCCCCAGATCCTGCAGCAGTCGAAGAGGTGAGCCTGGCCAGGGCTGGGGACGGGCTGGGGCATTCGAGGTGCTGGGGCCGTGAAGTCACAGCAACGCAGTGATGGAGACCAGTACAGGAACCCCTCCCTAATGACGCAAAGACCCGGACTCAAATAGGAGCAGTTCAGTGTCTCCCAGGGCCAGCCTGAGTCCAGCTGAGGAGAAAAGCCGGCCTTCTGGGGAAGTGGAACAAAAGCTAGGAAGCTGTGACTTCTTATTTTGGCTTCTGGCCTTTCATCAAGTATCTGGTAGATGATGTGACTGAAAGGACTTCTATGGACATCTTCAAACTAGGGGGTCGTAAAGCCAAAGTGATAATGTTTTGTAGCATTAAAAAAAGCATTAAAAAAAGCATTAGAAAAGCATTAAAAAAAGCATAAAAAAAACTGCATTTCTTGACTGCTCAGAAGTGCTAGCAGAGGGCTGCTTTGACTTCAAAGAGCTATTGGGAAATGCTTGTTGTGTGTGTGTGTGTGTGTGTGTGTCAGGCCAGAACATTTACTAGCCATCTGCTATGCACCTGGCATCAGGGTGAACGCTTTATAAGCATTTTTAAAATTCTTACAACAGCTGTATCCCTGGGCCCATTTTATAGATGAGAAAATTGAGGCCCCAGGAGGCCAAGTGGTTCACCTTTGATCACATAGCAAAAGAAAAAAGTGGCAGAGCCGGGATACAATTTGGGTCTAGGTGGTCAGAGTTGTTTGGAAAGCCTGTATCTGGGAGGGCTCAGGGGCGCACAGCTCCTGGAAAGAGATCAAGTCAGGGGATGGGGCAGAAGGAAGGGTAAAGAGCACTTGGAGGGCTGTGTGGGGAGCCAGCAGACCTGGGTCAAGTCCCATCCCTGCCCCGTGTCACCTGGGTGACTGTGGGCAGTCCCTTTCCCTCCTCTGGGTTTCTCGCTTTCTCCATCATGACATAAGGGTTTGTTGGGCAAGGCCATGTTGCACAGCTCTGGAGTCAGGCAAATGTACAAATGCTGCTTTTCCCTTTTTCAAACTGCGTGAGCTGGGTCACAGTTCCACAATCGGAGAAATGGGAATGATGCCGCCAGGCTTACACGTGTGCTGTCAGGCTTTGGTGATGTAACATAACAGATGGCTTGTTAAGGAGCCTGGTTCATAGCTGGCCCTCCACACGTCTTGTGGCCTTGTAAATTTCCCTTCTGCTCTAAAATCCCATGGCTCAAGCTGAGTGAGGGGTGTAGGGTTAGGGAAGGGCGGGCACACCTTGGTTGATCAGATGGCCTGGTGAGTGGGGGATGTTCTGGGAAAAAGGAGCAGCGTGTGCTTGGAGGTGAGAGAGCACGGCAGGTTGGAGGTAAATCCCAGCAGGGTGTCTTGCAGGCTTGAGAGCCAAGCGTTGGTGCTTTTTCTTAGCATGTGGTTCTGCAGCCAAGGTCCCTGATGCACCAGGACTGCTGGTGTCGCTTTCTCATTCCTGGGCCCACCTAGTCTCTCAGGTGGGGCTTCCCAGGAGGTTCTCATGCCCACTCAGCTTTCGCTTTATATATACGGAGTGGAGGTCCAAAGAGGACACGTGACTGCCCAAGGCACAAAATGAATTGGAGACCAGAAGTCAGGTCTCCCAACCCCACAGATGGGGCAGTCCTCGTGCATGGGTCAGGGCTGTGGGCCCGACCTTCTCTCCCTGTACCAGGGCTTGGTGCCGACATCCTTTGCTCTCAGGGCTGCTGCTTCCAGGGGCTTCACGCCCCCCACCGCTCCCTCCCCAGATTTTTATTTCAGCGTGAGTGTATTCAAGCCATTGTTAGTCTGTGCGCTCTGCCATGCATCTAACCTCTCTCAGCACCCTTGGTGCATCTGGCAAGACTCATTTCCTTAACATTGGACAGTCGGGTAGGCGTAGAGGCGGGTGGATAATGGGTCTTGAGGGCTGGGACCGGGGTGGGGCCTGGACTTGCAGGGAGCGATGGAAGGTGCCCGCAGGTGTCCACTGGAGGGGATGGGCTGGTGCGACCAGAGAGGCACGGGTCCTCCTCTGGGCCCCCGCTTCCTCCTGGGGCACAGTAGGGTCTGTCTGGTGCTCAGGCTGTCTGTTCGACAGCAAGCACAGTAAGCACCTGCTGTGTACTGGACCTGTTCTCGGGATGACCGAGATGAATTTGCCCTCTAAGGAAGTGCAGGCGGGGTAGAATTCCTGCAGGTACGTAGGTGACGGAAATGTCCAGTAGAAGGAAAGTTGCTCTGAGGTCAGGGGAGGAAGAGAGGCATGGAGGAAGGGGCTGACATTTGTCACCAAGCAAAGGCTTGTGTGGCAGAAGGGACCATGAACAGAGTAAGCAGTTAGCGTATGATTCGAGGGGAGGGTTCAGGAGGCAGATTAGCAGGAGGCAAGGGGGGTCCCCTTTGCTCCACCCTGTGATCCCCCTGAAGCACCTCTCTTTTTCCCCTCCTACCTGTCAGGGAGGAGCTGAGGGGCCTGTTCCAGTCCCGGGCCAAGCTGTCCCCTGTGTGCCGGGCCGTGGCCGGCCTGGAGGGCACCTCCCAGCAGGCCCAGCAGAGGAGCAGCATGGTGAGGAGAACGTTTGCCAGCAGCTTGGCCGCGGTGAAGAGGAAGGCCCCGTGCTGCCAGATCAAGCTTCAGATGGTGAGTGAGGGCCCTGTCCCCGTGGAGTCGTGGCCTCACTGCCCGCCTCCAGGGTGGCTTACCCACCCACATCATCTCTGAGCTCCCCAGCGAGCCTGAAGGGGCGGGCAACACCCACGCTTCACCAAGGAAGAGACCGAGGCTCAGGGAAGCAAAGAAATTTGGTGGAAGTGATCCGTCCAAGTCTGAGGCCAAAGCCTCAGCTCCTTGGTTTAACTTAAGCAGCTTTAGGAAGTTTGCAGGAACCACAGTTGCCCTCTTGACCAAGGTGACAAATGTCACGGCCAGACCAGCCCCACCTGCCTTCCTCACCTCGCAGGCCTGCATGTTTACCTCTAGGCTCTCCATAGGGGAGGCGGCAGGATCCAGCACTGGCTGTAAAGATGTCACCTGGACACCTTGATCCAAAAACAAGTGGTCAGGCTGAGTCAGGCTGAGCTCAGGAGGGTGGGATGTGGGAAGGATTGGTTTGAAGAAATGACTCATAGCATATTATACTGGAAAAGCCCACAGACCAGGTTCTGGGTTCTAGTCTTCCTTTTCGGCGAGTGGTCCATGCAGCCTTAGGCCGCTCACTTGTCCTCTCCATGTCCCAATTTTTCCATCTGTTATAATAAGGGTTGTTATAAAGGTCCTTTATTTCTCATGAGTACAAATCAGGCCATGGATAGGAGGTCTTTGGTGTAGGACATGGGGCCCCCACAGAGATGCCCAGGCCAGACTGCATATACATTTGGGGAATGTTTAGACCCCTCTCTGTCTCACCCTGGCCCTGACCGCAACCCCGTCTCCTCTCTGTCCTAGGATGCATTGATCAGCGTGATCAGACGGTCTCAGTTACACTTCATCCACTGCCTGGTGCCGAGCCCAGTGGTGGAGAGCAGAGGCGGGCAGGGGTCTCTGACTCCACCGCAGCCTGGTAGAGACAAGCCCGGGGCAGGCGGGTCCCTGCCCTTGGACATCCCGGCACTGAGGGTGCAGCTTGCAGGGTCCTACATCCTGGAGGCACTGCGCCTGCACAGGGCAGGTAAGAGGCAGCCTGGGAGCGAGCACCTTGTCTCTGACTCCTGGGACACACTCCTGGACCAGTGACAGCCGAGGGACAGGAGCATCAGCTGTGTGCCAGGAGCTTTCCATGCAGCATCCTGTCGAAACTGCCCAGCAGCCCTGTGAGGGGGGAGCTATGATTACCCCATTTTACAGATGAAGAAACTGAGGCTCAGAGAGGAGAAGGGACTTGCTTAGGGTCACACAGCGGGATGCGGCAGAGCCTAGGTTTATGCCGAGGTCTCTTTGAGTCCAAAGCCCATCTTATTTCCTGATTTAGTTGTGAACTCCTGGAAGGCCACGGGTGTGTCTTACTCATCTTCCTTTCAACAACAAACATCTCAGGGGCATTTGCCTTGGAGTAGAGGGTGAAATTTCCACAACGATTAATATTTGGTCTTCAAGACACTCAGCCTGGTTTGGGAGATCCGTGTGGAAACAAGCTTGGTCCATGATGGGACCAGGGCGTGTGTCACATGGGGATGCCCAGAGGAGGAAGCAGGGAGACTGGGAAGACCTCCTGGAGGAGATAACGTCTTATTTGAGTCTTGGAAAGAAGCAGGTAGCTCACCTCTGGCTGGTGCAGGGAGAGGAAAAGCTTGGCTGAGGGATCACCGTATGCAAAGGCAGGGAGGCATGGAGGAGCCTTGGTTTTCAGGGAATCGGGTTCAGAATGAGTGGGGGATTGTGGGAGATGAGGGGCGGATCCACCAGGAGAGACAGCCTGTGAATGCTGTCTTTGGAAGTTTGGCTTTCCCGGGTCCAGCTGAGGAGGTGATAGAGTGATAGGGGAATAAGGGGTTTCAGCCAAAGGAACAAAGTGTCAGGCCTGTATTCGAGAAAGCAAGCATGCACCAGGGTTCCCCCATTAGCTCATCTTATGAGTTGAGTTCGATCTGAAATTTTCCCATTCTCTTCTGCCTCTGAGACCTCGTAGGCCACCCCCTGGGTTCCCCTCCCAGCCAGAAGCAGCTCAGGCGAAGTCAGCGGATGGGGCGGCAGGGCTGGCGGGGAGTCTGGGTGGGCACCCATTTGTTTAATATTCCTGTGGTCACTGACGCCTCAGCTTGTGGTCGCTGCCCCCGTGTCCTCCCACCGTGTTAATACGGAACCCTGGGCATGAGGTAGTTGACGGAGAAGCCGGGAGCAGCTGGAAGCAAAGATGAGCCCCTTGCTCCCTTCAGCATCACATTGATTTTCCCACCGGTCCACGCAACCACAGGCACAGGAAGACAGATACTGTCACACGGGAAGAGCGAGGTGGTCACAGCCCGTGGCTGATTGACTGTGCCCCGCCGGCCGGAGGCATCCTGGCCCGTGGGTTAGAGTCCCTGCGTGCAGGCACGGGTCAGCGTCCCCTTCCTCCCTGCGGGTCCGCCCTCTGTGTTTTCAGCGCCGCCCGACTTGGAGGGAGCTTCCAGCTCAGTGAAGGGTTGAAGTCTTGTGGTATGACTTGCCAAATTTCTGTCTCCCAGACCTGGTTCATTTCCTCATTGTTTTCTTGTTTTTTTTTTTTTAATTAATTAATTTATTTCTGGCTGCATTGGGTCTTCATTGCCGTGCAGGCTTTCTCTAGTTGTGGCGAGCGGGGGCTACTCTTCGTTGCAGTGTGCGGGCTTCTCATTGCGGTGGCTTCTCTTGTTGCGGAGCACAGGCTCTAGGTGTGTGGGCTCAGTAGTTGTGGCTCACGGGCTCTAGAGCGCAGGCTCAGTAGTTGCGGCGCATGGGCTTAGTTGCTCCGCGGCATGTGGGATCTTCCCGGACCAGGGCTCAAACCCATGTACCCTGCGTTGGCAGGTGGATTCTTAACCACTGCGCCACCAGGGAAGTCCTCCTCGTTGTTTTCTGCTCTGAGTCACTTCTGTCTCACACCATACAAGCAATGTGTACAAGCAATGTGTGCAAGCATACAGAGACCCATACGCGTGTGTCACGTATTTATGATTTGGAATCTGTGCACGTGTAACGTATACACGAGCAGATGTTGTTTTATTGTGCTTCGCTTTATTGCGCTTCACAGAGAGTGCACTTCTTTACAAATCAAAGGTTTGTGGTAACCCTGTGTCAAACCAGTCTGTTGTTACCGCTTTTTCCTACAGCATTTGCTCACTTTGTGTCACATTTTGGTAATTCTTGCAATGGTTCCAACCCACCACCAGCAAAAATTTACAACTCGCTGAGGGCTGAGATGACCGTTACATTTTTTAGTAATAAAGTATTTTTTTAAATTATTAATTTATTTTTATAAAAACACAGAATTACAGTGTATCAATTTACTTATTCAATTAATACCCTTTAGTAAAAATAAAGTAATTATAAAATTCAGCAGGAAAATACTAGTAGTAAAGCACTTTTAATTGAAGTACATTGTGTTTTAGATGTAATGGTATTGCATGCTTAATAGAATAGTCTAGGGACTTCCCTGGTGGTGCAGTGGGTGAAACTCCACGCTCCCAGTGCAGGGGGCCCGGGTTTGATCCCGGGTCAGGGAGCTAGATCCCGCGCGCTTGCCACAACTAAGAGTTCGCCTGCCGCAACAAAGATCCCGTGTGCTGCAACTAAGACCCGGCGCAGCCAAAATAAATAGATAAATAAATATTAAAAAAAGATGAGTTTAACATTGAAAAAAAAGAATATGGTATAGTCTAAAGATAACTTTTATACGTACTGGGAAACCAAAAAGTTTGGGGGATGCTTTATTGTGATGTTTGATTTGTTGCGGTGGTCTGGAACTGAACCTGCAACATGTCAGGTGTGCCTGAATTCACACACACATGCACGCATGATGCACACATACATATGCTGTTTCTCAGGTACCTACGATGTGCTGGGCACTGCGGTTACGCATACTAATTGATGTTGTTCTCACAAAGCCCTTAACACAATGCCTGGAGGAGAGTGAATGCTCAGCAAACGTTACATATGGGGCAGACTGGTGGGCACAGGTTGGACTCTGGAGCCAGTTGGCCTGGGCTTGACTGTGGCTGACACTGGCAGGTCCCTAGATCGTGCCTGCCTTTTATCTCCTGTGATAGCTCAGGTCTCAGAGAGCTGTCGAGTGGGTTGATGAATTAATAAGGGAATAACAGAAAAGTGCCTGGACCTGGGAAAGTGCTCAAAACACATTAGCCTCCTTTATTGGGTTAACCAGAAAGTTCGTTCGGAGTGGCACAGCAAAACCCGAACGAACTTTTTGGCCAGCCCAATATTACAATCATTATTGGATTTAATCCTCATCGTGACTGTGTGACAGGAGATCTTATTACTCTCATCTGACAAGTGAAGAACTTGAATCTCAAAGAAATAGGGTCATTTGTTGCTGGTCAGAGGGCTAATCAGGGCAGATGTGAGATACGAACCCAAGTAAGTCTGACTCAAAAGGACAGGCCTGTAACCTCCCAGCCCCCAGGTCTCTGTGCGGTCAGCATCCTTCCAACCTGGCCTGAAACCCTCCTCTTCCCCCAGGAAGGCTTCATGGATTTGCCACATGTACCCACCATGACTCTTCCTCATGGTTCATGCATTTGGCTTATTGTAAAATGAAGTCTCAAAATGGAGTGAGATTTCACCAGACCTTCTCCCATCCAGCCACTTGAGGGTTCTTTTTAAGGCAACTGAGGATCTACCACACCCCTTGTATCCAGGATGAAGTCCAAGCTTCCAGGTCTGGAATTTGATGTCAAGTTCCTTGGGGACCCGGTCCCTGCTTGTCTTTCACCTCATTGTTGGTTACTTTCACTGGATTCGTTATCATCTCTGTCTGGGTTTGGATCCCACCTGGGAGAGTTAGGGTTGACTTCACTTTGGGCTACGTGACTTGAACTCTCTGGGCCTCAATTTCCAATCTATATAATGGGTGTAATGATACAGTCCCCAGAGTGTCTGTAACACAAGGAAGCTGTTATCCTAGTGTCTTGCACACATAAAAGCTCAGTAACTGCTTTTGCTATGACTGTGAAACAAACCTTGTATTTTCCTGCTGTGGCTCCCTCTGCCTGGACTTCTTCCACACCAAATCCTCTGGCACACTCTCATGGCCCTTTCAAAGGCCAGCTCAAACGTCACCTTCTCTCAGTAGCTTTTCAGATGCCACTTCCCACACAGAAGGGTGCAGCTGTGTCCATCCTACATGTTAGATTTAACATGTAGATACCGTCTGATGCAGCATTTCCCACATGCGGTCTGTGGGGGGGTAAAAAGTATTAAACCAAAAAAAATTTTTTTCCCATGGTCCAGCAGGTTTGGAGAACTCTGGGTTAAGTGAAGCTAATCAGGGCAAATTCCCTGCAGAGGGCCTGGAGCCTTTGACGTCAGTGCTCACACAGATTGTGACCTTCGGAGAAGCAGATGAGGGGGCAGCTTTTCCAGACTTTCATGGGAGCCTTTTATAGGGTCCTTGTTCTGGGGAATGCAGTTGGGAAATGCTGATTGAACCCAATTTCTTAAATTAGCAAATGGGGAGACTGAGGCCCTAAGACGTGAGGGCACACAGTGAGTAGCAAGCCTGGGAGCAGACCCCTGGACCCCTGGGCTGGGCTTCTCACTTGGATTCTTTGTTCTTCTGCTCCCCCCACCCCAGGCTATGCTGACCACATGGGGCTCAGTCAGTTCCGCCGAAGATTTCAGATGCTGGACCCTCTGCTCATGAAGAAGCTCAAGTCGGCCCCCGAGAGAGTGGATGAGAAGAAGGTATGTGGAGCCAGGTGATGGGGGTGGAGGCCCCAGTGCTTCTGTTCTGTAGGGATGGCCCCGGGGGCAGCTGGGGCAGCCGGGATCCGAGAGCTGGGCCTTGGGGGCTAAGGTGACGGTGGCATGAGCTTTGACTCAGACCCCTGCTCCAGACTTCGCCCGCTGCCATGTCACTTAGGACACTGCCTACCCCAGAATGGTCCTTCTGAAACCCTGCATGAGAAAGTGCAGGGAAAGAATTAGAGCCACGAAAAGAGCAAGTCCCAGCCAGGGGGACTCCTAGCGAGATGAAAAGTCGTCATTCCCACCCATAGGAATGTTCCCCTCGGCACCAGCACCCTGAGATATAGTCTATGAAAAGAGGACTCTGTGGTCCCAAACACCCCCCTCAGGGCCTTTGCACAAACTGTCCCCTCTGCCTGGAGCGCTTTTCTCCCCAGTCCTTGCCTGGCCAGTGTCATTGTCATCTTGCTATTCAGATCTTGGCTCAGATGCTCTTCTCCATCACATCATCTTGTTTTAATAGTTGCATAGCACTTATCCTTATCTGAAATTATACACAGATTGCCTGTGTGTTCTCTAGCTCACAGCAAGTGTTCGATAAATTTCCCGTTGGATGAATGAATGAATACATGTACCTAACCTTGTTATTTCTGCCCCTGGGTATCTCCTTTCTCCATCTCTACTGTAAACTTCTGGAGCCGGAAGTCTTCACCCCTAGTGCCAAAGCCTCGGTAAATGTTTCTATTGAGAATGGCCACCGGCTAATCAATGATAGAGCTCTTCAGAATTTGCAAAGCGCTAGTGCATCCTCACAACAGCCCTGCAAAAGAAGAGCTGTTACATCTCTTTTATAAATGACGAGACGTAGGCTCATGGAGATGGATGATTCCCTTAAGGCCACATAGCCGAGCATTCATGGGTTTTGTCCTTGAACCCAAATTTCTTGATTCCAGGGAGTGCTTTTGAGAAAGCCTGGGCTCCAGAGTCAAACAGACCTGCAGTTGACTCCCAGCTGGGGCTGTGTGAACTTAAACGAGTGAATCCATCTTTCTGCCTCAGTTTCCTCATCTGTAAAATAGGAACAACAATAATACCAACTCCAGCGGGGCATTTGGAGGATTGTATGTAATAGTGTAATTGATGTGCTTGACGTAGGGCCCGGCATATAATAAGGGCTCATTATATATGAACTGCTGTCAGCAGCATCAGCACCACCATCATCATCTTTCAAGGCCAGAGTGACGGCAGCCAAGCCACACAGGCTGGATATTCACAACCGTGTTGAAACTCCCCCTCCAAGTGAGTGTGCCCGTGCATGCCTGAGCTCACTGAGTCGTGAGGTAAGAAGAGTGAAAAGAGTCACAATTCTTAAGTCCTCTCTGGGCTCGTTTCTGCAGCAAGGGCCAGGGCACAGGCCACCTCCTGCAGACAAGGCGGCATTTCTCTGTGGCCCTCCTGAGTCACCGTGGGGAGGGGACCTCAGACCCAAGCTGGTGTGGAGCAAGGCTATCCCCGCCAACCCATCTTGGAAACCACGAAACTCTGCCTGGCTTGGTGCCACCAGCCACTCTGTACCAAGCTTCATTGGGGTTCTTTATCCTAGGTCCCCCGCCCCAGTCTTAATCTCCGTTCAGAGCATCTGGAATGGAACCATTGAAAGGGGCTTGGGCTCCTCTGCAGTTGAAAACAGCACAGAAGTGGGGCGTGGGGGAGCTGTCTGCGGGGGCAGTGGGGGTAGCATATGGAGGCATTTCTATTCCGGACGACTCAGCAGTTCTCTCTTGGAGCCAAACCGAAGCCGCCTCCATACACTCGCTGGAGGCCTCGAGAAGTGGAAAATCACCGGTGGGACGGACTTGGGAGTTTTTGCTGCTGCTTCTTCTTCTCTTTTTATTTGCTCACAAATTTCATCTGCTGCAGCATAGGATTTTGGTAGCAGCAAAAGGAAACGCCATCCTGCCTCTTATGAAAAAGCTGATAAATATTCATTTGCCAGGCAACGTGATACGCCATGAATTATACATGAACACGTGCTCGGGTGGGCAAACGGTCAGCCTCTGTGTGCAAAGCATTTAAGACCTCAGGATTTAATAAGACAAGTTTGACAGCTAGAAAAGGTCAATATTATCATTAGACACTAGACAGCAGCAGAGGGAATTCATTGTCAGGGTGTGAAATGGGCCTCGGTGCATCCCTTGTGTGCCCAGCATGCACGTGGTGCTTAAACAAGGCTCTTTCCCAGTGAAGTGCTCTCATTTGGAGGGTCCCCGATGGATATTTTGTGCTCCCGAAACAAAAATAGCGTGTGCCTTTTACCACAGATGCACAGACCCTCATCACGAAATATCAGGCGTAATGTGAAAAGGTTACGGCCCTCAGTAGATAAAGCCTCCCTGCTCTGGGAATTATCCCCATTTTACAGCAGAGGCGAATGAGGCTGTCACCCCCCAGCTGGGCAGTGGGGCAGTGGTAGAGCTGGGATTTGAACTCAGGTTCTCAAATTCCTCACATAGGGCTTTTTACTGTTTATTGTGGTAAAATACACATAACATAAAATTTACCATCTTAACCTTTTTCAAGCATACTTAGTGGCCTTAAGTACATTTGTATTGTTGTGAAGCCACCACTGCCATCCATCCATCCATGGATCCATCCATCCATCTCCAGAGCTCTTCATTTTCCAAAACTGAGGCTGTCCTCATTAAACACTAGCTCCCCATCCCCCGCCCCCCAACCAGCCCTTGGCAACCACCATTCTGCTTTCTGTCTCTATGAATTTGACTGCTCTAGGGACCTCATATAAGGGGAATTATCTAGTATTTGTCCTTTTTTTTTTTGCGGTACGCGGGCCTCTCACTGTTGTGGCCTCTCCCGTTGCGGACCACAGGCTCCGGACGCGCAGGCTCAGCGGCCATGGCTCACGGGCCCAGCCGCTCCGCGGCATGTGGGATCTTCCCGGACCAGGGCACGAACCCGTGTCCCCTGCATCGGCAGGCAGACTCTCAGCCACTGCACCACCAGGGAAGCCCTAGTATTTGTCCTTTTGTAACTGGCTTATTGCACGCAGTATGATGCCCTCAAGGTTCACCCATGTTGTAGCACGTGTTGCAGCACATTCTTAAAAGAAGAATTTCTTTCTTTTAAGGCTGAATCCCGTTCCACTGTGTTTATGTAGTACAGCATTTTGTTTATCCATCCTCTCTCAGTGGACACTTGGACTGCTTCCACCTTTTGGCTATTCTGAATGACCCTGCTATGAACACAGTGTACAACTATCTCTTTGAGACCCTGTTTTTGATTCTTTCGGGTGTATACCCAGAGTGGAATTGCTGGATCATATGGTAATCCTATGTTTAACTTTTTGAGGAACCTCCAAACTGTTTTCCGTAATGGCTACATTATTTTATATTCCCCCCAACGAGGGTTCCAGTTTCTCCACATCTTTGCCAGCGTTTGTTATTTACTGGGTTTTCTGTTTGTTTGTTTTGCATTAGTTATCGTAATGTGGGAGGTGGTATCTGATTGTGGTTTTGATTTGCAGTCCTCTGATGGTCAGGGCTGGTGAGCATCTTTTCATTGTTCATACAGGACTTCCGAACGGGAGCCTTTTGAAGACAGAGTATTTGGTGAAGTTTTGTATAGAATGTGCCATCTGTGATGTTAATTTAAAATAATTATTATTGATCCCATCCAACTGTAATGAAGTGCCTCCTTTGCACCAGGCCCTGTGCTAGCTGCCAGAGAGACAGGAATGAACAGAACACAGCTTTGTGGGGAAGAAGGATGAAAATGAGTCATTTCCAGACAGAGGGATAGTTTGGGGATGCCCCAGGAAACACATCTAAAACTTCGGATTTTTGCAGCAGGGGAGGGGTGGGACATTCAGGGAAGACACCTCAGTGCAGATGACGATTGAGCTGAGCTTTTCTGGGACAATTTCGAGGAATCAAGTAAGAGAAAGTACAGGGCAAGCCACATCGGGAACAGCATGTACAGAGATCCAGAGTCACGAGGTTACATGGCTAATCTAGCGTGGCTGGAGCATAAATGCTGCCAAGTGTCAAGAAAAGGGTCTAAGGTTGTTGGCAGGGGCCAGACCACAGTCACTGTTAGCAGAGATAGAGTCTGGGCTTTATCAGGTGGTCGGTGATGGTTGACCAAAAGGTTATCAGCAGGAGCACAGCTTTGAAGACCAGATCGTTATTATTTGAACTGGCTTAAGCAAAACTATGAAGGAAGTCAAGTCCACTGTGGCCATTCCTTGGCCCTCTGTAGGGAGCAGTGTTCTCATGCTGACTTCCAGCCATTGAGGATGCCCGTCTCTTCTAGACTCCCAGGCATCTGCTCCGGTCTCCAAAATAACCCTCTCTAACCACCGTGGGTCCCGTTCCTCTCTCCCAGGTTATCCCATCTGGTTAAGATTATGCCTTAACCCACACTGAAGCCCTCCCAGAGTGACCTCAGGCAGGTTCCTGGAAGAGCTCATTCGGTTCACCTTGGCGGTGTCCCAGATTCTGGTCCCTTCAGTCTCTCTGCTGCTGAGGCAGGAATCACTAAGTCTCCCTGATCCCATGATGGGAAAGCCCTGGGCCCACCGTCTTCCCCTGAGTCTACAGTGATGATTGATTTTAGCCAACCAAATCTGTGTCCCTGGGGCCTTGATCTGAACACACCTAAGGCATGCCAGTCTGTCTTCTCAAAGGCAGCCACTCTTCTTCTGTCTTAGACCCTGGTAGACACTCCCGATTTCCTCTGAATTTGTCTCAGAGTCCTTTTCTGCTGGGAAGAGGCCCCTGTGAGCCCGTGACTGGGGCAGAGGGGTGGGGGGAGGGAGAGAGGGAGCTGTCCATTCTCATGATGCTAAACGATTTTTACGGGGCCTTCCATAGCCTTAGCCCTCTGGAATTTATTCATCATCCTTCTCTTTCTCACCTTGCTGTCCTCCTCCAGTTTGGGTCTGCTGTTTTAATAACTGTACATGTTTTCCATTCTGTGTTAACCAACTCAATTATATAAATATGTGTGTGTGTTATTTATACGTTCGTCCATATAGTTTATGCTTTGTGCCAGACATTCTGTTTACAGTCTTGAGCCTATAGAGTTAAAGAGCAGAGATATAGTCCCCACCCTTATGGAATGATTTGATCAGTGTGTAAGTGAGAGTTTTCAGTGGTTAAAAGCATGTGGTTTAGAGTCAGACAGACTTGGGTTCACATCCTGGTATCTGCCATCTCTCTTTCCATTCATCCGTGCCCCATGATGCTTGATAGCTGTATGACCAGGGACAACATGTGATAGGGCATAACAAAGTGCCTGGCACATAGTAGGTGCCCAAACACATGGCAGCCATCGGGTCATGGTGTGGGTTTCCTGGAGAAGGTGCTGCTGCACTGACAGCAGCCAAATGGTGTACTAGGAGAGCATCTGTCTCCACAGACGTGGGTTCCCTGCAGCACACTACCTGCTGAGGATTGAGTTGGGGAAGCTCTTCCCAACCATGGCTCTTTGTGGTTCCTGGAGTCTTCCGCTGCTTGTCTGGCATGTTCAGCTTAACGTGAGATGTCAGACTGTGTGCTTTTTATTGAACATTGGAGAGAAAACTCTGTGCAAAATTCTAGGACACAAAAGGATTCTGCAAGTGGAGGCATGAATTGGGTTTCTCCCAGGTACATTGAAGGACTCATAATTTGAGCCTAGAATGGTAAAGGTGAAGGGTGTGTCATCACTCCACAGTGCCAGAGGG
Source organism: Delphinapterus leucas (assembly GCF_059928025.1). NCBI lineage: Eukaryota > Metazoa > Chordata > Mammalia > Artiodactyla > Monodontidae > Delphinapterus > Delphinapterus leucas. The sequence continues at coordinate 19,480,338 of NC_143142.1, forward strand.
GCTTATAACCTCAGAACCTCTACCAATTATTAGTACTTATTGAAACTTAGCATGTGCCAGGCATGATATTAAGTACATTATGTGCATCGTAAGAGCTGCTTGGAAGTCTTTAAGTCCAGCATCCGAGCCCACAGAGGGTTTCTGTTGACTGCTTTTTGTTTTTCTTGGATATAGGTCACACTTTCCAGTTTCTTTGCGTGTCTCGTAATTTTTTGTTGAAAGCTGGCCATTTTCAATAATATAAAACTGCCTCTAAATTCTGCTCTTCTCCCAGTTACGTGGTAACTTATCTGAACTAGGGTTATGGAGTCTGGCTCCCCCACGTTGTGAGACTGCTGCCATCTCTTTTCAGTTTGTTTCACTCTTGTTTTTATTATAAATTGTGGTTTCTCAAGAGTTGCCCCTGTGTCAGCACAGCTTAGTGGTCAGGAGAGGTTGTGGTCAAACATTTTGAATCTGTGAAGCTTTTATCTAATCCTTACGGTACACTGTGTGGGTTGGAAAATGTATTCGACATTCAGGCATTTACAGTGTGCCACAGATTTTACTTTCTGTGTGGCTCTTTCACATGTTTTCTGCCTGTGCACATGGCCTTATATTTAAGTAGGGTTATATACATGCCTAAGGCTCTCTCAGTCCCTCCTGTGCATGCGTTGTAGCCTTCCAGATTGCCAGGAGTCTATGGGAGGCTCTCAAGGCCCACCATGACTGTCCTATTCCCTATAGCTCCTTGTTATAGGGACCTGGCTAGTCACTGGCCCATTGCTTGCCCCTCTCAGGGTAACAGTCTTAGGCTAGCTGTGCCATTGACTTTCTCCATTTGTTTGCTGCCAAGAGCACTACTGTTTCTGACAGTGTTCCTGGGTGTGGGATTTCCCCTTACTTTGATCCTTGTAAGTGAACCCCTTCTGGCAGCAAAGTGGATGGTTTTCACAGCTTGCCTCGCCCTGGTAGGACCTCTGCAGTGACAGAGCTTAGTGGGGAGTGGAAGGGTCTTGGCCATGATTGCCATAAACTCCCACTCTTCTTAAAGGCCCAGTAGTTTCTCTTGAATAAATGTTTCTCAATTTGCTGCATCCCCTTGCTCAATTTCCAGAGTATCAAAGTTGTTGTTTTTGAAAAACTGTATCCATGTCTGTCATTGTTTTGCGGGGAGAGGATTTGTCAAGCTCCTTGTACTGACATTCTGGAAGTCTCACTCCTACACACTACTTTCGTGGTCTCATTAAACTGCCCCCACATCCTTGTAGCATAGGCGTGACTACTCCTATTCTAGAACAGGGCACCAAGAGGACCCGAGAGGAGGAGCGGGGTGCTCAGGGTCCCACAGCTAGCGAAAGCTGGAGCTGTACTGGATCGCAGCGTCCGAGGGCAGAGAACAGGCTGAGTTCTCTGATTCCCTGGGGTTGTGTCATGTGATGTTTGACAAGTCCTTTCATTGCACTCGACCTCACTTTCTTTCTCTATAAAATGGGCATAAAACTTCCTAAGATAGTCACAGAAGTTTGAAAATTAGATGAGTTATGGGTAAAGCACTCAGAGCAGTGCTCAGACCCCAAAACACAAGGGAAAACTCTTTTTTTGGAAGCAGAATGGCCAACATTTTACTCAGCCTTCCATGCCGAGAGGTTTTACCTCAACTGTTGGGACAATTCAGATGGGTTAGCTGATTCCATAAAGATGCGGAACAAGGAAGAAATTTCTTACAGTCACCTGGATTCTTGCCCTGTCATCCACCAACTGGCTGTTGGGCAGTGATTATATTAGGTAGAAACAAATGAAATCACTGGTATTTCACCTAAGCAAGTGACAGTCTCATATGGCTCGATGTAAGAGTAATATTAATGTTGATAATGAGAGCAGCTGAGTACAAAGTCACTGACAAAGTCATTTTCATGTACGTATCCTCAGTTAATTGTCCCAGCCCCTGTACAGTCTAGGCAGGGAATGTTAGCATCATCTTGCAGGTGAGGAAAATGAGGGTCAGAAGCACAGTTCAGTGCCCGCAGCCACCTGTTCACTCTGTCACTTGCACCTAAGCGTCCTTATCTGTACAGTGAGGTCAACAGGACAGAATATCTCCGTGAGGCCTAATGTGCTTGGCTACACAGACATCTAAAGGGCTCTAAGAAAGCAGGGAGACGGAGAAGAATCCCTGGATCTTGTGGGGCCGGTTGTGTGTTTCGGCCGTGTTTGGGGTACACCTGAGAAATGGAAGCTTAGTCCGCATTCTGCAGCACCACTGCCATCTTATCCAAGCGAGAGGCCGATAGGACCAGCTCCGGGACATCAGGACGGGCTCAGGATGTTTACTGAGTGCCTACTGTATGCAGCTATTTTGTGAAGCCCTCCACAAGCACAGCCACAGAGTCTTCCATCATAGGTGCCATTATTTCCCCCCATTGTTCTGAAGAGGAGCCTGCAGCTCAGAGTAAAATGCTTGTCCAGGGTCACACAGTTCGTGAGTGGTTAAACGAGAATCTCAGTCCAGGTGGATCTAACTCCACATCCTGATTTTTTCCTCCCACACGTGGGCTCTGGGCATTAACTCCAAAGTAGGTTAGAAAATTGTCACCAGCTGTAGGCTTCATTGCTTTTCCATCCGTCCATCTTGTTTTCAGCCAATGTTTATTTTGTTTTCTTCTTGTGCAGAGAGAAAAAAAAATGTTGTAGTCTGGATATGTTGGTTTTATGCATTCTGCTGCCTGTAGCTCCCTTGGAACATTTTTGGCTAAAATGTAATAAGTGAAACCACTGAATTTTTGGAGGGGGCGCTATGGAATGTTCCTCTCAGAGGTCAGAGGAGGAAACCTCCCCCCAGATTACAGCCTCAGAGTAGACTTTTAATAAGCATTTTTTTTTTTTTTTTTGTATCTTAGGAAGTTTTCTGTGATGCCGATGACCCATGGAATTGAAACTCATCTACCAGATTACTCTGTCTCATAACACCTTTTGCTTCTTTGAGTGTCGCAATTACTTTTCTGACAGCTTATTCTGAAGATAGACTTTGTGATTTCCGGTGAATGGAAGGTCCGTGAGGGGGTGGTGTGAGGGTGCAGCGGGAGGAGAATTGGCAGTCACCAGGGAACCAGGCACGACCTGCATTCATCTGAGGGTACGGATCTCTGGCAGGCTTGTTTCAGAGCCTGCAGGCCTAGACGACAAGAGGAAAATTCCATTAAATGGCTGGTGGTTTGGCTAAGGCTGCATCCAGGGATCTCTGAGTGAATTTGTTTCTCCTGGAGGGGGTGGCCTTTCTCCACACTCCCCCCCAACCCTGCCCCGCTTCTACCCTCACTGGGTCTCTCTTGCCGGGCGTCCCCTCATTCAGTCATAATTATTGAGCTCCTGCTGTATGCATAGAGCAGTACCAGGTGCAGTGGAGGAAACGGGTGAATTAGACACAGGCTCTCCCTCCCTAACCTAGGTCAGGAACACAGGGTTAAAGGCCACGTCATTTATTCACATATTTGGGAGAGTGAGGCCGTCTCTGGCACATGTGATGAGAAGGACAGGGTGCTGGGGAGGCTGTCACGGGGGACACAGCAGGTAAATTCCCCAGTAGCCTAGGGCCCTCTGCAGCTGTCTTGGGCCTGGGAAGCAGTCGAGACGTAGGTGTTGCAGTGTGGCCCGACACACCTTGGTTCGAGTCTGGTTCGGCCCATGTGTAACTTATAACCTTGGGGAAATGCTTTCGTTCTGTGTTTTTAAAATGGGGGTAAAACATAGGTAACATAAACTTTGCCATTTTAACCATTTTTAGGCGTGCAGTTCAGTGGTATTAAGTGTATTCACACTGCTGTACAGCCATCACCTCCATCCACCTCCTGAATCCCTTCGTCCTGTAAAACTGAAACTGTACCCAGTAAACACTAACCCCGCCCCCCCCAAGCCCCTGGCAGCCACCATTCTACTTTCTGTCTCTATGAATTCGGCTGCTCTACGGACCTTATGTAAGTGGAATCACAGTATTTGTCCTTTTGTGTTCGGCGTATTGTACTTAGCATAATGTCCTCGGGGTTCATCCATGTTGTAGCATGTGTCAGAATTTCCTTCCCTTTCGAAGCTGATTAATATTCCGTTGGGTGTATACACCACGTTTTCTTTATCCATCCATCTGTTGACGGACACTTGGGTTACTTCTACCTTTTGGCCACTGTGAATGACACTGGCATGAATATGAGTGTGTGCGAGTATCTGTTCAAGTCCCTGCTTTCACTTTTTTGGGTATATATCCAGAAGTGGAATTTCTAGATCATATAGTAACTGCATGTTTAATTTTTCGAGGAACTGCCATAGTGTTTTCCGTAGCAGACACGTCCTCCATTTAGTTTTGCATCTGTGGTTTTCTCCTCTATGAAATGGGCGTGGTAGTATGACGACCCACCTAGGGTTGCTGTGAGGCTGAAATGAGGTGGTGTCTGTGAAGGTCCCAGCAGAGTGGACGGCACACAGTAGGTGCCTAGTACGTGCTCATCCTCTACACTTACCTGGGGAGGTGGAGCTCTGTTAGCTCACAGACACGTGGGGTCACCCTCTCTCTCCCGGTGTATCCCTCAGCCATGCAGCCAGCTGGCCTTCCACTTTGGGAGTCTCCTGCCCTCAGTCTGTCTTCCTCTCTCTAACTCTCCTCTTTTTCCCAGGCTGTGGCAGAGCTCCTGCAGACCCTGGATCTGGAGAAGAAGACAGTGGCCGTGGGGCACAGCCAGGTGAGTAGAGCTTCTTCCTTTTACCGTTCTACCCATGACATCAGGGACGCACGTAAGACCTGAGTCTTGTCCTTCCTCAGCATCCACTACTTCTGTGTGTCTCCTTTCCACCAGACAGGGCTGAACACAGGGCTAAGTGATTTCTGCCCTTGTTATGTGACAAGGCTGTAAAGACAAAATGTTATAATGTGGGAGGAAATAACATTGGGGAATATCATTTATTAGAGGTAACATTCCCAGGGACCTCAGTGGTCTGGAGAATTAACATCTGGACTTCAGGTAGGACTTTCGGAACTTCAGAAACACCCATCGTCACTCCGAGCCTTGTAACTTTTGCTTTGCAACCAACTGTAACGCAACAGTAGTCCTAGCGGATTAGCAGCAGTAAGTGAAAGGAGAGGGCACGAGAAGAAGGTACATGTTTTTAGGTCTGAGAGACGTAGATTTCTCCAAGCTGGTGTTGAGCCAAAAGCCCTTCCAGAAAAGTTGAAACGTCTAGAGAAGAATTTCATGGAGCCCTAATATGCTCATACATCTTATAAGTTTTCAAGAGGGAAAATATAGTGTTTAGGGCTCCCCAAATGATCTGACCCTGGGACCGTCACCGTTTTGTTTTTGTGGAAGACCCATTAACACCGCCCAGAACTAGTGTTCCCTGGGTCATAGTGTGGGGAGTGGGGAACAGAGGTTGGAAACTCAAGGACCAGGAGGAGGGCAGGGGAGTAGGGACAGCGTTTAGAAATACAAACTGGAGAGAGAAGAGACCAAGGGACCACCTCCCCACTTACTTATCTACTGATTGATTAATGGCACCCAGGAAACCTTTGTCAATTAATTGCCTTCCACGTTCAGGTACCGTGTAAAGTGTTGGTGGCATTATTGCCCATTAGTACCTCTTGCAAAGTGAAGTGTGCTGCCCCATCACACCTCTTTCCTCGGAGAGCTCACAGTCATTCACGCTGGTCATTGCTCCCTAGACACACTAGCCTCTCCCCGCAGGCTTCTTGGTCCTTCTACAGCCTGTGGTTGAAGCTGTTAGTCTGCTGTGCTTCCAACCTGATTGATCCTGCCGGGAGCTGGCAGCAACTCTGTGGACATTTCCAGTAGAGGAGATAAGCCCCTGGGTTACTGGGCTCCCACCACAAGCCTGGTGCTATGCTAGGCAAATTCATATATTATTCCTCTTTTCCCTCACAGTCTCTCGAGATAATTACAGTATCCCTTCTTCACAGATGAGGAAAATGTACCTCTGGGAAGTCAGCCCCTTTTCCAGGTCCTCTAGGGAGCCAGGAGCACAGCTCCCATGGAAACCTGTACTGGTCCAACCCCCAAGTTCTCTTCAATACGCTGTGGGTTCTGTTGTTTATTAATGGAAATATACAGCAAATTCTTTACACACAGATGTTTATGGTCTTGAATCAGAGGAATTCTTCTTCAGCTCCAAGAACTTCATCCTTCTAGACCAGTGGTTCTCAAAGTGTGGTCCCTAGACCGGCTGCAGCAGCATCACCCGAGAGCTTCCCGGAAACAGAACTCTCAGGCGCCGCCCCAGACCTACTGATTCGGAAACTCTGGGGATGGAACCCTGCAGTCTCGGTTGTAACATGCCCTGTAGGGGATTCCAGTATATGCTCAAGTTTGAGAACTACTGTTTAGATAAATTACTTAGTTATTTCATGCATTTCAAAATCAGTCCCTGTGATCCCATCAGCTATTGAAGAGCAGGGAAGAAAACAGCAAGATGAAAAGTCACTATACAAAGTCTCACAGTGGCGAGGCAAGATGTCTACCAGCCGAAAACATCCCCATAATAAAACATTATTATTATTAATACTTGGCATTCACTAAGAAACTGTCCAGAGCAAATCAAGGTCACTGTGCCCTTTGGGAAGCCAGGCAAGGCAATAGACTGAGATCTTTAAGGGCAGATGCAACTCTCATGCTTTGCAGGGTTCGGCACTTAATAGGTGGGAAGGCTGTGAATAGGGGAAGAGAACAGGCTGACCTGGTCCACACCCAGGCCCCACCACTGCCTGTGTGAATCTTAAGTGATTTAGCCTCTCTGAGCCTCAGTTCCTGCATCTGTAAAATGGACCCACTGCTCTCTACCCCCCAAGCTGGCTGTGGGACTCAGTAAATTGTCCTTCAACAGGGGCTGGCTGTCATCATTTGTGGCAGGCATTTGCCAACGGGGCCAGGATGCTTGTCAAACAGGATAGCGTTTTAATGTTTAAAGAATTAAACTCCTCTAATCAGGAAAATTACTAAGAGGCGGGTAGCTAATTCCTCAGCAATACCAGAAAGGAGACTGGTTGCCATATTAGATTTTTAAACCTTGGCTTGCCTAACTGGCTTCCAGAGATCCCTTAAAGATAGGGATGTTGGGATGTTACACTCTGCGTGGGCCCGATAAGCAGCTGGACCCCTGAAAAGTGAATAATTTAGACTTTTCTTTGTGATTCTCAGCCCCCGGTACCTTATCGAAGCCTGTGCCGAGGGCCATGACATTTATGAAAAAGGTGGGATTCCACATGCCGTCGGCCTTCTGGTCGGAGTATGCTCTTAAAAGGAAAAGAAAATAAATCAAGCTAAGATTCTGCAGCGGCGATGACTTACTCCCACTCTGCGTATGGTCGTTTCCAATTATCTTTTTAATGAAAGCCTCATACTTAATCAGTAACGGTTTTGGCGGCACTCGCTGCCTTTTGTAACGTATGGACTAGCGCCGTCATCACTTTGATCATTGATTTTTTTTTTATAGCAGCTTTTGGGACTCACTAGCTTGTGAAATTAATGCAGTCATTATTGAAGCAATCTGATAGGTAATGAGTCAATCGTGTGTTTATTTCAATGAGGCTAATTGTCTTGGTGGTCCTGGCTGATAGTGTTCTGTAAAGCGATGGAGGGTTGCAAAACAGAGTTAGCACTGATTGGCTGCGCTAATTTCCATTCTCCCTCTGAGAAAAAGCTTACTGTGGGATTAGCAGAGTGGTCTTCATTACAGAAAATAGGTTTAAGGGAATGGAGAATCGATTGAGACCCTTTGTTCCACCTGGAATCAAATTGCATTTCAGCCTCAAACTCCCGGTGTTTGGATCATGTGAGCGAGGAAGTGAAGCTTCTTGCCGATGTTGAGAACGGGTACAGGGCGTGGACTTGAGGTCCTGGGTTCGAGTCTCAGCTTTGCTGACCACCAGCTCTGTGAACTTGAGTCAGTGACACAGCTTCCTTGAGCTGACAGATTCCTCGTGGGACTGTTCTGCATATTAAAATGGGACATAGGAGAAAGAGCTTTGAAAAATTTAGATGCCATGCAAATGTTAATTACATTCAGTGACAATTGTAGTCTCGTCTGGAGTCAGAGAGAGGGAAATAAATCCCGGTGTTACCACCTGCTGGTGGAGGGTTGTTGGCACATGCCTTTTTTAGCCTTAGTTTCTCCCTCCGTGAAATGGGGGGATTGTTGTAACTACCATGTAAGATTCTGCATGTAAAGTGCTTTGCCTGCATACCAAATGGTTAGTTCAGATCCAGAACACAGGAGGGCTCCATCAGTGTTAGCCATTGATTGATAATGTCATGGATTACTTGACAATGTCACTGATCAAGGTGGAGCTCACCAGTGGCTCCAGAGAAACTGAACACCTTTGGGGCTACAAGCCACATCTGGCAAAGAAACGCACAGGACTGTGCTTAGAAATAAGCGGCACCAAGGCGTCTGAAACGTAACCCTCCCCTGTCACCGACTCATACATATCCCAGCAGCAGAGTGTCTTTCCTTTGCCTCTGGGGAGGCGACAGCAGCTTTAATGACCCCACCGCGTTGGCCGGGGCAGGCCTGGCCCCAGAGCTTCTGGTTCCCTCTGAAAACCCTCCCGTGTTCCCTGCAGTCTCTTGGGGGCAGCTGCGAGGGTGCCGGGGAGGCAGTGATCACTTTGCTGCAGGGGCCCTCATCCATTATTGATGCACCAAGGCCTGGAAACTGTTTTCCGCTGTGTTCTGCTCAATGCCTACACCTCCCGCTGGTGGCACCCGCCAGGCCCCATCCCCTCCTGACCAAGGAGGGCTGCCCTCACTTCCCCCACATTCTCCGCCCCTCCTTATAAGGCAGGACCGAGTATTTCTGGGGTGGCGCTTGTCTCAGGGCCAACAGCACTTATCAAAAAAGAACGCACACCCAGGACTGACACCAAGCCCATGATTCTGCATATCCTGGGGTGGGGCCTGGGAATGTGCATTGACCACCTTCCCTGGGTGATTCCGGTGCACAGAGATGCTTAGGCGGGTCTGTCCTACCAGTGGTTCTCAAATGAGTGTGTGCATGAATCCCCTGGGGATTAAATGAAAATGCCAGTTCTGATTCCGCAGCTCTGGGGTGGGGCCTGAGATGTTGCGTTTCTAACAAACTCCCAGGAGGTGACAATGACCATGCTAAGGTGCATGGACCACACCCTGAGCATCCAGGGGCCAGAAGAAGGGGAAGAGGAGGCATCAGGAGGCAAGATGCTCTGACCATTTAGACCCCCAGTCAAGGGCAGCTACTGACAGATACTTCGGGTAGGTCTAGGAGAACTGGGGTCTGAGCGGCAGCCCCTCCCACTTGAGGCAGTCTGATTCGGTGGCAGCGAAGTCACCCGCAGCCTTCTCTCCTTCCAGGTCTTCCTCAAGGCGGGCGTGGTCTCCAGGCTGGAGAAGCAGCGGGAGAAGCTGGTGTCTCACAGCATCATCTTGTTGCAGGCGGCTTGCAAGGGCTTTCTGTCTCGCCAGGAATTCAAGAAGCTGAAGGTGCGAGGGCCCAGGTGCCTTGTGAACCTGGCAGGGGCGTGGGATCGGGGAAAAGCACCATCTGTGCTGGTCTGGGGGCTGTAATCCCTGCTTCTCATGCTTCCTCTTGTGCACGAATCTCCAGTGGGATGTTAACGTGTGGATTCTGGTCCAGTGGGTCTGGGGTGAGCACGGGGTCTGCCCGTCTCCCATGATGGTGCCAGTGCGGCTGGTCCACAGACCCACCCCGAGTGGTCAGACTTTAATAGACACTTTGTAAGATGATATGATTGTTCTAGGACACTGACATCAAATCACCACCGACGTTAGCCTTGGTCAGGATATCCACGAGGTTGTCCAAGCCCTCCTGGGTTGGAAATGGTTTCAACCGGTCCCATCTCTGGAGAACTTGGCTTTCATGGGTCAGCAGAGAGCACGTGGGCAGGACCTGGCCACAGAGGCCTTTGGGACCAGAGGGCAAGGTCAGAGTCCTCAGTCCTGAACCACCCTGGGCCACCATCCTCAGACATATCCGGAGACTGAGTCTCCTTTCTGTAGCCTGCATGATGGAGAAAGGCAGCACAGCTCTGGAGACACACAGGAAGCATGTTCGAATCCCATCTGTACCACATAGTACCTGAGTGGAGGTGACATGAGATAATGTGCACATAGTACAGTACGTGGCTCATCGTTACTGCTCGGTAAATACCAGCTGCCATTGCCTTAGTGTTGTCGTTGTTAATTACTGCCACCAGAATGAGTCTCAGCGCACATGCCTCCAGCTTATGTGAATTGGTAAATTCCCTTGTACATACTTGGTAAGAACAGAAAAAGGCAAGAACATTAATAGTGGAAATACTGTAGGCAGTTTTACCAGCGCACTGCACTCAGGTAGTTTATGCCTTGGGATGATTTGAAATAGAGGTTAATTAAGCGCCTGGGCTGTGTCTGCAGCCAGACTGCAGGGGTTCATATCCTAACACTGCCACTGAGAAGCTGTGTGGCACTGGGCATGTAACTGTACCTCTCTGTGCCTCAGTTTTCCCATCTAAAATGGAGATAATAGCAACACCTACCTTCACAGGGCTGTAGTGAGGACTAAGCTGGTGCGTGTAAGATGCTCTGGGCAGTGTATGGCCCGTAGGAGGCGCTGTGCCAGCTGTACGAGCCTTGGCTGTTGTGATGGTGGCAAAGGGAAAGGACCTCTGGCTTCTTAGTCAGCTTGATTCCCACCTATGGTAAGAATGCACTAGGTCAGCGGTTCTCGAAGTGTGGTGCCCGGACCTGCATTGTGAGTAATGCAGGTTCTCGGGCCCCACCCCAGACTCACTGAATCCGACCCTCTGGGGTAGAGCCCAGCCGTCTGTGTTTTAACAAGCATTCCAGGAGATTCCGGTGCACACTGAAGAGTGGGAAGCATGGAATTTGTGTTTAAATGCGCTTAAAATAATATCCCTTCCTTAAATATCAACTAGCGACATAATCGTGGCCACTGTTTCTCGCGGGCAGTGTCAGGGATTTTTGAGGATAGTTTTTGCCTTGCACAGTGACTTTTGAGCCTGATCCCCATGTAAGAGGTGACCCTGTTGTTTTATATAATATTTTGTACTCCTTGTCCTATTATTATTGTTATTAGATTATGCAAGATTAAACTGTGGCCTAATATTGATGCCAGGAGCCTGACTCCATGAAAGGAAGGTTTTGTTTTTTTTTTAAGTTTACCCAATCCCTTCCACTAGGATAAATCCATTTCCTGTACCCCCTTTGCCACCCTCTGCCTCCTTCAACTGGGCTGGGAAAGGCCCTTCAGTTTCCACTCTCCCTCCCCTGCAGATTCACCGGCTGGCTGCCCAGTGCATCCAGAAGAATGTGGCTGTATTCCTGGCGGTCAAGGACTGGCCGTGGTGGCAGCTCCTGGGCTCCCTTCGGCCCCTGCTGAGTGCCACCATTGGGGAGGAGCAGCTCCGCGCCAAGGAGGTGGGTCCACAGGGCAGGCAGGGCGCCTCCCTCCGCCCCGCCCCTTAGTGTTTGCATCCAGACCCAGTGCCCCACCCCTTGAAATTCTTCATCTGGGAATGCTCCACCAACAGCCCTCGCTGCCCCCTTGCAGATATCCCTCTGCTCCCTTCGACACAGACCTCCCTCCACCATGTGGCCAGCTCCTCTGTGGGCTAGTGGGTGCTGGTCAGAGGCGCCATCACCACCTCGGGGGCGTGCAAACGCTCGCTTACTGCTCATCCGGGAGACTCAAGGGGAGAGTTTTTGAGTCCTTTATCTTCTTATCTCTCAGGGGGCATTCCCCTTACTCTCCCTTCTACCCTATTAGCACCCACCTGTTATAGATAACTGCTCTGATTGGTTTCTGGTTTATCCTGCCTGTTGTTCCTTTTTGCAAAAATTAGCAAATACAGGCATTTCTCAGAGATAGTGCAGGTTCAGTTCCAGACCACCGAGATAAAGTGGGTATCACAATAAAGTGAGTCACGTGAATTTGGTGGCTTCCCAGAGCCTACAAAAGTTGACACTATACTTTAGTCTATTAAGTGTGCGATAGCATTCTGTCTAAAAAAACAGCATACGTACCTTAATTGAAAAATAATGCTGTTGGAAAAAATGCACCAGTAGACTTGCTCAACACAGGGTTGCCACCAACCTTCAATTTGTAAAAAAATGCAATGTCTGCAAAGTGCAATAAAGCCCAGCTCAGTGAAACAAGGTATGCCTGTATACACACACACACACACACACTAAACTAATGGTTCCTTTCTTTTTTACACAAAAGGTAGCATACTATGTTTTCTTCTGCAACTTGCATTTTTCACTTCAAAATATATTTTAAGAATCATGGCATGTCTATTGTTTTGGATTTTCTTTAAAAAAATGTTTTAACTGAAGTATATTGGACCTGCAACATTGTGAATTTAAGGTGTGCAACATGTTAATGTGATACATTTATATATCGTCACACGATTCCCATTTTTAAAGAAGTCTTCCTTGTTCCCTTTTCATGGCCACATAGGCCTCCTTGGTGTGTGTGTTTCATGGTTCACTCCACCAGCCTTCAGTGCGTGGGCATTTCAGTTGCTCCTAATGGTGGTATTGTAAACCTCGTGCTGACCCACTGGCCAAAAAGTGATAATTAGGGAAGACAAAGAGCTGAGCACCCGTCTCACTCGGGCGTGCCCAGTCTCAGGATAAGCAGCGGTCCTGTTCTGAGTATTTGCATTCAGCCCCTAGACTGGGCTGGTATAGACCAGACTTGCGTGAGCAGAGACATTGCTATTCAGAAATGGTCAAAGAAAACATCCCTCGTAGGAACTTGGCATCTGGGTGTCATCACAGATAGGTTGCTGAATTGCCTACTTCGTTCCCTGGCCACTCTTTATGTACATGGAACCTATACCTCCAGTGCAGAATGGCTTCTGTTAAGGTGTTTGCTTTTGTAGGCGGAGCTTATAGCGCTGAGACAGAAGCTAGAAAAGTCAGAGAGGTCTCGGAATGATCTGCGGCAGAACACAGACCTTCTGGAGAGCAAGGTAGCCCCATCCCTCCTGTGTGGGGTCCCTGTGCGGGGGGAGGTCTGCTGATGGAGAAGGTGACGAGGATGAGCCTGGCATCGTGCTAAGTGCCTTCGGGCCTCCTCAGAGTAACCCCGTGAAGTGCATGCTGTTACTGTCCTCGTTTTACAGAGGAGGAAACTGAGGCTCTGGAATATTAGGTACCTTCCCCAGGCCACACAACCAGCAAGTATAGAGCTGAGATTCAAACCCATGTCACTTGGCTCCAAAGGGAAGAATTTCTTCAATAAGTCACAAAAGCACAAATCACAGGGGGAAAATGATCACTGTGACCCCAGTAAAGTAATCAACTTCTGATTGTCAGAGCATAAAATGGAGACACACCACATACTGGGAGATGAAATTTGCAACACATATAATTGATAAAGAGTAACCAGGATATGTAAAGAATTTCCTCAAATCAACTGGAAAAAAGGCAAACACTCCAGTTTTAAAAAATGGGCAAAAATTAGGAATTGGCAGTTCCCAGGAGCAAGAGTTCTGATGATCAGGAATTCAGATGGCCAATAAACTCATGAAAAGATGAGCAACTAACTAGCAATCAGGAAATGTGAATTAACACAATAGGTGTCATTTCACGCTTCAGATGGGCAAAATCCAGAAGTCTTATGTAGCCAAGTGCTGGCAGGGGCGTAGCAGCAGGAGCTCATGCTGCTGGTGGGAGTGTAAATTGATCTCATGGCTCTTGAACAATCTAGCATTATCTCTGAAAGATGAAGCTGCCTGTACCCTGTGGCCCAGCAATTCCACTTCTAGATACACATGCAGGAGAAACTCTCTCACCTAAATGAAAAGACAAGAAGCTTATAGCAGCAACATTTGTCATGTTGAAGAAATATGAACACCCGAAAGGGAGTCTGTTGACAGAATGGATGAACACATTTTGTTATACTAAAAACTCAGTTACCAAAGTGAAAATGGATAAAGAGGCAGGCGAACTATGGCCCACAGGGCAAATGCATCTCGCCACCCGTTCTTTGTAAGTTTTACGGGCACACGGCCACGCCCATTCACCTGTGCCTAGTCTCTGGCTGCCTTCGTGCTGCAGAGGCAGAGTTGAGCAGTTGTGACAGACTGTATGACCTGCAGAGATTAAAATATTTACTGTCTGGCTCTTATAGCAGACGTTTCCTGACCCTTCAACCAGAGATACATGAACCAACATGGATTGCCCTCGAAAACAAAATGCTGAAGGAAAAGGATTACTTTACAAAAGAATGCCTAAAATATGTTACAGTACATATCAGTTTTTAAAATGTGCACAACAGCACTATACAGTGATTGGGGAATACACCTATGTAGTTAGGGTGTAAAGATATTCATGGGAATAATAATGCCGGATTCTGCATAGTGGCCGACTCTGGGGGATGGAAGGGACACGCGACTGGGGAAGGTTGGGCTGGGGTGTGTGTGACTGCAGGCTGGGGTTTTCTCTCTTTGGCTGGGGATTGAGTTCGTGGGCTGGGGATGAAGACGTGAACCGGATGGCCCTGCCCCCAAGGAGACCTCAGATTACAGACCCCTACACGTCTTCATTCCGTATAATGTGGGGGCACGGTCACTGAGCTGTGGGGAGACCACGAAAGAGCTCTCCAAGGAAAACTTGCCATCCCATTCAGCTCTCGGGGCCCGGATGAGGGTGAGGAGAAGAAGGCATGTGTCTGAGGCACAGAATTAAAAGGGGCACCAAAAAACTCAGCGAGATAAATAATATTTAATGCACTATCTTTTAAGAGGTAAATTGAATGCAAAAAATCCAGGATTGGGCTTCCCTGGTGGCGCAGTGGTTGAGAGTCCGCCTGCCGACGATGCAGGGGATGTGGGTTTGTGCCCCGGTCCGGGAAGATCCCGCATGCCGCGGGGCGGCTGGGCCCGTGAGCCATGGCCGCTGAGCCTGCGCGTCCGGAGCCTGTGCTCCGCAATGGGAGAGGCCACAACAGTGAGAGGCCTGCGTACTGCAAAAAAAAAAAAAGAGAAAAATTCAGGATGAGCAGAATATCAGAATTTTAAATAAATGCAGGGTTTACGGGTCAAGATTAGGGTGAGGCAAGTGACGAACTCCGCATGGTGGGATCCTGTCTTGATTCTTTATTTAAAAGTTTGATATTTTAGTTATCACAGATTTTTGGCATTAATTTTGATTTTCTTAAAGATTGCGTTAACGTTTTTAATTTGTCTCGATTTCTGAGGTTTTCGGTGCTCCCTTCAATTTTGCACCCTAGTTGAATGCTTCGCTGCCTTTCTTCAGGAAGCCCTGGGTACCTCACAGGCTTCTGGTGGAGTTCAGGTGGAGCTTATTTCTTCCCTTGTTCATCACATACTGTGTCTGAGCATCTCCCGTGTGGCAGACATTCAACCGGACCGACCCCTTGGATACAGCCAGGGACAAAGCAAAGTCCCTGTCCTCACAAAGTCTCCAGGCCAATAGAGGGAGACAGATCACAAGTAAATAAACACGCAAACTAGTTTCAGATCGTGGAGTGCTGCAGGTATTAAGCAGAGCGAGGTGACAGTGGAGGGAGGTCAAGTGGGGGCCGGTGTTTCCTGAGTGGTCAGGGAAGACTTCTGTGGACTGAGATATTTGAATGTAGATCTGAACGATTTGCTGTACCCGTTTCTGTGCAGATCTGGAGGAAGGGTAGAAACAGCAAGTGCAAAGGTCCTGAAGCAACATGAGATAAAGCTCAGTCCAGAGCAAAGCTAGAGCGTTCTCTGCCGGCGAGGCTGTGATGTTGTCATTACTGGTAATGTTGCTTGGTTTGGTTGATGGCTAATGGGGACTGAAATTAGATTCACCATCAAGCCAACATAA
Organism: Delphinapterus leucas; assembly: GCF_059928025.1. Classification (NCBI taxonomy): domain Eukaryota; kingdom Metazoa; phylum Chordata; class Mammalia; order Artiodactyla; family Monodontidae; genus Delphinapterus; species Delphinapterus leucas. Next base: position 19,496,201 of record NC_143142.1, read on the forward strand.
CTCAACCTTCACTCTACGTTCACAGCCTGAGTTGAGCCTCGCTGGCTCACGTGGGGCATGGAATGAAGTTGGGGTGGGGGGCTGTCTCTTTTCCACCCTTCTCATCCTCCCCGTGATTGTGTCCACTCTCCCCACCAAGGGTCCTCTGTCTGCTTAATCCATACCCACGGTCAGGCAAGAGGCAGGGGCCCCTGGAAGGGAGAGTCACGTCTGCACACAGAGTTAGGAGAAGCTGGACGGGCGGGGCTGCTGCGCCATGAGCCGGTGCCCTTCTCGTGGACGAGACTGTGAGGCGGAGACGAAATGACAACTGAGAGCGCCTTACGTTCTCCATCGAGGCTCCAGAGGGCCAGCGGCCTGACCTCTCTTGCTGGAAGTAGCAGCAGAAGCAAAAAATCGGAGCTCTGTGGGCTGGTGGGGAATATCGTTGACTTCCCGGTAGAAATTCCTTCCCGCCGAGCTGACACTTGATGCAGTAATTCATCTCGAGCTGTCAGGTTGGACTTGGGAGTTTGCGATGTGTCAGCTGCTGGGGGAGACTTGGAGAGAGGGATGCGGTGAGCATCTTTAGCATCTAGAGCTCCAGCTTATGGGACGCTGGGAGGAGAGAGGGAGGGAGCCAGGCTTCTGAGACCTGAACCAAGCAGAGATGTGTCAGCACCTACGGAATATTCTGTCCAGGCTCTTTTTGTCTTTGTATCACACACGGTTGAATGCATGGGGCCTTGAAAAAATAAGATAAAAATTTAAAGCTAAGAAAATCAGAGCAAAGGGAACTAAGAGTTGAGGAATATACAAAGCCAGGAAAAGAGTTAGAATATAGACATTTACCATTGGCCTCTGACTCACTCTTACTTCACAGCCTTTGCCTGTGCTGTTCCCTCTGCCTGGAACATTCCTCTCCACCCTCTTCACCTGGTAAATGTCTGGTCATCCCTTATTACTGAGTTCAGGTGGTGCTTCCTCCAAGAAGCCTTCCTTGACCCTCTAAGGGTGGGTTAGGCCCCCACTATATTCTACCCCTGGCCCTGTGCTTCCTTCCTCTCACAGCATTGATTGGTGCAACCTAATCACCTCCTGTGTCCCAGCTAGACTGGGAGAACCCAAGGGCAGGGATGTGTCTTGCTCATCACGTCAGCCCGGCCCCAGGTACAGAATAGACACAGAATGGGTGAGTGGAACCTTTCAAAGTGGGCCGAAATTTTGACACTGAGCTTCCTAGCAACCAAAGCAAAGAGGAAAACAGGATATTCCATAGACATGTTGTGCCTAGGTTAAACACACACACACACACACACCCACACACACACCTGTTGCTTGAGAAAAAAGTAACTTTTCAGGGTATTGAGATAATCTAGATATTAGAGAAGTTTCTTTGGTAGCATCTCCTTGAAATGCAAGCCAAGGGTGTGATGCCAGTGCCATAAAGAGAATTCAGCCAGGAGTCAAAGCAGCGCTTTATCCAGGAAGCACATTTAGATGACTGAGTGTTAGGATTTCTTCCTCTTCCTTCTCAAACCCCCCTTTCTGCTGCCTCTTCTTCTTCCTCCAGTTTCTCCTTTCCTTCTGCCTTTTAGACTTTATGGTAAGGTCCAACATATAAAAAAGTGCCCACATCTTAAGTGTACAGCTTAATGAATTTTCACAAAGTGGACACACCAATGCAACCAGCACCCAGAGTGTGACACAGGTCACTCCGAGCTTCCCTCAGATTCCCCCCTGGTGCCCCCTTTCAGCCACTACCCTCCACCCGTAACCACCAAACTGACTTCTGACACTATAGATTAGTTCTCTCCCTGTTTCTGCACTTTACCTAAATTCATCAAAGATGCGTACTCATTTGTGTCTGGTTTCTTTCATTTGACATCATTTGTGCCATTCATCCACCTTGTCATGGGTGATGGTGGATCACTCCCTCCCTTTGCTGTAGAGTAGTCCATTATGCACAGAGACCACTTTCTATCCCTTCTACTCTAAAGGAACATTCAGTTGTTTCTCTTTTTCAGCTATAAAGAACAAGCCTGCTGTGAACATCCTCACACGTGTCTTTTGGTGCACAGGTCATACACTTCTGTTAGGAATACACTTAGGGATGGAATGGCTGGGTTTTAAGTTGTTTCTGTGTTCAGTTTTCGTAGATGCTGCCAAACAGCTTGCTACCGTGTTTGTGTCGGTTTGCACTTGCACGTGGCCACAGGTGAGCATTCTGCCTGCTCCACGTCCTTACCTGCGCTGGGCCTTATCTGCCTTTTTCATTTAGCGATTGTGGTGGGTGTGCACTTGTACAACGTTGTGATTTTAATTTGCACCTCTTCACATGTTTTTGGCTATTTGGTTATCCTCTTTGGCAAAGTGGTCTTTCACGTCTTTTCTGTTGCTTTACTTGTTGATTTGTAGCAGTTCTTTATATGCCGTGGATATAAGGTCAGTTGCTCAATGTAAGTAGTACACATGCCTTCCACTCTGTGGCTTGCCTTCTCTGATGCAGTAATTTGAAGTGTTTTCTGAAGCCCTGCGTCTCTTCAGACCCACCAGAGGGCGAGGAGGAGGTCAGAGGGCTCCAGGACTCCCAAACCTGCATCCATTACAGTATATGCACTTTTTTGGTTTCATTCTGTTTTTATCGATTCTCAGGTGCACATTATTTTCTCCCTTTGTACACCTCTGGACTCAGGATGCATCTTACAATCAATGGCAGCTCAGATTTGGTGAAATGTAGTATGTTGGGGCCCAAGTAAGATTCCTTTTGAAGAAAGGGCTCTAATTCCCTTCCCTCCCCACCACCTCCCACCCACGACCTGGGCAAAGCTACTGGTGATTTATATTGCTTGCTTTTGCGCTTTAAAGAGCATCGGAATGATCCAGAGAGCTGGTAACCCTGTAGCTTCCCTGGTCCCATCTCTCAAGGCTTTGACCCAGGAGGGAATCTTGGAGGTGGGGGTCCTTCAGTGCTTCTTCACCAAGCCTTGAGGTGACTCTGATGCGGGAGGCTTGTGCTGTGTTAGAGCAGTGGTGAACGTGTGTCACAATCCCCGAGAGGACGTGTCAGGATGTAGATCGCTGGATCCCGGCCTTCGAGGTTCTGAGTCGGTGGCTTGGGGTGGCCCTGGAGCTTCTGTGTTTCTAATAAGTTCTCAGGTGATGTTGAACCTGCTGGTCCAGGGATCACACTTTGAGAAACATTAATACGAAGTGTCTCTTCCCACATCTCCTTGCACGCGGTTCTCCTTTTCTGGAAGCGAGTTCCTGTTGACAGTTGGGGAGCAGACACTCCTTCAGGGCTGTGCCTCCTGAAGACCCCTAGCCCCCTTCACAGCGTCTGCACCCCACCCTCGTCTCAGCAGGGGAAACGGCCGCAGGACCGTGGCTGAAACGTGGTGTTGCCTCATCAGTGGGAGCTCCCACTTGACGGGTTTTAGTCAAAAGACAGCATCATGGCAGAATGATTTGAGTGCTTCATTTGCGAAGGAACAGAAGAGGAGACGAGGAACCTCTGAGTCGCTGGCTGTAAATCTTCTTCAAGCGCGCAAAATCGGCCTGCATGCCAAGTGGGGTTTTTTATTTTCACAAGGAAGCAGCCAGTCTAGTAGGGAGCCCTTGGCAGGCTGCGGGAGCACGTGGCGGTGCGTGAGAGAGGGGCGGTCTCTTCTCTCTCTGGAATATATCCAGGACCTTATTTACGGCAGAAGACGGAGGCCCGTGCGCTCCGATGTCTGGCCTCATTAGCCCAGGAAGTTTCACTTCTGGGTAAAGAATTGCCAAGAGAATCACCAGGATGCAGCGGGGACTGGAGACTTAGGGCAGAAGTGCGTTAGCATAGCCCTGAGGGAGGTGGCTGTGATGGCCGTGATGTCCAGCAGCAGCTGACCTCTAGGAGGGGACAGGAAATGACTTGCTGGGGGTCACGGGCCTTGACCTCAACCCGGCTCTCCTGCCGCCTGGTTCCGTGCCCTGGCACAGCGCTCTGCCTCGGTGGGGACGGGATGTGGTAGCCCCTCGTCCCCAGGAGAATAAAACAGCCTGGTTTCCTACCTGACTCAAGATATTAGGGTCTCTCGGGCCTTCACTGGGGGCACATGCCGGGGAGGGCATCCTCCTGGTGGACAACCAGCTGCAGAGGCTCTGCCGACACTGGGTGAGCATATTTAAAGATGGCCTCAGTGGGGTGAGCCAAAGCCCCACAGAGGAGGGCTCGGCTGGAAAGTCCATTCTGTGTGCCTCTGCTTCCCCAGGTGAAAATGGGGCCCATCATCTTGTCTCTAGCTGCCTTGCAACGCAAATGCAAAAGCGGGGGCTGTACGAGGCGGGGATGATGACAATTACCTGCCCTGGTGCTCTGGGACAGGAGCGGAGGGTCCATCAGGACGGCTGACCTTGTGCCCTCATTGCTGCGGGATTATAGGCAAATTCCTCAAGACTCTGAGCCCTCGCGTCACCATGAGTAAGACGGTGACAGTGATATTACGCATTCCTCCGTGTAGGGCTGTGTGAGGAGGTGTCTGTAAAGCAGCCATCACACTCCCTCTGACGCATCCCCACTCTGACTAATACACAGTTGATATTTTTTACCTCCCCCCCCAGCAAACTGAGTTCCTCAAAGACAATGGTACATCTTAGCTATAATACTGCATCCTCCAAGCATTCAGTGGGCATTGAATGAATGAATGGAATAGTGCCGAAGTTAGGAATTAAAGTAACATTTAATGAGGAGTGTGTCTGTGCCAGGTGCTGTGATAAATACTTTACCTGCATCATCTCATTTTACCTTCAAATCACACTGTGAGGGAGGTGTTAGTACCCCACGTTCTAGATGAGGAAAGTGAAGGTCGTAGAGGGGAAGTGATTTGTCTGACATCACACAGCCCGTGACTAGCAGAGCTGGGATTGGAACCCAGGTCTGTCTGGGATCCAGGAGGAGCATCTACCCAGACTGGGAATGGGCTCAGGGAGGGCTTCTCAGAGGAGGGGTCTTGAAGGCTGAGCAGGCCCAGCCAGGCCATGGGGTGGGGAGGCATTCCAGGTGGAGGGCAGAGCAAGGGCAGAGACAGAGAGCAGGGACCTGATCTGGCACCTGCAGTCCTGGCGGTTGGAGTGTCTCATGGAGCAAGGGTGATTATGGCGTGGGGGTCAGGCCATGAAGCTGGGCCGGGTCACAGGGGCTGTGAGAAGCATGTTAGAGGGTTGAACTCCATCCTGAAGGTCGGGGCTGGACCAAAGAACATTCTCAGGATGGGATGTGTGGGTGACAGCACCTGAGGGGTTATTATCCTTTTGGGGGGTGCTAGGGTTCCTTGAAGACCCTTTCTAAAGCTCGTGAAAGCCCGTAACTGTCCCTTCTCCCCCCAAGGTCAGTCGGTGACGTGTCCATCCCCACATGTCCCGCTCAGGAGATGCCCCTTCTCTCGGCATTCTTAAGGCAGCGGCCCATCTCCACCGAAATTTGCTCCTTGGTTTACGCGCATTTATTCGTTCACTCAGCACGTGTTCTTTGAGCCCCCAAGAGGCAGTTTGATGGTGTGGTTAGAAGTGAAGGCTCAGGAGCCAGGCTGCCGTAATTCATAGCCCAGCTCTGCCCTTGGCTGGCCGGGTGTCCTTGGCCGTCTGCACCCTGGTGCGTCATCTGCAGTCTGGAGCCGTCAGTACCCGCCTGTCTGCGTTGCCGTGAGGGTTCTGTGGGTTAGCCTGTGCTGGGCACGCCGTCAGCACCGTCTGTGGTGGTGATTGTGACTAAGGTATTGCTGTTACTGTCACTATTACTGTTACTTACGAGCAGGTGGCGGCCCCAGCTGGGAAGAGAAATACAGTGGTGCCGGCACTGGTGTCTGCCGGTGTCTCTGGGGGCCCCGGGGGATTTGTCCTGAGTCGTCCGTGATGCCTGGGGCAGCTTTGGGGGCAGATACCGTGAGACCTGCTTAATCTCCTTGACCAGCAGACAGCGGCCCCCCTGCCCCCCCCCGCTGGCCTTGCTGTCAGGCCGCCCTTCACCTGTCGATTCATTTTCTCGCCTCTGTCTCTTTTCTCTCTTCTGATTTTTTTTCGATTTTCTGTTTTAGCCACTCAGGTTGATGGGGATGGGGGCTTCCCTTCCACGGGGGGTCCACAAGCCTCCCTTTGGCCATGGCCCCGTGGAGTGGTTGGGGTCCAGGTCTTATCAGGCCGTTGACCTGCACCCGCCGGCTGTTCCACATCTGCTCCAGGAGGACGACGATTCCTGCTCTGCTGCCCCCAGGGGCCCAGGGGCAGGGGATTGAGTTGGACAGTGGATGCGGGACAGAGGACCGTATGGACAGAGGTCCAGCCAGGACCTGGGAGTGAGACCGCCCCGGCGGACTCCCTCCGAGACTCATCATCTCTGATTTGAGCACATCGTTTCACCTCTCAGTGCCTGTTTCTTGTCCTGTGCAAAGACCCTCCTCATAAGGCATCTGTGCCCAGTGCTCAATAAGCTTATGTCTGTCCTCAGCGGTGGATGAGTGAGCTGTTTCTCATTCAAGGGCTTATTATGAACAAATCCTTTCGGTTAAACTGAAAAGTACAGGAGGAGAGGGCAAGGGTGCTGTTTGCTCTCGACGGGAAAGGTGGCTTGGGGTCAGAGGGTCCTTGAGTATAAGAGCCCAGGGCAGGGTTGAGGCAAGACACGTGGGCGCCTCACATGTGGTTTTCTTCTCTCCCCAGCTAGACAGTGGAGTCTTTGAGGGCAGGGGTGCTTGTATCATGAAGGGCAGGTGACAGTGACAGCCCACGGGACCCCACATGTGCTCGGCACTTAACATCCTTCAAATCCCCGTTACCCACTGTTGCCCCAAACTGCGCATGGTGTCAGCGTGCAGGATATATTATTTCTGTTTGTGCAAAATGTACAGCAGATTAATTCATTTCTGTACCCCCCTCTCTGGCAGGCCCTTGGAGTCGTTGTCCCTAAGTAGAAAGACGGTTTCTGATGACTTGGCCAAGTGATGGGCCCAGGGAGGCTTCCAGAATAATTGCTGGTTAACTGGTCCTGGAGCAATCCGCAGAGGACCCTTCTGGCTTTGCAGACCAGGCTCTCCCCTCATTAACTTGGCCTTCATTTTGCACTCACCTAATAGCTCTGGGCGTGGTGCCTCCCCCTCACCTCACGGACAGAGCCCCCAGACCCCAAAATGTGTGAAGGGAGAGGGCTTTGTGGGGACAGGGGGAGGTCAGGGGCTACTGTCTCTATTAAAAGCTGCTGTCGTTTCCCCAGGTTGAAAGGACTAATTGTTCTTTTGTCTCCAGACTTGGGGTCTGTGGAACTCAGAATTAATGCATTAAATTAATTTTGTGCTCCCTTTGCTCAGGCCCATTAGCACAAATTAAATTTCATACTGATTGGCTAAGGCAGAGGGAACACAGTTGTGTATGGGATCAGTGCTGATCTCGGGGATGCGGGGCATGTTTAGGGGTGTGATCTGGGGTGCTCCTGGATTGCACTGGCCTGTAGTCAGCACCCACTGCAAGTGATCATTTTTCCAGCTTGATGCCTTTGCACATCCATAGGCAAATCTAACCCATCTAAAGCCAAGTGAGGCCAAGATTAGGAGGCGATCCTAGCTATTTCTACGGCAGTAATTCTTAAACTTCGTGGTGCTGAAGAATCACCCTGGAGTGTGTTGAAATTCACATTCCTGGGTCCCACCTCAGAGACTTCGGTTTGGGGGATCTGAGGATCCTGAGATTTGTATTTAAACAACCGTCCAAGGTCATCGCAATGAATACTTTAGAGACAACAGTGCGGGGAATAGCAAAGGAAGCCCCACCCCAAAGACAGCCAGGAACACGGCCAGAGAGCCCTTTCCCCTTTAACTGGTGGTCAGTACTTGGATGTGAGGGATCTGGGTCCACATCCACGCTCTGCCGCTCACTTGCTGTGTGACTTCCGAACGCTCCCCTTAAGCCTTGTTTTTTTTCTCTGTTCATTGAAATTGGCATTTTGGCCTGAGCTGTCACTGGTATGGTCAGCAAGATGGGAGGGAAGCTGATGGGCTGGAGGAGAAAGAAAGGTGGGGGGCATAGAATGGACAGGGCAGCCCCAGCTCTATTTATGGTTTAGACTATTTAAAAAAGATATTTTTGTTTTGTGTTTTTCTGATGACAAAAGCGGTTTAAAAAGTCACCAGTACAGAAATGCATCACAAGGAAATTGGAGTCCTCTGTGAGTCCATCCTTCAGGGGTCCGTGCGGGGGGAATCCCCATTGACAGTTTGGGAGTGCCTTTGGGGGGAATCCCCATTCACAGTTTGGGAGTGCCTTTTTCTGTGCAAGTACAGACAAAAATGGAAACATGCCAAATGTTCTGTTTTTTTTTTCCCCTTGGCAGTATGACTTGGGGATTTTTTTTTTTTTTTTTTTAATGTCAGAACACATAGATCTGCATCCTCCTTCTTCATGGGGCAGCTGAGTGGTTTTTGAGGCTGCCTGTGAACTGATAGTGTTGACGGGGGCTGGATTCCACACCAGAAGGGCCACCTCGAGTCTGTGTGAGAGCACCACACAGCCGCCCCTCGGTACCACACACAGGGTCTGATGGGAAACTGTGGTGTTTTGACATCTTTATATGCAAGATCTATGGCATAGAATGGGATTGCCAGAAGGACAGGAGACATCACCTAATTCAGTGCATTTTGTAGCTCAGGTGACCACAGCCCCAGAGAGCAAGAAACTCGTCCAGGGTCACGCAATATGCTGGTTGTTGTGTCTGAACTTGAACCCTGTACGGGGTTCTTACCTCTATTTTTTTTTCTTTTCGTTCTCTCCCTCCGGACTTGAGCCATTGCCTCACACGAGGGGTAGCCTCAGTTTCATGAGGACTCCTCTTCTGTTCAAGGTCAGTTCTGTGCCTCTTGGTCTAAACTGTCCACTCATATGTTTCTCTCCTCACTTTCTTTGGCATATCCTTTAACCCAGAAGACTGTATTTTGGAACAATAAGACCACAGAAGCACTGACCCGTTTGGTGTTTGTTGTTGGCCGGTTACTTTGGGGGGTAAAAAAAAAGTCAGTGCAAGTGGGAATTCATTTAAAAATAAACATTTTTATTTTTAACTTTAAACGTGTCTACCTCAACTTACTGAGGTAGGACCAAAGCCCTTTTGAGGATAAGCGCCTGACCCCAGACCTGCTTCTTTTTTGGACCACACCCCTAACACACAGCTACATGATTTCCAGTTTTGATTTCTTTAAAGCAGAGCAAATGGCAAAGAAATTTGAATGCAAAAGCCTAAATTTTTTACTTCTGGTTTTTTCTTTATAGTTTTTACACCTACACCTGTTTGACAGAATTTTAAGAAGCAACTCACTTGTATTTGTTACGTCCAAAGCATTCAACCTAGTTTTCATGGAAACTCTTTGCCTGGTCCCATTTTACAGGTTTATGTAATAGCTAATAGGATAGGTAATGGCGGTAAAAGTGTATGAGACATAAACAGGTTGGGAGCACACACAGCCGATACCGGGTGAGCGTGGCTGTCACCTGGTAGGGGCAGGTGGACCCTGGGGAACCGTGCAGGTGTTTCCTGGCTGAGAGCATCCCTGGGGGGTGTCATCCCTGAGCGTGTCTTACTGAGGGAGCCTGTTGGTTGGCCCAGTGAGATGGCTCCCTGAAGGACGACTAAGGAGAGTTTCTACTAGAACAAGTGGTTTTTAATTGAATGCTTACTGTGTGCTGGGCACCGTGCTAAGCTTTACGTGGATCATCTCAATCCTCATGACAATTCTCTCAGTTATCCCCCCCCCCCCGCTAAAGCTGAGAGAACTGAGTGTCCGAGAGGCGTCCTGCCTGGTTCAGAGTGTTGAGCCAGGCATTCTAACACACCTGGACCAGTAAAATTCCAGCGCCCGTGCTCTTAGCCACCTTATGCTGAAGGGTTGCCTTGCGAGAAGACCCAGTGATTAGTGCAAGGGTGGTCCTGTGGAGTGTGTGTGGAGGCGGAAGGGTGTGCAGCGCCCGCAAGTAACCCTGCCTCCCCCTCCCCCTCCCAGATTGCGGAGTTGACCGCAGAGCTGGCCGAGGAGCGCTTCAAAGGGGACGTGGCCTGCCACGTGCTGGAGAGTGAGCGGGCAGAGCGGCTGCGGGCCTCCCGGGAAGTTCAGGAGCTAAAGGTGAGTGGTCGGGAGTGCCAGGGGTGGGAGCGGCTGAGCAGAGTGGCTGGGAGAGGCGGGCCTGCCACCACCCCCGCCACCCCGTGCTCACATCTGGGATGCACAGGCTTACCGACTCCCACACTCGGAGTCCTGGAGGACATTTGAGTCTTCCTAAGTCTTGGCCTTGCAGGTGTCCTGGGTGAAGACTGTGCAGGGGGTAGGTGGCCAGTACTGGTTTGGAGGCACCTTAGGTGAGATGGCCTCTGTCTAGCTCCAGTTTGAAACCTTGAGACCTCTCTTCCAGAGCAAGTATGAGCAAGTCCAGAAGAATTTGGGAGAAGTGGAGAAGCAGTTGGAAGAAGCCCAGCAGAAAATTCGCTTGAATGATTTGGAAAGGAGTCACACTGGAGGAGGTGAGCCACTGGGACCCATGGGATTAGACGCTGGTGGAAAAGCTGTCCTTTTATTCCACTCATTCACATGTACTGCGCACGCACGATGCTCTAGGCGCTGCATTAGGGGCTGAGACGTTGGCGGAGAGAAAGGAACAGTCCTTGCCTTCTCAGCCCAGTGGAAGACACAGGCATTAAACAGATAGTCCAACAATATCCCAAGTGATAAATTATCAGTGTGGCAGGTGCTGTTTAGTAATAATGCAGAGAATGATTTAAAAATATAGTGGTTCTGGGCTTCCCTGGTGGCACAGTGGTTGAGAGTCCGCCTGCCGATGCAGGGGACACGGGTTCGTGCCTCGGTCCGGGAAGATCCCACATGCTGCGGAGCGGCTGGGCCCGTGAGCCATGGCCGCTGAGCCTGCGCATCCGGAGCCTGTGCTCCGCAACGGGAGAGGCCACAACAGTGAGAGGCCCGCGTACAGCAAAAACAAAAAAAACAAAACAAAAAAAAAATTAGTGGTTCTATGGATGGGCAGGGCACCCTTATATTTATATGAGTCTTTTTAATATAATTTTTGAGAAAGGCAGCTCAGTGGTTAAAAAGTGAAATCTGTAAAATCCCATTTCTGGATTTGACTCGATTTGACTCTAGACTCCATTGCTTATTAGATGGGTGGCTTTGGGCAAAGACATTATCGGGCCTCGGTTTTCTCATCTTTCCAATGGATGTAGCCATAGATGATTAATGGAAAGCGTTTAGCCACGTGCATGGTACAGAATGCTGAATAGCTGTTAGTTTATCATTGTTTCTGATACTACTGAAAGCAGGATCATTACCCCTGCTCACCACCTGTGGAGCACCGACTACTGTCCTCATTTAAAAGTGATGTCAGGCACTTAGCAGTTACTGAATGAATGGAGAGAGGGTGAGAGGACCCCTGAATTGCCCAATGAGAGGTATGTTCGGAGGAGCCAGGGGTTCCTGGTGGTGCCCGCCTTAGACGGTAACCTGGGGACTCGCCTCTCATGGCTGGATGGGCAGGATGACATCTTTGTCACCTCCTCTCCCCAGTCTAATTGAGTCCACTGAGGAGGATTCCCAGCGTGCCTGTCAGCCTTTATGAAACGTTGATACCATTCCTTCAGTGCCCCCAGAGAATCAATGCCCTAGAAACATCAGGGACACTCAGAGGAGCCAAGGTCGGAGGTGGTGGATGAGAGGCAGGGCACACTTGCTTCCTGCTCTCTTCTCGTTATCCTCTCCTCCTGGCTGCCCGCAGGGCAGGCGTTTACCAGGGAGGTTAATCCACAGGAGTCTGAGGTTCTCACATACCTGAGACCCAACAAGGCAGGGTCCACGCAGGGAGTGGGGAACGTGTTGGCCCAGAACCGGCACAATTTCCCCAGAAGAACATCAGCCCCAGTTCCATCCCGACTGTGATTTATGTCTGAATGATACTCCCCGGCCATTTGTTTTCCTGTGCAAAGATACGGGAGTCGGACGATGGGGGAAATGTGCTTAGCTCATGAGCACATTAGCTGTGCAGGCTTTCAGCTCGGGATGCTTATTCCAGGAAGCGAATCCACAAATCTTTTGTTTTTCATTATGAAAGTAATACATGCTCATTACAGAAAATTTCAAAAATACAGGAAAGTTGAAAGAAGCAATAAAACACTTCAATCACACCACTGCAGTGGCATCACAGCCTCTTCTATGGATCAAGGTGGAGTAGAAATTACTAAAAATATATGTTTTCCCACTATACATGGTTAAGTATTTAAAGAGAACCTTTTACGGTATGCGTCCAGTGCTGAGCCAGACTGTTGTGTGTCGGTGGGTGGTTTATAGAATTTTAGTTGGGCTCTGCTCTCAAGAAACTTGCAGTGTGAATGGTGAGGTCAGAGAAACCCAGGAAGGATGTGACTTTGGAAAACGAAGGGCTCACTTATACGTACTGGTGAAGAATGGTGCCCATGGGGAGAGAGGCTGGAGGTGGAAATCAGCCTTGAAGAATGGAGAAGTTTCCTCATCTGTTCGTGTTGCCCCCTCACACCCCTCTCTGGAGCACAGAGTACACAGGCTGCCTCAGAGATCCTTTCTGCTGCCCCTTCCTTTTGCAGGCTGTGCTGTTTGCTACTTGAGACTTTTTACCTGGTGGGGAGATAGGATTCCTTTCCTACCATGATATTATTCACCTTGATGGAAACTTGAAGAGGCTCTGACTTCTTACAGTTATATCATTCTTCTGTTTTATGTGAGAATCCCTATTGGGGTGAACTCCTACAAGACCTCAGTCCTACCATCCATTCATCCATCCATGTACCCACCTCTCCGTGCACCCTAACATCCATCCATCCACCTCTCCAGTGAAAGTTATGGAGTGTTTATGATATGCTGGGCATTGTAGTAAGTCCTTTGGACACAATCATGAACAAAACAGAGTTTGCTGCCCTTATGAGTCTGAGTCCTCTTCTGGATTTCCTTAAGTTCCTTTATGAGACTACTGGTCATGCTGTGTTGAAGCTGAATTTTTACATGTTTGTCTCCACAAGCAGATACTTCCAGAAGATAGAATGGTTTCTTATTCATGATCCCTTGTGCCTGGCATGGAATAGTGTGCCCAGTGAGTGTTTGGATGGATGGAAGGTAGATGGAACAGTGGATGATGGATGGATGGATGGATGGAGAAATGGATGGCTCTGTATCTTAAACTATCTGTGCAGTGTTTTCCACATCTCCGTTACCTTAAAGGATGTTACTCTATTATTCAGTTAAAAGATATCACAACTTACTGTAGCCTGTTCTCTGCAGCCAAACAGTTTTCATCACACCAGCAAATGGTTTTTTTTAGATTTTTACCAAATCAAGGGATTGTTTTGCTATCACATAGAGACATCTTGCGACCAGTGTGTCTGTTGCTCTTCATTTAATAGGCACTTTAATTATTGCTCATTGATTTATTTGTTAATTAGTTCAACCAACAGTCACTGATTTTATACTCTTGTCACCCAGTGTGGTAGGCCAGTAGGATGACTCCAGTTGGTGAACTTGCGTTACCATGTGGGGGGGAACGGCTGTGTGTGTGTGGGACTCTTCTAGAGGGTGTGGAGAAACCCGCAAATGACTAAAACAGCTCCCCTACCCTCAAAAATTATGGGCTTTCCTTGGGGAAAAAAAGGTCTTTGCACACTTGTAGAGAAATTGAACAGTGTAAAACGACCAAGCTTAAAATAGTGAGTGGTCAATAACGTTAGACACCTGGAGGTAGTCAGGGAAGGCTGCCTGGAGGAAGTGGTTTTTAAAGCTTGGACTTAAAGTGGGATTTCCTAATCTGAAGCCTGAGGTCAAGCCTCAGGGATTCTATTAGCACTGTGAAATTGTGCACAAAGAGCTAAGACTGTGGGAGAGAACCACCCTCGTTCACTGAGCCTCCCGTCCTGGCCTCTCTGACTCTGTTAAACAGTGGACGAGTGGCAGATGCGCTTCGACTGTGCTCAGATGGAGAACGAGTTCCTCAGGAAGCGTCTTCAGCAGTCCGAGGAGAGGCTGGCCTCGGAGCTGGCGTCTAGGAACGAGCTGGAGCAGAAGGTAAGGCCGGGGAGGGATAGTCTGGGTTGCAAAAGTGGCAGCGATTGGGCAGGGTCTCACCTCCCTCTTCAGGGTGTTGGCTGAACCCAGGAAGGGAGAGAGGGCATCACCTGTTCCGTGCTTCTCCGCCTCCACTGATATTACACATGCAGGCCGCTATGGGATATGGGTGATAGTTTCTCTACATGCGAGTGGACTAAAGAACATGAAAGTGAGCTCAGGATACCTGAGTTCCAGTTCCCTTTCTGCTTTGACCTTGTGGAAAGCACTTTTACCTTTTGGGTCTCAGGTTTCTCATCTGTAAAATGATTGTAATGTGCCCTTAAAATAGTCAAATGATATCAGCCCCCATTGCCCCTAGCCTAACCTGCCACCTCCATCTCTCGTCTAGATCAGAGCAACAGCCTCCTAACTGGTCTCGTTGCTTCCAGCCTCTCCCCTCAATCACACAGCAGCCAAGGGATCTTTCAGCATCTCTTTCAGGTCGTTCTGTTATTGCAAGTTAGACTGACTATCACTGGGAATTGTTTGCCTGTGTGTTCTGTAAATTTTGATTGTGAGTTCATCTTCCACAGGCGCCTCTCACACACCAGCCCCACGTGGTCTGCATTGTAGATGTTCCTTTTTTCCCTTCTGACTCTTGTGGTGAGATTTTATGTGTCTTTAGCTTTTTTTTTTTTATTATTGAGTCTATCGTATTTAAAAAATTTTAAAAACCTTTTTATTGATTTTAAATGGAGTCTTATGTTTTTGGATGTGTTCCTCTTAGAAGAAGCACTTTTGCACTTTTTTTTCTGCAGCAGCCCCCGAGGTTATGCTAAATAAATTCTGCATTTCAGATTTTTGCAGCATGTCCAAAGTGTCAGGCTGAGCTTTGAACCCACATGAGGCACAGACCTGGGGTTTTGATTTCTCACGGGAATCCTTTCTCCCTGACTGGGAGCCAGAGTGGCAGCAAGCATTCTTACCACCTTCCAGGCCATGGGTGGAGCTTTCCTTGCCCCCTGTCACATAGGTGCAGCTCTTTCAGGGTCCTGGCTTAGTGCAAGGGTCTTCCTTCCAAGCTCCCACCTTCCATGGCCCCAAGGCCTTGTCTCCTGTCTCCCTCTGGGCGTTTGAACACAGCCTCTATCATTAGGGATGTTTCTGGATCTTTCTGCTGCTCTTCTTCTCCCCCACCTTGGCTGCCATAGTGTTAGCATCTACCATGAGTGTTCTTGTTTTGTGTCCTCTGCATTTCTGACATCCTACAATTTCCCTTTTTTTCTTGAAAGTGCAGCTGAGCATTACAAATATAATGTAACCTTGTCTGGCATATCTAGATGAAAGTAGTTTGGCCTCTGTTTTGCATTGTCTCCAACCACCGTTAGTCTGCATTCTACCCAGTCTACACTTTAACCTGTGGTGTGCTGATAAACTGTCACTCTAAAAACAGACCCTGATATGTAATGTTTGCCAGTTGCCGATTTCCGTGGTATAAATGTTCCCACCATGGCCAATTTCAGGCTACCATTGTGATGTCACTGAATGTGGAACTAGGAAGAGATGTGCAGAATCAGCTCTTTTAAGTTGGTATGAGACAGCTCCAGCACACCACTGAGTCCGACCAACTCAGTTGTTTAAGGCTCACAGGAAAATTGAGAGGAAGGTACAGAGGTTTCCCATCTACCCCCTATCCCTACACTTGCATAGCCTCCCCCATTATCAACATCGTCCACCAGAGTGGGACATTTGTTACAATCAATGAACATTCATTGACCCATCACTAAAGACTAGTTTGCTGTAGTTTACATTAGGGTTTACCCTACTGTCATGTATTCTATGGGTTTGGACAAATGTATAATGACATGTATCCATATTATAGCTTCATACATATAGATTCACTGCCCTAAAAATCCTCTGTGCTCCATCAGTTTACCCTCACCCCCAGCCTCTGGCAAGCACTGATGTTTTTACTGTCCCCATAGCTTCGCCTTTTCCAGAATGTCATATAGTTGGAATCATACCATATGTAGCCTTTTGAGATTGGCTTCTTTCACTTATGAATATGCATTTGAGGTTCCTCCACATCTTTTCATTTATAGCTTGATAACTCATTTCTCTTTAGCTCTGAATAATATTCCATCATCTGGATGTATCACAGTTCATTTATCAATTCACCTGCTGAAGGACATCTCAGTTGCTTCCATGTTTGGTCAGTAAATATCCATGTGCAGGTGTTTATGTGGATGTAAGCTTTCAGTGCCTTTGGGTGAATACCAAAGTACATGGTTTCTGGATCATGTGGTAAGAGTATGTTGAGTTTTGTAAGAAACCATCACACTGTCTTCCAAAGTGGCTGTACCATTTTGCATTCCCATCAGCAATGTGTAAGAGTTCCTGTTGCTCCACATCCTTGTCAGCATTTGGTGTTGTAAGTGTTCTGTATTCTAGTCATTTTAATAGGTGTGTAGTAGTATCTTGTTTTAATTTCCCTGATGACTTAAGGTGTGGAACATATTTTCATATTCTTATTTGCCATCAGTAACCTTCTTCGGTGAAGTCTCTGTTAAGGTCTTTGGCCTGTTTTTTATTTGAGTTGTTTGTTTTGTAATCATTGGGTTTTAAGAGTTCCTTGTATATTTTGGGTAAGTTCTTTATCAGATATGTCTTTTGCAAATATTTTCTTCCTGTCAGTGGTTTTCCATTCTCTTAATAATGTCTTTTGCAGAGCAGAAATTTTTAGTTTTAATAAAGTCCAGCTTATAAATTCTTTCTTTCATGGGTTGTGCCTTTGGTGTCATATCTAAAAAGTGATTTGCCAAATCCAAGGTCATCAAGGTTTTCTCCTGTGTTATCTTCCAGGAGCTTTATAGTTTTGCATTTTACATTTACGTCTGTGATCCATTTTAAGTTCATTTTTGTGTAAAATCTGTGTCTAGATTCATTTTTTTTGGCACGTGGATGACCACT
Organism: Delphinapterus leucas; assembly: GCF_059928025.1. Lineage (NCBI taxonomy): Eukaryota > Metazoa > Chordata > Mammalia > Artiodactyla > Monodontidae > Delphinapterus > Delphinapterus leucas. The sequence continues at coordinate 19,513,237 of NC_143142.1, forward strand.
TGTTTCAGCACCGTTTGTCGAAAAGATTGTCTTCGCTTCACTGTATAGCATTTGCCTCTTTGTAAAAGATTGACTGACTGTATTTCTTTGGGTCTTTTTCTGGACTCTCTATTCTGTTCCATTCCCTTTTTTTTCCCCCTCCTTCCAAAAAGCCTTATTCTTTCTCACCTCTGGGCCTTTGCATATGCTGTTTCCTTTTCCTAGAACACTTTCTTTCCCTACCTAGATATCTTCAACTAACCTTAAGATCTCAGCTTAAATGTCCTTCCCTCCAGAAAGTCTTCCCTGACACAGATTGGGTTGGGTGCCCCTGAATTATTTCCCCAATGTAAGCCTCATCATGCCGTGTTGTGAGTATCTGCTTACTTCTTGGTGTCCCCATTAGAGGTTAGCACAATAAGAGTTGAAGTCATATTTCCTGCCCTGCTATTTTATGTATGTATATATATCTCCTCATTGTGAGAGCAAAGTATCATGGAATCAACTTGCAGAGGTGGGCCACGATGAGATCACACGGGATTTTATAAACAGTGGAAGTGAGGCTCTCTGGAGATGGTTTTAGGGGTCACTTCCAATCTGGACATTGTATCATGATGCTCAGAAGACATAGATAACCAGTGAGGGACAGCCACAGGGGAACAGCCCAGTTCTTTTTGTAACAAATTATAGAGTCGAGTCAGCCTCCCCAAGGAAGGAGGGATACTCATGCTACATTAAAAAGTAATAGAAGTGCAACCTTTTTCTGAGCAGCAGAATATATGAAAACATCCCATTTGCCTTCAAATACTGAATTTAGAATTACAGGCTTCATTAACTTAGCGTTTTGCTTATTTAAAGCAATTCTTTAATGAGGCCATTTCTTCAAAGCGAGTGTGCTGAGTTGCCGTCTCTCCCAGATCTAAACTAGGACATTTGGGAGGGTGTTTCCTGGAGGAAGATGCAAGTGCTGTGGCTTTTCTGTTTGCTTCCAGCAGCGCGTGTCCCCGTGGAAGTCAGCCCATCTCAAGTGCCAGTTACCACCCTGACCTTTAGAGCCTGTCTCAGGGGTTTCCTGGTCAGATTTTCTCCATGTGCCATTTTGGCTGCTTCATGGCTGATCCGCATGCGTCTCCCCAGATTATGCCCACTGATGGGGTTATCAATTATGCATAGTTCTTAAGGGGCTGTCGAGTTGAGGCAGGGCATGTAAAGAATCTGTGGGCACACTGGCAGGAGGATTATTGAGGAAAATTAAAAACTCTAAGAGAATGATAGACACCCCCACCCCCCGTTTTATCCCTGAGCAAACTGAAGCTCAGAGAAGTAGCTTCCTCACGGTGACACAGGTGAAAAGTGGTCAGGACAGGGTCATTCCAGCTCCTGTTCCTATTCTCTTCCCATTACACTCACACTGGAAACAGCAGCTACTTCACCTATAAAGTAGGGGGCAGTTCAGCGCTGACAGAGATGGCTGATTTGTTCTACTCCTCCCACAGCTTGGGGAGCTGCAGAGTGCTTACGAGGGGGCCAGGAGGATGGCCCAGCAGCTGAAGAGGAAGTGCCACCATCTGACCTCCGACCTGCAGGACACCCACTTCCTGCTGGAGAACCAGCAGAGCCGAAACCACGAGCTAGAGAAGAAGCAGAAGAAGTGAGTCGAGTTCCACATCATCACCTGGGTGCTGGGGTCTTCTGGGGTCTCCGGATTCTTCCAAACCCCTCCACTTCAGTCAGGGCTCTTCATCCATGGAGCCTATCATCCTTGTTCTGCTCTAATTTTCCTCTCTCTCCCCTCACACATTCCTATATGGTTCTCCCAAGAATCTAGCAAGAAATAATTCTTTTCTGTTACCCAGTCTCAGCTCTATTACCAACTGACCATGTGAGCTTGGGGAACTTTCTTGGCCCCTCTGGGCCTCCGCATCCCCACTTATCAAGTGTAGAGTTCATTGTGGAGGGCAAAGACAGCCTTGCCTGGTGGTTAGGGGTGCAAGTTCTGGTTCAAGTCCCAGCTGGGCCTCTTGCTAGTTGTGTGACCTTGGACAAGTCATTCAACCCTTCTCAGCCTGATTCTTCTCCTTAGGTGGAGCGCCTCCCCTGTGGTGAAGACTAGATGATAACAGTTGGTAGATCCCGCAGGACTAGAGTCTGGTTCCTATTCTCACTGTTGAAAATGGTGGGGAGGCCAAAAACTTGAGTCAGTGCCCTTTTCATTTGAAGTTTAGACTCTCAGCTCACGTGAGCAGTTCTGGCAGGGACTGGGCTTTGTGCACAAACAAGATGCCAGTCTTGAATCTGCACACTGGTTCCCGTGCTTGCTTTCCAGCGGTGCTGTCGCAGGTTTCCGTGGGTGGAGCCTAGACCAGGAGCCCAAGTTTACACTCACAGGCCTCCTTACATGCAACCTCAGCTTCATCCCTGGACTTCTTGGCTGTGTCCAAAGTTCTTCAGCTCACCTGGTGAGGGTAAAGGTGTGCAGGGGTCTTGTTCTGAGCCAGATAAGCCCTAATGGAAACTTCCTAGGAGGCAAATAGATGAAATACAGCCTCTTTGAGAAGATCCAGGATAAAAATACAGAAAAACCTTGCTATGTGTGCCAGGATGTGGTTTTGCCGAGGTTGCCTATTTCCACCAGGTAGCAAGCTGAGTTATATTTCCCTGGGACTGGCACAGGCTTTGAACTCGATCTGCATTAAATATTGTTTCTCTCATTCACCTTTGAGCTTTCCTGAGCTGGCTCCTTCATTTGGGGGGGGGGAAGAAGCTCTTTGGGGTGTTATTAGTGCCCCCCCAAGATGAGAGAAGTTTATTCTCGCTGATAGCTGACTCTGTTTCCTTTTCCACCTCCCCATGGATGCTCTGGCTAAACCTTGTCCTTGCAGTGGGGAGAATGGCTTAGTCCCACCTTGGTCATTTCCTGGGTGACCTTGTCAAGTGACACTACCTGTCTGGGCCAGACAGTGACTGATGTTTCAGAGCTGTCCTTGGACTTAAGCAGGCCACCTGGTGCTGAAGAGTGGCTCTGACAGACCCCCATCTGTAAATTGAGAAGTGAGACTCCATCACCCCTCAGGTTTCTGCCAGCTGTGACAATTCTGGCCCTTATCTGTGGGTTCTACTTCTGAGAGGCCTTATGAGGGGGTTTCAGATTTCTGATGGGTGGCGGGGCCAGGGTTCTGCCCTTGGAGTTTATGCAGCCAGAAAATTCCATCTCTCTGGTCTTCCCTGTGATCGACCCCCTTGGACAGAATCCTTCATTCCAGGTCCTCAAGAACCTCCCCATGATGGCCACCGGGAAAGTCACCATTTCATCATACTTACATTTCTTCTTCTTAAGACTTACCTGCCCTGTCATGCTCTGTACTCCGTTACCATATCTTAGCAGAAGTTAATTTATGTTTGATGCTCATTGCAAATAGCAGCCATTACCTCTCTAGGTGGGCTAGCATTTTAGCAGGGAGCCCATAAGGGAGTAGAAGTCTCTGTCTAACGGTGGAAATTCAGGCAGAATCTCTATAGTGAGGGAGAGATCTAGAAGTTAGTGTTACTTTCTCACACCTCTTTAAGCTTAATCGAAGTGTAGATGCAGCTGCCTCCTTAGTTTGCTGGGCTCTGGAGGGAGTGATGTCTCCATGCTGATAGAGTTCCCTGCCCCACCTTGGCTTCTAAGTTCAGAGTGGCCCAGAATGGCTCCATTTGAGGTTGGCTTCTTGTTGCCATGGTTACTCATGGGTCACAAAGCTCAGTTCCGAGGGCTGATGGAGCTCCCAGCTGCTTCCACAGGGAAAAGGCCTGTGCTGGAGCCACGGGAGGTTGGACTCCCAGCCTGCTCCTAGTGGGGTGAAGGGTGTGACTCCCTCTGGCCTCAGGCAGTTCGTCGGTCAGTGTGTTCCAAATGTTAGGGTCTGTTGGAGGCATTCTTTGGCATCAGGTGGCCCAGTAAGGACTCCTTTAAAACATCCATCACTGTCTGGCCCCCAGTGTCTTTCCTTCCCTGTTCCAGGGCATGAACAGGTAGATGGGGGACCAGCTAAATCAGCAGAGAAGCTGGCTCAAACCCACTTTGGGATTTTGGCTGAATCACTCACCTCTCTGAACTTCAGTTTTCTCTTGTATGAAATGATTATAATGTGTTTCTTACTGAATTGTTATAAGGACCCCATGGATCCCAGCTCAGAGCCTGGCACTTTGGGACTGCTGGACCATTATCATCATCACAGTGTGGCCATTTCAGAGGCAGCCAATAGTGCCTCTTGAATGATGTCACCAACAGCCAATCAGAAAGCCTCTGGGCCCTTCCAACAGTAGGCCCCCCTCATATGACCTGTAGTTGGCTCTTTCAGGAGTCTTGAGGCTTTGAATGACCATCTAGCGTTAAGGGACATTGGATAATCTTGTAACAAGGGAGACCTTCTTCTCACCAAGGCCAAAACCCCATGCCTGGTTCAGCCATTCTGGCCACACCCAGTTCCCTGGAGCACATGGCCTTTCTGTGTGGGCTGAGGGCAAGTGACCAAAGTCACATCTTATTGAGGCTTATCAGAGCCTCTTGCAGTTTCCTTGCCTGTGATAGGGACAGAGGCTGATGAGTGGAATGATGTCCAGTCCAGGAAGCGCTTCCCACCTAGCGGTCACCATCGTGGAGGGGCAGGTGCGCTCCAAAGTAGGTACTTCCTGATTCCCCAGCGGCTCCCATAGGACTGTCCAGTCTCTGTGTTTTCTGCTTAGGAACCAAATGAAGACAAGATGGAATGTATAACTGTCCAGCATTCTATCAGTAATAACCGTGTTGTAATATGGCTAATGAGTGCATGAGCCCCACGGTATCATGCACAGTATGAAGTGTTGAATATCCCTTGTTTGTGCTGATAAATACATTCATGTGCCAATCAATGGTATTAGATGCCAAACCTGGGCCTTGTAGAATTAAAAGTCCTTGGCGTATGTCAGCAAACCTGATAGGTTAGCTTTTTCTATATATCTATATGTTTTTTGTTCTTATTCTCTATTTGTATAGTTTTATTCTATTTTTATTTTTGTGTATATGTTTTTATCACATTTTAAATAAGTGTCCGGTATTTTTGTGGAAACTATAAACCCTCAGCGTTGCCCTCTGGTGTTCAGGATTCCTACCCCACATCCACAAACCCTCCATCATTTAATTCTCCTTCTCTCCCTAGCGGTTCTCAGCAAGCTAACTGCCTCTCTCCAGCACCCACCTTCCCTCCCCCGTCCGCGGCCCAGGCACACCCGCGTCGGGGCCGTGACCTGCGTTCTGCTCTGACAGGTTTGACACGCAGCTGGCCCAGGCCCTGGGAGAGTCCGTGTTTGAGAAGGGCCTCCGAGAGAAAGCGGCCCAGGAGAACAACAGCGTCCGGTGCGAGCTGGGCAAGCTTCAGCAGCAGCTGAAGGTGAGGGGCGGGGGCACAGCGCCCCCTGGCTCTTGGTTGCGGGGTCTCAGGAAACCCCTCCCTCGCGCGCCTGCTGCCGATGGTGCGGGGCGAGAGCTCTGCGTGTGGCCGTCCTGGTCGGCCAGTGCCGGCAGCGTCACGGAGCCCAGCGCGCCTGAATCAGCAAACCGTGGGTGGCAGGTGATGGATGAGCAGGCCTCCCTAGCTCCACGTCCCTCAGGATCTCGCTCCAGTCACCTGCCTGACTTCCGAGCTGCCCACCTGGGAGCGGGGAGAGGCTTGCTTAGGATGAGTTAGCTATAGACCCAGCTAGGGGCAGTGCCCTGTCCCCTGCAGGTGCCAGTGCAGAGGGGTTTGATTAAAATGTGACACAGGCACCTCCCTCAGCTGCTCCTCAAGGCCTGCTGTGGCTCCCTATTACTCTGGGAGGACCTCTGCACCTCTTAGCCTGGCGGGCAGCTCCTTCATGATGTAGCCCAAACTTCTTTCACCCTGGAGCTGACTTTCTAACCTGGAAGAGTCATGCCTGGCCACTTGGCTTCCCTGCTCCAACGTCTCAGGCCCACCCTTGGCAGGTACACAGCTTTCAAATAGGGCAAACACCTCCTGTTTGTGCTTTGAGGTCTAGCTCTAGGGGCAAGGGCGTTGCTTCCCACAAAATCCCCACCCCAGCCTGTCTGAGCTGTCCCAGGGAGGGGCCCTTGGTGTCCCACACGGGGCGCGACGGGGGGCCGCGAGATCCAGGTGGAGATGGCAGTGGAGATGACGTGCACTCAACAGTGGAAAGCGCCCTCCCGCAGGTTGTAGAGGTGTCCCAGGGGGAGCAGGAGTATGGTCACGTGACTTCGGATTTCTGCCCACCTTGTCTCTGTAGGGAAAGGAGCAAGAAACCTTGCAGCTGAAGCAGGAGGTAGAGCTGCTGCAGGCCCAGAAGCAGGAGCTGCTGGGGTCACCCTCTCTGGCGGAGAATTGCATTGCGGGCTTGAAGGAGAGACTCTGGAAGCTGGAATCCAGCGCCCTCGAGCAAGAGAAAATCCACACCCAGCAGGAAAACACCATCAAGCAGCTGGAGCAGGTAGGAAGGTCCTGTCCAGGGCGATGCCTGCCCCACGCTGACTCCAGTGCAGAAGGCTGTTGTCAAAATACGACACAAGCGCCTCACTCAGCTGCTCGTCATCCTTCTGTGGCTCCCTAGTACCCCAGAGCACCTCAACCCCCTAGGTCTGATGTTCAGACCTTTCATGATGTAGCCCCCTCCTACCATCCTGCAAGCGTCAGTGTCAGCTCCTCCTAGAAGCTTGCCCTGGTCTCCTTCTTGCAAACAACCCCACCTCCACGCCGCTCCTTAGCCGTTTGGTTCTCCTTCAAAGCACCTGCCATCATATGCCATAGTGCTTTAAAAAGTGTGCTCAATGCTTCTCTCCCCCGTTAGGATATAAGTTTCCGGGAAACAGGAGGGCGTTTTGGTTGATTTTGCTTATCAGGGCATCTCCAGAGCCGGGAATGAGGCCAGTGCATAGTTGGTACTCATTAAATAACTGTTGACCCAATATCTGGTGTTTATTGAGCGCTGTCTGTGTACCAGACTCAGCCCTAAGCTCTCCTCACATCTCACCTCATCAATCTCCACAAGAAATTTATATGCTGAGGTATTAGTATTATCCCCACTTTACGGATGTGGAAACTGAGGCTCAGGGACGGGATTTGGAGCCTGCGCCATCTGACTCCACAGCGCCTCGGCTACCTGTGCTGTGCACAGCCTCCAGGGAGATGGGAACCCCGATCTTTGGAAAATGCAAAATAACTGAGGGGAATAAGGCAGGAATCCAATACTCTTGTACCAGCCCCCTCAATGAAGCACCTGAGGAATATTTTGTCTGCTTGTTTGTTTATATGCCCAACTCATTCCCCAAAGAATTCGAGGCAGCTTATAAGATGTATGCATAATAAAATAGAAAAATAAATAAAACAAGCCAAACCAGAAAAACACAAATTACAACCGGTGCTAAGGAACGGTGGGGTGGTGAATTAATAAGCAGACACGCAGAACATACGATCTTACACGCTTAATAGGTTTAGCTCTAAAATTCCTGGTGGCCAGAGAGAAAAAGGAAATGTGAGTTACATGCTTTTTTTTATCATCCCCAAGATAAAAACAAGCTAGGCTTTCAAGGGGAAGCAAGGCTTTTCTTGATGCTTAGTTCTAAAAAAATTTCTCATGTGGGATTTCATAAGGGGTAATTATGTTGAAATGGTTTTAAGGTTGGAACTCCTTTTTCAAGAACATCTGACCAGGCAGCATGAATACATAAAAGCAGATAAACTGAGCTGCTCTGGTGAAGTGGTGTGAGGGAGTGGGGGTGGTTGGGGGGAGGCTGGGGTGCTGGCCCTTGCTTCTCACTTATCCCCCTTCCATGGGGATGGAGTCTGCTGAGCATTGAGACATGGATGTGGCAGGCGTGGAGGGACAGTCTGGAGTGGTTCAGAAAACAGCATCTTTACTCAGTCAAACCCATATTTATTAAGCACCTACTGTGTGCCAGGCACGGGGTGGACGCTGGGGACGCAGCTGTAAGCAAGACGCACGTGGTCTCCGCTCTGCTGAAGGTTGTAGTTATGCTGCGTGTTACGGGGAGGTTTAACTTGCAGAATCTGGTTTGGGGAGCAGGTTTGGAACAGTCAGGGAAGACTTCCTGGAGGAAGTGATATTTACTGAAGCTGAAAGCTGAAGGATGAGTCTGAGTTGGCTGACGAGGAGAGTTCCAGGCAGGGGGAACAGCCACTGCAAAGGCCTGGAGGCAGGGGGGTCGCGTGGCATTTATGGAACTGCAAGATGATCCCATGCAGATGGGGTCTGTGTGATGTTAGGCGAGCCCCCCGTTTTCTCTAGATTTTAGTCTCCTCATCTGTACAATGAAGTCGGAGCCTTGTCAACCCCCTAGCCTCCCCCCAACCCCAGCTGTGAATCTGTGAAGGTTCGTGAAGGAGGTGGGATATCTGTGCAGGTTGTTCTGGGACGTAGAGGGTGGAACAGCGTCACAAAGAAACCCAGAGTCAAGAGTAGAGTGAGCACTTTGGAAAGTTGTGTTACCTCTTGAAAATGCCACCAGGGGACCACTCGGTGCTTGGAAGCAGAAATGTGCTACGGTGACCTCAGGGACCGAGGCTGAATGTAGCTTCCCAGTACCCCCCGTCAGCTTACACAGGAGGCAAAGCTGACTCAACCCTTTCATCCATCTTCAGCTTCACCCATCACCTCACACTGCACTGGGCTATTGTAGACATCCAGGAGATATTTATTGATTAGAACGTAGCACTTTTTCCAGGAAGTTTTATGTTAACTCATATAAGCTTGACATAAATGATATTGCAGATGTCAGGAGTGTCCAAGAGGCTAGGGAAAAAATAAAAAAGAAATACTACGTTTACTTGCTTTAAATGCTCCTCATTTTGGATTACCTTCCCATAACCTCTGTCATTTTAAAGGAGGCAGGGAAGGAAGTTGGCATTTAAAGTGAGCCTGCTTTCTGCCGGGAACTACAATAGGGGCTCTGATGCACACCGTTCTTCTTCCTCTTCGCCACAGTCCTATGTAGTAGAGAATATCAACGTTGGGAAAGACCACAGTTGTCTTTTTTCGACTGCATGTCCATGTTAGAGAGGCAGCAATTGTAGCCTCATGAAAGTTTGCTGTGAGGTGCCAGGGTAGAGTAGCAAATGGTCAGGACGTTGTAGTTTCTACAGTCTGACCCTCTGCACTGGTGGGTTCCATGCTGCTCCATGACCAACAGCATCGAAGAGGATAGATCAATGAAAGCTTAACAGTATAGGTTCCTGAGGCCCGTATCCTGGAGATTCTGACCCAGTAGGTCTAGAGTGAAGCCCTGGAATTGACATTTTTTTAAAAAAAGGCACCAGGTAATTCTAATATGCCACAAAACTTGACAAGCAAGAGCTTGGATCAGTCTCTGAATTATGAAAATCAAGAAAGTAAACTCTTGAACTAGAATTGGGTCCCATGACTTCTGCCTCCAGTTCTAGAGCCTTTTATGTAAGATGGCACAGCTTAAACATCACACGCAGCTCTTTTCCTGCCCTGAGCAGGTGGTGGAGGCTCTCACTGAAAAGGCTCATCTCCTTAATGGGAACACAGTTCTTGGTTATGTCAGGCTTCCGGGAAGGGAGGGGCCAATCCTTACTCTGTTTTCAAAATAATGGGGAAAGAAAACGTAATCTTTTTGTGCCAGGCATTGCACTTTATATGTCATCTCATCTAACTATCACAAATGTATCTTAAGAAGGCTGTTTTCCACAGAGCAAGGTAACTAATCAGAGGCAAAGTGAATTGTCAAGGTAGCATCTTGGGCAAGTCATCTCCCTCTCCAGGGTTTCCTGTCTTCATAAGTAAACTTTTATTCTACCATCCATTCACCCACCTATCTGCCCATCTAGAAGAACTTCCCTGATGCCTGCTCCAGGGATGACAAATCTGTTTCATCCTGAGAGTGTTGAGAAGGATTCCAAAATGATATCTAAATGCAGTGGCAAAGAGTGTGATTGATTAGTGACGTTATGACCACAGAAGGGATAGAGGCAGTATTTGGGCTATTTATCTACCATTTCTGACCTCCCTGGGTGCCTGGGGCGGGGTGGGGGGGTAACTTGACTCTCATCCATGCAGTCCCAAAATGAAAAATGCAGCTGAAATGCTAAGAACGACATGGATGGTGTGGGTCACCCTTACGTGCTGTCCTTGCTGCCCCCAGCTCCGCCAGCGGTTTGAGCTGGAGATTGAGCGGATGAAGCAGATGCACCAGAAGGACCGAGAGGACACGGAGGAGGAGATGGAGGACATCCGCCAGTCCTGCCAGAAGCGGGTATGTGAGCCAAGAGCACAGCTGTGTCCTGGGGTCCCGGCAGGGTCAGCCTGGGTGCCTCATCCTTAGAGTGAGGGGAATCCCAGGGCCTGGGGACAGTCCCTTCAACCACCTGAGACCTTAGCTTCCCCAGTGCTTTCAAGGGTGCTGGAGCAGACGTACCTGTCCTAACTACGATCCTCTGAAACTGTCTAGCATAATCACCCCAAGATTTCTACCAAGAGCCCACAGTGCCATGTGACTGATGCTTTGGGTAAGGATTTATATGTTTCAAGAAAGGGACCAGTCCCTTCTGGCTATTTGCCTTGCAGATCATTTCTTACATTTTATCCAAGCTCTTTGCAGACATTTCAGACAGTGTGTAAGAAGGCAGTAAACCCTTGAAATCTTACCACCAAGGCACCATCATTATTACTATTTTTAAATGTTCTTTCCTCTCTCTCTTTCATTGTACCCACACGTGCATATTTGTAGAGAGATCGTTTCACCTAAATGGGGTCATGCTGCTGTTTTCGCTCGAAGTTTGTCCTGGGCCTCCTCTCATGTCAGTAAATGCAGATCTAATGTACATGTTTAGTGGCTTATAAAAGCATTCCACCTTAGGCGTGTGCTCTCATTAATTCTCTTGTCATTGGACATTTAGGGTTTTCTGTTTTTATGGCCAGTGCTGAGACAGACCTCCTTACAGATGCATTCACTGATGTGAATGTGAGATGAATCTTTAAAATGGAATTGCTGAGAAGCTTTGGGTTAAGCCTCATTTAACAGGTTTTGTCTGGGTAGGATTTCTGTGAGCCTTTCATAGCCTTGGGTACATTGTGAATCTCCAAGAAGGGGCCGAGTAGCATTTCCCAAGGTTGACTCCGATTATTAGTTCCCTAAGCAGAGTCTCTACAGAGACCTCCAGACTGCAGGGCCTGAGAGCATGGGTGCTGGAACTCATAGACTCTTGGTTTGAATCTTTGCCCTTCCAGCTTAACAACTGTGTGATTTTGGGAAAGTGATTTTAAACCCTCAACTCCAACTAAACTACACTCCATTCTCTGTATCCACCGCTGGTCACTCAGAGCCAGTTTATAAGACACACAAAAAGCCAATGTTGCTACTTTATTTGGAGTCACAGAGGTTTGGATCAAGTCCCAACTCCATCAGCTATCAGCTGTGGGGCGTTGGAGAAATCACGTAACCTTGCTAATAAGCCTCACTTCTCTCATCCGTAAAATAGGATAATGATGGCCCCCTGCAGGGTCACAGGGAAGATTCAAGGAGATCACAGATGTGGAACTATTGAACAGAGCTTTGTAATGTAACCCTTGATGGTTGGAAACTTATGAGCAATACCGGTGTGTGTGTGGATCTTCAGGTAGCTGATCCTTCCAGAGGAACCAGGGAACAAACCTGGTGGTTGCCTTGCTCTTGGGTGTGACTAATCCATCCAAGAGAAGGAGGGTTCAGGGACTTGGTGCTCTGCAGATCCCCCCAAGAGCATCATCCTGGGCGGGGCTGGAGGTCCTGGGTGTCAGGACCTCGGCGGAGACGGGACTCTAGTGAGGAAGTCCTGGGCAGATGGGGTCGCCTCGGCACCCTATCATCGCCCCGGGGGAGGGGGAGGGGAGTAAGTAAGAACTGAGCCCCTCTCCACTCCCAGTGGTTGGTGCTGCTGCATCTGCTGCCCTTCCTGCTCCTCAGATACTCCTTTTGGGGCCCCTTTAGAGCTCAGCCCCTCTGGGGGTTTACATGGATCATCCCAAGGGGCCAAGTGCATTCCCCCCAAAACTCCCCAGAGTTGGAAAAGAAGAGTCATAGATTTTAGGTTCAACCAGACCTGTGTGCCCTTGAGTAAGTCTTGTAACTTCCCTAAGACTCAGTTTTCTCATCTACAAAATGGGAGCAATAAGAGAAAATGTTCTACCTTACCTACGCTGTTGTGAGCATAAGAGGAAAGAATGGCAGATGCCTTATAAACTGTAAAGTGCTGGGAGTTATCATTGAGGGGCCAATTTCTGCTTATTTTCCATTATTGCATATTTGGGAGAAATGAATGAGATTCTTTGAATACCCAGTGGGCACCATGTTTCAGGCTGGGTTCTTTACGTCTGTCAGCTTATTTAATTCTCATAAGCACTCTGTAAGGTTTATAGTCCTGGTTCTACAGATGAGGAAACTAGAGTCCCAAAGGTGAAGGGTCTTCCCCAGGGTTACCTCACTGGGAAGTAAACGAGCTCGGACTTGAACTTAGGTCTGTCTGACTCCAAAGCCCAATCTCTTAACCAAAATAACTAGATTTTAAAAGTTTTTTTTTAGGGGCTTCCCTGGTGGCGCAGTGGTTGAGAGCCCGCCTGCCGACGCAGGGGACATGGGTTCGTGCCCCAGTCCAGGAAGATCCCACATGCCGCGGAGCGGCTGGGCCCGTGAGCCACGGCTGCTGAGCCTGCGTGTCCGGAGCCTGTGCTCCACAATGGGAGAGGCCACAGCAGTGAGAGGCCCGCATACCACAAAAAAAAAAAAATTTTTTTAATTTTGCAAATGTTTGGACTATGGAAGGCCATTTAGAAAGCACTTGATAGAAGTCAACCTTGGGCAGTGCTGCATCCTTTAGCACTTCCTGCACATGAACTCACCAAAGGCTCTGATAAGTACTGCATGGAAGGCCCTATTAACTCAGTGGCTCCCACACTTATTCTAGCATGGACTTCCCTCCCTTCCCACCACACACACACAGTATACGTGTGAACACTATGTGGAAATGTTCTACAGAACACACTCCAGAAAACTTTGCCTTGCTTGATGCATAATTTTTATTGTATATTTTCCAAAACGAGTTTCACTTTTGCAGTCTTCATTTTAAGCAGGTGTGAGCGGAGTGCTTTGTGTCTCTCACTCTTAAAAGAAAATTTTGAAACGAACTTTCTTCTGAAATGACCATACATCAGTACTTTTTTTCTCTACGTGGGTCAGGAGATGGAAGCCCCCAGTCCCTGCCCATGTGCCCTCAGGTGAAGGGAGCATAATTTCTAGTGCATTCCAAGAGTGCCTCAGAGCATCATGAGTGCCCTGAGCCAGGACCCTGATGAGTTGGAGATGTGACCCAGACAGACCCTCCTGAGGCTTTTCCATGGACAGATTTATAAAGGGGGAGGGGGAGGTCAGAGAAAGGTGTTTTTCTCTTATCACAAATACTAACATTGACTGCACATCTAGTGACTGCTCTGCTCAGTCTGTCTCTCACCATGGCAGGAGATCAATCGTTAGAGACCTGGGTGGGAATGCTGATGGCTGTCTGGTGTGGCACAAGAGCTGGGGCCAGGAGACAGAATGCTGACTGTTAGCAGCAGTTGACGTAGGAGTCTATGCTTCAGGACCGCTCTCTGGCTCAGTTTTCCCGTCTGTGAAAGAAGGTCATTGAGAGCACAGGATGGAGAAACGAGGAAGGGGTGAGACAACACACATGAGAGAGTCTGGTGCAGAAGACGATGTGCAAAGCACCGTTAGAGTGGGGCGTCCGCTTTAGCAGGGAGTGCCTGCCATTGCTGGGTGATTACCGAGAAATCAGAGCCAATTGTAAACTAAATGAGCTGCTTGTAGCCAAAGGTCTTAGTCAGCTTGGGCTGCTATAACAGAATATCATAGACTGGGGTCTTGGGGTGGGGGGGAGCTTAAACAACAAACATATATTTCTCACAGTTCTGGAGGCTGGAAAGTCCAAGATCGAGGTGCTGGCAGATTTGGTGTGGGGTGAGGGCCCTGCTCCTGGCTTGTAGATAGACGGCTGCCTTCTCGCTGTGTCCTCACACAGTGGAGAGAGAGAGGAAGCAAGGTCCCTGGTGTCTCTTCTTATAAGGGCACTAATCCCAGCATGGGGACTCCACCCTCATGACCTCATCTAAACCTCACTATCTCCCAAAGGCCCCATCGGCAGATAATACTGCATTGGGATTAGGAATTTTGGAGAGACAAACGTGCAGTCCAAACACCAAATAATCTCAAACGCAACATTTGTTTTGTTTGCTGCGTCCGTGTATTTAGTAAGCGAGGTGAACGCACCTTATTATGCTGGATACAATGTTGTGTATTTAGCAAGCGAGGTGAACGCACCTTATTATGCTGGATACAATGTTGTGCAGAGTCTTAAAAAGTCAGAGTGCCAAGACTTGTAACTCTTCAAGCTGGGTCGTGGCAGAGGAAGGAGACCTGTGTTAGGAAATGGGAAGGGAACTGGGGGCGGGGACTTCACAGTGAATGGCAGGGGGCTCCCTGTAATTGGCCAGCTCTCCCCATAGTTGTCCTGCTCCTGAGCTTTTAGGCTCCCAAGTTCTCTGACAGAGACACCCCCTCCTAACTGCTAGGTGAGCCGTTGTGGAACTGGGCGAGGGGCCATGAACTCCACCTCCCCCACCCCATCCTCCAGATGGTCCCTGCCTCGTGGGGTTTGTCGGGTAGAGCTCTTGTATCCTATGCCTGCATCTGCCCTTTGTGCCCACAGCTCCGCCAACTGGAAATGCAGCTGGAGCAAGAATATGAGGAGAAGCAGATGGTCCTCCGTGAGAAGCAGGACTTAGAAGGCTTGATTGGAACCCTCTGCGATCAGGTAAGAGGGAGACACCAGTAGGCATTTGGGAAGCGCATTCCCTGCCTCTGGGGGCCCTGTTAGAGAGCTGATTCGTGGGGAGACCAGCTGGAGGGGTCTTAGGACCAGCCCAGGTAGACCTTTCAGCTGGCCTCCACCTGCTCCTCCCAGGCGCCTTCTTCTCCACCAATTCTGCCTCTGCCCTCACTCACTGCCTCTTCAGAGGGGACCTTCCGTGGGGGGAGTCTTCACACAGCAGGGTTCTTGGAAGGACCCTGGAGAGTAAAGAGAGTGGGCCCAGCCGCACATGACAGACGAGGTCGCCTTGCCTTCAGCCGCTGTCGGGGTGAGAGTATAGACAGCCTTTGCTTTGACGGGGTGACTGTGAATGGCTGCTGTGCTCAGAGCTGGCCTCGTGAGAATAAACTTTTGCTGAAGGCAGAGTCAGGCCAGTGACGCTTTAGACCCTTAGCTGGGCCACTTCTGTCTCCTTGGCTTTGCGTGATCTAATGAACTGCTCTGAGCTGCTGGAGAGCAGAGCCTTGTGGGGTTTTGCCGTCGTCGCTGTAGACCAGGGTTGTCAGCTGCAGCACTGCAGACGTTTTGAGCTGCATCATTCTTTGTTGTTGGCGGCCGCGGTTGGGGGGGGCGGGGCGCTGGGGGGAGGTGGCGCTGTCTCATTGTAGGCTGTTGAGCAGCATCGCTGGCCTCCACCTCCTAAATGCCAGAAGCATCTCCCTCAGTTGTGACAATCAGCAGTGTCTACGGACGTTACCACATGTTCCTCCAGGACACAATCAACCTCCCTCTTTACAGGAACCACTGCTGTGAAGGAAGCAGCCAGCAGCGCCCAGAGCCAGCTCCCCGTATCAGAGTTGGGGGGAATCGCTCCTCCATGAAACCCCGACATTGGAGAGGAGTGCTGGTGGCTTCCATGGTTTCTTTTTAAATATCATAGGAGTGTTTTTTAATGTATCTGCTTAACTTGTGTTCATTATCTTTTAATTAGTAACGATCTTGCTGTCAATAACCTTCCCACAGTGATTCCTCTTGTTCACAGGGAAATGTGGGCCCTCTCCAAATGGTCATCCAGGGCAGCCAGGCTTCGAACAAATAGGTGCTCACTATGTTTTGTTTTGTTTTTTTAAATTGAGTAAATGAGTGAATTCTAGAGCGGGACCCCTACAGCCGTGAGAGTGAGAGTCGGAAGCTGAGGACATCAGTGGGAGAACTACATGATCTTCCTTCTTCGGGTTTTCTGGATTTTCAGCCAAGCAAACTGGGGCCACTGAGTGCAGAGCCACTGAGGCTCCTCTCCCTTTGGCATCAGCACGAGAGAGAACACCCCAGGATTTGATTCTAGAATGATACTTGGAAATCGCTGGGAGAAGGTTGCCTTCTATCCAGCATGGTCTGTTTAAGAAAACAAAGGAATTAATCCAGTAAAGAAAGGTTTTTATAAATATTGCTAAAATTTTAAGTTTCACATGCAAGGAGAAGGTAAGTTTAAGTGAATGAGAAGCTAATTTTGTGTTAGTCACCAAGCTGGAGCCTTTGAATAACGTCACATTGGATACTTTTAAATGTTTTAGTAAGACATTTGCCAAACACATGGGAAAGTAGAACAGACAGTGTAATTGATGCTTGTGCATCAAGAGGACGGGGTTCACATAAATTAACATTTTGCCGCATCAGATTCAGATGTTTTTAAGGAAGCAAAGCATTTCAAAAACAGTTGGTGGCCCCTTGGTTTCTGTTCCTCATCTCCCATCCCTTTATCCTTCCATCTTTTTGTCCTTCGCTCCCAGAGGGGACCGTTCTCCTGAGGTTGGAGGCTTTAATTCCCCTGCGTGTGTATTTGAACTTTAACTGTATACAGTACGTGCGATTCTGCCTTTACTTCTACTGCTCCCCTTCTGTACTCTGTTTTTGCTGTTTTTGAGATTCCTCCATGATAATACATGTAGCTCTAATCTGTTCTTTTTTAACTGCTACACAGTATTCATTTTCTCTAATCCTACTCTTCTGTTGGATATTTAGCTGTTTCCATTCTAGGACGCAGAGCTACAGTGCATATTCTTATACATGTCTCCCTGTGCACGTGGAAAAGAGATTCTCCAGGGTATGGATCTAGAAGAGGAATTGCTGGCTGTTAGGAATGTACCATTTTGGAATTATTAGATGTTGCCCAGATTGTTCCTCAAAGTGATTGTGGCGGTTTACATTGTCACCAGCAGTTTTTTCTTTGCTACCACACATCCCCCCCCCGACACGTGGCACTGTCAGACATTTAAAGATCTTTACCTGTTACTGAGT
This sequence comes from Delphinapterus leucas, assembly GCF_059928025.1. Lineage (NCBI taxonomy): Eukaryota > Metazoa > Chordata > Mammalia > Artiodactyla > Monodontidae > Delphinapterus > Delphinapterus leucas. Next base: position 19,530,387 of record NC_143142.1, read on the forward strand.
GTTAAGTTGTACTGCTTGTCCCTCATGACTAGTGAAGTTGTGCATTTTTCACGTTTATTATGGTTTTCTCTTATGTGCGTTGCCTGTTTATAGTGTTTTGTCTTCACCTTTTTTTTCTATTCATTATTCACGATCCTTATCCAAGATGCTAATCCACTTTTGGTTGTATATTGTGCAAATATCTCCTACTCTATGGATAATCGTTTCACTTTGTTTATAATGTTTTTTACTTAATAAAAAGTGTTTTTTATATAGTCATATTCATCAGTTATGGTTGATTCTTTTAAGATTTCTTTCCTTAACAGAGTTCATGAAGATATTTCACCATATTTCTGAAAATTTCTAAAGTTTTGAGCATTTTTAGGCCTTTAACCCACCTGGATTTTATTTTATTTTATTTTTTAATTAATTAGTTAATTTTTTTTTGGCTGCGTTGGGTCTTCGTTGCTGCACGCAGGCTTTCACTAGTTGTGGTGAGCGGGGGCTACTTTTCGTTGCGGTGCACGGGCTTCTCATTGTGGTGGCTTCTCTTGTTGCGGAGCATGGACTCCAGGCACACGGGCTCTAGAGTGCAGGCTCAGTAGTTGTGGCGCGTGGGCTTAGTTGCTCCGCATCATGTGGGATCTTCCTGGACCAGGGCTCGAACCCGTGTGCCCTGCACTGGCAGGCGGACCCCCAACCACTGTGCCACCAAGGAAGTCCCACCTAGATTTTATTTTGGTATGTGTGAGGTAGGAATCTATATTTTCCCGATATAGACCACCTTTGTTTTATTTCGTGAGTAATTTTTTCTACAATTTCCATATATGTATGGCTGTGTTTTGGGGCTACCCATTTTGTTTAATTGGTTTATTCTTCAGTTCCTGCACCATGTGGTCTTAATGGCTGGGTTTGATAACTTGTAAACAGCTTATCTTTCTCATCTCTAAAATTGTCTTATCTATTTTCGATCCTTTAATCTTCTTATTGAGATTCCATAACAAAGCCTGGTGGGGATTTTCAAATGCATTGGTTTGTAAGTTAGTTGGGAACAAGTGACATATTTTTTTAGTATTGAAGTATTGCAATCATGAGCATGCTGTGTTTCTTCATATATCTATGGCTTTCATAAATATATTTTATTTTTATTATAAATTAATACCTTATAATAATAACAAGTATTTATTTTATTGTATATTTTATTATTTTTTTCCATATAAGTCTTGAGCTTTTCTGTTAGATTTACTTCTAGGAATCTTGTAGTTTCTGTGCCTCTCATAAATAGAACATTTTTGTATACTTCTATTAATTATAGTGGTACATGGGGATATACTTTGCTTATAATTGTGTTATAGTTTTCTCTTATATATTTTGAGGTTATTTTTTTTTAGGTGCATTTAAGTTTATTATTGTTTTATTTCCTTGGCACATTGTACATTGTTCTTTTCTAATTGTTGTATGGTGTCCCTTTTTTCTCTGTGAATTATTTTTGCCTTATTTTATTTTGTGCGATTTCTTTTAGTTTGCCCGCAAGACCTTTTTTATCTCTTTGTGTTTAACCTTTCTCTGTGTGTATGTCCCTTAAACAGATGGATACTTTTTAATGCAATATTTTAGTCTCTTACTTTTCATTGGAGAATTTAGTTCATTTACATTTATATAATGACTGATATATTTGAAATTATTTCTATTCTTTTGTGTTTAATTTTGTTGGTTTATTGCCCCCTTTCTTTGCTTCTTCCTTTATTCCTTTCCTGCTTTGGGGTAGATTGATAATGTCTTCTATGATCTCTTTTGTTCTATCAGATACTATCAGTTCCTTCATATAAATGAAACAAGTGAGGCTCAAAAGGTAAAGCACATTGCCCAAGATCATATAGGTTGTTAGTGGCCTACGTGAATTCGAAGTGAGGTCTATCAGTATATTATTTGAAAACCTGTATTTTTTTAGATTAAATCTAACACCATGCTGCTTAAAAAGTGATTAAGGTTTAGTTAACTAGAATTATCCTTTTCTGGACCATCTTTTTTCCTAACGTTATCAGGCAATCCAGATCTGCCATTAATTTGCTGTGCAACCTTTAGCTACATAATGTTCTCTCTCTAAGCCTCAATTTCCCCATCTGTAAAGTGGCTTGATTACCCCTAATAACATTTTTAGATCATTTGTTAAAAGTGCTTAGAGAGTTCTTTGATGACAGACATTGAACAACTGCCCCAAACAATCTACCCTTAATGATAAATGGTGAAACAATCCAGGTTGGAACAGTTTCCCACAACAACACTAAACATCATTTGGTTTTATTGGTTAATTATTCACTAGCTTTATCTAAATTTGAATCTTTGTGCTGCAAAATGTAAACTTGCAGAATGACATTTATTTCCCATTAACCTAATGAGTTTTGGGTTTTTTTTTTTCCCCTCCTCTTGCGTAGCAATTTATTGTGAAGGGGAGGATGACTTGGTCTGAGGTTTTGTTGTGAATTTGTTTGCAGTGATCCCTCTGGAAAGGAGATGGTGCCAGCATTTTCAGGGTCTTTCTGGCAGCAAGGATGGGGTCATCCTGAATGTCCCTGATGCTGACCTGCCCCACACTTAGGATGTGTGCAGAGCACGAGCAGATACAAAAATGAGGAAGGTGCAAAAGCATGTTGCTTGAGTGTAATCATGGCAAAGAATCTGGGCTCTCAAGTTAAGATGTCCCGGCTCACATTTCACCAGGCACTCTGGTACAGTGGTTAGAGACTTGAATTCTACTACTGAGCTGCCTGGGTTCCAGTCCCTGGGTAGCCACTTAGGAGCAGTGTGGCCTTGAGCTGATCACTTACCCTCTCTGTTTTATCGGTTGTGCCTCCATTTCCCTATGACAGTACATACTGAAGAGCTGCACACAGCTCACAAGACGTGAGCTGGCCCCAGGGAACTTCTCTCATTCTGTGACTTGCCCCATCCCTGTGTTTTATACCCTCATGCTAATCACCCAGAACCGCATATTCAGGATGGTTTCTCAGCTGTGTCCCTTCCTGAACCTCACCTAACTAGCTCCTGCTTACTTGAGACTGTGTCTGGTCCCATCCCAGCCTAGGCTGGGATGCTCCTCTGTGCCTTCATAACACCCTTTTTTTTTTTAAATTGAAGCGCAAAACTTAACCTCTTTTATTGTATATTTTACTAAAATTACGTCTTTGCAGTCAGAAAAGTTGGGTTCATATCCTAACTCTGCCACTTATGATTAGCTGTGTGATCTTGGGCAAACTGCTTCACTTTTGTAAGCCTCAGTTTCATCATCCATAAAATGGGAATCATAATACTTCACACCCCATAGATTCACCGTGCGGACTCCATGTGTTCATACCCGTAAAGCATTTAGAACAGTGTCTGACACTTAGCAAACCCAAAGTGTAAGCTATTACTATTTTAATAAAGGCAATAATAATAATGGCATTTTAAAGAGACTACCACAGGTGTAAAATGCAGTAATATGTGACAAAGGGCCTGGCACCATGCCCAGTCCTCAGCTCCTCAGCTCAGGAGGAGATATATACACACACACAACACCTCAGCATTTTAAACTTAACAAAGCAATAAATCTGAGAACTAAGAGGCTATATTCTAAGAACCAACTCATTTTTCAAAGAATTCAGAACTGGCAGTAGAATAATAACACAAAGTCTACAGGAATACATTCCAGGTCATCAGACAGTACTCATAATCTTTTATATTTGTAAAGCATTTGACAGCATACAAAGTACTTTTCGATCCATTATCACATCTGATCCTTGTCTTATCTCAGTATGGAGGTTAGAGATTTTTTTTTTTTTTTTTAACCTCTTCCTTTATAGACGAGGAAACTCAGTTTCTGAGAGGTGGCATGACTCAGCCTCAGTCCCACCACCAGCAAGTGGTGAGCCAGGGTTTCAAGCCTGGGCCACCTCATTCTAAATCCCAAGTTCTTTCTAGAATATTCCAGGGTATTCTGAGCATCCAGGAATTGGTTGCACTTGGTGTGGAGGCACAGATGTCCAGGGGTGTAGAAACTGGGTTCCATGGATGACACACCTGCACCCCATTTTCTTGAAAACTCCCCATCTGACGAGTGGTGCCATGTTCCTTCCTCGGGTCTCCTGCAGAGAAAGGGGCTGTTAGTTTCTTTCAGAGACATTAACCCCAATGCTTTTGAAGTAGGTGTTCTGTTTCTAGGGGAGACCATGGGCTGTCAGGGTTTCATCGGGCCCCTACCTGATTCTGCACCTCCCTTGGTTTGTCTCAGCCTGTACTGTTGGCCACTGGGAGTTGTTAACGAACCTAATTCGCCCTCCCCGTGCCAAGTCCAGGCTGCGGCTTCTTCAGGAGCCACGTGACTACTGTCTTGGAGGACAGGATCCTGGGGGAGGGACTTCTGGGCAAGGTTCCTCTGCAGAAAATGGCCTGTCTTTATACTAGCAAAAGAGACCTGCTCAAGGGACAGAAAAGCTTGGTTTAGACCTTCAAAAGCAGCACAGGTATTTCTAATACCATTTACTGATGTGTAACATACATGCAGGGAAGCACACCTTATCCCACCTGTACTGCTCATTGAATTTGCATCAGCTCTTAAAGCCGGCACCCAGATTAACACCACAAACAAGCCCCCACTCCTGTATTACCCAGTCACTGCCCCTCCAGGGTAACTGCTGTCCTGACTTCCGTCAGCAGAGGGCCTCGCCTGACATGTAAGCTCTTGCAAGGTGATGGCTGTGGTAGAGATTATGAGACAGAATAACTTTGCGTCCTTACAGGCTGTGATAACAGTCATGACAGTGGCTCAGATTTGTTGTGCCTTTACTACGAGTCATGCTGTGGGCTAAGCACCTGTTTAATTTCCACAGCAGCCCGGTGTGGTTGCTGCCTTTCTTTTTTTTTTTTTTAACATCTTTATTAGAGTATAATTGCTTTACAATGGTGTGTTAGTTTCTGCTTTATAACGAAGTGAATCAGTTATACATATACATATGTTCCCATATCTCTTCCCTCTTGTGTCTCCCTCCCTCCCACCCTCCCTATCCCACCACTCCAGGTGGTCACAAAGCACCGAGCTGATCTTCCTGCGCTATGCGGCTGCTTCCCACTAGCTATCTATTTTACGTTTGGTAGTGTATATATGTCCATGCCACTCTCTCGCTTTGTCACAGCTTACCCTTCCCCCTCCCTGTATCCTCAAGTCCGTTCTCCAGTAGGTCTGTGTCCTTATTCCTGTCTTACCCCTAGGTTCTTCATGACTTCTTTTTTTCTTAAATTCCATGTATATGTGTTAGCATACGGTATTTGTTTTTCTCCCTCTGGCTTACTTCATTCTGTATGACAGACTCCAGGTCCATCCACCTCACTACAAATAACTCAATTTCGTTTCTTTTTATGGCTGACTAATATTCCATTGTATAGATGTGCCACATCTTCTTTATCCATTCATCTGTCGATGGACACTTAGGTTGCTTCCATGTCCTGGCTATTGTAAATAGAGCTGCAGTGAACATTTTGGTACATGACTCTTTTTGAATTATGGTTTTCTCAGGGTATATGCCCAGTAGTGGGATTGCTGGGTCGTATGGCAGTTCTATTTTTAGTTTTTTGGGGAACCTCCATACTGTTCTCCATAGTGGCTGTATCAATTCACATTCCCACCAGCAGTGCAAGAGTGTTCCCTTTTCTCCACACCCTCTCCAGCATTTATTGTTTGTAGATTTTTTGATGATGGCCATTCTGACCGGTGTGAGATGATATCTCATTGTAGTTTTGATTTGCATTTCTCTAATGATTAATGATGTTGAGCATTCTTTCATGTGTTTGTTGGCAGTCTGTATATCTTCTTTGGAGAAATGTCTATTTAGCTCTTCTGCCCATTTTTGGACTGGGTTGTTTTTTTGATATTGAGCTGCATGAGCTGCTTATAAATTTTGGAGATTAATCCTTTGTCAGTTGCTTCATTTGCAAATATTTTCTCCCATTCTGAGGGTTGTCTTTTGGTCTTGTTTATGGTTTCCTTTGCTGTGCAAAAGCTTTTAAGTTTCATTAGTTTCCATTTGTTTATTTTTGTTTTTATTTCCATTTCTCTAGGAGGTGGGTCAAAAAGGATCTTGCTGTGATTTGTCATAGAGTGTTCTGCCTATGTTTTCCTCTAAGAGTTTGATACTGTCTGGCCTTACATTTAGGTCTCTAATCCATTGTGAGTTTATTGTTGTGTGTGATGTTAGGGAGTGTTCTAGTTTCATTCTTTTACATGTAGTTGTCCAGTTTTCCCAGCACCACTTATTGAAGAGGCTGTCTCTGCTCCACTGATTATTCTTGCCTCCTTTGTCAAAGATAATGCTGCCATTCTTGTTTTGCCAATGAGGAGGCTGAGGCTTGGGGAGGAGAAAGGTCTTGTCCAAGGTCACACAGTGTGAGTGGTGGAGGCACGATTTGAACTCAGGGAGCCAGGTTCCAGAGGACTTGGACCCTGGCCACTACTTTGTCATCTTAGCTCACGAGAGCCTTCCCTTGGCTTCCAGATCGGCCATCGGGACTTTGATGTGGAGAAGCGTCTTCGGAGGGACCTCAGAAGGACTCATGCACTATTGTCAGACGTGCAGCTCCTGCTGGGGACCATGGAGGACAGCAAGACGTCAGTTAGCAAGGAGGAGCTGGAGAAAGTGCAAAGCCAGGTGGGTGTCACAGGGTCCTCTCAGAACCCCATGGGGAGGATGCTGCGGCCAGCAGGGGGAGAATGGTTCTCCCACCCAGATGGGCGTGGCCACAGCCCGGATGTCTGACTGTCACAGACCTGCGGGGAGGTGGAGGGCATTGCGGGGCTGGATGGTTCACATGGATATGGTAGATGAGGAAGGGGGTTTATAAATGACTTAGGAGTCCTGTTCCCTTCTTTAGGGCTGAGGCAGAGTGAGTTTGAGTCCTTGGGCAGATCAGGGCCCTGGGGCAGAATGGCTGCGTGCAGCATGCCCGCGTGCCTGTGTGCGTGCGTGCGCGCCTGTGTGCGTCCCCGCGTGCCTGTGTGCGTGCGTGCGCACGTGGTGACCAGCGGGGCTGGATGTGAAACAGATAGTGCAGATCCTGCATGAGGATCAGCATCTCCATTGACGAGAGGTGACTCACCCAGAGTCCCACAGCTAGAGGGTGGCAGAGTCGGGACTCAAACCCAGGTCCTCAGGCCCCACCATCCCTGGCTGCCTCAGATAAGAACGGGAGGCGGATGAGAGGTGAGGCCAGGAGGGAGCTGAGCACCTCAGGAGACATGATGGGCTCAGACTGTCCTGGTTTAGTGCTAAAAGTCCCATGTCCCAGGCGAGCCCTCAGCCCCAGGGACACCAGGACAGTTGGTCACTCATTTCATGGCCATGTCAGAACATTAGAATCACTTGTACTTGAATGTGTCCCCTCCCTCAGTCCTCGTGGTACCCCTGGGGGAGAGCGAATGATATTGTGCCCATTTAACAGATGGGAAAGTTCTGTCCACAGGTGGGAAGCAATGCACCCAAGGTAACGCAGCAGGTAGGTGGCAGGGTTGGGATTCAAATCCAGGGCTCGTGATTCTAACTGCAGAATCTGGGAGCTCTTTTGCCTCACCCTGCGTCTTCCTGTCTGTCTGACCGACCAGGTGGATGGAGGACCCTGAGCCTCCTCTGTCAGGCAGTCAGGATGTCTGAGCACTCAGCCACCACTCAGGCATCTTGGGTTCATGCGGCCCCCTTGGCAGGAGGCCCTGTATTCTGCCTGCCTTTCATCAAAATATTCCTGATGCCATCCAAGTCTTCCTCTCTCCATAGGTGAACGTTCTTGAAAAGGAACCACAGTGGTTTTGTTTGTTCCTCTTTTCATTTTTCTTTTTTTATTATTCATGAGAAATCTCCCTCTGCAGGGTTAAAATGTGTGTTCTTGGAAAATAGTGGTATTTAGTGAAGGCGCCTTGAGCTGAATCAAAGAGCTTCATTCTTTTGAAAGTCCTTCTTCCCCATCTCTGCATCCGGTTCCTATCAAAGAGAATTCACAGCCTTGGCTTTCTGTTGCTGTTGTCATGGAAATTGTTATAAGGATGGGATCCTGTGGACCAGAGGTCAGGGTACAGTTGCTTTGGCTCCCAGCACGCGTGTCCCGCCTGCCAGAGTCAGAGCTAATCAAATAAAGTAGCGATGACATTGGGCATTGCTGTCTCTCCTCTCCCATGTACGGTATTTGTCCTTTACCTGAAGCCTTCAGGGACAGGGGCAGGGAGAGCAGACGGGAGGGGGAAGGGAGAGGGAGCTAACTGCCGCCGGCTGGGCCTTCATTGCTGGCCCTGGCGCTGGACTGTTCCACGCATTCCTTCGCTCAGTATCTGTGCGGCATCTGCTGAGGGTCAGTGGTGTGCAGGTCCTCTCCCTCAGGTGATGTGCCAGGTCTAAGTGTGTTACGGTCGGTCAGGCAGGCGTGGTCCTCTCCCTCAGGTGATGTGCCAGCTCTAAGTGTGTTACGGTCGGTCAGGCAGGCGTGGTCCTCTCCCTCAGGTGATGTGCCAGCTCTAAGTGTGTTACGGTCGGTCAGGCGTGGTCCTCTCCCTCAGGTGATGTGCTAGCTCTAAGTGTGTTACGGTCGGTCAGGCGTGGTCCTCTCCCTCAGGTGATGTGCTAGCTCTAAGTGTGTTACGGTCGGTCAGGCGTGGTCCTCTCCCTCAGGTGATGTGCTAGCTCTAAGTGTGTTACGGTCGGTCAGGCAGGCGTGGTCCTCTCCCTCAGGTGATGTGCTAGCTCTAAGTGTGTTACGGTCGGTCAGGCGTGGTCCTCTCCCTCAGGTGATGTGCCAGGTCTAAGTGTGTTACGGTCGGTCAGGCAGGCGTGGTCCTCTCCCTCAGGTGATGTGCCAGGTCTAAGTGTGTTACGGTCGGTCAGGCAGGCGTGGTCCTCTCCCTCAGGTGATGTGCCAGGTCTAAGTGTGTTACGGTCGGTCAGGCGTGGTCCTCTCCCTCAGGTGATGTGCTAGGTCTAAGTGTGTTACGGTCGGTCAGGCAGGCGTGGTCCTCTCCCTCAGGTGGTGTGCCAGGTCTAAGTGTGTTACGGTCGGTCAGGCAGGCGTGGTCCTCTCCCTCAGGTGGTGTGCCAGGTCTAAGTGTGTTACGGTCGGTCAGGCAGGCGTGGTCCTCTCCCTCAGGTGATGTGCTAGCTCTAAGTGTGTTACGGTCGGTCAGGCAGGCGTGGTCCTCTCCCTCAGGTGATGTGCCAGCTCTAAGTGTGTTACAGTCGGTCAGGCAGGCATGGTCCTCTCCCTTTGAAACCGACGCCTGCTGGAAAAGAGGACAAGCACACAATGTTACAAACAAACAAATATCCCACACCTTAATTCAGGTAGTAAAGGAAATAAGTGGGGTTATTATAAATAATAAAGGGAATAGGGAATTGCAAGGGGTCTCATTTAGCTTGGGTGGTCAGCTAACCTCCCCTGGGAGAAGGAGAAGCAGGCAGAGACCAGAACGTGCGGGGCCTGGGAGGTTTGGATTTTATTCCCGGGGGTGATGAGAAGCCGTCGGGACGTTTTGAGCAGAGCGTGACATAATCGGATTCAGAGGATCACTCCTCTGTGTGGGGAAGGGATTGAGGAGGGATGAGTGCATGCCATTAGGAGGCTAGAGTACCTCTCTAGGCTGGAGGAGAGGGTCTCCTGGGTTAAATGGTTGTGGGGATGGTGAGAGGAGGCAAAGTGGGGGCTGGTTTGGAGCTGACGGGACTGGTAGGTGGTCGGTGTGGCGGCTGGAAGTGCATTACTTAGATCGTCCTCACCAGAACCCTAGGAGGTGGCTATTGCTATTTTTGACCCACTTTACTAATAAGGAAACAGGCTCTGAGAGGTTGAGTAATTTACCCAACAGCACACAGCAGCGCATGTCTTAATGCCGCCAGCGCTGACAGTTCTGTACCCACGATGTTAACATTTTTCAACCACCTACTATGTATCAGGCTTTTCTTGGAATTTTCGGGGTCCCCAAACTTGGCTGCACATACGATAACTTAAGTACCGTTTAAAAATCACAGATTTACAGGCCCCCCTCCTCGTTTTTTCTTCACATTGAGACCCAGGATCTACATTTTTTTTTTAATTAATTAATTTAATTTTGGCTGCGTTGGGTTTTCATGGCTGCGTGTGGGCTTTCTCTAGTTGTGGCGAGCAGGGACTACTCTTCGTTGCGGTGCATGGGCTTCTCATTGCGGTGGCTTCTCTTGTTGCGGAGCGCGGGTTTCAGTAGTTGTGGCACGTGGGCTCCGTAGTTGCAGCTTGCAGGCTCTAGAGCACAGGCTCAGTAGCTGTAGTGCACGGGCTTAGTTGCTCCGCAGCATGTGGGATCTTCCCAGACCAGGGCTTGAACCCGTGTTCCCTGCATCGGCAGGTGAATTCTTAACCACTGCACCACCAGGGAAACCCCAGGACCTACATTTTCAACAGTCACATGAGGGGATTCCAGTGCTGGTCTTAGGACCACCATCTGGGAATCATGGGCCTCGTTTACCCCTCAAAACACACTTTCAATTTCCATGGCATAGGCCCATTTTGCAGATGAGAAAGCTGATGGTGAGGTTATATTAGTATGACAGAGCCTAGTTCAACCAGTTTTACAATTCATTAAATATTGAGTCAGGAGAACTGGATCCTGCACTTGCTAATGTCGTGACCTTCGCCGTGTGACAGGACCTCTGTGAGCCCTTGTCCCGAAGCGGAGCATCGTCATCGCCTCGTGTCCCAGGCGCCTGTGGGGGTCGGGGGCGATGAGGTCTAGCCCCCGAAGGCTTGAGAAGCTTGAACACCCTCTGCAGCCTCTACAGCTCGCTAACCGTGGTGCCGGGTAACCTAGAGAAAGGTTTTCTCTCTGAGGGCAAAGATGAGGGAATGCGTTTGAAAGCACCTGTTAGTGAACTGTGTGCGTTCAGCAGATCCTGATAAGGTGTCCACTCGGGACAAATTCGAGGCCAGGCTGCGGGGATAAGGAAGAACCCTTCCCGAGAGGGGCTCCCAGTCTAGGCAAGAGGCCGACCTAGGAGCAGACTGCGGCCAGCAGGGTGATGAGATCTTTCCTGGCGGAATGTTGGGGTTTAAGTGAAGGGGATGCCCTTGATTTAGCTGTGGGAGAGGAGCTGGTGGCTTCAGCTGTCTGCTTAAAGGTGGGAACGAATGGCTGGCTGGGTGAGATGCACATGGGCGTTGTGGGAGGGAGCACCAGGGCGGGGGCGGGAGGAGACAGGGAGCATCTAACGCTTGGCCTAGTGTGGCTGGTGTGCAGCGTTCCCCGAGGCAGGGCAGGGAGGGTAATGTCGGTCAGCGAGGCTAGAGTCAGCTCGTGAACGGTTTAGTGAGCCCAACTAAGGAGTTTGGGTTTTATCCCAAAGGTGATAGGGAGCCATAGAGAGCTACAGAGCAGGGAAGGGCACGGTCAGAAGTGCTTGTAAAAAAAATGGCAGGGGCTCCCCTGGTGGCGCAGTGGTTGAGAGTCCGCCTGCCTATGCAGGGGACACGGGTTCGTGCCCCGGTCCGGGAAGATCCCACATGCTGCGGAGCGGCTGGACCCGTGAGCCATGGCCGCTGAGCCTGCGCGTCCGGAGCCTGTGCTCCGCAACGGGTATACCGCAAAACAAACAAAAAAACCCAGCAGGATTCTAGGCCCAACTGAAGCAGTGATGTGTGGCATGCCGGGCTCAACCAGAGGCATGGGAGGGTCCCCCTAGGCAGAGCATCTCCCAGAGCCCCTGCCTTCCTCCCGGGTGGACAGGCATTCCCCTCTGCCCGTTGCCCCACCGTCTAGAATCCCGACAAGATTATTTGGCTCTTTCTGCCCAGTTTCCCTCCATTGGGAGACTTGTCTCCGTCTCAGCTAACACCTGAGGCTAAAGACTGTGGGATAAAACATGGAAGACTCCTGGAGGAAAGACACACACCTTGTGAGTTCAGATCCTGCCTCTGCTACTTAATTAGTTGTATGATTCTGAGCAAGTCACCCTGCCTTTCAGAGGCTCCTTTTTCTTACCTAAAAAAAAAGAGCCTGATATTCCCAGCTATTGGGCTGGTGTAAAGAACCCTAGGCCCTGGATTCAAAGGAATTCTCTAAATTGAAAACTACAAGACAATGATTTTTAAATGTAGAGCTGCCCACTGGCCCCTGCGTCCCACCCCCCGGAGTCAGCTGGTGGAAGACTTTGGATCCTGGGCCCAGGATTTCACAAGACCTCGTGGACAGGTAGACGAGGCCATGTGTGGGGTGGGTCTAATGACACCTGTTCTTCAGGAGCAAGTACTAATTAATTCCCGTGGAATGCTTCCACTGGAAACAGACTAATCTGGAGACAGAAGCAGTTCCAGCAACCAAGATATATCATTGAGATAATCGCTGTGCATAAATAACATCTGTGAGCAGCAGATGCCGGCACCTGGCTCCGAGGAGAAAGTGGAAGGTTGTGTCTGCTCCCGGGCAGTGACGGCTTTTTGTTTAAATTTGATTCACGCCTTGACCTTTGCCTCCTCCCGAAAGGAACTATGTTATTTGCTTTTTTTGTTTTGTTTTGTTAAATGGAGAAGAGTTTGCACTGAGCTCTTCAGTTGTTTACTTAATTCATGCCAGGGGGCCGTGTTCCCCCCTTCCTCCTGAGGACAAAGCTGTTGCTGAGTCTCAGCCATTGTTCCCCCTAAAGAGCTCTGCAATCTGGCCCCTCCTCGCTTCTCCCCTCTTATCACACACCACCTGCATCTCTCATTTGGAATTCTCTCAGGTCTGCTGGCCTCGGTCTTGTCGGAGCAATCTTTCTGCCCCCTGATCTTTGGAGAGAGCTTTTTAAAATATAAATACAATCATGGTTCTTTGCATTCAGGATCCACCAGCGGCTCCCCATTGCCCTCAGAGTACAGTCCACGTGCCTCAACATGACCTTAGATGCACAGTCCAGCTCCTACCTTCCCGTCACCTCTGACCAGCAGCTTAGACCGTCTTGGGGTCCCCCCACCAAGCCATGCCTTCTGCCGGACACTCGCTTCTCCCACTGAACCCCTTTGCCTGACGGGCATCTAGTCATCCTCCGAACTTGGGTTTGGGCCTCGTCTCTAGGACCCATCTCTGACCTCCAGGGTCTGGGGGAGGGGCCCAGCTCCTTTCTCTCACGAGTTCCTGGGCTTCCCCCAGGACAGTCCAGATCATTCTGTCACAGTTACCTCTTTGCTTGAGTCACAGAAAGGTCAGAAGAGATTGAGGTGGGACTGGAACCCGCAGAGTCTGACTTCAACCCCTGGCAGTATGATAACCAGCACCCCGAACTACCAGTTTACCTCCTGTTGGCCTGCTGCCCACTCTGGGCTCTCCCAGCCCGTCTGGAAGCCCCAGTGTTCCTGTAGGCCCCTCCACTGGGGGATTCCAGCTCGGCTTCCGTGTCCCTCAGGTGGGCCGTTAGGCCTGGTGCATATTCCACACAGTGAACCCCCAGTGGTCCCTGCTAGCGCGCAGACGACTGAGGATCACCAGTGCCCTTAATCAGGATGGTGGTCACCAGGTGTCGCCCGCGCTTCCATGAGACGTTGAAGGTAACCAGCAAGCTCTGGGAGGACGATCCTGACAGGAGTCTTTCGTGTGAGCGAGCACTTAGGGAACACTTCTCTCCAGCCCGGAACCACAGAACAGGTGACCTGGATGTTTTATTTGAAGAGACTTTTCTAACAAAAGATTGTGTTGGAGTGAATTGATTCAATATTAACATAACCTCCTGTCAGAGGAGGTAAAGTCCAAATTGTAATTGGTTAAAAACATGATTATCAGGAGCCTGTTCACCCCACAAACACTGACACTTCCAAGGCTGTGAATGAATGATGTGGGGAAAGGCTGCTTTCGTTGCAGACGGGGAGCACCGTCTATGCGTCTCTCCCAGAGGGCCTGGTACTATTTTAGCTATGGAGTGCCAGGCCCCCAGAGCAGCCTGGCCACCCACCAGGGTAGTCATAACGACGGGAACATGGATGGCAAGCATCCGTGGCCTATACCGTGCCCGGCACAGGGCCAAGCACTTAGAGGTCATGACCGAATTTGATGCCCCCAGCCCACTTGAATGCAGTGAGCTCCATGAGTAGAGGGGCCTTTCCTCTCTGGGGCCAGAGTGCAGAAGCGTGTCTGCACACAGCAGTGCTCTGTGCGCGAACAGGGCCCCACGGGCTGGGGTGAGTCTCCCTAGGAGGCAGCTGGTATTAGGCCCATTTTATGTGGGAGGAAGCTCAGCGTGTGAGAATCCTGCCCAAAGTCACAGAGTTTGGGGGGCAACTGGGATGTATTTTAAATAATGTGCTTTGAAAGATTTTCAAATTTACCAAAAAATGACAAAAATAATTCAAAGGACTCCTTCGGATCCTTCACCTAGAGCCCTCACTTTTTAACATTTTGCCACATTTGCTTTATCATTTTCTCACTAAATCACATTCTCTGAATTAGTTGAAAACAAGTTACAGACATGAGGTCCCTTTACCCTAATCAAAATCGGAAATTTTAACATTGATAAAATACTGTTTTCTAATGCAGGGGTTAGTGAACTATGGCTCACAGGCCAAATCCAGCCCATGCTGCCTGTTTTTTCATTGTTGTCTTGTTTTTGTTTTTCTTATTACAGCCTGAGAACTAAGAATGGTTTTCGTTTTCAAACGGCTACATTTACAGTTAGATAAGTACCTGCATGTATACTTCAGTTTTGCCTCTCGGCCTGCACGGCCTAAAATATTGTCTGGCTTGTCCTTGAAGGAGGAGTTTGCTGACCCCTGACCTTATCTGCTGACTATTCAAATTCTACCTGTTGTTTTACTGATGTTCTTTGTAACAGTTTTTCTCCCTGTTCAGGATCCAGCCTGGAATGTGTTAACAGCCTGTGCTGTTTCGTGATACCGTCCATAGAGCCTCAGTCTGTCTTTGTATTTTATGACACTGGCATTTTGGGAGAGTTCAGGCCAGTTGTGTGGTGGAAGGTTCCTCCATCTGGGTGCCCTGGAATTTGAAGCTACGTGTTTTTCACTTCAGAGCCATTTGGATTTGTGTGGGTCTGAGCGTGTTCCCGGGACACGGGACTTCTGATTTTAAAACCAAAAAAGTCCCAGGCAAACAGGGGTGAGCTGGTCACCGTAGAGCCAGCGCCTCAAGCCCTAAGTAATTTGGGCCTCTCCGTAAGACCTGTTGTCAAAAGGTACCCGTAGGTTTAGGGGAGAAGCCAATGAACCAGATGCGCATTTAAAAGCTGTTCCTCGGTTACTCATCCGCTCATGTTACCCCTTGGCTGAGTTCCCATCCTCTGCCTGTTCTCGCGTTGTTTCCCATCCTCTGCCTGTTCTCGCGTTGTGTCTAGTTTTCTTTGTTCCACTGATACAGACGAGACCTGCTGATGTTACCATATGTCTTAGCTGCTTCATTCTCCTTGCTGGTTTATGAGACTGTATCACAGTTTAGCCACTTTGCTATTGATGGACAAATAAGTCATCTAGATTTTGGTTGTTAGGAATAGAGCTGCTATGAACGTTTCCCCACGCTCTCTTACATGGGGGAGGCACATGTGTGTGCATTTCCGTAGCGTGCACCCCTGGAGGCCATCCAGCTCCTCCCCAGTGTGCACTGTCTCAAGCAGGCGGGGAGGGTGGGCGGCTTCAGAGCTTCCTTTCGTAAAGTAAGGAAGGAAGGCTTAATCTCTCCTGGTGCTTTGCAAGTATGTGTGTATTTTTGTGTGTGCAAAAGAACCTTTTTATTAAAGGGAAGTCTCATGAGAACACCCTCTGCCTTGCCCACCCGGAAGCTGGGCCTTGACTGGGTTGGCCCCGTGTAACCTGGACAGACTTCCTTCCAGCTTTACAGAAAGGGCCCTGCTCGGGGCCCCAGGGTTTGCTGAACGTGTCTGTGGTTGCTCTCCCCATCCAGCTCATCTGCTCCTACAGGCAGGGTCCTGCCCCCGCCCCTTGTCCTTCCCATGGAGCCTCTCTCTGGACACCTGCTGGCATCGGGGTCAGAGATCTGTGCTCAGGAGGAGCTGGGGGCAGCCAAGCCGCGGGTGGCCTCCCGAGGGGCATTCGGGGCTCCTGCGAGCCGCCATGGGTGGTGGGCAGCTCAGGCTGCAGATGTGGGCAGCCCCGCTGACAGGGGCCGGCTCAGTGATGCGCTGAGCTGCCCTCGCGGCCTTGCCTCAGCACGTGGGTGTGGAGTCCCCACTGTGTGGGCCCTCAGAGGTGAGCAAGACCCAGTGACCCTCCAGAGCCCGCTGTCCAGCGGGAAGACAGACGTGGAGGCCTTCAGACATTGTACTGATTATTTAGAGGAGAGCTGGAATATAATTTTAAAAGGAGGGGGCCATGAATAGGATGGGGGCAGCGAGAACCTTTTTTGAGTATTTTATCCTGCTTTTCCAGGTGTTTTGTTTTTTTTTTTCTTTCTCTCTTTGGAGAGCACCTGTGTGTTACAAATCCATTGTCACCAGAGGGATGTCAGGAAGGAAATTCTTGAAGTCTGTTCTGTCATGTAGGACCTGTGCCGTCCTTAGATCCTACGATAGAAAATTAGAAAGGACTCCTAAACCCTCAAAGAAACAGACTTAAAACAAGTAAAAGGAGACCTGCTTTACTCAGCAGGTGGTAAGCACATACCACAGGGCTTACAAGGAAAAGCCGTGCGTTTAAAAGAGACCTCAGTTCGTGTCCTGGCTCCAGTCACCATTTAATAGCTGTGTGACCTTGACAAATTAACTGACCTCTCTGAGCCTCAGTTCCCTCATCGATAAAATGAAGATGAAACTGTGTACTTCGTAGACGCGGTTCATGTTGCAAGTGAACAGACACGTGGTCAGCATCCACAGAAAGCAGTTATCCTTCCACTGCTCATCATGATTAGTGTTGCTCGGAAGATGAAGATGATAGAAACGGTAAATCCTCAGAAGGCATTTCAGTGCGTCCATAAGCGATGGTCGTCTAGCACAATGTAAGGAAAATCATGGAATGTTTAGTATATGCCCAAATAGTTGGAGATCAAGGACACAGAGCGTAACCACCATATGGTCTGAGGCACTTTCCCTTGAGGCCACTGTCATCAAACTTCTGAGTTGGAGAGACCATTGGTGGGCCTGACCTGACATTTTTAATATGTTGCATTTACTAAATTTGTTCCCTATCAGGGCTGTCTGTAGTTTGAGATATGGGCGATTCCCTTCAGGGAAAGCCTTCCTACTGAAGGTTGACTCTTCCAAGTGCACTGATGGGATGTCGAGGCCTGGGATGTGTTGAGATCAGCCTGCCAAAGCCACCATTTCTTAGAGCACTTCCCCGTGGTGTTTGCAATGTGGTATTTTTAAATCTTCGGAGTTGTTCAATCAGACCCAGAAATCCAGGTTCTAACCGCTCTGCTGAAATATCAGAAGTTTCCCTCTTTCCCCACCTCATTCCGTGTGTCGAGCCTACTCATCTCGTAGCTTAATAAGTCCAGAGCAAACATTTTACCCAGGTATTTAAAGCGGGCAGATGGTATTGCATGGGAGAGTAATGCTATTCATTGGTTTGTAGTTGCTGTCTGTGTGCTGGGAATCTCAATCGCCCTCCCACTGAATGAGAGGGGGTGGGTGCTGGGGAGAGAACGCCTGAGATGAATTCAGCAATAGAGAAAGACTGTGTGCAGAGGGGGCTGGTGGTGGCCCAGAAACAGCCTGGGTTTAGTGTCTCATGGACTTGACTCTGACCTTGGGCAAGTCACTCCCCTGCCCAGGCTGATTCCTCCCTTGCAGGGCTGTTGTGGGCTATGGTCATAATAAGCATCAAGGCCTATACCGTGCCTGATATGGTTGGTGCTGAAGAAGTCCATTCCTCCTTCTTCTCCCCATTGAACAGTCCGGAAGGGGGACTATTTATCCCCCTCTGAGGAGGGATCCATACACAGAATAGCTAAATAGATGTTTGTTATTCTGTCACGGGGTTTTGGAGGGAGCTATTTGATCCAGCCTGTGACAGAAGAGCATCAGCAGGCACCCTCACCACAGTTCTGACTGTTTACTCTGTGGCTGACCCTGTGTGTGTATCAGCTCTTCTCACTTGTTCACTCATCCTGTATCTGGCTTCTGGGTAACAGCAACCCAGCTCAAATTTGCTCAAGCAGAAAAAGGGACGTTATTGGCCAAAATATCTGAAAAGTTCTGAGGCTACGATTGCCTTCAGGCTTGGCTGGATCTAGGTGCTCCAACCATGTCATCAAGAATGTGTCTCTTGCCTCAAGGACCTTGATGTCACCTTGTATTCTTAGGCAGTCTCTTCCTTCTTGGTGGCAGGAGGGCCCCCAGACACTCCAAGCTTATATCCTGCATCAGAAAGAGCCAATCTTGTGTCCATAGTCGCAGACAAAATCCTGGTGTCAGTTGTGCTGTTGTCCCACAACCAACTACTATGGCCAGCAGGAGGTGGTGCTCTGCCTGGCTAGGCTGAGTTGCATGCATCTTCTCTGGGCTTCAGGGAGGAGAGTTGGCCCCATCGTGGACATTTGGGGGGTGGACATTCTTTGCAGAGAAGATAGGATGCTGCTGTCAAAAGAAATGAGAGCAGGCGTGTGCAGTCACATCACCAGATTTTCCCTCTGGAACACGTGTGGTGGGCACTGCTGTCACGGGAGTGCAGCATAACAGCCTGGCGGCCAGGCTGCCTGGTTCCATTTGCCAGCTCTGCCCCGTAGTACCGGGGTGACCTGAGGTAAGTCACTTCACCCCTCTACCCCTCAGTTTCCTCAACAGTAGCAACAAGAATGGCCATTGACCCTAGTTCCGCATGTTGTCGTCAGGGTTAAATGAGTGACGGCAGAGCCACGCCTGGCACCGTGTCAGAGCGCAGGCTCCTAACCCATGTGCACGGCAGCCCTCCGGGCCGCTGCAGCGCTTCGAGCCTGGATGCCGCTCGTCTCGTCTTGCCCCCCAGAACTCAGGCTTTGAGGACCCTCAGTGTCCTCCCACACTGGTCCAAGAGTCAGGACCTCACCACATGTCCCCAGGCCACATGTCCCCAGAGCTTCGACACCCCTCGTTCATGCACAAAGGTGTCCATTTGGTAGAGGGCTCCTGGCTCAGGGGCTGGGGAGGAAATGACACCCTGCCTTTCAGCAGCCCCTGGGGAAGGGTGGCTGATCGAATGAGTGAATGATAGCGTGACCGGACGTGTGCGAGGGGGAGACGAGTTTCTGGCTGTTAAAGGCATTTTGGTGCTTTGTACCCACATACTTTGCAAGTTATTGTATTGATTTTGCAAGAAACAAGGTGTGGAAGGAAAGAAAAACATGAACTTGTACGAAAATCAAATCAGTTGTGTCATTGAGAGCCCGTTGTGGGTCCCGCCCCACGCTGGGTCTGGAGAGGGATGGAAATCCCGGGGGGCCTTTTACTCCCCCAGCGCTCCCCACCCCATGCTGTGGAGGTCTGCTTGGAACCTGGGAGGGCTTGTCCATGGGGACTGGATGGTGACTTGGAGCTGAAAGGGGTGTGGGATCCTCATAGCCAGGCTGGCTGCCAGGGCTGGAGGTGGGACCCCAAGAGCCCTTCCTGGGGAGTCGCTTGTCAACCGGCTGCTCTCTGACTGCTCCAGCGGACCTCCTCACGGGAAGACACTGTCAGAGCAGCGGCGGCAGCATCGCACCGCTGAGGGATCTGGTCTCAGCCCTGACACCATTTGCCACCTGACTTCATAAAAACGTCAGACAGCCCCAATATGGAAACAATGTGCAGTGAGTTCTTCTTACGCCGCGCCAGCCATAATGGAAAATCAGCCCGAGATGGCCCGTATTTCTTCCTGCTCCCTGAAGTGTAATAAATGGAAATTTTTAAAGCTCAGCATTAAGACGGCTCGCCAGCAGCAATCCCGGGCCTGCCCGGCGGAGGCCACAGGCTGGGGGATTCCTAGTGTTGCTGCAATAGCCCCAGGCCCAGCGAAAATCTGGGCCTGCTTGACTTGTGTGCCTCTGGGGTTGGCACCCTCCCTGCATACATCCCAGTCTGCCAGGAAGCCTAAAAGCCCTCCCTGGGATTGTGGTACAGGCCCTGCCTCCCCCTGGCCCTGTGACCTTGACAGCTCACTTGGCTCACCTCTAAAATGGGGTTAAAAGTCCCCACTTCTCAGGCTGTTAAGGGCTGAAGGAGACAAACAACAGCGACATCCACCGTTGCTTTTTTGGCGTTTTCTCAGTGCCGGGTGCTGTGCGAAGCACGCTCACATTTTCACTGGTTTATCCCGCACGGGTGGTAGGATGTGACCGTCCCCACTCTACAGATGAGGAAACTGAGGCGTGGTGAGTTCAGTGACTGGCTCGAGAGGCAGACCCCCCAGGTCTGGCCCCAGTGCCCACGCTCTGGCCCCGCTCGTGGTGCGCTTGGTGCTTAGCAGATGCCACACGGGTTGCTTTCATGCCTCTTCCCTTTGGGATGAACTCACGCGTCCCTGGAAGGCTCCGGTCACGATGTGTTTCCTCGGCGCCACTACGTGGGTTCAGACTCCAAGTTCTGTCCGTTCTTCCTGATGTGTCTATCTCTCATTCTACAGTCCCCGCCTGGCTCAGGTCACTGTGACACGGCTTGAGTGGCTTCCATGGTAGCACCAAGCCACTGGGCTGTTTTCTGCGCAGTTGGAATTCTCTCTTTATTTTAATCCATGTTACTGTTTCCATGGGGGGCAGCGGAGCCCAGTGGTTAAGGTTTGGGCTCTGGAGTTGGAACAACCAGGCTTCTCTGCTGCTGGCTGCGTGCCTGTGAGCAAGTTGCTTCCCCTGAGTGAGCCTCAGTTTCCTCCGAGGTCAGCTGGTCCCCACGGTGGCGCCTTTCTCCTAGAGGTGTTGTGGCGCTATTGTGAAGCAAGGCAGCTAGAGCCCAGTGCCCTGGAAATTGTCCCCAAGCAACAGTAGCCGGTGTGGCCACTCATGCCCAAACCATCAGGGCCGAGATAATCCTCTCTCCAGCCCAGTGGGAGCTAGGACTAATGCCGGCAGGCCCTCCACTGCCTGCATGCTGTCTCTGCGCTCCTTTCTGCCTGGGGATAAGTCGTCCCTCTCCCTGCCTGCTCCAGGGAGACTGGGGAAAGGAAGGAGCATGTCTAGGTGTACCATCTGTAAAATGGGGATAAAAATAGAGCCTTCTTTCTCCAGGGGCTCAGAGATCCAGCAGCATCATGTGGATGAAACCCTCCTTCAGCTGAAGGGGGGCTCAGCAGATGGGAACTGCTGTTGTCTATCGGCTCTGCCCTGTCGAGCTACTCACAATGGCTCTCGCCTGCCTCCTGGCCCTGGGCCGAGCAACTTGGCCTGGCAGCGGGGCCCCGCCGGACACCTCCCTTCCACTACTAGTTATCTGACATCCTCTCCCACGCTGGCCCATCTGCTCCTGCCTGCCCATTTCTTTTGTTCCTTGCACACCGCCCTGTGCAGACCCTTCCATTTCTCTCCACTTCCTCTCCTTCCTCTCCGACTGGAGCACCTCCGCCACCCTCTTCCTGGAAGACCACAGCAGCATCCTCTCTGGCTGCCCTGTTGCTACTCTTGTCCGCCAAAGCCCCTCCTCCCCGCAGCAGCCAGAGGGAGATCATGCCACCCTCCTCAGTCCTCAGAGAGCAGCTGTGGTTCTCCTACAGACTAAAGACAAAGCTAAGCTTTGCGTCCTGGCTCACAAGCCTCACTGATGTGATCCCCATCCGCTTCCTCAGCATCGCCTCTTCCTGGCCTTCTCTGTGTAGCTGGCCAGCTCCACTGGCTGTCTTACTGTTCTGCAGCACCGAGTTCCTTCCTGTTCCTGTCTCAGGACCTTTGCACTTGCTGTTGCCTCCACTCAGGGCACCTTTCCACTTAAAGCTCTACCTGGCTGTCTCCTTTGCATCATTTAGGTCTTAGTTTAAATGCCTCTCCTTAGCAAGGCCTCTGACTTATGCGTGAATCCAGGGCTGGCTTTGGGCAGCCCTCCATCCCCAGCCCACCCCACCCCCCCACCGCCCCCGGCCTTCCCAGAGGCCCTGGAGTCGCCTGCAGGGAAGATGAGACTGCGCCTGACTTCTCATTTCCTCTGTCGATTATGCTCTAACAACGCCAGTCACCTCCCTTGCTCCACATCATTTTTCTCAGTGTGTCTTGATCCCTTCCAGTCGCTGAGGGAAATGGGCCACCGAGCCCTCCTCCCAGGCCCAGCACGGAGCCCAGCTGCAGAAATACGCTTTCCTTGGCGCCTTGAAGATGGGGCTTTTGTGGGCTGAGGCTGCTGGCAGTGGGGTGGGGCTGGGATTAGGGTGCCGTGTGGGGAAGCTGCGGGAGGAGGCTGGGGCCTCGGTTTCCCAGCCCGCGTAATGGGGGTATTAGCAGTGCACACCTCCCAGATCTGCCAGGAGGACTGGCGGGCGATATTGGAACGCATGGCAGCCTGCCTGCTCCCCACCTCCCATGTCGTTACTCTTCTTCTGGCATCTGGGGTGAGCTCCTGGACATTCCGAGGAAGATGTTCTCTGCCCAGTTTGGAAGATGGAAATGGTCCCAGGCGGACTCTCCCCACAGAGCCCCGCCTTGGTCAGCTGTCCTTGGGGCATCCTTTGCCCTGGCTCCCTCATTTTCCTTTCATAAATCAGTGCGCCCCCCTTCACTGGGTGGCCTCGGGGATCAGATTGTGTGCATGTCCTTTCAGTAGGGGTCTAGTTGGCTTTTCTTTTTCCCCTGTTAGCACCAGCCTTAATGTCATTTACTGTTTGGGAGGGACAGTGGCCTGGCAGTTGAGAAAGCGAGCTGGTCTGGACGATACAAGTGGTGTCTTTGCTCCTGTAGCTCTGTGACTTCAGACAAGGTGCCACCCCTCTCTGAACCTCAAGTGTTTGCCTTCAGTGATTTATAAGGTGGTTTTCTGCTTGGAGATTCTAGGGTTCAGAAATCAGGGAAACTCAATCGCAGAACGAACTTAGGGTTCGTGCGTGAATGTGTTCTCTCCGGGGGAAAATGTCTGTCTTCTGGGGCCACACAGGTCATTGTACCTATCTCAATGGCCCCACTTTGCTAGGATAGGAGGCCCGCTGTGTACATGTGGACGGAAGGAAGAGAAAGAAAGAGTGAGGAGGAGAAACTTTGAGTCAGTGGCTCTTAACCATCGAGAATCTAGTGAAAGTCACGTACCAGGAAATGCTCACACACACAATATTTTGCCTCCCATTTAAAAGGGGTTCACAACTCTGGTTAAAAATGTCTACTTGGCAAGTCCCCACTGAATGAACTGTGCGTACCTCCTCCAGGAAGGCTTCCCAGCCCCCATCCTGTGTTCCGGGGTCCCCATACCCTCCCCTTCCTGGTACCCTCAGAGGTGCTGTCACTCCCTGTCCGTGCCTGTCTCCCCCACGGGAGGGCAGGGGCCACCTTGACTGTTCTTTGCAAGCCCCATGTCTGGCACTGAAGGGTGGCAGCGAATATCTGCTGAATGGAACTGGGGACTCGCTCCTGGCACTGAATTGGGGGTGGCCTGGCTTTACTTCGTGGGGCAGTGCTAGTTCAGTTTTGAGTGGGCTCAGAACCCAGCTGCCCCTACTGCAAACACCTCTGCTTCCCCCTCTGTGGGTTGATGAACACCCGTGAAGAGGGGGGGTCGCCTGTAAAGTACTCTTCTGCCTGGGAGGGGCCGGGCTGGGCTGGAGGGGAGGGACGTTCCAGGAGACAGTGTCACAAGGCCTCTCTCCCTTTCCTCTCCCCCTCCTGCCTGGTCCAGCTGCAGCAGAGTGAAGCCAAGTGTGAGGACGCCTTGAAGACCCAGAAGGCGCTGACGGCCGACCTGGAGAACATGCACAGCGAGCTGGAGAGCGTGACCCGCAGCAAGAGCCTGGTACCGGTCCCTCCCGGGGTGGGGTGCCTACTGTGTGCGCAGCATTAGAGGAGGGACCGGGGCACTCACTGTACTGTACTTGGAGGTACAGACATCCATTGTAGACCTACTGGGTGCTGGACGCTCCGAGAGCACAGGCAGCCTACTCAGAGCTGAGCGTTACAAAGGTGTAAGGGCACACGTGAGGGTCAGCTGTGTGCTCACCTGTGCGAAGGGAGGCTAGGAACCCTGCTGTGGACCCAGTGTGTGCTCAGCCCCATGGGGATGCTTCCAGTACGAGCCTGTTGTTCGCTCAGCACCTGAAGTGGGAGCACAGCTATCTATTGTGAGTCCACACTGTGCCCACCACTGGAAGCAGCTCCCGGCCATCTATTGTAGACCTACTGTGTACACACACACACACACACACACACACACACACACACACACACACACACCACCCCCGAGAGCACTTGGTCACTGTTGTTGGGCTACTTCTTCACATCCTTTCTTCTAAGAGCCAAGGGTAGTCCTGTGGGCCCACTTGGGCTCACTCCTAAGAGAGACCCAGCCATCTGTAATGGGCCTGCTGTATGCTCAGCGCTGAACAGGAACAAAGGAACATATATTATGGATCTATTATGTTGGTGAAGATTAGGTGTGGGTTTCTAAGTGCCCCGTCTGGATGTACAGGGTTGGCTTAAATTTATATGCAACATGTGAAATCCGAAGTTTAGACAGAGCTAGAGATTTATTGGCAAAAGCTTTTCTCAAGATCCCCGTTGGCCCTTTTGTCCCAGATTTTATTTGTGCTAGATCAAGGGGAACTTGCCCGCAAACATTCACACACATGCGCACGCAAGGATGAATGTACACACTCACATACAAATCACCAGACACACATATAAAATAAATGCCCTCATAGGTAAGATACACATTTAACTTTAGCCATGTTTATTGAGATCACTGACACACATGCACCATGCACACTTAAACTGTATGCATGTAGATTCCCAGGTAGGCTTACACGGTCATATATCCATTCACGTACACACATGCTGCGTTCACACAGTCGCAGGCAGGCCCAGCACACACACACACACAGACAGGCAAGTCCCCCTTTGTTCTTCTTTTTAATTTTTAAAAAAATTGTTTGGCTGCGCGGCGTGTGGGATCTTAGTTCCCCGACCAGGGATCGAACCCACGCCACCTGCGTTGGAGGCGGAGAGTCTTAACCGCCGGACCATTAGGGAAGTCCAGCCCCGCCTTTGCTCTTCATCAGCCCCCTGTAGTCCCCCTTTACCCCCCTTTCTCTCGCCCACCATCGTCCTGCCCCTGCAGGTGGACCAGCAGCTGTACCAGCTGCAGTTTGAGAGGGCAGACCTCCTGAAGCACATCGAGGAGGACCAGGATGACCTGAACGACCTCATGCAGAAGCACAAGGACCTCATTGCTCAGGTAGTGGCCGCCGCTGCAAGAAGGCTTGGTGGCCTTGGGGGGGTAGGTGGGGACAGTAAGAAGGTGCTGTTGTCGGGCCACTCCCTAGTGCTAGGACCTTGGAGGGATAAGTGCTACACAGGTAAATAGCAACTGTGAATTACACTTACTTTCGTTCAGAATGGAAATTTATTTGTTCATTTACAGAAGCAGTAGATTCATATGCCCGTTATAAATAATTTAAATAATAAATACCTGTGGAAAATAGAAAGCTAGGGGCCCTCCTATCTTCTGGAATTCTTTTCTTTGGGGATAGTCGCGTTCAACAGTTTGGTTCCACTCTTTTTTAAAGGACTTTTACTCTCCATTGCCTCATTTTAATCTGTGGACAAACCCTATGTAGAGGGTCTCAGCAGAGACTATCAGCCCAGTTTACAGATGGGGATACTGAGGTGCAGAGTGGTTCTGTGGCTTGCCAAGGCTGGTATCTAGGTCTAGAATCCCAGTTACCTGACCTAGAATAGTTCTCTTCCCTCAGAATTCTGGTCCTGGTGCCGCAGCCAGCTCATTCTGTCTGGGCTCTCAAGGGTGTATAATAAAGCGCTGGATAGTTGACCGAAGCTATGGGCCTGTGTGGTGGGAGTGACTGGGTGCACACCGAGATGAGGGATACTGGGGAGAATGTGAGGTGCCCTTTAGAACCAGCTGTTGTCATGCTCTGTGACACGTAGACATCTGTGGGCAGGGGGAGAAGGGACTTCCAGCAAAGCCTGTGGTCTCAATGTGACATTTTTCGTCTTACCAGTCTGCTGCCGACATTGGGCAGATCCAGGAACTGCAGCTGCAGCTAGAGGAAGCCAAGAAGGAGAAGCAGAAGCTTCAAGAACAAGTACGTGCTCAGAGTCTCCGTGTTGTGGGGGAGGATCCTGGGAACTGTCATTCATTCATTCACTCAACGTCAGTTGCGTGACAGATGGATTGAGGACAATCCCAAGGGGGGGGAGACAGGAGGGGGGGAGGGGGAGAGAGGGCACACACACACACACACACACTCACTCCTACCCATGCTTGTTCAGGGTCCATAGATGCCCCACGCAGTAAGGCTCATCAGGGATTCCGTGCAGGATGTCTACCCCTGAGAAATGGCTCCAAGGAGAAGGGTCTGGTCTGTGCAAGACAGGATCACCATCCTTTGTGACATCTTCCTTTGAAGTCATGGTTCCTCCAAACACCCCTAAATTTCCCTCCTTACCTAGTGGGTTGCTATCATCCATGAAATTCTCAAAGCTCTTCTAGAACCATTGCATGTGCCCACTTAGCGTGGCTGTCAGAGTGACCTAGTCTCCAGCAGTATCTCTGGGCACAGAGTGACAGCAAGTGGACAAAAATAACAGCAGGAGTGGCCACTTGCTGGGTGCTTGCTGTGTACCAGGCACTGATCTCCTTCACACACAAAAATGAAGAAACAAGCCTCAAGGGAAGACACTGACTTGCCCGACACACCCAGCTAGAAAGTGGGGAGCCAGGTTTGGAACCCCGAAATATGTGCTTGGCTCCCACACCTGCTCTTGGTTGTGTTCTTGATGCTAAAGCTCGCTGTCCACTGACCGGCTTGGTGCTTCATCAGGGCAGGAGGAAGAGGTAAGAGAGGCACTGACTGGAAGGCCTGTTTGGAAGCTGAAGGCACAGGAAGGGGCAGCGTCCCGTGTGGGGTCCTCAGCTGGGATCCAGCAGTTCGTGCTTGTGCACCTGAGCGGAGAAGGAGCAGCGTGGATGGGCCCGGGGCTGGGTCTTGCTGGGACCCCCGATTCTGGGACTCAGGGCTGCCACGTGGTCAGTGGCCTTCTTGGGTGTGTCCCCAGCTGCAGGTGGCCCAGATGCGCATTGAGTACCTGGAGCAGTCCACCGTGGACCGAGCCATCGTCAGCAGGCAGGAGGCGGT
This sequence comes from Delphinapterus leucas, assembly GCF_059928025.1. NCBI lineage: Eukaryota > Metazoa > Chordata > Mammalia > Artiodactyla > Monodontidae > Delphinapterus > Delphinapterus leucas. Next base: position 19,557,558 of record NC_143142.1, read on the forward strand.
CATCTGTGACCTGGAGAACAAGACGGGGTTCCAGAAAGTGCAGATCAAGAGATTTGAGGTACTTGTTGGCGTGTAAATATTGCTCAGGCCTAGAGCTATGAGGGCTTTCATGTAAACTCCATCCATCTGCCCACTCATATGCCTTTGTCTGGATCTGTGTCACTCATCCATCTCCTGAGTTCCCTTCCTCCGTCCCTCCTTCCTGTCTTCAATCGCACTGTCCCACAGGCTCCCCATTCACTCAGCCTAGTCACCTCCTCTGTCTCCATCTCCATCCACCATCATCGGTCCATCCATCATCCCCCTTTTCCATTTGTTCTTCTTCCTTTCTCTATTTTTTCTTCTCTTCCTCTATTCTTTTTTTTTCCTTCAGACCTTGACCCCTCTGCCAGTCCATGTTTTTATCCATTGATCCAGTTCTGCTCATCTCCATCCACTCACTCATCCACGTATGCACCCGACACTTGTTTTGAGCAGAAATTTATTTTGCCCCTAGTGTGTGTTAGGCTTTGTGTTGGGTGTGTGGAAGACGGATGTATTAAATAGATTCTGCTTTCCAGAAGCATAGAGCTTTGTAGGAGATGTGGGTAAGATATGTACATAAATACCCATACTAAGGAGGAGAGGGCTGTGAGGTTTGGAGGATGGAGGTCCTTTCAGGCTGGGGAATCAGGGAGGCTTACAGGAGGAGGTGGCTTTGGTGCTGGACCTTGAAGGACAGGTAAGACTTGGATGGGCTGGGGTGGAGTTCAGTGACTGTATTCGCATTTAGCTCTGTACACCAATGGCATGGGCCATTTACCGAGGAGGTCACCATTGCCAAAACCTTCCACATCAGCTATTCCACGTGATGTTCATCACAGCCCCATGGGGCATGCAGGATAGAATGAGAAGATGGCCCCAGAGAGGTCAAGCGAGTTATTCAAGATAAAGCCAGGTAGTGTCAGTGACGGGAGGAGATTGACTCTTGACCTTCGCTCCATCCTGGTCTCAGGTTCTAATCTCCCTGCAGCCAGGGGGCAACGGTATGTCTGAGCAATGGGAGGCTGCTCTTCTCATTCTGAAACATTTACTCCCAATCCCCTGTTGGGCTTTTGGTCTCTAAGAAGGCTGCTCTGGATGAAGACCAGAGAAAAATTCTTTGCATTGGCCCTCAGTGCTTCTCGGAATTGCTCAAGGGATCCCTCAAGGCATAATTGTCTCTGCAGATCACCGTGAAACTTTGATCTACTATATTTTAAATGACTAAATACATAATTTGAGCTATATCACATATCATTTTTTGCTTGATTCTAGCATGGTCAAGTGATAGCAGAGAAGAAAACAATTGTAGATTAACTTTAAATGGCAGATTCTATCTCCAAATTCGCTTTTCCCTCTGCCATCATTATTGGAATTTAGTAGAATCCCAGGTCCTTGAGATGGGGTACCTTGGGGACACAATTGGAGGACTACTCTTCTTATGACCCTCCTGTTGCCCTTTGAAACCGTTGCTAAACTCCAGTTGAAAGGGGAAAGAGGAAACAAATCATAAAGCTTTTCTTTTAGGCCATTATTCAGTCTCTGATCCGGAAAGGGGCTCAGAGTCCTTAGCAGGGACCTAAAATATTCATGTGGGCTGCGTTTTATGTCATCACTCGAGTATTTACCCATCAGAATCGATTGGTTCCAGACTTGTTGGCCAACTGATGAATTCTGCAGAACAGCCCTTGGGTTGGTTTTCTGTAGCACTGGTGATGCTCACGGCTCTTTTCTCTCTATTCATAGTTTCATTGTGTCCTTGTGGATTTCTACCCCAGACACACACACAAAGAAAAATGCCATGAAATGTTAGAGCTCAGGCTTATGGGAGATTATTTGCTCAAACTTCCTCATTTTACAAATCGGGAAGCCAGAATCCATGTTGGGGAAGGGATTTGGACCCCCCGGTATAGTGTCCTTTCCACCGTGCCACTCCACCACACAAACCTTGAGCTGAATGAAGGTCTCTATAAATCTTAATTCCCAGCCCTTACCCAGCCCATCCTGTGTGCCAGGCACCAAGCTAAGCCTTCCGCGTAACTTAACATGTTCAACCCTGACAGCACCCTGGACACCATCCTGTCTCTCAGAGAGGTTAATAACCCGCCCAAGGTCACACAGCCAGGAAGAGGCAGAGGTAGGATTTGAACCCAGAACATGAATTCAGCATCTGTCACTAACCTACACTGCCTTTCAGAATAGCAGCTATCATTTTCTATGTTTCCTTCATTCTTGTACCAGAAATCAGGGTTATTACCCTGATTACTTTATAAAAACGCACAGAGACTCAGTAAAAGATTTCTTTCTGGAGCATCCTGTGTCGGGCCCCAGGCTTCTAACTCCAGGATGGGCGTGTGCTCTCTGCCTGGGCTGCAGGTCCTGGTGGTCCGGCTTCGGGACAGCCTGATGAAGATGGGTGAGGAGCTCTCACGGGCAGCCATGGCCGAGTCCCAGCAGAGGGAGAGCAGCCAGTATTACCAGCGGCGCCTGGAGGAGCTGAAGGTGGACATGGAAGAGCTGGTACAGCGGGAGGCCGAGGCCAGCCGGCGGTGCATGGAGCTGGTGAGTGTGGTCCTGTGATGGAGGGTTCAGGAGGGGAGCCCTCCTTCCTTCTGAATGGGAGCCTCAGGGCCTGGTCCCTGGGGCCTTTGGGGGTAGACCGGAAGCAGGGAAGAAACCGGAAGGGGATGGGCTGTGAGCCGACACTGCCGTGGGCTGCAAACAGCCGGGGGCAGGTCCAAAGTGAGCCAGTCGCATTCACTCCTGCAGGATGACTTCCAGCTACCTTTGTGCCTCAGACTCCGGACTTTCTCTTCCTGCCTCACACATTCTCCTCCAGAGGCAGGGCGGCCTCGTGCAAAGAGGAGAGAACCAACGTTTATTAAATGTCTCCCTTGCATGGAGTCTTAGCACCCATAATGCCGTGTAAGCATCGTAATAACCCTGTGAAGTCAGTATTATTATCCCATTTTACAGATGAGGAAACTGAGGCTTGACAGAGCTGAGATAATTAGTCAAGGTCATACTTTGTAAATGTCAGAGGTCTTTCTGGGCTGTTAACAGCAACCACAAAGATAAAAGATAAAAACAATCATGCTAAACCCACCATTTATTAAGCACTGGCTATGTGCCAGGTTCTGGGTTAAACCTTTCTTGTTTAAATCTTCCTGTCAGTACTGTGAAATAGATGGGAAAACTGAGGCACGGGGACACACGTGCCAGATTGAGGCCCAGAGTGGTACATTCACCTGCCTGAGGCCACATGCAAGTAAGACTTGGAACCCAGGTATGTCCAACTCTGTAGTCTCTACTTTTATTCACTAGGCCATGCCTGTCCCCTGGTGTGGCCCAAGGCGCATTTTAAAATTTGTTTCCTTCCCAGTGGGAAGGTTTCTCCATTGTTCACTGTATTTTTCTGAGAACAGTTTCCTGCAGGGATCACAGAGCGTCTGAGAGTGCCCACTCCTCCTTTTCCCCACGAGCCCAGATACCCCCGAGCCTCTAGGTTTCTGCTTCTGCAGCCTGGGAGGCATCTGGCACCCCCTTTGCCCTCCACCATAGAGCCTTCTCTGAGACAACCCAGAACGTGCTGCCGTTCGGCCCAGAGGGCTTTAAATCACCGTCGTCATCTCCTCCCTGCCCTGTCCGCTCTGGTTTTGTGACAGGTCTCACCACCTTGTCCTCCTGCAGCAAGTATGTTTCCCGGGCCACTGCCTCCCGCGGCCAGTGTCATCCCCATAGCTCTGCCCCTGACAAGCCAGCAGCCCGGCTGTCATGTCGGGATGAGGTGAGGCTCCGCACAGAGACCCAGGTTCCCAGACAGATCCAAGCCCCGTGACTGGCAGCGCCTCCACCCGCCTTGGCCCTGGGAGAGGGAAAGGCTCTTTCTTCCAACTGCCGGGCTAACTTCCTCATTAACCGGCCCTGCTGCTCTTGCAGCTGTGTCCCCTCCTGCCATCTCTGGCTGCAGCGAGAGAACATCCCCAGCACTCCTCCTCCGATGTCTTCTTCAACTGGCCGGACACCAGGCTTTCCCATCACATCAGATAGTGGTTTTCCTCCTCTCCCCTCTGCTCTTTTCCTCTCTCTCCCTCTCCCTCCTCTCCTCTCCTCTCCTCCCCTCTCTTCTCACTTTCCTCTCCCTACCCCCATTCCCAGGGACATGTTCAGATCTTTAAAGGCCCTAAAATCTGGAAAAGATAATAATGCAACCCCCATATATGGGTCAAAACTGCAAAGCACAAAGCTTATGTGTATGCTAAAATTAAGACTTGCATCTTTCTGTTTTCTCCTTGTAAGATTCTGGGTAAGCTTACCGAGGCTGAACTATTCTTTTTGTTTTGGTGTGTTTGGGGTTGGGCGGTGTATCAGTTTTCCAGGGCTGCCTTAGAAATTTACCCCAAAGTGGGTGGTTTAAAACAAAGTGGGTGGTTTAAAACAAGAGAAATTTATTCTCTCACAGTTGCGAAGGCCAAAAGTCAGAAATCAAAGTATTGGCAGGTCTATGCTCCCTCTGATGGGTCCAGGCTAGAATTATTCTGTGCTCTTCCAAATTCTGGTGGTTCCGGGTGTTCCTTGGCTTATGGCCGGGTCACTCCAGTCTCTGCCACTGTCTTCACATGGTTCCTCATCCTGTGTGTGTATGTCTCAGATGCCCATCTGCCTTTTCTTCTAAGGCCACCTGTAATTGGATTTAGGGCCCACTCTAAATCCAAGTTGATTTCATCTCAGGGTGCTTACTTTAATTTCATTCGTAAACACCATTTTTCTGGATAAGGCCATATTGACAGGTTCTGGGAGGACGTAACGTTTGGGGGCCACCCTTCGGCCCACTACGGAGGTAGGGCGTGTTCCTTCACAGCTGGTTGTTTCTGCAGTGATTCCGTGCATGGGCAGGGCTCACGGGGACAGTGTTACGCTGGCAGACCTGTCCTAATAGGGGATGTCCCGAGCTCACCAACCTACCTGCCCTCAAGTAGGCCCCTTGCCTTTGAGCCCTGGGATATTTCCTCTGGGGGAGGAGAGGATATCATATTTTCTTACTTTCTCATTTATCCATTTATTCATTCAACACCAACTCTGGGCCTGGCATGGGGATGGGCATTGGAGGGGAGGGGCGGGGAATCATAACGTCCCTGATTTTTACACACTCACAGTGTGGACAGAATGCTGCTCAGTGGGAGAGTTCAGTGAACACTGTCATTTTCAGAGTTGCGTGGCATCCTGGCACTTTTCTAGGCATCCCAGGAGGTGACATCTCACCTCTCAGGTTCATGTCTGTGCCACCAACTTCCCTTCCTCCACCCTACCCCTGTAGGGTAAGGGGGGAGCTTCTCTGTGCCATGTGTTCTCGATAAGCTTCACCTGCAAGGCAGTCAGTCAGGGTTCTGGTTCTTTCGTTCATGCGATTGGTATGTATCCCTAGGTTTCACTCTGGGCCAAACCCAGTGCTGGATGTTGGGGACCAACAGGGAACAAGACACACCCTCACCCTTGAGGAGCGCGTGCTGAAGGGAGAGGTATTGCCACGGCCATTGCTTGTGTATTTTATGTGTTTCTCTGCAGTGGTCGCTCAGAGATTTCACAGGCAAAACAAAGGGTCTGTGTGCTGGGATTTGGAGGGTTCCTAGAAGACCAGTTGGCATCATGCTCCCGGTCATCACCACAAATCACTCCTTTGAGTAAACCATTGCCCATTTCATCTTCTATTTTTAAAGTTCACATCTCTCTGGGAGGGATAGTGAATTTCTGAACTCCCTGGGCCAAGCGTACCTTCCTTCCTTCATTCATTCCTTGGACAAACACTGATTGAGTCGCTCTGGGCTTAGGCTCTTTGCAGATGTCATCTTCTTTCACGCTTACGTCACCCCAGCAGGTATGGACGCAAGGGGTGCCTGGCCCAGGGCTGCAGAGTCAGGAGTGGCGGAGCTGGGATCGGCCTCCCTGCGTGTCCAGTGCTAAAGCTTTCACTGGGACACCACGCTGCCCTCCCAACCCAACCCTGCTGAAAAATGGCTCTGCTGTGGAGACCCCAAAAAGGATCCCACACTCTGGGCCCTGGTGAGAAGCGGGAAGGATATTGATGGATCTCACCTCAGTGTTCCTTTCCACCCTGTCCCATTTGTCACTGTTGGTTTAAAGGGCCACGAGTTGTTCCGTGTGAATGATTTACACCCCGGGCTGGCAAACCGGCATGTCCAGATCAGGATCAATTACCCCGCCGATGGAACTTCTCTTCCCAGAAAACAGAAAAATGAGGTTTTGCCATTAATTTTCTTAAATGCACTATTCCTGGCGACTCCAGGAACCATTATGGAGAAAAGAATATTCTGGCTCTAAGTCATTCGAGTCCTTTTTCCACTGGGGTGGCAAGACAGCTTATCCGTGGGTTTATATCCTGTTGTTTTTCAATAGTTACAGAGCTCAGGGGAAACCACCTCAGCCCCAGGTCAGGGTGACCAAGGGCGGTCAAGGACAGTTGGAAGAGTTAGAGTTGAGGGTGACAGGAAGGCCTGCCCTCTGTCGGCTTTCAGCCAGATGCACTGGCTTTGGAGGCTACACCTGTCGGGTTACCCTTCAGCACCTTGGCCTGACTCTCTATAGTCTTAACTTTCCCCTGAAAACCTTAGATGGCGCCTCTGCTCACTCTTAGTTCAGCACCCAGTGACCCAAGCTAGAAATCACGGTGGCCCATCTGTCTCTGAGTCATACAGATTAATGGCCACACCTGCTGATTTTATCCTACTGAGGTATTTTTCAAATCCATCCTTTCCAGTCCCGGCCGCGCGTCCTCTGTCTCTGTTTTGATCTGCAGGCCCTCTGGTCTGGGCCTGTACAGTTACCTTGTATCTTGGCTCCTCACTGTTCCTCCACTCTGGCTCCTTCCTGCCAAAGGTCATTCTAGAAGGGACACATCTTACTGTGTTGCTAAGAAACCTTCCATGGCTCTCCACTGCCTCCAGAGCAAAGCCCCCACTTCTCTGCAGAGATCTAGCCTCTGTAGACTCCTCTGCCTTTGGCTGTCTGCCTCTCGTCGCCTCGCGTGATCTACTCAAGCACAAAGGCGTCAGGCCCCAGCGCCAGGTCATTTCTGGGCTCGTCACCTTTGTCCTCCTGCATCCTTCTGCCCGCCTGCTCAGCCTGTAACAGGTCAGAGCTCACCTCCAGGAAGCCCTCACTGTTACCCCCACCCGTCACTAAGTTACGTACCTCCTCTGTGTTCCCACATCGCCTTGTGTTCACCCCATTCATACGGGTTATTGTCATTGCTTGTGTTCTTGTCTTCCTAGACAGGGAGCACCTGAGAGAGGGGGGTGGGTTTTATTTGACTCTTGGTGTCCAGTTCAGGGTTAGGCACAGGTAGATTCTCAGAAATTGCTGAATGAATAGTTTCCACAGCATTTTGAAGTTTTACCTTTTGAGAGAAGAGCTCAAAAATTATCTTAAAAATTGGAACTTTTCAGATCAACGCATTTTACTTTGCGTCCTACCATGTACCCGTCCCTGTGCCTGATGTTATGGGAGATGCAGACATGAATGGACCAGGAACTGTGCCTCTGGAGACCTCAAGTTCCAGAGGAGGAGATGCATGTGTCTCTAAATACTTCTGGTACAGGATGGGATGTGCGAGCAAAGGAGGAAGTGGTTTGGGAGAACCGGGAGACATGGAGAAGATTGCACGGAGGATACAGTGTTGGCCAGCAGCTTTGCGCAGGCAGCCATCTGATCGTGGTCGTCTCAACCTCGTCATCGTCTCTGACCTGCATTCAGCAAACGTCTAGGGCACGCCTGCCGTGTGGCGGGCCATGCCCAGGTCTCCAGAAAGGCAGAGATTAAACCCACATATCGGGATGTAAACACAGACTCTTCACCTCCACCTTTCTTACTTCTCTTCCTTCTTTCTCCTTGCAGCTCCCCCACTGGCCGCCAGCTACAAAACCCCTCCCTCCCCCCACTGCCACCTGCTCTCTCCCGCTGCTTCTCTTGCTGGACAAGTTCTCACTTGACTGGGTGTGGACATGTGGTTTCTCTCTCTCTTTCTCTCTCATTTCCTCACACAGTTGTTCTGGCTCCTCTTGGGAAGAAGGAGGGTGTGTATTAGCTTCTCAGGGCTGCTGTAACAGATTGCCGAAAGCTGGTTGTCTTAAAACAATAGAGGTGTGTTGTCTCACAGTTCTGGGCGCCAGAAGTCTGAAGTCAGGGTGTCAGCTGGGCCACTCCCTCGGAAGGCTCTAAGGGAGACTCCTTCCTCCTTCCGCCAGCTTCTGGGGGCTCCGGGCGTTCCTTGGCTACGGCCACATAACTTTAATCTCTGCCTCTGTCTTCACATGGGCTTCTTCTCTGCCCTGTCTCTGTGTCCTCTCTTCTCATAAGGACACCAGGCCTTGGATTTAAAGCTCCCCTAATCCAGTATGACCTCATCTTAACTAACTACATCTGCAAAGACCCTATTTCCAAAAAGGTCACATTCTGAGGTTCCAAGTGGATATGATTTTGGGGAGGACACCTCAGCTCACTGCAGGCTGGTGGAAAGAGCATTGGACTTGAAGTTTGAGACCTCGGGCGGCTAAGTTAACACTGCAGAACCTCAGTTTCCCCATCCGTAAATTGGGAGCAAAATACAACCGATCTCATTGGGAGGCTGTGAGGAGTAAATGAGATGGTGTAGGTGAAAGTGCCCGATGATAGCACACAGTAGGCACTTAATAGATGCTCCCTTGTTTTCTTTCCCCTTTCTTTTCACTCCTACCATGACTCTTGGTCCACTCAGACTCCGTCACAAGTCTGCCAGCTCTGCGGCCGCATCCTGTCCTGCGCGCACGATGGCTGGGGCAGTGTTGATGAGAGCCAGTGCTTTACTGCTGACTGCGTGCAGGGCATTAGGTTAAGGACTTTACGTGAGATCTCTCTTCTAAGCCTCTCTGTCTGAGGTAACTATCCCTGTTTCACCAATAAAGAAACTGAGATTAGAGAACTGAAGCAACTTCTCCAAAGTCACAGTCCCAGTTAAGTGGCTGAGTTAGAATCTGGACCAAGATCTCACCAGCTCAAGCCCATTCTCTCCCTCAGAAGATTTAGACATGTGGTATTTCCTCATTCAATACCTTTTTTAAAAGTGAGTCATAAAAATTAATGCTGCCTTTGATTCTGTAATCTAGGGTTTCTCAGTCTTGGCATTATTGACATTTTGGGCTGAATAATTGTCTGATGTGGGGCTGTCCTGTGCTGTGTTGGATATTTAGCAGCATCTCTGGCCTCTACGCACCGGATGCAAGTAGCTCCCCACCCAAGTCTTCACGATCAAAACTATCTCCCCCGGTGGCAGAGCGGTGGATTACCCTGGGCCCGGCAGAACGGAGCTTGAGGACATGAGCAGATACAGCAGCCCAGTGAACCCGGCTATCTGTCCGCATCTGACCGTGGTGCTGTTGGCCATTGGCCTGTTCTTCACCACCTGGTCCTTCCCTTAGGAGGTCACCTCCACCACGTCCACTCGGGATATCTACAAAGAGCTCCTCATCGCTTTAGTGGCCTCACTCTTCATGGGCTTTGGAGTCCTCTTCCTGCTGCTCTGGGTCAGCATCTATGTATGAGCTCCCAAGGCTTCCAACCAGGCGGCTTCACTGAATCCCTGCTTTTGTAAATTGATTTTTTTTTTACTATGCCGGAAGTGTCCCATTGGCTGCTCACAATAAAGGCAGATGTGTGACCAAAAAAAAAAAAAAAACCTTCAGATCTTGGCAGATATACCCTGGGGAGCAAAGTCACCCTATTAATAATCACTGCTCTGATCTCATCCTCACAGTAACCCTTAAGGTAAACGCCTTTGATACTCCCCATTTTACGGATGGTCAAACTGAGACTCAGGGCAGAGGGGAGATGTGATGTGCCCCAGGTCACAGAAAAACTGGAGTGGGGGTCACATCAAAAGAGAAAAATTCAAGGGTGGGCGGAAGAGGCAGCCTAACACCCTCCGCATGAAGGAAAAAGACAGTAGCCGTTCCAGCAAGAGCCAGTCCTAACCTTTCCGAGACCCAGAGGTGACTTCGCAGCAGAGTCTAATTCTCAGTGGAACGGAAGGCCTCGCTGCAGCCTGTGTGCTTTTAATAATGTTTAAATAAAACATGGGAGCATGGGTGAGACCTCCGCCCCAAGCCTGGCTTGTCAGCAGCCCGAGCAGTCATAAATAGTTAATAGGCAACCACTCATGGCTCTACTTCTTTTAAACCTAGCATCAATTATATATGGTTCATGAATTATTTATTTGGTGTTACTCTGGGGTATATTTTCCACTTTCGGGGGGGGGGAAATGAAAACAATGTGAGGCCTAAAAGAGATGAGGGGATGTCTCCCTTCTGTGTTGGTGAATTTTCCTGTGAGGAGAAAGCCTCCCATGGATGCAATGGAGAGGTTCACTTTGAACTGGGATCTGGGAAGACTCTGCTAGATCACCAGGAGAAGAGCTTGGGGTGGCGGTGTTCTGGCAGAGGGTTAACAACCGGCTCTCCAGCGTAGGTGGAATCCCAGTTGGTCTGTAGTGTTTTCCAGTCTCTGTGGTGTAAATCTTCCCCCCGGGGCTGGTTTCCAGCTAACGATGTTGGGAAGCCATGCCCAGCGGTACTGTTACATGGCATCTCCACTGGACAGACATGATGGACAAAAACAACTTCAAAAGCATGGGCAGAATGTTAGTAAAATTAGGAAGCAGTGTGTTTTGAGTATGTGTTACCTTTGTCTTTAATGTGATTTATTTAATTGTAAGTTGACATTCAATTTTTAATACGTATTTGTGTAACAGTTGGCTCGCAAAATTCCTGAAAACTCAGCAATCAGCTCTTGCCAGTCTGTGGGAGTCTCCTTGGGGTGGGGTCGCCCTGCCCTGGTTCGGAGTAGAAGCAGCAGAAGCGTGGAGTCAGAAGGCTCTCACATCCAATCTCATCGCTCACTGACTGTCTCTTTTTAAGCCAGATTACTTCACTATGAGAACTCTGTCCTCTTGAGGAGGACGTTCTTTCACCTCATGTATGAAATGGGTGTGATCAGATCTACTCAGAGAGACTGAAGCGAGTAATCCACACCATGCTTCTCGCTCCGCCTGTCACATAACTGTCCCTGCAGGCGTGCTGGCTGCTGCCTCTTCCTCTCTGGTTCTCTTTCACTTGTCTTCTGAGAATCTGGCCATAGCTGGTAAGGGCTTCAGGAAGCCCAAAGCCAGATTCTGTTTAGTTTTCGTGTTTGTTTTCGCTTTTGGTTTGTTTTGTTTTTTGGCCGCCCAAAGACCCATGTTTTCAAACTCTAGGTCAGAACACAGACCCCTCCCACAACCTGCCCCACCACCCCCCGGAGGTATATCCACCAAACCCAGAATTAAGGGTTTCATTTTAAAAAGCTCTCAGTGTTTTTCTCCCGCCAGTGTCTTTGAACTTCAGAGCATAAAGATGAAGTATTTTGGCTGAGAACTGAAGTATTTAAAAAGGCATTCCATGTGGAGGGCATTTGGGGCCATGAGCAGGGTATAAATAACACCTTTTATAGCTCTCTTGACAGGGAGATAGCTCTCCTAATTACTGTCCCGTTATCTCAGTGTGATCCAAAATGGCCCAACGCGTTTATAAACTCCCTGTTCACACACTGCTTCCCTCCCCACTAGTCAACGGCCTCCTGTGCTCTCAGCTGGCAGGGGAGAACGTGGGCCTTTGTATCATCCCCACTTCCAGGCACTGTGGGCTCCTCTGCTTGTCTCCCCACAAAGGTTTCCATACAAAAGAAACTTGGTCCTAAAAGGGACTTAGAACCGGGTGTTGCCAGCCCCACACATATTTCTGAAACGGAATTTTTCCAAGCTCTCCTGATCCCAGGTGGTGAATGTGCTTGTCTCAATTCAAGAGGTGTTATCATCTAACGAAATGAGTTTCTTTGCGTCTGCCTCTGAGATGAGATATCTAGATAATAAAATCTATTAACAAAAGCCTACCTAGGAATAATTGGGTCTATTACTCCCTGACTTGTGGCTTTGTTTCTGCCACAAGTGAAAGTGCCACAAAGGGAAACAGACACTCCAGTAATTAATCAGAATTGAAAGTTGCTAATACCAGTTACAAATAGCGAGTGGAGTCTGGAGGAGGCAAACAGAAGAGCAAGTACGAATCTTGTCCCCGGAGACTTCATCAGTTGAACTTTCGTCACCTTAGACTTGTGGAAATTAGAGTAACTTAACCTCCCAAAGTTACTTAAAAAAAAAAAAAAAGTGGGAGGAGACATTGAGCGGTGCAGGTGTACATTAAATTATTAAAATAAATCCAATTGGAATTGTTTAGATGAGATTAAGCCACACTTAACTGCATGTCAGAGAGGCTTGGGAAGGTTAATCTTCACGACTGAAAGCACAATCATTGTCCCAGTTGGACATCTTCAGGCGATAGTGGTCCCAGGGAGCCCCAGATCAGACTCTGAATGTTTTAAATTCATTTCCAGACTATAATTTGGTTTGAAAAACAATTCATCTCTTTCTGGTGCCCTTTTTCTTTTTTTGTCTTTTGTGGCTGAACTTAAACAATGAGAAAGTAGATGGAGACCTCAGAACTTGAGGATAGACCAAGCAATGGTAAAGAAAATGTTTTTGGGGGGAGAATTGGCTGATTTGGAATTGCAAGCATGTAGAAATAGAAATGGATGAGTGAAGTGGTCTAAATTACAGCTCTTTTGGTGGTAAGTGACAAACCTCGAACTGGCTTAAGCAAACGGAGTTTATCAGAAAAAAAAAATTTGCTTACTTTTGCCCTCAAACATTGTTTGGCACATAGGAGGCGTAAAAAATGCACGCCAAACGAAGTAGGAGCTTGACAGAAGTGGCAGAGGACTAGGAGTCAGGAGACTAGGTGCAAATCTCAGTGCCGTCACTTCCCTACTGTGTGCCTTTGGTCAAGATGCTCAACTTCTGTGTCTCTGTTATCTTATAAAATAGGGATAGTCATTGCAGCTCCATCACATCATTTCAAGGCAGATTTAATGAAATAATGCATTTAAATGCTTATCACAGGGCATAAAGCAAACTCACTGTCACATCATCATCGTTATCACTGCCTTAATTTGTTCAGGCTGCCGTAACAAAACACCATAGACTGGGTGGCTTATAAACAACAGAAATTTACCACTCACAGTTCTGGAGGCTGGGAAGTCCAAGGTCAAGGCACCAGCATGGTCGCATTTTGGCGAGGGTTCTCTGCCTGGTTCATAGCTGGTGCCTTCTTGCTGTGTCCTCACATAGTGGAAGGGTCTAGGACTGTCTCTGCCTTCTAATCCCATTCATGAGGGCACTATCCTCATGACCTGATCACTTCCAGAGGCCCCACCTACTAATACCATCCCCTTGGAGGTTAGGATTTCAAACTATGAATGGAGTGGAGGGCCAGCGTTCAGACCAAGCAGTCATCATCACTGTCACCTCCATCATCACCACTACCACCATCGCCATCCTCATTCCCATCACCACCATCGCCATCCTCATTCCCAGAGTGAGACCCAGAGCAGAGAGCACAGAAGAGCCCCCCTCGAGAACAGGCAAGCTCTGAGCTTTAGAGCAGAGGTATAAGCCTAGGCAGTGGTTAAATCATTTCCAGTTGGACAGTTCTGGGAATTCTGTCCCCCACGTGCTGTCCCCCCACCCCCGTGACCCATGGGTTCATAGATGCCTCCTTTTGTGCTCAGTGTCCTGGGCACCAGCTTCATTGGAATTCCGTTCTTTGCCCAGTCTTGCCTTGGCTGCATTCCAGGTAAATTACCTGGAGCCCATCCTGCTGCATGTCACCTCTGCCGCCTGCCTGCTCACATAATTAGAATCAACACATTCATTTCCCTAAGAGCAGTCTAATCTTCACCCCGAAAAGTTTTCACATGGAAGAAGAAAGGCAAAGACAAGCTACATCTGTCCTTGTTCAGGCAATTTGCAGCTGTCCGCAACTGACATCCACCCAGCTGGGCAGCCGAGCCAGGCTTCCTGTTCGCTTTTGGTGGGAGGTGATGCAGTCGATGCTGTTATTAAAGTTTGGCAGTGGTTTAGATATGCAGCGTCCTGCTGGAAGGAGGCTTATAAACAAACACTCAGGAGGAATCCTTCAGGCTCCAGCCTTTCTGAGCTAATTGCAGGTGGGGGAAAAAAGACGACTGATGTGACTTGTCAGCAAACAAAAGGAAAAGAACTCAGGAAATAAGATGGTTTTCACTTCTTCTGAGAGGGTGGCCAAACCTCACGAGGTTGTATGCAGTAGCAATGAAATGTGCTATGCCAGGGATCAGCAAATGTTTTATGTAAAGGACCGGTAGTAAATATAGTTTAGACTTTGCAGGCCGTACTATGTCTGTCGCAACTACTCATCTTTGCTGTAGCACAAAAGCAGCCAGAGACCGTACCTCAATGAATGAGCATGTGTGTTCCAATAAACCTTTATTTACAAAGACAGAGTGGCAGTGGGCCAGATTTGGCCCCTAGACTGTGGTTTGCCAACTGCTGCTCTAAGCTCCTTTGGAAGGAAAAGCAGAGTAGGGAATGCATAGCAGAACTAGATGTAAATCATGGCTCTAGCCCTTCCAGACTGTGTGTACAGGGCAAGTCACCTGCTTTCTTTGAGTCTCAGTTTCCTCATCTGTAAAATGGGCTCTAAGGTAACCTGGATATTAGTGGAGTGTCTTGCACATATTAAATGTCAATAAAGTGTAACTCTTCCTAGTACCCACCTCCTCACCCCTGCTAAAAATCACGAGGGAGTAAACTTGATGAAAGAAGGCTGCCTGGAGCTTTCCTGTTGGCCCCTGCTACAGCGACAGGATCGGTGACGCCAGTATTTCTGTAGCTCATTTGAAGGTCTAGCGGCTCTGAGTTTCCCAAGGATGGTCCTTCTGTTGTCCGTTTCTACCAGGGCCCTCCCACTCCAGGATGCCTGGCTCAGCCCACCCATCTCCATCACAAGGACACAAATCAAGTTTCTGTGTACACACATCTCTTGTTAGAATGAGTAGCTAATGAGGGTAGTTTAAAGTGAGGCCAACATTGAAGATTGTGTCTGCAGGTCAAGGACACTGTGTTTCAAAGCTAATATTATCTCTGTGTTCTAACTGGTGCGATTTTTAGACAAGGTCTTCAGGATAGTTCTGACGTTTGCGTGATGATGCTAATAGTTAAGACTCACTTGACGGGGTGGGCGGGGGGGAGGAGATTGCTGTTTGTAGGAGAAGGGTAAACACAGCCCTGCTTTGTAACTCTGTGGATTTACATATTTATTGTTTCTGTTATGGACGTCAGCTGGAGGTTGACTTTAAGTTGGGTTATGTATAGTTTGTATTTACTTATTGTTGTCATTGTTGTGGCTGTTATGATTATTATTTCTATAACAGCCTACCATTTGTGTCAGGCCTAAACGTGGTTTGTACATTCTGCCATTTACTTCTCCCAAAGTCCCCGTGACCTACCTCCAAATCAAAGTGTCATTCTCAGACCAGCAGCCTTGGCTGCAGGACCTCAGGCCCCACCCCACACCTTTGAGTCATGATCTGCATTTTTTTTTTTTTTTTCCTTCGGTACGCGGGCCTCTCACTGTTGTGGCCTCTCCCGTTGCGGAGCACAGGCTCCGGACGCGCAGGCTCAGTGGCCATGGCTCACGGGCCCAGCCGCTCTGCGGCATGTGGGATCTTCCCGGACCGGGGCACGAACCCATGTCCCCTGCGTTGGCAGGCGGACTCTCAACCACTGTGCCACCAGGGAAGCCCCATGATCTGCATTTTAACAAGACCCTCAGGTGACCCACACAGACAGGAAGAGCCCTGATGTAGGCGCTTCACCCTGACTCTGTTACAGGCGAGGAGCAGGAGGCCGAGAAGGGAGACACAGGGCTCTTCCCATCCAGACCCTAATCACACCGTCTGCTGCCTAGTTTAGCTTATAGTCCCTGCCTTTGTATCAGTGATTTGGTGGTTTTGCTTCTGTGTCTTTTTCCCCCAGTGACACCATCTACTTCCTTTCTTTTTCTTCTTCCTTTCTTCTAATTCTTTAAGAAGAATCACTTTCTTCTTAACCCTTCCAGGGCGGGGCCCAAAAGTTAACTACACACCCAGGAAGGGTTCAGCTATCTACTGCGGTGAGACATTTGCATAAGCAAAACTGAGAACCTGCGGGCTTTCTCTAGCTGCGGCGAGCGAGGTTACCCTTTGTTGCGGTGCGTGGGCTTCTCACTGCGGTGGCTTCTCTTGTTGTGGAGCACGAGCTCTAGCCACACGGGCTTCAGTAGTTGTGGTGCGTGGGCTTCAGTAGTTGTGGCACGCGGGCTCAGTAGTTGTGGCTTACAGGCTCTAGAGTGCAGGCTCAGTAGTTGTGGCGCACGGGCGTAGTTGCTCCGAGGCACGTGGGATCTTCCCAGACCAGGGCTCGAACCCATGTCCCCTGCATTGGCAGGCAGATTCTTAACCACTGCACCACTAGAGGAGTCTGAACCTCAGGATTTTAGAACAGGGGCCAGGTAGTAAATACTTTCAGCTTTGTGGACCACAGAGTCCCTCTGTCTCAACCTCTGAACTCTGAAAGCAGCTGTAGACAAGACAAACTAGTGTAGTTGTGTTCCAATAAAACTTTATTTACAAAAACAGGCACAGGCCAGATATGATCCCAGGAGCCAGAGTTTGCGCCTTGTTTGGAACATAAAAGTTGAAAGGGTTTCCTCAGGTGCTGGGATTTGCGTAGTAAACTCACAGACCTACTTTAGAGGTTCCTAGGGGCCCCACTCGGACATGGGGCCGTTTTGAGGATGGTTTTGCCTAGTTCAGACCATGTCTCTCCCAGGACAGCATCTGGCCTCCAGGGAGGGAATGAGGGGAGGAAAGAGCTTCAAGGGGCTGTGGCTGACGTGCTCCCTGGCGCTGGGAGAAAGCCAGAGAGCCTGTCTCTGAATGGAGGGAAACCAGTGAGAAGCCGTTGGAACCACGCCTGCCTTCCCCGGAGCCAAGCCTCTGGATGAGAAGCAGGAGATGACCCTGAGCGGCTGCGAGGGCAGGACGGACAGACCCGGGAGAGCCCTGGGCCCAGCTGCGGGGCGGATGTGATGAGGCTGTCCCTCCCCAAGGCACGTGCCACCAGGCCGTAACCTTGAGATGTGCAGGGGAGAGAGCGCACAGCGCTTGGCGGTTGCTTTTCCTTCCTGCTGGGTCCGTAAAGGACTAAATGGACCATGAGCAGCCACGTGGCTGTTGTAATTCTAGACTCCATCAAAGGGAAGATCAAAAAAGTGCACCAAGGGAGCTTCCTTCAGCGTCTCTGAGTCTTCCTGCTGGGAGCCCGGGAGCTGACATGTACTGCCTGTCCATGCTGTGGCCCACCTCATGCCCCATCTCATTAAATGGGCACTTCCAATCCTTGGAGCGAGGTGGTATTTTTATCTCTGTTTTACACATTTTAAAGAGGCTTACATAGAGGTGAAGTGACTTGCCCAAGGCTGGATAGCTAAGAAAGATTGGCACCGGGATATGGAATCAGTATCATGACACTAAAACCTATGCTCTTAATCGCAGTGCCAGTGTTTCTCAAGCATCAGTGCATACAGATCACCCGGGGATGTTCAAAGGCAGAACCTGAGTCAGCAGGGCTGGGACAGGGCTGGAGAGCCTGCATTTGTGACCGGCGTCCTGGTGATGCTGGCACACGGACCTCCCTGGGAGTGGCTGGCCCTACATGATACCCTCTCCTTGTTCCAAAGCCTCTGAAGTCACAGGAAGGGGAGGCTTATGTTTTGTAAGATGAGGTCACACAGCAGGAAGTGGCTCATTCAGGGTTCAGATTCATATTGGTGTGATCCAGAGTCTGTGTCTTCTAAATTAATGTCTCCCACCTACCATTATGCCTTTAGCTTGGCCCCCACCTGGGGTCGATTTTGCCACTCAAGTAATAATATCTTACAGTATCTGGAGACATTTTTGGTTGGCACAACTTAGGGGCGGGGTGGTGCTGATACCTAGTGGGTTAGAGGCCGGGGTTGCTGCTAAGCATCCTGAAACACCCAGGACCACTCCCTTCCCTCCGCCAACAAAGATTCATGTGGCCCCAATGGCAGTAATGCTGAAGTTGAGAAACCCTGCATTTTAGCTCAGGCTTCTTCAGTCCAGAAAATCAAAATCCATCCAGAACCCCTCTCCAGAGGCCACATAGTGCCCATGAATTAGAGGAGTTAGCATTTGAAACCGTCTCACAAAAGTGGCATGAATAAGTGAGAATCGTAACTAGCAAAAATGTCCATTTCCCAATGGGTGGGTGGAAATTTCCCCGAGTCTGAAACGCGGCCAGGGTGTTCGTGTCTCTGTGACATCCTCTTGCCTCTGCAGATGGAAGCCAATCAAGTCTAGAGGTCACTGTCTTCATCTCTGGTCATTTTCACGCCTGGCCACCCGCTGCTTATCATTGTCTTTTGCTGTTTGTGTCGCATGCGCCGTTTTCTCTGACAGTAGCTCCTTCACCTGTTTCTCAGCGAGACGGCATTGTCTCTGGTCCAAGCACAAGGAAAGCCAGGATGGCCTTGATCGCCAATACCAATATCTCTCTGGTCCTTGTTCTCCCTGATCAGTTCTTGCGGGGAACGTATCTAATAATACAAGACCATTAATGGGGGTTGATTTACCTGGGAGGGATTGCTTTCGCCGCTCACCCTAGTTCATTCATGATGGTACTTTGGTTTGTTGAGAACGCCGGCCAGGGCTTTAGTTGTGATGAGGCCATCAGATGTGTCTGAAAAAAGAAGGAGATGTGAAGAGGGAAGAAGCAGTGTGATAAATAATGTCTCACATGCGCTCAGCTCGTCACAGTTTACAAAGCACCTGAATGTGACTCGAGCCTCGCAGTATTCTGTGTTGAAGATCGGGAGGGAACTGATATTGATGGAGTTGAGGGGACAGACTCGAGGGTGTGCTTGTTGGTGCCTGGGGAGCCAGTGCGGATGTGGGGCTCGTTGCCAGGTCTTGAGTCTGGTGTGGGTCTCCACCTCACCCCTGTGCTGACTCGCGCTGGCTGTGGCTACCTGGCATAGCTGCTGGGATGTGGTCACTTTGGTCACTGCTGGCTTGGGTGACTTTATTTGGGGGCCGTTTTCCAACTCCTGTATCTGTGAGCAGTGTCTGCAGTCTCTTGCCACATCTCTCCTGGGACGCTCTGGACACATACGGATGCTGGCAGGGATGAGACCTAACCTGCCCTGGGGGGTCGGCACATTGGCAGTCAGGATTTTATCTGATGTGGGGGCATGTTTGCGTGACTTGGGACCTGGCAGTGATGGAGTGGGACAAAATGTGAAAGTGTTCTGGTGGAGAGGGGACTGGAAGGATGTGGGGGACCACGTTTGGGGCATTAAAATGGTGTGGCCGGTGGGGTGTGAGACTGAGGTCACCAGATGCCTAAATGAGGCGTGTGGGAGGGCCAGGAGGAATGGGGGAGAGGGGGAGAAGAGACCCCCCCAAACTTGCTGTGTTTCACAAGGTGTCACCCAATAGTTCTGAGAGCAGGACAGAGGGCTGATGTTTATCGAGCATAAAACTTGCTGTGTTTTATCTGACATTTCAAGCACCTTCCACCCATGAGTCCTCAGCTAGTCCCACAGCACAGTGATGCTGTCAGTACTCCTACTTTACAGGTGAGGAGACTGAGGGTCAGGGAGGTGGGTGACAGGCTTGCTCATAGTCATGCCGCAAGTGGTGGAGCTGGGTTGCAAGCCCATGTCTGTGTGAGTTGAAGACCTGTGGTGGTCAGACCCGCTGCCTACGGCCCCCACCGTGAATGTAGAGCTGGGAGAATTGAAAGCTGAATATTTATGGGGTGACTTCTAAGTTCTAGCTACTGCATTAGGCATTTGAGATATTAGGCTGAGTATAGCCCTACTCATAAGGAGCTCAGTATAGCAGGAAATTAGAAATTGGAAATTAATTACAATCTGATGGAGGTGTATGTTTAACTCAGTGACTTGTCCCAAAACACAGAGATGAAAGTGGCTGATTCTACCCAGGGGAGCCAGAGAGGCCATCCCAGAAGAGGTGGCTGTGGAATGGGTCTTGAGGGATGAATAGGAGTTCACTTGTCAGAGTAGAGAAGAGCACTCCAGGTGGAGGAATGGTAGGTCCAAAGGCACAGAGGCATGAAAGGACACGGAATGTTTGAGCACTGTGGGAATTACTGATGTGTGGGTGCACTGTTGGCCATGGAAGGAGAGGAACCTTGGAAGGTGAGTTGGAAGAAAGACTGTGAAAGCCTTGATAGGCTCAACTGCACAGTCTGGACTTGGGGAGGTGAAGAGGCACTGAAGTCTCTTAAGCAGGAGAGGACTCAATTGGATTAAAAAGATTCTCCCTTGGAAAAAAAAAAAAAAAAAAGATTCTCCCTTGGATGCTGTATGGAAGGTGGATTGGAGAGGGGGCTGGATTGAAGAGGAGGACCAAGACAATGAGAACCTTCAGGAGCTGGTGATGAAGATTAAATTTACAGGGGATGGAGAGCTGGGGAAAGAGGCAAGAGATAAGCCCACTGTGTTGATATGAGATACTGTACTTGAGGATCAGAGAAGGGGCCAGGGGTACATAGGAATAAGTTGTTCTCTCACTTTAATTTCTTTGGATGCAAAACCTGAGGCCACTTGAGAAGTTTCAGAGTCCGGTTCAAAAGTTCAGTAATTCAAAGTTCAAAGTTTCAATAGTGTCTCTATTTCTGCAGTCATGTGGGATCGTGGGCTGGGAAGATCTATGAGCTTCATTTCCATTTAAATTGAAATAAGACATGTCAAAGGTGGCTTGATAATTACTGCCTGGAGCAACGGCCCTCTGATGAGGGAAGTGTGGTGTCGGTGTACATGGTACAGAGAATTTCCGCATTTGAGGCATAATTATGTTGATGTAATTATTTGTCAGGAAAATCAGATGGCACAGATATGTCATATTTGCACTGGAGCAGAAAAAAATGAAATGCCTTTTTTCCTTTTTGCAGGAAGCAGTTGGGTGGGCAGCTCTGGGAAGTGGGGAGTGGGGTGTTTGGATTCACGCCAGGTCAGGATGTCTTTCTGCGGCTGGAGGTTTTGTGAGGGCCCTGTGGGTGCCAACCTTGAGAGAGTTGCACTCCGGTGACAGTTCTTTGTCCCTTTCTGAAGGTGCTGCAGCAGTAGTCACAGGCTGGGGCGGTTCTAGGGCTGGGAGGGCTACCAGCTCTGAGTAGTTAGAACTGTAAGGAACCTTAGAGAGGTTTTTTAAAAGTTTTATTTGCAAACTTTGTGACCCTAAGACTCACAGCCCACTGGTGCCTTGAAGCCTGATCACCCTGCCCTCCCCACTGCCATCCTGCTGGCTCCAAAGACCCTCAGCCACATTCCCCTTCTGTGTGTGAGGGTCTCATGCCCTTCCAAGGAGGCTGTGCCTTCTGCCACTCCCCACCCATCAGGAGAAACGTGGGACCACAAGAATCAAGTTCGGAGCCCCCTTCTCATAACTGTAGCCCCAGCCCATGGCACTGTTATGACTTGAGTAGCTGGAGCCAGGGTTTAGGCAAAAATGGCTCATCCGAAGTGTGAGAACAGAGAAAGGAGAGAGGCACACACTTGCTGACAGAGAGATGACCTGGGTAGGAAAGACTCCAGTTCTGCTTCTGCCACCCAGTGGCCCCAGCAACCTTGGCCAGGTGGCTTCCTGCCCTGAGCCTCAGTTTGGGCCCCTGGTATATGGTGTGTGTGTCCACAGATGTTTACGTGATGCGTGGACGTGCGTAGCAAATACATCTGAGACTTTCTGCAGGCTGGCTCTTTCTCATCTAGAACAGCCCAAGTTACCTAAAATATTAACTTTCCAGAAAGTGATAAAGGCCCTCAGGTAGTAGCTGGGGGCATTTTAAAACAATCAGCTTGAAAAGTGAGAAGGGAAATGAAAGATAGCAAGCAGGCGCCTGGAGCCCCACGCGTTCTTCTGCCTGGAGATACCGGAGAGTCCTGGCAGGGCAGGGGCGCCACGGTCCCCTGCTTGTCCGCCTGGCTAACTCCATTCTCCCTTTCCTATAAAACTCTTTTGCCCCAGTGCGTGTCCAATAGATGTGTCTATACACACATGAAGAAGTGAACACAGGATGGAGACACACCAACATAGTCATCAAGAGGGGCTGTCCCCGAGGTAACAGACTGAAGGGCAATTTTTAATGTTTTTTTTCCTTTGGCAACTCTATTTTCTAAATTCTGTGTAATGAACCCTATTAGAACCAGAAAAGAAAGGTAATGATGTATAAAAGAAAAATAAAAGATCACACGGTGTTACATTAGTTTGCTCAGGCTGCTGTAACCAAGTACCACAAACCGGGTAGCTCGGTAAAACAGCAACGCATTGTCTCACATCCTGGAGACTAGAAATCTAAAATCAAGATGTCGTCCGCAGGGCCTCGCTCCCCTGAAGGCGCTAGAGAAGAAACTGTCCCATGCCTCTCTCCTGGTGGTTTGCGGGCAATCTTTGATGTTCCTTAGATTATAGGTGCAACTCTTGAATCTTTTGTCTCCACGCGGCGCTCTCCCTCTATGGCTTCACATCATCTTTCCTCTATGCATGACTGTCGTCATTTCCAAATTTCCCTCTTCTCATAAGAGCACCGGTCATGTTGGATTAGGTCCCTCTCTCATGACCTTGTTTTAACTTGATTGCCTCTGTAAAGACCCTGACTCCAAATACAGTTGCATTCTGAACTACTGGGGATTAGGATTTCAACATATCTTTGGGGGGGACATTGTACAACCTATAAACAGATGTGCTCCAAGGAATGAGAAGCAGCTCAGGGTTCCTACAGGATTTTCCTTTGTGGGTGAGGGAGTCACTGGAGCTGGGGCCTGTGGGTGAAGAAGTGTCAGTGTTACTGTGGGGGCCAGCCTCCAAGAAGGTTCTCAGCGGTCCCCATCTCTGCCTTCACACCCCCCTGTAGCCTCCTCCGTACTGTATTGGAGTTGGTCTGTGTGACCAATAGATGGTCAGGAGCAATGGTATGTCACTTGGAGGCTAGGTTATAAAAGGTTTTTGGCATTTGCCTTGCTCTCCCTTGGATCACGTGCTCTGGTAAAGCCAGCCACCATGTCATGAGAACACTCAAGCAGCTCAGTGGGGGCCCTCGTGGCAGGGAACTAAGGCCTCCAGCCAATAGCCATGTCAGTGAGCTTTCTAAAAAGGACTCTCCAGCTTCAGGGCGGCCTTCAGACAACCATACCTGGCTGACATCTTCACTGTGACATCGTGACAAATCCTGTGTAGGTTTCCCATTGCTGTTGCAGCAAATTACCACAAACATAGTAACTTTAAAATAACACAGTTTATTCTCTGATAGTTATGAAGGTCAGAAGTCCAAAATGAGTCTTAAGGGGTTAAAATCAAGGTGAAAGGAGGGCTGGCTCCTTCTGGAGGCCCCAGGGGGTGATCCATTCCTTGCATCTTCCAGCTTCTAGAGGCAGCCAGCATTTCTTGGCTCCTGGCTGCATCACTCCTATCCATGATTCCATCATCACAGCACTGTTTTCTTCCCCACTGACCCTATCACCTCCCTTTTATAAGGACCCTTATGATTACATTTAGGGGCCACCCAGCTTATCCACATAATCCAGGATAAACGCTCATCTTAAGATTTTTAATTTAGTCACATCTGCAAAATTCCTTTTGCCATCTAAGTGAACATATTCACATTTTCTGGGGATTAGGACGTGGACATCTTTGGGGGCCTTATTCATCCTACCATAGACCATGAGCCAGAACCACACAGCTAAGCCGCCTCTGAATTCCTGACCCACAGAAAACCATGAGCGAGAATGACATTTGATATTTCAAAGTGACTAGGTGTTGAGGCAATTTGTTATGTAGCAATAAATAACTAATCCAGACTGGGGGTTGTAATCCAGCATTTGGTTGTAACACTTGACAGTCGTTAATTCTGGATTTATTGTAATGTTTTCCTTGAAATATACAACTAGAAGAGTGTGCAAATCTTAGAAGTGTCCAGTTGGATGAATTTTTACAGACTGAAAACACCCTCATCTGTTTTTAATAATGAAGCCTGGCTATAGCCCAGATGCCTCTGTGCTCTGTACCAGGAATTCTCCCGTTTGCTCTCAGATTCACTCCCACCGTTTCTCTGCTGTGCTCTAAACTGTTTGAAGAGCTTGCCTTCTGGTAGGTTCAGCCAAGTGAACGGCAGTGAGGGACAGTTGAAAGACAGGAGGAGTAGAAGAACCAGTGTATTTCTCCCTCTCTCGCACTGCCTTGGGGTCGGGGGTGGGGGGCATACCTGACTGCAGCCCAGCCTCTGTAATTCCGGATCCCATTTGGCACCCTCCTCCCTGACTGCAGCTCCCATTGGGCAGCCCTGCTGTTGCCCGTTGGATGGCCGAACTTTTTGGCTTTTCCTTCCAGCCCTAGGTTGGCAGTGCCTTCCTGTAGTTGTTAATCTCTTCTGGCTTCTCATCTTTTCCATCACCTGAAAAACCAATTCCCTATATTAAATTCCTTTGGCTGAATGATCTAGAGTGATTTCTATTTTCCTGACTGATACAGGCTCCTTGGAGGTATTGCATTAAATCCTTCTGGCTTCAACAGAAAAGTATCAGGTTCATAGAATTCATTTTCTGAGAAATGAGGCTATCCTCACTATACAGTCCCTGCAGGTTTCATGTTTTTGGAGTCTTTACTTTGAAAGAAGGAAATGGGAACCTTTGTTATGTATCAAGTACGTGCCACAGTATTAGGTATACCAGATATACGCAGTTTTACATTATTTCACTTGTTCCTTGCAATACCGTTTGTTGCAGAATAACACTGTCATTTTAACAGATGAGGAACTGAAAGTAAGGAAGGGTTAGTAATTCTTCAGAATTCACATAGTGCCTCAGGGTTCATCTCATCCTAAAGCCAGAGCTTTTCCTGCTGCTCCCATGTTGTTGGTAGTTTGCATCTCCCCCTCCCCACCAGCCAGGGTCCCTCCCTACCAGCCAGGGTCCCTCCCTAAGTGTGGTTGGGCTTCAGCTTCCCTCGGTTTCATAGAGCACTCATCAATATTCAAGGAGAAATACCAGAAATACCAGCCCCCCCCCACCCGCAACCAACTTATATTAAGTGCCTTCTTTGAGAATTCAGGAGGCATTTCCAGGAGGATTGAGATCATTTGAAGTGTGGCAGAGTTGGGAGTTCCAGTTGATGCTGGTGGATGGAGCACAGGGCAGTACTGGGGTGAAGCACTCAGCTTGGTGGTTCAGAGAAAGGACTCAGGCCCCACATTGCCTGGGTCTGTGCAGTGATCGATTAGGCATGCCTGCCGTAGGCGAAGAAAAGGACAGGAGGAGTCATGATGTTTCCTGACCCTTTGGAAACAGGCAGGCATGAGCTTGAACCTACGTGTCACTGTCTAGCTGGGTGACTTTGGGATCTTTGATGAGTCTCTCTGTATCACCACATCATTAAAAGAAAACACTTTGCAGGATGATTATGAAGAAAGGAGATTGTCTAGTGACAACTACCTTCTCCTTAGTCCCCTTCCAGCTAGAGGTTGGGCTCTTTTTCAGTCTTAAATAAGAGAATCTGATGTATCACTTGGGGTTTCCTAAGGGGCGCCCCAACTCTTTCCCAAAATGGAACTGAACGCTTCCTGCTCATGCTCACTCCATTGCCAATATGGCCTTGGAGCTCTTGCCAGGACACAATGCACGGGGCCTTTACTTTCCCCCATAGCCTCCTTTCTCCCAGGCAAGTGACCCTTGGACAATTTGAATGAAACAATGGAAGTTCCTCATAACCTTGCTTTCTGGGAAGACTCCCCCCAGCTCTGGAGACACAGGCATCCTTGGATGAAGCAGGAGCAAATAGAGGCAAAGGGGAAAATAGCTGTGGGCTGGGGTCAGGAGACCTGGGTCCACTCTAGCCTGTCATGTCTTGGGTGCATGTCCCTGGGCAAGTGACTTAACCTTCCTGAGGCTCAGCCTGCTCATCTGTAAAATGGGGATAATGAGGCTGCCATGCGAGGCATTGAGCGGGTGGACCAGGGGGTTGGTGATTGCAGTGCAGAGAGAAATGAAGTCCTGTATTTTTAATTTTCTGATAATAAAAGTAAACCATATTCTTTGCAGAATATCGGGAGAAGTATAAAAAGGGGGGGTGGGAATCACCTGATATCTCACTGCACAGAGATAATAGCTCTGCAACGAGTTTGCTGTAATGTTCTCACGTTACTTTTTATGTGTTTATATTGTATGTGATTCCGAGGGTTTTTATAAAGATTGCGTGAGATAAGGTTTTTTCCCAAACATTTAGTAGCACGCCTGCCCACGTGAGAAATAGAAATAAATACGTTCATTTATTAATTATTCACAAATACTTATTAAGTTTGTGCTACGTGTCAGACTGGGAATATTTGTGTGTGAATCTGTAAATACACATGAGAACACACATTCACACGTATACATATTTATGTATTTACATTTCTATATACTACATGTATTCTTTATATAAACGTACAATTATACACAGTTACACAGCATATGCAGGTGCGTATAATTTTTTCTTAACACCAGGCTCTGTAACATGAAGTTTCTGTTTGTCATTAGCACATCAGAAAAGAATAACAAGGTGAATTTTCATCAGGTTTTGAGGATGTTTTGAGATAGTCTGATCTATAATATAAATTAGGTGAAATTAACTTTGGGAGGCCTTGCGGGACACCTCCAGAGCTTAGAGAGGCAACCTCCAGAGGCGCAGAAAGTGACGTAGGAGAGTCCTGTGCATCTGCAGGCAGGAGAGGGTCCTCTGCAGATTGAGATGCCCGGGGCAGGGATCCCGGACCACAGTTTCAAAGATTAGCCTCTAATGGGACATCACAAGGGAGATGATTTTAATTGCAGCCACTGATTATCACACAAACTGCTCCCAACACGGGCAACTCCACACAGCACGTTCCGGGGGAGCAGCTTGGGAGTTTAACGAGGGTTGATGACTCTCTCATGTGATGCAGGGGAGGCTGGCGCGTACACATACGTCGTAGTCTTGTGTTGATCTCTGTGTGCGTGGTGTGTATTATGTGTGCCTTAGTGTGTATCCCTCCTTCATTCAGCTCTTACAGTCGTGCGGTAACGCCATTCACTCAGTCCCAAGACATATTGAGTGCCTGCTCTGTTCTAGATGGCAGCAATACAGAAAGATCAGGGCTCATGGAAGTTAGGATTTTATCTGCACTGCCTGTGCCTAGATCAGTGCTGCTGGCACGTAGTTCATGCTCAGTAGATGCTTATTGAATGAATGGTATGACAGTGTGTGTGTGTGTGTGTGTGTGTGTGTGTATATAATGAATATATAATAATCTACGTTAGCATGTTGTGTGTCTGTTACAATGTATATCACTACATTGTAGCTGTGGAGTAATATGGACATATGGTATGTTTATTAGTAGGTTTCTATTGTACACATCTTACTGTCTAAATACTTTTGTTCCCTAATTTCCCCCCCACAACTTCTTCCTGCTCCAAGCCCGCAAAGAGAGTAAAACAGAGAAGACCGAGCTCGTACTTGGCCTCAAAACACAATCCCATTTGCGTAGCAGTCCTGACCCGATCCTGAGCGCTGCTGCTCATGGAGGTGGAAGAAGGCCCCAGAGGGGGCCTCCCCTGTGCCCCCTTCTCCTGGTGCACCACCCTCCCCTCCATGTCTCTCGAGCCGTCTCTGGCTTGGGCCTTGTTTTGTCTGCCCCCAGGAGACAGTGTGGGCACCGCATCCATTTCGCCCGATGACTTGGCCTCGGCAGTCAGCAGACTAGTTGTGGCACCGCATCCATTTTGCCCGATGACTTGGCCTCGGCAGTCAGCAGACTAGTTGTGGCACCGCATCCATTTCGCCCGATGACTTGGCCTCGGCAGTCAGCAGACTAGTTGGTTTTCAAGTTGAAACAGGAGAGGTTCGCTGATTACAGACTCTGAATTTCCCACATCCGTCTCCCTGGGAGGTTCCTGCTGAGCCTGAGGCGTGACCCCAGGCAGGTGGGGGTGGGGCGCGGAGGGCAAGGGGCACAGTGGAGGGAGGCAGTAGCGGCAGGTCCCCGGCACCACAGGCCTCACCTGTCTGTTGATGGTTTTCTTGCTCTCAGCTGTCCTCGCCCTGTCTAGCTAACTCATCCTCTAAGCTGCCCTTGCTTTCCACCCCCGTCTTTCCTCTGCAGATGGTGAGAAAGCTTTCAGAGCCCTGCATGCCAGCCTCCTTATTCTCTGCGTGACCTTGGCAAACCGCCCCCCCCCGTGACGTGGGGACACCCACACAATTGCTCGTCGTTCTCTGAGCGTTAAGACGTAGCGATGCCACCACTGGCCAAGCCTTTCCTCTCTGCCAAGCTCATTCGATCCTCACAGCAGCCCTGGGAAGGGGACTACGGCTGCCCCCATTTTACCCGTGGGGGTCAGAGAGGTTGAATAACTTGCTGAAAGTCACACAGCCAGTGAGTGGTAGAGCTGGGATTCGAACCCAGGCATCCTGGCTCCAGAGCCTACTTTCACTTTCATGATATTATGGATCTGATGCATCTCAGGTCCCTATTTCCTCTGCTCACCTGCTTGGTCCTGGCTCAGAGCCACCTGTCCCTGAGACCCAGCATCCTTCCCTTCCCTGTCCTCTGTCCGCCAGGAGGCTTCTCGCGGATCGAGACTGTAAGACCTCGTTGCTCCCTCCGTGTGACGTTGACGTGGGCCAAGGTCACCCAGGCACAACCAGGAGGGGACATCTGGGCTCTTCTCTCTCAGCTCGTGTGGCCTAAGGGCCTCACCTGAGAACCCAAGACTTGGCTGCCTAGTTTTGTGGTCTCCCAGCTGCATGACCTTGGGTGGGTCTTTTTGCTGTTCTGGTGAGAGATGAGTTTCCTCATCTCTAAAAGAAACGTTCACCACGTGCCTGGAATGTCCCAGACATGGACATGGGTAGCATCTCCATGTCTCACAGATACACAGGTGCCTCGTCCCCTCTCCTCCCAGGGACGCTGTCATCCCGGCCCACTAGCAAGAAGCAGCGCTCGGGCGACGCTCCTGTAATCTCCTGGGATCGTGTGCCCAGCCATTTTCCTAGGTGTCTTTATGAGCTGACAAGCTCGCCTCCTGGGCGAATACCCCCCTCGCCGTCCCACGGTGTGTTATTTCCTCTGACAGTCCACCGACCTCCTGCCTGGGGCCCTGCCTCAGACCATTTCTCACCTTGTCAGCACCAAGATGGGGATTTCACAGCGGGCTGTTTCAACCCAGGGCACCTCTCCCCCACCTCTCCACGTCGCCCCCTCCCTCGTCAGCTGGGCTTGCTTCTTTGGCTTTCTTGGTCTTTGCTCGCTCGCTCTCTCTCTCAAATTGGAGAAGACTCAAAAGTCAGTGTGAAGGCAATACCGTGAATGGACAAGCTGGTCTGCTATACAATACCGTGAATGGACAAGCTGGTCTGCTATGCGGAGCTGAGCGCGCCCCTGTGACGGGGAGCAGCCCTGGTCCCCGCTGGCTTTCACTGGGGCAGGCAAACAGAGCCCCAGAAAGATCACTGGCCTGGGAGTGGGGCAGACCGGGGTTCCCCTCCTTGCAGCCTTGAGTGACTTCAGTGGCCTCGATTTCCTCATCTACAAAATAAAGAAAAACAATCCCAGGCTCAGAGAGGGACTGTGAACCGTTTCCGGTCCCACAGCTAGTGGGTTGCGTGGGGAGCTGGGAATTGTACTTATATTGACCCTCAATTCTTAGTTTTCACCCCTTCACGCTCTCATCAGTTGGTATATACATGTTTCTTAAAAGACAGCAGTCAAAAAAGAAACTTGACATAATTAGAGCAGCTCAAAAGAAAAATCCTATCCATAACCCCTCTTTGCTCCCATCCATAAATATTCTCAACTCTCCAAGTGTTTTCCCAGCTGCATGTGTGCTATGCGCACGTAGACTTGGGCACGATATTCTCTGTCCTCTTCTGCTTGCTTAATGGTATTTCACAGAAGGCGTTCCATACTGCCACCATCCTTATTTCTAATGTTGACGTCTGCCTAATAGCATCAAAGTGACGCGCTGTGATTTCCGTAACCAGTCCCAGTTGCCAGGTGACAAGGCGGCTCTCAGCCTCTCGTGTCATCAGTAGCACAGCCCCAGGCATCCCTGGTTACAGAGCCTTGCTCTGTGTTTTAGTTTACACCCCATGGGATTAATTCCCAGAAGGTGGGTTTCTGGGTTTAACCCAGGGTTTCTCAGGCTGGACACTGTTGACATTTGTGTGAAGTAATCCTTCATGGTGGAGGTTGCCTTGTGCGTTGTAAGATGCTGGGCAGCGCCCTTGGCCTCTACTCTGCTAGATGCCGTCAGACTCCCAAGTGTGACAACCAGAAACGCCTCTGGACGTCGCCTGATGTCCCCTGGAGGGCAAACTCACCCTCAGTTGACAGTCATTGTGTTAAAGGGGAGGAGCGTGGGAATAACGTTACAAATGAAAGTCAGAGATTTTCCAGGGAGTCTGGACAAAAATCCAGTCAGGGCAGAAAGTAACGGGATGAGCATGGAGAGTCAGATGCACCAAGCTTGGGTTCCAGCTCGTGTTCCAGTTCGAGCTTGCGGTCCCCCAGGCCTCATTTCCTCATCTGTGAAATGGGATCAGTAATAAAGAGCCACGTGCCAGACTTGTGAGGAGTGAGTGAGGCCAGGAGCGTGAAACGCTGAGCACAATGCTGGGCGTGGAAAGGTCTCAGTGAGTGCCAGCGGTGCTGGCCGGCTCCGCGGGGAGCCCCACTGGGGTTTCCATCTTTGCCTTTTGCTGCCTTTGAGGATGGAACGTTGGGGGGGGTCTAGGTGACAGAGCTGTGAGGGACCCGTTCTTGTTCTGCCGTCCCCCCAATCTCCCGCTCCACATCCATCCCTGGGACAGAGACTCCGCTTCCAGAACCAGCCTCCGCAACTCTCCTGGGAAACATACATTGACTCATCCATCGACCCATCTATCCAGGGTGTCCATTTGGGGCCGGCACCCCCCGTGTGGGTGAGTGAGCTCTGTGCGGGGCCGTGCCCTGGAGCCCCCAGGCATCCACTTCCTCCTCTGTAAAATCCAGAGCATCTGAGGGTCCACGAGCCTGTCCATAGAGAGAGCCCCTTGTGGGCACGCGCCACGTCACAGGGTCCCAGTGAGCGCCAGGCCCCTCCCCAGAGCTCTCGTAGGCGGGTGGGGGTCTCGCCCAAGGCCAGCGTGTGCTGTGGCCTCTGTCTCCAGGAGAAGTACGTGGAGGAGCTCGCCGCAGTGAGACAGACCCTCCAGACAGACCTGGAGACGTCCATCCGGCGGATCGCCGACCTGCAGGCAGCCTTGGAAGAGGTGGTATCCAGCGACAGCGACACGGAGAGGTAAGCTACCAGGAGGCGGCTGGGGCTGGGCGTGGCAGGTGGGCTGCACCCTGGGGAGCTCTGCAGCCTCCGGTGGGCAGTGCTGCCCCTCTCAGGTCTGGGGGTCCGGGGACTCAGGCGCGCCGGGGCGTGGGAGGAATAACTGGCCGCCTCAGGCGAGCAGAGGCAGGATGCTTCTCCGCTGGTGGTGACGTCTCCGTGTTACCGCCAAACGCCTAGAGCCTGGTTTGCCGAGCCTTTGGGGAGACGGTCTGGAGGAATGGCTGCAAAGTGTCCTCCAGTGTGTGATCTCGGGCAGGTCACACATCCAGTCTGGGCCTAATTCTCTCATCTGTAAAGTGGACATAGCACTACCGGGCAAACCACGTGAAATGGCCAAGAGTTGACCCCTTTTGACCTACAGAGGGGACGTTCCGTATACTCCACTCACTCCCCGCCTTGTCGCTTGTGAGTGGGGTTGGAGTGAGTCACTAGGTGACCAGCGTCGGGGCGTGTAAGTGCTGCAGGAGTGTGGCCGTGTCTGCACAGGGTAATGAGTGTAATTTCACAGAGGCAGCAGCTGGTCAAGGGTGCAAGGTTAGAGCGCTGGCCCTCAGCTTCAATGTCAGGGCTTCTCTCCTCCCTCAGAAGACAGATAGGCCACCTCCCGCTGCCTCCAGCCAAGTCTCAGGCTGCACAGGCCACGAGTGGGCTGCCCCGCTGGGAGTGGTTGGAGGTGTCCCGGCGGGCACACAGTCCTGGCTGTCACCCTGCGGATGGCCCGTGGCGTCCTGTCGCCCTGAGCTCCCTCTGTAGCCTTGACACGTTATGTCTCTGGAAATCATAGCTGCCCATCTTGCTGTGGCGTGTCCACCTCCATCTCAGCCTCTGCAGCAAAGCCTGGGCGACAGGGAGAGACGTTTTCTTTGTGCAGACAACGAGACGGTGAGGGGCGGGATGCCCCGAGTTACCCGTCAGGTGTGGTTCCTCCTGGGACCAGCCAGCCACCTCTTACTGGGGTGTGGGCAGGGCCAGCTGCCGACTGGCAGGAGGTGTGGGTGAGCCGGGCAGCAGGGGAGGAGAGAGAGTTGTGTGTGGGCTGTGGTCCAGCCCGTGGGAAGAACCAGGCATCTGTGTTAGAGCTGACCACGCCCAGTCCAGAAAAAAGACTGGAAGGAAACACACCAACGTTCTAATACATTGGGAAGGCATTACTGGTGACCTAAATTTTTATTTTTTTCAGGCTTATGTAGATTTTCTCAAATTTCTGCAACGAGCATGCACACACGTCCCTAGCTGTACTAGCGTCCTCTTTGGGAGATTTCGCTCGTATGAGTCATGTACTTTATACCCCAATAGGAGGCCGTGAGCACATTCTCTCCTTGCAGTCCTGGGCTGGTGACAGCTGCTCGGCAGCGTGTAGCCTCTGACTTTCCCATGAAGATGTTCATTCTCAGCATCAGTGTGACAGAGACCCAGTGGACTTGCCATGTTCTAGCCTCTAAATCAAGGGCTTTATCTCAAACGTCCTCAGTTTGTGCAAAAATGGCTCCCACGCAGACATTGTAAGGATTTCTCCCACGCCCTGCAAGTTTCCACAGCTGCCAAATTGCTGGTGAAACGGCTAATACTGACGCTGCAGCCGCTTCCAGCTCAGGGTCACGTTCAAGAACCCCCTCCGCCTCCCCTCCTCCAGTTTTATTAGTGTCATAACAGAACTAACATCTGTAATTACAAACCCCTGGCGTCAGTATTACCCGCTCGATGCTTGGCTGGCCTCTCCATTAATAGAAATGCTAGGACTTTTGCATTAATCATAATGGGAATTAATGGCTGTATATACTAGTATTTTGTGTTCTTTTGTGTGTGTGTGAATGAGCAAAACTTTTAAACCATTTTTACTTGCATAGCAATAGATTGCTTTTCTAATAAACAATAAAAGTTCTAAAAATAACAAGATTGGAAAGAGGCAGAGAGTCCGGGCTTGGAGGTGCAGGGACACGCTGGACAGAAGGTGTGACAAAGAACAAGGAGCAGGTTCTCACCTGGCGCATGAGGTCCTGGCAGTGAGGCCACAGGTGGTTACAGACATCACTCTGGTCTCTGTTTATAGGGGATCCCCTCAGGCCTTAAAGGGACCCTGCCTGCACCCTCCTTCTAATAGGAGATATTTTTATCTGTCTTTGCTCCAGGTGACAAGCCTCGTGCTCACCCCCTGGTTCCCATCCAGCTTTTCTGAGCTCTAGTCCCTGGGCCCCCAGGGATCCAATCTGAACCCTAGCTTTCTGTTTGCATTTTCATGATCTTTTGTCTCTGGGGCTTTACATCTTCGTCTCGGCTGGACGTCTGGTGCCTTTTCCTCGTCCGAATCTCCAGCGTCTGCCCAGTACCTGACTCACACTTCCCGACACTGGAGGGGCCCTCACCTGCGTCTCAGGGTTGTGCGAGGGGTGAAATGATCATAGAACCCCAGGTGTGAAGAAATGCATCTTGTACCTGGAAGAGCCCAGGCGATGCATGGGGTTCTTGCAACTGGAAGTGGAGGCAGCTTGGGGAGGGCGCAGGCGCTGCGTTTCAACCAGCCTGATTTCCAGTCAGGGATCCAGCGGTTATGTCTGCATGACCTTCTGTGAGTTATTCAACCTCTCTGAGCGTCAGTCTCTTCATTTGTAAGACGGGTTGATAATAAGAAGTAAGTGAAAAAATCCAACACAGGTTTAGTACCTTTTATCTGGCAGGGGCTCAGCCGTCATTAGTTCCATTCATTCATTCATGGGACTGATTCTGCCTGTTCCACACCAGACACTGTGCCGAGTGTCTGTCTTATTCCACTTGCTTCTTGTTATCATGTTTCTCCATCTTAGAGATACAGGGAGATTGAGTAACTTGCCCGAGGTCAGGCGGAAGTTAAATTCCTGAGGGAGTAGTGAGGGAGGAGAGCACAGGAATGGTCTCTGCCTTCGTGGACCCACATTGTGATGGGCGAGCGTGTGTGTGTGTGTGTGTGCGCGTGTGTGTGTGTGCCCCCGCCCATGAATACAGTGGACAGACTGACGAATAAAATGCTGGGATACAGTAGGAATTACGAAGACAGAGAACGCAGAGCTCTGATGAATAACACGGGAGGTAGACATGGCCTCTCTGAGAGGAAGAACTGAACTGAAACCTGGATTAAAAGAAGGAGCCAGGGCTTCCCTAGTGGCGCAGTGGTTGAGAGTCCGCCTGCCGATGCAGGGGACACGGGTTCATGCCCCGGTCCGGGAAGATCCCACATGCCGCGGAGCGGCTGGGCCCGTGATCCATGGCCGCTGAGCCTGCGCGTCCGGAGCCTGTGCTCCGCAACGGGAGAGGCCACAACAGTGAGAGGCCCGCGTACCGCAAAAAAAAAAAAAGAAGGAGCCAAATGCGGGAGCTCTGGAGAAAAGTGAGTCAGGGCAAATGAGGAATGTTCTAGGAAGTGAGGGTTGACCAGTGTGCCCGAGTGAGATCAGTGGGAAAGAAAGGCTCTCTTCCTCTTGCTACTTCCCTCTCTCCCACCTGTCTTCCCCTTTCGAAGTGGCCCGTGGAAGCCCACCGTGTCCCCGTGAAGCGCCCCAGAACCCCGGGCAGGATTGACGGGCACAATCTGTGGGTCCACCGTGGAATGAGAACGTGGGGCTTCTTGTTCAGAATCGGTTCGGAATTCCAAGGCAGTCACAGCAGAGTGTCACACCAAGCACAGGCCCCTCTGGGCATGGGCTGTAAGCCTGTGAAGCCAGCCCTGAGCCCAGGGTGGTTTTCGGAAAGCGTCTCCTAATGCTCAGTAGGCCTTGGTCCTGACTCGCTGTCTTGTAACTTAGATTTGAAACTTCCACAGAGCGTGGGTTTCAATAATAGCATAGGAGTGGGGGGAAACTGGGAAAAAGTGGCCACAGAGAAGCCTCAGCACTTCTCAAGTCTCAATTTCAGAGGATTAGTGTCGTGCAAACCATGCTGTCTGGCCGCAGCGCAGCTAAGTTGGTTATCAACAATACAAAGAAATACAGTGCGCCACTGGGTTCTAGAGCCGCGGGCAGAGCAGAGCCCCAGTTCCTGCCCCAGGGCCAGCCTGAGCTCCTGCCCATCCTGACAGCTCAGCCCTGCACTCCCCTCTTAATTGCCTCATCGCCTGGGTAAAGAGGGTTGGATTGGAGCCTGAGGGATTGGGCCGAGGTCTGTCTCCAAACTGAGCTCTCAATTAGGATTCAAACCCACCCTGGGAGAGAGAGAGCGAGCGGTGCTTCAGCTGGAGGTGAGTTTCTTTGGGAGACTTGTTCAAATTATGAAAAGTCGCATTTCCCCATGTTGGGTATTAGATCCGAGTGTAACGGGCCTTCCAGGCTGGAAACGTGGCTACGTGCTCAGAAAGCCAGGTGGCCAGTGCGGCAGCATTTAAACACGTACCCGCCTACACCGGGCCCCTGGTGGTGTAACTTAGACTGTGGCGTCAACCTCCTTAGATTAATGGAGAAATGCTTTAAGCTGTTCCCCCAGGCCTGGAGCCGGCTCATTACTCATGGAGGGAGGGGTGCATCAGCTGACAGCCCCATCTATTCCTGGCCCAGGGTCTGCAGCTGCTCTGTCATCACCCTGGCTGGGAGTTTGTGGGGGGCGGAGTGTGGAGAGGTCAGTGGATGACCCCTGACTCCTGGGTCAGCCAAGAGTATCTCCACGCCAGCTGGCCCCATCTGAGATGAAGGCCCTGGAAAGGAGTCCTCTGTTGCTGTGTTGAGTGTAAGTTGTACATTTTCCAACATACATCCTTTTAACTTGGCTGAAACAAGGCTGCAGCGGGACAAGTAGAAAGACCTGGGTCTAACCAAAGATTGCCGCTGCCACTGAGGGCATAATTCTGAGTTAACTTACTCATCAGTGGGCCCAGGCTCTGGTCAGACTGTAACGGTCCCTGCTACGCAGTAGGACGGGCTCTGGGACTGCCCGCGTCTCTTTTCCCACAACTCTCTTACCTCCTAATTTTGCTTAGAAGGAAGAGCTTAAAGCACTTCTCCATTATTCTGAGACATCCAAGTTACATCACAGGGCCCTCATGCAGAATAGCACATTTAAATGATGCCACAGAGGACACCTGTCTTTCTAAGCATCTTTCTAGCTTGGAAGGCCTGGATACCCAGCTAGTGGGGTTCGTGGGGAATGAGGGCTCCAAACTGCTTTATCCACTCCGGCATTACAGGGCATCATGCTCATTGTGCTAATAGTCTTTCCTGAGCACTTACTTTGTGCCAGGCCATGCAGCCTACCTGTCTCACATACATAGTTCTCACAACAACTCTCTGAGGTTGGTAACCATTATCACCCCCGGTTTACAGAAGAGGAAACTGGAGCTTAGAGAGGTCAAGAAACTGGCCCCAGCTCACACAGCAAGTGATGGGGCCGGGATTTGATTTCCAGGTTGACCCCATCACACACACCTCCAGTGACTAAGCTCTGCTGTCATGTCAGACGTACTCCATCTTTCCCCTTTCTGTTGTCAAGGTCTTTGTTCTCTGCCAAGGAACTGGCCTGTCATTCTGGTGAACTTGTGTCTGTCACTGTGATGTGGTGCCAGTGCATTCATGTGTTACTTCCCAGGCAATGTTTGCATTCAGGCTGGAGTTGTCTAGCGAAGACTCCCCTGAAAGGAATACAACAGAAGACATTTAATTACTTCTCTTGCTCATCAGCAATCCCCCTGTCCACAAGTGCCTGGCCCAACTTCCTCTTGAAAAGTCACATGCACCAAGGCAAGAGAAAGAACCACTGACCACATGGCAGGAGATGAGGGGAAAACCAGGCACCACATATCATGTTCCAGTGCTGGCTGCACTGCCAAGGAGATCAGGACCATGGACAGGTCACCTGCCCTTCCTGGGCCTCTGCTTGCCCACCCAACAGATAAACAACATCATCACCATCATCACCATCATCACCATCATCGATGAGAACCTCCCATGTTAGGGCAGGAGGTATGGTCGCGAACAGGCAAACGTGGATCTGCCTCATGGAGCTTGAAGTCCAGAGACTCTTTCTTGTGGTGGAAGGGTCAGTGGGTTTTAAACTCCTTTAAGAAGAATCTCCTCTTTTACACCAAAGCAAACTCCTATAGAAAATTCTAGCTTAGGTTGAAGTACAGCCGTCCTCTGATCGGAGTGAGAGAGGACCTTTCCCCATGGGTGGACTCAGTGTTTGAATTTGCTCCCTTCTGAAAGGGCTCTTTCCCCCCAGACTAGAGACTCATTTACTTTGAGATGTCCAGTTGTGCCAGTTGAATTAACACCAGCCTGCACCTTGGTTAGTTGCATTGTGCTCTGCAGACAGTCCTGTGCCGGGTTCAGTTAAAGATCGAACCAATGAAGTGGGTGAGGAAGTATGCCCAGCTGCCCAGACCTTGTCTCCTACAGAGTTCAAGGCCAGTTGCCTTAGGATTATGGAGACATTAGCTTGCCCAGGCACCCACCAGGATCTCTGGGCGCACCCTCTTGTAATCAGGGTCATGGACTCCTGGGGTGGGAAATGGGCCTGAAGCCCCTCCCTCTCTATCATCATGACTCAAGTCCCACCCCCACTGCGGCCCGTGTTTGTCCTTCCTCCCTGTTTGCGGGCACGAGAAACCTTGTTCCAGGTACAACTCACCCTCTCTGTTTTTAAGGCGCATGCCACACAGTTTTGAACGCTACGGCTTGGGCCGCAAGACCCTTCAGTTCTTTTGTCTTTCTATGAGCGTTTCAGAAGATGTAGCCCTGTTCACGCAAACCCCTCCCTCCGCTTCCCAGGACCCTTGCCTACCACATTTTAGCTTCGTTGGTCAGCTGGAACCAGTGTCCTTAACTGGGGTCTGTGAACTAGTAGGTCGAGGGAGGGGGTGTCCACACACGAGTTCTAGAGATTATACTCTGAACCCTCAGATACTGCACTAAAATTTGGGTCTGTGTTTGTGCGTTTGGGGAAATGGAAGTTCCATGGTCTTCATAAAAGATGCTCATAGGGACTTCCCTGGTGGTCCAGTGAGTAGGACTCTGTGCACGCATGCCGCAGCTAACAGTCCACATGCCACAACTGAAAAGGAAGATCCCGCCTGCTGCAGCTAAGTCCTGGTGCAGCCTAAATAAGTAAATAAAAATAAATCTTTTTTAAAAATGCTCATAAAAGGCCCAGGACTCCTGCTCTAGGGGCCTAAGTGCATCCTCTCCATTGCACATAATTTTTAAGCATCCAAGCATCTTGGCTCAAACGCCTCATTTCACACGCCGGACACCCCAGACAGGGAAGAGAGGAGGCCAAGGCCACACAGAACACGAGGATTCAGTTGCCTTTCCTCCCAGCCTGGTGTTCCTTCTGCAGCCCCAGTGCATAGAGCCTTAGAAGAGACTCAGGCCACCAGCAGGAATAAAGCTAGTTCTACTCACACTGTCCACTTCAGTCAAAGTTTTTAAGTATTTTTAAATAGTTTGTTTAAAAGCCGAATCAGAAAAAATTTATATAGATCCTCAAGAAGATTTAGGGTCACTCACAAAGATACTTTTATTCTATTGCAGGGGTTTTCTATTGCTGTCATAGCAAATTAGCTCAAATTTTATGGCTTATTAACTTACAGTTCTGTTCATTAGAAATCCAGTCTAATCTCCCTGGGTTAAAATCAAGGTGTCAGTAGAGCTGTGTTCCTCTGGAAACTCTAGAGGAGAATCCGTTTCCTTGCCTTTTCCAGCTTCTAGAGTTTACCCACATTTCTTGGCTTGTGGCCCCTTCCATCCTCAAAGCCAGAAATGTTGCATCTCTGACTCTTCTTCCATAGCCACGTGTCCCTCTGACCACATCTGGGAAAAGGTCTCTGCTTTTAAGGATTGGAGTCATTAGACTGGGCCCACCCCAATAATCCAGGATAACCTCCCTGTCTCAAGATCCTTAACCTTAACCACATCTGCACAGCCCTTTTTAACATGTCAGGAAACACAGTCATAGGTTCTTGGGATTAGGGATTAGGATGTTCACATCTGTGGGGTCATTATTCTGCCTCTCAAGGGGTCGTTCACAAAAGGTGCTTTTTGTAAATACTGGAGAGGTCGACAAATTTTTCTTTAAAAGGCCAGATAGTAAATATTTCAGGCTTTTCAGACAATGTGGTTTCTGTTGCAACTACTCTGCTCTGCCACCGTGGAGCAAAAGCAGTCGTGGACAGAATGCAAATGAGTGGGGGTGGCTGTGTTCCAATAAAACTTTATTTATAGGAGCAGATGTGTAGGTTAGATTTGACCCATGGCCGTCATTTACAGACCCCTCTTCTAGTGGATTCACCAGGCATCCTCTGAGAGAACTTCTGCTCTAGCCTTTGCCCTGGGGCTAAAGGGACGAATAAGATGTGTTCTTGGCCTGTGAGGGACTCTTTCAGTCTGGTGGGGATGAATAGGTGTTAGTAGAGACCCCGAGAGTGACTGACCCTTGAGGGTAGGGACCAAGGAGCTGCAGGTGCATCCTTCAGAGGAAGTGACCAGGGTTTCTGGGAAGGAATTGCCCAGATTTCACTGAAAAATAAAGCTGGGAGGTCCCGGCCTGAGGAACCAGGATTAAAATGACGGCTCAGGTGTCTGAGGTTTGTGGTTTGGGTGTCTACACCCGTACACTGAGTGGTTGCACTCTGGTTAAGAGCATGAGCTGAGTAGCTTTTACAGACCTGGGGGATTCAAAGCTGCGTGACCTTGGACAAGGGTGTCAGCTTCCTCAACTCCAGGAGGGAGACTGGCAAGGTGGTTAGTGGGATCGTGTGTAATGCGTATTTGTTGAATCAAGGGATGCTCTCAAGAGAGTAGCTACTATTGTAATTAGCTCAGAGTTTCCCAGAATGCACTGGGAAAGCCGACCACCGCATCCCCGTGTCTGATTTGCAAGCACTCGCAAAGAATATAGAGCAAATGCTCATTGACAATTATGATGCTATTAATAGCAGTACTAGTTGTACTAAAACAAGAGGAGTGGTAATGGTTGCTACCCTTTAATTAACATTGCTTATTTGCCAAGAACCATGCTGAGATCTTTATAAGGGTTATCTCAGTCTGCTCCACAACTCTGGGGGAGAAGGCGATTATTAGCTACATTTTACAAAAGACCACAGGAGGCTCAGAGAAGACAAGTGACTTGCCTAAGATCACACAGTGGCAAAGGTTGGAGGTGGGACTCAAACCCAAGTTTATTTAACGTCAAAGACTGGGTTCTTCCCCAGCCCCTGGCAGCACAAGGATAACAGACTCTTTCTTGTGCCTTCTTCTAGTGTCCAGACAGCAGTGGATTGTAGCGGCAGTGGCAGAAAAGAGACGTAAGTTAACCCTGAGTAGAACTGAGCCAATTACACCAAAGCCCAAGACGAGCCCCTGGCCCTCTGTGTCCAGTTTGCAGAAGAAACATCCACACCCACCTGGAGAGTTATCTGCAGTGCCCACGAGAGCTCTTACCCCATGGCCATAACATGTAGCCCCGGGGGTACTACTGAACCGTCCAACTTCTCGCAGACAAAGAGAAGCCCATGACTTGCCGTGCCACCGTCCTCAGACACCGTCAGTGGCTCCCCGTTGCCTCAGAAGGGACTTTTTAGACTGACATTTGAGCCCTGCACATTCTGACCCTTACTTCCCCCTCCACCTGGGACTCCTGCTTTCCATATCGTCCGTGCCTTACGTACCTATGTGTGTGCTGTTCCTTCCAGGCCTGTGTAGCCAAGCCCTAACCTTCAAACAAGATGTAGCTCAACTGCCACTACTTGATTCCTTCCTTTATGCCTCCAAGAAGCAAATCAAGGCTCCCTCCTTGTCCTCCTTAGAACCTACCTTGTCTTTATCTACAGCATTGATAATTTTCTTTTATGGTTATTTATATAGATGTCTACTCTGCTAAAATGGGGTGTTGAGGGCAGGGTCAATGTTGGGTTCATGTTTATAGTTCCTTCCCATGGTGCCTGGCATAGAGTGCTCTATAAACAAACAAACAAATTTGTGTAGATATCAATGTATAAATTTATTATATATTATATATAATATATATTTGAGTGAATTTATCAACCAGAAAATAATCATTGAATACCCACAGCAATGAGAGGCCCACACAGGCCTTTCCCTGTGCTGCTTTCAGAAATAGGGGGCCTACAATTAAGTCTCTGTCCCCAAAGACATTCCAGCTTAGGTAGGCGAGGAGTTAAGGCCTTCACACTTGACATATTCCATGACCATATCATTTGGTATGAAATTCAGTGCCAAACTTTACTCCAAAATTAGAGATACCTCAGCATCTATATTAGAGTGCTTATCTTCCCAAGGAAGAGCAGTGGTTATCAGCACGGGCGTTGGAATTGGGTGACCTTAGTCAAGACCCAAGCTGGCATCCCCAAATCCCGTTACTCTCTTCTGTGTAAGAGGTGCAGCACTGGCTCCCATCGCTCAGGGACAGTATTGTGAGCACTGATTAAAGTTATGCATGTCAGCACTTAGCACAATGCCTGGCTCATGCTAAGGGGTGACTATCTAGTTATTGCTGTTACTGTAGTTGTCGTCATGTTGACGATATCTTGCATTCTGGTTCTAGAGATAACGTCTCCATCCTCAGCTCCCAGCCAGAGGGCAGTCTGCAGTCCTGGTTGAGTTGTACTCTGTCCCTGGCCACAGGCAGGGTGAGGACCCCCTCTCGACAGTCAGCCATCAGCAGCTGTACCCTCAGCCCCAGGTAAGAGTATCTCCCCGCTGCCTCTGGATGACCAATAGCTGAAAGAATCTCAGGCTTTGAAGGTTGCTGTTCAAGTCTTCCATTTCCTCTGTCCTAGACAAGGACAAGCATGGTCCAGTTTGAGGTATGACCCTGCCACTTCCTAGCCGTGTGACTTTAGGCAGACCAGTTACCCTCTCTGAGCCTTCACTTCCTCACCTGTAAAACAGGAAATAAAATTGTGTTTACTGCTCCACACAGGTGAAATGATGAGAATCTAATACAGCCCTCCCTAAAGCACAGTTTTCCAGATGATTTTAAATAGCAGGGGGTGAACATTTTAAAAACTAGCTGTGGGTTTATTATAGTTGTTTTCTATCTAAGGCAAATCCCACTAGTTTTCCACTTATAGATAGTTTTGGACTTAAAGTTTTCTCTATAAACATATTTACTTAAAGTTTTTTGGTTTTGTTTTTCTTTTAATGGGGAGTCCATATAAAAACTGTTAGGCTGGATGATTTCCTCCTCAGAAATTTCAGCTTTGTTTGAATGTCAGAATTTTATATTTTTTTCCTACCATAGAAGGAGACAAATTCAGCCACAGCCTGAGATGGGACCCTCACAAATCTATAGGACTGGCAACAGTGTTGCTCCAACACATGGGCCCCAGGGCTCAGCCTTCGCTGTAGGACTTCAGTCCATCTTTCCTCTTGCTTTTCAGCTCCATTCTGCTCAGCTTGTGTGGTTTTCCTTTTCAAGGGCAGCCCTCTTGTAATTAGGAGCTAATGGCCACAAATCAAAAATTATGGATTAAGCAGATGCGTAATTAAGATGAAAGGCACACAAATGCTTGTGTGATAACAGAGGAACCAATGTGGTAAGATAGAAAGAAAAATCACAAAGTAATGGCGCAAACCCAGACAACCCCTTCCTGACTTGAAACGTGTTTGCTCTGAAGCAGGGAGTTGTCTCTACAAAAAGAAAGGGGTGGAAGTTCACTCCAAGCTTTCGGGTATATTCGGGAAATGGAAAATATCTGGCACATGTCTGCTGATAATCTTAGGCTGAAAGGTTTGATGTCGAAAATATCAAAGGGAGGCTCTGAGAATGGGGTGCATTGGGGGAGTTAATTAAAGCAAGCTTATCTGATTACCGCTCTTAATTAAAAACAAAGACCTGTGTGGAGAAAGAGTCATGTCCTCCATGAACTCAAATGATGAGGACTTTTTCTCTCCTGATAACTGAATACCTCTGTTTTCCCCCATCAGCCAATGTATAAGGCAGCAGAAGCAGAACTGGAGGAATGTGAGAGC
This sequence comes from Delphinapterus leucas, assembly GCF_059928025.1. NCBI lineage: Eukaryota > Metazoa > Chordata > Mammalia > Artiodactyla > Monodontidae > Delphinapterus > Delphinapterus leucas. Next base: position 19,600,960 of record NC_143142.1, read on the forward strand.
TCATTAGCATAGTACCCAAGTTTCACAACTATAATTATATTAGGCTGCATGGTAAGGAATTATGCCCTGAGTTGCTTGGCACCCGTGTGAGTGGGAGGTGGGAGGCCGCAGTGGTTTCAGTACACGGACTGAAGTCACAGCATCTGGCCTCCAATCCCACATTCGCTCCTCTGAAGCTGTGAGATTTGGGGCAAATTTTTGTTGTTTTTTTTTAATAATTTTTATTGGAGTATAGTTGATTTACAATGTTGTGTTTCAGGTGTACAGCAAAGTGAATCCGTTATACATATACATCTATCCACTCTTTTTTGGGTTCTTTTCCCACATAGGTCATTACAGAGTATTGAGTAGAGTTCCCTGTGCTACACAGTAGGTCCTTATTAGTCATCTATTTTATATATAGTAGTGTGTATATGTCAGTCCCAATCTCCCAATTTATCCCCCCCCCCCACACCATTCCCCCCTGGTAACCATAAGTTTGGGGCGAGTTGCTTAACTTCTCTGTTCGTGTTTTCTTGTGAGTAGATCATTGTCAGGGTTAATGAGAGGATGCACTCAGAGCCCTAGAAAGAGCTCAAGAAAATTAGCTGCTTTATTAGTGTTGGTACATATTTGATGCCCAGAGTAGCCCCAGGAGACTGATGTCATTACCCCCATGTCGCACAAGAGGGATCTGAGGCCCAGAGGTTAGGGAACAACTGATTGAGGCAAAGACGGCCACACCCCAGTTCCTGTAGCTGCGCCTCGGGCAGCGCCTCCAGGCAGCCCTCTCTAGAGCCTAGTACCCCTTTTCCTGCCTGCTCCCCCTCCAAGTCCTCAGGCTTGTCCAGCTGCAGTTCAGAGCAGAGGGGCCTGCACCAAGGGCAGCAGTGGGGCAGGAGGCAAGAAGAGACCATAAGCTCCTTGTCAGTTTTCTTCATGTTGGTGTCCCTTGGGCTGGCACACAGATGGTGCTCTATAAATGTTTGTTGAATGAATAGCTGACCATAACATCAACACTTGAGCAGAAATACTAACTGTAATTGGTCACAGCTCATCATTGACTGTGACTCAGGGTCAGAAATTTGCTCCATGTCATTCAGCAAGTAAGTGAAAGAGGCAGGATTTGAACCCAGGTTTGAACGCCTCCGAAGCCTGTATTTGTGTTTGCCACACTGCCATGACTCTGACTTTTATCCAGGAGGTGGATCGCTCACCTGGCAGAGTTTACTGGCAAAGAGCTGGCCTGTTACTAATATTAAAACTGTATAAGGATCCTTATTCAACATTCAACATCCATTCAAAAGATGTTTATTAAGTGCCTACTGAGTGCCAGATTCCATGGCATTAAGCCCTGAAAATTTTAAGCTTTGTCCTTGGAATACGTTTACAATTTAAAGGTTCTAGAACTTCTGAGTTCGAAGGGACCACCAGATTATTTAGTCCAATTCTCTCATTATATAAATGGGAAAAACTGTGGTCTGCAGAAGGAAATATCTTACCTAAGCTTATAGTAAGGACTAACCCAGAGTTCAGGTTCCTTGACCTCCAGCTTTATAATCTGTAAATCCTTCTACCTTTTAAGAACTTAGAATATATCTGAGAAGGCGACAGTCCTCCTGGCTACCACCCTAACCTCAGTTCCCTTCCCAAAGGTATCCATCGTCTTCAGTTTGGCGTGTATCCTTCCACATCTTTCTCTGTGTATTTATAAACATACATGTACTTGTAGGAAATACATAGCATTTTTGTGGGCTTTTAAAACACATAAATGGTATGATGTTATTTTATGTATATTATGCTCTAAATTCTTACGAAGTGCTTCTTTCCCTCAACAATATACCATGGAGATCTCTCCCTATCAGTCCACATAAGTCTATCTCATTCTTTTACATTCCTGCAGAAGAACTTTAAATGATGCCATGGGTTTACTAAACTGCAGTCTTCTTGTTTCACTTTTAGTTGAGTTCAGGATATTTGCTATTAACCTGTAAGCCTTTTAAAAAAAAAAAAAGCACACGTCCTTATGCACACGGGCAAATGATTCTCTGGGTCAAAGGGAATTTGCATTTTAAACTTGACTAGATGCTACCAGATCATCCGGGCATTGTTTGTGCGAGGAGGCAGGATAGCATACAAGGCTCCTGTGTGCTCCCGCACCCCCCGTATTCCCTGGCCCATCACAGGGCTCAAGATATGAGTCCCTTGGGCATTCCCAAACTTGACTGAGAAAGAAGGTCACTCTAAAAAGAGGAGAGAGAAAGCAGTCTTCTGCCAAAAAAATAAAAGCATTTCTTGTATTATTTATAAGGGGATGTCAGCTCAAGAGAAATACACCTAAAGCTTTATGATTTCCAGCCCAGGAATCATGCAGCTGCCACTGATAAATGCAAGAGCTACTGGTGACGGAGATGCTAAATTACCTCCGTGGCCCCCGGGGAGGGAGTTTATGGGCTTGATGGTGGCAGCCACGCTTGGCTCAGGATTCTCTCTTGACGGCCGGCTGCAGGTGGTACCAGGGCATCCAGGGCTGGTATGCTCTCCCCGGCCCTGCAGGGTGCCTGGCCTCTCCCTCCTGCCCTCCAGGCCATTGCCCTGCTGGAAGAGTGCTCCAGGAAAGGCTTCTCTCCTCTCCCCTCTGGGCCTCACAGCACCTCAGGCTTTCCAAGGCAGGTCCAAGCCCCATTTCTGTCTAGACCCCCATCCCCACATCCCACAGAACCCCAGCCTTGGTCACTCACACAGTTCTGCAGGGTCCACGCACTGATGGGCATTAATTGAACCAGCTGTTCAGATGCTGATGTCTTATCAGTGGTCCGTTGTTTCTTTCATTTTACTGGACAGTTATTCCAAACCATCCTGACTTTCCTCCAGCCCTGATTCCTCACTCTATGGAGACACCCTAAACTCCTGGTTCATTCAAAGAAAAGAAAATCATGGCCTGAACTTCTGTGGTGTCTATAAATCCATCTCTCTCTGCCCTCATCTTCCCTCTGGTCTCAGAAGATAAGATCCAGTCCTGTTCAAGTCGCATCCATAGCCCGCTGTCCCTTCTCCCCTGCAGCGTGCCCAGCATCCCCTCTGTCTCCTGCATCCTCAACTTCTGCCTTTGTGGTTGTCCTTTCTCCACAGGTTATAAGCACCTTTGGGTCCTCCCCGTTCTAACTGTGTCCTCACCCATCACCTTTCCCTTCCCTTTGGAGCCAAGCTTCTTCAAAGCAAGGCCCACATGCACCGTCTTCACTCACCTCACGTTTCTGCCTCACTTTCCTCCAGCCCTGAGCCTGCCCCCGCCACTGCACTGAAACTTTTCTCACCGTGTCAGCGGCTCCCAAAGGGACACACCAGGGGACGTTCTCCAGTCTTGATCTTTTTCTGGACTTCTCTCCTGCACTGGCCTCTGTCAGACACTTCTCAGAACTCCCTGCCTGCCCGGCCTTGTAGCTGTTTCTGCTCCTTGGAGCTCCCCAAACTTCTCCCCAGCCCCGCCAGTGCTGGGGATCACGGGATGCTGCTCTCACCGGCTGTTTTTCTCTCCACCTGGTCCCAGGCAATCCTGTTGTGATTTTAACTCCCTCACCGTAAGCGGATGACCCCCAGATCTAGCCCTCCAGCTCTTAGTTCTCCCAGGTTTCAAATGCATATATCATATCTAACCGCCTACCTTTAGAAGCTCGCCACCTGGATGTCTCCCTGGTGTCTGAACCCAGCGTATCCAAGGGGAGACTCCTCCCTTTCCCCCACCAATGTCATCAGTATCATTTGGTGGTTCTGTCATCCACAGAGCCACCCAAGCTGGCGCCCTTGACTCATCTGAGACTCTCATCCCTCTCGCTCATCCCCAGTCAGCTGATCCCTAAATCTTGTTTATCCTGCCCCTCCCCCTTTAAGCAAATGCTTTTTTTTTTTTTTTTTTTGGGCTGGGCTGCGCGGCATGTGGGATCTTACTTCCCCAACCTGGGATCGAACCCACGTCCCCTGTAGTGGAAGCGCGGAGTCTTAACCTCTGGACCACCAGGGAAGTGGCCAAGCAAATACTCTTGACCCTTTCTACTTCTCTCCATCCTCACTGTCAGCACCTTGAAGTCAGGCTACCATCATTTCTGTTCTAGACTCTGGCAAAGACCTTCCGACCCCACCCTCCTCTAGTCCCTCCTCTGAGCTTCAGCCAGGATGATCTGTCTCAAATGAAAATCTGCTTTCGGTGGCTTCCCGTCACCTACAGCAGGAGTCAGCCAACTACCACCCACAGGCAAACTATGGCCCTTGACCTGCTTTTGTAAATGAAGTTTGATTGGACCAACAGCCATGCTCTTTTTTTTTTAATTTTGCATGTTCTTTATGACCGCCTTTGCATTATGATGGCAAAATCGAGTAGCTGCAACAGAGGTCGTATGGCCCCAAAGCCAAAAATATATGCTATCTGTCCTCTGTAGAAAACCTTTTGTGACCTCTGCCTTGCAGGATAGAACAGGATGGAATTCAGGCACCTTAGTGGGCTTCCCGTGCCCTCTGTGACCTGGGTCTTGTCTGCTTCTCTGGTCTCATTTCCCTGTATCTCTTCTTCATGCTTTGTGCCCCGAACGGTTTATGCTGCTCCCTCAAACGCTGTGCTGTTTCCCACCCTTGGTCCTGTGTCCATGTTTTCGCTCTGACTGGACCTCCTTCCCATGTTTCTTAACCTCATGAACTCTTATTTGTTTTTTGTTTTGTTTTTTTTAATTTATTAATTTATTTATTTATTTTTGGCTGTGTTGAGTCTTCGTTTCTGTGCGAGGGCTTTCTCCAGTTGCAGTGAGCGGGGGCCACTCTTCATCGCGGTGCGTGGGCCTCTCACTGTCACGGCCTCTCGTTGCGGAGCACAGGCTCCAGACGTGCAGGCTCAGTAGTTGTGGCTCACGGGCCCAGTTGCTCCGCAGCATGTGGGATCCTCCCAGACCAGGGCTCGAACCCGTGTCCCCTGCATCGGCAGGCAGACTCTCAACCACTGCGCCACCAGGGAAGCCCATGAACTCTTATTTGTGACTCAGCTCAAGTTTCACCTGCCTCAGGAGACTTCGTTGACTCCCTGGCTGGGTCACATGCCCCTCTGCCGTGGTTCTGCAGACCCCACGATTCCCTCTCCCATAGCACTTTCCATAATACGTTAGGATCATACGTTCGGGTGTCTGTCTCCCTCATTAGGCTGTGAACCGTTTAAGGACATAAGCTTTCTCTTTTCCTTCTTACCTCAGCACCCACCACGGTGTCTAGCACATAGTAGGTGCTCAGTAAACATGCATTGAGCAAATAAATGACCAGTGGATGGAAGTTAGATGGCCTCTCTAATCACTCTGATAGGGTGATTAGAAGGATGATGCTGATATGAAGAGCCAAGTGTGGCTTTGCCAGACGGGGTAACTGTCTTGTATCACAGAGCAAGTTGCTAGCAGCATGGAACAAGAATTTTTGGAATATAGTGGGGGAACCTGATGGTCTGGGGCTCCTTCTGTTGGGGGAGGGATGGGGAGTATTTGGGATCCCCATTTGGTAGCCTTGGGAAGTCCAAATAAAATTGTGTGTATCCTGGTCAGAGACTTTATTTATCCCTCAGTTTCAATGACCGATCTGTCACCACATAATTAGAGATGCTGTGATTTGAATTTATTACCAAACATGGCTCTGCACTGTTGCTATTGGACTTGTACCATATTGCAGTGTGAGCGTGGAGATTATTGTATAAATTATTCTCACTCACATAATCATCGTGATTTTAATTACTGTGTAATCTTCGCTAATTACTGTTGTACGTATCATTTGCTTTGGTACTGATTTAACACAACTGCTTTTTCATTTGGCTAAAAGACGGCATTACAACTTTTCCTTTTTCAGGGAAAAATTTGCTTTCTGTAAACATTTGCAGCCCCATACTCTTGGCTTGTGGTTCTTAGTTTAAAAGCAAAAGAGGGACTTCCCTGGTGGCACAGGGGATAGGACCCCGTGCTCCCAGTGCAGGGGGCTGGGGTTCGATCCCTGGTCAGGGAACTAGAGCCCACGTGCATGCCGCAACTGAGAGTTCGAGTACCCCAACTAAGGCGCCCAAGCCACAACCAAGACCCCGCGCCGCAAACGAGACCCAGCTCAACCATATAAATAAATTTAAAAAAAAAAAGCAAAAGATTTAGGCACCACCATCCTCCTTTGATCAACCCCCGTGGATTTTTATGTAGGATAAGGCGGGCTTGAATCAGTAAAAAGGTCTAAACTATAGGGGGTTTTTCATTTGTTTTTTTGTCTTTTTTTGGCTGCGTTGGGTCTTTGTTGCTGTGGGCTTTCTCTAGTCGCGGTGAGCGGGGGCTACTCTTTGTTGCAGTGCGCGGGCTTCTCACTGCGGTGGCTTCTCTTGTTGCGGAGCACGGGCTCTAGGTGCAAGGGCTTCATTAGTCGTGGCACGTGGGCTCAGTAGTTGTGGCTCGCAGGGTCTAGAGTGCAGGCTCATTAGTTGTGGCATGCAGGCTTAGTTGCTCTGCGGCATGTGGGATCTTCCCAGACCAGGACTCGAACCTGTGTCCCCTGCATTGGCAGGTGGATTCTTAACCACTGAGCCACCTGGGAAGCCCTAAGGTATTGTCTTTCAAATAAAGTTGTATTGCTTTCAAGAAAATGCAATTACTCTACTGCAGGAGTGGGGGCAAGGATGGGTCATGTGAGACCTGCTTGAATGATTAGATAAGACTCGTTTGTAATTAGTTCATTAATTATGTAAATGTAAATGGATGATATTTGGCATTAAAAACAGCTTGTTCTCAAAGTAGGTTAAGCATCAACTGCTAATCTTATTTCAATAGCACATTTATTTACTGGTCTCTGCATTCTTAGAACCAGAGCTCAGGATCTTTTGTTTTTTTGTTTGCGGTACGCGGGCCTCTCACCGCTGTGGCCTCTCCCGTTGCGGAGCACAGGCTCCGGATGCGCAGGCCCAGCGGCCATGGCTCACAGGCCCAGCCGCTCCGCGGCATGTGGGATCTTCCCGGACCGGGGCACGAACCCGCGTCCCCTGCATCGGCAGGCGGACTCTCAACTGCTGCACCACCAGGGAAGCCCCGAGCTCAGGATCATTTTAATCCATCCTGAATGTACTTAATGAATGAGCCTCTCACGAAACTGGTTTTATGTCTTCCTAGGACAAAAGGGTTCTTTTCAGTTTTATCAGTATTAAGAAGATTAGTGGGCAAGATGTGGAAACTGGAAGCATGGAAATTTTCAATGCAAACATACTAACCGTGGACCCAAGGCCTGAGCCAGTGAGGAGCCGGAGAAGACTGGCTCTGTCGGGGTTTATCTTTGGAGCCAGCATCACTCTTGGACAGGCTTCCATGGGAAGGAGGGCTGTTTTCTATCCAGAGCTCCAGGTCTTATATGATGGATCTGCAAATCTTTCTGGAATTTTGAGGCTCACCTAAGTTAGACGCAAGTTTGCATAAAACCATTTGGATTAATCACGGATAGTTCAGGACGTTCTTGTAGTGTCTGTGGTTCTCTAACTGAGCTAAACTTTTGTTAAGTAAACTTATCAAAACATACATACTGGAAACTGCATCTTTTGAAATTTTCAAAAATTGGTCATACCTTTGTAATAACTACGAAAATTGAAACCAGACCGTTGCTAGCCCCCTAACACCTTCTCGTATCTGGTCCAGTCGTGACCTCCTCCTTACTCAAAGGTAACCACCATCCTAATTTCTGCTCTGAATTTAGATAAGCCTATTTTCTGAACTCTCCAATGCCTTTAAGTTTAAATTTAGCTTTTCTGTTTTTCCTAAGTAGCAGTTTTCTCTGATACAAACTAGACTATCAAGCTGGATGCTGAGTGAGACTTTTCTACTCCTTTTGCTCAGTAAACATTTCTTCCTTAGTTTCCGTGCCCAGGAGGACATGCAGGGTCACTCGTACTTCCCTCCAGTCATACGTTGGTGAACTGCCTTCCCCTCTAGACTATAAGCTCCCTGAAGGCAAGGTTTATTCACCTCAGTGTCAGCAGCAGCTGGCGTCACGGCACTCCACAAATGACCCTGAATGGCCAGAAGGAGGAGCGGATGGATGGTAACTTCCACTCGCCTAAAGATGCATTTTTATGATGAACTGGGTGCTCTTATGAAGAAGTCAGAGATTTCATGTGCTTATTGCCATTGTACAGCACTCAGCTGAGCTAATGTCTACGCATAGAAAGCGAAAGAAAGCATTGAAAATTTATTTAAAATCTGTTGAACCCAAGTTGAATCTCTAATCCGATTTGATTATTTTACATACCCAGTTCGTTCTTTCAGGACATTGTGGAGGTTGTATCAGAGGGCAGGCTCAAGTTTGAGAGCCAGTACTTTCCCGTCTCATCAGATTGTGAACCCCGGAGGCTCTCTCCTTCTCTGTTTTTCCAGGGGGACGATGAGGGGTTCAAACCAGATGTGGTTCCAACTCCCTCTCAATTCTGAAGTTGATAAAATTCTCTAGAAATAAAACCAGGCTTTGGATAGGGTTTCGACATAGGAGGAATCCCCTCTAGGTTGTGTACTGGAAGTTGGTTTTGAATCTCTTGGTTTTAATCTCAAAGAAGTGGGTTTGGCTGACCCATAAGTGGGGCTGCTGGGGTCTGAATGAAGCAGCCAGATGAGGCAGATGGAGCCTTTTGTCCCCTCTTTCTTCATTCCCACAATCCCTCATCTTTCTTTTCCTCCATTCCTTCACTCTTTCCACTCCACGAACTTCCCTTAAGGGACTCTTCTAGATCCTGGGAATTCACAGAAGAAAAATACAGTCTAGTTCAGAATTAACAGTCTTGTTGGGAGTTATAAACAAGCAAGCAAACAATTAGAGGATAGAGGCTGGAGGAGCACAGGGGTTGTAGGACCAGAGGAGACCTCTAGCCCAGCCTGGGAGGTGGGCGAAGGCTTCTGGAAGTGGCTGCGGTGGGGCTGAACATTGAAGGGCGAGTAAAAATGTTTTCTTTTCTTTTCTTTTTTTTTTTTAATCAGTCAGTAGAATCACTCGTAAAGTGTCCTTTCCTTCCCCTTTGCCTCTCTCTGTCCTCCTTTCTCCTTCTTCTTCTTTTTTTTTTTTTTTTAAGCAATGAAGGTGTCTGGGCACCATCAACTCTGCTAGCCTCCACCTTAATTTGACAATGGTTTTTTTTTTCATATTGACTTTATTTCTATCTTTACCTTCGTCTCTACTTCTGTCTATATCTAAACACATTTTTTTTATGCCCAACAACGTGAAAGTAAGTTGAAAACATCATGACAGTTCTCCTTAAGACAATTTCACATCTTTATGCTGCGAAGAAGGACTTCTCCTAGCTATGTGCACCATCATTGCAGCTAAAAAATGAACAAATCCACTGTATCGTCCAAGATACCAACATTCATATTAACCCAACTGTTCTGAAGTTGTATCACTGTACTTTTTGAAAGAAGAACCCTATTAAGGGCACTCATTGCATCTCGTTGTTTTCTTTCTTTGGGTCTGTCTCTTAAAAAAAAAAGTAAATAGACTTTTTTTAGAGAAGGTTTAGACTTACAGAAAACTTGAGCTGAAAGAACAGAGCGCCCATATTCCCCCGTCTGTGTCTTCCTACCCTCAGTTTCCCCTCTTATTAACATCTTCCATTAGTCCTTAGTCTCTTTTAAACTAGAATGGTCCCCTTACCGCCCCGCCCCCATTGAAACTGATTTTTTTGGTAGAGTTTCAGGCATGATTCTGATGGCAACTCTGTTCAAAGCCCACTGGTCCTAGTACCTGGTGACCAGTAAGAATGGGTGGGTGAGACAAGGCAAATTCTGGTGACCCACAGGAGATACGTGGGCAGGTGTCCACTGAGGGCAGTTAATGGGTCATTTTTTTTAAGTGTCAAGGACTCAGTACCTGCTTAAGATCAGAGAAAACAGCAAGCAAGGCTTAAGAGCTATCTTGCCTCATAAAAACATTATACTATAAGGAATATAGGGGATTTACAGAGTCTGCTTCCTGACTCAAGTCCCTGCACCTTCAGGCCAGAAATAACCAGGCGGAGGGCCTCTCTGCGGCTTATTCCACAGCTTTCCTGCTTGCCATCAAGCAGGCCTCCCTGGGCATCGCAACCCCGTGGCCTCCTCCTTGCTTCGAGCCTTTCCCTTCAGCCGAGTGGCCTTTCTAAGCCCTAGTGTCTCTGCTTGTGAAATGTAGACATCAGCCCTTGCTGGTCCAGGGTTTTGCAGAAACCACTGAATAAGCTAACAGCTGGTAGGAGGGCTCTTCTACTTGGGGTGTCTTCCTCAACCCCTCCCACCACCAGATCCTACCCCTCTTCCGAAAGCCTGACTGCACCCCGCCGCCTCCAGAAAGGCTGTGCCCTCAGGCCCCAGCCCCTCGCCTCTCCCTTGCGAGCCTCCTGCCGCGTTTTACAGTCCACGGTTCCCAGCGTACCTGGAGCTGCTCGCACTGCTGACCCTTCTGCGTGGGTTGATCCCGTGTCCACACCCACAGTGTGCCCTCCGAAAGGCTGAGGCAGCCCGTCTTCTCCTGTGAGGGGCTTAGCTGAGCATCGTATTGATGCATGCTCATTGAGGCCGAGGTGAGAGCCTCGGCTCTGGTCCTTCCTCTCCATCTGCCCTCCGAGCCTCCACTTCCAACTCTGTAAAGTGGAGCAAAGGCAACAGCTGACAGCAGAGTGGAGTGGTCAGGACACGTGAATCCCGAAGCTGGATTCCTTAGTTTAAATTCACGTTTATTCCATGACAAATTACTTACCCTTCCTGAGCCTCATTTGTGAAATAGGAAGATTATAAGAGTTGCTGACTTAGAGGACCGTCGTGAAGATAAAATTGAATAACGTCTGCAGAGCGTAAAGGCGCAATATACAGTGGCTCTCGTGATGCAGAATTCACCTGCACGCTATAGGGATTTAATAAATGTCTCGTGTTTCCCACCACATCAGGCACAGTGTTGGGCACCGTGTCAGCTTCTATTGTAGACCATCAACTGCTGTGTTGGACTCGGTTACAGTACCTTCAGGCCATCTTCTAAGGACATCTGGTTTCCCATCCAGACCTCGATGTTAAAGAACATCGATACATTTTTAATTTCCTCTTTAATTTCAGGGTGTTGATGAAGAATGGGGGGGGTGATAGCATGTCTTTGGGGATGATTCATGGCGTCATTAAATCTGCATCGAGGGCTTCCCTGGTGGCGCAGTGGCTGAGAGTCCGCCTGCCGATGCAGGGGACACGGGTTCGTGCCCGGTCCGGGAAGATCCCACATGCCGTGGAGCGGCTGGGCCCGTGGGCCATGGCCGCTGAGCCTGCGCGTCCGGAGCCTGTGCTCCGCAACGGGAGAGGCCACGACAGTGAGAGGCCCGCGTACCGCGAAAAAAAAAAAACAAAAATCTGCATCGAGTTTCCTGTAGTTACTGTTGGCTCAGGCTCTGCTCAGACTCAGACCTGGGAATTCTGGTTTTCATTGTGTGATTGTGACTAATGCCAGTGGAACCAGTGTCTCCCTGACTTGGGCCTCTCCATGTTTTACTCATTGTGTCTCAGTCGATTTTGAACAATGTATGTGTGTAGACATGAGTTCCAGTGGTTGAGGTTTCCTCTTAGCTTTCTGCCTGGGCGGGGGTGTGATGTTGTGGAAGGACAAAGCAATGGCTTCAGATCCAGGCCCTGCCACTGAGCAGTGTGAGCCTCGAGCAGATGGCTTCTCACTAGTGAGCCTCAGTTTCCTCGTCTGCAAGATGGGGTGATCATCCACACCCTGATGAGATGATACATACAAAGTACATGCATTATTTTCTTCACCCAGTATTCATGGAATGCCTACTGCTGTGGGAGGCACTAGAGGCAAGACGATGGAGCTGCATTCACGGGATGGCCTGTCAGGGGAGGGGGTGTGGCCCGACTTGGAGACGCGTGCGTCAGCATCTGGCTTGCTCTGAGGATGAGCAGACCACTTGCGTGTCCTCACCCCTTTTCTGCGCTGCTCAGAGCAGGCTCGGACCTAGGAATTGTTTATTCTTGAACACCTGCCCTCGATCCTCAATCTAATCTAAGCTGATGGGAGGGGCCGTTAATTGAAAAACAATCATTAAGATTTTAAACATATATTTATTAGTAGTAATGTTTTGAAATGAATAAGTAATATATATGCAAGTTCAACTGCACCAGAATCCACCTGGCATGAAGAGCTGGGGGCAGGTGGAGGTGTACGTGGGCCACTACGCTCACGTGTACTGACTGTCCCGATGACGTACGTCGTCTCTGTGAGGTTGGGAGTTACTGTTCCCACTGTCACAGCGAGGCTTCACAAGGTACCTGGCTAGTAAGGGACAGAGCTAGGATTTGAACCCAGGCCTGTCTGCTTCCTGAAGCCCGGATTCTTAGCCTTGCAGGTTAGACAGAGTAAAAATTCCAGCATTTCTGCATGATCATTTCCTGATTTATCTAATAAGCCTTCATACATGTGAGCCACCAATACTTAGAGGAAAAGAAATAAAAGGAATCCAAATTGGAAAAGAAGTAAAGCTGTCACTGTTTGCAGGTGACATGATACTATACGTAGAAAATCCTAAAGACGCTACCAGAAAACTACTAGAGCTAATCAATGAATTCAGTAAAGTTGCAGGATACAAAATTAATGCACAGAAATCTCTTGCATCCCTATACACTAACAATGAAAGATCAGAAAGAGAAATTAAGGAAACAATCCCATTTACCATCGCCTCAAGAAGAATAAAATACCTAGGAATAAACCTACCTGAGGAGACAAAAGACCTCTACTCTGTAAACTATAAGATGCTGATGAAAGAAATGGAAGACAACACAAACAGATGGAAAGATATATCATGTTCTTGGATTGGAAGAGTCAATATTGTCAAAAAGACTGTAATACATTACCGAGGCAATCTACAGATTCAGTGCAATCCCTATTAAACTATCAATGGCATTTGTCACAGAACTAGAGCAAAAATTTTTTTAATTTATATGGAAACACAAAAGACCCCAAATAACCAAAGCGATCTAGAGAAAGAAAGACGGAACTGGAGGGATCAGACTCCCTGACTTCAGACTATACCACAAAGCTACAGTATTTGTGTATATTCTTTTGTTCATCAATTCACTTAATGGACATTTATCAGATGCCTACTATGCGCCAGAGGACTCAAGGTCCACTCATTCATCCAACACATATTTAGTGAACACCTACTATGTGCTAGGGCTCTGGCACTCCACTCATTCACTCAACAGATGTTTACTGAATGCCTGCTGTGTGCTCAGATACTGTTCTAGGCACAGGAATAGAGCAGTGAATGCAACAGACAAAAACTCTTGCCCTCCTGGAGCTCTCTCTTATCTCCGCAACATTGCAGGGTTGACCTGGTTTCCCCCCATTGTACAGCTGAAGAAACTGAGGCCTAGAGAAGTTAGGTGCCTATCCCAAGGCAAGTGAGTGGCTAGTGAGTGGCAGAATCAGACTAGACTCCAAGGGACAGATGTTACCTGGTAACCCTGTATCTCATCACAGAGTTTGGAGGAAGTTTCCAGAGAAGGGTGCTGCTGGCTGTGGGGTTGGAACCCCATCTCTGCTACTCCCAACTGTGTGTGCCACCCCTCCTCACTGTGCCTGGAGCTCACAACTTCTAACCCCCAGGGTGGCCGTCGAGGTTATAAATGGACGTGGCGGTCAGCTCCATGCAGGCAGGTGGCCCACCCGCTTGTTCTCCCCTGTATCCATGGCAGCAGCACGGCGCCCAGCACATAGTAGGTGCTCAGCCAGGGGTAACTCTTTCGGACCCAGCCTGGAGCCTGTGTGGCTGGATGCCCAGGAATGCCGCTGGCTCCTTATCAGGCAGGTATGCTACAAGCCTCTTCCTGTTGGGGTAGACTGAGGGGCAGGTGCAAAAGTTCCCAAGATGTTTCTGGAGTCCCTCCTCAGAGAATCACAGTGCCCCCGCCTAGCTCGTGTCTGCACCCGTCTCCCAGAGACTCGGAGTACGTCCTGTGCATCACATCTCTCCCTGGCTGAGGCAGGCACAGCAACGTCTTGATTAGCCACCACCCATCCGTCACGCGATGCCAATGGAAGGGAGTTCCACCTGAGCTGAGCCGTCCCATGAGGACAGCTGGGGAAAAAATGAGTCTTCCCAGGCCCCTGGAGGAAGATAAGGGAATGTGCTTGAAGTGTCCAGAGCCAGGGCAGAAACGGAGAGGATCACCGTGACCCAGACAGCGGAGCTAGTACCCACACCCTGAAGCTTGCAAGAGGGCGTCTGCATTCAGATTCAGTTCTGCGGTCTCCACACAGAAAGGAGTGAATGCAGCAAACTTCTCCCTTGGAGTGGTGGAGCAGACAGGAAATAGAAAAAGATGCTGCAGAGGCGTGGGTGGATTTCTGGGTGGTAAACCCAGGAGGCAGCACTCAGCCAAGCCGAGGCTTCTCTCTTTCTCTCCTTCTCCCCCACCGCTTCCCCACCTCCCCTCCCTCCCTCCTCACTCTGCCCTCCCCCACTGAGTCTACACTGCTGGGACTGTGTTCTGGTTTCCAGCCCCCCAGCTGAGGCTCTGAAGGCACCAACCAGACCACTCCAGAAGGAGGGACCTGCCCACTCCACCCTGTGACATCCACACGTGGGCCCCCAGCAGGGCTCCGTGGTCAGTACTTGGGGGCAGCCAGGGGGGCCCTGAGCGGGTGTCCCTTCTGGAAGATGCTGCTCCTTGTGGGCCTTGGGGAAGGCAGGCACATCTCCGCTGCTCTGGCCCAGCCGAGGTCCCCCACGGCTCCAGCCCAGCGAGCCTGTGTCCTCTGCGCCTGGACAGCAGCACACATGGGCTGCGACCTCCAGACCCCACTCCTGGGCTGCTGACGGTTTCCTGTGCCCCGGCCTGTCCCACCTTGTGGTCAGAGATGAGGAAGGCCGGCCCTCAGCTGCCAGCCCACACCTCACCTGCGGCCCTCCCCTCTGTCCCCCTGGCCTTGCCCTCAGCCTCCCTCTTCCTTCGCCACCTCCATCGCCACCGGTCTCTTCCTCTCCATTCCCCCATCCGTTCTCACTTCACCTTCCCTCTTGTTGGTCCTGCTTCTACTTCTCCCCACTTCTCTTTGCCCCTCCTCCACTTTCCTCATCCTACCTACTTTCTCTTCCTCGGAGACTTGATTTCCAAGGGAGA
Source organism: Delphinapterus leucas (assembly GCF_059928025.1). Lineage (NCBI taxonomy): Eukaryota > Metazoa > Chordata > Mammalia > Artiodactyla > Monodontidae > Delphinapterus > Delphinapterus leucas. Next base: position 19,616,109 of record NC_143142.1, read on the forward strand.
CTTGACTCGGTTCGACAACGCTTACTGAGCACCTACTGTGTGCTGGGCACAGTGCCGAGTCAGGGTGTAGAGATGAGACTCGGCAGGGTCTCGACAGCACAGGCTGGAGAGCTGGGGTTCCCCCACCCTCCTCTCCTTCTGCCCTTTTCCCCTGCTTCCTCTCCTCCCCCCACTCCACCCTCTCCTCCTGTAGCTTCTCTTCCCTCCCTGTCTCGGCCTCTGCAGCCAGAGGGGAGCTGGGGCGAGTGGGATGGCAGAGTCCCAGGAGGCCCGGCAGCAGGAGCCCTGGGTGCTGCCATCCCCACATGACAGATGATGGCGGAGACTGAGCGCCCAAGACACATTCATCACGTCCGCCTCCTTTCAGGGCCAAGACAGGACGGAAATGACTTTTGTCAGCTCTGCGGCAGCCCAGTGCCCCTGGCAGCTCCAAGCTGTTTATTAAAAAAAAAAAAAAAAGATGAAGAAGAGAAAGGCATGTGAATGCCATCTTGCCATGTGTTAGGGGAGCGATTCTAAAGTGATGATGTTGACAAACACCCCTTCAGGTAATCACACAGGAGCTCTCCAGCTCCCTTCCTAGCCTGCGTCCAGCTGTGACGGAGATGGAAGGTGACAGGCAAGAAATAGGAAGGGAGCAGCTGCTCTGGGCAAATTGCGAGGCTTCTGTTTGAGCACATGGGGGCCAGCCTTTGCCGGGAGTGATGGGACGCAGGGTCACCTGCCCGTTCATTCTCCTGCCCACTCCTCTTGGGACGTCACATGAGGCTTTCGTGGAGCCCAGTGGTGGGTTAGGCTCCAGAGACCCAGAGGTTGTTAGTAGTAATCGTAATGAGCCCGAACGGCTAATTATTGATGATTAATAATTATTAATCATAACTGTTAACCATTATTTGAGGAGCTAGGTGCCCGGCATGGGGCCCAGGGCTTTTCTTCCCTCCCCTTGATCTCCCTGTGAGATCAGGACGGTGACCTGGGCTAGGAGGAGGGGGAAGGAGTGCATCCAACGAAGGGAACAGCAAATGCAAACCCCGGAGGCAGGAAGAGCGTGGCCTGTCCCGGGAGACCCGTGTGGCTGCAGCAGAGCGAGCCAGGGGCTAACTCACAAGACAGGAGGTCGGGGAGGGGGTCGGGAGCCTGAGCCCCTGGAAGACTAAGGGTAGTGAGGACAGTGCGTGATGGAGGCAGCGCGTCGACACGCCTACCTTGGGGTCCATCTCGTGGGCTCCTCACTGCCCCATACTGTGACATTGGTCCTCTCCACCTAGCTGACCTAGGGCATGAGGAGGGACAGATGAGCGCAGCCAGTCCTGTGCCTGTCGCTCAGGGAACCTTTTCACAGAGTATTATCGCCAGGGCCTGGGTCAGGGGAGGCTCCTGCTAGCATCAGAAGAGAGAGGCTTATGGGCTGGTGGGAGCTCAGGAAGGCAGTGCCTAGGTCCCTGCCCCGGTCCCTGAAAAAGATCCCAGTCCCCTACCCTATCTGTACTCTCCTCTCCACTCCTGACATCACCTCCAGGGGCCATGGGCTTGGCTCCTTCTGAGACTGAAAAGCCCTTTGGGTCACTGTGGTCAGCTCTTTTCCCTCTAAACTATCCTACGTGGTCAGGGGATGGAAACGGTGATAATCAGACTGTGGTGAGCAGGACACCTTCCTCGGTCTTGTGCCAGCATTCCAACCTTTATGTGTAGGAGGCTGGCTCCTGTAATCCTTCCTGTCGTGACAGAGCAGCAAGCAGGGGCTGACGACGGGAACCTGCATCACCATCGCTCCCACCTTCTTCAGGCTGAGCCCTGGCCCCGGCTGCCACGCCCAAACTCTGACATTTGGCGCCCCTTCTTGCTTTTTTGTAAATTACAGCTTTGCTGTTGTCTGGGAAGGAGGTCGCTTGTCTTAGAGGGAGGACAAATAGATTTTATTTTTTTAAAGAACAGTGGATGGATTCCAGTCTCTCTCCTCTAAGCCCTGCTTTTCGTCTTACAGCCTATAATTTTGCCCCACTGTGAGATTCCCACTCTTCAGAGGCAGTGGTTTTGGCTCAGCTGCTGCAAAATGCCTCTGCCTGGCAGTCCCAGAATAGAAAGCGTCTGTCCTCTCGTGTATAGTCTTGGTTTCAAGATGATTTGATGGAGCTGTTTCCCTTTTGAAGGACCATTTTTTTTGTTGTTTGTTTGTTTGTTTTTAATCCCACCCGCATCCCATGAAACAGTCGGGTGTCACGGAGCATCTCGTTCAGGCGCATGTTTGGGTCACTGGCTCCAGCAGGCTCTGCTTGGTGGGGCTGTCCTCCGGGCTTGGCCCTAAATAAATAAATAAATAACCTCCCGTAGGTGCCCCTGAGTCTTCAAGAAGCAAATTACCTATTTCACAGCAGACTGTGTGGTGATAGGTCTTATCATGTCAGAGATGATGCCTCGTAAATCTGAGTCATCCCTCAGAGGTGCAGTTTTAACCTACTCAAACGTACTTAGTCAGGTTTAATTATAGACAGAAATTGCATTTCAGAAAGCGACAAGAAATCATTTGCACGGCTTGAGTCTGCGCATTCAATCGTATGGTTCGTTGGAGGGTGCAGGTGGGGTCAGCATTTCCAAAGAAAAATAGTATTAGTGCCCGCGCTCTGGGACTCAGTCGCGTCGACTGTGGAGATGGCACGGTGTCCGCTGACGGCGGGTTTCTTCTTGGCGCAGGATCCAGGAGGAGGCCAGCGACGGGGCCCAGGACGCCCACGGCAGGACCTGGGGGGACAAGGCCGCGTCCCCGCTCTCCCTCCGCCGAGGAAAGTACGGCCACTTCGGGGACAGCGAAGAGTGTGGCGTCCAGAGAAAGCCCCCGGAGAGGTCGGGCGCGCTGTCCTCCTCCCCGTCTTCCTGGAGTGGAGACGTGTCCCCGCGGCCCAGGGACAAGCTCCCCAGCCCATCGGCTGCCCTGTCGGAGTTCGTGGAAGGGCTCCGGAGGAAGAGAGCGCAGAGGGGCCGGGGGTCGCCGCTGGGCCTGGAGGACTGGCCCACCCTCCCCATCTACCAGACCACCGTGGCGTCCACGCTGCGGAGGGCCAGGACCAGCAGCGACGAGGGCGCTCTGGCTCTGAGGGCTGGGGCCGAGTCACCCCTGGATGCGTCGGCCGGGCTCCTGCGGTCCACCAGCCTGAAGTGCATCTCCTCGAAGAGCGTGGGGGGTCCCAGCCCGCCGCCCGAGAAGCTGAAGACCCGCTTCAGTTCCTGCGAGTCCCTCCTGGAGTCGGGGCCTGGCTCGCGGAGGACCCCGAGCTCCCCGACGGCGCTTAAGGGCTCGTTCTTGTCACCCACGCTGCGCCCGCGGAGGCGCTGTCTGGAGTCCTCGCTGGAAGATGCGGGCTGTCCGGACCTCGGGAAGGAGCCGCTCGTCTTCCAGAACCGCCAGTTTGCACACCTGATGGGGCACCCTCTGGGCAGCGACCCATTCAGCTGGAAGGTCCCGAGCCTCAACTATGAACGCAAGACCCAAGTGGGTTTCGATGACTTCCTCCCGGCCATCCGGAAGCCGGAGACACCTACGTCCTTGGCCCGAGCGGCCAAAGACGGGCAAGACAGTTCACAGCATTCAAGCGTCCACTTTGAGACGGAAGAGGCCGACGGGGGCTTTGTCTCAGGGATCACCACCGTTTTGAAAAGGAGCCCGGAGTCCAAGGAGGACCCTGCTCACCTCTCCGACTCATCCTCCTCCTCCAGCTCCATCGTGTCCTTCAGAAGCGCCGACAGCATCAAGAGTCGGCCAAGAATCCCACGGCTGGAGGGTGACGGTGGTGAGAGAACATCCCCTGAGATCAGAGAGCCGGGGACAGGGAGGAAAGAGGAGGATGTTGAGAGCATCATGAAGAAATACCTACAGAAGTAGGGACCAGCTCAGGTAACAGCGACAGGCTGGCCTGTCCTCCTGGGGGGATGAAACGAGGGGGTCCACCCAGGTCTGGCAGCCTGGAGGCAACCGGTTGCTGCTACTGCTTTTAGGTTTTCACTGAAATGATGTGTTGCTATTTATGCAAATAACGTGTTCCTGGTAAATGCAAAACTTACCAGAGGCCCTCACTAGGTGCCACCGGTTTCTCTGCTCTTGAAAATACAGGCCCATCAGAAAGTGTGAGGGTCCCGTGGGGGGCGGGGGAGAGGGTGCTGAAGGAGGCGCTGGGCTTTTAAAGTTTTCCCACCCTTGTCCTGTTCTCTTTCCAGCGCTCCTCTCCCCTGGTGCTGGGGGAGCCATGGAGGCATCTGTCCGCACAGTGACGGGAGAGCCCGGGTGGATGGGGGGAGGGTCAGGCTAGCGTAGACGAGGCCTTGACGTTAGTGAAGTCCAACTCTTGCATTAAATGTGTAAAGAGAAACTGGGGCCCAAGAAGGGGGAGGAGGGGACAAGTACAGAGATCCCAGAGCGACACCGTGGGAGCAGCAGTGCTTCCCTCTGCCTTCTCCTCCCGTCCCGATCCTGGCACTTCTCTGCAGTAAAGGTAGGAAGAGACATTCGTTGCTAATAACAGCTCCAGTTGATTGAATGTGTTTATCAGGCAGTCATTTGGTGCCCACAGTTACCCCAAGAGGTGGTGAGTATGATTTATTCCCATTCTACAGGTTGACAAACTGAGAATCATATAGGTTAAGGCACTTGTACAGAATCACCCAGGCAGAACTGGGATTTGAATCTCCAGAGTCCCCACACTTTTGTTGGTGATACTTTTTCTTAGGTACTTATTCCAGGCCTCTTTGTGAGTAAACTCAGAGCCACACTGATGGAGCTGGGTCTTTAAAGGGGTTGCCTCTATGGAGGGCAAACTGAGGCAGAGCTTAGAATTATACATCTAAAGGGGGGGTTGGAACTCACAGACTCCAACCTCACTCTTGGGCAAGTGAGGAGGACCTCAAGATCAAGGTCACCCAGTGAGTCTGCCACCAACCCAGCCACCCTGACTCCCACTCCAGTGCTCTTTGCCCTGAGGCCAGGCTGGCCCCTGACTGCACCTCGTAGGGCATGTTTCAGACTCCAGGGCACTGAGTCTTCCACTTCACAGCTCCCGACTGAAATGCAAAGCCCCATGAGGCAGGCCAGGAAGCAGCGGAGGGGGAGTTAGAGCCTCCCTCTGGGTTCAGATGCGATGCAAACCCACATCCCAGTGGCGGGTCCCCCACCCCAGCGTCTGTAAATCTCCGCGTCACTGAAGCTCAGAACTCGCAGCGGCTCAAGGCTCAGGTGGTCAAGTGGTCGTGCTCAGCCCACACCTGGCTCAGCCGCCAGCCCTCCTTCCAGAGGCCTCCTGGACCCAAACAAGCCGCACGTCCTGTCACTTTGAGAGTCACCCTCAGCCCATCAAAAAGCCATTGCCCCTTCCACGGAGATGGGTTTGGACTGTATCAGAGCAAATTAAATTGACTTAACATGGCCTTCTCTCTGCTCTCAATTACTGAGGAGAGATCTGATATTCATTTACATTATTATGCTCTCGGGGACACAGAACGCAGTTTCAAAGGCCAAGTAAAGGGCACACGTCCCGAAGGGGAACAGTGCTTAGCAGACATCGTCACAGAACATCTTGTCTCTGCCATTTTTTTTTTTAAAGCTCAGCTCCCCTTCTCCCCTCCCAGCAACGCTCGCTGTGATAACGGAGCACCTGCCTAAAAATCTCCTCCACCTTTGACTTGCACGCTGTAGTCTTGAGCTCGACAGTACAGCTCCATTGCCCATGATACAAATGTGTTAACGGGATTCGGAACCACTCAAGCCCCCAGAGCTCAGTTCTTCCCGGTAACTGCCGAGCGATGCAGGCTTGCTGAACGTCTGTGTTCTCAGCTGGAAGATGGGGGTAATAATGCCAACTACCCAAAGTAGCATTGTGAGCGGCATGTGAATCAGAGACCCCAGCCCAGAGCACTGCCACAGTGGCCACAGTGCATGTCAGGTACCTGCGCTTGGAAATGGTGGCCCTTCAGGATGTCTTTCAGGCTCCCTCCACTCATTTCCCTTCTGCCCCCTCCTATCTCATTCCACTCAGCACATTGCTGCAGTAACGCCACCTGGGAATATGGGCTCCAGGGGCTTCCACCCACCAAAACACACTCCCCAGGCCCCATTTCTCAGCTCTGACCTGCATTTGTTTCCAGCCTCCTGTGACACATTGCCCTCCTTGAAGACTTCCCGACTCCATGATGTTCTGGAGAGAGAGACAAAGACCAGCCAGGCCTCCCCGGGGGCCCCGAGTCCACAGCCAGTGTGGCCGCCCTCAAGAGGCTGGTGGGGGGGCAGCAGAGGCACATCCCGTGGGGCGTGGGGCTCCCAGCATGCTAGGTCTGTACCAAATAAAGTGTTGGCTTCTTGGCATCTGGGCTTTCTCTCTGTTCTATGATCATGTTACCTAGGACTCTGGAGGATTGATGGTGTGCACCTTGGGGCAGAAGGGTTCCGAGGAAGGGGACCAATGCAAACTGTTTGTAGTTTCGGGTGCACACTGCTATTTCTTTCCCTGTGTGTCTACATGCAATGGCCTTGCTCTCTTGGCCAAGTTCTGCTCAAATGTCACCTCCTCCAGGAAGTCTTCCCTGATACATCAAGCTGAAACAAATGCTCTTTCTCTATTCTCCCTTAATTCCCATGCTTCTATCATATTTCCCTTGTCTATTTACATATCTACATTGTGTGTAGATGTGCGGGCATTCAAGAAATTTTGATGAATGAGTGACTGAACGAGCAAATGAACCACGGAACAAGTCAGTGGCTCATACCCCCTGAATACCTGGGACACACTGACATATATGCATCTCTACAAATGTCCGCCCACAGCAACATTCAAGAACTTGTGACCATCTTTTCCCACAGTCCCCCGTACACCTCACATACACAGACTACCATGCACAGACAACTATGCACGTGTACCAAAAACTACACTCGCAATGGCACACTTACAGCCTGGACACCTGCTTTATCAAACATCCTTGAAGTGTCAATAATCCTAAAACTATAGGCTGATGTTTATTGATCACATACTGTGTACTGACCACCGTGCTAGGCATTTTACACAGTGCATCTCACTCCAACTTTATAAAGTCCCAAGAGATAGATCCACTTATTTTTTCCTATTTACAAAGACAGAACTAGCTTATGCCCACATTCAGGTAGCCAATGCTACTTCTCCTTAAGTTCCCACTGGCACAGACTCCACGTCCTACCCCACATGTGCCTCTATTCCTAGGGCCCCTCTGGTACAGCCAGTCGCAGCTGCCATCAGGAAGGAAAGTCCTGTTGGGATCACCGGTGAGTTAATTTGCTAGGGCTGCTATAACAAAGCACCACAAACTGCATGGTCTAAACAACAGAAACTTACTATCTTGAAGTTTTAGAGGCTAGAATTCCAAAATCAAGATGTTGGCAGGGTTGGTTCCTTTGGAGTATCTTAAGGGACTCTCTTTTGGCTTACATGTAGCCGTCTTCCTCCTGTGCATGTCTGTCTCTGTGTCCAAATTTCCTCCTTTTATGAGGACACAGTCATAGTCACAGTCAATCAACCCTAACCTCTACTTGATTGCCTGTGCATAGACCTTATCCCCAAATAAGGTCACACTCTGAGCTCCTGGGGGTTCGGGTATCTTGGGAGCGGGTGGGGGACACAATTCAAGCCATAACAACTTACCAGTTGGCGCTTACCCCAAGAAGGGAAGATCTCAGCTCTGACCATCCTCGCCAGAGGTTGTGGGTAGAACTGGGAAGGGGAGGAGAGATGGGGCAGGAAGGAAATTCACTGGATGCCCTCCCTGGGAGACCTCACCATCTGCCCGTCTCTCTGGCGGAGAGAGTCAGTGGAAGAGTGGACTGTGTTTTCTCAGATGCAGGAGCGTTCTCCCACTTGGTGAGTCTGTAGACAAATACATCATATATTTATATGTATTTAAGGAACATCCCCCACCAGCCTGCCATGCACAGGAGTGGCCTCAGCTCACCGGAGAGAGCTGGGGCATGTGGAGGGGACATCCGAGATCTCTGCAGGGAATCAGAGGTCCTGGCAAGGAAGAGGGTGCTGTTCAAAAGCTTGACGACGTTTGGGTGTGGGGTAAGGATGGGAGCAGACACAGCCCTGTGTCTTCCTCCGGTGGAACCCATGGAGCCTTGGAAAAGCCACTTCCCTCACTGGGCCTCAGTTTCCTCATCTCAACGGTGGGAATAGTTATTAGACTCTAATGGGATTTGGGCATGGGAGAGTGTAGCAGGCTATACTAGTTTGCTAGAGCTGCTATAACAAAATACCACAGGCTGGGGGTGGGCATGGTGCCTAAACAACAGGAATTTATTTTCTCCCAGTTTTGGAGGCTGGCATCCAAGACCAAGGTGTTGGCAGGTCTGGCTTCTGAGGCCTCACTCCTTAGCTTGCAGACGGCCGCCTCCTTGCTGTGTCCTCACGTTGTCATTCCTCTGTGCCCATGCATCCCTGGTGTCTCTCTTTGTGTTCAGATTCCCTCGTCTTATAAAGGAGCCCAGTCAGAGTGGATTAGGGCCCAGCCCAGGGGCCTCACTTGAACTTAGTCACATCTCTAAAGGCCCATCTCCAAATGCAGTCACCTGAGGTTATGGGTGTTAGGACTTCAACATATGAATTTTGTAGGGGTCATAATTCAGCCCATAGCACATGCTATGCCAGAGAAGGTGACCAGTTAGTTTATTAATAATGATCATTATTATTAATGTAGTGATCAGATAAATATGTCCCAAACTCCCAGCTTGGTCCCCAAACAAAAGCAATAGTGGAAATCCGGAATAGAGATTCTCACTGCCTTCCTGGCACTGGAGTTTTGCAGACATTTTTAGGGCCTGGAACCTGTGTGTTTCCATGTGCTTCTCCTCCTGTGCCAGCAGGATTACTTACCCAGGCGATATTTGTTGAGCACCTGCTAGGCACCAGGCACTGTTCCCCACACGGGGGATCCATGGAGGGCAGGTGCAGCGCCCCCTGCTTTTCTGGAGGCAAAGGGAGACAGACAATGAGCAAGAAAATAAATATGTTGTCAGAGAGTGAGAAGTGGTATAAAGGAAAATAAAGATGAAATTATCTCGTAAGTTTCCTGTTAAAATTTTTCTGGACATTTATTTTACAGAGTACCTTTTGGTAAAGGAAGAAAGCCATCATTTTTCTTCAGTCGTTGAGTGATGCATTCAAAAAAATTAAACCCAGATAACAACAGCAAAGCTTTCCTCATCGTGCATCAGGAAACAGAAATCCTGAAGATGCTGTTAGAAATCAATTCAGCATTCTAGAAGATAACCACTGTCCCCCTGCCTCTCGAATCCCCCAACCCAACACACCCTGATGCAAGAGATTCTGACCCAGCTGAGTCCTCCTCCCTGGCAGCTCACTCCAGAAATTCTAGCGTGGATCCTGGTGTCCCATCGAGCTCAGCCCAGGACCCAGTGCAGTAAGCACCGTGCAAGCCTTCACTTCTCCGACTTCTGCTACCCAGGGTAACTAAATGGCTCATGCCCTGGGTTCTGCCTTTCCATCCGCGCGTGACCTCGGTCAGTTCACCTCTTTCTGGGCCCTCCTTTACTCATCTGTGCAATGAGTCTAGAAGTGGTACCAGCCTCCCAGCATCCCGTGAAAAATCAAATGCTCAGGAAGCACTTAGCACAGTGCCTGGCACATAGCTCGCGCTCCACAGTGGCACCATTGATCTTTGGGCTCAGAAACACTTTTCCCTGGTGCCCAACTCAGAGGCTCCATCTGCACAGCTGTGCCCTGTGTGGTTTCCCTGACATCATAACCAAAGTCATTTCAAAGGTGAGGGTGTTGCAGGTCTCACATCCAGGTGGGTTGAGTGGCCGCCCCAAACGTTCCCTCTTGTTTCCGGGCCCCGGGGCCATTTTTAGCAGCAGGACCCGGTCTTGAAACAAGCCTGGACTCTCAGGACTAGAAGAAAGCCTCAAGGTAATTTTACAAGTGAGGAAACGGAGGCTCAGAGAGGGAAAAGACCTGTCCCAAGACAAAGGTAGATCTGAGTTCAGAACTCAATTAACATTTTCTGGTTTAATCAATATTTATTAATCTTTCTACCACCCCATGTCCAGGGCACTGAAGAGAAAGCTGAGACTAGGATGGCCAGAGGGCCTACCTTTGTGAAGCTTGTGGCTTACTGCAGGAGACAGGTAATAAACTGGGGATATATCCATCGGCTGGGCCCGCTCACCTGATGGCCCTTCAGTAGCCTACCTGCTCCAGGTCATCCTCCCATGTCCGTCCCATCCCAGCCCTGCCCAGAGCCCTCCCCAAGCCAAGAGAGACCCAGCCCTGTCCCAAGCCCCCTGGCTGTCTGCACCATTCAGGGCCGAGGAACTGTGGTTTTGCATCCTTTCCCAATCCCAAGGATTGTAACAGGCGAGGGAAGACTGGGGCAGCTGGGGGACGTGGGTGCTGGAGGGTGCTGGATGTAGCCTCGGCAGCTCCAGATGTGATGAATGGCCTGGCAGAGCTCCCGCTGTTGTCTTCCAAGAGTGATGGGCAGCCTCGGCTGGGTTCCCACCAGAACCGATTGCTTATTTACCTGTCAGCAACCTTCAGAGCTCAGGGACAGATGCTAGGCAGCATGCCCGGTGATGAGGTGAGGCAGTGACCTTGTCACCCTTTGTTAAGAACCATTGCCACTCCCACTCTTTGTATGTCTGCAAGCAGCCAGCCACTGTGCTGGGTGGTACTCAAACATCACTGCTAAGAAGCGGTGTTGGGGGTCTCGGCCCTGTCAGTCACACCATGTGTTCTACACCTGCAAGAAAACATTTTAAATGACTCGAAAAGCTGCTTTGTAAGTAGCTGCACGAAGGCTCGGTAGCCCTGGGCAAAATCCTGCTCACGCACATGCCTCAGCGTGCAGAGCTCAGGGCAGTGGCTTATTTAAGCCTCTCCATCCCCCACCCCCCATCATCTCAAGTTTGTGGTCTTCCCGCTCAAGCTGGCGCAGAGGGGAGGGGGAGACACAGCTGCATTTGCCCAAAGCCCTTGCCCTGGCCCTGGCCCTGCCCCCAGCCAGAGGTGGAAGGAGGCTGGGGGACGCGATCCTTTAAGGCACAGTGGCCTCGCCCTCGGTCAGCTGAGTCCAGTGACTGCAGCTGACTCTGAACAATCCAATAAACAGCAGTTCTTCATCGCTCAGCATGTGGGGAGAGGGAAACAAACAAGGGGTCAGGCAGAAGGTGGAAATGAGAGAGTAGGGGATCCCCCCCACCCCAAATCAGGTGTTGAGGTTCATAGAGGACGTGAGTGGTGACAAGGGGAGCTGGAATTTGAACCCAGAGCTCTGACTCCAAACCCAGGCATCCTTGATGATAATACCATGGGCCAAGCTTGGCAGTGTGGATAGTGCTTTTCTACAAGGTCAACTGGTAGAACAGGTCTATGGATCATATGGCTTCACCTTCACCATCTCCCTCTGGCAGAACTAAGCTGGCCCTGCCTGCTCCACCTGGGAGGTAATGGGGCCCAGACTCTTGGAACAGGCTTGGATTTATTCCCATCTTCGCCATTTTTTAAACTGTGACCTCGAGCAGTTTTCTAAACTCCTTTGGTTGGAAGAGGAGACACTAATTTTTAAAGCTTGTCTGGCTCACAGAAGCACGAGGACAAGGGCTAGTGCACCCATTTTACAGATGGGGAAACTGAGGCTTTGCAAAACCAAGTGACTGACCAAGTGAGCAGTGAAGGAGCTGGGATTGGAGTTCAGAGTTCCTGACTCCTGGTTCAGGTTCAGTGGCCTCCTGCCAGTCTCGTGGCCTGGTCGTCTAGCTGGTTTGGGGAAAGGCTAAAAGGGGGTTCCAGCTCTGTCACAGGCAGGGACACACTGAGCAAGGGCCCCGCCCTAGCAGTCGATCACCTCTGCTGCCAGCTCCAATCTCAAGCAACCTCCCTCAAAGGTGGGGTGGAATGGGGGGGCTGGCTCCATGGATGCCCAGCCTCTCTCCTGTCTTTGAAGGAACCCAATTTCATGCCTGATGGGTTGAGTGACTTATACCTAATTGCCATGACCCAAGAAGCCATCAGATAGATTTAAATGTGTCTTCTCCTGAAAAGAGAGAGGTAACTGAATTTATTCTTGCTGCTGATGGCTCATTGGGTATCTCAGTCAGAGCTGGGTGGGTGCCATGGCTTATGGTCCCTGGACTGTTTCCCACTGTACCTGTGCGTGGGAATCTCTAAGGTGAGTTTGGAAGGCAGGGACAAGCAGGGAGGGGCATGCAGGGATGTTCTCTGTAGCCGAGGAGCAGACACTGCTGGAGGGGCCTCGCTGGTACCAGTGCATTGGACTGGCACATTATTTTTCATGTGGAGAAACAGGACCAGAGAGCGAGCATCTATTGCCCAAAGTCACGCAGCAAATTGGGAGCAGACCTGAACCTAGTGTTTTTCCCTTCGCTTCTTGCTGCTTCTTGGAGCTGGAGAGAAGTGATTCAAGGCTAATTCAGCCTTTGGGTTGACTGTGGATAACCCAGAGTGTACTAGAGAATCCTGATGGCATCTTCACATTCTTGCCTCAGAGATTTAGGTCCACATGCTTGCTTTCTCTGCAGCCCCAAGGGGTCCACATTCTTCTCACTGTGTGTCAGGACTGCTGGAGGCATGGTGGGGTGAGCTCTTTACTCTCTCGATGCCTCAGTTTCCCAACGACAAAGGCAGGATAGCAGCGATTGGATTGGATCCATCTCCCGAGCTTTCTCTTGTTCTCTTGTTCTCTTGGCCCCATCAATCTCCTGGACCCTCAGCTGCTGTCTGAATTGCAGCTACTATTACAGCAACATACATGCAGGTCAGAGAGCCAAACGCCAGGCTCTGTGGCTCCTCCTACCACTCCAGAAGGGGATCACCCTGGAGAGCACTTTCACCTGTGAGAGGGGGTGTGAAGGACTGGAGGACACGCTCCCTCTCCACCCCTCCCTCTATTGGACCACGCCGGGCAGTTTTCCTGTGCATTCTAACAGAGACAGACCATGGAGCCCAGCAACCACTGTGGCCAGAACGTGTGACTGACCTTGTAGCTTATCTTTCCTGCCTTCCCTTCCCTCTCCTTCAGGCTCACTGCCCTGAGATTGTACTTTCCAGTAACATAACAAATGTTTAAACCTTGCCCCAGGTTTATTTCCTCAGGAGCCTGGGCTAAGACTAAAACTAGGGCAAAGGTTGGTTGTGAGAATTAAACAGACGGATGCATGAAAAAGCACTTGGAACCTCTCCTGCACTTTACAATCACTCATGGACTTGAGCTGCCATCATGATTGACATGCTGTTCATATCAGTCTTGAGTGATGTTGTCCCCAAGTGCTTTGCCTGCCCCTGTGCTGGCCACTGCCCCAACCCCACCCAGTTCCTTCTCCCTTCTGGGCTTTCTCATATGCTTTCATCTGTGCCTGACTCACTCATTCATTCATTCATTCATTCAAATGGATTTATTGGGCATCCACTCAACAACCTGAACAACCCAGACGCAGTCCCTGGTCTGAGACTTACATCTCATCTCACCTGTCTTCTCACCTTATGAATCGCCCTTCCTCCTACAGTTCTCAGTCATCCCTAACTTCCGGGTAGGTTTGGGGGCTCTGCCACAGTCTCCCCTCACCTGTGTCTCCCTCCATCATTATATATGTAGCACAGCATGAAGCCCTCTGTTCACCCACTGCTTTCCCTCACGCAACTCTTAGATGCAGGACCCAACCTGTGGTTGATGCTGAAGAAATGCATTCACTCAACCAGGACTTATAAAGCACCTTCTATGTGTCAGGCACTGGACCTATTTTAGCGCCAGAGACGGAGCAGTGACTAAAACAGACAAGCATTCATGCCCTCGTGGAATCCACATACTAGTTGAGGGTAGGGGCAAATGGTAAACAAGAGGAGAAAGTAAAAGATTCAATGTTTTAGGTAGTGAAATGTGTGGGGGAGAAGATGAAGCAGGAGAGCGCTCCAGGAGGCTTTGAGAGTCATGTGGAGAATATTTTAGATGGAGTGGGTAGAGCAGGACTTCTTGAAAAAGACACGTTAAGTAAAGATCTGAAGGGAGCGAGGGATGCAGCCATGTCTGCAGCTTAGGGAAGAGCATTCTAGGCAGAGGGAACAGCCAGTGCAAAGGCCTTGGGGTGGGAGGGTGAATGATGTGTTTGAGCATCTGCAAGGAATCCAGTACAGCTGGAGTGGGGTGAGTGAGGGGGCGAGGAGCGGTGGACGAGGTCAGAGAGGTGATGGGGGCCAGACGATGTAGCACTGTGTAAAGATGTTGGCTTGAACTCAGATTTGGGAGCCATTCAGGGTGATCAGCCATCCCAGTTTGCCGGGACTTAGAGAGCTCCCAGGACACAGAAGTTTCAATGCTAAAACGGGGAACCCAGGCCAACAAGGGCAAGGCGGTCACCCTAGAGCCATTGCAGGGTTTGGAGCAGAGCTGTGACACGATCTGACCTGGGATTGATGAGGGTCACGCCGGTTGCTGGATGGAGAATAGATTCCAAGGGACAAGAGCCGAATCAGCGAGATCAGCTTGGGGGTCACTAATCCAAGGGAGGGATGAAGGTGGCTCAGACCAGAGTGGTCACCGTGGAGGTGGAGAGAAGAGGACAAATTAGAAGGGAGAGCCAACTGGAAACGCTTGATGGAGAAATGAGTACCTGTTCCCTGTGTTGACAACCTGGCGGGTGACATACCCAGCTGCCCTCGGTGAGATCTCTGCCTTCCCTTGGCTGCCTCTCTGCCTCACCTCTTCCTTGTTGGAAGGGACAGAAAAACTAGTGACTACCTGAACCTTCTGAGCACCCTTCACAATGCGGTCATCATGGCTGTGAACTGGGGATGCAGACAAGGCAAGGCATGGACGCCTTTTTTACAGATAAGGAAACTGAAGCTCAGAGAATAATATGCCCCTGGGCACCCAGCAAGTGACAACAGGCTGAGTTAACACCCCCTACTGGGTGTCAGGCAGGCCTGGGTTTCAGTGCCAACCCATTCAGAGAGAGTCATTCACCTGGGGCACTTCTGAGCCTCCAGTTTCACATCTGTGAAATAGAGCCAGTGACTCGTCAACTTCATCATCATGCATAAAGGAGACAGTGTGCGTGAAAGCGGTGGGCGCGGGGCCTGACACATAGTAGACCCTCCATAATGTCAGTTTCTCTTTCTTTCCCTGGATCCTTCTCCCAGCCTCCCCATACAAAGCCTTCCTGAGTGAGTTAAAGAACGTTCTCAAGGACTGTTTTTCCAGGAGCCCAGTGGGGCCATTCTGTTCAGCCGAGTGGGGAATATTTACATCTTTTCTAAAGGCAAATGATTTCCTTGAGATGCCGGATTAGTTCCCAAGCAGCCTCCAGGCTGTCTTATAAATACGTAGATACGAGTGTTAACGGAGCCCCCATTTGTCTAGCAAACCAGAACAGAAATGTTTGAGGGCTGTAAATGCCAGGACTTCATTTCTCCCAGCCAGCGATTTCACTCCTGCTGTCTCCCTCTTCAAACACCCACTTTTGTTCATTCATGAATTCATGCAACAAACACTTACTGAGCACCTGTTATGTGCCAGGCACTGTGCTGGGCACTGGGAAACCAGGCAGGAGCAAGGGGGGCTGGGTCCTGCCTCCGTAGCACTTACAGTCCAGTGACTACAAGACAAGACTCGTAAGTGTCAACCATAGTGTTTGGTGCATTTTTTTTTAAAATGACAATAATAACAATAGCTCATATTTCTTTTTTAACTGACATCAACTTTACACGCAGTGAAATGCTCAGATCTAAAGTATGCTGTTCGGACTTTCCTGGTGACGCGCTGGTTAAGAATCCGCCTGCCAGTGCGGGGGACACAGGTTCGATCCCTGGTCCGGGAAGATCACACTTGCTGCGGAGCAACTAAGCCCATGCTCCGCAACAAGAGAAGCCACCGCAATGAGAAGCCCGCGCACCGCAATGAAGAGTAGCCCCCGCTTGCCGCAACTAGAGAAAGCCCATGCACAGCAATGAAGACCCAATGCAGCCCAAATAAATAAAAAAGAAAGTGTGCTGTTCAATCTGTTTGCGGGGTGTCAAACAGTCACCCCAGAAAGTTCCCTCATGAAACCCCAGAAAGTTCCCTTTCTGGTCTGTTAAGCTTTTGATCTGTCCATCAAATCTGAAGGAGAGCCTTGCTGGGTAGAGTATATTCTTGGTTGTAGTTTTTTCCCTTTCATCACTTGTAAATATATCATGCCACTCCCTTCTGGCCTGCAGCATTTCTGCTGAAAAATCAGCTGATAGCCTTATGGGAGCTCCCTTGTATGTTATTTGTTGCTTTGCCCTTGCTGCTTTTAATGTTGTCTCTTTTTATCTTTAGTTTTTGCCGTATTAGTTACAATGTGTCTTGGCGTGTTCCTCTTTGGGATCGAACTGTATGGGGCTCTCTGAGCTTCCTGGACTCTGGTGACTTTTTTTTCCAATAAACATGTAGATTTGTTTTAAATCAGTTTGGTACATGATACAGATTGGTTTTGCAGTTTTCAATGAACTGAAATAGAATTTTCTAAATACAGCAGTGTCTGTGCAACAAATATCTGTAAGGTAAAATAAGGGATTTTAATAAACTACAATCTACATGAAGAAATCAGATGAAAAATCTGAAAAGGTTTCTATATACCTTCTGGATTAAAAAAAACCCAGAATTATTAATGGATCAAGATACTAAACTGCTAAAGGAAGAGGGGAAAAGACTGTGAGTTCTGTTGTAAGAGCTCTTTTTGTAAAATCTAATTCCATATTATGATTCTGTTAGAGCATTATTCAAAATTACAGAAGATGAGAGCCTTCATCAGCTACATTTTCACAAAAATAGCTATACTGTTAACATTAATGTGTGGCAAAGTATTCCTATCTAGGTAAATGACAATTATACCATTGTAGCTAATTTTTACCACTTTGGGAGAATGGAAATTCTGTATATTTTCAACTGAATCGTGTATCTTAAAGCACTCACTAAAAACTAACAGCCATGGCATCATAATAAAATTTTTTGTGAGGTACCTAAAATATTACTACTGAGGGAAACAAAAATGTGAGGTAAGCCTACCTTTCCCCCCAAATCTTTGAAGCCAGAGATGTTAAACAGTTAAGGCACTTGAAAACATTAGGTATATGTACAAATGTACAAGTAAAACAAACTTCAGCTCTACCAGCAAGTAAAGAAGAAACAGTAAATCTTCATTTTAAGAACATTTAATTATGTAAATGTAAGGAATTTTGGCTTATGAAATGGACCAAAGCAACTTGTCATTTCTTAATATAAAATTTTGAACACCAAGTGCTAAACTCAGCCACTATAGGCTAAAGAAACTAAACAAAAAACCTTAATGGGGCTTCCCAGGTGGCGCAGTGGTTGAGAGTCCGCCAGCCGATGCAGGGGACACGGCTTCGTGCCTCAGTCCGGGAAGATCCCACATGCCGCGGAGCGGCTGGGCCCGTGAGCCACGGCCGCTGAGCCTGCGCGTCCGGAGCCTGTGCTCCGCAACGGGAGAGGCCACAACAGTGAGAGGCCCCGGGTACCGCAAAACAAACAAACATTAATGACCTAGAAAAGCAAAAGCTCATTTTAAACTGATTTAAGCCTCTGAATTAATCCAATGTGTCAAAGGCAGGGAGGAAGTATCTCTCTAAACCTGAAAAAACTAGTGCTTCTTAAGGAAGCTAAAGAAATAAAAGTATGCATGCTTATCATACTACAGGAATTGAAACTAAGAAGAAGAAAGGATGGAAAAGGAGACAGAAAAAGTACAATTTTATCCAGGGCAATCATCATTAAAAATCTACAGTAATCTGATCGACTAAAATTTTTTCTGAAGTTACACTGCTCACAGTTGCTGTCTCAAAATGATTGTCATTTAAAGAGTTAGTACATGATTCTAAAACAACTTCTTTCTTGCCTTATAGAAGTGACTTTTCAAGAAAGCTTGGTGGAAATCCTTTTAAGGTACAACAGTGTTAGGATAATTTTTGAAGTACAAAGGAAAATATAATTAAATCAACTTTATCTCTATACTTTTTAACAGCCATAAGCAACATGTTGGGAGGTTCGATGAAGGCTTTAGACTTTGTATAACATCCTATAAGTTACTCAGGCTTGAAATAAAATAGGTAAGTTTTCAATTAAATACTAACAGTATGGTATCTAAAAGCAGGTTTACTACTGCTCGCATCAACAGTTAACATCCTCAGACCAACCTTGCCCTCCATTAATGTGAAAGAACAAGTCACCAACATTTTAAGTTACAGTCTACCTTTCAGTCTGTCTTTTAAGGCACCTTTATTTTCTCAATGATATGAGGCGCTTTACAAGTATGACCAATAACCTGCTACACTTTCATGTTTTGGATCCTTTCCATTCATTCTTTAAATCTGGAATGTAATTCCCTGTGTGATATCTTTTTTCTAATGTAGAAAAAATAACTTATGAAGTACATCATTTTACTCTGAGGATACTAAATTTATAAATTCCGCTTTTGCAGTGATAGCCCCAAATCCACCTGATTGACGCTCATTTGGCACATTCTTCTCTATTCTGGTCACTAAACTACATCCTGAGTTAGGATGAAAATAATGCAGCTTTCAGGCTTTAAAATGACTACATTTAAATTTTGCCAAAAGTGTCATGAGGTCGTCTGCTCAGGACAGTGTTTTCCTTCTCCAGGTTAGGAAAGTTTTCAGCTCTTGTGTCTACAAATATGTTCTCAGGCCCTTTCTCTCTCTCTCCTCCTTCTGGGACCCCTATGATGCAAATATTAGTGCCCCTGCTGTTGTCCCAGAGGTCTCTGTCCTCATTCCTTTTCATTCTTTTTTTAATCTATTCAGCATCAATGATTTCCACTTCTCTATCTTCCTGCTCACTGATCCATTCCTCTGTCATTCAGTCTTCTGTTGATTCCATCTAGTGCATTTTTCCTTTCAGTTATTGTAGTCTTCATCTGTTGCCTCATTTTGCCTAAGTCGCAGTTGGTTTTTTTTTTTATATTGTATTTATTTATTTATTTATTTTTCGGTACGCGGGACTCTCACTGCCGTGGCCTCTCCCGTTGTGGAGCACAGGCTCCGGACGCGTAGGCTCAGCGGCCATGGCTCACGGGCCCAGCCGCTCCGCGGCATGTGGGATCTTCCCAGACCAGGGCGTGAACCCGTGTCCCCTGCATCGGCAGGCAGACTCTCAACCACTGCACCACCAGGGAAGCCCCGCAGTTGGTATTTTTCTGTATCTGATAGGTTAGTTATGTTTCCTGACCTTGGAGAAGTGACCTTCTATAGGAGACGTCCTATAGGTCCCAGCAGCACACCCCCCGCCCCTACACTCAAGCTATATACTCTAGGGGTTCCTCCTATGAGGGATGTGTGGGTCCTTCTGTTGTGGCGGGCTGACTATGTGGGCAGTCAGCTAGGCTTGGTCGGCCCCTGGGCCAATTGGTTGCCAGGTCCTGCCTTGCGTGGAGGCTGCCAGCCACTGGTTGGTGGGATCGGGTCACGAAGCAGCTGACTGAGGAACCCCAGAGGGCTGGGGCTAGTGCTGGCTCACTGGTGGGCAGAGGCAGGGTCCAGTAGACTCTGGGGCTGTTGCCCCCCCACTGGTGGGTGAAGCCAGGTCCTGGGGGGCTAGTGCCGGATACTGGCGGGTAGAGCTGGGTCCTGGAGTCTGGCTGCAGGGCCCAGGGGTCCCAGAGCTGGTGTCAGGTCACAAGTGAGGGGGCAGTTCCTGACACAGTTGGGTACAGGGTCTGGGGTGTCCTGAAGCTTGTGTTGGCCTGCTAGTGGGCAGGGCTGGGGCCCAGCTGGTCCCAGGGAAGGGTCTAGCTTGCTGTCAGCTGGCTGAGTCCGCAGGCTGGGGAGTTGCGGTTTTCTTGCATCTTACGTCCGCCCCAGGTGGATGGGGCCGGTCCAGAGGCTCCCCGGGGCGGGGCCGGGCGCAGGGGATTCTGGGACTGTGGGCGGAGCTGGGTTCTGGGGCCTCTGGCGGGGCTGCTTCCAGTGACTTCCGTGAGCTCAGGGGGTCTTAGGTCAGCCTGACTGCTGGTGGGTGGGGCTGTGTCCCCGCCCAATTAGTTGCTTAGCCTGAGGCGTCCCAGGACTGGTGCCTACAGACTGCTGAATGGGGCCAGGTGTTGGTGCTAATGAGCTGGAGGGAGGCTCCCACCATGGCGGCCGCCAGCAAAAGCTTCCACCTACATCAGCGTTCACGCGGTAGGAGCTCCCAAGAATTGCTGCCACCAGTGCCTGTGTCCCCAGCGTGAGCCGCAGTCACCCCCCGACCCCACCTCACCCGGGGACCTCCCAAGACCTGCAGGTAGGTCTGGCCCAGGCTCCTATCAAATGACCGCTTCTGCCCCGTGTCCTGGAGCGCGTGAGGTTTTGTGTGGGCCCTTTAAGCCCTTTAGGAGTGAAGCCTCTCTTTCCCCCGGCGCCCTGGCACTCCTGAAATGAAGGCCCGCCCGCCTTCAAAGCCAAATGCTCTGGGGGCTCGTCTTCCCTGTGTAGGACCCCGGGCTGGGGAGCCCGACGTGGGGCTCAGAGGTCTCACCCCTGTGGGAGAACCTCTGCGGAGTAATTATTCTCCGGTGGGTGGGTCGCCCACCTGGGGGTATGGGATTTGGCTATATCACGAGTCTACCCCTCCTGCGCGTCTCGCGGTGGTTCCTTCTTTAGTGGTGGAAGAGCTTTTCTGGTAGGTTCTGGTCTTTCTCATCCGTGGTTGTTCTGCAGACAGTTGTGATCTTGGTGTGCTCCTGAGAGGAGGTGAGCGCAAGATATTCCTACCCGGCCACCTTGGTCCCAACCTATTTCTACTCCTTTGAATATCTAGAAATTTTAAAATTACACTTGTGGCTTGTGTTCTGTTTTATTGCACGGTGCTGCTTCAGCCCCTACCTGCCTCTGACATCTCATACCACGTTTTCATTCACCAACCCTGTGACGCTGGCTTTCTGGCAGTTCCTTTCCTATCTTTGATCCTTTCCTGTCTTTGATCCTCTCCTCATGCTGTTCCTTGTGCCCGGAATGTGCTTCCCCTTGATGGTCACGTGTCTGGCTCTGGTCTCGTCCCTCAGATCAACGCTTAAACGTCCTCTCTTTTCAGAGTCTAAGTAGGTGTCTTCTGGTTACTTTATACCTTACTCTCTGTATGTTTTCTTTATGACCTGAATCACAAGTTGTACTTTAATTATTGGTCTGCTGTGTGTTGTCTGAATCACCCACTAGGCAGTAAAACCCACGAGGACAGGAACTCTTTCCTGGCCTGAAACAGGAATGCAAACTATAATTGTTAGAGGAATGCTCTGAAAGGACTTGGGGCACAGGCTGAAGAACCCCCAAACTCTAGACCAATGAGATAAGTGTATGATGGACCCCCCAGATCATAAAATTAAGGCTTAGATTTACATGTAGTGATATTATTATTATCATTATTAGCTGGGGGTTAAAGACACAGGGAATTCTCAGGGACAAAGGAGGGCTCTTGTCATCTGCCTACAGCATTTTTCTGCATCAGCAGAAAGGAAGGTAATGCAGAAACTGACAGACTCTCTCACAGCTGGGACATATCATTCAGTGGCTCCCTATCACCCTGGGAGCAAAAGAAATCTCAATTCTTTATCAGATCTATAGGGCTATCAGCACAGTTGATGTGCAGTTGTTTGTCAGAGTGTTTGCTTGTTATCTCCCCCCATTGTGAAGAAGGAAACTTGAAAAAGAATGGATAGATGTGATAAGGGAAGAGCAGACTTCATAAGGGGGTTGACTGCTCAGGGGCTGTCCCCAACTGTCAGTCAAACCCCCTACGTCTCCAAGGTGACGCCTTGCCCCCAGCCCAGAGAACTATGTGTTCATCCAAATGCAGTGGCAATGGAAAGCAAGTCACCCATCGGGAGACCAAAGAAGCATTTTAAGAGCAGCAGAAGGCAGAGAGTGAAGTGAGGGAAAGAGGGACAGTAATTTAATTTAAATGCAGTTGCTTCGAGGATAGTAAACACAGCCTCTGGATTTGGAAAGATTGAGCAGAGAGGATGCACTTTCAAAATAGGCCACTCCAAAGTCACAGGTCTCATTTACCATTTATTTAAGCATCGGGGAGTACAGTACATTTATTCACGATGAGATAATGAGTGCAGATGCATTTTGTAAACTTTAAAGTGCTTGGCAAATAAAAGGCAGTGGTTATTTTGCAAGCGTAATGTGCTCCTCCTGACAAAACGTAATAAAGGTTTCATAAATGCAGAGTTGTGACCATTTCGGTCAAAGCTGAATCTCACGTGCCCAGCTCTGGGAGACACTGATACAAACTTGTAGGACAAACGACTGGCTGGAGAAACAATAATCACAGGGGTTCCAGAGGGCTGTGTCTCTGTTCTGACCACACCTCCATGTGGCCTTGGGCAAGTCACTTCACCTCTCTGATAACCATAAAGCAGCCTCATAAAAATGTCATGAAGAACCTAGGGGCAAGACAGGAATAAAGACACAGACCTACTAGAGAATGGACTTGAGGATATGGGGAGGGGGAAGGGTAAGCTCTGACAATGCCAGAGAGTGGCATGGACATATATACACTACCAAACGTAAAATAGATAGCTAGTGGGAAGCAGCCGCATAGCACAGGGAGATCAGCTCGGTGCTTTGTGACCACCTAGAGGGGTGGGATAGGGAGGGTGGGAGGGAGGGAGACGCAAGAGGGAAGAGATATGGAAACATATGTATATGTGTAACTGATTCACTTTGTTATAAAGCAGAAACTAACACACCATTGTAAAGCAATTATACTCCAATAAAGATTAAAAAAAAAAAAAAAGCTGCCCCAAGGATTCAGTGGGAAAATGCATGTTAAATACCAGGCACAACGGCTGGTATACAGCAAGTGCAAAAGAGTGGCAGACCCCCTTTTGCATTGCAAAGCCACAATCCAGACTTCACACCTTGGAGTTTCCAAATTGAAAGAGCAGCTGTCCTTGCAAAGCCATTCTGAATCAGTGCTTGAGTTGACTTCAATTCTTACAAAAAATGGCCTCAGAAAAGCAACGCTGTTAATCTCTGGTGGGAAATTAAATTATAGAACAAATAAACAAGGGTGAACACACCCATCAGGCCACAGAGATGGGTGCGTGGAAAATGATGGGCCATCGTTACATGCACAATCCCTCCTACAGAACCGCTGCAGAAATACAGTCGGCAGCATGGGGAGCATGAGCCATTATCCATGGCTGGAGACGGACTCACAGAGGTGCCTGTGGTGTCACCATTGTACACCACAGTTATGCAGTACAGGCTCCAGGGTCCCATCAGAGCTGTGGCATAACTCCCCAGGTGGCCTCTTGGGGAGTTTTGACATGTGGCATGTTCTCAGAGCTCATACAGGCCACAGGCCATCTGGAGAAGCTATTTAAGGCTCCCTTCTGCAGCCCCTTACTCTGCAGGTGTTGGGTGAAAGGACAGTGGGAAAGAGAATAGCAAATCTATTTGAATGGATAAGGACTTTTAAATAGCGGTGATGGGAGACTTCCCTGTTGGCACAGTGATTAAGAGTCTGCCTGCCAATGCTGCCAATGCAGGGGACACGGGTTTGAGCCCTGGTCCAGGAAGATCTCACATGCCGCAGAGCAGCTAAGCCCGTGCGCCACAACTACTGAGCCTGCGCTCTAGAGCACATGAGCCACGATTACTGAAGCCCGTGCGCCTAGAGCCCGTGCTCCGCAACAAGAAACCACCACAATGAGAAGCCCAAGCACCGCAACAAAAAGTAGCCCCCGCTTGCCGCAACTAGAGAAAGCCTGTGCGCAGCAACGAAGACCCGATGCAGCCAAAAATAAATAAATAAATTTATTTAAAACAAAAAAAAGTGATGATGGGGTGGAGAGCTGCGTGTCTTATTGTATCTGAATTCTGTGGACGGGGTACAGTAGGAATGAATACGGCAGGCAGACGAACAGCGGGATTCTGGCACTCTCCGGTTCTTGGCAAGTTTCTCACTGTGCCTCATCTTGAGTTTCCTTGTCTTTACAATGAGAGTCATAATAAGCCTTAGTTCCTTGGGTATTCACATGAATGAAATGTTAGAACGGTGCTAGGCTCATAGAAAATGCCCAGCACACATTAGATATTTTTGCTCATGGGCAGTAAGAAGGGGGTGGTCTGAGAAGGTCCAACAGTTAGCGGACTCCATGGTAGGGTCTGAGGTTGGATGAGGTTGGGTAGAAAAGTTGCCAGAAATAATTACAAACTGTGTTGTGGAGAGAGTGTTCAGGGCAGGCACAGTTCTGAGAAAGGGAGGTGAAGGTGAGAGCTCAGGGAACAAAGAGTGTTCTAGACTTGTGTGATTGACAAGGAAGGCTTGGAAGCAGACTGAAACAAAAAGGCTACGGTTTCTTGAGCATCTCCTATCTTCCAGATGCATGCTGGGTATTTTGTGTACATAGTGTTACTTGATTCTCACAGCAGGCGAGATACAGATCCCTGTTCCCATCTTACGGTGAGAAAACAGGGCTGAACGTCACATAGCTCATGAGTGAAGAGGTGGGATTTGAATCCAAGCCTATCTTTAATAAGTGAGTGCCATTTTCTTCCCAAAAAGTTTCATTATAAAGTAAGACCTGCCTATGGAAAAAATAATAAGTACCCAAAAATATGCAATAAAAAATGTTTCCTTCCCACTTCGACCCTGAGCCCGTTCCCCAGAGGTTAAAACTCCTCATGATCTATGTTAACCTCTCCTGAGATATTTTTATGCCCAGACAAGTGTAAAGGCAAAGTACACAAGCTTTAAAGTAATTAGAAAAACACAACTAGAGCATGTTTAATAAATGTTTCCGCCCTTTACTTTTTGGCCCCTTAAAAATATGCCCAGGAGATTGTCCTGTATCAGCCTAAAGAGGGCCCCCAGAATATGCCACTGCATGAATCAACAATAATTTTTAACCAGTCCTGCTTGGTGGACATTTAGACTTTTTCCAGTCTTTTGCTTCTATAATTTTGTAATGAATATCCTTGACTATATCTCTGAATACATGTTTGGCAGTCATTTGTAGGATAAATCATTAAAGGTTAAATCAAAAGATTAAGTACATTTTGGGTCTATTTTAGTAGGTATTGGTAAAATCTAAAGCTGGCATGGTTTCCTACTCTTCTAGAGCTCCATCTTCTCCGTGGCCGGCTAAGCTGGAGGTTGGCTTGTTAGGGGTCAAAGGCATAGGTTTGGGGGCTAGGAATCCTTCCAACTTGGCTGCAGGGTATTTTGAGACCGTTTTGATCATTTCACACATTATCTTCTTACAGAATAAGAAATGTCACTTCTGTTGATACAGCTGGTTACCAAGGATAGAGGTGGCAGTTCACTAACTTATTGTCTATCATGTCCTATATTGCCCTGATGCTGTTTTAACAGGAAAGATGGGACTCGTGGATGTATATTATCAGCTTCATTCCCTCCCCTCACCGACCAAGGACAATTTTGCTATTGTTTGTCCAGCATTCTCACCCTTCCTCCCCTGGTCCTCAAACATAGATTATGCAGAAAGAAGGAGAACTCATCTGGGGGAGAACTGAGAGGTGGGGTTGGAGAGATTTATTTGGGAGGAAAAAAAAAAAGTGGGCCAAAGAAGAAGGGAGAAGAAGAAAGATTGACAGATGGGGTGCTGAGTTTTTGAATAAGAGTTGAGACTTGTAGGAAGGGTAAGAAGGAAACCACTTTGGGGCAGCTGCCAGATGGGAGGATAAGAGTAACTGGGGAAGGGAGTTTTAAACATGTTGCTGTGGTTTATGAATTGGGTGTCTCCTTGAGAGAGAAAAGTAAAGGAATTGCTTTTTAGTACTCTTTGGTTGCTGGACTCGGCTTCCCTGAATGTCAGACTACTCCAAAACCAGACCACATGGTCCTCCAGGATTTACTTGGGTCATGCTATTATTGCTGTCAACATGGTCAGTCATTCTCATCACCATTACTACTATCTGTTAAACCCATCTGTGTACAAGATACAGCATTAGTGTTTTATATAGTTTTCTTTTTTATATATATTACATAGTTTTCTTTTTAAACAATAAGGTAGGTAATATTGCTGCCGCTATTTTACAGAGGAAGAAACCCAGGCTAAATGTGGTTCAGCATTTTTCCCACAGCCTCATGTGTGTCAGGATCAAGAAGCCCAGACTCTAAGCCCCTGTCATCCTGGTCTTATTAGTGTAATCTGTGCAAATACAGGGAGGAGGGAGGTGCTTAATTGGTACAATATGCCTTTCAGTCTCTTGGGAATGAACCCCAAATTCATGGTTACTGAAAATTTTCCTGGGGAGCTGGAGAGCTCCCTTGGGAGACAGTGAAACCTCAACTCTTAAGAATTGCGTAAAGGACACCAGGGCTGGAGTGCACTTGTGGTTAATAGAAATTGCACGTGCAGCCACGTAGAGGCGAGGAGGTTGACTGATGCTCAGAAACGATGAGTCCAGGTGCAAAGAGATGAGACCACAGAATTAGACAGGGGCCAGCTCATGACGGGATTTGAATGCCAGGCTAATGGATTTGGCTTTGTGATAAAAACATGAGAAGTCTTTGAAGGGTTTTGAGTAGATTTTCCTTCTAAGAAAATCACTCCAGTTGCAAAGGAGGTGATGCGTCAGAGGGGCAGGAGGAGAGGTTGGGGACAGCGGAGATGCTATTGCAAAGGTCCAGATAAGAGATGATGTTGGGTGAACTCAGAGAGGAGGTGACACAAAAGGTGATACTAAAACCTAATCGAGTGCGGAGGTGGAGAAAAAGGGCAGATCCCAGGATGCCTCTGAGGTTGTTAGTTTGCGTGACCGCTGTTTCCCCGGGCCACTGATGCACATCAGCCCAGAGCAGGGAGTCCCGGACCGTATACACATTCTGCAGCCCCAGGAGACAGTTCTGCAGCATCGCCTACTCTCTGGGTCTCCCACTGATGAACCTGTATCATAAATGACATTGCCTCACCCAGATGTTCACAACTACATTTTTGCCTCCTTCTTATTCTACAATTCTAGCCTTTGGAAAGGGGATATCAGAACTTTACCTGGGCTCAATAAAATTAGCTATGTGCCCATCCAACTCCTGAGTTCTGGGTGCTTGGGCTCCCTGCCAGGAAAATCTGCCCATGCATCAGAGCCCCATGCCAGGGACACACAATCCCCATTCCTATGATGAATTTGGATAAACATATGTTGGAGAAGCAACAGAGAGTGAGCTCTCCTTGATGAATTAGAATGAGCCACGTTGAAACTGGATCACTCAAGCTTCAGATTTGCAGACCGCTTCCAGGGGGCATGGGGTGATGGAGGGGGCGGGCAGGCAGAGTTAGGAAATTTCAAATCACCACGGATGCTTTAAGTTCCTTGAGGGGAATCTTCACATCACACTTCTTCCAAGTTGGCAGGTAAACAGGGCTGAGAGCACTGGAGAGAAGCTGAGCCTTCTTTCTTCACGGAGCCCAGAGCAAGAGTAACTTTGTTGAGACAGCGTAGTAAAGGCTAGAGCTTTGGCACCAGTGTCAGCTGGACATGGGAACAGAGCCTGGCTCTGTCACTTACCATGGGACCTGAGTCCAGAGACTTGACGTCAGGGTCTCATTTTTCTCATCTATAAAATGTAAGATAATGGTGTTACCCACCTCCTCTGGTATCTTAAGGATCTGTTGATGTAATAACACATAGAAAGTGCATTTCAGTAACACAAATTTTGAGCATCAGTTATGTGCCAGGCACCACTAAGCATTGATCACTGAAGAGGGCAGATCGATACTCTGTCTTCATAAGCGGACCGTCTAGTAGATCATAAGCTCTTCACCCCCATCAGGCTTTCTGACCTGGTGCGTGTCAGGCTCCGCGCTAGGAGCTCTCATTTATAATATGTGAGCCCCAGTAAGAAGCTAAGAAGTAAGTATCATATTAGCCCAACCTCTTTTCTCTGTAGAACAGCAAGTTCATTTAGGAATGAGACTGACACAATGCTCCATCCACCTCATTGTGTGCCAGGTCCTTAGCTACCGAGTAGCCCTGTGTAACAGAACAACCCTGCCTGCTAAGCTACTCAGGAAGAAGTTATCTTGTATCACTGGCTTTTTTTTGTAACCTCATTACATTCTGTTTACTGATGTTGGAGAGAGCTTGTGTTCTGGTCTAGGCTGGGGAAGCATTAAAGAAGGACTTGTCTCCTTCAATCCTGTGAGAGCAAGGTTGCCAAGGAGACAATTGTCATATTAACTCAGTAAACACTGAGATGTTGATGACTCTAGTGAGGAGAGGTTTTCTCTTTTGAGATTGAAGGGGGAAAGCCATCATGGAGATTGTTGCCACCCTGTTGGCAAAGGGGATCAAATCACTTTGCAATTTATCTTTCTGTTTGTCCGGAGGCTAGAAAGGAGTCATGGGAGATGGAGAAACTCCATTGTCATCTTTTAGCCAATGGAGAACTTTGGGCTCCCTAAGGTTACTCTGGAAACCCTGTGCCTTATACTTAGAGCAAGCTATTTAAAAAAAAAAAAAAAAAAAAAAAAAAGGCAGGAGAAAATAAAGAAAAAATCAGGAGAGCCACTTTGGGAGAACGTGCCCGCCTTTTTGTAGCTGGGTTGGATAAACAGGTTCCTGATGAGGTGAGGGCTTGGATGTCAGGCTGGTTTGAAGACACAGAAAGGATTCCGCCCTCCTGGAGGAACTAATCCTATACCTGAGATGAGCTCATTTTGCCTGCTTAGGAAAAGTAAAGTGAAGGCGTGAATCTATTCCCTGACTGACTGCAGACTCGGATTAATTTTAAAAGTGCCTAGGTGTGCATTCCTTGCAATAAAGGATTTATCATAGGATGAAAATGATTGATCAGATGAGCAGTATTCCAGCTCACGGGAGATTTGAGTTCTATACTCTAAAGCATATGGATTGATCCAAAGTGTATCCAAATCTGGGGAACCCTCCCCTGTGGTTGGTTGAGAGTCTGTTATAAGTACAGAGACTGGGTCTCTGTGAAGCCGAAATAGGAATCTACCAAAGAGCTCAGTGCATCCACAGGCTTTGGCTCATGGAGTCATATATCCATGGATCGTAGGGGCTGAATGGGAACATGGTGATGATGTCACCAATTTCACCTTGCAGAAGGATGGCCTGGGAGCCAGAAAGATTCGATTCCTTGTTCAAGGTCAAACAGGCCATAAGTAGAACCCAGGTCTCCTCACTCCTAGTCTTGTTTTTCACACCAGGAGAGTGTTGGGCTTTTTCATGGTTTCACGTGTCTTCGTGGAATTTACTCACGGTTGTGGCATCATGTGACCTCATCTCCGTTTGTGCCACAAGAATGCGGACCAGATGAATCAGCTGCGGCTTCCCTTTTCTTCACCCCCTGCACTTGTACAGCACTTAAGCGTCTCTGTCCCAAGCAACTTGGTTCCTGCTCAGCTCTTTGCTGCACTTGTACAGCACTTAAGCGTCTCTGTCCCCAGCAACTTGCGGTTCCTGCTCAGCTCTTTGCTGCACTTGTACAGCACTTAAGCGTCTCTGTCCCCAGCAACTTGCGGTTCCTGCTCAGCTCTTTGTTGCCTGCGGTTCCTGTCCTGGCCGATCCCTGCTGAGCGAGCCAGGGTGATAGACGGGCGTGGGGAGAGAAGACGGACAGCTACCAGGGAAGAATCTGTGGTTCGGAGGCCTTTTGGTGACACGCACGCACAGAGAGACCAAAGAAGAATGGCTTTTTCAAACAGCATAAATAGAAAACCACGGAGCCTCAGTGCTCGCTGCTACATAATGAATGTTCTTGCCTTTTCTTAACAACATTTTAAGTCAGTAATTGGCCCAACAGGGGACACGAACTGTACACCGACTCACAGAATAGTAGAGAAAAATCTCAGAATGGCATCGCCTCCCACCGAGAGAGCTGCCTGTGTGCCGAGCCCTGTAGAGACACGTGGCTGGCATTTAGAGGAGCACAGACACTCGGCATAAGAAAGGGCTGTGGAGGACAACCATCCCTGGGGTCCCTGGCCTTTTCCACATCAGAGGGTTCTTTGCTATGTCTCCCCCTTCCCTGTGGGCCTCATGTTCTGAAGGATGCAGCCAGCAAACTAAACTGCTCTGATCATCTGGAAAAGGATGTGTTTCCCCACAGAATAACCACGGATCTACGGAACTAAAGATCACTCGGTTTATAGGCTGCTTCTAAAAGAGAAGTGGCCCATCCCATCTAAAACAATAACGATAGGATGTATTAGATGCCTCCTGGGGCCCCACCCAGGGATTGACAAACCTTATCTTACTTAATTTTTACTAAGTGGTTATGAGTGGTCATTTCACAGTTGAGGAAACTGAGGTACAAAGGAGTTCTGGAACTTGCCCACCAGGCTCCAAACTTGGGTTGATCTGACTACAAAGTCGCTCTTAACCATTGTATGCTGCCTCTTCATTAGTCTTTTTGCATATGGACAGTCATTTGGGGAATGTTCATTAGTTTCATAAGCTTCTGCAAGGTTGGAGGTTCCAGGTGAAATATTTTTGTTTGGATCTCGACATTTCTCGTCATAGTTAAGGCAGTGGAGGCCCAGAGGAGTAAGGATTTTGCTCAGTATCGGCCCAGCTAATTAGCAGCAATGCTCATTTTAAATCCTGTCTTTTCTAACTTGGTTCTGAGCTCTTCCTGTCTCACCAGCTTCAGCAGGTACTGGTTGACCACCTACCAAAGGGACAGCAGATAAGTAGCATGTATGTCATCACCCTCCCAGCCTGTATCTGCTGCAGACATTACTAATCAAGTATGGAACTCTTCCTGCTGAGCCTGGATGTAGTTTGAGGCAGGCACTCCTGATCAACTGGATTTGGGAAATGAGATAAACCCTATTTACTGTTGTCACCACGCACAGCACTGTTCAAGGCCTTCCAGACAACACAAAATAAGTACGAAATGAGTACCTGCTTTCAAAACTGTTATTGCTTTCAGAAAATTTTATCAGTCCAAGGTCACTTCTCTCAGAGTACTAGGAAAGACCATGTTCAATGCTGGTGAGTTTTAGAGACAGATAAGCAATGTTATGAGTTGATGCCCATACTCTGCTCACAAGGCCATGATAAGCCAATATGGGAGCGGGGACGGGGACCACCAGGAGCGGGCTGGGTGCCAGTGGGAGGAGCTGTTAGCTGAGGGGCCGGTCAGTGTGAGACAGCGGTAAGACTGGGGTCAACGTGTAGGTGCCCAAAGCTGAGGGCAGGGGGTATAAAACCTGACAAGAGAAAGCTGAGACTGACGGCTGCAATACATGCGTATTCAGGAGCTCCAGACAGGAGAGCTCTTCTCCTCCCCCGCACCCCTCCTCCTCTATGTGGTGGTCGTGTAAATGGAGAGCTCTCCTCCTCCCCCTGCACCCCTCCTCCTTTATGCGGTGGTCGTGTAAATGGAGAGCTCTCCTCCTCCCCCTGCACCCCTCCTCCTTTATGTGGTGGTCGTGTAAATGGAGAGCTCTTCTCCTCCCCCCTGCACCCCTCCTCCTTTATGCGGTGGTCGTGTAAATGGAGAGCTCTTCTCCCCCCCCACACCCCTCCTCCTTTATGTGGTGGTCGTGTAAACGGAAGGGTAATAGAACTAAGAGAGAAGGGTCACAGAATGTTGGCCTTCACAGAATCTTTGGGACAAGGACATTTCCTGAGTGATGGATGCCGTGTGGTCAGCAAATTTGGTCAAGAGTCTTCCAGCCAAAGTCTGTGTCGTATGGGTCGTTACTGCACCTGCCTGAGGGCCGTGGCTGCTGGGGTGATGGATCACGGGAGCATTAGTGAAGGGGGTGAAAAGAACAAAGGGAGGAGGACCAAAATGTGGGGTGAAGGAGATGGTGGGGGCACTAAGCCTAAAGGCTGGGAAGAGAGGGCGCATGCGGATGCCGAAACGAGTGGCTCCATTCCCATTTGGAATTCCAAGAAATAAGAGCTTTCTAAAGAAGTGTGTCTTCGAGGGAAGAATTCTGTTTCATGGATGTGTCAAAGTTTCGTACCAAGCCCCTCTCCCCGGCAAGAGGAGCTCAGGCATAGTCTGCGCCCAGAGCTTGGGGACGGGGACGGCGTCTCACTGCGGTCAGCAGCTGCTCTCTGCACCGTTTTGGACCAATTCCCGCTTGAATACGTGCCACTGCCTGCCTAAATCCACCCTTAAACCCCAAGAGGGCGGCTTCGAGAATTATCCTCACAATTCCAGAGACAGAATGAGCCTCTTTAAACCAACGAGAGAGCAGCCCTTGACTGGTGGTTCGTTATGTTCAATTCAAAATCAACCCCCTGCTGTTCAAGCTTCCGTCGTGCCTGGGGCTCTTGGAAGAAGAAATTACATGTTGTCCTAGAGAAGGTTGGATATGGCATGTGGGTCCAGGTTACAACATGTTGTCACATCTGAAAGACACATGGGGTGACAATGTAGTAGACTGTTGTGACAGCCTAGGAAAGGTTTTGCACATCAGAATCCTGGGGGAAATGGTTTTAAGCATAAGAATATTTTTAATATATATATATATTTTATGAGCTTTGCGATTTGTAAAGCCCAAGATGCTGTTTCTGTGGAGAGAAGCAAAGAGGTCACCTCCTGGGTGTGAGGTGCAAAGATGGTAACTGTCTTTCGTATGTCGCCAGGTTCCTACGTGCTGGCGGGCCAAATCTGGCCCACTGTTGTTTGTGTAAATAAAGTTTTATTAGAACACAGCAAATTTGTTTGTATACTGTCAGGAAACAGCAGAAAAGTTGAGTCATTCCATTAGAGACTGAATTGCAATGGCCCTTCACAGGAAGAGTTTGCTGATCCCTGATCTAGGGGAAAATCTGGGAAACCACGTAATCTTGTAATTTGAAGCTGAGGTTCTTTGCTAGTCCGGGACCTCTCTCACCTTTTTTTTCTGCTCAGGGAATTGCCAAAGGAGCAGACTCTTGTCGGTGCATTTGAGGCTCCTGGGTCACTGGCTTCTGTCTGGGTCCAGCACTGGCTGGTACTGGCAGGAGACTGGAGAGGGAGAAAATGGTTAATTACACACACACACGATCTGGTCAGCATCTCCAGTGGCTACCGTGTCTCCTGCTGTGGCCCCAGATTCTGTTGGACTCGCCCACTGTGATGCCAGCTTCCACTGGGGGACCTCAGACTCTGGGTAACACTGTCTTCCCCCTTTTACCTACAGTCAAGATGGGGTAGGGGTTTCCTGCGGGATTCCTCTCTGGGCCCTCTCACTGGGGCGTGTTCATGTCTCAGCCCTTCCATCACGTGTATAACCAGTTCCCTGTCTCAGATTCCCTATTCTTCATTCATACAGTTGTCTCTGTTTTCCTTGTTCGATCCTGACAGATACAAGTCCTGACTCTGAATCCTAGGCCAGAGCCTGAGTCCTGCTCAGCATTTGGTTTTCTACCTTGATTGAGCTGTTAGAGCTTGGCTCTGAATTCTCAGGGCCCCTGTTCTGCCACGTGTTGGGAGCAGACACTCCATCCACCAAGGAGTCCTTGCTAGGACCCTGGGTTTCTCTCCCCTCGCCTGATGAGCACCCATCTCCATCCTCCAATACTGCTCTCCTGCCCACGGTGAGATGGGCCCCTGAACCGGTGGCACTATTAGAGTTCCCAGTTTCTGGATTTTCTGGCCAGAAAAACTATGCCCCCACCATCCAAGAAAGGTCATCCATCTGCTGCTCTTAGCTTGTTCCTGAATTGTTCACGCTCTTAATGCACCTCTGCCCAGCTCCAGCCTCTTGGTCCAGTTAACACCAACTTCAGGTTGTTTGGCCCTGGTGTTCTTGGCATTAGAATCTTGGCCCTCTGTAGCCCATCTGTTTTTTGTTTTGTTTTGTTTTTCAGATTTAAAAATTGGTTCTGAAAAACAAAAAGAATCTGTGGTCCAAACATTTCAGGAAATGCTGGTTTAGACAAATTTAAAGGGGTCTCTTCGCTGCAGGGTGTCTCAGAACCTTTAAAATACAAAGCCATTGAGCTTGTAGTGTTTTCAAAGCTAATTCGAATGTGGAACTCTTCTTCTCTGTGTGTGTGGATTATCTTGTGGGACTTGGGAAGCATGAAGCATTATTTGATATTATAAATTTTGGTCATTTTTTTCCCATCCTTCTCCCACCCACTGCCTTCTGGTGACAGGATACTTCTCTCCAGTCAAAGACCTTTTCCATCCAGGGTAGGTGGGAAGGACACCCTTGCCACCATCTCCAGCACCAAGATTGGGAATGGGACCCAGTTCTGTTCTCAGGGCTTGGCTGAGGATAAGAATGTGGTCTAAGCTGGACCAATCAGAGTCCTTGCTAGGTCTTTTCTGGGAAGAGTTTCAGGGAAGACTTGTTTTTTCTTCCACTGGAGATGTTGAGTTGCTAGGATAGTAGTGGGCCAGCAGGTCAAATGGCTGTCAGGTAAGTTTCTACTCTCTCTACTGGAGTAGAAACCCAAGCCAAGAAAGACAGCAGAATTGAGAGATGGAGAGAGAGCAGAGTCCTGACAATACTGCCTGAGCCTCTGTGCTCAGCCAGGTCTGAAGCTAGTTCCATTTCTTTGACTTCTTAATCCCATGAGTTAATAAATCCCATCACTCCTTTAAAATGTTAT
Organism: Delphinapterus leucas; assembly: GCF_059928025.1. Classification (NCBI taxonomy): domain Eukaryota; kingdom Metazoa; phylum Chordata; class Mammalia; order Artiodactyla; family Monodontidae; genus Delphinapterus; species Delphinapterus leucas. The sequence continues at coordinate 19,650,686 of NC_143142.1, forward strand.
TTTTGCTTAAGCTAGTTTGAGTTCACTTTTTCCTCTCTCACAAATGAAATGCACCTGACTAATGGATGAAGCAAACCCAGCCTCCTCCGGTTCAATATACGTGCCATGCCACCTTGGGTCAGAATCCCCCTGCTGTCCCTGAATCCTTGGGATGCAGTCCTCAAGGTCAAGCTCCATAGCTGGTGTTCTGGTCTACCCATTCCGGGTTCCCCAAAGGGCGGTGGCTGTGTAGAAGTGAGTGCTTGAATGTGGAGCAGCAGATGGAGCACATGTAGCTGTGTAGCTTCCACCCATAACTCATCTCTCCAGTGCCAGGTCACAGTCTTAGCATCCTGGGAACTGGTCACAGGCAAACCTACTCGGTAGGCTCTTAGGGACATGGTCACGCAGCTCTGGGCCTCCCCTAGGATTATGCCGTGATTCTGTGTTTGCTCTAAATGTCTACATTCTCTGCTGTTATACTGTTCCAACACCAAAGATCATTGATTCCAGATCATTGATGCTGGAATAATTTACTTGGTGCAGCTAGAAAACAACATATGTTGACTTGAATGATACTCAGATTAATAAGAGACTTCAAGGCCTTCCAGCTGAGTGGCAGTTTTAATTTGGAAACTGCTCACATGGAATGGCAGAAGTGCCAAGAATACAGGTGTCAGCAAGTGGTAGAAATGAGAAGAATCAGAGGTGTGAAGAGAACAATGGAAATATTAGCCTCCAAGCTCAGCACCACTCAGAGTCAGAGCAGAGCTTCCACAGACAGTCTTGTTGATACTCAGACCACCCTCTGAGCGGGCAAAGATGATGCGTTTCATTTTGCAGACATTACTGAAGTGGCCAAAACTATGAAGTGACTTACCCAAGGTCACATAAGCAGAGGGAGGCAGTCAGGGCTTGACGTGGGATACCTGGCCCTGTTCTAGCTCTCTTTACACACAAGCCCGCAAGGCTGTGTTGGCTGCTTCCCGTCCGTGGTCAGTGCAGGGCTCTGTTTCCCTTTTTTCCAGCCAGTGCGTACAGTGGTTCTGCCCTTAATCCCCACCCCAAGGTCTAAATTTGCCCCCCAACAGTAAACATCATTTTGCTAGAACGTCTGTGTTTTCTTTCCACCACTGGCCTTCCCATTCGCCACCTGTGGAAACTGTGACTCTAGATTCCAACTCCAACCATAAAGGGTCAGAGTCTGACAATAGTGTGGCTGCAAGCATATTGTGGCGAATATTTTCTTTTTCCCAATCATTCCTTTCTTGATTTAGTGGCTTATTGGGGCATCTTAACAAATCAAAGAATATATGTTTTTTTAAGGAGAGTAAAGTCTTTCAAAGATAATCCTTGATAACATGGTGGACATAAGTAAATTTTATCATTCTTAACAGACCCAACCAACTCCATGAAGATGAGCTAATAGACCTCAGTGAAGACAGCAGCCATCACTTAAAACATTAATTATCTTTTCTTTGGTGTTTTCCTCCCCAACTCAGTCATAAGCTCCAGGAGAAATTGTGCCTGTCTTGTTCATCACTGTATATCCTCAGTAGTAGTAGAGGGTTGAGCGCATAGTAAATGCTTATATTAAGAAATAATATAATGATTGAATGAATAAACAAACCATTAAGATAAGATAATTAAATCAGCACAAATGCAACTTGCTCATTGGCTGATCCTAGATAAACATCAGCCTCTGAACTTTATGACCAATAACAAGTTCTCTGTTCATTCAGTATAATTCACTACCATTCAGCAAAGTAGTTATTGATCTCCTACTGTGGGCCAGGAGTGTCTTAGATTTAGAGCCACTTATTATACTTTTTAGAATAAATCAATATGCAAACCACACAGACATTCAAACATGTAAACAAACACACACAAACACACACGTATCTGTATATAGATTTATAAAATGTATTTTTAAAAGTTTTAATTTTGTTAAGACGTCAATACTACCCAAAGCTATCTACAGTTTTAATGCAATCCCTGTCAAAATCTCACTGATGTTTTTTTTTGCACGCATAGAAAAACTCATCTTAAAATTCATGTGGAATCTCAAAGGACCCCAAGTAGCCAAAACAATCCTGTAAAAGAAGAACAAAGCTCAAGGATTCACACTTCCTGGTTTCAAATTTTACCACAAATCTACACTATTCAAAATAGTGTGGTACTGACTTAGTGACAGACATATGGACCAATGGAATAGAATAGAGAGTCCAGAAGTAAATCCTCCCATTTATGGTTCAATGATTTTCAGTAAGGATGCCAAGACCATTCAATAGGAAAGTACAGTATTTTCAAGAAATGGTGCTGATAAAATTGGGTATTCACATGCAAAAGAATGAAGCTATACCCTTACCTACTACAACATACAAAAATTAACTCAAAATGAATCAAAGACTTAAATGTAAGACCTGAAACCAGGTCCACTCAAGTGCTAAGCGTGGTCACATGACCCAGACATGGCTAATCAGAACATTTCATTCTCTTGGCCATAAGGATTGATTTAGGGATGAGCAGTGACTTCAGTTGGTCCAATGAGAGTTAGCCCTGGGGCTTTTGCTCCACTCTTGGGATAGGGAGCTCTTTTGCCTTCTAGGGTCTTTAGCTGGAAAGGCGCAAATTTCAAGCTGTCTGTGGCCAGTTTTACCATCTTGCATGTATCTAGGAATGGAGTCAGCACACTGCCTTCAGGAGAGCAGAAGTGAGAAAAAGAGAATGTTGGGAAAGCGAAATGAACTGACAATTGGTGTAAACGTCTAGGTACAGCCACACCTGCAGATCACGCATCTTTATATATGGCAACCAGTGCATCTTTGTTTGTTTAAACTATTTTGAGTTGGGTTTCTGTCATTTGCGACCAAAAGAGTCCTGATGAATATATCTAAGACATGTAACATCTAGCATAGTGCTAAAACATAATACGTGATCAATGCTAATTAAATGTTGTCGCTAATCATCTAGCTGACAGCTACCTAAGTACCTTCTGTGTGCCGAGCGTCTTAAGTTATTTCAAGCCCTGGAAATAGCCATGATATACTTGAAGGCTTGGATTCCATGATATACTTGAAGGCTCGGATTCCAGTCCTGGCTTTATCCCTTATATGTGATCTTGGATAAGTTACTACTACTGTCTGAGCCTCAGTTTCCCTCATAGGCAAGAAGAGGGAATTGAAACAGATGAGACATTGCAAATTGGTGGTCGTGGGCTATAGCCAGCCCTTCTTTTGATGTTTCATTTGGCCTTCACAGCATTTTACAATTTAATTTCAGATGCAAACTCATGTATCCAGCTTCTCTAGAAAAATTGGGAGTCAGCCCACACTGGGCCCCCATTGCCACATAGCAACGACAGACAGGTTTTAAGAGGGGCAGGTCTGCTCTGAGTTACCCCAGACTCCACCCCTCCCCATCATCGTATACTTGTCTGCTTCACTCAGCTTGTGACCTGGTGACCACAAGAAGCATCTGAGTTTGTGTTTTCCAGACCAGACAGACTCTTCTGGCTCTAACGTTTTCTGAGAAGGCAGAATGTACCCTTTGTGGTCCAGGAAAAGAGATTGAAACCAAGTAGGAAAACACCCACCGTACTTGGGAAGCAGTCTGTTATTCTCACTGTCCTTGGTCACTGGAGGGTCCCCAGGCCCAGGGAAATGGCAGCAGTCAGCGGGCAGAGACGAGCAAGCCAAGATTGTCTTTCTTTGCTGCTCAGTCAGACAAAGAAAATCCCTCTCGGTGCAAAGCCTCCCCAGCAGCTTTGATGTCCCTCTTCCAAGTGCACCACTTCAGACAAGAGAGGCAGGCCGGGGCAGGGAGCTGAGAACAAAAACGCGTTTCCTGGGCTGCTAATTATTCTCCTTCTGTGTAAATAATTATCTGGAAGGGAAAAAAAAACAGTCCACAGCAAAAGAGCTGGAAAAGCAAAAGGAAGATGAAAGGGGGTTGGGGATTTGATGTGTCCCCGGGAGCAACCCTTGAAGGGAAAGCAAGGCACAGCAAAAGCCCCCTTACTTCCTGGGTTTTCAACACCTAGGCTGGGACTTTCAAAGCCCTTGGCATCGGTGCTGTAATTAAATCGTGGTTCTGGAAGCTGGTATGTGGATAATCCAACAGTTTTTGGCCCTGGCTCCTGCTGGACTCTGCTGGAGCCCTAGAGAAGTGAGGCTCTGGGGTCGGCTGAGCCTGAGTTTGAGCTTGGCTCCACTGCTAATTATAAAAGGGATTATGGACAACTTGCTTCTTCTCACCTTAGGACCTATGCAGAAGCTCACCCAAGGCTGAGTCTGGGTTGAAGGCAGAAAAAAAAACAGCGTCAGGGAGGCCCGTTAGGAACTGGTGAGTCACTCTGGTAGTGAAAGAGCAGCAGACTCGTGAGGCCAGAGAAGCAGGCTGGGGGGAGAGGAAGCAAACAGAGGCCCGATAGCAGAAGAAGTTTGGTGAGTCCTGACCATTTTTTCCTGAGTGCAAAGGGGCATTTGAGTTTCTCCCTGGAGGCATGGGAAGGACAGGTGAGCGGTATCTGAGCCTCCCAAACTGGCAAAGGAAGGGAATTGAGTTGGGGGAATCACTGCCCACCATCTGCTCATCTGGGCCTGACAGTGGGGCCATTCATTGGCAGGGCTTTCAGAGGCATCCATGGAGGACACTTAGAAGAAAGAATGAGAAACAGGACACCCCAGTCACCCAGCCGTCCACAAAAGACTCTCTGAACCAGGGCTGTGTATACCTGGTGCGCAGAGGAAGAAAACTGCATTCAGCTGTTTGTACGCTCCCAAACCATGAATCCAAGTAAGATGACACGTTGTCATCTTATCTGCAGCCTGGGGAAGCGGGATCCCAAAGAGCCTATTCCGGAATCTATTCAGCGCCAAAGAACTGGAGCCCCTGGCTTTGTGAGGGGTAGGGGGATTTCCTCTCCTCTCATTGGATCAAAAGACAGATGATACTCGTTGCATTGGCATGTGTTGTGGAGTCTGGGAGTGGCGATTGCATGGCAGGGCTGTTCTGTCTACACCTGATGAGACTCTGAGGTCTCCATTCATCAAGGGCAGTAAGAGAAGGTAACACCATGGGTCTTCAGGGGACGTGTGGGCTGAGCACCAGGAATTATTGATGAAAATGCAGAATTAGCCCAGGCCCCAGATGAGCCAGGAGGTGGATATGGAGCCAGTTTATCTCCTCGCTGTGTTGGGTCAGCCGGGGCATAAGATTGCTAAACTTAACCCTATCCTTAACCTTAACCCTAACCTTAATCCTAACCCTAATCCCAGTTAAATTTGAATTTCAGATTTAAAAACCCACAATTTTTAGCATAAGTGTATCCCATCCAATATTTGGGACATACTTACACTAAAAAATATTCATTGTTTATCTGAAATTAAAATTGACCTGGGCATCTTATATTTTATTTGCTAAATCTGGCAATCCTAGCTGGGAACTTTGTGGAAAGTTAATGTAGAAAGTGAAGACTTGTGACCTGCAGGATAAAATGTTTTGGTTTGGCCAGCACAGTGCTTCAGAAATAAGGACGTTTCAGGAATTCCCTGGTGGTCCAGCGGTTAGGACTCTGTGCTTCCGCTACAGGGGGCGTGGCTTCGATCCCTGGTCTGGGAACTAAGATCCCACATGCCTCGCAGTGCAGCCAGAAAAAAAAAAAACTTCCACCTTCTCTTGAGAAGTCATAGATCAGGTCACACCTCCCTGTTGGCTACCAGTTTACCACCATCCTTACTCCTGCTTGCCCACCTGGTCCCAATTTGCTCTTTTATTGTTTGCTGGTTGTTATTTCATTGGAGTTTGAGACCCATCGGCTCACCTCAGGGGACACAGGGAGAGACCCTGGTTCACTCACTGCGATGACAAACTCTCCAGATAAGAGCCTGGAGTCACTGATCAGAGGTTCAGCTTTGTCGTGTGCACTATACTCTCCCTCTGCTTGGGTCTTCATCCTCCCATCTAGAAAGTGGAGATAAGTCCTGCCCTACCTCACTCTGGAATGGGATGAAGATTCCAAGAAAGTGTGAGTCTGAAAGTTCTCTGAGAAAGGAAGTGACCTTGATCATGGCTTTCACCAGACCTCCACTCATGAGCCCTCCACTCTACAGTCAAAATGATCTTCCCAAAATGTACATCCTGCCATGGTTTCCTGCAAGATGCCACCCAAACTTCCTCCCATGGCCTGCAGGGCTCAGTGGTTTGGTTCACCCTAACCTATCTCCAAACCCATCTATTCCTACTGCTTTACATGCAGTGCTGCAGACCCTGAACTTTGCAGTTCCTCAAGCTCACCGTGGACATTTGAGTGTGATGCTTCTTGTGCCTGGAACATGCTCCCTGCCCCTTTCAGTGGTTGCAGCTGAATTCCACCCCCCTTCATCCCACACTCTGTTAGGATATAGCTGTCCTTGCTATGTGTCCTATATCACTCTCCTTCCCCAGTCAAGACACTTCTCCACGTCAAAAGCTGGCCCTGGCTTATTTGAACTAGGACAAGGGGTTACTAGAAGAAGCTTCTGGAAGCAGGGAAACCTTAGGGATTGTAAAAGCAGAAGTTGGAGGATGGTCTCTAAGACATTGCCGTGGGTGACACAGTCCCAACTACTTTCTGTCTCTGACAGAAATTGAAATTTCTGATCAAAATTCAGGTGACTCTGATCAAAATTCAAATTCATGACCAACAGGCTGTGATTGGCCAAATTTGGTCTCTGCACAAGCATGTGGCATCTGTGATTGGCACCCTTACCTGAGAAGGGTAAGTCTGGGGTATGGAGGTGGGGGGAGAAAGTTCTCCAAAAAGAAAGAGAGGGTGCTGTTATCTCAAGAAGCAAGGAAGGGACTCAGGTAGACCAAACCAACCAGTGTCTTGCATAGGCTTATATTGTCATTATGTTTTGGTTTCTGTTTTTTTTCCCTTTGTGCCTCTCACTACCTAGACTGCCAATTCCTTGATATCGGCACCTTTTTCTCCCCCGTAACACACAGAGCCTCATCTTCCCAGAAACTTATTGGAACCTCCATAAAGATTCATAGAATGAATGAATGTAAGTGCTCTGAAAGGGGGTCTTTGCAGAAAAGAGTTAACGTAACAGGCCTGAGGCTGTGATCTTTAGGAAGGCCTGCTTTCAGGGTTGGTCCTTAGCTGGCATCTGGGAACTTGACTTTCAGAATGCTTCCTCTGTTCCCTAACTGATAAGGTTGATTCTCTGGATTATTTGTACAATGTGATTTATGGTTGCTTTCCTTCTAGGAACCTGGAATTTTGGTAGTTCCTAGACAGAGAAATCTATGTGATCAGCCCCCAATAAACAACCTAAATTGTGAGTCTCAAACAGGCTACTAGGGGCATTACAACAAATATCAAAAATGTGTGGTTGCATTTCTGCTACTGGAGGGAGAGTGCACCCTGTGTGACCGCCTCCCCCCACCCCCGCAGGAGGGAGAGAGCACAGGGTCTTGCACAGGGATTCCTCCAGACCCTACCCGTGCCTCCTTCCTTGCTGAGCTGCCTGCACATCCTGCCTGTGTCTCCGTAATGAACTTTAGCTGTGGAGACAATGACGTGCTGAGTCCCATGAGGGCTTCTAGTGGATCACTGGAGGTGTGGATGGTCTTGGGAACCCCCCAAACAGGACCAAACCTTTCAAGCAGGGTCCACAATTTACAAGGCACTTTACAACAGCATTGCATTAATCATCTTAACTGTTCTATGAGAGGCAACGCTCTCACTTTAGAGGTTAGGACCCTAAGGCCCAGAGAGGGGATGGGCTTTAGCCAAGGACCCAAAGCTAATAAATAGAAGAGTGGTTATGTGAACCTGTATATTTGCCTGGTTCTAAAGTTATGCTAGAGCATCCTCCCTTACAGGGAGGGAGGCTGTCCCCATGATGATAACCTTCAGTGTTCAGGACCGCTTCATTCTGAGCCTTGAAAGGGGGATTGTTCCTTTGGGACCAGCCACTGGATGACTCATCTCCTCTTGTCAGTAGCAGAGCTTATATTTGCATCTGTGTCCATTTGACTCTGGGGTCCCCAAGTTCAGAACCATTACCATTTCTTGGCTGTGTGGCCTCTGACATCTCACTCCATTGCTCCAAGCTTTCATCCCTTCATTCATAAAATGGAATTAACTGTCATGTAACTGATTGTAAGAGGAACACAAGCATCGCCTTTAAAGCACCTAGTATAAAGCCACCAAATGCTGTTTCCTTTCTCTTCCCCACGTACTTCCTACATGAGCCTGTGTGAGTCCTACCACTCTCTCTGCCTGTTTCCTGTCTATAAAATTAGGGGGCTGATTTTAATGCTACCAGAGTCCTTCTGGGACTGGCATCATATATCAAAGAATGGGCTTTCCTCTAGAGCAGACTTTTAAAATCCCACCAGCTCTGATCATAAGAGACACATCAAACCCACCCTCTGCCACTTAAAAACGAGGCTGTGTATATGTTGCACAAAGACAGTGAGGCAAAAACATGCTCCAGCCTCTCCCAGACGCTGATCCTGGAGGAAGACAGGTCAGAGTGTTAAAAAGTTCTTTGCTTAACGAAGGCAAGGGCAGAGGGAAAAGGGAGGGGAGAGGATTTATAAATGCGTCTGTACTCTCTACAGCCAGGGTCATCAGTCTACTCTTACAGAGCTCGGTGGATAATTTTTATAGAGCTTGGTGGACAAGAAAAAAAATGTGTGGTCAGGAGGCAATAGGGAGTGGTGGGGACTGTAGCAAAGTTTAGGCCCTATGCCGAGCCTTGGAGAGGGAGCCTTCCAGCTCCAACTGTTGCTGCCAGATGGGAAGGCAGGAACGGTACTGCCAGCTTGTCTCATTTTTTAAGAAAGAGAAACCAGAATTTTGAAGTAAAATATTTCTATTCTTAAGTTTTAGCTTGAGTTTTCCTAAGGATCTTTGTGAGTACAATAGAACTCTTCAAGTGGCTGAACTGGCCCACAGACTGTTTGTTTGCAGTCTCTGAGCAGGCCTCATTTGCCACAACTTTGTCACTAAATTCTGAAACATTTGTGACCATAGCATGCCTCTGCATCTTCCAAGATGGCCATTTTCAGAGGCATGGGAGGACGATTTTGAAGAAAAGCCAGCATCATTTAACTTTTAGTTGTTCCCCCCAAATACTATGTCTCTTCATACCCCTTTACTTTTGTTCAGGTGTCTCCCTCCTCAAAATAACATCTACCTAGGCAACTCCTATTGAGCCTTCAAAACCCAACTCAAATGTCCACTCCTTTGTGAAGCCTTTACTGATCATCACCCTCTTCTCCCAAGGATTAACTCCTTGCCCCAACTCTGCATCCCCACCACTCTGCTCTCCCTGTTCATCTCATGTATTAATGAGGCTCTCAGTTGAAAACACTCAAACTGGACAATATGAGGCGGCTTTAATAAAGGGATTATTTACAGTGGAATATACATTACAGTGGACATGGTTTCCAGAAACCAACTAGATATAGGGCATCACCTGGGCTAAAAACACCGGGGAACCGTTACCCAAGATCTGAAGCTGCAAAGGGAGGAACAGTTACAAAACTCACAGAGGATAGAACAGTAGGACTCCCTGACAGCCTCACCTCCTAGTGATGCATCAGGGAGGGAGCCAGGAGGATAAACCCCCAACCTCACTTTCCTCCTGCTGTCCCGTATCTTGTTGGTGCCTTTCATTGGCAGAACACAGCTGGCAGCAAAAGACAAGGGGGTCTGCTGATGCAGTCCATATGGGCTGGCCTCTGGAGGCCAGAGCAGGGTGAAGTGTAGAGGGCAGACAAAAGATGCCCAGCACCCACCATCCTCTGTACGGATGTCCATTATGGCACTGTGTTTAGCTCTGGTCCCCCAGAGGCTGGAAACTGCTAGAGGACAGTCATAGCTGCAGCCCCCAACACTGTCACATTGTAGGTGATCAAAAATTGGCTCTAGAAATTACCATGTGCATCATATAGCACCTGGTGAAATACAGATAACGATTAAGGATTATCTTTAGAGTCTGCATAGGTGTCAGGCAATTACGAACTTCTTCCTCTCAGCTATATTTTGTTTGCACCTGCTGTGTAAGGTATTATCTCTGACCTCCAGGAGCTCTTAATCTTAAACTTAGAGCATGGAAATTAGACAGCATCCATTCCAAAATTTCCCTATGTGGGTGCCACAGGACACTAGTTTGCTATGATGCTCAGAGATATTATATCAGAAAAGTCCATTATCAAGTATAAGGGCCTATGGTTTAAGCAAACGTCCTTCCGGCAGGACTTGTCCGAGCCTTTAATGTACCAATGTGTGATGTGAGTCTCCTGAAGAGGGTCATAACAGGCAGCTTTCCCCAGAATTATTTGGTCACAGGATCTTTTTCCCAAGGAGCACCTCATATATCCATTTTGTTGGAATATACTTTGGAAAACATGGACCTTCTTTAACCAGTTCATTTTACAGATGGGAAAACTGAGGCTCCAAATCAGCTGTCACCCACCAATCTAGCAGGGAGCACAGCTTGCATAAGGAAGCAAATGTTGAACTTGCATCCATTGTTGCCTTCTGGTCTTTCTCCACAGTATCATCAGTTCTTTCTCGGTGGGAGTCTCCCCCAAACTGGGACTGGGAATTGGATGGCAAGTAGCAGGTGGTCCTTTGTGCTAAACACCAATGGGCCTCTGGCCGTGGCTGTCCTGGAACATTGGGCTCCTAACTGATGGGTCTGACCCGTTGGGAGATGTCACAGTGATGAAATAGAAGCTCGTGGGGTCATGGCATGGAGAAAAATGACAGTGCATGAGGGGTGCAGAGGCTGGTTGAGCATCACTCTCCTGGGGGGCGACATCTCACTGTCTCTCGTGGCCAAGTCCCCTGGCCATCAGCACCAGCCAGGGAAGCCCCATTCTCAACAGGACAGCCAGAATGGGTTTTCAAAATAGCAGGCCTGACAGTAGCTCTCTGACGCCGGACACTCTTTAGCGGCTTCTTTGTGCCTCAAGGCAGTCTATTTCTTTTTTTTTTTTTTAAGGAATTTTGCCATTTTTTTAATAAAGTTTTATTTATTTATTTATGGCTGTGTTGGGTCTTCGTTTCTGTGCGAGGGCTTTCTCTAGTTGCGGCAAGTGGGGGCCACTCCTCATTGCGGTGCGCGGGCCTCTCATTATTGCGGCCTCTCTTGTTGCGGAGCACAGGCTCCAGACGTGCAGGCTCAGTAGTTGTGGCTCACGGGCCTAGTTGCTCCGCGGCATGTGGGATCTTCCCAGACCGGGGCTCGAACCCGTGTCCCCTGCAATGGCAGGCAGATTCTCAACCACTGCGCCACCAGGGAAGCCCCGAGGCAGTCTGTTTCTTATCGTAAACTTTACCTTTCTCTTTGGCCTCCTCAGGTGCCACCAGCTTCCTCCTTGACCCTCCCCACCACACACACTGCATTCCAGCCAGTGTCCACAGATTTCACTTCCCCGGACTCACTGCTCTGCCACCCATGTACTTTTGCTCGTACTGTTTTGTTTTGTTTTGTTTTTTTGAGGTACGTGGGCCTCTCACCGCTGTGGCCTCTCCCGTTGCGGAGCGCAGGCTCAACGGCCATGGCTCACGGGCCCAGCCGCTCTGCGGCATGTGGGATCTTCCCAGACCAGGGCACGAACCCGTGTCCCCTGCATCGGCAGGCAGACTCCCAACCACTGTGCCACCAGGGAAGCGCCACCAGGGAAGCCCCACTCGTACTGTTTTACCTTGAGCTCTCTCTCACCATCTCATTGCTTGGCCAGCTTCAGCTTCGAGAGGTGGGGTAGTGGCTGATGAATGCATGGGGACCAGACCCAGCTTTCTCACTTCTTAGCTGTGCAGCTGTGGGAGAGTGACTTAATCTCTCTGAGCCTCCGTTTCCTTGTCCCTAAGATGAGGATAATAATACTACCTGCCTCAGAAAGTATTTTAAGAGTTCAATGGAATAACTCTTTACCTGTCATATAGTAAGTACTCAAAAAGTCATAGTTATGATTGTTCTCCCTTCAAATTTCGATTTAGATGCCCATTCTCTGGGAAAGCTTCTCTGATTCCCCTCCCCCCCCCACACACACACAGTCCTTATATCTCCCCAAGTTACCTGTACTTTCTCCAGCTCTGCATTTATCTCATGGCAAAGCAATTATCTACTTACTTTGCCATCCCTCTGCTTCCTTCAATCATTAGCTCCAGGCAGGCAGCACCTAGACCTTGTTGCATTCCCCAGCACCTAGGACAGTGCTGGACTCAGAGTCAACACATCTGACCCATCCTAGACAATTTCTATTACTTACTTTTGTGTTAGGGAAAAATGAGCCAGAGCAGGCGCTGAGTACCAGACTCAGGGAAAAGAGAGTATTTGCCTGAAGTCACCTAGCTTGTCAATGGCAAAGGCATAACTGACTCAACTCCTGAGTCTTGTCTGGGACATTTTCAGTTACTGTTGAGGCCATCCAAAGGGATCCCAGCTCCCAGGGCTGCTGAAAACTCAAGATTGGCATGCTGTCTCTAATTTTTGAAGGGGGTAAGGAAAAGTTTACTCTGAGTTTTGTTTTGGTTTTGTTTGTTCTTGCTCAGTTCCCTGAGCAGGCACTTCATTTCCATAAAGACAATGGGGCCCCGTCCTTTACAGCAGAGCGGCAGGGGCCTCTTTGCTGAATCACAGTCACTGATGGCTTCTTTTAAAGAGAGTGATCAGCTCAGGGAAGCGTGTTGCCGAGTAAAATGACTCCTTGGGGAAATGGCGGTGGGATCCAGGAGAGCCCTCAGGCTCAGACTTCCCCCAAATGAAATGTGGAGCGCTGTCTCTGGTTTCTGCTGTGAATTGTGTCTTTCAGGCAGCCCAGCCCTGGGCTGGGTCATCAACACTGATGCCCAAGGGATCCCCTTGGCTCTGTCCAAAGCAAGCATCCCTTGTTCTATTATGTTCCACTCCTCCCTGGGAACAGCTGCAGGGGTTTCTGAAAGGATGACCTTTTTTTAGCACAGAGATTATTCATGGCACTTAGAACAGCAGGGTAGGCTTAGAAACCAATCCTGGCCACCTCTTTACCTGTAGGAAAACTAAGGCCAGGAGATAGAAAGCAATTGGCATGGAGTCACTCAGCAGGTGAGTGGCAGATCTGAGATCTGTCCACCTTCCTACGGCACCTGCACACTCTTGCTATTTCTGGATATCCTCTGGCTGATGAAACAGTCAGATTGAAATGGATTTGGAATAGCCACACAAAAAACGGCAGAGTTCCCACTTGGCGATTATAGGTTCCCTTGCGAAACCCTTTAATGGCCCACAATGCAAAAATTAGAACATGGAAGACAAATACGTTAGCTAAGGTTTGTTGCCTAGATACCAGAAACTTTCCCAAATGCTTTATATTCGTGGCCTCATTTACCATTCCCAACGACCCAGAGAGGAGTCATCACCCTTTTACAGATGTTCAAACTGAGGATGAGAGAAGTTAAGAGACTTGCCCAAGGTCACACTGCTGAGATGCAGCAGAGCCAGCACATGACCCTGATTTTCTGACAACACAGCTCAAGCATTTAACTATTAGGCTTTCCTGACTCTTGTTCTGCAAACGTTTAGTGAGGACCACTCTGTGCAGGGCACTGTGCTGGGTGCTAAGGAGCCAAGGGTGAATGAGACAGAGTTCCTGTTCTCAGGGAGCTTCCCTTCATGTAGAAAAGAAGGACAGAAACAGATACTTACTAAATTAGTTGTGATCAGTGCCTAACATGGGGGCTAACCTCCCTTGTGTTGAGTTACTTTTTCAAAGTGCTTACATCATTCTATCTATGCTTGTACTTGGACCCGTCAGAAAACACAACATAGATACCATCTGCCTTTGACAGTTGTGGATGCTGAAGCCAAGAAAGGAGACAGGACTGGTTCGGGTAACAGACCAAGTTGGTGTCATGCCCAAGTGTACAGCATCCAGCTCAGGTTCTTTCTCCACTAGACAACAGTGAACATCCAAACAGGCTCCTGGTGGCCAGAATTAGTCCAGATGCTGAGGAATGGTCAAAGTGGCAGTGGAGAGAAATCACTCCACTTATACTGTTCATTCGTGAATCCTCCTTAGTTTCAGAGAAGGACATCTAAGATGAAATCTCTGGGTTCGGTAGAGGTGTGGTTAAGTCACCAGTAGACCTTATTATGGTCCTCTGACTTGTCACCTTTTAGGCTTGTTCTCAGTCCTCATTTCTTGGCCCAGACATAAAATTTTTGGAGTTGTAATCCTAATGGCCTAACCTGTGAGTTTACCAGCGTGCTCTGTAATTTTCACTTTCTCTTTCTCTCTCTTATCTTCTCCCCAACCCCTCTCACACGCAGACCTGTTTCCTGAATAATGAAGGATATAGAACAGTCTGCAGCCTCAATCTCACTGCTGTTTCTTGTGGAAATGAGTTTTGACCTTAATTAACTGTTCAGGAACTGGACACATGCTTCCCACTGTGATCAGAGCAAAGAATTAGCCCTGAAGATAAACAATAAGAGTGTAGGGTGGGGGGAGTGACTTATGGAATTATAAAGTGAGTAAGGAAGCATCCAGACTCCCCCTGAAGATGCTGTTTAATTCATTGCAAGACTGATGGCGGTCATGCTAGAATGAGGTTGGTGGAATGTCACTCTGCCAGTGAAGTGCTCAGTTCTTTTAAGAATTTCTGTCACTGTCCACGGTACCGACCAAGCTATTGTAGAGTCCAAATAGTTGACCATTTCCAAGGACTTCCATGTTCCAGGTAGGGCGTGGGGCGACGTCCTGATCTGGGAGTTAGTGTAAGAGGTCATGGCTAGAAACCCAGAAGAAGACACGAGTTGAGATTGCAAGCCCTTTTTTTTTTTTTGCGGTACGTGGGCCTCTCACTGTTGTGGCCCCTCCCGTTGCGGAGCACAGGCTCCGGACGCGCAGGCTCAGCGGCCATGGCTCACAGGCCCAGCCGCTCTGCGGCATGTGGGATCTTCCCGGACCGGGGCACGAACCCGTGTCCCCTGCATCGGCAGGCGGGCTCTCAACCACTGCGCCACCAGAGAAGCCCTGCAAGCCCATTATTGATGCTGGTGACTCTGGGCAATTCTCTCAGTCTCTAATCTATGGAGGAAAATGCTTGTGCTACCCACTCCACAGAGATACTCAAAAGATTTAGTATCATTCAGTGTATTTCAGAGTCTGGTTTTGTGCCCTGAAAATGTGATGATGATAGTGATAATTGTATTAAACTTACAATAAAATGGAAAATTATGCACCTGACACTGTTCTAACTAATATACATGTATGGATTCCTTTAATTGTCATAAGATTACCTCATATTATTAGATTGTATTATCTCATTTTTTAGATGAGGAACCCACAACGCAGAAGGTTTAAGTCATTTTCCCCAGCTCATACAGCTAAATGGAGTAGGAGCTAAACACATAGAGAATACATTTATTACTGTGAAGGAAAGGATAAGCTATGAATATGGATTGTGGTATCGAGATCCTCAGCGCTTCCAGCATGGAGTCTGGACTTCCATACTCTCAAAAGGGAAGCTTCATGACTATCCCCCAAGACCGGCGTCCACACTGGCCCCAAGGAAATTGTTCTGAAACAGTGGTCCCATTGTGTCACTTTTGTGCCTTGAAACCTCATTGACACCATTTCTGTTGCCCATAGGACCATGTCCAGGCACCTTAGCTTGGCATCCAAGACCATTTACCATCAAGCTTTCCTGCCCCAGGGTTCCCTTTTCTCCCACAGCTGACACTCAGACCACCCCAAACTTTGCCCTATTTTCTGAAAAAGTCTTGACCTGTGCTGTTCCCCCACCAGGGGGCAGTGCCCTCCCTCATCTAACAGGATAACTTCTATTCAGTCTTCAAGACCCTACTTGAATATTTCCTCTTCAAGAAGCCTTCCCTGATTTCACTTTCTCCTTTGTGCTTCTAGATCACTTGTAACTTCTTTCTGCTATAAGTAGATCTAAGGTACATTTTAACTGTTGTTAGGAATGTGTGTCTCCTCTCCCTGCAGTTGGAGCGATTCCAAGGGCAGGTGTGCCTCATTCATCTCTCTATCCACAAAACTTAACTCAGGGCTTTCCTTTTACATTGTGGGTATGAAAAGATGAATGTGGCTTCTCCCAGAAGGAAGAGAATGGAGACTTCAGAGCTAATTCCCTAGAGGGAAAAAAAGGCTAAAAATAGCACCACAGATTCAAAGTTAAAAGTCTGTGCTCAGCAGTTAAAGTCTAAGCATGGAACAGCAAGAAGAGATAAAGCTTGAAAGTCAGATGGTTTCAGGTTTGAGGGCTTTCTCTACATTTGCCTGCTCTGACCTGGGAAAGCCTCTTCTCTAGCCTCAGTTTCCTCATCCAGAAAACCAAAAGGATTATATTCTACATGGTGGGATCTCTATAGAGATTAAATAAGCTGGAAACAACCCAAGTTTCCATCAACAGAATGAATGTAATGGAATGTTATGCAGTTGTGAAAATGAATAAACTGTAGCTACACTAATTAATGTCGATGAAACTCAGAAAGTTAATATTGAGCTAAAGAAATAAATCCCACGTAAAAAACCACAGCATGAGACCATGTATATAAAGTTCAATAACCAGCAAAACTAAACGCTCTGTTGAGAGACAGAATAGCATGCTCATTGTGGACTTGCAGCCAACAACAGGTTCATGAGCAGGTGTCCCTTCTCCCAGCTGTGTGACCCTAGTGAGTTAACTCGCCTCTCTGTTCCTGTTTCTTTTTCTGCAGAATACTAATGATGGCAGTGGTCCCTACCTCAAAGAGTTCTTGTGAAGATGAAAAGAATTAATATGTATAAAGCACTTAGAAGAGTGCCTGGGACAGAGCAAACACTCTGTAAATGTAGCTCCTATTATTATTATTTTTTTAATTTTTAAATTTTATTTATTTTTTTATACAGCAGGTTATTAGTCATCAATTTTATACACATCAGTGTATACATGTCAATCCCAATCGCCCAATTCATCACACCGCCATCCCCACCCCCCCCACAGCTTTCCCCCCTTGGTGTCCATACGTTTGTTCTCTACATCTGTGTCTCAACTTCTGCCCTGCAAACCAGTTCATCTGTAACATTTTTCTAGGTTCCACATACATGCGTTAATGTACGATATTTGTTTTTCTCTTTCTGACTTACTTCACTCTGTATGACAGTCCCTAGATCCATCCACGTCTCAACAAATGACTCAATTTCGTTCCTTTTTATGGCTGAGTAATATTCCATTGTGTATATGTACCACAACTTCTTTATCCATTCGTCTGTGGATGGGCATTTAGGTTGCTTCCGTGACCTGGCTATTGTAAATAGTGCTGCAATGAACACTGGGGTGCATGTGTCCTTTTGAATTATGGTTTTCTCTGGGTATATGCCCAGTAGTGAGACTGCTGGATCATATGGTAATTTTTAGTTTTTTAAGGAACCTCCATACTGTTCTCCATAGTGGCTGTATCAATTTACATTCCCACCAACAGTGCAAGAGGGTTCCCTTTTCTCCACACCGTCTCCAGCATTTGTTGTTTGTAGATTTTCTGATGATGCCCATTCTAACTGGTGTGAGGTGATACCTCATTGTAGTTTTTTTTTGTTTTTTGTTTTTTGTTTTTCTGGTATGCGGGCCTCTCACTGTTGTGGCCTCTCCCGTTGTGGAGGACAGGCTCCGGACGTGCAGGCTCAGCGGCCATGGCTCACAGGCCCAGCCACTCTGCGGCATGTGGGATCTTCCCGGACCGGGGCATGAACCCGTGTCCCCTGCATCGGCAGGCAGACTCTCAACCACTGTGCCACCAGGGAAGCCCCCTCACTGTAGTTTTGATTTGCATTTCTCTAATAATTAGTGATGTTGAGCAGCTTTTCATGTGCTTCTTGGCCATCTGTATGTCTTCTTTGGAGAAATGTCTATTTAGGTCTTCTGCCCATTTTTGGATTGGGTTGTTTGTTTCTTTAATATTGAGCTGCATGAGCTGTTTATATATTTTGGAGATTAATCCTTTGTCCATTGATTCGTTTGCAAATATTTTCTCCCATTCTAAGGGTTGGCTTTTCATCTTGTTTATGGTTTCCTTTGCTGTGAAGCTTGTAAGTTTTATTAGGTTCCATTTGTTTATTTTTGTTTTTATTTCCATTACTCTAGGAGGTGGATCAAAAAAGATCTTGCTGTGATTTATGTCAAAGAGTGTTCTTCCTATGTTTTCCTCAAAGAGTTTTATAGTGTCCGGTCTTACATTTAGGTCTCTAATCCATTTTGAGTTTATTTTTGTATATGGTGTTAGGGAGTGTTCTAATTTCATTCTTTTACATGTAGCTGTCCAGTATTCCCAGCACCACTTATTGAAGAGACTGTCTTTTCTCCATTGTATATCCTTGCCTCCCTTGTCATAGATTAGTTGACCATAGGTGCGTGGGTTTATCTCTGGGCTTTCTATCTTGTTCCATTGATCTATGTTTCTGTTCTTGTGCCAGTACCATATCGTCTTGATTACTGTAGCTTTGTAGTATAGTCTGAAGTCAGGGAGTCTGATTCTTCCAGCTCCGTTTTTTTCCCTCAACTGCTTTGGCTATCCGGGGTCTTTTGTGTCTCCATACAAATTTTAAGATTTTTTTGTTCTAGTTCTGTAAAAACTGCCATTGGTAATTTTTTATTTTTTTTTTTCGGTACGCGGGCCTCTCACTGCTGTAGCCTCTCCTGTTGCGGAGCACACGCTCCAGATGTGCAGGCTCAGCGGCCATGGCTCACGGGCCCAGCCGCTTCGTGGCATGTGGGATCCTCCCGGACCGGGGCACGAACCCGCGTCCCCTGCATCAGCAGGCAGACTCTCAACCACTGCACCACCAGGGAAGCCCTGCCATTGGTAATTTGATAGGGATTGCATTAAATCTGTAGATTGCTTTGGGTAGTATAGTCATTTTCACAGTATTGATTCTTCCAATCCAAAAACATGGTATATCTCTCCATCTGTTGGTATCATCTTTAATTTCTTTCATCAGTGTCTTATAGTTTTCTGCATGCAGGTCTTTTGTCTCCCTATGTAGGTTTATTCCTAGGTATTTTACTCATTTTGTTGCAATGGTAAATGGGAGTGTTTCCTTAATTTCTCTTTCAGATTTTTCATCATTAGTGTATAGGAATGCAAGAGATTTCTGTGCATTAATTTTGTATCCTGCAACTTTACCAAATTCATTGATTAGCTCTAGTAGTTTTCTGGTGGCATTTTTAGGATTCTCTGTGTATAGTATCATGTCATCTGCAAACAGTGACAGTTTTACTTCTTTTCCAAATTGTATTCCTTTTATTTCTTTTTCTTCTCTGATTGCTGTGGCTAGGACTTCCAAAACTATGTTGAATAATAGTGGCGAGAGTGGACATCCTTGTCTTGTTCCTGATCTTAGAGGAAATGCTTTCAGTTTTTCACCATTGAGAATGATGTTTGCTGTGGGTTTGTCATATATGGCCTTTATTATGTTGAGGTAGGTTCCCTCTATGCCCACTTTCTGGAGAGTTTTTATCATAAATCGGTGTTGAATTTTGTCAAAAGCTTTTTCTGCATCTATTGAGATGATCATGTGGTTATTATTCTTCAATTTGTTAATGTGGTGTATCACATTGATTTGCATATATTGAAGAATCTTTGCATCCCTGGGATAAATCCCACTTGATCATGGTGTATGATCCTTTTAATGTGTTGTTGGATTCTGTTTGCTAGTATTTTGTTGAGGAGTTTTGCATCTATATTCATCAGCGATATTGGTCTGTAATTTTCTTTTTTTTTAGTATCTTTGTCTGGTTTTGGTATCAGGGTGATGGTGGCCTCATAGAATGAGTTTGGGAGTGTTCCTCCCTCTGCAATTTTTTGGAAGAGTTTGAGAAGGATGGGTGTTAGCTCTTCTCTAAATGTTTGATAGAATTCGCCTGTGAAGCCATCTGGTCCTGGACTTTTGTTTGTTGGAAGATTTTTAATCACAGTTTCAATTTCATTACTTGTGATTGGTCTGTTCATATTTTCTGTTTCTTCCTGGTTCAGTCTTGGAAGGTTATACCTTTCTAAGAATTTGCCCATTTCTTCCAGGTTGTCCATTTTGTTGGCATAGAGTTGTTTGTAGTAGTCTCTTAGGATGCTTTGTATTTCTGCGGTGTCTGTTGTAACTTCTCCTTTTCATTTCTAATTTTATTGATTTGAGTCCTCTCCCTCTTTTTCTTGATGAGTCTGGCTGATGGTTTAACAATTTTGTTTATCTTCTCAAAGAACCAGCTTTTAGCTTTATTGATCTTTGCTATTGTTTTCTTTGTTTCTATTTCATTTATTTCTGCTCTGATCTTTATGATTTCTTTCCTTCTGCTAACTTTGGGTTTTGTTTGTTCTTCTTTCTCTAGTTCCTTTAGGTGTAAGGTTAGATTGTTTATTTGAGATTTTTCTTGTTTCTTGAGGTAGGCTTGTATTGCTATAAACTTCCCTCTTAGAACTGCTTTTGCTGCATCCCATATGTTTTGGATCATCGTGTTTTCATTGTCATTTGTCTCTAGGTATTTTTTGATTTCCTCTTTGATTTCTTCAGTGATCTCTTGGTTATTTAGTAACATATTGTTTAGCCTCCGTGTGTTTGTGATTTTTACGTTTTTTTCCCTGTAATTCATTTCTAATCTCATAGCGTTGTGGTCAGAAAAGATACTTGATATAATTTCAATTTTCTTAAATTTACTGAGGCTTGATTTGTGACCCAAGGTGTGATCTATCCTGGAGAATGTTCTGTGCGCACTTGAGAAGAAAGTGTAATCTGCTGTTTTTGGATGGAATGTCCTGTCAATGTCAATTAAATCTATCTGGTCTATTGTGTCATTTAAAGCTTCTGTTTCCTTATTTATTTTCATTTTGGATGATCTGTCCGTTGGTGTAAGTGAGGTGTTAAAGTCCCCCACTATTATTGTGTTACTGTCGATTTCCTCTTTTATAGCTGTTAACAGTTGCCTTATGTATTGAGGTGCTCCTATGTTGGGTGCATATATATTTATAATTGTTATATCTTCTTCTTGGATTGATCCCTTGATCATTATGTAGTGTCCTTCCTTGTCTCTTGTAACATTCTTTATTTTAAAGTCCATTTTATCTGATATGAGTATTGCTATTCCAGCTTTCTTTTGATTTCCATTTGCATGGAATATCTTTTTCCATCTCCTCACTTTCAGTCTGTATGTGTCCCTAGGTCTGAAGTGGGTCTCTTGTAGACAGCATATATACGGGTCTTGCTTTTGTATACATTGAGCAAGCCTGTGCCTTTTGGTTGGAGCATTTAATCCATTCACGTTTAAGGTAATTATCGATATGTATGTTCCTATGACCATTTTCTTAATTGTTTTGAGTTTGTTTTTGTAGGTCCTTTTGTTCTCTTGTGTTTCCCACTTAGAGATGTTCCTTTAGCATTTGTTGTAGAGCTGGTTTGGTGGTGCTGTATTCTCTTAGCTTTCCCTTGTCTGTAAAGCTTTTGATTTCTCCATCGAATCTGAATGGGATCCTTGCTAGGTAGAGTTATCTTGGTTGTAGGTTCTTCCCTTTTATTAATGTAAGTATATCATGCCACTCCCTTCTGACTTGTAGAGTTTCTGCTGAGAAACAAGGGAGTTCCCTTGTATGTTATTTGTCATTTTTCCCTTGCTGCTTTCAACAGTTATTCTTTGTCCTTAATTTTTGCCAATTTGATTACTATGTGTTTCAGTATGTTTCTCCTTGGGTTTATCCTGTATGGGACTCGCTGCGCTTCCTGGACTTGGGTGGCTATTTCCTTTCCCATGTTAGGGAAGTTTTTGACTATAATCTCTTCAAATATTTTCTCTGGTCCTTTCTCTCTCTCTTGTCCTTCTGGGACCCCTATAATGCGAATGTTTTTGCGTTTAATGTTGTCCCAGAGGTCTCTTAGGCTGTCTTCATTTCTTTTCATTCTTTTTTCTTTATTCTGTTCCGCAGCAGTGAATTCCACCATTCTGTCTTCCAGGTCACTTGTCCGTTCTTCTGTCTCAGTTATTCCGCTATTGATTCCTTCTAGTGTAGTTTTCATTTCAGTTATTGTATTGTCCATCTCTGTTTGTTCTTTAATTCTTCTAGGTCTTTGTTAAACATTTCTTGCATCTTCTCGATCTTTGCCTCCATTCTTTTTCCGAGGTCCTGGATCATCTTCACTATCATTATTCTGAATTCTTTTTCTGGAAGGTTACCTATCTCTACTTCATTTAGTTGTTTTTCTGGGGTTTTATCTTGTTCCTTCATCTGGTACATAGCCCTCTGCCTTTTCATCTTGTCTGTCTTTCTGTGAATGTGGTTTTTGTTCCACAGGCTGTAGGATTGTAGTTCTTCTTGCTTCTGCTATTATTATTTTTATCTTTGTTATTACCACTGCATTATTATCATTATTTAGGAATATGCACCTGATGGCAAAACTATAAAGCAAGGAAATGATTAAAACAAAATTCAGAGCAGTGGTGTGTTTTAGAAGCTGCTCAATTATTAATCATGTTCTGTTTCAGGAGCCAAATGGTGAGGACACAGATATTCATGCGATTATTATTCTTTAACTGCATATATAGATTTTCACTGTTTTGTAGGTACGATCTGTTTAACGGTATAAATTTTAAAGATTAAATGGAATTAATTATTGAAGAGGATCAGAACCTTTCTCTTCCCGCTCCCAGCTGAAATCTGGCCTTCCCTGCAGGCCTGTTGGTGATGTATTTGCCTTCACAAAGGGAGCCTCAGCCTTCTGGAAAGGAACTGATCTGTTCAGCAGCTTTCCCCATTCATCATCCCCCAAGCAGTGTGTTTTACATTCATCTGCAGATGAAGATAAAAGGGTGGTGTGTTGCCCTCTTTAAGATTGCTGGTGGGATAAGCGTGAAAAGGAAGGCTTTCACATTTTACCCTAGGCTTTGCAGCAGTTGCCTTCCTCGGAATTGAAGAATCTTAGCTTGCTTGTAAGTGCTATTTGAGAAGCAAAATGCCCAAGGAAGAACAGGAGATTCTAAGCCCCAGAAAAGCAACATCTCCAGGTTAAGATTTTTTCACCGATGCCATCACATCATGTGAGCAGTCTGATGTTCCAGGGATTTACCCAGCAGGCTTGGTGGCTGTTAGTCCTCCATCGCTTTTGAGCTCAAAAGCTTTATAGAAATAATAATGGTAATAATTGATTAAGCACTTGCTATGCCCCAGGCTCTGGGCCCAGCATTCTGTGTGCATGATTTCCTGTAATCCTCACAACAGCTTTATGAGGAGCTCACATCTATCCCCATTTTGTAATTATACAGAGAGCCAGAGAGGTGAAGACACTTGCCCAGCGTCACACAGAGCCAGGATTTGAATAAAAATTCGTCTCCTTTACACGCATAATCTCCTTTGATTGCTCCATAATTCTGAGAGAGGAGAGGCTTTCCCATCCCTCTTTGACAGATGAGTAAGCTGAGTCTCAGAAAGGTGAAATACCAAGCCTAAGGTGATGCAGCTAGGAAGTAGCAGGACTCAGTCTGAGCCCCATCTGACTCCTGAATGGAAAGGCTTGGCCACTCCCCACCCTGCCTTCCATTCCCATGAATAACAAAGGTGAATTTCCTGTGAGCACAAATGCCAGTCTACACTACACTACACTCCAAGAGTCGATGGGGGAAAATAACTGCCTTCCATGTAGGGTTTGGGCAGAATTGCCTCGAAAACACTGGACCAGAAAAAGGATGGAATCAGAGCACAGGGGGCAGGAAAAACATTAGAGGGTGTGAAACTGAGTCTGAAAGGGCAGTGAGGAGGTAGTTTGCAGCTGCAGAAGTGAGGAAGGTCACAGGCATCTCTGAGGAAAATGTATGTGGTAAGGACATGACTAAGAGGTAGAGGTAACAGAATAGATGAAGCGAGAACATGTCATGAGAGGCTGTATACAAGAAATCTTGTGACAGGTATGGTGCCTTAGCATCCAAATGTTGGGTGTTGTAAGGTTGTCATGGGTCCCAGTTGGTCCCCCATCTTTCCTCTCCATCCATCCATCCATCCACCCATCCATCCATCCATCCATCCATTCATTCATTCATTCATTCATCCACCCATCATTCCAGCTATCATTTCATCCATCCATCCATCCATCCACCCACCGTAACCCTAACTCCAGCCTCTAGAGTTAGAGTCTGTCTATTCATCTATCTTTTTATTCATCCATCCGTCCATCTACCTATCCATCCACTGAGAAAGTGAGGTCCTTATGAGTAGGAACTTCACCCGTATTGCTCACCACCATATCCCCAGCACCTGGAAGAGTGCCTGGCACAGGGTAGGCATTTAATAACTGCTTGTCAGATGAATGAATAAACCCTTCCACTGGGCAAACATTTGCTGAGTGCCCATCAGCCACCCTGAGGAGAGCATTCTTTACTTCTTGGAGCTATGTTCTAGTGGGAAGAAATAGACAATAAAGAAAATAAATAGATAAATATATATCATGTCATATAAATGCATCTGGCCAAATAGTGCATTTTAGTGTGGTTCCCCCTAAAAGAAGACTGAGTAGGGGATTCAAGTAGAGGTCATTTATTTAGGAGGTTGTCCTAGAAAGTACCATCAAGAAATGGGAAATTGAAACAAGGAAGGGAAGAAAGCCAATAAATAACATGTTAATGAGTAGGTTTTGCTGTGGGCAACTGGGGTTCAATTCTGCAAAGAACACACTTAATATTTGCCCACCAAGAGGCAGGGTAGCTGAGATATTTTCCACCGACTCCTGCCTCTCGCAGCAGGGTATGGATGCGTGTGCGTGGATGGTGTTGGTATTTTATATAATATAGTCAGGAAAGGTCTCTCTGATAAGACAAGGTTTGAGAAGCGACCAGAGGAAGTGAAAGAGTGAGCCGTGCACGTGTCTGGGGGAAGAACACCCCAGGAAGTGGGAAGTCATGTGCAAAGGCCATGTGGTGGGTGGGGTGGGCAAGGAGGGGAGAGGCGGAGGAAGCCAGATCACAGAGGAGCTTTTTCAGTCACTGGTAAGAATTTCCACTTTGACTCCAAGTGAGATAGGAAATCATTGGAGAATTTTGAGTGCAGAAGTGTCATGATTAGATTTTGTTTTAAAAGGATGCTTCTGGCTGCTGTGTGAAGAGTGGACTGTAGTGGCCGGGACAGAAGCAAGGAGGACCACGGCGGGGGCTACTACAGTAATCCAGGGTGTATTCGCAAGTTGCCAAGATATTAAAGTTGTCATCACAAGGAAAGAATATTTAACTCAGTGAGGTGATGGATAGTAACTACTCTTACCATAGTAATCATTTCACTATATATATCAAATCATTATGCTGTACACCTTAAACTTATACAATGTTATGTCAATTATATCTCAATAAAAATAAGGACAAAATAATCCAGGTTATATATCATGATGACTTGGGCCAGAATAATAACAACAGTGGAGGTTTTTAAGAAGTCATCAGACTCTGGATTATTTGGAAGGTCAATATTTCCTGACAGATGATACGTGGAGAGTGAGAAAAAGGAAGCGACAAAATTCAGTCTGAGCAGCCAGAAGGCCAGAGGTGCCACTGATGAGATGTGGGGGAAGGTGGACACCTTAGGTTGGATGCCTATTAGTCATCCAGGATGTCCTAAGCAGGACGGCCTGGGTTTGGAGAGACGGAGGCTGGGGATGTGTACTTGACGTGGGAGTTGTCAGAGCACAGCTTGTATGTGAAGCTCAGAAGTTGGATGAGACTCAGTGGAAGTGAGTGTAGAGGGGAAGGGTCCTGAGTCCCAGGGTGTCCCAGTGTGTAGAGGGCAGGCAATGAGGAGGCGCTCAGAAAGAGATGGGAAGCAGAAGCCAGGGAGGGAGGTAGAAAACCAGGAGCACGTGTGTCCTGGAAGCCAAGTCAAGAACGCGTTTCAAGATGAAGGGAACAACCAATTGTAGCAAATGCTGCTGACCTCCAATAAGATGAATGTTGAGGGTGGCCCATTGGATATGGCAAAATGGAGTTTATCAGTGACCTTGCTACAGCTAGTTTCAGGGCAGCCCGACTGGACTGGACTCAAGGGAGTATGAGAGAAGAAGTAAAGGAATCCGGACAACTCTTTTGAGTCTTTTTTTTTTTTTCTAAAGGGAACAGATGGTGGCTGGAGTGGGATGTGGAGTCAAGGGAAGTTTCTTTTTTGTTATTTTTGTTTGTTTTGTCTTAAGAAGGGAGCTGTTGGACCAACTTTGCTCACTGATGGGAATGACCCCATAGAACGAGAAAAACTGATGATGCCAGAGGGAAAGGGATCAGCCGCTGGGGTGAGGAGTTTACGTAGGTGCAAGTGGAGGAGCCCAGGGTCCCAGGGTGGGGTCTGCAGCTCAGATGGGCCTCGCTGGGCACGGGAAGGAGGCAGGAGCACAAGTTCACCCCGGGAAGCTTGGCAGGTGTGGACGTGGCAGGAGCACAGTACGGGGGAATGGCTTCCTGTTTTCTCAGGGGAGAGCACTCGAGGTTATTAACCGAGACCAAGGAGGAAGAGTTGGAGGGTTGGAGAGAGAGTTAGGAAAGTCGTCCAGCAGCTGGGATCAAGGAAATGCCACAGGGTTGTGAGGTCAGCGAGCAGGAATTTAAAGTGAAAAGCAGCAGCAGTCATGTGGATCTGTGGAGCCACAGGTGGGGAAAGGCCGGGACTCGGATTTAAGCTGGGTTGAGGCTTTGCCAGGTGAGTGGGAAGGAGGTAGAAGGTTGAGAATATGAAGGTTGAATGCAAAGGAGTGACTACACCAATGGGCCATCTCTCTCTGTCTCTGACACACACACACACACATTTACACACCTAGATACCTTGAGGGGATGTGGGGTAGGTGTTAGTAACTTTCAGAAACACAATAGAGCTGTCAGCTGTGTGTAACTGTGAAGTGAGCTACATACGTTGTGATCATTAAGTGACTGCCGCCTCTGCTCTGCAGCAGTGTATCATATTTTTTCCCCATCAAACCAGAGAAGAACAACTGTGAGCATCAGGGAAGGAGGAAGTGGGAACAACCATGACAAAACTAGAAGCAAGTGTCTGAGATTGTTTTCCACTCCTCCAACCCAGTGTGTCTTTAAAACAAAACACCCAGGACTCAAACGGGTCCTGAATGATCCTCTCTCTCCTCCCGCCCTGGAAAGGCAGAAGTCTCAAGGGGACCCATTTGGGACAAGCAGGCTCTCACTGGCATCTAATTCAAGTCCAAGAAAATTGCTTGGGACTGGCAGTGGGCAGGGAGCTAAATTCAGTGGGGAGGTGGGAGGAGTATGGACAGTGGTGATCAGTACAGGTGGGAGCTTCAGTCTTATTGGGAAGGACTCCTAATTATGTGATTCAACACCTAGATAAAGGATTTTTTTGAAGCACAAATAGCTCTTTCTGTAATAGCTGTTTCTTTTCTCAGGCATCCCTGGGCAGAGAGCCAGAGGACAAAGGAAGATGTCCTAGTGACCCAACCAGTGCTGAGCCCTGTGTACTCAGTGAGGCATAGCAGCCCAGGTTCCTGGGCTCAGGACTGCCCAGGGCAGGACACTGGGGCTGGTGGGGGAGGGTGGGATAAGAGCAAAGAGTTGCTGCTCCTGGACCCAACACCAATCTCTCATAAATGGCTGCCCATTTACAATAGCCCTGCACAAGGAAAGATGCTGAGGCTCAGAGGGAAGACTGTGGGGATTGATTAGCAATGTCTGCCATGAGCTCAGAAGTGGAGAGTGGTGGTCTATATGCCGTGTATTAGCCACTTGTGACCCAGGGTACTTTTGTGGAAAGCCCATCAGTCCAGCTAGATGGGAGTGTGGCAGTAGGGCAGTGTCAGGTCAGTAGACCCTTGCCAGAAGATAAATCTATTGATAAAACCCGCTTCCACCATTCTGTTGGGTTGGCCAAAAAGTTAGTTCAGGGTTTTCCAACATCTTACGGAAAAACCCGAACGAACCTTTTGGCCAACCCAATATTACTCATGTGATCGGGGGCAAATGACTACATCTCTTAGAGTTTCTTTTTTTTTTTTTTTGTCTGCACAATGGGGGGAATAATCACTACCTCATTGGTGGTTATGAGGATAAAACGACTATTAAAACCCTTTGTGAATTTCTGTACAGGCACAAGGTATTGTTAATATGGTTACATTGATTTCTATTGCTTCTACTATTCGTTTTCTGCGCATTGTCATCTATGGGACAAGCACCCTGCTTGGTGCTTTTCTGTATATTATTTCTCTCTCGTAATGGCTTTGCAAGTTAGGTACTCATCATGGTCTCCATTGTACAGAGGGGGAGGCTGAGTTTCATAAAGGGGAGATGACCCACTCATTGTCACACGGGCAGTGGAGATAGATCCAGGATATGAACCAGGCTGGAGAGATCCCTCAGCCATTGATTTTCATCTCCATCCTGTGGACCTCTTACCACCAACCAGCCTAGGAACCCAGCTTCCTGGGTCCCAGTCCCAGTTCCTTTGAATACTCCCTGTGTGTCCTAAGGATGCTACATCCCCACCTGGAATTCAGCCTTTACCTCCTGGAAAGAGACAGTTAGACTAGACCCATGGCTTTCAGACTGTGTTCCTTAGAGTCCCAGAGGTCTGCAGAGTTTCCCCCAAGGGAAAGTGAAGGGAAGCTAAGCCTGGGATGAGGGAGATTGGCTTTATTTCTCATGTCAGGGTTCCAGGTATGATTTAATTTGAAAAGGAATACTGCTGCTTAAAAGAAGTTTGGGAACCATCCCCTTAAATGATGGTGGCTGTCATTTATTCAGCACCCATTATATGCCAAGCCTTTCACATATACTATTCCCAACCGTCAGTAACAAAACTATAAGGTAGGCATTATTATCCCATTTTTGAGAAAAAGAAACTGAGGTTCAGAGAGGCTCAGTCTCTGGCTCAGTATCACCTAGGTAGTTGTGCCAAATCAGGGATTCCAACTGAGCTCTGTCATTTCGAAGCCGGTGGTTAAACCCTCAGGCTGCTGGACCATATCTCTCATTGGAGGCAGTTTGTAATTAGTCTTAGTGCGTCGTTATTGTCAGAAAAGACATTTCCAGGGAGTAACAGTCCAAATGATGGCTGTGAGGTCAGCTGAGGGAGTGTTGGGATTCCTCGCCAGTAGAACTGGCTGACAAGGGCGGGAACCTGTTTTAACAAGCAATCTTCTCGTTCTTTGAGACCTTTCCAAACAGAGTGAGCGTTCGTAGCAGTGCAGAACTGAGAACAAGATTTCACCAGCTGAGACTGCATCAGAAAACTTTTTTAGTCTTTTGGGAGCATCAGTGGCAAACATAATTTGCAAATCTTTCTCCTTAACACGCTGCCTCCTGTCAAAGACTAGGATTCTCAGGCATATTTCATTCCATTTCTTTTTTTTTTTTTTTTTGCGGTACGCGGGCCTCTCACTGTTGTGGCCTCTCCCGTTGCGGAGCACAGGCTCCGGATGCGCAGGCCCAGCGGCCATGGCTCACGGGCCTAGCCGCTGCACGGTATGTGGGATCTTCCCGGACCGGGGCACGAACCCGTGTCCCCTGCATCGGCAGGCGGACTCTCAACCACTGCGCCACCAGGGAAGCCCCATCCCATTTCTTTTTAATTAAAAGCTATTATATATTTATTTTTCAGCTGCTGTAGAGGGAGGGAATGTAAGCATTCATTCAATAACCATTTATTATGTCCTTTTACGTGCCAGCCCCATGAAGTGCGCTGGGACATGCAAAGATGATTAAGCCACAATCCCTCCCCTCAAGGGGGTTACAACCCAGTTGTGGGGAAAGAGAATAGATGTGTAAGTAAATAAGTATATGAAGGGGTGCCAAGTGCTGTGGTGGAAGCATATTCATTGGAGGGTGGTTCTAACCAGTGCCTTCTGAGTCAAATTCAGCCCATCAGCATATGTGGAGGCCCCCATAAAAATTGAACTTGTGGGGCTTCTCTGGTGACACAGTGGTTGAGAGTCCGCCTGCCGATGCAGGGGACGCGGGTTCGTGCCCCGGTCCGGGAATGCCCCACATGCCACGGAGCGGCCGGGCCCGTGAGCCATAGCTGCTGAGCCTGCGTGTCCGGAGCCTGTGCTCCACAACGGGAGAGGTCACAACAGTGAGAGGCCCGCGTACCACAAAAAAAAAAAAAAAATTGAACTTGTGGCCAAGAATCATCTAGAGTTTTCACATAAAAATCTAGATTTAAAGCTCCCCAGGAAGTCAAGAAATCTGCCAATACCAGGCCTGGATTTCCACATAGTAACATCAGCTGGAGCTGAGTGGTGGCCACCCTCTCCTGGAAGGACTCCGTTCTCTACTTTGCCTCAGTCACCACCACTCCCTATTGCCAGCTGGCCTTGGCCTACTAGGCTCATTGATGCTGCCGCTCTCCGGCCTCTGGAGGGTTTGAGTTTGTGACTCTTTATCGGTAGGTAAGATAGCAAGGCCTGTGGCCTTGACTGGCTGCTTCTTTGATTTTCCCCTGGGTTACACCTCCTGGTCTTTAACTCCAGCTCTTGATGACCTGGGGGAGATCACTTCTTCCCTGTAGACTTCAATTTCCTCATGTTTTGTAATTGTTGAATTCTTGTCCAGGGAGGCATTCCAAAAAATGTTGAGGGAAGGAAAGAAAAAAGGTAGGGAGGCAGGGAGGGAGGGAGGGAGGAAAGAAAGAGGAAGAGAGGGAGGGAGGGGCTGTCGCATCACCTTCACAGACTTTTTGTGAGAATCAAGCAGGATGTTATGAACGTGCTTGTAAAATTTAAAGTGATATGCACATGTAAGCTACTTCTAATAACATAGTTGTGTTTCTGCACTTTGCAAAAAGCCTCCTGTGGAATCCTACAATAGTGAGATTCTACTTTAAAAACATGTATTTCAGAGAAGTTTTGGAAGTGGAGTTAAATTCAGTTATTATTGGTTTTTTTTACTGCAGAATTGTCAGAGCCTTCATTATACCTTAAAATGTAATATGTATTCTCAGTAGAGGAAGATCCCGTGTGGGTATCTCATACCTAGTTGGCCAGGAAACCCTTCTTTCACAGAATTTCATGAAGGACAAGTGTTCTGTGGTACATCCTTTGAGAAATGCTGACTTGATTTCATGCAGGAGACCACCCAGGTCACTAGGGAAACTGACATGTTCATTATTATGTAAAAAGAAAGGGGCAGAAAGTATAGATGTTGATCCTGAATTTCAGTCCAGTGTTTTTTGTGTGATAGTATCTTTCTCCAGGGATCCTTCCCTGACTACTATCATTTCTCCCCACCCTTTAGGCTGATTTGGGGTCTCCCCTTGGTTCCCCAACTTCCCCCTCCTCCATGCTTGCTGCAACCCAGTATATAGCAGCTGGGTTATAATCCCCTAGATGATAAATTCCATGAGTTTCATGAGCTCTTATCATGTGTGTCTTGTACATCACTGAATCCCCAGAGCCTGGCACAGTGCCTGATACATAGATTCTCTCTCTCATTCTCTGATACATATTAGATTCCCTTATATTATATATACAGATGAGATTCTATAGATAGATAATAGGTGGGCAGAAAGAAAAAAGATACGATCATATGTTTAATATATATTCAGATAGGTACAGATAGATAGCTAGAAAGAAAAAGAAAGAAAGAAAGGATCTAATATATATCTAATATACATTCAGATAGGTATCTATATAGCAAGATGGATAGATGGATAGATAGATAGATATAGAATAAACCTCTGTTTACAATTGTGTTTCTATATAAAATTTGAGGACGGAAGATTTTTCTTGAAGCACCCAAATAATTCAAGAGGTGAGGGAAAAGCAACATTTTTATGCTAATTATCTGACAAACAGATTGCTGCATGCTCGTCTGACTTCCCTTCTGGGTCTGCTTTTTCAGCCTGGAGACATGAACAGACGCAGCCTTGCTCTGCTCCAAGTAAATTACCTTCCATAGAGTGGATCACGCTGTTGGAAGCACAATGGAATGTTCTTTCGCTTCACAAAGTGTGTCCTCAAAGTTTGCCTTTGATTTGCCTTCCCAAGGCTTCACAGCCTCCCGGCTTCTCCAGAGTTGCTCCTTTGATAAAAGCGTTCAGTCTCTCTGGTTTCCATTTTGCTGGGTACATTGGGAGCCTGTGGGGAGGCAGGTCCTGCTGGGAAATGAGCAGAGCATTTCAGCCCATGTGACCTGAATTTCACAGCATCTCCGGCCTCCTGGCTCTGTAGCTGGCAGCTAAGGGGCTGTGCAGAAACCCAGGACCCCAGATGGGAAGAGACAGTGGAGGACATCTCCCCAGATGTACTCCGGATCAGGAAACTGAGGACCAGCGAGGGGAGAAGCCTTCCCCAGTGTTCTGAGACTGCTCCCCTGAGACAACATGAACTTTGTATCTTTTCAGCGTCTCTCTTTAGATGTTTTTATGGGCCATGATGTTTGTTTATTCAGTTGTTCTTTGTTGTTTTGTTTGTAGCCACAATTTCCTCAGCCAGAGCCTAGAAAGAGACCGTAGATAGTATAATGATTAAAAGCATGGCCTCTGCAGTCAGACTACTGGAGTGCAAATCCTGGCTCCACCGATTTTCCTGCGTTGTGACCTAGGGCAAGTTACTTGACCTCTCTGTGATTCAGTCTCTGCATCTGTAAAGTGAGGGTAATCATAGACTGTTGTGAGGATTAAATAGGTCAATTTGTATAAAGTGTCTAGAATCTAGTAAGCACTGTAAATGTGCTTGCTACTTTCATTACCCACCAATGCCATTATTTTTCCTAATACATCCTTTTTTTAAAAAGAGCCTTCCCTTCATGAATATCTTTTATTTATTTAATTAAAAAAATTTTTTTAATTTTGTTTTTGGCTGCGTTGGGTCTTCATTGCTGCACGTGGGCTTTCTCTAGTTGCGGAGAGCGGGGGCTACTCTTCGTTGTGCTGCACGGGCTTCTCATTGTGGTGGCTTCTCTTTTTGCGGAGCATGGGCTCTAGGCGCGCGGGCTTCGGTAGTTGCCGTGTGTGGGCTCAGTAGTTGTGGCTCGTGTGCTCTAGAGCGCAGACTCAGTAGTTGTGGTGCACGGGCTTAGTTGCTCCGTGGCATGTGGGATCTTCCCGGACCAGGGCTCGAACCCGTGTTGCCTGAATTGGCAGGCGGATTCTTAACCACTGTGCCACCAGGGAAGTCCCCAGTACATCTTCTTTTAAGACTTACATTACATATATATATATATATATATAATTTTTTTTTTTTTGGCCGCACCACGCAGCTTGCAGGATCTCAGTTCCCCGACCAGGGATTGAGTCCGGGTCACAGCAGTGAAAGCCTGGAATCCTAACCAGTAGGCCACCAGGGAGCCCCCTGAGTCATACTATTGTCCTTCTTTATTGAGTTCTTACTATGTGGAAGACGCTGTGCTGGCCACCTGGGCTGTGTTTCCTGGTTTCATCTTTACATTCTCCCCATTTTTTTTTTTTGGCCATGCCTCATGGCTTGTGGGGTCTTAGTTCCCTGACAAGGGATCGAACCTGGGTCCTTGGCAGTGAAAGAGCTGACTCCAAACCACTAGACTGGAATTCCCATATTCTCCCCATTTTTGAGAAGGGAAAATAGAGGCTACTCAAAACCTGTGAATTGCACAAGTCAACTCTCTGAAAACATCATGTGGCTTCTTTGTACCTACATCACCAAGCCAGAACCAAGGGAAACTTCGGAGGATCTCTCATTTTCCTCCTGCATCACGTGGGTTTTCACATTTACCTCTGCAACAGAATGGAATAAGCAGGCATGCGTTTGCAAAGGTCGCAGAATTCAAATAACGGGCATCGTGCTTCCTTCTCCAAGAAAGCACAGGAAAATAGCAGGAGTTGGCATTGCTTTGCATTCATTACCAGGTTGGTTCCTGGGGAGCGGTGGGTGGCAGGAAACTGATGAGCTGGTCCCCTAAGATGGAGCCATGCAGCCTGAGAAGCCTCTCTTGCCTGAAAACAAAAAGGAAGTGATGGGCATCGACACTTCCTGTGAGCAGTGAGGATGCTCCTTCCTCCTTGGAAATGCAGAGATGAACCCTTAGGACACCTGCCAAGGGGCGCCTCTACTCTCAAATGTTTCCTATGCGTAGATTTCTAGCATGACTGTTACCTTTCTAAGAATAACACAAAGGCTCAGTCAGCCAGTAACACAATAGTGTGAATCAGTTAGAGCTCAGAGTGGAACAAGTACTGGACTCGGAGTAGAGAAACGTGGCCTTTTTTTTTTTTTTTTTACATCTTTATTGGAGTATAATTGCTTTACAATGGCGTGTTAGTTTCTGCTTTGTAACAAAGTGAATCAGTTATACATATACATATGTTCCCATATCTCTTCCCTCTTGCGTCTCCCTCCCTCCCACCCTCCCTATCCCACCCCTCTAGGTGGTCACAAAGCACCGAGCTGATCTCCCTGTGCTATGCGGCTGCTTCCCACTAGCTATCTATTTTACATTTGGTAGTGTATATATGTCCATGCCACTCTCTGGCATTGTCAGAGCTTACCCTTCCCTCTCCCCATATCCTCAAGTCCATTCTCTAGTAGGTCTGTGTCTTTATTCCTGTCTTACCCCTAGGTTCTTCATGACATTTTTTTTTCTTAAATTCCATATATATGTGTTAGCATATGGTATTTGAGAAACGTGGCTTTGAAACCACTGTGGCTTCAGCCACCTTGTCAGCAATGTGGCCTGGGCAAATTGCATTACCTCTGCAGAGCACAGAAGCTGAATTAGAGAGAAAGTTACAAGTGGTCTGTGAGCCACATGGGGCCCCCTGGCCTATTTTTATCTCTGTTAAATATTTTTAAATGTTTAAGTGGGATAATTACTTTTAAATGACCAATTCATTTAATAATTTATTTAAATATATTTAATGCTTAATATTTCAATGTAATGATTTATTTAAATCATAAATTTTCAAATGATTTTTGATTTAGGATAATTAATTTTTTTGTTTGTTTGTTTGTTTGTTTTGTGGTACGTGGGCCTCTCACTGCTGCGGCCTCTCCCGTTGCGGAGCACAGGCTCCGGACATGCAGGCTCAGCGGCCATGGCCCATGGGCCCAGCTGCTCCGCGGCATGTGGGATCCTCCCGGACCGGGGCACGAACCTGTGTCCCCTGCATCGGCAGGAGGACTCTCAACCACTGCGCCACCAGGGAAGCCCAATTTTTTTTATTTTGAATTGAGATAATTAATGTACACAATTAGGATTTGCCCCAGACCCCAGTGTTCCCCGATGCCTCACATATGACTGCCTCTCACATTCACTACATCTGCTCTGGCCTCTGTACTTATTTGATTTTGATTCTGGATTGGAAACATCTCTCTGGATTTTGATGTATGACAGTAGGCTGAAGGCTGAGCTCTAAAAGAATGGGTCCCCAGTCAAGTAAGTTTTGATGAGGGGGAAGAGAGAACGTCTGTCTTTACAAACGAAGTGTTTTCTGGGGAAGGTGAGGTATAGTGAGAAGCCAGGAGGTACCAAGGACACAGGCAGTGTCACTTCTCCAACAAAATGTTAGTGACCTTGCTGTGATGTAGGATACATACCTAGTTGAGGGACTTCCTTGGTGGCGCAGTGGTTAAGAATCTGTCTGCCAATGCAGGGGATACAGGTTCGAGCCCTGGTCCAGGAAGATCTCACATGCCACGGAGCAACTAAGCCCGTGTGCCACAACTCCTGAGCCCGTGTGCCTAGAGCCCGTGCTCTGCAACAAAGAGAAGCCACTGCAATGAGAAGCCTGCGCACCGCAACAAAGACCCAGCACAGCCAAAAATAAATAAAATAAATAAATTAAAAAAACAAAACAAAACATACCTAGTTGAAAGAAGAACCCTGGAGTCCAGTCTAAACACCAGGCTTCAAACCCAATTCCAACCCTCTTTCCCTTGGGCCAGTTACTAAACCTCTCCGAGGCCCTTAACACACAAGTCAATGGTAGTTACCTTTTCCATGTTTTTATTTTTTTCAACTTCCTGTCTATACAAGGCAGGACATTTCTATGTATACTTCCCCTCTTCTCCACAAAATAAGGAAGAAATTTCTTTCCCCACTTTATAAATGAAGTGTCTTCATAGACCCAGGAGTGTAGGAGGTCACACAGCGGGCCCCAGGCAGGTGTCATCCAGCCCCATCTCACCTTATGTGCCACCATGATGCTTCTGGGCTCCACCTGTCAAGCTGGGGTGTTGATGAAACACGCCTGCCAGGTCAGATGTAAGGATGGAGTGTGAGTGACCACCTGACTGCAACTCAACTATTTCATCCGGAAGATTCTCGTTCATGAAGCAAATGAGGAAGGAAACGGCCAGAGGAATGCACCTCCTGCCAGACCCCTTGATTTAGCGGGCAGTTATGGAGCTGCTGCCCACGGACTGCCCGCAGGCCTGAGAGGGAGAAGGATTGGTTCGTCCCTGAATAATGGCTGGTGGTGGTGTTCCTTCCAAGGGGCCAGTTCCTCACACTTGTTTCTGGACAGCCTGGAGAGGGATGCTTTACCCTGAAATCAAGATGAGGAGGGGTCTGATGAGCCGTTTCCTTTCAGAATGCATCTCAAGACGAAGAGGAAGGAGTAGCGCACGGCATGATGGAAAGGGAAGGCCATATCCATAAACGGCTCCCAAAAGGAATTACCTAGCAGCCCATGGCCCATCCAGAAGCTGGTGATGGAGATGAAGCCAGGAAGTCTGTGGGGGAGAAAAAAATCACCCAGCACTTCCCTCATATGTTATCATAGTTGATTCGAGTTGCTTTGTTTTTCCTTTTCTTAAATTATTACCATTTCCACCTTCTCCCTGTTGAGTTTCATGGCCTGTTACAAGGGTTTTCCTCTGGAACAGAGCACGATGTAAATTCCCTGAACACTTTCCTCCTGAAGCCTGAAAAGGAAGCCTGAAAAGTGATCCCTTTTCTGCCCAGACCGGCTCCTCACAGTTAAGAGGAAAATTGGAGAGTTATCTAGGGAATGCAGCAAAGTGGGCCTTGCCCCCACCAAAAAGAAATTAAAGATTTCATATTTTTTTTTTCTTTTTAGACGCCTACTCAGAACCATAATCATATTTAAAGTCTCACACCAGCCCTGCGAGGTAGGAAGGAGAGGAATGATCCTCAGGTGGGAAAACAGGCCCAGAGTGGGTAGGTAAGTTTGCACAAGATCACACAGCAAGCCCCAGCAGAGCCAGGTCTTGGGATCAGACCTTCTGACCAGACCTGCTCACCATACCCTCTCTAGAGGGGTCGAGGGGAATCTGTTCACTTCCCAGGCAGAAGTCCAGCCGATAGTTTACAGACTGGACACCCAGGGTGTCCCAAATCAGGAGACGGGGGTTATGGGTCTCCACACCGATGGTGGTCACTGAGCTCTGAGTTTTTCCCCTCTTCCCCAAGTGATATATATCAAGGAGATAAAGGCAGCTCTTTCTCTCCAAATAGGTAGAAGCCCTTCATCTGGAAGGTGTTCAATTTTCCACTACCGTGTTCATTTTCCAGGTAAGTTTCATGTTTCTCTTTCCTCCATTTGATACCATAATTGGGGCATTTTCCTGGTGCCTTAATTCAGCAGCTCCATTTTGAAAATGTTCATTCACTGTCTCTCCAGGTCTCCTTTTCCACACTCCTCCCTCCCTCCTTCCTTCCCCACCTGGTTTCTATAATAGCATCCCTTCATTCAGTGCAAATCAAAATAGTTTTTTTTTTAAAAAAAACAAAACCTTGTCCTTACAATTGATATTCTTCAGAAAAAAAAAATTTAATGATTTGAAATATTTCTGGATCATTTTAAAGCTCCAGCAGGACTGCTGCTCTAGTCAAAAAGATGTCTGCAAACCCCCTCCTCATCTTTCAGGGACAGAGAAATAGACATGGAAACAAAATGATTACACAAATCCTGTGTTTCATGTTGGGTTTCCTATCAAATAATAGCAACTCACCTCAAGGTGAAAGAAAGGGAAAATGAGATCTCGGTTGGAAACAGCAGGAATCACCAAGCAGACGATGCTCTTAGCTCCTGGCTTCAGCTCACCCCACCCCAGCCAGAGCCATGCACTGGACTCTCTGCTTAGGAACTGGGTTCCAATCCCAGCTCTGCCATTTAATGGCTGTGTGACCTTGGACACTAATTTCATCTCTCGGAGCCTTGGGTTCCTCTTCCTTGTGGAGTTGTCGGGAATGTTTATTAACATAGTAGTGATAGTCTTAATCAGTGATAGAATCAGGCACTCATTAGTGATGCTTACTCTTCACCCACAGGGGGGGATTTTTACTCCATCCCTGCCGCAGTTTTTACAAGGGTCAGTGTGATGATTATATCCATCGTACCGCTGCAGACACTGAGGACCAGAGAGGTGCAGCAACTTGCCCAAGGTCACACAGCTAATATGCAGCATGCCAGAACTGATTCTGACGCCTGTGTTCTTGACCATGCTTGAAAACACCAGGACACCGTGCCCTGCACAAAGTACATACTTGGAAAAATTTTGTTCCTGCTCTTCTTCCAAAAATGACCCTGTTAGGACAAGGGCTCAGCCTGTCTGTCTACAGCATAATAATTCTATGTGCGCCCTCTCCAGAGACCTCTAGAATAAAGGCCCCTTTAATTAGTAGAATGGTGCTCTTTGGGGCCAAAGTAAAGAGACAGTAAAGCAACTCCCGGAGTGGACAAGCACGTGCACCCAAGCCAAGCACTTCGTCCTGACACAGAGGAGATTAATGGCCCATAAAGAGGTGTAGCAGGGCTTCCCTAGCGGTGCAGTGGTTAAGAATCCACCTGCCAATGCAGGAGACTCGGGTTTGAGCCCTGGTCTGGGAAGATCCCGCATGCCGCGGAACAACTAAGCCCGTGCGCCACAACTACTGAGCCTGTGCTCTAGAGCCCGCGAGCCACAACTACTGAGCCCACGTGCCACAACTACTGAAGCCCACACACCTAGTGCCTGTGCTCCACAGCAAGAGAAGCCACCGTAACGAGAAGCCTGCACACTGCAATGAAGAGGAGCCCCCGCTCGCCACAACTAGAGAAAAGCCTGTGCACAGCAGGCTTTATTTATTAATTATTTAATAAATAATTTAATAAATTAATTTTAGAAAAGGGCAACAACTGTGAAAATGATTTATAAAAAAAAAAAGAGGTGTAGCAACTGTGAAGTTCAAGCTGCGGCTTCTGGAGGGCAGTCAGCCCATAGTGGTTTTGGAGTCACTGATGGCCGGGGAGTGGTCAGACCTGCTTCCCCAACACCTGGCCCACTCAGCTGCGGTCATGGAAGCCTCATCTGGCCAGGGTTGGCAGCCCTCACTATGGAGTGGGGTCCAGAAACCCCAGGGCAGTCTAATCCCAGGTACCCAAGAGGGATGCAAAATGCTTCCCTGCCTGTTAATTGTAACTGCCCAGTCTCTCTCTTGTTTCTCAAACGTATTGGTCTTAAGACTGTTGACACTCTTAAAAATGCTGGAAGATCCCCAAAGAGCTTTTGTATATATGTGTTTCATATCAATAAAAATCATCATATTACAAATTAACACCGACACATTTTTAAAACATTTATTCATTTACAAATCACAATAATAAACCATTACAAGTTAACATACCTAACATGTTCTACTGAAAAATAACTATATTTTTGCACAGTAGAAATGTGGAGAAGAGTGACATTGATGATGGTGATGACAACGATTTATAATACATCCCGGACCCTGACTACCATCATGGGAATCTTTACAAGAGCCCCATACGTTAATTCCAAGATTCTTTTCATTTTATCATTGAGGACACACAGAGATTAACTTGCCCAAGGGCAGAGCCGGGATTCAAACCCATGCAGATGGGCTCCGGGTACTGTATTCTTGGCCATGACAGTGCGTATACAGTCTCCATTACAGATAAACGGTCTCAGGCGGAGAATTGCGTCGGCCAAGGCGGTAAATCTCCGGCGTTGCACTTAGCAACTAAAAATACCAGGAGCATGCTAACTAGGCAAGGCTGGGTTTATTCAGTGTTATGTTTGTTAAATATTTGATCTGGGACAATTAAATGGCAGCTTCTCTCTAGAGAACCAAAGCTGATGGGCCCAGAAATAAAGTTGATGAAAACAGCCCTAATTGAAATCATACTGGAATGTGTACAGTTTACAAAACCGTCCCATATGTGTTAGTTTGTTTAATCCTCTGTTTAAATGACGCTCACCCGTCTTCCCGCAAATCGGCACTCTGTGCTTCGTCCGCACAGCTGCATCCTTGAACCAGGCGTCAGCCTTGCTGGTCTGGACTTCTGCTGCAGCCCCTTTAATCCCCGTCCTCTGTCTCCTGACGGGCTCATGCCACTTGAATGCTACCTCCGGTGGTTTCCTTCAATAATAATAATGGCAGTGGATATTAACTGATCACTTCCCGTGTGCCAGACACCCCGCTGAAAGCTAGGCATGGATTATATCCTCTGCGTCTCTCGGTAACTCTGAGTTATGTATTTTTAATCACCACCTTCCCCGTTTCGCAGCTGAGGACAGCAAAGCTTAGACCCGGCACATGATTTACCCAAGGATACCAGCTAGGAAGCCCCAGCCCTGGGGTTTGTGGCAGCGGTCGGACTCCCCAGCTGGTTCTGAGCCGCTGAGCAGCCGTACCTCCCATCAGCGAGGCACCCTGATCCACCGCTGCCCTCCCTGGTCTCCTCTGGGTCCTCAGTGCCCGCGAATGCTTCATTGTGGCATCCAGGTCCTTTAAAGTTGGGTTCCTGACTCCTCTCCTGGACTCTCCCTCCCGCCTCACCTTATTGCCCTGCACCCCATCCTCTAGCCACACCGAGCTCCCCCGTTCACCTTGTCACAGGGCCACCACACCTTCGCACGTGCCGTTTTGTCCCCGAAAGCCATGCCCTCCTCACCAAACTCCTACGCAGCCTTGACGACCGAGTCCCGCAGTCCTGTCCGTTCTGAAGTCATGGGTGACTTTTCGCTCCCTTCTGAAGGCACCGTCAGGGTCCTCCATCCCCACGCAGATTTAACCTTATCACCTTGTGTTGTTTAGGGCACTGGAGGAGGGCAGAGACGGTGGATTCAGAACCGTCGGGGATCCACTGGGTTGTTGCCAGACGGGTAAGCACTTACTTCGCTGTTTTCTCAGAAAAATTTGCTACTTCCCTATCAAAGCTGCAGCACCCACACTATTAGAGTGGGCGTGCAGGGTCTCCTCCCTCCCCCGGGGTTTAGGAATGTAGCCTGAAGCTCCTGAGTAGCTTACCTTGAAATGTCTTTGACGGCTCTTTGTCTCAAAAAGGAATGTAAATTTTATGTTCTATTCAATATTATCTGCATTTGTTTTAATATAAAAATGTTTTGCATTAACAAAAAAATCTTCAAGTAAAGATGATCTAGGAAAATGAAAAACAAACAAAAACCAAAACAACATCGGGTCCATGTCCAGCCTCCACTACTTACTAAATATGTGTATCCCTGCTCAAGTGATTTTGCACCTTTCTGAGCCTCAGTGGCCCCATCTGTGAAATGGGTCTGATAACGGGGTGACATGCCCTCACAGGGGTATTATAAGGATGCAAGGGGGGACTTCCCTGGTGGTCCAGTGGTTAAGGCTCTGAGCTTTCACTGCAGGGGGTACGGGTTCAATCCCTGGTCGGGGAAGTTCTGTATGCCGTGCAGTACAGCCAAAAAAAAAAATGTAAGGGGACAAACTTTCTGGAACACTAAAGAGGAGGGTAGAGAGGTTGCCCAGGGTCACCTGGCCACTGCCTTCTTCTCCCAGGTGTGGCCATGGATCTAAGG
The DNA here is from genome assembly GCF_059928025.1 of Delphinapterus leucas. Lineage (NCBI taxonomy): Eukaryota > Metazoa > Chordata > Mammalia > Artiodactyla > Monodontidae > Delphinapterus > Delphinapterus leucas. The sequence goes on from NC_143142.1 coordinate 19,692,410, forward strand.
ATGGGGCTGCATTTGCCTGAGAACTAGAAGAGGCCCAGGTGTCTGAGATTTTCCTTAGACGGGCATAGACTGTGAAGGTTCAATTGAAAGGAGATAAAAACCCCAAGTAAACGGGCTTGTTGGGCCACGAGAAACAGGAGTTTCTGGGATCTGTCAGGACACAGGTCTAACCTCACGGAGCGTGTGTTGGATTTGGGATGGGTGGGCAACATCTACCCGGGAGCCCGCAGAAGGCCAAGTCACTTCCACAGCACCCAGGACAAAGTAAATGCATTATAAATGTTACCTGTTTTTAATAACAAGAACAGTACAGACCTGTTCTCTATTTGCTGCTTGAGGCAGCTCCCCCTGACCTGGTTGTGTTGAGAACTGGGGTCATCCCCCTTGGTATAAAAAGATCAGTTTTCTGAGCAAAGGGTCCTTCTGGGCATTTGAAATGACTGATGAGAGTGTGTGTGTGTCTGTGTGTGTGTACACGCCATCTAGTAACCGCTCTCCGGCTGCTCAGTCACCATGCCCGGTGCTCACCCCACTCTGCCCTGACCAGCCTCCGCTCAGCCAGTTTCCTCTTCAGCCTCCTTACAGCTGCATCTACTCCAGCCTCTCTGTTTCCCCTCTCTGTTCCATCTCTTGCCAACCATCTCAAGAAAATCTCGCGTCCTTTCCAAACCGACTGCCACATTGCTAGCTGACAGTTTCCTCCCCATCCTTTTCTGAGCCCCCTCCCACCACCAGCCCAGTGCTGGGGACTTTCCGAAGCTCTCAGCCCTCTATCATTGAAGGGAGATGTTGCAGCCCCCTGTAGGGAGGAGAGAGCTGCCACCTGTCAGCATCGCCACCTCCACCAGCCAGGATTCTCTCAGCAGGAGTGAGATCAAAACTTCACTCTGTCCCCTGCTGGGAGCTGAAGGCTGTGCCCTGGTGCACCATCTCTCTCACCTGAGTTTCTGGACCTTGTACACGCAAGGTCCTCTACCTAGAATTCTCATTTCCCCACCTCGTCTTCGTTTATCTAATTCCTCCACTAACTTCAAAACTTCCTAGACATCACCACCTCCAGGAAGCCTTCTTTGATCCCCAGACTGAGTCAGAGGCCTCCTCTGGACACCCACAGCTACCTCAGTTTCCCCCATTAGAGCGTTCAGGATACTGAATCATCATTGCCTGACTGTGAGGTCGTGAAGCCAGGCTTGTTCACCACACTATTTCCATGACCTGGCACGTAGGACGCCCTCAACCGATTGCCGACGTTCTTTAAATGAATGATGAAAATGCGATCCGCCCCCAGGGAAACAAACACGACTGTGTGTTTCTGGATGATTTTCCAGGAAGTTTCCCCAACATAGCCTCTGTTCCAGAGACAGCTAGAGTTTTCTGGCTCATGATGTATAAGTTCCCACAACAGTGGTGGAGGGTGTGGCTGAGAATCCAGAGATGCTCTTCTCTGTCCAGCCTGGTGCCAAGGCTGCGCTCCTAACCTCAGCCCCTGCAGGGTTAGCCGGAGCGCACGTGGCTCAGAGCTGTCCACTGACTCCACGGGTGAAACCTCAGTGGGTTTAGGCAGGGACGGGTGAGGGGTCCAGTGGGGACCCAGAGTATTCTCTCTGCTAGGGCCACCGGGAGGCTGTCGTATTATCGTTTGTCTCTTATAACTCCTTTGGGGAACCTGCCATCATAGAGCATGGGGGTTTTGGTCCTAGGAGGGTATTATTCTCTTGTACAACTGTACGATGGCTTCTGTCCATTGCTATCTGAACGTTGCCTTTTCTAGGGACCTTTAATGATATATTTTTACCTAAGAGCCATGGAAGAGCTTGGCAAGTTGTATTTTCCAAGGATGGAGATAGATACATTCCCATAAACTCTTCCTATAATGGGACTGACACTCCTTCTGCTTAGAAGGGGGTCTGTGTCTCCTCCCTGGAATCTCTTCAGGGACTAGTGACTGTTTCAATCAATAGGGTGTAATGGAAATAAAGCTATGGGATATCTAAGACAAGATCATAAGGAAAGATACGGTTCTTTCCTGGAGTTCCCCCTCCCGCCCCCATCTTCACTTCAGACCACAGCCATCTTGCTAGGAGGAAGCCCAAACCAGCCCATGCTGAGAGACCACCTAGTGGGGCCATGCTGGGAAGAAGTGAGCCTACATCCAATAGTCGGCTTCAACCGCTTGTCACAGGAGTAAATGAGACTCGAGATAGTTCCAGCCGCAGGCTTCAAGTCTTCCAGCTGAGACCCCAGGCATCATAGAGCAGAGATGAACCATCCCTGCTGTGCCCTGGTCTGAATTCCCAGCCCCCAGAACCCATGAGCATATAAATGGTGGTTTTGCGGAGTTCTGGGGTAATTTTTTATGCAGCCATAGTCACTGGAATGAGACTGGAACACAAAAATATAGGGCAACTCAAAGAAATTGTAGATGCAAAGAACTGGGTCACGGAGGCCACCAACCTCCCATTTCTGTATGAGCAAGGGCTTTAAAATCAGAACCCACCAGCTAAAGGGGAGTACCACAAGGGACCACCTCAAAGGATTAAGATGATTAATAACCCCATCTTATAGATGAGGAAACTGAGGCTCGGAGAGATGGCCATGAAATGATCAAGCAGAGACCCACCCACATCCAGGCACATGATATATATAATGTAAGCATTCTCTCCTGGTGAGAATTGTAATAACAATGAGGATTTACTGAGTGCCCATCACATGTCAGGTGCTTCACCTAAGTTGCTATATGTAGTCTTCACCATACTTCTTCAATGTAGTCATTATTGTTCCCTTTCCACAGATGGTAAAATTAAGGCTCAAGGATGGGGAAGTGACTTGTCCCTGGTCAGATAGCTGGAGGGTGATGGCCCTGAGTTCTGAACCCAAATCTGCTCCACCCAGCTTCTCACAATTTGTGCTACTTGTTCCCTTACTGACACTGCTGGCTTCCCCCCATCCCAGGAGCACAGATGGTGTCTTCAGTGTTAATGCCAGTGGAGGCTCTAAGTTAGTAGAGGGTGTGGCTACTGCCTCCCAAGTCAGAGGCTCATGGTTCAAATCTTTCATCTGCTACTTACAGCCTGTGTAACCTTGGGGTAAGATGTCACTTAACCTCTTTGAGCCTCACCTTTTTTGTGAGTAAAATGGGATTAAAATGCCTTCTTGCTGTAACTATCAAAGGAAACACGATATATAAGGGACCGAGAATGGCTCCCAGTAAGCATTAAGGATCTGATCCAAGTTGGTTTTCCTCTCTTAATCCCCATTCAAAGCACCCCCTTCCAAAAGGGTTTCGATAATCAAACTGACAGCTTACAGCAATTGAGAGCTTTGTCGTGTAGTTTGGCATGGTTTAACACGCTTGACATAAATTGCATTTAATCCTCACAGCAACACCACGAGGTCTAGATACTATTGTTATCTTTACAGATGAGAAAACAGAGGCACAGAGATGTAAAGTTGTTGTATTAATGTCCTAGAGCTGCCATAACCAAGTACCACAAACTGGGTGGTACTAGTTTAACAGAATAACAGAAATGTTGTCTCATGGTTCTGGAGGCTAGAAGTCCAACAGAAGGTGTCAGCAGGCTTGGTTCCTTCCGGGGGCTGTGAGGGAGAATCTGTTCCCTGCCTGTCCCCTAGCTTTGGGTGGGTTGCTGGCAGTCTCTGGCCTTCCTTTGCTGTAGAAGCATCACTGTGATCTCCGCCTTCATCTTCACACAGAGTTCTCCCTGTGGGTGTCTGTGTCCAAACTTGCCCTTTTGATAAGGACACCAGTCACGGTGAACTAGGAGCCCACTCTACCCCAGCGTGACCTCATCTTAATTATATCTGCAGTGACCCTGTTGCCAAATAAAGTCATGTTCTGAGGCACTGAGGGTTAGGAATTCAACATGTAAATCGGCAGGGGTGGGGAGCACAATTCAGCACATAACCGTTGACTTATCTAAGTTCACACGGTTAGTAAACAGTGGAGATCAACTTCAAGTCCAGTTAGGCTGCCTCCAGCACCTGGTGCTCGTGACCACACCACTGGTAATGATCCGAATGCCCCATAGGTGGATGAGGCAGAGGATTTCCTGGGAAGAAGACATCGCTTGCAATCCCAGTTGTGCTGCCTTAGAAGCTCTCTGGCTTCCCAAGACCAGCCCCCATTCTGGTGGTGACTCAGAGGCAGCCTGGGAACACCGGGGGTGGCTTCACCAACAACTTTACCAGAGCACAAGAACAGTTCGTTTGCTAAAGCAATTAAAAACATAATCTGTGCTATTAAATGCCTCCTCTATTTTTCTGCTGTATGCATCCCCCAGCATGCTGAGTTATATGCCTTCCCTAATCATAGCTGGCATGTCATCTCCCTCTTCAGCTGCCATCCTTAGAGATGATGGGGATTCAAGACAGTTTGTTTTAATGTCAGGATCTATGTCTCTGATAATTATATACACACACCCCATTTTCGGGGAGTTCACTGCTTGAATAAGAGGCTAGGTTGACAGCTCTGACATTCCAGCCCTCGCGTCAGCTGCAGATAGGGTGCATACCAAGGGCACAGGTACCAGTCTCATCACTGTGGGAGTTCACTCGGAGCTGGGTTTCAGTAGCGTCAGATGACAGTCGCTACAGAGTCTGAACCAGGGATGTCAGTCCTTGACAGCCCAGACCATGCGAGGAAAAATCACCCAACCCACCACACTGCCTTTTCCACAACACATACCATTTGGATATGTGAGAATGAAAAATGAGATGTACACATAGAGAGGATACTCTGGTCCTCTTTTAATTGGAAGCATTTATTGTTGAGGCTATCATGGGGGTGTGAATGGAAAAATATCACTAATTAAGTACCTACTATGTGTCAGGCACTGCTAGACCATTAACATTGTCTAAATTTTCATAATGACCCTAAGAAGGCATATTTTATTGCCATTTCTGGATGATTAAACTAAAGCACATAGAAGAGAAGGATCTAAGTAAGTTAGCTCAGCTGAATTGGATTTCAAAGCTATGATTTGACCTCTGTATGCCACTTTACACTTTTGATAATACCTTTTCATATAACTCCTTTTCCATGATCCTCTGAAGCAATTCTTGGCTTCATTCATACCTCGCTGGACCTTTCTTCATATTTCTCTTTCTGTCAAGGTTCTTCTCTGTTGTTCTATTGTTGAATAAAAATACTCTCTAGGGATTTTCTATGCTCATTATCCCCACTACCCAAAACCCTCCCTAGAAGATCCCACCCAAACAAAATGGCTTCAATCTTTAGCCACAAGAAATAATGACATTATTTCTTGAATGAATACATTTTAAAAATTAATCAACAAACAAATGAATAAATGAATGGAGGGGTGGATGGATGGATGGATGGAGAAATGGGAAGATAGATGGATGAGTTGGAATTGCTAGGCAATATTCTTAAGAAACTAATGACCTGGTATAGGAGCAGAAATGTACAGAACTAATGATACCCCACTTAATATTATACTGAGTTCTGAGGTATAAGGATTTCCTGCTGTAACAAACATGGAAAGTATACAACAGGTGAGCAGAGGAGAAAGGGAATTAGAATAGGCTTCCTGAATAAAGTGGAACCCAGGATGGGTCTGGAAGATGGAAAGAAATTGACAGATGCACATGGAAGGAAAGAGTATTCCAGGAAGAGAAACCATTGAGATCCCTATACATCTATTCTCTCTATTTTACAGTGGAGGAAACTGGGACTCGGGCAAGATGAAATGAGAGTCAGAATTCACTTGCCCAAAGCAACACAAAAAGTAACCAGAGTGACATGGGATTTAGACTCAAGCTTGACAGTCTGACAGCAGGGGATTATGATTTGCAGACGACTGGAGAAGGAGGAAACAGCTAAATATAAATCCCTCCTCGAGCTTGGATAAGAGGGTACTCATCTCTTACTGAGGGTCCTGGTTTTTGGTTGAGTGTCCAGCCTCAAATGAGAGGCAAGCTGACACTGGAACATCCAGGGGGAGGGGGGAGCAGGGGCTGAGGCAGAAGCTCGTGAGAGGGGGCATCCCGTTAGCCCTGACACACTGTCTGACAGGGACAGGCAAATCTGGTCCCTACTGGGCAAGTCCATTAGGTAAGTCAGATTCAGGATCAGGGGCTCGTGTGGAATAGAGAGATGGCCCTAACTGCTCTTGATCACCTACTATGTTCCAGTTCTACATAAAACTCCCACTTATTGACCCTTCATTACGTACCTGGTGCTTTATTAAGCGCTTTATGAGGAAGCATCTATTATAAACAGCTCCATTGTACAGATGAGGAAACTGAGGGTCAAGGGAAATTACTGGCCCAAAGTCACATAGCTTATTAGTGGTGAGGTGTACAACTGGAATAGATATGTCTGATTCCAGGGCCTAAAGACTGTTTGCCTACATCAGAATAGTTAATCTCCTTAACCACCCAATGGCATTCATCTCACCACCCCACCCCCACCTTTATAGAGGAGGAAACTGAGGTTCAGAGAGATGCAGCAAGCTACAAACCGTTACACAGCAGTGGGAAGATAAATTTGAACTCAGGTCTCAACTTCAAACTTTCCCCTTTACATTAATGCAGCTTCTGTTTATATGCAATAAACCCAGTGGGTTGGAAGGAAGTGGTGAAAGTATGGGACCAGGGTGACTCTTCCTATCCTGGATGGAAGCAGGTGATGTATCTAGATCAGTGGTTCTCAACCAGGGAGAGTTTTGCTCCCCTAGGGGACATTTGGCAATATCTGGAAACAATTTTCATTGTCACAACTGGGATGGGGGAGGAAAGACTACTAGCATCTGTGGGTAGAGGCCAAGGATGCTGCTAAACAGCCTACAATGCACAGGATGGTCCATCACAACAAAGAATCATCCAGCCCAAATGTCAGTAGTGCCAAGGTTGAGAAAACCCAATTTAGACCCTTGGTGAGTGATTTGGGGTTTAGGATTTAGCCATGTTCTTGGGGTTCCAACCATAGTGAGAAGGAGGTATGCGTTGGAGATAAAGGCAAAGGCAAGGCTTTGGGCCAGAAAGAGGAGAGAGATGCTCGACGTCTCACCAGCTGTGTGACCTTGGGCATGTGACCTCACCTCTCTGCATCTCAGTTTCCTTGCCTATGAAATGGAGAAGATAATACCTACTTCTTGGATGGTTATGAGGTGGAAATGAGTTCACAGTGGTTCTCAAACTTGAGCATGCTTCAACATCCCTGGAAGGCTGGTGACAACACAGATTGCTAGGCCCCAGAGTTTCTGATTCAGTAGATCCGGTGTTGGGACTCAAGAATTTGCATCTCTATTACATTCCCAGGTGATGGTGCTGTTGGACCAGGGACTGCTTTCTGAGACCCAATAAGTTAATTCCTATGAAGAAGCTAACAGGGCTTCCCTGGTGGCACAGTGGTTGGGAATCCGCCTGCCAAGGCAGGGGACACGGATTCGAGCCCTGGTCTGGGAAGATCCCACATGCCACGGAGCAACTGAGCCCGTGCACCACAACTACTGAGCCTGCGCTCTAGGGCCCGCGAGCCACAACTACTGAGCCCGCGAGCCACAACTACCGAGCCTGCATGCCACAACTCCTAAAGCCCGCACACCTAGAGCCCGTGCTCCACAACAAGAGAAGCCACCACAATGTGAAGCCCGTGCACCCTAACGAAGAGTAGACCCCGCTCGCCGCAACTAGAGAAAGCCTGCGCGCAGCAACAGAGACCCAATGCAGCCAAAAAAAAAAAAAAAAAGTTAACGCATCGCCCAGCATATAATAAGTACTCAGTAAATTACTGGCTGTCGTTGCCAGCTTCATCATCACTATTATCATCATCATCGCCATTGCATGATCCTGCAGGCTCAGAACTTTCTGGAAAGGGATCTGGATCTTGCTAGCAGCAAAGGTGACAGGAATCAGGACAGGCGTGGTGGGAGTGTGTGACTTTATGTCCCCTGCTGTGTTCCCTGTAGGGAAGGGGACAGGAAAGAGGGTATTAAAAATCCTGTTCATGGGGCTTCCCTGGTGGCGCAGTGGTTGAGAGTCCGCCTGCCGATGCAGGGGACACGGGTTCGTGCCCCGGTCCGGGAAGATCCCACATGCCGCGGAGCGGCTGGGCCCATGAACCATGGCCGCTGAGCCTGCGCGTCCGGAGCCTGTGCTCCGCAACGGGAGAGGCCACAACAGTGAGAGGCCCACATACCGCAAAAAAAAAAAAAATCCTGTTCAGAGTGACACCTCCTGAGCCAATGAGGGTGAGCATAGGGGGCTGGGAATGCAGAGGGTGTGAGTCAGAGGATCCAGCTGTAGTAAAGCAGGGTCATAGCAGTCTACAGCACTGGGGCTCCCTACAGGGATCTGACATCTGGCAGAGCTGAATGTGAATTCTGGTCTTGCTTCTCCCTGGCTCTGTGACCCTGGATAATCCTCTCTGTTCCTCAGTTTCCTTGGCAAAATGGGAATGATACTAATGGTTTCTACCTTCCAGAGTTACTTCTGCAAATTAAATAAGATATTTATGGAACGTGTTTAGCATGTAGCACTCAAGATCTGAACTCTGTTGTTCGTCTCCCACCCTCCCGGTGCCCTGAGAATAGAAAACATTAAGATCCTTGACTTCCTGGCCTCAGAATCCGAGACTCATTCTGGAAGCCAGAGCTCTGTGTCTGTGGATCATTTTTAATTTCTTTGCATTTTCCTCAGGGCACCTGCCTCTTTGGATGAAGATTTGAATTGTTACCTCCTAGAGCCCATAATATACCTCACCTCTCTACAGACAAAAGTAAATATAATTAAAAAGTGATTATAATCTGGGACTACTTTCATAAGCTTCGCTAGACCTAATTATACGGTGAGCGCAAGTCTCTGGGCGTCAAATCCTTCCTAGGTGGAGCTTACTGACACTGTCAGCTGTGTGCTGGTTGAGCAGGGGTGAGATTTGTGCTGTTGGCATCAGGGTCTGAGCTGCAGGAGGGGCACTGACCCAGGGCGAGCCATGTCTGGGCTTCAGTGATGCTCTTGGTCCTGTGTTTGTTCATCCAAGGAGCATTTATTAAGCATCATCCATGGGTCAGATCCTGCTCTCAAGTCTTATTAAGGGAGAGGGGCTTGTCAGTAAAAGCAGAGTGATAAATTCGTAAAAGGGCATTGATTTACTGAAGAGGATATAGAGATGGCAAATAAGCACATGAAAAGATGCTCCACATCATTAGCCATTAGAGAAAAGCAAATTAAAACCACAGTGAGATATCACTACACACCTATCAGCATGGCTGAAATTAAAAAAAAATAGTGACAACACCCAGTGCTGGCAAAGATGTGGAGAAATTGGATCACTCGTACATTGCTGGTGGGCGTGTAAAATGGGACAGACACTCTGGAAAGCAATTTTGCAGCTCCTTATAAAATATGCAGATATCATAAGACCTGGCAATCACACTGGGCATTTGTCCCAGAGAAAGGAAAATTTATGTCCACACAAAAACCTGCACATGAATGTTTATAGCAGTTTTATTCATAATAGCCAAAAACTAGAAACAACAAGATGTCCTTCAGTGAGTGAACGGTTAAACTAACTGTGGTACGTCAACACATGAAACACCACTCAGTAACAAAAAGGAAAGAACTGTTGATACCTGAAACAACCTGGATGAATCTATAGGGAACTATGCCTGGGGGTGGGGGGTAGCCAACTGCCAATGTTACTGTATAATTTCATTTATATAACGTTCTTGAACTCCAAAATTATAGAAATGGAGAACAGATGAGTGGTTACCAGGGACTGAGGAGGAGGTGGGTGTGGGGGGGAAGTGGGTGTGACCATAAATGGGTGACAGGAGGGACCCTTGTGGTGATGCATCAATTCTGTATCTTGATTGTATCGATGTTAACATCCAGGCCGTGACGTTGCACTCTAGTTTTGCAAGCTGTTACCACGGGGGAAGCTGGGTAGAGGGTGAATGGGATCCTCTGTATTATTTCTTACCACTGCACGTGAGTCTACAGCTCTCTCAAAATTAAAATTTTAATTTTTTTCAAAGAGCATATTGTCTCCCTAACTAAAACCATCCAGAGTGTCCTACTGACTTTGTAATAAAATCCAAACTCTCATCTTGACCTACAGACCCCACTGACCTCCCAAATCATCCCACAATGCCACATTCTCCAGAAGACTCTAGCCATCCCAGGAAGCTTTCATTTTTGTCTCTCATATGATTTCAAACCTCCCTCTATGGTGTTTCCTCTCTGTGGAATATTTTTTCCCCACTTCTTTTCTCTTCTTTTCAGCTCCTTCACATCATTTGGATTTCAGCTTAAATGTCACCTCCTCATGAAAGCCTTCCTTGATTTCCTCCAAAGCAGACTCCTCCACAAGTTTTCTTTCCCTGTCCCTTTTGCTTTGCTTTTTTTCATAGCACTTCGAGTAATTTATAATTATTAGTGTGTTTCCTGGTTTACTTACTTTATTTAGTCTTTTCTGTTAGACTCTATCCTCCTTGAGGGCAGGGACCACATCAGCCGTGCTTATTCGTGCCTCCCCAGAGTCAACTGAGTAGCCGGTACATAGAGGAGACTCCATAATTATTTGCAAGCAGAAGGAGAGAACAGCAGGGAAGGAAGGAGGGAGGAAGGATGGAAAGAAATGAGAGAGGAAGAGAGGGAGAAAAAAGGGGGATTGGAAGGAGGGCAGGGTGGGTTTGGGAGATGGCAGGGAGACGGCATCAGTGGGACTTTGGCTGTGGGTGAAGGCAGGGAGGAAAAGTCTGTGATGACACCTGGTTTTGGCTTAAGCATCCTGGGGTTTTGGCTTAAGCATCCTGGCAGATGCAGGGACCATTCATCCTTCCAGAGGAAGGCAAGTGTTTATGATGGGAGAAAGGGGAGAAGTTTGAGTTCATTTCCAATGTGTTGATTTCCTTCATGCCCCTGTCTCCTCATATCCTTCTTTACTTATTTATTTATTTTTTAAATATTTGTTTAGCTACGCTGGGTCTTAGTGGCGGCGTGCAGGATCTTTGTTGCCGCGTGCAGGTTATTCGTCGCAGCATGAGAACCCTTAGTTGTGGCATGTGGGATCTAGTTCCCTGACCAGGGATTGAACCCAGGCCGCCTGCATTGGGAACGCAGAGCCTTAGCCACTGGACCACCAGGGAAGTCCCTCCCCATATCCTTCTGCAACTGGTTATCTTGTGTATACAGAGGAGCCGTCTTATCAAACCCATGTAGGGCCAGTAATTCAGTGAATCAAAAGGAACATGGTTAAAACTGAGAATGAAAATGATAAATTCCTTAACACTTGTTTTTTTTTTTAAATTCAAAGACATGGGCATAGATTCACTAACCTTATGACAGAAGGGAAGGCTTTTTTCCTGAGTATGTTTTTGCTATTAGGGCCTCCTATAATTTCTCTTGCAAAGCCACCACTGGGTGCTATGCATTGACTCTGAACTTTCAGTCACCTCCCACACCTAATTTGATAGCAGGATTTTTTTTTTCTTTTTTTTTGCGGTACGCAGGACTCTCACTGTTGTGGCCTCTCCCGTTGCGGAGCACAGGCTCCGGACGCGCAGGCTCAGCGGCCATGGCTCACGGGCCCAGCCGCTCCGCGGCATGTGGGATCTTCCCGGACCGGGGCGCGAACCCGTGTCCCCTGCATCGGCAGGCGGACTCTCAACCACTGCACCATCAGGGAAGCCCGATAGCAGGATTTTTTTTTTCCCCAGGAACTCTCCTTTTCACTGAGTTTTTGTAGAAAATTGAGTTTCCTATTCATAGCAACATTTTCTTTTCCTTTCACAGTACATTTAGTGTAATTGGTTTACTTAATTAAATTGTATAATTATTAAAACAGGTACAACTGGCATAAACAGGTTTGGGAATAGACACAACTGACTTGGAGGAAGCGTACAACTTGGCAGGGGGGTTGCCAAGTGTCCCATCGAATGAGAATCGTGTCTGTAGCCATCACAGGGTGGTGGGTATCCCTTGTCATGTTTACTGGAGAGAATGAGTATCTGTAAACATGGCAAGTTGGTTAAGAGGAAGTTGGCTAAGATTCCATTAGGTATTTACTTAAATGCATAGTTAATATAAACCTGGCACCTGTTTTCTGCCCAAAGCTGGAGCTAGAGCAGATCTTTCCAGAAACTTCAGGCTGTGAGGTCCGCATGTCGGCAACTTTTTACAAAAGCAGCCAGGATCCCCTTTGCTATTATCCCTGATGTTTGTATATATAAAATAGAGGTCTGATTTCTGGTATCCCCAAAACTCAAAGGATAGTCAAGTTCCTCCCTCCTGAGAAGCCCGAGGCAGCCCATTAAGGGTAGTGACTCAGACACTGAGATCAGGTAGATGGGATTTGAATCCTGACTCAACTGTTTATTGGCTGTGTCTTCCTGATCAAGTGACTTAAACTTCCAGAGCCTCAGTTTCCTCATGTGTAAAACAGGAGTTAACATGAATGTATGTGAAATGCCACATTTAAGTGCAGCGCATAGTAGGTGCCTCATAAATAGTAGTTGCTATTATGATTATCATTGAAATCTGGGAGAGGGGCTTCCCTGGTGGCACAGTGGTTACGAATCCACCTGCCAATGCAGGGGACGCAGGTTCGAGCCCTGGTCCAGGAAGATCCCACATGCCGCGGAGCAAATGAGCCCGTGTGCCACAACTACTGAGCCTGCGCTCTAGAGCCCGTGAGCCACAACTGCTGAGCCCATGTGCCACAACTACTGAAGCCCACGTGCCTAGAGCCCGTGCTCCACAACAACGGAAGCCACGGCAATGAGAAACCCGCACACTGCAACAAAGAGTAGCCCCTGCTCACCACAACTAGAGAAAGCCCACGCGCAGCAGGAAAGACCCAATGCAGCCAAAAATAATAAATGAATGAACGAATAAATGAATGAATGAATGAAATCTGGAAGAGGTAGGCAGCCCACCCAACAGCCTCTGGTCATGCAACAAATAAATGTTGCTTTTATGTCCTAGAGAGGGAAAAAGCAATTTCCATTTCCTCTCCCACTTGAGTTGATTGCCGTTTCCTTCTGATTAATATTTATGAGACTGGCTTTGTGCCTTTGCAGGGAAAGGGCCCTGTTTGTTGAGCAGAGGTCCACAAATCTATATGGTAATTCTCCACTGCCCACTAGAAGCAAAGATAGCTGAAACAAGGCACCCATGAGTTTAATGGGCAGGAGGCACTGCCCATAGAGAAAGCTGGTATGAAAAACCTCTGCAGGAGATGTGCTGGGGGAAACCAGGGCCTCAGACGACTGGGATATCAGGGTTAGAGGATCCTCAGAGGTTGTCAGGTCTGATTTGCCAGCTCAGCATTGATTCTACCTGCTCTGGTCACACCACTCTGATTTTCACTGGGGAGCCATCATTCCCCACCTGCAGGGGGAGTCCAAGATCTAGGTCTGGTCAATCAGCATAGTCCAGCCTCCTTCTCCACAGTGATTGGCTTAATAATGGGCCCATGACTCAAGCTGGCCCAATCAGAATGAATCTTGGGACTCTCTTACAAAAGAGGTGTTGCTAAGCTGGGAGAATGTCAGTTTGGGAGTGCCAGAGGTGATTCCCTGGAGGGTGCCTTCCCAAGAATCAAACCAAAACAGAACCTTGGGAAGACAGAAACAGCCACTTCTTGATGATGTTGTTTGAGTCCTGGATGCAGCTGTGCCTGAAGTCCTCCTCCCTAAACTTCACAGTTATGTGAACCAATAAATAATTATTATTGCATTAAGTCAATTGGATTTGGCTTCTGTCACTTAGAATCAAGAGAATCCTATGACTTTTTACCCCTTTGTTTGATAGATAAGAATATTGAAGCCCAAAGAAAGGATGTGACCTGCCCAAGGTCACAGAGCAAACCTGTGGGGAAGTCCAGTATGGGTTGATTTTTGTATTTTAAAAACACACTTTAGGCAAACCTTTTTTTTAAAAAAGTGCTAATAGCCAATGTTGGCATGGTATGAGAAAACTGCACACCCATGCAATAATTAGAAAGCATGAATATTGGTAAATCTTTCTGGGGGGCATTTCGGAAACAGAATAGTTAGAAATCATGTTGATATTTAATCTGCAAACAGACCATATTATACAGGAATCATGGCTGCATGAATCCTGCCTAAAATATGTCTATCTTTTCACTCAGCAATTCCCCTTGAAGAATTTGTCCTACAAATACTTCTAAAGAACCTACAAAGATTTAGCCACAAAGATGTTCATCACTGTACTGTTTACAATAGTATAATTTGGAGTGAGGAGAAACCTTAATGGGAAAATGGTTAAAGAAGTAGGGTATATCCATAAAATAGAACACCATGAAAGATTAAAAATCACGTTTATGAAGAATATTTTATTGCATAGGAAAATAATCTGTTAAGTGAAAAAGGCAGGTTACAATCTGATTTATACCGTTTGATACCATATGACCCAACTTAAGGGGGGAAGCACCAGTATTTACATATGTATGCATATGTGAACGTGGCACAGAATACACAGAGCAGAAAAATAAGCCAAAGTGTTAGCAGTGTTTATCTCTGGGTGATATTTATTTGCTTCTTTGTGCTTTTCTGTGGTTTCCAAATATACTACAATGAACATGTGTTACTTATATAATCAGAGAAAATGGAAGTGTAATATAAAAAAAATTAAATGATGCAGGTTTGTAAGAAATAACTGGGCCAGCCAGCGATGGGGACGTGGTACAGCCTCTGTCAGCTACTTTGTGGACTCCACAGAGGCTTCAAAATAATTGCCTCAGCAATAGAACCGAATCCATAACCTGAATTATTATAGTAGCAAACCTGTATTAAACCTGCACTCAGTCAGGTTTAATACAGTCTTAATTCTCACATCGACTTCTAAGAAAAGGCATTATCAGTCCCATTTAAGAGGTGAAATAGCTGAGGCTCAGAGAGGGTGAGCGTGTTGCTTGAGGTCACACAGCTGAGCGAGGGTCAAGGTTGGAATTCAGACCCCATTTACCTGAATCAAACTTTAGCTTGTGAGGACTACCATTCTCTTCTGTCCTGGAGGAGGCCTGGAGCGGCCCATTTTACAGGGAAGGTAACTGAGGTTCCGTGGGGTGAAACTGTTTGCCCAAGATCTCGCAGCTGGGAGATGGCCCATAGGTCCTCAAAGTCTGGGTGCTGTCTGCTGCGCTGACTGCCTCTGGACCAGCCCGACTCAGGCTGCGGTGGGAGGCACAGCCTCTCACGGGTCTGGGCTTGGGAGAACTGCCATGTTAATTGCCAGAATCAATTGGTGCCGATCCCACACAACTCCGAGCCTGCTGAGACCTGTTTCTATGGCCTGCAAACCTCAAACTGACCACAAGTAATGGAAGTCATTTCTAAAGAGGTGTTTACTGTTACCAGACTCGGCTGTGTTCTGAGCTAGCATCTATTCCTCAAACAAGTGGAACTAAAAGAGCCTTTGAGAGGAAAGCGGAGGAGGAAATTCACCAATCCCACCTGACCATTCTAGAAACGGTGCTCCTGGCCCGCCTTTGGCAAGGAAGCTGCCAAGAGACCTCTTTAAATTTAAGATCTGAGAGTGGAGACGGGTTTATGCTGACTCATCCCCACTCTCTGGCCCAAAGCTGTCCTCCTCTGGGGCTCATGTATCCGTCATTCCTCCAACACGTGTGGAGCAGCTGCTGTATACCTGGCATGGCGCTAGGCGCTGAGGTTACAGAGATGAAGGAAACACAGTTGCCCACGTGGTGAGCTCACGGGCTAGAGGGGGAGGCGGAGAGGGAGACAGAGCAATCATTCACTCAGGGGATATGGTCATCCATCTATTCTCTCAGGAAATATTTAGTGAGTAGCTACTCAGTGTCTCCAAACCATCCTGGGACTGAAGATGTGGTAGGGCAGGTTCTTGGGGAAGGAGAGCCTGAGACAGGCTTCACGGGCAGTAAAGAGAAGCCCTCGCGAGGATCACCTATAGAAGGGTGGAGAAGAATGCGGGACGGGGCAGAGAGAGGAGAAGCCACATACAGACCAACACCAGCCTTGACCAACCCCATGAGGGCCCTGGAGCTGGGATAGCCTACCAGCATTGGTCCAAATTGGATCATACCAATCACTCACTGGGTGTGACCACCCCGAGAAGCCCATGAGCTTGGACGAGGCAGCTTTCTGCAGCTAAGTCTTCCCTGAATGGGACTGAGAGCAGAGCGCTGCCTGCCAGCAGCACTGGGAGAGGTACCTGGGTGGTGCATCCCCAAGTCCATGATAGGAGAAAGAGTAATGAACAAGACAAACACAATCCCAGCCCTGCCAGAGCTTTCCTTCTGTCTGAGAAAACCTATTCCATGGAATACCTAAAATGGAGCAACCGAGACTGATCTATTCATTATTGATTAAACAACTACTGTGTTCCAGAGACTGCTAAGGATAACAGCCATGACAAGAGAGATGCAATCCCTGCCTTCACAGAGGCATTAGATAGACAGTTCCGTAATGAATTGTTTTAGTATAGTTATGACAAGAGCCACAACGGAGAAGCAAAGCGTGGGCTATCGTAGAAGTACATTTATCTCTAATGGTGTACAAGATACAAAGGCGTTATCTGTGATTCATTCTAGGTGATTCATTCTAGGGTAGTGCATTCAAGGAAGGCTTCCCAGAGGAGGTGACATTTGAGCCAAGTCTTGAAGGAAGAGTAGGAGTTCACAGTAGGTGGAAGCAGAGGGACGCACATTCAGAGAGAAGGAGACAGCTTGTGCGGAGCTACAGAAGTGCGAGATTGTGACCCCCAGATGGAGGAAAAGAGTTTTTCACAGTCAGGGAAATGCTAAGGTGACCTCAGTCGGGCGTTTCTCCACGACATGACAGTGACCATGAGTCCATCTGATGCAGACTCTTTCGTAGATGCCCTCGGCAGCTCCCAGGAAGGTGGGGGGCCCTTAGCCCGGTTGCTGCCTCAGCCATTACCTCCCTTCACAAAGTCCACGGAGTGTCGATAGCAACGTCGCTTTCCTTTCAGAGCAAAAATGCCTACACAGCCTGCTTCTCTTGGACCAATGACATCTGGACTCTTTGGCTGTCAACTGTTTCTATAGACATCCCTTCAAGCCTGTCCCTTGGCAATAACAATATTAATAATAGCTAATGTTTATGGAGGGCAGTCTATGTGCCAGGCGTATGGTTAAGTGGTTCCTCATATCATTTCAAATAATCCTCACAAGCCCTATGGAGGGGGTACTGTTATCTCCATGTGGCAGATGAGAAAGAAATCTTCACAGAGGTGGAGTCATTTACACAAGGTCACGTAGTCAGCAAGGTGCCTCACCAGACTCGAGCCCTGTCTGACACCAAGCCCAAGGCCAAGTTCATAATCACCATGAAACATACCTCCCTGCACTGCTTTCACCTCCTCCATCACCTTGAACCCTGCGTCCATGCTTGAAGACCTGGCTTCTTAAAGAGCTCAGGTCGTTTCCCAGTAGGAAGCTAACTGGAAAAGGTTTTTCTTACAAAAAAATAACTTTCCCCATTACCACATACACACACATTGTAGAAATATTGTTGCATAAATGAAAGCAGAACAAAGAACAGTATCATCAATTCCATCCCTGCAACACAAGGGTGGTTAATATTTTGATACATTTCCTTCAGGTTTTGTTTAGAACATTATTTTTGTTGTTGTGGATTTGTCTTTCTGTGGTTGAGATCAGTTACCCAGGCATTCCTGTGTATTATAAGCATTGCCCAGGTTAGCATACATACTTTGTAATCATCAATTTGAGTGGCTACATAATATTCCATTATGAGCAGAATGGGGCAGGATTTATTGGCCCTTATTTTGGACAGTTAGGCTGTTTTCAATTTTTTACTTGCTACAAGTACCACTGCAGCGACCATGCTTGTGTCTGTAAAGCTTGTATTTCGTACTGAGGATCATTTCACGAAGAAAGAATCTCAGAAGTACAGTTACTGCAACCAAAGTCATAAACAATTTAAAGAATCTTGATATCTGCCTGCCCCTGTTGCTTTTTGCATCGATACAAGTGGCCTCTGGCAATGAAGGAAACCAACAGTGTATTTCTCTATTTCCTTTTTTCACACAAGTAAAACGCGTTCGTTATAGAACAGCACTGCAAGTTTTTAATAACCCTAGATTGAGATTTCTTCCCCAAGGTCGGGGGAACCATCTTTCTCTCAGATACTGCCAATTTTGTCTCCTCCATTCTTAAAGGGTCTCATTTCCAGCACCTGGAAGGGTTACCATAGCAGCACAGAAAACTTCAGGTGGTCATTAGCTCTCAAGAGCTCAGCATTATAAGAATAGGACAATTACAGCAGCCACCTAAACAGAACCAGTCGTTAGAATTTTTCCACGATAGCCTCATGTGGGCTGATCCCACTAGGATGTTCTCCTGCCTTGCAGAATTGGCTGCTGCAGCTGCAGTAAACACACAGAGGTGTTCCAGCCCTCCTGGACATCAGGACTGCCTCGGTACCATGAAGTCCATGCAAGCAGACCTCCGGCATGGGGGGCAGGGGGCCGTGGATGTGCTGACTGGCCCCCTGGCCCCACCCCCTGTTCCCTTCCTTGCTTCCATTTCTGACCTTGTGACTTGTTTCTGGTTGACCTTCTTCCCCACCTCAGATCACAGGGGCTCCATCAGAGACCTGGCTTCCAATTCCTTGTTCATGAGAGATGCCTATCACCAGCTACTGGCCTCTCTCCCCTCAAACCTACCTCTTGAATCTGCCCGTTCCTCTCCACCTCCATGGCCACCCCTGCATGCCCCCACCCCCCCACCCCATCATCTCTGGTCTGGGCCAATTGGTCTCCCTCCCTCTGCTCTTGCCCCTACAGTCCGTTCTGCAGAAGTCTTTTTCTTCGTAAATTAAAGTGTAGTTGATTTACAATGTGTTAGTTTCCCGTGATTCAGTTACACATATATATACATCTTTTTCATATTCTTTTCCATTATAATTTATTACAAGATATTGAATATAGTTCCCTGTGCTATACAGTAGGTCCTTGTTTATCTATTTTATACATAGTAGTGTGTATCTATTAATACCAAACTCCTAATTTATCCCTCCCCCTACTTTCCCCTTTGGTAAGGATAAGTTTCTTTTCTATGTGTGTGAGTCTGTTTCTGTTTTGTAAATAAGGTCATTTATTTTTAGATTCCACGTGTAAGTGACACCATCCGATATTCGTCTTTCTCTGTCTGACTTACTTCACTTACTATGATAATCTCTAGGTCCATCCATGTTGCTGCAAATAGCTCTATTTCAATTCTTTTTTATGGCTGAGTAATATTCCATTGTACATATAGACCACATCTTCCTTATCCATTCATCTGTTGATGGACACTTAGATTGCTTCCATGTCTTGGCTGTGATAAATAGTACTGCAATGAACATTGGTGTGCATATATCTTTTCAAGTTAGAATTTTCATCTTTTCCAGATATTTGCCCAGGAGTGGGATTCCTGGATCACATGATAAGGAGAGTTCTCTTTTTTTTTTTCTTTTGTGGTACGCAGGCCTCTCACTGTTGTGGCCTCTCCCGTTGCGGAGCACAGGCTCCGGACATGCAGGCTCAGCGGCCATGGCTCACGGGCCCAGCCGCTCCACGGCATGTGGGATCCTCCCGGACCGGGGCAGGAACCCGCGTCCCCTGCATTGACAGGCAGACTCTCAACCACTGCGCCACCAGGGAAGCCCGAGAGTTCTCTTTTTAATGAAGGTGGAGTCAGCACTTGAAAGTAAGAATCTAGTCATGATGAATCTGATTATAACCTTCCAGTTATTTCCCATTAGACTTTGAAGTCACCTCACGTCCTGCTGTAATATCTCATCTTTTTTTAACCTGCCTTTGCTATGCTTTTCCCTCTGCCAGCAGTGCCCTTCCTCCCTCTTTGATTTCTGGACTCCTCCTCACCATCCAGGTCTCAGCTTAAATGTCACCTCTTCAGGGATGCCTTCCCTGACCAGTCACAAAACAGGATCTGAACCCCCTCCCTGGTGGACCTTGTCAAAGCTCCCTGGGCTTTTCCTACATAGTACTTGTTATAGTTTAAAACCATGCCTTTGGGTAATTTGTGTGTGTGTGTGTGGTACGTGGGCCTCTCACTGCTGTGGCCTCTCCTGTTGCGGAGCACAGGCTCCGGACGCGCAGGCTCGGCGGCCATGGCTCACGGGCCCAGCCGGTCCGCGGCATGTGGGATCTTCCCAGACCAGGGCACGAACCCGTGTCCCTGCATCGGCAGGTGGACTCTCAACCACTGCGCCACCAGGGAAGCCCTATGCAGTATTTTTATGACTGGCTTATTTCACTTACTTTACATTCCCACCAACAGTGCACAGGGCTCCAGTTTCTCACCAACCCAACACTTGTTTTCTGGTTTTTTGATAGTGGCCATGCTAATGGATACGAGGTGGTATCTCATTGTGGTTTTGATTTGCATTTCCCCAATGATTAGTGATGTTGAGCATCTTTTCACTTTCTTATTGACCATCTGTGTATCATCTTTGGAGAAATATCTATGTAAGTCCTGTTTTTGAATCAGGTTGTTTGTTGTTGTTGAGTTGTAGGAGTTCTTTATGTATTCTGGATATTAACCCCTATCAGATAGACAATTTTCAAAGACTTCTTCCATTCTGTACATTGCTGAGTAATTTTTTATAGTGTGTCTCTACCCCACGACTGTAAGATTCAAAGGGCAGGGAGCAAGTCTGTTCTCTTTATCAGTGTATTGCAAGCACCTAACACGGTACCTGAATGTAAAAGATGCTCAATAAATATTGAATGAATGAATGAATCGATCAATCAATCAAGTACTGTTTGGAGACCCCTTTACTGGGCCCTCCTGACAAGCCTCCTAATGGCTGGACCCCAAGTAGACTCCTGTAGGCAAGTGGGAGGCATGTTGCCACAAGAGTTCAAAGTTTTTTGTTTTTTCTTTTACTTCCGTTCCTCACTACAGCTTTTTCCTGATGACTAAAAACCTATTTTATGTGAAGCTGCAGTCTTTGCTCGTTTTCTTTCCCCCTGCACTGAATCACATTTTGGTTCACAGCAAAGCCAGAGCATCTCCAGTAACTGAGCCAGGAACAAAACCTTGAGAGAATAAAAGAGGAAAAAAAAATCAGCTTGCTCAGGCAAAAATAAATGCTGGAATCCCTGGGAAGTTGCCTGCCGCCAGAGTTCTTGCAGGAGAGCCAGAGCCGGAAGCTGCTGGCCTGGGGGGGAGTTAGCGTGGGGTTTGACCTGCCTACTCAGAATGGCGGCTCCGTGAGTCTTGACTGCAGTGTCAAGTGTTGTTATTAGATGTGTGGTCCCCTCGGCCAGGCTTGGAGGGCCGACTCCATGAGGCCAAGAGGAGAGGGATGAGCTGGATATTTGCTGTGACAGCGCTCTTGAAGTGGAAATATCCACGCGGTAGACTGAAGGCAGACCACTTGGAGGGAGCAAAGGGTTGCACCTGAGGCGGAGAGAGGGCGCAACAGGGAGTGGAAGGAGGGTGCAGCCCCGTCCCTGGTGCGCAGTGGTCTCCCTGGATACTCACATATGAGGAATACAGTTGAGACAGGCTCTGGGTGGCTGGAAGATGCGGTCCCACCCTCGTCCCCACCATCAGCTCCTGAGGTGACCCCTGACCCCTGGAATGGTCTCTCTCCTTTGGACCCCTAATCCCCTAAAGCCCCGACCACAGGGATGACTCTGCAAGATGCTTTGAGGGCAGGGACCTTGTCTGTCTGTTCACCACTGAATCCCCAGCACTTGGTACTGGCCTGACAGGGAACAGACTTCCAATAAATATTTGCTGAGTGAACGAATGAGTCATTCTGTTCCACACATAGTAGATGCTCAGTGAGCATTTGTCGATGAATGGGCATATCCCTGCATGATTCATTGTGGCAGCCTGGTTGTCTAGCCCAGAGCCAAGGGTAGGTGTCATAAATTTGATGAGTGAATACATGAATGTGTGAATGAATGAATGAGTTACTCTGGGGGCACACAGTTGAGTGGTCAATGCGTATTTGTTGAATGAATGGATGTGAATTCCTGTGGTAGCTCAGTGTCTAGTACAGAAGTGTTGTCATACCCAAGTTTGTGTGCCTGACACACAGTGAGGCCAAATAAACTGAAACATCAGAGTTTGGAGCAGAGAAACGTTTATTGCAAGGGCCATGCAAGGACAATGGGTGGTTTGTGCTCAAAAGACCTGAACTCCCTGATGGGTTTCAGGGAAGAAGTTTTTATGGGCAAAATTTGTGGGGAGGGCTGCAGGGCATGTAATCCTCCTCTGATTGGTTGGTGGTGAGGTAAGAGGGTGGTGCTCCAGGAATCTTGTGCTCAGCCTGAAGTTACCGTCCTCCATCTGGGTGGGGGCCTGAGTTCCTGTAGAACTCAGAGGTCTGTATCAAGTTGTTATGCACATCCCCCGAGAAGGAACCAGGACCCTGTCCTATGGCTGCACTGTTGTTTCTTTCTGTATCCCTCACTCTCCTAGTTAGTAACTGCTTGAGTCTATCCTTTGGAACTCAGGGGAGGCCTGGGAGGCTGAAAGTCTTTTTTCTACAAACAAGAAATGGGGGACACGGAAAGGATTTTTTGCCTAGGAGGGCCTCACAGGGTCCTGCTTGGTTTCAGAACTGCAGAAAGGCAGTTGGAAACTCGATGAGTGAATGATTGAATGAATGACTCTTTCATATTCACTACTGTATCTCCAGTACTTACCCCAGGGCCTGGCAATGAATAGGTGCTCAGTAAATGTTTGTCAGTGAGTAAATTATCTAAGAGTACAGCAGCGTGTGCAAGGTGCCTGCCGGAAGTGCAGTCCTCACCACCACCAGTGTTTGTTTCTTACTTTAACTGCCTAACTTGGCTATGAAAAGGCCATAATTACCAATGCTAAATATTGGAGTTAAGAGATTAAAAACTCCTAACAATTTTTTCACTCCACCACTGGCCCTTGTATCCTTGAGATCAATCACATGCACCTCAGGAAGGGGTAACCAGGAGTCCTGAATCTCTCCCCACCCCCTCTCTGTCTGTTTCTGTCATTTGTATATATACGCACATCTCTCCACAGCTGTGTATATGGGGATGTGTACGGGCTCTCATGCTCCTGGACATAAACATTCAACAGTGCGTGTGCACGAACCTTGTTCTTGGGTTTAACGGGCTTCTTGCTGAGGTTTGAGCTTGTGAAAAGAACGGCATTTTGGCCAGGGAGTGCAGGAGACTGCGGGGTCTAGAGTTCCTTCCTTCCCCTTTCTCCCTGCACGTCTGACTCTCTCCATCCGTGGCCACGCCTGGAAGCCTTCTCCGAGGAAGTCACTGCTCCCTCTGCATGCACACATGCACGTGCACAGATACGCTTCCACACAGCCACTCATTCCCACACGCTCACCCACACACTCACACTCACACCCACATCCTTACACACGCTCACCGCCTCTCACACACACTCATGAGCTGACACTTCCTTGCACACGTTCACAGCCGTCTGCTCACTCACAAGCCCTTGATACTCCCGTGCGCCATCTCACACTCACAGACTCACACTGACTCAAATGCACACTCACACATGCTCTCACACTCACAGACTCTCATCTATTCACACTAGCTGTACCTTTGACCTTGAGCAAGTCCTTAACCTCACCGTATCCATTTTTCCTTCCATGAATTGGTGGATAATTCCCAGGCTAAAGACATATTGGTGGAGCACCTTCTAAAGGCATGTCCTCTGCTAGTTCCTGGGGATTCGCAAGTGTAAGGTACAGCCTGTCTCATGGCCCTTGAGTCTTATCAACTGAAAAAAAATGCACAACCTAAAAGTTGAGAATTATGTCTTATTTGGTGGACATACTTAGGACTTAAGCCCAGGAGACAGCCTCTCAGAAAGCTCTGATGGACTGTTCTGAAGAGGTAAGGGAGGAGCCAGGATATATAATAGTTTTTGCAGCAAAAACCAGGTAGTTAGAACATCAAAAGATTACTGTTAATTAAAGAAAAAAACAGACATCTCAAGTTATTGAATTTAGCTCTTTTCTATGTATGGGAAGATGCAAGAGTCTGGGCTCATTGAAATCATTCCTTTGACATGCACCTTAGCTGTCCAGGGCCAGTATCCTGTTTTTCTCCATCCTCAATCCCCTCAGCGTGCACGGTCGGGGCGGCTGCAGTGGCTGAGGGCTTGATGGCCACAGCATCCTTTGTTTACTGATGCGGCAGGTGTCTTTCTTCATCCACATTCTGAGATGAGAACCGTGAGCCCACGTATAACTGTTATGGGTTGAATTGTGTCCCCCCAAATTTATATGCTGAAGTCTTAACCCCCAGCACCTCAGAATGTGACATTATTTGAAAATAGGATCGTTGCCGATGTTGTTACTTAAGATGAGATCATGGGGGGGGCCCTAATCCGATACGCCTAGTGTCCTTATAAAAACGGAGAATTTGGACACAGACACATAGACAGGGAGAATGCCACGTGAGGATGGAGGCAGAGGTTGAGACTGTGCTTCTAGAAGCCAGGGAACACCAAAGATCCCCAGAAAATCACCAGAAATGAGATCAGAGGCATGGAGCAGATTCTTGTTCACAGCCCTCAGAGAGAGACAACCCGTGTTGACACCTTGATCTTGGACTTCTAGCTTCCAGATCTTGGGACACCAAATTTCTGTTGTTTAAGCCACTAGTCTACGCTCTTTTGTCATGGCAGCTCTAGTAAAATAACACAATAACCAAGGGATATCCGAGAAGAATCTGCTCATTCACTCACCAAGCATTTCCCAAGACTGCTTTGTACTTACCTGTGAGCTCTGTGAGGGCAGAGGCTGTCTCTGGTTTGTCACGAGGTCCCTAACTCAGAGCTCAGGCACAAGAAATCCTGCAGATGAAATTTTGAATCAATGAGAGAATGAGTGAACAATTGGTACTGAGACTCTAGAAATATAGTCTGGGGGAGTCTTTTCACAGTGTGGTGATGATGGATGGATGGATGATACCTCTGGAAAGCAGGATCCTAGCCACAGATATGTGAGCCTCCCTGGAAGTAAGTCAGATGAGATACACAGCTTATGTTTACATGATCTTTTTTTGTATGGGAGGTAAAATCCTCTCGGTTTGTGGACTTCATAACTTATTCTGAATGTATCCATAGCAGTGTAATATATTGATATTAAAAACTGTATTTATATTCAAGTCTTTGTGCCCCTTTTGCCTACCTTTCTAGCAGCAGAGAGGAATCCTATCAGATTGCCCTCAGGGAAGGGAGGCGAAAGAAATTGAGAATCAAAGTATTGGCTTAGAGTTCTTAGGCAGACTTTTGTGAATCTACAACAGAAACCGTGGTGCTGAAAACCATGGATTTCACCTGAAAATGTCAAATGTTTGAGCAAAAAAAAACCACAACCCGCCTTCAAAAAAAAAAGTCTGGATGCTGGCTTCAAATATCAAGAACCTGGGACATGAATCAGAGTGCAGAAGACAGTGTGAAGGCATAATATTCATTCTTCCATGTCAGTGGGCTGGAAAGAAGAATCAGCAGGGTCCTGAGAAGGACCCCAGGGTCCTGATCTTTAGGCAGGAGAAGAGACAGAGGGGCCACTAAAACTACCCTAAGTTGAGATGCATCCCAGGGCTCCTGGCTTCCCAGATAAGCCTGAAATCAACATGGCTCCTGACCATAGAGTGGCAGTAACCCAGGGAGTTGTCTAGACTTGAGGCAACCTCTCAGAGCTCCCGGCGTAAAGTAAAACCAAAGCCCCCCAGCTGGAACCAAGAAGAATGGCATGTGGGCCTTACAGCTGCAGGCCTTGGTGCACTTTGGGCATCAGCCAGGTGAAGGCTGACCCCTGAGACCTGGCACAGGGTCAGCAGAGGCCAGCCAGGACAGAAGCCTTCTCTGGACTCAGATGGCACCCAGGGATAAGCAAAGCGGATGAGGGAGAAGAATCCTGAATTGTCCCAGTAACTGCCCCAAAAGAAACTGAGTTTAAATACTCGCCCCCGGAAGTATCTCTAACCCTAACCCTAACAACACCCACCCTGAAGTAACTCAGTTACCTTGACTTAGCAAAGTTAATACAGTTGGCCCTCTGTATTTCTGGGTTCCATGTCCAAAGATTCAACCACATTCAGGGGACTTCCCTGGAGGTCCAGTGGTTAAGGCTCCGCACTTCTACAGCAGGGGGGCACGGGTTCAATCCCTGGTCTCCTGTATGCCACGCATCCAAAAAAAAAAAGGAAACAAAGATTCAACCATATTTGGGAAAAAAATTGCTTTCATAAAGCTCCAAAAAGCAAAACTTGAATTTGCTGTGCAGTGGCAACTGGTTATATAGCATTTACTTTGTATTTAGAACTCTTTATACAGCATTTACATTGTATTAGGTAGTATAAATCATCTAGAGATGATTTAAAGTGTATGGGAGGATGTGCATACGTTATATGCAAATACTGTACCATTTTATATAAGGGACTTGAGCATCCATGATTTTGGTATCCACAGGAGTAGGGGAGTAGGGTCCTGGAACCAATCCCCTGCAGGTACTTAGGGACGGCTCTACCTCTGTTCACAAAGAGGGTCATGAGCTAAGCTGAGTGAATAATAAAGAGTAAAGTGCACAGAAGTCTGTGGCCAACTGTGACTGTATATCAACTGTGGTTAACTTTGAGATTAAACTGAGCTGCTGGAGAGAGACTTTTGGAGTCTCTTGAATTTGTAGCTCTTGTAGGGTAGACAGATTTAGCAAATAAAAATTCAGGACTTCCAGATTTTATCTGGCAACCCTAAGGTCTTGGCCCCCCTTGCCTAGTGCTCAAGTGCAAACAACCAGCTCTTTGACACAGGAGGTTGGGGTTCTTTTCAGGGACCTTAGAGAGCCCCTGGTTTGGGATCTGCAAAAGCACAGTGTAGGAGCAGCCCCGGAACACACCAGCCTCCACCTCTGTAGTGACAGACGTTAAAAATAGATCGCTGAGCTTCAATATTCTTTTCAATACAACACTCTAGACAGCAACTAGCAATGGATAGGAGTTGGCATACAAGTCGGAATTAACTGCCCTCCTTGATTGAATTTGAATTCAGACTCAAAGAGGAAAAGAGTAACCACTGAGTAACGGTGCCAAGAACAGAGCCAGGTGTCCTTGCTCCCCAGCTGGACACTTTCCACTGGAGGTGCAAAGTTCTGTTGTGCCGTATTTATAGCTCCTTTGTGAGCAGCATCACGCCCCATGTGTGCAGGAGAGAGGATACCAAAGATTCACCGCGGTCTGTGCAGCACACCCCTCTGGGCCAGCCCCAGGAGGGACAGGTTGCTGCCATGTGTATTGACATTCAGGGAAATCTGTTCTGAAGCCACAGTCCCGCGTTCACATCTTCACCCTTGTACTTCCTGACTGTGCAATCCTGAGCTTTTCTTTTCTGAGCCTCAGTTTCTGCATCTGTGAATTGGGAACTGTTGGCTTTTTCCCTGCTAGGTTGTTGTGAGAATTAACATGAGATGATTTATGGAAAGCCCAACCCCTGGCTTTCCTAAATGCTCACAAGTGGTAGTTGGTACCATTCAAGATCCTGCAAGACAATCCTGGTGCCTCTAAAATCCTCCCCTCCAGCTGCTGTGTTTCTTTCTTTGCACGAGGCTCTCCAAGGAGAGTGCTGTATTTTGAGCTTGGTTAATGAGTCATTTGCACCTAAGAGCAAAAAAAAAAAAAAAAATGGCATAAAAGGAAGGACAGTCAGCATCAGAAGTCTGGACTTAAGCCCCTCGAGGATGTTCTGCAGGCAACCTTGCCTATCCAAGCCTCAGTTTTCTCATTTGTGCACTGCGCATCGAGCTGTGTGTCCCTGGGGGCTCTTTGATGGCAGGGGAGAGCGTGGGTGTGTGCGTGCCTGCTCGCCTGGACACTGCAGGTGGTGAATTCACGCAGCATAAGCTCATTGGCCAGGAGCACACCGGCCTGGCATCTGGCCTGTGGCGGGCTAGGCTCCCTGGGCAAGAGGAAATGAAGTTTGACTCAAGCTCTCCTTAACGCTCCACTGCGGCTGGCCAGGCCTCCCTCCGCTGGGGTTAGCGCTGAAGACGGGGCTGAGCTTGGCTGGGGGCGTGAGGCTGGAGGGAAGCTGCTCTGCCAGGCGGAGGGTGGGCAGGAGAGACTCTAAGTCACACATCACTGCAGTCAGCGGTGGATCCCATCCAGGAGGAGAAAAACAGAGAAGCGGAATTCAGACACTCCTTCCCAGTCGCTCATTTCTGGACTTCTCCCCCAACAGAGGATGAATATTATACAAAGTGAAAACTGTCCTCGGCTGCTCTCCAGCCTTCAGCCACTGAGGTGCCCGGGTGTGAGCAAACTGCTCAGGGCCTTCCCGGCCAAGAAAGCAGGGAGCCTGGACTCACGTCCAGGTCTGTTAGATCCCCAAACCCAAGTCGTTAACTAATTAACATGCCCTTTATGAGAAATTTAGAGGGTTTGTCTGGAGGAAAAGGAGGGGGGAAGGAATTAACATTAATTTTGTGTGTGTGTGTGTGTGTGTGTGTGTATAAAACATTAATTGGTAATTGGTCAGGCAATATATTGGCTCCAGACAGGTGTTTTTTTTTTTTTCCCCTCCTGACACCAGCCAACTCTCTGATTCTCTGAAACCAACTGGGGGTTTTACAGTTCAATTCAGTTCTGACATTGATGACCCAGAGTCAATGCAGACTCCTCAGGTTAAGGGCTCAGTCCCACAAGACTGCCTCACTTTGGGTACTGGTCGCAAGTCGGGGGTCCCCAGGTTATGAACACTTCGACCCAACTTGGCTACACATTCCGGGGGTCCAGCAACCCCCACCTCCAAGGTTGAATAATTCACTGGAATGGCTCAGAGAACTCAGGAAGGTGTTTTACTTATTATTATTGATTTATTGTGAAAGATACATCTGAGGAACAGCCAAATGAAGAGATGCATAAGATGAGGTGGGGGGGTGCAGGGCTTCTGTGCCTTCTCTGGAGTGGGCATGCCACCCTTCCAGCACCTTGACTTGTTCAGCAACCTGGAAACCCGTCACTTCAGCGTTTTATGGCGGTTTCAGTAGTAGGTGTGATTGATTACATCATTAGCCACTGAGGATTCTCCAGCCCCTCTCTGCTTCTGGGAAGGGTGGGGCTGAAAGTTACAAGTTTCTAATCATCAAGGTCTTTCTGTGGACCAGCCCCCATCCTGAAGCTATCTAGGTACTTCCTTAAAACAGAAGATGCTTATCACTCAGGAAATTCCAAGGATTTTAGGAGCTCTGTGCCAGGAACCTGACCCAAGGGCAAATAGCTGTCTTGTCATGTTAATTGACTCACTACTGTCCTGGTAGCTTTAACTCTGTTTACCTTACTTGGGTATCATAAAGACCAAATGAGTTTATGAACATAAGGTAGTTAAAAAGGTGCTTCGCACATAAAAAGACATCCAAGAATGTCTGTTTCTGCCATTATTTTTGTTTCTGTTGTTATTATTACCCAAGATCAAATTGCTACAGAGTGGTGAAGCCACATTGAAAGCCAGGTCTGTATAATTTTTCCCCCATCCCTGGGTCACCCGGCCAGTAGTTCCCAGACATCTGGACATCACTGATCAGTCAAAAAAGTAAGCAAATAAAAATTAAAATAAATACATGCGGATTGACATAGTGTTTCCATTTCCTTATAAAAATGACTCCCATCTCTTACCACCATCATCTCATAAAGCAAAGGCATTTTAGCACCTAAAAGGTAGGGAAAAAACATAATCGCAGGGTAGAGGAGAGCCCTTGAAATTACATGAATGTGGCTTTCTGAGTACTCTCAACATTCTTCTCATTTCCCCACAGATCAGCGGCCAGCCCAGGTTTCCGCCCAGGCTTCCAAGGCTTTGGTGGGGAGGTGGTGCCACTGTGCAGAGGTTTGGGTGTCAGAGCATGTTTCTAAATTAATGTGTTTTCAGAAAAGTGTCAGCTAATAAGTAGCTGGAGAAAATATACATATATATACTTTTTATACTTGTATATTATATATAATTTGTTCTTCCCCAGGTAATAGCACAAATTTAACAAACCTGAAAGAAGATTTCTTATAACAGTAATGTAGAAACAGACTCGGATGAGCTTCTCTCACAATTTATAGGGGATGCATTAAGCAGACGCTGAGAAGCTCCTGGTATGAACACCAATCTGGGAATAAGCCCACGGGACTCAGACACACCTAAGCAAGCACTGATTTCCTTCTACATCAGTCGTGCAGGGGCGGCAAGCGTGGAGCAGGTCTTTCTCTGTAGCCAAGTCGAGGCAGCAAACCTACAGGCCGAGTCAGCCTCCAGAGGGACTGAGAGAGCAGATGAAAGGGGTTCTGAGATGGGAGCCTGGGCCCCTGGTGACTGGAAAGGAAAGCCAGGGCTGAGCTGCCGATGAGAAAGGGTGGCAGCCACAGGCAGCTCGTAAAGCTTGGGTCTACGTGACAGACCCATGTGAAGTGGAATCAGATTTCTGCCACTTCCTACCTCTGAGTCTCAGCTTCCACATCTGTATAATGGGCTGGTGGTATTGATCTCGGGTGGCCTCGGCCTGCAGTGGCTTGAAGTAGGATATTTGTTCCCCAGCCAGAGACTGAAGTCAGGCCGTGGCAGTGAGAGTGCTGAATCCTAGCCACTAGACCACCAGGGCCAGTGACCAGTGACAAGGCCCTGGCCTATTGGCTTTGTAGAAATGAACTTCCATAAAGAGACAGAAAGTAGTGAAACAAAGTGTTTATTAGGAAGAAAAAGAGTATGTGTGAATAGATACACACGGGCGAGCTCAGAGAGAGAGTCGCGCCCTCGTGGTAGTTTGAATCACTTATATGGGGCATTTCCTCCAAGTTTCCTCTGGCCAGTTGTCTTGCTTTGGCTCCGAGTCCATATCTTTTATCTGGGCAGGGCTCAGCTCCTCCTCCCTCCTGCTATTATCTTTATCTTGGAGTATCTGTCCACAGGGGACAGACTCCAGCTGCTCAGCCTGGGGCCCATCCATCTCCTACCTCACTAATAAGTTGAATCATGTGAAATGCCTTTTGTTTTTTTTTGATTTTGCGGGTACGCGGTCCTCTCACTGTCGTGGCCTCTCCCATTGCGGAGCACAGGCTCCGGATGCGCAAGGCTCACGGGCCCAGCCGCTCCGCGGCATGTGGGATCTTCCTGGACCGGGGCACGAACCCGTGTCCCCTGCATCAGCAGGTGGACTCTCAACCACTGTGCCACCAGGGAAGCCCCAAAATGTCATTTTTAATAGGTAAAAAAACAGTTCATAATAAAAAAAGACAGACTTTAGCAAGCACTGGTGAGTGTGTCAAGAAACTGGAACTACATTGCTGGTGGGGATGGAACATGGGACAGCTACTTTGGAAAACAGTTGGCAGTTACTCACAAATTTAAACGTAGCCTTACCATATGACCTAACAATTCAACTCCTAGGAATTTATCCAGGAGAAGTGAATACCCAAAGACTTGTACACGAATCTTCAGAGCAACATTATTTGTAATTGCCCAAAAGTGAAAACAATCCAAATGTCCATCAATGGCAAGTGGATAAACAAAATGTCATCTGTCCATACAATGGAATAAAGAGGAATAAAAAAGAAAGTACTCATCCATGCTGCAACGTGGATGAACCTGAAAAACATTATGCTAAGTGGAAGAATGCAAAAGGTCACGTATCATCTGATTCCTTTTTATGTAAAATGTCTAGGAAAGGCCAACCTAGAGAGAGACAGAAAGCAGATTAGAGCCGCCTAGAGCTAAAGGCACGAATGGAGGATTGACTGCACATAGGCAGGAGGGGTCTTTTGGGGGTGCTAGAAATGTTCTAAAACTGGATTGTGGTGACGGTTGCGCAAGTTTATAAGTTTACTAAAAATCATTGAATTGTATGCTTTAACTGGATGATTTTTATGGTCTGTATGTTATACCTCAACAAAGCTATTTCAAAAAGTCAAATGTTAGCTGCAAAATATATGAACGAAAAACTGATAGAAGTAAAAGAAAAAAAATGATAAAGCCACAGTTATAGTTGGCAATTTCAACATCCCGATTTCAATAACTGATGAAACAGTAGACATAAAATCAAAAAGGGTGTAGATAACTGAAGAACGCGATCAACCAACTTGATCTAACTGGCGTTTATAGAACACTCTGCCTAACTACAGCAGGATACAAATTCTTTGTACATGAATATGGAGTATTTTTACCAATATAGACTGTATTGTAGACCATAAAACAAGTCAGTACCTATAAAATGATTCAAATTATACAAAGCGTATTTTCTAAGCACAGTGGAATTAAATTAGAAATCCCTAACAGATATCTGGAACAGTTCTAAATATTTGGAAACTAAAAACACACTTCTAGGGCTTCCCTGGTGGTGCAGTGGTTGAAGGTCCGCCTGCCGATGCTGGGGATACGGGTTCGTGCCCTGGTCTGGGAAGATCCCACATGCTGCGGAGCGGCTGGGCCCGTGAGCCATGGCCGCTGAGCCTGCGCGTCTGGAGCTGTGCTCCGCAACGGGAGAGGCCACAACAGTGAGAGGCCCGCATACTGCAAAAAAAAAAACCACAAAAAACAAACCCACACTTCTAAATAACTAATCGGGCAAAGAATTAAAAAAAAGGGAAATAAAAATACATTTGAACTGAATTTTTAAAGAGGGCGACATATCAAAACTTGGATGCCACTGAAGCAGTACTGAGCGAGAAATTTAGAATGTTAAACACTTATGTTAGAAAAGGAGAAATCAATGACCTCAGTTTATACCTTCAAAAACTAAAAAAAGAAAATCAAGTTAAATCCAAAGTAAGCAGAAGAAAGGAAATAATAAAGATCAGAGCAGAAATCAATAAAATAGAAAACAAAACAATAGAAATAATGAAAGTAAAGCTTGTTCTTTGTGCAAGTTTAACAAAAGTAGTAAACCTCTAGATAGAATAATCAGGAAAAAGAAGACACAAACTACTAATATAAGGAATAAGAAAGGCAGTATTGCTACAGACACTATAGATGTTAAAAAGCAAATTAGGGAATATTATGAATAATTCTATGCCAATAAATTCAACAACTTAGGTAAAATGGACAGATACCTCAGAAAGTGCCAACTACCAAAGCTCACTCAAGAAAAAGATTGCCTGAATACACTGCGTTTATTAAAGGACTTGTATTTGTAGCTAGAAATCTTCCTACAAAGAATGCTCCAGGCCCAGATGACTTCACTGGTGAATTCTACCAAACGTGTGAGGACAAAAATAATACAATTAAATACAAATATTTTCAGAAAATAGGAGAAAAAAGAACTTCCCAATTCATTCAATGAGGGCAGCATTACTCTGATACCAAAATCAGACAAAGGCATTACAATCAGATCAATATCAGTCATAAACATAGACACACAAATGGTTAACAAAGTGCTAGCACATCACATCCAACAATGTATAAAAAAGAATAATACATCATGACTAAGTGCAGTGTATGCCAGAAACTCAGGATTGTTTCGTGATTTGAAAGTCAATAGATGGAATTCATCATATTAGGGAATTTAAAAAAGGAAAATTAAATGAGCTTCTCAGTAGATGCAGAAAAGCATCTGACAAAATTCAATATCCATTCCTGATAAAAATCCTCATCAAATCAGGAATAGAAAGAAATTTCTTTAACCTGATAAAGGGTATCTACAAAAAAAAAAGAAAAGAAGAAAAAAACCCTACAGCTAACGGCATCCTTAGTGGTGACAGACTGAATGCTTTCCCTCTTAGATTGGGAATGAAGCAAGGGTGTCCACACTCATCATGTCCATTCAACATTTTGCTTGAAGTTCTACTCAGGGCAATGAATTGGGAAAAAAATATATTAAAGGCATATCGATTGGAAAAGAGGAAGTAAAGCTAACATTATTTGCAGAAGGCATGATTGTCTCTATAGAAAATCCTAGCGATTTTACAAAGGAATCCTTAGGAATCCACAAAGAAGCTACTAAAAGTAATAAGTGAGTTTAGCAAGGTCATTATACAAAAAATGAATTGTATCTCTATAAACTAGTTAACAGCCCTTTGGAAGTTGAAAGTTAAATAATACCACTGCTATAGCATGAAGAATGTGAAATAATGATAAATTTGACAAAAGGTATTTAAGAGATCTACTCTGAGAACTATAAAATATTGTTGAGAGGAATTAAAGAAGGCATGAATAAATGGGAGGATAAACCACATTTATGGGTCAGGACATTTAATAGTGTTAAGATGTCAGCACTGCCCACACTGATCTACAGATTCAGTGCAATCCCAATTAAAACCTCAGCAGGACTTTTTTCAAAAATTTACAAGAAGATTATATAATTCATATGGAAAAACAAAGAACCTAGAAGAGCAAAAATCATTCTGAAAAAGAACGAAGTTGAAGACCCACACTGCTTGATTTTAATATGTATTATAAGGTTACAGTAATCAAGACAGTATCTGTTTGGTATTGACATAAAGACAGACATATAGATCAATGGAATAGAATAGAGAGTTGAGAAATAGACCCGCACATGTATGATCAATTGATTTGCAGTGATGTTGCCAAGGCAATTCAATGGGGAAGGGACAATCTTTTCATTAAATAGCGCTAAAATAATTGGATGGCTATATGCAAAATAAATAAATGAAAGAACCTTGACTCTTACCTCAGATCGGATACAAAAATTGCTCAAAATAGATAATAGACTTAAATGTAAGAGCTGAAATTATAAAACGTCCAGGAGAGAACATAAGAGAAAATCTCTGTGGACTTGGATTTGGCAAAAGTTTGAAAAATATGACACAAAAAAATCACAAACTGTAAAAGATCATTTAGTTGGATAAGATCAAAATTTAAATATTCTGTTCTTTAAGGTACACTTATGAAAATGAAAAGGCAAATCACAAACTGAGAGAAAATATTTAGAGAACATGTATCCAATAAAGGTTTTGTCTCTAGGATATATGAAGAACTCTTACAACACAATCATTTAAAAATACAAAAATAATTTTTTTAAAAAGATTTTCAGCCGTTCCGTGGACTGCAGGATCCTAGTTTCCTGACCAGGAATCAAACCTGTGCCCCCTGAAGTGGAAGCACAGAGTTCCAATCACTGGACAGCAGGGAACTCCCCAAAAACAAATTTTAAATGGGCAAAAGAATTGAACATACACTTCACCAAAGAAGATATATGGATGGCAGATAAACAGATGAAAAGACGTTCATCATCATTAGTTATTAAAGAAATGAAACTTAAAACCACTACACACCCACTGTATGGCTTAAATTAGAAAATTGAGTTATACCAAGGGTTGGCATGGGTGTTCAGTGACTGGACTCTTACAAGCTCCTAGCGGAAATGTAAAATGATGCAACCACTTTGGAAGGCCATCTTGTTGTTCCTTAATTAGCTAAACATACACCTACTGTATGATGTAGCCATTCCACTCCTAGGGGTTTACCTAAGAGAAACGAAAACGCATGCCTCACCAAGACTTGTAAACAAATTCTTGTAGCATCTTTATTTGTAATAGCTAAAAAGTAAACAACCTGAATGCCCATCATACAGGTGAGTTGATGAAGACAAATTGCGATCTATCCATACAGTGCAACACCACCGGTATCTTGATACTTCTGATTCATCTAGTATATTTCAGCACTTTCCTTTACAGCATCAGATTACGGCGAAAGTCTGCCTGATATCAGAGAGCTTAAAATAAAACACTCCGAGGGTATATCCTAATTTCTTTACAGACCCACCCCACGCCTTTGTACGCTCCATACCCAGAGCCCATATCTTTATCCTGATTGAGAGATCCAGTCCCATTTCCATATAGTCACATAGTTTTATTCATCTCAATATATCCTATTCCTTAAGAAGATAAGTAAGCATGGTCACATCTTCATACCTTTGTTAAATGGAAAGAAGTTTTCTTTGTCTAACCACACACAGGAATTTTGCCTTGGGAAGTATGGTTATCACACCTGGTTTGGATTCCTACTTTACCTTCTCTTGCTGTGTCTTTTCCCTCATTTTGGATTCCCAGAGTCATAATGTCATCTCTTCCTTTTGTCTCTATTGGGGAGAGGTAACATATTAATATAGTATAAGATAATGTGGGTTCAAAACCTGGCTCTTCCACTTACTAGCTGGGTGACCTTGTGTGGATTACTTAACCTCTCTGTGCTTCAGTTTTCTCTTTTGGAAAATGGTGATAATCAGAGTAGTACCTCCTGGAACATTGAAAGCTCTTAGCGTTGGGCACATAAGCAGTCGATAAATATTTGCTTCTCTTAGCACATGAACCCAGTATCAGGAAAAGTTCTAAAGGTCTGATTCACCTTATCACACTGTCTTATAAAGATCAATTTTAATAGCTGATCCCCCCAGAGGGAGATTACATTTCAACATAGACTTGTTATAGGAAATAGATTCTACCTGGGATTTCAGGCCTGATCAAATCGTGCTGGGTGGAAGAGGGGCTAAGGGCAGGCTTTACTGTCTGGGACCAAATTGTGTCCTAATCACAATGTACATCAGAACTACATGAGAAACTCCTTAAAATCAACATCTCTGAGGGATGAGCCTGGGAATCTGCATTTTAACAAACCCTCCAGATAATTCTAATTTCCAAGAAAGTTGTACAATCCCTGCCTATGGGATGCCTACCAGAAGAGAAACTCTTTTTTTCACTCTCTCTTGCTATTACATTCTTATGTTCTTTTCTCCCCAATTTCTTTACTTTTTTGGGGGGGAGGGGGATGGGGAGTGATGCTTAAAAAAAAAAAAAACCCAAATTTAATTACCTGGAAATACTTTTTTCTTCTTATTTTGTTCTTTTCAGGACTTGTATAGTTTCATTTTTTATTTTTATACCTATG
Organism: Delphinapterus leucas; assembly: GCF_059928025.1. Lineage (NCBI taxonomy): Eukaryota > Metazoa > Chordata > Mammalia > Artiodactyla > Monodontidae > Delphinapterus > Delphinapterus leucas. Next base: position 19,729,290 of record NC_143142.1, read on the forward strand.
CGTTAATGTACGTATAGAATTTTGTATCCTGCATCCAATTAACATTATACCATCTGTATTATTTCATCCTGCTACGTTTTTTTCTCACACCTTCTCTTCCTCACCCCTTGCTTCTCTGTCCAGGTGACCATCTAAGGTGGCTAGATGGGTATGTGCCTGTGTCCACATTCATCTTAATGCAAGTATATAGTTACGTACATTGAATTTGGGGAACTTGATAGAGCTTTGGTTTCTCATACTGTGTGTATTTTATAAGCATTCTGAAATATTTTTTTTCCTGAAAGCTAAATGAATAAATAAAGGATGCGGTTAGTCTGCCTGTGCTTAAAATTCATATAAGATCTCTATAGTGAAGCTTGCTTTACATTAATGAGGATTATATTTACTCTTTTCGCCTCGTTTGCAATTACTGGGTGAACTCAGGTCGCCTTAGTTCGTTACCGCCATTAGTGCCTGTCAATAACAGAGGGTGTGCCTCAAATGCACAAGTACCTGGGAGCTCATGACGTCTTCCCTCTTCTAGCGGAGGGCAGCTCTGGCCTGCGAGGTGGAGGGCTGGGTTCTGATCATACACGTTACTGCAAATTAAATCTCTCCCTGAGCCTCAGTTGTCCCATCTGTAAAGGATGGTTATTAGGCCCAAGTGGTGCTTCTCTCAGAGAGCCCTGTGGACCACCTGCTTCAGAATCACCATCATACCACTTAAAATGCAGATCCCAAGGCCCCACCCTTGGCCCATTGAACCACAACCTGGGGTGGGGCCCAGGAGCCTGCATGGTCAACAAGTCTCACAGTTGGATCCCATGGACTCTTAAAGGTTGGGAACTACAGATCCCTGTGGTTGAATATCCTGGCAGTTAATCTCCAAACTCTTCTTTGTTCTTTCTCAGGCAGGAAGGAGTTAATCCTGGCTAGTCAGTGTGGTCCTCACCTGCTCCTGCAAGAGCTGCAGCATCTAATGGAGTCAAGAGCTAGAAGTCTACATCCTGGTACATAGTCAGTGGTACTTTTCATATGGATGGGAGGGAAAGAAAGTAGAGAGGAAAGAAAAAAAAAAAATAGATAGCCTCCTTTCAACTCGAGGTCTCTACAAATGCTGCTTTCTTAGCCAGGAATGATGTCCTATGGATGATCTCCTATCTACTTAACTCCTGAGACTCTTAATGTCTTAGCTAAGAACTTGCTTCCTCCGGGAAGCCTTTCAGACCTCTCCATCATGTTGCCTGTGTAGATAATGCTAACCACTCTCCTATCACCTGGTATTTCCCCCAATGTAATTAATTGTTAAATGGCTAACTCACCCCAGTGGACAAGAAAATTTCACCCATGTTCCCAGAGTGCATCAAAAGACCTGGCACTTAGTAAGTGCTCAATGAATAAATATTTGATAAATGACGTGGACATGGTACCTGGCTCAGCTTTAACATTAGAGCCAAGGCTTTCCTGGGCAGAGCTAGCGCTCCAAGAACTATCTCTCTCTCTCTCTCTCACGCACACACATACACCCACACATACACACACACACACACACACACACACACACACACACTGTTCCCACCCCCATAGCACCCCAAACCAGCCAAATGGCAAATTGCACCCAAAATCTGGGAAAAGCCTTCGACAAGTTATCTTAGAATAGTAACAGCTTCTGTCCCAGCCAGTGCTGTCACAGGCAGCTTAATTATGGTAATTAGCCACATTAAAACACGATTATAACATAAAATTGGAATTAGTCATATAACACATTCAAATTTTTTGGTATGCTTATTGATTTTCTTTCCCTGTTAATCAGAGGGCTACAGTAAATTCAGATAGCTCTGGTACAATTAAAACTGAGCCTGTAAATGCTAGTGAAAATTTTAATTAGCATCTGTCTTTTGTTAAGGACAGTGAGGTGAGGATGTATCTTTTTACAGGGAACATAATCAAGGCATTTGTCTTTGTTTTCTGGATCCTAGGTGGGGCAGACCATACTGTTCTCATTCCTTTTTAAGAAGTGTTTTGAAAGAAGATGCAAGTTGTGAAGACATCAAAGAAATGCCTAAACAAGAAGTGGTCGGTTTAAAGAAAAACAGTCATACTTGGTGATTGGAGGTATGTAGACAAAACAACCAATTGAATTGAATCATTCTCTTTTCTGTAGGATGGAGTAGCTTTGAAGTTGGGCAACCACGAGTTTACATCTTAACTCTGCTGTTTACTAGCTGTGTGATCTTGAACAGGCTTTGTTTTGCCTCTCTGAGCCTCAGTTTCCTCATCTGCGAAATGGGGATAATGGTAGACCCTATCTCACAGGATGATTGAGAGAATTAATGGGATTACACATTTTCAACGTGAAGTAACACCTTAATAATTAGGAGTTGTTATCATCATCATTATCATTTTCATCCAATAAAGAGAAGACTCTTGTAATACCTGCCATGACTCTTGAGCTTCATGGTGTAGGGGAAAGACCATGAGTTTGGATTCAGGTAGCTCTCTAATCTGTGCCACTTACAATGTATGCAACCTCAGGCAAGTCATTATATTTCTTTCCTTATTTGTAAGGAATTTTCAAGGGGATGTTGGGAATGTGACAAGGGATGTGGGTCATGCCTGGCATGGAGCTAGCCGTGTGAGCCATGTTGATTCTCCATCTCGAATATCCAGTCCCATCCGCTCAACAGATTGCTTTGGTGGTGGTGTAGCTCAGGCATGTATAGAATATAAAAGCAAGAATCTCCAGGTTTCAAATCACAGCCTTCACTCAGAGGCTTTTCTGTGCTGCCTCCTGCAAGGCCCGTGTCCCACTGTCATGACCTTAGTTGCCGGGAAGTGTTTCTGCCATCTGTGTATACAGAAGAGATAGTAGAGCTCATCAAATATTCCATGTGGTCCCCTGAATTTCCCAGCCTCCCTCGCAGTTGGAGTGAGGCCGTGTGACTCCTTCTGACCAGTAGACTGTGAGCAGAAATATGTCACTTCCATTTGGAGGCAATTAAAGAGCGGTGGCTGGGAAACCACATGTAGAGATAACAAAACTGCAAGATGGAAGTTACCAAATCATCAAGTTACTGCAGGGAGGACAGCTGTCCTGGAGAGCAGTGGAATCCCTGTTGGACTTGTGTGAGTGGAAAGTAAACCATTGTTGCATTAAGCTACTGGAAGTTTGAGGCTCCTTTGTTACAGCAGCATAACCTAGCTTATGCTGATTAACACCGTGATTGGTCTCTGCCATGAAATCCACTTTTTTGTTTGTGCCTCTTGCTCTGAATGCACTGATGGCTTGTTGGCTATTGGCCATTCCCAGACTGACTGATGTGCCTTTTTTCCAGAACTGATTTTAGGTAGACTGGAGGGGAACTGGGGCTTCTAAGTTCAGAGATTTGCCATAACGCTCATGCCCATCGATGCAGCCTACAGCTGCCCCCTCACTGTTCGGACAGCGCAGGTGACTGGGAGAAACAGACATGGAAAACTCAAAATAACAGGGTCCTTGCATGGGTCATTCATAGCCGCATAGACTCCTGCCCATCCTGGGGTGCCCAATGGAATTGATAGGTCAGATATCATGGGCATCCAGTGTTTCCCCTGACCAGAATTCACACCCATCTTTATTTTGGTATCAACACTTAGTTTTTTTTTTTTTGAGACCCACTCATCGGATTCAGGCTTGGTGGGCTTGTCAATCCAAAGGCTTTACCCTCTTCTGTCCAAGAAGTGGGCACATGACCCAACCTCGGTAGTGATTCATACCAAGTGCAGCCTCTTTAAAGGACTCAGGAGGGTCCCAGCTTCCTAGGTCCTTAGAACTGCTGTGATGCTGTCCTCAGACCTGCTTTCCCAACTCTTCTTTGGTCTGTGAGATACTCCTATTCTTCTGACAAAGCTCTCCCACCTTTTTCTGGATGAATTTAGCCAGAATCAGCTCCTTTTCATCAAAGAGTGTTAAGTAATACATAATAATGAATTCCATCCAATATTGACAAAGCCCCTGTCATGTGCTGGGTACCATGCTGGACGCTGTTGCCCTATTACTCTAAGTTTGGAATGACGTTTATGATTGATGGCCTAAGGTAACAAAACTCCGAGGTTAAGTAAAACACAGACTTTAAAAAATTAATTAATTAATTTATTTATTTTTGGCTGCATTGGGTCTTTGTTGCTGCGTGTGGGCTTTCTCTAGTTGCAGAGAGCCGGGGCTAGTCTTCATTGCAGTGTGCAGGCTTCTCATTGCGGTGGCTTCTCTTGTTGCAGAGCACGGGCTATAAGTGTGTGGGCTTCAGTAGCTGTGGCACGTGGGCTCAGTAGTTGTGGCTTGCGGGCTCTAGAGCACAGGCTCAGTAGTTGTGGCACATGGGCCTAGCTGTTCCATGGCATGTGGGATCTTCCCGGACCAGGGCTCGAACCCATGTACCCTGCACTGGCAGGTGGATTCTTAACCACTGCACCACCAGGGAAGTCCCAGTAAAATGCAAACTTATTTATTCATTCAACAAACATACTGTGAGTGCCAATTATGGGCAAATGAACATCTAGGTGCTGGGGATACAGGACTGAAAAAAACAGACCAAAATTTTGTTTTGTTTTGAGAACCACTCATCAGATGCAGGCTTGGTGGGCTGTCAATCAAAAGGCTTTACCCTCTTGGGGCTTCCCTGGAGGGGAAGCAGCAAGGAGGACTCAACGCAGGCAAAAAAAAAAAGGCTTTACCCTCTTCTGTCCAAGAGGTGGTCACATGACCCAACTCGGGTAGTGATTCATATCAAGTGCAGCCTCTTTAAAGGACTTGGGAGGGTCCCAGCTTCCTAGATCCCCAGAACCGCTGTGATGCTGTCCTCAGACCTGCTTTCCCAGCTCTCCTTTGTGAGACTGATATTCTGTTTGGAGGAGGCAGGTGTAAATAACACAGACAATAAAAATATAGAGTAATCAGATGCTCAGAAGTAGTATGTGGAGAAATAAAGCGGTACAGGAGGATGGGTAGCATGTGGTGTCAGGGGTGGGATAAAGAGGGCTTTCAATTTAAAACTCTTTGGTCAGGGAAGACTTCACTGAGATTTGAGCAAAACCTGGAAAATGGAAATGTGCGTTCTCTTGTTCTTGTATTCCAAATTCCATTTTGCAGGCGACTTGGTTTGTAGGGCTGTTGTGGAGACAGGACTTGACACTTAAAATGCACACAATAAACATCAGCTGGAAAACAAGTACAAAGAAGCCATTTGGATGCCAAGTCAGCGCTGTGTGTGGGGAGCACCAGCACTCATCCTCCAATCCTAAACCATCACCCTAGGGATGCTGCATCCCAGCCCTGAAAACTGCTGAGGCTGTGGCCTCACAGGGTGGTTTGTAATCACCAGTCCCCTTCCCCCATCCTAGCTCCCATGCTGCTCTAATTAGGGACCTCGGGCAGCCCCAGCTGCCGGCTGTTTCTGCTGCTCCCAGCCACTGCTCCAGAAGAACTGGGGGTGGGGGAAGAAGGGAGAGAGACAGAGGCGGGGAGGCAGGGAAGGAGAGAGATACAGACAGAGACACACACAGAGAGAAAGAGAGAGACAGAGGGAGGGAGGGCGGGACGGCGGGAGAAGAAGAAGAGAAAACAAGGAACAGAGAGGGAGGGAATGCATTACCCAAGCCTGAGAGAGGCAGATGGAACTCCTCTGCAGTGAGCTTATCCTGGGTGGCCAGGGTACTTCTAACATCTGCAGTTCCTCCCAGCTGCCCCACCCTGCCTACATTCAAGAAATACTCAAGGGCATAGGCTCTGGACACTGGGTTCAGATGGACCCGGGTTCAAATCCTGTCTCTGCCATTGCCTGGACATGGGAACATAGGCAGTCTCACAAGTATCTGAGTCTCAGTTTCATAATGCCAACTTCATAGGTTAGAGAGAGGATTCTGATGTGAAGCGTGGAAAGCACCTAGCCGCCTGCCATGCACATAGTGCAGGGATCTTGGCTCAGTCCTGGCTCTGGGTCCTTGGACACCGCCCGCAGGAGACCCTGGTCCCACACATTCACACAGAACCGTGATTGGGACTCTGATTGAGAACCCTGAGCCCAGTGGCCCTTTTCCCGGCTGCACCCTGGGATCACCTGGGGAGCTTTAAAGAACACAGATGCCCGAGTTCTCTCCCAGAGAGAGTCTGATGTAACTCACTTGGGATGCAGCCTGGGCATCAGAATCTGTGAAAGCTCCCAGGTGATCCCAAGGTGCAGCCAAGGTTGAAAGGCACTGCTTTGTCTCAGGGTGTTGATTTAAACCCCCCCCCCATTTATTCCCAAAGAATGAGAGACACTCAGACAACCTCTCAGACACTTTAGACAGCCTCTCAGACCAGCTGCTCTTTCTTTTTCTAATTTGGTTCGAAAAGCATTTATTGAGCATCTATCTGTGCTCCTGGCACACTGTTAAAATCAAGCACTGTTCCTGTCCTCCAACAGCGTGGTGTCTGGGTGATCATATCCTGCTACGCTTGAGGGGACCATGGGAAAAATTGGGAGGAGAATATCTCACCCAGATTGCGGGACGGGTGGGGAAGGAGGGAGGTTACAGGATCAGACCTAAACTGTGACTTGAAAAACTGAGTAGCAGCTGGCCCAGCAGAGATGTGGAAAGAAGAAGGGTAACCCAGGTGGCTGGAAGAGTATGATGTGTGAAGCATCAAGGGGAGAGGGACAAAATGAGGAGGGGAATTACCTACAGGCAGGTCTATGAGACAGGAGGACAAAGGGCAGGAGTGGAAGACAGTAGAAGCTTTACAGCCATGCCAAGACCCCTGGCCTTCACATTATTGGCACTAGGGAGCCATGGCAGGCTCTAGGTTATGAGGCAGTTTTGATCCCGTGCACAAGTATTGAGAGTGCGGCTGCCTCTGAGTGCTGGGGGGTGGCGCCTCCAGAAGAGGAAATGGCCTTTGTTTGGCAATTTTTCCACAAGCAATTTTATTCCATTCCCTTCCATCCTGTAGAAACATGAAGTTATCCAGAGAACATCACTGCCATGGTAACGGTAAGAGAAACAATGCACCCATTTGTGTAAAACTGTCCATAAAGCCTGTTTATTTTTCATACCATTATTTTAATAGGTGGGGATGGCAGTGATGGGATGGGGAACAGCAGGCTTTAGTGGTGCCGCTAACGTAGCCTTTTCTTGAAACAACTTGAAATGCTCACAGACATTCAGACATTGGCACTCAGATCATGTCTCTGGCTAGGAACTCCCGCTGCTTTAGAATCTTACGGCTGGGAAGCATCCCCTGTTCCTGGAACTGAAAGGCAGTATGGTCAAGTGGTTATAAGCTCCCTCCTTGGGTTTGAGTTCCTGTTCTGTCACTGATTGGTGACTGTTGGCAAATTTCATTACCCCTCTGAGCCTCCGTCTATTCATCCGCATCGTTCATCCCCCTTAGAATCTGGGGGAGAACACAGATAGTACACCTGGAAACACATAAGGAAATAAGAAAGATGGTTTTAGAGAGTGATACGTGCTTAAAAGGATTTAAAACTGAGGAAGTTCTCTCCAAGGAGGTGCCATTCTGGCTGACCACAGGGTGAGAATGAGCCACGTGTGTACCTATCAGGAGGAAAGACCTCCCAGGCAGGGGATCAGCAATCACAAAGAATAAGAGACCTGAGTTTGGAATGTTTGCAGCTGGACCTTCGTAAAGGGAAGCACAAGAAAAGGTCAGAGAGGGTAAAGGGGCCAGATCTGGAGGACCCTGTAGGCTAGGGTAGGAGTTTGGGTTACAATGATACAAACTCCTAGGGTGGTTGCAAGGGTTAAATGAGATATTGAACAGTAAACTCTAAAGCAGCTGCTTGAAAACGTCAGCTTACATTCTCACCAGGATATCTGCAGCCCATCATCTCTCGGGTGTGGAAGCTATGACCACAGAATGATCGAACTGCAGACCTGGGAGGGCTTTCAGAGATCACTTTTCCTAATTATTTTCCTTTTTCATATGGGTGAATTAAGGATCAGAGAGGGCAAGGGACTTACAGACATCGCACAGGAGTCCGTGGAGCAGCCTCTGGGCTCTCCGACTTCTGCCCACTCTCCCTTGGGCTCCTGGACTCAAGTCCATCCATGATCTCTAAAGAGAAATCCCTTGGTCTCTGTTCCTGCTGGTGCCAGGTGGTTTTCCTCCTGGGGAACAGTGTGGGGTAATGGAAAAACACAGAGCCTCAGAGGGTCATCAGACATTAGTCCTCTTCTCCCGCCCTCCTGTCCTCCTGGGAACAAAGGCTGGGCTTTGGCTGGGGAGCTGGAAGAAAGGTCAGGTTATGGGGTCAGCAGGGACCTGACAGAGCCTGGTATTTCAGTATTCCATTATGAAGAGAATGGTGAGATAGGAGAGGAAGGCGAAGGGCTAGAGGATGTCTCTGCAACTGAACAGAGCAGTACCGCCTTGCTTAATTTCAAGTGAGGCGAGTCACATGGAAAATGAGTTAGATTGGCTAAGTCCCTGATGGGCTTGGGTGTTTTACTGATTGTATACCCTTAACCCCAGCTGGACTTGCCTCTCGTTCTAGGCATACAGAAATACACTTAACAAATCCTGTTAGAGAAGAGCTTTTTATGGCATTTGGGCCATGTCCTTTCACTTACAATCTGTATAATACATGATAATTCCTCCCGCTTACTGAGCACCTACTACAGCGTGGGTACTTGGTTCAGCACTGAACATGCATCCTGTCTCTTACTATTACAAAAGCCCCAGAAGTAGTTACTAGTATCGCTTGCTTCGTATAGACAAGGAAACTGAAGTTCAGAGGTGACACATAGAGGAGGGAGTTCTGACTCCCTCAAACTCAGACATGTCTGACTCCAGGTAAACCTGCTGATTCCAAAGGACTCAGGTGCTCATAGGGCCACCAAATATGAAAGTCTTAGAATAGCCCACAGGTGTGTACTTCTATGCAGATATAGGCTGTTCTTCATGGTCTGAAAAATGTGTGTGTCACCGTTTATAGTGCCAGCAGAGTATATAAATATACACAGTACCTTTTATTGATTTTTTTTTTTTTCTCACCTTTGAGACTCAAAAACCTAAACCCAGGAAAATCTCCCGGCTGGGTTTGCAGGAACTTGACCGTGGGGGTCCCATCAGATCCTATATGTTTGTCCCTCTCCTTTAGCCTCCTTCCTGTTTCTAACAGTGTCCTGGTTTTCCTTCTTGTCTGGCCAGACAGGCCTCTGGAGAATGCAGATCCATCTTGCAGGCTCACTTTGTATTCTGTAAACTTTCAGTTTGAAAATAAAGGCAAATCTCTGCTGTACAATGGGCATTTCTCAAGAGCCAGGACAGGTGATAGAGACAGATCCAGCATTTTCAGGAAAATCAAATAGGCATAATTGCTTCTTTCCAGGTAATGTAGATGCACTGGATGGGGGCGGCTGTGTCACAGTTGATCATTCCCTTGTTAGCATCTGACCAGAGTGATGTGATAGCCACGGGCTTCTTGCATGGGGGCTGCACAGGCTCAGCTTATGAAGACCGGGTTGAAAACACATGATGAGAAGATGCTGGTTTGATGCTTTGCCTGCTTTTCAAAGACCCAGGGTGGATTTGTCTCCTGGACTTTACTCTTGCTGGGTTTTTTTTTTTCCTTTTTACTAGCTCCCTCTCTTTCAATATGTCTCCTTTATATTCCATTTTTACTCTAAGACAAAAGATTTTTTCTCTTTTTTATTTTCCCCCAGTGATAAAGACTTTTCCAATTCCGGATGTTCCTAGGGGGAGAAATTGATGCTGGGTTTGGGCGGGGCAGGACTGTGAATAAAAATTGACACTTCCTATATTGTATGTTGATGGGGAGAGTAATTACTGAGTATAGACTACCTGGCACACTCACAGTCAAGCCCCTGGTTAATTATGATCTGCGTAGACAGAAAAATGGCATCAGAGAAATATGACAACAATGGCTAGCATTTATCGCAGCAGCCCTTTTTCAGTCTCAGAGCCTTGCACTTGCTGTGTCCTCTACTTAGAACATACTCTTCCCCAGATCTTCATCTGGTTACCTTTTTTGCACCATTCACTCCTCTGGTTAAATGTCTCCTAGCCTGTGAGGCCATCCCTGATCACTCAAAAGGAATGTGCCTTGTTTACTCTCAACTCATCTTGTTTTATCTTCCTCATAGAGCTTTCTGAAATTCTTATTGAGGTTTTACTGTCTATCCCTCACCTGACAAGGTAAGCTCCAGAGAGCAGGGACTTTGTTTTATTCATTTGTGTATCCCCAGTGCCAAAAACGGTATCTGGCACATAGAAGCTGCTCAAAAAATATTTGTTGAAAGGATGGATAGATGGATGGATAGGAGGATAGATGGATGGATGGGTGGACAGATGAATGGAGAGTTTACTACATGCTACATGCATTATCCTAAGTGCTTTATAATGATTGTCTCATTTAATCTTAAATGACAACCTTTCATTGAAGCAGCTTCAGAGAGGTTAAGACAGTTGTTAAAGGTCACACAGCTGTGAGTAGGAGAGAAATAATTCAAATTCAGTTCTGTCCCGTTTCAAAGCCCACTTTTAACCACTCTGCTTCTCCTGGCATAGAACATTAATCTTGAAAAGGATTTGGGCACTCAGGTTACCAGACTTAACTAGACTATCAGCTCTAGAGAGCAAGAGATGGAGTCTGCTGTATCCACAGCACCTTGCATAGAGTTTGGCACCTAGTAGTCACTCAATAAATAGTAGATGCTCAAACAATATTTGCAGATAGATGGGATAGATAGATGGAATAGATGGATGAGTGGGTGGGTGAGTGGGTGAGTGGGTGGCTGGCTGGCTGGCTGGATGGACAGATAGGTGGATGGGTGGATAAGGAAACAGAGTCCCAGAGAAGCTGGCGACTCACCTAAGATCACACAGCATATCAGCAGGAAAGAGATCAGAACTCAGGACTCCTATCCCAGTACTGTCTGGCTCACAACACCAAACATTTGAGAATGAAATTGAGTGTTTTCCTTATGGTTTGCACTGGGCTAAATGCTCTAGTTTATTGGTTCAAGGGATGCTCTCTGTAACCCTATAAACTAAGTGCTATTGTATCTCCTCATGGCACAGTGATATTATCCACTTGTGTCAGTCACCTCACATGGTAAGTGTTATTTTTATCCCTCCTCCTCAGAAGAGGAATATAAGGCTCAGAGAGGTTAAATAACTTGCCCTTCTTACCCAGCAGGAAGAGGTGAGGCTAGAATCGAACTCTTTGTCTCCACTGGACCAATATTAGCTGCGTAAGAGCTGATTTATCAAGCGGCAACATATAAAGTAGACAGAGTTGTGAGCACACGTCATCTGCTCTGCAGAGAATCTGGGATTCTCTGCCTAGGCAGCAGTGGGTAGCAGGAAGTCCACCCTGACGCCAGAATCGAGGCCAGAAGTGCCCTATGGTAATAGAGCATAAGCCTGGACAAAAGGTAGACCAAGTACATGATATTGAGGGGGTCATTTTGCCTTCCTGAACCTCAGTTTCCTCATCTGTGATATGGGTATTGAAATTGTGCTCGGGGAAGATTTTCATCTGCAAGCTGCTCTGGTTCCTTGTAGAATTCTATCCCTATCATGGTATTTCTTCTTGGGGAAAAAAAAAATATGTCAATATTGCTCTTAGAGAATCCCCTTATATTCCCACCATCCAATTTCAGATTACTGGGTCTGTGTCCCATTCTCTCAGGACTTTGTGCCATGTTTCAGCTGGCAAATGGAATGAATAAATCCCTGCCCATGTGTTCAATGAGTTAAGGGTTTGCAATGTCATTTCTGCCACATAAGATACCTGCATGCAAGCAACTGATCTTCTAGAGGCCCCGTGACTTTACCAAAAGGAGTGTCTCTGATGGTAGACTTTTATTCACTCTGGTCTCCTGGTAACAAGGAGGTGTTGAAGCACCAGGGGACATCCATGGAATCATAGCATAGAGGTAGCCATCAAATACCTGGGAAATAGCATATTGAGATGCAGTGGGTTCTAACTCTGGACTCGGGCCTGGCACTGAATCCTGTCCAAGTGACCTAAGCTGGGTTGTGCCGCTCTCTAGGGCTCAGGTACTCATCTGTCAGATGGAGACAATCACACCTCACTGGCAGGATCATTGTGAAATTATATCATTATAGCACCTGGCAAACAGTAGATGCTTATAAACATTAGTTTCCTTGCTTCCACGTGTGGAGCTGGCCTATCTCTGTTTTCCTCTCCCTTGCTTTCTCCCTTTTCCTTTTCCTCCGTCTTTCTTGCTTGTTTATGTTTCCATTCAACAAGTAGTATTGTGAGCCTGCTGGATGCTAGCACTGTGTCAGCACTGAGCGGATGGTGATGAGCAAGACAGGCAAGGCCACACCTTACAGAGCCCCCCACCCAACCCAGCAAAGCAACGGGAATGCTTCATCTTCCCCAAAGGAGAAATCAGCTCTTGGGCACCGTGTGCCTCAGCCTCCCTCTTTTTTTTTTCATTTTTGCGGTACGCGGGCCTCTCACTGTTGTGGCCTCTCCCGTTACGGAGCACAGGCTCCGGACGCACAGGCCCAGTGGCCATGGCTCACAGGCCCAGCCGCTCCATGGCATGTGGGATCCTCCTGGACCGGGGCACGAACCCGCGTCCCCTGCATTGGTAGGCGGACTCTCAACCACTGCGCCACCAGGGAAGCCCTCAACCTCCCTCTTTATCAAAACCGATTGGCTTTACTGCCAGGAATGGAAACTTCTTGCAGCCACTGATGGGGTTTTATTGGGGGCTCTCTACCCCCCAGAACCTGATGCAGATCTGGACCTGTAGTGAGGACCCTGTAAAAGAACACTGAATGCGTGAGTGAGTGGGGAGGCTTTGGGTGTGGAGGGTCTTTTGGAAACCTGGACCAGACTGCTCCCTCCCCCCTCCTTCCTCCTCCACCCAGTCTGCAACTCCCCCACCCATTCTTTATAGGGACTCCTAGCTCCTCCACTCTGCCTAAGACATATTCCTCCCCGCTGCTGCCTGCAACCTTCTCTCCATCTGCTCCTCTGCCTGCTCAGGCTGCAACGTGGGGATAGTGTGGCAAGGTGGAGTGGAGGGAGGGAGAAGGAGGGCTTTCTAAATTGGGGTGACAGGCCTGGGAAGCTGGCTGGGTCTGCAAAAGTAGTCCACACAGTGAGTCTCCAGGAGTGGGTGCAAGCTTGTCCCCGTTCCAGCCACTGCCTGTGCCCAAGCATCTGCCTGTCTCCCCCCATCACCCCTATTTGTGGAGAAGAGACAAGTTGCTGAGAATCAGGGCTGGGCAAGAGCAAAACGGATGAGAGTAGGCCTTGAACTCAAGCTCAGATGGGGGAAGGGAGTACAGCAGGGCTAAAGGACTGAGCTGAGAGGAAGCCTTGGCGAGCTCTGGTGGCCCGTTAACAATGGAAATATGAGAAACGGTGCTCAGATTAGAACATGGATAAATGTTCAGGTTGGGCTTCAGGGGTGTACAAAGCCCCCGGGTATTGGATGCACAATTTTGTGGCCATTTGTATCCTTCTAGGGAGATTGACAGCTTCCATCAGATCCACAGAGTTTGAGACTTTCTAGGTTATGGGGACTCACTTTGGAAATGCGGAGGGCTGTCAGGGAAGAGGCTGGCTGGGGCCGAGAGAGCTGAAGTTGGGATCTCTCCGAAAGGCTGAGCAATGGAAAGCTCTAGGCTGCGCACAGGCTGAGGGCTGCGCTCGGTTTTGAGGCCTCCATCTCACCTTCCGGAAAATGGTCCGGACGCTCTCCAGCCTCGCCTCGCCGGCGCAGGGCTGCAGTGAGCATCCGCCAAGAGGAAACGCTCGGCCCACAGGACGCGAGGGGAATCGGCGTTAAACTTTGCAGGGCCGACGGGCCAGCGGCCAGAGGAGGAGGCTGGCACCCCGGGCGCGGCCGGCCCCTCGCGCTCGCTGCCCGCCCGCCCCCTCCCTTCCTCCCCGCACTGGCTCGGCACAGACTCGGCCCCAGCCCCCTCCCTCCTCCCGCTCGCGCCTCGCTCGTTCGCTGGCTCGCCGGCTCCTCCTCACTCGCCCGCCCGCGCCCGGCGCAGCTCGGCCAGAGCGTTCGCGGGGCTGAACGCGCGTCCGCCCGGGGGGCTCCGGCGGCTGCCCCCGGCCCGCGGCCCCCTCCCCGGCTCCCGCCTTCCCTTCCTCGCTCGCTGCCTCTCTCCTTCCCCGGCTCCCGCGCCGTCCGCCCGCCCCGCAGCCCGCGGCTCCGCGCCCCCCGCAGCCAAGATGCCCGCGGCCCGGCCGCCCGCCGCGGGACCCGGCGGGATCGCGCTGCTCCTCGCTCTGCTCCTGGGAAGCCCCGCGGCCGCCCCGGCAGAAGGTAAGCGCCCAGAGGGGCGGGGCGGGGGAGGGGCAAAGTTGCCGCGAGTGCGGGGCGGCTGAGGGGTCCTAGCCGACCCAGACGACTCGCTCCACATCTGCCGGGATGTGGAGCGGGGGCGGCTTCCCAAATTCGGGGCTAGGAACCGCGTCCCCTTGGCCCGGGCTGCTGGGAGTGTGGAGGTGGGGATGTGTCTGAAGGACTCGGGCGCTTTCCTGCCTCGGCCGCGGGCTCCCTTTCTGCCTTCCCGGCTGTGCGGCTGACTCCCCTGTGCAGCCCCAGAGAATCTCCTTGGAGCGGGGTCGCCTCCAGACCCCAGATTCCCGGAGCTCTCTGCAGCCGCACCCGGGGCCGGGTGCCAGGTAATTCTCACCCTTTCGGGGAGAGGACGAGAAGCGGGGGCAGCTGACCCGCCGTGCAAGTGAGGGCTAGACTCGAACAGTGCGTCTGGGGGCCGTCGCAGTGCCGCGTCCTCCCACGCCAGGACCCCTTGCTTCCTTTTGGTTCAGGCTGCCCCGAGGGACCGGGTCCCTGGACCGATCCCAACCAAGTGTCTGGAAGCCGAACTTGGGTGTGGCTTTCGCCTGGAGGCCAGTGGAGGGGGCTCCGGGTTCTCAGAACTTAGCGGGGGAGGGAGAGGAGATCTTAGGTCACAGGCGGGAACCTGAGCGGACTCCCCCCTTTTTTCTCTCTTCAACAGCCGGGTGTCTCTTAACACTACTCTGAATTGGGGGCGGGGCGGGGGGTTGCTAGTTTCACCCGGCACGTGCTAGCCGGTTGGGAAGAAGGCGGGGGGGGGGGGGAGGTGTCCAAGTTTAGCGGAGGATGGCGGCTCCTTCCCAGACCTGGAGCCGCACCCTCTCCTCCACCCCGCTGAGGTTCCCCAGGGAAAATTGTGGAGGGTGGTCAGGTGTGTGGGGCTTTGAGATGGAAAGGGGAGTATGGCGCCGAACTCATCCAAAACTAACCCGGAGAGCTTCGAGGGTTTGATCAGGCCACTAGGAGACCCCAGAGTGGTGGGAAGCGTTCGTAGATCTCGCCTTTTGAAAGGTCCAACTCCTGTTCCCAGTAACTCGCCCCTCACGTGGGAAAAAGCAGGCAGTGCAGGGTCTCCCCAGGCTGAAGACAACCCGGAGGGCACACACTCTGTCCATCTGGAGCCCCGTGTTTGGCTTGGACCGTCTTGACCCCGAGCTAGGGGACCGGCGGTGTCCCTTCTCCCTGGGGAATTCTGGACCCCTGGCGCGCGCACCTGCTTTCAGCGCCGAAGGCCGCGGACAGCTCTCCGCTCGCGGGCACTGGCCCTGGGTCTCCTTCTCTTCAACTCTTCCCCACGGCCTGGAGTGCCCTCCTCAGCATAAATCAGGCATTTTATCCCCCACCCCTTTCTCTTTAAATGTGGAGCCCAGAGTACAGAGCAAAGGAAATAACTCATCACCTTTTGTTTAACAAAGCATATCGTTAAAGAACCCCCTTTTATGAGGCAGTAATATTCACAGTTTACACCAGGTCTGGACAGTTTCTCTGGGAAAGATGGGAGAAGAGAATCGGCTTAAATAAGTCGTTTCCACCACAGCATGCCCTTTCTTAATTAGCTGTCTTTTCCAACAATGGCTTGGTGGCCTTGAACAGAGTCCAGATCTCCCTCCCTCACCCCGCTTTTGAATCTGAAAGCTACCCAGTGGCTTGCTGGCTTTTCTAAAGTGATTCTACCTCTGAGGACGGCACTCTCCGATATACCACCCTCCAGGAAAAATGTCTTAATGTCACATATTGAATTGTCATCCAAGACAAGGATTTCATATCCTGCTTCCTCCCCTGGCTTCAAACACAAAATGCGTGTGTGTGTGTTTTAATTTTTAAGACATTTTACATTATTTTTTCCAACTGCTCGACTCTGTAGCTAGCCAGCATATATTTTTAATTAACTTCAGGTCATTGCCAAATTAAAGTCAACCAGTGTACTACTTCAGAAGGTTCATTAATAACGGTGTGGTTCTGACTCCAAGACTGTGAGTCATAAGGAGGGAGTAAGGGTAGCCTATGAGCATTTGGGAACAATTGACCTTCCACAGTACATTCTGTTTTTAACGTGGAGCCCAACTTGCACTAATGTCAGATGGAGACCCATTCGTCTCATTCCGTGTTGCAAGCCGGTCCTTCTGTTTGTGGTGCAGTGAGGAGATTTGTAAATACAGTACTTGAAAGAGACTTGTTGCTAAATTCTTATGTAGGTCACGTGATTCTCTGTGCCATTTTGCCGTAAGGCATGAATAAGTATAAAGTATAACTTGTTTTTGAAGAGGCTTCTTATTGTCTAAGATATGCACATGGGGTATAGCTGTAACTACATGCCAAGACTGCAGAGCTTGAGTGTAATTTTTTTCCTTGAATTAATAAATTCAATATTGCTTAATAAGACTCAAATTTGCGGCTTCCTCCAGTCTCTAATGTACCCTGTCGTTAGATTCACTTAAAGACTATTTTCATGGTGGATCGGCTTTTTTTTTTTGATCTGTGGAGTTTTAGCCGCCCCTGCTGGGGCCACCTTATCAAAGCCTGAGGGATTCTTGGGTTCGCAGGTCTCGGCTGGACATTAGGAAAATAATGTTATATTCCTTTCCTTCCTCTTCCCAGGCAAAAGGATGTTTCCTGATCAGAACGGTTTGTTTTCTAGTTTTGCTTACAAGTTCATTCCTGCTATTCAAAAAGCGATTCGAAAGGGCTCAATTTACAGGTCCTCATATTTGGTCCACATTCTGCAACATGCCATTGGCACAGACCTCCACTAGGGGCGCTCAAAGCTACGGTTGGTGATTGAGGGCAGAAGGGGTGAATTCTGACCTTTGGAACCACCAGGTGTGTGCAATGCCAAAGGTCAGTGAAATGGAGCTCTCCTATTTCTAAGAGAAAAATTACTTGATGGTGCTTGATATATGCAGTGAAAAAGGAAGGAAAGGTGAAAAGAGGGAGGGGGGATGCCCCAAGGAAGGCATCATTAGAATACAGAGTCCAACTGCCCTTTTTTTTAATACCAATTTGTGGTTTCTTTCATGGAGCCAAATTGCAAAACACCAAAGAGGCCATGGCAAGGCTGTTCTGAGGAGTTTGACTCAGCTGGCCACTGGGATTAAATTTGTAGGGTTCCAGAAAAGAAGTATGTGGTTTTGGAATCGGAGCGACCTGGGTCAGGCCCAGCTGCGTTGTTTATGAATGTGTGACCTTTGTCAGGTCGATCTTCTCTGGGCCACCATTTCACTACCTGTGGGATGGGGATGGAGGTGGGGTGGGGATTAATGGTCCCAGCCTGGAAGGATGGTTGCAGTGATTACATAACACTTATACCTGTAAAGCACCTGGCATGTAATAGATGCTCAAGTAATGTTTTCTCCCGTTTCTTCCCTACTTTCCAAAGCAAACTTCCCCTCCTAGTAGTCACCTGGAAAGCAGATCCTTGAAGTTGGTGTTGGAAATGTTGGAATAAATATCTGGATAATTTAGGCCCAAGTAGAAGGGTTGGAGGTAGGGTAACGAGTAGCCCAGGTGAGAAATTTTCATGACCTGGTGCAGACTCCCTTTCTTTTCAAACTCTCATACTGTATCTCTTTGAACCTCAATATTACCACCAGAAAGCAGAGTTCATTGTACCAGAGATATAGGATAGCAGGATAGTGGTTGGAAGGAAGACCTAAGAAGAGAGTCTTCTGGAAAAAACAGTTATCCGTTCATTCATTTAACATTTACTAAGCACTTCCTATGCATGCAGCGGGCCCTGTATTGGGTGCTGGAGACACAGAATAATATGATGAGGTCCTTATCCCGGTAATGGCAGCCTAGCAAGAAAGACCTGCAGGTAAATCACCAGTGTCTACACCACACCATGGGATACGTGTTGGGAGGGGGTGATTGTAATCAGAGTGCAGGGATCTCACAGGTGGGTGTGTTTAATTCTGGCCAGAGGTAGTCAGTGAAGGCTTCCCTGAGTTGATAGCATCTGAGCTGGCCCTAAAGGGATGTGACAGGTACCAGCAGCCACGGGAGATTTCTTCTTTGGGGCAGTGATGATCCTGAAGAAGGCTTCACTTTCGGAACACATCACACACCTGTGGAATTGGGGAAACAGGAGCGAGTGGGCAGGGAAGGGAGGCAGTCACGCACGCGCACACGTGAGAAGGATAGAAGGATCCTGGGATCTGCCCACCCTTTTGGCGTTCCCCTGGATTGCATGGGCCGCTGAGGAGGTGAGAGCTGGAGCAAAGGCCTGTGAGCCGCGGTGTTCACTGTTATCCACTAGAGGTTGTGATGACACCGATGGAATCCTCTCCGAAGACAGCCGAGCCCAGATGCTGAGTATAGACAGCAGTGCACAGCCCTGGGTGAACATTGCTTTACAGGATTTGCATATTTGCATAATCCTCTGGTTACTGTAGTTCCTCTGAAACCCTTTGGTGGTGGTGGAGGGTGGGGATAGGGAAGAGAACGGGGCTGCTTTCAGGGGAGGTTAAAAGGGTGATGCATTGGGCTGAGGTCAGTGGACCTAGGTGACGTAATTTACTAGACCATGGCTGGGACTGTGTCAGCGATGAAAACAGCATTTATTGAGTGTTGATTTCATTCCAAGCCTCGTGATGAGTGGCTTATATAGATTTGTTCAGAGCATCCTCACAACAGCCCCATGGGGTAGATGCTGTTATTTTCCTAATATTATGGTCGGGGAAATCGAGGCACAGTGAGGTTAAGCAATGCGTTGAAAGTCACAAAGCCAAGAAGTGGTTTCAGTCTGGCATCAAACCCAGGCCTGAGCCAGAATCCTTTAGAACCATGCCCCACTACTGCCTCTTACTTGCAGCATTCCCCAAGCTCATGTGCAGATTCTGCAGACCCCTGGGTGGGTGGGGGGGCAATAAATACTTATCAGGTGTGTGTTGGATGTGTCTCCTGTGCCTACACAGTTCCTGGCACATTGTAAGCACTCAAGTGAAACTGGTCAAATTGAAGTGAGTCGTAAAGTGAAGTAGGCTACAATTAAAGTGTAGGCAATTAATTCATAATCATTATATCTAACGAGTACTTAATATATATTCAGCCCTGACATGGGATATTTTAATCTCCACCATTTCTCTGCATTGTGTGGATGAGGGGCTGTTGTCCGTTCAGGAAGCTCACAGTTGGTAGCCAGGAGGTTGCAGAGGTAGGATTTGAATCCAGGTAGCCTAGCTGCTGCGTTTGTGAACTTGACTGCTGGGCACAGCGCCTTCCAGGCTGGGTCCTGCTGTGTTTCCAAGTGAAATGTGCACAAAGCATGCTTTCACCGTTAGTGTGCAGCCCGGCGGGGTGGGTCCAAACCCCAGCTCACCCAACTCCCAAGACTGACAGGACAGAAACCAAAATCAACTAGGATTTTCCCAAGCTCTTAATAGCTCTCAAAAAAAAAAAAGAAAGAAAAAGCATAGGGGTTATTCTTCCCAGGCAGGGAAAGGAGACTTCATGAAAGAAGGTGGGAGAGACAGCTAGTTCATTGGTTGGTTTTGAAGCTGTGGCTGTTTGTAATTTCTCATGTTCCCAGGCCACTCAACCATTCATGGAGAACTCACAGTGTAGCTTGGTTTCTGTAAGCCCCTGAGTTCAGGACCTAAGCTCAGCCATCTCCTAGCCATGAGCCTCAATTTTCCCATCTGTAAAATGGATCACAGTAACCACTACCCCGTACACAAAGCTGTCCTCACAGGGCTGGGATGAGACACAGGAGTCAAGATGCTTTATGCATGCCAGGAGTTCAAGCTTCAGGGAGATGGGTGCTGGCACGGAAAGCTGAAGACCCCAAACACCCACCATGTGTTTCTTCCTGGGCTTGTTATGAGAGAATTACAAACTATAACATGCTATTTGCCATTGAGCGTGCGCTACTCTGTGCCACAGGACCGTCCACGTGCTTACTCTGTATTCACTCATCTGATCCTCACCCAACGCTATGAGATGATGTCACTAACTACATGTTACTGATGAGGAAGCGGAGTCTTAGAAACATACAGGTGTCATGGCAATGAATGATGGAGTTGCTTAAGGTGTCATGGGCAAGCAGTGATGCAGTCAGGATTCAAACCCGAGACTGGTTGACTCCAAAGCCCAGGTTTGTTCTAGATGCTAGAGTATGAGCGTATAGGTGTCACATAGCAATGGCTAAATGAAGAGCTGATGCAGACCCAGAAATCAAGGCGGTTTGACTGGCCTCCAGGAGGGGAGGTGTCTCACCCAGTGGCAGATGCCAGGTGTCTCACAGCAGATCACAAAGAGGAGAAAGAGTTCATACCCACCCTGATGGCTTCTGGGTGAAGCATCCTTCTTGTCTTCTCAGGCTGTTCCTTCATCCTGGACTGTCATCCTAGGAGGCTGAAGGAGTTCAGAGAGGACCAGATTAAAATCCCAGATAGCTGATTTAGCATCATGATTTTGAGCTATTTGCCTTAGCGTTCTGAACCTATTCTGGCCTGGTATATAAAATGGGAGGGACGTGTCTCCCTTGAAAGACTGTCAAGAATGTATGTAGGTATGTGTGGCCCATAGCAAGCACTCAATAAAAAGTTGCCATTATCGCTAGTATTGTTCACCTGGTGAACTTCTAGTCATCCTTCAAAACCTAGTCCCTAGTTGTCTCTTTCTATAAGACCTTCCCTTGCCTCTCTCCTCCTTATACCAGTTATGAATGATCTTCTGTCTCCCCGCTCAACGCATTCTATCCCCTATTATGCGTAACTCACACACTGATGAGTTACCAGTTTACATGCCTCCCTCCCACTAGACAATGAACTTTCCAAAAACCTCAGCTGAATCATACTCTTCCATAGCTCTCTTAGCCTGTATCTAACCCAGTGTAAGTGGTTACATTTACTCTGTTAAATGACCTTTCATCTTAATCTTAGCAGTGAGGTGGTAGAGTCCTGAGATCTGAATTTCATTCCCGACTCCTTCTACATCTGTGTGGTCTTAGGCAGCGGGTATGAGCCTTGGTTCCTCATCTGAAAAATGAGACTAAAAATAGAGTCCTACCTCATAGGATTGCCATGAGGAAAATCGATGAGATAATAGATGTGAACTCACTGAAGAATTCTACAAATAGGAAAAGGAGAAAGGAAAATTAGAAGATGAGGGAGGAGAGAAATTTTGTAAAGAGAAAAAACCCACCTTTGTGCAGACACATGGCCACAAGGTGGACCATTCATTGAGTGCTTGCTGAGGGCATCTTTCTTTCCAAGGGGAATATTGGTTGCAATTATTTACCCTGTGGCTTAGCTCATTTAATATTAGGAACTTTCTGGACACCACACTGGTTATTGTAGACTCTGCTTTCTCTTGGCTCCCTGGCAGCTGCAGAAACAGCAAATGCCCAGCTGAAAACTGGGAAAGAATAGCAAAGTGAATGAAAACCCAGGCTCTAGAGTCAGAACAATCTGAGTGTAACTCTGTTGCTTTTCATTAGATGTGTGACCTTGGACAAGCTGCTTTGTCACTCTGAGCCAGCATTGGACCTCATTTGGGGGTAATGGTCTATTCTCTGCCCACTTCCTAGGGATCATGGGATGGAGGGGGGCTTGGTATAGAGATGCTCTGCCAAAAAAAAATAAACAAGCTACCCTTCCTGGGATCTGTAATATTCATCAGATAGTAGCAGTTCTTCAGGCTCCCCACCTGCCTCAACCCTCCCCCTGATATTTTCATTTTATTGAGGAAAGAGACCCAAAGATGAGAAGGGACTGACTTACTCAAAATCCCACCACAAGTGAGTGGCAGAGCCAGGACTGGAACCTCTGACTTGTGTCTTCTCACTCCCATTCTAAAGTGACTCCCTCCTCTTAAAGAAACATAGAATCCCAGCTGTCCTCAAGCGTATGTTCTGAGACCCAAGGAGATGTGGCAGTGAAAGCCTTAAGGGCATCTGTCTCCATTAAACCAGTGGCATCCCTTACCCACATTGGATATTTACATTATGTGGCCATGGCGGAGTGGCTGCATTAAAGGAGCTTCAGCAGAAGCTGAAATCAAGCTCTACCTCCCTCCTGTGCTGAGTTGGCACCTGAATCTTCGAGGCATCAGTGGACCAGCTTGCACCTGGGAATGGTGCCATCCAACCAGATGGCTCAAGTCAAGCAAGCCAGAGTAAGCCAAGGAGGCTCAGAGAGGTGCAGGTCCCAGGCCAGGTGCACCTCCCGGGCTTCCTTGCCCTCACCATGGGTTGTAGAGAGTGGCTGATTGAGAAACCCAGCGTGGGGCATGGGGTGTAGAGAGCCAGGGAGGGGTCGCAGGAGGCATAGATGGTGTGGTCAGGACCAGCTTTGGGCAAGTAGGACACCAGGGATGATCCAGGGACTGGAGGTGAAGGCAAGGTGAGTGGATACAGTCTAATACATGGGATCTGGAGCTTGGGATAAGTCGTAGAAGGAAGAAGGGTGGGTTTGATCCATTGGGTGACAGTTTCCTTGTCTCACCCGTTCCCAGCTTGGGGGTAGGCACGTGCCAAAGCTTAGCTCATAAATCAGTGAGTTCAGGATGCTGAAATGAAGCATTGCCCCAAGATCAGGAGCGCCACTGGGCAAGGCAGTGTAGTGTATTAAAGAGCACAGACTCCAGAATCAGAGATGTCCATTGCAGCCTGTGTGATCTTAGACAAGTCACTTCACTCTGAGATGATGGTGATGATTCGTTGCTGCTGCTGTCGTTGCTCTGAGCTGATTCTCAAATTCCCAAATCCGTGCTGGCTCCCAAGGGAGGAACCACGATTTCTTTGGGCTGTACCGAACAAAGACTTGCTCAGGCTAGCTCGAGAATAAGAAGGCTTGCTCAAAGGATACCTTAAATATTGGACCAAGGCGGTTCCAGGGCCTGTCTCCTCTCTGCATTTCTCTTTCATGGCATCTGCTTCTCTCTGTGCATCTGTTGCCTCTGACTCCCTCTCCACTGCCTGTGCCCCCTTCTGCTCACTCACTGTGCATCTCCCTCATCACCTCCACTGACACGTGGGCCATTGTGGCTTCACAGTGGTGCCATCCGAGCAGATGGCTTGAGTCAAGCAAGCAAGAATAAGCCAGGGAAGCTCAGAGAGGTGCAGGTCCCAGGGCAGGTGCGCCTCCTGGGCTTCCTTGCCCTCACCATGGGTTGTAGAGAGTGGCTGATTGAGAAACCCAGCGTGGGGCGTGGGGTGTAGAGAGCCAGGGAGAGGTCGCAGGAGGCATAGATGATGTGGTCAGGGCCAGCTTTGGGCGGAAAGGACACCAGGGATGATCCAGGGGCTGGAGGTGAGGGCAAGATGGGTGGATACAGGGGCTTATACCCACCCTTCTTCCAGCTCAAACTCTACAGGTGTGCCGCCTTTGTGGAAAGCACTATTCACGTGTGGCTATTTAATTGTAGGTTTGAATTCATTAAATCAAATTAGAATTTGAGTGCCTCAGTCCCACTAGCCACATTTCAAGTACTCAGTAGCCCTGTGTGGCCAGCGGCTGCCATATTGGACAGCATGGAGAAAGAAGGTTTCCATCTTGACAGAAAGCTCTATTGGATGGTACTGCTCTGGACCACGGCAGTCCAGACAGACCTCCCAACACTCAGCCTCTTCATGTTTCCTGGTTCAGGTTCCTAAGAGGAATATGGCTTGTCCTGCTCAGGCGGAAGGTTGGCTGTTTGTGTTTGATCCAATCATGTGCGGCTGGGGTGATAAGCATGCATGGAGCATAACATGGGGCCGCTCAGGTCTATACTTTGGGTTGAGTAATCACCGCTAATGACATTTCACACACTTGCTCTGCTGCCCTCGACAGTTGCTTCCTCAACCCTTCTCACTGCGAGGATGTGGCTCTGGAACTCGTTTTCCAGTACATCCATATTCATCAAGCTGTGACCTCACTGATAAACACATCCGAGGGAGCTGGAAAGAATCACAGTGTGTTGTAAGTGTCTGTTGATTGGGTTGACTCTTATTATCTCTCTATGCTCAGCCGTTTTGTTGAGTGGATGAGTGAGAGGAGGGAAGGAAGGAAAAGAGGAAGGGAGGGAGAAAGGAAGGAAGAGAGAAAGCAGAAAGAAAGAGAGAGAGAAAGGAGAGAAAGAAAGGCATTCTTTGGCCATGAATGGCTCAGATTTGGGGGGCATAGGAAAAAGCATATGTAGGAAATATACAATCTTTACATCATTTGGGTAAACTTAGGAAAAAACAATTTAGGGCGGGAGTTGATGAGAGGGGTCCTCTTAAACTGGTGTATTTAGGCATTTCAAGGTGATCCATCATCTCTGAAAATCAAGCTAGGGTAGAAAGTGAAGAGAAACTTCAGGATAGGGTCCCAGGAGCCCTCCCCATCCTTGTGAAAGGTTCTTCCGGAATGACAACAATGTCTTTAGAAGCAGTGATGGAGGCCAGTGGGAAAGCAGGGTGTGCTTTTTCAAACATGTTGTTCTATGCGTGGTTTTAGTAACACGGCTATTATATAAGGTTGTGATTTCTCCAAAGCTTTAACATTATGGAAACGGGGAGGAGGTGTTTAAAAGAACGTACTCAGAGTGAACTTTCTGAGAGTGGCGAACTCAGCCCTGGGTTAGAACTGAGACAGGCGTGAATGTGGATCCCAGCTCTGCCATTTATGTGCTGTGTAATGCTGGAGGAAGTCCTCTCATCAGCTCAGCTCCCTGGTTTCCATCTGCAAAACGAGAATAGAGTACTTCCTCAGCCTCCCTCCGCAGGGTAGCTTGTGAGAATGCAATGCGTATGGTCACTTCCATGCACAGCTGCAGGAGGCGCTATTCATACTGTAGTGTCTGTGAAAGGCTCCCCTGAAATTAAGCAGTGCACAACCTGTGCAACTGTACGTGGCAGCCCTGAATGTGGAAGGGCACCACTAAACTATAAAGCGATTTGCACAGGGAGAGGGCCAGTGCTTCTCCCACTTCTCATTCCCTAAAGCCTGCTGATCAGGCCTGCACCTCTGTGCCCCTCTTTAGAATAGGTTTACTGAGTCGTAAAGCTAACTGGGGGCCAACCACCTTGGAAATGGATGCAAAATATGTGGAATCAGGCCTTAT
This sequence comes from Delphinapterus leucas, assembly GCF_059928025.1. Classification (NCBI taxonomy): domain Eukaryota; kingdom Metazoa; phylum Chordata; class Mammalia; order Artiodactyla; family Monodontidae; genus Delphinapterus; species Delphinapterus leucas. The sequence continues at coordinate 19,754,667 of NC_143142.1, forward strand.
TTTCCAGGGCTTTGGAAGGGAAATTTGCCTAATTTATGGCATAAATAAAAAATGATGTGCTGGGGCTAATTTGCATACTGTTACTTGCATTGGCATTAGAAACAACATTTTCTTGTGGTTGTTTTTAAAGAAAGCCTCAGACCTCTCTTGTTAATTCAACTGTGTAAGTTTAGGCAAGTTATTTAACCTCTCTAGGTTTCAGTTTCCTCAACTGTGAAGTGAGCATGACAGATGGACCCATATCATAGGATTGTAGCAAGGAGCCGTGAGTTAATCCTATAAAACTTGTAGAACAGTGGTTGGTACCCATAGTAGGAGCTCAATAAGCATAGGAACATATACAATATAACATATATCATCGTCACCCTCCTCATTAATTAAACATGTATCTAGACCTACGGTTGATGTCACAGAAAAGTCAGAAGGATGCACTCTCAGTGTGTACCCACATGGAGTAATTTCGAGTTCAGGACCTAGACTTGTGCTAGGACATGGCAGGTGTCTGGTTACGGGATGCATGATCAACGGATTATCATCATCATTAATCACTTCCCACAGATGCAGGCATTGGAAAGCCTTTCTCCCCTTCAGGACAGTGGGGTCCTGCAATAGATCGCATTTCTTTCTCAGTCCCCACCTCTCAACAGTCCATCTCCAGAAAACAGAAGCTCAATAAATGCACAGTTGTTGGTTGAATGACTGCTGAAGTGTCATCGTTCTTAATTAGTGCTCAGGAAATGCTTAATATCAGCATGCCTGCTAAGGCGTGATGTCTTCTTCCCAGACTAAGAACTCCTCAAGCCTGTGTCACCAACATCTGGCTCAGAGCATGGCACGTCGTGCAGTCAGCAGGTGCTCGTTGGGTGTAGGGCAGTGGCCGAGAGCTCGGAGTTTAGGGCCACAGAGACCAGAGTCTGAAAGCCAGCTTCATCACTTACTAGCTGCATAACCTTGGCAGGTTGTTTGTGCCTTGTGGAAAAAGCATGGGCAGGGAAAATAACTGTACCTTTTTCATCTATGAAATAAAGAAAGAATTGTTCATCAAGAGCTAGCACGGTGCCTGACACAAATTAGGTACTCGATATAGATACAGCTATGAATAAATGAATGATTGACCTTTCCCAAGAGTCTCGACAGAGGAAGAGGGACTTGGTGTATAATTTACCTTACCAGTGGGGACAGAATTCACAATTGCATGAACCCCACAGATAAAATGGTCTGTGGGAATTCGCAGAGGTGTATTGACTTTACAGCACCCACTTCTAAACTATGCTTCCCGATTTAAGGTATTTTATTATCTTATTTAATAAAATTGAGGTTCTAAGCAGAATGCAGCGAACTGGGTGGGTGAAGCCATCACTCCCTGGCCAGTTTTTCATGAGCAAGGTTCATCTCACATCAGCCACAAAAGCCCAGACAAGCAACAACTTGGGTGTGGCCTGGTCCTCTGTGAGGCCTCTTGCCGTCGGGAGCTTCCAGAGGGCAAAGTCTGGGTCTTATCTGTCTGTCTCTCCGCTGTGCCCCTGCCCTGTTGCCAAAGAAAGTAGACCTCTGGAGAGGCTGAGAAGGAAACAAGCTCCTATAATGCCCTAGAATCCCTGCTATGGCTTCATGTGTAGGATTTTGCTTACTTATTAGCAGAACTTCAAGGGTGACTGTCACAGCCATGCAGTTACAGATTAGGAAGCTGACTGAGGCTCAGGTGGCTAAATGGTGGTGGGTTAGGATTCATTGATTCATTCATTCAAGACCACTTTCTCATCCTTCAAGACCTTCTACTCTGTATCAGGTACTTGGCACGGGCTGGAGATAGATGAATGAAACGTATCCTTGTCCTGAAAGAAGTTAACAGCTAACCATTCTTTTTTGTTTTGTTTTGAATTAATTTATTTTATTTTATTGTTTATTTTTGGCTGCACTGGGTCTTTGTTGCTGTGTGCAGGCTTTCTCTTGTTGCAGAGCACGGGCTCTAGGCGCCCGGGCTTCCGGAGTTGTGGCGCGCGGGCTCTGGAGCGCAGGCTCAGTAGCTGTGATGCACGGGCTTAGTTGCTCCGCGGCATGTGGGATCTTCCCGGACCAGGGCTCGAACCCGTGTCCCCTGCATTGGCAGGCGGATTCTTAACCACTGCGCCACCAGGGAAGTCCCAACAGCTAATCATTCTTCAAACTCAAGTGTGAGTCAAAAATGCAAGTTTTTTCTTCTCTCCTCCATCCTCTCTCGTGTTACCCTGATGATTTCCAGGCAAGCGGGCAGCTCTCTCCAAGGGATCAGGGCTGGGAGCCGCCAATTCCCAGAGCACTGCCTGCGGTCCTGGCTAATATCTACACAAAGCAAACTGGCTTGGTCTCACCCACCCTCATTTCTAGAAGAAGAAAAAAAATTAGTAGGTGCTCTTTCATGGGCCACATAAGTGTGCCACTTGAAGAAAACCTTCAAGAACCATTCCAGGCTTCATAGACACAGACAAGAGAGCTCCGTCAGGGCCTGCTGAGAGCAATGTCACTGATTTCACTTATGGTAACTATGTTGGTGCTGCATTCTCTTAGGCATGTGGGAAAATACGCCCCGAATTGCAGAGAATTATATAGATGTACCTGGGTGTGTGTATGTATGTAAATTATGTACCCACTATGTCCATAAAGCATAAACTTGGACAATCAGTTGATGAGGTTTGGCCACAAGCAAATGACCTCTTTCAGGTCCTGGAGTAGTTTTCTTCTAAGTAGTCATAGAAATAGTCATTTACTTGCGTGCATGTGGCGGAGGGTACCCGTTACTGTGTTAGATGGTCACGAACAATGTGGCGGAGGGTACCCGTTACTGTATTAGATGGTCACGAACAATGTGGCGGAGGGTACCCGTTACTGTGTTAGATGGTCACGAACAATGTGGCGGAGGGTACCCGTTACTGTATTAGATGGTCACGAACATTGTGGCGGAGGGTACCCGTTACTGTGTTAGATGGTCACGAACAATGTGGCGGAGGGTACCCGTTACTGTGTTAGATGGTCACGAACAACTTTGAGAGGCCAGTGATATTGAAAATGAGTCCTGGGCTTCCCTGGTGGCACAGTGGTTAAGAAGCCCCAGCATATACACTTTGAATTCTTACAGCCTGGTACCGTGCTCTCCATATTGGTCCGTAACTTGCTTTTCTATTTCTTGGGCCTCTTTTCTGTGACTGGAACAAGGCCCAGAATTAACCCAAGTCAGGCTGTCTCCACTGGTTCCCTCCCCAGTCTCCAATACCGTGTACCCACCTCCGGGGTCCCTTCCCTAATGCGTCCCCTCCCCCTCCCTCTCCCTGTGCTGGCCCCAAGGCCCCAGGCTGGCACCCCTGCTGTAGTAATAAGCCTGTACTAGTCTCAGTTTTTATTTAAGCATCTGTCTTTCCCAGGAGGGTGCTGGAAATTCACTGATTCCACCACAAACAGCAAATATTTAATGAGTGTCTACTGTGTAGGCTCTGCTCCAGGCCCTGGAACAAAAACCAGTGCCAGCCCTCAAGGAACTTAGTCTCGGTGATTTTTCATTTATTCACTGATTCAGCACGTTCATTCATTCATTCATTGATCCATCAAATATCCATCCATGTGCTGGGTGGGCTGCATCCCCCGCAGCCATCACTCGTTATTTGCATAGTGGGGTAAAAGTGATGGCCCAGCCCTGCAACAGGAGAGAAGGGTTCAGCTTGTCAGTGTGTGATAATAAACAAGATAAAGAGTTTCCAAAGAACTTCAGATATTCTCCCGGGGCGCTGTGTACATGAAGAGGTTAAAAAGAGAGCTGGGGACCCTGAGAGTATTTATAACCTCTGAAGAATATGAGCTGAGTACGTGAGCGCAGCCCTCACACTACCCACGGGGGCTTAGCCAGAGCCAGGCACCTTGGTTTAACCTAACTCCTTGGCATGGACTAGCAGAAAGACCACCCAACCAGGGGTCAGACATCTGCATTCTGGAGCTGTGTGTGTGTGGAGATGTGCTGTGTGACCTTGGGCCCATCGCTGACCCTCTCTGGGCCTCAGTTTCTCCATCTCTAAATTTAGCGGCCTGGGCTGAATCAATAGTTTTCAAAATGGACTTAAGAGGGAGTTAAAATCCCTTGGGGAGCCTTTAAAGACACAAATACTTGGGCTACACCCCTGCCTACTGCCTCGGAAGCTCTACCCACTGTACCTGGAGATTTCTGATGCATCGATAAAGTGTACCTGGATTATTTGACCCCTAAACCGTGACCTTTTATGATTCCTTTGTTCATGATAATTATGTTTACCATTTATATGCCAGACACATGCTACGCCTTTTACTCCCATTTAAGCCCCCATCATGGTCCAGCGGGTTAGAGACTATTATGCCCATTTGACAGCAGTCACCACTGGGGCTTGGACAGGGTCAGGGATTTGCTCAAGGTCGCAGAGCTCTGGAAAGACTCTGAGCTGGGATTTCTATTTGAGTCTGAGGGACTTTAAAAGAATCCACTGCCTCTCTGTGGTATATGGGTGCGGTGGGAGTCTACTCTGTGTTCCCTCCCCAGGGGCAGTCCCTGTCTCCCAGCTCTTCTCTTCCTGGAAATCTAGTTAACTCTCTTAATGAGCCAAATAAATGTGCCCCGTGAAGCATGGGATCGATCACACCCAGCCTCCTGCCCACCAGCCCAGGTTTGCCGTGCACAGGGCCGGCCTCCCTGACTTGAATTATCCCTGCCATCAGCCCTCTCTCCCACTTTTGCTCTTGCAGGGGCCAGGCTGAGCCAGGGATGTGTTAGCAGCCAGGATCTAGCTCTGGCCTTGGCCAGGGTAAGTCGCCAGAGTATGGGGCATTCAAAGAACTAACGGAAAGCCGTTGTGGTCAGAGTGTTGAGAACTGAGAAGAAAGTGGGCATGATGACATTAAGAGGTGGTGGAGCCAGATCCCGTAGGGCAGGGAGGGCTGCCAGGAGACACTGGGAGTTTGTTCTCTTGTGCTTAGAAGCCATGTGAGCTGGAGAGTGGCCTGATCTGTTTTGGAAAGCTGTTGATGAAGTGGAGGAGGGTTATTTAGGAAGCCCTTGCTGGTAGGACTTGAAGGAATTTATCCCACCCCCTCACGCCCCCACCATGAGACAGGCCCACCTGTCTCCTGCCTCTCTGGAAGGTCTGGAACCATTTGAATTCCATTCAGCCCAGCCTACCCCTCCTGGCACAATCTCTCCAAGCACAATGGAAGTGAGGCTGATGCTCTGAGTCTGCTCAGAAGTCCATGGATTCCCAGCCCTTGACCCTTCAGCAGTGTTTCAAACCTCCAACCAATCCACACACTTGCCTCCTCAAACCTGGTCAGGTGCTTTGAAAGGCTTTCTTTGTCCTCCCTGCAGTGGCTAGAACACAGAAAAAGCAGAGAGCAGAGGAAAAGAATATAAATTTGGACAAATGATGATTAAATGCCGCCCCCCCTCCTCTCAGTCCCTGATCAAACTGTCCAAAGATCTTATATGTATTATCACTGGCTCTTGGTTTCATGGAGGCCTGACATTGCAGGGTAAATTAAATGACATAATATAGCTTAACTATAAAAAATGTGCTTGGGGCAGAAATTAGACATACCAGGACTTTTCCAGCAAAAGACATTTTTATAAATGCGTGAGCCCCTGAACAAATTTGGAGGCTCTGTCATTTTGATTTAAAGCCGGGGAAGTGGGGCTGATCCCTAAAGAGGAGAAACAATTATTCAGGTGAGAAAAGATTTAAAAATCCTGGTTCTTGTCACTTATCCACCTTGGACTCAAAAGCGTCATGTAGAGAAGAGGGTTGACTCATGTGAGAGCCAGGGCCCTTTCGTGCCAGCATGACCCATAAATCCTGTATGCCTTCACATGCTGTCTCTTCTGGGAAGCCATCCCCACCCCTTGAAGCTGGATTAGGAACATCTCACTGGAGCACTGACATCCACTTTGTTTCAGTTAGCTATTGCTGCATAACAAACCACCCCCCAATCTTAGTGGCTGAAAATAGCAACCATCTATTATCTCAAACGATTCAGTGGTTCAACAGGGCTCAGCTTGGAGATTCTTCTGGTCCATGTACTGTTGGACACAGCCATGGTCATCAGGCAGCTTGACTGGTCTGGAAGGTCTAAGGGGCTCATCTGTATTTTGGGCAACTTGCGCTTCTTATCACCAGAGCACCTTAGTTTTTCCCTCACGTGGCCTTTCCATGTGGCTTGGGCTTCCCCCAGCATGGCAGCTGGATTCTAAGCAGGAGTGTTCCAAGAGCAAAGGCAAAAGCTAAAGATCTTGCAAGGGCTGGCTTTAGCAGTTGCACATTGCTTTCTGTTGGTCAAAACAAGTCACAAGGCTAGCTCAGATTCAAGGGGAGGGGAAACAAACTTCATTCTTGATGGCAGAGTCTTGGCCGCCTTCTTTAATCTACCTCTTGTACTCATTCACGATATAGAATTTATTGTGCAATTGCCATGTGCTTGGGAACTGCTATGCTAGGTACTCACCTCTCTATACTCAGTTTATGTCTGTATCTCCTCATGCCAGGCGACCCTTGTCAAATTTATTTCAGGTACAAAGGAGGTGCTATTGGTTCAGGTTCGATAGAGAGGCCACAATTCTGGGTGTTCATTTCAAGTGTGATCACTCTTAAATTTTTTTTTTTTTTTTTTTTTTTTTTTTTGCGGTACGTGAGCCTCTCACTGTTGTGGCCTCTCCCGTTGCGGAGCACAGGCTCTGGATGCACAGGCTCAGCGGCCATGGGTCATGGGCCCAGCCACTCTGCGGCATGTGGAATCCTCCCGGACCGGGACACGAACCCGTGTCCCCTGCATTGGCAGGCGGACTCTCAACCACTGCGCCACCAGGGAAGCCCAAGTGTGGTCACTCTTAATCCAGGAGGTTATCGTGAAATATTGCAGGAACCTAAGGACTAATATTATATTCTTTTATAGTAGCAGCAGTAATAATAATAGCAGTAGTCATAATGATGATTAATTGTACCAAGTATTAACAACAGTATAATTCCTACTGCCCTAGAAGTAATAACTGTACCTTACACTTAAGTAGCATTTGGCCACTTAAAAGGCATTTTTATTTCTGTTATCTTACTAGTCTATCCAGCAACCTTGAGAAATACCCCAGGAGGACTCCTGTTATAATCCATAGTTTATATGTGAGGAAACTGAGCCTGAGAAGAGATGAAAAACTTATCATTGGCCAATCATAATGGGTATAATTTATTAACGACCTGCTGTATGCTGGACACTTTATACCAACCATTTAATTTCCTTCTCGTAGCAATGGTGTGCGGTAGATACTATTATTGCCATCATTTTACAGATGAGGAAACTGAGGCTCAGAGAGGCAAACTCCTTTACCTGTCAGTTTCATGGCTGGGATTTGCTTCTAGATCAGTCTAACTCATGAGTCAATGACTCCACAATGCTACACTTGAGTGCCTCCCAGATTGCCATTTTCTAAATTACTTTAAGCTGAGAAGATAGATGACGTTCATGTAAAGATAGTGTGCAAAATCAGAGTGAGGGATTCTTCTATGGATAACTTCCGCCAGCTTTAGCGCCCACCCTTTGCCATGTTTTTTACTGTAAGCTTTCATTTTTCACTCGTTCTTAGTTCTTAGCAGCTTCCGCTTAGCTGAGGCTACCAGGAAGTAAAGTTCCAGAAAAGTGAGTTGTCATATGTATGAAATGACTTGAGGTATTCAGTCCAATTCACCGACGATTAAGTCACTTTGAAGCTGTAAACTAAGCACTTAATGGGAGCAAACATATATTTTTTTTCAGCATCTATGATAAAACCCATCAACTGGTATTTTCGGAAGACAGAGTATACACCAAATATTAAAGGCAGGATATTGCAGGACTAGGCATGCTGCCTTGAAATCAGGCCACCTGGGTTCAGGTTGCATCTCTGACATTTATCAGCTGTACAATCTCAGGCAAGTTATTGAATCTCTCCGTGCCTCAGTTTCCTCATCTTTAAAAGAGATTTATAAGGGTACCTATTTCACAGGGTGGTAGAGAGGATTAAGTAGGCTAATGTATGTGTATACCATATAGTCAGACTTGGTTTATGTGCTCCCCTTTGAACCAATGACTGGAGCTGGAGTGATGAAGGACCTGATCGGCCAGGGCTGAGCTCCCCCAACACATGGATTAAGAGGGAGGAATGGAGGCCTCCCAAAGGAAAATCAAAATGCTGTCACCAAGAGAAAAGTCACAGACAAGTCCAGTATGTTAGGAGACCAAGAGCTTCTCTTTTTTCCTACCATGTTTCAACTGATACCTGAAGGACTCGGGAAGGGACAGAGTATGTGCTAAGAAGAAGATGGCATGAGCATGAATCAAGCAGAGGTGTTTCTCCTGAGCAGAGTCTACAAAGTAGTTTGGACCCAGACCCAACACTGCCATTCACCATTCTGCCTTTTTCAGGAGACAGCAGGGAAAGTGTGCAGGAAGGATTGTGGGGCTTTGGCAAGACAGAGACCTGTCGGTTTAGCAGCAAGTTGCCATCAGTTGTGAAACACTATCCTATAAATACGTAGGGTGCCTGAGAAATAGGCGTGTGCCAGGTCTCTCCAAGTGGCAAACGTTTAAATAACAGCCTCCTGCTTGATTAGAATAAAGGAAATGTGCCGTCAGCTGAGTCTCTTCCTTTCTCTGACCCTCAGTTTTTTCATCTGTAGAATGAGCAGCTTGTACTAGGTGATCTCTCGGGACCCTTCCAGTCCTTGTGCTTGAGGAACTGTGACTAAATTTAAATGGCTTTAATAACAGCTTGAAAGTGAGGAATCAGGGCACATTCACTAACTCACTGAGAGATATTGGGCAAGTAACTTCATCCATCCATCTATCTGTCCGTCCATCCACCTGTCCTACCAACCATCCACCCGTCCATCCACCTATCCATCCATCCTTGTCCACCCATTCATCAACCCATCGATTTATCTGTCCATCTATCCACCTATCTGTTCATCTGTCCTTATATACAGCTGTCCATTCATCCAACCATCTTTTCATCCATTCACCTGTTGATGAATCCATCCATTCATCTGTCTTTCCATCCATGCATCCATTCATTTGTCTTTTCATCTATCAACTTGTCCATTCATCAACTCATCCTATGGAAGGCCATTTTAAGACCTTGGTTTGCCCTAAGAAGTCTTATTTTGGAGCCCCAAACTCACATTGCATCATACAAATTAAATGCATTTTTTATTATTTATTTTAATTAATTAATTAATTAATTTTTGGCTGTGTTGGGTCTTCATTGCTGCGCGTGGGCCCTCTCTAGCTGCGGCGGGTGGGGGCCACTCCTCGTTGCGGTGCATGGCCCTCTCACTGTAGTGGCCTCTCTCATTGCAGAGTACGGGCTCTAGGCACGTGGGCTTTAGCAGTTGTGGCTCACGGGCTCAGCAGTTGTGGCTCACGGGCTCTAGAGCACAGGCTCGGCAGCTGTGGCGCACGGGCCTAGCTGCTCTGCGGCATATGGGATCTTCCCTGACCAGGGCTCGAACCTGTGTCCCTGCATTGGCAGGTGGATTCTTAACCACTGTGCTGCCAGGGAAGCCCTTAAATGCATTTTTATTATAACATTTTAAAGGAAATATTAAAGTTATACTTTTGGAATTATTTTGTTACCACAGTAACTCTCTCAATTTACGTTTGTCTGTAATTTCTTGAAAAAATCATCACACATACTCACATTTCTTATGAAATGAGACTTGAACCCATCAGCTCTTTTCAAATTTAATGAAACTTTGTGAACACGAAATTTTAAAAATACTAAGATTGACATAATGGTATGGTTATGGAGCCATTGAAGTTGAGCCTTTATTAATTTTGCTTGTGCAGTTTTATTACTTTGGAGCCAATATAGTGTTTTTAGCTCCCAGATGTTTTCATGGGCTCGTAAAAAGCTTGTAGGCCTCAGGCCTTAATGGGTAAAACAGGCCCATTTCCCAAGTCCTCTATTATCCCTCCTGTACTTTTTGGTTCCTAGTTGGATGAAAGGAAGGGGTGGTCATACAAATGAGCTATCTGGTCAACCCAAGATAATGTGATTCGTGAAAGAAACACAAAGTGAAGCATAAACATCACACCAAAGAGATTTCTTCACGTTCACCCTCCACCCCTTTAGGCATTCCTGTCCTAAATAGAAATAATAATTCTGGACAGATGAAAGAGGACAATAAGAGCAGTTTTCAGCCCTCGCCATAAATTGTAATCAGTACCTACTGTAGTAGGGAGCATTTTGATCACTTTCTGAAATGTGGAATAGCAGATTTATCTCCTGTGATCACATCAGGAACAGTTCTTTTCCATATAAAAAGTGGTTTCAAGAATTGCTGAAAGCTTTAGGATAATGAAGGCAAATTGCTCTTACAACAGCAGGGAATTGTGAGCAGTTTTGTGTGTCTTTGAACACAGAAAAATGAGACAATTCCCCAGGGGGAAAAAAACCCTTTAATTTGTCACCAGAAAATCCATGTGAAAAAAACATGGCTCGATGCCTGAGGAATATATATGAATCGGAGCACTTGGTGAATACCCTGGTCCATCTCCCTTACTTAAAGATGAAGCATGTAGGACTCAGAGAGGGCAGATAACTTACGCAAGGTCACAAAGCGAGTTTGTGTCAAGGCCAAGAGCTCACCCTGGCTTGATGTTTTTCTTCAATCCTGTTGTTTTACGTTGTCCTAAAATAGTGGGAAATGCAGGAACAAAAAAGGTACTATTTTTACAGTTTGTTCTTTTTCTTCATTTGACATTTTTGAATTGAGGAGATGTGTAGAGAAAATTGGTTATCCCATTCCCACCCCACCATGGCATTAGACTGACTTGCCATGGCATTCGTTTTGCTCAGTTCCCTGTGGCTGTTTGGGTCAAATTCTCCCAGGAATAATAACCGTGCTGGAGATTATGGTGCTGTGTGTACAGTGCACCCGTGCTGGGTGTTTCTTGAGTGTCAGGAACCGTGCTGGCTGTTGAAGGAAAGAAGTTGTCTAGGACAGAATCCTTGCCCTCAAGAGTCTCAGAGGCTGATGGGGAGGTTGGATGTATAAGCAGACAATTTTGACAAATAGCGATGTGTCCCAGGATAGAAATAAGCCCCAGAGCTCCAGGGATGCACGTGACCCAGACTAGGGTTTTAAGGCAGGCAGGCTTCCCAGAGGAGGCAAGAAGCCCTGAGCTGAGTCCTGGAGGATGAGTAAAACTTAGCAGAGATAGGAGAGGGAAGGGCATTGCAGACTCAGAGAAGAGCAAACTCAAAGGTTGGAGGTGAGAACTTTGGGACTAAAAGCAATCTTAGATGCAACTAGACCCTATTCCTGAAATTCCTATTTCACAGATGGGAAAAGCAAGGCATTTTTGAGGTTAGGGGGCTTTTATGCAGGCTAGCTCATTCTGTTGACCTTCTTGGCCTTTAGAAGACAGTGGTATTGTCAAAGATGATTATCTTTGATATAACTGGATCTTTGTTATAACTAGTGCATCTTGAAGCAAAGGAGATGTGGATTAAATGTGTATGTGACTGTCTCTCCCCACCCCTGAATTCAGAGAGCCTTACCTTACGCTCACTGGTTGACGAGCTTGGACTGCACATCCATTGTCTGTGATCCACAGTACCTGTTTCATCTTGGCCATTTCATGGTATTTGGGAATCTGCATATGAATCTACCATTGGGCAATGCAACAGGTCTTTAGAAAAGGGTTGGGGGCTCATGGGATGGGGGTATTCCTGATGGTATTGGAAAGAGAATTCTGGATCTTTACCTACCTCAGTGGGAACCCCAGATCCACCACTTACAGGCTGTGCAACTTGGAGCAGACCCCTGTCTCTCTCCATCTTCTCACCTGTAAAATGGGGATAGGAAGAGTTCCCACCTGAAAGGACTCTGGGTGGATACAAATCCATGTAAGGATCTTGACTGAGGGCTCAGAACATCCCAAAAAAGAGCTGTTTGCATTATCTTATTTTAATCCAAACCAAGTTCCCTCCGCCTGCAGAACTGTTTAGGGCCAGCTACTTCCACCGACGTATTCTTTTTCATCAAGGTTTGTGCTGGGCATAAAGCAATAGGGAGATGCTCCGTGCTGTAGAGCATCTCAAATGTCCTGCAAAGCCTCCCACGCACAATAGGGAGTGACTCGGTGAGGGGAGTTATTTTCCTTCGCCCTTTGTCTGCTCTGGTCTGCTCTGGTTGTTCAGATAACTGGACTTTGCCTGACTTTACAAGACTGGCCAGACTGAGCTCACCTGAAATGCCATCTCAGACTCTCAAGCTACCTTTGCTAGGCCTGCTGCCTCTGGGTGAAATATTCCTCATACAGCAAAGTAGGGAAGGGTGAAAAAAGCATCATAAAACTCCTCAAGGTATTAGGAATTCTATAGTGATTGAAAAGTCCAGCTTTGGGAGTCAGAGTAAGTTGAGTTCTAATTTCAGCCTAGCCACTGACTGCCTGGCTGTGTGACCTTGGTCTTATCAGCTCTTCTCTCTGAACCTCAGTTTACCATCTCTAAAATGGGGATAGTAACACCCATCTCATTGGGTTATCATTGAAGATTAAATGAGATTCTATGTTAACTGCTTGGCATTGTGCTTGGGAAGTTGTAAGCAGTCAGCAAATTCTAGCTATTTTATTATGTTATATTCATTCATTTAGAAAATAGAAATATCTAAACACTGTCTATATATGCCATGCTCCAGGACAGATGCTGGTGACATTGTTGGAACCAAATAGATGTGTTCTCCACCCTCATGAAGCTCAGTCTATAAGAGGAGAAAAACAACAAGCAAGTTAAGTATATATATTTATACACACACACACTGTTACCGAATCGGGTCCAGCTGCACGCTGCTCAAAAATCAGTACTCGAGAGAGAGAGACAGATGTTCGTAGAAAGGAAAGTTCCTTTTATTTATTTATTTATTTTTGCGGTACGCGGGCCTCTCACTGTTGTGGCCTCTCCCATTGTGGAGCACAGGCTCCGGACGCGCAGGCTCAGCGGCCATGGCTCACGGGCCCAGCTGCTCCGCGGCATGTGGGATCTTCCCGGACCGGGGCACGAACCCGTGTCCCCTGCATCGGCAGGCAGACCCTCAACCACTACGCCACCAGGGAAGCCCAGAAAGTTCCTTTTAATAAGAATGCCGGCAATCTGGGGAGATGGTGGACTCAGTGTCCCCCACAAACCTGCTGCAAAGATTATGCTCAGGCATGAAAGTTTTTAAAGAGAAAAAAGGACATAGTCTAAGTTAATCATTCAGATAGGGGGTCAGAATCATTGCTGTACCCCACTGTGTGCAGGCTTGTCGACTTCTTGTGATTCTTTTTTTAAAAATATATTTATTTATTTATTTTTGGCTGCATTGGGTTTTCGTTGCTGTGCGCAGGCTTTCTCTAGTTGCAGCGAGCAGGGGCTACTCTTCGTTGCGGTGCACGGGCTTCTCATTGCAGTGGCTTCTCTTGTTGCGGAGCATGGGCTCTAGGTGCACGGGCTTCAGTAGTTGTGGCACACAGGGTCAGTAGTTGTGGCTCATGGGCTCAATAGTTGTGGCGCACAGGCTTAGTTGCTCTGCAGCATGTGGGATCTTCCCGGACCAGGGCTCAAACCCGTGTCCCCTGCATTGGCAGGCAGATTCTTAACCACTGCGCCACCAGGGAAGTTCCCTGTTTTTAAATCAAAGTCAATAGATTTGTTGGATAAATGTGGGAAAAGGGGAGAAAACAGAATCAAAGTGTCCCCCAGGTTACTGCTTGAGTGACTGGCTGGATCGGATGATACCATTTACAGGGATAGGAAAGATTTCTGAGATTGAACAAGAGCAGCTCTAGAGCTCTTGTCTTGCTGACACTGAATGGAAGATATCTATCAGCCTCAACCCGGTGTGTCCAGAATGTGGACACATCTCATAGATGGATAAATTTAGGTGGGTGCATACAGATAACTGTAGATATAGATACACCCCCTCCTACATGTACACTAGGCTCTTTCTATTACGTCCCCTTATTTTATTTCCTTCAAAGCACTTATGAGAAACAGAAGCAGCTTGTTTATTTCTTTCTTTCCATAGGTACCATCTCTCTCCCCAACTAGAATGTAGGTTCATCAGGGTGGGGCATTTGATGATTTTGTTTACTGCTGATCCCTGGTACCTAGCACTGGGTCTGGCACACAGTAGGTGCTCTGTGAATTCCTGTTAAAAATGTAAGTGTATGTGCTGATGTGGCAATGTGCGTTTAACTTCTTTTGCTTGCCAGGTGTTCAATTTCATGTAGCTAAAATGACCAAATGGATTCTCAATAGATTCTCTCCATGGGCTGGGGAAAGCCTGAGGCTGGTCTTACTAGATAAGCTGCACACTGTCACCTATGCAGTTCTGGTGGAAAGAGAGCCAGGAGGGGTCCTGGTGTAAGGACAGATGAATGTCATGAGCTTTCTGTTATGGAAAATAGGGTGGCTGGTGGCCTTCCAGGAAGACTCAACAATGTCAGTTGACTGCAGCAAGAGTTAATAAGTCCTCCTAGCCCAGCCAACTTGGCTCAGTTGCTAAGCAACCGCCTCCCTGGAGTTATATAATGTGTAAGAGAAACTTTTTTTTTGGCAAATGGAACGCAGGCTTTCTAGATGACAGGGGCTTTTCACCGTAATGTTTCTGATCTGCAGTTGGCTTGGGCAAGTTAGACAGGAGAGTGGCCTTGCAGTGGCTTTCAAGCTCCTCTGACTAAAGAGAATGCCTTCATCTGATAAGGGATAGATTTGGAGAGAAGGGTAAAAGGGCCATCTTTCCTCACATGGAATTCCTGGGGAATTCTGGCATGGTCCAGCCTCCCTCTGTGGATACTCCAGAGGGCTTTGGTGACTTCGGATTTCCCCCGAAGCTTGCACCAAACTCACAGCTGGATTTGGGCAAATAGGGAGAAGCTTCTGGTCCACCCAGGGTTTCATTAGCTCATGGAATTATCCATCTCTTTGGTCTTTGAGACTACAAACGTGTATTGAATAAATGAAGAGATGACTCATTTCAGTAATCACAATGCAGTATTAGAGAAGCAAAGGGGTTCAGGAGTGAATCACAAGCTTTGAAATCAGACCAAATTTAGTTCAAATCTGGGCTCCCAGTGGGGAAATTATTTAACCACTCTGAGCCTCAGTTTTCTCACCTGTAAAATGGATGTGATGATGATGGTAAAACCAGTCCTAAGTGCTTTGCAGTGCTGTGGCCAAGATCTAGTGGGATGATATATATGAAAGTGCTCCAGAAAGCCCATAAAACTAAGCCATAAGACGTTACGGAAAAAAACCCAAACGAAATTTTTGGCCAACCCAATATGTAGATATTAGTTATCACTGGAATCAGACTGAGACTGTAACTTAGACTCAGGGGTTCCTCCGGAAGCTCCTGCTGTGAACAGTGATAGCCGGAACGAGCATGTATACAGAGAAGATGGGGGAAAAAACAAAAGAGAAACAGAAAGGGATTGCAAGGTAAGGACAACTCATCCTAAAGGTGTGGCTGTATTAGCATGATAGGCAAATCAGGAATTGATTTATAGAAAGCTCTCCCCCTAGATTCCTTTAATTCAGTGGTTCTCAACTACTCAAGGAACTGGGAAAGTTTTATTTTACTTTATTTTTTTGGCCATGCCACGCGACTTGCGGGATCCAAGTTCCCCGACCAGGGATCAAGCCATGCACTACCCCCCCTCCCCATGTCCCCCCTCTCCCTCGCAGTGGAACGTAGAGTTCCAACCACTGGGCCACCAGGGAGTTCCCTTGGAAAGCTTTAAAATGCATAGATACCAAGACCCCACTTGAGACCAGTGGAGCCAGAATCTGTGCTGGTGGATTCTGGGACATTTGTTTTTTCACTTCCCAGATAATTCCATGGAATATTTATGGAGTGCTTTACTACAGTGCTGGGTACCAAGCTAAGGACTTTGCATTCACGTCTCAATTAATCTTCACAAGAATCTTGTGAGATGAATACAAACACCTCCACTTTGTAAATGAAGAATATGGAGGTATAGAGATGCTGAGTTGCCCAAGGCCACACAGATAGCAATAGAGCTGAGCTTCACTTCTACCTCCCAAATCCTACTCTTGACTACCCCAACATACTGCTTCTCCGGGCACATTGAAAATGTGATTGAAGGCACAATAATTCCATTTACTCACACATTTCCACAATCTTATTATTGGGTAAAGCAAGACTCACCTCTACAGGCTGTATAAGTTATTAATAATATTGGCTCAACTTCTATGTCAGAGAGATCAAAATATACCTCTGGCTTAATTGAGACAGTACTCTGTTTCTCTGTCAGTGTGGATGGTCCAGAGATAACAAGACAGATCTGGAATCTCCAGGGACCCCAGGCTCCTTCCAACTCAGAGGATGCTCTGGCATCCTCAACTTGGACCTTCCTTCACATCTTCAAAGACAGCTGTCCCAGCTCCTGTCCTTATACCACCTTCCAGCCAATGGGAAGGGGTAAAAATAGGGAGTGGTGGACACTTCTTTCTGAGGGCTTTCAGCGGGAGTCATACCTATCACTTCCCATTGGCCAGAACGTAGCCCCATGGCCACGCCCAGCTGCAGGTGAGGCTGAGAATTGTAGTATTCAATATATCCTCGATGGCCTGTCAGCAGCTAAAATGTGGAGATTTTATAATTAAAGAAGAAGGAGGAAAAATCTACTGGGGGAAACGAGTTTCAGCTTCCCAAGTCCTAGGGGAGTTATGCTCAAGAACCTGGAAGGACACTGGAGTGATCAGAGAGTCATTGGAAATTTCATAGCAAGTCTAGACTATTGAAGACAAGTTAGAGATTATCAGCTCTGGACGGGTCCTTAAAATCAGAGTTGTCTGACCACTGGGAAATGAGAAAACGGATTCCCAGAGAATGGAAAACACTGGCCCAAAGCACTTGCAAATTAGTGATGGAGAAAACCAACCCATTGCCTATCTCCAGCCAACCTTTTGTACCAATCACTGTGTTAGAGCCTGTGATTTAAAAAAAAAAATGTAGATGGAGAACCACACCCAGGTCTCAAGTTGCTTGGGGCCTGATGCTGAGCAGGGGCTGTGGTAGCTACCACCATCCCGCTAGTGTTCACCCTCTGGGCTAATCTCAAACCTGCTGTCTCCAGAATAGACAGCCTGGGAGGGAGGGGATGTCTGGGAACTGATTTAATTTGTGTCTGTTCATCCGAGAGGAAACCCGCAGTGTGATGACATCGGGAGCTACTTTGTACAAAATGATAACTTAAAAGAGAGGCAAAAGCATTCTCTTTAATTACCTTGGTTTGATTCGTCTACCTGATGCTTTTGGGGAAAGGTTAATTTAATTGATTCTCTTATGTGCAGTCCCATTACTTCTGAATATTTCCAAAACATATTTATGCGGCAAAACTTAAGCGAAGAGTGGTACATCCAGGGCCCGAGGCAAGGATTAATTTCAAACTGTCAGTGCGGCTTTTTAGCAGTTTGGTGAATCGTCTTCTGCTAATTTGTACTCAGCCATTGGGCAGAGTCCTCCTACAGCATGGCAAGGATGGAAGTTGTGTAGCTTCAGCCCGCATGGGTCCTTAGACTTAACTAAACACGTGAAGATAAGGAAGGAGAGCTGGCAGCTACCGGGAACTGCTCGCACACCTGTGAGCCTGACACTTCTTGTATGTTACCACTTTTATTTGTTTTGTTATTTTGCGGTACGCGGGCCTCTCACTGCCGTGGCCTCTCCCGTTGTGGAGCACAGGCTCCGGATGTGCAGGCTCAGCGGCCATAGCTCACGGGCCTAGCCGTTCCGTGGCACGTGGGATCTTCCCGGACCGGGGCACGAACCCGTGTCCCCTGCATCGGCAGGCGGACTCCCAACCACTGCGCCACCAGGGAAGCCCTGTTACCACTTTTAATCTGTGCTTATCATGAGCTCGGTCCTGGGCCAAGCACCTCATCTGGATGGATTCCTTGAAATTTCACGACAGTCCTCTGAACGTGGTACTGTTATTGTTATTTCCGTTTCATGGATGAGGAACTAAGACCCAGTGGTTAAGTTCCTTAGCCAAGATCTCATTGATAGGAAGTGGTGGGGTGAGATGGAAATGTAGCTGGTTCCCAAGACTTCCTGAATCCTTCTCCTTCCTTCTCCCTTCTCCTCCTAACGTATATATTTTCTTTTAACTCCTTTCCTTTCTCTAATATTAGAACTTTGGATATATATGTGTTTGTTTGCATATATGTTTACATGTGTATGTGTGTATGTCTGTGCATGTGTATATGTCTCTGCATGTATATGTATGTGAGGTTATGTGCATGGGATCCATCTTTTCAATAATTTTTGAGCTCTTTGCCAGGCTTGGTTGTTGATGCTGGACACACAGCCTCTGCCTTCATGGGACTCACAGGCTAATGGGGGGAGGGAGGGGTCTTCCCTCTTTCTCTCATCCCATCACAGGTCAGTGGTCAGGGCTTGTGGAGTCCCCACTGGCCACTGCCTCCCCAGCGTTACCTTCCTTGGCCAGGATCTCACTGTGTCAGGAGCAATGCGGTATTCTTCTATTTGAGAAGGGGTCGAAGGAGGTGAGGAAGGCGGTATGGTTCCACGTATAAGCAATATCGTATATTTATCATTCTCTGTGTAGCTTACTTCACTCAGTATGACAATCTCTGGGTCTATCCATGTTGCTGCAGATGGCATTATTTCACTCTTTTTTATGACTGAGTAATGTTCCATTGTATATATGTACCACATCTTCTTTATCCATTCATCTGTTGATGGACATTTAGGTTGCTTCCATGTCCTGGCTATTGTAAATAGTGCTGCTGTGAACATTGGGCTGCATGTTTCATTTTGAATTTTGCTTTTCTCCAGATATACGCCCAGGAGTGGGATTACAGGATCATACAGCTACCATATATGATAGCTACCATATATGATATGATTTTTAGTTTTCTAAGAAACCTCCATACTGTTTTCCATAGCGGCTGCACCAATTTACATTCCCACCAACAGTGTAGGAGGGTTCCTTTGTCTCCACACCTGAGGGATCCATTTTCTATCTTCCCTCATACCTGTGTTTGTATCCCCATGGATCCCTTTAAACAAATGGTTAAATTTCTGATTCATGTAAAAGCAGGATCTATTGCTCGATGATCCCAGTAAACAAATGGAAAGGTCCTTCCCCCAACCTCCCTAGCCACAGTATGGTACAGCTGAGCAGGCACAAAGGTCCTCATGGGTTTCCGTAAATTCGTGCTGGCATGTTCTCTAATAGACACTGAAGGAGGCATGGGCTGTCTCAGGAATGTTCCTAACCTTTGAGAGTGATGGATGAGAAGGCCACCCATCTCCTCCCCAGAATGCTCCCTTGAGGCCATTGTCAGACACAGAATCCTGAGCTAGAGGGACAGGGAGGTAACACGGGTTAACTCTGATATTCCTCTCCCAGTAAACAATTCATCAGTTTTATGCCTTACTTTTTTCTGAGGAGGTTAGTGGCAGAGGAGAGGGAGAGTTTAATGATGATGTGGTTGGAAGGGAAGATCTGTTCTTCAATCACAATCACACAGAAATAGAGGGGACCTTTGGAAGAACCCTCAGTCCCTGGGTGATTTAGAATATTCTCCGCTTACCGTATTATAGAGTTTGCATGCAGGGAATCATTAATCATCATGAACTAATGTTTAATAGAAATAATTTTAAAATTAACACGGAGCTGCAATGATTTTCCTTAATTGTAATACTTATACAACAGTATTTAATTTTTAAACTTAAATTTTTAGGTTTCTTTATATACTACTTTTGTTTTTCTAGTCAAACAGCTAAGGGCAGATTATGACCGCAGCTCCCTCTGGTGGAGCAATTCCTAGAGTTGCCCTGGCGAGAAGCAGCTTGGCTGTAAATCTGTGCCTGCGACTCAGAGCCTCTGCCCTTGTGATTGATTTATGAATCAAGGTGTCAGTGTCTAGATAATCTTTCTAGGACCTAGAACATTGTGGGTACAGGAATATGTCCCACAGACATTTGTTGAGGAATAAATCAAGCTGACACTCAACTTGCTTTCTCTCATCTCCATGCCATACACCTTTGCCTGGAATGCCCTTTCCCATCTCTCACCTTCACCTGGGTGGCCTGTCCTTACATCTCTGTGAAGCCTTTCCTGGAACCCTCCAGATTCACTTAGGTGAGACCTTTATGCTCCTTAGTCCCAGGTATTTCCCTTCTTGATAGCAGCCATGATGCATGTTGTGACTATTAGCTTATATCTCTGTTTCTCCCACTAGTCTCTGAGCCCCTCAAGGTGAAGGCTGTATCTTGTTCATGTTTTTGACAAGCAGTAGGCAATAGAAGGGTTGGTACAAGCCTCTTGAATGGATGCATCAAATCACTCGTTTTTGTCCTTTGTCACAACCCTTCCTTTCCTGGGATTAGTTTCCCTGTGTAAAATAAGGATGTAGTAACCACAGGAACACTTACTAACCACATACTGCATGCCAGGTAGCATTTTATCATCTCAACTTGTCAACAACTCTAGGATATGGACACTTTATCACCTCCATGCTATGATGTGGAAACAAAGGTCCAAAGAGGACTTGATCAGGGTCCCGCGGCTAGCCAGGATTGGAAGCCAGGTATGTTTCACTAAAGACCTGAACCATCACAGCATCCTGCCTGCCCCGCCTCCAGGTGAGGGCCAGGCTGGGCTATCTGCATGATGTAGATCCCAGGAGCTGAGGGGGAACAGAATTGGAGAGAGGGAGAGCATAAAATGATGTTTCAACTTCTCTTTCTGATTTTTGACAAGGAGGGCATTGTGATTATGAGGCAAGAAGGGTTTTACTGCCAGGATTTGAGTGGAGAATTTAAAAATTTCCAAAATGCCTCCCCAAAGGTTCCAAATTTTAAGACACCTTAATTCTAGAACCCACTCTGCAATCCTAGTACCCACTCCCTCTGTGGCCTTGGGAAAGTACTTTCCACCCCTATATGTCATTGCTTTCTCATCTGCAGCATGAAGATTTGGTTAGATGCACTCATCCAATACATACTTTTTAGTATCTAGTATGTGCAGGGATTGGAATCACAGCGGGACACAATGCAGACGTGGTCCCTCTTGGGGTCTTTAATCTACATGGGGGTCAGCCATGACACAGTTGCTCACACACATAATGATTACTACCATTGTGACAAGAACACAATGCTTGGGAAAAAAGTAGTCCAGAGGGCTCTAACATAGCTGTGTCACCAGTGTAGCATTTGCTATGTGCTAGTCATTGTTCTAAGCACTTTACATGCCCTAACTCAATTAATAATCACATTAAATTATGAAGCATGTGCCATTAATATCATCCCCATTGTATAGATGAGGAAACTGAGGCTCTGAGAGGTTAAGGCATTTTCCCAAGGTCACACAGCAGCTAAGTGGCATAACCTAAATCTAGGCTGTTTGGCTCCAGAGCCTATGTTCTTAACCACCTGGGTTTATTGCTTGGAGGGCATCTAAAATGGGCATCTAATCCAGTCTGGGAGTTGGGAAAGGCTTCCTTGAGGAAGTATCTTTCTACTGAGAGTAGAAGGATGTGAAGCAGTTTACTAGGTGGAGGGTGGAAGAGTGTTCTGCCAGAGGGAACAGTATATGAGAAGGCTTCAGGCAGGTTGGAGCTCATCAAGTTTGCCAGAGACTGAAGCAGAGATGCTCTAATGAGCTGTAGTTCCAGGATCTTACCTTCTGGATCCATTTTCTGGACCTTCTAATAGCTTTCTTAAGAAGCTTCACAGAAATCCATGTGGTTCTGTGTCCTGCCCCTTCCCAGCTCTCTCTCTCTCTCTCTGGTAAAAGGTCCCACTTTAAACCAGCGTGACTCGTGAGCTTCCAAGCGAACAGACTCGTATCATGTAACCAAGAGATCTCTGAACCACCAGACCTGACTCCCTCTTGCCTTTGTTTGCCCCCCCATTATTCCTTTCCATCGGTATAATTGGCAGAGCTAACTCAGTGTCAGATCTAACGAGAGGTGGAACTCCATTTATTTGGTGGATTTCACAGCCTCTCCTTGTTCAAGAATATATGGCTGTCGTTGGCACCTCCTGTCAGCTACCACCACTGCTTACCTAGCATTCAAGCTTCTTTCAAGTCTGGTTTCTTTTTGCCCTTCAAGGTTACCCTCAATGACTTAACATCTGCCAGGATGGTCTTCTCGTTGCTGGTAAATTCCTCACCTGAATGTGTTCCCCACTCCTCCTCTCCCCCTTTAATAGTCAACTCACAAGTGACTTTCTTCCTGAAGTGTTCCCTGATTGCCTAACCCACAAAGCCCTTGCTTCAATTTAGTCTTGTATGGCTTTCTAACTGCACCCTGACTGCCACTCTGCTTTCCCTAAATCCGTTTTTCTCAAAGTGGGAGGTCTGGGTCCCCTCCCTCAGATTCACCTGGGGCACCTACTAAAAATGTGGTTAATGGTTCCCCATCGTAGCCTTCCTGCACCAGAATCTTTGAGGGAGGGGACCCGGAATTTGTATTTTAACAACTCCTCCAAACCAATCACGCTGCCGTTTAAGAACCATGGCTCGAACCAAATTGCTTTCTTCTTGAGTTAATTTTAATTCTCCTGAGAGTCCTTTCAGAAATCAATTTAGCAGAATCTCTTCCTCTTCAAGAGGATGAATCAAGCCTTCTTTCTGTTCAGGTATTTTTCGGCGACTAGCCGTCTCTGGAGTGATCTTAAAGTCCATCCTTTCTCCTTCACCCTCCACGGCCACTACCCTGTTCAGGTCACCATCCTCGCTCTTGGGAACCATCATGCCAGACCTTTCAGACTCCTTCAGGCCTCCTCGTTATGCCTCTGGAATGCGTCCTCCACCCTCTTGCCGGAGTGATTCCCCCAGAGAGCCTACAAGGTGTCACTGTCGGCCTTCGGCATCTTGGCAGCCTCTCCTGTGGAAGGGGTGCTCAAATCCTTCACTGCACAAATAGGCCCGCTCCCAGCCTCATCGTAACCTAAGTTTCCAGTTTTCTTCCCATCATTCCAGGCAGTGTTCTACCGCAGAAGCCTTTGTGCGCGTCCTCACTACTCTGGAATCATCTCTCCCCTCAGCCCGCTTAGAAAACTGCCGCTCAGCCTTTAGAGCTCGGCCCAAGTTGTCCCTCCCCTGAGGAAATTTACGGAACCATCTCCTTTTCTCTCAGTTCCTACCCCAGGACAGAGATAGTAGCTCTTTCCTCTACCTATGGCACAACAGTTCTGCATAGCGTACAATTTTTTTAAACTTTTAATGAAGTGTGTCCTACATGCCAGCCACTTTACGTCTTTTACATCCATTATCTCGCCTAAGCTTCCAAAAGTCCTGTGCAGTCGGTACTGTTATTATTGTCTGCACTTTGAAAATGAGAAAACAAAAACCCAGAAAGGTAAAATTACTTGGCCAGAGTTACACAGCTAATAAGATGGAGAGTCAAGGTCCAAAACTACAGCCATCTGACTAGCACTAAGCAGCCACCAATAACATGCAAAAACTCAAAAACCCAGAGAGAACAGGCTGAACACTGTCTGTGTCAAGACAGCGAGGTGGTCCCGCATCCATACTGTATTGTCTTTATGGGAAATGAGGGTAATCGGAATATTCTAGGAAATAGGAAGCAGTACGCATTTGAGGTGCTGTCACATAACCTAGAGAAACTTGTTTTAAGCTAAACTATCAGAGAAAGGTAGAGGAACCCAGAGAAACTGAGCCATCTCTTTGTGCACAGAAAATTGAAAATGGCACTGAAGCATTGGATCTAGAGCTAATCTTCTATGCCTGATGAAGCCACAATAATTTATTTTGAAAACTCCAGGGACAATTTATTCCTAATAGGTATCTATGGAGTGAATCCAATGGTTTTTGAACCGTGACAACCCTTATTTCCTTCTTAATGCATCTAAAATTTTGTTTAAAGCGAAAAGCATAAACTTTAATATTAGCTCTACGAGGGGGTGTTATATGAGGTCACTCACTGAAGGTAGATGTTGGGACAGGTATTTTCTCTTATGCTGCTCTTTTCCTGTTGCTTTTTCAAGTCACTTATACCCACTGTAATTGTCATGAGGTAGTAGGAAGGAAGAGGCAATGCAGCACTCCGTTTTTCTTGCTCTGACACCACAGTACTGATAACCACCCTAGAGGAAGAATGCTATAGAGCTATCAGAAGCTTTGCGGTTAGACCTAACATCTTGGTTCTATTAACATCACACTTTAGGCAAGACATTTAATCTCCCTGACCCTTGATTCCTTCATCACCATGAAATGGACTGTTTCTCTCACAAAGTTGTTATTAGGATCAGATTAAATAATGCAGATAAGTCACCCGGCACATAGTAGGTCCACAGTAAATGGCACCTGTCATCATATTAACATTTAAGGTATGTGTTGATGTGGGTGAATTTGAATCTTCTGTTTTAGTAGCTTTATTTGTTTGTTTTTTTTCTCTTTGTTTTTCCTTCCTCTGTTCCTCCTTAGACTATAAGTTTTTCTTGGGAGTTTTGGCTTTCCCAAGTAGCACTGACTTCACCCTGCTCTAAAGCTAAAAGCCACAAAAGCAAACAATTGAACCCTTGTTTATTTTACTTCTTTTAAGTTTTGACTCTCTTACAAGTCTGTGTATTTTTGTTTACCTTCCAGTGGCTCTGGAGTTTATAGGTGTTACCTGAGGGAGGGTCAGTTATCCAACATCATCACCATATTATTACATTTTTTAAAGTTTTCTAGTCTTCGATCTTTGAAGGATCATTCTTGGGCTCTGACTTAAAGAAGGGTACTGTGTATGAGCCACAGTAGCATGTGTGTGTGTGTGTGTGTGTGTGTTTAACCCGCAATCTTTGAAACTGGTATTTTTATCTCTATTTAAAGATGAGTAATAAAGCCACATGGGCTGGAAATGGGGGTGAATTGACTTCCAGCCTGACCCCAGCACAGGACTGAGTGGATTTCTGAAGGAATGCCTGGGCATCCTTTGCTATGACCGCTTTGTCAGTGAAGGCTAGGTAAACATCTGTTTGTGCAGAAACGGCCCAGGTAACTGAAATTGTTATGAGTCATGCGTGTTGGGAAGATGGGAGTTGAGGTGTTTACTTCTTCAGCTGACCACATCATTGCCTCAGCTTGAATTGCCTTGTCTATGAACAGGTAATGCTCCACATAGAAAAGTCACACCTTATATCCATGGTCGAGGCTCTAAGGTCGGCTTACGAGGTTAAAAAAAATTACACAGCATGGAGCCACACTGGAGAACCACACACCTCCTCCCTATCTGTCCAGTATGGCTGGATTTTAATCCAGTTTTGCCACAGATGATCAGTTCTTCGTTTGGTGAAAGAGCTGATATACTAGTTAGGGTAAGTAATGCAAGATGCTATAACAAACCCCAAAATTGTGTACTTAGACCCTTAAAAGTTTATCTTGCTTATAAAATGTCTATTGAAGACATTCCAAGTCAACAAGTAACCTTCCTCATGGACATTCAGGCATATAAATTCCTTCTCTCTTGGGGCTCTACCAAGAACCTTGGGTCTTGAGTTCCTTGATGGGTCCTCAGCATCCATCTGGAAGAGAAGTGAGTAATACGGAGGATGACACAGGGGCTTTTAATGCGTTGGGTCTGGAAGTGACGCAACCATAGGCAGGACTCACTCAGTACCTAACTGTAAGGGAGGCTGGGATGTGGAGTCTAGCTTTATGCCCAGGAGGGACAGGAAATGAGTTTTAGTGAGAACCCACAGTCCTCCACCACACTTTTCTAACACTGCGATCTAAAATCACTCCCTCTTTGCAAGAGGCTCACACTCGGAGAGGCGCAAGAGGATGGAGGCTAAGCGAGTGGCAGATAATTCGTGACCTATTGCTTAGTCATCTTGTAGAGCGTTAAGCCAAGTTGCCCAAATTATTTAACTTTCTTTCTTTATCTGAGCTCATGTAGATGGATTCATGTCACTTAACTGTGAAGCTGATGTGATTGAATTAGGTGTATCTCATCCCTTCTGCCCAGCACACTGCCAGAGAGGGAGAGAATGCTCAGTAAATGTTTACTGAATGAAGGAGTGGATGGAGAAAGAGGAAGGGGAAGGAAAAGGAAGGGAAGGGAAGGAAAGGAAAGAGGGAGGGAGGGAAGGAGGTCAGTCAGTGGAAAAATACATCCTGTGAAGCTGCAGATACCACGCACCTATTTAGCAAAAAATATCATTCATTTGTGAACCAAGGTGGGAGCGTAACACGGTCCCACCACCTGGAAAGCCTCTCAGTAAATATAAACCATTACCCTACCCCCACCCTCCGCCCCAGTGCACACACCACATATTTCCATTGGTTCTCCTCTGAGATCTATCAGGTCAATTTCTGTTGGAGGAAAGACAAAGCAATAATAAAAGAAACAAACAAACAAACAAACAAAACTTTTCCGTGAACTAATCAAAAACCTTAGTCAATTCTCCGTTTCCTTCTCTCCCCCAGAGAGGAGGAGGGAGGGCCCCCATTCAGAGCACTCATTTTCCTGAGTGGGTTCTGATCAAGGACAGAACATTAGGTTTTTTTCCTTTAAGAGAACATAGCACTCCTTTTAAATTCATTGGGACATTTTGGAACACAAACAACAACAGCGGAAGGCACTCGAATGGTGATAATTTAATGTCATTCCCATGTCAGTGACACACCATGATGGTCTAGTCAGCTTCCCTGGAGGCACTTTCTTTTGTGTCTTGCCTGGGAGAGTGGGTGTCCATACACTCATACGCCAGCCCAGCGCCCTCACCCACATTTCCTCTTTTCCCATCCCCTTTCTCACCGTGGTTTTCTGATTCCAATTCAAAGGACTCCTGGGGAGGCAAAGGAAGTTGGACTTTTTTCCAAGCTTCTAATCAGAAGAGGGAGTCTACAAGCCAAAACTAACCCACATGCATTTATAGCTTTGGCCAGGAAATATTTTACATTTTCAATGAATTATTCCAGCATTTAACATGGAAGACGTTTGCATGAAAAATCGCAAGTTCAGGCATCCCTAGAAAAATCAGAAGAGTTCACAACCCAGGACCCATATTCCCGTACTGTGAATAGGCGAGCATGCCCCTTAGTTTGGCATGGGTTTTTTCCCTGATATGCCATACTGTCCACTTCACTCATATGCATTTTCTCTCAGTTTTTATAGGCATCTAACCTTATGAACACTGCCCCTAAGCTTCGTTATCCCCCAAGCTCTGGTCTCCCCCATAGATTTGCCAGGGTTTCT
This sequence comes from Delphinapterus leucas, assembly GCF_059928025.1. Classification (NCBI taxonomy): domain Eukaryota; kingdom Metazoa; phylum Chordata; class Mammalia; order Artiodactyla; family Monodontidae; genus Delphinapterus; species Delphinapterus leucas. The sequence continues at coordinate 19,781,932 of NC_143142.1, forward strand.
CCATTTCTTGGAGAAGAGAACCACAGAAGCTAACCGGAGCTGTACTGTTGTAATGGAAATTTCCACCCCATGAAAGGAAAGACTAGTTCAAGATTTTTTATTTTTTCATTCAAGAGGTTTTGCTACAGTCAACTTTCAGTCCTGCCAAGGCATTTAGTTGATGGAGTCGGTTGGAATGAGATTGGGCTGTTAGTGGTGTTGGCCAAAGTCTTTGCCATTTCACTGAAGAGCAGTGTCATCGGAAACAAGGCTATGGACAAGAATGTAACCCAACCCCCCTCCTGCCCTAGATCCTGAGCTGGGCCCAGAAGATAAAGTCTAAAGGAAGGAAGACCCACTCTGCCTACCTGCCCATCCTATTTCATTGTATATGCACTAGGACTGCAACCAGAGTTCTCGAAAGCTTCAGGCTCAAAAAATACAAGTGATTCAGTCCAGGGGTTTTTCCATCAGGATCCAGTGGAAATTGGAGAAGTCAATGGTCAGCCCAGGGGGCTTCTGAGCTTCCCATCACATTCAGGCATTCGTGAAATATTCATCAAAGCTATTTTGTGACGGGTAGACAGTGGTGAGCAAAAGTAGACAGAATCCATGCCCTCAGAAAGAAAGTCAGACATAAAAGAGGGGGGAAGGGCACCGGGGCCATGCATTCGTATGTCAGAGAATCCAGCCTGGGTTTGGTGGCTGGGCATGGTGGCTTCCTGGTTAAGTGATAAAATCCAAAGGACAAATGGAAACTAACGAGGTGAAGGGGAGCAGGTAGGGAGTGCTTCAGAGAAAGAGGATGGCGGTTTCAAGAGCTTGGGGTGGAGGGAACCTGAGTCGTGTAAGGAATTAGAAGCAGGTCAGTGACTGAGATAAAACAGGGAAATGGGAAGGTTTCAGGCCATGCAGGGCTTTTCAGATCATGGTATGGGCCCTGGGCTTTATCCTAAGAAAAATTTAAAGGTTTCATGGCCCCCGTGGAGTCAGCCAGAAAATCCCATTTTTATCATCTTTCTATGCTACGATTCATGATCTCACTGAAATAGTGGATTCTATAGTTTAAAGCAGTTGGAAAAACCATTGCTCCAGCCACCGCTTTATTTTTTTTTAATAAAAAATAAATATATAATTTTATTTTAAAAAAATTTCTTTCTTTATTATTTTTTGGCTGCATTGGGTTTTTGTTGCTGGGCGCAGGCTTTCTCTAGTTGTGGCGAGCGGGGGCTACTCTTCGTTGAGGTGCGCGGGCTTCTCATTGCGGTGGCTTCTCTTGTCGCGGAGCAAGGGCTCTAGGCGCGCAGGCTTCAGTAGTTGTGGCTCACAGGCTCTAGAGCGCAGGCTCAGTAGTTGTGGCGCACCGGCTTAGTTGATCCGCGGCATGTGGGATCTTCCCGGACCAGGGATTGAACCCGTGTCCCCTGCATTGGCAGGCGGATTCCCAACCACTGCACCACCAGGGAAGTCTCCAGCCACCGCTTTTAGAAGTGAGGAACCAGGCTCAGAATGGGACATAACCAGGCACAGCCCGAGAAGATAGGGGGCTTTGAAGCAGATGGTCGCCCTGGAGAGAGAGAGAGGTGGCAGGTGGGGTGCAGCTGGAGATGAGAGGAAAGGCAAAATACAATGCCTGGAGAGGAAGATTGCAGATGGTGGCCAAGTATCAGGGTGAGATTAGAGCAGGAAGCTGGACCCCAGCCTTGGGTTCAGCACTCTGGTCCTTGAGACAGGGATTGGCAAGACTAAGCAGAATTGATAAGACATGGGCTGAGCCTGGGTCAGAGGCAGAAACCCTGTTGCCAGAACCAAAGCCCAATGCAGTATCAGTCATCTGAGAACCCAGGAGGACTGGGTCCTAAATCCCAGAGTGGGGGTGGGCTGAGGGGCCTTAAGCCCCTCCCACCAGTGGTCAGAATTACTTGCAATGAATTGTGTGACTGCGATGAGGCTTAATTTGTCCACATAACCCTCTCCTTGACCCCCAGTTTGTTTTTAAAGCAAAATAGCTGTTTCGTCATGGGGAAATTGTCTTTCACTTATCCCTGGCTGATGGCAATTCCAAAAGAGAACAGCAGAAACCTAATACGAGGAAGTAAGGAAATGGATTCAGTTCCTGGCGGTCGGCACAGGCTGGATGGCCCTGGACATGTCTCTTTACCCTGCTGGGCGTCAGCTTTCCCGTCTGCAGGGTGGAAACAATGATGCTTTCCACTTTATCTTGAACTTCATGGGAACTGTCATAACACATGTGATTTGTATCTGTTTAGAGGACCATAACCAACTGAAAGGGATGGACACTATCACCCCAAAAGGCACACACCCTACACCACTGGGCATATAATTTAGTTGGTTCACAGACCACGTCCCCCCAAAGCCTATCCCTGCAGCCCAGGTTAAGAACTCCTATTTACTTTTTCTTTGTTTTCTTCCATGAGAGCAGAGCTTCAACTTTCCTTTCTCTCTCTAGCACCCAGCACACAGCTGGACTCAGTCAAAGTTCCTAAATTAGGGGGGAATTGAATAACTCAGGCAGTAGCATGGATTGGGCCCATGTGACATGTCCAATGTTGTGCAAGGCCCAGAGGCAATGCAGGGGCTACACGATGCCATTTTCTGCCCACACTTTGCTTGGAATTTAGTTGTACCCACAGCAATATTGTGAGGACCAAAAAAGAAACTACAAGAGAAACGGATGACTTTTGGGGGTCAGTGACCTCCTAAAGCATTGAAGGAGGGGGAAGTTGTAAAGTCTGGTGGTTAAGAAAGAGGCTTTGGAGTAAACTTTATTTGAAACCTAGCTGTGTGTCCTTGGGCAGGTCCCTTCACCTCTCTGAGGCCATCTGAAAAATGGAAACAGTGATAGAGCCTGACGCGCAGAGCCATTCTGAGGATGAAATGTGCTGAGGTACGTGAAGTACTTAAGACAGGGCCTGGCACATGGAAAGAGGCAATAAATGTTAGCTATTCTTAGCTATTCACATCGAGACCTGTTTGCCCAGATATGCTGCAGGACCCAGGATTCAAGGTTATAGATTCTGTGATGAAAAAGAAGAGGGAGCTAAAACCTGGAACTATACAAAGCAAGAATATCATTTGGAGGATGACGTATGAGAATTTGCTGGCTGGAGCTCAGAGGGAATTTCAGGGAGGAAGCAGCTTGCCCAGAGGAAAGGTGTGAACAGACAGTAACACCTTGTTTTTAACAAACCTCAACAAAAGGAATTTGGAGCCAGTTGGCTCAGATTTGGAAGGGAGGGAAAGAAGAGTGGGCATCTTACACTTAGAAAGAGAGAAAGGAGAGATAAAAGTAGAACATAGAATCGTGGTTTGGGGGACAGACAGGGGCCGGTTGGAAATTGAACTCTTAACATTGATGAACAAAATCATATGCCTGGAGGTCATGTGTCTGGATCCTGGTCCCACTTTTCTCTCAATATTTTGCTGCTAGCCCTTTGGCCGGTCATTTGGAAGAGGAAGGGTTTAAAGTAGGTGACCTACAAGGTTATTTTGCTAGATTTCCACAAATCTAACCATCCAGACAGGACTAGCTCTAACAATTTAGGCAAGATCTGTTGACCTCAGGGCCCCAGGGGTGGACACAGAGTTGGGGTGACTGAGGGCGTGGGGCTGTGCAGGAAGAGGATGTGAGCTTGAATCCTGGCTCTGTCACATGCTGGCTATGTGGCTTCACTGTCTGAGCCTCAGTTTCCTCCACTGTAAAATATTTCATCAACTCTAAGAGGGCATTGGTTATAAGATACCTAATATCTTATGGGTCACTAAGGAATTTAAAAATGTAGCCAATGGGACAAAGACATACTGTGTGTCCAGATTTCAGAGATGTGTCTCATCTCAGATGTTAAATTGTCAATCAATGTGGACCTGAGAATCAGTGAAATACAGTAACACCTACTTCATGGGGTTGCATGGGTGATAAATGAGATGACGCATTTAGAGTGCCTGGCATATAAGTGCTGAAAGTGGATGACTAGGTATAAATTAGGCAGGCCCTCAGTATGTGCTTATTGAACTAAAGAAGTGGTTTCCTCAAAGGAGGAGAGCAAAATGGTTCAAGAGAAACATTTCCCAGAACCGAACTTCTATCAATTTTTACATGGGTGGTATTTGGTTAGCACTGAATTATATATATGTAAATACCTATTGTAATTTTTTTTAATTTAAAAAATTAGAATGGTAAATGAGATCATTGTATGGTTCAATTTTGGCCTTAGATACAGTTTTGCATATCCAGGTAAGGCCCTGATTTTCTTTTCCTTTGCCTGGAGACCTTTCTTGATGGACTACTTTCTTGATGGACTACTCCTGCCATCTTGGATTGGCGAACCAACACGGCAAAGGCAATTCCTCTTGTTCTCAAAAGAAAATTGGCCCCTAATGGAGACACAGGAAGAGATAAGAGAGAGGAAGAGAAGGAGAGACTCCATTCAAGAGGGAATTGGAGAGCAAAGCTGTGAGAGGTAGGGAGCAACCCCATAAAGAAGTAAGTGATCCTAAAGATGCTACCAGAAAACTACTAGAGCTAATGAATGAATTTGGTAAAGTAGCAGGATACAAAATGAATGCACAGAAATCTCTGGCATTCTTATACACTAATGATGAAAAATCTGAAATAGAAATTAAGAAAACACTCCCATTTACCATTGCAACAAAAAGAATAAAATATCTAGGAATAAACCTACCTGAGGAGACAAAAGACCTGTATGCAGAAAATTATAAGACACTGATGAAAGAAATTAAAGAGATACAAATAGATGGAGAGATATACCATGTTCTTGGATTGGAAGAATCAGCATTGTGAAAATGACTCTACTACCCAAAGCAATCTACAGATTCAATGCAATCCCTATCAAACTACCACTGGCATTTTTCACAGAACTAGAACAAAGAATTTCACAATTTGTATGGAAACACAAAAGACCCCGAATAGACAAAGCAATCTTGAGAACGAAAAATGGAGCTGGAGGAATCAGGCTCCCTGACTTCAGACTCTACTACAAAGCTACAGTAATCAAGACAGTATGGTACTGGCACAAAAACAGAAATATAGATCAATGGAACAGGATAGAAAGCTCAGAGATAAACCCCCACACATATGGTCACCTTATCTTTGATAAAGGAGGCAGGAATATGCAGTGGAGAAAAGACAGCCTCTTCAATAAGTGGTGCTGGGAAAACTGGACAGGTACATGTAAAAGTATGAAATTAGAACACTCCCTAACACCATACATAAAAATAAACTCAAAATGGATTAAAGACCTAAAGGTAAAGCCAGACACTATCAAACTCTTAGAGGAAAACATAGGCAGAACACTCTGTGACATAAATCATAGCAAGATCCTTTTTGACCCACCTCCTAGAGAAATGGAAATAAAAACAAAAATAAACAAATGGGAGCTAATGAAACTTCAAAGCTTTTGCACAGCAAAGGAAACCATAAACAAGACAAAAAGCCAACCCTCAGAATGGGAGAAAATATTTGCAAATGAAGCAACTGACAAAGGATTAATCTCCAAAATTTACAAGCAGCTCATGCAGCTCAATAACAAAAAAACAAACAACCCAATCCAAAAATGGGCAGAAGACCTAAATAGACATTTCTCCAAAGAAGACATACAGACTGCCAACAAACACATGAAAGAATGCTCAACATCATTAATCATTAGAGAAATGCAAATCAAAACTACAATGAGATATCATCTCACACCGGTCAGAATGGCCATCATCAAAAAATCTAGAAACAATAAATGCTGGAGAGGGTGTGGAGAAAAGGGAACCCTCTTGCACTGTTGGTGGGAATGTAAATTGATACAGCCACTATGGAGAACAGTATGGAGGTTCCTTAAAAAACTAAAAATAGAACTGCCATACGACCCAGCAATCCCACTCACTAGTGGGCATATACCCTGAGAAAACCATAACTCAAAAAGATTCATGTACCACAATGTTCATTGCAGCTCTATTTACAATAGCCAGGACATGGAAGCAACCTAAGTGGCCATCAACAGATGAATGGATAAAGAAGATGTGGCACATCTGTACAATGGAATATTACTCAGCCATAAAAAGAAACGAAATTGAGTTATTTGTAGTGAGGTGGATGGACCTAGAGTCTGTCATACAGAGTGAAGTAAGTCAGAAAGAGAAAGACAAATACCGTATGCTAACACATATATATGGAATCTAAAAAAAAAAAATGTCATGAAGAACCTAGGGGTAAGACAGGAATAAAGACACAGACCTACTAGAGAATGGACTTGAGGATATGGGAAGGGGGAAGGGTAAGCTGTGACAAAGTGAGAGAGTGGCATGGACATATATACACTACCAAACGTAAAATAGCTAGCTAGCGGGAAGCAGCCCCATAGCGCAGGAAGATCAGCTCGGTGCTTTGTGAACACCTAGAGGGGTGGGATAGGGAGGGTGGGAGGGAGGGAGACGCAAGAGGGAAGAGGCACGGGAACATATGTATATGTATAACTGATTCACTTTGTTATAAAGCAGAAACTAGCACACCATTGTAAAGCAATTATACTCCAATAAAGATGTTAAAAAAAAAAAAAGAAGTAAGTGAATGGATAAAAGGAATTCCTTAGGCCTTCATTTCGCAGCCTGAAGTTTAGGCCCCTGCAGCCTGTATTGGGCTTAGGATCAAGTTTTCATTTCCAGTGCCTTGTCAGGGATCATTTCAAATATGTTCACCTCTAAAGAAGGGCCATTCATTCAGCTGCTGGCGGTGAGCAAGGATCTGAGGAAAGATGGAGGGCAACTTGTCTGATTAGCTGGGCCTTATCTGCAGAGCCAGATACCATGAGCGAGCTTTGCAAGGTGCTAAACCATCCCGACTTCTCTCTGACACCAGCAAAGCTGAGGTCCCAGCTTCTCCTTATCAAGTGACAGGAGCACTTGGTGAAGCTACAGAAAGTGGATTTGAGTGATTCCCATCCTCCTGTCTCCCTGCCCCAAACCTAGAGCATTCTGATCAGCCAGCTAGTTAAAGGGACAGTTCCTTTTGGGAGCAGTGCCCAGAGAGGAAGAAACAGAGAACCAGGGAAAGCCGGGGCCTTGCCAAGGCCACACGATCAATTGGTGGAGGGGCTGGGAAAGGAATCCAGTTCTTTTGGCTACATCAGTCTTTCCCTTGTCTTAGAATTTTTCCCAAGAAATCACTCAACACCTGACGGTACAGCTGACCCATCCCCAAGGTTCTGGATGTTGTATTTATTGTTCTAAAAAATGATCTAGGAGGTAGAGGCATTGCCCTTAATGCAAATAGACCTTGACCACAATAATAATAATAATAATAGTGGCCATAACTTATCAGACATTAAGCTGCTTATTTTCATTAAATTCATACAACTACCCCATGAAGTAGTTCCCATTATTGTACCCAGTTTGCAAATGGGAAAACTGAGGCTTGGAGAGGAAAGGTCACTTGCTGAAGGCCATGCAACTAGGAGGTCAGTGGCAGGGTTTGGCCTGGATCCCAGGTTTCTGGTGTCAAAGCCAGAGCTCTTAATCAATGGGCTCTTCTGCCTGCCCAGAGGGGTACATGAGCAGAATCAGGATTTGAACCCAGGACTCCTGACTCTTAGCTCTTTTGACTAGTCATGACTATAGTAACTTGTTAATTACTATCTCATTTACTCTACTCAGCAACCTCAAGAACCGGTGTGATGACCTGCAGTCACCCAGGGTCACACCACTGGTCAGCAGGGCTGGGACTCAAAAACTCCCCATACTCCCCTCCCCCAAGCACCACAGGGATATTTTAAAACCCCCAACCTGATTGTGTCAGCCTTCTGCTCACAACCCTCCTTGAAACCAAACCCAAACTACTCCTCGGGACTTCAAAACATGCATGATCCAACCCCTGTTTCTGTCTCCAGCTGCATTGCTAACATCCTCCCTTCACTCTGTTTGCTTTGACCATGCTGACTCCTCCCACCGCAGGGCCTTTGCACCTGCTGTTCTCTCTTCCTAAACATTCCCTTCATATGCTTCTCCCTGCCTTTTGGCCTCCTTAACATCTCCTTCAGATCTCAACCTGTCACTTCCACAGAGAGTTCTCTCTCTTACGCTGGGGTATACATCCTTTTGTGATTCCACATTAATGATGGGATTATTTAATTGTGTAATTAGTTAAGTTCCCACCCAACCAGTTCCTATTTGTGCAGCCATGAGCCCGTCCTTTCCCCTTTCTGGCCCTCACTCTCTTAATCTGTAAAACAGATGACAAGCCTCCAAGGGCTGGTCCGAGATGGGCTCCTGGGACCCTGAGTGGGCCTGGCAAACGTGCTTCTATGGGAAATCTCCTCCCCAAGGGATTTCCACTTAGACTTGCCATAGAACAGCAATGTTCTAAAATCCCTTTGTCACCTGTTGCGATAGAAGGCAAGGAGCCTGGCTTTTTCTCTGAGAGGTGAATTGAATCCTGAACGTGGGAGGCATTCTGAGGCAGGTGCTGACAAGAAATGAACACAGACGTTCATTTCACTGCTCCTTCTACAAACAGTTCCTGGAGATCAGTCAGTCTCCTGGATGCTGGGGCACAGAGGTAAATTAGACATGCTCCCTGCCTTTTATAAACACGCAGTTGAGTAGGGAAACAGATGCACGGGTGCAAATAACCATCAAGTAGTAGAGGAAACTGAGGTCTCCCCTTTGTTGAGGGCATGTATGTTTCAGGCAGTGCTAAGTGCTTTATAAATACCATTTCATTGTCCCTTTTCAACTCCAACCAAAGCCCTCTGAAGTACTAGTAATATTCCCATTTCACAGATGCAGCAACCGAGGCTCAAAGAGGTGAAGTAAGTATCCAGGCCCTGCGAAGAGCAGTGGGCTTTGTTCTGTTTCTTTGCCAAAGATGACTCCCTGGCCACAGCCAGAATTCTCACATGTTTTGATGGAGGCAGCATGCTATAATATTGGAAAAGTCCTGGATTCAAGTCCTGGTTCTGGCGCCAACAAGCACATAACTTTTCTAAGCTGACAGAGTAGGGATCCCATCACCTTTCTCGCAGGGTGGGTTTTTTTGTTTTGTGCTGTTTTGTTTAAACTCGTTTTTTTTAAATTTATTTTTAAAATTCTGATAAAATATACATAACATAAAAGTTGCCATTTTAACCATTTTTTAAAACATCTTTATTGGAGTATAATTGCTTTACAATGTTGTGTTAATTTCTGCTGTATAACAAAGTGAATCAGCTATATGTATACATATATCCCCATATCTCCTCTCTCTCTTGCATCTCCCTCCCACCCTCCCTATCCCACCCCTCTAGGTGCTCACAAAGCACGGGGCTGATCTCCCTGTGTGATGCAGCTGCTTCCCACTAGCTATCTAGTTTACATTTGGTAGTGTATGTATGTCAATGCTACTCTCCCACTTCGTCCCAGCTTACCCTTCCCCCTCCCCGTGTCCCCAAGTCCATTCTCTACATCTGTGTGTTTATTCCTGTCCTGCCCCTAGGCTCTTCAGAACCTTTTTCTTTTTTTTTTTAGATTCCATATATATGTATTAGCATACAGTATTTGTTTTCCTCTTTCTGACTTACTTCACCCTGTATTGACAGACTCTAGGTCCATCCACCTCACTACAAATAGTTCAATTTCGTTCCTTTTTATGGCTGAGTAATATTCCGTTGTATATATGTGCCACATCTTCTTCATCCATTCATCTGTCAATGGACACTTAGGTTCACAGGGTGGTTTTAATGTTTAAGTGAAGCAAATCTTGTGAACGTTTCCAGTTTCTCTTCATAGAAGACGTTGGGGGAAAAAATGTAAGTTTTCCTCACTCCTGGCAAACGTCAGTGGGAAAGCAGGTAGGATGTGGATAGCATCATCACAGTGGAAACATAAACAAGATAGAGTCCTGTGTGCCTTTTTTACAGAATCTGTTCTATATAAGGCCAATTTGAAAGAATTAAGCAATTAGAACTTGTCATTGAGCAAATGACTTGCTGCTTTGTTTTCCATATGAACTCTCGTCTCTGATGTCAACAACCTTTCCCTTGTGAATCTGTCTTCTGAGCCCAGGGAACCTACATAAGCCGGGAAATCCGCCACTTTCTAAAAGCATTTTTTCTTAATCCCATGCCATGAGAAAAACCAATAAAAAGAATTAGGCAGAAGCCCAAGGGGTACTCGTTAAAGCTTCTGGCTGTGGGAACAGGGCAAATTTGTCCTTGGCAATGAAGAGGGACATGCAATGCCCAGTGACAGCAATGACAATGATTAGAACAATGTCCGTCCACCAAGGCACCATGTAGGTGCCGAGGAGGCTGGGCGAGTGATACCATTGAGTTTTGGTGGTAGAATTAAGCCTCACAGCAAGTGGAAGGCGCATGAATGCTGGCGTCTAATGGCTCTAGTGAGAACCCTGGGTCCACCACCTACTTGCTGTGGGACTGTGGACGCGTGCCTCCATCTTTCTGGCCACAGATGCCATATCTGCCAGATGGGAATCATCATACACTCATTCATTCATTCAACAAGTATTTACTGAGCACCTGCTATGTACCAGGCACTCTTCTAGGTACTAGGGCCGCAGTGCTGAACAAGACTGGCAAACCACCACCAGTGGAGCTGACATTTGCATAGAATCTTAAGTCAGAGATAGTAATAATAACGAGCCTTCACTGACCCTGTGCTCTTCAATCCCCTCCACATCTCTTTGAGGCAGACAGAGCAGCTGTTGTGTCTCCACTGAACAGATGAGGCAACCCCAAGCATTAGGGTGTGTCCTCCCAGCTCTTTCCACTCTACCAGCTGTCTTGGGGGGAACCAGATCTTATTGCCAGGTGAGATCACGGGACAGACACTATGCAGGCTTCTTCCTCAACCTGAAATTCATCCCTGGGATGTCACCCTATGTAGCGTGTGCAGAATCTGTGATGGGAATTGGCATGTAGTCCCATAATCCCCTGCCTCTCTCTCCCCCATCAGATTGTGAGGTCTTCCAGGGCAGGCACCATTGTATCCCCAGGGCTTAGCATGAAGTCTGGCACCCAGTAAATGCTCAGGGAATACATGTTGAAATAGAAGAAGGGATGAAGGAGGAAGAAAGGAAGAGAGGGAAGGGAAGAAGGAAAAGAAGAGGAATTTCTGGCTTATATCACACAATAAATATTAGACTGATGGATTGATGACTGGATGGATGGATAGAAGGAAGGCAGGATGGATGGGTGGATACATGGATGGATAGAGGATAGAGGGTGGATGGATAGGTGGATGAATAGATAAATGGATGGAAGGAAGGAAGGAAGGGAGGCAGCATGGATGGATAGATGGATGGATGTATAGACAGGTGGAAGGATAGATGGATGGAAGGAAACGTGGGTGGGTGGGTGGGTGGATGGATGGATGGATGGATGGATGGATAGATAGGTGGATGGATAGATAGATAGATCCATGGGTGGAAGGAAGGAAGGGAGGCTGCCTGGCTAGCTGGATGATAGCAGAAAGAGAGGAAAGAAAAGAAGGGAGGGACTTCCCTGGTGGTCCAGCGGTTAAGACTCCACACTCCCAGTGCATGGGGCTCGGGTTTGATCCCTCGTCTGGGAACTAGATCCCACATGCTGCAGCTAAAAGATCCTGCGTGCCACAACTAACACCTGGCACAGCCAAATAAATAAATAAGTAATTTTAAAAAAAGAAATAGAAGGGGAAAATGAAAGGAGTAGGAATGGAGAGAGTGAGGAATATGTGAGCTTCCCTTGGAAGAGTCCGTGAGTGTTGAACAAATAAAGAATGAAATGCAACTCAAGTTCCTTCTGTCACTCCCACAGCTGACCCCCTGCCCTTGCCCATCTGATTCTCCCCACAGCCTTCAAGGCCCCATTAAATCTTCCCTCTGCTGTCTGTTCCAGCCCACAGAGACTGGTCTTTTTTCTAACACGGTGTGTTCCCATTGTCTAACTGCCAGCGAGCATCTTGGTTACCCAGTGTCACTTGCCCTGATTGAAACCAGCCATAGTGCTTGTTAGCATTGGGCAGTGGTTAATCATGGGGCTGTAGGAAGAATTCTGGATCTGCCACTTCCTAACAAAATGACAGAAAGTTATTCCGACTCCTGAAGCCTCCGCTGTCCTGTATGTGAAATAGAGACACTGTCACTGCCCCGTAGAGGTGTCAGGAAGACTGCCCATGAGAAAGTGTGCAGCGAGCTTCCTGAGAGACTCAGGGCATAGCGAGCCCTCGCTCAGGTTAATGGCCACCGGTATTATTGTTGTGATCTGTGAACATCTCTTCAACCCAACAACATTGTGAGGTTTTAAAAGACAACTACCATCTCTCCTCCGCAGGACACACACACACACACACACCCCTAGCATAGGGCTAAGAATCCACAATGCTCGTTGGTTGATGTCTGCTTGGACCCAAGTCCAGGAAGTTTCGTTTCTAAAGATCTATGTTAGGTGAGATTCGATTTGCCAAGAATTTTATCCAGGCCAACTTTTCAGAAACGAGTGTATTGCAGAAAAGAATGAAAAATCAGTGCATGTTCTCAACAAGCTTGTGGAGCCTCTGATGCTCTTGGGTTATCAGTAAGTGATGATAGGATTTCCCAGAGCGTGGGCCCAGAACCCCTTCCATCAGAACTCCCTAAATCAGAAACACTTAAGCTCTGGGCCTGGGAACCTGCATTTTAATCAGTTGCTTAGGTGATTCTAGTGCATGCTTACTTAGGGAACTACTGCCATGCACAGCTTTGTAGAAACCTACAGTTCAGAGCTTGGGGCCCTTTGAGAGTTTCTAGTCTAACTTCTTCACTTTACAGATTGGGGAGAGTGAGGCCCAGAGAGGGTAAGCGACCTATGCAAGGTCACACAGCAAGACTGTGACAGGGCCAGGACACAGACCAAGGGCTCCAGTTTCACTGCCCCACTAGCTTTCCTCCATTGCACCACTTACCTCTTCCTCTGGAAGGAGTCCTTGCTAGCTCAAGGGGAAGAAGGAAATTAGCATTTATTGAACCTTTACTGTATACCAGGCACTTGACATAGGACTTTCCAGCAGTCCTTAGGGCTAGGTATTATGCCTGTCATTCTAGAGAAGGAAGCTGTGAACTGGAGAGAGAAACCATCATATTTGCTGAGAAACAAAACCTGCTGGTGTATAAGAACAATTCCAATATTACAGGGGAAATTGAGGGGAACCTTCTCATCATACATGTGGTGAAAATGATTTTAAAATGGCTTAATAGGAAAAAAATATTTTTTCATTCATGGAAACAGAATATACTACATATTGAAACCCAGTAGGAATCCCTAATAACACTAGCACATGACATGCTGTTGCCATTATAATTTTATTCGTAGCAGTGGTTCTCAGCTGGGGGCAATTTTGCCCCCCAGGAAACATGCAGCAATGTCTAGAGACATTTTTGGTTGTCACAACTGGGCAGCGACCACTGGCATCTAGTGGGTAGAGGCCAGGGATGCCGCTAAACTTCCTGTGGTGCCTAGGATTGTCTCCCAAACCAAGAACTGCCAGTCCAAAATGCCAGTAGTGCCAAGGCTGAGAAACCCTGATCTGTAAGATGTGAAGCTCTTCCTTTGGTTGTGATGTCATTTGTAGTTGTCTCTACCATTAGGAGGCAGTACAACCTCTGGTCCTGGCGGCTCACCCCAGACGTGATAGGCTTTCAACTCTTCCCTTGGATGTTTCATCTTCTATCCACAAAATGAGTCTGTTAGGGTGGTGTGAGATGAGGTGTGTGGAAAAAGAGAGAAAATAGGTTATATGTGAATGAAGTCTCCTGGCAGAGATTATGCAACTGCTAAGAAGTTAGATGTCAACCCCAGGTCTGTCTAAATCCAAAGGTAATGATATTTCAAGTACTGTCTTTTGCCTTATAGATGAAATTCTCACAAAGCGAGATGTTGCAACATAAGCCACAGTAATTCCTTTGTATCAAACACAATCTATTTTTTTCATAATATGTATATATGTATTTTTTACATCTTTATTGGAGTATAATTGCTTTACAATGGTGTGTTAGTTTCTGCTTTATAACAAAGTGAATCAGTTATACATATGTTCCCATATCTCTTCCCTCTTGCATCTCCCTCCATCCCACCCTCCCTATCCGCCCCCCTACGTGGTCACAAAGCACCGAGCTGATCTCCCTGCGCTATGCGGCTGCTTCCCACTAGCTATCTATTTTACGTTTGGTAGTGTATGTATGTCCATGCCACTCTCTTGCTTTGTCCCAGCTTACCCTTCCCCCTCCCCATATCCTCAAGTCCATTCTGTAGTAGGTCTGTGTCTTTATTCCTGTCTTACCCCTAGGTTCTTCATGACATTTTTTTTTTCTTAGATTCCATATTTATGTGTTAGCATGTGGTATTTGTCTTTCTCTTTCTGACTTACTTCACTCTGTATTTTTAATTACATTGTAGAGTAACTTGAGTTTCTCAAGTTGAATTTCAAGCATCATTTATGACACAGAATGTCTGCTTCTCAGCCTCTCCTTCAGGGGGAGGAAGTGTTGCTTAGGGACGGAGAATGCAGATTTTATGCTCAGCCCGAGTCTGAGTCGTGGCCCTGATGATTCTTAGCTATGTGACCTTGGGAAAAGCCCTTCATTTCTCTGGGGCTAATAATAGAATCCACATGAAAAGATTATTGTGAGATTTAATTCAGATAATTCAGGTAAAGTGCTTAGTATAGTGTTTGGTTCATGGAAAATAATCAATGTTGACAGTAATAATTATTATCGTTGTCCTCATTGTTGCCATAATTAAGTCCCCAGGATAGAGAGAAGGTGGGAAATTGAGAGTCTGGGGCATAGTCGGCATTTGTAAAGCAAAGCTGGTACTGTCTGGGTCTGATAATTCGTAGCTCATTAAATCTGACCTGTCATTTCTGCTTTTAATGAAAATATATTCAATGTCAGAATTAATTACTATTAAAGTGGCCTTGTTATTAGGCACTGAGGGATCAGTGGCAAACCCAGTGGGTTATCATCATTGAGAAAAACATCTCAAGGAAAAAGAAAAAAAAAAAAGCTGACTTAATGCACCATCCTGAATCCAACTGGAAAATCCCTAACAACACAGGCTGCTGCTGACAATCTAAGGAGGCTGTAAATCGTGAGAGAGCTTTTGGAGGCAGAAACTGAGGTGGGAGGGAAATGAGGAAGAAGTCGACTTATCCTCACTGTCTTGGATGTTTCTAAATTGGCAATTCTGCAACCAAGGAGGAGTTAGGGAGGTTTGAGGACACTTGTTACCCTGATGAGCAGTTACTTTCTGGAGCAGAAGGAGAACTGAACTGGGAGTCGGGATGGCGGGCCCTGCCCCATCTCTGATCTCTGTAACTAGGGGTGACAGAGAAAGAGAAACAGGCAGTATTGGAGAGGCAGGCAGGGACAGATCACCTCGTGCCTTCAAAGCCATGGCAAAGAGATTGAGTTTTTTTCTAAGTGCAGTGGTAAGTCTCTGTTGGGTTTAGAGCAGCGGGTGATTTAATATGATTGTTTAAAACTCACTTTGGCCACTGGCTGGAGAATAGACTGAAGAAGAGTAAAGTGGGAGAAGTAGGAAGTTATCACTATCATCTGGATAAGAGTTTAGAGATGTTTGACATAGGATTAAGGTGGTGGCAGTGGTGATGGAGAAAGCACACAGATGCAAGGTATGTTTGCCTCCCCTAGATTAGGGATTAAGTAGCTAGATGGATGTCAGTACCTGTATCAGTCAGCTATTGCCTTGATAATGCTGCATAACAAATCACCCCCCCCAACTCAGGTGGGTCTGCGGTCATCTGAAAATCAGCTAGGCTCTAAGAAATCTGTTTTAGGGGACTTCCCTGGTGGCACAGTGGTTAAGAATCCACCTGCCAATGCAGGGGACACAGGTTCAAGCCCTGGTCCAGGAAGATCCCACATGCTGTGGAGTAACTAAGCCCATGCACCACAACTACTGAGCCCACGTGCCACAACTACTGAAGCATGTGCACCTAGAGCCCGTGCTCTGCAACAAGAGAAGCCACCACAATGAGAAGCCCGCGCACCGCACCATAGAGTAGCCCCTGCTCACAACTAGAGAAAGCCCACGCTCAGCAACGAAGACCCAACGCAGCCAAAAAATAAATTAATTAATAAATAAATTAAAAAAAAATCTGTTTTAGATATGCCATTAGCTATTACTGCAAAAGTTCTACAATGAACACGTTTCACTTTGAGATCTGAAAAGAACTTACTAAAACAAATACGCTGCTCTAAACAAAGGGGACAAATCAATGCTTTGAAGAGTCTGTGGTGGAATGACTCTAAAGCTGCTTGAAAAGATTTGTCCCAGCCATCCTACAATTCAGGGCTTCAGAGGATGCTCCAATTTATCCCACACTCAAGCAATTTCAGTTTTCTGGTTAGCAGGAACTTTGCATGGCTAGCAGTAACTTTGTGGGATAGATAGCTTTTCACGCCAAACACAGGACAAGCCTGTCACTGGTCAGGAAGCTGACTCAGTCAGAGAGATTAGCTTGCTTCCCCTAATCAATGCCATCCACATAACAATAAGAATCACAACCACTGCCAAGCCAGTGCATGCTCCTACATTACTGGTTTCGAACAGTGGGATCACTCAGCCTGTCAGAAGCCATTAGACTCCAGGGTTGGCTGATTTTGAGAAGGAGGGTGAGGGGTCTTTTCAAGGACAAGCTGAACATATAAAAGGAGAAATAGACAGTGACCCTGGTCCAGCATCCATGGCTAAGGTATTAAGTGACTCCAGGAAGGAAGAGAACCAACAAAGTGATGCTTTTTGCCATGTTGGGGTAATGCATCAGGAGAAAGAGGGATTAGGGATGCCCTTGAGGAAAATTGTTGCCATCCTAAATGGCAATTTGCAATCTGGACAGAAAGTAAGTAAATGGGACTCAACAAGAACCCTGAAGCAGCTGCCTTTAGGAACAAACGGGGCTAAGTGTGGCTGCCTGAAAGATGAAAGATTTGCAAAGAAAGGATGGCTTCTAATTCTAACGCAGTACCAACCCTTCACTCGGCCCACACTCCTCAAGCCACTGTTTCCCCCCACCCCCCTCCATGCCACAGACCTGGTCCTCTCTCTCTAGTGTTTGCTGGCTTAGTGAATGGTGCTGCCATATGTGCGCTTGAGCGAGACAAAAACTTGGAAGTCATCTATTACTCCTTGCTCTCCCTCATTCCCCTTATCCAATCCATTTCCAAGTCCTGTCCTTTTTGCCTCCTAAATATTTCTCCAAGCTGCTCACTTTTTCTCCATCCCTGCTGCCATCCTCTGAGTTGTAGCCACCATCAGCTCTCACACAGCCAATGGCAACACTCCCCTTGCTGGTCTTCTGGTTTCCAACTTTCAATCCATTCTCCACACTGCTGCCACAGCCATCTTTGCAAAACACAGATCTGCCAACACCACCTGCCTGTTTTAAAACCCTTCTGTGGCTCCCCATTGCTTTCAGAATAAAGGCTAAAATTATGAATATAATCTACTGTTCCCAGTAGGGTCTGGGTCCCTGCCCACCTCTCACTGCTGCAAAAGCTGTTCCGTCAGCCTGGAACATACTTCCCTCCTACCTTCACCAAGTTTACCCAGTCATCCTTCAAATTCCAGCTCAAGCATCAATTCTGCAAAGCAACTGTGTGCCCTTTGCCTTTGAAATCAGAAGCTTAAATGTACTCAGAGCATCATATTTCATTCTTTCAGAGCCCTTATCTCAGCTAGTAATTGCACCATCATTTTTTTCTGTGATTATTCTGTTAAAATCAGCCTGAACTCTGTGGCTGAAACTATCGACGGATTTACCCAACACCGAGCCCACTCCTGTCCTCTCTAGCCATTCTCTGCTATGGTTGAATTCCCAGAATTCCTTGCAGGTAGAAATGGCCATGTGACACTGTCTGGCCAATGAGATGCAAGCAGAAGGTGCTGTTGAGATTTCCAGAAAAGATTCTCCAAAGAGGACAGATTCAACTTGGATGCCCTTTGCCCTTTTGCCTCTTCCTGTTGTCCCTGGCTAGAGTACAAACCCAGTGAGGACTGCTGCAGCAGTCATCTTTCAGCCATGAAGGGTGGAGTCACACAAAGACGGGAGAGCAGAAAGAGAAGGAGCTGGGGTTCCTTGTTGCCACTGTGAGGTGGCTGGATCAGCCCTGGTCCACTTACCACTGACCTCTTATTGCCATGGGCTGTGGCTTCGTGCGACTAGCAGTAGCTGAGTTAATTCCATAGGACTTGCACCTTATTCCATAAGATTCTAACTGATACAAGCTCCATAAAACATGAACTGTGAATATTTTTGCTCTGCACATATCCCTAGCATGGAGCCTGGCACATACACTCAGCAATGTATACTGGATGAGTGGATGGAGAGAGCGCTATTCTTGGAGTCCAATAGATCCAGGCTCTGATTGCTGCTCCATTGTTGATGGCTGTGTGGCCACTTAACCTCTCTGAGCCCCAGTTTCCTCAGGTGGAAAACCAGGGAAATAACATCATCCTCATCTGTGGGCCTAATGAGGTGATGTGTAGACAGTACCAGAAGCTCAATAAATGGGAGTTGATGGTATTATGATTATGAGTGATTGCCTCTGTCACCTCCACCTGCCACTCTGAGTGCTGACTATATACAAGACTCTGTGATAGGCACTCAGGGGCCAAGGTCTGCAGGGTGGCTTCTGCCCTCCAGGATTTGACAGCTCGGTTGGTGAGAAAAGATTCAAACGAACACGTGGTGAAGTTGAAGTGCCAGTGACCAGGGGAGGGGCAGAGACCCCAGACTTACTGGGAGCAGAGAACAGGGAAGAATCAGATGCACTGGTAAAGTCGTTCCTGGGTACAGCACGGGGGCGGGGAGCCGGCTTCCTCTCTGCTCACTTGGTTAACAAGCTCGTATTGGTGCTCCCACCGTGGGGCTAAGCGCTAGGATAACACAGGCACGCTCCCGCAGAGGTGCAGACGTGATTACATGCAGATTCTTGCCTGCCTGAACGATGGACTAAATGAGCAAAAGCACAAACAAATGAACTTCTGAAGAGAAACGAATGAGCTAGAAAATAGATGTAGGTGTTCCCGAGGAAGTAACCATGTTCCGAAAAAAATGAGAGTCTGGGTAGATGGAGGGCCAGGCTTGCAGGCTTGTGACCCAAACCAGAGGTGGGGAATGTGGTCTGGAGAGAAGGTGAATGAAGGTGTGGGCAGAGTCAGGGAGGAAAGATAAAGCTTTACAACACCCCACCCCCACCCCAATGTCTCGTAAGTGCTGGGCAGCATGCCATTTGTCACTTCACCCATTTTTATTGAAAGCCAAGTACGCGCCAGCATGGTACCGGGCCCTGGGCACCCAATGAAGAAGACAAGACCACTCAGCCATTTGCACCCCTCATCCTTCCCAAGTATCTCTCTCCTTCCCAGTTCTGCCCCCTCCTCTCAGCCTGCCATAAGAGTGGAGGTGATGGTGGGTCACCATTAATGGCAGTGCTGATGGGGGGCTTACTTTCAGCAAGGTGCTCTCCAAACATCTCCTTCAATGCTCCCAATAACATTGTGAATTGGGGACCATCACAATGAAGAAATTGAGCTTCAGAGAGGGGAGGCAAGTGCCCTGGAGTCCCACAGCTGGTACATGGCAGCACCAGAACAGGAACCCAACTCTCTCAGAAGCCAAACTCTGCCCTCTTAATTACTGTGCTCGCCTGCTTGAGTTTTTCTTCTGAGCCAGTAAAATTCAAAGTTTAAGGTGCATATGCAGAAACCTCTGGGGAAAATGTATAGGTCCACTGTCTTGACTGCAGTGATGGTTTCACAGATGTAGGTGTATCAAAACGTATCAAACTGTACTCTTTAAATATGTAGTTTATTGTATGCCATTTACACCACAATAAAACTGTTTTAAAAAAGCAGTCAAAACAATGAATGTGCATAACCATCACCCTGCTTATTAGAAAATGTAGACTCTTGGACCCCACCCGCTGCCCACAGAGATTTTGATTCAGCAGGTCTGGGGTGATGCCCAGTAACCTGTGATTTAACAAGCATCCTCCAGGTGATCCTGACTCAGCTGCCTCAATGTAGGTAACCAGTGGTCCTAAACTGCAACCATGCCTCAGCATCACCTGGGGAGCTCTTACAAAACATTAAGGTCTGGTTCCCACCCCAGATTAGTTGAGACAGACTCTCTGGCAATGGGGAATGAGGGATGGCGAGGTTCTGCAGGTCATTCAAATGTGCTGCCAGGACAGAGAACGTAAGAAGCCCTTTCATCGCCACCAGACTGGGGCTGTACAAAGCCAGGTGCAGGTGCTTATCAACGCCCACTGCTCCACAGGATAGGCAAGTCAGGCCTGCAGATGCTCCAGGAGATGACAGAAGCCCAAACAAACCTCACTAAATTAAGCCCTCCTTTTCTGCCCTGGACTTCTTTTTTTTTTTTTTTTATAAATTTATTTATTTTACTAATTTTTGGCTGCATTGGGCCTTCGTTGCTACGCGCGGGCTTTCTCTAGTTGCGGCAAGCGGGGGCTACTCTTCGTTGCGGTGCACGGGCTTCTCATTGCGGTGGCTTCTCTTGTTGCGGAGCACGGGCTCTAGGCGCATGGGCTTCAGGGGTTGTGGCACACGGGCTCAGTGGTTGTGGCACACGGGCTCAGTGGTTGTGGCTCGCGGGCTCTAGAGCGCAGGCTCAGTCATTGTGGCGCACGGGCTTAGTTGCTCCACAGCATGTGGGATCTTCCTGGACCAGGGCTCAAACCCGTGTCCCCTGCATTGGCAGGCAGATTCTTATCCGCTGCACCACCAGGGAAGCCCTGCACTTGTTCTTAATGCACACAGTATCGCTTTTGGCCATAAGCTGCCAGGCGCAGTCCCTGACAAGCCATGTACAAAGCCCTCGGCTGCCGTGAAGATGTGTGCCACATAGCCAGGCTGAGCTGTGGCCCTGGCATTGGCATCCCCAGAGCAGGCAGTCCTCCACTTCAGCCCACAGGCTACAGCGCCAAGGATGACTAAGGCAAGAACCTGCTGTTTCAAAGATTCCAGAATCAGAGCTGGTGGCCCATGAGAATAGTGTCACCAAGCCCCTGCTTGCGACTGGGGAAACTGAGTGAGGAGGAAGGTAACCACTTGAGGGTTTTCCTTGATCATAAAGGTAGAAGAGACAGAAAAGGGTTTCTCCCCCATGCAGCTGGCCCTGATTATACCACCTCTCATGTGCTGTGGCAGCTTGGGTAGGTCATGCACTCATTCAACAGATATTTATCGAACACCAGCTCTGTGCCAGGCCTGGGGCTGAGGGCTGGGATGACAGGGGTGAGGAAGATGGGCAAGATATTGGTCTTTGTGGCCCTTCTATTCTAATGGAATAAGTCAGATAAGAAACATGAAACATACCGCTAGAGGAATAGAAAATGCAACTGGAATGAGGACTTTGAAGAAAATCCTTCAGTAAAAGTGAAATGGAAACTGATCGGAGTGACCAGTGACCAGAGTGGCCAGGAGAGGCTCCAGAGAGACATTAAAGCAGAGGCCTGAGTAAAGAGAGGGAGGGAGCCCCAGAAAGAACTGGGGAGGATATTCTAGGGAAGGGAACCGTGAAAACAAAGGTCTTAAGAAAGGGACAAGTTTGGGGTGTTCGAGGAACCTGGAGGGACCAGTCACCCCCAGGCCAGGCTAGGAGTTAGTATTGATTGATTGGAGTATAGCTGATTTACAATGTTGTGTTAGTTTCAGGTGTACAGCAAAGTGATTCAGTTATACATATACATATTATTTTTCAGATTCTTCTCCTTATAGGTTATTACAAAATATTGAGTATAGTTTCCTGTGCTATACAGTGGGTCCTCGTTGATTATCTGTTTTATATATCAGAGTATGTATATTTTAATCCCAAATTCCTAATTTATCCCTTTCCCCTTTGGTAACTATGTTTGTTTCCTATGTCTGTGGGTCTATTTCTGTTTTGTAAATAAGTTCATTTGTGTCTTTTTTTTTTTTTTTAGATTCCACAGGAGTTAGTTCTATCTCCAGTGCGCTGGGAAAGCTATGCAGGGTTTTCTGTTTTAAGGGGCCCCTCTGTCTGACCAGCAGTCATTGTCTAGCGTGAGTTTGCACTACGGGTGCAGTTTCTACTCCACTAAAGAATGGCCCTAGAGGTAGATTCGTTGCCCAAATTGGTTCTCTTCACCCCTCAGTGTTGCCTTAAAGCTAATGGCTCCAGAGCAGGTCATCCATCACACACACACGGACACACACACACACACACACACACACACACACACACACACACACACACACACACACACACACACACACACACACACACACACACACACACACACACACACACACCCTCCCTCCCATCTCTGCATCTTGGTGGAGACAGAAACCATTCTAGGCTCCCCTGCTCTCATGGGGCAGAAGCTCCAGCCCCTGTGGCTAAGCAAGTGGCCGCCGGTCAAGGTCAATTCCAAGCCCAGGTTTGGCCCTTAGCCCTCACCTGAGCAGGTGTGGGGGAGATGGAAGACCCTGGGAGCCAGCTTGCTGTCCTGTGCCCTGGGGGACACATGTATGGGGAGGAGGGCTGCCTGCCAGAAGGTCCCCAGACAGCACTCCACGAAGCACTCGGACAGACCTGGGGTTGAGTCCCAACTCTGCCACCTCCTTACTCTGTCACCTTAAGCAATGACTTAGCCTCTCTGAGCCTCAGTTTCCTCAACTGTCAAATGGGCTCATGGTGCCTTCCTCCTAATGGCATGGATGAGGAGATCAATGGGAAGCCTTAGCAAGGTGCCTGGCACCTAGTAGGCACTCGTTCAATCAGAATTCCTGAAATCCTTCTAGCATCAATTGGGCAAGTTCCCAGGAAAATTCCTTCCCTCAGTCAAGCCTCAGTTTCCCCATCTATGAAAGGAAGTGGCCCTGTGAGCTGACCTCTGAGATCCCTCCTGCCCTAAAAGACATTAAGTCACATGCATGTGCCCCCCCCAACACACACATCTGTGCATATGCCAGGAGCTCAGACTCTAGAAAGAGAGAGACATGAGTTCACATCTCAGCCTGCTCTGCCCTGAATGTATCACCTTGCCCAAACTACTGCATCCCTGTAAGCCTTAGTCTCCCCATCTGTAAAATGGGGATGGCCATGTCAGGTAGTGGTCTGGCACTTCAGAGGGATACAGCAGTTTGTTCTCAGCACAGGGGTTTTAGAAACGGTGTCTAAATATCAGCCATTAGACTCTGTCCTCCCCCACGCTCCCCCCTCATGGACTCAGTGGCGCTCTGCCACGGGTTAATCTAAGATGGGAACAGAAACACAAATTTTCCATTCCAAACCCACAGACCATTTTTGTTCAGTAATAGATTTAAACAAGGTTTTCTCTCACAGCAATCTTCCCTGATCTCCGATTGTTCCCTTTTTAGAGATGCAGTGTCCTTTTGCGTCGAGTGGAGAATACAAATTAGAGATTGTCTGAAATCTCCCCTTGTCTCTCACGGGGTTTCTTCATCAGGGCCGTCTCGCTCACTCTCTTCAGATGCAGACTCTTCTGGGAGCTGCCTCATCCTGTCGTGTGGAGCGATTCTCCCCAGAACATCCTTGCAGATGGAAGGTGGATGCTTGTCTAGGATTGGGAGCTCAGAGGGTCCTGTAGTAACTTCCCAGGTCCATCTACCAACCGCTCACAACCAAAGAAGAAATACTACTACTAATAAAGGGGGCTATCATGTATTAATAGCACTCCTTATGCTCAGCCCCATGCCTTCCAACACCATGGGGAAGGGAAGTTTATTATGCCCATTTTATAGATGAGCAACCTGAGGCTCAGAGACGTTAAGTACTTGGACCAATGTCACACAGCTTTTCTCCAAGATTGGGGTGAATGTGCCAGATCAGACACCCCTTCCTCATTGCACCTGTATTTCCTGAGTGCTTAGTACATACAAGTCTCTGATCTAAACACAGGATGCAGATGACAAACGAGTAAAGCCACAAATAAGCAGGGTGATTTCAGACTGTGACCACTACAAAACAAGTGGGTTGTAATCATGAGCGTCGGGGGCATGTATGTGTGATATCTAACAAAGGTGGTCTGGAGCCCCTCTTAGAAGGTGCTCTTTGAGCTGAGACCTGGGCAATGAGGGGCAGCCGGCTGCACAGGGATCTGGGAGAAGAGGGTTCCAGGAAGGAGGACCAGGCTTGGGAATGAGGATAGGAATGCAGGAGGCAGGGCTGAGAAGCTGGGAGGAGCCATCCACATGGGGCTCTGAGGCCAGTGAAGGAGTTTGATCTTATTCTCAGTGCAACCAGAGGCCACGAGGGGGGCACAGGGCCACCGTTTGACATTTTAAGGACCCCCTCCAACCACCTTGGGGAGCCTGGGTGTCAGGACCCAGGAGCAGGGAAGCCTCCCCAGCCTGGGAGGCACCAAGCGAAGACAGGCTGGCTAGCGGGGGAGGGGAGGTGGAAAGAAAGGAGGCAGGACCGGAAGGGAGCCCAGTCATCCAGGGGCAAGCACCCCAGTACGCTCGGTGCCCTGGGAAGAAGCTCGGGGGTGGGGGATGGGCTTTGACGCTGGTCAGTCCAGACTCTGGGGAGTACAGCCCCCAGTTACTAACCAAACAGGAGAGGGGTGGTGGCACCTCACGCAGGAGGGAATTGTGGGATGGGTGGGTGCCTTGTACAGTGTTATATAGGGTCAGGAGCTGTGTGGGAGAGTGGTGAGTTTAGGGAAACCGACTCCCCTGTTCTCCTCAGGTGTCTCTCTCTGTCTCTCCCTGTCCCTTCCTCCCTTTCCCTGCCCCCACCTCTGTCAACAATGTGGATGAATCTCAAAAACCATTATACTGAGTGAAAGAAGCCAGAGCAAAAAAAATAGACTACAGACTACATGATTCCATTTATATAAAATGGTAGAAAATGCAAACTAATGCATAGTAACAGGAAGCAGATCCATGATAGTCTGGGGAAGCTGGTGGGGTGGAGAGTGATGGGAGGAAGGAATTCCAAAAGACATGTGCGCTCTCTCTCTCTCTCTCTCTCTCTCTCTCTCTCTGTGTGTGTGTGTGTGTGTGTTTCTCCCTCTCTTGTTCTCGCTATCTCTGTCTCTCTCTCACCTTATGGACGATATGACAGATAACATGACCCACTGGGAGCTGAGGGCAGACTGGCCTGGCGATTGAGAAGTGGGACTTCTTAGTCACCACCTCCTGGCTTTGAGTCCCAGCTCCACCACTTACTAGCTGGGTGATCCTGTGCAAGTGACCTAACCTCTCTGAGTCTCGGTTTATCCTATAAAATAGGAGTAAAACACCATTGCTTTACTCCTCATAGGTTTTTTTTTTTTTTTGCTAGATTTATTGAAGTATAACTGGCATTCAATAAACTGCACATGTTTAAAATGTATACTTTGATAAGTTTCAAGATACACATACACCCATAAAACCATCCCCACAATCAAGATAATGAGCACATCAATCCCCCTAAAAAGTTTTCATATCTTTTGTAAAAAATTCATCCCTCTCATCCTTCCCCTCATCTTCTCCAGGCTGCCACTGTCACTATATATTAGTTTGCATTTTCTAGAGTTTTCTATAGATGGAATCATGTAATATGTACTCTGATTTTTTAATCTGTCTTCTTTCACTCGGTATCATGTTTTTTGAGATTCATCCATGTTTTTGTGGGTATCAAGAGATCATCCCTTTTTCTTGCCAGGCAGCATTCCGTCATATGAATGACCCACAGTTTGTTTATCCATTCACACGTGGATGGATAGTTGGGTCATTTCTAGTTTGGGGCTATTATGAATAGAGCTGCTGTGGACAAGTGTATAGGTCTTTATATGGACATAGGTTTTCATTTTTCTTAGATAAACACCTAAGAGTAGAACTTCTTAATCACATGGCAGGCATACATTTATCTTTTTTAAAAACTTTCTGTTTTCCAGAGTGGTACCGTTTTACATCCCACCACATACATGTGAGAGTTCCAGGTGCTTCTTTTCCTTGCCAACACTTGCTACTATCTGTCTTTATTTTTAGCCACTCTGGTAGGTGCGTCAGGGTGTCCACTGTGATTTTAATTTGCATTTCCCGAATGACTAATGTGTTGAGCATCATTTCATGAGTTTATTTGCCATCCATGTATCTTTTGGGTGCCACAGTGCCTGTTCAAATATTTTTCCCCCTTTGGGGGATTACTTATTTTATTACTGTTGAGTTTTGAGAATCATTTTTATATTCTGGTTATAATTCTTTATCAGATATGAGATCTGCAGATAGTTTCTCCCCCTCCGCGGCTTGTCTTCATTTTCTTAACGGTGTCTATCAGAGAGCAGAAGTTCTTGATTTTAATGAGGTTCAGTTTATCCATTTTCCCTTTTATGGGTATTTTTTTCCTCACAAGGTGTTAAGATAATTCAGTGCCTGGCACATTAGCAAGCACTTAACAAATGTTAGATGCCATTGTTATAACTATGAAAGGGAAAATGCAGGATACCTAGTGAGGCCCAGGGGCCCAGCACCTCTCACCCCTCTCTGTGTGGCCCAGCTAAGCTCTCTTCCCCTCTCTGAGCCTCAGTTTCCTCTTGTGTACAGTGGGGGAGTTGCATGGCTCAGTGATGTTTGAGAGCCCTTTATCTTGGACAGATCAGAGTGTTAATATTCTCTAAAGGTTGGAAGGGAATATTGAGGGAGAAGGATTGGGGATTGGGAGCTAGGATGGGGAGGCTCCTTTCCAGGGATCAGAAGTCCTGCCTCCCTTTTGAGCTAAAAGCATCCCGTAGGTGGTTTCAGATCCTCTGTGGCTACTTGGGAGATGCTGGCGTGGAGGGCAATGGAGAACCTTTCACCCCAAAGGCCTCAGTGCTTTCCGGAACTGCTAAGATATTAGGATTCTATAGGTGAGGAAAGGAAGGTGCAGAGAGACATGGTTAAGAAGTGGCAGAGCCAGAATTCAAACCCCAAAGCCCATGCTCCCTCGGCTCCCACCAGGCTGGACCCTGGTGAAATGGGAAATGATGGGGCAGGCAGAGAGAGGGGAACTTCAGCCAAAGAAATGTTCCATCTGAAAGTCACAGTACATTCCCTCCCAGGCAGCTGTGAGTAAAAAATAGAGTGGGTCGGAATTAGAAGACCTTTTTTTTTTCTCCTTTTTAATTTATAGTTTGTTAGTTGACGGGCTTATTGGGAGAACGTCTTGGTCTATGGCTTGGCAGCCAAGTCAATGACAAAGTAGTGACAGCCCAGAACAGCCTTCCTCTTCCGTGGCCAGTCATGACTGGGGGTGGATCTCACCTGTACCCTTGGACATCTCAGTGGTGGTCGTCCTTACACAGGCCTCTCCCAGGTTCCAGAAGGCAGGGAAACCCCACTGTTGGCTTGAAGGCTGCAATAGTTCTGTTCTGATATTCATTTCCCCAAACATTTAGTAAACCACTCATTATTCTCCAGGAACCAGAAAAATAAAGGCAATTAGGACACAGACCCTCTCCTCAGGCTGGAGGGGAGACAGTCATGTATACAAATAATTACAGGATGGTACAATGGAAACTGCAGCAGCAGAGAGAAGGGGCAGACTGAGCCTGGGTTGGGACGTCAGGGAAGGCTACTTGGAGGTGGTGATATTTAAGCTGGATTTTGAAGGATAAGTAGGAGTTTGGCAGGGTAGAGCTACCCACAGTGCCTGATGCTAGGGGGTGTTCAATAAATGTTTCTGTCCTATTCTTTTTTCTAGTGGTTGCTCAGATGTTGCTCTTATGTGCTTTGCCAGATTATAAACTTACTAGGGGCAGGGATTGTGCTTTTGCCTTCTTTCCCATTTCCTACAGCAGTGGATGCAGGACCTGACACACAGCAGAATTTCTCAACCTCAGAGCTATTGGCATTTTGGGTTGGATAATTCTTTACATGGGGCAAGAAGGGGGCTGGGGGCATGTCCTGTGCATTGTAAGATACTTAATAGCATCCCTGGTCCCTCTCCCCCTGCTCCCCACAGTCATGACAGACAAAAAAAGAAGTCTCCAGACATTGCCAAATGTCCCCTGGAGGCAAACACACTGGAGAATCACTGTCATGGAAACTCCATGTAGTCATTCATTCATTTAATTTTTCATTCATGCATTCAACAGACCTTTACTGAATACTTACCACGGTAGGCATTAGGAACACAAGAACGTGTAAGACACAGCCATGGCCACTGTCCTCGGGGAGTTGTCAGGCCAGAGAGGGAGAGATACAAACCAATAGCTATGATGGGAGAGCACAGAGGCTATGGGAGCATGGGGGGGGGTGTATTCAAGGAAGGCTCCCTGGAAGAGATGACACCTGTACTGAATTTTAAAGATAAATAGAAATTAGCCAGGTGAAAGGGAGAGAAGGCATTCTAAACCAAGAACATGGGTTAAGCAAAGCCCTCGAGGATGGGGAAACCTGGCCCCTTTGGGGGAGTACAGCAATTCTGCATATGTGGGGCATAGATCTTGCCCTGCCCTCCAGGTTCCCTTCGCAGAGGAGACGTTTGGGTCTCCCCCTACCTCTCAATGGCTCTGTCTCCATGTCATCCTCGCCACCCTCTGCAAAGGTCACCTTCTGGTCCAGCAGTTTCTCCGTTATGACAGTCCCTCCGGGTTGACATAGGGAAAAGTTTTAAGCTACCTCTGCTTTTAGACCTGTCATCCAGCCCCTGACTGTGTTTGGAGTTTGAAGACAGACTAGGATATGGTACGAGGCTCATCTCCAGAGAGTCACAGCTGCCAGCCCCTTAGGTCTCCGGAGCTGAACAGAGAGGCCGACCCTCTAATTGCTTGAGAACTTTGGTGTTATTGAAACTTCCTCATGCCTGAATGATGTATGATCTTCCCAGTGTGGCCCCGGCGTTTCTAGCAGCTCTCCAAAAGAGACGACCTTTTTTTTTTTGAAGTATAGTTGATTTACAATGCTTTGTACAGCAGAGTGACTCAATTATATACATAGAGACATTCTTTTTTTTATATTGTTTTCCATATGGTATATCACAGGATATTGAATATAGTTCCCTGTGCCATACAGTAGGACCTTGTTGTTGTTCCATCCTATACATAACAGTTTGGATCTACTAATCCCAAACGCCCAATCCATCCCTCCCCCACCCCCCCTCCCCCTTGGCAACCACAAGTCTGCTCTCTATGTCTGTGAGTCTGTTTCTGTTTTTTTTTTAACATCTTTATTGGAGTATAATTGCTTTACAGTGTTGTGTTAGTTTCTGCTGTATAACAAAGTGAATCAGCTATATGCATACATATATCCCCATATCCCCTCCCTCTTGCATCTCCCTCCTACCCTCCTTATCCCACCCCTCTAGGTGGTCGCAAAGCACCAAGCTCATCTCCCTGTGCCATGCGGCTGCTTCCCACTAGCTAGCTATTTTACTTTTGGTAGTGTATATATGTTAATGCTACTCTCTCACTTCGTCCCAGCTTACCCTTCCCCCTCCTCAAGTCATCAAGTCCATTCTCTACATCTGTGTCTTTATTCCTGTCCTGCCCCTAGGTTCATCAGAACCTTTTTTTTTTTTAAGATTCCATATATATGTGTTAGCATACAGTATTTGTTTTTCTCTTTCTGACTTACTTCACTCTGTATGACAGACTCTAGGTCTATCCACCTCACTACAAATAACTCAATTTCATTTCTTTTTATGGCTGAGTAATATTCCATTGTATAGATATGCCACATCTTCTTTATCCATTCATCTGTTGATGGACATTTAGGTTGCTTCCATGTCCTGGCTATTGTAAATAGTGCTGCAATGAACATTGTGGTACATGACTTTTTTTTTTTTTTTTTTTTTTGCGGTACACGGGCCTCTCACTGTTGTGGCCTCTCCCGTTGCAGAGCACAGTCTCTGGACGCACAGGCTCAGCGGCCATGGCTCACGGGCCCAGCTGCTCTGCGGCATGTGGGATCTTCCCGGACCGGGGTACGAACCCGTGTCCCCTGCATTGGCAGGCGGACTCTCAACCACTGCACCACCAGGAAAGCCCCATGACTCTTTTTGAATTATGGTTTTCTCAGGGTATATGCCCAGTAGTGGGATTGCTGGGTTGTATGGTAGTTCCATTTTTAGTTTTTTAAGGAACCTCCACACTGTTCTCCATAGTGGCTGTATCAATTTACATTCCCACCAACAGTGCAAGAGGGTTCCCTTTTCTCCACACCCTCTCCAGCATTTATTGTTTCTAGATTTTTTTGATGATGGCCATTCTAACTGGTGTGAGGTGATACCTCATTGTAGTTTTGATTTGCATTTCTCTAATGATTAATGATGTTGAGCATTCTTTCATGTGTTTGTTGTCAATCTGTATATCTTCTTTGGAGAAATGTCTATTTAGGTCTTCTGCCCATTTTCGGATTGGGTTGCTTGTTTTATTGATATTGAACTGCATGAGTTGCTTGTGTATTTTGGAGATTAATTTGTCAGTTGCTTCGTTTGCAAATATTTTCTCCCATTCTGAGGGTTGGCTTTTTGTCTTGTTTATGGTTTCCTTTGCTGTGCAAAAGCTTTTAAGTTTCATTAGGTCCCATTTGTTTATTTTTGTTTTTATTTCCATTTCCCTAGGAGGTGGGTCAAAAAGGATCTTGCTGTGATTTATGTCATAGAGTGTTCTGCCTATGTTTTCCTATGAGAGTTTGATAGTGTCTGGCCTTACATTTAGGTCTTTAATCCATTTTGAGTTTATTTTTGCGTACTGTTTTAGGGAGTGTTCTAATTTCATTCTTTTACATGTACCTGTCCAGTTTTCCCAGCACCACTTATTGAAGATGCTATCTTTTCTCCATTGTATATTCTTGCCTCCTTTATCAAAGATAAGGTGACCATAGGTGCATGGGTTTATCTCTGGGCTTTCTATCCTGTTCCATTGATCTATATTTCTGTTTTTGTGCCAGTACCATACTGTCTTGATTACTGTAGCTTTATAGTATAGTCTG
Organism: Delphinapterus leucas; assembly: GCF_059928025.1. NCBI lineage: Eukaryota > Metazoa > Chordata > Mammalia > Artiodactyla > Monodontidae > Delphinapterus > Delphinapterus leucas. Next base: position 19,812,882 of record NC_143142.1, read on the forward strand.
ATGTCCAGGAGCCTGATTCCTCCAGCTCCATTTTTCTTTCTCCAGATTGTTTTCGCAATTCGGGGTCTTCTGTGTTTCCATACAAATTGTGAAATTTTTTGTTCTATTTCTGTGAAAAATGCCATTGGGAGGCTTCCCTAGTGGCGCAGTGGTTGAGAGTCCACCTGCCGATACAGGGGACACGGGTTCATGCCCCAGTTCGGGAAGATCCCACATGCCGCGGAGTGGCTGGGCCCGTGAGCCATGGCTGCTGAGCCTGCACGTCCGGAGCCTGTGCTCCGCAACAGGAGAGGCCACAACGGTGAGAGGCCCGCGTACAGCAAAAAACAAACAAAAAAAATGCCATTGGTAGTTTGATAGGGATTGCATTGAATCTGTAGATTGCTTTAGGTAGTATAGTCACTTTCACAGTGTTGAATCTTCCAATCCAAGAACATAGTATATCTTCTATCTGTTTGTATCATCTTTAATTTCTTTCATCAGTGTCTTTTAGTTTTCTGCATACAGGTCTTCTTACGCTTAGGTAGGTTTATTCCTAGGTATTTTCTTTTTGTTGCAATGGTAAATGGGAGTGTTTCCTTAATTTCTCTTTCAGATTTTTCGTCATTAGTGTATAGGAATGCAAGAGATTTCTGTGCATTAATTTTGTATCCTGCTACTCTACCATATTCACTGATTAGCTCTAGTAGTTTTCTGGTAGCATCTTTAGGATTCTCTATAGTATCATGTCATCTGCAAACAGTGACAGTTTTACTTCTTTTCCAATTTGGATGCCTTTTATTTCTTTTTCATCTCTGATTGCTGTGGCTAAAACTTCCAAAACTATGTTGAATAATAGTGGTGAGAGTAGGCAACCGTGTCTTCTTCCTGATCTTAGAGGAAATGGTTTCAGTTTTTCACCATTGAGAACGATGTTGGCTGTGGGTTTGTCATATATGGCCTTTATTATGTTGAGGTAGTTTCCCTCTATGCCTACTTTCTGGAGAGTCTATCATAAATGGGTGTTGAATTTTGTCAAAAGCTTTTTCTGCATCTATTGAGATTGTCATATGGCTTTTACCCTTCAGATTGTTAATGTGGTGTATCACATTGATTGATTTGCGTATATTGAAGAATCCTTGCATTCCTAGGATAAACCCCACTTGATCATGGTATATGATCCTTTTAATGCGCTGCTGGATTCTGTGTGCTAGTATTTTGTTGAAGATTTTTGATCTATGTTGATCAGTGATATTGGCCTGTAGTTTTCTTTTTTTGTGACATCTGTGTCTGGTTTTGATCTCAGGGTGATGGTGGCCTTGTAGAATGAGTTTGGGAGTGTTGCTTCCTCTGCTGTATTTTGGAAGAGTTTGAGAAGGATGGGTGTTAGCTCTTCTCTAAATGTTTGATAGAATTTGCCTGTGAAGCCATCTGGTCCTGGGCTTTTTGTTTGTTGGAAGATTTTTAATCACAGTTTCAATTTCAGTGCTTGTGATTGGTCTGTTTATATTTTCTATTTCTTCCTGGTTCAGTCTCGAAGGTTGTGCATTTCTAAGAATTTGTCCATTTCTTTCAGGTTATCCATTTATTGGCATATAGTTGCTTGTAGTAGTCTCTCATGATCCTTTGTATTTCTGCAGTGTCGTTGTTACTTCTGCTTTTTCATTTCTAATTCTTTGACTTGAGTTTTCTCCCTTTTTTTCTTGATGAGTCTGGCTAATGGTTTATCAATTTTGTTTATCTTTTTAAAGAACCAGCTTTTAGTTTAATTGATCTTTGCTATTGTTTCCTTCATTTCTTTTTCATTTATTTCTGATCAGATCTGTATGATTTCTTTCCTTCTGCTAACTTTGGTTTTTTAAAATTAATTAATTAATTTTATTTTTGGCTGCGTTGGGTCTTCGTTGCTGCATGCAGGCTTTCTCTAGTGCGACAAGCAGGGGCTACACTTCATTGCGGTGCTCGGACTTCTCATTGCGTTGGCTTCTCTTGTTGAGGAGCATGGGCTCTAGGCACTTGAGTTTCAGTGGCATGTGGGCTCAGTAGTTGTGGCTCGCGGGCTGTAGAGCACAGGCTTAGTAGTTGTGGCGCGCGGGCTTAGTTGCTCTGCAGCATGTGGGATCTCCCCAGACCAGGGATGGAACCCGTATCCCCTGCATTGGCAGGCGGATTCTTAACCACTGTGCCACCAGGCAGTCCCACTTTGGTGTTTTTTTGTTCTTTTCTCTAATTGCTTTAGGTGTAAGTTTAGGTTATTTGAGATTTTTCTTGTTTCTTGAGGTAGGATTGTATTGCTATAAACTTCCCTCTTAGAATTGCTTTTGCTGCATCCCATAGGTTATGCGTCGTCGTGTTTTGATTGCCATTTGTTTCTAGGTATTTTTTTATTTCCTCTTTGATTTCTTCAGTGATCACTGGTTATTTAGTAGCATATTGTTTAGCCTCCATGTGTTTGTATTTTTTACATTTTTTCCCTATAATTGATATCTAGTCTCATAACGTTGTGGTTGGAAAAGATACTTGATACAATTTCAGTTTTCTTAAATTTACCAAGGCTTGATTTGTGACCGAAGGTATGATCTATCCTGGAGAATGTTCCATGAGCACGTGAGAAGAAAGTGTATTCTGTTGTTTTGGATGGAATGTCCTATAAATATCAGTTAAGTCCATCTTAATTGGAGGGGTTGGGGTGGGGTGGTGGTGTGATGAATTGGGAGATTGGCATTGACATATATACACTAATATGTATAAAATGGCTAACTAATAGGAACCTGCTGTATAAAAAAATAAATTAAATTTAAAAAAAATTTTAGGGCTTCCCTGGTGGCGCAGTGGTTGAGAGTCTGCCTGCCGATGCAGGGGACACGGGTTCGTGCCCCGATCCGGGAAGATCCCACATGCCGCGGAGTGGTTAGGCCCGTGAGCCATGGCCGCTGAGCCTGTGCGTCCGGAGCCTGTGCTCCGCAACGGGAGAGGCCACAACAGTGAGAGGCCCGTGTACTGAAAAAAAAAAAAAATTTTAAAAAAAGAGGAAAAAAGAAAAGAAAAAAAAAAGCCTTGGCTGTGGGGGTGGAGTTTAGGCCGGGGCGGGGGTAGAACTTAGGCAGGGGCGGGGTTTAGGGGGGCGGGACCTAGGCAGGTTGGGGGTGATGTTTTAGCATGGGGCGGGGCCTAGGTGGGGCAACGTTCAAGCATGGGCGGGGCCTCTGCTTAGGACCTGCGCAGAAGGGGAGAGGCAGCACATGGGAAGGAGGGCGTCTGGAGTGTGGAGTTCCGGAGTTTGGAGGTAGGGCCCTGAGTGAGGGTGTGTGGGTGGGGTTTAGGCCCAGGGGTTGGAGGGGGTCTCTGATTGTAGAGGTGGGGCCCTGGGTGGGGGTGTAGGGGCGGGACTTGGGATATATGCGGCAGGAGGGAGGCTCCGAGGGCAGAGGATTAGGCCTGGGAGCCCAACAGGCTCCCCGGTGCCTAAGCGGTCAGGGAAAGCACTGGCCCCGTTCCCTTCTGTTCCTTCGCGCCCCTCCCCCAGGGTCTCCTTTGCCGCCACTGAACCCCCTAACCGTGGGTGGGTACCGCTGGGTGTAGGAACTCCTTCCCTCCCCCAGCCACCCCTCAGGGGCGCCAGTCCCGTCCCGCCTCCACTTATCCTCCCCCTTCACTCCCCCCACACCTCATGTCCTACCCGGTCACTGGGAGTTCCTCCCGTCCCCTTAGGTGTCAGTGGTTCGCTACCAGTGCCTGGTAGGTGCCCCAGTTGTGAGGAGACGTGAATTCCGTGTCCTCCTAGTACTCCATCTTGACTCCGCCCCTCTGTTTCTGTTTTGTATATAGGTTCATTTGTGCCCTATCTTAGATTCCACATATAGGTGATAGCATATGGTATATATATATATTTTTTAGTTTAGTTTATTTTTGGCTGCGTTGGGTCTTCGTTGCTGCGCGCGGGCTTTCTCTAGTTGGCGGCAAGCAGCGGCTGCTCTTCGTTGCGGTGCACGGGCTTCTCATTGCGGTGGCTTCTCTTGTTGTGGAGCACGGGCTCTAGGCGCACGGACTCAGTTGTTGTGGCTCAAGGGCTCTAGAGCGCAGGCTCAGTAGTTGTGGTGCACGGGCCTAGTTGCTCCGTGGCAAGTGGGATCTTCCCAGACCAGGGCTTGAACCTGTGTCCCCGGCATTGGCAGGCAGATTCTTAACGACTGTGCCACCAGGGAAGTCCCTGCCTTTTCTTCCTGACTTACTTCATTTACTATGATAATCTCTAGTTGAGTCCATGTTGCTGCAAATGGCATTATTTTGTTCTTTTTTATGGCTGAGAAGTATTCCATTGTATATATGTACCACATCTTCTTTATTCATTCATCTGTCGATGGACATTTAGGTTGTTTCCATGTCTTGGCTATTGTGAATACTGCTGCTATGAACACAGGGGTGCATTTATCTTTTTGAGTTATAGTTTTGTCTGGGTGTATGCCCAGGAGTGGGATTGCTGGATCATATGGTAGTTCGATTTTTAGTTTTCTGAGGAACCTCCACACTGTTCTCCATAGTGGCTGCACCAACTTACATTCCCACCAGCAGTGTAGGAGGGTTCCCTTTTCTCCACACCCTCTCCAGCATTTGTTATTTGTAGACTTTTTAATGACAGCCATTCTGACCTGTGTGAGGTGGTACCTCATTGTAGTTTGGATTTGCCTTTCTCTAATAATTATAGATGACTTAAAAAAATTTATTTATATATTTGATATATATACATATATATTATGATATGCCTAGGAAGGGAAACATTAAATATTAGGAATGGAATTGGGATGGGGGGGTCAAACCTTTTGAGCTTGTGGACTTGATTAATTCCAGTTGTGACATTTCAAACGGGCCACTCAAAAAGGTATCAACTAAACCGCCAGTTTCCGGTCTGGGGTCCCCAGATCCTAATGGTCTTTGAAAAGAGTGATGGGGGAGGGTCTGAGAAAAAGGGTAAGGGTTTTGAAAACCCTGCTGGGGATTCCATGCTTAGCAAAACTAAGACTGAATCAGGTTATTCGAGTTTAAAATTTGTCAGTACTGTCTGCAGGATGACACCCTAACTTTGACCTCTGAGGCTCAGCTTGGCATGGGCACTGCCAGACGCTAGGACCTCACTGCCACCATGTCCCTTCCAGCCTCACTCTGCTCTCTCCTCATCGCTTCTTGGCCTTTTGGCTAAGATCAAGTGCTCTCTTCTCTGCCACACAGAAGCCCATACACACCAGATCCCCACACTCACCAGCCCCCCTCATAAACACTCCCTCCTACATGCCAGCCCCCCATACACACCAGCCTCTCTCACATCCAGATTCTGCTGGAGACCCTTCCCTGCTCCCTGTTCATCAACTGCCTCACCCAGTTCTCAGCTCACCATCCTGCCTTCCAGAAGCTTCTACTGACCTTCTAGACCAGTGTCCCAGGGACCCTCTAGGGAGTGGGATCTTGAGTTACACAGACCTGGCTTCAAATCCCAGTTCAGCCACTTCCCTGAAGCATGAACGCAGCTCTCTGGGCCTCCATTTCCCCACATGTCAAACAAGGATAATCATGTTTCTACCTCATAGGGTTGTCACGGGGATCTAATGGAATTGTGAAGGCTCTCAGCACTGACTTGCCTCTGAGATAGTACTCTTCATGTCAGCTGTGGCTTCCTGTCTTTGTTTACAAGTCTGCTTTCCCCACAGCATCCTCAAGGGGACAGGGACCAGGTCTTGGATCCCTTGTCCTCAGATTCTGGTGCAACACCTCACAAATAGGAGACTCCCAGTACATGTTTGCATGAAGATGTCCAAAGACATCAAGGAGGGAGCCGGAACCACTTACCAGCTGGGTGAACCCAGGCAGGTTATTTTCTCTCTCTGTGCTTCAGTTTCCTCATCTGTAAAGTGGGTATCACGATAATAGTACCTACCTTGTAGGGTTGCTGGGAGGATGAAATGAGTTAATATATGTAAAATGCTTGGCACAAAGCAAACACTATTTAAGTGTTACTCTTATTATTTGAGTAATAAAACCAGGGAACTGAATGATTTATTACTTCACCAAAGCACTGTGGAAGACAAAACGTATTTCATAGTATACAGTGGGGTGAGGGGGCCATTAATGTTAAAATGTTTGTGGCTATTAAGGTGGTCCCATCTCTCCCCTAACCTATCCCTCCCACTCCCCGGCCTCCAAGCCAAGCCAGTGACTGCGGGGAATAAGGATTTGGGATTTGTTTTTAATCAGCGGAGTGCGGGTGTGCTGTTTCACACGCCGCCTGTTTAAGTGTGTACCTAGTTACAGCTGACTACATTGGATCATTGGTTGAGGGGGCCGAGTTCCTGTTTGTCCCCAGTCAATCTGGAAACTGAAAAGCGGCCAGAATATTCATTTTCCACCATCAGGCCGGCAGCCTGGGATTATTCTTGATGGAGGAGCTGTTCGACCCAAGGTCTTGGGAGGAGGTTCAAGGGCTGTGGGGTCTTCCCGATAACACAGGACGGTAGGTAGATGGACAGAGGCGGGGGCTTGAGCAAACCATGTCCCCGTTATTAATTAAGGGGCAGGCACCAGTCAAAGGGGCAGGAGGGCTAACTAAGGTGGCTTAGGTGTGGCTTGGAGACCTGTGCTGTTGATGTCAAGGTTATATCCTTGACACAGTGTAGCCCAAGGTAAAGCCCAGGCGTGTAGGCTGGTATTTCATAGGCACCTACTGTGAGTTTCCACTGGGCAAAGCACCCAAGAGAGGAAACACAGACGCAAGCGTCAGAGCTAAAAATACGAGTTCCATCTGGAAGAATGGAGAAGTCGGGGAACTGTGTTTATAAAGATGGTCCCACGACAAGATGGCTTTCATTCAATCACTCCTTCGTTTACTTCGAAACTTGGCACCTTACGAAGAGGCGGGCACGGTTCTGATGAGTTGCAGATTGTAGAGGGGAGTAAAACTCAGGCCTTGCTTCCCCGGGAGGCAGCTGCCTAAGAAGCGAGATCGAGAAAGTGCACACAACAACGACGATGAATACAATCAGAGCAAAAGTAGTGGCCGTTGATCGGGTGCTGACAGTAAGCCAGGCTCCACGCACTTACTTCATTTAATTCTCACAACAGCTGCGTGAGATAGGTCCTGTTTTCACCCTCGGTGTGCGAATGGTGAGCCTGGAGCTCCGAGGGGGGTGTGTGCCTCCATGGAGGCCCAGGCAGCCAGGAAGGAATCACGAGTCAAACCAGCCCCATCTGACCCCAAACCACTAGGTTAGCCTGCGTCTCAAGATAACTAGAGCATGTCATTCTGTTCTTGTTTTTAGAACACGTCGTTTTAACTGCTGAGTAGGAACTACAGAAAGTATGCACCCAGTTTGGGGGTGGGGTGGGGTGAGCCCTTGGCAGTGGCTTTAGCACCCCATCCCCAGCACACACCCTAGTGTCTTGCACATTGACTGACACGTTCATTCAAAGCCTTTCTGAGCACCGTCAAGCAGGCGTCTGCCCCCTGTTTCTTTAATGTTCACAAAGCATCATTTTGTCCATCCAGTCCACGAGGAGGGACCGTGCTAACCCTCACTTTGTAGAGGAGGAAGCAGAGGCTTGTGAACCCAAGCCCCCAGGACTCCGGAGCCCAAGTTCTTTGACTTTGCATCCACTAGAGGGATGGATTCAAGACGAGACCAGCCCCCAGCCTCCAAATCCTTCCAGTTCCACGTGCTGCCTCTTCCTCAGACCCAAGGGGCAGTTTATCCCACTTGGGTGTCTTATCAACATGAAACCACTGCGGTGTTCTGATGCCTGAGCCACGGAGGTCATAAAACATTCTCTCGTGTCACTTTGCACGTTGGAGAAACGCACCTGAAACCTGCCGGCTTGACCTTGGGCTGCTGCATGCAGACCCAAGCAGGAAGCCATTCATTTCAATGTCATCCTCTTCCCTCTCCGACCTCCCACAGCACCCCCTCGGGCCCCCACCTGCAGCTCAGCCTCAGCTTAACTCAGGGAGGGCGGCTTCCCTCCACCAGCCAGGGGCTGGGGCTTCTTGAGCTACAAATACCATTGAATCATGGGATTTATTTTGTTCCTTCCTTATCATTCACTGGTGTCTCTCAGGCTCTGTTTCTCCCCCTGGCAGGGGTGGGTCTCCTTGGGGAGCCCTCACTGTACCTTCCGCAGGGCGGGGCCCAGAGTAGACGCATGAGAAATGCGTCTGGCTTGATGCCCATGCCTTTGCTCACGCTGTTCACTGTGTCTCATGTGCCCTCTCCCCTTCTCGCATGTTTGACTCCTCCTTGCAAAGGCTGCAACAACTCACCCCTCCTCCTTGGTGGAAGGGAAGTCCCATTCATCAGGGGCCTTCTCTGTTTGGGCAACTGGTAGACAGGGCTGGCCCTGAAAAGGGGACTTGGAACTCAGGACAGAGTGATGTGGAATCAGCCCCTGCCTCTTGACAGTTGTGTGAATGTGGGCACGTTGTCTCTCTTCCCTGAGCTCCATCAAATGGGGTGATAACGGTACCTGCCTTACTTGGTTGTTGGGAGGAGTGGGAAGGTGATTCATGTAAAAGCATCTGGTCCTGTGCCTGGCAGCCGGCAGGCACTTAATGTAACACTTTGAGCAATTTAAATACTAACTTTCATGCTGCCATTTACAGAGCTACTGCTGTGTCATGGGCCCTAGGGTAGATATTCCAGAGGCATCATTTAGTCAAGAGGAATCAGGCACTTACTATGCGCCGGGCACTGTTTCAGGCACTTGGAATTCATCAGTGCAAGAAAAATACAGATGATAAAGCCTCGCCCTCACTGGGGGCTGGGAGATGGTCAGGGAAGGTCTCACGAAGGTGTGATATTTGCTGTCCATGTCCACCAGTTCCCCAGCACCAAGGACCTTGCCACGTGCAGACAGAGGAGGGTGACTGTTGCAGCAGACCGTTGAGGGAGTGAGTCACGTGGACACTTTAGAGATAGGCATCCCCGGCTGTTCATTCATTTCATCCCCATGAGCTATGCCAGGTTATTATGATCCCCGTTCGAGAGTTGATGAGGCTGACACTCAGAGAGGCTGAAGATCACAGAGCTAGCAGGGGACATCCTGGTAGCTCCAAAGTCAAAATATAAGACCTTGTTATGATCCAGAGGTTAGTGCCCCAGGGCACTCTTGCGCCCCTCCTGTGCTGCCCCAGCCGGTTTCCAGCTCCTATCAGCTCTGCTTCCGGGAATCAAGCACAGGTTGTGTCACACGCCCGTGGCTTTGTCTTATGCCCTCCAAGGGGCCCGGCACTGGATGGAGCAGAAAGAAAGGGAAACATCACCTTCTTGCTCTGGGCTTGCCTCCTCCATCTTCGAAAGCGAGTCTCAGAACATCTGCTCAACCGAGCCCCGGCATATTAAACAGCCGCCGAAAATGTATTGTTACCTCCTTCAATACATAGCAATTACATGGCATGTTTTGCTCATTAGCGAGAAATTGACACAGACGCAATCCTGCTTTTGAAATTACCACTAATCTTACTGCACCTATTTGGGAAGAAGGCGGGAGGAGAAGAAAAAAAAAAAGCTGGTAATAACCATTTCATGATATTTTAAAAACAAACACTTCCAGACTCCCTTAAAAATAGCTTTTGGGGCTTTCAGGCTCCTGTTTTATTTTAAGAGGAGGCCCTTTGCCTCATGCCACAGGCTGGCGTTACTCTCTGTCAACGTCATGGGCTCAAAAGTCATATGTACCCAGGCACAAGGAACAAGGGAGCCCCGGGGTCCGAGCCTGGCTTCCTCGAGGCTATTAAAAGTGAGATGCTGGGCTCCCCTGGTGGCGCAGTGGCTGAGAGTCCGCCTGCCGATGCAGGGGACACGGGTTCGTGCCCCGGTCCGGGAGGATCCCACATGCTGTGGAGCGGCTGGGCCCGTGAGCCATGGCCGCTGAGCCTGCGCGTCCGGAGCCTGTGCTCCGCAACGGGAGAGGCCACAACAGTGAGAGGCCCGCGTACAGCAAAAAGAAGAAAAAAAAAAAAGTGAGATGCTGTGATTAGTCAGGTGTTACGGGATTGGTGTACACATCAGTGACAACCATCATACCTAAGAGGCTTGTGGAAAACTGACTTTTGGGGGGTTTATGGGGGGATGCAGATGCCTTCACTGGTGTCCCCAGGGCTCAGAGAGGGGGAGTCAGTTGCCCAAATCACACAGCTCTCCCTGAAGCTGGCATTCAGACTTGCTGCCCAGACTGGCTGCTAGGACCACAGTGCTACATTTCCTACCTCTGTCTCAGTCCACAGGGCCATGTGCCATGCCCAGCACAGAGGCTCACTGCACAGAGTAGGCACTCAATAAACATCCTAACAGTGCCCCCCGAGGCTCTCCTTTGCCGATACCCTCCAGGCCTTGGGTCTGTCTCATTCTGTTTTTGTTTTTTTGGCTGCACCGCGTGGCACGCGGGATCTTAGTTCCCTGACCAGGGATCAAACCCATGCCCTCTGCATTGGAAGCGTGGATTCTTAACCACTGGACCGCCAGGGAAGTCACGGGTCCATCTCATTCTGTAGGAGGCAGGTTGCCTTGGGTTGAAGCCCCTCTTTGGCTGGGCGATCTTGGGCAAATCTCTCTACCTCTCTGAGTCTTTTCTTCCTTATTTGGAAAATCGAGATATTGATGATAAATACATCTTGAGTTTGTTGGCTGATTGGTGAGAGCCGTGTGCAGTGATGGGGCCGAAAATGCTTGAGAACCTGGCAAAGTTTAGGAGTCATGCTATTACTCTGGAGTTGATCACTCCTTGGAGAACGTGCTGGGGCTCAGTCTTGTGTTAACGAGAAACTTCTTCAGAGCTTAGCACAGGACTTGGTTCTCAGTGAAGACTTGCCAAAGGAATTCATTCGTTCATCTGAAAAAGTACAAATAGAGCACGTACTCTTGCCAGGCACAGGCACTAGGAGCTGGGGACGCAGGGAACAAACATATGGTCCTGTCCTCATGGAGTTGATATTCTAGTGAAGAAGTGTGTCTGTGCCCAGAGCTGCTGTCATAAAGTACCACAAACTGGGGGGCTTACAACAACAGAAGTGTCTTTTCTCATGGGTCTGGAGGCCAGATGTCTGAAATCAAGGTATCGGGAAGGTTGATTCCTTCTGGAGGCCCTGAGGGGCAATCTCTTCTGTGCCTCTCTCCAGGTTTCTGGTGGTCGCCAGCAACTCTTGGCATCCCTGGCTTGTAGATGCATCATTCCAGTCTCTGCCTCTCTGCCATCCCACGGCATGCTCATCTCTCTGTCTGTGTCCAAATTCCTCTCATCTTGTAGGGGCACCAGTTATTGAATTAGGGTCTACCCCAATCCAGTATGACCTTGTATTAACTTGATGACATCCTCAAAGACCCCATTTCCAAATAAGGCCACATTCACAAGTACCGGGGGTTAGGGCTTGAGCATATCTTTTTGGTGGAGACAATTTGACCCACTGTGAGGAGACAGAAGGTAAACAAACATACAGAGAATATGTCAGAGAGTGGGAGGTTCCACCTTACTTGAAGACAATTAAGAAGGCTAAAGAGGATTTCAAGTGATGAATGAGCAGAGAAAGCCTCTGGGAGGAGGTGACATTGAGCAGAGAGAGTGAATGAATGAGGGCATGAGCCATGCAGATACCTGAGGGAACAGCATTCAGATTGAGAGAAGAGCAAGTGCAAAGGCCCTGAGGCAGCATTGTGCTCAGGATGCGCAAGGAGACCAGGGCGCTGGAGCTGAGAGTGAGGGGGCAGATAAGATCAGCCATGTGGGGCAAGCTATCATCTTAGAGACCAGCGGCTTCAGCTGTTATTCAGAACGAGAGGGAAACCATTGCAGGGTTTTGAGCCATGGAGTGACTTTGTTGTGGCTGAGGTTTTATAAGCCTCACTCTAGCCGACGCATGGAAAACAGATCGCAAAGGGATCAGGGATCTGTTGCAGGGCAACTAAATGAAGAGGAGAGAGAGCACTGAAGTTCATCAGAGGACTTGGTCTGGTGATTCTGTTTAACGCATTAAGGCCCCCAGAGAAGAAAAATCAGCAGAGTGGCCCATCGCCCAAGTGGCGTGTGGGTGGAAGCTGAGAAGCCCTGGGATGAGGGAAAGTCACAATGGCCTTTGATGCAAATAAATGCAAAATATATTTGCTTCCTGAGCACCAGTGACTAGAACTTACCACCACGAGGTGCTCAGGAGGTAAATGAAGAATGCAGGCTCCCTAAACTCAAAGGACTTACAGAGAAGAGGCAAAGGTGCTTTGTACACACACGTTCGCCCCAGTGAGCTTCCAGAATAGAGAGACATTGGTTCTAAAAGGGGAATCTAGGAAGTCTTACTGGAGGAGGTGGTGGCTTAGCTGAGCCTTTTAAGGATGAGTAGGATTCTGGCAGAAAGAGTTGGGATGGAGACCTGCCTGGTCTTGGAGGAGGAACTTTGAGGAAGGATGTTGAACTTGACTTTGTCTCATGGATGACTGAAGCAGAGGGTCTGCTAAGGGTAGGAGAAATCGGCGTTTTTCACTTTTCATTCCCCTCTCTTCCTTTATTGTCCTTGCTGAGTGTCTACGGTGAGCCTGGAGCTGTGCTAGGCACCAGGGAAGCAACAATGAATAAGAGAGACCTGGTCCATCTTGGAGCCCATGGACTGATGGGGTTTTAATGCTTATGTGTTTCTATATTATGAAGAAGGGGGGCATTTTTAATATCAGAACAAAGAGTTTGTGCTTGCTTTGTCAGGCACTGGGGCTCCATGGCAGGTTTTAAGCAGGGGAATGACATGATTTGAACTGGAGAAGATAATCATTAGGGCAGCACGTATAGGATGGATTGGAAGGAGGCCAAAGGCTGGGAGACAAGTGTGCATCAAAGGAAGGCCTGCAGTTGTGCCCTGCCTTTATCTGGGCTTTCTGGTCAACCCAGCCCCTGTGTGGAAAGGAAGCGAGGGACAGAGCATCAGGGGAGGGACAATGGGCTGCAGGTCTGGGAAGGGATGAAGGGTTTCCATGGCAACTTTTGCTTACCCGTAGCTAAGGTAGCTCTGCAATTCCCCAGGCATCATTCCTGTGGACCTTGAAGCCAGCATCCCTGGCAGCTGAAAGCTTGACTTTAGATAGACTGGAATGCAGTAGGATTGGAAGAGGAGAGGTGTAGAGAGAGTCGGGCAAAGCTGTTCTGCTGGAATTGGGGTACGGGCTCCCAGGCAGCCCTTGAAATGCCCCCGTACCACTTCTTCCTCCCTTCTCCAGGCAGGGATTCTCCCAAGCCTGCCCTTGCCCCTGGGCTTACATCCTACCCCATGGGGGCTTAGGGTATTTGGAAAATGGGCTGACGGTGCCTCCTTTCAGGGTTCTTGTGATGACTTGCAATACTGTTTGCCATCTCCCTACACAATGCCTGGCCCAGGGGAATTAGCACCAAATGCTGGTGGTTATTGCTTTCTTTGGCATTGTTATGAAAGAATGCTGGCCTGGGTATCAGGATACCAGGTCCTCCTCTCAGGCCGGCCACTGCCTGGAGTGTGACCTTGAGAGAGTCACTTCCCTTCTTTCCGCTGCCCTTATGCCATCTGGAGATGTTACACTTTCCCGTGCGCTGCAGGCTCTTAGGCTGATTATTGTTGTTGTTACTGTTATTATTGTATTATCGCTAGTATTAGTACTATTATTATAACCCCTATCCTGTTGGTCCCTTCTGCAAAGGGCAAAGATCATGAGTCCTATAAGCAGTCCCCTTAGTGGAGGATGTGAAATTATACTAAAGCAGACAATGCAGCACCCTTTCATCTTCCCTTTTTGAGACATAATTATAGGAAAGAGCTCATGGAAATTAAATACTATATCATATATACATCAAGACAGGATTGCTTGTGGGTATTGAGAGTAATTAGGCAGGTTAATCCTTAAATGTTCATTTGTCTGAGTCTTAATAATTGACCCAAATCTCCTGTCCCTGAGTTCCCACACCAGGTCTGGGTTGTATGTCCATTTCCAAACTAGATGATGCTAAACTCGATTGAGAATCCCGAGTTCAGACACTTATGAGACATGCCCTCCACCTCCTGTAGAAGAAAAGCACATTCATAGAACAGGTTTAGTTCACTGCTGTATTCTTAACCCTCACCCGGTGGCAATAGGTGACACATTGGTTGGAAGGGACAGAGAGAGGGAAGGGGGGGGCATGTTGCTTTCTGAGCCATTAATCTGGAGAGGAAAGTAGAAGCAGACCCTCTCATATGTGTCTCAGTGGAAAAGCCAATTATTTTCCCCTGGCCCCAGTCTTTCTTTCCTTTTACTCAACGATGCCCAAAGGAAGAAAATAAATATGTCTAAGATGCGAGAGCATCAGAGCTGCAGACCTTCTAGCACTCCTCCTCACAACAGTCAGTTAACTGACGACATTTCTCCTGGGTTGTTGTCGTTAATTGAATTAAATGAGATAATATTGGTTGAGTACTTAGCACTGCGCCTGGAAATGTTTATTGCACAGAATGCATCAGTAACGGGCAGCAACTCTTAGCGTCGTTGTTGCTGTTCTTAATTAGTTATTAATAACCCCCTTCCTTAGCACAGCACTTTGGGACTTCCTCCATTTTCCAACGCATTTCCTGATGACACCATCTGGGTCTCAGTTTTCCCGTCAGACAAGTGGGGTTGACAGTGCAAACCACGTGAAGGTGTCAGGAGGCCATTCACACAGGGCTACGTGTGTGAGTGCATTGCAAACTCTGGAGGGATTTACAAGCATCGAGACTGTGTTGCTTTTTGCTGTCTGAGTGGAGAGGCAGAGGTAGCTCTGTCATAGCTGTAGGAAGAGCCCAGAGTCTCATCCCATGGTGTGAAATGACTGCCTGGCTTTCCTCTTTTTGCCCAGACCTTTTTTTGACTCAGGCGCACACGAGACCCAAGTAGGCGAGGGGCATCGGTAGGGCGGAGAGGTCCCAACTCTGTCATTAGTGGAATAGCTGAAAGCACAGAGTTGGGCTTTACAGAATCTGGGTTTAAGCCTGAGCTCTGCCACTTCCTCAGACACATCACCCTCTCTCCTGGGTTAATCATGCCCCCTCCAAATTC
Organism: Delphinapterus leucas; assembly: GCF_059928025.1. Taxonomy (NCBI): domain Eukaryota; kingdom Metazoa; phylum Chordata; class Mammalia; order Artiodactyla; family Monodontidae; genus Delphinapterus; species Delphinapterus leucas. Next base: position 19,827,917 of record NC_143142.1, read on the forward strand.
ATGTCGACCTGGAATCTCGGAATGTGACCTTACTTGGATATGACTTGGATAGTTGGGTCTTTGGAGATGTAATTGGTTGAGATGAGGTTATACTGGACTAGGGTGGGCCCTAAAGACATGTGTCCTCCTAAGAAGGCCGTGTGCAGATGCAGAGGAGATAGGAACACTCAGGGAAGAAGGAAGCAGAGACTGGAGCGATGCAGCTACAAGCCAAGGAGTGCCAAGGATGGCCGGGAGCTCCCAGAAGCTGGCGGAGCCAAGCAAGGAAACTCTTCTAGAACCTTCAGAGGGTGCTTGGCCCTGCAAACACCTCGATTTCAGACTTCTAGCCTCCAGACAAGGAATGCTAAGAATGACTGGGAGCTCCCAGAAGCTGGCGGAGGCCAGGAAGGAATCTCTTCTAGAGCCTTCAGAGGGTGACTGGCCCTGCAGACACCTTGATTTGGGTCTTCTGGCCTCCAGATCTGCAAGAGAACAAGTTTCTGTTATTTTAAAGCACCCAGTTGGTGGTAATTTGTTCCGGCAGCAACAGGAAATGAATACGCCCTCTCTAGGCCTTGGGTTCCTATAAAATGGGGACAAGATAATACAGGCTTGCATGTGGCTAGGTGGGTGCTGTGAGATGATCCATGTAAAGCTCTTAGAATGATGCTGGGCACATACATGGTCTCCCAGTGATCATGCCTGGACACCCGACTCTGAGCAAGACGACCAGAACTCCGCTGTGCCTCAGTCACAGGCCGCCAGCCTGGACGCAGAAGACGCTACGTGTCCACAGGATTGCAGGGGATGGGCGAAGTGACAGTGCAATAGCTGGACAGAGGCCCTGACGACCACCCAGCAACAGGACCTACTGTGCCCCAGGCACTTTGTACGCACTGTCACACCGAATACCCAGAAAGCCCTTCAGTCGCAACGTCATTACACTACCTTCCTAATCTGTAAAATGGAAATAATGACATTACTACCTCATAGAGTCACGATTCGGGTTAACTGAGGAAACACAATGCCTTGCACATAAGTATTTAATAAGTGGGAATTACTGTTGGTATTTAGATTATTATAATTATCTCTTTTTCACAGTTGAGAAAGTAAGGTGCAGAGAGGCAGAGTAACTCACCCCAAGCTGCACAGCCATCAGGCACTGGACCTGGGACCTGGGCATAGGATTCTGACTCTGGCCTCTTGCATCTCAGGCCATCTCTGGAGAAGCGCCTTTTCTCCTGCTTGTAGCAAGGAGATGAGATGTTTGGGGTTGAGGGTGGGGTTTTCAGTTGAAAACCAAAGGTTCAGCTGATGGTGCATGAAATGCCAACCCTGTTTTTCGGGGTGTTGATGGAAAGGAAATCTGGTTTTGAGGCCAAGAACCCCACGTGGTGCTTCCTACTACAAGCTTGGTGCAAACCACTCAGTGGCAGAAGTTGCCCTGCAAGGCTGCCTGGCTACTGGATATGAACCCCGCTGATGCCCATGCATTTCTAATTCAGCACTGCGTCCCCAGAGGCTACCCCAGGGCCTGCAAAGACTGGGAGGGAGTCAGGCATTGTGCTGTGTGAATATTTGAGGTCAGGGGGTTGGAGCGCATTCGGAGTCAGCTCTGCATTCAAATCCCATCTCTGCCCTTCCAACAGAGTTTGGGTCCGTACGCTTCACCTTCCTGAGCCTGTTGCCTCCTCTGCAAAATGGGAATATGGCAAGTGCTGGCCTATCTCAGGATAAATGCGTGGTAAGACAGAAAAGTGCCCTTAGTCGGTGGCCCCTGCAGAGGGGCTGTCATTATCGGGACGCAGTGGTGTTTGTGGAGTTGGAAAGCCTCACCCCAGGGCCAGGAAGACTCACACTCCCTGAGCCAGAGAGGGCCTCTGTCTCCAAACACATGTTCAGATCTTGTCTGTTGGAGCAAAGGGGTAGGTCTGTATGCAACCACTTGTGCACTGCCACAGTTGGGGTCTGCTCTCCACTCCCCCGCTTCATCCCCTGGAGGCTTGCAGAGTCCTAACTCACTGCCATCATCTGAAGCACCCCCATGTAAGGCGGTGACCTGAGATCACCCACCCCCATGGGAACCCACGGGGGCAGCCTTACTCTAAGGGTGGTCTGCAGCACATCCCCTGGGAAGTAGTTAGAAATGCAAAATCTTGGACCTCATCCCAGACTTACTGAATCAGAGTCTGCACTTTAACGTGATCCGCGGTGACTCATGTATACACATTGAAGTTTAAGAAGCACTGGGCTAGAGAACAAGAGAAGAGGAAAGGGTTAGGGAGAAAAGAACTGTGGAATTGAGTTTTTTAGTGATTTATGTACTTATTTGGTGCTTATTGTGGTTTCACATCTGAAGGTCACACTCTACCTGAGACCCTTGAAAAACAGTTTGGCAGAGCCATTCCTCACCAAGTGTCTGACAGCCTGCAAGTTTCTTGAAGTTAACACGGTGATATTAATAATGATAGCAAACAGTCTTCAAGCCCTAACTCTGGGCCAGGCACTGTGCTAAGAGTTTTGGGAGCATTATATCATTTAATCCTCATACTTACCTGGAGGGGTGGGTCTTATTAGTCTCCCTCATTTTACAGAGTTGGAATCCAAAGTGACGTGGCTGGTTCAGAGTCACACAGCATGTCAGTTACAAGCTGGGCTTGGAACCAGGTCCTCCTGCTGCTAGGTCCCCTCCCCCCCCCAACCTGGCTGACCGTCCTTATTTACTGGGAGGATGTCTCCAGTGTAATCCTTGGTCTAGCTTCTGCTCCTGCGTGAAATGCATCTGCTCACAAACCTTTCACCTGCTTTATTGTCATTGCTGCTACTATTGTTGTTTGTTGTTTGTTTGTTTGTTTGTTTTGATTGTCCCCAGACCTTTCTTCAGGCTGTCCATCCTGCCTCCCACCATGCCCTTTCTCAGCGTCCTCGTCTGCATTAAAAAATGGCAGATGAAAAGCTATTAGAGCGCTTGCTTTCTTTGTTTTTGAATCCACAGTGACTAAGTTGTTGCTGGTACACAATAGGCACCCAGGAAATGTTTGTTGAATTTAGTTAATGTCTTTAGGTGAATTATTATTTAGTTTGGGATCATTAGTTCATCATTACTTCACTAAACCATTTAGTTGAATTTAGTTTGTTGCATACATTCTTAATGAGGGCAGTATTGAACCCAGTGGGACAAAGATTAGTTCTTGGGGTCCTGTGTGTGTATAAAGCACAGATCTATATACAGTACATAAAGAGACATATAGTCTAGCTGCAGGATTCAATTTTCATGGAAAAAATGATCTTAAAACCCTGCTGGGATGGGTGATAATGAAAAAGAAAAGATTTGATAAACACAGGTTTATAATTTATTCAGAGTTATCCTTTTAAAAATCTAGACCACAAAACACAAATAGAGTGCATAATTACATAATTCACCAACATGAACCACGAGTAGAAAACTCATGGGAGACGTTCATCCTTCGTAGAGGTCAAGTAAATGCACCTGACAGTGTCCTTGAGGGACCACATTATGCTGAATAAATTAGCTTAAAATGTTTAAACCAGTAAGACTGGGTGCTGGCAAGGTTACTCTAACACTGGTAAGCAAGGATGTTTGTAATTTGAAAGACCCCTTAGGAAGGCAGTGTGGCAGTTTCGTTCAGCTAGAGCTGTAAAAATCTTCATGCCCTTTGACCAAAGAATTTCATTCTGGGTTTGTGCTTGGCAGTGGATTTGATGGTAGCAGAAGTTGTATGCGTGAAGATGCTCATTAGCTAAAGCTAGCGCTGGAAAAGGAAGAGAGGGAAGGAGGGAGATATGTCCCCCCAAAAGCAACACGTGATGAAGCATCTAGCAGAGTACTGAGCTGGGCACGTGGTAAATGCTCCAAAGGCAGTGGCTTCCCCTGGACCTCGCCTCCCAGCTAGCAGTCAGTTAGGAAGAATTGAGTATCTGTCCCGTCTGCGGGGCTTTGGGAAAGAAGTACAATGTCAAGGGTCATAGGGAGGAAGGTCTGGAAGACAACCCCAGCAAAGCTAGAACCTTGGACAGCTGCCGAGGCAGGGGGACATCCTACATGGCTCTTTGTCAGTGGGTGGGTGTCTCCAGGCATGAATGTGAGGGCTGTTTCCTGACCTCAGAATTCTTTTTTTCAATTAAAGTATAGTTGAGGACTTCCCTGGTAGTGCAGTGGTTAAGAATCCGCCTGCAAATGCAGGGGACACGGGTTCAATCCCTCATCTGGGAACATCCCACATGCCGCGGAGCAACTAAGCCCGTGCGCCACAACTACTGAGCCTGCGCTCTAGAGCCTACAAGCCACAACTACTGAGCCCACGTGCCACAACTACTGAAACCCGCGCGCTCTAGAGCCCGTGCTCCGCAACAAGAGAAGCCACAGCAATGAGAAGCCTGCGCACCGCAACGAAGAGTAGCCCCTGCTCTCTGCAACTAGAGAAAGCCCGCGTGCGGCGACGAAGACCTAACGCAGCCAAAAAAAAAGCATGCTTACAGAAGCATCAAAAGTAAAACATAACACACACACACACAAAAGTCTAGTTGATTTACAAGGTTGTGTTAATTTCTGCTGTACAGCAAAGTGATCTGCTAACCCCAACCTCCCACTCCATCCCCCCCAACACCCTCCCCCTCAGCAGTCTGTTTCTGTTTCATAGATAGGTTCATTTGTGTCATACTTTAGATTCCACCTATAAGTGATATCATATGGTATTTGTCTTTCTGACTTCACTTAGTATGATAATCTCTAGTTGCATCCATGTTGCTGCAAATGGCGTTATTTCGTTCTTTTTTATGGCTGAGTAGTGTTCCGTTGTATATGTATACCACGTCTTCTTTATCCATTCGTCTGTCGAGTCCTGCCCTCAGAATTCTACTACCTGGTCCCCCGAGCTCGTTGCTAGTGAGAAAGTCGGAGCTTCCAGTTTCTACAGTTAACTTGCATTGGTTAACTTGGGTTAAGGAGCCAGCGTGGAGTGTGCTGTGCAGGCCAGTTCTGAAGAACACTTGAGAATTCTCTCCCACGGCCCATTTTCCTCTGGCCTAGGGATATGAAGGTATCGTAAGGCATTGTCCATCTAAAGCCCAGGCATCTGCATTTTACAAACTTGCCCTTTGCTCCTCCTAAGAGTCTGGTTAATGCTTTAGGAAGTCTGTGCTAATCCCCTACAGCTTTCCCACGTGGGGAGGCCTGGAAGGCCTGGAGAGAGACCTGAAATCACCCTGATGGGTAAATGTCAGACAGCTTGTCATTTCAACATCCTGGGTTGAAATACAGCAGTTGAGACCAGCTTGAGAAATCGCTCTTGACTACCAAGGATAACTTTTGCCAAGACAGTGGTGGTTAGCCTTGTCTCTGTCTTTTCCAGGTAATTTCACAGTCAATCTGGGCCCACAGTTGCTGGGAAAAGAGTCCTGGGGCTGTGACTTCCATGCCCACCAATTGCCTGCACAAAGGACCTTGCCAGATGCAGACAGGGGAGGGTGCCCTGTGGCAGGTGTCCAAGCACACTCGCGGCGTTCATTCAGCACAAGGGCAGGCGCCGGGCTAGACACTGCAGTCCAGTGAGAGCAAAAACAGATAGGCCCCCTGCCCTCACGGCGTCACGTGACAAACAGTGATCACATAATTTAAAAATCATTGTAAAACAACATCTGTGGTAGCTGTAGGGGTATAGGTGCACATGAGAGGGGTTCAAGCTGGTCTGGGCGATTAAGGAAGGGATGATGACTCTGAAACCTCAAGGAGGATTAGGAGGGGGGGAGGGAGGGAAGGGGGGCAGGAGAGAGAGTTCCATGTGCAGAGGTCTGCCATCCTAGTCGTCCAGCTCCTGCCTCCCTGCTCGAGATCATGACAGGAAAATAAAGGAGCGAAGAGAAGAATGGGGAGGAGAATGAACAGGTAGGTGGGCAGGAGGGAAATGAATGAGACTAGGTGAAGAGTGAGACGCAGATAGGCAGTGGGGTACTAAGGGATGAAAGGGGCGTGTGCAGGAAAGAAGAAACTAACAAAGACACATGGGGACAAGGAGATGAGCTAACAAGTGAACCAGCGAAGTGGATAAGAGGCCAGTTGAGTGAGGAGGGGACCAATACACGAATAGAAAACAGGTTTCTTCCATCCCAGCATTTCCCCACGGCCAGCATGGCCCAAAGCCTCCTTTTGAATGAACAGAATGTAGAAAACATGGAGGAGGTGCTCACGGCTCTCCCTGTGCCGTAGGGCAGAAGGTCTTGGGCTTGTCTGTAACACTGGGAGCTTTAAGAAACACACATGCCTTGGTGCCACCCTGAAGATGCTGATGTAGTGGGCTTGGCTGTGGCCGAGTCATAGGATTTGGTAAAACCTCCCCAGGCGGCTCTCAGGTACTGCCCGGGCAGGGGGCCACTGCCCTAGGGCACCAGTTCTCAGAGTCTGGTTCCTGGACCAGCAGCATTAGCATCACCTGGGACCTTATTAGAAATGCAGAATCTCCAACCCCTCCCAGACCTGCTGCGTCAGAAACTGGGAGTGGGACCCAGTAGTCTGGCTCTTAACAGGTCCTCTCAGGGAACCCTGATACCTGCTCAAGTCTGAGGTCCACTGCCAAGGAGGGAGCTTGTCACCTGCTGAGAGTCCTTCAAGGGCAGACATGCTCCTGGTGAAGGAAAGAGTCCAGACTCCTCAGCATGATTCTCAGGCCTCCACCATCTATGCCAGGAGTTCTCCAGGGGGGTGGAGAGCAGCTTTGCTCCCCAAAGGACGTATGGCAATGTCTGGTGAGATTTCTGGTTGTTACAGCTTGTTTGGGGGCTACTGCTGGCATCTCATGGGTTGAGGCCAGGGATCTTGCTAATCGTCCTATAATGCACTGGACAGCCCCCTACCCCCATCCCCACCCCCACAAGGAATTTTCCTGCCCAAATATCAGGAGTGCTGAGGTTGAGAAATCCCAATCTAGGTGAATACGTCTAGCAAGGCTCTAGCTTTAGAAGAGAGACGTCCAGTGTGAGTTGCTCTCTTCCCGATCTCATTCCTGTAAGCTCATAGACAGTGGACTCAAAAGGAACCCCAGAAAATCCCATTCAACTCTCTCCCTTTACAGGAGAGCAAAGAAGTCAGAGAACCAAAACGATTCCCCAGGGTCTCCCAGCACTCCCAGTTCCTATCCATTAATCCATTCCATGAATATTTATTGAGGATTTACTACGTGCAAAGTACTGTGTTGGCACAAAGGATATAATGGAAGACCAGACGGAGATGATTCCCGCCCTTGTGGAACTCACAGTAAACGGGGCATCAGTAAAATTATGAAGACTTCTTAAGATGGCCAGAGAAGGCCCTTCTGAGGAGGTGATGTTTCTGCTGAGATTTGAAGACGGCGGAGGGGCAGCCATGGGAAACGGGAGCAGGGGGTGCCGAGGACCCACCATTTCCGTGACTCCAGCCCGCAAGGAGAATCCGGTTTTTCCCCTGCAGTCAAGCTGTGTCTGCAGCTCACTGATCTGGAGGGAGTTGCCGGAACTCGGAGAACAGGCATTTAACTCCAGCCAGCCTACAAAGACTTAGAGAAACCCCGGAGAGTTTATCACATCTAGGACCCTGATAGCATCTGTATTAGAAACGAGAGTCTGACCAGACTGCTTATGAAAGGTTAGCTTTAGTTCTTTCAGAATAAGTAGCTTATACCAACTCTAGCCGGCTTTATCGGCGGGCTCCTGCGAACTGGCAGTCCCTCCCTCCATCAGGATGGCCGCAGCACAAGGACTCCTGGAATGAGTCTGTCGTTTCCAATTCAGCTGAGCTAAAAAGCCTTTTGTGAGCATCCACTCTGCCCAGGTCTGGGTGGAGAGCTGCGGGAGCAGGACTGGGAGAGAAGCAGCAGCCTCTACCTTTGAGATACACACAGCCTCATAGGAGAGTTAGATTCTTACATGTGCATTCATCTGACAGATCCTACCCAAGTGTAGGCCAGGCACTGAGGATGGAGAAGGGGAAAATGCAGTCTCTTAACTCACACGGCATGTGTCAGATGCACAGATGGTTACAGGACATTGTGAGAAGTGAATAGGGATGGGGGAGTCATTAAGGCAGCCCAAGAATCCAGAAAGGCTTCCTGGATTGAGAGTTCAAGAGGAGGAGTTAGCAGTTAACCAGGTGAAGAGAGGGCAAAAGCGCCAGAATGAAGCAAGGCACATAACACAGCATGTGTGATAATATTTTTAAAAAGGTGTGTACTATGTTGTGACCTTTGCGTGAATTATCTCATTTATGCTACAACAGCCTTCTGATGTAGGTGCTACTACATTTTTTTTCTATTTTTTAACATCTTTATTGGAGTATAATTGCTTTACAGTGGTGTGTTAGTTTCTGCTTTATATCTATTTTTAAATGAGGAAACGTGTACAAGGACATGACATACAGCTAGCAAATTGCAGGACTGGATCCAAGCCCAGGCAGTCTGACTGTTGGACCTATCTTCCTAACCACTATTCTTACACTACATGTATCTAGAAATGTATATTTAATTCTGTATCACTGAATAGTTGAATCATAAAGGATCTGGGGTAGGGACCCAGGGGGAGTTGAGGCTGTAAATGCAGGCTTCGACTGGAATTGAAGGACCTTATACACAGTGTTCGAAAGAGTCAAACCATATTTTGAGGGTAAAATCTGAAGGATTTTAGGCAGAGGAGTACTATGGTTGTATTTGAATTTTAGAAAAATCACCATGGAAGGAGGCGCTTTTGGAGGGAAAGACTGGGGTGAGGGCCGCCAGCGAGGAGGCCATAATAATCACCCAGGCACGAGGTGATGGTAGCTTGAGCCAGTGGGCATGGCCGGATGGGGATAGAGGAAGTGGTAACGTTGAAAGAATGAACAACCACAAGACTTTGTGGTTGACTGAATATGGAGGGAGCAGAAATGGAAGACTTCCAGAATCCTGGCTTCTGTTAGGACTACCCCAATCGCTGAAGTGAGAAGAAAATTATATTTTCATCCCAAATGAGAGTAATAAAAGGGCACTGGGTTAGGATTAGCGTTAGAATATGAAGATGAAATTGGCTGGCACCAAGAGAGGCAGGATAATGACTACTATTTCCCTCTATCCTTGACAAACTTGGAGAGTTGGGGAAAAACCTCCTATGTCTACAGTAATGAGGTTCAAAATAGAGTTTAGCCTTGAAAGGCAACCTGAGGTGCAGGTAAAGGTGAGGAACCCAGGGAATCACAGCTGCAAGACTTCTCTGCTCTCTCTGGCTTTCCTTCTTAACTCAGCTGGCAAAGCCTACCACGGAAGAGCAAAAGCACAGATCGTTAGGGAAGAGGCAAAAACTGAGTTCAAAGAATGGGACAGCAGGAGAGAGCGTGGCAGGAAAAGGGGTCGGGAGGGTAAAGGGGAGAGTGGACTTGGAGAGACACCCTGAAGTGTCTTAACACAGGTAGGAGGTCTTAAGGGCACAAGGCCTTCAAGTCACTCTCTGCCCACTGTTTAGAGGAGGCGCCTGTTGTTGAGGGTGGGGGGGGGGGAAGCTGCTGTCCATTGTCCTGAAATATCAGTGTGCTCGGGATACCAAAGTACCTTCTAATCCTAGAGTACAGATCATGTCTCTCATCTCTCTCCCAGAGCTCATAGTTTCTCTCAACTTCTTGAAAAAAAAAAAAAAGGTTTTTGATCTCTGTGCTATTGAAGGAAAAAAACTGAGCCATGGCTTATACGTGACCATGCAGGTATTTAATTTTATGAAGGTTTGATTATGCTTTGAACAATTACAAGGTGATTTCCCCCAACCCTGGGAACTTGGGTAGGGATCTCATCCCCCCGGCCCCCGCCCATATGCTGACTTGTCATCCTTAGGGATCTAAGTAGTGAATAAGAGATATACAGTGCAAAGATAAACATCAGTGTGGGTCAAGTATTTGGTGTAGTCATAATAAACACTTGTTGATTCTGCAAGGGATCAGGAAGCAGGGGGTGTGAAGTTGAATCAGGTCTCGGCCCTCATGAAGTTTACAGTCTAAGGGGGAAGACAGACATTGAACAAATAGCTACAGGTGGAATGGGTGTTACGTACAGGAGGTTAGAACCATGTGCCCACTAAGCATACGGCACTGCTTGCTGTAAGAATACAGAGCTGGCCAAGACGAGGCCTCCTCTTCTTTCAAAGAATATAGTTGAGGTGGTAGGGTAGACACAGACAAAACAACAAAAACGATGGTTCAGACAGAATGGATACAGGTATTTCAGAGAAGTCAGTTTGGACTGGGGTGATTGGGGATGGCTTTGAGGAGGAGGTGGGGTTGATCAAGGAAAGCAGCAAAGGGGACCCCAAGATTTCAATCATGTGAGTGTGCCAGGGGTGGGGAAGTGTGAGCCCAAGTGGTCAGGAGTCAGAAGGAGATAATAGCGCAGAGGTTGGTTTGGTCCAGGACTGGAGGGTCTGAAAAGCCTAGGGAGAGTATTTGGATTCTTATCTCCAGGGGGAGGGAGCTGGGTTGTACTAGGATGAAAGAGGAATTCCAGGAATAGTCATCTGGTGGCCAGGGCTAGAATGATGGACATTTTTTAGAAAGGAATCCATGACCCTTCTGAATTAGAAGGTAAATATGAGGCTTCTGGATCATTGTAGTAGATGTGAGCCTCAGCCACATGTCATCTCATGGCAATCTGTAGAAAGCCCTGGGGGGAAGGAAGGGAGAGATACTAATCCAGATGTGGCAGGGAGCCAGGATGAGGTATACAGATGCATCCATTCATTTGTTTATTCAAGTATTTATTTAGTCTCTTGTGTGTGCCCGCCTCAGAGCTGCTGCTAGTGCTAGTTTTGTAAAAATAGATATTGTTTCCACTCTCAGGCTTCTTTCCAAGGGGAGAGACAGATGTTAAGCAAGTAATTAGAAGCACAGGAGCTCAGGGAGCATGAAATGGGGACTGACCTAGTCTAAAAAGCTGCAGAGGTGATGTTTAAGCAAATAGCCTGAAATCTGAGTGAGAAAGGTAGCCCATGGAGACAGAGAGAACCAACGTTTTCAGAGTTTGAGGGGAGGTGGGGGTTGCCAAGACCCCAAAATGTGAAGCCCAAATTATTTATCATGACAATGCTCAGTCCCTAAAGAGAGACCAACTTGAGGTCACTAGAATTCCAAAGCAATCAGAAAGAAGAGGGGATGGTTTGAGCACAAGACAAAGAACTTTGGTTCCTTTTCAACCTACAAAATGACTAATTTTGTATTGTAGAGCTTCCACAGGCATCTTCCCCTCTTCCCATAGACGTCCCCTGCTAGATTGACTATGATTCTGACTCAGATCTAACGCCACCTCCTCCAAGAAGCCTCCCAGGGCACCTACCCCTTGTTCCCCTAAACTCTTATGGGAACGACTTGATACCACTCAGCACTTCCGTGCCCCCTGTGGTCTATACTGGGTGCCAGACACCACATTAGCCCTTCCCTTGATCTCATTCTCACAACCACAAGGGGGTGGATATTATTACCTGGATACCATGATCACTGTAGAGCCCTCAGGCCTGGATTCAAAGTCCAGCTCCACTGCTTGTGGTGGAACCTGGGGCTGGTGCCTTCTCCTCTCTGAGCCTCATGGGCTTCATCTATAACAAAAGGCTGGCAGTAGTAGCCTCTACCTGCCAGGGCAGGTGTGAGGGTCAGTGGAGACAGGCACGTGACTCACTTAGCACAGTGTCTACCCATCCATGTGTCCATGTCATCAGAGGAGGAACCAAGGCTCAGATAAATGAAATAAAGTATCCAAAGTCACTTGGTGAGTAAGTGGCAGCCTCTGGATTTGAGCACCAGTGTCTCTGACTCCAGAAGACCCTTTCTCTCCATCCTGCCACGTGCCTTTGTTGAAATCCTTTCACTTTCTTAAACTGCATGTAAGGAACACTGCGTGCTCAGCTCCGCACAAACATTATCTCCCGTGTTCTTCCAACAGCCAACTGAGATAACAATTTCCCCCTTCTGCAGTGACCTACATAACAAACCCGATCTTCCTCCCAGCACTAGTCCTCCTTCAGCATCTTCCTTCTTGGTGATCCACCAGCCTGGGCATCATCCTTGTCACCTTTCCCTCTTTCAGTCCTTCCCCTCTCTACATCCAATCCAATCCCAAGACCTCTTGACTCTAAGAAGACCTATCTTAAATTTAATTCGCCTTTCAGCCTCCACTGCTAGCCAGACCTCATCATCTTTCACCTGGATTGGTCTCTTTGCTTTTACCCCTGCCCCATCTCCAAGCTCCAGCCAGAAAGTAGAGTGGTCTTTGTAAATCTAGTTATGTCGCCTCTACGCCGCATGTTTAAAACCCCCCATTGCTCTTGAGGTAACACCAAACCCTTCAACATAGACAGCTGAGATGACCTTTGGCCATCTCTCAGATCAAGGATTCCCATCACAAAGTTCACTGCTAGTAGCACAAAGAATAAACTCAGGGTCATCTCATTTCTGGATTCTTGGCAGACTCTGAGGCTGCATTTGCTAGAACAGCACTGAGGGGGAGGATGTTAATATTCGGTGACTTCGAGGGCACAGAGGTTGACAACAGAGCATAGACTTTGTCAGGGCTCCCTGGGAGGAGCCACAGGGAGCAGGAAGGGTAGTTACCTTGGAGTTGGGCTCCTGAGTTTGTGTCCTAATCTTGTCACTTTCCAGCTGTGTGACCTTGGGTACGTCATGTCACTTCTCTGAGCTTTAGTTCTGTTTACTACACAAATACAAATGGGGAAGATGAATGAGGCAAGCTCTGCAGTCTGTGGAGTTTTAACAGTAAAACAGAGCATTAGACTGAACCACATGAAATTGCCAATATTTTACCTTTTTCTTCTTTTCACGACTAAAATGGTGATTTCACATATTCATACTTCAAACCAGAGGCTGACAAACTTTTCCTGTAAAGAGCCAGATAGTAAATATTTTAGGCTTTGCTGGCCGTTTAGTCTCTGAGACAATTATTCAACTCTGCCATAGCAGCGTAAAAGCAACCATAGACTGTATGTGAAAGAGAAGACATTGCCGTGTTTCAATAAAGCTATTTACCATAACAGATGGTGCGCCACATTTGGCTCATGGGCTGTGGTTTGCCTACCTCTGCGTGGGTTTCCCTTTGCCAGTGATAGTTTCTAATGTGGAATTTGCACAGAGGAGCGGTGAGTGCCTAGCAGAGTGTTTGGTGAGCAGCTTATGTAGGTTCATTTCCTTCCTTGTACCATCTTGCCAAGAAAGGCAATTTAGAAAGAACTGCCATGTGCACTCGTATTGCACTAGATGTGTTTTTAGGGTTGGAGGAATCATATAGGACCATGCATCACTGACCCCCTCCTCCACTTAGCCCCTACTCTCAATGACGTCATAGGCAGTGCTGCAGGACCACAAGTCCCACTCTCCGGAAGATCCTTCCCGTGGAAACACACTAGAGGAGGTGAGGAAGGTGTAGTTGGGGCAAGTTTCCTTAAATTTGCATCGTGTGCACGTCTCTGGTTGACCTGAGCCTTAGGCTCCTTACCCTTCCAGTCCCCTGGAAAAGTCCTCTGAGCCGGACACAGATTCACATCTGCTTTGTGCGAGCAGAGCCTCGTGCATGCAAGCTCTGAGCTGGGAAGGAAATGAATGCTTCCACCAAATTAGGCCAAGTAATACCTGTTTTCTCTAGTGGGAAATTATTTAAATAGCATCGAAATCAATTTCCGTGCCATTAAGTATTCTGGTCTGTGTTTTAACTGAGACGATTACATATTCCCCAAAAAAAGAGAAGAGCTATTTGAAGAATTGTGTCTTTTCTCTCTCCCTCTCCCTGGAACTGACAAGGATAGCACCTCGGAGAGTGGCAGACTGCAGGTTAGCCTGTTTCTGTTCCTATTCATCTCCTTTAGCACTAACCTGGTTTATTATTTTTCTTTTAGAAATAAAAATGGAGCTCTGAGAGGCACCCAGGGCTCTGGGAACTCTGTGTTCTTCAAATAGAATAAACCAGGTCATTCTTTCTTCTCCTCCTTAAGGAATTGGGTTTATGATATTCTAAGTGGTAGATGTCCCAGTAGCTGGCAGGTATGTTTGGTCAAAGGGGACAGAGGGATGAGGGTCATTCCCAACCTCGGCTGCTCCCAGGCCCTCCCCCTATTCAGTAAACATTTCAGGTGCATCTTCTAGGTTCCAGGCTTTCAGTCAGGCTCCCTGAAGTAGCTCCGTGTCTGGTGGGGGAGATGTGCCTGAAAACAAATCATTAAAATGCAGCATTCTAAGAGCAGGAATAGAAACCAGAGCCCTGGTAAGTGTTCCCATAGCTCTCATCCTGGTGGCAGTTAATTTTCTGTGTCATTCTTTGTTTCACATCTGTCTTTCCTTCTAGACTTTCAGCTCCAGGAGGTCAGAGACCAAATCAGTTCTGTTTCCACTGTGTCCCCAGTGCGGAGAATGGCAGGCACAGAGCAGGGACTCAGTTAAATTAAATGAATAAAGGAAGGAAGGAAGGCAAACAGGCAGGCCAGCTGATGCAGGAGAACAGGGCAAGGAGCACCTGTGTCTTCCAAACAAATGTAAAGAGGGCTCTACAGAGAGATGATATCAGAGCCAAGCCATTTAAGATGGAGTAGAGGTTTACCAGATGGCCAAGAAGTGGGAAGGTATTTCCAACAGAGGGGATAATGTGTAAGAAGTTATAACAATATACAGATCTTTCTCGACTTAGGTTGGGGTCATATCCCAATATACCCATTGTAGGTTGAAAATATCATAAGTTTAAATGCATTTAGTACCCCAGCCTACCAAACATCGTAGTTCAGCCTACCTTAAATGTGCTCAGAACACTTACATTTGCCTAGAGTTGGGCGAAATCATCTAACACAAAGCCTATTTTATACTTGTTGAATATTTCACGTAAGTTATTGAATACTCTACTGAAAGTGAAAACGAGATGGCTGTATGGGTACTAAGTGTATTGGTTGTTTATCCTTGTGATCGTGTGGCTGACTGGGAGCTGTGGCTTGATGCCGCTGCCCAGCATCATGAGAGAGGATTGGACCACGTATTGCTAGCCTGGGAAAAGATCCACATTCAAAGTATAGTTCCTACTGAATATGTATCGCTTTTACACCATCGTAAAGTACAGAAATCTTAAGTCGAACCATTGTAAGTTGAGGACCGTCTGTAATGAAATCAAGAGCTAACATTTATTGAGGGTCTACTATTTTCTAAGCTTTTTACATAATCTGCTCATTTAACTCTCACAACTACCCTGTGAGGTGGTGCTCTTATACCCATTTCATAGGTAAAGAGACTGAGGTCACGGAGGTTAACTCTCTCAGCTCACACTGCTAGGAAATGTCAAAAATACGACTCAGTGATTCATTGACTCCAGGCTTAGTTGTAAACACTGTATTTTACTGCCTGCCCTTCCAAAACATGGGTTTGGGGAAATATCAAGGAGTTGGAAATGGCTGTAGGGTGAGTGCTTGGAGGATAGGACATGAGGCTGGCCAGGTAACCAAGAACCTTTCCAGGAAAAGCCTTTTGTACTTCTCTATAGATTACTGTTTCCCAGCCTGGAATTCTGTGGAAGCCTATTTTACGAGACATAGATAGTGAGATGTGGATAAAGGCAAGAGTGGGAGGGGGATTCATATGCAGATGGTTTGGGAAACGTGATTTAAATCAAGCTGGACACATTTTCTGTTTGCCACAGGATTTGCTAGAGCCTTTACCAGGAAAGTGGGCATTGTCCAAGAGGAGGAGAAGCATCTCCGAACATACTTTTGTGGCACACCTCTCTGTAGCCACCAGAATTTGGGGATGGCTGACATAGATGCCAGAGATCCATGGAGGGGGGTTTCAGGGAGGGGAAGGTGTGGTCAGATCAAAGAGGATCACCAGGACTGCAGGGAAGGTGCCTGGAGAACGGAAGGGGCAGGAATTAGATTTGGAGGCTCTGCTGAATTCAAGACCCTTCCAGCCAGGACGTGAGTGAAGACCATCAGGGCCGCTGGCTTGCATCTGGCCTACTGGCATCAGAGAGAGGCTTTTACTCACAGTGGGTCCAGGGGGGAAGAATCTGAATTCACACCCATGGCATTATCCAAACAAAGCCATGTTGCTTCTGTATAGAACAATGGGCTGGCTTTTCAGGGTAATTTAATGGCTGTGGCATATCGCCTGGGCCATCAATTAAATTCCAATCCAATTTCCTTCCAAAACATTTCTCTGCCTTGGGAGTTCCTTTTTAATGTGGAGCAAATCTGGCTGATGAGGTGGGAAGAGGGATTGGCCAAAATGCACAACAGTTTTGCCTTTCATAAAGCCAGACTCAGATCTTGTCTCGCCTTCCAAAAGAGGTCACCCAGCATTAACAGAAAATTAGGCATAATTAAATCACAGGACACGTTTAAAGTGATACGAAGGGTCTCATCTAGCCTGATCACTCTACTCCTGTCCTACCTAAGTGGAAACTGAGGCTCAGCGGGGAGGGGGCGGGTAGCGCGGCCAAGGTCATGCAACAATTAAATAAGCTGCCTAACCTGGTCTCCCAGAATTTCCTTTTTCTTCATTACAGTCCATGTTCCCTGCAGCAACTAGAGGGATCCAGAGCCAAAATTCTCCAGAAGCATCTCAGTGAACTTCACATCTGGGTGGGACAAAGTAGGGGACGTAGGTCCAGGTTCTCCACGTCGGCATTACTGACGTTTAGGCTGGATGTTTCTTGGAGGTGGGGCTGTCCTGTGCACTGCAGGATGCTGAGCAGCATCCGGGCCCTTACTCACTAGATGCCAGTGGCTCTCCCCACCCCAGTTGTGACAATCAAAAATGTCTCCAGACGTTACTAACTGTCCCCTAGGGGGCATAATCACCCCCAGCTGAGAACCACCAGCCTAGGGCAAATCCCAGAGAGCACGGTGTGTTGGAAGGAAAGTAAGGGAATCAACGCTGGCTGCTTTGCGTACTGGTAGTAAGGCCTTTGGCACAGCCCTTTACACATCTGAGCCTCAGTTTCCTCCTCTGTAAAATGGGAAGGACAATTTCTTTGCGCAAGATTGTTCTAGGGCCAAAGAGGACAATGGATGTGAATTTGCAGTGTACATGATAAAGGGCTATAAAAAGTTACCTGATTAACTGTAACACAGTTAAATGCAGTTTTACTGGTGTGATGACATGGTTGTGGGGATATTATGGGATGTAAGTTTCTCCATGCCCAGAATTCCCAAAGGCAATGATTCTTTTTTTTTTAATTGGAGTATAGTTGATTAACGATGTTGTGTTAGTTTCTGCTGTACAGCAAAGTGAATCAGTCATACGTATACATGTATCCACTCTTTTTTAGATTCTTTTCTCATATAGGTCATTACAGAGTATTGAGTAGAGTTCCCTGTGCTACACTGTAGGTCCTTATTAATTATCTATTTTATATATAGTAGTGTGTATGTTGTCAATCGCAATCTCCCAATTTATCCCTCCCCCTACCTTATCCGCGGTAACCATAAGTTTGTTTTCTACATCTGTAACTCTATTTCTGTTTTGTAAATAAATTCATTTGCACCATTTTTTTAGATTCCACATATAAGCGATATCATGTGGTATTTGTCCTTCTCTGTCTGATTTACTTCATTCAGTATGAAAATCTCTAGGTCCATCCATGTTGCTGCAAATGGCATTATTATTTTTTATGGCTGAGTAATATTCCATTGAATATATGTCCAAAGGCAATGATTCTTAAACATCAATGAGCATGTGGCTCATCTGGGGACTTGGTAAAAGTGAAGACTCCTTTTGGTCCCACCCGCCCCCAAAAAAATTCTAATTTACTGGGTCTGAGATGAACCCAGGAATCTGCATTTTAAAAACTCAGCCCAGGAGATTCTGGTGCAAGTGATGTTTGGAGAAACACTGGTCACAGAGGAGGCAATACCCAGGGCTGTCTGGCAGAGGATCGAGAACTTTAATGAAGGCATAAAAATGTGGGGAGGTGTGGCCGACACTGTCCCAAAGTCAGCATTGGAACCCCAGCCTCCTAGTTTGGAGATGGAAGTATTCATTGTGTTTTCTGTGTCCCTTTGGAAAACAGAGTTTAACCTCCGTCTCCAACCTGCCAGCCCCTGCCACTGACTACATTTTTCATTTGCTACTTATACAGCGTGACCGCCTCCCAAACCTATTTTGATACTAACATCACCCAGTCTCTGATCAAAAATTATGGTAAAACATTGTCTTATCATGAGGCTAATAAAGCATGCTGTCCTGCTTGTCACAGAAGCTGCCTTACAGGTGCTGTTTGCTCTCCGCCAGGGTCCTGCATTAAGCTCCCTTCCACTCGGCTTCAAGGAATAGAGTCTACCATGGGAAGATCAGTATTGTATTATTTCACCCACCAGTGTCGTTCCAGTGGTGGCCAATGAGTTGTCAGTCCTGTGTTACAAGCCTAGTACACAAAGGAAGTGAGGGGGGAGAGGCCTTCCAAGGGGGAGAAGGATGCCATCAGGAAGGACAGCCCTGGGAAGGTGTCAGAGAGCCAAGAACACAGGAAGTCCTTAAAAATACTTGCCCTAGAGTTGGACAAACCCATGGACAGTGCTAAGCCTGTGTTCAGAAGCTTCAGGATAGTAATTTCATTTTTCTGAACCTCGGTTTCCTTGTCTATAAAATGGACAAAACACAGGACCTGACACAGAAGGATTAAATAAGATAATGCATGGTGGCGTGTTGAGCCCAGTTCTTGGTACATAGTAAAGGTTCAATTATTATTAATGAGATGATGTTGTTATTGTCATTGTTGTCATCTTCATTACTTCCTGGGTAACACTGGATAAATCACACTTTTCCTCCCCGGCCTCACTTTCTCCAAGGAAAAAATAAGGATTCCTTTGCCTCTATAAGAAAACAACACAGTAGTAGCAAAAGCAAGAGGCTTAAGTTGTAATCGCAGATGCGGCAGAGATTTTGGAAACACATGTCGGTGCTGATGGTTGTGATGTGTGTGTGAGCTTCTCCGTGTCAGGGAGTTAAGAATTCCTGGTGGAAGAACGACACCAGCAAAGACAAGGTGGCAAAAAAAGTAAGAGGCAAGTGTGCCGAATAGAAACTGTGGATGTCTCCGGTGCCCTGAAGAGGGAAGATGTGGATTAAGACCTCTTGGAGATTTAAATTCAGACCATTGCAAATTGCCCAGTTTCATCTTTGTACCCATCTCTTCTTCATTCAAGAGGAGGTCGAGTTGGTACATAGGGGGTGCATTGCCTCCAGCTTAAAGCCTGATTGCCTAAGGCTGGCTTACATGGAGAGGCCCTCCCTGGTGTCTCCCGGACGCTTGCAACTCCTCCCATGCCTGGACCCCTGCCCCCTGCCTTGCTGCCCCTCTACATGGGCAGCTGTCTTGAAACCTCATTACAGGCGAGCCCCAGCCCCCTGGATTCATTTTATGCTTATTTAAAGAGGGAGCTGCAAGAAGCAATCCCCATTCAAGGGTATAATGAAGTGTCCACTAATGACCCAGACCACCAAAATGAGGAGGAAGCGTGGCCAGCCAACCCTTGGAAAATGGAAATTGATATTGCAGTAATGTCCGGTTGGCCTCTCTGGATGTGCTATTGGGTCAGGTTTTTATCCAAACCATTCATTTGGTGCTTAGCGTGTGCTTTTGTTCCCAAGTCATGGAAGGATAGGAACAACAGAACAGCAATAAAAAGAGTCATTATTAGTAGTATTTCTATAAACAACATTAGGTTTCTGTTGGTCTACTAGTTACAGCGTCATAGGAAAGCAGCTGAATAATTTTTTCATCAGAGTTGAAAGACTTGGACTAAATCTTTGGCAGTATCTACTAAAGATGAACATGCCATACTGTGCAACTAGCATTCCGCTGGGAATATACCCAGCAGTAATGGGTATACATGTGCACCAAAAAAAACATGTGATACGATGTTCATGGTTGTACTGCTCATAATAGCCAAGGTCTGGAAGCAACTCAAATGTCCAACGGCAGTAGCATGGATAATGTATGGTATAGTCACAAAATGGAATACTATGCAGCAATAAAAAAGGAATGAACTACCACTACAAGCAACGACGTGGATAAATATAATGAGTGGAAGAAGTTGGTTACAAAAGAGAACATGTTGCATAATTACCCAATGACTTCGTAAACAGGCAAAACTAATCTTCCACAATAGAAGGCAAAATTGGGCTTACCTTGAGGGGGGGTGTGACCAGAAGATACCATATGTACTGGCAGTGTTTTGCTCCCTGATCTGGTTGCTAGCTGTGCAGGTGTGTCCAGCTTGAGAAAGTTCATTGAGTAGACTTTTCTATGCATAGGTTACACTTCAAGTAAAGTTTATGAAAAGGATGAAAAAATAGGTTTGGGACCAAGAGACTCAAAATATGGTCTGCATGACCATCCTCACTCTGAGTGTTGGGCACAAGAGACTCGAGCTCTCACCCAATTCTCTTATCACTTGGTGAGTCTCCATCCGGGTATCTTATGCCAAGTGGGAGATTTCCAGGCAGAGGTCAGGGGCAAACCTGAGGTCACCCTTTGCTCCTGATCCCATAGCCTCAGACAGATGTGGGTGCCTTGAAAGGAAAAGCAGGGGCTCTGGAGTTAGCTCTCCTCCCTTTCATTTCCACCCGCTCTGAGAAGAGAGACTGCTTCCAACATATTGTATACCTCCTTCCACATCTCTGAGCACAGTGCCTGGCACCCAGTGGGTTCTTGGGGAGTTTGTTGAATGACTGTATGAGGGTATGGATGAATGAACAAATTGCTCCTGTGAAAATTAAATAAGATAATGTACCTAGAATGCTTTAAACAGGACCTGAAATGGAAGAGAGCTAGAAGTTAAGGGGCTCATAGGTCACACAGTCCTGGTTTTGAATCCCTGCTCTACCACCCTCTCCCAGTGTGTTCTTGGGTGAGTGAATTTCCCTCTCTGAACCTCAGTTTTCCTCAGCAAGATGGGGAGACTAACAGCCCCCTTACTGCAGAGTAGCTCTAAGGATTAAATGATACAGTGCATACGAAACACAGCACATCATAAGGTTCCCAAAGTGGCGGCCATTACTGTCATTAGGTAAAAATTAGGAGTGGTACTGTGAATGGAGCTGAGGTTATTGTTCATGAAGAGGAGAGACTGGCATCTTTCCTCCTTCATCTCTCTGCATCCATCTCTCTTTCCCTGTGTCACAAGCCCCACATGTGCTGAGCCAACCTTGGCAGAGTTGGCTGCTGAGTGAATAAAAGACATCTTCCCCCCGCCACCCCAGGGAGATGGCCCGGCGCCAGTGTGTGCAGGCACAGGGCCTGTGAAGGGGGCCAGGTGGGCGCCAGGGCACTGAGGCTCTCTGTGCAGTCTCCGCCAGGCCCGGGGGCTGACAGTGGCCACTCTGAGGACCATCAAATCCACCCACTCTGGCGCTTCCCCCAAGCCCTGAGCCCACCACCTGCCCAGCGGGTGGGCCTGGGAGTGAAGGGAGGCTCTGTGCACTGCCTCGGCCTCAGGCCCATGCACACCCGAGGCATTGTTCTTGTTGGCTGCAAGAGCTCATTAGGCTCTGGGCAGAGGCTGGCTGGACTCCAAGAGGCAGACATCAAGGCTCAGGAGTTAGAGAATGGAGGAGCCTAGAGCTTGGCATTGGATGGTGCCAACCCACTCCCCAGGATGCACTGAGCTCATCTGCCTGGAGAGAACCTTGACCTGTGTGAGGCCGAGGGTAGAGGTGATGTGTTGTGCATCCCTGTATCCCCCCAACACACAGTGTGTGCTCAATACCTGATGATGCGTTGGGATGGCATGGGATGGACTGAATTGGAGTGGGGTAGAATAGGATGGGTGAGATGAGATGAGATGGAATGGGATAGGGTGAGAGGGATGGGATGGGTAAGATGGGAGGGGATGGAATGATATAGGATGGGTAGGATAGGATAGGATAGAATAGAATGGAATGGCTTCTCCTATTCGCAGCCCAAGTCCCTGTTGAAATTGACCTGGAAGGTAGCAGGTGTGGACCTGGCATGGACAAAGCCACCTGAAAGAGAGCAGGGGAGAAGCGGGGGATAAGTAGAAACTATTTCTTCCTCCAAGCCACAGAATTCTCAACCGTGGCCCCAAAAGATAAATTGTTCCTTAAAATCACCTATCTCTAAGACATCAGATCTGGAAGGGATATGAGAGACCATCCTTCCAAGTGCTTTACAAAGTATGTTCAAATCTCAACCCCACCAGCTACTAGTTGTGTTGCTTTCAGCAAGTAAACCAAACCTCTTTGAGTCTCAGTTTTCTCATCTGTAAAAGGAGGGTGGGTGGGTAACGATGCAGAAACTTGGCCTCTGTGCACTGGTGCCAAATTGAATCTTGGAGACAAAGTTTTGGGTGAAATAGTAAAGAATAGCTTTGTTGCTTTGCCAGGCAAAGGGGGACACAGCAGGCTCCTGCCCTCAAAACTGTGTGTCCCAACCCAGGGGAATTTGGTGGAGTTTTATATCAATTGTTCAAGGGTGAGTTGCTGATAAGGATCAGGGTGTGTGCAGGGCCTATATTCCTTTAATCTGGCCTCAGGTGGTCTCCTGATGCACTTCTCTGGAATGAAGAATGCTTCATCAAGTGGTTAACATCTTCCATTTGTTGGAGGTTTTATTTCTGCAGAAGAACTCAAAGATATTGTTCCGTGTATCCCTTGAGGTGGAACCAGGACCTGCCCCAAGGCTGCACTATTGTTTCTTGACTGCTCTTCCCTTGTCTCCGTATCCCCTCCCTCCCCTGATTAGCAACTGTTTGAACCTGCCCTTTGGAACTCAGGGAAGGTCATGGAGGCTGAAGCCCATTTCCTACAAACAAGAAACAGGGGACACAGAAAGGCTTCCATGCCCAGGAGCCCCACAGGGTCCTGCTAGGTTTCAGTAATAATATTACCTACGTCCCAAGGGTGTTGAGAAGAGTAGGTGAAATGATCCAGGTAACAGCATGGATGTAAGGGACCTGGCATGTACTACTAGGCACTTACCACCTTTAGCTTGTGTCATCTCCTCACCATCATCACCAAAGGGATAAGGAAAAAGTTTAGGGGGCAGCTCTCAGACTGCCACCCCCACTCCTGATTCAATCCATGAGGTCCCTTTTCTGGCTGATTACGGGAGTTCAGTCATCCCCAAGACAACCCTCAGGTTCAATAATTTGCTAGAAGGACTCATGGAACTCAGAAAAGCCATCATATCCAGAGTTCTGGTTAATTACAGTAAAAGGATACGGACTAAAATCAGCAAAGGAAAAAGGCGCAGAGGGTGGAGATCAAGAGAGCCCAGGCACAAGCTCCCAGATGTCCTCTACCAGTGGAGTCACGCACACAGTGCTTACTTCCAGAGACACAGTTGTGCAACACCCAGAGTATTATCAACCACCAAAGTTCACCTGAGCCTTGGTAGCCAGGCATTTTATTGGGGGTTGATCACTTAGGTGTGACTGACCATCCTTGTGGCTGATCTTAGTATCCAGCCCCAAGGCCCCCACCGTAAATCACATTGGTAGCATAGAGTACATGGTGAGGCCCAATGCCCCCAGCTAAACAAACATGCTCTTATCAGGCAGGATATTCCAAGGGCTTAAAGGTTACGTCCCAGGAACCAGGGGCAAGGGCCAAACCTTTCTTTGGAATGTGCAGAGTATGGACAACCTAGACTGGCTGAGTTAATCCTTTACTGCACAGTTATACATTGTCATTCCTCTTAAGGTTTTATTTGAAGAAACGATTCCATTAAACAGAGGATAAAATTGAGGCCCAGAGATGAGAGTAGGTTTACCGAAGGCCATAGGGTGAGTTAACAAGGCACCCTGACCTTCCTAATACAGAGCTTTTTCCTTTGCAACACAGGCCTCAGTTTGCCCACCTGTGAAATGGGAATGCTGGGGCATCTTCCCTGCCTCTTTAGGTTCTGCCTTTGTAGAAGCCATTCTCCCACTTTTCTCTGTAGTCCAGGCCTTAGGAAGAGCAACCAGTGTTCTGCTATTCATGGGGCACAGTCAGCATCCTCCTCCATCTCTGGGGGCCTCTTAGCTGGAGTAGATCCTATGCTAATTTGTTGGTAGTGGGTAGCCCTTGACATTTTCTCTGGAAAGCAGCCAGGCCAGGGTCAGGGGTCGGCTGGAGGAGAGACACAGAACAAATATAGGTATGGGTTTGAGGGCCAGACAGCCCTAGTTTAAATCCTAGCTCTTTGCCACTTACCCATGTTTCCTCATCATTAAAATGAAGATAACAATAGCTATGTTTCAGGAAAAGGGGGGGAAAGCATTTTAGTGCCTCAGGTAAAGTCATGAAAATGTTTTGTTTGTCCCCAACAAATAAAGCCACTGCTGTCCATATTCTGTCTGAAGAGAGCCCTGCCCTCAGCTCTTTAATGAAACAAATTAAGCCTCACAGTTATGAAACTCAATCCTATACATTACTGCACCTCCACATCGCCCTGATTTTGTTTCCTTAAGGTTGACCAGGCAAAGATGACTGTCTTAACTTCACAGAGCAAGAAACTGAGGCTTTGAGAGATGGAATTTGCCTAAGGTAGATAGCAAAGTAGTGGTACAACCAATGCCTGAACCCGAGTCTCCTGATTCCCTGGATCCTCTCCACTCTAAGCATGTCTTAGAAGCATCCCAGGATGCCAATCTATTCTTTTTTTTTTTTTAAATAAATTTATTTATTTATTCATTTTTGGGTCTTCGCTGTTGCACACGGGCTTTCTCTAGTTGCGGCTAGCAGGAGCTGCTCTTCGTTGCGGTGCGCCGCCTTCTTATTGCTTCTCTCGTTGTGGAGCATGGGCTCTAGTCGCCCGGGCTTCAGTAGTTGTGGCACGTGGGCTCAGCAGTTGTGGCTCGCGGGCTCTAGAGCACAGGCTCAGCAGTTGTGGCGCACAGGCTTAGTTTGCTCTGTGGCATGTGGGATCATCCCGGACCAGGGCTCGAACCCGTGTCCTCTGCGTTGGCAGGCAGATTCTTAACCACTGCGCCACCAGGGAAGTCCCGCCAATCTATTCTTTATTCTTGTCTGCAGATCTGAGCACACAGGTGAAGGGAAATTGTGAGCTTACTCATGATGTCTTTTAAACTCACTCACGGACCATCTGGATTCATTCCCAAGTATTATATTTGCCTGTGCGAGCATATAGGTAATTGAATCTAGACAGATTTCCCACTATGAGTTTCCTCTCGGAGCTGTCTTGTGTGTCTGTCTCTCAGCCCTCTCTCAGTGACTCACTGGATTTCATGTACACAAATAAATCACAGTGTGTTCCTCTCCCCCTCGCTACTGGTAAGAAATCGCATGGCAGCACCATGAGATGTGAATAGAGTTGGGGTTGGAGGGAGGAGGATGGAGGTGGGAAGGGAGAAGAGCAGTTAAATGCTAATCAGATGGCACTGATGTCAGCCACAGTTAATCAGATTGTTAAAGACAAAGGCAGGATTGCACCCCTGTGCCAACAGCTATCTGAGCTCTTTCACGGGGAAGATGGATGCACCGCCCAGCCTTCGCTCTGATGAGACGCAACTGGACATAAAAGAACGTTCAACGCTTTCTGAACCCAACATGAATTACAAAGGAGGCCCATTTGTGGGGGAGAAGCCAGCTCACAGAGGACAATTATCGGATAATTACTCTTGCAGCCGAAACACTGAAAGAGTCTTTTCTTGCCTGTACAAACTTGTCCTCCTTAACACCTGCTCCAAGTCCCCTGCAGCCCCCTGGGCTTCTGCTCTAGACTCAGGGGGGTCGGGGTGTCCCTGGGCTTCTGCTGCAGGCTGGGGGGTGGGTTCAGAGTGTCTGTTCACAGGTGCAGTTGGTGTGCTCTTTGGGGTGATACGTACATCACGCCAAAATCTCCCCTCCATCTGTATGATTATGGCATATTGGGCTGTGCCAGGGAAATGAAGAGACAGACAAATTCACGAGGTGGGTTTCTATTTGCCCTCCCACTGCTAAAGCCAACTGTGTGATTGATGGGAATGGGCCGCCTTCCTGCTCTCTGTACCGTGATGAGATTATCTTCTGTAATTAGAATGAGTAGGTATGTATGTTCATCGAGAACAGCTCTCCAGCCTCGAAACCTTAGACCAAAGCATCTTTGTTGACTAAGGATTTCCCTTTATGGTAGCCAGCAGTGTTAGCTGCCTGCTGGTCTGTAATCCCTCACTTAAAGAGGTGGCCTTGATCTAAGACCCCCAGTCTTGTTCTCCACAGTGCTGCAGGCATAACCATGATTCATTAAATAGCTATTGATGAGGGGCCTCCTGTGTGTCAGGCTCATGGTCATTGAATAAGTTCTAGGGTGACAGTGACGAGAATAGGGCAGGCGTGGTTGCTGTCCTCGGGAAACCTACTTCTAGTACGGAAGAACGGGAAAGATGCCAGACAAGTACGACTTACGTTGTGGCTTATCTTTTTGGTAGGAGTTAAGTTGAGAAAATGCAGGAGTATCTTTTTGATAGTGTTAGGCGTTAAGGGAAGGACAGAAAATCCAGGAGAGACTACCGGCCACTAGAAGGGGGTGGTTTAGAAAGATCCCTCTGGCTGCTGTGGGTAGAATGGGCTGAAATTATGAAGCAAAGTCCGGAAGAGAAGCAGGGTTTTCATAACCATGTTGTGGGAATAATAGGATAGCTAAAAATATCTTTTTAAGGTACAACATGCTCTCTTTGCATCTTTCATGGCGGCCCTCAGGTTCTCTGGTGCCTTGTGAAAATGAAAAGCCGAGCTCATCTGACTCCCCACTGGACTGTGTGGAATGGAACCCTGGTGCCTGCCCTGGACGTTTCCCATGCTCTGTCTGCGACTACTCAATACTCCTGGAAATAATCTCCTTAGATGATTTTTTTTCAGAGTGATGAATGTCTGAGCCTGGTGGAGAGGATGGCTAGATGATCTGGGTTATGCCTATCCCATATTGAGGGATTTTCCTTCCTCTCCTCTGCTGGGGGTCCTGGGCCTTTCCTGTGCCCCCATGATGGAGGTGTTGAATCACGGATGGTCAGTCAATGATCCTAGCCTCCTCCCTTTTTCCTGGCACTCATTTCCCTGTCAGTTAACTCATCTCCAGGTGGAGGGAGGACATGGGATAGAAATCTGTCCATTTCAGTCCTGAAGAGAAAATTGGGAAAAGGAAGGAAATTACTAAAAAACCAACGGGTTAATGAGGAAATCAAAAGGGAAATGTAAAAATGCCTTGAGACAATGAAAACACAACCATACAAAATCTATAGGATGTGGTAAAAGCAGTTATTAGAGGGAAGTTCATAGCGATACAGGCCTACCTCAAAAAACAAGAAAAATCTCAAATGAAACAATCTAACCCACCACCTAAAAGAACTGGAAAAAGAAGAACAAACAAAACCTGAAGCCAGCAGAAGGAAGGAAATAATAAAGATCAGAGAGGGACTAAATAAAATAGAGATTAAGAAAAGGAAGGAAGTTAGAACAATGGACCTATGAGAGGCTGAGAACTGGACCAGAGTAGCTTTCACCACAATGAGGCCAGGGCACTTGGCCTTCATTAGTAATGTCTGCACCCTGCTACCCACCACCCAGGCATGGCCACATTCAGAATTCTAGAATTTCTGGATTTGAAGGGAACTTCATTATCTCCTAAGCTCTTGCTAAGTGTTCCAAAGCACCCTTTCTCTTCTTCACCCACTACATTCATTGGACGTCTAGCATGTGCAGAGCTTTGCAAGAAATCCAAAGATGCGTTGCCTATCCCAGCTTCCCTTTTTTCTCCCCATCCTTCCCCATTCTCCTCACTCTTCCCTCTCTACCGCCTTCCTTCCTTGATGAATTCAATAAATTTTTTTTACAATTTCTTCTCCATAGAAGACACTATGGTAGTTGGTAGGGGATATAATAGTGAGTAAAATTAATAAAGTTTATATATTTTACTGTGCGCTCAGCACTGCATTAACTTAGCTTTTCAAGAAAATACAGGGAATACCAAACCCAACACAGAGGACAACAGTGTAGGGGGGTCTTGTGGTTCCCAGACAGCTTCTGAATGTCACAGTTATTCTACACTTGGGACACACATATTCATGAGAGGTGACATTGCATGAGTGTGGACCGTCTTGTGGGAGACAGTGAACATGAGAACAAGTCACCAAGACCAATTCAGGTTGTGAGAAGCACTCTGAAAGGAATGATGCAGAAAGTGAAAAAGGGGATTTTGGAGAAGGAGAGCTGAGACCTGGATGACCAGAGGAAGCCAGCCAAGCAAAGATATCAAAGAGAGTGCCAGACTGAGGGAACAGCATGTGCAAAGGCCCTGAGGTACAGAATTAATTTGGAAGTTTTAAGGAGAAAAAAAGTGCATGGGGTCATACTGTAGTTTGAGGGGAAGCATGGTAAGAGATGATATTGGCCGGGGGGTGAGGAGGTGGTGGTCCAAGGCTAGGCCCAAAAGGCTTTGAAGCCCACTGAAAGGAGTTTTGATCTTATTCTCAGTGTTATGGGCAGCCACTGATGGGTTCTAACCAAAGAGATCCTATGACCTGATTTACATCTTAGAAGTACTACCCATCCACTCCAGATGATTTGATCATTTCCAAGGACTCATCTGGTACAAATCTTGATTGGGGATCGATTTTTGAGGTGTGGTGGGAAATCTGCAGTGGCTGACAGTCTACCTGTGTATGAGGATTCCCATCTGTCTTGCCCAAAGTAGAGGACCACCATGGGTCCCTTGATATAACTGCAAAGTCAAGACTTCCTTGAAGAGCGTGAAGTACTAGGTGAAGTTCAGGTGACTTGTGTTTAACCTAAATGTTATTAATAAGCAAGTTAGTGAGGCCCATGCGAAGTTTCTCCCGAGTCTCTGGGCTCTAATTAGTCAGCGCAGAGGGTGGGGATGGTCGTCACTCCCCTCAGTGGTCCTCTTCGCTGATTTTAACCAAGTGGGAAGAACAGACCCAGGGAGCCAGATGGGACCAGCTTGATTACTGAGGAAGCTGGGCTGTAGACCATAGATGGACACCTACGCTCTGTCCTCCGCAAGTGACTTTGATTCAGCGTACCCAGGCCCAAGGAGAGAAGTCTGGAAAAGAGGGGGGACAGAGGGGGAGCCCCACTGCTGGCTTTTTGGTCCAGTGCTGTTGCCCTGGAAACGGGATGCCATGGATATCAGATATCCCAAGTACCTCCCTCCCTAACACCTCCAATCAGATGATCCCTCCTCTCTCAGGAGAAGTGAGGGAGAGATGGAGAAGTGGACCACTCCCTGCTGGAGTGATGCACATTTTCCCCACCCCCTGTGGAAATGTGAGAGCCGTCTGAAACCCTGAGAAAGGTTGGGGTTTGTTCTCTGCCCTCCTCTGAAACTGGGGTGGCAAACCTCAGGGAGTTAAGTACTATTACTAACTAGTATTGCTATAAAAATAGCACACACATGGCAAATCAATGAAATTATTAAAAAATGATGCACAGTAAAAAGTGGTTCCCTCTCCCACTGCAAGCCTCAGTCCTGCTCTGCTAAGGCAATTCCCATTACTTTGCTCAAATGTAGTCCTTTCACGCCCATGAGAGCTGTTATACCCACTACTCTACCTTGATTTTTTTCACCTCACACTGAATTGTGTTGGCACATAGCTCTGCTGTTCTTTATGTTATTTTTAAATTAGTTACACAGTTGTTGAATAGGTAATATTTTATTGATACACACACAGCTATATATGTATATATACATATACATACACATAGATACATATGTATCGATGTAAAGGTATGTAGTGAAAATTCTCCTTCCCACCATTACTCGCCATCCTATTTCCAGTGTCCCACCTCCCCTGTAACCATCATGATTAGTTTCTTGTGTCTCCTTTCAGAGTTTCTTTATGCACATATAAGCAAATGCCAACATATCTAGCTTTATTTTCCTTCCCCATTTCTACACAAAAAGCAACAAATTCTGTGTAGTGTTCTGCACTTTGCGTTTTAACCTAACACAAACCATGGCCATCTCTCCTCTTTGGCCCACAGATAGCTTCGCCGTCCTTTTCTTGCAGCTGCACAGCCTTCTGTCTGGATGTTCTGTAATTGATTTAACCTTATTGATGGATACTTCGTTTGTGTCCAGGTCGTTTGTGGAGAGTGCTGCATTGCTTAACCTCGTATGTCTGTCATTTTGCACGTGGGCAGACATCTCCCTGCAGGATAAATTCCCAAAGTGGACTTGAGTCAAAGGGGAGGTGTAATTCTGAACATTCTCGCCAGGTTACTCAACATGTAATTCACCAGGGACTTCATCTCATCCGTTTGAGCCCTGCGTGTATTCCATCTTGTGTTTCTACAATCATTTAACTAGCCCCCTATAGATGGGCAGGTAAATTGTTTCCAGATTTTTGCTAATAGAAATAATACTTGGTACTGTGAACACTTTGTACCATCCCACTGGGTGTCATGACCATAACTGTCCTTCTGTTTGGGGACCTGACCAAGCAGCCCATCTACCTAGAAATCTACAGCTGTTTAGATGGAACTTTTTTTGCTACCAAGCCACTGCATCCACACTCTCTTGCTAGCCCTCATGTGCCACAAATCCCCGGCCTGATCTGTGACACGAAGTCTGGCTACGGTGGGGTGGGCTTCCTGGGTGCTCTGGAGTAAAAGTGTGGTGAGGCAGGCGAAAGATCGACCAACCATGGGCACACCTGCAGCAATAACTAGAGAAAGCGAGAGAGCACCTCGGAATCACCTGGGGCGGGGGGGGGGGGTGCATTCTAGAAACCCACTATGCCTGGATCCAACTGCCCCAGATTCCAACTTAGATGGTCAGGTTAACAGTCACCAGAAGTTAAGCATAGACAGAGCTGGAGGGCAGCAACACTCTTGTGTAGAGTAGGTGTCAGGGTAAATAAACAAGTTTAGGTTATTCTGGAAGGTGTTTTTTCAGCATCAATCAAAATGTTAAATATGTAAATCTTTTGGCTGAGCAATACAACTTCTGGTACGTGTTCCTGAAGAATTACCTGGACATGTTCACGAAAGGTATGTCTTTATTGCAGTGTTATTTGAGAAGACAGGGTGGAGAATAACAACCTGAATATGAATCGATTAAGAGCCTGATTCAATAATGTATATGTTTATATTTTAATGTAGCCATTAAAAAAGCATGAAGTAGCCACATATGTGCTGACAAAAACATAGCCATGATGGATTTTAAGTGAAAAAATGGTGGTGGGGCACTAGTGTAATGGAATACTATACAGCAGTGAAAAATGAATTGATCAGAACTACACTTATCAACATGGATGGATCTCACAAAATGTTGAACGAAAGGAAAGGAAAGGAAGGAGCAGGTTGCAGGAGGATTCACATATAAAGTTTTAAAACGGGCTGCACAATATATTCAGAGATACTGACACATAATAAACAAATGCACACAATAACTAATAATAATAATAAAATATACATAATGCACATAATAAATGAGAATGCTCAAGGCCAAATTCAGGACGGGAGTTACTCCCAGGAGGTGGAGAAGAAGAAGGAGAGGGTGGTAGGGAGGAACAAGCAGAGGTTGCCTGTACTGGTTTGCCTGCTGTTTCTTACGCTGAAGGTGTACACACGTGGGTACAGTTGCCTTACTCTTCAACTCTTTCTGAATGGCTGGAATATTTCAAAACGCACTTCTTAGTAAGTGCCAGAGCAATATATGCGATGTCGTAACTGTGAATGTTTAGATTGACAGTGACAACAGGGCTTTATGAGGGCTGACAGCTGCTCTGTGAGCTGTGCTGTACACTCATGGTCTCATCTTACTCTCTGACAAGCCTACTCTAAGGCTGGTGTGATCCCACCTTACAGATGAGAACAGGGAGGCCCCGAGCAGGGAAGGGACTGTCCAGGGTCTTGTGGGTAGTTAGCAGCAGGCTGAGTCTGGAACCCAAGCAGTTCTGACTTCAACCCCACACGCCTATGTGCTGTCACACCTTTTAAGGTGAAAATGCTTTATTATTTTTATATCAGTACATTTTATTTGGAGATTAAACAAGATCCTATTAACAGGGGTTCCCTTTGGAAGGCAGGACTGGTGGATGGGTCGGGGTGGTACAGGGCAGATACTTCTGATTTTACACCTTTCAGGTATTCTTGCATTTTTCAAATAAACTATTTTATGTGGAAAAGAGGAAAGGACACAGGAAACAAGGTCAGAACCTGTCTAATCCTACCCCAATTTGCTCTATGATCTTGGACAGGTCACTTCCTCTTTCTGAGGCTTGATTTTTATTTTCATCTATAAAATGGGAAAAACAAAATGCCAAGTTCACAGAATTGTGTGGAGGTTGGAATGAGATCACAGCTGGGAATGCACTTGGCAGAGTGTCAGTCGCCATCTGAATGTCAGTATTGTTAGCCCGGGCACAGGTAGAGGACTCTGACTGAGGCACTAGATGAAACCCCACGGCACCCGAAGCCCACCCCCATCTCTGCCCTTTCTGTCCCAGAAAGTCTTCTCGAAGTCCAGAGGGTCCTTGTTCCCGCAGGGCTGAGTGAGCTGGGTCTGGCTGAAGGGAATGGGTCGTATTCATCAGCTCTGACTGTTTGCCGTCCAAGGTGGACCTCTGGATGCCCGCACCTGCTGCCTGTGTCTGGCACATGGTAGGTGCTCGCTGAATCAATGAATGATCAAATGTGAGTGGGAGAAAGAAATACAGCCCTCACTTATGTCAGTGTCCTTATCTGTAAAATGGGGATTAGCCTAAGACCTTCTCCGCCCTAAAATTCAACGATTTAAGCAAACCAAAGCAGATAAACCCCAGGAATGGGAGGGAAAGTCTATTCAGTTCTGGGGGCGGTACCAATGGTCATCAATTAGAGGGTCTTTTGTTCCCCCCCCCCCCCGCCCCCGCCCAAGGGACATTTGGCAACGTCTGGAGTCATTTCTGATTGTCACACGGGGGTGGGGGGAGGTTGCTACTGGCCTCTAGCGAGTGGAGACCAGGGATGCTACCCAACATCCTGCAATGCGCAGGACAGCCCCTTGCCCCACAGCAAAGAATTATCCAGCCGAGATGTAGAGGGCACGGAATGAACTGACATTCTTTGTTTCTGGTTTTGTCTGATGTGCTTTGATGTGGTTTTTCAAGCCTCCAATAGCCCTGTGTTGTTATGGCTGCTAACATGCTGTGTGACCCTGGGCAGCCCATTTTCCCTCTCTGGGCCTCAGGTCCTTCCTCTGGGCACTTTGTAACCAGGAACTCTGGGACACTTTCCATCTATAAGAGGTGACATTTTGTTTTTGGTTTTGTCCCTGTGGGAGCCAAGCAAACCCACCAGCGTGGGCTGAGCACGTCCTTATGGTGGAAGGTGAAGGCACCAGAAAGCACCACTGAATTAGATATGGATATTATTGATGAGAGCAGTGACTAACGTTTTTGTGCTGCCGTTTGTCGAAAGATATCCATTGGTCCACCTGCCATTCCTGCTTCCTAAAAGTAGCCACTTTGACTACTGACTCACGAGTCCAGTGAGAGAAGAGTTCCCATCATCCCCGCTGGGAGACTGCATCCCAGAGGGGTTCGATGACTAGTGAATGAAGCAATTCTGTGATTACAAATGTTTGTCTCCTTTCCCTCCTCCTCTCCATCACAAGGCAGCATTTAAACCCTGCTCTTTTCATAAAATTTTTTTCACTTAAGAAAGTTTTGAATACTTCTTACGCACATTTTAGAAAATGTCAAAAAGTAGAAGGAAGAAAACACGCCACTGAAAGGCCCACCACCCAGAGGCAACCAGGATCACACTTGGGGGCCTTTCCTCCAAGTCAAAAAATGACTCTGGTTGCGATTTGTTTGAGTTGGTTGTGTCCAGTCGTTTGCATCCACACCATAGAATTTTACGTCTTGCTGTTTTCGCAGAACATTATAGCAGAAGCATCATCCGGCTTCTGTTTGCTCCCCTTCTCCTTCTATCCCTTCGTGCCTGTGTGATGTGCTATTGCCTAGAATCCAGGCTGTTCCTGGCCATTGTGCAGGCATTTAAGGTACAGATCTTCAGCTTCGGAGCCTCAGAACTTGTGCTTTTTCGACTTCAGTGGGATGCTTCCCAGTCTAACCTCCCATCTCCCCATCAACGTCAGAGAAAAGACAGAGGGAGATGTGTTTCCCCCACAACTTGGGTAGCAGAACAAATGCTCAGTTGCCTTCAGCGTTGCTCCATTCTGTCCTGAGAGAGAAAAGCAGCATAAGGATGTAATTAAAGCTCTGTCTCTTCGGTTTGGTACCCGTATTGGGTTATCGCTGTGCGTCTGCCTTCCTAACTTCATTGTTTTTTGAATCGAAGTATAGTTGATTTACAATGTCGTGTTAATTTCTGCTGTACAGCAAAGCGATTCAGTTATATATATTCTTTTTTTTTTTTTTGCGGTACGTGGGCCTCTCACCGTCGTGGCCTCTCCCGTTGCGGAGCACAGGCTCCGGACGCGCAGGCTCAGCGGCCATGGCTCACGGGCCCAGCCGCTCCGCGGCATGTGGGATCCTCCCGGACCGGGGCACGAACCCGCGTCCCCTGCATCGGCAGGCGGACTCTCAACCACTGCGCCACCAGGGAAGCCCTATGTATTCTTCTTCATATTCTTTTCCATTACGGTTTGTCACCGGATGTTGAATATAGCTCCCTGTGTCATACAGTGGGACCCTGTTGTTACGCCTCCCTAACTTCCTGAATGCAGGGACCGTGTCCTAGAGTGTCGACTCTCTCATGCTGAGGTCAACCAGCCAAGAGAGTCAGCACCCAGTGCTTTCACTCGTCAGTTGATTGGCAGCATTCCAGTGGGGCACTGGACACGCACGATAAAGGGAGAACCAGCCAGACGTGACCACGACGATCGAAAAAGTTAAGTGCTATGGGAAGGAGGAGTTAATTTAACCAGGTGGTCACTGGGGCCCCAGGAAAAGCTGGCCTGTTTGAGCAAGTGAAGTCTCTGGACCTCTGAGGCCATGGAATCCAATTCTGGCTAATTCCCACTGGGATGTGGTTTCACATGGCACTCATTTGGCCAGCGTCCCAGCTGAGAGCAAAGGCCGGGGGGTCTCACGGGCTGCATGCCTTGCAGATCACAGAATACACTCATCTGTCTTGAACATGGCCTTCAGTTTGGAGCCAGCCAGCAAGACCCCAGCGTGTGTGAGCTCTGAAGAGTAAGAAGAGGCATCGGGGGCAGGGAGATGAATGGTGCATGTTGCGACCCTTCTTGGGAGTCAGGTGTTCAGTGAGAAAGGGCTGACGCAGTCCAGTGGATCCGCTTCCTAAAATGCTTTCTAGCTGCTGAGCTTGGCACCAGTTTTTCCCTGGGGACCCCGGAGGTGGAGCAGTGATTGGGGGTGGGGAGGAAGTTGACTACAGGGTCCTCTTTCTTGTATTTCCTTCTGCTTTTCTTGGCTCTGCTGGATCTCGGTGGGCTCGGAGGAGATCCAGATGTGATGGGCCTGGCAGAGGAGACCAGACCCATCCGGTCTGGTTAAAATTCGTATTTTAACCAGGAACATGTTGGCGTTGCGGGGTGCCATCTGGGGGGTGGAAAGATGCTGTAGCCCACCCAGCAGAAACGCAAACAGACCAGGGGTTTAAGAGAGAGGGGTTTTGTGGGGAGAGGCCAATTCAAGCTGAGGAGAGGCTGCAGGTGATACTACTCCGTATTTCTTGAAGGCTAGCAGCGTGGTCTTTGCCATCAGGAAAACCAAGGTTTTGAAACCCAGCTTTGTTGTATGACCTTGGAAAGTTATTTAATATCCTAAAGCCTCCATTTGCCCATCCGTAAAATAGGAATAATGATTTCTAATTAGTAAGGGTGAGAAAGATTTAGGTGAGGTAATGAATACAAAGCGTGTAGCACATGCCTTTGCACATATTCAGCACTCGATAAAGTCATCAGAAATGAAATGTTATAAATATCACTCTTATTATAGCCAAGGCACGTTGATGTGCTTTATGTCATTTGTAATCTTGTATCACCTTTGACACAACTTGTTTTCCAAGTATTTCTATCTCTCACTCCCTCTTCCGCTTCCTCTCTCTCCTCCAGCCCCTTGTGATCAAGGGGGCATTTTTGTGAAAAGACCGGCTGAAACTAATGTGGCCACAGGACCCAACAAAACTCACAAGCTAGTGTCTGGACTGAGGTTATCACTTGGCCCTTTTTATTAGCAAGATTACCAACAAGCTCTAAGAATAATTGCCAATTACCTGATTGTTTCAAAAATCAACAGTCAGAGCTGGAAGGACCCTTAGATTTTATCTAGTCTGGCTGCCCATTTGACACACAGAAGAGGAAACCCACCCAGTAATGATGGGGAGCAGTGGCCAAGACAGGACCACTATCCGGGTCCCCCAACCCCTGGTTGCATCCAAGCTCTGTGCATCAAACCACAGCTGGGTCTTGGGAGCCAGGTGTCCTGAACCCTCATCCTCGATTGTTCTTGTCTTATCACCTTCTCACTTGACAGTCTACAAAGATGGTCAGTACCAATCATTTGATAAAAGTGACCGTGAGCATAAAAGTCACAGCTTTCAAGCAGGGCCACAACTGAGCTGATCCTATGAGGTAGATGGAGTGTCTCTACTACACAAAAGAGGCTTAATGGACTTGCCCAGGTTCACGCAGCTAGTAACTGTCAAAGGCAGGATCTGAGCCCAGGTCTAACCCCAAAGCCTCAGCGCTTCCCACCCTGGACCAGGAAACCTGCCTGGCACCTGAATGACCTGGATCTGTCCTCAGGTTGGATCTGGCCCCAGGGCCATCGTCGTCCTGGAATGTACACGGGCTTGGTAATCAGTGTTACACAACAGGAATATTTGTTGATGCCAGTTGCACACTGTTGCAGTCTAGATAGATTGAGCCACTGCTGGTACTGACTCCATGAAAGTAAAAGAGCCTTTCCAACGGCTATGGAAATAAATTTAAATGACAGTGCTGAAGGGACCTGAGACTGTGGCTGAGTGAGTGTCTTTTTCTGCGGAAAATTGACAAGGACAGCTATCAGTCCTTTGTCCCCAGGACATAATTCCTCTCTATCTCAAGATCATCATTGGTAACATTCAGCCCCCTGCTGAGGGCACGATTACAATGACAAGAGTATAAAAAACAATGAGGGATACAGCAGCGGATACATACCGGGCACTCTGTGGGTGAGGGACCCACATGTGCATACATGTACGTATGCTTTCCATAATCAACCTCTTGAACGATGAAAACCCTATGAAATAGGGGACAATAGCCCCATTTTACAGCTGAGGAAACTGAGGCTCAGAGAGGTAGAGCCATTTGCCAGCTTGCAGTTGGCAGAACTGGGTCTCAAATAAGTAGATGCAGCTGTTTTCAGGCATGATTCTGCTAAACAGTAGCCTGGGCCAGCCCTTATTTAAAATTATTAGGTGGTTTTCCTTTCAAGACAAAAATAAATCACAAGGAGTCAGCAGGACATACAAGGCCCACCAGAGACTGGCCCCCACCTCCCTACCTCACCAGCTCTCTCTTTAATCACCCTCCACCTCTGTCCCCTGTTCTCTTTCATTCCTCTTTTGCGCTCACCTCAGCCAGGCCTCGGGTCTTCCCACACCCCTCTGTTCTAAACCTGCCTCACGATTCTGGATCCTTAAATCTTTGTGAGTTTCCCACAAGGTCACTTGTACATTATTTAGTTAAAACAAAAAAAAAACTCCTCCAATCCCAGGATAATATAGCCCTGAGTCAGGGCACACAGCTTAGAGAAGAGACTGTGGGTTGGTTACAGCCCCACTCATCCTCTTAGTGGGATAGCCTTGTGCAGTGAGCAATCTGCCCAGCTGTACATGGATGGTGGTCCTGCCCCACAGACTGGGTTAGGGGCCTGTCCTCTTAGCACATAAAGCTTTTCTCCTTCTAAGCGTTTATCACATCAAATATGATTATTTCTACTTTCTTATTCCCCCTCCCAGGGCATATTTAACTGGACTGTGAAATTCTTGTGCCCTTGGTTTCTGTACCTCTAATGATTAGCTCAGGCTGGCCATGATCAACCCCAGTCTCCCTGGTTGGGAAAAGGAAGTAAGAAAGGAAGGGAAGAAGGAAGGAACGAAAGGAGGCAGCCCCACATTGGTTGATTGGGCTGTACCAGCATCCTAGCAAGACTTGGGTACCACCTCAGGGGGGCCACCCTCAGAGTCTGCCAGTTGAGGACCTAAAGCCCCTGGCCCCGAGCTAACTGGTGTCCATTCTCTTTCCAAGATGCGCCACTGGAGGGAGATGCTGGCCCTTCAGGTACTTACTTTCTGCCCTTGGAAGCCCTGGGGAGCAGCAGTCTGAGCCACGAGACCCCCAAAGAGAGAGTGACCACGGCCCCTCTGAATCCAGCGCAGTCAGGGGACGAGCTGCACAAGCCAGAGTTGGAAGGGATGGTCCCCTCCGCACCTCAAGACTCCGCGGCCGCGTCCATGCTGCTTCCGCTTCCGGAGGAACCCGGCACCGGGCATGCCTTTCCCCCGACGAAGAAGCCGCCCTCGCTCAAGCAGGTGAACTTGACCAGGAGGCAGCTGAGGCCGAAGGCCACCACCGCAGCAGCTGTGCAGAGGGCGGCGTCCCAGCCAGCATCCTCGGACCTGGTCCTCCTCTCCTCTGCCACGGAGAAGCTCCGCCCACCTGGGGACCAGGACCCCGTGGCCTCCACAGGGGAGGGGACCCACCCACTGTCGCTGTCATCGGAGGAGCCCCTCTGGCTGGAGCAGAAGGAAGGTGCAGTCCCCACGACGCCCGCGCCCCTACAGATCGCCCCCTTCACCTCGCAGCCGCTGGTGGCCCACACGCTCCCCCAGAGCCCCGACCCCGGGGCGCCCGCCGTGCCTGAGGAGGCCCACGAGGCTCCCCCAGGGGATGCCAGCCCCATGACCCTGATGGACAAATGTGAGAACGAGCTGACCGGGTCGGCCTCGGAGGAAAGCCAGGAGACCACGACGTCCACCATCATTACCACCACGGTCATCACCACCGAGCAGGCCCCAGGTGTGCAGCCCCCAACCCGTCCAGCCCTCCCAGAACTGCGATGAGGCACCTGCTGTGTGCAGGGCATGGGAGAGGGGGGCCGGGGAGGTCCCCGTCCCACCATTGGTTACCATCTATGGAGCCCTAGCTATGAGCTTGACCCTGTGGCCCAGAATTAATATCCCTGTTTTAGAGATGAGATCCCTGAGACCGTAAGACGTCGAGTACCCTGCCCAATGCCACACAGCTAAACAGCGGGATTCAAAGCCTTTCATCTTGGAACAGAATCCTTTTGTCTGCCTAGAAGGCCCTGGCCTTTCAAGGTGCTTTTGCTTTTACCGTTACTTGAACTTGATAAAATGCACGTCTATGTTCCAGTCTTTCTTCTACCTTTTTTTCCATCTTCAAACACAGAGGAGAGACATCAGCTGTCAATCATACATTGATCTTGGACAAATGCAATGTGGCCGCTCAGGAAAGAGTATGATCTCTAGGTTTGACTCCTGCTTGCTGTGTGAGCTTGGCCCAGATGCGCACCCCCTCTGAGCTTTGCTTTACGTAATCTCTGAGATGAGAATTAAGGTCTACCTTAATTCTACAGGTCTACCCCTGTAGACCGATGAGGTGCCTGGCAGCCTGTAGTAAGTTATCATTCTGTGTCAGATGCTGCTATTTGATTATCATGTTGATTCTGGAGCTGAAGGAGAATGAACAGCAGTGGGAGGAGTGGGGACAGGAGAACACAGGTGTCCCCAGAGGCCCTGTTCCAGCCCGCAGCCCATCTGAGAGATGACATCTCAGCTGTTCTCCGTGTCCTAATGACAGTGCTTTCCTCCAGCTCTCTGCAGTGTGAGTTTCTCCGATCCTGAAGGGTACATCGATTCCAGTGATTACCCACCGCTGCCCCTCAACAACTTCCTGGAGTGCACGTACAACGTGACAGTCTACACTGGCTATGGGGTGGAGCTCCAGGTAACCCCAGAAAGGTGCCCTGCAGTGGCTGCCTCTTCCAGCAGAAAGTCTCTGAAGGATTGTCTGAGTCAGGCTTGTTTTTATCATCCTAACCAGTTTGGTTCTGGCTTTGCCCTAATGGGGCAATTTAAGCTGGGCTTTGGGGGATGAATAGGAGTTCCTAACTCAGGGCACAGCTGAAATAGCTTGGCACACATGGAGGGAAGGGGATGTGTTGATAAGTTGTGAATCATTACACCCAGAAGGAAAGTCCTCTGATATCCTGCTTATCAAACACACACATAGCCATGGAAGCCCCATGTGGCTCATTTGATTCATAAACTTTTGGCTGCAAACTAAGAATGGAAAAGCAGGGTAGCATAGTGCTCAAGCATCTGGGTTTTAAGTCGCGGCTCTACCAGTTAATGCTATATGACTTTGGGTAAGGGACTCCAGCTCTCTGAGCCTCAGTTTCCCCATCAGTAAAACAGATGAAAATGTTGCTGCTTTACAGAGTTTCAGGGAGGAATAAATATGACAGTGCACAGAGGGCATTCATCCAGAGCCTAAGGGAGAGACAGCGGGCACTCAATGCATGTTACCAATTATCCCCACCCTAGCTCCAGGCCATCCCCAACCGACCTCCCCATCTTT
Source organism: Delphinapterus leucas (assembly GCF_059928025.1). Taxonomy (NCBI): domain Eukaryota; kingdom Metazoa; phylum Chordata; class Mammalia; order Artiodactyla; family Monodontidae; genus Delphinapterus; species Delphinapterus leucas. The sequence goes on from NC_143142.1 coordinate 19,868,464, forward strand.
AGAAGCACTTTTTGGTATGAAGTAAGATGACATGCCAGGAAGTGGTGAACTGTCCAGTTCACTGTCCCACAGAAGAAAGGGTGGAAGTGAAGCCAGAAAGCCACCAGAAGATTTCAAGCAGAGTCAGTTGTATGACATAAGCAGAACTTTACTTTAAGAAGGTTTTCTGATTGTGTAGGGAGGATGAAAGGTAAGCCTCTCTGCAGAACTTGTGTCCAGAGCTTAGCACAGCACGTGGCACGTGGTAGGTACTTCGTAAACATTCATGGACTTAACCTGGAGAAAAGTTGCAGTCCAGCTGATTCTGGCACTTCATGAGCACTTTCCTCCACTTGAACAAACCCACTCTGTCTAATACTGTACGGAGCTTTTTATCAGGCACTGTAGAATTCCTTCATTAGCACCTACTCTGTACCAGTCACAGCAGTGGGGGACAGGGTGATGTGTAAAACTGCTGCAGTGCCTGCCCTAAAGGAGTCTGCTGTTTTGTGATTGAGATAGACACACGTGGAAGACATTGGGATGCTTCTCCCAATGGTTTGTAGTAGATGTTCATAGTGGATGTTGTAGAATCACAGTGGAGAGACAGGCAAGCTCCTCGGCAGTTAGGGAAGGTTTCACGGAGAAGGGTAATTTTAGTGGGGCTTTGACGAATGAGTAGGCATTCATCAAAGAGGAAAGAGAGTAAGGTGTATGGCCTGAAAGAGGAAAGACTTGTCAGTAATGCCTGCCTTGCTTACACAAGAGGCAAGGGTCTGGGGTCCCAGGCCCCACTAAGAGAAGCAGAAATGTTCATATTGGGAACTGGGGACTGACTAAGGTCCCCATCCCACCCCCGCTCCATTTGTTCAGCATCCTTGTCTGTGAGTAAAGTATCTCCCTTCTTTCTCTCCCAAGCCTGGAAAGTGGACTAGGCAAACCAAGTACATGGAGCTTTGAGGAGCCTCTGCCATTGAAGCCACCATTGAGGAGGATAAGAAAGTGGGCCTGAGAAAGCCCTAGAGATGAGCCCCCCCACGCCCTCACCAGTTTATGCAGAAGGGCAAGAGTGTATTCAGTCAGTCCCTAAAGATTATTGAGCACATACTATGTGCCAGGCACGATTTTAGGCCCTGGGGACCCTGAGCAGCACAGAAAGTTTCTTGCCTCCCTGGAGCTTACCTTCTGGTGAAATGCCTTCTGTCTCCCTGGAGATGGGACCTCAGGCACAAGCTGATCAAACCCCTGCCCCCACCTGCCAGCTCCAGAAGACTCTGTCTCGGCTGCCAGCATCCAGAAGCCCCTTTCATGGGACTCAGATAAGGGGGCTAACAGATGCCCTGTCCCAAACATGACTCAGATTCTGTCTACCCCTACCTGTCTCCAGGTGAAGAGTGTGAACCTGTCCGAGGGGGAGCTGCTTTCCATCCGTGGGGTGGATGGCCCTTCCCTGACCATTCTGGCCAACCACACCCTCCTGGTAGAGGGGCAGGTGATCCGAAGCCCCACCAACACCATCTCCGTCTACTTCCGGACCTTCCAGGACGATGGCCTTGGGACCTTCCAGCTGCACTACCAGGGTAAGATCAGGCTGAGGCTGTTGAGATGTAGCTTTTGTCTCCCTTTCTCTCTGGAGCCAAGGATTCTCACCCTTCTTGTGCCAGGGACCCCCTCTGGCAGTTTGGTAACACTGTGAACCGCTTCTTAGATTTGTGTTTTTAAGAGCATAAAATATATACAATTCAAAAGGAAGCCATTCGTATTTAATAGCAGTTGTCAAAATATTGTTTTCATCTATGATATCATAATCTATGTGCTTCTTTATTAACACATTAAATAATATTTCCCAGTGGCTCTGATAATTACTGTAATTTCAAAGGAGCATAAGAAATATGTCAAGATACTCATTTTGATATGAAAATATCTATGATTTCTCTTGGTGACAAAGTCACATGTTCTGTGACTATGTTACAGATTGTTGCCTACATTTGTGATTGAAGGAAATACCATTGTTAAGTGAAAGGTTAATGAAGGATGAGCAAGCCCCCTTTTCCCGTTCAAGTTCATGTCTCCTGAATCTGACACACAAATCCCATGAGAGTCCGTGGGTTTCTGGGAAACAGCCTTTGCTACTGGAGTCCTTCTCTCTTTTTTCTTCTTCTCCACTGTTTCTTTCTTTCCTTTTTTGTCTGTTTCTAGTCTCCTCTCTTTTGTTTTCTGTTCACCTTTCTCCTCTCTTCTCCTCCCTCTTTTCTTGCTTCCTTCATATCTTTCTTTTCTCCCCTCCCTCTCTTCATTCCCACCCCCATTCTCTCTTCCTTCTCTCTCTCATTTCAATGTCATCCCATTTTCCCCACCTCCTGGGCGTTTCCCAAGATCTCCGGTTACTTCCCTTACCAGGAGCTCCCCCTGGATACTTGCCAAGTATAAGATGGGGAAGGGGAGCCCTTAGCCATACCTTGGGAGGTTGAAAGCCATCCACGTTTACGTCACATTGACTAAATGTCTGGAAAAACAATTCATTTAAAAATTTCCCCTTGGATGTTTCTGAAACAGATGGGTGACTGTATACAGGAGTGTCCGTTTCCTCACACCTTCTCAATATGCAGACTACCGTCTGTTGTCTTTGTTAATTAAAAAATGGAAAAAAATAGCTCATTGAGCCATGAGCTTGAATTTAGGCCTCCTCATGGGAACTGGGAATGCAGATATCCTAGGCTGCAGGAGAGGTCAGACCATAGTCTAGTGGTGGAGCTAGGACGGGTTCAGCACCCTCTTATGAAAATGAAACTCCAGGAGCTCAACGTGGTCACGTACACCCTTCTACCACCCCATCCAGTGAGCTCTGTGCACCAGATATTGGGCTAAGGAGGCTCTTCTTTGGCATTTCACATGTAATCCTTACCGCCACCTGTGAAACAGGGACGATCACAGAGAGGAGAGTGAAGTTCAGGGCACTGTGTCAGTTTCTCAAGGTCACACGGTTTCTGAGTGATGGAGTAAGAGAATGTAAACTCACATCCATCGCCCTCAGAGCCCAGGCCCTTACCTCCCAGGACAGTTGTTTCCAAGCTTTCATATCTTGGGCATTTCCTGAAGTACTGGTTATTCTAACTCTGGTCCAAGAGCCTGCATTTTTATCAGACACCTGAGCTGTTCGTGCAGGTGAGACTAACCTACCTCAAGGAGAAGGCCGTTCTGTCTCCAGGGAGAGATGGGAACACATTTGTCGCCCCAAACCTGCTGTCTCTGCTTAGGCAGGGTGGGGAGCTTTGAGCCTAGAAAAAAGCTCTCATCTGGCAGTCTCAGCACCACGTGATCAACTCGAGTCAGTAAAATACCCTCCTCCAGCACTCCAGGGGCCTCAGGGGCCTCATCTTTTCTCCTCAGCAAAAATTGACTCCCAGGATGTGGGTCATGTTCTTTGTCTCCCCCTCCGAGAGATGACTGTCTGCCCCTGCATTTCTTCCCAGCCTTCATGCTGAGCTGCAATTTTCCCCGCCGGCCTGACTACGGGGATGTCATGGTGATGGACCTGCACTCAGGTGGGGTGGCCCACTTCCACTGCCACCTGGGTTACGAGCTCCAGGGTGCCAAGACGCTGACGTGCATCAATGCCTCCAAGCCCCACTGGAGCAGCCAGGAACCCATCTGCTCAGGTACATGCCAGCCTCAGCCAGACCAAACACGGATGGTCCACTTAAGAGGGGAGAGACCAGCCCCCAGGGTATTAACATTGACCTTAGGGAAGAGATTCCTCCAAATACAGATGGCTGCTGCCATTTAAAGTTTTGTTATATGATAAAATTGACCATTAGTGACACTTAGTCCATTCGCAATCTTGTGCAACCATCACCACTACCTTTATCACCCCCAGAAGGACACCCTGGACCCAGTAGCAGTCACTCCCCATTTGTCCCTGTCCCCAGCCCCTGGCAACCACCAGTATGCTTTCTGTCTCTATAGATTTGCCTATTCTGGACGTTTCAATACATGGGATCGTACAATATGTAACCTTTTGTATCCGGCTTCTTTCACTTAGCATAGTGCTTTCAGGGTTCATCCATGTTGTAACGTCTGTCAGAACTTCATTCCTTTTTATGACTGAATAATATTCCATGATGTGGATAGGCCACATTTCATCTGTTCATTCGTTGGTGGACATTTGAATTGCTTCCACTTTGGGGGTATTAGGAATAATGCTGCTGTAAATGTCTGTATGCAGGTTTTTATGTTTTCATTTCTCTGGGGTATATACCCCAAAGTGGAATTGCTGAGTTATATGCTAATACCACGTTTAACTTTTGAAGGAACCATCAAACTGTTTTCCACAACGGCTGCACGGTTTTACTTTCCCACCAGCCATGTATGAAAGTACCAGTTTCTCCACATCCTCACCAGCACTTATTTTCGATGTCTTCTTTTTTTTATTATAGCCATATAATAATATGGGTGTGAAGGTATCTTACTGTGATTTTGATTTGCATTTTCCTAATGGCTAATGACATTAGTATCTTTTCATATGCTTCTTGGCCATTTGTGTATCTTCTAGGAGAAATGTCTATCCAAGTCCTTTGCCCATCTTTTTCTTGAGTTGTAGGAGTTCTTTATATATTCTGGATACTAGACCCTTACCAGATATATGATCTGAAAATATTTTCTCCCACTCTGTGGGTTGTCTTTCACTTCTTGATAGTGTCCTTAATTTTGACAAAGTCTAATTTGTGTAATTTTTGTTTGTTGCTTGTGCCTTGGATATGACAGCTGCCATATTTTGAGCCCAGTCCATATGCCAGGGCTCTGATAAATCCTCACAGCAGTCCTACATGGTGGGAACAATATCCCCATTTTACAGATGAGGAAACTGAGGCTCATGGAGGTGAAGTTTCTCCCTCAAAGTCACCAGATAGAAATTGAACTGAGTCCAGAACCCTTCTCTCCTGAGCTCTTTTCCTTACACCTTCACTGTTCAAAGTGCAACCTGCAGACCAGTGAGTTTATTAGAAATACACAATTCCAAGCCCCGTACAAAACCAAGCGAATCAAAATCTACATTTAAAGTGCTCCTTTTGTGGCTCATGTGCACATTATAGATTGAGAAGCACTCTGTACCACACTCTGTCTGCCCCAGTGGCCATAACCTTGACCATCCTCAGTTATCAAGAGAGCAAATCTCTATTAGATTCTCAAAAGTCCTGACCATGGCCAGGAAAGTGTAGGCTGCCCACATTAACTGAGCACCTTCTCTGTGCCAGGCCATGAGTCATGTACAAGGAGAATACTGGGAATAAGAAAACATCACTCCTGCCCTCCAGGCATTCATATAGTCAGTAGAATTCAAAATGCAAATGAGAGCTGATGATAAATTCTCAGATTTAATTGTTGCAGTATCGTTCCCCCAAGGCCCTTCAGAATTTTTCTTTTTTTTTTTAACAAAGAAAAAACATTCAAACCATAGGGCAGTTGGTCTCCATGCCTCCCTCACGTTAATTTTTATCTATGTATGAAATCAGAGAGGAATTAAGCCTCAATTTGTGCTAAGAAAGACGGATGGGGAGCCGCGGCTGGCAAATTGAAACCAGTCATCAGTTGGCTTAATAAGGCAAGGAATGGGAGCAGAGAGGCCGCAAATGAGTGGCAGCTCGGGGAGGACAGATGGCCAACGCCCCCCACCAGGGACAGTGTCCATCTCCTCGGCTCCTGAGCTATGGGGCAGTAACGCTGGCTACATTTTGAGCACCTACTCTGTGCCAGGGACAGCGCCAAGCCCTCTACATGCAGTGTTGCACTGACTTAACCACCACAGTCCCATAAAGAGGGTGGAATTAGTATTAACATTTTACAGTGACCTAGAGGTTCAGAGATCTTCGGTGGCTCGTCCTAGATCCACAGCAGATAAGTGGCGCTGGCCAGATTTGAACCTTCACTTTTGGATGGGGATTCAGGAGAGGTAGCTGAAGAGCCTGCGTCCCAGTGCTCTGTCCGTGGTCCTGAAAGAACTACTGTACAAGACTTCTTGGTAGTGTCTTTGCTGTAGGTCACAGCAGAGTCCAGAGCAGAGAAGGGAGCTATCTGCCTTTCTCATCAGTGCACGTCCTTATTAGTCATGCAGTCATTCAGCAAACATTTAATGAAAACCAAATATCTCCTAAAAATAAGTCTACCTCCCCACATTTGTATAACTTTTTCTAGTTCACAAATCACTTTTTTTTTTCTTTTTTTTTTTTTTAAACATCTTTATTGGGGTATAATTGCTTTACAATTGTGTGTTAGTTTCTGCTTTATAACAAAGTGAATCAGTTATACATATACATATGTTCCCATATGTCTTCCCTCTTGCGTCTCCCTCCCTCCCACTCTCCCTATCCCACCCCTCCAGGCTGTCACAAAGCACCGAGCTAATATCCCTGTGCCTTGCGGCTGCTTCCCCCTAGCTATCTACCTTACTACGTTTGTTAGTGTGTATATGTCCACGACTCTCTCTTGCCCTGTCAAAGCTCACCCTTCCCCCTCCCCATATCCTCAAGTCTGTTCTCCAGTAGGTCTGCGTCTTTATTCCTGTCTTACCCCTAGGTTCTTCATGACATTTTTTTTCCCCTTAAATTCCATATATATGCGTTAGCATACGGTATTTGTCTTTTTCTTTCTGACTTACTTCACTCTGTATGACAGACTCTAGGTCTATCCATCTCATTACAAATAGCTCAATTTCATTTCTTTTTAAGGCTGAGTAATCACAAATCACTTTTTAATATTTATTAAAATTTTATGATAAAAGTAATACATGGCTCTGGTAAAAAAAAAAAAAAAATCCAAGAAAGTGTTGAAGACTGTAGCAAATCACTTTTACATTCCTGGTCTCTGTTGATCCTTGCATATAGCTCATTGAAATAGATATAGCGGACCATTTTCTAGCTTCTTTTTTCCCACTTAAAATATAGTGAATATTGTTCTATATTCTCAAGTTCTTTGAGAACATGGTTCTTCAAAACTATATGAATGACGCGCATTTATTTCACCAAGCATCTGTACACGGACATTCACGTTCCTTCTGTTTTTTGCTCTTAGAGGCAATCTGGCAGTGAACATCCTCATTCATACATTTTTGTGAAACTCTCTAAATCTTTTCTTAAGGTAAATTCCCAGAACCTTAATTACTAGGTCAAAGTGTTTGAACATATTTTCCAGAGTTTTCATCAGATTGCCCTCCTGAAAGGCCACAGCAACTTGCATTCTAACCACTCCTGAATGAGAGTGACCATTTCCCATCACTGGAGATAGCTTTCCAGTTTATTGCTGCTTTTTATCTTGACCAATTAGGTGGATAAAGATAGAATATAGTTTAGATTTGCATTTCTTTTATTACCAGTGAGGCTGTATTTTTTTAGTGCTTACTAAGTAATAAAAGTATATTTCTTCTTTTGAGAACTGCCTATTTATGTCCTTCTTAATTACCATTTTGTAATTAGGAATCAGGGCACAGCCAGCACATGGAAGAATCCTTAAATCACAGCCATTCATTCCCCACCATGGAACGCACATGGCAATGGTTCTAATCATGGAATTAGACCTCCTGTCAAACAGGATGAACCTGTCTCAGGAGGATGGGACTTTTCCCATGGTTTCTCTCTTCCCCAGCCTATTTCCTCCCATGAAGGGGTGGGGAGTGGGGAAGGATGAAACCCTCACTTCCTCTCTCTCTCTGTCTCTCTCTGCAATCCTCTCACTGCCCACCCACCCCTACTCTCCGACCCCAGCCCCTTGTGGAGGGGCGGTGCACAACGCCACCATCGGCCGCGTCCTGTCCCCAAGTCACTCTGGAAATACCAATGGGAGCCAGTTCTGTGTGTGGACAATTGAAGCTCCAGAGGGCCAGAAGCTGCACCTGCACTTTGAAAAGCTGTCACTGCATGAGAAGGACAGGTAACACTCTGAGGGCCCCCAGCCAGCCTCGTTCCTTCCCAGAGTGTTAGAACGCGGCTTGGGATTTGGAGTCTTGAAAGGACTAAAATGCTGCCTCATGGACGTCAAGAAAGGAAGAGCTGGGGAGGGTGGCAAGGTTATTAGAGACCATCATCTTCGATCTCTTCCTTTTACACGTAAGGAAACTAGGACATACAGAGGGGAAGGGACTTACCCTAGTCACACAACAGGGTAGGGGGAGAGACAAGAAGGGAATCCAGTTCCCCGACCTCGAACTGCCTCATCCCTTTTTGCAGTTGAACAAGGAGGGAGTGTTTACTGAGCATCAGCTCTGTGCCCAATCATGTATTAGCCTCCATGGAGAACAGCAGAGAAGTAGGAAACCTTGGTTCCTGGCAGTTGAGATGGAAAAACCAGACTTATGTACAAGAAGGAACTAGAGAAGATACAAGACAACATCTAAGCAAGAGTATGTCTGTAGATGCTAAGTTATATGCACAGAATCCAGAATCTGAAAACTCTGAGAATTATTCTAGAATATTCTGGAATGTTCTAGAAAATTAGGGTCTTAGCTGCTTAGACTTGCTATCTTAGGTTGAGTTTCCTTGGAAACAGACAGAGTGACAAAGATGTGAGAGAAAGTGGTTGGTTTGGGAGCTGATCTTAGCACCAGGAAAATGAGCAGAGAAGGAAAGGGAGTAGGTACAGTATGTATTGGTAGGCAGATGACTGCAGAGACAACTGGGTCTCTATCTACTGCTGGCCTCCAGGAAGCTGCGTTGAGCAGGGCTCAGAGCATTTCTGTCGGAGGGTGAGGGAGCTGGGTATTTATCCACCCCCACCATCCATGTTGGAGGAGGCGTGCTCCTGGACACACTGACTCCCCAACACTGCCTGCCACCCTTGGAGCTGGCTGATTCTCAGAGACTCTGGAAGCCAGCCGAAAATGGGTAAGGAAAGAGTGCTATGGGGATGTGGGTAGGGCACCGACAGAGTGTCAGCACCTTAGAATTCTGGAATTGTCCGATGTTGATCTTAGAATTATATAGTGCCCTGGCTTCTTTGAAGCTTCAAATCTAGACCATTAACCTCTAGGAAAGGATTCTGAGAGAAAATACCAGAAAACTGAATAAGTTACCCAACTCTGGAGTCTACTTCCTTCCAAGTCATCCAGCTTTATCCTGAACAACTCCATATCAATAAATCACTGCTTTAAAGTACAAGGTGTGGGGCTTCCCTGGTGGCACAGTGGCTAAGAATCCGCCTGCCAGTGCAGGGGACATGGGGTCAAGCCCTGGTCCGGGAAGATCCCACATGCCGCAGAGCAACTAAGCACGTGCACCCCAACCGCTGAGCCTGCGCTCTAGAGCCCGCAAGCCACAACTGCTGAGCCCACGCGCCGCAACTACTGAAGGCCGCACACCTAGAGACTGTGCTCTGCAACAAGAGAAGCCACCATAATGAGAAGCCCACTCACCACAACAAAGAGTAGGCCTCGCTCATCACAACTAGAGAAAGCCCATGCAGCAATGAAGACCCAACACAGCCAAAAATAAATAAATTTATAAAAAAAAGAAATTCTCTTCCACCTGGGAACTCTGGGAGCCAGTGTAGACACACACACTAACTTCCCCATTCCTAGCAGCGAGAGAGCAGAGATCATTGTCCCTCATCTCCCATCAATTGGCTGCTCTCAGAGTTTGTTGATTCCCTGACACACTGGCCTGTCACCTGTGCCAGTAGCTGGGGTGCTCCAGAGAAAGCCTGCAGGACAAGGAACACAAGTGCAGAGAAATGGTAAGAGCCTTGAGGAGCAACTAAGCACATGCGCCACAACTACTGAGCCTGCGCTCTAGAACCCACGAGCCACAACTACTGAAGCCCACACACCTAGAGCCTGTGCTCCGCAACAAGAGAAGCCGCTGCAATGAGAAGCCCGCGCACCACAATGAAGAGTAGCCCCTGCTCACCACAACTAGAGAAAGCCTGCAAGCAGCAATGAAGACCCTTAATTAATTAATTAAAAAAAAGAAGAAATGGGACCTGATCTAAACCTTGGAAAGAGATTCGATCAGGGAACCCAAAATACAGTGAGTGGGTAGAGTAGCCCAAGCAGAGAGAATAGGAGTGGGGGGTGGGCAAAGATGTAGAGGTAAATGGGGATCATCTTCTGAAGGGCTTTGGGTACCGGGCTGCTTCTATAAGCTATAAATAGCCATGGAAGGATTTTGAGTAGAGGAGAGAAATGAAGAAAGATTTTAAAGATGGTTTACCCCCAAAATGAAGTCTTTCTAAACTCCAGTCCCATAGTATGCAGCACAGAAGGTGGGTTCTCTGGTCAAACATGTTCGGGAGACAATGTATACACAGTCTCTGTCTTGGAAGGTGCTAATGCACATTAGCTGGCAAAGGCACTGACAAGTCCTGCAAGGGAAAAAATGTTTAATTTTTATTTAACCTGGCATTTTCCAAACCCATTTGACCATAGACTATGTATAGATTTTTATTCCTATTTCAGACATTCTAGAGAACATAAGTAGAAAATTGCTATTTTGGGAAGATTAATTGACTAGAGATTTTGAGATCCTGAGAGTTTGCTCTAGAGCAAAAGGCACTGGTTCTCTGAAAGAGGAGTCCTGGGGCATGGCCCCCAAGATACAACAAAATCAGCAGGGATCAGAAGATTGTGAAGCGGCCTCTCCCCACTCTCGGAATGGCCCTGGGCCTCTACCTCAGGCCCCTCCTCATCCCAGCCACAGTGGACACATGGCACAATGAACAGACTGTGACTCTAACATTTATGCATTTTGGTGACATTAGAAATTCATGTGATAAACCCTTTTTATGGGTCACAGTAAAAAAAAAAAAAAAATACCCTCAAAGGATTAAAAATGCCTGTTTATGAGTCCAGAAAAATAAGTGATCCAATTTGTGTACTGGTTTCTTCCACATTTTTGCGTAACTTTTTAAAAAATACCAAGGCTAGCAAAGAGCCAAGTGCCAAAGGTTGTATTTTTCTTTTTTAATAAATTTATTTATTTATTTATTTTGGGCTGTGTTGGGTCTTCATTGCTGCATGCGGGCTTTCTCCAGTTGCAGTGAGCTCGGGCTTTCTCTACTCTTTCTTGCGGTGCACAGGCTTCTCATTGTGGTGGCTTCTCTTGTTGTGGAGCACGGGCGCTAGGCACACGAGCTTCAGTAGTTGTGGCACGTGGGCTCAGTAGTTGTGGCTCGCGGGCTCTAGAGCGCAGGCTCAGTAGTTGGGGCACATGGGCTTAGTTGCTCTGCGGCATGTGGGATCTTCCCGGACCAGGGCTCGAACCTGTGTCCTTTGCATTGGCAGGCGGATTCTTAGCCACTGTGCCACCAGGGAAGTCCCCAAAGGGTTTTAATAACAGTAAAAATGACTACCAGCGTTTTATCTGATGCCTTTCATTTTTCAGGACACTTTATCCTGTTGTATTCTCACAGTCCCCCTGTAAGATAGGTAGGAAAGACATTGTGATCCCTCTTTTCATGGTTGTGGATACTGAGACACAAGATGTGTTGAGACTTCTGTAAGCTCAGTGGGTAGGGAACTGGGGACTAAAAATTGGGACTCCTGACTGCAGGCACGGTGGTCTTAGGAGATAAAACTCAGTGACAGAGTGTAGTAGGGGTCCAATGCTTGGTCATTTGACTTGCATACCGACTCTGTCCTGCGCACTTTATATCCATGGTCTCTAATCCCCACACTCTGGTGTAGGTGTGCTTGTACCCATTTTACAGATGAAACAGAGGCTCAGTGGGGTGCAGTGTTTTTGTCCAAAGTCACTCAGCTCAGAAGTTAAAGTCGGAACTCTGTCTGATTATATATATATCAGTGTTTCAGGAATGATATTAGCCCAATCATCCCAGCTTCTCAATTAGTAATAATAATCAGTATCTATTAATTCATCTGGTCATTACATCACACCCAGCACTTCCCTTAAGAGCTCAGAATCTATCCACGAGTCTGGGACAAGCATCGTACAGAAAGGGAGACAAATTCGATAGACGGAGCAGAGTGTGCGGGCGAGCATGGGGTGAAATCGGGATGTGAGTCTGGGATTGAGGCCGCGGAGTGGGTGGTCACAGCACACACCTCCCACTGCTGTGCATCAGAGGCCCGAGAAGACCTCATACTGGCTCTTGTCTCCTTCCCCGCTGCCAGGATGATGGTCTACAGTGGGCTGACCAACAAGTCCACTCTTCTCTACGACTCCCTCCAAACCGAGAATGTCCCCTTTGAGGGCCTGCTGAGTGATGGCCACACCATCTGCATCGAATTCACGTCTGACCAGGGGCGGGTGGCCTCAGCCTTCAACATCCGGTTCGAGGGTGAGGGTCCCGGAGGCTGCCCTGTCTCCTAGGGTGGCAGCGTGGGAGCAGGGGAAGCATGGCGGGGCCGGGTCATGGGAGGTAGAAATCTGACCTGCAAAGGATTGGGGAGAAGCCGTAGCTAGAGTGACTCTTGGACTTCCAAAGGCCACCTCTGCAGGGTTGGGAGAGCAGAGGTTCTTGTTCCCATTTTAGATATGAAAATAATGAGGCCCGAGAAGCCAAGTGAATGGCCTAAGGGCCCTCAGCAGGTCAGTGGGAACTGGAATGTGGGGTCTGGTACCCATTTCCCTTGGGGCTTCCCTGAACAGCAGGAGGGGCCCCTGCTTCTGAGACACAGCCCTGTGAGCCACCCCTGACTCATTTGAGCGGCTGACCTCTTTTGTGTCCTGGCCCCAGCCTTTGAGAAAGGCCACTGCTATGAGCCCTACATTCAGAATGGGAACTTCACCACGTCTGACCCGACCTATAACATCGGGACCATAGTGGAGTTTACCTGCGACCCCGGCCACTCCCTGGAGCAGGGCCCGGCCATCATTGAGTGTATCAACGTGCGGGACCCATACTGGAACGACACGGAGCCCCTGTGCAGAGGTGAGTGGGTCACAGCCCTCCTCCCAGGGCACCCCAGAGCCCTCCACCCCCTGCAGATGAAAGGCCCAGCTTATATACCGATTTTAGGAGTAGAATCCTTTCTGGAGCTCACCCCTCTTTGGGTCAGGTTTGCTGCTGGTCCTTGAGAAAATCACAAAATGGGTAAAATTGAAAAGTTGCCTCTTCCTCCAGGCACAAGACCCCATCATGCACAGCTTGGTGAGAAGATCGCTGCATGGGTTTCAGCTCCTACCTGTGCTATGCAGACATGTGCAGTGCACAGCCCGCCCAACAGCACATGGCAGCCCTGAGTCTAATTAATGATAATGATAACAGTTGTTAATAGGAGTGCAAAAAACTGTGTTTTTGTGCAGGCACTCTGTGCCTTATCTGATTTAATCCTCACTACAACCCTGTGAGGTGCATATTATTATTGATCCCGTGTACAGATGAGGAAACAAGCTGTGACGTGACATGCTTCAGAACACACTGAGGGTAATTGGCAGAGGTGGGAATGGAACTCAAGTCTCTCTGTTCTCAGAGACCTGTGCCCTGAGCCCCTTTGGACAATGTCAGCTGTGTGGAATCCTCATCTATGGGGACTCCCAGTGCCCTGCCCTCCCCTATTTCTCCATGTTCAAGGCCACTGAGCCACCCCGAGCCTGGACCCATGTGGGGAATGTGGAGTAATGAACAGAGCCCTGGCTCCCGGCAGCCGCCACCTAGATGGTGGTTGGCGTGAAATCACAGCCTTGCTGTGGTGAGGGATTGATCCCTGTATTAAATGTGCTGGTTTAACAGAGTGGAATTTATTGGTGCTTTGGCCTCTGCCACACTGAGAATTTTCCAAAGCAGTAAACACAGAGTGAAATTTAAAGGGCCAGGCGCCAGGTGCGGCCACATCTCCGCTTCCAGTTCAGAGCCAGGGCGTTCCACAGTAACGTTAAGAATTACTGAACGCTTACCTTGTGCCAGGCGTTGTGCTGTGTTTGGCATCCATGAGCTCACTTAAGCCTCAGAATAACCCAGTGAAGTCAGCACTGGTGTTTCTCCCTGCTCTACAGAGGGAGGCATCTGAGGCTCCAGGAACTTATTACATGCCTTGTCACAGAGCCTTTGGTGGCAGAGGCAAGACTCGAACCCAGGTCCATCTGACTAGAATGTACCATCTCCAGTCACTATTCACCCTACTCAAGGGGAGGGCTATTAAGGATGCACTTGAAACTTTGAACTCTGTCGTTCGTCCTGAAAGAACTACAGTCATCCTTCAGTATCCACAGGGCACGGGTTCCAAGGCACACCCCCCCACGCCCCCAATACCAAAATCCGTGGATGTTCAAGCCCGTTATATAAAAGGGCACATCCTCTCATATACTTTAAATCATCTCTAGATTACTTATAATTCCTAATGCAGTGTAAATACCGTGTAAATACAATGTAAATGCTATGGGAATGTCCTAAATGCAATGTTAACGCTATGTGAATAGTTGCCGGTGAGTGGCAAATTCAAGTTTTGCTTTTTGAAACTTTCTGGAATTTTTTTTCAAATATTTATGATCCCCTGTCGGTTGAATCCATGGATGCAGAACCCACAGTACAATGCCCTTGCCCCACCTTTGCCAAATTTCAGCTAAAGGAGGCAGGTGGCCAGTCCTAATTTAATCATTCCACACACATGTATGGACTGTCTGACTTCATAGACCACACTCTTAACTGTTACACCATATCTGCTTCCTTATGAGTAATGTGTGTGTGTGTGTGTCTGTGTCTTTACAGCCATGTGTGGTGGGGAGCTCTCTGCCGTGGCCGGGGTGGTGCTGTCCCCAAACTGGCCAGAGCCCTACGTGGAAGGTGAAGATTGTGTCTGGAAGATCCACGTAGGGGAGGAGAAACGGATCTTCTTAGATATCCAATTGTGAGTGTTTATGATGGGTGGACCCCCCAGGCCAGCCAGTTGGGGAAGAAATTGCTCCTGCTTTATTATTTCAACCAATATTAATTAAGCATCTACTGCGTGTCAGGGACTGTGCAAAGAACTGGGGTCCCTATGGTGAGGAAGTGACAACATCATACACACCCAGAAGGAGTTCCTATCCTCAGGAAAGTCAGTTGTCTAAGGAAACAGGCACTAAGTGAGGAATTGCAGCGATGTAGCTTTGTTAAGCACTGTAAGGAAAGGTGCCTGATGCCATGAGATTCTATAACGGGGATTTGATATAAAGAGGAAGGTCAGAAAAGCCTTCCCTGAGGACCTGACAAAGCTCAGAACTAAAGGATGAATTGGAGTGAATTCATCCAAGAAGGAACAGAGTATGCAGAGGCCCTGTGACAAGAGCAGGCACAGCATTTTCAGAGGACTGAATGGCTAGTATGGTCAGGAGGAGGAGGGAAATATAACATGTACACTCTGTACCACAGTAGTTTATTTTCCTATCTATCTCTCTCAACTAGACCAGAAGGTCCTTGCAGTCAGGACCTGGTCTGATTTATCTCTGTTTTAGGGTCTAACACAGAGCCTGACACATAGTAGATGCTCAGAAAATGATTGCTGAATGAAGAAATGCTGTCATGAATGGACTTACCTGGCTGTGTGGCTGTTTCCAATATTCAGTGGGGGTACCTATTAGATGCTCCATCCAGAACTTTCCCTAACTCCCCAGGAATCAGGAGAAGGGGACAGAGACACACAGTGGTGGCTAGAAAAGCAGAAGAAAGGGCTGTCCAGCAGATCCAGAGACGTGGCTGGGACAGTGAGGGGATGCCAAGTTTGGAAGAGCCTCTCTGGATGCAGCCTAGGGGTCAGCTCTCCCCTCAAGCCTGAAGTAGAAACCCACTTGTGTGGGAAGCATGACTTGGGTGCTGCTTGGCTTTGCAGAGGAGCCTGGCGAGAGGGAAATTATTTGCAAGATTTTGTGCCAGTACCCTACTGTTTTGATTACTGTAGCTTTGTAGTATAGTCTGAAGTCAGGAATTGTGATCCCTGTAGCTCCATTTTTCTTTCTTAAGATTGTTTTGGCTCTTCAGGGTCTTTTGTGTTTCCACACAAATTTAAAAATTTTTTGTTCAGTTCTGTGAAAAATGCCATTGGTAATTTGATAGGGATTGCATTGAATATGTAATTGCCTTGGGTAGTATAGTCATTTTAACAATATTGATTCTTCCAATCCAAGAACACAGTATATCTTTCCATCTGTTTGTGTCATCTTCAATTTCTTTTATCAATGGCTTATAGTTTTCCAACTACAGATATTTTGCCTCCTTAGGTAGGTTGATTTCTAGGTATTTTATTCTTTTTGATGCAATGGTAAATGGGATTGTTTCTTTAATTTCTCTTCCTGATATTCTGTTGTTAGTGTATAGAAATGCAACAGATTTCTGCATACTAATTTCATATCCTGCAACTTTACTAAATTCATTGATGAGCTCTAGTAGTTTTCTGGTGGTAGGAAACCCCATTCTAAAGCTCCTTCCTCCAGGAAGCCTTCCATGGCTCCCCACTGCCCTCATGACAAATATAAATTTATGGTCCCAGTTGATGAGCACCCCGCCACCAGAAGTTGCTGGGCAAACCACCTCAGTCTTCAGCCAGGAGAAGAGGAAATCAACTCCTGATATCCTGGCTTCTGCTGAAGGTCCTCCAGCTCCATGCCCCAAGATGTGGTCTGTGGTCCCCTCCCTTCTGCCCAGCTCAGCATCCTCTCCTCACAGCATGCATCCCTTACGGGTGGTTTTGCTTCACCAAGACTGACCCACGTCTCCCCTTGGTGTCAGAGGCCTGAAAGAGGAAACAGGAAAATGGGAACCCTGCTTTCATCCCCTCCAGGCATCAAATATTCAATTAACCTTCATCTCAACACGGGATGGGGTTTTATTTCCACTACAAAGCACACGACGCAGCAGCCCATCCAGGAAACTGGAGCATTTAAGCAGAAATACTTCCCCAAAGCCAGGCCACCACCAGCATTAGCGTCAGAAAAGGAACCCTTGCAGGGGACACTTTCTTCTGATCATCTTGGCAACTCTAGATGTGAGTGTTGGGTAGGAGGGAGGACCCCTGGGTTCCCTCCTCTGTGCCCTGACAGTGATCCCTGAGCAGCCCTGGACCTGTCACCCAGCCTCTCTGGGCTTCACACTCCTTCTCTGCAAAGGGACGGGTTGCCTTGAACAGAGAGGATGCAAACGCTGACTCCTGCAAGGTCAGGCAAGTATCATAAAATGGGAATTGGGCCTGTGTGAGATAATGTAGAGCTGGGGGAACTGTGGTGAAGTGGGAACTACATCCCCACCTAACATCATTTAAATTCAAATTTTTAAAAAGTTTATTTTATTAAAGTATAGTTGATTTACAATGTTGTGTTAGTTTCTGGCATACAGCAAAGTGATTCTGTCATATATACATATATACATACACATATATACATGTATATGTATATACACATATACATGTATATGTATGTATATATGTGTATATATGTACATGTATATGTGTATATATACACACATACACTTATATATGCACATATATATGTTACATATACATATATATGTATATGCCACCATATATACATTCTTTTCCGTTATTGTTTATCACAGGATATTGAATATAGTTTTCTGTGCTGTACAGTAGGACCTTGTTGTTTATCCATTCTCTCTATATAATAGTTTGCATCTGTTAATCCCAAACTCTCAATCCTTCCCTTCCTCTATCCCCCCCGCCCTTGGCAACCACAAGTCTGTTCTCTATGTCTATGAGTCTGGTTTTGTTTCATAGATAAGTTCATTTGTGTCATATTTTAGATTCCACATATAAGTGATATATGGTATTTGTCTTTCTGACTTACTTCACTCAGTATGAAAATCTCTAGGTCCATCCATGTTTCTGCAAATGGCATTATTTCATTCTTTTTTATGGCTGAGTAGTATACACTGTGTGTGTGTGTGTACGTGTGTGTGTGTGTGTGTGTGTGTATATATATATGTATATATGTATATATATATATATATATATATATATACACATACACACACACACCCCACATCTTCTTTATCCATTCATCTGTTGATAGACATTTAGGTTGCTTCCATGTCTTGGCTATTGTGAATAGTGCTGCTATGAACATAGGGGTGCACATATCTTTTCGAATTATAGTTTTGTCTGGATATATGCCCAGGAGTAGGATTGCTGGATCATATGGCAACTCTATTTTTAGTTTTTTTGAGGAACCTCCATACTGTTCTCCATAGTGGCTGCACCAATTTACACTCCCACCAATAGTGTAGGAGGGTTCCCTTTTCTCCACATCCTCTCCAGCGTTTGTTATTTGTAGATTTAATGATGGCCATTCTGACCGGTGTGAGGCGGTAACTCATTGTAGTTTTCTTTTAGTTTCCTTTTTGGCTGCATTGGGTCTTTGTTGCTGCGCGAGGGCTTTCTCTAATTGCAGGGAGCGGGGACTACTCTTTGTTGCTGCGCGCAGGCTTCTTGTGGTGG
Source organism: Delphinapterus leucas (assembly GCF_059928025.1). Taxonomy (NCBI): domain Eukaryota; kingdom Metazoa; phylum Chordata; class Mammalia; order Artiodactyla; family Monodontidae; genus Delphinapterus; species Delphinapterus leucas. Next base: position 19,886,810 of record NC_143142.1, read on the forward strand.
CTTCTCTTGCTGTGGAGCACGGGCTCTAGGTGCGCGGGCTTCAGTAGTCATGGGACGTGGGCTCCGTAGCTGTGCTCATGGGCTCTAGAGTGCAGGCTCAGTAGTTGTGGCACACAGGCTTAGTTGCTCCACGGCATGTGGGATCTTCCCCGACCAGGGCTTGAACCCATGTCCCCTGTATTGGAAGGCAGATTGTTAACCACTGCACCATCAGGGAAGTCCCTCATTGTAGTTTTGATTTGCGTTTCTCTAACATAAATTCAATTTGTTAAAATAATGCCCCCTCCCCTCCAAAAAGTATCTGCTGGTCAGATTCAGACTTGAGGGACCACAAGTCTAGATCCTTTCTCATGGAGGTGATAAAGAAAGCCATTTTCATCATTGAGCACTCACTGTTTGCAAGGTTCTTTCCAAATGTTAATTAATTTACTCCTCAAAGTTCTCCTAGAAGGAAGATGCAACTATTATATTCAACTTATTTCCACCTGCCTTCTTACCTCTTACTTGGATGTCTAAGAGGCATCTCCAACGACGTGTCCCCAAACCTAAACCCTTGATTCTCTTTCTCCAAACCTATTTCGCCTCATCTTCCCATCTCAGAAAGGAGTCACCCATCCTGCCTGCTGCTCAGACCCAAAAGATGCGGAGTTATTCTAGAGCAGGAGGACACTGGTCAGCATTCCACAACGGCTTTTCTTGACAAGTGGGGTGGGGAGCAACTTCCTGATTTGCAACATTTGCCAATTTCCATGGTGTAAATACTCCCACTGTGGCCAATATTAAGCAACCAACACAAAGCCAACAGGGTCACCAAATGCCTGGACATTTAACAGTCAGCCCATATGGCCCAGTAGGAGCCACCGGCTCCAGCACACTCCCTGTGAACAGGATTCTTCCCTTTCTCCTACACCTGTACCCAGGGCCTCAGTACATCCCGTTGATTCTACTCAAGACTTAAATCTGCCTGGAGTTGAAGCATCTCTGACACCCCCACTGCCACCACCACTGTGGTCTAAGCCCCCGCTGTCTCGTCCTCAGTTGTCTCCCTGCTCCTGCTTTTGTCCCATTGGGGGCTGTTTTTAGCCCAGCACCCTCCCTGGGTGATCACATCATGGTCTGCCTCAAACCCTGCAATAGCTCCTCATTCTATTCAGAGTAAAAGCTGAAGTTCTTACAAAAGCCCTATGTGATCTGACCCTGGTTACGGCTCCTGCTTCACTTTTTCCACTCTCCTCCTTGGTCTCTCCTTTTGGCCGCACTGGCCTCCTTGCTGTTCTGTAAACATACCTCAGGGCCTTTGCACTGGCTGTCTCCTACCACCCCACCCCCACCCCGCCCTGGAATGCTCTGCCCTGAATATCCATATAGCTCACTCCCTAGCTTCCTGCAGGTCTCTGGTCCCATATTGCCTCCTCTGAGATGTCCCTCAACACCCTTATCTAAATTAGCAGGGGGCTTGCCTGGTGGCGCAGTGGTTAAGAATCCGCCTGCCAATGCAGGGGACACAGGTTCGAGCCCTGGGCCGGGAAGATCCCACATGCCGCGGAGCAACTAAGCCCATGTGCCACAATTACTGAGCCTGCGCTCTAGAGCCCGTGAGCCACAACTACTGAAGCCCGCGCACCCAGAGCCCATGCTCTGTGACAAGAGAAGCCACTGCAATGAGAAGCCTGCGCACCGCAACGAAGAGTAGCCCCCACAAGCCGGCAAGTAGCAACGAAGACCCAATGCAGCCAAATAAATAAATTAGCAGGACCTGGAGAAAAAGCTTTCCTGAGAAAGCAGCTTTTCTAAGTGGGCGGTTCTCAACCAGGGATGATTTTGCACCACCCCCCGCCCCGGGACACTTAGCAATGTCTGGAGGCATTTCTGGTTGTCATAATTGGTATGTGTTGGGAGGGGGGAGATGCTACTGGCATCTAGTGGGGAGAGTCCAGGGATGCTGCTAAATATCCTGCAATGCACAGGGCTGCCCCCACCGAAGAATTAGCGGACCCCAAATGTCAATAGTGCTAAAGCAGAAAAACCCTGATCTATGCTGAACTGAGACCAAAGGACAGATAGAAGATGAGCAAAGATGGAGGGAACAGTGTTCCAGCCAAAAGGAACAGCATGTGCTAAGGTCCAGAAGCAGGAAAGCGTGACTCTCTCGTTACTTGTCTGTAATATGGAATATATGCTGAGCGTTTAATGCATCCCAGGCGCCTTCACGACAAGCACATGCAGTGGGTCCTCGTATTTTCTCCATCTTACAGAGGAGTAAACTGACGCTCATAGAGTAGAACAGTGACTGTGATCACACGGCTGGGATTCCAGCTCTGCTTGCCCTGTCTCCAGGGTCTGTGTTCTTCACCAGCTCATGAGAGGAGCTAGAGGAAGCCCTGTGTGTCTGGAGCTCAGAGATATAGGAGGTGTGGCATCAACAAGGAAGCAGTAGGATCAGGCAGGGCCTTGAAAGCCACATGAGGAAGTCTGGACTTGCCCAAACTCGGCAGCAGGGGAAGGGGTTTAGGAGCTCGCAGGGTTAAGCCTTTGCAGAAGGGAGCTGAACGCTTGGGTCCCAGCCCGAGGCTCCCCGGCAAACCCTGGCTCACGCTTGGCAGAGCGGCATCTGGACCCGGCACCCCCTTCCTCCCACTGAGGGAGTGAAAATAGCGTCTCACCAGCGAAGAATGCACGAGGCCCAGGAGCTGCTGGGTTTAATTTATCTTGCTCGGTTTCCGCTGACAGTTTTAGTAAACCAATTTGGGTTTGATAGTAAAAATAATTCCATCCTCGGGGCCCCTCACGTGGCCTAAGTGTTTGCAGTTGTTATTTATCACATCGGCGAAGGGGAAGGAGTTTGCACTGCTGACCGAGCTGGGTAGGTGGCCCATAGTAGGTGCTGGAATGTTTGCTGAGTCATGAGGATATCAGCCGAATGTGCCAGGTGAGAGGGGACTTTTCTCCCCCTCATCCACTGGGCAGGTCTGTGGTGCTGTGGGTGTTAGGATAACGGTTCTAATTAGCCATCATTTATGAAAGACCTACTGTGTTCTAGGCCCTGAGCTGCATCGTTTATACCCATGAGCAATAATGAACGTGAACATTATTACACAGAGATAATAATTACATAAATTAGCGCTAATGTGAGTAGAGATAATTACAGAGGGGTAATTACCCAAATTTAGAGATAATGTATGCAAAGCACATCACGTGGGGTCTGGCACCTAGTTGGCACTTCGTAAATGAAGACTGCAATTGCCAGGAATCCTCATGAGACAGCTGTTATCATCACCGCTTTATGGTTTTGGAAATGACAGCACAGAAAGGTGAATCGGCTTCCTCAGGTCACACAGCTAATGAAGGACAGAGCCAGGGTTTGTGCACACACTGTAGCGTCTACTTTCATTGACTTGAACAGCCTTTGGGGGCACCAGCTATATGTCTCAGTGATGAAGCAGGAAGGCTCCCAGGCCTCCAGCAACTCAAAGGTCAGGAAGGGAAGTAGGGCCATGAACAAGATGCAGGCAAAGTGCTGTGGCTGGAGGAGTGGGGCTGGGCGGGGGGGCAGTATGGGGCACTGGATTTATCTCTACGCATTGTGGAAATGTCACAGAGAGGGTGACATCCAAGCAGGATTCTGAAGAGTGTCAATTGGTCAAACTATAATGGGGGAATGGCATTCCCCGAGGGGCCCTTGTGAGCAAAGGACCCAAGCAGTGTTATAGTGACCAATAAGCACCCAGTGGATGCCCTGAATTGCAGCATTAATTAGAACCCTCTGCCTTGTATTGTCAGTATTACAGATAAGAAGGGGTGGGTGCATAAGGTGAGTCAGGACCCTCAGGCTAAACCTTCTTCCCACCTCAAATGCCTAGTCCCTAACCCACCATGTACCTCCCAGCTCCATCAGGAGTCTGCTGCTTACCCTAAAATGCAACCGAGCATGAATCTTTTACATCCTTAAGCATTTCTTAAATCTCTCTTCTCTCCTGCTCTTGCTCTCTCAAAGTGTAAAACATAGAAAGGAGAATAAAAGAACTAAGGAATGGTTGGAGAAGACATTCTAGAATAGAAGAGCTGGGAGGTGCCCAGAGAGGGGAGGTAACTTGCCCAGCATCGCACAGCAAGTCAGAGTTAGGACCTGAAAGATAGCCTGAGTGTGGCCACAAGAGCCGAGCCCAGGGGCCAGCCTTGAAGATGCCACATGCCAGAGGAGACACGAAGGTTCTAGAGTCAAAAAAAGAATTGCCTTTAAAGCCTGACTGTACTTCTTACTGGCTCTGCGGCCTCAGGCAGATGACTGAAGGTGGTGATCCCTGCCTCACAATGGGATGTTTTGTTTACTTTATCCCCAGGGCCTGGCATACAGTAAGTGCTCAATAAATATTTGTTGAATGAAAGAGAGAGAGAGAGATGGTGAGTGTGTATGTTAATTAAACAATACGTAAAGTTCTTAGTAAGGTTTCTGGCATAAAATAGGCAAATAACCACCCCTACTATATGCCAGATTTTTGGTTAAACATTTGGCAGGAATTATTACATGAATGATAACAGCAGTTATCATCAGCATCAAAATCATTGTCTAAATTCATTGAGCGCTTACTGTTTGCCAGTCACTAAGTGCTGTCCCCATGTAAAGTCATTTAACTCTTCACCAAGAAACCTATGTGATAACATTACGATTACCCCCATTTCACAGATGGGAAAACTGAGGCTCAGAGAGGTGAAGTCACTTGCTCAAGGTCACACAGCTAGAAAGAGGCCAAGTCAGGATTTGAACACAGGTCTCTGAGGCCAAAGCCGGTGTTAAAACCAGCCAATAAATGGTAATGAGGTGCTCCACAAGGGAGAAATCCCTTGCCCCATCTTACAGAAAAAGAAATTGAGGCTCAGAGAGGTGCCCTTCTCCCATTTCCTGGACACCTACATATGTTTCTGGAAGAACAAAATTTCAGCCAAGCTCCAGCTTGCCTTTCTTAGCTCCACTGTGGGGCACAGCCCCAAATATCTCCCTGTTTATGGGCCCCAGCACAGTCCTCCAACCAGGAAATAAAAGAACCTAATGACAAACCCCAGTAACCATATGATTGATAGCTGTGGAATATTTCTTTCTCTTCAGCTGCTGCCAGCCTATTCTGTGCTAAGTTAATTCCAAGCCCTAAAAATTAAGTGCCTGTCCGGAGGCACTTCAGTCCATCAAACAGAGATATAGCTGCTTTGGGTGGAAAGAACTCAGCTCAATAGCCAGACAAGAAGGGAGAGTCAAGACTTGAGAGAAGCCCCCCAGCAGCACAGATACCCAGACACCAACAGAAAGCATGGGAGAAATGGCCACAATAGAAATGAAAGCTTTCCAACCCATTAGTGGAGGGAGAAGGGATTTCCCCAGAGCCAAACATTCTAGGGAATCTGAGAAGGAACGGCACAGTTCATAGAGCCCAAATTCCATCCTGTTGCAGATGAGGAAACTGTGACCCAGAGATGGGAAAAGACTGTCCCAAGACCATTCTGTCAGTCAGCTGTGGCCATGTAACAAACTACCCCAAGCTCAGTTGTATTATTTCTCATGAGTCTACAGATCAGCAAGGTGGTTATTCTGGTCTGAGGTGGCTCACTCCTGTGTCTTTGGGCAGCTGCGGGTTAGGTAGGTGGCTCCGTGAATCGTGGCTGGCCTTTCTTACATGTTTCTTACTGGCTGTCAGACAGTCTAAGCAGCCCTAGCCTGGGATGGCTCACCTCTGCTCCACGTGTCTCTCACTCTCCAAGTTAGCTCGGGCTCCTTCCTGTGGCAACCGGCCAGGCTTCCACAGCCATGAGCAGAAGCATTCAAGGCCTCTGGAGTGAGCCTAGACTAGGAGTTTCCTCAGCATCATCTGCCGTGTCCTGTGGCGAGTCACAACGCAAGGGCCAGGCCAGGTTCAAGGGGAGGAGACGCCTCCCTGCAAAGGGCATGGACACAGGGGGGCGGAGCCTTGAAATCATTTTCACACTCAAGCTACCTCAGCCGAAGAGGAATAAGGGTTAGAACTCGGGTCTCCTGGTCCTAGTCCAAAGCTCCAAATGACATTCCTGTGCACAACTGACCCTAGGAGGTGGCCATCATTATCCCCATTTTACTGATGAGGAAACCAAGGCTCAGAGAAGTGAAGTAACTTGCCTGCAATCCCACAGCTAGGAAGTGAAGGAGACAAGATTTCTACCCAGAGCTTGGTGCCTGGCATAAAGAAAGCTCAGAAAATGTTTCTTTCTCTACCTGATGCTTCCTACTTGTAGGAGGCACTCTGGAAAGATCCTGAGTTTTTTTCAGGAAGAGGAAAAGGCTTTTTTTTTGCCAGTGGTAGGAAGTCTGGAGTTCAGGTCCTAACTCTTCTACTTATTGGCTGTATGACCTTGGATAAGTCACTTTACTTCTGTGAGCTTCAGTTTCCTATCTTTAAAAGGAGGATAATACTGTGGTACCCACCTCTTAGAGTTCTTGAGAAGGTAAAACTCTTGGCAAGGGCCTGACCCCGTGCACACACTCAATACTTTAATTGGCAGCTCTGATGATGAGGGCGATTAATTCCTTCCATGATGTGTGAACAAATTGAGCTCCATTATACAACTACACAGACACACACACACACACGTTGCCCCTGACCATGGGGTTTTGGTTTGACACTGAGGGATGAAGGGGTTCATCCTAAGGCACTCTCCAGGCACCCTACCTGATTGAACACACTCCCCTTTTCCAATTTGCAAGGGATTGTTGTGGTCAGTGGTAACTTGGAAACACAAGCTCCAGGACAGGTCCTCCCCCAGCACATGCCCATTCTCTGCTCCTCAGCCATGCCAGGCTCTTCCCAGCCTTGGTGTTTGCAGCTCTGGGAGGGGACCACCCCCTGTCTCGAGCCAGGCCCCTGCTTTGCTGGTGCACACCTAGGAGCCCACGGCATTCGGATGCAATTAGATCCGACATCCTGGCAGCTGCGGCTGCTTGTCTGGTAACTACCTGACGTACAGTGGCCCCAGCACTTACTCTCCAGCAAGTGCTTAGTGAGGATCCACCACCATGCGCCTGGTGTTGCGTTAGGTTATCCGAGGCCTGGAGATAACAGTAACTCACTGCATGCCGAACTCTTCTGAGTGCATCACCTCCATCAACTTACTTAATTCTGTAAACAACTGATGAGTTCCCCATGTCATAGCTGAGGACACAGATGCTCAGAGGGCTCAGTGGCTGCCAGGTTTGGACCTGGCTGTCTGACACTGAGCCCATGTCCTGCATCACCTCCCAGCCTCGCCTCGCCTCACCTCACGTAGTGGGACCACGTTGTCCTGATGGCAGCCAGCCTCCCTGGAGATTCTGAGCAGGCCAGTGGCACGGTCGGACCTGTGGTTTAGACAGCACACGCTGGCAATAGGCGGAGGGTGGAGGGAGGGATCAGGCGGCCAGGTGGCGGCAGAGGCCCTGGACGTGGTCCTGTGATGTGTGGCCCGGCCTGGGGAACCGCTGCACGCCCATCTTGTGCCTCCGGGGTGAGCTCAGGTGAGCCCTCGAGGTTCCAAACGGTTCGTTTTTTTCCTGGAGGACAGTTCCTACCACTCCCTGAGACTGCCCTCTGTCGAACAGGGAGAGTTTTGGCAGCTCAGACGAGCCACACCAGGCTGTACAAGGTGATGCCTTCAAGACTACGCGTCATGATGGGGATTCGGAGTGACAGGAAACGCATATCCAGCAGCTGTCACTCCTGCTTGGCGACAGCTTGGAACATCTTCCTGCAGTGATGCAGAGTCCCGGGCCCACCTCCCTCTGCACACGTGTGTGTGTGTGTGTACTCACATATCACACACACACACCATACACATCATACACGCCACACACATCACACATACCACACACACACCACTTACATCATACACACCACACACACACACAACACAGATATCACACACTGCGAACAGGCCACACACACACCATGCACATGCACACCATACATAGCACATACAAACCACACACGCCACATACAAACCACACACATACACACACAACACACACACATACAAACATAACAAATCCCAATCCACCCTTAATTAAGCTCTAATTTAATTATGCTTTAATTATACCCTCTCAAGTTCAGCACTTTCACCCTGACTTAGAGGTCCTGAAATGAAGAAGGCCTCTGGTCCCACCCACTAATTTTATAAATTTGGGGAAACTCATATCCAAAAAGAGGGAGAGATGTGGGCATCTCCACAGAGGAAAGTCAGGGAAGAGCCACCCTTGGGTCTGAGAAACCCAAGCTTCACCAGCCTGTGTCTGAATCCTTGAATTCCCAGATCCATCCCTTAACTACTATCGAAGGAGAGGGTAGGGAGTCCACCCTTCTGAGTAGAAGGAAACTGTAGCAATTGGTTATATATATATGTATATATATATATATTTACAACTCGTGGATTCTGATATTTTCATCTGGGGAAACTGAGGCCCAGGCTGGGCAAGCGACTTGTTCAGAGTCACAGAGCAGAGAAGCACTGGGGGGGGGGGGGGCGGGGGAGGAGCTCTCAGTGAGATCTCCTGATAACCACACCTTCTCTCCCCTGAGCAGGCTGTATAGTTCATTGGAAATATATTTTTTCAAAGACAAACAATGCTATGTTAATTGAATTCCTGGCACTAATTATGTTAGTTGCAGCTTTCAAAAATATTATCCCCATTTTACAGGTGAGGACATTGAGGATCAGAGAGGTTAAGTCACTTTTTCAAGGTCGCCCAGCTAGAAACCAGCACACTTAGGATTTGAACCCAGAGTCCATTCTCTTAGCACTGCCTCTCAAGATGGAGCAAAAACACCAGGGTGGTTGAGGACTGATTTCTTTCTGCTTTCACAGCAAAGCAGCTGAAAAGTGTTGTTGGGTTTGCCCCTGGTCTGCAGTGCTGGGTGGGAAATGCCTTGTTGACCTTGCTGAAGTTTTGCCCACTGCATCCTGAGATGGCTCAGTCCAGGGATGTGGCAGCTCAGCCCGTGAGGTGGTCCCAGAGGAAAGGCACATCTGGTGAGGGGATCTCTTTCTTCTCTTTCTCTTTGGGGGAGTTGGTGGAGGAGGGGGGAAAAGGTGGAGGAAAAGGGGGAAAGAAAGGCAGAACGGAGGTGGGGTCTCATCCACATTGAAGCTTCCAGGGTGGTGGCTTTCAGTCCTGGCAGCCGGCACAACCTCTTCGGGAATGTCAGCAACACTGATGCACAGGACCCACCCCCAGAGATGCTGAGGGCCCAGTTGGCCTGGGGTCCAGCCTGGACATCACTGAGAGTTTTTAAATCCCCCCAGAGATTCTTATGTGCAGCCAGGACTGGGCGAGGGCTGGGTCTGAGCCCGACACAGACAAGCGCCTGGGGAGTATCTGGAGGGGAAAGAAGAGAGGAAGGAAGGAAAAGACATAGGGAAGGACAGAGAGGAAATGAGAAAACTGTTCATTTTTTACGCTTTAATGGGTCCTTTTGGGGAGCCAAAGAGATTGGTTTTCTGTGTGCTCCTTGGAGGTGACATGGTTTCTTGTCCCACCTGCCATTTTATCAAATTAAATTGAAACCAAATTAGCACTGGGCCAAAGGGCCCCTCAGCAATTCCACGGTGCGGAGAAGCACCTGGTGCTGGCTGTGTGGCTTCGTGCAGGCGCAGAGGCCTTGGGACCTGGGCCTTCCTGGCGTGAGTTTACTCATCTGTGAAATGGGATTAGTACATTTTCTTGGACCACCTCACCATGTGGCTGAGGGGATGTGATGAGAAAATGAATACAAAGGAATTCTAAACAGGTCTTTCTCTAAGGCCTTCAGAAAAAATATAAGTGTTTCATAAAAGCTTTGTTGCACTTACAACTGCATTTATGGCTTCTGCTTCTCTCCTTTCCCTTATTTAAATCCGGTGTATTTAATCACCCATCTCTGCTGTCCCGTGGAGGTCCTGCCTTGATTGCAAGATGGTGTTTTCTTGGGAAAGTCATTGAATCCCTCAGTTTGCTCACCTGGAAAAAACAGATAAATTCACCATAATTCATCCGTGTAAATGACATTTATTTCACCTGTGCCAAGCCCTGCTGGGCTCCAGGGATACAGGGCATGTGCCTGCAGGGAGCTTGCAGCCCGACATGGGAGCTGACATGGGCGCTGACATGGGCAGGTAGAGTCCTGTGGTTCAGTGCTGGGGTCTTGCCTTCCAACTACATGGGTTTAGACTCTGGCTCTCCTGTATGACCAGCTATTTGAGCTTCGGTGTGTTTCTCTACCTCTGGGTGGCTCAGTTTGCTTATCTGTGAAACAGGTGAGAACAGTAGTCCTTAGAGTGTTTGTCTAAGGATAAAGTGAAATGGTCATCTGAAGTGCTGGGAACAGCTCCTGGCACCGAGGAAGCCTTCTGAAAACCTTGGCTAGTTATTATATGGCCATAAATGCAGGAGGGTGTAAGGAGCACAGAAGGACCTATAAAATGATGTCAAGCAGAGAGGAGAGGAGAGGAGAGGCATTCCAGATACAGGGGACCAGCCTGGCTAAGGCAGGTCTAGGGGCTACGAAGGATCTGGTATCCAGAGATGTTTGAGACAGCAGAGGTGGGCTGGGGCCCATCTGCGGAGCTCATGGAAGTCTTGGAAGGCTGAGAAACTGAGCTGTATTCTGTGGGCTAATTTTTGCCATTTCCACAGTCCAATTCTACTACCAGCTGCTTTTTATTTTCCCCTTTAAATTGGCTTGCCTTTTTCTCTTGGCTTCCTCTAAACAAAATAATGTCCGTGAAATTAGAAGTTGGATGTGCAAACCATATATTTATATATTTTTCTAATTCACATTTAAATAACTGCATAACCATTAGACATTTCCAAATTTGTTTGTCTACCTACAATCGTCTTATGAATACTACTCGGGAAAGACTTTGAAAGGCAAGATTTCTAAGCAAGGGTCAGATGTTTGTTGGGAGGGGAATAAAGAAAAGCAAGGTGCTCATCATTTCTTTCGACACCTTCTGTGGAATATCAACTGCAGCTCTCCTACCACCTTCTCCCCACTTCCAGGGTCCTGGTTGGCTGGGGTAAGGATGGGAAGGCGGGGGCGCCCTGCAGAGCAGTGGCAGCATATGCCTTGCTTAGGCGCACACTGCCTCCTGCTGGCCAAGAGAAGGTACACTTGCTGATGTGTGTCAGATTCAAATTTGCCTTCCATCCTCACCTCTGGCTCTCTAGACCCTGGTGAAAGCCATAATGAGGGTCCCTCGGGCTGTTTTTTTATCCCTTTTGAAAAGGTAAAACATTCACATGATTCAAAACCCAAAGGTACAAGAGGGTCTACTATGAAAGTCGTTTCCCACCCTTCCCCAGCAAACAGCCCCCTCCCTCAAGGCAAACGCTATACCAGTTTCTTAAGCATCCTTCCCAGACTCCTTTAAAATATTTCCAAAACCATAACAGAAATCTCATTCCACTAAAATAAAGCCACCCAGACTAAGCAACCGGTTTAATGCTGATTTTATCACATTCTCTGTCCTATGTGATTGGCAACAAAATGAAATAAATTGTTACCAAGAAATGTAAAATGTTTAGGAGACCAAAAAAAAAACTTTTATTGGAGTAAAATGGCTTTACAATATTGTGTTATTTTCTGCTGTGCAATGAAGCGAATCAGCTATATATGTGTGTATATATATATATATATATGTAAAATACCTATATTCCCTCCCTCTTGGACCTCCCTCCCACACCACCCCCCATCCCACCCATCCAGGTCATCACAGAGCACTGAACTGAGCTCCCTGTGCTATACAGCAGGTTCCCACTAGCTATCTATTTTATACATGGTAGTGTATTTATGTCAAACCTAATCTCCCAGTTCGTCCCACCCTCCCCTTCCCCCGTGTATCCACATGTCCTTCTCTGTGTCTACGTCTCTATTCCTGACCTACAAATAGGTTCACCTGTACCATTTTTCTAGATTCCACATATATGTGTTAATATACAGTATTTGTTTTTCTCTTTCTGGCTTACTTCACTCTGTATGACAGACTCTAGGTCCGTCTACATCTCTGCAGATGACCCAGTTTCATTCCTTTTTATGGCTGAGTAATATTCCACTGTATATATGTACCACATCTTCTTTATTCATTCATCTATCAGTGGGCATTTAGGTTGTTTCCGTGTCCTGGTTATTGTAAATAGTGCTGCACTGAACATTGGGGTGCATGTGTCTTTTTGAATTATGGTTTTCTCAGGGTATATGCCCAGAAGTGGGATTACTGGGTGATATGGTAGTTCCATTTTTCGTTTTTTAAGGAACCTCCATACTGTTCTCCATAGTGGCTGTATCAATTTACATTCCCACCAACAGTGCAAGAGGGTTCCCTTTTCTGCACACCCTCTCCAGCATTTATTGTTTGTAGATTTTTTTGATGATGGCCATTCTGACTGGTGTGAGGTGATACCTCATTGTAGTTTTGATTTGCATTTCTCTAATAATTAGTGATGTTGAGCATCTTTTCATGTGCCTCTTGGCCATCTGTATGTCTTCTTTGGTGAAATGTCTATTTAGATCTTCCACCCATTTTTTAATTGGGTTGTTTGTTGTTTTGATATGGAGCTCCATGAGCTGCCTGTATATTTTGGAGATTAATCCTTTTTCCATTGCTTCATTTGCAAATACTTTCTCCCATTCTGAGGGTTGTCTTTTCGTCTTGTTTATGGTTTCCTTTGCTGTGCAAAAGCTTTTAAGTTTAATTAGGTTCCATTTGTTTATTTTTGTTTTTATTTTCGTTATTCAAATGAACTTTAGGTATGACATCATGAGAACAAAAGGCATGTCAGGATACAGGGTGGCAGTGAAACAGGGCTTCCTCATCCTGCAGGCTTTACTTGTAATTTTAAATTTGCATTTTCTGAGGTAAGACTGAACCTGGGCACACTTTTTTTTTAATTGAAGTATAGTTGATTTACAATGTTGTATTCATTTCAGGTGAACAGCGATTGATTCAGTTGTATTTTTTTTTCTTTTCCCTTTTAGGTTATTACAAAATATTGAGTATAGTTCCCTGTGCTATACAAGTAGGTCCTTGTCTGGGTACACTTTTTGGACACATGTATATGCGGCTTTCATGGGACATCGTATGAAATAGTGGTTCCTATCTCAGGTTTTGGCTTGGCAGACTTAGGTTTGAGTCCTGAATCTGATTCCTACGTGACCTTGGACAGGTGGCTCCTCCTGGCTGAGCCTCCGTTTCCTTATCTGTAACATGGGGATGGTTGTAAGTCTTAGCTTGCGGGGGTTTTTGTTGAGTGCTTAATACTCAGTAGGCAGTGTTGTTGTTCAAAAGCTACATGAGGTCTTGGTAAACCTTTTGTCCCAAAACACCCATGGGACCGGTGTTTTTACAGCTCTGATACAGGGCAGAGTTGAAAGAGGAATTCAGAAGTGGAAGCGGTGGATGGCGTGCCCACAAATGCTTGCTCAGGCACTGGACAGGTCTCGGGATGTGCCTGGAGCAGGGTCAAGGTGGGGGAGGGGAGGAAAGTAGAACCCAGCTGGTCAAGGTCATGGGTTGACATTGAAGTGGCTTATCAGGCATGTAGGGGCATCGTGGTATCAGGCTTGATTCTGGTGACCTGCATATCTAAGAAGAATGGAGGGTGTGGGCAACAGAGGTCCAGGAGGCAGGTGGGGCAGAAATCATTGGGGGCAGCTCCCATCACTTAGGGCTTTCAAATTAACCTCTGGGAGCAAGTCCTAAAAGCAGCCAGGGCCAGAGGAGTCCCGCTTCTAAGGCTGGTACAGGTAAGAATCCATTTGGGGTCAGGGTCCCAGGCAGAGACAGGATCAGAGCCACAGTCTGCCTTGTGTGGGAGCTGAGGCTGAGACCCGGACAACCGCTCTGGGCTGCTGCCTATTCACCCAGCACACACTCAGTACTGTGCCAAGAGCTGGGGACACAGCTGTAAGCAGGCACACGTGCTCCCCAGCCTCAGGGAGGCTCTGGTGTCGTGCAGACATGCCAGGACATTGGGGCACGAGTGCTGAGCTCTGTATGAGGGGTGAGCACAGAGGGGCTCCCAGTCCGGACTCAAGTGGGGAGGGGGGAGCTCTATGCGTGAGCGAATCTTGAAAGACTGAGAGTAAAAGATGGGAGGGGTTACCCAGGTTTAGAGAGGGAAGGCTAAGGAAGGATACAGGGTCCAGGGAACAGCATGTCGAAAGCCCCAGAGATGGGCAAGGGCCACATTTTTTGGCAAGATTGACAAGTAATTCAGTCTGGCTGGAGGGTAAAATATTTGGGTTGGAATATTGGGTTGGAGAGATAAGGCTGTGAGGAGGGGAGGGGATGAAAACATAGATACAGCCTTGACACTGGGATCAGAAACTTGTACTTTACCTAAGGTAAGGTAGCTTTTTTTTTTTTTTTTTTTTTTGCGGCACGCGGGCCTCTCACTGTCGTGGCCTCTCCCGTTGCGGAGCACAGGCTCCGGACACGCAGGCTCAGTGGCCATGGCTCACGGGCCCAGCCACTCCGCGGCATGTAGGATCTTCCCGGACCGGGGCACGATCCCGTGTCCCCTGCATCAGGAGGCGGACTCTCAACCACTGCGCCACCAGGGAAGCCCAGCTTTTTTAAAAATTGAGATGAAATTCACATAACACGATGTGAACCGTTTTATCGTATACAATTCAGTGGTATTTAGTGCATTCACAATGCTGTGTAACTACCACATTTTCATCATCCCCGAAACAAACCCATATCTATTAAGCAATCCCACTCCATCCTCCTCGCCTGTCTCCCTAGCCCTTGGCAATCACCAAGTTGCTTTGTGTTTCTGTGGATTTACCTCTTCTGGATATTTCTTATAAATGGAATCACACAACACGTAGCCTTCTTTAAACTGTCTCTTTTGTAAGGCTCATCCATGTCGTAGCGTGTGTCAGTACTTCATTCCTTTTCATGGCTGAATAAGACTCCATGGTATGAATAGACCATGTTTGCTCATCTATTGTACTGTCAAGTGAAGGGTCCAGCTTTGTGTTTCGGAAGGATTTCCCTGAGTGCTGATGGGAGAGGGATTGGGACCAGGGAAGGATGGAGGCAGTAAGCCGTGAGGTCCTGCCCCACAATCCAGCTGAAAGATGGAGAAAAGCCTATGGCAGAGACCAAGGGAAAAGGGGTGGCTCGTGGTGTAGGAGGAGACACAGAGGCTGAGGTCTTCTGGCAGGAGCTCAAGACCCTGTGCCCAAGGAAAGCCTTTCCCTCTGGCAGTTAAGAGGGGCTGGCACATGCAGGGGCTGGCCTTGGGGAGCTGTCTTCCCGTGGAATTCTCCCTGTGGGGGACCTGCTCCACCCAATTCCAGGCAGATCAAACCCACCTGCCTGCTGGAACCACTCCATTTCCCATTAGTTCTGGAGTAAAACTGACACCCTGATTTCTTGGCGCCTCCTCAGATGGTATCTGGCTGACATCTCTCTTCCGTCCTCGGCAGAAAACCCTGCTCTGCCCTTTGGCCAGTCTCTCTGCCTCAATAAGTCTCTGCATTTTCCTCTCAGCTGCTGAGGGTGGCCCAGCGGCAGGGACCCTGGAGGTACTCAGTATATCAAACACAGCTGGATGGGCCAGCAAAAACGCAGGCTCGTCTTTGGATCGGAACAGAAAATGGAGTATCAGCATTTGTATATATCATGGGAACCAGCCTCTCAAAAAGATGGATCCAGAAGGATACAGGAGAGAGTAACTTTATTCTTTCTCCCACTGCCCTTCCCGTACCTTCTCCATTTTTTTTTTTTTTGCTTCTCAGGCTGAAAGTTTTGTTTTCATGGGTCTTCTGGTCCCAAGAAGTGTAGTTCAGTCTGATAATCATACAGCTCTAAACATTATTCGTTTTCAAAAGCTCGCCCCTCCCTCAGCAGGGCTTCTTGGGCTGGGAATTCTGCAATGAGAAAGGGCCTTGTGCACTGCTGCTTTCTCACAGGACAGTCTAATGTCACTGCACTGTTATATTATGGAAGATGTAGAATGCTGATTTTTTTTTTCCTCTCCCTTACGGGGCATGCTTGATATGGGCAGAGCCTGGATGCACTTGACCTTCGCCTCTGCTGGATTCCATCGCCCTTTCAGAGTGGGACCATTTTTAAGGAGATGCACAGTGGCTGCCTTCATTAGGGTTCACATCTAGACCTAGGAAACATCCCCATTCTCATCAGTGATGGGTAGCTCACTCCCAGCACCCCCCTTTCTCCCTTTGCTCTGCCCCCAGGTAGGCGGGCAGCTCCAGGCTAATTTTTCTCATTACTCTTTTCTTGGTGAACATCAAATGCAGTCACTGTCAAGCCACCAAGACTTTCTTCGAAGCCCTCTTCACCAGATGAGGGTGATACACCTTCTCCCCTCCCCTTGGTTCCCCTCCCACAGTGACCTGCCCCTTAAGGCAGCCTTTCCTGCAAGCCTCTTTGATCGCCCAGTGAATTCCTTGCCTTCATTAAGCTAGAAGTGGGTGAAGGGCTCAGATTGAAAGAGCTGCATAGACGGTGGTAGCAGATGCCATTGGTGCCTTAGCCAAGCCCTGTAGCCCTTGCCACTGTGTACTCATGATGGCTTCCTACTGCAACCCTCTTCACCTGAAGGCTTTCTCTGGTACCACGTGGGCAAGTCAGAAGTGCTGGAGATTTAGTAGCCCTAGTAGCAGTCCTCGGCCAATGAGGGATGCGAGCTGGAAGATAAATACCCCAGATCCCTCTCCCCCAAGGTATGTTCTGCACCATCTCTCACAGTTCCTGCAGGACTGAGCCCACTGCCCACAGTGAAACTTGCCCATCTATGCACCATGCACTGGCTCATTCCCTTCCTTCTGTGTCACTTCCCCACCGGTGCTGCCTGGGGTGGCCTCCCAGATAAGCCAGACTCCAAGAGACACATCTTTGCTCAGGCTCAGCTTCTGGAGAGCCCAGTCTTTTTTTTAAATAAATTTATTTATTTATTTTTGGCTACATTGGGTCTTCGTTCCTGTGCACGGGCTTTCTCTAGTTGAGGCGAGCGGGAGCTACTCTTCTTACGGTGCGCGGGCTTCTCATTGCAGTGGCTTCTCTTGTTGTGGAGCATGGGCTTTAGGCGCACGGGCTTCAGTAGTTGTGGCACGTGGGCTCTAGAGCGCAGGCTCAGTAGTTGTGGCGCACGGGCTTAGTTGCTCCGCGGCATGTGGGATCTTCCCGGACCAGGGTTCAAACCCGTGTCCCTTGCATTGGCAAGTGGATTCTTACCCACTGTGCCACCAGGGAAGTCCCGAGAACCCAGTCTTAAACAATGGCCACGTCTATCCCTTTAGAAACTAGGAATGCTTAGTCCCTGTTGGCTTATTCTTAGCTTAGGGGACTTTGAAATTCCAGGATGACAGGAGAAGTTGCATCTAATAGTTTGTTGCACACAGTTTACAAAATGCATTCCCATAAATAAGGGTTTCTCAGCCTTAGCACTGTTGACATTTTGGACCAGATAATTGTGGTCCAAATTCTTTATTTGGGAGAAGGCTATCTTGTGCATTGTAGGATGTTTAACAGTCTCCCTGACATGGACTCACCAGTGGCATACCTCCCCCGCCCCCACTGGGACAACCATGTCTCTAGACATTGCCAACTGTCTCCAAGGGGCAAAACCACCTCTAGCTGAGAATCACAGACATCTGATGTCATTTGGTATAAATGGCAATCCAAAAAGAGAATGATGGTGATGGCGGTGGTGATGGTGGTGGTGATGGTGGTGATGATGCACATAGTAACATTACAACATGACGTAACATTCAAATGACTTGACCAGACTTGTTCAGGTGCTACCAGTGAACCTAGAATCTGATCCCAGATCTTCTGCCTGCCTTACCTCACTCTGAAAGCCCATGACATAGACTGGAAATATCAAGCCCTATTCACAGACAAGGAACTTCAGAGAAAACACATGCCCTCCATGAAAGTGTCGAACCAAGAATGAAACCAGAGCTTTCTGATTTCCAAGGCTGTGTGCTCCTTCCTGTTTTAGAAAGAACAGAGAGCTGTGCTAGGGTTTTCACATGAAAGCTGTTTGCACCCTTGAAGATGCTTCTACTGCATTGAGATCATTGAAATGAATGATAGAATAAAGCCAAGTTGTGCACGTCTGCAACCCACTGTTACCAGCAGATCAGCTGTGAAGTTGGCTTATGGAATATATCTGCCATCTACCACGTTTCACACTAGCCTAATCCAGCACTTTCATGAGCTATTGATGTTTTCATGGTACTAGAGTTAAGAGGCTCTTCCATAGTTCAAAAGCTGACATCAGCCCTACTATTTCTGTTGTCAAATAGGGTCTCCAGCAGACTCTTTCATAGCACAGCATTTATTGAGCACCTACTGTGTGCAAGAGAAGGTGGCGACTCCAGAATGTCAATGTAATAGGGGTTTAGAGGCTGTCGCCTGGTTGTAAACTGGCGGGGAGTAGGTGGAGTCTCGGAGCTTAGTCTGGAAGCCCTGTGTGCAAAGCAAGCGCACAGCTTTTGTTAGGAGAGGATGTTTGGGGGTGGTGCCGGGGAAGCTGATGGAGGTTATGGGGACAGTTAGAATCTCCCTAAGCCACCTGTTGGGACAACTTGACATGAGGAATTACGGTAGATAAAATATGTCCCCTGTCCTCTGGAAAGAGACCTTCAGCAGTGTGCCTTGTGTTTCTGTTGCTTTGTTCTTACTACTTGAAGCACCAACAACATGGGTGGTTTCCACATCTCCTCCCTGCTCCTGGAGTGGCAGCAAACACCGCCCTTGGGCAGTGGATGAAGCAGGGGCGTGGGGAGGTGGGGACGCCTCTCCTCTGGCAGTGAATTGCTCAGTCAGGATGCTCCTGTTTAAAATCCTTTACTGTCTCCCATCCCCAGCAAGATGACATCCAAGTGACCTAAACTTGTCTCTCTAAACCCTTCATGGTCTGACTCCTGCTTCCATGTCTATACCCAGAGCCGGGCACACTGACCACCAGGCAAGTTCCTTCAGGAGTTGTGACCCCTCTTTCTTCTTCCCTCTGCCTCAGGCACTGCCCTCTCCCCCCCACCTCCTGTTTATCTGCCTAGTGGTCCCCTCCTCTTTCTTGAGGATCACTTCCTCCAGGGAGGCCTCTCTGATGCCCCCCATCTGAGTTAGACACACTTCTCTGTACCTACCTTGACTGTAACTCCTACCACAATCCCTGGCTTTCTCGTCTAAACAGACCTCTGCTCTGTGACTCCTCGTGTCCTCTGAGTACAGCACGGTGCCTGGCACATAGTAGGTGCTTGGAAATATTAGGGAGGGGATACAAGTAAAGGAGAAAGACATAAGAGAAAAAGGGAAGAAAGAGAGAAGCGGAGAAGGAGAAAGGAAGGAAAGAGGCGTAAGTTAATATCTGTCCGTGATTGATGCAGCCGAAGTTGAACTGTCTGGCGTTCCTACAATCACAGATCAATTTTATCCAGCACACCTAACATAGCACAGGTTTCTTTGCCGTACTGAAGTGCTTTCTGTATTATTAACTGTCCATCGCTGTCCAAATATTTAGTGTCAAGGTACTCTATTGTGTTTGGGTCTTTAAAAATGTGTCATCCTCTGATGCTATGAATAGTGATGGCAGGTTGGAGCATATTTCATGAATAAGTGCCTCCATCCCATTCTATGTTCCGTCCCCTAAACATAATAGATTAGCTGGTTGATTTTGAGGAATTTGCCAACGATAAGTGGAAGGATCATTTCACCTTGTATAAGAATGCAAGTTATCATTAGCAAGAAGTCAGCTTGCTCTGCATCACAGAAAAATGGGAGACCCATGTCACACCCCCAGCAGGTGGCTCAATGCCCAGCACTTAGTTTCACCCAGGAAAAAAAGTTGTTAATGACAGAGGTATTGAAGGCAATTCTGCAGACAATGCAGCACTTGACTCTGCAGTGAGCTCCATGCTGGGAAGGTCGTTTCATGAATGAGTCTTCAAAGGCCCAATCCATCCACAGATCTGTGTGCGATGCTTTTAGAAGGATCAGCACATCCTGTTCACAGGTTCAGTCAATGCCTTCCTCACCCCCAGTTCCTAGCTTGGGATCTGACGCATAGTATATCTCAAGGAAATGAGTGTTGCTTGAAAAAAGAAATCAAAGGCTTGTTGAATGCCTGTTAACTTGGCTTCACAAGACCCCTCCTCTTCTCTCTGCCCCCCAAGCCTGAACCTAAGCAACAGCGACATCCTGACCATCTACGACGGTGATGAGGTCATGCCCCACATCTTGGGGCAGTACCTTGGAAACAGCGGACCCCAGAAGCTGTACTCGTCCACGCCGGACCTAACCATCCAGTTCCACTCAGACCCTGCCGGGCTCATCTTTGGGAAGGGCCAGGGATTCATCATGAACTACATAGGTAAGTATTCTAGCCAGTCATTTTTTCTCCTTGGGTTTAGGTGCAAGTTAAGACAATTTCTTCTAGATATGTCTTTTGGGGAGGGTTGTGCTACATGAGTTTTTTAATATATTGACACGGTAAATATACGTCGTTTTTTTTAAGAGGTTGGTCTCTCTAGTCGGAAGGACAAGGGTTCAAATCTTAGGATTATCATTGATGACTGTGTGACCTTGGGCAAGTCACTTAACCTCTCCGAGCCTCTTTTTTGTCATCTGTAAAATGGAAATAGTGATACCTCCTCCACAGGGTTGACATCAGGACTTAGTAGATAACGTCTCATAACTTTAAGATTCGTGATTTTTCATTTGCAGTCAGCTGTGACTTTATGTCATCAACACACTCTCCCACATTTGCAATTTCTCAAAGCATTACCTACGCCATCTTGCCTGAACTGAAGCTTGGCTCTCCCCTAAGGGCTCTTCTTCTCCTGCAGCCCCATCCAACCAAGACAGCCCTTTGTCTCCTACCTCCCATACTTTATTTTTTTTAATTTTTATTGGAGTATAGTTGATTTACAATGTTATATTAGTTTCAGGTGTACAGCAAAGTGAATTAGTTACACATATACATATATCCACTCTTTTTTAGATTCCTTTCCCATATAGGCCATTACAGAGTACTGAGTAAAATTCCCTGTGATATATAGTAGGTCCTTATTAGTTATCAATTTTATATATAGTAGTGTGTATATGTCAATCCCAATCTCCAATTTATCCCTTCCCCACTCCCACCCTGGTAACCATAAGTTTGTTTCCTACATCTGTAACTCTATTTCTGTTTTGTAGATAAGTTCATTTGTACCCTTTTTTTAGATTCCACATACAAGCAACATCATGTGGTATATGTCTTTCTGTGTCTGACTTACTTCATTCCATATGACAGTCTCTAGGTCCATCCATGTTGCTGCACATGGCATTATTTCATTCTTCTTTATGGCTGAGTAATATTCCATTGTATATAGGTACCACATCTTCTTTATCCATTCCTCTCTCTTTTTTTTTTGCTGTACGCGGCCTCTCACTGTTGTGGCCTCTCCCGTTGTGGAGCACAGGCTCCGGACACACAGGCTCAGCAGCTGGGCTCATGGGCCCAGCTGCTCTGCGGCATGTGGGATCTTCTCGGACCGGGGCACGAACCCGTGTCCCCTGCATCGGCAGGCGGACTCTCAACCACTGCGCCACCAGGGAAGCCCTATCCATTCCTCTCTTGATGGACATTTAGTTTGCTTCCACATCTTGGCTATTGTAAATAGTGCTGCTATTGGTGTTGGGGTGCACGTATCTTTTCGAATTATGGTTTTCTCCAGATATATGCCCAGGAGTGGTATTACTGGATCATATGATAGCTCTATTTTTAGTTTTTTAAGGAACCTCCATACTCTTCTCCCGTACTTTATATTCTTTCTTGCTGCTCAGTGTGTCTTCCAAACCTTTTCTCTTCCCATCACCTTTAAAAAAAATCCTGCTATAAAGTTCAAACTAAGTTCACACGTGAGCATCCAGTACCCCCTTCTTAATTATTTCATCCACCCACACCCTTCCCTCCTCACTCCTCACTCTGAAACTCCCTCTTATTCATTCCTGGCTCCATCCCCCTCCTCTGCTCAAGCTCTAAACCTTGGAGGGTCCCATCCTGGACCCTGTCCTGCCTTCTATCTGTGTGCTGTCATCCAGGCCCATGGTTTTATCTGTATTCCATTGACCCCTAGTTTGTACCTACAGCCTTGACCTCTCCCATGAACTCCAGATCTCTCCAGCTCCCTGCTCACTGCGCTCTTGCATGTCTCACTGGCAGCTCAGGTTTAGCACGGACAGAACAGAGCGACCTCTTTGCCTCCCTTCCCTCACCACCTCTCACTGCTCCTGCTGTCTACCCAGCCCAGGAGGCGGGACCACAACTCTCCTGGTTTCTCAGGCTGCTTCCCCTGTATCCAGTCCATCCTCTCAACTCTACTGCCACAATATATCTCAGATCCAAGTACTCTTCTCCATCTATCCACGTCCATCACCCTAGTCCAAGCTGCTATCCTCGCCAGCAGTCACGGGACCAGAACACTGTGAAGCCCCACTGATCCCAGCCCTGGAAGGGACTTGAACTGACAGAGTGTCTGGTCCAGCCCTGTCTCGTCACAGCACAAGAAGCCCTGGACCACCAAGGATGAGGGACTTGATCATCAGGGGCGGACCTGAGGCTCACACCCAGGCTTCCTGGCTCCCAGCTCTTAGGGTTTCTCTACCCCCAATATTTTTGGCAATAGCAGAGAACCTGGGAGACGCAAAGAGGTAGAGAAGACCTAACTTCTTTTGGCATCCAGGATGGTGGGTGCTTGCCTCCTGAGGATTTCAATGGGCAGGATTCAGCCAGCAGTTAGGGGACTTGTTTGCACCCCCCAGGGAAGAGGTTGACATCTTGATTTCCAAGATGGAACCGGGAAAAGGAGGACTGATCCTGCCAAGCCTCTCTGCCACCACCAAAGTCCCTCTGGCTTGAGCACGATTCCGTGTCTTTGGTTCTTCCCCTTGGCTTGAAGATTTGCCCATCTCTAGCTAATACAAAGTGTTCTCTTTGTATCTCCTACTGCCTCCAGAATACAAGCTAGTTCCCTGACCATTGGCCGTCTCAAGGAGCCTCATGCATATGAAAATAAGTCCCTTGCTTTTTTTTTTTATTTCCGGCTGGTGGACACTTCCCATCCCCGCTCTGCTCTGCAGGTACCTCTCGGAGAAGCAATCACAAGTATTGATCTTTTTTTTTTATGTTACTCAGGGGCCTTTTTACCCTTGATGGTGACGCTGGGTATTTTCAGGGTGTTACTGCTGCCACTTTCCATGCGTTCTTTACTGGGTGATGCCCTGGGCAGAGGCTGTCCAGGCGACGTGCCCTCCAGAGTCAGCTGCCTTTGGAGGGAAAGTTTCTGGTGACTTGGCTTCAGTCTGTCTCCTTAGACCTTTCCTCCCCGCCTCCCTCCCTACTGGAAGATGAGGTCATAGTTTTGCTCATTTGTCTCCTCTGGTGCCCGAGTCAGTCTTGCAAAACTGCATTCAGCTTGATGGAAGAAATATGACTCTATCCAAGGCTGCCCAAGGTTGACCAGAAAGCCTGGCCATTGTTCAGTTTGGCAATATTTTGAAGAGGAGTGCTCTCGTTCATTGAAGCTGAAACTTAGATTCGTGTGACAATTTGCGGTTGGCAAGCACTCTTACATATATTATTTTATTTCATCTTCAAACGCATTATCTCCATTTTCCAGAGAGTCTGGTTCACAAACTTTCATGCTAGGCCCTGTCCTAGGCATCAGGATACAGGAATGAATAGAATTCTCTCCCTGCCCTTGAGCCAGTTAGTGAAAATGGAAGAGTCCCATTAACAGACAATATCAGGATCATACGCTGATGAGCACAGGATTTCAGAGAGTGCTTCCCAGGGGTACACAGCCTGGCTAATATGGGCAACACAAAGAGAGAGAACAGCTCAACTTTTTTCTTATTTCTCTTAAAGAAACACAGGTTAATTTCACAGAAAAGGAAAGTGGGCCTTTGTATGTCAATGTTGATGTCAATCAATTGCCCATGACTACCTGGGTTGAAGACCATGTTGTTTTCAGAGGAGGCCATGCCTGAAGTCAGTGGAAAAGAATGCCGTGATTGATTAGTGATGTCTGTCATGGGCATGGGAGAGGTATTTGCTACCCTGGGTCTAGATTTAACAAGACACAGATGCAACTCCCATCCAGTAGAGGGATCAGATGGAAGGGTTAGGGGTTTCTGTTGTTATCTAGAGAATTCGTTTTTTCTTTTTCGGCTGCGTTGGGTCTTCGTTGCTGCGTACGGGCTTTCTCTAGTTGCGGCAAGCGGGGGCTACTCTTTGTTGCAGTGCGCGGGCTTCTCACTGTGGTGGCTTCTCTTGTGCTGGAGCACGGGCTCTAGGCACACGGGCTTCAGTAGTTGTGGCTTGTGGGCCCTAGAGCGCAAGCTCAGTAGCTATGGCACAGAGGCTTAATTGCTTTGCGGCACGTGGGATCTTCCTGGACCCGGGCTCAAACCCGTGTCCCCTGCATTGGCAGGTGGATTCTTAACCACTGCGCCACCAGGGAAGCCCCTCATCTAGAGAATACTAAAGCTCCTACACTGATCTCAAGGCCTGACCCCAGCTCTGGAAAGTGGCCGAGGCTTATCCGCTCTGGCTGCTGTCAGAGCCTTCCATAGGAACACTGGGCTTACATGGTTCTGACTTCCCATGATTCTCCTTTGCACAGACAGAAGCAAAGACCCATTCTTCTCACTGCTTCTTATGTTTTGCTGTTGTCTGTGGTCAAGTGCATGGGAGGGAAGGGAATTAAAAAGCAGAGATAAGTAAGCAGTGTTTTTCAAAGAGATATTGGTCACTTGTATGTTTATTCCTCTAATCCCAGGATAATAAAAAGTTCCACATTGTAGGTCAACTCCAATCAAATGACAGTGGCTCCCTGGAATGTTGTGTTGAGAAGGATTGGGAGGTTTCAGCTTGATTCAAAGAAAGAGATTGCTATGGTTGATTAGTGATGTCTGCCATGAGCATAAGACTGGGAAGTGGTGGTATGTATTCAGTACATTTAGCTATTTCTTTTGCCCAGAAGTTGGACCGTGGTGCTGATCTTTACTGTGAGCATGGAACCATGACTTCAGATCTCTATATTCCTGGTGCCTGGCACATAGTAGGCACTCACATCTTAGTCAAACAAATCAATGAATCCATATAACTTGTCTTAGTGTTATTTTTATATCCTGCACATTAATTAGTTTTCATCTTGCCTCTAGGGATAGACAGGGTCATGATTCTTGTCTCCATTCTCTGATTGAGGACAGTGAGGCTCAGAGACGTTTATTGACATGACTGGAGTCACACAGCTTCTAAAATAAAG
Source organism: Delphinapterus leucas (assembly GCF_059928025.1). Classification (NCBI taxonomy): domain Eukaryota; kingdom Metazoa; phylum Chordata; class Mammalia; order Artiodactyla; family Monodontidae; genus Delphinapterus; species Delphinapterus leucas. The sequence continues at coordinate 19,912,132 of NC_143142.1, forward strand.
AAAGAAGATTAGAAGGGAAGTTCTCTGACTCCTGGGCCAGTTTTCTCATTCTAAGCAAAGTTAACAAAGGTTCATAGGAACAGATAATTCCAGAAGCTCTGCCTAGGGTGTTTGGTGAACATGCAGACTCCTGAATCAGGGTCTCTGGGGGTAGAGTCTGGGAACTGAAGAACAGAAGGTTAAGTGACTTAGCCAAAACCACCCAGTTAGTAGACAGTGGGGCCAAGGTTTGAATCAAGGCTCTGCTGCACGGTGGCAGCCGCTGAGAATGACAGATGTGATGAATGCTACGGAGGAGATGGGAGGGCCCATGGAAATGTATAGCCATGCCGGCTCATCTTGAAAAGTCAGACAAGCAAACCTTTCTCAGTCCCAAAGCATTTGGCACAAGGCAGACCACATATCAAGTATTTGCCCCCATTTCTCCTCTTTCATCCAGAGTTTGAACATTTGCAGCTGTGTCCCAAATCCAGGGCTTGGCTGATTTTTCAAAGGCCTAAAAATAGAGGCTCCTGTCCCCCACCAAGCAATTCTAGAAGCCATTTCCCGCTCCCCTTCTTCTTGCAGACACCCAGGAGATCTCCTTCCCCCAAATAAAATCATGATGAAATCCCTGGAAAAGCCATTGCTTGTTTCTCAGAATGACTTTCCTGCAGACAATGGAGGTGCTTTGCTTTCCCCAGAAGCACATTAGAACCGCAAATTAATTATATGGCATAATTAGCCCTCTTCTCAAACTCTGCGCAGTGGGCACTTGGAAGCGAGAGTGATAATAGTGGGCTTTGGATTGCTACCTTAGCGACAAAGGTTTGCAGGAGGAAAACAGAATTATTCCAGAGGAAGATTCTGTGACGATAAGCTGTGTGTAGATTTTCCGGAGTGTGGTTAATGTTCACTGATGGTAGGCAATGTGATTTGAAGAATGCAGCCAATAATTATTTCTATCTTAACAGTTACGTGTTTATCTTAGTCTGCATTACAGAAATGTATGTGCCTAATCTATCAAACCCATAGATTTATGGACATTCTTAGGATAAGGCTGAGTATGGTAGCAACCTATTGCTACATAACAGATGACGCCCCGCAAAATTAGCAATAAACGTGTACTATCTCACAGTTTCTGTGAGTCAGGAATTCAGGAGTTAATACTGGGCGGTCCTGATTTGGGGCCTGTCATGAGGTTATAGTCAAGATATCAGCTGGGGCTGCAGTCCTCTGATGGCTTAGCTGGAGGTTCCACATCCAAAATGAAAAGAAATCATTGTAAAATCCCCCTAGGGAAGAGTTCTTGCAGGTTAAGGGATTTCAGAAGTTGTGTTGCTTACTTCTGGGGCTTTTTCTTCTATTTTCTCTTTCCTCTGACATTCATAAAAGGAACCCCCAACAACAAGGCCACCTCCCCATCTAAGGATGATGTTTTTGTTTTAAAGAGGTGTCAAGGAACGACTCCTGCTCAGATTTGCCCGAGATCCAGAATGGTTGGAAAACCACTTCTCATACGGAGCTCGTGAGGGGAGCCAGAATCACCTACCAGTGTGACCCCGGCTATGACATCGTGGGGAGCGACACCCTCACCTGCCAGTGGGACCTCAGCTGGAGCAGCGATCCCCCATTTTGTGAGAAAAGTAAGAGTAGTCTTGTTGTTTTCCTCTAGGTCATTGGATGGAAAATCCCTCCCATGGGGTATTTTTTGCATGGATGCAGAGGAGCTATTCAGTGTAGAATCTGGCCTCTCTTCTACTCCACCAACACACCGGTGCTGTTCACCAATGTCATTTTGTAGCCCAAGGGCAAGGATCTCAGACTCAGGTGGTTTCAAAAGCCTGGCAGATAATGGAAATAAGTAAAGCAGGCTGAGTGTGAGACATTAGGGAATGGTGTGGACTGTGGTCAGCAGGAATATATGTAGCCTGTGTAAAAACATCATTCAAATTCAAGTCGTTAAAATACCTGCAGAAGCCAAGCAAAACAAATCTAAGTTGGCCCTAGGAGCCCCAGTTCAAAATCCCTATGGTAGGTAGCCAACTTTTTTTTTTTAAGGCACGTTTTATTTTCTCAACATTTCCAAAATGGAAATAGTTTGATCGATGATAATTTTTTAAAAGAAGTAGCTTGAATTTTCTGGCAATGCCTTAGTGAAGGTATCTAGAGAAACAAGAAAACTTCTCCTTGTTTCTAAACCTTCAGTGGTCTTTCTCTTGCATTTACATTGAAGTAGACACTGGTAGGTAGCTAACTTTATCCAGACAGCATCCAGCCCAGTCTCCTGGTTCCTTCTGCCTGCTCCCCTAAGTGCTGGCCTGAGTGCAGGCCAAGTGTGTCTAGTGATAGCTGAGTTTAGCGTCTTGAAGAGGGGTAGCGACCGGAAGTGCCTCTAATGGTTTCTACCCTGATGTCTTAGTATCGGGGTGGGGGGAGCTAAATTTGGCTTCTCCCCTCATCCATTTGCTTCCCACCTCCTACATAAAGCTCTAGTCTGCAACCTTCTTCCTGGGAATCCTTGGATCCTTGGTGATACTTTGGTAGATCTGTTCAGCATGACTTAAATCACCAATTGCCCAAGAAGAAATATTAAGTGCAGCAGAGAAAGAGGCTGTGAGGGAAGGAGGGCGTGGGGGGGCTACATACAATTCCTGTCATAAACATTCCAACGTCAAGGAAAATTATAATGGTGGGAAACATGAAAGAACTCGCTGAAGATCCATAAAACCAGCTACACAAACACATCGATTTGTTCTGCAACAGAATGTGGGGTGTGTGTATGTGTGTGGATTGTGATAGAAAATAAAAATGGACAGTGAGATGTGCAATTAAGAGAGATCCATCACGAATCCACCAATGCGATCTACATCATCATTATTATTTTTTAAACATTTTTAAAGGCTCGGAGGGGACATAACTAGCTCTCTATGGGGGGATCCCCTCCCATGCCTCAATTTTTGCCAAGAAAAGGCCCAAAGTAGAGCAAATAAATGTGTATTGGGCCTGTTGTGTGCCTGCGTGTTTATGTTCCCAGGCTGGGTGCCACGCTCGCTCTGCGTTCAAGACACAGACCCACCAAAGCGCTTCTCTTCTAGTGAAATGAGAGCAGAAGAACCTCCTAGAACAATGGGGTCCCACCTAGAAGTCCCTGAATGTTATAGCCACCTTTCATTGGTTAAGCTCCACTCTTGACATTAAAAGATGTAAATATATAACTATATCTTAAAATTGTGCCAGTAACAAATACGGTAATCAAGTGGTAGTAAAATAATGAGGTAGAAACTGAAAATCCCTTATGATCTGCTCTCAAAAGTTTATTCTGTTTTATTCCAATTGCATATGTTTGTATGTGTCTGTTACACACGTACGTAAATATGTGTGTGTGTGTGTATTGTGTATGTTGAGATATATATGGCTACACATATAGAAATAGCTGCAGATCCTTTACCATAATAGGCATCAATTTCTAGAAACTGCCTTGCAACAGCTTTTTTCTTCAACTCAGAAATAGACATCTTTTCATATCACACATGTGATCTACTTCATTCCTTTTTATTTTTATTTTTGCAGCACAATGAGAAATAGGTTTTATTTAGTCTTAAGATGTTTCCTTTCTGCATAAATATTAACAATAGTGTATCATGAGTCACAGTGTAAAATTTACATTACAGTTGTCAATTTAAAACCCAGTTTCTCTCTTTTCCATACTTCATTCCTTTTTAATTGGTTTATTATTTTCCTTTTATCTATATTGACTTTTTAACTTAAAAGTAATGGACACTTAGGACTTCCCTGGCCGTCTGGTGGTTAGTACTCCGCGCTTTCACTGCCCTGGGCCCGGGATTCAATCCCTGGTCGGGGAACTAAGATCCCACAAGCGACACGGTGAGACCAAATAAATGAATGAGTGAACGAATGAAAGAATGTAATGGACGCTTATTTTCCTATAGTTAAGTACCACAAAGAAAGCAGTAAGAAAGAGCTCTTTGTTCTCATTAGTGGTTGGTCAGGATTTCATGGAATGGTTGCCGCATGATATTTAACTCCTCTTCTGTTAAAGGATTGCTTTTTAACCATTACAAATATAATATTATTATGTGCAATGTGCAGCCTTGTATAGGGGTCTTTGGGCCCTGATGCAAACATTTCTTTGGGCAAATTCCTAAAAGTGAAATTAAATTCAAGTCTCTTTTGTCCTGGCCTGTTCTCCAGCCGCATGCAGTGTCTTTCAAACAGGGAAAGAACTGAGGAAATGTTCTAGATCATTCTGTAGTTCTCAGCAAACCAGTGGTCATCAGGCCCTAACACCCACCTGGTTTGGTTTCATCTCGTGTAGTTATGTACTGCACCGATCCCGGGGAAGTAGACCACTCGACCCGCTTGATTTCGGACCCCGTGCTGCTGGTGGGCACCACCATCCAGTACACCTGCAACACGGGCTTCGTGCTGGAAGGGAGCTCCCTCCTGACCTGCTACAGCCGTGAAACCGGCACGCCCATCTGGACCTCTCGCCTGCCCCACTGTGTTTGTGAGTCCTCGTTATTGGCTTGAGCCTCCGGGATGCATCTGGGGGTTGGCTGCTTCTTATTCCCGGTGGAGGGCTGGGCTGCTAGGAGGCGGTACCCACTTTGGGAGCGTTTATTATCACTGTCCCCCAACAATAGCTACCAGGGATTGAGGGCATGGCTACTCTAACACTTATGGTAAGTTTATCAGGCACTGTGCTGAGTCCTTTACCAGATTTCCCTCTCTTCTTCCTTGGGTAGCTTCGTGAGCATGGCAGTACTGTCTCCATCTTCCGAAGAGGATACTAAGGTTCAAAGAGGTGAAATCATTGCCCCTGGTCACACAGCTAATTAGTTAAGAAGGAGGCCAGAGGCAAACCCAGGCCTGCGTGACTCTAAGTGATTAAAATGGAGCCGTCCGCAGGGCAGTAGATAGAGTGATTCAGACTCTCTTTGACCTCCTCTGTGGGGCCATCAAAGCAAATGTTTGGTTAAAAAAACACTTTGGGGGGTTCTCTACCATAAAAACTCAAAAAAAGTCTTCCAAAGTCACTCTGAGAAAGGAAGAGTAACTGCATATTCTCACCAGGCAGAGGAGGTGGAGAGCAGGGATCTTGGGTGGGGGCGGGGTCTCAGCCTCGATGGTACATGGGAATCATCTAGGATGTTTTAAAACGCCCTGGAGATTCGGATGCAATTGGTCTCAGGTGTAGCGTGAGTTTCAAAAGCTGCCCAAGGTTTCTGATGTGCTGACAGGGATCGGACCTATTGCTTAAGAAAAGCTTGAGGCTCTGCAGAAGGAACAAAGCCTCACACAATACCTGGGGTTTAGAGATGTCAGCTGCACTGCTATTTTATGAGTGTGTTTTGAAGAGATCCATTAAGGGCACAGACAGCCCAAGCTCCCAGAGCTGCACCGAGGTCTCGATAGTGCTGGGGAATCAGACTTTAAACAACAACAAAAGAATAGATGTTTATTGTATGTTTATGTTTATTGTAAACTACATCTTATGTGATGAACAGTGTAACTTAAGGACGTGGCTCTCTCCTGAAGCAGCTGTGTTTTGTCACTTCTCACAAGTATCAAAACAGGCTTTGTGGAGTTTTTTCATGGCCACAAACAAGCAGCCCTGCCATTTAGATGGACAAAAGCATCCACTGTTTGGAAGACAATTGGAAAGCAAGAAAATCCTTGTCCTTTTCCATTGGATAAACAGATACAGGCAGACCTCAGAGATACTGTGGGTTCAGTTCCAGACCAACACAATAAAAGAAAATATTGCAATAGAGCAAAATTTTGGGTTTCCCAGTGTATATAAAAGTTACGTTTAGCCTATACTGTAATCTATTAAGTGTGCTATAGCATTACGTCTAAAACAAAAAAGTATGTACCTTAATTTTAAAAGACTTTATTGCAAAAAAAATGCTAACCCTCATCTGACCGCGCAGGGTTACCACAAACCTTCAATTTGTAAAAAAAAAAACCCACAGTAATTGTGAAGCGCAGTAAAGCAACGTGCAATAAAACAAGGTATGCCTGTACTTATTGAGCACTTATTGTATGCCAGGCACCGTTCTGAGCAGTCACATGCATTAATTCACATTCACATAATTAATTAATAACAGAGATGTTCGTTGCTTCTGATAAAGAACAGAGCATGGTCAAATTCAAACTCTGGGGAGACCTTCCTCTCTTTCTATTCATGAGGCAGCCAAGGCCAGGGTCCCCTGTGGTAGTCCATGAATTCAGCTTTCTCAGCCCACAAAAGGGATTTATCACACAGACCCAAATAAATGAAAAATTTAAGTGCACATCATCTACTTCATAGATTTTCCTTAATTGACATCTGATTCCTTTATTAGAGGAAGATTTATGTTTCTGGGTTCCCATTTTCTCTTCTCAAAAAGGGGGAAGGTGTGGTAAGAACAAAACATGAAATGGACCCTTTTAGCAAATCTTTAAGTGTATAATAGAGTATCATTAACTCAAAGGCATGGTGTTGTACAGCAGATCTTTAGAAGTTACTTACCTTGCATAATGGGAACTTTATGCCTGTTGATAAGCAATTTCCCCATTTCCCCTTCCTCCAGCCCCAGGCAGCCACCATTTCACTCTCTGGTTCTATGAATTTGACCTTTTTTTATAAGATTTTTTTACTGAAGCATAGTTGATTTCCAATGTTGAGTTAATTACTGCTCTACAGCAAAGTGATTCAGCTATACATATATATATACAGCCTTTTTTTTAATACTCTTTTCCATTATGGTTTTTCATAGGCTATTGAACATGGTTCTCTGTGCCATCCAGTAGGACCTTGCTGCTTATCCACTCCATATATAAAAGTCTACATCTACTGACCCCAGCCTCCCACCCCATCCCTCCCCCAACCCCCTTGACAACCACCAGTCTGTTCTCTATGTCCATGAGTCTGTTTCTGTTTCCCAGATAGGTTCATTTGTGTCATATTTTAGATTCCACATATACATGATATCATATGGTATTTGTCTTTCTCTTTCTGACTTACTTCACTTTGCATGATAATCTCTAGTTGCATCTATGTTGCTCCAAATGGCATTATTTTATTCTGTTTTATGGCTGAGTAGTATTCCACTGTATATACGCACCACATCTTCTTTATCCATTTATCTGTCGATGGACATTTAGGTTGTTTCCATGTCTTGGTTGTTGTGAATAGTGCTGCTATGAACATAAGGGCGCATATATCTTTTTGGATTATAGTTTTGTCCAGATATATGCCCAGGAGTGGCATTGCTGGATCATATGGTAAGAATTTGACTATTTTTTTAAATAAATTTCCATTTTTAAAAAAATATTTATTTATTTAGGCTGCGCTGGGTCTTAGTTGTGGCACACACGATCTTTGTTGCAGCATGCGGGCTCTTAGTTGTTTCATGTGGGCTCTTAGATGCGGCATACAGACTTCTTAGTTGTGGCACGTGAACTCTTAGTTGTGGCATTCAGACTCTTAGTTGCAGCCTGTGGACTTCTTAATTGCAGCATGTGGATTCTTAGTTGAGGCATGTGGACTCTTAGTTGCGTCATGCATGTGGGATCTAGTTCCCTGACCAGGGATTGAACCCAGGCCCCTGCATTGGGAGTGTGGAGTCTTACCCACTGGACCACCAGGGAAGTCCCTGAATTTGACTATTTAAGATGTATCCTATAAGTAGAACCAGACAGTATTTGTCCTTTTGTGATGGGCTTATTTCACTCAGCATAATGTCCTCAAGGTCCATCCATGTTGTCACATATGGCAGAATTTCCTTCTTTTTCAAAGCTGAATGATATTCCATTGTATGTATATACCACGTTTACTGTATCCATTCATCCATCAGTGATGTTTGTTTCCACATCTTGACTAGTGGAAATAGTGCTGCAATGAACACAGCGGTGCTAAAATCTCTTTAAGATCCTGATTTCACTTATTTTGGGTAAATACCCAGAAGAGGGACTGCTGGATCATAATGCTTGTTCTATCTTTAATTGTTTGAGGAACCTTCACACTGTTTTCCATAGCGGCTGCACCATTTTGCATTCCCACCAAGGGTTCTCTCTTCTTCATGCCCTCACTAACTCCTGCTGTCTTTTGTTTCTTTGATAATAGCCATCCTACCATGTGTGAGGTGATATCTTATTGTAGTTTTGATTAGCATTTCCCTGATGACCATGACGTTGAGCATCTTTCGTGTACATGTTGGCCATTTGTATATCTTCTTTGGAGAAATGTCTATTCAAGTTCTTTGCCTTTTTTTTTTTTTTTTTTTTTTTTTTTTGCTGTACGTGGGACCCTCACTGTTGTGGCCTCTCCTGTTGTGGAGCACAGGCTCCGGACGCGCAGGCTCAGCGGCCATGGCTCACAGGCCCAGCCGCTCCGCGGCATGTGGGATCTTCCCGGACCGGGGCACGAACCTGTGTCCCCTGCATCGGCAGGCGGACTCTCAACCACTGCGCCACCAGGGAAGCCCCCTTTGCCCATTTTTTAATTGGGTTATTTGTTTGTCGGCTATTGAGTTGTAGGAATTCCTTACGTATTTTGGAAATTAACCCCTTAACAGATACATGGTTTGCAAATACGTTCTCTCATTCAGTACACTGAAGATTTTTCTGATTGTTTTCTTTGAAATTGAACCCTTATCTGACACCATACACAAAAATCAACTCAAAATGGTTAAAGACTTAAATGTAAGACCTGAAACGTAAAAATTCTAGAAGAAAACATAGGGGAAAAGCTCCCTGACATTAGTCTTGGCAATGATTTCACGGATATGACACCAAAGGCACAGGCAACAAAAGCAAATATAGACAAGTGGGAATTCATCACAATGAAAAGCTCTGCACAGGGCTTCCCTGGTGGCGCAGTGGTTGAGAGTATGCCTGCCGATGCAGGGGACATGGGTTGGTGCCCCGGTCCGGGAGGATCCCACATGCCGCGGAGATGCTGGGCCCGTGAGCCATGGCCGCTGAGCCTGCGCGCCTGGGAGCCTGTGCTCCGCAGAGGGAGAGGCCACAACAGTGAGAGGCCCGCGTACTGCAAAAAAAAAAAAAAAAGCTCTGCACAGAAAAGGAGAGACTTTATTATTCTGTTTGCACAAGTAACAGGGAATCTTGGACCACACAACCCTGTGTTCCCATCTGCCCTAGTCCTAGAATTTAGTCTGAGTCCTAGAACTTCAGAGCTGAAGGGAATCTGGGAGATAAAATGCAATTGAGGATAACCTTGAGATAAAACACAGCTGCCCTCATTTTACAGATAATAAAAATAGTTGTTATCTATCGACTGCGTAAGACATTTTGCTAAGCATGTTATATGTATTTGTGAACATATATGTATATATGTGTACAGTATGTGTGTATACACATGCACGTATACATTAAGGAAACTAAAGCTCAGAGGAAAATACAGATAACAGTAGTTATCATGTGTAAAGTACATTGCTAACTAGATTATATATATTTTTTTGTGTGTGTGTGAATGTATATATGTGCACACACACATATATAAATGTGTGTGTGGAGGGGGGTATGTAAAAGAAATTGATTCTCAAAGGGAAGTATGACTAAGGTCACAAAACTTCTTTGTGGGCAGAGGTAGGATTCAGATTTAGGGCTCTGATCTCCAAGGCCAGCATCCCTTCCACCAGCCTGGCGCCACCATCATTTCACCATGGGTGGCAGGGTGCAAACTCACACAGGGCTGTCCCAGTGAAATTGTAGTCTATGGTCCTAACCCCTTAGCCACCACCACATCCCTTCCCAGTCCCCAGACCTTTGGGCCAAGTTCTGACACTGACTGGTTGGTTCCTGTTTGGGGCTTGTGTCCCCCCAAAAAACAATGTCGAAGTCCTAACCCCCAGTGCCTGTAACCATGAGGTTTGGGGAAATAGGGTCTTTGCAGATATAATCAAGTTAAGATGAGGTCATACCAGATTACGGTGTGCGTTAATCCAGTGACTGGTGTCCTTGCAAGAAGAGGGAAATTTGGACTCACATGGAGACACAGACATAGGGAGAGCATCGTGTGATGACAGAGGCAGTGACGGGAGTGTTGTACCTGCAAGTCAAGGATGCCAAGAATTGCCAGAGACCACCAGAAGCTAGGGAGAGGCAGGGAAGCCTCCTCCTTCCGGAGGTTTCAGAGGGAGCAGGGCCCTGCTGCCTCCTTGAATTCAGGCTTCTAGCCTCCAGAGCTATGAGACAAGGAATGACTGTTGTCCTACGACCCCTGTTTGTGGCACTTTGTTACAGCAGCCCAGGAAGCAAATACAACTCCCATTTCCCCTTTAAAATACTGAAAGGTGGAAATATTTTTTTAAAAGAAAGAAAAGGCACCTCACTAATGAGGCACAGCCTCCAAAGACCCTCTGGGCTGCGGCACCTGCTGGGTTTCCGAGAAGCAGCCCCGGTCCCTCCGGGGCCGCCGCCTTTCCCCAAGATCTGCAGAGCTCTGGTGAGAAGCTGTCCCTGACACCCATGCTAATGAGTTCATGAGTCAAGCTGGGTGTCAGGAGACACGCCATCCTCCTCCCACATGCCAGGAGAACCCAGCATGGGGTTCCAGCATTGATCCAGGCAGGTGAGGCCGACGGGAGATGACACACGAGGCAGGAGGACAGTCAGATTCTAGCAGCAAGGTGCCCAGATTGAGGGGGCTGTTGTATCTGGGTTCCGAGAGTATTTTTTGTTTGTTTGTTTGTTTTTGTTTTTTTTGTGGTACGCGGGCCTCTCACTGTGGTGGCCTCTCCTGTTGCGGAGCACAGGCTCCGGACGCTCAGGCTCAGCGGCCATGGCTCACGGGCCCAGCCGCTCCGCGGCATGTGGGATCTTCCCAGACCGGGGCACGAACCCGTGTGCCCTGCATCGGCAGGCAGACTCTGAACCAGTGCGCCAGAAGGGAAGCCCCTGAGAGTATTTTTAACAAGGTTATTGGACATAAAACAGCTTTATTTATTTATTTTTTTAAATTTATTTATTTATTTAGTTTTGGCTGCGTTGGGTCTTTGTTGCTGCATGCAGGCTTTCTCTAGTTGTGGCGAGCAGGGGCTACTCTTCGTTGCGGTGCGTGGGCTTCTCATTGCAGTGGCTTCTCTTGTTGCGGAGCACGGGCTGTAGCCAAGTGGGCTTCAGTAGTTGTGACACGCGGTCTCAGTAGTTGTGGCTAGTGGGCTCTAGAGCGCAGGCTCAGTAGTTGTGGCACATGGCTTAGTTGCTCCGCAGCATGTGGGATCTTCCCGGACCAGGGCTCGAACCCGTGTCCCCTGCATTGGCAGGCAGATTCTTAACCACGGTGCCACCAGGGAAGTCCAATAAAACAGCTTTAAAATGTTTCTTCTGCTGAACCAAGGAAACAGCACTGATTTGATGAGCACCTTGGCTGTGCCCAGCCCTTTCCCAACATTTACACGTTTAACCCTCACAAAACTGCATGAATGGTTTGCGTTTCCACTTAAAAGCAGGCAGAGAAGGCCCAGAGAGGGTTAGAAGCTTTCCTGAGGTCACACAGCAGGGAAGGGAAAAACCCAGGATTCCAGCTAAAGCCTGCCTAACCCCCAAAGTGTCTTCTTCCTACCTCGTACTCTGCAGCCCTGGTTCCCAGGTGAAGCTCTGGGGCTCTACTGTTGACCAAGACTTTCCACCAACAAGCAAATCGTATAAGCTCTGGACATCTGCAGCCTCTGTTCACAGTCACTTGCCAACGCCATCGTTCAGTCCAGCTGGGACTCAAAGCCATGTCTTTGCACTCCTGGTCCGTTTACCCCAGGCCACTTCAAGAACAGACAGGTCAGGCGTAGGTAGAGGGAAGAGTCTGAAATTTGCTGTCAGACCCACCTCCAGTTCTGCTGTGTGACCTTGGACCAGGAGCTTGCCCTCTCTGGACCTAGGGCCCCCATCTATGAAAACGGATTACTACTTCCTACCACGCAGGTTTGTTGGATGTAATTCGGTCATTTAACAAGTCCTCTTATCTGCAGGTGCATGCTAGGACAGAGGTTCCCAAACTTTCTCAACTCACAGTATCTTTGGAGTGTCAGGATTGTTTTGTAGATTTCCTAGGCCACAATACCTAACAATTCTATTTATTAAGCAGTTAGGTCCAAACCACTTAATAAGCAGCTGTATCCTGACAACTTAGGAGCTGCTTGAAAAAGTAATGCACATAAATTGAGAGAAAAGATTGTAAAATTTTTATTTCGTTCTTAAGTAACGCTTGTTTACAATTACAATTTACAGTAATAATCCAACTACTGCTGCGGGAGTGTGTGTGCCTCCTGGGCTCTGCCAGACTTCTCAAACTCTTAGCATCAGACTGGACTCTGCCATCTGCATCTCCTGTTCCACACTGATTTTGTCACAGTTCTTGCTTTTTAGCACAGCAACCACAGAAAACCTAGCTTTGCAAAGATGGGGCATCATCAAAAAGAATGCAGCTCCATTGTGAAGCAGTTTTACTCCAATAAAGATGGTAAAAAAAAGTAAATAAACTACAATCTATATGCACCAAAAAATTAAAAGAATGTAGCTCAATCTGATGTTAAAACTGAACTTTCTCAAGCTAGGAGTTCACATGAGGCTGGAAGATGTCACTGTGTCTCCTCAACATTTTTTAAAAATCTCACAGCACCCCTGTGAGTTCATGGTGGCACCCGGGGGCATCATGGTGTATAGTTTGGGAACACTGGTGTTAGGTCCTGAAAATATGGCAAAAATGCAGCAATATGTAAACAGACACAGTCTGCATTGACAGGGATCATGGGGTATATTGAAGATGGGGGAGGAGAAACAAGTCTATGAAAGAAATAACAATGGATCCACAGTATCACCTCCTCCAGAAGGGCCTCCCTGACTGCCTAGGCTAGGTCATGTTTCTCTCATCTGCACTCCCATGGCTCCTATAGCTACACAGCACTTGCTGCAGCTTGTCGAAATGACCTGTTTATATGTTCAGAGACTCAAACACATACCTTGCTTGCTAGGAATGTATCTAATTGGTTCTTGTATCCCTTGGGCCCAGCAGGCTCAAAAAATGACAGTATTTGTTACTATTACTGTCATCGTCCTTGTTAGCAGTACTAATGCAGTCTTTATTGAGTTTCGTGGCTCTGTTGCAGCTTCCCTTCTTTGGTGGCGGCATGGTAGATGGCTGCTGGGGGTCCCATCCAGAAGACATAAACCACAGCATGAAAAGTAATGAGGCTCTGTCAAAGACAGCGAGGGTTTTATGGGTGGCTCTCCAGAGAGGCATGTACGGATTCCTCAGGAGGCCCTGGCCCTTCACAGCCCTGCCCCCAGAACACCACAAATACGAGATGTGGAGATTTCCTGACCTGGATAGAACCCACATGGCCAGATGGTGGCCACAGTAAAAGTTTCCATTGATGAGTCATCCCCAGCGGCCTCACCTCGGCCAGCATGCCAGGCTCTAGCTGGGTGCCCTTCTTCATTTAAAAATTCCTGTCTCTGAGGAAGCAATAGCTCAGAGCAATTCACGATAGCCCAGGGAATTGGGGCAGGAGAAGGGCCCTTCATTATAGCAGAACCGTTAAGTGCACAGGACTTCAAATCCAGCAGGTCAGGTTTGCATCTCAGCCCTGCCACTTGCCAGCTGCGTGACTTTGAATAAGCCAAAGCCGGTGTCCTCATCAGAAAGAATGATCATGCCAACCATCAATACAGACGCTCACAACAGTGTGTCTGGTATATAATAAGTGCTCAGTTAACATTGGTTGCTAATTACCACTCAGTTTCACTGCTCCACTACTGTAGAGTATATTACAAATGATTCATAGCAATAACCAAGAAACCTGATTTTGAGCGTTTCGCACAAATGTGCTCTAAAAATGTACATTTTTTCCTATACTTAAAGAGAGGGGGGAAATGGGAGGAAGATAAAAATGAGGGTAGGTTTGTGGTTATGTCTATAAGACCATCAGTCCAAGTCACTTGAATTCCTGGGAGAGAACAGGTTGAAATCACACGGATTGCCATCAGAGTTGTTTAAACCTTAGACACGTGATTCTCAACCAGGGGTGAATCTGCTCCCCAGGGGACAATTGTCAAAAGCAATTTCTAGAGACATCTTTGGTTGTCACAACAGGGGAAGAGGAGTGCTACTGGCATCTAGTGGGCAGAGGCCAGGGATGCTGCCCAACATCCTACAGGGCACAGGACAGCCCCACCACAAAGAATTACCCAGCCCAAAACGTCAACAGCATCTAAGTTGAGAAAACAATCTTATTTCAAAGTGTGGGTACCTCCTCGGTGTAGGAATGTCATTGACCAGCCACCAGCCACATCTCAGCTTAAGAGTGGGGTCTTGGTCCAGTCCGTATACGTAGCAGGCAGGAAAAAGTGAAGTCCAGAGACATGAATTGATTCACCCAAGGTAACACAGTGGATCCCGGCCTCCAGTTTCAAATTCAAGTCACTTCTTCATCACTTTCCTGCCATCTTCTGAGAGCTGAAGATAAATACAGATGCCTTCAAAGATAGCTGGTTTCTGCCAGAGGTGGAATTCCATGTGGAATTCTTTTCAGACTCTTACTGATGGTTGGGTCAAAATTGAATTGGATTGACTTTGGAGGCAAAGACTCAAATCATAACTCAGCCACTTCCTTCTTGTGGGACCTTTCACAAGAGACCTTCCCCTGAGCCTCAGTTTCATTATCTGTAAAATGGCTGTATGGTGTGGTGATTAACAGTGGACTCGGACCACTTGGATTTGAATCCTATCTCTCCCACTAACGAGCTTGACAGGTTACCCAGCGAGATACCCAGCAGTTCTGTGCTTCATTTGCACCGATATAAAATGGGGAGAGTCATAACAATGTCTGTGCCTTGGGGTTGTTGTAATAATTAACTGAGTTTATAGATACAGAAACTCCAAATAGTGCCTGGCTCATAGGATGCTCTCAGTAAACTTTGGCTATTCTGGTCAGTACTGTTACCATCTTTAAAGATTTAGGGGAGGATTAGAAATAATATTTGCAAATCATCTGGTACAGAATGGGTGTTTGAATATTTTGGAACTCAGTGGATTAAATTATTAATTTCTTAACCATGTCAAGACACCAGAGCTGCAGTTCTGAGCCCTAAACCCTTCAGCCCTAAAGTTCTGGCTGGACTTTAAGAGTCTATTTCTGTTTTGTAAATTAGTTCATTTGTACCATTTTTTTAGATTCCACATATAAGTGATATCATATGGTATTTTTCTTTCTCTGTCTGACTGACTTCACTTTCTATGGTCATTTCTAGGTCCATCCATGTTGCTGCAAATAGCATTATCTCATTCTTTTTTATGGCTGAGTAATATTCCATGGTGTGTGTGTGTGTGTGTGTGTGTGTGTGTGTGTATGTATGTATTCCACATGTTTATCCATTCATCTGTTGGTAGACATTTAGGTTGCTTCCATGTCTTGGCTATTGTAAATGGTTCTGCATGTATCTTTTTGAATTAGAATTTTCTCCGGGTATGTATGCTCAGGGAGTGGGATTGCTGGATCATATGGTAACTCTATTCTTAGTTTTTTAAGGAACCTCCGTACTGTTTTCCATAGTGGCTGCACTAATTTACATTCCCACCAACAGTGTAGGAGGGTTCCCTTTTCTCCACACTCTCCAGCATTTGTTATTTGTAGACTTATTTTTTTATTATTATTATTTTTTGCGGTACTCGGGCCTCTCACTGCCGTGGCCTCCCCCGCTGCGGAGCACAGGCTCTGGACGCGCAGGCTCAGCGGCCATGGCTCACGGGCCCAGCCGCTCCGCAGCATGTGGGATCTTCCCGGACTGGCGCACGAACCCGTGTCCCCTGCATTGGCAGGTGGACTCTCAACCACTGTGCCACCAGGGAAGCCCATTTGTAGACTTTTTGATGATGGCCATTCTGACCGCTGTGAGGTGGTACCCCATTATAGTTTTGATTTGCGTTTCTCTAATAATTAGCGACGTGGAGCATCTTTTCATGTGCCTCTTGGCAATCGGTATGTCTTCTTTGCTGGCTGGACTTTAGAATCACCTGGGGAGCTTTAATAAGAATATTTGGGGGGACCGATTAAAATTCCTTAGGGGGCAGAGCCGGCTCACTGAATAACCTAGGGTGATTCTACTATGAAGCCAGGTGAGAACAGCTGAGGACACCTCCCCTTCACCTTCCTGGACCTGCTGTCAGTCTCTTCCTTTACCTCCAGATCTAAGAATTTGTCCTGTGTCACTTTCTATCTCCGCAGGGCCAGGACAGTGCCTGGTACAGGAAATATTGTGGAATACATGAACATTAAGTTACATGAAGGCAGGGGCCATGTCTGTCTTTCTCATTGCTGTATGTCCAGGGCCTGGCACATAGAAGGTGCTCAAGAAATATTTGTTATACTCATTAATCTGTTCATTTATGAAAGAAAATTCCAGGGAAAGTTTGTAGGGAAATCCTTCTGCATTGCCACTGCCGCCTGCTGGCCACTCTGCTACACTGCAGGTAATACACTTTTTTTTTTTTTTTTTTTTGTCTTAAGGATTTATCCTCTCTTAAGGATCACTTACTAGGAAGCTGGACTCCCAGGAGGATGGAAAGCCAGGGAATCAGATCAGCACTTACCTGGGGTCTGAGTCTTCACTGTCTCCCAGTAGAGCACTGGATTTCCAGGTTTCCTCTGAAAACCTTCCCTGACCTTCCCACCTCTGACTGACTCAGTGAGGTTTCTGCTCTGTGTTTCTCCCATCACAGCTGCTACCAAGCACTGGGTTGCAATTACCTGATAACTGTTCCTCTCCCCCACTAGACTGAGTCCTGGGAAAATCGGAACAATGCTTCTTTAGTTCCCTACTCTATACCAGCTCCTAGCACAAGCCTGGAACATAGGGACAGAGCAAATGTCTGCTGGACTGAATTTTTTTTTTTTAAACCCAAAGAGTGAATTCTAGACTCTGGAAGTTCATAAACTGTAAAGTGTAGTGCTTGGGGCTGCATTTCCCAAGGAGTATTATATACTCCATTGGCGATACCCATGTGGCTTTAGACAGTGCCCAGATTAACTTTTCAATGTTAAGAAAATCTTTAAAAATAAAACTGACATTTGAAACCTGTGATTATAAGAATGTTATTATTTGGGGTGAGGCTAAATTATGTAGCACTGTTTAAATGGAAAAATAAGTTAATAGAAATTTTTAAAAAGATTAAGTAAACAATAGTAAAGTTGGGTTGAAGGTATGACCAAAATTGTAAAACCCAGAAAAATAACCAGCGTTTACTGGGTGCTACTATATGTTGCTCACCCTCACGTGCATGAGCTCACTTCATCATCATAGCAACCCTACGAGCTATCCCATTTCACAGATGAGGAAGTTGAGGCTCACAGAGGACAAATATCTTACCCACAGGTGCATAACTAGGATCTGAATCCCAGGCCATTAGGCACTTGAGCCCAAGAACTTCTATTCTGTAATCTTCTTTCAGTTGAACTGATGTAAGGTCTTTTAAGAAACATTTATTGGGCACCTACTCTGTGCCACACTGCTGAAGATACAGCAGTGAGTAAAAGCCAACTCCAGCGCCACAGAGCCCAACCAGGTTGAAGAGCAAACTTTCAGAGGAATCATTAGGACTTGGGTGCAGGGTTTGGGTCGTGATGTTATTGCCTGTGTATATTATAAAAGTAAGGCGTGCCCAACCTGTGTTTAAAACGATACATCAATATGCTATATAGGACTATAAAATGTAAAAGGAAAATTTTCCCTTCCTACAGCTCATACCCCAGGCACACTCCGCAAGGTTAATGATACCTTACCAGTCCTTCTAGGTGTCTTCCATGGACGCATAATACAATGCTGTCTTTAAGGGTTCCCGTGATTGATTGAAGGGAGGCATTGTGGTTTGACCGGGGGCCCAGACATGGTAACATTGGCTGTTCTCAAGTGCCCGTGGGTGAACTTCAACCATAGAGATGACCTTGGTTTAGTGGAGGGATTAGCTTTGGTCAGGCATTGGCTGAACCACCTGGTGCCTCATTTCTGGGAGTCTGAACTGAAGGGAATGCTAGTCAATATCCCTGCCTCTCTCTCTCAGCTGCTCTAACAGCCCCGCCCCCACTGACTTAGGGGGTCTCCTCCAGATGCCCCTTACTCTTTTGAGCTTCTCTCTCAGACAGCAACTGCCATCTCTTTTTGTTTAATTGTCCATTTACATTTGTTTGCCCGCTTAAAGCACTGAGACCACAGTCTCTGGAGGGCAGGAGTGGCGTCTGATCCGCCTTCTGGCCCCACTGCTGGGTGCGTTGTCTGGCATGCAGTAAACACTTGCTAAATGTTTTCTCAATAAAAGCTCGAGCGCCTGCCAAGGTGCATCTGCACTGTCGTGCAAGATGCGCCCCTAGCCGCCCAGCGACCCAGCAAGTCCCTTTCTACAGGCTGGCTTCCTGGATTGCAGGTATGGGAGGAAAACAGTTCTTCACCCCTGATGAAGGCTGCTATTGAATTACAAAGAAAAAAATCTTTCAACCTCAAGAGGTTGGAACCCTAGGAACCTTAGGAACCTTCTAGGCCAGGTCCCTATCGACCCACCCATTCAAAGAGATCAAAGCCCCAATTCTTCATTAGTGGTGATTACTGTCACTAAAACATAGTCATTCATTCATTTGTTCCTTGGAAAGGTAATACATTAAAATGCCTTCCTAAATGTCAGGCGGGTACCATGTGTAGAACAATAGGGAGTGGTAAGGATTGTGGCTAACTGGGGAACATATTTCTTATCTAAGGGGGCCAGCTTCTACTCAACACCATGTGAGTTGAGTGCTTGGGCTCCAGGTCACAATCATTGCCAGGTTGTTATGTGAACCCAGTATTATTTTATCTTCCAATGTTTCAAAAGAAGCCAGAAATCCAGATTATTACGTGAAATACCCTGATTTGCACAAGCTAAGTAGAGCCCATATGTAGGTCAAATTCACAGAGAAATAGGGTCTAGTTGGGACTTCTGTTATACTATGTGCCATCCACAATTTCCATGGAGCGAGGGGTTATATCTGTTTTATTCACCTCTGTGTCCTCAGTGCTACTTATGTGTTGGCACATAATAGGTGTTCAATAAACATTCATTGACCCAATGAAAGAATGAATGCTTCCTGTGATCCAGGAAAGGTGCTAGGCACTGGAATTCCTGGCATGAATGTAAGATGAGTTTCCAGCCTGGGAGTGAGTGGGCAAGGTGAGAATCAAACAGTGCCATAAAAGATTCTGAAGCTGTGTTGGAGGTCTGTGAAGGTTATAGAACAGGGTTCCAAGAACAGGGGAATTCATGCTGCTGGGGACAGATCTGGCTCCTTGGGGGAATTCTTGAGATCTGCCTTGTAAAATAAGATGCTTGAAACAACCTATATTTATTATCTTACAGTTTCTATGGGTCTGGAGTCTGGGAACAGCTTAACTGGGTCCTTTGGTTCAGGATCTCTCATAAGAGAGACCTGGGGCTGGAGTCTCATCTGAAGGCTCAGTCGGGGGAAGGATCCACTTCCAAGCTTTGGAGCTCCTACTCCAAAGACAGTGGAGAGTCTGCTAGCAAGACAGAACTACAGTCTTATATAACATCCTCATGGAAGTGACAGCCCTTTGCCTTTGCTACATTGATACTTTATTGGTTGGAAGTGAGTCACAGGTCCTGCTACAAAGAGCTGCAAAGAGCCGTTAATACCAGCAGGTGAAGATTATTAAGGGCTGTCTTAGCTTTTCCGCTGCACTCTCCTTTATTTTTTTTTTTATTGGAGTGTAATTGCTTTATAACGTTGTGCCAGTTTCTGCTGTACAGTGAAGCGAATCAGCTGCATGTATACGCATATCCCCTCCCGCTTGGACCTCCCTCCCACCCCCCTCCCCATCCCACCCCTCTAGGTCATCACTGAGCACCAAGCTGAGCTCCCTGTGCTATACAGCAGGTTCCCACTAGCTAGCTATTTTACACATGGTAGTGTATTTATGTCACTCTCCTTTAGATAGGAAGGGGAAGGGCATCTCAGACAGAGGGAACAGCATAGGCAAAGCACAAAGGGGTGAAACAGAGTAACCCATCTGGCAAAATGTGACTAGTTCGATGTAAAGTGAGGAACCATTTGAGAGGGAGGCAGGAAGCAGATGGACAAAGCCCTAATAGCCCAATCTGGAGACCCTGCCTCTTCTCCAAGCGCAGTGGAATCACCAGGTGTGAAATAATAAAAGACCCACCTGCTCCACGTTCTAAACCGAGGGCCTGCAGAGTCAGGATGATGGCAAGCTGGGGTACTACACTAGTAAATTGTAAAAATCACTCAGATATTACAGGAATCCTTCAGGTAAAAGAGGCAGCATGTCATCTCTTCCGAGTTTCACTAATCAAGTGAGTATTGGAAACTGTGGACAGAAGCTTGTTTCTCTGAAACATGTATGGCAGGTACAGCTGTGATATGTAAAGACTTGGGTCTTTGTACAGCAAAGTAAGATCCAGAAGGAGCAAAATGTTTTAGGATTTGGCATAGAAAACTCCTTGTTCTCTGTTTGTAGGAATGTAAAATGGTGCTGCCACTGTAGAAAACGGGATGGTGGTTCCTCAGAGTTACATGTAGGATTACTGTATGGTCCAGAAATCCCACTTCTGGGTATCTACCCACAGAAGTGAAGGCAGGGTCTCAAAGAGGTATTTGCACACCCATGTTCATAGCAGCTTTATTCACTATAGCCAAAAGGGGAAGCCATTCAAGTGTCCATTGACGGATGGATGGATAAACAAAATGTTTGTCCAGCCATACAATGGAATATGATTCAGCCTTAAAAAGGAAGGAAATTAGAACACAAGCTACAACATGGATGACCCTTGAGGGTATTATGCTCAGTGTAATAAGCCAGTCGCAAAAAGACAAATACTGGATGATTCCACTTATATGTGGTCCCTAGAGTAGTCAAAGTCATAGAGACAGAAAGTGGAATGGTGGTTGCCAAGGGTTGGTTGGGAGGGGAGATGGGAAGTTAGTGTTTAATGGGGACAGAGTTTCCATTTGGGAAGATAAAAGAGTTCTGGAGGTTGATTGTACAACAATGGGAATGTATTTGACACTACTGAACTGTATACCTAAAATGGTTAAGATGGTAAATTTTATATTATGTAGATTTTACCCAGTTTAAATTTTTTAATAGTAAGACTTTTTAATGTTTCAGGATGTGTAGTCTTGTGTGCACAGCAGTTTTTACTGGCTTTCCAGTCCATCCAGGTGCTGAAAAGGAACTAGATCACACGCTGGCCCTGGAATGGGTCAAACTGTCAGGTTCAACTCTCCAATAAGCCTTAAGGTAGCAGGTGTCATTTATGATGCTCCTACTGTATATGTTAGGGTCATTTGTGTTCCTACTGTATACCAGGCCCTGAGCCTCCAGCATGCCTGAACAGGCTCATCTCCAGTGAGGGAGACCGATAGTAAATAATTAAATACAATACAGTGTATGCAATGCTGTGGTGGAGGAAGAGCTGGAGAGATTAGTGACTCAATTAGGGGTAGGGGGCACCAGGGAAGGCTTCCTGAAGGAGGAGATATGAGGACTGAGTATTGAAAAACAAGACTTATCCCGGCTGTGTGGGCAGGTGAGGTATAAGGTGAGAAGCAGGAGGAATATTTCATAATTTAGCGACACCACCGTCCATTATTTACTGAGTACTTATATTTCAAGGGTGTGCTAAGCATTTGCACACGTTATCTTGGTTAATCTTCCAAGTCCCTGTGAGATAGGTGCTGCTATTATTGCCATTTTACCGATGAGGAAACTGAAGCTCAGAGAGGTTGTGGCCCTTGCTGGAGGTCACACAGCTAGTAAGTAGCAGAGCCCAGATTTTTAACCCAGATTCCACAGCTCAGTATATCCTACTGTGCCCATGTGTAACCCATGCCCAGAGGTGGGAGAGGGAAAGGGGAGTCTGAGGAGTGGGCAACAGTTCAGTGCAAGGTGGGGATGCAGAGAAATGATGCTGGAGAGACTGGCCTCAGATCACACAGGCTCTGAGTAGGAGTCCCCAGAGATTTACATCGTCTCATCAGAGCTCCTTTTGGCTTGCATTTCAGCGGAGGAGTCCCTGGCATGTGACAACCCAGGGTTACCTGAAAATGGGTACCAAATCCTGTACAAACGACTCTACCTGCCAGGAGAGTCCCTCACCTTCATGTGCTATGAGGGCTTCGAGCTCATGGGGGAAGTGACCATTCGATGCATCCTGGGACAGCCATCCCACTGGAATGGGCCACTGCCCGTCTGTAAAGGTAAAGAAACCACCGCCTCCCCACTCCCAGAGTCCCGGGGAATGAGGGACCCAGAGATGTAAAGACTGACTTGCAGCGATTCTAAACTTGCTCTAAAAAGCCAGGCTACTGTGTTTCACTAAATCTAAGACACCACGGTTATTTTCTGCACTGCTGAGGAAGGACTTGGCTTCCAATTAAACTACGACACGGTGCCTTCTCCTTGCGTAGCATTTTTGTTTTTACTTACTAGAAGAGCTTAGGTTTTTATCATAAAGGAGAGGCAGCCTGCTTTTGACTCCTGCTTGGACAGCGTGGCTGAGACGTTTCCCGCCTCCTGCACCCCCTTCTCACAACCACTTGGTTCCCAAGGGTGATGGGTGTTCCCCTGTCGCCTCTGGGCGTTCTCCCAAGATGCTCACACCTGTCCTCCAGGTACTGAAGGTCCGGGGCTGATGATTGCACAAGCACAGGCATCTTGAGCGCCACCTGGTGGCAGCGATTGTAATACCCCAGTGATTGTAAGACACCCCCCATCTCAGAGATGGTGAAAAGGGGGGGAAGTGTATTTTAGAATCAGTAAACCACTCATCGTTGAAATTAAGTTAGGGCACGCCTAGTGAGATTTGGATCCATTTATCCGTGTCTTTGAGGTGTGAAATTCATAATCATATCCTAAGTATGTTCAGCGCTTTAGGCAAGTGGATTTAACCTTTTATGGTGTTAGTACCCTTTTGAGAATGAGGCAGAAGGCTCTGAATTCTCTCCCCCGGGGGAACCGAAACATGCAGTTTTACATTTCTACTTGGGAACCCATAACTTCAGCGGATCCCCAAATGATCGTTCATGAAGTTCAGCGTTAAGGCTTAAAAATACTTTCCCGGCCAGAATTTCTACTCCTGGGTATAGGCACAAAGTAATTGAAAACAGGTATTCAAACCAACACTTGTACAAATGATCGTAGCAGCATTATTCACAAAAGATGGAAACAACCCAAATGTCCATCAGCTGGTGAATGGATAAGCAGAATGTGGCATGTTCCTATAAAGGAATATTGTTCAGCCGTAAAAAGGAATGCTATAACATGGATGAACCTTGAAAAGGTTATGCTCAGTGAAAAGAAGCCAGACACAAAAGGTCACGTATTGTATGATTCAATTCGAATGAAATGTCCAGAATAGGTAAATCCACAGAGATGGAACTCAGATTAGATGCCCAGGGGCTGGTGGGGACGGAAGAGTAACTGCTTAATTGATACCGAATCTCCTTTTGAGATGATGAAAATGTTCTAGAACTTGATAGAGGTGATGCTTGCACAACACTGTGAATGTACTGAATGCCCCTGAATTGGACACTGAATTAAAATGGTTAATTTTATGTTGTGTGAATTGTACCTATAAAAAAAGATTTTCCCTGCATCACCCCATTGAAGCCTCATGACCGTACTCTGAGATAGGTGAGCCCTCATACCCATTTCACAAATGTGGACAGAGAAGCTCACAGAGGTTAAGTGACTTACCCCAAACCACACAACTGGTATAAGACAAATCTAGGATTTGAACCCACTTCTGCTAATTATAAATTCCCTACCTTTGAAACCCCACCGGGTGAGGCAGTCCTGGCCCCTCAGGTATGAGAGACCATCTAGCAGGAAAGACATTGTCTTGGGAGACCATTGCCCTTTCCTCTCCACTTCCACTCCTGTGACCCACCCTGCCAACTCTGTAATGAAATAATAAATCACTTCCTCTTCCCCAAAAAAGTGGGGTCCATCGTTTGTGGTCTGGAGTTGGAGAAATGACAGAGCACCAGTGCGAGACCACCCCCTGGGACTCAGGGGCCCTGGGTTCCCAAGGACGCTGCCCTGGCAGGTCCAGGAAAGGGCCCGGGAAGCTGCCTCTTAGCACGTGCCCCCGGGGCCCACTGATCACACTCAGAGGTTCAACATTTCCTTCCATTTCTAAGATTTCATGGAAGCTCATGCCCTCCCAGACACGCAATCAAGGTCCCATTCATGTCTTGGGTAGGAAGCATCTGCCTTAATCTTTCCATTTTCCTAATGCCCTGGCTCCAGAGATGTCTGCAGTCAGTTAGTTAGTTAGTTAGCTTTTTTGTCGGCTGGTTTTGTTATCATCACAAGATAACGATGAAAGTCAGAGAGTCACTTTGACCAAAGCTCTTACTAGGAAATCTCCGTATTATGTAGGACACGGCTATTGCTGGGCCTTTGGGGGCCAGCTCCTCCCACGACCTTATCATGCAATCTTTCCATCGAAGCCCTTCACTCTGGGGGTTTTGCATCCCTGAACCCCGTCCCTGTGGGTATATTTTTGTGCTCAGCTATCATGATGACTTGGATGCCAAAGCGTGAAGACACCAGCCCCCATCATCCTGAACTTCCAGAGAAGTTGTACAGGGAATCCAGGGGAATAAACCAACTCCAGAGAGTTCCAGTCTATGGCAATGAAGGAATGAAAATATGGAATAAAAATCCTATATTCCAAATCAATATGGAATAAAAGTGAAATTAGAAAGGTTCACATAAATGTATATTTCAAAGCAGGAAAACAATTTCACCTCTGGCTGGGCTCAGGATTTCGGATTTGGAATTTTGTCTTGCCCCTCACCATTCATCAGCCTTGGTCTGACACAAAAACACTGAAGAGACCAGGACTATGTAGTTCAGAGCAAAGGCCCAGGAAAGCCAAGCAAGTTTAAATCCTGCCTCCATCACTTAGGAGCTCTGTGGTGTCAGAGAAATCACTTCACTTCTCTGAACCTCTCTTTGCTTATCTGTTAAATGGGGATGAGAATAATATCTACCTAATGAGATTGTTGTGAGTGTTAAGTGAGCAAATATATATAAAGCTCTTGATGCCCAGTATCTGACATATGGTGAGTATTCAGTAATTATTGTCCTTTTCCTTTCATATCTGTCTCATTTTCTCTTAGGAACTTAGGAAGGGAATGAGGCATTTCCACTAATTCCAGTAGCCTAAGATTTAAAAAAATAAACAAAACCACAGCACTACAGCAAAGCATGGAATGGACTTTTGCACCTAATTTGGGGGGGGGTGCTTCATGCAAACAGAGTGAATTCACTTGACGTTGACCAATGCTCCAATTTCTCTTTCAGTTAATCAAGACAGCTTTGAACACGCTTTAGAAGGTGAGTCCCATGAAGAAAAAAATCCCATAAACCAAGCTAATAGCAGAAAGCAAGGGAAGGTCCTTGGAAATCCTTATCGAGGCGCTTAACAGAAAATTAAGCAAAAATGCTGCCTTCACACTGCTGAGGATAATTTCAAAACAAATGACATTGTAAAGAAAAAAAAAATCATTGAATTTGCAACTTATAGTCCTAACTATAACCTAAAAGAGATTTGACGCCCGTTCTGTTCATGATGACGAGGTAAAAACATCTGGGAGTTCACGTGCCTGAGAAACACATACCCTCTTGTAAAACTTTTCAGCCATGTGGTGCTGTTTGGGGGAGCTAAATCCAGAGATGCCTCACTTTTCATGCTGAGCAAGCTCCTGGTTTTGGGAGGGAAAGGTCTTCTCCAGGGGATGCTCTGTGGTCTGTTTTCCCCTCCGTCTTTTTCTTCCCCAAAATAGCTGTCCCTGGATCCCCCTTGTTTTCTGTTCTTGTTAGAAATTACCAAGTGAGATTTATTAATGTGGAACAGATGCTAAAAGTGATCCAGGATTTTGTTTTATCTTCCCTTTTCAATGCATCCCACACGTAGAATGTTCTGCATTCTGTATAACCTTCGTTCAGTTTGGTACAAAACCACTCACTGGGCTGTCGTGTCAGGAAAAAAATAACATATTTTGTTTAAAAAAAAGTTTTAACCAGTTGGACAGTTTTTTAAATTATTTTTGGAGCCACTTATCTTTCTGACAATAAATTGTTCACTCAGAATCTGGGGCAGTGGAAATTACATGTCATTAGTTGCTCTCTTCTGCAACAGATGACACTTTAATCCAAGCAGACAGAGCCGGAGCTCAAATACATGTGTAGGCTGTGGGGAGCATGTATCAGTCACTCCGCTAGAAGAAGAAGGGCATTTGCGGTGTTAGGCTCTATGCAGGCCCTTCCTTCGCTGTCTTGCACCGGCCAATGGACCATGAGAACATCTCAAAGACCTGGGTTGCTCAGCGGGTGTGATGCCATCGTAATGTTCTGGGCTCGCACATTTATCATGGGTATTAAGACTGATTTTTCAGACCCAAGGAGTGGTGGGTAACGGATTGCAGATTTGCGTAACGCTGAGCTCTGTTAGACGCGGCTGTGGAGAACGGCAGAGTGTGTCCAGAAGGGATGTGGCGTCTGCCTTCAAGCCTTTCTCGGAAAACGCCCCCTTCCCTGCCTCCACCTCCACAATAATCACCATAGTTCTTGTGATTTCCTCTAACCACTGGGAGGTAGCGGGAGGCCCCAGGTGAGGCCGAGAGGGTTGCCTGAGAGTGTGCAGCCGTGGCCTCTGTGGATGAAAACTGTTTTCATGGTTAGGGTGTCATGGGGTGTGCAGTTGGGGTGTCATGAGGTGTGCAGGTACCGAGCACTGACCCAGCTGCCTAGCGCCCTCTGCTGGAGGGTCTGATTGAGCAGGTCTGGGAGGGACCTGCCAGTCTAGACACAACTCTGTCTTCTCCATGGACTGTCAGGCAGATCTGCCTTTCCAGTTAGCACGTTGGGGATTTTTCCAGGTCTTCCCTGGAATTGGATTTCAACCAGATTTCAACTGATGACCACCCTATCCAAGAATAGGTCTGGGGCTCTGTTGCCAAGAACCAGCACCATTTCCTTTACTCTCTGCCTCTTCTCCCTTCTGGAGATGGTTCTCCAGTGGCTGGCTCTGTGACATTAGGTCTTGGAGTGGGTGCAGGGCTGGGAGGGCGGGTACTCCCCTGGGAGCCAGGGGCCTTCACCGGCTTATGCGTTTAGTAGCAGAAGCGGCAGCCGAGACGTCTCTGGAAGGGGGAAACGTGGCACTGGCTATCTTCATCCCGGCCCTCCTCATCTCCTTACTGCTGGGAGGAGCCTACATTTACATCACCAGGTATGGGGCTTCGGGTGGGAGTGGGGCTTTCACCCACTCGGCGACCAGCGTGCTGAGGGGCTGGGCTCGTCATGGACCCTGAGCCTCAAGGTCTCCACTCTTGGGGACAGTGGCATTTGTGTGATTGAAGGGATGTTGTGATTCAATTCAACTCTGAGAAATATTTAGATCGTGTGCCTGCCAACCCTTCATGGTAGGAGGGCTGAGCATGCAGCAACAAATCAGACAGACACTCTCCTGACCCCACAGAGAGAGACATTTCCTATTGCCAGGCACACTGACTCATTCTTTCCTTCATTCACTCATCCATTCCCTCACTTATTCAACATGTATGTATTGACAGTCTAATGTCATTGTCCCAGGTGTCGGGGATCATAGAACGTGCCTTTAACAAGGAAGGAAGATATTCATCTATGGCTAGCATATTCACTAATTCGTTCAATTTCACAATTATTGAGCACCGACTCTGTACCAGGCCATTTTCTGGGCTCTAAGACCATCGTCGTGAACAAAACAAAAAGAAATCGTTGACATGTGGGGCACAGGTTCTAATGGGGGAAGAGAGACAATAAGTAAAGTATAATATAAAAGTAAGTAGTACATTAGAAGGTGAAAAATGCAGGGAGAAAAAGAAAACTTAGAAGAGAGAAAAAGGGAGCTGGGGTGAGGCAGTGGTTGCATTTTAAGTGGGGGAGGGGTAGAGGAGGCCCCAGTGAGAAATCACATTTGAGTAAGAGCTTGAAAGCAACAATGAGTAAACTATGCAGATATCTGGGAGAGGAGGATTCCAGGCAGAGAAGCAGCATGTGCAAAGGCCCTGAGGCAGGCATTTGCCTACTCTAAATGGTCCCTGTGGAGCTCACAGTCTGGAAGGGGGAGAGGAGAAATACACACATTATCACACACTATAATAAACACAATAAAGGAAAGAGACAGGGTGTGGGAACAGAGACCAGATCTAAACAGGTGGTCAGGGAAGGCTGCTCTGAGGCAACACAGTATATGCTTAATAAATGCTCATTATTATTGCGCTTGCCCTTTGCATTAAAGAGGGACTTGTATCATCTTACAGGAGAAAACACATTAAGCTCCAGTAAGGGGAGGTCCGGGGTTTTAAGGATCACCGACTGGGTTAGAAATTGAGAGCGATTATGATTTCAGCTTTTACCCCACTCGGATTCTCACCTACAAGAGGCCGTCTCCACACATCCTCCTTGTTATCCTTGGAGGTGCCCATGCTCAGGAAGTGGCACCCACCATTCCCCTGTGGGACTGTAAGGTGTCTCCTCGTCCAGGAAAAGTAACTTGTCTTCCCTTCACCGTCTCTTCTCCAGATGCCGCTATTACTCCAACCTCCGCCTGCCCCTGATGTACTCCCACCCCTACAGCCAGATCACCGTGGAAACCGAGTTTGACAACCCCATTTATGAGACAGGGGTGAGTGGGTCTCTCTTCTCTCCCTGGTGCCTCTCTCTTTGCTCTGAATCCATCGACATCAAAACGGGAGGTTTAATTTCCTTTTGCTCACGATGCTGCTGGCAGAAAGGCATGGCCAGTGGTCCTCCTGTCTCATCCCCACCAAGACCCCTATTGAGGTAACTGCTGGAGAACTCAGCTCGTTCTAGGAATTGATGACAAGCCTGTAACTCTTTGTTCTTAGCAGAATGGTCACAGAAAGAAGGGGCTGCACCAGAGACCCATGGAGAGACAGCTAAAATGGGTCAGAGCCCAGCGGTGGCCTGGTGGCAGTGGGCAGCATTCCCAACATCTTATTAAACTACATTCCTTATTGAATGGCAGTGTGCACCATCCCCACACATTTGAGCAGCAGCCTTGTGTTGGTACTAGGGACACAGCTGAACCAAATAGACACAGTCCTTCCGTTAATGAGCTTATAATCTCACAAAGGAGACAGATATCAATAGCAGTAGTAGTAGTAATGGTAATAGTAATAGTAATATTATGGGCCAGGCACCTTAAATGCATAATCCCCTTGAATCCTTGTAACTCTTTGTGATGGATTCTCTAGTTACTTCTGATTGGCTGATGAGGACATTGAGGTTCAGGGAGAGGAAAAACGATTTGGTCAAGATTGCACACAGCCAGAACACACAACCTGCAGCCAGGATGCAAACTCTGTTAGCCTCTCTTGCCCCTCCTTGAACCTCAAACAATCAAATATGCCTGTGAATATCTTGATTGCAACAAACCATAACTTTTAAGGGCCAACCATAATTTTAAGGGCCATGAAAGAAATTGGACAGGGTGCTATGAGTGTATGATGGGATGGGAGAAGGCCATCTCATCTCATCTTTGAGAAAGCTGAGTCACATAAGTTGGCTGAAAAAGATGCCAGGAAGACAGGAGAGCACATGCAAAGGCCCAGAGGCACATGTGAAGAACAAGAAGGCTGGTCATGAGTTTGCAAAACCACAGCCTTCAAATTCACTGTGTGGTGATGTACAATCATCTCCCAATATTGGGGGCATAAACTTGTTCCATGTCCGTTCTAACCTTCCAGCACTCCTGCTTCCTCTGACCTCCTGTTATCAATTGATGTGTAACAATATTTTTGCAAATTTAGGAGCCTAAAGGACACACATTTATTACCCCATAGATTCTGTAGGTCAGGAGTCCGGGCACAGCTTATGTAGGTCCTCTGCTCCAGGACTCACAGGCTACAATCAAGGTGTCGGTCAAGGCTGCGGTCTCGTCTGTGGCTTGACTGGGGAAGGATCCACTTCCAAGCTCACATGACTGTTGACAGCATCCAGTTTCTTGCAGGTCGTTGGACTAAAGGGCTCAGTTTCTTGCATGCTGTCAACCTCAGTTCCTTTGTATGTGTCCCTCTCCATAGAACAACTCACAACATGGCAGCTTGCTTTTTCAGAGTCAGCGAGAGAGAGAGAGAGAGGTCACAATCCTACAAAATACAAACACGGAAGTGACACCCTAGCACCTTTGCTATATTCTGTTGCTTAGAAGCAAATCATAGGTTCTGCATACAGTTAAGGGGAAGGGATCATACAAGGAATGTGAATACCAGGAGGTTGGGGACCATGAGGACCACCTTGGAGCCTGCACCCCAAACTTGCATCTACCATGAAGCACAGACAGAATTGCTTATCTGTGTTGACCCAGTGGGAACTGTAGACCTCCATTAAAGCATGTGACAGTGACATAGGGGCCGAGCCTATGACTTCTTATATCTCCCTACTCCTCTGCCCTGGGGGCCTGGAGTATATTACACACACTCCACGAGTATTGGAGAAATTGAACTGGTTGCTGCCTACGTGTAGTGGTCATTTTAGATATGGCACTGGTAAGACAAGGTCATATGTTATTTTACATTGTGTATAGCTTGTTTCTGAATCCTCAGAGAAGGTCAAGCTGATGAAAAATAGCACTTTAGAAACTAGACCTTATTAAGACTTACTCGTGTATGTATCAGTCACCTAGCACTATGATAATGCTGAGTAACAATCCCAAAACTCAGTCGCTCAAAGTAACAAGCGTTAATTTACTCTCAGTCCACGGGACAGCGTTCTCAGCTACTTTCAGCTGGGCGGTAGTCCTGGTTTGGCAGTGCTCACTCACATATCTGTGGTTGGCTGATGACTCAGCTCTGCTGTCCGTGACTCTCATCTTCTTGCCGGTGCTAAAGGCCGTCAAGGCATGCTCTACTCGTGGTGAAGGCAGAAGGGCAGGACGCCAGCAGCAGAAACACACAGGCACTTTTCAGGCCCCTCTTATGACCCACTTTTCCCATAACCCATTGGTAAAAGCAAGTCAAGTTTAGAGTAAAGAGCACTGCAAAGTCCTATGTCCAATATCTTGGATACAGAGAAGGGTGAAGATCCAGAACGATTCATGAGTCACTCTGTCACACAAGGGGTCAACATATCTGTGCTTCTCTCTCTCTCACAGGAAACCAGAGAGTATGAAGTTTCCATCTAGAGAGAGCTCCACGTGAGAAGGGAACTTAGAGATACAAACTCAACTACAGCCTCCTCGAGAAATTCATCCAGAGACCATGTGGCATTTGATGGAAAGCCCAGAGTGTCGGCTGTCTTTTCTTTAGACTCTTTACTGAAGACTTTCTGTTTTCTTCACTGTATTTATTATATTTAAAATCGAAATAGGTGTGGTTGGATGTATTGCAGCTGCAGCCAAATTTGTGGTACAGCCTCAATCCTGAAGGCAGGTGGAGGACCTGTAAAATAGCAAACACAGCAGTAGAGGGAAGAGGATAAAAAAAAAAACAACAGCAACAGGCTGTTTCTCCTATCGGCAATGCCGTGCTACGGCTGCATCAAATTGCATGCATCTTCAGGATCCATGCCCATGGTGTTTTTCGTACAAATCTAAGTCCCAAGATTAGGTTGGAAAGGGTATTTCTTGTTGGATTAACTTGGGTTGAAATTTAGCACGGAGACTTAAACAGCACTACTCCAAAACCAGTCTGTTTTCTCCCTTCCAATTTCCCCAGCTTCTAAAAGAACCTGCCCCGTCCCCTCCCTCCCATGGCCCCTCTGAAGGCAGCAAAGGTGTTACACAAACATTCTCTTTCACCACCCTGGCCTCGCTGGATGCTGGCAAACTAAGAAAATGTTTTCTTTCTATGAAGGTGACAGATGACAAAGGAAAGTTTTCAGAGAAGATGAGAGATCTGAGAGTTCCAGTGAAGAAGTGGATGAGGGGCAAAGCTGGCTAAGGGAATCGAGAGAATAAAATGATACTCTTTCAACGATGAAAGAGCAGGTAATTTATGCTCCAAGGGCCAGAATCGATCACCTTGTTCAACAAGGCCACCCTCAAGCTGTGATGATAGCTCCGTAGTCTTTGCAGGCGTGAGCAGTACCGCCCATAGTGTTAAGAGGCTTTGGGTTGCAGGGGAGAAATCCAGGGGTGACCTCTGTTTCCCTCCCGGGGTGCTGCACTACCAGAGCCCTCAAAATAGGGGAGACTCAAGTGCACTGTCACTCTAAAAGGTGGCACCTTCAGAATACACTTGCAATCAAGTATTTTGGAGGGAGGGAGGGTCCTATGAGAAGAAACTACTTTTCTGTTCTCTGAAGCTCTGCCCGGATGTTGGATGGTGGCGTGAATGCTTGACCATAGAGGTGCCGAGGAACAGGAACGGGGGGCTTAAAGCCACGCCGGCGTCCACATCACACGATTTGAACTCCAGTGAGGAGAGAAGGAGGAATTTTAGGCCAGAAAGGAACTCTTAGCATCTCATTAATCCCGCATCCTGGTATTTTATCAGAGTCCTTTCACCTCAACCCAGTAGGGCTGGTGAGTGTGTGATTATCTGGAAGATTCTTTTCTAAATATAGGTGTAAAGAGAAGGCAAGGGGTGAGGATGCTTGGAAGGAAAAGTGCATGTGAGGCTAATTCACCTCCCTAGTGTCAACCAGTGGCTCAGAGAGGCACACCGGCCCAGTGGCTTTTGGGGTACTCTTTGGAGCCTTCCCATGCTCTCTAGAATTGTTTTAAATCAGCTGGTTTTCGAACAAGACCTTTCTGGCTGCCATGCCTTTGGGAGAATGGCTGGGAGTCCATGTTTTGGTAGCTTGCTTAGGAAGCATCCGAAACAGAATATGGCAGTTGGCTTTGCGCATGTGCGCGCGCACACACACACACACACACACACACACACACACATCCCCTCCTCCCAGCCGGGGCCGTGGACCTCAGTCCTGGGGGGGTCTGAGGCCCAAATATTTTCCTTCTGCCAGAAAAGAAGCCTGCTCATCTACTCCTTCAAGCATGCATTCACGATGCACAGCAAGAGGTCATAAAAGGCTGCTGTCCAGCTGCCCAGAGCCCACCCCATTTTATGAAAGAACCAGAGGAGAAATGTCCCAGACCATTAGTGAGCAACGTCATGTCTGGAGAAAGACCAGCAATGCAAATAATGCAAACTTTTTTTTTGGAAGGCAGAATCAAATCTTTGCTTTTATATCTATTTGAGGCTGATTCTAACCCTAACCCTGGGTCATCCAGAATGAAGAACTCTATTAATGATATTTAATTTTAGAACATACTGTGGTTACATGAACACTGAATATTTGCCTTTCATAAAGACTGACAAAATATAAAATCTTTATTCTAACCCTGTTCCCTGAAACTGGCCGGGCCATGGCCCAGGAGTTCTTATTGGCTGTTGGATGGGGTAGAGAGGTGTTGATTTTTCTTTTTCTTCCAGGATTCCAATGTCTTAGTTCTGTCCTAGTCATACAGCACCTGTGACCATGTTTTATTTTTTTAATTTTTTTTGTGACCACGTTTTAAAAGTTTGTTTTAGTCAAAAGATGGATCATGCGAGCTTGACAATGTACAGTGTGATTGAAAAGACAGGTTGGTGTCTATTTTTCTTTTTAAAATACCTGAATGTGTCTTTGTAATATGTAAAGGTAAAACAAATCATAATAATCGTGCCAAAAATTTACCAGGCATCTCATTTCAGCTCATGTCATGTCTGTTTTTAATAAGCTCAATGTTAAAACCCGCTGGGATTAAATATTTTTGAACAGGATACAATCTTAAACTTGAGAATAGACTGAACCTTCCTACAAGCCACTCTTTGTAAAACATCGGGGAAATACGTTTACAGAGATTTCGAGCTTCAAAGAATGCATGTGATGGTGCGTATTACATGCTAATTCGTATAAGCTGTATCTGCCAGCTACCACCCTGTGCTTTAAAAACGCACACACTCAACCCTCTTCAGCTTAGGACTCATCTTTCTGCTTCTTTTGGTGGTAGAGGGTAGAATTATTTAGCCAACTTAAGTATTCTGGTTGCTACTTGATGGCCATGCTTATTTAGTTCCACGGACATGCTTTAAAAATGACCTTTTGAAGCCAGCTCCTTGGAGAGCCTGCAGAACCTCAGGCTGATAGCTTTGGAGACTGCCAAGCAGCCCAGCAGGAAACGAAGTGGCTGCGCGATCCAAATGGTTGTATGAGCAGACGGACAGGACTGGGCAAATACGTGGGTAGATGTAGGCTGAGCGTGAGCCTTGGGCAAAAGTGACCTTTCTTTTGGTCAATCCAAAGGGTATGACTTTCCTATGTTTTTGAGGTTGCTGGGTCATTTGAGGTCACGTTTTACTGAGTTGTTCGGAACCCCCAAAGGTAGGCTTTCTCCTGGGAAGTTTTCATTTCCATTTTATGCCCAAATAGAGTTAAACGCAAAACAAACTTTCTAAGCTAGAATAATGAAATGAAGTCATTTTCCACTTTGTATATATTGATGCTAATAAAAGAAATGAAAAAGAGTCAAAGCTATGGGGTTTTTGTTACAAACGCTCCAGGCTGGCACTGAGTGGAATGTCTCCATTTTCTGGGGATTTGGCTGGGATGACACCTACTGAGACTTTGAATGCCAAGACAGGACTGCTGACTCGGAATGGTTCCAGGAGCATTTGGGGAATGTTTGGAACAAGACATGTCCACTGCCATCATCACATACCACCACGCAGGACATACCAGGAGCATCAGTGTCCGAGGACAGGAGAGCAGAGATGCTGCAGCTCAAGCAGACAGCAAATTCTCCATCCTCCGCCTTTTGTTCTCTTCAGGCCCTCCGTGGGTTGGAAAGATGCCCATCTGCCTTGGTGAGGGTGATGATCTTTACTCAGTTTCCCAATTCAAATGCTAATCTCTTTGGGAAACACCCTCACAGACACACCTGAAAATAATGTCTGGCCAGCTATCTGGTCATCCCTTAGCCCGGTCAAATTGACACATACAATTAGCCATCACTGGCCTGTCTCCATTTGACAAAGAAAGCAATCCTCCAGGTGGTACCCAGAAGAAAGTAGAAAAATCCTGATAGATGACGACAAGCAAGGATACGAGCCAGGAATGACCAGTGCAGGCATAAGCCAGGTGCGGCTGTGGTTAGGGGTGGGTGGTCAAGGAGGTGATTTTAAGCTGGGACGGAAAGGAGAGTAAAGCCATACGGGGATGTTTGGGGAAGCTTCGGGGCAGAGGGAGGCCAGTGGGAGCTTGTCCCCTTTGAGGGACAGCCAGTGTGGCTGGAGGGTGGAGAGAGGGGGGTTGCATGGTGGGAGGGGGCAGAGCAGCCGAAGGGGGCAGACCACACGTAGGTAGGGAGGGGAGGGATAGGACGGGACTTTGTGTTTAGTGCTCCCTCTGGTGGCCACGTGGGGAATCCAATCCAAAATTTAGGTAATTTTCAAGGATGGGGGAAGGGGGCTCCAAGTTCGCCTTATCACCTCAGGGACAACTCAACAGTAAATGGAGAACGGGACGGTGGGGGGGGGGAGGCACGTAGGGCAGCATCCTGGGTGGACGTCGGGCGTGCTCCTTCCCTGCAGCTATCCAATCATCCTCCGTTATAAAATGAAGGGGTGGGGCTTCTGATAGGTTTCCTGGAGAGAAGTTTCACCAGTGGGGCGGGGCCACTGGCAGGACCAGGGTGGGGCTGAATCATCCATGGGCCTGTCACTCAAAATCAGGTATGGAACCGAGGAGATTCCGAGGAAGGACAGACAGGGTAAAGAAAGAAGACGGAAAGGCAGAGGGTGCCCGGGATGCTTTCGGAAACCAAGATTCTGTTTCCCGGGCCTGGCTGCCTACAAGTTTAGAACAATAGTGGAGAGACAGAGCTTCCCCTGAGACCATGAACCCACCTGCACTAGTAAATGTGCTTCAGACAAACCGGGCAGAATGGGCAGCCCTGGGCCAGGAGAGGGAGAACAATAAAGCAGTGACCAAAGAGGTCCCTGCCAGGATAACATAGTAATAATCATAACAATCATGGTAATAGTTAGTAGCTGGCGTTCGTTGGCTGCTTGCTAGTTCTTTTTGTTTTGTTTTCTACATTTTAAACGCACTTTCTCTTTTAGAATAGTTTTAGATTACCTAGTTATTTGATGCCCTTTAATATCTCATTTACTCCTGTCAGTAAAATTATTATCGTTCTCCTCTTACAGATGTGGCGTCTGAGGCTCAGAGAGGCTAAGTCACTTGCCCAAGTCCACATAGCTCATCCATGAGGGAAGGGGACACAGGAGGTCTGGCTCCTGGTCGATGTCCTGGGTAGGAATGCCTGAGCCAGCCTGAGCAGTGCTGGGCACCCAGAACCCAAGCAGGCTCTGATCCTGTGGACGCCCTGAGCTCAGGGACTCTGCCTCACTGGGTTTTGTCCTGAGAGGTGTTTGGCTGTGTTCAGCAGTAGTGAGGAGCTGCAACTCTGGGTTTGAAACTTGACTCCATCAGCGATTAGCAGCGTATTGGAGTGAGGGACCCCAATAGGGAGGAGTCGCCTTTCTGTGTCACTGCGAAGCTCCTCGCTATGGGGCTTCTAAATCGCTGCACAAAAGAGGAAGGAAAAGTTACTAACTGTCCTAAAAGTGATGGAATGCTGGGGCAGACAATATCCAATATCTGTTTCTCTTCTCTCTGCTAATGGAACCCTAATTTTGTTCAGAGCAGCCATGAACCCATCTTCCAACAACGGGTCATGGCTGGTTTCAATTATGACAATCCTGTTACACAGTTCCTCAGCCTCCCTTGCTGTTAGCATTGATCTTCTGACCCATTCTGGTCAACAAGCATTAGCTGAAGTTGGCTGTGTGTGTGTGTGTGTGTGTGTGTGTGTGTGTGTGTGTGTGTGTGTGTGTGTTGGTGGAGAGTGAGGGTTGCGCTAAAAAAGTGTTTGCTTTCCTGATTAAAGGGGGCAGACACAGCTGCTACAGCACCAGCCCCCTTTTCTCCTTTCTGAACCCAGTCATGATACTTCAGGACTTGAGTGTTCATCTCGCAATGGAAGAGTCCAGCGTGAGGACAAAAGCAAGCAACTAAGAATGGACACTAAGTGGATAGAAAACCCTGGCCCGCTGATGGCACCAACATCAACCTACCTGTCCTAAGTGTAAAGCATAATAATGCATGAAACCAGCTCCATAAATACAGGTGATGGTTCTGTATGTTCTGCAACAGTATAAACAGAGGAAATATTTCACCAAAGTGGAATCTGAAAGCAAAGATAAGGTATGAATGCCACTTTCTGGAAAGTTCTATCAACTTTTCGGCTCTTGTGCCCCCACCAACCTCCCATTCCAAGTTTCTCGCCCTCCCTCTGCTCCCCACTCTTTCTCTCTCCATGTTATAACTCTGTCCAAGATTTACTAACCCTCTACCCTAAAAGATGACGTAGGATAGAAAAAAATAGTTTCGACATGAATTTCATGGCTTACAAGTTTTAAATACCTACTTTTTATTTCCTTATATTTCCAGTAGAAGTTTTTATTTGCACTCAACTAAAAAATTCCCATTTTAAAACAATGCTATTAATACTACTGTTGCAACATGGTTGCCTGGCACATATAGGCATTCTTAAATATTTGTGAAGAAATGAATATCAACAGGGAAGCCCAAGCAAGGTATGGCCAAGGTTGCCAGCGTCTGAGTCCCTTTCAACCACCAGATGGCAGCCTCAGCCACACTTCACTGCCTCACAAGGGTTATTCCCTTTGGACAAAGTCATCTGATGAAATGGACTGTTTCTGATACAACAGTTTTCAGTTTGGAGGATGAGTGGACTGCCCTTGACTCTTGACAGAGAAAGAGAAACGAACATCGTTGGTACTTCCTCCTTGCCCATGAAATAGATCCAGGCAGAAGGTGTTTTGGTTAAAAAATGGGCTCACCTTGGACCAGGGGCTCACACAGTGTAGGCCTAAACCACTCTAAGTCCACAGAAGACTTAAAAGAATCGAATTTTTACTGATGGTCCCTCAAGGGAACTGAGTGAGAGGCACATCACCCAAGGAAACTTTCTTAAAATTCTCTTTCCCCAGTTCTGTCCTCAAGAGTCTCACATTCCTGGGCTCCTGTTGTAATCTCTCTCCCTCTCCAAACTTCAGTGCTCTCCCACTTACAGAGCTGGGGCCCCCTGCTCACTACCCACACTCCCTACCCAGACAGCTTACTTCTTTCCACACAGGGTTGCCAAATTTAGAAAATAAAACTATAGGACACCCAGTTAAATTTGAAAATCAGATTTTGAAAAATATGTGTAAATCTGTAGTATAAGTTCTGACCTTATGGGCACCTGACTACCCTCTGGCCAATCAGAGGTTCCATGATTAGTTCAGAGGTGGTCACATGACCCAAGCTGGGCCAGTGGGAGAGTGCAATGTTTGGGATATACTTATGCTAAAATTTATTTGTCCTTTATGTGAAATCCAAATTTAACTGGGCATTTTATCTACCAACCCTACCTCCCTCTTCTATAAAAGCAATATTATGCCTTTTCAATTTTCCCTAAGCCCCAACCTGCAGGCCAATCTTCAACCTTCTTAGAAGGCAGTCTTCCTCTTTACATTTTTGTTTGATTGCGTGTGAAATATATGCGTGTAGAAAAATAGCCCACTGGCCTGTAAGCAAGCTAATCACCTTTTCAAGCCCTCTAGTCCCACGTCCTTAAAATACTAATATTCATTGTTTGATGGCTGTCCTTCCACACCATTCCCCTTGCTCGGAAAAACACAAAAGTTTTTAGTTTTCCTCAAAAAAAGAAAAAATTCTGCACCTTGCTTTTTTTTTTATTGAGAGAGAGAGAGGGGACATATCTATCCCGGACATCTCACCAGGTCATTGCACAAAGCTCCAGCTTATTCTTTTAAAGCTGAGTTATAGCCCATGGGGTGCGACATCATAATTTATTCCACTTATCCCACAGAAATACAAGGCACCGGGGAGAGGATGCTTGTACAAGGTGGTTTATTGCAGCAGCATGTGTTGTGTCAAAAGCTAAAAAGAATGCCAAGGACAATCAGTAGGGAACCATTGTGCTTATTTATCTGAAAGGCTTTGCCAGCAGTTCCAGAATCCCGCTTTTCTTATATAAGTCGGGCTCTAACCCACGGTACTGCGGGATCCCACCTGCAGGGAGGCTCTTCTACCTGGACCTCTTCTCTACCGTGGATATTTACCCACTCTGCCTCAGTTCCCACCCCTGCCACACACACACCCCAGAGTCCCTCCTTCCTGAATTTCAACTATTTTCTACTGGAGGATTCTCTGAGCGGTTTATATAATCAAAATGATTTCATCAAATTATGTTGCAAGAACCATACTTTTATCCCCAAATCATGGCAACCAACCGTATGTCTCTTTAGGAAGACCCTGGTATATTTTGGTCTACATACCAACATTTTCCAAAAGGAAGGTCCCTTTTTCGTGGCGGGCATGCCACATGCTGGTTGTAATGGAAATCTAGGCTCCCTTCCTTTAGTAATAGCTCCTCCATTTTACTTTGGGGAACCACGAGAGAAAGGGGATCTCAGTCCACGTGCTTGGGTGGAGCCACCCTACCGCCTGACTCTGAGCACGTGAACACAGTGTGGCCAATCAGAGATTCCAGAATTAGCTCAGAGATGGTCACGTGACCCAATCTGGGCCAATGGGAAACAGGCTCACTCTTTGTGTGGGAGTTGCCAGGCTGCTGGAGGGATGACAGGACCTGCCGGCAGCCATCTTGCTGTCACGTGGGACAAGCCTGGCTGTAAATGAAAAAAAGACCAAGAAAAACAAATCCCAAAAATGGAAAAAAAGAGATTCCTGGTGATGTTGTTGAGGCTCTTGGATCCAACTGGACTGAAAGTCAGACCCACTTCCTCTTGCCTTTGCAATCATATGAACCAAAACTTCTCTTTGGGATAAAGCCAATTTGAGTTGGGTTTCTGTTCCTTGAAACTAAGAGGTATATTACTAATGTACTATTATTTGTATGTCGGGTAATTGAGAAAATATGTCTTGTGTAGGTGCCTCTCCCCCCAAACACACACCTGCAGTCATATTCACAAAGCATCTATCTACATCTGAAAATTTGTAATATTTGTGTAGTATACCGACAATTCTATATTTAGTAATAACTTGTATACCGAATGTCAAGACCCACAGGTAAGAATTAAATACTCTACGTGGCTTACAGGGCATCTGGACGCGCTAGAGGGATATACCTGGGAGCAGTTCTCAGCCAATGAGGGATGGAGTTGAGGGATTACTATCCCAGCTCTTACTTCCCTTGGGAGGAACAACTGTGAGGTATGTTCTATGCTGTCCCCAGAGTTCCCAGTGCTCAATGACAATAATAAGACATTTTTATGGTCTTCCTTCCCTTCTGAGGGTTACTTACCCACTGTCCTTTGGTGCTTCCTGGTATCACCTCCCAAACAACCACTTTTAGTGGCATCTTAACTCAGGGTCTGCTTCTGGAGAGCGCCCACCAGGAAAGCTACATCCAGATGCAGGAGAATCAGAGCTCGCTCCCACCCCCAGGCTAAGAACCCCCGTTCCGGAGGACGTGACACATCCATCAAGTGGTGCGCACGCTGCAGGGCAAACTGACACGGTGTGTTAGCGACTTCAGAGAAAAAACCAAACTTACAAAACCGTAATTCCTTGCACCGGATGCTTTCCCTACACATCAGATGCTGAATTTCTGAACTCTGCTCATTCCCGTGTCCCTAGGGCACAGGCAGGCTGTGCTTTTGGGGCCGTGATTTGTTGCTTCCTGCCAATTCTGCCCATACCCCAGTATGTGAAAACTCCTACATTTATGTGGAAGAGCCTTCCTCCTGTTTAAAGTCTACTCCCCTATTCATCCCTCTAATTTCCCTGCTCACCAGAAATCATTGAAGCAGATGCTCCTTTCTACTGAGCCTCACTTTCTGTCTCCTGTTCCTTTCAGAAGAGCAATAGAGACAGACAGGCCTGAGAGTAAAGAATGAGGGCTCTAGGCCAACAGCCCTGGCTCTACAACTTAATAGCCCTGGGACTTAAGCCAGTGGCCTCAGTCTCCTCATCTGTAAAATGGGACTGGTGATAATAACAGCCATGCTGTCTAGTTATTAATGAGAATGAAATGAGATAATACACATAAAATGCTTAGCACAGAAAAGTACTTGAGAAATGGAGGGTTTTGTTGCCATATTTAAGACTGTAGCTACAGGCTAGCCGTCTTAAATATCTGTTGAATGAATGAATGAATGAAGTTAACAGAGAAACCCAAGGTAGAGCCATTGCCTCTTGCCATTCCCAGAGGCTCTGGGGTCCTCGCTCTTCCACTCACTCGCATCTAAGTGAGGGGAGTAGGTGCCCTGCCCTTGGAAGAGCCCCATGCTTGGTTTAATGATCGGCTGTCAAGGTCTTGATAATTTTTGAACAAGAGGCCCCATGTTTGCATTTTGAAAATTATGTGCCCAGTTCCAGGCTGTCGGTAGCTCCCAGGGTCTTTCCAAAGTAGTGTCCTATGAACAAG
Source organism: Delphinapterus leucas (assembly GCF_059928025.1). NCBI lineage: Eukaryota > Metazoa > Chordata > Mammalia > Artiodactyla > Monodontidae > Delphinapterus > Delphinapterus leucas. The sequence continues at coordinate 19,953,749 of NC_143142.1, forward strand.
CATTGAGTGCCTAGGAGAAGTGTCTACTTTGGGGCAGAAACTGGTGGGGAAAAAAGCTAGGACAGAATCAGATCCATAAACCTCTAACATAGCCTGGATACTGGGCTGGGGTTCAGGGCTTCCACAGGCATGAGATTATTGCTAATTTGGCGCTCCACCTGCCAGAGGAAAAATACAGGAGACAGAAATGGGGAAAGGTCCTAACTGGCTAATCAGATCCCTCCCGCCCCCTCCCACCTCCTCCCACCTCCTTTCTCTGCTCCCCTCAGCCTTTCTCTCATCTGTTTCCTTTTTCCTTTTAATCTTTGTCTCTTTCTCGCCTCAAGTTCTCCCTGCCTCCGCTCTTTCTCTCCGTTTTCTTGCCTCTCTTTTCTTTTCTCTTTAAATTAACAAATGTCCTCTTTTCTCCTTCTTTCTGTCCTCTCTCTCTCTCCTTCTGATTCTTTCTGTCTCTCTTTGTATCTCTGTCTCTTTCTGTTTCTCTCTCTGCCTTTCTCTGTGTGTTTCTGTCTCTTTTTGTCTCTCTCCCTCTCTGCTTCTCTGTGTCTCTGTTTCCCTCTGTATCTATCTCTCTGTTCCTCCCTTTGTTTCTCTCTTGGTCTCTGTCTGTACCCCGCCCCCGTACCCACATCATCCCGGCACCAGCTCCGTCTCCCAGGGACCGGATTGTCAGGCTGCACACATCTTGGGCTGCCCGGAAACCTGCCTTACACAGCCATCGCTGAATTTCTCCGGTGTCCACCTCTGTTAAAAATACCTTTTGACTTTTGAGATTCCAACAAAAAGAGCACATACACACACCTCATTCCTAAGCTTTGTGATTTTGAAAGACACACAACTGGAGGGTCTGGGAGGCCCCTGGAGGTCCCCATGGGTGTTGCCCCACACCCAGTCTTCCAGCTCCTCCCTCCCCACCCCCACTGTAGACTCCAGAGGTGAGCTGAGGTGGTCACAGCTTTGTTCTCTGGAGCCTGTCAACGTGTGCAGCAGATGTGCCCAGCAGTTGCTTCTAAATCCTGCTGAGCCATTTGCCACAAATCCCTCTTTTGTCACAATTTAGCTGTGAGTTTAAGAGAGTGACAAGAGTGGGGAAAAGGGGAGGAGATCTAGGCTGTGAAAGGATCCTGGGGAGGTGTTAAGAACACAGCCGGAGAGCTAGACATCCCTAGGTTCAAGGCTGGCCAGACACATAAGGTCTGGATAATCTCGGGCAGAGTGACAGCTAACAAGTGGTAAGCACTCACAATGTGCCTGGCGCTGTGATAAAGCTCTGTAGAGATGTTCTCATTTAAGCCTGCCAGCAACCTTGTAAATGACAAGCCAGTATAGGTAAGGAAGCTGAGGCTCAGAGAGGCTGGGTAACTTGCCCAGTGTCACACAGCTAAGTGATCACCCTTCAAACAGTCCGGTTTCTGAGCCCAGTGCCTGGAGATCTTTGGGGGAGGGTGGTTTCTGGGACCTCCCTCCCAGTGCCCTGACCACCACTGTAGTCCCCACGGGAATGTCTTGTCCATCATAGACCCGCGTCTGTGGGCTGTGTAGCTGCTTCTACTGCTGCCTCCCCCCGCTCACCCCCCACTCCCCCACTCAGTGGAATCCATGAAGTCTCTGCAAATTTGGGGACCCAAAGGACCCTGGTCGTCAGGAAAGATGAGTGAGTAGAGGGCATTTTCTGCAAGTGTTGGGGGAGACTGGGTCGGTTTCCTGAGCATCCAGAGCTTCAGCCAGCAGCCTCCCAATGCTTGTCCCTAGGTCACTAGAAAAGAGGAAAGAGTGCGTGGAGAGTTAAGCAACTCTCCCCAGGAAACACCTCTCCACTCTTCAGACAGGCTCTCCTCCAGGGAGGGCAAGATGGCCAGCAATGTAAGACATTTTTCCTTTTCACGTTTGAACATTTCTGAAATCAGGCTGTATCTGACAAATGGTGCCCTTTCATAACTACCTGGCAGTACTCTCTTTACAGTGAGTCCTATAGTCAAAGACATAGCCTTCTATTCCATGAACTGCGGTAGCACAAAGGCTGGCTCTCATTGGCCCAAGCGGATCACGTGCCTCTCGTTGGCCAATCACTGCAACTCTGGTTGCCACGCCTTAGTCAGGGGGCACATCTGGTGTTAGGGGTTGCGGTCAGCAACTTCTAGCCGGAGGACCAAAGGAGGAATGGTGGTTTCTGAGAAGAAAATCAAAGTGTTGCGGCCAGAAGAGACAGCTGTGGATTCCAGGAAGGTAGAAACAACTGCTGCCTCCTCTACCCAGAGTCATTTTGAGATTCGGTAAGAATATGTGCGTGGAACAGTGGGCCCCTACTACGCGCCTAGTACTCTTGTCTGCTATTATTATTTAAAATGTTAAGTTGAGGGCTTCCCTGGTGGCGCAGTGGTTGAGAGTCTGCCTGCCGATGCAGGGGACACGGGTTCGTGCCCCGGTCCGGGAAGATCCCACATGCCGCAGAGCGGCTGGGCCCGTGAGCCATGGCCGCTGAGCCTGCGCGTCCGGAGCCTGTGCTCCGCAACGGGAGAGGCCCCAACCGTGAGAGGCCCGCGTACCGCAAAAAAAAAAAAAAAAAAAAGTTAAGTTGAGATGTTTCACCTGAACCTATTCAGGCTTTTAGACAAAACTCCCAGTTTACAGAAAATACACAAGACGGACGAATGGGTTAAATGACAGCACCAGAAACTACTCCGGCAAATCCAAATTGTTGAAGCCAAGCGGAGGGCACACAGGTGTTGTGTGCTTTGTGTTCTTTCTTTAAACTTTTCCATGTGTTTCGGAACGAGCACACGGAAGAGGTATTTAGTGAGGTATTTCACACCCTCTAGGATAGGCATAATTTTAAACAGAAAATAGTAAGTAGTGGCGAGGATGTGGGGAAATTGAACCCCAGTATAACCACCGTGGAGATAGTTGGGCAGTTCTTCAAAAAGTTAAACACTGAATTATAAGATGCAGCAATTGCACTTCTAAGTAGTATAGGCCCAAATGAATTGAAACCAGGGACTCAAACCAGTTCTTGTACATGGATGTTCATAGCAGCACGATTTACAATAGCTTAAAAGGTGGAAACAACCCAAATACCTATTAACAGACAAATGAATAAACAAAATTGGTGCATCTATACAATGCAATATCATTCACCTTAAAAAGGAATGAAGTACCGACACATCCTACAACGTGAATCAACCTTGAAAGTATTATGCTAAGTGAAAGAAGCCAAACTCAAAAAGTCACATATTATACAATTTCATTTGTGTGAAATATCCGGAGTAGGTAAATACATAGAAACAGAATGCAGATTGGTGGTTGCCAGGGGCTGAGGAGGGGGTGGGGGGGAGTAACAGCTAATAGGTGTGAGGCTTGCTTTTGCACTGCTGAAAATGATTTGGAATCAGATAGAGATGGGGTTGCACAACTTTGTGAATGTACTAAATGCCAGGGAATCGCTCACTTTAAAATGGTTAATTTTATGTTAGGATGTGAATTTCACCTCATTTTTAAAAATTGGTGGGAAAATAAAATTAAATATATAAAAAGCCCTCCCAGGAACTATCCACAGGTCAGTAGGGAAATGAGTCAGGAGAAGAGAGGCAGTCAGTAAAAGGTGCAGTGAATAAGTGCATAACTTGCTTAATGAAATTCTCGGGACTTCCCTGGTGGCGCAGTGGATAAGAATCTGCCTGCCAGTGCAGGAGACACGGGTTCGAGCCCTGGTCTGGGAAGATCCCACATGCCACGGAGCAACTAAGCCCGTGCGCCACAACTACTGAGCCTGTGCTCTAGAGCCCGCGAGCCACAACTGCTGAGCCCGCGCGCCACAACTACTGAAGCCCGCGCACCTGGAGACCGTGCTCTGCAACAAGAGAAGCCACCGCAATGAGAAGCTCAATCACCGCAAAGAAGAGGAGCCCCTGCTCGCCACAGCTAGAGAAAGCCGTGCAGCAACGAAGACCCAATGCAGCCAAAAATAAATAAATTTATAAAAAAAGAAATTCTCTTCCACCTGGGATCCCTTGGAGCCAGTGTAGACACACACCCTAACTTCCCCATTCCAAGCGGCGAGAGAGCAGAGATAATTGTCCCGTATATCCCTTCAGTTGGATGATGGCTGCTCTCAGAGTTTGTTAATTCCCTCACACACTGGCCTGTCACCTGTGCCAATAGCTGGGGCGCTCCAGAGAAAGCCTGCAGGACAAGGAACACAAGCACAGAGAAATGGTAAGAGCCTTGAGGATACGTGGCATCTCCTGCAGATTCTAAGTTGAGCATATCTGACAAGCAAACAGAGGTCTTTCTTCTGTGGCCAAGGCTGATAAAATCTAGAGTAAAATAAATGTAACAGTTTCTCCTTTTGCATTTGTGAGAGTGGCAAGGTGTTTGTTGAATCTCACTGAGGATTTCTTTTTTTTTTTTTAAACACACACCACACCCAGCTCCTTAGGAAGCTGGAGAGGGAGGTCACCAGCTCTCCTGCTGACAGTGCCCCATACCTAGCCCACATGTAATTGGACTTTTACAGGTGGGTCACACACCTACAAGGAATGTCTCCCCAAATCCAGCAGAATCTCAGGGTCTGAGAAATGTATGCCCCTCTCTCTCTGCTACATGCAACTATATAAAAACCATGAATTTTTTAAAATTTACAATGTTGTGTTTAATTTCTGCTGTACAGCAAAGTGACTCAGTTATACATATATATATATATATATTATTTTCCATTATGGTTTATCGTAGGGTATTGAATATAGTTCCCTGTGCTATACAGTAGGACCTTGTTGTTTATCTGTCCTATATATAATAGTTTGCATCTGCTAACCCCAAACTGCCAAACCTTCCCTCCTCAACCCCCTCCCCTTTGGCAACTCTCACAAGTTGGCAACTCTCACAAAAACAGACCCACAAGAAGTCTTGTGGGTCTGTTTTTGTTTTGTAGATGCTCATTTGTGTTGTATTTTAGATTCCACGTATAAGTGATGTCATATGGTATTTGTTTTTCTCTTTCTGACTACTTCACTTCATATGATCATCTCTAGGTCCATCCACGTTGCTGCAAACGGCATTATTTCATTCTTTTTAATGGCTGAGTAATATTCCATTGTATATATGTACCACATCTTCTTTATTCATTCATCTGTCTATGGACATTTAGGTTGTTTCCATGTCTTGGCTGTTGTAAATAGTGCTGCTGTGAACATTGGGGGTGCGTGTATCTTTTTGAATTATAGTTTTGTCTATAATTTATACTCCTGGGGTATATGCCCAGGAGTTATATGATTTCTGGATCATATGATTGCTGGATCATATGGCAACTCTATTTTTAGTTTTTTTGAGGAACCTCCATACTGTTTTCTATAATGGCTGCACCAATTTACATTCCCACCAACAGTGTAAGAGGATTTCCTTTGCTCCACACCACCTCCAGCATTTATTATTTGTAGATGTTTTAATGATGGTCATTCTGACTGGTGTGAGGTGGTACCTCATTGTAGTTTTGATTTGCATTTCTCTAATAATTAGCGGTGATGAGCATCGTTTCATGTGCCTGTTGGCCATCTGTAGGTCTTCTTTGGAGGAACGTCTATTTACGTCTTCTGCCCATTTTTCGATCAAGTTGTTTGTTTTTGTTATTGAATTGTAGGAGCTGTTTGTATATTTTGAGAATTAAGCCCTTGTCGGTCATATCATTTGCAAATATTTTCTCCCAGTTCGTAGGTTGTCTTTTCATTTTGTTTATGGTTTCCTTTGCTGTGCAAAAGCTTATAAGTTTGATTAGGTCCCATTTGTTTATTTTTACTTTTATTTCTATTGCCTTAGGAGACTGACCTAAGAAAACATTGGTATGATTTATGTCAGAGAATGTTTTGCTTATGTCCTCTTCTAAGAGTTTTATGGTGTCTTGTCTTATATTTAAGTCTTTAAGGCATTTTGAGTTTATTTTTGTGTATGGTGAGAGGGTGTGTTCTAATTTCATTGATTTACATGCGGCTGTCCAACTTTCTCAACACCATTTGCTGAAGAGACTGTCTTTTCCCCATTGTATATTCTTGCCTCCCTTGTCGAAGATTAATTATCCATAGGTGTGTGAGTTTATTTTTGGGCTTTCTATTCTGTTCCATTGATCCATATGTCTGTTTTTGTGCCAGTACCACACATTTCAATGACTGTAGCTTTGTAGTATTGTCTGAAGTCTGGGAGGGTTATGCCTCCTCTTTTCTTCTTTTTCCTCAGGATTGCTGTGGCAATTCTGGGTCTTTTATGGTTCCATATAAATTTTAGGATTATTTGTTCTAGTTCTGTGAAAAATGTCATGGGTATTTTGATAGGTACTGCATTAAATCTGTAGATTGCTTTGTGTAGTATGGCCATTTAAACAATATTAATTCTTCCAATCCAAGAGCATGGGATTCCTTTCCATTTCTTTGAATCATCTTCGGTTTCCTTTGTTAATGTTTTATAGTTCTTAGCAATAAGTCTTTCACCTCCTTGGTAAGGTTTATCCCTAAGTATTTTATTTTTTTGATGTGATAAAAACCATGAATTCTTAAAGCAATGAACCCAATCTGAAATTTCCTAGCAAGACACATTAGGGTTCTTGGGAATGAATTCCACAAGGCAGGAAATGTCAGCCAATAGGCAAGTCACCTACCTTACCAGAGCTATCTCCTCTCTCTAGCCCAGTGATCACACAGTTTTCGCAGACAGCAGTCACCACATCTGCTCTGCTGGTGGCTTCAGAGTGGGAGTGCTGAATGACTTGGTGATGGAGAGAGGAACAGAATACAGACCCGAAATTCTGGGGGGCGGAGATGACTTTGTCATCATCATTCTGTTTCTCTTTCTTTAGAAGGTCAAGTTGGCCATGTCAGAGAAAGCCCCAGAAGGTGGTAATTTTGCCACTGACTTTAGCTGACATACTGACACACACTCCCCATGGTAGCTGGTTTGTGCTGAACCTGTCACCGCCTCTTCAAAACGTTGCCATGGAAATAGAAAAGCACTTACTGAAAGAGCTGCTGGAAATTTCAAGTCAAGATGTCCAAAACTGTCCCTGCAATATATTTTTCTAAGACCTGATTCGAAAGAGAAACAATGGCACAACTTGGCAAAGAAGACAACGGAAGGTGAATGATAATAAGAATGGCTTGACACAATTTCTAGATCCCGACATCCTACCTCGATTCTATCCTTTTAAAAATCGGTCCCAGGGAGATACTGGGTGAAGCAGATTCAGTGATCCATGGGCTCCTGACTTGAGACACGACTTTGTTATGGACGGCAAGCCTGTTTGCTGTTTTCAGCATTTAAACCTTGACAGGACAGTGTGGCAACATAACTCGGAATATACTTGCTAAATGAACCTCTTGCATGCCAATCTACCTCCTACTCTCTGAGCTAAAAAAGAGCCTTGCGACTCAGATGATTATGTACCTACTTTTTAAATCCAGTCTGTAAGGCGGTAATGTGAAACGAAAGATGATGCCTTTCTTGAACCTTTGTCAGATTGGCATACCAGAAGATGAGATTTTCTTTTAAACTCCTAAAGAAGATATTCAATTAATTTAAAAAATAGATTCAGAAAATCATTAGACAAACTGGAATTTTGGAAATTTCTCTTATGATATAAAAAGTGTCAACTGCATCCTCCTATTCTGGCCTTTGGATTCTGTTTGGGCCATTCAGAAACGATGGTCTTGTTGTCTTGGTTTTTCCCATGGTTCAAATAGTGGGAAACTTCTGCCTTCTCCATTTCACATGTTGGAATCGCCATCTTTGCTTCCAGTTACCCAGGGTAGAAACTTTGGAATCAACCTTGATTCCTTCTTCTCCCTCAACCCCCATGTATTAGTCAGCTCAGGCTGCCATAACAAAGTATTGGGTTGGCCAGAAAGTTCATAAGGATTTCCCATAAGATGTTACGGAGTACCAATACCATAGACTGGGTGGTTTAAACAACAGAAATTCATTTTCTATTGGTTCTGGAGTCTGGAAGTCTCGGGTCAGAGCGCCAGCATGGTCGGGTTCTGGTGTGAGTTTTCTTCCTGACCTGCAGATAGCCACCCTCTTGCTCTGGTCTCACATGGCAGAGAGGAGGGGGGCGGGGGGGGGAGAGGGGGAGAGAGGAAGAGAGACAGCTCTGTTGTCTCTTCTTATAAGGGCATTAATCCCATCATGAGGGTCCTACCCTCATGACCTCATCTAAATCTAATTGCCTGCCAAAGACCCCCATCTCCAAATACCGTCGTGTTGGGGTTAACACGTGAATTGGGGGTCCACAGTGCAGTGGCAGATATCTATCAGGTTCTTTTTCTCCTCTCCATCACCACTACCACTATCCTAGTTGAGATGTTTATCATCTCTTACTAAGACAATTGAAGAGCCTCCTAGCTAATCTCTCTGCTCCCAGACTTCAAATCTCTTTAAATCTACCCCTTTAAATCTACCCTCCATGTAGTAAGTAGCCTTGTCTTCCAAAAAAGTTGAGACCAGATATTATGGTCTGGAAGCCAGATATCATGGGAAGGCCTACGTATAAATGAGAAGTTCAAGAGGTAGATTGGACCACTCACAATTGATGCTCTGCTTCGTGGAAAGCCCAGCCACCATCACCACAGCTGAAGTTTCCACTGTCCCCCAGTGCTGGCTTCTCTGCCTCGCCTGGAGTGAGGCTGGGATCAGACACAGCGTCTGTTGTACCTGGCATGGTAGGAGCCCTGGCAGCTCTGGTACCCAGGTCCACGAGCACACCAGACTCTTGAAGACTCTGATCCTCCCATCACGTCGAGACTTGGATGAACCTCCATGTAGCAGGACTGGGGATCCGACCTCCCCAGCAGCTTCCCAAAAGCCTATGTGGGGACTCAATGCCCCGTGGGATAAACTTTGACCAATGACCATCAAAAGGCAGAAGAAAATTCCTCTCTCTTCCTCTCTTAGTGAACTGGTCTGAGGCACAGGTTTCTGTACAGCCTGTTCACAAATGTCCCATGTGATAGAGCATCTGGCTGTGCTTCTCCACAGCCTCCTTGCACTTGTTTCATCTCGTTCGGTGGCTTATGGGCTGCCCTCTCATGATCACCTAACTGCCCACGTGTCACTCCCTCCATATCTGCTTCCCTGTCTTCCCACCATCCCTGCCCCACAAACAAGTTCAAAGTCAGGTACCCCTTCTCTCTACTTCCACAGAAATCTGAATTATTGAAACCATTGGCTTTATTGAATGCTCCCCCATCACTCTCCCCTACTAGACAGTGAACTCCGCTGAGAGCAGGGGCCGTGCTTTATTCATTTCTGTAATCCACAACACCTAGCACTGTGTCTGGAGATTCCGTGAAGATTGGCTAAACTGAAGAGCCCATTGATGTTCACTTGGTGAGGCCTAAAATAGTACACAAGATTTCTACAGACATGACACTAAAGGAGAGCGTCCCTGGACACAGAGACAACCTGAGAAAATGCCTAGATGCCGGAGTAGAGGGGATAAGCCTGGCCAGGTAGGCCGGGGCTCTCTTGCAAGGGCTTGACAACCAAGCCAGTGAATCTGTGTGTCTTTTCGGTAGATAAATTGGGAGCCTTTGAAACCAGGGAGTTGCTTTAGAAAGCTGAAATTGTCCATGATATATGGGGTGAGTGGGGGGAGGGGATACTGATTGGGGAATGGTGCGGATCGGAATTGCCGTGGTAGCCAAGAGAATGGGAAAGAGGGATGCTTGTGGGCGAGACAGTGGAGGTAGAGTCCACTGGGTGCAGCAAGCACTTGGGAGTGGAAGAAATCAGAGTTAGCTTCTAGTATTCAAAACAAGGTCTCTGGGAGAACAGTGGGGCCGGCAATGGAAATTGTAAAGACAGGAGTCGTCTTTGGTTTGGGGTTGGGAGGCAGAGCTGAAGGAATGTCAGAAGCATTTTCGTAAAAGATGAAACTGCTGCAACACACACACACACACACACACACACACACACACACACCACCAGCAGCAACAGCGGACAGCAAGCCATGGTGGTTCTTTCATTTTTTTTGCCACTGTTTTTATCATGAGCAATGGGCACAGGAGTAAAATAACATTTCTGCAAATTCAGAGGGCAAGAGCCATCTGCCCTGCAATTTCTGCTTCAATGTAAGGTGAGTCAGCAGAGGTGAAAGTATTAGCTCCCCCTTTGATCTCCCTGCAAATCCCCGTCTTTCCGCGTTGACCTAAACATTCATACTGTGGGCATATACTTCCTGGGGCTAACTGAATAAATTCCTTTAGGGACAGATCATGTTATTGGGGCCGGAAGGAAAGCCAAAGAGTAGTGAAGAAACGTTTGGTGAAAGTTACATAACAATAGGAAAATTCCTCTTCTACCAAGTCATTGGTCTTCTAGAAAGGAAGGCACTTGGAGGCTTCATATCCAAGAAACTGTTACTGTTATCGCTGTCATCATTTTCATGTTTCAGGCGGTTATGCAGTGCCCAGCTGTGGCTGTTAATTGGCCAGTGAGTTAAAAGCATTCATAGAGCAGACTCTCGGACAGCCGGCACTAAGGGAAAAATGGAAAATAAAAGTTGCAGTCCCCGTCCTCCGAGAGTACTCTCTAATGTGAGTAATTCAAACACAGAAGATCATTTAGAAATAAGAGACTAGAGGCTTTGAAGTACTGAACAGTAAACGGCTAAAGGTTAAAATTTAGTATTTTTATAGTGTGCCAGCAAGTAGAACTCTTAGGAAGGAGTGTTTGGGGAGCCCAAGAGCAGCATCTTGGGATGGAGCAGTTTGGAGAAAGTTCTCTCTTCTTTATCATCAAGTTATTCTGGGTGGGCTTCACCAAGGTGATGTATCAAGACATATAGAGAGAGAAGAGCTATTAAGTCGAGTGCTTGGACATCACAGAGTGATTCTGAGATAAGTGAAGGGAGGATGATTCTAGGAGGGAGAGTGACTGGGGGGAATCCAGCAGTTTCTAAGGCCAGTCCAGCACGTCTCCGCGGAGTCCTCAGAATATCTGCACCAGAACAGTCTGATTCAGCTGGTGGGAAGGGGCCAGACAACCCCCGTTCTAACCCGGCCCCAGGTGACCCCGAGGCACCCTAAGCTTGAGAACCATGGCAAGTCTTTCTCCCCGGCCCTCCCATCCCTGTAATGGCTCTCATGTATTCAATCATGTACGTATTCAAATATATGTACCGAGTCTCTGCTGTGTGCCATGCTCTGTTGTAGGGGCCGGCGATGCAGGAGAAAACAAAAGAGACCAAGTCCCTGCCCTCCTGGAGTTCATATCCTAGTGAAGTAGCCAAACAACAAACCAACAAATATACAATAAATATGCAATATGGTGATAAGCGCACTGCAGGGGAGCCAGGAAGGACAGTGGCTCAAGTGCTGTTGTATATCAAAGGACAAGGAGGTCCTCTCTGATCAGTGGCATTTGAGCAGAAACCCAGCCTTTCTAAGTGCCCTGAGACTGCTGGCTGATTTGCCCATTCCCTGAGTTCTTCCTCATCCTCCAAATTCATTCCTTCACCAATACTGAGGGCGTCTTGTGCGCCAGTAGGATCTCTGCAGCACCTGCTGCCCAGCCTCATCGGGGCTGCTTTGTTTTTGTTCCTGCCATTCTCAGCAGTTCCACGGTTTTTCACAGCCCCTGCTGATCGCCCAAGTCTCTCCCACACCCTCCCCACCCACTGTACTTCCAATCCATTGCTCTGAATTTCCATCTTCCCAAATCAACATGGTGCTCCAAACATCACACTCTGTAGGACACAACCCGCAGAAGGCTTGGCAAGGGGCTAGATGATGGCTGGAGCTCCAAGGAGTAGGGAAGTCTGTGAACAGCAATAAACTGCATAATCACGCCGGCTCCTCTTGTGGTTAAGCAAGATCCTGAAGGCAGCAGCCTGGATGAAAAGGGTTAAAATGTGTGAATAAGGAGGCTGGGAACAGGAGGACACCGGATACCTGCTAAACAAGACTGTGTAAAGGATTCATGTCATCCCATTGAATCCTTATAGCAATACTATGAGGTTGGTATTAAGCCCATTTTGACAGGTGGACAACTGAGGCTCAGTGAGCTTAGGTAACCTGTGTCTAAGGCCACACAGCCAGTGATGGATGGAGATGGGATTCAAACCTGGATCTGAGTCTAAAGCTCCTTGCTTTCTTCCATCAAGTGAAGTGTGAGTTTGTAAAGGAAAAAATTCTCAACAGTGCATCTCAGGTTAAGGGAAATCATGACAACTTTGCCAGCTGAAGACTCAGAGGAACTTGGAATACAGCCCTTCAATTCTAGGTAGGTCATATGTGTCAACCAGCAGGTTGAGTTGATAACAATCACGTCGTGACCTGACCACGCTCCCATGCCACTGCCAGATCAGCTAGATAGAATCTGGCAGGGCTGATAAATTTCTACCTTAGCCAGGTAGAAGCAAGGGAAAAATGCAGACCAAAAGACAGCAAAAAAGGAGCTTGCAACAAAACAAAACAAACCTAAACTAAACCCTAAAGCATCTGGTTCAAGCTGTTGCACATTCCCAGATGCATGAAAACCAAGTTCGTTAATAAGAAATACAAAAAAGGGGAATTCCCTGGCAGTCCAGTGGTTAGGACTCTACACTCTCGATGCTGAGGGCCTGGGTTCAATCCCTGGTCAGGGAACTAAAATCCCACAAGCCACATGGCACAGCCAAAAAAAAAAAAGAAATGTGAAAAAGGCTTAGCTCCATGGAGCTGTCCTAAGTTCATTTACTGAGCCGGAGCTTGTAACAGTGATCAGGTGATTTCCAGTTGTGGCTCCACAGCACTCATCTCCTTCCTCTGGGAATGTGACCTGCAACGACAAGACGTCTACTGTCTGGACTCTTCCAACATGCTTCCTTTTCCCTGGAACCCAGGAAATCCTGGCTACCTGCAGTGTGCAAAGGCAGCTGGCCAGGCAAGGAAGCTGGCGCCAGGTCCCGGGGGCCCCTCCCTGGAGGGAGCAAAGTTTGCCTCTCAGGTTGCAGCTGCAGAAAGAGGGAGGAGACTAGGGGGATGGGTTGGAGAGCCGTGGAGGCAGTGGTTTGGACATCAACTCAGTGAGTCATGCCCGGGGCAGCTTTTTACAGGAGTTGCAAATTCCAGTAACAGCAGATGAGGGACATCTCTCGAGGGACTTCCAACCAATCGAAAGCGCCTCTTGCTCCATTTTGGCAGTCCTGAGTCCACATCCAAATAGCTTACCTTCAAAAGCAGATCCCGAAGTTTTTCCTTGCATGGGTCCCTGGGCTTCCTGAAACCAGGAGGCTTTTCTGCCCTGAAGTTGGAGATGTTGGGTGATAGCCATTGTCAGCAAACACTGCGCCTGAGTCTGGCCCCTCTTCCACACAGGGATGCGATTTCCATTTCCTGTGTCCTGGAGGGTGAGCTGGGTGTTTTTCTTTTGCCCCTCCAGATCCACTCCCTGGCCGCCTCCCTGTTCTCAGCCCTGGGGAGGCTGACCTGTGTGATCTCCATCAATGGGCTCCCTCTCTTGTGGCGTCCAGTTGGTAGAGCCCCAGCAGGAGATGAGAAGGCAGGCAGAGAGTGAGGTCATTCTTCCCAGCTTCCTGTATGTGGGGCCCCACAGGCTGACAGGGTCCCTTATGGGAAGAGTACAGCCCTCTCTAAACAGTATCTCTGTCTCTAGATTCTGGTAACCACTCTCCGTGTCCTTTCCAGCCTAAGGGAGTAACAGCTCCCCCTGTTACTTGCTCTGGGTACTGCACCATCCTTGAGGTTTCCTTAAACTTTGCCCTCTCCCTTTATCAAACCCACCTCTTTATTCTGTTCCACGACAGTGATATCCACCACTCTGTCTTCCAGCTCACTTATTTGTTCTTCTGCCTCATTTATTCTGCCATTGATCCCTTCTAGTGTATTTTTCATTTCAATTATTTTATTTTTTTAAATAAATTTATTTATTTATGGCTGCGTTGGGTCTTCGCCGCTGCACGTGGGCCCTCTCCAGTTGCCTCGAGCGGAGGCCACTCCTCGCTGGAGCACGGGCTCCAGGCGCGCGGGCCTCAGCAGTTGCAGCAAGTGGGCTCAGCAGTTGTGGCTCACGGGCCCAGCTGCTCCGCAGCACGTGGGATCCTCCTGGACCAGGGCTCGAACCCGTGTCCCGCACACTGGCAGGCGGACTCCCAACTGCTGCGCCACCAGGGAAGCCCCTTCATTTCAATTATTGTTCATCTCTCTTTGTTCTTTAGATCTTCTAGCTGTTTGTTAAACATTTCTTGTATCTTCTTGGTCTGTGCCTCCATTCTTTTTCCAAGATCTTAGATCATCTTTACTATCATTACTCTGAATTCTTTTTCAGGTAGATTGCCCAGCTCCACTTCAGTTAGTTGTTTTTGTGGGTATTAAACCCAGTGGGAGTGTGCCATCTCCCCACTTCTGGGCACCTGAGTGATACCAATTATTTAGGTAAAAGCCATCTTGACCCACACCTCTTCTCCCCTGCTGTTACTGCTACTCTAACCTACCTCCGTCTACAAGGACTAATAACCAAGTGTCGTTCAAGAGCCTTTGGAGCCTTTGTGGCTGTCGAGCAGAACACATGTCAAGCCACTTAGAATAAAACCCAAGCTCCTTCCCAGGGCTTAAGAGGCCTGAGCCTGCTCTCCAAACCCCTCTCCCTGCACACTCCCCCAGCCACATGGGCTTTCTGCCATTTCCTAAACGTGCCGAGATTGTTCACACTTATAAGCCTTTTGCACTCACTGTTCCTGCCGCTACCAGGTCCCAAGGTTGTCAAGTTTAATCCTCACTCCTGCAAGTTCCCAGAGGCAGAAATTCATTTTTTAAATTTTTTCAAGTTTTTTTGGCATCGTTTCGTTCCAGGAGCTACAAACTCAAGTGCCTGTGGAACATGTCAGGTAACATAAACAGGGGAAGTGGCCAAGGCTAATAAAAATCATTCAGCTCTCTTGGTCTGGCTTTTGTTTTCCCACTTTTGACAGAGACATGAAAGCAGAGAAACAGTTCTTACTATAAAAACACACACAGTGCAGAGTCAGTGATGGGGGCAAGTGACAGTCCTCCTTGGTGTTGGGGAGCAGTAGAGAGCGGGTGGTGACTGCAGCAAACCTCCTACCAGCCAGTTTGCTGTTTTGCAGAAATCAGTCCCAGTATGACCAGAAATTGCCATTTTTCATGAGAAGCTGGAAATCCTGGTTTGTTTGTGGTGTCTCCTAATTTTTTAAGGTTGACAATTCTTTAAAATTAAAGTGTAGTTGATTTACAATGTTGTCTTAGTTTCTGGTGTACAGCAAAGTTTCATATATGTGTATATATATGTATGTATACAGTACATATATTCTTTTTCAGATTCCTTTCCATTGTAGGTTATTATAGGATATTGAATATAGTTCCCTGTGTTATCTAGTAGGTCCTTGTTGTTTATCTATTTTATACGTAGTAGTGTGTATCTGTTAATCCCAAACTCCTAATTTATCCCTCCCCACCCTTTTCCCTTTGCTAACTATAAGTTTGCTTTCTATGTCTGTAAGTCTGTTTCTGTTTCGTAAATAAGTTCATTTGTATCATATTTTAGATTCCACATATAAGTGATGTCATATGATACTTGTCTTTGTCTGACTGACTTCACTTAGTATGATAATCTCTGGGTCCATCCGTGTAGTTGCAAATGGCATTATTTCATTCTTTTTATGGCTGAGTAATATTTATATATATATACACACCCCACATCTTCTTTATCCGTTCATCTGTTGATAGACACTTAGGTTGCTTCCATGTCTCGGCTATTGTGAATAGTGCGGCTATGAACGTAGGGGTGCACATATCTTTTCGAATTAGAGTTTTGTCTGGGTGTATGCCCAGGAACGTGATTGCTGGATCATATGGCAACTCTCTTTCAGTTTTTTAAGGAACCGCCATACTATTCTCCATAGTGCCTGCACCAATTTACATTTCCACCAACAGTTTAAGAGGGTTCCCTTTTCTCCACACCTTCTCCAGCATTTATTCTTGGCAGACTTTTTGATGGTGGCCATTCTGACTGGTGTGAGGTGATACCTCACTGTAGTTTTGAGGTGCATGTCTCTGATTATTAGCGATGATGAGCATCTTTTCATGTGCCTGTTGGCAATCTGTAGGTCTTTGGAGAAGTGTCTACTTAGGTCTTTTGCCTTCAGTTTGACAATTTTTAAAAGCCCCTTGTGGGCCACACTGAATGTATATTCATGCTGGATTTAACACAGAGGCCACCAGTACTCAATCACTGCCATATATTCAGTGGGCACAGCACAGAGTATATGTTCAACAATTCTGTGTAGAATAAATAGTTCTTCCCATGTGACTTCTCAGCTTCCCTCTGTTGGGAATGTAGAAAAAGTGGGTTCAGAATGAGAGGACGCTTCTCCTTTCTAGCTGGGAGTTTCAAGATATGTCTGCTCCTGAGCTCAGAGGCAGCCTGGATGAGTTCCATGAATATGAGATTTCTCTACCACTTGGTCTGAGGCTGATGTGGCATTGATATGGCCGTGCCTGTATTTTAATAGTCTGCATCCATTCTGATGGTTGGTGCCATGATGTACTGGTTGTTAAACAATTTTAGTATCAACCCCCACTGCGTGCCCAAATGGAAGGCTGTATTGGCCACAGTTTGTGTCCACCAACAAAGACTCTTAGAGGTGGGAAAGGAAGCAAAACACACGCTAGTTCATTTAGAGGTTGAAGTCTATTCCAGGTTTGGTAGAGGGCTGATTCTCCTAAAGACCTTATAAACCTGCTCATGCTTCTAATGGCTGTTTTTCCATCACAGAGGCTGATAGGTTCTCACACCTACCTTCCCTGCCCAGCCAAAGCTACTCCAAAGCTTCTGGAGATTGAGGAATGACTGGTGTAGTCCAGTGAGCCAGGTCAAGCGGGGGCTGGGTGGTGACCCAGTGGAAGACAGTGGCAGAAACAGGTGATGGCTTTGGGAAGAAATTTTAATTAATTCACTTACTCCAATGTCTAAGGCAAGCTATCCCAGTCTTCACAGCAGCAGGCTCACGCCTGGTTCTACCTGTTTGCACTGTAAGCAGAAGTTCGCCGTCTGTTCAAACGCAAAAGAGATGTTAGCGGCATTTCATTGGATCAGCTCAAGGTGATTTAGATTTGTTCTTGGAATCCATTAAGCATTTAATAACGCGCAAGTGTGGCTCTGCTTTCTGGACAGATAGAATTACTCCTCTGTATATGCTAACCAACCAAAGTGTATCATCCAATGTGATAAAGCTATTTGGAGAGATATGCAAACTCATTCCCTAGGATTTCTGACTCAGGCTTATCCTAATGTTGCTCAGAGCACAGCTTCCCAGCTTTTTTTTGTTTTGCTTTACTGAAGTATAGTTGATTCACAATGTTGTATTAATTTCTGCTGTACAGCAAACTGATTCAGTTACACACATATATATTCTTTTTCATGTTCTTTTCCGTTATGGTTTATCATAGGATATTGAATATAGTTCCCTGTGCTATGCAGTAGGACCTTGTTGTTTCTCCATCCTAAATGTAATAGTTTGCATCTGCCAATCCCAAACTCCCAATTCTTCCCTCCCCCACTCCCGCCCAAAGCTTCCTAGTTTTTATTTGGGGTAGCCTAGGGCAATGGTATACAAACTTATTTTAGTTTTAGGAACTAAAATACAAGTACAGAAGCCAATGAAAACCCAGCTGCTCAGAGGCAAGCAACTAAGAGACCCTGGGAGTGTGCCTGTCACCCCACTATCTTCATCCCCTTTCTCTTGTTGCCCCTACCAGGGCTACTAGGAACCTCAAAGTTGGAACACAGTTGAAGCAGCTGTTCTGGAAAATCTCCAAGTAGCTCAAGTCATGTTGGAAACCTGTAACCCAGACCTTTAAAAACAAAGTTCGTTTTACGTAATCAAATTGCCTCCTTGGGCTTCCCTGGTGGCGCAGTGGTTGAGAGTCCGCCTGCCGATGCAGGGGACATGGGTTTGTGCCCCGGTCCGGGAAGATGCGACATGACGCGGAGCGGCTGGGCCCGTGAGCCGAGGCCACTGAGCCTGCATGTCCGGAGCCTGTGCTCCGCAACGGGAGAGGCCACAACAGTGAGAGGCCCACGTACCGCAAAAAAAAAAAAAATTGCCTCCTTATAATTTATAATTGTGTAATAGTTCAAACATTCATAGGGATAACAGGACAAACATTTATGTACCTACCACTTTCCTTTGCAAACTTAACATTTTGCTTTGTTGCTTTGGTTTTTGAAAGGAATAAAATATTTAAAATATTGTTGAAGCCCCCCCCACCACATACCCTTCCCCAATCCTACTCCCTCTCCTGTATGCTCCCTCCCTAGAAATAACCACTCTCCTGAATTTGCATTAATTGTCCCCATGCAAGATTTTTACTATTAATACATATATTAATATATGCATTTTTCCTGAATGTATATATGTGTATATGTACACATATGTAACATATAATATTACATACATATTCCCCAAACAGCATATTGTATTCTTTGCATGAGTTCACACTTAATATCAGTATTATGCTATAATACCAATCTGTTGTTTCCTTTTCCAGCTCAACATTATATTTTGGAGATTTATCCATGTTGAAACATTTAGCTCTGTCTCAAGCACTTTACCTGCTATATCATATTCCTTTGTATGAATTTATGGGTGCATTTTCCTCTTGATAATGTTTGTTGCCTCCAATTTTTCACGAAATGTTGCAATGTATATCCTTGTATGTGTCACACTCTGCAAACTTCTCTAGGGCAAAGGCTTTCAAATTGACCTGACTGCCACCCACTATCAGAAGTGCATTTTACACTGGGACCCAGTGCAACACAAACACACAGTACTCTTAGGACACTTTCAGAAACACTCTTTGTAGTTTTTGATTGTCTGTTGTCTATTTCGTTGTTGCAGATCGTGGTCGTGACTCACTCTGTCAATTCTACAACCATCAGTGGAACCCCCAGTTTGAAAATCAGTGCCCTGGAGCATATACCAGGAAGTAGCATGGCAGGATTGGGGGATGCGCACACCTTCAAACTTTACAAAAGAGGGCCAAAGTAGTTGTGCAAATTTACACTCCACCAGCAGTGTACAAGAGCACCTGTTGCTCCACAGCCTTACCAATACTTGGCGTCAACTGGCCTTTCCATTTTTGCCAAGAGGATGAAAGCAAAACAGCATCTCACTGTGGTTTTAGTTTGCCTTTCCATGATGAGCAATGGGCACGGCACCTTCCTAGTTGTTTACTGGCCATTTGTGTTTCCTCTTGTGTGACTTGCCTGCTCTTATCCTTGGCTCATTTTTATTAGATAATTTTATTTTGTCTTTAGCTTTCTTGGCCCTTTGCTTTTCTCTATAAATTTTAAGATCAGTTTATCTCGTTGCATGAAAAACATTGGGATTGTCATAAAAATTGATTTAAATTTTATAGGTCAGTTGGGGAAACTGACATTTTTGTGATGTTGTCTCTTTGGGGGTTTTTGCATACATTGTCATAATTCACAATTTATTCTGTGCCCTTCAATATTTTTATTTCACTTTTTTCCCCCATCTTTCCCATTTTAGTTAAATTCATTCCTGAGTTCTTTACAGTTTTGTTTTGTTGCTACTATGAATTTTTTTTTTCAGTTACTCTTCCAAATGCCTCCTATTTCTTTTTCTTGCCTTATTGCACTGGTGAGAAGGCCCAATACAATGTTGGGTAGGTGTGGTGAGAGTGACCATCCGTGTCTTTTCCTTTTTTTAAAGTTAAAATACTTCTGTATATTTGCAAATGCATAGCATTTTCCTGGAAAAATGGGTAAGAAATTGGTTATAATGATTTTCTCAAGGAAAAGGAACTGGGTGGTTGAGGGATAGGGAAGAAGGGTAGTCCTAATAAGTCATTTGTCCTTTTTGCTTTTTGTTCCAGGAGCATTTAAATCCTTTTGAAAATATTAAATGAAGTTAAAACATTACAGAAAATGCTGGAATTCCTTTTGTCCACTGTGTCCAATTCTCATTCCTTCTTGACGTCCCTCTAAGTTGCTTTCTTTGAGGGATAGTCTTTATATTTACAAACATTGTATTACTTTAAGTTTTAAAAAGGAGGACATACTAGGGTATTCTGCCAGTGCTTTTCTCCTGCTTTTACATAAATATGTGTATACATCCACAGAAACCATAGAGTAACGTTTTGTGTATATGTGCATATTATGTAAATGAAATTATACTGCACGTAGAATTCTTTTTTTTTTTTTTTTTTTGCTTTATCATTTGTTCAGGAGCTTTATATTGTTATACATACATCTAGCTCTTCCTTTTTAATAGCTGCCCAGTATTATATAACATGAAGATGTTACTATTACTTTATCTACCCTAGAATTTCTCTAGGGCAGATATAGAGGAGTGAAATTATTGGTTCTTAGGAGAAACAGATTTTTTGTTGTTGTTATTTTAGCAAATACTACCAAATTGCTCTATAAAGTGACTATACCAGTTTCTTTCACCCACCAAACAAGTATTTTGTCGAGGGTTTACACATTCCCCTACTGACTTGCTGTGACCTTGATTGAGCAGGGCATGTTTTCTCTCTGGACCCCTAGTGACTCCATCTGTAGGAGGAGGGAGTTGGGTGGACCCCACGAGTGTACGAGATGGTGTAATGATAGGCTGTGCAGCCTCAGAGTGGGTCGGGAATGACTGCCCTAGAGACAACGGGGAGAGGAGGAGGACGCGGGTAACAGCCAAGCTGAAGCCAGGCAATTTATAAGCACTTGGCCCTTATCTCAACTCCTCCATTAGCACAATGAACATTTATCATGAGCTTTCACCCAAAAGCCCCCTCTGGAAGGCCCGGATACCCTTTTCTGGGGGGAATTCACCTCCCAGGGTCCCCCAGAGGAAAGAATGGCAAGCAGGGTTAGCAAAATGTGTGTATGGTAATTTTGCCGTTGAACAAATAAATGCTCTTAACAAATACAGAGCGATATAATTGCACTGGTCAAAGATAATTACAAGATTTATAGACAATATTAATTCATAATGTACTACAGATGGTGTGGTCCAGCAATGGAACACACATTTACAACTGTATGAAGAATATTTTTCTTTTTCATCCCTGTCAGTGTGATGCAGTGACTGAGCATATGTGTCTTTGGAGAAGTCTAAATTTGAGCAACTTTCTGAATATGAGATGCACCAAATACCCTCCCATCTTCTCCACCCTACCCAGGCTCAACCATTCCGAGGCTGGCAGTGAAAAGATACAACATGTTTAATGTTTCTAAATCTGATGCCTGTGTCGATTACCCACACTTGGAGCAAATCCATATGCATTTTATGTTTTCCCAATGTATGCATCCGGAATAAAAGAGAAAAAAAGAAAAGTTCTTCCTCCTTTGGACTTAGAAAAGGGGGGAGATGACAGGGATGAAGTGGATTTTAAGACATGGTAAAGGTAGATTCTGGGCCACAGTAGATGTGGATTCTGAGCAATAATAGAGATGGTAGAGGTGGTTTCTGAGAGAGACAAGGTGGATTCTGGGACATCCTAGAGCTAGGCTCTGGGACATCCTAGAGGTAGGCTCTGGGACAAAGGTGAGGTGGATTCTGGGGCATGGAAGAGGTGAGTTCTGGGACAGGGACCAGGTGGGCTCTGGGAAGGGGCAAGGTGGATTCTGGATCAGGGAGAGGTGGATTCTGGGTCGGGGGGGTGAGAGGTGGATTCTGGGAAGGGGCAAGGTGGGTTCTGGGACACGATAGAGGTAGGGTGTAGGGGTGGGGGTGGTGGGAGGTGGGGTCTGCGAAGGGGCAAGGTGGATTCTGGGACAGAACGGATGGACTGTGGGCTGGTCCTCCCACTCCGTGTTCCCAAAACCCACTCATGCATAGTTCCCCCGGAGCCCACAACACGACCCATGGCCCCTGTTATTTGTCTCCCACAAGCCTTCATTCGAACATCACTTGCTCAGAGAGGCCTCCCTGGAGACTCCAACCCCGCATTAGGCCCCCCTGTTACACATTCTCATCCTGTCCTGTCCTTTCTCTTGGTAACCACTCTGCCTGGTAGGTGACTGTAGATGTGTACCTGTGATTACTTGGGCACCGCCTACTCCTGGCTAGCCGGTGACTCCCTGCGGGCAGGGGCCACGTCTGGACTGCTCGCCAGAAAGCGCAGGGCCAGCCCCAGAGAGGTTGCTCAATAATCATCTGTATCAAGCGAATGAGTTTTTCTTCCATGAAACTTAAGGATCCTGTTTGATTTGCGGTTTCATTCGAAGTGCCTGCGAGGCCTCAAGTAGATGAATGAATCAATAAATAGGGTGTCAGGGCAAGAGGAAGTGAGGGAGGAAAGAAAAGGGAGGGAAAGTGAAAGAGAAGGAAAGGAGGAAATGTAGGAGGGAGAACCAGAGAAAAGAGAGAGACCAAGGGAGGGAGAGCAGACAGAGGCACAGAGGCAGAACCAGGAGCGGGTGAATTAACGCCCGCCGGACTTCATGAATTACCCAACGCCCGCCCGCCTGCGCGCGCCCTGGGACTGGGCGGGCAATGCGTCTCCCCGCTCGGGCCCACGGCCGCGCCCGCAAAAGCCACGCGAGCGGGCGGCGCGATCCCGGCCCCGGGTCACCCCGCGTGCGAGTAGCGCCGCTGGCCGCTGGGGGTCTCGGCCCCGCCCCCCAGGCCGCCGGCGCTGGCCCCGCCCCGCCCGCGCCCGCATCCCCTCCTCGAGCCTCCCGGCTGCGCGCGGCATTGTGGGAGTTGTGGTCCCCGCGGCCCCGCGGAGCGCAGCGCGGCGTCGGCACCGGCTGGGAACCGGCTCGGCTCTGGGTCGGGCTCCGGCGGCGTGGGCCGGGCAGCAGCGGGGCGGTGGCTCCGTGGCGTGGGCAGGGGGCGTCCGAGCGTCCGCGCCCTCGGGCGGCGGCGTCGCCCCGGCCCCAGCGGCCGCCCCCGCCACCCGCGCGCTCGGGCGCAGGTAAGCGGCTTCTCCGGGGGCTGCGGGGCAGGACGGCGGCGCAACGGGACCGACCCTGAGAGAGGGGAGGAGGCGGGGGCCGGGCGGCTGCAGGCCCGCGGTCCCCACGCCCGGCGGCGCGGCCGCGGAGGGTGCTCAGCGCCCCGCATCTCGGCCCGTACGAGGGGCCCCCGCCGCCCAGCGCTCGCTACGTGCTGAGCGCCGCCGCCTTGGCAGTGTACGCGGCCCGGGCCGGGCATCACCCTCCTTGTCCCCTTGCTTCCTCGCGACTCTGTTCACCGTGTTAACATGCCCCATCACCATCACCTTCTCGGTCACCATCCTCCTTGGTCCCTTCTCTTGTTGCTCTTCCCCTCCCCCCCATCCCTGTGCATCACCCATTTCCCTTATTTCCCGTGGTGACCCTCCTCCCCTGTTCCATGAGCCTCCTTCCCTAATCGCCCACTTTTCCTGTCAGTACCTTTCCATCGTCCCATTCCCCCCACCCCACCCCCACTCCCGCCCCGACCTCCTGGTGGTCACCATCTGTATTAACCTATTCTGTGCACTCCCCTTTTCCCCCACTCTCCTGAGTGGGTGGATACTGAAAAAGCTGGACAAGAAAGTGAGGAGGAGAGGTCTCCGGTTCCCCGCAGCAGAGGGCTGGCCCCAGGGCAGCTCTCAAGCTCCTGGGTGCATGCATCACACTCCTTGCCCTGCACTTGGGGGGCTTCTAGGGTACCCTGAGAGTGAGCAGAAGCTCTCTGGCACTGGGCAGCCTCTCGGACTGGTAATGTGAACTGGATTAGCCAGGTTTGAGCCGAGTGTCTCTCTCCCTAGGTGTTCATTGTATCAGAAGTTATATTTGATTGGACTTGCTCACCAAAAAGTGGCCATGAATTCGGACCCTATTCCCCAGAGCTGGCTGACTTTGAAGATCTGGAGTTGCGTATTATTAAAGTGCAGAACTGCAATGAGGTGTCCCCATCCCTGATGAGGACAAGAAATGGAAACAGATGTGTAAAGGAAGCTGGAAGTTACTGTGGTCACAGAGACAAGAGCGGGGGGGGCGGTGGGAGTGGGGGGTGGAATTCATGCCCTCGCAGCTGCAGGGCTGGGGTCTGTGAGGGGCAGGTGTTTGAACCAGTACTTGATAAACTGGCAATCACCCTGTAAAGGTGAAGGTTTAACTTAGTGTCACGTTTCAGCTGTGAGCTTGTTAATCCACCTCCGGGCTCAGGGTCCTGCCAGCGTAGCTTGGGTAAAAGTAAGTGGCAGATGTGAGAAGTCCTTACTTGAGCTCTCAGTGCCGTTTGTGATCTTGTGAGCAGGGTCTGAAGCTGGGGTCCAGGGCCTGAGGATCTTCTGCGTTTTGTTTATAGCTCAGCTTAGGGACCGTTCATGGCCGGTGTTGTACAGAATGAGGCTTCCCTGGGGAGAGGGTAAGTGGTGTGACTGTCCAATGGAGGGTTTCCCTCGTCATCTACCCGGTACTCCGCGTCTTCATTTTGATTGACTTAAACTTCAAGCAGGGCTGATGGGAACTGAAACTTAACAGGTGTTTGTTAAATGATCATCATGTCACTCTTAGAACATTTAAGAGAAACCTCTCTTCCTGAGAGACTGGGTTTTCAAAGTTCCAGTTAGGGCTTCAGCTCAGTGATGGGGGAAATCCTTTTAGTAAAAGTGCTTGTTATCATACAGATGTTAGTTTCACACTGAGCTTCCAGAATCCTGGGGTTCTGTTTGGCAGATGGCTTGCAAACAAAATACCTTTTGTCATGATTTTCCTTCCCTTTTCCTCAAGAGGAAACAGCTGCCAGTTATGGGAGGACTAGTCAAGAACCGGGGCCCCGGGGTGAGTGGGGGAGGGGGCCCGTTTCCATCCAGGGGGCCCAGCCTTTCCCTCTTCTCCCAAATCTGTGAAGACATGGAGAACGTATGAGGAAAAAATTTAGCTTCTAACCTCCCGACTCTTGTATTTTTCCTAGAAACATAAAGATGTCCGTGAATATTCAGCATATGCGTTTCTGACTGAATATGACAGCCAAGCAATTCTTTATCCAACCTAAGCTGGGAAGATATAAGTAGGGAGTTAAGGACAATCTAAGGTTTCCCTTTAGTTTTAATAGCTTTGCACGTCTGGGGACCCGCCCCCCCAAAAAGATTCCTTGAGATGTGTGGCAACAAGAGTTTACCTTTGGCTGTTGGAATTCTCAGACCTGAGATGCCTTTCCCTGATGGCCCACCTGTGGTTTGCTGGCTACTAGAGATGGGAATCCACATGTCACAGCGGTCACTAGCACATTCTGAACTGTCACCATGATGTGATCATCAGTGCTTTCAACCCATCGTTCCCCTTGATCCAGTGAGAGGAGCATTACCCCATCTTAACAGATGAGCAAACTGAGACTTAGAGAGGGGAGTGACCTGCCCAGTTTGGGTTCTTAACGTCTCTGCTACGTTGCAAGAATGTTGGGGCCAAATTTAGTCCCCGGAGAAGGGGGAGGGTACAGCTTTCCTGTTTTTGTTAGTTGCCTTCTCACATTCCTGTGAGACAAGGGAGAGCATGGTACCAAGTGAAATTTCTGAATTATTCTGCTCCTCGAGGTGAGGGAATGTATTACACATGTAGTCGAACATAGACCTGGCTGTTTTCATCCAACTAGAGCAGGATGGACAGAGAGTTTCACCTGGGAAACACGGCCGGGGTTCTATAGACACAGGCAATGAGACAGCTGGGCTTCGATCATCTTTTAGGTTGTTAGGATAATCAACATGCCAGACACCGGCCCAAACCATCGGCAGGATACGTGGCAAAGCACAGCACTTCTGTGTGTTTTGGAGACAGACCGGAAAGGGCTTCTATTTTCATTCTATCCGTCATTTCACTTTCATAATCTCATGGGTGAGGCCAGTAGATAGCCTCCCAAGTGAGTAGACAGAAAATGCCTGGTGTCCGCCACAGATGTGACCCCGGGGAGCCCACTTCCTTTTCCAGCTTGATTTAAGCCCAACCTATGTCAGAAGGGCAAGAGAGATTAAATAAGAATGATGAAGTGCTGTGAAAAGAGCAAGTAAAATGGAGAATATGCAGTTCCAAATTCCTTTACCATTTGTAAGATGCTTTTGAATCCAGATTTCTCTTTAATAAAAGGTACAGAGATTTAAGGAGAATAAGCATTTATTACATACCTACTATGCAAGAGCATAGCAAAATGGATAGATACGGCTTTGAAGTGAGATGGGCTCTGTGTCCCTGTCCCGGCTGCATGAACTGGGGTGAGTTATAGGACCTCTCTGAGCCTCAGTTTCCTCATCCATAAAATGGGGATCACAGCACCTCCTAAGGATGACACAAAACAGATGGGACTACTGTAATGATCAAACAGTACTTGATGCAGATTAAACACTACTGGCCTTTTGGGAAAGGGGGTGGTGATAAAATGGAAGGAGAAAGTACAGGATTGAGAAGCGTGTCCCCTTCCAACAGAGACCTGACAAAACGAGCTGGGGCTTTGCGTTTCACTTGAGGACTTTTCCAGGAGTAAAAATTTATGCCGGTTTATTATTATTTTTTTCATCTCAGGTTTGGACTGCCTAAAAAAGTCATTTCACGGTGACCAGCCCCACTTGCCGACGTGACCTAAAGCTGCTCCTTTGCCCCCACCCGCAGTGACTTTTGCCAGGAGCGGGGGGCTGGGCACAGATGTCTGTCCATGCCACCCTTGGCAGGACCCGAGGAACCGTGGCAGCCATGCCTCCGCCTGCCCCAGCCGCCCCTCACCCCCTACGCTGACCTGCATGGTATGCATGCCCTCGGGACTCCTGAGGACTGACCAGCTGACCTCGCTTCGGATCCCCAACAGCTCCCCCAAAATGTCACTCGAGTGGCTGGTGGCCTGGAGCTGGTCGCTGGACGGCCTGAGGGACTGCATCGCCACCGGCATGCAGTCCGTGCGGGACTGCGACACCACGGCCGCGGTCACCGTGGCCTGCCTGCTGGTCCTGTTCGTGTGGTACTGTTACCACGTGGGCAGGGAGCAGCCCCGGCCCTACGTCTCGGTCAACGCCCTGATGCAGGGCCCCGACGCCACGGGGCTGCAGAACGGGTTCGTGTACTGCCAGTCCCCCGAGTGCGTGCGCTGCAGCCACAGTGAGGGTCTCAACCAGAAGCTCTACCACAACCTGCAGGAGTACGCCAAGCGCTACTCCTGGTCCGGCATGGGCCGCATCCACAAGGGCATCCGCGAGCAGGGCCGCTACCTCAGCAGCCGGCCCTCCATCCAGAAGCCCGAGGTCTTCTTCCTGCCCGACCTCCCCACCTCGCCCTACTTTGCCCGGGACGCGCAGAAGCATGATGTGGAGCTGCTGGAGCGCAACTTCCAGACCATCCTATGTGAGTTTGAGGCCCTGTACAAAGCTTTTTCGAACTGCAGCCTCCCACAGGGCTGGAAAATGAACAGCACCCCCAGTGGGGAGTGGGTCACCTTTTACTTGGTCAATCAGGGGGTCTGCGTCCCCCGGAACTGCAGGAAGTGCCCACGGACGTACCGCTTGCTTGGAAGCCTTCGGACCTGTATTGGGAACAATGTTTTTGGGAACGCATGCATCTCCGTGCTGAGCCCCGGCACCGTGATAACGGAGCACTACGGACCCACGAACATCCGCCTCCGCTGCCATTTAGGTACGTGGCGGGGACAGGGCCTCCCGGCATGCGCTGTTCTAGTAAATACATCCCAGCCCGTCTGCCGGCCGGGAGTCCAGACACCACGAGCTGTAGTCAGTGGCCAGGATTGGGCTTTTTCACATGCCTCACTGTACCCTGATCAAAAATGGATGGGTCACGTGTGAGCAGTGTTGGCAGCAGAGAACTGAGTCAAAAAAGAAACGTGCGGTCAGTATAAACCTAATTTGTGACAGAAACTCCGTCCAAAGGAACTGTCTGCCGAGATGGGAATGGTCTCCATCTACGCTGTCCAGTGCAGGAACCACCAGCTGCATGTAACTTGAGTGCCTGAAATGTGGCCAGTGCAACTAAGGAGCTCAATTTTTACTTGAATCCAAATTTTAAAATATGACACTTGGCTACTGCATTGGACAGAGTAGTTCTAGAGCCAAAGGCTATTGGGGTGGTTCAGGAGGCTGAAAGATACCCAAGTGCTTTCCGAATCTCCAAGGACGAAGTGACGCTTTGTGTGAAGTTGGTTTTATTTGGCTTCTAGGGAGGTTGGTAATACGCGAAGTGTGTGTAGCAGTGGTTTTGAGAACAGGGTCTGGAGTCAGATTGCCCGTGTTTGCGTCCTCACCCCACCATGAGCTGGCTGTGTTACTTTGGGCAAGTCAGTCCACCTCTCTGGGCCTCAGCTTCCTCATTCTGGAAGTGGAGGTATTATAAAAAGATCATCTTTTACAGAGTTATGTCGAGGCTCTGGTGTGATAACGCGCGTCGTGAGGCATTTGTTCAAGCAGAGCCTGATAGTACTTGATAAAAGCAGGCTCAAAAACTACTCGGTGAAGAGGGATGTTAGTTCTCCAGAATGCCTCCTTCCTAGTGAGTCATGATAACATATTGGTTACCAGGGCAGTGGCACCACTGGTTAGCATCCCAGACTAGAGGAGCTGCCAAGAGCCTGAGCAAGGTCCCGCTTTGGAAGTCCGCCCCAGCTTTGTGTTGGAGGGACGAGAGGCGCATGGAGGAGCCCCAGTATAGCCTGGAGAAGGGGGTTCATAACCATGGTCCACAGGGCAGCCTCGGGGCTGCCTGGGGGACCTGAGCCCAATGCCCCGGGCCCTCCAGCCCCTCTTTGCCCAGAGCCCTCTGCTTCTCCCGCTCTCTCTGTGGGGACTGGACAGAGGGCTTCACTGCTTTAAAAAAACAGAAGGAACTAGATTCGAGCAATTGACATCGTTTTGAGTATTTCAAGAGTAAAAGCAGGACAGGGTAGGGGCTCTGGAGGGAGTGGCCTGGCTTCGTGGCTGGCTGTGAGACTTTGGGAAATAACCACGTCTCTCTGGGCCTCAGTTTCCACATCTGTAAAATGAGGAGATAGTACTTACTCACAGGAATGTTGAGAGCTTTCAATGAAGTCATATCTGCCATGGCTACTTGACACGGCTCCTGGCATGCGACGGCATTCGATAAATCGTAGCTAGTAGCTTTTATGATCAAACACTGTGTCGGGCAGTGTGAAAAATGACCCATAAGACATAGTCCCTGCCCCTGGGAAACAGTGGAAAATGCACAGGCTCTGGAAGCAAACATACCTGGACTCAGATCCCGGCTTAGCCCCGTTTGCCGGGTGACCCTGGGCAGGCTCTGAAACTGAGCCTCCGATTTCTCCTCTCTGAAATGGGCGTAACACCTACCTGGAGGGCTGTTTGGAAGATTAGAAGTATGTCCTGTGTGTGAAGTGCTTGGCAGGTAGAGGGCAGTCAGTTAAAGGGGGCTCTGGTTGATCTAAGAAATGAGATGATCGTCTTAGTGATGATTATTGTAATAAAATCTCTGTGTGAGGCACCAGGGCGCACTCTGAGCCCAGGGGACGCAGGGGCTGCCTGTGGGCTGCTCCGGGAAGGGGGCCTGACCCTGCAGGACCTCTGGGACCGCCGGGGTGGAGCAAAGCAGGAGGCTTCCCCTGGGGCTGGGGCGCCGTATCTGGGCTAGCTGGGGAGCCCGCTGGTGGGGCTGAGCTTGACCAGCTCAGTGGGAGCAAACCGCAGGGGGCCTCCCTGCCAGGCTGTGGGCCTCGGGGAGCAATGCTGTTCTTTTTAAAGGTTTCCCTTGTAAGTTTTCTAAAAGCTTCAGAAGGACGTGTAGGGAAGGGCACTTGAGCTGGGTGTGGTAGAATTCCGGGCAGGTGTGTTGAGTAGGAAGGGCTGGTGGACCTGCCTCCTGGGTGTTCATGCCTGTTGTGTATGTGTGCAGTGTACGTGTGTGTGTGTGTGTGTGTGTGTAACATGTGCCCACATGGGCCTCTTTATGATCCGTCATTCCCTTCCCGGCCCAGAGAGTCACTTGCCACCAGAAAAACTGGGTCATCTGTGTCACCCTGGACAGCAGGCGGTGTTGGAAGGCGTCCCACTAGGCGTGGGCTGTCCCCATGGCAAGGGTGAGCGCCAGGGTTGGGTTTGCTCCGTTTCCTCCTCTCCTCTGTCCTTCCACCCAGGAAGGAAAGAGAGGGGTGTGAGACTCACGTGACCTCGTGTGTTGACATAGGGGGTGTCCGGAGAATGAGGTCAGAGGCAGGAAGGGCCTGGTACGTGCCAGCAGCCACACCTCCGCCAGTTACCTGGCAGACGTGGGGAGGCACCTGCGTTCCAGAACTGTGTCCTTGAAGTGCCCCGCAGCCTCCCTTTCTGCCTTCCGTCTTGAGTGGGGGCTGGGGGCGTCGTCCCAGCCGCTGCTCTTCAGCCGTCAGCGCCTCCGGATGGCACACGTTTGCCGAGCCTGCTCCGAGCTTCCGCTAGAGGTGGCATCGCTCAGCACCCCATCCATGCGGCCCAGCCGTCACCCAGCATCCTGTACGGGGCTGCGAGGTCCCCACCCACTGTCACGAACCTCCAGGGAACAACCTCTGAAACTAATGAGGCAGGTGTTAGCCAGGAGGCAGATACCGGTCCAGTGGCAGACCCTCAGGAAAGGGTAGATGAAAGTGTGTGAGCGTATCCAGATTCTCGCTACAAAAGCCCGTTAGGCTCTCATTTTCCTTTCATGAGTGTATTGTTGGATTTCTCGGCCATCTGGCTGGGTGACACAAGCTGGTCAGCTCCTGTCTGCCTTGCCCACCCTGAGTGCCAGCTGCCAGCCTCCTGAAGTGGTGGACAGAGCCCTTTCTCCACCCGTCTTGCGCCTCTGTCCATGGGCATTGGGGACAAAGCAGTGAGCCCTAAGCCAGAGGGGGCCTGGGGATATGGGACTGGCCGAGGCCATGCGTGGGGCCTGTCTGTCCCCAGGAGCTGCCCGAATGCTCTGTTTGGGCGAGTGTTGATCATATCTGCCAGCCAGGCTGGTTTATGGCAGTAGGCGGGGATGGTGGGCCGCTGGAAGGCTGGGGCGCAGTGAGGGGAGGCGGAGGCGAGTGAGCAGGGGCTGGGAAGCCGGCAAGCCAAGCCGTTTTTCTGTTGTACCATTGGGGTGGTGATGAATCATTTCGTGGCCCAGAAAAAGGGGAGCTTCTTTTTGGAATCCTGGGGTGTTCTCTCCCTGCAGAGAACCACCTATCCCTAAAGGCCTTCTCCACTGAACCGAGTGGTGAGGGCACGCATGGAAAGATGTGGTGTGTGGGGCTCTCTCCATCCAGGCCAGTGAGCGGCAGGCGGAGCTCCTTTACAGCCCTAACCTCCCCCAGCAGTTGTTAACAGTAGTGGGAGATCCTGGTTCCAGAGGCAGAACGGACAGTGTCAGCTGATTCAGTGAAATGTACTATTGATAGTTGAAACATATTAACTACAGGGAAGCGGACAACCACTTAGCCTCACTGCTACCGATGTAACAACTAGCACTTATATCCTACTGTCCAGTGTTGTAAGAGCCTGTTCCACGGAGCCAGGACTAAACAGCGACTTCCAGCAGGTCACTTAACCTCTCTGAAGCTCAGTTGCTCCATCTGGAAAGTGTGTGAAGTGATGTCCGTAAAGTGTTTACTTAACACAAACCTGCTCACGGTAAGTCTTCAGTGATTGGTAGCAAGGACAGCGGTCACACAGCCTGGAAGGCAAGTGTGCTCATGGCCTCTCTTTACAGATGAGGAGGCTATAGCTCAGAGAGGTTGAGTGACTTGCTCAGAGTCACCCAGCACGTAAGGGTGGTCGTCTGACCTGAAGTCCTCTCTCCTGCCCATTACTCCACGTGGCCTCTTTGTTTGAATTCTTACTCCATATGTGCCTTCTGGCGCCATCCACTTCTGGTTCAGAGGGTGTGTTAAATCCTCAGGCTGTTAGAGAGTACGGTGTTTCATGTGTGTCATAGGGACATTAAATCAGAGCGGGGATGCTGACTGGCCCAGGGTCGTGATTGTCAGGGTGGGTCACTGAAGACAGACAGAACGCCTTGATCCCAGGCCCTCTTGCAGGGCCCACTTCCTCCCGGCTCAGGGCCTACCCAGCCTCCTCTGAGTCAGTTAGGTGGCTGTGCCGGTGCCTTCATTCACAGATGACCAGGTAGTGCCAGGGGCCAAGCGTTCCTTCAGACCCTTGAGTTGGAAATGGGGGTGTGAAAGTGCATGCACGGCAGCGTTTGAAGAAGACCCCCCTTTCCGGGGTTATATACCCGAGCTCGGGTCCCCCACCTGCATTTTGAACATATGGCTCCCTACGAGGGTGGCAGTCCATTTCCTCTGAAAGCTCAGGTGTTTCTTTAGGGGTGTCACCATTTTCCCAGAATGAGGCTGGGGAAACTTGGACTGTGAACATGCCATCCTCAGGCCTCACAGTGGGTTTAAACGTTGGACCCTAAAGAGGAGGGCACTGTGTGACTCTCCGAGTCTTTAATCTCGACGGAAGCAGCCTTTGCCTATCGGGCAGGCAGGGTTCTGAACCTGGCCTCCCTCGGTTTCCGGGGCCCCACGACTGGGCTTCAGGAGTCTCACACGTGGAGCGCAAACCTTGGTCTGTGCTTTAATCAGAGTAGTCCCTGGCCCAGAACAGATTAAGCCACCAGAGGAATGAGTTTCTCCAGGGAGCACAGTGAGGGTGCAGGTGCACGGCCTGCACCTGTCCTAACGGACTGCCTCCACCCACCCACCAAGCGGGGCTCCCGAGGGGTGAGGCGCAGGGTCGGGGCTTTGGAGGTCGAGAGCTCCCTCCAAAGCCTGCCACTCCCGACTTCCGGCGTCCCTGGCCTTGCCTGCCTTCATTTTCTTTTCTCTGCTTTGCCCCCAGGTCTGAAAACTCCGAGTGGCTGTGAGCTGGTGGTGGGCGGGGAGCCCCAGTGCTGGGCAGAAGGCCGCTGCCTCCTCTTCGATGATTCTTTCCTGCACGCCGCGTTCCATGAAGGTGAGTGTCTGTGAGTGCCCCGTGGCCGCCTTTAAAAATATAAATATATATATTTACATGTATCTTTAAACTTTCTTTTTAGAGCAGTTTTTGGTTCCCAGAAAAACTGAGCAGGAAGTACAGAGTGTGCTCCCTGCCGTGACCCCCATAAATTTCCCGTCTCTTAGCACCTTGTAATAGTGGGGCACGCTGGTTACAATGGCCGCGCCAATTTCGACACATCAGTAACTCAGGTCCGTAGTTTACATGAAGGTTCACTCTTGCTGTTGTACACTCTGTGGGTCTGGACAAACGTGTGATGTCACGCGTCCACCATGACAGGATCGCACGGAGTAACCTCCCTGCCCTAAAAATCCTCCGCGTTCCACCTACCACGTTTTCGCCCTTCCCTCCCTCTGCCCGTTCCCTTGCGTGCACTCTGCTCACAACCTTCTGGGGTCTTCTGATAATGTTGTTGATCAGAGAGAAGGAGAGCTTGCGATCTGTGCCGGGGTCAGCAGGGGTCCCTGCCCGAAAGCTGACCGCGTGGGTGTGGCTCTGCCCGGGTCCTGGCTCCGGGCGGTTTGAACCTCTCCTCTCTCGCCGCCCTCCCCCAGGTTCGGCGGAGGACGGCCCACGGGTGGTTTTCATGGTGGATCTGTGGCATCCCAACGTCGCAGCGGCCGAACGGCAGGCCCTGGATTTCATCTTTGCCCCAGGACGATGAGAGCATTGGTCGTGCTGCAGTCGCCGAGAGTGGCCGCGGTCCGCCTGGGCAGACAGGGGTGCGGCCCGGCCCCTGCCCCTGCCCCTGTTCCAATTCCATGCCTCGACAGAATGCTCTCATTTGGGATTTGGTTTTTAGGTCCTGTTGGGTCCCTCTTTCCTTCGGTTATTGAAAGTGGGAAATTTTCAGCTTGTATTTCCTTAGATTTTTTTTCCCTTCCAATCATTTGCTTCTGCGATTCCTTTCTGCCTAAAAGCGCATTACTTTGCTCTGTGACCAGAGGCTCGGGGTCCCTGTCGTCTGTGTCACGCTGCTACCTGGTTTCGTCAGTGCTCTGAAATAGGGTCGCCAAATGGTTACTTGTCTGGATGTAATAACGTAAATCTTCCTGTCATCTTAAAAGAAAAAAACAAAAACAAAACAAAACACTGCAGATCAGAGAGCTGGAGGACGTGGCCTCTGCTGCTGTCACGGTCACGCTGGGCCTCAGACGCCCGGGTGGGGGGAGCCCGCGGTCCGCATCCCCAGCTGTCCCCTGCTGGCTTCCTCGGCAGGGTGGCCCAGTCAGGGCGGGGCAGACTCACCATTGCTCACCTCACCCTGAACCCAGTCGGGTCCCTGATGGCAAGAGCATCGGGCTGGTGGCAATGGAGGCTTTTCTGTAGACGTTGCTTTCCGACAGAGCTGAGGCTGGTGTCTTCGAGAGCCAAGCTGGGGCTCCCTCGGTTCAGCAGCTGAACATGTGATTCGATTACCTCACTGCCTACAGAAGCCCTACTGCCAAGCCGGGCCTGGAGAATTCCCCATTTGAGCTGTTTGGAGTCCAAGGTGATGAGCATTCAGACCACCAGGCTGGCTGATGGGCGCCGAGGTGGGATAAGACCTCACTCATCCAGTGACGTTCTGGAAAAGCCTTTCTCTGGCAAAACTGGAATCGTAGGTCCGCCCAAAGTGTCTGTTTTGCTTTGGAGTTCTGTCTCCTATCCTATGATTTCCCATTTGTCTGTACATAAGTGTTCAAATGCTGGGCTCAGAGATCATGGCAGCGGCGGCCTTGTGTCTCTGTCAGTGCACAAGGGTGTGGGGAGGGCCACCTAAGCCAGCGTGTGCACGTGAGGACACTGGGGGGGCCTACATACCCAAAGGACCCACGGTCGCGGCGCTGGGTCTCCTGTGAAGGACGTGGCCAGTTTGAGGCACTAAGTCTAGAAACAGCCCCCCATTAGCCGATGTGTGAAGGAGTCTCCTCCAGTCACACTAGAGATGCCTTTTTTGAATAATGTATTACGGCGGAGTCAGGTTTATAAAGCCTTGGAGCGGTACGGAACATACTGCTTGTCCCCCGTCTGGGTCCAGTGTTTCTATCCGAACGGAAACCAGCAGCTTCTGGGAGGAACAACTGTCAGAAGTAAACGCGGTCTGAAACGCACTAGGTAGTTACTAGCAAGTGTGCAAAGAAACCGTGTCTACATTTGAGTACAGTTTCTACACAGATATTTTTCAGCGATTAGAATGCAGGAAAGGGCAGAAATGTCAAACACACCTGAAGTCTTTTTACTTGTTAAGTTTCTTATTAAAGAATCACTGAGGTGCATGATTTCTATATGTACTGACTGCTCTACGTTTACAAAGCCAGCAGCCCACACAGGTCCCTGGCTCCCTGTGCTCACGTGACGCGGTTGGGGAGCAGGGGGTAAATAAAAGATCTTGCTGAAAACCAGAGTGAAGTGGTAAAGCGGTCTGTTGGAGAGGTGAGGTGGGACTTGGGCAGAGGCTCTGAGAGGGCCACTCGTTGCAGGCTCTTGGTTTCTGGATCGTGTCACAGAGACAGGCGGGCCCCTAATGGTGATCATGTACAGGGAATGAAGCAAGATGTAGTTCTCAGCAATGGGCACGGAGTGGGGGAAAGGAGCAGATGCATGGAATGTTCAGGAACTGCAGGTGTCACTCTGGACAAAGAACAAGGACTGTGCTTCAGGAGAGCTGAGGATTCGGGACTCAGTGCCAGGAACTTGCTCCCACGTCACCTTGTGCAAGTCATGGAGCCTCAGTTTCCTTCACTGTAGAGACAGTGCCTGGCACGTGAAGCAGCGAGGTTGGTTCCCTTCCTGACATAGCAGTGGTTCTAAGTAGTTACAGACAAACAGGTGAGGAGGAAGGATGGGTGAGGAAGAGATGGACGAACCCACCGGATCGGTGGTAGAGGCGGCCGGGGAGCTGCGGCTTCTTTCTGTTGTCTGTGTCTAACCTCGGGGAGAAAGAAGCAGGGCCCTTGGTGGCTCTGTTTTGAAAGTTTCCCCTTGTCTTAGAAGAAGGACAGGGAGTTCTGGTGGCCTGGAGCCCCAGGAGATGCCTGGCTGCCAGGTGTTTTCATAGCAAAGCTGGCCAGGCTGCCACAGCAGGTGGGAGGGAAGAGCACCGTGCGCCCTGGGCCACGATATTTCTCGCTCTCCTGAAGCGCGTGTTGCCAGCTAGGCAACTGCTAAAGTAATTTACATGTTGCAGCCGGGGATGCCCAAGGTGAGAGAAGGGAGGCAGCATGCCTGCCCAGCTTCGAATGGGAAGCCCTGCCTTCCACCCAGAGGCAGCCTGCCTCGGCTGCAAGGCCGGATCGGTGACTCAGTTTGACAAGGTCACCTCCCAGGTCTCCCAGGCACCTGCTCATCATCCCCCAGAGTCGCCTAGATTGTCTGGGTTCTGAGCCCTCCTTTGCTGACAGCGGCCACCCTGAGCAGTGCCCTGCAGCGTGTGGTGGGGAGGAGAAGGGCGGTCCTCACCCACCGGCTCTGGACTTCGGCTGCACAGCAGAATCACCCGGGGAGCTTTTGAGAAACACTGACGCTCACACCCTGCCCCCAAGGCATCTCAGTTCTCTGGCCAGGTCTCGGTATTTGTTTCACCTCATCTCCTGGGCTGACTCTAATGTGTAGCTGGAGCTGAGGGTCGACGCCCTGAGTAGCAAAAATGGCAAGGCCTTTGAAATCAGCCAGCTGGAGGTTCAAGGCTCAGCTGTGCCCCTGTGTGATACTGGGATAGGCCACCTAACCTTGGCCTCTAGGGGATGGTCACTGTTTCAGCACTCTCCTCCAGCAGTACCCTGACGAGCCTCTTGCAAGACCGTAACATTCCCCTTTCTCAGTCCTTGGATTTCCAGGACCTGACCCAACCCCAGCTGCAGGGCTAGGCACATGACCCACACCTGACCAATCATCAGAGCCTTCCAAACTCCTGGGTACTAAGGGCTGGGCACATGATCCAAGTTCTCTCCTGGGACCATTGAGAAAGAGAGGCTACTTTTCGAGGGATGGGAGTGGGGCATCCAGTGTAAGAAAACCTGAGAGTGAAACCCACAGAGGAGAGCAGGCCTCTCATCTTGTGGAGATCATCTGAGTCCTCATATAGCTTTGCCTGGAACCAGCCCTACCTCTGGACTTTTCCGTACATGAGCCAATAAACTCCCTTTTAACTCTTAAGTCTGAGTTGTGGTTTCTGTCTGTTGCTACCAAATGTCCAAATCCACTCTGTGAGCTTCATCTCGAAAATGTGCCCAGTGCTTCCTCTCATAGGCTTAAAGTGAGGTCTGAATAAGATAAGATTATGGCAAGTTGTGGGTGGGTGGGAAGTGCTTCTTACATGTTTTTAAAATGTAAATATGAGAAGCAGAGGCTAAGTACAAAATGCTGTTTTTAAGGACCGTCATGCCCTCCTGGCAGCCGCCTCCCCGTGACATGTATGTCCCCGGCTGAATCTTGCTAACCAGACGTAAACACAGGGAACAGGAGAGAATAAGGCTATATACTTTAGAGCTGCTGACAGATAGCAGTGAAAATACTCAAGCAGACTGTAGCACTGGGTGGCAGGAGGCAACACACACAGAGATTGATTGACTTTCCGCCTCCTTCCCAGGCACACACGTTGGTCCTAACTTCGGATCACCTACCCTTCCCCATGTTTCCCACTTCCGCCGCGTTAGCCACCCCGGATTCAAGGTGAGTGTGTTTCGTCCTCGAGTACAGACAGCACTGTTCCCTCTGGAAGATTCTATTGTATACATTATTATCCCATAATGCTTGTGGCCCCGCGGGGGTGGGTGCTGGGACAGTTATGCACACTTAACACGAGAAAACGTAGGCTCGGGGCAATGGGCGAGCACAAGGCTGTGGTGCCGCTGGAGGGCGAGCCGGAAACAGAAGCCAGGTGTCCTAGCTCACGGCTCAGCATCCCCAGGCTTTTGAACTCTGGTCATGGGTTCAGGCCTCTCTCTCCACGGCGGGCAGAGGGACCCCCGTGGGGAGGCCGTTTGCCTTCTCAGGACACACAGGACACTGTTTGCCTTCTCAGGACACTGAGCCCCACTTTCTGTGGGTCCACGACATGCCACACTTTTACGTACATCGCCTTTCCTCTGCATTTTAAAGAAGATACTGAGAGTTTCCAAAGCACTAAGTGGTAGAGCTGCGATCTGAACCCTGGTCTCACACCAGAGCCGCATGCTCCTACTGCCCCAGGAACCAGTTGGGGCTGGTTGGAGAGCAAGGACGCACCCTCTGAGCACACGGGAGATGGAGTGGGGAGAGGGCTCGTCTCACCGTCCCCGTGCCCCGTGCCCTTCCCGGGGATCCCTCAGCCCCGCCGAGTAGGAGGGCAGGGCAGAGAAGGGCTAGCACTCAGCTTGGACCCGAGCGCACTCAGGCTCTCATGACATGGCCTCTTCTTGGCGCCTAACAGGATTCAAAAGGCACTCTGGGTTTTGTTCCCCAGAGAAACACAGCTGGTTTCAAGTTAAGACATTGAAAATAAACAGAGAGGAAGTGTCCTTTTTCAGCCTTGAAGCCCTTGGAATCTTCACCTTAAGCTTCCCAGTTCAGTGGATGTACCGAGAGGAGATCCAGCGTGCCTTTTCTTCCTGAGCTACGATGCCATGCCGAGTGTGGACCTTACACCCCGCCCTCCCCAGGGGGAGGGGACAGGGTACTTCCCCTCCCGCTGCTCTTTTCCCAGGACAATCCACAGTGAAGGGGGTGTGTTTGTGTGTAAGGCGGGAGGGGGTGAACAGATGCTAGCGTTGCACGCAGTTCGCGAGCGTCAGCCATCGGTTCCCTGCTCACCCCCGGGCACCCCTTATTAGTAGGGGTCTCCCTCTCTCCCTCGTGGCTTCCTCCGTCTGGAGACAGTGCCTATCATAAAGCAGGCACATCCCTCCATCTGCCCCAAGTGAGGCGCTTCCAATCTCCCAAGTAGTCCCCAAACCTGCCCATCTCTCTCAGTCATGTCACCTGCCTGCTCCGCGCCACTAACCCTTCCCACCTGGACAGCCACAGCCTCCTGGTGGTTCCACTCCTGCCCTGCTTCTCGCCCATCTGAGAGCCAGTGACGTTTCCAACGGGAACCAAATTGAGTCACTGCCCTGCTTAAAGGCTCCCCTTCGCCCAGTGTCTCGGCCACCTTGCAAGGGCCTTCACGGTGCGAGCCCTTGCTCCCGGCCCGCGCTCCGTGGCACCGCACTGTTGAAAGACAGAGGCTTGGAATGGCCAGAAGGACAGACACATCAAGTTTGCAGGGTGGGCGTGTTAGTTTCCCATGGCTGCTCTAACAAACTACTATGAACCTTGTGGCTTAAAACAACCGAACTCGTTCGCTCATGCTTCTGGAGGCCAAAGTCCAGAATTGGTTTCGCTGGGCCTAAGTCAGTGTGTTGACAGAATCCTGCTCTCTGGGGTAGAGTCCATCCTTTGCCCCTTCTGCATCTTGTGGCCGCATCACTCAACCTCTGCCTCCGTCCTCACTTCTCCTTCTCTTCCGTGAATCACCTGCTTCTGCCTCTCTGACAAGCACACTTGTGAGGGCACTCGGATGACCTGCATCTCAAGATCCTTAATCACACCTGCGCGACCCTGATCACACGACGTAACGCTCACAGGACCTGGTTGGTATCTTTGGGGGCCACTGCTGGGCCCACGACACAGGGCCTGTGGTCCGGTGTGAGGACGCACACTCAGCGGGGAGCAGCCGCACCCCACTTCCTGCAGGATGGGTGTGAGGAACGCAGTAACTGGGGGAGTGTGCAGAGCGTCTCGGCCACATGAGAAAGGCCCACCATGGGGCTTCAACGCTCAGGAGAGGGTGACTGCAACCAAGAGCCAGTCCCCACTGGCTATACTGTCAAGGTGACAAGAGCCATAAGCCCAGATGCTTCCCTCCAGCGGGAGGCAGTTTGATTAGGCTCAACATCCCTCCGGGGACCAGAGAGCCTTTCCGGGCAGGAGTCTGATTGATTGCCACTGTTAATCACACCATGGGACCTTTTTCCCTGAGGTTCACAGAGCCTCTCACTTCTCTCCGTCCTCCCATGTTCCCCGCTCACTGGCGGGAGGCAGTTGTCCTGGATGGGGGGGGGGGTGTGTGTGTGTGTGTGCCGTAAACCAGGGCGTCCTGCAGACACGCCGTCCCTGGGGGGCACCGGTGCGGAGGAGTGGGGCTCGCCCCCGTGGGAAGGATCGGACTCTGGAACTGGCAGGAAGAAAGGGGAGGGAGCGCTCGGTTCCTTCCTTAGTGGTGTGGCCCGGTGGGTGCTGGTGGCTGGATACGGACCGAGGCTGAAGGGTCCCCGGGCCAAAGCTGCAGGGAACCTGGTCGGGGGCTAAGATGTGGGCTTGCGAGTGTACTGTCTATTGCTGTAACAGATCACCCCAAGAGTGGCTCAAAACAACACACATTTATCATCTCCCACACTTCCTGAGGGCTAGGAGTTCAGAAGTGGTTCGGCTTGATGGTTCTGGCTGTTTCTTACGAGGTTGAGTCACATGTCGGCAGGGGCTGCAGTCCTCTGAAGGCAACCGGGTTGGGGGACCTGCTTCCAAGACGGCTCACTCACGTGGCCGTGGGCAGGAGACCCTCACCACGAGGGCTTCTCCATAGGGCTGCCCGGATGTCAGCTTCTCCCCAAAACAGGTGAACTGAGAGAGAGGTGGCAGCTGTGATGTTTCATAACCTACTCTCAGAAGTCACACTGTCATTTGTGCCACATTCTAGTCATTAAAAACGAATCACTAAGTACAGCCCACACTCAAGGGGGAGAATCAGGTCCCTAATTTGTAGCAAAGAAATTGTGGACTTATTTTAAAATGGCCGTCGCACGCAGGTCTCACATTCTGCTGTGCGGACCCGAGGTCACAGGACCTCATACCTGTGATCGCTGAGACTCAGCCCAGAGGGAAGCACCGGGCTGCCTCGAGCACTGATTCTCAGGAACAAGCATTTTGTATTACACGCATTTTAGGCTCAACAGCAGCCCTGGGAAATTAGATGGGAAGAGAGGTTTCTGAAAGCAAAACAGAGGAGATTAAGCTCTGCCAACGGCCTGACAGCCAGGAAAGGGCTCAGAGACAGGCAGGAGATTTCCTTGTGAAGCAGATCTTGTTTGGAAGAGTCCTTGAGCCCAGGTAGTTAGCTGAGGTACCGGGGGCGCAGATGAAAATGGGCTCAGGGGCTCCAAGTTCTGTCCCTGTGTCAACACGTAACAGGTCAGAATTTCACCAAACTCAGGACTTGGAGATCTCACAATTCTGGAGCATCAGTGGCAAGAGGAAAAAAGTGTGGATGCTTGAAAATACCTCAGGACGGAAAGGGAACATGTTCTGTGTAAGGCAGTCACGGGAATGTTCCGTGAGATCTTGGCCCCGGGATTTGTAAGGGACTTTTCCTTGGAGAATCCAGGCAGAGAAGTAGGACACTGTACATCTCTCCTAGCTTGAGGTGTGGTCCTCCTCCATCTGGGAAGCTCACCTCTTAGGCCAGCCAGTGGCAGGAGGGACCCCAGAGAGGTGACAGAAAGGGTGACATGGGCCTGGTGTGCGGTCCAGCCACGCTGAAGCTGGTGCTCCCTGGAACAGCGCGCCGCCCTCGCACGGACCGTTCTGACATGCGCTCTTCCTCACCTGGCCAGGCTGGATCAGGCAGGGCAAAGAGAAACGTGACCACGTGAAATACACACATATGTACACATATACGTACATACCTTCATCCTTACTTTGTCACTAGAGATGTTACTGTTACTCAGAACTCATTAGTGTTTTTGGCTATTTTTATTTTTAGCCCTTAGAAACTTGTTTCAAGAAAAAGACACCATGTCTGAAACATGAGATAATGGTTCCCTGACATGAAGTTACTAACATCACAATTTTCAAATGGAATCTCAGGTACTTCAGTAAACATCTGGTTAGGATTTTGCGAAATATTTCCATCCTGTGACCTGCATCGTATCATCATAAAATGTCAGGCTGTAACGTAATAGAACTGATGTTCTATTACTACTCCAGCCCAGAAACACACACACGAATGCTGTTCCCTTTCATGCAGCCACCGCTGAAAAGCACAGTCCTGCTTTTGCACCAAAACCTTTTAGAAACTCCCGTTTGGGACACTCGCTCGGGAGGAACCAGCAGCACAACCCACTTCCACCCGGGGGCCCAGTCTGGCCTGTCGTCACCCAGCTCTCGGTCCCGGCACCCCAGACTCCCTTCCACGTCATTGAGCTCTGCCCCCACTGCGGCTGAGCCAAAGAACAGGCTGCTCCTTTTGGATATGGTTCCAGAAGATGCAGACAAGGTGGTTTCAGCATCCCTGACTGCTTCACCGCACGAGGCGCCCCGCCCTCCCAGCACGACTGCCGCCCGCTGACAAATCCGCCTCCTGGCTGGGCGCTCACACCTCAGACCGGCCCCCTGGACACAGGGCTGGACAAATACTCTAGACAGGGCCAACCAGGTTCTAGAAAAGATGCCAACCTGGGGTTTTGTGGTCCTAGTTAAGGCTGGGGTGGAACAGCAGCAAAAAATGTCAGGCGCCCGGGGCTCAGTGTGACGGGGGGCTCACTGGCCCTGTGCCCCTTGGGTGTAAGGACCAAGGCGCGCCCAGTCTGGCCGCAGTGCTGCCCACATCATCAAGTTCTTTACCACGTGCTCTAGGTCTGCTGACCCGGAGAGCTACCTCCTCCAACGCCAATCTGCAGAAGGGGCAACAAACACTTAAATATCATTACATTCCTAAAAACAAGGGGCTATTCCAAGGAAAACAAAATAGCGGGACTTTTCCATTTAACAAGGCAGAGCTTCCTTTGCTGGGATTCGATGTGAGAGGCATCTGCTGGGGTCATGAACCCACGGTTCAAAGTAAGTTCACCCCGTGCTTCAGCAGCTTCTGCTTGGCTTTGCCCGGGAGGCTGAAGGCGCTGTCCTGCGGACTTGGGAAGCCGGAGCTCCGCCCCGCCGGCGCCAGCTGCTGGAAATAGGTTTCCTGGACAGGGCTGCAGCAGGCGTACACAGCCGTGGAGGCATTCCTGTTGGAGGAAGAAAGGAGACCACAGTCCGACGCTGCCTGTGAGCCTTCAGAGCTCGGAGACCCGCAGAGGTGCTGTCAGTGACCCGGCAGGACGAGTCATGGACCAGTCACTACGGCCTTGGAGAGGGGGCACCTTGGCCTTCAGGTAACGAGCATGGATCTGGAGTCACACAGACCTCGGTGCTCATCCCACCCCTGCGACTCCTGGCTGTGTGCCCTTGGCTAAGCTGCTCCAGCTTTCTCGCCAGTAAAATGAATATGACAACGGTAAATTCCCTCACTGAGATTTTATAGAGAGCAAATGAGTAGGAATATATACAAATTGCTTAGCCCATGGTGAGCGGTTAAGAAATGGAGCCTGTTTGTTCCGTTTCTATTATTCAAATGAGCTACGTATCCCAACGCTAAAACCCTCTCAGCTCCGAGGAAGATGAAATACTACAGGGCCACAAGGTGGGTGATGGATCTAGGTTGCCAGCGTGGGGCAGCTGTGACTTAAAGCCAGAGGAGACACATTTATTACGGAAGGATATACAGAAATATTGGCTGGAGGTGGCGCTGGGCAGCAGAAGTGTCCGCATTCCTGTGTGGCCGGTGACAGGCATTAGAACCTGGTCAGCACCAGAGCCGAGACCAGAGCCCACACGCCTCCTTCTCAGCCACACTGTCCCCGGAACTGGAAAGGTGTGCGGCCGGGGCATGTGCTTAGAGCTGAGACACCTGGGCTCAAATCCTGACTCAGCCTCTGAGTAAGAATGCGACCCTGGGGCGAGTCGTTCATTCTGTTTGTGCTTCAACCTCCTCGTCCATAAAATGAGGTTCAAAAGAATGCGCTGGACCAAATCATTCCAAGGACTTAACTGAATGATATACACAGAGCAGGCACCCCCCTTCTGACCCTCTAACTTGCCTTCTTTTCTGCTACCGGTTTCATAAGGGAAGCGTGTAGAGAGAAAAAGTAGAAATTCGGTTGGTTAAAGACTGTAAATGACAATAATAACAATAATCTAGATCTGCTGGTACAGCAGCGTTCAGGACATGCAACAAGGTGAAAAAAGGAAAACTGTAAACCAGCACATTAGTATGCTCCAGTTTTCTAGAAGAAAGACCATTAAATAGTCAAAAATTCGAATCGTCTTTTATATGCAAAAAATAAAAACGAAAACCAACGAAACCTGGAGTAACGTACACCGAACTATTAACTGTGGGTGTCTTTGGGCCATATTGCCGGCGAGGGGAGGGCAGCATTTGACTTGGGAGACTTGGCCATGAGCACGTGGGGCTTGTTAAGTTAGCAGATGGAAGACAGCACTTCAGCATCGTTTATGGCAGAGACCGAGGCCCCTCCTCCCTCCCCAGTGACGGATGGAAGCACTGAGGTGGTGAGGGCCTTAGGTCTCCTCCCTGCTGTACCCCAGTGTGTAAAGCAGTCCGAACCCCAGGATGGGACCCAGCAAATACATGACATGGGAAGCATGGGGGCAGATGACAGCAGCCACCGGAGCAGATCAAAGAAAGCCCTGACTGGTTCCTGGACTGTCCTTCATTTGGTTATGAATGAGGCTCTGCCCGGACCCGGGAAGGCGGCTCCTGGCGCAGGGCTGTCAGTGAGCTGGGGACGCTCACCTGATGGTTACTTCGTACAGCGCGGGCAGCCGGGCGAAGTCGGAATGCATCAGGCTGACGGCCTGGAGGAAGCGGCGGTCCTGGGCTGTGGCCACCTGTGGCAGGTTGGCTTCCAGAAGAGGACACAGAAGTCGTGAGTGGCAGACCGCCCCCCTCCAGCAACATCCCCCAAACCCAGAACCATAAACTGGGACAGGGTGAGGCCCCGGCTTGGGGTACAGGTGCCCAGGGGCAGCGGGACAGAGGCCGGGGTGCTGGGCCCTCCAGCTGCGCCCCGCCACGGAGCACACGCCGCCCCCGATGGTGGGCAACACCGGTCTCTGCACACGAAGGTCCGAGTCGGGAGGCGA
This sequence comes from Delphinapterus leucas, assembly GCF_059928025.1. Lineage (NCBI taxonomy): Eukaryota > Metazoa > Chordata > Mammalia > Artiodactyla > Monodontidae > Delphinapterus > Delphinapterus leucas. Next base: position 19,998,682 of record NC_143142.1, read on the forward strand.
CCTCATCACAGACATTTGAACGTGTGTGCTTCTCTCAAGATGTTGGAGAAACGGCCAAAATAAGATAAACGAGAAACGAAGTGTTTGCCAAGAGAATTTAAACCCCGTGGGAGCTGGGCTCCAAGTGAGAAAGCAGCATCCTGACTGCAGGGCACTCACCCCGTGCGCTGGGCCCCGGTTCCCACTCCCACCCACTGGAGGCGCCCCTTACCCGCCAGCACGTTCTGGACGCGGTCGTAGTGCGCGAAGCCATAGGTTCTGGCCGCAGGGGCCGCCTGGTCCCGGGGCAGCGTCTCGTTCAGGTGCACCTCCAGCCCATTGAGGGACGCCAGGCTGCCGTGGTACTGCGGGGCAGGGAGGGGACAGGCCGCCGCTGAGCAAGCCACCCAAGGGATATCTGCGTGCCTGCCTGACTTAGCAAGAAGGACTCTGACCAGTGCTTTGACCTGTTGTTGGAGAAGTCCTGACTTCGGCCCTTATGTCCTAATGCATTTCAAACTTGTAGAAAAATCAGAAAATAGGGGGGAGCAGAAAAATAAAAGAAAAAAAAAAAAGCAAGGAAAACTGGCCCAGAATCTCACCATCCAGGCAGAGCCACTGGTGGCGCCCTGGTGCATCTCCTATAACCAGGGCTGGCGTCTGTGCCCCGCTCCTCCCCCACCCCGTGCTTCTTGACTGTCTGCAGGGAGGCCACCTACCTCCCGTGTACCTAGAATGGTACCAGCCACTGTTCTCGAAGGACTGAGAAGTGTGGGTGAAATGGTTTTCTGTGCTCTCTGGCTCAGAGGAGGAACCCAGCTGAGGAAGGCTGTCCGGGAGGTGAGGCCCAAACACCTGTATTTTAAAACACCTCCCAGGGGATGTCACCTGCAGGTGCAGTTGGGAACACTGGACTGTCCCACTTTGTACGATTTGTTGTTTATAAACTAAAGATGGAGTCAGACCATAAATAACGACTGATGCTAGTTCTGTGACCTAACGATACAGCGTGAACTTCGTCCTTCATCCGTGAACTATTTTCCCGCAACGTCATTTTCGAACGGCTGAACTCCATCTTGGGCCCCGCCAAGTACGTCCGTCACGTCCAGATGGACTCAGCCTGAAACAGGGCCTCCTGGGGCTGCCCCGGGCTGCTAAAGCCACAAGGAGGCCGCGGGCCCTGGGCAGCAGCTGGCGCCCAGGTGAAGGACCTCCTGGCTCAGCCTCTTCCCGACTAGATGACCCGGGGCAAGTTACTGGCTTTTCTGCGCCTCGCTTTTTTTCATCTGTGAAATAGGGATACTACAGGGCTGCTGAGTGGCTGAGGTCAAATAGCATCTATCCATTCTGTCCGCTCTGAAGTGCCGGGAGCGAAGGCATTTTCTTAAAGTCAAGAATATGAAAACTGTCGTTATTAAAGAAGTGGGACCTCTTCCATGAGCACTCGTCCCTGGACTAATACGACTTGTCTGTGGGTTGGCTTATTTCACGACAGCTGTGTATAAAAATAAGCTCACATAAAAGGACCAGAGATGTAAAGAGAATGTTCTGAGGTGAATGTCATGAAACTCAAGTGTTATTTTGGGGAGTGTCCTGGACTTAAAATTAGCATTTCTATCCCATGTCGTAGAAATGGTACTTAAAGCCATTAGGTTTGGCACCAGGGTTTACGTGACACCCTCATCTCTGCGTCCCCAGGGCCCAGCAGCGAGCCTGGCTCCCAGGAGGTGCCAGTCAACAGCCACTGGGTGACTGGACAGCCAGTGTGACCGACACCAGGCACCGTCCACCACGAGCTGTGCGGGCTGAGTCGAGGGTCCATAGTAACGGAACAGGAGGACAAGCACACTGTCCCCTGCTCAGATCCCTGGAACAGCCTCACCAACGCAATTAACAGAGGCAGCTGAGGCTGTGTGTGTGTGTGTGTACAGGATTTACCACGAAGTCAAACCACAGCCTCGCTGAAAGTTTCTGGATCTCAGGAATCTGCAACGGTCATCCCTCCATCCCCAGCGGGTGCCCAGGGAAAGGGAAAACGGGGACAGAATGAGCCATGCCAAATCTTGAGCTTTCTCTGTAGGCACCGGGCCACTTCTGGAATCTTCTGCCTAACTTGTCCTCAGGATAAAATCACTTAACCATCAACGCAGTTAAATCACAAGACGCTATACCAGATGACACGTGGGCAATTTTCTACTGGTAAGCAAGTGCTTTCATATATACGAGGAGTCAGCAAACCATGGCCCGTGGACCAAATCCAGCCTACTGACGCTGTTTTAGATAGCCTGAGAGCTGAGAATGGTTTTTATATTTTTGTATGGTTAGGGGAAAAAAACTCAAAAGAATAATATTGTTATGTGAAAATTATATCAAGCTTCAATTTTTGTGTCCATAAACAATGTACTGGAACACAGCCACGCCGTTTATTTACATATTGTTTATGGTTGTTTTTGTACTACAACAGCAGATTCCAGGAGTTGTACAAAGCAGAAAACACCTGCTATGTGTTCCTTTACATTAAAGTTTGCCAACCCAAGACACACTACCACATACGAGAGCCTCACAGCAGCCCTAGGAGACACGGAGCCGGGGCTGTTCCTGGATCCTCCGCCTTCTAGTCCACAGCAAAGCAAGCGGCTCAATGTCAGTGTGTCCCCAAACACGCAGAAGAAACGATGCAGGAACCCACATTTACTCAGAAGCACCAGTTTCACGGGAGAGGGGTGCTTTTTTGTATTTTATGCTAACACACTATACCCAGGCTTTGTCTACTGTACCCATAGCTCCGTGTCCTACTGTAATGATGAATAATTGAAGGTCAGTGAGAGGATTATCTTGGGTTTTGAGCAGGAAACTATCAGCGGCTCTCTGCTGCCCCCTGGCGTGAGCCTACTCTGCTCCTCTGAACCAGTGGGTTGGCTTTTTCTAGACAGCAAGCAGCAGAGGGTCTGGAGGGAAATCAGGTCGACTGTTTTGTGTGCAGAACCGGGACAAAAAGGCAATGAAAGCTCTCTGCTGATTATAAAATAGACAGCCTTTGGGTCTGATCAACCGACTCCACTCACAAACCAGCAAGCTGATCAAAGTTCGTTAACGCCCTACTCTTCTTAGAAAGGACTAGTTTTCTTTTTCCATAAAATTGCGTTCTCTTTCCTGCCCAACACCAAACCCTACTTTCCATGAAAGCCCAGGGAGGTCGTTGCCCTGACAACAAGGATGGGCTGTGACAGACCAAGTCCCATGTCCGAGTATCAAGGGCCACAGAAGGCAGGGCCTCTACTCCTTCACCTTCCCACCTACCATGCCAAGGTCAGATCCGCGGGGGACAGAGGGTTGAGGGTGGGAGACAAGAAACAGGCAGAAATCCTGGGCCCCACCATGTGCATTAGGTCTTGATCTCAAAGAGGTGGTTTTCTTAAGGGCAAAATGGGAGTTACCGTGCCTGCCCCCAGAGCTAGCTGTTCCAAGGTTTGGCTAAAGTAGCAGATGTAAAGTATTTACCTACAGCAAATGCAGAATATATCTTAATTTACCTTCTTCTCCCCGCGCAGCCTGCACTATTCTTTTTCTTTTTGGGGGGGAAAGTAAAAAAAGAGGGGTGGTATCCACTGTACTGCATGCCAACACTGGGCCTGCAAAATGCCGCATCTAAGCTCGGTGCTAAGCAGGACAGACCATGAAACTAAGGCATCGGCCGGGAGATGGATGCACAGAACTGCAGCCCTGGATCCCTGAGCTGTTGTGAGGAGGTGGAGATGTCGCTCAGAGCCTTGGGGAAGGAGGTGGCGGGAAGCCGCCACTCGGGGAGGGTGCTGCGGGGCCTGTGGAAAGGGGAGAGGAGCCAGGCAGGTGCGAGAGGCGCAGGCTCTGTCTCCAGGCTCCGCGCGGAGGACCCGCCGCCCTCCTCCACTGCGTTCCAGGGGACCCGCTCATGTACGGAGGGCCACGGGCCTGCCTGCTAATACGATGGGCTTAGAATAATATAGATTTAAGAACAGAAACAAGGCAAGCCCCAGGACACCGTTCACCCTGCAGCAATTTTAACCTGCTGTTTTTATCGCTGCCGTTGCCCGGCCAACTAAAGCAAGGCTGTTACTATGGCGACTGGATCCAGCGTGGGCCCAGGCCCCAGAGAAGGTCAGCTTACCACTCGAAGTGGGGAAGGGGCTGCAAAGGTTTGAGAGGAGCCTTCTGGATCCAGTTAGCATTTCAGACGTCCTGGGCCTTCTAGGAAGGAGCTCCAGATGGACGGAAAGTCAGGGCTGGTGGAAAACTCCCAATCCAGGCGGTGACACGCACAGACTCCGGCCATACAGAGTCTAGAGCTGCCGGGCTAGGGAGTGAGGCCGTGTGTGGTCATGGCCTGCATGGCTGCACTGCACCCCACACTGCTGATGACGAACCAGAGGTGCTGAGAAAATGGAAGAAGCTGGAAAGGGCAGCACTTGTTGATGCCTTTGCACTTGGCTCTGTGTTCAGCACTGGATGCTCACTCACCCCCCACAAACAGCCGAGGAGGTGGGCACCACCCGCACCCCACTGCATGGACAAGGATGTTTGGCACGAGGTCACACAGCTGCTGGCCGAGCGCCCCTGCCTGTCCCCACTCCGAGGAGGCGGGGGCGGGCTGCCAGGGGCCAGGGGATCTGCACACTCACCACGTCCTCGACGGCCGCGCCATCTCCCAGAAGCGGCTCCTCGGCCAGCAGCAACAGCGCCAGGCCTCTGACGCTGTGAGTGTAGAGGTTCATCCGCACGAGCCGCGCGAGGGACACGGGGGTCGCCCTGGATCCGGTTCTGTCTGCGGAGGGGCCGTCGCCTGGGGGGTCTGCCGAGCCCGAGGCGCGTTCCGGGCTGGAGGCTGAGCGGCCCTCAGGAACCCCATCGCCGTGCTGCCCCTCGCCTTGTTCCCCCACGGGCAGCTCAGACCCCGTCTGCCTCGAATCCAAGCAAGGCGACGGCAACGGCCCGCTCGTCGGGCTGAGGAGGTGGTCCCTGGGGACGGGGGCTTGGCTGCTGTTGCCAGGATGGTCTCTGGGCCGTTCTAGGGCTCCATTCTGGGTGAGCATCTCAGCAGTGGAGGGAGGGAGGGGGCCGCCCACAGCTGTGCCCACAGGCAGGGCCTCGGGTGGCTGGCTTCCGGGGTTGCCAGAGTCACTGACAGATGCCCTGCAGCCAGGAGGCCCGCCATCGGAGGCAGAATAACCCAAGGATGCTCCCGTGTCCTGAGCTTCTGGAACGTGGATTTCAGACAAGTCCAGTTCCTCTTCCCCCCTGGACAAACCGGTTTCCTTCACCAGGGAGAGGCCGAGCCCAGGCCCCCGGCCCCCGGCGGCGTGGTGCGGTGTTGGGGGCTTGGTGCTCTTCACATCACAGCCTGACCAGTGTCCGTTCTCCCCCCTGCCATTTGGCCAGGTGACGTCAGGAGACGTGGGCTCAGGGCTGGTCGCTGAGATCCGAGCCGTGGATTCCACGTGTCTGGGGGCGTTTTCTTTCAGGGCAGATGTGTTCAAACCCTTTGGAGGGCGCTGGGCTGGGGGCTCCGGGAGTCTGGCTGGAGATGCCAGAGTGCTGGCGAACAAGGCGGGCATGAGGAAGGGCAGGCGACTGAGCGTGGGCAAGGGCCCTGCCCTGGGGGAGACTAAAGCAGTGCTTCCCTAAAAAGCATGGGCATTGGTGACAAGTGGGTGCTGAGGCCACAGAGCCTAAGAGGTCATGGTCAAAGCACAGGAGGAAACCTAGGGCAACGCCTAGCCCTCGGGGCTTCACACAGTGACACTGGGATCACCTACAGGAAACAGCAGAGCCCACTGAATCAGGGACACCCACGTTTGGAGGCCGACTGTGAGTCAGGCCCTATACTGGGTGCTACACACATACTATTCCCAACTTTCGCAAGGAACCCGTGAAGTAGACATTACTGGGTCCATTTTACAGTTGAAAAAACTGAGGCTCAGGCAGGGAATGGACTTGCTCAAGGTCACACAGCTGATAAGCAGCAGATCTGGGATTTGAAACCTATGCTTATCTCACTCTGCCAGATACCTCTGATCTCTATGCTGAAGCTCCAGATGCCCCTGCCAAGGCAGAGCATGGAGAAGACGGAATCAGTTATCAAATGCCAGGGGCTCACCTGGATAAATCCTTGGGAGGGAGTGCCCAATGCATGGGTTAAGAGGAACCCCTGTGAGCTCCCTTACCTGGTCGTGGGCTCCCGGGGGAACTCACGGAGACTGACAGCTTCCTCTTCGGTCAGGAAAACAGGCACAATCTGGACGTTTGGAGGGAGTGCTGCTCCTAGAATTGCAAAGCGGTGTGGCCAGGGCCCTCCCCTGGGCCAGAGAAGACAGAGGGGCAGGGACTGTTCTTGGGGTGACGCATCCAACCCACAGGCGGGCTCAGAGAGCAGCTCTGGGCTTCGTTCCTCAACCCAGAACAAAAGCCACAAAACTGCAGCTACAACGTCAGCCATCAGCAGGGAAAAGCCCGTGTGGGCAACTCTGCACCCAGGGTGACGTTTGGTGGAAGAAGGTTTAGTGGCACTTAAAAAAAAGACAGAAGCTGGAAAAAAGCACTTCCACCTGACCAAACGGGTCTGCCCTGACTTACGATGCAAAATAAAACAAATCCCCCTCTTGGGGGCACCTGCACTGCTGCAAAAGGTCTTCCTGGCAGGGGCTGCCGATGGCAACCATTCCTAATCGTGACCTTCTGGAACTCGTCTGAGTAGTCTCATAATGGGGAGTTAAGGAGGATCTGAAAACGGGGATTTAAGAGGTGTGCCTAAAATCACGAGCTTTACAACTGGGATTTTGATGGGTAACTTTGTCCTTGAAGCTCTATATATTTTCCTAATCTCACGAGCTGATGGAATTACCATATAGGACTACTCGGCCTTTCACGTGACTTGGATAGGGCCAGGCAGCTTAAAGACCATTCCCAAGATGTAGCAAGGCACCTGATTGCTTACCATGTTCCTGCAGGGCATCCCCTCCTAGAGGTTTTCTCTGAAAATAAACACACAGAGAAGTTGGTGCTGGGCACCGCGTTCTCCCCCCCCCCCCCCCCGCCACCTAACCATCAGGACCGTGCGGTGCCATCTGTTCATGAAATGTAGCCAGGCCCAGGATGCTGGTCCCAGCCGCATGCCAACAGCAAAGCAGATGGAACAGAAGCTCCCCCAAGCTGCCTGCCCCCCGCCGTGGCTGGGGTCAGCCAAGAGCCGGGCCCACGCTGGCTGGGGCGGCCACACCACCCAGGCTCACACCAGGCTTCTTCCCGTTCTGATTTCTCAGTTTCTCCTCTCTGGGAATAACAGCAAGCATTCATTCATGTTAACCTCTCAGACCTCCAGGGAAGTCATCTCCTGGAATAAAGCCACATCTACCACAGCCCTGGCCTAGAGCTCACACAGATCCCATTATAACAAAAGTGTGAAGGGCCTGTGACCCTCACAAGGGAAGGATTCAACCTAAACCAGATGTGAGGTCAGATCTCTGGTTCTGATTTACAATCAAGGTGAGAAACCCAGGAATCTCCTCAAAAGAGCTTTCCAGCCATCTCCACCTAAAGGTTCCAAAAGGACCCACCAAAACAAAACAAAAACTGCTCTTCTCACCAAAATGACTTTCACTCCTAAGAAGTGTTGTGGCTTTCTTTTTTTCTTTACATAAACTAACTCTAGACAAAAATTCTTTTCCAAAATATCACATATAATTCCCTCACCCGCAAGCTAATCCTGTTAACATTGGGCACATTTTCCTTTAAGTCTATGCATTTTTTTTATACTCTGAGGCCACATTACGTAAAACTTTCTTTTCTGCTTGAAAGAGTGACACACAATTTCTGTCATGAAGGCATCTTTGGCCATTTGCAACGGCTGACCACAATCTTATGAAGTTTACAGTGGTGCAGGAGAATTCATCGTTTCCGAAAATAGTGAATATTTTCGGCTTTGCGGCCATACAGTCTCTGTCCAACTGCTCAACCTGCAGATGTGGCTCAGAAGCAGGCCAAGAAAATTCTGTCAGAAGGCGACTGGCCCACAGCCCACGGTCTGCCAGCTCCTACCGTAGACATTTAAGTTATATCTGATTTTTCACTTTCGTAAATCCTGTTGCGATAAATTTTGAGTATAAACCTCCTTCAGCAGTCAGATGATTTCCTTAGTGTGGATTCGTAGTGCTGAACAATGAGGAAAAAGGAAAGGGCATCCTCAAGCCTCTCATTATCAAATAGTTTACCAGGAAGGCTGTTCTAAGGACCCCTGCATCACGGTGGGAAGGAGCCGGCGAGAGCCACACACGTGTTTTAAATGTCTACTGATTTAATAAGTGTAAGAAGCTAGCCTGATGACACACTTAAAACCAGAGTCTCGCACAGTAAGAATCAACTAGTAAAACAAAAGAAAAAAGAACTCAAAGGAAATATGCCAGATGCTAGCAGTGATTATCTCTGTGCAGTCCAGCTGTGGGCAGTTTTATTTCCCATGAGCACATATGACTTTTCCTTCATTATAAAAACAGTTAAGTAAATATAAGAAGGAAGTATTTTTAAAGTTTCTGTTGTCCTAAGCCATCTTTTACAGTCTCTCTCTCTCTGAAAAATCCAACATCTCTTTGACATAAAGCCCATCCTTGAGGGAAGTCAAATTCTCATAGCTCCACTTGGATCGAAGAAAACCCAACCAAGTCTACCACGCAGAAGACAACATTTTCTTTCGGCTTTGCCAGTGACCTCACTCGAAGGAAACCACACGGATGGCCCTGGGGTCCTGAGAAGGACAAGGCAGCAGCAGCTGACCCCATCCATCTAGCACGGGGATCAGCCTTGCCCGATATAAAGACAGACTCGCCGGATGAACCATCCCAGCCAGCGGGGTGGGCTTTGCGATACCTGGTCCCGACGTGCAGCTCGATGAAGCAGAACCTTGGCTGTGACAGAGGGTGGGAGCTGGGTGCTAACGATCCTGGGGGGTCAGACACAGGAACAAGGACACCGTGAGAAGAAACACACTCAGGACTCTGAATTGGAATCATTCCTGACACCCTGTGGTGGCGAGGATCTCGGGGACACAGCTGGTGGGAGTTTCAACTGGGAGAGCCCCCGTGGAGGGCTCTTGGGTGCTCAAGCTCACTAAGAGGCCCTCCAGCTGTGTGAAGAGCTGCAGTGAGACCTCAGAGGCCAACTGGAGATGGACCCAGCCGAGAGGCTGCAGGAGCCTGAGCTGAAGCTATGGCCAGCACACCAGGGCCCTGGGCAGCAGAGGAAGGTGCTGTGGGCCTCCTCCATGCCCTATCTGAGAATTTCACGGATCTCTTCAAAGCTGCCTCTTATATTCCCAACTCTTTTCTGGACACAACAGTTTGCAATTTCCCAGCTCTGCCCAAAGGCAGGGACCCTATATCAAATCTAAACTACCCGCTAGCTGCCCAACAAGACCACCCGGAACTGGCCACACACAGAGCTCCCCGCCCCCGATCGGGGTGGTCAGTTCTGCAGCAGGGGCAGGGCTGGAGGGGCAGGACCCGGCATTACTCACAGCCCCTTATAGAGGATGCAGCCGGCTAGAACATGGGGCGAGCGCTGGCAGGTCTGCAGAATGAGGGCCGCCTTCAGCAACAGCAGGGGCTCCACCTGTGCCGGGCAAGAAGCATGCCACGAAGTCAACACGCTTACCATCAGCGAAGGAGGAACAGGAAGGGGGCTCTGGAGAGCAGATGGACAGCTCAGAGCCCAAGCCTGGAGGGAGAGTGTGCCGCACGGTGACAGCTATGTCACGCCTCTGACGCCCAGAACGGCTGCCACCACAAATGCCAAATTCTGGGGACAAGGAGGCCTCTCTGGAAGCTGGAAGGCAGAGCAGATATGGCATATGGCTCTTCACAGGCGACAGTGCAGATGGCCAAGGACACCCTGACGATCAACGCTGAGACCAGAAGGCAGCAGGAGAGGAGAACCTACCTCTCAAATTCAGGTCATGGTGTCGGTGAACCCACCCACCCGTCCTCCACCGTCGCCCTGAAGCTCAGGCACCCCTGTGACGCAGCTGGCTTGATGTCTGACCAGATCCCGTAACTCTGTTGCGTGACAGAAAATGATAACATCATGGCCTTTCACTCAGGAGTATACGCCTCAGTCCACGGTCCTTGTAAAAAGTCCCGAAAAAGACCAGAAAAGGATCTGAGCCTGGTCAAGAATGGCCAGCAATAACCAAAAGCCTCTTCCTGCTTCCTGCTGGGCAGCGGTTAGAACCCAGTGCCAAGGAGCCAAGCATGCAGTTCATTCTTTCACGCTCTCAAGACGCGCCCAGGCCCAGCCAGCCAGTCTGGAAAGCTCTGGGCCAACTCCAAGAAGCCCTCCAAACAGGAGCGGGAAACCCGTCCCTGTTTCTAGCAGCATCCCAGTGCCACATCCCTGTTAAAGGGACACAGTCAACGACAGCAGCGAGAGCCAGCCCACACATAGTGGAAGGCTCCCGTCCCCCGAGATGCTCAGGGCACGGGCCGGCGGTTCTCGAGGGGCAGTGCCTTGCACCTCCCTTTGGCTACCTGACTGTGAGGATGTGATACTCAGCCAGATCAAGGCCAGTGAGCAAGGGGCAGTGCAGGCGGCCAGGCCAGCCACGCAGGTGGCCTCCTGTCACCACGTGCCAACGGCAACAGCGACAGCTCAGGGACAGAACACCTCCCAGCCCCGCAGTCCCAGATATGGCAACCCTGGTTTTAAAATGTCAGCCCTGGGCCTTTTTGGATGTCGAGAATAATTAAATCACATAGTGGTACTATCGAGAAGGGCCCTTCAGATTACTGAGTTCAGCACTCCTGGGCATTAGCAAAACAGTAACACCCTTTACTGAGTATCTGCTTCCTGTCATTTATGTACTGTCCCATTTCATCATCACAACAGCTCTGGGAGGCAAGCCTTATGCTGTGGCCATTTTACGGGCCAAGCCATTTTACTTGTCCAAGCCCACACGGCTCGTGAGGGCTGCATGGAATCTGAGTACAGGTCTTAACAACTATGCGCCCTGAGATACACCTCATTCAAGGGGGAAAACGTGTCCAGAAGCCCTATTCCTATCCATGCAACGAGCAGGGGGCTGAGCCTGTTACTTTCGTTCGGTCCAGGTTCCAGAGGGAGTTGAATATCTTATGCAGGTCACTGGTGTTTCTCAGGATCTGGTCAATGAAGGTGTCCCACTCCCCGCTCAGTTCTTCCCGAGAGCAGCTCTGAAACAGAACAGCTGGAGGTGAACACCCAAGATTCCAAGAGACACACTCTTCGGCAAGGACTCCAACCACCAACAAAATTGTTCCTACACGAAAAACTGGCCAGAAGGGAGGGCCTGTTCTGAGCTTCCCATCCAGGCGAGGCCTCACCCCATGCCCCTGATAACCTGCCCCCCACAGACCAGGGCCCCTCGGGGCGGGGAGTGGGGGGAGGGCGTGACCAGGCCCTGCTCTTCCCAGCCATCCTAGGAAGGAGGGAACGGGCATAAACATTTGGGTGAATGGGACTCAGGTCACCAGGGAAGAAAGGCATCTGAGAGGGGCTCCAAGGGCCCATGACCTTGTCGCTGACATGGTGTGTTTCTGTCAAGTGTACCAGACCCCTGGGTGAACGCTGTGTTCTGCCGATATCGATTTTGCTAAGGAGGTTCCTCTTAAGACTCCTCAACACCATACCTTGTAGGCCAGAGAAACAGGCCCATTGTAAAAATTGAAGAAGCCGATGAGCTGATCCAGAAGCTGCTTGCAGCTGACATCAGGGAGCTCAACAGCACAGCCCAGCACCTGTAAAGGAGGACAGGCATCTTCCTTTTCTCTGAGGCCAAGCTCAGAATCCTGGCATCCAGGGCTCACTAAAGCTGGACTCCACTGGCCCATCAAAATCCATCTTCTGCTGTGTGACCCCACACCCTCCGCCAGCCTCGCTGGTCTCCACAGGAAACAGATACTTTTTGTACCTACTCATGTTGCCCAAGCTGAAATCCCCCCGCCTCCCATTCTTGTTCATTTGCCTGGGACTCCCCCCTGCCTTCCCCCCGACCCCGTGCCTGCCCCCCCAGATGCCAGCCCCCGCAGGATGCCTGTTTTCATCACTCCAGACAATGCCGACCTGTTTCCTGATCCCTTGTATTGTTAGCACTGTTATTTGGACACTGGATGTTTCATTTGGGTTTCACAGCAAACACTGGACCCAGACCGTTTCATGAATGGCCAATCCCGTCTCTCCAGCTGGATGGAGTACTTCCAGAACGGGGACCGACTGCATCATCGTGCCAGCCACAAAAGATAAACACTTGCTCAGTTAGGAAATAATCTGGGCCTATGTTTAAAGCGCCTGAAAAACCTTCGTATTCTTTGACTCAGTAATTCTGCCTGTAGAAGTCTTTCCTAAGGGACTCATCAGAAACTTAAAGCAACCCTGAAAGAAAACAAATAAACAAAAACAAAAATGCTCTCTGAATGTAAGCTCCACCGAGGCAAGGATCTGCATTTTGTTCCCTGATGTAATCCAAGTGACAACAGTCTGGCACCCAGTAGGTGCTTATGTCTCCCCTAATTAATCTATAGAGGGAATGAAATCCTAATAATCCCACCAGCTTTTCTTTAGAAACTGACAAACTGATTCTACGACAGAAATACAAAGGACCTAAAATATCCAAAGCTGTCTTGGAGAAGAATAAGTTTGGAGGACTTCCACCATCTGATTTTAAGACTTACTATAAAGCTACAGACATCAAGACAGAGTAGTACTTGTATAGAATCTTCAGAAAGATCAATGGGAAAGAATATTGAGCCCAGAAGTAGAGCCACACTTAAATGGTCATTTGATCTTCAACAAAGGAGCCACAGGAATCTAATAGGAAAAGGAAAGTTTTCAACAATGGTGCTGCATTAACTGGACACCCATATGGAGAAAAGGACCCTTGACCTCTGCTTCGCACCATACACAAAGATATATCCAAGGTGGATTACAGACCTAAATTTAAAAGCTAAAACTGTGAAACTTACAAAACCAAAAATTGGAGAATGTCTTCTCCAATGGGGTAGGCAATGGTTTTAGACAGAATACAGAAAGCAATAACCATAAAAGATAACACTGATAAATTAGACTTCCTTAAAACTAGGGCTTCCCTGGCGGTGCAGTGGTTAAGAATCCGCGTGCCAATGCAGGGGACATGGGTTTGAGCCCTGGTCCAGGAAGATCCCACATGCCGCAGAGCAACTAAGCCCATGCACCCAAACTACTGAGCCTGAGCTCTAGAGCCCACGAGCCACAACTACTGAGCCCACGTGCCACAACTACTGAGCCCACGTGCCACAACTACTGAAGCCCGCCCACCTGGAGCCCATGCTCCGCAACAAGAGAAGCCACCGCGGTGAGAAGCCCGCGCACTGCAACGAAGAGTAGCCCCCCGCTCACCGCAACTAGAGAAAGCCTGCGTGCAGCGACGAAGACCCAACGCAGCCAAAAATAAATAAAATAAATTTATTTTAAAAAAAAACTAAACTAAAAACTTCCCATCAAAAGACATTATTAAGAAAGTAGGCGCACCACAAACTGGGAGAAGATATTTTTAAAATGTATATCTGACAAAGAACTGGTATCCAGGATGTACGAAGAAACCTATAGCTCAAGAAAAAAAGAAAACCCAGTTTAAAAAATGGGCAAGGGCTTTGGACAAATACTTTGCGAAGGAAGATATACAAATGGCCATGAAGCACACGAAAAAGCCTTAATATCACTAGTCATTGGGGAAATGCAAATTGAAACCACAACGAGATACCGCTTCACATCCAGCAAAATGGCTAAAATTAAACGAACTGGCCACATTACTGCTGATGGAGATGTGGCAGTATCTGAAATTCTCATACACTGTTGGTGGGAACGTAAACTGGTACAACCGCTCTGGGCTAAAGTCTAGCAGTTTCTTGTAAAATCAACACACACCTACCCTATGACCCAGCAATTCCATGCCTAGATATTTACCTATGAGAAATGAAAACATATGTCCACAAAAAGACTTGTATAGGAATGTTTCTAGAGCCTTATTCCTTTTTTAAATTTTATTTTCTTGAAGTACTGTTGATTTACAATGTCGTATTAATTTCTGCTGTACAGCAAAGTGACTCAGTTATACATACATGCACATCCTTTTTCAGATTCTTTTCCATTATGGTTTGTCATAGGATATTGAATATAGTTCCCTGTGCTGCACAGTAGGACCTTGTCGTTTATCCATTCTCTGTATAATAGTTTGCATCGGTTAATCCCAAACTCTCAATCCTTCCCTTCCTCTATCCCCCTCGGCATCTAAAACTCCGTTCTCTATGTCTGTGAGTCTGTTTCTGTGAGTCTGTTTCTGTTCATTTGTGTCATATTTTAGATTCCACACATAAGTGATATATGGCATTTGTCTTTCTCTTTCTGACTTACTTCACTTTCTGACTTACTTCACTTACTATGATAATCTCTAGGTCCATCCATGTTGCTGCAAATGGCATTATTTCATTCTTTTATGGCTGAGTAGTATTCCATTGTATATATGTACCACACCTTTTTTATCCATTCGTCTGTCGATGGGCATATAGGTTGTTTCCACGTCTTGGTTATTGTAAATAGTGCTGCTATGAACACAGAGGTGCGTGTATCTTTTTGAATTAGAGTTTTGTCCAGATATATGCCCAGGAGTGGGATTGCTGGGTCATATGATAATTCTATTTTTAGTTTTTTAAGGAACCTCCATACTGTTCTCCATAGTGGCTGCACCAACTTACATTCCCACCAACAACGTTAGGAGGGTTCCCTTTTCTCCACACCCTCTCCAGCACTTATTATTGGTAGACTTTTTTTAAAAAATTAATTAATTTATTTATTTTTTGGCTGCGTTGGGTCTTCGTTGCTGCGTGTGGGCTTTCTCTAGTTGCGGCGAGCAGGGGCTACTCTTCCTTGCAGTACATGGGCTCCTCTTCCTTACGGTACATGGGCTCCTCATTGCGGTGGCTTCTCTTGTTGCGGAGCATGGTCTCTAGGCGCACAGGCTTCAGTAGTTGTGGCTCGTGGGCTCAGTAGCTGTGGCTCAAGGGCTCTAGAGCACAGGCTTCAGTAGTTGTGGCACACGGGCTCAGTAGCTGTGGCTCAAGGGCTCTAGAGCGCAGGCTCAGTAGTTGTGGTACACAGGCTTAGGTGCTCCGTGGCATGTGGGATCTTCCCCGACCAGGGCTCGAACCCGTGTCCCCTGCATTGGCAGGTGGATTCTTAACCACTGTGCCACCAAAAAAGTCCCATTGTTGGTAGACTTTTTGATGATGGCCATTCTCACTGGTGTGAGGTAGTACCTCATTGTAGTTTTGATTTGTATTTCTCTAGAGCCTAATTCTTTTTTTAAAAAAAAATTTATTTATTTACTTATTTATTTATTTGGCTGCACCAGGTCTTAGTTGTGGCCTGCAGGATCTTTGCTGTGGCGTGTGGGATCTAGTTCCTTGACCAGGGATTGACCCCGGACCCCCTGCTTTGGGAGCAGGGAGTCTTAACTGCTGGACAACCAGGGAAGTCCCTCTAGAGCCTTATTCTTAAGTGCCCCAAACTGGACACAGTTCATGTGTCCACAAAAAGGAGAATGAATAAGTAGACTGTGATACATTCAGACTATGGAATACTGCTCAGCAATAAATAGGAATGAACCGCCGGTACATGCAACAATGTGGATGAATCCCACGAGTGTTAAAATAGAGGATAAAGGGATGAATATATAAATGTGTGATAAAGCAACTATAATGAAGTGTTCTGTAGAATCTAGCAGGTATGTGAGTATTCACTGTAAAATTCTCTCAACTGTTCAGTATGTTAGAAAATTTTCATAACAAAATGTTGGAAATAATACCTACGAAGGTGAAGATACTTCCTTACCCTTAAGCATCCCATCCCCTCAGGAATAAATTTAAAATAAGAGGAGGCATGAGACAACAGTACTTTAGAATCTATAGTACTACTAGCTGTAAATTGTTCTTTTTTTTTCTTAATGGTTCTTTGAAACCTAACATATATGCACCAGTGTCTTCAAGTTTCTGGCTCCCTTCCCCAGTAAGCGTGGAGAGTATAGAGAGTAGAAACAAGAAAAGATGGAGATTAAAAACTCAATTTGCATCACAGAGCAAAGAGAATTTCCAGAGGATGACCAAAAGAGAAGACAAAGCAGGCGTGTGCAATGCAGGATGTGTTAGCAGTGTTTTGGAGAGAGCACTCAGTTCTGATGGGCACCTGCAGAAAGTGACACGAGAATCGCAGATGACCGGGGGCGGGGGGCAGCACACGCGGGGAGAGGAGGAGGTTCTAGGCTCAAGATCCATGGCAAGCATTATTTCTAAACCCTAGCATCGCAATACTTCTCACAAAGACAAAAGACTCTTGGTAGAGGCTACCCTGCAGGCACTGGTTCAGCCTGGTAAACTTACCCAAAGGTAATCGCCGTCAACCTTTATGGCGAACTTAAGTTTCCGCAGACGGACGATGGTGGGAGGAGAGCCGGAAATGTCAGAAATGCAGTGGACAACCCCGGCGATCTGTCCACAGAGCAGCTCCTGTTGGTCAAGCAGGGTCTAGGGAAAAGAGCCAATTCCAGACATTACGTTGAAGTTCCCGAACTCCTGTGTCATTCCTTAGAGCAGGGGTTGGCTAACTATAGCCTGGAGGCCAGATCGACTCTGCTGCCTGTTTTTATATAATCCGGGAACTAATGATGATTTTTACATTTTTTTAAGGGTTGTCAAAATAACAACAAAGAAGAATACGTGATAGAGACCTTACACGGCTTGCAGAGACCAAAACATTCCCACATTGGCCCTTTTGAGACAAAGTTTGCTGAACCCTGCCTGAATTGTCACAAAACACCCACAGTGAATGCATAAGAACTACGTTTTTGTTCCTAGGATTATAGGCCTGTGCATGGGTAGAAGAGTGAGCCTTTATCCCCATTCAAATCCCCTGCAGAGTGGCCAGAGCAGCCTAGACTAATCCCCCCTCTCCAAGTCAAGTGTGATCACATGAGTGAATACACAGGCCTCCTAATCGATCTTCACGTTGACTAAACTGTGGGGCAGACAGACATCATGTGATGCAACGGAAAACAGAGAACTCTTGACTGAAAGAGCTGAACTTGAACCGAATCAAGGCTCTAGATCTTACTACTAGTTTAAAGGAAATGCACTGGGTAGAAAGCATTAAATGATACCATCGTGAGGAAGTAATCAGCCCAGTGCAGAGTGGGGGACGTGCTGACATTCTGCTGCATAAGAGACCTGGTTTCTTCAATAATTCAGTGGCACAGGGGGAAAAAAGGACGTGGGGAGGGGTGAGGAGTGTTATATGATACAAGGGACTTGAAACACAAAATAACCGAATGGGGTGTGTGGGCCTTGCTTGGATGCTGATTGGGAGAGGCAGGGGGAAGGAAGGAAGGACTAAGTAACATCTAAGATAATAAAGGCAAAATTTGAATATAGACTGTATCAGATGATACCATTGTTACTAATTATTGTAAATTTTGCTGCATGGGATGTTAATAAAATACACCCTTTTCGGTTAGAGATGTTACTTGATATTGGTGAGATGACACCATGTCTAGGATTTGCTTCAAAATACTTCAGGAACGGACTTCCCTGGTGGCGCAGTGCTTAAGAATCCGCCTGCCAATGCAGGGGACACGGGTTTGAGCCCTGGTTTAGGAAGATCTCACACGCTGCGGAGCAACTAAGCCCGTGCGCCACAACTACTGAGCCTGTGCTCTAAAGCCTGTGAGCCACAACTACTGAGCCAGCGTGCCACAGCTACTGAAGCCCCCGCGCCTAGAGCCCGTGCTCTGCAACAAGAGAAGCCACTGCAATGAGCAGCCCGTGCACCGCAAAGAGTGGCCCCCACTCACCGCAACTAGAGAAAACCCACGCGCAGCAACGAAGACCCAATGCAGCCAAAAATAAATACATTTATTTAAAAAGAATACTCCAGGGAAAAAGAGTGGGGAGGAGTTAGGATAGCTCATATCACACTGGTCAAGTGTTGGTTATCACTGAAGCTGATGATGGGCACGTGAGGGCCGATGATTCTCTCCTCTTTACTTTGGTATATGTTTGGAGAAAAGTTTTCAATCCAGCGGGGCAGACAGAAAATCATGACGGTAACAGAGAGCTAGAGAAGGCGGAAGTACTGGGCTGCCTGGGCACTTCAACACCAGAACAACAACAAATAATACAACTAAGAATAAGAGAGTAGAAGTGGCGAATGCCTGGACTACGCAGAGAAAACTGTCCACATGTAACCCTCCCCAGACCTTTGGAAAAGTCACCACTTTGAGGCAGTGGGATCCCCACCAAACAAGAAAATGCTGTGTGGCTTACCTGAGGGGGGAAAAAGTAACAGATGGCAGCTCTGGTTGGATCTCCTTCTCCCTTCACCTTGGAACCATCATAAAGGAAAAAATAATTCCACCTGTCAAGAGAACAGAAGGGAGCTGTGTTTCCTTCCATCCGGTGAGCAGGGCCTTGTAAAACACAGCTTCCTTTTGCCCAGCCGGAGAGGGGCTCATGATTCGGCATTTAAAAAGCCCTCTGGTGGCCCCAGAGGAGAAGGGACCCAAGAGCTACAAAGAGATAAAACCATTTCGTAAGTGCAGCCAAGTCAAACTAAAAATACGCCCCTATCCAGCCGTCAGACCATCTGCCCGAAAAGACAGAAGAGCAGCTAAGGAAAGACAGGGCACCCACAATGATGCCTCTTATTTGAGACACTGAACCTTAACTCTATAACCATGTGGTTTGGTCAACTGTCTTTTAAAGCTCTGATAATGAAGTAAGTTAGGGATGTCTTAGTTGTCTTCATAACTGCTGGGCACGAGGTCTCTGGAAATTGCCCTTCTACCAGGAATTCATTTAACACACATTTGCTGAGGGCCTGCGGTGAGCGCTGCGTGTGCCAGCCTCGGGGGCCATCGCGAGGAGAGGGAAACAGGACACATGCAGTTTGCCCGCAGGGCAGCGAGTCCATAACGGGAAAAGCGGGGACATCTGAGAGCTCAGAGAGGCACCACACCCCTCCCTTAACACAGTCCCTCATCAAACTTCTGATTCCCTCCCTGCAGAGGAAGCTCTCTCCTCAATACCCATAACCCTCTGCTCCTCCCTAAAGACTCGGGGTCTCCTCTCTGGTGTAGCTACAATTACTTCTTTAAGACCGCAAAGCAGACTACCCGGGCTGGACCTGGGTTTAAACCTCTCGGTCTCCGAAAGCACATCCATCAGGCCAGAGCAGTGAGTACTCTGTCACCTGCACTCTTCTCGCCTGATCTACGCCCTCCCCGGCTCCCACCTTATCTTCCTACGACAAGCACTAACTCTGTTTCTAGCACAATCCACTTTCCCGAGTTCTAGGTCCCAACGTGCAGCTGGCTGCAGGGCCCGGACAGATCAAAGAGCCTCAAAGAATGTTTCAAACCCAGCTTGGAAACCCCACTGCCAGGTGGTGAGCGTACTGTAATGCATAGAAATAGCAAATCACTGTGTTGGGTACAGTGTTATAGGTCAATTATACTTGAAACAAACTCATAGAAAAAGAGTTCAGATTTGCAGTCATCAGAGGCAGGAGGTGGGGGAAGGGGGATTGGATAAAGGTAGTCAGGGCTTCCCTGGTGGCGCAGTGGTTGAGAGTCTGCCTGCCGATGCAGGGGACACGGGTTTGTGCCCCGGTCCAGGTAGATCCCACATGCCGCGGAGCGGCTGGGCCCGTGAGCCATGGCCGCTGGGCCTGTGCGTCCGGAGCCTGTGCTCCGCAACGGGAGAGGCCACAGCAGTGAGAGACCCGCGTAGCACACACACACACACACACACACACACACACAAAAAGTAGTCGAAAGGTACAATCTTCCAGTTACAAAATAAATAAGTACTAGGGATGTAATGTACAACATGATAAATGTAATTAACACTTCTGTATGTTATATATGAAAGTTTTTAAGAGTAAATCCTGAGTTCTCATTACAAGGAAAACATTTTTTTTCCTTTTATATCTATATGAGATGATAGATGTTCACTAAACTTGTGGTGATCTTTTCATGATTATGTGTGTTACAGTGCTGTATGTCAACTATATGTCACTAAAACTGGAAGCTAGATAGATGAATAATTGAATGAATGAATGAAACCCCACTGCTGGGCCCCATTCTACCCTTTCCTTATGTTACCTGGGTGAAAGTGACCCCACTCTTACAGGCACACAAAAGAAAACCTGAGTGTCGTTTTCAACTGCACACATATAATCAGTCATAAATCCTGCTCATTCTATTGAAACCATGCCTCTCACTTTCCTCTCCTTCATAAATGTTTGCTGAGCCAAATTAAGACACGCTTAACCCATTTGCGGTTGAGAAGGGAACTGAGTTTCAGGCAGACATTGTATAATACCCTTGAAGAGCCAGCCTGGCCAAACCTCTTCTCGCGGTGTAATTCTGCACCGCCACAGCTTCTTGTCTCTCAAAAGTGAAGACTTCAGTGCCCACGGTATTATCAAGGCCGGCTGCGGGATCCAGCCGTGGCTCTCTTTTCTACCTTCTACCAGCAATGCTGGACTCGTCAAACCCTGCAAGAGGCTCGTGTGGTTACAGTACATCAGCTTTGGAGAGAAATGGCCCTTGATTCGCTGCTCTGAGGAAAATGGTATTTTTTTTTTTTCTTAATAAAATCAAGACAGTCTGGCTGGGGATTCTCAGTTCACCCAAAACATCCGTGCAGCAGCCTGCAGGAACTAACCCCCTGCAGGCCCTGCTACTCACCAGGAGGCTGACGTGGTCTCTGTCGAGGTGGAGGTGGCCATTTACTCTTTGGTGGCCCTCATTCTCTTTATTTGGGTTTTCTTTTCCAGTCTGGCTTCTTTCTCCCCAGCAGTGACAGTTCCTCCGCTGAATCCGGATGTGGGACGTTTAGGTGTTTTCAGTCTCCAACAGTCACTTGTCTCGTTCTCATTCAGCATGAAAGTGCTTCTTCCCTTCCTTCCAGGCCCTTCGGTCCCATCAATACCTCCAGCCTCTCAGAGCTCTGGGAAAAAATCAATAAAGCAAGAGAATTCTACCAGAAAGTCAAATCCACCAATCTGGTTCCGTGAGCATCGTCTCCCTGGCCCTCTGCAGAACGACCCCTTCAAAGAACGACCCCTTTGCCAGGGAAGCCTGACAGGGCAGATGCATGCTGAAGGCGGTGCTCTGAAGCGATGTCTAGCTTGTCGGGTTCAAAGCCATTCTGAAGGTTTCTTTAAAAAGTTTTGAAGCTTTCCGTTCAAACATCAGTCCCTTGACCCTAAAATAAACACAAGGAATAGATTATTTCAGAATCCCATGAGTGAGCATGTGACCCAGCAGGGTTAAGCAAATGGTATGCTTCAAAAGAGTTTTCCAGAAAGCTGAAAAGTGTGTTTCAAAATCCAAAAGTGAGGGGAGCAAAACTTCAGAGTAAGTCCCATAGTTAATGTGAAGAGATATATCACACAGAAGATAGAATTAAATAACCGGTGTGAAAAAGCTCTGGGTGTCAAGGACAGCTATACAAATAAGGCGGTTGGTGTAGTAATAACGGAACTCAAATTAAGGAACTGTCACCTTGACAGCCCAAAATTAATCTTAACATGTAGAATCCCAGAGCTGGGCAAGTTTCCAAAAGTCAAAAAGAGAATTTAACAAGTGGCTTTCAAACTCCCACAAGAGGAAAGAGAACTCAGAGTATCAAGAAATTTCAGGCTCAGAAGGGACGCTGGCATCACACACTCTAATCCTTACTCTCCTTCAAAAACTACCTGGACTGGCTCTTGCTTACTCCCTCCAGAGACAGGCAGTTCTCAGTGTTCAATTTATCCTTCCACCAAGCTGAAACTGGCCTCGCAGTAACCTCCACACACTCTCCAGGAAAAAAAAACAAGGTCTCATCCTTCCACAAGTCAACCCTTTGGTCACTTCAAAACTGTATCCCTACTGTCACTTTCTCCAAGCTTAATGTCCCCAGCGACATGGTTTCGAAAGCTTGCTCACCATCTGCCATCCTCCTGGGAACACAAGAGAGTTTTTTTAAGCTCCTCTGGTAGAGGGAAGTCCCTAGAGAGGACACCACCAAATCTTTGATGGCCTGTAAAACCTCTGTCTTTTCTCAGCTCTGGATACCTTGGGGTGGGCCTCCCTAGGGTCATATTCATATTCGGGTGCCTGTGGAGGCGGCATCTAAGCCCGTGGAACCAAGGACTGCAATCTGAAACCCCCATCCCTTGTTCCCATAGGACTGGGCCCTACACTGCCAAGGTTCACTCGCTTAACTCTGAAAGGTCCAGAAGAAGCCGCTAATGGTCCGTCGGGGACAGGGCAAGTGTTGGGATGTGGCCAGAGAAGGCTCTGGCCTGGGAAGTGGCAGTAACGATCGGGGGAGTCGAGACGTGGCCGGCAAAGGCCTGTGGGTGGTGGTGATGGTGTAGGAAGTGGCCTCAGTGTGTCAGCAGAGCAGGAAAAGGGGCGCTAATGAAAGCGATCGGTAACCGCCGGCAGCAGTGGGAAGTGTCTGGCCTCAGCTCCAGGGGGCTGGGACTGGTGGGCAAAGGTGCGGGGATCAATCGGGGCCGGGTCACAGCGCGGAGGGGCCGCCAAAAGGCGCTCTCGGCCGGGGTCCCGCCCTTTGGTGTCCCCGCGCCCCCGGGCGCCGCCCACCCGCCGGAGTAGCCAGGCAGCCCGGGGATACGGGGTCAAGGCTCGGGACTCGGGACCCTGAGGTCCCAGCGACTCCCGCCCGATACCTACGCGCGCGGCGGAGAGGCCCCAGGGTCACGCGCCACCTGCGCTTACCGCCCCCTAAAGTTCCCGCAGAGCTGGCGCGCGCCGATGACGTCAGAGACCAATGGCGGCGGCGGCGGCGGCGCTGGAAGCCTGGCAGGCGGCGTCTCGTCGGGGAAGGCGCTCGGCGGCTCTGCGTCCGCGGCGTAGGGAGGCGGCGGCGGCGGCGGCCCGGGACCCGGGAGCCCAGGCCGAGGTGGACGGCGGAGACGTGCTTCGTCGCATCCAGGAAGCCAGGTGAGTACGGGCTAGGTCCTGGGTCCGAATCTTCACGTCCGTGGGAACCTCCCCAAGCCCCAGTCTCGCCATCTGTAAAGTGGGAATAACTGCAAACTCTTTAAGGGTTATGGTAGGATTTAACGGAGGTAAAGAGCTCGTTACAGACTGGAGCATAGTAAGCGCTCAGTAAAGTTTGTCATTCCTCTTATTGCAGTTGTAGCTGCGTGACCTTGGGCAAGGTATGTAATCTTTGTGCCTCAGTTTTCTCATTTGTGAGATGGACGTGGAAATAGTACCTATATAGGCTTGTTTTGAGGATTCAGTGAATTAGTCAATGGTTTACCATCCCCAACAGTGTCTGGCGTGTGGTACGTGCAGTACCAGTGTTTGGTATTAATATTATGTTAATGTTGGTTATTAGCGGTTTTGCTCACACCGCGGCCGCAACCTGCACACGTGATTGTCATCTTCACGATTATCATCACGCGTTAATTGAGGAGCTGCCCCGTGCCTGGCGCTGGCTTGAGCTCTCTACACACTTTGTCAGAATGAACATCTCAGCCACGCTAGGATCCTGGCAGGGCGCCCATTCTCAGAGAAACATAGGTAATGTGTGGAACCAGGTTTCAAACCCATGTCTTCGGTAACTTCAAAACCTGTGCTTAAAAGCTCTCCGTTATTCTGGTTTATCCCACCCCTCCCGCCATCATTGCTCCGTGCCTTGCTGTGTACCTTACATAGTGTTGGGGAGGAAAAGTTTTTCCTCTACCCTTCTAGGTTCTTTTGGCTGGTCTAATAAGAAAATTGACACAAGACAGGTTAACAGGAGGGAAAACCAAATTTCATCAGGAATGTGCAGGAGTCCCATAATAACATGGCACCCAAGAAAGTGGCCAAATCAGGCACCTTTTATATCTTTCAGACAAGGAAACAATTATTTGTTAGAAAACAGAGGGGCTTGGACTTAGGGTAGCAAGTTCATGAAGTAACAAGCGTCCTTAGCCTTGACTCATCTATCTCTGGCGATAAAGATGCCTTCTATTCTCCTGGTATTTGAGGATCCTTTCATATGCGAGATTTATTTCCTGCCTTCAGGGGAACAAAGTAGGGTCAAAGTGATCTTGCAGTGAATGTTTCTCAAGTAACTATAATTCCAGATAATCAATATGCCACAGTGGCATATTGGGGGTCAGCCTGCCCTGAACCCCACCAATATCACTTAGAACAGTGCCTGACACCCAGGAAGCACTCAATAAATGTTACCCACTTTGGTTATTCAGCATTGTGCCTTTATTTTCAGTCCTTTAAGGGCTCAATCAATAATAGCTTTTGTTAGTGCTTCTTCGGATCAACAGCTGAAGGACCTTCACAACTGAGAGAAATGAGACTAATTTTATGTATTCCCCTCCCCCAGAATTAGGGCCTAGAGTCAGTGGTGACTGAGCCCGAAAAAAAAAGCATCAGTGACTTTTTCTAGGATCTCAGGTGATGCCATTGAGAATGAGTGTGCCTCGGGGCTTGGAGATATCTTAAGAGGTGTCCTGACACTGTTATTCCTCTTCAGCTTTTTCAGTATCCCCTGGAACTCCCTGCTTCTCCCTGTAGCCCCAGGTGTGGTGCAGTCCCCATTGCCCTGAGTAGAGAAGAGCCCAGCACTTTACACGCTGTCCTCCTGTGCACACGCTCACCAGTTTACAAAGCACTGCCTGTACGTCACAGCCCTCCTTTACCCTCTGGGCAGAGCCTGAGGGCAGCCTCTTCAATTCTGTCTCCTCTCTGAGTCCCCTGAACACTGGCTTCTGGCTTGTCCGTTCAAATCCAACAAGTTCAGTTTTTTTTTTCTTTCAATTTTTTTTTTTTTGTGATGAGAGCTTAAGATCTGTCTTAGCAACTTTCAAGTACACCATACAGTATTTTTAACTGAAGTCGCGGTGCTGTGCATTACATCCCCATGACTGATTTATTTTATAACTAGAAGTTTGTACCTTTGGGACCCCCTTCACCTGTTTCACAGCGCCACCCCCCTCCCCCCCACTCTTAGCAACCACCAGTCTATTCTCTGTATCTGTGAGCTTCATGTGTGTTTGTTATATTCCTCATATAAGTGGGATACAGTATTTGCCTTTCTCTGACTTATTTCACTTAGCATAATGCCCTCAAGGTCCATCCATGTTGTCACAAATGGCAAGATTTCATTCTTTTATGGATGAATAATATTCCACTACATATATATAAGTATAGTATGTGTGTGATATACATATATATATATATATATATATATATATATATCACGGTTTCTTTATCCATTCATCCATGATGAACACAAAGGTTGTTTCCACATCTTGGCTATTGTAAATAGTGCTGCAGTGAACATGGGGGTGCATGTATATTTTCAAGTCAGTGTTTTCATTTTCTTTGGATAAATACCCAGAAGTGGAATTGCTGGCTCAAATGGTAGTTCTGTTTTTAACTTTGTGAGGAACCTCGTACTGTTCTCTATAGTAGCTGCACCAATTGACATTTCCACCAGTGGGGCACCAGGGTTCCCCTTTCCTCCACATCCTCACCAACACTTACTATTTCTTGTCTCTTTGATATAGCCGTTCTAACAGGTATGAGGTGGTAACTCATGGTGGTTTTGATTTGCACTTCCCTACTGATTAATTATGTTGAGCATCTTTTCATGAACCTGTTGGCAATCTATATGTCTTCTTTAGAAAAATGTGTATTCAGATCTTCTGCCCATATTTTAATTGGATTGTTTGGGGTTTTTTGGTATTGAGTTGTGTGAATTCTTTATGTTTTGGATATTAACCCCTTATCAGGTATATGATTTGCAAATATTTTCTCCCATTCAGTATGTTACCTTTTCATTTTGTCAATGATTACATTTGCTGTGCAGAAGCTTTTTAGTTTGATGTGGTTCCACTTGTTTATTCTTGCTTTTGTTGCTTTTACTTTTGGTGTCAGATTTTTAAAAATCATCGCCAAAAAAATAAAATTAAAATAAAAAATAAAAAATCATCGCCAATACCTATGTCAAGGAGTTTACTGCCTGTGTTTTCTTCTAAGAGTTTTATGGTTTCAGGTCTTATATTTAAGTCTTAAATCCATTTTGAGTTAAGTTTTGTGTATGGTGTAAGATAGTGGTCTAATTTTACTCATTTTTTGTATGTGGCTGTTGATTTTTCCAAACGCTATTTATTAAAGAGACTGTCTTTTCCTTTGTATATTCTTGGCTCCTTTGTCATAAATTAATTGACCATAGATGCATGGGTTTTTATCTCTGCTCTCCATTCTGTTCCATTGATCTGTGTGTCTGTTTTTAAGCCAGAACCATACTGTTTTAATTAATATAGCTTTGTAATAGAGTTTGAAATTAGAGAATATGATGCCTCCAGCTTTGTTCTTCTTTCTCAGGATTACTTTGGCTATTTGAGGTCTTTTGTGGTTCCATACAAATTTTAGGATTGTCCTATTTCATTAAAAATGCCATTGGAATTTTGATAGGGATTGCATTGAATCTGTAAATTGCTTTGGGTAGTATGGACATTTTAACAATATTAATTCCAATCCCTGAGCAGGGATAGCTTTCCATTTATTTGTGTCTTCTTCAGTTTCTTAATGTCTTGTAATTTTCAGTATGCAGGTCTTTCACCTCCTTAGCTAAATATATTCTTAGGTACTTTATTCTTTTTGATGCAATTGTACATGAGATAGTTTTCTTTTTTTTCTGATAAATATTTTTTATTGAAGTATAGTTGATTTACAATGTTGTATTAGTTTCTGCTGTACAGCAAAGTGATTCAGTTATACATATATACACATTCTTTTTTTAAATATTCTTTTCCATTATGGTTTATCATAAGATATTGAATATAGTTCCCTGTGCTATACAGTAGGAACTTGGTGTTTATCCATTCTATATATAAAAGCTTACATCTGCTAACCCCAACCTCCCACTCCAGCCCTCTCCCAACCCTCGTCCCCTTGGCAACCACCAGTCTGTTCTCTATGTCCATGAGTCTGTTTCTGTTTTATAGGTAGGTTCATTTGTGTCATATGTTAGATTCCACATATAAGTGATATCATATGGTATTTGTCTTTCTCTTTCTGACTTGCTTCACTTAGTATGATAATCTCTAGTTGCATCCATGTTGCTGCAAATGGCATTATTTCATTCTTTTTTATGGCTGAGGAGTATTCCATTGTATATACGCACCACATCTTCTTTATCCATTCATCTGTCGATGGACATTTAGGTTGTTTCCATGTCTTGGCTATTGTACATAGTGCTGCTATGAACATAGAGGTGCGTGTATCTTTTTGGTTTTGTTTTTTATAAATTTATGTATTTTATTTTTGGCTGTGTTGGGTCTTCGTTGCTGCACACGGGCTTTTCTCTGGTTGTGGAGAGCAGGGTCCACTCTTCGTTGCAGTTCATGGGCTTCTCATTGTGGTGGCTTCTCTTGTTGCAGAGCACGGGCTCTAGGCGTGCAGGCTTCAGTAGTTGTGGCGCGCAGGCTCAGTAGTTGTGGTGCATGGGCTTAGTTGCTCCATGGCATGTGGGATCTTCCCAGACCAGGGCTTGAACCCTTGTCCCCTGCATTGGCAGGCACACTCTTAACCACTGTGCCACCGGGGAAGCCCCCACATGTATCTTTTTGAATTAGAGTTTTGTCCGGATATATGCCCAGTAGTGGGATTGCTGGATCATATGGTAATTATATTTTAAGTTTTCTGAGGAACCTCCATACTGTTTTCCACAGTGGCTGCACCAACTTACTTACCACCAACACACCCACAGTGTAGGAGGGTTGCCTTTTCTCCACATCCTCTCCAGCATTTATTATTTGTAGACTTTTTAATGATGGCCATTCTGACTGCTGTGAGGTGGTACCTCATTGTAGTTTTGATTTGCATTTCTCTAATAATTAGCAATGATGAGCATCTTTTCATGTGCCTGTTGGCCATCTGTATTTCTTCTTTGGAGAAATGTCTGTTTAGGTCTTCTGCCCATTTTTTGATTGGGTTGTTTGGTTTTTTGTTGTTGAGTTGTATGGGCTGCTTATATATTTTGGAAATTAAGACCTTGTTGGTTGCATCATTTGCAAATATTTTCTCCCATTCTGTAGGTTGTATTTTCATTTTGTTTATCGTCTCCTTTGCTATGCAAAAGCTTATAAGTTTGATTAGGTCCCATTTGTTCATTTTTGCTTTTGTTTCTGTTGTCTTGGCAGACTGACCTAAGAAAACATTGGTACAATTTATGTCAGAGAATGTTTTGCCTGTGATATTTTCTAGGAGTTTTATGGTGTCATGTCTTATATTTAAGTCTTTAAGCCATTTTGAGTTTATTTTTGTTTATGGTGAGAGGGTGTGTTCTAACTACATTGATTTACATGCGGCTGTCCAACTTTCCCAACACCATTTGCTGAAGAGACTGCCTTTTCCCATTGTATATTGTTGCCTCCTTTGTCAAATATTAGTTGCCCGTAGGTATGTGGGTTTATTTCTGGGTTCTGTATTCTGGTCCATTGATCCATAGGTCTGTTTTGATTACTGTAACTTTGCAGTATTGTCTGAACTCTGGGAAGGTTATGCCTTCTGCTTTGTTCTTTTTCTTCAGGATTGCTGTGGCAATTCTGGGTCTTTTATGGTTCCATATGAATTTCAGGATTATTTGCTCTAGTTCTGTGAAAAAATATCATGGGTAATTTGATAGGGATGCATTAAATCTGTAGATTGCTTTGGGTAGTATGGCCATTTTAGCAATATTCTTCCAATCCAAGAGCATGGGATATCTTTCCATTTCTTTGAGTCATCTTCAGTTTCCTTTATTAATGTTTTATTGTTCTTGGCGTATAAGTCTTTTACCTCCTTGGTCAGGTTTATTCCTAAGTATTTTATTTTTGGGGGTGCGATTTTAAAAGGTGTTTTTTTTTTCATTCCCTTTCTGAATTTCATTGTTGGTGTAAAGAGATGCAGCCAATTTCTGTATGTTAATCACGTATCCTGCTACCTTGTTGAATTCGTTTATCAGGTCTCGTAGTTTTTCTATGGAGTCTTTAGGGTTTTCTATATATAGTGTCATATCGTCTGCATATAATGACAATTTTACCTCTTCCTTTCCAATTTGGATACCTTTCATTTCTTTTTCATGTCTGATTCCTGTGCCCAGGACTTCCAATACTGTGTTAAATAGAAAAGGTGAGAGTGGGCATCCTTGTCTTCTTCCAGATTTTAGCTGGAAGGCTTTCAGCGTTTCACCATTTAATATTATATTGGCTGGGGGTTTGTCATAACTAGCTTTTATTATATTGAGATGTGTTCCCTCTATACATACCCACTTCAGTAAGAGTTTTTTTCATGAATGGATATTGAATTTTGTCAAATGCTTTTTCTGTGTTTATTGAGATGATCATGTGGTTTTTATCTTTTCTTTTTGGTTATGTGGTGTATCACACTGATTGATTTGCATATGTTGAACCATCCTCGTGAACTTGGGATGAACCTCGGTTGTGGTGTATGATCTTTTTTTTTAATTAACTAATTTTATTTATTTATTTATTTATTTATTGGCTGTGTTGGGTCTTTGTTGCTGCACGTGGGCTTTCTTTAGTTGCGGCGAACAGGAGCTACTCTTCGTTGCAGTGCGTGGGCTTCTCATTGCGGTGGCTTCTCTTGTTGCAGAGCACGGGCTCTCGGCACGCGGGCTTCAGTAGTTGTGGCTCATGGGCTCAGTAGTTGTGGCTTGAAGGCTCTAAAGCACAGGCTCAGTAGTTGTGGCACATGGGCTTAGTTGCTCTGCAGCATGTGGGATCTTCCCAGACCAGGGCTTGAACCCATGTCCCCTGCCTTGGCAGACGGATTCTTAACCACTACGCCACCAGTGAAGCCCATCTTTTTTATGTGTTGTTGGATTCAGTTTGCTAATATTTTGTTGAGAATTTTTGCATCTATATTCATCAAAGATATTGGTCTGTCATTTTCTTTTTTTGGTGGTGTCTTTGTCTGGTTTTGGTATCAGAGTGATGGTGGCTTCATCAAATGTCTTTGGGAGTTTTCCCTCCTCTTCATTTTTTTTGGAAGAGTTTGAGAAGGATTGGTATAAGTTCTTCTTTGTATGTTTGGTAGAATTCACCTGTGAAGCCATGTGGCCCTGCATTTTGTTTGTAGGGAGTTTTAAAATTACAGATTCTATTTCACATCTAGTGATCAGTCTGTTCAAATTATCTATTTCTTCTTGATTCAGTTCTGGTGGGCTCTATGTTTCTGGAAACTTAGCCATTTCTTTAGGTTGTCGAATTTGTCGGCATATAATTGTTCATAGTATTCCCTTATGGTTTTTTGTATTTCTGCCATATCAGTTGTTATGTCTTGTTTTTCATTTCTTATTTTGTTGATTTGTGTTCTCTCTCTTTTCTTCTTGTTGAGCCTGGCCAGAGGTTTGTCAGTCTTGTTTATCCTTTCAAAGAACCAGCTCTTGGTTTTACTGAGTTTTTCTAATCTCTTATTTTATTTATTTCCTCTCTGATCCTTATTATTTCCTTCCTTCTGCTGATTTTAGGTTTTGTTTGTTCTTTTTATAATTCTTTTAGGTTGTAGGCTAGGTTGTTTATTTGAGATTTTTCTTGTTTTTTGAGGAAGGCCTGTATCTCTATGAACTTCCCTCTAAGAACTGCTTTTGCTGCATCACATAGATTTTGTATGGTTGTGTTTTCATTTTCATTTGTCTCAAGGTATTTTTAAATTTCTTCTTTGATTTCATCATTGACCGCTTGGTTTTTTAGTGGTACGTTGTTTCGTCTCCATGTAATCATTTTATTCTCATTTCTTTTTCTGTGGTTAATTTCCAGTTTCATGCTTTTGTGGTCAGAAAAGATGCTTGACATAATTTCTGCACCATTAAATTTGTTGAGGCTTGTTTTGTGCCCTAGTATGTGGTCAATCCTAGAGAATGTTCCATGTGCAATTGAAAAGAATGTGTATTCTGGGGTTTTTTTGGATGTAATGTCCTAAAAATACCAATTAAGTCTAACATTTTCTGTGTTTAGGATCTCTGTTGCCTTGATTTTCTGGGTAGAAGATCTGTCCATTGATGTGAGTGAGGTGTTAAAGTCTCCTACTATTATTTTATTACTGTCAGTTTCTCCCTGTATGTCTGTTAGTATTTGTTTTATGTATTTGGGTGTGCCTATATTAGGTGCTTATATGTTGATGAGTTTAAAATCCTTTTCTTGTATTGATCCTTTTAAAATTATATAGTGTCCTTCTTTATCTTTCTTTATGGCCTTTGTTTTAAAGTCTATTTTGTCTGATATGAGTATTGCAACCTCTGCTTTTCAACCTGTGTGTGTCCTTTGCCCTAAGTGGGTCTCTCTTGTAGGCAGCATATTATAGGCTCTGTTTTTAAAAATAAAATCCAGTCTGCCACTCTGTCTTTTGATTGGAGCATTTAGTCCATTGACATTTAAGATAATTATTGATAGATATGTATTTATTGCCATTTTAAACCTTGTTTTCCCATTGATTTGATGTTTCTTCCTTGTCCTTTTCATTTTTCCTTTTGTGGCTTGATGATTTTCTTTTGTATTATGTTTATGTTCTCTTCTTTTTGGTTTTTGTGAATCTATTGTATGTTTTTGATTTGTGGTTACCCTGTTTTTCATGTATGTTACCCCCTTCCTATATCTACTTGTCTTAGACTGGTACTCATATAGGCTCAAACACTTTCTAAGGAAAAAAAATTAGCATTTTCTTACTCTTCTTCCCCGTATTTTATGATTTTGATGTCCTCTATTACATCTTCACGTTCATCCTTTTGCTGTTCACTGTGGTTATCATCACTGTCACAGAAATTTTTTGATTTTTTTTTTTAATCTGTGTACTGGCTTATTTAAGTGATTTACTTTCCCATTGTGATTTTTTCTTTCCTATATGTTCTTACTTCTTTTCTATTTAGGGAAGACCTTTCAATATTTCCTTTAGGATAGGTTTAGTATTCTTTTAGTTTTTGCTTGTCTGAGAAATTCTGTATCTCTCCTTCTGTTCTAAATGATAATCTTGCTGGGTGGAGTATCCTAGGTTGCAGATTTTTCCCTTTCAGGACTTTGAATATATCTTGCCACTTCCTTCTGGCCTGCAACATTTATGTAGAGAAATTGACTGATAGCCTCATAGTAGTGTTCCCTTGTAATTACCTCTTTGTTTTTCTCTTGCTGCCTTTAGAATCCTCTCTTTCTCTTTAACTTTTTTCCATTTTTATTATATGTCTTGGTGTAGGTCTGTTTGGGTTTATCTTGTTTGGGACCCTCTGTGCTTCCTGTACCTGCATATCTGTTTCCTTCTTTGTTTTTTTTAATTTATTTATTTAATTTATTTATTTTTGGCTGTGTTGGGTCTTCGTTGCTGCGTGTGGGTGGGCTTTCTCTAGTTGTGGTGCACGGGCTTCTCATTGTCATGGCTTCTCTTGTTGCAGAGCACGGGCTCTAGGCACAGGCTTAGCAGTCGTGGCACGTGGGCTCAGCAGCTGTGGCTTGCAGGCTCTAGAGTGCAGGCTCAGTAGTTGTGGTGCACGGGCTTAGCTGCTCCACGGCATGTGGGATCTTCCTGGACCAGGGCTCGAACCTGTGCCCCCTGCATTGGCAGGCGGATTCTTAACCACTGCGCCACCAGGGAAGCCCCTGTTTCCTTCTTTAGGTTTGGGAAGTTTTCAGCCATAATTTCTTCGAATTCATTTTCGATCCCCTTGTCTCTTTCTTCCCCTTCTGGAATCCCTGTTATGCATGCTGTATATTATCCTGTAGGTCTCTTATGTTGCTTTCTTTTTTTTTCATTTGGCTTTCTGTCTGTTGTGCTGATTGGGTGATTTCCATTATTCTATCTTCAAGGTCACTTATTCGTTCTTCTGCATTATTCATTCTGCTGTTCATTGCCTTTCGGTCAGCTTTCATATCTGTAAATGAGTTTTCTAATTTTTCTTGGTTCCTCTTTATAGTTTTACAGTACTCTGCATTTCTGTCAATAGCCTTTCTTAATTCCTTCCGTATTTTCATTATCCCATTTTTGGAACAGGTGTCTGTTAGACTGAAGAGGTCTGCTTCATTGTTCTCTCAGGGGAATTCTTTTGGTCTTTTAACTGGGAGTTGTTCCTCTGCTTCTTCGTTTTACTTACATTTCTCTTACTCTGTGAGTTTAGGAGAAGCAGTTGTCTACTGTGGTCTCGGAGGGCTATTTATATGTGGAGGCGTCCCTGTGTAGCTTGTGGAGTGTTCATATATTTGGTGCAAGGGTTGTTTTTAGTATGGATGCTTGTCGCCTCTTTCTTCAGCGTGTGCTAGGCATTGTCCCCTTGATAGGGGTGTACAGATGTGTGGTGGCTGATGCCTGGTCCTGGGGTTCTTGGTGGCAGTGTTGGCTTAGGCGCACCCCCCGAGCACACAGTGGGAGCGGAGGCGGCTCTCAACCGCTCCTGGCATCTGGGTGGGTGGCAGCGGCAGCTCACGACTGCCCCTGGAACCCATGCAGTGTCCTGCCCTCTGCGAATGCGCACACAGGGAAAAAGGCTACAGTGGTGGGTCCCGCCCCTCCCCTGTCACACCCCCCAAACAATGTCACCTGGCCTCTAAGGTGGTCTGGGCTTCCTCTGCATACACCCTCAGTTGTGGTCACACAGATTCCAGCCCCTCATGCCCCCGCCCCGAGCTTTTTTCCACACAGCCACCCCCAGCCCTCTCTCAGGGTCTGATTGAAGCCCAGGTTCCAGCACCCAGCCCTTGCCTCTGCCGGCGGATGCACATCTCAGGCTGGGGAGTGCAGGGCAACGGCACTGACCGTCTGTGAAGTCCTCTGTCTGCCACAAACCAGCTGCTGTGTTCTCCCCAAGGCTCTGAAGCTCTCTGTCTGTCCTGGCCAATCTCCCGACCGGTGAGGGGGCTTCCCAGGGTGTAGAAACCTTTCCTCATTCACAGCTCCTTCCCAGGGGCACAGGTTCTGTCCTGATTCCTTTCTCACTTTCTTTTTTTTTTTTTTTTCCTTTCGTCCTACCTGGTTACATGGAGATTTTCTTTCTCTTTTAGCAGTCTGAGGTCTTCTGCCAGCATTCAGTAGGTATTCTGTGAGAATTATTCCTCACGTAGATGTATTTTTTTTTTTTTTGTACTGTGTTTGGTCTTCATTGCTGCGTGCGGGCTTTCCCTAGTTGCGGCGAGCGGGGGCTACTCTTCGTTGCGTTGCGCGGGCTTCTCATTGCAGTGGCTTCTCTTGTTGTGGAGCACGGGCTCTAGGCACGCGGGCTTCAGTAGTTGCCAACCCACCTGATCTTAAAAGGGCACTGGCCTCCCTGTCTTCCCCATTGGTCCTGGGAATCCTCAACTTCCAGGAAAGCCAGTTGGTCTCCAGTCACCTTTAGGACCTGGTGGACCTATTGGACCTGGAATGCCTCGTGGACCACCACCTCTACTGAGACCTCTCTCTCCTTTTTCACCTGAGGGTCCAGGAGGACCTTGAATTAAAGTGATATTTTTCAATGTCTGAGAATGTTCCCAGTCTTTTAGCCTGAAATCATTAGTGCTATTATTCAGTAGTTTCACTTCTCCTTTTATTTCCTGTTCCAAATGCACTTTTTTTCCCCCAGAGACATAATTTCTGCTTATGCATTATACACATGCTCCTTTAACTTACTCATCTCCTGCCACTATTCTGATGATAGGTACAAGAACTGCAAACACAAGGAGATAAAGGGCAATCAATGCAGCTTTGAAAGACTTAGTTTCTCTTGAAGGGCAAGGCCATTTTTAGGATTCAGAGGAAGCAAAGCTGCCACTGAGCAAGCATCAGACTTCACAAATTCTGAACAGCTATCAGTGTTCTCCTGTTGACTGGGAAAGCTATCCCACTGTGTCATACTTCTGAAGCAGAAGCCACTAGAGCCATAAACTGGTGAGGACACTTAAATGATCATTTTGATGAATTCCTGGAAGCTGAGTGAGGACTCGTGTGAGAGTCTCTGAGAGACTTCTGGGGGCTTCAGTCCTAGGGGCACCCCCAAACTTTCCTGGGCTTTACCTGCAGGAACCCAACCAGGGTCTTACAGTGAAGAGCCAAGAAAAATCACCTGGTGCCTCTGGCAGAGGGAGGGGAAAACTAACCATTTAAAATACATCCAGAGCATTCTTCATAACAAAGGCTTGCTCTCCAGTGAAAAAGCCATATGTATATAGCCTTTACTATGTTATGTTCCCTCTATACCTGCTGTGTTCAGAGTGTTTATCATAAATGGAGGTTGAGTTTTGTCAAATGATTTTTCTGCATCTATTGATGTGATCATGTGATTTTTATCCTTCATTTTGTTAATGTGATGTATTACGTTGACTGATATGCAGTTGTTGAGCCAACCTTGCATCCCTGGAATATTACATCCCACTTAATCGTGGTGTATGATCCTTTTAATGTATTTTTGAATTCGGTTTGCTAATTTTTTAAAAAGATTTATTAATTTATTTTTTGGCTGCATTGGGTCTTAGTTGCAGCACACAGGATCTTCATTAAGGCACGCAGGACCTTTCGTTGTGGTGTGCAGGCCCTTCGTTGTGTGTGGGTTTTGTCTCTCTAGTTGTGGTTCGCGGGCTCCAAAGCACAGGGGATCTGTAGTTTGCAGCACGCGGGCTCTAGTTGAGGTGTGCCAGTTCAGTAGTTGTGGCGCACGGGCCCAGTTGCGCCGCGGCATGTGGGATCTTAGTTCCTTGACCAGGGAATGTGTCCCCTGCATTGTAAGGCGGATTCTCTATCACTGGACCACCAGGGAAGTCCCTGGTTTGCTAACATTTTTGATGAGCATTTTAGTATCTATGTTCGTCAGGGGTATTGGCCGGTAATTTCCTTTCCTTATGGCATCCTTGTCTGGTTTTGCTAGGGTTATGCTAGCCTTATAAAATGAGTTTGGAGGTGTTCCCTCCTCCTCTATTTTTGGAAGAGTTTGAGAAAGATCAGTATTAATTCTTCTTTGAATATTTGGTAGAATTCGCCAGTGAAGCTATTTGGTCCTGGACTCTTGTTTGTTGGGAGTTTGGTTTTTTTTTTTTTTTTTGCGGTACGCAGGTCTCTCTCACTGCTGTGGCCTCTCCCGTTGCGGAGCACAGGCTCCGGACGTGCAGGCCCAGCGGCCACGGCCCACGGGCCCAGTCGCTCCGCGGCATGTGGGATCCTCCCGGACCGGGGCACGAACCCGTGTCCCCTGCATCAGCAGGCTGACTCTCAACCACTGCGCCACCAGGGAAGCCCGGGAGTTTTTTGATTACTGATTCAACCTCCTTACTAGCAATCAGTCTGTTCAGGTTTTCTATTTCTTCATGATTCAGTCTTGGAAGGTTATATATTTCTAGGAATTTATCCATTTCTTCTTGGTCGTCCAGTTTGTTGGCATGTAATTGTTCCGAGTGGTCTTTATGATCCTTTATATTTCTATGGTATCAGTTGTTATATGTCTTCTCTTTCATTTCTATGGTATCAGTTGTTATGTCTCTTTCACGATCTTCCTGGACCAGCCCTGTTTTTTTTTTCTTGGTGAGTCTAGCTAACGGTATGTCAATTTTTATCTTTTCAAAGAACCAGCTCTTGGGCTTCCCTGGTGGCGCAGTGGTTGAGGGTCCACCTGCTGATGCAGGGGACACGGATTCGTGCCCCGGTCCGGGAAGATCCCACATGCTGCGGAGTGGCTAGGCCCGTGAGCCATGGCCGCTGAGCCTGTGCCTCCGGAGCCTGTGCTCCGCAACGGGAGAGGCCACAACAGTGAGAGGCCCACGTACCGCAAAAAAAAAAACCAACCAGCTCTTAGTTTTATTGATCTTCTCTATTGTCTTTTTAGTCTTTATTTCCTTCATTTCTGCTCTGATCTTTTTTTTTAATATAAATTTATTTCATTTATTTATTTTTGGCTGCACTGGGTTTTTGTTGCTGCGCGCGGGCTTTCTCTAGTTGCGGACAGCGGGGGCTACTCTTCGTTGTGGTGTGCAGGCTTCTCATTGCGGTGTCTTCTCTTGCTGCGAAGCACGGGCTCTATGCATGTGGGCTTCAGTAGTTGTGGCGCATGGGCTCAGTAGTTGTGGCACATGGGCTCAGTAGTTGTGGCACACAGGCTTAGTTGCTCCGTGGCACGTGGGATCTTCCTGGACCAGGGCTTGAACCTGTATCCCCTGCATTGGCAAGTGGATTCTTTTTTTTTTTTTTAATGTATTTATTCATTTAATTTTTGCCTGCATTAGGTCTTAGCTGCTGCACGTGGGCTTTCTCTAGTTGCAATGAGGGGGGGCTACTCTTTGTTGTGGGGCACAGGCTTCTCATTGTGGTGGCTTCTCCTGTTGCAGAGCACAGGCTCTAGGCGCGCGGGCTTCAGTAGTTGTGGCCCGTGGGCTCTAGAGCACAGGCTCAGTAGTTGTGGCACACGGGCTTAGTTGCTCCGTGGCATGTCGGATCTTCCCAGACCAGGGCTCGAACCCGTGTCCCCTGCATTGGCAGGCGGATTCTTAATCACTGCACCACCAGGGAAGTCCCAAGACTTTTCTTGTTTCTTGAGGAAGCCACTTATCACTATGAACATCCTTCTTAGAATAGCTTTTGCTGCATCCCATAAATTTTGGTATGTCTCTGTTTTAAAGTCTATCTTGTCTAATAGAAGTATAGCTCTCCCGCTTTCTTTTGGTTTATGTTTGCATGGAATATCTTTTCCTAGCCCTTCATTTTCAGTCTGTGTGTCCTTATGTCAGAAATGATTCTCTTGTAGGTATGGGTCCTGTGTTTTAATCCATTTACCAACTCTATGTCTTTTGATTGGAGAATTCATTCATTTCATTTAAATTAATTATTGACTGTGTTTTGCTCTGGTTTGTGGAAAACAGTTGACTTTAAAGAAAGCCGAGACACTTGGTTTTGTCCCTTTTACTTTCACCTTGGAATTATTTGTAATAACAAAGGCCATTTATTGAGTACCTGCTCTGTACGAGGCACTGTGTTGAGTGTTAACCCATTTCACTCCTACCGTAACCCTTTGTAATGGGTACGGTTCTTATCCCTATTTTAGAGATGAGGAAACTAAAGTTCAGAGAGGCTAAATCTCTGCATCTAACCACCAATTGTGGAGCTGCACCTGTGTGCCAAGACCCAGACCAACGTGTCCCCAGGGGTCAGGGGCCTCCTCCAGGAAGCCCTCTCTCCTGCCATCTCTGAGCCCCAGTAGCTCTGCTCTGGCCATATTCACCTGGTACCCTCCTCCAGTCTCACAGGTGGACTCTGTGTCTGAGGGTGCTCCACCATCCTCACATCCCAGCCAGGAGGAAGGTCTCTGTTAGGGCAGCCCTGAAAGGGATGAGAGATGACCACACCATTTTTTCTCAACAGGGAGGACCTGCTTATCTCTGATTTCTGGAGTTCAGCACTAGGTGGGTACCATCTGGCTCAGGCTGGAGGCAGTCAGGGTGGGAGGAGGGCCTGGATGTGGGCAAAGCAAGGAATCCAGCTCTCACTGGATGAGGTTTTGCTTCACAGAGTGGTGTGCATGCTGGGTTCTAATTCTGACTTCCCCCTTACAACTGTGTGTCTTTTGGCACTTAACTCTGGTCCTCAGTTTCTTTATCTGTGGAATGGACATGAAAATGTGCATATCCTGTAGTGTAATTCTGAATATTAAATGAGGCATTCAGTAACGTGCTTACGACAGTGTGTGCCTGCTGCACAGGAGGCAGTAACTGTTAGTTGTCACTATCAGTGTTGTTACCTTCCCCTTGACTTTACATTGTAGACCCCACCCCCTGCTGTTATACTCTCTTCCTAAACATAATCTGTGGCAACATAAATATTAATACACAATGTGAATATACCATAGTTGTAATTTTTATTGAGGGACACTTAGTTTCCTTTTTTGTTGTTTTTTTAAAATTGTACATAATTTTTCTTTTTTTAAACAGTAATCAAAACTTAAAAATTTGTTTTTAATTAAAAGAATTTTTTTAGCCGCACCGTGCAGCATGTGGGATCTCAGTTCCCCAACCAGGGATCAAACCCCTGCCCCCTGCGGTGGAAGTGCAGAGTCTTAACCACTGGACCACCAGAGAGTTCCCAATATACATAAATTTTCAATGAGCACCCTTATGCATAAAGTTTTTACCAAATTTAGGGTAATCTTCTTAGTATATATTCCCAGAGGTGGAAGTGATCAACCTGATATCCACTGTCAAGTTGTTTTCCAAAAAAAGCTTTTACTGATTCTTTGACCAGCATGGATGAAAAGAGCCAGCTTTTCGTGCAACCTTTCCTAGCCTGGGTCTTACATAAAGGTATCCTTGCTGGTAAGTCAAAACTGGTATCTTATTATGGGAATATAGGGCTGTTTGCTTTTTGTTTTGTTCTACGTACAGATCTGTTCTGCTAAATTCAGTACCAGTGTAAGAGGAGAGACGAGAACTCACCACTCCGTGAAACGACTTAGACAGAGTATTTTCCATTACTGTCTAGAAGCCCCAGCCTACCTTTTTTTCTTTTAGCTTTTTACACATTAAATATTCTTATTCCCAGTTATTTATAGTGTCATTTTGAGAGCTCTGCTCCTCTATTCTTTTTTATTGTAAAAAAAAAAAAGTAGGTATTTCAGACCATCACTTGCATTTACCTGGTTGCCTCTTATTAGATTAGAATGAGTTGACAATGAGCGTTAGATGGAAACCATGCCCATGAATGAAACCTGATTTTTGCTTGAAACATTCTTTTCAGTTGTAGGCTGTGGGTAGCCAGGGAGCGGACAGCCATCAGTTCTGGGTGGACGTGGTAGCATGTCCCGGGCACGTTTGGGAGCGAGGCCAGCAGCCCTTTTCTCTGAGGAGCTGAAGCCTTTTCAAGCCTGCTCCTCTTCTCCCTGGGTCCATGGAGGATTTGGTTCTCAGGGTCAGAGCATGCCCTCTGACTGTACTGGGCCTGCTCTTTCAGAAACCATCAACAGGTGTCTTAGGAAATATCTGGAACAGCTGAAGGCCCCTGTGGGGCCTCTTTCAGAAGCCCTTGGAAACCTGCATCTCGACTCATCACCAGGTGAGTCAGATGTGGCCCCTGGCTCCGTCCCAGAAGAGACCCCTGTCACAGGATCCTGCCGTTTGAAGTGTGTGTGTTACGGCGTTGGGAACTTCGCCACCTGCATCATAGCTAGAAACCAGCTCGCATTTTTGCTTCTCTTTCTGGAAAAGTGCCAGGTAAAT
This sequence comes from Delphinapterus leucas, assembly GCF_059928025.1. NCBI lineage: Eukaryota > Metazoa > Chordata > Mammalia > Artiodactyla > Monodontidae > Delphinapterus > Delphinapterus leucas. Next base: position 20,038,984 of record NC_143142.1, read on the forward strand.
TTTGGTATCCTTCTTTATTGTCTCTTTCCTTGGTCTTGTGCACACAGATGTTGACTAAGCCACTCATTTGCCCTCTGCAGATCCCCAGAAGTCACTGCTGGGTGTATGACCCTCTGTTTAGCCAGCTGGAAATTGCGGTTCTTAGCACCCTTGGTGTGGTTGTTCTCAGTGAGAATGAGGTACGTGGTTTAAGAGAGGGGAGCAGGGAGGGCTGGGCAGCTGCTCACCAAGCTGACCCCGGGCCCTGTCCCGGGGCGCCAGGCTCTGTGACTAGCGGTGCCTCCTCCCCAGGGCGTCCGTGTGTGGCTGGTCTGATACCCCGTTTGGACCTATGTTGTGCCTGTCAGAAGAAAAAAATCACACAATGGCACAAACGTTAGGTTTGCAAAATTCTCGTTAAGAATTGTGTCCCAATTTTATGCTTAGTTGGTAGTTACTGTTGCTGCAGGAGAATAGAAGGCACAGTCTCCGCACCTCAGACGAGGTCCTTCCGGTTGGAAGGTGCCCTGTCCTGGGGGAGGGAAGCCGTAGACCAGTCACACGCATAGCACCCGGCTGAGAGTTGCGGCTAGGTCCTTGGCCTACCCTGCACCCCCTAAAAAGGCTGGGATTCAGATTTCTGAGACCTCTGGAAAAAACATCATTGCACAAGCCAAGGGCTGGAGCGACTCTATGCAGGTACCCCTACATTTAGTCAGGCATTGTCTTGGGGATCACAGAATCATCATTTTGTTCCTCTCGGTTCTGAAACCGCCATCCCATTGCTTATTATGAAACGTGAAAATTAAGCCCAGCTGAGAGGAGAGTCAGTCTCTGATGTTGGCGGGGTCCTAAAACACTGCGGTTCAGCTCAGGTCCTCCCGAGCTCTGAGTGCCTGCTCTGTGCGAGGCAGGGAGCTCTGGGGAGCCCGAGGGCGGTGGGCGCTGCTCTCCGCCACTGCAGGGCACGTGGCTGTGAACAGGCGCATGACGAGTGGACAGCGAGCAGAGCCACGCCTGGGAACTGAGACAGAGGACACCTGTGCTCTTCCGGGGGTCCAGGAAGGCTTCCTGGGTCTGAGCTGGGATTTGAAGGTCTCCCGGGAGTTTGCTGAGAGCCAGGACTGCAGGCAGCCTGGGCAGAGCCGCTGCTCAGGAACCACGGCCAGTGTGTCATGGGCCGGGGAAGCTGCAGGGAGAGAAGAGAGGCCTAGGGTCGCCGGCGCCAGACAGCAAGGGCCAGGGGGCTTGTTCCCGCCAGAGAGGTGGCAGAGATGGCATAGAGCAGAGGTTCTCCAGAGGCGGTGACTGGACCCCCAGGGCACGTTTGAAAAGGACTGAGTTACGATAGGGATCTGCAGAAAGTGACTCAGGAAATCACAAGTACCTGAGGGACAGTGACCTCTGCTGTCCCTCCTGCCCTGCTGTCACGGACCCAAGCTGCCCCTTCATTAGTCCAGAGCCTTCTGCGTTCATGGGGCACGTATTTGTTAAGTAAATGCGAGTTCTTTCTGGACTTCATGATTTCTTGACTTTTAGTCCCGTATAATCCTATAGATTTCACATGCACTGCTTATGTAACTATTCCACAAGAGAATGTAGTAGTTTTTTTCCATTTGATGCTTCAACTCGCCTTCCCCTCAGCTCATCATTTGTCCAGCTACATTGACCTGTGGTGACATGTAACGTGTAAGTTGAACGTGCACTAGTTGATTTGATGCATTTTTTTGTAAGATGATTGCAAGCGAGCTAACACATCCTTCAGCACCACACAGGATTACGTTCATTTTTTGGTGGTGAGAACTCACAGCTCATTATCACTCTGCCCTTCCCTCACCTTGTTGTAAGAAGTGTGTTTACACCTGTGCACGTTGTACCCCAGGAAGGAAAACGGAGTGTGTACGGTGAGCCCACCGTCTTTTACATGCTCCACTGTGGGACGGCGCTCTACAACAACCTTCTATGGAGGAACTGGTCCATAGATGCCCTTTCCAAGATGGTCATCGTTGGAAACAGTTTCAGAGGACTCGAGGAAAGGTAAGCCTGGGAACGCCGAGGTGCCACCAGGCCCTGAGGTGAACCCATTCCTCAGACTGACCTGCAAGCAGGAAACGTTGCACACTTGGTGGAAAGGCTTTTCCATGGGAACCTGGACAGGGGGTTGGAGCTGGGAGATGTCAGCCCTGAGTCAAGCTGGGAAGCAAGTTAAGGAGTCTTTCTGCCAATAATTCCTCCCTTCCCTTAGGACAGGCAGAAACGGCTTTTTAAAATGGGGGAAAAAACATTTGATTTCTCTTCTTAAAGCTGCATAACATCCCCCTCCTGCTTCACGATGCCTCGGTGTCTGCTGTCATTTTTCCCTGATGAAAATGGGCAGTGACTGGGGCGTTCACACCTTCTACTAAATATCCTACTCTGCATCCCACATTTTTAAAAGAAAGATTTTTTGATCTATTTCAGTCACCTTGCCCCTCTGTGTCTTAAGTTGAATGAAACCACTCTCAAACCACCTAATCAGATTTTTAAAAAAATTTTTGTTCTAGGTTGTTGACAAGGATTCTGCAGAAACATTATCCGTATGTTGCAAAGGTATCTGCCTGAGTGAAGGGGCTGGGGTGGGACATCATACATACCTCTCCATTACCCTGGAGAATTCTGCCTTCACCTGTAGCAGCGGGAGCTCCCGAGGGGCTAACCGAAGGCACGGCGAGGTTACAGCACCGTCAGCTCTCGCGAGGGGTCTGTGTTCCAGAAAGCTAGGACGTTTTAGTGCATTGCTTCATTTTTTCTTAATTATTTCCTCTATTCTTAGTATCTGGTCTGCAGTAGGCACTGCCCTTGGGGCTTCCAACTCATTGCACAAAGCACTTAAAATACCTTACTCCTTATTTTTTAAAAAAAGTGAGGTGGGGGTGAATAGTAAAACGGGACTAACCCAGGAGGGTGGGCCTTACTGGGACTCTCAAGGTTTTGTTTTACTTCGAATTTTCCCGCTCAGATTTTGAAAGGACGGGAGGAGCTGGCATTCCCTCAGACTTCACAGTACACGGACGTATTTAATGACACCTCCGTCCACTGGTTTCCTGTACAAAAGCTAACACAACTCTCCACGGACACTTGGGCCTTCCGGGAAGAACCGGATTACCAGGACTGTGAGGGTCTCGAGATCATCAGGAACAAGACAGAAGAAGACCCTTCAGCCACTGACTTGAACCCGCTGTGATGTGTCGGCAGAGGCGGTCGCCATGGAGGGACTGCAGTGAGTCCCCGTTCAGACAGGGCAGGAAGTACGTCAACTGTGATTTAAAATACTGTTTGTTTATTCACCAGTCTGTCCGTGGCAGGTGCTGCGGTCTACTTGGCCATGTCAATCAGGCTCTGCAGGGAGGTGGGCACCCAGGTCTTCTCCCCCTGCACGAACACCACGCCCCTATCGATGTAGATGACGATGCGGCCGAAGGTGTACAGCTGCTTCCCTTCGTGTCGCTTCCCGATGACGGGCATGAAGACGATGTTGTGCTCCTCGGCCTTGGTCTCAATGAGGTCTTTAAAGTTCATGGGCACGGAGCTGGCAGCCACGCCGATGCCTCTCTGGGCCATGTTCTCAGCCTCTCGTCGTTCCTGCATGGCCTCGTACTGGAAATCCTTCCTCCGCTCCGTGTGGGTGAGGTAGGCGATGTTCTCCCGTGCTCCGGGCTGCATGTAGGCACCTGGCAGATAGAGGGGGGTGAGGGACAGGTCCCAACATGACAGAAATGGAGACGCCGACTTGGCCTAGGGCTGGGTATGCCACAGGCACCGTCTCCTAAGGCCTCCTGGTGCCTCAGAGCACGGGTTTAAAATAAACCAGATGATCAAGCACCTTGGGGGAAATGTGGCCAGCTGGCTGCAACCAGAGATTATTAAATATTCCACATAATAAAGAAGCATCTATTCTTATGGGCCAGAAACCTTGACAGTCATTAGCCACTGTTCTGTTCCCTTCTTGCTAGAGTTTTCACTCCACACTTCCCCCAGGGCAGCTTTTAGAACCCTGAAGACAATGGCCTATACATTTAACTTACTTACCCATACAGGCCCCTAGCCCTGGAAGAACTTTATATCCGGGGAGCTGAAACACAGATGCTTCAGCTTCACAGATGAAGGGATGATACAGGACCATATTTGCCTCATTAAATGCAGTATGTGTCTATGAATTCTAACTCTGTTTTCATGTAATAGGCTAAGTAGAAAGAATTAAAGCCTCGCCTCGGGAAATAGAAATTACAATCCCAGCTGCCACGCTGTAGTTCTGTGACCTTGAATGAGCTCTTGACCTTCTCTGTGAAACACGGCTAGACTAGGTGCTCCATTGGCCTTTGCTTTGAGACGTGAGCACACTCTTCACAGAGGACTGGCTGAGTGGCTCCCAGGCAGAGGGACTTGCCTAGAACTGAGTAGTTCGGGAATAGATTAGATAGTAAACGAACCAGCTGCCTACTTCTGACACACCAAAGACACCATCTACTGAGTGCCATCCACGAACAGTACGTACCTTGGTCCCCCTAGGTGCTTAATAAAAACCTGGAAGTGGGTCCTTACTACTGCTTTACAGGTGAAGAAAATGGGCTAAAGAAGTTAAGCAGCTACTAAGCGTTAGACTGTCGCCCAGCCCCAGGAGGTGGGGGAGTGGCTGCTAGCTAAATAAGTAATGTGATGGGTCTTGTGGGCAAGAGTCTGTGTGCCCTGCAGGCGACGGTGAGCCCACTGGTACCTGAAAACTCCGTCATTTCCATGCTCAGAAACGTGGAGCTGGCCCAGGATCTCCATAAAATGGAACCCTCACTCACCGACATTGGAGGACACCGCCCTGTTCATGATATCAAGTGCCTCGTTAAATTTGTCCTTGACGGATGGGTGCGCCAGCACTTGGTCTGAGAACATGGACTTCCAACCCAGGTACCACTTGGTGATCTCCTCGTAATTTGGGCTGTTACTGAGCCAGGAGCACAGCACCTGCCAAAAGGGAACAAACATGAAACCTGCATCCACAGTGGCAACGAAGGGGAGCAAAACTTCCAAAGGGGCCACTTGTTTTGTTTGGGTCCTGCTCCTACAAGCTGATGATACCTGCAGGGGGTCAGCTCGGTAGCTAAGCGCCCTGCATGTAAACTGCATCTCGGCCTCCCACCTACACACGCGATAGCAGTCCCCACCTTACAGGGCTGTTGAGGAGGGGGTGGTAATCAGGCCCAGTGCTTAGAACAGCATCGGGCACATGGCAAATGTCCAATAAAGTGGTGCTCGCTGTTCCTGCCCGCCTCGTTCTTACCTTGCCGTGTAGCTTACCTTCATTGTGTGGCCACAGCACTGCCACCCAAGGCTCCAGTGACTCCCTCCCTGTCCCCAACGCACCCCAACAAAGCGTACCTGAAGCCACTTGGGGAAGAAGTGCTTTTCAAGAAGCCCCACCAGGCTGGAGACAGAGATCATCCCTTCCCAGTCGATGACCCAGTAAAAAGCATCCATGTGCTGCTGGTGGGGGTTGATGACCAACTCCCCGAGGCACATCCCTGGAAGAGAAACCCAGCCTCTAAGGCAAAGCCGCATAGCAGTGGCATCACCAGACAATGTCAGCTTTCGATCTGCTTTTAAAGGTCAAGTTTAAGCTCCTGTGGCAATTCTTAAAAATTGTTTTCTTCTCTAATCCAGAAATAGCTCTATTTTTAGAATCCAGTACGACAAAAATTTCAGAATACCTGTGGCTACACTGTCAGAAAAGGCCCGAACCGGACCAATCAGGAGGCAGGCAGGGTCTGATGTGGTTAGTGCAGAAAGGGACCTGGTTAACATTTATATTCGGCCTCAGCGCACAAAACGCCACCTCTTATACTGAGAAATATGCGCTCAGAGCTCAAAGGCCATGTTTTTAAGCAGCACCGTCATTACCGCCAGCCACAGAAACCAGGCACCGAAGCTGCATCTCCCCGTTTCCTTACCCAGTTTGGGCACTATGTTCTTGACCATGAATGCTTCCCAGGAGCCGGGGGTGAAGACATCTTTCCAGGGCTGGAGGATGAGCTTGGCCGAGGAGTCGCTGGGGTGCCACTTCTGCAGGGCGCTGGCCAGCTTGCTGCGGATGGGGGAGTAGAGCGGCTCCAGGCGCGCCTGCATGAGAGGCAGCCACGGGTGGATCCACGAGTGGATGGGGACGGTGTCTGTGAGCGGGTTCCAGTTTTCCACCTGCAGGAGGAGTGGGGGAAAGGCAGCAGTGAGAGGATGAAGAGAAATGCGAAACGAGCCCCCGTGCTTCCTGATGACAACCGTTTCCCACACCCGGCCTCACCTCCTTCTGCAGCTTGGGGAAGACGAGCTGGTCCAGGATGTTATCCAGGATCCACACGGGAATGATGTGCACCCAGCTATCCAGAAAGTCCACCATCGGGTCACAGTTCCTCGGTTGCCAGTGAGTGACGATATTTCGAACAAACGGCATCCAGACTTCCCATATCAGCCTACGCGAGAAAGGCAGGGGGCGGCTGGCTAAAAGCACTGACTGGTTTCCATGTGTGCAAAGTACATCGCCACCTACTAGAGTAAGAAAGAAAATGCCAACAGCGGGGCAATCCAGTCACGGAAAACCACCGGACCGGCCCATGTGTTGGCCAGACGTGCGCCTGCCTGGACCCCGCTCTCCTGGCCGCCCACTCAGCCTTGGGGCCTGTCTCGTCAGTAGCACCTGCCGGGTCCCACCCTCCAAGCGTCGTGTGCTTCCCCAGCTGGAGCTCTATCTGCACAGCCAACGCCCCTCATGCTTTAGGGTCACAGCTTCAACGTCACCTCCCCCGAGAGACCTGTGCCCCCCCCCACAGGTGTGCACCCTTGTCATTCTCTACTGCTGGACCCAGGTGGCAGCCTGGATTTATCTGTCCACTTCCTTGGTTACCACCTGCCTTTTCCCCTCACTGGAAACAGGCTGTCTCTTCACTCCCAGGGTAAGGCAGCACGGAGCACAGGCAGATCCTCAACGGCAACTTGACAGGTGTGGGGTGAACTAATGAATGAATTTAAATTCCCCGAGCAGCATCGGCACGTGGCCAGGGCTCATACAGGCATTGCCCCCCCCCGTCCCCCCCCCGAGGAGCACCTGTGGAAGGCATCTGCAGAGAGGTCCTGCCCCCCGTGGGACAACAGCTGGTCGTTCTCCAGGAGGCTTTTCCACTTGGAGATGATCTCGGTGCCATACGTACAGTCCTGAGGAGAAACACAGCAGCTGAGAGGCAGCCGGCTGATGGCCCCCTTGCCCCCGGGCCTGCCCCGGAGGAGAGGCAGCGCGGCGGACTCCCCGCCCACTCACCTTGAGGGGGTCCCACTCCTTGAAGTAGTCCTTCATGAGCGGGTAGACGATGGCCACGGCCAGGTCCACGCGGTCGGACATCCTGTACTCCTCGTAGTACTTGTCCTGCAGGGTCTCGAAGATGTGGGCGCACTCGTCCAGGGTGAGGGGGTCACTGCAGCCGGGCTGCAGGCGCCGCTCGCACTCCTCCACGAGCCCCAGGACCTTGCTCAGGTTGGAGATGGCCCGTTCCTCGTGCTCCAGGACCTCTGACACCTTTTCCAGCTCGTGGGACAGGTTGACCACCATGTCTCGCTCGTACTGCAGCTGCCGGTCATTCTGGATGATCTCCTGCTCTGTGAGGTCGATGAGCAGCTGCAGGTTGTGCTCCAGCTCCGGCAGTGCGAAGCCGGGGGCCTTGGCCTCCTTGCCGGGCTGGGGCGGCTGCTGTGACTGCAGCGGGAGCCCGTCGTCGGGGACGCTGTGCTTGTGGCTGATCTGGCTGTAGCTGTAGTAGACCTTCTGCTCCCGGCCCGTCATGTCTATGACCTTGGAGAAGGCGGCAGAGGGCACGTGGGTTAATGCTCACCGCTGCTGCCCTGTTAGACACACACCTGAGCCCGGGGAAGGCACAACGCTAGTGGGAACGTGTCAAAACCACACCGTTCAGCAGAGCTGGAGAAGGGCGGTGTTTCTCAAAGTGGGGCCTGGGCTGCGCTAGATTGGAAGAGACTCCAGGGACAAAACAACCAACCGGTTGTTGATTCGGTCCCTCTGGACCAACCGGATGAAGACGACTTTTTAGCAAAACTGATGAAATATGAATGTGGACTATTTAGTTGAGATGAAAATCTATTTTCATGGAAAAGTAGAGGCTGTACTGATCAAAGCAGAAAAAAATGCATATTTAGACAAAAACACCTGGAAGGATGTACATCACAGGTGTGAAAAACAGTCATTTATGGGAAAGGAAAGTTATTTCCTAATTGTCTAAAACGTACTGCATACTGCTCTGTAGTAATAGTTTTTTAAATTTAAAAACAACATGAAACATACAAAAGGCAACCGAGGAAATGAGCTAACTTCAATGTCTGAAGGAGACTGAGGAAACGAGAACGTGGCTGTGCTGAAACAGAAGCATCGCCATCACCTGAGGTGAGAGTGTAATCTCTGAACCACCTGTATAACAAATACCTGGGGGAAAATAACGGAGCATGAGGCCTCAGGCCCCATCTAGATCTACAGCCTCAAAATCTCCAGCTGTGACCTGGACATCTGCGCTTCTCACCAGGTCCCCAAGTAACCTGATACACAACACCCTGACCTTTGAGAACCCACTCGACTTTCTGTAATACACACACACTGTATCTCCTACGCTACGTCCCCTACAACAGACATCTGTCACCAATGTTCTCTGGCCACTAGGGACAGTAATGGAAAAGCTCAGAGACTATCCGTACAGAACAGTGGTAATCATCTTAAATGCGATGCTGGGACGCCCTGAGGGCCCACTCCTGCTCGAGAAGTGAGTTAGTGCAACCTTCCCACGATTTAAGAGCCTTGATGACTTTAACCTGTGACTGCACTTCTAGGACTCTATCCTTAACAGCTGTAAAACAAAGACAAGCCTTTATACACAAACTAACCTGCCCCAAACCAAACCAGAAATGTTAAAGGTCTAGCAACAGAATGACAGGAGCATCATTAAATTCACTGACAGCAAGCTCCAGAAAGCTGGGGACATTGTTCGATTTAGCACTCTCACGCCACAAGGAGCGCTTGGCACAGGGGTGGGACGGCGATGAGCCTGAGCGTGAGTGCGGGGAGGGGGCACAGGCTGCTTCATGCCACAGATGCAGCACACACACAGCCGGGATGGAAGGCTCGCGGGATGGAAGGCCTGCGGGAACCTTACGAGCAAATGTTCGGTGACTGCTCTGGTGTGTGGGATAACTTTGTGTCTTCCAAGCCCCCATCCTGGACCAGGCATCCACGGGCCCCATACCTTGACCTGAGAAAGCTCCTTCTGGGGAGCAGCGAGCTTCTTGCTAATCCTGCCCTTGGCTTTCAACTCTTCCACTGTCTTGTAAGAGTATCTGGGCTTCTTCTTGCTTCCACTGGGGTCTTTCCTCCACTGGCTCAGCTCCTTCTGAAATTCCTGAGTCAGAGGGATACAGTCCATCACAAGAAGGAAGAGCCACTTTTTACCACAGGTGGGGTCGGTGAGACTTTCACAAGGTTCTGTGCTGAGGACCGTGCTGTGTTAACACTAAACCCAGCCAAGGACACTGCTTGACACCCGCTCCCCGCCCTTACCAATGCTGAGACCCCTTCCCCACACACCCAACCTTAAGTTCTCCCCAGGACTTCCTGCAACCACACTGCGGTTACTTGTTGACCGCGTCCCTGTCCACCAGGCTCCACACCCGTTCAGCGTGGGACACCAGCCTCCAGCACGGCGAGTGGCACGCGGTAGCTGGGCGAGTGAGCGAGCAGATGAACAAACACCAGTTGAAAGGGGCACAGACAGCACCCGGCCCGTCTCCTGACTCACCTCCTCGGCTTCTTCTTCGGAGTCAGCCATGGGGAAGTCTTGCAGGGGCTGAGTGGTGCGCTCCGAGCCGTAAGCCCCCACGGCGCCCTTCCCCTTTCTCTGCTTGGCTTCGATTGGGTTGATGATACCTGACAAATTTCAGCAAAAGACGGAGACTTCAGGTCACGGCAGTTGCCATGTGTGTGAGCCACTCGGGGGGACCACACTCCTGGGTCCTTACTCAAGACGACGCACCACCCAGGAAGGAGAGTGCACTTCTGCCCTCATGACGCTGTTCCGCTCCCGGGTGACCGGAAGTGTCTGTGCATTTATGCCGCCACAGAGCAGGGTGCGGATATCACCGTACGTATGTCCTGAACACAGATTTCCATTTCCACTTGGATTCATTGTTTTAGTGGATGGGAATATTCATTTATAACTGGAAACTCTGGCATACTAGAGTCTACACTTCGTTAATTTGGAAGCCTATTAATACAGAAAGGGCAGAAATTCAGATAATATATTAATTCTGATTAAAGTAAGGTGAATCTGCCGTTTAATATGAAACTCCATCTATTTTACTCAGTACTTCATGTCTCCCATGCTTAACTTGTTCTATAACATGTTTAAGCCTTGGAAATAAATGTGTCTTTCCTGTAAAAAAGACACACAGGACTACAGCATTTCAGTGAAGAACTGCCCTCACTCCAAACTTCCCACCACACCCCTTCCAGCTAGTACCGTGGAAATGCCACGTTAGAACGTCCCTCATGCATTCCAGGTCACCTTTTCCATCTTCACTCAAGTCCATGGATTTTTCATACAGCCAACAGTTGCCTGTCCTGCCCCTTTGTGAGCAGGGACCACAGACTCCTATGCCTTCAGGGCCCAGAAACATTAACAGGAACAAGGAAAGTGGGCTGGGGTGTGGAGAAGGCTTCCACAATAAGGCCGTGGCTGCTACCTGGGGCAGGAAGATTCAGCGAAACCACTCACCGCCAAGCATAGAATTCAGATTTTTAAATACTGGCAACCAGTTTGATTTTTTTAGAAAACAGTGGGCGGGCCAGAAAGAAGCCTGTTTTCAGCCTATCAGCCTGCAGCCTATTTGAACCCTAACCTCTCCCTCCTGCTAAAGTAAGTGTATTTTATGTGACTTGAGTTCTGATAAAGTGCAGTGGCTTGGAGCACAACTGTCACGTGCTGCCAGAAAAGCGAAAAGGCAGAGAAAAGGCAAACCACGCCCCAGCTGCTCTTCCGGCCTCTGCCTGGCCGCCCTTGTGTGAGACGGTGGAGTGGGGGTACCACACCTTGTGCATTCTTCCCGAGGCCTCTTCCAGGGACATAGCCCATCTTCTGAAGAAGCTTCTGTCCAATTCCTTTTGTGTGTCTTTCCCAGCTGCCAAAATCCATGAAAGACTTGGTTCCTCCTGCAAAACCTTTCTGGCTGGGTTTAAAATTGCCACCCTGAAAAGAGGAAGAAAAATCAAAAGAAGGAAAAATCTAAGGAAGAAAGGTTGGCTGATGGGAACATGGCTGGCAGTCACAGAGCATTGTGAAAAGTATCCTATTGTACAAACCAAACATATCTGTGATGTGTCTCAGGAAAGAGACAAGACTGCACTGCACATATCACCCCTCAGGGAAACCTACCTCACAGGGAGAGACCCACACAAGCGGCCTCCAGCTGAACCCCTCCCCCAGCAGATGCTCGGGCCAAAGTGATCTTCCAGGGGTATTACTAAGGTCACAATCCTTCAATAAAAATGCTACCGTTTTTAACTTCTTTGGTCCGAAATCCTTAGGAAATTCATCCTGCTTAACAGGTTTCTCCTCATCGTCGGAGCCGTCCAGCTCCGGCTCTTCTGCCGCCCCTTTCTTGAGCCCCGCGCTGATGAAGTTGACTGGCGCCGAGTAGTCGCGGGCCCTGCGGGCAAACACAAGGCCCCACGGGTCCGTGAGAACTCTCTGCAGGCATCCCTTGGAGCAGCTTTGCTGGCCAGAGAACTTCCTTAGGGCGGACCTCGTGGGATCCACTTTAAAGACCAACCCATTGACTCGTATCAAAAGGGCCCCAGTAATCACGTTTGGCATTTTTGCCTGATGTGTTCAAGTCAACTCCGTGGCTTAAGAGTTACCAATAACAGAGTTGACTTAAAATTGTAAATATGATGTGACTGTCCACCTTCCTTTTACGTTTTTAAAAAATTAACTTACTTTAAAAAGCATTTGTGACATTGAGTCGAGATGGCATTCCCCCCAAGACGCCAGGAGCACATGTACAAATGGAGCGGCTCTCAGAGAACACCTGCTGGACACCAGCAGAGGACCTCGGACACCAGAAAGGACAAGAAGGAGCTCCGCGGAACCAGGGAGGACAAAGAAAGACAAAAAAAAAAAAAATGCAGCAGGACAGGACCTGCGCCCCTGGGAGGGGAGGTCTCGTCACAGGCGGAGACCTGCACCCCTGGGAGGGGAGGTCTCGTCATGGGCGGAGAGATCAGCCGGGACAGAAAGGGAGCTTCGGAGGCTCAGAGGAGAACGCAGCAACCGGTCCGTGACAGGCAGGACAGAGTGAGAACTAGGCGGACGGTCTGTGCCACAGCCCTACACACCCCAGCCTGAGGCCTGTGCCCGCTGGGACGGGCAGGGGCTGCGTGCCCGAAAGTGGGGTTTAAAGAACAGACCCGGGAAGAGGCCTGCTGCTGGCTGTGCAGAGACGGGCTGTAGGGGTGGGAGTGCAGAGCTCTGCAACCAGGAATGCTGGTTAAAGCAGCCCAGGCCACCACAGAAGTGAAGTGCCATTTTTAAGAGGCACACAAAGCGCAGGGCCACCACCGCAGCCTCTTCCCCCACGCACGGCCCCTGCCTCCCCGGGCTCTGGGAGGGGCTCCTGTCGAGGCAGCCCGCTCACCCGAGCCGGCTCGTGCGCTCCAGCAGCCTCGGGAGCAGATGCCCGTGGGTGGCCCGCACGCAGAGGTGGGGCTGAAGCCACAGCTGAGCCCCAGGGGCCCTGAAACTACGGAAGAAGAGCTGAAGTCTCTCGTTGCAGCTGCGCGAACTGGATTTACACCTCCGCTGGGGGCTTTATAAACTCAGCTCCTGCTGAATGTCCAAGAGGACATCCGAGAGGACAAGTGCCCCCTCGGCTGAAACAGGCCTGGCTTCAGCAGCCGAGGGCTCCGTGGGCACATACACGCGGGGCGGGGCGGGGCTGGGCCAGGCCGGAGTCGGAGCTGCCCCCACAGCAGGTCCAGGTGCAGCACTGCTGCGGTCCTGGGACCTGAGTTCAGTGCATGTGCACTGCTGGCCTGGTGAAAACAATGCCTGAGCGTCACCGGGGCCAACTGCCGGCTCACCGCAGTTAAGGTGGGACCAGTGCCAACAACAGCGTACTTTGTAAGCCCACGCAGCGGGGGAAGAGTGACACAACAGAGCACATTCACAGGTGAAAGCTCCCATGGAGGAATACTCAGTGGCTCCTCTCCCAGTGGGAGTGCTCCAATCCCACCTACCTTGCACCGCAGATCAGAAACAGCTCAGAAACAGCTCAGAAACAGATCTGGGGGCTTCTACTCCAACAGCTAGGGAGTAGACCCTGCCCCTGACACGGCAGTGACAACCACAGAGCAAAGAGGAGGCCTCACTCGACAGCCAGTGTAGGCTCTGGTCACAACATCAGTCACACCACCTATCGAAGGGATAACGGCCAGCATACACTGAGGAAAGAGGTGGCAGACATCCATACTAAAGGCAACACTTGCACTAAAAACATATTAAACCCACGCAGGCTACACAGGGACATTCCCACTTAAAAAGAGCCTTCCAGGGACTTCCCTGGTGGTCCAGTGATAAAGAATCCACCTCGTAATCCAGGGATGTGGGTTTGATCCCTGGTCGGGGATCTAAGATCCCACATGCTGTGGGGCAACTAAGCCTGCACGCCTCAACTACTGAGCTCACACACCTCAACCAGAGCCCGCATGCTGCAAACTACAGAGCCCAGCCCTCTGGAACCCGTGCACCACAACAAGAGAGAGAAAACCCACACCCACAACTAGAGAGAAGCCCACGCACCACAACAAAGAGCCCGTGCGCCACAACGAAGATCCCACGTGTGCCGCAACTAAGACCCAACACAGCCAAAAATAAATAATAAATGAAATAAATAATAAATATTGAAAAAAAATTGCCTTCCAAGACAGTCTGAGGGCCTGGCGTCAGGAGGAGGAACCTCCAGGGCATTTAGCTTTGAAGGCTAGTGGGGCTTGAGTGCAGGAGTTCCACAGGGCTGGGGAAACAGAGACTCCACTTTTGAAGGGCACACACAAGGTCTCACATGCACTGGGACCCAGCACAAAGCAGTACCTCCATAGGAATCTGGGCTAGACCTACTTACAGGTCTTAGAGGGTCTCCTGGGGAGGCAGGGGTCAGCTATGGCTCACTGGGGGGGGGGGCAAGGACACTTGTGGCAGAGGCCCCAGGGAACACTGGTCAGTGTGAGCTCTCCTGGAGGTCCCCATTTTGGCACCAAGACCTGCCCCCACCCAACAACCTGCAGGCTCCAGTGCTGGAACGCCTCAGTCCGAACAACCAGCCAGATAAGAACACAGCAGAGAGGCTGCCTAAAGTACTGAGCTTAAAGCCACCTCTTGACACAGCCCTCCCCACCAGAGGGAAAACACCCAACTCCACCCACCACAGGGCAGGCATCATTCCCTCCCACCAGGAAGGCTGCATAAGTCCCTTGACCAACCTCACCCACCAGGGGGCAGACACCAGAATAAAGAGGAACCACAATCCTGCAGCCTGTGGAAAGGAGACCACAAACACAGAAGGACAAAATGAGATGACAGAGAAATATGTTTCAGATGAAGGAACAAGATAAAACCCACAAGAACAACTAAATGAAGAAGAGATAGGCAATCTACCTGAAGGAGACACTTCAGAGTAATGATAGTAAAGATGATCCAAAATCTCAGGAAAAGAACAGAGGCACAGACCGAGAAGACACAGAAATGTTTAACAAAGAGCTAGAAGATCTAAAGAACGAACAGATGAAGAATACAACTAAAATGAAAAATACACTAGAAGGGGGACTTCCCTGATGGTCCAGTGGTAAAGAATCCGCCTACCAATGCAGGGTACACAGGTTCGATCCCTGGTCAGGGAACTAAGATCCCTCATGCTGCAGGGCAACTAAGCCTGTGCGCTCCAACTACTGAGCCTGCGTGCCTCAATGAGAGAGCCCACGTGCCGCAAACTACAGAGCCCACGCACTCTGGAGCCCATGCGCCAAAACTAGAGAGAGAAAACCCGCACACTACAACTAGAGAGAAGCCCACGCAGAGAGAAGCCCACATGTCACAACGAAAAGCCCGCGTGCAACTAAGGCCCAATGCAGCCAAAAAATAAATAAATAAATAAATATTAAAAAGATACACTAGAAGGGATCAATAGCAGAATAACTGAGGCAGAAGAACAAATAAGTGAGCTGGAAGACAGAGTGGTGGAAATCAATGCCATAGAACAGAATAAAGAAAAAGAATGAAAAGAAATGAGGACAATCTCAGAGACCTCTGGGATAACATTAAACACACCAACATTTGCATTATAGGGGTCCCAGAAGGAGACAAGAGAGAGAAAGGGCCTGAGAAAATATCTGAAGAGATTATAGCCAAAAACTTCCCTAACATGAGAAAGGAAACAGTCAACTCCAGGAAGTGTAGAGAGTCCCATACAGGATAAACCCAAGGAGGAACCCACTGAGACACATATCAATCAAACTGACAAATACAAAGAAAAAATATTAAAAGCAACAAGGGAAAAGCAACAAATAACAAGAGAATCCCCATAAGGTTATCAGCTGATTTTTCAGCAGAAACTCTGCAGGCCAGAAGGGACTGGCACGCTATATTTAAATGACAAAAGGGAAAAAAAACCTACAACCAAGAATACTCTACCCGGGACTTCCCTGGTAGTGCAGTGGTGAAGACTCTGTGCTCCCAATGCAGGGGGCCTGGGTTTGATGCCTGGTCAGGGAACTAGATCCCACATGCAAGCAGAACTAAGACTTCACATGCCACAACTAAGGAGCCAGCAAGGCTCAACTAGGGAGCCCTCAAGCTGCAACTAAGGAGCCTACCTGCCACAACTAAGACCCAGCAGCACCAAATAAACAAACTAATTAATTAATTAAAAAAAAAAGAATACTCTACCCAGCAAGGCTCCCATTCAGATTTGAGGGAGAAATCAAAAGCTTTACAGATAAGCAAAAGCTAAGAGAATTCAGCACCACCAAACCAGCTTTACAACAAATGCTAAAGGAACTTCTCGAGGCAGAAAAGGCCACAAACAGAAACAAGAAAATTATGAATGGGAAAGCTCACCGGTAAAGGAAAACATACAGTAAAGGAAAGAAATCATCCACACACAAATATGATATCAAAACCAGCAACCATGAGAAGAAGATAGTACAAATGCAAGAAATGGGAAATGCATCTAAAATATCCTTGTGTGTGTGTGTGTGTGTGTAGGCTGCCATATCAAAACCTCATGGAAACTGCAAACCAAAAAACTACAATAGATCCACACACAATCCAAAGCAATCCGAACACAACATTAAAAACAGTCATCAAAGCACAAGAGAAGAAAACAAAAGGAAAAAGACCTACAAAAACAAACCTGAAACAATTAAGAAAATGGCAGTAAGAACATACATATTGATAATTACCTTAACTGTAAATGGATTAAATACTCCAACCAAACACTGGCTGAATGGATACAAAAACAAGACCCGTAAATATGCTGTCTACAAGAGACCCACTTCAGATCTAAGGACACATAGAGACTGAAAGTGAGGGAATGGAAAAAGCTATTCCATGCAAATGGAAATCAAAAGAAAGCTGGGGTAGCAATACTCGTATCAGATAAAAGAGACTTTAAACACTGTTACAAGAGACAAGGAAGGACACTACATAACGATCAAGGGATCAATCCAAGAAGAAGATATAAGAATTGTAAATATTTATGCACCCAACATAGGAGCACCTCAATACGTAAGGCAAATGCTAACAGCCATAAAAGGAGAAATCGATTTTACAGCCCACTTTTATCAATGGACAGATCATCCAGACAGAAAATCAATAAGGAAACACAGGCCTTAAATGACACATTAAACAAGATGGACTTAACTGATATTTATAGAGCATTCCATCCAAAAGCAGCAGATTACACATTCTTCTCAAGTACACATGGAATATTCTCCAGGATTGATCACATGCGGGGCCACAAAGCGAGCCTCAGTAAACTTAAGAAAACTGAAATCATATCAAGCAACTTTTCTGACCACAATGCTATGAGATTAGAAATCAACTACAAGAAAAAAACTGTAAAAAACACAAACACATAGAGGCTGAACAATATGCTACTCAACAACCAACGGATCACTAAAGAAATCAGAGAGGAAATCACACAACACCTAGAGACAAATGACAACAAAAACACAATCCAAAACCTATGGGACACAGCAAAAGCAGTCCTAAGAGGAAAGTTTATAGCAATACAATCTTACCTCAGGAAACAACAAAAATCTCAAACAACCTAACCTTACACCTAAAGCAACTAGAGAAAGAAGAACAAACAAAACCCAAAGTTAGCAGAAGGAAAGAAATCATAAAGATCAGAGCACAACTAAATTAAATAGAGACAAAGAAAACAATAGAAAAGATCCATGAAACTAAAAGCTGGTTGTTTGAAAAGATAAATAAAACTGAAAAACCTTTAGCCAGACTATCAAGAAAAAAAAGGAGAGGGCTCAAATCAACAAAATTAGAAATGAAAAAGGAGAAGTTACAACGGAAACCACATAAATACAAAGGATAAGAGATTACTACAAGCAACTACAATTCAATAAAATGAACAACCTAGAAGAAATGGACAAATTCTTAGAAAGGTACAATCTCCCAACACTGAACCAGGAAGGAATAGAAAATATGAACAGACCAATTGCAAGTACTGAAATTGAAAATGAAAAAAAAAATTGCCAACAAACAAAAGCCATCCAGGACCAGATGGCTTCACAGGCAAACTACATCAAACATTTAGAGAAGAGTTAACATCTGTCCTTCTAAAACTATTCCACAAACTTGCAGAGGAAGTTAACATTCCCAAACTCACTCTATGAGGCCACCATCACTCTGATATCAAAACCAGACAAAGATATCACCAAAAAAAAAGAAAAAGAAAGAAAATTACAGGCTAGTTTCACTGATGAACATAGACGCAAAATCCTCTACAAAATACTAGGAAACCAAATCGAACAATACATTAAAAGGATCATACACTATGATCAAGGGGCACTCATCCCAGGGATGCAAGGATTCTTTAATATCTGTAAATCAATCAGTGTGAAACACATCAACAAACTGAAGAATAAAAACCATATGATAATCTCAATAGATGCAGAAGAAGCTTCTGACAAAATTCAACACCCATTTATGATTAAAAAAAAAAAAAAAGAACTCTCCAGAAAGTGGGCATAGAGGGAACATACCTCAACATAATAAAGGCCACATATGACAAACCTACAGCTAACATCATACTCAACGGTGAAAAGCTGAAAGCATTTCCTCTAAGATCAGGAACAAGACAAGGATGTCCACTCTTGCCACTTTTACTCAACATAGTTTTGGAAGTCCTAGCCATAGCAATCAGAGGAGAAAAAGAAATAAAAGGAATACAAACTGGAAAAGAAGAAGTAAAACTGTCACTGTTTGCAGATGACATGATACCATACATAGAAGATCCTAGAAAACTACTAGAGCTCATCAATGAATCTAGTAAAGTTACAAGATACAAAAATACACAGAAATCTGTTGCATTCCTGTACACTAACAAAAGATCAGAAAGAGAGATTAAAGAAACAACCCCATTTACCATCATCAAAAAGAATAAAATACCCAGGAATAAACCTACCAAAAGACCTGTACTCCGAAAACTTTAAGATGCTGGTGAAAGAAACTGAATATGACACAAACAGATGGAAAGATATACCATGATCCAGTACTGGAAGAATCAGTATTGTCAAAATGAATATTCTACCCAAGGCAATCTACAGATTCAATGCAATCCCTATCAAATTACCAATGGCATTTTTCACAGAACTAGAACAAAAAATTTTTAAATTTGTACGGAGACACAAAAGACCCCAAATAGCCAAAGCAATCTTGAGAAAGAAAAATGGAGCTGGAGGAATCAGGCTCCCTGACTTCAGACTACACTACAAAGCTACAGCCATCAAGAGTATGGTACTGGCACAAAACCAGAAATACATATCAATGGAACAGGATAGAAAATCCAGAAATAAACCCACACACCTATGGTCAGTTAATCTACAACAAAGGAGGCAAGACTCTACAATGGAAAAAAGAGTCTCTTCAATAAATGGTGCTTGGAAAACTGGACAGCTACATGTAAAAGAATGAAATTAGAACATTCTTTAACATCATACACAAAAATAAACTCAAAATGGATTAAAGACCTAAACGTAAGACCTGATACTATAAAACTCTTAGAGGAAAACATAGGCAGAACGCTCTCTGACATAAACGCAGCAATATCTTTTTCGATCTGTCTCCTTGAGTAATGGAAATAAAAATAAAATAAACAAATGGGACCCAATTAAACTCAAAAGCTTTTGCACAGCAAAGGAAACCATAAACAAAACGACAACCCACAGAATGGGAGAAAATATTTGCAAACGATGTGACTGACATGAGATTAATCTCCAAAATCTACAAACAGTTCATGCAGCTCAATATCAAAAAAAAAAAAAAATCAAAAAATGGGCAGAAGACCTAAACAGACACTTCTCCAAGGAAGACATATACATGGCCAAGAGGCAACTGAAAAGGTGCCCACCATCGCTAATTATTAGAGAAATGCAAATCAAAACTACAATGAGATATCACCTCATACCAATCAGAATGGCCATTATCAAAAAATCTACAAACAGTAAATACTGGAGAGGGCGTGGAGAAAAGGGAATCCTCCTACACTGTTGGTGGGAATGTAAATTGGTACAGCCACTTTGGAGAAGAGTACGGAGGTTCCTTAAAAAACTAAAAATAGAGCCATCATATGATCCAGCAATCCCACTCCTGGGCATGTATCTGGGGAAAACCATAACTCAAAAAGATACATGTACCCCAATGTTCACTGAAGCACTATTTACAATAGCCAAGACATGGAAGCAACCTAAATGTCCACTGACAGATGAATGCATAAAGATGTGGTACACACAATGTTCACTGCAGCTCTATTTACAACAGCCAGGACACGGAAGCAACCTAAGTGCCATCAACAGATGAATGGATAAAGAAGATGTGGCACATCTATACAATGGAATATTACTCAGCCATAAAAAGAAACAAAATTGAGTTATCTGTAGTGAGGTGGGTGGACCCAGAGACCGTCATACAGAGTGAAGTAAGTCAGAAAGAGAAAAATACCGTATGCTAACACATATATATGGAATCTTAAAAAAAAAAAAGGCTCTGAAGAACCTAGGGGCAGGATAAAGATGCAGACGTAGAGAATGGACTTGAGGACGTGGGGAGGGGAAGGGTAAGCTAGGACGAAGTGAGAGAGTAGCATTGACATATATACACTACCAAACGTAAAACAGATAGCTAGTGGGAAGCAGCTGCATCGCACAGGAAGATCAGCTCGGTGCTTTGTGACCACCTAGAGGGGTGGTATAGGGAGGATGGGAGGGAGACGCAAGAGGGAGGAGATATGGGGATATATGTATAACTGATTCACTTTGTTATAAAGCAGAAACTAACACACCATTGTAAAGCAATTATACTCCAATAAAGATGTTAAAAAAAAAAGATGTGGTACCTATATACAATGGAATATTACTCAGCCATAAAAAATAATGAAATAATGCCATTTGCAGCAACATGTATGGACCTAGAGATTATCATACTAAGTGAACTAAGTCAGACAGAGAAAGACAAATATCATATGATATCACTTATATGTGGAATCTAATTTTAAAAATGACACAAATGAACTTATTTCCAAAACAGAAACAGACACACAGATCTGGAAATCAAACTTATGGTTACCAAAGGGGAAACGTGGGGGGAAGGGATAAATTAGGAGACTGGGATTAACATATACACACTACTGTATATAAAATAGATAACTAATAAGGACCTACTGTGTAGCACAGAGAACTCTACTCAATATTCTGTAATGACCTATATGGGAAAAGAATCTGAAAAAAAAAGAGCATTTGTTTCAGACACTATTTCAAGTAGAAAAATCAAACAAGAAAGACATTCTCATAAATAAAAATCATAAATAAATAAAATATATTAAGAGAGATTATATGAATGTAAATTACATTCGCAATTATATCAATCAGATTCTTAGAAAATCTCATGTCCATTAAATTTGTTTATGAAAACTAAAATACCTAAGAGGGACTTCCCTGGTGGTCCAGTGGCTAAGACTCCGTGCTCCCAATGCATGGGGCCCAGGTTGGATCCCTGGTCAGGGAACTAGATCCCACATGCTGCAACTAAGAGTTCGCACACTGCAATAGAGATCCCACATGCCACAACTAAAATACCCCACGTGCCACAACTAAAAAGATCCTGCGTGCCGCAACTAAGACCCAGCGCAGCCAAATAAATAAATAAATAAAAATAAAATATTAAATAAATAAATGAATAAAATACCTAGGAAATTAACTCCGTGAGATGGAAAGTATTGATTTTAATCCTGAATGCCTCAAGAACAGTAGTTACAATAAGTCATTAGCAACAGTTCCCTTCTGTATGAACTGGAGCTGATAGCTTTCTATTATGTAGTTAAAGGGAGAGAAAAGATTCCAAAGAAAAGCCCCGGGAATACAGCAAAATAAGGCGATGCTTTACAAAATGACTAACGTAGTAAATAAACATCCCCATGGCAGCAGTAAAATTCAGAGAATTTTTTCCTAAGAGATGCAATATAAGAGCCCAACTCTAGAGTCAGACAGGCCCAGATTCTCAGCTGAGCTGCGTGACTTTTGGCTGCAGTTTCTTAATCTGTAAAATGGGGTGATAATAATGGTACCGTTCTCGGACTTCCCCGGTGGTGCAGTGGTTAAGGATCCACCTGCCAAATGCAGGGGACACAGGTTCAAGCCCTGGTCCGGGAAGATTCCACATGCTGCGGAGCAACTAAGTATGTGCACCACAACTACTGAGCCTGCGCTCTAGACCTCGCGAACCACAACTACTGAGCCCATGTGCCACAACTACTGAAGCCCACATGCCTAGAGCCCGAGCTCCGCAACAAGAGAAGCCACTGCAATGAGAAGCCCGCGCACCGCAACGAAGAGTAGCCCCCACTCGCTGCAACTAGAGAAAGCCCGCGTGCAGCAACGAAGACCCAATGCAGCCAAAAATAAATAAATAAATAAATAAATTTATTTAAAAAATAATGGTACCATTCTCATAAGGTCAGTGAGACCAGGCCTGTTAAGAACCCAAAGATTTTGGCTGCTATTATTATCTTATGATCTTGCAATTCTTGACCCCTGATCTCCTCATCGTCTGCTGTTAGATTTCTTGCCAGAAGAAAAAAGGTTGAACTGATCTCTCCTCTTTCTCCCCAGTTTCTTTTGTGAAAAATGTACAATATCAATGGGCTGGAGCCTCCAAGCCTCAGGTGGGGACAGGGAGACAAGCCCAAATCTACTACCCACTCTGGTCAAGTGAGTTGCAGCCAACACACACACGACTTCACACCAAGGAGGAGGCTTTCAGCCTGAATCCTCATCCCTGTGCTGCCCTCTTAGCCCAGGTCTCCCGCACCTCTGCCAGGACCACTGCCTGGGCCTCCTCACAGAGCCCCCTCTTCCACTGTGGCTCCCCGCCAACTTTGCACATGAGCAAAAGGGTCTTCTACCCTTCTCCCCAGGTCATACCCTCTCTACACAAACCCACGGCCTCTTCTCAAACTATACTCCCCACTCTCCCCCCGCTTCAGCCCACAAAACCTCTCATATCTTCGTGGGTGCCCTGCTGCCTCCCATCAAGGGCCTTTGCTTACTTGTGCCTCCCCTACCGGCCAATCTTCCCTGACCTCCCAGAACAGGTCATACTCCCTAAAATGTGTTTCCCCTCAGGTCCTAAATCAGTTACACCCTTCCACTGTGTGAGCCTGTCTCCATCCACTAGGGTCTGGGCTCCTGGAAAGCAAGGACTGGGTCGACAGCACAAGGCTTAATATACATAACTGCTCACTTAACACCAACTGATGATCAACCAGTCAGAGAGCAGCGCTCTAACCTAAAGCGGAACTGGGCTCCCGAGCTGATGCCCCAGCTAAGGGACTCAGTGAGGCTGGGAGAGAAATTTACTTAGCTGGGTAGCTCCCCAATTCTTAGGGAAGCAGCCCATGCCAGCCATACCGTTTGCCTCCAAAGCTGGGCCTCTCTTCATCCGAGTCTCGCTCTGCCCACACTCCGTAGGTGGCCTCTTCCTTGGTCTGCCAGTGGCGCTGCCGGTTGGGGTTGAATTCATTCTGGAGATCCCAGTCGGTGATCTCAAAGTTCTCCCGCTCGTCCTCGTCATCCATGAGGCCTTGGCCTTCCCCGTCCCGGTACAAGTGGGACAGTGACATGCCCTGTCACTAAAGGGAGGGATAAAAAAAGGTACAGTCTGTGACAAGTCCTGGGAGCAGCAGCATGCTCCCCTCTGAGTTCCCACTCCTTGCTGCCTTCAGAACTTCCTCCAAACTAAAATTCACTAACATCATTGTTACAATTCAATAAAGCAGACACTAAAAACATATTGTAGAAAACAACAGGTACTAAAACAGGTGGAACAAAAGACCGGTCACAACAGTCCATGTGATTCTTAAGCATGTATTTCCTTGTCAATGTCGTAAAACATCACACACACTCACATACACACAATCCACATAAAAACAACTAAGAAAGTATGTTGTTCTATGTATTATTGCCTCAGAAATGAGGCAGACATCTTCCTGGACCCCAGATTTTATTAGTTTTTTCTATTATCGAGTAAAGGGTTTCAACTGGACCTCTGATAGTCGCAGCACAGTGAGTTTTTTTCGAAGACGCTTTCTGAAACACATTATTTGATGAAAGCCTCATCAAATGAGCCTTAGTTTTCTTCACAAAACATGAACCTCTTCTGAGGCGCCAGAAGGCAGTAGTAATTATGAACACGACCTTAACATTACACAGCTGTGAAGTGGAATACAGCTGTCATCTCAGGGTGGCTGGGTGATGAGATTCAGCTGTCTCCTAAGTGGATTAACTGCAGTACCAACCTTAGAGCGTGCTTGTAAGGCAGATTCAACGAGATGGTGCTTTAAAATCACTTAGCTCACAATAAGTGCTCAAGGAAGAGCTTGTTATGGTAATTCCATGATTAGGTTCATAGCCCTTCCTATTATTGGATTCGGGAATGAGCCGAGCAAAGTGGCTGTGAAACCAGCTGCTAAAATCACAGCCCGAGTTCAAATCTCCACTCTACCAGGTACTCAGTGTATGAGTATTAAATGCAGATGAAGTGCCACGCATGGGCCACCACACAGCAACACATTCAATATATGACAGCACTGTGATTCGCCTCTAGCAGTTGCTGCAAACAGCCTTCAGGGACGCGGGGTGGCTACTTCCCCAGGCGGTGTTAAACTCTGGTCAGCTCTGTTTGAAAGTTTTCCCTGCTCACTCTACTCACTGGTGCACTGGTTGGGTGCTGCCGGTCCCAGCCTCATCCAGGAGCGCAAAAGAGGGAAACATTCTCAGAGGAGGCGGGGAGTCCCAGATACATGGGAGTCACTAACACCGCCGCCTCCTTGGGCACAGAGCATGGGGATAACCACATAGTTGTCACGAGTAATAGAGCCCCCGGGGGGCGCTAAGCACTTGCTGGACACTTCAGGCCGATAATCTCACATAGGAATCAAGACACTTCTACGAGGAAGGTACTACTAGCGTCCTCAAGCTTCAGATTAAGTAAAGTGAGGCTAAGTTAAATAATTTGCCCTAGGTTCCACGGCTGGCGGGGCTCGAAACCAGGTGGGCCTGAAGCCGGGGCTCGGGTGTCTCCCTGCCATGCTGTCCAGGCCCCGCGGCGGAGACTCGGTGCCTAACTCGGCCCAGGCCCCGACTGCCCGGTGACCCCGCGCGGCCCGTCCCTCTCCCCGCCTCGGCAGAGCCGTCTGCGAAAGGGAAGCCCAACTGGCGAGGCCGAGGCCCACCTCCCCCGAACCGGAGCCCCCACTCCCACCGGCACAGAATCCCCCGAGTCCCCTGCCCACTCCCGAGAGCCGCTCACCTCTCTCCTGCTCAGCGTATCAAACACAACTGCCCGCACCGGGTTAGAAGCGCGCCGCTTGGGGCCGGAACCCGGATGTGCCGGGACAGGCGCGCCGGAAATGACATTTCTCGACAGCGGAAATGTCGCGCAGGTTGCCATGGCAGCAGGGGAACGCTAGGGCGGCTTTGGATCTAGAGTGGCTGAGCTACCAGGGAGGGTTTTCAGGGCCCGGAATGGAGGAGGGCTGATTTCCCTGTTGCGCCCGCTTCGGGGCGACGCCCAGCCTGTGACGACGGGTGTGGACGTCGTCAAGCCACCCTAGCCTAGGGAGACTCCTTTGCCAGCCTGAGATTCTAAATCTGCAAAATGGGGATATAGGAGTAGCTCATGGGATAGCTGTGTGTGAGACATTTGCGGGGGGCGGGGGGCGAGTTAGAGGTGGGGACGAGACATGGCATTCAAATAGAAATAATGAAGGTCAAAACTGTCTCCTGGATCTTTGGGTCTCTCAGCATAAGCACTGTCGTTGGCACAGATCAGTTGCCTTATACAGGTGTTTGAGGGAGTGAAGGAATGAATGGGCAAACTCTAGAATTCCCAAGTATTCCCGCCAGAAAATCTTTCCATTCTCTTCCTTTCCAACAGGTTGGCAAATAAATCCATTCAATGATCTAATAAAAATGTACTGAGGGCCTACACTGTGCTAGGCTCCAGGGATCCAGGGAACAAATAGGCACCAGGCACTCCCAGGGAATCCCTCACCAGCTCTGGACTCTGTGTGGGTACACAGACTCCAGAGTTCTGGTCTCAGCTCTGCCACTTACCAACTGTGGACCTCGGGCAAGGCATTACATACATACATCTTAAGCCTCAGTTTTCTCTTCTGCAAACGGTTGAGATAAAATATGTAAGCAATTAAAACTGTACCTGGTACGTAACAGGTGCTTAGAGAGTGTTAGCTGCTAATTTTTGCTTTGTTTTCTCTCACTCTCTCTCTAAGATGAAAAGATCCAGGAGGCATTGTTAGAGTATACACAGAGCACTGGACTTGGAGTCAAAAGACTTGGGTCTAAGTTCCCATGGTTGTTATTAATTAAATGAGAACCTACATGAAGCCAATTACATGCCAGCCTCTTGCGAACAGGGACTGTGACTTAATGGTCTCTGTATCCCAGTGACATGTCCAGTCCATGTGCCTTACACATAGACACACACTTACACATAGTATGTACTCAGGAAAGAATCTGGAAAGTGAGGTTTTAGTAGAGGAGAAGGCGGGGGAGAGAGTCTTACAGACTGAAAAGTCTACTACGGAGCAGAGTGAGGGAAACACGGAGACAAGATAAACCATGTTGAGCCTGGGCCTGAAAATGTGTATGCTTCTATTTATAAGTCAAAGTCAAAAATAAAAATAAGCCTGGCTTCTCAGTAGCTATGTCCATAGCTCTACAGCAGATTTTATGGATCTGAGTTACTTTGCTCTTGACAGACGGATGCTAGTGGATTTGTTTCACCAAATGGACCCTACCATGTGGCTTCTGGAAAAGGAAACCTTCTGGATGGTTGTGGGGTCATTGAGAATACAGGCTCTGATCAAGTGTGTGTCCCCTAGAATGGGGCAAATGGGAATCACGTGATAGGATGTCCTGAGAAGATGGAAGCATCACTCCTGTGATTTCCTGCCAAGCTGCATAACCTGAATGGAGTCATGAGGATACAGAAGACAAACCCCATGAAAGGGACTTCTACAAAACCACCAGTCTGTCATCTTCAAAAGTGCCAAGGTCAAAAAAAAAAAAAAGTGCCAAGGTCATGAAAATGAAAGACCCTACAACTGTTCCAGACTGAAGGCGACTGAAGAGACATGACAACTAAATGCAACACATGACTCTGAACTGGATCTTTTTGCTATAAAGGAAGTTATTGGGGCAGCTGTCAAAACTTAAATGGGGTAAGCTGAGGTTTCCATGGTAGTGATGTGTCCATGTTCACTTCCTGATTTTGATGGTTGTCCTGTGGTTACGATGGAGAATGTCACTGTTTGTTGGAAATACTAAAGTATTTGGTGCAGGGTGGAGGGGCATCACATAGGCAACTAAGTCTCAAATGATTAAGAGAAATAATGTTTTCTCTATGTACTTAGAATTTTTTAAAAGTGAAGGTTCTGGAGTAAAACTTTAGGGATCCAAATCTCCACTTTGCTGCTTCCTAGATAGGGGACCTGGGGCAGGTTGCTTTGCTTCTCTACACCTCAGTTTTCCCACCTCTAAAATGGAGATAAAGATAGCACTGCTCTAAAAAGGTTGTTCCCAGGACCAAAATAAAAAGGGGGAAGGCTAATTAATGCATGTAAAGCCCCTGGCATAGTAAGATCTCTTAAATGGTTGTGGCTATTTTCATTTAAAAGACCCAGTCTCATCTCTCTGCATAGATGGTCTCTAGCCTCAAAGATAGTGGTTTTTCCAGATATTTGGACTCAAATGCACAGCCTCAGGAAAAGAAAGGAGAGAGGTGGCCAGAGGTGTAGTTTCATGATCTCATACCCAGCCTGGTCTCCTGGCACTGCCCAGATAAACCCTTGATTTGGGACCCAGGGACATCCAGGCCCATGTCTAGATTCCCAATGAGGTGCTCAGACATGTAGCCTTCCCAGGAGGGGGTTGCCAGGCAATAAGGTCCCTCAGCAGAAGCCTGGCAGGGCTCTCGGACAATCATTGGTCCAGCCCTCCCTTCTCACAGAAGAGGCAACAGAGGAGGCCATGCCACAGGGGAGGTACCAGGGACACACAGACGACTGAAGGACACAGTCAGACCAGTCCTTTCTTTGCTACCCGGTGCGTGCACCCACCCACATCATTTCTGTCCACTTACTTGAGCTAATACTTATAGGGTGACTACTGTCTGTTCAGGGTCACAAAGACCTCTGCATATGTCATCTCTTCGATTCCTCAACCTTCCAAGGTCGTTTCTAAGCCGAATCCACACTCCTAATCACCCCTTAGGCAGCTCACACCGTACAGCACTGTTTCCGTATTGCCTTCAAAAGATTTGGCGGGGGGGGATCCTCACTCAGTTACAACTTTAAATAGGTTGGTACCATAGAAACAATCTGTAAGTGGCATTTCAAAGATGATATATTTAAAGCCTAGCACAAGTACCTTTTCTGGGACATTGACATTCTACAGTTGCACATGGCTTAGTCTTATTTTGAGTTTTGTTCAAAAAATATATATATCATGTCCTGAACTTGGCAGAATTGAAGATCCAGATCAACTGAGATTAGCAAATTTGGTTTCCTTTCAAGTGTTTCTTACAGATGGTTTCTACCCTACTTATCTTCCAAGAATTTGTGAACACTATCCTTAGATAGCAAGCTGGGACAAGGTTCTGCAGGCCTGGGACATTATCTGTAAAGCAAGCGTCCTCAAAAGGACACAGGTGAGGTGAAGTGACACTGCACCAGCTCCAGGCATATCCCTTAACTGCGTGGCATCTACTCTGGGGGAGCCCAGCCGCCATATAAGGAGTCTGCCTAACCATGCTACAAGGAAGTCAAGGCTCGCCGTGTGGAGAGGCTACATGATAATGACGCCTCCAAATCCTCCAACCATCCGCAGCCCAGGCACCAGACATGTGACTGCAGGAGCCTTCAGTGGACAGAAGCCCCAGCCACCATCTGACTGTGAGAACCACTGAGCTCGCTCTAGTTGACTCCTAGAACTGAGAGATTCAACAATAAATGCTTTTGAGTCACGAAGCTGGGGGCTGTTGAGTCATGCAGCAATAGATGTGTAGAGCAGTGAATGAGGCCGGATGTCTTCTGCTAACCCTTGAGGGGTGATCATGAGCTTCCTGTGTCCATGACTCCATCAGCTACCCAGCCCACCTCTGTCTCAAGACAAGGAGAGACAAGAGCTGCCTCACACTGCGGGCTCATCACACACCAGGCACCACAGCCCACGTCACCCATCGGCCCCTCCCAATAAACCCAGGAAGTTCTACCTTCCTCATTTTACAGATGAAGAAACAGGGGAGCCAACCACACAGCTGGTACTTCGGCCTGACTCCAAAACTCCATACCCCACGCCACTGTGAGCCTCACTACCTCCCCAAAGCCTCACTACTGTCAATGAGAGCTAAGGCAAGGCAGTGTGGGTAAAACAGTTAACCCTTAAAGGATAGCAAACTATTCTGGGCCTGGTTGATCCCTAAGCATTTGAGCAGCCAAGGATGAAGTCAGCAGGCTTGGAGAGTTCCAACAGACCCTGCATGTGACAAAGGACCAGCCTGGACCAGCTCCTGGGAGCTCACCTCTGAGCCCTTGGGATGTCCTCACTAGAAGGAGTGCCTTCGAATACCTAGGACCCTGGACCACAACAGGCCACAGAGTCTATGTTAACAATGTGATTTATGGGGGGTCTTGGATCACACTGTATCATTTGACCCCTGGAAGGGCTGGAGACCAAGTAACTATGGTCAGTTGCTGCATACGTTTGTGACTGACGCCAAGTAAAAAATGCTGGACACTAAGCCTCAGGTGAGCCTTCCTGGCTGGCGATACTTCATACATGTTGTCACACATTGTTGGTGGGAGAATCGAGCGTGTCTGTGAGACTCCAGTGGGAGAGGACATCTGGGAGCTTGTGCCTGGGCTCTCCTGGACTCTGCCCTATGCGCCTGTTTCCCTTGCTGATTTTAATCCGTATCCTTTCGCTGTAATAAACCGTAACTGTGAGTCCACCAGGTTTTCTGAGTTCCGTGAGTCCTTGTAGCAAATCGCCAAACCCAAGGGTGGCCTCGGGGCTCCCTGACACAGGAGTTCAGCTGTGCCCTTGTGTGGACCTATTCTCCAGCCTTTGTTCATCATCAATCCACCTGACAACACTAGACATGGAAGAAAAAAATCTATTCACTCTGTAAAGTAAGGCACAGACAAATGAGTCCCTGTTCAGTTTATTCAAATAATATATATATATATATTTTTCTCTGTGAGTAAAACTGAGGAGGAATCAAAGAAAGTCTCATATATTAAATTCTTAAATAGATTCTTTGAATTCAAAAGTAAGGGTCAACAGGAGAGGCACGAGTGGTGGGCCTTGTCCCAGCAAACAAAGCCACCAAGGCAGTCCTGCAAATTAAGGAGGATGGCAAATCCATTTCTTAAAAAAAACTTCTCGAGGGGAAAAATATAAAATACCTAAGTTTCAAAAGCCGGACTACCTCCACACTCTTGGTTCTCTACCCCAGACTATCCTAAGATAGAATGTTTCAAGGTTAAGTTTTCAATGATTCAGCTTTTGCAACCATATGCAAATAGATTCCTCGTGAGCAGTCCTGTTTTGGCGATTAATAGCAAGCAATATGCTTGGATTTGAGGTCCGATTTCCACTCAAATGCAAAGTTTCTTCTCTTCTGGCAACAAAGCCACTTGCAAAGATCTGAAAGGGGAGAAAACGGGTGTTAGGCCCAGAGTCGCAATTCTGAAACAGATCTTGTATATTTATATGTGTGATTGCAGGACAGATGGTCTTCATGCATTCATGTAAGCATGTGAGATTTTCTATAGCATCCAGATGGCTGGAGAGAATTTACCTTTAAAAATGTTTCTTGGGTCCTTACCCACATCTCAACCTGTCGCCACTTGACCTCAAAGATATCACTTTTCTGATTTATGAAGAGCAGATGGCAATGATTAGCTAAAGTACCCTGTCTCTGGGCCCTCATCTAAAGAGTAAAGCGAGAAATAGATCTGGTTTTCGTCAACGAGAAGGTTCAGGATTCTACTAATGAACCTGCAGAAAGAGAGAGAGGGAAATCGAGTTGGGGAAAAACTTGGAAAAAGACTGCTTTCAACGTGAGACTTCTTAGGAATTAAACGGAAGTCCTGGATCTTAGCACAACTCAAGATGGGAATGCTGAGAGTCAGGGTGACTTCGTGTCTCCAGCCTTGTGGGCTGGTGCAAAGTGGATTTCAAGAAAAATGAAAAAATATGCTGATTATTTAAAAATAAGATAAGGAAACTAAACATCGACTAGAGGCTAGAAGCTCTTTTACAGTTTAAAAGAATAGGCCAAATACCCAGGCAAGTTGGTCCTGGCCTCTCTGACTCCCCCAGGTTTCCCTGAGCCTGATCAGAGAGGCTGGGGAGCATAAGGAAGTGAGCTCACTCGCTGGAGCCTTAACTCCAGGGCCCACGTCTGCCGCGAGGTCCCAGCGCTCCCACCCGGGCCGGCTCACTTCATCTCACGACCACCCTTGGAGGCGGACAGTGATGAATCCCCATTCTCCAGATGGGGAAAACAGAGGCCAACAGGAGTTGAACCTCGAGTGAGTCCTTAAATCTTTGACTTCCCAAGTTCAGAACCTGTTTCCCTGCCCCTTGGCAAAACATGGATGGATAAATATGCACTTAAAATCGTTTGTTAAAAGCAAACTCTGGGGGAGATGACCTTTGGTGGCCCTGTGGCCTTAGGCCAATCAACGCCCTTCTCTGGGCTTTGGTTTTCTCCTACATAAAATGGGACAGTCATGTCACCTGCCTCCCAGGGATGCTGAGGGTTAAAGGAGTAACACAGGAAGAGCACTCAGCCCAGTGCAGTAGGGGTTATTCTTAGACCAGAACTGCTTGCGACTATTATTACAACATTAATTGCTTTGGGCCAACCTGATGCTGTTTATAGAAGCTGGGTTGGCAGACAGCATTCTGTGCAAAATGGTTCTAGAATCCCCCCATCACACCTGTCCTCTGTACCCCCTCCCCAATGCCAGATAAACCTTTTTCTGGCTGGTTCAGCATTGATCCCTGCCCACACCCCCGATCCAGAGCTAGGAGACTAAGCCTTGATTCTATAAGTAGCTCCCCAGGCTGGGGCCAGGGAAACCTCCTGATGGGGCTGGGTCAGCCCACCTTGGTGGCCACTCCTCCCCAGGGAGGCTCAGGAAGGACAAGCTTTTCAGAAAAGTGACTCCTGGGCTCAGAAGTGTCGGAAGGTCCCGGCAAAGTCCGCAGGCCTACCTGGAAATCATGAGCTTCCTAGGTGGGAAGAGGTGCTATTCTGGTTCACCTGGAGGAAGGCAACACACAGAGGAAGGGTCACAGCCAAGTGGTGGTACCAGGGCCTCACTGCCCTGAGGTTCAGCCCTCAGCATCACTGAATCGGGCACACTCCTCACCGAGTAGCTACCGTACACCTACTATGTGTCGGGTGCTGGGGCTACTGTGAACATGATAGACCCTATCCTATCCCCACCCAGCTCACATTCTAGTGGGGAGAGCCTGCTCCACAAACATATCCGTAAGACACTATTAAGTCCAGGCAATACAATGGGCTGATATGAGTGACTGGTGTTGGGGCTCCTTCCGATAAAGTGGTTCGGAGAGGCCACTACAGGGGGATGACATTTAAGGTGGAGTGTAATGAAAAACCTACATGTGTTTGCCCTTGGGTTCCTGGCACCAAGCTCCTAGAACCCTTGGAATCTCCCTAGTGAGAAAAAGCATCTTTTGTATGCAAATGAGGTGACTGATGGCTGGGGGCCCCTGGCTTCAGGATGTGGGCTTGGTTACCAAAAAGGCTAAGGCATGATTAAAGGGCTGGAAATTTCAGCGCCCTCCACCCTAACCTCTGGGGAAGGGAGGAGGCTGGAGGTTAATAACCAACAGCCAATGATTTAATCAACCATGCCTACTTAATGAAACCTCCATAAAAATCCATAAGTGATAGGGTTCAGGGAGTCGGGGTGGGAGATCACAGGGAGGTGCCGGGAGGGTGGTGCACCCAGAGAGGGCATGGGAGCTCCACGCCCCTTCCCCCATACCTCGCCCTACACATCTCTTCCACTGGGCTGTTCCTGAGTTACAGCCTTTATGATAAGCTGGTGATCTAGGAAGTAAAGTGTTTTCCTGAGTCCTGTGTGGTGTTCTAGTGAATTACCAAACCTGAGTGGGGGTGGGGCATGGGGACCCCGCAAACGTGTAGTTGGCTGGGCAGAAAGGTAGGTAGCCTGGGCATCTGAAGTGGGGGCACTTTTGTGGGACTGGGCCCTTAACCTGTGGGGTCAGAGGCTATCTCCGGAAATCAGTGTCAGAATTGAACTGAATTACGCAACACCTAGTTGGTGTCCAGATAATCAGAGAATTAGTTGTTGGTGTTGGAAAACACCCCATAAGCAAAGAGCTAAAAGATGAAAACGAAGCCGGCCATGCACGGATGTGGGTAGAAAAGCATTCCCAGCACAGGGATTAGCAAAGCCCTGGAAAGGAGAGGGTGTTTGGAGTTTAGGGATTGAGTATACATTTTTGCATGAGTTGCCATTCTAACGTGTGAGCAGCTTTGTTTTGCTTGCTTCCTATCTTCCTATTTTTGGGGTTTCACGATTACCATTTTTGGATGGCTACATAATATTCTATACAATGTACACACCACCATTACTCAACTGTTGCCCTAAGATTGTTTCCAAGTTTTGCAATATCCTGCAGGAGATCACGTGCACAGTGGGGGACAGTGGAGGAGAAAAGGGCAGAAAGTAGGGGTTTGACGTAATTTGTGGGTCAGCTCTCCAGAGGGTGGGACTGCTCACGATGATGGAGCATATGCTATTCCTCTACATTTTGCTCCTAAGAGAGCAAAAAACAGTCCCAGGCCAGCTTGAATACGCCACACAGTGCAGGAGAGTGTAAACGGGTCCAACTCTTCTGTAAAGCAATTTTAACCTTGTAGTTCAAGAGTCTCAAAAAAGACCCTCCCATGGGGAATGCCCCGGTGGTCCGGTGGTTAAGAATCCACGATTCCACTGCAAGGGGCACGGGTATGATCCCTGGTCCAGGAACTAAGATCCCACATGCCGCACGGCCAAAAAAAAAAAGACCCTTCCATTCTCTGATTCCACTCCTTAAAAATGTATCTGGGGACTTCCCTGGTGGTGCAGTGGTTAAGAATCCACCTGCCAATGCAGGAGACACCGGTTTGAGCCCTGGTCTGGGAGGATCCCACATGCCGCGGAGCAACTAAGCCCGCGTGCCACAACTACTGAGCATGCGCTCTACAGCCCGTGAGCCACAACTCTACGGAGCCCGAGTGCCACAACTACTGAAGCCTGTGAGCCTAGAGCCTGTGTTCCGCAACAAGAGAAGCCACCGCAATAAGAAGCCCACGCACCGCAACGAAGAGTAGCCCCTGCTCGCTGCAACTAGAGAAAGCCCACGCGCAGCAATGAAAACCCAATGCAACCAAAAATAAGTAAATTTATATAAAAAAATTGTATTCGGAGGGAACAATTCCATAGAGGCGCCCCCAGCCCTCGCCCCACAGAAGAGAGGCAAAATCAGGATGATAGGTGCGTGACATCATTTGAAATATCGCAAAATATTGCAAAAATTACATAGGGCAACAGTTAAGTAATTGGTGGCACATAATGGATTCCAGAGAAAACTATGTAGCCATCCGAAATGGCCACGTGAGACCCCCAAGATGGAAAAACAGTAAGAAAGTAAAACAAAGCAGCTCATACAATGGAATTGCGAGGAACATAAAAATGGATATCCAGGTGGGCAAAAAAAAAAGACTGTATGTAAAAATGAAAAGAGTTTCAGACTGTGGCTAATTCCCCTTACCCCACTTCTGTTTGTTGTTCTTGTTACATCCTCTTTGGGCTAAAACAAATAACAGATTAGTGCTGATTAATTCTGGCAATATTTTTTCACAGTGGCAAGAGATGGGTTTCTGATTCCCACAAAGGGAGTGTGGACTCGTCCCCAAAGGACCAAAATCTCATTGCCCGACCCGTCAGTCTTGTGAGTTAGATGATTAAACTGGGGATTAGCATAGCGTGACCCCAACCTTTCCTGGCCAAGTTAAATAAAACACACACACGAACTGAAACTACTGGTTGTAGCATCACCACCCTTCATTTAAAAAGGAGCACTTTGGCACCAAAAGGAGGATGCTACGTCAGTCCTGGGAGCGGTTCTTCTTGACAAGATTCAGGGACAGCCTCCATGGACACGCCCAGGATGCATGGGAGGCCAGCCTGTGGGGATGCGTGTGGGGACACAGGACTGTATTATGTCTACATTTGCACACATACCTGCATCACATGACCCTCATTTTCTGGTAGACTGATGAAATTTTTGTGCTGGGCTGGGAACTGCCACTTCATACTTTTTTATTTTGGCCACACGGTGCGGCACACGGAACTTCCCTGACCAGGGATCAAACCCACACCCCTGCAGTGAAAACACGGAATCTTAACCACTGGACCTCCAGGGAAGCCCAGGAATTGCCACTTTAAATGAAGCTGAATTTAAGGCTAGAGGCAGAAAGTTTGACAGCAAGTCCCCACTAAGTTCCTCCAACTGCTTTCAAGCCAGGGGACAAGGAAGGGGCTCAGGCTGAAGGGCTACTGAGATGTCGCTCCAGGTGGATCAGACACTTGAGAGCCTCTGACCGGAATCCCACCCCCATCCAATTTTCTGATGGACAAACCATCAACCATATGAGAGAAGTGAAGCGTTCAAGGGCACAGAGGAAGCTAGTGGTGACGCAGAATTCCCCCTGGGGTTTCTGACCTGAAGATAGCCTTTCAGATTGGCTGGTGTTTTATAGTCCCCTTTCAAGACCTAGGAAAGAAAAAATTATTGCTATTGTAGAAATGATCAAAAAATAAAATTTAGTCCATCATTTGCACACCCACCCATCCATCCGGGTACCCATCCATCCACCCTCCCATCCATCTACCTCTCCATCCACCCACAACCCCCCCATCCACCCTCCCATCCACGCCCCCCATCTACCCTCCCGTCCACCTACCCACCCATCTACACACCTATCCATCCATCCACCCAACCCACCCATCCACTTATCCACCTGCTCATCCATGCATCCATCCAACAAACATGTATTAATAAGCTCCTCTTATTCCGGCATTATTCTAAGCTCGGGGGTGGGGAGGGGGTTGGGGGCCATTACAACACTGCCCAGACAATTAGAAGTCCCATCCTCCTGGAGCTTCCGTTCTGGAGTGGGGAGGGCCAGACAATCCACAGGTGACAACAAACACAATTAAACAAGAACATATCAAACCATGGGAAGTACTACAAGGAAAGTATGTGATTAGGAGTGCCCAGGGGGCTTCTTCTGAATGGGTGGTCAGAAAGGGCCCCTTGGAACGCATGGCCTTTGTGCTGAGACCTGAGTGACAAGGAAATCCTGCCAGGCTACGCTCTGAAGGAGAAGCATTCCAGCCAGAGGGCACAGAGAGGACAAAGGCCCTGACGTGGGAA
Organism: Delphinapterus leucas; assembly: GCF_059928025.1. Classification (NCBI taxonomy): domain Eukaryota; kingdom Metazoa; phylum Chordata; class Mammalia; order Artiodactyla; family Monodontidae; genus Delphinapterus; species Delphinapterus leucas. The sequence continues at coordinate 20,075,450 of NC_143142.1, forward strand.
CCAGAAAATTCCAGGCCTTTCCACTATCTCTCGAAATACAAGGCACTGGATAGACCAGCACTGTCCAATAGAATATAATGTGAACCTAGTCTGTAATTTAAAATTTTCTAGTAGCCACATTAAAAAAAAAAAGTGAAACAGGTGAAATTAATTCTAGTGGGTTTTTTTTTTTTGGCCACACCGTGCAGCTTGTGGGATCTCAGTTCCCCAACCAGGGATGGAACCTGGACCCTCAGCAGTGAAAGCATGGAGTCCTAACCACTGGACCTACAGGGAATTCCCTCTAGTGGTATTTTTTATTTAACCTGATATAGCTAAAATATTAATACCTCAACATGTAATTGATGGGGTTCAGGGCAGGTCGCCCCCAAATCTACCATTTTGGCATATTCATTATTTTGAATTAAAGTTATTTAAGAAGCAGCCGGTGCCAAGGCACTCTGACCCTCCTTTGTGCCCTTGAGAGCAGGGAATAAATCTCCCAGGTGAAAGGTACCCTCCCCACAACAGGAGGTAGAGAGCCATCCTTATCACCAGAGATGGAGAAATCAGGGCCAAAAGGGCTGTGTACACAAACCTTGTTACTTCTTCAGTAATTTACTACCCCAAGCCCAGATGTCTTTGTCTTATCAGTACTTCACAAATGTATTCTTTCTTCGTCTAAAAGGTATGAAAGATGCCTGCTTTGGCCCCTTCTTATGAATCTCCTATTTTTATGAGCCCCTGTATGTACGATATTAAATTTGTTTTGTCTCCTATTAATCTGTCTTATGTCAATTTCATTATCAGACCTCAAAATCCAGTGTGTGTTTCACACTTACACGGCAGCTTTCAATTTGGACTCATCACATTTCACTGGCCACACAAGCCTAGTGGCTGCAATGAACAGCACAGGTACAGACAGTTTCATTAGCACTGGGATCATTTCAGAACTGAGTGTACTGCCTAGGATCCAATACAGGAACATTCTGTGCCTTCAGTATACACACACACACGCACGCACACACACTCGCACACCCTTGTGGCTTTCAACGAGGGGACTTATCTTTGTAGTTACAGCAAAACCACTGTAAAGACTAAATAAGGTGTCTGGCACTTGTTAAAACTTGTGGAACCCCCAAGGAGTAAAGCTCTTTTGTTTTGTTTTTGTTTTTCCTTTTTTTGCTTTCTTGATTTTATTTTAAAAGTACACAGGGTCACAAAACTAGAGCAAGTTTTTGGCTTTTTTTAAACCCAATTTAGTTCTTACAAATGTAAAAATCTGCACCGTTGGGTATTTAAGCCAGAAACTTGAAATGCAAAAAATCACTTTTGAAAGTGACCCTATCAATTCTCTACTTGCATAGATAGATGAAGTGTCAAAATATTTCTTCTCAGTAGTACAAGTGTATTTGTCACAAAAATTCACAGTTAGGGATGAGAATAAGTGAATCAGGGAATTGTGGTTCTCTTAACACTTGTGTCATTAAATAAGTTAGTAGAAAACAGAGTTTTTCTTTGGGGAGTAAACCTCTTTGGAAGAAACCCAGAGACATCTGCTGTTTTAAATAAACAACAGAGCTCCAAACAGCTGTTACTACCCATCACTGCTCATCAGAATATTTTTTATACAACACTCAAGGTCAGGCCTTGCTCTGGGAGCTTCTGACCCATAGTCTAGGACCTGCCAGGGGCCTCTGCCTTTTAGAGGGACTTCAGAGGAGCTGGGCCCCTGGCTTAAAAAAGCAGGTAAGGAGAGGCCAGCTTTCTCTGATGCCCTCATCCTGTCCCAGCCACCCCTTCTGAGAAGCATTTGGGGGCTGGATTTCAAGGTCATCACCAGTTGCTGCTGCTTTTTTAATCCCGTTAATGAATTTTAAAAAATAATATATTTATTTATTTATTTTTGGCTGTGTTGGGTCTTCATTGCTGCGCGCGGGCTTTCTCTAGTTGCAGTGAGCAGGGGGCTTCTCTTCGTTCCAGTGCGCGGGCTTCTCATTGCGGTGGCTTCTCTTGTCGTGGAGCACGTGCTCTAGGCACGCAGGCTTCAGTAGTTGTGGCGCACGGGCTCTAGAGCGCAGGATCAGTAGTTGTGGCGCATGGGCTTAGTTGCTCTGCAGCATTTGGGATCTTCCCGGACCAGGGCTCAAGCCTGTGTCCCCTGCATTGGCAGGTGGATTCTTAACCACTGCGCCACCAGGGAAGTCCCTAATCCCGTTAATGAATTTTTTATTATGAAATATAGCATATATACAGGAAAGTATATAAAGCACCTAAGTACAGTTTAAAGAATGATAACTATTATTAAATAGTAAACATTAAAATTAATAATAAATATTTAAAACAAAAATAATAAAATCATAAAAATAAGCCACATCCAGGTTGCCAACACCTACGCTCTCCATGCACTCTGGGTATCTACCTTGGATCCCTGAGTGTTTCCACAAGTAGATGTTTACAAAATCAACTGATGTCAGGGCAAGAGGAAGTAATGAGACCTATAGATGGGCTTGCATTTCAAGGACAAGGGCAGAGCCGCCTACGCTCAGTGTTAGTAAATTCTCTCCGTTAAAAAGAAAGCTTGCAGGAATTCCCTGGTGGTCCAGTGGTTAAGACTCCGCACTTCCAATGCGGGCGACACGGGTTCGAGCCCTGATCAGGGAACTAAGATCCCACATGGTGCACGGCGTGGCCAAAAAATAGAAAAAGAAAGAGAGAGAGAGAGAGAGAGAGAAAGAAAGAAAGCTTGCACATGTTAAAGACTTGTTGGCATCAAATGGAGTCTTTCTCCTTGAGTCCACTGAAGAATTAAAGGAGAATAAAGAGTAATGACTCTCTTCCTTTCTGATTCAATACAAGAACTGTTGGGTTGGGGGGGGAGGTGAAATGGGTGAAGGGGGTCAAGATAATATAAAATAAACAAGCCACAGGGATGTAATGTACAGCACAGTGATTATAGTCGGTAATATTGTACCGCATATGTTGTAAATTTGTACAGTGACAGACAGTGGGTAACTAGACTCAAATTGTAGTGATCGTTTTGCCATGTGCACAAATATCAAATTGTTCTGTCATACACCTGAAACTACAATAATATAATAAGTCAGGTATAAGGCAATAAGAGAAAGAAAAAAAAGAACTGTTTACTTTCTAAAATCAGCATGTGCTCGTAAATGCCAAACTCGGGCTTCCCTGGTGGCGCAGTGGTAAAGAATCCGCCTGCCAGTGCAGAGGACACGGGTTCGAGCCCTGGTCCAGGAAGATCCCACATGCCACAGAGCAACTAAGCCTGTGAGCCACAACTACTGAAGCCCATGTGCCACAACTACTGAAGCCCGTGCGCCTACAGCCCGTGCTCCGCAACAAGAGAAGCCACCACAATGAGAAGCCCGTGCACCGCAAGAAGAGTATCCCCTGCTCACTGCAACTAGAGAAAGCCTGCGCGCAGCAATGAAGACCCAATGCAGCCAAAAATAAATAAATTAAATAAATAAATTTAAGATGCGTGCCCTTTCTTCTCTAGTTCAACAGACCAAACACAAAGTAGTTCTCTGAAAGTAGAATCAGAGGACTTTAGAATTAATTTTTAAAAAAATGAGAAAAAAAGAAATGCCAAACTCAGCTTAAATTAAAACTCTGGGTCTCAATGACATAAGGGGTAGGAGGGCTCTTCCTCAGGCCTGGGTCCCATTTTCAGATATTTTCATTAACTTCGTGTCTCTGAGGAAGTCAGAACACAGCAACCAGAGTGAAGGAGAAGCTGTGACAGTGACATGTAAATAATATCGACTTGGTAACTGTTCCACACCCAGGATTAGCCTACTTTTATGCTCCAAAAACATCTTCTCAAAGTCATTTCCCCTTGACCACCTACACTAAGGACAACTTAAAAAGTAATTTAACCACCCTAAACTTACATTTGTCTGAGAAGTAAATATTAAACCTTATGGGGGCAGGGACTTCCCTGGCGGTCCAGTGGTTAAGACTCTGTGCTTCCACTGCAGGGGGCATGGTTTCGATCCCTGGTTGGGGAATTAAGATCCCACATGCCTCGAGGCAGGGCCAAAAATAAATAAATAAAATTAAAAATTAAACCTTACGGGGGCAATAAAGGGACCCATCGTTGATTTATTCACACCCAGTCTCAACAGAGACTTGAAGTGCTTTACAAACAGACGAACAAACAGCCAGGGAAGCAGGGGGAAAAGGGTAAATCAAAGTAGAGAAATAGGATGGAATTAGTGCATGAATGGGCCTGCCGTGAGATGCTATACAGTGTGAGAGGCAGCCTACCAGTTGGTTTTGAGCTTCCTTGTGGCCCAAGCAAAAATGGAAATACAAGCAGCCGTACAAACCACCGTGTCCCTGAGACAGAAACAGACCAGCTGCATAGGAATCAAGAAACTGTTTTCTGGGGTAGCTGGAGCCTCCACCCCCACCACAGCCTGAGCACGCATCTCCCTGTGTGCATGTGCACTCACCCGGTGTGTGTTGTTGATGACGATGGGATCGGGGTTGCCGTAGTTGGGCGGGTTTGCATAGGGGTCATAGCCAAGCCGAGCCAGCATGGGGGCGATCTGGGCCATGTCCCTCAACACATCTCCAGGGATGTGGCCAGTCCACTTGGAGAGAGCTTCCAGGTTCACGGGCTTGATGACCTGGTCTGTGGATCGCTCGATCCTGGGGAGAGAGGACAGGCTGGACGGGGCACGGGCAGACCCAGGTGGTGCTCAGGTGGGCTCCCTGCTCAGGGACTCTGGGGCAGCAGGAAAGGTTGGGGGGACTGGTCCCCAGGGCCCACTCGGCTCTTATCAAGTATAAGAATGTGGGCAAGTCATATGGCCTCATCATACCTGCTCTGTACAATGGGGATAAAAGCATGGGGTGGGAAGCTGGGAGAAAGGGCTAGACAATGCACACCACTTCAGTGGTGTTGAAATTCTGCCTCCTTGACCTCTCTGACTTTTTAAAAATTACTTTTTATTTATATGACTAAGATGAGTATTTTGTTCTTGGGAAGTAATTCTAAGACACAAATGGTAAGGCGAATAGCCCCTGGGGTCACCACTCTGAGTCCTTCAGCTCCCTACAGGGACCTGAGCATAGCATTCTGAAGCGTACCCTATCAATCTGTTTTCTGTACTTTTAAAAACAGAGTGGCTAAGCGCAGACTCAGGGGCCAGACTGCCTGGGTGCAGATGCCAGCTCTACCAACACTGGCTGTGTGGCCTTGGGAGACTGACTGAACCTCTCTGAGCCTCAGTGTCCTCACCTGTAAAATGGGAATCATAATAGTACTTACCTCACGGGGCTGTTCTGGGGAGTAAATGAGTTAATAATAAAAGAGTATCTGGTACATTTTAAGGTCTCAGTATTAGCTCTCTCTTTCTCTCTCTCCCACACATATACACACTGAAAATCTGTGGTTTTGCTTGCATATTTAAAAACAGAAATTATATACTATACATAGTACTGGTTTGTAGGTGGGGTTTTTTTTTTTCCCCCGCTCTCTCAATACCTCATTCTTTTTCCATTCCCCTAAAGATGGATATTTACGTTGTTTTCATTTTGCTGTTAGGATGAAACGGTCATCATCTTATATGTGCTTCCTTGCTCTCCCATACAACAGGGTTACCAAGCTGTGTGAATCATGATGATCTTATCAATTATAGTTCAGAGGCTTTATAGGATACAGGGTGGGGAACTCCTAGGATCGAGGACCTATTTCTAGATGCTTCCATCCCAACTAAGAGATAACTTGGGAACAAAGAACAGAAGCAAACAGATGGAGCAAAAGGAAGATGGGAGGGGGGGGTGAGGGGAACTGGGGAGGGGAGAGGGTGTGGACTGGTGGGGAGGGCATGGATCTGGAGTCTGAAGACCCGGATTTAAATCTCAACTCTAGCCAGTGTGTCAAAAAATCACAAATACGGTTCTAGGTATTTTCACCATAAACATCCTCACTGCAAACAGTTTCACCCTACAATTGGCCATAAGGCCATTCTGCCATAAGGGATAAAATCACTGGTTGACAGCTACGTTACACGAGAAAGTGATAACATATCAGTTTCTGCAAATCCTTCGGTGAGCTACTCTAAGCCAGATTCTGTTAGAATTTTCACCGTTTTCAAGGCACATCAGGGATCAAGTAACCATTCCTTTCTGAGGGGATAGGAGGAGCTTGGTTCTTCTTTTGCCTCTTTTTTTTTTTAATTGAAGTATTTACAACGTTGTGTTAGTTTCTGGTATACAGCAAAGTGATTCAGTTATACGTGCGTACGTGTGTGTGTGTGTGTGTGTGTGTTCTTCTTCACAGTCTTTTCCATTATGGTTAGTACAGGATATTGAATATAGTTCCCTGGGCTGTGCTGTAGGTCCTTGTTGGTTACCTGTTTTACATACAATAGTGTGTATCTATTCATCCCAAACTCCCAACCCATCCCTGCCCTACACCCTTTCCCCTTTGGTAATCCTAAGTTTGTTTTCTACATCTGTGAGTTTGTTTCTTTTTCATGAATTAAGTTCATTTGTGTCACATTTTAGATTCCACATATAAGTGATATCAGACGGTATTTACCTTTCTCCGTCTGACTTAATTCACTTAGTATGATAATCTCTAGGTCCATCCATGTGGCTGCAAATGGCGTTATTTCATTCTTTTTTGTGGCTGAGTACCATTCTATTGTATATACGCCACATCTCCTTTATCCATTCATCTGTCGATGGACACAGGCTACTTCCATGTCTTGGCTACTGTGAGCAGTGCTGCTATGAACACGGCCTCCAATGTCTAATACTGTGTGATAAATCTGGCAAAGATGGCCGGAGGGAGAAAGTAAGTGTATCTAAATTAGCTAAAGAATCATCATTAACGCTCTCAAAGGCAGCTGTCCCTTTCCTATGAACCACAGCTCAGTAACCTTTTGGTTTTGACAGGTGGGAGGGATAACTGTGCTCAATGAAGTATTTGCAGAAACTGATACGTTAACATTTCCTAGAGTAATGAAACCAGAACTGTCAATCAACCAGTGATTTCATCTTTTATAACAAAACGCTTGCTGCAAAGATGTTTACAGTGGACATACCAGACACGATCAAACATGTACCTGGCCTTTGCCACAACCCTTGTGTCTCCAGGGCTTCACAGGACAGAAATCACACAGGTACATCCCAGAACTTGGATAGGAGCCAGGCTTGATACGAGTCAATAAACGAAGTGTCCAAAAGTAGATGTTAAATAGAATATGGTGATCGTGTAGTGGAATATTATGCAGCCATTCAAAATGATGTCACTGCAGAGTGCTGGGGCCCATGGGCAAGCGTCCCAGATACAAGGTGAAGAGAGGTTACACAGGAACATGACCAGCAGGACTCCAGTTTTATCAATATACCCTGATCAAGGACGAGCAAGCCACAAATCAAAATCTGGGTGTTGGGATTATGGGTGGGTTTTCTTTCCTGTTTTATGGATTTTCCCAATTTCCTGCAATCAGGATGTATTCCTTTGGTCATCTGATGTCTTGTCATGATGATTTACAAAAATCCCGGCTCCAGCACCAACTGGTGGGGGTACCCAGCCCATGGGCACTTCGCTGCCAGGAGCTGCTGAGAGCCTCCCGCTCTGCTCAGGGATCAGGAGCTCTTGGGGGCAGAGCCTGGGAGGGTCCAGCCATGAAAGAAATGGGAGGCGTTGTCCCAGGAAGGACCGCCCTTCCACTGGGCTGTTAAAGATGCTTGCAACTGACCAGGATGGAGACATGGGGATGGCACACTCTGGTGCTGCACTGTCTCAGGAAAGGGACAGCCTCCTCAAAGGAGGAAAGCAGACAGCAAGGGACAGAAAGGGAGGGAGGATGGGTCCCAGCCACGGAGGGCTTGAGAACACAGGCACTGGAGTCCAACAGACCTGCGTTCAAATCCTGGCACCACCCTTTGCTAGCTGTGTGGCCTTAGGCCAGTAACTTTCCTGAGACTCAGTTTCTCCATCTGTAAAATGGGGATAAGAGCAGTTCCTATGTTCTAGGTGGCTGTGGGGATTAAAGGAATAATGATTGTTTGTGGCTGCACTCAGTGCTGGCCACACAGCAGACACTCAATAAACGAGAGTGAAGGTGAGCCTGATGAGTATTCCAACAAAAGCAAGATCAACACTGAAACGATGATAACGGGAATAAACCACCTAACGTGTATTAACCCATTTGATGTTCACACGTGAACATAGGTAGATTCTATCCCTATGCTACAGATGAGGAAATGAAAGCACAGAGAGGGAGAATTACTTGCTCAAGGTCACACAGCTAAAAAGTGGCAGACCTGGGATTCAAACCCAGACAGCCTGGTTCCAGAAACTATACTCTCAACCTCTACCTGCTACAGCTCACTACAAAGCATATTCACAGTTTGGAGAGGAGTGACTGCCCCATTTTTTGGATAATAAAGCCGAAATTCAGAGAGGTACAGTGACTTATTCAATGCCACAGAGCTATGAGGTGGGAGATCTGGTTCAAGGCTGTGCTCTTAACCACTCTCTTCCCAGATCTTCTCCAGTACAACAGAGGAGGCTCAGAGAGGCACCCTGACTTGCCCAAGGCCACACAGCTTGGAGGGGCAGAGCCGACCTTCCCACTGAGCGTCTCTGACTCCGGGATCAGGGGTCTGAGCGGAAGGTGGGGGCTCCACTCACTTGGACAGGGAGACGCCGCCGGGCTTGCCGATGAGGTCCTCATGGTGCAGGACGGCGTCGCTCCAGGAGATGCCGAGGAAGTCGAGGATGAGCTTGAGGGAGCGCCGGGGGTGCAGTACCAGCTGCTCGTAGTACACGGGCAGGCACTTGTCCTCGCCCACTTCCATGCACTGGGCGTACATCACCTCAATGGCCTTGTTCCACTTGGCAAGGCAGTCACGGTAGCTGCTGAGGTCGAAGCCGGCGATGGTGACCTTGCGGGTGATCATGGAGTGCACGGAGGCCCGGCCGTCCCGCACCATCAGCAGGAACTTGGAGTTGGGGAACAGGCGCGACAGGTAGACAGAGGACTTGAGCGTGAAGGGGTCTTTGTTGCAGAGGACGCGGGCCGGCTCTCCGTGCTTGGCGATCACCTCCAGGATGAAGGCCTGCATGGCGGCGTCCAGCACCTCGTCTGTCACACCCGCCTCGTCCAGCCGCAGCTTCTCCCGGCCCGACTTGGACCAGGCCTGGCGCATGGCCAGCACGCGGGGGATGATGCGGGTCTCCTCCCCGCAGCGCACCTCGGGGTGGGCGTCCAGCATCGCACGCATGAGCGTGGTGCCACTCCGGGGCACGCCCCCCACGAAGATGAGCGGCATGGCCTTGCCATAGCGGTACTCCACGTGGTCCGTGCCCACCATCACCAGGTCCTCCTGCTCTGGCCGCATGGCCCGCCGGGGGCCCCGGGGGCCCCCCAGTGCCACCCGGCACTCCAGCACCTGCTGCCCCAGCTGGACCGCCAGCACCAGGGCCAGGGCGAAGCCGGCTGCCAGCAGTGCCCTCCGCACCGACAGGCGCATGCTGGGCCCGGGGCGGGGGGCGCGCTTCAGCGACAGGTGGGCGGGAGCCCCGCCGGGCTCACATCTGGGGAGAGAGAGGGACACGGGCGGTCAGGGAGGCCTGCGGGCTGCAGGTGCTTTACCATCCAGACCCCAAGAGCGGCAAGTGTGAGGGTGCTGACGTTCAGAGCAGAACGCTGCGGGGCACTGCATCCATCTTAATTCATGAGATCCTCCAACAACCGTAAACGTAGCTGCTACTATTACCTCAGGGGGCCCGATGGCCTGGGTTCAAATCCCTCCTGGCTACTTCCTAGCTGTGAGATCTTGCCCAGTTCCTTAACCACTCAATGCCTCAGTTTCCCCAACTGATAAATGGAAAGAGTAATAATTCTTTCAAAAATGGACTTTCTTGAAATACATTTATGTGAAATTCTTTGAAATGTGAAAATAATAAAGCACTAGAACCTCAGATTTCAGCAGCACACTCGTTTGATAAAGACATGGGTTTTGCCTGTTTTGTTCACGGCTGTCTCCCCAGCTCCTAGCACGGTGCCTGGCCCCTAGTAGATGCTTAACAAATATTTACAGAACGTGCTTGGGTCCAATGAGCGGGGCCTGGCCCAGAGTAAGTGCTAGGAAATGATTATGGTACAGCGAGGAGGGAACCAAGGTACAGAGCGACTGTTCACCGTTGTCCAGCTGGAAAGCGGCCAAGCCAGGGTCCATGATTTTGACCCAGGCCAGCAGGCTCACCAGCCGGCTCTGTGTCTGCTCTGAGTGACCACAGTCTGCCTCTGCAGGAGAGGCTTTTCAGAAGGTGCAAAATATCCTGGTCTGGGCTTCTTCCAGAATCGCCGTCCGTTCGTTCAGCCTTCACTCGGAAGCAATAAAAAGGTTTCAGGCACCCGCTCGAGGCTGGAGACAGGACAGTGGACGAGACAGCCCGGCCTCTGGCCTCAAGGAGCTTACAACTGAGTGGGGGATGTGGACGGTACACAAGCTACCGCCAGACCGTGATAATGGCTTGCAAAGAAATAAGCTGGACACCGTGAGAGAGATCAAGAAGGGGAAGGAAGAGGGAGGTTAAGGAGGACTTCTTGGAGGAGGTGACGTCCAAGCTGAGACCTGGATGAGAGGGAGCTGGCAGTGTGAAAATGTGTGGGAAGGGTGCTCCAGGCAGAGGGAACGGAGAGTGCAAAACCCCAAGATGGGAGAGAGAGGGTTTGGTGTGTTCAAGAACCTGAGAGGAGGCTTCTGGGGCTGGAGGGGAGGGAAGGGGAAGATGGGGTGCAGCTGCCAGGCATGTCCTCAGGGGATGGGGAAGGAGCTGGACTTACTCTACGGGCAGCCCCTGGGGAGAGGGCCTGCAGGGGTGGGAACGGAGGCGGGGAGGTCAGTCAGGAGGCTCCTGCCCGTGTCCTGTGGAGACTTGGGGATGCTCAGACTGGGGGGGTGACGTGCGAACAGGGGGAGGGGATGACTTACGACATGAATTATGACCCTGAGCCTAGCTCCTCACCCCTCCCAAATGTCACTAATAAAGGTGATGAGACCTCAATGCCAATTCTTTAGGTAGGGGCTGTTTTCAAAGAGCAGGGGTCCACCCAGCCCAGCCACCCCTTCTCTAGTCACTCAAATGCCAGATCTATCCTCCTCCCCAATTCACCCTCAAGGCCCTTTGATTACGCAACCTCAGCCCAACGCAAAAGGTGCAGACCCAGATGCTGGTCAGACAGCCCACCTCCGACCACCCAGCCCTTCTCTGCCTCACCCCCGCTGTGTTTCAGAACCTTCGTTTCCTCTCTCACCTCTTTCTAGAATCCAAGTGAGGGCCTGAGGTCTCTGGGCATTCAAGGAGTCAGACAGACCTGGGTTCAAATCCCAGCTCTGCCATTTCCTGTGTGGCTGTGTGAGCTTGGGCCACAGACTTCACTTCTCTGAGCCTCATCTGTAAAATGGGTCTAAGAGTGTCCACCTCAAAGGGCTATTATGAACATTAAATGACCCCCTTTAAGAACTTAAGAATGTGCCCGGCACATTGGGAGCATTTGAAAGAATATTAGCCATGATCACTGACTGGTTATTCATTTACCCCAACATTTCATGAGTTCCTACTGTGTGCGGGAGTTGGGCTATGGAGTTAAGAGACACAGCCTCAGCCCCCCGAGTCCACTCATACTGTGGACCCACACTAGGGAGGGGGTGACAGGTTCGACCTGTGTAGGTGAGGGAAGGCTTCCTGTAGGAGGCAGCCCTTGTGCCGAGTTCTAAGCAGTGGACAGGGAAGTTTTGAACAGCCAGGTGGAGAAGAGAGAGAAGGGAGTTCCTGGCAAAGGGAACAGCCAGTGCAAAGTAACAGGCAGGAAAGAGCCCAGCATGCTGGGGGGTTTCAGGTGGCTTGGCGAATGGGACAGGGTCTGAAGGGAAAGGAGTGGGAGGTGGCTTTCTTCTTTGGATGGGAGGTTCACCGGAAACCACTACAGGACCCGGTTGGCAGCTGGACCAATCCACCCACGAGGGCCTGGGCTGCCTGGGGCCCCTCAGGCCATAGCAAGTGGAAAATAAACATCAAAGCTGAAGAAGCACACAGCCTCGGGGCCTGGGGTCGAAACTGCTAAGAGGCCCTGGCATTTCCTGGCCATGTGTCTTTGGGAGAGTCACTTCCTCCATCTAAGCCACAGTTTCCTCAGCTACAAAGACGGGTGGGTCCACTGACCTCAAAGGCTGCTGTGAGGATTCTAGAAGCAACTGACAAAGCAAAGATGAGTCTCATCCGGGGGTTGCTGGCTTCTCTGAGCATCAGAAAATAGCTGGGGACCCTCTCCCCAGAAACCTGAGCCTCTCATATGCTGCTGAAACTGTTGGCAGTTAATGTGTACACTGGATTCATGTCTGGCATGGGGAAATCTAATTCCAGGGCTACTTTCAGCGGGGAAGCAGGCTGGACAGGACACAAAGTCCCTCAGAAATCCCTCTGTGGAGCTCTCGGCTTCTTTAAATGCTCACTGAAATTCTCCCCTTAGACCTGAGAGTAGAATTCTGCCAATGATTATTATTTCAGTGTCAAAAGCCTGGGGGACTGTCAATCACACTTGAGCTTGAATTAGTACAATCACCCTTTCTTCCTGACACTTGGTGGGGCGTGAGAGACTGAAGCTTTGGGGAACAGATGGCGATGGGGGATGCAGAGAAAGGGAGAAAAGGGGATAATTTGGGAAAGTGGTTTCCAAAAAGGATAGACACAGTGTGCCTGCCCGTGTGTGTGTGTGTGTGTGTGTGTGTGTGTGTGTGTTTATGTACTCTTCGAGCTTCTGTTTGGGGTTGGAAGTGACTTGGATACTAAATACCAGGGGAAAAGGCCTGGAAGAAGGGATAGACAGAATTTTTTTAAATGTTATCAACTCATGAGTTTTGCTTAATACAGAGCATTCATCTGGCTACAGCACTTCAAAACAAAGCAGTGAGTTATGTGTTTTTACATTGACTGAGCACGTCCTCTGCTAAAGCTTATTCCATGCCTCACGTAGCGGGAGCAGCTCAGAGAGAAGAGGCAACTTGCTCGAGAAGGATGGCATGGCTGGAGTGGCAGGCCTGGGTCAGACCAGGCTGAGGCTGAGCTGTTCACTTTCCTTGGACAGCACCCAGCGAAGGGCTCATCTCAGTCGCCAGGAGAAAACAGCTCAAAGCGGGCAAGTCAGCCGTGAGGAGGAGACTGCACAGACCTGGAGGATGGCTTGAGAAGCAAAGGCAGGGCCACGTGGCAGAGGGAAAGCAGCTGGGAGCCTACGAAGCAGAAGGTGGCTTCCTGACCACCCAGAATCAGAGACTCCGCCCATTCCAGGAAGGGCCAGAGGGCCCAGCCCAGGGACTCCGGCCTGCCCTCCGTCCCCACCACCCTGTTGGACCCTGTTGAGGGAGGTGTCTCGGCATCCTGGCAGTGAGGATGGTGGCTAAGACCCTCAGACTTGGAGTCTTACAGCCCCAGGTTCAAATCCAGCCCCTGCCACTTGCCAGCTGGAGAGCCGGACAAGGGACTTCGCCTCTCTGAGCTTCTGTTTTCTCCTCCCAAAAAAGGGGGGATGATAAGAAGCTTTTCTCAGGGAGCTATTATGAGGTTCAGGGAGCTTTTGTGTGAAGGGCAAAGCAAGCACGCCAAGAACACTGAGGCTGGAAGGTGGCACGCAGAGGGCTGGATTCTGGCCGTGCTTGAATCTGCCCACTAATGCCGGGTAAGTCCTGCCTGCTCGGGGACTCAGCCTTCTCCCATCACCAGGAGAATCACTTTCCTAAGGGGTGAGGAAGAACAGAGGCCTGCCCTCTCCACGCTGCTGGGATCCAGCTTTGTCTGGATTTCTAACAGAGGAGAGAGCTGCCTGGGGGAGTTTGCTCGGCTGCCCAATCAGGAGGCTGGGGGCTGTCCCTGGAGAAGCCGGGTCTCTGGGGGACGTTCGGGAAGCACTTACCTCCCCTGGACACTATCATCCCTGGGATCTAGCCCTCGTGGCTGCTTGCTAAGACTCTCCACGGGTTGAGCCCTGCAGAGGCAGAAGAGATGCTGCATTAGGTGCATTAGGGGTGGGTGCTATGGAGAGGGGCTGGGCCCCCTCGGAGGGGCAGAAGGGGATGCTGGGCTTCCCAAGGGTGCCCGACAGTGACTCTGGGAGACAAGTGGCAAGGCAGGGACAGGCCACCTCCGCCCAAGATGTTGAAGCTGGGGTCTAAATTCACTGACTCAGCCAGGGAGTGAACTGGCCCACTTCTCAGGCGGAGGGGTGTCAGCTGAGAACCTAAGCTAAGGCACTGCTGCCTTAGGAAGTAATGGGTCTCTTACAACTGGGCTCTCCCTTCTTGGCCCAGGGACCTTGGGCTTCAGGAAAAGTAAATATAACAAGAAGCAACAACCACCACCACTGTACCACGAATCACCATCTGAAATTGCTGGGTATGGTTGAACAGGCTGTGCACTGCTCAACTCCAAAGGGCACTGCGTACCCAGCCTATGACAAATATGGCGCCCCCTGGAGTTGGACAATGCCGTGCTGCCACTGCCACCTAACACTGACCAAATGCCTGCTGTGAGTGCCTTGTGCCATTTAATCCCCCAACGAGGAAAGTACGATACTCCCAATTTTACAGGTGAGGAAATGACACCAAGAGGAAGAGCAATTGACCCGGGGAACCAGGATCGCCATCCACATCTGTGAGACTCTGACGCCCAGCTCTTAACCACTGCATTAAAGGAATGGGCTGTGAACTCGTGGGGTCTGGCATGAAGCCTGGCTGATGTGGAACCAAGGGGATCTTGGTGTACATGTCACTACTATGTCCTTACCATTTACTGGGGGAGGGGGTGGGTGGCAGATTTTTAGTCCAATTCTCGCCTTCTCCCATTTTACAGATGTGAAAATTGAGGTTTGGGAGCAAAAATCTCTTCACAGAGTCACAGAGTCAGGCTCATCTTCCCTCTGCTTAGTCCCAGCCCAAGAGGTGGGGTAGGGGGGTTTAAGGATGCAGCTCTGGAGTTGGATGATTCCCTGACTAGGTAGATTGTTGTTCTTCCGAGCCTCGGTTTTCCTATGCTGTAAAATGGGCTATCGGGAGGTTTAAACAAGACAATAGCAAATACTCAAAACTCTCAGCAATTATTTTATTTGTGCCATGATGCAAATACATTGGGCGTAGGACCATTTTTGGGGTCCTCTTTCCCTTCCTATTCGCTCTCTCCTTGCCTCCATACAGTTTTTTTTCCTCTCCCTGAAATACCAGGGATTAGTATATTTAACCCCAGGAGGAGAAGGGTTCCCAGACCCTCCCCCTCCTCCCAGCTACAGAATACACAGGCTTGGCATTCTCAGGGCACACGGGTGGCCAGTGAAGAGAAGCCTGGTTCTTGGAATAACAACAACAAACACAATTAGGGACCAGGGCCCTTGAAGCTTTTCCGGAGACGAGATGGCTCAGGCCCAGCTGCCCTCAGGCGGCCCTTGAAATGCCAGAGAGTTCAAGAGGCCTGCCAGGCGGGCAGCTCCCACGGCCCCTTTCAGGGCGGTGAAACGGGGCTGTCAGAGCCTTCAGTCACTCAGAACTGCAACGCCAAGACTCCGACATGACGCTTTAGCCACAGGTCAGTATTTAAATTTAAATTAAGTAAAATGGGGACCTCCCTGGTGGCGCAGTGGTTAAGAATCCACCTTCCAATGCAGGGGACATGAGTTCGAGCCCTGGTCCAGGAAGATCCCACATGCCACGGAGCAACTAAGCCCGTGCGCCACAACTACTGAGCCTGCACTCAAGAGCCTGCGAGCCATAACTACTGAGCCCACGTGCCACAACTACTGAAGCCCACGCATCTAGAGCCCGTGCTCCACAACAAGAGAAGCCACCGCAATGAGAAGCCCATGCACCTCAATGAAGAGTAGCCCGCGCTCGCCGCAACTAGAGTAAGCCGGTGCACAGCAACGAAGACCCAACGCAGCCAAAATAAAATAAAATAATTTAAAATAAATAAATAAAGTAAAATTAAATAAAATTTTAAATCCAGCTCCTCATTGGCACTAGTCACAATTCAACAGCCCAGTGGCCCCCTGGGGGCTACCATACTGGGCAGAGCAGATTTAGGATGGAGTCCTCACATGATGGCCCTTGGGCCAAATCCACCCCTCAGCCTGTTTTGTAAGGCCTGTAAGCTAAGAATGACTTTTACATATTTTTTTTTTTTTAAGGGAAAGAGGAGGAAGAGGATGCAGGGCGGGGCTGGGGGGAGGGGGAGGGGGAAGCAGCAGCAATAAGAAAAATTCTACGTGTTCCGCAAAACCTGAAATATTTACTATCTGGTCATTTATAGAAAAAGTCTTCAGGCCCCTGATCTAGAATATTCCCATCATTCACACAAAGTTCTACTGGACAACGCAGACTTGGAAGACACATGAGAGGCATGGGGAGGGGTCACTGAGCCCTCCTTTTCTTGCAGGAGGAACATCAGCATTTATTAAGCACCACTGTATATTTAACACCTGACCAAGGGAGTTCCACACCGCTACCTCATTTTATCCTCACAATAACTCAATGGCAGGGCGGAGGGGGGAGGGGGCGCCTTGGTTCTCCGATTTACGGATGACAAAGGCCCATGGGGGTTCAGGGTAAGCATGACTGTGCCAAAAAGCGAAACCACCAAGTCAACCGAACCAACCAGCAAACACAAACCCCATGTACGAAAAATGAGACGGGAACAGACTCAAAATGCCACAGGGGTGGTAGGTGATAATATTTTTCTCCTAAAAACACATGGTGCTGGGCTTCCCAGGTGGAGCAGTGGTTAAGAATCCGCCTGCCAATGCAGTAGACCTGGGTTCAAGCCCTGGTCTGGGAAGATCCCACATGTGGTGGAGCAACTAAGCCCGTGAGCCACAACTACTGAGCCTGTGCTCTAGAGCCCGCGAACCACAACTGCTGAAGCCTGCGTGCCTAAAGCCCGTGCTCCGCAACAAGAGAAGCCACCATAAAGAGAAGCCCGCGCACCGCAACGAAGAGTAGCCCCCGCTTGCAGCAACTAGAGAAAAGCCCCTGCGCAGCAACAAAAACCCAACGCAGCCAAAAATAAATAAATAAATAAATTTATTTTTAAAAAAAACAAACAAAAAGAACACATGGTGTTGTTATATTACCTTGATCTATATAATAATAAAATGGCTAATATTTTTTGAATTGTATGCCAGCCATAGTAGGGGGTCAGACTGCTTGGGCTCAAATCCTGGCTCCACCAGCTACTGGCTGTGTGATCTTGGCAAGTCACTTAACCGCTCTGAGCCTCAGTTTCCTTCTGTACAATGGAGATGACAACAATAACTCCTAGGAGGCTCATGTACGGCCCCAGGGCACTAGAAATGTGGCCAGTGTAAATGTGGGACTAGCCTCATATGAGTATTGGGAAGTATAAATGTTAGAACGTGTTAGAACAGAACCTGGCACATAGCAAGTGTGCCTTACTAAGAGGGAAACCCAGTTTCCAAATCTGGTTCTGTCTTAACAATAACATCCTTGGTCTCGTGTCACATGGCTCATAAAATGGGGGCAGCAGGAGAGGATGGGAGAGGACTTCGCTCCCTTCCCACTGACCCATGGGCTGCCCTGAATGACCACTGGAAGGAAGGGGAGGGGAGGGGGGCTTGTCAGTCTTCAAGATGCTCTTAGGCCGGATTCATTCATTCCCCAAATGTTTACTGAGCACGTACTATGCTTGGAAGTAGATGCTGGAACACCTCAAGGGCGGCACACCAAGGCCTCTGCCCTTAACGGAGATGATGTTCTAGTGGGGATCCAGGAAACCAGCACATCAGATAATCACGACTGTGATTGTGTAATGCCCTCCGTGGGAGGGGAAGACATGCCCTAAGGGGTCAGACTCATTTGAACTTTCCAATTCTGCATGATTTCTCCAAGCTCGGCAGATCAAGAGGTTCCCAAGAACCTCTTGAGCATAAGAAGCACCATGGGGTGGCTCAAGAGGAAAGAAGAAAAGCCAGGCTGGAGCGCGGCCTTAGAAATATCAGCTCATACTTACCAAGCACTTTCTGTGCACCAGGTACTGAACTAAGGGTTTTACATATATCACGGAATTTTGTCCTCACTACCCTGTCCATGATCCCATCTGACTCTCCCTTATTAACCATCTCTTTTTTTTTTTTGCGGTACGCGGGCCTCTCACTGCTGTGGCCTCTCCCGCTGTGGAGCACAGGCTCCGGATGTGCAGGCTCAGCGGCCATGGCTCACGGGCCCAGCCGCTCCACGGCATGTGGGATCTTCCCGGACCGGGGCACGAACCCGTGTCCCCTGCATCGGTAGGCGGACTCTCAACCACTGCACCACCAGGGAAGCCCCCTTATTAACCATCTCTTTACTGGGGCTCAGAGAAGTAGGTTCACCTGCCCAAGGCCACACAGCTGGTAAGCAGGGGAGTAAAAGGAAAACCCAAATCTTCCTCTCTCTCCATAGCCCATGCTCCTAGATCTCTCCTTCCTGATGAGCTTTGCATTTTTTTTTTAACCTAAAATGATCAAAGCTGGACCCCCACGTGCCACCCTGCCTCCCTCTCAGAGGCCCAGTTCAGCACCCTGTTGGCACAAGCTCAGGGTAGGGAGTGATGAGGGCGGAGGTTACTTCTTGTACTCAGAGGCTGGGTGTCCTGCGTCAATCCAGCTCTCCAAACCTCAGTGTTGCCATCTGAGAAATGGGAGTAACACTTGGGACAAATAGAGTCATGAGGAATTCCATAACTTCATTGTGCCCAGCACGGACGTGCAGAAATGTCAGCACTGAATATTATGATCATTGTCATCACAGCACGCGGATGAAGACTGGAAGGAACCCGAAGACGAAGAAGCCAGTGGCCCGGTGAGGCAGGGTTGGCAAACTTCTGTGAAGGGCCAGGAAGCCAATGATTTTGGCCCCGTGGGTCAGAGGGTCTGTGACAGCTACCCACTCTGCCTCTGCACCGTGAAAGCAGCCAGAAACAGCACATCCAGTAACACACACGGCTGGATTCCAGCGAGACTATTAACGAAATCAGGCGGCAGCCTCGATGCGTCCCTCAGGCCATCGTGGGCCAGGCCCCTGCTCTGTATGAGCTCCCAGGGGAACTAGGACAAACTCACAAAACGCAAATGCCGTGAGTGACCGTGGAAGCCGGTGCATATTCGGGTTCTGGGCCCAATCTCAGAAGGCCTAGTGGGAGGACTCAGGCAGCCGGCCTCTGGTGAGAAAAATGGACAACTTGGGAAAATATTTGATATTTTTTAGAAAAAGAAATGCATGTGTGCACACAGAATCATCCGGTGTCTGGCCTGTTGCCAAGTAAAGATTTAAGCAGAGACTTGTGTGTGCCTGGCACTTTGCCTCTAACAACCCGGGGAGTAGGGCGAGGCACGCTTATTAGCCCCGTTTGACAGAGGCGGAAGCTGAGGCTCAGAGAGGTGAAGCGTGCAGCCCGAGGTCACACAGATAGGAACGGTCTGAGCCTGAAGTGGAACCCAGCTCGGTCTGATGCCAGAGGCCAAGCTTTTAACCATCACCCCCAAACCTCTACCCTGCCCAACTCACGGATGGGGGCGATGCATGTCCAAGGTCATGCAGCTGCCCGGGGCAGTAACCAGCTCAGCCTCTTGGCTCCCATGTCCCAGCCTTGCCCCCAGTGCCTGGTGCAGCCCTCCCTCTGGGCTTCCTGTTCGGGAACACACGGGCCCCTGCCTGATCAAGAGTATAAACAGGAAAAGGCCAGGGTGACCTTGCAAGGCCCGGGCTTCCTTCACTCACGCCACACACACACACACACACACACACACACACACACACACACACACACGACCTGTCTCCATTCCCCTGTCTAGAAGCTTCCAGAAGTAGGGGTTGGGGGGTGGGATGAGCACTGTAGTGGGAGTTGTACACACTGGGCTTGGAGTCCGGTTCTGGTGGTTACTAGCAATGCAGCCTTGGTTGGAGCAGGGGAGGTAAACAGCGATGTTACCTAACTCCTCTGTGCCTCAGTTTTCTCATCTGTGGGTGCTAACGTGAACTGATAGCGCTCAGAGCTTTGTTACTGTATCACTGTTATTTCTCCCCTTTAAGGTGGTTTGAAACCTCTGCGTGCATCAGAATCACCTGAAATTCTTAAAAGGCAGATTCCTGGGTCCTGCCCCCAAATATTCTGATTTGGAAGTTCCCCGACGGAGCCCAGGGATCTGCATTTACCGAGCGCTGCCCCTCCCCCTGAGCTATGAAACACTGTGTGGGGCACTGAATTCAGCATTTGAGGGCTATGTACTGGCCAGGCTTGGGGACTGCAGTGGTCCCAGCATGGAGGCCAAGAGCCGGACAGGCCCAGGTGCAATCTGGGCTCACCCACCCACTAGCTGTGTGACCCTGAGCCAGCGACTTCTCCTTTCTGGGTCTTACTTGCCTCCTCTCCAGAATAAGGGTGCAAAGCGCACCCGCCTGGTGGGCTGTCGTGAGGCTGGCACACCGCGTGAGCTTAAGTGACATCGTTTCTTAGGAGAGACACAGGTCTGCCAGTGAGGAGTGTCAGGGCAACAGACACAGGACAGACAGACAAGCCACCCAGAGGGGGATGGACCCCAGGACAGGGAGCGTGCACATCCGGGTGCTAGAGCTCCCAGGGCCACACCCAACGGTCAGCCGGACGGAACCCGCACAGGGCAGCGTCCAGCACCATCACTGACTCTCCCACAACCCGGAGGGAGAAAGCACCTCTCTGATCAGGGCACAAATAAGAAATGCAGACTAGGGAAGCAGCTGCGCATGCTCTCAGGGCGGTGCCGGGCAGCGGTAGGACTCGAACTCACGCCCAATGGGGTCTTTGACCTTTCTGTTGCCACGGACCCTGTCAGCCATCTGGTGAAACCTACGGACCCCTTCCCAGAAGAGTGTTTTTAAATGGAATCAATTACGTAAGAGTAAAAGGAAACCATTTATAGTCGAGTCCGGCTAAGAACACACTGATGAAGACGCTGTGATACTGTCACCTATACGCTGCTTGATTAGAGCCATGAATAACCAGATCGAGCGGTGGGCCTCATAATGACCGTCATTTGCGTGTTGTGACGGGTAGAGGTGTCTGCGGCAACAGGAATATATGAAGATACATACGGTTTCTATTGGTGACCAAGGCCCAACTACTGCTGCTACTACTATGACTGCCATTTGTCACTTACACTGATGCCTGGAGATGTTAATTAGTATAAATAAAGATGTCATTTTTTTTTCCTATCCAGATTCCCGGGCCCCTGGGAAACAAAGACTGTGACTCGGGGAGCCAAGAGCTGCACCCCTGCCTCAGGAGGGCCCTGGGTCCCATTCCTCCCTCTCCCTGCCCATTTCCTCGCTCCACCATCAAACGAGAGCACGGGAAGGGTGTGTACCAGGAAAAGCTCAATGGCATATTCTGGGGTGTGGTTTAGCCGTTTTGATTTTATTTAAAAAATAAAAGACACTTCCCTGGCGGTCCAGTGGTTAAGACTCTGCGCTTCCACTGCAGGGGGCCCAGGTTTGATCCCTGGTCAGGGAACTAAGATCCTACATGCCGTGTGGCACGGGCAAAAAATAAATAAATAAATATTTAAAATAAATAAATAAAAATCAGAGACAATGGAACTATTATGAAAGGCATGTGACATCCACCCATGCTGGCCTCACACGCCAGCACGTGACCTTGGAGAGTAACTCCAGTCAGAAGTGGGTGGAGGACATCAGGGACCGGAGTGGGGGTGACCTTGGCCTCAGACACTGCACACAGGGCCCTGAGGGGAACCAGGACAAGGCGTGTGCACCTCCATTGCCAGCAGAGGACAGAGTCCCAGGTATGTGGTCAGTTGGCCCGGGTGTACACCTGCCTCCGCTCCAGGCCCCTACCGGTGTCCTCTCCTCTCCCTGGGCCTCAGTTTCCTCATCTGTAAAATGGGTCCACCAACTCTTACTAGCAAGGCTGCGGCGAGGATTTAAGTGAGATGGAGGCTTAACTGTGAGAAAGCACATAGGGCTGAGGCTGATGCTGTAGCTCTCGGATAAATATGGGTTCCACACGAACATGTGAGACAGAAGTCAGCAATGGGGGGGGCAAGAGGGTGGGCAAAGGAGGTTGGCGGGGCCCAGGCTGCAAGTAAGGAGCTTGGGGTTATCCTGGGGGCAGTGGGAAGTGGTGAGTGCTGGTGAGGTTGGGGCTCTGGGGGTGGACACGGCTTTTTCTAGTGTAGGATGGCTTAGTAGACGAGGGCTGGAGGCCAGGTGAGAGGTGCCGGGGGATCCAGGGACCACCTCAAAGGAGAGGAGAAGGAGGACAGAGGGAAGAAGGTGGCCAAGAGGCCAAATGCTCTGGGCCAGAGGAGGTGATACAGAGACCCCACTCTAGCCTCAGGCCAGGCAAACTCACAGCCTTTCTTGCCATGGGCCTCACCAGCCTCATCTGCCCAATGGGAGCTGGAAGGGGGAAAGTGGCCAGGGAGCGCCTGGCCACCCAATGGAGAGCGAGAGGTTTGCCTGGCAGGGTCGGGATGATGAGGCTTTGACCGCAAAATTTAAGGGGGTGCCCCCAACTCAGTAATCAAGATCAATAACATTTTAATGCAACGTTTAAAAACGAATGCCCAAAAACAATGACGAACAAAACATCACATTTTTAAATAGGATAAATAATGGCGCTATGCTAAGCTGTATTAGAGCCCGAGGCAAAAGGGAAACAAATCAGTAATACTGATCCTGTCTTTGTTTAAAATGTGGACATACTGTTCATCATGGATATTTTTTCATCATTTAGATTTTTTTTGCTAACGGCTTTACTGAGCTCTAATTCATATATTGTAAATTCACCTAATTAAAGTGTACAATTCAACGGTTTTGCGTGCATTCACAGAGTTGTGCAAACATCACCACGATCAGTTTCAGAGTATCTTCAACACCCCACGGAGAAGCCCCGCACTCAAGCTACACCCCCTACCCCTCCTCCCCCCAGCCCTTGGCAACCACTAATCTACTGGGTTGGCCAAAAAGTTCGTTCTAGTTTTTTCATAACACTTTAGGGAAAAACCCGAACAAACTTTATGGTCAACCCAATACTTTCTGTCTCTATGGATTTGCCTCTTCTGAACATTTCATAGAAACGGAGTAACATAAAACAGGGTCTTTCGCTCCTTTCCTTTAGCATAATGTTTTCAAGGTTCACCCGTTGGTTTTGATTTTTTTAAATTTGCATTAAAATAGTATTTATCTTGATTGCTGAGCTTTGGGGCACTCACTCCCTTAAATTCTGTACCCAAGTCAAGTGC
This sequence comes from Delphinapterus leucas, assembly GCF_059928025.1. Taxonomy (NCBI): domain Eukaryota; kingdom Metazoa; phylum Chordata; class Mammalia; order Artiodactyla; family Monodontidae; genus Delphinapterus; species Delphinapterus leucas. The sequence continues at coordinate 20,098,765 of NC_143142.1, forward strand.
CTCATATACCTAATCTCAGCTCTGGGTCTTGGGATCCCCCCAGACTAAACCCAGGTATCTGCAAACCCTAAATTGAGTACACAGTTCTGTTCACACTGTACCCAGGAGCCGGGGAGCTTGGGACACCCCCCAAAACACTCCCGGCCTTGACAGCAGAGGCTGCCGGGAGTCCCTTGAGGAAATCCATGTGGAGTGGTGGAAATGGGTCCCCACAAAGCCCCACTCCTCCTGGAGTGATTCTGTCTCCACCTGCCCTGAGAAATCCTACTGCAACTTCTGCTTTGAGATGAGCATTTACTGAGCTCTGGCTGTATACATCATGTGTCACCTCTCCACACACTGGGCTCAGTGGGCAGCCACTTCATTCCCTTTCCTTGGACAGTCACAGCGCACCCACCTCAGGGACACAGGGCATCTGAGAACACGGGAGGTGAGGCACATGGCAGGGATGCCCAGTGGCTAAGGGCCTGCATGGAGGGCTCGGGAGGGGCTGGGGCCGCATCCGGCTCTGCCAAGGACAGGCCAGGAGACCTGGGCCTGGTTAACGTCAACAGCCTCAGTTTCCTCATCTGTAAAATGGGGCTGAACTGCCCACCTCAGAGGGTTGCTGTGATGACCACTGAGGCAAGTGCTTAGGGCAGGACCCGACAGGAGGATTTCAGTAAATGTCAGCTCTTAATTTATCATCATCTCTAACTAGACACCCTAGTGTCTAGTTAAATATTCCACGGTACAACAATAACAGACCTGTTATTTTTTACGGATACGACCGTATAAAAAGGATTCATTACCCTATGGGTCATCTGGGATGTGATGTTAGGTGATAAAAAGGTTATCTGATTCCACTCTGGTAGACATTTATGTTGGGAAAATACTCCAGAAAGGTATACCCTAAACTGCTAACTGGAGCTTCACTAATTTCTCCTTTTTTCCCTCTGGATTTTCTAACTATTCTACAGTGGATGTTTATCAATGGTGTGATGTAAAATAAAAGAATGGAAAAAAGAAATTGGGTGATTTCTAGGTTTGTTGCACAATATTGAGACCTGAAGCCTCGGAAGGTAGAGCTGGCCTTGGAGGAAGCCTGGTGAAAGCCCGGAGAGTCTGGCCAAGGTCACACAGCAAGGTCATGGGGCAGCCAGGCCTGGGCCCAGCTCTCCAGACACCCTGACCCAGGCTCCTCCCTGCTGGCATCATGCTGGTTCATTCTCCTAGTAAGATGAGATAGGCTGGCCTCTTGGTTAAGAGCCTGGCTCTGGAGTCAGGCTGCAGATCCTGGCGGGGCCATGAGCTATGTGACCCTGGGCAAGACGCTTAACTTCTGTGGGCATCAGTTTCCTCCTCTGTACAATGAGAATCAGACTTGCAGCAGTGCCATAGGGCTTTTGTAAGAGTTAAATAAGATAATGCATGAAAAGCATTTTGTACCATGCCTACCAAACAGTAGGTACTCTAGGCCCTATTATTATTATTGTTACTATTATTATTACTACCAGTATTAGTATTTGGAATCTAGCAATGTCATAGAGAGTCTTTGGTAGGGCATGGAATGCTAACTCAACAGGAAGGAAATTTCGACTTGGGTACTAGGGAGCCATGGCAGGTGTTTGAGCAGGAGAGGAGCAGTACGACTCTGCAGCTGCACAGGGCTGGCAGCCAGCGCCCACTGACAGGGACTGTCTCCGCCAAGGTCCTCCATCACAGGCTCCACATCCTTGGCAGTCCTCCCAGAGTTGCTGGGCCAAACCACAGTGCAACTGCCACAGGCTACAGCCCTGCCACCTCCGGCCTTGCCCGCTTCCTGGGTGCCAGTTGGGCTGGTGAACATCAAGTGATCAACAAGCTGGGGGACTTGAAGCAGCCCACACAGCCTCACACGTGATGATCAGGAGGTCCAGATGCCCGGCAGGGAACACAGGGTGGCAGAGGAGAAGTGGCCCCTACATCAGAGCCATGAAGACCGATTTTCAGTCAAGCCTAGTTCCTACTTTGCTGTGTGACCTTGGGAAAGTCCCTTCCCATCTCTGAGCTCAAGTTTGCCCATATGGAAAGAAGAGCTTAACTGCTTCATATGCTTAGGGGCTGCCAGAGGGATGCAACACAGTAAAACAACGATGGTTTCCTCTGACTGCGCTCCTGCTAGGTGCCAGGCGCTGTGCTGAGCACTTCAGGTGTGTACTCTCACTAAATCCCTGCACTCTAGAAGTGGGTCCCTGCACCATCCCTCTTTTTAAATTTATTTAATTACTCAAGTCACACTTATAACCTCCATATTTAAAAATAATAGAAAAGGCTTAAGTCTCCTTGGAGCAAAATCTCCAGTCTTGTCCTCTTGCCTCATTTCTAAGAGGTAACCGCTGTCTATCATCTTAGGGAGGAGCCCCCCACACCTGCTTTCTATGAAGTTACAGCCAAAATCACATCTGAATGGAAATCACATAAGTCCTCTCTCCCACCCTCCCTGCCACCCATCCTTTCGTCCTTCCATTCACCCTTCCTCCTTCTAGTCACATACTGTCCTATCACACAGTAGATCTCACCTCGGCCTGATTTTGCCCCTCTGGGGCCAACTGGCGATGTCCGGAGACAGTCTGGGCTGTCACAACTAGGGATCATCTGATGGGTAGAGGCCAGGGATGCTACAATGCCCAGCACCCACCACAAAGAACCATCCAGCCCCAAATGTCGGTAATGCTACTAGGGCTGAGAGGTCCTGAATCACACGTAACCTGAAACTGGCTCGGTTCACTCCACACCAGGTTGGGGAGATTTTCCCATGTCAGCATACTGATTCTGTCATTCAGTAAACACTGCCTGAGCACCTACTGTGCGCCAGGCCCTGTTCTAGCACGGGGCCACATCAGTTAATGACACAGGCAAAGCCCTGGCCATCCTCTCGGGAGACAAGACACATCAATGTGCAGGACCCCAGTGGGTCTCCCTCCCTCTTTTTAATTGCTCCAGAGCATCCCCGGCAGGGATGGCTGACCATTCAGCCATCACAAAGGGACATGCCTCCTTGTGCTCGTGAGTGAGAGGCACCCCACGGCCTTGACAATGCATCAGCAGGGTTCCCTGGAAGCTTGCTAGTCCCACTCCAGAGGTGCAGGATTAGAGTCTGCATTTTACCCAGCCCCCAGGCATCCCCAGGCACATTAAAACTTGAGAAGCACGGCTCCACTCTAAGTAGCCACCTAAAAGCAGTTGGCTGGCTTGGGGGCCAGGCATCCTCTACGTTTCAGCAGAAGTGCCTTCCAAAGACCCTCCTGCCAACGGTCTGCAATTTCCCCGTCTGCACCAACTCTGTATTGTCAGATGTTACTGTTTTTGCCGATTCCTCCCATTTTCCAGATGTGCAGACTGAGGCTAGACAACCAAACCCCGGGGCTGATGACTTCTAAGGCCTCTGCCATCTCTGGCTTTTAGGATTTGGCCACATCCTGGGCACGTGCCATGCCAGCTTCCCTCCCAAGCACTCTGGCTCTCAGAGAGCAAAGCTGCTTACCTAGCAAAGGAAAACGTCCTGCGGGAGAGCAGCTCTGTAGAGGGAAGGGGAGCTTCTGAAAATACCACCGGGGAGGCTGCCCTGTGCCCATTCATGTCCAGTCATCCAGGACAAAGGACCAGCTGGATCCTGGTGCCCACTTGCCCTTTAATGCACAGGAGGTGACGCCAGGACTCTGGGATAAGGGCAAGGATGGGGGAAGGAAAGGGCTCTGGAGCCAAGGAGCTGGTGGGGACCCCAGCTTTGCTCTCACATCAGTTTCCTCTCCTGGAAAATGGCTCATGCCACTCACTTCGGAGAGCTGCCGTGAGGACTTATGTGCAGATCAGTCACCGAACAGCAGCCGCCATCTGGAGCCCTGCCTTGGGCTGGCACTGCGCTGCTGCACTCAACTTACGACCGCCACACGGCAGTCGGCTGTGCTCAGCATCGCCATCCTCCCCACTTGACAGATGAGGAAGCTGAGGCTCAGAGAGGTGCCGCACCCTGCCCTTCATCACACACCGAGCTATGGCCATGAGAGCGGTGGCCGTGGACCTTATAGGTCAGGCTCCTCATAAGAAGCCTGCCTCTGCTGTGCCGTGTGACACGGGGCAAGCTGCTTCGCCTCTCTGGGCTTTAGCTTCCAAAGCTGTGAAATGGGAACGTAGTGCAGGGATCGGAGATGGGAAAACCCTGCAAACTGGAGAACGTACAAGATGTTCCTCCCCCCCGGGCTCCATGCTGTCATCCCCAAAAGACCCAGCCCAGGAAGACCCGTTACCTGTCAGCATCTATAATCTCTCCTGTACTCTCTGTACAACATGGGTGAGGTCAGGCAGAGCCGGTGGCCCGCTGGGAGGGAAAGCCACCTGCTCAGGGTCGCACAACTGGTAAGCAGTGGAGAGCAGGGCCAGGCAGCAAGAGGCGGGGTATCCAACCTGAGTGGGGTGCAGGCAGCAGCCAGCGTAGGGGTGCAGGCCAGGCCGGGGCTGGTGGGTGTCTGGAGCGGTGGCCACCAGGAACAGGTGGACCTGTACCGGCTGAGGTCTCTCCTACCGGCTCTTAGCAGTGAGGCCCCTTTGAAGGACTGGTCAGTCCCAGGACGTGCCCGCTTCTCCCCAAACGCTCCTCCTCCCTGGGGGCCCAGCCTGGCCACCTGTTCATGGGCTGGCAGTGGACACTACCTGTCTGGGACATCACAGCTTCCCTCTGCGGCCAGAGCTCAGGCCTTCCAGGCTATTCGGCCTCCCTATGGCTGGTCTTGACCTGTTATCTGGAATCTTCTCTCACCACTGTGGCCAGACGGTGTAGCTGCAATGGAAGCCTGACCATGTCCCCCCCCGTCTAAACCCTTCCATGAGCCCTCAGCCTCGGCACGACGCTGCAGCTCCTCCCCACGGTTTATAACAGCAACATCCAGTAGAAGTTCAAGGTCAGCCACACGGTGAAAGTCAATTTTCCAGCAGCCACATTAAAAAGGTAAGAAGAAAAAGGTGAACTTAAAAACTTCATAATAGATTTTATTTCACCCAGTATATCCCAAAATATTATTAATCAACATAAAAATGATTAATGAGACAATTTACGTGCTTTCTTAGTACTAATTCTTTGGAATTGGGGCTGTATCTTCTATCATCAATGCATCTCAATCTGGATGATCAACTTGTCAGTAGAAATACCCAATCTGTAGCTAAAGTTCATAAAATTCACAGATGGAAAAGTACATCCACATCCCCGAATAGTTCTACACATATTTAAAAGTTTGCCAAGAATGGAATGGAGTATCTGTTTTGAAATCTAAATTTAAATTATATTAATAGAAAATTCAGTGCCTCAGCTGCATTAGCCACATTTCGAGGGCTCAACAGCCACAAGAGGCTTGTGGCTCCCGAAGCAGACACACAGGTTCAGTCCTTAACTGTCTGGTCCCCACAGCCCTCTCACACCTCCTTTCCAGGCCTGGCCTAGACACGAGTGGAATCTCCAAGCATGCCCTGAGCTCACATCACCGTGATTCATCCGCATTCTTCCTCGGCATCCCCCATTTCCTGCCAGTTCCACTTCCTTCATCCGCGTCCTTCCTCGGCATCCCGCACTTCAAGCCCTCTCTGACATCCACTGCACAAGATCACATTCCCGGTCCCTCTGCTCATCCCATCACATGGCATTGGCATTGGCCATCTAGAGGTTCCCCAACCTCACCACTATCGACATTTGGGCCAGGTAATTCTTGTTATGGGGCTGTCCTGTGCATTGTATAGCAGCATCCCTGGCCTCTACTTACTAGATGCCAGTAGCGTCCCCTCCCCAAGTGGTGACGGCCAAAACTATCTCCAAGTGTCCCCTGGGGACACAATCACTCCTGACTGGAAACCAGTGCCTGGAACACAGAAGGCACCCAAGCGTGCACCTAAACAGAAGAGGCTTACCCAAGTATACTCCACTATGAAGCTCGCCTACTCTGGGAAGCCTTCCATGATGCCCTAGCCCGGTTAGTGTTCTTCTGGGCTCCCACAGCCCCCCGCACTCACCCTGGTGCAACCTCCTCCAAGGGCAGGAACTGGGTCTTGTTCACTGCCATACTGTCAATCCCTAGCTCGGCGACTGGTATATAGTAGATGCTTAATAAATATTTATAGAACTGATCCAAGAAACAGGGATGACTTATGCTGAAAAGCCCCACGGGGCTAGTTTTGCCTGTTTTAGTTCAGGGCTTTCATCCCTGCAAAGGTGCTAATAACAGTCCCAGCTCTGTTTACACACCAAGCACTAGGCTAAACACTCCAGCCTAGCAGAGTGTCGAGAGAGGGAAACTGAGGCTCAGACAGGTGAGTGCTTGACCTGTGTTCAAATCAGTGACTTGGAGGCTCAAAACTCCTGGTTCTACCTCTTACTGATCAAAAGAAGTTACACATAGAAGAAGATATTTGCAATATATATGGCAAACAAGATATCTGTATCCAGAATATATAAAGAACTCTGGGAAATCAATAAGAACAGGAAAGGCAACCCATTAGGAAAAGGGGCAAATTTTAAGAGACACGTCATCCAAGACGTTATCTATATAGTTAATAAGCATGTGAAAAGGTGCTCAATCTCATTATCCAGCAGGGAAATAAATGCAAAATAAAAGTACAACGTGGGGCCACTATACCTCTGAATGGGTTTAAAAAAAGAAAAAAAAGAGCGTAATACCAAGTGTTAGCAAGGATGTGATTCGATCAGAGCTTTCATGTTCCACGGGTGGGAGAGTAACCTGGCACAGTCTCTTTGGAAATACTCTTTGGCATAAGAGACAAAAGCTGACCTTGCACCTTCCCTATGACCAGCAATTCCACCATTAAGGACATATCATCAGAAATGCATCTAACTGTTCACCGCAGAGCACATGTCATGTTCCTGGCAGCATTATTTGCAACCGCCCCCAACCGGAAACCACTCAAATGCTCACTAACAAGAGGATGGATAAATAAGCAAATACAAATAAATCCATCCATACTGAACAGCCAGGAGAGAAAACAAGCCAGAACTTCACAAAATATGGGTAAATCGCTCAGATATTATGCTGAGATATTAGCCCCAAAAGCCAGTACAAAAGAGAACATAAGCTTTTATGTATGTAAAGCATTTTTATGTATGTAAAGCACTTTGTATGTAAATAAAGTACAAAGACAGGTGAAATTAATCTCTAGTAGGAGACTTTGGGATGGTGGTCACCCTTTGTGGAGCCTGGAGGGGGCACAGATGTCTTGGGGGGCAGGTGCCGGTCATGTGTTTTTCTTGATCTGGGTACACACGGGCATGTTTATCTTTTGAAAATTCATCGAGCGGTCCTCTTATGATGTGTGCACATTTCTGTATGTCTGCTTGACTTCAATAAAAATAGCCTTAAAGAATCACACTTTGCCAAATGCAGCTGGGCATCCTCCCACCCACACCTTTCCTGTCTGTTCCAGAGGAACACACAGGACTCCATTCATTCATTCAAGGACCTCTGGCTGCCAGACACTCTCCCGGGGCCCAGTTTGGTGCCAGGTGCCAGGGACAGAAAAGTGGATTGAGCCTCGGCCCCCGATTTTGCCACTCACACCCCAGTGCCTGGCACACATACGCCCCAAACCCACACGCAAAAAATGAACCACCAGGCCGGGGCGGCTTCTGATCAGGGGCCAAGGAGGTGATGTCTGCTTCTTTTGCTCTCTCTCTCCCACTTGGTGCGAGAAAGTTTTCAGGCTTTTTCCTTATGCTGGACCAATCCCGGTCATTCTGGCACAGGTAGAAAGGTTTCGTACTCTGCTACTTGTCTGCCACCGTCTTCCCTCCCTCCTGCCAGGTTTTCCTCTGCTCCCCACAGGATGATGACTCCTGTGTTGTCACCTCCAGCCCAAATCTCTCTCCTCGACACCAGACCTGGCCAGCAACTGACTCCGCGTCACCTCCACTTGGCGTTGAGCTGGGACTTCAAACTTAACGTATCCAAAGCTAATCTCCTCGTTTCTCCCCCTAACTCACTCCACTCCAGTTGTGGGCAGCTCATTATGCCCGGGCCAAAAGCCTCAGAGGCAGCAAGAAGGCCTGACCCCTCTCTGTCTCTTCCAACCCAACCCAACCTTGCGGCCAATCCTGTCAACTGCACCTTCAAAACAGAGCCAGGCAATGATTTCTTGGATCTGACACCAAAGGCACAGGTAATAAAAGAAAAGAAATAAACAAACTGGACTTCATGAAAATGAGAACGCTCTGTGCTTCAAAAGATACTATCCACCGAGTAATAAGGCAAACCACAGAACGGGAAAATAATATTTGCAAATCACACAACTGATAAGGGATTCATATCCAGAATCTATAGAGAACTCCTAAAACTCAACAACCAAAACCAAGCAACCCGATTCAAAAACTGCTGAAAGACTTGAAAGGACATTTCTCCAAAGAAGACATACAAATGGCCAAAAAGCACATGAAAAGATGCCCAGCATCGCTACTCATCAGGGAAATGCAAATCAAAACCACAATGAGATGCCACCTCACACGGATCAGGATGGCTAGTGTTAAAAACAAAGAAAACCCAGAAAAACAGAAGATAACAAGTTGGTCAGGATGTTGAAAAACTGAAACCCTTGTGCACTGTTGGTGGGGGATGTAAAGTGGTACAGCCGCTGTGAAAAACAGTATGGAGGGTCCGCAAAAAATTACAAATATAATTACCATATGATCCAGCAATTCCAGGGCTGGGTATCTACCCAAAAGAATTGAAAAGCAGGGTCTCAAAGAGGTATTTTTACTCACAGTATTACTCACGATAGCTAAAATGTGGAAGCAACCCAAGTGTCCATCGATAGATGAATATATCAACAAAATGTGGTAGTTTATATAATGGAATATTATTCAGCATTAAAAAGGAAGGCAATCCTGATACATGTTACAACATGGATGAAGCTTGAGGACATTATGCTAAATGAAATAAGCCAGCCACAAAAAGACAAATACCGGATGATTCCACTTATATGAGGTCCCTAGAGCAGCCAAATTCATAGAGACAGAGAGCAGAATGGTGGCTGCCAGGGGCTGGGGGAGGGAGGATGCGGAACCAGTGTTTGAAGAGTACAGAGCTTCAGTTTACAAGATGGATGAAAGAGTTACTGGGGTGATGGATGGTGGTGATGGTTGAACAGCAATGTGAAGACATTTAATACCACTGAACTGCACATTTAAAGATGGTTAAGATGATAAATTTTATGTTGTGCGTATTCTAACACAATAAAAAAAGAGAAAAAACTCCCCCCCCCCCAAACCAGAGACAGAACCCACTTGCTCCACATCACTCACACTTGCTGGGCGTTTGTATTTTGTGTATCCATGTCTCATCACCCTGGACCAAGGTACCCAGGTCTCTTGTCTGCCTAATTCCTAACTGGCCTCGCTGATTCCACCCTAGTCTCCTCCGTCCATTGTCAGTGAGCAGCCAGTGACTGGATGAACATGGAAATCAGGTCTCGGCCCCTCCTCTGCTCTGAATCTTCCCATGGCTCCCACTTCACTCGGGAGAAGCCAGTCCCCACACGGCCCACAGGCTCTGGAGGCTCAACCCTGCCCACTGCCTTCTGTCCTCATTCCGCACCTGCCCTGCCTCGCTCTCCGCCAGCCACACGGCCCCCTTGCTGTTCCATACACACACGTGTGCGCACACACACACGCACACTGCCCGGATGCCCTTTCCCCAGACATCCACTTGGCCTTCCTGTCCTCGTTCATGCCCCTGCCCCATCACCCATTTCACACTGCAACCTGCCCCCAACAACACAGCACCCCAGACCCCCCTAACCTGCACCATTTGTCTTTCCTCCCCAGCACTTCCCAGTAGCTAACACGGCCCGTAACTGACTTCCCATACTTAACTGTCTGGGGTCCTTGAGTGCTTTGCTCGCCAGAGTGGAGCATAGTACATACTTAGCACTAAATACTTACTGAACAGAATTCTCACCCTGGGCCCCTCTCCGAGCCCCTCTCTGCACAGCAATCATGAAATACCCAACTTCCCAGGGCGACCTCAACTCACCATGTTATCTCCTGACCTTGGTTCCCTTCCAGGCTTCCCTGTCGAACAAGATCCCTGTGAACCCCTTCTCTTCCATGAGCCTGGTCCAGCTCACCACTCAGCCCTGTCCAGCACCCCAAACCTGGCCCCCAGCTCTTGCCCATCTCTACACAGCGGGCCTGTCACTTTCTGCTTGTACGACACTGCTCAGACTCCCCAAGGCTCCCCACTACCTTCAGGAGGTAATTCTTCACATGGCTTATGGGGGCCTCACCATCTGACCCCGAGCTCTGGCCAAACAGAACTACTATCAGCCCGGAGGGTGGCATGCACACCTGATTTTCCTATCCACATTCTCAGTCTACCTTAGACTCCAGGTGCAGACACCTGACCCGGGCCTGGATAATGATAGCATTCTGCTCCCAGGTCACAGTACTGGTTCAGGGATGGATACATGACTCAATCTAGGTCAATGGCAGTTGGCTAGAGACTCTTGCAAGATCCTCTGGGGAGGCGAAACAATTAGGGTACAGGGCCATTTCTAGTCACCACTTCAGAGCCTTCCTGAGACTGAAGCCAACCCAAGAAGGTGGTGCTGAGAGATAGAGACATGAATCACTGATATTAGTTGGGCTCCTGGATCCAGCCATGCCTGAAGCCATCCCGACCCCTCAACTTTTTACATGAGCCTATAAATTTACTTTTTTGCTTAATTCCATGGAAACTGGGTTTCTGTCTCTGTTACTCAAGAGCCCCAACTAACTGGTACCTACATACCCTCTCCTCATCCTTACCTTGGCCTGTTTGTTATTGCCTTTGCTTAAGCATCACCTTTTCCAGAAAATCTTCCCTGAACACCCAGCCTGTAGTAAGCACTCCACTATGTCTCCCAGTCCCCTATGTCTACCCCTTACCATTCTCTATGATAACTGCTGTTTGCACCTCCTTGAATGTCGGGAGCTCATGGACTGAGGGGTCCTGCAGTCTTAAAATAATTTTTTTTTCTCTTCCCAACCTTAACACAGAGCTTGGCCTACCCAAAGGCATTCATATTTTATTTTTTGAGCTCACTTTGCAGGTTACTAAGTTTCCCCAGGTATCAGGGAGCTGTGAAAAAAAATGCGTTTTGCAGGAAGATGGAGGTGAGTTTAAATTCTCCACCTGTCAGCTTTGTGACCTTAGGTGAGTCACTTAACCTCTCTGAGCCTCATTTTCTTACCTGTGAAAGAGGAGAACAACTAAATACACATAAAGGCTTTAATACCATATTGGAGCAGATTAAATACTCCATTAAGGGCGGTGCCTGCTTCCACTTTCTCCCCCAGGACATAAACCCTGCCTTTTCCTTTCATTGTTGCTCCACCACTGGTGTGGGCATCTGTCAACCTGCCTGCTGAGAATGCATTCTCCAGTCTTCTGGGATCTGTCCTTGTGACTGGGGTAGGGCTGACCCAATGCCCAAGACCAGCAGCTGAGGTCTGGTCAGTAAGAGGGTACAGATGCTCATGGATGGGTAAGAGACTCCAGGTGGATGAATCGGAATCAATCCCAGGATTTGCAAGAATTATTAGAGAAATAGTTCTCTTATAGCTGAGATAGCTAAATTAGCAGGATGTATGCCTGGAGATGTTACTGGGGAGAGCATGCCTGAGAAAGAAGCCGTCACAGAAGAAAGCCCATCTGAGAGACAGAGAGCAAAAGAGAGAGCGCTCTGAGACAGTGGAGTACCTGGATACAGCTGTACCTGAAGGCAGTCTACCTTTGGACTTAACCATTTACCTAACTCAATAAATGCCCTTATTTTTCACCTTAACTATTTTAAATTCGGATTTTACCACTCAAAGCCAACTGATACAGACACATAACAGGCTCTTTTTGACCTTTGCACACTTAGTACTCAAGTGGTCTTCTCCCAGGCCCTAGCATGACTTTTTAAAAAATTTGTTTTGACAATCTAAGCAACATTGATTTCCAAAGTCTTATTTGAAGACTCACAGTGATGGCTGGAGCCAGCTAACCACTCTCACTTCTGCCCCAAGGGTGTGGATCTGAGTTTTCCTCAAGCAAAACTAACCAGAGAATATCCTTACCAGACGTCAGAAAGTTGCTCTGATACTTCATGCTTAGAAAGTCTTTGATTAACTTCCCCCTTCCCCTGCCCCTTAATTGTAGTTTATGGCTTTTCTGATTGCACTTCTTTGTTGTAGAGGTTTTGCAGTGGCAGACAGCCAAAAAGGTAGAAAGGCTTGACCAAGGACAAAGCAAGCGGGTTATAAATACTTGCTGATGTAATGTTCCCAGATAAGACAGGTCTTTCGTCCAGGTGATCTTTAGGGCATCTGAGCAGGGGACAGGGGTGGGATTTGGGTGGGGGGTCTTAAGAGCACAATTTGCAAGCAGCACATCCCTGGGAATCTAGTTTCCTGGGACATCAACCTGCCCTGCTGCTTCCCTCTTGGACAAACACAGCCCAGGACTGGGAGACCCTCCTCCCTCTCACGTGCTCCTGAAGCAGGTGGAAGAGAAAGAATTTCAAAGAGCTGCTCAGAACAAGAACACTTCAAAAATCAAAGGGAGGAACCCATGAGGAGAACCGTCTCCTCACAGTCCACTGACTTCTGGAAGCCAGATTCAGAGTGAGTGAATGGCCTTTCCTTAAAGGAAAATGGTTTGGGGCTCTGAGGGGGCCTGGGACCTTGTTGGAGAGTACCTGAATCTGCAGACTTGCCCAGACATCAATAGGAACAGAGCCAGGGAGCAAGATGTGGTGGAGAGAGTCCCTGAACTTCTCTGAGTCTCAGTTTCCTCATCTATAAAATGGGTGAACAACACAATCCTTATTGCTGTGAATTACTGAGCATGTCTATGCATCAGGCACCACATAGCCTTATCTATAATCGTGCCAGGAACTCAAGACATGGTCACTAATATGATCCCCATTTTACAGGTGAGGAAACTGAGGCCCAGAGAGGGGAAGGGGCTGGCCCAAGGTTTCACAGCTTGTGCACGAGCCAACTCAAGTGCGTCTGACCCAAAAGCCCCATCTTTCCACCAAATAAGGGCTCCTCTTGATGGCTGCCTCATGGGTCTTTGTGAGGGGTCAATGACATCACACACAAAAAGATAAAGATGCAGCTGTTTGCTCAGAAACTGGCAAGTCATAGGGATTTAGGTATTTGAGAAATGGATGGATGGAGACACAGAGAAACCTCTTGAGTCCTCATTACCCACTTCATCTGGGCTCCTTCTGTCCCTAGTCCTAAGTGGAGGAGGTCCCAGACAGCAGAGCTGGGAGACAGTGACAGTAAGCAATCACATCCTTTCAGTAAAGGTGCACACACCTGGGTGTCCTCACCCTCCACAATGTGGGCTTTCCGCCATGGGTCTGGCTGTGCCCACCACTTCCTGCCACACTCCCAGCCCCATGGGGAACTTGCCACCCACCAGCCGACCTCACCAGAAGCGGGCCAGGGAAGAGCCATCCCTTCTCACCCATCCGTGTGGGGCTTTACCCCACACTGGTTTTTCTGGACCATAAGATGAGAAGATGATGTGCTGTGGATCTCCCCGCCCCAAGCAGCCCAGGACCACCCAGGGTCTCCAGTAGGAAGACATGCTAAACGACCTCTGGGGTTCAAGGCAAGAGTCCAGCCTTCCCCACCTGCCCCGGCCCCACCAGTTTCACCTCCCACCACTCACCTATGGAGCCCGCAGGCCCCCCGAAGAAGGGCCCGGTTCAAATCCCATCCCTCCACTTCCCCAGATAAGAGGCCCAATTCCCCTCATCTGAAAATGGGGATAAAAATGCACCTCCCTGGAGGGTGAGATGACTTTTGACCCTAGGAGGCCCTCAGCGGAATACCTGGCACACACTGGGGCATCAGTAAACACTGGCTACGAATATCATGATTGTGACACCAAATGCCTTCTTGTCCCTATACTGTCACTGACACTATACCTTCTTCCTATGACACTTCCCTTCCCTTCTCATCTCCTCTAGTAATTACGGTAATAACAATAGCAATAATCACAATTACCAATTGCTGAGGGCCTCTTATTTGCCAGACTGTGCCCAGAGTTCTTCACACGGACCACCTCCTTCCCAGCACGTCCTCCTGGAACAATGCCACTGTGATTCCTGTACTTCTCCTGTGATGGTTAATTGTATGTGTCAACCTGTTAATTGTAGGGGCAACCTAAGGGATGCCCACATAGCTGGTCAAACATTCTGGGTGTGTCTGTGAGGGTGTTTCTGGAAAGGATTAACGTCTGAATTGTTAGACGGAGTAAAGATCGCCCTCAGCAATGTGGGTGGGAATCGTCCAATCGACTGAGAACAAAAACATGGAGGAAGGAATTTGCTCTTTTTCTGCTGGAGAGGCACCTGCTTGACATCCGTCTCCTGCCCTCACACGCAGATGCTCCTGGCTCTCGGGCCTTCAGACTCGGACTGAGTTACAACACCGGCGTTCCTCGGGCTCCAGCCTGCGGATGGCAGATCATGGGATTTCTCTGCCCCCATAACTGGGTGAGCTAATTCCTGCAATAAATCTCCTCTTAAAATACATCTCTCGGGCTTCCCTGGTGGCGCAGTGGTTGAGAGTCCGCCTGCCGATGCAGGGGACACGGGTTCTTGCCCCGGTCTGGGAAGATCCCACATGCCGCGGAGCGGCTGCGCCCGTGAGCCATTGCGTCTGAGCCTGGGCGTCTGGAGCCTGTGCTCCGCAATGGGAGAGGCCACAGCAGTGAGAGACCCGCGTACCGCAAAAATAAAAAAATAAAAAAATACATCTGTCTCTCTATATAGGTCCCATTGGTTCTGCTTCTCTGGCAAACCCTAATACATCTCCCTGTGCATCTGTCTTTCCCCCTAAAACGTCAGCGCCCCAAGGGCAGGGATGGTGTGTCTCGCTCACTGCTGGATCCCCAGTGCCTAGCACGGGGTCTGGCATACAGAAGGTGCTCAATATTCGCTGCATAAATGAGACCCCATTGAATCCTCACAAAAACCTACTGACATCAATGATGATAGTGTCACTTTAAACTGAAGATATGAAGGGTACAAATAACTAAGAAAATTACCCAAGGCGGCACAGCACTGAATGGTAAAACTCAGATGTGAACTGGGGCTTTCAGACGCCAAGTTCATACTCTTACGAATTAGGGAAATCTCACATCCAAAACAGGGCTCCACCTTGCAACCTGGGAGGCTGCCGATGGGGCCGGCCTTCTTGAAACACATCAAGGCTGTACTTTGGGGGTAACGTTTCCAAGGGGACCTTCCTCGTGCCATCAAAGCCTGGAGAAGTCGGCTCTGAAGGAACTTGTGGGTCACCACGGGAGACTGATGCCCAAGTAACTGGATGACGGGCTGAATGAAGTGAGAGCTGGATTAGGGAAGTAAGTCATGTGATCAGGGAAGTCAGAAGGCTGTGGATTCTGGCTGGGGCGTGGGGTGGGGGGCGGTGTGTGTGTGGGGCGTGGTGAGGCCCAAGCAGGAATCTGTGCTGAGTCTAAAAGGATGGGCTGCGTTTTAGCAGGTGCAGAGGGGAGGGGAAGCACCCCAGGGGGAGGGCAGAGCTTGATCACAGAGTCCTGGAGGTGTGAATTTGCGCTGGAAATTAGGAGACCGGCAAAGGATTCCCCGTAAGCAGAAGTCTGGGGGTGGGAGTGGGGGAGAAGCGAAATTATAATTGTAATAAAAATAACAACAACAGTAATTGTAATAACAGCAAACATGGATATAGCGCTTACTCCGTGCCCGGGCACTGTTCTAGGCAGTATACACGTATTAGCTCATTTAATTCTCACAGCTAATCTACGAGACCGGTGCTGTTATTATCCCATTTTACAGACGAGGAAGCCGAGGCACAGAGAGGTAAGTCCTCGCCTGAGAGCTCAAGGCAGGGAGATAGTGGAGCAGGGTCTTAAGCCTACACTACCTGGTTTTAGAGCATGCACTACCATGGTGGTTCTCGAACTGGGTTCCCAGACAGCTGCATCCTGCAGCACCTGGGAACCGGTAAGAAATGCAAATTCTCGGGCCCCTTGCAGACCTGCTGGATGGGGGATTCTGGGTATGGGGTGCAGCAAGCTGTGTAGAACAAGCCCTCCAGGGGGTGCTGCTGCTTGTTCAAAGGCACTGCACTACCAGGAACCCTCTCACAAGGGGTGGGGAGGCGACAGGCGGGCGGGAGCCGATCTCGGGGCCTGGAGTCGGGGGAGGAGGAGTATCCCTCAGTCCTCTGCAGGCAACAGGGAGCTACGTCTTCTCCTGGGTTTCCCCAGCGAACCCACAATAGGCCTGTGATTACAACAGCACCCTCCGTGTGATGCAGACCAGGCAACATATAACCAGAGGACTGAGGTTCCCAAGGCCAGGGCAGCCACAGACCCTGCTGAGAACAAACACGCTGTCCACCCGCTGTGAGGTCAGCAGCCTCTGACCCCAGAGACCCGACCCCATCTGCAATCCCCAGGACTGTGCGTCATCACCTGGAGGGTATGTAGAGACAGAGAGGACCTCCAGGGAGGAAAAGCTTGCCCACGGTCCCCCAGCAGGAGGGCAAGGTGGCCTCAAACCCGAGTCTCCCGCCTCCTAAGAGGTGGTTTTCACAGGACACCTACAGAGGGCCACCAGAGCACCCACCTGCTCTCCCTGTCTTGCTGGGGGTCGGGGACCCAGACTCTGCTCTGTGCTCCAAACCTGTCTGCATGACCCTCAGCAAATCACCTCAACTCTCTAGACATCAGTTTCTGCATTGGCGAAAGGAAGGGGCTGGACCCAACCTCTAATCTGGCTATGCTCCCCCAAACTCTCAGCCCTTAAATATGCACTGCTGGCCTACTGTGTGCTCAAGGGGAGCCAAGGACACACTGCCTGGTGCCTGCCCATGGAGCTCACAGCCTCTCGGTGGCCCAAGGAAGGCCGAAGGCGACATGCCATGGGCCTCGCACCTACTCCTGGGAGCCAGGATCCTCGATCAAACCCAAAGCGGCATTCAGCCCTCTTGCTGTCAACCCAGGCTTCCTCTCCGCACCCCGGGCCCCCACGGCCCTGGGTCCAGCTGGGCCGGGCGAAGGGCCCGGGGCCAGGGCTGGATTCCAAACCCTGGACTACGGCATGGCCTCCACAGACCTCCTAATCTCCCTCTCTTCACGGGGGACGTGGCCCACACCAAGTCTCCCACACTTCCACTGGGGATGCTTGGCCGCGTCCCCGGGCTCTGCAAGGGCTCTGATGGTTCTGAGGCAGGATATCACTCACGGCCAAAGGAAGTGGGACGGAGATGGAGGAAGGGAAAGCAAGGAAGAGTGGTGTTAGGGTGTGTGCGTGTGGGGAGGAGAAGGGGAAGCAGTGCAGGTGGGGGAGGGAGACGACAGACAGACAGGGATAGAGATGGGGGAACCAGGGATGCGGAGAGACAGAGGTGGGAGAGAGATGTGGGGAGAGAGAAACAAGGAGAGACAGAGATGAAGGGAGACAGAGGCAGGGGAGACAGAGTCAGGGGAGAGACATAAACAAGAGGGAGACAGGGATCGGAGAGACAGACAGGGAGCAACAAAAACAGAGACGAAGACAGACACACGGCGTGGGGGAGGAGCAAGACGCGGAGAGGGAGTAGCCTGGAACAGGAACCCCAGCTGCCCAGCAAGAACCAGGACCCGCGCCTGCACCACCATGGCTAACGGAGTCCTTCCCCACCCCCACCCCAAGTCAAGGCCCCTGCGGCTTCAGAGAAAGAGCAGAATATTAAGAGGAAGGCTGCTGCTGGTCTGGCCCCCTCCTGCCACGGGGCTCCCCAAATTCCCACCTGCTGAAGACCACCTTCATTCATGACGCTGGCTACAGCCAGAACCCCCTTTACTCTCACCTACTTTTTTTGTTAAATGGATTCAATATCGTTAAAACATTTTCAAAGGAAACTCTACCCCCCAGCTTAAATTAAAAACACACTCTAATTAAAAAGTAACTGCAAAAACACACGCAAAGGAAGCGATCCCTCTCCCTTCTAGCTGGAGACTGCCGCCTGCCCAAGGATCCCAGGGGGGCCCAGTGGGGGTCTGGGGTCCACAGGACTCTGGAGAGAAACATTGAGGTAGCACCTAGTGAAGACTCTGTCCAGGGAGTCATCAGAGGGTAGAAGGGGACTTGGAGAGGAAAACTCTTTTTCATTCTCCAGGGTAAAATCCAGGTTCTCTGACCTGGCCAATTTTAACACCCTCCCACCCCCAACATACACACGCAAACATACTAAAATCTCAGTGCCATGAACTCTAACCTACAAAGCCCACAGTTTTGTGGCTGTGGTTCCCTTCCCCTAGAAAACCTTTCCTGCCTTCCTCTACCCAGCTAACTCCTATTGGTAAATTTATACCCCCTCCTCCAGGAAGCCTTCCCTGACTGCCTCCCATTCTTGCGTCAATGGGAGCGCTTAGCAGCCTGCATGGCCTCCTGCACCGCAAGGCGAAGGGCTAGGCATCCCCCACATCTTCTCAGGACTCAGCAAGGCCCCCAACTCCCAGCATGGGCTGCGAGGATATTTGTTGACTCAATGGAAGGACAAATAAAGAAATGAGGGTACCTGAGCACCCTTGGATGGGTTGAAATCAAAACAAAAGCTTCTCTGTGCTCCGTAAAAAATGTCCAGGCAGAAGCTCTCATGTAAAAAGAATGAGCTGACCTGGTTCCAACCGGCCTCACCCAGCTCCTGGCCCCCCAGTCTCTGGGCCAGCGACCCAATCCCTATGAACCTCAGTTTTCTCACCTATAAAATGGATACAGCAGTGAACTACCCGTAAAGAGCTAAGTACCCTGGAGGCCCTCAAATGTTAACTGCAATCATTCTTTTTATCACCACCTTATACTCACCAAATCACAAAATATTATTACTTGAAGGAACCCAAGAGATGAGTAGATTGAGACTGCCAGACTTTCTGTAAATCGCCCAGTAATTGTTGTATTTTCAGTCCTGTGGGCCACAGGGCCTCTGTTGGAACTACTCTACCCTGCTGTTGTAGCATGGAAGCAGCCACAGACAAAATGTAAGTAAAAGCATGGCTGTGTTCCAATAAAACTTTACTTACACAAACAAGCAAATGGGCCGGATTTGGCCCAGGGGCTGTAGTTTCCTGACCTCTGATATAGGCTGTCACTGCTCCAAGTGTGGTCTTTAGACAAGCAGCACTGGAGCCTGCTAGGAGCTGGCAAGAAAGGCAGTCATAGGCCCTGTCCCCACCCGACTCAATCAGAATCTACACTTTGGCAAGAGCTCTAGGCGATTCGTGAAAGTGTTTAAAAGTTTGAGAGGTGTGGTCCCCAATTTCCCAGCTTAGCACCTCGGGTCAGAGATGTGGTTTACCCTTTTTCTTGTTTGCTGCCTCCACCAGAAGGTGCACTGCGGAAAAAGTGGGACCTGGTGGCTTCCTGAATCCTGCACCCAGCCTCTAGCTGAGAACCTGTAGCATGTCCCTATTCAGCAAGTTACTGAGTGCCCAGTATGACCCAGGCCCAGGGCCAGGTGCAGGGGACACGCCAATTACTGCAGACATCACTCCGTGGCTCTCCGTGCAGTGATGGGATGGATGGATGACTCGCTCGGGCAGCCAGTGGAGTTGGGCAGATCTGGGTTCGAATCCCGGTGTTGTCACTTCAGGCCTGTGTGACCTCGGGAAAGTGACTTGAGTCTCAGTTTCCAGGAAATGGAGTTGTCAATAACAAAAATGTCTCCCTGTGAGGACAGGGAGAGGGTATGGGATGGTGTCCCAGCAACTGTGCAGCTGGTGTGGATGCGCTGGTACACAGACACACACCCGCCAGTGCTCATGGCACAGGGACCTCGGCTGGCCCCAAATAGCTCTGTGGGTTAAGCAGGGACCTGGACCAGGTAAGGCGGGACCCTGGGGCCCAGAGACGGGGGCTCCTCACCCGGGGAGTGTGGGACGGGGACAAGGGTGTGTTAAAAGCCTTGAGGGTTTACAGTGGCAGAAGAGGTATCAGAGGCCTCAGACAGCCTCCAATAACCTAGAAAAGCAGAGCTGGAAAGACTCTTGGAGAACATCAAAACCAGTGGTTTAAAAAATATATCAATTTTTTTTAACTTTCTTTTTTAAATAATTAATTAATCATTTTGGCTGTGTTGGGTCTTTGTTGCTGCGCGTGGGCTTTCTCTAGTTGCGGTGAGCAGCGGCTACCCTTCATTGCAGTGTGTGCGCTTCTCATTGCGGTGGCTTCTCTTGTTGCGGAGCATGGGCTCTGGGGCGCTCAGGCTTTAGTAGCTGTAGTGCGTGGGCTTCAGTAGTTGTGGCTCACAGGCTCTAGAGCACAGGCTCAGTAGTTGTGGCGCACGGGCTTAGTTGCTCTGCGGCATGTGGGATCTTCCCGGACCAGGGCTCGAACCTGTGTCCCCTGCATTGGCAGGCAGATTCTTAACCACTGCACCACCAGGGAAGCCCTATATTATTTTTTAAAGCAACGGATCTGCTTGTTCAAGTGACACCCAGGCAGGTCCCTGGCGTCCTCAGAGCCCTGAAGGCGTGCACTGGGCCAGGGGGCTCTCGGGGCCAGGGGACCGTGGGGAGCGACCAGGACAGCCCAGGCCATCGATGGGGCAGCTTCAGGCCACTCTAGTTTTGCCCAAGCTCTTGAGTTTCCATAAGAAACTGGAATTATTCTCTAAAAATATTTGAATGTTTTCTCGTTTTAAAATACAGCACTAGGGGCTTCCCTGGTGATGCAGTGGTTGGGAATCCGCCTGCCAATGCAGGGGACGCGGGTTCGTGCCCCGGTCCGGGAAGACCCCACATGCCGCGGAGCGGCTAGGCCCGTGAGCCATGGCCGCTGGGCCTGCGCGTCCGGAGCCTGTGCTCCGCAACGGGAGAGGCCACAACAGTGAGAGGCCCGCGTACCGCAAAAAAAAAAAAAAATACAGCACTAGATTGGGATTGACACATATACATTATTGATACTATGTATAAAATAGACAACTAATGGGAACATACTGTATAGCACAGGGAGCTCTACTTAATGCACTGGTAGTGTCCTAAATGGAGGGGATATATGTATATGTATGGCTGATTCATTTTGCTGTTCAGCAGAAGCTAACACAACATTGTAAAGCAACTACAGTCCAATAAAAATTAATTAAAATAAAATAAAATACAGCACTGTGGGAGCGACACAAAAACCAACCTGCAGGGCAAAGCCATTGACTAGCAGCTTGCTACAGCCCTACCTGCCCATTTCACAGGTGGGGAAACTGAGTCTCAGAGAGGGGAAGCACCTTGCCCAATGTCACACAGCAATGTGGAAGCAGAGCTGGGACTCAGTTGCCTCCAAGCTCTTGTCCAGCCCCCAACTGCTCATGAGAGTGGGGGGAGTGGGGGGACATTGGGGAGGGGGGTAGGAATCTAGTCTTCACAAGCCAAGAACCCTGCTTGTTCTGTCCGTCCAGGAAAGAATGTGGGCAAAGAGGCAGGAAAAGGGATGAACAATTATTAATAACATAATTTTACAATCATATAATATGTAAGAATAATTCTATAATAATGTAATAATAGCAACTGACATTTTCTGAGCGTTTTCTGTGTGCTAGGCATTGAGACAGGGTATCAAGAAGGGGGTAAGATGAAAATTAAGAGTGTAGACTCTGGATTCAAACCCTATCTCTCCCACTTCCTAGCTCGGTGACCTTATGCAAATTACTTCACCTCTCTGTGCCTCAGCGTGTACATCTCAGAGGGCTGCTGGGAGAATTAAATGAGTTCAAGTACATAAAGTACCTAGAACATTGTCTGGCACCCAGTAAGCCCTGTTGACATTTTATTTATAATTATTGCCTCTGGACAGATGGGGAAGCCGAGGCTCACAAAGGGACACGTTCAAGTGTATCCGAAGATCCTGTCTGACCTTGGGGCCTTGCATTTTGCCCGATAGAAGGGTAGGTATTAGGTTGGCGAAAAAGTTCGTTTGGGTTTTTCCATAAGATGTTATGGAAAGGGACTTCCCTGGTAGCGCATTGGTTAAGAATCCGCCTGCCAATGCAGGGGACATGGGTTCAAGCCCTAGTCCGGGAAGATCCCACATGCCGCAGAGCAACTAAGCCAGTGCACCACAATTACTGAGCCTGCGCTATAGAGTCCGCGAGCCACAACTACGGAGCCTGAGTGCCACAGCTACTGAAGCCTGTGTGCCTACAGCCCAAGCTCCACAACAAGAGAAGCCACAGCAATGAGAAGCCTGCGCACCACAATGAAGAGTAGCCCCCGCTCACCACAACTAGAGAAAGCCTGTGTGCAGCAACGAAGACCCAATGCAGCCAAAAATAAAAATAAATAAATAAAATAAAATTAAGAAAAAAAAAAAGTTACGGAAAAACCCGAACGAATATTTTGGCCAAGCCCAATACTTTATTCCCAATCCCTCCCGTCAACAACTGCAGGAGGTAGGTCCCATTTGCACTTCTGTTCTGCAGATGAGAAAACTGAGGCATAGGAAGGCAGCTAGGGAACCCAGACCCATTGCCCCTAAGTGGAATGGCCGGATTCTAACACAGGCCTGAGCCCTGGAGGATGCTATCACCCAAGCCCACTTTCTGGCCACCTGCCCACCTTCTGGCTACAGCCACGTGGGTCAAAAGTCTGGTTGATGCAAAATTCACTTGGCAGCCAGGGCAGCTGCCCTGCCCTTGCTGCCCACCTTCTGAGCATGCAGGATAACAAGCAGCTTCTCCGGGTGGCAGCCCCAGACGTCCCCCAGGGCACGTGGGCACTGCCCTCTTCGGTCCTTCCCTGCAATTTTTGGCCCAGCTCTCGGGCTGCTCTGAATGAATCATTCCCACAAATCATCCTCGGGCCGCAGTAGCCCAGGGTGGAGGAGACCCAAGCAGGGGCATGGGAAGGGGCAGGCATCCCAGAACCTTCTCCGGAGCAGCCCCATTCAGGGTGGATGTGTCTGCAGAGAGCAAGGGGCTTTGCTGCAGGCAGTAGGAACGGGCGGTAAGTGGGGAGGCCAGGAGCCAGCTACCCAGACAAGCTTCCACGCCGCCATAGGGCAAATCAAAGCCACAAAGGCCACACCCGGGCTTTCAAGTCGTCAATACCAGCCACTTCTGATCTGCCACTCCTGCTACAAATTGATCCACAGAGTCACGTCGATAAAGCATCTGAACACTTTATGATTCCCAAAGTGGTACTGCATTCAGTCCATGCCCATTCCCCAGCAGGGTACACTGAGGCCCAGCAAGGGGCAGCCCCTTGACTAGCCTCCTCAACCCTGTTTCCGTTTCCCCAGGCTGCCTTCTTCGTGCACAGGAAATCAGGACTTTAAAAGGCCAAGAGAGTGAAAGTATGCACAAGTGAATAAAGCGGGAGGGGCTGTACATGGCCACCAGAAGGCCTGGTCTCCACAGCCCTCCCAAAGAGCAGCTGCCCAGGTGGGAGGAGGCCGGTGGCTGGGACCCGGGAACGCAGAGCCCAAGGCTGGTTGAAGTTCCCGAACCAGCAGGTTACAGGTTGAACCTCATGAAGAACGGATGACCTTCAAGCCCCTTTGTTATCCTGTGATGCTGCCACCCTCTGACCTAGGATCTTCCCTGCAGCCTGGCCTCATGGAAGGCAAAGAGCATGTGGGAAGAGGTGGGCGTCCCAGGTGGGGGGACGATACCCGAGAGGAGGGACGGGGGTGTGTGTGTGTCCAGCGTGTCACGGGTGGGGCATCTGTCGCTCAGGACTGCTGGCCTCAGGCCTAGGGGTGGCAGCTCTGGAAATAAGCAGTGGCTCACTTAGGGTATATCTAAGGGAACCACGTGGCCACCAGGGGAGGTCACCTTCAGAATGAGCATAGAGTAGCGGGTGGAACACAGGCAGGACCAGACCCCACTTCCGAGCCAAGGGACAGGCCTTCCCTTAGAGCTGCAGTCTAGGAAACCCGCCAAGGGTCTCCCTGGCCTCCACATGGAGTCTCAGCTGTCAAAGGACCCCCGCTGGCCTGGTGTGGGAAGGTCTGAGCTGTCCCCGCCTCCGCTTTACCTTCATCCCATGCAGAGGTCCCTAAAGGCACCACCAGATCCTGTGCTGGGTCCTGGGTTGGGCACTGCGAGCCCCTGGGTTCCTCATGGCCTCCTCTGGTCCCGCTCAGGAACAGAAGGGACACAGTGCACACGTACCTCGGCTAAGAGGCCCACAGGCTTGATCTGTTTCCCTAACTGATGGTGCCAGAGGCATTCCCAGTTACTCTGCTAAGGAGGAGCTTAATTTCATGTGTGTTAGTTTCATGTACGTTAATTTCATGTACGTTAATTTCATGTGTGTTAATTTCTAACTAGCACATCAAAGCCAGTGATTTCAAAGATTAGGACTGCTGAAGACTAAATTTGTTTAAGATTATACCCCAACCCTCATATGCTGCTGCTGGGATTATAAAATGGTGAAGCTGCTTTGGAAAATGTTTTAGCGGTTCCTCAAAAGGTGGAACACAGAATTATCATATGACCCCCCGATTCCACTCCTAGGGCTGTACCCCAGAGAACTGAAAACATACGCCACACAAAGACGTGTACACGAATGCTCACAGCAGCACTACTCGTAACAGCCCCATAAGTGGCAACAACCCAAATGCCCAACAACTGATAAATAAAATGTGGTATAACCATGCAATGGAATATTCTTCAGCCACTAAAAAGAATGAAATGCTGAAATAAAATAGTAATGAAGTACTGCATACTAGCATACGGACAAACGCTGGAAACATTCTAAGTGAAAAGCACCAATCACAAAAGGCCATAGTGCATGATTCCATTTATAGGAAATGTCCAGAACAGGCAAATCCATAGAGGTGGAAAGTAGATTAGTGGTTGCCAGGGGCTGGGGTGGGGGGGTGGGGGGATTAGGAGTGACCACTGATGGGCCCAGGGTTTCCTTTTGGGTGATGAAGATGTTCTAAAATTAGACAGTGGTGACGGTTGCACAACTCTGAAAATCCTAAAAACCACTAAATTAAATACTTTAAAAGGGTGAATTGTATGGCATGAGTTACATCGCAATAAGGCTACTATAAAAAAATTACATGAGATTTAAAAAAAGGTGATATATATATTAAGTAAATAATAGTATCAATATTATACAATTGGGATTCGATGAGTTAAAACGGTTCATTTATAAATGACACAATAAACCCGATTTCACAGTCATGGAAACTGAGGCTGAGTGAGGGGGAATGACTCGTCCAGGCCACATCACTATTAAACCAGAGTGAGTCACACCAAAATTTGTCCAAACACAGAAGCTTGGCCTAACCATCTAGACACGCAGCTGAATGAAGGGATTTGAGATGGGATATGGGGAGAGGTGCCCACAGCCCAGAATGGGGGACAGACCTGCAAAGAGGTTAATAAGTGAGGGAAAGGGCCAGATACCTCTGTGGGATTCAAAACACGAAGCACCCAACAATGCCTGGGGAGTGCCAGGGAAGGCTTCCAGGAGGAGGTGCTGCCCAAGGAGGCTTCTGAAGGATGAGTAGGAGTTTACCAGCCCTCCTGCCCCAACACCTCTATAAGACGCATGAAGTCAGGGGGCCTAAGGGTGAGTTTCAGCTCTGCCACATAAGGGTGAGTTTCAGCTCTGCCACATCCTAGCTGTTGGACCTAGGGCCGTGGGCACAAGACCTCTCTGAGCCTCAGTTTCCCCGTCTGTAAAAGGGGAAGTAGACAAGGTGATCAGCCCTTCTAACTACTGCACTCAATCGGATGGTTCCCACCCTTCCTCCCGAGGGGACCAGCCTTTGAGTGGAAAAGCCAGACCTCGACCTCTGTCCCACATAATAATAACAGGCTTTGCCAGGTCAGGCGTGCCCAACCTTGATGACCATGCCCCCTTTCCCTTGCTGCCACTCACGTCCCAGCTTTACAAGGCACCTCCCGTTCAGCTGTGCACACTGAGAAGGGGAGGTTACTGGGCGGTGGGATCCTCTGGTCAAATTCCGCCCCCCCCTCCTTGCGGGTGACCCCCAAGTTCACCAGGGCTGCCCCTATCCCATGCTCTCGTCGCCCCCCTCCCCAGGCAGCGATTTCCTACCCCCACCCCCTTCACTTTAGATACGCCTGGTAACTCCACGGCGGCTGCAAGTTAACTTCAACGCGTCCCCCGCGCGTCCAGGCGCCCGCGTGTGGGGCGCGCCGGGGAGGGGTCCGGGGCTCAGACAGCGGAGACACGCCGCCTCCCCGCCAAAACACACGCACGCTGAGCGTCTCCCCCGCGCAAGGTCCGAAGCGAGAATCGCGGTCACGGGGGCCGGGTGTCCGCCGCACCCGGGGGAAAGCGCTCGCAGCGCCGGGCGGGTGAGAATTCGCGAACCTCCCGCCCGCCCGCGCCGCCTCCCTACCAGCACCCAGCCGCGGAACCCGAGCAGCTGCGCCGGGCCCGGGAAGAAACTGCGAGGGCCGAGGGCTCCCCGCCGCCCGAGGCCGACCCGCAGGCGGCCCCCTGCCGGGAGCTGCAGCTCTGGCCCCCCCTCGCTGCCCCGGAGACACCTACCACGAGAGGCACGACGCGGCAGCCCCGCGTGCCCAGCGACTCAGTGCTTGCCAGCCGCACCGGCCGGGGGAGGCGGGACCATGGCGCCGTGATGTCGCACGGGGGCGGTCCGGGACGTGGCCCCGCCCCCAGGTCCGCCCACGGCCGCTCCCCGCGCCTCCCGTCCCGCCTCCAGACCGCGCTGTGGGGCGGGGCGTCCATGGCAGCTGACTGCCCGCCCCGGAAACTCTGGTCGGCCGGCCGGCTTACCCACAGGGCGGGCAGCTCATCGCTTTCCCCACCCCCTGCTACTACTCTGCTTAAGAGAAGTTCCCTCTGTCTACAAGCAGGGGAGTGGAATGATCGCCAAGAAGTGGTGTGAAAGAAGAAAACTAGACCCTGAGCAGCGAGTTTTAATGCTACTGTCTGTAGAAAACAAAAGGAAAACTGGGAAGGGCTATCATACAATTCATATACATCACTGGTTCTCAAGGAGGGTGTGATTTCGCCCTGCGGGCCACCAACCTCCCAGGGAGACATTTGGCAATGTCTGAAGACATTTTGGGTTGTCACAACTGGGGGGTTGGAGGGGATACGTTTCTACTGGAATCTAGTGGATAGAGGCCTGGGATGCTGCTAAACATCCTACAATGATCAGGACAGCCCTCCACCCTGCCAACCAAAAGCCATCCAGCCTAAAATGTCAGTAGTGCAGGGTTGAGAAACCCTGTTAGATAAGAATAAAATAAAACTCCAGGCTGGTAGAGCTCAACTCAGTCTAACCTCTCTGTGCCTCTGTTTCTCCGTCTGTAAAACTGGGAAGATAATAGATCTATCTATGCATCATATGCATATGCATTGAATACCTGAAGGAAGGGGAGGAAAGGATGAAGGCTTACTTCTCACTGTGAACCTTTGTTCTTTTTGAATTTTTTTTTTTTTTTTACCATTTGTATATATTACCTATTTAAAATAAATTTCTAGGACTTCCCTGGTGGCGCAGTGGTTAAGAATCCGCCTGCCAATGCAGGGGAAACGGGTTCAAGCCCTGGTCCCGGAAGATCCCACATGCCGCAGAGCAACTAAGCCCATGTGCCACAACTACTGAGGCTGTGCTCTAGAGCCCGTGAGCCACAACTACTGAGCCCACGCGCCTAGAGCCCGTGCTTTACAAGAGAAGCCACCGTGCTCCACACAAGAGAAGCCACCGCAATGAGAAGCCTGCGCACCACAACAAAGAGTAGCCTCTGCTCGCCGCAACTAGAGAAATGCCGTGCGCAGCAACGAAGACCCAACACAGCCAAAAATAAATTAATTTTAAAAAATTAAAACAAAAAATAAAATAAATTTCTATAGTAGTTACCACCATAACAGCAAATGCATATATATATATTATATCTCTATAATTACCTTTATAGTATATCTATATAATTACATACTATTTAGGCATTGCTCTAAGCACTCTATATTTACACACTTAAACCTTTAATAACCTTGTGAGAGGTCTATTATCATCCCCATCTTACAGATAAGGAAAAGATGACATACAGATATGAAGTATTTTGTCCATGACCAACCATGTGTTTATTCATAGCTCATTAATTCATTCATTTATATGTCTAATAAATAGTACCTGCCATGTACAAAGTGCTGGAACTGACAAAATGAATTCGCCTGCTTCCATGGAGCCAGCTGTTACTGGCCTGGAAACAACGGAATAATGTTATATAGTGTTTATTGTGCACGTATCACAGGCTTTGTATGACTCACTATGGGGTAGCCCTGCTGGATGTTTTATAATGTCCCTTTCTGGGTGGAGAAATGGAGATCAAAGGAAGAGGTCTGAATGGGGCATGTGTTTAAGAACATTCTAGCAACATGCATTTCCTGAGCGCCCTGTGCTGGGCGTTGGGAGTCAGCAGGTAACAGGAGGTCTAGGGTCCTGCATCCAGTTGGGGTAATCTGGACCCTCCAACAATGGAGTTGGGAAAAGGGTGATCAACCTGGTCCAAGGAGGGAGGGCCGGGGGTGTTTACACTGAGGCCTGAAGCACGGCTGAGGGTTCATAGGAGATTGTGCTAATCACAGGGCCCCGCAGGTGCAAAGGTCTGGCAGGAAGGACCTTTGTCAAGGGGCCCTGCATGAAGTGCAGAGTGGACAGGATGTGGGGCGGGTGAGAGGAGGTTGCGGGGGTCTGCAGGGGCTGATGCTGCGGGGCTTTGTGGGCTAGAAGGAGTCAGGACTTTATCTTGCAGAGGTGGAGAGATATGGAAGGCGTTCAGCGGTGGAAGGACGTGCCAGCTTTGCTTTCTGCAGAGATCCTCTGGCTATTGTGCAGAAGAGGACAGGCAGGGAGACTGGTTTGGAGGCCGTTAAAATTCTCCGGGGGAAGCCGGTCAACCCAGGTGGGGCTGGGGACATACTCGGGTTCCAGAGATGTCTGGAAGACAGAACTGGCAGATCTCAGCGGCGGCGCTAAAGAAGGGGACCAGAATGATCGCCTGGTTTCTAGGTTGCACCTCTCCTCTCAGCACCCCAACTCAGCGAACCCCCTCAGGTCTCAAGCTGGCTGTCCCTGCCTTGAGGAAGCCTAACCCCACCTCCCCACCCCTGACAAATGTCCTGATGAGACGGGCACTGGACCAGGCAGCCGGGGAAATTGATGTGACGTTGAAGGCAGATGAACGAGCTCATTACTGTTTGCTCCTCCAGCCTGTGAACAACTGGGTCAGGGGCCTCTTTTCTCTTCCCCAACCTGTCTCCCCAGCTTCTAGACAAAGCCTGGCATATGGGAGCCCCTCAGTCAATATTCATCGAAAGCAGGAAGAATAAATGTAGCATAAAGCACATGGATTCTGGGACTTCCTGGTGGTCCAGTGGTTAAGACTCCGAGCTCTCAATGCAGGGGGCACAAGTTCGATCCCTGGTCAGGGAACTAAGATCCTGCATGCTGCACGGTGTGGCTAAATCAATCAATCAATCAATCACGTGGATTGTAAACCCCTTTCCATCTCGGACATTCAAGAAGATGATGCCAATGATGATTCAGACGCTTGCTATGCTCTAAGCACCTTATAAGGATTACATTCAAGCTAATCGTTTACTCCTTCCAACAACCTCCAAGATTCTATTACCATTACTCCCGTTTTACAGATGAGGAAACAGAGGCTCCATCAGGTAACTGGGCTTGACCAAGGGCAAGAGCTAGTAAATGTCAGAGCTGAGATGCAAACTCAGGACAGTGGGGGAAGGAGGTGGTCCAGCAGCAGGCAGGAAGCTAGGATAGAGGGGCAGGTTCCCTCCTCTTGCTGGAAGGATGTGGGGTTATCCTTCCTAGTTGGGTACCCAGGCTTCATAAAGTACCCTGATCTTGGGTTCTTGATCCAGATGACTGGCTGTCATGGCAACATGGCCCTAAAAATATGTTCATCTCTCTAAAACCTCCTCAGGGCACCCTGGCACCATGCCCTCTTTCCAAAACTCAGTTGCTGTGTATCCATCACCATCTAGCGCTGGCACAAAAGGGATCACGCCTCAGGTGGTCCTTCTGTCCCCATCCTGCTCTTGCACACACATCGCTGACTTTGTGTCCATGTCTCTATGCCCAAAAGGCTGTGGGCTGCCTCTGATCACTGTGGGTGCGAGATGATGTTCCATAACCAAGGTGCTTTATTTTCCCAAAGGCCTGAGACTCAAAGATTCATGAGCTGAGATCTAGCGTGGAAACATGGTGACGTCCCAGCTTGCCCAGGCATTGCATCCTGAAGCCAGCGTTTACAGCAAAACTCATGCAGAATCAAAACAGCGCTGAGAAGCCCCTGAGAAGGCTGTGAGCACCACGGCCACTCAATCAAGTCCAGCTCTACTGCTATCCTCCAGCATCGTACCCATCATCACTTCTGCTGAGCACCTGATGAAGTCGAAACTGAAAGTTTGTGTTTTGAGGCAAATATGTGACATATTTAAGCTCTGAAATTCTGTTCCAGGTGGTAAGATGCTCACATTTCAAGAGACGTTTTGGAACTAGGACCCACGGAAGGAACCATAGGCTTATAACTCTCATGTCACACTCCTGGCCCTTTTAGATGTTCTTTTCTTTTACTTGTTTCTTTTTATCTTTGTTAATTATTTTTGCTTGTAATTTTTATTTGTTCTCTGTTTTCTATTACCGTGTTTCATTTATTCATAAATTCAGTAGCAAAAGTTACATAAATGTATGGATAAAACAAATTAAATATAAAATAATTGCTTTGTCATTTTCTTCCAAGTTATGTTGGTTTGTTTTGCCAAGTGTGCATATTGTTTCAGCAATGCTAACGTGCATATTTTTTATATAACACCTGTGAGAAAATAAGGACATCAACAGCTTTGAGTTGAAAGCAATCTGGAAGGTCTAGACTATGAATGCAAAGAAACTTAAGGACTCGCTTCATTGATGGATGTCTATTGTGTTTTTCTTTTTTTAAATATTTATTTATTTATTTATGGCTGCATTGGGTCTTAGTTGTGGCGCGTGGGCTCTTCGTTGTGGCGCACGGGCTCCAGAGTGCGTGGGCTTTGTAGTTGTGACACGTGGGCTTTGTAGTTGTGACACGTGGGCTCTCTAGTTGTGGCACACGGGCTCAGTAGTTGCGGCGTGCAGGCCCCGCGGCATGTGGGATCTTAGTTCCCAGACCAGGGATCGAACCTGCGTCCCCTGCTTTGGAAGGCAGATTCTTAACCACTGGACCACCAGGGAAGTCCCCTATTGTGTTTTCCTTTTATAGGACTCACAAGATTGATACACTGAAAAAGTTATGTCTAAATAAGTTTAAATAGTTCTTTCAATAAGGACGAAATAAAAATTCTAAGTGATCAGAAAGCAGCTGTGTTATATTTGAATGGATAGTAATTCTCTTTTTCTTTCTCAAATCATAAAATCATGGGGCATCTTGCCATCGATGAAGTCTTAGCATTGAAGAAATGTGAAAGTTGGTTTTGTGTGATTCCACCACAGTAGAATTTTAGAGCTGTCCTCACACACCTTAGGAATCGAGGATGGGAATCTATGTAGCTCGACACCAGAATCAGAGAATAGTGGACACTTAGACATAAATTACAGAATCTTGGAGAATCACAGAACTTTGGAACCATAGAATCCCAGCATCAGAATCTTGAGGCTGGATGGACATTGGAGCTGTCATTTTACAGATGAGAAGAATAAGTCCCCGGGAATGGAAGTGATTTGCCCAACACTTGGTAGCTTCTAGCAGTAGAGCAGGGCTGACACCCATATCTCCTGATTCCTACCCAGGAGTCCTATCTTCTGGTCCAAGACAAGACAGCCTGTCTTCTAACACAAGATGCTGGTCAAACTGGAGGGTGGATGTTGGGAGAACTAGGGTGGGAAGAAGATGGAAAATGCATGTCTCAGAAGGTAAGATCTGAGGTGGTGCTTCAACTTTGAAGCTCAGCAAAACCACGGAGCGGGGTGTCATGAGGTCCCACTTTTCTTTCCGGCTTCCTCTTCTGCCACACTTAGCATTCCCTTCCCACCCCTGACATCCATCCACACAACCACCAAACTACTCCTCCCACCTTAATAAGCTTGGACCCACCACAAGCTCTCTCAGCCTCTGTGCCTTTGTGCATGTTGCTACACGGCTGCCAAGTACAGCTGTGCAGGTTGGGCACTGCACAAGGGTACCATAATGACATCGTAGACATCACAGATTTATTCCAATACTTTCTGGCAGATGGCCGTCAAATGTCCTGAGGAAGTAGCATATTTTTATCATTTGCACAAAGGTGCCATATGGGGTAGCAGGGACCACACTGTTTGCTCTGCCTGGGATGTCATCTCCCTCATTCGCCACCAGGCAAGCTCCTACTCCATCCTTCAAGACCCTCTTCAAATATCCCCTCCTCCAGGAAGATATCCATGGCAACACCTCCCCTAGGCTTTCTGCATAGATTAATGGTTAATAACATCAATCAATGCTACTTGTTGACTCAGGAGTCAATACTGCCTGATGGAGATTTCCAGAGCAGGGCATGTGCCATTTGTAGCAGGAGAGATGATTCTAGGTGGAACTTGGACCCAGGATTAAATAACACTAAATCAGATACAAGGAAATAAGCCTCTTTTTACTCTTCTTTGATTAAACCAGGGAGAAACATGTCAGTTTGGGCAAGCGTGTCTTTCAGACCTCTCTCTGACTCTTGCTAATCACCCATTTTGTCAAAGAGCAAGCGGGATGCAGGCTAAAACCTTCAGCAAGCGGTGATGTCTGCTGAGAATTCAATACTTGGCCTTTTTAAATTGTATTTACTTATATGACTGCTTTCTATCTATACCATATGATGCCTGTTTTCCACATCCTGTAGAGTTATCAAATTTTATTTACAAGTCAGTGCATTTAAGCACACAATATTATTTATTTAAATAAATATATTAAGTAACTAACAAAACAGGTGGTAAGCAGAGAAGGCAAAAATCAGGAGAGCGGTACCTGAAGGAGTAGAATTTGAAAACACAGATTTGTTTAAGAGCGCGGCTCTGGAACCAGACTGCCTGGGTTCAGATTTTGACTTGACACCTCTGTGACCTTGGGCAAGTCACTTTCCCCCTCTGAGCCTCAATGTCCTCACTTTTTAAATAGGAATAATTATATAGTACTGGCCTCCTAGAGTAGTCCAAAATATACACTAAGAGAATGTAAAGAACTTAGCAGTGCTCACTGTTTTGATTATTATTATAATTATCAAGACAGAGGAAGTCACATGCCAGCAGTGACAGGGGACCTTGAGGCATCCATCTGTTCACAGACCCAGGAGACATTTTGGCTTCAGGAACTTTTATTTGCATGGGGAAGATGAGCCTCCGGAAGGGTGGGTCACGAGGGAAGAGTGGTGTGTAGACTC
Source organism: Delphinapterus leucas (assembly GCF_059928025.1). Lineage (NCBI taxonomy): Eukaryota > Metazoa > Chordata > Mammalia > Artiodactyla > Monodontidae > Delphinapterus > Delphinapterus leucas. Next base: position 20,132,199 of record NC_143142.1, read on the forward strand.
ACTTGGGGGGCTCAGCAGCCAGCACGGGGAAGCAGCCTTCACGGTGCCACTGTCTGTCACGCAGGCGGCGCACAGCCTGCATCTGGGGCTGGAAGGCTCCCCACTCATTCCAGTGCCGGAAGTCACCAGGCTCCAGGAGGTACTGGTACCCGCGGTAGCCAGGATACTGATAGCCGACCCAGCTGGTAGGAAAGCAAGGACAGCATGGAGATGGCTAGCCTCACTACCTGGCACTTGGACCCCCACCTTGACCAGTCAGTTCTCCATCCATCCATCCATCCCTGCAGTCTGCTCTCCAGCCCTCACCTGTGAGGGTTTTGGCTTGGGTTCACCGGGACCTCCTCTGTCCTGGCTTTGCCCCTTCCTGCTGGCTTTGGCCAGTGATCTCACCTCTCTGACAGATCTCAGTTTTCTCCTCTAGAAAGTGGGGATGGTCATGGGAGCTGGTTTATTAGGGTGTTTGGGGGCCAAATGGGAAAATGCATCTAAAGTACTTACTAAGTGGGTTACATGTACATGGTAGGGAGATTAATACACATCCCACTGAAAGTGGTGACCCAGAGCTCAGAGAACAGGATTAAAGGGAGTGAAGATAGGGCTTGGGGACTGGTTAGCAATGAGGCAGATAAGAAGGGGGAGCTTTGTTTCAAAAAATGGTTTCCTTTGTGTGAAAGTGAATTTGCCTGTAGTGGTTGGGATCACACATTCTGGTATTGGATATAATCGGTTCAAATCCTAGCTCTGCCATTTACTAGGTAATGACTTATCAGAGCACCAGCTTGCTATCTATGAAGTGGGCATGATGACATACCTGCCTCATTGGTGTGTTGTAAAGACTCAATAACTATTCATTGAAAGTCGTTAGCGCAGTGCTTGGTCCACAGTAAGCAATTAATACCAGTTATTATCCATGATTTATTTCTAATTCTGTCCTTGCCTCTGCTGGGAGGGTTTTTCCAGGCCTCTCCCAGAGCCCCTGCCCATCTTTCAAAGTCTGATTTAAGTTCCAGCCTTGCCAGATAAGCCTCGGACCCACCCTCCACTCCAGCACACATACCCCGGTCCCAGAAACCAACCTTCCTCCTCTGACCTCCTGTGGGGACCATCACTTACCTATTATTGTTGGACATCATCTCACAGGTGTACTGACATCTCCCTGCTAGACTGAGTAAGCCCCCTGAAGGCAGGAACTGGCCCTTCTTCATCTCTGCCTCCCCCAGTGTGCTGAGCACAGAGCCTGGCTCACAGGCAATGTTTAGTAAATTTCAGATTGCTTGAATGCAGGGATACTGGGTTTCAGGGAAGGAGAAAATAGCAAGAAAAAGGTCAGAGCCCTGACTGTGTTACAGGAGCTCAGAAAGAGTCTGGGGTGGAGAGGTAGACACCTTACATTTGCCTAGAGGAGACCAGGGGTGTCTGGCATGGTTGTTTGGAGGCAGGGGCATCGATAAAGTGACCTCCTTCGGGTATCCGGCCCTTCCCTGTGTTCTCATGGACATGGGGACGTGGGGCTCTGTTTTGAAAGCTTCAAATCCTGAGAGTTCAGAGCAGAAGGAGTCCTTTGGAATAAGGAGTCTGCTGAGCCCATTGTATAGATGGCAACACTGAGTCACAGAGAGGGCATGTGGATCACCCAGGTCCCACAGTGCATCAGTGATGCGGTTAAGGACCTTTCATTACCCAGTCTCACCTCTCAGATGTCATTCTACTCACGTCCCTAGAGGCTACAATTTCCCTGAATATTCCCTTTCCCTAGACACATCCAGACTCATCTACTCACGTCAACTCTGCCCCTTGCACTTAATTATTCCTCCAACCCAAATACAGGGTTAGAAGCCGCTATTCGCTCCATCTTCCCACTTTTTAGAACAACTTGCTAGGTCTGTTTACATTGACATGTAGTTCGTCAACAAATGACTCCACTCCCCAGAGGGATGAAGCTCTCTTTGTGGAATCCCAGCCACTGGCACAGAGAGAATTTAGGAGGAGCCGGGGCCTTTCCTGTATGTCTGATGTCGCATCCTGTAAGGGGAACGGCGTCCGACTCTGTCTGAGCTTGAAGCAGGGGATGAGGGCCCACAGGAGGGACTCTTACGTTCCGCTGGCGACCTTCACGCTGCCCACGCGGTCACAGAAGCCATAGACCCAGAGACTGGGCACATCGTCCTCCTGAATCTCCATGGTGTTGCCCTTGAAGTTGGCACCTTCAAACAGGCAGAGCTTGTGCGCCTGGGCGTCCTAGGGAAGGAGAGACTGGGTCAGGGCTGTGAAGTATGAATGGGGCAAAGAGAAGTGACTTAGCAGGGCCTTCTGGGTGTGGAAAGAGAGAGCGGAGTCTGCTCAGGCCACCATGGGACTCGCCCAGGATGGCAGTTGTCCAGCCTCAAAGCGCCCTCCTCATCTGGGAAAAGGGAGTGTCAGCCTCTACTTCCTGGAGTTAATCCATACAGAGCACTTAGCATGATGTCTGGTATACATACACCAAGTGCTCCAAGCAAATTTATTATTTTTATTATGATGATCAGGGATGCAGAGGCTCAGAGAAGTCAAGATTCTTGATCAATGTCACACAGCCAGCGAAGGGCAGAACCTTCCAGAGAAGGATTTCATTCTTCCCATCCCATCTTGCACCCTGTTCCCTTCCACTCCCTCTGCTGCAGCCACAGTGGCCCTATTTTAGTTCCTTGGTCCCACCCACTCCACCTTCATTCCAGGAACTCTGCCCTAACTGTTCCCTGGGAGACTGTTCAAATGGCTGACTCAGTTCCCATCCTTTGCAAGCTGTCTCTCCTGATCACCCCTGACCCCTCCCACCCCCTCTTCCCCAACATCAGAGCTCCGGTTTCCTCTTCCCCTCTCCTAGCACACTGCATGGCCCCCGTGCAGCACGTGCAACAGCTGTTCACCATTACAGATTCATTTTTGTGATGAGGTTTTCAGTAGATACCTCCCACGAGGGCAGGGACCTTGCCTGTCCCAAGCACAGCTGCACACCCAGAGCCTACGACACAGCCTGGCAGAAACACATCAATGTGTTTGTGGTTGAATGAATGACTGTAGGTGGAAGATGGTTGAGATAGAGATCCCTCTAACTTCCCAGGAGAGAGGGCTGGAAAGGAGTCAGGGAACCAGCTGGCAGGGAGTTGGAGCCACTCAGATATGAGAGAAGATGGGCCACGTTAGGATGGTGGCAGGGATACAGAGGAGGAATTAGACCAGTGGCTCTCAGCCCTGGCTACCCAGAGACTACCTAGGAGGCATGAAAAGATATCAGTGCCTGCGACTCAGCCCCAGAGATGTGGATTTAATTGGTCTGGGGTGGGGTCCAGGCATTGGGAATTTTTTCTTTGTTTTAAAATTTTACTTTTATTAGAGTATAGCTGATTTACAATGTTGTGTTAATTTCAGGTATTCAGTTATACATACATATATTCACTCTTTTTTAGATTCTTTTCTCATATAGGTTATCACAGAATATTGGGTAGAGTTCCCTGTGCTACACAGTAGATCCCCGTCAGTCATCTATCTTATATATAGAAGTGTGCGTGTGTTCATCCCAAGCTCCTCATTTTTCCCTCCCCCTCGGGGATTTTTTTCTAATAATATATTTTATTTAAGCAAATGTGTCTAAATTATGATGATTTCAATATGTAGCCAACATGGCAATATTAATGAGGTATTTTACATTCTTATTCTTTTTTTTTACTATGTATTCAAAGCCTGGCATGTCTGTTACACACCTCCATTCAGACTAGCCAAGATTCAAGTGTTTAATAGCCATATATGGCTATTATATTGGACAGCAAGGTTCTAGAAGCTACTGGAAATGCCCTAGCTGATCGCTCTTCCAAACAAGGTCCGTTGACATAGACCGCCTTATAAGGACCATTGACTGAGAGATTTCTACGAATTCTTACGAAGAGTCCATTAGTAAGGCTGATAAGGTTCTAGAAGCTACTGGAAATGCCCTAGCTGATCGCTCTTCCAAACAAGGTCCGTTGACATAGACCGCCTTATAAGGACCATTGACTGAGAGAGTTCTACGAATTCTTACAAAAAGTCCATTATTAAGGCTGATAATTCAGCCTCAATTTGAGAAAAACACTAGGAATGATCGGAATGGATAATCCATTAAGGTAAGTTTGGTGGTGCCAAAACAGCTGGCTGTGGGCACATGATAGCCTCAAAAGGACATGCATGAAAACTCTTCACGGGGCTTTCCCGGTGGCGCAGTAGTTGAGAGTCCGCCTGCCGATGCAGGGGACACGGGTTCGTGCCCCGGTCCGGGAGGATCCCACATGCCGCGGAGCAGCTGGGCCCGTGAGCCATGGCCGCTGAGCCTGTGCGTCCGGAGCCTGTGCTCCGCAACGGGAGAGGCCACAACAGTGAGAGGCCCGCGTACCGCAAAAAAACTCTTCACGAAAATTCCCATCTCAGATGGCAAAAGTTGGTTACCATCAGATACTAACATTGGTGCGTGAAGATGTGGCTGGTTCATGAATCATCATCAACATAATTCTAGAAGAAACCTGTGATTGGCTTGGAGATAACTCCACCTATTTTGGCTTTGAGTCTTGAAGTTATGCTACCTACTTAGTTAAACATTATGAAGGGGCGAGTTCAGTATATAGTCTTATCATCAGGATAAGGTGCCTTTCATGGGGCCTTTCTACAATATCCCTCTTTTCGGCTATCACACGAGCTTCAACCTGCATGTCTGATGATTTGGATGGACCTTGGGATTTTTCGAAGCTCCCCAGGACTGCCTAATGTGCAGTCAGCAATTAGAAACATTCCACAAAGAGAGTCAAGGAAGACAACAACTGAGAGGTTCAGTCCATTCTTGACAGCAGCAGAGAAGGAAAAAACTAGGTTCCATTGGCCCTGGGCTCCTAGTAGGAGCTGGACACACGATGAGTGTATCAGGGATGCCTTATGAATTGTTGAGCACAAGAGCCAATTGCCCTTGGACAACTCAGAGGTCGCTGAGCCTCCCTGCCCACCATTCCTTCTTTATTTTTCTTGCTCACCTGACTCCTTTGCTCTCCTGGCCATCAGACCTCACGCTTGCTGCTGCCCTGCCGCACTAATCCCCCAGGCCCGGTACAGGAGCCACTCACCATCCTGATGGGCCGGAAAGACATGAGCCGGTCGCTGCGGTAGCTGCTGGACCACGTGTCCCATCGCGGGTACTCGCCCTTCTCCAGGATGAACATCTCCCCCCGGAAGTTGGACTGCTCAAAGGCAACCCAGCTGGACATGAGAGAGATGGGGAGGGCGGGGAGAGTCAGGAGGGGCAAAGGCAGAGAGGAGAGGAATCCTTAGCAGAAGCCCCTCCCACCACTTGCCTTCCAATCTTCCCCTTGCAAGGCAGCCCCAAGGCCGGTGGGTTTGATCCCAGGCTATGCCACTGACTGGCTGTGTGACCACAGGAAGTTGCTTCACTTCTCTGAGCCTCGGTTTCCTCATCTAATACGCCTATTTTCTTGAAGTTGGTGAAGGATTAAATGAGACAATGTGTGTAATGATACGAGCAAAATGTTTCCCCAGATGTAGGATTTACATATAATTTAAGTATTATAAGGACTTGGGAGAAATAACACACAAGAAGACATTTTTTAAAAAATGGATTCCAGCTAGGAGAAAGTCTTTGTTGGATACTAATGTGTCTTTAACACTTATTAATCTCTCTTTGTAGCAAAGGAAGAACAGGCCACCAGCCCGGAGCCTTGAGCAGGCTATTATACTGTGTTCATTGTATAAATTTGTTTACGGATACCTTTTACTTATAGAAGATGATATCAGCTGTCCATTTGTAAAAGTGATGCAAAGGTTCTTTTGATATATGTTTACTTGTGTCAAAAAAGGGTCATTTAAAATGAAATATATTAAATAAATAATAGTCCTGGAGGTATGGGGGTAGGGAAAAATTGATACAGGTGCTTGAATCACCTGTATTTTTGGTAAAGACCGGCCTGGCATACAGAAGGCAGTAATCGGTATGAGGGCAGTGGGAGGGAAACGATAGTAATATTCACCTCTCAGATACCTATGAGAATTAAATGTGATTGCGCATATGCAGGTGTTCAGTTCTCTAAAAGGACTAACTAAGCTTGATGTCAGATGGGGGCTTTCTCAGTGCAGCCTGATTGAGAATGGCAGTGAGCTTGTGTTAGAGGGACCAGGGATTCCGGGGGAGATAAGATGATCCCCATTTCATAGATGAGAAGGCTGAGACTAAGGAGCCTCTTGAACTTTGCTCTCTATGTGTTCAGGAGTTCTGAGGGAACATGAGAGGGCTGAGGGGTCACTGACATTAGTCTTATCTCCCTGGGGGCTGCTGGGACCTTCCTCTACCCAGAAGGAGATGCGGCAGATGGAGGAGGGATGGGCTACCACCACAGACTGAAACAGAATGTGTCCCAGGAGCCTCAAGTCTTGTCTGAGGAATGCACCAACCCACACTGGAGTGACAGAATTGAAGATGCAGACTGATTCTTCCAGAATAGAGGTGAATCTGCCTCAGTCCTCCCTAGTCTAGAGTAGAGGAGAAGAGGGGAGGAGGGAGGGAGGAAGGAAGGAAGCTAAAAGGAAGGAAGGAAGGAAGGAAGGAAGGAAGGAAGGAAGGAAGGAAGGGAGGGAGGGAGGGAGGGAGGGAGGTTAAATGGATGAGTAGATAAGTGGATGGACAGGTGGATGGGTAGGTGGATAGAAGGATAGATGGCTGGATCTATGGATGAGTGTATTGATGGATGGATGCATGATGGAGAATGGATGGATGGAGGGAGGGGTAAATAGAGGGATAAAGAAATGGGTGGAGAATGAATGGACAGATGGATGGATGGGTTGATCTACAGATGGATGAATGGGTGGATGGGAAGGGAGCCTTGGAAGATGGTGCCTTGTAGGAGTTAAGAACATAGACTTTGGAAACAGATGGACCTGAGTTCTAATCCCAGTTCATCATTTATTTTCTGTATGACTTCCGGCAAGTCACTTAAGCTCATTAAGCCTCCGAAAAGGAGAAGAAATGATTGCATCTACCTTGTCAGGAGGTTATGAGAGTTTAAAAGAGAAAGCATAATCAGTAATATCTTTCATGACTAAAGAGGAAGGGAAGCTGCTGGAGATCTGAGCTTATGGAAAGACAGACACTGATGTGGTCCTGCCACCCTGCCACCCTCCCCCAAAACTGTCTTATTCAGGAGTCATAATGCCCAGTGAGGACCTGTTACATGAGTGAGGAATTGTCAATATTTATTTTAGTGCCTTTTCTCATCTCCTACGGTTCATTTGAGTCTTACAAGCAAGGAGAGAGGTAGGGCAGAAATCTGAATTCCCAGATATGGAAACTGAGGCTCAGAGGGGCTAAGTCACTGGTCTAAAGTCACATGATGGTGTCAGGTGTCAGTTGAGGCCTCCTAGGTTTCAGGCAGGCATGCCTCCCCTCCCCATCTATGTGAGGGCACACCTCTCCTCCCCTCCCCCGGCCCACCTCATCCCCTCATTTTTTTTTTTTCCACCACTGTTTTTCCCATGACTCTGCTGGTCCTGACACAGAGCCAGGGCCCTGGAACACAGGATCTTTTCTCTCCCATCAGGTGCAGTCCCAGAGCACACACCAAAGACCAGCCGCATCTTTGTTTGAGGAGAGATACTCTGGGTTTGAGTCACAGACAATGAAAAAACCTGAAAACCCAAACTGGCCACATCCAGCAGCTTCTGCTCCCAGCTGGGCAGTCTGAGGGTGGGGCTGAGGTTACCAGCCTACCCTGGCCCAGGGTAACTTGGCTAAACTCACAGGGCAACAGGGTGGGTAAATAATCCTCACTGCCACCTGCCATGTTTGGGCACCCCCAAAGTGCCAGGCCCATGCTGCATTATCCCCTTCAGACCTTAGAATAATCCAGTGGAGGGTAGTGAGGACCATTACTCTGCCCATTTCAGAGATGAGGAAACTGAGGCTTGGACACTGAACAAGGCAAACAGGGGAGCTGGGACTCAAACCCAGACCTGTCTGACCTCAAAGCTTATCTCTGCTCTTTGTATGCTGGGTGTACAGGCTGATCACACTCCTTGAGGGCTTTTTTGCTGGAGAGACAAGAGGCAAGGGGGCCCTGTGGGTCTTATCCGGGGGCTGGCCCTGCACCCTGAGCTTAGTGCACAGGGGCTGAAGTTGGTGCAGCCACTATGTCCAAGGGACAATTATTCTTGTTTTATATGGGGGTCACTAAGGCCCAGAGAAGCCCAGAGAGTTAGGGGCAGGCTGTGGAGCATGGTGATTAAAGCGCTAGAGATGAAACTGATCAACCTGAGTTGAACCCAGGGTCTACCACTTACCACTAGGTGACTTTGGCCAAGGGACTTAACCTCTCTGAGCCTCGGGTTCCTCATCTGTCAAATGGGAATAAGAATCGCCCCTACCTCATACAGCACTGTAGGATCATCTAGGTAAAGCCCTCAGTCAGTGCCTGGCACTAACGGGTACTCAAGAGATGCTTATTATTACCTTTAAGGCTGCTTGATGCCCAGGAGAGGGGACAGCTAATGGACACCTGGCTCTTTGGCCTCCTCCTGCTATCAGCGATGGGCAGGGTTCCTTCTATAGCAGAAAAAACATCTCTCTAGAGCCTGGAATCATGACTTACTGTCAATGTGACCTTATGTTAATCAAATCACCTCTCAGAGTCTCAGTTTCCTCACCTGTAAAATGGGAAGGAGAATCATACCTCTCTTTCCTCCCTCTTGGGTTTGAAAGAAGTACTGGAAATAATATACAGTTGGCCCCAGTACCCATGCATCCAACATCTGCAGATACGGAGGTTCGGCTGTACTACGGGGACTTGAGCATCCGAGGATTTTGGTATCCACTGCGTATCCTGGAACCAATCCACCTCGGATACTGAGGGATGACTGTATGTGTCTCTAATAGCATGGTGATAGGCATGGAGTGGAGCAGGTGGCCAGTGAATGGCAGCTACGGTCGTTTTCTTATTACTTTACTAGGGCTGTGGGAGCGCCCTTCCACTGCCCAACACTCACGGTCCTGAGATGACAATGAGGCTGCGCACTCGGTCGAAGCCGTGGTCTCCCAGGTTCAAGCACTCCCCGGAGAATTCCACCCGCCGGCCCTGGAAGTTCTCCTGCTCAAAGACCACCAGCTGCAGGAGAGAAGCCCCCATGTCAAGGGGGTAGAGTGAGCAGGGAGAGGCTCCAGGTCAAATATGCATTAAGTACCTATGTAAATAAGAGCAGGCTGTGCCCAGATCACACGAGAGCTTGCCATGAGCCAAGATCTGTGAACTTAATATCTGTACCATCTTTAGGAACTGATGGATCTTCCTTCCAGGCCATTATCTGTGCTCTTTCTCCTGTCTGGGATGCCTTCTTCGTCACATATCCCCATCCTGGAGCTCATGTCCCCTGTCCTGTCCTAGGCTCAGATGTCACCTCCTCCAGGAAGCCCTCCCTGATACCCTCTCCCTGGGTGAGCTTGGTTGAGTGCCCCCCCCCACTGTGCTCATCCCATCAGCAGCACAAGTAACACACCACACAGTCACTGCTGCTTTGCTTCTGGGTATCTCTATGCACGCCTCTCCCCTTTCACTCAACCCTTCCAAAGACCAATGGGGTGGATCCATTTCTTTATCTCCAAGCCCCAGCCCCTGCCACAGAGCTGATGCTCAGGAAACATTCACCAGTCTACCCAACAAACCATAGGGGAGGCCAGAAGCAGGGGCCCCTGTGTAAACGTGGGCTAATCCCCTCCTCTCACTAAGCATCCAATTTTGGTTTTTATCTGTTTGTTGTCCCAAGTTGGGAAAACGCTGCCATTCACTTGGACCGAGGCAAGTGGATGCCTTCTCTTGAGCCTCAGTTTCCAGCTATAAAAGGGAAAGAGGTTCACATACCCTTGACCCAGCCCTTCCACTCCTACACTTATCTGCCCAAGAGAAACTCTTGCAGGTGACATGGCTGAGAACACCCTGACCAAGCCGTTCACGACAGCAAAGTTACCAATCACCCAGGAGTGACGGTCACACTCTGAAACATCACACAGCAACCAAAACGAATGACCCACAGCAGTGCACAACAGTATCAGTGACTATTAGAAATCTCATAGGAAGAAAAAAGAAAAATCCAGAAAGATTACATATGGTACATTTCAGTAAGTTAAAAACAAATAAAATACACATGTATACTTTTAAAGGGACAATGCATCAAAGTACATAAAAAAGCAAAGCAAGCAGATAATGGACGGGGTGAGGATGGCAGTTGCCCCGCGTAGGGGAGGAAGGAGGTGGGCTCACGGGACGGTGCGGGGCGGGTAGGCGGCTGGAGAGGTGGGAACGGAGTGGGGCGGGAACACTTTGAAGTTAGATTGAGGATGTTTACCAAGTCCTGGCTTTTCACACAAGTGGTGGTTTGCAGGTGTGTGTTGTATTATTAAAAATTAAATTGAAATTAACCGTTAAATAAGCGACTACATAAATAAAATCTGGCCAGGGGTGGACTGCATGACAGCCTGTCATGAACCAAGGGTGGTGAAATGACCCAGTTCTGTGCACCCGAGGTTGAAACCCAACCCAACCCAATCCAAAGGGACCGGATGCCTCGCTTTCCAGGGGCCCTTTCAGCCTGACCGACCGCTTGGAACACCTTTCAAGAGGGTCTGAGGCCGGCCTTCTGCCCTGGAGGACCTCCTGGGACAGCCGTTTCCTGCTGCTAAGCCAGCCCGCTTTCTCTCCTTCTCCATCTGTTTCTTGCATGCGACAAACTGCAAGCAGGTGCAAGCCGGTTGCGCAGACTGGCGGGGAGGGGAGCGGAGGAGGGGGAGGAAGAGGGAGGGGCGGGGTAAGGGGAGGAGGGAGAGGAAGCGCGGGGTGGAGCCCAGCCACCCCGCCCCCAGGTTCTCACCTTGTAGCTCCCGGGAGGCAGGTCCCCTTTGGCAGCGGGCACCCGCTGGGCTGGGGCCTGGGCGGGGCCGGAGCCCGGGGCTGAGCCCTTCCCATCAGTCCCTGGGTTCACCGCAGCTGTTGCCGAGGCCTTGGCCGCTGGCTGAGACATGGTTCCCAGCTGCAAAAGTCTGTAAAGAACCCTTCGGCCTGGGTTCAGTCAGGGATGGCGCCCCCAAGCTGCCTCCCTGGCTCTCATCCCCCATCACCCTGTGTGCTCAGGCTTCTCTGAATTCATCTAGTCTTTCTCCTTCTAAAACAGAAGCCTGAATGTTTTCTGTCCCCATCTCCCTTTGCCGTCAAGGATTTCCTGTCTGGGGACCACTCATCCCTGTTATGCTTTTCTCCAGGCCTCAGACCCTGCCGGTGCCTCCACCAAGCCGTGTCCTCGCTGTCCCCCTGTATGTCCTTCCTCTGCCCCCCCGGAGTCACTTATCATGCTTCTCACCACTTATCATGCTTCTTGGCTTGGGCAACCTCCACTTGCCTCAGCAGATTCATAACAAGAAGTCCCGTTTGGGAAAGCCTAAGGGAGGCCAGGCTCTGTTGCATTCATGAATGAACACATCCGTCCCTCACCGTAACCTCTTATCTCCTCTGAGCAATCTGAGGCTGGTGGAGGTGGTGGGGGTGGTGGGATGACCTGCCCAAGGCCACATAGCTACTAAGTGGTAGGACTCCAATTTCAGTGCAAGCAAACCCAGCAACTGGGCTTTGCCATTTTCTTATTCGGATTGATTCATCCTTCCATCCCCAGCACCTGGCTCAGCACCTGGCCCACAGGAGATGCTCAGTTAACATCTGTTCAGAGATTGCATGAATGCATGTTCCTCTCTCCTTTCCCAGTCAAACTGCTCCCTCTGGTACTGCCTGGGAACGGGTGTGTGGGTGCAGACACAGGCCTGGGACTGGGGCGTAAAGGAGGCTCCAGGAGGACGTGTTTAGCCCATGGCAGGGTTCTAAAAGGAGGCTGTGGCTGTGTAGGCTTTGGGTGGAGAGGACTTTGGTCAATTCCAGTGGTTCCTCATTACTTTGGGGTCATGGATGCCTTTGAGTGTTTGAAGAACGCCTTGTCCTTGTCCCCAGGGGAAAAAAATGCCCCCTTTAATTTTGGAGACAATTTCCAGGGGGCTCCAGGACCCCCTGATGGCGCAGATCATCAAGACCCTCTGGCAGTGGATTCCTGAACACTTTCTGTAAGAAAGAGCTGGTTGGGGCAAGCAGATCCCTCCCTGAGTCTCCCTCTGAGAAAGACTGCGGTGACTCTGGGGTGCTCTGCCCACGATGCGCAAGGCCACACATCTGGGCCACATCTGTGGCTTCCAGGCTCTTGCTTACCCCCACCCTGACCCCGGCCAAGTCCGTCTATGAATCAACATTCCCCTCGTATGGTAGCTGGGTTCCTTGCTTTCTGGACATGTGCTCATTCCTTCAATATTCTCTGTCTCCTCCCCCCCCCACCCCCCGCCTCCTCCCTTTCCCCTCCCCCTCCCTCTTGCTGCCTTCCTGTTTATTTCTGTTTTTACTTCTCTCTCTGCCTATGCTTCTGTCTTTCTGTTTCTCTCCCCAGTATCTTGCTCTCTTTATACCTCTGCATCTCTCTATCTGTTCTTTGTCTTTCTTCTCTTTCTTTTCCTCCCTCCCTCTCTTCCTCTCTCTGCCTGTCTCTATTTTTATCTTTTCTCTCTCTCTTTCTCTCTCCCTCTGCCTTTCTCCTGATTACCCGGTCTCCCTGACTCTTTTCTGTTCCTGATCTCTCTGCCTCCCCCTCTCTCTGCCTCTGTCCTGTCCCCTCCCCTCCCCTGGGGCTCTTAACTGCGGTGGGTCCCCTCTTACCTGGGGCCCTGCTACTTCCTGCTGGAGGGCAGGCAGGAGGGCAGGCTGGTGCAGTGGGTGACGAGGGCCCGACCCCCCATTTTATAGTCTGGCAGACACCAGACCCTGTGGTCTGTGGCACAAAGGGGGAGCTGGCTCAGCAGGCCCAGGCAGAGAGTCAGGGGCCTCAGAGGCCTGACCCTGCCGGGTTCCTGCAAAGAGCAGCACTTCCCATTGTGAGCCCGGCAGGCACAGCAGAAACCCTGGCCAGTAGCCACATCGCTTTGCCTCTGCCCATTCCCTGCCCGGGTGCCGCTCTCACAAACCCCAGCCGGGGCTGGGCCCACAGGGTCCCCACTGGCTGCCAATCCTGGGGCAGGGAAAAGGGGAGCCCCCAGAAGGTAGGGGACCTGGGTTTGAGTCCAGGCTCAGTCACTCTGCACTGTGTGGCATTTGGCAAGTCTCTATCCCTCAGGGCCTCCGTGTCTGCAGTTATCAGTGGCGCAGGTGTCCCTATGGGGTGCTGCACAGGAAAGAAGGGGCCGTGAGTAGCGCTAAATGCATTACCGCTGCCCTCTGGTCAGGTCCCAGGACGACCCACCTTATTTGGCACTTTCATTATACCCATTTGGCAGATGAGCAAAACTAGGGTACAGAGAGGTCAGAGTCAGGAACTGGCCCGGGTAAGGGGGAGCTAGGGAAACCAGGTTGGGAGAGAGAAACAGGGAAACAGATTGGGAGAAGTGGAGAGCGACAGAGAAAGAGACATGATGGAGATGGACATACAGAGGGGCAGACGGACGGTGATGGGGAGAGAGACAGACAGAGAGAGACGGATGTCAGGTAGAGGCCCGGGTAGAACAATGGACTTCAACAAGGTCACACAGGGCGAACTCATAGTAGAGCCAGGGCTGGAGGGACCCAGGGGCGCTGCTGGGCCAGACCAGCCTGCAGTCTGACTCCCTGGCCCCAGGTGGTGGGGGGGCGGGGAGAGGGGATCCTGCATAGGTTTTTGCTTCTTCTATGGGGGTCCAGGAACCCAGATTCCCCGCGGAGCCCAGCTGCACATGGAGGTCACCGTGGCCTGGGGCCAGCTCTGCCTTGTGCCCTTCCACCCCCGCCTCACTTCCTGGCCTCCCCCTCAGCCTTTCATCCTGGGCCAAGGCCTGGGAGGGGGCCAGCGACCGCAGGATGGGGCAGCCACTGTAATGGGGGCCAAGATGCCTGTGGTAGGGGCCACCCACAGGTCTGGGTTTCAAGGTCAAGATGTCTGGGGCAGTTCCATGATCCCTGTGGCAATGGGCTGCCAGCCAAACACTGAGGGCAGACGTAGGGGGTGCACAGCCCCATGCTGGATGGCTCCACTGGGAGCATCTAACTGGCTTGGCTCCTATAATCCTCATTATGATGGTGGGGGCTCTGCGATCAACCCTCTTTGCAGATAAGGAAACCGAGGCAAGTCCCTTTCCCCTCTCTCAGCCTGTTTCCTCACCTGTAAAATGGAATTAGGACTCACATCTTTTTTTTTTTTAAGTTTTTTTTTTTTTGACGTGGACCATTTTTTAAAAAGTCTTTATTGAATTTGTTACGATATTGCTTCTGTTTTATTTATTTATTTTGGTTTTTGGCCACGAGGCATGTGGGATCTTAGTTCCCCAATCAGGGATCGAACCCACACCCCCTGCATTGGAAGGCGAAGACTGAACCTCGGGACCACCAGGGAAGTCCCAGTCACATCCTTTTAACTCCTGAACCCAAGCTCTTAAAAACGATGCCCTCCTGTATTTAAGGGTAATCATGTTCCCCAGCTTTAGTGAAATATAAATGACACACAACATAGTGTAAGTGTAAGGTGTGCCATACGTTGATCTGATACATTTACAAATTGCAAAATGATTGCTACCTCCATCCCATCACATAGTTACTATTTATTTTGTTGTTGGGAAACATGTAAGATCTGCTCTCTAAGCAACATCCAAGTATACGATACATATTAGCTGTAATCACCCTGTTGTACATTAGGTCCCCAAACTTGTTATTCTTATAACTGGAAGTTTATACCCTTTGAGCATCATCTCCCTGTTTCCCCCACCTCCCAGCCCCTGGCAGCCACCATTTTACTCTCCACTTCTCTGATTTTGTCTTTTTAAGATGCCATATGTAAGTGAAATCATACAGTATTTGTCTTTCTCTGTCTGATTTATTTCACTTAGCACAATGCCCTCAAGGTCTATCCATGCTGTCACAAATGGTAGGATTTCCTTCTTTCTCAAGGCCGAATAATATTCCATTATATCTATATAGCACCTCTTCTTTATCCACTCATCCATTGATGGATAATTAGGTTATTTTCACTTCTTGACTATTGTGAATAATGCTGTAACAAACATGGGAGTGCAGATGTGTCAATAGTAATTTTTTTTTATTAGCAATGATGATGGAGACACATGATAAATGTTATGTTCCAGGCGAAGTTCCGGAACAGCAAGTGCTGTTCATGTGTAATTCACACTTACCCTCACAATACCCCTGTCTCTTAGGTTAAACCCAATTTACTTTGTTATACTCATTTTACATATGAGGAAACTGAGGCTCAGAGAGATTAAGTAACATACTCGAGGTTACTGAGCCAACAAGAGTGGGACACAACCCTGGGCGGTCTGGCTACAGAGCCTACATTCTTAGCCTTTAATCTTCATGGCAAACTAATATTAAAGTTATGCTTTTTTTTTTTTTTTTTTTTTTTTTTTGCGGTACGCGGGCCTCCCTCTGTTGTGTCCTCTCCCGTTGCAGAGCACAGGCTTCGGACGCACAGGCTCAGTGGCCATGGCTCACTCTGCGGCATGTGGGATCTTCCCGGACCGGGCCACGAACCCGTGACCCCTGCATCGGCAGGCGGACTCTCAACCGCTGCGCCACCAGGGAAGCCCTAAAGTTATGCATTTGATAGGGCTACCTTTAACCCTCTCAGGAGGGAACTAATATTGCCATTTTAGATGCCATGAGCTGACCTAGGACATCCTCCAGGTCACCCAGAGCCATCTGGTTTCCAGCCATGCTCTTTCCCATGCTGTGAAAGCCCCCTCTTAGGCCAACTCAGAGGGTGGGAGTGTGGGGAGAGGGCGCACAAAGCGAATTCTACAAACCCTGGATATTCAGCGGGTGTGGTACAGTTTGCAAAGCGTGTTCACACCCACCAGCTCCTTCATTCTGCCCACAGAGCCCTCTGGACTCCTCTCTGAGCTTTGTGGGCCCTGGAGGCCCTGGCCCAGCCACCTTTCCTGCCTGTGTCCCTCTGCTCTCCTTCAGGGTCCCAGAACTCCAGCACCATCAGGCCACCAGCCCCATATTCCTACCTCTACAGCTTTGCCCAGCAAAAGCATTTCCTTCCATCTCACTTTGTACAAATCCTCCTCACCCTTCAGAGCCTAGTTTCAATGCCACCTCCACCATGAAGTCTACCCTGATCGCTCCCACTGGAAGAGGAAGGGACCTGGGAGGGGGAAACGTATAGGCATTTGTTGAATGTCTGTTCCAGGCATGTTACATAATCTCCTGTGATATAGTTTATTCCTGTCCCATTTTCCAGGAAGAAATAGGGGAAACGACCTGCCCCAGGTCACACAGCTAGGAAGGACGAGGTTTTTAGACTCTGTGTCTACCGCTTGTTATCCCTCTCCAGTCAGGAGTCCCATGGAGCTGATTAAGGCAGACCTTCCTCCTCTTGCCTTCTTCATGGGTAATCCCTGAGTGGGAGCAATCTGACCTTTCCCTCCCAGCCGAAGCCAATGCTGCTGACACCTCTCTATTGCAGTTCCAGCCAGGGCTGGCTTTTGTTCCCGTTGCTCGCTTGCTGAGTCAGGGCTCTGTCCCCCAGGGGCCCTCTCTCCTCCCTGCCTATAAGAGCCTGACCTCCGCTGGTGCCAGGTCTGGCATGTTCTCTGGGTCCACCTCGGTAAGTCCCAGGCTCGGAGAAGGAGTGGGATCTGAGCTCTGGGTGAGCATCCTGGGAGGGAGGGGAGCCCAGGTCCCCAATCCTGGGGACATCACTGTGCCGTCCTGAATGCCATCCTAATCCTAACCAAGGCATCCTAACTAGGATCCAGACATCAAGACCAGTACCTGCAACCCCCATTTAAAACCAGAATTATTCCTGCAATCCTGTTGCCTCAACTTCCACTATTAGAGTTCCATTTTTGGGTCAGATGCTGTCTTTGGGAGGCTATCTTAAGCTGAGCACCTTGGTTCTTGCCTGGGGTGAAACATCCGCCCACCAGCAGCTACAGAAAATTTCCCATAGTGAGCAGATAAAACAATACAGAGCAGGGCTTAGAGGAATGGGACCAAGAATGGGTACATTTTGAGATAGCGGTAGGCTGGAAGAAAAGGAGATGGTATTGGTCACAGATGGAAAGGGTAGGAGAGGGACAGGCCAAAGCCACACTTTGCCCCCAACCTCAGGCACATCTGGACCCCATCTGGATCCCAATCAGCCCAAACTAGACTTCAGCCTCAAGGAGGGGAGCAGAGTCAGGGCAGAAGCTTATCACGTTCTTCTCTTGTGTAGGAAACAAGCAACATGTCTCTGCAGTGCACCAAGTCAGCGGGACACTGGAAGGTAGGAAGAGGCATGGGAAGGGGGCGATGTCTGGGAAGTGGGAGGGCACAGGTCGAACCCAGATCCTGGGGACCACCGCCCCCACCTTCATTGAATCCCCACCTCACCCCTGGCGGGCGGTAATGAGGGCCCATTTCACAGAGGATGCAGTCAAGGCTCCAAGAGGGAGAGGGTCTTGCCCAAGTTCACACACTGGGGTCTTGATTTGAACTTGTGTCTTATGGTCCCAAATTCAACCGTCTCTCCGGCAGAGATGGCAAACTGGTAATGGCACATAGTCTCTGGGCATGATTGCTTTGACTTCCTCTGTGTTAAAAAAGAGAAGAAAAAAAAAACCCAACCTTTGAGTTTGTCATCAGCCTTTGAAAACATGGAAGATCCACAGAAAAGTCCAGATATAGGGGTTGTCTTGGGAAATTTAACAGTTGGTCGCATTATCATGTGGCAACAGTAGGTGGCGCTGAGCAGATGCCGCCCACTTCCACAGGGCCTATGCTCCTGGGTCCTCAGCCCTCACGCTCCTTTCCTGGCCCCTGGAGGCATGTGAGTTTGCAATCCCTGCTTTACCTGATCTGCCCCACCCTGAGTCCTGGGGTGAAGCCCCAACCGCTCACGGGACTCTGATGCGCGTCTCCACCTTTTCTCTCCGGCATAGATCGTGGTGTGGGATGAGGAGGGCTTCCAAGGCCGGCGGCATGAGTTCACAGCTGAGTGCCCCAGTGTGCTGGAGCTTGGTTTTGAGACTGTGCGATCTTTGAAAGTGCTGAGTGGAGCGTGAGTCCAGGGGGATTGGAATCGGAGTGGGGGAGACAGGAGGTGATCTAGAGAGGGGTGCTGGGACTTTTAGATGTTCTAGGTGTTATCTTCCCAGGCTCTAACTGTACCGGTGTGCCTTCCTTGTGTCTGAGATGCTGGGGAGTGTGCAGGATGGCAGTGTAAGGTCGTGCAGGTTGTGCACTGCTCAAATGTAAGGGGCGCCATTCACGCAGAGCCTTCCCACAGGATGAGGCAGCCCTGCGGGGGCAGACCTTTAAAACCCAGTGTTGCATCTGAAATGTCCCTCTTAGGCACAAATCAAAAGCCAATATCACTCACCAAAAGTAAAAGGTAACTATAACTAAATATAGTAAAAAAAAAAAAAATAATTGTAGCATTCTGTAGTTGAACATTGTTGCCTGACTGAGGCTCTGAGCATGAGATATGTTTTGTTAAGAGAGAGAGAGAGAGTCATGAGATGGCCAAGGCTTAAGTCAGCATGTGGTCAAGCCTCATCAACATGGCCTAGAGGGACATGTGCAAGAGTGCCAGCTACCTGCACGGAGCCGGTCCCCTACCTACAGTATGCACAGCGAGGCAGTGGGCTACTAGGTCTAGATTGGACTCCTCCATGTCAACAGGCTGGATGTTTGGGGCCGGGTAATTCTGTGCTGGGGGGCTGTCCTGTGCCTTGGAGGACGTTTAGCAGCATCCCTGGCCTCTACTCACTAAACGCCAGCGGCAAAACCCTCTGCTCCCTCCTCCCAGCACGAGGACCAAAAATGCCTGCAGCCATTGTTCCATGCCTCCTTGGGGGCCAAAGTCACCCCTGCGTGACAACCACTGGTCCAGAAGTCAGGGTGGGGGCCTCTTAACCTCTTGCTCTCTCCCCTCTGTCCGCAGGTGGGTGGGTTTTGAGCACGCCGGTTTCCAAGGGCAGCAGTATGTGCTGGAGCGGGGTGAGTACCCGTCCTGGGATGCCTGGAGTGGCAACACGTCCTACCCCGCCGAGAGGCTCACCTCCTTCCGGCCCGTGGCCTGCGCTGTGAGTCCTGCCACTGCCTGAGCCTGGGGTGGCCTGAGCCCCTCCAGTGCGGGTTTGGGAACCAGATGTCCCAGAGTTCAAATTCTCATGTCACTGCTTCAAGTTGTGTGAGGTGGCAGTCCCTCCCCTGAGCCTCAGTCTCTTCATCTTGAAATGGGGCCATAGTACCTATGTTGTGGGGTAAAGGGATGTACGTATAGCATCTGGACAGAGCCCTCCACAAACGTTCTGCCCATTGCAACTTTGGTTATAATATGAGCTCCTCCGTGTTCTGTGTCCTTCTTTTCATGACTGAGGGACAGTGGGAGAGTCTGGGTGCCAGAGATGGCAGGGCAAGTGAGGAAGAAGCGTTCTATTTCTTGTTCCTAATTCATTATCAGTGTTCTTGATTTTATATTTTTGCTACTGTTTACAGAGTATGGGTGGAGGTGGGCATTATTACTCCCATCTTACAGATGAAAAAACTGAGGCTTGGAAAGGTGTACTTTTTTTCCTTCAAAAACAACTTTTATGGATTTTAAATCACATGGCACACATATTTATCACTTAAAGTTCAGGGAAAAACCTGATATGGCCGAATAAGAAAATAAAAGTCACTTATACCCACACCTCTGAGACAAAAGCTCACTGTTGTCAGTGCTGGAGATTTCCTTGGTCTTATATGCCACCCACAGATTATATCTGCAGTGTTGATATCAGTATCTATGTCTAGATCTGTATATCCATCTAGATATATATATCTATACATGCGTAACACTCGGTTATAAAAGTTGAATCATAACGAACCTAAAGTTTGGAAACCAGCTTTTCTCCCTCTGCAAGTATATCACAATCACTCTCCCAGATGATTAAATCTCACCTGTGGCATCATTTTCCATAGCGCCCTAGTATATCATTTGGTGAATGTTCATTTGTTTCACAAACGGCCCAGGTGTTGCGCCAATGCGGGGACTCGGAAGGACTCTCACAGATGCAATCCCTACCTTTACCCAGTTTACGACTTCTCGTTTCATTTCGTTCTCAAAACAATCCTGAAAAGCAGATGTGGTTAGTTTCATTTTAGAGATGTGGAAACAGGCTCAGAAATGCTGTGTGACGTGTTTTTGTTTTTTTTAAAAATAAATTTATTTATTTTTGGCCGCGTTGCGTCTTTGTCGCTGCGCGCGGGCTTTCTCTAGTTGCGGCGAACGGGGGCTGCTCTTCGTTGCGGTGCGCGGGCTTCTCATTGTGGTGGCTTCTCTTGTTGCAGAGCACGGGCTCTAGGCGCGCGGGCTTCAGTAGTTGTGGCACGCGGGCTCAGTAGTTGTGGGTCGCGGGCTCTAGATTGCAGGCTCAGTAGTTGTGGCGCACGTGCTTAGTTGCTCCGCGGCATGTGGGATCCTCCCGGACCAGGGCTCGAACCCGTGTCCCCTGAATTGGCAGGAGGATTCTTAACCACTGCACCACCAGGGAAGTCCCCATACTTTTTTTCTTTAGACGATTAAGCTTAGTCAGCTGCTAAGTGGAGAGTCAGGATTTGAACCCAGCTCTCCACACCCTTCTCTTAACCGTAGTGCAATATCCCAGTGTACCTGATCCTCTGTTATCGGGTATTCAGGTTGTTTTTCCTCTTCTCTTCCCCCTTCCCTTCCCTCCTCCGCCCCCTCCTGTTATCAACAACGCTTCTTTTCTCCTTGATTATCTTCTTTGTGTAAATTTCTGAAACAGGAATTTCTGGAAGGACAAGCAGTACACCTCTTGTAAGGTTTCCGGTGCCTGTTGCCTTACTGCCCTTCCAGAAAGTTTCAAGGAAGGCTGATTTTGGAGACAAGAACAGGGGTGTAGGGGCCAGCAGAGGCTCCTGGGTTTCCGACTGAGGACCTGATACTCTGACTCTCTTCCCTGTACCTGCAGAACCACCGCGACTCGAGGCTGACCATCTTTGAGCAAGAGAACTTCCTGGGCAAGAAAGGAGAGCTGAGCGATGACTACCCCTCCCTCCAGGCCATGGGCTGGGATGGCAATGAAGTGGGCTCCTTCCATGTCAACTCGGGGGCGTAAGTGGATGCAAGGCTCTGCTTGGCAGGGACAGAGAGGATGTTGAGAGGGATGGGGACACCTCCTGTGAAAACAGTATGCTGGGGACTTTGGGGATCTGATGCCCACATTCCAGAGGAGGATACTGAGGCACAGGGAGCTATCAGGCAAAATTTCTGGATTGAAAGTAGTGGACACCCAGATCACACTGATATTGAGCTCAAAGGTTATTTATTGGCCCCTGTAACTAGCTTCAGGCACAGCTGGATCCAGCTGCGACAGTAGGGATCTGTCTTTCTCCCCCTCTTGCTCTGCCTGCCTCAGTGTGGCTATATTCTTAGGCAAGCTCTTCTCCTGTGAAGATAAGATGGCAGCTTCATCCTTATATTCCAGCCAGTCCCAGGGAAAGGGAGTGTCTTTTTCTCAGTGATTCCATGAAAAGTTCCAGGAAAGGCTCTCATTGGTCCAGCTTGGGTCACAGGTTCAACTCTAAACCAATCACCATGCCCACAGGAATGGGGTGCTCTGGTTGGCTAGACCTGGTCACGTGCTCATTGCTAGAGTGAGGATTTTCCCACATTGACTGAGGCAGGTGGATGTGACAGGGTCTGTCACCAGAAGAGGAGAGGATGGATGCCCAGGAGTAAACAAACAGGTGTGGGTTAAGCAACTTGCTCCACATCCAACAGCAGGTAGGTAACTGAATCCAGCTTCAAGCCCAGGACTCACTGACCCTTCCCACCCTTTTCACCCAGGGGATGGCTGAGGTGTGAGATCCTCAGTTATATAGGATATGAGAGTCACCTTCTGAGGTACCCCTTGGCTCCTGGCTGGCAGGGACAAAGATGGGAGGTAGGGTTACTTTATTTTTTTAGTTTTCTCGGGAAGCACCAGAGGATCTTGTTTCAGAGTAGGATGGACCTCTTGTGATTCTTGAGTCCACTTCCCTCTTACAGAAAGGGAAAGGGAAGCTCAGAAAAGGAGACACCAATCCTTATCTAGTCCTGAACAATGCAGGGGTCGATGAATTGAAAGAATAGCCTTTTCCTTGGAGGTACCCCTGAATAAGGCAGGAGGGGGAAAAAATAAGACTCCCCACTTCTTTCTCCCTCCATCCATCCCTCTGTCCTTTCCTTCCTTCCTTCCTCCCTCCCTCCCTTTCTTCATCAAATATTTATTGAGCTCCTCTGTGCTGGGTGTCATGTTAGGCACTAGATAATGATGAACCAGCACACACCCCCCTACACCCAGGAGCTTCCTGTTGGCAGAGGAGCCTGACATTTTTACAGATCATCTGTTAATTACCTAATTACATGAGCGCTACAAAGGTTCAACAGGGGACTGTCAGACCGCCCTGATGAAGTGATGACTGAGCTGAGACCTGAAGGATAAATCCAACTTAACCAGGCAAAGAAGGGTTGGAATGGTGTTACTGGCAGAGGGAACAGCGTGATCAAAAGGACCCAGTGGTGGGGAGAGCAGGGCACATTCTGGGCAGGAATGCCAGGGAAGGAAGTCCAGGATGGCTGGAGTGTGTTTGCAGCATGGGGTCCCCTTGTCCCTGTCTTAATCACTATGCTGGTGCCTCTTCAGGGTAACAGTCTGCCTCTTCCCTTTTCCAGCTGGGTTGGCTCCCAGTTTCCTGGCTACCGAGGTTTTCAGTATGTGCTGGAGTGTGATCACCACTCAGGCGACTACAAGCATTTCCGGGAGTGGGGCTCTCATGCCCAGACCTTCCAGGTGCAGAGCATCCGAAGGATCCAGCAGTGAGCAGGGGGTCCAGCGCTGAGCAGTGAACATGTGCTTGTCTGGAACAGAGGAGCTTTGGAGGCTGTTACATGCTCTCTCCTCTGCCTCCCCCTGTAACCCGTACGACCCCAGCACCCATGTGGGCAAGTCCATGCACAGTCAGCACGAAAAACTAAAAGTAATTAAAAAAAAAAAAGTCTAGGGTTAGCCTGTGGTTTTCAATTTTATTAATCCCTTCAAAGAACCAACTTTTAGCTTTGTTGATTCTTCTCTATCATTTGTGTTTTATTTTACTGAGCTTTGCTCTCATCCTTAACGTTTCCTTTCTTCTATTTACTTTGGGTTTCCTTTATTCTTCTTTTTTCCAGCTTTTAAAGGTAGACTCTTGGGTCATTAATTTTGGCCCCTCTTTTCTTTCCCCCCAGTATGGTCGTTGAGAGCTATAAATTTCCCTGCAAGTACTACATTAGCTGCTTCCCAGAAATTTTGATTTGATGTGCTTCCATTATCATTCAGTTTGATATTTTCTAGTCTCCCTTGATTTTTTTCTTTGACCCATGGGTTAAAGGTGTGGTATATAAATATTTATTTTCTAGATATTTTATTGGGATTTTCTAGATAGTTTACTGTCATTGATTTGTTATTCAAGTCCATTGTGGTCAGAGAACATACTCAAGATTTCAATATTCTGATGAACGGAAACTTATTTTATGGCCCAGCTTATGGTCTATTCTTGATAGACTTGAATACTGTTTAAATCCTGCAGTTGTTAGCTACAGTAAGTCCTCTACATACAAACCTTCAAGTTGCAAACTTTCAAAGATGCGAACGTGCGTTCATATGTCGAGTCACGTCAGTTAGTTCGTGTGTCTGGCGTACGTTGTCACATGCGTGCATCCTCGACAAGTGGTTGTGTTTCTGTGTACTTTACTGTACAGGACTGTATAGAGTATAGTAGTGCAGTATCTTTATTTTAAGCCCAGGATGTCCAGAAGCAAGTGTAAAAGCGGCAGTATATAGCTGACTGTATTCGTTGGGTACCTAGGCTAACTTTGTTGGACTTACAAACACACTCTCGGAACGGAACTCGTTCGTATGTAGGGGGCTTACTATATCGTGTTCTACAAATGTTGATTAGGTTGAGCTGGTTCACAATGTTGGTTAAATTTTTCTATATCCTTTTGCCAAATTTTTTAAAAAATCAGTTTTTCATCAATCCCTCAGAGAGGGCTGTTAGTAACTCCCACTATGATTTGGCTCTATCCGCCTCTCCCTTTAGTTTTGTCCAATTTTGCTTCCTGATTTGTTTTTTTTTCTTCAAGAATCTTGATGCTCTGTTATTAGGTGCACATATATTTGTGATTGCTGTCTTCCCGATAAATTGTCCCAAGCTTGTGTTTCTTAAAGCCACGCATGGAGGGAGCCAGTTCTCTCCCCTAAAGCTTCTCACATTCCTTTTCTCTCTCCCCAGTTCTTTCTCACACATACTACCCTGGAGTCTCATTTAACATCTTCCACCTGAAAAGTTTTTAAAACAAAGAAATAAACCCCTATTCCATTTGCAGCCTGAGTGGCAAGATCTACACATACGTTCCCCACCCCCACCCTTGCTTACTCTCTCTCCTGGTTCTGTACGTATAGATTGTCTTAACGATCATAAGCCACTTGGCTATTCTTCTAGACAATCTTCCTCTGTCATAAGTAAGTCTGACAGAATCAGGAAGGGGTGGGGTTCTGAACAGCCTGCTGGAAAATATAACATTCTCTGGCTCAGGAAGGGGAGGGGAGTGTTTGGGAACATTTGCACTTCGGTAATTTTTAACCCCTCTTTGTGGCATCCCATTCATTCAAACAATCGTTTGCTTGGGACCTACTGTGCACCAGGCCCTGGGGAATGGTAAACAAGCTACACAAAGTCCTTTCTCTCATCCAGCTGGATGGGGAAGACAGACAAGTCTACAGTGGACTGTAGTATCCTGCGATACGTGCTGTGATGGGGAAGCACAGGTGTGAAGGGTAGATAAGAATGGGCCTGGGCCGGATGATGGGAGAGGGATGGGGAGGCAGGTCTTCCTTGGAGCTTGTCTCTACTCAGACCTCTCCTCTGAACTCCATCCCTGAATATCAGCTACCTCCTTGGCGCCTCCGAGTGGATGTCTAATGCACAGCTCAAACAGAACCCATCCAAAACCAAGCTACACTTTCCCAGCTGTCTGGGCCAAACCTTTGGAATAATCCAAAAACTCTCACACCCACAATCCGATCCACTGGCAAATACTGATGTCTGCACCTTCAAAATGTAACAGAACCCAGTCCCTTATCACCATCCCTATTGTTCCCACCCTGGTCCAAGCCATCCTCCCCTCTCTCCTCAGTCTCCCTGGTCCCACCTTTGCCTTTGAACAACCTGTTCTCCGCCCAGCAGCCAGAGTGGTCCTGTTAAAAATGTA
This sequence comes from Delphinapterus leucas, assembly GCF_059928025.1. Classification (NCBI taxonomy): domain Eukaryota; kingdom Metazoa; phylum Chordata; class Mammalia; order Artiodactyla; family Monodontidae; genus Delphinapterus; species Delphinapterus leucas. The sequence goes on from NC_143142.1 coordinate 20,157,603, forward strand.
GGGCAGATCTTCACTCCCCTGCTCAAAACCCTCTCACTCTGCCCATTCCACTCCAAGAACGAAACAAAACATTTCCTAGTCCTACAAGGCTGGCCATCATTTGCCTCCCCTGTGATCTCTCTGACCTCATGTCCCTATAGCGATGCTTCCTTAAACATCCAAGGTGTATTTGTTCGCTATGTTTGCCAAGACCAAATAGCACAGAGCTTCAACAACAGAAATTTACTCTCTCACAGTTCTGGAGGCTAGAAGTTCAAGATCAACGTGCCATCAGGGTTGGTTTCTGGTAAGAGCTCTCTCCTTGGCTTGCAGACGGCCACCTTCTCCCTGTGTCCTCCCGTGACCTTGCCTCTGTGCGTCAACCCCTGGTGCTTCTTTCTCTTCTCATAAGGACCCCAGTCCTCTTGGATTAGGGCCCCACCCTAAAAGTCTAACTTAACTACCTCTTAAAAGACCTTTTCTCCAAATACCCTTATATTCTGAGGTATTGGGGGTTGGACTTCAACTTGTGAATTTTGGGAGGAAACACTTCAGTCCATAACACCAGGTTTATTCCTGCCTGAGGTTTTTGATTCTTGCTGTTTCCTGTTCGCTCAGACATTTCCCACCAATCCTTTCACTTAGAATCAGGGATTCACAGACTGTCAGACCTAGAAGGAACCTTCTAGATCAAGCCTAGTGTTTCTCAAGCTTTTTTTCATTATTGCCACCCTCCGGAGTCTTTTTAGACATTGTTTTCCAAACTGCCACCCCTCTCCTCCGTGGAATCTTAATACCACAGATATAATGTGTATCTGTGTATGTCCAATATGTATATCTGTGCTTTATACATAAAAAGAATAAAGTTTAGGGGGTTTCTTTGGTTTGTTTGCTCCTCAAGAACCAATTTTCACCTCTTTGGGGGCACTATTGCCCCCACTGTAAATGTGTAATGTAGCCTCATCCGTTTCTTACATGTAGGGAAGTGGAAAACAGGGAGGGATGGGGACTTGCCCAAGGACATACAGTGAGTTAGAGGCAAAGTCGGGATTAGAACACAGACCTCCTGACATTCTCCAACTCACCTCCATTCATTCATTCAACAAACTTTTATCAAACGCCTACTATGTACCAAACACTATTACAGGCACTGAGGATCTAAAAGGGAACAAATCAGATACAAATCCCTTCCCTTGAAGGATTTACATTCTAGTTGGAGGGACACTGATGTTATCCCCACACTCCAGGGTTCCTCGGTTAGGATTTATCAATGGCTGTTTGGGGATATTGTTACTTTGTTCCTTGAAAAAATATTATGTCCTATAGCTTTGGGTACCATTGGTGTCGACACTGCAGGAGTTCTCACAGCTTGCAAGAGTTTAATGTGTATTATGACTCTCTGGAAGGGAGAATAGAGTATTCAGAGTTTCCCAAACTTATTTGACCACACAACTATTATTATCTTTTATTTTTTTGGCGGAGCATCTTGCATCATGAGTGACCTGAGGAATATAGGTGGGAAAATCGGCAGTTAGCTGTGATAGTCATTCACAGCCTAGTATGAATTAGTTTGGGGGGCGTTTAGGTCCCGGCATTCACCAGGGCTTTAGTAAAGGCACTGTGGAAATGCTAAGTGCTGCTGTGGGAACAGGGATACTATCCAGGAAGTGGTTTCATGGTCAGTCCTAGGGAATGGGCATTAGAAAGACATAGGGATGAGGACAATTTAGAGAGAGGGTCCTGAAGTCAATCTCTGTGGATTCTGAGGTTTTGCTGAGGCGTAGGATGGAGGTTGGGCCTGGTCACCATCTTCCAAACAGAAGTGTCTTCACCCTGAGCCCCTGAGACCCTAGAAGGCACTGGATGTAGGGAGGTTGTACCCCTAAAGCTGTACCCACCATGCAGGGGCAGCTGTCTGACCCTGACAGCTCTGAGTCGGTACCACCCTCTGAGGCAGAGGCCATCACAGCCCTGGATTTGCATCCTGGGCTTACCAGCTTGTCACCTCAGTTTCCTCATCTGTTACCGGGGGAAACACGATACCCACCTCTTTGTCTGTGAAAAGTTAAATGACATATTACACATGCCTGTGCCCAGAACGTATACAAGGTACTTGGTAAGCTGTCAGGAAAAGCTGGTGGAAGTTGTTGGTATCATTCTCAGTATTGTTATCAGTATTAGTCTACCTTCCTCTGTCTTTTTGCTTTCATAGCCCCCATCTCCACCTCAACCCCCTTACCTGGGGTATGCCTTCCTCGTAATAATGAGGATGGTGACATTGATGATACATATTGCGTTGGTTTCTTTCACATGGGATATAATTTAAACCTCACAATAACTCCTTGACATTATTATTATCCCTATAAAACTCATCAAGAACTTGAGGCTCAGAGAGGTCAAGCAACTTGCCTGAGGCCACCCAGCCTGTATGAGCATTGAGCTCACTACGGGTTGTATAAGGTTTCATGAAGTATTAAAGAGATACTAGGCACGAATGGAACTTATAAAGAGTAAATTGCTAGGTTCATGTCCTCCTTTAAAATAGTTAAGAAAGTAGCCCCTCACACTTCAGTATGAATAACTAGGGGACTTCTCATCTACCATAGGAAAGCTGTGGATCCCTGGGGTCAAAGCAGGCAATATTTGCTTAAGGAATGAATGAATAGGGGGAGCCTCACTGGCATTTGATGGCGGCCCTATTAAGAGTCAGCCCCAGTCAGAGCCAAGAGTGAGACTGGCAACTACAAAAAATGGGACCCCAGATGCGAGATGACGGCTGGAGAGACAGGCAATAAAGAGACAATTTTTCAGGGATGATCTTGGGAGGGAAGGAAAGAGAGCGTGAAATTATTTTTCTTATCTTGCTGGGAGACAAATTCTCCCAGGTTATAGAGGAGGGCGATCTGCATTATTGATGCTATTTGTTCAGAAGCAAGTGGTAAGCACCGAACACCCACCATCCAGAATCCCACACGTGGAGAACATGACCGACCGAAGGGTCTGGGACTGCGGATCTCAAACCAGCGTCCTCGTAGCCCAGATAGGGAAAGGGGCTTGTCTAAGACCACACAGCAAGCACTATCCACGTGGCTGGTCCAAAGCCTCATCGCCCAGATACTCCCACCCCAAGTGGGTGGCATGGCACAAAGGATGGCAACACATTTGGGACTGCACACACCTAAGTCTGAATCCTGGATCCTGAGTTTTCCAGACAGGATGACCTTTTCTGTGTGTGTGTTGGGGGAGGGTGCTTTGCCTCACTGAGCTTCAATTTCCTTATCTCATAAAGGGGAAACTCATACTTGAGAAAGTGCTGTGAGACATAGAAAGCAAACTTATGGTTACCAAAGGGGAAAGGGGAGGGATAAATTAGAAGTTTGGGATGAACAGGTACACACTACTTATATAAAATAGATAAACAACGAGGACCTACTGTATAGCACAGGGAACTATATCCAATATCTTGTAATAACCTATAATGAAAAAGAATGTAAAAAAAGAATATATAGATACACACACATATATATGTATATATGTATAACTAAATCACTTTGCGGTACACCTGAAACTAACACAACATTGTAAATCAACTATACTTCAATTTAAAAAAAAAGTGACAATACCAGAAAAAAAAAAAGTGCTGTAAAAAATGAGATGGGACATTGTGTGCCGTTTCTTTCTTATTCTTCACTTGCTCTGCACAGCCGCCCCCGCCCTTCCGGTTCTTTCTCTGGTCTACAGGGTCCTCACAATACTGTCTTAGCAAGCAAAGAGGGTGTGACAAAGATGATGGTGGGAACGGTCAGAAGTGGAAGATAGATAGATAGATAGAGAGAGAGGGAGGGAGGGAGGGAGGGACGGAGGGAGGGACGGAGATATTGGGCTTTTTCCTGCAAATCCCGCCATAAGCGGCTGCGTGGAACTAACAAGGACCAAAGCAATGGTGATTACAGTAACAGAGCTCATCACCGCAGCCCTTTGTAAAGAAACAGCATCTATTGAGGTTTGCATCAAGCTGGGCACAGGGCCAGGCATTCAACCATTTCCTCCCCCACTCAACCCCCAAGCAGGCCATCGCCCCCAGCTCACCAGCTGAGGGACTTGAGTTTGGGAAGCCGCCACCCAGCCACAGCACCCGGGGTGGGGGGCGGAGTCTGGCACAAGCCCACTCGGTGGGTGATGACCGCCCCTCATCCCTACTTCCTGGGGCTGTTTACCTGTCGCCTAATTACAAGACTAATGGAGATGAAATACCTCAAGGTGCAGAGGCTCTTTCTTCTCTTGACACAAAACCTCGGGGAGGCAAGCCAGCAGGTCATGACCTTTTCCTCCCTGAGGTGGCAGTCTGCCCTTTTCACCCCCGTTTCGGTTTAGAGAATTGCCCATTCTCCTCTCCGAATCAACGCATCCAATGAGGTTGACTCACCTGATTCCAGAGGTGAAGACACCAGCGACCCAGGTAACAGTCACTGTGATTGGGCCAAGGGATGGGCACGTGACCCAGTGGGAGCCAAATGACAGTTTGCTCTGGAAGTTTGGTTGGAACCGTTCGGAAAGAGACGCTTTCTACGTTCTGGGCTTGTGAAGTTTACAGGTGTAAGCTTGTGACCTGCCTTTGAAGGCAGCCCTGAAAGCAAAACCAAGGTGGGGAAAACCCTAGAGGCCAGAAACGGAGAGAATGAGTCCAACCCTCCTGTTATGCAAATGTCGCCTGTGCTCTTCATCACATGAACCAAAAAACACCTTCTCCCCGTTTTTTGTTTTGTTTTGTTTTTTTTTTAAGACATTTTAAGATGGGTTTCTGTAATTTACACTTGAAAAAGTCCTGGCTCTTCCAAACCCACCAGAGGGGAAACAGAGAGGAGCTGACCACTTCCCCTCCTTGTCCCAGCAAGGGGCCCTGGTGGCTTTTCTTTCGGGGAATGTGGGCCCCCTTTTTTTCTCGCCCGTAGCTCGGAAGCTTTCGGTCTTTTACCCTCTGGCCTTTCTCGACCTTGGTGACCACGATCATTCTCCATCCCGGTCTCGGTCTCCTCTTCCCCCAACAGGCACTATTCACACCCTTGCTGCGGTGAGAAGACTGAGGCTGGGACGTGCAAGCTAATGTGCTCCTTTGCAGAGCACCGGAAGCAGAGCTGGGACTCGAACTGGGGACTGACACTCCGGCCAGGGTTCTTCCTCCTTTCCCCTGTGGGGAAGCAGTGCAGCCTAGCTCTGCCGAGTATGAGACCGATTTCTTCGTTGAGGTTCAACCAAAGTCTGGGCACCAACTCGTGGAGGTCCCTCAGGCACCTCCCGGCCTCTTCAGCCCACCAGGCTGCCTCCGGATCTAACAAACGTCCACCCAAGACCTGCGCCGCACCGCCACCTGGTGGTCACATATAAAAGCACACGCTCCAAGGGGTTGTCAGGAGATTGTTCTGCCCTGGGGCGGATGGGATAGGGAAAGGGGTGGTGGGATAGGGATCGATGGGGCAGTTTTTAGGAATTTTGGAATCTGAGATTTGATTAGGGGCCTGAGATTCCTTCTCCGTTTCTCTGCCACACCTGTGTCTCTATACTCTTTTTCTTCTCCTTGTAGTCCTTGGACACCTTTGAAACGAATTGCATTCCCTCTTTGCCTTGGCTGCCAGGATGCTCAGACCAATGTACAATCCACTACTGGCAACTAAATTACCATGTGGCAGGCATCTGGAAGAGGAGCTTAATCCCTGACTCCATATTCCTTTCTCTGAGCCTCATTTTTCTATCTTATTTTATATTTAGTTTTCTGCTTGGGCTGAGGGCATCCTTATAAACCACCTTAATTCCCCTCTTTGTGGGGAAGAGGGATGAAAAAGCAGGATTAAAAATTCAGAAAGCACTTCCTACCTTCTGCAAGCCTCAGTTTCCTCCCCTGTAAAGTGGGCACAAGAATCCCGGCCCTGTAGGGTTTTGTGTGGGTTTGGGGAGATGCCAGGTAAATATTAGTGCCTGCCTTATTTCCCATCTCTCCAACCCCCTGCCCTGGGCTCTCTGCTGCTTGCCTAGGGCAGGCCGGGATGCAAAGGGGATCCAAAGCACAGATCACTTTGCCTGCAGACCCACTCTGTGCTCTGTGGACCTACTGGGTGCCCCTGCCTGAGCCTGGCGCCCTGAGCCCAGTCCCTGTCTACCTCCTGGAAGACTTTTGGCCTCCAGAACCTTCTGCCTCCTGCCTGAAGACGCTGCAGCATTCCCAGCTGATTTGCAGAGAGTCCAGGTACATCTCATAAATAAAGTATGTACTCTTCCTGCAGAAAGGCTGCAGCGTGGCTGCGCGGGGGTGAGAAGCCTGGGTTAGAAGGAGCCATGGGAGGTGGGGAGGACTCTATGTGCTTCTGGTCCCATACCAGCGGCGGCTTGGGGGTGGGGGGAACGCTGAGAGCCTAGGAAGGTGTAATGGGGCCAGGGTGGGGAAGAGGCTCCATGAGGGCAGGAGCTGGATGCAGCCTGTTGAGGCTGAATCTTGGTTCAGACACCTTCTAACTGTGTCCCTTAGCTTCAATTTCCTCATCTGTAAAATGGGGATAATATCAGTACCGGTGCCATTGGGCTGCTATAGCCATTGCACTTAAAGCATTTAACTCATGAGCTGGAACACAGTAAATGCTCAGTAACTGTTATATTTGCCCCGAATTTCCTTAGTCTCTTCCCCAAGAGCTTTGCATTGCTTCTGCTCTGGGGAGCAATGAGGATGGGGTTCACACTGCGCCTGAGTGTGGGGAGAGGATTACAGGCTACAGGAAGGGTAGGAAACAGGAAGAGAGGCTCAAGGCGACAGGAGCAGGTGTTTGGAACAAGAGATGAAGACACAACCACCAACGCACAAGGGCCTGACCAGTTCCGGAAAGGGGACAGCATTTCTGCAGCCATTTCTGCGTAGGTGCTTGAACTGCTTGATTGGCTTCTAAAGGAGAGTGTGATCTTTGGAAGACAGAAGGAGCTGGGGACCCTGGGGACATAGATTACACCGTTAGCATGGCTGCATTGGAAGAGAGGCCTTGGGTAAGTCACTTTCTTTCTCTGGGTCTCTGTTTGTCCATCTATAAAATGGTTTCTGAGAGGCATTCCAGAAGTGTAGCATTTACACTTCAAGGTTCACAGATGTACTTCCGACAAACATACATGGAGGGCCACCTGTGAGTCAGACCCTGGGCCAAGCTCCGGTGATGCGATGGTGGAAAACCAGCAGGTTCCTCCCATGAAGGATCTTGCGAGCTGGTGTGTGCGTTGTGTGTGTGTGTGCGCGCGCGCGTGTACACAACAGACAAGCAAATGAATGTATAATCTCAAACTGAAATCAGCCCTGAAGGAGCGGGACGTGGGTCAATCAAGGAGTGTGTATAAATAATGGCCTTGACTTTGACCAGGAGGCTGGAGAAGGTTTCACTGGAGACAAGGATGCTTGGGCAGGGCTGGGGGCGGCCGGGCGGTGCATGGCTGGAGGAGGAGCTTGGTGAGGGATGGATGTGGAGCCATGATCAGGAATCAGCCAAGGCAGGGCCTTGCTGGGAAAGGTAAAGAGCTTCCTCTTCATCCTGAGACCCTGAAGGGCTGTGGGCAGGGGGAGTGATGAGGTCAGCTTTGCATTTCGAGAGTCTTCCGGCTGGAGTGGGGGGAACAGATTGGAGGGCCCTGGCGTGGAAGCTGGAGGTCCCAGCTGGGGACGATGCAGGGAGAGACCCTGGTGGCAATTGGTGGGGTGAAGAGGATTTGGTGAAATGACAAGAGGATGCACTGATGGGGCTGCGGGCGCACTGCATCTGGGAGCGAGGCTCTGCAGGGCTCATCTCCCCCTTTCCAGTTCCCTCCGGGCCCCATCTCTGGCTCTGCCAGCGTCTGCCCTTACCGGAAAGGAGCTGAGGTGGGAGGGCCGGGGCGGATGGGGAGGCAGCGGCTGCGCTGGAGGCTGCAGGCGGCGCCTTGCTCTCCACAGCAGCAGGAGAGGCTGGCTGCAGCCCCTGCTGGAGCGGCTGCGGGGCAGGTGTGGGGCGTCTGGAGGGGCTCTGTTTGCAGATGGATCACGAGATGGGATGGATGAGAATGGCACACACGCTGTCTGCCTTCTCTGTTGTCTGGACACAAAAACCCAGACAAAGAAGCAGCAGGGACACAGGGCACAGCCCCGCAAGGAGGCAGGCCCACACGGCACGTACACACCGGGGACAAAGGAGAGGAGGACAGAGGCAGGTCTGCGCAGAACAAGGAGCGAGGGAGGGGGGAAGGCTCGCGTGACCTCGGGCAAGGCCGCCTGGTGTCTGAGCCTTGCTCTGGGCACCGTAAACAAAGAGGCTGCGGGACACCAGTAGGCCCCGGACCTTGCCAGTCCGATGGTCTCTTCCTCAAAGGAAAACCGATCGTGGACTCCATAAATTTGAGAGTACACTTTCAGGTCCTGTGGTTGGTGATGATAAAGAAAGTGACCGTGAATGTGGTGTGGGGTCCACGCCAACCTGCATTTAGTTAAACAAACGGCTTGGACACACACATGTGAAAGAGCAAGTGATTTGTGGATAGGACTTGCTACTTATACGCTCTGCAGACAGGGTTGGTGTCTGTGTTGTTTGTAAGACCCACTGATAATAATTTCCCAGGCCTAAGAACTCCAAGTTTTGTATAGTCTGTAATGGTCCTTCCAACTGAGAAAGAGAGAGAGAGAGAGACAGAGAGAGAGGATGTTTACTAATCCCATAACCATGCCATGTGTTTTCTGCAATCAAATCACTTATTCTTTGGAAAGCCCTGCAAGACAGGTTGTGTTATACCCATTTTACAGAAGAGGAAACTGAGACCCAGAGGGACGTCGCATACTGAGTAAAGGGCAGGTTCAAACTCAAGCCTGCCTGACTCCCGCGTCTATGTCTTAGCTGCCAACCGAGCTGAGAGGAAGGCAGAGAAAGGAAATAAGACAAGGAACCGAGTGGCAGAGAGCCTGGCAGTCTTTAGTGAGTGCCTCCCCACTGCTGGAGAAAGATGGATGCCTGGTAATGTTGTTTGGACACCTGGATACAGCTGTGCCTGAAACCATTATAGTGGTGGACTTATTTCTGCCACTCGAAACTGAAAATGTCCTGAAAAACAATAGTTATACTTCTTGTGACTTTCAATTCTCAGTCCCTGGTACAGCGTCTGGCACTCAGTAGGCCTTTTGACTTCAAAGACAAGTGGGGTCACTAATGTATATTCCCATAAGCTCCCTGAACTTCTTCCATGATGGTTTGCTCACAGTGACTTCTGCCCTCTCCTTGACTAGGCTGCGAGCTTCTAGAGGGCAGGACTCTGTGTTACTCACCATCCTATACCAGGTTGGCACATAGAGGGTGGAAGCTCCTCAAACTGGGGAGACCTTGGATTCATGGAGCCCAGGATGGGCTCTGCTGAGTGGCATTGGGCCGTGGTAGGTGATGGGAGTCTGCATGATCCATTGACCCCATGGGATGTCCCCTGGACACTCACTGTGCCCAGGCACACCAGTGGCTTCGTACTGCAGGCCCCTGTGACTCCCTGCTGACGGTTTTCTCTGGCCAAGGGCATGTGTTTGGTCTGCACCAAGGGCAGCCTGGAGGTGGCAAGGGGTTGATGCATGGGGAGCATCCTTCAACCATGACAGATAAAAGTCGGTGAGTAAGTACCCTGGTTTCCTGGACCTCAGGTGGGACAACTCAGGCGTGTCCCACCCAGTCTCCTAGAGGGACCCCAGCAGGACTGTGTCCTAGTTGCCACAACAACTTGGTTCTTGTTATGGACTGAATTATGTCTCCCTAAATTCATAGGATGAATTGAATATGACCCCAATGTGACTGTATTTGGAGACAGGGCCTTTATGGAGGTCATGAAGGTTAAATGAGGTCAGAGGATGGGGCCCTAGTCCAACAGGACTGGGGTTCTTATAAGATGAGGAAGAGACACCAGGGGTGTACACACAGAGGAACGGCCAGGTGAGGACACAGGGAGAAGCTGGCTGTCTGCAAGCCCAGGAGAGAGGCCTCAGGAGAAACCAGCCCTGCTGGCACCTTGATCTTGGACTTCCAGCCTCCAGAACTGTGAGAAAATAGTGGCTGTGGCTGAAGCCCCCTCATCTGTGGCATTCTGTTGCGGCCCTAGCAGAGTGATGCACTCACTAATCCACCTAGTCTGGCTTTTTTCTCTTCCTTGCCTCAGTACTTTACTCCACTCTCAGTGTTTCCTGGGATCGCCTCCCAGATAAACTACACGCACTTGAATCCTTGTCTTGGAGTCTGTATCTACGGTAGTCCAGGCTCAATCTCCTGTCCATGCCTTATCTAGCGGGACTGCTGGCCTTTGCACAGGAAGGCAGCCACTGGGGGCAGGACAGAGATAAAACTGGAAAACATGAACTCTACTCGCCCATGGCAATGATCCTGAACCAATGATGTGCTTCTTGGACGGATATTAACCGTTGCTGTGCATGCCCAGGGCAGGACAATGAACGGACCCCAGCAAGGTGGTGGGGCTGAGCTGACTGTGGGCCATTGCATCCTTCCTAGGGGAAGGATCGGGTGAGCGTGAATGCAGATGGTTTTTTCAGAGATCTGAGCGCAGCTTTTGGAAACAATGCTGAGTTTGAATCGCAGCTTCAACACTTTCTAGCTGGCTGACCTTGGGTAAATCACTCCCCCTCTCTGAGCCGCTCTCTCCTTATCAGATGGAGATGATGTTGACATTTCCTCAGACAATGCCAGGGGCAGGGGATGTGGGTAAAGCCCTCTGAATAGTGTCAAGTAAGTGGGCCAGGGGTTAAGTTCATTGCTTCTGAAGGTGATGACAAGGGAAGGCAGAGGTCACGGTGGGGGGGGGAACTGTTGAAAAGCATATGCTATTCGGGGCCACACCAAAGGCGCCTCTCCTCTGCTGTACAAGCACCTTCCCCTGAATTTAGGGAGCTCCACCCTCCCCCCAGCGAGGATGAGTCAAAATGAAATTTCTATCTGAGTGAGCTGGGAGCTGCTGGCTCGGGGAATAGCCCTCAGAGAGAAGCTCCCCTGAGGCCCCGACGGATGCACACAGACTTGGTTAATATCTTGGCTGGAGGGCAGATGAAATCTGGCTTTTCTCAGAGCCCTTCCTTAGAGGGTACGGCAGGTGTGGCCAGGAAGAGAGGTGGTGCTGGGGAGGCGGAGGGGGTCTGTGTGATTCGTTTAGGTAACAAGGTGATGAAGCCCATCTTGTCACCGTTCCAGAATGCCCTGACCAGGTGCAGGGTCAGGGGGGTATAAAAGGAAATGAAGCACGGAGAGGCATGTACCCAAAAGACTTGAAAAGAGGGACGCAAACAAATCCTTGTCTGCACATGCTCACAGCAGCATGACTCACAGTTGCCAAAAGGTGGAAATAACCCGCGTGTTCATCAACGGATGGGTGGACACACAGATATCCTGTATCCATATGATGGAATACGATTCATCCATAACAAGGAACACAGTGCTGGTATGTGTGACAATGTGGATAAACCTCAAAAACATTATGCTTGGTGAAATAAGCCGGAATCAAAAGAACACATATTATATGATTCCATTTATAGAAAATAACCAGAATAGGTAAAGCCATAAGAGACGGAAAGCAGATTCGGGGTTGCCAGGGCCTGGCGGGAGGGGAGAATGGGGAATGACTGCTTAGTGGGTGTGGGGTAGTATTTGGAGGGGATGAACATGTTTTGGAACTAGATAGAGGTGGTGGCTGTACAACACTGGGAATGTGCTAAATGCCACTGAACTGCTTGTTTTAAAGTGGTTGGTTTTACATTATGTGAAATTCCCCTAATTTTTTTTTTAGGTGCAGCCACTATGGAAAACAGTATGGAGAGGTTACTCAAAAAACTAAAAATAGAGTTGCCACATGATACAGCAATCCCACTCCTGGGCATATACCCAGAAAAAACTATAATTCGAAAAGGTACATGCACCCCTATGTTCATAGCAGCACTATTCACAATAGCCAAGGCATAGAAACAACCTAAATGTCCATTGACAGATGAATAGATAAAGAAGATGTGGTGCATATATACAGTGGAATATTACTCAGCCATTAAAATGAATGAAATAATGCCATTTGCAGCAACGTGGATGGACCTAGAGATTATTATACTAAGCGAAGTAAGCCAGAAAGAGGAAGACAAATACCATATGATATCACTTATGTGTGGAATCTAAAATACGACGCAAATGAACCTATCTACGAAACAGAAACAGACTCACAGACGTAGAGAACAGACTGTGGTTGCCAAGGTGGGTGTGGGGGAGGGATGGATTGGGAGTTTGGGATTAGCAGATGCAAACTAGTGTATGTAGGATGGAGAAGCAAGGTCCTGCTGTACAGCACAGGGAGCTATATTCAGTATCCTGTGATGATCCATAACGGAAAAGAATATGGAAAAGAATATATAGATGTATAACTGAGTCACTTTGCTGTATAGCAAAAATTAACACAACATTGTAAATCAGCTATGCTTCAATAAAATCAAAAAATTAAAAAGCTTTTTTGAAAGGAGGCACAGTGGGGTAAGTGACTACTCAGAGGCACCGGGCAGGCTGATGACAGAGTTGTAATTGGAACCCTGGACTCCTGGACCACCTGAATGTCTCCAGGGGCTGTTCTAGGGATAAAGAGAAACCGGAGTCCCCTCTCCTGGACATGTTACCAGCGTCAGAATTCCCTTGGAAATCTTGGGCTGCGGGGTGGGGGGTGCAGGTGTAATGAGTCCAAGACTACCTAGGCTTGCAGAGCCTCATGTGAATAGGTGAGGTAACCACCTGGTCCAGCTTACAGGAGGAAACTTTATTTTGAAATGGATCTCCAGAATGATGGCGCCTCTTCCAGTTGCCATGGCAACCGGCACTCCATTATAAGCAGCTCAAGCCACTTTCAAGACAAGCAGAAGAGAAGGCATTGACACTTCCCTTTGGGGTGCCATCTGAGGCTCTTATCCACTTGCGGGTTGCCCGGGGCCCAGGTTAGCCCCGTAAATGTCCCCTGGAGGTTGGGGCTCTTGGTGAGTTGTGGTGAGAATGACACCTACCATGTTGGGGATGTACTCTGCCGTGTCATGGGTCTACCCGCAGGATAAGGTGAGGGTTAGAGACAAGAAGGATGCCAGCTCTCGATATCAGACGAGGCGTGGATCCCAGAGGAGGCGGCAGCGGTGCCTGGAGCATAAAGGAGATGACGGAGACCACCGTGGGTCCCTCCCCTTCCCAAGATAATGGAGAATTCAAGGGAAGGTTTTGTTCACTGCAAAAGTACTCAGCAGGTGGACAGAGGAAAGGCAAGGGACCAACTGAATCCCTCAGGAGAACCAGTTTGAGCTACCCGTGATAAAGAAATTAGAGAACCAGGGACAGAGGGCAGCAGGCAGGACCACACCTCACTGGTTTCGGTACCCGCTGGACATGGGGTCTGCCTTCTCCCTGCATCATTCAGTTTATGATCCATGCTGAATCCACCTGTATCAGACACGGTGTCTTCGCAGCAAGTCCACAGTAGCTTCTGATGACTTTTTTGCCCCTCTCCTCTTCCCGCTGCTCTCCTTGAAAAGATATCCCTAGAACCAAAGATGCTTGGGAATAGGATCACAGGATCATTATTGTTCATCTTTGAGGAGCCCCAGAGAACAGGAGAAGCATTGAAAATTTGTGAGCGGCGAGTGCCTTGATTTTCTTTCCCCCCAAATGGATATTGGAAATGACGGGCGGATCCTCAGGAGGATTTGGGAACTGATTATGAACTAGGTGGTTTGGGAACGCTTAACAAAGAAAGAGTGATCCCTATGCACCCCTTGTGTTAATTTAGAACCTGTCACGCTGAACCCCATTTCCTCTTTTGTTTGTGGTCTGGTGATAGAGGGGAAAGTCGTAGACCTGTAATGACAGCAGTTTGGCTGTGGACTCTGGGCTATGCTGTGACCAGACCCCATCTTGCCTGTTCTCTTACTGTTCCACGTGAGTCTTACTTCTCTGGCAGGACTGCCAGGTCTGTCCGGGTGGAGGCAGTATCTCTGGCCTCCCTGGGATCTTCGTGGTTCCTGCAATGGCCTTGGGCTCTGCACACTGGAAATGCGCTATAGGTTTGTTGAATTGGGTCTGGATTTTCTGAAGATCAAAGCTGGGGGTCCCAGCAAGAGGTGTGTAGTAGAGTGAATAGCTAGTAAACTTGGAACCTGAAATGGTGGGTTCAAATCCCACCTGAATCCCTTACCAGGGACCTGGGCAGCTCTGGTTGCCTCTCTGAGCCTTAATATCCTTTTCGGAGCAGAGGAGATGATAAATAATATACACAGAGGGGTGAAAATTAAAGGAGATGTCATAGTATTATAGGAATAAAAATATGTTTTGAGCCCTTGCTAAGTGCCAGGCTCTGTGCTAAGCATTCCTCCCACCATGTATTCCTGCATTTAACCCACACAACCCTATGAGGAGGACTCCGTTATTATCCCTACTTTGTGGACTAGGAAACTGAGTCTCAGAAAGGGAGTGAAGCTTGCCTAGGGTCATCTGCTAAGGGGCATGGACAGAGCTGAAATCTAAACCCAGGATAGCCTGGTTGTAGAGGCCACTGGAATTGTCTAGCCACAGTAGTTCTCAAGCATCAGCATCCCCCGGAGGGCTTGTTAAAACACAGATCTCTGGGCCCGCCACGCCAGCGTTTTTGATCCAGTCGCTCTGCGGAGAGGCCTGAGTATCTCCATTCCTAGTGATGTAATGGTGCCTGTCTAGGACCCGGTCTAGAACGACTGCTCTAGGACCATTTTCTAACATTGCTACTCTAGAAAAATAGTAGGTACAAAGGAGTGGGCAGTTTGGGGAAAAAAAAAAAAGCCACACCTATAAGAGCTGTTAGGCCAAGCGGTATAGTGGCACGAACACGGGCCATGAGGTCTCAGACATGGGTTCGGATCTTGACTCCACCATAACCACGTGCAGGGTTAATTGAGAGGCATACACCCAAGTCGTGCTGGTTAAGCACCTGGTACGCCGGCACCAGCCTCTTCGTCCTCCCATGCGCGGCTCCAGGCTTTTGCTCCCCGTGTCCGCAGTCATGCGCCGCTCGCCTCTCGTCTCTCCATCCCTGCGCGCTCGCGCTCCGCTGTCGAGTCCAGCCTGGCAAGCGTTGCCATGGCACCGCTGCTGGCTGGGACGCTGGAGGCAGAGCGCGCTGCCCGGCTCGCCCCTTTGTGCCGCGGGGGTGGCTGTGCGCTCCCCCCACGCCCGGCCGCACCCCGCCTCCCCGGCCCCGACCCCCGGGAGGGGGTAAAGGGTAGGGTGGGGGGTGGCAGAGGCGCGGTGAGGCAGGAGGAGGGCAGAGGCGAGGGCCGGGGGTGGGGCGCCTCCGCCCGCCAGCCGCTCTCGCATTAAAATTTCATGGGCGCTGCAGCAGCTACAAAGACGACGCCGGCTGCGCTCGGGGGACCAGAGGGAGGGAGGCTGCGGACGAGTGCGGGGAGGAGTTTGCGATGGGAGGCGCTTGCAGGGGCTCCCCCAGTTCTGCGCTGTGAGCTGGGGCACAAAGAGCCCTCTGCACTGGCGCCGCAGGACCGCGGACCCGAGGTAAGCCGCCGCCCCATTCTAACAGCCCTCCCTTCCCAAGCATCCTTGTCTGCACGCTGGGAACAGCCTACTTCCCCGAGCTTGGGGTCCCGGGCAGGGTGCAGGGGTGGCAAACACTGCCTGAAGTGCCCCTCATTTGTTGGACGAAGAACCTCTCCAGCCCGCAGTTGTCAAATGAAGCCAGGACTCCGGTCTGGGTGGGGCATAGGGGTTAGAGGTGGGGAGGTTCGCAATGGAGTCTAGTGCCCATGGGGGTCTTGCAGTCATGATCTGAGGGGGAACAAAGACCCTCCCCTCCCCCCGCTACCAGACAGAACAGGAGGGGTCCCCCTGGACCTTTTCCACCCACCGGAACTGGCGAAGCCTTGGAGGGACCCTCAATGGTATCAGAACTGGAGATGGGGGATGGGATGGTGGAGCAGGGTTCTTGAGTCCCTGTTGTTTCACACCAAACCCCCCACCCCGACCCCCCGCCCAGCACCTGCCCATGCTCCACTTCTGGGACTCAGATTCTAGATGTTCAGCTTCCAAAAGGATGGAGAGGGTCGGAAAACCTCTTCAGTGAGCAGAATAGTGATATTGACAATGATAATAATAATACATCAGTTTATGGAGAGCTTTCTGTATGCCAGCAACACGCTGGTTGCATGCATTGTCACAACAGTCCCAGGAGATGGTAAGAACCCCATTTTAAAGATGAGGAAATTGAGCTCCGGAGAAGGTTAGCTACACGTCCAAGGTCACACAGACAGTGATTTTGAATCTAGATATGTCCAACTCTAAAGCCTATGTTACATCCTTAAAACGATCTGGGGAGACCTCAGAACCCACCAGCTGCCCACCTATTCCTCCCCAATACACTCTCTAGAGAGGCTGGGAATTTAGGAGTGAGGGGGTCAGATCTCTCCTCTCCCCCACCGGAGGCTCGGCTAGAGAAATTGCTTCTCTGCAGCGAAAGGGGAGGCCAGGGGCCTAGATTCCTCACCGTCATCCCAGACGCCAGACCAGTGGCTGCCCTGCTCCGGGATTGCTGGGGCGCACACCCCACTGCAGTGCCGCGGCGGGAAGCGGGGGCGGGGAGGGGAAGGTGGTAGTGCGGGGAGAGGTGGGGAGAGAACGGCTTTGTTTTTCTCGGTGCCAGCCTCAGTCTGAGTGAGGCCCAGAGCCAGACGCTCATTCAGGCTACGGTGCTCTACCTTCCAAAGCGCAGTGCCATTTGGGAGCGCCTGGGAGCTTCGCGATTGCCTGGGCTGGTGGGGGAGGGAAGGGATGAGTAATTCCTCTTGACAGACGGGGAAACCTGAGGACAGTGGTTCTCAGACTTTAGGGGCGTTGCTTCGGATACGCCGATGTCCAGGCCACGTGGCCAGGGGGGTGAGTCAGCAGGACTGGGGTGGGGCTGGGCATCTGGATGTTTACTCAGACCCCCTCCTCCCCTTCTTCATGGAGATGATCACACCTCTCCCCTCACCCCAGCCCAGAACCGTGTAGCACTCTGGGCAAAAAGGTATCCTCGGGGACACTTTGGCAGTGGTTAGCTTTGAGTTTGGTTAATTTCACGATGAAAGAATTTTAAGGGTAACATCTCCTATGCCTTCCTTGCCCACCTATTTTCTTATTTAATGACCGTTGCCACTGAGTAAGTTTCTGAAATCTACCCTATATCCTTCTTGCTGCATTTTTGGCCCATCTCTCCACTCCTTCAGGGAGGAGAGCGGTGAAGTGTTCGGAGCCCCCCAGAAGGAAGCATAACTTCGGACCGCGAACTTTAGAAGAAACACTCTCTATGCTGGCATTCAAAATGAATTCAAAAATGTAATTTTTTGGTGATCTTTAAAACGACCATAGTAAGTTTAATAGAATGCATGATAACTGTAGAAGATTTGCAAACGACTGAAAAAAAAAAAGAGATGAAAACTCCATCATTTCGTTACCCAAGAATAGCTACAGTATTTACTATTTTCACATATTCCCCTGCAGTATATTTTCTATTCCTGAAGATACTAATTGAAATTGTGCTCTATGTATACTGCTTTTAAAAAGTTACATCAGAGGTGTTTCTCTGTGTTTTTATGCCCTTGGCAGAAATCATTGTAAGCGGGTTGGTGTTTCCTTATTATTGGTCCTGCCAGTTGTTTTTTTTTGCGGTATGCGGGCCTCTCACTGTTGTGGCCTCTCCCGTTGCGGAGCACAGGCTCCGGACGCACAGGCTCGCCGGCCATGGCTCACGGGCCCAGTCACTCCGCGGCATGTGGGATCTTCCTGGACCGGGGCACGAACCCGTGTCCCCTGCATCGGCAGGCGGACTCGCAACCACTGCGCCACCAGGGAAGCCCCCTGCCAGTTGTTTTTAACATCTCTGCGTTTAAGATCCTTTCTCTGGACCTGATCCCTGCTTCCACCCAGGGCAGGATTCTGCTCTTTGAATTGGTCCCTCCTGGATGCATTGCGGTGTGGTAGAAAGAGAAGGCATCGAGTTACACGGATCTCTGCGTGAATCCTCCTCCCCACCTACACGGTGTCAATTTCAGGAAGTAATTTCCTTTCTCTGAGCCTCAGTCTCCTCATCCGTCAAGTGAGAATCATAAGCCCTGCTTTCAAAGGCTGTTGTGAGGCTCTGAACCCGTGTGTGTAAAGCGCCCGACACCCAGTAAAGGCATTGCCGCTTTAGTGCATGAACTATCAGCTCAGGTCACTTCTACCGCCCCTGAATCTTGTAGAGAAAACTTCGTTATTTGCTTTTATTTGTACGGGGCTGTCGGTTCCTCTCCTGGGTGAAACTCGGGCTGTTCAAGCAGCAGTGTTTCTGGGGCATTGGGGCCGTTGTGCAGGTTCAATGGGCTGGTGAATAACTTAAAGGCTAGTCCTTTGTTTGGAAACGATCCTTCCCTGTGTCTCTGAGGCCTGGCTCATCTGTCAGCTGGAGCTCCGTGGAACAATAGCCAGCGATACTCAGGGGCAGAGGCAAAGGCCGGCTGAGGGTGACATGTCTCCCCATCCCTCTCCAGGCTGATTGGATCAGATGAGGCAGGTGTTCCTTGCTCCCTTGTTGTGCCAGGTGGGCCCCTCTGGAAGCTACCAGGTGAGTCATGGAGGGGAGGGATGGGCTGAGCTATCCTGTACTCAGGGGTGTGGAGTAGATGAGTAATGGTGACTGACTCCAGCCACCATTTATTAACCGTTTACCAAGGTTCTTGCTGGGTGCTGCCTCTTGGAGACCCCACAGTAAGGCTGGGAATTGGGCATTACGGATGGGAAACTGAGACTCAGAGAGGTGAAGTGACTAACTCAGGGTCACACAGCATGTTAGTTGTAGAGCCAGGATTTGAACCTGGAACTAGTATGGCTGTGAAATGTGTCTGTGCACCTATCGCACTACGCCACCTCCTCTCCTAAAAGTGAACATTATCAGTTGCCTCAAGACTACAGAAGCCACTGGAATAAACTGACCCAGATGGTTTAGCCATCATCCGGGATTCCCTCACAGCAACACTAACAGTGATGACTACTGTTTGCATTTGACACATCCCTTCCTCAGGTCTTTTCTCCTTTAACCCCCACCCCCATATCTGAACAGGAGCCTTCTGCCCCTTAGGGGTTCAACAGGCCTGGTTAGAATCCAGAGGCATCATTTTCTAGCTGGGTAATCGTGGAGCAAGGCACTGGACTCTGAACCTCAGTTTCCTCATCTGTAAAATGGGAATAAAAACCCCACTCATTGTTTTGTCAGGTAAAGGCATCCCCCACCCGCAGTTCGGGGGGGTTCCCTTGTTTGAGGAAGAGGTGAATACTGAAGCTCCTCTTTTGTGTAGGTTGTATTTGAATACTTTGTGAAACAGTATGTTCTGCGCATGCGCAGAAGCCCCTTCCTGTGCGAGTCTCCTGCAAGGCGCCCTGCACATCCGCTTATTCCCAGGAACTTCCGTTGTGTCTCAGCACTCACTCGTCCAAAGCAATTTAGGCCAACGTCTTTCCTATGCCTCAGCTCTCTGAGCAGCTATTTTATTCCAGAGTCAGGGAAAAAAACAACAACCCCAAACCCAGAGGGATCCTAAGATGCAACCAAATGCATGTTTCCCTGGCAGCTGGTCGTCTGTTACCAGGAACAGCGCAGATTTTAGGGGAAAAAAATGAGTATCCATGGATGGTATTAATGAGCACTGTGGACAACGGTAGTCATAATAATATAAGATCATAAGAGAATGCAAGCTAATAAATAATAGTTACCATCTCATGTAATCCTCACAACAGCCCTGTGTGGTGGGCACCATCATTATCCCCATTGCGTGGATAGGAAGACCAGCCCAGGGAAGCAGCGGATTTGCTAGAGGTGGCAGAGCAGGACGGGAAGCCACACCGTGAAGCCTAAGTCCTTTCCAACGCACTTGGATGTTTTGGTTGGCGTGGGCCCCACCAAGACACCTCCTGGTTTCTCATTTCACTTCTGATCTGCACCCGAGGAGATCAGTTTTGGCAAATGCTGTGATTTCAGAAAAGGACCCTGGCATCTATTGTCCGATGTGTCCATGGCTACATCTTTATCCCCCCATCCCTCTTTCTTTCTTTCTCAATGACAGATGGAGGCATCTCCCTGCCCACCCATGTGGTACCAGACACATTCACATGGCCACCAGGACCCTAACAGCATCAAAGGAGTAACCAAGGTGACCCTTCCTCTCCTTCTGTGCACCCCTGGGGGTGATGGAGACCAGCCTCATGCTGTGTGGTCAGGTCCACCACGAAATCCACACGCACAGGAGACCTTGTGGATTTCAGCAGTAGGAGGGACCTCTAGGATTCTCTGGTGTCCAATCCCTGGATCGAAGCTTTCCTGATGGGGCCCCCGACCTTGGTTTGAAGTAGGGGTGGGGTGGAGTCTGTCTGGGCTAGTGGGAGCTGAGATGCTGGGACCCGGGAGCCCACCACCAGGTCCCTGGGTGGCCTTCGATCTGACCCTTCTTGATTCTTGCCCTCTGTCATCACATCTAAGTGAGTTTTGAAAAGCGAACTATATTGAGGTATAATTTACGTGCAGTAAAAATACACCCATTTAAAGCATCAATGTGTTTCGGTAACTGTATACACCTGTGTAGCCACCACGACAATCAAGATACGGAACATTTTCATCACCCTAAAATGTCCCCCTGCCAATCCCCTCCCAGCCCCTGCCCCAGGAAACCACTGACCTGCTTTCTATGCCTATAGATTTGACATTTTCCCTAACGTTTCATTGTTAGGGAATCTTTTGTTCTTGGCTTTTTTTGCTCAGCATAATGTTTTTGAGGTTCATACCGTTATCACCTGTGTCAGTAATTCACCCTTCTTTGGTCTGACTTCATGGAGGCATATCGTGTAACTTACCCATTTCAAGTGCACAGTTCAATGTTTCTTTTTCGTAAATTTACCAAGTTCTGTATCCATCACTACATATCAGTTTTAGAGCACTTCCCCTGGCCCGGTAAGATCCCTCACCCCCACTCGCCGTTAAACCCAGCCAACCCCTAATCCCTGGCAGCTGCTAATCTGCTTTCTGTCTGTATAGGTTTGCCTTTTCTGGACATTTCATATAAATGGACTCATACAGCATGTGATCTCTTGGGCCTGGCTTCCTTCACCCTGTATAATATTTTCGAAGTTTATCCTTGTCATAGTGGGTAGCAATAGTTTGTTCCTTTTTACTGGTGAGTAGATTTCATTATATGAGTGTACTACAGTTTATTTATCCATTCACCTAGACAGGGGATTTAAATTTAATCCGTGCCTCCTAAGTGGGGTGTATACACCCCCCGCCCCTGGAGACATATAATCCTGAAGGATAAACATGGCCCATATTTCTGGGACATCAGCGTTACACAAAGATTTACTCCAAGTTTAAATCATTAACTGGGGAAAATAAATTTTGGAACATGCACTGTGTGCCAGGCACTGGCTAAGCCTTTGAGAATAATTAACTGAGTCATACATCGGGTATGTGGGGTTTGGAAGCCATAATCTCACCCGTGTTTTGTTTGACCTCAGAGCCCTTTATACCCTCCTAGACAGCTGTCAGCTTGATGCAGGAGCTAAAGTTCCCCTTGAAACCCCTATTGCCTTATTCATAACAGGGATTCTGGGTCCACAGGGTGAGGGGAAAGGGTTTTTGTGTTTAAACAATGTTCCTCTGAGCAATGCAGGGTCTCTTTACAGAGTGCAGCAGGTTCCTGGGATAGAGGAGAAAGAAAGGGATTTCCGCTTTCTTCGGGACCACACTGGGAAGCAGCCTTGCAGATAAGTATTCAAACTTAGCAGCCCACAGCCTACCAGCCTGCCCTCTCCTGGTCCGTACAGGAAAGTACAGCATCCCCGAATCCCCAAGTCGGGGGAGAAATCAGTGCTGCGGCTCATTCACTTCTGTGCCACAAAGAAAGAGCTTGTCCCCGCTTTATGGGGCCCCAGAAAGTAATTTTCCTACCCCACTTTTGGCATCAAGGCTAGAATTTTACAAACTCCACCATCGGGAACTTCTGAGGAACCGAGTTTAATGACTTCATCTTGAGCACCTGTAGATCTGGTGTCAGAAGGAGACTGGGGACTCCTGGTGATTTGGGCTGGCCCTTCCCTTCTCAGTTCTGACCCTCTGTCATCATGTTTATAAAACTTGGCTAGGACCCCTTTGCCTGGCAGTCAAGTGGGGACCTTGGCACTGTGACCCTATGGCATGTGCTTCGCCATGTAAGTGTCTGAGTATATCTCCAGGTCTGGACCCATGCCCTAAGTCCAGGTGCTGACAGCAAGCTCTGAAAATATGCCAAGAGGGCCCCTGACTCTCCTGGCCCAGGTCTGCTAGTGGACTGGAGACCTGGGGTAGTCATCAAAGAGCCCCAGCCCACCATCTGACTCCCCAAACTTTTCTTTTTCTGGGGCATCAGAAGAGAGAATGGGAGATGAGGGCGGGGCCATAAAGATAACTGAGGCTGAGCAGAAGGGCGCTTCCTACGTCCCATCCACTGCTTCAAACTACGGGTTATTACTGTGCGCTTTGGGTGAGTGTCCGGACGGGCTGGGCTCCACAACTCAGAGAGAGGGGCAGACTTCCCACGGCTACACGGGATGCCAGAGCTGGGAGCACATCTCCAGATTCCCGGCTCTGTTTGCCTGTCTCACTCAAGCTGTTTCCCCTTTCTCTGGGGTCCCATTCCGCTGCCAGCAGGGAACAGGGAGGCGGCTGAAGGGAGCCAGGGGTGTTCTGGGCTGGGAGGGAGGGAGGGAGGGGTCGCGGAGCCTGGGCCCGGCCTCCCTGGCTCCTGGGGCGGGGCCATCTTGTTAGCAGAGACTCGCGGCCCGGCCCGGGCTGGGGAGGGGCCTGGGTGCGTTTTTCTCCCCTGTCGTGGTTGGCTCTTTTGTCTTCCAGGATGGACCTGTAGGGTCTGCGTGGGGTAGGAGCTGGGAGCTGCACGCTGCCAGGTAAGCCCGGGTAGGTGTCAGGGAGGGGTTCCGCTGCGCTTCGTTTCTTGGAGGCTGATTCTCCCCCCATCCAGGCCCGGGTACCCAGGTCTGGCCCAAACACTCCTGCCGTTGTGCGTGGTCTCGTGGAGGTGGTGGGACTGAATCAAGAGCACTGCGGGTGGGTCCACGGCGGAGATTTCAGCACATGCCTTTATCCAGCGCAACCACGGACCAAGCGCCTTCTCCCAGCTAGAAGCTGAGGATCCGGAGGTCAGCGTGAGATGCGGTCCCGCCCTCTCAGGTCTTCATGTAAGAACGTGCTTTATCACAGTCTCTGTGAGGGAATGAGCTCCCCGTCCTGGGAGGGGTGTGTGTGTGTGTGTGCGCACGCGCGCACGCATGTGTGTACGTGTGTGTGTTGGGGGAGAGGCGTACTGAGGTCCCCTCAGCGGGACTATTGTAAAGGGAAGCCGAGCCTCCCGAGGACTGTGAAGGCCCTTTCTGCCCACCTGGACACTTGCTGCTTGTCTGCCCGTGAAGCCTGTGGGCCGGCTCCGGGGCCCCTTTATTGCTTTTACACCCCTTATGCGAGCCCTGCCAAGATGGGGCACCCTCTGTATGCGTTATGAGCATCCGAAGCCCTCACGCCGCCCTGTCTCAGTCTTGGTGGCACAGGAGGGAGACTGGGGGTCTTTGAAGGGCCCCCTCAGAGGTGCGGCTCTGGGAAGCCGGGGTGCAGGCTAGGCCCCCATCCTCACGTGCTGTGCCTGCTCCGGCTGCCTCTCCAGGATTCCCGGGTGACCCTGGACTCTGGCCACGGTGACACAGGGAGCAGCCTTTGGTGGTTTTCTGGAACCCTGGACAATTCCCCGGAGACCTCATCCTTCCCTACTCCTGGGCTGGAGACCCTGGGGATAAAGGCCCCCTCCTTGTTGGTGCTCAGCCGAGGACAGGACCTGGCTCTGGAGGACAGCGCGAGGGCTGTGAGGGAGGCTGGCAGCTCACCGTACCCTCCGCTTCTGTCTGGACCTGCCTGCTGGGCCCTACGGTCCAGGCCTGGAGGCCCTTCCTGACCCCGTGAGGACTTGATTTCTCCTTGAATCCCTGCCAGCGACCAGGCAGAGTTGGGCCTGGGCCAAGGCCCCGCTGACCACACCCTCGCCAAGGCTGGGTCTCCAAGGACCCTACAGGACAGGGGCAGGAACCTGGGACAGGAGTCGGGGAGGAGCTCCCAGTGGGATGGAGGGTGGATGCAGCTCCCGGGGCGCCACTGGCTGGAGTCTGTCTTGCGCCGTTTGCTGTGTGAGTGATTCTCGTTTTTTGTGGGAGCTTCTTGGACGGGGCTTTTCCTTGCTTCTCTCCCTGATGGTGACCAGGAGGGGGCAGGTGGGCCTGGGGGGAGCTTGGGCCTTTCCCTAGTGTTACGGAGCTCTGGGAGGGGCTGTCCTGAAAGGAGAGAGTTTCCAAGAGACCCCGCTGGAGGCAGGGGAGGAGTGTGCATCGTCGTGGCACTCAGCAGAAAGAGACAGACACCGGGCCTTGCTCCCGACATCCAAAGGGAATGGTCTGGAATCAGCCTCACCCCAGCCCAATCTCAGACCCTGCCCCTTGCCACACCCCTGTCCCTGGGGAGCAAAGGCAGGCAGGGCAGGCTCCCCACACATGCAGCTTCCGCATCACGCGGCGCAGACTCACTTGCACGCCCCCCTCCTCGTCCTCCACTCCCTCCAGTCCCCGCAGCGGGGCCAGTCCCAGTGCTGGCACAAGAGCTGCCTCGGCTTTCCTTAGGCAAGCTTAAGAGCCCCAACGTCCTTTTCCCAGGGTGGGGAGGGGACCTGTTTTAGTCAGCTTGGGCTGCCATAACAGAGTACCACACTGGGATGGCTGAAACCACAGAAATGCATTTTCTTATAGTTCTGGAGGCTGGAAGTCAGAGATCAAGGTGGCAGGGATGGTTTGTGGTGAGGCCCGTCTCCGTGGCTTGCAGATAGGAACTTATTGCTGTGTTCTCACATGGCCTTTTCTCTGTGCATACAGAGAGAGAGAGAGACAGAGAGAGACAGAGAGAAGTAGTTATCTGGTGTCTCGTCCACTTCTTATAAGGGCACCAGTCCTATGGGATTAGGGCCTCATCCTAATGACCTCATTTAACCTTAATTACCTACATAAAAGCCCTATCTCCAAATATAGTCACATTGGGAGTCACAGCTTCAACCTATGAATTTGGGGGGAAACACAATTCAGTCCACAGCAGGTGGTCACCACAAACATGGACAGCTGGAGCCAACTCCCCTTTAGAATTCCCACCCCCAGTAGGGAGGAGGAGGAGGAATAGAGGCCTGGGAAGTAGAAACATTGGGAGATTCTGTGCGAGGGTGGCCCTGGAGGCCTCGGGGAGACACCGGACCCAGTGCAGCAAGGAGGTGCCCCCAGCAGAGGGCTGTTACGGGAAGAGCTTGGGCTTTGGAGTCTGAGGGTGCGCAGTCTGCCGTACAACCTTGGGCAACTCACCTCACCCCTGTGAGTCCAATTTCCACTCTGAAACTGGAGCCATCTGCTCACCTGGGCGTGTGTGTGTGGGGCGGGCACAGGAAGAAGTCAGTGAGATCATGCACCTGGCACAGCGCCTGACTCTTAGTAGGTGCTCAATAAACACTCCTATCCATCTTGGAGTTTAGATTTAGGGCTTCTCTCTTTTTGGTACTCTGGACTTTAAACTCCTCATCTTTGATCCAGAGGCATTTCTGACTCTTGTATTTTTAATATCCCTCTCTAATCAGATTGAGGAATTGGCTGCATTGCATGGCCTCCATAGTAGCTCCAAATGCTTCCTGGGGAATTTAATATCCACCCCTCTCATCAGAATTGAGCACCTACTGTGAGCCCTTCCCTGTACTACTCGCTTGGGGGGAATATAAGTGAAGATATGGCCCTGATTCAAGCCTGCAGGATTTCACAGCCATGCCGAGTGGGAGAAAACCAGCTCACACAGAGAATTAGGGGATGGGGCAGGAAACAGTCGACTGAGGCACAGGTTCTCAGTGCTTGAGTGGGTGGGAGTAAGACCCCAGAGCAGGCTGAAAAGGCTTCCCAGCGAGGCTGAACTAATCAGGACCTTGGAGGATGAGAAAGGTGTGGTTTAGCTGAGAGTTTCCAAGGGAAAATTAGAGCAGAGATGCCCAAAGTAAGTTCTAGGAGACATCATTGCTCTTTAAAAAAAAAAAGTTCAAATTCAGTAGGTTTCTGTAGTGCAGGGCTTATCAGAGCCTCTGAAAGTGCTGATGGGAATTGTGAATACTCAAGGATAGACAGAAGATTAAGTGCTTCCCCCCAAACTTTACTGGCAACAGAACCCTTTTCTTACAGAGCATGAGTTAGAACCGTGGAGAGTCTACATGGGGGTTTATGTGGGAAAATTACAACTGTGAAAAGAGATGACAAAACTAGGGCACACTCAGGTGCTCTGTAGCAGCGGCTGGAAAGGCAGCCCTTTCCCTGGGGCTGGGAAGTCTGAACTTGGTTCCAGGAGCCAGGTGAGCTCTATGCAGTTTTAGTATTTGGGGGAGGGCAGGCCATTGGTTGGAGTAGCCAGAGGCCTGGCAGTAGGGGACGAAGAAGCTGTCCACTGGACCCGGCGGCTCTAGGGCAACAGACTTTCTGTGGGAAGATGCTGGTGTGCGCGCGCGTGCGTGTGTGTGTGCGTGCGCGTGCCTGAGTGTGACAGGACCCAGCCTTCTGGGAAGGGGATGGCCAGAACCGGGCAGGGGGTTTCCAGCCAGAGCAGCAGGGCCCATTTTCAGGGGAACTGAAGTGTGTGGGAGGGCCCCTGAGGCCCAGAGCTGAGAAGTAGGGAAGCCAAATTCTTCTGGGCAGGGTCTACGTGGCTAACCTTGATTCTGGCGGGGCTGAGGAGCTGGGAGGCAGACCCCCTGCCCTGGTCAGACCCGGCTCCCTGGCTGGTGGGGGCGGGGGGCCTCTGGAGCTGCGGCTGGAGGGGCGGGGGCAGTGTTGCACGGTGTGATTAACCTACTAACACAGGGCTCGGCCGGGGGACGCTGTGGCGTGTGACGAGGTGCCTGGCCTTCTGCCAACCGACTAACCCACTAACCAGGCCCGAGCATGCCCTACTAACCCCCTGCAGCCAGACCCTACTAACCTTGCAGCTCGTGGGCCTTTCCCGGGGCAAGGATGTGGGGCAGACGAGGCTCCGGAAGCCCCTGCCCAGGGCCTGGGATCTCTGTGCAGACCCACATTCCAGGACAGGGCGCGCAAACAGGACTCGCCAACTCTGCTGCTTCCTGCTGGGTGACTCTGAGCAAGTCCCCTCACCTCTCTGAACCCGTTTCCTCGGCAGTAGGGTGGGAGGCCCGTTCCTCACCTCGCCGGTGGCAGTGAGGATTCCCAGGAATATGAAGCTCTTGACACATGGTAGATGCTTAAAACGTATATATGAGACCCAGAAAACCCAACCCATCATGTACCCTGGCAGACCCTGGTCGCTCTGGGTGGTCTGCACACAGACCCCTCTGCCTGGGGCTGGACACTTGCTTTGAACCCCTAACCGTCTCTTCCCCACACTCTCCCTCCTCTTCAGCTTTCTTTCCGTAGACAGCTCTTTTTTTCAATTACTAACCCATCTAACCCCGGGGGGTCTCAACTGCACCCCGACCACCCCTTAACAAACTAATGGACCTGTGTGTGTTCTTCCTTTTCTCCTAGCGACTCCCAGTGTGTGTCTGCTGAGGTGCCCCTGTCCGCTGGTGCTGTGCTCTGACTTACTAACCCAGCCCCTACTAACTCTGTTTTCTCTTACTAACCCCAGCCCTGCCGAGCTCTGGGCCCCCCCTCGGGGCTGGTCCCCCTCCTTTTGGCAAGCAGATGTCCTGGGGCTGGGCTTGCAGACAGATGCCCCACTTTGCTGCCCCGATCGGCTGTGAGTTCAGAGTCCACTGGGCCGGTTCTACTAACCACACCAGTGGCCCAGAGGAAGAGGTGGTCCTGCGGGTGTGGGAGGGAGGCCGACCCCTGAGCACAGCATCCCTCCTCTGTGCACAAGGCTGGTTGCCACTGGGAGTGGACGGGAGCAGGGCAACTTCTGGGGTGTGAGTGTGGAGGCCTGTGGGTCTAGAATGCGGAGCTCTGGGCTCCTCCCAGCCACGGGAGCAGAGAGAAGGCGCCTGTGTGTTCTTCTCTGGAGGGAAGCGAGGGTAGAATCTTCTACATTGGCGAGTGGCCGGTAGAGGCGCGGTGCAATTAATGAAAGGCTCGTCCTGCACAGGAAGTCAGCAAAGGGGCGTGTCTCGCACAGGAAGTTAGTAAAGGGGTGTGTCCCACACCGGAAGTCAGTAAGTGAAAACTTCCCCACATTGGAAGTCGCTGAAAGGGTCTTAAACCACAGTGGAAATCAATGAGTGGAACATTTAGTACAGGAAAGTCAGCCAGAGGGGGCATTTCCCACATTTGAAGGATGGGAAGAGGGGTATCTTTTACACCAGAAGTCAGGGAGAGGGGACTTTTGGCCTTATCACAAGGTGCTGAGAAGGAATGGCCAAGAGATCAGTGAGAGGGGCCTTTCCTAGAACGAGAAGTTGGCTAGAGGGGCCCTTCTCATCCCTGGAGCTGGGAGACCCGGGTTTCCCACACTGGAAGTAGATGTGGGCCTTTTTTCCTACTGAAGTCATTGAGAAGGGCAGTCCACAGGGGGAAGTTTGAGAAACCAGGCAAGAAAGCAGATCTTGGGTTCGGGGTTTGCAGGAGAAAGCGGGAAGCAACAAATGAACCCCAGGCGCCCACAGAGCCCTGCAGACCGTCGGGCCAGCCAGAAATTCATCCCTGGCTCCCCGTCCTGTTCACACCCATGTCCCTACACCAGCCTGCCTCCCCAGAGCCCGCCAGCTGCTAAGCCAGGGCCACACCTGGGGGTGATTTTATGCCTCACCTCCAGTGGGCACCTTGGTCTCTTTGGGCTAATCTCTGGCTCCTTTGCACTAACTCTTGCTCTCACCCAGCTAATCCCTGTCTCGCCCTGGCTGCCCCAGAGGGCTGACCACTAACAGCCAACCTACCCATCTGGGGGCTCCAGCCTCCTGGCCTGGCTCTGACCTGCTCTGAATGAACCCCTCCTTCACCTGACTAACTCCTACCCTCCTGATCTGTTCCTTTCAGCAGAAACTAACGGCTTGTGGATTTCTTTCTGACTAACAACAGGTCTAACCCTCCTCAGTCACTATTACTATTAACAGCTTGGATGTCGGCATGGCTGGGACTGGGCTAACACAGGTTTGGGACTTGACTAACACAGGGAGAGGCGGAGCTAGTCGTGTTGGACGTGGTCACTGCTCTGGGGAAGAAGTCAGGAAAGTTCTCAGTGCTCTAAAGGAGGGGCTGGGCTGTGGCTCAGGCCTGATGGAGGAGTGGTGTCTGCTGAGGTGGCGTCAGAAACACAGTCAGCCTCCCAAGATTTTGGCCACTGGACATACGCTATCAACCCCTCATAACCTGCGTTTGGGCTCTGACTCTTTTAAACAATAGCCTGACAGTTGCCATAGTGGATGCAGCGTTTGTGGCCCTAAAAATGCCCGTCTGGTGTGTACAGAGGATATGCCATTGCGTATGGAATTATCAGTCATCAGGTGAGGGCCTAGACTCCTTGATTTGGGGACTTTAGAGCTTTGGAAGCTCTAGGACATAAAACTTTAGATTGGAATAGTCAGACCGGCTGTAAATCTATCACCCGTTTACACCCTGGTGTAAATTAGCTCAGCTTTCTCCTCTAACTTCTGTGCAATTTAGCTGCCCTGAGATGATGAGAGTTTGGCTGGGAGGGAGTTTGGATCTCTTCAGTGCTGGGGGAGGGTCCTCTGGGCGCAGAGAGGAGAAGCAACGAGTCCAGGGGTTCTTGGGTGGGAGTAAGAGGGGGCACCAGGTGGGGGGGGATGGGAAGAGGGGGCAGTTTTGCTGGCTCAGTCTGGTAGTCAGGGTCTGTGGGAGAGGACAGCTCAAGGCAGGGCCTGGAGGACTGGATCAGCTCAGGGGCAGGGTCAGAGGCCTGCCTGGAGGGCTTGCAGGCAAGTTGCTTGGGTCACTGAATACTGCTCTGGGGTTGAAAGCTTCTCTGATAGGCAGGGACTCAGAGCTAATTTAGCGGAGCTGGTGGTGAGGGCTGAAGGGTGATGCAGAGGCCTGAGCTGCAAAGGGAAGGAGAGGAGAATGCATCCGGAGGACCCTGCAGAACCGGGGCTGGGGTGGAGCCTGCACTGGGGAAAGCGCGTGCCTGCTGCCCTCTAGTGGCTGCCTTGCCCCATTTCACTCGAAGCATTTCCCATTCCGGGGGCCTTTTTATTCAACCACAAACAACACTTGATGCTGCTGAGGACCTACTATGTGCCCAGCACTGCTCTGGGTCTGGGACCCACGCACGGGCTTTTCCACAGTGCTCGTCTAGCTCGGTGGGGGAGATGGAGAAAATACACAGGTAATGCAGTAAGATGGGTGCCATGATAGGGATGGTGGGGCTGTGAACGCACCCAGGAGACAGACAAGGATGAGATGCACCTACTGTGTGCCAGGCACGGTGCTAGGCGTTGGGGATGACTGGTGATTAAACATCACACAATCTTCCGGAACTTTAACGCTAGCGTATTTAGTGGGGGCGGGGTAGAGTGAGGTGTCGGCAGTCAGGGTACATTTTCTAGGAGGAAGACCTCTAAGCCGAGCCCTGGCTGGGCAAAGTGTAGTGGGGATGAGTTCCAGGAAGCGGGAACGGCGGACACAAAGTTCT
The DNA here is from genome assembly GCF_059928025.1 of Delphinapterus leucas. Classification (NCBI taxonomy): domain Eukaryota; kingdom Metazoa; phylum Chordata; class Mammalia; order Artiodactyla; family Monodontidae; genus Delphinapterus; species Delphinapterus leucas. The sequence goes on from NC_143142.1 coordinate 20,188,368, forward strand.
GGGGATCAGAGAGGATCGAAGAAATTCTGGAAAGGTCGTGGAGAGCGCAGCAGGAGGCAGGTGGGAAATGGACAAATACCAGATGGTGCTGCCAGAGAGTTTATCCCAGGACAGTGGCGGTGCGCTGTGCATGTGATCTGCGGAGGTGAGAGGTTAGATTTGAGTTCTAGGCTGACCGTGTGACCGTTTCAGCCCAGGTGGAATTCTGGGGAGCTTCTAATACGTTCTGGCCAAATTTTAGAAAACTGGTTCGAAGTGCTTGAAAGGAGAAGGACCCTCAAATCCACCTTAAGATAAATAAGGTGAGCCATGCTCCTGCCAGGCGGGGGCCTGGTGGAGGGAGCACAGACGGCTTGGAAGGAGAACAGCCTTAAAGGCACATCATCCCCAGCCCCTGGTGTCTCCATGCCACAACAGGAGAAGATCTGAGGGCATGTGGTCACTGGCTGGGAGAATCTCACTGGAGAGGGACCCTGTTAGTCCTGTGGCTGCTAAGTGGAGGCAGGCAGGCGTGGAGGAAGCTTCCGAGAGGCTGGTCCCGGGGAGGGAAAAACGCGTCTTGGTGGGTAACGAACATTCTGGAGGCAGAAGGATTGGGACCAGGCCACCTTTGAGACTGACGATGGTGGTGGGATTCTAGGATCCTGTGTGAGTGCGTGTGTCCTCGACTTCATACTAGAGGAAGCTGAGCCCAAGAAGGCAACTCTGTCCTCCACCCCCTGACCCGGCTGTGCTGATGTTCACCCTGGCCTTGACTCCACTGAACAGCCAGCTCGTTAGGAGCAGGACCTCGGGAGCTCGGGAGCTGGCCTCCCAGCTGGAAGGGGAGGCTTAATCCTTTAATAGGCAGCGTGGAGGGACTGGCGACTGTGGTCCCTGCCGGGGGGCTGTGCTTGAGTAGCCATTCATAGTGTACATATTGAGCTGGAGGGATATGTTGCAGGGGATGGGGCTGGCCCCATCCCTACAGAAGACCCCAAAGGCCCTCTTGAGAATCTACCCAGGGACCCACTGTTTTACTTGAATAGACCAGAGATGACATTTTCCACGTCATTGCCTCCGGGGACGCTGAAGGTGGGGACAGAAATTCTGCTGTTGATTAAAAACAATATTTTTACGTGGATCCAGCAACGGAGTTTGAACTTGGCATTTTGTTTTCACCCACGAATGTAGTTTCTTTTGTTGAAAATACCATTTTTATATTAAAACTAACTCACACCCAAAGGATGACTGTGGCTTAAGAGGCTTGGAGGCGGGGTGGGTGGGGAGGGGAGAGCCAGTGGCATTTTCAAGGAATAGGAGTGGGCTCTGCCAGCCTTTCCTCAAGACTGTGACCTTAAAAGTCAACACAATAGGGTACAGATTTCATTTGTAATTTGTGGGAAAACACACAAAAGTTACCATCTTAAATAAATTTATTTTTAAAGTGGTTATTTGATTTTATTTATTTGTGGCTGCCTCGGGTCTTCGTTGCTGCGCGCGGGCTTTTCTCTAGTTGTGGCGAGCGGGGGCTACTCTTCGTTGCGGTGCACGGGCTTCTCATTGCGGTGGCTTCTCTTGTTGCGGAGCACGGGCTCTAGGCACACGGGCTTCAGTAGTTGCGGCTCGCAGGCTCTAGAGCACAGGCTCAGTAGTTGTGGCGCACGGGCCTAGTTGCTCTGCAGCATGTGGGACCTCCCGGGACCAGGGCTTGAACCCGCGTCTCCTGCACTGGCAGGCGGATTCTTAACCACTGCGCCACCACGGAAGCCCTACCATCTTAATCATTTTTAAGTATACAGTTCAGTGGTACTGGATTACAAAGTTACAATGGTAACACTGTTGTACAACCATCACCACTATCAATGTATTTTTAAAATAGCACTACTTTGTGCCTAGGACAGTGCCTCAGAAAATCCATCTCTCTGCTCACCTTCTCTCTCTTTCCTTCTCTCCCTTTATTCACCTAGAAACCATCCACTGAGTCCATCCTGTATATCGGGCACTGCCCTACTCTCTGGGATGCCAGGCTGCCTGCTTTTCTGTTTCTCTAAGGCAACCATCTTTTTCTCACTCCAGGATCTTTGCACTGGCTGTTCCCTTTTCCCATGGCTGACTTCTTTGTGGCCCTGAGGTCTCAGCCGAATGTCACCTCCTCACAGACATCTCCCCTGACCACCCCATCCATAGTGATTCTATCGTTTTTGTTCTCAAATATTTTGGTCCTAGGACCCCTTTATACTCCTATCATATAGTAAATGGTCACCCCCGAGTCCTCTTGGGCTCTGCCCACTCACAAGGCTCAACTGGTTTCCCATTTCATGCATTCAACAAAACCTCCTAATGGCCGAAAAGCACATGAAAAGATGCTCAACATCACTAATTATTAGAGAAATGCAAATCAAAACTACAGTGAGGTATCACCTCACACCAGTCAGAATGGCCACCATCAAAAAATCTACAAACAATAAATGCTGGAGAGGGTGTGGAGAAAAGGGAACCCTCTTGCACTGTTGGTGGGAATGTAATAGTTGGTGCAGCCACTATGGAAACCAGTATGGAGGCTCCTTAAAAAACTAAAAATAGAGCTACCATATGACCCAGCAATCCCACCCCTGGGCATATATCTGGAAAAAAATGAAAACTCTAATTCAGAAAGATACATGCACCCCAATGTTCATAGCGGCACTATTTATAATTGCCAAGACATGGAAGCAGCCTAAATGTCTACTGACAGATAAATGGATAAAGAAGATGTGGCAATGTATATACAATGGAATATTACTGCGCCATCAAAAATGCAATAATGCCATTTGCAGCATCATGGATGGAGCTAGAGATTGTCTCACTGAGTGAAGTAAGTCAGACAGAGAAAGACAAATATCATATGAGGAATATTATATGAGGAATCTAAAAAAGTGGTACAAATGAACTTATTTACAAAACAAAAATAGAGTTCCAGATGTAGAAAACAAACTATGGTTACCAAGGGGGAAGGGGGGAGGCATAAATTGGGAGGTTGGGATTGACATATACACACTACTATATATAGAATAGGTAATAGGTAAAGGACCTACTGTATAGCACAGGGAACTCTACTCAATACTCTGTAGTGACCTATATGGGAAGAGAATCTAAAAAAGAGTGTGGATATATGTATATGTTTAACTGATTCACTTTGCTGTACAGCAGAAACTAACACAACATTGTAAATCAACTATACTCCAATAAAAAATTTTAAAAAGATCTTCTTATCCCTGCTGTGTGTGAAGCACCACCTTGGGTGCCCAGGGCACAGGCAGAAGCAGACAGGTATCACCCCTGCCTTTGTGGAACTCACAGCCCAGGGGAGGCAGCTGCGCTTAGCTCTTCAAGGACAGGGAACACCTCACAGGGAGAAAAAGAGGAGAGAGAAATCGGCATAGAGAGAGTCTACCATATTATAAATTAGAACTGAGATGTTTTAGAAAGACTGGTTTATCCATTCATTACCATAATAGAAATGAAAACTGAGACTTTTAGAAGACTTGTTTATTAATTCACTAAAAAAAGACAATAAAAATAAACATTGCATGCAAACACAAATAACGCTTTATGAAAAACAACTGTTTCCAAAACAAAGTTAGTGAGAAGACTCTTTTTCGGTAAATCTCTTTAATGTCTGGCTTAATAGCTACTGCTCTGTCACAGAAACCTGTTTATTTCTTGCAGAAAACTTGTGCCCATCTGACATGACCTTGCTTACTCCTCTGATTCCTTGTTTACTGTCTGTCTCTGGTCTTGTTTATTGTACGTTCCTAGAAGGCAGGGTCCCAGAGCCCATTGGAGGTGCTCTAAGTGGCTGAACCAGAGCTGCAGTTCTCAGGCATGGCCAGCAGGTGACGGCATTGCACCAAGACCACCGCACTCTCTACTGGAAACCTGGTTCCTCTCTGGGGCTTTTGGGGGAGGCTCTGTGGGGATACTTTTTGGATTCCAGAGTTTCAGGGCATTGGGTGGGCCTGGGTGGGGGAAGGGAAAAGGCGGGAGAGAATGGAGTTTTGGACAGAAGCTTTGGAAAAGCTTTGCTCATTTCTGCTGAGGGCTTCTGTTCTTAATAGAAGCCAAGCCAAGTGACTTCTCTTGAAGCCTCAGTTTTCTTCTCTGCAAAATGGGCAAACTATGATTTTGGCTTCCATTTCACCATGGTCCTCTCGGCAGGGGTCACTTTATTTTGATGACACTTGTGTTTCTGACAATTCAGGGTCCCCTAAGGTTCTCCCCCTAGAGTATTCCGAGAACCAAGCTGATGCTGTGGGCTCTGCCTGCAGGCAAGACCATTTCTCCTCATCCCACCTCCAAACCCCATGCTTCAGCCCACCCGGGTTGACATAAGATGGCCGTTGCCATTTTCCACGTGCTTACTGCGTGCCACGATCTGTGCTAAATGGTTCCTACGTGTTGGCTCCTGGAGCACTCACAGTATTTGAGAGGTGGGCTTCCTTACCCCCATTTTTATGGGAGGGGGGCACTGAGGCTCAGAGAGGTGAATAGACTTGCCCAGAGATGCACAGCTGGAGGATGGGGAATCCTAGGTCCAAAATGGTTACCATGGCGACAGGGGTACATCATCCCCAGATGCTGAGTCCGTCTTCCCAGTAAGACTGAGCCCAGTCACTGTCTCTACACTGGCTTCTCTCTCCTGTTACTCCTTCTCCCTGCGAGGTGTCCCCTGTCCTCGGAGAACTGAACCTAGTTTGTGCTTTCATATTTGTTTTGCTCACGTGCTGCCTCCTCCGGTCTGTGAATTCCATAAGGATAGGGATGGTGCCTGCCTGCTTCATGGCTATACCCTGTGCTGCACCCAGCATCGTGCTTGGCACACAGTTGGGAGTCCAGAAGATTTTGTTGAATGAATGAAATGGGGAGCCAGTGGGAACTTGAAAGTGGGCGGTGCCCCAAGCTGACTCGGGAGCAGCCAGCTCCACCCCTCGCTGGCTGCATGACCTCCAGCTAGTGATCTCCCCTTTTCACGCCTTAGTTTCTTCATCTGTAAAATGGGGATAACACCATGTCCCTCTAAGAAGTTGTGAGGATTTGATAAGAGGAGATGCAAAGTATCAGCACGTGAAGGGTCCCCAGTCCCTTTTCCCCACACCTGTGGTTTCTACTGGTGCCGGGTAGGTAAGGTTTGCCAATGGAATCCTGGCAGAAGGTAGACCAGCCTGAGGATCTGACGGGGGAGCAACTGGGCCAAGTCACTGAGCAAACTGACAGGCAGCCCAGCTGGGGCTCAGGCCGCCGTGTCCTCCCAGCTCCTGAGCCCACCTGAATGCAGGCACCCCAGGAGCCGCGGTCCTGGTGGTCAACTCCCTGTGGGCATTTCTCACCAGCCCGTGGCAGATAAACAGAATCTCCAATGCCAAGTGGTCACAACAGGGTCAAAGCCACACAGCTGGGGTCGGTGGGGAGACAGAAGCCGCAGTGGAGAGCTGGTGCTGTTTAGCCTAAAACACAACGAGCTTTCCAGTCCTCTCCTGTGGGAAGGAGGCCTCCTCCCAGAGAAAAGCCCTGGAATGTAAGGAATGTTCTGGAGCCTCCAGCCTGGGCCCCAGGACAGGAGCGCCTTGGAAGCACAGGGCCGTGGGGGCACTTTCCCAGGGATTATCTCAGGGCCGCTGGGCCACCGGGGAGCTCATACCAGACATCACCTTTTGGCATTGGAGTCAGGCCTCAAATGCCTCGAAGCTTTCCCAGGTTCTCAGTCTGGCAGCGACGGAGCTCCTGCTGGTCTCGTACTGTCTTGACTTCAGCCTCTCATCCAGTGCCAGCCCCCTGGGGTCTGGGGCCGGGTCCTGTGCTGGGCACTGAGGGGTACAGAAAAATCAGACTGAGCTCTGCTCTGAGCCAGCTGCGGGTGGGAAAGATCTAGTTTCAAATCTGAACTCAGATACTGTGTCATGTGGGACAAGTCATTTCACCTGTCCAGGCCTGTGTGTCCCCATGTGTAAGATGGGGTTAATAATGGGACCTCCTTCTTGGGATTATCATGAGGGTGAAAGGACCCCATGCATGGGCAGGTCCTGGTGCAGAGTAAGTGTGCAGCAAATGTTCGTTATTATTGTCACTGTGGTTGGTTGTATTTTCCAATCTCTCCCATCCCCTTCCATTCTCTTGAAGCTCAGTGGGTTTGTGACCATGGCAGAAGTGATGGTATGTGATTTCCAAGGCCGAGTCCGGCTCACTTGAAGCCTAGCCACCATGCTGTGAGGAAGCCCAAGCAGCTGTGAAGAGGCGTGTTGAGGACCTAAACCCCCAACCCCTTTCCCCATCCACAGCCCTGGCTGAGCCCCCAGACCCATCAACTGGGCCATCTCAAAGGCAGATCCTTTAGCTCTAGCTGGGCTGACCCAGCTGATGCTGCATGGAGCAGAGATAAACAGTCCCCACTGAGCCTTTCCAAAGTTGCAGGTTCAGGAGCAAAAGAAATGATTCTAGTTCTAAGCCGCTAGGTCTTGGAGTGGATCCTTATGCAGAAACAGACAACAGATACAGTTCCTTTTAGGAAGTGTCTTTGCTTCTCTCTTGCCTGGACTCAGGATGTTTCCTCCCTCATCCTGGTCCTCTGCCAGCATCTCTCATCTCAGTGAAGAGCCCCACATCTCATCTCTGGTTGCCCAAAGATGAAATCTGGGAGAAGTCACAGATAGCTCTTGATTCTGTCCGTTTTCCTCCATCCCTCTGCCATTCCCCTCACCCACGCCTCCAGCACTTCCGTCTTGGGCAGCCGGGGCAGCTTCCTTTCCTGACTCCCATTTTCTTACACAGAACAGGAATCTGATATATAAATGATGGGCAGAGTGGGTAAATCACAGGCTTACAACTTCATCTGCCTGGAGTGCTGGGTCTCAGCTTACAACCTTCATCTGTCTTTTCTTGGCCTGTCTTCTTCCTGGCCTGTTCCCCAAGGCCCAGGAGGATGCCACTCTGGCCACCATGTCCTGTCTGCGCACAGCACCCTCAGAGGTCAGCAGGGGAAACAGACATGGAAACTAACACGTGAGGTACTTCCGGCCATTCACTGCTATGGAAGAAGTCGAGGAGAGCGATGGGGAAGTGTGTCTGGGAGGTGGACGGGGTCAGATGGTGGCACTGAGCTGCTGGGAAGGAGCCAGCCATGTGACATCAGGAGGAAGGGAGTGTCAGGCAGGGGGAAAAGCAGGGGCAAAGGCCCCAAGGTGGGGATGGGTTGGTGTGTTGGAGGAAAAGAGACAAGGCTGGGGTACAAGAGGCTGGGACTCAGGTCATGAGGGTGGGGTAGGGGGCAAGCAGGGAATCACGTGGAATAGAGAAGGTGATTCAAAGTTATTTTATACACTTGTTTTCCCAACCAGGTTACTAGCCCCTTGGAGGGCAAAGAGACGCTGATTGTCTCCCTGGTGGGGACAGCCAGCCATACCACTGGTGGTGCCTGTTAAAAGTGACACTTTGTGGGGGCAAACTGCTCTTCAGGCTCACCTTGGAAATTCCTACTCAGTGCCAGTGTCACCTGCTCCGTGAAGACTCCCAGGTTCAGCTGACCTTGCTTGCCTCGTGTCCCGCTGGACCCTGGAGCAGCTTCCAGCCCGGCACCCAGCGCTCTGACTTTTGTTTCCTCATGTGGATCTTTTTTCCAACCAGGCCATTGTGTCTTAAAATGAGGTTCCCCCACTGCCTCTCAATCTCTGAGGCTGGGTGGGCTTGTTAAAAATGCAGACCCCTCTGAATCAGCATCTCGGAGTGGGCTCAAGAATCTGCCTTTCTAACAAGGCTGCCTGCCAAGTAACTTTTTATTTTATATTGGAGGATAGCTGATTAACAATGTTGTGTTAGTTTCAGGTGTACAGCGAAGTGATTCAGTTATACATATATATGTATCTATTCTTTTTCAAATTCTTTTCCCATTTAGGTTGTTACATGACATTGAACAGAGTTCCCTGTGCTATACAGTAGGTCCTTGTTGGTTATCCGTTTTAAATACAGCAGTGTAGAAGCAACGCATCCCAGAATGAGGTCCTGAGCAGAGGGGCTGTATCGAATACGGTCCCCAGGCTCCCGGCACAAAGCTCATCCCACTCAGGGTGTGTTGAGTGAAGGAATGAGGTTCTAGCAGGCATGTGGGGAGAGCAACTATCCCTCTTAGGACCCTCCCTTCTCTCATGCATAGTCCCCAAGTAAGCAGGCAGTCTCATCATGTTTTTCTGCCAGGGGGAAACTTCTCCAGTAAGAATTCCCCTACCTCCCCCACTGTATAATCTTCTCATTAATACACAGTATTGTAAAAGTGATCTATAATTAGATGCTAACCGAGTTTGCCCGTAAAATTGGGTGGGCGAGGTCAGCAAAGCAAGCCGGGAGCCAGCTGATTGTTATGATCAATCAATAACCTATTTATTTCCCAACATTTCTATTAACCTCTACCAGCCAATCACGGTTTCAATTTGAAAGGCTGGGCTCCGCTTTGCTGACTGGACACGTCTGATTGAAAGCGGGACCCTGACACGACCCCGAGGGCAAAATCCAATTAAAATCATTTTCACTTGTAGATTAATATTTTTAGCATGTTCTACATCCTGGGATTCATCATTCCTGGCAATAACTAATGTCTTGAGACACGAGCAGGTGGATTGGCACTGCCATAAATAACAATTGTGATTAATTAGCTCATCACGTCCTAGGATGGCTTTGGGGCGGTGGTCGGTGCAGCTTCTGAGAACTTTTCCCATCACAGGCTGGTTATGCGGTCCTCTGAATCCTATCATTGGATGGTCTTTTCTAAGTAGGAATGGAGTTTGTCCCTGGGTCTGCCTCCCTCTTGAAACTGAGCTCCCTGAGGCCAGGTATCATGCCTCGTTCATCCCAGCAAGTCACTTATTGTTTAGCATATCCAGTTCTCCTGCTCTGGAGATGGTCCCTTCCTCTTTACATCTACCTTGTTACGATAGGAATCGCCATGTTTGTGCAACATGGCCCCACCCCTGGACGCTGTTGATTGGATCAGGGGTAAGGCCCAGCTCAAGGTGGGCCAATGAAAGCCTTTGGGAATTTGGAAGTAGGTTTAAGGGAAGTGGTCCCTTGGCCCAGCATGGGTATTCAGGGGAGTGCTGACTGCCATTATCTGTCCTGTGGGCTGGGAAGTAGTTATAAACGAAAGCAATGCCAAGAGAGGAGAAAGGGTGAGAGAAGGCACAGAGAAGGGATACAGGTTTCCTAGCACACCCTGATCCCTATTTCCAGCCCTTTTCTGAGACCTAGTTGCGTTCCAGCTCAGGTTCTATGAGTCACCCCTGCATTTAATAATAATTATTCTTTCTCCCTACCTCCCCTGCTTGAGTTAATTTGAATGTCAGTTCCTTTCCAACAAACGTATTCCTCAAAATTCAGAGCCCAAGAGATGTCCAATGTCACACACAGGCTGGTGGTAGAACCATCCTCTTTCTCCTGACTCTCTAATGAAGAGCCCTTTGGGGGAAGAAGGGAGTAAGGAATAACTCCCATTTATTGAAGATCTACTCTGTACACATCTGCTTAATCTCTCCCATCCTGGGAGGTAGATTTTATTCTATCTGTTTGCAGGTGAGAAATCTGAGGCTTGGAAGTGAACAGCCTGTCCAGAGAAGAACTGGGGATTTAATGATTTTGACTAGTTCTGTGACTGTCCAGCGCCCTATGCTGCCTCGCTGTAAACACCGGGGTGAGGCTTGCTGGGAGATAGTTTGCCCATGGGAACTCCAGGAGGAAATCAGCCAAAAGTCAAGGTCAGCCCCTTGAAATCCTGCAGAGGAGACACAGGGCCACGAGTTCAGACATGACCAAGACCCCCTATCCTTTTTTTATATATATATAAATTTAGTTATTTATATTTATTTTTGGCTGCATTGGGTCTTCGTTTCTGTGCGAGGGCTTTCTCCAGTTGCGGCGAGCGGGGGCCACTCTTCATCGCGGTGCGCGGGCCTCTCTTGTTGTGGAGCACAGGCTCCAGACGCGCAGGCTCAGTAGTTGTGGTGCACAGGCTCTAGAGCGCAGGCTCAGTAGCTGTGGCTCACGGGCATAGTTGCTCTGCGGCATGTGAGATCTTCCCAGACCAGGGCTCGAACCCATGTCCCCTGCGCTGGCAGGCGGATTCCCAACCACTGCACCACCAGGGACGCCCAAGGCCCCCTATCTTTAAAGACCATCCCCTATAGGACCCACTCATTGCTGTGATCGCTTCAGGACCCCGTCAGGGACCACCCAGGCAGCCCCACCTCCAGCCTCTGGATGTCTCATCGGCCACTGTTGTCTCAGTGTGGCCACTGAGATCATGCCAGCATCTGCACCTGTGTGTTAGGAAAAGCAAAACCAGATCTTCCCAAAGAGGCTCTGCAAAGGGGAAATCCAGAGGACCAAGGTCATGATCTGCTCTGATGCTCTCAGTGATTTTTGTCTCCCGACACTGAGCTATGGTTGTGTGTGTACCAGGCTCTCTTTAATATGCACATCTGGATTGGACTGGGATTCCCACAGCAGATTTCCTAATGGGGAATGGATGGCAATAGGGAAATAAACACAGCTAGGACCAGGTATCCAGACTAATGTATACTGAAGTGTTTCAGCACATATATTCAGGAGTCCAAGAAGATTGGGAAATTCCTGTAGTCCCTGTCTGAACTTGGGCTGCTAGAACAAGACTGGATGGTATATAAATGGAAATTTCTCATAGTTCTGGAGGCTAGAAGTCAGAGATCAGGGTGCTAGCATAGTGGGATCCTGGTAAGTTCTGGGTTGCAGATTGCCAGCTTATATCTTCACATGAGGAAAGTGAGCTAGCTTTTTTTTTTTTACCCCCCTTATAAAGGCATTAACTCCATTCATGAGGACTCCACTATCATGACTTAATTACCTCTCCAAACTCTCATATCCCAGTACCATCCCAGTGGGGACTAGATTTCAACACACGAATTGGTGGGCGCGGGGGGAGGGACCACAGACATTCCAGTCCCTAACAGTCCCAAATTCTAATCTCCAAATCATTTTGGCTGACCATTAAAAAAACCAACCAACCAACCAAACTGGAGGCCTTGTAACACTGCGGTTTCCTTAGCCTCACTTCTGGGGGATTCGGATTCCATAGGTCTGTGGTGCATTTGTCCTTCTGAGATGCTTCCCAGAGGACTCTGACAATCAGCCAGATTTAGAGAAGCCCAGGGCATATCCTTACATTAAAGGCACTGATAAGTCCTTCAATAGATACACCTGTTAATTTCACTCGGTTGATTAAAGTTACTTAACGTGAAATAAATAAAATATATAAAGGGATACGTAACACCTGTTTGTACAAGGTCCACTGTTCAGAGTCTACCAACATTTTTCCTTAATAATTCTATACGCATATCATAACTCCAGTGATTCTTTCATGTCTATCCCACCCTTTTACTGAATCCACTGGGCTGTTCTCTCCCTAAGGGTAAGTATAGTATCTGCCTTACAGTGAAACCAAGAAGGACCCTGCAGGGCCCTGCCAGGTACAAAAACCCTTCTGAGTCCCCTCTCTTACTAGTAGAAAAGCTGTAGTCTCCCGGACCTCGCCTGAGTCCCAAAAGAGCAAGTTCAAGCAGTTAATAATTAGGGAAATAGAGTCACAGAATCTTTAGTTCTTCCCTGAAGGACATAGATAAGTGTCTGAAGCCCACTCCTGAGTTGTTTTACGGATACTAAAACCACCTCCAGAGGGAAAAAGCTAACTGCATGATGACCAGACTGTAGCCATGACATAAGCTGCTCCATCTTGCACAATTCCAAGAACTGGTCTCAAGGAAATGGGAACCAACCAACCCTGGAGCTGAAGATTAACTGCTCTTAAGACAATCAAGATGGCGCTGACCAGACCACCACGTGATCAATTTCAAGATGATCGACGGAGCCGAGTGTGCCGTTCTGCACGTAAGCCCTGCCCGCACACCCTTGAAGCTTTCCTTTAAAAGCTCTTGCCCCCTGATTGACAATGGGGAGCTGGTTTGGGGGGATGCTAGTCTGGCATCTCCCAAGGTCACCGGCTTCCCGAATAATGCATCTTTTTCCACCAATCCTTGTCTCTTAAACATTGACTTTTGAGCAACGAGCAGGTGAAGCTGAGTTGGGTTCCAGCTCTGGCTGGTAAAAACATCCCCCCCAAACAGAGCCTGAGCAAACTAATGTCTCTCAAAATCAGCTCTGAACAGGAGACATGACCCCCTTCTCCTCTTCCTCTCTTCCTACCAATGGCAACACTGATCTCTGGGGGAGAGATTTAGAGCATAGGGATGACGATTTCCCCTTGATCTTCCCAGATGTGAATCTGATTTTCACCCTACAGGTGGTCATAGTTGGGACGCCTATAAAAGCGCTTTTGGTTGGCTGGCAGCGTTGGGTGTTGGGTGCTGGCCACCCGCCTCATTCTCCCAGGTGTGTTCTCCCACTGCTCTGGTATTTGCCTCTGAACAAACTGGTTCCCAGGTATGAGCCCTCCTGAGAGAAGCGGTCAAGACAAGAAGTTTCCCTTTGCTCCATTTCCTGTGCTTTCAAGCCACCAGGGGATTGAAGAGAGTGGTGCCAAGGCTACTGAAATGGGCTTCTCTGTGGAGGGAGCTCTTGTGTTGGAAATCAGGTAAAATTCAGCACGCATAAACCATTCACAATGGCACTTTACACCCCAGGAGCACTAAGATCCCACTAATCTTCAATCAAAATAATTACACCATGAAAGGTGGCGTATACATCCCAAAGGCACTTGGGCATCTGGAACTTAGGGAGAGACCGAACCACCCACATTTGGGGCTTTGCCTTTTAAGGGGTGCAATGACAGGGCAGGACACCGGAGAGCCAGAGGATTCTGCTGGGTGTTGCGGAAAGGGGGCCTGGTCAGCGTCAAGTCCACTCAGCCCACCCATCTCTCCCTCCGAGTAGGGAATGGTTAGCATATGCAAGGCACTTTAAATGCACCATTGGGTTGCACCTGCAGGCCTGTGAGGCTTGTAGTTACCCAGCCTCGAGACCGAAGAAAGAGCCAGGACAGCGAGAGAGACGTCAAATGACTTGTTGGACGGGGGATCTTACACAAAAGGTCCTGGAGCAACACGTCACCACGTGCAGCCAACGGCAGGCAGGACATGGCATCTTCTCCAGCTACTTGGGGGAGAAGGAGGCTGCCATTTATAGGGGGGAATTGACGTCAGGTCAGTTAACAGGGACTTAAGGAAGCCCTATAATGAAGACGACTGGGTGGTCATGTGAGTGAAGCAGGGGCTGGTCGAGCAGGGGGATGGACACAGAGCAAGAGAACATCCATCTTGAGGGGCCTGACCCTACTCTCCACCCCTACAGACCCCACACGACCCTTGCAATCCGGGTCCACCCCTCTGCCCCGATATCCCTGGGGTCAGGCCGGGGCGCACTGCAACCAAACACCACAAATGCAATCTAGACACCAGCAGCTAAGGAGCATCACAAGTACGCCAGGTGCTTGTCGGGTCAGTTTTTCACGTAAGTCCAGCGGAGGACCACAACGGCAATCAGACTCATCTCGCAGGGAGGGAACCACTGCCGCCCCGTCTGAGAACAGATTCCCTCCACTCAGACTAGGGTCGAAACGTAAGCTTCAACAGGCGCAAGACAGGGAATATCACGACCATCGAGCAAAATACAAACAGTCACGGCACTGAGACAACCCACCTGCCTGCAGGCCACACCCCCTGTCCACCCTCGGTCCCCACAGCCGGCGCTGAATACTGAAGAGGTGGTTAAGCAACAGGCCACAGGGTTAATATAATGGCGCCTTTCTCCAGGAGGGGCCCAGGTTAATTACCTTAGCAGCCCTAGGCGGGGTCGGGGAGAAGACAGGGGAAATCTGTAAGCCCCTTTCTAATGCTGTTCTCCACGAAGCGGCAGACACAAACCACCGGGACTTACCTGTCAGTCCCAGGCCACTTTATAACTGTTCCCCGGGGATAGATCCTGAGCCAAGGCCAAAAGTGAGTTGTTGCCCTGACAGGTGGCTGGCAACGGTCCTTTGCTCCCTCGGTGTCAACAGTTGAGCTAGTGTTGACTAGTTGCCTCTAGGTTAACACGGCGTAGGCGCCGGGACGATGCTCCGGGGACGCTCAGTGATATTTCGCAGGGCTCAAGTCAGCCTCCTGGTCCAGGTGTTGAGAGCGAGTTCCCCTCTCAATCGTTCAAGTGGTCCCTTCATAGCCCCGCAGTGGTGGGGTAGCAAGGCAGGTGGAAAAGCGAGTGTATGGCATTTTTATTCAGCCCATCCCTGGGCTTCATGGTCCTTGGTGGCTATCCATGTCCACGCGGGTCCTGTAGGTCACGCACAGCTGTTCTAGACCCAGAATAGTGGTTGTGATGCTCGATGACTTGGGTCAGCTCCCACCTGTGGTAACGCGTTGTAGACGGCCTGTAGCTGTGGTCCCATCCCCCTATATCGTTGCTCTGCCCCCTCCCATAGCTGGGACCAGAAACCCAAGGGTTCTCTTATTATTTTGCCATTGTCACAGACCCTAACCAAACCCCTCTGGGGTAACTGGCCGCGTCCAATTCACAAGGCTGTCCCTGAGTTAATATCCCTAAAGCCTGTGTCTGTAATTGCGTTGGGGTGCTGTTTCGGGGTAGGCTTGTCTTACCCGTCCAGATAACACCCAAGTATCTGATGGATAATCCAGGTCCTTGTGTTTCCTCATTCACCAGCCATCCCCGTGCAGTCAGATGAACCCCGAGGGTGGAGCTGCTACTTCTAAACTGGAAAGAGACTCTGAGTTGAACAGGGCATCCTCAATGTAAGGAAGAGAAAGGCGGCTCTGGTGGTGGCCAGCTGCCACAGGGCCCCGCGTGCTAGTGGACGGCCGCCTCGGGATCACCCCCCCCAGCTTTCCGTTCCCGACAGCTCGGCGCTCACGGGAGTTTCCTCGGCCTCCTTGTTGGCCGGCCAATTGTTGGGCTGCACCAGCGGGCCTGTGAGCCTTGTAATTGCCCAGGCTTGAGCCTGGTACATCAACGGTCACTGTACACGGGACCTTACACGTCCGAAGCAAAGGGTCCTGGGGCGACACCCTGCCATGCGCAGCAGACAGCGCGCAGAACATGGCGGCACTCTTTACCCCGGGTTGGGGGTGGGGGAAGGAGGCTGCCATTTATACGGGGCTCATCAGTTACCAGGGAAACCAGCAGCTTGGGCACGTCCCTCACGGCCCTCAGGTTAATGAGCACCACAAGGGCAGGTGTTTCCCTTTAATAAACTAGCAGGTGGAGCCGCTCTGGGCTAAGGATTAGGACAATCACTAGCTGGGGGCTGGAGGGGGGAGGGGCAGGTACGGTCACGTGAGCAGGTGCAGGTGAAGCAGGGGCTAGTCGATCAGGGGACATAACAGAGAGCAAGAGAACAGCCATACATGCACTGCTTCATTGCACCCTTGCCATAGCTTTGTCACCGTTATCTCCTATTACAGGTGAGGAAACCGAGGCACAGAGAAGTTAAATAATGCACCCTTCAAAGCCCCACAGGAAATGTACCCCACAGATGGTACATTCGAATTAGCCTAGTTTAATAAAGGTACCGTTTACAGAGGTCAGGGTAGTGTATTCGTTTTCTATCGCTGCATTAAAAAGTAGCCCCAAACTTCGTGGCTTTAAATTGCATCCGTCTGTCAGCTCACAGTTCTATAAGTCACTAGTTCAGACATTGTGTACTTCGATTTTCTGCTCAGGGCCTCCCAAAGTTGAAATCAAGGTGTCGCTGGGGCTGTGGTCTCATCTGAGGCTCAGGGATCTCTTTCAAGTTCATTCAGGGTGTCAGCAGAATTCAGTTCCTTGTAGTTGTAGGACTGAAGTCCCTATTTTCTTGCTAGCTGCTTGCCGAGGGACAGCTGTTGTCTCCTAGAGACCACTCTCAGACCCTTGTCATGTGTCCCTCTCCACAGGCAGCTCATGGCATGGATGTTTGCTCCTTTGAGGCCAGCAGGAGACACTGTCTCACACTTCCAATCTCTCTGATTTTTTTAAAGGATCACCTGATTAGGCCAGGCCCACCTGGGATAATCTTTCTTTTGATGAACTCAAAGTCAATGGACTAGTAACTGAGTTACAGTGTGAAATCTCATCCTATTCACAAGTCCAGCCCCCACTCAAGGGGAGGGGATTATATAGGGTGTGTTCACCAGGAAGCAGGAATCATGCGGGGCATCTTTGTATTCTGCAACCAAGAGGCAGGAGATCAGAAACTACCAGGCTTTGTGGGTTCCCTGGGGATAGTCATGGAGGGACTTGCTGACCATCCCTAGTCATGAATAGATGAGAAAAGGGGGTGGTTATAGAGCTGGGAGAGAGGGATGGCTGTGGGGGAGGGCTACCTAGCAGAAGCTGGACCTCTAGTTGAGGGGCACAGCTGGTCCATGACCTAAGCATGGGCTTAGGGTGTCAGAAAGATCAGGACACAAAAGGGATTAAAAATAACTTCAACCAATGGAACCAGGAAATCTAGAAAGGAGTTCATTTAACCTCCGCATGTGCGCACATTTTGTGTTTTATGGTTTACATTGTTTTAATTTTGATTTACATAGGGGATCACATGGGGATCCATAATCTTTTCTGAGCGTAGGGCTTCTGAAGATCTGTACCTGCTCCTGCCCATAAACAGCAGGGCCAGGGGAAGGGACTAGGAGAGTCCCTCATCTTAGTGATCTAGGATGGATAAGAGCATCCCCTTTTCCAGAAGGAAGAAAATGAGAGGAAGGTTGCTACTGACCCCCTTAGGCTCCCTGCATGGTGCTTAAGTACATGGCTTTGGGGTCGGGCTGCCTGAATTTAAGTCTTATTTCTGCCACTTACCAATTCTGTGATCTTGGACATGTCATTATTTACGATTGAGCCTCAGTTTCCTCATCTGCAAAATGGGAATGATACCAGCTTGCTGCGTCATTGTGAGGGCAACCAAGGCAAATGCACTTTGTAAACACTGTAAAAAGATGGATAATCACTCATTCCTTATTTATTGTATGTCTGCTATGTGCCAAGTTCCATGAGAGGCACTGGGGATGCAGAGGTGACCAGGACAGACTAGGTCCTTGCTCCCATGGAGTATATTGTATTTTCATAAACAAATAATGAGTCAGGTTGTGGTAAGGGCTACAAAGAAAAAAAAAAAATCAGGGAATTCCCTGGTAGTCCAGTGGTTAGGACTCAGCACTTTCACTGCCGGGGCCCAAGTTTGGTCCCTGATCGGGGAGCTAAGATCCTGTAAGCCATGCAGTGTGGCCAAAAAACAAAAATATAAAATCACAGAAGAAAAGTAATCAGGGGAACAGACTGGAAATTAATGGTGGGGCAGGTTCTATTTTAGAAGGTGTATTGGTCAGGGTTCTCTGGAGAAATAGAACCAATAGGATCTATAGTTTATTATAAGGAATTGGCTCACGTGAAGTCCCACGATGTGACATCTGCAAGTCGGAGACCCAGGAAAGTTGATGGTGTAGTTCCAGCTTGAGAACCAGAACCGGTGCTATAAGTTCTAGTCCAAGTCCAAAGGCCTGAGAACTGGAGAACCCATGGTATAAATTCCAGTCTGAGTCTGAAGATCTGAGAACAGGGGCAATGATGATGTAAGTCTAGGACTTACAGGAGATGGTATAAGTCTTCTGGGGGGCAGGAGAAGACTAGGGTCCCAGTTCAACAGTCGTACAGTGGGAGAAAATTCTCCCTTCCTCTGCCCTTTTTGTTCTATGCAGGCCCTCAATGAATTAGATGATGCCTACCTGCGTTGGGGAGGGTGCTCTGCATTACTCAGTCTACTGATTCAAATGCTAATTTCACCTGGAAACACCTTCACACACACAGACACACACACACACACACACACACACACACACACACGGAGAGAAATAAATAATGTTTAACCAAATAAGTGAGCAACCCCGTGGCCCACTAAAGTTGACACAAAAATTAACCATCACAGAAGGGACAGTCAAGGATGGCCTCTCTGAGGAGGTGACATTTAAACAGAAGCCTGAGTATTAGTTATCAAAGCCGTGTAACAAATCACTACAAACTTAAAATAACGTACATTTATTATTGCACAGTTTCTGTTGGTCGGGGTCCAGGCGCAGCTTTGCTGGGTGCCCTTCTTCAGGATCTCATCTGAAAGCTACCATCAAGGTGTTCGCTGGGGCTATGGTCTCATTTGAGGTCTCATTGTGGTCTCTCTCTTTTATTTTTTTCTTCCTTAAAGCCTTTACTTTTCAGACATGACGGAAAAATCTCACAGGTACACATGGAAAAGCAATACATGATCACAGCTGAAAGTGAAGACAATCTAGTCGGAAAGCTTTTACTCCTGTCAGCTAATGTTGAAGCTGAAGGATCCACTTCCAAGCACACATGGCTGTTGGCAGAACACAGTGCCTTGCGGGCTGTAGGACAGAGGGTCTCAGTTTCTTGCTGGTTGTCAGATGGAAGGTGCCCCCAGTGCCTTAGCTGGTTGTTGGCTGTTGGCCACTGTCAATTCCTTGTCCCATGGGCCTCCCCAGCATGGCTATTCGCTTCATGGAAGCCAGCAGGGAGACTCTGCTGTAAAGATGGGCATTACAGTCTTATATAATGTCATTATGAACTTGATGGGGACATTTCCCATCCTCTTTACTGTATTCTATTGGTTAGAAGGAAGTCACAAGTCCTGACCACATGCAAGGGTAGGAGATTATATGGCGGGGGGGGATAAGCACTGGGAGGTGGGGATAATTGGGGGGTCACCTTAGCATCTGTCTGCCACAGCTTATATGAAGTGGATGGAGCCAGCCAAGTGGAGATCTGGTCTGCCAGAGGGAAACGGCAAGAGCAAAGGCCCTGAGGCAGGACCCTGCTTGGTGGGTTTAAAGAACAGCAAGAAAGGAGGGTGAGAAAAGAGGTTGAAAGGGTTGTGGGGAGGGGGTCAAATCACGTGGGTCTTGCAGGTCAGAGCAAGGCTTTTGGATTTTATTCTGAATGTGACAAGGAGTCACTGGAGAGTTTTGGTCAGGGGAATACTAAGATCTGATTTATTAACTTAATTTTTTCCTAAATTAAAAAAATGCAGTAGAATACACATTACATAAAACTTACCATTTTAAAGGGTGCAATTCAGTGGCATTTAGTACATTCTCAGTGTTGTGAAACCATGACCATTATCTAGCTCCAGAACATTTTCATCGTCCCCAAAAGAAATCCTGTACCCACTACCCGTTACCCACTAGCAAACACCCCCCATTCTCTCCTCCTCCCAGCCCTTGGCAACCAACTAATCAGCTTTCTGTCTCTGTGAATTTACCTATTCTGGGTATCTCATGTAAATGGAATCATGTAATATGTATCTGGATTTTTTCATTCAGCATAATGTTCATCCACGTTGTAGCATGCATCATGACTTTCATTCCTTTTTACGGCTGAATAATATTCCACTATATGGACATACCACATTTTGCTTATCCATTCATCCATTGATGGATATTTGGGTTGTTTCTACCTTTTGGCCATCGTGAATAATGAATAATGCTGTTACGAACATTGGTTTACATGTGTCTTTCGGAACACCTGATTTCAGTTCTTTTGGGTATACGTCTATACAAATAGCAGTTGAATTGTTGGGTCATATGGTTACTGTATGTTTAACTTGTGCCAGACTGCTTTCCACAGTGGCTACACCATTTTACATCCCCACCAGCAGTGTATGAGTGTTCCAATTTCTCCACATCCTTGTCAACACTTATTATTACCCATATATATATATTTTTTGCAGCACGTGGGCCTCTCACTGTTGTGGCCTCTCCCGTTACGGAGCACAGGCTCCGGACGCGCAGGCTCAGCGGCCATGGCTCACGGGCCCAGCCACTCCACGGCATGTGGGATCTTCCCGGACCGGGGCACGAACCCGCGTCCCCTGCATCGGCAGGCGGACTCTCAACCACTGCGCCACCAGGGAAGCCCTGTTATCCATATTTTTGATTCTAGCTATCCATGTGGGTGCAAAGCGGGATCTTCCTGGGCCTTTGATTTGCGTTACCCTGATGACTGCTGATGCTGAGCATCGTTTCATGTGCTTTGGGTCACTTGCGTATCTTCTTCGGAGAAATCTCTGTTCAGCTCCTTTGCTCATTTTTTAAAAACTGGGTTGTTTGTCTTTTAGTGGTTGAACTGTAAGAGTTCTTTATATAGGTTTTGTTTGTTTGTTTGTTTGGCTGCGTTGGGTCTTCTACATGCAGGCTTTCTCTAGTTGTGGCAAGCGGGGGCTACTCTTTGCTGCAGTGCGCGGGCTTCTCATTGTGGAGCAAGGGCTCTAGGGAGCACAGGCTTCAGTACTTGTGGCATGCGGGCTCAGTAGTTGTGGCTCGAGGGCTCTAGAGCACAGGCTCAGTAGTTGTGGCACACGGGCTTAGTTGCTCTGCGGCATGGGGGATCTTCCCGGACCAGGGCTCGAACCTGTGTCCCCTGCATTGGCAGGCGGATTCTCAACCACTGTGCCACCAGGGAAGCCCTATATAGATTTATTTTTATGGAACTATTATCACTGCTCCCAGTAGGGCTCTGCCTGGATCCACAGGCATCAGGAGTGTCCTCTGCTTAATAGGAAAGGGGCTAGAAATGTCCCTCTCCTTGAGCTGCCCACTCGCTCACTAATCTCCATCAACTTCTCTCCAGAGAGCAGAGCCAATAATCCCTTCTCCCATCAGCCTCAGGCTTCGTTGAAATTTACTGTGAAGGTTCCTAGGGGTCCTCTCACCTAAATGCCTCCCTGGGGCACTGCTCAGCCAGCTTTGTGGGGAGCTCTCCAGCTAAGAGGAAGGGGTTCTCTGGGGAGGAGTGTGGGTGTACAGCTCCTGTCTCACCTCCCACCTTGTGGGTTAGAGACTCAGACCCTGGGGTCAGCCCAGAATTCTGCCTGCATCAGGTCTCAGTGACGTCACGGCTTTTGCCGAGGCTTATGGACAAATTAGGAAGTTAATCCAGCCAGGAGAGCCTGGGAGCCCCCTAGGGCTTTTGGTCTCTGGTCTGCCACCATGGAGCTCTGCGGCTTTGCCAAAGTCACCTGGAGTACTTGGGCCTCATCTCTGAAATGGGCCTGTATCCCTGTTAGAAGGAGTTGGTTTGAAACTTTCAAAACAGATTCTGTGATAGATTTAAGAAATGTCCCATTCAGGGCATCACCTCCTCCAGTAGCCTCTGACCCCTCAGATTACATCAGGCGACTGCCCAGCTACCTGGATTACCCTACCATCCATATCTCTGTTTGGTTGTGATTGCCTGTTACATGTCTCTTACTCTCATTGGCATGTCCCACCACCTTGAGGGTACGAACTGATCACGTCAGTTCCTGCTCAGAACTCTTTGAAGACTTCCCATCGCTTCCCAGCTCTTTGAAGACCAAATCCTTACTTTGACCCCAGATCCCTGCATGGGTTTGCATTGTTTCCCTCTTCTGTGTGAACTTGCACAGCCCTTTCCCTCTGTTCCAGCCACAAGGGTCACCTTCAGGTCCTTTATGCTTCCTACCACAGGGCCTTGACACATGCCATTCTCTTTGAATGGTTGCCCTTCCTTTCCCTCCTCCCTTAATCATGCCCACTCATCCTTCAGATTTCAGCACAAGCTTCACTTCTCCAGGGATTAGGTCAAATTCTCATTATCAGCTCTGAGGATCCCTCCTTCCTAGACTAGTCATTGCTTTCATGATTGGATAAGCAACTGTTTCCCCTTGCAGAGGTCCTGAGAGCAGGGACCATGCCTGTTTGTCTTCCTTTGTAGCCCCAGCGCCTTGCCCAGTTCCTGGAGCAGACTAGGCATTAAGTAAATTATGTTAAATAGCGAAGGAATCTTTGTGCTCTTGGAGTCAGGCCCTGGCACGTCGCAGGTGCAAGATAACTGGTTCCGTTTGTGCTGAATAAATGAATGGGTTCTCCGTGGTCTGGTGGATCCCATCTCTGCTTCTATGTGGTGTCAATGGCACGGCTTTGGGGTGGACAGACCGGAATTTGAATGCAGCCTCTTCTACTTTCCAGCTGTGAACTTGGCAAGTCTCTTCCTTCTTTTCCAAGAACCCATTTCTTGGTCTGTCCACTGAGGGTCTTCATTGGGGGCTGCAGAGAGGATCTCACGGAGGATGGTTTCAAAGCCCTCGGTTAGCCAAAGTCCTTTGCAAATGTACTTGGAGAAATACCGTTTCCCCCAACATCCTTCCATGGAGATCGGTGGTTCAGACCCTGCTGAGTGAACCCACTTCTGGGCCTGGAGGCCAGGGCTGCAGTCCTCAAGTCTCCTCCCTTTCCTGACCCTCCTCTGTCAGAGATGCTTGATAAACAGTGGCACTGGCCGAATTTCCTGGTACCCTGAGTGATTGGGGTTTGTGGTCACAAATTTGAACATCCTGGATGTAATTCCTGAGTCTGGTCACCTGTGTCTTGCAGGAGGGAGGAAGGTGGACAGATTTAGCAGTGGGATGTGCTGCAGCTGCTCTGGGTCCTGTCTTCTTGCTTTATGGGCGTGAGTTCTGAAGCACGGTCACGTGCATGCAGCTCCTTTCTCCTCCACTGTAGTCCATATGGAGCTTCCCCCACCCTCATCCCCCAACTAACTTATCTATTTTTATTGTTTCTTATCTCTTAATTATAACAGAAGGCATGCTTGTTGTTTAACAGAGGTTTCAAACAATAGAAAGTGAAAGCTCTTTTCGCCCCACTCGAATCTCACATTCTAGGGTAACCAGCGCGGAGTGTGGTGTGGGTACCACCAGCCCCTGTCTCTATGACACTCTTAAAACTTGTATGTGGGGGCTTCCCTGGTGGCGCGGTGGTTGAGAGTCCGCCTGCCGATGCAGGGGACACGGGTTCGTGCCCCGGTCCGGGAAGATCCCACGTGCCGCGGAGCGGCTGAGCCCGTGAGCCATGGCCGCTGAGCCTGCGCGTCCGGAGCCTGTGCTCCGCAACGGGAGAGGCCACAACAGTGAGAGGCCCGCGTACCGCAAGACAAACAAACAAACAAAAAACAAACAAACAAAAAACTTGTATGTGAAATGCTGGAGGGGGTGTGGAGAAAACGGAACCCTTTATGGGAGCAAACTGCTCTTCAGGCTCACCTTGGAAATTCCTGCCCAGTGCCAGTGTCACCTGCTCCGCGAAGACTCCCAGGTTCAGCTGACCTTGCTTGTCTCGTGTCCCGCTGGACCCTGGAGCAGCTTCCAGCCCGGCACCCAGCACTCTGACTTTTGTTTCCTCATGTGGATTTTTTTTCTAACCAGGCCATTGTGTCTTAAAATGAGGTCCCCCCACTGCCTCTCAATCTCTGAGGCTAGGTGGGCTCATTAAAAATGCAGGTCCGGGCTTCCCTGGTGGCGCAGTGGTTGGGAGTCCGCCTGCCGATGCAGGGGACACGGGTTCATGCCCCGGTCCGGGAAGATCCCACGTGCCGCTCCAAAAAAAAAAAAAAAATGCAGGCCCCTCTGAATCAGCATCTCAGGGGTGGGCTCAAAATCTGCCTTTCTAACAAGCCACCTGCCAAGTAATTCTTTTTTTTCTTCTACTTTTTATTTTATATTGGAGTATGGTGGATTAATAATGTGTTAGTTTCAGGTGTACAGCAAAATGATTCCATTATGCATATACATGTATCTATTCTTTTTCAAATTCTTTTCTCATTTAGGTTGTTACATAATATTGAGCAGAGTTCCCACTTCTTTTTCATTTAACAATGTATCTGGAAAATTGTTATACCTCAGTCCGTATAGAGGTCCTGTGTTCACATTTATTTATTTAATTTTGAGGAAGTAATATATCCACTGTTAAAATATATAATAAAATATATTAAACGTATTTATGTGTAAAATATATAAATATATTTGAAGGAAGACAGTAAGAAATCTCCCTCCCATGTCTATGCAACCCCTCCCCCACGAATAACTATGATTCTTAGTTTTTTATATCTTTCCATATATATATATCCAGAGTATATTTATATTCTTACTTTACCCCTCTTTTTTACTCAAGAGTGATACACTATATATGTGTATTTTGGAGATATTTCCATTTTAGTACATAAACAGTTTCCTCATTCTTTCCTTTCTTTTTTTTTTAAACAACTGCATATAGCACAGCATTCCACAGTATGGATAAATCAAAATGTGTTCATTCTTTTAGAAACTATTATTTTATTTCACTAAATAAGTGATACAGCGTAGGTATAAAACTCAAGGTGCAGAGGGGTAGCCAGTGAAAAATCAGTTTCTCCCACTTCTGTCTCCAGATTACTCAGTTCCTCCATCTGGAAACAAACACCATTCCCAGGGTCACACTATCCTTCTTGAGTTGGGCTGTGTAATACGTGGTGTACACACACACATGCATACATGCACACTTACACTTTTCCCTTCTTTTTCAGCCTCAACCAATGAGGCAGAGATTAGCCTGCACAAACACCTCTGTTCTCAGGTGTGGACGGATTGGGACGTGTCATCACTGAGTTCAATGCCAAGGGCATTGCCAATTTTGATGGATGTTTCCAAGTTTCGTTCCTAGGAGGCGCCATATACATCTCTACGTGGATCCTTCAATGCCCAGGGTCTGGGCTGGCTCTGAAGGGATGGGAAGCCAAGGGGAAGTCTGCCTCCTCTTCTTTGCTCAGCCTTACCCTCTGTGTCCCTCCTTCCAAACTTTCCCCCAGCTCCGGCTTCACGGTCAACCTTTTCTGGGCAGTGTGCTTGCTCCTGTATCCCCAACAAACTGAAGCTCCATTCACGGGTCTTTCGTATCACCAAGTCCATATGTCCCAAAGGGTCTTCTCTGCAGGTGAATAGGTGGAAGGGAACCATTTTACTCCTCCAGTCAAACACATAGTTTCACCAATTCGGGGTGAAACTACGTTAAAGCGGGTCTCTTTACTGCAGGACTTTTCAGTGCCTCTAGTATGCTAACATACACTGGGATCTCTAAGAAGTCTTAGAGTCTGTAGACTGCTTTGACTACACAATTTCAGACATGCCAATATGGTTTCACTGCTTTATTGTCATGAAGGGGAGCCTGAAGCCCAGAGAGGGACTGCTACTTGTCCAGTGTCACACATCGATGGTGGAGATCTGAATTTCTAGCCTTCCCGTGTCCGTGACAGCAATGTAGTGAGTCCTCAGTGCCTTCTCCCTGCACCAGCAGCTCTAAACGTGGAGCATCAAGGTGTCCTGGTGACCTTCAGGGACACCAAGACGTGTAGATTCACTAAATTTTGTTTTCTGGGCCACGCCACGCGGCTTGTAGGATCTCAGTTCCCCGACCAGGGGTCGAACCTGGGCTACGGCAGTGACAGCGCTGAATCCTAACCACTAGGCCACGAGGGAACCCCCTAGATTCATTAAATTTAAAATAACTGCATAGGATCCTTCAAAAGTGTTAAGATCACAAAAACAAGGGAAGGTGAGAAACTGTCACAGACTGGAGAGAGTTAGGAGACATGACCACTAAATGCAACGTGCTTTCTTGGGGTGGATCTGCTTTAGTGAAAAACCAGGTGAAATCCAAATAAAATCTGTAGTATAATTAATAGTATGGCACCAATGTCAGGTTCTTAGTTTTGATCAGTGTACCATGGTCATGTACGATATTAACACTGGGGGGTGCTGGGTGAAGGATACACCAGAACGCTCTGGGTTTTTTTGTTTTTTCTTTTTGCGGTATGCGGGCCTCTCACTGTTGTGGCCTCTCCCGTTGCAGAGCGCAGGCTCAGTGGCCATGGCTCACGGACCCAGCTGTTCCGCGGCATGTGGGATCTTACTGGACTGGGGCACGAACCCGTGTCCCCTGCATCGGCAGGCAGACTCTCAACCACTGCACCACCAGGGAAGCCCCAGAACACTCTGTTTTATCTTTGCAGCTCTTCTATAAACCTAAAATGATTTCTGAAAAGGGAGCTTCACGGCCTGCAGAGTGTGGGTGGCTGCTGCGTTCCCGGGGACCGTCGTCCGCGATACAGCAGTACAGCCATGGCAGAGCTGCAGCCCACGTCCAGCAGACTCACCGACGAGGCCGCCCTTGTCTGCTGCACCTACCCGGGCCCCAGCACCAAGGATCTTCTCTTGCAGCAGACCATGCTGCGAATTAAGGATCCTAAGTAGTCACTGGATTTTTATCCTAGAATTCTTGGAATGACACTACTCCAAAAATTAGATTTTCCCACTATGAAATTTTCACTCTGTTTCTTGGCTTATGAGAATAAAAATGACATCCCAAAAGATAAAGATAAAAGACTAGCATGGGCCATTCTCCAGAAAAGCTATGCTTGAACTGACACACAACTGGGGCACTGAAGAGGATGAGATGCAGAGTTACCACAGTGGCGATTCAGGCCCTCGGGGATTTGGTCACATTGGAATTGCTGTACCTGATGTTCACAGTGCTTGTATAAGATGTGAAGAACTGGGAGTGAAATTTGTGAAGAAACCTGATGATGGTAAAATGAAAGGCCTGGCATTTATCAAGATCCTGATGGCTACTGGATTGAAATTTTGAATCCTAACAAAATGATAATTTTATTTAGTTCTGTGAGAATGCTGCTTTGAGATTTCAGTGAAGACATTGTGGAAGGTGAAAAAGGAAACAATGTGATTCAAGATATTCAGTTAAGGGCTTCCCGCTGGTGGTGCAGTGGTTGAGAGTCCACCTGCCGATGCAGGGGACGCGGGTTCGTGCCCCGGTCCGGGAAGATCCCACATGCCGCGGAGCGGCTGGGCCCATGAGCCATGGCTGCTGAGCCTGCGCGTCCGGAGCCTGTGCTCCGCAACGGGAGAGGCCACAACAGTGAGAGGCCCGCGTACTGCAAAAAAAATAAAATAAAATAAAATAAAAGATATTCAGTTAACAGAAGCATCTAGGACTGATGGATTATTGTCTCAATTCAAATTATTCTTAAGTCCATTTCCCTTTCCTATTTCAGCTATGTTTTTCACCTAACTGTTCAGCCATTCTAGTTTTAAAGTAGTGGTTTGTCTTATGTCCTTGAATGTAGTTGTATAACTTTTTTTTTTTTTTTTTTTTTTTTGCGATACGCAGGCCTCTCACTGCCGTGGCCTCCCCCGTCGCGGAGCACAGGCTCTGGACGCGCAGGCTCAGCGGCCATAGCCCACGGGCCCAGCCGCTCTGCGGCATGTGGGTTCCTCCCGGACCGGGGCACGAACCCGCGTCCCCTGCATCGGCAGGCAGACTCTCAACCACTGCGCCACCAGGGAAGCCCTAACTTTACTTTTTTTAGGCAATAATTAGAACAATTCCTTTCAGGGGCTGCATTTGCCTTCTATCTCCTGAAGAGATACAAGTCTACAAGTCTGCCTTTGAATCATCATTTTCAAAAAAAAAAAAAAAAAAACCAACACTTAATATGTTTTTGTTGTGGTTACCTTCTGGGGTTTCAGTTCCTCAGAAGTAACTTTTCAGAATGGGAAGTAAAGAACCCCGAAAGAAAGTGAAGCTTCATGTATATTTCCAAAAAAAAATAAACAAACAAATAA
This sequence comes from Delphinapterus leucas, assembly GCF_059928025.1. Lineage (NCBI taxonomy): Eukaryota > Metazoa > Chordata > Mammalia > Artiodactyla > Monodontidae > Delphinapterus > Delphinapterus leucas. Next base: position 20,215,885 of record NC_143142.1, read on the forward strand.
AATTATTTCAAAATAAAAAGCTAAAAATGCATATATTAGTTATGCCAAATCAAACTCCATCCTGCACTGGATTCAGCCATAGAAAAACAGAGGCAAGCCCAAAATCTATGTTAGAATGCTGTATGAAAATATCTTCGGGAAATATACCCAAGCATGCTGATCATCTTGGTTACTTGTGAGCAGGGCCCCGGGTGGCTACTGTAAAAGGAGGGAGACTTTTCACAGTTGATTCTTTAATACCTTTTGGATTTTGAACTATGTACCTGTATTCTCTTTCAACAATTAAATCTTAAAAATAATTGAAGAGAGAAATTGGAAAAACATTACTTCGGACTTCTGGGGGCAAACAGAACGAATGAGATAGTAACAATACTGCTCATTGCTGTTAGTGTTTATTGGAGGTCCTGTGATGTGCTTGGTGCTGTGGTGAGCACGGAACAGGGAAGAACTCATTGAATCCCCTCAACAATGCAAGACCCCCGTTTTATAGAAGAACAACCATTTGTTCAAGTTGTCATGTAGAAAGTGACAGAGCTGGAATTTGAGGTCAAGTCTGCCTCATTCCATCACCTGAGCTTTTAATCATTCTTTCTACTACTGTGGGATAAATATGCATGCAGGAGGCTATGGGAGCAAACAAGATGAGGCATGCAGCAGACGCTGTTGGAGTCCAGCCCATAGTCCCTTGCCCTGCATTTCTTTCCCTGGGGTGGGGAGAGGCTCTCTCTGACCATTGGACCTGCGCTACCCATGCTCTGGTCAGCTAAAAGAGCTGGTGAATTACGCCCCAACCAATGACTAATAGAAGCTGGTGTATAGATAACCTAGCTCCCTCCCCTCTGGGTGACACCCTGTGTCATTTGAGTGACAGGATTGAGCCCTGTTGCCCGCGGTGGTAACCTGCTTGATAACATATCCCTTCCCTGTCTCACTTCTCTTCTCTCCTGCCAAATAAATCACCTGCGTGCAAATATTCATCTCTGGGTCTGCTTCTGGGAGCTTCCAGGCCAAGAAGAGCCCCTACTCTAGTCTGGAGGAGGTAGAGAAGACTGCCAAAATAAGTGAATTTTATTTATCTTTACATCCTTAAAAATGAGACGTATTTTACATTTAGTGAAATCTTGGTCTTTAAGCATATAGTTAGATCAATTTGATGGAGGCGTACGCTTGTGTAACCCACATACCCATCGAGAGAGAGCATGTCCGCCACCCCAGAAAACTCCCTTGTGCCTGTCTCGGGCAATCCCTCCATCCCCAGAAGCAACCCCTTATCTGATTTCTGTCACTATAGGTTAGTTTCTTCTATTCTAGCACCTGTAAATGGAATCATACAGTAAGTGCCCTTTCGCATTTGGCTTCCCTCACTCAGCAGAATGCTTCTGAGATGTATCCATGCTGTAGCATGTGTCAATAGCTCATTTCTTTTCTATTGCAGTAGAATATGAATATCTCATAGTATGTTTATTTATTCTCCTGTGGATGGACAGGTACCTGAGGTATTTCCGGGTTTTGCCTATCATGAATACAAGCTGCTATGAACGTTCTCGCGCAAAACTTTTTTGAGAATCTATGTTTTCATTTCTTTTAGATAAATTTCTTGGAGTGGGATTAATTGGTCACATGGCAAGTATATATTTAACTTTTTAAGAAATTGCTCAATGGTTTCCAAGTGACTATAGCATTTTTTATTCCCAACCATAATAAATGAGCACTCCAGTTCCTCCACATCCCTGCCAACACTTGATGTCATTGGGCTTTTTCATGTTATCCATTTAGCTGGGCCTGTAAGGGCAAACTGGACTTCGGAGGATGGGGGAACACAGGCCCCCAGAGTGTCAGGCATTACCCAAACAGCATTACAGTTGCCAAATATGGGTGATTTCTTTGACAGTTTCAGCAAGCAGTGAAGTCCTCCTGTAGAGAGCCAACTCTGAACACCTCTCCTCTTTTTCCCACTCTGTGCTTGCAGCAGACAGCATGCCTCTCAGGCTCAGACCAGGAAGTCTAGTTCTGAACTCTGTCTCTCGGGTGTGAGCAAGTAAAACAAAATTTTTTGTTTGGCTTTAAACATTTTTTTCTTTCTGAGTCTGTTGGACCAAGGGAATCAGATTATTTACAGAGTACAAGCGATTTTATGAGAAGTTTAAAAGCAAATTCATCTGTGCTAAGCTACAATCTGGTGATGGGGTCAAAGCTCTGCAGTCACACATCCACTGAGCGCAGAAGGAGACGTTAGCACCAACAGTGACAGATCTTAAATCCTGATCTTCCAGCTTTTTGAAAGCTCATTCCCCTGCTTGAAAAGTTTTATTGGCTCTCATCACCAGAAGACTAAAATACACACTCCACAAACCCTTGGGTGGAGAGTACTCTCCACCTACTTCCTCTCTGTTCCGGTTCTACTGACTCCCTTGGGTGTCTCAAATACGCCAAACTCACTCCTGCCCAGGGCCTTTGCATGTGATATCTCCTCTGCCTAGAATGCTCTGCTTCCTGCTCTTAACGGCTGGACTTCTTAACCCTGGGTCTCAGCTCTTCAGCATTTTTGCCACCTTTTCAAGAGATTACTTTCCCTAATCACCAAATCAAAGTCGTTTCTTTACAGAACTAGATCCCTCATCTTTCTGTTGCAGAAAAAGAATCTATGGGAGTCACAGGCCTTCCCCTCCATCCACCTGGAGGGAGAAGAGAGAAACACCAATGACCCACCTCTGGTTTGTCTTTCTGTCGGGAACACAGAGATGTGCGTTGCAACATCATTCCAAGGGCAGTCCACCATCAGGTATAAGATCATCAATCCAAATGCCATGGTTTTCTTGGGAAGTTATTTTTACAGGATGTGGCAACCATTTCTAAAGTCTTAAGAATTTTTCAAGACCCTTTTGCTCTCTGTGTACTTTCAAGACAAGTTGTTAATAGTTATAAATGTTAACTTGTACGAGCCTCCACGTGGCACTGAATAACGAGATCGTGTGTTCCTAAGATGGTCCTCAATTTCACATCTTCTCAAATCTGGCTCTCTGAACTTTGTTTTCTAATGCAGGAAGAGATCTGTGCCTTGGTCATTACAGGGGAGAAGAGCCTTTTCTTTCGTCTCCTTCTGGGAGGACTTAGTAGGAACATGCATGTGCGTGCAATAACTGGATGGATGCACAGCGGTGAAAGCTAAGCTGAAATGTCTGATAAATTGGTTGGAGGCCCAAGGGCACAGGGGGCCTGCAGCTGTGTGTGGGTAACTGTCCCCATTGGACCAAGAACCTGCCCTTCCGGGTACTTCCCCGCTTGGTGCAGACACCACAGTGGCCAAGTGCAGACTGAGGTCACCTTCCTGGGCAGAATGGGGGAGCAGGGAGGCATTGACAGTGGGCAGAGGGAGGCCAAGGGGCAGAAGGGCTCTGGGGAGGAGGATTCAGCCTCAGCTCAGACCCCTGTCTATTGTCCCAACCATGAGAGCTGACCGTTGTCACCATGAGTCACAAGATCTATGATGTAGCCGTCTGAGGCCTTGATGGAAACTCTGCAGGAGTTCCCAGGCTAGGAAAACCCTCTTTCCTGTTTTAAAGTTCTTTCTTTACACTTCAGAGGGTTCATTCCCACCACTCACCCCTACACGGGATTTATCACTGTGTCCCAGCTGAGAAGCTGGGGATGCCAGGCCTTGGCCCATGAAGATGCCCCTTAGGGGGCTTCCTACATGGACACCAGGAAGTCAGGGTGAGCCCCCGGAGCTGTGGCCCAGGCTGCCCAAGTGAGCAAAAGTGACCCGTTGACCATGGGAGTGGTTTCTTGCTTTGGAGGATGGGCAGTGCCACCCATTAGACATCGTGGCTCTCGGAAGCCAAGCTGTCACCAGCAGGTTGGGCAAAAAGTCAAGAGTGAAAAGAAAGATAGAAGTATTTCCCCCAGCACTTCTCTGGGTGGGGAAAATGTACTGGCCAAAGTTCTTATATTCTGGGCTGCGGAAGAATAAGAGAATAAGGGGAATACCCTTCCTTATATACTTCCTCAACCTATGTCTTGGCTTAGCCAGTCCTGCTGTTGTATTGTCATGTATTGAAGGTAGATGGAGTCCTGTCTCAGTCTGGGTTCCCCCCACAAAGCAGAGCCCAAGATGAGGGTTTGGATGCTGAGGTCTAGTTGGAAGGAGGTGCAGGAAGCAGGAGAGAGGGGGCGGGGACGTGGGAAGGAGGAGAAGCCAGCATGGCGGGCTGTAGGGAGCTGGTGTCTCTCTGGGCAACAGGGCTCCGCCCTGTGAGACACCCTCTGAGGAGCTGTGCTGAGAATGCCTCAGAAATGTCCCTCTGAGGGACTGGGGCAGCATTCATCCCCCAACTCTTGTCCATGCGCCCCCCCCCCCCGCCACCGCCAGTGGAGGGGGAACTCCCCCTACTTCCTGGCTGCACCTGCTGGAGAACTGAGCTGTTTCTGCAGTTTGGGGAAGACCCATTGGCAAAACAGTGGAGCGATTCCCTGGCTTGTCCTTGAGATGGGACACGGCCAGTGTGCATGGAACTGTCTGCCACAGAGACACCGAGAGGATGTGATGCAGCCCCCACACTCTCCCTTTAGATGTGGCTAATAAGGATGGCAACCAAGTCAGTCTAGAATCCAGGTGGCCTCTGGAGCCAGAATGCCTGGGCTGGAATTCCAGTGCCACTCTATGGTGTTGGGTCAGTTCCTTAGCCTCTGTGAGCCTCAGTTTCCTCCTCTGTACAATGGGAACAACCCCAGGGCCTCAGTCCTGGAGTGAATGTTGGCTGGAATAAGACACAGGAGGCTCTTCGCTCAGCCACAGGCACAGAGGAAGTTCCCAGTAAGCATTTGCCGTTGTGTGTATGGTTCCATCGTGGGCTTTGAATTCTATCCTGATGGAGCCCATGGTGGGAGGAGGTGGCAGGTGTGGACATCTTTTAGAGTGCTCTGTGATGCGCAGGAAAGTGTGGGAACAAAGGGCAGAAGGTGAAAGGCAGTTATGGACAAAACCAAATGGACCAGGAGGGATTTTGCCCTTTCAGGCACTTTTTTCTGGCTCGGTTCCCTGCCTGCACCCCAGAGCTTCCGTGATTCACTGGGAGCACCAGGCACTCTCCCTCTGGCCCCTCCCCGCCCTCCTCTCCGAGTGCGCATCCATCTCACGGCCCCAGCACCTCAGCCGATTCTCCTTGTTAACAATAAACACAAATCCTGTTATCTCCCCTCTCTCGCAGCACTTGCCCCTTGATTTAAGCTGCCTTCTCTTCCCCTTTCATCAGCCCTGGGCCCCTCCCGTCGTATATCTTGCCTTTATCTACTTCCCCAGCACTAGGTAGCCTTGCGCACAATCGATTCGCGGGCGGGGGGCGGGGGGGGGGGAGGGGGAAGGGGAGGAGATGGCAGGACACCTGCTCGGCCGCGAAGGCCCTCTGTTCTTCTCAGGAGCCCGGGCCAGTATTTCTTGTTAAGCTTCTGTCTGGCCATGTTCGGTTTCTCATAAGGTTTCTGGCCGAGCTTGGTAGTATTTCTTGCTCCTCCGCGGCACAGCCTGGAGATCCCTAGTAATTCTTAAAGGGCGAGATGGAGAGGCGTACCTTTAGAGCGCTCTAGAATCCATCTGGCCTGTGGCTTGAAGTGGCACGTGGGGGTTTGTGGGCAGAGGGATGATGGGGAGTGGCTCCCATGATGGGGACTTGGTGGGTCCCTGGGTCACACTGTGGGTTTGCTCCTGTGCCTGCTGCGGCCACCTCTCCCTTGCGTCTCTGCATCAGAGTGTCATCACAACAGTCTGGGAACGGGTTCTCCGGTGCCAGCCTCATCCCACGCCCGCTGGAAAGACCCCAGCAGCTCTGCTAATAATCCAGGTGTGGCAAGTTCTTCCTATCCCCAACTCAGTTTCCTCGCCTGTGAAATAAGTTGGTTTCTCTTTCTTTTGTTCCTTTCTTCATTTATTTAACGAACACGAAAGATGCAAAGTGTTCATGATGTCCCAGGGAGTGTTCTAAATACTTTACAAATATTGACACCTTGAGATTCTCCTCGCCACCCCATAACAAAGTTTTACAGATGAGAAACCATGGCACAGAGAGGCTAAGCGACTTGCCCAAGGCCACACAGCTAACAAGTGGCAGAGCAGGGATGCAAACCCAGGCACTGGCTCTAGTGCACGTGCTCTCAAGAGATGTTTCCTCTTCATGGTCTTGTGGCCTCCATCCAGTTCCCAAACACTGCTACAGTTGATTCTTGTTATTCAAGCTAGTTAAGTTTTATAAAGTAGTCTCAAACACTGAACTGGTGAATATCGAACCATTGCTCCTAGGGGACATACAGGGTTAGGTTCCTGAAAGCCTCATGTCACGACATTTTTATCAACTGATCAATACATAAACTTGTTTTATGTGTGTTTCTGTTTAAAGACACCTGAGTTAATATATATTGTTGATTCATTAACATTGAACTCACAGCCAATAGCACTATAGCTCCTGCCTGAATAAAGGTTCTCCAACACATGTATTTTCTCCATAAGGTACATCACAGCCTTCTTACGCTTAGGAACACTAGTTAGCTAAACAGCAAAATGAAATGAACAAAGAAACAAGAGCAACAAAATCACCAACGAAAAGCCTACAAATGCAAAAAATGTGGCACCATTTAGACCACAAAAGGACACCTGTTCACAGCATGAGAGCTGAAACAGGAAGGCAGAGCGCCACCTTGCTCAGCCCAAGCTGGGGATGTTCACAACGGGTGACTTAAATTTTTTGCTGCTCTGCACATGACCACAAATGACAGTGGAAATTTATCTGGGGGTTACAAGTATATTTTAGCAAGTAGGCGAATTTGCAAATACAGAATCCATGAATACTAAGGATTGATGGTATTTTGTATTACTCCCCTGCTTAAACACCTGCTGAGGCTCCTTACCATCTACTATGTCAAATAAATAGAAACTTCACCTGCCTGCCTTTCAAGGGTTTTAATAATCTAGCCCCATTCCATCATTCCAACGTGTTTCCCTTTACTCCTGGGGCCATCTCCTTTCTCCCTGGGCCTGGTTCCTCTTCCTTACTATTCTGCCACAACACCAACTCACTCCTAACTTCACACCTTTGCTCTCTGTTTCCCCTCTGGGCATGTCCTCCCTTCTTTCACTTATCTACCAAATCCTACCTACAGTTTAAAGGTCAGATCAAATTTCTTTTTTCTTTGTATAGCTTTGTCCCACTGATTATCCTTTCCTGGATGTTGTAGACTCATACCATACTGGAGGTTCATTTTTTTAAATGTCCTTCTGTGATTCTCTCACAAACAGCCTGCATGCGGGGAATTTCCCACAAAGCACTGTTTGATGACACTCTCAGAATAGGAGGCATCCAAGTTACACTGATCACGTTTGAGCTTGGATAGTGAGGATGTTTTGGTTACAAGTGTAGAAGGAGGGATAACGTTGTACCCACCATTGAGACCTGGCTGGAGGAATGTGTTAACTCTTCAGAAACACCAATCGGTCTCCTTAGATAACATAGAACAGTGAGCCGAGGATAATTAGACCGTCAAAGGGGTCTTATCTAGAATTGATCTGTTCAGAGAGGTAAGCCTCTGCTTCTAACAGCCTCAGGGCGAGCTGGCCATGTGTGCAAGGAGCGGGGGCAGGGTGGGAGTTCTGAGATCTCAACTTGGGTAGGGGCTGGTCACCACAGGAGGACTTCAAGCTCCATCTCTGGGACCCGGCTTAGCCCTAATGATGCTCGTCCCCCTCTTCCGTCCTCCACGGAATAAGTAACTGGAAACGGAGCCCAGCAACAGCTGGTCCAAATCATAGTCTGCGACGGGTATTTGTCTTGCTGGTTTTCCCATGTCTTCATCCTGAGGGAAGAGACCTCCCCAACCCCAGTGCCTTTGCTCTGGGGCACAGATGAAGGACAGGTGAGATGGGCAGAGGGTGCCGCCTCTTTCTGCCCATTACGTATACCTTCCTTTCCTCCTTAAAGTGGTCTTTGTCAACAATATTCAGTTAGGTTGAAACCTGCCGATCGACCAGAGTGGGTTTGGATAAACTAGTCTTGAATTCCATCAGTGAATTGGCGGTGTGCAGAACGTCAGAGCTAGGAGGAAATTAAGGGGGGGATGGTGGTCAAGTTCAGCACTTTCTTCTTGAAAAGAAACTGAGGACCAGCTCGGGGAAGATCACACAGCTAATTCATGTCATAGAGCCTCTCAAAATTGGGGCTGTCCTTCAAATGTCTCCACTTTCTGTTTCTACCTCTTTGGACATTTCCCCCTAGGCTTAGAGTAGGTTCCCCAACCTTAGGTGTTAGTAGGTGTGATGGAAAGTAAGACAGGTTAGGCATTAGGGCAGAGATCCAACCTGGCCCTGTGACCCATCGGCTGTGTGACTTTGAGCAAGTCATTTACCCTCTCTGAGCCTTGGTTCCCTTATTTGTAAATATAAAGTTAGTGACGCCCACCTCACGGCCCTGTTGTGAGGAATAAGTGATACGATTTATGTGATATTAAACTAATATTGACTGAGTCCTCCTAATTGAAGGCCCATAGTAGATGCTCAAGAAATGTTGGTCCCTTTATTCCTTACCCTTGACGTGTCCCTACATCCAGGTAATTTACACACATTCTCTGTTTTCCACTGAGGAGCGTGTGTTATCCTCTGTACAAAAACAATTCTAATGGTGGGGTTTCAGGCTGGGGGTGTGTGTGTGGGCCACTTTGAGAGACTCTCCTGTCAATTCTGAGCCCTTCTCAGGAGCTAGACTGACCTTGGCTTCTGCATTGTTTTCATTCCAGCCAAAAATGTTTTGAAATTGGGGCCCAAACCTGGCAGATCCGAGAGGCTTGTGCCCACCCCCTGCACTTCTCTCCTTGTTCTGTCTCAGGTGGACGATCTGGCCACAGAGGATTTTCCTTATGCTCACAGGATGATGAAGAACCATGCACTAAGACACTTCTCTGAAGGGTGACATTTTTCATGGCCCCGTCTTCTCTGAAGCAGGGGGAGAGGGGGGAGAAGGGGAGAGGAGGAGAGGTGCTGGATTCAGTTCTACACATCCCGGGTTCCAGTCCCAGCTCTGGCTCTTGCTGTGTGATTTTGGGCAGGATGTTCCATCTCTCCAAGCCTTATTTATCAAGTAGGGGTAACAATCGTTCCCACCTCACAGCTGTTAGGGGATTCAGTGATGGGATCTATGTAGCCAAGGGTCCAGCACCCAGTAACAGCTCACTAAATATTAGCCATGCCTAGAAACAAAGAAGGCAGGATTCCAATTGTAGAATCGACTTCCAGAAGGTTGCACTGTCTTAAATATTGGGCAAGTCCCTTTCCCTCTCTGGGCCTCAATTTCCGCATCTGAAAAATAAGGGTGGGCCAGATGGAACCAGAGAGCAGGTGTTTACATGGGTCCAAGGAGCTCAGGCCACTGGCCCCACCTCTGCCACCTGTAAGACTCTACCCTCCAGCTGGCAGGAGCCCTGTTTCTCTCCCTCCCCAGTGCTTCTTTAGCCCCCAGCATGCGGCGTCTGGCAGAGGACAGACACCAGACAAATGCAGGTTGCATGGATGGAGGAGCCCTGCCTTGGTCTGTTTTATCTACTGGGTTTTTGCATATGATTTTGTCTGAACAAAGAATCACATGGTTCATCAGTCAGTCCCCAGCAGGAAACACACAGCACACACAAATCGGGATAATTCAAGGAGAGTTTAATAAAGGAATTGCTTACAAAGGTGTGGGCAGGGTATAGGGAAACCGCACAGCATAGTAGCTGTGTCTCTGGGGTCTAGTTACAGAGCATCATTCCTAGACCAGAAGATGTGACCAGGGAGGGATAAGGGTTACGTGGTCTCCAGGCAGGGGCTGAGGTTCTCAGTGAAGGGATGCAGCCACCTCCCAGAGACCCTGGCGGGTAGGAGCAGAGGGGATAAGTACCCTGACCTCCATTCCCCCTTCCACCACCCACCTCTCATTTCCTTCTGGCAGAGCCCAGCCAGAAGGCAGAAGGCAAGACAGTCCACCGCAGCCCATACGCGTCAGCCTCTGGGGTAGATAGTTGGGGGAGAAGCGTAGCGAGGGGATGGGGGTGGTGAAAAAGGAGGATGCCCGCGGCCAACACCCCCGACCCTGCAAAACACACGCCAGGATTAGCTCCCAGATCGCCGCTTTCCAAGGGTCCTTCCAGGTCTATCGTGCACAGACTCTTCAATATGTCCAGCCTTACCAAGGTCCCATTGTAGCAGCTCAGAGTTGGAGGGGGCTGGTCTGGTACCGATGGCACAAATTTGTTACATTAGGTCAAATAACGCCTATATTCAGATGTCAGGTTTTTGGATCATGGGATTTTTCCTCTTTCCTTCCTCCTTCCTTCCTTCCTCCTTCCCTCCCCACTCTCCTTCTCCCTCCCTCTCTCTTCCTTCCATCTCTCTCTCTCTCTGTATTTTCTACACATGAACAGATATTCCTCCTGCCGCTCTGGGATGCTGATACTGGGAGCAGATATACACCATTTCTGCCATGATATAAGGGCTGCTGCAGTGCACAGCTGTCTCCTACGAAGGCGCTGCTGGGTGTAAAACTGCACTTCCTTGTCAGCGTTGGTTTTCTTGGCTGTCTACTGACTTTTCCAGAAATTCTTGCAGAGCAGAGTTTCTCAAACAAGGGAAATTTTGTGCCCGTCCCCTTCTCCTGGGGGACACGTAGCACTATCTAGAGACATTTTTGGTTGCCACAACTAGGGGTTTGTTACTGGCATCTGGGGAGTAGAGGCCAGGGATGCTGCGCAACATCCTTCAATGCACAAGACCGCTCACCAGCCCCACCCAAATAATTATCCAGTCCAAAATGTCAGTGGTCCTGGAGTGGAGAAGCCCTATTGTAGAGGGAGCCTCTTCATGTGGCTTTGGTCTTGGAGTCTCCCTTTTCCTCAGTTCTCTCTACTACCTTCTTGCTATGTGATTATGAAGACTCTTGGATACCTCCAGCAACGGGGAGCTCACTACCTGTTTTGAAGCCAGTCAGGCCTGGTCTTGATCTCGGCTCTTCCACTAGCAGCCATGGAACTCTGGGCTTCCCCACAGGTGGGAGTGGCTCCACCACTCTGCGCCTAAATTTTGTCCAGGACCACGGGGTCAGCAGCAGCCCTGCCTCACAGGTCATATGAGGCTCAGATGAGTTGACGCTCTTAAGTGGCCAGCTCAGCGCATGGCACAGGGTGAGTCTGCTCGGTAAATGTTCTCAGCTATGAATGGCCCGCCCTGGCTGGTTTCATCACCTGGGTCGTGGGTGCATCAAGGGAAAATGAACTGCAGGGTCTCTCATGCCTGGGAATTTTCAGAAATCTAGAGAAGTTTAGCACTGAGTGAGGAAGAAAATATAGGCTCTTGGGGGGACCTTTTCCTTTGGGGTTGTTTCCGTTTGGGGGAGGGGTGGTCTCTGCAGATGCTCGGAGGAGACCTGATAGCAAGGATTTGTTTGTTTGGTTTTTAAAAAAATTTTAATTAATTAATTTTTGGCTGCATTGGGTCTTCGTTGCTGCGCACAGGCTTTCTCTAGTTGCAGCAAGCGGGAGCTACTCTTCATCGTGGTGCGCGGGCTTCTCATTGCAGTGGCTTCTCTTGTTGCAGAGCATGGGATCTAGGCGTGCGGGCTTCAGTAGTTGTGGCACATGGGCTCAGTAGTTGTGGCTCGCGGGCTCTAGAGCACAGGCTCAGTAGCTGTGGCGCAGGGGCTTAGTTGCTCTGCGATGTGTGGGATCTTCCCAGACCAGGGCTCAAACCTGTGTCTCCTGCCTTGGCAGGTGGGTTCTTAACCACTGTGGCACCAGGGATGTCCCAGCAAGGTTTTAGGATCATTTGTGAAGGAAAATCAGAATTGCTAACGAAGGCAATGGCAGGCACCAGTTAAGTTGGCAAGTGGACGGTTCTGACCACCGTTCATTCCATTTCCCTGCAGGGCTCAGGATTCCATAGCGCACCCCAAAGATGGGTACCAGTGGGACCTACCTGAAGAGGCTCAAAGGTGGTGGGATGGAGAGGGAGGAGGAGAGGGAGGGGATGACCCAGGTGAGCCCAAACATCTCGGTCCAGAGACCCTTGCACCGCCGGAGCACCACTTAGAACTGTCCCTCTGCTCTCCCCAGTGCATGACCTTGGAAGGATACGTAGGGCTTGGGGAGTAGGTGTGCATGGGGCTTAGGCCTAGGTGCCTGGTCTCTGAGTGATGACCTCTCCCACCTCCATTCCTATAATGCTAACAGGTAGAAAGCTCTCATACTGTTCAGACTCCACGCTAATTCTCTCACCTGGTCCTCAGAACATCCCTCTAAGTCGGGGTCTCCATCCCCATGGAACGGATGAGGAACTTGAGGCTCAGAGAAGTGAGGCCCCGTGCCCGCGGTCACACAGGTGAGGAGGGGCACAGGCGGGACCCACTGTAGGCAGCCGGGTTCCAGAGCTCGACTGCTCAGTCCTCTCCCAAAGAGCTCCCGTCCGACTCCATCCATCTCCCCTCAGCACAGGATCCCCTAATCTATGTGAGAAACCGACTGTTGGCGACATTTCATCTTGCTTGGAGCCTGATGGTGATAATTTGCAGCCTTGCCAAGGTGGGGAGATTATATATATTATTCAAAGCAAATATAAAGTAAGGGATGTAGTGTAGAGGGCAGTGTGAACATGGATGTGGAGCCTGCAGGGCCAGGGGCCCAGATCTGTGGAAATAGCTACTCATCCCGGCTCACCCACCCACGGCTCCCTGGACCAGGGTCTAGTCTATGGTCACATGACCATACAAACAAATACAGAATCATGAACTGTGATGGGTTCTGGGAGAGATCAGAGCAAGTGTGTCCGACATCCCCAAGACAGCCCTCAAGTTCAATGAATGAGTTGCATAGAGTCCCTGCAAGTGCTTTACTAGAAAGGACGCATGGTTACAGTTTATTACGTGAAAGGATGCAGATTAAAATCAGCAAAGGAAAAAGGCACATGAGGCAGAGTCCAGGAGAGATCTGGCGTGAGCTTCCTGTTGTCTTCTCCCAGTGGAGTCGTGAGGACGGTGCTTCTTTCTCCCAGCAATGGTGTGTGACAGCACATATAGAGTATTACCACCAGGGAGGCTCACCTGAGCCTTGGTGTCCAGCATTTTTATTGGGCGTCAGTCACATAGGCATGGAGCACCTACAAATTGACCTTAATAACTCAGTCTCCTGCCCCTCCAGAGGTCAGATGGGCCCTCCATAAATCACATTGTTAACATATGCTATCTGGCCAGGTGTGGCCCAGTGTCCCAGGTATACAAAGACACTCCTATTAGTGAGAATATCTCAAGGGCTTAGAGGTAATCTCCCAAGAGCCAGTCGAGTCCCTTCTTTGGATTATTCAGGGTTGAATATGCGAAACCTGCTGAGTTAACCCTTTAATGCACGATAGGATTCTACAGGTGAGAAAAATAAGGGCTTTTCAAACTTGGAAATTTGGATATGGTGTCAGTGATCTTTACCTGAGCAGGTTCCTACCTTTCTCAGTGCCATGTTCCTACCATTAGACTTATGGTAGTTGATAATTATTCTATTTATTGGTTTACTTGCTTCTGTCTGCCTGTTTTGCTAAACCAAGAGTTCCGTGGGGTAATGTGTGGGTCTGTCTGGTTTTTGCTGTTTTCACTAATACTTGACATACTTTACACACTGCCCTGCAGGACCAGGACTGGGCTGGAGCAAGCAGGACACTCTCCGGGGTGCAAAATTTAAGAGTGGTGGACACATACAATCTCAGCCATCAAGATAAATAATGTTTTAATGCAATATTTTAAGAAATCAAAATTAATACAAAAATTTACAAGAAACAAAGTGTTAAAATTTTAAACAAATACAGGGTCAGTGCTATTGCTGATCTTTTCTTTGGTGTCCAGCTCTACCATGGCTTGGCTCTGTTTATGGATCTTGTCTTTGTATACAATTTTGATGTTTCGTTCATTATGGATTTGGGGCATTCATTTTGACTTAAAAAATATTGTATCAAGAAGTTATGTATCTTGGGGAATTCCCTGGCGATCCAGTGGTTAGGACATGGGCTTTCACTGCTGTGGGCCTGGGTTTGATTCCTGGTCGGGGAACTATGGTCCCACAAGCCACGTGGCTCAACCAAAAAAAAATTTTTTTTTGTAAGGAGTTATTTATCTTGAGGACTGAGTGTTTTGGTGCCCCCTTAAATTTTACACTCAGAGAGAATGCCTCGCTCGCCTCACCCTCATTCTGGCCTTGCTGCTCCCTGCACAGTAGGCCCCCAACAAATATTTATTGAATGAATGAAACACCCACCTGTGAAGTGGATAGTCATATGTCCATTTTTAAAATGAGGAAAGGGGGACTTCCCTGGTGGTGCAGTGGTTAAGAATCTGCTTGCCAATGCAAGGGACATGGGTTTGAGCCCTGGTCTGGGAAGATCCCACATGCCGCAGAGCAACTAAGCCCATGTGCCACAACTACTGAAGCCCGCGTGCCTAGAGCCTGAGCTCTGGAACAAGAGAAGCCACCGCGACGAGAAGCCCGCGCACGGCAACGAAGAGTAGCCCCCGCTTGCTGCAACTAGAGAAAGCCCGCGTGCAGCAATGAAGACCCAACACCGCCAAATAAATAAATTAATTAATAAATTAATAAAATGAGGAAAGGGAGGCTCAGGGAGGTGAAGCCACTTGCTCAAGACTCAGGAGAGGGGCTGGGATTCCTTCCTTAACTGTCTTTCTCCGAAGCCTGAGTTTTTATCTACTGTGTCCAGCTGTCTCCCCACCTCCCTGCCTCTGAGCATCAAATCCCGAGGTGGACCCTCCTGAGGGTCCCCTGGGGGACAAATCTCAGGGGAAAGGAGGCCAGCGGTGAGGAGAGAGGAGAGGAAAATCGAGAATTGGAGAGGGCACGACATATGTTCAAGGCATCCGGATGGAGAAACACGATGGGCACATTCCAGGCAAGACAACCCCCTGCCTTGTCACTTAATGTAAATTGTCCCCCAATCACTGGGCTGACAGAGATGGATTCCCAGGGCTCATGGCACAATTAAGCTTTCTCAGGCGTCTCATGGGGGAAGGAAGCAGTTGGTTTACTTGCGAATGCTTGGGGATAATTTTCTAACGTCCCTTCCGCCATTACAGAGGCTTGGCTCCAATCTCTTATCATATGTAATTCCTAATGATTTCTCTGTTATGTCCTGTTTTATTAAAGCGTCATTGAACTCTACCCTATTGATTTAGATTTCACAGACAATTGAAATTTAAATTGACTCCAAATTGAATGTCTCCATGTAATCTCTGTTCTGCAATAAAGATAGATAAAATGCTTCTGTTTTTGATAACAAGTTATACTGGAGGCACATTTTAATTTTGGGAGGGAAGAAAAAAAATGTGACTGAGTCTTGACTTTCTTTGAAAAGTGGCCGATGGTTCAGGGCCCAGGAGGTAGTTGTTGGGTTTATTTTCCCTCTGGGGCACAATGCTGGAGTTATAGAATTTTGGAATGTCTGAGCTAGCTCACACATGGCAGCGGGAGGTGATCTCATGTGACCTATGATTGAATTAATAAGGTGATCCATCCACAAAATTCCATCCATTTGTCCAGTGAGGACAGTGTGAGGGGCGGGGAAGCAGGAAAGAACGAGGATCACTCATCCCATGATGGTGTGCGTGACTCATGTCATTTTGAGGGTTGGGTCTGGAAAATCATCTTGGGAAAAGGAGGGAGATACGTCACTGCAGCCAGTTATGGGGTACTGTCATTCAACATCTGTTCCCCCCAAGCCAAATGGTCACTTTTATGATGGTGGTCACTCTCAAATCTTCTTTCCTTTTCCACTAATGATGGAGGACAGCAGTTGGGGCATGGGAAGGATGAGTGGAAGAGGAAAGGTGGTATCATCCCAGAGAGTCTCTATTTGTTATGAGATAGATTATCTAGAAAAGGAAGAATCAATCAAGTGTCTGTGAGAACCTGGAGAGAAGTTGAAGTCGTCAGATGCCTGAGATCCTTCCAGAACAGTTCTAAGGGAACAATCATTGCCTCTAGAGGGTTCTAGAACCACCATGAAAGCTACCTCATCTGAGTCACAGCATTCAGGAGATATAGGTTCAGTGGTGGGAGGGTGTATCTGTTTCCTATTACTACTGCAATCAACTACCACAAACTTATTGGCTTAACAGAATACAAATTTATTATCTCACAGTTCTGGAGGTCAGAAGTCCAAAATGGGTCTTACAAATATATAATCAGCGTGTTAGAAGAGCTACATTCCTTCTGGAGATTCTAGGAGTGAATCAGTTTCCCTGCCTTTTCCAGCTTCTAGAGGTCAGTGCACCTGCATTCTTTGGCTTGCAGCCCCTTCCTCCATTTTCAAAGCTAGCAATGTACCATCTTCAAACTTCTCTCTGATCTCTGCTTCCATCCTCACAACTCTTTCTGATATTTTTTTTTTTTTTGCCCTCACTGCCCATCTTGTGAGGTCTTAGTGCCCCGACCAGGGATTGAACCTGGGCCCTTGGTGGTGACAGCATGGAGTCCTAACAACTAGGCATCCAGGGAACTCCCTCTTTCTCTGACTTTGTCCCTCCTCCTTCTTGTGGTGACATTGGACTCAGTTGGCTAATCTAGGATAAGCTTCCCATCCCAAGATCACTGATTTCATCATACCTTCACAGTCCTTTTTGCCATGTAAGGTAATAATTCACAGGTTCTGGGGATCAGGGGGTAGATGTCTTTGGAGGGGCCATTTTTCTGTTTACCACAAAGGAAGTGGAAATGACCCCATTTAAGCCATAATCCTAGCTACTGTGCGCCTTTCACAGCAAAATCCACTGGAGCTGTCCCGAGTTGGCAGCCTATGATGGAGATGAGGGCAGAAGATGGAACTCAGGACTCCTGTGCCCCTCCTGGCTTTCTGTTATCAAGTCATCTCTGTGCTCCCGTGCCTGCGTGGAAGCTGGGTCAGACGGACCCTGGGCTTTGCAAATGCAACTGGAAAGCTGATTTGAGTTTCTTGATGGAGGTCAGTTTTCAATGCCTCCATCAAGGAGGAATGGCAGCACAATAAGGAGAAAGTAGAGAAACACTTATTTTTATGGAGAGTTAGCGGACCCCAGGGTCTGCCAAGCAATGAATGAGACTGAACAAAGGGTAAGGATTTGACTCATCTGTTCAATACAACTGATGTCACAGTGAAATTCCCAGCCTAGTGCAGCAGCTAGAAGCGCAAAAGGCAATCACTCTCCAGTGTGGATAGGAGAATAGTAGGGGAGTACCTAGCCCACACTGGGGGCATTGGGGCTGGCCACTGGAAGGAAGTGACCTCGAAGTTGACACCTGTAGGATCAGGAGGAACTAGCTAGGGGAGGAGGCAGTGGAGTGGGGGGAGACTTCCAGGGAGAGAGAACAGCATGTGCAAAGGTCCTGAGGTGAGAGTGTGCTCACTCAGGGAACTGCAGCAAGTCCATCCAATCCAGCAGGGGCACTGAGTTTGACGTTGAGACCGGTGGTAATTACAAGGTTATTTATGGCATTCTCAATGCCACGTCTGTTTTTCCCTCTAAACTGTGAGCTTGTAAAGCAGTCGTTGTATCTGTCTTGCTCATGGTTGAATTCCCACCAGCATGGTACTTAGCATCTATACATAGTGTTGCATGAATGAATGAATAAGTGGATGAGGTCAGAGAGGCAGGCATGAGGCAAGTCCCACAAGGCTTTGCATGTCATGGTCAGTGGTACAGCTTCTCTCCACAGTGGGTGACCTGGAGCTGAATTAGGCTTGGCTTTAGGCTACTGGAGGGTCAAGTACATATCTGCTGGTGGGGCTGAGGCTGTTGATTATGACACTCCCAGCAGCTGGGGGCTGTCTCCAGAGGCCTGTGTTCAGAGCTTAAATAACCAAGAATGACCGACTCCTGCCTGCCGTGGCATTTACTGGTTTTTGTCCCTCACTGACCAAAATGCCAGCCACGTGCCCCACCCATCCTCCAGCACAGCTTCCACCAGAACCTCGTTGTCCAGCTCCGATGCAACTCCCACCCATGCAGGTGATCCAGACTTGAATTTACCCAGACTCATTCAAGGCTGGGTATTTATTTCATCTGCCGCTGAGATTCCCCTGGTGCTTGGACCCCAAGTCCACCCTCTAGCCCTGAAGATGCTCTGTCTTCTCTCTGTCCCCACGTCCGCAGCCTTTCCCAGGCCATATCCTGCTTGCCCTTGAGTCTCCTGGGCTTGGGAGTGGGAAGCACCAGGCACATAATGGCAGCTTAATAAACGAATCAATCCTCCTTAAGACTTGATTGGCCATTAGCCTCATTATCCTGTGAGCAGAGGGCTGGGGGAAATTCTAGAATGCCAAAGAGGGGACAGATCAAGGGGAAGGGTGTGTCCAGCCCCCATCTGTGGACAGGATTACACCCAGAAAGAAGGCAGTCTGACCAGGAATCTTCATCGCTGGATGCATGTCAGATCCACAGGGGAAGCCTTATAAATACCAATGCCCAGGCCCCACCTAGAGCTTTGGAAGCTGAACCTCTAAGGGAGGGCCCCAGCTGTTGGTGCTTTAAAAAGCCCCCCAGGTGAGTTTAATGGGCTGCCAAGGAAGGCTGGAATGTTATTTTTAATCTCTCGAGTGAAAGAAAGTCCCAGATTTGGCCATCACGGCTTTGGCACATGGAGGTGCTTAATGAATAGCAAGTTTCCTGAGATCTCAGATTTTCTGGTACCATCAGATTAGCCCTGATAACAGTCTCCCGTCACCACCGTCCCATGTCACACTGATATATACAGCATCTCCTGTGACCCTTTCCTGCACCCGATGGTTGCCATACTCTATATGATTCTGTGCTTAAAATCTTTCTTCAAATTGCATTTTAACCCACTTCTCTTATTCTTTCCTTAGTCTGTTCTAAACTAATCTCATGAGAGTGTGGGTTTGATATTCTGCTGCTATTTTTTTCGGAACACATGAAAACATAAACATATAATGATGAAAAAGAAAAAATAGGTTCATATCTCTACTACCTAAAATCACTTTGCCAACAAATTGTGCTTATACTACTCTGTGGAAAATACTATTTTATAGTTACCAAAAATGTTTCACAAATAAAAGGATGAGGGTGAGCAGTTTTAAAAGTCTCCATCTCTCTCCATGAATAAGATATTGTTATTCTTTCATTACATCCTTCTGACAACCTTTGAGATATTAAAAATAGCACTGTTTCTAATTAATTAAAATAGAGCCCCCTGGGGGTCTAATTTTGTGTGAGTTTCTTTCTTTCTTTCTTTCTTTCTTTTTTGGTATTTGTTTTAGGTCACAAATCAGTTTCACTCCTAAAACTTCATTTAAGTACAAACCAGATTTCTCATTAAGAATTTAAAAAATATTAATACCCTTAGACCCATTCATTGCATTCTGGGGCATTTATAAGAAGGAAATGCTTCAGAAGAGAGATAATAGTTTATATACAAAAATGTCCAGTGCAGTGTTCTGTACAACTATGAGAAACATTAATCCACCCAAATCTCCAATAACAGAATGACTAATTTAATATATAATTAATATATATATTTATATATATATTCAGTTTAATGAAAGGTGTGATTTAAAAGATTAGGAACACTATAAGATTCTAATGTTTACTGGATTCTAATTTTTACATCTCCACCACTTAGCACAGTGCTTGGTACAGATTAGACCCTCAAAAATACTTGTTAGGGCTTCCCTGGTGGCGCAGTGGTTGAGAGTCCGCCTGCCGATACAGGGGACGCGGGCTCGTGCCCCGGTCCGGGAAGATCCCACATGCCGCGGAGCGGCTGAGCCCGTGAGCCATGGCCGCTGAGTCTGCGCGTCCGGAGCCTGTGCTCCGCAACGGGAGAGGCCACAACAGTGAGAGGCCCGCGTATCGCAAAAAAAAAAAAACAAATAAAACAAAAAACTTGTTAGAGGTTGAATGATTTATTAAAATGATAGTCACAGAATTTATAATAACACAAAAACCCATTTTTTAGTAAGTGAAGAAACCAGGTTGCAATAGGAAACATAAAGTATTGTCACATCTGTATTAAAATATGCATTGGCTTTGTACATGCCAAAATAAAGGGTGGATTAGTGAAATGTATATCAGGCTATAGAATTTTCTGCAGCTACTAAAATGATGTTTGCAAATAATATTTATGATATGAGAAACTGTGATAAAGACGTAAAAAGCCGCATGCCATATAATCCAGTTTGTGTGTGTATGTATAGAATTCTAACATCATATATTATAATTTAATTGTAATTATGTTATATTTATAATAATGTAAATATTATTAATATCTATAAATACTATAAAATAATAACATATTATCTTTAAACATTTACATAAATTTAATATTAAATATATTCATTTTATTATGTATTATATATAGGTATTTGTATTTTACGTTTTATTTTATTTATATGTATATGTATGTACATATATATGTATACACATACATTCACAAGACTGGGAATAACCTCAAGTATTAACAGTTGTTTTAGGTGGTAAGATTAGGATAAGTTTTTTTTTTCCTCCATTTCATTGTTCCCAGTTTTCCAAACATCCTCCTTCAGTGAGCATGAGTTACTTTTATCATCAAGACAAAAGAATAACCTCTAGGTATGTTTTAGAGACAGAGCGGGTGGGAGAGTTGGGGGGGGTGGAGGCGCGCAGCCTTGAGGGATGCTGGAGGATAGAGGTCTGCGGTCACATCGCATCAGCTGGTGTGACTGATTCTGCCCAAGTTCAGGTCCGCAGGCTTCTCTGGGCAGGAACTCGTGGCGGAGCCCGGCGGGGGGATGTGCACTGTCTGCGCCCTGGACTGTCTGCTTGTGGATGGTTTTGGGGACCAGTAGCCCGGGGGCCTGGCTGATCCTTCCAGAGGAATGCTGCCTTCCCCTAATTTGCCGGGTCCCTCCAGTTGCTAAGAATGATGGACAGTAATTAAAACTAAGCTAATAACCTCCTCACTCTTGACATTTCTGTGGGGTTTTGTTCACCATTATCTACATATAGATTAAAAATTGTAATTGGACTGGCGATCGGGTTAGGAAAATCAACCGCCTTCTAAGTTGTCGTTTGCCAGAGACTGACACTTTGAAATTTTATTTAATCTGAGAAAATTGAGTTGAACTCTGGCACCCTGGGAGGCAGGGATGGGGGTGGAGAGGAAGGGGGAGAAATGAAGCAACATTTATCTTGAAGGACTGATGCTAGCTGAGAAAATATTCAGGCTCTGGGCTGGAAGGAGTGGGTCTGAGGTCAGAGGGGTGCAGGGAGCAGCTGCAAGGATACAGCAGACCAGGTATAGGGTGGAGGCCTCCTAGGAGGCAGCCATGGGAGGGTGACCAGATGCCCCAGTGGGATCCTGGATGAAGGAGGTTTAGGGAGACCAAAGCCACCTTCCCGAAAGGATTCCTGTGTCATTTCATAGGGCTTGGGCTACCTCACCCCACCGAGTCCCCCTGTGCTGGTGAAGAGTGATGTTATTGGTTTATAATTCCATGATTACAGGTCTCTGCAATGCTGTGATTATAGGGGTCCAACTTATAGCCTTCTGTTCTCTGCAAGACTGAGGTGCCATGCATCCCTTTCCCTGGGTCTAAGAGGCAGGGGTTCTCTTATTTCTGAGTCTATGCTCCTGGAGTGTGAGGACTCTAGAAGTCAGGGATTATAATATCGACTTTAAAAGGGGGGACATTGTCAGAACTGCTCAGCTGCCCCTCCCACCGAGTCGTGAATTTGTCTAAATTGAAAGCCTTAAACTGATATTAATCTTAGCTTGTGTCCCCTAGGTGATGGGCCAGCTGAAGATTTCTTTGTAATACACCATGTGGCGGCATCCATGCTGCTGCTTAAAATACTTCAGTGGGGTCTCATGGCACGATTTGGGTCAAGTCCAGTCTCCTTAGGACGGCTTCAAGGCCATTCTGGATTGCCTAGTGCCTCAGTCTCTCCAGAGTCAGCCTCCTGAATCCTCACAAACGTTCCTCCCCTAGCGTGCACACTCTCTCTCCCTTTCTGACTACAACAGTGCCTCCAGATCTTTGCATTACTCTTCCCTCTGCCTGGAATTACCCTCCTCCCGCCCCATACCACCCCCTTAACTTTGCCTCCTTCACTCACCAAATTTCTATTAATCTATCACTTATCTTGGGCTTTACCTTCTCCAGGAAGTGTTTGCTGCCTTCCCAAATCGTGTCCTCTGCTCCCTCGGCAGCCCCGCCCCATACTCACTTTGCGCCAGTTCTGTGTGTGACTCTCTGCCATCTTCTCCCATCTAACCAGGATCTCCTTGAAGGCAAGAAGAGTTTCTCGTTTACTGTTAATTCTTCCATCCCATGGTGCAGTAGTGCCAGAATTAAAGAATGAACGAATCTGTGTATAAAGGCAGGGAATTTGTGACTCCTTTACCCTTGGAATAATATATGCTCATTTATTTATTAATCTCAGAAGTATTTGTTGACTGTCTACTTTGTCCCTTGGGCTGTGCTCAGCCGTTTGGTGTCCTGTGAGCGAGGCATAAGTCTCTATTGTCTACCGTGTTTATGGGGGAAATAGATTAGAAAGATGGATTGGGGTAAGGAGTTACGGGAAGAACATTCTAGGCAGAGGAAACACATGTGAAAGATCTTGAGAAAAGAAGGGGAGAGACACAGTGTGAAACACAAGGTCGGTGGGGCTGGGGCACTGTGAGAGATAAGGAGGGGTCCAAAATGAGCCCAGAGATGTGGGCAGGACTTGAATCATGAGGTCCTTGCAGGGTTTCCAGCCTGGAGCTACGGGATTAATTTTACACTGTGAAAAGATGGTTTGTTGAATGAATTAAGTCCATGTGTAAGATATAGACAGCCTTGTCCCTTTATTTTGAGAATAATTATTCTCATCCTTCATGCTTGTTGCTTTAATCTTTCCGGCACACATTCACCTCTGGAGAGGACCTATGAATTTTACCTGCCTAGAAAGCTTTCCCAATACCCTTTTTCTGGAAACAGATTCTGCCGGCTGCAGAGGCGGTCCCAAGACCCAGGCCTGACCAATCATAGCATCCTATCCCTCTGGTGATAGTGACTGGTGCAAGAGGCAAGCACATGACCCAAGCAGGGCCAATCAGAGCCCTTCCATGGGATTGGTACGTGGACCTGGTAGGAGGAAGCTTCTCCTCCTCTTAAGTTTGTAGGGCAGGTACCAGCCACGTGGAGAAGGTGGAAGTGGAAGGTGTGTGTGGAGAAGGAGAGTGAAGCCACCGTCACGAGATGAGGAAAAAGGGAGAAACGAGAGCGTTTTCTTCGAATGTTTGAACTACCCCAATATGCAAATATTGAGAACCAATGAATCTCCCCTTCCTCAGCTAAGCTAGCTTACACTGGATGTCTATCACTTACATCCAAATGAGTCAGCTCACTCATGCCGTGCCTGATTCCCATACCTCTCTAGGATGTAGTCAAGGAAGGCATCTTACCCTAATTTTATAGTGGAGAAACCTGGGGCTCAGAACATTGCCTGAGCCCATGCGTATTTAGTGGCAGAGCTGGAATCAATTGATCCATCCCTCCTTCTATCAACCAATTGATATTGTCAAGCTATTATTCCAAGAATGGTGATTCTGAGGATTTTCTGGATCAGCCCCAATTTCAGATACTCCGTCCCAGTATCCTCACAGACCACCTGAATGGGCCACTAATTTGAAGTGACAAACCACCTTCCCTTAAATGCTTTTCCATGTCCAGAAATAATTTGAAAAATCCATTATAGCCATAGCTCTCGATTTTTAATTTGGAAGGCGCTATAATGACTCAGTGGTGTGCTGGTACGTGTTTAGCATTCAACGTGTGGTTCTGACATTAATCCTGGTTAATATTTTTGTTTACATTAGTGAGTGAGACAAAAACAAAACAACAAAGACATATGTTGGGACTTCACTTGTTCATCGGTGACGTGGGCAACTTTTTTCTGAATTGAATCATGGTTTTCAAATACTGGAAGAATATTTCCTCGATTGTGCTTTCACAATAGAATGGCTACAGACACATCATATCTTTAATCTGTTTTATTAACATTTTTTACATCACTTTCTAAGGAATTAACAAAACAATAATAAATTGAACCCTGGCTTGGAGCATTTACTAGGGTCTGTAAATATTCCTATTGGGGCTGATTTCAAGCTACCAACATGATGTCATTAAAGTGAAGTTGGGGAGATGCACAGATACCATTATATGTATTTCTACCAGATAAGTGCAATGGAAGTAAATAATTTCAAGAGTATAGATTATAATAAAATGGGGTCAAATAATTAGGAAGTGATGAGTTTTGAGTAGTTTTAATGTCATTTATTTAACTGTAAGTTTATATAATTTAATTTTTAATCATGACCACATTTTACAACCAGCTCACAAAATTCCTGAAAATTTAGCCGTTGGCTGTCATGGGATGGTATGAGCTGGTACAGCGTACAGCCACAAGTCACTGTAACCGTGTATTCTCTGATAATTGGATGTTAATTGAAACTACCTGCCATCGTTCTGATAGCCTTTCTTCTTTTACTGGGAATGAGCTTATCCTGGAGGTTCCTTCTAAGGGCATCCTTCTGGTTCAGATCAAGCAATGCCCTCCCCTTTTCTTTCACAGCCCCCTCCTTTTTCCCTTCATAACACTTAACACAGATTGTAACAATGTTACAACCACAATCAATAGATATCAGAAAACTCCAGGCTTCCCACATCATTTTCATGAGATAGAGTGAGTACCTGTTTCCGTTTTTGGTCAGAACAGAGATTACTCAAGAATAGAGTCATGGTGATGATGATGGGATGACCACGGCAGGTACAATAAATTGTGCTCTTATGATGACAGGCTTGATTCAAAGTGTTTCTCATGCATGAATACTTTACAGATTACCTCCATCTTATGAATGTGGAAACAGAGGCTCAGAGAGGTTAAGTGACTTCCCCAATGTCACACAGCTTCAATCCAAGACTGGTTGACTCTGAAGCACCTCCTCTCCAAACCTTTCTCCTATCTGGGAGGGAAAACCTGGATGCCAGGCAAGCACAGGACCCCCTTTAGCTGGCAACCCCTTGCTCATTTCCTTCCCTGAGTCATCGTCCAGCCACGGAGGCACAAACCCCACTCCCTTTGCCGTGTAGCGCATTCGCCAAGCTTGGCCAACCCAGCGCTGAGACTGAGTTGTCAACCAGGAGATAGAAAGAAAGAAAAAGCAATTTCTTCCATTTCTTGGCTCAATCCTATGTAGTCAATACTGTTAACAGTGAATCAAATATCAGGACTGCATTGACCCAGGAAAAGGCCAAGGAGAAAAAAATTCCAGAGCAGAATCCAAAGAGCAGAGAAAAAATGTTCAGCCAGAAGCATAAATCATACCTGGGGAAGTGAACCTGCAGGGGCAGCAGTAACAGCATGAGAATTAGCTGCCCTAGCAAGCTGGCTCGCCAGGGCCCCTGCTTTTGGTGTCCAAGTTTCTTGGACCCCGGTTCCTGGTAGATCCAGAGGGTGAGAGGCCACTAGAGGCAGGGCTGGGGATCTCTGATTTGAGGTCCTTCTGATTTGCCACCTCACCCCACAACCCTTGGCGGAGTTGGGAAGGGGTATCTGCAGAAAATGGCTTTTGGGGGCAAAGCGCCCCCCTCCACCCCTTCAGCCCTTCATCCTTCCATACGTGCCATCCTATAAGATTTTACAGTGCAGAGCACTGGCTCCAAAAAGTATGAGGCTCAAATGTTCTAAAAAATATTCAGGCATGTCTGAGTCACGCTGCCGACTGACCTGTGATCTCCTTTCATAAATGCAGCTATTCAACAACTTTTCATGAAGCACCCACTGTGTGCCAGGCATTGTTCGAAGGCCCTGGGGATTCAGCCATGGACAAAATAGACACAGATTCCTGATTCCACTGAAGCTACAGTCTAGTTAGTGATGCAGGGGAGATAAGATAATTAAGACTTTTATAGTATGTCAGAGGGTAGTAGATGTTATAAGGAAAAACAAAGAAACTAAAAGGGACGTAGGGTTTTTTGAGTGGGAAGAGTCAAGTTTAAGGTAAAGGGACATCTGAGGAAAGACAAAGCAGGTGAGGATGTGAGCCTATCAGAAGGTGGAGAAATGTGTTCCAGGCAGCAGGTGCAAAAGTCCTGAGGCACAGTGTGTCAGGGGTGTTTGAGAAATGACGGGGTGTGGCTGGAGAGGAGCGAGGGGATGGTGACAGATGGTGGGGTTGATGTTGGAGAGGTGACCAAGGACCAGAACAGGCAGGGCGTCTGGGCAGTACGGACTTTGGCTTTCCTCTGGGTCGGTGGGGATTGTTGGGGAATTGGGAGCTGGGGAGAGACCTAATCTAACATGGGTTTCAATGTCTTGTCAGTCCCTCAACCCCATATCCTGACTAGTTAAGATTATAAAAAACCAGATGGATTTGCATGGCAACTTGTGCACCCCTGAGAACCCATCTTTCTGATAGTCACCTGTTAACGCCCTTGCACATTCTTGGCATATAATAAACGCTCAAACATACTAGATGAGCATAGAAAGATGTCTGGATGGCTAGTCAACAAAGAGTTAACGGTGCTTCCTTTGGAGACTGGAATGGGTATGGCAAGTAAAGGGGAATTTCCTCTTCTCTTTCTTATGTTTTTGTAATGTCAGAATTATTTTTTAGCTTTTTTTTTTTTTTTTTTTTTTAATGTGTTGAATGGCTGGATAAAGACCGGGAGCTCTGTGTTAGGTTGTGTGACCTTGGGTAGGCCATGCGTTTCTGAGTGTCCACTGCTTGTTTTGATTATGGAGTAGCCCTCTCATGCCTGCTCATGAGGGTCTCAGGGAGATTAAGCCCAGTGATGTCTGTGGAACACCTGGGACAGCATCTGGTTTGCACTGATTTTAAACCAGGTTCTTAAGGAGAGACCTGATGGGGAAGGACCTGGGCTTTAGGGACATAGGTGCCCGCACTAGCCCCCACCTACTGCTCTGAGCAGGCCCAGCTCTCTCCATCCTCCTGGGCAGCTGGGAGCTGGCTGACCATTCCTTGTCTCCCTGACTCCCCTACCCCAGCCTAGTACCCTATACCCTCCTTGGGGAAAACTGGCCACCTTCCCTGCAGGCCCCTCAGAAACTGAAGGACATCCTAAGACCTAGGGGAGAAGCCACATCACCCAGTGGAACTCAATAGAATCTTCTTCCAGGTGAATTCCAGAGACTTGTAAGGTGTTCACCTTAGAAGGAGCCTGGGGGCTAGCCTCACATTCAGCATAGACACCTGCTGCACAGTGTCCTAGCACCTAGGCCCCTGAAGTGGACACTTGGCAGTTTTGCCTCTTTAGCCTCTGTTCCTTTTTCTGGTAACAGCATCCTACTTTTTTTTTTTTTGGCCACACTGTGTAGCATGCGGGATCTTAGTTCCCTGACCAGGGATCAAACCCATGCCCCCTGTAGTGGAAGCGTGGAGTCCTAACCACTGGACTGCCAGGGAATTCCCAACAGCACCCTACTTTCTTAAGGAGTCCTCTCCCATCCCCACTCCACCAGTTTTAGTGGGGTTGACTGCCCCTCCCCCACATGTGGAGGCGAGCATGTGAACCAGGCCTGAGCCAATCAGAGCACTGCTGTCCTCTGCCTTCAGTGATTCGTTCGGAGATGGCACTCATGACCCAATCTAGCCAATGAAAGCCAGACTCAGGATTTTGGTTCAGACTGTTGGTGTACCAGTCAGAAAGGGTTGGGATATGCTGCAGTAACACACAGCCCCTAAATCTTAACTAGGGTGGTGCAAATCTTAGTGGCACAAAACAGCAAAACAGTGGCACACGTTGATTTCTTGTTCATGCTCCATGTCTTCCTCAGGCTGGTGGGGGCTCTGCTCTTATCTCCCTCATTCAGAGATGCAGGCTGGTGGAGACTCTACCATCAGGGACATCATCAGATACCATAGCAGGGGGGAAGGGGATGTGGAATCAGATGCATCTGACTTCAAGTCCCGACTTTGCTGCTTAAAGCAAGGCACCTGCCTGGTAGATAGTTATCGCTCAGAGAGTATCGATTTCCCCCTTGTCCACTTTCTCCAACCCTTATATGTTGTATGTCCAAGTTGGATTTCCAGAGCTTGGCTCAAAGGCCTGCCCCTCCATGATGAGTTCTCAGACCCACCTCATTGCCCAACACCTTTCCATCATCTTAGCACAGAGGGAAGCACCTAGTAGGGGCTGTAGTCTGTGCCCCTTCAGTGTCTAGCAAAGACCTAAGCACTTAGTAGGTGGCATTCTCAGGGCCACGCAAGGTGCTTTGCGGTGTCAGGCACATAGTAGATGTTATTAGTTGAACTGTTAAAATGTCCAGCCCAATGCCAAGCAGACAGTGTGTTCTTTCCTTGTGTCTCTCCCGGCAGTGTTTCTAGCAGTGTATTTTTCGAAGATTACCCCCCAGAACACCTCCTCCCAGCCCCCAGCCTCTTGCATCTTGGGACCTGGAGTTTGTGACCAGGAGTTGCCACCAGGGTATATTTGCTGAAATGGGTGGGGTGAGGTGAGGGGGCCTTGAAGGGGTGGTCCAGGGCTGCGCTGCCCTACGCGGGTCATCAGGGGTCAGTGAGCAGCAACTTGGCTTATGAATTTCCTTGGAGGGCCCCAGACAAAGAGAAAAGTCATTGGTGATGCAGTTACCTTGGCAACTCTTTGTGCTGGAGAGCGGGAGAGAGATGGGGAGGGAGGAAACTGAGGGAAGGGGGCAGCTGCTGGGGGAGAGGGAGGTGCCGTAGGGGAAGTTTCCCTTTAAAAGAGGTGAATGACTTTGCTTCTGACTTCTGAACAAACTGAAGGAAGGGGTCTCCATGCTGCAGGATGGAGGCTGGTCTGGGTGGGATGTCCTGCTTCTCGTCTTCAGGCCTCTCTTGGGATTCTTCCAGCTGGCCTAAGAACATGGAGAGAACTGGGTTGGAGTTCTGGCCCTTCTTCTAACTTGCTGTGTGACCTTGTGCAAGTTACTCTCCCTCTCTGAACCTCAATTTCCTCTCTTATAAAATGAGGAAAGTAATCCACAGCGAGGCAGTGAGGATTAGGAGATTGTTTTATGTAAAGTGTGGAACAGTGCTGGGCCCCTATGAAGTCTGAACTACCTGGCGGCTGGTATTTATTTGATTGCCTCTCACTGGCTACATGGATTTAGGCAAGTGACTACCTTGAAATAAGGATGGGGCATTTCTAGGTAACATGCTGTGAGCAAAGTGGGAGCTCCTGGTAACTAGTGATTATTGATGATTATGGATGTTTCTGCCAGATTCTTGACATTGGGAAGGGGGTATGTGGGAGAGTCATTACTGTTGGGCCTTATGGATCATTATTATGTAGATGGAGAGACTGAGGCCCAGACAGGGGCGTGAGCCTGAGGTGCCCTTGAGGGAGACACCCGGGAGAGGGAACCAGCAACACAGCAGCAACGTTGCCCAGCTCTCTGCATCGTGAAACGGAACAGCTCTCTCGCAGCCCCCCGGGCAAAATTCCGTCCGTCCCCACCCACCTCGCATTGCGCATGCCCAGGAGCCAACCTCCCTTTCTGGGCCGCTGAGACCGTGAAAGGTAGGCAGAGGTCTGAGTAGAGACATATTTGGGTGGGGTGGGAACCCCGGCTTCATGAGGGCAGGGATGGTGGAAACCTAGAACTCCATATTCCAGGGTGGGGTGGCCTCGGGCGCAGTGCCTCTCCTACCAAGGAGGCTGACCGGTTCCTGTCCATTTGCCGGGGCCTTGGGGAGATGTGGTTCTGGCGAAGGAATCTACTTCCCCGTGTACACTGTACACTGGCAGCCTGTTTATCAGCCTGGCTCTAAGGAGGGCGGTTTTTCCGGAAAACAAGTACCTGGAGTCCTAACCTTCATCGAGACCCTCGCTTAGCTCCCCAAAGCCCTTTTGTCTGTTTCTCCGTCCATGTCTCCCCATCTTGAGGAGCTGTCCTGTCCCTGGGCAGACTCCCTAGGCTCTGCTGGGAAAGACTCTCTGTCTCTGATCCCAGATGGTTTCTGACTGCTGTGGGCAGACACACTTCTCCGTGTTTTAACTACTTACTATGGGTGTTACCTGGGAGGCATCACAAACAGGAAGTGCTTCTGGTGTTCAGAGGGCTGGAGATGTGAGGGAGGGCTGCCTGGAAGAGGCAGCATGATTCTCTGAAGGAGGAAAGAAAACAATAGGTGTCAGGGCCAGGCACTTTCAAGACACTCCTCATTTAATCCTCACAGTAACTTGGTGAGTTGGACACTATGATGATCCCCATTTTACAGGTGAGCAAACTGGGGCTTGGAGAGGTCAGGGGCCTGTTTCAGCCTGTCCAGAGGTTGCAGAGGCCAGGTTTTAAGCTGAGTCTGTCTGATCCAGATCTGGGACATTTTGCTCTACTACAGGCCAAGATAAGTGTGTCTAGGTGGAAGCTGTAGGCAGGGAGAGAGTGTAGAATGAGGATCCAGGAAGATTCTGGATAAGGGAAGTGGCAGGGACTAGTGGGGTCATACTAGCCTGGGGGAAGGGGGAGGGCAGAGGGGTTTGTATTTAATGCCGTGGGAAAATCTGACCATGCCACTCCACTTGCATAAAACCCTCTATGGCTCTCTAGAACCCTTGCAAAAGCTATACGTTCTCACCACAGCCTTCAACATCATGCATGACCTGGCCCTGCTCCCCTCAGCAGCCTCATCTTCCTGTGCTAACACAAGCACACCTCCTCCTCTGCAGAAGTTCAATCTCCACCTGGGACCTTTGTCTCACAATTCCTTCTTTCTGGAGAATTCTGCCTCTCTCCACTGCATGGCTCATTCCACCCGTTCTTCCTGTCCCAACTTAAATGGCACCTCCTCTGGGAAGCCTTCCTTGATTCCCCAGGTGGGTCTGGTGCCTCCTCCTAGTGCTCACAGCCACCTTGGATTTCCCCATCACTCTGCTCTGATTATCTGTCCCCCTTTCCCTGTCTTAGTCTGTGCACACTCCTTGAGGGCAAGAACCACATCTATTTGTTCATCACTGACTTCTCAGTATCAAGAGCGAATGATGCCAACGCATAGCAGATACCCAATAGGAATTTATTTAATAAATGAATGAGGTAGGGAACCAGTGAAACTTTTGGTGGACAAGCAAACTGGCAGAAATTGGGTGGTGGTGGGCAGGATCTGGTGGAGAGAATCCTGATTCAGACAGGATGTCACCCCACTATACCTCAAAGTGCCCAAAGCACCCCCCATTCCATCCCTCTCCCTTTGACCTTTGTGTGGGGAGGAGGCTTCCTTAGGTCCTGAAGAATTCCCTGCCTCACTCCTGTCTCCTATCCCAGCCTCCACTGGGGCTCTTAGAGTCACTCCCCTGCCCTCTTGCCTGCCAAGGACACCCATTTCTGGAGAAATTCTTAATGGAAGTCTCTCCAGCTATTTTTCTGTCTCTAGGAGGAATTAGCAACCACAACATCTTCTTTTGTCCCAGAAGTGGAGCAAATAGGCAGTGCTAAGAGGCTGCTCTCTCATCCCCTTACCATGGCTTTTTCAACCACTGGGGAGACCATCAATTATTGAGCACCAGCTGTGTGCGTTTCCAATGAATGTTAAATTCATTCACTCCACTTTACGAATGGAAGGAATTGGAACTCAGAGAAGAGAAGAGACTTTCTGAGGTCACTCTCTGGAGAAGTTTAGAACCGGTGTTCATGCCCAGAGTGGACTGCCCCACTCAAGCCCCTGACTGGAGCCACGGTGAACTGTGGGCACTTGAGCCAGTGCAGTGCCCTGGTTTAGGTGTGGTTTCTCCACGTGCAGCTGTGTCATCTTGGGCAAAGGGCTTTACTTGACTTCTCTGTGCCTCAGCTTCTTCATCTGTAGAATGGGCATAATAAAAGCATCTACTTCACTGGCTTGTGAGAAGTTAATTGTTGAGAATGTGTCTAGCTAAAGTGTTTGGCAGAGGGCCATATGTACAGTGCAATCCAGATTAATTCAACAAATCTTGTTGATTTGGATGTTGGGGCTACAGCAAGGGAGCAGAGCAGACCCCACTCCACCCTCCGGCACTTACATTTTGGTTATTGCCATGTCACAAGGTATAAGATAATAGTCTCTGAGCCTTGAGCTACTATGTATATATTCGCCCATTCTGTTGAGTACCTACTGTACTCCAGCATCTTATGCCTCTCCAAGGAAGCCTGTGAATGGGCTTACAAACAGGGAAGGAGAGAGTCAGAGAGAGCCTTCAGTAGGCTGAGTCCTGGAGGGCCAACAGGAGTTAGGTCCGGAGGGTGACCTAAATGCCTGCACTGCACATGCAAAGGCACAAGCGTTGTCTTGCTTGTTCACGTTTAAACCTTAGTGGTTGTTAGACTCCTCCATTAACGTTTGGCCATTTCTTCCCTAAACTCAACGAATTGTGTGTGAACATGAGAACTTTAACCCCGCTAGCTTTGACCTTGATTCTCTTTACATTCTTTTAAATATCATCTCATTTAATCCAAACAACAATCCTGTTGGTATCATTATATAAGTCCAGGAATAGATGATCACTTTATTTTACAAAAGCACAGAGAGGTGAAATGTTGTGTCTAAAGTCACCCAGTTATAGGGTTGCCAGATTTACAAAAACAAAAGTAAGCAAAGCTGGGCTCCCAGTTAAATTTGAATTTCAGATAAACAATGAATGATTTTTTTGAAGTCTATCTCGTGAAATATTTGGGACATAACTTATACTGAAAAAGTATTTGCCATTTCTCTGAAATTCAAATTTAACGAAGTATCCTGTATTTTACCTGGCAAACCTATCCAGTTTTTGAACTTGGTTGTGTCTGAAAATAAAGGTAATGATAATTATCACTAGGTTTCTTGAGAGCCTACTACGTGCCAGGCTCTGTCCTAAGTGCCGCTTGAGCATACAGTGTCTCTTGAGCACTGAAGGAAGGGGCCAGTCGCGCTACTCTCCGTGCCCTCTGCTCCGGGCCAGGTGGCCCTGCAGTTTCCAGCGTAGCCACGCAGTGTCACCCTCGGCCCGCTGTACCCGGGCGGGGGCGGCCGGGAGCGCGCGGTCCATTCATCATCACGGCGGGGCCGCGGCGCGCAGACAATGTGGGGAGCGGCCCTTGCCCGCGCCCGCGCGGCTGTCGGTACAAAGGATGCGCTGTTAACACGTGTACGGTAATGGGCTCCCCCACGGCCTCTTCGCGGGCCGCCCGCTCCCAGCCTGACGGATGGCCTGAGCCATCCATCTAAATTATGTCATGAGCAATGAACATCCTCCTCTGTCCGGAGCCCCGCCGCCAGGGCCAGGCTGGACCTCATGCGGTGAACTCTGCCGGGTCGACCCTGTGGCCTCCCACTCTGGCGAGGGAACCTCCTGCAGGGTGAACACCTACTGTGCGCTGGTCCCCAGCCCCTCTCTTCTTGATTTCCACGTAAGGTGGTGTTGGGATTATTTGCCCATTTCACAGAGAAGGAAACAGAGGCTTGGAGCTGGGAAGTCTTTATTCTGAGGCCACACAGCTCTGGGGGTTGCTAAAGATGGATTTTTTTCCTTACAGCTTTATTGAGATATAACTCACCTACTATAAAATGCACACGTTCAAAGTGTACATTTCAGTGGTTTTTAGTCTCTTCACAGTTGTGCAATTATCACCACAATTCAATATTAGAACATTTTAACTACCCCCTCCCTCTCCCACCAAGAAACCACATACCTGTTAGCACTCTTAATTCCTCTGCCCCCCTAGCTCCTGGTAACCACTAATCTTTCTGTCTCAATAGGTTTACCTATTCTGGACATTTCATATAAGTGGCATCCTACAACATGTGACCTTTTGTAACTGGATTATTTCACTTAGCATGGTGTTTTCAAAGTTCATCCCTGTTGTAGCCTGTGTAAGTACTTCCTTTTCGTTGCTGAATAATATTCCATTGTATGGATATATCACTTTTTGTGTATCCATTCATCTGTTGATGGACGTTTGGGTCGTTTCCACTTTTTGACTCATGTGAATAGTGCTGCTATGTACATTTATGGAATATTGGTGTGGATATATGTTTTCAGTTCCTTTGGGTAAATACCTAAGAGTGAAATTGCTGGGTCATATGGGAACATGATGTTTAATCATTTGAGGAACTGCTAGACTGTTTTCAAAGTGGCTGCACCATTTTACATTCCTGCCCACAGTAGATGAGGGCTTTGATTGTTTTTCCACATTCTGGCCAACCCTTGTTACTATCTGACTTTTTGATTCTAGTCATCCTTGTGGGTGTGAAGTGGTATCTCATTGTGGTTTTGATTTGCATTTCCCTGATGGCTAATGATGTCAAGCATTTTTTCATGTGCTTATTGGCCATTTGTATATCTTCTTTGGAGAAATGTCTATTCCGATCCTTTGCCCATTTAAAAAGATCGGATTGTCTGTTATTGAGTTTTTGTAGTTCTTTATATATTCTGGATACAAATATATTCTGGATACAAATCTGATATATGATTTGCAGATATTTTCTTCCATTTTGCAAGTTGTCTTTTCACTTTCTTTATGGTATTGTTTGCAGCAGTTTAAAATTTTGGCGGAAGTCCAAGTCTCTAGTTTTCCTTCTGTTGCTTATGCTTTTAGTGTTGATAATTAAGAACCAGCTCTGTGTGACTCTGAAGCTGGTGCTCTTTTTGCCTTCAGCCTTCCATGGGGGATGTAGAAATTGGTGGTCAGGATTTGGTAGTCAGTCGTCTTAGGCTTGAGTGAGGGTGCAGAGCTGCGGAGAATAATGACCCTGGAATCAAACGGATTTGAGTTCTAATCCTAGCCAGGCTATTGCTTTCTTTGGTGACTTGGGCAGGTCATTCAATGCCTTTGAACCTCAGTTTACTCATCTGTACAATGGGATAATCACACTTGCCCTCGAGGTTGCTGTGAGATTAAATGGGGGTGGAGCAAGCACATGGAAGATGCTTCCTAGACATAGCTGGGTTGACATTGGCCTCTGAGTTCACCACGAAGAGCCCCCCCAACTCCCCACACCCCAGTACTGTGCAGGGCTCTGGACCTGGAGACACACAGCACCTCTCTTGCCCTCAGATGCCAGGCACCAGGGCACACGGCTGGGAGTCCCTGGGCCTCTGTCCCAGTGAACTTTTCTCTGGAGCCTGAACACAAAGCATAGTTTCCCTTTGTCCTGCTGAAACCTGTGAGGGCAGCAGAGGGAACCAGAAGGAACCATTAAACTGTCAGGCAGAGGAAGGCGGAGGTTCCAGTTTAGAAATTGCCCCCTCAGGCCTGCCCCAGCTCCCATAGCCTTTCAGCCTCTGTTACTGATAAGGCGACTAAGGCTCAGAGAGGTGAAGCCATTTGATGGAGGTCACACAGCCCCATCTTGAAAAGCAATACAAAGAAGGGCTTCTTGCCTCCAGGCCTGAGAATCTTCAGGCATCACTCTGGCACATGCCCCACTTCTTGTGGAGTCAGGACCTTGGAATGCCCCCCTACCTGCAGTGCACCTCCCTGGCTCCCCATTAGGACAAGAAGCTTTGGAGCCACACAGAACTGGGCTGGAATCCAGTGACACCATTTACTCTCTGAACCTCAGTCTCTTCATCTGTTCAGTGGGGATATTTGTTCCTGCCTCTATGGTTGCTGTGAGGATGGAATGAAGGCTGAGCCTTGTACGGGCTGAGTGTGGACCCAGCCCTCTGTGAGTGCTTGGTAATTATGACTGTTTACTATGACTATCAATAACCCAGACAAGTGTTTTGTAACAGATACAGACTGGGGATTCACACTGGCCTGACTGGGAAGTGGTGGCCAGACCATTCCCTCATCCCCGGAACCCCCAGAGGCAGTATTTTCAGGGCGGTGGGAAGCGGAGGGCACTGTCTGCTGGAGCATGGAGTGGATAAAATTGATTCCGGCCCAGAGGCTGCAGGTGGCAGGGCAATTACCGACTGCAGAGCCGCTGGAGATGAGAAGCCCTCGGGTCACGGCTCTGCTGACCTACGAGGTGGTGGATCGGTCTGGCTGGCTGGCTGGCCGGGCCTCCTGTGCTAAAGCCAGGGGCTGCA
Source organism: Delphinapterus leucas (assembly GCF_059928025.1). Classification (NCBI taxonomy): domain Eukaryota; kingdom Metazoa; phylum Chordata; class Mammalia; order Artiodactyla; family Monodontidae; genus Delphinapterus; species Delphinapterus leucas. The sequence goes on from NC_143142.1 coordinate 20,251,943, forward strand.
GTGCTGGGGCACCCGGGGTCGGGGCTCGGCCTCACCCGCCCCTCCAGACAGACAGACTGATAGGCAGGTGGACAGGCCCATGTCCGCTCCACTGGGGGAGCTGGACGTGTTTCCATTTTGATCATCACAGAGCCAGCCTCACAAGCAAGTGCTTAGCCCCCGGGGGGCTCATAGCCCACTTGTGCATGGAGGTCCCACTGATGCAGTCTGGCTCATAGAGAGCCTTGCCGTGAACTCATCCCTGCCTGCCCCTCCGGCATTTGGTGATGCAGAGACAGGCTGCATGTCTGTGAAACCCTAGACTGAGTGCCACCAGGACAGGGGCTGCATCTGTCTTGGTCATCATCCTCTCCCCCCGCCTGGCATGGTGCCTGGTACAAAGTGGGTACTTGGGGGAACATTGAATGGGTAGATGAGTGTTTGATTCTCCTTTCTCCTCTCTGCAGAACCTAGCCAAGTGTCTTGTATATAGTAGGTGCTCATGCAGTAGAAATGCCCAGTCTTAGAGCAGGAAGGGCCTTTTGAAATTCTATAGTGCTCCTGGCCCATGTTATAGATGGTGACTGTCTTAGTCAGTTTGGGCTGTTATAACTAATACCATGGACAGGGTAGCTTAAACAACAGACACGTATTTCCCATAGTTCTGGAGGCTGGGAAGTCCTAGATCAAAGTGCTGGTAGATTTGGTGTTTGATGAGGGCCCACTTCCTGGCTTGTAGACAGCTGCCTTGTTGCTGTGTCCTCACATGGTGGAGAGAGTCATCATCTCTCTCAAGTCTTGTCTTCTAAGGACACTAATCCCATTCATGGGGGCTCCACCCTCATGACCTAATCACCTCCCAAAGGCCCACCTCCAGACACCATCTCATTGGGGGTTAGGGCTTCAGCTTATGAATTTGGAGGGACATGAACATACATTCAGTCTATAGTAGGGACACTGAGGCCCAGAGGGGGAAGTGACTTACCCAAGGACACTTAGTCCATGCAGAACCAGGCCCAGAACCTGGATCCAGTGTTCCTTCCTCTCCTCCCCCATGGCTGGGTGGGTTGATGTCATCTACAGAGTGAGGCCTGGCCTATCACTCTCCTCCAGCTTCTGGTGGCCTTGGGCGTTCCTTGGCTTGTAGATAGACTTCTCCCTGTGTCTTCACATCATCTTCCCAATATGCTCGTCAGTCCGAATTTCCCCTTTTATAAGGACACAGTCCTATTGGCTTAGGGCCAACCCTAATGATCTCATCTTCATTTGATCATCCGTGAAGACCCCATTTCCAAATAAGGTCCCATTCATAGGTACCAAGGATTAGGATTTCAACATACTTTGGGGGGGACACAGTTCAACCCGTAATTGGCCTGTAATGAAATAATCATTGTGCTGTGTTTTTTGAGCACCAGCTGGCATATACCTGGCACATGGTGCCCAGAGCATGGGGGTGGGGTGGGGAGGAGGAACAATATCTATAAGTGGGGACCATGGAGGGGGTGTGGATGGAGGGCAGTGGGAGGTGGCATATGTCTCTGGGCCTGCAGGGGGTGCACTGGGAGATGGGCCAAGAGAGGAAGGTGGGGCCGATGGTGCCAGCGTTGAGTGCCAGGTGCAGGACTTAGGAATTGAACCACTAAAACATTCTCAGGAGTAAGCAGGAGTCTCAGGCTTGATGAGCTACAGAGCTGTAGAAACCATGCTGGCTTGTTTTGTTTATTTGGGGCGGGAGGTCTGTGTTTAAAGCTCAGCTCATCTCCAGCTCTCATTTAACGGGGGAAGAATCTGAGGTTCTGAGTGGGGAAGTGACTCTCTCAGGGTCACCCAGCCCGCAAGGGCCAGGAGTGACATTGGATGGTAGACCTTCTTGCTTCCAAGTCTTAAGAGCCCGTGGCCCAGTCTGCAAGTTATAAAAATGCTTATTCAAAACACAACAGCCATTACCGATGACAATAGAAGCCATTTGCCATGTTTCACTCATCTGCATCTCTAGGGGTTAGTAAATTTGCAGCCAATTTTCAGGGGTTTCAAATTGGATTTCTAGGTAGATTCCATTGAGACATGGAGAAAAGTTCCCACGCTTATCCTAGAAAGGGCTGGACTGAAGATTCCTTCATCGACTGAGTGTTTCCTGACCACCTACTGTGTGCCAGCCTTCCCCTCCCCAGGTGAGGGCTGGGAATTGAGAGGTTTATTTTTTGCTTTTTGTTTTTGTTGGAAAAATTCTTTTGGAATCCACAGATACTCTTGCTGCCTCAGCCTCATGGAACTCCAATGGGGTAGACAGTCTCATACATGGATAACCAGAATCCAGGTAGCACGATTGAAGCAAGCCCAGGGGGGCGGTGGCATCTGGGGGAAAGTGTCTGACCAGCCTCAAGCACAGGGAGGGCTTTCTGAAGGAGGTGATGCCTGAGCTGAGTCTTGAGAAAGGAGTTGGAATTCACCAAATGGGGGAGGGGATCAGGGATGTAGTCCAGGTGGAATGGCATGTGAGAAGGCTTAGAGGTATAAGGTTTTATAGAAAGTCATTAAATGCACCTGGCTGTGAGGCTGGGGAAGCGTGGGGAGTAGACGGGGAGAGATTAGCAAAAGCCTTTGAAGTCATGGGAGGAGCTTGGGCTTTATCTAGAAGGTAATAGGGATCTATGGAAGGGTTCAGAGCAGGGGAGTAACCTAGCAATACTGGCCTTTTTGAGAGCTCCTTCTGGCTACTGTGATACCAGTGAAAAGATGGCTGCAGTTGTGCAAGTGCATGGTATTTAATATAATAATAGTTATTACAATATATATTACAATAATAGTGTACCAGGCGCTATTCTAAGCATTTACATGTTTTACCTCATTCAGTCCTCAAATATCCCTATGAGCTGAAGTGCATGGTAACCTGGGGCCTGGCATATCGTAAGTATCAACAAATTATCTCCATCATAGTAGTAATCTGTATGTACTCCTTGCCCCATGTTGCAGCTGAGGGTTGCGGTTCAGGCTGTTTAAATAACTTGCTGTATTGGATGCTAGGATGCACAGCCCAGATCCACTTTAGGGAAGGAAGGATTTATTCCTTCACTCCAGGAGTGGTGCCTTCTTTGGAGGCTGACTCAGCAAAGGTTACTTACTCCCTTCTGGGGGCAGCTAACATCCAATGACTGATAGATGCAGGAAGATAAAGGCCTGACCCCTTGTCCCAACTCGAGACAGCTCTGAAAGGCCATCCCAGCTCCAGAGCTCCCCGTGGGGTCCGCTGAGACCTTTGTTGGACCATCATCACAGCTCAGCTTCTTCCTCTTCCCAATTCTGCTTCCTTCTCCCCTCTTGCTTGAGTTCTAATCCCAAGAGCACTTTCTGCTGAACATCCTGCATGGTAGATTCTGCTTTCTGGGGACAGACCCATGACACATGCCCAAAGAAATACAACCAGTAATCAGTAGAGCCTGTGTATTAGTCAGGGTCCTGCAGAGAAACAGAACCAATAGGTCAGATAGATAGATAGATAGATACATAGATACATAGATAGAAAGAGATTTATTATGAAGGATTGGCTCACATGATTATGGAGGCCTAGAAGTCCCACAGTCTGCTGTCTGTAAGATAGAGGCCCAGGAAAGCCGGCAATATGGTTCCAGTCCAAACCCAAAGGCCTGAGAACCAGGGGAGCCAATGATGTAAGTCCAGGTCCAAATCTGAAGGCCCAACAACCATGAGGGCTGATGTCCAAGGGCAGGAGAAGGTGGACATCCTGGCTTAGGCAGAGAGAGGGAATTTGCCCTTCCTCTTCCTTTTTGTTCTATTTGGGCCCTCGATGGATTGGGTGATGCCCACCTACATTGGTGAGGACGATCTTTACTCAACCTATTGATTTAAATGCCAATCTCTTCTGGAAACACCCTCACAGATATACCCAGAAATAATGTTTGACCAACTGTCTGGGCATCCCTTAAGCCTAGTCAAGTTGACACATAAAATTAACCATCACAGTCAGAAAACAAATGCTGACCCATCTGGCGTCAATAAGGCCTCCATTTTGTTGTCACCACACTACCTCCGTCAAGAATATTTGACTCTGAACTTTGGTTTCCTTGTCTGTAAAGTGAGGGTGTATCAGTCAGTGTCGTAGTCTGCTCAGGCTGCCATAACAAAATACCATAGACTGAGGGCTTAAACAATAGACATTCATTTTCTTGTAGTTGTGGAGTCTGGAAGTCCAAGATCAGGGTGTCAGCAGGGTACCAGCAGGCTCATCTCTTGGATTTTAGACAGCTGCCTTCTTGCTGTGTGCTTACATGACCTCTTTTTTGTGTGCACGTGAAGAGAGAAAGAGAGAGAGAGAGAAAGACACACACACACACACACCCCTCTGGTGTCTTTTCTTTTTTAAAATTAATTAATTAATTTTTGTCTGTGTTGGGTCTTTGTTGCTGTGCGTGAGCTTTCTCTAGGTGTGGCGAGCGGGGGCTACTCTTCGTTGTGGTGCGCGGGCTTCTCATCATGGTGGCTTCTCTTGTTATGGAGTATGGGCTCTAGGCATGCGGGCTTCAGTAGTTGTGGCTCACGGGCTCTAGAGTGCAGGCTCAGTAGTTGTGGCGCATGGGCTTAGTTGGTCTGCGGCATGTGGGATCTTCCCAGACCAGGGCTTGAACCCGCGTCCCCTGCATTGGCAGGTGGATTCTTAACCACTGCACCACCAGGAAAGTCCCTGGTGTCTTTTCTTAAGAGGACACAAATCCTATCAGATCAGAATCCCACCCTTTGACCTCTTTTAACCTTAATTACTTCCTTAGAGGCTTCATCTCCAAACACACAGGGGGTTAGAGCTCCAACATATGAATTTTGGAGGATGTTCAGTCCATGACAGTCAGCTTAGTTCAGGCTCTGCAGAGGTACAAACATCTCCAAAAATCTCTGTGGCTTCCAAAGATAGGGGGACTGACTTGTCCTAATTCACCCAGGTTTGTCTTGGTTTTAGCGCTAAAAATCCTGCATCCCAGGAAATCCCTCAGTCCCAGATAAATCAAGGCCATTCATTTGGACTGTCTCAGTTTTAAAACTGGAACCCCCTTGGCTCTTGGGAAACCTGGACAGTTCATCACCCTGTAAAAAAAAAAATGAAGATTTATCTTTCACTTGCGTTCCATGTCCATCATTTACACATCCATCATGTACCTCACGTTCCACTTTGGTGGCTGCCCTGCTTCAAATGGTTTTTACCTGTGACTCAGGTCACTGAAGCAGCCTCTCTCTAGCACATTCCTGGTCTGGAGGCAGAGAAAAAAGACACCCAGAGAAGCATGCACTGTCTGTTAAAGATTCTGCTTGGACGTGACATGGATCACTTCTGCTGCCATTTCAATGGCTAGAACAAGTCACATGACCAAGGTTGCTTGGAGTGTTGCAGGATGGTAAAATCCTTCCTCCAGGAGGGGTGCCCCAGGAAAGGGATTTGGGCTATTTGGAGGCTGCTTGGAGGAGGTGGTCGTAAACGTCTTGGGTGGCTACTAACCGCTTCTTTCCAGAGCTGAGGGCCTCCTCTCTGTGTCTGCGATGCTCCGCCATGCTAATGACTTGAAACAGCGGCTAATTTGACAAGCCAAATGGAGTTCCCATGATTGCATTTGACTTTCTGACTAATGACAAGAGATGAACTCCCTTTTCTTAGCGCAACTTACAGTTGGATAGCCTTGGGCCATCACCCGATCCCAATGTTCAAAATGTTGCCTTGTAAATTGTCTAATAAAGTAATAAAGAAACAGACTTGCTAAATGATTTGTCTTTTAACCGTTGTAATGGGATTTTTTTGGGGGGGGTAACATTGTTTTATGTCAGAATGCAAAAATTATCACATGTAATTAGAATCATTTCAATTCCAGTCTCTGCCAGGCCTCTGACATATCCGGCAACTTGTGCCATGGCACGCAAGTCAGCTCGTAAAACCTAATCAAATAAAATTGTGAAAGGCAGTCAGATTTGGAGTGGTGCAGTGAATGCTGGAAGGGAAGGCAGCTCCTCCATGCCTTGGAGGGAGGAGAAAGGAAGGAGGGAGGAGGAGGAAAGATGAAAAGAGAGGGGAAGAGAAAAGGTTCAGCCGCGTTAGGGCTGCTTTCCATCCGGGCAGCCCAGGACCCGACAGGCCATGGGTCCACCATGATGCTCTTAATCACTGCCCCTTCAACCCCACTCAGATCCCACATTTGTACCCTCCACCCCCTGAGTTTCATCTCATTCAGGCCGACCAGGTCCCTGCCTGTGCATCTTTTTAATATTTAATCCTAATCGTGCAGACATATGTATGGATCTATTTATCCACAAAAGCTGCAGTATAAATGTTTAACCAGAAAAGCACACGGCAGTTTGGAACATCTAACAGGCAAGCTTTTCCAAGGGCACAAGGACGGGCAGCCTGTCTCGCTGTGGGGAGAAGATATTTATTGAGAAAAATGTCCCTGGTTCCCAAAATGTCCGGGTCAGGTCTTGGGGGTGGGGGTTAGGAAAATGTTGCTTTTTCCAATTGGCTTGAATGAGAAGCTGCTTGCCTCTGACTGGAGAAGAGTGGAGAGTGAAGGCTGCCTCCTTCTAGATGTTGGAGGGCATACAGGCTCTTTATTTGTCCCGTGATGTCCCTGTGCAATGATGGCAGCCCAGTTGTCCTCATTGGGGCCTGGAATCTAGTTCTAGGCAGGAGGGTTGTCTGCCCAGGATGGGATGTGTGGGCGGCAGCGGAAATTCACACTGGAACCAGTGACCTGCGATAGAAGAATCACACTGTAAATGGAAGTGATAACATCAGGGAATGGCAACAGAGTGCTTGAATATTCTGGGCACTTGGATCAACAACCAGCGCCGGACCTGGCTCCTGATTCATCAGCACTACGCAAGCAGGCCGTCAGCAACTTTGATATTTGCCTCAAACCCAAGGAATCACAGTGGAAGTATTTCCCGGAGACACCCGGCAAGAATGCTGGGCAGTGTATTCTTCTGTGGTCAGAGAGCATGGGACTGGGCCCTGGAGGCTCTGGGTTTGAGACCCAGGTGCTCCACTAAAAACCAATATAACCTTGGGCAAGTCTGAGCTCCCACCCACCCCCAACAGAGCAAGAAGAGAGAATGTGACCACCTGGTATGTGCCAGCAACCACATTGCAGCCTTTCTGCAGAAGAGAAATGATTGACCCCATTTTAGTCAGCGTAAGCTGGGCTGCTGCAACAAAAATGCCTTATAAGCAAAGTTCATTTTTTGCCCCTGTAAAGTCCACCGTGGGCCTGGGCAGCTGTGCTCCATGTGGTGACTCAGGGATCCAGGCTCCTTAAATATGTGTTTCCATATTTCAACACGAGGCCTACTGTATTAACAGGGGGCAAGAGAATTTCCTTAGTTTGGAAGTGATGCTTGTCACCTCCACTCATAGAACCAGTCACATGACCCCAACAACCTGGAAGGAGGCTGGGAAGGGGTGGTTTTCTGTGTGTCCAGGAAAGATGAATATGAAAGAGCATTTGGTGAACACATAGCACCATTTCTGCTGCAACCACCATGTCTTATCTTAGTAGTTACCATAAGACCATGACTCTACATTAGTTTATTTAAATCATTAAAGATCCTTTTGGATGAGGACATTGAGGCCCAGAGAGGTTGAATAACTTGCCCAAATTCACAAGTAATGGCAGATTCGGAATTTGAACCCAGGTTTGCATGCCTCTGAAGTCTGTGCCCTTCACCTCTCATGTGGTGGTGGACCTTCAGACTCCAGGGGAGCTGGTGGGGTGACTGCTTTCACCCTCAAGTGTCTGCTTGTGGTAGCCAAGCCTGGATCCATGAGGGGAAAGCACGCTTTACTGACTTGGGAATCCCACTGGGTGGATGTGACACCTTGCAAAAGGCAATCAGTGGTTCCTGACAATTTTTTCATTTAAGCAAAAAATATGGAAAGCATATTTTGATCTTTGCTTTTCTTTCATTTCCCATCTGTTCTTCATTAGGAGTTCAGACTTAATAACTTTCTAGAGTTGGTATTGAATTCAGAAGCTGACACTCCTTGGAGAGGATCCTTGTTGCAAGAGGATGGGTTGGATCATGCTGGTTGTTGTTTTCTCTTGCTCTTCTGTCTGTAAGTCCATCTGTTCCCTTGCCTTCCATATCTGATCCTCCTCACCCAGAAAGTCAAACTCACTTGTGGGTGAAGCAAGAGACTGCTTTGGTGTATAATTTCAGGAATATTTGATTGGTCTACTGACCCTTCAGGTCCTCTCCCACTTATACCTGTGCCTAAAACCCCACCATTCAAGAACCTTCCCTTTAGCATAGGGGAATTCTTATGTTTGGTCAAGATGCCCAAGAAAGGTAATCGTGTCCCAATAGCGTACCTTTTCAGTGGCTGGGGGAAAAATCTTGAAGAAAGCAGATTTCAGAGGGGAAAGAAGGCAGAGGACATAGGGAAGTAGTGCAGTTGTGGCCAGAGTGTTGACTTGGGGTCAGAAAACATGGGGTTGTGTCCCACTTATGCCACCATCCTTGGATATGGGTCTAGCAAGCCATCCAACCTCTCTGACCCTGTTTCTTCATCTGTAAAATGTGGACATATGATGTATTTCTTGTAGAGTGACAGAGAAAATCAACAGAGACGAAAAAGGCAACTTACAGGAACTCAGTGTTTTACAGCATGGCAGGAAGATATTTTGAAATATTAACTGAGTTCCTCTTTTTTTTTTAAAAAAAATCTGTGCATTTATTTATGTCCTGTGGCCAGTCTCCTCACTCAGGCAGCAGCCAGACCATGCAGCATGCATTGCCTCAGGGAAAGGATGACACAGCAGAACTCAGATAAGGAAGGGAATCCAATTTTGGCTTTTGAATTTTAAAAGCCAGCCAAGGACTGGGCATATGACAAAAGATTTGGAAGGATGTAAAAGTGAAGCAGTCCTGTCTCTAAGACTAGAGAAGATTCCCTGGGCTGCAAAACAGAGTTAAGGGCGAAGTGAAGGGAACATGGATGCTGGTGCCTCCTGAGAAAGGACAGGGAGGGCTTGAGGTCCAGGGTGAATCAGGGTGTCTGTAGATTACCATGGACCACACCTGAGCAAGGGCATCTTAGCAAAAGCCAAGAACAAGATAAGATGACTCCTATTCCTGACACCCTATGGATAGCCATTCTCCAGGGAGCCTCACCTCCTGGAATGCATACCCTCATGCAGTTTCTCCCTTCATTAAATTGGGACTATCTGTGTGATCAGTATTGTACAGTATTGTACAGCAGAGGTGATGTGTGACTTCAGAGGGTGGGTCATAAAGGGCTTTTCAGCTTCCACCTCATTCTCTTAGGTTCCTTGCTCTGAGGGGAGCCATGCTGGGGGGACACATGTTTTGGAGATGCCCACATAGAATGACAGGAGGCTCCGGTGAGTGAATCACCTTGGAAACGGAGCCTCCATCTCCAAACAAGCCTTCAGATGAGACTGCAGCCCTAACTGACATCTGACTGCAGTTTCACAAGAGACCTGCAGCCAGACCACCTGGCTAAATACTCATGAATTTCTGACCTACAGAAGCCATATGACATAATAAAAGCTGATTATCATTTAAGCCACTACATTTGGGGGCAGCAGCAATTGATAACTGATGCACTCAAGTTGGCATAATGTCATCTCTCCAGAATTTAGACACAGCCCTGGACAAAGGAGGAAGAGGACCCTAGATGAACTATAATTGTATTTCTGCCACTTGGTAGAACACAGGCTTGTATAGATATTATACTCCATCGCAAAAAAGTAAGGTTTTCTAGACTGTCTGAGTTTCTAGACTAGCTGTACTGCTGCAACCCACTCCAAAGGGCTTCTGTAGACATTTTCAGGACTGTGGGAATCTGGGGACGCCAGGACAAGAGCCACTAGACTTTTGGGACAAGGATGGGCAAACAAGGTGCCTGAAGATACATAATTCTCCAGTTCTTGGATTTGGGGACCACTCAGCCTGTGCCTGTCTCTTCTCTGGGCTCCCTTTGGCTCCTCACCGCACCCCCTCCCATGAGCACATGTGAGCTCTGCTTGACGCCCAAGCCCTTCAATTTGTCTTGTTAGAAAACCCTTGTGTTAAAGAGACCATTAAAAAAAGAGGGAAAGATAAATTGCCTGAAGCTGCAAGGCCCAGGAGGAAAGAGGAGAGCAGGTGATGGAAAACAGGCCTGTGATTAGAGGGCAGGGGGTGGCACAGGAGCCCAAGCAGGCAAAAACCTCCACTGGAGATGTCAAAATATTTGAAAATTCTCTCCCTTTGGTGAATTGAGTTACCGAAATGTATTTTTTTTTTCCTTTTTTGCACACAGAGAAGAGTCTGGAAGAGGTTCAGAGCACAGTTTTGAGTCAGGCAGAGCTCGGCTCTGTCCCTTTCTCACTGCTGTCTGACCTCAGGCAAGTCTCTGAACCTCTCTGACCCTCAGTATCCTCATCTAGAAAGAGGGATAATGATAAGCCTACAAAAATGGCCCTGAATCTCCCCCTCTCTTTGTGTTTATGTTCCTTGCCATGTGACTTTACATCTCCTCCCATCTCAAGGTGGAGTCTTGTCCCCCCATCCCTTGATTTCGAGCTGTCCATGTGACTTATTTTGGCTAGTAGGATATAGAGAAAGCGATGGTGTGACAGTCCTGAGCCTAGGTCCCAGGAGGCTTTGTTCACTCTGTTCTCTGACCCCCATACGGAGAGTCTCAGGCTAACCTATTAGAGGATGAGAGGCCACATGGAGCAGACATGAGCTGTCCCAGCTGAGGCCATTCTAAAACACCTGGGACCCAGGTGACCACAGATGCATAAGTGAGCCAGCCAGTATATGCCAAGGCAGACCCAGGAAAGCAGAAGAGCTAGCTGAGTCATAGACTCAAGGGCAACAGTGGATACATGGATATTATTTTAAGCTGCTAGATTTTGAATTGATTTGTTACACAGCAGTAGCTAACACATACTCCTGTATCTTAAGGAGTTGCTATGAGGAGGAAGTGCAATCAAACAGGAAAGCGATAATAGCTGCTGTTGGTTGTGTGCTGACTGTCTGGCATTCTGCCGGGGTTTGACAGGCATTGTTTCAAGAACTTGCAGAGAGAGAGCTGAACCTGGGAAAGCGCATTCTAGCACCTCACACCCAGAGCCTGACACATAGTACCTGCTCAACTCATATTAGTTGTTGGCTGCTGCTGCTGTTGGGAGTCCAGCCCAGTGCCTCTGATTCGGCAGTGGGGTCTGAGCTGTAGCCTCTGTGTCTGGAGGCCTTGGTGAGTACTTAGCTGTGAGAAGACTAGGAGGCAGCATCTCTGGGTGTTGGGGGAACTACAGGGAATGAAGTTGGGTCAGGGAGGGGATAAGGCATCAGCCAGGGTGCTCCATACTCGCCCCTCCCCCATGCAGTCCCTGGACCAGCATCGTCAGCATCCTCTGGCCCCTTGTTAGAAATGCAGACTCTCAGGTGCCACCCAGGTCTGCTGAATCAGAATCTGTATTTTAAAAAGATCTCTAGGGGATTTGTGTAACGTGAGAGTTTGTCTAGAGCCCTGCTTCTCAAGCTACCTGTGCTGAAGGGCCAGTATTCTTTTTACATTTCCAGTTCATTGCAGAATGACACTTGTAAAATCCAGTAAAAAATGAATTTTATAAAAATTAAATGAAACTTTAAAATAGCTGCAAAATCCAAGCCCCTGCTTTTTTATCATTAGATTCAATAGATATAAAATTACTACAAAAGTTTCTTAATATTAGTATTTACTCTTTTTCTCTGTGCTGAGGTGATAGTTTGTAACCTGGCACGGCCCGTGGACCATACTTTGAATAGCATGATTCTAGAGTTAATCATGATAATGGTATGAATACAATGTGATTACACATGACTGTGGGCTGCACATTGGCTGGTGGTAGGAATTTACAAGCCTAGGTACCCTGGAATCCTCTTGACAACCTGCGGGACAAGTACATGTTTTTATCTACACTTTCCAGATGAGGCAGTTGAAGCCCAGAGAGGCTAAGTGACTTGCCCAAGGTCACACAGCCTGTAAGTGGGGTAACCAGAATGCACCTGTTTAGCCCCTACAAGGCAGGAGGAGGGAGAGGAAGGTGCCACGAGTTACAGGCACAAGGGTCTTGTTCCCTGTGCCTTGTGTGAGTGACAGCTGTCAAAAAGCCAGGCCCAGGATGCTCACTGTCTTGGAGCCTAATAAGCTGTCTGCTAGCCCCGGACTGGGTGGATCTCCCTCATGCCTCACTCTTGGGTGCAGCCAGCGGGAAAGGAGCCCAGCCCCTGGCACCACCCTAGCCTGCTGGGCTGCCAGGGGTGAGGGGGCAAAGCCCCTTTGCAGGCAGCTTTCTCTCTCTTGCTTTCTCTTTCCCCTGGAGCCATGGGGGCCGGCGGAGGGGCCGAGGCACGGGCTGGCGGGCTGGGTGATAGCTAGTTATCGACAGGTTGATGGCTGCCACAGAAGGCTGCCCGAGGACACGGAGGCAGGAGCCACAGCTCCAGGAGAGCCGGCTGCCAGCGTCTCTGCCCAGGGCTCGGCGCTTCCCCCACCATCTCATTAATCCTGATTTACAGAAAAAGGCAGCAGGCAGGGGCCCTCGTAACAGGCCGAGCAGCCGACTGATTTGCCTTCACTGAAGACAATAGTGCCCAGGAGACCCGGCATTGCTGAATTATTCAAATCAGCCGCGGCAGGGAAATCTGAGGACACAGAGTGGAGAGGGTCCTCGGCCCCCAGACAGCCCCCTTTGCCTGCCCTCCCTGGGTGGTGGTAGCCGGAAGCTTGGGGTGGCTGACACAGGTCTCCTTGCCAGAGATGCGGGCTGCTCCTGGCTGCCCCTCCTCCCTGGATGGAAGTCGGAATTGGTGTTGATCATCTCTAAGCACCTTAGAGCTCTAGTAATGGATCCAAAATGACATTTCCCACCTGCTCGTCCCAGGGGGCATATTCTGACAAGGACTTCTGGATGAACATGTGATGGGGGTGGGGGAGGATGAGGGCAGCAGGAGATGGCTCTTCTGCCAGGGTGTGTGTGTGTGTGTGTGTGTGTGTGTGTGTGTGTGTTTCAAAGAGGCAGAGGACATGGGGTGAATCCTGGCTTGGAAAAACCCCCAGTTTTTGCTCTTGGAAAAAACCGTAGTGAATAGGCAACTCTTCTATTCAGAGATTCAGGAGCAAAGATGCTCAGACTCAAAGCTGACACCGGGTGAGGACAGAGCATGCCTTCTGTAGCATGGTGGACTCCCAGAGGGAAGGAGCCTTTGGAGAGGAGAAGGGGTAAACTGAGGCCAAGAGGGACTTGCCCGAGGTCATCAATTAGCTTGTGGCCAAACTGGGATTAAACTGGGATTAAAAGTCATGGCATTCGACCTGCAATCAGGACCTCTTTGTTAATAATGATATCTACCCTTTACAGGGCATGGACAGTGTGCCAGCCTCTGGGTTCAGGGTTTTGCAATGTATTATCTCTGTTAACCTCATGATAATCCCATGAGGCTGATGCAACTAGTATTCCCATTCACCTGATGAGGAAACTGAGGCTTACAGAGATTCAACCACCAGGGGGGCTAGAAAGTGACAGATCTGGGATTGGAAAAGTAGTCTGTCTGATGCTGGGCCCTTAATTGCTATGCTTGAGTGGCGGCACCAGGATTCCAGCCTGCTCCCCAAAAATCCCTCCTCACCAAGGCTGTAGTGCCTGTACTGTCTCCTTGTGATGGCCTCCTTGGGTTAAGCATTGCCACCTACCCACTCTCCCCCAGGGGGAGGGTCAGATTAAGGAGTTTAACCCTCTTCAGAAAGGCTGACTTCACAGCATCCCAAAGGGTCTGCCCTGAGCCCGAGGAAAACTTGTAGGGGAGGGAGTCTTTGAATGGTGGAAGGAAATTTATTCATGAAAGGGTTCAGGATCTCTGGGCACAAAATCTGCATCCTTGGGGAAGCCAGTGGGTTCTTCTTGATAGATCTGACCACCAGTGGAACAACTTTCTTTAGGGGAGGCAGAAGCTGGGGACGGTGGGCTAAACCAGTCGTGTGCATTGGTGGGAGGGGAATAACAGCTTTTCTGCGTCAGCCAAATACCAACAACAGTAAGAATAGGAATAGGAGTAGTGACCTTTATTCAGAGTTTGCTATATGCTGAGCCCTTTTTTTAAATGCAGAAGGTCCTTGAATCCTCGAGACCATTTTAGGAGGTCAGGAGCTATGCGGTCGGTATCATTATGTCCATTTCACAGGGGAAGAAACCAAGGCTCAGAAGGGAAGCCGTTCACGCAAGATCCTGCTGCTGGGGTGGAAACCCAGGGCTTGTGACCCAAAAATGTGGCCTTTGGGATGCACTGTGCATGTATACGTCTTCTCCCTACAGGTTAAAGTCGCTCTCACAGAGGGCACCCACTTTTTCCCTGCCCACAGTGCCCCCACTAGTGGCCCGTTTAGGGGCCACCATCCATGTACTTGAGTCCCCAGAGGGAGGCTTGATGCTTCGAGGCAGCTCAAATGCACCTTTGCAATCATGCCTTTACAAACCCTGTCCCTTTTCTTAGAGAAACCTGCTCTTTCCCAGGGAAACTTGGCTCTCTCCTGCCCTCCTAACAGCTCCCATTTGAAATAATCAGCATCTGAATTAGTGAGCAGCTTTTGCCTAGTGCAGAGCTGGCCTCCCAGGATCCCCTCTCCCTCCCTGCGGAAAAACCAAACTAAGAGAGATTTATCTCCTGGGTCAGATAAAGGTGACTAAATGCAAACTGGACGATTCCTTTCAGCAAACGGTTCCCCAGGGAGGGCTTCTGCAAGGAGGAGAAGAGCCAATCGATCAGGGAAATGCTTCGAGGTGACTTACAGGGGAGACTTAAAGGAAAAAAGTCCTCGTGTTTTTACACCCTCCAGCGACTCTGCAGCCTGTAAAACTCCCCCGAAGAGCCAGGGAGCAAGGAGGCGGGGAGTGGGGCTGCTCCTCATTTACTAGGCAGGCAAAGGGGGAAACTCTGCAGAGTTTGACCTCTCAGACTCCAGCTGTCTTCCTCCTTCACCCCCCAAGCATCTGTTGAGTGCCTACTGTGTGCCTCCTAAGCCCTGCTTCATTTCCCTCTGGTTCTCCTCAATTCTAAACTCCCCTCTCTGCTTCCAGACTCACAGAGACCTTCCTTATAATCTGGGGGACTGTCAGTAAATCCAGGAGACTGGTTTCCCTTGACATCTCCAGGTTCACGCCAGCCCCTGCGCCCACCTTTCTTCCCCTTCACTTCGCTAAGGTGCAAATCCCACCTTCTGGGAAGGGTAACTGGGTCTGGCAGGGGTCTGCAAGCTTTTTCTGCAAAAGGGTAGATAATACATATTTCAGACTTTGTCCTAACTACTCATTCAGCTCTTGTGTTTCAGAGACAGTATGTAAATGAATGGGCATGGCTGTGTTCCAATAAAACTTTATTTACAAATACAAGCCCTAGGCCAGGATTCAGCCCATGCATGGCCTTTCCTTCTCTGACCTTGGAACAGAGGATAAAAGATTTGGTTCGGGGGTCACACAGACCTGTGGTTTCCCCCAGGTCACTTACTTCTTTGCTGTGTGACCTTGGGCATGTTGCTGCATCTCTCTGAGCCCTGTTTCCCTTCTGTAAAATGGGATAATTATAGCACCTGCCTCAGGAGCTATTGCTAGGATTCAGTGAGGCAAGGCAGTGAAGGCACCTAGCTAGTATGCAAACGGGTGACTGTTACTTTCTAATTAATGACTTTAAAACTTCTGAGGAAAGTCCCACTCCCTCCCTCATTCTGGGGTAAGGGGAAGCTGTTATTCTATTTGGTGACTAATTATGCTGATAAGATTTTCATTTTTTTCAAGTTAACACACTTGCATTTTAATGTTTTGAAAAGATGCAGGATGTGTCTCCTTAGGGGCAGAACTGGCTGCAGGCCTTTCTCAGGGCGATGGTCAGTGAAACTCCAGATGCCCCCAAAGTCCCCTTGAGTCCAGCTTCTGGTTCCCTCTACTGGCTCCAGAAGGATGGGCTGGGTGGGTCCAGTGTGCCCAGTGATCCTCTGGTTCAGAGCTGATCACAAGTGGCCAGTTAATCTATTACTTGCAGATACAGTTTCCATTAGTGATGGTGGAATAGCTGACTTTGAAGCAATTAGTCAGTGTAACGAACTTGAGTCTGGGCGAATGGGGGAGAGGTTAACTGCTTGATGCCCAAAGGGGGCTATGATGGTGGGGGAACAGACAGAAGACTGGGGATAACGGAGAGGCTGGAGAGGGAGAAAGGTCTGCAAACCACACCCCAGACTCACAGGTAGTAGGACAAGATGGCTTTGAGCCAAAGGGCTGGAGCTCAAAGCCAGGAAAAGGTGACTTTCCTAGTTACATGGACATGAGAGAATTGTTCTAACCTCAGTTTTCTCATCTGCAAAATGGGAGTCATAATAGTACACACCTCAGAGGACCATTGTGAAAATCAAATGAGACATTGTATGAAGTACGTAGTCTTGTGTTGGCACGTGGCAAATTCCCAATGGATGCTGGTCTCTCCCTCACGCTCCTCGACTTTGCTGGGGGTCATGAGGAGGAAAACAAGGGACCTCTTGACTTTGGGCTTAAAATAACAGAAACTTCTCCCTAAAATTGCCTTAGCTCAGATCCACAATTAACATAATTGCAAAGGCTAGGATTCCAACAGGTATCTTTGCTGCAGGCCTTGTCAGTGACTTGAACTTCTGATGTACATTGTGACTCTCCAAAAGGAATTGGTCCAAATTTCCCAGACCTGTTAGAATGAAAACAGTTTTCTTTTTCCATCACAGAGCATCTCATAGGACTGGGAGTTTTGTTGTAAAAACAGTGGGAAATGATGCATTTGCCAAATTTTACCCGGTCTCTCCCCTAAAACCCTCCCATTCTTACACAGTCAACCTCCTCCCTCCTGTGATCTCTGACCTGCTTTTGGCCACTGTGTTTGGCACACATGGAAATAGAAAGCCCATGTCTTATGTTTTTTTGGCATCATCCACGTTGCCTGGGACAAGTAGATGTTGGACAGTTCTAGGGTTTTGGTTGCCTTTCTAAGGGGGACCAAGAGAGCATCAGGTGGAGAGGTGAGCAAACTGTGGCTTTGGAGGTTCCCAGAAGAAACTGGAGGGCTGCTACCCTGGTGAGGCCAAGTGAGCGATGGTTCAGGATGGTCTTCGGGTTCAGGATGACTTTCTACTTTACCTTCCACTAGATTAGCTGTGAAAACAATAAAATAGGAAATCAGTAGAATAGAGGGATGGTCAGTGGTGGGTGTGGAGGATGCTGTCGATAGGGTGGTCCAGGACTCCTTCTCTGTGGAGGTGACTCTGGACTGAGGCCTGACACATGAGAAGGAGTCCATCAGAGGAAGGGAACTCCACAGGGAGCGACAGCAGTGGCAAAGCCCTGAGGTGGGAGCAAGCTTGGTGTGTTCCAGTCCCAGACCCAGGCCAGTAGGGCCGAGTGTGGTGGCCCAGGGATGGGGGGGTCAGACGTGGAAACAAAGTCAGAGAGGAAATGGGGGTGTAGGACCTCATAGACCCTTGCACAGAGTCTGGAGGTCATTCAAACAGGCCAGTAGAGGGTTCCATGCGGAGGAGGGACATGATTTGTTTTTAGAAGGGTCCCTCTGTTCAATTCACATTGTAGCACGCATCACAGCTTGGCTCCTTTTTACGGCTGAGTAATATTCCATTGTGTGCATAGATGGGGAGTTCCCTTGTGGCCTAGTGGTTAGTATTCTGGGCTTTCACTGCTGTGGCCGGGGTTCGGTCCCTGGTTGGGGAACTGAGATCCTGCAAGCCATATAGCCTGGCCAGAAAAAGAAAAAAAAGAAAAAGTAATATGTATGTATGGACCACATCTTTTTTGTCTTTCAACCATTGATGGACGTTTGGGTGGTCTCCATCTTTTGGTTATTGTGGATGGTGCTGCTATGAACATTTGTGTACAAGAATTTGCTGGAACACCTGTTTTCAGTTCGTTCGGTCGTATACCTAGGAGTGAAATTGCTGCATTGTACGAATTTCACCTCAATTAAGTAAAAAGTTTCCTTTGGGGCTTCCCTGGTGGCGCAGTGGTTGAGAGTCCGCCTGCCGATGCAGGGGACACAGGTTCGTGCCCCAGTCCGGGAAGATCCCACATGCCGCGGAGCGGCTGGGCCTGTGAGCCATGGCCTCTGAGCCTGCGCGTCCGGAGCCTGTGCTCCGCAACGGGAGAGGCCACAACAGGGAGAGGCCCGCGTACCGCAAAAAAAAAAAAAAAAGTTTCCTCTGGCTGGAAGGGGCAAGAGTGGAAGCCGGATGTCCAGTGGGAGGATGATGACCGAAGGTGATGATGACTTGTTCATGGTGGCAGTGATGAGGGGGTCAGATGCTGGTAGCATCGTGAAGGTAGAATCAGCGGGTGTTGCTGATGTTGTCAAGTGAATAACGAGGAACCGCAGACGCCTCTTTGCATGATTGCAAAAGCTGAAGCCCAGGCCCACCCAGCATGTCTCCCCATCAGGCTTGGATGGAAATCCCATCTCCCAGTTGTTGCACTGAAGTCATCCTGCACATCACTCTGGCTGAACCTCCCCTCCTCCCCCTGAGGCAGGAACCTTCTAGTCCTGGCTTAAATGTGCCCCATCCCAAGAAATCTCCGTCTACCCTCATCCCCTAGACACTGGCAGACAGCCGGCCCTGGGAGAACTGGATGTTCCATCTGCCTTGGTGGTGGGTGCGGACGGGCTGTTTATCAGCGTCCTGGTGCTTGGAAAGCCATTCTGCACCTTCGAGCCACCGCCACCCCCTGCCAGGGCGTGCTCGTGGTGCGTGTTTAAGCAGGTAAACTGCCCCCCATAATAGAGATGGATGGAAGCCCAATTTTGTAATAGACAACCTTTCATTAAGGAAACCACTGCCTTATAATGCCACTTTGGATGATCTAAAGGCGCTAATGGGCCAGCCCCAGCTTGGGACTTTATTATTATGGTTAACGAGCTGCACCAGCAACAACTGCTTGGTAGTCGGGTTTCTTTCTGCCACCGTGGGTCTCAGGTGACACCATTAGAGATTGTAGAGGATGTGATGGCTGGGAGGGTCAGTGAGGGGGCCACTTCTTTGAAGGGTCTCCATCCCCCTGAAGATCCAAAAGGGATGCCTGTAGCAGGAGAGAGGAAAGTTAGACATGGAGAAGTACTTCCTGATGGGGAGGCTTAGAAGTTGCTTCTGTAAGGGTTCTGAGTCTTAGCTGTGTCTGTATCCATCCCCGGACCCTAGTACCCTCCCAGAGTGGGGCCGGGATCAGAAAGCCCTGAATTAGTGGGAGAGAGAGAGAGACAGGGATACATATATTATATGCAGGGTGTCTGTCGTATATTAGGATTTGCTGTTCTCCCAGCTGTTTGCATGCTGCTTCCCATAGGACTCAGGGGACCAGCTACCTCTGCAGGGAGCCCAGCCCAGAGCTTACTCTCCAAAGTAGAAAACCCCCCTCCCCATCTCTCCCCAGCACATCGCCCTGTTTATATCCTCCCTAGTTCATTGCCATCGATAATTATCTGGTTTATTAATGCATTTACTTGTTTACTGTCTGGCTCCCGCATTCCTGTCACCTCTGTGCTAGCAGGAGCCTTTGTCTGTCTTTTTTGCCTCTGCTTCCCCAGCGCTTGGGACCGTGTCTAGTATGTTCCATATTTATGGAATGAATGGATGAATGAATGAATGAATGAACTTCTGAGCATTTATAAGATATACAAGTAGCTCAGAGTAGCTTAGTGCACTTTTTTAAAGTTTTTTTTTTATTGTGGTAAAATAGACATAACATAAATAACATTTACCATTTTAACCATTTCTAAGTGTATATTTCAGTGGCATTATAAGTACATTCATAGTGTTGTACAACCATCACCGACATCTGTTTCCAGAACTTTTTCATCATCCCAGAGAGAAACTCTTGTGCTCATTAACGATAACCTCCATTTCCTCCTCTGCCCACCTTCTGGTAACCTGTATTCTACTTTCTGTCTCAATGAATTTGCGTATTCTAGGTACCTCATATAAGTGGAATCATGCAATGTGTCTGGCTTATTTCACTTAGTGTAATGTCCTCAGGGTTCACCCATGTTGTGATGTGTGTCAATACTTTGTTGTGTTTTTTTTATGGCTGAATAATGTTCCGTTGCATGGATAGACCCCATTTGTTTATCCATTTATCTGTTGCACAGTGCACTTTTGAGAGAAGATGTATAGGTGGTACAAGGTGAGGAATTAGATATTTCTGCTCTTTGGTAACTTGCGGAATTAGAGAGGTTTCCCATCTAGCCTCATCTCCTGTCTAGGGCTTTTGCTCTAGGAATACCAAATTATGTCCCACCTCCATGCCTTTGCCCATGCTGTTCCCTCTGCCCATGCAGTTCCCTCTGCTCCAAGTGGCTTTTCCAGTACCACTTGTTGGCCCTGAATCAGCCTCTTTTTGTAGGTTGTAGAGTCAGTGAAAGCAAGGACCACATGTATTTTATTCACTTCTGGATTTCCAGCCCATGAGACACACCGCATGTGTGCCTGCATGAATGAATGAATAAATGATGCATTCAAACCCACACTCCTCCAGAGGGTCCTCCTGGATCGCATCTTGTGCTTTGCAGCTACTTCTGCCTGTTTTTCAGTCACCACACTAATTGATTGATGCTACATCTGTCTCTTCTACTAGACTGTGTGCTCCTTGAGCACAGAGTCCATGTCTTGTTCATCTTTGTGCCCCTCCCTTGGCATATCATCACTCCATTCACCAGAGTAAATGTCTACTGAATAAAGATGAAGGTTGCACACAGACATCAGGTGTTATTAGTTCCTCCCTGCCATCCCACCCCTGCAAACTGGTTTCAGGCAAGTTTGTCTTCATCTCAGTAGAGACTGGAAGACCATAGGACACTTGCCCAAGCCTAAGCTCTGTCAAAGACTGTCAGTGATACGGTTCGGAAGGCTCCTGTTACAACCATTACACAACCTCTTACAAGTCTGTGCAGCTCAGACACTCATTAGCTAACTGGGGCCTCCAGCAGTCCGCTAATGATGTTTAACAGAAAAGATTATTATGTTCATTTTACAGGACAGGAAACTGAGACTCAGTGGTGGGCATGGCTTTGCTGAATTGCACATAATTAGTTAGTAACAGAGTCTGTACCACCATCTAGATTTCCTACCTTCCAAGTCCTGACTTTTCTCCTCTTTTCCATTCTGGGGGAACTGGTTTTCTACAGTGCCTAAAATTTGTAATGATAATAAAAACAAAAGCAATACAAATGACAGCTAACTTCTGTTAAGCGTTGGTTCTGGTTTGGTCCCATGCTCAGGACTTTGCCCATTAAGGAGTAGGTCCATGGCATGGGTCAGTTTCCCAAATGTCTGCTTTGGAAGAGATTGAAACCAAGAGGAATTTGACTTATGTGTCTTTTGGATCAGAGCAACATTCAGGACTTGGAGAAGGAAGAGACCAGCCCTGATTCAAGTCATCACATCCATTTCTCCGGGACTCAGTTATCCCCATCTGTAAAATGGGTGGTTGGATGAAATGAACACTCCAGGTCTTCTCAGAGCCAACATTGTGTTGCTTCTTCAGGAGCTGGTTCTGCCTCTGCCTGAGTGTGGCTTTCTCATGAAGGCAGATCCTAGAGTCAGTGGCGGTGACTCTGGGTCTCCCCCGTGGACCTTCGGGAGAGCAAGGAAGCACTAAGCAACACGAGAAAGCCACATGAGCCCCATTCTTCAACGGCAGCAATTTTCCGTGTAATTAAGTTTATTCATCATGTATATTAAGGGGAAAATGGAGACGCATGATCATCACAGCCCATTTGCCATGAACATCCATCTCTCAAGCATCGCTTCTGTTTTCTCCAAGACCAAATTGCCATGATAGATACAGGGACTGGGAGAGCCATCTGGTGTGAGGAGTGGTGGGAACCCAGCCCCCTGCAGGACCCAGGTCTCATCCACCTGGACAGACACTTCTCAAAAACCATCCCTGCCCTCAAGGGGCTTACAGCCCGGGAATCAGGTTAACATTGGTTAACATTGGGCATTGCTTTCAGTTTGTCTTCCTCCAGTGGAATGCTGGCAATGTCATTGCCGGACTAGAATGTGGAAATACAGCATTGCTGCAACGTTTCTACCATGCTCATCACTGCAGCTTCCTCTGGTGTGCTTTCTTACAAATGCACAGGTAAGGCTTAGCCTGACCCCTGGCACATATAGGAAGTTCAATCAATTTACCAGTTCATCCCACAAATACTTGAGTGCTTATCCATTCTAAGCTTCTGGGATCCAACAGTGAACACAACAAAGATCACTGGCCTCCTGAAGCTTACTGGGTGACTATTTTGGAATAAAAGAATGAATGGATGGGCAAGCGCACATGAATGGCTTTATTCGTTCAACGCTGAGTGCCAATTATGGACAGCACTGTGCTCATCACAGGTGATTAAAATGGGGCCCAAACAGTGTGTTCTTTGCCCTCATGGAACAAATGGAGGATGAAGATGTAAGTAAAAGGATCACACTAATGAGTGACTCATTACAAACTGGGATGAAGCTCTATGAGAGAAAGGGATGCGGTTTTTTGAGAGGGTGTGAGGGGGTGGGGATTCAGGAAACCTGGAGGGAGGGATACGTAAGCTGAAACCTGAAATAAGAGTTTTCTTCAAGTAGTAAAAGAGAGTGGAGTGGGATAGGGTAGGAGCATGAGGGTTCTATCTGTTAGGATGAGTTAGGTGGCCAGTGTCTGAAGACCCAAAGCAGTAAATAATAAGGACAATTTACTATCTCGTGTAACAAGAAGCCCTAAAGCAGGGCAGCTCCAGCGTTGTTTGATTCAGAGGCTCAGTGACATCATCAAAGACACAAGTTCTTTTCATATATTCACCCTGCTTTCCTCAGAGTGTGGACTTTTGTCCCCAACATTATTTCTTCATGGTCACAAAATGGCTGCTGCAGTTCATCCTCGCACAAGAGACTTCCAGTTCTCAGACTTCTTGAAGAGAGAGAGGAAACCTTTTCCAGAATCCTCCCAGGAGGTTTCTCATTGGCCAACGTTGTGTTGGTACATTTGAACTACTGGGGTTGAGGGGATGCTCATGGGGTGAACAAGAACGTCTGGGCTAGGAAGCCAGGGGACCTGATTTGGAGTCCCAGTTCTGAAGTCAACTTGCTGTGTGACCTTGGATAAGTCTCTTCCCTTCTCTGGGTCCTAAGTTCCCAATATAAAAAGCTAGATGATTCCAAGGGTCTTTCTGTGTATGAGGTTCCAGGATTCTAAATGGGCTCTCGTTATTGTGGGAGCCATACAGATTTTTGTCTGTCTGGATCCCTTGTGGGTGGATGGGGCCATGTGATGAGTTCTGGCCTATGAATCAAGGGTATGTTTTTCTTTCTAGGCTGGGGCATTTAATGGCTGATTGGAGACTCTCAGGATTTATTTTTCCCTATAGCACAGCCACTGGTAACATTTGAGATGGGGGCTATGCCCCATCAACCTGAGTCCCTGAGTGATTATAATGACAGCTTCCCTGCTCCCTGCCAACCTAAGAGATATGTGGCTCAGGCTTGAAATAAACCTATAAAGATGTGGGAATTACTTGTTATAGCAGCATACCTTAACCCATCCTGACTGATACAATAATAATAACAATAATAACATAATGGGCATAACAGGGGAATTGACTCTGGGCCAGGCAAAGGGTTAAACCCTTTATTTGCATTTTGCTATTTAATCTTCACAGCTGCCTTGTGGGAGGGGCACAAGTACCATCCCTATTTTCAAGATGAGGCAGCAGAGTCTCAGAGAGGGAAAGTCAGTAGCTCAAGGTCACACAGCTGGGAAGGAGCAGAGTCCGGATTCAAACCCAGGTGTGTCTGACTCTGAGGAAGGAATTAACCCCAGCACTGTTCTGCCCTGATGAAACTTGGTGGAGCTTTTGCTCAGGGCTAAAGAATGAACGAGGAGCTTGAAGAACAATGCGTGTGTGTGTGTGTGTGTGTGTGTGTGTGTGTGTGTGTGTGTGAAGCTCACTGAGGCCCGGGCTTCACTGCAGAGGAGGGCCCTGGTGGTGTGTGTGTGTGAAGCTCACTGAGGCCCGGGCTTCACTGCAGAGGAGAGCCCTGGTGGTGGACAAGGGCGTTCCCAAGTTAGGGGAGACCCGCCCCCGCCCCCGCCCCGCCCCCCCCGGCCCAGCTTTGTCTCTGCCGGTAGCCACCTCCTCCCCGCCTCGCAGCTTCCTCTGCCTCAAGCTCCCTGCAGGGCCTGAGCCAGCTCTGCCTTCTAAGAGACCTAATTAAGCCCCAGCGAGGAGGTCCGGAGCGTCAGCTCTTGGCACGCAGCTGCCCAGAGTGGGAGGTGGGTGGTAGGGCAGCCATGGATCCTGAGCTGCATAGCACAGTGGGAGCAATAATAACAACACCTATAATCATAATAATAGTAACCATCACAGCTCAGGAGAGCTGTAAACCGTAACTGCCATTATTATTATCGTTATCATTAGCCTGGCTCTGGGCTGTAATTAGCATTCGTGGAACATTTCCTGTTCACCATTAGGGTCCTACTGAGAGGTGAGACCCTCTCCTGCTCCATCCTCTCCCCAGCTATCTTCTCGGGAGACTTTGTGGGAGGTGGCCCATCTAGAAAAACCCGAGCCTTGCCCCATTTTACAGATAGGGAGCCTGAGGCCTCAAAAGGCCATGTTCAAGGCTAGTCAGAGTCCTGATCAGGGTGGGTCTCGTGTAGGAGGGACTTGGTCCCTTTCAGGCCCTTGAGGACTTTGGGCCACTGTCTCAGTGGACAAGGGGGGATGGAGCCTGGGGAAGGGCAGGTGTCCCCAGGGGTCACTCCTCGGCTGTGGCCGGCCCTGGGCTGCCAGAGGGCACAGGGTCATGGTGGGCCAAGGTCTTGCTGACAAGGCAGCCTCGGTGAGGGCCTGTGGAGCCTAGCCCCTAGGCTCCGGCTCCCCGACCCGCTCCCGGCAGCCACCGCCTCGGGGATAGCAGCCTTATTAGTGCAGCCGCCTGCAGGCCCTGGGTGCAGCCAGGGGCGGAAAAGGCCTCATTTACCCCAATGCTGGACCCTGTGCACGGTGGCCACACGCGTTCCAAGCGGGGCTTCCAGAGGCATATGGGTGCAGCCACACACACACCTCACGCCCTGCATTGACACTGTCACGGGCCCAGAGTATGCATGGCCAGGCTTACCCGCTCAGGCAGATGTGTACACAGGCACACAGATGTGTACCCAGACATGTAACTGCTGTGGATGTACCCACCTCCACACAGCATGGACACACACACATGCATCAAGGTGTACAAATATGGGTACATCCACGTACACTCGTGCAAACGTAAACAAGCTCACCTCCCTGCACACACTGTACACGACAGGTGCCCAAGTGTACGGGAACACAGAGCTGCAGAGGCACAGATACAGACATGTGCTTCTGTCTGTTCACCTAGACACAGCCAGGCTGGTCAACACACGTGCCCTGAAACACACACATGTGCAGGCCTTCAAATGAGGGTCGTACTGGATCCAGGAATGTGCACCCACTGAACACACACTCACACACACATACACACACACACGTGCCATTGTACAGACACTGCAATTCACAAACACACCCACCCTGTTACATGAGGGACCCATAGATCTTTGTATGCGCTGGCACACACGTGCTCACAGTCTGTGTTTATCTGTCTCTCTTGTTTCCGATTCTGTGCGAAGCTCTACTCATCCTACTGATGAGTGGCGTCTACAGGCACTTGCATTTGAAGGCACTGTCACCGAACAGAAGTTCATTTGGTTCCCACCACCTTCTTGTGGGCCAGGCTTTACATATTCCCATTTTACAGATGAGGAAACTGAGCTGCAGCTGGAGCAAGGGACTCACCCAAGGACAGCCAGCTAGAAGGTGATGGAGCCCTGATTACCTCCCAACACAGGTGGTGTCGTGGGGAGCAGGGCACAGGCCTGGGTTTGAATCCCGGCTCTGCTGCTCACCAGCTGCGTGATCTTGGGCGGGTCTCCTTGCCTCCAGGAGCTTTTGTCCTCACTCCTGAAGATGGGGAAGGACAGCAGCTGCTTTGTGGCATTGCCTGGAAGAGCAAGGGGAGAACCGATGTAGAGGGACAGGTACTGTGGAGGGTGCCCTGTGAGCAGCGGGCAGACGTCATCTATCTTTATTACTATTATCCTAGTGGTACAGGCACAGAGGGAGGTGATGTGAGGATGCAGGAAAAGACGGCCATCGACAGGCCAAGAAGAGAGGCCTGGGACAGACCCTACCCCCGTAGCCTGCGGAAGGAACCCACCCTGCCCACACCTCGATTTTGGACTTGGAGCCTCCAGAACTGGGGGACAATAAATTTCGATGGTTTAAGTCGCCTAGTTTTTAGTACTTTGTTACGGCAGCCCTAGGACACTAACGCAGATTTTGGTCCATCGCATTTTGCTTCGTAGCAAATCCAGGGGGCTGCTGGCAGAATCCCATCCCTGGCATTGTCCCCAGGCCCCGGTGTGTCTCAGGCAAGGGGCTCCGGGCATCTCCAGAAGAACAGGATTCAGACCCGCCACGAGGAGCAGGGAACCTGGGAGCCCTGAGCACGACAGCCAGCCCCGTTGCAACAGTGACTTAGAGCTGATATAACAACGCTCATATTCTTTTAGTGAGGCCTGAAAGGTGCTATTAAATGGAATATTGAGATAAGGAAGTGGGAGCAGGAAAGGTTAGACACTATTTATTCAGGTTTTCATGGGGCACTAAAATATCCTTCCTGCTGCGCTCGCCACCCCTCCGTCCTTCCCCCTCCGCCCCCCTCCTCCCCTCCCTCCTCCCTGGTCCATGGCTGGTTCTCCCAGCACATGGGGGTCAGGAGGTACTGGGCTCCTCTGCTGTTCTGGGAGGGAGCCTGGACTTAGGATTAGGCTGGATTCTGGGCTCAAGGGGACCCAGCTCTGAACCCCACCCCAGCTGACCTGTGGGTAAACAGAGTTTCTGTGCTTGGACAGTGGCGGGAATCAAGGGGAGAGGGGGCAAGTGCATGGCACAGGGTTCACTGCCCCTCTCTTTCCCCAGAGCCCAGCTGGGGGTGGGAGGGGTAAGGGATGGCTCACAGCATCCTTGTCCCACAGCACGACCCCTCGGACTACATAGGACCCTTCCAGCCACCCTCCCTCCCTCCCCACTTCCCTTCTTCCCTGTCCCTCCTCTCCCTCCCTCCCTCCCTCCCTTCCTTTCTTATTCCTCTCTCCTCTCCCCCTCATCCCTTCCCTCCTTCCGTCTTTCCTTCCTTCCACACCTGTCTCCTATGCAGCGTTAGAAGACAGGAGAGTACGCTCTTGCCTGTACCGGGCTCACAGCTTTACTCACAACAGCCCTATCCTTATCCCCATTTAGCACATGTGGCAACTGAGGCTTTGAGCGCTTGGGCAAGGCTTTCCAGCTGGTCCGAGGTGGATGAAGGACAGAAGCCCAGCTCTGTCTGACCTCTGACTCAGCTCTCTGTCTCCGAGGGCTGCTCGCAGGGTCTGATGTGAGTACCCCAGAAGTGGTGAGGTCCCCAAGCAAAAGTGTGCCGAGTGGTGCCCATAAGGTGTGAAGGTAGTCCTGGGAGAGTGACCGTGGGACCCTGGCAAGGAGGCAGACAGATGGCAAGGACATCTCGGCATTTGGAGGGGCCTCTGGGATGGGGTCGGCCAACCTCGCGCCTGATTCTGGGGTCCCCCGGGCAGACTCCTTTCCAGGCTGTGGATTCTCTCAACCCATCTCCACCCACTTCTTCCATGGAGGGAATTTGCTATGAGATTATAGTGGGTTTTTTTGTTTGTTTGTTTGTTTTCTGCAGTACGCGGGCCTCTCACTGTTGTGCCTCTCCCGTTGCGGAGCACAGGCTCCGGACGCGCAGGCTCAGCGGCCATGGCTCACGGGCCCAGCCGCTCCGCGGCATGTGGGATCTTCCCAGACCGGGGCACGAACCCGTGTCCCCTGCATCGGCAGGCGGACTCTCAACCACCGCGCCACCAGGGAAGCGCTATAGTGGGTTTTGAGGTGGACAGACTTGAGTTCAACTCCTAGTTCTGCCTCTTCCTAGCCATGGAATTGTGGAAAAGCGAGTTAAAACTTCAGCGTTCTCATGAGTAAAATGGGCATGAGGACACCAACTTCCAAGTGTTGTGAGAGTTTGCGGGGGGGCTACTGGAGGTAAGCATGCATTGTAAACTGTAAGGTAGTGCCTGATGTGAAGTTTGGGCCGTTACCTGCCTTCAGTAGAGACTCAGAACCTTGAGAGCCGGGCCCTTGACTGATTTAACCGTGTACATAGTTGGTGCTCAATAAATGTCAAAGGCATGATCTGTTGGGTGGATTATAGCTTTTGTCTTGTTTTATTCCCTTTGTGGGTGGGTAGCGGACTGTGAGCTCCTCTGGCATCTCAGGAAGGCTTCAAACATGACAATAATTATTATTACTTAATGATAATGATGACAAGAGCTCATTTCATTGAGCACTTTCTATGTGCTTGGTTCATCTAATCTTCACAGCAACGCTATGAGATGTGTACTGGTATCATCCTTACTTCACAGATGAGGAAAGGAAGGCTCAGAGATGTTGTGTTACTTGCCCAAGGTCACACAGCTCATAAGCGGGGGGAGTTAGGACTTGAACCCCGGTCTGGGTTTTTCTGACTCTAAAACTGGGCCACCCCAACCACTGGGGACCCTACCTTCAAAGGTTTCTGTCCTCAGGCCTGGGCAGAAGACAGAATAATGTGAAGTCTGTCACCAGCTGGGCACTCACATCCACTAATAATACAGTCAATTGCTCCTTTCAAATTACAGTAAATGTTTCCCCCCTTGAACAAATCATTTACCGTAACTGCAGAAAGAGTGTCCTGTTTACATGCAGAGCCAAAGGAATTCCAATCTGAGTCTAATTATTGATGCTGCAGCTTCTATGGCCTTGGGAAAGGGCTGCCTAATTGCACCAATTAATACCTGCCACTCGTGTGGGTCTGTCGGGTTTGAGGTTTGGTTTCCTTCTTCCGTGGGTGTGCGGAGAGATGGTTCTGTGTAGCCACCGTGGGTGCAGAGCCCCGGGCCACAGGCTGAGGATGGCAGGAGCTTGTTTTCAGGGCATTGTCATTTTCGGGGGAGGGGCAGCCCAGGCATCCTGTCAGACCTCTGCCTGGCGGGCACTACCTCCTAGAAAGGAGGGTGAGGGCGGCTGGGGGATGCGAGTTCCATATGCCAGTCTCTGTTCTGCCTCTGATGTGCTCTGAGGTCCTGGCAGGGCACACCTCCAGCCCGAGCCTTGGTTTCCCCATGAAAAAAAAAATGGAGCTTATGCCCATTTTAGTGTTACCATGAGGATTTCACAGGATCAAGTGTATCAGGTACAGTTGCTGTGTGAACTCTAAGGGGCTAGCCAGACTGAAGAAATTGTTAGTAAAAATGGCAGGGCAGTGGCTGGGCGTCTGGATATTGGGATTCTCGTCTTGGGTCCACCTCTTGCTTTGCTGTGGGCTGTGGGATGATGCCTTCACTTTCTTGGGCCTCGATTTCCCCAGCTGCAAAATAGGAATGATTTCATCTGCCCTGTCTGATGTCCATGTGGGAACCTTGCCAATAGTACCCTGACCAATGAATATGGAGGCTGTGATTGTCCCATGGTGTTGATGAGCTGCGTGATGGGTTGCTATATTGGGAAAGAGAAACTCTACTTGGGGTTGTTTGGGTGGCAGACGGGGTGCTGGGTGGGAGTGGAGAGGCAGAAGAAATGTCATGGGTCTTCAAATGAAACTGACCACCTCTGACTCTTCTGAGCTGCATGGTCTTCAGTATAATACTTACAACAATGACTCATTGGTGCTTGCTGTGTACTGGGTACTGTGTGATATATGATTACACTAAACCTTCTAGGACGTAGGTATTCTTTTTATACCTATTTTACAGATGAGGAAGCTGTGGCTCAGAGAGGTCAAGTAAGTTTCCTGAGGTCACACAGCCATGTATTGTCAGAACCACGATTTGGACTCGGTTCTCTGGGATTCCAGAGCCTATGCCTGTCACTGCTACATCTTCCTGCCTCCAGTTGCCTCAGTCTCCCCATCTGTATAAGGGGCTCATGTTAACTTCTTCCAGGCAAAGACGTGGTTAGGATTGGGCAAGGTAAATTACGTGAGTCTCAAGGCCCATGGTGTGGCTCCTTCTTCATGAATATATGTGGGTTGGGAGACTCATGGCCACTTTTCCATCCTCCCACCCACCGTAACACCACAAGGCCTGGCGGGAAGTTGGGCTGTTTATTTCCCAAGAGGGGGCTGGGTGGGCTGGTGTCTTCTTATCCTTGCAGCCCCCTTTGCTGGAGATTCCTGTTTTTGGTTTCCTCGGCACCACTGGGGCTTGTGGTCCCACCTGAGCACACGTGGGGCTGTGTTTTCTGATGTGACACATTGTCACCGTGCATTATGTGTCATCAGCCCCGCAAAGTAGTGACACCGGAGCCTGATGCCACATGAGCGACAAAAAACGATGTGGGGCCCCTGGGGGAGTCTCGGGCCTTGACAGGTTCTCTGCGGTCCACCCACCCCCACCTTCAACTCAGAGCCCCTCTGCTGCTTCTTGGCAGAGCCTGCAAGGCCCCGAGGGGGTGGGGCTCTGCTGGCGGGGCCGTGGCTCACAGGGGGATGAGTTTGATGTCCTGGAGCCTGACACATGCCTTGTATGAGGTCCCCAAATTAAAAGAAACAAAGCTCCTTAGTCAAAGGCAGCCTGGGCCTGGTGGGGACACGTGGCAGGGCTCTGGAGTGCGGCGACTGACTGATTTCCCCTAATTACCGCTGGTTTAATATTTATAGGGTTGGTGCCAGAGGGCTGCAATTCAGCCCAAATGGCTGCTGGGGTGGGGGAAGGCTCTGGTGGGGGCCACTGAACAGGCAAGAGTCTGCCTGCGTTCAGGGTCCTGCTTGGCCAACTGGTCTGCCCCTGGCGACTTCCTGAGGCACAGAGAACATCCATTTATGTTGCACAAACTATGTGCTGGGCCCTGGGATCAAACCCAGCCAGCCTGGAGGCCCCTGTGGCCTAGTAGTTCAAGGTGGGGGCTCTGGAGTCAGTTAGATCCAGGTGTTTAATCCAAGTTTGACTTCTTCCTGGCTGTGTGCCCTTGGGCCAGTGACCACACCTCTCTGAGCCTCAGTTCCTTTGTCTGTAAAATGGTGGTAATAATATGCCTCCCTCCCGTGGTTGTTGTGAAGATCCAATAAGGTAAAACATGCAAGGTGCGGGCTTCCCTGGTGGCACAGTGGTTGAGAGTCTGCCTGCCGATGCAGGGGACACGGGTTCGTGCCCCGGTCCGGGAAGATCCCACATGCCGCGGAGCAGCTGGTCCCATGAGCCATGGCTGCTGAGCCTGCGCATCCGGAGCCTGTGCTCCGCAATGGGAGAGGCCACAGCAGTGAGAGGCCCGCGTACCGCAAAAAAAAAAAACAAAGAACAAAAAAAAACATTCAAGGTGCGTAATACAAAGCCAGATACATAGTTTGTGCTTGATAAATTGTAGCTATGTCAGTGAATCTATAGATATTACTTTGTGGGATGGAATTCCCCTGTATCAGTTAGCTATGGACTCAATGATGTTGTGTAACAAATCAGCCCTAAACTTGGTGGCTTAAAACAACACTAATTTCTTCTCCAACCACCCAGTGGGGTGGTTGAGGGTTGGTTCCTCTAGACTGGGCTTAGCTGGGTGGCTCTGCTGATCTTGAATGGACTTGCTCAAGCAGCTGGGGCTTGGATCATCCAGGCTGGGCTCTGTCTACATGGCTCTCTCCCCTTTCTGGGACCAGCACTGGGCTGTGCATGTTACTCTCTTGGCAGTGATAGAAGCATGCAATATTATTGTCTATCCTTCCACCTGACATTCCTGTGAAGGAGAAATTATTCCCATTTTCATGATGAGGAAACAGATTTGGATTCAGGAAGTTACTAAATGGTGGAGCTAATATCTTAACACTTCAAAGACTGTATTCTTCTCAATTGCCAGGTACTCTGAGCCACCTTGAATCACAACAGCAGTTACCATTTATTAAACCTCTACTATATGGCAATTGTTTTGCATGACTTATCATTAATCCAAAGCAACTTTTGGATGAAGGCATTTATATCCCCATTTTACAGACAGGGAAGTTGAGACTAAGGCTAAGTAACTTGTCCAAGCTCTCATAACTAATAAGTAAATGACAAACTCAGGATTGGAACACAGGTCTCTTTAACTCCATGCCAGCACGTCTTTGTATCTGAGGTTTCCTCTGCCTGTTGTCTCTCTCTCTCTCTCTCTCTCTCTTTCCCCCCCCCGTCTTTCTGCAACCAGACTATGTCCATCAAAATAATGTGTTCAATAAATTAAAATAAATAATAGACACCAGGAACTACAGTGGTGCTATCCCCATTTTAAGGATGGGGAAACTGACTTGAGGAGAAGTGAGGTCTCTTGCTCAGGTCACAGAGCCAGAAGTGACTTTGCAGCACAGAACCAGCACTTGAACTCTGGGCTGCCTGCCACCAAACCTGCAGTTTTTGTGTCTAGGCAATGCTGAGGTATGAAGGAAGGGTCAGTTGCTGTGTGTTATATAAGAAATTGGCCCTCTCTGGCCTCTCTCTCCTCTTCCCTGCCTGCCCTGTTCTCCACCTGATTAATTGATGCCTTTCTGCACTGAGGCATCTGCCTTCAACAGGCTGCCCTGCATCCCACACCTTTTCCTCTTTCATCAAAACTTGCCTTTGTGGTCCCATTGCATCCGGTCTTGCTGGGGACAGGAGCTCATCTGACAAGCTAACATGGGCCACCTTGCGGTGTAGGGCTGAGGATGGTATCTCATATAGCCTCTTCTGACCACCCCACCGAGCTAACCTGAGTGAACATTCCCTCTGACTCCCTGAGCCTCAGTTGCCTCATCTGGAAAATAGGGAGAGTCACGTATACTTCGAGGGCTGTCGTCAGCATCAAAGTGTGCTTACGTCTGGTCTTAGCACAGCATCTGGCAGGGAGGAAGCACTGCATAAATGTAAGCTATTGTTACTGTCAGTTGGGCCCTGCAGTATTTTTTTTCACTCTGAGGGGGGGGAAAAAGCTTAAAATTATGGAAGCCGGCTGACTTAGTTTCCCAATCCATCATTCTGCAGATGGAGAAATTATCTAAACTCCATCCCAGATTTCCGGAGTTCAGGAGAGGAGGAGGGAGAGATTCCACAGGCTTCCAGCTGTGGCCAAGGAGGGGTAAGGAGGGTGTGGGCATGGAGGGGGTGACAATATTCTGTCCGATGCCCTTCTTTTCCAATTCGAAGGCTCAGAAGGGCCCAGGAATGCTGTCACGTCCACATAGCTGGCTGCCAAGGGGCTGAGGCCACTCTTGGACCGAAAGCTTCACAGCTCTTCCTCTGTCCCAGACTCAGGCCTCCCTGGGCTGCAGTTGGGGTGCTGTGAGGTGTTTCAGAGAAGAGCAGCAGCGTGGGGAGAGAGAGAGAGAGAGAGCTGCTAAAGCAATTCTCAGTGAAATCCCCGGGGGTTGGTGTCAAGGACAAAATAGTGTGTCCCATGGGTAAATATAGTTAACACAGCTGCAAAACAGAATTTATTTCTTGTTTGAGATATCATTTTTAAAGTATGGCATAGGGAGAGCTTTAAAAATGAAATTATAGCAGGCAATAAAAAACCTCATAGGCACTGTATTCAAATTATGCTACAGTAATAGGCCAAGTTCATAAATAAACATTGCCGGTTAACCCTTTCTGAGCCCTGGTGGCAGAGCCACTGGGATTCAGCTGCAAGTGGTGGTTTTAAACCCCAGTGGGAGAAAACAGAATCGCCTTCCTGTGCTCCCAGCCTTCTCTCCCTGGCCTCTACAGTCAGGTGTTAAAGGGCCACAGATGATTCTTTGCTAAAATGAGAGGCTTGGGTTTGCAGAAACATGCTCCATAGATGTCTGTGCTCTCTGAGTCAGGAGTATTTTAGGGTCTCGATTAGGTAGATTCCTCCTCAAACTCTCCATATTTCCCACCTCCTCTTAAAAATAAAATATGTTACTATTCTCCCTCTTACTATAGTACATGCGTTCTAACCACTGCTGGCGGTGATTTCGCCCCCCTGTGAACACGTGGCAGTATCTGGAGATGTTTTTGGTTGTCACAACTGGGAGATGCTACTGGTACCTGGTGGGTGGAGGTGAGGGATGCTGCTCAACATCCTGAAATGCACAGGTCAGCCCCCATCCCCCATCACAAAGAATGATCCGGCCCCAAATGTCCCTGGTGGCGAGATTGAGAAGCCCAGCTTTACCGCGATGCCTTGTTCGGTCTCTGCCGTCCTCTTTGAAAGCTGGCACGTGCCGTCTTGTTCACTGCTCAATTTTATCACTCAGCCTAGTGCTTGGCACGCAGTGGGTCTTCAATAGGGATTTGCTAAAAGGTTGAATGAATGAACGGAAACTCTGCATTGCCCCTTCTCCCCTTGGTGGACTCCGACCCATCCTTTTGTTCCCACCTCAAAGGTTGCTTTTTTTTTGGGGGGGGGCCTCCACTGGACCCTCTACTCCGAGGTTACCACCACCCCGCCCACCTCCCATTAGACATTTTGGTGATACTTGTTCCTTGTTTCTCATCCTTGGATTTACTTGTCCATCGTTCACATTTCTGGTCAAACGTCACAGCTTTGAAGCAGCGTCTTGACTGCTTTCGCTAAAGTGGCCTCGCTTGTGTCTCTCTCATCCTCCTGTTTCGTTTCCATCATAGCATCTATCAGTAGCTGAAATCATTTTGTTTATCATGGGCTGGGGCTTAACCATCACTGGGTCCCTAGTGCCCGGTGTAGCCCCTGGATCAGAGGGAATGCTCAGTGAACACTTGCTGAATGTGTCAGCGAGGGTCGGAGAATGGGGACGGCCTCTCTTGCCCTAGACACCTGCCTCTCCTTCTCTGGAATCCTCCCACATCTCCTTCCTCCGGCATGGAGACTGTATTAGGACTGAAAAACCTGCCATCTCCCTCTGCACTGTTCCAGTAACTTGTCGGGAGAAACTGGCAAGTCCCTATCTCTCCCTTCTCTGCAAAATGAAGGCGCTGGGGTACATCCATGCTTTGTAACCAGGGATGTGTGTGTCAGTATCACCTTCTCAGACTTTTCCTAAGAGACAAAGCCCTACTTCGTGCAAGCCTGCAGAGCCAGATTCTCTGCAAGGGCGTGTGCCCTGCTCTGTGCTTTTGTAAAAACTCCCTGGGTAATCTGGATTCAGAGGCAGAAAACCGGGGACCTTTGGAGCCCCAATTCCAGCCCCAGCATCTGACATCTCCATGATTTAAAGTTGCCCAGCCTGGGCCATTTATCTGAGCGACTCTCTTCCCAGGCTCCCCTGGCACTTTTGCTAATTTAATAGCATTTAATTTAATTTTGAAATGATTTTTTAAAAAAGGCTGTTGCCGCAGAAGCCCCAACCATCTCATTCTTCCTCCTCCCTGAGGCTGGAAATACATCTTGTGGCTGAAGCCAGGTTTCTGGCCGTGGATGTCCCTTGGAAAGCCCACCGCCTTTTTGTGAAAAATGCTGAGCTTGCTGTCTACCCATTGGGCATAATTACCTTTCTCCTCTCCAGAGCCCTCTGCTCGCTCTGTCCTGAGGTGGAAAGAAAGGGCTGGAAAACCAGACCAAGTTAGTGTCTGACTCATGAGCTCTTATCTTAGACAAAGGGATCGGCGTAGCCCAACACATGTACACACATGCACATACTTACACACGGACACAAACACATGCACACGCATGCACCCGGTTCATTCTTTCATATTCTCTAGGGCTGAATGGCTATAGCTGTTGGCTACATTTAGCTCTGGGTTTTCTCCTGAACTTTCCAGATTTTTTTTTTTCCTGGACATTTATGGGCTTTTTCCCCGGGATATGCCACCTCAGTTTCTTTGCCTCCTTTTAATTATTTTCTGTTATTTTAAACCCAATTTTACATGGGCTTGATCATTATAACTCCTCTTAGATTCATCTATTCATGCATTAATTAATTTTTATTGAGAATCTCCCATGTGGTCAATGTGAAGACACGCACAGTTGTGAGTCAGACAGACCTGACCTTGTCCTCAAGAAAGACAGAGCCGGGACTTCCCTGGTGGCCCAGCGATTAAGAATCTGCCTTCCAATGCAGGGGACGTGGGTTCGATCCCTGGTGGGGGAACTAAGATCCCACATGCTGCAGGGCAACTGAGCCCGTGCGCCGCAACTAAGACCCGACGCACCCAAATAATAAAATTTTTTTAAAAATTACTTAAAAAAACCAAAGAAGGACAGAGCCTGCCTAGGAGGAGAGACAGGTATGGAGAAAGGTTCTTATGGGCAAAAATGGGGAGGGACTATGGAAAATGGGGATGAGCAGGTAACTCCAGAAGTCTTGGGGGAGGTCTCTCCTGTAGAATAATTATACTATTTGTCTGGATAGCAACCAGAAGCAAAAAGGCAGAATGGAGATGGTGAAAGCATCCTGTCACGCCCAGACAAGTTGAAGTTCTTTTCTCTCCTGTGGAAGAGATTACTAGCTCTTTGCCAAATCTGTTTTGTCTTCTTTCAGGACACACAGCTCAGGTCCCAGCCTCCCTCGCAGTGGCCATGAGACCAAGTTCTAGTCACATGCACGTGGAGGTGATGTGCTCCACACCCAGGCCTTGTCAATAAACCCTCCCAGGTGTGATCTTGTGTGCTCTTTCCTGTCCAATGATTTAATTCAGATCAGTCCGTGAGCTGGGAGACCCCGAGCTGAGGATGGAGGAGCCATAATATGGCGAGAACCTGCGTCTCTAATACCTCTTGGAGGAAAGTCACCCTAAAGAGTTGCCCAACCAGGAACATCTGCAGTGGACTTTGCAAGAGCTAGAAATAGACCTCTGCCATGGTTAAGCCATTGCACATTTCAGGGTTTGCTTGTTACATCAGCCGACATTACCTTAATCCATGAGCCCCAACCCTCCTGTCACCTGTGTTTGTAAATTATGTTTTGTTGGAACACAGTCCGTGCTGCTTTCAGGCTGTAGCAGCAGAGTTGAGCAGTTGTGACAGACTGTATGGCCTGCAAAGCCTAAAATATTTATTCTCTGGCCTTTTACAGAAATCATTTGCTGACCCTGCTCTTCACTAATGCACCAAGCATCTGGGCAGAGCTAGAAGCAGTCTAGATTCTTCTCCCTCTCTCCAATACTGGTTTCTTTGAAGAGACCACTCCCAGATGCTCAGACTTCCTGCCCTGACTTGGTTCTGGCTTCCTCGGCCCCTTTGGCCCCATTCCTTGGGCACAACTAGGCTTTGTGACTTAGACCCGAACAGAGACAGAAAAGGATGATTGGCGGTCATCATTCTTCAACTTCCTCAACTGTTAGCTCTGATCTTCTGAATCATGTAGTTTCAGCCCTTGACTGTCTGGACTTGGAAGCTGACACCCAGAGAGAAAGGATTAGACTTTTCCCAGGGTCACTCAGCCAGCGAGTAGCTGAGAGGTCTTGCAGAAATAGCTGGGGGTCAAATAAACTGCTTTTGGATAAAAACAGCTAATGTTTATTGAGCGCTCGTTATGGGCGAGGCACTCATTTACTCCTTTCAGCAAACCTCAATGTGCTATCATCATGATCACTCCCATTTTACAGATGGCAAAACTGGGGCACAGGAGGCTAATTCGCCAAGGTCCACTGTGTTGGTGAAGCTAGGATTTGAATGCAGCGGTGTGAGTTCAGAGTCCGTGTTCTTATTCATGGTGCCATATTGGACCTGTCATCCATGCCCACTTTGAGTCTTGAAACTTGCCCCTAATCAGCATTGGTAGAAAGAATAGACTCAGGTGTACAGGGGGGGTCCTTTTTTTTAGCCCCTGCTCTCCTGTCCCACCTCCCTGTGATCCTCAAAGCCCGGAACGGTTCATCAATTTTGTTTGCATATCCAACTTCACACACTGTCATTTCATTAACTCAAGTGAGGGGCTCTTCATATGAGGTTGAGCTTCAATAATCGTCTTTAAAGTTACGGAGAAATGTATGCTTAATTATATTTGCATATGAAAAATAGGGTCTAATTAGTTTGATTGATTATTATTTTAGCCCTAATGGCATTTTGAGTATCTGTCCCAACTAACAGCAAGTGGATCGCTAATAAATCATTGAATTTTTATGGCATGGTCTATTGAGCTGGCTTATGAAATATATTTTATTAATATCCCGGAATGTATTGAAACTGATACAAGTCAAACAACTGCTCATTTATTAAACTGTTTAAATGTCAGTTTTATACAAGAGTAATAATACAGGAAATATGTTCGTCCAGGAGACATCAGCATGCCACGGGTACTCACAGTATTAGTTATCTTGGAAAAATATATTATGGAAATAAAAGTCCAATTATGTCATTTATTGCATTAAATAAATCTATATTGACTAACATAAATGTGGCACATTAGCAGATGCACTTTCTTTCAAACTTTTTAATTCTCTAGGATTTCACTCAAGGGCGTAGTGGAGCCTGGATCTCCAGGACAGAGGAGTCACTGAATGTTGTGGTCAGTTCTCCTCGTTGTGGTGTGATTCTGTCCTGTGCAATAAAGGTCCCCAGGATGTCCTTTCTTTTTTTTTTTTTTCAGTACGCGGGCCTCTCACCGCTGCGGCCTCTCCCGTTACGGAGCACAGGCTCCGGACGCGCAGGCTCAGCGGCCATGGCTCACGGGCCCAGCCGCTCCGCGGCATGTGGGATCTTCCCGGACCGGGGTGCGAACCCGCGTCCCCTGCATCGGCAGGCGGACTCTCAGCCACTACGCCACCAGGGAAGTCCAGGATGTCCTTGCTTAAGCGTTCCTCTTCTGGAACATCACGAAGGACTGGGGTTCAGGCCCAGCTCTTACAGGAGCACAGGTGTCATCCTTCATTTGATGAGTTTTTTTTTTTTTTATTGCAATATAGTTGATTTACAATGTTGTGTTAGTTTCAGGTGTACAGCACCTGTATGAGTACTTTTGGGGTGCATGCTGTGTGTCAGGTGTTGCACCCTGGGGACACTGGGGTGTACCAGATAGGTAGGGACCCTACTCCCATGGAAGTGACATTCTAATGGGGGTAAAATTAAAAAAGAAACTCTTTTTCTCTGCTACTACTATGCATAGCAACTAAAAGGAAAAAACACTGTTTTTCTTCTACTACTTACGATGCTTCTGACACCCAACGTGTGGGGTTTTTTCCCACACCAAACAATTCTCCAATTCTCTGGACACCAACTAGGTATCCTATTACTCAATTCTGACACTAGCCACCTGGGCTTAGTGCAGACTCTACTGGTTGAGGACTCAGTTGAGGACAGTTGAGGACAGACTGGCCCCTCTGCCTGACCAGCTATACGTTGAGGATTCCCACAGGACCCTCCTTGGGTTCAGTAATTTGCTGGAACCCCTCACAGAACTCAGGACAGTGCTTTACTCACTATGATTTGTCGATTATGAAGCATACAACTCAGGAACAGCCAAATAGAAGAGATGTGTTGACTGACAAAAAATGTACAACGTGAGAGTTGTGAGTTAAGTTTTATTTGAGGCAAAATGAGGACTATAGCCTGGGAGACAGCATTTCAGATAGCTCTGGGAAACTGCTCCAGAGAGGTAGCGGAGAAGGTAAATATGTACGTGATTTTGGTGAAGGGGGAATACATGCAATCAAGCGCATATTTTTTTTGCAGAAGGTTTCTGCTAGTCACGAGGAGCAGACGTCACCATGAGGATTTTAGTGCTTTTCTGGATACGAGGAGATCCAAGAATTGGGCTCATAAAATCGTCTCCTGCACATACGTTACTATCTGAAGACCTGTTCTGCCAGTTTTTCCCAGAGCACAGAGTGCCTCCTTCCTGATCTCCACTCTGAACTCCTTTCAGGGGGTCCGCAGCGGCAGCAGCTTATAATTTGATCCTTGTAGAGGTAGATGGCAAGTGCCAATTTGTAGGTGACAGATGCATAGGGCAAGGTATGTGGGAAGGGGCATGGAGCTTTCATGCCCTCTCTGGGTACACCACCCTCCTAGCACCTCGATAGCTTCACCAACTCTGAAGCTATCCAAACTGGTGTTTAGGATTTTTACGGAGGCTTCATTACCTCCATTGCAATGATTAAGTCATTGGCCATTGGTTATTGAAGTCAATCTCCAGACCCTCTCACCTCCCCAGAAATTGGAGGGGTGGGACTGAAAGTTCCAACCCTCTAATCACATGGTTGGTTCCCTTGGCAACCAGCCCCCATCCTTAGGGGTTTTCCCAAAGTCACCTCATTAACATAAACTCACTAGAGTTGAAAAGGACTTATTATGAATAACAAAAGATATTCCTCTCACCCTTGTCATTCAGGAAATTCCAAGGGTTTTAGGAGCTCTGTGCCAGGAACTTGGAACAAAGACCAAATATATATTTCTTATTGTATCACAACATCACGGGGAGACAATGGACAAAAGAAAAATGAGATCATTTCAAATAGCGATATGGGCTACGAAGGGAATAATGCAGGCTGCCGGGGTGGGGAATGCCGTGGGCGGGGTTCCTTTACATGGGAAAGTCAGGGAGAATGGTGAGGAGAGAGCCAGTAACAGAGCCAAGGGCATGGACTTCCAGGCAGAGGGAAGAGCAGGTGCAAAGACCCTGAGTTCAGAGTGAGCTTGTCTTGTTTAAAGAACAGAGTGAGTGCCGATGGGGCAGGAGCAGAGTGTGCTAGGAGAAAAGTGAGAGCTGGGGCACCAGATCATGAAGGGCCTTACAGATCAAGAAAAGGAGTCTGGGTCTAATTCTGGGTGCGACGGGGACGCCACTGGACTGTTAGACTCAGGAGAGGGAGATGGTCAGATTTATATTTTGCCAAGGTCACTAGGGTGCTGGGAGGATAATGCACTGCAGGGGGCTAAGATGGCTGGGGAGAAACGGGGTAGGCAGGTGCAGTCGTTAAGGGCGGGATGCGGGAGGGAGAGAAGTCCACGGTTCGGGATGTACGTGGAGGTCGAGTTGACAGGATACGCTGATGCATTAGAGATGGGGAGACAGGGAGAGAGGAGCCAAGGATGCTTCCAGTGTGTGATCTGAGCATCTGGGTACCATTTGCCGTGCTGAGGAAGAGGGTATGGGAAGGAACAGCTTGAGTAGCAAAGTCAAGACTCAAGGGGCCAGTAGGAATCACTTAGGCTGGTGGTTCTCAAATGTTAGGTGTATTGGAATCACCAAGGATTCTGGTCGCCATCCAGAGTCCTG
The DNA here is from genome assembly GCF_059928025.1 of Delphinapterus leucas. NCBI lineage: Eukaryota > Metazoa > Chordata > Mammalia > Artiodactyla > Monodontidae > Delphinapterus > Delphinapterus leucas. The sequence goes on from NC_143142.1 coordinate 20,293,233, forward strand.
GACCTTGTCCCCAGGGATTCTGATTCATCAGATCTGGGCTGGGGTGTCGACATGAGTTTTTTTTGGCGGGGCGGCCTCTGGTGATTCCAATGCGCAGCCATGTTGGAGGACGGCTTTTCCAGTCCCCTCATTTTGCAGAGCGGGAAACTGAGGCCGGAGAGGAGACAGGATTTGCAAATTGGTGGCAGAACTAGGATAGAAACATGTTCATCCTGACTCTCGGCTTGGCTATTGGCTCTCCCATGGCTCAGGCTGCCTTTGTCATCAAGAAAGGCATATTCTAGTGCCCTGGGTAGGCAAAGCCCAGACATTCCGGCTCAGCCAAGCTCAGAAATGCTCAGGACAGAGGCGGGGTATAGGGAGTTTTAGAGTTAGATAGAGGCAGTTAGGGATGGTTCAGCCTTTGGGCACTGCCATCTTGCTGTGCATCCTTGGGCAACTCATGTAACCTCTCTGATCCTTGGCTTCTCTATGTATAATTGGTCATAAGAATGATGCCTTCTTCACAGGGTGTTGTGAGGATCAAATGGGACTCTCACGTGAGGGGCTTAGCACAGCTCTTGACGCGTTGTGAGCCCTAAGTACACATTAGCTGTAATATTGATACAAATTACTGTGGATACCCAGTGGTGACCTGGGGAGGCAGCCCAGAGCAGTGATAGTAGCATGGACTTGGGAATCAGGCAGACCCAGGTCCAAATCCCACTTCTTTGCTGTGGGGCCCTGGGAAGGCATTCTACCTCTCTGAACCTCTGTAAAATGGGAGGGCAGGTGTTATAATGCCCACATGTAGGGTTTGTTTGTGGATTTAAGAAAAATGTGCATCAGATTTCAGGCTCAGAGTCTGGTCTTCAAGGGCTGGGTGTTATTGGAATTATTATGCCAACTTCAAGTCACTGACCCAAATCCCAGTCAGTTGCAACCGCTGTAGAAACCGCCACTGCCACCTGGGGACTGCCAAACGGGTGGCCGCGGAGGACAGCGCTTGCCTGGGGTCTCCTCCCTCCATCTTGCTAACTTGCTGTGTGACCTTGGGTGAGCCCCTCACCCTCTCTGGCCCCTGTTGCCTCATGTGTGAAATGCGGAGGTTAGTCTGGTTAATCTCCAAGGTCTTTTTCAGAGCCTTAAAAAAATCAATGACTGTAAAGGTCTGTGATTAGTGAGAAACCATCTGCCCCAGGCGAAGACCAGACCCTCCCCAACCTTTGTGTGTGGGGGGAATAAAACAATAAGCAGAAGGCTTAGCAAATTGCCACCTCACAGGCCTTAAAAACGAATATCTGCTTTTGTATCAGCCTTGATTGAGATCCTTATGCTATGGCGGCCGTCCCCGCCATCAATGCCTTAATTAGAAATTAGGACAGTCACATTGGCATAAATTAAATCAGACTAAAGATGATTAACAAAGTAATGCAAGAAATCATTAAATTAAACCATTGTGCCAAGTCCTCTGCTGATCTATCACAAATTTGGGCTGCTAATGAGGTCTTAATTAGTAAGTTAGGTCGAAATAATTCATGTCATTCACTTCAAAGACAGCCCTCTTTCTTTCTTTTTGTTTTTTTTTTCCTCTTTTTGAATCCAGCCCCTAATGTAGATTTCCTGGGCTGCAAGAAGGAGGCAGGTGGACATCATCAATAAAAAACAGAATTCTTCAGATTATCAAAACCTGCTTGGCATCCAATGTATTTTTTGGGAGGCTTGTTCTGATGTCAGATTAGGCGGAAGCAGGATGAACAGCTTGCTATCCTAAGATGACAGAATGGCAGAAAGAGATGAAACAGTTTGGAAGTTCATTCCTTCATGATACAGATGGGAAAACTGAGGGCCGGACAAGGTAAGGGTCTTAGAGTGTGTTGGGGGCAGAGCTGGGACCCTGGCATCCTAAGTACGGATCGGCTTTTTTTTTCTATTGCTTTGTGATGTCTCCCCTTTGTCCAGAAAAAGCAGCAGGTGGAGGAAGCAAGTTCTGAAATGGTTCAGTACTATCCAGTTTAGTCAGTAGGAGGCCCTGCCCCTGTTCGGTAGAGATTGACATCTTCGTGGTCTTCCAAGGGACCACTTCAAGAGCCTGGTCTGTGGCACGCTCTCAGGAGTAATGGCAGTTGTTATAATGGCTAGCATTTCCTGAGCATGTACTACATGCCCAGCACTGTGATAAGTGGTTTCCATGCCTTTCCTCATTTCATCTGGAAAGCATTCAGTAAAGTAGACGTTACTGTGTTCCCCATATTATTGATGAGAAAGCCGAGGCTCAGAGAGGTGAATTAACTTGTCCTAGGTCACACAGCTGAGAAGAGACAGAGCTGGAATTTGACTTCGATGCCAGAGTCTGAATGCTTAACTGCTGTGCTCTCCTGCCTCAACAAATAATTGCCGAATGAATTGTGGGGTGGCTGGGGTGGGTGATGTGGGGGCATGTGGTAAGAGTCCGTTGGAAAGGTGATCAGGGAAGAGGGAGCCAGCCACAGATAAATGTGCTGACTCAGCATGGTTTTAGAGCAGAGTGGGGCCGTTGGAAGACCGATGGCTTTGGGGTCAGACCGGTCAGAGTGTGACACCTGGTTCTGCAAAGTCCTAGCCATGCGGTCTTAAGCCAATTGCTTCCCATGTCTGAGCTTCAGTTTCTTCATCTGTAATATGGATACAATTAATATTGACCTGTGAGGAATCTGTGGGGCTTCAATGAGATTGTATGAGGAATATGCTTTGTACATAGTATGTGTTTAATAAATGTTTTCTCCCCTCACCTTCTCAATGGTTGTCTGTTGATTAAGTTAGCTTGTGCTGTGTAACAAATTACATGAAACCCGGTGGCTTAAACCAAGAACAATGTAATTAGCTCAGGATTCTGTGGGCTGGTCATTTGAATTGGGCTCAGCTGGAAAGTTCTTTGGCTGGTGCTAACTGGGCTCACACAAGAGTCATCCATTGATTGCTGGTCAGCAGGACTGCTCCAACATTGGAGTTTGGCTGGCTGTTGGCTGGGGTGCCTGGGCCATGTGTCTCTCATTTCCCAGAAGGCTAGCTTGGGCTTGCACTCTAGGTGGTGAAGCGTTCCCAGTATAGCAACAGAGGGCAGCCCTATGGCACAAGCGCTTTTTAAACTTCTACTTGTGTCACATTTGCTGAAGTCTCACTGGCTGTGGTGGACTGAACGATGCCCCCTACCCTGCTCCTCAGATGTCCAGGTCCTACTCTCTGGAACCTGTGACTATATTACCTTATATGGCAAAGGGACTTGGCAGATGGGATTAAGGATCTTGAGATGGGAGGTGATCCTCAATTATGGACTGGGCCCAACGTCATCACAAGGTCTTTATAAGAAGGAAGCAGAGGGATCTACAGAAGGGACGAAGGTGATGTGATGATGGAAACAGAGATTAGAACAATGGACTTTGAAGATGGAGGAAGGGGCCACAAGCCAAGGAATGCCGGTGGCCACCAGAAGCTGAAAAAAGGAAGAAGGTGGATTATCCCATTAGGACCTCCAGAAGGAACCAGCCTTGCTGACACCTCGACATTAGCCCTTAAGGCTCACTTTTGACGTCTGACCCCCCAGAAATGTAAGAGAATAAACATGCATTATTTAAAGCCACTAAGTTTGTGATAATTTACACACTTACAGCAGCCATGGGAAGCTAGCACTGGCCAAAGCAAGCCCAGATTTAAGGGGTGGTAAAATAGACCCCAGTTCTTGATGGGAACTGCAAAGTCCCTTTATAAAGGGTGTGCATTTAGGATGGGAAGGATTTTTGGTCATTTTTTGCATTCTGCTACATCTGTGAACATGTCGCTTCAGCCCAGTAATTTAAAAATAATAATAGTATTAATAATAATAATGTATATTTAGTGAGCATTTTCTAGAAGCCAGGCAGTGCAAGCACATGGCATGCCTTATTTTTATCCTTTACCGTATTGTGGTAAAATATACATAATATAAAATTTCCCATTTTAACCATTTTTAGGTGTACAGTTTAATAGCATTAAGTACATTCACGAAGTTGTGTAACCATCACTGCTGTCTATTTCCAGTTTCTTTTCATCATCCCAAACAGAAATCCTGTAACCACTAATCAGTAACCCTCCATTCTATCCTCCCTGTCCTTCTGTGTCTGGCTTATTTCACTTAGCAGAATGCCTTCAAGGCTCATCTGTGTGGCAGCATGTGTCAGAATCAAGTCCTCGCAACCACCCTTGGGGGCAGCTGAGGCTCACGGAGGTGCCACGACTTGTCCAAGGCCACGCAGCTGGTAAGTGGTGGTGTCAGGGCCTGAACTCGGATCTCCTGGATTCTAGGTGTGCAGGTTGACCTCCTTTCACTTCTCCATCCTGCGTCTTGTGGCAGGTACTGGGCCTCCTGGGTCTTAGTATCCACAACCCAACCACAGCTCAATAAAGTTTCCCTCCCCCCCTCCCCCCCCTCCTGCCCACCACCATGTTGCCCGAAGCCATCCATTTGTTTCCCACGGCCGAGATGGCGCCCCACCCAGCCAGAGCCAAAATGATCACTTCTTCATTGATTCCCTGTCAATTAATTAAAAAATCCATCCAACCACTCCACAACTTGCTAGACTCTGAGGATTCAGAAGGAAATAAATAAATTAGTCCTGGAACAGGAGTGGAAGTGAGGTGGTGGTGGAGGGGGCAGATGGGGGGGGTTCAGCTCCAAGGATCCAACTCTGCCATGCTCCTTGCACAACTTGTCGGGGACCCAGGAGCCCCCCAAGACCCTTTGCAGATGGGCAGGGGCCAACGACCCGGTGCTTGTATTATTATGAACATTCTTAATAATACCTATGTTTTATTGGGCATTCCTCTGTGATGGGCATTTCAAATATGTTCCATATACATTATCTCATTAACACCTCATAGCGTCTCTGTGAGCCAGATGAGGAAACTGAAGCTCAGAGAGGTTGGGTGATTTGTCTGAAGCCGCACAGCACCTCTTTGGGGGTGCATATTCTGATTTGCCCATTGTAGTGCTATGAGTGGAAAGGGCATGGGGTGGGATTCTGTGCCTTGGAGGTAGTCTGGGGAATTGTCTCCAAGGGGGAGGACTTGGGTGTTGAACTCCTGGGATGTTATTTAGAGCTGGAGACCTTACCAGATCATTTGCTTTGTTGACTTTCAAACTATTTTTAGCCTGCAGATTCCAGTGTTGAAGTGAAATCTTATGTAGATTTATGAAAGGAAAAAACCAAAAATAATGCTGCTTGGATGAATGGTAATAATAATATAAACAATAATAATAGATGGCTCTGAGGTGCTGGAGCTGGCTCACACCAGTTCACAAGAGCCGATTGTTAATTATTCAGGAGTTTTCTAAGCCACTTGTTAAACCATCGGCTTGAAATTAGTTGTGATGGGAATATTTGCACCATGGAAATTGGCCAGTGTGAGAAATGAGGGCTCCTCCATCCACTCCCCAGATCTGGATATCTGGGATGAAAGCCACGTGCCCCGCGTTTGATGCCATTTTACCGTTTTGTCAGCTCTGTCTCCAGCCTCAGCTCCTCGACTGGGCTGTGGGTCTGAAAACCCCCGACTCCTCCTCTCAGGGAGGATGTTAGGTGAGATAGGCCACCTGTCAGAAAAAGATTGATCTGGAACTTGGGGTGAAGGAGAGGCAGAGCCAGACACTGGGACCTGCTCAGTCTATTTCCCTCCAGTGGGGCCGTGTGTGTGGGGGGGGATGTCAGACCGCCTGCCAGGCCTTATTTTTGTTGTTTTAATTTCCCCCCAAACAAGCAGTTTTAGGTGAGAAGAGTGATGTCCCGTGCACCCCATCAAAGGTGCTGAGGCAGACTTCTTTATTGCGTGTGTGCGGCAGAGGCTTATATTCACCCAGTAGGCAACTCCTGAAAGCCTACAATACACTCATTCATTCATTCATTCACTCACTCATTCATTTATTCATCTATCAGCATCTGTGGTTATTGACCCCTAGATGAAAGGCCAGGCCCCGTGCTAAAGCTGTGGGGTTTCAGAGAAATATAATACCTGAGCCCCTACCTGCAAAACTCATTGTAAGGGGGACAGATGTCACACTATGGGCCAATTAGTTCTGTGCTGGTTCTTATCAGAGGCATGTACAAATAACTGTACATGAAGGGGCAAAGCAAAAGCTTCCCTGCCGGTGGGGCATTTGACTTGGGCTCTGAGGGATGCCTAGGAGTTCACTAGGCAGAGAAAGGCATTGCAGGCAGTGGGGATACCACAAGAGATGTAGGGGAGGAAGTCTGTATCCAGAGGGGAAGTGTTGTTTGACTAGCACATGGGATATCTTTGAGGGTATACCTACGTGTGTGTGTGTGTGTGTGTGTGTGTGTGTGTGTGTGTGTGTGTGTGTATGTGGGCGGTAATAATGAGGTGGAAAGCTGAAAAGGTAGGTTGGGGCAAATTACTAAGAACCTTGAATGCCATGCTCAGGACATTAAATTTTGCTTAGCTGGCACAAGGGTGGGGGAAGCAGAGATTTTTATGTAAAGGAGGAAATATCAGATCCATGTATTTTAAAAAATGATGTTGAATAAATTAGGGATCATGCTCCCTTCAAGGTGTTATAGAGACTGAGTGTATGAGGACAGCTGCATCTCTGCCACCAGAAAACACAGCTAGCTGGGACTCTAGCAGCTCTGAGACTCAATTTAAGTCCTGCCTCTTCCAGGCAGCCTCCCTTGATCACTCCTCCTCCAGATGGTATGGTTGGCTGGTAGGAGCATTTGGGTGTCAGTCACATCTGGATTTAAATTTGAGGCCCATATTTGACCAGCTCCAGCTCTTGAGAAGACATTTTATTCCTAAGAGTCTCACTGTTTCCTCTGAGAGAGAGGCATGATAATGATTGTGATAGTAGCCTGGTAGGACTGTTGGGAAAATCAAATGAGATCACGGACGGGGAGGTGCCTACTGCTGAGTCTCCTCCCTGATAAGAGGGGTCAGGAAATGAGTCTGCCTTTCCCTGACCACTCAACTCAGATGCTCTGGAAGGGTCTGGCCCATTTCCCCCTCCCTCCCAGAGATGTCCACTCTGACACTGTTTTATTTCTAGAACACAGGATCAGGGACAAAGCGAACCCTCTTAGTGCCAGGAGTGCTCATAAATTCTGGGGAGATGAGAATATTTTAATACAAACCAAAGAATCTCAAGTACAAAGAACTGTTCTGAGAATGTGTTTTTTTCCCCCTTTCTCACCCTTTCTGTTCCCCTGATATTTGGAGCTGAGAAGATTCCTCGGGGAATTTATAACAAGTGGAATATTTAAGGGTAGGGAGCCAGAGGTCTCTCTGGCGTTCTCTTTTCAAGGGAAGTCACCTCGGAGTGTCTGGTACGTGCATGTGACATGAAAAGAAGGCTGTGCGTGGAGAAGGGGAGGATATGCCAAGAATTGTCAATTATGAAAAAAAAAATTGCTTGTCCAAAAGAGTGATGTGTCTGGCTTTATTCCCCAGATGGAGTTCAGCATTCTGGTTGGGGCCCTTGCCACACTGTGAGTTTTCTGGAAGTGCCTTGGGGCTTGGCTTCTCTGACCCACCTGTGACGACAGGTCACTTGGTCAGCTGGGGGTCACTTTCCACCTGCTCCTCCAGCGACAGCTGTGGGATTTGTGCTTTGATCCGTCTTGAAGAGATCCTGATATTTTGAGTCCTTGGGTTGGGAGATAGCTTCCAGGAGTGATCTGGACTGGTGGTGTGTTACACCCAGTGCTAAGCATCTCAGAGCTGTTCAACGAGTGTATCGTCATCCACTGCCATAATGATGCTGTGTAATAAACAGCAACACAGTCTCAGGAACATATGCCAATACACTTTTTTTTTCTTTCCCCTTTTTTTTTGCCCAGCTGGGCTTTCTCACGGAAGCTGGTGAGGTGGCTGGAGGCTGGCTGGTCTAGGATGGCCTCACTCTCAAGTTCTATGGTTAACTGGCTGTTGGCTGGGGTGATGGAGGTGAGTGGGCCACATGTCTTGTGCCCTCCAGCAGGCTAGCTTGGACTTGCTTGCCTGGGGGCTGGCAGGGTTCTAAGGAGGGAGAGTGGGAGCTCCAGTGCTTCTTAAGGCCCAGGCTCAGAACTGGCATGGTGTTACTTCCACCACATTTTATTGGCCGAAGCGAATCACATGGCCAGTCCAGACTCTGGAGGTGGGGAGAAGTTTCATCCTCTGATGGGAAGAGTTTCAAAGTCACATTGCAAAGGGTGTGGATTCAGGTAGGGCAGAGAATTGGGGCCTTTTTGCAAACCATCTACCATAATGGATGAGCAGAAATAGTGAGATTCACTTACAATTATTACTGGCATCTCTATGCTGGGTCCTCTGTAGGATGCTGGGATAAGAAGTGAATATGAGATGTTTTCATTTCACATTCTGAGGGCAAGAAACAGACATAGATACAGACGATTATGACCCAGTGATACAGACGATTATGACCCAGTGTAAGTGCTGCAATGCGTGAAGCTAAGGCAGTGGGGGGAGCCCCGAAGAGGCACCAAACACTCCTTGGAGATCAAGGAAGGCTTCCTGGAGGAGGTCACTCTTGATGTGGGTTTTCATGTTTAAGCAGCTGCTCACAGGGTGAAGGAGGTGCTGAACAGGGTGATGGGAAGTGGAGAAGCCATCTAAGAGGAGGTATGTGCAAAGCCATGAGCGTGAGGGAGGAGCTGGGGGTGAGGCCTCAGTCACGATGGCTGGTAGCGGGTGAGGACAGAGGCAGTGTAAGGTGAGGCTGACGTGGAAGCAGTGACCCCTCTGGCAGGACCTCCAACCTGGCTCTTAGGGCAGCAGGAGCCTTGAAAGGTTTCAGGCAGCAGAGTGACGTATCACCGGGTGTTTTTAAAGCATCCTTCTGGCTGCTGTATGGGAACAGTTTTGAGAGTCAGACCGAGGGCAGAAGGGAGGCCTGGGATGTATGTGACCAGGTTAGGGCATGATGCCCGTTGACAGGAGATGATCACCCAGAGTGGGGTTTGGAGGGAAGTTCTGATAAGGGGGTGCAGAAAAGGATGAGCAGAGCATTGTTAATAACAGTGGAAACCCTCCACTCACCCATCTCGCCCCCACACTGAGCGTTGGCTGTGAGCCAGGTCTTGTGTGGGTGCTGGGGTCTCAAATCAGGTATAATTTCTGCCCCTGAAGACCTCACTGGGTCTCAGAGATACGCTTCCGCTCCCTTGCTTTCCAGAGTCTGCAGATAGGGCTAGGAACTGCCCCACTCCCATAGCCCACCACTCCCAGCCCTGTGGACCCCATCACCCTGTTTCATTTCCTTCTCAGCAGTTAGGTACAGTAAGTCCCCTACATATGAACCTTCAAGTTGTGAATTTCCAAAGATGCAAACATGCGTTCCATCGACGTCAGGCATAAGTGAAATTGCAGCTTGCCCTACATCTCTTATTGCTGACGATCCTTCAGCAATGATGGTGAGCTCCATCAAAGCATCTTTTTTGTTCAGGTCTGTATCTTTAGTACCCAGCTTAGTCCCTGGGCATAGTGGGTATACAGACTGCCTTAGCTGAATCATTGACAGGCCAGCTCACTGTGAGATACTGAGCAAGCCATTTGCCTGCTCTGAGCCTCAGTTTGCACATCTGTAGATTAGGGATGTTGTACAACAGCCCATCTTCCCACTATTTTCTGAGCTGCTACTCTGGGGCCAGACTGTGTGTTGGGTGCTGGGTACACAGGGATGATTCTGGCCTGTGGATTTTCTTGCCTGCGGACAATGTCTGGACTTTGCACCTTCTAAGGTGGCTGTGAGGATGGATTAGGAAAAGGACGTAAAGCAGGTGGCAAGAAACTCTACAAACAGGAGACATTTTAGTCCTACTTCACGTTCTCCATCGTCTGGGCTTTTCAAAGCTTTCTCCACTTCAACGGGGACGCCCAAGGTCACCTGTGCTCATGAGGAAGGCGGTGTAAAAATCGACACCTGGAATTATGTTCCAAGCAGTATTATTTATGCTCTGCTCCCCCACCTTCCTTATCTGCATCCAGGTGCTTTTTAAAAGGATGCCAGACACCCACATTCTCCCTGGAGCTTTGCTTCTGAGTCTCTTTGTTTGAATCCAGGGGAACTAGCCAAACATGAAGCCATCAAAACCATAGTGGCCCAAGATGTTCAACTGGCCTGAATTAGCCAGAAAATAAGTATTTCCTGTCCGTCAAAAGGGCTCCGTCGGACGCAGGGTCCTGAAACCTCCATCCCTCCCCTCCCCAGGAAGAGGAAGGAGCAGCTGGCTCGGGTCACTCTCCCAAATTCCTAGCCCAGCAGTGGTTAAAATGTGATCCCTTTTATTCAAGTAATAGAGACGAAGTTCCTGGGCCTTCAAGGAGCATCAATCCTGAGATTTATTAACCAATTTAAAATACTATTGTCTTTCACTTCAGAGCAAGATTGAGGGGTGTTGTTGGAGGAATGTAAAGGCAGAGTGACTGAGCCTCAGAGCCAGGAGGTGTCTGTACCTGGGACTCAATAGATATTCATGAACATTCCTGTATTTAGTGAAGGAAATAACTTAATACCGACAGTGCGATGGAATAATAGCTATTTCCTGGCTGACTTGCAGGCCTCAGAAAATGAGATTGTGGCGGCTTCATTTTTCTTGTCTTTTCCCGTGCACTCCCTGCCAGAGAAGGCGGCCACCACTGGGATTCTTTCTGCATTTCCAATGAGCTGGGGCCTGCAGCCCCCTCCCAGCCCCGGTGCTTCCCTTATTACCCCCTCCCCCTGCCATGACCTTGGCCTGGGCTTCCTCAAGAGGTCACCCTGTGCCTTGTTTAGTAGTCCGGACTGGGATTAAAGTCGTTCAAGCTTTATTCAGGTGGAGGGGCAGGCAGATTGGTTCACTGGTTTGAATATTTGTTCATTCATTCATTCATTCATTCCATATTCACTGAGTGTCTACTATGCACTGGATGCTGAGGACACGTATAGGAATGCCCTCAGATCCTTCTCCTTTGGAGCTCACAGGGCATTGATGGAGATGCAGAGAAAAGCATTCCAGGGCCCCCAAGAGCTGTCCACACAAGGTCCAGTGATGGCCACAGAAAAGTGGGGCCCTGATACCTCAAGGGACAGATGGTCAGGAATGGCTCTGTAAACCATTTGCTTCTTAAAAATTTCCTCTAGTATGACTCATTGAGTGACCCCCTGCCAAGCACTTTATAAGTATTATTTCATTTGAACCTCACAGCAGCTTCATGAAGTGGACTATCATTCTTCCCATTTTATAGGTGAAACACTGAGGTTCAGCCAGACGAATTGGCTTCCCCCAGGTCATGCAGCTAGGAAGTGGCAGAAACAGAACTGGAACCCAGGTTTCCAGGCTCTGCACTGTCTCACTGTCCTGTGGCCCAGGTGTTGGTGTGGGGAGGGCATTCCAGGGGGTGGGAACAGCCCGGATAAAGGTTTAGAGATGTGAAATGACCTGATGCTGTTTTGGGAACCGTGAGATGTGGCTTAGGGCTTGAGGGTGAGATGGGAGTGGGTATTGGAGCAGGGGTGGGGTGGGGACAGGTGTAGGGAGTGAAGGGCCGGGGGCATCCTGGGGAGCTTGGAGCTTAACTTGTGGGCAAAGAGGAGCTAATGAATGATTTCAGCCTAGGGGGTGGAGGGCTCTATGTGGGATGTATCCTGCTTGACCCTCCAGACTGAGCTCCATCCTTCACCATCCTGCCCTGAGCCCAGGAAGCTGACCTGATTGGACACATCGACATGTTCCCACGCCCTGTGGCCCTGGCTGGGTTCAGCCAATGAAGAGACTGGCAGGAGATGAGGGGATGGGAGGAGAGGAAGGTTGGGTGTTTATCCACCTGGCCTCCTTGGGCTGACTGTGGCCTTTGAAGGTCATCAAGGGGGGTTGCTCTAACGCCACTCTCTTATTCCCTTCCCAGCATTAATAACCACCGAGGCCAAAGGCTTTATTAACGTGCTTGTTCATTTATTGTGTTTTGCAGGCTCCTTCAGGGCAGAGACCACGTCTGTAGTGGTACCTTGGGCTAACATCATGAAGTGATTATTATGCACTGGGCCATCTTCTAAAAACTTTCCCTGGATTAACTGTCTGAATTCTGACAACCCAGTTACTCCCATTTTATCGATGGCACACAGAGGTAAAGTCATGTTCCCAAGTTCACACAGCTAGCAAGTACCCACACTGTTATTTGAACCCAGACCATGCCTAGCTCAGAGTAGGCGGTCCATAAATATTTATTGCAAGAATAAAGGAATGGGTTTTGTTAGAAAAGTGTTAGAAAAGTGTGGACTGATTGATTGTCAAACCTTGTGGTTCATCAAGTTATCAGAGTTCAAGTCAAGCTAATCAAGTACAGGTCAAACTGATCAAGTGCCCCCTTGGGGTCCCAGCCTGTGACCAGACCTGACCTCCAGCTCCCCAAACACATATGGCTGCAGGACTGCATCACGGCATTCCTGGGCTCTACGCACTTTTGCCTTTGTGGGCCCATTCCTCCATTAAAAATATAATTAAAATTATATTTTACGACTGTTGGTACGAGAAGGAACATTATTCAGGCTGGATTATATTACAGTTTGTCTTTTGATTTTAAAAGAAGTTAAACATTTTCATGGGCCCCTAAAATATCATGGTCCCTAAACACTCCACCTTCTGTGCATAGTGGAGAAGTCAGGCCTGAGTGACTGAGCTCACAATCCTGTTCTGGGCTCAGAGCATTCGTCACTGCATTTAAATTGCACACAAGCGTTCGTAGAGGGCGTGATTATGTCCATTAGAGAGATGGGGAAACTGAGACTTGGAGAAGTTGGCCAGCTCACCCAGGAGCACAGAGTGACTCCATGGCGAAGCTCACGTCTGAGAGTTTGCCATGTCATCAGAGGAAGTTCCAACAAGGGCACTCTTGGGCTGTGCTGGGGACGACATCCACATGGCAGTGAATTTGTCACAGTGTCAAGATAAATGTGGGACTGGCACAGGGATGGCCGATGGAACAGAGAGATTTGGGAGACTCAGACGGATTCTTGCTTGACTTATGGCCCCAGAGTGGTGGTGAGGGTGGGGGGCAGAGGAAGGGCCAGCTCCTTGTCCTTAGACTTAAACTTCTGGGCGAAGCTGGTGGCCTCTGAGTCTGTGGCTCTGTTGGGGTGGAGACTGGGCTATATATAGGCTGGAAATGATCCCTCCCAGCTCCGAATGCAGGTGGTCGGTGATAAGGTGGCTGCTCTGTAATGAGCTCAGTGGGAAGTTAATAAACGCCATTATACTCAGAGAGCAATTGCAGACTTGAGCATGAAATAAGAGAAATAGCCAAGGGGCGGCAGGACCCCTGAGCTGAGGAACAGCTGCGATGAGCATACTCTCCCCCCACCCCGCACCATGTCAGACAGTCTCCGCTTCCTGCAATGGCTCAGCTGTTCCCTGGTGTGTGACCTTGGGCATGTGGCTTCGCTGTCTCACGGCTGCCTCCTCTGTACATTGGGGCTAATGGGAATTAAACAGCGATGGCACCGACATCATGGGCACGCTAAGATGCTGAAGCCGGGCATCCTGTTGAGGGCCAATGCACAGGGCTGCTCTAAACAGCTCAGAGCCAGGAGCTCTTCCGCTACAAGTGAAGGACTGGAGGTTTGCTGATTCAGCCCCCAGGTATTTACTGAGTTCCTACTATGTACTGGGTTCTCAGCTGGGTGCTGCATCAGACAGGTCCCCTGGGCCTTAGGTTCAAGAGGAGGGAGACAGAAAATAACACATAAACAAGGATTATACAGTATGTCAGAGAGAGGCAGTGAAGGAGGGCAGGGGAGGAGTGGGGGGCTGCTCTTTTACTGAGGGGGTCAAGGAAGGATGCTCTGGTAAGGTTACATGTGCACAGAGTCCTAAAGACAGTAAGGGGACAAGCCATGGAAATAGCTGGGGGAAAAGCACTCCAGGTGGATGGACCAACAAGAGCAAAGGCCCTGAGGTGGGAAGGTGAGGTTGGGTTTGAGGAAGGAGGAGGCCAGGGTGGCCAGAGGCAGGGGAGGAGAACTGAGGCCAGAGAGGTCATGGGGGCCAGGTTGAGTGGGGACTTTGTTAGGACTCTCCTTGGGGGAAGGGCTTGTGGCCGCGGTGTTGTCACTGGCCAGCGGCCCTCAGCTGTCAGCCCCAGGGATGGCGCAGCTGCAGGGAGCCACCTTGCCCTTCCTTGCTGTCCACGTCCAGTAACTGACAACGGTAGGGGTGTGAGGGCCGGGCCACTTCTGCCCGACGTGGGCTAACTCCCATGGGCCTTTCTGGCTCCAGGGCTCTCCTGGGCCTGCCTCTCCACCTGACTCATCCCTCTGCCCAGGCTTCCCTGCCCTCCCCTTCCAGTGGCGTTGATCCCGCCGGGTGCATGCTTCACCCCATCTCAGTTTCTCCTTTTAGAAAATGGCATTGATGACCCCAAAGATTCTTCCATCTGAACCTTCTGGACTGTGTGATAAAAGGCTGTTCTGGACGGGGTGCGGGGTGGCTTTTCATGCCTTTGCTTGAAATCCAACCTGCTACAGCCTCGCAGGGAATTTTAAGGACTCGGGCTTTTAGTGAGATGGAGAATGCTTGGAAGGTTGGGCTCCCAGGAGGGATGTGACCTGATCTACCTTTTGGAAGGATCACCCCGGCTGCGGCCAGGGTTGGGAGGCTTGTGGTGGCTCAGGTATAAGGCGACAAGTCCCCTTTCTAGTCTCACAGCCAGAAATACGACCACTGTGATTGTCATTACTGCTATGACCGCTGATAATCTAGGCAGACGGGGGACAAAAGTCCCGGTAAATAGGGGAGGAAAAAAATCACTTCTGAGTGTTGCTCAGAGGGGTCTTCTGGGGCATAATCTTCCCAGGACTCTTGGGATCCCCATTACCCCGAATTTAGTTGGGGTTCACTCTTCACCTGTACCTCTTGTGTGCCAGGTCTGTCCTGGGTGTCAGGGATAGAGTTTGACCAGAGTCAGTCCTGTCCTTGATGATTTTATGATTTACTGGGGGAGACAGACAAGTGGATGGCAGATTGCAACCCAGTGAAAAGTGCTCTGATGGGGAGTAGAGGGGCCTAGGATGCATTTAGGAGGCTCCGAAATTAATTTAGGGGGTGGTGCAAGGAAAGAGGGGGTGATGTCCTAGCAGAAACGGAAGCATGAGTAGGAGTTAGCCAGGGAGGGGACAGCATGGGCACAGGCCTGGAGGTGAGGGAGATTGGGATGGCTCCTAGTTAGGACTTTATCCTCTTAGTCAAGGCTGTCCTGCTTCAATGTCACAGCTACTCACATAAGAATTTGTGGCCATAGCTTTCCCTCTCATGGCTAAAAAGGTGCCCAGAGAGTCCCCCTTACCCCCAGGATGGCCTTTATCACACAGTCTGGAATGTTGAGATGGAATCACCCTTGGGGTCATCAATTCTGTTTTCTAAATCGAGAAGCTGAGTCCCAGACAAGAAGAAGTGATTCGACCAAGGATGCACTGCAAAGCTGGGCCTTGGTGTGGGACTCGGGCTCTTTCCTGCCTTACACGTTGAGGGTTCGTCCCTAAAGCTTTGCCCTGTGGATTGAGCGAGCAGCTAAAACTTGGCTGAAGCCCCCAGCGTGGGCTTGGCACATAGTAGATGTGCAGTTAATATCATTCTCTTTCCGTCCATGTGTCCTAGCTCTGCCACCACTCCCTGGCTGTGCAACCTTTGGATAAGACCTCACCCTCTCTGGGCCTCATGTGCTTGATGGGAAGGTGGGATGGAAAACCACCTGGGGTATCTTCCAGGGCTAACCTTCTGAGAATAGAAAGGGATGGACAATCATTTGGCTAGCAGGATAGTTGCATGATTCCATTTCTGCTAAGATTTTCTGCCTCTCAGAGCAGCCTCTGGGATGTTTTACTTTGCCCACAGGCCTGGGGTGCTAATTGGAAACAGAGGCAGGGGGTCCAAAGGGGAGAATCCACAAAAGGCTGAGGCGGCCCCATGGTGTGTTTGCATTTGCGTTTCGTCCCTACAGAAGGCTTATTTCCAAGCCAGCAGCTGCCCATCCCCTTTGAAGAGCCTTCACAGCAGCCGCCATCCATCACCCGCTTGGCATGACTGTTAAGTACCAGTGCTCAGCGCCGAGCGCTAAGGGACGGAACTCCAAGAGGGGTCAGCCCAGGGCCAGGGAATTAGAAAGAGGCAATCGAAGCAGAGGGGCTGGAGCAAACTGGTTAACACGCAGGCTTTGAGTGAGGAGGCTCTGGGTCCCATCCCCGTGTGGTGGGCTATTGCTGCTTGGCTGCCTCATTCTGCTCTGTGGGGTTTGAGAACAGATTCTTGGTCTTCCTTTGTGAGATTGTACATTTCCTACACCCTAAACCCCTCCCAGCCTCAGAAGTGGGCATGCAATCCTGGTTCGGACAATAGTACCTTCCAATCCTTCTGACCACAGAGAGCAGGTTACATGGCCACACAACCCTCCAGGTTGGTCCAATGATACTTGCATTTCGATGGTCGGTGCTGAGTTGGTTTGGGGTACACCTAGAGCTGCTTTTGGCCATCTTACCTCCACGAGGGAGAATTACTCTGGGAGTAAAACTATCACAAAAGAAAGCACACCAAGAGATGGAGAAAGACAGATACCGAGTGCCTAGATCCAGCCATGCCTGATGCTGTTACCTTAGATTTTCCTGCTACATGAGCCTATAAATTCCTTTCACTGGCTTAAAGGTTTTTGTTTTTAATTGCAAAGAGTAGCCATGAGTCCCCACTATTACACCCATTAGGCATATGATTTCACCTCTCTGGACCTCAGTTTTTTTACCTGTAAAATGGGGGTGACAATAATACTAGGTAGTTAATATTTAGGTTAAATGAAATAATGTATGTAAAGCACTCATCACAGTGTCTGACTCTAATAAATGCTCAATTCAGCTATAATTAAGCCATCCCCATCCTGTTAGGGTCCACAGAGCCCTTTCTTGGCCTCTTGTTCTCATGTGAAGGGTTCCTGTGAGGCTTAAACAAGGTGTTATGAATGCAAAATGCCTACTGTGTAGTCTGGCACATTCAGGTACGGTTGTTCAGTGGTTTTCTGGTGAGCAGGTTATGGAAGCCCTGAAGAACTGAAGAACAGGTGAATTGCGAGTACTGCAGAGCCAAGAATGGAAGGCAGGGAGAGGTGGTCTAAATAGGACAAACCATCCACCCTGGGGACATCCTATGGGTCCCAGCAGCACACTCCCCTCTCATTACCCGAGCTATATGCTCTAGCGGTTCTCCCTATGAGGGGTGCATGGGTCCTTCTGTTGTGGCGGGCTATGTGGGTGGTCTTGTAGGCTTGGTTGGCCCCTGGTCCAGTTGGTTGCCAGGCCCTGCCTTGTGTGGAGGCTGCCAGCTGCTGGTTGGCAAGGCTGGGTCTCGAGGTGGCTGACTACAGAACCCTAGGGGACGCCGCGGCTAGTACTGGCTCACAGGTGGGCGGAGTCGGGGTACAGAAGACTCTAAGGCTGTTGCCCCCCACTGGTGGGTGAAGCCAGGTCCTGGGGGGCTAGTGCCGGATACTGGCAGGCAGAGCTGGGTCCTGGAGTCTGGCTGCAGGGCCCAGGGTCCCAGAGCTGGTGTCAGCTCACAGGTGAGGGCGCAGTTCCTGACACAGTTGGGTACAGAGTCTGGGGTGTCCTGAAGCTTGTGTTGGCCTGCTAGTGGGCAGGGCTGGGGCCCAGCTGTTCCCAGAGCAGGGTCTGGCTTGCTGTCAGCTGGCTGGGTCCGCAGGCTGTGGGGTTGCGGTTTTCTTGCATGTTATGCCCGCCCCAGGTGGGTGGGGCTGGTCCAGAGGCTCCCCGGGGCGGAGCCTGGCGAAGGGGATTCTGGGACTGTGGGCGGAGCTGAGTTGTGGGCCCTCTTGCGGGCAGGGCTTCGTTCAGAGGCCTCTGTGAGCTTAGGGGGTGTTAGGTCAGCCTGACTGCTGGTGGGTGGGGCTGTGTCCTCGCCCAGTTAGTTGCTTGGCCTGAGGCGTCCCAGCACTGGCCCCAGCAGGCTGTCGGGCGAGGCCAGGTCTTGTCGCCAAGGAGCTGGAGGCCGGCCTCAGCCTCCCTCAGTGGAAGGAGCTCCCAAATATGGCTGCTGCCAGGATGAGCCCCAGTCTCCCCGCCTCACCCGGGGACCTTCCAAGACCTGCAGGTGGGTCTGGCCCAGGCTCCTATCAAGTGACTGCTTCTGCCCCGTGTCCTGGAGCGCGTGAGGTTTTGTGTGGGCCCTTTAAGCCCTTTAGGAGTGAAGCCTCTCTTTCCCCCGGCCCCCTGGGACTCCTGAAATGAAGGCCCGCCTGCCTTAAAAGCCAAATGCTCTGGGGGCTCGTCTTCCCTGTGTAGGACCCCGGGCTGGGGAGCCCGACGTGGGGCTCAGAGGTCTCACCCCTGTGGGAGAACCTCTGCGGAGTAATTATTCTCCGGTGTGTGGGTCGCCCACCTGGGGGTATGGGATTTGGCTATATCACGAGTCTACCCCTCCTGCGCGTCTCGCGGTGGTTCCTTCTTTAGTGGTGGAAGAGCTTTTCTGGTAGGTTCTGGTCTTTCTCATCCGTGGTTGTTCTGCAGACAGTTGTGATTTTGGTGTGCTCCTGAGAGGAGGTGAGCGCAAGATATTCCTACCCGGCCACCTTGGCTGATCTCTCTTATAACGCTTTGATGGTTAATTTTATGTGTTAACTCGATGGGATAACAGAGTGTCCAGACATTTGGTCAGACATTCTGGGTGTGTCTGTGAGGATGTTTCTGAAATTCCAAAACCAATGATAAGTGCAGTTGCTCTCGCCAGAATAATGATGGTGCCAATAATGCTGCAGAAACTTCATGTTTTTTACTTGGTTTTCATCAAGGCCCATCTGCCTCTCTTTAGAACATTTGTTAAGGAGAAATGCAGCATATATCCGAAAAAAGGGTATATATCTGAAAAATAACCCCACTAATACGAAAAGATACATGCACCCCTATGTTCATAGCAGCATTATTTGCAATTGCCGAGGTATGAAGCAACCTAAGGGTTCATCAACAGATGAATGGATAGAGGATGTGGTGTATATGTACAATGGACTACAGCCATGTAAAAGCATGAAATATTGCCATTTGCAGCAACATGGATGGACCTAGAGATGATCATACTGGAGTAAGTCAGAGAAAGACAAATATTATATGATATCACATATATGTGGAATCTAAAAAATACAACAAATTAGTGAATATAACAAAAAAGAAGCAGAGTCATAGAGAACAAACTGGCAGTTACCAGTGGGGAGAAGAGGGGTAATATAGGTGTGGGGGAGTAAGAGGTACAAACTATTCGGTATAAAATAATCTACAGGGATATACTGTACAACATGGGAAATATAGCCAATGTTTTATAATAATTGTAAGTGGAGTATAACCTTTAAAAATTGTGACTCACTATATTGTACATCTGTAACTTATATAATACTATACAGCAACTATATTTCAATAAAAAATAAAATAAAATTATACTAAAAAATAAAAAATGTAAGAAAAGCATTACAGGACTTACAAATATGATTAAAACAGTTTTGCCCTTGAAAAGCTTACAAATTAGTGCCAGAGAGAGACTAGAGAAAAAAAAAGTGTTCTTTGGCAATGTTTTTTTTTTGCGGTACACGGGCCTCTCACTGTTGTGGCCTCTCCCGTTGCGGAGCACAGGCTCCGGACGTGCAGACTCAGCGGCCATGGCTCACGGGCCTAGCCGCTCCGCGGCATGTGGGATCTTCCCGGACCGGGGCACAAACCCATGTCCCCTGCATTGGCAGGCGGACTCTCAACCACTGCGCCACCAGGGAAGCCCTGTCAATGTTATTTTGATTGGTTCTGTTGAATTCCATGATTTTTAAAAAACATTTCTTTATTTTGGCCATTTTGGCCATTCCTGCCCAACCGCCACCCCCGATTTTGGCCATTCTAAATGATGTTTCTGAAATGTGTTGTTTTCTATTCTATCTTGGCCCTCACACAGACTCTTCCCATGTGAAGGAGAGCACTCTTTGCCCTGTCCTCCTTTAATTTGAGTCATCCTTGAGGTTGCAGCCTAGACACGCCTCCTCCAGGAAGTCTTCTGGGCTGCAACAGTTCTTGATCACGTGCCCCTCCTTCCTGTAGAGCCCTGTCCTTCTCTCATCACAATGTGCGATAAGCATCAAATGGCTTGCTTCTAGCTTGACCTGGAGCTCTAAAGATCCCAGGGCTGCATCTTATTCACAGCTGTAACTGGTACAGTGCAGCACAAAATAGGCCACACTGTAAATACTGGATAAATGTTGAATAAACACTGCAACACACATCCTTGGATCATCGTGGGGAAAGTATTGGCACCCCTGTTTGATAGATGAGGAGCTTGAGACTCAGAAGGGCAGCGAAAGCTGAAATGAGGCAGAGCTGCATTCAGAATTTATTGAATAGTTTCCTCTGATTCCAAAGTATTGTTTCCACTTTGCTATACCTCCTCCATTTCAGCACCTCGGATTGCTTCTCCCATTCCTTCCCCCAGCTTTCCAGCTCCTGGAAAAGGCTAGAGACAGAGGTAAAGAAACTGGAAAGAGGGCTCTGTAATCTGGGGAGCAGAAGACATCACCTGCTCCAGCAGGAGAGGAGCTGGGAATACTCACATGTGCCAGCATTTACCATTATTTTTTTCCGGAGGAGAACCTGGCCTCCTTCCCTCATGCTGGGGACTCACAAAATCCGATTTGAAATCTACTCAAGTGTACACTAACCAGCTTCCTCTTGGCACAGGCTGGGGAGCCTATAATTAGAGCAGACGCCATACCAGTTAGCAGGTTTCATTCACATGAACAGAAAGTGTGTTTGCAAAGGGAGATGGCTGGAGAAGCAAACTTGGGAAACTTCTCTGGAGGGCTTGCACCTGCTGAGTGCCAAAAAGATGCCTTTCTAAGTTCAGAGATAGTGGCTGGCTGAATGTGGGTGGGGACACCACTCCAGGAAGGTGATGCCAGGTAGTTCTTAAGCACATCTCAGCTCCAGCTGTCAGGTAAGTAACTCAAATTCTCTGAGCTGTATCCCATCTGTGCGGTTGGGACATCATCACCGACCTCGCAGGGCTGTGTCGCAGGGCAAGGTCTAAATGAGACAGTGTATAAACAAAACCAGAGCAGGTGCTCAGAGATAATAACAATACTTATTATTCTTAAAACCACCACCACCACCAATAAAATAGCCAGCATTTATTGAGCATGTATTATGTCCCAGACCCTGTTCTAAGACTTTACATGTGTTACTTCAGTTTCACAACATTTGGTAGGCAACGTATTTGAGGAAACTGATACCCAGGGATGTCACGCCACTTGCACAAAAATCACACAAAATGGTAGCTTTTTACTAACAATCCAAGGGGCGGGGAGAGCATGGCCGTATAAGACAGTGTATGGGGTCTTATGAAATATACAAACTCATCAGCGCTGGGGTCCACATTTTCCTTATTAGGATCCTGGGGCCCAGAGAGGGGAGAGAGTTTGCAGTAAACTCATTTATTTGGCACATCTAGTATAACCTAGCTGCTTTTATAGGTATTATTTTATTTAATTCTTCTGCCCGGGAGATTGCAGGTGTGAAAGGATACACTCAGAGATTGATGTGTCTTGCCCAAGGTCATGCAGAGCTGTGATTAAAACCCTGGACAGTCCAGTCACAAGTGAATTGCTCATTTTGTAATACCACAAGATCACCTGAGCCCGTCAGGACTCTTTTGGATGCAGGGGCTAACTTAAGGGAAAAAGGAAATTTGTTGGATCATCAAATTGAAAACTTTTGAAGGAGGCCTTCAGGCATGGCTGAATCCAGGTGCCTGAATAAAGCACGCGGGCATTTATCTTTCAACCTCTCTTCCCTCTGTGATAGCTTCATCCTCAAGAAGTCCCTCTCCTCTTTGTAGTGAGATCTCCATTGGCTTTTTGGTATCAGGCACTGGCTGCTTTCCTCCCACCTCCCACCATTGGCTTCATTATCTCACCCCAAGTTAGAAGACGAGGTAAGGTGGTCCCCATGGGTCAGCCTCTTGGGACCCAGAGCAGAGCAGGGAAGGAAGGAGAATGGGCTTGGGATAGAGGCCGAAAGGAAAATAACCAACACTCCCTCCCACTTCCCACCTCTAGGCTCCAGTCTTGGTTCCTTCTTAAGTGCTGCAGATTTTCTGCCAAAACAGGGATTGGATGCTCTTTACACTCCCAGGCATTGGCTGGGCCTCCTCCCAGTGGGCCAGTCAGGAGGAAGCATGAAAACACTCTCCCTCTGGCTTGGGCTCTCTCTCTGTCAAGACCCAAGGCTGTACCTCTGGATGCCTGACTTTGGATTTCTCCCTCCCCTAGCAGCCCACTCACCTCTTGCCCAAGTCCACCCAACTCCAGTAACTTCCTTGGGCTCCATTTCTTTCTCGCTTGTACCCTGGCACTTAGCTCTTATTCTGTCCAACCACATCTGTTCCTTACCCCTCCCTCATCCCATCCCCCAGGCCTTGGCCCATTGAGGCCCTCTCTCTGGCTCCCACCTCTTTCCAGATGTGGCATCAGGGAACCAACCCTCCTCATTCCTTCTCTGCTTCTTTGGCTCTTGTCCAGCTGGGGATGATTCATCTGCTGTGTGATCAAGGGTCAGTTACCTTCTGCGGGCCTCAGTCTTCTCAGCTGCAGAAATGGGAGTGATCCTTTCTGATCAGTTGGCTGCAGTGGAAGCCTGAGTTTGGCAATTGTATTTACAGTAACATGAGCACAATATGTGAGGAATTACTAGGAGGCTCTGGGCTGCCACGAGGCCGGATTTGTACTGATATTGCCCCATTACGAGGTGTCATGTTGCATTTGCAGGAGGTGGCTGTATGGAATTCCACTCTCTTGCACCATATGAAATATTCACCCGCCTCCCCTGGAAGGGATGAGAGCTTCCTCCCTGGTTCCTGGCTGCTCCTTTGTGGAGGGAGCCAAGCCCCAGGCTGTCACTAATACAGGATGACACCAGGACCCAAAGCAGAGCCTTGGGCATCTGGGACAGAGGGGTGAGGCTGGCGGGTGGTGCAGAATGGAGGGAGGGAACATGATGTCTGTAGCGGTCCAGGGTCCATCAGACTCATTACTCACCTGTTCCCCATAGGCAAGGACACATGGGTTTGGAAGGAGTTACAGGTTGAATTGTGTGTCCCCATCCCAAATCCCTATGTGGAAGACTTAACCCCCAGTATCTTAGACTGCGACATTATTTAGAAATAGGGTCGTTGTAGATGTGAGTAGTCAAGTTGAGGTCATACTGGAGTAGGGTGGACTCCTAGTCCAATATGTCTGATGTCCTTATGAAAGGGAGAGCTTTGGAGACACACAAATAGGGAGAACTCCATGTGAAGACTGGAGTTATGCTGCCACAAGCCAAGGAACTGCCAGAAGCTGGGAGAGGAGCCTGGAAGGGACCCTTCCCTAAGGTCTTCAGAGAGAGCCTGGTCCTGCTGACGTCTTGATTTTGGACTTCTGGCCTCAGAACTGTGAGACAATAAATTTCTGTTGTTCTAAGCTGCCCTATTTGTGGTGCTTTGTTACAGCAGCCTAGGAAAATAATACAGAAGGGAATTCACAGATCCCCAGGGGGCCAAGGAGGTGCTACATGGTCAGGACATAGAGGATGAACTCTGGAGTCAGCCAGAATTGACTTTGAAAGTGAGAGTTGAAGTTTTAGGAGAGAATTTGGTGTTGAGAGTCAGAAATCAGGGCTCTGGAGATAGAATGTGGACATCCTTACTTCCTTACTGGGTGACTGGGTGACTCATCTAACTTCTCTTGGCCTCAGTTTTCTCATTTGTAAAACAGGGACGAAGTACTGTTGTCTTCTTAGTATTGTTGGGAGATTAAATGGTATAACACCTGGGAAACAATTAGCATCTGAAACATGTTAGCTTTCCTCGTTGCTTGCTGAGTGACCTTAGGCAAGTCACTTTGTTTGTATAGGCCTCAGTTCTCTCATCTGTAAAAGGGGGCTAATAACTCTGACCTCACATTTTTGTTAAAAGCATAAGGAAGGTATACAAACATTTGTCCCGATAACTGGCAGTAGGAGATAAATAATTGTTTAGCTTTATTCTTTCTATTTAAGTTTCCCACCCATGTAGTTGCTCAGCTTCTGCTTGAATACCTCTAATGATGGGCAGCTCATTACCTTTTACAGTGTTCAATTCTATAGAGAATAGAAGCCTCACACACAGAATCCTGTTTCAAGGGACTTTCTAAGGTCCCATACATGTGTTATTCTTACTCTTCAAAATGAGGGACCTGAGGTCCAGGGACCAAACAGAAAGATTAGAAACAAGGTCTCCCAAAAGGGAACCCTCCTACACTGTTGGTGGGAAGGTAAATTGGTGCAGCCACTATGAAGAACAGTGTGGAGTGTCCTCAAAAAACTAAAAATAGAGTTGCCATATGATCCAGCAATCCCACTCCTGGGCATATATCCAGACAAAACTATAGTTCAAAAAGATTATATGCACCCCTATGCAGCACTGTTTACAATAGCCAAGACATAGAAACAACCTAAATGTCCAACAACAGGTGAATGGGTAAAGAAGATATGGTATATATATACAGTGGAATACTACTCAGCCATAAAAAAGAATGAAATAATGCCATTTGCAGCAACGTGGATGGACCTAGAGATGATCATACTAAGTGAAGTAAGTCACAAAGAGAAAGACAAATACCATATGACATCACTTATATGTGGAATCTAACATATGACACAAATGAACTTATCTATGAAACAGAAACAGACTCACAGACATAGAGAACAGACTTGTGGTTGCCAAGGGGGTGGGGGTGGGGGAGGGTTGGATTGGGAGTTTGGGATTAGCAGATTCAAACTAGTATATATAGGCTGGATAAACAACAAGGTCCCACTGTATAGCACAGGGAACTATATTCAATACCCTGTGATAAACCATAATGGAAAAGAATATGAAAAAGAATGTGTGTGTGTGTGTGTGTGTGTGTGTGTATATATGTGTATATATATATATATATAAAACTGAATCACTTTGCTGTATAGCAGAAATTAACACAACATTGTAAATCAACTATACTTCAATAAAAATAAATTTTTAAAAAAGAAGTAAGGTCTCCCAGCTCCTTCTAGGCCCTCCATGTTCCGGCCTGCACACAGACCAGCTATCTCTGCACACTTCCTCTTGAAGCTCTGTGAGTGTGAAAAGGGTGAAGGGGGAGGGTGTGTGAATATGTGGGGACGTGGCCCCCTGCAGTAGCCTCCTCTTCCTGCCTCTCTCTTCTTCCGCACTTGCCTCTTCCCCGCTATGGCCTAAAATGTGAATTAGCTCACACCCTTTCCTGCTTCTGACTTTCAGTGGGTCGGTCCCCACCCCTGCGTATGAGCCTCCCTTACTGTACCTGTTCATTTCCACCATCACACATGGCACCAGTTGCATGAATATATTTATTCTGTGCTTGTTTGATGAATGCCTCTCATTCTCAGCAGACCCAAAACTCCAGGGAAGCAAAACTCATGTTTTTTTTTTGTTTACAGTTGGCCCCTTGGCACCTGGTAGGACCTCAGTAACTGTCTTTTGAATGGTTGAATTGCATGCGTTTGAGTTTGGGTCTGGGGTGTGCGTGAGGTGGGTGGGACATGATTGTCTTTCCCAGGGGACTGACATATGTATCAGATTTGTAACTCTGAGATGACAAATTGGTGAGTGACCAGAACTGTGTTTTAAAAGAAACAAGTGATTAAACTGTATGTGTTAAATCTGGCAAGGAGTAGACTTGGGGAATGTGAGCCATGTCACTGCCCCCACTGAAGACAAGACTCTTCCTGTTCACCATGATGTCTCCAGAATCTAGTCCAGTCTCTGACACAGAATCTAAACTTGAGTGAATATGTGCTCAGTGGATGTCTAAAGAGAGAATACAGGGACACAGATCTTGTCTCAGTCAAGGAAAATTCTTTGTCATGTTTGGACCTGGCACATGCTTGGAGGATAGTGAGTGGCCTTCACCTGGGGTCTTCACGTCCCTTTCAGCTCTGACACTTAATGCTCTAAGAAACCTTTCCCTGGCGGGGCAGACATGGACAGAAGACAGAGTAGCTTTCCTTCTTGCAGGGAGCACTGGGTGGGAGGGGTGGAAACAGACCAGTGCTTCCCTCCTCAACCAGAGTCTGGTCCTGTTTATCTTAGCCCTGGGCCTGGAAGCAGCACTACACTCCCTGAGAAGGGACCTCCTCCCTTCTCCCTCTGTAGGTCCTCAAGCATGAATCCTGAGCAAGGCTTGTTACCTCTCTGCTTGTTTAATGATTTCCCCAGGTCTCACGATGCTTATTATCGAAGTCACAGCAAACAGTCATGGCCTCCTAATTAAAAGCCAGCCTTCATTCAGTCCCTGTGCTTGGGACTGCAGCTTGGCATAACCTGTATCCAAGAAGAAAAACGAGTTGGCAGAGGACTTAGTGAGAACGTGTTACCCAGGAAGTCAGGACAGAGCCAGTTCAGAGGGGCTGAGGGAGCCTGGATGTTCTCTCCCTGAGGTCAGTGGGGCTCATCAGGGTAGGTTGTATGTTCAAAATGACCCTCGTCGGGCTTCCCTGGTGGCGCAGTGGTTGAGAGTCTGCCTGCCGATGCAGGGGGCGCGGGTTCGTGCCCCGGTCCGGGAGGATCCCACATGCCGCGGAGCAGCTGTGCCCGTGGGCCATGGCCGCTGAGCCTGTGCGTCCGGAGCCTGGGCTCCGCAATGGGAGAGGCCACAAGGGTGAGAGGCCTGCGTACCGCAAAAAAAAAAAAAAAAAAGAAAACAAAATGACCCTCGTGTAGAAGCCCAGTATGGTGAAAGTAATTCGGACTGAGACAGCTAGGGTTTAGAGTGCCAGCTCCTCTAGGTGACCTTGAACAAGTCACTTCATCTCTTGGGCTTTAGTTTTCTTATCTGTAAATTGGGGATTACAACAGTGTTCACCTCTTAGGGTTGCTGTGAGAAGTGAGTAAAATAGCACAGAAAGCTCTGGATGGTCAGCATTGTGCCCTATGGGAGGCAAAGATGTATTTCTTATGCTGAGGAACTTACCTTCTTCCATTTCTGCTGCTTGGCACAGTAGTTGCCTAATGGTGGAGACGTGCTTTTTTGGCCATTTTAAGTGAGAAATGCGGTCATTTCTTTCACTCCTGGAAAAAAATTGGCATGAGGAATTCCAGAATGTCAGCAGAGGGATGGATGACCTCAAATCCATTTAGCTTGACTCGCTGACTTTGAAGTTGTAATACCTGAGAGCCAGAGAGGGAAAGATGCTTGTCCCTGGTAACACAGCGTGTGCATGCAGAACCAAGATTAGAACTCAGCAGTCTGATTTGTCCTCGTACGCTTTCTAGGAGGTGATAGCAGTATGGTAGTTGGTCATAGTCCAAACCCTATTGACAAGACTAGAAGCAGCCTTCCTTAGTCACTAAAGCTGGGATCCTGGACATTCTCTTCAACCCAAGGCCCGTGCAGGGCCAAGTCTCAGCATGGGAATTTGAACATAACAAAACCACAGGCTGACAGCCTTGTACTCACAAACACAGTGTTGGGGGAGATGAAGGGGAAGAAAGTGCTCTCTTGACTTTCCAAAGGAAAACAATTTTCTTTCTTGGTAACAGCAGTTACTTGAAAACCATGTCAAAACAGTCGTTTTTCTCCAATACTGTCTCTCTCTGTCTCTTTCTTCCTCTCTCTCCCTCCGTTCTTTCTTACTACTGTTCAAGTGGCCAAAGAAACTGCAGGGTGATGGAGAGAGCAGAGATCTCACTTAAGGACCTTGGACAGAGATGTAACCCGCCCCCCCCCCCCCCCCCCCCGCCGCGGGCCCAGCTGAGCTCTAGTGGAAAGAAGGGCAGCAGCCAATTAATGCCCGAGTTCCGAGTCTGATGAGCTTAGCTCCTCACGTGGGTATTTCATTGCGTTTCGGTTCCATTTCCTTATAAAGTGATGAGTGCTTTATTGAGGGACATTTTTTTTTTTGATTTGTGAGAAGCTCGGAGGGCCCCCATCTCTCAGGAACACCCTAAAAAGGTTGTCTTCACTAAGTGAGAGTTGCTGCTCGTTCTAATTATGGTCCTCTCCAATTCCAAACCTCTTTGCATAATAAATAGATACTGAGACTTGGAAAAACAAAGGCTGCACCTTTAAGCCATAGACTAGAGTTCATTGGCAACTTTGGGGCCACTTAGCTCCATGACTGTTTGGACAACAGTGTCTGTACCTAAAACACCCAATTAATGGTCCTATTTCCACTGTCTGATTGCTGAACAGACTGGGGGAGAGGTCACTGGATTCCCACTCACAGAGTTAAATAAGACACCTTTGTTGTAGGTTCTCCTCAGCACTCTCTGTTTAATTACAGAAACGATTGAACAAATTAATGTATCAATTTAGCAGAAGGGTCATTGTGTGAATGCAAAGCCCCTCCCAGGCCAGGAGAACAAGGATTTAACTTCCACTTCTGTCCCCAACCAAACTTGATTTATTTTAATCGCACATTTGTGACCTATTTGGAGTTCATGTCTCTGTTATTCATTTCTTTAGAAGTCCTGTCTTGTGGGTGTGGTAGGCAACAACCCAAGTTGTATCTGCCCCCTTGAGACTCTCAGACCCTCAAGGGCAAGGAACAGACCTCACTTGCCTATAGAGTGCCAGACACAGTAAGTGTTCATTGAATGTATGATGACTGACTGACTGAGGGACTGACTGAATGTTAAAAGGGAAATTGAATTTAAGCTCAATGAGTGCAGGGATCTTTTATTTTTCTTTTTTTGCTGAAAACCCAACATCTAGAACAATGATTGCTACAGAGTAGGTGATTACTGTTTATTATACTGTGTGAATGTGGGAATAAATGAATATGAGAACAAGGGCTCCCTTTCCTTGCTAATTGTGTGAGCTAGAGAAAGGAATTCATCCCTTTTTATGGCTGAAGCAGTGGAGGCTCTGATGAAATGATTTATGGGAAGTGGCTTGGTGAAGTATAAAATGATACACACATGTGTATTGGTTACCCATTGACACACCAGTGCTGTGAAAGGTACATGAAAAAGTGCTCAACATCACTAATCACCAGGAAGATGCAAATCAAAACTACAATGAGATATTTCCTTACAGCTGTTAGGATGACCATCATCAAAAAGACAAGAGATAAGTTATGGTGAGGATGTGGAGAAAAGGGAGCTCTTGTGCATTGTTGGTGGGAATGTAAATCGGCATAGCCACTATGGAAAACAGTATGGAACAATTAAAAATAGAACTACCATATGATCCAGCAATCCCACTTCTGGGTGTATATCCAAAGGAAATTAAAAAGGATTTTGAAGAGATATCTGCACTCCCATGTTGATTGCAGCATTATTCACAGTAGCCAAGACATGGAAACAACGTTAAGTGTCCATTAATGGATTAATGGACAAAGAAGAGGTGGCATATATACATATACACACACAATGGAATATTATTCAGCCACGAGAAAGAATGAAATCCTGCCATTTGTGACAACATGGATGAACCTTGAGGGCATTATGCTAAATGAAATAAGTCAGACAGAGAAAGACAAATACTGCATGACATCACTTACATGTAGAATCTAAAAACGCCAAACATAGAAATAGAGAGTAGAGTGGTTGGGGGGTGGGGGAAATGGGTAGATGTTGGTCAAAGATGATAAACTTCTAGTTATAAAAAGAGTAACTTTTGGGGATCTAATGTACAGCATGGTGATTATAGTTAATAATTCTATATTATATACCTGAAAGCTACTAAGAGAATAGATCTTAAATGTTCTCACCACAAAACAGAAATGGCACTTATGTGACATAATCATTTGACAGTATATAAGTATTTCAAATCAACACATTGGACACCTTAAACTTGCACAATGTTATATGTCAATTATATCTCAATAAACCTGGAAAAAAATTATCCTGTGAAACAACCATAAACCTCAGTGGTAGACAGCAATCATGTTTATGGCTCAGGCAGGCTGGGCTAGGCTGGGTTGTCCTTCTGGTCTTGCCTGGGCTTGCTCATGGGCTGGTTGTGGGCTGTCGGGATGGCCCCTGCTGAGATGCCTGGGATGATTCAGCTCTGCCCCATCCTCCAGCAGCCTAGCCCAGCCACGTTCCCATTTGCTAAATTCCCGTTGGTCAGAGCAAGTCACATGGTGGACCTCAGAATCAGAGTGGGTGGGCACTACAAAATCACATGGCAAAGGGCATGGAGGCAGTGGTCATTTTTGCAACCTACCACAAAATAGCAGATTTGAGGTTTTTTTCCTCCTCTGTGCAGACCTGGCACATGGTAGATAATCAAGTATTCACCTGAAGCAACCAAACATCCAATGTGGTGGAGGGTCTCAGAGGGGCGAGGTGCCTGGCATAGAGCTGGGTACATAGGCCTATGGATTGGCTGCCTTTCAGTCAGGTGACCACCCTTGGTACAATCAGCTCTGGCTGGGGAGATGGGGGGTGGTATGTGATATAAAACGTGTCTGCCTGAAGTCTTAAGTTCTCAGTCCCAGGACTGTGGCAGTTTTCCCCTGCCTGAGCCAAAAAGAATCTCAGAATCTGGGATGAGGTAAAGGGGGATTAGTTTTCCTTTCCTCGCATGTTGTAATAGTAGCTCTGGAGGAACTGTTAGTTGGTCATATCTGAGAGGATGGGTGTTTGGGGTCAAGTGGCCTCAACACTGGGGTGGGAGAGGGATGCAGGGTCTGGGAGATAGTACAGTCTGGGAAAAGGTTATCCAGGCCATCTCCTTGAACTTCCCATCTAAGCTGTGGACTTTTAAAATTGCATCTTATTTATGCCTGTCTCCAGCATCCAGTGGGACATCTGAAGCAGCAATTCTCAGTAAATGCATGATTGAATTTAAGAATCAACATGATTGTCTGCTCTGGGGAGGGTCATATTTTCCTATAGGGGAGATCTGAGAACAAAAACGGGGTGGTCAGAGGCGGGTGGACCCTGCAGGAGGATTGTGCTGTTGGCACTGTGCCTACACTTCTCACCAGGGGAGGCGGGTCCTTAGTTACTGGTTATGGAGAAATGTTACCCAGTGTCAGCACTGTTCAGCCTGCCTTCCTTTTTCTTGAGGACTGCAGAGACAACCCCCACCCCCAGCTGAGAAATGCCTCACAGGCCAGTCACCATCCTTTTAAGCAATTGGGCAAAACAAGAAACTTTGGATGACTTTTGGAGGCAGGAACTGTGCATTCCAGCCTTGTTGGCCCTCTATTTTCTTCTGTCTCTGGATGAGGGATAAACAGTTTAAGAGATTGAGTTTCTTCAATGTCAAACAGGTCTGAGTTCAAATCCAGGATCTACCATTTGCTCTACTTGTAACCTTGGGCAGGGAATGTCCCTTTCTGAGCCTCAGTTTCCTCATCTGTAAATGGGTATGATAGTAGCAGAGCCCCATTCTTATAAAGATTCAGTAAGGTATTCTAGGACGAGCTTGGTCCTGATCTCGTCAAATACTTATTGAGGGCTAGCTAGGTGCCAGGACTTGAGGGATATATTGGAGACAAAAACAGACATGTACCTACCTCTGTTGTTCGTAGGAGGGTGGTGGTAACCGTCGAGTTAGACACCACACAGAGAAATGTGAAATTGCAGTTGTGATCACTGCCGTGAATGGAGGTGCATGAATCTCTGAGAGTCTCCAGTGAGGAGTTCGACCATGGAGGTCAGAGAAAGCTTGCCTGAAGTAGTGACTCTTGGACCAAAATCTGAAGAAGCAACACCTAGAAAGCATTCGATATATGTATCATTCCTCACCTTCAGAGGTCAGTTTAGGAGCAGGAAAGGGCAGGATTTAGCCTTTGAGCACCAGCTATGTCCCAGACAATTTGCACTTTATTATCTCATGTAATTCTCCAGCAATCTCCCGGGAAATAGGTACGATTGTTGTTCTAACACGCTGAGTCTCAGAGATGTGAAGTCCTCGTTCAGAGGAAGGGACAAAATAGAGGTTAAAATCCAGGACTCTCGGACTCCAAAGTTCTTTCCCCTGTACACACAGCAGTGTGGTTCATATCTTCATGGTGTGATTGATGCCTAGGAGTCCCTGCAATGCGATCTGCACAACCCTTGTCTTCCCAAAGGTTCACTATGCCTGGAATACCACCATTAGCATGGTAGCCCTTCCAGTCCTCTTCTGGGTAGAATCTTTTCCCCCTTATTTATAGTGGCCACCAAAATGGGTCAACTCCTCATGAGGGGAGACAGATTTAAGATGCTGATCAATAGAGAGATTTGGGAGCAGGTACAATGAAAGGTAAGATGAAGAAGATACCTAGACTTCACTACCTCCCCACAACCCCGTAATGTTAGAGAGGGTCAAAATCTTAGTATCCACTCATTTAATGACTGAGAAACCTGAGGCTCAGAGAGGGTTAGGTATTTGCCCAAAGGCACACAGTATGCGACTTACGGCATAGGGACTTGCACAAGGGTTTCTTAACTGCTCTTGTGCTTTCTTTTTCTCTGTACCACATTCCCTCTAGTTTTACGGGGGGACCTTAAAATCACCTCCTAAAGGAAGGCAGCAGATTTATGGGTTAATAAACATTTACAACGAGCTGCTGAAAAAACAGACTCAGGTAGATAGGAATTATTCATTCAAATTAACTATAAATTAAGATCAACCTAATTTAGGCCTATTAAAATGGAAAGCATATTATCTTTCAAAGGAATTTGTATTTGATGCAAATAGAACAAGTTCCTAAACTTTAGAAATGTTCTTGGATTTTTCATCTGCGTAGTTAACCAATGGAGAATGGGCCCCCAATTTAAAAACAGGGGAACATAAGGAACAATAATCAGTTATGTAAATAATGTGGCATTCTTGTTTATAATTAGTTCAAGAATAAAATAAAATTCACGCATGTCACAGGACTAATTTTCGTATGCAAATGAACAATCAAAATTATAAACGGTAATAATGCAGTTTGGGAGATGTGACATTCTCAATTTATTAGCAGAGGTGCCAGTTACAGCTGATGATGGCTGACGTTGGGAGATTTCAAAGGTGCCCAGACCTGGAAAATTCTCACCCATCAAGAGGAGAAAATCTGGGCTTCCCTGGTGGCGCAGTGGTTGAGAGTCCGCCTGCCGATGCAGGGGACGCGGGTTCATGCCCTGGTCCAGGAAGATCCCACATGCCGCGGAGTGGCTAGGCCTGTGAGCCATGCCGCTGAGCCTGCGCATCCGGAGCCTGTGCTCCGCAACGGGAGAGGCCACAACTGTGAGAGACCCACGTACCGCAAAAAAAAAAAAAAAAAAAGAGAGGAGAAAATCTAACTAAAATATTTTCACCTGTTTTATGTTGCTGATGGCCCCAAAGTGCGCTCAGGGCTCCCCCAAGCTTGGAAAGACAGATGGCCACACCAGGGAGAGAGGACTCCAAGAGAATCTTTGAAAAGATTGCTCTGGAATCTGGCTGGTGGAAGGAGCCAAGAGAGGGCATTCTAACCTGGGCTCTGGACCTCAACTATGTGTGTGACCTGGGACTAGCCACCTACCCTTGCTAGGTCTCATTTTCCTCTTTTAAGATGGAGGCTTTGTGAAAGAGGAGGTGGAGGTTTTGCAATCAAACAGATTTGGGTTGGAACTTTGGTTCTACCACTTGCTTATTGCAGGGCTTTTCTTCCTTACCTATCTGTGCTTATGTTTCCTCATGTGTCAAATGGCAATAATAATAGTGTTCCTTGTCTGTAAGCAGTGCTGAATTAGCTCAGAGAAGGACTACATACATGTTTGGAGGAAAGTATAATACCAGGGGAAGAAAAAGAATGAGATAATCAGCAGGTTTAGAAAAAAAAGTACTTAAATTTTGGCATTTGTGAGAGCTTTGTGTTGTTCTGAAAAATAACTTGAAAGTACACCATGTCACCATGAAAATGTGCTTGAGATTTACCTGTTCATCCATTCATCCATCCATCCATCCATCCATCCATCCATCATCCATCCATTCATCCACCCATCCATCCATCCATCTAAATATTAGGAACATTTAGGTTAAATGTATACCATATGATGGGTGGAAACTCCAGTTCTATTTAACAGGTGGCACTCCAGATTTGGGATAGGAATTAATGATTATTGAGCACCTACTCTGTCCTGGGCTCTATCTAGAAGCTTTAGTTACATTATCTCATTTAGCCCTAACACAGCCCTAAGAGCTGTAGATAATAATACGTAAAATGATAATAGCTCTCATTTACTGAGTGTTGCTCTGCACTAGGCATTGTGATTAGCCCTTTATGTGAATTATCTCCATTAATGTCCTCAACAGTTTTGAAAAGGAGTTGCTCTTACTTCCCAGATTCAGAGAGGTTAAGTGACCTGCACTAGACAGTCGTGGGAGGAGGAAGACAAGTGCCTTAGTGCCTTCTCCCAGAATTGTCTCTGCTCCTGACCACAGTGGGCATCCCCTCCTGAGCACCCTGACAGGTCAGCCTGTGCTCAGAGCAGGCTGGGCGGTTCCTCCACAGCTCCCAGATGTGAGTGCACACAGCTGCCAGGCTCCCAGGAGTCTCTGGATCCCAAGAGCAGTGGGGGACTCTTCAGGATTAATTGCTTCTCCAGCTCCCAGCAGGTAGGCAAGGGGCCGAGACAGTTTAGCTTGGTTAAGGTTGAAGGGAAGGCATGCAGGTGGCAGAGAGCAGACCCCTGTAGCTCAGGGGCCTCTGGTCTGCAGGCCAAAGAACCTACAGAGAAAGGCTCATGGCAGGTAGGGAAGACTGCAGAGGGCCTCGCTTCTTCCAGGCGGAAGATGTCAGACCCTGAAGTCCTCTTCTCCCACGCAATTCTAGAATTACACAACTGGAAGAGGAGCCCCAGGAGGATCTGTTTTCACCTTCTTAATTCTTTTGGTGTGCGCTTCTTCCCTGTCTTTCTCTCTTCTTCTTCCACAATTATTTTTGGGCACGTACTGTGTATTATGCTCTGGAAATACCAAGAAGAAACAGGCAGACCCAGTTCCTGACTCCATGGAGCTGGGAGTCTAGTGAGGAAGACAGACATCATCAAATAATGGCACAAAGAAAGGCACGTTTACAAGTTGGGTTGAGGGTTATGTCAGGGAGTCACAGGTCTCCCTGTAGCAGGGACTGGCTTCCGTGGGGGGTTGGCCAGGAAGGGCTTTCCTGAGGGAGTGACATGGGCACCAAAACCAAAGGATAACTAGGTGAAAAGTCACTTGACCTCTCAAAGCCTCAGTTTTCTTGTCTGTTAAATGGGATGACGGTAGTACCTGCATTCTAGGATATTTGTGAGACTGAAATGCCATGAGACAAGGGAAAATGGATAGCATGGGGCTGGTACGTAGTGAGCACCCAACCTGTCATAGCCATGGTGGTATTCCCTTCACATGAAGCCACCATACATTGGAAGGTCCATCCTTGACCTAGGAACTGCTGCAAGGGGCAAAAAATTGTAAGCCCACTTCATGAAATGCTTTGATGGTGAAATGTACAGAAGAGGAAGGGCCTCACTGTGCCGTGTGTGTGCGTTTGTGTGTGTGTGCGTGCATAAAAGAGAAGGGGCAGAGAGAGATAAAGAGGACTGCATGGAGAAGGTGGTGCCTGGGCCAAGTCCTGAATGGTTAATACTGTTCAAGAGAATGAAGGAGGGAAGGGTGTTGGAAGGAGAAGGAACAGCAGGTACGAAGTGATAAAAGTATGAGAATAAATGTCCTCTGTTGTCTGATACCTGAAGAAATTCAGATATGCACACAGGGCAGATGTTCAAACAAAAGAAGCTTTAATAATACAACACTATTAAAAAATACAACACTACTATTCCTAATACCAATGACAATGCAAATAATAACAATGACCACAAAAGCAGAGGGAGGCTACTCTTCGCCAGGCACTATACACGGCTGACTTCACTGACATGCTAAAAGTACATCCCACCCATTCTGTGATATGTTGCATGACTTGATGTCTGACATTGTGTGGGCTACTCACACAGGTGAGGAATTGAGGGTAGAGCTGTGGAGGGATTTTCTGTTCCATCCCAGAAGAGATGCTCTTAATTTATGAAAGGCTATCCTCAGTAACATGAATGGTCTGCACAAGTTATTTCTTTCTTTTTTTCTTGGAGGGTAAAATTGGGATGGAAATATTAAGGAAACAGGTTTAACTCGGTCAAAGGATGATTGTACAGAGCTCTAAGAGGCAGTAAGCTCCCCATTATTGGGATATGCAAGTGTAACCTGGCTAGTTCCTCATTGGAGATGTTTTGAGGGCAACCAGAAACAAGTCAGAGGAAGGGAAGTGTGAGGAATCGGACTAGGAGACCCCTGGAATCCCTCCATTTCCAAGATACTGTGGTTTTAGGAAGGCGGGAATGATCTCCTCCTATGAAAGGCTTTTACAACAGTGGGAAACACTGCCATCTTTGCTGTCTTGAGGAGGCTTGACTATGATTTGCACAACTGCAGGTGGATGGATGCCTTACTGTCTCACAGTTCCTTTCCAGGCCTCAAGAATCATTCTGGTCTGTGCTTGCAACCCTGCTCTGAAACTGTCATCGGAGTCACCTTCACCTCCTCTCAACTGTTGCCACAGCTTCCTAAGGGGTCCCTCAGTATTCTTTTTCACCCTATGATCTATCCTCTACCCAGCAGCAAGAGCCATCATTGACATGGAAAATCAGATATAATTCCCCCCTACAGTTCTAACTCATGGCCATGGCCCTTCACAGCTCAACTGGGTCTCCTTCCCCACCTCTCCCCACCGAAAGTACATGAGCCACATTTCCTTCTTTTGTGGCCCCCAAACACTAAGGCTTTCACACTTCCTCTGTCTGGAGCCCTCTTCCCCTAGGACTTTGCAAGTCCAGTTACTTGTCATCATTAAGCTCCAAGTTCAACCATCACCCTGGAGAGGTCTCTCTGACCCCTCACCAATCACTCCACCCCTGTCATCCATTTGATTTTCCTTTTACTGCTTATCAATACATCTCTGGACCTCTCACTTACAGCTAACTTATGTATGGTCTCTGTCTCTTACTAAAACATAAGCTTCTTAGAACAGGGGCTTGGTTTTCTGTTGTCGTATCTCCAGTGCTGAGGACAGAGTCTGGTGCAGAGTTGAATTTTAAAAATATGTGTTAACTGAGGGGAAGAGGGAGAGGGATAAATTAGGAGGTTGGGATTAACATATACACAGTACTGTATATAAAATAGATAACTAACAGGGACCTACTGTATAGCACAGGGAGCTATACTCAATATTTTGTAATAACCTGTAAGGGGAAAGAATCTGAAAAGGATATATATAACTGAATCACGGTCCTCTACACCTGAAACTAACACAACATTGTAAATCAACTATACTTCAATAAAAAAGTATGTATTAACTGACTGAATACTATTTTTAAAATTAATGAATGAATTAATTTATGGTTGCGTTGGGTCTTTGTTGCTGCGTGCGGGCTTTCTCTAGTTGCGGCCAGCAGGGTCTACTCTTCTTTGAGGTGAGCGGGCTTCTCATTGTGGTGGCTTCTCTTATTATGGAGCATGGGCTCTAGGGGTGTGGGCTTCAGTAGTTGTGGCACGTGGGCTCAGTAGTTGTGGCTCACGGGCTCTAGAGTGCAAGCTCAGTTGTTGTGGTGCATGGGCTTAGTTGCTCCGTGACATGTGGGATCTTCCCAGACCAGGGCTCAAACCTGTGTCCCCTGCATTGACAGACGAATTCTTAACCACTGCACAACCAGGAAGTCTGAGTGAATACTTTAAAAAAAAAAAACTTATTTATTTATTTGGCTGTGCCGGGTCATAGTTGTGGCACGTGGAATCTTTGTTGCTGTATGCAGGATCTTTAGTTGCAGCATGTGGGATCTTTAGTTGTGGCATGTGGGATCTAGTTCCCTGACCAGGGGTCTAACCCAGGCCCCCTGCATTGGGAGCACAGAGTCTTAACTGCTGGACCACCAGGGAAGTCTCTGAATGAATTCTTGTATGGAGACAGCAGTTAGCTATATGCAGAGAACATCACACATTATGTAGGTAGTTCTTTTAAAATACCATCCACTATTGGATTTCCTCATTTTAGGCATGTGAAATAAGAATACGCAGGCTTCCAAGACACCTTGGTTCTATTCCTAGCAGCATTTCTTCACGGAACAGATATTTGTGGGGGCCAAAAACAGATAAATCACATTAAACTTAAGATTAAAGTTGAGAATGTTTGTTCACTGAAAGACACCATTAAGAGGGTGAAAAGGTAAGAAATCTAGTGGGAGGAGATATTTGAAATTCGTGTACTTGACAAAGAACTCATCTAGACCAAATAAAGGACTCCCACAGTCAACACGAGAAAGGTAGATAATCCTATAGAGATATGGGCAAAAGACTTGAATAGGCATTTCACCAAAATGGATATCAAAACGACCAATACACATGTGTTCTGTTTCAGAGGTCAATAGGATAATGCAGATTAAAATCATAATGTGGTACTACTGCATACACACCATAATCATTAAAATATTTAAAAAGCTAGGGAATACAGGGTGTTGGTGAGAGTATGGAGTAACTAGAACTGTTTTACATTGCTTGTGGGAGACTAAATTGAGATAACCATTTGGGAAATCCGTTTGCTGTTTGCTGGCATCTCCTAAAGCCAAGCTTATGCATATCCTATGACCTAGTAATTCCACTTCTTGGTATAAATCCAACAGAAATACATACATATGTACACCAAGAGACTTGTAAAAGAAAGTTTATAGCAGCACTATTTACATTAGTCCCAAGCAGAAACAACCCAAATGCTAACAACAGAAGCATGGCTAAATAAACTGTGTTACATTCACATGGTAAAAAACCAAGCACCTGTGACAGTGAACAAACCACAGATATATATAAAAACATAGATGAATCTCACAAACATAATTTTGGGTGAAAGAAGGCAGACCCAAAAGAACACGTGCCATGTGAGTCTATCTACCTCAAGTTCAACAGCTGGACAAACTAATCTGTGTGTCAGGAGTTGGGAGGGTGGTTATTCTTTGGGGTAGGCATGGTGACTTGGGGGTAGGACAGTCTTCTGGGGGTTGGGGATGGGGCTGGGGAGGTTGGAAATGTTGTGTGACTTGAGCTCCTCGGTACTGGTTGCCCACGTGTGTTTGGTTTGCAAAAATTTGTTGGTTGCACACTGTGACTTGCATCTTTCTGCATGTATGTTAGGTATTAATAGAGTTTATTTAAAAATATTTATGGGGTCCTGCAATGTGCAAACCGGGCTTGACTCTGGGGAGGCCTCAAAATCAATGGAGAGGGAAGCCTCCCCATCGTGGAACGAAGTATTCCGCATTCTAGTGAATGCCATGGACTGGCTGGGTGCCCTCAGGTAAGGGACATCATTTCCCTTAGAGATAAGGGAACTGGGTCTCATTTCCCTTATCTATAAATTGAGACTCCTAACTCTTTCCCCCAATCACACCCAGCTGGTGAATTCCCTTTTCATTGCTCCCTTCTTCCCTCAAAGAGACTAGCCCTCCTCACCATGTCTCTTTATTTCCACTCACAGCTACCTATCAGATCCTGGCCCCGAAAGGCAAGGCAAGGAGGGGCCCCGGCTTCCAACCTCTGTGAATCCCAGAGCCCTCCTCCTGAGATCTGCAGGGGGAGCATGAAATATTCAAAAGCTCAAATTGAAATCCTGTTAGCGCCAGGTCTTGGAAAGCCGACTCCAGCCCCAGAACATCAGTATCTGTTTGTCGGTGTCATTTAGGGACCCTGGCTTTCCAAACCATTGATTGAACCTTTCTGTCAATCCAACACTTTTAGGGTAATTTAACTTAATAATACCTTTGTCTGCACCAGCGCCTGTATCTGAAGGGTGATTATCATAGAAGTTATTTTAGGTTGTTTAATGGAATGTAGTAAATTCTCAATTGACAGGGCAGATCCTCAGAATGGCTTTTCAAAGTGTTTACCTTTCAAAGCTTCCCCCCCTCACTTTACCAAACTTACTACTTTGAGCCTGTGAAGACTTCATAAATTATTAGCAATTGTTCTTCCCCCATGTTCACATGCATCATTAATTCTTTGTAAAAAGTTCAAACTGTCCGGAACTTAATTGTTATCACTGGGAGAATGGCTGGAAATGGATGTGGGCTCTATTATTTCTGTCAGAAATTTTGACTTATTGCACTTGATATTTTACCCAACACATCATATTCTCAGTACAAGAGAGCAAAAAAGAGGAGGGGAGGGGAAAAAAACCCATAAATGCTTCTCCTTGAAACAAAAAAATAATAATACATATATTTCTGGGGAGAAAACTCAGAGATCCAGGTGACAAAATAATAGTTCCAATCCCCCGAAGAGAGAGGAAGAGGAGGGCAGCATTCAGGGGAAAATTTATGTTGTAACTTTTATTGGCTTGAACTGTATTTTTGTTCTAAGGTTTGAAGGTTCTATGATTCTAGGAGTCTAATTTTTAACAATTCTGAGATGTTGAAGTTCTATGTGTCCAAGTTCCCGAGGCATCTGATTTTTAGGATAAATTAATCCGACAGTCCAAGATTCAGGACTGCTGAGAAGTATGGTCTCTCAGAATTAGGATAATATTGACAAGAGCCACACTAATAGCTAATATTTATTGAGAGCTTATTATGTGCAGGCACTGTGCTAAATGCTTCCTGTGCATCACCTCATTTAATCTTCAAGTCACCCGAAACTCTTGATCAACCCCATTTTACAGTTGGATAAACTGAGGCAGAGAATGGTTGAGTAACTTGCTCAAGGACACACAGCTGGTAAGTGGCACAGTTAAGCTTTGAACCCAGGCAGTCTGAGTCCAAGGCCCATATGTGTAGAACCTAAGTATCCCATCTCAAGATACCGGCAGTGGTTCTTTTGCCCCACCTGGAATGCTATGGATTAGGCCGTGTGTGGAAGTGCAAGGAATCACATGTGTGTTGCCAGACAGCATTCCAGGTGGCCCAGCTCTGGCCTGTCTGCTGCCTTTGTGGACACTGCTTGTCCAGTCCAGCAGATCTTCCCTTCCTATTCATCCTACAAGGTCACCTCCTCCAAGAAACCTTCAACTCTGCTTTTCCACAACTTGAAGTGATTGCTCCATCCTTTGAAACTTCACAGCTTTTGGTACCAGGCAGTGGGTGGGAGGCATCTTGTAAACCACCCGAAAGCATGGACTATGGGGTCAGTTGTATCTGGGTTGGAATCTTGCTTTAGTGCATTGAGCTGGAGTTAGGTGTGTCATTTGAGCCTCAGCTTTCTCATCTGTAAAATAGGCTGTCTCATAGGATTGCTGTGAGGATTAAGGGAGGTGCTCAAAAGGAGTCTAGTGAACTGCCTCACACACAGTCGGCGCTCAGTAAATGTTGGCTGTTGCTCTGACTTGTATTATAGTTATCTGTATGTCTTATCTTTTATACTGAATGTTTTATGGGTTAAAGCATAAGGATCGATATCTTTTGGGCATTTGCTGTGGGGTCAGTCTCTGCTGAAGGCTTTATGTTTGTGAGATCACTTGACCCTCATAACTGCCCTCTGAGCCCACGATTAACCCTTTCTTCAGAGGAGGAGACTGAGTCTCAGCGAGGTTGGTCATCGTGCTCAGAGTCACAGGGGTGGTGTGTGCTGGTTCTGGGAAAGCCTGGGTTTGCCTGCTTCACTGTGCTGCCAAGGGAAGAGGACCATGTATTCATCTTCTCCAGAAGCTCAGTGAAGGATATTTCGGAGGAGTCCCCTGGCAGCACCTGTCTTTGGACCTCGGCCAGGGAGGTAGGGCCATTGTCTGTACTAGTCAGGCAGGGAAGTCGCCATTTTCCTGGGGAGAGTCTCATGAGTTGCTTTGATTCTGTACCTACTCCCACTTCTCTTTTTGCTGGTCTTCATGGGCCTCCTTCCCAATGGAACAGAAGAAGAGAAGGGCCTGATGTCCCAGGGATGGCCAGACTGGCTTCTGGATTGAGGGTGCAGGTGGGTGGGAAGTGTTGGGCCAGGAGTCAGGACACAGAGGCTTGAGCTGTGGCCCTACTAGCTGTGTGACTTCGGGAGGAACCTGGTCTCTCCCTGGACATCCTATCCCACAAATGCAGAAACGTATGAGTTGGATTATCACTTCAGTGGCTTCCATACTGTTTTAGTTTGTGGAGCAGTGGAACCAGATGCTGAGGTGAAATCGTCACAAGAAAGGCTTACGCTCAAGTCAGATAGGAGGGGGCCTGCTGTGGGTGGAGAGGGAGTGCGGGTGTTGATCGCACCCTTCCTCTCCCCAGAGGTGCCTGAGGCACCTGCAGTGAACACCAGTGTGCCATAGACACTGTATGAAAAGAGATGGCCCGAAGGTTCCTACAGTATCACTCCTGCAGTATTCTATGTCTCTTGTCATCCTGAACGATTCAGCCCACAGTTAGAACTTCTCATTGGAGCAAGGTGAGCCAGTTCAAGGCTCTGGGAGTTTGAACAGAGAGGGTACTGTGGTCTTGGCCATTGATTTCTATCTGACTTTGGAATATGGGTCTACAATTTCCTCCAAGTCACAAGCCTGCCTGTGCCTCAAGTCTTGTGGGACAACAGTCAGGTCCCTGTGTCCCTGTCCGGATGCCTTCCTGCTTGTTTGCTGAGTGACGAAGTGTCACTGTCAACAAAAGAGGTGAGAACATTGTTGTGAATCCTAGCACATCAGAGGTAGTCGAGGCTAGTCGTCTACGGGGGGGGGGGGGTAGAAAAGGTGTCTCTGTGGTTCTCCTGGGGGAGGAAGAGAAGGGCAGGGTCCACCCACCACCCCTTCCTTTTCTAGAGCACCTGTACTCTGACTTCCTTCCATATGCATGTGCACTTTTAAAATTGTTTCTGCCTAGTGTTTTATTTTTCTCTGTTTCACACAGAACGCTAAGACTGTGGTATGTTGGAGCCTGTTTCTTCTGGTTCATAAGAACCTATTGTGTCCATCTCTTCCCAACTCTAATCAGTGAAGTCATGTTGGTAGCTTGAAATTGGCCATGGTGGGAGTACTTATACCATGACGATTGGCCAACACTGCAAATCAGGGTTTTCCCCTAGGGAAGTCGGTTGTTAAACATTTATCAGCACTCCGCTAGACTAGTATAATAAACACTTATATACCCACCACCCAGCTTTGGTAAATCTTGACATTTTGCTATATGTATTTGTTTCAGACCTTTCATTTTTCTTTTAAGGGATAAAATAATACAAAAACAGTTGGCTCCATCTGTATTACTCTCCACAATCTCATTCATTTGCTTCCTGATCCAGAAATATAGTCCCATCCCAAACTTGGTGTTT
Source organism: Delphinapterus leucas (assembly GCF_059928025.1). NCBI lineage: Eukaryota > Metazoa > Chordata > Mammalia > Artiodactyla > Monodontidae > Delphinapterus > Delphinapterus leucas. The sequence continues at coordinate 20,336,541 of NC_143142.1, forward strand.
ATCATGTTTTAAAAATATTTTTACTACATATGTGTCCATAAATAATACATGGTATTGTTTTGCATATTCTTAGATTTATATCCATCGTATTATACCATATGTATCATTCCACAACTTTTATTTTAAAATACATTTTATGTTTTTTTGAAAGGCTTATACATGTTGATATATGTAATTCTAGTTCATTCATTTTAATTTCTATATGGTGTTCCATTGTATAAATATACCAACATTAATTTATTCCTTTTTCCACTGACGGACATGTAGGCTGTTTCCAATTTTTGTACACATCTCTTGGTGCACATATGCAAGAATTTTTAAGGTATATACTTAGAAGTGGAATTTCTAGGTGCAAGGATATGCATATCTTAATCTCTACTAGGTTTGCCAAGTTTCTCCCCAAAATGGTTGTACAAATTTACACTCCCACTAGCAGTGGATAAGAGTTCTTGCCAACAATTGGCATTGTCAGATGGCTTAATATTTTCCAATCTGATGGGTGTAAAATGATATCTCTTTGTGGGTTTAATTTGCATTTTCCTGATTAGTAGCAAGATTGTGCATCTCTATGTATGTTCAATGGACATTTATTTTTCTCTTTTGTGAATTATCTATTCATTTCCTATGCCGTTTCCCCCCAAAGTGTTGTTTAGCTTTTTTGTAAACCAATTAAAAATATATTCTGATTACTAATACTTTGTGATGGTGTGAAGTGAAAAATTTTTCTACCAGTACGTATCTTGTCTTTCAGTATTGTGTGGGGTATCTTTGTGTAGATATTTTCAAGTTTAATTAATCACATTTATTAATCTTTTATGTTTTGTGCTTTGTGTCTGGTTTAATATAAGTAGTCCATTCCTGAGTTTATAAGAGATCTTCCTACAATTTACTGTATAATTTTAAAAGTTTTATTTTTCCCTATTAGGTCTTTAATTAACCTAGAATTTATTTTTGCATAATGTATTAGGTAAGACTCTAATTTATTTGTTGTACATGTATGTACCCAATTGTCTGACCACAATTTAAGAAATATTCCATCTTTTCATTTCTGATTCTCAACAATGTCTTGTAGTTTTTAGTGTACTGAATTCTCTCATTGTTTGTTAGATTTATTTCTTAGGTATTTGAAGTATTTAATACTATTATAGTTTCATAATTTTCTTAAAAATTGTTTCTATTTGTTCATTGCTGGTATATAGAAATAAAAGTGATTTTTGTATATTAGCCTTGTATCCAGTGACATTGTAAATTAAAATATTAATGCTCATAATTAATAGGGACTTCCCTGATGGTCCAGTGGCTACGACTCTGTGTTCCCAATGCAGGGGGCCCAGGTTGGATCCCTGGTCAGGGAACTAGATCCCACATGCCCCAGCTAAAGAGCCTGCATGCAGCAGCTAAAGAGACCACATGCTGCAACTAAAGATCCCACATGCCGCAATGAAGATCCCACGTGCCTCAACTAACACCCAGTGCAGCCAAATAAATAAATAGTTTAAAAAAATGCTAATAATTTATAGATTCTTTCGGATCTTCTACATACCTAGTCATGTCACCAGTGAATAAAGACAATTTTATTTCTTCATTCTCAATCCTTAAGCCTTTACTTTCTTTTTCTTTCCTATTGCTCTGGCTAGGCCCTCCAGTACAATGCTGAATAGAATTGGTGATAGCAGGCATTCTTATCTAGTTCCCTATTTCATGGGAAAAGCTTTCAGTAGTTCACCATTAAGAATAATCTTTGCTATTTTTTTTTTTTTTTTTTTTTTTGCTGTATGCGGGCCTCTCACTGTTGTGGCCTCTCCCGTTGCAGAGCACAGGCTCCGGATGCGCAGGCTCAGCGGCCATGGCTCACGGGCCCAGCCGCTCCGCGGCATGTGGGATATTCCCAGACTGGGGCACGAACCCGTGTCCCCTGCATCGGCAGGCGGACTCTCAACCACTGCGCCACCTGGGAAGCCCCTCTTTGCTATTTTAAAAATATATATTTATTTATTTTTGGCTGCATTGGGTCTTTGCTGCTGAGCGCGGGCTTTCTCTAGTTGCGGTGAGCAGGGGCTATTCTTCTTCGTTGCAGTGCGTGTGCTTCTCATTGCGGTGGATTCTCTTGTTGCGGAGCTCAGGCTCTAGGTGCGTGGGCTTCAGTAGTTGTGGCACATGGGCTCAGTAGTTGTGGTGCACGGGCTTAGTTGCTCTGTGGCATGTGGGATCTTACTGGACCAGGGATTGAACCCATGTCGCCTGCATTGGCAGGTGGATTCTTAACCACTGTGCTACCAGGAAAGTGCTCTTTGCTATTTTTAAATTTAAAAAATCAGATAGAGGAAGATCTCTCCTATGTCTAATTAAAATTTTTCATCAAGAATGTACATTGAGTGTTGTCAGATGATATTCTGCATCTATTGAGGTGGTCGTGTAATTGTTCTCTCTTTTCTGTTGAAGTGGAAAATTATACTAATTGATTTGGGTCATTGTACTCCTGGAATAAATAATCAACTGGTCATGATGTATTATCACTTTATTTATAACTGGATTTGATTTGCAAAATTTTATTTGGGATTTTTGCATATAAGTTCATGAGAGAGACACCACGTGTTGAAAAGAATTTCCTTGTTGAATTGTCTTGGGATTTTAAAAAAAATACTTCTTTCTTTATTTATTTGGTTTCACTGGGTCGTAGTTGTGGCAGGTGGGCTTCTTAGTTGCAGCTCAAGGGCTACTTAGTTGCAGCTTGCTGGCTCCTTAGTTGTGGCATGCGAACTCATAGTTGAAGCATCCACGTAGGATCTAGTTCCCTGACCAGGGATCGAACCTGGGCCCCATGCATTGGGAGCTCAGAGTCTTAACCACTGCACCACCAGAGAAGTCCCAGGGATTGTTGTTGAAAATCATCTCACCATATATGTGTGAGTCTAGACTCCATTCTTTATTTTTTCCAGTGTCATTGAGATATAGTTGACATATAACATTATGCGCGTGTAAGGTATACAACACGTTGATTCGATACATTTATAAATTGCAAAGTGATCACCACCATAATATTAGCTACTCCATCCCATCACCTAGCTATCATTTCTTTTTGTGGTGAGAACATTTAAGATCTACTGTCTTAGCAACCTTCAAGTATATGACACAGTATCATTAGCTATAATCATCACGCTATACTTTAGATCCCCAAGCTTGCTAATCTTGTGACTAGAAGTTTGTACCCTTTGACCAATACCCACCTTTTCTCCACCTCCAACCCCTGGCAATCATCACTTTACTCTTTGTTTCTCTGAGTTTGTCTTTTTTAGATTGTGCATATAAGTGATATTATACAGTATTTGTCTTTCTCTGTCTAGATTATTTCACTTGGGATAATGCCTTTGAGGTCCATCCAAATTGCTGCAAATGGCAGAATTTCCTTCTTTTTCATGGCTGAATAGTATTCCATTGTATATATCTATGTATCTATTATATCTATATCTTTCTATGTATCTATGTATGTATGTATTGATCTATGTGCACCACATCTTCTTTATCCATTCATCTATTGACAGAACGCTTAGCTTATTTCCATATCTTGGCAATTGTAATGCTGTAATGAACATGGGAGTGCATATTTCTCTATGATATCCTTATTTCAGTTTCTTTGGATATATACCCAGAAGTGGGATTGCTGGACCACATGGTAGTTCTGTTTTTAATACTTTGAGAACCCTCCATACTGTTTTCCATAGTGGCTGTACCAATTTACATTCCCACCAACAGTGCACTAAGGTTCCCTTTCTTCATATCCTTGCCAACACTTACCTCCTATCTTTTTGGTGATAGCCATTCTAACTGGTATGAGGTGATATCTCATTGTGGTTTTGATTTGCATTTCATTGATGATTAGTGATGTTGAACACATTTTCATGTATCTGCTGTCCATTTGTATGCCTTCTTTGGAAAACTTAGATTCTCTATTCTATGCCTTTAATCTATATGGCTCACCTTTCACCAGTTCTACCCTGTATTTATTACTGTGGCTTTATTTTAAGTGTTGATATTAGGTAGCATAAGTCTTCTATCTTTGAATTTCTTTCAGAAATTGCCTTGGCTTTTCTAGATTCTTGGCATTTTGTAAAATTTTTATATTCAGCTGTTATTTCCTACTGCTTGGATTTGGATTGAGATTCCCCAACTTTATAGATCAATTTGGGGAGAATTATCATCTTAACAGTATAAGTCTTCTGATCCATGAATGTGGTATATTTCTCCATTTATTTAGGTATTCTTTACAGTTTTTTTTAGTAATGTTATGTAGTTTTTAGTATACAGGTCTTGTATAGGTTTCATTAAATTTATCCTTAAGTATTTTATGTACTTACATGATATTGTAAATAAAATTATTTTTCCTAGTTTAGTTTTCAGTTGTTTAATGATAGTATACAGAAGTATTATTGTTTTGTTAAATTAATTTATTAGTTTTGATAGTATTTTTATAGATTCCTTAGGATTTTCTACATATACGATCATATTTTCTACGAATAAAGACAGATTTACTTCTCCATTTCCAATTTCTATGATGTTTATTTGTTTTCCTTGACTTTTTGCAATGCTTATGATATCCAGGATGTTGTAAAATAGAAGTGGTGAGAGTGGACATCCTTGTTTTTTTTCCAATATTTGGGGAAAATGATAACTATTCCACCATTGTTTGTTAACTATGGTTTTTTTTGTTTTCATGTGCCCTTTATCAACTGAAGAAGTTCCCTTCCGTCTCCAGTTTGTTGAGAGTTTTTATCATGAGTGACTGTTGAATTTAAAAATAATTCTTCTGTATCAATTAGGACAGTCATGAATTTTTGTCATAAATTCTCTCAAAAAGATCTTTTCAGTTCCTCAGTTGATGACAATTTGAGTCTCAAATGAGAGGTGAACTATTTCAAATGTTTCAAAATCTATTTAGCTAATTATACTAATTTCTCTTTTAATGTGGTATATTAAAGTTTTTCTGTTTTAAAACCATCCTTGCATTCCTTAGATACACCTATTATAAGTATTTTAAAAATTGCTGAATCTGATTTGTGAGCTTTTCATTTAATAATTTTGCATCCATTTTTATAAGTGAGATTTCTTCTATAGATTTCTTTAGTTGTATTATTCTTATTTTATTTTACTTTATTTATTTGGCCACGCCATGTGGCTTGTGGAATCCTAGCCCCAACCAGGGACGAAACCTGGGCCCCCTGCAGTAGAAGCATGGAGTCCTAACCACTGGACCACCAGGGAATTCCCTTGTTTGATTTTACTGTAAAGGTCTTACTACTTTCAAATGAATTTGTGTTGTGTCCCATTTTATCCATTCTCTAAAATAAGGCATAGATTATTGGATTTATAAACCTTTATTGGTCCTTTAGGGTTTTGTATAAATAGTTTGTAAAATTATCAGCTCCCAGGAATGGAGTGGGATGGTGAGGAGAAGGGATAATATAGAGGCTTGATAGATTTTTTTAAAAAATAAATTTATTTATTTTTGGCTGCTTTGGGTTTTTGTTGCTGCGCACGGGCTTTCTCTAGTTGTGGTGAGTAGGGGCTACTCTTCGTTGTGGTGTGTGGGCTTCTCATTGCAGTGGCTTCTCTTGTTGCGGAGCACAGGCTCTAGGCATGCAGGCTTCAGTAGTTGTGGCGCACGGGCTTATTAGTTGCTCTGCAGCATGTGGGATCTTCCCAGACCAGGGCTTGAACCCGTGTCCCCTGCATTGGCAGGTGGATTCTTAACCACTGTGGCACCAGGGAAGCCCTAGAATTTTTAATGGCTAGTAGAGTATTCAGTTTAAAATTTTTTCTTCTTACGTCAATTTTGGTCATTTAAATCTTTTCCAAATTAACCATTTTATTTGTTTCAAATGATAGTATTATGTTAATCATAATACTTTAAAAATAATTTGTAAATGTTCTACTGTTTCTGTAGGTTGAAAAATTATCATGTTGTGTGTTTGTGCATGCCCTCTCTTTTAATTTAATCAGACATGCTAGAGGTTTTTGTTTATTTGATTTTATTTTTTAAAAATATTTATTTATTTATTTATGTGGCTGCGCCAGGTCTTAGTTGCGGCACACGGGATCTTCGTTGCTGCCTGCGGGATCTTCAGTTGAGGCATGTTGGCTCTTCGTTGCGCTATGTGGGATCTAGCTCCCTGACCAGGGATTGAACCTGGGACCCCTGCACTGAGAGCGTGGAATCTTAACCACTGGACTGCCAGGGAAGTCCCTGTTTGTTTTATTTTAAAAAGTAGCTATTGTGTTTGTTGATCCTCTCTGTTGTTCCAAGGTCTTGTGGTTGGAATTTTGGCAGTTGCCCTGCTGGTACAGGTAGACCTTGGAGAAACTGTGGGTTTGGTTCCAGATCACTGCAATAAAGTAAATATTGCAATAAAGCAAGTCAAATGAAGTTTTTGGTTTCCCAGTGCATAAGGAAGTTATGTTTACACTATACTATAGTCTATTAAGTGTAGCACCATGTCTAAAAAATTTATACACCTTAATTTCAAAAAACTTTGTTGCTAAAAAATGCTATCCATTATCTGAGCGTTGAGTAAGTTGTAGTATTGATAGTAACATCAAAGATTACTGATCACAGATCACCATAACAAATATAATAATAATGAAAAAGTTTGAAATATTGCAAGAATTACCAAAATGTGACACAGAGACATGAAGTGAGCAAATGCTGTTGGAAAATGACATCAATAGACTTGATCAATGTAGGGTTGCCACAAACCTTCAATTTGTAAAAAAAAAAAAAATCCTCACAATATCTGTTAAGTGCAATAAAGTGGAGTGCAATAAAACAAAGTATGCTTATAGTCAGATTCAAGGATAAAGAGTTTGCCTGAGGAAGACAGTGTTATAGTGGACAGTAATTGTTTGACATTATTAATTCCTTAAGGACAGGAAAAGGGCATTATTCATCCTCAGTTTTCAGTACCCAGAACAGAGCATCATATGTAGAAGTGCTCCATAATGGCTGGCAAATGGCTGAATGGAATTCAACCCATAGACATGCCAGAAACGAGTAAAAGCCTTTTTACCTTTGCAATATCCCACTTCTGACACCCTTACTGCAATCTTTGTAGAAAGTAAACTGGACTTTAGCAGAGATAGGAAGACCCAATCTTCTTGGGCTATTTATTTGCATCAAACCTCCCTAATACAAAACACTCTGTCCATTGTGGTTTTGGCCCTGAATATAGAGCTTTCAAGAGCAAATCTAGTTGTTAGACAGGAAGTGGCCCCATACCAGAGAGACTTTCTAAAATAGATGAATGCAAATCAGTTTCATCCATGCCAAGCCTAGCCAAGTGAACCCTAGAAAATTTACCCAACTTAATCCACATCAGTTCCACTGAAGTTCACCTGTATAATGACCCAACTCAGCCCAACTCTACTAACAAAATGCAACCCAATGCAACCTGATATTATTTAACCAAACCAACCCAACCCAACAAATTACAACCCTATACAACTCAACACAATACGATACAATAACCACTTCTCAGCCTTACAACCTAACTCAACCCAACACAAGCAAATTCAAGTCAAAACGGCTCCCTGCACAAGATGTTCCAACAATGCAATGAAATTCAATCTAGTGCAATTTAATAAATGGTCTTAACATCTTTTCTGTTTAAGGAAGGTAGGGTACTTTGGATACTATACCAAAATAACATCTATAAAATGTCTATTTGACTACAGTTAGTTTTTGCATGAACCCTTGAAATCATAGCCTTTTCAAACCTCCTTGGTGTAAATACGAGGAAACTGGATCTCATATATTAGAAATTTCTCCCTGTTTATCTCCTTCCCCTTTCTTGCCCCCTGAATACTCACCACACTTTATTTAAGAGCCGCTGGTCTCGTCTGCACTAGATTGTGAGCGCTTGGGGGCAGGGACCATGTCTAATTCACCTGTCTGCACTCAGTACCTTTCAAAGGGCATTGAGGAAATGTGGTTTAAACGAATGAAGGATCAGAGGAAGAAATCTGAGAAGCTCATTCTATTTTGAAGAGTCAGTAGAGTTTTATTCATTTTGGGGTCCTATTGAGGAGGATGCTAGGCAGAACACATAGATTTGAATCCTGGCTCTGTACTTCCTATGTGTCCTTGGGCAAGTCACATCACCTCTCTGGATTTGTTTCCTTGTCCATAAAGTGAGGAATATAGTACCAACTCTAGGGGTGTTTTGACGATAAATATTGAGTTGATACATGTAAAGCACTTCATACTTTGTCTGACATACAACTGAGGATTAATCAATAGCAACTGTAATTTTTTTCTGAGTTTCCTTGTTCAGCATTTTACCTTTGCAGTTTGGGGACGCTCCCTCTGTGGATCAGAAAAAAACTAAAAAATCTCTTCTAGACCCCTTGTAGAATAATATCTTCTTTTGTCATGGTTTCAGTGGCATAATTATTAAATGACCACCATTTGTTTTGTATTTTACTGTGGTTCCTTAGTTAAAATAAGCTTGAGAATGATTAGTCTGGGAGAAGTATGAATTTACATGCTTAAACAATTAGGGATTAGGGCACAGCACAGTAACCACAGCCATTTGAACACACACTGTTTGCCAGGCCTGGTGGGTATACAGCTAATGGCACGTGATTCCTGTCCCTAAGGAACTTATGGTTTAGAGAGAAGATAATGTAGGAATGAGGTTGAAGGGCGCTAACTCTGAGGACTTCAGACATGGCAGCCACGTGTGCCAGGCAGTGGGCTGGTTTTCAGGAAGATGGTATATTCTGTGCTGTCTTTGGCCAGGCCCTTTCCTCTCTGAGTCTCAGTCTCTTCATCTCTATAGAGGGGATCATGATACACACCTCATTGGTTGTTGAGGGGACTCAGAGACTGACCAGTTACCTGGCCTACAGAAAGTGCTAAATCCATATTGGTCCCTCCTTCCCCATTTACGTGGGTTACTATGCACCCTGGTGAACCACACGTGTGTGCACACACACATATACATGCACACAGGTACGCCTGAGTATTTATTAAGCACAGTTAAGACACCGATAGTAAAAAGGAGTCAACAGGAGTTCTGGGCTCAGAAAGCATCTCTCACTTCCTGAAGCAATACCCATTCCTTGAGTCATGAAAAATACGTTCGTCTGACTCCACATTCCACTATGAGAGACACGCCTTGCATCATCTGAACTGCTGCACAAGCCCTCCCGGCTGTCAGACACACAAGTGGCCCCATCTGAACAGCTTGGTCCCCACCTTCTCTCTGGGCGCCAGGTTATCCCAGATTGGGGCTCACATCTGAGTCACATTTGCCGAACTGAGCTGCCAGGACAGCTGGCTCCAAAATCAGTTGCCTCCCCCACTAAGGAGCCGGGACTGAATTCTTCTTCATTACAGCCTGGCTGTGGGTTAGGCATTATAAATAACATCGCGCAGACAGCCAGATGGACAGTATGCCTAACTGGGGGATGCTTCATCTGTCCCAGCAGAGACAGCCCTGAAAATAGCATCTGAGGGATTGGACAGGACCCACCGAGTCACCTTGTCCTTCCCTCGGGTTTAGTGGGAACTCTCCTGTCTCATCTCAGACAGGAAGGAGCCTACCTGTTCTCTTTCTTATAAATCTCCACGAAGAAAGGAAAATCTACGCAGACCTCTTCTACTTTTTTCTTTTGGCAGTGGTTAATGCAGGGTGACATCTTTCTGGGGTAGGATCTGGGCTTAAATCCTGGTTGAGCCCTTCACAAGCTGTGTGACCTCAGGCAAGTTACCAAACCTCTCAGTTCTCTCACCATCAAGATGAAAGATGAGAATAGTGCCCAGCTCAAAGGTTGCTGTGGGTCTTGGATGGGATAAGGATCATAGTAAATGCTCGGGGAATGGGAACTATAATTTTAGGGAGGCACCAGATTAGCAAGGACAGTTATTTAGCTACTTCCCTTCCTGTCCATCAGAAGGCTGGGAGCTGCCCATCATCACTCAGGGCAGGTCCAGCTCTTTCTGGATCTGGGGACTAAACAAGACCCTGTCTGAAGGGCCACTCTGGTGCCAGTGTACCCATCTCCCAGGTCTATATTATTATCCAGGAGACAGAGTAGCAGCATAATGGGAGGGAGGTCACAGAGTCAAGTCTCAGGTCTTGGCTGGATGATCTCAGTACATCTGTTGATGCTGCAGGAACAGAGGTGCCTCAGGGGCTATGAATGAGGCTCTGTCCACTTCCCCCACACCCATGCTCAGCCCCAGGACACTCTCCTGACACCTGATTTTATGTCTTAAAACTCCATTAAAATAGATTTATACTCCAAGAAAAATTTGAGAGTCGCTGCTGTAGCCAGTAGTCCCTTGGTTTACTCAGAGCACTGTAATCCACCTCCTGTGACATCATTCTCAAACTCATATGAGGGTGAGTCTTCTCCCTCCAAGCACCATTCCTTGGCATTCGGCATCTCCCAACCTGACGCTGTGCCCCCACCCCCGCCCCGCCCCAAGCTCACTCCTACATTTTGTCTGCATCTTTGGTGCTCTAGTTATTAAACTCCAGGACAGTCTCTGAATACGTTAGATGTGGTCCAGCATCTTCACCTCTGTTTATTGTGGCTCCCCTATCTGGAATGTTGTTCATCTGCTTCTCCATGTACTCCCATCCCATACTTACTCTTTCAGACCGTGCTGAAATGTCCTTTTGTATTAGAAGGTTTCTGTTTTGATCCCTCCAAGCAGAGGTAAGCAATTATTCATGTATTCCAGTGTTGATTGGATGCTTACTATGTGCTGGACATTGGAGGCAAAGGGTGAACAAAAAAGAGACATGGTCCCTACCTTCATGGAACTTATAGTCCTGATGGAGAGAGACAGCTATCAGATACATAAGCAGTTGAACATATATTTAGGAATTTAAACTAGTGCCACTAGTGAAAGAAACAGGTTCTAGGGGAGTGTATAACAAAGAGATCTGACTTAGATTGTTGTGTCAGGGGCTTCCCTGAGGAAGTGATTCTGAAGCATCAGAGCAAGTTAGCTGGGTGAGTAAAGAATAGGGAGAACAGCACTATTCCTTGTGCAAAGGCCCTGTGGCAGGATCCACGCTGTATAGTGACCACATATTCGTGTCTGTTCCAGAGAGTCCAGCTTGTCCTGGGTCATTAATTAGAAGCACCATCTTTCTCCCTCCAAAGTGGCCTGGCTTGAAAGATAAATTATACGGTTGCCCTACGATTGTGGCCTATTTGGGGAATAAAAAGAAGCCCAGAGTGTCAGGACCGCAGGGAGAGGAGGGACCAAGGCTGGAGAGGTTGGCAGGGACTGGACCATGTGGGCCTTGATAGCTGGAGATAGCTGGAGTCTCTATCCCAAGAACAAGGTGAACCTTTGAAGGATTTCAGGCAGGTGTGCCAGGATTGGGTTTGCCTCCTGAAAACACCTCCCTCTTCTCTGTTCTCCTGAATGTTTTGGCCCCTCCTCACTTGAAGATCCACCCTGTATATTATAGGTTGTGGTTTGCATAGCTCTCCTACTCCTGGACTGTGAGCTTCAGGAGGGGCAGTAGGAACTTTCTGTGGGCCTCCTTCGAATTCTTTTCCTCTCTGCTTGCTGGATGGTGGGTACCCAGGGCAATCTTGGAAGCCATGGCAGAGCCTCCATCAATTTGGGCAAAGTAGAATTTCCCTCCTACTCTCTGTCGTATGCCAACCTAGAACCTCACTGAGTAGTTTATGTGAACGAGGAACTAACTTATTATGTCTGAGCCATTATAAATATTGGAAATAAATCTTGGAAATATTCAAAGGGAAAATACCAGCTACTGAGCATTGAGCGCATGGCATAAGTCAGACTCTGTATACTTTAAATGCACAATTTCCTTTAATGCTGACAATATCCACTTTATAGATAAAGGAACAAAGACTCAGAGAGGTGAAGTGACTTGCCCAAGGCCACACAGCTAATGAGTAGACAAGCTGGGATTTGAACCCAGGAATATCTGATTCCAAGACCAAATACCAACCATGGAATTAACCAGCCCTCTACTTCTCTCTCCATCACTGGAGCAGTGGGGGTGGGGTCTCCCCACCACGTGGACCCGGGATTTAGTCTGGCCATTTCCCCCTTCAGGCAGAGCGTCCCGGAGCAGATGCTGGGGTAGGGGACGTGGGTGGGAGAAAAGAGAGGCCACAGCCTCTGGTCCCATCTCTACATCAAGTACCCATCTCAGGCAGCGGCCAGTGGTGGTATTTCTTTCACCCGCCTGCATTTGGGCAGATTCCTCAGAGAGACATGCTCTTAGATTCATTTAAAAGTCTAAGCAGGGGGCTTCCCTGGTGGCGCAGTGGTTGAGAGTCCGCCTGCCGATGCAGGGGACACGGGTTCGTGCCCCGGTCCAGGAAGATCCCACATGCCGTGGAGCGGCTAGGCCTGTGAGCCATGGCTGTTGAGCCTGTGCGTCCGGAGCCTGTGCTCCGTACCGGGAGAGGCCACAACAGGGAGAGGCCCGCATACCACAAAAAAAAAAAAAAAAAAAAAAAAAAAGTCTAAGCAGGGACAGCACAAATTATTAGTGTTTGAAATATTTATAAAGTCCCTTGTTTGCTGTGGCATAGGGGGTGAGAGACCACAAATAAAAGAAAGCTGTGGCTGTACCATGAGCAGCAGAGAGAGATGAAAAGGGAAGGGGATTTGTCTGTCTGCTGCCTGGTTTTCCAAGGCTGCTCAGCCAGGTGCATTTTCACTCTGCGTTTGTGCAAACGAACTTCCTTTCTGCGGCTCCCACCACATCTCCACCCTCAGGATGATCCCCCAGACATTCGGACTGAAGGCTTAAAAATCACAAACCGTTAACATTTGGGGAAGCTGGGTGAAGGGTAATGGGAACTGTCTGTGCTACTGGTTCTGGTTTTCTTTCTCCTTCTTCTTCTTTTTTTTACTTTTCTAGTCTAAAATTATTTCAAAACAGAAAATTAAAAATATATCACAAAACGCACACTGTGTGTGAGCTGGAAGAGAATATGGAGAAAAATGTTATTTTTCTGATTTGACAGATGGAAAAAGAGAGACCCAGAGCATGAGGTCTCAAGTTACCCAGTGAGTCAAAGGCAAGAGCTGAGGTCTTCTGACTCTCAACCCAGACCTCCCCTCCGTTAACCTCCTACCATCAGCACAAGCTGATGATTTAGAAAAGAGGGGTTCTGGTCTTGATATGGGGATCATATAGCTCTGATTCAATCATTTATGTGTATATGTATATATGAATGTATTATGTGTATTCATTCATTCATTCATTCACTAACTCAACAAATATGGTGCTTTGTCAGCAAGTCAGAGATGGTCCTGCCTTTAAGGACTTAGGAAAAGATGTGGGTTCAGATGAAGTCCATCCTCCAGCTGACCCCCAAGGAGCTCTGGAGCCTGAATAGCAAGCACCATAGAGTTGTCCCGCCCTGGAGTAAGGAGACTGGCCTTTTCTACCCTTGTACTAGTTAGTTAGTGGCAGTGGGACACCCCTGGGGGAGGGTGTATTCTTCCAGGTGTTTCCAAGAAAGATGGCTCTTTTAGCTGAGGGCAATTCTTAGCTGTAGGTTGCAGCTATGAGCGTGAACAGCCAGCATTCACAGTAGCTGGGATTGGGTGCACTGGCCTTTCCAAGAGACCTGAGTGGGACACCAAGAGTATCTGCTACCTGGGAAACTGGAGCTTCATGCCACTGGCAGAGATAGTATGGAATTTGCACCTCTGTGTGAGGGAGCTGGGCAATCTACCCAGTGACTCCCACCAGGCATTACGGAAGGCTGCTCCAGGGGGAGTTTAATTCCCAGCCTGAACGAGCACAGCCTGACCGGTGTGGGGCCATGGAGAGATCCAGCAGACAGAGGAAGCCCTCAGCAATGACACCTGTGTGCAGAAGGGTGGGAGTTGGGCATGTGTGCCTGGAAATGGGAAGTGTTGAGGAGATACGGGTGTGTGAGAACCAGGATCATCTGCTGCAGATGGCCTGGGCCAGCCACACTTATCCCTCAGATATGTGGACTTGGGAAGCTGCTGGAAGCATGGGGTCTGTTGGCTGGAGCACCAGAGCAAGAGAATCACGGAGTCCCAGCTGGGTGGCCATTGTGGCCTTTTGAGCACGGAAGCTGTGTGGGTGTGAAGTCGAGGCATCGTTAGAGTGGACGCTGGGGAGAGCGTGAAGTCGAGGCATCGTTAGAGTGGACGCTGGGGAGAGCGTGAAGCCGAGGCATCGTTAGAGTGGACGCTGGGGAGAGCGTGGGGCAGAGCGCTGTGTGTGCGGATGCTGGCACGTCGCTCAGGGAAGGCCATGCTGGCCTGAGAGCACGCCTGGCTTCTGATCGTTCGTTCATTCATTCTGCGGATATTTACCGAGGGCCTGCAGTGTGCCACTATACATATTATGTATAACATTGGGCTAGGTGCAGGGAATATGATGGATAAATAAGACAGACAAGGCCCCTGCCCCCTTGGAGGTTATATTCGTGTGTGTGTGTGTGTGTGTGTAGAAGGTAATTAGATAAATAAACAAGATACTTCCAGATACGCATACATTTAGTAAAGGAAACCAACAGGATGCTGAGTGGAGAGTGTCTGATGATGATGCGGGGTCCTTTTGACAGGGTGACCATAGAGAGACTGATCACACCCATTTTACAGATGAGGAAACTGAGGCTTTGAGAGGTTCAGTAACTTGCCCAAATTTGCATTCAGCTAGAAAGTGGTCCAGTTTTAGATACCAAGCCTGTGTCTCTGTAGTAGCTTCTACTCCTTGGCTCTGATTTCATTGAGCCAACGCAGACTAAGCCTCTTTCTTCTTCCCCTATAAGTCATTTTGTAATTTGGAGACCAAGACCTGACCCTCCTGAGTCCTGACACAAATTCTCCTGTTTGTGCCCTGGCCCTGGAATAAGCTGTGTCTGGTAGTTTGGGGGCCAGCCTCACCCAGGCAGGCATCGAGGTCCAGGAGAGCACAGTAGCTCTGGAGACAGTGAGGCCGGTGCTGGCCCCATCACCGTGGGACCTTGGACAAGTGACCTCCTCTGTCACATGCTGGTACCAATTGTTTCACCTCCTGGCATTACTGAGAAGATTAAATGAGCTAATGCTTAGGCAACACTTGGCACTGACGCTGGCACAGAGTGGACACTCACCTTGATCTTGGTGAGGCAGCCGTTTACCCCAAATATTCTGATCAGTTGTCAGGGGTCCAATGGGCAAGAGGCAAGTAGAGACTTTCAGCCCTGGTCTTCATGGCCCTCAGCCCTCGAGTGACCCCAGGCCAGGGCCGGGAGAGGAGAAGGGAGGATTTTCTGATTCTGGGTTGGGACTGCCAAAGCCAATTAGGGGCGTCAGATGGACAGCGGCCTCCAGCACCCAAGCAAACCGATGTGATGGCCGACGGAGGGCCCAGCTCATTCTGACCTTAAACCCAAATGCTTCTGCCCACATCTGCAGCTAAATAAACCAAGTAAATCATGCTGGCAGATAGATAATTAAATAATTATCAGGCACTTAATAACAAGGAGTGGGTGTTCTGAATTACCATATTAGACAGTGTCTTTGAGGACTAATTGTTGCATTACATCAGAGTTACTCATTCATTATTCTTGTCATTTCGGGTGATAATTTGCACTTTAGGAGACAGCGACAATTTTAGCAGGCAATTAGAGACGTGTCAGGCCTGGCCCCGTGAGTTACTGTCACAATTATTGCCTTTTTTCCAGTGTCCTCATTTGCAGCCGTGTATTTAAGGGGATTTGGGTAATTCCAGGCCTGGGCAAAACAACCAACCCACGGGATAGTGGCAGGGCGAGGACACGGCAGCCACCGCTGTCCGGATAGGGGACAGCTTCTGAGAAGTGGAGGGGTAGAGCTCAGGCCAACGGGTGGAGTTGAATGAAGCATTTTCCTCCTCTGGCAGAAGGCGCGTTCAGTCTCGGAAAACTAGGGCTCTGCCTCCCCGGTAGTTCTTGAGCCTGTCTGTTCCTCTCCTGGTTCCTGGTCGCCCACCAACCCAGCCCCTTATTAACCCTCATCCGAACATTTGTGGTGAGTTCTTTGCAGGCTTGGGGGAGGCAGAAGGGAGGAGAGAGAAGAAGGGAGAAAAGAAGCTGTATTAATTATGTTTTTAAAAAGTTTTCTGTATTTTATGATGCTTGAACATCTCAGCGCCTTGCAGACCCCTCCCAAGGTTAGCTGATTCCTAGAGGGCACAAACATTGCCTTCCAGCACACCTTTGATATGCAAACCAACCGATGCAAAGGCCACACGCTCTTTTACCTCCTTTTATCAGGCTCCTGCAGCTCAGGATTCCACCTCCCTGCCTGAGTCACCCCAGGGCCAGGTACCAGACAAAACCACCAGCCCTATAGCCCAGAGTCTGCCGAAATTATTCAAACTAGCCAGTCCTAAATCGGCTTACTCTTGCCTCACCTGTCTTTCCTGCAAAAACCACAGTCAAATCTCTGGCACATGCATGCTTTCTTCTTGCTCCTTCTGCCTCCTGACCAGATGCATCTCCTGGTGCTTCCCCACATGGCCCTGCCTGCTGTGGCCCCTTCTCTTGGGAACTGTGAGCAACAAACTGTCTTTTCAATGGCAGTCGTGTCCTGATCTGTTGGCCCCACCATTGCTAATAAACTCTTGGACATATTTTAAAAGACAAGAAAGGAAGAGAGAAAAGAATAGAGGAGGGAGGAGAGGGAAATAAGAGGGAGAAAGGAACAGGAGAAAGAAGGAGAGATTAAAAGAAGGAGGGAGGGACGATTGAAGTAAAATAAAGAGAGATGGAGAAAGACAAGAGGAAGAGAAATCAAGGTGAAAAGGAAGGAAGGAGGGAGAGATTGGGAGAGGGAGATGGGGAAGACGAGAGGAAGGGAGATTGCACATGAGAGTTATGTTTGAAACCAACATTTTTTTTCACGGCTCAGAATGTTTACTTTTTGGCAAAATTCAATGTCTGGGTTCATTTAGCCACGCTTGGCTCTCTTGACCATGGACAACTTCAGAACAGACAGTGTGAATCAGTGACTCAGAATAGGTTCGGAAAATATTTTTCACTGGCTGCATAGTGGGAATCAAGAAAAAGAAAGCACTATTCAACCCAAAGGCAATACTCTGCAAGAAGAGAAGGGGGGTGGGTTCCACATCAAACCAGCTACTTCTCAGGTCTGTCCTCAGCAATTAGGTAAGAAGAGACCTAAACGGCTCAGCTGGGCCTCCCGTTCCCTTTGGGTTAGCTTTGGAGAGTCATCAGCTCAGGACACACCCACCTCCAGGAGAGAAGGCAGCAAAACTCAGAGCTTAAGGTGGTGTGTTTGAAGTCCTGGTTCTGCCACTTGTTTGCTGTGTGATCTTGGGCAAGTCACATCTCTGACGTCCTCATTTTCTCACCTCAAAGGTAGTTGGCACTGCCGAGCTTTCACAAAAGTAAGTCTATAAAGATTGAGTGGGGGCTACTATTTTAGAAGTATCCTAATTTTGCATTAGCATATGGTTTTCTGCCCCTGTGTGGTTTTGTTCTGGATCTACCATCTCCCTGGTCCTTATTGGGATGATTCAGGTGTCCAGTCTGGTTCCCCCTGGTGTGTGGACTACGCTCTCTGTGAGGGTCCCTCTGAGGGTTAGAATGCTTCCTTGACCTCACTCCTTAGGCCCTGCTACCCTGGCCCCTACATCACAAGTCTATCCCCTGACTGGGAATAGGAAAGGGGAGCTTCCACAGCAGGTACTGAGCATCGACTGTGTGCCAAGACCTTCACTTCACTTTGTCATTTCATTTAAGCCTCACAGTAGCCTCTGAAGTGGGTATAATTATTCCCATTTTACAAATGAGGAGCCTGAGGCTAAGAGAGATGGTGTAGGTTCTTTAGGGTGATACAGCCAGCCAATGGCAGAGCCAAGATGTGAACTTGACTCATGATCTTTCTGCAGTCCTTCCTGCCTCTAAGATGCAATATCATGACCCTATGTGGTCACCCCACAGGAGAATGACTTGGGAAGTGGTGCTTTAGACCCATTTCTGCAGCAAGATTGGCTTCATACAGCTTAGTGTGTTTTCTTCAAATATTTTAAAAATTAGATTTGAAGAAAAACACAAAGCATGGAAAAGTACAAGCAACTACAGGTAATGCATCTGTCTATCTATCTATAGATCTATTGATTCATCTAATCTGTCTACCTACCTACCTATATCTATCTATCTATCTACCTATCCCTGTCTATCTATCCATCCATCTTTATCTGTCTATCTAGCTACCCCATCTATCCATCCATCCATCTTTATCTATTTATCTATCTACCTACCTACCTACCTACCTACCTATCCCTGTCTATCCATCCATCTGTATCTATCTATCTATCTATCTATCTATCTATCTATCTATCTATCTATCTAAACCATACATACACACACACTACGTACACTTGCATACACATATATGCATAAGCTAAATGGAGTCAATTAAGTTAAAACCACAGTAAATCTCACAGACTCAAGATTAACATGATGGTCAAAACTGTAGGAAATATAGCATTTTGAAAAAGAATAAATCCAGCCAATTACAGATTTATGTTGACGCCAGCATAGTTACTACAGTTTTACAATAATCATTGGTCAATCAATGTTTTATGACAAAACTATAATTTTCATGTGTTTCACCCTCACCTAAAAGTTTCCTCGTTTGCTTAATTCCCAGAATGCGATTCCATAAATCTTTCTCTCTGTGATATTAAGTAGATAATAAGAATGCCATGTAAGATTTGCTTATGGTTTAAAGCACAGTTGCAAATGATTTATAATTAGGGCCAAATCGAAGACAAAACATTATTAAAATCAAAACCTGCTGTAAATTGGCCCAGTCTGTTTAGGCCTTTAGCAATTTATTGGGGTTTGATGACAGTATTTCCTCTGGTGAGATCCAAGGTGTCAGCTGACACCAAGGGGAGATATTTATGAGTAAGAGGATGCTGTGGAAATCATTAGAGCGTCCCAGGTGGCATCAGCCAGGGGTACAGATGTGACTCCATGTGCCACCCTCGAAGGCAAAACTCTTTCTGCAGTTCTGTGGGTTCCTCCTGGCAGGTCAGCCACCGATGAGGGACCCAAGTCCACCCTGCTTTCCCCACGGGCTGATCACATTGGAATTTTCAGTTCAAGAATTTATTTGGAATAAGTCCAAAGAATAGAGAGTCATTCTTGCCACATGTGTTTAGTGAGCACCTGTTATGTGCAGGGTATGGGGCCACGGTGGTTTGAAAATGAGGCAAATGTCCCTGCTCTCATAGTGTAGAGTGGGGAAGAGACAGACAAGATCTCTTCCTGGATAGTGGTGGTGGGGATGTAGGTGGGAGAGGGGAGGGATGCATGGGAGGGTGGGAAGGAAGTTGGTAGGGGATGAGGGATGATAGTAAGAGGTGGGAGGGATGCTGGTGGGGAATGCGAAGGGATGCTGGAGTGGGTTGGGAGGCAGGCTGGTAAGTTCCCTTTAAAATAGAGTGGTCAGGGAAGCCCTCCTGGAGGAGGTGGTATTTCATCAGAGTCATGGGTGAGGGAGTAAACCACGGGCTGTCTGGGGAAAGAGCATCTCAGGAGGGGAGACCAGTAAATGCAGAGGCCTTGAGAGGAGAGTGTCCCCAGCAGGAGCCCAGTGGGACTGGAGCAGAGTGAGAGAGAGAGAGAGGAGAGGGGTCAGGGCCTACCCAGTGCACTGAAAGGACCTCGTCATTCATGGTGATGGGGAGGCCATCAGAGGGCTCTGAGCCAGGTCTGATCAGATCAGCATTTAAAAAAAATGATTGTTCTCGCTGTTGTCTGTAGAACAGACTGTAGGGGGCAGGAGTGGAAGCAGAAAGGTGAGATCAGAGAATTTCCTGCCTACCAGCTGTGAAGGGAAGGTGGCTTAAACTGGGAGGTTGTGGTAGAGAGGGGGAAAGAGGGTTGCATTTGAAATAGTTTTTGTCACTGAGTTGACAGGACTTGTTGACGAATTGGATATTGGATGTGACAAGAAGACAGGAGTAAAGGTCGAGTCCCAGGTTTCTGGCCTGAGCAACCAGGTTAACAATGTTGTCATTTTCTGAAATGGGGAGGACTGGGGAGTGGTAAAAGATTGGAGAAAGGGTGGGATGGCATCAAGTCTGTGGTGATGGACTTGTGAAGTCTGAGATACCATTAGTGTCCAGCTGGGGATGTCAAGGGGGCAGGTGGATGTATGAGTCTGGAGTCTAGGAGAGAGGTCAGGCTGGAGATATAAATTTTGAAGTCATCAGCCCAAGGATGGTTTTAAAGCCATGAGATCACTGGGAACTGAGGACAGATAAGTATAAGAGAAGGTCTGCAGGCTGAGCCTTGGAGCCTGCAACATTCAGACATTGGATGAAAGGAGAAAAACCCAACATAGGACATCAAGAAGGAACTGTCATTGACATAGAAGGAAATTCAAGAGAATGTGGCGTCCTGCAGTTGAGAAAAATAACCAAGGGTGAAGCCATCAACTATATCAAAGACAGCCAGGAGGTCAAGTAAGATGAATAATGCAACCTGACCACTGGCTTTGGAAACATGGCAGTCACTGGTGACCTTGACACCAAAAGTTCTGAGTTCTTGGCCACACTTTGACATTTCATCATTGACCTTCACCAAGGGACATTCCAAGAGTCAGTGGTATCAAAATCGCTTTATTTCTTGGAGAAGTGTCTTTGAGGGACGTCCTGCACTGCATCACAGCTACCTAGGCATGAGCACCCATGCAGGTATTTCTACCAGAGGAACATCAAGGGAACCTCCTTGTTTTGAACAACCGAATCTTCCATTTTCAAACTCCTGTATTCCTGTTTTGCATCAGCCACCAGTTGCCTGGCACCTGCCTAGGGACGGACTTTTGTGTGCTGAACTTACTCTTGGCTCCTTCTTATTTTTTATACTCATTTTCCTGGTTCCTTTCCCCTGTTTACCTTGTCTATTTTATTTTAATCCTCTTTTAATGTGTGCATTTCTCTTGAATGTGTGTATTTCTGGAGTGTAATCGCTGAAAATCTTTTTGGAACCATATGGGGGGTAAATGTCAAATATTATGATTGTTTCATAGATACTACTGGGTCTTGATTAAGAACTTGCATGCATCATGATGGAGAGGAAATAGACCTGGGCATGCAGCCAGGAGATATTTATTCTAGTTCTGCCTCGGCCACTAAACAGCTGTGTGACCCTGGCAATAATTTCCCCTCTCTGAGCTTCAGCTTCTTTGACTATCACACACAGGGGTTACACTAGCTCGGGGTTAGCAAATATGAGGCACACATACACTGACCATCACCTAGCTCCATAGTGGACATCACTAATCAATAAGGTACTCTTTGGCATTAATCTTAAAAAAGACATCAGAATCTTTCTTAACACAGTACTTCAGGCTACAACTACAAATTAATAGGAGTTGGCATGCTAAATGAGATCTTCTTGCATTACAGGACTAAATAATGTCTCAGGGTGAGATTGATTGCTGGCCATGAACTAGAGCTGTAGTACTATCTGTAGTGACATTCCATTGCCCCCAAGAAAACATTCCAAAGCAGAGTGGGTGGGAAAGCTCTGTAATAATTGTAAAGGGCACCATGCATATCCTAGCATTTGTCATTGAATATTATGAAGAATGACATTTGGACCCATACCTTCTATGTACTTAAGGTGAGAGTTTGGGAACATGAGATATAAAGAATTGCTACCTACCCAAGTCTGAATGCTTATTATCAGAGAGAGGTTTGTCTTCTGTTGGAAGAAGCAAACTCATTTAATTTCTACAATCTTTAAAACATTTTTATATGTTTTCTTTCCAAATAGAAATAGCAATATAACCCAGTATTTCTATACAAATCATAAGTGTGGGGGGGAAAACTTTTCTTAGTAGACAACCTAGGTAATTACTTTTAAATTAATTAATTGATTAAAGAATTGCCTGTCACTGCATATAACTGAGTATATTTATGTCTGTGTTCTTTGTCCAGGATTCATTGAGCCCTAACTGTGATTCATACTAAGACTAAGTAGTACTAAGACTCTTCCTTCCTATAACCTTATGAGGTAGCTAATTTATTCTTCCCATTTTATAGCTAGAAACTTGAGGCTCAAAGAGCTGAACTAATTAGATGAACGTGTTTTATAAAGACACCTTCAATGGCATCTCTGATGTAATAAAGTTCTAATCATAAAATTCTTATAGGAATTCTGATTTCCTACTTTAGTTTTTGAAACACCAATGAGCAGTTGATGATGGCTTTAATAGAGGGTATGTGAACAGACTTTTATCTCAGAGAGAAGGTGATATTTTTACATTTATCTATTTCCTCATTTAATCACCTCTTCAAACTGTGAGGTAGGCAAGGCTTTGGAAGCGATGCCTTGCCTAAGGTCATAACATTTGAACCTTACGTTTGTGTCACTCCAAATTCCTTCCTCTGTGATAAACTTCCTCTCAGGATTAAGTACAAGCAGACATCACTCCTGTTCAGAAACAAAAATGAAGGGACAAGATGATTTTGGGGATTTCCAAATGTGGACCCTTTAAAAATTCATACGCACAGATGCTGGGGGTAGAGGGAGAGAGACTTAGCCACTGGGACAGACATGGTGTCAGACGGCTGCTTCCATATGGTGATCTTGATCTCCTTGTGGGTGACAAGTGGGTTACCAGGTTCTGCAGGCAGAAATGAATTTTGGGGATCCACTCCAGTCCAGGCACTATTGGCAGTCAGCACTTCCTGAATGAATGATGATTGAATGAATGAATGATTGGTCACTCTGCTTATTCCCCCTCTGCATTGTCAGACCAGACTCTAGTGAATATTCTCTGTGCCGCATCTTTTAAAAACCGCTTTACAGTGTTGAGCCTTAAACATCGTGCCTGCTCTGCCCTCCAGAGCTCCAGAGGCACTAACAACCCTCCCTACCTTTCTGCCTTTGGAGCCGCATCAGGGAATTTGCTGCAGCAGCAGGAACTGGCTGACAACACAATTCTTCATGTTTCCTGGGAAAGCCTTTATTTTGCTTTGTTCTGCACTTGAAAGTGAGCAGGCACGAGACTGTCAAGAACAGCTCCTTTAGACTGAGCTGTTTGGGACCCAAGGGATGCTGGGCTGGGTGGGGGAGGGGGAAGGAAGCCAGCCTTGGGGGCAAGGTTAGATTTGAGTCCATCCCTGCTGTGTGACCCTGGATATGTCATTGGTGCTCACTGCACCTAGGTTCCACTGTGTTTGAATCCAGGAGGCTGGGTGAGATGCTTCTGAGGTCTTTTCTAGGTCAAAAACATACGTTGAGGAATAAGTTCACGATCAGTGCCTTGCGGAATAAATCCTTGATGGTCTGATTTCAAAAACAACAGATCCCTGCTCCTTCCCTGAGTGCATCTTTTGAGAGAGGCAGGAGAGAGGCAGAAACAGAGCCGCTTCTGGTTCTTGAAGCAAGCAAAAATAAAGCAGGAGGGGGAAAATGCGGCGTTTATTTTGGAGCTGTATCGGAAGCAGAAGCGTCAACTGGCTGAAATGCCGACTTCTCGCGCTGGTTAACGGTGTGGGTGACAGCCCGCACATCCAGATGAGGGAGCGATTAGACCACGCTTGCCTCTGAAGATGGATTTCTTGGTTGGGGGAGTGGGCTGGGGGCTGGGCTGGTGTAGAGGGGACAGCAACATGAGGCGTTGGCAAGTTAATTAGGGTTCAGGAGTCCAGCGAGCAGGGAAAGAGGCTGGATTTGCATAAAGCTCATTTACATAATGTTCTTCACAAATTGTGCAGCCAGAAGGCTTCTGGGCTGGCAGGAAGGTGGCGGGGGGCGGGGGCGGTGGTGGTTAGATGCCTGAGGCGGCAGCAGTCAAGGGGGAAGGGCGCGGCCCAAGGCGGGGCCTCCCCCTTGCCTCCTGGCTGCCCTGTCTGTCCCTACCACGGCCCACCCTGCAGCAGCCTCCCCCCAGGCCTCCCCAC
Source organism: Delphinapterus leucas (assembly GCF_059928025.1). Lineage (NCBI taxonomy): Eukaryota > Metazoa > Chordata > Mammalia > Artiodactyla > Monodontidae > Delphinapterus > Delphinapterus leucas. The sequence continues at coordinate 20,360,507 of NC_143142.1, forward strand.
GCCATTCATGTCCCAGCCCCGAACTGCCCCACACCATCCAGCCGCCCCAGTGCAGCCAGAGATTTCTCAAGTCCCGCTGAGATCACAGCTCTCCCTTGCTTAAAGCCTTTTGGTGGCTCCCTCAGGATTAAGTCCCATCACCGGAACCAGCTTACTGACCCCTTCTGCTCTCCTGACCCCATCTTCCCTTTCGTTCCCTCTTCCTACCTAAGCTCAGTCCCCCTGAATGACTCTTGGGCCTCTAAACATGTTTTGCTCTCACTGGCCTTTGCCCCTGCTGTCACCTGCCTTAGAATGTCCATCCTACAAAGGCTAGCCTCTTTGTGGCAAACCCCTGCCTCCTGGTTTCAAACGCCCGTCCCGCTCTTGGGGCATTTCCTCACGTCCCTGCAGCCTCTCCAGTGGACTGAAAGCCCCTTTGGTGTGGCCAGAACTTGTCATGCTGTGCAGTACTTGCTCCAGGGAGGGTCCCTTTCCCCATCAGGCTGTGACTCCTCCAGGAAAGGGTTGTGCTCGACTCACCTCTGTATCCAGCTGGGCAGGGCCATGCAAACAGTGGGCACCCAATAAATGTTGATTGGATGAATGAGATATGTCATCTCAGCCACAGCTGGAGACCAGGTTCCCATCTGCCTGAAATGAGCCAGACCAGTTCTTTAATTTCTCTGGGGTTCTCTCCCCACCTTCTTTCTTGCAATCATCAACCAGTCCTGTGTCTGAGCTGCAAAGGACTAGGTGAAGGCCCCCAGGAGGGTAGGTGGTGTCTGAGCTGGACCGCCCGCTGGGAGTAGGCTAATGAAAGGCAGACAGAAGGGAAAAGGACAGCCCAGGCTGGGCAAACAGGGAGGTTGAAAAGTGCATGGACCGTTTAGAACATGGGAAGAGGGATGAGTGGTCTGGAGCCAGAGGTGAAACAGGAAAAATTTGGTGAGTCTTCAGTTCGGAAGAGGCTGAAATAGATCTGGTAGATTTTTGTAAGCGTCTGAAGGTTTGTGTTCAAGGAGAAGAAGGAAAACCGTGGCACCTAACTGAGTACCTACCATGTGCCACTAAACATGTGATTTCATTTCACAGCCACGCACAGTAGGTATTACTCCCCCCATAATTACCAGTTCACAGGACGGGCATGCAGTCCTCACTCGCCTGAATCTCACAGCTCAGAAGTGGTCAAGCAGGGCTTTGAACTCTGGTTTCAAACCTTCTGGATCTGATTTATTTGTGTATTAGAGAAATGTGAAAAAAAAGGGAACTGGTAGAGAGAGACAGAGGCCAGAGAGAGACAGGCAGACAGATTGCCAGAGAGAGAAGGAAAGGAGGACATCAAGGGGAGGTGGCTGAGAAAATCAGAAGAAAGGAGGAAATTCACAGGTATCAGTTGTCCCCCTCCCCGCCCTCTCCCCGCGCCCCACTCCAGCCCTGGGGAGAGCAGCGGGGATGCTTTTGCTACAAGACAGAACCATCTAATAGAACTTTCCATGATTATGTTCTCCATCCACTGTCCAATACAAAAGCCACTAGCCTTATGTGGCTACTGAGCCCTTGAAATATGGCTGCACAGCTGAGAAACTGAATTTTAATTGCATTTAAATTTAAATGCGAATAGCCTTGTATTTAAATGTATTAATTTATATTTAAATTTGAACAGCCATCCGAAGGTGGTGGCTATGGTATCAGAGATGCTGCTCTAAGAACAGTCCTTCTTCGAAGTGAGAGAGTAGCATTGACATATATACACTACCAAATGTAAAATAGATAGCTAGTGGGAAGCAACTGCATTGCAAAGAGAGATCAGCTCAGTGCTTTATGACCACCTAGAGGGGTGGGACATGGAGGGTGGGAGGGAGACGCAAGAGGGAGGGGATATGGGGATATATGTATACATATAGCTGATTCACTTTGTTATACAGCAGAAACTAACACACCACTGTAAAGCAACTATACTCCAATAAAGATGTTAAAAAAATAAAAAAAGAAAAAAGAAGAAAAGAATAGTCCTTCTTTTTTCTATCAGGGGTCTGGCTTGGGTTTCCTTTGGGTCCTTCTCAGCCTCCCAATCTGGGACTCTGTTCTGAAACAGGCATTCCTGGTATTTCTCTCCCTCACATTCCTGGACATCCCTCCCACATGGAGGTTTAATTTTAGCTGATTCTCTCTCAAGGACAAAGTATATATTTTCATTTTAATTTATGTCTCCTGAACCATTTCCAAGTTTTACTTTTAGAACCTGTCAATATTAGTGACATGTGGCATTTTAGGTACTTTTCTGCTGGTGGGGCCGAAATTTATTGTCATTTTATGTCACTCAGCAAAATGCACAAAATGCCAGAAGTGTTATAAACAGAGACAATTTATGTTCGGGTTGGGGTGAGGTTAAGAGAATGAATATAATCCATTTTTTTTCAGAGACTTTTATGTGAGTGTGCCTGCTGGCCGGCAGGTACACATTTGACACTTGGTGGGACGTCTTTTCCAAGCAACAGGAGATGGCAGATGGAGATGGGTCCCAGTTACTGCTGCTCTGTACTGATCATGCCGTGCTCTCGTGTGTGTGTGTGTGTGTGTGTGTGTGTGTGTGTGTGTGTGAGAGTGAGGATACTGACCCCTGGTCTCAGGTACCCAGCATGGGGCTGTGCACACAGTAGGTGCTCAATTAAAGCGTGTGGAAGAAACAATGAAGAAGGGGAATTTGAGACGTAAATGGGAATTCTAGTGACTCCTCTATTCCGCCCTCATAAGAGTGATCTTTTGGAAACTTGTCACTCCACTGCTCTAAATCTTTCAATGGCTCCCTAGGACCCTCGAGTTCTAGCTTATCAGGTCCATCAAGATCTGGCACCTGAGGGTGTCTCTGTCTCACCTTCTCTGAGTCACTTTCAATCTCTGAAACTCTCATATTCTTACTCCATCTGCTTTTGCTGTTCCTGCAGCTGGAAGTGTCCTCCTCCTCCTTCTCCTCTTGGTCATTCTTCAGTAACTGGCTCTAACTCCTCTGTCCTTTGCAACCTTCACCCCTCTATCTTCCCAAAAAGAGTTGATTGCTCCTTCTTTGGGGAATCTTCTGCCATATCTATATATCTGTATCTATATATCTTTATTGAAGGACTTTTCACATTGCCTTGTTTGCTTTGCTCTCTGTTGCCCCCAAAAGATCATGTGCTACTTGAGGGCATGGTCTGGGGAGCTGCATTCATCTTATTCTGGGTCTGTATGGAGAAGCTGACAAAGGAAAGCTAACTGGATGCCATAAAGAATGGGTTCCAATTGGGTTGGTCCCCAGCATCCCCACTGCTGGCTTCAAATTCAGCTATGTTGGATCTGCTAAGTCAATGACCCTCGTCCACCTTCTTTCCAATTTCTAAACCTTATGGCTGTTGTCTTTTCCTCAATGCTCCCTGTCCTTAGATGTTTATGCCTTGAAAATTTCCTTTATTGCAATTGTATTGGGTTTTGTAGAGGGAAATATATTAAAGGGGTGTGTTCAATCCGCCATTTGAACTGGAAGTCAATAACAAATGAAAGTCTCTGTTAGACTTTGGGCAAATTGCTTCTCTTTTTTGGGTCTCTGATTCTTCACGTATGAAATGAGGGAGTTACGCTGGATGCATCCTAGGGTCCAGCCAAAGTCCAAGAGGGGGACAGTGCTGGGTCAGATGTGCTTGACGGGTCGTGGGCAGGAGTTTGGATTTTATGTGACTGCAGCCACTCCCTGTGATCCTCTGTTACGACCATCACTCTACTTGTGTTGGAAATTCTCTTTCTATCACTGGTGTCCTGCCTCCCAAACTCTGCAGTTGGTGGACAGTTTTGAAGTTCCCCCTTATTCAACCCATGGTGACAGTAACTGACTCTCATCCAGTTCTGCAGTTTGCCCAGAGCTCTCACCCTCACCTAATGGAGCTCTTGGGCCAACCCAATGAGAAATCTTGAATCCCATTTTACAGGTGAGAAATCCAAGCCTTGGAGAAAGGAAGGGACTTGCCTAAGGTCATAGGGCAAATCAGTAAGGAGCCAAGTGCTAATCTTGGTCTGATTGAACTTCGACTCTGATGTGTCCAGCATCCCACCTGTCATGGATGCTCAGCTATATTTATTTGGAGTGGGAAGTGATGACACTTGGATTAGGTCATTGAGGAGCCATAAAGGCAAGAAACATTGTTTAAAACTTAATTATACAGCATGATGTTTTCAAGGTTCATCCGCATCATAGAATGTATTAGTACTTTGTTCCTTTTTATAGCTGAATAATATTCCATTGTGTAAACATGGACCACATTTTGTTCATTCATCAGTTGATGGACGTTTGGGTTGTTTCCACTTTTTGGATATTGTGAATAACGCTACTATGAACGTTTGTGTATAAGTACTTATCTAATGCTAAGTGAAAGAAGCCAGACACAAAAGGTCACATATTATATGAAATATCCAGAATAAGCGAATCCATACAAACAGAAAGAAGATTGATGGTTGCCAGGATCTGGGGAGGAGGGAATGGGAAGTGGTTTCCTTGTGGGGTGATCAAAATGTTTTGGAGCTAGAGAGAAATGATGGTTGCACAACATTGGGAATATACAAAACGCCGCCAAATTGGACACTTTAAAATGGTTAATTTTATGTGATGTGGATTTCACTTCCATAAAACAATTAATTACTGAACACTTCGCTCAAGTAACATTCAATCAGGCCTACTGTATGTTTGGTAAGGTTAGGCTCTCTGTTTGCAAACATAGAGTAGGCACTTGGGAAAGATTTGTGGTGTCAATTCATGAATTGTCCCGTTGACTGTTTCTATATCCAGCCAAGTCTAGTCCCCAGAGCAGTGGCATGAGCATCCCCAGAGCTGGTTAGAAATGCAGGACCTTGGTCCCAATCCCCACCCAGTGAATCTCTGTGTGAAGCACACGCTTGTTTGCCTCTTGAACCTACTTCCTTAATCTTCTTTTCTTAGCACTGAAGAGAGAAATGGCAGGAGAGGATTGAGGATAAATCCCCCTGAAGTCTGTCATCACTGAATAGGACTTGTGGTCTGTCCGTCTGTCTGTCCTTCTCCCTCCCCTCCTGGTCACTCTCCTTCTGTCTCTCCCTCCTGCCCTCTCCTCCCCACCGTGCTTCCCCCATTCAGCTGAGTCCCTATCCTCCCGCGCTCTCTGAATTGATTTTTCTTACTCATCTTGGCAGGTTAGTAATCACGCTTCTCAGCAGAAATTCCTTCCATTTCATTATACCGGGTGAGAAGTACTGGGCAGCAGCGGGTGGGCTGGGGGCTGTGTTTCATTTCACTCCCATCTCTGTGTCAGGTGGGGCCAGGGGAGCTTCCATACTGGGCACCCCATAGGAAGGAGGGCAGTGGTGTGAAAAGGAGTGGAGACCACTTTATTGTTCTCTCCAGCCCCAGGGTCCTGCCCCCAGCTTGCTCCAGCTCTCAGGCACCCCTGCCTTTCTGTGTCCTCAATCACCACTTGCATTTTGAGGGCTTCCTATAGCTTACAGAGCCCCTTTCTATGCATCACTCCTTTTAATCTTCACAATACTTTGAGGTTGGAGTTGTCACCTCCATTGTACAGGTGGAAAAGTGAGGCTTGGAGACATGGAGCCACTTGTGAGACACTTGGGAATTAGAAGCAGATCTCCAGGCTCTGGCAAGGTGTCCTGAACTGCACCGAAGCTGGTCAGTGAAGGGACTGCTCCATCTGTCTTCTTGCCGTGGTGTGGTCCTAGCAGAGAGAGCTTGGCATTTGTGGTCTCATGGGCTTGGGTTCCAATCCCAGCCCTGCACTTACTGGGCATACTGCTCTGGGCAGATGCTCCAACTCCCCGGCCCTCCCTCTCCGTAGCTGTCCAATCAGAATGGGACAGAGCTGGCAGAACACAGCTCCCAAGACTAGGAATGCTGTGATGCAAACCTGGGCTTCCCCCTTCACCAGCTGTGCCACCCAGTGGAGGCTGCATCACCTCTCTGGGGCTCCGTCCCCCATCCTCAAAGCATGTTTAGAAATAACACGTGTCACTCTGGATTATTGCAAGGATTACATGAGCTAGCTCCTTGGCAGCTTTTAGCACATGCCCAGCACATGAGCAAGAGCTCAATAAATGCCCTCAATTGAAATAATATCACATTTCATCAAATCTAAGATGCTGTCACAATGACAAGATGTACCCTGAATTCAGAGGTGCTAACATATGAAAAAAATGTGCTTAGAATCAAGAACTCCCTACTGTGTGTGGTGCCTGCCCCATGTGAGGCATAAGGATAGGCATCTTACATACATTCCCTACTGAATCCTGGCAATAATCCTAAAAGGTGTGGTTTATTCTCCCCATTACAATGGTGAGAAGGCTGAGCCTTAGGGAGGTGAAGTCACTTCCTCTGCTTGTATTGTTTGTAAGAGGTGAAGTTAGGATCAACCCAGGTCTCTCTGCTACCAAATCCAAAGTACAGATGAAAAAAAGCAGACTTGATCATGTTCTGCAAAGTACAAAATTCCAGCCATATGTGTTGGGGGAGAGGAGGAACACTAATAATATTATTATTAATAATAATAATGTTGGGGGCTTCCCTGGTGGCGCAGTGGTTGGGAGTCCGCCTGCTGATGCGGGGGACACGGGTTCGTGCCCGGGTCCGGGAGGATCCCGCATGCCGCGGGGCGGCTGGGCCCGTGGGCCATGGCCGCTGGGCCTGCGCATCCGGAGCCTGTGCTCCGCAACGGGTGAGGCCACAACAGTGAGAGGCGCGCGTACCGGAAAAAAAAAAGAAAAAATGTCTACTTAGCATTGGGTGCCTACTATGTTCCAGGCACTGGGCTAAGGAATCTACCTGGATTACTTCATTTAATTCCTGTAACAACTCTCTGTTACAATCCCTGTTTTACAGATGAGCAAACTGAGGCTCAGAGTGGTAAAGCAACTCACCCTGGGTCACACAGCCAGGAAATAGTGAAGCTTATGGGCTCCAGAGTCCATTTAACCCTTAACCTGAAATTGGAAGCTGCTCACCTTGGGTGCAGGGAGCTCACTTGGATGGACCCTCTCTACCCTTGGTGGCCCCCCCATGGCCCCCTGCCCCACCCAGGCTCCAAGTTCTGCATCCACTAGGTTCTCACCCATTTTTCTGTAACTCGTCTGTCTTCAGCCCCTCTCCTTGCCCGTCAGGACCCCGGCTGGGGTGGCAGGCAAGACGGAGAGAGCGTGCAGTATGCAGATCGCCCCATTAAAATTTCATGTGGATTCAAAAATTCAGTGTTGACTCCGGTGACGCAAATAGGTATGAAAATTCCGAGGAAGGCACACTCTTTCTTACCGAAATCAAATGGTTGAACGGCCACTAATGAGGCAGACAAGGAGCCCTGCTCACCCTCTGAGGATTGGGGGAGACGAGAGGAGCAGTCGCGCTACATTATTCATACCCTCTTGTTTGAGTTTCAAATCTCAAGGAGGCTCTGGAAGGGGAAGGGAGAGAGGGCAGAGGCGGCGGCGGGGAGACGGCCCCACTCTGCCAGCTGCAGTAGGTCGGGTGACTAATTGACAGGTACTCACAGAGCCCTTTCCCCAGGGCGCCCCTCTCTTCCTGCTCTCATTTTCAGCTCCTGCCCACAAACACCTGCCACGGTGGTAGATTTCTCCTGTCGGTGGCGGTGTTGTGTGTGAGCTTGAGATGCCAAAGGACAAAAGCGCGCATGCGCAGCTGGCCTCCAGTCCTGGCTCTGTGTGAGCTCCGGCTGGTGGCTAAACCTCTCTGAGCCTCAGTTTCTTCCCCTGCAAAATGGGGAAGCCAACCAGCACCTCTTCTCCCTACTTTGTGGAGGGGGAGTGGAATTGCTGAGGTTCAGATGCTACATTGTAGCACTTCTCACACTTGAATCCTTAGGAATCACGCGGGAGTCTTGTTGGATGCAGATTCTGATTTAGCAAGCAGGGATGGGGCCTGAGATTCTGCATTATCAGCTAGCTCCCAGGTGAGACAGGTGCTGCTGGTTTGTGGACCCCACCCTCTGAGCATCAAGCGAGGCCATAATAATAGGGAAGCACTTTGTAGGGTGGATCCGCTGGTCCTAAAGCCTTTCTGTGCATCTGCATCCCCAGGCAGTTTGGAAAGACACTATGTCCATGGCATCCCTTGAAGGTCAAGTTTAATTGGTTGGGTCCAGGCATCTGCAGTTTTAAACCCCCACCCCTCTTGGTTCTTATATGCAGCCACATTGTTGCAGTTCCTATTACTCATACTTCTCTATTGTTTATCCCCTTCATATTTCCTGACCATTTTGCAGGACCCTGTCTTTCCCAATTCCCCTTCAGCATCCAATGCCACCATGCATTGGATGTGTAAGGGGATGCATTTCTTCCTTCTCACTGAGCAAAATCGTTTGCAAGAAAGAGCCTGAAGACCCACTCACTTGTTCTCTGAGGGGAAAGAGATGCTGCATCCGAGGGGACCAACCTCTCTCCAGGGGCAGCACCCCGCCTCCCCAGATTCTAAGGGTGCACTTGGGGTCCACTCTCTGGAGAGGCGGGGAAGGTGTGAGTCGAGGGTCACCTGAGTAGCCGTCCCTTTGGTGCATTCTAAGATTGCTGCCCAATCACACTGGTGACACATTCTTTAAAAGTGTAAACTAGACTCTAGAGGAGCCATGGAGGTAAAGCCAGCTTGCCGGAAGGAGTTGATCTCCACCTGCGTGGAATGTGCGATCCCACCGTTAACCACGCACCCGGCATAACTAATAAACAGGTTCCTGAGCAGAGCACTCCCTGCATTTCGTAATTATTACCCGGCTATAAAAATCCCTTCTCCCTCCTGCCAACATTATCTTAGTAAACGTTATGAGCGCTCACGAGGTTAATGCAGGGCCGTAAATCTGCAGTGGGTCGAACAAGTGAGACTTGAGGAACTGTTCATAAATCTACCGGAATGGCTCCAGTTTGTTTATTTAATAAAATACCACCTCATGGAAATGCACAGGGCACTGTGGGGTTCGCACCTCAGCGGGCGCTTGTGGGGAGGGGGTGAGGTGAGGTCTGCAGAGGATGGCAGGTGCGTGCACACGGGTGTGCAGAGTACTCCGTGCACATGGGCTGAGCACGTGGCCGCCTGGCGCCCGGACAGCCCTGTGGTCTATTATCACACTAGCCATTCTGAACTCAGAACCTGCTCCACTTAAGGCAGCCTGTTGTCTTGGAATTCTTTAATGGGCCTCGTCAATATTTGAAACGATGCTGCAAAGCCCAGGACATGTGTAATGCTGTTTGCACAAGAACACCTCCCAGAGCCAATCTTCTGGGATTTGTTAGGGGCGCTTTGCCCAAGCTGGGCTGTTAAATCGACAAGAAGTCAGGCTTCCCCACACGCCGTGGAATAAAATGCCAAAAGCACGGGCATTGGAGGAAACAGACGTGGGTTCTAACACCAGATTCGCCCCTTACCGGGAAGATGGCCTTTGGTATTCACCTCTCTGGCCTCAGTTTCCTTCTCTGTACCATGGAGATCATCGTCTGTGATGTGAGATGCAGGAGGACTGGAAAGGGGAACCAAGATGGCTTTCTTTGCTGTTTCATTCACCTGCAAGTCTGAGGCATTGCAGTAACCCTGAAAGGCCTTTGTTAATCAGTTTTGGCTGCAGGTCATCTTCAGGGCCTTCATTCTTTTCTTTTTAATTGGCTGGGCCCAAACCTGGAAATAAAAGACAGTGAGATGGGGTCAATAGAAATGGCAGAAGTTCTGCAAAACCTGGAGGTGGCATTCCTGCCATGTGGGGATTTGCATCCCTGAGCCCATAATGGGAATCCAGTCACTCAACAAAGGAGACAGACAGTGTGGTCTCGTGGTGAGGACCACGAAGTCCATGGACCAGGGTTCGAGTCCTGACTCTAACACTTAATTCTCTGAGGGACCTCTGTGGTCAAGCAGTTTAACCTCTGGATTCCTGGGGCCATGCCACGCGGCATGTGGCATCTTAGTTCCCTGACCAGGGATCGAACCCGTGCCCCCTGTATTGGAAGCTCGGAGTCTTAACCATTGGACTGCCAGGGAAGTCCCCCCGTGGAATGATCATAACGTCTACCTCTTAGGGTTCTGAGCATGACATGAGCTGATGTGGGTAAAGTGTTTGCATAGGCCTGGCATGTTGTACAAACTCAATAAATAATGGACAGATGGATAGTGGAGGAAACGAGAGAAGCAGAAATGAGGGTGACCAAATGTCTCAGGTGTTCCCCGGACTGAGGAATTTTTATTGGAATCTGAAGGGTCTCATATCCCGGGAACTCCCTTTGTCCTGGAAAAATTGGATGGTTGGTTGCCCTAGAAGGAATGGATAAGTCAGTGCTTGAAGCACTCTCAACTCTGGGTTTAATTTGGCCACAGCTATTGATGATTTAATAACATCTGGCTGATTATAGAGGCTTCATCTAAAAGACTCTAATTCCCCAAGGCTGATTGCTGAGCGTTTGATTTACCCAGTGGTTCTCATTAGAATCACCTGAAGAGCTTTCCAAACATACCAATGCCTGGGCCTCACCCCAGACCAGGGTTTCTCCAGCTCACCATTATTGACATGTTGGGCTGAATAATTCTTTGTGGTCGGGGGCTGCTGTGCGCATTGAGGGACGTTGAGCAGCATCCCTGGGCTCCATCCTGAAGATGCTGGCAGCAATGCCCTAGTCTCATGATGACCAAAAAGAACTCCTGGATAAAATCACCCCAAGTTGAGAACTAATGCTCCAGACCAATTCAAGAATCTGGGGGCAGGGTAGGAACTGAGCCTTGGTATTTTGTATTAAGTTCCCTGCCCCCAGCTGACTCTAGCATTCACCTGGGGCCAAACTCCTTGCGAATGTGGGTGGATGCTGACGTTCAAGGGGATCTTTGGAAGGGGCTGGAGCGGACTTGGTGTTTGGCCCATGGTGACCACCGGGAAGAGAAGGTATGCACAAACCTCATGTGATAAGAGGTGCTAAATTCCTGTCCACATATATGCCCCTCTCTCCCACCTTCTTCACAGCCAAATCTCACTATTATTACATAGAAGTTCCTTTAGGAAGTTTCAAGTGCCCCATTTGAGCCCTCTTTTAAGATACTTTTGGAAGGCAGTACATTGACACTGTTATTGGTCACTCATGACTTCTTCAGGGTGGGAGGCTGTGCTGGTTTTCAAAACATTTTGACATGCTAAATCATTTGATCCTTAAAACTCTCTGGGGTCGTGTAGATTTACTTGTACACATTACAGGAAAATGGCTTTCAGAGAGGGTAAGCAATTTTCTCAAGTTCACACAGCTGGTTGGCAACATGGCAGAAAGCAAACCTCAGGACCAGTCACTGACTTTTAGTGACTGGCCTGTTCTGCCTTTCATTTCCTCCTGTCCCTCAGAGAACCGGGTGCTGGCTGAACTCTGTGGGGGGCGGAGGTAGGACAGTAAAATTCCCGTGTTCCACCTTGGCTGGGAAGGAAGCATTCCTTTATGCTAAGTCTTATATTACTTCCTTGACTCGCCCTGACATCCCTATGCAGGAATTGTTGTGATTTTCCCTTTTGGGGAGAAGAAAGCTGAGGCCTGAAGAGGGGAAGCAATTTGCAAGTGGAGGTGTCAGGACTCAAAATCAGGGTAGGGGGGTACAGCATTCTGTGGAGAAAATTAATGGAAATTTCAATATTTAAGTTTTCCAGCTGTCAACATGAGAGGCACTCCAGTTTTTGCAGGATTCCAGTCATTCCAAAATTACTTAGGTCTGAGTGGAAGTGGCCACCAATTAAATCCTTGGCATTCAGATTACTCTATACACTCCTGTAAGCAAAGACTTCTTTCTTCTTTTAGATGCAATCTGGATGGGCCAGCGGGAAAACGGAAAATGAGGGATGGGGGACACAAGGTCTTCTACGTTGACTCATCAGAACCTCGCCCTCCCTCTGCTAACAATGCCCTTCTTCAACCCGGAAGGGTTCAGCACAGTTTTGCTGGATTGGCTCTCTTCTCGCTGGAAGTATTTACAGGTCTTGGAGCTGAGACGGGAAGTGACTCGGAGTGAGGTCAGCATTTCTCATATTTCCTCCAAGGTGAAGGGTAGTCACAGTGTAATTGTGAAAAGCAATTACAAGGACCACAGTAGTACAAATCGAGAGTGAGTTTTCTGACTTCCAGGAGAGGAAACATTTTAGGATTGGTTTCCTAAGAGGAATCCATCCTTTTGATTTTAGCTGTGGCGGTGAACACAACATTCAGTCTAATTTTAGAAACATTCTGAGACAGGAATATGTTGTGCCATGTCTTTGTCAGACAGTAACTTACATTTTCTGAGTCTAGGATGGATACTGGCTGAAAATTTACGTTCAAAGAAAGTTCTGTGTCTTTAGAATCACACCAGAAATTTTTTTTTTTTTTTTTTTTTTTTTTTTTTTTTTTTTTTTTTGCGGTACGCGGGCCTCTAACTGCTGTGGCCTCTCCCGTTGCGGAGCACAGGCTCCGGACGCGCAGGCTCAGCGGCCATGGCTCACGGGCCCAGCTGCTCCACGGCATGTGGGATCTTCCCGGACCGGGGCACGAACCCGTGTCCCCTGCATCGGCAGGCGGACTCTCAACCACTGCGCCACCAGGGAAGCCCACACCAGAAATTTTTAATGTAACGACAGTGATTCCTAACCTAAGTGGAAATATGTATTGGTTGAACTATCTGTGTTGATAACTGTTAAACTTGGAAGTGAGAGAGAAGGGAAAGATGTGGTTAAAAGAAACCACATCTCACTTGCATCACAGAAGAAACTTGGAAGATAAGATGGAGTCCATTAGTCAGAGAAAGTGGGAAAGTCATGAAGGCAGGAACAGCACATGCAAAGCCATGGGGCCATGAGGGAACCAGTTGTATTGTGGGTCAGGGCAAATTTCAGTGGCAGGAGCAGGGAGTATATGGAATGGGGAGGTCAAGAGATGCAGCTGGCTGGGGAAGGTCTGAGAATTCTTACCCTGCAGTAGGCTTTCCCTCTAACACTCAGCAGAAGCAGGCTTTTACCCCGATCCCCACCCCACCTCTGACTGTTGACTTGGATGCCTGGCTTCCTGACCTTCATCATCACTGGCCTCCTTTGAGGATTGGAAACTCATGTTCACCACCCTGTGGACTTGTGACTTAGGTTGCATGGCAAAGGAGAATTAAGGTTGCATATGGAATTAAGCATGCAATTCCACTGCTCTTAAGATGGAGAGATCATCATGGATTATATCAGTGGGCCCAGTATGATCACAGGAGTTCCTAGAAGCAGAAGAGAGAGAACTAGAGAGATGGCAGCATGAGAAGGAATCAGCCTGACATTGCTGGCTTTGCAGATGGAGGAAGGGGCCATGAGTCAAGGAATGAGGCAGCCTCTGGAAGCTTTAAAAGGCAAGGAAACTGGTTCTCCCTTAGAGTCTCCAGATGGAATGCAGCCCCATTGACACCTTCATTTTAGCCTAGCGAGACCCGTTTCAGACTTCTGACCTCCAGAACTGTAATATAATAAGTCTGTGTTGTTTGAAGTTGCTACGTGTGTGGTTATTCATCACAGCGGCAATAGGAAACTCATTCAGGTCCCATTTCATCATCTGGCAAATGAGTTTAATCATCACGCCTCTTTTGTGGTGTGTTGACAATTGAGTTAATGGACATCAAACATGTAGCACAGCTCCTGGCCAACAACGTGTTCTTTTCTATTAAAGCCACAGGTGGGTTGAATCCCAGGCCTACTAGCCTAGCTGTGTTTGGCTGCTCTAACAAGGGACTGGAAGAAAGAATCCTGGACTAGGGATCACGAATACTGGGTTAAAGTCATGGCTCTGCCTCTCACTAATGGAAAAATGATCTTGGACTTGTCCTTAATGTGATCTGGGTCTCATTTTTCCAGTCTATGTGATGGTGTGGGGAGAGATGACACATAAGCATCCTTCCAGCTGTGACCTTCTTGTGAGGATACAGACTGTGTGTGTGGGGAAGGGGCAGGGGGGACACTTTTGTAGCTCACTTGAAGCTCTTGGAGTGGTTTTCTGTGAATGTGCACTTCACATTATGTTCTTGAGACCTCAGACCTAATGGTGGTCACCCCAATTCACTTGCTTCTCCCTTCAGAGAAGAGAAGCCTGCATCTTGAGTAGAGGGCTAGGGTCTAGGGAGCATCCTGAGGCCACAGGCCAAGCTGACTAGTCTCTGCTGGTGTCCAGTCCATGACCTTGGGCAAACTCACAAAGCAAATCAACAGCTAAACACATAAGTATCTCTTGGTCCCCTTAGTCAAGTCAATTCCTGAGGCCTCGTGGTGCAGTGGAAAGACTTAAGTTTTGCTGTCGAGCTGAGATGGGTTTCAGTGGTGGCTGGGCCACTTGTTTGTGAGCAAATTGCTTAACCTCCATGAGCCTTAGTTTACCAGCTGGCAAATGGGGATAATAATAGGCAACATTAGACTAAAGTAGATTCAACCTCATAAAGCCATTATGATAACCAATATATTAGTTCAAGTGAAATGGTATGATAATTGCTATGACTTGCAGGAGGCATGAGGAAGTGTGGGAAGTATTAACCCTCGTAGTGGGGGATGATAGTCTTAGAAGTTTATACCTAAGCTGAACTTTAAATGGGGATAATAATGTACGTGAAAAGCTTAGGACAATACCTGATGTGAATTATATGCTCATAAAGGAAAAGGAAGAGAATAAGAAATGAGGTTGGTGGGGGATCAGGGTTCCCTCCCGGCTCCCTACTGTGTCTGGTCCACCTCAGTCCTGAGCCTCCTCCTTTTCCTTCTTCTCCCTCTTGCCCTGTCGCTGCACGCACGCTTGGTCCTCCCCCCACACCCTGAATCCTACTGCAGGGGCACCCAGCAGGCACAGACATGACAGGAGAGGGAGAGAGGCAGAGCTGGAAAGAGGGGCTTGAAGAAGATTGATGCCGGCATTGTTGTCATGGCAACGACAGGATGGGCTTGAGGCCCCACTGCCAGGAGCAGCTCCTCCAGCTCTTCCTGGATTCCAGAGCCTTTGAGGGGAGGCAGGAGGCTCAGGTAGGGGCCCTGAGAACACAGGTGGGGCCTCAGGGTGACAGCCAGTGAGAAGGGAGGCTCTGGGATCTGCCGAATCAATGGACTCTTAGAGAAGACCCGTCCAAATCCCTGAATTGAAAAATGGGGAAACTGAGTATTAAGGAGGACAAATATTTTCTAAGCACCTATTAGGTGCCTGGTACTTTCAGCTTGCTTCTAATTACTTGTCTCTCTTTTCCACCTATGTTATTTGGGAGGACAGGGAAGCATCTTGGGTATGGGCTAGGTGTCAGAGAGACCTGGGTTCAAATCCTTGCTCTGCCACTTACCAAGTGGGTGGCAGGGCATGTTATCTCCCCTCTCTGAGCCCCAGTCTCCTCATTGGCAAAATGGATAAAGTTTATGCTATATAATATTGTCTGCCTCACAGAGTGGTTGAGATTCTTGAGTGACGTAACTGATATGAAAGGCTTCATGCAGTGCTTGGTAAAGCATAAATGCTCAGTAAATGTCCCTGTGATAATACTATTACAAGGCTATCCAGAGAAAAGAAGCTTCACATTTTGCTGGCTGGGAAAAAAAAGAAACAAAAACAAAACACTGTATTTGTGTAGCTTCAGGAGGGGTGAGATCTAGTTTACTTCTTGAACCATCTGGTTTAGCCCCTTTGCCTGCCTTACATTTATAGCTATATTTTCTGTCTCTTAGAGAGCAGAGCTCTACTGACTAATGGAAGCACACAGGACAGTATTCAGGAGATATAGGCTAATAATAATAATAGTTCTCATTTATTGGGAACTTACTGTGTGCCAGGCTCCTTGCTAAACATTTGACATGAATTCTTCGCAATAATTCTTTGTTAGGTGCTCTTATTACTCAATTTTAGAAGAGAGGAAACTGAGGCTCAGAGAGGTTAACATACCTCATCCAAGGTCACAGAGCTGGTAAGTGGCAGAGATGGGACCTCAGTCACAGGTGGAGCTAATTGTTGAGGATTAGCGAGAGCAGATAAGGACCGGTGTCGCTGACCTTGGTCCTGAAACATTAGTGGCTGACGGGGCTGAGCTACTCCTTAGAATGCTTGTTCATCGGTGCCTCCCCTAGGAATCTGACAGGTGAGAGAACAGGCAATGGGAAAAGGACATGGAAAGGAGAGCACAAGGAGCCAATGAGAGAAAGGATCAGGGCCTTCTGGAAGGAGAAATCTCCTGAAAGGTTGCTAAGGAGAAATAAAAGTGACTTGATTTGATATATATTTTGAATAACAAAATCGCTGGGGGAAGTGCCTTTTGAGACATTTGACCCTCCCCCTCCTTGCCACATTAGTGCTCAGTAACCTATTTTCTCTCCGTCACAAATGGGGTCTCATTATCCTTACCTCACAGAACAGTGAAAAATCCAAACATGGTGCCTGGCACATCTGGGTGCTGACTGCATTCTCTTTAGCCCTTCTCCTGGTGGTATCAGTAAGTATCGTCTGCCTATTACTTGCTCTGGCCCAGGCTCCATCCTGGCCAGCCAGTCCCTGACCCAGAATATGGGTTTCCTGGGAAGGATTTCTGCAGCCCAGCCACTCAAGTTCATTTGTAATGCGGGCTTTCCCTGCCATAAAGCTCCAAGCTGCTTGGAAGAGTTTGGAACCACATTTCCCTGCATTAAAAAGTGCCTCGAGTGAGGATCATGTTCCAATGGCGGCATGTAAATGTCTCTTTCAAGAGGGGAAATTGCTTTGAAGTTACTATTTCCCTGGCTTTGATAATAATCTGCTTAATGTCTTGTGTCAAACTAATTACAGCATAATTACCTTTTTTAATAACAGGTACTTTTAATTGGTGCAGGGTTAAACAATTCTGTTGTAAAAATTGGTTGTTTTACATTCATGGCTATAGTTTACAAAGAACTGGGACAACCTTGTAATATTAAACATTCCATAGAGCTGGGATGGGACGTGAATGAGAATGCTGCCATGCCTCCTCTCCTTGACATTGGACCCCATTTCTTGCAACGCTTCAACTGCTCAGGGACAGAAGTTCTTATGCCAAACTCTTGGAAGAAGAGAAGGATGCTTAGAGCTACGTGTGTTCAGATACATCATCTTGCTTCAATCTTATCTGTACACACACGAAAGCATATCAAAGAAGTATTGTTGGGCTTCCCTGGTGGCGCAGTGGTTGAGAATCCGCCTGCCAATGCAGGGGACACGGGTTCGAGCCCTGGTCCGGGAAGATCCTACATGCCTCAGAGCAACTAAGCCTGTGTGCCACAACTACTGAGCCCACGTGCTACAACTACTGAAGCCCATGCGACTAGAGCCCATGCTCCGCAACAAGAGAAGCCACCACAATGAGAAGCCCGCGTACCGCAACGAAGAGTAGCCCCCACTCACTGCAACTAGAGAAAGCCTGCATGCAGCAATGAAGACCCAATGTAGCCAAAAATAAATAAATAAAATAAATACATTTATTTAAAAAAAAGTATTATTGTCTCCATTAAATAGATGACTCAACTGAGGCTCAGAGAGGTTAAGAACCTATTGCAGGTCACAAAGTCAAATGAATGAATCAGACTCTTGCACTCATGCCCTTTGCTTCTAAAACCTGAGTTTTTGAAAGGTGGTATAATTGAGTGGTATAATTGAGCTTGGGGTGGGTCTGGAATCCAGAATATCTAGGCTTGATCCAAGATCTATAACATAATTACTGGGTGACCTAGGATATCTCCTTACCCTCTCTGGGCCTGTTTTCCTCATCAGTAAGAGTGAGAGCAATAATAGTATCTACCTCATGGGACTAATAGGATAAAATAAAACAACATAGGCTATGTGTCTAACATACTAGGTGCACATAGAGTGGTAATTCCTCCTCTTCCCTCTAAGCATTGCTACAGTCAGGCTTTTCTTCTCCTGGATTCTTTCCTTATAAAACCGAATACTCCCATGCATGTATTTCTTCACGTCTTGACTGAAAAAAGTGCACACACTCATCTCATTACTGCAGCTTTTTGCATTTCATTAAAAAACCTGACAGGCCATTTCATAATAATTTATTAGCACAGAGTCAATTTTTATTAATTACAATCATTAATTTATCAGTGTTCCCGTCATCTGAAGTTTGGTCAGAAATGAAAGGCAAGAAGTGCAGAGAGAAAAATGGGCAAAATGGAAGTTGCAGGACTCAGGATGCAGTGGGGTGGAGGTGGCAGTGGAAGGGGCTGATTGGGTTGCTGGACTCAATGGAATAGGAGGCACCATCTTGGGTGCAGGGTCTGGGGGAGAGCAGCGTCTTGCACTGGAGATCAGGGGTCTGACCACTGAGTGATGCTTCCTTTATTAATGCAGGAACAAAGGAAGTGTAGGGGTGACATATACAGGGCTTCACAGTCCTTAGGAACAAAATCCTCCAAGTTCTGTCTCTGTGTCGCCCTCCAGCTTCAGCCCCTAATTCTCTCCCCCTTGCTTACTCCACTTGGTTATTAATTCTTCTAGTTGATATTTTCCTCTTGCTCCAGGTTGTAAGCTCCTTGAGAGCAACAGCCTTGTCTTGGCCATCACTTGATCTCCAGATCCTAGTGGAGAGCTCAACCTGTTGAAAGGATGAACAAAAGGACCGTCTACTCACTCTCTGCCCATTTTATGGAGGCAGAAGCTGAAGCTCAGAGAGGGCATTTGGCCTACTCAAGGTCACACAGCCCATGGATGGCTGAATCAGACACAGGAATTAAACCTGCTGGACTTTTGACCAGTGGCCTTTCCATAACTTACATGTTCCCCATTTTTGTGTTTTGGCTTTTCCCTCCATCTCAGCCCTTGGGATCTCTCCTTTTCATCAGAAAAGGTACAATGAAAAACAAAAGTATGGACTGAGAATAAAGGTGAGGCTATTCCCTCAGGGAGGCGCAAGGTTTGTTGCTATCTGGGTCTTCGTCTTGCTTCACTGAGTCTCATTTCTGGCACCCACATCATGGCTTGATGCTTGTTCTCCTCTGGGCAAGGAGCCCTTCTAATGGCTTCACCATAGAACCACTGAAAAGTGAGCTGGGGAAACACTCAAGTGCTGGGGTTTGGCCTGGGGCTGTGATCCGCACAGGTAATGCGGAGACTGTCTGAAGGATGGGAATCACTGCTCTCGGTCCTGACCACATGGAGTCAACTCCATGGCCAACTGCTCCTGCATCCAAATCTGTGTGGTGATGCTTCTCCTTCTATTCTCTCCACTTTCTCCTCTTACACACCAGGATGGGGTCTAGTGGCAGCATCCTTTCCCCTCCTGTGTCGCAATCCCAGTTCACCGCAACAGATGAACATTCTCTTTAACAGCTGGGCCTCTGGTGTCACACAGACCTCAGTTTGAATCGCAGCCTGGGGCAGTTGCCTTTGCCTATCTGTGCCTCAGTTTTCTCCTTTACAAGTGGTGCCCACCTTTGTGGGTATTGTAAAGACTGAAGGTCAGTGCACATACCCTTACCTGGGGTGAGGGCTGGTCGTGGACATGGAAAGCTTTCTTCGGGAGGTGCTCCCAAGACAGGATCTTGATAGTTGAGTAGGAATTAATGAGGGATTCTGTTGGGGATGAGATGGAGGACCTTCTGGGAGGAGGTGATGCTGTACATAGAGGCATGTGGATGAGAAACAGCGTGGTGTATGCAGGGAACTCTGGGCATCTCAATATGTACTGAGTGTAACTGCATGGCAGAGAGCGTTGGGGGGGAATGGCAGGGACCAGATCATACTGGAACCTTGCAGGCTATGATAAGTTGAGTGGCTTTTGCTCTGAGGGCAGTGGGAGCCCTGTGAAGCAGGCGTGTGTGTGACATGATTCTGAACTATAGAATTCAAATACAACAGAGGGATTTGAAGGGGTAGTGTGGAAATGGCCAGTGAGGAAGGTGCAGTAGCCATCCCAGGTGAGAGATAACGGTGGCTTGGCCAGATAGGGCGGAGGGGTGATGGCTGTGGGGATGGGGAGGAGGCGTTGGTTCAAGAGTTACTAAGGATGAAGAATTCTTTGCTGGGAATCTTCTCTGCCTACATCCCATCTTTGAAGGCCAAACCTGAGGTGTGGCCCCTTGCATGAAGATGTTACAGGTCATCAACCTTCCTGAGGTGGAAAATTTCTCTCCCTGGATCTCTGTAGCTCTCAGATATGGCTTCATGAGATCAGACATGTCTAAGTATTGTCCTCTTGGGGGAGGTTCTGTGCCAGCTATACTCTGTATCCAAGCACTTAGCTTGGCCCAAATTTGGCAGGAGATGAGCAAGCATTGGATAGAAGAATTAAGTAGTGTTGGCGTCATTGTCACTGCTTCTTAGAGTTCAAGATACAGAAAAGCCATGAGGTATTTCATGTGACACCCTTGTGACACATGATGCCACCACTCTTTCTCTTGCCTAGAAAGTGAAGTTGAGCCTTTTTGACCACACTGGTCTTTCTCTTCCTGAATAGCTAAAATAAATCCCATGTCCCTAGCTCAGTTCATCCACAATTCCCCTATCTGAGCGTCAGTTCACTTGTCTGAAGTTGTGAGGATCCCCACACCAGTGTTGCCAGGTGGCTGTTTTCTGAACCCCCTTACAGCATGAGCATTCTTCTGGATTGAGGGGGAACCCCAAATGAGCAAGCTCTCCCTTCACAAATGATCACAGCTCTTCACACTGGAGTTGTGGGATCCACCAGGATTGCAACAGGAATCATGGGGTCAAGCTGTTCTTGGCCAGGGAAGTGATACGTGGGAGAGACTAGGGAGAGAAAGTGATTCAAGGTTAATAACCCAGTTATTGGGGGCCCTTTGTTCTGACCTGAGGACAGCCATCATGAGCCAGGCTGGCGACAGATGGCCACTTGCAGATCCAGACCCCGTGGGGTTTTTTGTGGTAAAGCATTGCCAGCATGGAGCAAGGTCAGCAAAGTGGCCCTCGCAGGCTCCTCTGGGGCAAAGGCAATCAAGGGCTCCAAGAGGCCCGAGGTCGCTGGGGTCCAGGGAGAAGGCAGGGACTCTGAGGAGCGGGGTTTGCAAAGTGTGAGCCATGCCACGTGCTTGGAAGCTGTGAGTAATGGCCAAGATCATGGGCTTTAAGTTGGATTCATGGACTAGGTTCAAGTACTGGGTCTGTGTATTTGAATTCTGGGTCCTTAGGCAAGGGGTTTAATCTTACTTAGCACAGTTCCCAGCTCTCAGCACATGGCAATGAGCACGAAGAAGCACATTCAGTGAGCCCAAGGTCACACAGAGCTGTAAGACTCTGTCCTAAGGAACATTTACTGAGAGAGGGAGGAAAGGAAGAGGACCATCACAGTATTGATGTCAGGAGTCAGGACCAACACCTCCCTTTTATCAGTAGATGGGGTGACAGCATGCTTTGTGCTTCAGAACAACAGCTGATTATCTTTTGCTTGACCACACACTCCCGTCTGGTGTCTGCTTGGGACTGGCTGTATAGCTTTGCATCACATGTGTTTCCCACTCTGGAGAAGTGGGTTTGGGATACATAAATCTGCCCAGTTCTTAATGATAATGAAAGTGAGGATTAAACTATCTATATTAAAGGACACAGACATTAGATATAGATATACCCAATCTATATCTGATCTCTGTCATCTCTTAGCATAGTGCCTGGGAACTAAACATGTGGATACCATGATTTTTTGGACAGTGGGGGCCCAGGTGCACAGAATTGAGTGTGCAAGGACCCTCTTTGCAAGGACTCTTTACTGCCTCCATTTCCCACCCTGATGCCCCTCCTCTTGCCCACATGGGCACACATCCTAGTTGTATGCCCTCAAACCCACCGTCAGGCCATTCACACCTATTTGCATCTTTCGAAAACGTATGGTGCATGTAATTTTGTGTAAATTGCAGAAATGGTTTTGGGTTTTCTCTTTCTGGCTCTTGTTCTTCTTTCTCAGCATCGTTTTTGAGATCTGCTTATGCTGCTGCATATAGATCTGACTCCTTTTTTTTCTGACAGTGCAGAGTATTTCCCATTTCCCAGTTTGCCTCCCACCACGTATGACTCACCTGCTACTCAGGGGAAGGAACACCGCCACTTTGTGTCAGCATAACGAGAATGCAGTGAACACCCTGTGAGTATCTTCTTGTGGCCCAAATGAGAATTTCTTCAGGCCTGTATCACCATTGTTGGGTTTGCTGAGCTCTTGGGTGTCTGCACACTAAATTCCACCAAGTCTGACCAGACTGTTCTCAGACGGCCGCGTTGTTCACACTCTGTCCAGCTGTGTGTGAGAATTCCTCTGTCACCACATTTTTGCCGAGACATGATACTGTCTTTCTCTTTGACTTTTGCTAGCCGAATGGGAATAATGTGACACTTCATGGTTAATTTAATTTCCCTGTCACTCATCACTGGTAATTTTGAACACACTGTTATATACATATTAGAAATTTTCTTTCCCTTTCGGTAAATTATTTATTAGTGTATTTTGTCTATTTCACTATTGGATTTTCTGATTTTTTTTTTCTGATTTGTACACCTCTGTGTTTCCTCGATAGTTATTCTTTGCAAGTATCTTGTTTCACTACATTAGCCTTGTGCTAACTTTATCTGTGGTGTTCATGGGACGGATATCTTTACTTTTTTACAATTTTTATTTAAAAAATTTTTTTAGCCACACCGTGCAGTGTGTGGGATCTTAGTTCCCTGACCAGGGATTGAACCTGTGCTGCCTGCAGTGGAAGCGCACAGTCCCAACCCTGGACTGCCAGGGAAGTCCCCGGATAGCTTTAATTTTGATGTAATGAATTCCATCCTTTACCTGTATCATAATCTCTAATGTTGGGATGTTTTCAAGAAATTCTACCCCCTCCCATTGAAGGTCACAAAACTATTCTCCTATATTTTCTTCTATTTGCTTTCTACTTTTTGCTTTTCATGTTTAGGTATTTAATCTATTTGGATTTTATTTTTGTATATGGTGTGAGGTAGGAATTCACCCTGAGTTTTCCATGTAGAGTAATTCAATTGTCTCAATATCATACTCAGTAATTCATCATTTCCCCCTGTTCGTGATTCTGTCTGTCTATCTATCTATCTGTCTATCTATCTGTCTATCTAATTTATCTCTGCTCTCCATTTTTCTCCATTTGTCTTTTTAAAAATACACTATTAATCTGGTTGTAATCAACAACAGCAAAAGCTAAGCATCTCAGTAGGGTTATAGGAAGTTGAGCTTGCAAAAGGACTTTAGAAATTACTTTGTCTGATCACGTCATATCACACATGGGGCAATTAGGCTCAGAGGATGGCAGCTCCACATTCAAGGACATAGTCAGAAATGGAATTCTTGTGTCCTGACCCTCACCCTCATCAAGCATTCCTGAATATTTGTTCTGTTCTGTGACACCTGAGAGTGTTCAGATGTGAGTGCCTTTTAGGGGCAAACATATTCCAAGCCTTAATGTTAGATTAAATACCAAATACCTTAACATTTGAAAAAATGACATTTATTATACCGAGTTGTAAACAGAGGAAAAATTACAATAGAACCCAGTGTAGAGCTTACATAAACGGTACCCATTCGGTGTAATGACTCTGAGAATGTCAGTGCTAACAAGCACATAATTGGCACCAGGGAGATAATTTTTGCCACCTTATGCAAAGGGGAAACCGTTCTGCATAATGATTTTACCTAGGAATATTCTTTATTCAACAGGCCCATTTGCATAACCCTCCCAACTTTCTCGAGTTAACACAAAATGCTCTGGAGACATTGCCAAGTCTCTTCCAGAAGATGTCTGCTGCTGCTTCTTTTTTTTTTTTTTTTTTTTTTTTTTAGTTTCCCATTCCCCACCCTCAGGTTTATTGAGCTATAATTGACATATAACATTGTGTTAAGTTAAAGATGTCTGCTTCTTGAAATAAACTCCCCTCTCTCGAGTGTGCATGTGTTGTGTGCCAGGTGCTCTGCTCCCTGCCTTGAGTGCATGATTCACATTTGCATTTACAGCATCCCGAAGTTGGATATTTTTTTGAGAGCTGGGTTCTTTTCTATTCTGTTCTTCACTGTATTCCCAACATCTAGCAAAAGGCTCCAGCTGCAGGAGATGCTCACTATTGTTTTTCTACTTTTTTTGTCTGCACCGCGTGGCATGTGGGATCTTAGTTCCCCGACCAGGGATGGAACCTGTGCCTCCAGCAGTGGAAGCATGGAGTCTTAACCACTGGACCACCAGGGAAGTCCCATTGCTCACTATTGTTGAATGAATATGTGAGTGCCTGTCATGACGATCCTATGAGGTCGGGGGTTTTGTCACCAGAATTGATGTTACTTATGTAAGGTCAAAAAGCCAGTCAATGGCCAACGGGGATTTGAACACAGATCAGCTGGACCCCGGATATATTTATCTTACAAACATATTCCATCTTCCCCTCAGGGAGCACGGTGTCTAGTCTCATGCTGTCCAGTATGCTAGCCACCAGCCACACGTGGCTCTTTAAATTTAAATCAATTAAAATTAAATAAAATGTAAAATTCCTCAGTCTTAAGTGCCACATGTGGGCTACTGAATTGGGCAGGTCGGCACTAAAGCATTTTCATCATTGCAGGAAATTCTGTTGGATAGTAGTGGATTTATATCTACTCTTTTTGAGTGTCAACTACGTGTTGGGCTGTGTCTTAGGTCTATGTATACATACTGCTGTACATACTAGTATTTGAGCTCTGGTTTCATGCAGATCTTGGTTCAAATCCTAGTTCAGGACTTGACTTTATGTATGAGTCTTAACCTCTCAGAACCTGAGTTTTCTTTTCTGCAAAATAGAGATAATATTGGGACAACTCAGAAGGCCATCGTGAAGGTAAAGTGTGTGGATACACAGAAAGCATTTAGTACAGCCTCTGGCTGTGAAGCTTTGACAGTGGTCCCCATTCTACAAGGAGGAAACTGGCATTCAGAGGAGTGATGGGACTTGTCAAGGTTCTCATGACTTGAGCGGGTCCCCTGGGATTTGAGCCAGTGTCTGCCTGGTGCCAACGTGTAGGAACTTTCTGTTATGGTGGACACCCATCTCTAGAAGCATTGCTTCTTACAGGATGGGGAAGATTGCAGTGCCCAACAGTTGGAGGTAGTCCAGAGACTACAGGGAGTGGCTGACAGATGAGATGTGTTCATGTCAATGTTGTCCTCCTATAGCTGAAGAAGTTACTGTTGTGCATATACATTTAAAGAAAACATTTTATTTAAAAAAGAGAAAACTTTAACCAAACAAAAGACAACTTTTATTTTATGTATGAGAAAACTAGGCCTAGTAAGGGGAAATGAGTGTCCTAGGTTCACCTACCTGCTTAATCTAAGAACTAGAGTAAAATCTCAGATCTAATATCTCCCAGCTCAGAGCCCCATTTTTCTTTATTTCAGTGATGATTGATAAAGAACTAGATTTGGGAAACTTTGCTTATTGATCAGGGCCCTTTCAGTAACAAATGCCAGCAATCCAAATGAAACTGTCCTCATCTAGAAAGGGAATGTATTGGTTTATATGAAAAAAAAAGTCATCAGCTTCAGGTATGGCTGGCTCCAGATGCTCAAGTGATGTCAAGAGTATCTGTGTTTTCATCTCTTGTCTTGGCTTTTCTCTGAGTTGGCTCCATTCTTGGGGAATGAATTTCTCTCTGTGGTGGTAAGATGGTCACCAGTGACTGCAACTCCATTTAAATTATTTGCCCCCCACTCCCAGGGAGTCTTTCCTGAGTTGCAGCAAAAGTCACAGGACTGTCTCTCATTTGGATGGCTTAGGTCATGTGCCCACTCCTAAGCCAGTCACTGTGCCATGGCTCTTATTGGATGGCTTGGGTCGTGTGCCCATTCCTAAACCAATCAGGGAGAGGGATTTGTGCAACTGGAGTTCCATGGGCTGAGAATGGAGGAAAGGTGGGTCCCTAAAGGAATATAAGCACCCTGTTCCTAGAAGATAGGGGAATGGATGTTAGACGTTAGAATAACAGATGTTTACTGTGCATTGTCCAGGTCAGTGTTTACAATTGCCCTGTCCACTTGTCTGGTATTGGAATTGCCACCATATGGTGTTCATCAAAAATGAAAATTTAAAGAATAATAAAAGGAGAACACTTAATTCCTTGTACTCATGACTATAAGGATGAATCTAGGGTAGTTGGACAGTCCTGAGCCCAGAGAGGTGTGGATGGGGAAAGAGATGCCATCAAAAGGACCACTGACATCAACAGCAATGAAGGCACCTCAGCTATGCTCAAGCTGACTTAGCTTGTAGATGAAGTTTCAGGTTGCTCAGCAGGAGTCAGCAGCTGCCCTTGGGAGATGTGAACAACTGGGAAGGCTTCCGGGAGTTGGTGATGACTGATCTGGGCTTTGAATTATAAGTGGGATTGGCATGGACCAAGAAGAATGCAGCTGGAAAGAAGAATGTTAACCATGAGATTAAGGGGACAATCTAGAAAGGTGCAGAGCAGAAAGATCACTGCTCTCCTCTACCTTCCTTTCATCCTTACATCTAGGATTACGGCACTTGGCACCTCTGTGCGCATTAGTAAAGGGCTCCTCCTCCAGGTAGAACCTACTCCTGCCCAAGATATACAGCTTTGAGCTACAGTGTAAATTGGATTTCAGTTCCTATTTGCCCCATTGGCTGAGCATCCTTGAACAAGCAAGGACTCAGACAAGTGTCCCCAAGAGTCTTCTTCTTTCTGCCGCCTTTCCCATCCTTCCTTCCTTCTTCCCCCATCCCTCCTGGTTCTTATTATGCATGTCACTCAGATCTGGCCTTTTATTTTTGGCCATCCAGCCACCTCTCCCCTGTGTTATCCGGGACCATCTCAGCAGTCACTGCCATGTCAGGGAACCCTTGATCCCTTCTTCTTCCTCTGGGAGCCCCTACTTCCGAGGCTGCCAGAGTACTCCCTTGTTCACCGAATCCACCTCCACTTCCTCCCTAGCTGAAGGGCTTTAACTCACAGGCCAGGGCTCCCCTTTTGACAGGCTTGATTTGGCTCCCTGCACATCTGGGCCTCCCACCTGGCTCCCGCGCAGCCGACGTGAGGGTTGCTTTATGGATATAATAAATTTTACTTCCTTAATATGATTTCGCTTAGGTTCCCAGTGACCCACTCAAGCAAATCTTCCATTTAACACATGACTTTCTCTTCAGAGGAAGCAAAGAAAATATTGTTATTGGAAGAGGCACAGCCGTGAGGGGCTGGGGGGAGCATGTCCACGTAACCTCAAAGATTGCTGCTGCCTACAGACCTGGCAAGACCTCAGCATTCCAAGGAGCTAGGTTCAACTGTGGGCTGGAAGATTTCAAGAAATGTTCAAGCCATGCTCAGTGGGGGTAGCCACAAAAGGACTTCAAATGTCATGCTGCCCAGTGCTGTCTTTGGTCTCACCTCCACGGCTTGGGGTATGGAATGGGACCAATTCCATTACATCATTCATCTGGATGGGGGAGAGGGCCAATCTGACCATCTACAGGCAGTTTATCAGAAGCATGCAGATAGCTCTTACTTTCAACACAAAATTTTAAAATTACACTTTGAAGGTGGATTTATTTTATTCGGTGCTGAGGGTGTGAATGAATGGGACGGTCAAACTGGAAAATGGCATACACTGTGCTAGCGACACCTACTGCTGGAATAGGATATAGCAACCTAGCTGTACCTGTTTTACTATCTGTTGGGGCAGAAGAAATCTAAACTTGTTTGCATGCATCACTTACTTTAGTAAATACTTACTAAATCATCACTCTTTCCTTTAAAAGTCATGTTTATTGAGGTATGATTTACCTATAGTACAATTTACTCTTTTTATTTTTTTAATTTTTATTTATTTATTTATTTTCCTGCGGTACGTGGGCTTCTCACCGTTGTGGCCTCTCCCATTGCGGAGCACAGGCTTCGGACGCGCAGACTCAGCAGCCATGGCTCACGAGCCCAGCCACTCCGCGGCATGCGGGATCCTCCCGGACCGGGGCACGAACCCGTGTCCCCTGCATCGGCAGGCAGACTCTCAACCACTGCGCCACCAGGGAAGCCCTGCAATTATCTTTTGAGGTGATACATTACCCCCACTTTAAGGAGAAGAAAACTGAGGCTCAAAAAAGTGAAGTAAAGTCATGTGAACCCAGTGTCGCTCAGCTCAAAAACATCTGTCCCAGACCTGATCTCAAATCTGGGGGCAGTTGTAATGCATACATTTCCTTTCCTCCTCTTTATTTATTTATTACGTCTTTATTGGAGTATAATTGCTTTACAGTGGTGTGTTAGTTTCTACTGTATAACAAAGTGAGTTATACATATGTTCCCATATCTCTTCCCTCTTGCGTCTCCCTCCCTCCCACCCTCCCTATCCCACCCCTCTAGGTGGTCACAAAGCACCGAGCTGATCTCCCTGTGCTATGCGGCTGCTTCCCACTAGCCATCTATTTTACATTTGGTAGTGTATATATGTCCATGCCACTCTCTCACTTTGTCACAGCTTACCCTTCCCCCTCCCCATATCCTCAAGTCCATTCTCTAGTAGGTCTGTGTCTTTATTCCTGTCTTACCCCTAGGTTCTTCATGACATTTTTATTCTTAGATTCCATATATATGTGTTAGCATACGGTATTTGTCTTTCTCTTTCTGACTTATTTCACTCTGTATGACAGACTCTAGGTCCATCCACCTCACTACAAATAACTCAATTTCGTTTCTTTCTAGGGCTGAGTAATATTCCATTGTATATATGTGCCACATCTTCTTTATCCATTCACCCGATGATGGACACTTAGGTTGCTTCCATCTCCTGGCTATTGTAAATAGAGCTGCAATGAACATTTTTGTACATGACTCTTTGTGAATTATGGTTTTCTCAGGGTATATGTCCAGTAGTGGGATTGCTGGGTCATATGGTAGTTCTGTTTGTAGTTTTTTAAGGAACCTCCATACTGTTCTCCATAGTGGCTGTACCAATTCACATTCCCACCAGCAGTGGAAGAGGGTTCCCTTTTCTCCACACCCTCTCCAGCATTTATTGTTTCTAGTTTTTTTGATGATGGCCATTCTGACCGGTGTGAGATGATATCTCATTGTAGTTTTGATTTGCATTTCTCTAATGATTAATGATGTTGAGCATTCTTTCATGTGTTTGTTGGCAATCTGTATATCTTCTCTGGAGAAATGTCTCTTTAGGTCTTCTGCCCATTTTTGGATTGGGTTGTTTGTTTTTTTGTTATTGAGCTGCATGAGCTGCTTGTAAGTTTTGGAGATTAATCCTTTGTCAGTTGCTTCATTTGCAAATATTTTCTCCCATTCTGAGGGTTGTCTTTTGGTGGTGTTTATGGTTTCCTTTGCTGTGCAAAAGCTTTTAAGTTTCATTAGGTCCCATTTGTTTATTTTTGTTTTTATTTCCATTTCTCTAGGAGGTGGGTCAAAAAGGATCTTGCTGTGATTTATGTCATAGAGTGTTCTGCCTATGTTTTCCTCTAAGAGTTTGACAGTTTCTGGCCTTACATTTAGGTCTTTAATCCATTTTGAGCTTATTTTTGTGTATGGTGTTAGGGAGTGTTCTAATCTCATACTTTTACATGTACCTGTCCAGTTTTCCCAGCACCACTTATTGAAGAGGCTGTCCTTTCTCCACTGTACATTTCTGCCTCCTTTATCAAAGATAAGGTGACCATATGTGCGTGGGTTTATCTCTGGGCTTTCTATCCTGTTCCATTGATCTATATTTCTGTTTTTGATCAAGAAAATGCTACTTCCACAAGCTTCATTTCCTCCTCCTCCTCTCTCAGTAAATATTTGACAAATAAATAGGTAATGACCACCATGACTGCCAAGGGATCTGTCTCCAGCTGTGTTGCTGGGAGTGAACTAGCCACCACTTCATGTGTTCAGCAGAGGTATATAAGTGCTTTGCAGGAAGATGGCTGGTTGCAGACTTCCCACCTTGGAGTGGGAAGTTAAGTTACATAGACCCTAATGTCCCTTCTTTCTTGAATTTCTCATTAGAAGAGGAGTATTTTCGGAGAGAAAACCCTCAGTTCAAATTCTGTTGTGCTATGTAACATTGATATTTCTGTTCTTTGATCCTCAGCTTTCCCATCTGCACAATGGACATGTTCACCCTCCCTCTGAGTTGCGGAGAGGATCGTTTGAGGTGACGTGTCAAGGCACCTGCACAGCACGAAGTGCGCTGGTGATTCTCACCCACATCTTCCCCACTGAGCTGTATAAGGACAGAAAGATTCTTTCCACTTTGGTGGCTTTTTCCTCTGTGGAGTAAGAAACATGCCCTTAGTTTCCTGGGAACTTGGAGGGTGTTGGGAATCCATGCACAGACCCTGCCTTTCTTCCACACATGCCTCCACCTGGCAGATGAACTACAGATCAACGTTCTGTGCATTAATTCTTCCAAGGCATTTACATTGGCTGGACGCCACATTTCACGGCCAGAGAATGGCTCCATTCCTGTCTTATCACAACCACCTGGCTTGTCAATGTGGTGCGTGCCCTGCCTAATCCCTCTCCCCAGTCCCTATACTCCTCCCTAAATCCCCCTGCTGAGCTGGCTCTCAGATTCCTTTCATCTTGCCAAAAAAGAGCTCTGTTGGTCCAGGACCAGCTGAGCAGAGGGGCTGCCTTGTATGTCCCCTGTCTCCCATCTCCCTGCCAAGCCTTGTGGGAGGCTGGAGCTGCCCTTGTTTCTGGCCACTGTGCCCTACCTAGACTGTTGTACCATGAGGATATACAAAAGGGGAAGGCAAAGCTCAAAGAGAGGACATGGATTGCCCAGGGCGACACATCAACCAGATAACAGTTTCCTTGCAATTGACATCGTCCTCCAGGCAGGCAGTTTCACCAGAGTATACTGCTGAGCCTTACAGATATCCAGTGAGAGAGACTCTACGCTCATCCCCATTTTTGAGGTGAAGACACTGGTTGCCAGAGAGGTTCAGTCACTCGCCCAGTGTCACACAGCTGGTACGTGTTGGAACTGGGAGTTATACCCTGGTAATCTGGCCCCAGAGTGTGTACTCTCAGCATTCACACTGTGCTGCATTTGAATGGTCGATCTGTGCAAGACACGACTAGGCACTGCCACACAGACTGAGGCTGGCAGCTTGCCCTCAGGACACTACCATGAAGCGAGGTTAAGGCACAGTATAAATGCGGGAGAGGCATGGCTAATCAAGCCCGGGGGAGTAATGCCTGGGACAAATAGAACATCATTTCATTTGACACTTGGCTTCCTTTCCTCTGTGTTCTTCGGCCTCTGATCTTTCCTTTTTTTCCTGCAGTCTTTTTTGTGTCTCTGTTTATCAGTTTCCCACTGCCTAGCCTAGAGCAGGAGTTTAATAATGGTTGTATGAATAAATCAAGGGAAAAATGGCAGTATTGAAAAGAAAAGGAAGGCACAGAGGAAGAGAAGAGAGAGAAGCTGGTTCCAGTCTCATAGAAATCCTGGAGGTGTGTTGATGGATTGGGCTTGAGCTGGGTGTGGATCTAGAAGGAGAAGCAGGGTTGGGGGACAGAGGACTGTTCAAGGCCAGCCTCCCGGTGGGTAGCAATGCCTCTGCAGCTGCCCTGGCCTTTGGCTACTTTTTCGTTTGTCAAAGTGAAACATTTGCACCAGATCCTGGCATCCCAGGCTTGCTGTGAAGTTCTGATGAGGGAATGGATGGCCCTAGAAAACAGTGACCACATTAAGCCACACAGAGTGTGGATTCCACAGGCTTCAGTTCATGCCCTGAAGACATTGTGGGGGTTCACGAGCTCTATTTGCCGCCCGGACCCTGGGGGCAATAATTGCTGACTCCAAACATCTGTCTGTGAGTCAGTGACTGACCAGAACACCTTTGAGTTTGGCTGATGTTCCTGTAAAACAGAGCCTAGCATGGCCTGAGGGAAGAGAGCCCTGACCTGGGGCTTTGGGAGATGTTGGTTCTATCTCAGGTTGGCTGAACTCCACGTGGGACCTCATATAAGCCAGCCCCTTGCAGAAGCCCTCCTTGGATCCCACTGTGCCCAGAGTGAAATGCAAAGCCCTTGCTAGGCCCTGCCACCCTTCTGGCCTAATCTTCGACCTCTCTCCTCCTTACTCCTGAAGCTCTATCCTGATTTCCCTTCTGTCCCTCACTAGTCAAATTTGTTCCCACCGCAGGGCCTTTGCACCTGCATTCTCCCCTTCCTGGAATTCCCTTCCCCAGATATACAAACAGCTCACTCCTTTGCTTCCCTTGGGCCCTGCTCCAGTGTCACCACAACAACATTCTTGACCACTCAACTAAACAGGCACGTATCCCAATTCTCTGTTCGCTGGCTTGTTTGTTTACTTGTTTACCTCTGTCTCCCCATGAAGACAAGGACCACGTCTGCCTTGTTCACAGTGGCCTCAGGGCCTAGAACAGTTGACACTTGATTAACTATATGGTGGTTTAATTAATTAATGCTGTTTCTCCTCTCCTTTGGCCTCAGGCTCCCCCACTCTGCAAAATCAGGGAGGGAGTCTTGGCACCTTGGAAGGGGTCCCCATGCTCTCTCCCTCATCACCCCATGAGGAAGGTGTGTGGTGGGCAGTGATGGGCCTTGGGTGGCCCAGAGTCTCCTGATGAATGAGGCTGATCCCTGTGACGCTGCTGTTATTGATCTAAGCAGGTTGTCCGTGAAGGGGAAGTTGTAATTGCTGCTGTAGTTTCATTGTAACCACCAGCCCCGAAGGGAAATTAAACTTTGCAGCTAATGGGGCTATATGATCCTTCAACCTTTGATGTATTGAATCCAGAGTGGTCCCTGGAATACTGAGTGGCTGCTCAGAGCATCATTTTTAAGCAGAAGCTGCCTCAAAGCTGATGTTCTTTCTGGGCCTGGGGAGGGGGTGGAACGGGAAGGTTCCCGCATTCTTACATTCCATCAGTTTCCTTAAGAGGCTTAAAACATCTCTTAGAATCAAATCATGAAGTGTTTGAACTTGAAGGAACCTCAGGGAGTAAACACCCACCTTTAGCCTTACCTGCTTTAATCCACCCTCTGCACAGTAGCCAGACAAGCTCCTACAGGCCTGATCTGACTATATCACATCCCTGCTTAAAAACCAGCAGTGTGGTCCCATTGCCTAGAACTTTATCACTCAGATTGGATCAGCAGCTTCAACTGCCCCGGGAGCTGGTTAGAAATGTAGCTTCTTGGGCTTCACCCCAGGACTTACTGATTCAGGAATCTGATTCCTGTGTGCAGTAGAGTCTGAGAAGGGGCTTCCCTGGTGGCGCAGAGGTTAAGAATCCGCCTGCCAATGCAGGGGACTCGGGTTCGAGCCCTGGTCTGGGAAGATCTCACATGCCACGGAGCAACTAAGCCTGTGCGCCACAGCTACTGAGCCTGCACTCTAGAGCCTGTGAGCCAC
Organism: Delphinapterus leucas; assembly: GCF_059928025.1. Classification (NCBI taxonomy): domain Eukaryota; kingdom Metazoa; phylum Chordata; class Mammalia; order Artiodactyla; family Monodontidae; genus Delphinapterus; species Delphinapterus leucas. The sequence continues at coordinate 20,393,863 of NC_143142.1, forward strand.
AACTACTGAAGTCCGTGCATCTAGAGCCCGTGCTCCGCAACAAGAGAAGCCCGCACACTGCAACAGAGTAACCCCCGCTTGCCACAACTAGAGAAAGCCCGCGTACCAACAAAGACCCAACATAGCCAAAAATAAATAAATTAATTAATTAAAAAAAAAAGTCTGAGAAGCACTGAACTACAGGACAAATTCTAAGCTGATTTTCATGGCATATAGGCAATTTTGATCTGAAGGTAATGCAGTATTAAGAATCCAGGGTCGGGACTTGGGCGGACATTGGGTTAAATCATGACTTGGCCACTGACCAGCTGTGTGGCTTGGTGTGATTTCCTTCCCTGCTTTGATCCCCACAGGGTTGTTGTGAAAAACCAAATAAACTTTTACATACAAAGTGCTTGGAAGAGTGCATGACACATGGTAAACCCTCAACAAATAGCAATTCCCTTCAGCCCCCACAGAAAGCCTGTGTATGGACTCTTCATTCATGCTAAAGTGTAAGTGACTGATACAGTCAGCTGATAGTCAGCATGTTAATGATTCTTACACTGGCTCATTGTGCATGAAAATTTTCCATTTTTGGAAAGGAGTGGAGAGGGGATTTAAGCACATTGCTGTCTGACTCCAGAGTCCAGGTGCTTAAGCTCAACTGATGCTTGCTCTAGTTAATTTTTTAACCAGTTGTCTATCAGATAGATTTGCAGATGGTGAAACCGAGGCCCAGAGAGAGGAAGTGGCATCTAGGATTCCCAGCTCATGGGTTGTAGGGCTCTAGGTCTCTTAACTCTGAGTTTTACATTCAGTGAGGATTTATCAAGCGTATATGTTGCATCAGGCCTCATTCTAGGCAGAGGGGATACTGCAGTGGCTAAGACAGGCCCATTCTGTCTGCCAGAGCTGAGAGTGGAGACCAGGGCTTTCTTACACACTTCAAGGGTGTTGGATCTCACTTCCAAACGTCTTGGTGGCTTGGAGAACTTTTTCACCTTCCCACCTTCTCTGCTGCCTGCCCTGCCCCCACCAGCCCTCCCTCCTCTCCCCTTCCTCATCCATATACCTCAGCCCGGTCCCCGCACACCACATCTCCTGGGCTTGCGTCCAAGCTGAGTAGGAGATGGGGCATATTTTATCCTGGCACTATTTCTCATCCTGTCATGGACTTACAGGAAATTAACATTTCTCCCCAGCCAGCCTTCTCCCCTTGTCATGTTACTTGGGAGAGGGACTACGGGTGGGCCCTCCATGGAGACCCCAGTGATTGGACTGAGGATCTGATTTCTCCGGGGCTAGTAGCTGCCGATGTGTAAGGTCTTGGGAATGGGGGTGCAGGCAAGATTAAGACAGAGACGAAGCTGGCCAGAAATTCACACAGCACTGGGCCAAGAGGGGAGAACACTGGGTTTGCATTCCTGCTCTTCTGTGATCATCTTCATGAGCTTGAGCAAGTCCTATAATCTCCTTGGGCTTCTGTGTCTTCACCTTTGAAGTGATGTTCACCTACTAAGTGCATTGCATACAAGATGACTCCTAGATCCCCATTTACAACACTTTCCTGTGCTAAGATATGTAAGCATCTTGCATAGATACGTGCTTTACAGATAGTACATGCTACAGAAGCTCAGGTAAGAAAGCAAGCACGGTGGGCTGCAAGGACTGGGGACGTCTCCAGGAGGAGAGGGAACCTGAGCTGCTCCCCTCCTCAAATGCCATTGGAGGGTCTGCAATGTGCCTGGCACTGTGTGCTGGCGATTCTACCCTCCATCACATCTTCTCCGGAGAGGCATCTCAGTGTCCCGGGACCAGGGACACTCCCAAATAAAACCCTGGTCTGGTCATTTGTGAAGAGGTGACCTTCTGGTGGTCAGGGTCCCTACACCTGTCTGCATTCTCACACCAACTGTATCAGTATCTTATTGCTGTTGTAACAAATTACTACAAACTTAGTTGTTTGAAACAACACACATCTACTATCTTATAGCTTTGGAGATCAGAAATCTAAAATCGAGGTGTCAGCAGGGCTGTATTCCTTCTGGAGGCCGTGGAGGAGATCTATCCTCCTGGCCTTTTTTTTTTTTTAACATGTTTATTGGAGTATAATTGCTTTACAATGGTGTGTTAGTTTCTGTTTTATAACAAAGTGAATCAGCTATACATACACATATATCCCCATATCTATTCCCTCTTGCGTCTCCCTCCCTCCCACCCTCCCTATCCCACCCCTCTAGGTGGTCACAGAGCACCGAGCTGATATAGCTATGCGGCTATTTCCCACTAGCTATCTATTTTACATTTGGTAGTGTATATATGTCCATGCCACTCTCTCACTTTGTCACAGCTTACCCTTCCCCCTCCCCATATCCTCAAGTCCATTCTCTAGTAGGTCTGTGTCTTTATTCCTGTCTTACCCCTAGGTTCTTCATGACATTTTTTTTTCTTAGATTCCATATATATGTGTTAGCATACGGTATTTGTCTTTCTCTTTCTGACTTATTTCACTCTGTATGACAGACTCTAGGTCCATCCACCTCACTACAAATAGCTCAATTTCGTTTCTTTTTATGGCTGAGTAATATTCCATTGTATATATGTGCCTCTCCTGGCCTTTTACAGCTTATAGAGGCTACCTGTATTCCTTGGCTCACAGCTTCTCCCTTATATCCATCCGTCCAATCTTTGTTTCTGTTGTTATATCTTCTACTACATACTTGGATTCTCTTGCCTCCCTCTTGTAAATTTTCTTGGCTCTTGTGATTTCCTTGTGACTGCAGGATGATTTTCTCATCCCGAGATCCACAAGTTAATCACATCTGCAAAGTCCCTTTGCCATTCAAGGAAAAGTTCACAGGTTCTGGGGATTAGGAGCTGGGCATCTTCAGGGAGCCATTATTCAACAACCGCACCAACCCTTGCTGGTGGGATTTCTTCTCATCATTTGGAAACAGAGACCAGAGAGAGGGAAGTGATTGCCATAAGATCAATCATCATAAATGACCCAGCTGGGGTTTGCACTTGGAACTGCTCCTGCTTCCAGTACACCTAGATGCCTCTCTGGAGAGAGTTTGATGGCATAGTGGGGTAGGCAACTGGAGAACACTGTGGATAAAGGCTAGATAAAGGACTCCAGTAGAGAAAAGTCCATTTTTTTCCCTTTATTATAAACACCTTCTCAATGCTTAGTGCAGTGCCTTGTGCTTAATAAACATTTAGTGAATGAATCAACATAAAGAAGAAAGATGAGGCATTTTGCCAGAGGAAAGCAGTGATAGATAAAGTGGTGAATTTAATCAGGGGTCAGATAGTGTAGAGTCTTAAATGCCAGAATAAGGAGGTTAAAAGTCACCATGAAGTCAGCTGTGAGCTTCTGGTGATGTCTAATACGAATGTGGTATTCCAAGGAGATGAGTCTGGCATTATTTTGCAAGGAGGACTGGAGGGGAGACAGGTCAATGTCTGGAGAAAGGATAAGGGGCTGCTGGAGCAATCCAGCATTCTGCCAAGCCTGCAAACTCTTGGAATAGCCAAGAAAATTAAAACTGGGGGCGGGGGGGCTAGTATGAGGCATGCAATTGTATCAGAAAAAAAAAAGATACAACTTGATCATGGATCAGAATATTCATAGTTATAAAAGACTGAACACCTACTGTGTATTATAAACTGGACTAGGTACCTTTCCATACATAATCTCATCAACACTCACAAAATCCTATTAAAAAATGCCCATTTTGTGGATGATGCAACAGAAGCTCTGAGAAGTGAGGTGAGTCACCAGTGTGGTGCAGCTAGGAAGTAGCAGAGGCAGTGTTTGAACTCTTGTCCCTGGAATTTGCCTCTCTAGCATTGTATCTCTGGGATATGTGGTGATATAGTGAGGGTGATAGAGTGAGGATACAAAATAGGCAACATTATTCCACTATGGGCATATAGAAGGTATATGGTTAGCCTGAAATGATGACAGCCGGTGTGGGGCTTCTGTTTTGGGGTAGAGTTCAGTGGGATGTTTGGTGTGGTCTTACTGGGTTTGAGGAGCCCTGGAAAAGTCTAGCAGAGATGCCCATGCAAGTTGGTAATTCAGGTCTGGAACTTGGGAGAGGATCTGTGGATGGAGATGAAAATCTGGGAGTTATAGCAGACACTCTTGGTGTCCTACTCACATCCTTGCAGCCTTACCTTTGAAGAGCTGGCTGGGATGAGTTCCAGCAGCCTAAGGCTGTTGCTTTTGGCTGGAGCCTGCTCTGCTTTCACGCAAGCAAGTGCCTGAGAATTAACACTGCAGGAGTAACTTTCAACCAGTGATTGGAAGGAGTTGATGAGCAAATGGCCTCATCCCCCTGGTTCCTCAAGTGGGATAACCCTGAGGAACATTTCTACACTACTTCTCCAGCGGGATTCAGCTCTGGTTGCCCATAGTGGTACCTGGCTTCACTTTGTACCTTTGATCGGCTGTCTTCCCTTCCCTGTTTCGCTTCTGCATGCTCCTTCCCACTGTTTCTTGCTTACACTGAAAACTTGGCTTTTTGGCTCAGAGTCTTTGCTTATGGGGGGACTCAAACTAAAATGCACAGAACCGGATGGTGAAGATCGGGGCTGGAGGCAAAAGAGAAGCAAGTCAGGAAGTCAGAACCCGACCTTGGGTAAAAACACATGCAATTGGGAAGGGAGGTCAGAGGGAAGGAGAAAACAGGGAAGGACAGGATTGTGGGAGCCAGGGTGGAGAGAGGTTTAGGTGTGTGGTCAGTAGCGGCAGGGCCTCCTAATAGCTGTCCGTGGTGCTGAAACATTTGCCTTAGTGCTCACGCTGGGGAGGGGAGCCCATCTGTGGCTCTGGTCCATGGTCTCTACTTCTGAGAGAACTGGAATAGGCTCTTAGATGTAGCAATTTTGTCACTCATTATTATTTTCAGAGCAACTGTGGTATGTTGAGAACAGAACTGTATTTCCAGAAGTAGAAGGAGGTGGAGCAAAATGTGACTATGATTTCGTTTTAGACAAATATTTATTAAGCACATTTTATGTGTGGTGCACTTTCACATTTATACAATTGGTCTTCAGTGCATTCCTAAAATTAAGTAATGATACCCATTTTATTGATGAGGAAAATGGAGCTCACAGTAGTTAGGGTGACAAGTTAGATCGTCATCAGTGGAAGAAAGGAAACACGTGATGGAAATTGAGGGAGAAGTGGGGTGTAGAGTTGCTGTTTATTGAACACCTACTCTTTACAAGCTCTGAAAATTACTAGTTGTATAACTTTGTGCTTGCCACTTGTGTGCCTCAGTTTCCTTATATGAAAACATGGAGGTATTTCTAGTATAACCTCATGGAGTTTCTCTGAAGACTTAATTAATTATTATTTATAAAACATTTAAAATAGTGCTTAGTAAATGGTGAGCATTTAAAAAGTTAGTTATTATTTTTATTATTAATGTTAAAATTATTATTACTAGAGTTACTGTGACATATATGTACATGATTGCTAATTTCTATAGCAGACAAAGATAGGCATCATCTCCAGTTTACAAATGAGATAATTAAACCTCAGAAACTTGCCCAAGGTAACAGAGCTATAAGGAATGAGCATGTTTTTGAATCCTTCTCTGCCTGGTTCCAAAGCCCATTTTATTCCATTGCATCAGGCTTAGACAGAGTTTTTCCAAGTCAAAAGTGACTTATAGTTTGAAGGGAGAGGAGAAGGAAGAAATTGAGTACAGAAGATAAGAGGATAACAGGTGTGTCTACTGTTGTAGGTAAGAGAGTGTGATCAAAAGTCTGGGTTTACAGATTTACCCTGGACCTTATCACACAGATAGGAAAGACAGTAAGAAGGGAAGGTGAATTGGGCATTGTGGCAGCAGTGCATTGTGGATGAAAATCTTCCTGTCTGGGGCTTTTTGCTGTCCTGAGAAAATTAGGTTTCATGTTTTTGAGCTATGAGCACAGCAGGAAGGAAGAGGGAATGGTTAAACAGCAATGAAATTTGGTTTGGTCATTACAGCATCATGGGTAATAATGAAGAGAGAAAAAAATCATGCAGTATCCCACAAGGACCAGAAGGGGTGTCTCAACCTGCATTTGGAATAGGTTAGCTGTGTCCTGCTCCTAGGTCAAGAGTCACAAGTCTTACTGGCTCAAAGATCAAGGAAGCCCACCAAAGACAATGTAGTATGGTAGAAACATCACTGACTTGAGTCAGACAATCTGGGTTTGAAGTCAGACTCCGTCAATTCCTGGTTATGCGACCTGTGCCCCATAACTTCCCTTCCCTGAGCCTTAGATTACTCATCTACAAAATGGGGTTAGTAGTATCTTAATCACAGGGCGACTGAGCAAACTAAATGAGATTATGTTTATAAGTGTGCTTGAAATGTAGAAAATGCCAGTAGTAGATATTAACAATGTCATAGTTATAATTTAAGATTTCCCCAATTCCTAATATAAGCTAAATTGATGTCTCCCGGTGGACCTTGCTTTCCCTCATGGGGAGACTAACAGAGCTGGTACTGTTTTCTCCACACTTGCCTTTTATGGACTGGATCCCAAGAAGACAGATTGTCAATGGTCCACCTTTCTTCAAAGGGTGGTTTGGTGTTCCAGACTCTCTGGAGGACAGGGATGCTTCAGAGGAAGCCCAAGACAAGCACTTTGTGGGAAATTCCTACCTCAGATGGGGCTCCCTGGAAGAGCTGGGGCTGTGAGGTTGTTGATGTGGCTTTGTGGGTGGTTGAGTCCTCTGTAAATGTCATTCCACCAAAGGGAGAAATTATGACGCTCTGGGGATAAAAGTCCACTATGATCTTACTTATTTCCTTTTTCTTTTAAAACTAATTGAACAACCATTCACTGCACATTTACCACAAGCTAGTAAGCTATGCAAGGGTCAGCGTTAGTGAGCCTACCACTTGGGAGCTGTCCGTGGTGCCGAAACATTTGCCTTAGCACTCACATCGTGGAAGGGAGCCCATCTGTGGCTCTGGTCCATGGCCAATACCTTTGAGAAATCTTCTTGATTTCCTCTCCATGATACAATCTGAAGGTTATGACACATGTCCTATATGTTCAGGAATAACCTTCAACCATATAATAGCCCTGAGCCTTGTCTGGAATCATCTACCAACGACTCTTGTCATTAGCTCTCACTGGAAGATGAATGGGTAGCTCGAATCCCTGACTTGGTTCCCGGGTTTGTATTCCAAACCCCACATGAGATCCAGCTATGCTGTACCAGCACATGTCTGGCAGATTTCTTCAAACCTTCTTTAAAGAAAGCTGTGTTCTGCACAAAAGAGAGGCATAGGGTAGCAGAAAGACCTGGATTGAATCATGGCTTCAATTTTTACCAGATATGTGTCTTGCACAAATTGTTTAATCTGTCTGAGCCTCAGTCTCCTCATCTGTACAATGGGGGACGGCAGTTGAAGAGACAAGCAAGATAGCTATGTATAGGCTATTTAAGGGAAATGGATCCTACCAGGGCTCCACAAACAGCATGTTTATAAATGTTAATAAAAGGGATCTTTCAAGCCAAAAGTTTCCCTTCACTCTTCCTCAAAAATGCTCACCAATGTTTCCTTCTTATTCACTTGTAGCTTTGGGTAAATCACTCATCTTCTCTGTGCCCATATTCCCTGTTCTGAAAACTGGACGTGATGATAGTAGTTTTGGTGGTGAAAGTCCCTTCCCTTCATAATCTGTGGATTGTGTGGAGGAGAAAATTTGTTGAAAAGAATGGGAGTGATATGTAAACTGAGTTTCACTTGAAGTTTGTCGTGGTTCATCCTTCATGGGATGAAGGTTTGTTTTCTTCATGAATATTGCCCATCACCTTCTGGCAAGCCTTTAGTGCTGTCTTCCACCGCCGATAAACCCTTTCTCTGTGCTTGCTATATACATCTACTTTTACACTTACTTCTCTGTATAGTAATAATTTGTCTTGTCATTGACTATCCCCCTACAAACTGTATTGTGTAATTCTTGAGGATGGGATTTATATCGTAGCCATCTTTAGATTCACCATGAATATGTTCACTCCATATTTATTTAGTCAAATAATATTTATATATATATAGTCAAATAAATATGGATTTGATTAAAATCACATAAATAAAGTGGATTAAACACTGAATGAACAGTCAGGATGACATGGATCTACTCTGATTCTATTGGCATTTTGCCACATGGCTCTGGAAAATCCTCTTCCGCTCTCTGACGGCTCAGTTTTGATATCTGAAAATAATGGGGTTGGATTAGATGAATTTTAAGGGGACTTCCAACTTTTCAAATTCAACACACTTTCAATGAGTATTTACTAAGCACCTGTTGTTACTATTATAAGTAGGGGGAGGTCTGCTGAAGAACTTAACATGTTGCTGACCTCAAAAGGGGGCAGAGAGGAAAATGATCAGACAAGTACAATATCACGAATGTGGTAAGTTCCCTGACTGTAACTGGCGTCAGCATAAGTGGCTATGGCAGCCCAGAGGAGAGGTACTACCCAGCCTGGGGAGGCGAAGGATAGGAAGCCTTCTTGGAGGAGGTGCTAAGATGATGCCTAAGAAAGGAATGAGTGTTGACAACTACAGATACTTAGAGGGAAGTTTGAGGAGGAGTTGTGAGTGGAAAAAGAAGCACTTCGAAGCCTGAGTATATAAAGTGCAGTGCATATTTGTGAGGCCACAAGTTGAAGTATTGTGTGTGTGTGTGTGCGCGCGCGTGAGTGTGTGTATAAGTGGAGAATATAGATGACAAAAGGACAGTCTAAAAGTGTAAGCAATGGCCAGATGTCAACATAAAAGTGTTAGGCCTTTATCTTGAGGGAAGCACAAAAGGGTTTTAATCAGGAGAAATGTCTTGGTCAGATTGCATTGTAGAAAGTGCCCCTGGTTGCAGTGTGGGTATTGGTTGGAAAGGAAGGAGGCTAGATTTGGGGACCAGTAGGATGAATGTTGTAAGAATCCAGGTGCCAGGGGTTGGTGGCTGGGCTGGGGTAGTGACAGTGGGAAGGAATGAAGCAAATAAAATTGAGAGACGTTTACGTGGTCCTGTCTACTGACTGGGTGTAGACGCCAAGGGAAAAGGAATTGAGTTCTCTAGACTAGGAAACTGGATGTCTGGAGGGCCATTTATTGAGCAGAGAGCACAGGCATGGAAACAAGTGGGGTTGGGGGTAAGTGTCATGCTTTCCATTTGGGGCATTTTGACTTTGTGGGGCCTTGGGGAATCCAAATGAAGATACAAAAGGCCAGAGCTCAGAAAACAGGTCTTGATGGAGGAAAGAGTTAAGATGCAAATGGTTATGGTGTCCTCTCGTTCCATTCTATTCCCCAAGGGATGTTTTCCTTCCCTGAACCCTTTGAGCTTGTTGGCGCCACACAATTAGGCACTTAATTGCTTTCTAATTGATATGTGCCTCAGCCTGTCTCACCAGACACATTTGCAAGCTCCTTGAGGGCAGAGGGCTCCATACAATGCCCTCCCAAGCCTCTCCCTGGGCACCACGTGAAATTTATGAGATATTTGAATGGCAGAGAGAAGAATGGTTAGCTTGTCAGTCATTGATGACCACACCTGACCTCAGTCTTTCCATCTATAGAATGGGAATCACCAGGCTTCCTCCAATCCTTCTATGATCATTTAAGGTTTCAGGTTTTATTCATCCTTCAAAATGGTGGCGAGGGAGCCAGGGAGGGGAGAGGAAGCAGCTCATCAGACTTCTAAAATGCATTCCATTGACCTGGTCCAATATCAGGTTGTTTAGTCAGGAAATAGAAATAAAAAAAAGAAAATAAGAGGAGAGAAGCAAATTGTTTCTTTCCAGGAGTAGCAGTCGCTCAGCAAAACAAACAAGTGTACTGGAATGCTTTGGCGATTATACAGACAAACAAATCACTTTCCCAAAGTGCTTCTTGGGGGAATTAGGGCTCCTGGAAATGAAACACAAACAGATTATTAAAAAAGAGCTCCCCGTTGGGAGAGAAACAGTATTTACAAGAGAAGATGTGCCTAGCCGGACCTCTAATTGCTGTTCATTATCTCATATTGATTTAATTAGCTGCTGCACTCAGGTCTGAATTGCCTGCTGCCCGCAGCAGGGGACTGGTGGAGAGAGAGGGTTCAGACTGACCGAGCAGCCTCCTGCCATCTCTCACCCTCCTCCTCCTTTTCCCCTGAAAGATGGGGGTCAACTCATGGGGTGTCATTGTGGTAGCAAAGTGGCGGCCGGTGGCTGGAAGCAGCCAGCCACGTCCGAGGCCTTGTGGGCTGCTCTGTCTCTCGTGCACCTCAACTAGGGTGGCTGTGAGGGGCTAATTAGCTGCAGTAATTAGATAGAGTGTCTTCCTAATATGGAATTAGAGTGGCTTTGTGAAAGCACAGGGAGATATATGGCCCAGGCTGGCAGTGGTAACGGGGGAGAAGCAGGCAGGGGGACGACGGGGGGCCTCCCAGAATGTCCTCTGGCCCCTGTAGGGTGACTTTTCTACTCCCTTCTCCAGGGTGGCCACTCCCATGTCAGGTTATTCAGCTGCTCCTGGCCTCTCCATCCTTCTGTGACCCAGAGACTCCAGCTGTGTAGAGCTTTCCAGATGAAGAAGGAAGGCTATTAGCGATTCTCTCTAGTGGGCATCTGGGACCAATTGTTTTGAAGATTTGGGGTTTATAATTGCAAGTGATTAATGGAGGAGTTGGCAATCAGGCTTAAAAGGTTGCTAATTGCTCTTTTAACATAACTGTGTCCAAGTGAGAGCAGTGTGTGTGCACCGGCTCCGCATGCAGAATGCATGATGTAGGGGCATTAAATGGTGTCACTGCCTTTCCTCCCTTCATCCATTCATTCAAGAAATATTGACTGAGAATCCATGAAGCTCCTGGCCCAGGGCTGGGTGCTGGGGACACAGCTGTGCATGAGACAGAGCCCCTGCCCTCAAGGGGCTTACTGTCTCGTGGGCTTGGGGGCTCTGAGGTGTGGAGTTTCCATATCCAGTCTACTTCTGCCCAGGCAACAGAACCAACCCACACTTATTAGAGAACTTCTAGGAGCTTGCTAAGAGAAATCCTCAGGCCTTCCCACTTAGAGCCTAGTAACTTTTCTTCTTTTTATATCAATAGCCAGCATAATTTTTTATTAATAATTTAAAATGTGTTTTTATAAAGACTAACTTGAAAAATATTAAACCTTGAATATGTTTTTATTTAAGCAAGTCTTTACTAGAAACCATAGAGACTTACATTATAGAATGTGTACCAGACATTCTCTGAATCTTCTGTGGTGGATGGTCACATTATTTTACAGGTTTTATAGATGAAACTTTCCAGGGATTTTTTGCAGAACTGATATATTTTTCTGATGGATTCTCTTGTTTTATTGTTTTTTCTAGTATATGCATTTCTTTTTAACATCTTTATTGGAGTATAATTATTTTACAAGATTTTTTGCAGAACTGATATATTTTTTCTGATGGATTCTCCTTTTTTTAGTATATACATTTCTTTTTTTTAACATCTTTATTGGAGTATAATTGCTTTATATTTACATACAATTATAACAAACATAGTAATCTAATTTTCCTTATTACCACAGGTAAACAACAGTGCTATGTATATAGAGCACATCTTATAAGATATGCCCCATCTGACAGAAAAGGAAATCGAGGCTCATGGAAGTTGAGGCTTACTCAAGTTTGCACAGTCTGTAAATTATGTTTCAATCTCTTAATCTCATATTCTCTGCATTAGGCTCATAGTAGATTCCCAAAGGTCAGATATGAAAATACTTTAGAGTTTATTGTATTAAAGAGTGGCAGATAGGTTTCACCTTGCTCACAGATTTTGCATTTCTTAGTAGTGGCTGCTTGGAATGTTGCATTGGGAAAGCATTCTAAATGTGTATCTGGTCACAGTGGGAAAAAAAAAATCAGTGATCAATTAATAATATCTGTTTTACCTCAAGGAGGAGGTGCAGTGGTACAGATACCACAGATTTGTCATCCTTGTTAAAATTTGATCTTATCTTTCAGGTATGGAACCAGAGTCTCAAAGAATGGAGTGACTTGCCCAAGGCCCTTAGGGGTCAGTTGAGTAAGGATTTATTCACCCACATCCCTAGGTCCAGTACTGCAAAGAAAATAGGAACCATGGCTTGGGCTCTTGGTGAGCTTACACATTACTAAGACATAGATAGTGTGTGCAGAGAGAGCCCAGAGGAATGGCGAAGGGAGAGCATCACAGAGGAGGAGGGTCGTGGAGGACGACTAATTCGGGCAGCTGCAAATATTGGTGGAGGGTAGGTCAGGTGGGGGTACAGCAAGGGCAAAGCCAAACCGTGGGGAGGAGATTCATGCGTGAGACATGTACATGAGAGAGAAGAGGCTGGCATGGCCAGAGTGGAGGTTGTGAGTTAGGAAGTGGCAGAAGATAAAACTAAGAATCCCTTGAAGAAAGAGGATCTTTCATCACTTCTGAGCCCATTGTAATGGTCATGGTGCCCTGTACACAACAGATGCTTGATAGGTGTTAAGTCGATCTCCAGTCCCCCTTTTAATGTCATTAATTCACTCAACAAACATTCAGTGGGTGCTTTGCGTGTACCAGATCCAGGACTCAGTGCTGGGGATATGCCGACAAATCAAAAAGACATGGTGACTGTTCCCATAGCACTTACTATTTGGCAGGAGAGGCTGCACAGCCAGATGAAAGAGCTCTGGGCTGGGCATCAGGAGACCTGGGCTCTGAGCTGGTACAGCCACGAATGTGAATTGTTGTTCTGAGAAAATCACTGGCCATGTCTGAGTCTGTTTCCTCCTCCATAAAGCGGTGAGTAAACTTGAAAAGCCACAAATTGAGTCACGTCACTAGCTAGCTTAGAGCCCTGCAAGTTCTTCCCATCACACTTAGGAGTACATTCAAAGGCTCACCCTGGCATTCCTACAAAATAGTGCCCTGCCTGCAACTCCTTCCTAATCTCCCACCACTCCTTGCCCCAATCACTCCGCTCCAGGCTTCCTTCCGCTCGCACCCTAAAGCCTCCTCCACCTCCCACCTGACTGGCTTCTTCTCATCCTTTGGGCCTCACTGTGAGCACCACCCTCTTCTGAGAAGTCTTCCTTGATTACTCTGCCTCTGCAGGAGCCCTCTGTACTCTTGTCACAGCCCTCTTTGCTCCATGCAGCATCTACCATACTTTGTAAGCATCTGTTTAATAATTGGCTACATATTTTTCCCCCTCTGTCTTCCCCCTCTAATTTGAGAGCAAGGATCCTGTCTGCCTTTTCCCCATTTTGTTCCCATTGCCAAGCCTGGTACCTGCTGTAATTATAAATAGTGTAGAATGAAGAAATAAAAGTATTGCCCTGGTGGGTTAAAGGTGCTAGAAGGCTGATTTGACTGGACTTTCTCAGAATTAGTGGTCAAGACCTCCTGGTTGGGATTTTGGGAGATGTGGATTCATAGTCTAATATTCACCAGCTATGTGACCTTGAGCAAATTCCTTTACCTCTCTGGTTCTCAGTGTCTTCATCTGTAAAATGGTGGTAATCATTGTATCCAGTGCAGAGTGTTGTCTTAGGGATGAAATGAGGAAAAGAAGCACTAACTTCAAAGTCTGATGCTCAGGGCTACCCAGTGTAAGGCTATTTATGAATATTATTCTCCATGTTTCCAAATTGCAGAATGAGCTGCCTTGGGTGCTGCAGGGAGGGATGGGAAGGGGTCAGCTTGGTAAGAGGCAGAAGAGCTTCAACTACAGAACTGGGGGCAGGAGACTGGACCAGACCTTCAAGCACCATCCTGCCCTGAACATTAGTCTCTCACTGGTCCTGGGCTATAAAGAAATCAGTCCTGTGAAGCTCTGATTTAATTAGCTCGGTGATCTTGCCCTATCGATCATTCATTTCAAGTCTGCCAACTGGGGGAAGTACGGTTTGCCCATCACCCTCTCACTTATTGAAAGAAAAAGCAGACATCGACTTGTTTATTCAAGCCCAGCTGGGGAGGCCCCTGAGCCCCCTTCCCCATCCTCCTTGCACACGTATTTGAGTTTGGATAAATCTCTCTCTTCTTCACGCTCATCAGCAAGCCCTTTGTCCCCCTTCCCTGGGCTTTCCAGGCCCTCTCTCCATTGCCTCTTTTCCAATTGAATTAGCTTTAATTTTTTTTTGGTGGAGGAAGTGTTTGCGTCATCTCTGGTGCTAAATGTCCTAGCTGTCTCCCTCATCTTGGGCAGTGCCTCATTAACTTAGCGGCTGCCTGCCTCTTCTAGAGCAGCCGTAGCCGTTGGGGCCTTTTTCTGCAGCTGATGGAAGCTGCTGGGCCTGGAGGAGACCCAGTCAACTTGGGGCTTTCTGGGGGGCTCTTCTCTCTCTCACCCTCCTGTTTATCTGTAAGTCTCCAGCTTTCCTCGGCCCTTCCCTTCCCCTCTGCTCCCCTCCCCTCTCCCTCCCTTTCTCTCTGCCTCTGTCTCTCTCTCCCTGCCTGCCTCCTTTTATCTCTGTCACTCAGCCTCTCCTTTTTCCCTAGAAACAGAGTTCAGACTAGCTTAAACATGAGATTCTGGCAGGAAAGGGGAATATGCCATTACAACTCAGAGGAGCCGCTGGGATCTACGTGCACTCTGACTGTTCCCACCGTTGCCCGCCTGCAAGTCCTTATTTTCTTCCATTGGAACCGTAGCAGCCATTAACCCACGGTTGCCCCAGACGTGTGACAATGAAAGCCCCAGGGATTCTTGGTCAGGGAATGGGAAGAGAGGGACCTGGGGTCTAATAAGTTGGGAAATGGTGCACATGATGTGGGGCGGGGCTCTTGGAGAATCACAGAACACGCTGGGAAAGTAAAGGCTCTGAGAAGGCCTGCAGTAATAAACCTGTTGAATTTTGTTTCATCCAAAGATTTCTGAAGATATCCACTTAGCCAAGTGCTGCAAGGAACTAATTCCTTTGGGAAGTATTAGCCTCATCTAACAGGGCTCTCTTCCCACTCCTTCTTCTTTGACAATCAAAACACTACTTGCTTTTTTTTTTTCTTCTCTATTTTTAAAGATCCTTTCTATGTTCCATCTTCTCAGATGCACCAAGATCCCAAGGAGGAACTAATTACCCCTCATCTGTACCCAGAAGAGATAAATTTGAGACACTGTTGAGAATTATCACAGCCAACCCCTCACAGTCTGCCTCTGGTTTCATAGTCCTCAAGGGCAGGCACTAAGAGGAAGTAGGCCGCTTGGCAGTCAGACACAGAAGTTCGAATCCCAGCTCCGCCACTTGGTGGCTGAGCCTTCCTGGGCCCGTTGCTAAAACTGTCGTGACTCAGTTTGCTCACCTGTGAAATAGAATCATGACACCTACCTTACAGGTCCCACCAGATCATACAAGAATTCACTGAGATAACAAGATAACATCAATGAAGTGTGGGACTTCTGATGGGGGCTCAGTACATTCTGGTGTGTGTGTGTGTGTGTGTGTGTGTGTGTGTGAATTGAGGTAAATTTCACACAACATAAAATTCACCATTTTAAAGTGTACAGTTCAATGGCATTTAATACATTCACACGGTTGTGCAACCACATGCATCTGGCATTTTATCCAGTTCCAGAACATTTTCATCACCCCAAAGGGAAATCTCATACCCATTAAGCAGCCACTCCCATTCCCCTTCCCCCCAGCCCCTGGCAGCCACTACTCTACTTTCTGTCTCTATGGATTAACCTACTTTGAATATTTCATATGAATGGAATCATACAACATGTGACCTTTTGTGTCTGGCTTCCCTCACTCAGCATCATGTTCATCATTTTGAGGTTCATGCATATGGTAGCATGTTCAGTGCTTTGCTCCTTTTTGTGGCTGAATCATATTCCATTGTATGGCTATGCCATATTTTGTTTATCCATTCATCACCCAGTACATTCTCTATTAGAATTATCGAAGGCACTCCCTTCTCTCCTTTGAGAAAGTGGTGAAGCTTAATTCCAATTCATTTGTAGGAAGCACGCTGGAGTTAGAATGAAAAGTTACTGTGAGATGATGGTGTTTGCTGGGTAGAACTCTGGACTGAAGTCAGGAGTCCTGGACTCTGTGTGACCTTGGGATTCTCCCTTCCCCTCTCTGGGCCTCAACCTTCTCATCTGTAAAATGGGGGTTGATCAAGATGATTTCCTGGTTACTTCCTGCCCCAACATTGCACAGTTCTAGATGTCTCTGCATTTTTCCATGAGGTCACCATATCCAAAGGAAACTCTTCTTAGGAATATCAGAAGCCTTTTTTGTTAAATTTTCATTCATGTGTCAGGCCTAGGGGTGATAGAGGCAGAAGGGCTTCAGCGTTTGTCTCTGTAAAACCAGGAGGGACGTGTTGAATTAGGCTTAGTTTTATGCTCCTATGAGTTATACACTAAATGTAATGGAGCTAGCATTTCTGCAGCTTTTCCTGGCCAGTGTGCTGAGGGGGCTGGGATTAGTCACATTTGATTTAAAAAACCAATGCTCATCAGGGAGATCAGCTTGGTGCTTTGTGACCACCTAGAGGGGTGGGATAGGGAGGGTGGGAGGGAGGCGCAAGAGGGAGGGGATATGGGGATATATGTATACATAGAGCTGATTCACTTTGTTATACAGCAGAAACTAACACAACATTGTAAAGCAATTACACTCCAATAAAGATGTTAAAAAAGAAAACCCAAAAACCAATGCTCATGAACTGGACCCATCTGTCAGCAGTCTGGGCTCTCCAGGTAAACGGTTACATTGGATCCCATCGTGGTTTCCATGAGCACCTAGGATTCGGAGTTTCTCTTTGGTAGCTCCTCATCAAGACATATTTTGACAAACTAAGACTGTCCACATTTGCTTGTGTTAAAATAGAGCAGCTGGTGAACAGGGTCTAATTAGACATTAATGAGCGTTGCAGCATGGGAGCCCCGCCACTGACGTGAGGACTGATCGTGAGCTGTGCGGTGCATAGCGGTGGTGAGAAGGGGAATCTGCTAGGCATTCAGGGGATCCACAGTTCTCACTCTCTGAGTTTAGGGATCTGGCCTAGGGATGGAGACCCACAGCTGGGCCTTGGAGGAAGAGGCTGCTGACCCACTGTTATCTGTGGGCAAAGAGGAGACCCACACCTCCTGGGTGCCATGCAGTCAAGAGCTGTCACCCTGGGCAAGTTATAAAAGGTAGCGTTAAGCATTAGACTATATGCTCCAGGTGGGGAAGAGCCATTGTTTCACACTTTTTTGCTCACTGTTATCTCTTCAGTGCTGGCACAGGTCTTCACCCATTGTGGGTGCTCAATAAATATTTGTAAACTGCCCTAAAGCCAGGAAGCTGGAATGTATTAAATGTGGGATTTGAAGCCAGGCACCTTAGAGCAGAACGTGTGGGCTTCCGATCTGATACAGTCTTCCTTGTCTCGCGTGTATCACAGGGTGCTGTCACTGTCCATCTCCTCTGCTGCGCCATATGCTGCTTAGGGAGTTGTTTCCTCATCTTCATATCTCCAGCCTCCAGCACAGGGCAGGGTCTACAGTAGAGGCTCAGTAAGTGCTCATTGGGTAAGATCTCAGTGAGCCAAGGCCAGATTTCTGCAGCAGGAGGGACTCGGGTTTTAGCCTGAGAACTGGGACTATTGTGTATCCCAGGCCCCAGCCTGGAGCATGGCATAGAGTTGGAACTTGATATTTGTGGGCTAAATGGAAATGTCCGTAGCAACCTCATTCAACCCAAGAGAATGAATCATGTTGCAGGAGGGACATTTAAAAATGTTGTCATTCAAGATACATCGCCTGAGCACCAATCATGGTTAGGCCACGCACCTTTCTGTCCATCGCCCCCATTTTTATATGAGTGAAATGAAGGTCAGGGGGTTTTCTTGGATTGGGCTCCCAGGAAACAGATTCTGAGATGGAAAGTTGCATGTGGAAGGTTTATTGAAGAATGCTCTCAGGAGATATACCTGGAAGGGAGGAAAGAAGGAATGAAGGTATGAATGAAGGAAGGAAGGAAGGAAAGACTGGTGGAGATGAGACATTGATCCACTGTGCAATTGCTACCGAAGCCTCAGCTGATCATGCAAGGACCTCTGGTCCACCATGCTCACTGTCACCCAGTATGGAGGCCAAGGGCTTCCCTTTCTTCCAGCAGGAGGTGGCTGGTGATGGCCCCAGATGGTGTATGTGTGTGGTGGGGGAGGGGGTGGTGATAACATCCGATCAACAGACCCACAGCCCTCAGTGCCCCAGTAACACTGATATGTGCTTTCTCCATGCCCATTCTGGTCAGACAATAATTTAGGATGTGTCTTTAGAGAAGACTGACTTGACTTCCACTGGCTCCAAGATTTCTCTGGGGAATCATCCACTCCAGATCTGCAAGCCACTCTCTAGCTCAGGAGAAGGGAACACTTGAGTATTTCATGCACGTTTCCCTTACTAATCCATCCAGGACCTAAATACCCAAGACCTCCAGGAAAGGGAGGCTGAATTGCTTGGTGGTTACAATCTGGGACCCCTGAGTTAACAGACATGGGTGTGATCCCTCCTCTGGCTGTCCCGGCTATGTGAGCCTGGTGCGGGGTCTTCCCCATCTGGCACTTCAGTTCTCTTCTATGTTAAATGGGGTTAATACTTCTTAATGAACATTAAATGAGGCAGCACAAACAGTACCAAGGATACACTTAATTCTGTCCCTTCTTTCTTTCCCCTGCAGCGCTGGAGTGAGGCAAATGGGGTTCTTTTAACTTGTGTCTTGTAAGTGTGGGATATTTGGCTCCAAAGCCAAAGCCACATTCACTAGCTTTTAATACAGGCCTTTTCCTTACCCCCAAGAGAGGTCATTTGACTACATGCCAATGTTTAGTTGATTTAAGAACTTGGTGTGCCTGTCACCTCCAAGGTACTACACATTCTGAAAAGTTCCTCCCAGTCCAGCCATTAATCACCCTCTGTAATTAAATAACACAGCAACCTGTAATTAGGGTATTGATTTGTTGGTTTAATTGTTTACTCGTGGGTTCTCTATCCAGCCTGTGAGCTTCATGAGGGCAAGGACTATGTCCATTTTTATTCACTGCTGGGTCTCTGTTGCCTGCCCTGGCAGTTGACACATAGACGATTTTCAGTAAACATTGGTTGAATAAAGGAATGAGTGGATACAGGGGTTCATGGCCGAGTTTCTCTCAGGTATTAAACTAAGTGTGAGAGAGGGGTTGGCAGTTAGCAAGGAAACTCAGTCATAATGATTCTTTGCATCTGGACTGTGCTTCACAGCTTAGGCAGTACTTAATACTGATGAGTGCCCATGGTGAAAAGGATGAGGATGAGATGATGGTGATGACGGTGAAGAGGATGGTCACGTTGATGACAAATATGACGATTGGGATGGAGATGACGGTGATGGTTGATGACAGCAATGATGATGATACCATTTCTTGAACTTTTATTACATTCCAAGTATAGATTACATGCATTATTTCACATGATTCTTGCAATAACTCTACATTTATTATATCCATATATATAACTCTACATTATTATTTCCATTTTGCATATGAAGGAGTGAGATTTAAAGTATTGCCTAAGTCATCCAGCAGGTAAGGGGCAGAGTTGTGACTTGAACACAAGTCTGTATAACTTTGCTCTCATCCATGAAATTCTAATGCTTTTTTCTGGCCATGGTCTCAACTAAACTCTTTGATGTAATAAGGCAGTCATTATTATCCATATAGGTGTTGAAAGAGCTTCAGAGAGGGAAAGGACCTGGCCAAGGTCACACAGCCCAAGAGGGACATAGCTGGGACCAAAATCCTACTGTTCTTATTTCCAACATGAAACTTTCCATTATAGGACAAGGCTTAGAGATTTAGGCATCCTGAAATAGAAGGGAACATAGAGGTAGGATTCTCAGATCCTAATTCCAGCAGCACCTCTTTCTAGCCACATGAACTTGGCTGTGCCTCTGTATCTCACTGAAACTTGGTTTTCTTATAGGTAAAATGGAAGCAAAGAGGTCTCCGTCATGGGGACTGGATGAGGGTTTACTGACATCATAGGTATGGAAGTGATTCATAAACCATAGATCTCTGTGCTGTTGGATACTGTCAATTCCAGTGCCTTTATAGCTCTATGCTTTTGATGGTCCAGTGAAATCTCTATGTGGTCAGTTTCACTGCTTAAATGAATCACCTACCCCTAAAGCCCTCGCTCTCACATCCAATGGCTCCCAAGTAGCAACAACAAATGCTTTCTTCGAAAACTGAAAAAAGAAATGTCTAAATGGTGAATCTCAATGTTGGTTAGATTTATAAGAAAAAGCCCCTTCCTATTATGCTCCAGTCACCTGGCTAGACTTTCTGTCCAGCAAATATTCCATTTTCAGTCCCTTCTCAGGGATGTACTGGATGTTTCCTCTGCCCTGAACTTGCTTTCTCCTCCACTCAGTGGAGTGTCAGCTCAGATGTCACCTTCACAGATATGTCTTCCTGCCCACCCCGTCCCCCATAACCACTCTACACTGTTCTGCTGTTTCTCCAGCATTCACCAAACCAGCTGGAATTACCCAGTCAGTTTATTCTATTCTCTGTCTCCAGCATGAAAACATATGCCCCATGAAATCTGGGCTGTGTCTGTCTTGGTCATTGGGGTATCCCCAATGCCTGAATAAGTGACTGGCAAAAAATAGGCGTTTAATAAATATCAGTGTAATGAAGCATTGAATAAATGAATTCTATCCCATGTTACTTGGGGGTCCTCGTGTTATGGATGGACTCTGACTCAATCTCAGAGAGGAGATGCCACATCCCATTTCCAGGCCCCTGGGTCACCGAGCGTCATGGCTGATACATGGCCATCTTTGTGGGAAGGCACGAGATCTTATTTCTCGGCTGGAGCTGACACCAGGGCCTCCTGCCAAACACGGGCGAGGCAGCTGAGTCCGCACTCTGAAGGGCCAGGAGCAGATGGGCATCCCGGTCCGTGCTGTTTCTGGAAAAACAGTCCAGTTTCCTTGTTTCTCTCCACTATGTGAAATCTACTGTTATCCTTTTGTAAAGATGTCTGAAAAAGTGTAAAAGCACATTTCCCGGATCTGGGGATGAAATAGTTTGTGCAATTATAACCCAACACATCACAGAAGTCAGATTGGCGCTTGCTGCCTGCATAATTCATCACTCAGTTTCCTGTCAGGGTCTAAGACCTTTCATATCTGGTAGACACAAAAAATTAAGTTTACGTTGCTTGATTAAAAATTCAGAAGTTTAGGGCTTCCCTGGTGGCGCAGTGGTTCAGAGTCCGCCTGCCGATGCAGGGGACACGGCTTGGTGTCCCGGTCTGGGAGGATCCCACATGCCGCGGGGCGGCTGGGCCCGTGAGCCATGGCCGCTGAGGCTGTGTGTCCGGAGCCCGTGCTCCGCAACGGGAGAGGCCACAACAGTGAGAGGCCCGTGTACCGCAGGGAAAAAAAAAAAATTCAGAAGTTTAAAGGGAAAAAAAGGAGGATGTGAGTTGTATCATCATTAAATAGAGATAAAGCATTGGAAGAGGAAACATGAAAAAAAAGTGGAGACAATGAGAAAAAACCTTGCTGGTAACTTGTCATTTCTCAGACTTAAGAATGTCAATGGAAACTTCACTAATTTCTTCTCTCTAATGGTCAAGATTCAGGGACTATGGCAGATGGGAAGAGAAGGGCTTTGGGACTCAGAGGGTATCCTAATTCCTTCCTTCCTCCCTCCCTCTCTCTCTCTCTCCCTCCTTTCCTTCCTTTTTTTCCCTCCCTCCTGCCTTCCCTCCATCCCTCCTTTCTCCCTCTCTCCTTCCTCCATCTCTCCCTTCCATTCTTCTCTTTTTCTCTTCCAAAATTTTATTTAAGTCCCTACTCTTCACAAGTCACATTGTAAAGTCCTAGGCATATGAAGCCAGATAAATAAACCAGAGTCCCATATTGATGAAGGACCTGCAGGCTATTTGAAGAAAAGGGAATTACAACCCAGAGTGATCAATGATGTGATGGTGGAAGCAGAGGGAGCTGGGGGGACGAA
Source organism: Delphinapterus leucas (assembly GCF_059928025.1). Taxonomy (NCBI): domain Eukaryota; kingdom Metazoa; phylum Chordata; class Mammalia; order Artiodactyla; family Monodontidae; genus Delphinapterus; species Delphinapterus leucas. The sequence continues at coordinate 20,415,874 of NC_143142.1, forward strand.
GAGGTGGCAATGGATCCAGCCAGGGAAAGATCAGGGAAGCTTCCAAGAGAAAGTGAAGCTTGAGTTGGTTCTTAAAGAAGGCATAGGTATTAATCAAGTGATAGACAAGAGGTGGAGTGGGGAATGACGTTCCATGTAGGAATGAGCAACATTTGCAAAGGCTCTGAGGCACCATGGGGTACAGTGTGTTTTTGCAAGGGGTATAGACTGGGTGGGTGGAGGTGTGGTGAGAGTGAGGCAGGGATCAGGCCATTAGGCAGGGCTCAGGTACTTAGCTCCCACTAGACTGAAAGTTCCTTGAGGGCAGGGACTATGTCTTTTTTATTCTCTCACCAGTGAGGCCTCATTTCCTAGCACTTTGTTCGTCACAAAACAGGACCCAGCAGGTATTTGTGGACTGGTTTTTGGATTCCAGAAGTCACGGGAGAGACGTGGAAGAATCTCAAGTGCAGGAGCAATGAGATCATATTTGCTCTCTAGGAAGGTCCTTCTGGGTGGATGATGGGTGAGCAGTGGCGTGGAGGAAGAAGAGAGGAGCTAGCTGGAACTGTAGGCTTGGAGACTAGTCAAGGCTGTTAATGGTCCCCCACTGTCCAATTTCCCCTTCTTCCTTTCGGTAATGGAATCCTTTGAAGCTGAGTGGGACACAGGGCTGCTTAGCTAGAGACTACATTTCCCAAGCTCCCTTGCAACTAGGTGTGGCCATGTGGCTAGCTTCTAACCAGTGAGATGTGAGTGGATGCCATGGGTGCAACTTTCACACTACCTCTTTAAAAGGAAGCTGTTTACCTGTAGTCATGATGATGGGGCGATAGGTGCAACCATAGTGATGAGGGTAGAGATTGGCAAACTCTGCCTGTGAACCAATACTGGCTGGCCATTTGTTTTTGTACATAAAGTTTGATTGGGACACAACCACGCATATTCATTTACCTATTGTCTGTGGCTGTTTTCTTGCTACAGTGACAGAGTGGAGTGGTTGTGACTGAGATTGGTATGGCTTTCAAGCCAAAAATATTTACTTTCTGACCCTTCCAGAAATTTGCGCAACCCTGCTCTAGAGGATGGCAGAGAAACAATATGGAAGGGATTAAATGACTTTGAACAGAGACCTGGATGAAGTGAGGCAGGAACAAGCCACCTGGACATCAGGGAAGATACTTCAGGCAATGGAAATAGCAGGTGCACAGGCCCTGAGGTGGGATAAAACTCAGGTCTGCCTGTCTTTAACACTCTTTTCCAACTATGCTATCCAACTCAGGACATGCTTTCCAGAGCACCTAACATGTGGTGGCATGGGTCAGAGGGCAGGTGAGATCATGGAGTCTACCAGACCCAACTTCTGCCCTCAGGGGATTCACAGATTGGCAGGGGAGACAGACTCATGGTGGACACAACCTGATGGCCCCAGGCAGATATAGAAAGGGTGACATAAAATAGGAAGGGGAAGGGCTTGTCTAGTCAGGGAAGGACTTGCCCTGGACATCAAGGGCAAGTGGAATTTCTTTAAACTCCTTGTTTTAATAGTATAAATACATCAGTGCACAGCTTGATAAATTTTCACAAGACGAATGCCCTTCTGTAACCAGCAGCTTAATCAAGAAACAGAATGACCAGCTCCCCAGAAGTCCCTTAAGACCCCTTCCAGCCACTCCCAGGTAACCCGTAGCCTGACTTCTAGCAGCATAGGTTAGTGTTGCCTGTTTTTCCATACAGTGAGTCCTCTTTTGTGCCTGGCTTCTCTTGCTTTACTATGTTTGTGAGATTCATCCATGTTGTGTGTAATTGTAGCTCATTTATTCTCATTACTATGCAGAATCCCAATGTGTGAATACGCCATGAGGTTTTTTTTTTGTTTTTTGTTTTTGCTCGCTCTGCTATTGCTGGAGACTTGAGTTGTTTCCATGTTTGGCCATCCTGGGTGTTGCTGCTATGACATTCTTGTACGTGTCTTTTGGTGAACATATGTACGCATTTCTGTTGGGTATGATCTAGGAGTAAACTTGCTGGGTCAAGAGGTATGTATAGGCTGAGCTTTGCTAATGCTGCCAAGCTGGTTTCCAAAATGGTTGTACCAATTAACACTCCCACCAGAAGCATGTGAGCGTCTGAGTAATTTATCTTCGCTCACACTCAGTATTATCTGTCGTTTTCATTTTACTTCATTTCTTTTTATTTTCATTCTTGGTGGGGGTGAGAAGGTACTGCATTTTGGTTTTAATTTTCATCATCTTGATGACTAATGTTGTTGGGCATGTTTTTGTATGTTTGTTGGTCATTTGCTCATCCTCTTTCGGTGAAGTGCTTGTTCAAGACTTTTGCCTATTGTTTTCCTATTCAGTTATCTACCTTTTTCTTATTGGTTAGAAGGTATTCTTTACATATTCTGGATATGAGTCCTTGATAGAATATACTATGGAGATGATCTCTCCCACTCTGTGGGGTGGGTTGCCTTCTCACTGTCTTAATTGTGACATTTGACGGGCAGGTGTTTTTACTTTTAATGTAGTGCGTTTAATTGATATTTATTTATTTTTCTTACAGTAGGATAGCATTTTCTCAAGTGTATTTGAATGCAGAAAGCAGCCTTTTCCAGTGGGGGGAGGGGTTCGCGCAGAGGTGGGGAGGTGGGAAGGTCAGAGCGTTGGAGGAAACAAGAACATTGGCTGTGACCTGACATTCAGGGGGTGTAGGAGTCTGGGCATGGGGTGAGGCTGGAGAAGGTGTTGGGGGCTGATCACGGGGGCTTTGTAATTCCAGGATGTGGAGTTTGGACTTCCTTCCTGAAGTCCACAGAGGGCTGAAGTGTTGAGCAAGGGCTGCCAAAACCAGAGCCTGTGTTAAGAATATCAGTCCAACACTGAGTATTAGGATGCAGGTGAAGGGGTGAGGTGAAGCTGGGGGAGGCAGGGCTGTTGGGGGAAGAAGGGCCCAGGCTGGACAGGCCTGGGGCAGCTGCATAGATAGGACTTGGCATTGCTTCTGCACAGATGGGTGTAGACTGTAGCTGGGGCATGGGGATACATTCATGGATGGCATCCTCAAGGATCACATCACAGCCCTCTCAGGCCCTGACAGTCTGGCACTGTTCTGCTCTTCAGTAAAAGCTTAGAAGACAAGGCGATGACTCAGAGGGTCACAGGCCAACTCTTAACCTGTCAACTGTCTGAGGGCCTCAGAAGTGAAGGGTCAAGGCTGTCTGTTCCATGTCTAGGAAGAACCCTGTTTCTCTGAGGTGAAAGACATGGCAGAGGCCTGAGAAGAATTGGGGGGTTCGAGCAGGAGACCTGGATTACAGGCCTGGCTGTACCTCAGCTCGCTGCTATGTGTCCTTGAGGTCCCTTCCCCTCTCTGGACCTCATTTTCCTTATGCACAGTGAGGGTTGCAAGACTCAGATGAGCTCACAGGCATGAAATGCTTTGTGACTAATACTTCACAAATGTAAAGGATTACTGAGTCCCCTGTTCCCAGGAACTAGGGACTGCATTTAGCTTGCTAACAATTATGCCAGAGGTGGTCTAAGGAGCCAATATTGCTGGATCTTACCCCGAATCAAAGAAAGTGTGTTACCTGCGCTTCCTTGCTTCCTAAGTTACTAGGACTTGGCTACCAATGCCAACCTCCCCTTTCCTAAATCCAAACATCTTAAATCCCAGATATGGACATTGAAATTATCTATTTTCATTGGTAATGCATTCTTTAGCCCCTCTAAGGTGGCTGACAAAATAATAACAGCAACATCTTTTTAGTACATCCTTGGGGCAGAACACCATACTGGCCACTATGTAGGAGATGCACTTGAAGATGTGGGCAGAGGGGGCGACATGAGCAGAGGCACAGGGTGGGAAATAGTATGGACTCAAAGAGCCTGTGATGGCAAGTTGTATGTGTCAGCTTGGTTTGTCTCTGGCATCCAGTGATTCAATCAAACCCCATTCTGTTTCTGTGAAGGTATTTTGCAGATGTGGATAACATCTACCATCAGTTGATTTTATCTTATTTATTTATTTTTTTAACATCTTTATTGGAGTCTAATTGCTTTACAATGGTGTGTTAGTTTCTGCTGTATAGCAAAGTGAATCAGCTGTACATATACATATATCCCCATATCCCCTCCCTCTTGCATCTCCCTCCTTCCCACCCTCCCTATCCCACCCCTCTAGGTGGTCACAAAGCACCAAGCAGATCTCCTTGTGCTATGCAGCTGCTTCCCACTGGCTATCTATTGTACATTTGGTAGCATATATATGTCCATGCCACTCTCTCCCTTCGTCCCAGCTTACCCTTCCCTCTCCCCGTGTTTTCAAGTCCTTTCTCTACATCTATCAGTTGATTTTAGATAAAGGAAGTTATCTTTGAGAGTGAGGGTGGGTCCCATCCAATCCGTTGAAAGGCCTTAAGAGCCAGACTGGCGATTCTGCCCCAAGACTGCAGCATCAGCTCCTGCTTGCACACTTTCACGATGTGGAATTGCCCTACAGATTATAGACTTGCCAGCCCCCACAACTGCATGAGCCAAGGCCTTGGAATAAATCTCTTAATAGATCTAAGTCTAGGTCATTATCTATGTATCCTACTTGTCCTGTTTCTCTGGGGACCCCTGATGGATACAGAGTCCCAAGTGAGAACTTAGGGCCAGGGTCAGTGGGAGCAACAGGAGATGCTCTTTCATTCTTCACTTCGCTGCTCCGACCACAAAGACCTTTCTAGTCCTCAAATGTACCAGGCATGATCTAGCTGCCAGGCCTTGGCATTTGCTGTTTCCTCCCACTGGAAAGCTCCTCCCGTAGGTACATGAATGCCCTGTATTGCCATTTGGTCTGGATCTCTGCTTAAATGCCACATCTGGGGCGGGGGGGCTTGCCTGACTCTTCCAATTTAAAACATCCACCGCCATCATCCTTCTTTACTCAGATTAATTTTTCTTCCGGACAGTTACCACTACTTGATACTTTATATATTTCTTTTGTCTGTCTCACCCACTGGAATATGAGCTCCTGAGACTAGAGACATTACTTTTCCACTTCCGTGTCTTAGTTACTAGCATGGTGTTTGGCACAGTGAGGGCACTCAGTGGGGTCCAAACTGTGGTGGGTTTTGAGTACCGTGCCAAGTAATTATAAGGAGTTTAAACCAGCTTCACCAACCAATCTCCTGTCGACAGCTGTGGACCCCCGGAGAGTCGCTGTGTGGGGGACTTGCAAAGAGATGCCTGGGAGAAACAGCTTGGAGGCACTTGACAATTTTCCCTTATTTCTGATGATCCATGTTGACTGGCCAAGTTGTTCATGAAGGAGGCCTTATGATGTATCTCAAAAAAGCAACCGTGGCCTCTCAATCACTCAGCACTTTTTGGAAGGAAAAATAGATATCAAAAACGAAAGTGCACAAACAGTAATATATGATATCAGATCCATTATTCATTACAGCAACATGGATGATGGCGTTTGGGAAGCAGCAGTTGCACCCAAAAGATAGACGGGCAGTTTTGACATGTCTTGCCAGACAAGAATCACCCACCCCACCCCTGTCCCCCCACCATCCTGGCCCAATTGCAAGGAATGACAGAATTACAAACAAATCAATCAGGCAGAGAACAGAAGCAGCAGAGACTCAGGGCTTGGGTGGTAGTGAGAAGATGGAGTGCCAGTGTATCTCAGTCAGGGGCAAATGGGTGGTTGGTTGCCCACAAGACAGGTCACTTGCCTCCAATACCTCACACAGAGCGGTGATCTGTCCATGGTGCTGAATTGTACTACTCTGTTAATTTGTGTTGGAGAGAAGTCACAGGAGACGGTTATCATTCATTCACTCCTGTGTTAGAGTGAGTTTATTGTGGATTGATGAAGCTGGAGTTGGGAGATAGATATTCAGAAATCATAAACACATAAGCCTACAAGGGCCAGTTGATAACATAAACAAGGGAGAGAAGTTGTAATACAATAGGGAGTGGTGGGGATTGTGGCTAACCAGATGGCACATGTCCCATTTAAATAGGTCAGCCACCTCTCATTTCAAACTGAGTTTGAGACCATGTGGGAATGTGAGAAGAATTTTCCAATCAGAATTTTTTAGAGGAGCTATAAACCTTTTGGATGGACTCTCTTGTGTTTTAAATGCTTACAGCTAATTCAAAGATATTCTTGAGTAGCCCCTTATTTTAAGATGGAGATATTGAGTCCCAGAGAAGGGAAGGGACTTGCTCAAAGCAGGTCAGCAAGTTGATGACAGGGTAGGTGCTGGAACCTCAGTGCCTGACTCTCAGTTCAGTGACTTTCCTTCCACTCCATCTTGCTTTCCTGTTTGACAGGAGAGGCTTCTTCTCTCTGAGCTCCAGACCTACGAAAGGCAGGTAAAGGGATGGAATATGAGGGTGGATGTTTGAGCAAATCAATCCTAAATTTTGCAATAGCACAATGTAGCTGCAATTATTTCAACACATCCTAGCTCAGTTGGAGTGCCAGGCCTAGGGGAGAGAGACCGAGGAAAGGAGACAGCAGGATTGGAGGGTCACAATGCCTTTGAAAATATGGATGTCTCCTCTGGACCACTTGCAGGATGCTGGGACATCCCTTGGGGAGCACATTTGGCATCAGAGCCGATGCTCCCCCTCTTCCTTTCATCCTAATCAAGCTTCATGAGAACAGACCCTGTGGCCCCTGATCTGAATCCCAGTAGTGGTAAACTCTCCCTGTAGGAGTTCTCCGCACCGGAAAAATCAGGCAGATCATGGAGAAAAGCCAGCCAGAGTGTATCTGGTCTAGCCAGGAGCCCCCTCCCCCCCCTAAGTCCCAGCCTCATCCTTCTCCTACTCCCTGGCTGGGAAGGGAGCTCTTGTCCCCAAAAGCTGGATGAATCTTTCTCCCTCAGCAATGCTGGGGACATAGTCTACATTAAGCGAATCAGCAAGGCCATCTCAGAAGAGACCAAATAGGAAATAAGAGTCCCCATTGCCTAATGGGACTTATCAATTATGATCTAGGGCCATATTTCTTTGAGGGGTGATTGTTTCACGGAGTCTGACATCTCATATAGCTTTAAATTACTCACAACCGGGACAGCTTACAAGATAGCAGTAAAATCAGGAGAGGATTGGGCAATGTAATTATAGTATGGAAATGATGTTGATCACTCAAGCAGGGAGAGACCTTGAATCGAAAACCCTGCTCTCTCTCCCCACCCCCTTCCTTCTAGTTCTCCTGTTCGGGACTGTAGAATACACAAAGCTTGGGAAACATGAGGGTAACCTCGCTCCTTCTCAGAAGCTGGAAGTTGGCCAGGTCTCTGTGTAGGGTGTTACGAGTGATCGGGCTGGAGTGGACCAAAGGATCAGGACCAAGGACAGATCCCAATCGGTCTTGATGGTCACTATCTAAAGGCCAGAAGACAGGAAGGAGTCTGCAGGAGTTGCTGATTGGTCAAGCTTATGGAGGTAACAATTTCCTAAGTTCTCAATATATGCTAATAATTATAGTAGGATCTGGAATTATAGAGATTCTTCCTTCCTTCCCTCCATTTCCTGAGTGTCATCTTCATGTCAGACACCATGTAAAGCTTTGAGGATACAAAGATGAATTATTTCAACTGTTTAATGAGCACATGCTGTGTGCAAACATTGTGATAGAATCCAGATAGAGAAAAACGTGTTATTCATTCAAATACTTATTGATGACTAGTTGACTAGTTGACTAGTTCGTAGGATTGCTAAACTTCTCATCAAACCCATTTCATCTTCTTCCTGAACATACAGTTAGGTTACATTTCCCAGGCTTCCTTGAAGTTAGGTGTGGACATGTGACTGAATTCTAGGCAATAGAATGTGAACAGAAGTGATGCAGTTCACTCCCTGGCCTGGCCCATAAAATCCTCCTACCTGTGATCTTCCACGCTCTTTCTGCAACCTGCCTGCTGGGTGTCAACACCCACTTGTTGAAACTGGCAGAGCCATAAGTACATTGGGTCCCTGAATGAACACGTGGCACATAGCCCCTCCCCCATCCCAAGCCTCTACTGACCTGAACCTGTATTGTATTATCAGGTGAGCAAAATATACCTGTGCTTCTTGAGCTGCAGAAATATGGGGTTGTTGGTTACTATGGTTATCTAGACACTATAACAGGTATTGGGGGCATAAACATTCATGAGAGCCTTTCCTTGCCATTTACGGTGGTCCAGGGAGCATACTGAGTGCCAGGAATGTGAAACGCAGTTCATTTATTCAAGTGCTCGGCTCTGAGGTTATAGGGCTACATGATAAATGAATAATAATCAATTGCTTTTTCCACAAACATTCATTAGGTAACTAGTATGCTCCAGTCTTTGTGTTAAGCTTTGGGGATATAAAGAATAATTCATTCAGACATGGATTAACTTTCTACCATGTATTAGGTACTCGATTAGGCATTTGGGGATTAAAGATGAACAGAGCTCTTATCCTCAGGGGGTTCACCGTTTGGTGGAGAGCCAGGTTACGGTGGTGCAGTGCAAAAAGTGCTAAAATAGAACTTTTAATGAGATACTGCAGGAAACCAGGAAATGATCTCTGCTTGGGTCTGAAGGGGAAGGGGAAGGATTAGGGAAAATTACAAACAAGTGGGGGCTTTAGATCTGGACTTTGAAGGATGATTATAAGTTTTCTAGGCAGAGAATAGGTGGAAGGGAAGTCCAGGCAGATGGAACAACATGTGCAAAGGCGATGTGTCCTGGGATCAGTGAAAAGTTTGGCATGAATGGAGCTCAGGGTTATGTGGCAAGGACAGAATCAGGTGAGCAGGGCTGAAGCCAGAATCTAGGACAAATCCTTGTCTCTCTTTCTGGGGGGTGTATGTTATTAGAGCCAGGAGGGTTCAGAGCCTGCAGATTAATTCCATCTTGGACTGAGGTGGGAGTAGACACTATCTCTTAATTTGCTCCCACCTCCATGGGCAGAGATTGTTTAGTTCTTCCTTTTCAAATTATACGTTTAATGCATGTGCAACTTTATGAAATAATCCCACTAATATCCCCATTTTATAAATGAACAAACTGACGGTCGGAGAGGTAAATTATCCACTCAAATCACACAGCTGTGCGACTCCATGGTTGGCATTTAAACCTCCAAGTAAGACCACATTCCCAATATGTTTGTGGCCCTCAGCAAGGCAGGAAACAGGTTTTCTGTCCCAATGATGCAGACATTCTGAAACCCTCTGGGGTTAACTGGCTGTATTGGGCAAAGGCCAAGGAGCTTCCCCTCCAAAAAGCTAATCGGAACTAACTCAACACTGAGCTCATGTGCATGTGTGTGTGGGGGGTGTAAGGGTGGGGAGAGTCCTAGCTGAGCCCAGACCAGTGTCAGCTGTGCTGGAAAGGAATAAATCTCTTCATGAGCCAACATTAATACAAGCTTGGCAGGTTCTGGGCAGGCCTCCGGTTGATTATGCCAATGGACGCCAGGGAGGGGAAGATTGAGCTGCCGGGGGTGGTGTGAATATACATCACATAAGGTAATGTCTTGAAAATATATAGCATCCAAGCAGGCAGGCATCTGAAGGTGGGGCAAAGGGGGATGGTGGGGGAGGGGTAGCATCTCTTTTCAATTATGATGACCAGAACCCACTGAACGAAGTTCCCAGACTGACGCCTAGGGCACTTACCCACTTGCAGTGGTACCAATCATTCACTCCTCGTGTGTTTATTGAGCACCTATTCAGTGCCAGGCACTGGGGGTATAGGCTGACCATCCAGGTACGTCGCTGCCCTCATGTAGCTCCTAGTCTGGTGGGGCAGACAGAACTAAGTAGACCATCATGCCTGTTGCATAAAAAGCGCATCAAGGAGAAAAACAGAGTGGTGAAGGCTTAGATGACTTAAGTAGAGGTCATGGAGGACTGCCCGGAAGAGGTGACATTTGAAATGAGAGCTGAAAGATGAATTAGGGTTAACTTGGTGGAGTGTGCATTTATATAGCAGAGAGTAGGAGACAGAGAAGAATCATATAGAGGCCCTGAGGCAGTAGGGTTTTTGGAACTTGTGAGCAAGAAAAAGTAGGCCAGGTTGGCTGGTGCATGGAGAGACAGGGCTCAGACATATCTGAGATTTAGACAGAAGCCAGGCCAGCTGTGGCCTTGTGGGAGTTGAAAGAATTGGACTTCATCACAGAGCAATGGGGAGCCACTGAAGATTCTAAAGCAGGAGAGTTGCTGATCAGATTCTCCTTTCTCAAGGTATCTCATCAAATCCTCACTGCAACCTAGTGAGTTAAATATAACGATTCCTTATTATTTGAGTGAGGAAACTGCAGCTCAGACAGGTGAAGCAATTTGCCCAAAGTCACACAGCAAAGGAGTGGCACACTGGTCCTGTTGTATCCCAAAGACAATAAGCAATTGAGTGCGGATTCTCTAGCCCAACATTATGGACTTGTAGCTAAAAAAGAAGGTTTGGATTCCAGAATATGAAAGGAAAACTCAAATCCCTAGATGTATCTTTGGTGGGAATCTGACAAATGTTGGGAGGTTCAGATCAGAATTTGGGAGCCATGGATAGCCTGGAGAAAGAACCCAGTGTCACCATGACCTGCATAGGAGTTTGGCTTGGGGGTGGCTAAAGGGGACCATCTGAGGGTGCCAAGGGTCTGCAGAGAGCCAGTTACCTCAACCAGACAGGGCAGAGAAGGGGCCACCATGGGCTGCTCACTCCAGCTTGGGAGGCTAAGAAGCTGCCTCCAGCATCCATCCACTGGAAATTCAAAAGGAAACTAACAAAACCTAAAATAAAATGGGAGATCCTCTCCCCTGGAAGCATATTGTCAGCTCGAGTTTGGAAAGAGTAATCTAATTCATCTGCCATATCTTTGCAGGCTCAGATTTGGCAAAGGTTATAGTAATAATGGAGACCAGCAGTAGCAGTGCAGTCATTTGGCAAATGAATGAGCACTACTGTAAGCCTCACCCTGAGCTAGGCACTGGGGTTAGAACAGAGAAGAAGGTGGAGATGGAGGCAGCCCTGCTGGAGCTTACAGTTTGGCCCAGGGTGGTATTAGCTATGCTTTGTTGAGAACCTACTATTGCACGATTGAAACAAGATGAGCCATGTACACATCCCCTTCTCTAAACCTCACAGCCATTCTGTGGGTTTGGTACTTGTAGTAGACATTGCTGGTCCCATTTACCTGACCAGTGTGCCAAGCCTCCAGCGTCTATGAGTATTGGCTGCTGATAGCTCACATCTTCCCCGCTTCTGGAGATGTGCCCTAGAGCCACCTTGCTCAGAAATGCCTGCAGAGTTATGCACACCCGGAGGCGGTCTTTAGATGATGACTGACTCTTACAGGAGCTCCGCTGGCTTTCTGTGGGCAAACATTTTGGTGCCATTCATGCTCAAGAGCTCCCCGTGGGATCAGGCAGAGACTGGACCTCAACTGAAACCGCATATTTGCTTTGCTGCTGCTTCTCCTTTGCTGGCCAGCTCCCCCTATCCTTACAATTTTTCTCTAGAGCTCTCATGCAATTAATCTCTTGCAGAAGAGTCCTTATCCAGGCCTCAGGAATGGGACTAGGGTGAGGCAAGCATGGCACTCAGGGCACAAAATTCAAGGAGGCACTCATTCTCAGGGTCTGACCTTGCACTTGTATGAGAAAGAGGGCTTCCTTATATTTTCCACCCTGGGTACCTGGATTGCCTCATTCTCATCCTGGCCCCAGTCCCAGTCTTAGTTTCTCCTTCCAGGGAACATATTTCAAGACAGTATCTTTATTGTATCTAATCCATAGTAATAGATATCAAGTTGGACAGACTAAGAAATGTATCCAAGATCCCAGATTTTGTTAAGTGATAGAGCTCAGACTGTTTGAAGTTAAGTTTATGTAGTCTTTTCCTATGATCTTATTACCGTTGGGACAGTATGCCCAGTTATCTGGGGAGCAGAGACTCAAAAGGTGAGATAAATTGAGGAAAGAAATCCCAGATCCTGGGCTTCCCTGGTGGCACAGTGGTTGAGAGTCCGCCTGCTGATGCAGGGGACACGGGTTCGTGCCCCGGTCCGGGAAGATCCCACATGCTGTGGAGCGGCTGGGCCTGTGAGCCATGGCCGCTGAGCCTGCACGTCTGGAGCCTATGCTCTGCAACGGGAGAGGCCACAACAGTGAGAGGCCCGCATACAGCAAAATAAAAAGGAAATCCCAGATCCTGGGAGAGACCTCCGGTTCCATCTGGTGCAGCTTCTGCCTCCCAGCATCTAAAAATAGTTGCTATGACCATTTTAAGGATGAGACAAATGGGACCCAGGATATCAAACATCCAGATCTAAGCCACCTTGAAGACTTAACTCGCTCTTCCGAAGCCCCCTCACTAGTGAGGGAATAGAACCAGGACTTGAACGCTGAAAGCATCTCTGGCTTTGACACGCTGAGATAGTCTCAAAGGCTGAGTGGGACCTGGGAGATTGACAGGTGGTGAATGATGGGCTGGCATTACCCAAGAAGGTCAAACCTGGATCTGACCCCGGCTCCAGAGGAATGGGGGCCGCCCTCCATATCTGTAAGCCCGAGTGCATGAGGCTGTGTGTTGGGTTGGGGTTTGTTCTCTGTCTGGCACCCACGCATGACCTCACAGCTGCCTCTGTTGAGTTCTGACACATTTGGTGCTCCAGGAAAACCAGCTCTACTTTACCTTCCTCTCAGTCTTATTGTTGCCTGTTCCCCCAAACAGAGCAGTTAATTGTGCTATTGTTATGGTTGAAGACATCCCCTCCTTTTCTAGTTTAGCTTCTGAGCTGAAGCACTGGTTGTGCCCACCATCTTGAAATTCCTAAAATTAAAATGCAAGAAGGAAGGAATTGAAGTATGGCTTGGAGAGGCTGGGTGTGTGTGAACTTAGGCCAGTCATGTCCCAGCCCGGACTACAGTTTCTTCCTCTGTCACTTGGTGAGAGGAGGGCTCTGTCCAATCCTGTCCCCTCTGTCCAACCTCCTAGGTGGCCCTACCTCCCACAGCTATGCTCTTCCATATGTGCAAGTGATATGCACCAATGATGTATACAAGCCTAGGAGGGACTGATTCTAGAATATGAGCTTCTGGGACCTCAGAAATGAAGCAGATGTTTGTCATGCACCCCCCACTGTTTGGGGATACTTCAGTGTTGCTGAATGTCTCTCTGTACCCAGTCCGACTACCACCACCCTGCAAAGCTCCAGTCCCCTGCACTCTGGGAACTGCTCCATTGGAAGCTTACTGTCTAGGTCTAAATGGCTCTTGTAAGGCACCATCCTTGTTCTTGTGTGAAACTCATGCAAGAGAAGAGCTCTATTACCCTATTCTTTAGAATTTTGGGTCCAAATCACTTACCCCAACCTATTTCTTATACTGCCCTGGACTGTCATCTTCCCCCAGGATTCCTGCTTCATCCTGGTGGATGATTCCTGCAACCCAGTTTTCCATAGATTCTTGATAAAGAGGACATGTTGCCCTTTATGAAGATCTGTGTGTCCTTAGTGTTGTCAGCTAGTCTAAAGACCAGGAGCTGTCTCCCTATACTCTGCTCCTTCCCTGCCTCCCCAGCATCTATATAATAAAGACCTGAGTCTTGCAGCCACACTACAGCAAGTCTCACTGAACTTTTCCCACCTCAGTGTCACTGTCCAGACAGTTCTGCCTAATCCTGCATTGGAAGGATGAGTCCTAATCAAAGGTCAACAGCTAGTAAGAACTCCATCTGAGTTTTGATGACAGGGATGCAATTAGAAATTTAGAGAGCTGTGGGGTTCCAGAAGGGGGAAGGCAGGATACGATTGTCACTCTCCACTTTTATTTTCCTATAATCCACATGGAGAATAGAAGGCTTGCTGGGTGATGTTCAGGAAGCCGGTTCTCCTCTCTTAGCCTCAGCATTCCCCATCTGTTCAAATGGGTGTGCTGGATGGGCTCAGAGCCAATGATTCTCTGAGATGAAGCATTATATGCTTCCTGCTGTGTCTCGCTTGGGCCTCACAGGGCAGAAGGGTTTTGAAAGCATTCATCAGTTAATGCATCACTTGTTCATTAAAGATTCTTTCTGGACATCCTCGTAGCTCCTACTTTTCCAGGCATTTGACCCCCAGCCCCACCGGTGCTGACAAATTGCTGCTTGAAGTTCATGGTCCCAGAGGCCTTCTTAAAATGTCCAGGAATGCAGGCATGGGGGGTGAGGAGGGAGATTGGGGAGGTGTTGGCTGGAAGCCACAAGCCACAGCAGTGGGAGGAGGGTGCAGGGGGTGGGGTGCAGGCACCCCGAGATTGCTCAGGCGGAGAGGCGGTCAGCAGCGTCCTGACTTTGAAAGCAATCCAAAACAAGGTCTGCGTTCTAGTCTCCAGTGATGTCACAGCTAATCATTAGCCTGGTAATTACACTGAAAGCCTTCTGCGATCTCATCCTCAGCGGGGTCATTAATGCAAGGCAACCACACCAGTAAATGTCTCATTAGTCTTATTTTAGACTTATGTATTTTTCAGGACTACAGAATTTTAATAGTCTGCCCTCCCCCCAGCTCCCCATTCTGCGACATTAATATCTATTCCACATGCCAGATTCTTCCAACTCTTCCCCCTCCCTGTTTTCTCTGCTCAAGCCCCCAGAGGAGGTCCAGCAAGGAAGGAAGCCTGGAGTGGGGGTCGAGAGGAGCTAGGTCTTTGCCTCCCTCACCAGTCCTGGGTCTGTTTCTGGCCCCAGTCTCTTTTCTGTAATGACAACCCTTTCCTGGATTTTCTATGTCTTCCTCAGGAAGCTTCACTCTTTATTTTAACCCTCTTTAAACCTTTTTCTCATTATTGAAGAAATGCATGCTCATTACAAAGACAGGAAGAAAACAATTACCGTTCATCTCAGACCCCAGGCACAATGATCCTCTCCCCACTTCTTGCTCACCCCCTGTCCCGTGATTCTGGCTTTTCTTTTGTCACTGGAATGGGCTGAGCTTCCCTGCTCTCGGGGCCTTTGAACATTGCTGTTCCTTCTGCCCACAGCGTTTACCTATCTTCTCTGCCCTTGGGTGACTCCTACTCTCCCTCCAGGGTACTGCCGAAACACCACTTCCTCCTGAAAGCCCTCTCTTTCTTCCTCCACTTAGGGTTGTACCTCTGCCTTTTGATGCTATTGCCCATGTCTTACACACACATGTCATAATCACCATTAGCCATCTACATGTAACACTAATTGTTTGATTGCGGTCTCTCTGACTAGACAGATTGTTCCAGGTGCCCAGGGAACACCCCTATGTGGTTCATTAACCTTTGGTCCCAGTGGTCACCTCAGGGGCAGTTGATACAAAGAGGTGTCAGTAAGTACTTGTTGAATGAGTGGATGGATTAATGGATGGGTGGATGGATGGATGGATGGATGGGGAGCTGAACTTATTTTGGAATATTCTCCAGTCTTTCCTTTGCATTTTTAGATACTGTTGAAATGATACAACATGTACTTTTACATCTTTTTTATTCTGCATTGTTCTGCATGTTAACAGCTGTACACATTTTTGATGGCTGTGCAGTACTCCACTGGGCAGATGTTCCCTAATTTACTCACTCATTTCCTACTGATATTTCCTGTAAGTTAAGGCTTTGGGTTCCATCCCCAAGCAGCAGGGTTCAGATTCTGCTGTGCCACCACCTCAGCAGTGTGACCATACAGTTACAGACAAGTGATGTAATTTCTCTGTGCCTCCGTTTCCTCATTTGTAAACAAGGGTAATAACTTATGGGGTTATTATGAGGGTAAAATCAGTATAAGTACATAGAACAGTGCCTGGCACCCAGTAAACGTTAATTATTGCTTCATGGTTGTCAACTATACATGATTTGGTGAGGGATGTATGAATGGGTGGAGCTTGATCTGTATCTCTGACTATTCTGTTAGGATAGCCAGGGCCTTGCTGAAATCCTAAACCTTCGAATGCCCAGGATAAAAGCTGAAACATCTTCTTTTCCCATCATGAGCTCACAATTTGGGGAGGCCTTTCTCCAAAGCATATCTGCCAGCAACCTGCACTATCATTTCCCCTTCACTATTCTGGTCTCACCCCAGATCTTTCCTCTCAACAGTGTGGTGGAAAGAACCAGGGCTTTGGAGTCAGGGAGGCCTGGGCTGAGACTGCCACTCTGTCCCTTGTGAACCAAGAGACCTTGGGAAAGCAGCTTCCTGTTTCTGAGTCTGAGGGTCATCTGTAGATGGGGCCAGGTGCACCCAGCTTACTGCAGGTTGGGAGGATCAAATGAGCAAGTGTGTGTCTGGCATTTGACCCATGCTGGCACCCCAGCCTCTGTGGTCACAACCCCTCGGCAGGTGCATGGATGCCCTCTCTGTGGTAACTTTTCAGGTGTCTCCCATGTGCTGGGCGGGACATGGTGTGCCATATCTCACTAACTGGGTGAAGAAAGGAAGAAAGAGAGCAGAGGAGCAGGTAGGTTTCAACTATGGGAACCCAAAGATGCAAAACAGACTCTTTCCTCTTCTTTATAAGCAGTAGCCCTGAAATGTTCATGCTCTCACTGTGAGGTTTGGGGCAAATAACTTCACCTCTCTGAACCCTCAAATTTTTTTTAGCATCAAGCAGGGTGAGAGGGATCCCTGCAGGGTGGTGGTGATGATTCCATGAGATGACATCTAGTGAATGCTTCACCTGAGTTAGTTAATATTTTTTTCTGGACAGTGGTAAGGAAAGTGCCAAAAAGAACTTGAAAGTCATAGAATCAGTGACAGGGCTGAGGAAGGCCTCAGAAATCAGGTCTCTTTACTCCTGGTGCCATGTCGCCTGCCCTGAGCCATGCTGACTTGGGACTCCAGGATTTATGCTTATCGAATTCATAAAACAAGAGGCAGCTCTCACCCCAAATGTTCTCTTGCCTACTGAGCCTGGAGGTTCTCCTACCCTGGTTAACACACCAGTTCATAGACATGTGTCTTGAAGTTTGGGGACCTTCCCACTGATGTGTATGCACCAAGGGGCATAATTGGAGTTGGTCTTTTTTGCTGCTGGATATCCAGAAACTAGCACAGTGCCTGGCCCACACACAAGTGGGGGCTTAATAAATACCTGTCATATGAGTGAATGAACACGCTTTTACCTTGAGAAGAAGCTGCTGCTGCAGAGAGGCCAGCTGCCCAGCCTCCCTCCCTGGCTCCTTCCCTGGAGCCTGTGATATTTAATTAATATGAGCCAAGCAGAGCCCACTTTATGGTGCTGGCCCAGGGGCCACCCGTAATTGAGAAATGATAGGAGGCACCTGCTACTTGACCTTGGCTAATGATGGATAGATCCACACAGAGATCAGGAGCCAAAGACCCAGGGACTGGAGCATCTGTCTAGAGAGCCCAGGTGGAAGGAAGGGAAAAGAGATGTTTGCTACCCTGGCCTGCAATCTCAGAGGGTGGGTCAGCTCCCAGGAAATTCTGATGATGCCATTTCCCCAGGGGGAAACCCATGGAGGTGTCACAGGCTCACCACATGCCAGGCTCCGGCGAGCACTTTACAGAGAGCTTCAGAATGGCAGCAGGTGCTGCTCTTTCCCAGCATCCTGACATGCTGGGAACTCAGTACATATCTGTCGGATGGTGAGTGAATAAGTAAAAGACTCCAGGGACACTTTGGAGGGAAGCAGAATGGAAAGAAGATCCCCCAAGCTGCAGCGTGGACAGTGGTGCAAGGGGCTGGGACGTGGATGGGCACAGAATCCCCCTCCCCTGCTCCTGCCTTTGGCTCCGGTGAAGTTTTGGGACTGACATAAAGGGAGGACCTTTATGTTGCTAACTCCAGTCTGATGTCATCTTCTTCACTCCCCTGGCCCCAGTGTCTTACCCACCAAAGATGCAGCCCCTCATTTCTCTCCTAAGAGGAGAGGACACTACTTGAGAGAGATGCTGCTCTAACGTTCAGCTCTGGGGTGGGGGTGGGAGGGCGGCTGCAGGACCCTGGGCGTCTTCACATCTGTGCTGAGCAATGTCTGGGTGCAGAGAGGAACTCGCAGGGCTCTGTCATGCCCTCACACCACAGTTGCCAAGAGCATGAAGGACAGAAATGGAATTCCAATTACAAGACTCCTGGAGGGCCATGGGGGACTTTGGCAGGGAGGGAGGGCATTTGGTTCCAGCCACAAGGTCAAGGAAATGTGGACCTCTGATGACCAGGAGGTGCACAGAAAATGGCAGTACTGCAGAGCACAGCACTTTAGAGTTTATAGAGCATTTTCAGATCCAGCACTGAGATGAGGAAGAGACGATTGATGTTCCCATTTGTCGGAGGTGCTAAATGCTGCTTGGAGAGCAGATGCACCATCTCAGGGCCCAGAGCTGGGAAGTATCAACCCTGAGACTCCAGCCAAGGGATTCCTTGCCAATTCCTTGCCCATGGCCCCCGGCACTGCCTCACCCCTTCTGAATCTGCAGGCTTTGCAGGGAGTGTCCCATCTCTCTCTTTTTTTAAATTGTGGCAAAATACACTTACAACATTTACCTCTTAACCATTTTAAAGTGTTCAGTTCCATGGCATTAAGTACATTCACACTGCTGTGCAGCCATCACCACCGTCCCCTCCATCCATCACCATCCCCTCCATCCATCACCATCCACCTCCATCCACCACCATCCACCTCCATCCATCACCATCCCCTCCATCCACCTCCATCCATCACCATCCCCTCCATCCACCTCCATCCACCTTAATCCACCTCCATCCACCTCCATCCACCTCCATCCCCTCCATCCACCTCCATCCACCTCCATCCACCTCCATCCACCTCCATCCACCTCCATCCCCTCCATCCCCTCCATCCACCTCCATCCACTTCCATCCACCACCGTCCACCTCCGTCCATCACCATCCCCTCCATCCACCTCCATCCACCACCATCCCCTCCATCCACCTCCATCCATCACCATCCCCTCCATCCACCTCCATCCACCTCCATCCACCTCCATCCACCACCATCCCCTCAATCCACCTCCATCCACCTCCATCCACCTCCATCCACCTCCATCCACCTCCATCCACCACCGTCCACCTCCATCCATCACCATCCACCTCCATCCACCTCCATCCACCACCGTCCACCTCCATCCATCACCATCCTCTCCATCCACCTCCATCCACCTCCATCCATCACCATCCACCTCCATCCACCTCCATCCACCTCCATCCCCTCCATCCACCTCCATCCACCTCCATCCACCACCGTCCACCTCCATCCATCACCATCCCCTCCATCCACCTCCATCCACCACCATCCCCTCCATCCACCTCCATCCACCTCCATCCACCTCCATCCACCACCGTCCACCTCCATCCATCACCATCCCCTCCATCCACCTCCATCCACCACCATCCCCTCCATCCACCTCCATCCACCTCCATCCACCACCGTCCACCTCCATCCATCACCATCCCCTCCATCCACCTCCATCTACCTCCATCCACCTCCTGAATTTTCTGTGTTCCCAAACTGAAACTCTGTCTCCATTCAACATTAACTCCTGATTTTGCCCTCCCCTCAACACCTGGTGATCACCATTCTACTTTCTGGCTCTATAAATTTGACTACTCACAATAGCCAGGACATGGAAGCAACCTAAGTGTCCATCATCGGGTGAATGGATAAAGAAGATGTGGCACATATATACAGTGGAATATTACTCAGCCGTAAAAAGAAACGAAATTGAGTTATTTGTAGTGAGGTAGATGGACCTAGAGTCTGTCATACAGAGTGAAGTAAGTCAGAAAGAGAAAGACAAATACCGTATGCTAACACATATATATGGAATCTAAAAAAAAAAAAAAAAAGGCTCTGAAGAACCTAGGGGCAGGACAGGAATAAAGACGCAGACGTAGAGAATGGTCTTGAGGATATGGGGAGGGGAAAGGTAAGCTGTGACAAAGCGAGAGAGTGGCATGGACATATATACACTACCAAAAGTAAAATAGCTAGTGGGAAGCAGCCACATAGCACAGGGAGATCAGCTCAGTGCTTTGTGTCCACCTAGAGGGGTGGGATAGGGAGGGTGGGAGGGAGACGCAAGAGGGAGGGGATATGGGGATATATGTATATGTGTAGCTGATTCACTTTGTTATACAGCAGAAACTAACACAACATTGTAAAGCAATTATACTCCAGTAAAGATGTTTAAAAAAAATTTGACTACTTTAGGGCCCTCATATTAGTGGAATCATACAGTATTTGTACTTTTGTGGCTGGCTTATTTCACTTAGCATAATGTCCTCAAAGTTTATCCATGTTGTAGCATGTGCCAGAATTTCCTCCCTTTTTAAGGATGAATAATATTCCATTGTGTGTTTATACCATATTTTGTTTATCCGTTCATTGGTCGATGGACATTTGGATTGTTTCCATGTTTGAGCTGTTGATGCTATGAACATGGATATATAACTGTTCCTTCAAGACCCTGTTTTCCATTCTTTTGGGTATATACCCAGAAGTAGAGTTCCCAGATCATATGGTAATTCTATTTTTAATACGTTAGAGAACCACCATAATATTTTCCTTGGTGGTTGCACCATTTTATTCCCCACCAGCAATGCATAAGGGTTCCAATTCCTTCACTCCTCACCAACATTTATAATTTTCTGGAGGTTTTTGTTTTTGTTTTTGTTTTTGATAATAACCATCCTTTCCCCCCACCCCGCACCAGAACCCATCTTTTTTAAAAAACTGAGTTATGATTAACATACAATATTAAATAGTAGCCATCCTAATGTGTATGAATAAATAGTTTTGATTTGCATTTCCTTAATGATTAGTGATATTGAGCATCTTTCCATGTGCTCATTGGCCATTTGTATATCTCTTTTCCATGTGATGCAGAAAGAAGGGCCTAGGATCTTTGGAGTCCAATAGGTCTTGGCCTAATCATGCCTGAACCTCTCAACTTTCTCGCTGTGTGATTTCGGGCAAGTGGCTTCCCCTCTCTGGGCCCCAGTTTCCTTGTCAAGGTCACAAGTTCAATCTATGGATGGACCAGTTCATGTTTCAGAGGAAGAAAAAATCAGCCTCTCAGAGATGGGATCCTGGTTGCACAACTCGGGGATTTTTCAGAGCTGGTGCTTGGGATGTTGGCCACACACAAAGCTGTATTAGTTTCCTAGGGTTGCCATAATGAAGTGCCACAAACTGGGTGGCTTAAAGAACTAAAATTTATTCTCTCAGTTCTGGAAGTTAGGAGTCTGAGATCAAGGTGTTGGCAGGGTGGGTTCCTTCTGAGGCTGTGAGGGAGGGTCTGTTCCCTGCCTCTCCCCCAGCTTCTGATGGGATGCTGGCACTCTTTGGCCTTTGTTGGAATGTGAAAGCATCACCCCTATCTCTGCATCACCTCCATCTTCACCCACGTGGTGTTCTTCCTGAGTGTGGTCATTGTGAGAAAGCTGAGTGGGAGGGGGCTATCAATCTCGCAGTGGCCACACAGACTGGCAGCTGAGGCCCATCCCTCTCTGATGTCTGCTTTGGTCTTGCTTCTGACTGGTCCAGACTTCCACCAGTAGCAGCGTCTGCTCTGTCACACTATCTCTGAAACCCCTTGACCAGGCAAAGATCTGTAGCCCAGTGCCTTAGCTGCGAACTTGAGCATGAGTGCTCTCGTTTCCTCCCTTATAAACAGGGAAGATTAAAATCCCTACCTCATCATGTTGCTGTGAGGTTGGAAAAAGACTATGTATGTCATGACGACAATGATGAAATTTCCTGGGAGACCCAGTCGGTCCCCAGAAGATCGGCATCTGCAAGATGTGATCTTGGTGAGTCACCACAGAACATCAAGTTCCCTGATCGTGTCAGGGGTAGCCTTGGGAGAGCAGCATCAGCCAAGCACAGCCCATGAGCCAAACCCAGCCCACTGTCTGCTTCTGTAAATAAAGTTTTATTGAATCACATTCATTTGTTCACACATTAGCTAGGGCTGCTTTTGCAATATAATAGCAGAGTTGAGTCATTGCTACAGTGACCATATGCTCTACAAAACCTAAAATATTTTATTATCTGTCCCTCTAGAGAAAGAGTTTGCAGATCTCCGGCATAGAACAACATGAGCATTGGTACTTATAAGACCAGAGTTTAAAACTCAACTTTTGCCCTTCCTTGCTGCGTGACTGGTGTGTGTTATGTGAAATCACTGTTCCTGATTTGCCACATTGAAGTGATAAACTTATGCCATAGGATGATTGGGACAATGAGATGCTCGCGTGAAATGCTCTCCCGTGTCTGCTTGCAGGAAGAGCTCAGTGAAGCTTTAGGCCATAGGTGTTGATGTGTCATGGTCTCTGGTATGTGGTAGGTGCTCCACATATTCCTGTGGCCAAATGCAGGAATTTCCCGTTTTTTAGGCTGAGGCAGAGTTTGGGGGCCTCATCTCTTTGCCCACAGAGTCTGGAGGAGTTGCTGGTCCCCTGGGCACTCAGTGACGCCAGTTAATGAAGCCGCTCCAGACCTTCGTGGCTCAAAGTGCAGTCCGCAATTCAAAAGCTGCCCTCTGCCATTCTTTACCCCGGGAGCCCTTTTCTGTCCTGGTACCCTGTACCTCACACTCAGCCCCCATCACTCATGTAAGTGATGGAAGGAAGTCAGTCAGAAGAAAAAGATAGATTGAGTGCCTCTGTGGCCCTGGCATTTCCCTCCAGATCTCTGGATTTCCATATATTTGAAAACCTAATATAAACAACAGAGAAGAAATTTGCATTTTGGGCAGCAAGGAATGAAAAATTGAGGTGGCGTAATGTATTGCCACGCGCGGAAGAGGGATGACCGTGGTGAGGCCAACGTCTTACGACAGACCCAGTAGGCCGGTGGCAAACTCATTTCCTGGCAGAATACAGGGTTCATCTGCTGGAACATTTAACAGGCATCAAAGAAAGATCACTTCCACCTCTCCCCGCTACCTGAGATGCTGCACTCCTGCCTTTCTTTTTGGCATTTTATTAAACTTCTTTATGTGGTTTTAATACAATATGTATGATCCACATGGAGACAAATAAATTCTTATGTACTTTTCAGGATTCGGAGCGTTCTAATGGTTATGTATGCTTTATTTATATTTTCTGAGAGACATTAAAAGGGGGATATATAAAAATATGCAACCGAAATCGATGGTGATTTATGGTTACTTACGGAGTGATGGCAAATGGGAAGTTAATTTCCAGATGTGTGGAGATGGAGATGGTGCGGGAGGACTGTGGTCTGCAGTAGTGGCAAGGGGTGTATTAATTCTGGCAAAGGCTGGATTTGGTGGTAAGTATGTCATAGTGATGCTCGTGAGTCTGGAACATTTTAAGGAAGTGGTGTAGAGCCGGGGGGATGTTGCTGTTGCAGACAGGAAAGGGGATGCCCAGAGAGTTTAAGTCAGTTGAGGTGTGCAGGAGCTGAAATTTACACTGGTGGCTCTGGAAATCCACTTGGGGGCAGGGGACCAGGACCTGCAAGCTGGCAGTGCCACCCACTTTATGGTCTAGATAGGCATTAATTTATATATTGCACTGGGCTTGGGATGTTGGCTTGTTAAGCTCCTGCAGGGTGGAGGGATTCAGAGCAATCACACAGAAATAAGCTCTGTCTCTTAGAACGCTTTCACCCATGCCCTGCTAAACTGCCCAAACTCTGCCCTCCAAGTCTCATGTCCATTTAAGCTCTTAATTTCTGAGTCAGTGATTCCAGGGAACAGCTGTAGTCTAATGGTTAGAGCACAGGCTCCAGAGCCAGACTTCCTGGGTTCCAATCCCAGCCTCACCACTTATGAGTTCTGTGAACTTGCGCTAACTGCTTAACTTCTGTGGGGGCCGCATTTCCCCATATGTGTAGAGGGGATGATGACACTTCACCGGGAGAAGTGCTGTGAGCAGAGGATGGTCCAGTGTGTGGCAGGTGTTTATCACAGCATCCCCAGTCTTAATAAACGTCAGTTTTCATCACTACCGTTACTCTACCTGTCTCACCTTGGATAAGTTCTTACCCCTCTCTGGGCCTGTTTTCCCATCTGTACAATAAGGGATTGAATTGTGTCTTGGGTTTTAAGGGGAGGATTCCTAAACCTGGCAACTCCAACATTCACTAATGCTAGTGGAATATTTACAAGGGGTCCCATCTTCTCTTGGGCTCTATGTGTCAAAAGCCATAAAAGTGTTCATTTCCTCTGGCTCAGCAGCTTTTCCTTCTGGAGCTTTTACCTTAGCGGGTTAATCATGTGTGTATGCAAAACAATAACTACAAGCATTTATGTTGTGCTGTTTAAGGTAGAGGGAAAACTGGGAGTGACCCAAACGGAAACAGTAGGGGATTGGTTAAATAAACGGTGATGCGGCAGTAGAATACCTGTGGCTGATTGAGCCCTTACTGTATGCCCAGCCTAGGAGGAGCACTTGACACCGGGCATTACTTTCAGTCCCCCAATCCCCCAATCCCCCTGCTAGGTTGCAATTAGTTCTTGTAGTTTGGCCCCAGGGGAACCGAGCTTAGAGAAAAAAACAAATCGCCCAACCTGCACAGCTGGCAGATGGCAGAGCTGGGAGTCACCTGACCATCTGACACCAAACCACACTGGCCTCTTTTTTTTTTAAACCACATCACACTCCTCAGGTTGATGTCAGGAAGGTGGCTCTGAGGAAGAAAGGAACATTGATGACAGCTGTGCGTGGATAGTCACCTGTGACATACAAGCCTTCAATTGTGAGAGCACACGGTTGCTTTCACACTGCTGTGAAGCCACCATCCATGACTTAACGTGAACCTTTATCATCGTGTGTTTGTGAATTTGCCTTGATCACCTTGCTCTGGTTTTTCTCTTGTGGGAAGAATTCACCTCTTGTTTATTCCAATGCCAACTTCTAAGCTCCAGGATTCTGGTGACCCAGTATCAGGTTTATGCTTCTACTCTACACTTCACCCATCCATCTGAGTGTACCACAGGTATTCATCCAACCACCCAGTCATCCCTGGACTCATATATCCATTATCCATCCATCAATCCACGCATCCATCCATATATTCACCCCCCATTCACTTATTTACCCATCCATCCAACCATCCATCCATCCATCCATCCATCCATCTATCCCTCCTTTTCATTTATTCATTTATCTATTTCATTCATTCATTCATCAAATATTTTTTGAATACCTCCTATGTACCAGGCACTGTTCTAGGCACCAGGGTCACAGAAATGAACAAATCAGACACAGTCCCTGCCTTGAAGGAGATCACAGAAAAGTAGATTCATTGGATGAATAAGCAAATCATTTTGATCACTTCCTGGTCAATAAAGATTTATGTTATCTTGCTTTATTTTCTCTTCATAGCATTTATCACGACCTTCCAGTACACTGTAATGTTTACTGTTTATAGTCTGTCTCTTCACATGTTAGCTCATTTTGTTCTGTACCACTGCATCTCTCATTCCAGAAGAGTGTCTGCTCAGTACACGATTCCTGAATCAATGGATAAATGAATATGTGGGGTGGATTGAGGCTGATGTGATCTTGGCCTCACAAGCATGTGGTGTCATGGGGAGTTAGACAATGACTGAGTGATTAGAAATGTGATGTCAGTTGAGAGGGGGACACACAGTGTGCCACAAGAGAGAATTTGACTCAGCCTGAAAATTTCAGGAAGGCTTCCTGGAGGAAGAGGTACTTCATTGCAGTCCTGAAGGAGGGGTCAGAGTTTGCTAGGTGAAGGGGTTGGGGTGGGGCATGGCCCAGGGAACAACAGGTGCAAGAGCTTTGAGTTACAAAAGAGCCTTTAAAATAATCAAATTCTACCCATGGACAGAGCACTCTCCAGTTGGTAAAACACTTTTCTCCTTTGAGCTATTCTTTCATATTCACAGCGTATTTATGGAGCAAGGCAACCATTTTCCCCTCATATTTCCAGATATAGAAACTGAGGTCCCAGGAAAGTCACTTGGCCAAGAAGTCATATCTTGACTGCAGCGCTGGTTGGCTACATGGCCCTGCCATGCACCATCATGGTCATTGGAATGGGGCTCGATATAACCCACAGAAAGTACTGCTTGCACTTCTCAAATTAGTTGAGATAACCGTTGAATAATTTGTGGATTGGTAAGTGAGTTCTGCTTTCAGGTGAGGTGGTGGCAGTGTGAACAGACTCTGGGACCAAGTGAATGGGGTTCAAATCCCAGCTCCACCTCCTCTTCTGTTTATGCTTAGCTTTGCTTAGCTGGAAAGTGGGATGGAGACCCAACACCCATGAGTAAATCCTCAGTAAATCTAGCGTTTCCTTCAACAAATACTAGTGGAATCTTCTCCATGCAGTCTCTATATTATGATCTGGGGATGCAGTGATGACTAAGACAAGATACTATTTTTGTTTATACACTGATAAGCTCACTAGAACACCTGTCTTCTTGACGGTTTCCAAGGCAGATGTCCCCTTGTCTTTTCCATGTCAGAGCCTATGATTATTTTGTAATTTTGGACAAATCATTGGGCCACTTTGGACCTCAGTTTCCTCGTATTCTCAATGATCTCTCAAGTCAGACCCTCAAGATTGCCTGAGTGGCATGGCATGGGATCCTGCGGCTTATGTGCCCAGTAATTTCCAGAGCTCTGCCAGAGAGGCAAGTCTACTTAATGATCACGAAATTGATCTGGGGTGCTTCCCACAGGAACCTTTCATCCTGTAGGAGCTGACTGTCCGAGAAGATAGCTCACAAGGAGGAATTTATTTGTGATTGTCCCGAAAGGAAAGATAAAGCCATTTTGTAGGCACCATGCCCAGACTTCTGAAAGCTCATTTGCAAGAGAGGCTTCCAAATAATCCATCCCCGAGATGGATCCTGCCAGAGTCTCCAGGCAATTTGTGGCTGCCCTTCTGACCAAGAGGGAACCCTTCTCTGTCAGGGTTTGAGAGTCCGCATAGCACTTGGCCATGACCTAACAGAGACCTTCCTGTGATTGCTGTGTATCACTTACAAAACTCTTTTACACATGAGTGAGGTGTCTTGGAGCAAGAACTGTCTTATGGAAGTTCCAGTAGCTTGAAAAAATAAAGTTTTCTAAGAAACCCAGGAGTATAAAGAGAGGGCTTTCATCTGAGTTATTCCCTCTCCTTCAGACATCTAATAAATCCATCAGTAGGTCCCATCAGTTCTGGCTCCAGATACATCTATGCATCTCTCTCGAGTCTGACCATGTCTGGTTACCTTTGGCACTCCACCCAGGTCCACGTCACCATCATTTCACCCCTGGACAGCAGTCAGGTCCCATCTGGTCCCCATGCTTATTCCACCCCTGCTTCCCTGTCCCCCGCAATTTTTTCTCCACCAGCACGGTGGAACACTCTTCTAAAAAAACGAAGTCAAATCCTGCCTTCCCCTGTTGAAATGCTTCAGCGGCTTCCCATGGATGGAGTTCCGGCTCCTGCCCTTGACCTGAAGGCCAGGTCTGTCTGTCACTGATCCCCCAAACATCATCTTCATCTTCCCCTTACTCACTATGCTCTATTACATAAGCCGCCTTTTATTTCCTTGAATAGATCAAGCCCTTTCCCTCCCCAGGAACTTCTCAAATGCTATTTGCTTTGGGAAGGGGTGTCTCCCCACTCCAACCTCATCTTTCAAGCCTCAACTTAATCATCACTCCCTGGAGAAGCTTCCTGAAAATACCCCCTCAAGTATATTCCCTATAGCAGCATCCAGTTCATGAATCTTTTATAGAATTTATCATATTTTAGAACTGTTTTTTTGCTTATTCTTTGTCTTAGAGTCCTCTAGACTGTAAGCTCCATGAAGGCAGGGACCAGGTCAATTCTGCCCAGTGCTATCTCCCCAACTCCAGTCTCCAAGCCTTCATTTTTCATTGGTGGCATTGGAACAATGATCATTGTCATCTTTATGAAGCGAGATAATGTCCCCAGGGTCCAGATGGAGTCATAGATGTGGAAATGTCTTCATAAATTGGAGTGGTGCATGAGAAGAGGGGGAGGTCCAGGTAGACTTTCTGAGAGCATAGTGAGCCTGTGACCTCTATTTACCTGGGAAGCTCTGAGCTCAAGAAAATGACCTTAGTGTGGGTAAGGGGGGAGAAGAGAGCCAAGGCTTTGGAGTTAGATAAACCTGTGTCAAGGTTGTTTTTTGCTGTCTTATGACATGTAAGGAAAGGGTCTTCACAGCACTGAGCCTGCGCTTTCTCATGTGCTAAATGGGGATCATGTCACCTACCTCTCAGATCAGTTGATGGAGCTTCAGAATGGGCCATGGAAGAGCCTCAGTAGGCATCAGTGTTCATGTCCTAGTCTCTCTTAATTTCCCCTTCCCTCTCCCTCTCCCTCTTTGCCTTTCTCTATCTTTCTCTCTTTCTCTGTCTCTAAAGGTATCACCCACCTCTCTCTCTTTATTGGAAATATCTATCTTTCAAATGTTTAACAGATTTGTGAAGATAATTTCCCCAAGAGGAATTCATCCTATAGGAGTAGGCGGAGGACAGTACACAAGCAGGGAGCAACACCCTAAACTGAGCCTTGCCAGCCCACGATGTGCCAGCCCACGATGTGCCAGCCCAGGGTGGGCCCAACGTCATAACTTTCTCTTTGGCCCCTCCCCAACCACCAGTGCCCTGGCCCCTGCCCAGTGCCATTCCATTTCCAGGAAGGCTCCCTTGACCCGTGGGTCCTTCAGCCACAACAGAGGTGGCGCCGGCTGGAATCCAGGCGTGAAATTATGAAAGAATGGGGCTGTCGCTGCCTCCAGTTGTGCACCGGCCTCAGATGTGAAATTGCCGTTTTTTCCTCCCCGCTCGCCCCGGCCTGTCGCATGCGGGGCGGAAAAGATTGTATTTATCACCTGTCAGGATCTGCCAGAACTGAGTTACGTGAGGCAGGACAGCATAAAATTATCATACACAAGCATGAAATTACAAAATCGCTTGGAACTGAACAACAAAATTATTTCATTTCGGAGGGAGGCCATTCCATTTTTTAGCTCTGACACCTTGACTGCCAAACTTTGAATTGAAATTGAGTGTGAGGGCCATGGAATAGAGACAGCAATAACAAGAAGTAGCATGTAAACTAGCCATGCAGACACACTACATTAATGGCCCCCCAAACCTCCCACCAGAGATATGTAACTGAATAAATGTCACATGTCCCTGTTACTCAACTTGCCTTGCAGCAACTAGAAACGACTTAAGCCAATGTTAGAACCCAGGTCTAATAGCCGAGGGTTCTTGGGAGGGATTGGGTCAAGGTTGGTTCTTCAAATTCATAGAGTGATGCCCCAATGAGACAGAAAGCATGCAGGCTTTGGAGTCAGGTGTGTGTAAGTTTGAATGCTGGCTCCAACATTAGTGAGCTGTGTGACACCAAATGAATTTGTTAACGTCTCTGAACCTCCGTTTTATCATCTGTAAAATGAAAACAATCATAGGTTATTGTGAGGACAAGAATATCTCATGCATAGTGTCTGGCACATAGTAGGTTTTCAATATAGGAATTATGAGAGTTGGGACAAGTGGGTTTACCCACCATTTTCTTTCTTCTTTCAAAGTTTTGTGCCATTTTTACACTCTGTAGTGAAAGCATTTATCCAACAAGCTTTTTATTAAGCATGGAAAAGAAAACTGTGATAGTAGTTTGTGTTTAGATGTAAAACACAGATTGGATATGTTGCTTCCAACTTTCATATACCCGTACTTTTTGACATGTGACTTTGCAATCCCTCCCCTCGGAGGTGGGGCTTATTTCATCATCCAGTTGTTAGTGGACCTGGCCATGTGACTTACTTCAATCAATGGCCTGTGAGCAAGTGATGCAAGGAGAGTCTTGGCCTCTTGCACTCCTGCTGTTTGCTTAAGAATGGCATGCCCTATGTAGACTCTGGTCAATGGAGGTGGAGAGACACGTGGAGCAGCCTAGAGTCAAGTTGAGCCAACCCACAGATCTGTGAGTAAGGGAGACAAATGATTGTTGTTAGCCACTGAGAGTTTGGGGATTGTTTGTTACACAGCAAAAACTGACTCATTAAGTAGCCAGACTCAGATGATTATAAACAGAGGTTTGCTTTCATGAATACTCTGCAGAAAATTTAAAATTCATGTGGGACTCAGGGCAATTCTTTACGGAGTTGTTTTTTGAGGACTTGTTTTGTGAATTATAGTATATCTAGAGGCTTTGTCTTCTGTACCTTAAATGCCAATGTTTCCCCATCAGTATGGGAACTAGTCTAGGACTGTGGGTCTCTACTCCAGCAGACCCAACACTCTTTTTTCATTACATCTATTTTATAACACCCACTTTGCTATCCTGAAATGAAATTCATGCATTTCATCTTCATATACACGTAATTTATTTATTTAATTTTTTTTGCGGTATGCGGGCCCTCACCGCTGCAGCCTCTCCCGCTGCGGAGTACAGGCTCCGGACGCGCAGGCTTAGCGGCCATGGCTCACGGGCCCAGCCGCTCCTCGGCATGTGGGATCCTCCCGGACCGGGGCACGAACCCGTGTCCCCTGCATCGGCAGGTGGACTCTCAACCACTGCGCCACCAGGGAAGCCCTACACGTAATTTTTTAAAAAAATCAATATAATGACCTAACTATAATATAAAGAAGGAATAAAATGAAAGCAATTTATAATAAAATAATATCTATTTCAATATGTAAATTATTGGGAAACCACTATCTGCCAGGAGACATAATGAAGCAGCCCGATGCTTGTACCTACTTATAATGAGTAAGTTGAGATTTCAGACAAATATTCAGTTGAATATTGTCGACATTTTTCTCTGTATTTGACATTTTGAAATAAGAGCTAAATTAGTATATTCATATGTATGGGTGGCATCACCGTGACTGGGGCTGCTGCAGATGTCGACCGATGCAGGTGTGTTGTAGCAACTCACATTCCATGAGCAGCTTTGAGGCCAATGCCTGGATTTTCCAAAATGGAAAACAACTTGATAGAATTTTGGAGAAAACCAAGCACCGCCTTCCCCCAATTTATATTGCAGCTTCATCCCGAGAAGATCCCATGCAAAGTAAAACTGTGCAAAGAAGATTTTGCTGTATTTAAGATGGATTTAGATTCTAGACTCAGGTAATTATTAAGTAAAAAATTTACCTACATGAATGTCCAGAAGGGCATTTGAAATTCCCCAAAGACTTGGGACCATTCTTTTTTTTTTTTTAATTGTATATTTATTTATTTATTTTTGGCTGTGTTGGGTCTTCGTTTCTATGCGAGGGTTTTCTCTAGTTGCGGTGAGTGGGGGCCACTCTTCATCGTGGTGCGCGGGCCTCTCACTGTCGCGGCCTCTCTTGTTGCGGAGCACAGGCTCCAGACGCGCAGGCTCGGTAGTGTGGCTCACAGGCCTAGTTGCTCCGCAGCATGTGGGACCTTCCCAGACCAGGGCTCGAACCCGTGTTCCCTGCATTGGCAGGCAGATTCTCAACCACTGCGCCACCAGGGAAGCCTGGGACCATTCTTCTTGATGTGGGACTGCCCTGGGCGTTGCACGTCCAGTGTGGCTGATTTAACCTTTCCAGTCTCTAGACAGGGTTTCTCAACCTAGGAACAATTGACATTTGGGGTTGGATAGTTATTTGTGTTGGGGGTGCTGTCCTGTGCACTGTCGGCTGATGAGCAACATCTCTGGCCTCCGTCCACTGGCTGCCAGTAGTACCCTCCTCCCCTCCAAGTGGTGACATCCCAAAATACCTCCAGATACTGCCAAGTTTCCCCTGGGGTGCAAAATAACACCCCGTGGAGAAACAGTGGACCAGGATAATACCCCATCGCCCTGAATTCCCCAAATCCTCCTCGGAGATGGCACTGCCTCTGTTAAGAAACACTTGTCCAGGAAGCCCTGGATTTCATTGTCATTTTATTCCAAGAACAGACATGGAGCACCTTGTATGTGCCAGGTGTCATGGATACAGTGATGAATGTGACAGTCCTCTAACTCAAGGAGTTCGAGTTGTTCAGGCCCCATCCTGGAAGTCAACTGTGTATCTCTCCTTACCTCATGCCATCATTCCACCACTCCCCACCCATTCCTCATGCCATCCATTCTAACAGCAGATTTCATCTTGAATTTGTCCACTTCTCTCCATCCCCATCTGCTCTTTCCAGTCTTGCTTCTCTTCAATCTGTTCTCTAACCTGTGGATAGAGTAATCATGTT
The DNA here is from genome assembly GCF_059928025.1 of Delphinapterus leucas. Taxonomy (NCBI): domain Eukaryota; kingdom Metazoa; phylum Chordata; class Mammalia; order Artiodactyla; family Monodontidae; genus Delphinapterus; species Delphinapterus leucas. Next base: position 20,448,010 of record NC_143142.1, read on the forward strand.
AAATTACAAATTCAGAAATTTCATTCTTGCACTCTCCTACTTAGAACACTTCAGTTGATTTTCATTGCACTTAGGGAACAGTGAAAACCAAAACAAGGTTTCCACCATGCTCTACAGGGCCATCCGTCCTGTCCTGACACCTTCTTATTTTCGCCCAGGGGGTTGCAAGCTGGGGCTGGATTTTGGAAAGTCTTGAACGTCAAGCTGAGTGGTCAAACCTCACCCGAGTGACTGTTAAAGAGCCTCTAGTCCTCCGATGGATGTGTCTAGCAAGGCCGGATATCTTCTGAGGGGACGTTGTTCCCTGCGGATCCCTTAAAAAGGGGAGAAGACGGTGGAACTTAGATTATTTCAAGATCAAATCAGAGAGTAGAGGGGCAGAGCTTAACTGAGATTCGAGGTAGCTTCTCCTGATTTCCTTTCCTCTGCTGGGATATGAGCTTTAACATCTTATAACATCTTCTTAGTAGTCTTGCCTGGTGAGTAGTGTTATCCCCATTTTATAGATGATGATGCTGAGCCTCAGGGAAAGAAAGATGATCGCCCAAGACCACTGAGCTTGTGTCAGAGCTGGAATTTGAAGCACATCCTCCAAGGAGTTATCCAAAGCACCACTGCCCCTCATGTGATAACCACAGGAGTCTCCTTATTGGTTTCCTTGAGTCCATTGTGGTCACCCCACCTACTGGGGGCTAAAGTAGTGGAAATGACCTGCAACACCTCATGAGACTTCCCCTTGCCTACTTCTCCAAACCTATCTCTTTATCCTTTCCTCCATCAGTCTCTGAGCTTCAGGTGTACAGTTCGTCTCTTGGCAACTTGATCCTGCCACAGGGCCTTTGCATATGCTGTTCACTTTGCCTACTTCAGGTGCTTTTCACCTTCTGCCCTCTCAAATCTCAGATCAAGCATCCCTTCTTCCTGCAAGTCTCTCCCATCCCCCTCCACACCTCCCCTAGTCTGGGTCAGGTCTATTCATTATACACTCACGCAACAATGTTCTTCTTTTATTTGCATGGTTGGATTTTAATCTAGTCTCCTCACTGGAGCGTAAGCCTTCTGAGGGCAACAGCTCGGGTTGCTTTGCTCATATTAGATCCCATCCCTTAGCTTAGTGTATAACACATAGTAGGTACTCAATAAATTTTTGATCAGGGAAGAGAGGGAGGGAGGGAGGGAGGGAGGGACAGATGAAGGAAGGGAGGGAGGAAGGAAGGCAGGAAGGAAGGAAGGAAGGAAGGAAGGAAGGAAGGAAGGAAGGAAGGAAGGAAGGAAGGAAGGAAGGAAGGAAGGAAGATGCTCTTTTTTCTGTATTCACCACCTCCGCATTTTGTTGTATTGCCCTGAGGGGACTTACCCACTCCTCCTACCACTTGGCTGGGTGCGTGACAGCCCTTCAGGGGACCATAGTGTCTGGAGCCCCAGAGTGAGTTGACCTCCAGCTGTGCCGGGCTGCCAGCGCCCACGAGGAGAGCTGCCGGCTTCAGCGTGCAGCGATGCTGTCATTTTGTGGAGTGCTAACAGCTACAGGTACTGGTCACAGGCCATTGCCCCCAGCCTTTGCCACGTAAATCCTGTAACGATTTGTATAAACTTCTGTTACATGTGTTATTTATCACTACAAATAACTTCGCAGTGGGTTGGACCATGCTCTTTTTTCCCCCACATGCATGCCTCAGGGAAAGGCATGGGCTGAGTGGGTGAAAGGGTTCCTGCAGTCGGACGGCCTGGGTGGGATTCCTGGCTCCCCTCCCATTTACCAGCTGTGTGGCCTTGGGCAAGCTTCTATCCCTCTCTGTGCCTCAATTTCCTCATCTGTTCATTAGGGATAATAATAGTGCCCACCTCAAAGGGGGGCTGGAAGGATTACATGAGTGCAGGTCCTAGGAACTGGAGACAATCAGTGACCATAACCCTGCCCGCAGGAGCTCTCATTCCAGGGAAGGGCAAGAAACATGAAACATAACAAACGAATAATATAGAAGGTCAGCAGGTAAAGGTACCTATTGTAAAAAGAGCAAGGTAAGGGAATTGGAAGTGATAGAGCAGAGGGTTACACTCTCCGGTAGGGTGGTCAGGTGAGCACTCAGTGAGGAAGATGCCATTTGAACAAAGACTTGAAGAAGGCGAGGGTGTGATATTTCCCAATTTCAGGAAGAGCGAACAGCATATGCAAAAGCCCTGAGGTAGGCATGTGCTTGTTCAGGCAACAGCAGGAAAGTCAGTGCTTCTGGGGCAGAGTGAATGGGAGGGGAAGATGAGGTCAATGAGCTAACATGGGTCCAGATCACGCAGAACCTGGGGGTCATAATAAGGACGCTGGCTTTTACTCTAAGTGTGATGGGAGCCACCGTGGGCTCTTGAGTAGAGGAGTGAAAAGACTGGACTTAACATTTTTAAAATGTCACTCTGGCTGCTGCATGGACGATGCATCAGAGGAGATCAAGGGCAGAAGAAGAGAGATTCGTTAGGAGGTCACTGCAGTGACCCTGGTGAGGGGCCATGAGGCTGGGTGACACTTGACACATCTACCCCAGGTCACCCCTCTTAGGGGAGAGGAATCAGAAGTCTTTTTTTGGTCAAGGCGCTCAGCAGGCAACACTCAGGTTGGCTGTGGAGCCATGCCCAGTTTAAGGATGGGCGACATGGTTTCCTGAAGCTCCTTAGCCCTGTAGGACACAGACAGCTTTCTCCTACCGGACTCCAGGTCTGTCCATCCCACCCTGGCTGTCCTCCCTGCCCTCCACCTACCCTGCCAATCCCAGCCAGACTCAGCAGACTGTGGGTACCTGGGCTTTCCCCCACCAGCACCTGGCCCACAGCTGCCCTCAGGGGCCAGCAGGTGGCCCGGAGGAGAGTATGTCTGAGGTCTGATCCTCCTAGATCATTGGCCTGGGATTTGGACCACTTCTGTTGACAGGGCCATGCTCCCTCCAATTGCTCTAAGGAAGAATCCTTTACTGCCTCTTCCCAGCTTCTGGTGGTCGACGGCAATCCTTGGTATTCCTTGGCTTGTAGCTGCGTCCCTCCAGTCTGCCTCTGTCTTCACATCGCTGTCTTCCTTCTGTATGTGTGTGTGTGTGACTTTGTATGTCTCCATATCTGGTTCTCCTTATAAGGTCACCAGTCACTGAATTACGGCCCACCTTAATACAGTATGATTTCTTAACTTGAGGACATCTGCAAAGACCCTATCTCCAAATAAGGTCACATTTACAGGGACCATGGATTAAGACTTCAACATCTCTTTTAGGGGGAATAATTCAAATCAGACCACCATTATCTCCCAGCCTCCTCCTTGGTCTTTCTGCATCAGCCTCTGCCTGTCTCCTCCAGTTTTCTCCCCGTAGTCAGAGAGACCTTTCTAAACGATCTGGAAGAGCCACTTTCTTGCTTTTCACCCATCCATGGCTCCCCAGTGCCCTCCCAATAAGGTCTATAACCCTTAGCATGTAATTTAAGGGCCCTGCTGGTCTGGTCCTTGCAAATGTCTCTGTTCTCCCTGTGTTTGAACTCTTTGTTTTAGCTCAGTGGTCTCACCCCTGGCTGCCCATTAGAATCAACTGGAGACTTTCAACAAACACCCATGCCTGGGCCCCAGGACTCATTAATCAGGTGCCCTGTGGGTAGAGGCTGGCCGCCATGTGCTGTGAAAAGCTCCCGGGTGATTGCAATACGAAGTCAGGGCTGAGAACCAATGCTGTACAAGTGGTTCTCACACTGGGGGACTCAGAACCCTGGGGGGCTTTTTAATATCCCACTTCCCAGTTTCTGATTCAGCAGGGCTCGGCGGAGCCAGAGAATTTTGCTTTTCTAATAAGCTCCCAGGTCATGCTGCTGCTGCTGCTGGTGTTGCACCAGTTTCTCAACCTCAGCACTCTTGATATTTGGGCTCATCATAGTGGGGGCTGTCTTGTGCACTGTAGGATGTTTGGCGGCATCCTTGGCCTCTACCGTTAGATGCCAGTAGCATCTCCCCACACGCTTGTGATAAGCAGAAGTATCCCCAGCCATTACTAAATGTCTCCTGGGGGCCCAAACTGACCCCAGTTGAGAATCGGTGGGCTCTGCCAAACTATTGGTAATTCTCATAAGTGCCTCAGGGCCTTTGCACATGCTACTTTCTTCCTAAGTCTCTGATTACCTCTTGCTGGCTTGTCAGCTCTCCCAGCTTGGCCCCTGAGACGCCTCCTCTGACCATCACATGCCCGCCACCCCACATATCATCCCACTCTCCCCTGTCTCCATCCTGTTGCCCCGAGTATCCCTCCTACTTCTTCTGTCCAGGCCTCCATAATAGCACTCCATTTAGACCAGTTACCTACCCATTTGAAAAGTACTTACTTAACAGTGAGGCACTTATTAACTCTTTCTCTTTATAAGAATAAGTCATTGTACATTATAGAAAATAAATGTACAGCAAAATTCCTCTCCATCCATTCAGCAAATATTTATTGTGCCCCTACTATGTGTCAGTATTATGCCAGGTGCTGAACATATGGAGGCAAGTAAACCATCATGTCATCCTTGGTACAGTGACTTACATATCATGAAACTGGGGGAAGAAAAAATTATTCTTCTTTTTCTATTTCCCAGAGAAAGCGACCATTAACATTTTGCTGTATGTGCCTCCAGGATCGTTTCCCCATAAAATTTATACTTATACATATAAATATACATTTAAATAGTATGTATCTTTAAAATACAGTGCCAGACCCATATGTATTACCCTGTAACTTGCTTTCTTCACTTAATAATTTTTTTTCACTTGAGAATTGATTGTGAGCATCGTGTTACATCCATACATCTTCTATAAAATCACTCACAAAATACCAAGAAGAGGTGGGAGGAATTTTTCCAGGGCTCAGCTGTTCCAGGGCCAGTTATTTCTGTTCTTGAAAAGAAAGATGAGGACAGGTGTGGTTTTAGGTGGGAACAGAGGGAGTGCATCCTCACTCAGTGTTGGCTGCCCCCTAAGATACAGCCCCTCCTGTTCAGGATCTGCTCCCCTCCACATAAACCTGAGGGCTCCAGCCACTCCTTCAAGGTGGGGGCTGTTATCCTCTGATGCAGGCATTAATTATTGTTTTAATAGGGGACATTGAAGCAGGGAACACGAATGCCCCTGGGATGGGTAACACACCCTAAGTAGGCAGTTGTCTCGGTTACCAAGTTGGTTCTCAAGAGTCTAGCACTTGAATCAGAGATCCGAGAAGTAAAGGCAAAAAGTGTCAAGACTGGGCTTCCAGCAGAAACTGGAATACAACACTGTAAAGCAACTATACTCCAATAAAGATGTTTAAAAAAAAAAAACAACTGGGCTTCCAGAGCTCCTGAGCCCAGCCTCACCTGCTGTTAACTCCTTCCACCTCCAACTCCAGATCACTGCTTCAGCACTGATGCTCCCTCTGTCATTTTATACTCCTGGGTCTCGCATGTGTCTTCCCCTCTGCCCTGACACATTTTAGCCCAGAACTGGCTGATGAACTTCTAAGCCTTTTCCCACCACTGCTTTCAAATGTGGAGATCTGTGTCTAGTTATAAATCTGTACTGTGGAGGGGAGGGGGAGAGGGAGAGGGGGAGAGAGAGAGAGAGGAGAGAGAGGGAAAGAGAGAAGGAAGGAGAGAGAGAGAGAGACAGAGAGATATAGAGACAGAAAGACATATCTAAAAGGATTGTTTGCCAAAATTTTTTTTGAGTGATTATCCTTGGGGAGAGGGACTTTGGGATTTTACTTTCAATTTTGAATCTTAAAATTATTATTGTTTTAGTCCATTAATAAATGTAATTTTTCCAAAGAGCATATGACTATCACAAAGCAACATTCAGCGGTGACTCCCTTTCAGGACCCCTTTCCTCAGAATGTGCACACCTTCCCCTGAGGTGGAGGGCGAGGCCAGCCACGGGGAGTTGTCAGAGGACAGGGCCCATGTCCCATCTGTCTCGGTCTCCAGTGACCTGCACAGAGCCCGCCAGGACAGAATGAGCCTTGTAAATGTCTGTTTAATGAACAGAGGAAGGAAACTCATTATAACACCATGTATCGTCCAGGTTAAATAAGGGAAAGGATTATTATAGCAATGATGCTGCAATGTACCCTCAATTAGGCACGGCCATGAGGAGTGTCTGCCACCAACTAAGGGATCATCGAGACACAATTGGACCTTCTCGGGAGCGCCGTTCACTTTGTTTGTATTTTAGTTGTTTGAGATTTCCTGCTCACCCCTGCCCTTTTTAAAAATTGTTTTCAGGGAAGGGGCACTGACTAACCTCTCGATTGTATTTGGTTGAAGTTCATAATTAAACCAGCTGATATCTTTTTTAAATTAATTTTTACTGGAGTATAGTTGCTTTACAATGTTGTATTAGTTTCTGCTATATAGCAAAGTGAAACAGCTATATGTATACATATATCCCCTCTTTTTTGGATTTCCTTCCCATTTAGGTCACCACAGAGCATTGAGTAGAGTTCCTTGTGCTATACAGTAGGTTCTCATTAGTTATCTATTTAATTTTATATAGTAGTGTGTATGTGTCAATCCCAATCTCCCAGTTAATCCCACCCTCCCTCCACCCTGGTATCCATATGTCCATTCTCTACATCTGTGTCTCTATTTCTGCTTTGCAAATAAGTTCATCTGTATCATTTTTCTAGATTCCACGTATGAGCAATATTATACGGTATTTGTTTTTCTCTTTCTGACTTACTTCACTCTGTATGACAGTCTCTAGGTCCATCCATGTCTCTGCACATTGCACAATTTCGTTCCTTTTTATGGCTGAGTAATATTGTGTGTGTGTGTGTGTGTGTGTGTGTGTGTGTGTATCACATCTTCTTTATCCATTCCTCTGTTGATGGACATTTGCTTCCATGTCCTGCCTATTGTAAATAGTGCTGCAATGAACACTGGGGTGCATGTATCTTTTTGAATTATGGTTTTCTCTGGGGCCGGTTGATTTCCTAACAGAAGGGGTGACCCTGCCATGAGCAGCGGTTCTCAAGGCGTGTTCCCTCGATTTGCAGCATCAGCACTGCTGCCTGGGAACTTGCTGGAAATGCAAATTCCTGGGCTGCCCCTCAAGCGTCTGAATCAGAAACTGGGGTGGGACCCAGAAATCTATGTTTCAACAAGTCGTCTGGGTGATTCTGTTGTATGCTCAAGTGTGAGAACCACTGACTCAGAGGTTAATCCTGTGGATTCTGGTGCTTTGCCTCAAATTCTGGGTGATGCCACTTTACTGGCTGTGTGTCCTCGGGCAAGTCCTCTCTGTGCCTCCGTGACCTCATCTGTAATATGGGGTATCAACAACGCCCATCTCATAGGTGGTGAGGATGGGCTGAAATAATGCATGCAGAGCACTAGCACAGCGCCCACACTTCATCCAAGCAAATGCTGCCTATTGGCGTATTTCATGGAGTAGAAGCTGCCTTTGATTGTCAGATTCATTCAGATTTCAGATTGTGAATGTAGGGAAAAAGTTTGTCTTAAAACAGTGTTTTTCAAACTTCAGTGTGCTCACATATCACCTGAGATGTTGGAATGCAAATTTGTTTTGTTTTTTTTTTTGTGGTACGCAGGCCTCTCACTGTTGTGGCCTCTCCTGTTGCGGAGCACAGGCTCCGGACGCGCAGGCTCAGCGGCCATGGCTCACGGGCCCAGCCGCTCCGCGGCATGTGGGATCCTCCCGGACCGGGGCACGAACCTGCGTCCCCTGCATCGGCAGGTGGACTCTCAACCACTGCGCCACCAGGGAAGCCCTGGAATGCAAATTTTGACTGAGGAGGGCTGGGGCCAGAGATTCTGCTTTTCTAGCAAGCTCTCAGGTGAAAGGATGCAGCTGGTCCATGGACCACACTTTGAGTACGGATTGCATCTAGTATCTGGGGCTCATACTGGGCTCGCATGATGAGCTGGCAACGGTTGTGGGCTGGTCCTGGTGAGGCTGATGTAGGGCATTTTGACTATCTACCTCTGGCCAGAATTATAGTGATCTTTGGAGTGAGAACTGGAGATGCGAGTTTGAGCCCCTTCTGTGGCCACTTACCACTCTAGACCACATCCCTCCCATCTCCCACCCTCGACATCTTATCTGCCATGTAGACCACGCAATGCCCTTTCCTAGGGCAGGTGAGGAGAATCAAATACTCATTTTCTCAGAGAGTGATTTGATGACAAACTTTTCCTTGGAATCATGGATTTGCCAGAGTTTAAAAATAATGAAAAGAGACGGGAATTTAAAGGAGTCAGGGCACGTTGATGCTGATGGAAGATGGCGGGTTATTACTGTTATTGTTATCATCATCAGTGTTAGTGGTGCGGGTGATAAGCCTTGGGCTCGGCTCTCCCTCTACCACCAGCCCCAGGGATGTTCCGCTCTTCAGACTCGCACTGGAATTCTGTCGGCTCCAGGGGACCCCGTCGGGCCAGCCTTCTGCGTGGGCTCAGTCCACTGAGGGCTATACAGAGGGAGCTCTGAAGCCTCAAATCCTTATTACTCCTATTATCCTTTTCACAGCTACTCTCAGATTTGGAGACACTGCTCACTTCCAAGTGGACGGGACAGGGCTGGAGAGAAAAGGGGTCATGCAAGCTCATTTCCAGAGTAAACAAAGAACACTATGGGGGAGAGGAGAAATGCCTCTTGCTCCCCCTTTCCTGACACATGTGCACAGAACACACACACGCACACACACACACGCGCACACACACACTGCCCCAGCCTGCATGTCACCATCAATCAGCTCCCTCCCACTTGCTGTTTGCAGGCAGAGTTCCCTACAGATGTGCTGAGGGGGGTAGGCTGGAAGAAGGAGAAGAAGGTGGAGCTGGAGGCTGGGGAGGGAGGGGAGGCAGAGATATCCTCAAAGAGTTAAAACCTTGCCTTGCCAGACTGTGAATTCACTCGACTCTCCCCCACCCCCCTCAATCCAGCCAAACAACAGCTTGACATTTTCCATCCTTCATGAGAAAGACAAAGACAGGAAGATATTCCCATGATCCCTTTCTGCATGCCTAACCGTGAGCTCAGGTGCCGTGGTGTTGCCCTGCGCCGGCCCCATCAACGTGAAGGGCGAACTCATCCCTTCTGCATCTTTTTCTCGCCACTGCTTGATTAATTGGCTGACTACTACGCCGGCAGAATACCTAATGCCTCTCCTTCCCCTATTCTTCCTTCACAGGTTTTTTTTTTCCTCCTTTGCTCCATTTACATATACTTTATATTCCATAATTTTCACCCAAAAAGAAAAAAAAAAAAGGGGGAGCGGGCCCATCTCAGTAATTTGATGTAATGACGGCATGTCACCAAAAAGAGGAATTAGAAAAATCTGTAGGTATTTAATTTATTCTTGTTTTTTTCAAGTAGATCTCTCTGAGAGGAACATTAATATTCATGGGCCAGGAGAAAAAAGTATCCTCAATAGGAAAATTCCAGATTTTTTTAGGGGGGAGGGAGGCAGCTAAATTCAATGCATTTTTAAGCACCATTATTTAACTAATAGCGCTCGAGTCCCTTTGGTCTCCGTTCCTCCCCTTCAATGAAAATAAGCGGGTTTTATTTTGCCTCCAAGGGCTGTGTGTGTTGGGCTGACACCCACGCAGCTGAAACAGAAAAACTGGGTTCTGTGTTTTCCTCCCCTCCTGGGAAGACTCGAATAAAGAAGAAAAACATAAATAAAGGCCTTTTCAGAGTCCCCGGGCTGGAGTTTTGAGCTCCTCTGGTCTCCCCCATTGGCTGTAATCGCGTTCTGATGGCTCCATGGGCAGAAAGATTTCCCAGAGGTTTCCAGCAAGGCCACCCTCTTCTTGTTAACTTGGGTTCAGGTTTTGGGCTGTTAATTAACTACTTGTTTATCAGAGTAAGTGTTGAGTTAAACCGTAATCATAATCATTACAGGTGAAGCAGGGGGGAAAATAACCCCAAAGCATCAGAAAGATGCCTGGAGTGTGAGAACTGAGTGGAAACAGCTTTTCCCTCTGGGGCAGGTCTTTGCAAAGGGTCTTGGGGTGGTTGGCCCTCCCAGGGGTGGTGATGTTTGTGGGGGCCCAGGACCTGAGCTGGTCTAGTAGGAAGGTGGACTCTCAGCCATGAGGACCATGTCTGGGACACAGACAGATGCCTATCCCCATTTTAATCGATGAGATTGGAAACATATCTGAGTTTCTGGGCCTGGGTACAAGCCATTTGCCTACTGTGGCAATAATAATAATTACCAATACCACGTATCATTATTTTGTCTTTATATACATTAAACTTTTTAAGTACAATTTTAAAGGTTACTTTCCATTTACAGTTATTACAAAATATTGGCTTTATTCCCTGTGTTGTACAATACATTCTTGAGCCTGTCTTATACCCAGTAGTTTATACCTCCCACTCCCCCACCTCTCTGCGGCCCCTCCCCACCCCACTGGTAACCATTAGTTTGTTCATTCTATCTGAGAGTCTCCTTCTGTTTTGTTATATTCACTAGTTTGGTGTATTTTTTTTTTAATCCCACATATAAGTGATACCATACAGTACATGTCATACAGTATTTGTCTTTCTCTGTCTGACTTATTTCATTTAGCATAATGCCCTCCGAGTCCATCCATGTTGCTGCAAATGGCAAACTTTCATTCTTTTATATGTCTGAGTAGTATTCCATTGTGTATAGATAGCGTTTTCTTTGTATAAGTGTATTAAGTGTAATACGGATGAATATTTTACCCAGGTTCATACTCTACCCAAATCAAGATGCAGAACATTCCCAGTGCCCCCAGAAAGCTCTCATGTGTTCCCTTCCAGTCATACAGCCTGCTTCAAGGACAGCCACTTTTCTGCCTTCTTGGGCTACCAATGAGTTTTGCTCGTTCTTGAACTTCCTCTAAGTGGAACCATACAGCATGCACTCTTTTGTGCCCAGACTTCTTTCTCAAAACCCAGAGTTTTGGAGATTGGTCCACATTGTGGTATGTAACGGTAGTTCATTCTTTTTATTGCTGTGCCGTGTTCCAGCATATAAATAAACCAGAATCCAATCAGCCACTCTCCTGTCCGTGGCCATATGGATGGTTTCCGGTTTGGGCTATTCTGAATAACGCTGGCATGCACATTCGTCTACATGCCTTGTGGGGGACATAAGCCCTCCTTTCTCCTCGGCATATACCCAGGCATGGAATATCTGGTCATAGGGTAAATGTACTTTCAGCTTTAGTAGAAACTAACAAACTGTTTTCAAAGCGCCTGCATCCACTTTTACACGCCCACGAGCAGTGCCTGAGATTCTGGTCACTCCGTATTTTCACCAAATCTTGGTAGCGTCATTCCTTTTAATTTTAGCCGTTTTCATGGGTGTGGGACAGGAGGAGACCTTGGCAGACATTCAGCGGGGAGAAAACAGGAGATGCTAACTCAGAGCTATACTGAGAAAGGGAATTGGGAAGGCAGTGAGACAGAGAAAGAGGAAGAGAGACAGGAAGAAGCAGAGAAACGCTGGTGGAAACCCAGACGGAGAGACAGGTGAATGAAGGGAGAGAAAAGACCCAGGAACAGAGAGGAGAGAAGGAAAGAGAGAAAGAGGAAAGAAGAGAAAAAGGAAAAGGAAAGCGAAGGGGAACGGCAGAAGCTGAGAAGGAAAGGGGTGATGCGAAGGGAGGAGAGAAAAGCATGGGAGAGGAGGGAGCTGAGAGCAACCCTGGGCGGCAGCCCTGGGAGGGGGACGAGTGCAGAGATGGGTCTCTTGGTATTTTATGAAACATGTCCTTTTTTCTTTCTTTTTTTAAAAGTGCTTCTTGGTATTTTTATGTTTATATATTTTAACTTGGGCCTGGCTTCATGGAAAATGCATGAGGAGTAAGTGGTTTCTGGGAATGTTTTATACATGACTGGAGAATTGGGAGGATGCAGGGGGTGGGCAGGAGGGATGGAGGGCGTGGACCACTCCCTCCTTGGGTCTCCCCGGCAGGGCTCCCATGGTGGGCGCAGCAGGCAGGTGGTCAGAGCTGCTGGCTCTTCCCTCGAGGTTACAGGGTGGTGGACAAGTTGGTGTGACCAGGATCCACCAGCCCTCTGACCAGGCAATCCACATCCCCTCCTCCCAGCCTCAGTTTCCTCCTCTGCAACTTGGCATGCTAGTACTGCCTGCTTGGAGGTGTGGTGGGCTGATCTGACCTTGTCCAGGGGAAGGCGGCAAGGTGAACTTTCTGAGTGACAGGGGTTCTCCAGGCCAGTGCTTGTCACACTCGGCCGTGTACCTGGGGATCTTGGTAACAGGCAGATTCAGATTCAGCAATTTTGGGGTAGGGTCTAAGATTCTGCATTTCCAACCAGCTCCCAGAGAATGTGGCTGGTCTCTGGACACAGGGCACTAGGAATGCTTGGGCCATCAGTGGCTTAAAGGAGAGCATGAGAAGCAAAAGGACATCTCTGGAGTTAACAAGACTCAAGAGAAGTGCAGCCCTGGGCTTCAGGAATTCTTCCCTTACCCAGACCGAAGAGAGCTAGGGGTAAGTGATGTGAGCTCCGTCTGTTCTTTTACTTTGCCCCCACCTGCCACGCTCCACTCTTGAGGACTTGATCTTCTGCAACCAGAAATGCTTCCTCGTCCAATAACACAATGGTTCTTAAATTCTTTGAGGGGGAGAGAGACTTAAAATGCCTTTGGACAATCAGGTGTAAAATTGCATACTCTCCCAAGGAACAATGCACGTTCCCACTGTTCTGCATACAATCTCAGTGTCCAGGCCTCAGTTCAAGAACATGGGCCTACAGTCACTGCCTTCATGGAAGCTTCTACCCAGGTTTACCCTAAACAGCATCAGCCCCTCCCCTGAGACTGGCCTCCCTGGGACTCAGGCCTTTGTTCCATCACGTAGACATGTCATCTGTTTGTGTGTCTTTCTCCTCCACTGGTGTCTGGATACAGGAAGGAAGAATTGTGCTTGTTTCGGTCCCCTGGAGCCCAATGCAGGAGCTGGCCCAGGAGGCCCCTTGGGAAATGTTAAATGCACTAGCAGGCATGTCTCCTTCTGTAAAGTCCACTGTTGGAGGGTCACGGTGGAGTGGGAACCTTCTAGAGCTTTTCTCCTAGACGCTAGACCTTGTCTCTTTGCAAGGATGAAGGCAGCCTCCAGCAGAAGTGTGGCTTTGGGGTAAGGAAGGCAAAGGCTCCAAACAGACAACCCACTCTTTCCCAAGGAGCATAAAGTTTTATAGTATCCTGAGCATCCTTCATACTCTAGTAGGCCGGGGAAGCTGGACCTAGTAGAAAGAACTGAACTGAGAGAAGTGAGGAGTGGGTTCCTGTTATGGGCTGAGTTATGTGCCCTCAAAATTCCCATGTTGAACCTGCAACCCCTAATGTGACTGTATTTGGGGATGGGGCCTTTAGGGAGGTCATTATGGTTAAATGCTAAATGAGGTCATAAGGGTGAGGCCCTGATCCAATAAGACTGGTGCCTTATAAGAGGAAGAGTCATCAGAGAGCTGACTCTCTCCCCACGCGCACACAGAAGAAAGGCCACGTGAGGACACAGCGAGAAGGTCGCCATCTGCAAGCCAGGAAGAGAGCTCTCACCAGAACTCAACCCTGCCAACACCTTGATCTTGGACTTCCAGCCTCCAAAACAGTGGGGAAATAAATTTCTGTTGTTGAAGCTGCCCAGTCTGCAGTATTTTGTTATGGCAGCTGGATCAGACTAAGGCAGTTCCCATCTGTGCTCTGTCACTGGCCACCAGTGTGACCTAGGACAGGTTGCTTCCCGTCTCTGGGCCTCAGTTTCCTTATTCATAAGTTGGGATTGGGACGATGAAGCATAGGATGGGGAAATCTTCAAGGTTTCTTCCAATTCTGAGAGTTTACGAGCTCTGAAGATGCTCTTCAAGAAGGCTATGATTTATGTCACAGATGTGCAGGAGAAAAAGAGTTGCATGGGAATCAATTTTCTCTTGTAAATAGGATCTTTTTTAAAAGCACTCCAGGGAGAAAAGTAGAAACAAACATTTCTAGAAGGCCTACTATGAGGCAGAAAGCACTCTGTGCAAACCTGGTTTCATTTATCTCCTTACACTAAACTTTACTTACCTTGCAACTATATTATAATCCTAAATTTAAAAAAAAAATATGATGTTTTGTTTCACAAAGAAAGGAACTGAATGCTCCAGAGGAGTATGTGGAAAATACAAAACATAGGATGTAAAAGGGAAAATAAACCATTCCTCCAATAGGTACTTGTTGAACACCCACTATGTGCCAATCACTATACAAAAACTGGGTTTCTCACCAGCTTTTAAATATGTAAAATCTCTGTAAGCATAGATTCTATAACATTTAGATTGTGCAGTTTTATTTAAATTTCTATTATATTCATTTTGATGTTGTAATGCAGCTAGTTCTTAATAAGCCCACCACTTTCAAGTCAGCTTTCTTTTTCCTGAATTTAAAAGTAGCACGTATGTTTATTGAAGAAGATGTGGACATTATGGGCACATAAAAAGAAAGAAATAAAGATTGCTTGGAAGCCACCACCCAGGCTGTTTTCTATTTATGCATCCAGACTCTGAACACACATGAGTATAACCTGCTTCTACCTTCCTTCATGGGACCCCCGACTTCCTATTCATTCCCCACTCCCCCCCCACCACAACTACCAGACTTACACACACTATGACGTAGAAAGCGACCTGAGGTCAATAATTTCTGTCTATTTATATCACTGCTTTATATTTAGCACCTAGAACAGTGCCTGGCACACAGTGAATGCTCCATAAGTAACAAATATTGTATATAGTGTAAGAATGAAGGAAAATTGGGTTACCGAGAACATGCAGTTGTATAATCTGCTTTTCAGAAAGCATCAATGTGTCATAAGTGTTTTCTTGTATTATGAAACATTCTACTGTAATATAACTGCTCTGTGGCATGTGGAATCTTCCTGGACCAGGGCTCGAACCCATGTCCCCTTCATAGTATCCCATCATATAGATGAATCATAGATAACTTCTTTAATCTCATCTTGCAGCTGTCCAAATAACATCTCCAGAAGATCATGGCAGCTGTTCTTTGCACACTTTGTGATAATTTTCTTGGGATAAATTTCCAGAAGTGAAATTGATGGGTCAAAAAGGAGCATATATAATGGAATATTATTCAGCCATAAAAAGGAATGAAGTATTGATGTGTAGTATAACATGGATGAACGTAGAAAACAATGCTAAGTGAAAGAAGCCAGATACAAAAGACCACATGTTGCACGTTTCCATTTATATGAAAATCCAGAATAGGTAAATCCATAGAGAGGGAAAGCAGATTAGTGGTTGCCAGGGGCTGGGAGGTGGGGGTTAGGGGAGTGATTGATTAATGAGTATGGGATTTTGTTTTGGGAGTGTTGAAAATGCTTTGGAACTAGATAAAGGTCATGGTCGCACAGCATTGTGAATGTAACAAATGCCACTGAATTGTCTGCTCTGAAAAGCTTTATTTTATGTTATGTGAATTTTGCCTCAGTTAAAAAACTAAAGCAGACACAGTTTCAAGACCAACTTGCTATACTGATTCATGCATTCAGCAACAATGCATTTGAGTGATCATTTCGTCAAAAATTCAGTAGCACTGGTGAGTTTCTATAAACCTGGACAGGTTTACAGACAAAATGTATTGATTATCAGTGATATCAGTTTTCCTTTTCTCACTGGACCGAATGGATATTTATATCCTACTTATATATTTTTATTTGCAAGTCATCTCAGAGTGTTGGTCTTACTGATTTGCAAGTATGCATTTTCCACTGATGATATTAACCCTTGTCAGGTATGTCTCAGACTTTATATCCTTTTATTATTTTGCCTTTTAATTTTAACATAATTCTAACTTTTAAATTGCTGCTAGTCTACCAGATAGTGACTACCACACTGTCCCATGGCGAATCATCTCCCTGGTGATTGCCTACCAGATATTCAGTCCCATTCCCAGCACAATCACAGGTGATGAGATATAGGAGCCTCTGGGAAAGGTTGATTGACTGTTGTTGTTTATTTTTTAAAATAAATTTATTTATTTACTTTTGGCTGCATTGGGTCTTTGTTGCTGCGCGCGGGCCTTCTCTAGTTGCGGTGAGTGGGGGCTATTCTTCGTTGCAGTGTGCGGGCTTCTCATGGCTTCTCCTGTTGCGGAGCACGGGCTCTAGGCGCACGGGCTTCAGTAGTTGCAGCATGTGGGCTTCAGTAGTTGCAGCATGTGGGCTCAGTAGTTGCAGCACCAGGCCCTAGAACATGCGGGCTTCAGTAGCTGTGGCACGTGAGCTCAGTAGTTGTGGCTCACAGGCTCTAGAGCACAGGCTCAGTAGTTGTGGCACACCGGCTTAGTTGATCTACGGCATGTGGAATCTTCCCGGACCAGGGCTTGAACCCATGTCCGCTGCACTGGCAGGCGGATTCTTAACCACTGCGCCACCGGGGAAGTCCTTGATTGACTTTTATAAAGAGGCATTCATGAGACATTGCCCCTGTTCTTTCTCTGCAGGTGGCTTGATCAGAGAGTGATGCCAGGACTTCTGCAGCCATCTTGTGTCCATGAGGAGAGCCAGACCAGGGACAAAGTGGACATGCAGGGAAGGACACAGAGGAGTAGATCCAGACCCCTGGAGGCATCCCATCAGTGCACCCTCCCCCTGGGCTTCCCACAAGGTGAGATAATAGATGTCCTGAGCCTTGCAGGCATCCAAATTGGTTGCCTATTACCTGCAGCTGAGAGTATCCTAAACCACCAAACTCCATTTAGAGACAGCTACTTCCTTGTTTGCTTTTTTAGAAAATGTATAAACCAACCACTCCCATAAATGCCTTTTTAAATAAAACTTTTTCTATAATTTGACACGTATCCTCAGATTAATTCCCAGAAGTGGAATTATAGGATGAGAGAGTATTAGTTTTTAAAGTTGCTTCATTCACATTTTCATTTGCCTTCCAGTTGGCGGCTCTACAGGCTTAATCAGTCTCCCAGCCAGAAATTAGGGAACAGGGGTTTGAACCAAGGCCTTCTGATACCACATGCAAAGTTAGATATTAGAGGAGAGCTGGGCTTTAGTCCTGATTAAGTTCCTCCAAATCTGAAATCATGGGTAATGAATTCCCTTTGCCTGAATAAAGCATCCCCTGGGGAGCCAAAGCTGGCTGTCATGCTTTTCTGTTTCTTCCACTTCATTATGGAGAATTCTAGAATGTCAGGATTGGGGAGGACTTTAATGGTCCGAGTTGGGGTGGGGTGGGTCAAGACCCCCATTGCTAACCTTGTGAAATGTATGGAGCGTCTCTTAGAAAAGTTTATGCCCATCTGTATTAGTGCCCCGGGGCTGCTGTAACAAAGTACCGCAAACAGGGTGGATTAGAACAACAGAAATGTATTGTCTCACAGTTCTGGCCGTGGGAAGTCTGAAATCAATGTGTCAGCAGGTTGGTGCCTTCAGGGGTGGGGAGGGAGAATCTGTTCCATTGCTCTCCCAGATTCTGGTGGCCTTAGGCATTCCTTGGCTCATAGGTGGCCTTCTCCCTGTATCTTTGCGTCATCTTACCTCCATCTGTCTCTGTATCCAAACTCCCCCTTTTATAAGGACACGATCATCTTGGATGAGGGCCCATCCTCATGACCTCATCTTAACTCAGTCATCTGCAAAGACCCAATTTCCAAATAAGATCACATTCACAGGTCCTGGGGGCTAAGACTTCAGCGTCTTTCAGGGGGACACAATTCAACCCATAACACCACCCAAACATGTGAGATTGTGCATAAAATATCAGGGGTAATGAACCCACTAAGGTTTATCTAGGGACCCCAAGATGAGACTCTATTCTATTATGACCTCTTCACTTTAGAGTGAAAGAAAGATGGGAAAAAGTGACGGGAAAACCGAGGCCCAGGGAGGGAAAGGCGCGGCTCCAGGTTCTCACTGCAGTAGTGGGGATGTGCCAGGACTGGAGCCCACGTCTCCTTGGCTTTCACATGGCATCTCACCAGGATCCCAGCCCTCGACAGGCCCAGTCTTCTGGCAGCCACAGAACCTGAGCCAAGCTGTAAAGGGACAGGTGGCCAGACTTTGAGGGAGGTAGAGAGGAGCTGGCGGGGACGGGGAGTGCCTGCCAGGGTCCACCCCTTCCCTAGCAGACAAAGGAGGCTAGAACATTGGGAGTCAGAGCGCAGGAATGGGGCACATCCCAGGGAGGCCAGAGCTTGTGAAAATTGATGCAGGTCATGGAAAGCGTGGGAGAGGAAGCTCGCTCCCATTGCAGACTCTTCAGGGTGACGATAGGGTGGATTCTGGCTTCAGTTCCCATTGGCAAGGCCCCTGGACATTTAAGGGGGCAGCCAGGAGGGGGCCGAGGAGCCCACCTCTCTGCTGCCTGTGCCAGCTGCCCATCCATAGGAAGCCAGAGTGTCAGCCCTCCTGCCCCCGATGCCAGCCCAGAGGTGCCAAGGCACCAGGCACAGCAAAGCCAGCTGCTAGTTTATCGCAGAGCCAGTGGCCCGACCGGCCGGCCCGTCTGCTTCTCACTGCCAGCTGCATGCCTGTGTGAGGGGGGCCGGCAGCCCATCCAAGTGGCCGAGGTGCCAGCCACTGGGTGTTTGGGGCCAGCTGGCAAGCTGGCAGGACTGGCCAGCGTACCCATCTGCCAGCCGGTGCCAGATGAACGTGCAGGGGAACTGGGCCCGGGGACCTTGGGGTGCCCGCCCACCTGGAGTTCCAAGGCAACGGAGGCCCTGGCTCTCCTCTTCCCTCTCTCCCACACCGCCTCATGAAGTCTGAGATGTTGCTAACAAAGGCCCTAAGTAAAGGCATGGGGAAGCATGGAGGGGCATGGATGGTTAGGAACACAGGACCCCAGAACCATAACATCACAGGATGTTAGAAGCCCGGCAGATCGGTGGTTAAGAACATGGACTCTGGGATTGGACAGCCTGGATCTAAATCCCAGCTCTGACACTAATTAGCTGTGTGATCTTGGGTAGGCCACTTAATTGCTTGTAAGGCTCAGTTTTCTCACCTGTAAAACGGGAAAGTAGCACCTGCTTCATGGGGTTAAAGTGAGGATTAAATAAGACGGTTATATGACCCTTAGAATATGGTAAACACTCAGTACGAGGTGATTATTATGATAGATTCTATTATTAGAATCAGAAGATTAGAGTGTTTGAACTCAGATGGGCTTCACGTATCATCTGGTCCAATTTCATCATTTTTAAGCTGGGGAACCAAGGCCCAGATTGGGGAATTGTTGGATTATTCAGGTCACAATCAAACAGTCTGATTAAAAAATGGGCAGAGAGAGTGGGGGGAGAGGGAATTGGAGGAAGGTGGTCAAAATGTACAAACTTCCAGGTACAAGATAAGTAAGTCATAGGGACATAGTGTGCAGCATGGTGACGATAGTGAACAATGCTGTCTTGCATATCTGAAAGTTGCTAAGAGCGTAGATCTTAAAAGTTCACATCACAAGAAAAAAAATTAAAAACTATGTGTGGTGATGGATGTTAACTAGACTTACTGTGGTGATCATTTTGCTACATAAACATATATCAAATTACTATGTTGTACACCTAAAACTAACACAGTGTTATATGTCAGTTACAGACCGATTTAAAAAATGTAAAACAAGGTCACAATCGCACAGAGATCATTTGGGGTACAGGGACTAGATTCCAGGTCTCCTGACTCCCTGGTCCTTTGCCACGAAAAACTCACCTGAATTAGGGGAGGTGATGGGAAGGTAGGGAGGGGCCTCCCTATCCCGCCTCAACCCACCTAGATGCCCCGAATGCCTGGCTACCACCCTCCACACTTAGCCCTCCCATTGCACTGCCTGATGTGTGAGTGTGTGTGTTTGCCAACACATACATGTGTGTACGTGTATGTGTCTCTGAGTGTTGGCATATGCCCTTGTGTGTCCACTGTGTCCTGTCTCCTCCAAAAGACCAAAATCTTAAGGGCAGGTCCCATGTCTTACCCAGGAACACCTCAGCTATTCACAGCTCACCTCTCTGGAAGCCTCAGATATCCAGAAAGCCTTTGGGCATCCCTGAGCCCCTGTGCTGAGAACAATACCTGTCACGTAGCTGGAGCTCTATAAACTTGTGATGAATGAATGAATGAATGAAGCAGATGGAGCGTTTGTTTGGCCTGGCACATCTCTTTGAGTTTGGTGAAACGGGACTCTTACTGTCCACCCACCAACCAATAACAGCAAGGATATTAATGCTGTAAAATCTTCATCTTAACCAGCAACTCTTGACTCTCACTCAGAGCCTAGTTACCCTGATTTTGCACACGGTATTAACAAAGGTAGTTAGCTGGCCTGGTCTGCAGGTTGGATGCAGCAAATAGAAGGGAGAGGGAAGCAAACAGCTGCAGGTAAAAGCAGATAAAGGTGGCTGTGGACGCCTTCATGGGCTAGGGAGAGAAAGGACTGTTTGGAGGAAGCCTCACTAATGTCAAAACCAGAGCACTCTGGGGCCACTCTATGTGTGGGAAGCACCCCTTCTTGTGCAGACCCGTTCATCTCTCTGGAAACTTAGGGATGCTCATAATGATAGATATGAGATTCAGTTCAAGGGCCTCCATGCAGAGTATCAAAGAACAGAGTGAGTTTTGGAGAGATTTCCATCCAAAATGTAATTTTCAAAACGGTAATTAAAGAGAGCTGATCTTCCATCAACCAGAAAGCTTGGCTTTCTCAAGCGACTTGGTCCGGGAAGGTTACATGCTGCTGGGATCCACTGCTCTTTGTGTGGACAGAGCTGACAATTAGAGAACTTAAGGGAAGCAAAGGGAGAGGGGAAGGCGTCGGGGAGATCAGTCAAAACGGCTTTTCATCCTGAATGTGAATGTTAACACTCCCTCACTACGCGTGTGAAGGAATGGGCAGTGTTCAAAAGTATTTCACATCCGTTATCCTTCACCTCATTTATTGGGCTTCTCGTCTACCAAAGAGGAGACATGTGCACATACAGAAACACACACACACACGGATGTGCACCCATACGTAAGGACACACACTCATTCACATCCTTATGTACACACAGACATGCACACACACATATTCAGACGCACATGTGCCACATACACGTGTAGACGTGTATATACACAAACACACATACATACATTTACACACACAGATACACATGCATACACGAAAGCACAGACACATGCAGGCATGCACACACGTGCTGGCTGGTGTGCACCCATACACGAGGTACATATACGTGTAGACATGCATATACACAAAAACACATGCACTTACATCTCTTATCCACTTTTGACAAATGAATGGTGCGACATAGAGGTGAAGGGACTTTCCAAGGCCAGGCAACTGGGTTCAAGTCCACCTCTGTCCAACTGCACAGCTTGTGCTGTTTTCACAATACTTTTCTTCTGCTAATAGCAGAGGAACCAAGGAATTGAGGGAGGATCGTTTTTAAAGAGTTTGCCCAAAGCGCATCTTCTGAGAACCATCTGCCTCTCCAAGCACCTCCGTTTCACTGTTCCATGCTTCTAGGAGGGCAGAGGTAGCTACACCAGGTCAGAGAGGAGAGAATTCTGAACTGCATGAAATATGAGACCACCACGAAGGGAGGATGCCTCCAGTTGCTGGCCGCTGGAAGATGCCTCAAATGCCCCCACGACTGAGCTACGTAGTTTCCTGGGCTCTTTGGTGGGCACTGCACATAGCCTTACAAGTCTCTGCAAATTCCAAAAGCACCATGGGGTTGAGGAAAGTGCCTTAGCTGGGGACCAGGAGACGTGGGTTCTAGTCCTGTCTCTGCCCCTCGCTTGCTGCCTGTTCTTCCCTGCTCTGTTCTTAAGCTCTGCCTCTGCTCACTGAGGAGGGTTGGACTTGGAGAGACAGTGGAGAACACAAGATGAAGGTTTAAGACTCAGCTCCATGGCTTTACAAGATTTGCAACTTGAAGCAACTCATTTAATATCCTGAGCCTCACTTTCCTCATTTATGAAATAGAAATGACACTACTAATTGGGCAGCTGCCATTTACGTGTTCCTGGCATGTTCCAGGCAAAGGAAACTGCAAGTGCAAAGGCCCTGTGGCACCTGCTTGGTGCTCATGTTCACCACCTCACTGATGAAAGGCCCGACTGTGGGCCACCTCCCGTTGCTGATGACGAGGAAGGAGAAGACCAGAGTGGTCACGTGGCTTGCTTGAGGTTGCAGAGCTACCTGATGGCAAAGCAAAGACTGGAACCAGCCAGGACTAGAATGAGGAAAGCATTGGGCACAAAATTGAAAGGAGGGTATCAAAAATCCCCGTAGTCGAGGTAAAAAACAAACAGACAAAAAAACTGCTTCGGTGAAGTATTTTTTTAAAAAGCGAAAGTTAAGGCAAACCAATCTCTGATGAACAAAATATCAAAATTTTAAACAAAGACAGAA
Organism: Delphinapterus leucas; assembly: GCF_059928025.1. Classification (NCBI taxonomy): domain Eukaryota; kingdom Metazoa; phylum Chordata; class Mammalia; order Artiodactyla; family Monodontidae; genus Delphinapterus; species Delphinapterus leucas. Next base: position 20,470,427 of record NC_143142.1, read on the forward strand.
TTAGAATTACTGATTTTCCCTTTTGCCTCAGGCACCAATGTGACTCACATGGCACTTTATTTAAAATGTTTAGACGTGGATTTTTGTTTGCATTAAATTTGAATTTTTAAAATATGGCACTAAAATGTTTATCTTGATTATTGAATTTTTTGGTGCCCCTTAAATTCTGTGCCAGAGGTGAGTGCCTCACTTGTGTCACCCTAGTCCCAGCCCTACAGGACTTGCTCTGCCAACCCGGATGCCTTGCTCCTTCCCTATGGCTATTCACTCACTCATTCATCTACTCATTTGTTCAGTCATTCAGCATATATTTTGGATGCCCATGATTCCAGGAGCCAGAAAAATAGCAGTGTACAAGATAATCATGGTTTCTGCCTTCCTGGCTTGGACTGTTTAATTTTAGCAACAGATGTGGATGAAATAATCTCTTAAACAAATATACAAGTAGATATGTGGCAGTTGCAGCAAAGGGAACTAATGGAGGTGTTGACCAAGAGTGGCAATCAGGGCAGGCTTCCTTGAGGAAGTGGTGTTTGGATGAGATGGAGTTAACCAGGTGAGAATGGATTGAAGGTGTGTGGCTAAGAGTGTTCCAAGCAGAGGAAAGGCAGATGCCAAGGCCCTTTGTGGCAAAGGCAAGAGTGTGGAGGGTTCTAGAAACACAAGAGACCAGTGCAGCATCATGCTGAGAGCCAGGAATAGTGTGGGACAAAACAAAGATGGAGAGGTAGGCAGGGTCTGAAGATGCAGTGGGGAAGGATCTGATCTCCAGCCCAAGGGCAGTAGGGAGCCTGGAGGATTTGGAGCTGGGGAGTGACATGATTAGGTTTGTTCTTTGGGGTGATCCCCCTGGTTGGTTGCTGGATGGAATGTATTTTGGTGTTATATATGGAACCCAGACTCCCTAGTTTTCTAGTCTGGCTTCCCCCTTTCTTGCTGTGTGATCTTGGGTAAGTCATATAGCACTTGACTTCCCTGTGTTTCAGTTACTTATCTGTAAAATGGGATACCAGTCTCTCAGTGTTGTTAGGATTAAATGAGATTATAAGTGTTGGTCTCTACAATAGGCCTGACGCACAGCAAGCAGTTGGCCGTAATTATTATTACCGAGGATGGATTTTAGGGGGCAAAATAGAAGATAATAAGAAAGCAGACACTTCCCTCAGCCCGGGGGCGGTGCAGCCTGGGCTCCTCTGCCTGAAGCTCGTTGCTCCCTCATTAGAAAGTGGCTTTTCTTTCTGCCGCACCCTCCCCGGAGGAGAGGGCATGGTGGAGGCTGCAGGAACGCTGTGAAGGTCTTAAAAGGAATTATACCCTGCATAAAAATATTCACTCCAGTGGAGGGCCTTAAACCATTCCCCTGGGCATTGAACAGTGACTGAGCGTGTATTACTGTGCATTTAAGGTGATGGCAGCTGCCCAAGGTCAGAGAGAACCGGCAGGGAAGTGTTTAAGCATAGAAGTTCCCCTAAATAGTAGCATCCTTCCTCTAGCCGTTCCTCTCCCCCACCCGCCAAGTGACTGATCCATTGTCCTCCATATCCACAACCCCAGGAATAAGAACAGTCCCTGAAATTCCTCAGGGAGCTGAGGGAAGGGAAGAGGAAAGAGAACAGGTCTGGGCTGGGAGCGGGAGCAGGTCCAGATCTTACCCTGTTGTGGTCTGGAAGGACTCACTTAAGACCTCTGACCTCAGCATCGTCATCTGTAAAGTGGGAGCCAGGCACCTGCTTAGTTCTAATTTCTGAGAAAACTAAATGAGGAACTCCAGCCTGGAAGGCCATATACAAAGTACTCAAAAATGATCATTTGTCCTTTCTTGGAGCTTCCTTCCTTCCCATTTTTTTTTCTTTCCTAAATTCTAAATGACTTTACTTCTTGGCAAGGTAAACAACCTCCCCAAGCCTTGAGTTTCCCCATCTGTAAAGTGGGTACAATAACAGGAAGAACTTACAAGTTGATTGGGGGGATTAGTGAAATGTTTGGAGCTATTGCACGCTGAGATGGGAGACTGAGTCTCACCTGTCTTGATGGGTTTTGTCTTTTCACAGCCGAGGGTGGCAGTGGGGACCGGTAGACTCTTCCCCTACTTGCATCTGGGCACTGTTCTGCCTCTGGTAGCAGCACTGTGGAAGCATAGTATCCTTAATTCTGGACCTTATTGGGTCCATGAATCCTCTGCATTTGAACACCCAGAATCATCATATTTTTAAAGTGGGTCCCGGCACCCTAAGGACTAAGGAGTGTCTTGTCCCAGGTAAAAGTGCTCTGGGCCAGGACTCAGAATCCACACATGGGCTGTCACTGGCTCAGGGAAATGGGGCTCTTTAGCAAGCCTTGCTGGCCTCAGTTTTCTTATCTGTAAAGGGGGAAACAATGGGATGTACTCCATAGGATTAATGGGGGGTTAGTGGGGCAATGCTTCTGAAGTGCTTAGCGCATAGTAAGAACACAGTACCTATTAACTCCTTTTCCTCCTTCCTTGTTGCAGAGCTCAGTGGGGTCACCATCACCATCCAAAATCCTCAAAAAGGGCCATTTTATGAAATACATATCACACTTCCTTTTGATCTCGGATCAGTATAAAAATAGGGAAAAATCTCTTTTAATTAAGAGAGACTCTAAAAACAAAGAGAACTTAGGCTCATTGTCTCACGGAAAGCCTTGTCACTACCAATGAATGTTTCTGGCAGATGCAGGGACAAAAAGAGGGATTCTGTGGTTAAACAGGTTTGGTAAGCATCGTACAGAAAGAATTAAGTGGTTGTCTTACCTACAGGGCAGGTTGGAGTCCTTAGCATGTGATGTATACTTTGAAGCAGCAAGATGGGCTCTGATTACTCAGTGCTTCCCTAATTTACCTGGCCAGAGAATGCCTTGCTGGGCTCAGCTTCTATAACACACATTTTTCTGGGGTTTGGGGGGAGAGGAATAAAACTGGAATAGCCAATCTTGGGGGCTCTTCTTACTCTTGAAACTTGATGTCTCTATTTTAGCTGTTTCATTTATATCTTTCTTTATTTTAAATAACTCCTTTGTGTAATTTTCCTCTCTTTTTGTCTGTTCTTGGCTCGATGCATTTTGCAATCAGTGCTTTCCTGACTTGGTTTCCCTATTACAAAATCACTGAATGTTGGTGATTTGCCTAATGATTATCTCTCAAGAATCTGCTCCAATCCCTTCTGGGGCAGGTACTTTACCATACACCAGGGGGCAGGCCAAAGTGAAGCAGGGCCCTGTCTCAAGAGCCTGAAGCCAAGGGAGGCTCCCAGCTCTCCCACTGCCTACCTCCCCGTAATGATTAGTTGGAATCCAAGACAGCAATACAAGAAGTGTCATTGGTGGGCGTGATGGAGTGCCTGCTGAGTGGGCCACAGATAAGCACCGTGATTTCGGAGGACGCTTCATCATTTCGCAGTAAGAACATGTTAATGGGTGATTGTTTGAACGTCTCCAGCTAATAGGATATTATTCATAACACTCTGGCTAGTTGGAATCGAAGATGATAAGAAATTAAATCCTTAATGGCTTTCTTTAAAGGAGGACTTTTCCCAAGGGGACCCGGAACCTTGGGATTTCTCTCCCTCTGCCCTGGCAATATCTCTGTGGAGGAAATTCGCTTCAAATGCACTTCCCAGGGAGACACAAAGGTAAAAGGAAGAGGAAAAAAAGCAATTGGCATTGATTTGGTGTCTACTCTGTGCTGGGTACCTAGATATTTTACACTTCGTCCCAGCAACATCTCTGTTGTGACCAGGTACTATTAAGCCCACATCAGAGCTGGGGGATCTGAGGCTCTCGGAGGTGAATCTCCTTGCACAACCTCTCAAGTTTGGCAGCTGGAGTCATGATTTGAGTTCCAAAGCAATTTCCTTTACATGAGATACAGTTTATGGAGAGGGGAGTTGTCTGAAAGAAGGAGGAGCCCTTGCATGAGATTTGAAGGTGGGAAAGGAGAAGACATAATACCCTGGAGGGATCTGCAAGCAGGGGCAAGGTGTTGGCAAAAGGAAGGCATGGGTTTGCAGGTGGCGTCTACATTAACTTTGGGAATCGTCTATTTCCAGGAGACAGGCAACCAACATTTCTGTGATACTCCCTGTGATTCTGGTGCTTCTGGATTTCCTGAGCTGTGTTCCTTCTGTGTTTCTAACAATTAAGGAAGCTTCTAACTCCCTGTATTAAATCCCTTCCTGCTTGAAATACCTTGTGCAGTGACTGAACGTTGACAGAGTTAAGCCACCAATCATTTTACAAACACAGACACACAGACACACACACACACACACACACACACACACACACACACACACACACACGATCAACTCCCCAAGAAAAGGATAACTTAACAAGAAAAGAATTATAGATCCAACACCCTTGGGGCATGTGATAATAAAATCATGATCATCTGTTTGGCAACATGGAAGCCAACCTCCTGCAGTCTGGGCAAATAAAGAGCCCACAGTATTTTTTTTTAAAAGCTGCTCTTTCCATGTAATTAAATCCTCCTTCTAAATGAAAAAGACAGAAATGGTGGTGAAATTCTTGAATAGGCCAAATTCACTTTCAATGGGAACTCACCATAGCAGCTGGCTGTGAATATTTAAAAGCTAATGCATTGTTTGTTTGTTTGTTTTCATTTTTGTGGGGTACAAATATCCAGCATTTCCCCAGCCTCCCCACTCTTTTTCCCCTGGGTCTCATCAGCCTCCACGGTGGAAGCCAGCTCAGTTTTCCATTTGCACAGTTCACGATTCACCCAGCCATGAGCTGTGCCTTTAACCACTGCTAAATTGTTTCCTGACAGCCCTCGCTACAATTTTCTCCCTTGACATTTGATTTACATATGATCTTTAAGCACTGCCATGGTGGTAATAGTGATTTGGTTAATATTCCAAACCCTCCCCCATACCCCACACCTTGCAGGGATATTTCATTGCTGCAGCGTGGCAAAATGCATGTACCAGATAAATGTATTGCTAATGAAGTAAACGGATTAGGGGGAAGAATCAATTGCCCTGCTGCCTGGATGAGGCACCAGGAGTTAATTTTGTCTGGATCTGCAAGGGTGCCTGTTAATAGAATAGGCTTTTTACCTAATTGGAGGGAAAGTAAATGAAGTACAGTAATATTCTGTGATGAATTGGATGAATTTACTTCATTTTCTCTTAGTCTTGCTTGATGAGTGTTTACAGCACAATAGAATTTATGGTCTCCCTCATCCCCCCATTTTTCTTTTCTTTCTCTAGTCTTCACTATCTTCCTTTTCTTTCTTTTTTTATATCTCACTTTCTTACCTTTCTTCCTCCAACCTTTCTTTTTGTCCTTCTTTCCATCCATTCATACATCTATCACGCCATCCCTCCCTCCACCCTGTACTCCTCCGTCCATCCATCCATCCATTTCTTCACCCAGCTAATACACCAGGGTCTCAAACCCAAATGTCTTCAGGAGCCAGTGATATAAACGAGTAACTCTTTGCGGGGCCTGTGGCAAAATGGAGCCGTTACTATCATCACGGTCCCCATGATCGACATCCGCATTGTCGTCGCCATCATGATCATCATTTCCATCAATCTGTCATGTACTGAATCTGTCCTTTTTCCCTCTATCCTTTCAACATTTATTGAAGACTTACTGTGCTATTCAAGACCCGATTTACCGCTGTGAATATGACAAATGAAAAAAAGTATAGCAAATAAGTCACTTAGACCAATCTGCATATCTGTCTGATGCCTAGACTCCCACCCAGGATTTTTCTCTCTTTTCTCCTGATGGAGGCATTGAGATTCTGTTGCAATGATTGCATTTGCCAAAGATCAGAATCAATAGGTGTTAGGTGAAGTGTGGCCAGTCCCCTGGAATCAGAAGTAGGAGAGATCTCTACAAACAATGAAGAGAAGGGTCAGAGCATGTACAGGAGTTTCAGAATGTGTTTTCCTAGCATGAGGTCATGGACAGGAGACCAGACATCCGTGGGAGGGACAGGACATGGCTTACTGAATGAAGAGAGGTATGAATTAGGGTGGGAAAAACAGACTAGTAGAGTGAGGCACCGAAGCCCAGGGCAGCACCAGGGACAGCTCCAAGGCCTTTCAATTGGGCAGCTCTGGCCTGTTCAGGTCACATGACTGGCAAGAGGCAGGGCTAGGATTCTAACCCAGGATTCCAGAGCCTACGGTGATCCTCCAACATCAGCACATTAGAATCCCTTAGGAACTTATTTAACCTGTTGATTCTTGGGGGTGACAATGACTCTCTCTTTTGGCCAAATTTGAGTCAGGCTCCTCTGAGTCCTCTTTCTGATTAGACGTGGACCATGGACTCTGTCTCTGACCTGCTTACTCCAGTTTTAGCAAGAATCTTGCTGAGTCAGTTTAGCCAAAATCCCCCGTCCTTGGTCTGATCACCCTTGATATCTGATCAAATTCCTAATCCCCGACCCTTGATATCTTATCACTCTGGCCTGCATTCAGCAAGAATCCTATTAGTTCAGTCTAGCAAAGAATTACCCTGCCTCTTAGTAATTTTCCATCCACAGATGCCCCGTCTCCCCCAGTTCTGCTCCTTAGCTGTAAATTCCCACTTTGGCTCGTTGTATTCATTTGGAGTTGAGCCCAAAATCTCTCACCTATTGCAAAATCCTCATTGTAGTAGTGACATACCCCCTACCCCCTTGAATGAAGTCTTCCTCACCATTGTTGACACATGTCTGAATAAATTTTTCCTTAACAAGGGCCCTAGAATCTGCATTTGTAACCCACTTCCCAGCTGATTCTGATGCAGGTGTTTTGCAGACCATACCTTGAAAAACTCCACCTGAGTCTTGTCAGGGCATGTTTAGACCAGTCTTGTTTTATTTATCCAGTGTCCCATAGCCACTGAGTGTCATGGTGCTCAAAGGAGAGAAAGGAGAGTCGATGTGGGGCTGGGGTAACGGCAGGGACATCACTTACCTCCACATGATTTTTTTTTGTTTACTAAAGATCTAGTTATATTTTCAAGGATGTGACTTCATCTACTTTAAAGGCACAGTCTGTCATCTGTCTGTTGAGCCTCAGATCTCTGCCTGAGCCCAGAATCTAGATTTTTATTTCTAGTCAAATGTTCTGTCTAGGGCCAGTCATCTCCTGAGAGCCTACTCTGTGCCAGGTACCATGCTGGACACTGGAAATGCAGAAATGAATCAACCTAGATTTTTACCCTCCAGGAGCTCAATGTTAAAACCACAGTCAGCCCCCATTTTGCATCTATTGCGCTGGGGCCTCTAGAAAGCATTTATCATCTTGTTCAACTGTCTCCTCTTTTTCCCCTTCTCTTACCGCAGACTTCTGCTTGTATAAACTTTGCTGAGAATTTGAGCAGAAATAGTAAATAATGAAGCTCCAGAGGGTTGCACTAATTTCCCAGACATTTAATCAATATGGAGCTGCCCTGTTCATTACAGCTGTCAAAAATATGCAAAGTTGTCCATCTGGTCCTCTCAGGTACGAAGCTCTGAGCTGCAGTCACCAGTTGCTTGGCTAATTACCACGCCCCATTTTCCCTCATTCCGAGGCCTCTCCATTAACCACGAGCTACCAGCTCAAGTATAAAGGCAAACAATAAATATTTGAAATGGCATTGCCTGGGCAGGGGTCCTGAACAGAGGTTGAGTTGGGTCACTGCAGATGAGGAATACAGGTGGTGTTTTGTGGAAGAGCACATCTCTCCCCATCTTCCCCCCACCTCCCCCGCACCACGACTCTCCCCAGTCCTCAACCTCCTTCCTTCTGAGGCCCCTCCCTGCCCTTCAGATAATCTAGACGTATTAAAAACCATTGGGGGGGAAAAATGATCTATACAAAAGCTTTGCATAAAAAAGTGATCAATGCAAATTCCTCTGAGGAAATTGCTTCAACAGATGGAAACGGCCCATTTGCAACAAATGCCGCTGGCTGTGCAGATGGTAATTATGGGATGTATGTAAACATGCAAGATCTGGCAAGCAGAGCAAACTGCACTGCTGAACTCAGCCGGCATCAAGGCTGCCTGCCCTGGCACTTACCCCTGCCCTGAGTGGCCTGCAGGCCAGGGGTTCCAGAGGAGTCCGGGGGTGCCTGAGGATTTGGGTTTGGAATTCCAAGACCTAGCTTCTATTTAACTACAAGTCTTTCTGAAATGGGAGCGAACCACATATCCTCTAATCTCTTGGTGGACCAAGGCTGTGGCATGGCTTCCTGGAAGAAAGAAATCAACATATATTGAGCACTCACTGTATGCCAGGCACTATGCTCTTAGTCTTGAGTGCGTTCTCTTGTTTAATCGCCACAAAGACCTTGGTGGGTTGAGATTATCATTATCATCACCACTGCCACTATTTTGCAACTGGGGAAACTGAGGCTTGACAAGGTGAGGGAATTTTCCCAAGATTATAAGGCTAGAAAGTAAGGAACCAAGATGTATCAGTTAGCTGTTGCTGAGTAACAAACAATGCCAAAGCTCAGTGGCTTCAAATAATAAGCACTTATTATTGTTTACAACCCTACAGTCATGTAGGTGCTTCTTCTGGTCTTGGCTGGGTTCAGCTAATCATGACTGGGCTCACTCATGCTTCTAGATGGTCTAGGATAGTCTTCCTTAAGTCTGTTATTTGGCTAACTGTTGAGCTGTGTTGATGGGGATTAAGAACCACGTGTTTTTCATCCTCCAGCAGGCTCGTGGTAGACAGCAAATTCCAAAATAAAGAACAGAAATGCATAAGGCCTCTTGAGGCCCAGGCTTGGAAAAGACACACAATCTCCTCCACCAGATGGCTAATCCAAACTAAAGAGGTAGAGAAATAGACTCCACTTCCCAACTTAAGGAACTGCAAAGACACATTGCAAATGGCAAACACACAGAGAGGAATGGAGAATAAGGCCAGTTTTGTAAGCAATATATCACTATTGGAAGCAATATAAGCATAAGACTTGAACTTAGAGTTCTCTGGTTTCAAGTCCATAATTTCCAAGGTCATCCATGGGTGCCCATCATTCCAGAGATAGCTTGGCCTTTTATGGTTCATCTCTCCTTGACTGTCTTCTGTCTGCAGGTAAATTAGGGCTCATCTCTTCTCTCTTCCGGTGATTCTTACTCCCACTCTCAGCCTCTTTCCCTTGGACATCTGAGTGGGACAGTGCTTTAAGCTCTAAATTCAGAGTCAGTGTATTTGAGTTGTGGTCCCATCTCCATCAATGATGCTCTTTTGGGCTTCATGGAATCCCTCCCCCTCCCCAGATCTCAGTGTTATGCCTGCAATAAACAAGATGGAGAAGGTTTGATCTGAGATTCCTTCCACTCAAATTCTGTATGATTTTATGAATGGCAAGAAGTTCTCCAGCCTCAGTGGTCCAGCTCATACCATCATTTGCCTATAGCCCCTGTAGGTGTTTGATTTTGCAGCTTATGGACTAGGATCCCTCCAGCATTAAATTTTTCTGCGTCTGCTCTGTCTCAACAATCTTGTGAAGAGGGTAGTATTATCATTACACCCACTTTACTGGTGAGGAGGCTGAGGCTTAAAGAATTGAAGGGACTTGTTTAAAAATCTCAGGGTCTCTGAGTGTGACCTGGAGAGAGATCCCACATCTCTTGACATGCAACCCACTGAAGGAGGCCAGAGGTCCAAGATGGGATCCTAAGCTGGAGCTGGAACCTCTCCAGGTCCAGGTATCTTGTTCCCCGATTCTGTTGAATCGTCCCGTTTCCTCATCCTTCAGATGTTGCAGAGAATCCAGATTCCTCTCCCTGATGTCCTCAGCTCCCCCTGTATTGATCTCCAGCTTTATGAGGGTGACAGGCCATACCTTTTAATTGCATTATTACATCTTTATGGCCTGCTGATTGAGCAGGTCGCCTCTGCTGGGCAGCCAGGCCCTGGAATTTATATGCGGGACTGAAACGTTTATTAGACTCATATTGATAAAGGCATATTGTGAAAAGCCCTGTGACTCTTAAGAAGAGAGTGGGGTCCTCAGGAGGCAGGGGGAGAAGGCAGGTCAACATACTCCCGAGGAGAGAGTCGGTCACTCATGAGATATGAGGGCAGCAGTTCCCTCTGTCCCCTGCTCAACTCCTAAATATTTCCTCTTTTGTCAGCCTGTTAAGTTCTGGTAGGAAAGAGCAAGTGCCTGGAAAAGCTGTAGGGAGAGGGGCTGGGAGATTTCTGAAGAGGGGCAGTATTCCGGGTTCGTGGATAAGTTGGCAATGAGGGTAGGGACCGCTCCTGCTGAGATGGGGAGGGCCCTTCAGGTAGAGGCTCTGTGTGAACAAAGATAGGTTGTAGAGACTCTTCATGGAGTAGAAGATCTGTAAGGAAACTACTTGGCCTGCTTGCCAACTCCACTCGGGTGTTGAATATGCACTTCAAACTTGCTATCCCCCAACCTGAACTGATCCTGCCAATTTATTTTTATTTATTTATTTTTTAAGATGTTGGGGGTAGGAGTTTATTAATTTATTTATTTATTTATTTTTGCTGTGTTGTGTCTTCATTTCTGTGCGAGGGCTTTCTCTAGTTGTGGCAAGCGGGGGCCACTCTTCATCGCGGTGCGTGGGCCTCTCACTATCGCGGCCTGTCTTGTTGCGGAGCACAGGCTCCAGACATGCAGGCTCAGTAGTTGTGGCTCACGGGCCTAGCCGCTCCGCGGCATGTGGGATCCTCCCAGACCAGGGCTCGAACCCGTGTACCCTGCATTAGCAGGCAGATTCTCAACCACTGCGCCACCAGGGAAGCCCAATCCCGCCAATTTATTTTGCAGACGTGCGCATTGCAGGAGTCAACAGATCCACCCTCCAGGGGCTCAGGACACCTTGGGGTCATCTTTGATTCTTCCCTTGATTCCACTCCCTCCCCACTTTTTTTTTTTTTTTTCAGTACGCGGGCCTCTCACTGTTGTGGCCTCTCCCGTTGCGGAGCACAGGCTCCGGACGCGCAGGCTCAGCGGCCATGGCTCACGGGCCCAGCCGCTCCGTGGCATGTGGGATCCTCCCGGACCGGGGCACGAACCCGTGTCCCCCGCATCGGCAGGCGGACTCTCAACCACTGCGCCACCAGGGGTGCCCCTTCCCCACTTTTAATCCATTGTAAACACAGTGGGCTGTACTTTCCAAATATTTTGAGAGACTCTGTGCTCCTCTTGTACCTCCCCGGTTTCTACCCCACATGGAACCCCCATCAGCTCTCCTTACATCATTTCAGCAGCCTTGGAATAAAGTTTTGGTCCAGCTGTCTCCTTAAGATCTTCCCTGATAACCCTATTTGGAATCATCATCCTCACCTCGCAGCACTGTCTGCTGCTGGGTCCTGCTTTGTTTTTCTTCATAACACTTCTCCCCATCTACTATGCTATAGAATTTATTATTGTTGTTATCTTTCTCTCCCACTAGAATGTAAATTCGTGGAGGGCAGGGACTTTTGACTGTTTTATTCACTACTGTATCTCCAGCGCAGGGAACAGTGTCTGGTATATAGTAGGTGCTCAATAAGTATTTGTTTAATGAGTTCATGAATGAAGTTGGTTGGAGCCAGGTCCTGGGGGACGTTTGATGCTGCACCGGGGGCTGGAGCTTGTACCATGAGCTCTGATTTCCACCCTGAACTACATAGTGTGTTAGTGGAGCTCTCATATGCATCCAAGGTAATCAGTGTGCCTTCCTGGAGCTCTGGATTAGTAATATCATGTGTCAGGGAGTCAACCCTAAATGAGGAATTTGGAAGAGGATAGCTCAGGGGTTAATTTGAATGTATTTCCGTGTCTCAACATCAGCACATTCTAGGAAAAAGGAATCTGCTTTGCATAGTAAATGGTATTTGGTGCGTAGCTTCTTTCTTCAGGTGTGACCTGGGTCGTCTGTCTTTTTGATTCTGAAAGGACTTTGGTGCCAGGAGGGAGGGGTCTGTGGTGCAGTGTTAATTGGTGGCAACTAATTGGACCTAGTTTATGAACTCCTCCAGGCCGTAAGCCACTCATACTTTGGTTCAGTGTTGTAATGACCACAGTCCTTTTCTAAAGTGCTCTACCTTTGACGAAAAGCAATGGCGTATGGCCAAGTTCACCTCCAGGGATCTCTCTTCAAGGGGGGCAGAGGAAGTGAGAATTTTAGGATTGGGGTTCTCAGTTAGAATGGCCAGATGACAAACTTTAAGCCAGGCAGCTCTGGGTTGAAATCCTGGTTCGGCCACCCACTAGCTGTGTGACCTTGGGTGAGTCCTTAACTGCAGTTTCCTCATCCATATAATAGGGATGATAGAGCTTCATTTTATATGACCAGAGGAAGGGAGATGGAGTGGCTTTTATTTAACAGTGACTGACTAAGCACATACCAGATATATGTGCAGATCCCCAAAAGTGTCTGTTAGAAGTATATCTAGATGAATGAGTGATTGTTGAATGAATATATGAAGGTATTCTGTTCAGAGGTTACAGGGATGGACAATGTCCCCAATCAAGAAAGATGGCAGGACTTGGGTTGCTTGACCCTTTGGGCATTTAGAGTGTGGAGGCTGTTCATGAAGAATCCCAAACTTGAAGAATCCTAACATATCATGACTTGAGGGAGTCTCTGAGAGACTTCTCATTTTGAAGGGGAGTAGAATCAAGGCCCAGAGAGGGAAAGTGGTGGGGCGAAGGACACACAGCAAGTGAAGGGCAGGCTTAAGGTTGGAACCAAGGTGCTCTTTTTCCTACAACGTTCCCACCCCAGCCTCTCCACAGGTGCTTTTCTGAAAATGCACAGGAGAGAACGGGGCAGAGTCTAGACCTGTGGTTCAAACATCAAGTTCAGAAGGAGAAGAAAATAAACAACACTCTCGGGCCCCCTCCTGACTTCAGCCACAGGCCTGGGGAATCCCCAAAGCAGAGGATGGACAAGGACAAACTTCATGAAGGGTCAAGAGATGCAAGAAAAGGCAGGCGGAGTAATTAATAACCATCAGCAATAGATAGTGTTGGGGTGAGCACTGAGATACCTATTGATCAGAGAAGTAAACACAAATCACTGCAAGTGTTCCTTCAGCCCTGGGTCAATATGCTTCCATATACAAAGAAGCTAGCTGCTGTTGCCGATACTGGGGAGGTCTTAGTCCGGGTGGCCGCGAGAGCTTGCACTGCTTGAGGATGTATCTGCATTGTGAGCTACTCTGCTTTAGGTGCTCTCTCCATTCGTTTGTTCATTCATTTGTTTGTTCATTCATTTTTTCATTCATTCATTCATTCAACATATTCTAAATGCTTACTGCACGTCAAGCTTCTTGGAGGCACTGGGATAGAGCAGTGGGCACGAAGGCAGTCCTTGCCCTGACGGGGCTCACAGAATAGACAAATAAATAAATGAGATAATTGCAGACAGTGTTGAGTGCTGGGAAGAAAGTCACATAAGGGAGGTAGATGGAGAGTGGGTGGAGGGGATGGTGTCTCGCTGATATCGGACAATTGGGGAATGCCTCTCCGAGAAGGTGACCTCTGGCTAAGATCCTAATGAGTAGAAGGAGTCAGCCCCATGAACACAGGGGGAAGGGTGCTCCAGGTATAGGGAACAGCATGTGCAAAGGCCCTGGGATGGGAAAGAGCTTGGGATGTTGGAGGAACAGAAAGGAGTAAGGGGTTGGATTTGTTTTAAGTGATGAAGCCATTGGAGGATGAATGGCCAGCCCCTTTCAGTGTGGGCCCCTTAGCAATGAGGCATTCATTGACCTGGAGTTAGGGACAGGCTCCCGGCTGGAGTCTGGGAGACCCAGCCCTGCCTGAGTGTGGAAGCCTCGGCCAGCTCCTCCCATCATGGAACTTCAATTTCCTTATTCACAACATGCAGGACATCGGCTCATGACCTTCCAGCTCTGACATTCTGGCCGCCTTTCAAGGACATGGGATGCAGATATACAACCTCCACACATATCAGTCACTCAGGTAAGGCCCCCTTTGCTTGCCATGAGATGCAAGTTATTGTGGTCAAGGAAGTGGGAGATGAAATGGCAGGAAAAGCAAATGTACCAAAGAGAAGAGTTGAGCTTATAAAACCTGTCATCTGAGTTGGCTCCTTTGAGCTGGGCCTGGGTCTTTGTGTCACCAACCCCTCAATTTCAGGTTGCACCATGGATCCGCCATGTTTCGTGCAAGCTGCTAGCTGTCTTCACTGTGTCCTTGCAGTGAAGTTGCAGCCTCTGAGGGCAGGTCCTGGTGGCAGAAATAAGCAGTGCCTATGCAAAGCAACAGCATGCAGGAAGAGGAGAAAACAGTTGCACTGTAGAAAATATAAGAGCTCAACTAATTAAGAACAAGCGGCGCTACAGTTGCTCATTTGACAGGACCTCCTAGCACCCAGAGATCCCATGCCTAGGTATACACCCAACAAAAATGAAAAATGAAAATATACGTGTGCCGGAAGATGTGTGTGAGCAGCATTCTTTGTAACAGCCTAAAACTGAGAACTACCCAAATCTCCATCAACATTTAAACTGAAAGATTGTGCCATACTCGCAGAAAGGTATACCACATAACAAGATGGGCAAATCCAGCCCATGGTCATATCTGACCATTTCCTATTTTGTCAATAAAGTTTTATTGGAACACAGCCATATCCATTCATTACATATAGTCTATGGCAGCTTTTGCACTAACTAGCAAAGATGAGCAGTTACGAAAGAAATACTATAGCCTGCAGATCCTCAAGTATTTACTCTCTGGCCCTTTCCAGAACAAATTTGCCAACCCTTGCTATATAAAAATGAAAATAAGCAGGCTTCCCTGGTGGCGCAGTGGTTGAGAGTCTGCCTGCCGATGCAGGGGACACGGGTTCGTGCCCCGGTCCGGGAAGATCCCACATGCCGCGGAGCGGCTGGGCCTGTGAACCACGGCCGCTGAGCCTGCGCGTCCAGAGCCTGTGCTCCGCAACGGGAGAGGCCACAACAGTGAGAGGCCCGCGTACCGCAAAAAAAAAAAAAAAAAGAAAAGAAGCAGTCTACAACTTCCCTGGGCAATGTGGATGATTTTCACAAACAAAATTTTGAATGAAAGAAGCCAACACAAATGAGTACCAGTTGCACAATTGCATTTATATTAAGTGTAAAGACAAGCAGAACTATTCTACATTGCTGGAAGACAGGTTACCCATGGAGGATAGTAACTACACAGGGCACGTGGCAGCTTATGGGCGCTGGAAATGTTCTGCTTTTTCTCCATCTGGGTGGCAATGGGTGTTCATTTCGTGACAATCCATTAAAATGTACACAGATGATGTGCACACTTCTGTGTATGTATGTTGTTCATCGATAAAATTTTTAAAATAAATTAAAAAAGAAACGGTGGGTGTAGATCACCATGCCAAGCATTTTCTCAATGTATTTCCTGGGCAGAAAGCGCAAATAACAGATTGTCAAGTTAGAAAACAGATAACTTTAACTTTTCCATGCAAGCACACATTTATGCATTCACTCTACAAATGTTTATTGATCTCGCACCATGCGCCAGGTGCTGGGAATTCAGCAGTGAGGGAGATAGACACAGCCGCCACCTTCCCAGCATTTACATTCACACTCACACGTGCCCAGGGAATCTTGCACGCATGTGCACCTAGACGCTGCATCCTCAACGTGGACCTGCCCACGTGTGCACTCCCGACCTGCATCTGCAGGTTATGTCGTTCTCAGGTGAACACTTTTCTGAATTTTGCTCTCCCTTCCCTCACTACCATAACTTCCACCTCCCTCCTCCCTCGGATACAGACGGATGGAGCTCAGTTTACCCAGCATCACTTAGGAGTCCTGTGTCCTCTGGGGATCATGGACCTGTGCTGGCCAGGACTCCACAGCTTAGTTCCCAAGGTGGGATGGGTCAGACCAGCTGGTTTCCCCCCAGGTCATGCCTGGCATCTGAGACACTTAGGGCTCAGACAAGTGGAGACCCAGGGCTGAGCGGGTGGGTGACCTTGAACCCAAGGATGCCCTCTGATGTCCCCTGGATTTTCTGCTGGGCTTCCTCCGCTCAGTGTGGTTACCTGCCACCCATGGATCGTGGTCACCAGAGCCTTATGGTCTAGTGGTCAAGGCTGACTTGTTCAGTGAACCCCATGTTCCCTTGAATGTCTCCCTTTGAAGACCTCCTATCCCAGCCCCTCTCAGCAGTTCAGCCCAGAAAGCCAGCTGCTATGACTGATAAGCACCAGCTGTCCAGCATTCCTGTGCCATGGTGGGTACCAGCATGCAATGGGGTGGCTAGACAAACACACCTGAGTTCAAATCCCGCCTGGACCATCAATATTCTGTGGCTTTGGGCAGGTTATTTAACCTTAGCTCATCTAATTCCCCCAATGACAATAAGGAAGAGGTACTGCTATCATCCTCACTTGATAGATCCAGAAACTGAGGCTTAGAAATGGTAAGGACTTGCTTGAGGACACACCCACATCTGCACCCTGGATTCTAATTTTAAAGACCATCTGTTGCTCTGAAGGACTAACCCGAGTTATGCATCAAAATGGTTTCCTTTGGAAAAGTCACGATTTGTGCTTTTGAAGTCCTGGGTTTGGCTAATCAGGAGCAATCTCCTTTTCTTGGAGAAATAATTCACTGTTGGATGCAATCATGGAAAAAGTGAATTCCCTCCAAATTCGTGCAATGAGACAGTCAGTGCTGAGGACAAAATGTTGAGGTCTTTTGAGGAGATGGTACCTTTTAGTAAGTGGAGATGCTTAATTTTTTTTTTCTCAGTGGAAAGACCTGCTGTTTCAAATTTCTTACAACTGGGTCTCTGTTCGAATACTGGCGTGGAGTGAACTTTTCATGCCACGGGTCATCTCTGATGTCATGGCATTTCTGATGAACTCCACCAATTTCGAGCATCAAGGCTGCCAGAAGTGAAACTGGTATTTGCAAATGTATCTCCACTTCCTCAGAAATAACAGATGTTTGCTGGAAAAAATTAAAGTCGCCCAGTCTGTTATAAAATATCAGAAGTAAAGCACTGGCTGTCCTCAGTCAGCTTTCTACCTTTCCCATGATGATATTTTGTTCTGTTGGTAAACTTATCAAGTGTGCCTAGCGCTTTTGTTGGCATCACCTGGCAAGTATGCTCATGGAATTTACCTGTAGGAGTGGACAGGTGGGTTTCTGTCTGTGTGTTTCATGAATTAACTTGGTTGAAAAAACTGTCAGGAAGGGCTGGGTTTGAAGTCTGCCCAGGAGTTCACTCTGTGCCCATGACTTGCTCTTTGAGTATTGAGAACATAGAGAAGCCTTTTACATCAATGCTAGAGTAAAACAAAGATGGTGTCCCAAGTCAGCAGCTATTTTCATCCATGGACTAACGAGGTTGGGAGTGGTGGGTCACGGAGTGGCTTGGAGGTCAAGCTCAGAGCTCTGGAAGGTCCAGAAACTACAGAGAGTGGCCTGTGGATCCTGGAACATCAAAGGATCCCTGGTCTGAGACCCAGAGCCTAGGTATACAAGATTATACCCTCTCAGAGGCCAGCGGTAGGGAAGACCCCACCTTCTCCAGCAGCCTAAGTTTGGAGAAGGATAAATGTGAAGCAGGACCACCACGGCATGAGAGAATCCCTGTTTCCACATGCCCTTTTCCAACTGGGATTTTGTTGATCATTTTCTTAACTAAGCATTTCTGGGGATTTGTCAGAAGGAGGTGGGCAAACCCTTGCTGACCTGTCTTGTAGGTGTTTGGAAGTGTGTTACAGAAGAGGGCAGGGATGTGTTGGCAAAGGCAACTTGACAAAACCCTCCAACAAACAAATGTACCTGTGGGAAAAGGGACAAGATTACTCCAACCGTCAACACTGG
The DNA here is from genome assembly GCF_059928025.1 of Delphinapterus leucas. Lineage (NCBI taxonomy): Eukaryota > Metazoa > Chordata > Mammalia > Artiodactyla > Monodontidae > Delphinapterus > Delphinapterus leucas. The sequence continues at coordinate 20,488,236 of NC_143142.1, forward strand.
AAAACCAAAGCTGCTCCCCTACACCAGGCCTCAGCCTGGCTATAGACATAACCCGAAGAAAGCAATTCGCTAATGTTCCAGGCCCTCGGATCCAACATCAGCCTGGGATCTAGGCCTTGGGTAATGAGCAGCCCAGGCGGCGAAAGAGGTTTGCAGTTGAAATCCATCTGAGGCCTCTCTCCCTGCCAATGTCTACAGCTTAATAATTGCTTCCTTGCTCCCCCTGCATTTGGGTTCAAGAGAAGTGCCAGCCCCTCCAGCAGCATTATGCAAATAGGGCCCAGTGCGTTCTGGCAGCGGCATATAGAATATGTAAATTTATGGTGGTGGCGGAGCCTGCTTAAGACAGAAGATTTCTCAATGATGAAATTAGATTTTCTGGAAAGAAGCTTCTGAGGACCTGTCTCCTGTTCCCCTGACTCGTGCTGTGCCATAGCCACCAAACCGGTGCTCTGGGAAATAATTAACTGAATTACAGGCTCAAACCTATTGTTAAAAAAAAAAAATAAAGAGAGAGAGAAGAAATAGACCAGGTTGCAGGAGGCCACAACAAATCCATACTTTACCGAGTATGTCAACGGGAATGGAGGCTGGGAGGGTGGGAGGCGGGTGGATGGGGAGCATGGGGCTCTGGCTGGCAGGAGGAATTGACACAGGGTGGAGAGAGCTTCCACCTCCCCTTGGCCTTCACGTGGGCAAGGGTGGGAGAATGGACAGAGCTGTGGGCGCTGGTTTCTGCTCCAACCTAGCACTGCCACTTTTATCTGCTTTATGTACCTGCCTTCTCCTGATTTTGTTTACAAGAAAGCATTTATGTCATTTTTTAAAAATTGAAAAATCATTCATGTAGACCAGATCAAACTTGAACATGCATCAGACTTACCAGGAGGACTTGTTAAACACAGATTGCTAAGTGCTCCTCCCAGAGTTTCAGAGTTGGTCCAGGGAGGGCTCAGAAATGCACATTTCCAATAAGCTCCCAAGTGACAGTGATGCTGCTAGCCAGGAGACACACCTTGAGAATCACTGCCTTAGGCTAAAGTCTTCATTAGAATGATGGGGGAGATGGAGGCCCAAAGAGTTAGGTGATTTGCCAAAAGTCACCCAGTGGAGTCAAGACCAGGGTACAGAGCTGACTTTTTCCATCATCATCCTCATCTTCGCCATCCTCACCGTCCCTGTCGTCATCTTTGTTGTCACTCTCCTTTGCTGAAAGCTTTCTAGGTTCCAGGCACTTACACTCCTCACTTCATTTAGCCCTTGGCCGTAATTCTATACAGGAGCTGCACAGTTATCCGCAATAAAGATACTGTTATGGATGGAATGTTTGTGTTCCCCCTTCAAATTCCAGTGTTGAAGCCCTAACCCCCATGTGATGGTATTTGGAGGTGGGGCCTCTAGGAGGTAAATAGGTTTAGATGAGGTCATGAAGGTGGGTCCCCCATAATGAGATTAGCGTCCTAATAATAAGAAGGCAGATCTCTCTCTCTCTCTCTCTCTCTCTCACACACACACACACACACACACACACACACACACTCTCTCTCTCTCTCTCTCTCTCTCTCTCTCTCTTTCTCTCTCTCCCTCCCTCTTGTGTCACACACAATGAGGAAGCCATCTACAAGCCAGGACAGGAGCCCTCACCAGAGACAGAATCTGCCGGCACCTTGATCTTGAATTCCCAAGCCTCCAAAACTGTGAGAAGTAAATCTATCCTTTAAGCCACCCAGCGTTTTGTATTTTATTATAGCAGCCCAAACAGACTAAGACAGACACTGAGGCTCAACTTCAAGTGACTTCACCTCCTGATCCTCAGGTTTCTCATCTGTAAAATGGGGAGTTCTGACCCTTCAGAGTGTTAGGAGGATTCAGTGAGATTTTACACACAATGTGCTGAGCACAGAGCCTAGCACATAGCAGGGGCTCAGTAGTTGGGTCATAGTAATTATTATTGTTCTTGTAATTATCATTATTTATTTTTGTTTTTTGCGGTACGCGGGCCTCTCACTGTTGTGGCCTCTCCCGTTGCGGAGCACAGGCTCCGGACGCACAGGCTCAGCGGCCATGGCTCACGGGCCCAGCCGCTCTGCGGCATGCGGGATCCTCCTGGACCGGGGCACGAACCCATGTCCCCTGCATTGGCAGGCGGACTCTCAACCACTGCGCCACCAGGGAAGCCCTAATTATCATTATTAATCGAATGGTAGAGATTGGGACACAGTGGTGTTGTGGAGTGAACTTGGGGTTAGGAATATGAGGGTCTCGAGTCTAGTCCCAAGCCCTAAACTCATCTGCTGTGAGACTTATGTGTAGGTCACCACCCTCTCTAAGACCCAGTTTTTGCAAACGGAGTAGATGGAACTTGGTGGTCCCAGGACACGCCCAGCTGTACAATCTCTGATTCCATCATTTCAAGGGTGTGGCCATCTCTTATCCCCATGTTGCCCCAGCGTGGGTGTCCTCCTTCCTCTCCTGGACTGCTGCTCAGCCTCCTCCTGGCCTCCTGGCCTCTGGTCTCACCCCAGCCCCTCCACCTTTCTAAAAGTCTCAGATGGCAACCGGGTACTCAGACCCTTCTGTGGCCATTTCCCTTCTTTGGATCAAGTCCAAGCATCTCAGCTTGGCATCCAAACTCCTTCATGCTCTGGTCCCTCTCAGCCCCTAATCTCTTGCCTCTCCCTCTTACACTATTTTACAGTAAAATACAGACGTTTGTGTTAGCCCTCAGGCACCGTGCTCTTTCCTGCCTCCCTACCTTGTTCTTGCTGCACCGTCTGCCTGGCACTCCATCCTTGCCCTTCCTCTTTCTCTGCAAACTTCTTGAACTTCAGTGCTCAGCTCAGATATGTTGTGCCCTGAGAAACCTTCTCTCACTTACCTTCTTCCTGTCTCCAACCCGAGGCTCCTAGAGTCCCTTCCTCTGAGCTGCCTGTAGGTATCTCGTCCTAGTACTTAACACTTCCTAGTATAAAGGTCTACTGCCTTTCTCACCTTTTCTGCTGGACAGTGCCTAGTTTAAAAGGAAGAGACAAGCTTCTCAGTCAGGGGCTTTTCGAAATTTTCTGTTTTGTTGTTTGCTTTATCTGCTGTCTGTAAGCATCTTGAGTGTAGGGCCTTATGTATTTTGTTTGCCAGTGTAATTGCAGCACTTATTTTCATGCCTGGCACATGGTAGGTGTTTAATCCTTAAATTAATAAATCTGAAATCTCTGCCCATTTTCACAGATTTCTTATTAACCATTCTATCCCTGCTGCCTACCAAATGCCTGGCATGGAGGCATCAGTAAATAATTACTGAGTGAATGAGTAGGTGAATAAAATGCATGACTTCATATATAACTGTATCAGTCAGCTGTTGCTGCATAACAAACAGCCACTAAATCTCAGTTGCATGCAACAATAGGCATTTATTTCTCATCTAGTTTTATCTTGTGAGTCAGCTGGGGCAGCTCTGAGCTGCAGGTGGTGTCTGGCTCAGCTCCACATGTGTGTCATCCTCTGAGGGCCAGCAATCCAACCAGAACATGGCGAGGGCAGAGGTGCAAGAGAAAAAGTGGAAACACACATAGTTTCTTAAGGTCTCATCCCAGAACAAGCACCGTGGCCCTTCCATTCCAATATCGTTGACCAAAGTGAGGAACGTGGTCAAGCTCAGTCAATGGACAAGGATGTACCCTCTAGGAGGAGAGGCTTCAAAGTCCCAGGGCAGAAGGCATGGATACATCTAGGGGTGAAGGATCAGGACCCATAAATCTGTCTACTTCAATGACCACCCCCAGCATCTAGCCCACAGCTCATGGCACATAGCTACCACTCACTATGATCGTGGAGACAAAGTGACCACGGTGGCCCCACCATCTTTAAGACACTATAACATTTTTTCACTTTTTGTATTTCATACCCTCCTTCATCTCCCACCCTGCAGTTTTCAGCGATTTTTCTGGAGCCCTCACTAAACAATCTCTAGGTCTCTGCCCACAGGCACTGCCATTCTGGGGCATGTCACAAGCGCACCCCCCGCAGCCTGTCCTCCTCTCTGTTCTTCTCCCAGCCCACAGTGCACATTGTGAGGGTCCCCCTGATGTTTAATGCATGAGCTCATCGTCCTCCCTGCAGCCTCCACAGACAGACTCTCTCAGCCTGGGAACGGCCATGAAGTCAGGTGACTGTACAGGAAGCAGTGCCCTCCCCACCGCCTGCCTCCTCGCCTTCCAGTTGTCGTGAGGCTGCCCTTCTTTGACTCACTTGCAGTTTTGTAAGCTCTTTTATTAATGTGCCGGAGGCAGAGAAAAATGCATTTGTAATTTCCCCCTTATGGCTGGTGGAACTTCTTTTTGCTTTCTTTCTGAGCATTTGTTTGTGGCGTGCGCGCGCACACACACACACACACACACACACTCACACTCCAGGTCAGAATGAATTGAATGACAAGGCAGTGGATGTCAAAGCACACAGTCTTGGAATATCTCAGCAGGAAAGGGGTCTGAGTCTGATGGCTGCCACATTGCATTCCTGGAACGCTGTTCTTCCTTAAAATAGCATCAGAGGGTGCTGCAGGGTGAGAAAAATTGTGTGTGTTTGGCCGGGTAGCGGGGGAATGTTTGGCCCTTCCCTGGACCTTGCTTCAATCAGAGCATCTCTGTTTTGCCTGATTTGTATACTGTGGATACATAGGCTTCTTTGGAATTAAGGATGTACCATGGATGCTTGTGCTAAAGGGAAAAAGCCATGCTGGGGAGGTCTCCTTTTGCTTGCTGCAAAAGAACTAAGATTGACTGAGCACCTAGCATGTGCCAGGCACTGGACTGCAAGTACTTGAGATATGCATCGTCTAATCGAAACCCCAGCACTCGGTGGGAATGATTGTCTCCTATGTCACAGATGAGGATGCTGAGGTTTGGATGGGGAAAAGACTTCCCATCACCCAGGAAATGGTGGAAATGGGATTCACACAGAGGTTCTCCGTATGTTAAAGAGATGACAAAATTTCAGAGTGCTTAGCCCTTCGTAGGTCTTAAAAGTCAAAATCATTCAAACGATCTGATGACAGTGACCACAACTTCTTCCAGGTACTGAGTGATTACCTTGAGCCTGGCTCCTGCTGGGTGCTTTACAAGCAGGGCTGCCAGGTCCAGCTGTGCAGGGTGGGTCTTGCAGAAGAGCTCCCAGCCAAAGGGACAAGGGACAGCTGACTCAGTCCTTAAGCTGCTCCCCAGACCCTGGTGTAAATTTGCATCCTGGAGGAGGGGATGCTGATCTCTAATATCTCTGCCAGGAAGAGCTGCCTTTTCCCAATTTCCGCAACGGCACTCTGTGCAAGCTGCTACCCTGTCTGCACACATTATCGCATCCTCCCACAGCCTCCAGGGTAGCTTTATGACTATACCCATTTTAAAGATGAAGAAACAGAGGCACAGGGAAGTTAGATTTCTTGCCCAGAATTCGCAGCTCTTTCAGTGGCAGAACCAACATTTGAATCCGAGGTTGTAAAACTCCATGACTAGAGGAGATAGGAATTTGCAGCTATACCCACCCGTACTCCCTGTCCCCACAAAGATTGTTGAGTTTCACAAGGTTCTAAGGATAGAACCTGGGGATGCAAGGTTTGGGGACTACTGGAAGGAGGTATTCTCTGCCCTGTGTAACAGGAATCAAGAGAGATTCTGAGACAGCAAATGGCACACAAAGATCAACCCTGTTGGGCTTTTTCAACAAGTCTGTCTTTGGATCACTTGTCTGTGGTCTTCTCTGCCACCCCTCTCCCAAAAGAGATCCCATGGAGGGAGTAAAATACCCCCTGATCATGTAGGCCTGACCTCCCCCCCAACCCTGTGCCTTCTCTCCTGGAATACCCAAGAGCTGGAAGAAGCCTCCCTGGAGATAAATATCTACACAGAGCCAGTTGTCACACGATGTCCCAGAGCCAATTACTCATTCTGAGAGACCCAGAGGTGGCTTAAGGAGTTGACAAATAAAGAGGAAATAATTTGCAATTTGCTGTTTACACATAATCAGAGTGTACCGAGGGGGGAGAAAATAGTGTTACAGCTTACGGCTTCTCACGTTTTATTTTGATCTTCTAAATCAATACATAAGTGGAGAGGCAGCTGGAGACAAACGTTTTGGAAAAAGAAAATGTTTGCATGTGTTTGGCTAAAGGAAGGAAGGACTTTCTATAAAACCAAAGATATGGCAAAGAAGGTTGAATGAGGCCGTGTCCCCCCGACAAAAGGAGAGGCAGTGAATGACAGTTACAGGATTCTTACTGTCTGCCACACACTGAGGCAGGCACTTGACAAGTTATGGCTGTGGATCCTCACCTCCAACCTGGGAGGTAGGTTCTATTTTCAGCCCCATTTCAGGTGGGGAAATTGAGGCCCCAAGAGATGAAGGTTCTGGGCCAAAGACATTTGATCTGCATAAGCTGAACCCGGGACTAGCCACCCAAGCCAGGCTGATGCTGGAGTCCATCCTTCAGCTTCCAGATTACTTTCCCTGAGTTTTGATGCTGGTCTTTTGTTTGGGGACCATTAAGGGGCTTAAAACAGGGGTCCCTCTCTCGAGGGGAGAGTCTTGGGGAGGGTGTGCTGTCTCTGGTTCCTCTCCAGTTGTCTCTGCCAATCACTGTCTTGGCAAGGATCACATCCCCACTGCAAGGGGGAGGGTCACTGGGGACCAAGGATCCTTGGGCAGGAGACCTCAGGGAGGGGCACGGTGACAGGGGATGCTGCTCATAATCTAAGAGGAAAGCCCTGCTCAGGGGTGTTCCCAGCTCCAGTTTTCTTTTCTCTATATTTCTTACAGTTCTTCCTTTTTCTTTCCTGGTCTCCTTGAGACATTGGATATTTTTGCCACTATCTACCCTCCTTCTCCCCCAAGTCCACTGACATCAAGAAGCCGAGATCCCTTCTTAGAACTTGTTCTTCCTCTCCTACTTGTACAAATCATCCCCTGTCAGTGGTCTAGGATCCTGGACCACAAGGGACCTCCAAGATAGATCTAATCCAGCCCCAGATTCAAGATAGGTGAAGTGATCTCAGCCCCATTTTATAGACAAGTCCATTGATGCCAAGTGCCCGCTTCTGGCCCAGAGTAGAAGAGAGGGCTCAGATCCACACTCCAGCCCCTCAGGATGCCCAGTGCCTCGGTTTCTTGGGGTGGGGGAGGGAGCACCCGTCCCTGTCTTTGTTCCCCACCCTCCCCTGTGTTTCCGAGCTGTGTGCAATTTACATCTCCACATGCCCGCATTTGCATGAAACACACAGACACACACACACAGGACTGCTCCTGGCTTGAACAACAAGGGATGCCAAATGCCGTTCACATCTTTCTGGGGAGAAGTGCATCCATCCCGATTCTGTCTTTGCCAAAGTGCCATACGTACCAGACGTACATATATTCCGTGTGAATTTCCTTAATCTCCTTCACAGCTGTCCCTTTCCACAGCCTCTGCTAGAGCATTCCCAAATTACTTGTCTCCTGGCTGGGATAGCAGCCTGTTCCCTGATTCCTCTATCCCTTTAACAACAACAAAAACAACAATAATAATAATGGCCACCGTTGATGTAGCCCCTACTGTGTGTTAGGCATTGGGCTAAATGATGTTGCATCTTGTAGGAGCTCTGCAATGGAAGCATTATTAGCCCCATTTTACAGGTGGGGGAAAATGAGGCTCCAAGCTTAGGGGCATCACACAGGGCTGGGGACTGAGTTTATGAACCGTGGCTGACTCTGAGACTTGGGCTGGTCACCCCTGTCAGGCTGCCCTCTAATCTCCCCATGTAGCCCAGCCTGCCACCGTGATGACCATAACACAGAAGAGGGCCCTGGAGGGTAGCAGTTAAGAAAGTGTACCGTTTCAACCTCTGACAGTGCTCTTTTCTGCCTGTGTAAATTCAGGTGAGTCCCTTCACCTCTCTCAGCCTCAGTGTCCTCCCCTGTAAAATTTGGATCACGGTAGTACTGAACCATACGGTGTTATTATGGAAATGGATACCATGATTGCAAGTGAAGCACTCAACAGAGTTCTCAGCACCCAATAGATGTTGGGTTTTAATAGATTAAAAGCTTGTGGTATAAAGAGATGGTTTTGGTGTCTGACATTCAAGGCTCTCTTGGGCTGGGCTCTGCCTTTCTTTCCACCATGACGGCCCTCCGCCACCATCTTGCATCCCACTCTTCAGCTAGAAGGAGGTCCCCACTGGTCTCCACAAACTCTCCACCATTTCTTATCTCTGTTGGTTTGTCCAGATGTCTGTCTGCCCATCTGCTTTTCACCTTCTCTGCAGACCCAGAATTGGTTTGTCCTCAATGCCTAGCTCAGAGACTGACCCTACCTGGCATCTTCTCTTTCTTGCCCATTGGAGGCTACCTCTTCCTCCTCTGGACACGACCTTGGGTCCTAGTGTGTGTCATTCCTGAGGTCCTACTGTGCATCGGGATAAAGACAGAGCTACACCTGTAGGACATGATCCTACTTTCTTTTCTTGTACTTTAAATGCCACTCAATGGAAGGAACCCTGGGTTCCTGAATGATTGCATGGAACAATGGCACACGTCATGCCAACCCACATTAGACTGTGCCTTGAGCAAGAAATAAACCTTTATTATACTGAGCCACTGAGAAATGGAGGTCCTTGGTTACAGCAGCTTAACTGTCCTAATACATCTATCTAACTAAACTCTATCTTTCTTTCTGATCCCATATTGTTCCAGAAAGAGCTTATTCATTTAAAAGTATATTTTAAAAATAGAATGAAAGAAAAATGCATGTAGGAACATAAGACAGTGCCAGATATAACACTCAGAAATGTGTGCTATGAAAACCAACACCCCTACCATGTGTGGATCAAAAATATAGCTCTGAGCTTCCTAGCAGCCGGGGTAAAAAGGGAGAGCTGTTTCGTTACACACTATCAGAGCCTTTGCGATTAAAAAACACCATTGCTAAGGATAAATACAGTAAGAGTTGCAGAATGTTTTTATTCCTCTACATGTTCGTTGAAAAGATCATTGCGTGTCTGCAGCACAACTCAATATTGTCCAGTACCTTTTCTGCATAGCAACCCTTTCCCATGTTTTACCTTGTTGAAACACATGAAAATATGTATAAACACAAAAACACAAACATATAAATAATGTAGAGGAGTTCTCTTGATACATCTCATAGGCAGGTACTCAGGCTTCTCTGTAGGCTTGGGATACCCTGGAGGAAAGAGACTGTACCCTCTTCATTTCTGTTTTCATGTCTTATTATAGAGTCTGGAACATGGTGGATACACACAGTGGGTATTACTACTATTGATACTAAACGTGTGTGAGTGTGCCGTGTGTCAGGCTAGCACTCCGTGAATTATGAGCTGTATTCTGGAATTTGTGTGTGTGTGTGTGTGTGTGTTATGGCGTGCTGTGTGTGTGGCGTATGCATGTTGAGTATGTGTGTTATGTACTGAGTGTGTGTTGCATATAGTGATGTTTTGTGTGCGTTGTATGTGTGTCATGTGGATGGTGGTGTTGGATCCTATGAGCATGGTATATGCGGTATGTGCATTGTGTGATGTTGTGTGGGTGATATGGGTGCTCTGTGTACGTTTTGTGTTGTTGTAGGGGATGTGTGGATGGCCCAAGTGTTGTGTGTGCATTGTGCGTGAATGGTGTGTATTGTGAATGTGTATTCACGTGTGTCCTCTGACATCCTCTGACATCCTGCATCCCAAGTGTCTTGCATAATCCCTGCAGATTTGGTGCGCATTCCCTGTGTGTGACTCTGTACCGCCTTGTGTCCCTTTTGTGAGCTCAGGGCATGCTCCTTGGTGCTGCCTGTGGGCATATCGGCTTGCAGCCCCACCCTGTGCAGGCTCTTTGTGTGTGCCCTGTGAGTCATTGTGGATACATCTAGAAGGCGGTGACTATTGTCTTCAAACAGAGAACAGCCATTAACACATTCATTAATTAGGATCATGTTGACACTTCTATTGCCGACTAAAAACATCTGTTTGTTTAATCAGAGTCTCCTTAATGCCTTACACTTATTCTCTCAGTGAGAGAGGATGGGCTTGCTTTCCTCACGTGTGTACACTGGAGTTTTACGAGGCGGAGGCACAAACTCTGTCAATATTGTCACAGGATGACAGCTCTCAGGAAGGCCCACGGCGTCTCAACAAACGTACATCCCTTTCAATGGTGAATGAGTAGTCGTTCATGGGTCAATTTGCCAGTGGCCAGTCCCCGTGTATCGGCGTAGCCTGAATGACACTTTATAGATCAGATGTAAGAACTCCACCATAGCACTGGGTCTCAATGCTACGGGCGTGGTGTGCTGTTGGGTGTACCAGCTGCTCCACTGTCCTTTCCTTCCCACCTAGGTGTATACCCCAAACCCAGCAACAAGCCGCCGGTAACCTCGTCGGAGTTAAATCCTCTCTCCCATGATCTTAGTTTTCTTACATGTAAAACAGGATGATAAAAGGACAGAACTAAAGATTCAAAGAAAACATATCTAAGGGAAATACCCAGAATGGTGCCTGGAACCAAGCAGATGCCTGACAACGTCACTTCTATCCCCTCACCCTCCCACCCCACATGAATTCACAAGAGTCGGTGGAGGATGACCAAGGAAAAGACTCAAGGTTAGGGACTGACTCTGGTTACATTCCTCACCAGTCATAGCACTGGGCATCCAACGCACGTCCACTGCATCCCTCCTCTGTGCCAGGTGGGGCTGGGTGCTGGGACACAGAGAATGATGAGGATTTCTTTCAAGAGTGTGGAAATGAAGGGCATTCCCGGCAGAGGGGATGGGTGAGCAAATGTTCCCTGGGCCGGGAGCGTGGAGGAGAGGTGTGGGGTGAAGCTGACGGGGAGGACGCGATGGACCGTAGAGGGGTTTTTGCTTTGGGGTGTTTCGTTTTGTTGTCGTTCTGCGTCTTGTTTCATTTACTAATATAGTTGGATATCTTTTCATAGTGAACATAAACAGTTCTACTTCATTCTTTTGAGCAATTAATAGCTTCTTATATATGTATGTCCCTTATTTTAAAATCAGGACACCAGTGATAGACCCGTAAGTCATCTCTAGTTTGAGGATATCAGTGTGATTTTCCCAGGGTACTTCCCAGCAGTGGGTCAAAGGATATGTGCATATGTGCTCTTAAAAATGTTATTTTTTTTAACATTTTTAAATAGTGGCAAAATATATGTAACACAAAATTTCAATTTATACCAAATCAAGCAGTGAAACCTTGGATTCCCTCTTTAAGCATACTTGCCACCTAGCACTGCTGCTTTTTCCTGTAAAATGGGCCCCAAGCTGTTCTCAAAAGGATGGTAAGAAGATTCAATGGGGAGATACTTAGAGAGGCTTGCTCAGTACATGGTCAGCCTCCAAGACCTGGGCTTTATTATTGGGAACTGGCACAGCCCAGTGCTTAGGGGCCCAGGCTCTGGACTTAGGCTTGCCAGCTGTGTGACCTTAGGACAGTTGCTTCATCTCTCTGAACCTTGGTTTCCTCATAGAATTGTGAAAATTACATAAGGTAATACAAATAAAGTGGATGGTGCCATTTGGATGTTCAACAAATGATATTTTATCTTCATTTTAGCATCATGATGACCTCCTGCTAATTCTATACTTAATTGTTACCTCAATTAAGCTTTATACATTTTCGTTTTGCAGGTTTGGTCCAGGTGATGCTGCCACACATCTTTTCTCCACACCAGAGCATGCTAGCAGATCCAGTTTGCTCCTGAAAATGGTGGTGATGTAAGTGGTGGGTCTTCACGATGACATCTTCAAACTAGATACTATCTTATTTAATCCTCACAACAACCCTTTGGTGGTGGCACCATACCCATTTTACAGATGAGGAAACTGAGTTTCCAAAAGCTTAGGCAATTTGCCCAAGATCACACAGTTAGTAGATAGTGCAGTCAGGAGCTGGACTTTGAATCCAACTCCATCTGTGCATTTTCCTTTACATTAAGCAACTTATTTATTGGATGGGTGGACCTAGAAAGACTAATGGATTTGTCAGGACTCTTTAATATACAGAGAGGAAAACTCCACTGCCAAAGTAATTTAGGCAAAAGAGGAATTTGTGAGGTCTCATAACTAAAAACCTACTGGATTCATGCATGGCTGAATTCAGAGGTCCACCAGTTTTGCCAGGACTTGGTTGGTTTCCTTCTCTCTCTTTTCCCACATTTCCATCTATCAGCTTTGTTTTCCAGTGTGCCAGCTGGAAGTCATTTTTTAAATCCATAATGACAAGATAGTCCACAGTAGCTTCAGGTTTCTGTCATCCAACCCCAGCTAAGAGAGGAACAGCTCTAGTGAAAGTCCCAGAATTTACCTTGATTGACTTAGGTCACATGTGCATCCATCAGCCAACTGTTCCAGCCTTGAGAATGAATGGGATGCTCTTATTGGCCAGAACAGTCCACATGACCACCTCAAGATTGGGGAGGTCATGTTCATCCCATGCTGGACCAAATGACCCTGAGGTAAAGATTTTCCTAGAGGAATATCTGTAAGCTTAACTTAAGAATGGAGATGGAGCTGGTGGGTAGAGAATAGGAATGGGCGTCCAATCCAGTGAGCTTTGGGTAATGCAGAAAGACATCGGTGGGGTCTTAAAAGGCACTTCAGCAAGTCTAAAAATGGCAGCATTTATCCCCAGCCAGCCTCCAGGCAGGCGGACGGACCACGTGAATTTACTGAAGTCCCTTTCCAGCCAGCCTTTTGGGGCAGCTCCAAACAGGACTTATTGTTCTGGTAAATCCACCAGAGCCTTAGGAACCGAAAAGCTAAAGAAAATGCAGGGCCATCTGCCAGGGTCCTTGCCTTCCCCACCCTCTTCTCCCTTTTTGTCATCTTCTTCGTCGTCTGCTTTTAATTATGAAATGTCTATTGCTAGATTATCGATCTCCTGCTTGTAAGAGCAGCTGGGGTGATATATGGTGCGTGAGTCCCTTCATCCACAGCACGATTGAACATTGCCTTTGACGAAGCGCTTATTAGTCATGCGTTCCAGAAAGGGTGAAATAGCTTGTGACTCTGAGGAAGGGCTTAGGGGGAGAATGTCAGTGCTGGGGGTACAGTGAGGAGGTTCCCCTTTGGTCTCCCTAAGGAGGAGGATGGACACTTATCTCAGCCCAGAGGGACAGGCTGTCTCTATTGAAACCTTCCGCCCCTGGATCAGCCACCACTCTCAGACTTTCACTCAAAAACATACTATCCCCTCTTCTTGACAACGTGCCTGAAACTCTACCATTAATTAGGTCGTTCCCTTGGGCTTAAGAAGTTACCCGTAAGGGCTAACATGGATATGAATTCTAAAACTATTACTATTACACTAGTCACCCTTTCTTGAGCAATTACCCTTTTTTTTTTTTTTTACACTTAAAGAAATAATTTCAGAGAAGCCAAGTATAAATAGACTAAAAATGCTCAGATTGGAATTCACTTGGGCAAACTGACCTCTGATTCTCCCAGGCTGAACTATATGTTCCCTCTAAGGTAACAATTTTAGGGGGTTGGGGGCAAGAGGAGCAACCAGAAATTGCTTCAAGGATAGGGATGGAGTAGATAGATTTTAATTTGCCTAATTGATTGCTTCAGCTCCCTGTGTCTCAATTTTCTCATCAGAAAAGTGGAAAGGCTCATAGGATTATCATAAGGATTTAGAGATTATTCATGTAAAAGCCTTAGCAAGGGGACTGGCCCTTAGCAAATGTCCAATAAGTGTTAGCAGCTTTTCATATTAGTATTCCTATTAGCTACTCAGGGGTCTGTTTCTCTCTATATTGCATACAGCAGGCATTCTGTAAATGCTTATGGGATTAATACATTTGTCCTTACCTTTATGGCAAAAATTTGAACTAGACCATTAAGGATCATTTACTTTATTCCTTGCTTTCACCCCCATGTCAGTTAGAGCCGCCTGGAAATAATGATGATGGTGATGATGGTGATTTTGCCACTATTCCTGAGGCAGGGCCCTAGGTTTAGGTTCTGCGAGGGGGATAGGTGAGTTAGAATTGCTGAAGCCCTGGTGGGGTGGAGTTGGGAAAGAGAAGGGGGAAAATACCACTTTTTAAAGACCCGCTAAATCTAAGCCAAAACTGTGCAATGATCTATGTCCTTATGTCCACTCTTTCCCATCCTACTGCACTCAGGGAGCAATGACCATGCAGAAGAGATGATAGGCTTACCCCAGCCCCAAACCCATGACACCAAAAATAAAACAAAAACTCTGTTTGCAGACTCCAAGGACGTGCTATCCCCAACCGTATCTCCTGATATTTATTCCTTATTTCCGTTATTCCAGTTTCATGAGCCTTATTTCTGTTATTGGACCATATCAGACTCTTTCCAGGGTCAGGGCCTTTGCACTTGTTGTGCCCTCCGCTTGAAATCCTCTTTTCCTGGCCCTTGGCTTGGCCGATTCCTTCTCATCTTTTAGGTCTTGGTTTAAATGTCAGTTCTTTGGAGACACTTTTCCTTGACCTTTCAACCTAAAGCAGCCGTGTTCCACCCCAGAGTTATCCTTTACCCCAACATCTTGGCCGTTATCTTAATGATAAAGAATTAAAATCAGTGTCTAAATTCTTTGCTTGTTTTTTGTGTCCCTCACTGGAAAGAGGGGAGAAGTGGTCAGGCCACCTCCATTATTGCTCTGTTTCGAGAATCTTGCACACAGTAGATGCTCAGCATGAGGCTTTTTGATTGAAGGAATGTGTCCCCATTGGGAGGGGCTGCTGTGAAACCATTGCCCCCACTGGATTATGGGAAGCCACTTTCCCCAGTGGTGGGATCTCTCTACAGTGGGAGATTGAAAAGGAAAGGACATCTCTGGTTCTGAATCCCCATCTAGGGTCATAGGGAGAAGCTAGACTTCTCCAAAGGGCTGGGCAAGGATAGGGAAGGAGAATTTGGTCTAGAGGTCAGTGTTTGCTCTTGGGGAGGCAGCCAGAGGGAGAGGGACTGGCTGAGGAAGAGATTCAAGTCAAGGGTCCTAGGGAGCAGCTGGGAAGGTGGAGATTGGAGCCAGGAGAGAGGGACAGAAAGAGATAGAAGGAGGAGAGAGAGAGTTGGAGAGAGAGAGGCAAAAAGAAGAGAAAGTAGAGAGAAATGCAGAAGAAGGAAAGAGATGGAGAGAAAGATAAAACAAGGAAGAGATGGGGAGAAAGTGAGAGGGAGAGAGGAGAGAGAGGGAGAGAAACAGAGAGGGAGGGAGGAAGAGATACACTTATGAAAAGAGAGAGGTGGGGAGTGAGGGAGAGAGAAAATGATATGCGGAGAGAAAGGAAGAAAGAAAACAAGAGAAAATGTCTTTTATGGGACAAGCAATCTGTGAGAAGGTAAGAGTGGGATCCCAGGAACACACGCACCAGCCTTAGGCCAGAGCCCAGGGACGTCCCATTTCAGCACTCTGGACAGAGACCGCCGAGTCTTTACTTGTGACCTTGGGCAGATCATTTCCCTGTTTGGGCCTCTGTTTCTTAGTGGTCATATGGCGCTACTCACACCTGCCACTCAGAGACATTGCTCCAGGGATGGTACAGAACAACCACTAGTTTGAGCCACCTGGAGGGTCTTAAAGAATATTGATGCCTGAGCCCAATCCCCAAGTATTTTTAATTGTTTTGAGGCAGGGCCTGGGCATTGACATTTTTAAGACGCCCTCCCCCCTGCCCAAGTAATTCTAATGGGCAGATAGTAGAAGTTAGAGACTCTAACCAGGGGATAGGAACTTCTGAAGAAGTAGCTATAGACGGCACTGCTATTTCTCAGCCCCAATGTATATGTTACACTGATTGAGAAATTGTGCCCAGAGAGGGAGGTAGTCTGCCCCAGCCATACAGCCAGTGGGGCAGGCATATCAGATGGTGAGGATAATCTGGAAGGAACCCTGTGCTGGTACAAAGTCTTAGCAATGCTACCTCCACCTCTCTGCCCAAGGGCTTCCCCGTCACCAGGCGGCTGACACCCCCAGCCCTATGGGAAATCTGTAGATTCAAGTCACTTCCTGCATGGATGACCCCCCAGCCACTGAAACCCAAACATGTTAAATGCCCCTTCCTCACTTGTTCTCTGACCCACGTCACATCTGACCGCACCTCAGCAAACCCACCTGCCGTCCTCGGTCCCAGCTGAGGGACAGGCAGGGAGAATTAAAGCTGGCCCTCCTGGGATGCTGACCAAATGCTTCATGCTTGGGCTCAAATGTGACTGCTCTGGATTGTGAAACCAGTAAGAACCTCAGGGGAAGAATCATCACCGACCTGTGCAGGGTCTCCTCAGTGGCCAAGCTCTTCTGCATGGGAGGAGGGTTGGACAGGGGTTAAGGTTGCTGACTCTCTGATTGCTCAGGTCCAAATGCTGGTTGCTTCTCTGGGGATATTAGAGTGACCCAGGACAAGCAAAGAAATCTTTCCAACCCTGAGTTTCATCACCTGGAAAGCAGGGTAATAAGAACTTCCTCCTCAGCTTCTTACAAACGTTTTTTTGAAATATGTCTTGAGTATGCAGCAAATGTTTAATAAATGAGAGCTGCAAAGAAAGAGAATAAGGAAGAGGAGGTGAGGAGGAAAAGGTGGTGATGATAATGATGGTGCCTCATCCTCCCGGTTACTCTGATGACTTGTTAAGATCCAGTATAGATGGAGTAACTAAGATTTAGAGAGGGAAAGAGACTTTCCTGGGTTTACTCAGCAAGCTAACAGCAAAGCATAGACAAAACTCACTCTCCTTACTCCATCCACCACAGTCTGAGAAATCTCCACACTAGGAGGCTCTCAAGAAAGCCTGCTTCCCTTGGAGTTGTCTGCAGCCATGAGGATGGGTTTGCTCTGGCCCACCCACTACTGCCAGCATCGGTGAGGATGTGAGGGGTACCATGCACAGAGAAGAGAATCCCGGCTCTGCACCAGCTGGTTCTGCATCTTTCAGCAAGTCACTCCCCATCTACAAGCCTCAGTTTTTCCTCTGTTCAGTTGGAAGGGAGCTAGGTGGTCACTGAGGCTTCTGAGGAACTGATGTTCTGGGGCATCTGTGATCCCGCCTGTGATCTACGCTTTGCAGTCGGTCCCAGGAGCTCGGGGAGCCTCTGGGTGCATTTAGCAGCTTCTGAATTCTACCTATGCGGGATTCTAGTGGTGTCTGGGGAGTTTTCTGGTGGAAAAGCTTACTTCAATAGATCAGACTCAGGGGGTAGTTTCTCTGGAGAACGAGCAGCCTGGCAGGAAGCAAAGAGGAGGAAATCTTCAGGGCTGTGTGGGTCCCAGAGGCTGCAGAGGGGAAAGCCCGGGAAGCACGTGTACCTCTGGAGCTTGCTGGACAACCCACAGGGTGTTGGAGCGTTTGCCTGGCTTGTCTTTGAGAATCTCCCTGTGCATTGGAGCCTGACAGTGAAGTCCACAAGAAGAGGCACCAACAGTGACAGCAGAATGGGGAATCAGGCACTCATGATGTTAGAGGCAAAGGACCAGGTAAGCAGACACGGACAGCCAAGAAAGCCCTGGACTGGCCGTCGATGTCCTGTGTTCATATCCTGGCTCTAATGCTGTCTGCCTTTGACCTTGGGAAGACCTCTGCTCCCTCCTGGGGCAATGCTGGCTTCTTCAGCCACCCCTGTTCCAGTACTCCTGGTCTCTCCTGGGCTCTTTTATTGGGAAGGGCACAGGATGGGTAGGAACTGAGATTTTTTTTTTTTTTTTTTTAGTGACAGGATGGGTAAAGACTCATGAGGAAAACAGATTTTCCCGCTGTCCTCACTTCCCCGCCCTCCGGTGGTCACTGGTGCCTCCTTGTCAGTGAGAAAAGGAAGCAATACACTTATTCACAAAAAAGCCCAAGAATGGAGGGAGGGAGGTAAAGCTGTATCGTTTTCCTCTTTGTTTTGGACACTTAAGTTGTAGAATCTGTCTTTTGCAGGATGATTAGAAGCAGGAGGCCTGGGGTTGGACTCCATGGGTTTGCAACCCTGGCTCTTCTGCACCCCAGCTGTGTGACTTTGGGAAAGTGAATTGGCTTCTCTGAGCCTCAACTTCCTTGTCTGTAAACTGGGGATGATCATTTCCCCTCTGTGAGTGTCAGGCTACCCCTCTGTGTTGGGAATCAGCAAGTGCACTGAAAATCACTGTTTATTTACAAATTGTCTCTCTGGTTTGACAAAAAATCTCAATAGTTAATGTGTATAATATGCCAGGCACTGTCCTAGGCACTTCACATTTATTAACTCATGTGGCTGTTCTATAACCCTATGGGTTATGTGTTGTTATTATGGCAGCCGCCTGACAAATGGGGAAAGAAAGGCTCTGAGAGGCCAGTCTCTTGGTCAAGGCCACCTATCTTTAAAGCGGCAGAGCTGGAATTGAACCCAGGTTTTGTTGACTTCAGGCTCGTGTACTTATCCATGACTCCCTAGGTCTCCTGACACCCAGGCCATGGCCTGGAAAGTCAGGCTGCTGTGGGTACCCAGCTGTCCCCCATCCCCACCTGGGTTTATCAGCCCAGCTCAGGGTCTGTTCCCCTTCACGCACACTGCCCTCTTCTCCTCTCCCCACTGCTGAGCGATCTTGCTGAGCCATCTGCGGGGCACTGGCCAAGGTCCCAACTGATTATTGGCAAATTAAAAATATAAGCTATTGACCAGACACTGGGATGGAGTCCCAGAGCTGAGGACCTGAATCTCAATGAAGCAGCTGAGCATGGAGATCGATTCTGCAGGTGGCGGAAGAGGCAGACAAATTGCCCCCTGCCTAATGTAGAGTCTGATGCTCTGGTTAATAACTACCCAGTGGGAAGTGGGGCAGGCCTCTGCCTGAATTAGCTCCCTCCCCACTCAGCAAGAGCCCCACGGGTGTAGGAGTCACTAGCACCACTTTACAGATTGGTCCATTCAGAGATATACAGGTGTTACCCAAGGTCAAAAGCTAATAAGTGGAGGGGGCTGGGATTTGAACCCAGATTCTCCTAACTATAAAGCCTGGAGCTCAGAAACTCAGGCAAACCATGCTTTCAATCCAGGCTCCATCCCTTTTGGCTGTATGACTTTGGGAAAATCATTATACCTCTCTGAACCTTAGCTTCCTCTTATATAAAATGTGGATAATAAAATCTACCTTGCAGGACTGTCGTAGGGATGGAACGAGAAGGCAAGAGATAGTGCTTTCTGCCCTGGACGTCTGAATGCCCCTCTCGAGCCTCTTTATCCTTCTCCATCTGCGGTTTGACTCAGGTAGCGGACCCACGTGGGCTGTATCAGCAGGCTCCCTTGCTCTCTTGTGCCCTGTATGGTTTGGCCAGTGGGAGGCAATGTCAGGAAATTGGAGGGCAGGAGTAGAGTGAGGCTGAGATATTTCTTCCTTCTGCTCCCTCCCTGCCTGGCTCTGGGTTGACAATGGCTGTGTTGCCCTACCCAACACCTCCCTTCCTGCTGGGTGGCTCTCTCCCCCAGTGGCAGCCACAGCTCTCTCCAGGACCCAGTGTCAGTCCCTCTTGTGACTCCTTGAGGCCTAGGGATGGATGGGCTCTCAGCTGCTGCTGCCCCCAGGTGCTGCTGCATCATCGTCCCCTGTTGCTTTCACTCTCCCCCTCCCTCGCCTTTGAAAGTACCCCATTCTTAAACTCTCCTAGGTTACCCCACCAGATGCACCATCGGTTTCCTGCCAAGACTCTGAAGATCCACTTAAAGTGTGGTGCACATGTAAAGGGCTATCCTTAAAGGCATTGCCACCATCGTTACCCCTGACAGAGTCTCTCTCTTCCATTCATCCATCACCACTCACAGGCCCTGTTAACACCCATCCCTCTGAACAAATATAGCCGTTTGTATAGTGGCTGTCTCTCCCAGACTGTGACCTCCTGAGGGCAGAGCCTGGAGTTACGTGGAGCTGTCCCTGGCTGCACACTCCCTATGGCAGGGCCAGGGTCTCAGGGAGTGTTTTACAAATAAAGGAGCCTTAGACGACTTTCCTAAAGTCACAGTGTGAGAATCTGACATGGGTCTAGCACTCAGGTCCCCCAGCTCACAGAGCCATGATCTGAAAATGTCTGTTCAATGAATGAATGAGCGAACCAAAGGATAGATGAATATCACCCCCAGAACAAACAGATGAAAAGTGCTCCTTCCTTACCCCTGGTTGCAGTGGTTCTCACCCAGAGATGATTTTTGTCCCCCCTCCCCCTCAGGAGACATTTGGCCATGTCTGGAGACCTTTTTACTTGTTACAACTTGGGAAGTTTGCTACTAGCACCTGGTGGGTAGAGGCCAGGGATGCTGCTACACATCCTATAATGCACAGGACAGTCTCCACCACAAAGAATTATCTGACCCAGGGTTGAGAAACCCTGCCTTACCTTATGCATCTTTTGAGGCTCCTGCCTGCCCGAATGGCCCCAAGTAGAGGGCGGCTTTTCTAATTTTACTGGATTGGCTTAAAATTTTTCCTTATTACAAAAATAATATGTGTTTATAATAGAACATTTATAACATATAAAAATATAAGGAAGAACATTAAACACTCTCCCCAATTCCCAAACCCACTGTTAATTTTATGGTGAATATCCTTCCACTAACATTTCTGCATTTACGCAGGTTCATACAGCCATGTGCTCACATCTGTCAACTTCATTCAAAAATTCAACATCATTTCGAAAATGCAGTTTTTGTTTACGAGATTTTTACCACGTTCTATCTTAATCATTAGTCTTTAACAGCTTTCTAAAGAGCAGTACAGAATCCCATTGTAGGTACAATCCATGATGTAGTGGAAATATTTGGGATGGTTTCAGTCTTCGTACCCATGATCTTCCCTGAGGATGGGTTCTTGGAAGTGGTATTAGTGGGTCAGAAACAGAAGTTTTAAGTCTCTTGTTACATAACTAGATGCCTTCCAGAAAGGTGATTTCCGGGGACTTCCCTGGCAGTCCAGTGGTTAAGACTCTGCGGTTCCACTTCAGGGGTGCACGGGTTTGATCTCTGATTTGAGGTGTGACCAAAAAAAAGAAAAAAAAAGGTGCTTTCCCTCTCCAGTGTTGGTCAAGGGACCTAGCTCACCATCCTCTCACCAGTACAGAATCAACTCATTAGAATCTGTGCCAAACCAAGAATTTGCCTCTTGTGAGGTTGTCTATATACATTTTTTCATGGGTCCATCCGTCGTTTACATTTCTTCTTCTGGGAACTGTTCATTTCCTTTGACTTTTTTTCTCTTAGGGTTTTAGTGTTTTCTATTTGATATGCAAGAGCCTGGTAAAAAAAATATGGGGGGCACTAACCATTTGTTTATCATAAGTGTTGCAAATATTTTTTTTTTTTTGCGGTACGCGGGCCTCTCACTGCTGTGGCCTCTCCTGCTGCGGAGCACAGGCTCCGGATGTGCAGGCTCAGCGGCCATGGCTCACGGGCCCGGCCGCTCCGCGGCATGTGGGATCTTCCCGGACCGGGGCACGAACCCGTGTCCCCTGCATCGGCAGGTGGACTCTCAACCACTGCGCCACCAGGGAAGCCCACAAATATTTTTCATCTGTTTGTCAGCTGGATTTTTTTTTTTAACATCTTTATTGGAGTATAATTGCTTTACAATGTTGTGTTAGTTTCTGCTGTATAGCAAAGCGAATCAGCTATACATATACTTATATCCGCATATCCCCTCCCTCCTGTGTCTCCCTCCCACCCTCCCCATCCCACCCCTCTAGGTGGTCACAAAGCACCGAGCTGATCTCCCTGTGCTATGCGGCTGCTTCCCACTAGCTATCTATTTTACATTTGGTAGTGTATATATGTCTATGCCACTGTCTCAGTTCGTCCCAGCTTACCCTTCCCCCTCCCCGTGTCCTCAAGTCCATTCTCTACATCTGGGTCTTTATTCCTGTCCTGCCCCTAGGTTCTTCAGAACCTTTTTTTTTTTTAGATTCCATATATATGTGTTAGCATACGGTATTTGTTTTTCTCTTTCTGTCAGCTGAATTTTAATTTCATTTATTAAGTCTTTAGTTACACCTTCTGTTTTCTATTTCATTTCAGGTAAACAAATCTATCCAATTTTCCCTTCCTTTGTGATTCATTTCTTTGTTTTTTTCTGCTTAAGAAATGCCTTCCCCTCTGTGGTATCATTAACTCTCCATTTTTGTCTTCAAAATTTTAATTTTTACATTTGGCTCTTCATTTACAAAATTCATCTGGAATTTATTTAGTTGTATCAAGTGAGAATCTAGATTTATATTCCTTCCCCTCTCCCACCCCCCAAAATAAAGGCCATTCTCCTTGGGGGAGGATATCAAAGTACAGTAAGGATGTTCTCCGGGATCTATGTTGAGACCACTCTCCAGTCTTCTTAGAGGCCAGGGAGGGCTCAGCATCACGGGGGCTCCAGGGGATGAGGAGACGCTGGCCTCCCTCCTTCAGAAGATCGTGAGGCCCACGTCATAGCAGATTAGGCCATCAAAAGATCGGGTATTCAGCACTCCTCAGTAAGTATGCCTGCTGTAGCCCTTCCTATGTCCGTTTATCTTTTAATTCTTTGCCCTTGGAATTAACTCAAACTGGACACAAGATGCTGCTTTGGTGAGACACCTTCTGAGTTTTCTGTAAGAACTGCACTGACTGCATTCTCATTATAGTGTCCTGTATCCCCAGGGTGAAGGGCTGTATCCATCTCCACGCAGCCTGGTGGATGGAAGGAGATCCGGTTGGGCTTGGGAGTCAGGCAGACTCCCCTCGCCCCCAGATACCTGTGTGTGACCTCAGGCAAGGCTCTCCCTGAACGTTGCTGAGTGCTGTGTATTTTAGAAGTTAAACTACTGTCCCATCTCCCTGAAGGAGTTGTGAGCCTTCCATGACATAACAAACATGGATTGCTTTCCACTGTGTCTGGAACACACTGGGTGCCTGCTTAAGAGATGGTAGCTACAAAAATCACACCACTATTTTCCATTTTCAAAGCAGGAAAATTCCTGTCTTGCTCAAGGACCTGATTTGCATCTGTTTATGAGATGGAATTACAGAACGCCCTGCGTGTGACTTTCTGGGTTGGTTTCCAGGTGCATGTCACCCAGGGAAGTGGTCAGTGAAGAAGCTAAGACAATGTCTTACCAGGAGCTCAGGATCTACAGGCTCTGGAGACACACACCCTGGGTTCAAATCCACCCACCAGCACTCCCTGGCTGAGTTATCTTGTCCAGCCCAGTCTCTCTAAGCCTCAGTTTTATCATCTGGAAATTAGAAACAATAGCATTACTCCCCCTGTGTAGCTGCCTCCTGTACTATTTTGGAACAAATCTAGACACCCTGCCATTTCATCACTGGATAGTGCTGCATCTACCTCTGAGAGATAAGGGCTCTTTAAAAAATATTTTAGGGCTTCCCTGGTGGCGCAGTGGTTGAGAGTCCGCCTACCAATGCAGGGGACACGGGTTCGTGCCCCTGTCCGGGAAGATCCCACATGCCGCGGAGCGGCTGGGCCCGTGAACTATGGCCGCCGAGCCTGCGCGTCCGGAGCCTGTGCTCCGCAACGGGAGAGGCCACAACAGTGAGAGGCCTGTGTACCGCAAAAAAAAAAAAAAAAAAAAAAAAATTTAAAAATTTAAGCCACTATGTTATTCTCACCTTGGGTGGTTTCTAATACACACTCAAGTCTGAGATGCTGCCCTAGATTGTTTTTTGGCTCTGTGAGGGGAGGGCCAGTGCTGCCCTAACCAGTGTAAGCATTTCCCAAAACCCTGCTGAATGTCAGCTGTTGGGGTTAGAACTTGGAGTAAACAAGGAAACAAACAGGAGACAGGAAGAGTTAAACACTTCAGTGAAGGAAGGAGCCAGACTTCATTGGCAAAAGGAATTTTTTTTCCTTTTTGCTTCTGCAGCCCCAAGCTTGGAGCTTGGCACTCTGGGGAAGGCACCAATCAGATTGTTGCCTGCATGTTGGAAAATATTTATGTCACCTACCAAGCTGGGAGCATACTCAGCGGGTTTCCCGGGGCCGCCTGACAGACAAGGTCGCATCCCAGCAGCTGTGAGGAAGGAGGCATGCCGGCCTGACAGCTGTGCTCGGCGCTGGAGGCTGCCAGCAAGCCTGGCATCGCACGTTAGAGGGAGACACACTTCTGTGACCACCAGCTCGAGGGCAGTGGGGAGTCGGGCGACCCCTGCTGCTTGAGACAGCCGCAGGTCAGCTGCAGGGGGTGTGGAAGCTGGGAAAGGATGAGGAAAGGGCACGGACAAGGGGATGGGGGTCGAGTAGGAATCTAGCATTTACGAGGTGCGGCATTGCGAAAAGTGCTTTAGAAGTGTTATCTCCATGAATCTTTGTCACATCCCCTGAGGGGGATAAGGTCATGACCATTTTACAGGTGAAGAAACTGAGGCTTTGAGAGAGTTGGTGAAACAGGGAGCTGGGACTCCATCTCTAGTTTGTCTTTCTCAGATCCTGCAGA
The DNA here is from genome assembly GCF_059928025.1 of Delphinapterus leucas. Taxonomy (NCBI): domain Eukaryota; kingdom Metazoa; phylum Chordata; class Mammalia; order Artiodactyla; family Monodontidae; genus Delphinapterus; species Delphinapterus leucas. The sequence continues at coordinate 20,512,672 of NC_143142.1, forward strand.
AAAAACATTTATCATTAAGCTATAACTCCTATATACATGAAAAAACCCACCAAAAAACAAAACAAACAAAAAAACGTACCACCAACTACCATTATCTGTCTATCTATCTATCTATCTATCCATCCATCCATCCATCCATCCATCCATCCATTGATCCATCCCTAGTTTGCTTGATATTGCTATTTACCAACTTGCATTCAAAAGTGCAGTCCTATCCTGTAGAGTTGTAAAGACCTCCAGTTTTGATTACAAGGGACAGCAAGCCCTTGAGGTTGTACATCCACAACGTGGGGCTCCAATGATCAACCTTACATTTCTACCACTGCCCTGGCTAGTTGTTAAGAGTACGAGCCCTAGAGTCAAACTGCCTGGGTTCAAATCCCAGCTCAGCCATTTATTTTGTGGCCTTGGGCAAGTTACTTTTCCTCTGTGCCTCAGTTCCTCACCTGTAAAATGGAGATATGAATAGGACTTCTAGAAGTTTTGAAGATTGAGTAAATATTTGTAAAATGCTTACCACAGTGGCTGGCCCACTGGGAGCTATATTATATGCACTTGCTGTCCCAGTTACTGTGGCTGTGTTAAAAGAAATCACCCCAGAACTCAGTGACATGAAGCACTGAGCATTTATTATGCTCATGGTGTCTGTGGGTCAGGAGTTCACATAGGCCACAGCGGGGATGGCTTGCCCCTGCCCCATGATGTCTAGGACTTCAACCAGAAGGCTTGAAGGCTGGGAGTTGGAATCATCTGAAATCTCACTTACTTGCTTAACCGACGGCTGATGAGGGTCGTAAGCTGAGAACTTAGCTGGGACGATAGGCCAGCACATCCACCCACAGCCTCTCCATGGAGCCTGCGCTTCCTCACAACATGGTGGCTGGTTCCAAGCCTGGGCATCCCAAGAAAAAGAGGTCCAGGTAGAAATTGTGTCCCCCTAGCCCCCGAAGTCACATGCTATTACTATTAATGAAATTTAGTAGTCAGAGCAGTCACAAATCCTCCCAGGATCAAGGGGAAGGGGGATAGATGCTACTTCTTGGTGGGGTGTGGCAAAGATTTTGAAGAGCAGAAAGGATTGGAAATATTGCTGTGGCCCTTTTGGAGAAACATGAACTGCTACAGCCATTGGCCATCCTCAAGCTGCAGGCATGGGGATCTTGAGGAAGGAGGTCTCAGGGAGCTCTTGTGGCCAGCGTTATACCTCCCGGTGCACCCACAATTGTGCCTCCTGAGGTCTGGTAACATCCCCAAGATACTCAGGTCAGGTCCCCACCTTCCCCACTATCCAGCCCCCTACCTCATTTTGGTCTTGGGGTGCTCCTCCTGCATCCCTGTTGTCCCCAAATGTGTGCTCCATTCCCTTTACCCTTCAGGGTATCCGGTACCACATTCTGGGGGACTCAGACACCTCATAAAACATAGGAAGGGCCCCTGGCTTATTTAAACACCTTCTCCCTGAGGCAGGGCAGCACCACGGGCCTGGTTCCCGGCTTGGATGGAAGAAGAAAAAGAGGGAGAATGAACCCAGTTACATCCATGCTCTGAGCCAGGCCTGGGACCAACTCAGAGAGGCACAAGCAGTCCTGCCCACCCTCTGTCTCCTCTCTCCTTGCCGACAGAGGGCCTGGAGGAACAGGGAGAGGGCTGAGCAGAGCTGGAAGCTTGAGAAGAGCAGCAAAGAGCTGAGAAGTCAGGTTCTAGTTTCAACCAGCATCTACGTGGGTGATGTGGGCAGACAGGATGCCTTGGGGATGCGAGCAAAAAAAAAAAAAAACAACTTAAAAATGTTTATAGACCCCATGTGACCTTGCTCAAGGCTGTTAGCCCAGACAGAGTTTTACAATCACGTGCATGGTTGTTTGTCTCAGTCTCCTCCTTCGTCATGTGTTTCCAGGCAGCTGGTGTCCTGTGAGGGGAAGGGCTCTGCCTGGTTTTGTTGACCATTCATTTTAGTGCTTAATATGTGACAGAAGTGACAGAGCATGTATTAGCTAATGAAATAATTGATTCAGTAAATCAACCTTCCTGAGTATCGATTACAGACCAGGCATGGTTCTAGAACACAGGATACAGTGGCTAGTGGAACCGGCACAGCCCTTATCTTCATAGAACTTCATTCTAGTAGAAGACAATAGTCACTGAACAAGATAAATTAATTTATGATATAATGTCAGAGGGCAAGGAACACTCTGTGGAAATTAAAAGGGGGATAAAGGATAAAGAGTGGCAGGGAGTTGCTAACTTATATCGAGAGTGATCAGAGAAGGCCTTTTGGAAGTGGTGAAGTTTGAGCAGAGGCCTAGTGAAGGAAGGGAGTAAGCCATGGGGGTGTCCGGGAAAGAGAGTTTCTGACAGAGGAGAGAGCAGATGCAAAGGGCCTGCAGCAGCAGTGTTAGAGTGATTGGAGTGGGGTGAGAGGGGAGAGTGCAGGGAAACAGGTTGAGGGGCAGTTCTGTGGTACCCTGTAGACTGCAGTAAGGATGTTGGGTTTCATAATAAGTATGTATAAAGCCAAATGAATGAAGAAATAAATGAAACAATGGAGAGATGGATGGGTTTATGGATGGATGGGTAGATGAATGGAGGGATGGATGAATGGAAGGATGGATGTATGGGTGGTTGGATGAGTGAATGGATAGATGTATGGATGGGTGATGGGATGGATGAATGGATTGAAAGATAGGTGGATGGATGGATGCAGATGGATGGATAGGTAGGTAAACGAATGGATGGGTGGATGAATGGTTGGGTGGATGGGTAGATACATGGATTAGTGAGTGGACATATGGATAGATGAATGGATGGTTGGATGGATGGGTGGATGGATGGATTCATGGATTAGTGAGTGGACATATGGATAGATGAATGGATGGATGGATGGATGGATGGGTGGGTGGATAAATGTATGGAGAGATGAAGGGATGGATGAATGGATTGCGAGATAGGTGGATGGATGCATGCATGGATGCATGAATGGATGGATGGGTAGGTAAACAGATGGCTGGCGGGGGTGGTGGAATGAATGGTTGGGTGGATGGGTGAATGCACAGGTGAGTAGGTAGATAGATGAATGGATGGATGGATGTACAGATGGACAGTTGGTCCCTAGGCACACGTGTACTAAACTAAACCTCTGCATTGCCTTTCCATCTCTAACTCACATTAGAGCCTTGCCCCAGTATGGGAAACACCCCAGGAAGAATGAGGCATGGCACAGTTGATGCCCAGATGCTCTCAGGGGCACAGGCTGAACCTTAAATAACTCCTTTTCTTTCATAGGAAGAGCGGTTCTGGAGGCACAGGCACTGGGAGGCGTTGGGGGCAGGCGGCCGTCACTAACAGATTCATTAAGCTCGCTCCAGAGCAACGATAAAAAATCAATTTAGTTCACCAGGCAGCTTGAACAGGCGCCAGGAGCAGGGGAGCCCTCCCATCCGTGAGCTCGGGGCGTGTGGAGAGGTGCTGTGGAATCGGTGGAGCTGGAGCCTGGCAGCGCCCCGTTGTCAGGGACCCCCCCCACCGCAGGGCTGCAGGGGCTCTGACAGGATGCCCGTGGAGGGGGAGGGACAGGACCAGAGTGGACTTCTTTGAGCATCCCAGGCAGTGCTGCAGACACACCTGACTTGCTGGCATGCTGGCCACGATCTTGCTCCCCCACTGCCCTGATTCACTCAGTGATACCTTAACAGCCCCTGAGAGCTGACTAAGTGCAGTGGACTGAGCAAGGGGGCCTGGGAGGTCTAGGCAAGGTCTGTCCCTTATGGAGCTCCCAGTCTGGCTGGGGAGCAGATCTGGGCCCGGTACAGGAGGGTGGGTGTGAGCAGAGGGGTGGGGAGGGGTGAGAGGAGAGAAGATGGGGAGAAGATGGCATGAGGGGTTCAGCAGAAGGAGAGAATTTGCATCCATCTGTGTCACAGCAGGAAACAAGTAGCAACTCAACCTGGGGTGACCAAGGGGACATGTAATGAAGGGAGGAAGGATCAGAGTGTGGCCAGAGTTAAGGGGGCCCAAAAGGATGGTGCAGCACCTCTGGGCTGGCAACACAGGGGAGCCATTAGTACCCCGAGGCCTGGAGGAGAGAGAAGGGGTGCTACTGGGACCTGGAGAGAGGTGTGGCTGCAGGAGATAGCTGCCCACCAGGGCCTGAACTGCAGGGGCGGAGTCAGGACAACAAACTCCCCAGTCTCCCTTGCCTTCCACACCCTGAGCCCCTTCGGGATCTGCATCCAGAAGCCAGGGCTGAGTGAGCCAGGCGATGTGGTCTGCAGAAGCTACATTCACAGAGTCCAGGGCTGGGTGATTCAGATGAGGGAGAAGCTGGAGGGGCAGATGGAGGTTCCTACAGGGCAGCCCTGTAGGAACCGGTCTAATAGAGCTCAGTGACTCAGTGGGGAGAGAAATCGCTCATCGGAGCCTCATCAGGGAACGTTGTGGCTCCTGACAGAGTCCTGGCTCCTTCTGGGACGAATGGGCTTGTGGCGCTTTCCTCGGAGAGGCTGGATGAGGTGAATGGATGCAGGTAGGTGGGAGTTGGGGAGAGATGGACAGAGAGGCAGAGATGCATGGAGGGGCAGGGAGCAAAGTGATGGGGTGGAGAGGGGGTGGGGGAGAGAGAGAGAGAGAGAGAGAGAGAGAGAGAGCACGGATAGGAAAGAGGGACAGACAGAGCGAGAGACAGACACAGAGAGACATTTAAAGAGACAGACAGACAAAAAGACATGGGGATTGAGGAGGGAGGATGGAGAGGGAGAAGAGCAAAGGAAACACTTGAGAAGATGTAACCAAAGGAACGGGGGAGAAAGAGAGAGAGGGAGGAGAAAAAAGAGGGAGAACAAGGAAACAGAGAAAAATGAGAGAAAATGATCGAGGAGAGGGGAGGGGAAAGAGGAAGACTCGGACGGCTTTGGAGGGCCACCTAGGCTAGGGTCATGCTGGGAGCCCCTGTCGGGCAGGGCACCAATGCAGAGAAAGGGTGCGAGAGCTGGAAGTCTGGGGAAACTGAGGCACAGGGATGGAAAATGACTTTGTCGAGGGCATCCAGCAGTCTGGGACTTCACTGCTGCACCAAACTCTCATTTAATCCACCTCCCTGCTTTTTTGCTCACATCAAAGGCAACCTTGAAATGAGAACAGGAGAGAAATAGAATTTCTTGAACACCTACCATGTGTCAGGCATTTAATTTATATTGACTGGTGGGTTCCTCACAATAAGGGTAGTGAGTCTTCATACTATGACTGTTTCCATTTACAGATAGGGAAACTGAGGCTCAGAGAGGTGGCTCCACCAGGACGTGGCCGTGTCTGGGCTGAGACCCAAGTCCTGCTGGCGTTAACTCTTGCCCACACCCCTCTGGGTTTGCTGCCCATTGCTCTGGACCCTGAAATGAAGAGGACCATGTGTGGATGGCGTGGAGAGGAGAGAGCTCTCTTCATCATTCCTCTGGGTCTCCCTCTGCCAAGGAACGCAGCCAAAATTCCTTGGAATCTGTTGCTTTAAGCTACGCACAGGGGGGAACAGAATCAGACGGGGATGTTTGTAATGGTTTCCAAATGTCTGGCTGCAGCTGCCTCCTCGGCAGCGAGAGACAAGGAGGCCTGGGGTGGGGGGAGACCTGCTCCCTGCCTCTGTCTCCCACATGCATTTCAGGGGCGCTCATACTTCTAGAGCCCTGGGTAGAGGGATGTGCTGCTCTGGTAAACAAGCTAAGGGATGAAGGAGGAGTGAATGGATAGATGAAGAAGGAAGTGAGTGGATGGTGCAGGGTACAGCTTTTCTTATCTGTAAAGTGGGGATAGTTTCCATTCCACGAAGTCCTTACACGCATTTACCATCTTGATGAAATCTCACAAGGATCCCATTGGCACGCCCATTCGACAGACCGTAAAACTGAGGCTCCGAGGTAAAGGTGCTGGCCTGAGCCGTATAGTGATGAAGGAGGGAGCTCTTGAATCTGGTCTGTTTCCAGAGTTTCTGCTCCTGTTTACACCGTTCAGATGATCTCAGTTTAAATGCTACGTTGATGAGAGCCTCCTAGGGACAGGGGCCAGTGAGTCCTCTGTGAGTCACACAGACCTGATCTCTGTGGGGACAGCCATCTCTGATGAGTCACCCCCCCTTACCAAGACTCAGTTTCCTCTTCTTAGAGTGGGGCATCATGGCCTCAGACTTGCTGGGTTGTTGTGGGAGGCTGACTGGATATAAGTGGGAAACACTTCCCACCACTGGCAGGCACACAGTAGGTGGTTTTTTTTAAAATAGCATCAATAGTATAACGTAAATAATGGCTAATTATTTTTGACTGTCTACTGCTCTTTATATGATTTTTTTCCCTCACTTAATCCTCCCTCCAGCCCTATGAGGTCAGTTTGATCCCTATTTTATAGAAAGAATGAGGCTCAGAGAGGTTAAGTGGCCTGCATGAGGTCACACAGCTAGGACACGGCTGAATTGAGAGCCTGGTTTATCAACCCCTAGGCTTTTTAGTTAACACACATATGTGAGAACATGCCAATCCATGCCTGCCACATAGGACCTTATGAAAAACGCTAGCCTCCCCTTTTCTTCCCTGTGAGGAATTTACTGTGTTCTTCTGCTTTCAGAGATGGGGATCTGAGGTCCGGGACCGAAACAACATGCCTCAGCCATTTGACAGCATTTCCTCCTGCACCGGGTTCCAGATCCTAGAGAAAAGGGCTCAGAAGTGCCCGACAAACCCTCCTACCAGGCTCAAGTCCCCTCCTCCAATAAGACATCTTCCCACAGAATCACATCTCTGTTAAGGTGGGTTAATCGTGATTTGCTTTTAATTCACACATACCTGGTTTGTAGTTGTCTGATTAGAAATATGAAAGAGGTTCGTTGCAGAAAAGATAGAAGATGATTCCAGTTGCCCACGATTCCCCTATTTGGAGAAGACCGCAGTTTGGCATTTTATCTGTTCCTTCTTGGTACAATTGCCGTCACTGTGAGCATACATAATACTCAGCTCTGCACATACTGATTTTTTTCCTTAAAGCCAAGTCTATTGTTTTCTATTGATGAGAGCAGTAAGTACAAAAGGATGAGAAGATCAAACCCTATTTAAGGAAAGGCACCTCTGTTAATATTTTGGCATGGACTTATCCAGGGTGTGTCACTCACACACATACCCCCGAGCCCCATCCACACATATATATTTTTGACATCATTTAGGTCCGACTTTGGATCAGGGTCTCAAGCTCAAAAGCCCTGGTAGCTCACAGGAGAGAGTGCAGGGGTCGGATGGGGGCCGAGCAAGCCGGACTCCACGCGTCCCACCCACGGGGACAGCTGCTATCACTCTACCCGGCTGCTGCCTCGTAGGAATGCAAGCCCAGCATTACTACGTGTCCCAATTTTGCAAGAGATTCCAGAAATCTAGACTTTTATATGAAAACTCCCATTTGAAAAATATTGCAGCAAATTCCATTTAAATAAAGCATATGCGGAACAAAAAAGACACCCTGTGGGGCTGCTCTGAGTTTGCAACCTCTGTCCTTCGTGTCATGCAGACGTCCACTCTTCACTTTTAATTTAGCAGACACACGTGCTCAGCGTTCTGTTGTGGAGCAACCCCTCATGCATCTGCGATGCGGGTTTTAAATCGGAAGGGCACTTTTTCTCCCAGTTTTCTTCCTTGTGTCTGCTTGTTCCCAACCCTCTCCCTCCAGCTCCTCCCCTTCTTCTTTCCCTCCCTCCTACCCCCAACCATTCAATTTTATTAATGGTTGATTTTCTTTTTAAACTGTCCGGAGGCTGCTGCAAGCTCCATGGTTGCCAGTGGCTGATCGATATCTTGGTGGGGGGAGGGTGTTATTTCATCAGCTAAGTGCCAGGTACTCTACTTGGTAAAGCCCATAGCCTCTTTTTGAGCTGGCAGACATGAGGCAAAGGAGGCTGGCCAAAGACCCAAATGTGCTGCCCGGATGGAATCGGCAGGACATGTGTGGAGACCCCTGTGGAGGTTTGATCTGGGTGTCTCTGGTCCCCCACGTTGTCCCCATCCCATCTCCTCCCTCTCTGTCTGCAATCCATCACAGCGACGTCTGCAAAGCTTATAACTGTAGTTAGAATTCCTCCATCTGTAGTAGGGGAAACCGTACCGCATTGAACTGTCACAAGAATGCTACCTTGGGAGCAAGGTGCTCAGTTGGAAGGTGGTAACTGAGGCAAGGAGAGGCTTTGTGGCATCACCAAGCCCCCAGCAGACAGAGCCAGATTCGAACCCAGGGCTGGCTGACTCCTGGTCCTGTGTTCTTCCTGCACAGGAGCTGGCTCAGGGACAGCCAGGGGAAGGCGCTTGCGTGGAGCAGTGTGGACCCCTGGCCCAGCCACAGAGGAAGTCCCCGTGGCCTTGTGAACAATTTTACCACATTCCTCTGGTTCCTCTTTATGGAGACTGGTAGTCCCAGACGTTGTTCAATTACGGATTTATGGCCACCGCCAGGGCCGGCCAGCACTCTCCTCCCCACGGCTGGAAGGCATTAGAGCTGCGAGAGGATGCGAACGGCTTTCCTGGCGACAGAGGCCCTGTGAGAACTTGAGCTCCAGCCCAGGGACAGGATTTTCCTGTTATGGGAGGGTCAGTTTCAGCACAGAAGGCAGGGGGGCGAAGGTGTGAGCAACCTGATACCCACAACACATGATTTCCATTGATTTTCTTAGCACGACACCTGGGGACAAGGTTCCAGATTGTAGGGACCCCACTGGGATGGGGGCTTGTGGAAGAGCTGGGGGTCCGAGAGCTCCCAGAAGGAGGAGAAGGGAATCCAGGTGGTGAAGAACGTGGGCTTTGGAGCTGGACAGAGGGGTTCGAGTCCCAGCTGCTCCACTTCCTCACCTGGGAAGCGTGGATTCTCCACCGCATCCCTCTCAGCCGCTGCGTGAAGTGGGGATGACAGTGGTACCTGCTTCACAGAACTGTTGCAATGATTAAACGAGATGATGTGATTCACATGTTTGACACAGGGCTCAGCGTGGATCATCCTCACCAAATTAGATGTTCTCACCAGTGATAAAGGGAGGAAGTGTGGACTCGTCAGTGGCTGCTGTGGGCTGGGCATGGGGACGAGTCTTTGGTATATACTGTCCCACGCAATCCTCACGACAGCCCATTTGAAAGATGAGGCTCAGAGAAGCGTAAGGTGGCCCGTCCCACCAAGAGCCCGGGATTGAAGCCAGGTGCACCTGGCCCTTCCAGTTACACCATGTGACCCAACCCCCGCCCCCCAGACATTGGTGAGCGTGGCAGGTGGAGAGCGACCGTATCCAGAGCTGAAGACAAGAGAGGCAGTGTGAGTAAACCCGGATGAGGAGTCCGACCCTGGGGTGGATGCTGTGTGTCTCCACCCAGGTGCCCCGACAGGGAGGCAGGGAGCCCTGGTCTTGGGGGCCTCCCCAAAGTCTGAAAGGAATCATGAATCTCCATCGGGTTGTCTCCTAAGGGCAGTGATAGCGGGAGTCAGAGTCCTGACTACCTGGGAGTGTGCTAGGCTCACCGGAGAGGAGTCCCAGCCCTGACCGCTCAGTACTTCCGGGACAAGGCAGGCTGCTTCTGAGACGTGCATCAGGGGGTGTGCCAGCCAGAGGTGTTATAGAGATTAAACAGGCAAACGCGAAAAAGGCTGTTGAAGGTTGGCTCCTCTGGACACAGACCCCGAGGCTCTGGGGCTTTGAGTGCAGGGGGTTTATTGGGATACAGTAAGGGAGACCCTTAGGATCCATACTTTGGGGGCAGGGAAACAAGCAGAATGAGGTAGAGAGAAGTTGGAGTGTGATTCAGTTTTCCCCAGGGTCTCAGCTGATCCCATGGGAGCTCCAGAGCTGAGATGGCTCCTACAGTCATCCTGCCTAGAGGCAAGGAGGCCAGGCCCGTATACCCCCATCACTGACCAGATGCTGGAAGGAGGTTTGACCTTGGACAAGGCAGCTCTCTCCAGCAAAGGGCAGCTGCTAGGTCCAGGGGCTCAGCTGGGAGCCGTCAGCCCTCGCAGCAGCTGGGGCGATGTCTAGGTGGCCACCATAGCAAAGAGACAGCCAAGAGCCACTTGACACCTGGGTGGGTACAAGCACATCGCTTGCCCTTTTCCTCTGCCAGGGAGCCTACCATTAAGGCCAAGGGCAGGCAGGGGTGAAAGGAGGCTGCCTGCCATATGAGCAGGAAGCCGGGCTGGGGGAGAAGGTGTGATGGACACCAAGAGGGAATTCTGCTCTGCCCGTGATGTTTCACGGGGCTGGGGTCTTAGGTGAGCCCGTTGCGTGCTGGTGGTGGCGGCAGGGAGGGTGTATGTGCCCTGAATTACACAGCTGGCAGCGTCTGGTCAAGTGAGGCATGAGGCGCTGCCCCCAGGATGGAGGAGAAATGGTCGTGCCATCCGAGCGGCCCCCGCCTCCCCTGTCACCCTGCAGGGCTGTGGCTTACAGCCGGCGCTCAACCCTGGAAAAAATTGACTGCCTGTTTCTGCCTGAGTGCTCGAGAGTTACAGGCTGCGAAGACGGGGGAGGAGGGGGGCCGAGGGCGGGTGGCTGCCTCCTCATCAGGATGGATTTTTCTGCTTCTCTGCTTGTAGGAAGAGCAGGAACAGGATACGGGAGGCTGCTCAAGGAGTAATCACTGTGCAGGCGAGGGCATGTCAGGGGCTGGCTCTGTGATGGAGGCAGGAGGGAGGGAGGGCGCTGAGGGCAGAGAGGGCACTGGGAAGGTGGGGAAAGTGGAACCTGGCGTTCCCCCAGCTGTCTGCATGTGCGCCCTCCCACCAGCCTTCCTTCCGTCTACCCCTCTTTCCTTCCTCCTTCCCATCCTTCCATCCACCTTTCCTTCTTTTCATCTTTCCATCTTTCCTCCCTCCCTCCCTCCCCTCCTCTCTCCTTCCCATCCATTTATCTGACCATACATCCTTTAACTTATATACTTTCCAAGTCCACCCTTTCTCCATTCTTTCCTGGTACCCATTTGCTCTCATTTCTGGGGACCTGCCAAATGCCCAGCCTGGTATTAGACCCCGGTGATGACCACGTCAAAGACTTTTGAAGTCAGCAGAAAGAGGCTCTTACTCTGGGTGGGTCAGAGCTCCTTGGGGAATACCCAAGGTGTATCGGCAATGCCAGAGACACTTGAAGGGGTCAGAGAGGGCTTCCTGGAGGAAGAAGGATTTGAAGTCAGCCTCGAAGAAAGAACAGGATGAGGAAAGGGATGGAGGCACAGAGGAGCAGAAAGTGTCTGTGGCTTGGCAAGTATCTGTGTAGCCCGAGGCTGGGGTGCAGGGCGGTAAGAGACAGGGGGTGGGAAATGGTTTAGCTGAGCCTGGAGAAATGGGTTTGGTCTGGGTCATGAAAGGTCTTGAAAAATTTGGACATTACTCTGCATTAAGTGGGAGTCATTCTTGTTTAAGCAACGGAATCTCTTTCTACATGAAATCTTATGTGGAATTTCAAACCACAAAAAAAAAAAAAAAAAAGATAAAGGTAGAGCTGATCTGGCTAAAGCAGGGGAGGTTCCAGAGCATTGCCCACTTAAACCTCACTTTTACTCCTCACCATGGAGCTGCCAGAAAGGCAGAGAACCTTGGGGTGCCATGGAACACAGTTTAAAAACCACAGGAAGGTTATGGGGCCCCTCGTCTGAACTTCAATGAGACCCACAAACTGCAGGACCCACGTCTTGTGTGACCAAGAATCAGAGTGTGGTGGGGGGACAGTGAAGGCTGCATTTTCTCCAAGTGGGAATCAAGTCCCAGCTCCTTAGGGAGACACACAAGGTCCTCCAGAATGTTCTAACCCCCCAGGTTCATCACCGCCACTGTCAGCCCCCAATTTCCAGCCATACTCAACTACATGTGGTTTCCAGAAGGGGCACGATCCAGCTTGCCTCTGCCTGGAGCTGCTGCCCACCAGGATCTTTGCCCGGCCTGCTCCCCAGCCCTCCAGTCTTGTCTGGGTCCCTGCTGACCTCCTGTGACCGGCTCTGAGAGCTGAGGTCGGGCGCCACCCTATACATAGTTGGTGTTCAATATATGCTTGTTGAGTGTACCGGAGGTGCACACCAAGACCCCCAACAAACCAAGAAAGACATGAATAACAATGTGGACCCACAAGTTCACAATAAACACCCGTCTTCATTTTCCAGTCTGAGCAAGTTCACGTGGAGCGAGCTGGGAGGGAGCGAGGACGAAGGGGGCTCCATCCCTGCACACAGAAGGTGCTCAGAAAGACAGAGAGCTCACCCACATCTCCAGGAGGTGCTAAAGAAGGATTTGGGGTCTAAGACAGTGGTCGCTGGTGGTCTGAGAATGTCCCTCAAGCCTCAGGGCACATGGCCCCCCTGCCCGCTTTGCCTCGCACATCGAGGAGGCTGGAGTAGGACATTCTCTGGATGTGTGCCCTCAATCCAACTGTTTACATCATTAATTTACACGGCCCAATTTGCATTTGCACTCCAACTCAATACTTTTTATGATGCAATTACTACTCAGAGATGAATTTTTTATGAGTTTCCTTTTAATGTCTCTGGGGCCCTTTATTCTTGAGGAAATCTCCTTGTGGAAAATGGCTAATTCTCTTAAAGGGGGGAATTTAAAGCCCTCTTGTCCTCCTAGGCATCACCTAAATGACACTCTTCCAGGCAGCCTTCCCTGGCCTCGATGCCTGGAGAGGAAGGGCCCCCTGAGGGATGGGCAGCAATGAAGGTTGGTGGTTAAGCGAACAAACTCTGGGGTCAGCATAACCTGGATTCAGATTCTCACTGCAACACTTAGTAGCTCTGCAACCTTGAGCAAATAACTAAACTTCTCTGAGCCCCAGGACTGTCATCTCATGAACAGGGATCAATAGCCACGAAGTTACCTACCTCTTGGGCTTGCCTGGGGGACAGAATGGGATCTTGCATGCTAAGTGCCTGACACGAAGCTAGCACTCACGGAATATCTGCTGTTATTATTATCATGCACCAGTACAAGGAGCAGCTGGCATCCATCCACTCAGATACATTTACCTGCTTGTCCTCCGTCATTCATTGGGTGGGGAGGGGCAGAAAGGTGCAAGGGATCCCCCGCCCCCTAGAGAGACACAAAGATCATCTTTGGAGTTTAGTGACCGTGAGCTTTGATATACAGGCAGTTTTTCTTGCTTGTCCCAGTGTTGGCCAGTTCTATCTATTGCAACAGGGAAGGTGGACCAAGAGGAGGCAAGGAGGGGCCCCTGTAGAGGTTAAGACCGCCTGGATTCAGACATGCCTCTGCTGCTTCCTAGCGTTTCCTAGACCTTGGCTGAGAGGTGTCTTCTTTCCTTTACAGATGTAGCACTTGAGGTCCAGAGAAGGGAGGGATGGCCCTGGGGACCCACTGCTCCTCTCAGTGCCGGGAAATCTGTGCCCATCTCTGCACAAAGGCAACTCCTGTTCATCCTCAGTGTGCCAGCCCAAGTGCCCCATCTTCAGGGAAGCTTTCTCTGAATGCCCCATGGCAGCCAGGATTTCTCTTTCAAAATACTTACCAAACCACCACACTTGTGAAGGCTTTTTCTTTTTCTTTTCTCCCAGTGCCCCTTTCTTCCTCCTTTTCATCCTCCTCCCCTTCCCCCTTCCCCCTCCTCTTCTTATTCTTCTTCCTCTCTCTCTCTCTCTCTCATCTCTCATGCATCTATCTGTCTATCCATCCATCCACCTTAAATTTCCCTGCCACTTTATTGAAAAAAAGTTACACATTCAAAAAAGCAAACGTTTACACAGCACAAAAGCTCTCTCACCTCCTTGTACCCTAGCACCCGAGCTTTATCCCTGAGGCATCCACTGTTCCTGATTTCTTGTGGATTCTCTCAGAGACCTTTTTTGCAAGTACAAGTCCGCGAAAGCCCCGCCAAGGACTCCGTTCTTTACAAATGGACACACTGTAGTCACCATTGGAGCCCTGGCTCCTTTCACTTAGAGGTTGCTCTGTGTCACCATACAGATATCTGCTTCATTTAAAGGGCCACATGGTGTCCCATTCTAGGATGAGGATGAGCCAAACTAAATCTATTCATGGACCCTTCGGTTGTTCCCTAATTTTCATCTGTCACTACCTTTTTGATGTCTGTCTCCCCGAATTGACTGTAGACTTTGTGGGGGTAGAGAAGTTTTTGTGTGTTTTGTCTATTTCTGTATCTTCGGAGAACAGCATGGGGAGTCTGAAACATAGAAGGGTCTCAATAAACAGTCCTTGAATGGGTAGATGGAGGAAGGAAGGCAGGAACGAAGGCAGGCAGGAAGGAAGGAAGGGAGGAAGGATAGAGGGATGGAGAGATGGTTGGATAGATTGATAGAACCTGGACTAGGTCTCTGCTTCTCCTGCTCTCCTGTGGCCTCAGGGATCCAGCCCCTTGACCATCTCCCCCAGAGAGGACCCAGTGGGGAGGCCCTGTCTTCAGGCAGCTCCGATCTGGAAGATGAGCACACGCTGTCCTGCTGTGCATCTCATGAACGCGGGAGCAATAGCCGGCTTCCAACCAAAACTCTCCCTTGGATGCTCACAAACAGCAGTGACTCCCCAAGCCTGCCAGCGCTGGGTGGAGTTGCACACGTTATGGAAACTTCTATTTCTGCTTTATGAAAACAAAGTAGGAAAGGAAAGCTGGCTCTGCTGGAGACCCATACTGGCCCCGTGAGTCATCTTTATCTAAGCAAGATGAGAAAACTCTCCCAAGACTGGGCCTCTCTCTGAGCCATCAGCCAACGAGGTCATATGCCCCCACCCCCAGCATCCCACAGCCCTGTCCGGGAGGAGGTTGCAAACTCAGATGCCCCCAGGGGCCAGGCTAGAAACATACAATAAAAAGTGAGACTAGCACACAGCCAAATGGAAAACACTTTCTACACCAGGAACCTGGATTTTTATGTGAAATCTCCAATTTTTAAATTCTGGAAACCAATCTGCTGAGCCGGAGAGCCACTGGCGTGAGCGTCTACTGGGTGCTCCTGCAGGAGAGTTGGCAACGCTGTGGGTACCATCGGGGTTTCTGCGTTCCCTGTGGTCAGGGGCCCTCTCTGTGCATCTCTGTATCCCAGAGACCCTGCAGATGCGAAACAGAAGCAATTGTTGAGTGCTTTCTCTGCTTTTAATGACTGCATCGATTTCACAGATATGGATCAACCCCTCAGGGGTGTGCCGCTCTAAGTGATAGGCATTTCCTTTGCACCTCTTTTCTCCCTGCTCTCTCTTCAGTTGGGACCCGGTGGTTATAAGCTCAGGCTCTAGTTTCAGATCGCCTGGGTTCAAATCCTGGCTCTGCCACTTACTAGTTGGGTGACCTCAGACAAGTGATTCAATTTTTTTTTGCCAAGTCTCAGTGTGCTCACTTGTGAAATGGGGGTCATTGTAGTCTATGTCTCACTGTAAAAATTAAATGAACTGATATATGGGAAGCGTTTAGAACAGTGCCTGGCTCCTTGTTAAGCCCTTGATCCACGTAGCTATTAATAGTCACCCATTTGCCACAAGCTTGTTAAACATTCCTTTGTTGTTAAGCTTTGTGCGTGGCACTAAGGGTTCAGCTCTAAGCAAAGCAGGGCCCACCTGGAGGAAGCCCATCCTGTTAAATTCTCAAGGAAGCCCCATTTTATGAACGAGACAGCTGAGGCTCAGAGAGGTGAAGCGACTTGCCTGAGGTCACACAGCTGGTCAGTGGCTGTGATGGGATTCTAATCAGGTATGTCTGTCCTTCCCTCCAGAGCAGATGCTTCTCCTGGGGGTAGGGGATGGGGAAGCCCCTTTCCCTGGTGGCTTCTCTTAACAAGCAAGGAGTTGGCCTCCACATCGCGGGAGAGCCTTGAGATAGCTCTGACCATTTGCAAGTGGGCCTGAGAAGAGAAGGGCTGGCATGTGCTCATGGTCCCAAGCTCAGGTGCTCAGGTACTGGTGGCCCTTGTTCGTGGGCACCAGGCAGACATTAGCAGAAGCCTCTGACTTGTTTCCTCCTTTGGACCTGGGCACAGTACATCACCACTGTGCCCATTTATCCATTGTACCTGAGAATGACCACACGCCCATGGAGTCCACGACCAAGGGTCGTGCACCTTTCATCCCGGTGTGCCAGTCCTTGGAAGGGAGCGGCATTGCCCCCTTGCCATAAGTTGTGACATCTGGGCAACTCAGTGGACAATATTTACGGAGCATTTACTATGTGCCAGATGCTGTTCTAAGAACTTTAAATTAACAGACTCATTTAATCTGCACTATGACCCCCAGTGCGGTAGATACTATGGTACTCCCGTTTTACAGATGAGAACCCTGAGGCCCAAAGAGCAGAAGTAGCTTGCTCAAGGTCACAGTGGGAGTCATTGTTAGACACCAAAATACGAGGTCTCATGGGTCTCAGGAGGAAAGAGTGCTCTTCCTGCCTGGAGGCACACTACCTGATGTGCAGGGGCACTCAGCTCCGTCCACTCACCCAACCAGCCACTTACGTACCACCCTGGTCAAGCAGCACACCTGTGTGGAGACCCACCTGTGTGGACCCACTTCGAAGCTGCAGCTCAGTGTGCCAGCGCTCACCTCTCACAGGGATGAGGGCCAGAGCACCTGCCTGCGTATAAACGTGAGGGGTGGGCAGAAGGTGTTGACCACTACACCCACTACCCCTGGTCTCCGTCAGGCTTGGCTCTGAACCCAGGTCAACCTCGAGGCATGGCCAACCACTCACCTTTGCCAATAGCATAGCCTGCTGTTATGTCAGAAGAACTAGACCACATTAATTAATTCAGGAAAGATAAGAACGTCTGGTCTTTGCCCATCTGCTACTGTGTGACTTGGGGCATGTTCCTTCCCCTCTCTGGTCCTCAGCATCTCCAGGGGCTTAAACTCCGTGACCTCTAGGAATCTTTTAGGCTCAAGCAATTGATGGAAAATTGCAAAGACCCCGGAGCATCTCCCTCAACTAGTCCCTCTTTGCTCCCTTGTCTGGAAAAGCCAGTGGCAAAAATGCCCCTCTCTCCTGTCCATCCCTGGATCGAAGAAACCTCAGGACTAGTTTTCTGTTTCCACAATTAACGCTGTTGTTGTTATTGTTATATTAGCTGCATTAACTGGACTGGAAAAGAAGAATGTGCTAAGTATTTTCTCTGCACTATCTCTTGAATCCTCGAAATAACCTTGGTACCGTGATGCCTTTCACTTAACAGACGAAGAAAGTAAAGCTCAGAGGGGTTAAGTAGCTCAAGGTCATTCTCTGTGCCAGGTCGGGGAGAAGCTACAGTTTGAACCCGGGAACTCCCAGTTCAGCATCTCGGCTCTCGGCCATGAGACGTCCTGCCCTGCGGGTCAGAAAGCAGATCCTCCTCCTTTTGCCCGAAAGCTCCCCTCACCTTGGCCACTCCACATGGAAATATTCTGCATCCAGACAGCCAAGAAAAGAGAAGTAAGAAAGAGGGAAGAAAAGAAAAATGAAGAACACTTTGTTCCTTGAACCATTCTGCATAAACACGGTCTCCGCCAGGTACATGACTTAACTGTGGAGGTGACCCCCGACCCCCATGGCCGCCTCTGGTCCCCTGGCAGCCAGGGGGTCACGTGATGCCCAGACAGCCCTGGTTGCTATTCAAGCATGTCCGTGTGAAGCGGCTCCATTGAGCATTGCTCCTGTGAGGGGCTTAGGCAGGGCCTGGAGCCAGCCTCGGACATGGCCCCTCACCCTGCACTGGAGGAGCCCCAGTCAGTGCCCGCTGCCCTTGCAAGGATGCTGGACGCTGAGCCTGCTTCTGTGCCCGTTGCCCAGGAAGCAGCAGCTTAGGCGAGACGAAATGGCTGCCGCAGGGTAGCATCATCATGGGGCTTCTGCTCATTGGGGCTGAGCCTGACCTCCCAGCTTCACTCATTCATTGATTCATTCATTCATTTGTCCCATCACTCATTCATTCATTCATTTCATACTCATTGAGAAAGTATAATGTGCCTGCCACTCTTCTCAGTAGCTGGAATACAACAGTGAGCAAAATAGGTGATATCCTCGTGGAATCTCCAATCTAGCAGGGTAAATAGCCATTAAACAATTAAATACCTTATTAATTATTCAATTGCAATTGTGCTAAGTTTCAGAAAGAAGGAGTAAGCATACGATCACATAGAAAAGGGGCCCAGCCTTGTCAGACGGCCAATTACCAAAATATAGCGCTCTCTCTCCCTTTCTCTCTCTCTCTCTATATATATTGCAAAGCAGATGTTTGCAAGTACTTAGAATCCTGCAGGCCTAAAAGCACCAGACATTGGAAGAAACATCAAAGATTATCCCAGTCTTCATGGCAAAAGGCCATGGAGTGGTGTGGTCTAGGGCTCAGACCTTTGAGCTGGATTTCTGGGTTAGAAACCAGCTCTACTATCCACTGTAGATGCTGGTACAAGTTCCTGAAGCAACTTCCCTTGGAAGAATGAGGATTAACAGAGTTCTAGAGCTATGGGAGCAGATTAAATGTGATGCTACATGTGAACAACTTGGCACGTGCCAGCCCAGAGCAGCAAGTGGTTCACGTCCCCCTCTATGATAGTTTATCTTCGTTGAGAGGAGGGGAACCACATGCCCCAAGGCCACTCACCAAGAGTCTGCACTTGAACCCACGTCTCCCAACTGCCATTGCAGTGCTCTGTCCCAGCACAGATGAACTTTGGATGCCCCATGGAGAGCTACCCTCCTCCTGCCGTTCACCAGCCTGTCATAAATATACCAGAAAATAAGCCCAAGATCAAGTCCTGAGACTCACGTACCCTGGGGTGGCTGCACGACTCTCTTCCAGGGCACCCTGGCTGGTGGGAGGAGGCAGAGGAGAAAGCATCCAACACAGCATTGCCGTGGCAGGAATGGTAACTTCTCCTAATTATTTCCCAGCTCCCGGATTCATTAACGAGCCTGATATTAATTCAGATGGTTGCATTTATCCCCATCTGTCCCAGATTCGTCCCTGAGACACTGGCGACGCTAACATGGGGGCTTCAGCTACGAAGGCTCACCGATTAAAGCTGTTGCTTGGAAGGAGGAGGGGCCCCAGCAATTTCTGTTTTAGAATGAGGAAGGAGAGCCCCTATCAAACCCAGACACACCACCCCCAAACCTCCAGACCCCCAAACCAGGCAGTCCACGGCCCACGGGCAGATAAGCTTCCACCCTGGCCTCAGAATCAGAGAAATTCCTTTTAAATGACTCTGCAGACCTCCCCACCCACTGAGCTCCCCTCTTTGGTTAACAGATGGGCTCGGCTAACCATTCCCAGCTTTCCGATAAAGCGGTGTCAGGCAGTGAGGCCCCCTCAGAAAGGCATGCTTGGATAATAAATTCCAAGGCACCCCCGCCATCTGCAGGCTGCCAATCACGGGGGCGCGGGGCACACCAGGGCTCCCAGCCTGCTGCTGCAAGGGAGCTGGGGTGGGACCTCAGCGGGTGGGGCTGCAGCCCACCCCTGCCCACACTTACCTGCCCCTGCTGCCCTGTCCTGCTCAGCCTGTGGCCTGTCCCAGCTGAAGCGGGCCAGGACCATTACTGCTGAGCCCCCTCCATCTGTTCACACGAGACCCAGCGTGCAGGCAGCACTTGAATTCAGTGCCATGGCCATGAGCCTCAAAGGCAGAGTCGGAGCTGCTGCCACATTTTGGCTCAGCAACATTCCACTGCTTAATCTCAGACAAGCCTTCCCCATCAGAGCCTTGGTTTCTCCATCTATAAAGTGGGAGTTAAAAGACATCCCCTCTCTCATAGATTCCATTTAAGGGTGTAAACAAAATGCACGACACAACCTCTGCTCCATGATTATAAGTGGTATGGTGGTGTCATAATTTAGAAAGCCATTTAGCCTGAAAAATAGACTTTATGATTTCTGCTTCATACGATTCTTGTGTCGCAGATGTGATAGTAGGTATGCAATGTCTTAACCTGGTACAAAGTAGGCATTCATGAAGTGTAATCTGCCTCTGTTGAATCTCCAGTTTGTTCATTCATTCATTTATTAATGTAAGAGGCATTCACTAAACACTATGCCAGCCTCTGTTAGGCCTGGAGAAACAAAAAACAAAACACATGGTTTCTACCTTCAAGTCACGCATGGTCTAGGGGGCTGACGGAGCAGTCCCTGCAAAGAAAGGTACAGGTTCTGAAGGTCTCAGAGGTTTGCCATTTGTCTGGAAAGAGGCCAGGCTTCCCAGATGAGCCCTCCCCATAATAATAGAGGATATCTGTACCATGTTGCTTGAGCTCTTTCTGATTGCTGAGGTTTCCTGAGGCCAGGGATGCAAAATGAGCAGTATGTGTGCTGTTGAATCCCATACTGGGCCAAGACAGACATCACTAACTGAGCACCATTCTCTTTTGCATTGAGCCTGGGAAAGATTCCTTGCTCCTAGCAGTCACAGACAATTGATTGAAACTGGCACTCAAGTTTTAAACAAACATCATCTCAGACTTAGATTAGGGATCAGCTATGTCCAGCTATGTGAGCTACATCTGGCCTTCCACTTCTTTTTGTTAATAAAGTTTTATTAGGACACAGCCATGCTCATTCACTTACATATTATCTGTGACTATTTTTGCACCCCAAGGGCAGAGTTGAGCAGTTGTAGCAGAGACCAAACGGCTTGCAAAGCCCAAAGTATTTACTCTCTGGCCCTTTACAGGAAAATTATTTGCTGCAGGGGTTTACTATAAGGAAGTGAGCAGGATTGTTAGCATTGAACTGAGATTGTTAGCACCTCACCAAGTCCTGTCCGCTCTCATACTCACATCTGCTTGCTACAAATGCCCGTGATTCTCTGCTTCTGAGTGTTGTCCTGGCCTTGGCAGCCTGCACAGCCTAACAGAGGGCAGGCTGGAGGTGCCAGTGAGTTAATGTCCCTGAATGGAGGTAGGGTTGAGGTGGGTAAATGCCCCAGTCCCCTGAGCCCCAAGGCCACCACTGCATGTGGCAGAATTTCATGCTAAATCATCAGAGAAGGGGTTTCTATGCCTTGCCCTGGCTTCCCAGTGGCCGTGTCTGCACAAGGTTCTATTAGCTAAACTCTTAGCCTTGTCTCCAAAAGTACGTTCCCACCCTGAAATGCCCTACTTCCCTGCCCAGGGCAGACATCATTAATCAATCACAGCCTGACTTTCTCTTTGCATCTTTTCTGGTAAAGCACGCCAGACAGATGCTATCGACAGATGGCAACTGGTACACCAGATTGAATGCATTATACGGGGGAATGCCCATGATGTAAAGCTGAGTGGAAGGAAGCACAATGGTAAGTACGACATAAAATAGTTCTTCAAAAGAGAAACTAAGCGTGCCAGTGCGAATGCTAAGTGTAGGAAAGTGATATCTCATAGATGTGTGTGCCTGTGAGGGGCAGGATTGCAATGTTCTTTTTCTCTTTTGTGTTGCCTCTGCACTGAGTGTCTACTCATTTGATGCATGTGTTCATTGAGCACCTATTGTGTGCCAGTCCTGTGTTAGGGGTGCAAGGACGATCAAGACTAATGTGTAATTGCTTAATTGAGAAGACAATTACAATGCAACGTGATAAGGTAGGGACAGGACCCATTGGGGCATGCTCAGATTAGATCTCAGTGCACCTGTGCTTCTTTTCCATGATGCTCATCGCGGTTAGTATGCTGTAGTTACTTGTGAGATTAAGCGCTGAATCTCCCTCCCAGAAATCTCCCTTTCTATCTCTCTCTCTTCCTCTTAGACTACAGACTCTGTGAGGGCAGATACTGCATCTTTTTGTTTCCTGCCACATCCCCAGTGCCTAGAATAGTGCCTGGCATAGGGCATGGGCTCAATCAATATTTCATTAGGAAGCAGATCCATTTACTAAAAAGTGGGAGTTGGGCATGGGGTCTAGACTGTGATAAGAGATAAAGGTGGAGGACTGACTTGTAAACTACACAAAAGAGTTTTCACTTTGTCCTGAAGGTAGTAAGGCACCTGCTGAAGGTTTTCAATGTAATCAGACAAAAGAAAAACAAACAAAACAGTTTAGTCTTTGCAGATCAACACAAGAATGAACTACCCATGCTAGTATCCAATTATTAGCTAATCTGTTCTGAACAGGGTTTAATTTTCAGTTCACACATAGGCTCTGGTCCCTGAGAGCTTTAGCTAAAAGCACAGGAACTGACAACACAGACTTGAAATATTGATGGACAGATTTGTACCCCTGGAGTGTCGATATGTAACATGTGATTTGTCCTTAAGCTGTCGGGTCACCTTGATTACTCTTCTTAAAGTGTTTCCTACCCACTGAGGCAGAGAAGGGTTTCCAAGGCAGGCAGTGGAGAGGGAAACAGAAGGTACCACTTTCTGCCCAGGTTCCTGAGCCACTTGGAGCCTCAGTTTCCTCCTCAGTAAAATGGGGTCAATGAGGATGATTCCCACAGAGTGGTTGTGAGGAGGAAGTTGCTTGACACATTCTGAGAACTCATCATCAAAGGCTACACTGGTGATGATGATAATGGGATACTGGAGCTGGTAGAGGTCCAGTTTTGCAGGGAAGGAGGGAGACTGAGGCCCAGAATGGGAAGTGGCTGGCTCAAGGTCACACAGGGAATCACTAGCAGAGCTGGAATCCCAGGGAAGTTCTCAAGAACCAATTCACGTACTCTTTCCTCTGGGACTACAGTTCCCAGATTGTGAGCCGGGGCACCCTGGAGCACCACAGCAGCCTCCTCCCAGGAAAGCTGCAAGATATTTTTAATTGTCAAGATCATCCTAGCAATACTTGGCATCTCTCAAATGTCACATGAACTACTAGCTTGAGGCCATTCCCAGTTCCAGCATTAGAGCAAACCACATTCTTTTTGATGATGTCATATCTTTGTGACCCTGGGTTTTCGGTGGTTGCTGTGATAAAAAGCAAGGTCTGTGCCAAAATCAACATAGAATGGGAAACGAGGGTGGCAGAGTCCAATCTGATTCCAAGGTTTCAGAAGCTGTGCAGAGCCCAACAGGCATATACATTTCGATAGTAAGTAACTGTTTATTTAAGACTGAAATAAAGATATTCTTCTTCTACCAACTTATGTGAATTATTTTTTCAAACTGCTACTAAGTAGTTAGGACATCCATGTTCATTATGTTTGCACCTAAATACCTAATAAACAGAACGATGAGGGATTTCTTTTGGTGAAACAATGCTGGAACACTCAGGCTGCTGTGAACCCAGAAAGTTTAAGAACCTCTGCTCCATGAAAGGAGGCTCCAAAATTGTAGGGAAGGAGGCAGGCAGCTCTGAACCTCCATCCAGGACTGGGGCATGAGGGAGGGAGGTTAATACCTTGCAAACAAGACAAAGCAGGAACAGGAAACCTGATCTCTCAGTTGCTGCCAAGCCACTGTTTATTTAGAACCAGTGGTGTGAGTACATTGGAAACTGTGTCCTCGCAGTTCCCCAGCAAGACGGACTACTCACTCATTCCATGAACGCGTACCCAGTGTTTACTCTATGTCAGACACTGTGCTGATACAGTGATAAATAAGGTATAGTCTCTGTCTTCAAAGGTAGGAGAGGGAAGAGAGGAGGAAGGATGAGAGGCAGGAAGGAAGATGGCACTATTTTTATTTTTACAAACAAAGCTCTGTGAAACAGTTTCAGAGAGGTTAGGTAAGTGACCCAGAGTCACACAGCATCAAGATGTTAGATCATGACTCACTGCCAAGACAATGACCTATACCCCTGTGTGTGGGCATTCATGGTCTAATCTGAGATCTCAAATGCTGGCATGCAAAATAATGTTTGGAGACAGGATTTGACACCACTTAGGAAGGGAATGAACAGTATGGTACTGGCACAAGGACTGAAATATCAATTGATGGAATAGAATTGAGTCCAGAAATAAACATCGATGGTCAATTTTTTCTGAGAAAGATGCCAAGAAAACTAAATGGGGGGAAATAGTCTTTTCAACAAAGGATGCTGGGGACAAATGGATATTTGCATGCAAAAGACTAAAACAACTCAAAATGGATCACAGACCTAAATGTAAGACTCAAATTATAAAACTCCTAGGAGAAAATATAGGAGCAAGTCTTCATGACCCTGGATTAGGCAATGGTTTCTGAGATATGATACCAAAACCACAAGAGACAAAATTAAAAACAGACAAATTGGACTTCATCAAAATAAGAAATTTTATTCTGCAAATGATATTATCAAGAAAGATGGTGATGGATGTTAACCAGACATATTGTGGTGATCATTTCACAATGTATACAAATATTGAACCATTATGTTGTGCACCTGAAACTAATATAATGCTATATGTCAATGATACCTCAAAAAAATATGCAACAAAAAAATAAAGTGAAAGGATAATCCACAGAGGGAAGAAATTTGTCGCAAATCATATGTCTAATAAGGAATTTGTATCTAGAATATGTAAAAATGTTTAAAACTCAATGAGAAAAAGACAATCCAATTGAAAAATGAGCAAAAGATTTGAATAGGCATTTTCCCAAAGAACATATCCAAATGGCCAGTAAGAACGTGTAAGGATACTCAGCATTATTAGTCAGTAGGGAATTACAAATCAAAACCATTAAGATGGCTATAATCAAAGAGACAGACAATAACAAGTACCAGTGAAGATGTGGAGAATTGGAACCCTCATACACTGCTGGTGGGAATGTAAAACGGCACAACCCTTTGTAAAGCAGTCTGGCATTTCCTCAGAATGTCAACCATAACCTTACGACATGACCCAGCAAATCCACTTCTAGGAATCTGCCTAACAGAAATGACAACATATATCCATCTCAAAACTTGGACGTGAATGTTCGTAGCAGCACTATTCACAGTAGCCAAAAGATGGAAACAACTCACATGTCCCTCAGCTGATGAACGGATAAGCAAAATGGGGTCTCTCCATACAATGGAATATTGTTTAATGATAAAAAGGAACGGGTTACACTAATGAACGAGTGAAATTGCATCTGCTACTGAATGTCCTTAACAATCATATAAAGTTAACACATTACCACCATTTTGACAATGGGGAAATTGAGGCATAAAGAGGCTAAAAGACGTACCCAAGGGCCTGAAGGTGAGACTTCTAGGAGTCAGCACTGACAAAGGTAAGTTGGCTAGGTGCTCGATTCTTAGAGGGTCCCAAACTCACTGGCCATTCATTCATTCTCATTCCCTCATTTAATTTAATACTATTTATTGGGTTCTGTTGGAGCTGCTGCTGTGGTCTTGCTCATGTCTCCTTGGCTTGACCTTTCCAGGGCATTGCAGCTGCCAGCACGTGTGTCTCTTTGCTCAAGGGTTCTTTGGGCACTGAGGCTTTCTCTGCCCATGAACATGGGGATGTGAAATTAGCGAGCTCTCCTCCCCCACCCCCACCTTCACCCCACAGTGCGGGAGTTGATGTACAAATACCTTAGCTCTCTTCTTCACCCAGTGCCACACTGTCTCCCAGAGGTCTCTGGCAGGGTTGGGCTCCAGTGGCCCATGGTGGTAACCCCATTGTGGTGTCCTCTCCATCCTGTCCGATTTCCCCACTCCTGTACAGGTGCCTCCTGGGATCACCCACATGCACTGAAGTCCTTGTCTCAGGGCCTGTTTCTGGAGGAGCTCAAACTCAGATGGGCACCTCCTCCGTGCCAGGCACTAGGTACCAACACAGGTTGGTGAGCAAACTGGTGAGGTTTGGTCCTCTTAGGGCACCCAGGCTCAGGAGCCAGCCAACAGGCAATGATGACACACAATGATATACAGAAGTGCTGGTTCCTGATGTCCCATTGCCTTGGAACTAGCATCTTCTTCCTTCTCCTCTTCTCAGCCCAGAACCTGACATCCCACTGAACACCAAGATTCCCCATGGCAGCCCTACCTCTGCCTTTTGACAACTTGACCAGGAGTAAGGCAGTAGTTACCCTGTCTGACAGGTGCTGTTGCAGAAACCAGGGCACTACCCAGGACCCAACTGGGCAGGGGGTGGGTGGGAAGTAGAGACAAGAGTTTTCCTCCCTCCCTCCTGCTCGCACCTTCTGTTGCCCACACCCCAGCTCCAGCCTAAAGCAATTAAGTCATTTGCTGCTGGGACCTGGAGGTGGCAGTAACATATAATCACAAACATAAACAGTTTTATACGGTAATTAGGAATTCTGCCTATTTTTTTTTATCAGTGCAACCCAGACCGAAGATTATTTTCTGCTTGATATAATTCTAATTTTGATCCATCCTCCCCTCACCTCCACCCAACTTCAGAAGGATTAAGATGGGGCTACAGCTGATAATTTGGCATATGACAGAATCAAGGCCTCTGTTTGCAGGTCTTGTACTACATGGATTGGACTGTAGTGGATTTGCTGCAGACGCTCCATCCTGCGTTGGGTTAAATATCCAAATGGTAACACCCACCATTCCATGGCTGGGCCCAGCCTACACAGCCGGCACGTCTTGTCTGGGTTTCAGCAATATTTTCTCCACTGGTCTCCTGGACTCCAGCATCTTTCCTTTGGCTGGGACCAAATTATTCTTTTCAAAACCATGAATCTTTCTGCCTAACTGCACTTCTCCAGGTGTCCAATGTCTTGCTAAATGGCACCACTGACATCCCAAGGCATCAGCTAAAATCCCAGGAGTCTTTGTGTATTCCAAACTCGGTCTCATCCCTTCTACTTCCCAAATATCCCCTCCCACAAATAGCTACAGTTCTCCGTCTACTCCACTATAACCTGGTTCCAAGTCATCTTCTCTCACCTGGGTGGCTGAAGACGCTTCCCCTCTGGCTGCCCAGCTTCCTTTTTGGTCTGCCCTCTTCTCTCCCTTCCTCTGCCCCCCACTCATAATCTACTCTTCACCCAGCAGCCAGAGTGAACTTTGAAGACATAAATCAAGTCATGCAATGCCCTTTCATTGCACTTAGAAAAAAATATCCAAACTTCTTGCTAGGAGCCTGCATGCCTTGCCTCTGCGTCCGTCCCCACCTCTCATCCTGTACCAGTCTCACCTTCCCACGCTGTGCTCCAGGCATGCAAGCCTCACTTCTATTTCTCAGGCAAGATAAGCCCCCTTCAGCCTAGGGTCTTTGCCTTTGCTGCTCCCTGTCTCCAGCACTGCTCCCACCTGTCTTGACAGAGGAAGCATCTACTTCTCATTTATGTCTTAGCCAGACTTAGTCAGACTTTCTTTGACCACCCTCGCCCAAGCAAATTCTTTCCCTGCTCATCCCACCGCAGCATCCTGTTTTAGTTTCTTCTTAGTCCTTACCTAAAAGGATCGTATGCGTGTATGTATTTACTTGGTTGCTACCTGTGTCCTCCTGCTGAAATGTACACCCCACGAGGGCAGGGATTTTGTCTGATTTGCTCACTACTCTATCTCCAGGGTCTCATGGAGGACTTGGCACATAGTAGGTGTGCAATAAGCAACTGCCAAGAGAGCAAAAGAACAGCACCCTTCGTGGTTCCCTGGAAAGCCTGTCGGGAGAGGCCGCCAGACCGCCTCTATCCTACAGCTACAATTATATATTTATGGGGTAATCAGCAATTGAAAAGTTCCCTGTAGTAGTAACTGGAGCTTAACATACAAATAAACTGAGCAGGATTAAGGACATTTTGTGGCCACTGGGGTGGATCAAGTGAGCTAATCGCCCAACTCCCAGCAATTAAGTCAATTAACCAGTTAGACATATGCTGAGCCATTTCCCAGCTCGAGTTTCCTGGGGGCATCTGTGAAATTTGTGCAACTTATTTATGGTGTAAGCTTCTGGTGGTCGTTCCTAACTGGGATGACTGGGGAAGCGAGAGAGAGAGGTGGCTGGTTAAATAAGAAAAAAGTCAAGGCTGCATTGAACGTGTGATAAGCTGCGTGTTTCCCTCTGAAGGCACTTTTCACTCCCTCCTTTCCTGTCTGCAGAAAGGGTGGGGGATGCAGCTATTTCCTGCCTCGACTGACTCACCATGTTCAGTGCTGTTTTAACACCTGGTGAGTCACTGAGGGAGGGAGAAAGAGAGGAGAGAAGTGAATGCAGGGTAACCTGTTGGGACACAGACTCAGTCCTGGGTTCAAATCCTGACTCCCCCCTCAGTAGCTGAGCCTCTGTGTCCTCATCTGGGAAGTGGGGAAGTACAGAACCTGTCTCACAGGGTTGTGGTGGGGATAAAAGAAGACGAACAGTGTAAAGTCGTTAAAGCAGAGCTGGACACAGGGAAAGTGCTACATCAATGGTAGTCATGATCGCTATCATCACTGAAAGACTAAAGGGTGGGAGATTGAAAGAGTGTGGATAAAGGATGACTTCCAACCCTGACAGCACACCTGGCTGGAATCCCGGCTCTTCCTGGTGTTACATTGCTTTATGCAATGAACTTTGCCTCTCTGAGCCTCAGTGTGCTCATCTGAGAAATGGGGCTAATAATGCCAGGAGGGGTTTTAAGATCAAGCGGGTCTGACCCTTGAAAGGCGCTGGCCTGGTCCTCCTCACCCCACTGGATTCTTCCTTGCATTTGCAGAAGAAGAAATGGAAAGGACTTCCCCCAGGTCGCGGAGCAAGTTCAGAGATGGAGCCCAGGTCTCTGATTCTGCTTTCAGAGCTGCTTCCACGTTGCCTTGCTTAGGCACTTTACAGTCATGTAAAACAAAGCCGTCCTTTCAAGGAGAGAGATGCTCCCGGAGATAATTAGCATGTATCGATCTGCTGTTCTCCTTTTTCCACCCCCCGAGCACTACACAAAGCCTTTCACCGATATTGTATAATTTAAACCTTACAAAGAAATTCTGTGAAGTGTATCTTATGGACAAAGAAAGGACTCAGAAAGGGCAGGTAACTCGCCCTAGATAACACAGCCAGGAAGTGAACACAGGCAGAACCAGGTTCTGCCTGAGTCCGATGCTCTTACCCACTGTGCCCTCCTGCCCATGGCATGCGTGCTGCAGTTTTCTCCATGTGGAGCTCCAGTTTGCAAGGAAACGAAAGCATCCCAATTTCAAGATTAATCAATGGTTTTTGGAGAGGGGCCCTTACTCCCCTCCCCCCGCCCCAGCCCCAGCTGTCAGCTTCCTCCTCTCCTTCTCTCACTCCCACCCCCAGGCTCCCAGAAGGCAGCGGGTCCTTGGCTGAGGGTGGAAAGCAGCCAGATGGATCGGGCTCCTGAGACGGAGACTGAACCTCCACATCAGAGACCGTCCCCACCCTCTACGTCCAGGGAGCCATGCTGGACCTGCCAATATCCTGGGCCTTCAGGCTCAGCTCAGCCACATCCCTGCATGGGATTTTGGAAAGCACTGGAAGCAGACATCGCCGCACCTAAGACATAACTCTGATCTTCTGTAGCCAGGGCAGCAGGGTTGCCCCAGACTCTGTCTTCCTGGCAACAGTCCACACCAGCCAGTGCCAGAAAAAGGGAGGAACAAATCCCCAGCTGAGAGCATTTCTCAGGTTCCAGCAAGGGCTGAGGCACCGGGTGCTGGCTACTGGCTCATTTTGACAGCGTGGTAAGATGGAGGGGCATTTTTCCTACCTCCTCCTTCTACCTGGATAGAGCTTTACAGTTTGCAAAATTTATTCTTATGGGGTTGCAATACAGTTTATTCAGTATGGTCATAATAACAATTACATTTATGCCTTTTTTCAACCCATGTGTCCACGTCTATATATCTACTGCTTTATCTACTTATCCTTATGCCGGTTCTCAGTCTCTGACTTATAAATTAACAGGCAGGAAAACAAACAGTCATGTGCTAGTAGAGAGGAGGACAAAAGGGCAGCGGTTATTAAACTTTGGTGTGTGCAAGAATTACCTGGGAACTTTATTAAAAATGTAGAGTGCTGGTGCCAACACCAGAGCTTTCAACGCTGTAGGTTTAGGTCAAGGCTTGGGAATCTAGATGTTCAAAATGCTACTGAACTGTACGCTTTGTCCTGGTTAATTTTATGGTATGTAAATTCTACCACAATTAAAAAAAAAAAGTCACCCCAGTGAGTCACATGCCACAGACTAGAACAGTAGGCAAGGCTTCCTGTGAAAGATGCTCTCTGAATCTCCATGGAGATTTCCAGGTGGGCAAGGCAGGGAAGGGCGTTCCAGGCAGAGGGCACAGCATGGGGAAAGTTTGGAGCAAGAGACAATATGGGAATGTGGAAAACTATGAGGCTTGATGGGTGGGGGTGAGGAGGTGTAAGGGCCAGGACCCAGGCGGCCTCACCGGCCAGGCTGAGATGTTGAGTGTTATCCTGATGGCCCTGTGTGTCCTTGAAGTGTGTTTGATAAGGTTGTGCTTAGAAACGATCACAGGCTGACCCACAGGGACTTGATCAGGCGGGCAGACATACAAGGCATAGTAACTAATTCTAGTGAAACAAAAAGCCTCAAGTTAAATAATGCAGAAATCCATAGAGTGAAAGAAGACCACTTTCCTAAACCATCCTATTTTAGGCCTTTGTAATATACATAACTAACTTAGCTACATACGTTAGACCACGATATATGTGCTATCTAGAAATTACTTTTCTCTCTTAATTCAAAACAAAGTTCCTGCAATACTGTACCTGTTAAACTGTCTCTTTCTTTTTAATGGCTGCATTGTATTCTATTAGATGGATATATTCGGTTGAAATTGTCGATATACCACCATTTTTGACTTAGAAAAATAGGCATTTTGGCTTACTGAACCATCCCCTTCTTGATGGGTGATTAGGTTTTCTTTCCCAATTTTCTTCCCTGCTATACTTAACAATGTTGCAGTGGCCCTCAATGAGGATAAGCCTCTAAACATCTGTGCAAGGATTGCCCTAAGGCAGATTTCTAAAATGGAATTGCTGCGTCAAAGGGTGGGCAATATTTAAAATTTTGGTGGGCGCTGCTAAGTGTTCTCTAAGAAAAAAAAATCATCCATTTGTACTCCCAGTGAGAGGAAACTGATACAGGGAGACTGTGTCAAAAACGTTATCTCTCAGCACTCACACAAAGATACTGCATGATAAATGACCACAGAATCTCAAGGCATACAAACAAAAGTAAGTATTTACTCTTGGGCTCTATAAAGATTATACCCACGGTGTTCAAAAGTGCGTATTTTGTAACATCCTCACGAGCAGTGTAGTTATCATTAAAGAAAAATGTGCTGATTGGACCATTTAAAACTGTTCTTGTAAATTGTATTTCTTTTACTGTGAGTGAAGTTTAGCTTGTGTTATATGCTTATCTGGTCATTGCTATGCCTTCTTTGATTAATTTCACAGTTATATACTTGCTTCATTTATTTTCCTATTTACTTTTGTTCTATGTTTTCTTAATAATATCCAAGAGTTCTTTATATAATGTGTCTATTAACCCTTTGCCCAGTGTATATGAAGCAAGTAATTTTTCCCAGTGTTTTTTATGTCTTTTAATTTTTGAAACTGTAAATATTTTCATTTACATGGAGTTTAATCAATCTGTGTTTTCTCTTACTTTGTTTCTCATTATTTTGTTTTTATACTTAAAAACATTCTCCCTGCTTAAGGTCACAAATTGCTAACCCACATTTTTATTTGGGGGTCATAGAGTTTTATGTTTTACTGTTAACTCCAGTCCATCAGGAATTGATTTTGCTGAATGGCTGTGAAGCAACAGTTTAACTCTAATTTTGTCCTTCTGTGGTCAAACAATTGTACCAGTGTTGTTTGTGGGATAATCTTTTCCCAACTGACTTGAAAAGCTACCTGTAGTACATGCAGATTTATACATGTACACTGACCTGTTTTTTAAATTAATAAGCAGAAATGCCTCTAACCTTTCCCTAGATTACATTTCCTGGTCTCAGCTCTGCTTCTGAGAAAGGCCTTCCCCTGTTTTCACTCATTCATTCATCCCTCTGGGCATACACTCTTTCATTCACTCATTCACTTTTACTCTTTCACATGAGTTCTAAATGGGTGTGTGGGTCCTAGGATTAATGATACACAGTCAGCTCAGGTGTGTTTTCCATACCAGGCACTGGGCTCTGCAGGTCACCTGCTCCAGTTTACTGACTTCTCCCAATAACCCTGTGAAGTAGGCACTCTTTTTAGCCCCACATTACAGATGAGGAAACTGAGGCTCAGGGAGGCTGATTAACTTGCCCCAAGTCCCCTAGGTAGTAAGCTCCAGAGAAGACATTCAAACCCAGGTCAGCCTAATGCCGGTTTTAACTCTCACTTTGCTGCTTTCCTTATAACGATCGCTCACACTCACCATGCATCTACTCTGTGCTGGAAATTGTGCTAGGCAGTGGGAATCCCCAGGTGGCCCGACTCTGTCCCTGCCCAGGGGAGATGGCAGTGTGGTGGCGGAGGCAGGTCACTGAACAGAGGATTATAATCCAGTATGACGAAGGCTAAAATACGCTGGTAAAGAACAAACCCTGGTGAGGGTTTTCCTGGCAAAGCAAAGGCTTCCAGCCTCTGGAAAGATGACTTTGCTGTCAGCCTGGGAGATTAAAAAGCACATTTTCAGGTAAGACCTGAAGGTCCAGAGCCAGGATTTTCTAGCCCTCTCTCCCATCCACTTGCACTCTGGACGCAGCTACCGCACCGGGGATGAAGGACTTCGGGCAGCCTGCATGGGAAAGAGTACAGGCAATGAGAAAAGAAGCAAAAAAAAAAATCAACACCCTTCAAATCGGCCTTCTGGGCCCCATAGCTTCTGAAAACCTCACCATCTGTCCACATAAGCATGTTCCAAAGTTTTAAGTACCTCTTTTCATGAAGTCCGTTAAAGTTAACCTGGCTTCATAATATATGGGGGAAATCTGCTATAAATAGAGGTAAATAGAGATTGTAAAGATAAATAACAATACCAGCATGTGAGGACCGATAATGTACTCTATTTATGGCCTGACTCTAAAAAGGGATGTCCAGCGACGCTGCGTCTTCAATGACTTACTTTTGCCGAGGCAGCCTGTGTTCCCCGTTAGGGTGCTAAAGATTCAGTGACACAAAAAGCTTACAGATAATTAAATATTGATTTTTGCTTTCTAATCCTATATAAAAATTGTCCTGGGTCTCCCAATGATGGTTTTATCTCACCAGGACATGGAAAGAGGGGAGGTGTCTGTTAACCCTCTTTGCACCCCTGCTGTGTAATATTGGGGCATTTCTTCAGTGAGGGTGGGAGGTGTCCAGGGCACATGACCTCTGCAGCCACACAGGACCCTGTGCTCAGAAGGGCCCTACACTTGGCTTTATGCTCGTCTTGTACCCTCTTAAAATTCTTAATAATTTTTGCACAAGGTGTCCTGCCTTTTCATTTTGTACCAGCCTCGCAATTGTGCGAGTTTGTCCTTGGGGGCTGGTCCGACTAAGAAATTGGGGCATCCGGTTCTGGACCCTCAGCTACCCCGCTGCTGCCCAGCATTCTCCCTTCTTTCCTGCTCTGAATTTTGCCAGTCGTGCCGGAATCTTCAAATCTGGGAAGAGGGCCAGAGAAAAGTTGGCGATGAGACAGTTTTCTCCCACCCTCTGCTCCCTTCTCTCTCTCTTTCTTTAAAAAATAGGAAAAAAAAAAACCCCACTTCATTGTCATTTTGCGTCTGGAGTGCGGCAAGGGACATCTGGCAATGTGGTGGAGTTGCTGGCTGGCTGGGAGGGGGTAGCGTCCACAGGCAGGCCAGGCCTTGGGCTCTGACAGCAGACAGTGTCTGAGGCAATAAGGAGTCAGATTCGGAGAGGTGGGTCCTGAGCCACATCTTGCCATGTGTTTGTTGTGTGGCCTTTGGCAAGTACATACAACCCTTCTATGCCTCCGTTTTCTCATCTGCAAAATAGAGATATTAATTCCAGCCCCGTTGCCTGCCTCCCCTCTCCCAGCAAGACTGCTGGGGAGAATTTAAGTTTAAAAATAATAATAATAATAACACTAAGAATAATAGGTAATGCTTACCTATTGCTTACATTTATCAGGCTCTTTATATAAGTTCATAGAAGCTAACGTATGCTTGCCAAAGACTTTGCATATTCTCATTCATTTAAACCTCACAATAACCTCATGAGGGAGGTCCTATCATAAACATCCCCATTTTACAGATGGGGAAATTAAGCACAGAGAGGCTAAGCGACTCAGCCAACGTTGAACAGCTGGTACATAGCAGAGCAGAAGTTTGAACTGTGCATTCTGACTGCTGAGCCCTGGCTCCTAACCTCTGCACAGGACCATGTGCAGAGGTTCTTTTGATGCCTCCCTCCTACAGGAAGTGAAAATTGAGGTCTGCAGGCCAAAATTGGCCCACAGAGCATTTTTGATTGGTATTTCCACACAGTGTCACCCTGCACTGCGTTTGAAATTGGAATCAGTTGCCAATATTGAAAAAGAATTTCAAGATTTCTACATTAAAGTATAGATTTCCAGCATCTGGTAGATGCTCTGGTAAAGATGGGCTCCTGTACCTACATGGCAAAGATCCCCCACCTGCTACAGTCCCCACAACTCCCTATTGTCTTCCTGACACTGACATTCAGAGTCTATTTCCCCATTATTTTACTGCATCTACCCATTGCCCTCACATACATCACCTGCCTAGCCCCTGGGGAAGCTTAGCTTTTGACCCCTTCCCTGCAGTGGCAAAGATCTGCTTATGGAGACAGAAATCTTCCTCCCTGTGGCTTTCTAGGCAGGGTCCCCTCTCTGGATAGCACCATATGTGGAAGGAACAATTAATTTTATGGGAAGCGGGTGGAACAACGGAATCTAGAGGTGAGTTAGCCCCTGAAATGAGCTTAGAGTCTGAAGCTCCTTTAAGCTTTGGGTTTCCACAGTCCTCAGTTTAGAGAATTCCAAGAAGCTCTGTTGAAGAATATCAAATTTGAAAACAAATTTATAATTACAAAATTCTGAGATTTTATGATCCAAGTAGTTTATAATTAGAAAACCCCCCAAATTCTAGTATTTCATGCCTCCAAAATTCAAACTATTGCAAAGATTCTCTGATCCTAAAATCTCATGATTCAAGTGTACTCACTTTCTAGAAAATGGGATACAGTAGTCCCTTCTTATCTGTGGTTTTGCTTTCCCCAGTTTCAGTTACCCATGGTCAACCACAGTCTGAAAACATTAAATGGTAGGTTTCACAAATAAACAATTCATAAGTTTTAAATTGTGTGCCGTTTTGAGTAGTGTGACAAAATCTTTCTCCATCTTGCTCTGTCCCACCTGGATGCGACTCGTCTCTTTGTCCGGCGTATCTATGCTATATACACTACCTGCCCTGGCTTTTAGTATAGGAAAAACATAGTATATGTACAGTTCGGTACTATCTGTGGTTTCAGGTGTCTGCTGGCTGTCCCAGAGCATGTCTCCCACAAGTAATGGGAGATGATCCTGCTACGAGGGAAGAGCACTAGAATGCTATGGCTCCCTAGTGCTAAGACCTCATGATCCTGTGATTCAGTAATGATCTGCTCTGCGAAATCAGAGAGAAGCTAATCATTAGTTAACTAAACAATAGCTGACAAATGAGGCCGTCTGGTTGTCGTCCTATTACAAGGCAGGGTTGGGATTTTCCTTCCCCCATTTAATCTGATGTGACTATTCCTTCATTTTCCTGATGAGATCAATGCCACCAGGAAGGAGATGTGGAAGTCTGTATCTCACTTTAAACAAAGCCAATATGTAAATGTCCTGAGTTAAGAAATGAGATTTAGGGATTGTGTATTCGTTAGCCTTATACACATCAAAGCCTTATAAGCATCCCTTCATCGGGCTGTATTTAATGAAAGAGAACCCGTGTTGAATGTAATTCAAGTCTGATTAGATTAAAGGCAGTCTGACCTCAGGAAGAGGAATGTGGAAGGAATGATTTTGGGCATGAGAGGATTCGGGCTCCTTCAGCTGGAAGGGGGATGCTTATTAGCATGACATTGGAAATGTCATGGTATCCATCGTTCAGACCAATGGGAGATAGGTTTTCAGTTCAGTCTTAAGTTGGAGGTGACTCTTCCCAACATCTTTAGACCTGGCATGGATGGACCACAGAAGCAGCTGGCTAGAGACAGAGTGCTAGGCTGGAGATAGAGAAAGTAACAGAGCCAAAGTAGGAGTAAAATTACCCCTTAGGGTACCGAGGGGCAGACATTTTGCACAATGCATTGGAGGGAACAAATCTTATTGGCTATGTCATTACAAATATCTTAGTACTTGGTGCCAAATTTTGGCAATTACATCCATAAATAGGGAAGTTTCTCTGCAAATAAAAAAGGGGAGTCTGACACCAGGATGCCACAGCCAGCACATGAGTCAAAATCGGAGGGAGGTCCTCACTGTCAACACTATTGACATTTGGGGCCTCATAATTATTCGTTGTAGACTGTCCTGTACATTGTAGGACGGTGAGCAGTATCCCTGGATCCCCAGTCTCTAGCCACTAGATGCTAATAGCTCTCCACCCGCAATTTTGACAATCGAAAATGTCCTCAGAGGTTGCCACATGCAGAACTTGGGGAAAAGAATCCAGGTTACCCAAAAGAGAGCCTGTGACTTTTAGCCACATCCAGATAAGGATTTCCATCAATGCCCTAACTTGGACATAATTAGCAATTCATATCAGAATTCTGCTGTGTGCCACTTCGAGTTTGTTGTGTGTAATTATGCTGAAATTATCAGTAGGGTTCTCCTTCCAGGGAGGGGGTTCAGTCATTCTCAAAGAGGTCTTTGTGGTGACTTATTAGGTCTCAGTTAAAGAATTCCCCTAGGTATTACAGTGGATCGAAGTATGCAAGGTGGGTTCTTCCGGACAAAAACAAATATAAAGTTACCCTTACGGGAGATTGCATTAACCGGATGAATTTCTCTTTGAAGAATCTACATGGCAGTAGAGAATTCCTGATATATAATGAGCACTCTATAAACATGAGATAAATTAACAAATAATTCTTATGGGTCATATCTCAGAGATGGGACTTACCCTCCAGGGCCAGGTTCCAATTTATCTGCCAGTTCTGAGCTGTGAATAGTACTGTCCTGAAGCATGCTGTTAAGAAAGATTCTGAGGGAGTGTCCATGCTCAAGAGAAATGTGATTGACAGAGGATGTCTGCTGTGGGTAGGGTTGAGGCTCTGACAGCCTAAGGCCCAGGAGTTCACTCTCCTCCAGGCAGTATCCTGATCAAACTGATGGTAAGAAAGGTCATTTGGGCTACCAAGTGGAGGCTAGATTTAGGAAGGGCAAGATCCAAAGTTAGAAACACAACCCATACCAGGTATTCTAGCAGAAAGAATTTAGTATAGGGAATCAGTTGATCTGGTGTTGACAAACCGGAAAGGCAGAAAGGGGACACTGACAAACGCGGAGGCCGTGATTGCAGGAAGCGGTTATCAATCACCCTGGGCTCAGGGAGAGAGCGGAGAAGTTGGGGAAAAAAACCCCAAAACTTTGGAGTAGGGACCAGAGCTCTGCTCTTGGGAGGGAGCCTGCAGAGCTTGGGCACAGACTTCTGAAGAAAAGCTGCCTGAGGTGATATGAAGAGGCTGGTTATCATTGTGAGGAAGACCTGCGCTGGAACCAGCCATCACTGCTGGGATTAGGAACCACTGCTGCGGTGATGCTGACAAAAACTGTCGGCAAACAGGGACAAGCGCATCTTTTTCCTGCCAGCTGCCGCAAGTCTCCCACTAGCACCCACTAGGGGCAGAGGCTAACATAGGTCCAGCGGGCAAAGCAGAAGTGCAGTGGGCAGCATCCCAGCCCTGGCGCTAGAAGGCAGAGAATAGAAGGGCAGGTAGTTTAATAGCTTGTACAATTGGGGAGGCTCAGAGAGATGAACCAAGTCACCAAGTGACTAGTCCAGAGCTGGAAGAGGGCCCTCCTGCCTTCTCACTGTGGCCCCCTGTTTCTGGGCTCCCAATTACATACAGATTTGCAAGATCCTGATGGACAGGGGTGATGGTTTTCAAGTTACATCCCTCCTAAAAGAAGACTTCCCTTTCTGTTACGTCTCAGGGCCCACAGAGAAGTAAAGTTGTTCCTCTAACGCACTGGGCAAAACTCCTTGCCCACAAGCTGTATTCTCTTCCAGAACCTGCACGCACGTTATGCAGAAACATTAAATATTTTACCTGGGGGAAAAAAAAAGTAGAGAGAGATTTCTTGCAAAGTGAATTTTCATCTCCTCTTTAGGGCTTCATCTGCAGTGAATCCTACACACCCTTTTGTGAAGGCAGAGCTAGTGAAAACCCTGAGAATAAAAGTGGGGCTTGATTTTATGCTAATATATGTAAAGAATGTGACTGTACAGTCATAGGTAACACAATGAACTTAACTTTTTTTCCTCCCTTTTTTTATTGAATTATAATGACTAGTTTCCATAGCAATTACTGCATCACCTTGTACATTACCAGGAAGATCTACTGCACTTTTTCCCAGTCATCCTTGTAAACATTTCTACATTTTTCTTTACGATGTTCTAGGAGAAAACACAGGCCCTTTCGGCTCGGCAGCAATTGGAGAGCATATTTCAGGAGATTAATAAAGCCAACCAGAGTGTTCTTATTTTCTAAGTTCGGTGGTTGGTTTTCCATCTTCGCCTTCACCAGCTGCTTGTCAGCCAAAGAGGGAAGGAGGGGAGCAGGAGAGAGCAGAGGTGATGGGAGATGAAAAGGAAGGCACACGAGTTACCAGGGAGGGCACGTGGAACTCGGGAGGAGCCGGCCTCAAGATCCCATGTTTGTGTCTCTGATGGTTCTGGGAATTGGAGAGCTATTCCCTTGGACGCACCCCTCTTTTCACACGGGGCTTGGAGGAGAATGGGGGATGTTTCTAAGCTCACAGGAGATCAGGCATGGGAGACACACAGAGATGCCTCTTGGGTAGCTTTGAAACTGTGTGTCTGAGATCTCCAGTTGCTTCCAGAGCTTCCCAGGGGAGATGGGAATCGAGGCACCCCTCCATTCA
This sequence comes from Delphinapterus leucas, assembly GCF_059928025.1. Lineage (NCBI taxonomy): Eukaryota > Metazoa > Chordata > Mammalia > Artiodactyla > Monodontidae > Delphinapterus > Delphinapterus leucas. The sequence continues at coordinate 20,551,524 of NC_143142.1, forward strand.
AAACCCCCACTTCCACCAGCAGCTTCCTGTTAGACTCTTCGTCTTGGCCTCTCACATTATGTCTCACTTCCAGAAAGGCCTCTACAGCTGGTGCTTATTTGCGGACACCTCCCGTTGAGAGGTGAAGGAGGTGCAGCCTCTGCTGTGAGTGGGTCAGGGGTATCGCAGGGGCTGGCCCAGCTGTGGGATGCGCGGCTGGTCCCATTGTTCCCTGCGGACAGTTAGTAGCAGAGGTCGCTGTCATGGGCTCTGGTAGACAAGAAGACCCCATGCTGGGCTGTGGGAGCCCCATACGTGGTGGGGATTCTGAGTTTCCAATCCAAGAGAGGGGGCAGCAGCCACATCCTGAGCCCTCAGTACCTTTATTTCATTTGATAACGGGCCTGCTTCACTGCTATTTGTGCACCAGCCCACTGTCCCTGGAGGGATCGGTGGAGAGAGCGATGCCCAGGCGTCGTGAGAGGGCCTAGTGCTTGGGAGCTCAGGCCCTCAAGTCCGGTGGCCTGGGCTCCAGTCTCCTGGCTGTGCCTCCCTCACAATGTGTCCGGGATCTAGTGATTTCCCTTGCTCTGCCTCAGTTTCCTCATCTCTAAAATGGGGCTAATGGCAGAACCCACCTAAGAGTTGTTTGTGAGGATTAAAGGCGAGATGCTGAGTAAGTGCTTACACCTATAAGTTGCCTTGTTGTTCCCCATGGGTACAGATACCCACCTGTGCCCATGGTGTGACCTTGAATGAGTTCATTAACATCTCAGAGCCCTGACTTTCCAGCTATAAAATGTCTGATGGGTGGTCTCAAAGGTTCCTCCTAGCTCTGAAATTCAAGGGCTTTTGGATTCTAACAGGAGAGCTGGAGGGAGGAAAGGAGGAAGGGGGGAGGGAGGGGGAGAGAGAGAGAGAGAGAGAGAGAGGATGAATGTGTAAGAGCAGGTGCCTTAAGCAGAAGGGAAAATTCCCTAAGTGACAAGAAGCTCTGAGTTCACCAAAATTCTTAACCAAGATAAGAAGGATGTAACTGATGTTGGAAAGATTGTTATGAGATTAATAAAAGTGATTAAGGGATTAAGACTTCTCAAAAAAGATAGTGAAGGGACCACCAATGGGAAAATCCTCCCTCACCCTCTGTGCTCGGCCTCTCTCCTTGATTTTAAGTCCTCAGTCGTGCTGGCATCTAACAAAATGGTCTCAGCAGACACTCGAATAGAATCCTGGCTTAAGCTCATCTTAGATATTGGAGAAGGTCCCCTGTGTCGTATTTATATATCTATTTATACACACACACATATTTATACGTACATATATAGTCAAATGACATTTTCTTTCTGGGAATGCCCAGAGGAGTTTAAGGAATGCCTTGCGGGCCTGAGTTTTGGGTCGGGGTTAATCAGTGAGGCTGGCCTACTGAGCTTGGAGAAAGCTGCGTCCTGGTTGTGAATCAGGCATCGTAAGGAAGTCAGGGTGTGTTGGGGGCCGTGGAGAGGCTGTCTAGCAACTGAATGATCCTGATGATCTCAACCTGCTCCCTGAGCCTCAACTTTCCCACCTGTGCACCGGGGACAAGGATGCTCTCTGTGATGGAACTGAGAGACGCAATGAGTGGGGAAACACTTTGCAAAGGAATTGCTGGGATTCCCATGCACAGTGCTTGCCAACACCCCTTCACTGGAAGATTCTAGGCTGCTCTGTGGTTCTAGAATAACAAACAGGAGCCTGGACTGGCCACTCCGCTTTCAGCAATGGGCTCTGAGGGAGACATGTGATCAGCCCCAGGGCTTTGAAGCCTGGCGCTCTTCAGTTTGAAACCCGGCTGCTCCTCAGGCGAGCTTGGCCCCCGGGGCATGTGGGAAAGGACGCTGAGCACCAATTCTGGGACCAGCTGTGTGTCCTTAGCTATGTTCAGGTGACAGGAGATAAAGGAGGCCAGATGTGGAGGCTCTTACAATGGGAAGAAGCTCATCAGACCCCCAGGTTCCATTGTGAGCCCCCAGGGGCTGGCAGCGTCTGGGAAGTGCTAACTCAGAGTGGACAGGGAAATTCAATCTGGCACAAAGAGACTCAGTCTCCTGGCCTGGGAGAGCAGGACCCTCCAGCCCTACTCACACGACTTCCCAGTCCCTCAGCCCCCGACAGTCACAGCACAGTCCCAACAGCGTCTCTGGGGGGACAGGGATGGCTATCAAGTTGCTGCTGCTGGCGGCTTCCCAGCAGTTGGGAGGAACAGTTACTGCTGGTTCAGCCTCCATGGACCACCCCAGCGAGCTTGAGGAGGGAGAGGCAAAGGCAGGGGACAGCCACAGTCCCAATAACACAGTGATGAGTCAGTGGGCTCCATGCAGGCACCCAGCCCAGAGCAGAGTGATCGACGCTGGGAGCTGATTGCTCCTGGTGGGACTGAGGCTGTCTGGGACATAAACACCCAGGGATGATGGTACAGTAGGGTGGGGAGTCTGTTCAGAGATGGGGGCACCTCTGCCCCTGCTCAGGGCAGAGAAACCATCTTGCAGGGAAGGTGGGCAGGCTTGGCCATGAGTGTCTCTGCTGCTGAGGTTGGCCATGCTCCCTGCACAGACAGGCTGAGCCCTGTGGACCCAGGCCCCACTCCACAGTCCAGTGAGGGGAGCCCGGACTTAGACCTGGGCTTCTCAACCTTAGCACGAATGACATTTGGGCTGGATCATTCTTTGTCGAGGGGGTGTGCTGTCCGGTGCGCTATAAGTTGTTTAACATCCCTAGCCTCTGCCCACTAGATGCCGGTAGGATCAGCCACCCCCTGATTTGTAATAACCAAAAAATGTCCCCTAATGTTCCCTGGGGGCACCGACTTGACCCACGGCTCTCTCTTCTTGGGCCCACATTCCCTCTCACCCCAGCTGCTATGTTCTGTGCCTCTTCAGGATGATACACACTACAAATCCCATGGGCCAACCGAAGCAGAGTTTATTCTGACCCACCTTGGCAGAATGCTCTAAGCCTGGGGACCTGTGGGTTGTGATCTGAGCTAGGTTAAGCTGACTGACAGAAGAGGGGCGCTGCGGGCTGAGGTGCTGCTACAGGGGCAGCCAGGCCTCTCTGGGACACCCCATATCCTGGGAAGAGAGAAGGAACAAAGAGTCACATTTGGTCTCCATCCTTTCCTATTGCTCCAGCCTCCACACTGGCCTTCCTGCCTCTAGGCTCTCTCTCTCTCACCCATTTTCATCTTGGCAGCTAGAGCCATCCCCAGCACAGCCAATCAGATCACATCAGGGTCTCGTGTGCAAACCTGCTATGGCTCCCTGTGGGCTGAAGATCAGAGTCCTTTGTCAGTTTTGAATATCCTTCATTTTTTGGTGCAGGCCAACCTAAAATCATCAAAATAAAAGCCATAACTAAAAGACGTAAAGGAAGTAATCCATGTAACATCATGGTCAGGTCTCAATAAACGTAAACAGTTACCATCGTGATTCTCATCATGTGTGTAACAGTGCACAGCCTACAGCACTCTGCAGAAAGAATTAGAGCAGGGAATAGCTGGGAGCAGGGCTTAGGGGGTTCACAGCATGTAAAACTCAGTCTCTGGGGTTAGACAGGCCTGAGTTTGAATCCCAGCTCTGCTCTGTGATCTCCGCCAGGTTACTTGACCTCTCTGAGCTTTAGTTACAACTTTTCAATAAAGAGCGGTAAAAAAACCCTGATTTTCCACATTGGTTGTGAGAACAAAATGATATATGTCAGATATGAAATCACAGTGTGTGGTATACAGTAGGCACTCACTACTTATTATGGCAAGAACTCATGAATCATTTGATCCTCACAACACCTAGTGAGATGGACATTGTTGCTCTCCCAATGTAAAGACAAGGAAACTGAGGCTGGAGGGTGGCGGGTCTTGTGCAAGGCATCCTGGCCTTAGTTGTTTTTTTTTTGTTTGTTTGTTTGTTTTTTTTGCAGTACGTGGGCCTCTCACTGTTGTGGCCTCTCCCGTTGCGGAGCACAGGCTCCAGACGCGCAGGCTCAGAGGCCATGGCTCACCGGCCCAGCTGCTCCGCGGCATGCGGGATCCTCCCGGACCGGGGCACGAACCCGTGTCCCCTGCGTCGACAGGCGGACTCTCAACCACTGCGCCACCAGGGAAGTCCAACTGGCCTTAGTTTTGACCCAGGGCCACCAGACCTCCCTGTCTGCTCCTTTGCAGACTGATTCCCTGAGGCCCCAGGGAAAGCTGGGCACCTGGAACATTGTCCCCAGGGGCTTTCCTGAAACTGAGTTAAGACAGAGGAAGCAACTTAGAAAGTGGGAAACTGTCAGGTCCCCTCCAGGCCCCCAGTGTTTGCAGCTTGTATCTGAGCAAAGCTGAATCAGGCAGCAAAGAAGCCGCTCCTGAGAGGACTGCTGTGTGGGAAAAACGAGGTCTCCGCCAACCCATTGGAGGCCCCTGGCACCACTCTTCTCTGACATGAAGGAAATGTGCCCAGACAGGACAGCCGGGCCAGAGTCCGGCCACTTAGAGGGAGATTTAGAGGAAGCAAGTGGGAAGGCCAGACACACTGGCTGCTGAATTTACTGGTCTTTTCAACAAGGTCGGCAGGAGGGCCCTTCAGCTCCGGGCTCTTGTCTGCAGCCAAGATCCCTGAGTTGGTGACTGTGTCCAAGGCCTCCCTGTCTCCCTGTCTCCCTGCACAACAAGGCTGGGCAGAAGAAGCTAACTAGCTTGTGTCCTGCAAACTTTGGGGTGATTCATGGTTATTGCACCATGGAATTTCAAAGCATGGCCGTCTGCCAGGGATTCTGCTTTGAAAGTTAAAAGCGCAGGGGAGCCCTCATCCAAGTGTGTCCTGAGTGCTCACTAGGTACCAGGCACAACAAGCCAACTTAATGGCCATGAAACTGTTGGCATTATCCTGTTTCACAGACATGGATGTCTCAGAGATGGGCTGTGCCTCTGATCCACGGGTATGTATGTATGCATATGTATGGGCTACTAAACGCATCGCTTTAAATAACTGAAGTTTACAGAGATGAGCTAAGTTGCAAAGAGCCCCCCAGTTTATAAGAAATTGAGACTTTCCTATAAATGCCTCCATTTTCTCCCCTGTGAAATGGGTATATTACTATTACTTACCTCACAGGTTGCTGACGATATTCCCCGAGATAATGGGTGTATAATTGTTAGCAGTGATCCAGGCACATGGCAGGTCCTCCATAAATGCCAGCAGGTGCTGTTATTCCTGTTTTAATCGGAATGGACTAAAGGAACAAAAACAGGGGTATAAACTTTTCCAGAAGCACACTGTTAAAACAGTTTGTTCTTTCATTAGGCGGCAAATATTTATTGAAAAACTGCTCTGTGCTAGGCTCTGTCCTAAGATGTAGGGTTATGGAAATGAACAGGGCGTGGGATTGTTTTCATGACTTTGAGCAATGAATTACAAAATAAATAGATAGATTAATAGACTACCCTACAAAATGCCAAAGAACAGGTTCTGTGGGCATAAATGATAGGAGGCTTGGCTTGAGGAGTCAAGGAGTGAACTCCACAGGAAGTGATTAAATTTGAGAGCTGGAAGATAAGTAGGTGTAAAATTGGTAGAAATAAAGTGTGTGCATGTATATGTGTGTATGTGTGTGTGTGTATGTTTATTTGAGGATAGTTCTGAGCATTTCACACCCAGAGAACAGCATGTGCAAAGGTCCTCAGGTAGGAAGGAATTTGGTGCACTTCAGAAATTCAGAGGTCAGAATAATGGAGGTAAGAGAGAGAGGCAAAGGTCAGGTTAAGCTCTGCAATGTCATCTCCCACCCCATCCCCACCCCACCTTCCCTTCCTGGGATCCATGGAGTAGGTCCCCATCCTCCATAGTCAGTACATCTCACTAATTCCATGCTCATCATACCCTCAAGTATGTATCAGATTCATAACCACATATCTGTATCCTTGACCAGAATAAGACCAGAAGGGCAGAGATGGGAGTCATTTATCTTGGTAAGTGAAACCCCATCCCTAGACCTATGACATCATAGCTAACTTGAACTATTGTGCCTGGGTGAATGAATGAATGAATAAGTGAGTGAATGACTAAATGGCTACTTGCAAATGCTGGGAATTAAATGCCATCAGCACGTCTGCACACATGTTCTACTATAAAAACAGTAAATAGGCATCGTGAGGGTTAGAGAAAAGAGATAAGCAAAAAATAAGATAAAAACATCATGTTCCTACTTTCCAGAGATTGCCTTTGTTAATACCTTAGTATGTATGTATGTGTGTATCCATCCATCTGATCTATCTATCTATCTAATCTATCCATCCATCTTTATCTATCTATCTATGTCTATCTATCCATCCATCTTACCTATCTATCTATATCTACCTATCTAATCTATCCATCCATCCATCTTATCTGTCTGTCTATTTATCTGTCTATCTATCCATCCATCGATCTATCTTTTACTAAAATGTAATCATACTAGCTGTCAGGCTTTGTAACCTGCATTCTTAGTTACCCATCCCCACATTGCCATGAACTCTTATCTCATAACTAGTCTACATCCAAATCCCCCTTCTATCCCCCAAGCCTCCCTCTGAGTTCCTTCTGCAGAATGCCCCTCCTTCTGGGTTAATCTGGTGCTTCTCTGTGGTTTCATGTGTCTTGTTGCCCTATCCCCTGTATTTCACAGACCAGACATTGGTTCTAAAGGCTGAATGGATTCATGGTAACTTCTTATGACTAGAGCCTTTCACCAGGAGTACTGCATTCTTCTCATAGCCTCGGGAGAACAGTGATTTCTGCATGACCCTTTTTTTGTGAGGTAAAATGAAACTGGCCCTGCGTTGGGATGATGAGTGTCATCTCCACCATGCACGTATGTGTTTCCCCTTGAGACGATAAAATGGCATGTGTACAGGGGTCCAAATCTCCCTCAACCATACGCCTAATGATTTTAACACCAAATAATAATGCTGCCTGAATCCGTTATTTCACTGGGAGGTGGCTGAATACTGGTTTACTCATTTTGCATGATTTCCTTTTCATTATTAGTGAGTGTTCTCTAGGGCAATAGATCTTCCCTCCTCAACCAGGTTAGTGGTTATTATGAAATACAGTCGGAATTGTTTCTTTCTGCTTTGTCAGGGCAATGACTGTAAAGTGATCTTATTTTAGCCACCTGTGCTGGATTATTTAACCCAGTGTGTCTGGGAATGGGGCTTTCTTGTTGTACACGCATGGTGATTTTTTAAAGACAATTATTCCAGGGAAAAGTTAAATAAGAAGAGACAGGAGTGTAAAATCAGCGATCTCAAGAGCTATAAAGTTCCTTTAAAGTCCTTCTTGGTTGATGTGTTAATATCCTATGGACCAACACTCTTAAACTTTAATATGCTCACCAGTCACCTGGGGGTCCTGGCAGAGAGAAGATGCCGATTCCATGTATCCGAGGGTCCTAGGATCTGAATTTCTAACCAGCTTCCCTGGGATGCTTATGCTATGGGTACGCACACCACACTTTGAGAAGCAAGGCTCTAGAACGTTGCAACCAAGCCTCCTTCCGACTTCTGCTTGGGAGTTTTCTGAACGGTCTTCACAGCCCTACATCATCTGGCTCCATCCACACTTCCAGCCACAGAATCAGCATTCTAAATTATACATTAAAGATTAAGAGCCATGGTTACACTATGCATCTTACATGGATTGGCTAATTTTTACTGACATGTACATATCTAACTCCATAGACAAAAAGGATTGAGAATTTGAGCGTCTGCATACTTATAAATACGAAATATCCCTCGGTTAAAGACTTCTCTGCCTGCCTCTCACATGTATTTCCCAATTCACCTGCATAGCAACCTTCATTCTCCATTTCCCTCCCCGAGAAGGTTCTGGCTTCTTCTCTCTGGAGATGTTCAAATTGAGCTTGAGTTTATCTCTATAAACATTTCACCTTATAAAAGAAAATAGCAACAACATGTCTCCTTCTGAGCAGTTGCTATTGAATCGTTTGACAAGGTTTGCAGAGAGTGCCTTTTAAAGGGCCCCCAAAGTAGCTCTTCTAGAAGATGACTAACATGGGTTGGGAGACGGCTGCAGGCACTGACCTGGGCATCAGGGAACCTGGTTGTTCACCCCATTCTGCCATTTTCTTTGGGTAACTTCACAGTCTCCTCCTTCCACCCCAGCCCCTCATTCTGTTTGTCATTCAATAACTTTATCACACATCTATTATGTGCCAGACCTGGTCTGAAGAGGTTGCAGCAGGGAACAAAGCAGACACAATGGTCCTGGCCCTTGTGGGGCTTATGCTCGGGACAGGGACACAGCATGGAGCTGGTGATCATATGACAAAGCTTACTTTTTAAAAAATTTGTTTTTTGTTTTTTAATTGAAGTATAGTTAATTTACAATATTGTGTTAGTTTCAGGTGTACAGCAAAGTGATACAGTTATATAAATATATATATATATATACTTTTTCAGATTCTTGTCCATTGTAGGTTATTACAAGATTTTGAATATAGTTCCCTGTGCTATACACTAGGACCTTGTTGTTTATCTATTTTATAAATAGTAGCTTGAATCTGCTAATCCCAAACTCCTAATTTATCCCTCCCCTTCCCTTTCCACTTTGGTAACCACAGGTTTGTTTTCTGTGTCTGTGAGTCTCTTTCTGTTTTGTAAATAAGTTCATTTGTATCGTTTTTTACATTCCACGTATCAGGGATGTCATAGGATACTTGTCTTTCTCTGTCTCATTTACTTCACTTAGTGTGATAATCTGTAGGTCCATCCATGTTGCCACAAGTGGCATTATTTCATGGGTTTTTTGGGGCTTTTTTTTACCGCTGAGTAGTATTCCATCGTATATATACCACACCTTCTTCATCCATTCCTCTGTTGATGGACACTTACGTTGCTTCCCTAAAGCTTGCTTTTGATCAGTGTCACAGATGAGCGATGTAGGTTGCTATGAGTAGAGCCAAGGTAGGAGATGGGGATGGAGTGGGAGAACTCAGGGGGCCGAGGAAGTGCAGGTGTCATTGCCCACAAGCCTGGAGGGCTAAGTGAAGGAGGGAGGCAGAGTGAGGGTCCCCAAGGAAGCAGGTGTGGCTTCAGTGTCAGCACCTTCCATGACCCCTGCCCCTTTACCACCCTGCTCCACTGTGTTCGGTGCCCAGGGCAGTGACCCCGTGGCTTTGACAGCATCCATGGCTTCAGGTTCGTCAGGCTATGGGGGGACAGTAGTAGATGGAAGGGTTGGAGGAAACTGGGGTGGGGTATTGACTCCTGCAGCTCCCCCGCTGCAGGGACACCATAAGCAAGGTATTATCTGAACACCTGAAGAGGACCCTCCGGCCGGCCCCCTCCCCAGGTCCCTTCCAGGCGTGGAGTGGTCCTTGTGGGCTTTCTTCCACCCTTGGAAATAGTTTCTTTATCAAAGTCTCCTGAAGTGAGCCAACCTGGAGTCCTGCCTGATACAGTTCAGAGCCCACAGGGCTTGTAGACGCCCACCCTGTGGGCAGGGGGACTCTGCTGAGGGTCCACAGAGGGTGAATGGCATCATCCAATTTGTATGACTTTTATAACTTTCTGTGTTGATATAATTTCACACTTATAGAAAAGTTGCTAGAATAGTACTGTTATGGGTTGAATTGTGTTCCCCCCACCAAAAAAAAGAGAGATTGAAGTGCTAACCCCCAATACCTCAGAATGTAACCTTGTTTAGAAACAGGGTCTTTACAGAAGGAGTCAAGTTAAAATAAGGTCATTAGGGTGGATCCTAATCCAACATGACTGTGTCCTTATAAAAAAGGGAAATGTGGGGACAGAGACAGTCATGCACAGAGGGAAGAGACACAGGGAGGAGGCCATGGGAAGGTTGGGGTGATGACAGCGAACATCTGGGGATTCTAGAACCTACAAGAGGCAAGGAAAGATCCTCCCCTATAGGGTACAGAGGAAGCAGGGCTCTGCTGACCCCTTGTCTCAGACTTCTAGCCTCCAGAGCTGTGAGACAGAAAGTTCCTGTTGTTCTGAGCCACCCGGTTTTGGGTACTTTGTTACAGCAAAGTACTCCCCAGGAAACTAATAAAAGTACAAAGGAGTTCTGTTTACTTTTCACCAGCTTCACCAATTGTAAACGTTCACCAATTGTCACATTTCTTGATTTTCTCACTAAATTTAAATATATGTGTGTATTAATTAGATACATAATAGATTAGATACATAGAAGTAGATTATATATATCTCTATATATACTATACTACATATACTATAGGTATATTATAGATATACTATAGATATATAAAGTATTAGATATATTTATTAATATATGTATTAGTATATTACTAATATATTAATACATAATTGTGTACTTATGCTAATATATTACTATAAATAATGTGTTACGTATTAGACATATGTATATAATGAATATATATGTTAGTATAGTATTAAATATGTAGTCAGTACTAATATATAACACATGGTATATATCATACATATATACTTATATACCATATATATAAATAGTTTTTTTTCTGAACCATATGATGTAAGTTGAGTGCTGATTCCCTTCTCTAGAGTGACAAAATGTCCTGGTTTGCCTGGGATTTTCCTAGCTCTAGCACTGAAAGTCCCACACCCTGGGACCCCTCAGAGTCATGAGCACACTGGGACTGTTGGTCACCCAACTGTTAAATATTTCAGAGCGTATTTCCTAAATGTAAGAGCAATCTCGTACATAACCACAGCACAATTATCAAATTCAGGCCATTTACCATTGCTATCATGCGTTAGCCTGTACCACAGTCCCATTCAAATCCCACCAATCGTCCCAATAAGCCCTTTACAACTATTTCCCCATCCTCATCTCCAGGGCTAGACCCAATCCAGGATTATTTAGGTATCATGTTTCTTGAGTTGCTTCTGGATGTCCAGATATTTCTTCTAGAACAGTTTCTGAGTCTTTTTGTGTGGTTGTGTGTGTGTGACCTCAGTAATGGATTACAGACCACTGACTAAAGTAAGAAGCCATTCTGATAATAAGTAGATGCACAGAAGAGAAGGCATAGATCTGCTCTGCAGTAGACAACCAACTAATAAATGCGGAGAAATAATGGAGTTACAAAACCAGCGTTTTGCAGCCATCATGGCATTAGTAGATTCAGGTGGCTGTCTTCCATGGATTCTAAAAGCCAGGAGTAAAAGTGGGATGAGAATGGGGATTTATGGTTTGGAAGTCGCTGGGTAGAGATTTCGGTCAGGGCCCCAAATCGTTCACAGTAGAAGTGATTTGCTTTCCCAGGTCTTGCCTCATGGGAACATCAGCTCCCTGAGGCTGGTGGCCATCTTGCCCACTGCGGTAGCCCCAGTACCTCGCCAAGTATTGGAGACATAGCAGATGCTCGATACATACTTGTAAACTGAACGAGGGACTGGACTAGGAAGGTCTCTTTGGGGCAGGGGTTGGGAAAGTAGAAATGGTTCTGCTTCATCTGTTGTACTTCCCTTTCCCACAAGTGCGTGTTTTCTTCAGTACAGGGTTCCAAAGCAGAAACGGTGGTGGGCGTCCACTCTCTTAAATGTTAACTGTGTAATAAACATGAATCGCCAAAAAGTGCTTTTAAAATAAGGTTAATGGAGCTGCGTTTATTCCATTTTGTTGCATGGTTAACTAGATGCAAATAATTACTAGCGCCACATTTATGGATGCTCGTTTTAAGGTTATTTTATGTAGCTCTGTGAAGTGAAGGCTTTTGTTTTTCCCTCTTGGTTTTATAGGGCACTATGGAATAGAATGTTCAATAAAGGCCTGCTACAAAGGGGTACCCATCCTGGGGGATGACTCCCCAATGCCCAGGCCCCCTGTGCTAATTCCTATCGGGGACCCAACCCATCCCAGGCTGGGCCATCCCTTTCATATCCTGCATGAACCAAATGCAGGAGTGAAGTGTGGTCCCCTGGGTGTTTCAAGAGAAGAGGGAACAGCTGACATGTCACTTGTCACTTCCCCTGTCAACATTATTGTTACCCGTTTGGAATTAGGGACCATGCCAGCCCACCCCACCCCCTCCTTTTTCTCTGCAGCGTGCAGAGCTGAGTGCTTAATCGACATTTGCATAAAATGCCATAAATCATAGAATCTTAAAGCTGCAAGAAGGCTGAGAGGTCAACCAAGTGATGAACAAGAAAGCCTGAACGGCCGGGGAAGCCAAGGAGTCAGGAAGAGAGACAGGTGGCTGCCGGTGTGCATGCCTTTTGGTCACTGCCTCGTTTCATACTCACCTTGCCCTGCGGAGCCAGGATTGCCATGTCCACTTGGCAGATGGGAACACCGAGGCACACAATGATGGCCAGCCTGGGATTCTCAGCAGGATCTGATCTGACTGACCCCAGGCTTCACGCTCTGTCCATGGGGCCTCACAGGAACCTGGGGATCTGGTCATCTGGGGATGCATGACTGAGCCTCCGTTTCTCCACCTGTGAACTGCTTGTGGACACGTTCTGTAAATGAGTTATACAAAGAGTGGGAAACTGAGTCATCAGCACGCTGACAGAGAATGGGGTACCCAGAGAACCCTGGCTCTGTCCCTGGCAGGGGTCAGAGGCAAAGAAAAGAGTTACAAATGTGGGAGTCAGACAGAACTAGGGTCAAGTGCTACCTTTTCTATGTGATTACTGCATGAACTCGGGCAGGTAACTTTATCTGCTCTTCTACCTTCGCTTCATAAATGTCCAGAGTCGTGGTCAAGTGCAGTCAGAGGTCTGACTGTCTGGGTTTAAATGGCTCTGCCACAGATGATCTGTATGACTCCACACAAGTGGTCTATCATCATTGTCATCGTCATCACCACCATCTACATCCTCCTCCTCCTCTTCATCAGCACCATCATCGGTTATCACCACCGTCACCATCAAGGTATAGTGCGCATGTGGTACAATACATAAATCTAAATGCAAAGCCTGAAGAGTTTTTACATCCTCCTACCCTGTGTAACCACCACCAAGATCAGGTTCTAGAGCACTTTCAGCCACCCAGCAGCCCCTGCCCTTGGCCCTCCCAGTCCACCCTGCCCTCCGTCCCCAGAAGTAATCACTGCTCTATTGTCATCACATAGTTCTGCTTCTGAACTTCATACGGATGGAACCACGCGGTGCATTCCTTTGTGTCTGGCTTCTTTCACTCAGCATCATGTCTGAGATGCATCCACGATGCTGCGGCTGCGCAAGCCCATCCTTTCTCATTGATGTATGATGTTCTGTGGTGTGACTTCACCACAGTGTGTTTATCCGTTCTTCTGTTGATGGACATATGGGTTATTTCTAATATTTAGCTCTTACAAATAAAGATCCTATGAACATTCTTGTGCACATCTTTGGCGTCCCTAAATACGTGTTTTTTAGGAGTCTACGCTTAGGAGTGGAACTACCAAGTCATAGTTTAGACCCATATTCAGCATAAGGAAATGTTAGTGTAAGGGTTTTATCTCCTCTGTTCCTCCCCTTCCTCGTCTGTAAAACGGTGCCAACCTCTTAAGGCCGTTGTGAGGATTAAATGTGATAATCTATGTTAAGTGGGAAGAAAACAGCAAAATACAGAATGAGATGTACAGCTAGATATCAATTATGTAAAATTTCAAAACCTGCATGAACAACAAAATATAATGTGTACGGCTACATAATTGTGTAATAAACATTTTAAAAATCTATTGACACAGTAAACTCCAAATATAAACTCCTGGTTGGAAAGTAGAAGGAAAAAACTGGGATCAGGGTAGGTGCATGGGGACCTCAGGTACAGCTGTGATGTCTTGTTCCAGTAGAAAAAGATCTGGAGCAAATAGAGCATGCCGTTAAGATTTTTAAAAGCTAGTGTTTATTATATTTTCTGTATTCTTGCCTGTATGTTTGAAATACTTTTCATTAAAAAAAAAACATTATTACTAAAATGTAATATTGGGGCTTCCCTGGTGGCGCAGTGGTTGAGAGTCTGCCTGCCGATGCAGGGGACGTGGGTTCGTGCCCCGGTCTGGGAGGATCCCACATGCCGCAGAGCGGCTGGGCCCGTGAGCCATGGCCGCTGAGCCTGCGTGTCCGGAGCCTGTGCTCCGCAATGGGAGAGGCCACAACAGTGAGAGGCCCGCGTACCGCCAAAAAAAAAAAAAAAAAAAGTAATAGTAATCTCCAAAATATTAATACTATGTAATGGTTTGTAACCTGCTTAGGATACAGTATGCAACTAAGTGCTAGCTGTTATTATCATTAATACAAAGAACCCATTGTACATGTAATTCTCACCCTTCTTCTTGCTGGGTAATTCACACCTCGAAAACTTGGTCCAATGTGGATCCAGCTCTCACACTGTTGCTGGCACAAAGGAGGGCCTCAGTAAACCCTAGCTCTGGACATTTTCTTAAAATGATCAGAAGCCACCAAGCATGGCGGTTTTGACTAAATATGTCAGCCCTTCCGTGTGTCCAACTCCAATCACACTAGGAAACAAAGACCCTAGGAAATCTGTGCATTTGGAATGCATGCTCCCAGCTCAGCCCAAGAACCTGGCCAGCTGAGTTATTCTTTTTCTCTCGAGACCAGCACGGGGTACCCAACAGCCAAGCTGCCCTTGACAACAGGCTCGGGCTCTAACAAATGCGATGCTGGAACTATTTATTTTCCAAACGTGTTTGAATTTTGACTCATTGTGGAGATGCAGTTGGGAAAAAAAAATGACCAGGAAACACACACACACGCACACACACACACACACACACGTTCACACATACAGAGAATAAGCCAATAGCAACCACCCTTCCTAGGAAAAAATGGAAAAGATGAAGATAAGCAAAAGAAGCTTTTTCGTATCATTTCAATTAAGAGGAACAAAATAGTCCCCAGGCATACATGAGTGTGTCTGTGTATGTGTGTGTCTGTGTGTGCACCTGTGTGTATGAATTGAAAGGGGAGCGATTAGGTGGAGAGGGAACAGAGCGCTTAGGGGACTTCCTTGGCCCCCAACCCTTAACCAAAAAGATGCTTCTTGGCTTGCATTCCACAAGCTGTCTGGACAGAATAAACGTGGATTTTATTTTAATAATGTCTTAGGCATGACAAGGGTTCCTTGGCTCTAGCAGAATGGGTGCCCTGCCCTGGCATAGTGTGTAGCATGCAGGATGAAATGTTGTTTCTGGGCTCTGGTGAAAGTGGAGCAGAGGAAGCAATTGTGCCTCTAATTGCTCCATCGAGGGCTTGGTTTACAGTGATATCCATGCCCTGGCCTCCAGTAGATCAGCATCATAAAAAGAGAGAGAAATAGCAGCCCATTAGGACGGGAAGCGGGGATGCTGGAGAGCAGGTGGACAGGAGCTCCACACTTAGGTCAGCTCTGCTGGTTGAATTTCACTGGTGAAATCTTGGGGACAATGAGGGGTTTCTTCTGCCCAAAATAAATGGCATTTGGAGCCTTTGGGTTTGAGATCTGCCTCTGCCACTTCTAAACTATGTGCTGGCCCCCTTGAAACTCAGTTTGTCCATCTGCAAAATGGGGCAATGCCATCTGCCCTGGGTTAGGGTGACAACTGTAATGAAGGATGTCTAGCACCGTGCCTGGCACAATGCCACTAATGCTGACTGGCTCTTATTTTTAGAGGAAAGTAAGATTCAGACTCTCTGAGCAGGCAATCTGGTAGGAAATACATCACATCCAATTGGGACCAATAGAAAGGGGCTCAGGATTGTGGAGTTCTCTGTAAGAAAGGCAGCCAGGTGCTGCTGGGCACTTGTCTGAAATGCAGCCAGAGCTGGTGCAAATGGCAAACTGGGCTGAATTCTCCAACGTACCTGATTCTTCTCATCAGCAACGGTGACCAGGGGAAGCAGAGGAAACCTCTTTGTTAATCTCCTAATAAGCACCTACCACCTTCCATGTGTTTTACACGCACCGTCTCATGTAATATTTTATCCTTATAATGATGCTGTTTTCCTCTCTGCTGGACATCTATTGGTTTTACAACCTAGCTTCCAATCCTCCTTTCTGCTAAAGATACATTTATACATTTAATTCCAGAATGAAGTCCCCATATGCTTCTGAGAGTGCTGTCCTGTGCCTGCTATGGGAGAGCAGGAGTCTGGCCATGACTTAGGCCTGACTAGTCAATGTATTCCATTCCTCTGGTGGCAGTGATTGACAGAGATGAGCATGTGACATAGGACAGAAGCGAGGCTCAATTGCAGGATGTTAGCTGGAACTACTGGGAAAGGGGTGGTCTTTCAGTGACAATTGCTAAACTGGGAGGATATAGGTTTGGAGCTGCTGGCACCCTTTTTGTTACCATGAGGTAAGGTCTTGCCTAAGAATGAAACCAACACAAAGAAATCAGAGTAGAGATGAGTCAGATGTTTTTAATACTGTTTCATTTTAAAATGGTTTACAGTTGTTCACAAGGAGTTGCAAAAGTAGTAATACTTCACCCAGTTTCGTCCAATGATAATATTTTACATAACCATAGTAAAATTATCAAGACCAGGAAAATGACATTAGTACAATGCTATTAACTTGAATACAACCTGATTTGGATGTCACTAGCTGTATGGGAACTTTTGGGGGTGGGTGTATAGTTCTGTGAAATTCTATCACATGTGAATATTTGTCACCATGAACAAGGTGTAGAGTGCATCCATCACCACAAAGAAACTCCCTCAAGCAACCCCCAAATGGTCACACCCCACCCCACCCTTAATGCCTGGCAACCCCTGATCTGTTCTTTAGAGCTATAACTGTGTCACTATGAGAATATTCATAGATAGCATTCTTTTCTTCATCTTTGAATATTTCCATCTTCCAGATGAATCATATATAGCACATGAACTCCCAGGAGTGGCTGTTTTTTCACTCAGCACGATGCCCTTGAGATCCATCCAAGGTGTCACATGTATCAGTAGTTTGCTCCTTTTCATTGCTGAGTAGTATTCCTTTGAAAGGATGTACCATCGTTTGCTTAACCCTTCACCCACTGAAGGCCAAGTTATTTCCTGTTTGTGGGTATTAGGAATGAAACTGGTATGAACATCCATGTACAGGTTTTTATGTGAAGATAAGTTTCATTTCTCTACAATAAATACCCAAGAGTGAGATTGCTGGATTATATGCTAAGTGTATTTTAACTTTATAAGAAACTGTCAAACTGTTTTCCAGAACAGTCCCCCAACAGCAGATTGGGGGGCATACGACCTTCTTCTTGCCCATGTTCTCCTGATAAGCAACACCGCATTTGTCCCTGGATCACAGAAAACATACACTTTCCCCCTTTAGCGTCTGTACTTAGGAGCAAATGTGAAATGAGATTCAAAACTTGCATTCAAAAACAACTTTTATTTTTTCTGATTATAAACAAGATGCTTGGTCATGGCAAAATTACAGGCGGACCTCGGAGATATTGTGGGTATGGTTCCAGATCACCGCAATAAAGCAAACATTGCAATAATGCGAGTCACACAAAATGTTTGGTTTCCCAATGCATATAAAGGCTATGTTTACACTACATAGTAGTCTGTTAAGTGTGCCATAGCATTATGTCTAAAAACCAATGTACATACTTTAATTTAAAATAATGCTTTTGGAAAAATGGTGCCAATAGACTTGCTCGAAGCAGGGTTGCCACAAACCTTCAGTTTGTAAAAAATTCAGTATCTGTGAAGCACGGCAGAACAAGGTGTGCCTGTATTTGGAAAATTCAGCAAAGGGTAAAGAAGAACTAAAAATCTCCCATAAACTCACGCCCCAGGTAAAACCACCCTTGGGATTTCAGTGTTGGAATCTCAAGGTTCATCCTCACCATCCTCTTTAAACGTCTACAAGTCACCATCCATCCTTGGCCGGTGGGGCGGGTGCCAGGTTTTCTCTTTCCTTTAATAAGGGAGCTGAAACAAAACAAGATAAAAAATTGGAGGGGAAAATACGCCCCAGGCCTTGTCTGCTTCTCTCTTATCGGCCTGCCTTCACGGAGCAGGAGTTTCCTCTTACGGCTCTCAGAATAGACACGCTTCTAGTCCTGCCACGCGCTTCCAGGCCGAGCAGCCCATTCTTATCAGCAGAAGCACCTGGTGCATTGTGGGAGAGCCGGCTGGGTGGGGACCCTTCCCAAGAGATTCCCCGACTGGGCCCCGGGCCAGCTGCCCTGCTGACCCGGAGTTGATTTTTGCTTCTCTTTGCAGCCTTCCCCTCCCCACCTTCCCTCGCTTAAAGAAGGCTCTGGGCTGAATAGAAATGACTTGCTGGGGTGGTGAGCCCCAGAGGGACACCCTCTCTGATTGTCCCCAGATCTCTCCAGAAGCCCCTGGGCTGGGAGGGGTGAGGAAGTTGAGGTCATTGGTGAGGGGAGAGTGGACTCTAGGGAACATGAGAACACACCTGTACACTCTCCGGCCCAGCAGTAGAGACAGACTTCAGATCCACGAGGACCTGTGATGGCTTTATCCCCTCGGGATCCCTGGCATCCTGATGACTATGATTTTTACTGTATATATATATATATATATATATATATTTTTTTTTTTTTTTTTTCCCCCATAGTTGGGGAAATTGATTCAAGTTCATGGTGATAATTGTAATCTGCTAGTGTTTCTCCATTTTCAAAATCTCAGGTCTGGTCACTGTCACATTTCATCTTTGAAATGACCCTTACCGTGGTTGCAATTATTTTTTCAGGTTTATAGTTGAGAAAGAGGAGGCAGGCACAGAGGGGTGAAAGGACTGACTCAAGGTCACATAGCCGGGAAGGGGCAGAGGGAGGGTTCTGACCTGCCAGTGCCTGCCTGCTTCTGACTTCCTGCTCTTTCCAGCACCCCGGGTCTCAGTTCCCCCGTCGGCACAGAAGGCGGATTCATCTAGATCCTTCCTATGGCTCCATCTCCTTAGAACTTTTTGATGCCTGTGTTTCAGAATCAAATACTTGCAAAATCCAGCTTAGAGAGGGGCCTTGACCCCTGGAACTGAAAACTTGAACAGAGTGAAGTGTGAATTTGCTAAAATGGGAGAGAACTGGCCCAAATCCAGCCCATCACATGCTGGAGGTGGGTGGCGGGACAGTAAGGCACCCGGCAGAAAGTGCGGGCAGTCAAACAGGAGAGAAGGGAGATGCCTGAGCAGTGCCTTTACAATCAGTTATTGCTTTGGGGAAGAAAATCACGATTAATATTTTTTAAATGTAAGGAGAACGGAAACTTATCAACAAAAGTCAGCAGAGAGCCTCCCGTCTAGAAAATCCACTCAATGTTTGGCCAAAATGGTTCTAAACATCTCTCCGCACATTTGTATTTCTAGATGAAGAACAGTTTGCAAATGTGCATCACCCTTGTCTCTGGTCATGGTGTGACCTAACCCTGGCAAGCTGGATTCTTTATCCATGTCAGTAAATGACTATCCTTAATAGTCATGGTTTCAGCACGTTCCAGTATTGGAATACATCGCAGTTGTTGAACTAGTGCCCTGTTGATGGATCTTTAAGTGGTTTCCAAATGTTTGCTATTGTGAGCAACCCAAAGCTCAAATGATATCTAGATGGAAGACATTGTAGATATAAGTGATATAGATATAGATGCATGTGTAGGTGTAGGAATTGGTATTGATACCTATGGGTACACATTGATATCAGTATGAGTTTTAACCACTGGCATCACAGTTTATTTTATAATGAGGGCTTGCTTTTTTGAGGGGTAGGTAGCTTGCCAACTGGGCAATATTGATGTGGAAGCTTGAAACCGTCTCTCTTCTTCTCATAAGGCAACATGGGCTGAGGGGCAAACACATAGTAAGTTCTCAGTAATCATCCCTTTCCCCTTCTCTCTCCTGCCAGCCTCACTTCAGAGACAACAAAGAGGCAGCATTCCTTGAATAATTCATTCAGAAATCCAAACAAGGACTTCACACCTCCTATGTGCCAGATTCTATGCTAGGCATTTGGGACGCAGCCATGGAAAAGGCAGGGACCTCACTTTCCAGGGGCTCCGGGCCAGGGAGAGATGCCCAGATGAAGGGCGAGGTGGGATTTAACAGCAGTGTGAAGAGTTCACGCGAGGAGCCATGAACAAGGTCAAGAGTGACTGTCGTGGTTTGGGGGATGGGTGGGCATGGTCTGGAAATACGTTCTGGCATCAGAGACGCCAAAACTAGGCTTGCAGGGGGATGATGGGAGTTTGCGGGTGGGAAGTGCACTTCAACAGGATGGAAGAGAATAGAAAAGGCAGTGGATGAAGCAAAGATAAAGTGGCTGGAACACAGTGGTTTTCTTGCAAATGGCGGGTGGATGAGCTGCTCTGACTCATTACTTCAGTGATGGGGTGGGGATAAGGTGCCTACAGGCCTGGGACAGGATCAAAGGCGAGGATGTGGAAAGCAGGAGACATTGCCCTGTCTCTAGGTGCTGGGCACCAGGGGACAGTGTCCTGTGAGGGTGTGGGTCATATGTGGACAGCTCATATAATTTTTCAGGGGGAGGGGAAAATCATATCTTTGACAAAACCCCTCCTGATTTTTAAATATTGGCAAGGGATCCAATCTAAAAACCAAATGAAATATCAGCAACCATAAAAACAACTAAAAAACCAACAACTCCACAAAATGCCTTGTAAAGACTAAACAGAAGGCATCCTGGTGACAAAATTGTACCCAAAGGACCCTGGTTGACCAGCTTGTCACTTGACACCTCCCCAGGGATGTGTGACCTTCAAAGACACCCTCCAAATACAAGCTTCAGAAAAGATAAGCCCCTTCCATGTGGCTGGGTTTATTTTTAAAGCAAGGTTTCTTTGTATGTGTTCAACTCGATGGGTGGAGAAAATAATTAGAATTGATTTCTCTGCACCCGCCAAGGAAGAGAATACGAGGCAACTTGCATCTCTATACACGGCAGAAGAGGGGGGAAAAAAAGAAAAAAACCTCGGGGCTTCCCTGGTGGCGCAGTGGTTGAGAGTCCACCTGCCGATGCAGGGGACACGGGTTCGTGCCCCGGCCTGGGAAGATCCCACATGCCGCGGAGCGGCTGGGCCCGTGAGCCATGGCCGCTGAGCCTGCGCGTCCGGAGCCTGTGCTCCGCAACGGGAGAGGCCACAGCAGTGAGAGGCCGCGTATCGCAAAAAAAAAAAAAACAAAAAAAAAAAACAAAAAAAACTTCCTTCCAATCTGTGTCTCATCCCACGGATAGTCTTCTCACTTTTTGGACTGTTTTAGGGGCGTCTTTTGATTACAACATTGGTTTGAAGAGACACTAATTGTACCCTGCTTACAATGCTTGTAATTATGCGTATTACATTTTGATTCATTTCCATATGTCAACACCACTCCGAGATGCAGGGTGGTGGGGTGGCTGAAAACCGCTTTTATAATCGGTTATTGTCTATGAAGAAAAAATCCGCACAGAACGTGAGTGAAGTGTTCTTTGTTGAAATTGGAAATAAGATTATACATAAAAGTCGTCCTCTGACACCCAGAAAATGGACAGTTTAAAATAAATTGCCACTGCTGATCAACAAGATTGCTAGCTCCCTTCTTCCCTTTTACACTAATGAGGGAAATACTTTTCAAGTCTCTAATAGCAAGATGTTCTAGTGCGTCATTTCAATAGCTTTGTTCTTAATAAAAGGTGACCCCAATATTCCCCCCTTTGCTGAAGACATTGTCCTACCCCGACATATTTGTGATTCCAGGCTCCTTGTAGAAAAGAAACGAGGGAGAGAGAGAGAAAGGAAAGGAGAGGGGATGGGGGAGGTGACGGGGCGGGGTGAAGGGGAGAGCGACAATGTCTCCTTAGCTTGAAAAAAAAAACAGCGGCATGGCGACAAGCAGAATCAGAGCCCTTCCGGTCTGAAGGAAGATGACTCTGAACCAAAGCAAAAATAAATAACCAAAACCAAACAACAGCTTCAAAGAACCTGTGTGCAGACCGAGCTTCCTCGGAGGACTTTTCCTGTGTGCAAATCCCTTTCGTGCATGAGATGAAAGGACGTAGGCATCTGGCTGGCATTTCCACGCAGTGGCTGAGGCAGGTTATTGCCTGCAACTCTGGAGCCTGAAAGATGCTGAAGGTTGGCTCCGGATGGAAAATCCTGGAGGTTTGGGGTGAGCCAAGGCTTGAGTGCTTTGGAACAGGATTTGCAAAGGGCTTGGGGTGGGAGGCAGAGCTGGAGGGAAAGGGCACGGGTCTAGGGCACCCCCCCTTGTTCACCACTTACATGCTGGGTGTATATACTGAGTTGTGCCCCTCTCAAAATTCATATGTTGAAGTCCTAACCCCCATAACCTCAGAATGTGACTATATTTGGAGACAGGACCTTTAAACTGGTGATTAAGTTAAAACAAGGCAGTTAGGGGGGGCCCTAATCCAATCTGACTGGTGTCCTTTTAGGAAGAGGAAATTTGGACACACAGGAAGACAGCAGGGGTGCACACAGAGGCAAGGCTATGTGAGGCTACAGAGTCAGAGGCCAGGTCTGCAAGCCAAGGAGAGAGGCCTCAGGAGAGACCAGCCCTGCTGACAACTTGATGTTGGACTTCCAGCCTCTAGAACCGTGAGAAAATACATTTCTGTTGTTTAAGCCACTCGAGCTGTGGTATTTTGGTACAGCAGCGCTAGCAGACTAATACAGTGGGTGATGGAGGGCAGGTCACGTCACCTGGTCTGTAAACGGAGAAGATAAATCCCATCTTGCCCCGCTGCTTAGAATCACACTGGGTGCAGGGCTGTGCCTCTCGGAGCTCAACGGTGGGAGTTTCTGGGTAAGGAGGTAGGATTTGTGTCACAGTCAATAGATGTATCCAGGGAGAGTGATAACAGAAATTCCCATTGATTGAGACTAAAGCCGGTGCTATACAAGGACTTCCTCATGAATTCCTCCACCAGCCCTGTGAACGGGACTGCTATGGTCCCTGCTGGAGATGGGAAATTCCTAAGTGGCCATTAGGAGTGGAACCCATTTCAACTTACACAGGTATCCCCTGCTTTTAGAAAGTTCGCTTTATGCCTTTTCTCTTTTATGAAACACCTGCGTTAGTATCTGTTTTCACTAACTGAAAGAAATTCCAAGAGGAGTTTTGCTTTTACGAAAAAGGGAGAAAAGCAAAAATTGCGTTCAGTATTTGTTTTGCACTGAAATGTTGTAGAGATAGGATGAGCCCCGAGCAGGGCGGGTGGCACCGCTGAGTTCCCTCCCTGGGATCCACACTGAGCATCTCAGCATCCGGCCACCATAGCTTTGAACCTCTGTCCATGAGCATCTGTGCTTTATCTCTATTTATTTTGTGCATCAGTGAGCAGGATGTGTCCTAAGGTAACTCTTTCTTCACTTTACGCCGTTTCGGCTTACGGAAGGTTTCGGATAGTGGGAGAAACCTGTCCTGGTTTTCTGTGGTTTGTATCTCCTGATCCTGAGTGTGAAAACTGATCAGACCCACTGTTTGGGAAAATGCCAAGGGCATGATGGAGCAGCCTCTCTTCCAGACATGTTTCCCCAGCCGTCATCCCTCCTCCAGCCTCTAAGTGTTTAGATGTCTTCCCTTCCAGGCCACCACAATGGGAATCAAACAGTTTTGCCCAGACTGGAGGTCAGGTTCAAGGCTCCGAGCAGACATTAGTTTCTGCTTTGGAATATTCCTGAGTTTTTCATTTTGCGTAGTCTGCTAGACAACTACTACTCTGCGATGTGCTTGTATGCTCCCTGGGGACACCAACATGGCCTCCTGTGATCTGGTCTTTTCACAGGACTCCACGAGGCTATTGGCCTCCTGCTCTGTCACTATATAGGACAGGCTCCGGGACGGTTTGCTCCCTGGGGTCAGCTGGCCCTGTTGTGGGGCCTGGTTGTCTGAGTGTTCATGGTGACACGGTCCTGTCCCCTATAGAGGGCTGTGCTTTGAAATATAGGAAGAGATGCCCCCAACGGTGGCCTGCAGGCTATCAAAAAGAAACCTGGCCAAGTCCCAACCTGAGAATTTGTTCAGCAGTGCTGGCACCTCTTCTGTAACTCCAGCCTGTGTTTACTAACGTGAATGAATAGTACAAGCTAACCTTCTGTGTTGGGAAGGCCTGTGCTCAGATCTTAGGCTCATCAGAGCATGTCAGCCCTCCGTCCCCAACCAGCCAGCAGGGAGAGGCAAGGACCCCTGTTCTTCAGAGGAAGAGACTAAGGTTCCGAGAGGCCCAGCAGCATGCTGAAGGTCACACAGGGGGCATGGTGGAGCCGAGCCAGGATTGGGACACAGGCCTGTCTGACTCCAAAGCCCATGTACCAAAGCGCTGGGCTGTACTGCCTGAAGCTGCTGCTTTGCCCGGGACCCCCATGCACACCCCACTCAGGCAGCGAGCGGCCTCCTGCTCTTTTGCTCCCAGTTGGCCCTGACCGGTCCACCAGCTTCCCCCTGACTTCAAGTCCATTTTGCAAGTGTCTGTGCCCTTTCCTAGTGTCCATGCCCCAGCTGACCCCGGATTCTGCTTTTACCACCTCTGCCTCCAGGGTCATAATGTGAATGGGAGACCCCTGGGCTACAGGGTCCATTTAGATCTACATCTGGCTAGGGACCTGCAGGAATTCTGCATCGTCCTCCACTTGTTTTTTGCCTCTGTCTCATCTCCATGTTTTTTCAACTTGTGTCCTTTCATATTTTGTTTTGATATTAGCTTTTGCACTAATATTTACACTAATGCTCGTTGATGGAATTCCAAATAGTCTCTGCCATCCCAGAAGAGTCTCGAGGGTGCTGTGAGCCCCACAAGTGCAGGGCCCTCCGTCCCACTGATCCCTGAGTCTCCCTGCCCTACACAGGTCCTGGCTCATGATCGGTGTCCAGTAAAGGGTAACTAAGCTTCCATGGTCATTATCCATCCATTCCTACCACAGGTGTTTATTGAGCACCTTTTATGTGCCAGGCACCAAGGTAGATCTGTAGATACAACAGTGATCCAAAGAGACAGAAATCCCTGCATTTGTGGATCTTACATTCTAGTGGAAGGATGGTGATAAGGGAGGGAAAGGGGGGGAGGAGGAGAAATCAGAACATAACGGGGAGGGGAGAGAGGGAAGGGGCGGGGGGAGGGAGGGAAGGAGGGCCAGGAGGATTTATGCATAGAAATGTCTCAGAATATCAAAAATAGCAAAATATCAAGAGGTCTCCTTCTTCTTGAGTTCTTCGTCTCCTTTTCTGTTACATTGTCTTGTTTGTTTGTTTGTTTCTTTTTACCTTTCCAACACTGAGCCCATACAATTGGTTTAATGATTTTTTAAAATGAGGACTTTTTGGACTTGGAAACGTAGGAGACCATGGTCTGGTCCAACCTGTCCATTTTATCGATGGGGAAATTGAGGCCCAGGGTGGGTGAGTGACTTGCCCAAGGTCATGGCATGTGAGGGACAGGGTTGAGACTGGGGTTCCGGGCAGCCCTCTCTCCCTGCAAACGCAGATCCTCATGAAGGAAGCTCCCATAGAAACATCCACAGAAGGGTGCCCGGCCAGGGTGGACAGTTCCAGGCAACTTAGACTCGGGCCACAGGGCCCACACCAGGCACAAATGGTGAGGTGTTTGCTTTCTGCCGGGGGTGGCAGTCCCGACCCCTGCCTCAGTCATCACTCCAAGGTCAAGCCTCAGCAGTGGGACACTGGAGCTGGACTCTGCTCCTTGGGCGAACATTTCTGAGAGGTCCCAGGGGAATTGAGCCCCCGTTCACAGCAGTGACCATGACAAGCACCCTCAAATTGGCCCTCCCTTGTCCCTGTCTTGCTGAACGGACACTAAATAGGTAAATAGTCCTTGAATAAGCAATGTGCGTAGTATGCCAGATGGTCCTAGCAGCTAAGGATAAAATGAACCGACTTTGTGGGGTGGAGCGTGACAGGAGCTGCTGTTTTGGAGAGGGTGGCCAGGGAAGGCCTCTGATGAGAAGGCATTTGAACAGAGAACAGGGAGGAGGGAGGGAGGGAACCCCAAGGTTATCTGGAGGAAGAGGGTTCCAGGCAGAAAGAAAAGGAACGCAAGCACCCCCTAAGTGGTAGGGTGACTGGACTGGGAGGAAACGAGCAATGCTCCAGGGTGGCTGGAGGGGAACAGGCGACGGGGAGAGTGACGGGAGAGGTGCGGAAATCTAGTGTTAGAGAGATGAATTGATTTCCCCAAGATCACACAGCAGGGCTAGGCTTAGAACCCTGGTCTTTGAGAGTCACTCTTCTATATCACACCAAGCACGGTCCCCAAAAATGTTGAATGGAAAAGAGAAGGAGGGAGGGAGGGAGGAAGGGAGGGAGGGGAGATGGATGAATGGATATAGAGGTAGATGAATGGATGGATGTACGAATGGATGATGAATGGATGAATAGGTAAGTGGAAGGACGGCAAGAAATAAGGAAGTAATAAAGGAAAGATGATGGATGGATCGTAGGAAGGCAAGATGAATGGATGGATGGATATATGGATGGATAAATGGATGGATGATGGATGGATAGATGGATGGAGGGAGGGATGGATGGGTGGATGGATAGATGGAGGGATGGATGGATAGATGGATGGATGAATGGATAAATGGATAGATGAATGGATAAATGGCTGGCTGGCTGGCTGGCTCGCTGGATCAGTGGATAGAGATCAGGAAGGGAAGAAGAAAGAGAGAGGAAAGAATAGAGGAAGGAACGATGGTTGGATATATGGATGGATGAATGGATGGATGGATAAGTAGAAGGATGGAAAGAAATAAGAAAAAAAGGAAAGATGATAGATTGATGTATAGCAGAAAGAAAAGAAGGAAGAGAGGAAAGAAGGAAGGAAGGAAGAAGGGGAGGAGAGAAGGAAGGAGTTTTTAATGTATTTAACCTCAGTGCTTCCTGCTCTAAATCTGGCCCACTTCCGTGTCACGGGCTGCTGCCTGCACCCTGCCCTTTCTCTGCACCCTTCCCCTACAGCCCCCTTGCTGTTAAGCTTGCTGAGACCCTCACCCCAGAAAGGTAATTCTACCCTCTAATTACAGCACTTGTAAAAGTAAGAGAGGAGCTCATTCTTCAGAAATAAATCAATACAAGTTAAAAGGCCATCCTGTTTGTTTCTGTAACAATGCTCTTTAGAAAATTGGGTGCTCTTCCATTTGCTGACGGGTAGCCCATCCGTCATCGGCAGCCGGAGTCACATCATATTATGTTGCCAAACATAATATAGCATGATCGGGATGATGCATCAAATTGGAGATTGGCAGGGAAATGAATTTTAGCAGAGAGATCTCACTTGAGAAAATACATAAAGCCAAGAAAGAGCAAAAGCTTAGAGGGAGTTTTCATAATCAGATATGGGATTTAGAAAGCCCAATAGTACAGGAATCCCCAAACCAGGAAAATTACACCAATAACAAGACAATCATAAAAACCAAGAAACGTATTAATAATTAGAAGAGAAGGGAGGACAAAGCTGTCAGCAGTGTTCCCTCCACTGAGACACACACCAACCACAAGAGACAGGTTTTATTATTCCTATTATGTAGTAAGGAAACCGAGGCTCAGAGAGGTTAGGTGAGTTCCCAAAAGTCACACAGTCATTACCAGCAGAGCCAGGATTCAAAGTTGGATCTGCTGATGCTGGACACAGAAGCACCAAGGTGTGTAGATGAACTGGGGCCAGTTTTCTTAGTTAGATGTAAACAGTACAGTTGATTTTCTGAAAGTCTCAGAAACTTACCTGAGGCACCAGAATATACACATCTCACACTCTTGCCAAGGAGGCATGGCTGGTTTGAATGTGCCTTCCAGCCTTACGGTCCTTTGTGTCTATAAATAAGTGGCACATGGGTTGTGATGGTTCCAGGGAGGGTAACCGCCCTCATTCTGGGAAGCCTGAAGTTCTGCCCGTGACTGGTATTTCTGTTGGCACTAAGTAGGAGTTTGATTTTGCACCAAGGGGAGGGTTCGTGGTTAGCAAGCCCATCCTGGATTTATGGCCCTAGCTGGTCCCCCAGTTCTGCTCATGCTGGGGCTTGGAGGAAGATGGGGGTGGCTGTCAACCACAGGGCTCACTCTGCCATGCCTGGACCCTTTCTCTGTCATGTCTGAGGAGCTCCTTTCTTGAAGTCACATGGCCTCTTTTTCCTGGCAGATTCAAGCTGGTGAGATGCTCATGTGAATTTTAGGGACTCCAAAGGGACTTGAGCACATACTCTGCCTAGGGAAATTTGGCCTAGTTCCTGCCCTGGAGGGGCACAGGGGAGAGTATGTGTAAACAGACAAGTGTAGCCTGCTTTCATTTATTTGGAAACGCTCTAGTATCTCAAGTGTAGAATACAGTGCCAGAATCATAGTGGGGTTAAATAATTGGGAACTCAGATTGTTGCCTCTATGTAGGAATGTTCAACCATAGCAGCACAAAGGAGAGTAATAAACTGAGCCAGGATGAAGCGGTGAGGTTCATGTTGGATTTTGAGGCATGCATAGGAGTTTGGTTGTAGGCAAACCTATTAGAGATAAAGGCATTCCAGGAAAACAGGTTAGTGGGCAGAAAGGCAGGAAGAATGGCATGTTTGGGGAATAATGTAATTTAGGAAGGGGGTGTTCCCTGGTTTGTCAAGTGGAGGTGAACAAAGAATGAGAGATATATTATAAAACACTCCTTGGTTAGGTACCATGCCACTCTACCTGTGGGTGGCACTAAAGACAGAGTCCAGATACCATGTGCCCCAAACTGCATTTTCCAAACCTGAAGCTAATTAAATGAAATGCAGAAGCACGTAGGACTGTAATGATTCTTTTCCTCCCTTTAGAATCCTCCTTTCCTTCAGATGATAAAAGAGATCTCTCTACTTCAGCAGACACAAAAATCGCTTAGGGCATGTGTGAAAATGCAGATTCTTGGGCCCCACCCCCAGAGATTCTGATCCTGGTGGCCCTTGGACCACACCTGGAGAAACACCACTCCCCGCAGACCCTGAGCGAGGGGCCCACAGAGACAGAGTTCTTTATGCTGCAGCACCCACACCAGGGATTCGAAGTCACTAACAGAGATTCCCCAAAGGAGGCACGGTTGTTTCAAGGTCGTTTCAAGTTGGGAAGAAGGGACATGGGGCGGGAGCTCGAGATTTCACAGCGAGTACTTTGTGAAATCACAATGGCATACTTTGCTGTAGAACCACAGCAGCACCTTATTAAAAAAAGATCAGTGGGTCCCTTGGAATCGATCATAAACTATTTTTGTCAATGTCATACACAACCCTGTTTGGGGAAGTTTGCAGGCACATCTGCTAACTTGAAAGGTTTTGGGGTTTGAAAACAAACAATAAATAAATGAATGTATAATAAAATGAAGAGGGAGGAAAATTACACTTTGAGTTGGGAGACAAGAAATCATAAGAGAGAGGAAAACTGTGTATCCATTTTGTGTGTGTGCCTGATACCAACCTTGTAGGAATATTCAGTAAGTGGGGCATGAATGAATGAATGATGGATAACATATTTCACTGATAGTCTGAAGGCAGCTGTGCCTAGAGCAGGAGCTCAGAAAGGACTGCATTTCCAGTGCCTAGTATTAGTTTTAGTAGTGGGTTAGTTTCTTTGTTAAAATGAATTTCAGGGAATTCAGTGGTCCAGTGGTTAGGACTCCATGCTGCCACTGCAGGGGGCACGGGTTTGATCCCTGGTGGGGGAACTAAGATCCCACAAGCCATGTGGCATGGTCGAGAAAAAAAAAAAAAGAATTGCAAGTTTGGACAGCAGTTAAGATGTCAACTTCTTCCATCCGTCTCATTGGGTTCACTGCCTCAGTCTTCCCCCATCAGCTGTGGAATACTGAATTATTCGTTTCAATTCTTGACTCTCCTGTAGTGATATGTTTAACCTTTGCCAGGACTTCCTAGTGGGGAAGGGTACTTCTCCAACCAGACTTGACCATGTGATTTGCTTCAGCTCATGGGATATTAGCACATATGACACTTGCCTTTTGTCATGGCTAGGTGATGGTTTAAGGAGGATGGGAGGCATGTGGGGTAGACCCAGAGCTGAGCCCAGTCAACGACAGCCTAGATTACCCCAACCAGCCCTTAGATGCATGAGTGAGAAATCAACAGTTGTTGTTTGCCACCGAGAGGTCTGTGGTTGTTTGTTATGCAGCATTATTGTGGATGTAGCTGACTCATACAGCAGCTGTGTGACCCTTGGCAAGTTATTTAAGCTTCTTATGCCTCCGGCTCCTCATTAGTAAAATGGGGAAGAATATTTCACCCACTATAATCAATCTTCCAGAGTTATTATGAGAATTATATGTAGTAACACAAGTATTTAGAATAGTGCCTGGCGTGTAGTGTGTCCAAAGACTTTGGGCAAGTTAGTGTCGTCATCACCATATGTGGAACCATGAAAATTGCTGCTTACAGTCAAAGAATTTGGGGTAGATTCTAATCATGATCGAAGTCTAACGGTATTCCAGTTGAAGGAGATGCATTTTTTTTATGTTTGCAAGTAATAATTGCATTTGCTGAGCCTTCTCTCGTGCCCTGAGCCAAACCCTCAGCCAAATATTATACGTTATTGTTTTGTTGAATCCTCAGAACGGGTCTATTTACAGATAAAGAGACTGAGGTTCAGAGAGCTACTTCACCTAGGGTAGAAGCAATGGAGCTGGGATTGAATTTGATGGGAACTCCATACTCCACATCTGTAAGCTCCATGCTCACAGCTAAAGATTTCCATGTACTTTACCGATGAAGAAACTAAGGCTCAGAGAGGGGAGGTGCCTTGCTTGAGATCACACAGCAGGTAAATGGCAGAATCAGCTTCCTTTTGATATTATCAGCTCTGTGAGATGAGAGGAAGTCTCAAGGGGGTGACTTGGAGATACAGGCTGGTTTCTGAGGGCCCAAGGATGTATTCTTGAGGTTGGATATAGAAAAGAAACTCCCCTGATATCAGAGAGGTGGTGCCGTGCTGGGCCAGTGTGTGCTGAGGGTAACCGAGCAGACGTTCCTGGACCCACTGCTGGAAAATGTGCAAACACAGAACTGTTTCCCCTGCAGAGCTGGGTGGTGTGCAGATGCGACTTGCACAGCTGTAGAATCCTGCAGTGCTCGTTGGCCGTGACTCACCCACTCCGCAAAGCCAGCCTGGTCATTTCGGGTGGGGATCAAGAGCACACAAGGTCGAATGTGGCTTTTCTGCCTCCCAAAGGACCCGTTGGATCTGCCACCAGGACACCCCCTCCTCGACTACATCTTCTCTCCAATTGAGTTTTCAGAAACATGGATAAGGCAGAGTCCTGGAAGAAATAATGAGAGAACAAAGAGAAAGGAACATTGATAGAGTGCCTACTGCATGCCAAGCCCTGGCTAAGTCACACTTTTATAAACCCTTGCTCCTCAGAGGCTCATCCCAGCAGCATGGAGAGCTCTGCTGAAATGGTTAGAAATGCAGAACCCCAGGTCCCAGACCTGTTGAATCAGAATCTTCATTTTAACAAGACCCCTGGTGACTCGTGTGCTAGTCAGCCCTGTTAAAAATCCTCACCGCCTCCCTTGTAGTGTAAGCCCCCGAACCCCAGTTTTAGGGGAAAACTGAGCTTAGAGCTCTGAGAATTTCCTAAGGTCTCCCGGGGAGGAAGAGGCTGCATCGCCATCTGCACTTGGCTCTATCTTACCCCAGAATGTACGATCTTTGGGTCACCTTACAAGCAGAATGGCTCAGAGTTCTGTGGTTTCAGGACCATGATAAAGAGGGGCAGTGTACTGGAAACAGCCTTGTCAGTGGCAGCTGGGTAAGTCTCAGCTCTGCCACTAACTTGCTAAGATGTGTCTCTAGGACTCAGTTTCCTCATCCATCAAACGCAGGTGAGGATGCATTACTCTTGGTTGGGAAGTTCTGATTCTAGGATTCCAAGGGGTAGTGCCAGGGGCCTCTCCCATCTCCACATGGGGTCGAACCGTATCCACCCTCCAACCCCAAGGAACCTCCCAGAAGCTACTCCCACAGCCTGCAGAGACCCCAGGCTCTCGCCATCCCCCAGTCAAACAGAACTGCCCAGCCACCTCAAACACTACACAAAATCGCAGGCAACAGGGCAGAAAACCCAATTATTCTCAGCTGTTACACTGCTTAATTTAATATTTCCAACGGGTTCCTTGAGCTGCTTCTCAAGAATGAAATGCATATTTGGGCTCTGTCACAAAACATTACATTTTGTCAAGGCTATCCATTTTGCTGCGGTAATTTGTAAGTGCACGCCGGCCTCCGTGCGGTCTGGGGGTTTTGCTGTGTCTTCTGGGAGGAGAGGCCAAAATGGGGATCTCTGCGGTGTCAGGTGGAGATGGTACACTGACAGACCCTGTTGTGGCATCTGTCTTTCTGAAGCTCCAAAGAAAGAGAGATTTGGGGGAGAACAAATAGACCTGGGACTGCCTTTGCAGCTGGAATTACAGAAGCAGGACCTGGGGTTTGGGCAAGGGGGTTGCTGGTAAAGGATAATTCTGTTTTTAAACTTTTTAAAAAAATTACACAAATCATCGTTCCTAGGCATTGAAGAAAAAATTAATTAAGATAATAATAAGAACAAAAGAAGAAATCACCTGCAAATTCTCACCAAGAGATGAAGATGAGTTTTGTTAACATTTTGTTGTACGGATATCCTTTTGAAATGGTTTAGAAACACAGTGTGAGCACACACAACCAAATGGGATCCCATATTACATACTAATTTAAATTTAATTTTTGAAATAACTTTAGACCCACAAGACATTGCGAGAACCTTACAGAGAGTTCCTGTGTACACTTCCTCCCATGATGGTATTTACATAACCACAGTATGTGATCACAACCAGGAAATTGACACTCTGTGGACTGTTTCATTATCTGCCTTCCCCACTTAACACTTTCCCATTAGATTAAATCCTGGTTCTGCCCCTTTCTACCTGTGGGATCTTGGTCATGAGACTTTAGTTTCCCATCTGCCAAATGGATTGATAAATGAAGCACTCATCTCCTGGCAGGCTTGTTGTGAAAATTAAATGATATAATGCACAATGCGTGACCCACCTGAAATGCTTAGAAGACACCAGATACCGTCTGTGCCCATATGATTTTATCTTTGTATTGTCCCTTCACATCTCAGAGATCTAGGGAGGTGCCTGAGGTGTGCTGGCTGCTAAGAGTGCAGAAGGGCTGAGAAGGCAGGAACCCTGTTTCTCTAGCTCCCAGTAACCGTGGTTACTATTTTTTAAAAATCTACTTGATGTATTTGAATTTCATGCATAAAATCTGGTTTTAGGAAAAGGAAGGATTGTGGGGCTTTTGAAATGGAGGAATTCCAAAGGTTTTCCTGATCTCAAATGGCTGCAAAGGATTCTGTTGCATGCTTTACTTAGTAAATCCCTTTTTGTTGGAGACTTAAGTTGTTTCTGACTTGTTGCTAATACAAACTCCTCTAAATGGAACATATTTGTGCATCTATTCTTGCATATTGACTAAGTATTTCTTTAAGATTAGTTCTTTTTTTTTTTTTGCCGTACGCGGGCCTCTCACTGTTGTGGCCTCTCCCGTTGCCAGACCACAGGCTCCGGACGCGCAGGCCCAGCAGCCACGGCTCACGGGCCCAGCCGCTCCGTGGCATGTGGGATCCTCCCGGACCGGGGCACGAACCCGCGTCCCCCGCATCGGCAGGCGGACTCTCAACCACTGCGCCACCAGGGAAGCCCAAGATTAGTTCTTCTAAGTGGAATTTTAAGGAAATCAGGGAGACTTGATTAAGAAGGAAGCAGTTGCTTCTCTTTCATGAAGCACAGCACTGGGGACGCCTCTTGCAGAACCCTGGATAAGCGTCACAGATAAGTGTATTTACGCGCTTGGCCCTTAGCTTGCTTATCGCACTGAATCCTCCCATAGTTGGATATGGTGGGAATCTCTCTTCCCGTTTTGCTGATGACGACACTGAGGTTCCCAGAGGAGACGCAGCTTCTCTCAGGCCGTGCGGCAGGGAGTCAACCTGTTTGTCATCCAGGTGCGCCCCACAAAGCCTCAGACTACCCCGCGCTCCCCAACACACACACGCGCGCACACGCATACACACGCGCGCGCGCGCGCGCACACACACACGCATACGCGCGCGCGCACACACACACACGCATACACACGCGCGCGCGCGCACACACACGCATACACACACGCGCGCGCGCACACACACACGCACGCATACACGCGCGCGCGCACACACACGCATACACGCGCGCGCGCACACACGCACGCATACACACGCGCGCGCGCGCACACACACGCATACACACACGCGCGCGCACACACACGCACACGCGCACACGCACACAATTCAGGAACCAGTTTCTAGGTTGTCTTTGAACTGCCACACACAATCTCTTGGTCTCAGTTTCCTCAAGTGTAAAATGGGAAATATATACGTGAGATTATATATTCTAGGGATGTTTGAATTTACATGAAATCTGAGATTTTCTTTACTAAAGGATTTCTCATAGGCTTTATTACAAGAATGCATATTATGAATCTCTAAGAAGGGGATTTGCAGGGCCGCTGGACATTTATTACCAGGGAGTCTTTCTATCAAAAAGCATCTTATGGAGCTGTTATTTCACGGAATTCCTTTACGGGACACTTTAGCCAGGTATCTATCCCCATATGTAACTATCCCCAACATTCATCGCACTCTTGGGCAACGCCCGGCATTGTGCTAAGCATTCTATACATGTAGCTTATTGTTTAACCCTTGTGATCATGTCTGAATGAGCCAGTGATGGTGCTGTTGGGAAAATGCAAGAGCGAAGGAGTGAGGTGTGGGTATCATTCGGGCCCCAGCAGGGGACAGATGGCTCATTCAAAGGGGCTGAGATGGTGGAGAAGAGGTAAAAGTAACAACAGAGCTGTTACCATCCCAGGCCGAAGGAAGCAAGGCCGGGGGACGGCTGCAGGGAATTGGGACAAGTAGCCCTCAGAGTGGGCTCTTGACAGGGGCCCCAAACCAGCCTACAGCCAAGTTGCAGCCCAGCACAGAAGCAGCCAGGGAGTTAATCCTCTGACTCCTTTCTCCTCCTCCCTCCCATCTCTTGCAACGCCTGTCATGGGCTGGACCCACCTGGGAGCCCCGAGGGCTCAGGACTGGAGCACCTCCAAGCTGCTCAGCCTCCCTGGGCACAGAGCAGGGAGGAGAGGGGCGGGGAGTGTGTGGAGGGGAAAACGGGAGACATCTCACGCTTTGGAGTGAGCTAGTGAAGGAGTGGTGGAGGAAAGCAGCTGTCTCCCTGGGATCCAGCCCCCCTCCCCAAAAGCCACCCTGCCCTCCCTGCTCCAAGCACCACCCAGGACCCAGGCTGGGGGGTCAAACCCTCCTTAGCTTCCCTTATTATCCCATCAGATTGGGGCTGTCATTAGCCCCCAGCGCCGAACAAAGGGCCCTCACCCAGGCGGCCATATCCATGGGGCTAATTAATTGGATTAATGGTAGAGCAGCCCACACTGGGTCTGGCTCGGATAATTTCAATGAACGCTGAACACCAATCCCCAAAGTCATTGGAATATGGATGAGGCAAATTGAGTTAAAATTGAGGAGATTGCTGCATTCATTAGCCCGCCCACCCTCTGAAGTCGCTGGTTAATATGCAAACTATTAATATGCAAATCAGCACAAATGGAAAAAAAAAAAGAACTGTGACTTCCCCCCCACACGCACACTTTTTTTTTTTTTGAATCTGGCTACACATGGGCAGCTGCTTCCTGTGAAAGGGAGAGGCAAGGCGTGTGAGTGTAGGTCTCTGAGGCAGGAGAGACTGGGAGCTTTCATGTCAGAAATTAATTAAAAGGAGCGGCAGGGACACAGGACACCTTTATCAGCCTGCAAACACATGTTGGAGTAACTGGGGCAAAGTGGGGGAACTGGATTCCCCGGGGGAAGATTTGCTTTTCACCGGGGAATAGGTCCCTGCCAGCCTTGCTGGGGGCAGGGGCTCTGTTTGGCTGTTAAAAACTTGCACTAGTGTGTGTGCTTTTGTTTTATATATATATATATATATATATATATACTCCATAGACAATACCTGTTCATTTAGAAATATTAAACAGTCAAAGCTTGGTGATCTAGGGGTAGAACGAAATCAGAACCAAAAGTTAAGTCAAATTTAAAAGTTGCTTAAAACAAGGAATCATTTTACAAGTGCTGTGTTCCTATATTAAATATTTTATTCATCTTAAATTAGTTGATTCTTCAATAAGGGATACAGGCACATATGTCAGAATTATAAAGGTTAAAAAAAAAAAAAAAAGAAAAGCAGGAGACAGAGTCACCTGTGTTGTGTCTCCATCACTCCTCCGTGTCCCAGTCACCCAGTCCTCTTCCTTGGAGGCAACAGCGCTACTCTTCCCTAAATATCCTACGTGCATACAAGCAATTGTACTTATGTATTTATGTATTTTCTCTCTTGCACAAGCGGAGGTTACCAGGTATACTATTTTGCATCTTTGTCCCCTTAACAGAATGTCTCAGTGATTGTCCGTGAAGGCCCTCCCTGCCCTATTTACATACTCATGTTATGCTGTTGTTTCCTTCCTGATGCCCTATGGCTGGACATTTAGGTTGCTTCCTATTTCTTTGGCTATTTCAGCCGATACAAAAACAAAACAAAACGCTTGTCCATATGACACCTTGAAGGTATAGGAGATGATCCTCAGGGGACACTCCTGGAGGTGGAGTGGCTGCGTTAGCTGGTAGGTACAGGGGTAGGTGACAATGACCATCATCACTGGCTCCCAGCAGCCTCTGCTCCCACTGGGTACCCAGAGAGCCTACCTGCGCACAGCCTCGCCAGCAGAGCTGTTGCCATCTGATAGGTGGAAAACAGCGTCTCCTTAGAGGTTCAATTTGCATTTCTTTCCTCAAAAGTGAAGCTGAGCATTTTCTTTATCTTGTGGTTCAGAGCTATTTGTATGTTCTTTCTGTTTACGCTCTGTTCATTCCTTTTTCGACTTTTCCATTACATTATTAGTTTTTCTTTCTTATTGATTGGTAAATAGAGCTCTTTAAGGGCTAAGAAAATAGTCCTTTCTCAGTGATACGAAACCCTGGTACTTTTCCCCAGTTTTCTGTTTGTCTTGGGAGTTAATGGTTACAGGTAAAATGAAAGAATAGTATATGTTTTCTTAAATCATATCAATATACATTTATTCACCAAACTTTTGATGCCGGGCCAAGGCTCTACCTTTGAATTTAGCTTCTCTGCCTGGAGGTCACTTCCAGCCTGTTTCTTCACTGAACCCACAGCTGCAATGCCTCCTCTCTGGTTACCAAGGTCTCTCAGTGGAGCAAGAATTTAAAACATTTAAAAAGCCACCTGAGCACAGGATTTTTCTGTCTTTTATGATTCTCCTCTCCTATTTCTTACAGTTTTCTTGTTTGCATCTTATTTTATATATACATCAATTATTATATTCTAGATTCTATATTATCTTATAATTTACATATATAAATATATGTCTTATTTTATATACTTCTATTATATTACATATGCTATCATATATATCTCATATAAAAGTTATTATATATAATATGTATTTATATTTTTTCTAAATATATATATAATTAAAGAAATTTACTTTTATTGTGTCTTTCCAAGAATTCCACTTAACTTCCTTGGAAACAGCAGCATTTTCTTGCACACTCATTAAGTCCCTGGTTTCCCTAAAGTTTAATTAAATGATCTAGTTATGCTTAGCTATGCTAACAAGCACAAGTGGAATAAGCAAGTTTTGGAACAAACACGACTGGTTTCCAGTAAGTTGGTGCCTTAACTCGTGGGAGGAGATATACCCAGGTGAGGTGAGGGGCAGCCACTGGCCGAGCGTGCTTTTCTGGGGTCATGGGCGTTGGCAGTATGTTTGTTGGAAGGGATGGAGGACATTGGTCCAGCCAGCCGGTTTGGCAAGTGGAGATTAGGTCAAAGAGCTGCTAGGTCAGTGGCAAAAGGGCGAGGGAGGAGGGAAGAATTTCCTGAAAGTTCCACAGTCCCCATCCCTTTGGGACAACTTATTTATTAAGTACTTATTATTTTCAAGCACCAGCATAAGTGCTTCATAAGCTTTTCCTCAATTCTTTAGCCTCATTTTAGACAAGGAAACTGAGGTCCAGAGAGGGGAAGTGATTTGTCCTAGTTTGTCTTAGAAATGAGTACTATTATTTTACGAGTTTGATGGATGAGAAAAAAGATGAAAGAAAAATGGAATCACACTGAACTCCTGTTTTGAAGCTCGTTCTTTCATGTAGGATATCATACACACTTTTTTTTTCTTTTAAGAAATAAAATTAAATATTGGGCAGATACAGGTGAATATGTATAGAGTGTGTAGAGTGTAAATCCCCCTGGAATCCAACACCCAGTTTAAGGAAAAGAGCAGCTCAGTGGCCTTTGTCACCATCACATGCTTCCCCGGGGCTCACTCCCCTCCTCCCTCCAGAGTAACCGCCATTCTGAATTTTGTATTGATCAGCCCTTGCTTTTCTTTTTAACTCCTAAGCCTGAACATTATATTGCTTACTTTAGCCTCTTTCTGAACTTTCGATAAACAGAATCTTCCTGTTTTACTCTTTGGAACTTGCTTTTTTTCTCCCCATAGGGTGCTGTGGGCATCCCCCCATGTCAGCTCTGTCTCTCTTCACCCCACGAAGGAGGGTGTACTTGTCACGTGGTTGAACTGACACTTACCCAACAGGGGGCCGCTTTTCCACTGCACCTCACTTCCCAAGGGGATCTATTAGGCCAGCCTTCCTGCTGATTCCCAGAGTGGGGACGTGACCGTGGCCAGTCTTCTGGCAAATGGAAGATTTAGATTCTGTCCACCATGCAGGTGTGCGGGTGAGAAGCCCCCCGGGAGCAAGCAGCACCTCCAAGCAGGCCTATGAAGGTGACAAGTACCTGATCTCAGCTCAACACCTCTGCTCTCAGGCCTGCCATGGCTCCTC
Organism: Delphinapterus leucas; assembly: GCF_059928025.1. NCBI lineage: Eukaryota > Metazoa > Chordata > Mammalia > Artiodactyla > Monodontidae > Delphinapterus > Delphinapterus leucas. The sequence goes on from NC_143142.1 coordinate 20,590,458, forward strand.
CTTGTCCTGGCTGGACATCCAAGGCTGAGGGTGCTTTTGTCCTGCTGTCACCTAGCTCTGGGCTGGAGCGGCACTCAGTAATATTGAGTGAATGAACGAAGGGACCAAGGAAGGAAGTCTCCCCTGATTCTGCCCTGTGCTCGTAAGCCATCCCTCTCTCCCCTCTGATCCTGCCAATCCCCTTTCTCTGTCTTTCTCTTATACTACACTCTGTCCATCTTGCAACACTTAGAAATGGAATCTGCCTACGGGTGTTTAGCAGCCTGTGTTGACGTGACTTAATCTTAGACGCTGTAGGGACTCATGACTGTATGGATAGTGCATTTCCAGTGGCTGCCGCCATCAGAGGTATAGACGTGGAGAGGGTCTTTGCTGGTCAAGATTTTAAGTGTTTCTCATGGAGTCAGCCCAAAAATGCTGATCAAACATCTGCTGTGCAAGAGACCCAGTGCTAGACCCAGGCCAGAAATAGCCAAGAAGGGGCAGGGAAAATATTATCATACTATTATCATCGCAGGTAACGTGAAGTAAGCACTCACTATATTCTGTTCGCGCTTCCAAGGGCTTTACATATTTAATTCATTTAATCCTGAAAGCACAGTCTGATGTTAGTACTGTTGCTATCTGCCTTTTTCACATGAGTTAATTGAGAGCTGAAAGAACTTGCTGGAAGCTCACACAGGTTATCAGAGGCAGAGGAGCTAGTATTTATTAAGGTCCTGTGACGGGTAAGCAATTGAACTCTGTGTCTGTGTCAGGCCCTATAGGGAGCCTGTGCGCTTGCTGATGCTGTTTCCATACTGCAGGCAAGAAGCTCAGGATCAGAGAGGTCAAGTGAGGTTCTCAAAATCACACAGCCACTTAGTAGCAGAGCGAGGTTCTGTTGCTTATGAGGGCAACAGAGTTTTATTGGATGGTGGTGGGATGGGAGGCGATTGGGACCGAGAGGCTGTTCTTGAAGACATGGTCTGACGGCAGAGGTGGGCAGACAGACAGGCAAGCAGGATGGTGGGGGTAAGCGTGATGATGGAGGGGGCATAGGCAGCTGCAAGGAGGCTCAGAGGGCTCTCCATTCTTCCTGGAGGTGATGGGGGCCTTTCTAGAAGAGGGGTGTGTGTGCTGAGACAGTAAAGATCTGGAGAGAGAAGTGCGGAGAGCAGGGCAGTCAGAGGAAAGCAGCTGAGCCAAGACATGGGACACGTATGAGCCTGACCCTAGGGGAAATTGCACACCCTTACTGGGCAAGAATTTAGGAAAGCACAGAGGATGTGCTGCTCATAAGAGCCTTATCTATTTATTCATTTATTATTTTTATCCTCCCCACCCACCCCATCCCCTTTGGTAACCATAAGTTTGTTTTCGTTGTCTGTGAATCTATTTCTGTTTTGTAAATAAGTTCATTTGTACTACTTTTTAGATTCCACATATAAGTGATATTACATATTTGTCTCTTTCTTTCTGACTTAATACTTCACTTAGTATGATAATCTCCAGGTCCATCCATTTTGCCACAAATGGCATTATTTCATTCTTTTTTACGGCTGAGTAATATTCCTTTGTGTATATAATGTGCCACGTCTTCTTTACCCATTCATCTGTTGATGGACAATTAGGTCACTTCCATGTCTTGCCTATTGTAAATAGTGCTGCTATGAACATTGGGGTGCATGTATCATTTTGAATTAGAGCTTCCGTCTTTTCTGGATATATGCCCAGGAGTGGGATTGCTGGATCATATGGTAACTCTATTTTTAGTTTTCTAAGGAGCCTCCATACTGTTTCCATAGTGGCTGCACCAATTTACACTCCCACCAACAGTGTAGGAGGGTTCCCTTTTCTCCACACCCTCTCCAGCATTTTTTATTTGTAGACTTTTTAATGATGGCCATTCTGACCGGCGTGAGGTGGTACCTCATTGTAGTTTTGATTTGCATCTCTCTGATAATTAGCGATGTGGAGCATCTTTTCATGTGCCTCTTGGCCACCTGTATGTCCTCTTTGGAGAAATGTCTACTTAGGTCTTTTGCCCATTGTTTGATTGGG